>NC_073246.2:45087813-50087813 GCF_029281585.2 Gorilla gorilla gorilla | reverse complement strand
GAAATAACTTCACCGCCATCTGTATGAACATGGATATGTCTACAAGGCCATCTGGATGAACATGGAAAGATCTACACCGCGATCTGTATGAACATGGAAATATCTACACTGCTATCTGTGTAAACATGCATACATCTTCACCGCTATCTGTATAAACATGGAAATATCTACACTGCTATCTGTATGAACATGGAAATAACTACACCGCTATCTGTATGAACATGGAAATATCTACACCGGTATCTGTATGAACATGGAAATATCTTCACCGCCATCTGTATGAACATGGATATATCTACACAGCCATCTGGATGAACATGGAAATATCTACACAGCTATCTGTATGAACGTGGAAATATATACACCGCTATCTGTGTAAACATGCAAACATCTTCACCGCTATCTGTATAAACATGGAAATATCTACATCGCTATCCGTATGAACATGGAAATATCTACACAGCTATCTGCATATACATGGAAATATCTACAAAGCTATCTCTTTACACATGGAAATAACTACACCGCTATCTCCATAAACATGGAAATATCTATACCGCCATCTGTATGAACATGGAAATATCTGCACCGCCATCTGTATTAACATACAAATATCTACACCGCCATCTGTATTAAGATGGAGATATCTACACCGCTATCTGTATAAACTTGGAGATATCTACACCGCTATCTGTATAAACATGGAAATATCTACACCGCAATCTGTATAAACATGGAAATATCAGCACCGCTATCTGTATGAATATGGAAATATCAACACTGCCATCTGTATTAAGATGGAGATATCTACACCGCTATCTGTATAAACATGGAAATATCTACACCGCTATCTGTATGAACATGGCAATACCTACACCGCTATCTGTATGAACATGGAAATATCTAAACCAATATCTGTATGAACATGGAAATATCTTCACCACCATCTGTATGAACATAGATATATCTACACAGCCATCTGGATGAACATGGAAATATCAGCACCGCTGTCTGTATGAACATGGAAATAACTACATCGCTATCTGTATGAACATGGAAATATCTACACCGCTATCTGTATGAAAATGGAAATATCTTCACTGCCATCTGTATGAACATGGATATATCTACACAGCCATCTGGATGAACATGGAAATATCTACACCGCTGTCTGTATGAACATGGAAATATCTACACCGATATCTGTGAAAACATGTATACATCTTCACCACTATCTGTTTAAACATGGAAATATCTACACTGCTATCTGTATGAACATGGAAATATCTACACTGCTCTCTGTTTGAACATAGAAATATCTACACCGCTATCTGCATGAAAATGGAAATATCTACAAAGCTATGTGCATATAAATGGAAATATCTTTACAGCAATCTCTTTACACATGGAAATAACTGCACCGCTATCTCTATAAACATGGAAATATCTACACCGCCATCTGTATGAACATGGAAATATCTGCACCGCCATCTGTAGGAGCATATAAATATCTTCACCACCATCTGTATTAAGATGGATATATCTACACCGCTATCTGTATAAACATGGAAATATCTACACCGCTATCTGTATAAACATGGATATATCTACACAGCGATCTGGATGAACATGGAAATATCTACACCGCTCTCTGCATGAACATGGAAATATCTACACCGCTATCTGTGTAAAGATGCATATATCTTCACCGCAATAAGTATAAGCATGGAAATATCTACACCGCTATCTGTATGAACGTGGAAATAACTACACCGCTATCTGTTTGAACATGGAAATATCTAAACCGCTATCAGCATGAAAATGGAAATATCTACACAGCTATCTGCATATACATGGAAATATCTACACAGCTATCTCTTTACACATGGAAATAACTACACCGCTATCTCTATAAACATGGAAATATCTACACCGCCATCTGTATGAACATGGAAATATCTGCACCGCCATCTGTATGAACATATAAATATCTACACCGCCATCTGTATTAAGATGTAGATATCTACACCGCTATCTGTATAAACATGGAAATATCTACACCGCTATCTGTATAAACATGGAAATATCTACACTGCTATCTGTATAAACATGGAAATATCTACACCGCTATCTGTATAAACATGGAAATATCAGCACCGCTGTCTGTATGAACATGGAAATATCAGCCCCTCTATCTGTATGAACATGGAAATATCTACACCGCTATCTCTATGAACATGGAAATATCTACACCACTATCTGTATGAACATGGAAATAACTACACCGCTATCTGTATGAGCATGGAAATATCTACACCGCTATCTGTATGAACATGGATATGTCTCCACGGCCATCTGGATGAACATGGATATATCTACACAGCCATCTGTATGAACATGGAAATATCTACACTGCTATCTGTGTAAACATGCATACATCTTCACCGCTATCTGTATAAACATGGAAATATCTACACCGCTATCTGTATGAACATGGAAATATCTACACCGCTATCTGTATGAACATGGAAATATCTACACCGGTATCTGTATGAATATGGAAATATCTTCACCGCCATCTGTATGAACATGGATATATCTACACAGCCATCTGGATGAACATGGAAATATCTACACAGCTATCTGTATGAACATGGAAATATATACACCGCTATCTGTGTAAACATGCATACATCTTCACCGCTATCTGTATAAACATGGAAATATCTACATCGCTATCCGTATGAACATGGAAATATCTACACCGCTATCTGTTTGAACATGGAAATATCTACACCGCTATCTGCATGAAATTGGAAATATCTACACAGCTATCTGCATATACATGGAAATATCTACAAACCTATCTCTTTACACATGGAAATAACTGCACCGCTATCTGAATAAACATGGAAATATCTACACCGCCATCTGTATGAACATGGAAATATCTGCACTGCCATCTGTATGAACATATAAATATCTACACCGACATCTGTATTAAGATGGGGATATCTACACAGCCATCTGGATGAACATGGAAATATCTACACCGCTATCTGTGTAAACATGCATACATCTTCACCGCTATCTGTATAAACATGGAAATATTTACAACGCTATCTGTATGAACATGGAAATATCTACACCGCTATCTGTATGAACATGGAAATATCTACACCGCTATCTGTTTGAACATGAAAATATCTTCACCGCTATCTGCATGAAAATGGAAATATCTACACTGCTATCTGCATATACATGGAAATATCTACACAGCTATCTCTTTACACATGGAAATAACCACACCGCTATCTGTATGAACATGGAAATATCTACACCGCTATCTGTATGAACATGGAAATATCTGCACCGACATCTGAATGAACATATAAATAACTACAACGCCATCTGTATTAAGATGGAGATATCTACACCGCTATCTGTATAAACTTGGAAATATCTACACCGCTATCTGTATAAACATGGAAATACCTACACTGCAATCTGTATAAACATGGAAATAACTACACCGCTACCAGTATAAATATGGAAATATCAGCACCGCTATCTGTATGAACATGGAAATATCTACACCGCTATATCTATGAACATGGAAATTTCTACACCGCTATCTGTATGAACATGGAAATATCTACACCGCTATCTGTATGAGCATGGAAATATCTACACCACTACCTGTATGAACATGGAAATATCTACACTGCTATCTGTATGAACATGGATATATGTACACCGCCATCTGGATGAACACGGAAATATCTACACCGCTATCTGTATGAACATGGAAATATCTACACCGCTATCTGTATAAATATGCATACATCTTCACCGCAATCTGTATAAACATGGAAATATCTACACCGCTATCTCTATGAACATGGAAATATCTACACCGCTATCTGTTTGAACATGGAAATATCTACACCGCTGTCTGCATGAAAATGGAAATATCTACACAGCTATCTGCATATACATGGAAATATCTACACAGCTATCTCTTTACACATGGAAATAACTACACCGCTATCTGTATGAACATGGAAATATCTACACCGCCATCTGTATGAACATGGAAATATCTGCACCGACATCTGTATGAACATATACATATCTACACGGCCATCTGTATTAAGATGGAGATATCTACACCGATATCTGTATAAACATGGAAATATCTACACCGCTATCTGTATAAACATGGAAATATCTACACCGGTATCTGTATAAACATGGAAATATCTAAACCGCTACCTGTATAAACTTGGAAATATCACCACCGCTATCTGTATGAACATGGAAATATTCACACCGCCATCTGGATGAACATGGAAATATCTACACAGCTATCTGTATGAACATGGAAATATATACACCACTATCTGTGTAAACATGCATACATCTTCACCGCTATCTGTATAAACATGGAAATATCTACACCGCTACCTGTATAAACATGGAAATATCAGCACCGCTATCTGTATGAACATGGAAATATCAGCCCCTCTATCTGTATGAACATGGAAATACCTACACCACTCTCTGTATGAACATGGAAATATCTACACCGCTATGTGTATGAACATGGAAATATCTTCACCGCCATCTGTATGAACATAGATATATCTACACAGCCATCTGGATGAACATGGAAATATCTACACCGCTATCTGTATGAACATGGAAATAGCTACACCGCTATCTGTATAAACATGGAAATATCTACACCACTATCTGTATGAACATGGAAATATCTACACCGCTATCTGTATGAACATGGAAATATCTTCACCGCCATCTGTATGAACATGGATATATCTACACAGCCATCTGGATGAACATGGAAATATCTACACCGCTATCTGTATGAACATGGAAATAGCTACACCGCTATCTGTATGTACTTGGAATTATCTACACCGCTATCTGTATTAACATGGAAATATCTTCACCGCCATCTGTATGAACATGGATATATCTACACAGCCATCTGGATGAACATATAAATATCTACACCGCCATCTGTATTAAGATGGGGATATCTACACCGCTATCTGTATAAACCTGGAAATATCTACACCGCTATCTGTATAAACATGGAAATATCTACACCGCTACCAGTATAAACATGGAAATATCAGCACCGCTATCGGTATGAACATGGAAATATCTACACCGCTATCTCTATGAACATGGAAATATCTACACCGCTATCTGTATGAACATGGAAATATCTTCACCGCCATCTGTATGAACATGGATATATCTACACAGCCATCTGTATGAACATGGAAATATCTACACCGCTATCTGTATGAACATGGAAATATCAGCCCCTCTATCTGTATGAACATGGAAATACCTACACCACTCTCTGTATGAACATGGAAATATCTACACCGCTATGTGTATGAACATGGAAATATCTTCACCGCCATCTGTATGAACATAGATATATCTACACAGCCATCTGGATGAACATGGAAATATCTACACCGCTATCTGTATGAGCACGGAAATAGCTACACCGCTATCTGTATAAACATGGAAATATCTACACCACTATCTGTATGAACATGGAAATAGCTACACCGCTATCTGTATGAACATGGAAATATCTTCACCGCCATCTGTATGAACATGGATATAATTACAGAGCCATCTGGATGAACATGAAAATATCTACACCGCTATCTGTATGAACATGGAAATAGCTACAGCACTATCTGTATGTACTTGGAATTATCTACACCGCTATCTGTATGAACATGGAAATATCTTCACCGCCATCTGTATGAACATGGATATATCTACACAGCCATCTGGATGAACATATAAATATCTACATCGCCATCTGTATTAAGATGGGGATATCTACACCGCTATCTGTATAAACCTGGAAATATCTACACCGCTATCTGTATAAACATGGAAATATCTACACCGCTACCAGTAAAAACATGGAAATATCAGCACCGCTATCGGTATGAACATGGAAATATCTACACCGCTATCTCTATGAACATGGAAATATCTACACCGCTATCTGTATGAACATGGAAATATCTTCACCGCCATCTGTATGAACATGGATATATCTACACAGCCATCTGTATGAACATGGAAATATCTACACCGCTATCTGTATGAACATGGAAATATCTACACCGCTATCTGTATGAGCATGGAAATAACTTCACCGCCATCTGAATGAACATGGATATGTCTACACGGCCATCTGGATGAACATGGAAAGATCTACACCGCGATCTGTATGAACATGGAAATATCTACATTGCTATCTTTGTAAACATGCATACATCTTCACTGCTATCTGTATAAACATGGAAATATCTGCACCGCTATCTGTATGAACATGGAAATATCTACACCGCTATCTGTATGAACATAGAAATACCTACACCGGTATCTGTATGAACATGGAAATATCTTCACCGCCATCTGTATGAACATGGATATATCTACACAGCCATCTGGATGAACATGGAAATATCAACACAGCTATCTGTATGAACATGGAAATATATACACCGCTATCTGTGTAAACATGCATACGTCTTCAGCGCTATCTGTATAAACATGGAAATATCTACATCGCTATCCGTATGAACATGGAAATATCTACAGCACTATCTGCTTGAACATGGAAATATGTACACCGCTATCTGCATGAAAATGGAAATATCTACACAGCAATCTGCATATACATGAAAATATCTACAAAGCTATGTCTTTACACATGGAAATATCTACACCGCTATCTGTACAAACACGGAAATACCTACACCGCTACCTGTATAAACATGGAAATATCAGCACCGCTATCTGTATGAACATGGAAATATCTACGTCGCTATCTGTACGAACATGGAAATATCTACACCGCTATCTGTATGAACATGGATATATCTTCACAGCCATCTGGATGAACATGGAAATATCTACACCGCTATCTGTTTAAACATGCATACATCTTCACCGCTATCTGTATAAACATGGAAATATCTACACCGCTATCTGTATGAACATGGAAATATCTACACCGCTATCTGTATGAACATGGAAATATCTACACCGCTATCTGTTTGAACATGGAAATATCTTCACCCCTATCTGTATGAACATGGAAATATCTGCACAGCCATCTGTATGAACATATAAATATCTACACCGCCATCTGTATTAAGATGGAGATATCTACACCGCTATCTGTATAAACATGGAAATACCTACACCGCTACCTGTATAAACATGGAAATATCAGCACCGCTATCTGTATGAACATGGAAATATCTACATCGCTATCTGTACGAACATGGAAATATCTACACCGCTATCTGTATGAACATGGATATATCTACACAGCCATCTGGATGAACATGGAAATATCTACACCGCTATCTGTATGAACATGGAAATATCTACACTGCTATCTGTTTGAACATGGAAATATCTGCACCGCTGTCTGCATGAAAATGGAAATATCTACACAGCTATCTGCATATACATGGAAATATCTACACAACTATCTTTTTCACATGGAAATAACTACACCGCTATCTCTATAAACATGGAAATATCTACACCGCCATCTGTATGAACACGGAAATATCTGCACTGACATCTGTATGAACGTATACATATCTACACGGCCATCTGTATTAAGATGGAGATATCTACACCGATATCTGTATAAACATGGAAATATCTACACCGCTATCTGTATAAACATGGAAATATCTACACCGCTATCTGTATAAACATGGAAATATCTACACCGCTACCTGTATAAACATGGAAATATCAGCAGCGCTATCTTTATGAACATCGAAATATCAGCCCGTCTATCTGAATGAATATGGAATTATCTACACCGCTATCTCTATGAACATGGAAATATCTACACCACTATCTGTTTGAACATGGAAATATCTAAACCGCTATCTGCATGGAAATAGAAATATATACACAGCTATCTGCATATACATGGAAATATCTACACAGCTATCTCTTTACACATGGAAATAACTACACCGCTATCTGTATGAACATGGAAATATCTTCACGGCCATCTGTATGAAGATGGATATATCTACGCAGCCATCTGGATGAACATGGAAATATCTACACCGCTATCTGTATGAACATGGAAATATCTACACCGCTATCTGTGTAAACATGCATACAACTTCACCGCTATCTGCATAAACATGGAAATATCTACACTGCTATCTGTATGAACATGGAAATATCTACACCGCCATCTGTATGAACATGGAAATATCAGCACCGCCATCTGTATGAACATATAAATATCTACACCGCCATCTATATTAAGATATAGATATCCACACCGCTATCTGTATAAACTTGGAAATATCTACACCGCTATCTGTATAAACATGGAAATATCTAAACCGCAATCTCTATAAACATGGAAATATCTACACCTCTACCTGTATAAACATGGAAACATCAGCACCGCTAACTGTATTAACATGGAAATATCTACACCGCTATCTCTATGAACATGGAAATATCTACACCGCTATCTGTGTAAACATGCATACAACTTCACCGCTATCTGTATGAACATGGAAATATCTACACCGCTATCTCTAAGAACATGGAAATTTCTACACCGCTATCTGTATGAACATGGAAATATCTGCACCGCCATCTGTATGAACATATAAATATCTACACGGCCATCTGTATTAAGATGGAGATATCTACACCGCAATCAGTATAAACATGGAAATATCTACACTGCTATCTGTATAAACATGGAAATATCTACACCGCTATCTGTATAAACATGGAAATATCTACACCGCTACCTGTATAAACATGGAATTATCAGCACCGCTATCTGTATGAACACGGAAATATCAGCCCCTCTATCTGTATGAACATGGAAATACCTACACCGCTATCTGTATGAACATGGAAATACCTACACCGCTATCTGTATGAACATGGAAATAGCTTCAACGCCATCTGTATGAACATGGATATATCTACACAGCCATCTGGATGAAAATGGAAATATCTTCACCGCTCTCTGTTTGAACATGGAAATAGCTAGACCGCAATCTGTATACACATGGAAATAACTACACCGCTACCAGTATAAACATGGAAATATCAGCACCGCTATCTGTATGAACATGGAAATATCTACACCGCTATATCTATGAACATGGAAATTTCTACACCGCTATCTGTATGAACATAGAAAAATCTACACCGCTATCTGTATGAACATGAATATATCTACACCGCTATCTGTTTGAACATGGAAATATCTTCACCCCTATCTGCATGAAAATGGAAATATCTACACTGCTATCTGCATATGCATGCAAATATCTACACAGCTATCTCTTTACACATGGAAATAACCACACCGCTATCTGTATGAACATGGAAATATCTACACCGCCATCTGTATGAACATGGAAATATCTGCACAGCCATCTGTATGAACATATAAATATCTACACCGCCATCTGTATTAAGAAGGAGATATCTACACCGCTATCTGTATAAACATGGAAATACCTACACCGCTACCTGTATAAACATGGAAATATCAGCACCGCTATCTGTATGAACATGGAAATATCTACATCGCTATCTCTACGAACATGGAAATATCTACACCGCCATCTGTATGATCATGGAAATATCTGCACCGACATCTGTATGAACATATAAATATCTACAAGGCCATCTGTATTAAGATGGAGATATCTACACCGATATCTGTATAAACATGGAAATATCTTCACCGCTATCTGTATAAACATGGAATTATCTACACCGCTATCTGTATAAACATGGAAATATCTACACCGCCACCTGTATAAACATGGAAATATCAGCACCGCTATCTGTATGAACATGGAAATATCAGCCCCTCTATCTGTATGAATATGGAAGTATCTACACCGCTATCTCTATGAACATGGAAATATCTACACCACTATCTGTTTGAACATGGAAATATCTAAACCGCTATCTGCATGGAAATAGAAATATATACACAGCTATCTGCATATACATGGAAATATCTACACAGCTATCCCTTTACTCATGGAAATAACTACACCGCTATCTGTATGAACATTTAAATATCTTCACCGCCATCTGTATGAAGATGGATATAACTACACAGCCATCTGGATGAAAATGGAAATATCTACACCGCTATCGGTATGAACATGGAAATATCTACACCGCTATCTGTGTAAACGTGCATACATCTTCACCGCTATCTGTATAAACATGGAAATATCTAGACAGCTATCTGTATGAACATGGAAATATCTACACCGCTATCTGTTTGAACATGGAAATATCTACACCGTTATCTGCATGAAAATGGAAATATCTACACAGCGATCTGCATATACATGGAAATACCTTCAAAGCTATCTCTTTACACATGGAAATAACTACAGTGCTATCTCTATAAACATGGAAATAGCTACACCGCCATCTGTATGAACAAGGAAATATCTGCACCGCCATCTGTATGAACATATAAATATCTACACCGCCGTCTATATTAAGATGGAGATATCTACACCGCTATCTGTATAAACTTGGAAATATCTACACCGCTATCTGTATAAACATGGAAATATCTACACCTCAATCTGTATAAACATGGAAATATCTACACCACTACCTGTATAAACATGGAAATATCAGCACCGCTATCTGTATGAACATGGAAATATCTACACCGCTATCTCTATGAACATGGAAATTTCTACACCGCTATCTGTATGAACATGGAAATAGCTGCACCGCTATCTGTATGAACATGGAAATATCTACACCACTGCCTGTATGTACATGGAAATATCTACACCGCTATCTGTATGAACATGGATATATCTACACAGCCATCTGGATGAACACGGAAATATCTACACCGCTATCTGTATGAACATGGAAATATCTACACCGCTATCTGTATAAACTTAGAGATATCTACACCGCTATCTGTATAAACATGGAAATATCTACACCACTACCTGTATAAACATGGAAATATCGGCACCGCTATCTGTATGAACATGGAAATATCTACACAGCTATCTCTATGAACATGGAAATTTCTACACCGCTATCTGTATGAACATGGAAATACCTTCACCGCCATCTGTATGAACATGGATATATCTACACAGCGATCTGGATGAACATGGAAATATCTTCACCGCTATCTGTATGAACATGGAAATAGCTACACCGCTATCTGTATGAACATGGAAATATATACACCACTATCTGTATGAACATGGAAATATCTACACCGCTACCTGTATGAACATGGAAATATCTACACAGCTATCTGCATGAACATGGATATATCTACACTGCCATCTGTATGAACTTGGAAATATCTGCACCGCCATCTGTATGAACATATAAATATCTACACGGCCATCTGTATTAAGATGGAGATATCTACACCGCAATCAATATAAACATGGAAATATCTACACCGTTATCTGTATAAACATGGAAATATCTACACCGCTATCTGTATAAACATGGAAATATCTACACCGCTACCTTTATAAACATGGAAATATCAGCACCGCTATCTGTATGAACACGGAAATATCAGCCCCTCTATCTGTATGAACATGGAAATACCTACACCGCTATCTGTATGAACATGGAAATATCTACACCGCTATCTGTATGAACATGGAAATATCTTCACCGCCATCTGTATGAACATGGATATATCTACACAGCCATCTGTATGAACATGGAAATATCTTCACCGCCATCTGTATGAACATGGATATATCTACACAGCCATCTGGATGAACATGGAAATATCTATAAAGCTATCTGTTTGAACATGGAAATAGCTACACCGCAATCTGTATGAACATGGAAATATCTACACCACTATCTGTATGAACATGGAAATACCTACACCGCTATCTGTATGAACATGGAAATATCTACACCGCTATCTGTTTGAACATGGAAATATCTACACCGCTATCTGCATGAAAATGGAAATATCTACACAGCGATCTGCATATACATGGAAATATCTACAAAGCTATCTCTTTACACATGGAAATAACTACAGCGCTGTCTCTATAAACATGGAAATATCTACACCGCCATCTGTATGAACATGGAAATATCTGCACCGCCATCTATATGAACATATAAATACCTACACCGCCATCTATATTAAGATGGAGATATCTACACCGCTATCTGTGTAAACATGGAAATATCTACACCGCTATCTGTATAAACATGGAAATATCTACACCGCAATCTGTATAAACATGGAAATAACTACACCGCTACCAGTATAAACATGGAAATATCAGCACCGCTATCTGTATGAACATGGAAATATCTACACCGCTATATCTATGAACAAGGAAATTTCTACACCGCTATCTGTATGAACATGGAAATATCTACACCGCTATCTGTATGAACATGGAAATATCTATACCACTACCTGTATGAACATGGAAATATCTACACTGCTATCCGTATGAACATGGATATACCTATACCGCCATCTGGATGAACACGGAAATATCTACATCGCTATCTGTATGAACATGGAAATATCTACACCTCTATCTGTGTAAATATGCATACATCTTCACCGCAATCTGTATAAACATGGAAATATATACACCGCTATCTGTATGAACATGGAAATATCTACAACGCTATCTGTTTGAACATGGAAATATCTACACCGCTGTCTGCATGAAAATGGAAATATATACACAGCTATCTGAATATACATGGAAATATCCACACAGCTATCTCTTTACACATGGAAATAACTACACCGCTATCTGTATGAACATGGAAATATCTACACCACTATCTGTATGAACATGGAAATATCTACACCGCTACCTGTATGAACATGGAAATATCTACACCGCTATCTGTATGAACATGGATATATCTACACAGCCATCTGGATGAACACGGAAATATCTACACCGCTATCTGTATGAACATGGAAATATCTACACCGCCATCTGTATGAACATGGAAATATCTGCACCGCCATCTGAATGAACATATAAATATCTACACGGCCATCTGTATTAAGATGGAGATAACTACACCGCAATCAGTACAAACATGGAAATATCTACACCACTATCTGTATAAACATGGAAATATCTACACCGCTATCTGTATAAACATGGAAATATCTACACCGCTACCTGTATAAACATGGAATTATCAGCACCGCTATCTGTATGAACACGGAAATATCAGCCTCTCTATCTGTATGAATATGGAAGTATCTACACCGCTATCTCTATGAACATGGAAATATCTACACCGCTATCTGTTTGAACATGGAAATATCTAAACCGCTATCTGCATGAAAATGGAAATATATACAGAGCTATCTGCATATACTTGGAAATATCTACACAGCTATCTCTTTACACATGGAAATAACTACACCGCTATCTGTATGAACATGGAAAAGTCTTCACCGCCATCTGTATGAAGATGGATATAACTACACAGCCATCTGGATGAAAATGGAAATATCTACACCGCTATCGGTATGAACATGGAAATATCTACACCGCTATCTGTGTAAACATGTACACATCTTCACCGCTATCTGTATAAACATGGAAATATCTACACTGCTATCTGTATGATCATGGAAATATCTACACCGCTATCTGTTTGAACATGGAAATATCTACACCACTATCTGCATGAAAATGGAAATATCTACACAGCGATCTGCATATACATGGAAATATCTACACAGCTATCTCTTTACACATGGAAATAACCACACCGCTATCTGTATGAACATGGAAATATCTACACCGCCATCTGTATGAACATGTAAATATCTGCACCGCCATCTGTATGAACAGATAAATATCTACACCGTCATCTGTATTAAGATGGAGATATCGACACCGCTATCTGTATAAACATGGAAATATCTACACCGCTATCTGTATAAACATGGAAATATCTACACCGCTACCTGTATAAACATGGAAATATCTACACCGCTACCTGTATAAACATGGAAATATCTGCACCGCTATCTGTATCAAGATGGAAATATCTACACCGCTATCTGTATGAACATGGAAATATCTACACCGCTATCTGTATGAACATGGGAATATCTACACCGCTATCTGTATGAACATGGAAATATCTTCACCGCTATCTGTTTGAACATGGAAATATCTACACCGCTGTCTGCATGAAAATGGAAATATCTACACTGCTATCTGCATTTACATTGAAATATCTACACAGCTATCTCTTTTCACATGGAAATAACTACACCGCTATCTCTATAAACATGGAAATATCTACACCGCCATCTGTATGAACATTCAAATATCTGCACTGACTTCTGTATGAACGTATACATATCTACAAGGCCATCTGTATTAAGATGGAAATATCTACACCGATATCTGTATAAACATGGAAATATCTACCCCGCTATCTGTATGAACATGGAAATATCTACACAACTATCTGTATAAACATGGAAATATCTACACCGCTACCTGTATAAACATGGAAATATCAGCAGCGCTATCTGTATGAACATGGAAATATCAGCACCGCTATCGGTGTGAACATGGAAATATCTACACCGCTATCTGTTTGAACATGGAAATATCTAAACCGCTATCTGCATGGAAATAGAAATATGTACACAGCTATCTGCATATACATGGAAATATCTACACAGCTATCTCTTTACACATGGAAATAACTACACCGCTATCTGTATGAACATGGAAATATCTTCACCGCCATCTGTATGAAGATGGATATATCTACACAGCCATCTGGATGAACATGGAAATACCTACACCACTATCTGTATGAACATGGAAATATCTACACCGCTATCTGTGTAAACATGCGCACAACTTCACCGCTATCTGTATAAACATGGAAATATCTACACTGCTATCTGTTTGAACATGGAAATATCTACACCGCCATCTGTATGAACATGGAAATATCAGCACCGCCATCTGTATGAACATATAAATATCTACACCGCCATCTATATTAAGATGGAGATATCTACACCGCTATCTGTATACACTAGGAAATATCAACACCGCTATCTGTATAAACATGGAAATATCTAAAACGCAATCTGTATAAACATGGAAATATCTACACCACTACCTGTATAAACATGGAAATATCAGCACCGCTATCTGTATCAACATGGAAATATCTACACCGCTATCTCTATGAACATGGAAATTCCTTCACCGCTATCTGTATGAACATGGAAATGGCTACTCCGCTATCTGTATGAACATGGAAATATCTACACCACTACCTGTATGAACATGGAAATATCTACACCGCTATCTGTATAAACATGGAAATATCTACACCGCTATCTGTATAAACATGGAAATATCTACACTGCCACCTGTATAAACATGGAAATATCAGCACCGCTATCTGTATGAACATGGAAATATCAGCCACTCTATCTGTATGAATATGGAAGTATCTACACCGCTATCTCTATGAACATGGAAATATCTACACCGCTATCTGTTTGAACATGGAAATATCTAAACCGCTATCTGCTTGAAAATGGAAATATATACACAGCTATCTGCATATACATGGAAATATCTACACAGCTATCTCTTTACACATGGAAAAAACTACACCGCTATCTGTATGAACATTTAAATATCTTCACCGCCATCTGTATGAAGATGGATATAACTACACAGCCATCAGGATGAACATGGAAATATCTACACCGCTATTGGTATGAACATGGAAATATCTACACCGCTATCTGTGTAAACATGGAAATATCTAGACTGCTATCTGTATGAACATGGAAATATCTACACTGCTATCTGTTTGAACATGGAAATATCTACACCGTTATCTGCATGTAAATGGAAATATCTACACAGCGATCTGCATATACATGGAAATTCCTTCAAAGCTATCTTTTTACACATGGAAATAACTACAGCGCTATCTCTATAAACATGGAAATAGCTACACCGCCATCTGTATGAACAAGGAAATATCTGCACGGCCATCTGTATGAACATATAAATATCTACACCGCCATCTATATTAAGATGGAGATATCTACACCGCTATCTGAATAAACTTGGAAATATCTACATCGCTATCTGTATAAACATGAAAATAACTACACCGCAATCTGTATAAACATGGAAATATCTACACCACTACCTGTATAAACATGGAAATATCAGCACCGCTATCTGTATGAACATGGAAATATCTACACCGCTATCTCTATGAACATGGAAATTTCTACACCGCTATCTGTATGAACATGGAAATAGCTAAACCGCTATCTGTATGAACATGGAAATATGTACACCACTACCTGTATGTACATGGAAATATCTACACCGCTATCTGTATGAACATGGATATATCTACACAGCCATCTGGATGAACACGGAAATATCTACACCGCTATCTGTATGAACATGGAAATATCTACACCGCTATCTGTATAAACTTAGAGATATCTACACCGCTATCTGTATAAACATGGAAATATCTACACCGCAATCTGTATAAAAATGGAAATATCTACACTGCCACCTGTATAAACATGGAAATATCAGCACCGCTATCTGTATGAACATGGAAATATCAGCCCCTCTATCTGTATGAATATGGAAGTATCTACACCGCTATCTCTATGAACATGGAAATATCTACACCGCTATCTGTTTGAACATGGAAATATCTAAACCGCTATCTGCTTGAAAATGGAAATATATACACAGCTATCTGCATATACATGGAAATATCTACACAGCTATCTCTTTACACATGGAAAAAACTACACCGCTATCTGTATGAACATTTAAATATCTTCACCGCCATCTGTATGAAGATGGATATAACTACACAGCCATCAGGATGAACATGGAAATATCTACACCGCTATTGGTATGAACATGGAAATATCTACACCGCTATCTGTGTAAACATGGAAATATCTAGACTGCTATCTGTATGAACATGGAAATATCTACACTGCTATCTGTTTGAACATGGAAATATCTACACCGTTATCTGCATGAAAATGGAAATATCTACACAGCGATCTGCATATACATGGAAATTCCTTCAAAGCTATCTTTTTACACATGGAAATAACTACAGCGCTATCTCTATAAACATGGAAATAGCTACACCGCCATCTGTATGAACAAGGAAATATCTGCACGGCCATCTGTATGAACATATAAATATCTACACCGCCATCTATATTAAGATGGAGATATCTACACCGCTATCTGAATAAACTTGGAAATATCTACACCGCTATCTGTATAAACATGAAAATAACTACACCGCAATCTGTATAAACATGGAAATATCTACACCACTACCTGTATAAACATGGAAATATCAGCACCGCTATCTGTATGAACATGGAAATATCTACACCGCTATCTCTATGAACATGGAAATTTCTACACCGCTATCTGTATGAACATGGAAATAGCTAAGCCGCTATCTGTATGAACATGGAAATATGTACACCACTACCTGTATGTACATGGAAATATCTACACCGCTATCTGTATGAACATGGATATATCTACACAGCCATCTGGATGAACACGGAAATATCTACACCGCTATCTGTATGAACATGGAAATATCTACACCGCCATCTGTATGAACATGTAAATATCTGCACCGCCATCTGTATGAACAGATAAATATCTACACCGTCATCTGTATTAAGATGGAGATATCGACACCGCTATCTGTATAAACATGGAAATATCTACACCGCTATCTGTATAAACATGGAAATATCTACACCGCTATCTGTATAAACATGGAAATATCTACACCGCTACCTGTATAAACATGGAAATATCAGCACCGCTATCTGTATCAAGATGGAAATATCTACACCGCTATCTGTATGAACATGGAAATATCTACACCGCTATCTGTATGAACATGGAAATATCTACACCGCTATCTGTATGAACATGGAAATATCTTCACCGCTATCTGTTTGAACATGGAAATATCTACACCGCTGTCTGCATGAAAATGGAAATATCTACACTGCTATCTGCATTTACATTGAAATATCTACACAGCTATCTCTTTTCACATGGAAATAACTACACCGCTATCTCTATAAACATGGAAATATCTACACCGCCATCTGTATGAACATTCAAATATCTGCACTGACTTCTGTATGAACGTATACATATCTACAAGGCCATCTGTATTAAGATGGAAATATCTACACCGATATCTGTATAAACATGGAAATATCTACACCGCTATCTGTATGAACATGGAAATATCTACACAACTATCTGTATAAACATGGAAATATCTACACCGCTACCTGTATAAACATGGAAATATCAGCAGCGCTATCTGTATGAACATGGAAATATCAGCACCGCTATCGGTGTGAACATGGAAATATCTACACCGCTATCTGTTTGAACATGGAAATATCTAAACCGCTATCTGCATGGAAATAGAAATATGTACACAGCTATCTGCATATACATGGAAATATCTACACAGCTATCTCTTTACACATGGAAATAACTACACCGCTATCTGTATGAACATGGAAATATCTTCACCGCCATCTGTATGAAGATGGATATATCTACACAGCCATCTGGATGAACATGGAAATACCTACACCACTATCTGTATGAACATGGAAATATCTACACCGCTATCTGTGTAAACATGCGCACAACTTCACCGCTATCTGTATAAACATGGAAATATCTACACTGCTATCTGTTTGAACATGGAAATATCTACACCGCCATCTGTATGAACATGGAAATATCAGCACCGCCATCTGTATGAACATATAAATATCTACACCGCCATCTATATTAAGATGGAGATATCTACACCGCTATCTGTATAAACTAGGAAATATCAACACCGCTATCTGTATAAACATGGAAATATCTAAAACGCAATCTGTATGAACATGGAAATATCTACACCACTACCTGTATAAACATGGAAATATCAGCACCGCTATCTGTATCAACATGGAAATATCTACACCGCTATCTCTATGAACATGGAAATTCCTTCACCGCTATCTGTATGAACATGGAAATGGCTACTCCGCTATCTGTATGAACATGGAAATATCTACACCACTACCTGTATGAACATGGAAATATCTACACCGCTATCTGTATAAACATGGAAATATCTACACCGCTATCTGTATAAACATGGAAATATCTACACTGCCACCTGTATAAACATGGAAATATCAGCACCGCTATCTGTATGAACATGGAAATATCAGCCCCTCTATCTGTATGAATATGGAAGTATCTACACCGCTATCTCTATGAACATGGAAATATCTACACCGCTATCTGTTTGAACATGGAAATATCTAAACCGCTATCTGCTTGAAAATGGAAATATATACACAGCTATCTGCATATACATGGAAATATCTACACAGCTATCTCTTTACACATGGAAAAAACTACACCGCTATCTGTATGAACATTTAAATATCTTCACCGCCATCTGTATGAAGATGGATATAACTACACAGCCATCAGGATGAACATGGAAATATCTACACCGCTATTGGTATGAACATGGAAATATCTACACCGCTATCTGTGTAAACATGGAAATATCTAGACTGCTATCTGTATGAACATGGAAATATCTACACTGCTATCTGTTTGAACATGGAAATATCTACACCGTTATCTGCATGAAAATGGAAATATCTACACAGCGATCTGCATATACATGGAAATTCCTTCAAAGCTATCTTTTTACACATGGAAATAACTACAGCGCTATCTCTATAAACATGGAAATAGCTACACCGCCATCTGTATGAACAAGGAAATATCTGCACGGCCATCTGTATGAACATATAAATATCTACACCGCCATCTATATTAAGATGGAGATATCTACACCGCTATCTGAATAAACTTGGAAATATCTACACCGCTATCTGTATAAACATGAAAATAACTACACCGCAATCTGTATAAACATGGAAATATCTACACCACTACCTGTATAAACATGGAAATATCAGCACCGCTATCTGTATGAACATGGAAATATCTACACCGCTATCTCTATGAACATGGAAATTTCTACACCGCTATCTGTATGAACATGGAAATAGCTAAACCGCTATCTGTATGAACATGGAAATATGTACACCACTACCTGTATGTACATGGAAATATCTACACCGCTATCTGTATGAACATGGATATATCTACACAGCCATCTGGATGAACACGGAAATATCTACACCGCTATCTGTATGAACATGGAAATATCTACACCGCTATCTGTATAAACTTAGAGATATCTACACCGCTATCTGTATAAACATGGAAATATCTACACCGCAATCTGTATAAAAATGGAAATATCTACACCACTACCTGTATAAACATGGAAATATCGGCATCGCTATCTGTATGAACATGGAAATATCTACACCGCTATCACTATGAACATGGAAATTTCTACACTGCTATCTGTATGAACATGGAAATAGCTACACCGCTATCTGTGTGAACATGGAAATATCTACACCACTACCTGTATGAACATGGAAATATCTACACCGCTATCTGTATGAACATGGAAATACCTTCACCGCCATCTGTATGAACATGGATACATCTACACAGCCATCTGGATGAACATGGAAATATCTACACCGCTATCTGTATGAACATGGAAATAGCTACACAGCTATCTGTATGAACATGGAAATATCTACACCACTATCTGTATGAACATGGAAATATCTACACCGCTACCTGTATGAACATGGAAATATCTACACCGCTATCTGTATGAACATGGATATATCTACACAGCCATCTGGATGAACACGGAAATATCTACACCGCTATCTGTATGAACATGGAAATATCTACACCGCCATCTGTATGAACATGGAAATATCTGCACCGCCATCTGTATGAACATATAAATATCTACACGGCCATCTGTATTAAGATGGAGATATCTACACCGCAATCAGTATAAACATGGAAATATCTACACCGCTGTCTGTATAAACATGGAAATATCTACACCGCTATCTGTATAAACATGGAAATATCTACACCGCTACCTTTATAAACATGGAATATCAGCACCGCTATCTGTATGAACACGGAAATATCAGCCCCTCTATCTGTATGAACATGGAAATACCTACACCGCTATCTGTATGAACATGGAAATATCTACACCGTTATCTGTATGAACATGGAAATATCTTCACCGCAATCTGTATGAACATGGATATATCTACACAGCCATCTGTATGAACATGGAAATATCTTCACCGCCATCTGTATGAACATGGATATATCTACACAGCCATCTGGATGTACATGGAAATATCTACACCGCTATCTGTTTGAACATGGAAATAGCTACACCGCTATCTGTATGAACATGGAAATATCTACACCACTATCTGTATGAACATGGAAATATCTACACCGCTATCTGTATGAACATGGAAATATCTACACCGCTATCTGTTTGAACATGGAAATATCTACACCGCTATCTGAATGAAAATGGAAATATCTACACAGCGATCTGCATATACATGAAAATATCTACAAAGCTATCTCTTTACACATGGAAATAACTACAGCGCTGTCTCTATAAACATGGAAATGTCTTCACCGCCATCTGTATGAACATGGAAATATCTGCACCGCCATCTGTATGAACATATAAATATCTACACCGCCATCTATATTAAGATGGAGATATCTACAACGCTATCTGTATAAACTTGGAAATATCTAAACCGCTATCTGTATATTCATGGAAATATCTACACCGCAATCTGTATACACATGGAAATAACTACACCGCTACCAGTATAAACATGGAAATCTCAGCACCGCTATCTGTATGAACATGGAAATATCTACACCGCTATATATATGAACATGGAAATTTCTACACCGCTATCTGTATGAATATGGAAATATCTACACCGCTATCTGTATGAACATGGAAATATCTATACCACTACCTGTATGAACATGGAAATATCTACACTGCTATTCGTATGAACATGGATATATCTACACCGCCATCTGGATGAACACGGAAGTATCTACACCGCTATCTGTATGAACATGGAAATATCCACACCGCTATCTGTGTAAATATGCATACATCTTCACCGCAATCTGTATAAACATGGAAATATATACACCGCTATCTGTATGAACATGGAAATATCTACAACGCTATCTGTTTGAACATGGAAATATCTACACCACTGTCTGCATGAAAATGGAAATATCTACACAGCTATCTGCATATACATGGAAATATCTACACAGCTATCTCTTTACACATGGAAATAACTACACCGCTATCTGTATGAACATGGAAATATCTATACCACTATCTGTATGAACATGGAAATATCTACACCGCTACCTGTATGAACATGGAAATATCTACACCGCTATCTGTATGAACATGGATATATCTACAAAGCCATCGGGATGAACATGGAAATATCTACACCGCTATCTGTATGAACATGGAAATATCTACACCGCCATCTGTATGAACATGGAAATATCTGCACCGCCATCTGTATGAACATATAAATATCTACACGGCCATCTGTATTAAGATGGAGATAACTACACTGCAATCAGTATAAACATGGAAATATCTACACCGCTATCTGTATAAACATGGAAATATCTATACCGCTATCTGTATAAACATGGAAATATCTACACCGCTACCTTTATAAACATGGAAATATCAGCACCGCTATCTGTATGAACACGGAAATATCAGCCCCTCTATCTGTATGAACATGGAAATATCTACACCGCTATCTGTATGAACATGGAAATATCTTCACCGCCATCTGTATGAACATGGATATATCTACACAGCCATCTGGATGAACATGGAAATATCTACACCGCTATCTATTTGAACATAGAAATAGCTACACCGCTATCTGTATGAACATGGAAATATCTACACCACTATCTGTATGAACATGGAAATATCTACACCGCTATCTGTATGAACATGGAAATATCTACACCGCTATCTGTTTGAACTTGGAAATATCTACACCGCTATCTGCATGAAAATGGAAATATCTACACAGCGATCTGCATATACATGGAAATATCTACAAAGCTATCTCTTTACACATGGAAATAACTACAGCGCTGTCTCTATAAACATGGAAATATCTTCACCGCCATCTGTATGAACATGGAAATATCTGCACCGCCATGTGTATGAACATATAAATATCTACAGGGCCATCTGTATTAAGATGGAGATATCTACACCGCAATCAGTATAAACATGGAAATATCTACACCGCTATCTGTATAAACATGGAAATATCTACACCGCTACCTTTATAAACATGGAAATATCAGCACCGCTATCTGTATGAACACGGAAATATCAGCCCCTCTATCTGTATGAACATGGAAATACCTACACCGCTATCTGTATGAACATGGAAATATCTACACCGCTATCTGTATGAACATGGAAATATCTTCACCACCATCTGTATGAACATATAAATATCTACACGGCCATCTGTATTAAGATGGAGATAACTACACCTCAATCAGTATAAACATGGAAATATCTACACCGCTATCTGTATAAACATGGAAATATCTACACCGCTATCTGTATAAACATGGAAATATCTACACCGCTACCTATATAAACATGGAAATATCAGCACCGCTATCTGTATGAACACGGAAATATCAGCCCCTCTATCTGTATGAACATGGAAATACCCACACCGCTATCTGTATGAACATGGAAATATCTACACCGCGATCTGTATGAACATGGAAATATCTTCACTGCCATCTCTATGAACATGGATATATCTACACAGCCATCTGGATGAACATGGAAATATCTACACCGCTATCCGTTTCAACATGGAAATAGCTACACCGCTATCTGTATGAACATGGAAATATCTACACCACTATCTGTATGAACATGGAAATATCTACACCGCTATCTGTATGAACATGGAAATATCTACACCGCTATCTGTTTGAACATGGAAATATCTACACCGCTATCTGCATGAAAATGGAAATATCTACACAGCGATCTGCATATATATGGAAATATCTACAAAGCTATCTCTTTACACATGGAAATAACTACAGCACTGTCTCTATAAACATGGAAAAATCTTCACCGCCATCTGTATGAACATGGAAATATCTGCACCGCCATCTGTATGAACATATAAATATCTACACCGCCATCTATATTAAGATGGAGATATCTACACCGCTATCTGTATAAACATGGAAATATCTACACCGCAATCTGTATAAACATGGAAATAACTACACCGCTACCAGTATAAACATGGAAATATCAGCACCGCTATCTGTATGAACATGGAAATATCTACACCGCTATATCTATAAACATGGAAATTTCTACACCGCTATCTGTATGAACATGGAAATATCTACACCGCTATCTGTATGAACATGGAAATATCTATACCACTACCTGTATGAACATGGAAATATCTACACTGCTATCCGTATGAACATGGATATATCTAAACCGCCATCTGGATGAACACGGAAATATCTACACCGCTATCTGTAAGAACATGGAAATATCTACACCGCCATCTGTATGAACATGGAAATATCTGCACCGACATCTGTATGAACATATAAATATCTACACGGCCATCTGTATTAAGATGGAGATATCTTCACCGATATCTGTATAAACATGGAAATATCTCCACCGCTATACTGTATAAACATGGAAATATCTACACCGCTATCTGTATAAACATGGAAAAATCATCACCGCTATCTGTATGAACATGGAAATATCAGCCCATCTATCTGTATGAATATGGAAGTATCTACACCGCTATCTCTATGAACAAGGAAATATCTACACCGCTATCTGTTTGAACATGGAAATATCTAAACCGCTATCTGCATGAAAATGGAAATTTATACACAGCTATCTGCATATACATGGAAATTTTTACACAGCTATCTCTTTACACATGGAAATAACTACACCGCTATCTGTATGAACATGGAAAAAACTTCACCGCCATCTGTATGAAGATGGATAAAACTACACAGCCATCTGGATGAAAATGGAAATATCTACACCGCTATCAGTATGAACATGGAATATCTACACCGCTATCTGTGTAAACATGCATACATCTTCACCGCTATCTGTATAAACATGGAAATATCTACACTGCTATCTGTATGAACATGGAAATATCTACACCGCTATCTGTTTGAACATGGAAATATCTACACCGCTATCTGCATGAAAATGGAAATATCTACACAGCGATCTGCATATACATGGAAATATCTTCAAGGCTATCTCTTTACACATGGAAATAACTACAGCGCTATCTCTATAAACATGGAAATAGCTACACCGCCATCAGTATGAACATGGAAATATCTGCACCGCCATCTGTATGAACATATAAATATCTACACCGCCATCTATATTAAGATGGAGATATCTACACCGCTATCTGTATAAACTTGGAAATATCTACACCGCTATCTGTATAAACATGGAAATATCTACACCGCAATCTGTATAAACATGGAAATATCTACACCACTACCTGTATAAACATGGAAATATCTGCACCGCTATCTGTATGAACATGGAAATATCTACAGCGCTATCTCTATGAACATGGAAATTTCTACACCGCTATCTGTATGAACATGGAAATATCTACAACACTACCTGTATGAACATGGAAATATCTACACCACTATCTGTATGAACATGGATATATCTACACAGCCATCTGGATGAACACGGAAATATCTACACCGCTATCTGTATGAACATGGAAATATCTACACCGCTATCTGTACAAACTTAGACATATCTACACCGCTATCTGTATAAACATGGAAATATCTACACCGCAATCTGTATAAACATGGAAATATCTACACCACTACCTGTATAAACATGGAAATATCAGCACCGCTATCTGTATGAATATGGAAATATCTACACCGCTATCTCTATGAACAAGGAAATTTCTACACCGCTATCTGTATGAACATGGAAATAGCTACACCGCTATCTATATGAACATGGAAATATCTACACCACTACCTGAATGAACATGGAAATATCTACACCGCTCTCTGTATGAACATGGAAATATCTACACCGTTATCTGTTTGAACATGGAAATATCTACACCGCTGTCTGCATGAAAATGGAAATATCTACACAGCTATCTGCATATACATGGAAATATCTACACAGCTATCTCTTTACACATGTTAATAACTACACTGCTATCTGTATGAACATGGAAATATCTACACCGCCATCTGTATGAACATGGAAATATCTGCACTGACATCTGTATGAACATATACATATCTACACGGCCATCTGTATTAAGATGGAGATATCTACACCGACATCTGTATAAACTTGGAAATATCTACACCGCTATCTGTATAAACATGGAAATATCAGCCCCTCTATCTGTATGAACATGGAGATATCTAAACCGCATTCTGTATGAACATGGAAATACCTACACCGCTACCTGTATAAACATGGAAATATCAGCACCGCTATCTGTATAAACATGGAAATATCCGCCCCTCTATCTGTATGAACATGGAGATATCTAAACCGCATTCTGTATGAACATGGAAATATCTACACCGCTATCTGTATGAACATGGAAATGTCTTCAGCGCCATCTGTATGAACATGGATATATCTACACAGCCATCTGGATGAACATGGAAATATCTACACTGCTATCTGTATGAACATGGAAATAGCTACACCGCTATCTGTATGAACATGGAAATATCTACACCACTATCAGTATGAACATGGAAATATCTACACCGCTACCTTTATGAACATGGAAATATCTACACCGCTATCTGTATGAACATGGATATATCTACACAGCCGTCTGGATGAACACGGAAATATCTACACCGCTATCTGTATGAACATGGAAATATCTTCACCGCCATCTGTATGAACATGGATATATCTACAGAGCCATCTGGATGACATGGAAATATCTACACAGCTATCTGTATGAACATGGAAATATATACACCGCTATCTGTATGAACTTGGAAATATCTACACCACTATCTGCAAGAAAACGGAAATATCTACAGAGCTATCTGCATATACATGGAAATATCTACAAAGCTATCTCTTTACACATGGAAATAACTACGCCGCTATCTCTATAAACATGGAAATACCTACACCACCATATGTATGAACATGGAAATATCTGCACCGCCATCTGTATGAACATATAAATATCTACACCACCATCTTTATTAAGATGGAGATATCTACACCGCTATCTGTATAAACCTGGAAATATCTACACCGCTATCTGTATAAACATGGAAATATGTATACCGCTATCTGTATAAACATGGAAATATCTACACCATTACCTGTAAAAACATGGAAATATCAGCACCGCTATCTGTATGAACATGGAAATATCTACACCGCTATCTGTACAAACATGGAAATATCTAAACCGCTATCTGTATGAACATGGAAATAGCTACACCGCTATCTGTATGAACATGGAAATATCTACACCACTATCTGTATGAACATGGAAATATCTACACCGCTATCTGTATGAACATGGATATATCTACACAGCCATCTGGATGAACACGGAAATATCTACACCGCTATCTGTATGAACATGGAAATATCTACACCGCCATCTGTATGAACATGGAAATATCTGCACCGCCATCTGTATGAACATATAAATATCTACACGGCCATCTGTATTAAGATGGAGATAACTACACCGCAATCAGTATAAACATGGAAATATCTATACCGCTATCTGTATAAACACGGAAATATCTACACCGCTATCTGTATGAACATGGAAATATCTACACCACTACCTGTATGAAGATGGAAATATCTACACCGCTATCTGTATGAACATATAAATATCTACACCATCATCTGTATTAAGAAGGAAATACCTAAAACGCTATCTGTATAAACATAGAAATATCTACACCGCTATCTGTATAAACATGGAAATATCTACAGCACTACCTGTATAAACATGGAAATATCAGCACCGCAATCAGTATGAACCTGGAAATATCTACACCGCTATCTGTATGAACATGGAAATATCTACACCGCTATCTGTATGAACATGGAAATATCTACAAAGCTATCTGAATGACCATGGAAATATCTACACCGCTATCTGTTTGAACATGGAAATATCTACACTGCTATCTGTATGAAAATGGAAATATCTACAATGCTACCTGCATATACATGGAAATATCTACACAGCTATCTCTTTACACATGGAAATAACTACACCGCTATATCTATAAACATGGAAACATCTACACCGCCATCTGTATTAACATGGAGGTATCTGCACCGCCATGTGTATGAACATATAAATATGTACACCGCCATCTGTATTAAGAAGGAAATATCTACACCGCTATCAGTATGAACATGGAAATATCTACACCGCTATCTGTAAGAACATGGAAATATCTACACCGCTATGTGTGTAAACATGCATACATCTTCACCGCTATCTGTATAAACATGGAAATATCTACAACGCTATCTGTATGAACATGGAAATATCTACACCGCTATCTGTATGAACATGGAATTATCTACACCGCTATCTGTATGAACATGGAAATATCTACACCGCTATCTGTATGAACATGGAAATATCTACAAAGCTATCTGAATGACCATGGAAATATCTACACCGCTATCTGTTTGAACATGGAAATATCTACACTGCTATCTGTATGAAAATGGAAATATCTACAATGCTACCTGCATATACATGGAAATATCTACACTGCTATCTCTTTACACATGGAAATAACTACACCGCTATATCTATAAACATGGAAACATCTACACCGCCATCTGTATGAACATGGAGGTATCTGCACCGCCATGTGTATGCACATATAAATATGTACACCGCCATCTGTATTAAGAAGGAAATATCTACACCGCTATCAGTATGAACATGGAAATATCTACACCGCTATCTGTAAGAACATGGAAATATCTACACCGCTATGTGTGTAAACATGCATACATCTTCACCGCTATCTGTATAAACATGGAAATATCTACAACGCTATCTGTATGAACATGGAAATATCTACACCGCTATCTGTTTGAACATGGAAATATCTTAACCGCTATCTGCATGAAAATAGAAATATCTACACAGCTATCTGCATACACATGGAAATATCTACAAAGCTATCTCTTTACACATGGAAATAACTACACCGCTATCTCTATAAACACGGAAATATCTACACCGCCATCTATATGAACATGGAAATATCTGCACCGCCATCTGTATGAACATATAAATAACTACACCGCCATCTGTATAAACATGGAAATACCTTCATCGCTATCTGTATAAACATGGAAATATCTACACCGCTACCTGTATAAACATGGAAATATCAGCACTGCTATCTGTATGAACATGGAAATATCTACACCGGTATCTCTATGAACATGGAAATATCTACACCACTATCTGTATGAACATGGAAATAGCTACACCGCTATCTGTATGAACATGGAAACATCTACACCGCTATCTGTATGAACATGGAAATACCTACACCGCTATCTGTATGAACATGGAAATATCTACACCGCTATCTGTTTGAACATGGAAATATCTACACCGCTATCTGCATGAAAATGGAAATATCTACACAGCGATCTGCATATACATGGAAATATCTACAAAGCTATCTCTTTACACATGGAAATAACTACAGCGCTGTCTCTATAAACATGGAAATATCTACACCGCCATCTGTATGAACATGGAAATATCTGCACCGCCATCTATATGAACATATAAATACCTACACCGCCATCTATATTAAGATGGAGATATCTACACCGCTATCTGTGTAAACATGGAAATATCTACACCGCTATCTGTATAAACATGGAAATATCTACACCGCAATCTGTATAAACATGGAAATAACTACACCGCTACCAGTATAAACATGGAAATATCAGCACCGCTATCTGTATGAACATGGAAATATCTACACCGCTATATCTATGAACAAGGAAATTTCTACACCGCTATCTGTATGAACATGGAAATATCTACACCGCTATCTGTATGAACATGGAAATATCTATACCACTACCTGTATGAACATGGAAATATCTACACTGCTATCCGTATGAACATGGATATACCTATACCGCCATCTGGATGAACACGGAAATATCTACACCGCTATCTGTATGAACATGGAAATATCTACACCTCTATCTGTGTAAATATGCATACATCTTCACCGCAATCTGTATAAACATGGAAATATATACACCGCTATCTGTATGAACATGGAAATATCTACAACGCTATCTGTTTGAACATGGAAATATCTACACCGCTGTCTGCATGAAAATGGAAATATATACACAGCTATCTGAATATACATGGAAATATCTACACAGCTATCTCTTTACACATGGAAATAACTACACCGCTATCTGTATGAACATGGAAATATCTACACCACTATCTGTATGAACATGGAAATATCTACACCGCTACCTGTATGAACATGGAAATATCTACACCGCTATCTGTATGAACATGGATATATCTACACAGCCATCTGGATGAACACGGAAATATCTACACCGCTATCTGTATGAACATGGAAATATCTACACCGCCATCTGTATGAACATGGAAATATCTGCACCGCCATCTGAATGAACATATAAATATCTACACGGCCATCTGTATTAAGATGGAGATAACTACACCGCAATCAGTACAAACATGGAAATATCTACACCACTATCTGTATAAACATGGAAATATCTACACCGCTATCTGTATAAACATGGAAATATCTACACCGCTACCTGTATAAACATGGAATTATCAGCACCGCTATCTGTATGAACACGGAAATATCAGCCTCTCTATCTGTATGAATATGGAAGTATCTACACCGCTATCTCTATGAACATGGAAATATCTACACCGCTATCTGTTTGAACATGGAAATATCTACACCACTATCTGTATGAACATGGATATATCTACACAGCCATCTGGATGAACACGGAAATATCTACACCGCTATCTGTATGAACATGGAAATATCTACACCGCTATCTGTACAAACTTAGACATATCTACACCGCTATCTGTATAAACATGGAAATATCTACACCGCAATCTGTATAAACATGGAAATATCTACACCACTACCTGTATAAACATGGAAATATCAGCACCGCTATCTGTATGAATATGGAAATATCTACACCGCTATCTCTATGAACAAGGAAATTTCTACACCGCTATCTGTATGAACATGGAAATAGCTACACCGCTATCTATATGAACATGGAAATATCTACACCACTACCTGAATGAACATGGAAATATCTACACCGCTCTCTGTATGAACATGGAAATATCTACACCGTTATCTGTTTGAACATGGAAATATCTACACCGCTGTCTGCATGAAAATGGAAATATCTACACAGCTATCTGCATATACATGGAAATATCTACACAGCTATCTCTTTACACATGGTAATAACTACACTGCTATCTGTATGAACATGGAAATATCTACACCGCCATCTGTATGAACATGGAAATATCTGCACTGACATCTGTATGAACATATACATATCTACACGGCCATCTGTATTAAGATGGAGATATCTACACCGACATCTGTATAAACTTGGAAATATCTACACCGCTATCTGTATAAACATGGAAATATCAGCCCCTCTATCTGTATGAACATGGAGATATCTAAACCGCATTCTGTATGAACATGGAAATACCTACACCGCTACCTGTATAAACATGGAAATATCAGCACCGCTATCTGTATAAACATGGAAATATCCGCCCCTCTATCTGTATGAACATGGAGATATCTAAACCGCATTCTGTATGAACATGGAAATATCTACACCGCTATCTGTATGAACATGGAAATGTCTTCAGCGCCATCTGTATGAACATGGATATATCTACACAGCCATCTGGATGAACATGGAAATATCTACACTGCTATCTGTATGAACATGGAAATAGCTACACCGCTATCTGTATGAACATGGAAATATCTACACCACTATCAGTATGAACATGGAAATATCTACACCGCTACCTTTATGAACATGGAAATATCTACACCGCTATCTGTATGAACATGGATATATCTACACAGCCGTCTGGATGAACACGGAAATATCTACACCGCTATCTGTATGAACATGGAAATATCTTCACCGCCATCTGTATGAACATGGATATATCTACAGAGCCATCTGGATGACATGGAAATATCTACACAGCTATCTGTATGAACATGGAAATATATACACCGCTATCTGTATGAACTTGGAAATATCTACACCACTATCTGCAAGAAAACGGAAATATCTACAGAGCTATCTGCATATACATGGAAATATCTACAAAGCTATCTCTTTACACATGGAAATAACTACGCCGCTATCTCTATAAACATGGAAATACCTACACCACCATATGTATGAACATGGAAATATCTGCACCGCCATCTGTATGAACATATAAATATCTACACCACCATCTTTATTAAGATGGAGATATCTACACCGCTATCTGTATAAACCTGGAAATATCTACACCGCTATCTGTATAAACATGGAAATATGTATACCGCTATCTGTATAAACATGGAAATATCTACACCATTACCTGTAAAAACATGGAAATATCAGCACCGCTATCTGTATGAACATGGAAATATCTACACCGCTATCTGTACAAACATGGAAATATCTAAACCGCTATCTGTATGAACATGGAAATAGCTACACCGCTATCTGTATGAACATGGAAATATCTACACCACTATCTGTATGAACATGGAAATATCTACACCGCTATCTGTATGAACATGGATATATCTACACAGCCATCTGGATGAACACGGAAATATCTACACCGCTATCTGTATGAACATGGAAATATCTACACCGCCATCTGTATGAACATGGAAATATCTGCACCGCCATCTGTATGAACATATAAATATCTACACGGCCATCTGTATTAAGATGGAGATAACTACACCGCAATCAGTATAAACATGGAAATATCTATACCGCTATCTGTATAAACACGGAAATATCTACACCGCTATCTGTATGAACATGGAAATATCTACACCACTACCTGTATGAAGATGGAAATATCTACACCGCTATCTGTATGAACATATAAATATCTACACCATCATCTGTATTAAGAAGGAAATACCTAAAACGCTATCTGTATAAACATAGAAATATCTACACCGCTATCTGTATAAACATGGAAATATCTACAGCACTACCTGTATAAACATGGAAATATCAGCACCGCAATCAGTATGAACCTGGAAATATCTACACCGCTATCTGTATGAACATGGAAATATCTACACCGCTATCTGTATGAACATGGAAATATCTACAAAGCTATCTGAATGACCATGGAAATATCTACACCGCTATCTGTTTGAACATGGAAATATCTACACTGCTATCTGTATGAAAATGGAAATATCTACAATGCTACCTGCATATACATGGAAATATCTACACAGCTATCTCTTTACACATGGAAATAACTACACCGCTATATCTATAAACATGGAAACATCTACACCGCCATCTGTATTAACATGGAGGTATCTGCACCGCCATGTGTATGAACATATAAATATGTACACCGCCATCTGTATTAAGAAGGAAATATCTACACCGCTATCAGTATGAACATGGAAATATCTACACCGCTATCTGTAAGAACATGGAAATATCTACACCGCTATGTGTGTAAACATGCATACATCTTCACCGCTATCTGTATAAACATGGAAATATCTACAACGCTATCTGTATGAACATGGAAATATCTACACCGCTATCTGTATGAACATGGAATTATCTACACCGCTATCTGTATGAACATGGAAATATCTACACCGCTATCTGTATGAACATGGAAATATCTACAAAGCTATCTGAATGACCATGGAAATATCTACACCGCTATCTGTTTGAACATGGAAATATCTACACTGCTATCTGTATGAAAATGGAAATATCTACAATGCTACCTGCATATACATGGAAATATCTACACTGCTATCTCTTTACACATGGAAATAACTACACCGCTATATCTATAAACATGGAAACATCTACACCGCCATCTGTATGAACATGGAGGTATCTGCACCGCCATGTGTATGCACATATAAATATGTACACCGCCATCTGTATTAAGAAGGAAATATCTACACCGCTATCAGTATGAACATGGAAATATCTACACCGCTATCTGTAAGAACATGGAAATATCTACACCGCTATGTGTGTAAACATGCATACATCTTCACCGCTATCTGTATAAACATGGAAATATCTACAACGCTATCTGTATGAACATGGAAATATCTACACCGCTATCTGTTTGAACATGGAAATATCTTAACCGCTATCTGCATGAAAATAGAAATATCTACACAGCTATCTGCATACACATGGAAATATCTACAAAGCTATCTCTTTACACATGGAAATAACTACACCGCTATCTCTATAAACACGGAAATATCTACACCGCCATCTATATGAACATGGAAATATCTGCACCGCCATCTGTATGAACATATAAATAACTACACCGCCATCTGTATAAACATGGAAATACCTTCATCGCTATCTGTATAAACATGGAAATATCTACACCGCTACCTGTATAAACATGGAAATATCAGCACTGCTATCTGTATGAACATGGAAATATCTACACCGGTATCTCTATGAACATGGAAATATCTACACCACTATCTGTATGAACATGGAAATAGCTACACCGCTATCTGTATGAACATGGAAACATCTACACCGCTATCTGTATGAACATGGAAATACCTACACCGCTATCTGTATGAACATGGAAATATCTACACCGCTATCTGTTTGAACATGGAAATATCTACACCGCTATCTGCATGAAAATGGAAATATCTACACAGCGATCTGCATATACATGGAAATATCTACAAAGCTATCTCTTTACACATGGAAATAACTACAGCGCTGTCTCTATAAACATGGAAATATCTACACCGCCATCTGTATGAACATGGAAATATCTGCACCGCCATCTATATGAACATATAAATACCTACACCGCCATCTATATTAAGATGGAGATATCTACACCGCTATCTGTGTAAACATGGAAATATCTACACCGCTATCTGTATAAACATGGAAATATCTACACCGCAATCTGTATAAACATGGAAATAACTACACCGCTACCAGTATAAACATGGAAATATCAGCACCGCTATCTGTATGAACATGGAAATATCTACACCGCTATATCTATGAACAAGGAAATTTCTACACCGCTATCTGCATGAACATGGAAATATCTACACCGCTATCTGTATGAACATGGAAATATCTATACCACTACCTGTATGAACATGGAAATATCTACACTGCTATCCGTATGAACATGGATATACCTATACCGCCATCTGGATGAACACGGAAATATCTACACCGCTATCTGTATGAACATGGAAATATCTACACCTCTATCTGTGTAAATATGCATACATCTTCACCGCAATCTGTATAAACATGGAAATATATACACCGCTATCTGTATGAACATGGAAATATCTACAACGCTATCTGTTTGAACATGGAAATATCTACACCGCTGTCTGCATGAAAATGGAAATATATACACAGCTATCTGAATATACATGGAAATATCTACACAGCTATCTCTTTACACATGGAAATAACTACACCGCTATCTGTATGAACATGGAAATATCTACACCACTATCTGTATGAACATGGAAATATCTACACCGCTACCTGTATGAACATGGAAATATCTACACCGCTATCTGTATGAACATGGATATATCTACACAGCCATCTGGATGAACACGGAAATATCTACACCGCTATCTGTATGAACATGGAAATATCTACACCGCCATCTGTATGAACATGGAAATATCTGCACCGCCATCTGAATGAACATATAAATATCTACACGGCCATCTGTATTAAGATGGAGATAACTACACCGCAATCAGTACAAACATGGAAATATCTACACCACTATCTGTATAAACATGGAAATATCTACACCGCTATCTGTATAAACATGGAAATATCTACACCGCTACCTGTATAAACATGGAATTATCAGCACCGCTATCTGTATGAACACGGAAATATCAGCCTCTCTATCTGTATGAATATGGAAGTATCTACACCGCTATCTCTATGAACATGGAAATATCTACACCGCTATCTGTTTGAACATGGAAATATCTAAACCGCTATCTGCATGAAAATGGAAATATATACACAGCTATCTGCATATACTTGGAAATATCTACACAGCTATCTCTTTACACATGGAAATAACTACACCGCTATCTGTATGAACATGGAAAAGTCTTCACCGCCATCTGTATGAAGAAGGATATAACTACACAGCCATCTGGATGAAAATGGAAATATCTACACCGCTATCGGTATGAACATGGAAATATCTACACCGCTATCTGTGTAAACATGTACACATCTTCACCGCTATCTGTATAAACATGGAAATATCTACCCTGCTATCTGTATGATCATGGAAATATCTACACCGCTATCTGTATGAACATGGAAATATCTACACCACTATCTGCATGAAAATGGAAATATCTACACAGCGATCTGCATATACATGGAAATATCTACACAGCTATCTCTTTACACATGGAAATAACCACACCGCTATCTGTATGAACATGGAAATATCTACACCGCCATCTGTATGAACATGTAAATATCTGCACCGCCATCTGTATGAACAGATAAATATCTACACCGTCATCTGTATTAAGATGGAGATATCGACACCGCTATCTGTATAAACATGGAAATATCTACACCGCTATCTGTATAAACATGGAAATATCTACACCGCTATCTGTATAAACATGGAAATATCTACACCGCTACCTGTATAAACATGGAAATATCAGCACCGCTATCTGTATCAAGATGGAAATATCTACACCGCTATCTGTATGAACATGGAAATATCTACACCGCTATCTGTATGAACATGGAAATATCTACACCGCTATCTGTATGAACATGGAAATATCTTCACCGCTATCTGTTTGAACATGGAAATATCTACACCGCTGTCTGCATGAAAATGGAAATATCTACACTGCTATCTGCATATACATTGAAATATCTACACAGCTATCTCTTTTCACATGGAAATAACTACACCGCTATCTCTATAAACATGGAAATATCTACACCGCCATCTGTATGAACATTCAAATATCTGCACTGACTTCTGTATGAACGTATACATATCTACAAGGCCATCTGTATTAAGATGGAAATATCTACACCGATATCTGTATAAACATGGAAATATCTACACCGCTATCTGTATGAACATGGAAATATCTACACAACTATCTGTATAAACATGGAAATATCTACACCGCTACCTGTATAAACATGGAAATATCAGCAGCGCTATCTGTATGAACATGGAAATATCAGCACCGCTATCGGTGTGAACATGGAAATATCTACACCGCTATCTGTTTGAACATGGAAATATCTAAACCGCTATCTGCATGGAAATAGAAATATGTACACAGCTATCTGCATATACATGGAAATATCTACACAGCTATCTCTTTACACATGGAAATAACTACACCGCTATCTGTATGAACATGGAAATATCTTCACCGCCATCTGTATGAAGATGGATATATCTACACAGCCATCTGGATGAACATGGAAATACCTACACCACTATCTGTATGAACATGGAAATATCTACACCGCTATCTGTGTAAACATGCGCACAACTTCACCGCTATCTGTATAAACATGGAAATATCTACACTGCTATCTGTTTGAACATGGAAATATCTACACCGCCATCTGTATGAACATGGAAATATCAGCACCGCCATCTGTATGAACATATAAATATCTACACCGCCATCTATATTAAGATGGAGATATCTACACCGCTATCTGTATAAACTAGGAAATATCAACACCGCTATCTGTATAAACATGGAAATATCTAAAACGCAATCTGTATAAACATGGAAATATCTACACCACTACCTGTATAAACATGGAAATATCAGCACCGCTATCTGTATCAACATGGAAATATCTACACCGCTATCTCTATGAACATGGAAATTCCTTCACCGCTATCTGTATGAACATGGAAATGGCTACTCCGCTATCTGTATGAACATGGAAATATCTACACCATTACCTGTATGAACATGGAAATATCTACACCGCTATCTGTATAAACATGGAAATATCTACACCGCTATCTGTATAAACATGGAAATATCTACACTGCCACCTGTATAAACATGGAAATATCAGCACCGCTATCTGTATGAACATGGAAATATCAGCCCCTCTATCTGTATGAATATGGAAGTATCTACACCGCTATCTCTATGAACATGGAAATATCTACACCGCTATCTGTTTGAACATGGAAATATCTAAACAGCTATCTGCTTGAAAATGGAAATATATACACAGCTATCTGCATATACATGGAAATATCTACACAGCTATCTCTTTACACATGGAAAAAACTACACCGCTATCTGTATGAACATTTAAATATCTTCACCGCCATCTGTATGAAGATGGATATAACTACACAGCCATCAGGATGAACATGGAAATATCTACACCGCTATTGGTATGAACATGGAAATATCTACACCGCTATCTGTGTAAACATGGAAATATCTAGACTGCTATCTGTATGAACATGGAAATATCTACACTGCTATCTGTTTGAACATGGAAATATCTACACCGTTATCTGCATGAAAATGGAAATATCTACACAGCGATCTGCATATACATGGAAATTCCTTCAAAGCTATCTTTTTACACATGGAAATAACTACAGCGCTATCTCTATAAACATGGAAATAGCTACACCGCCATCTGTATGAACAAGGAAATATCTGCACGGCCATCTGTATGAACATATAAATATCTACACCGCCATCTATATTAAGATGGAGATATCTACACCGCTATCTGAATAAACTTGGAAATATCTACACCGCTATCTGTATAAACATGAAAATAACTACACCGCAATCTGTATAAACATGGAAATATCTACACCACTACCTGTATAAACATGGAAATATCAGCACCGCTATCTGTATGAACATGGAAATATCTACACCGCTATCTCTATGAACATGGAAATTTCTACACCGCTATCTGTATGAACATGGAAATAGCTAAACCGCTATCTGTATGAACATGGAAATATGTACACCACTACCTGTATGTACATGGAAATATCTACACCGCTATCTGTATGAACATGGATATATCTACACAGCCATCTGGATGAACACGGAAATATCTACACCGCTATCTGTATGAACATGGAAATATCTACACCGCTATCTGTATAAACTTAGAGATATCTACACCGCTATCTGTATAAACATGGAAATATCTACACCGCAATCTGTATAAAAATGGAAATATCTACACCACTACCTGTATAAACATGGAAATATCGGCATCGCTATCTGTATGAACATGGAAATATCTACACCGCTATCACTATGAACATGGAAATTTCTACACTGCTATCTGTATGAACATGGAAATAGCTACACCGCTATCTGTGTGAACATGGAAATATCTACACCACTACCTGTATGAACATGGAAATATCTACACCGCTATCTGTATGAACATGGAAATACCTTCACCGCCATCTGTATGAACATGGATACATCTACACAGCCATCTGGATGAACATGGAAATATCTACACCGCTATCTGTATGAACATGGAAATAGCTACACAGCTATCTGTATGAACATGGAAATATCTACACCACTATCTGTATGAACATGGAAATATCTACACCGCTACCTGTATGAACATGGAAATATCTACACCGCTATCTGTATGAACATGGATATATCTACACAGCCATCTGGATGAACACGGAAATATCTACACCGCTATCTGTATGAACATGGAAATATCTACACCGCCATCTGTATGAACATGGAAATATCTGCACCGCCATCTGTATGAACATATAAATATCTACACAGCCATCTGTATTAAGATGGAGATATCTACACCGCAATCAGTATAAACATGGAAATATCTACACCGCTGTCTGTATAAACATGGAAATATCTACACCGCTATCTGTATAAACATGGAAATATCTACACCGCTACCATTATAAACATGGAATATCAGCACCGCTATCTGTATGAACACGGAAATATCAGCCCCTCTATCTGTATGAACATGGAAATACCTACACCGCTATCTGTATGAACATGGAAATATCTACACCGTTATCTGTATGAACATGGAAATATCTTCACCGCAATCTGTATGAACATGGATATATCTACACAGCCATCTGTATGAACATGGAAATATCTTCACCGCCATCTGTATGAACATGGATATATCTACACAGCCATCTGGATGTACATGGAAATATCTACACCGCTATCTGTTTGAACATGGAAATAGCTACACCGCTATCTGTATGAACATGGAAATATCTACACCACTATCTGTATGAACATGGAAATATCTACACCGCTATCTGTATGAACATGGAAATATCTACACCGCTATCTGTTTGAACATGGAAATATCTACACCGCTATCTGAATGAAAATGGAAATATCTACACAGCGATCTGCATATACATGAAAATATCTACAAAGCTATCTCTTTACACATGGAAATAACTACAGCGCTGTCTCTATAAACATGGAAATGTCTTCACCGCCATCTGTATGAACATGGAAATATCTGCACCGCCATCTGTATGAACATATAAATATCTACACCGCCATCTATATTAAGATGGAGATATCTACAACGCTATCTGTATAAACTTGGAAATATCTAAACCGCTATCTGTATATTCATGGAAATATCTACACCGCAATCTGTATACACATGGAAATAACTACACCGCTACCAGTATAAACATGGAAATCTCAGCACCGCTATCTGTATGAACATGGAAATATCTACACCGCTATATATATGAACATGGAAATTTCTACACCGCTATCTGTATGAATATGGAAATATCTACACCGCTATCTGTATGAACATGGAAATATCTATACCACTACCTGTATGAACATGGAAATATCTACACTGCTATTCGTATGAACATGGATATATCTACACCGCCATCTGGATGAACACGGAAGTATCTACACCGCTATCTGTATGAACATGGAAATATCCACACCGCTATCTGTGTAAATATGCATACATCTTCACCGCAATCTGTATAAACATGGAAATATATACACCGCTATCTGTATGAACATGGAAATATCTACAACGCTATCTGTTTGAACATGGAAATATCTACACCGCTGTCTGCATGAAAATGGAAATATCTACACAGCTATCTGCATATACATGGAAATATCTACACAGCTATCTCTTTACACATGGAAATAACTACACCGCTATCTGTATGAACATGGAAATATCTATACCACTATCTGTATGAACATGGAAATATCTACACCGCTACCTGTATGAACATGGAAATATCTACACCGCTATCTGTATGAACATGGATATATCTACAAAGCCATCGGGATGAACACGGAAATATTTACACCGCTATCTGTATGAACATGGAAATATCTACACCGCCATCTGTATGAACATGGAAATATCTGCACCGCCATCTGTATGAACATATAAATATCTACACGGCCATCTGTATTAAGATGGAGATAACTACACTGCAATCAGTATAAACATGGAAATATCTACACCGCTATCTGTATAAACATGGAAATATCTATACCGCTATCTGTATAAACATGGAAATATCTACACCGCTACCTTTATAAACATGGAAATATCAGCACCGCTATCTGTATGAACACGGAAATATCAGCCCCTCTATCTGTATGAACATGGAAATATCTACACCGCTATCTGTATGAACATGGAAATATCTTCACCGCCATCTGTATGAACATGGATATATCTACACAGCCATCTGGATGAACATGGAAATATCTACACCGCTATCTATTTGAACATAGAAATAGCTACACCGCTATCTGTATGAACATGGAAATATCTACACCACTATCTGTATGAACATGGAAATATCTACACCGCTATCTGTATGAACATGGAAATATCTACACCGCTATCTGTTTGAACATGGAAATATCTACACCGCTATCTGCATGAAAATGGAAATATCTACACAGCGATCTGCATATACATGGAAATATCTACAAAGCTATCTCTTTACACATGGAAATAACTACAGCGCTGTCTCTATAAACATGGAAATATCTTCACCGCCATCTGTATGAACATGGAAATATCTGCACCGCCATGTGTATGAACATATAAATATCTACAGGGCCATCTGTATTAAGATGGAGATATCTACACCGCAATCAGTATAAACATGGAAATATCTACACCGCTATCTGTATAAACATGGAAATATCTACACCGCTACCTTTATAAACATGGAAATATCAGCACCGCTATCTGTATGAACACGGAAATATCAGCCCCTCTATCTGTATGAACATGGAAATACCTACACCGCTATCTGTATGAACATGGAAATATCTACACCGCTATCTGTATGAACATGGAAATATCTTCACCACCATCTGTATGAACATATAAATATCTACACGGCCATCTGTATTAAGATGGAGATAACTACACCTCAATCAGTATAAACATGGAAATATCTACACCGCTATCTGTATAAACATGGAAATATCTACACCGCTATCTGTATAAACATGGAAATATCTACACCGCTACCTATATAAACATGGAAATATCAGCACCGCTATCTGTATGAACACGGAAATATCAGCCCCTCTATCTGTATGAACATGGAAATACCCACACCGCTATCTGTATGAACATGGAAATATCTACACCGCGATCTGTATGAACATGGAAATATCTTCACTGCCATCTCTATGAACATGGATATATCTACACAGCCATCTGGATGAACATGGAAATATCTACACCGCTATCCGTTTCAACATGGAAATAGCTACACCGCTATCTGTATGAACATGGAAATATCTACACCACTATCTGTATGAACATGGAAATATCTACACCGCTATCTGTATGAACATGGAAATATCTACACCGCTATCTGTTTGAACATGGAAATATCTACACCGCTATCTGCATGAAAATGGAAATATCTACACAGCGATCTGCATATATATGGAAATATCTACAAAGCTATCTCTTTACACATGGAAATAACTACAGCACTGTCTCTATAAACATGGAAAAATCTTCACCGCCATCTGTATGAACATGGAAATATCTGCACCGCCATCTGTATGAACATATAAATATCTACACCGCCATCTATATTAAGATGGAGATATCTACACCGCTATCTGTATAAACATGGAAATATCTACACCGCAATCTGTATAAACATGGAAATAACTACACCGCTACCAGTATAAACATGGAAATATCAGCACCGCTATCTGTATGAACATGGAAATATCTACACCGCTATATCTATAAACATGGAAATTTCTACACCGCTATCTGTATGAACATGGAAATATCTACACCGCTATCTGTATGAACATGGAAATATCTATACCACTACCTGTATGAACATGGAAATATCTACACTGCTATCCGTATGAACATGGATATATCTAAACCGCCATCTGGATGAACACGGAAATATCTACACCGCTATCTGTAAGAACATGGAAATATCTACACCGCCATCTGTATGAACATGGAAATATCTGCACCGACATCTGTATGAACATATAAATATCTACACGGCCATCTGTATTAAGATGGAGATATCTTCACCGATATCTGTATAAACATGGAAATATCTCCACCGCTATACTGTATAAACATGGAAATATCTACACCGCTATCTGTATAAACATGGAAAAATCATCACCGCTATCTGTATGAACATGGAAATATCAGCCCATCTATCTGTATGAATATGGAAGTATCTACACCGCTATCTCTATGAACAAGGAAATATCTACACCGCTATCTGTTTGAACATGGAAATATCTAAACCGCTATCTGCATGAAAATGGAAATTTATACACAGCTATCTGCATATACATGGAAATTTTTACACAGCTATCTCTTTACACATGGAAATAACTACACCGCTATCTGTATGAACATGGAAAAAACTTCACCGCCATCTGTATGAAGATGGATATAACTACACAGCCATCTGGATGAAAATGGAAATATCTACACCGCTATCAGTATGAACATGGAATATCTACACCGCTATCTGTGTAAACATGTATACATCTTCACCGCTATCTGTATAAACATGGAAATATCTACACTGCTATCTGTATGAACATGGAAATATCTACACCGCTATCTGTTTGAACATGGAAATATCTACACCGCTATCTGCATGAAAATGGAAATATCTACACAGCGATCTGCATATACATGGAAATATCTTCAAGGCTATCTCTTTACACATGGAAATAACTACAGCGCTATCTCTATAAACATGGAAATAGCTACACCGCCATCAGTATGAACATGGAAATATCTGCACCGCCATCTGTATGAACATATAAATATCTACACCGCCATCTATATTAAGATGGAGATATCTACACCGCTATCTGTATAAACTTGGAAATATCTACACCGCTATCTGTATAAACATGGAAATATCTACACCGCAATCTGTATAAACATGGAAATATCTACACCACTACCTGTATAAACATGGAAATATCTGCACCGCTATCTGTATGAACATGGAAATATCTACAGCGCTATCTCTATGAACATGGAAATTTCTACACCGCTATCTGTATGAACATGGAAATATCTACAACACTACCTGTATGAACATGGAAATATCTACACCACTATCTGTATGAACATGGATATATCTACACAGCCATCTGGATGAACACGGAAATATCTACACCGCTATCTGTATGAACATGGAAATATCTACACCGCTATCTGTACAAACTTAGACATATCTACACCGCTATCTGTATAAACATGGAAATATCTACACCGCAATCTGTATAAACATGGAAATATCTACACCACTACCTGTATAAACATGGAAATATCAGCACCGCTATCTGTATGAATATGGAAATATCTACACCGCTATCTCTATGAACAAGGAAATTTCTACACCGCTATCTGTATGAACATGGAAATAGCTACACCGCTATCTATATGAACATGGAAATATCTACACCACTACCTGAATGAACATGGAAATATCTACACCGCTCTCTGTATGAACATGGAAATATCTACACCGTTATCTGTTTGAACATGGAAATATCTACACCGCTGTCTGCATGAAAATGGAAATATCTACACAGCTATCTGCATATACATGGAAATATCTACACAGCTATCTCTTTACACATGGTAATAACTACACTGCTATCTGTATGAACATGGAAATATCTACACCGCCATCTGTATGAACATGGAAATATCTGCACTGACATCTGTATGAACATATACATATCTACACGGCCATCTGTATTAAGATGGAGATATCTACACCGACATCTGTATAAACTTGGAAATATCTACACCGCTATCTGTATAAACATGGAAATATCAGCCCCTCTATCTGTATAAACATGGAGATATCTAAACCGCATTCTGTATGAACATGGAAATACCTACACCGCTACCTGTATAAACATGGAAATATCAGCACCGCTATCTGTATAAACATGGAAATATCAGCCCCTCTATCTGTATGAACATGGAGATATCTAAACCGCATTCTGTATGAACATGGAAATATCTACACCGCTATCTGTATGAACATGGAAATGTCTTCAGCGCCATCTGTATGAACATGGATATATCTACACAGCCATCTGGATGAACATGGAAATATCTACACTGCTATCTGTATGAACATGGAAATAGCTACACCGCTATCTGTATGAACATGGAAATATCTACACCACTATCAGTATGAACATGGAAATATCTACACCGCTACCTTTATGAACATGGAAATATCTACACCGCTATCTGTATGAACATGGATATATCTACACAGCCGTCTGGATGAACACGGAAATATCTACACCGCTATCTGTATGAACATGGAAATATCTTCACCGCCATCTGTATGAACATGGATATATCTACAGAGCCATCTGGATGACATGGAAATATCTACACAGCTATCTGTATGAACATGGAAATATATACACCGCTATCTGTATGAACTTGGAAATATCTACACCACTATCTGCAAGAAAACGGAAATATCTACAGAGCTATCTGCATATACATGGAAATATCTACAAAGCTATCTCTTTACACATGGAAATAACTACACCGCTATCTCTATAAACATGGAAATACCTACACCACCATATGTATGAACATGGAAATATCTGCACCGCCATCTGTATGAACATATAAATATCTACACCACCATCTTTATTAAGATGGAGATATCTACACCGCTATCTGTATAAACCTGGAAATATCTACACCGCTATCTGTATAAACATGGAAATATGTATACCGCTATCTGTATAAACATGGAAATATCTACACCATTACCTGTAAAAACATGGAAATATCAGCACCGCTATCTGTATGAACATGGAAATATCTACACCGCTATCTGTACAAACATGGAAATATCTAAACCGCTATCTGTATGAACATGGAAATAGCTACACCGCTATCTGTATGAACATGGAAATATCTACACCGCTATCTGTATAAACATGGAAATATCTACACCGCTACCTTTATAAACATGGAAATATCAGCACCGCTATCTGTATGAACACGGAAATATCAGCCCCTCTATCTGTATGAACATGGAAATACCTACACCGCTATCTGTATGAACATGGAAATATCTACACCGCTATCTGTATGAACATGGAAATATCTTCACCACCATCTGTATGAACATATAAATATCTACACGGCCATCTGTATTAAGATGGAGATAACTACACCTCAATCAGTATAAACATGGAAATATCTACACCGCTATCTGTATAAACATGGAAATATCTACACCGCTATCTGTATAAACATGGAAATATCTACACCGCTACCTATATAAACATGGAAATATCAGCACCGCTATCTGTATGAACACGGAAATATCAGCCCCTCTATCTGTATGAACATGGAAATACCCACACCGCTATCTGTATGAACATGGAAATATCTACACCGCGATCTGTATGAACATGGAAATATCTTCACTGCCATCTCTATGAACATGGATATATCTACACAGCCATCTGGATGAACATGGAAATATCTACACCGCTATCCGTTTCAACATGGAAATAGCTACACCGCTATCTGTATGAACATGGAAATATCTACACCACTATCTGTATGAACATGGAAATATCTACACCGCTATCTGTATGAACATGGAAATATCTACACCGCTATCTGTTTGAACATGGAAATATCTACACCGCTATCTGCATGAAAATGGAAATATCTACACAGCGATCTGCATATATATGGAAATATCTACAAAGCTATCTCTTTACACATGGAAATAACTACAGCACTGTCTCTATAAACATGGAAAAATCTTCACCGCCATCTGTATGAACATGGAAATATCTGCACCGCCATCTGTATGAACATATAAATATCTACACCGCCATCTATATTAAGATGGAGATATCTACACCGCTATCTGTATAAACATGGAAATATCTACACCGCAATCTGTATAAACATGGAAATAACTACACCGCTACCAGTATAAACATGGAAATATCAGCACCGCTATCTGTATGAACATGGAAATATCTACACCGCTATATCTATAAACATGGAAATTTCTACACCGCTATCTGTATGAACATGGAAATATCTACACCGCTATCTGTATGAACATGGAAATATCTATACCACTACCTGTATGAACATGGAAATATCTACACTGCTATCCGTATGAACATGGATATATCTAAACCGCCATCTGGATGAACACGGAAATATCTACACCGCTATCTGTAAGAACATGGAAATATCTACACCGCCATCTGTATGAACATGGAAATATCTGCACCGACATCTGTATGAACATATAAATATCTACACGGCCATCTGTATTAAGATGGAGATATCTTCACCGATATCTGTATAAACATGGAAATATCTCCACCGCTATACTGTATAAACATGGAAATATCTACACCGCTATCTGTATAAACATGGAAAAATCATCACCGCTATCTGTATGAACATGGAAATATCAGCCCATCTATCTGTATGAATATGGAAGTATCTACACCGCTATCTCTATGAACAAGGAAATATCTACACCGCTATCTGTTTGAACATGGAAATATCTAAACCGCTATCTGCAAGAAAATGGAAATTTATACACAGCTATCTGCATATACATGGAAATTTTTACACAGCTATCTCTTTACACATGGAAATAACTACACCGCTATCTGTATGAACATGGAAAAAACTTCACCGCCATCTGTATGAAGATGGATATAACTACACAGCCATCTGGATGAAAATGGAAATATCTACACCGCTATCAGTATGAACATGGAATATCTACACCGCTATCTGTGTAAACATGTATACATCTTCACCGCTATCTGTATAAACATGGAAATATCTACACTGCTATCTGTATGAACATGGAAATATCTACACCGCTATCTGTTTGAACATGGAAATATCTACACCGCTATCTGCATGAAAATGGAAATATCTACACAGCGATCTGCATATACATGGAAATATCTTCAAGGCTATCTCTTTACACATGGAAATAACTACAGCGCTATCTCTATAAACATGGAAATAGCTACACCGCCATCAGTATGAACATGGAAATATCTGCACCGCCATCTGTATGAACATATAAATATCTACACCGCCATCTATATTAAGATGGAGATATCTACACCGCTATCTGTATAAACTTGGAAATATCTACACCGCTATCTGTATAAACATGGAAATATCTACACCGCAATCTGTATAAACATGGAAATATCTACACCACTACCTGTATAAACATGGAAATATCTGCACCGCTATCTGTATGAACATGGAAATATCTACAGCGCTATCTCTATGAACATGGAAATTTCTACACCGCTATCTGTATGAACATGGAAATATCTACAACACTACCTGTATGAACATGGAAATATCTACACCACTATCTGTATGAACATGGATATATCTACACAGCCATCTGGATGAACACGGAAATATCTACACCGCTATCTGTATGAACATGGAAATATCTACACCGCTATCTGTACAAACTTAGACATATCTACACCGCTATCTGTATAAACATGGAAATATCTACACCGCAATCTGTATAAACATGGAAATATCTACACCACTACCTGTATAAACATGGAAATATCAGCACCGCTATCTGTATGAATATGGAAATATCTACACCGCTATCTCTATGAACAAGGAAATTTCTACACCGCTATCTGTATGAACATGGAAATAGCTACACCGCTATCTATATGAACATGGAAATATCTACACCACTACCTGAATGAACATGGAAATATCTACACCGCTCTCTGTATGAACATGGAAATATCTACACCGTTATCTGTTTGAACATGGAAATATCTACACCGCTGTCTGCATGAAAATGGAAATATCTACACAGCTATCTGCATATACATGGAAATATCTACACAGCTATCTCTTTACACATGGTAATAACTACACTGCTATCTGTATGAACATGGAAATATCTACACCGCCATCTGTATGAACATGGAAATATCTGCACTGACATCTGTATGAACATATACATATCTACACGGCCATCTGTATTAAGATGGAGATATCTACACCGACATCTGTATAAACTTGGAAATATCTACACCGCTATCTGTATAAACATGGAAATATCAGCCCCTCTATCTGTATAAACATGGAGATATCTAAACCGCATTCTGTATGAACATGGAAATACCTACACCGCTACCTGTATAAACATGGAAATATCAGCACCGCTATCTGTATAAACATGGAAATATCAGCCCCTCTATCTGTATGAACATGGAGATATCTAAACCGCATTCTGTATGAACATGGAAATATCTACACCGCTATCTGTATGAACATGGAAATGTCTTCAGCGCCATCTGTATGAACATGGATATATCTACACAGCCATCTGGATGAACATGGAAATATCTACACTGCTATCTGTATGAACATGGAAATAGCTACACCGCTATCTGTATGAACATGGAAATATCTACACCACTATCAGTATGAACATGGAAATATCTACACCGCTACCTTTATGAACATGGAAATATCTACACCGCTATCTGTATGAACATGGATATATCTACACAGCCGTCTGGATGAACACGGAAATATCTACACCGCTATCTGTATGAACATGGAAATATCTTCACCGCCATCTGTATGAACATGGATATATCTACAGAGCCATCTGGATGACATGGAAATATCTACACAGCTATCTGTATGAACATGGAAATATATACACCGCTATCTGTATGAACTTGGAAATATCTACACCACTATCTGCAAGAAAACGGAAATATCTACAGAGCTATCTGCATATACATGGAAATATCTACAAAGCTATCTCTTTACACATGGAAATAACTACACCGCTATCTCTATAAACATGGAAATACCTACACCACCATATGTATGAACATGGAAATATCTGCACCGCCATCTGTATGAACATATAAATATCTACACCACCATCTTTATTAAGATGGAGATATCTACACCGCTATCTGTATAAACCTGGAAATATCTACACCGCTATCTGTATAAACATGGAAATATGTATACCGCTATCTGTATAAACATGGAAATATCTACACCATTACCTGTAAAAACATGGAAATATCAGCACCGCTATCTGTATGAACATGGAAATATCTACACCGCTATCTGTACAAACATGGAAATATCTAAACCGCTATCTGTATGAACATGGAAATAGCTACACCGCTATCTGTATGAACATGGAAATATCTACACCACTATCTGTATGAACATGGAAATATCTACACCGCTATCTGTATGAACATGGATATATCTACACAGCCATCTGGATGAACACGGAAATATCTACACCGCTATCTGTATGAACATGGAAATATCTACACCGCCATCTGTATGAACATGGAAATATCTGCACCGCCATCTGTATGAACATATAAATATCTACACGGCCATCTGTATTAAGATGGAGATAACTACACCGCAATCAGTATAAACATGGAAATATCTATACCGCTATCTGTATAAACACGGAAATATCTACACCGCTATCTGTATGAACATGGAAATATCTACACCACTACCTGTATGAAGATGGAAATATCTACACCGCTATCTGTATGAACATATAAATATCTACACCATCATCTGTATTAAGAAGGAAATACCTAAAACGCTATCTGTATAAACATAGAAATATCTACACCGCTATCTGTATAAACATGGAAATATCTACAGCACTACCTGTATAAACATGGAAATATCAGCACCGCAATCAGTATGAACCTGGAAATATCTACACCGCTATCTGTATGAACATGGAAATATCTACACCGCTATCTGTATGAACATGGAAATATCTACAAAGCTATCTGAATGACCATGGAAATATCTACACCGCTATCTGTTTGAACATGGAAATATCTACACTGCTATCTGTATGAAAATGGAAATATCTACAATGCTACCTGCATATACATGGAAATATCTACACAGTTATCTCTTTACACATGGAAATAACTACACCGCTATATCTATAAACATGGAAACATCTACACCGCCATCTGTATTAACATGGAGGTATCTGCACCGCCATGTGTATGAACATATAAATATGTACACCGCCATCTGTATTAAGAAGGAAATATCTACACCGCTATCAGTATGAACATGGAAATATCTACACCGCTATCTGTAAGAACATGGAAATATCTACACCGCTATGTGTGTAAACATGCATACATCTTCACCGCTATCTGTATAAACATGGAAATATCTACAACGCTATCTGTATGAACATGGAAATATCTACACCGCTATCTGTATGAACATGGAATTATCTACACCGCTATCTGTATGAACATGGAAATATCTACACCGCTATCTGTATGAACATGGAAATATCTACAAAGCTATCTGAATGACCATGGAAATATCTACACCGCTATCTGTTTGAACATGGAAATATCTACACTGCTATCTGTATGAAAATGGAAATATCTACAATGCTACCTGCATATACATGGAAATATCTACACTGCTATCTCTTTACACATGGAAATAACTACACCGCTATATCTATAAACATGGAAACATCTACACCGCCATCTGTATGAACATGGAGGTATCTGCACCGCCATGTGTATGCACATATAAATATGTACACCGCCATCTGTATTAAGAAGGAAATATCTACACCGCTATCAGTATGAACATGGAAATATCTACACCGCTATCTGTAAGAACATGGAAATATCTACACCGCTATGTGTGTAAACATGCATACATCTTCACCGCTATCTGTATAAACATGGAAATATCTACAACGCTATCTGTATGAACATGGAAATATCTACACCGCTATCTGTTTGAACATGGAAATATCTTAACCGCTATCTGCATGAAAATAGAAATATCTACACAGCTATCTGCATACACATGGAAATATCTACAAAGCTATCTCTTTACACATGGAAATAACTACACCGCTATCTCTATAAACACGGAAATATCTACACCGCCATCTATATGAACATGGAAATATCTGCACCGCCATCTGTATGAACATATAAATAACTACACCGCCATCTGTATAAACATGGAAATACCTTCATCGCTATCTGTATAAACATGGAAATATCTACACCGCTACCTGTATAAACATGGAAATATCAGCACTGCTATCTGTATGAACATGGAAATATCTACACCGGTATCTCTATGAACATGGAAATATCTACACCACTATCTGTATGAACATGGAAATAGCTACACCGCTATCTGTATGAACATGGAAACATCTACACCGCTATCTGTATGAACATGGAAATATCTACACCGCTATCTGTATGAACATGGATATATCTACACAGCCATATGGATGAACATGGAAATATCTACACCGCTATCTGCATCAACATGGAAATATCTACACCGTTATCTGTTTAAACATGCATATATCTTCACCGCAATCTGTATAAGCATGGAAATATCAACACCGCTATCTGTATGAAGGCGGAAATATCTACACCGCTATCTGTTTGAACATGGAAATATCTAAACCGCTATCTGCATGAAAATGGAAATATATACACAGCTATCTGCATATACATGGAAATATCTACACAGCTATCTCTTTACAAATGGAAATAACTACACCGCTATGTGTATGAACATGGAAATATCTTCACCGCCATCTGTATGAACATGGATATATCTACACAGCCATCTGGATGAACATCGAAATATCTACACCGCTGTCTGTATGAACATGGAAATATCTACACCGCTATCAGTGTAAGCATGCATACATCTTCACCGCTATCTGTATAAACATGGAAATATCTACACTGCTATCTGTATGAACATGGAAATATCTACACCACTATCTGTTTGAACATGGAAATACCTACACCGCTATCTGCATGAAAATGGAAATATCTACACAACGATCTGCATATACATGGAAATATCTACAAAGCTATCTCTTTACACATGGAAATAACTACAGCGCTATCTCTATAAACATGGAAATAGCTACACTGCCATCTGTATGAACATGGAAATACCTGCACCGCCATCTGTATGAACATATAAATATCTACACCGCCATCTATATTAAAATGGAGATATCTACACCACTATCTATCTGTTTGAACATGGAAATATCTACACCGCTATCTGTATGAACATGGAAATATCTACACCGCCATCTGTATGAACATGGAAATATCTGCACCGCCATCTGTATGAACATATAAATATCTACACCGCCATCTGTATTAAGATGGAGATATCTACACCGCTATCTGTATAAACATGGAAATATCTACACCGCTACCTGTACAAACATGGAAATAGCACCGCTATCTGTATGAACATGGAAATATCTACACCGCTATCTCTATGAACATGGAAATATCTACACCGATATCTGTGTAAACATGAATACATATTCACCGCTATCTGTATAAACATGGAAATATCTACACTGCTATCTGTATGAACATGGAAATATCTACACCGCTATCTGTATGAACATGGAAATATCTACACCGCTATCTGCATGAAAATGGAAATATCTACACAACGATCTGCATATACATGGAAATATCTACAAAGCTATCTCTTTACACATGGAAATAACTACAGCGCTATCTCTATAAACATGGAAATAGCTACACTGCCATCTGTATGAACATGGAAATACCTGCACCGCCATCTGTATGAACATATAAATATCTACACCGCCATCTATATTAAAATGGAGATATCTACACCGCTATCTGTATAAACTTGGAAATATCTACACCGCTATCTGTATAAACATGGAAATATCTACACCGCAATCTGTATAAACATGGAAATATCTACACCGCTACCAGTATAAACATGGAAATATCAGCACCGCTATCTGTATGAACATGGAAATATCTACAGCGCTATCTCTATGAACATGGAAATTTCTACACCGCTATCTGTATGAACATGGAAATAGCTACACCGCTATCTGTATGAACATGGAAATATCTACACCACTATCTGTATGAACATGGAAATATCTACACAGCTATCTGTATGAACATGGATATATCTACACTGCCATCTGGATGAACACGGAAGTAACTACACCGCTATCTGTAAGAACATGGAAATATCTACACCGCAATCTGTGTAAATATGCATACATCTTCACCGCTATCTGTATAAACATGGAAATATCTACACCGCTATCTGTATGAACATGGAAATATCTACACCGCTATCTGTTTGAACATGGAAATATCTACAGCGCTATCTGCATGAAAATGGAAATATCTACACAGCTGTCTGCATATACATGGAAATATCTACACAGCTATCTCTTTACACATGGAAATAACTACACCGCTCTCTCTATGAACATGGAAATATCTACACCGCCATCTGTATGAACATGGAAATTTCTGCACCGTCATCTGTATGAACTTATAAATATCTCCACCGCCATCTGTATTAAGATGGAGATATCTACCCCGCTATCTGTATAAACATGGAAATATCTACACCTCTATCTGTATAAACATGGAAATATCTACACCGCTATCTGTATAAACATGGAAATATCTACAACGCTACCTGTATAAACATGGAAATATTAGCACCGATATCTGTATGAACATGGAAATATCTACACCGCTATCTGTATGAACATGGAAATATCTACACTGCTATCTGTATGAACATGGAAATATCTAAACCGCTATCTGTATGAACATGGAAATATCTACACCGCTATCTGTATGAACATGGATATATCTACACAGCCCTCTGGATGATCATGGAAATATCCACACCTCTATCTGTGTAAACATGCATACATCTTCACCGCTATCTGTATAAACATGGAAATATCTACACCGCTATCTGTATGAACATGGAAATATCTACACCGCTATCTGTTTGAAGATGGAAATATATACACAGCTATCTGCATGAAAATGGAAATATCTACACAGCTATCTGCATACACAAGGAAATATCTACACAGCTATCTCTTTACACATGGAAATAACTACACCGCTATCTGTATGAACATGGAAATATCTACACCGCCATCTGTATGAACATGGAAATATCTGCACCGCCATCTGTATGAACATATAAATATCTAAATCGCCATCTGTATTAAGATGGAGATATCTACATCGCTATGTGTATAAACATGGACATATCTACACCGCTATGTGTATAAACATGTAAATATCTACACCGCCATCTGTATAAACATGGAAATATCTACACCGCTATCTGTATAAACATGGAAATATCTACACCGCTGCCTGTATAAACATGGAAATATCAGCACCGCTATCTGTATGAACATGGAAATATCTACACCGCTATCTGTATGAACATGGAAATATCTACACCGGTATCTGTATGAACATGGAAATAGCTACACCGTTATCTGTATGAACATGGGAATATCTACACCGCTATCTGTATGAACATGGAAATATCTACACCGCTATCTGTATGAACATGGATATATCTACACAGCCATCTGGATGAACATGGAAATATCTACACCGCTATCTCTGTAAACATGCATACATCTTCACCGCTATCTGTATAAACATGGAAATATCTACACCGCTATCTGTATGCACATGGAAATATCTACACCACTATCTGCATGAAATTGGAAATATCTACACTGCTATCTGCATATACATTTAAATATCTACACAGCTATCTCTTTACACATGGAAATAACTACACCGCTATCTGTATGAACATGGAAATACCTACACCGCCATCTGTATGAACATGGAAATATCTGCACCGCCATCTGTATGAACATATAAATATATACACCACCATCTGTATTAAGATGGAGATAACTACTCTGCTATCTGTATAAACATGGAAATATCTACACCACCATCTGTATGAACATATAAATATCTACACCATCATCTGTATTAAGAAGGAAATATCTAAACCGCTATGTGTATAAACATGGAAATATCTACACCGCTGCCTGTATAAACATGGAAATATCAGCACCGCCATCTGTAGGAACATTGAAATATCTACACCGCTATCTGTATGAACATGGAAATATCTACACCACTATCTGTATGAACATGGAAATATCTACACCGATATCTGTATGAACATGGAAATATCTACACAGCCATCTGTATGAACATGGAAATATCTGCACCGCCATCTGTATGAACTGATAAATATCTACACCGCCATCTGTATTAAGATGGAGATATCAACACCGCTATGTGAATAAACATGGAAATATCTACACCGCTATCGGTATAAACATGGAAATATCTACACCGCAATCTGTATAAACATGGAAATATCTACACCGCTACCTGTATAAACATGGAAATAACAGCACTGCTATCTGTATGAACATGTAAATATCTACACCGCTATCTGTATGAACATGGAAATATCTACACCGCTATCTGTATGAACATGGAAATATCTACAAAGCTATCTGAATGAACATGGAAATATCTACACCGCTATCTATCTGTTTGAACATGGAAATATCTACACCGCTATCTGTATGAACATGGAAATATCTACACCGCCATCTGTATGAACATGGAAATATCTGCACCGCCATCTGTATGAACATATAAATAACTACACCGCCATCTGTATTAAGATGGAGATATCTACACCGCTATCTGTATAAACATGGAAATATCTACACCTCTATCTCTATAAACATGGAAACATCTACACCGCTATCTGTATAAACATGGAAATATCTACACCGCTACCTGTACAAACATGGAAATAGCACCGCTACCTGTATGAACATGGAAATATCTACACCGCTATCTCTATGAACATGGAAATATCTACACCGATATCTGTGTAAACATGAATACATATTCACCGCTATCTGTATAAACATGGAAATATCTACACTGCTATCTGTATGAACATGGAAATATCTACACCGCTATCTGTTTGAACATGTAAATATCTACACCGCTATGTACATGAAAATGGAAATATCAACAAAGCTATCTGCATATACATGGAAATATCTACACAGCTATCTCTTTACACATGGAAATAACTACACCGCTATATCTATAAACATGGAAATAACTACACCGCTATATCTATAAACATGGAAATATCTACACCGACTTCAGTATGTACACGGAAATATCTGCACCGACATCTGTATGAACATATAAATATCTACACCGCCATCTGTATTAAGAAGGAAATATCTAAACCGCTATCTATATAAAGATGGAAATATCTACACCGCTGCCTGTATAAACATGGAAATATCAGCACCGCTATCTGTATGAACATGGAAATAGCTAAAACGCTATCTGTATGAACATGGAAAAAGCTACACCGCTATCTGTGTAAACATGCATACATCCTCACCGCTATGTGTATAAAGATGGAAATATCTACACTGCTATCTGTATGAACATGGAAATATCTACACCACTATCTGCATGAAATTGGAAATATCTACACTGTTATCTGCATATACATTTAAATATCTACACAGCTATCCCTTTACACATGGAAATAACTACACCGCTATCAGCATGAACATGGAAATACCTACACCGCCATCTGTATGAACATGGAAATATTTGCACTGACATCTGTATGAACATATAAATATCTACACCGCCATCTGTATTAAGATGGAGATATGTACACTGCTATCTGTATAAACATGGAAATATCTACACCGCCATCTGTATGAACATATAAATATCTACACCACCATCTGTATTAAGAAGGAAATATCTAAACCGCTATCTGTATAAACATGGAAATAACTACACCGCTGCCTGTATAAACATGGAAATATCAGCACCGCTATCTGTATGAACATGGAAATATCTACACCGCTATCTGTATGAACATGGAAATAGCTACACCGCTATCTGTATGAACACGGATATATCTACACAGCCATCTGGATGAACATGGAAATATCTACACCGCTATCTGTGTAAACACGCATACATCTTCACCGCTATCTGTATAAACATGGAAATATCTACACCGCTATCTGTATGAACATGGAAATATCTACACTGCTATCTGTATGAACATGGAAATATCTACACCGCTATCTGTTTGAACATGGAAATATCTACACCGCTATCTGTATGAACATGGAAATATCTACACCGCTATCTGTTTGAACATGGAAATATCTACACCGCTATCAGCGTGAAAATGGAAATATCTGCACTGCTATCTGCATATACATGGAAATATCTACACAGCTATCTCTTTACACATGGAAATAAGTACACCGCTATCTGTATGAACATGGAAATATCTACACAGCCCTCTGGATGAACATGGAAATATCCACACCGCTATCTGTGTAAACATGCGTACATCTTCACCGCTATCTGTATAAACATGGAAATATCTACAAAGCTATCTGTATGAACATGGAAATATCTACACCGCTATCTCTTTAAAGATGGAAATATATACACCGCTATCTGCATGAAAATAGAAATATCTACACAGCTATCTGCATACACTTGGAAATATCTTCACAGCTATCTCTTTACACATGGAAATAACTACACCGCTATCTGTATGAACATGGAAATATCTACACAACCATCTGTATGAACATGGAAATATCTACACCGCCATCTGTATGAACATGGAAATATCTGCACCGCCATCTGTATGAACATATAAATATCTACACGGCCATCTGTATTAAGATGGAGATAACTACACCGCAATCAGTATAAACATGGAAATATCTATACCGCTATCTGTATAAACACGGAAATATCTACACCGCTATCTGTATGAACATGGAAATATCTACACCACTACCTGTATGAAGATGGAAATATCTACACCGCTATCTGTATGAACATATAAATATCTCCACCATCATCTGTATTAAGAAGGAAATATCTAAAACGCTATCTGTATAAACATAGAAATATCTACACCGCTATCTGTATAAACATGGAAATATCTACAGCACTACCTGTATAAACATGGAAATATCAGCACCGCAATCAGTATGAACCTGGAAATATCTACACCGCTATCTGTATGAACATGGAAATATCTACACCGCTATCTGTATGAACATGGAAATATCTACAAAGCTATCTGAATGACCATGGAAATATCTACACCGCTATCTGTTTGAACATGGAAATATCTACACTGCTATCTGTATGAAAATGGAAATATCTACAATGCTACCTGCATATACATGGAAATATCTACACAGCTATCTCTTTACACATGGAAATAACTACACCGCTATATCTATAAACATGGAAACATCTACACCGCCATCTGTATTAACATGGAGGTATCTGCACCGCCATGTGTATGAACATATAAATATGTACACTGCCATCTGTATTAAGAAGGAAATATCTACACCGCTATCAGTATGAACATGGAAATATCTACACCGCTATCTGTAAGAACATGGAAATATCTACACCGCTATGTGTGTAAACATGCATACATCTTCACCGCTATCTGTATAAACATGGAAATATCTACAACGCTATCTGTATGAACATGGAAATATCTACACCGCTATCTGTATGAACATGGAATTATCTACACCGCTATCTGTATGAACATGGAAATATCTACACCGCTATCTGTATGAACATGGAAATATCTACAAAGCTATCTGAATGACCATGGAAATATCTACACCGCTATCTGTTTGAACATGGAAATATCTACACTGCTATCTGTATGAAAATGGAAATATCTACAATGCTACCTGCATATACATGGAAATATCTACACAGCTATCTCTTTACACATGGAAATAACTACAACGCTATATCTATAAACATGGAAACATCTACACCGCCATCTGTATGAACATGGAGGTATCTGCACCGCCATGTGTATGCACATATAAATATGTACACCGCCATCTGTATTAAGAAGGAAATATCTACACCGCTATCAGTATGAACATGGAAATATCTACACCGCTATCTGTAAGAACATGGAAATATCTACACCGCTATGTGTGTAAACATGCATACATCTTCACCGCTATCTGTATAAACATGGAAATATCTACAACGCTATCTGTATGAACATGGAAATATCTACACCGCTATCTGTTTGAACATGGAAATATCTTAACCGCTATCTGCATGAAAATAGAAATATCTACACAGCTATCTGCATACACATGGAAATATCTACAAAGCTATCTCTTTACACATGGAAATAACTACACCGCTATCTCTATAAACACGGAAATATCTACACCGCCATCTATATGAACATGGAAATATCTGCACCGCCATCTGTATGAACATATAAATAACTACACCGCCATCTGTATAAACATGGAAATACCTTCATCGCTATCTGTATAAACATGGAAATATCTACACCGCTACCTGTATAAACATGGAAATATCAGCACTGCTATCTGTATGAACATGGAAATATCTACACCGGTATCTCTATGAACATGGAAATATCTACACCACTATCTGTATGAACATGGAAATAGCTACACCGCTATCTGTATGAACATGGAAACATCTACACCGCTATCTGTATGAACATGGAAATATCTACACCGCTATCTGTATGAACATGGATATATCTACACAGCCATATGGATGAACATGGAAATATCTACACCGCTATCTGCATCAACATGGAAATATCTACACCGTTATCTGTTTAAACATGCATATATCTTCACCGCAATCTGTATAAGCATGGAAATATCAACACCGCTATCTGTATGAAGGCGGAAATATCTACACCGCTATCTGTTTGAACATGGAAATATCTAAACCGCTATCTGCATGAAAATGGAAATATATACACAGCTATCTGCATATACATGGAAATATCTACACAGCTATCTCTTTACAAATGGAAATAACTAAACCGCTATGTGTATGAACATGGAAATATCTTCACCGCCATCTGTATGAACATGGATATATCTACACAGCCATCTGGATGAACATCGAAATATCTACACCGCTGTCTGTATGAACATGGAAATATCTACACCGCTATCAGTGTAAGCATGCATACATCTTCACCGCTATCTGTATAAACATGGAAATATCTACACTGCTATCTGTATGAACATGGAAATATCTACACCACTATGTGTTTGAACATGGAAATATCTACACCGCTATCTGCATGAAAATGGAAATATCTACACAACGATCTGCATATACATGGAAATATCTACAAAGCTATCTCTTTACACATGGAAATAACTACAGCGCTATCTCTATAAACATGGAAATAGCTACACTGCCATCTGTATGAACATGGAAATACCTGCACCGCCATCTGTATGAACATATAAATATCTACTCCGCCATCTATATTAAAATGGAGATATCTACACCACTATCTATCTGTTTGAACATGGAAATATCTACACCGCTATCTGTATGAACATGGAAATATCTACACCGCCATCTGTATGAACATGGAAATATCTGCACCGCCATCTGTATGAACATATAAATATCTACACCGCCATCTGTATTAAGATGGAGATATCTACACCGCTATCTGTATAAACATGGAAATATCTACACCGCTACCTGTACAAACATGGAAATAGCACCGCTATCTGTATGAACATGGAAATATCTACACCGCTATCTCTATGAACATGGAAATATCTACACCGATATCTGTGTAAACATGAATACATATTCACCGCTATCTGTATAAACATGGAAATATCTACACTGCTATCTGTATGAACATGGAAATATCTACACCGCTATCTGTTTGAACATGTAAATATCTACACCGCTATGTACATGAAAATGGAAATATCTACAAAGCTATCTGCATATACATGGAAATATCTACACAGCTATCTCTTTACACATGGAAATAACTACACCGCTATATCTATAAACATGGAAATAACTACACCGCTATATCTATAAACATGGAAATATCTACACCGACTTCTGTATGTACATGGAAATATCTGCACCGACATCTGTATGAACATATAAATATCTACACCGCCATCTGTATTAAGAAGGAAATATCTAAACCGCTATCTATATAAACATGGAAATATCTACACCGCTGCCTGTATAAACATGGAAATATCAGCACCGCTATCTGTATGAACATGGAAATAGCTACACCACTATCTGTATGAACATGGAAAAAGCTACACCGCTATCTGTGTAAACATGCATACATCCTCACCGCTATCTGTATAAAGATGGAAATATCTACACTGCTATCTGTATGAACATGGAAATATCTACACCACTATCTGCATGAATTTGGAAATATCTACACTGCTATCTGCATATACATTTAAATATCTACACAGCTATCCCTTTACACATGGAAATAACTACACCGCTATCAGTATGAACATGGAAATACCTACACCGCCATCTGTATGAACATGGAAATATTTGCACTGACATCTGTATGAACATATAAATATCTACACCGCCATCTGTATTAAGATGGAGATATGTACACTGCTATCAGTATAAACATGGAAATATCTACACCGCCATCTGTATGAACATATAAATATCTACACCACCATCTGTATTAAGAAGGAAATATCTAAACCGCTATCTGTATAAACATGGAAATATCTACACCGCTGCCTGTATAAACATGGAAATATCAGCACCGCTATCTGTATGAACATGGAAATATCTACACCGCTATCTGTATGAACATGGAAATAGCTACACCGCTATCTGTATGAACATGGATATATCTACACAGCCATCTGGATGAACATGGAAATATCTACACCGCTATCTGTGTAAACACGCATACATCTTCACCGCTATCTGTATAAACATGGAAATATCTACACCGCTATCTGTATGAACATGGAAATATCTACACTGCTATCTGTATGAACATGGAAATATCTACACCGCTATCTGTTTGAACATGGAAATATCTACACCGCTATCTGTATGAACATGGAAATATCTACACCGCTATCTGTTTGAATATGGAAATATCTACACCGCTATCAGCGTGAAAATGGAAATATCTGCACTGCTATCTGCATATACATGGAAATATCTACACAGCTATCTCTTTACACATGGAAATAACTACACCGCTATCTGTATGAACATGGAAATATCTGCACCGCCATCTGTATGAACATGGAAATATCTGCACCGTCATCCGAATGAACATATAAATATCTACACAGCCATCTGTATTAAGATGGATATATCTACACAGCTATCTGTATAAACATGGAAATTTCTACACCGCTATCTGTATAAACATGGAAATATCTACACCGCTATCTGTAAAAACATGGAAATATCAGCACCGCTATCTGTATGAACATGGAAATATCAGCCCCTCTATCTGTATGAACATGGAAGTATCTACACCGCTATCTCTATGAACATGGAAGTATCTACACCGCTATCTGTTTGAACATGGAAATATCTAAACCGCTATCTGCATGAAAATGGAAATATATACACAGCTATCTGCATATACATGGAAATATCTACACAGCTATCTCTTTACAAATGGAAATAACTACACCGCTATCTGTATGAACATGGAAATATCTTCACCGCCATCTGTATGAACATGGATATATCTACACAGCCATCTGGATGAACATGGAAATATCTACACCGCTGTCTGTATGAACATGGAAATATCTACACCGCTATCTGTGTAAGCATGCATACATCTTCACCGCTATCTGTATAAACATGGAAATATCTACACTGCTATCTGTATGAACATGGAAATATCTACACCACTATCTGTTTGAACATGGAAATATCTACACCGCTATCTGCATGAAAATGGAAATATCTACACAACGATCTGCATATACATGGAAATATCTACAAAGCTATCTCTTTACACATGGAAATAACTACAGCGCTATCTCTATAAACATGGAAATAGCTACACTGCCATCTGTATGAACATGGAAATACCTGCACCGCCATCTGTATGAACATATAAATATCTACACCGCCATCTATATTAAAATGGAGATATCTACACCACTATCTGTATAAACTTGGAAATATCTACACCGCTATCTGTATAAACATGGAAATATCTACACCGCAATCTGTATAAACATGGAAATATCTACACCGCTACCAGTATAAACATGGAAATATCAGCACCGCTATCTGTATGAACATGGAAATATCTACAGCGCTATCTCTATGAACATGGAAATTTCTACACCGCTATCTGTATGAACATGGAAATAGCTACACCGCTATCTGTATGAACATGGAAATATCTACACCACTATCTGTATGAACATGGAAATATCTACACAGCTATCTGTATGAACATGGATATATCTACACTGCCATCTGGATGAACACGGAAGTAACTACACTGCTATCTGTAAGAACATGGAAATATCTACACCGCAATCTGTGTAAATATGCATACATCTTCACCGCTATCTGTATAAACATGGAAATATCTACACCGCTATCTGTATGAACATGGAAATATCTACACCGCTATCTGTTTGAACATGGAAATATCTACAGCGCTATCTGCAAGAAAATGGAAATATCTACACAGCTGTCTGCATATACATGGAAATATCTACACAGCTATCTCTTTACACATGGAAATAACTACACCGCTCTCTCTATGAACATGGAAATATCTACACCGCCATCTGTATGAACATGGAAATTTCTGCACCATCATCTGTATGAACTTATAAATATCTCCACCGCCATCTGTATTAAGATGGAGATATCTACCCCGCTATCTGTATAAACATGGAAATATCTACACCTCTATCTGTATAAACATGGAAATATCTACACCGGTATCTGTATAAACATGGAAATATCTACAACGCTACCTGTATAAACATGGAAATATTAGCACCGATATCTGTATGAACATGGAAATATCTACACCGCTATCTGTATGAACATGGAAATATCTACACTGCTATCTGTATGAACATGGAAATATCTAAACCGCTATCTGTATGAACATGGAAATATCTACACCGCTATCTGTATGAACATGGATATATCTACACAGCCCTCTGGATGATCATGGAAATATCCACACCTCTATCTGTGTAAACATGCATACATCTTCTCCGCTATCTGTATAAACATGGAAATATCTACACCGCTATCTGTATGAACATGGAAATATCTACACCGCTATCTGTTTGAAGATGGAAATATATACACAGCTATCTGCATAAAAATGGAAATATCTACACAGCTATCTGCATACACAAGGAAATATCTACACAGCTATCTCTTTACACATGGAAATAACTACACCGCTATCTGTATGAACATGGAAATATCTACACCGCCATCTGTATGAACATGGAAATATCTGCACCGCCATCTGTATGAACATATAAATATCTACACCGCCATCTGTATTAAGATGGAGATATCTACATCGCTATGTGTATAAACATGGACATATCTACACCGCTATGTGTATAAACATGTAAATATCTACACCGCCATCTGTATAAACATGGAAATATCTACACCGCTATCTGTATAAACATGGAAATATCTACACCGCTGCCTGTATAAACATGGAAATATCAGCACCGCTATCTGTATGAACATGGAAATATCTACACCGCTATCTGTATGAACATGGAAATATCTACACCGGTATCTGTATGAACATGGAAATAGCTACACCGTTATCTGTATGAACATGGGAATATCTACACCGCTATCTGTATGAACATGGAAATATCTACACCGCTATCTGTATGAACATGGATATATCTACACAGCCATCTGGATGAACATGGAAATATCTACACCGCTATTCCTGTAAACATGCATACATCTTCACCGCTATCTGTATAAACATGGAAATATCTACACCGCTATCTGTATGCACATGGAAATATCTACAACACTATCTGCATGAAATTGGAAATATCTACACTGCTATCTGCATATACATTTAAATATCTACACAGCTATCTCTTTACACATGGAAATAACTACACCGCTATCTGTATGAACATGGAAATACCTACACCGCCATCTGTATGAACATGGAAATATCTGCACCGCCATCTGTATGAACATATAAATATCTACACCACCATCTGTATTAAGATGGAGATAACTACTCTGCTATCTGTATAAACATGGAAATATCTACACCACCATCTGTATGAACATATAAATATCTACACCATCATCTGTATTAAGAAGGAAATATCTAAACCGCTATGTGTATAAACATGGAAATATCTACACCGCTGCCTGTATAAACATGGAAATATCAGCACCGCCATCTGTAGGAACATTGAAATATCTACACCGCTATCTGTATTAACATGGAAAAATCTACACCACTATCTGTATGAACATGGAAATATCTACACCGATATCTGTATGAACATGGAAATATCTACACAGCCATCTGTATGAACATGGAAATATCTGCACCGCCATCTGTATGAACTGATAAATATCTACACCGCCATCTGTATTAAGATGGAGATATCTACACCGCTATGTGAATAAACATGGAAATATCTACACCGCTATCGGTATAAACATGGAAATATCTACACCGCTATCTGTATAAACATGGAAATATCTACACCGCTACCTGTATAAACATGGAAATAACAGCACTGCTATCTGTATGAACATGTAAATATCTACACCGCTATCTGTATGAACATGGAAATATCTACACCGCTATCTGTATGAACATGGAAATATCTACAAAGCTATCTGAATGAACATGGAAATATCTACACCGCTATCTATCTGTTTGAACATGGAAATATCTACACCGCTATCTGTATGAACATGGAAATATCTACACCGCCATCTGTATGAACATGGAAATATCTGCACCGCCATCTGTATGAACATATAAATAACTACACCGCCATCTGTATTAAGATGGAGATATCTACACCGCTATCTGTATAAACATGGAAATATCTACACCTCTATCTCTATAAACATGGAAACATCTACACCGCTATCTGTATAAACATGGAAATATCTACACCGCTACCTGTACAAACATGGAAATAGCACCGCTATCTGTATGAACATGGAAATATCTACACCGCTATCTCTATGAACATGGAAATATCTACACCGATATCTGTGTAAACATGAATACATATTCACCGCTATCTGTATAAACATGGAAATATCTACTCTGCTATCTGTATGAACATGGAAATATCTACACCGCTATCTGTTTGAACATGTAAATATCTACACCGCTATGTACATGAAAATGGAAATATCTACAAAGCTATCTGCATATACATGGAAATATCTACACAGCTATCTCTTTACACATGGAAATAACTACACCGCTATATCTATAAACATGGAAATAACTACACCGCTATATCTATAAACATGGAAATATCTACACCGACTTCTGTATGTACACGGAAATATCTGCACCGACATCTGTATGAACATATAAATATCTACACCGCCATCTGTATTAAGAAGGAAATATCTAAACCGCTATCTATATAAAGATGGAAATATCTACACCGCTGCCTGTATAAACATGGAAATATCAGCACCGCTATCTGTATGAACATGGAAATAGCTAAAACGCTATCTGTATGAACATGGAAAAAGCTACACCGCTATCTGTGTAAACATGCATACATCCTCACCGCTATGTGTATAAAGATGGAAATATCTACACTGCTATCTGTATGAACATGGAAATATCTACACCACTATCTGCATGAAATTGGAAATATCTACACTGTTATCTGCATATACATTTAAATATCTACACAGCTATCCCTTAACACATGGAAATAACTACACCGCTATCAGTATGAACATGGAAATACCTACACCGCCATCTGTATGAACATGGAAATATTTGCACTGACATCTGTATGAACATATAAATATCTACACCGCCATCTGTATTAAGATGGAGATATGTACACTGCTATCTGTATAAACATGGAAATATCTACACCGCCATCTGTATGAACATATAAATATCTACACCACCATCTGTATTAAGAAGGAAATATCTAAACCGCTATCTGTATAAACATGGAAATATCTACACCGCTGCCTGTATAAACATGGAAATATCAGCACCGCTATCTGTATGAACATGGAAATATCTACACCGCTATCTGTATGAACATGGAAATAGCTACATCGCTATCTGTATGAACACGGATATATCTACACAGCCATCTGGATGAACATGGAAATATCTACACCGCTATCTGTGTAAACACGCATACATCTTCACCGCTATCTGTATAAACATGGAAATATCTACACCGCTATCTGTATGAACATGGAAATATCTACACTGCTATCTGTATGAACATGGAAATATCTACACCGCTATCTGTTTGAACATGGAAATATCTACACCGCTATCTGTATGAACATGGAAATATCTACACCGCTATCTGTTTGAACATCGAAATATCTACACCGCTATCAGCGTGAAAATGGAAATATCTGCACTGCTATCTGCATATACATGGAAATATCTACACAGCTATCTCTTTACACATGGAAATAACTACACCGCTATCTGTATGAACATGGAAATATCTACACAGCCCTCTGGATGAACATGGAAATATCCACACCGCTATCTGTGTAAACATGCGTACATCTTCACCGCTATCTGTATAAACATGGAAATATCTACAAAGCTATCTGTATGAACATGGAAATATCTACACCGCTATCTCTTTGAAGATGGAAATATATACACCGCTATCTGCATGAAAATGGAAATATCTACACAGCTATCTGCATACACTTGGAAATATCTTCACAGCTATCTCTTTACACATGGAAATAACTACACCGCTATCTGTATGAACATGGAAATATCTACACAGCCATCTGTATGAACATGGAAATATCTGCACCGCCATCTGTATGAACTGATAAATATCTACACCGCCATCTGTATTAAGATGGAGATATCTACACCGCTATGTGAATAAACATGGAAATATCTACACCGCTATCTGTATAAACATGGAAATATCTACACCGCTATCTGTATAAACATGGAAATATCTACACCGCTACCTGTATAAACATGGAAATAACAGCACTGCTATCTGTATGAACATGGAAATATCTACACCGCTATCTGTATGAACATGGAAATATCTACACCGCTATCTGTATGAACATGGAAATATCTACAAAGCTATCTGAATGAACATGGAAATATCTACACCGCTATCTGTTTGAACATGGAAATATCTACACCGCTATCTGTATGAACATGGAAATATCTACACCGCCATCTGTATGAACATGGAAATATCTGCACCGCCATCTCTATGAACATATAAATATCTACACCGCCATCTGTATTAAGATGGAGATATCTACACCGCTATCTGTATAAACATGGAAATATCTACACCTCTATCTGTATAAACATGGAAACATCTACACCGCTATCTGTATAAACATGGAAATATCTATACCGCTACCTGTACAAACATGGAAATAGCACCGCTATCTGTATGAACATGGAAATATCTACAACGCTATCTGTATGAACATGGAAATATCTACACCGCTATCTGTTTGAACATGGAAATATCTACACCGCTATCTGCGTGAAAATGAAAATATCTACACTGCTATCTGCATATACATGGAAATATCTACACAGCTATCTCTTTACACATGGAAATAACTACACCGCTCTCTGTATGAACATGGAAATATCTACACCGCCATCTGTATGAACATGGAAATATCTGCACCGCCATCTGCATGAACATATAAATATCTACGCCGCCATCTGTATTAAGATGGAGATATCTACATCGCTATGTGTATAAACATGGACATATCTACACCGCTATGTGTATAAACATGGAAATATCTACACCGCCATCTGTATAGACATGGAAATATCTACACCGCTATCTGTATAAACATGGAAAGATCTACACCGCTGCCTGTATAAACATGGAAATATCAGCACCGCTATCTGTATGAACATGGAAATATCTACACCGCTATCTGTATGAACATGGAAATATCTACACAGGTATCTGTATGAACATGGAAATAGCTATACCGTTATCTGTATGAACATGGGAATATCTACACCGCTATCTGTATGAACATGGAAATATCTACACCGCTATCTGTATGAACATGGATATATCTACACAGCCATCTGGATGAACATGGAAATATCTACACCGCTATCTCTGTAAACATGCATACATCTTCACCGCTATCTGTATAAACATGGAAATATCTACACCGCTATCTGTATGCACATGGAAATATCTACACCACTATCTGCATGAAATTGGAAATATCTACACTGCTATCTGCATATACATTTAAATATCTACACAGCTATCTCTTTACACATGGAAATAACTACACCGCTATCTGTATGAACATGGAAATACCTACACCGCCATCTGTATGAACATGGAAATATCTGCACCGCCATCTGTATGAACATATAAATATCTACACCACCATCTGTATTAAGATGGAGATAACTACTCTGCTATCTGTATAAACATGGAAATATCTACACCACCATCTGTATGAACATATAAATATCTACACCATCATCTGTATTAAGAAGGAAATATCTAAACCGCTATGTGTATAAACATGGAAATATCTACACCGCTGCCTGTATAAACATGGAAATATCAGCACCGCCATCTGTAGGAACATTGAAATATCTACACCGCTATCTGTATGAACATGGAAATATCTACACCACTATCTGTATGAACATGGAAATATCTACACCGATATCTGTATGAACATGGAAATATCTACACAGCCATCTGTATGAACATGGAAATATCTGCACCGCCATCTGTATGTACTGATAAATATCTACACCGCCATCTGTATTAAGATGGAGATATCAACACCGCTATGTGAATAAACATGGAAATATCTACACCGCTATCGGTATAAACATGGAAATATCTACACCGCAATCTGTATAAACATGGAAATATCTACACCGCTACCTGTATAAACATGGAAATAACAGCACTGCTATCTGTATGAACATGTAAATATCTACACCGCTATCTGTATGAACATGGAAATATCTACACCGCTATCTGTATGAACATGGAAATATCTACAAAGCTATCTGAATGAACATGGAAATATCTACACCGCTATCTATCTGTTTGAACATGGAAATATCTACACCGCTATCTGTATGAACATGGAAATATCTACACCGCCATCTGTATGAACATGGAAATATCTGCACCGCCATCTGTATGAACATATAAATAACTACACCGCCATCTGTATTAAGATGGAGATATCTACACCGCTATCTGTATAAACATGGAAATATCTACACCTCTATCTCTATAAACATGGAAACATCTACACCGCTATCTGTATAAACATGGAAATATCTACACCGCTACCTGTACAAACATGGAAATAGCACCGCTATCTGTATGAACATGGAAATATCTACACCGCTATCTCTATGAACATGGAAATATCTACACCGATATCTGTGTAAACATGAATACATATTCACCGCTATCTGTATAAACATGGAAATATCTACACTGCTATCTGTATGAACATGGAAATATCTACACCGCTATCTGTTTGAACATGTAAATATCTACACCGCTATGTACATGAAAATGGAAATATCTACAAAGCTATCTGCATATACATGGAAATATCTACACAGCTATCTCTTTACACATGGAAATAACTACACCGCTATATCTATAAACATGGAAATAACTACACCGCTATATCTATAAACATGGAAATATCTACACCGACTTCTGTATGTACACGAAAATATCTGCACCGACATCTGTATGAACATATAAATATCTACACCGCCATCTGTATTAAGAAGGAAATATCTAAACCGCTATCTATATAAAGATGGAAATATCTACACCGCTGCCTGTATAAACATGGAAATATCAGCACCGCTATCTGTATGAACATGGAAATAGCTAAAACGCTATCTGTATGAACATGGAAAAAGCTACACCGCTATCTGTGTAAACATGCATACATCCTCACCGCTATGTGTATAAAGATGGAAATATCTACACTGCTATCTGTATGAACATGGAAATATCTACACCACTATCTGCATGAAATTGGAAATATCTACACTGTTATCTGCATATACATTTAAATATCTACACAGCTATCCCTTTACACATGGAAATAACTACACCGCTATCAGTATGAACATGGAAATACCTACACCACCATCTGTATGAACATGGAAATATTTGCACTGACATCTGTATGAACATATAAATATCTACACCGCCATCTGTATTAAGATGGAGATATGTACACTGCTATCTGTATAAACATGGAAATATCTACACCGCCATCTGTATGAACATATAAATATCTACACCACCATCTGTATTAAGAAGGAAATATCTAAACCGCTATCTGTATAAACATGGAAATATCTACACCGCTGCCTGTATAAACATGGAAATATCAGCACCGCTATCTGTATGAACATGGAAATATCTACACCGCTATCTGTATGAACATGGAAATAGCTACACCGCTATCTGTATGAACACGGATATATCTACACAGCCATCTGGATGAACATGGAAATATCTACACCGCTATCTGTGTAAACACGCATACATCTTCACCGCTATCTGTATAAACATGGAAATATCTACACCGCTATCTGTATTAACATGGAAATATCTACACTGCTATCTGTATGAACATGGAAATATCTACACCGCTATCTGTTTGAACATGGAAATATCTACACCGCTATCTGTATGAACATGGAAATATCTACACCGCTATCTGTTTGAACATGGAAATATCTACACCGCTATCAGCGTGAAAATGGAAATATCTGCACTGCTATCTGCATATACATGGAAATATCTACACAGCTATCTCTTTACACATGGAAATAACTACACCGCTATCTGTATGAACATGGAAATATCTACACAGCCCTCTGGATGAACATGGAAATATCCACACCGCTATCTGTGTAAACATGCGTACATCTTCACCGCTATCTGTATAAACATGGAAATATCTACAAAGCTATCTGTATGAACATGGAAATATCTACACCGCTATCTCTTTAAAGATGGAAATATATACACCGCTATCTGCATGAAAATGGAAATATCTACACAGCTATCTGCATACACTTGGAAATATCTTCACAGCTATCTCTTTACACATGGAAATAACTACACCGCTATCTGTATGAACATGGAAATATCTACACAGCCATCTGTATGAACATGGAAATATCTGCACCGCCATCTGTATGAACTGATAAATATCTACACCGCCATCTGTATTCAGATGGAGATATCTACACCGCTATGTGAATAAACATGGAAATATCTACACCGCTATCTGTATAAACATGGAAATATCTACACCGCTATCTGTATAAACATGGAAATATCTACACCGCTACCTGTATAAACATGGAAATAACAGCACCGCTATCTGTATGAACATGGAAATATCTACACCGCTATCTGTATGAACATGGAAATATCTACACCGCTATCTGTATAAACATGGAAATATCTACAAAGCTATCTGAATGAACATGGAAATATCTACACCGCTATCTGTTTGAACATGGAAATATCTACACCGCTATCTGTATGAACATGGAAATATCTACACCGCCATCTGTATGAACATGGAAATATCTGCACCACCATCTCTATGAACATATAAATATCTACACCGCCATCTGTATTAAGATGGAGATATCTACACCGCTATCTGTATAAACATGGAAATATCTACACCTCTATCTGTATAAACATGGAAACATCTACACCGCTATCTGTATAAACATGGAAATATCTATACCGCTACCTGTACAAACATGGAAATAGCACCGATATCTGTATGAACATGGAAATATCTACAACGCTATCTGTATGAACATGGAAATATCTACACCGCTATCTGTTTGAACATGGAAATATCTACACCGCTATCTGCGTGAAAATGAAAATATCTACACTGCTACCTGCATATACATGGAAATATCTACACAGCTATCTCTTTACACATGGAAATAACTACACCGCTCTCTGTATGAACATGGAAATATCTACACCGCCATCTGTATGAACATGGAAATATCTGCACCGCCATCTGCATGAACATATAAATATCTACACCGCCATCTGTATTAAGATGGAGATATCTACACCGCTATCTGTATAAACATGGAAATATCTACACCGCTATCTCAATAAACATGGAAATATCTACACCGCTATCTGTATAAACATGGAAATATGTACACCGCTACCTGTATAAACTTGGAAGTATCAGCACCGCTATCGGTATGAACATGGCAATATCTACACGGCTATCTGTATGAACATGGAAATACCTACACTGCTATCTGCATGAAAATGTAAATATCTACACAGCTATCTGCATATACATGGAAATATCTACAGCTATCTCCTTACACATGGAAACAACTACAACGCTATCTCTATAAACATGGAAATATCTACACCGCCATCTGTATGAAAATGGAAATATCTTCACCGCCATCTGTATGAACATGGATATATCTACACAGCCATCTGGATGATCATGGAAATATCTACACGGCTACCTGTATGAACATGGAAATATCTACACTGCTATCTGTATGAACATGGAAATATCTACACCGCTATCTGTATGAACATGGAAGTATCTACACCGCTATCTGTATGAACATGGAAATATCTTCACCGCCATCTGTATGAACATGGATATATCCACACACCCATCTGGATGAACATGGAAATATCTACACCGCTATCTGTATGAACATGGAAATATCTACAGCGCTATCTGTGTAAACATGCGTACATCTTCACTGGTATCTGTATGAACATGGAAATATCTACACAGCTATCTGTGTAAACATGCATACATCTTCACCGCTATCTGAATAAACATGGAAATATCTACATCGCTATCTGTATGAACATGGAAATATCTACACCGCTATCTGTTTGAACATGGAAATATCTACACCGCTATCTGCATGAAAATGGAAATATCTACACAGCTATCTGCATATACATGGAAATATCTACAAAGCTATCTCTTTACACATGGAAATAACTACACCTCTATCTCTATAAACATGGAAATACCTATACCGCCATCTCTATGAACATGGAAATATCTGCACCGCCATCTGTATTAACATACAAATATCTTCCCCGCCATCTGTATTAAGATGGAGATATCTACACGGCTATCTGTATAAACTTGGAAATATCTACACCGCTATCTGTATAAACATGGAAATATCTACACCGCTATCTGTATAAACATGGAAATATCTACACCGCTACCTGTATAAACATGGAAATATCTACACCGCTATCTGTATGAATATGGAAATATCTACACAGCCATCTGGATGAACATGGAAATATCTACACCGCTATCTGTATGAACATGGAAATAGCTACACCTCTATCTGTATGAACATGGAAATAACTACACCGCTATCTGTATGAACATGGAAAGATCTACACCGCTATCTGTTTAAACATGGAAATATCTACACCGCTACCTGTATAAACATGGAAATATCAGCACCGTTATCTGTATGAACATGGAAATATCTACACAGCCATCTGGATGAAAATGGAAATAGTTACACCGCTATCTGTATGAACATGGAAATAGCTACACCGCTATCTGTATGAACATGGAAATATCTACACCGCTATCTGTATGAACATGGAAATATCTACACCGCTATCTGTATGAACATGGAAATATCTTCACCGCCATCTGTATGAACATGAATATATCTACACAGCCATATGGATGAACATGGAAATATCTACACCGCTCTATGTATGAACATGGAATTAGCTACACCGCTATCTGTATGAACATGGAAATATCTACACCGCTATCTGTATGAACATGGAAATATCTATACCGCTATCTGTATGAACATGGAAATATCTTCACCGCCATCTGTATGAACATGGATATATCTACACAGCCATCTGGATGAACATGGAAATATCTGCACCGCCATCTGCATGAACATGTAAATATCTACACCGCCATCTGTATTAAGATGGAGATATCTACACCGCTATCTGTATAAACATGGAACTATCTACACCTCTATCTGTATAAACATGGAAACATCTACACCGCTATCTGTATAAACATGGAAATATCTACACCGCTATCTGTATAAGCATGGAAATATCTACACGGCTACCTGTATAAATATGGAAATATCAGCACCGCTATCTGTATGAACATATAAATATCTACACTGCCATCTGTATTAAGATGGAGATATCTACACCGCTATCTGTATAAACTTGGAAATATCTACACCGCTATCGGTATAAACATGGAAATATCTACACCGCTATCCGTATAAACATGGAAATATCAGCACCGCTATCTGTATGAACATGGAAATATCTACACAGCCATCTGGACGAACATGGAAATACCTACAACGCTATCTGTATGAACATGGAAATAGCTACACCGCTATCTGTATGAACATGGAAATACCTACACCACTATCTGTATGAACATGTAAATATCTACACCGCTATCTGTATGAACATGGAAATATCTTCACCGCCATCTGTATGAACATGGATATATCTACACAGCCATCTGGATGAAAATGGAAATATCTACACCGCTATCTGTATGAACATGGAAATAGCAACTCCACTATCTTTATGAACATGGAAATATCTACACCGCTATCAGTATGAACATGGAAATATCTACACCACTATCTGTATGAACATGGATATATCTAAACAGCCATCTGGATGAACATGGAAATATCTACAGCGCTATCTGTATGAACATGGAAATATCTACACCGCTATCTGTGTAAACATGCATACATCTTCACCGCTATCTGAATAAACATGGAAATATCTACATCGCTATCTGTATGAACATGGAAATATCTACACCGCTATCTGTTTGAACATGGAAATATCAACACCGCTATCTGCAGGAAAATGGAAATATCTACACAGCTATCTGCATATACATGGAAATATCTACAAAGATATCTCTTTACACATGGAAATAACTACACCTCTATCTCTATAAACATGGAAATATCTATATCGCCATCTGTATGAACATGGAAATATCTGCACCGCCATCTGTATTAGCATACAAATATCTACACCACCATCTGTATTAAATGGAGATATCTACACGGCTATCTGTATAAACATGGAAATATCTAAACCGCTACCTGTATAAACATGGAAATATCAGCACCGCTATCTGTATGAACATAGAAATATCTACACCGCCATCTGAATGAACATGGAAATATCTGCAGCGCCATCTGCATGAACATATAAATATCTAAACCGCCATCTGTATTAAGAAGGAGATATCTACACCGCTATCTGAATAAACATGGAAATATCTACACCGCTATCTCAATGAACATGGAAATATCTACACCGCTATCTGTATAAACATGGAAATATGTACACCGCTACCTGTATAAACTTGGAAGTATCAGCACCGCTATCGGTATGAACATGGCAATATCTACACGGCTATCTGTATGAACATGGAATTATCTACACTGCTATCTGCATGAAAATGTAAATATCTACACAGCTATCTGCATATACATGGAAATATCTACAGCTATCTCCTTACACATGGAAACAACTACAACGCTATTTCTATAAACATGGAAATATCTACACCGCCATCTGTATGAACATGGAAATATCTTCACCGCCATCTGTATGAACATGGATATATCTACACAGCCATCTGGATGAACATGGAAATATCTACACGGCTACCTGTATGAACATGGAAATATCTACACTGCTATCTGTATGAACATGGAAATATCTACACCGCTATCTGTATGAACATGGAAGTATCTACACCGCTATCTGTATGAACATGGAAATATCTTCACCGCCATCTGTATGAACATGGATATATCCACACACCCATGTGGATGAACATGGAAATATCTACACCGCTATCTGTATGAACATGGAAATATCTACAGCGCTATCTGTGTAAACATGCGTACATCTTCACTGGTATCTGTATGAACATGGAAATATCTACACAGCTATCTGTGTAAACATGCATACATCTTCACCGCTATCTGAATAAACATGGAAATATCTACATCGCTATCTGTATGAACATGGAAATATCTACACCGCTATCTGTTTGAACATGGAAATATCTACACCGCTATCTGCATGAAAATGGAAATATCTACACAGCTATCTGCATATACATGGAAATATCTACAAAGCTATCTCTTTACACATGGAAATAACTACACCTCTATCTCTATAAACATGGAAATACCTATACCGCCATCTCTATGAACATGGAAATATCTGCACCGCCATCTGTATTAACATACAAATATCTACACCGCCATCTGTATTAAGATGGAGATATCTACACGGCTATCTGTATAAACTTGGAAATATCTACACCGCTATCTGTATAAACATGGAAATATCTGCACCGCTATCTGTATAAACATGGAAATATCTACACCGCTACCTGTATAAACATTGAAATATCTACACCGCTATCTGTATGAATATGCAAATATCTACACAGCCATCTGGATGAACATGGAAATATCTACACCGCTATCTGTATGAACATGGAAATAGCTACACCTCTCTCTGTATGAACATGGAAATAACTACACCGCTATCTGTATGAACATGGAAAGATCTACACCGCTATCTGTTTAAACATGGAAATATCTACACCGCTACCTGTATAAACATGGAAATATCAGCACCGTTATCTGTATGAACATGGAAATATCTACACAGCCATCTGGATGAAAATGGAAATAGTTACACCGCTATCTGTATGAACATGGAAATAGCTACACCGCTATCTGTATGAACATGGAAATATCTACACCGCTATCTGTATGAACATGGAAATATCTACACCGCTATCTGTATGAACATGGAAATATCTTCACCGCCATCTGTATGAACATGAATATATATACACAGCCATATGGATGAACATGGAAATATCTACACCGCTATCTGCATGAACATGGAAATATCTACACCGCTATCTGTATGAACATGGAAATATCTATACCGCTATCTGTATGAACATGGAAATATCTTCACCGCCATCTGTATGAACATGGATATATCTACACAGCCATCTGGATGAACATGGAAATATCTACACCGCTATCTGTATGAACATGGAAATATCTACACCACAATCTGTGTAAACATGCATACATCTTCACCGCTATCTGTATAAACATGGAAATATCTGCACCGCTATCTGTATGACCATGGAAATATCTACTCCGCTATCTGCATGAAAATGGAAATATCTACACAGCTATCTGCATATACATGGAAATATCTACAAAGCTATTTCTTTACACATGGAAATAACTACACCGCTATCTCTATTAACATGGAAATATCTACACAGCCGTCTGTATGAACATGGAAATATCTGCACCGCCATCTGTATGAACATATAAATATCTACACCGCCATCTGTATTAAGATGGAGATATCTACACCGCTATCTGTATAAACATGGAAATATCTACACCGCTAACTGAATAAACATGGAAATATCTACACCGCTATCTGTATAAACATGGAAATATCTACACCGCTACCTGTATAAACATGGAAATATCAGCACCGCTATCTGTATGAACATGGAAATATCTACACCGATATCTGTATGAACATGGAAATATCTACACCGATATCTGTATGAACATGGAAATATCTTCACCGCCATCTGTATGAACATAGATATATCTACACAGCCATCTGGATGAACATGGAAATATCAGCAACGCTGTCTGTATGGACATGGAAATATCTACAACGCTATCTGTTTGAACATGGAAATATCTTCACCGCTATCTGCATGAAAATGGAAATATCTACACATCTATCTGCATATACATGGAAATATCTAAAAAGCTATCTCTTTACACATGGAAATATCTACACCTCTATCTCTATAAACATGGAAATAACTATACCGCCATCTGTATGAACATGGAAATATCTGCACCGCCATCTGTATTAGCATACAAATATCTACACCGCCATCTGCATTAAGATGGAGATATCTACACGGCTATCTGTATAAACTTGGAAAAATCTACACCGCTATCTGTATAAACATGGAAATATCTACACCGCTATCTGTATATACATGGAAATATCTACACCGATACCTGTATAAACATGGAAATATCAGCATCGCTATCTGTATGAACATGGAAATATCTACACAGCCATCTGGATGAACATGGAAATATCTACACCGCTATCTGTATGAACATGGAAATAGCTACACCACTATCTGTATGAACATGGAAATAACTACACCGCTATCTGTATGAACAGGGAAAGATCTACACCGCTATCTGTATGAACATGGAAATATCTACGCCACTATCTGTATGAACATGGAAATAACTACACCGCTATCTGTATGAACATGGAAATATCTACACCGCTATCTGCATGAACATGGAAATATCTACACCGCTATCTGTATGAACATGGAAATATCTACACCGCTATCTGTATGAATATGGAAATATCTACACAGCCATCTGGATGAACATGGAAATATCTACACCGCTATCTGTATGAACATGGAAATAGCTACACCTCTATCTGTATGAACATGGAAATAACTACACCGCTATCTGTATGAACATGGAAAGATCTACACCGCTATCTGTTTAAACATGGAAATATCTACACCGCTACCTGTATAAACATGGAAATATCAGCACCGTTATCTGTATGAACATGGAAATATCTACACAGCCATCTGGATGAAAATGGAAATAGTTACACCGCTATCTGTATGAACATGGAAATAGCTACACCGCTATCTGTATGAACATGGAAATATCTACACCGCTATCTGTATGAACATGGAAATATCTACACCGCTATCTGTATGAACATGGAAATATCTTCACCGCCATCTGTATGAACATGAATATATATACACAGCCATATGGATGAACATGGAAATATCTACACCGCTCTATGTATGAACATGGAATTAGCTACACCGCTATCTGTATGAACATGGAAATATCTACACCGCTATCTGTATGAACATGGAAATATCTATACCGCTATCTGTATGAACACGGAAATATCTTCACCGCCATCTGTATGAACATGGATATATCTACACAGCCATCTGGATGAACATGGAAATATCTACACCGCTATCTGTATGAACATGGAAATATCTACACCACAATCTGTGTAAACATGCATACATCTTCACCGCTATCTGTATAAACATGGAAATATCTGCACCGCTATCTGTATGACCATGGAAATATCTACTCCGCTATCTGCATGAAAATGGAAATATCTACACAGCTATCTGCATATACATGGAAATATCTACAAAGCTATTTCTTTACACATGGAAATAACTACACCGCTATCTCTATTAACATGGAAATATCTACACAGCCGTCTGTATGAACATGGAAATATCTGCACCGCCATCTGTATGAACATATAAATATCTACACCGCCATCTGTATTAAGATGGAGATATCTACACCGCTATCTGTATAAACATGGAAATATCTACACCGCTAACTGTATAAACATGGAAATATCTACACCGCTATCTGTATAAACATGGAAATATCTACACCGCTACCTGTATAAACATGGAAATATCAGCACCGCTATCTGTATGAACATGGAAATATCTACACCGATATCTGTATGAACATGGAAATATCTACACCGATATCTGTATGAACATGGAAATATCTTCACCGCCATCTGTATGAACATAGATATATCTACACAGCCATCTGGATGAACATGGAAATATCAGCAACGCTGTCTGTATGGACATGGAAATATCTACACCGCTATCTGTTTGAACATGGAAATATCTACACCGCTATCTGCATGAAAATGGAAATATCTACACATCTATCTGCATATACATGGAAATATCTAAAAAGCTATCTCTTTACACATGGAAATATCTACACCTCTATCTCTATAAACATGGAAATAACTATACCGCCATCTGTATGAACATGGAAATATCTGCACCGCCATCTGTATTAGCATACAAATATCTACACCGCCATCTGCATTAAGATGGAGATATCTACACGGCTATCTGTATAAACTTGGAAAAATCTACACCGCTATCTGTATAAACATGGAAATATCTACACCGCTATCTGTATATACATGGAAATATCTACACCGATACCTGTATAAACATGGAAATATCAGCATCGCTATCTGTATGAACATGGAAATATCTACACAGCCATCTGGATGAACATGGAAATATCTACACCGCTATCTGTATGAACATGGAAATAGCTACACCTCTATCTGTATGAACATGGAAATAACTACACCGCTATCTGTATGAACAGGGAAAGATCTACACCGCTATCTGTATGAACATGGAAATATCTACGCCACTATCTGTATGAACATGGAAATAACTACACCGCTATCTGTATGAACATGGAAATATCTACACCGCTATCTGCATGAACATGGAAATATCTACACCGCTATCTGTATGAACATGGAAATATCTACACCGCTATCTGTATGAACATGGAAATATCTTCACCGCCATCTGTATGAACATGGATGTATCTTCACAGCCATCTGGATGAACATGGAAATAGCTACACCGCTATCTGTATGAACATGGAAATATCTACACCGCTATCTGTATGAACATGGAAATATCTACACCGCTATCTGTATGAACATGGAAATATCTTCACCGCCATCTGTATGAACATGGATATATCTACACAGCCATCTGGATGGACATGGAAATATCAACACCGCTATCTGTATGAACATGGAAATATCTACACCGCTATCTGTGTAAACATGCATACATCTTCACCGCTATCTGTATAAACATGGAAATATCTACACCGCTATCTGTATGAACATGGAAATATCTACACAGCTATCTGTTTGAAGATGGAAATATCTAAACTGCTATCTGCATGAAAATGGAAATATCTACACAGCTATCTGCATATACATGGAAATATCTACAAAGCTATTTCTCTACACAAGGAAATATCTACACCGCAATCTCTATAAACATGGAAATATCTACATCGCCATCTGTATGAACATGGAAATATCTGCACCGCCATCTGTATGAACATATAAATATCTACACAGCCATCTGTATTAAGATGGAGATATGTACACTGCTATCTGTATAAACATGGAAATATCTACACCGCCATCTGTATGAACATATAAATATCTACACCACCATCTGTATTAAGAAGGAAATATCTAAACCGCTATCTGTATAAACATGGAAATATCTACACCGCTGCCTGTATAAACATGGAAATATCAGCACCGCTATCTGTATGAACATGGAAATATCTACACCGCTATCTGTATGAACATGGAAATAGCTACACCGCTATCTGTATGAACACGGATATATCTACACAGCCATCTCGATGAACATGGAAATATCTACACCGCTATCTGTGTAAACACGCATACATCTTCACCGCTATCTGTATAAACATGGAAATATCTACACCGCTATCTGTATGAACATGGAAATATCTACACTGCTATCTGTATGAACATGGAAATATCTACACCGCTATCTGTTTGAACATGGAAATATCTACACCGCTATCTGTATGAACATGGAAATATCTACACCGCTATCTGTTTGAACATGGAAATATCTACACCGCTATCAGCGTGAAAATGGAAATATCTGCACTGCTATCTGCATATACATGGAAATATCTACACAGCTATCTCTTTACACATGGAAATAACTACACCACTATCTGTATGAACATGGAAATATCTACACAGCCCTCTGGATGAACATAGAAATATCCACACCGCTATCTGTGTAAACATGCGTACATCTTCACCGCTATCTGTATAAACATGGAAATATCTACAAAGCTATCTGCATGAAAATGGAAATATCTACACAGCTATCTGCATACACTTGGAAATATCTTCACAGCTATCTCTTTACACATGGAAATAACTACACCGCTATCTGTATGAACATGGAAATATCTACACAGCAATCTGTATGAACATGGAAATATCTGCACCGCCATCTGTATGAACTGATAAATATCTACACCGCCATCTGTATTAAGAGGGAGATATCTACACCGCTATGTGAATAAACATGGAAATATCTACACCGCTATCTGTATAAACATGGAAATATCTACACCGCTATCTGTATAAACATGGAAATATCTACACCGCTACCTGTATAAACATGGAAATAACAGCACCGCTATCTGTATGAACATGGAAATATCTACACCGCTATCTGTATGAACATGGAAATATCTACACCGCTATCTGTATGAACATGGAAATATCTACAAAGCTATCTGAATGAACATGGAAATATCTACACCGCTATCTGTTTGAACATGGAAATATCTACACCGCTATCTGTATGAACATGGAAATATCTACACCGCCATCTGTATGAACATGGAAATATCTGCACCGCCATCTCTATGAACATATAAATATCTACACCGCCATCTGTATTAAGATGGAGATATCTACACCGCTATCTGTATAAACATGGAAATATCTACACCTCTATCTGTATAAACATGGAAACATCTACACCGCTATCTGTATAAACATGGAAATATCTATACCGCTACCTGTACAAACATGGAAATAGCACCGCTATCTGTATGAACATGGAAATATCTACAACGCAATCTGTATGAACATGGAAATATCTACACCGCTATCTGTTTGAACATGGAAATATCTACACCGCTATCTGCGTGAAAATGAAAATATCTACACTGCTATCTGCATATACATGGAAATATCTACACAGCTATCTCTTTACACATGGAAATAACTACACTGCTCTCTGTATGAACATGGAAATATCTACACCGCCATCTGTATGAACATGGAAATATCTGCACCGCCATCTGCATGAACATATAAATATCTACACCGCCATCTGTATTAAGATGGAGATATCTACACCGCTATCTGTATAAACATGGAACTATCTACACCTCTATCTGTATAAACATGGAAACATCTACACCGCTATCTGTATAAACATGGAAATATCTACACCGCTATCTGTATAAGCATGGAAATATCTACACGGCTACCTGTATAAATATGGAAATATCAGCACCGCTATCTGTATGAACATATAAATATCTAAACTGCCATCTGTATTAAGATGGAGATATCTACACCGCTATCTGTATAAACTTGGAAATATCTACACCGCTATCGGTATAAACATGGAAATATCTACACCGCTATCCGTATAAACATGGAAATATCAGCACCGCTATCTGTATGAACATGGAAATATCTACACAGCCATCTGGACGAACATGGAAATACCTACAACGCTATCTGTATGAACATGGAAATAGCTACACCGCTATCTGTATGAACATGGAAATACCTACACCACTATCTGTATGAACATGTAAATATCTACACCGCTATCTGTATGAACATGGAAATATCTTCACCGCCATCTGTATGAACATGGATATATCTACACAGCCATCTGGATGAACATGGAAATATCTACACCGCTATCTGTATGAACATGGAAGTAGCAACTCCGCTATCTGTATGAACATGGAAATATCTACACCGCTATCAGCATGAACATGGAAATATCTACACCGCTATCTGTATGAACATGGATATATCTAAACAGCCATCTGGATGAACATGGAAATATCTACAGCGCTATCTGTATGAACATGGAAATATCTACACCGCTATCTGTGTAAACATGCATACATCTTCACCGCTATCTGAATAAACATGGAAATATCTACATCGCTATCTGTATGAACATGGAAATATCTACACCGCTATCTGTTTGAACATGGAAATATCAACACCGCTATCTGCAGGAAAATGGAAATATCTACACAGCTATCTGCATATACATGGAAATATCTACAAAGATATCTCTTTACACATGGAAATAACTACACCTCTATCTCTATAAACATGGAAATATCTATATCGCCATCTGTATGAACATGGAAATATCTGCACCGCCATCTGTATTAGCATACAAATATCTACACCACCATCTGTATTAAATGGAGATATCTACACGGCTATCTGTATAAACATGGAAATATCTAAACCGCTACCTGTATAAACATGGAAATATCAGCACCGCTATCTGTATGAACATAGAAATATCTACACCGCCATCTGAATGAACATGGAAATATCTGCAGCGCCATCTGCATGAACATATAAATATCTAAACCGCCATCTGTATTAAGAAGGAGATATCTACACCGCTATCTGTATAAACATGGAAATATCTACACCGCTATCTCAATGAACATGGAAATATCTACACCGCTATCTGTATAAACATGGAAATATGTACACCGCTACCTGTATAAACATGGAAGTATCAGCACCGCTATCGGTATGAACATGGCAATATCTACACGGCTATCTGTATGAACATGGAAATATCTACACTGCTATCTGCATGAAAATGTAAATATCTACACAGCTATCTGCATATACATGGAAATATCTACAGCTATCTCCTTACACATGGAAACAACTACAACGCTATCTCTATAAACATGGAAATATCTACACCGCCATCTGTATGAACATGGAAATATCTTCACCGCCATCTGTATGAACATCGATATATCTACACAGCCATCTGGATGAACATGGAAATATCTACACGGCTACCTGTATGATCATGGAAATATCTACACGGCTATCTGTATGAACATGGAAATATCTACACCGCTATCTGTTTGAACATGGAAGTATCTACACCGCTATCTGTATGAACATGGAAATATCTTCACCGCCATCTGTATGAACATGGATATATCCACACACCCATCTGGATGAACATGGAAATATCTACACCGCTATCTGTATGAACATGGAAATATCTACAGCGCTATCTGTGTAAACATGCGTACATCTTCACTGGTATCTGTATGAACATGGAAATATCTACACAGCTATCTGTGTAAACATGCATACATCTTCACCGCTATCTGAATAAACATGGAAATATCTACATCGCTATCTGTATGAACATGGAAATATCTACACCGCTATCTGTTTGAACATGGAAATATCTACACCGCTATCTGCATGAAAATGGAAATATCTACACAGCTATCTGCATATACATGGAAATATCTACAAAGCTATCTCTTTACACATGGAAATAACTACACCTCTATCTCTATAAACATGGAAATACCTATACCGCCATCTCTATGAACATGGAAATATCTGCACCGCCATCTGTATTAACATACAAATATCTACACCGCCATCTGTATTAAGATGGAGATATCTACACGGCTATCTGTATAAACTTGGAAATATCTACACCGCTATCTGTATAAACATGGAAATATCTACACCGCTATCTGTATAAACATGGAAATATCTACACCGCTACCTGTATAAACATGGAAATATCTACACCGCTATCTGTATGAATATGGAAATATCTACACAGCCATCTGGATGAACATGGAAATATCTACACCGCTATCTGTATGAACATGGAAATAGCTACACCTCTATCTGTATGAACATGGAAATAACTACACCGCTATCTGTATGAACATGGAAAGATCTACACCGCTATCTGTTTAAACATGGAAATATCTACACCGCTACCTGTATAAACATGGAAATATCAGCACCGTTATCTGTATGAACATGGAAATATCTACACAGCCATCTGGATGAAAATGGAAATAGTTACACCGCTATCTGTATGAACATGGAAATAGCTACACCGCTATCTGTATGAACATGGAAATATCTACACCGCTATCTGTATGAACATGGAAATATCTACACCGCTATCTGTATGAACATGGAAATATCTTCACCGCCATCTGTATGAACATGAATATATCTACACAGCCATCTGGATGAACATGGAAATATCTACACAGCTCTATGTATGAACATGGAATTAGCTACACCGCTATCTGTATGAACATGGAAATATCTACACCGCTATCTGTATGAACATGGAAATATCTTCACCGCCATCTGTATGAACATGGATATATCTACAAAGCCATCTGGATGAACATGGAAATATCTACACCGCTATCTGTATGAACATGGAAATATCTACACCACAATCTGTGTAAACATGCATACATCTTCACCGCTATCTGTATAAACATGGAAATATCTGCACCGCTATCTGTATGACCATGGAAATATCTACTCCGCTATCTGCATGAAAATGGAAATATCTACACAGCTATCTGCATATACATGGAAATATCTACAAAGCTATTTCTTTACACATGGAAATAACTACAACGCTATCTCTATTAACATGGAAATATCTACACAGCCGTCTGTATGAACATGGAAATATCTGCACCTCCATCTGTATGAACATATAAATATCTACACCGCCATCTGTATTAAGATGGAGATATCTACACCGCTATCTGTATAAACATGGAAATATCTACACCGCTATCTGTATAAACATGGAAATATCTACACCGCTATCTGTATAAACATGGAAATTTCTACACCGCTACCTGTATAAACATGGAAATATCAGCACCGCTATCTGTATGAACATGGAAATATCTACACCGCTATCTGTATGAACATGGAAATATCTACACCGATATCTGTATGAACATGGAAATATCTTCACCGCCATCTGTATGAACATAGATATATCTACACAGCCATCTGGATGAACATGGAAATATCAGCAACGCTGTCTGTATGGACATGGAAATATCTACACCGCTATCTGTTTGAACATGGAAATATCTACACCGCTATCTGCATGAAAATGGAAATATCTACACATCTATCTGCATATACATGGAAATATCTAAAAAGATATCTCTTTACACATGGAAATAACTACACCTCTATCTCTATAAACATGGAAATAACTATACCGCCATCTGTATGAACATGGAAATATCTGCACCGCCATCTGTATTAGCATACAAATATCTACACCGCCATCTGCATTAAGATGGAGATATCTACACGGCTATCTGTATAAACTTGGAAAAATCTACACCGCTATCTGTATAAACATGGAAATATCTACACCGCTATCTGTATATACATGGAAATATCTACACCGATACCTGTATAAACATGGAAATATCAGCATCGCTATCTGTATGAACATGGAAATATCTACACACCCATCTGGATGAACATGGAAATATCTACACCGCTATCTGTATGAACATGGAAATAGCTACACCTCTATCTGTATGAACATGGAAATAACTACACCGCTATCTGTATGAACAGGGAAAGATCTACACCGCTATCTGTATGAACATGGAAATATTTACGCAACTATCTGTATGAACATGGAAATAACTACACCACTATCTGTATGAACATGGAAATATCTTCACCGCCATCTGTATGAACATGGATATATCTACACAGCCATCTGGATGAACATGGAAATATCTACACCGCTAGCTGTATGAACATGGAAATATCTACACTGCTATCTGTATGAACATGGAAATATCTACACAGCTATCTGTATGAACATGGAAATATCTACACCGCTATCTGTATGAACATGGAAATATCTTCACCGCCATCTGTATGAACATGGATGTATCTTCACAGCCATCTGGATGAACATGGAAATAGCTACACCGCTATCTGTATGAACATGGAAATATCTACACCGCTATCTGTATGAACATGGAAATATCTACACCGCTATCTGTATGAACATGGAAATATCTTCACCGCCATCTGTATGAACATGGATATATCTACACAGCCATCTGGATGGACATGGAAATATCAACACCGCTATCTGTATGAACATGGAAATATCTACACCGCTATCTGTGTAAACATGCATACATCTTCACCGCTATCTGTATAAACATGGAAATATCTACACCGCAATCTCTATGAACATGGAAATATCTACACAGCTATCTGTTTGAAGATGGAAATATCTAAACTGCTATCTGCATGAAAATGGAAATATCTACACAGCTATCTGCATATACATGGAAATATCTACAAAGCTATTTCTCTACACAAGGAAATATCTACACCGCAATCTCTATAAACATGGAAATATCTACATCGCCATCTGTATGAACATGGAAATATCTGCACCGCCATCTGTATGAACATATAAATATCTACACCGCCATCTGTATTAAGATGGAGATATGTACACTGCTATCTGTATAAACATGGAAATATCTACACCGCCATCAGTATGAACTTATAAATATCTACACCACCATCTGTATTAAGAAGGAAATATCTAAACCGCTATCTGTATAAACATGGAAATATCTACACCGCTGCCTGTATAAACATGGAAATATCAGCACCGCTATCTGTATGAACATGGAAATATCTACACCGCTATCTGTATGAACATGGAAATAGCTACACCGCTATCTGTATGAACACGGATATATCTACACAGCCATCTGGATGAACATGGAAATATCTACACCGCTATCTGTGTAAACACGCATACATCTTCACCGCTATCTGTATAAACATGGAAATATCTACACCGCTATCTGTATGAACATGGAAATATCTACACTGCTATCTGTATGAACATGGAAATATCTACACCGCTATCTGTTTGAACATGGAAATATCTACACCGCTATCTGTATGAACATGGAAATATCTACACCGCTATCTGTTTGAACATGGAAATATCTACACCGCTATCAGCGTGAAAATGGAAATATCTGCACTGCTATCTGCATATACATGGAAATATCTACACAGCTATCTCTTTACACATGGAAATAACTACACCGCTATCTGTATGAACATGGAAATATCTACACAGCCCTCTGGATGAACATGGAAATATCCACACCGATATCTGTGTAAACATGCGTACATCTTCACCGCTATCTGTATAAACATGGAAATATCTACAAAGCTATCTGTATGAACATGGAAATATCTACACCGCTATCTCTTTGAAGATGGAAATATATACACCGCTATCTGCATGAAAATGGAAATATCTACACAGCTATCTGCATACACTTGGAAATATCTTCACAGCTATCTCTTTACACATGGAAATAACTACACCGCTATCTGTATGAACATGGAAATATCTACACAGCCATCTGTATGAACATGGAAATATCTGCACCGCCATCTGTATGAACTGATAAATATCTACACCGCCATCTGTATTAAGATGGAGATATCTACACCGCTATGTGAATAAACATGGAAATATCTACACCGCTATCTGTATAAACATGGAAATATCTACACCGCTATCTGTATAAACATGGAAATATCTACACCGCTACCTGTATAAACATGGAAATAACAGCACCGCTATCTGTATGAACATGGAAATATCTACACCGCTATCTGTATGAACATGGAAATATCTACACCGCTATCTGTATGAACATGGAAATATCTACAAAGCTATCTGAATGAACATGGAAATATCTACACCGCTATCTGTTTGAACACGGAAATATCTACATCGCTATCTGTATGAACATGGAAATATCTACACCGCCATCTGTATGAACATGGAAATATCTGCACCGCCATCTCTATGAACATATAAATATCTACACCGCCATCTGTATTAAGATGGAGATATCTACACCGCTATCTGTATAAACATGGAAATATCTACACCGCTATCTGTATAAACATGGAAACATCTACACCGCTATCTGTATAAACATGGAAATATCTATACCGCTACCTGTACAAACATGGAAATAGCACCGCTATCTGTATGAACATGGAAATATCTACAACGCTATCTGTATGAACATGGAAATATCTACACCGCTATCTGTTTGAACATGGAAATATCTACACCGCTATCTGCGTGAAAATGAAAATATCTACACTGCTATCTGCATATACATGGAAATATCTACACAGCTATCTATTTACACATGGAAATAACTACACCGCTCTCTGTATGAACATGGAAATATCTACACCGCCATCTGTATGAACATGGAAATATCTGCACCGCCATCTGCATGAACATATAAATATCTACACCGCCATCTGTATTAAGATGGAGATATCTACACCGCTATCTGTATAAACATGGAACTATCTACACCTCTATCTGTATAAACATGGAAACATCTACACCGCTATCTGTATAAACATGGAAATATCTACACCGCTATCTGTATAAGCATGGAAATATCTACACGGCTACCTGTATAAACATGGAAATATCAGCACCGCTATCTATATGAACATATAAATATCTACACTGCCATCTGTATTAAGATGGAGATATCTACACCGCTATCTGTATAAACTTGGAAATATCTACACCGCTATCGGTATAAACATGGAAATATCTACACCGCTATCCGTATAAACATGGAAATATCAGCACCGCTATCTGTATGAACATGGAAATATCTACACAGCCATCTGGACGAACATGGAAATACCTACAACGCTATCTGTATGAACATGGAAATAGCTACACCGCTATCTGTATGAACATGGAAATACCTACACCACTATCTGTATGAACATGTAAATATCTACACCGCTATCTGTATGAACATGGAAATATCTTCACCGCCATCTGTATGAACATGGATATATCTACACAGCCATCTGGATGAACATGGAAATATCTACACCGCTATCTGTATGAACATGGAAATAGCAACTCCGCTATCTGTATGAACATGGAAATATCTACACCGCTATCAGTATGAACATGGAAATATCTACACCGCTATCTGTATGAACATGGATATATCTAAACAGCCATCTGGATGATCATGGAAATATCTACAGCGCTATCTGTATGAACATGGAAATATCTAAACCGCTATCTGTGTAAACATGCATACATCTTCACCGCTATCTGAATAAACATGGAAATATCTACATCGCTATCTGTATGAACATGGAAATATCTACACCGCTATCTGTTTGAACATGGAAATATCAACACCGCTATCTGCAGGAAAATGGAAATATCTACACAGCTATCTGCATATACATGGAAATATCTACAAAGATATCTCTTTACACATGGAAATAACTACACCTCTATCTCTATAAACATGGAAATATCTATATCGCCATCTGTATGAACATGGAAATATCTGCACCGCCATCTGAATTAGCATACAAATATCTACACCACCATCTGTATTAAATGGAGATATCTACACGGCTATCTGTATAAACATGGAAATATCTAAACCGCTACCTGTATAAACATGGAAATATCAGCACCGCTATCTGTATGAACATAGGAATATCTACACCGCCATCTGAATGAACATGGAAATATCTGCAGCGCCATCTGCATGAACATATAAATATCTACACCGCCATCTGTATTAAGAAGGAGATATCTACACCGCTATCTGTATAAACATGGAAATATCTACACCGCAATCTCAATGAACATGGAAATATCTACACCGCTATCTGTATAAACATGGAAATATGTACACCGCTACCTGTATAAACATGGAAGTATCGGCACCGCTATCGGTATGAACATGGCAATATCTACACGGCTATCTGTATGAACATGGAAATATCTACACTGCTATCTGCATGAAAATGTAAATATCTGCACAGCTATCTGCATATACATGGAAATATCTACAGCTATCTCCTTACACATGGAAATAACTACAACGCTATCTCTATAAACATGGAAATATCTACACCGCCATCTGTATGAACATGGAAATATCTTCACCGCCATCTGTATGAACATGGATATATCTACACAGCCATCTGGATGAACATGGAAATATCTACACGGCTACCTGTATGAACATGGAAATATCTACACCGCTATCTGTATGAACATGGAAATATCTACACCGCTATCTGTATGAACATGGAAGTATCTACACCGCTGTCTGTATCAACGTGGAAATATCTTCACCGCCATCTGTATGAACATGGATATATCCACACACCCATCTGGATGAACATGGAAATATCTACACCGCTATCTGTATGAACATGGAAATATCTACAGCGCTATCTGTGTAAACATGCGTACATCTTCACTGGTATCTGTATGAACATGGAAATATCTACACCGCTATCTGTGTAAACATGCATACATCTTCACGGCTATCTGAATAAACATGGAAATATCTACATCGCTATCTGTATGAACATGGAAATATCTACACCGCTATCTGTTTGAACATGGAAATATCTACACCGCTATCTGCATGAAAATGGAAATATCTACACAGCTATCTGCATATACATGGAAATATCTACAAAGCTATCTCTTTACACATGGAAATAACTACACCTCTATCTCTATAAACATGGAAATATCTATACCGCCATCTGTATGAACATGGAAATATCTGCACCGCCATCTGTATTAACATACAAATATCTACACCGCCATCTGTATTAAGATGGAGATATCTACACGGCTATCTGTATAAACTTGGAAATATCTACACCGCTATCTGTATAAACATGGAAATATCTACACCGCTATCTGTATAAACATGGAAATAACTACACCGCTACCTGTATAAACATGGAAATATCTACACCGCTATCTGTATGAATATGGAAATATCTACAAAGCCATCTGGATGAACATGGAAATATCTACACCGCTATCTGTATGAACATGGAAATAGCTACACCTCTATCTGTATGAACATGGAAATAACTACACCGCTATCTGTATGAACATGGAAAGATCTACACCGCTATCTGTTTAAACATGGAAATATCTACACCGCTACCTGTATAAACATGGAAATATCAGCACCGTTATCTGTATGAACATGGAAATATCTACACAGCCATCTGGATGAAAATGGAAATAGTTACACCGCTATCTGTATAAACATGGAAATAGCTACACCGCTATCTGTATGAACATGGAAATATCTACACCGCTATCTGTATGAACATGGAAATATCTACACCGCTATCTGTATGAACATGGAAATATCTTCACCGCCATCTGTATGAACATGAATATATCTACACAGCCATCTGGATGAACATGGAAATATCTACACCGCTCTATGTATGAACATGGAATTAGCTACACCGCTATCTGTATGAACATGGAAATATCTACACCGCTATCTGTATGAACATGGAAATATCTATACCGCTATCTGTATGAACATGGAAATATCTTCACCGCCATCTGTACGAACATGGATATATCTACACAGCCATCTGGATGAACATGGAAATATCTACACCGCTATCTGTATAAACATGGAAATATCTACACCACAATCTGTGTAAACATGCATACATCTTCACCGCTATCTGTATAAACATGGAAATATCTACACCGCTATCTGTATGACCATGGAAATATCTACTCCGCTATCTGCATGAAAATGGAAATATCTACACAGCTATCTGCATATACATGGAAATATCTACAAAGCTATTTCTTTACACATGGAAATAACTACACCGCTATCTCTATTAACATGGAAATATCTACACAGCCGTCTGTATGAACATGGAAATATCTGCACCGCCATCTGTATGAACATATAAATATCTACACCGCCATCTGTATTAAGATGGAGATATCTACACCGCTATCTGTATAAACATGGAAATATCTACACCGCTATCTGTATAAACATGGAAATATCTACACCGCTATCTGTATAAACTTGGAAATATCTACACCGCTACCTGTATAAACATGGAAATATCAGCACCGCTATCTGTATGAACATGGAAATATCTACACCGATATCTGTATGAACATGGAAATATCTACACCGATATCTGTATGAACATGGAAATATCTTCACCGCCATCTGTATGAACATAGATATATCTACACAGCCATCTGGATGAACATGGAAATATCAGCAACGCTGTCTGTATGGACATGGAAATATCTACACCGCTATCTGTTTGAACATGGAAATATCTACACCGCTATCTGCATGAAAATGGAAATATCTACACATCTATCTGCATATACATGGAAATATCTACAAAGCTATCTCTTTACACATGGAAATAACTACACCTCTATCTCTATAAACATGGAAATAATTATAACGCCATCTGTATGAACATGGAAATATCTGCACCGCCATCTGTATTAGCATACAAATATCTACACCGCCATCTGCATTAAGATGGAGATATCTACACGGATATCTGTATAAACTTGGAAAAATCTACACCGCTATCTGTATAAACATGGAAATATCTACACCGCTATCTGTATATACATGGAAATATCTACACCGCTACCTGTATAAACATGGAAATATCAGCATCGCTATCTGTATGAACATGGAAATATCTACACAGCCATCTGGATGAACATGGAAATATCTACACCGCTATCTGTATGAACATGGAAATAGCTAAACCTCTATCTGTATGAACATGGAAATAACTACACCGCTATCTGTATGAACAGGGAAAGATCTACACCGCTATCTGTATGAACATGGAAATATCTTCACCGCCATCTGTATGAACATGGATATATCTACACAGCCATCTGGATGAAAATGGATATATCTACACCGTTATCTGTATGAACATGGAAATAGCTACACCGCTATCTGTGTAAACATGCATACATCTTCACCGCTATCTGTATAAACATGGAAATGTCTACACCGCTATGTGTATGAACATGGAAATATCTACACCGCTATCTGTTTGAACATGGAAATATCTACACCGCTATCTGCATGAAAATGTAAATATCTACACAGCTATCTGCATATACGTGGAAATATATACAATGCTATTTCTTTACACGTGGAAAGATGTACACCGCTATCTCTATAAACATGGAAATATCTACACCGCCATCGGTATGAACATGGAAATATCTGCACCGCCATCTGTATGAACATATAAATATCTACACCGCCATCTGTATTAAGATGGAGATATCTACACCGTTATCTGTATAAACATGGAAATATCTACACCGCTATCTGTATAAACATGGAAATATCTACACCGTTATCTGTATAAACATGGAAATATCTACACCGCTACCTGTATAAACATGGAAATATCACCACCGCTATCTGTATGAACACGGAAATATCTACACAGCCATCTGAATGAACATGGAAATATCTACAACGCAATCTGTATTAACATGGAAATAGCTACACCGCTATCTGTATGAACATGGAAATATCTACGCCACTATCTGTATGAACATGGAAATAACTACACCACTATCTGTATGAACATGGAAATATCTTCACCGTCATCTGTATGAACATGGATATATCTACACAGCCATCTGGATGAACATGGAAATATCTACACCGCTAGCTGTATGAACATGGAAATAGCTACACTGCTATCTGTATGAACATGGAAATATCTACACCGCTATCTGTATGAACATTGAAATATCTACACCGCTATCTGTATGAACATGGAAATATCTTCACCGCCATCTGTATGAACATGGATGTATCTTCACAGCCATCTGGATGAACATGGAAATAGCTACACCGCTATCTGTATGAACATGGAAATATCTACACCGCTATCTGTATGAACATGGAAATATCTACACCGCTATCTGTATGAACATGGAAATATCTTCACCGCCATCTGTATGAACATGGATATATCTACACAGCCATCTGGATGGACATGGAAATATCAACACCGCTATCTGTATGAACATGGAAATATCTACACCGCTATCTGTGTTAACATGCATACATCTTCACCGCTATCTGTATAAACATGGAAATATCTACACCGCTATCTGCATGAAAATGGAAATATCTACACAGCTATCTGCATATACATGGAAATATCTACAAAGCTATTTCTCTACACAAGGAAATATCTACACCGCAATCTCTATAAACATGGAAATATCTACATCGCCATCTGTATGAACATGGAAATATCTGCACCGCCATCTGTATGAACATATAAATATCTAGACCGCCATCAGTATTAAGATGGAGATATCTACACCGCTATCTGTATAAACATGGAAATATCTACACCGCTATCTGTATAAACATGGAAATATCTACACCGGTATCTGTATGAACATGGAAATATCTACACCGCTACCGGTATAAACATGGAAATATCAGCACCGCTATCTGTATGAATATGGAAATATCTACACCGCTATCTCTATGAACATGGAAATATCTACACCGATATCTGTATGAGCATGGAAATATCTTCACCGCCATCTGTATGAACATGGATGTATCTTCACAGCCATCTGGACGAACATGGAAATATCAGCACCGCTGTCGGTATGAACATGGAAATATCTACACTGCTATCTGTATGAACATGGAAATATCTACACCGCTATCTGTATGAACGTGGAAATATCTACAGCGATATCTGTATGAACATGGAAATATCTTCACCGCCATCTGTGTGAACATAGATATATCTACACAGCCATCTGGATGAACATGGAAATATCTACACCGCTATCTGTATGAACATGGAAATATCTACACCGCTATCTGTGTAAACATGCATACATCTTCACCGCTATCTGTATAAACATGGATATATCTACACCGCTATCTGTATAAACATGGAAATATCTACACCGCTACCTGTATAAACATGGAAATATCAGCACCGTTATCTGTATGAACATGGAAATATCTACACAGCCATCTGGATGAAAATGGAAATAGTTACACCGCTATCTGTATGAACATGGAAATAGCTACACCGCTATCTGTATGAACATTGAAATATCTACACAGCCATCTGGGTGAACATGGAAATATCTACACCGCTATCTGTATGAACATGGAAATATCTTCACCGCCATCTGTATGAACATGAATATATCTACACAGACATCTGGATGAACTTGGAAATATCTACACCGCTATATGTATGAACATGGAATTAGCTACACTGCTATCTGTATGAACATGGAAATATCTACACCGCTATCTGTATGAACATGGAAATATGTACACCGCTATCTGTATGAACATGGAAATATCTTCACCGCCATCTGTATGAACATGGATATATCTACACAGCCATTTGGATGAACATGGAAATGTCTACACCGCTATCTGTATGAACATGGATATATCTACACCACTATCTGTGTAAACATGCATACATCTTCACCGCTATCTGTATAAACATGGAAATATCTACACTGCTATCCGTATGAACATGGAAATAACTACACCGCTATCTATATAAACATGGAAATATCTACACGGCCATCTGTATGAACATGGAAATATCTGCACCGCCATCTGTATGAACATATAAATATCTTAACCGCCATCTGTATTAAGATGGAGATATCTACACCGCTATCTGTATAAACATGGAAATATCTACACCGCTATCTGTATAAACATGGAAATATCTACACCGCTATCTGTATAAACACGGAAATATCTACACCGCTACCTGTATAAACATGGAAATATCAGCACCGCTATCTTTATGAACATGGAAATATCTACACTGCTATCTCTATGAACATGGAAATATCTACACCGCTATCTGTATGAACATGGAAATATCTTCTCCGCCATCTGTATGAACATGGATATATCTACACAGCCATCTGGATGAACATGGAAATATCTACACCGCTTTCTGTATGAACATGGAAATATCTACTCCGCTATCTGTGTAAACATGCATACATCTTCACCGCTATCTGTATGAACATGGAAATATCTACACCGCTATCTGTATAAACATGGAAATATCTACACCGCTACCTGTATAAACATGGAAATATCAGCACCGCTATCTGTATGAACATGGAAATATCTACACAGCCATCTGGATGAACATGAAAATATCTACACCGCTATCTGTATGAACATGGAAATAGCTACACCGCTACCTGTATGAACATGGAAATATCTACACCGCTATCTGTATGAACATGGAAATATCTACACCACTATCTGTATGAACATGGAAATATATTCAACGACAGCTGTATGAACATGGATATATCTACACAGCCATCTGGATGAACATGGAAATATCTACACCTCTATATGTATGAACATGGAAATAGCTACAACGCTATCTGTATGAACATGGAAATAGCTACACCGCTATCTGTATGAACATGGAAGTATCTACACCGCTATCTGTATGAACATGGAAATATCTTCACCGCTATATGTATGAACATGGATATATCTACAAAGCCATCTGGATGAACATGGAAATATCTACACCACTATATGTATGAACATGGAAAGAGCTAAATCGCTATGTCTATGAACTTGGAAATATCTACACCGCTATCTGTATGAACATGGAAGTATCTATACCGCTATCTTTATGAACATTGAAATATCTTCACCGCCTTATGTATGAACACGGATATATCTAGAGAGCCATCTGGATGAACATGGAAATATCTACACCGCTATCTGTATGAACATGGAAATATCTACACCGCTATCTGTTTGAACATGGAAATATCTACACCGCTATCTGCATGAAAATGGAAATATCTACACAGCTATCTACATATTCATGGAAATATCTACAAAGCTATTTCTTTACACATGGAAATAACTACACCGCTATCTCTATTAACATGGAAATATCTACACCGCCATCTCTATGAACATATAAATATCTACACCACCATCTGCATTAAGATGGAGATATCTACACTGCTATCTGTATAAACATGGAAATATCTACACCGCTACCTGCATAAACATGGAAATATCAGCACCGCTATCTCTATGAACATGGAAATATCTACACAGCCATCTGGATGAACATGGAAATATCTACATCGCTATCTGTATGAACATGGAAATAGCCACACCGCTATCTGTATGAACATGGAAATATCTACACCACTATCTGTATGAACATGGAAATATCTACACCGCTATCTGTATGAACATTGAAATATATAGACCACTATCTGTATAAACATGGAAATATCTACACCGCTACCTATATAAACATGGAAATATCAGCACCGCTATCTGTATGAACATGGAAATATCTACACCGCTATCTCTATGAACATGGAAATATTTACACAGATATCTGTATGAACATGGAAATATCTTCACCTCCATCTGTATGAGCATGGATATATCTACACAGCCATCTGGATGAACAAGGAAATATCAGCACCGCAGTCAGTATGAACATGGAAATATCTACACCGCTATCTGTTTGAACATGGAAATATCTACACAGCTATCTGTTTGAACATGGAAATATCTACACCGTTATCTGCAAGAAAATGTAAATATCTACACAGATATCTGCATATACATGGAAATATCTACAAAGCTATTTCTTTACACATGGAAATATCTACACCGCTATCTCTATAAACATGGAAATATCTACACCGCCATCTGTATGAACATGGAAATATCTGCACCGCCATCTGTATGAACATATAAATATCTACACCGCCATGTGTATTAAGATGGAGACATCTACACCGTTATCTGTATAAACATGGAAATATCTACACCGCTATCTATATAAACATGGAAATATCTACACCACTATCTGTATAAACATGGAAATATCTACACCGCTACCTGTATAAACATGAAAATATCACCACCGCTATCTGTATGAACATGGAAATATCTACACAGCCATCTGAATGAACATGGAAATATCTACAACGCTATCTGTATTAACATGGAAATAGCTACAACGCTATCTGTATGAACATGGAAATATCTACGCCACTATCTGTATGAACATGGAAATACCTACACCGCTATCTGTATGAACATGGATATATCTACACAGCCATCTGGATGAACATGGAAATATCTACAACGCTATCTGTATGAACATGGAAATAGCTACACCGCTATCTGTATGAACATGGAAATATCTACACCGATATCTGTATGAACATGGAAATATCTACACCGCTATCTGTATGAACATGGAAATATCTTCACCGCCATCTGTATGAACATGGATATATCTACACAGCCATCTGGATGAACATGGAAATATCAACACCGCTATCTGTATGAACATGGAAATATCTACACCGCTATCTGTTTTAACATGCATACATCTTCACCGCTATCTGTATAAACATGGAAATATCTACACCGCTATCTGTATGAACATGGAAATATCTACACAGCTATCTGTTTGAACATGGAAATATCTACACCGCTATCTGCATGAAAATGGAAATATCTACACAGCTATCTGCATATACATGGAAATATCTACAAAGCTATTTCTCTACACATGGAAATATCTTCACCGCAATCTCTATAAACATGGAAATATCTTCACCGCCATCTGTATGAACATGGAAATATCTGCACCGCCATCTGTATGAACATATAAATATCTAGACAGCCATCTGTATAAAGATGGAGATATCTACACCGTTATCTGTATAAAAATGGAAATATCTACACCGCTATCTGTATAAACATGGAAATATCTACACCGCTATCTGTATAAACATGGAAATAACTTCACCGACATCTGTATGAACATGGATATATCTACACAGCCATCTGGATGAACATGGAAATATCTACACCGCTATCTGTATGAACATGGAAATATCTACAACGCTATCTGTGTAAACAGGCATACATCTTCACCGCTATCTGTATAAACATGGATATATCTACACCGCTATCTGTATAAACATGGAAATATCTACACCGCTACCTGTATAAACATGGAAATATCAGCACCGTTATCTGTATGAACATGGAAATATCTACACAGCCATCTGGATGAAAATGGAAATAGTTACACCCCTATCTGTATGAACATGGAAATAGCTACACCGCTATCTGTATGAACATAGGAATATCTACACCGCTATCTGTATGAACATGGAAATATCTACACCGCTATCTGTATGAACATGGAAATATCTTCACCGCCATCTGTATGAACATGAACATATCTACACAGCCATCTGGATGAACATGGAAATATCTACACCGCTATATGTATTAACATGGAATTAGCTACACCGCTATCTGTATGAAGATGGAAATATCCACACCGCTATCTGTATGAACATGGAAATATCTACACCGCTATCTGTATGAACATGGAAATATCTTCACCGCCATCTGTATGAACATGGATATATCTACACAGCCATCTGGATGAACATGGAAATATCTGCACCGCTATCTGTATGAACATGGAAATATCTACACCACTATCTGTGTAAACATGCATACATCTTCACTGCTATCTGTATAAACATGGAATTATCTACACCGCTATCTGTATGACCATGGAAATATCTACACCGCTATCTGTTTGAACATGAAAATATCTACAACGCTATCTGCATGAAAATGGAAATATCTACACAGCTATCTGCATATACATGGAAATATCTACAAAGCTATTTCTTTACACAGGGAAATAACTACACCGCTATCTCTATTAACATGGAAATATCTACACCGCCATCTGTATGAACATGGAAATATCTGCACCGCCATCTGTATGAACATATAAATATCTACACCGCCATCTGTATTAAGAAGGAGATATCTACACCGCTATCTGTATAAACATGGAAATATCTACACCGCTATCTGTATAAACATGGAAATATCTACACCGCTATCTGTATAAATATGGAAATATCTACACCGCTACCTGTATAAACATGGAAATATCAGCACCGCTATCTGTATGAACATGGAAATATCTACACAGCCATCTGGATGAACATGGAAATATCTACACCGCTATCTTTATGAACATGGAAATAGCTACACTGCTATCTGTATGAACATGGAAATATCTACACCACTAACTGTATGAACATGGAAATATCTACACCGCTATCTGCATGAACATGGAAATATCTTCACCGCCATCTGTATAAACATGGATATATCTACACAGCAATCTGGATGAACATGGAAATATCTACACCGCTATCTGTATGAACATGGAAATAGCTACACCTCTATCTGTATGAACATGGAAATATCTACAACGCTATCTGAATGAACATGGAAAGATCTACACCGCTATCTGTATGAACATGGAAATATCTTCACGGCCATCTGTATGAACATGGATATATCTACACAGCCATCTGGATGAACATGGATATATCTCCACCGCTATCTGCATGAACATGGAAATATCTACCCCGCTATCTGTGTAAACATGCATACATCTTCACCGCTATCTGTATAAACATGGAAATATCTACACCACTATCTGTATAAACACGGAAATATCTACACCGCTACCTGTATAAACATGGAAATATCAGCACCGCTATCTGTACGAACATGGAAATATCTACACCGCTATCTCTATGAACATGGAAATATCTACACCGATATCTGTATGAACAAGGAAATATCTTCACCGCCATCTGTATGAACTTGGATATATCCACACTGCCATCTGGATGAACATGGAAATATCAGCACCGCTGTCTGTATGAACATGGAAATACCTACACCGCTATCTGTATGAACATGGAAATATCTACACCGCTATCTGTATGAACATGGAATTATCTTCACCACCGTCTGTATGAACATGGATATATCTACACAGCCATCTGGATGAACATGGAAATATCTACACCGCTATCTGTATGAACATGGAAATATCTACACCGCTATGTGTGTAAACATGCATACATCTTCACCACTATCTGTATAAACATGGAAATATCTACACCGCTATCTGTATAAATATGGAAATATCTACACCGCTACCTGTATAAACATGGAAATATCAGCATCGCTATCTGTATGAACATGGAAATATCTACACAGCCATCTGGATGAACATGGAAATCTCTACACCGCTATCTGTATGAACATGGAAATAGCTACACCTCTATCTGTATAAACATGGAAATATCTACACCGCTATCTGTATGAACATGGAAAGATCTACACCGCCATCTGTATGAACATGGAAATATCTTCACCGCCATCTGTATGAACATGGATATATCTACACAGCCATCTGGATGAACATGGATATATCTACACCGCTATCTGTATGAACATGGAAATATCTGCACCGCTATCTGTGTAAACATGCATACATCTTCACCGCTATCTGTATAAACATGGAAATGTCTACACCGCTATGTGTATGAACATGGAAATATCTACACCGCTATCTGTTTGAACATGGAAATATCTACACCGCCATCTGCATGAAAAAGTAAATATCTACACAGCTATCTGCATATACGTGGAAATATCTACAAAGCTATTTCTTTACACATGGAAATATCTACACCGCTATCTCTATAAACATGGAAATATCTACACCGCCATCTGTATGAACATGGAAATATCTGCACCGCCATCTGTATGAACATATAAATATCTAAACCGCCATCTGTATTAAGATGGAGATATCTAAACCGCTATCTGTATAAACATGGAAATATCTAACCGCTATCTGTATAAACATGGAAATATCTATACCGCTATCTGTATAAACATGGAAATATCTACACCGCTACCTGTATAAACATAGAAATTTCACCACCGCTATCTCTATAAACATGGAAATATCTACACCGCCATCTGTATGAACATGGAAATATCTGCACCGCCATCTGTATGAACATATAAATATCTAAACCGCCATCTGTATTAAGATGGAGATATCTAAACCGCTATCTGTATAAACATGGAAATATCTAACCGCTATCTGTATAAACATGGAAATATCTATACCTCTATCTGTATAAACATGGAAATATCTACACCGCTACCTGTATAAACATGGAAATTTCACCACCGCTATCTGTATGAACATGGAAATATCTACACAGCCATCTGAATGAACATGGAAATATCTACAACGCTATCTGTATGAACATGGAAATATCTATGCCACTATCTGTATGAACATGGAAATATCTACACCGCTATCTGTATGAACATGGAAATATCTTCACGGCCATCTGTATGAACATGGATATATCTACACAGCCATCTGGATGAACATGGATATATCTCCACCGCTATCTGCATGAACATGGAAATATCTACCCCGCTATCTGTGTAAACATGCATACATCTTCACCGCTATCTGTATAAACATGGAAATATCTACACCACTATCTGTATAAACACGGAAATATCTACACCGCTACCTGTATGAACATGGAAATATCAGCACCGCTATCTGTACGAACATGGAAATATCTACACCGCTATCTCTATGAACATGGAAATATCTACACCGATATCTGTATGAACAAGGAAATATCTTCACCGCCATCTGTATGAACTTGGATATATCCACACTGCCATCTGGATGAACATGGAAATATCAGCACCGCTGTCTGTATGAACATGGAAATACCTACACCGCTATCTGTATGAACATGGAAATATCTACACCGCTATCTGTATGAACATGGAATTATCTTCACCACCGTCTGTATGAACATGGATATATCTACACAGCCATCTGGATGAACATGGAAATATCTACACCGCTATCTGTATGAACATGGAAATATCTACACCGCTATGTGTGTAAACATGCATACATCTTCACCACTATCTGTATAAACATGGAAATATCTACACCGCTATCTGTATAAATATGGAAATATCTACACCGCTACCTGTATAAACATGGAAATATCAGCACCGCTATCTGTATGAACATGGAAATATCTACACAGCCATCTGGATGAACATGGAAATCTCTACACCGCTATCTGTATGAACATGGAAATAGCTACACCTCTATCTGTATAAACATGGAAATATCTACACCGCTATCTGTATGAACATGGAAAGATCTACACCGCCATCTGTATGAACATGGAAATATCTTCACCGCCATCTGTATGAACATGGATATATCTACACAGCCATCTGGATGAACATGGATATATCTACACCGCTATCTGTATGAACATGGAAATATCTGCACCGCTATCTGTGTAAACATGCATACATCTTCACCGCTATCTGTATAAACATGGAAATGTCTACACCGCTATGTGTATGAACATGGAAATATCTACACCGCTATCTGTTTGAACATGGAAATATCTACACCGCTATCTGCATGAAAATGTAAATATCTACACAGCTATCTGCATATACGTGGAAATATCTACAAAGCTATTTCTTTACACATGGAAATATCTACACCGCTATCTCTATAAACATGGAAATATCTACACCGCCATCTGTATGAACATGGAAATATCTGCACCGCCATCTGTATGAACATATAAATATCTAAACCGCCATCTGTATTAAGATGGAGATATCTAAACCGCTATCTGTATAAACATGGAAATATCTAACCGCTATCTGTATAAACATGGAAATATCTATACCGCTATCTGTATAAACATGGAAATATCTACACCGCTACCTGTATAAACATGGAAATTTCACCACCGCTATCTCTATAAACATGGAAATATCTACACCGCCATCTGTATGAACATGGAAATATCTGCACCGCCATCTGTATGAACATATAAATATCTAAACCGCCATCTGTATTAAGATGGAGATATCTAAACCGCTATCTGTATAAACATGGAAATATCTAACCGCTATCTGTATAAACATGGAAATATCTATACCTCTATCTGTATAAACATGGAAATATCTACACCGCTACCTGTATAAACATGGAAATTTCACCACCGCTATCTGTATGAACATGGAAATATCTACACAGCCATCTGAATGAACATGGAAATATCTACAACGCTATCTGTATGAACATGGAAATATCTATGCCACTATCTGTATGAACATGGAAATATCTACACCGCTATCTGTATGAACATGGAAATATCTTCACCGCCATCTGTATGAACATGGATGTATCTTCACAGCCATCTGGATGAACATGGAAATAACTACACCGCTATCTGTATGGACATGGAAATAGCTACACCGCTATCTGTATGAACATGGAAATATCTACACCGCTATCTGTATGAACATGGAAATATCTACACCGCTATCTGTATGAACATGGAAATATCTTCACCGCCATCTGTATGAACATGGATATATCTACACAGCCATCTGGATGGACATGGAAATATCAACACCGCTATCTGTATGAACATGGAAATATCTACACCGCTATCTGTGTTAACATGCATACATCTTCACCGCTATCTGTATAAACATGGAAATATCTACACCGCTATCTGTATGAACATGGAAATATCTACACAGCTATCTGTTTGAAGATGGAAATTTCTAAACCGCTATCTGCATGAAAATGGAAATATCTACACAGCTATCTGCATATACATGGAAATATCTACAAAGCTATTTCTCTACACAAGGAAATATCTACACCGCAATCTCTATAAACATTTAAATATCTACATCGCCATCTGTATGAACATGGAAATATCTGCACCGCCATCTGTATGAACATATAAATATCTAGACCGCCATCAGTATTAAGATGGAGATATCTACACCGCTATCTGTATAAACATGGAAATATCTACACCGCTATCTGTATAAACATGGAAATATCTACACCGGTATCTGTATAAACATGGAAATATCAGCACCGCTATCTGTATGAATGTGGAAATATCTACACCGCTATCTCTATGAACATGGAAATATCTACACCGATATCTGTATGAACATGGAAATATCTTCACCGCCATCTGTATGAACATAGATATATCTACACAGACATCTGGATGAACATGGAAATATCTACACCGCTATCTGTATGAAGATGGAAATATCTACACTGCTATCTGTGTAAACATGCATACATCTTCACCGCTATCTGTATAAACATGGATATATCTACACCGCTATCTGTATAAACATGGAAATATCTACACCGCTACCTGTATAAACATGGAAATATCAGCACCGTTATCTGTATGAACATGGAAATATCTACACAGCCATCTGGATGAACATGGAAATAGTTAAACCCCTATCTGTATGAACATGGAAATAGCTACACCGCTATCTGTATGAACATGGAAATATCTACACAGCCATCTGGGTGAACATGGAAATATCTACACCGCTATCTGTATGAACATGGAAATATCTACACCGCCATCTGTATGAACACGAATATATCTACACAGCCATCTGGATGAACATGGAAATATCTACACCGCTATATGTATGAACATGGAATTAGCTACACTGCTATCTGTATGAACATGGAAATATCTACACCGCTATCTGTATGAACATGGAAATATCTACACCGCTATCTGTATGAACATGGAAATATCTTCACCGCCATCTGTATGAGCATGGATATATCTACACAGCCATCTGGATGGACATGGAAATATCTACACCGCTATCTGTATGAACATGGAAATATCTACACCACTATCTGTGTAAACATGCATACATCTTCACCGCTATCTGTATAAACATGGAAATATCTACACCGCTATCTGTATGACCATGGAAATATCTACACCGCTATCTGTTTGAACCCGGAAATATCTACTCCGCTATCTGCATGAAAATGGAAATATCTACACAGCTTTCTGCATATACATGGAAATAGCTACAAAGCTATTTCTTTACACATGGAAATAACTACACCGCTATCTCTATTAACATGGAAATATCTACACCGCCATCTGTATCAACATGGAAATATCTGCACCGCAATCTGTATGAACATATAAATATCTACACCGCCATCTGTATTAAGAAGGAGATATCTACACCGCTATCTGTATAAACCTGGAAATATCTACTCCGCTATCTGTATAAACATGGAAATATCTACACCGCTATCTGAATAAACATGGAAATATCTACACCGCTATCTGTATAAGCATGGAAATATCTACACGGCTACCTGTATAAACATGGAAATATCAGCACCGCTATCTTTATGAACATGGAAATATCTACACCGCTATCAGTATGAACGTGGAAATATCTACACCGATATCTGTATGAACATGGAAATATCTTCACCGCCATCTGTATGAACATAGATATATCTACACAGCCATCTGGATGAACATGGAAATATCAGCAACGCTGTCTGTATGGACATGGAAATATCTACACCGCTATCTGTATGAACATGGAAATATCTACACCGCTATCTGTATGAACATGGAAATATCTTCACCGCCATCTGTATGAACATGGATACATCTACACAGCCAGCTGGATGAAGATGGAAATATCTACACCGCTATCTGTATGAAAATGGAAATATCTACACCGCTATCTGTGTAAACACGCATACATCTTCACCGCTATTTGTATAAACATGGAAATGTCTTCACCCCTATGGATATGAACATGGAAATATCTACTCCGCTATCTGTTTGAACATGGAAATATCTACACCGCTATCTGCATGAAAATGTAAATATCTACACAGCTATCTGCATATACATGGAAATATCTACAAAGATATTTCTTTACACATGGAAATATCTACACCGCTATCTCTATAAACATGGAAATATCTACACCGCCATCTGTATGAACATGGAAATATCTGCACCGCCATCTGTATGAACATATAAATATCTAAACCGCAATCTGTATTAAGATGGAGATATCTACACCACTATCTGTATAAACATGGAAATATCTACACCGCTATCTGTATAAACATGGAAATATCTACACCGCTATCTGTATAAACATGGAAATATCTACACCGCTACCTGTATAAACATGGAAATATCACCACCGCTATCTGTAAGAACATGGAAATATCTACACAGACATCTGAATGAACATGGAAATATCTACAACTCTATCTGTATGAACATGGAAATAGCTACACCGCTATCTGTATGAACATGGAAATAACTACACCGCTATCTGTATGAACATGGAAATATCTTCACCGCTATCTGTATGAACATGGAAATACCTTCACCGCCATCTGTATGAACATGGATATATCTACACAGCCGTCTGGATAAACATGGAAATAACGACACCTCTATCTGAAAGAACATGGAAATAGCTTCACCAATATCTGTATGAACATGGAAATGTCTACACCGCTATCTGTATGAACATGGAAATATCTGCACCGCTATCTGTATGAACATGGAAATACCTTCACCGCCATCTGTAAGAACATGGATATATCTACACAGCCATCTGGATGAACATGGAAATATCAACACCGCTATCTGTATGAACATGGAAATATCTACACCGCTATCTGTGTTAACATGCATACATCTTCACAGCTATCTGTATAAACATGGAAATATCTACACCGCGATCTGTATGAACATGGAAATATCTACAGAGCAATCTGTTTGAACATGGAAATAACTACACCGCTATCTGCATGAAAATGCATATATCTACACAGCTATCTGCATATACATGGAAATATCTACAAAGCTATTTCTCTACACATGGAAATATCTACACCGCCATCTGTATGAACATGGAAATATCTGCACCGCCATCTGTATGAACATATAAATATCTACACCGCCATCTGTATTAAGATGGAGATGTCTACACCGCTATCTGTATAAACATGGAAATATCTACACCGCTATCTGTATAAACATGGAAATATCTACACCGCTATCTGTATAAACATGGAAATATATACACCGCTACCTGTATAAACATGGAAATATCAGCACCGCTATCTGTATGAACATGGAAATATCTACACCGCTATCTCTATGAACATGGAAATATCTACACCGATATCTGTATGAACATGGAAATATCTTCACCGCCATCTGTATGAACATGGATATATCTACACAGCCATATGGACGATCATGGAAATATCAGCATCGCAGTCTGTATGAACATGGAAATATCTACACCGCTATCTGTATGAACATGGAAATATCTACACCGCTATCTGTATGAACATGGAAATATCTTCACCGACATCTGTATGAACATGGATATATCTACACTGCCATCTGGATGAACATGGAAATATCTACACCGCTATCTGAATGAACATGGAAATATCTACACTGCTATCTGTGTAAACATGCATACATCTTCACCGCTATCTGTATAAACATGGATATATCTACACCGCTATCTGTATAAACATGGAAATATCTACACCGCTATCTATATAAACATGGAAATAACTTCACCGCTATCTGTATGAACATGGAAATATCTACACCGCTACCTGCATAAACATGGAAATATCAGCACCGCTATCTCTATGAACATGGAAATATCTACACAGCCATCTGGATGAACATGGAAATATCTACATCGCTATCTGTATGAACATGGAAATAGCTACACCGCTATCTGTATGAACATGGAAATATCTACAACACTATCTGTATAAACATGGAAATATCTACACCGCTATCTGTATGAACATGGAAATATTTACACCGATATCTGTATGAACATGGAAATATCTTCACCTCCATCTGTATGAGCATGAATATATCTACACAGCCATCTGGATGAACAAGGAAATATCAGCACCGCAGTCAGTATGAACATGGAAATATCTACACCGCTATCTGTATGAACATGGAAATATCTACACAGCTATCTGTTTGAACATGGAAATATCTACACCGCTATCTGCATGAAAATGTAAATATCTACACAGATATCTGCATATACATGGAAATATCTACAAAGCTATTTCTTTACACATGGAAATATCTACACCGCTATCTCTATAAACATGGAAATATCTACACCGCCATCTGTATGAACATGGAAATATCTGCACCGCCATCTGTATGAACATATAAATATCTACACCGCCATCTGTATTAAGATGGAGACATCTACACCGTTATCTGTATAAACATGGAAATATCTACACCGCTATCTATATAAACATGGAAATATCTACACCACTATCTGTATAAACATGGAAATATCTACACCGCTACCTGTATAAACATGGAAATATCACCACCGCTATCTGTATGAACATGGAAATATCTACACAGCCATCTGAATGAACATGGAAATATCTACAACGCTATCTGTATTAACATGGAAATAGCTACAACGCTATCTGTATGAACATGGAAATATCTACCCCACTATCTGTATGAACATGGAAATATCTACACCGCTATCTGTATGAACATGGAAATATCTCCACCGCCATCTGTATAAACATGGATATATCTACACAGCCATCTGGATGAACATGGAAATATCTACACCGCTATCTATATGAACATGGAAATAGCTACACCGCTATCTGTATGAACATGGATATATCTACACAGCCATCTGGATGAACATGGAAATATCAACACCGCTATCTGTATGAACATGGAAATATCTACACCGCTATCTCTATGAACATGGAAATATCTACACCGATATCCGCATGAACATGGAAATATCTTCACCGCCATCTGTATGAACATGGATATATCTACACAGCCATCTGGACGAACATGGAAATATCAGCACCGCTGTCTGTATGAACATGGAAATATCTACACCGCTATCTGTATGAACATGGAAATATCTACACAGCCATCTGGATGAACATGGAAATATCTGCACCGCTATCTGTATGAACATGGAAATATCTACACCGCTATCTGTGTAAACAGGCATACATCTTCACCGCTATCTGTATAAACATGGATATATCTACACCGCTATCTGTATAAACATGGAAATATCTACACCGCTACCTGTATAAACATGGAAATATCAGCACCGTTATCTGAATGAACATGGAAATATCTACACAGCCATCTGGATGAAAATGGAAATAGTTACACCGCTATCTGTATGAACATGGAAATAGCTACACCGCTATCTGTATGAACATGGGAATATCTACACCGCTATCTGTATGAACATGGAAATATCTACACCGCTATCTGTATGAACATGGAAATATCTTCACCGCCATCTGTATGAACATGAATATATCTACACAGCCATCTGGATGAACATGGAAATATCTACACCGCTATCTGTATGAACATGGAAATAGCTACACCTCTATCAGTATGAACATGGAAATATCTACACCGCTACCTGTATGAACATGGAAAGATCTACACCGCTATCTGTATGAACATGGAAATATCTTCACCGCCATCTGTATGAACATGGATATATCTACACAGCCATCTGGATGAACATGGATATATCTCCACCGCTATCCGCATGAACATGGAAATATCTACACCGCTATCTGTGTAAACATGCATACATCTTCACCGCTATCTGTAGAAACATGGAAATATCTACACCGCTATCTGTATAAACACGGAAATATCTACACCGCTACCTATATAAACGTGGAAATATCAGCACCGCTATCTGTATGAAAATGGAAATATCTACACCGCTATCTCTGTGAACATGGAAATATCTACACCGATATCTGTATGAACATGGAAATATCTTCACCGCCATCTGTATGAACTTGGATATATCTACACAGCCATCTGGATGAACATGGAAATAACAGCACCGCTGTCTGTATGGACATGGAAATATCTACACCGCTATCTGTATGAACATGGAAATATCTACACCACTATCTGTGTAAACATGCATACATCTTCACTGCTATCTGTATAAACATGGTATTATCTACACCGCTATCTGTATGACCATGGAAATATCTACACCGCTATCCGTTTGAACACGGAAATATCTACTCCGCTATCTGCATGAAAATGGAAATATCTACACAGCTATCTGCATATACATGGAAATATCTACAAAGCTATTTCTTTACACATGGAAATAACTACACCGCTATCTCTATTAACATGGAAATATCTACACCGCCATCTGTATGAACTTGGAAATATCTGCACCGCCATCTGTATGAACATATAAATATCTACAACGCCATCTGTATTAAGATGGAGATATCTACACCGCTATCAGTATAAACATGGAAATATCTACACCGCTATCTGTATAAACATGGAAATATCTACACCGCTATCTGTATAAACATGGAAATATCTACACCGCTACCTGTATAAACATGGAAATATCAGCACCGCTATCTTTATGAACATGGAAATACCTACACAGCCATCTGGATGAACATGGAAATACCTACACCGCTATCTTTATGAACATGGAAATAGCTACCCCGCTATCTGTATGAACATGGAAACATCTACACCACTAACTGTATGAACATGGAAATATCTACACCGCTATCTGCATGAACATGGAAATATCTTCACCGCCATCTGTATGAACATGGATATATCTACACAGCAATCTGGATGAACATGGAAATATCTACACCGCTATCAGTATGAATATGGAAATAGCTACACCTCTATCAGTATGAACATGGAAATATCTACACCGCTATCTGCATGAACATGGAAAGATCTACACCGCTATCTGTATGAACATGGAAATATCTTCACCGCCATCTGTATGAACATGGATATATCTACACAGCCATCTGGATGAACATGGATATAACTCCACCGCTATCTGCATGAACATGGAAATATCTACACCGCTATCTGTGTAAACATGCATACATCTTCACCGCTATCTGTATAAACGTGGAAATATCTAGACCGCTATCTGTATAAACACGGAAATATCTACACCGCTACCTGTATAAACATGGAAATATCAGCACCGCTATCTGTATGAAAATGGAAATATCCACACCGCTATCTCTATGAACATGGAAATATCTACACCGATATCTGTATGAACATGGAAATATCTTCACCGCCATCTGTATGAACTTGGATATATCTACAAAGCCATCTGGATGAACATGGAAATATCAGCACCGCTGTCTGTATGAACATGGAAATATCTACACCGCTATCTGTATGAACATGTAAATATCTACACCGCTATTTGTATGAACGTGCAAATATCTTCACCACCATCTGTATGAACATGGATATATCTACACAGCCATCTGGATGAACATGGAAATATCTACACCGCTATCTGTATGAACATGGAAATATCTACACCGCTATCTGTGTAAACATGCATACATCTTCATCGCTATCTGTATAAACATGGAAATATCTACACCGCTATCTGTATAAACATGGAAATATCTACACCGCTACCTGTATAAACATGGAAATATCAGCACCGCTATCTGTATGAACATGGAAATATCTACACAGCCATCTGGATGAACATGAAAATATCTACACCGCTATCTGTATGAACATGGAAATAGCTACACCGCTACCTGTATGAACATGGAAATATCTACACCGCTATCTGAATGAACATGGAAATATCTACACCACTATCTGTATGAACATGGAAATATATTCACCGCCATCTGTATGAACACGGATATATCTACACAGCCATCTGGATAAACATGGAAATATCTACACCTCTATATGTATGAACATGGAAATAGCTACACCGCTATCTGTATGAACATGGAAATAGCTACACCGCTATCTGTATGAACATGGAAATATCTACACCGCTATCTGTATGAACATGGAAATATCTTAACCGCCATATGTATGAATATGGATATATCTACACAGCCATCTGGATGAACATGGAAATATCTACACCACTATATGTATGAACATGGAATTAGCTAAACCGCTATGTCTATGAACATGGAAATATCTACACCGCTATCTGTGTGAACATGGAAGTATCTACCCCGCTATCTGTATGAACATTGAAATATCTTCACCGCCATATGTATGAACACGGATATATCTAGACAGCCATCTGGATGAACAAGGAAATATCAGCACCGCTGTCTGTATGGACATGGAAATATCTACACCACTATCTGTATTAACATGGAAATATCTACACAGCTATCTGTTTGAAAATGGAAATATCTACACCGCTATCTGCATGAAAATGGAAATATTTACACAGCTTTCTGCATATACATCAAAATATCTACAAAGCTATTCCTCTACACATGGAAATATCTACACCGCACTCTCTATAAACATGGAAATATCTACACCGCCATCTGTATGAACATGGAAATATCTGCACCGCCATCTGTATGAACATAAAAATATCTAGACCGCCATCTATATTAAGATGGAGATATCTACACCGCTATCTGTATAAACACGGAAATATCTACACCGCTACCTGTATAAACATGGAAATATCTACACCGCTGTCTGTATAAACATGGAAATATCTACAACCCTACCTGTATAAACATGGAAATATCTTCACCGCCATCTGTATGAACATGGATATATCTACACAGCCATCTGGACAAAAATGGAAATACCAGCACCGCTGTCTGTATGAACATGGAAATATCTACACCGCTATCTGTATGAACATGGAAATATCTACACCGCTATCTGTATGAACATGGAAATATCTTCACCGCCATCTGTATGAACATGGATATATCTACACAGCCATCTGGATGAACATGGAAATATCTACACCGCTATCTGTATGAACATGGAAATCTCTACACCGCTATCTGTGTAAACATGCATACACCTTCACCGCTTTCTGTATAAACATGGAAATATCTACACTGCTATCTGCATGAACATGGAAATATCTACACCGCTATCTGTATGAACATGGAAATACCTTCACCGCCATCTGTATGAACATGGATATATCTACAAAGCCATCTGGATGAACATGGAAATATCTACACCGCTATCTGTATGAACATGGAAACAGCTACACCGCTATCAGTATGAACATGGAAATATCTACACCGCTATCTGTATGAACACGGAAATATCTACACCGCTATCTGTATGAACATGGAAATATCTTCACCGCCATCTGTATGAACATGAATATATCTACACAGCCATCTGGATGAACATGGAAATATCTACACCACTATATGTATGAACATGGAATTAACTACACCGGTATCTGAATGAACATGGAAATATCTACACCGCTATCTGTATGAACATGGAAATATCTACACCACCATCTGTATGAACATGGTTATATCTACACCGCTATCTGTATGAACATGGAAATAGCTACACCGCTCTCTGTGTAAACATGCATTCATCTTCACCGCTATCTGTATAAACATGGAAATATCTACACCGCTACCCGTATAAACATGGAAATATCAGCACCGCTATCTGTAAGAACATGGAAATATCTATACAGCCATCTGGACGAACATGGAAATATCTACACCGCTATCTGTATGAACATGGAAATAGCTACACCGCTATCTGTATGAACATGGAAACATCTACACCACTATCTGTATGAACATGGAAATATCTACACCGCTATCTGTATGAACATGGAAATACCTTCACCGCCATCTGTATGAACATGGATATATCTACACAGCCACCTGGATGAACATGGAAATATCTACACCGCTATCTGTATGAACATGGAAATAGCTACTCCGCTATCTGAACATGGAAATATCTACACCGCTATCTGTATTAACATGGAAATATCTACACCGCTATCAGTATGAACATGGAAATACCTTCACCGCCATCTGTATGAACATGGATATATCTACACAGCCATCTGGATGAACATGGAAATATCTACACCGCTATCTGTATGAACATGGAAATATCTACACCGCTATCTTTGTAAACATGCATACATCTTCACGGCTGTCTGTATAAACATGGAAATATCTGCACCGCTATCTGTGTAAACATGCATACATCTTCACCGCTATCTGTATAAACATGGAAATATCTACACCGCTATCTGTATAAACATGGAAATATATAAACCGCTACCTGTATAAACATGGAAATATCAGCACCGCTATCTGTATGAACATGGAAATATCTACACAGCCATCTGGATGAACATGAAAATATCTACACCGCTATCTGTATGAACATGGAAATAGCTACACCGCTACCTGTATGAACATGGAAATATCTACACCCCTATCTGAATGAACATGGAAATATCTACACCACTATCTGTGTGAACATGGAAATATATTCACCGCCATCTGTATGAACATGGATATATCTACACAGCCATCTGGATGAACATGGAAATATCTACACCTCTATATGTATGAACATGGAAATAGCTACACCGCTATCTGTATGAACATGGAAATAGCTACACCGCTATCTGTATGAACATGGAAGTATCTACACCGCTATCTGTATGAACATGGATATATCTTCACCGCCATATGTATGAACATGGATATATCTACACAGCCATCTGGATGAACATGGAAATATCTACACCACTATATGTATGAACATGGAATTAGCTAAACCGCTATGTCTATGAACATGGAAATATCTACACCGCTATCTGTATGAACATGGAAATAGCTACTCCGCTATCTGAACATGGAAATATCTACACCGCTATCTGTCTGAACATGGAAATACCTACACCGCTATCTGTATGAACATGGAAATATCTTCACCGCCATCTGTAAGAACATGGATATATCTACACAGCCATCTGGATGAACATGGAAATATCTACACCGCTATCTGTATGAACATGAAAATATCTACACCGCTATCTTTGTAAACATGCATACATCTTCACCGCTGTCTGTATAAACATGGAAATATCTGCACCGCTATCTGAATGAACATGGAAATATCTACATCGCTATCTGTATGAACATGGAAATAGCTACACCGCTATCTGTATGAACATGGAAATATCTACACCACTATCTGTATGAACATGGAAATATCTACACCGCTATCTGCATGAAAATGGAAATATCTACACAGCTATCTGCATATACATGGAAATATCTACAAAGCTATTTCTCTACACAAGGAAATATCTACACCGCTACCTATATAAACTTGGAAATATCAGCACCGCTATCTGTATGAACATGGAAATATCTACACCGCTATCTCTATGAACATGGAAATATTTACACCGATATCTGTATGAACATGGAAATATCTTCACCGCCATCTGTATGAACATGGATATATCTACACAGCCATCTGGATGAACAAGGAAATATCAACACCGCTGTCTGTATGAACATGGAAATATCTACACCGCTATCTGTATGAACATGGAAATATTTACACAGCTATCTGCATATACATGGAAATATCTACAAAGCCATTCCTCTACACATGGAAATATCTACACCGCAATCTCTATAAACATGGAAATATCTACACCGCCATCTGTATGAACATGGAAATATCTGCACCGCCATTTGTATGAACATATAAATATCTACACCGACATCTGTATTAAGATGGAGATATCTACACCGCTATCTGTATAAACACGGAAATATCTACACCGCTACCTGTATAAACATGGAAATATCTACACCGCTATCTGTATAAACATGGAAATATCTACACCGATACCTGTATAAACATGGAAATATCAGCACCGCTATCTGTATGAACATGGAAATATCTACACCGCTATCTCTATGAACATGGAAATATCTACACCGATATCTGTAAGAACATGGAAATATCTTCACCGCCATCTGTATGAACATGGATATATCTACACAGCCATCTGGACGGAAATGGAAATATCAGCACCGCTGTCTGTATGAACATGGAAATATTTACACCGCTATCTGTATGAACATGGAAATATCTACACCGCTATCTGTATGAACATGGAAATATCTTCACCGCCATCCGTATGAACATGGATATATCTACGCAGACATCTGGATGAATATGGAAATATCTACACCGCTATCTGTATGAACATGGAAATCTCTACACCGCTATCTGTGTAAACATGCATACATCTTCACCGCTATCTGTATAAACATGGAAATATCTAAACTGCTATCTGCATGAACATGGAAATATCTACACCGCTGTCTGTACGAACATGGAAATATCTTCACCGCCATCTGTATGAACATGGATATATCTACACAGCCATCTGGATGAACATGGAAGTATCTACACCGCTATCTGAATGAACATGGAAACAGCTACACCGCTATCTGTATGAACATGGAAATATCTACACCGCTATCTGTATGAACACGGAAATATCTACACCGCTATCTGTAAGAAAATGGAAATATCTTCACCGCCATCTGTATGAACATGAATATATCTACACAGCCATCTGGATGAACATGGAAATATCTACAACTCTATATGTATGAACATGGAATTAGCTACACCGGTATCTGAATGAACATGGAAATAACTACACCGCTATCTGTATGAACATGGAAATATCTACACCGCTATCTGTATGAACATGGAAATATCTACACCGCTATCTGTGTAAACATGCAAACACCTTCACCGCTGTCTGTATAAACATGTAAATATCTACACCGCTATCTGTATGAACATGGAAATATCTTCACCGCCATCTGTATGAACATGGATATATCTACACAGCCATCTGGATGAACATGGAAATATCTACACCCCTATCTGTATGAACATGGAAATATCTACACAGCCATCTGGACGAACATGGAAATATCTACACCGCTATCTGTATGAACATGGAAATAGCTACACCGCTATCTGTATGAACATGGAAACATCTACACCACTATCTGTATGAAAATGGAAATATCTACACCGCTATCTGTATGAACATGGAAATATCTTCACCGCCATCTGTATGAACATGGAAATATCTACACAGCCATCTGGATGAGCATGGAAATATCTACACCGCTATCTGAACATGGAAATATCTACACCGCTATCTGTATGAACATGGAAATATCTACACCGCTATCTGTATGAACATGGAAATATCTTCACCGCCATCTGTATGAACATGGATATATCTGCACAGCCATCTGGATGAACATGGAAATATCTACACCGCTATCTGTATGAACATGGAAATATCTACACCGCTATCTTTGTAAACATGCATACATCTTCACCGCTGTCTGTATAAACATGGAAATATCTGCACCGCTATCTGTATGAACATGGAAATATCTACATCGCTATCTGTATGAACATGGAAATAGCTACACCGCTATCTGTATGAACATGGAAATATCTACACCACTATCTGTATGAACATGGAAATATCTACACCGCTATCTGTAAGAACATGGAAATATATAGACCACTATCTGTATAAACATGGAAATATCTACACCGCTACCTATATAAACTTGGAAATATCAGCACCGCTATCTGTATGAACTTGGAAATATCTACACCGCTATCTCTATGAACATGGAAATATCTACACCGCTATCTGTATGAACACGGAAATATCTACACCGCTATCTGTAAGAAAATGGAAATATCTTCACCGCCATCTGTATGAACATGAATATATCTACACAGCCATCTGGATGAACATGGAAATATCTACAACTCTATATGTATGAACATGGAATTAGCTACACCGGTATCTTAATGAACATGGAAATAACTACACCGCTATCTGTATGAACATGGAAATATCTACACCGCTATCTGTATGAACATGGAAATATCTACACCGCTATCTGTGTAAACATGCAAACACCTTCACCGCTGTCTGTATAAACATGTAAATATCTACACCGCTATCTGTATGAACATGGAAATATCTTCACCGCCATCTGTATGAACATGGATATATCTACACAGCCATCTGGATGAACATGGAAATATCTACACCGCTATCTGTATGAACATGGAAATATCTACACAGCCATCTGGACGAACATGGAAATATCTACACCGCTATCTGTATGAACATGGAAATAGCTACACCGCTATCTGTATGAACATGGAAACATCTACACCACTATCTGTATGAAAATGGAAATATCTACACCGCTATCTGTATGAACATGGAAATATCTTCACCGCCATCTGTATGAACATGGAAATATCTACACAGCCATCTGGATGAGCATGGAAATATCTACACCGCTATCTGAACATGGAAATATCTACACCGCTATCTGTATGAACATGGAAATATCTACACCGCTATCTGTATGAACATGGAAATATCTTCACCGCCATCTGTATGAACATGGATATATCTGCACAGCCATCTGGATGAACATGGAAATATCTACACCGCTATCTGTATGAACATGGAAATATCTACACCGCTATCTTTGTAAACATGCATACATCTTCACCGCTGTCTGTATAAACATGGAAATATCTGCACCGCTATCTGTATGAACATGGAAATATCTACATCGCTATCTGTATGAACATGGAAATAGCTACACCGCTATCTGTATGAACATGGAAATATCTACACCACTATCTGTATGAACATGGAAATACCTACACCGCTATCTGTAAGAACATGGAAATATATAGACCACTATCTGTATAAACATGGAAATATCTACACCGCTACCTATATAAACTTGGAAATATCAGCACCGCTATCTGTATGAACATGGAAATATCTACACCGCTATCTCTATGAACATGGAAATATTTACACCGATATCTGTATGAACATGGACATATCTTCACCGCCATCTGTATGAACATGGATATATCTACACAGCCATCTGGATGAACAAGGAAATATCAGCACCGCTGTCTGTATGAACATGGAAATATCTACACCGCTATCTGTTTGAACATGGAAATATCTACACCGCTATCTGCATGAAAATGGAAATATCTACACAGCTATCTGCATATACATGGAAATATCTACAAAGCTATTCCTCTACACATCGAAATATCTACACCGCAATCTCTATAAACATGGAAATATCTACACCGCCATCTGTATGAACATGGAAATATCTGCACCGCCATTTGTATGAACATATAAATATCTACACCGCCATCTGTATTAAGATGGAGATATCTACACTGCTATCTGTATAAACACGGAAATATCTACAACGCTACCTGTATAAACATGGAAATATCTACACCGCTACCTGTATAAACATGGAAATATCATCACCGCTATCTGTATGAACATGGAAATATCTACACCGCTATCTCTATGAACATGGAAATATCTACACCGATATCTGTAAGAACATGGAAATATCTTCACCGCCATCTGTATGAACATGGATATATCTACACAGCCATCTGGACGGAAATGGAAATATCAGCACCGCTGTCTGTATGAACATGGAAATATCTACACCGCTATCTGTATGAACATGGAAATATCTACACCGCTATCTGTATGAACATGGAAATATCTTCACCGCCATCCGTATGAACATGGATATATCTACGCAGCCATCTGGATGAACATGGAAATATCTACACCGCTATCTGTATGAACATGGAAATCTCTACACCGCTATCTGTGTAAACATGCATACATCTTCACCGCTATCTGTATAAACATGGAAATATCTACACTGCTATCTGCATGAACATGGAATTATCTACACCGCTGTCTGTATGAACATGGAAATATCTTCACCGCCATCTGTATGAACATGGAAATATCTACATAGCCATCTGGATGAACATGGAAGTATCTACACCGCTATCTGTATGAACATGGAAACAGCTACACCGCTATCTGTATGAACATGGAAATATCTACACCGCTATCTGTATGAACACGGAAATATCTACACCGCTATCTGTATGAATATGGAAATATCTTCACCGCCATCTGTATGAACATGAATATATCTACACAGCCATCTGGATGAACATGGAAATATCCACAACTCTAAATGTATGAACATGGAATTAGCTACACCGGTATCTGAATGAACATGGAAATATCTACACCGCTATCTGTATGAACATGGAAATATCTACACCGCTATCTGTATGAACATGGAAATATCTACACCGCTATCTGTGTAAACATGCATACATCTTCACCGCTGTCTGTATAAACATGTAAATATCTACACCGCTATCTGTATGAACATGGAAATATCTTCACCGCCATCTGTATGAACATGGATATATCTACACAGCCATCTGGATGAACATGGAAATATCTACACCGCTATCTGTATGAACATGGAAATATCTACACCGCTATCTGTATAAACATGCATACATCTTCACCGCTATCTGAATAAACATGGAAATATCTACATCGCTATCTGTATGAACATGGAAATATCTACACCGCTATCTGTTTGAACATGGAAATATCTACACCGCTGTATGTATGAACATGGAATTAACTACACCGCTATCTGAATGAACATGGAAATATCTACACCGCTATCAGAATGAACATGGAAATATCTACACCGCTATCTGTATGAACATGGAAATATCTTCATCGCCATCTGTATGAACATGGTTCTATCTACACAGCCATCTGGATGAACATGGATATATCTCCACCGCTATCTGCATGAACATGGAAATATCTACACCGCTATCTGTGTAAACATGCATACATCTTCACCGCTATCTGTATAAACACGGAAATATCTAAACCGCTACCTGTATAAACATGGAAATATCAGCATCGCTATCTGTATGAACATGGAAATATCTACACCGCTATCTCTATGAACATGGAAATATCTACACCGCTATCTGTATGAACATGGAAATATCTTCACCGCCATCTGTATGAACTTGGATATATCTACACAGCCATCTGGATGAACATGGAAATATCAGCACCGCTGTCTGTATGAACATGGAAATACCTACACCGCTATCTGTATGAACATGGAAATATCTACACCGCTATCTGTATGAACATGGAAATAACTTCACCACCATCTGTACGAACATGGATATATCTACACAGCCATCTGGATGAACATGGAAATATCTACACCGCTATCTGTATGAACATGGAAATATCTACACCGCTATCTGTGTAAACATGCATTCATCTTCACCACTATCTGTATAAACATGGAAATATCTACACCGCTATCTGTATAAACATGGAAATATCTACACCGCTACCTGTATAAACATGGAAATATCAGCACCGCTCTCTGTATGAACATGGAAATATCTACACAGCCATCTGGATGAACATGGAAATCTCTACACCGCTATCTGTATGAACATGGAAATAGCTACACCTCTATCTGTATGAACATGGAAATATCTACACCGCTATCTGTATGAACATGGAAAGATCTACACCGCCATCTGTATGAACATGGAAATATCTCCACCGCCATCTGTATGAACATGGATATACCTACACAGCCATCTGGATGAACATGGATATATCTACACCGCTATCTGTATGAACATGGAAATATCTGCACCACTATCTGTGTAAACATGCATACATCTTCACCGCTATCTGTATAAACATGGAAATGTCTACACCGCTATGTGTATGAACATGGAAATATCTACACCGCTATCTGTTTGAACATGGAAATATCTACACCGCTATCTGCATGAAAATGTAAGTATCTACACAGCTATCTGCATATACATGGAAATATCTACAAAGCTATTTCTTTACACATGGAAATATCTACACCGCTATCTCTATAAACATGGAAATATCTACACCGCCATCTGTATGAACATGGAAATATCTGCACCGCCATCTTTATGAACATATAAATATCTACACCGCCATCTGTATTAAGATGGAGATATCTACACCGTTATCTGTATAAACATGGAAATATCTACACTGCTATCTATATAAACGTAGAAATATCTACACCACTATCTGTATAAACATGGAAATATCTACACCGCTACCTGTATAAACATGGAAATATCACCACCGCTATCTGTATGAACATGGAAATATCTACACAGCCATCTGAATGAACATGGAAATATCTACACCGCTATCTGTATGAACATGGAAATAGCTACACCTCTATCTGTATGAACATGGAAATATCTACACCGCTATCTGTATGAACACGGAAATATCTACACCACTATCTGTATGAACATGGAAATATCTTCACCGCCATCTGTATGAACATGGATATATCTACACAGCCATCTGGATGAACATGGAAATATCTACAACGCTATCTGTATTAACATGGAAATAGCTACACCGCTATCTGTATGAACATGGAAATATCTACACCGCTATCTGTATGAACATGGAAATATCTTCACCGCCATCTGTATGAACATGGATATATCTACACAGCCATCTGGATGAACATGGAAATATCTACACCGCTATCTGTATGAACATGGAAATAGCTACACCGCTATCTGTATGAACATGGAAATATCTACACCGCTATCTGTATGAACACGGAAATATCTACACCACTATCTGTATGAACATGGAAATATCTTCACCGCCATCTGTATGAACATGGATATATCTACACAGCCATCTGGATGAACATGGATATATCTACACCGCTATCTGTATGAACATGGAAATATCTGCACCACTATCTGTGTAAACATGCATACATCTTCACCGCTATCTGTATAAACATGTAAATGTCTACACCGCTATGTGTATGAACATGGAAATATCTACACCGCTATCTGTTTGAACATGGAAATATCTACACCGCTATCTGCATGAAAATGTAAGTATCTACACAGCTATCTGCATATACATGGAAATATCTACAAAGCTATTTCTTTACACATGGAAATATCTACACCGCTATCTCTATAAACATGGAAATATCTACACCGCCATCTGTATGAACATGGAAATATCTGCACCGCCATCTTTATGAACATATAAATATCTACACCGCCATCTGTATTAAGATGGAGATATCTACACCGTTATCTGTAAAAACATGGAAATATCTACACTGCTATCTATATAAACATAGAAATATCTACACCACTATCTGTATAAACATGGAAATATCTACACCGCTACCTGTATAAACATGGAAATATCACCACCGCTATCTGTATGAACATGGAAATATCTACACAGCCATCTGAATGAACATGGAAATATCTACAACGCTATCTGTATTAACATGGAAATAGCTACACCGCTATCTGTATGAACATGGAAATATCTACACCGCTATCTGTATGAACATGGAAATATCTTCACCGCCATCTGTATGAACATGGATATATCTACACAGCCATCTGGATGAACATGGAAATATCTACACCGCTATCTGTATGAACATGGAAATAGCTACACCGCTATCTGTATGAACATGGAAATATCTACACCGCTATCTGTATGAACACGGAAATATCTACACCACTATCTGTATGAACATGGAAATATCTTCAACGCCATCTGTATGAACATGGATATATCTACACAGCCATCTGGATGAAAATGGAAATATCTACAACGCTATCTGTATTAACATGGAAATAGCTACACAGCTATCTGTATGAACATGGAAATATCTACACCGCTATCTGTATGAACATGGAAATATCTTCACCGCCATCTGTATGAACATGGATATATCTACACAGCCATCTGGATGAACATGGAAATATCTACACCGCTATCTGTATGAACATGGAAATAGCTACACCGCTATCTGTATGAACATGGAAATATCTACACCGCTATCTGTATGAACACGGAAATATCTACACCACTATCTGTATGAACATGGAAATATCTTCACCGCCATCTGTATGAACATGGATATATCTACACAGCCATCTGGATGAACATGGAAATATCAACAACGCTATCTGTATGAACATGGAAATATCTACACCGCTATCTGTGTAAACATGCATACATCTTCACCGCTATCTGTATAAACATGGAAATATCTACACCGCTATCTGTATGAACATGGAAATATCTACACAGCTATCTGTTTGAACATGGAAATATCTACACCGCTATCTGCATGAAAATGGAAATATCAACACAGCTATCTGCATATACATGGAAATATCTACAAAGCTATTTCTCTACACATGGAAATATCTACACCGCAATCTCTATAAACATGGAAATATCTTCACCGCCATCTGTATGAACATGGAAATATCTGCACCGCCATCTGTATGAACATATAAATATCTAGACCGCCATCTGTATTAAGATGGAGATATCTACACCGCTATCTGTATAAACATGGAAATATCTACACCGCTATCTGTATAAACATGGAAATATCTACACCGCTATCTGTATAAACATGGAAATATCTACACCGGTACCTGTATAAACATGGAAATATCAGCACCGCTATCTGTATGAACATGGAAATATCTACACCGCTATCTCTATGAACATGGAAATATCTACACCGATATCTGTATGAACATGGAAATATCTTCACCGCCATCTGTATGAACATGGATATATCTACACAGCCATCTGGACGAACATGGAAATATCAGCACCGCTGTCTGTATGAACATGGAAATATCTACACCGCTATCTGTATGAACATGGAAATATCTACACCGCTATCTGTATGAACATGGAAATAACTTCACCGACATCTGTATGAACATGGATATATCTACACAGCCATCTGGATGAACATGGAAATATCTACACTGCTATCTGTATGAACATGGAAATATCTACACCGCTATCTGTGTAAACATGCATACATCTTCACCGCTATCTGTATAAACATGGATATATCCACACCGCTATCTGTATAAACATGGAAATATCTACACCGCTACCTGTATAAACATGGAAATATCAGCACCGTTATCTGTATGAACATGGAAATATCTACACAGCCATCTGGATGAAAATGGAAATAGTTACACCGCTATCGGTATGAACATGGAAATAGCTACACCGCTATCTGTATGAACATGGGAATATCTACACCGCTATCTGTATGAACATGGAAATATCTACACCGCTATCTGTATGAACATGGAAATATCTTCACCGCCATCTGTATGAACATGAATATATCTACACAGCCATCTGGATGAACATGGAAATATCGACACCGCTATATTTATGAACATTGAATTAGCTACAACGCTATCTGTATGAACATGGAAATATCTACACCGCTATCTTTATGAACATGGAAATATCTACACCGCTATCTGTATGAACATGGAAATATCTTCACCGCCATCTGTATGAACATGGATATATCTACACAGCCATCTGGATGAACATGGAAATATCTACACCGCTATCTGTATGAACATGGAAATATCTACACCACTATCTGTGTAAACATGCATATAACTTCACTGCTATCTGTATAAACATGGAATTATCTACACCGCTATCTGTATGACCATGGAAATATCTACACCGCTATCTGTTTGAACACGGAAATATCTACTCCGCTATCTGCATGAAAATGGAAATATCTACACAGCTATCTGCATATACATGGAAATATCTACAAAGCTATTTCTTTACACATGGAAATAACTACACCGCTATCTCTATTAACATGGAAATATCTACACCGCCATCTGTATGAACATGGAAATATCTGCAACGCAATCTGTATGAACATATAAATATCTACACCGCCATCTGTATTAAGATGGAGATATCTACACCACTATCAGTATAAACATGGAAATATCTACACCGCTATCTGTATAAACATGGAAATATCTACACCGCTATCTGTATAAACATGGAAATATCTACACCGCTACCTGTATAAACATGGAAATATCAGCACCGCTATCTGTATGAACATGGAAATATCTACACAGCCATCTGGATGAACATGAAAATATCTACACCGCTATCTGTATGAACATGGAAATAGCTACACCACTACCTGTATGAACATGGAAATATCTACACCGCTATCTGAATGAACATGGAAATATCTACCCCACTATCTGTATGAACATGGAAATATATTCACCGCCATCTGTATGAACATGGATATATATACACAGCCATCTGGATGAACATGGAAATATCTACACCTCTATATGTATGAACATGGAAATAGCTACACAGCTATCTGTATGAACATGGAAATAGCTACACCGCTATCTGTATGAACATGGAAGTATCTACACCGCTATCTGTATGAACATGGAAATATCTTCACCGCCATATGTATGAACATGGATATATCTACACAGCCATCTGGATGAACATGGAAATATCTACACCACTATATGTATGAACATGGAATTAGCTAAACCGCTATGTCTATGAACATGGAAATATCTACACCGCTATCTGTATGAACATGGAAGTATCTAAACCGCTATCTGTATGAACATTGAAATATCTTCACCGCCATATGTATGAACACGGATATATCTAGACAGCCATCTGGATGAACATGGAAATATCAGCACCGCTGTATGTATGAACATGGAAATATCTAAACCGCTATCTGTATGAACATGGAAATATCTACAGAGCTATCTGTTTGAACATGGAAATATCTACACCGCTATCTGCATGAAAATGGAAATATTTACACAGCTTTCTGCATATACATCAAAATATCTACAAAGCTATTCCTCTACACATGGAAATATCTACACCGAAATCTCTATAAACATGGAAATATCTACACCGCCATCTGTATGAACATGGAAATATCTGCACCGCCATCTGTATGAACATATAAATATCTAGACCGCCATCTGTATTAAGATGGAGATATCTACACCGCTATCTGTATAAACACGGAAATATCTACACCGCTACCTGTATAAACATGGAAATATCTACACCGCTATCTGTATAAACATGGAAATATCTACACCGCTACCTGTATAAACATGGAAATATCAGCACCGCTATCTGTATGAACATGGATATATCTACACAGCCATCTGGACTAAAATTTAAATATCAGCACCGCTGTCTGTATGAACATGGAAATATCTACACCGCTATCTGTATGAATATGGAAATATCTACACCGCTATCTGTATGAACATGGAAATATCTTCACCGCCATCTGTATGAACATGGATATATCTACACAGCCATCTGGATGAACATGGAAATATCTACACCGCTATCTGTATGAACATGGAAATCTCTACACCGCTATCTGTGTAAACATGCATACATCTTCACCGCTATCTGAATAAACATGGAAATATCTACACTGCTATCTGCATGAACATGGAAATATCTACACCGCTATCTGTATGAACATGGAAATATCTTCACCGCCATCTGTATGAACACGGATATATCTACACAGCCATCTGGATGAACATGGAAATATCTACACCGCTATCTGTATGAACATGGAAACAGCTACACCGCTATCAGTATGAACATGGAAATATCTACACCGCTATCTGTATGAACACGGAAATATCTACACCGCTATCTGCATGAACATGGAAATATCTTCACCGCCATCTGTATGAACATGAATATATCTACACAGCCATCTGGATGAACATGGAAATATCTACACCGCTATAGGTATGAACATGGAATTAACTACACCGGTATCTGAATGAACATGGAAATATCTACACCGCTATATGTATGAACATGGAAATATCAACACCGCTATCTGTATGAACATGGAAATATCTTCACCGCCATCTGTATGAACATGGTTATATCTACACAGCCAACTGGATGAACATGGAAATATCTACACCGCTATCTGTATGAACATGGAAATATCTACACCGCTCTCTGTGTAAACATGCATACATCTTCACCGCTATCTGTATAAACATGGAAATATCTACACCGCTACCCGTATAAACATGGAAATATCAGCACCGCTATCTGTATGAACATGGAAATATCTACACAGCCATCTGGACGAACAAGGAAATATCTACACCGCTATCTGTATGTACATGGAAATAGCTACACCGCTATCTGTATGAACATGGAAACATCTACGCCACTATCTGTATGAACATGGAAATATCTACACCGCTATCTGGATGAACATGGAAATATCTTCACCGCCATCTGTATGAACATGGATATATCTACACAGCCATCTGGATGAACATGGAAATATCTACACCGCTATCTGTATGAACATGGAAATAGCTACTCCGCTATCTGAACATGGAAATATCTACACCGCTATCTGTATGAACATGGAAATATCTACACCACTATCTGAATAAACATGGAAATATCTTCACCGCCATCTGTATGAACATGGATATATCTACACAACCATCTGGATGAACATGGAAATATCTACACCGCTATCTGTATGAACATGGAAATATCTACACCGCTATCTGTGTAAACATGCATACATCTTCACCGCTGTCTGTATAAACATGGAAATATCTGCACCGCTATCTGTATGAACATGGAAATACCTACATCGCTATCTGTATCAACATGGAAATAGCTACACCGCTATCAGTATGAACATGGAAATATCTACACCATTATCTGTATGAACATGGAAATATCTACACCGCTATCTGTATGAACATGGAAATTTATAGACCACTATCTGTATAAACATGGAAATATCTACACCGCTACCTATATAAACTTGGAAATATCAGCACCGCTATCTGTATGAACATGGAAATATCTACACCGCTATCTCTATGAACATGGAAATATTTACACCGATATCTGTATGAACATGGAAATATCTTCACCGCCATCTGTATGAACATGGATATATGTACACAGCCATCTGGATGAACAAGGAAATATCAGCACCGCTGTCTGTATGAACATGGAAATATCTACACCACTATCTGTATGAACATGGAAATATCTACACAGCTATCTGTTTGAACATGGAAATATCTACACCGCTATCTGCATGAAAATGGAAATATCTACACAGCTATCTGCATATACATGGAAATATCTACAAAGCTATTCCTCTACACATGGAAATATCTACACCGCAATCTCTATAAACATGGAAATATCTACACCGCCATCTGTATGAACATGGAAATATCTGCACCGCCATTTGTATGAACATATAAATATCTACACCGCCATCTGTATTAAGATGGAGATATCTACACTGCTATCTGTATAAACACGGAAATATCTACACCGCTACCTGTATAAACATGGAAATATCTACACCGCTATCTGTATAAACATGGAAATATCTACACCGCTACCTGTATAAACATGGAAATATCAGCACCGCTATCTGTATGAACATGGAAATATCTACACCGCTATCTCTATGAACATGGAAATATCTACCCCGATATCTGTAAGAACATGGAAATATCTTCACCGCCATCTGTATGAACATGGATATATCTACACAGCCATCTGGACGGAAATGGAAATATCAGCACCGCTGTCTGTATGAACATGGAAATATCTACACCGCTATCTGTATGAACATGGAAATATCTACACCGCTATCTGTATGAACATGGAAATATCTTCACCGCCATCCGTATGAACATGGATATATCTACGCAGCCATCTGGATGAACATGGAAATATCTACACCGCTATCTGTATTAACATGGAAATCTCTACACCGCTATCTGTGTAAACATGCATACATCTTCACCGCTATCTGTATAAACATGGAAATATCTACACTGCTATCTGCATGAACATGGAAATATCTACACCGCTGTCTGTATGAACATGGAAATATCTTCACCGCCATCTGTATGAACATGGATATATCTACACAGACATCTGGATGAACATGGAAGTATCTACAGCGCTATCTGTATGAACATGGAAATATCTACACCGCTATCTGTGTAAACATGCATACATCTTCACCGCTATCTGAATAAACATGGAAATATCTACATCGCTATCTGTATGAACATGGAAATATCTACACCGCTATCTGTTTGAACATGGAAATATCTACACCGCTATATGTATGAACATGGAATTAACTACACCAGTATCTGAATGAACATGGAAATATCTACACAGCTATCTGTATGAACATGGAAATATCTACACCGCTATCTGTATGAACATGGAAATATCTTCACCGCCATCTGTATGAACATGGTTATATCTACACAGCCATCTGGATGAACATGGATATATCTCCACCGCTATAAGCATGAACATGGAAATATCTACACCGCTATCTGTGTAAACATGCATACATCTTCACCGCTATCTGTATAAACATGGAAATATCTACACGGCTATCTGTATAAACACGGAAATATCTACACCGCTACCTGTATAAACATGGAAATATCAGCACCGCTATCTGTATGAACATGGAAATATCTACACCGCTATCACTATGAACATGGAAATATCTACACCGATATCTGTATGAACATGGAAATATCTACACCGCCATCTGTATGAACTTGGATATATCTACACGGCCATCTGGATGAACATGGAAATATCAGCACCGCTGTCTGTTTGAACATGGAAATACCTACACCGCTATCTGTATGAACATGGAAATATCTACACCGCTATCTGTATGAGCATGGAAATATCTTCACCACCATCTGTATGAACATGGATATATCTACACAGCCATCTGGATGAACATGGAAATATCTACACCACTATCTGTATGAACATGGAAATATCTACACCGCTATCTGTGTAAACATGCATTCATCTTCACCACTATCTGTATAAACATGGAAATATCTACACCGCTATCTGTATAAACATGGAAATATCTACACCGCTACCTGTATAAACATGGAAATATCAGCACCGCTATCTGTATGAACATGGAAATATCTACACAGCCATCTGGATGAACATGGAAATCTCTACACCGCTATCTGTATGAACATGGAAATAGCTACACCTCTATCTGTATGAACATGGATTTATCTACACCGCTATATGTATGAACATGGAAAGATCTACACCGCCATCTGTATGAACATGGAAATATCTTCACCGCCATCTGTATGAACATGGATATACCTACACAGCCATCTGGATGAACATGGATATATCTACACCGCTATCTGTGTGAACATGGAAATATCTGCACCGCTATCTGTGTAAACATGCATACATCTTCACCGCTATCTGTATAAACTTGGAAATGTCTACACCGCTATGTGTATGTACATGGAAATATCCACACCGCTATCTATTTGAACATGGAAATACCTACACCGCTATCTGCATGAAAATGTAAATATCTAAACAGCTATCTGCATATACATGGAAATATCTACAAAGCTATTTCTTTACACATGGAAATATCTACACCGCTATCTCTATAAACATGGAAATATCTACACCGCCATCTGTATGAACATGGAAATATCTGCACCGCCATCTGTATGAACATATAAATATCTACACCGCCATCTGTATTAAGATGGAGATATCTACACCGTTATCTGTATAAACATGGAAATATCTACACCGCTATCTATATAAGCATGGAAATATCTACACCACTATCTGTATAAACATGGAAATATCTACACCGCTACCTGTATAAACATGGAAATATCACCACCGCTATCTGTATGAACATGGAAATATCTACACAGCCATCTGAATAAACATTGAAATATCTACAACGCTATCTGTATTAACATGGAAATAGCTACACCGCTATCTGTATGAACATGGAAATATCTACGCCACTATCTGTATGAACATGGAAATATCTACACCGCTATCTGTATGAACATGGAAATATCTTCACCGCCATCTGTATGAACATGGATATATCTACACAGCCATCTGGATGAACATGGAAATATCTACACCGCTATCTGTATGAACATGGAAATAGCTACACCGCTATCTGTATGAACATGGAAATATCTACACCGCTATCTGTATGAACATGGAAATATCTACACCGCTATCTGTATGAACATGGAAATATCTTCACCGCCATCTGTATGAACATGGATATATCTACACAGCCATCTGGATGAACATGGAAATATCTACACCGCTATCTGTGTAAACATGCATACATCTTCACCGCTATCTGAATAAACATGGAAATATCTACATCGCTATCTGTATGAACATGGAATTATCTACACCGCTATCTGTTTGAACATGGAAATATCTACACCGCTATCTGCATGAAAATGGAAATATCTACACAGCTATCTGCATATACATGGAAATATCTACAAAGCTATCGCTTTACACATGGAAATAACTACACCGCTATCTCTATAAACATGGAAATATATATACCGCCATCTGTATGAACATGGAAATATCTGCACCGCCATCTGTATTAACGTACAAATATCTACACCGACATCTGAATTAAGATGGAGATATCTACACGGCTATCTGTATAAACTTGGAAATATCTACACCGCTATCTGTATAAACATGGAAATATCTACACCGCTATCTGTATGAAAATGGATATATCTACACCGCAATCTGTTTTAACATGCATACATCTTCACCGCTATCTGTATAAACATGGAAATATCTACATCGCTATCCGTATGAACATGGAAATATCAACACAGCTATCTGTTTGAACATGGAAATATCTACACCGATATCTGCATGAAAATGGAAATATCTACACAGCTATCTGCATATACATGGAAATATCTACAAAGCTATTTCTCTACACATGGAAATATCTACACCGCAATCTCTATAAACATGGAAATATCTTCACCGCCATCTGTATGAACATGGAAATATCTGCAACGCCATCTGTATGAACATATAAATATCTAGACCGCCATCTGTATTAAGATTGAGATATCTACACCGCTATTTGTATAAACATGGAAATATCTACACCGCTATCTGTATAAACATGGAAATATCTACACCGCTATCTGTATAAACATGGAAATATCTACACCGCTACCTGTATAAACATGGAAATATCAGCACCGCTATCTGTATGAACATGGAAATATCTACACCGCTATCTCTATGAACATGGAAATATCTACACCGACATCTGTATGAACATGGAAATATCTTCACCGCCATCTGTATCAACATGGATATATCTACACAGCCATCTGGACGAACATGGAAATATCAGCACCGCTGTCTGTATGAATATGGAAATATCTACACCGCTATCTGTATGAACATGGAAATATCTACACCGCTATCTGTATGAACATGGAAATATCTTCACCGCCATCTGTATTAACATGGATATATCTACACAGCCATCTGGATGAACATGGAAATATCTACACCGCTATCTGTATGAACATGGAAATCTCTACACCGCTATCTGTGTAAACATGCATACATCTTCACAGCTATCTGTATAAACATGGAAATATCTACACTGTTATCTGCATGAACATGGAAATATCTACACCGCTATCTGTATGAACATGGAATTATCTTCACCGCCATCTGTATGAACACGGATATATCTACACAGCCATCTGGATGAACATGGAAATATCTACACCGCTATCTGTATGAACATGGAAACAGCTACACCGCTATCAGTATGAACATGGAAATATCTACACCGCTATCTGTATGAACACGGAAATATCTACACCGCTATCTGTATGAACATGGAAATATCTTCACCGCCATCTGTATGAACATGAATATATCTACACAGCCATCTGGATGAACATGGAAATATCTACACCGCTATATGTATGAACATGGAATTAACTACACCGGTATCTGAATGAACATGGAAATATCTACTCCGCTATATGTATGAACATGGAAATATCTACACCGCTATCTGAATGAACATGGAAATATCTTCACCGCCATCTGTATGAACATGGTTATATCTACACAGCCATCTGGATGAACATGGAAATATCTACACCGCTATCTGTATGAACATGGAAATATCCGCACCGCTCTCTGTGTAAACACGCATACATCTTCACCGCTATCTGTATAAACATGGAAATATCTACACCGCTACCCGTATAAACATGGAAATAGCACCGCTATCTGTATGAACATGGAAATATCTACACAGCCATCTGGACGAATATGGAAATACCTACACCGCTATCTGTATGAAAATGGAAATAGCTACCCCGCTATCTGTATGAACATGGAAACATCTACACCACTATCTGTATGAACATGGAAATATCTACACCGCTATCTGTATGAACATGGAAATATCTTCACCGCCATCTGTATGAACATGGATATAACTACACAGCCATCTGGATGAACATGGAAATATCTACACCGCTATCTGTATGAACATGGAAATAGCTACTCCGCTATCTGTGTAAACATGCATACATATTCACCGCTATCTGTATGAACATGGAAATATCTACACAGCCATCTGGATGAACATGAAAATATCTACACCGCTATCTGAATGAACATGGAAATATCAGCACCGCCATCTGTATGAACATGGAAATATCTTCACCGCTATCTGTATGAACATGGAAATATCTACACCGCTATCTGTATGAACATGGAAATATCTACACCGCTATCTGTATGAACATGGAAATATCTTCACCGCCATCTGTATGAACATGAATATGTCTACACAGCCATCTGGATGAACATGGAATTATCGACACCGCTATATGTATGAACATGGAATTAGCTACACCGCTAACTGTATGAACATGGAAATATCTACACCGCTATCTGTATGAACATGGAAATATCTACACCGCTATCTGTATGAGCATGGAAATATCTTCACCGCCATCTGTATGAACATGGATATATCTACACAGCCATCTGAATGAACATGGAAATATCTGCACCGCTATCTGTATGAACATGGAAATATCCACACCACTATCTGTGTATACATGAAAACATCTTCACTGCTATCTGTATAAACATGGAATTATCTACACCGCTATCTGTATGACCATGGAAATATCTACACCGCTATCTGTTTGAACACGGAAATATCTACTCCGCTATCTGCATGAAAATGGAAATATCTACACAGCTATCTGCATATACATGGAAATATCTACAAAGCTTTTTCTTTACACATGGAAATAACTACACCGCTATCTCTATTAACATGGAAATATCTACACCGCCATCTGTATGAACATGGAAATATCTGCACCGCCATCTGTATGAACATATAAATATCTACACCGCCATCTGTATTCAGATGGAGATATCTACACCGCTATCTGTATAAACATGAAAATATCTACACCGCTATCTGTATAAACATGGAAATATCTACACCGCTATCTGTATAAACATGGAAATATCTACACCGCTACCTGTATAAACATGGAAATATCAGCACCGCTATCCGTATGAACATGGAAATATCCACACAGCCATCTGGATGAACATGGAAATATCTACACCGCTATCTTTATGAACATGGAAATAGCTACACCGCTATCTGAATGAACATGGAAATATCTACACCACTAACTGTATGAGCATGGAAATATCTACACCGCTATCTGCATGAACATGGAAATATCTTCACCGCCATCTGTATGAACATGGATATATCTACACAGCAATCTGGATGAACATAGAAATAACTACACCGCTATCTGTGTAAACATGCATACATCTTCACCGCTATCTGTATGAACATGGAAATATCTACACAGCCATCTGGATGAACATGAAAATATCTACACCGCCATCTGTATGAACATGGAAATATCAGCACTGCTATCTGTATGAACATGGAAATATCTTCACCGCTATCTGTATGAACATGGAAATCTCTACACCGCTTTCTGTATGAACATGGAAATATCTACACCGCTATCTGTATGAACATGGAAATAGCTACACCGCTATCTGTATGAACATGGAAGTATCTACACCGCTATCTGTATGAACATTGAAATATCTTCACCGCCATATGTATGAACACGGATATATCTAGACAGCCATCTGGATGAACATGGAAATATCAGCACTGCTGTCTGTATGAACATGGAAATATCTACACTGCTATCTGAATGAACATGGAAAAATCTACACCGCTATCTGTTTGAACGTGGAAATATCTACACCGCTATCTGCATGAAAATGGAAATATCTACACAGCTTTCTGCATATACATCAAAATATCTACAAAGCTATTCCTCTACACATGTAAATATCTACACCGCAATCTCTACAAACATGGAAATATCTACACCGCCATCTGTATGAACATGGAAATATCTGCACCGCCATCTGTATGAACATGTAAATATCTAGACCGCCATCTGTATTAAGATGGAGATATCTACACCGCTATCTGTATAAACACGGAAATATCTACACCGCTACCTGTATAAACATGGAAATATCTACACCGCTATCTGTATAAACATGGAAATATCTACACCGCTACCTGTATAAACATGGAAATATCAGCACCGCTATCTGTATGAACATGGAAATATCTGCACCGCCATCTGTATTAACATACAAATATCTACACCTTCATCTGTATTAAGATGGAGATATCTACACGGCTATCTGTATAAACTTGGAAATATCTACACCGCTATCTGTATAAACATGGAAATATCTACACCGCTATCTGTATAAACATGGAAATATCTACACCGCCATCTGTATGAAGATAAAAATATCTTCACCGCCATCTGTATGAACATGGATATATCTACACAGCCATCTGGATGAACATGGAAGTATCTACACCGCTATCTGTATGAACATGGAAATAGCTACACCGCTATCTGTATGAACATGGAAATATCTACACCGCTATCTGTATGAACATGGAAATATCTACACCGCTATCTGTATGAACATGGAAATATCTTTACCGCCATCTGTATGAACATGGATATATCTACACAGCCATCTGGATGAACATGGAAATATCAACACCGCTATCTGTATGAACATGGAAATATCTACACCGCTATCTGTTTTAACGTGCATACATCTTCACCGCTATCTGTATAAACATGGAAATATCTACATCGCTATCCGTATGAACATGGAAATATCTACACTGCTATCTGTATGAACATGGAAATATCTACACCGCTATCTGTATGAACATGGAAATATCTTCACCGCCATCTGTATGAACATGGATATATCTACACAGCCAGCTGGATGAAGATGGAAATATCTACACCGCTATCTGTATGAACTTGGAAATATCTACACTGCTATCTGTGTAAACATGCATTCACCTTCACCGCTATCTGTATAAACATGGAAATGTCTACACCCCTATGGATATGAACATGGAAATATCTACTCCGCTATCTGTTTGAACATGGAAATATCTACACCGCTATCTGCATGAAAATGTAAATATCTACACAGCTATCTGCATATACATGGAAATATCTACAAAGCTATTTCTTTACACTTGGAAATATCTACACCGCTATCTCTATAAACATGGAAATATCTACACCGCCATCTGTATGAATATGGAAATATCTGCACTGCCATCTGTATGAACATATAAATATCTACATCGCCATCTGTATTAAGATGGAGATATCTACACCGCTATCTGTATAATCATGGAAATATCTACACCGCTATCTGTATAAACATGGATATATCTACCCCGCTATCTGTATAAACATGGAAATATCTACACCGCTACCTGTATAAACATGGAAATATCAGCACCGTTATCTGTATGAACATGGAAATATCTACACAGCCATCTGGATGAAAATGGAAATAGTTACACCGCTATCTGTATGAACATGGAAATAGCTACACCGCTATCTGTTTGAACATGGAAATATCTACACCGCTATCTGTATGAACATGGAAATATCTTCACCGCCATCTGTATGAACATGGAAATATCTTCACCGCCATCTGTACGAACATGGATATATCTACACAGCCATCTAGATGAACATGGAAATATCTACACCGCTATATGTATGAACATGGAATTAGCGACACCGCTATCTGTATGAACATGGAAATATCTACTCCGCTATCTGTATGAACATGGAAATATCTACACCGCTATCTGTATGAACATGGAAATATCTTCACCGCCATCTGTACGAACATGGATATATCTACACAGCCATCTGGATGAACATGGAAATATCTACACCGCTATCTGTATGAACATGGAAATATCTACACCACTATCTGTGTAAACATGCATACATCTTCACCGCTATCTGTATAAACATGGAAATATCTACACCGCTATCTGTATGACCATGGAAATATCTACACCGCTATCTGTTTGAACACGGAAATATCTACTCCGCTATCTGCATGATAATGGAAATATCTACACAGCTATCTGCATATACATGGAAATATCTACAAAGCTATTTCTTTACACCTGGAAATAACTACACCGCTATCTCTATTAACATGGAAATATCTACACCGCCATCTGTATGAACATGGAAATATCTGCACCGCCATCTGTATGAACATATAAATATCTACACCGCCATCCGTATTAAGATGGAGATATCTACACCTCTATCTGTATAAACATGGAAATATCTACACCGCTATCTGTATAAACATGGAAATATCTACACCGCTATCTGTATAAACATGGAAATACCTACACCGCTACCTGTATAAACATGGAAATATCAGCACCGCTATCGGTATGAACATGGAAATATCTACACCGCTATCTGTATGAACATGGAAATATCTACACCGATATCTGTATGAACATGTCAATATCTTCACCGCCATCTGTATGAGCATAGATATATCTACACAGCCATCTGGATGAACATGGAAATATCAGCAACGCTGTCTGTATGGACATGGAAATATCTACACCGCTATCTGTATGAACATGGAAATATCTACACAGCTATCTGTATGAACATGGAAATATCTTCACCGCCATCTGTATGAACATGGATATGTCTACACAGCCAGCTGGATGAAGATGGAAATATCTACACCGCTATCTGTATGAACTTGGAAATATCTACACCGCTATCTGTGTAAACATGCATTCACCTTCACTGCTATCTGTATAAACATGGAAATGTCTACACCCCTATGGATATGAACATGGAAATATCTACTCCGCTATCTGTTTGAACATGGAAATATCTACACCGCTATCTGCATGAAAATGTAAATATCTACACAGCTATCTGCATATACATGGAAATATCTACAAAGCTATTTCTTTACACTTGGAAATATCTACACCGCTATCTCTATAAACATGGAAATATCTACACCGCCATCTGTATGAATATGGAAATATCTGCACTGCCATCTGTATGAACATATAAATATCTACATCGCCATCTGTATTAAGATGGAGATATCTACACCGCTATCTGTATACTCATGGAAATATCTACACCGCCATCTGTATAAACATGGATATATCTACCCCGCTATCTGTATAAACATGGAAATATCTACACCGCTACCTGTATAAACATGGAAATATCAGCACCGTTATCTGTATGAACATGGAAATATCTACACAGCCATCTGGATGAAAATGGAAATAGTTACACCGCTATCTGTATGAACATGGAAATAGCTACACCGCTATCTGTTTGAACATGGAAATATCTACACCGCTATCTGTATGAACATGGAAATATCTTCACCGCCATCTGTATGAACATGAATATATCTACACAGCCATCTAGATGAACATGGAAATATCTACACCGCTATATGTATGAACATGGAATTAGCGACACCGCTATCTGTATGAACATGGAAATATCTACACCGCTATCTGTATGAACATGGAAATATCTACACCGCTATCTGTATGAACATGGAAATATCTTCACCGCCATCTGTACGAACATGGATATATCTACACAGCCATCTGGATGAACATGGAAATATCTACACCGCTATCTGTATGAACATGGAAATATCTACACCACTATCTGTGTAAACATGCATACATCTTCACCGCTATCTGTATAAACATGGAAATATCTACACCGCTATCTGTATGACCATGGAAATATCTACACCGCTATCTGTTTGAACACGGAAATATCTACTCCGCTATCTGCATGATAATGGAAATATCTACACAGCTATCTGCATATACATGGAAATATCTACAAAGCTATTTCTTTACACATGGAAATAACTACACCGCTATCTCTATTAACATGGAAATATCTACACCGCCATCTGTATGAACATGGAAATATCTGCACCGCCATCTGTATGAACATATAAATAACTACACCACCATCTGTATTAAGATGGAGATATCTACACCTCTATCTGTATAAACATGGAAATATCTACACCGCTATCTGTATAAACATGGAAATATCTACACCGCTATCTGTATAAACATGGAAATACCTACACCGCTACCTGTATAAACATGGAAGTATCAGCACCGCTATCTGTATGAACATGGAAATATCTACACCGCTATCTGTATGAACATGGAAATATCTACACCGATATCTGTATGAACATGTAAACATCTTCACCGCCATCTGTATGAACATAGATATATCTACACAGCCATCTGGATGAACATGGAAATATCAGCAACGCTGTCTGTATGGACATGGAAATATCTACACCGCTATCTGTATGAACATGGAAATATCTACACCGCTATCTGTATGAACATGGAAATATCTTCACCGCCATCTGTATGAACATGGATATATCTACACAGCCATCTGGATGAAGATGGAAATATCTACACCGCTATCTGTATGAACTTGGAAATATCTACACCGCTATCTGTGTAAACATGCATTCACCTACACCGCTATCTGTATAAACATGGATATGTCTACACCCCTATGGATATGAACATGGAAATATCTACTCCGCTATCTGTTTGAACATGGAAATATCTACACCGCTATCTGCATGAAAATGTAAATATATACACAGCTATCTGCATATACATGGAAATATCTACAAAGCTATTTCTTTACACTTGGAAATATCTACACCGCTATCTCTATAAACATGGAAATATCTACACCGCCATCTGTATGAATATGGAAATATCTGCACTGCCATCTGTATGAACATATAAATACCTACATCGCCATCTGTATTAAGATGGAGATATCTACACCGCTATCTGTATAATCATGGAAATATCTACACCGCTATCTGTATAAATATGGATATATCTACTCCGCTATCTGTATAAACATGGAAATATCTGCACCGCTACCTGTATAAACATGGAAATATCAGCACCGTTATCTGTATGAACATGGAAATATCTACACAGCCATCTGGATGAAAATGGAAATAGTTACACCGCTATCTGTATGAACATGGAAATAGCTACACCGCTATCTGTTTGAACATGGAAATATCTACACCGCTATCTGTATAAACATGGAAATATCTACACCGCTACCTGTATAAACATGGAAATATCAGCACCGCTATCTGTATGAACATGGAAATATCTACACCGCTATCTCTATGAACATGGAAATATCTACACCGACATCTGTATGAACATGGAAATATCTTCACCGCCATCTGTATCAACATGGATATATCTACACAGCCATCTGGACGAACATGGAAATATCAGCACCGCTGTCTGTATGAACATGGAAATATCTACACCGCTATCTGTATGAACATGGAAATATCTACACCGCTATCTGTATGAACATGGAAATATCTTCACCGCCATCTGTATGAACATGGATATATCTACACAGCCATTTGGATGAACATGGAAATATCTACACCGCTATCTGTATGAACATGGAAATCTCTACACCGCTATCTGTGTAAACATGCATACATCTTCACCGCTATCTGTATAAACATGGAAATATCTACACTGTTATCTGCATGAACATGGAAATATCTACACCGCTATCTGTATGAACATGGAAATATCTTCACCGCCATCTGTATGAACACAGATATATCTACACAGCCATCTGGATGAACATGGAAATATCTACACCGCTATCTGTATGAACATGGAAACAGCTACACCGCTATCAGTATGAACATGGAAATATCTACACCGCTATCTGTATGAACACGGAAATATCTACACCGCTATCTGTATGAACATGGAAATATCTTCACCGCCATCTGTATGAACATGAATATATCTACACAGCCATCTGGATGAACATGGAAATATCTACACCGCTATATGTATGAACATGGAATTAACTACACCGGTATCTGAATGAACATGGAAATATCTACACCGCTATATGTATGAACATGGAAATATCTACACCGCTATCTGTATGAACATGGAAATATCTTCACCGCGATCTGTATGAACATGGTTATATCTACACAGCCATCTGGATGAACATGGAAATATCTACACCGATATCTGTATGAACATGGAAATATCTGCACCGCTCTCTGTGTAAACACGCATACATCTTCACCGCTATCTGTATAAACATGGAAATATCTACACCGCTACCCGTATAAACATGGAAATATCAGCACCGCTATCTGTATGAACATGGAAATATCTACACAGCCATCTGGACGAATATGGAAATATCTTCACCGCTATCTGTATGAAAATGGAAATAGCTACACCGCTATCTGTATGAACATGGAAACATCTACACCACTATCTGTATGAACATGGAAATATCTACACCGCTATCTGTATGAACATGGAAATATCTTCACCGCCATCTGTATGAACATGGATATAACTACACAGCCATCTGGATGAACATGGAAATATCTACACCGCTATCTGTATGAACATGGAAATAGCTACTCCGCTATCTGAACATGGAAATATCTACACCGCTATCTGTATGAACATGGAAATATCTTCACCGCCATCTGTATGAACATGGATATATCTACACAACCATCTGGATGAACATGGAAATATCTACACCGCTATCTGTATGAACATGGAAATATCTACACTGCTATCTGTGTAAACATGCGTACATCTTCACCGCTGTCTGTATAAACATGGAAATATCTGCACCGCTATCTGTATGAACATGGAAATATCTACATCGCTATCTGTATGAACATGGAAATAGCTACAACGCTATCTGTATTAACATGGAAATATCTACACCAAAATCTGTATGAACATGGAAATATCTACACCGCTATCTGTATAAACATGGAAATATATAGACCACTATCTGTATAAACATGGAAATATCTACACCGCTACCTATATAAACTTGGAAATATCAGCACCGCTATCTGTATGAACATGGAAATATCTACACCGCAATCTCTATGAACATGGAAATATTTACACCGATATCTGTATGAACATGGAGATATCTTCACCGCCATCTGTATGAACATGGATATATCTACACAGCCATCTGGATGAACAAGGAAATATCAGCACCGCTGTCTGTATGAACATGGAAATATCTACACCGCTACCTGTATGAACATGGAAATATCTACACAGCTATCTGTTTGAACATGGAAATATCTACACCGCTATCTGCATGAAAATGGAAATATCTACACAGCTATCTGCATATACATGGAAATATATACAAAGCTATTCCTCTACACATGGAAATATCTACACAGCAATCTCTATAAACATGAAAATATCTACACCGCCATCTGTATGAACATGGAAATATCTGCACCGCCATTTGTATGAACATATAAATATCTACACCGCCATCTGTATTAAGATGGAGATATCTACACCGCTATCTGTATAAACACGGAAATATCTACACCGCTACCTGTATAAACATGGAAATATCTACACCGCTATCTGTATAAACATGGAAATATCTACACCGCTACCTGTATAAACATGGAAATATCAGCACCGCTATCTGTATGAACATGGAAATATCTACACCGCTATCTCTATGAACATGGAAATATCTACACCGATATCTGTAAGAACATGGAAATATCTTCACCGCCATCAGTATGAACATGGATATATCTACACAGCCATCTGGACGGAAATGGAAATATCAGCACCGCTGTCTGTATGAACATGGAAATATCTACACCGCTATCTGTATGAACATGGAAATATCTACACCGCTATCTGTATGAACATGGAAATATCTTCACCGACATCCGTATGAACATGGATATATCTACGCAGCCATCTGGATGAACATGGAAATATCTACACCGCTATCTGTATGAACATGGAAATCTCTACACCGCTATCTGTGTAAACATGCATACATCTTCACCGCTATCTGTATAAACATGGAAATATCTACATTGCTATCTGCATGAACATGGAAATATCTACACCGCTGTCTGTATGAACATGGAAATACCTTCACCGCCATCTGTATGAACATGGATATATCTACACAGCCATCTGGATGAACATGGAAGTATCTACACCGCTATCTGTATGAACATGGAAATATCTACACCGCTATCTGTGTAAACATGCATACATCTTCACCTCTATCTGAATAAACATGGAAATATCTACATCGCTATCTGTATGAACATGGAAATATCTACACCGCTATCTGTTTGAACATGGAAATATCTACACCGCTATATGTATGAACATGTCAATAACTACACCGGTATCTGAATGAACATGGAAATATCTACACCGCTATCTGTATGAACATGGAAATATCTACACCGCTATCTGTATGAACATGGAAATATCCTCACCGCCATCTGTATGAACATGGTTATATCTACACAGCCATCTGAATGAACATGGATATATCTCCACCGCTATCTGCATGAACATGGAAATATCTACACCGCTATCTGTGTAAACATGCATACATCTTCACCGCTATCTGTATAAACATGGAAATATCTACACCGCTATCTGTATAAACACGGAAATATCTACACCGCTACCTGTATAAACATGGAAATAACAGCACTGCTATCTGTATGAACATAGAAATATCTACACCGCTATCTCTATGAACATGGAAATATCTACACCGATATCTGTATGAACATGGAAATACCTTCACCGCCATCTGTATGAACTTGGATATATCTACACAGCCATTTGGATGAACATGGAAATATCAGCACCGCTGTCTGTTTGAACATGGAAATACCTACACCGCTATCTGTATGAACATGGAAATATCTACACAGCTATCTGTATGAACATGGAAATATCTTCACCACCATCTGTATGAACATGGATATATCTACACAGCCATCTGGATGAACATGGAAATATCTACACCGCTATCTGTATGAACATGGAAATATCTACACCGCTATCTGTGTAAAAATGCATACATCTTCACCACTATCTGTATAAACATGGAAATATCTACACCGCTATCTGTATAAACATGGAAATATCTACACCGCTACCTGTATAAACATGGAAATATCAGCACCGCTATCTGTATGAACATGGAAATATATACACAGCCATCTGCATGAACATGGAAATCTCTACACCGCTATCTGTATGAACATGGAAATAGCTACACCTCTGTCTGTATGAACATGGAAATATCTACACCGCTATCTGTATGAACATGGAAAGATCTACACCGCCATCTGTATGAACATGGAAATATCTTCACCGCCATCTGTATGAACATGGATATACCTACACAGCCATCTGGATGAACATGGATATATCTACACCGCTATCTGTATGAACATGGAAATATCTGCACCAATATCTGTGTAAAAATGCATACATCTTCACCGCTATCTGTATAAACATGGAAATGTCTACACCGCTATGTGTATGAACATGGAAATATCTACACCGCTCTCTGTTTGAACATGGAAATATCTACACCGCTATCTGCATGAAAATGTAAATATCTACACAGCTATCTGCATATACATGGAAATATCTTCAAAGCTATTTCTTTACACATGGAAATATCTACTCCGCTATCTCTATAAACATGGAAATATCTACACCGCCATCTGTATGAACATGGAAATATCTGCACCGCCATCTGTATGAACATATAAATATCTACACCGCCATCTGTATTAAGATGGAGATATCTACACCGTTATCTGTATAAACATGGAAATATCTACACCGCTATCTATATAAACATGGAAATATCTACACCACTATCTGTATAAACATGGAAATATCTACACCGCTACCTGTATAAACATGGAAATATCACCACCGCTATCTGTATGAACATGGAAATATCTACACAGCCATCTGAATGAACATGGAAATTTCTGCAACGCTATCTGTATTAACATGGAAATAGCTACACCGCTATCTGTATGAACATGGATATATCTACACCGCTATCTGTATAAACATGGAAATATCTACACCGCTACCTGTATAAACATGGAAATATCAGCACCGTTATCTGTATGAACATGGATATATCTACACAGCCATCTGGATGAACATGGAAATATCTACACCGCTATCTGTATGAACATGGAAATAGCTACACCGCTATCTGTATGAACATGGGAATATCTACACCGCTATCTGTATGAACATGGAAATATCTACACCGCTATCTGTATGAACATGGAAATATCTTCACCGCCATCTGTATGAACATGAATATATCTACACAGCCATCTGGATGAACATGGAAATATCGACACCGCTATATGTATGAACATGGAATTAGCTACACCGCTATCTGTATGAACATGGAAATATCTACACCGCTATCTGTATGAACATGGAAATATCTACACTGCTATCTGTATCAACATGGAAATATCTTCACCGCCATCTGTATGAACATGGATATATCTACACAGCCATCTGGATGAACATGGAAATATCTGCACCGCTATCTGTATGAACATGGAAATATCTACACCACTATCTGTGTAAACATGCATACATCTTCACTGCTATCTGTATAAACATGGAATTATCTACACCGCTATCTGTATGACCATGGAAATATCTACACCGCTATCTGTTTGAACACGGAAATATCTACTCCGCTATCTGCATGAAAATGGAAATATCTACACAGCTATCTGAATATACATGGAAATATATACAAAGCTGTTTCTTTACACATGGTAATAACTACACCGCTATCTCTATTAACATGGAAATATCTACACCGCCATCTGTATGAACATGGAAACATCTGCACCGCCATCTGTATGAACATATAAATATCTACACCGCCATCTGTATTAAGATGGAGATATCTACACCGCTATCTGTATAAACATGAAAATATCTACACCGCTATCTGTATAAACATGGAAATATCTACACCGCTATCTTTATGAACATGGAAATAGCTACACCGCTATCTGTATGAACATGGAAATATCTACACCACTAACTGTATGAACATGGAAATATCTACACTGCTATCTGCATGAACATGGAAATATCTTCACCGCTATCTGTATGAACATGGATATTTCTACACAGCAATCTGGATGAACATGGAAATAACTACACCGCTATCTGTATGAACATGGAAATAGCTACACCTCTATCAGTATGAACATGGAAATATCTACACCGCTATCCGTATAAACATGGAAAGATCTACACCGCTATCTGTATGAACATGGAAATATCTTCACCGCCATCTGTATGAACATGGATATATCTACACAGCCATCTGGATGAACATGGATATATCTCCACCGCTATCTGCATGAACATGGAAATATCTACACCGCTATCTGTGTAAACATGCATACATCTTCACCGCTATCTGTATGAACATGGAAATATCTACACAGCCATCTGGATGAACATGAAAATATCTACACCGCTATCTGAATGAACATGGAAATATCAGCACCGCTATCTGTATGAACATGGAAATATCTTCACCGCTATCTGTATGAACATGGAAATATCTACACCGCTATCTGTATGAACATGGAAATATCTACACCGCTATCTGTATGAACATGGAAATATCTTCACCCCCATCTGTATGAACATGAATATATCTACACAGCCATCTGGATGAACATGGAATTATCGACACCGCTATATGTATGAACATGGAATTAGCTACACCGCTATCTGTATGAACATGGAAATATCTACACCGCTATCTGTATGAACATGGAAATATCTACACCGCTATCTGTATGAACATGGAAATATCTTCACCGCCATCTGTATGAAAATGGATATATCTACACAGCCATCTGGATGAACATGGAAATATCTGCACCTCTATCTGTATGAACATGGAAATATCTACACCACTATCTGTGTAAACATGAAAACATCTTCACTGCTATCTGTATAAACATGGGATTATCTACACCGCTATCTGTATGACCATGGAAATATCTACACCGCTATCTGTTTGAACACGGAAATATCTACTCCGCTATCTGCATGAAATTGGAAATATCTACACAGCTATCTGCATATACATGGAAATATCTACAAAGCTATTTCTTTACACATGGAAATAACTACACCGCTATCTCTATTAACATGGAAATGTCTACACCGCCATCTGTATGAACATGGAAATATCTGCACCGCCATCTGTATGAACATATAAATATCTACACCGCCATCTGTATTAAGATGGAGATATCTACACCGCTATCTGTATAAACATGAAAATATCTACACCGCTATCTGTATATACATGGAAATATCTACACCGCTATCTGTATAAACATGGAAATATCTACACCGCTACCTGTATAAACATGGAAATATCAGCACCGCTATCCGTATGAACATGGAAATATCCACACAGCCATCTGGATGAACATGGAAATATCTACACCGCTATCTTTATGAACATGGAAATAGCTACACCGCTATCTGAATGAACATGGAAATATCTACACCACTATCTGTATGAACATGGAAATATCTACACCGCTATCTGCATGAACATGGAAATATCTTCACCGCCATCTGTATGAACATGGATATATCTACACAGCAATCTGGATGAACATGGAAATAACTACACCGCTATCTGTATGAACATGGAAACAGCTACACCTCTATCAGTATGAACATGGAAATATCTACACCGCTATCCGTATAAACATGGAAAGATCTACACCGCTATCTGTATGAACATGGAAATATCTTCACCGCCATCTGTATGAACATGGATATATCTACACAGCCATCTGGATGAACATGGATATATCTCCACCGCTATCTGCATGAACATGGAAATATCTACACCGCTATCTGTGTAAACATGCATACATCTTCACCGCTATCTGTATGAACATGGAAATATCTACACAGCCATCTGGATGAACATGAAAATATCTACACCGCTATCTGAATGAACATGGAAATATCAGCACCGCTATCTGTATGAACATGGAAATATCTTCACCGCTATCTGTATGAACATGGAAATATCTACACCGCTTTCTGTATGAACATGGAAATATCTACACCGCTATCTGTATGAACATGGAAATAGCTACACCGCTATCTGTATGAACATGGAAGTATCTACACCACTATCTGTATGAACATGGAAATATCTTCACCGCCATATGTATGAACATGGATATATCTACACAGCCATCTGGATGAACATGGAAATATCTACACCACTATATGTATGAACATGGAATTAGCTAAACCGCTATGTCTTTGAATATGGAAATATCTACACCGCTATCTGTATGAACATGGAAGTATCTACACCGCTATCTGTATGAATATTGAGATATCTTCACCGCCATATGTATGAACACGGATATATCTAGACAGCCATCTGGATGAACATGGAAATATCAGCACTGCTGTCTGTATGAACATGGAAATATCTACACCGCTATCTGTATGAACATGCAAATATCTTCACAGCTACCTGTTTGAACATGGAAATATGTACACCGCTATCTGCATGAAAATGGAAATATCTACACAGCTTTCTGCATATACATCAAAATATCTACAAAGCTATTCCTCTACACATGGAAATATCTACACCGCAATCTCTACAAACATGGAAATATCTACACCGCCATCTGTATGAACATGGAAATATCTGCACAGCCATCTGTATGAACATGTAAATATCTAGACCGCCATCTGTATTAAGATGGAGATATCTACATCGCTATCTGTATAAACACGGAAATATCTACACCGCTACCTGTATAAACATGGAAATATCTACACCGCTATCTGTATAAACATGGAAATATCTACACCGCTACCTGTATAAACATGGAAATATCAGCACCGCTATCTGTATGAACATGGAAATATCTGCACCGCCATCTGTATTAACATACAAATATCTACACCTCCATCTGTATTAAGATGGAGATATCTACACGGCTATCTGTATAAACTTGGAAATATCTACACCGCCATCTGTATAAACATGGAAATATCTACACCGCTATCTGTATAAACATGGAAATATCTACACCGCCATCTGTATGAAGATAAAAATATCTTCACCGCCATCTGTATGAACATGGATATATCTACACAGCCATCTGGATGAAAATGGAAATATCTACACCGCTATCTGTATGAACATGGAAATAGCTACACCGCTATCTGTATGAACATGGAAATATCTACACCGCTATCTGTATGAACATGGAAATATCTACACCGCTATCTGTATGAACATGGAAATATCTTTACCGCCATCTGTATGAACATGGATATATCTACACAGCCATCTGGATGAACATGGAAATATCAACACCGCTATCTGTATGAACATGGAAATATCTACACCGCTATCTGTTTTAACATGCATACATCTTCACCGTTATCTGTATAAACATGGAAATATCTACATCGCTATCCGTATGAACATGGAAATATCTACACCGCTATCTGTTTGAACATGGAAATATCTACACCGATATCTGCATGAAAATGGAAATATCTACACAGCTATCTGCATATACATGGAAATATCTACAAAGCTATTTCTCTACACATGGAAATATCTACACCGCAATCCCTATAAACATGGAAATATCTTCACCGCCATCTGTATGAACATGGAAATATCTGCACCGCCATCTTTATGAACATAGAAATATCTAGACCGCCATCTGTATTAAGATGGAGATATCTACACCGCTATCTGTATAAACATGGAAATATCTACACCGCTATCTGTATAAACATGGAAATATCTACACCGCTATCTGTATAAACATGGAAATATCTACACCGCTACCTGTATAAACATGGAAATATCAGCACCGCTATCTGTATGAACATGGAAATATCTACACCGCTATCTCTATGAACATGGAAATATCTACACCGATATCTGTATGAACATGGAAATATCTTCACCGCCATCTGTATCAACATGGATATATCTACACAGCCATCTGGACGAACATGGAAATATCAGCACCGCTGTCTGTATGAACATGGAAATATCTACACCGCTATCTGTATGAACATGGAAATATCTACACCGCTATCTGTATGAACATGGAAATAACTTCACCGACATCTGTATGAAAATGGATATATCTACACAGCCATCTGGATGAACATGGAAATATCTACAGCGCTATCTGTATGAACATGGAAATATCTACACCAATATCTGTGTAAACATGCTTACATCTTCACCGCTATCTGTATAAACATGGAATTATCTACACCGCTATCTGTATGACCATGGAAATATCTACACCGCTATCTGTTTGAACACGGAAATATCTAGTCCGCTATCTGCATGAAAATGGAAATATCTACACAGCTATCTGCTTATACATGGAAATAACTACACCGCTATCTCTATTAACATGGAAATATCTACACCGCCATCTGTATGAACATGGAAATATCTGCACCGCCATCTGTATGAACTTATAAATATCTACACCACCATCTGTATTAAGATGGAGGTATCTACACCGCTATCTGTATAAACATGGAAATATCTACAACGCTATCTGTATAAACATGGAAACATCTACACCGCTATCAGTATAAACATGGAAATATCTGCACCGCTACCTGTATAAACATGGAAATATCAGCACCGCTATCTGTATGAACATGGAAATATCTACACAGCCATCTGGATGAACATGGAAATATCTACACCGCTATCTGTATGAACATGGAAATAGCTACACCGCTATCTTTATGAACATGGAAATATCTACACCACTACCTGTATGAACATGGAAATATCTACACCGCTATCTGCATGAACATGGAAATATCTTCACCGCCATCTGTGTGAACATGGATATATCTACACAGCAATCTGGATGAACATGGAAATATCTTCACCGCCATCTGTATGAACATGGATATATCTACACAGCCATCTGGATGAACATGGATATATCTCCACCGCTATCTGCATGAACATGGAAATATCTACACCGCTATCTGTGTAAACATGCATACATCTTCACCGCTATCTGTATAAACATGGAAATGTCTACACCCCTATGGATATGAACATGGAAATATCTACACCGCTATCTGTTTGAACATGGAAATATCTACACCGCTATCTGCATGAAAATGTAAATATCTACACAGCTATCTGCATATACATGGAAATATCTACAAAGCTATTTCTTTACACATGGAAACATCTACACCGCTATCTCTATAAACATGGAAATATCTACAACGCCATCTGTATGAACATGGAAATATCTGCACCGCCATCTGCATGAACAGATAAATATCTACACCGCCATCTGTATTAAGATGGAGATATCTACACCACTATCTGTATAAACAGGGAAATATCTACACCGCTATCTGTATAAACATGGAAATATCTACACCGCTATCTGTATAAACATGGAAATATCTACACCGCTACCTGCATAAACATGGAAATATCACCACCGCTATCTGCATGAACATGGAAATAACTACACAGCCATCTGAATGAACATGGAAATATCTACACCGCTATCTGTATGAACATGGAAATATCTTCACCGCCATCTGTATGAACATGGATAGATCTACACAGCCATCTGGATGAACATGGAAATAACTACACCGCTATCTGTATGAATATGGAAATAGCTACACCGCTATCTGTATGAACATGGAAATATCTACACCGCTATCTGTATGAACTTGGAAATATCTACACCTCTATCTGTATGAACATGGAAATATCTTCACCGCCATCTGTATGAACATGGATATATCTACACAGCCATCTGGATGAACATGGAAATATCTACACCGCTATCTGTGTTAACATGCATACATCTTCACCGCTATCTGTATAAACATGGAAATATCTACACCGCTATCTGTATAACATGGAAATATCTACACAGCTATCTGTATGAACATGGAAATATCTACACCGCTATCTGCATGAAAATGGAAATATCTACACAGCTATCTGCATATACATGGAAATATCTACAAATCTATTTCTCTACACAAGGAAATATCTACACCGCAATCTCTATAAACATGGAAATATATACAACGCCATCTGTATGAACATGGAAATATCTGCACCGCCATCTGTATGAACATATAAATATCTAGACCGCCATCTGTATTAAGATGGAGATATCTACACCGCTATCTGTATAAACATGGAAATGTCTACACCGCTATCTCTATAAACATGGAAATGTCTACACCGCTACCTGTATAAACATGGAAATATCAGCACCGCCATCTGAATGAATATGGAAATATCTACACCGCTATCTCTATGAACATGGAAATATCTACACCGATATCTGTATGAACATGGAAATATCTTCACCGCCATCTGTATGAACATGGATATATCTACACAGCCATCTGGACGAACAAGGAAATATCAGCACCGCTGTCTGTATGAACATGGAAATATCTACACCGCTATCTGTACGAACATGGAAATATCTACACCGCTATCTGTAAGAACATGGAAATATCTTCAACGACATCTGTATGAACATGGATATATCTACACAGCCATCTGGATGAACATGGAAATATCTACACCGCTATCTGTATGAACATGGAAATATCTACACTGCTATCTGTGTAAACATGAATACATCTTCACCGCTATCTGTATAAACATGGATATATCTACCCCGCTATCTGTATAAACATGGAAATATCTACACCGCTACCTGTATAAACATGGAAATGTCAGCACCGTTATCAGTATGAACATGGAAATATCTACACAGCCATCTGGATGAAAATGGAAATAGTTACACCGCTATCTGTATGAACATGGAAATAGCTACACCGCCATCTGTTTGAACATGGAAATATCTACACCGCTATCTGTATGAACATGGAAATATCTACACCGCTATCTGTATGAACATGGAAATATCTTCACCGCCATCTGTATGAACATGAATATATCTACACAGCCATCTAGATGAACATGGAAATATCTACACCGCTATATGTATGAACATGGAATTAGCGACACTGCTATCTGTATGAACATGGAAATATCTACACCACTATCTGTATGAACATGGAAATATCCACACCGCTATCTGTATGAACATGGAAATATCTTCACCGCCATCTGTATGAACATGGATATATCTACACAGCCATCTGGATGAACATGGAAATATCTACAAAGCTATCTGCATGAACATGGAAATATCTACACCACTATCTGTGTAAACATGCATACATCTTCACCGCTATCTGTATAAACATGGGAATATCTACACCGCTATCTGTATGACCATAGAAATATCTACACCGCTATCTGTTTGAACACGGAAATATCTACTCCGCTATCTGAATGATAATGGGAATATCTACACAGCTATCTGCATATACATGGAAATATCTACAAAGCTATTTCTTTACACATGGAAATAACTACACCGCTATCTCTATTAACATGGAAATATCTACACCGCCATCTGTATGAACATGGAAATATCTGCACCGCCATCTGTATGAACATATAAATATCTACACCGCCATCTGTATTAAGATGGAGATATCTACACCTCTATCTGTATAAACATGGAAATATCTACACCGCTATCTGTATAAACATGGAAATACCTACACCGCTACCTGCATAAACATGGAATTATCAGCACCGCTATCTGTATGAACATGGAAATATCTACACCGCTATCTGTATGAACTTGGAAATATCTACACCGCTATCTGTGTAAACATGCATTCACCTTCACCTCTATCTGTATAAACATGGAAATGTCTACACCCCTATGGATATGAACATGGAAATATCTACACCGCTATCTGCATGAAAATGTAAATATCTACACAGCTATCTGCATATACATGGAAATATCTACAAAGCTATTTCTTTACACTTGGAAATATCTACACCGCTATCTCTATAAACATGGAAATATCTACACCGCCATCTGTATGAATATGGAAATATCTGCACTGCCATCTGTATGAACATATAAATATCTACATCGCCATCTGTATTAAGATGGAGATATCTACACCGGTATCTGTATAATCATGGAAATATCTACACCGCTATCTGTATAAACATGGATATATCTACCCCGCTATCTGTATAAACATGGAAATATCCACACCGCTACCTGTATAAACATGGAAATATCAGCACCGTTATCTGTATGAACATGGAAATATCTACACAGCCATCTGGATGAAAATGGAAATAGTTACACCGCTATCTGTATGAACATGGAAATAGCTACACCGCTATCTGTTTGAACATGGAAATATCTACACCGCTATCTGTATGAACATGGAAATATCTTCACCGCCATTTGTATGAACATGGAAATATCTTCACCGCCATCTGTACGAACATGGATATATCTACACAGCCATCTAGATGAACATGGAAATATCTACACCGCTATATGTATGAACATGGAATTAGCGACACCGCTATCTGTATGAACATGGAAATATCTACACCGCTATCTGTATGAACATGGAAATATCTACACCGCTATCTGTATGAACATGGAAATATCTTCACCGCCATCTGTACGAACATGGATATATCTACACAGACATCTGGATGAACATGGAAATATCTACACCGCTATCTGTATGAACATGGAAATATCTACACCACTATCTGTGTAAACATGCATACATCTTCACCGCTATCTGTATAAACATGGAAATATCTACACCGCTATCTGTATGACCATGGAAATATCTACACCGCTATCTGTTTGAACACGGAAATATCTACTCCGCTATCTGCATGATAATGGAAATATCTACACAGCTATCTGCATATACATGGAAATATCTACAAAGCTATTTCTTTACACATGGAAATAACTACACCGCTATCTCTTTTAACATGGAAATATCTACACCGCAATCTGTATGAACATGGAAATATCTGCACCGCCATCTGTATGAACATATAAATATCTACACCGCCATCTGTATTAAGATGGAGATATCTACACCTCTATCTGTATAAACATGGAAATATCTACACCGCTATCTGTATAAACATGGAAATATCTACACCGCTATCTGCATAAACATGGAAATACCTACACCGCTACCTGTATAAACATGGAAGTATCAGCACCGCTATCTGTATGAACATGGAAATATCTACACCGCTATCTGTATGAACATGGAAATCTCTACACCGCTATCTGTATAAACATGGAAATACCTACACCGCTACCTGTATAAACATGGAAGTATCAGCACCGCTATCTGTATGAACATGGAAATATCTACACCGCTATCTGTATGAACATGGAAATATCTACACCGATATCTGTATGAACATGTAAATATCTTCACCGCCATCTGTATGAACATAGATACATCTACACAGCCATCTGGATGAACATGGAAATATCAGCAACGCTGTCTGTATGGACATGGAAATATCTACACCGCTATCTGTATGAACATGGATATATCTACACCGCTATCTGTATGAACATGGAAATATCTTCACCGCCATCTGTATGAACATGGATATATCTACACAGCCAGCTGGATGAAGATGGAAATATCTACACCGCTATCTGTATGAACTTGGAAATATCTACACCGCTATCTGTGTAAACATGCATTCACCTTCACCGCTATCTGTATAAACATGGAAATGTCTACACCCCTATGGATATGAACATGGAAATATCTACTCCGCTATCTGTTTGAACATGGAAATATCTACACCGCTATCTGCATGAAAATGTAAATATCTACACAGCTATCTGCATATACATGGAAATATCTACAAAGCTATTTCTTTACACCTGGAAATATCTACACCGCTATCTCTATAAACATGGAAATATCTACACCGCCATCTGTATGAATATGGAAATATCTGCACTGCCATCTGTATGAACATATAAATATCTACATCGCCATCTGTATTAAGATGAAGATATCTACACCGCTATCTGTATAATCATGGAAATATCTACACCGCTATCTGTATAAACATGGATATATCTACCCCGCTATCTGTATAAACATGGAAATATCTACACCGCTACCTGTATAAACATGGAAATATCAGCACCGTTATCTGTATGAACATGGAAATATCTACACAGCCATCTGGATGAAAATGGAAATAGTTACACCGCTATCTGTATGAACATGGAAATAGCTACACCGCTATCTGTTTGAACATGGAAATATCTACACCGCTATCTGTATGAACATGGAAATATCTTCACCGCCATCTGTATGAACATGAATATATCTACACAGCCATCTAGATGAACATGGAAATATCTACACCGCTATATGTATGAACATGGAATTAGCGACACCGCTATCTGTATGAACATGGAAATATCTACACCGCTATCTGTATGAACATGGAAATATCTACACCGCTATCTGTATGAACATGGAAATATCTTCACCGCCATCTGTACGAACATGGATATATCTACACAGCCATCTGGATGAACATGGAAATATCTACACCGCTATCTGTATGAACATGGAAATATCTACACCACTATCTGTGTAAACATGCATACATCTTCACCGCTATCTGTATAAACATGGAAATATCTACACCGCTATCTGTATGACCATGGAAATATCTACACCGCTATCTGTTTGAACACGGAAATATCTACTCCGCTATCTGCATGATAATGGAAATATCTACACAGCTATCTGCATATACATGGAAATATCTACAAAGCTATTTCTTTACACATGGAAATAACTACACCGCTATCTCTATTAACATGGAAATATCTACACCGCCATCTGTATGAACATGGAAATATCTGCACCGCCATCTGTATGAACATATAAATATCTACACCGCCATCTGTATTAAGATGGAGATATCTACACCTCTATCTGTATAAACATGGAAATATCTACACCGCTATCTGTATAAACATGGAAATATCTACACCGCTATCTGTATAAACATGGAAATACCTACACCGCTACCTGTATAAACATGGAAGTATCAGCACCGCTATCTGTATGAACATGGAAATATCTACACCTCTATCTGTATGAACATGGAAATATCTACACCGATATCTGTATGAACATGTAAATATCTTCACCGCCATGTGTATGAACATAGATATATCTACACATCCATCTGGATGAACATGGAAATATCAGCAACGCTGTCTGTATGGACATGGAAATATCTACACCGCTATCTGTATGAACATGGAAATATCTACACCGCTATCTGTATGAACATGGAAATATCTTCACCGCCATCTGTATGAACATGGATATATCTACACAGCCAGCTGGATGAAGATGGAAATATCTACACCGCTATCTGTATGAACTTGGAAATATCTACACCGCTATCTGTGTAAACATGCATTCACCTACACCGCTATCTGTATAAACATGGAAATGTCTACACCCCTATGGATATGAACATGGAAATATCTACTCCGCTATCTGTTTGAACATGGAAATATCTACACCGCTATCTGCATGAAAATGTAAATATCTACACAGCTATCTGCATATACATGGAAATATCTACAAAGCTATTTCTTTACACTTGGAAATATCTACACCGCTATCTCTATAAACATGGAAATATCTACACCGCCATCTGTATGAATATGGAAATATCAGCACTGCCATCTGTATGAACATATAAATATATACATCGCCATCTGTATTAAGATGGAGATATCTACACCGCTATCTGTATAATCATGGAAATATCTACACCGCTATCTGTATAAACATGGATATATCTACTCCGCTATCTGTATAAACATGGAAATATCTACACCGCTACCTGTATAAACATGGAAATATCAGCACCGTTATCTGTATGAACATGGAAATATCTACACAGCCATCTGGATGAAAATGGAAATAGTTACACCGCTATCTGTATGAACATGGAAATAGCTACACCGCTATCTGTTTGAACATGGAAATATCTACACCGCTATCTGTATGAACATGGAAATATCTTCACCGCCATCTGTATGAACATGAATATATCTACACAGCCATCTAGATGAACATGGAAATATATACACCGCTATATGCATGAACATGGAATTAGCGACACCGCTATCTGTATGAACATGGAAATATCTACACCGCTATCTGTACGAACATGGAAATATCTACACCGCTATCTGTATGAACATGGAAATATCTTCACCGCCATCTGTACGAACATGGATATATCTACACAGCCATCTGGATGAACATGGAAATATCTACACCGCTATCTGTATGAACATGGAAATATCTACACCACTATCTGTGTAAACATGCATACATCTTCACCGCTATCTGTATAAACATGGAAATATCTACACCGCTATCTGTATGACCATGGAAATATCTACACCGCTATCTGTTTGAACACGGAAATATCTACTCCGCTATCTGCATGATAATGGAAATATCTACACAGCTATCTGCATATACATGGAAATATCTACAAAGCTATTTCTTTACACATGGAAATAACTACACCGCTATCTCTATTAACATGGAAATATCTACACCGCCATCTGTATGAACATGGAAATATCTGCACCGCCATCTGTATGAACATATAAATATCTACACCGCCATCTGTATTAAGATGGAGATATCTACACCTCTATCTGTATAAACATGGAAATATCTACACCGCTATCTGTAAAAACATGGAAATATCTACACCGCTATCTGTATAAACATGGAAATTCCTACACCGCTACCTGTATAAACATGGAAGTATCAGCACCGCTATCTGTATTAACATGGAAATATCTACACCGCTATCTGTATGAACATGGAAATATCTACACCGATATCTGCATGAACATGTAAATATCTTCACCGCCATCTGTATGAACATAGATATATCTACACAGCCATCTGGATGAACATGGAAATATCAGCAACGCTGTCTGTATGGACATGGAAATATCTACACCGCTATCTGTATGAACATGGAAATATCTACACCGCTATCTGTATGAACATGGAAATATCTTCACCGCCATCTGTATGAACATGGATATATCTACAGAGCCAGCTGGATGAAGATGGAAATATCTACACCGCTATCTGTATGAACTTGGAAATATCTACACCGCTATCTGTGTAAACATGCATTCACCTACACCGCTATCTTTATAAACATGGAAATGTCTACACCCCTATGGATATGAACATGGAAATATCTACTCCGCTATCTGTTTGAACATGGAAATATCTACACCGCTATCTGCATGAAAATGTAAATATCTACAAAGCTATCTGCATATACATGGAAATATCTACAAAGCTATTTCTTTACACTTGGAAATATCTACACCGCTATCTCTATAAACATGGAAATATCTACACCGCCATCTGTATGAATATGGAAATATCTGCACTGCCATCTGTATGAACATATAAATATCTACATCGCCATCTGTATTAAGATGGAAATATCTACACCGCTATCTGTATAATCATGGAAATATCTACACCCCTATCTGTATAAACATGGATATATCTACTCCGCTATCTGTATAAACATGGAAATATCTACACCGCTACCTGTATAAACATGGAAATATCAGCACCGTTATCTGTATGAACTTGGAAATATCTACACAGCCATCTGGATGAAAATGGAAATAGTTACACCGCTATCTGTATGAACATGGAAATAGCTACACCGCTATCTGTTTGAACATGGAAATATCTACACCGCTATCTGTATGAACATGGAAATATCTTCACCGCCATCTGTATGAACATGAATATATCTACACAGCCATCTAGATGAACATGGAAATATCTACACCGCTATATGTATGAACATGGAATTAGCGACACCGCTATCTGTATGAACATGGAAATATCTACACCGCTATCTGTATGAACATGGAAATATCTACACCGCTATCTGTATGAACATGGAAATATCTTCACCGCCATCTGGACGAACATGGATATATCTACACAGCCATCTGGATGAACATGGAAATATCTACACCGCTATCTGTATGAACATGGAAATATCTACACCACTATCTGTGTAAACATGCATACATCTTCACCGCTATCTGTATAAACATGGAAATATCTACACCGCTATCTGTATGACCATGGAAATATCTACACCGCTATCTGTTTGAACACGGAAATATCTACTCCGCTATATGCATGATAATGGAAATATCTACACAGCTATCTGCATATACATGGAAATATCTACAAAGCTATTTCTTTACACCTGGAAATAACTACACCGCTATCTCTATTAACATGGAAATATCTACACCGCCATCTGTATGAACATGGAAATATCTGCACCGCCATCTGTATGAACATATAAATATCTACACCGCCATCTGTATTAAGATGGAGATATCTAAACCTCTATCTGTATAAACATGGAAATATCTACAGCGCTATCTGTATAAACATGGAAATATCTACACCGCTATCTGTATAAACATGGAAATACCTACACCGCTACCTGTATAAACATGGAAGTATCAGCACCGCTATCTGTATGAACATGGAAGTATCTACACCGCTATCTGTATGAACATGGAAATATCTACACCGATATCTGTATGAACATGTAAATATCTTCACCGCCATCTGTATGAACATAGATATATCTACACAGCCATCTGGATGAACATGGAAATATCAGCAACGCTGTCTGTATGGACATGGAAATATCTACACCGCTATCTGTATGAACATGGAAATATCTACACCGCTATCTGTATGAACATGGAAATATCTTCACCGCCATCTGTATGAACATGGATATATCTACACAGCCAGCTGGATGAAGATGTAAATATCTACACCGCTATCTGTATGAACTTGGAAATATCTACACCGCTATCTGTCTAAACATGCATTCACCTTCACCGCTATCTGTATAAACATGGAAATGTCTTCACCCCTATGGATATGAACATGGAAATATCCACTCCGCTATCTGTTTGAACATGGAAATATCTACACCGCTATCTGCATGAAAATGTAAATATCTACACAGCTATCTGCATATACATGGAAATATCTACAAAGCTATTTCTTTACACTTGGAAATATCTACACCGCTATCTCTATAAACATGGAAATATCTACACCACCATCTGTATGAACATGGAAATATCTGCACCGCCATCTGTATGAAAATATAAATATCTAGACCGCCATCTGTATTAAGATGTAGATATCTACACCGCTATCTGTATAAACATGGAAATATCTACACCGCTATCTGTATAAACATGGAAATATCTACACCGCTACCTGTATAAACATGGAAATATCAGCACCGCTATCTGTATGAACATGGAAATATCTACACCGCTATCTCTATGAACATGGAAATATCTACACCGATATCTGTATGAACATGGAAATATCTTCACCGCCATCTGTATCAACATGGATATATCTACACAGCCATCTGGACGTACATGGAAATATCAGCACCGCTGTCTGTATGAACATGGAAATATCTACACCGCTATCTGTATGAACATGGAAATATCTACACCGCTATCTGTATGAACATGGAAATAACTTCACCGACATCTGTATGAAAATGGATATACCTACACAGCCATCTGGATGAACATGGAAATATCTACACCGCTATCTGTATGAACATGGAAATATCTACACCACTATCTGTGTAAACATGCATACATCTTCACCGCTATCTGTATAAACATGGAATTATCTACACCGCTATCTGTATGACCATGGAAATATCTACACTGCTATCTGTTTGAACACGGAAATATCTACTCCGCTATCTGCATGAAAATGGAAATATCTACACAGCTATCTGCATATACATGGAAATATCTACAAAGCTATTTCTTTACACATGGAAATAACTACACCGCTATCTCTATTAACATGGAAATATCTACACCGCCATCTGTATGAAAATGGAAATATCTGCATCGCCATCTGTATGAACATATAAATATCTACACCGCCATCTGTATTAAGATGGAGATATCTACACCGCTATCTGAATAAACTTGGAAATATCTACAACGCTATCTGCATAAACATGGAAACATCTACACTGCTATCTGTATAAACATGGAAATATCTGCACCGCTATCTGTATAAACATGGAAATATCAGCACCGCTATCTGTATGAACATGGAAATATCTACACAGCCATCTGAATGAACATGGAAATATCTACACCGCTATCTGTATGAACATGGAAATATCTTCACCGCCATCTGTATGAACATGGATATATCTACACAGCCATCTGGATGAACATGGAAATAACTACACCTCTATCTGTATGAACATGGAAATAGCTACACTGCTATCTGTATGAACATGGAAATATCTACACCGCTATCTGTATGAACATGGAAATATCTACACCTCTATCTGTATGAACATGGAAATATCTTCACCGCCATCTGTATGAACATGGATATATGTACACAGCCATCTGGATGAACATGGAAATATCAACACCGCTTTCTGTATGAACATGGAAATATCCACACCGCTATCTGTGTTAACATGCATACATCTTCACCGCTATCTGTATAAACTTGGAAATATCTACACCGCTATCTGTATAACATGGAAATATCTAAACAGCTATCTGTTTGAACATGGAAATATCTACACCGCTATCTGCATGAAAATGGAAATATCTACACAGCTATCTGCAAATACATGGAAATATCTACAAAGCTGTTTCTCTACACAAGGAAATATCTACACCGCAATCTCAATAAACATGGAAATATATACAACGCCATCTGTATGAACATGGAAATATCTGCACCGCCATCTGTATGAACATATAAATATCTACACCGCCATCTGTATTAAGATGGAGATATCTATACCGCTATCTGTATAAACATGGAAATATCTACACCGCTATCTCTATAAACATGGAAATATCTACACCGCTACCTGTATAAACATGGAAATATCAGCACCGCCATCGGAATGAATATGGAAATATCTACACCGCTATCTCTATGAACATGGAAATATCTACACCGATATCTGTATGAACATGGAAATATCTTCACCGCCATCTGTATGAACATGGATATATCTACCCCGCTTTCTGTATAAACATGGAAATATCTACACCGCTACCTGTATAAACATGGAAATATCAGCACCGTTATCTGTATGAACATGGAAATATCTACACAGCCATCTGGATGAAAATGGAAATAGTTACACCGCTATCTGTATGAACATGGAAATAGCTACACCGCTATCTGTTTGAACATGGAAATATCTACACCGCTATCTGTATGAACATGGAAATATCTACACCCCTATCTGTATGAACATGGAAATATCTTCACCGCCATCTGTATGAACATGAATATATCTACACAGCCATCTAGATGAACATGGAAATATCTACACCGCTATATGTATGAACATGGAATTAGCGACACCGCTATCTGTATGAACATGGAAATATCTACACCGCTATCTGTATGAACATGGAAATATCTACACCGCTATCTGTATGAACATGGAAATATCTTCACCGCCAACTGTATGAACATGGATATATCTACACAGCCATCTGGATGAACATGGAAATATCTACACCGCTATCTGTATGAACATGGAAATATCTACACCACTATCTGTGTAAACATGCATACATCTTCACCGCTATCTGTATAAACATGGAAATATCTACACCGCTATCTGTATGACCATGGAAATATCTACACCGCTACCTGTTTGAACACGGAAATATCTACTCCGCTATCTGCATGATAATGGAAATATCTACACAGCTATCTGCATATACACGGAAATATCTACAAAGCTATTTATTTACACGTGGAAATAACTACACCGCTATCTCTATTAACATGGAAATATCTACACCGCCATCTGTATGAACATGGAAATATCTGCACCGCCATCTGTATGAACATATAAATATCTACACCGCCATCTGTATTAAGATGGAGATATCTACACCTCTATCTGTATAAACATGGAAATATCTACACCGCTATCTGTATAAACATGGAAATATCTACACCGCTATCTGTATAAACATGGAAATACCTACACCGCTACCTGTATAAACATGGAAGTATCAGCACCGCTATCTGTATGAACATGGAAATATCTACACCGCTATCTGTATGAACATGGAAATATCTACACCGCTACCAGTATAAACATGGAAATATCACCACCGCTATGTGTATGAACATGGAAATATCTACACAGCCATCTCAATGAACATGGAAATATCTACAACGCTATCTGTATGAACATGGAAATAGCTACACCGCTATCTGTATGAACATGGAAATATCTACGCCACTATCTGTATGAACATGGAAATATCTACACCGCTATCTGTATGAACATGGAAATATCTTCACCGCCATCTGTATGAACATGGATATATCTACACAGCCATCTGGATGAACATGGAAATATCTACACCGCTATCTGTATGAACATGGAAATAGCTACACCGCTATCTGTATGAACATGGAAATATCTACACCGCTATCTGTATGAACATGGAAATATCTACACCGCTATCTGTATAAACATGGAAATATCTTCACAGCCATCTGTATGAACATGGATATATCTACACAGCCATCTGGATGGACATGGAAATATCAACACCGCTATCGGTATGAACATGGAAATATCTACACCGCTATCTGTTTTAACATGCATACATCTTCACCGCTATCTGTATAAAAATGGAAATATCTACAGCGCTATCTGTATGAACATGGAAATATCTACACAGCTATCTGTTTGAACATGGATATATCTACACCGCTATCTGCATGAAAATGGAAATATCTACACAGCTATCTGCATATACATGGAAATATCTACAAAGCTATTTCTCTACACATGGAAATATCTACACCGCAATCTCTATAAACATGGAAATATCTACACCGCCATCTGTATGAACATGGAAATATCTGCACCGCCATCTGTATGAACATACAAATATCTAGACCGCCATCTGTATTAAGATGCAGATGTCTACACCGCTATCTGTATAAACATGGAAATATCTACACCGCTATCTGTATAAACATGGAAATATCTACACCGCTATTTGTATAAACATGGGAATATCTACACCGCTACCTGTATAAACATGGAAATATCAGCACCGCTATCTGTATGAACATGGAAATATCTACACCGCTATCTCTGTGAACATGGAAATATCTTCACCGCCATCTGTATGAACATGGATATATCTACACAACCATCTGGACGAACATGCAAATAGCACCGCTGTCTGTATGAACATGGAAATATCTACACCGCTATCTGTATGAACATGGAAATATCTACAACGCTATCTGTATGAACATGGAAATAACTTCACCGACATCTGTATGAACATGGATATATCTACACAGCCATCTGGATGAACATGGAAATATCTACACTGCTATCTGTATGAACATGGAAATATCTACACCGCTATCTGTGTAAACAGGCATACATCTTAACCGCTATCTGTATAAACATGGATATATTTACACCGCTATCTGTATAAACATGGAAATATCTACACCGCTACCTGTATAAACATGGAAATATCAGCACCGTTTTCTGTATGAACATGGAAATATCTACACAGCCATCTGGATGAAAATGGAAATAGTTACACCGTTATCTGTATGAAAATGGAAATATCTACACCGATATCTGTATGAACATGGAAATATCTACACCGCTATCTGTATGAACATGGAAATATCTTCACCGCCATCTGTATGAACACGAATATATCTACACAGCCATCTGGATGAACATGGAAATATCTACACCGCTATATGTATGAACATGGAATTAGCTACAGCGCTATCTGTATGAACATGGAAATATCTACACCGCTATCTGTATGAACATGGGAATATCTACACCGCTATCTGTATGAACATGGAAATATCTTCACCGCCATCTGTATGAACATGGATATATCTACACAGCCATCTGGATGAACATGGAAATATCTACACCGCTATCTGTATAAACATGGAAATATCTACACCACTATCTGTGTAAACATGCATACATCTTCACCGCTATCTGTATAAACATGGAAATATCTACACCGCTATCTGTATGACGATGGAAATATCTACACCGCTATCTGTTTGAACACGGAAATATCTACTCCGCTATCTGCATCAAAATGGAAATAGCTTCACCGCCATCTGTATGAACATGGAAATATCTTCACCGCAATCTGTACGAACATGGATATATCTACACAGCCATCTGGATGAACATGGAAATATCTACACCGCTATCTGTATGAACATGGAAATATCTACACCACTATCTGTGTAAACATGCATACATCTTCACCGCTATCTGTATAAACATGGAAATATCTACACCGCTATCTGTATGACCATGGAATATCTACACCGCTATCTGTTTGAACACGGAAATATCTACTCCGCTATCTGCATGATAATGGAAATATCTACACAGCTATCTGCATATACATGGAAATATCTACAAAGCTATTTCTTTACACATGGAAATAACTACACCGCTATCTCTATTAACATGGAAATATCTACACCGCCATCTGTATGAATATGGAAATATCTGCACTGCCATCTGTATGAACATATAAATATCTAAATCGCCATCTGTATTAAGATGGAGATATCTACACCGCTATCTGTATAATCATGGAAATATCTACACCGCTATCTGTATAAACATGGATATATCTACTCCGCTATCTGTATAAACATGGAAATATCTACACCGCTACCTGTATAAACATGGAAATATCAGCACCGTTATCTGTATGAACATGGAAATATCTACACAGCCATCTGGATGAAAATGGAAATAGTTACACCGCTATCTGTATGAACATGGAAATAGCTACACCGCTATCTGTTTGAACATGGAAATATCTTCACCGCCATCTGTATGAACATGAATATATCTACACAGCCATCTAGATGAACATGGAAATATCTACACCGCTATATGTATGAACATGGAATTAGCGACACCGCTATCTGTATGAACATGGAAATATCTACACCGCTATCTGTATGAACATGGAAATATCTACACCGCTATCTGTATGAACATGGAAATATCTTCACCGCCATCTGGACGAACATGGATATATCTACACAGCCATCTGGATGAACATGGAAATATCTAAACCGCTATCTGTATGAACATGGAAATATCTACACCACTATCTGTGTAAACATGCATACATCTTCACCGCTATCTGTATAAACATGGAAATATCTACACCGCTATCTGTATGACCATGGAAATATCTACACCGCTATCTGTTTGAACACGGAAATATCTACTCCGCTATCTGCATGATGATGGAAATATCTACACAGCTATCTGCATATACATGGAAATATCTACAAAGCTATTTCTTTACACATGGAAATAACTACACCGCTATCTCTATTAACATGGAAATATCTACACCGCCATCTGTATGAACATGGAAATATCTGCACCGCCATCTGTATGAACATATAAATATCTACACCGCCATCTGTATTAAGATGGAGATATCTACACCTCTATCTGTATAAACATGGAAATATCTACACCGCTATCTGTAAAAACATGGAAATATCTACACCGCTATCTGTATAAACATGGAAATACCTACACCGCTACCTGTATAAACATGGAAGTATCAGCACCGCTATCTGTATGAACGTGGAAATATCTACACCGCTATCTGTATGAACATGGAAATATCTACACCGATATCTGTATGAACATGTAAATATCTTCACCGCCATCTGTATGAACATAGATATATCTACACAGCCATCTGGATGAACATGGAAATATCAGCAACGCAGTCTGTATGGACATGGAAATATCTACACCGCTATCTGTATGAACATGGAAATATCTACACCGCTATCTGTATGAACATGGAAATATCTTCACCGCCATCTGTATGAACATGGATATATCTACACAGCCAGCTGGATGAAGATGGAAATATCTACACCGCTATCTGTATGAACTTGGAAATATCTACACCTCTATCTGTGTAAACATGCATTCACCTTCACCGCTATCTGTATAAACATGGAAATGTCTACACCCCTATGGATATGAACATGGAAATATCTACTCCGCTATCTGTTTGAACATGGAAATATCTACACCGCTATCTGCATGAAAATGTAAATATCTACACAGCTATCTGCATATACATGGAAATATCTACAAAGCTATTTCTTTACACTTGGAAATATCTACACCGCTATCTCTATAAACATGGAAATATCTACACCGCCATCTGTATGAATATGGAAATATCTGCACTGCCATCTGTATGAACATATAAATATCTACATCGCCATCTGTATTAAGATGGATATATCTACCCCGCTATCTGTATAAACATGGAAATATCTACACCGCTACCTGTATAAACATGGATATATCTACCCCGCTATCTGTATGAACATGGATATATCTACACAGCCATCTGAATGAACATGGAAATATCTACACCGCTATCTGTGTAAACATGCATACATATTCACCGCTATCTGTATGAACATGGAAATAGCTACACCGCTATCTGTTTGAACATGGAAATATCTACACCGCTATCTGTATGAACATGGAAATATCTTCACCGCCATCTGTATGAACATGAATATATCTACACAGCCATCTAGATGAACATGGAAATATCTACACCGCTATATGTATGAACATGGAATTAGCGACACCGCTATCTGTATGAACATGGAAATATCTACACCGCTATCTGTATGAACATGGAAATATCTACACCGCTATCTGTATGAACATGGAAATATCTTCACCGCCATCTGGACGAACATGGATATATCTACACAGCCATCTGGATGAACATGGAAATATCTACACCGCTATCTGTATGAACATGGAAATATCTAAACCACTATCGGTGTAAACATGCATACATCTTCACCGTTATCTGTATAAACATGGAAATATCTACAACGCTATCTGTATGACCATGGAAATATCTACACCGCTATCTGTTTGAACACGGAAATATCTACTCCGCTATCTGCATGATAATGGAAATATCTACACAGCTATCTGCATATACATGGAAATATCTACAAAGCTATTTCTTTACACATGGAAATAACTACACCGCTATCTCTATTAACATGGAAATATCTACACCGCCATCTGTATGAACATGGAAATATCTGCACCGCCATCTGTATGAACATATAAATATCTACACCGCCATCTGTATTAAGATGGAGATATCTACACCGCTATCTGTATAAACATGGAAATATCTACACCGCTATCTGTATAAACATGGAAATATCTACACCGCTATCTGTATAAACATGGAAATACCTACACCGCTACCTGTATAAACATGGAAGTATCAGCACCGCTATCTGTATGAACATGGAAATATCTACACCGCTATCTGTATGAACATGGAAATATCTACACCGATATCTGCATGAACATGTAAATATCTTCACCGCCATCTGTATGAACATAGATATATCTACACAGCCATCTGGATGAACATGGAAATATCAGCAACGCTGTCTGTATGGACATGGAAATATCTACACCGCTATCTGTATGAACATGGAAATATCTACACCGCTATCTGTATGAACATGGAAATATCTTCACCGCCATCTGTATGAACATGGATATATCTACAGAGCCAGCTGGATGAAGATGGAAATATCTACACCGCTATCTGTATGAACTTGGAAATATCTACACCGCTATCTGTGTAAACATGCATTCACCTACACCGCTATCTGTATAAACATGGAAACGTCTACACCCCTATGGATATGAACATGGAAATATCTACTCCGCTATCTGTTTGAACATGGAAATATCTACACCGCTATCTGCATGAAAATGTAAATATCTACAAAGCTATCTGCATATACATGGAAATATCTACAAAGCTATTTCTTTACACTTGGAAATATCTACACCGCTATCTCTATAAACATGGAAATATCTACACCGCCATCTGTATGAATATGAAAATATCTGCACTGCCATCTGTATGAACATATAAATATCTACATCGCCATCTGTATTAAGATGGAGATATCTACACCGCTATCTGTATAATCATGGAAATATCTACACCGCTATCTGTATAAACATGGATATATCTACTCCGCTATCTGTATAAACATGGAAATATCTACACCGCTACCAGTATAAACATGGAAATATCAGCACCGTTATCTGTATGAACATGGAAATATCTACACAGCCATCTGGATGAAAATGGAAATAGTTACACCGCTATCTGTATGAACATGGAAATAGCTACACCGCTATCTGTTTGAACATGGAAATATCTACACCGCTATCTGTATGAACATGGAAATATCTTCACCGCCATCTGTATGAACATGAATATATCTACACAGCCATCTAGATGAACATGGAAATATCTAAACCGCTATATGTATGAACATGGAATTAGCGACACCGCTATCTGTATGAACATGGAAATATCTACACCGCTATCTGTATGAACATGGAAATATCTACACCGCTATCTGTATGAACATGGAAATATCTTCACCGCCATCTGGACGAACATGGATATATCTACACAGCCATCTGGATGAACATGGAAATATCTACACCGCTATCTGTATGAACATGGAAATATCTACACCACTATCTGTGTAAACATGCATACATCATCACCGCTATCTGTATAAACATGGAATTATCTACACCGCTATCTGTATGACCATGGAAATATCTACACTGCTATCTGTTTGAATACGGAAATATCTACTCCGCTATCTGCATGAAAATGGAAATATCTACACAGCTATCTGCATATACATGGAAATATCTACAAAGCTATTTCTTTACACATGGAAATAACTACACCGCTATCTCTATTAACATGGAAATATCTACACCGCCATCTGTATGAAAATGGAAATATCTGCACCGCCATCTGAATGAACATATAAATATCTACACCGCCATCTGTATTAAGATGGAGATATCTACACCGCTATCTGAATAAACTTGGAAATATCTACAACGCTATCTGCATAAACATGGAAACATCTACACTGCTATCTGTATAAACATGGAAATATCTGCACCGCTACCTGTATAAACATGGAAATATCAGCACCGCTATCTGTATGAACATGGAAATATCTACACAGCCATCTGAATGAACATGGAAATATCTACACCGCTATCTGTATGAACATGGAAATATCTTCACCGCCATCTGTATGAACATGGATATATCTACACAGCCATCTGGATGAACATGGAAATAACTACACCGCTATCTGTATGAACATGGAAATAGCTACACTGCTATCTGTATGAACATGGAAATATCTACACCGCTATCTGTATGAACATGGAAATATCTACACCGCTATCTGTATGAACATGGAAATATCTTCACCGCCATCTGTATGAACATGGATATATCTACACAGCCATCTGGATGAACATGGAAATAGCTACACTGCTATCTGGATGAACATGGAAATATCAACACCGCTTTCTGTATGAACATGGAAATATCTACACCGCTATCTGTGTTAACATGCATACATCTACACCGCTATCTGTATAAACTTGGAAATATCTACACCGCTATCTGTATAACATGGAAATATCTAAACAGCTGTCTGTTTGAACATGGAAATATCTACACCGCTATCTGCATGAAAATGGAAATATCTACACAGCTATCTGCAAATACATGGAAATATCTACAAAGCTGTTTCTCTACACAAGGAAATATCTACACCGCAATCTCTATAAACATGCAAATATATACAACGCCATCTGTATGAACATGGAAATATCTGCACCGCCATCTGTATGAACATATAAATATCTAGACCGCCATCTGTATTAAGATGGAGATATCTATACCGCTATCTGTATAAACATGGAAATATCTACACCGCTATCTCTATAAACATGGAAATATCTACACCGCTACCTGTATAAACATGGAAATATCAGCACCGCCATCGGAATGAATATGGAAACATCTACACCGCTATCTCTATGAACATGGAAATATCTACACCGATATCTGTATGAACATGGAAATATCTTCACCGCCATCTGTATGAACATGGATATATCTACCCCGCTATCTGTATAAACATGGAAATATCTACACCGCTACCTGTATAAACATGGAAATATCAGCACCGTTATCTGTATGAACATGGAAATATCTACACAGCCATCTGGATGAAAATGGAAATAGTTACACCGCTATCTGTATGAACATGGAAATAGCTACACCGCTATCTGTCTGAACATGGAAATATCTACACCGCTATCTGTATGAACATGGAAATATCTACACCCCTATCTGTATGAACATGGAAATATCTTCACCGCCATCTGTATGAACATGAATATATCTACACAGCCATCTAGATGAACATGGAAATATCTACACCGCTATATGTATGAACATGGAATTAGCGACACCGCTATCTGTATGAACATGGAAATATCTACACCGCTATCTGTATGAACATGGAAATATCTACACCGCTATCTGTATGAACATGGAAATATCTTCACCGCCAACTGTATGAACATGGATATATCTACACAGCCATCTGGATGAACATGGAAATATCTACACCGCTATCTGTATGAACATGGAAATATCTACACCACTATCTGTGTAAACATGCATACATCTTCACCGCTATCTGTATAAACATGGAAATATCTACACCGCTATCTGTATGACCATGGAAATATCTACACCGCTACCTGTTTGAACACGGAAATATCTACTCCGCTATCTGCATGATAATGGAAATATCTACACAGCTATCTGCATATACATGGAAATATCTACAAAGCTATTTCTTTACACGTGGAAATAACTACACCGCTATCTCTATTAACATGGAAATATCTACACCGCCATCTGAATGAACATGGAAATATCTGCACCGCCATCTGTATGAACATATAAATATCTACACCGCCATCTGTATTAAGATGGAGATATCTACACCTCTATCTGTATAAACATGGAAATATCTACACCGCTATCTGTATAAACATGGAAATATCTACACCGCTATCTGTATAAACATGGAAATACCTACACCGCTACCTGTATAAACATGGAAGTACCAGCACCGCTATCTGTATGAACATGGAAATATCTACACCGCTATCTGTATGAACATGGAAATATCTACACCGCTACCAGTATAAACATGGAAATATCACCACCGCTATGTGTATGAACATGGAAATATCTACACAGCCATCTCAATGAACATGGAAATATCTACAACGCTATCTGTATGAACATGGAAATAGCTACACCGCTATCTGTATGAACATGGATATATCTACGCCACTATCTGTATGAACATGGAAATATCTACACCGCTATCTGTATGAACATGGAAATATCTTCACCGCCATCTGTATGAACATGGATATATCTACACAGCCATCTGGATGAACATGGAAATATCTACACCGCTATCTGTATGAACATGGAAATAGCTACACCGCTATCTGTATGAACATGGAAATATCTACACCGCTATCTGTATGAACATGGAAATATCTACACCGCTATCTGTATGAACATGGAAATATCTTCACAGCCATCTGTATGAACATGGATATATCTACACAGCCATCTGGATGGACATGGAAATATCAACACCGCTATCGGTATGAACATGGAAATATCTACACCGCTATCTGTTTTAACATGCATACATCTTCACCGCTATCTGTATAAAAATGGAAATATCTACAGCGCTATCTGTATGAACATGGAAATATCTACACAGCTATCTGTTTGAACATGGATATATCAACACCGCTATCTGCCTGAAAATGGAAATATCTACACAGCTATCTGCATATACATGGAAATATCTACAAAGCTATTTCTCTACACATGGAAATATCTACACCGCAATCTCTATAAACATGGAAATATCTACACCGCCATCTGTATGAACATGGAAATATCTGCACCGCCATCTGTATGAACATACAAATATCTAGACCGCCATCTGTATTAAGATGGAGATATCTACACCGCTATCTGTATAAACATGGAAATATCTACACCGCTATCTGTATAAACATGGAAATATCTACACCGCTATCTGTATAAACATGGGAATATCTACACCGCTACCTGTATAAACATGGAAATATCAGCACCACTATCTGTATGAACATGGAAATATCTACACCGCTATCTCTGTGAACATGGAAATATCTTCACCGCCATCTGTATGAACATGGATATATCTACACAGCCATCTGGACGAACATGCAAATATCAGCACCGCTGTCTGTATGAACATGGAAATATCTACACCGCTATCTGTATGAACATGGAAATATCTACAACGCTATCTGTATGAACATGGAAATAACTTCACCGACATCTGTATGAACATGGATATATCTACACAGCCATCTGGATGAACATGGAAATATCTACACTGCTATCTGTATGAACATGGAAATATCTACTCCGCAATCTGTGTAAACAGGCATACATCTTAACCGCTATCTGTATAAACATGGATATATTTACACCGCTATCTGTATAAACATGGAAATATCTACACCGCTACCTGTATAAACATGGAAATATCAGCAACGTTTTCTGTATGAACATGGAAATATCTACACAGCCATCTGGATGAAAATGGAAATAGTTACACCGTTATCTGTATGAAAATGGAAATATCTACACCGATATCTGTATGAACATGGAAATATCTACACCGCTATCTGTATGAACATGGAAATATCTTCACCGCCATCTGTATGAACATGAATATATCTACACAGCCATCTGGATGAACATGGAAATATCTACACCGCTATATGTATGAACATGGAATTAGCTACAGCGCTATCTGTATGAACATGGAAATATCTACACCGCTATCTATATGAACATGGGAATATCTACACCGCTATCTGTATGAACATGGAAATATATTCACCGCCATCTGTATGAACATGGATATATCTACACAGCCATCTGGATGAACATGGAAATATCTACACCGCTATCTGTATAAACATGGAAATATCTACACCACTATCTGTGTAAACATGCATACATCTTCACCGCTATCTGTATAAACATGGAAATATCTACACCGCTATCTGTATGACCATGGAAATATCTACACCGCTATCTGTTTGAACACGGAAATATCTACTCCGCTATCTGCATGAAAATGGAAATATCTTCACCGCCATCTGTATGAACATGGAAATATCTTCACCGCAATCTGTACGAACATGGATATATCTACACAGCCATCTGGATGAACATGGAAATATCTACACCGCTACCTGTATGAACATGGAAATATCTACACCACTATCTGTGTAAACATGCATACATCTTCACCGCTATCTGTATAAACATGGAAATATCTACACCGCTATCTGTATGACCATGGAAATATCTACACCGCTATCTGTTTGAACACGGAAATATCTACTCCGCTATCTGCATGATAATGGAAATATCTACACAGCTATCTGCATATACATGGAAATATCTACAAAGCTATTTCTTTACACATGGAAATAACTACACCGCTATCTCTATTAACATGGAAATATCTACACCGCCATCTGTATGAACATGGAAATATCTGCACCGCCATCTGTATGAACTTATAAATATCTACACCGCCATCTGTATTAAGATGGAGATATCTACACCTCTATCAGTATAAACATGGAAATATCTACACCGCTATCTGTATAAACATGGAAATATCTACACCGCTATCTGTATAAACATGGAAATACCTACACCGCTACCTGTATAAACATGGAAGTATCAGCACCGCTATCTGTATGAACATGGAAATATCTACACCGCTATCTGTATGAACATGGAAATATCTACACCGATATCTGTATGAACATGTAAATATCTTCACCGCAATCTGTATGAACATAGATATATCTACACAGCCATCTGGATGAACATGGAAATATCAGCAACGCTGTCTGTATGGACATGGAAATATCTACACCGCTATCTGTATGAACATGAAAATATCTACACCGCTATCTGTATGAACATGGAAATATCTTCACCGCCATCTGTATGAACATGGATATATCTACACAGCCAGCTGGATGAAGATGGAAATATCTACACCGCTATCTGTATGAACTTGGAAATATCTACACCGCTATCTGTGTAAACATGCATTCACCTTCACCGCTATCTGTATAAACATGGAAATGTCTACACCCCTATGGATATGAACATGGAAATATCTACTCCGCTATCTGTTTGAACATGGAAATATCTACACCGCTATCTGCATGAAAATGTAAATATCTACACAGCTATCTGCATATACATGGAAATATCTACAAAGCTATTTCTTTACACTTGGAAATATCTACTCCGCTATCTCTATAAACATGGAAATATCTACACCGCCATCTGTATGAATATGGAAATATCTGCACTGCCATCTGTATGAACATATAAATATCTAAATCGCCATCTGTATTAAGATGGAGATATCTACACCGCTATCTGTATAATCATGGAAATATCTACACCGCTATCTGTATAAACATAGATATATCTACCCCGCTATCTGTATAAACATGGAAATATCTACACCGCTACCTGTATAAACATGGAAATATCAGCACCGTTATCTGTATGAACATGGAAATATCTACACAGCCATCTGGATGAAAATGGAAATAGTTACACCGCTATCTGTATGAACATGGAAATAGCTACACCGCTATCTGTTTGAACATGGAAATATCTTCACCGCCATCTGTATGAACATGAATATATCTACACAGCCATCTAGATGAACATGGAAATATCTACACCGCTATATGTATGAACATGGAATTAGCGACACCGCTATCTGTATGAACATGGAAATATCTACACCGCTATCTGTATGAACATGGAAATATCTACACCGCTATCTGTATGAACATGGAAATATCTTCACCGCCATCTGGACGAACATGGATATATCTACACAGCCATCTGGATGAACATGGAAATATCTAAACCGCTATCTGTATGAACATGGAAATATCTACACCACTATCTGTGTAAACATGCATACATCTTCACCGCTATCTGTATAAACATGGAAATATCTACACCGCTATCTGTATGACCATGGAAATATCTACACCGCTATCTGTTTGAACATGGAAATATCTACTCCGCTATCTGCATGATGATGGAAATATCTACACAGCTATCTGCATATACATGGAAATATCTACAAAGCTATTTCTTTACACATGGAAATAACTACACCGCTATCTCTATTAACATGGAAATATCTACACCGCCATCTGTATGAACATGGAAATATCTGCACCGCCATCTGTATGAACATATAAATATCTACACCGCCATCTGTATTAAGATGGAGATATCTACACCTCTATCTGTATAAACATGGAAATATCTACACCGCTATCTGTAAAAACATGGAAATATCTACACCGCTATCTGTATAAACGTGGAAATACCTACACCGCTACCTGTATAAACATGGAAGTATCAGCACCGCTATCTGTATGAACATGGAAATATCTACACCGCTATCTGTATGAACATGGAAATATCTACACCGATATCTGTATGAACATGTAAATATCTTCACCGCCATCTGTATGAACATAGATATATCTACACAGCCATCTGGATGAACATGGAAATATCAGCAACGCAGTCTGTATGGACATGTAAATATCTACACCGCTATCTGAATGAACATGGAAATATCTACACCGCTATCTGTATGAACATGGAAATATCTTCACCGCCATCTGTATGAACATGGATATATCTGCACAGCCAGCTGGATGAAGATGGAAATATCTACACCGCTATCTGTATGAACTTGGAAATATCTACACCTCTATCTGTGTAAACATGCATTCACCTTCACCGCTATCTGTATAAACATGGAAATGTCTACACCCCTATGGATATGAACATGGAAATATCTACTCCGCTATCTGTTTGAACATGGAAATATCTACACCGCTATCTGCATGAAAATGTAAATATCTACACAGCTATCTGCATATACATGGAAATATCTACAAAGCTATTTCTTTACACTTGGAAATAACTACACCGCTATCTCTATAAACATGGAAATATCTACACCGCCATCTGTATGAATATGGAAATATCTGCACTGCCATCTGTATGAACATATAAATATCTACATCGCCATCTGTATTAAGATGGATATATCTACCCCGCTATCTGTATAAACATGGAAATGTCTACACCCCTATGGATATGAACATGGAAATATCTACTCCGCTATCTGTTTGAACATGGAAATATCTACACCGCTATCTGCATGAAAATGTAAATATCTACACAGCTATCTGCATATACATGGAAATATCTACAAAGCTATTTATTTACACTTGGAAATATCTACACCGCTATCTCTATAAACATGGAAATCTCTACACCGCCATCTGTATGAATATGGAAATATCTGCACTGCCATCTGTATGAACATATAAATATCTACATCGCCATCTGTATTAAGATGGATATATCTACCCCGCTATCTGTATAAACATGGAAATATCTACACCGCTACCTGTATAAACATGGATATATCTACCCCGCTATCTGTATGAACATGGATATATCTACACAGCCATCTGAATGAACATGGAAATATCTACACCGCTATCTGTGTAAACATGCATACATCTTCACCGCTATCTGTATGAACATGGAAATAGCTACACCTCTATCTGTTTGAACATGGAAATATCTACACCGCTATCTGTATGAACTTGGAAATATCTTCACCGCCATCTGTATGAACATGAATATATCTACACAGCCATCTAGATGAACATGGAAATATCTACACCGCTATATGTATGAACATGGAATTAGCGACACCGCTATCTGTATGAACATGGAAATATCTACACCGCTATCTGTATGAACATGGAAATATCTACACCGCTATCTGTATGAACATGGAAATATCTTCACCGCCATCTGGACGAACATGGATATATCTACACAGCCATCTGGATGAACATGGAAATATCTACACCGCTATCTGTATGAACATGGAAATATCTACACCACTATCTGTGTAAACATGCATACATCTTCACCGTTATCTGTATAAACATGGAAATATCTACACCGCTATCTGTATGACCATGGAAATATCTACACCGCTATCTGTTTGAACACGGAAATATCTACTCCGCTATCTGCATGATAATGGAAATATCTACACAGCTATCTGCATATACATGGAAATATCTACAAAGCTATTTCTTTACACATGGAAATAACTACACCGCTATCTCTATTAACATGGAAATATCTACACCGCCATCTGTATGAACATGGAAATATCTGCACCGCCATCTGTATGAACATATAAATATCTACACCGCCATCTGTATTAAGATGGAGATATCTACACCGCTATCTGTATAAACATGGAAATATCTACACCGCTATCTGTATAAACATGGAAATATCTACACCGCTATCTGTATAAACATGGAAATACCTACACCGCTACCTGTATAAACATGGAAGTATCAGCACCGCTATCTGTATGAACATGGAAATATCTACACCGCTATCTGTATGAACATGGAAATATCTACACCGATATCTGCATGAACATGTAAATATCTTCACCGCCATCTGTATGAACATAGATATATCTACACAGCCATCTGGATGAACATGGAAATATCAGCAACGCTGTCTGTATGGACATGGAAATATCTACACCGCTATCTGTATGAACATGGAAATATCTACACCGCTATCTGTATGAACATGGAAATATCTTCACCGCCATCTGTATGAACATGGATATATCTACAGAGCCAGCTGGATGAAGATGGAAATATCTACACCGCTATCTGTATGAACTTGGAAATATCTACACCGCTATCTGTGTAAACATACATTCACCTACACCGCTATCTGTATAAACATGGAAATGTCTACACCCCTATGGATATGAACATGGAAATATCTGCTCCGCTATCTGTTTGAACATGGAAATATCTACACCGCTATCTGCATGAAAATGTAAATATCTACAAAGCTATCTGCATATACATGGAAATATCTACAAAGCTATTTCTTTACACTTGGAAATATCTACACCGCTATCTCTATAAACATGGAAATATCTACACCGCCATCTGTATGAATATGAAAATATCTGCACTGCCATCTGTATGAACATATAAATATCTACATCGCCATCTGTATTAAGATGGAGATATCTACACCGCTATCTGTATAATCATGGAAATATCTACACCGCTATCTGTATAAACATGGATATATCTACTCCGCTATCTGTATAAACATGGAAATATCTACACCGCTACCAGTATAAACATGGAAATATCAGCACCGTTATCTGTATGAACATGGAAATATCTACACAGCCATCTGGATGAAAATGGAAATAGTTACACCGCTATCTGTATGAACATGGAAATAGCTACACCGCTATCTGTTTGAACATGGAAATATCTACACCGCTATCTGTGTGAACATGGAAATATCTTCACCGCCATCTGTATGAACATGAATATATCTACACAGCCATCTAGATGAACATGGAAATATCTACACCGCTATATGTATGAACATGGAATTAGCGACACCGCTATCTGTATGAACATGGAAATATCTACACCGCTATCTGTATGAACATGGAAATATCTACACCGCTATCTGTATGAACATGGAAATATCTTCACCGCCATCTGGACGAACATGGATATATCTACACAGCCATCTGGATGAACATGGAAATATCTACACCGCTATCTGTATGAACATGGAAATATCTACACCACTATCTGTGTAAACATGCATACATCTTCACCGCTATCTGTATAAACATGGAAATATCTACACCGCTATCTGTATGACCATGGAAATATCTACACCGCTATCTGTTTGAACACGGAAATATCTACTCCGCTATCTGCATGATAATGGAAATATCTACACAGCTATCTGCATATACATGGAAATATCTACAAAGCTATTTCTTTACACATGGAAATAACTACACCGCTATCTCTATTAACATGGAAATATCTACACCGCCATCTGTATGAACATGGAAATATCTGCACCGCCATCTGTATGAACATATAAATATCTACACCGCCATCTGTATTAAGATGGAGATATCTAAACCTCTATCTGTATAAACATGGAAATATCTACACCGCTATCTGTATAAACATGGAAATATCTACACCGCTATCTGTATAAACATGGAAATACCTACACCGCTACCTGTATAAACATGGAAGTATCAGCACCGCTATCTGTATGAACATGGAAGTATCTACACCGCTATCTGTATGAACATGGAAATATCTACACCGATATCTGTATGAACATGTAAATATCTTCACCGCCATCTGTATGAACATAGATATATCTACACAGCCATCTGGATGAACATGGAAATATCAGCAACCCTGTCTGTATGGACATGGAAATATCTACACCGCTATCTGTATGAACATGGAAATATCTACACCGCTATCTGTATGAACATGGAAATATCTTCACCGCCATCTGTATGAACATGGATATATCTACACAGCCAGCTGGATGAAGATGGAAATATCTACACCGCTATCTGTATGAACTTGGAAATATCTACACCGCTATCTGTCTAAACATGCATTCACCTTCACCGCTATCTGTATAAACATGGAAATGTCTTCACCCCTATGGATATGAACATGGAAATATCCACTCCGCTATCTGTTTGAACATGGAAATGTCTACACCGCTATCTGCATGAAAATGTAAATATCTACACAGCTATCTGCATATACATGGAAATATCTACAAAGCTATTTCTTTACACTTGGAAATATCTACACCGCTATCTCTATAAACATGGAAATATCTACACCGCCATCTGTATGAACATGGAAATATCTGCACCGCCATCTGTATGAAAATATAAATATCTAGACCGCCATCTGTATTAAGATGGAGATATCTACACCGCTATCTGTATAAACATGGAAATATCTACACCGCTATATGTATAAACATGGAAATAACTACACCGCTACCTGTATAAACATGGAAATATCAGCACCGCTATCTGTATGAACATGGAAATATCTACACCGCTATCTCTATGAACATGGAAATATCTACACCGATATCTGTATGAACATGGAAATATCTTCACCGCCATCTGTATCAACATGGATATATCTACACAGCCATCTGGACGTACATGGAAATATCAGCACCGCTGTCTGTATGAACATGGAAATATCTACACCGCTATCTGTATGAACATGGAAATATCTACACCGCTATCTGTATGAACATGGAAATAACTTCACCGACATCTGTATGAAAATGGATATATCTACACAGCCATCTGGATGAACATGGAAATATCTACACCGCTATCTGTATGAACATGGAAATATCTACACCACTATCTGTATGAACATATAAATATCTACACCGCCATCTGTATTAAGATGGAGATATCTACACCGCTATCTGAATAAACTTGGAAATATCTACAACGCTATCTGCATAAACATGGAAACATCTACACTGCTATCTGTATAAACATGGAAATATCTGCACCGCTACCTGTATAAACATGGAAATATCAGCACCGCTATCTGTATGAACATGGAAATATCTACACAGCCATCTGAATGAACATGGAAATATCTACACCGCTATCTGTATGAACATGGAAATATCTTCACCGCCATCTGTATGAACATGGATATATCTACACAGCCATCTGGATGAACATGGAAATAACTACACCGCTATCTGTATGAACATGGAAATATCTACACCGCTATCTGTATGAACATGGAAATATCTACACCGCTATCTGTATGAACATGGAAATATCTTCACCGCCATCTGTGTGAACATGGATATATCTACACAGCCAGCTGGATGAAGATGGAAATATCTACACCGCTATCTGTAAGAACTTGGAAATATCTACACCGCTATCTGTGTAAACATGCATTCACTTACACCGCTATCTGTATAAACATGGAAATGTCTACACCCCTATGGATATGAACATGGAAATATCTACTCCGCTATCTGTTTGAACATGGAAATATCTACACCGCTATCTGCATGAAAATGTAAATATCTACAAAGCTATCTGCATATACATGGAAATATCTACAAAGCTATTTCTTTACACTTGGAAATATCTACACCGCTATCTCTATAAACATGGAAATATCTACACCGCCATCTGTATGAATATGGAAATATCTGCACTGCCATCTGTATGAACATATAAATATCTACATCGCCATCTGTATTAAGATGGAGATATCTACACCGCTATCTGTATAATCATGGAAATATCTACACCGCTATCTGTATAAACATGGATATATATACTCCGCTATCTGTATAAACATGGAAATATCTACACCGCTACCTGTATAAACATGGAAATATCAGCACCGTTATCTGTATGAACATGGAAATATCTACACAGCCATCTGGATGAAAATGGAAATAGTTACACCGCTATCTGTATGAACATGGAAATAGCTACACCGCTATCTGTTTGAACATGGAAATATCTACACCGCTATCTGTATGAACATGGAAATATCTTCACCGCCATCTGTATGAACATGAATATATCTACACAGCCATCTAGATGAACATGGAAATATCTACACCGCTATATGTATGAACATGGAATTAGCGACACCACTATCTGTATGAACATGGAAATATCTACACCGCTATCTGTATGAACATGGAAATATCTACACCACTATCTGTGTAAACATGCATACATCTTCACCGCTATCTGTATAAACATGGAATTATCTACACCGCTATCTGTATGACCATGGAAATATCTACACTGCTATCTGTTTGAACACGGAAATATCTACTCCGCTATCTGCATGAAAATGGAAATATCTACACTGCTATCTGTATAAACATGGAAATATCTGCACCGCTACCTGTATAAACATGGAAATATCTTCACCGCCATCTGTATGAACATGAATATATCTACACAGACATCTAGATGAACATGGAAATATCTACACCGCTATATGTATGAACATGGAATTAGCGACACCGCTATCTGTATGAACATGGAAATATCTACACCGCTATCTGTATGAACATGGAAATATCTACACCACTATCTGTGTAAACATGCATACATCTTCACCGCTATCTGTATAAACATGGAATTATCTACACCGCTATCTGTATGACCATGGAAATATCTACACTGCTATCTGTTTGAACACGGAAATATCTACTCCGCTATCTGCATGAAAATGGAAATATCTACACTGCAATCTGTATAAACATGGAAATATCTGCACCGCTACCTGTATAAACATGGAAATATCAGCACCGCTATCTGTATGAACATGGAAATATCTACACAGCCATCTGAATGAACATGGAAATATCTACACCGCTATCTGTATGAACATGGAAATATCTTCACCGCCATCTGTATGAACATGGATATATCTACACAGCCATCTGGATGAACATGGAAATAACTACACCGCTATCTGTATGAACATGGAAATAGCTACACTGCTATCTGTATGAACATGGAAATATCTACACCGCTATCTGTATGAACATGGAAATATCTACACCTCTATCTGTATGAACATGGAAATATCTTCACCGCCATCTGTATGAACATGGATATATGTACACTGCCATCTGGATGAACATGGAAATATCAACACCGCTTTCTGTATGAACATGGAAATATCTACACCGCTATCTGTGTTAACATGCATACATCTTCACCGCTATCTGTATAAACTTGGAAATATCTACACCGCTATCTGTATAACATGGAAATATCTAAACAGCTGTCTGTTTGAACATGGAAATATCTACACCGCTATCTGCATGAAAATGGAAATATCTACAGAGCTATCTGCAAATACATGGAAATATCTACAAAGCTGTTTCTCTACACAAGGAAATATCTACACCGCAATCTCTATAAACATGCAAATATATACAACGCCATCTGTATGAACATGGAAATATCTGCACCGCCATCTGTATGAACATATAAATATCTAGACCGCCATCTGTATTAAGATGGAGATATCTATACCGCTATCTGTATAAACATGGAAATATCTACACCGCTATCTCTATAAACATGGAAATATCTACACCGCTACCTGTATAAACATGGAAATATCAGCACCGCCATCGGAATGAATATGGAAACATCTACACCGCTATCTCTATGAACATGGAAATATCTACACCGATATCTGTATGAACATGGAAATATCTTCACCGCCATCTGTATGAACATGGATATATCTACCCCGCTATCTGTATAAACATGGAAATATCTACACCGCTACCTGTATAAACATGGAAATATCAGCACCGTTATCTGTATGAACATGGAAATATCTACACAGCCATCTGGATGAAAATGGAAATAGTTACACCGCTATCTGTATGAACATGGAAATAGCTACACCGCTATCTGTCTGAACATGGAAATATCTACACCGCTATCTGTATGAACATGGAAATATCTACACCCCTATCTGTATGAACATGGAAATATCTTCACCGCCATCTGTATGAACATGAATATATCTACACAGCCATCTAGATGAACATGGAAATATCTACACCGCTATATGTATGAACATGGAATTAGCGACACCGCTATCTGTATGAACATGGAAATATCTACACCGCTATCTGTATGAACATGGAAATATCTACACCGCTATCTGTATGAACATGGAAATATCTTCACCGCCAACTGTATGAACATGGATATATCTACACAGCCATCTGGATGAACATGGAAATATCTACACCGCTATCTGTATGAACATGGAAATATCTACACCACTATCTGTGTAAACATGCATACATCTTCACCGCTATCTGTATAAACATGGAAATATCTACACCGCTATCTGTATGACCATGGAAATATCTACACCGCTACCTGTTTGAACACGGAAATATCTACTCCGCTATCTGCATGATAATGGAAATATCTACACAGCTATCTGCATATACATGGAAATATCTACAAAGCTATTTCTTTACACGTGGAAATAACTACACCGCTATCTCTATTAACATGGAAATATCTACACCGCCATCTGAATGAACATGGAAATATCTGCACCGCCATCTGTATGAACATATAAATATCTACACCGCCATCTGTATTAAGATGGAGATATCTACACCTCTATCTGTATAAACATGGAAATATCTACACCGCTATCTGTATAAACATGGAAATATCTACACCGCTATCTGTATAAACATGGAAATACCTACACCGCTACCTGTATAAACATGGAAGTATCAGCACCGCTATCTGTATGAACATGGAAATATCTACACCGCTATCTGTATGAACATGGAAATATCTACACCGCTACCAGTATAAACATGGAAATATCACCACCGCTATATGTATGAACATGGAAATATCTACACAGCCATCTCAATGAACATGGAAATATCTACAACGCTATCTGTATGAACATGGAAATAGCTACACCGCTATCTGTATGAACATGGAAATATCTACGCCACTATCTCTATGAACATGGAAATATCTACACCGCTATCTGTAGGAACATGGAAATATCTTCACCGCCATCTGTATGAACATGGATATATCTACACAGCCATCTGGATGAACATGGAAATATCTACACCGCTATCTGTATGAACATGGAAATAGCTACACCGCTATCTGTATGAACATGGAAATATCTACACCGCTATCTGTATGAACATGGAAATATCTACACCGCTATCTGTATGAACATGGAAATATCTTCACCGCCATCTGTATGAACATGGATATATCTACACAGCCATCTGGATGGACATGGAAATATCAACACCGCTATCGGTATGAACATGGAAATATCTACACCGCTATCTGTTTTAACATGCATACATCTTCACCGCTATCTGTATAAAAATGGAAATATCTACAGCGCTATCTGTATGAACATGGAAATATCTACACAGCTATCTGTTTGAACATGGATATATCTACACCACTATCTGCCTGAAAATGGAAATATCTACACAGCTATCTGCATATACATGGAAATATCTACAAAGCTATTTCTCTACACATGGAAATATCTACACCGCAATCTCTATAAACATGGAAATATCTACACCGCCATCTGTATGAACATGGAAATATCTGCACCGCCATCTGTATGAACATACAAATATCTAGACCGCCATCTGTATTAAGATGGAGATATCTACACCGCTATCTGTATAAACATGGAAATATCTACACCGCTATCTGTATAAACATGGAAATATCTACACCGCTATCTGTATAAACATGGGAATATCTACACCGCTACCTGTATAAACATGGAAATATCAGCACCACTATCTGTATGAACATGGAAATATCTACACCGCTATCTCTGTGAACATGGAAATATCTTCACCGCCATCTGTATGAACATGGATATATCTACACAGCCATCTGGACGAACATGCAAATATCAGCACCGCTGTCTGTATGAACATGGAAATATCTACACCGCTATCTGTATGAACATGGAAATATCTACAACGCTATCTGTATGAACATGGAAATAACTTCACCGACATCTGTATGAACATGGATATATCTACACAGCCATCTGGATGAACATGGAAATATCTACACTGCTATCTGTATGAACATGGAAATATCTACTCCGCTATCTGTGTAAACAGGCATACATCTTAACCGCTATCTGTATAAACATGGATATATTTACACCGCTATCTGTATAAACATGGAAATATCTACACCGCTACCTGTATAAACATGGAAATATCAGCACCGTTTTCTGTATGAACATGGAAATATCTACACAGCCATCTGGATGAAAATGGAAATAGTTACACCGTTATCTGTATGAAAATGGAAATATCTACACCGATATCTGTATGAACATGGAAATATCTACACCGCTATCTGTATGAACATGGAAATATCTTCACCGCCATCTGTATGAACATGAATATATCTACACAGCCATCTGGATGAACATGGAAATATCTACACCGCTATATGTATGAACATGGAATTAGCTACAGCGCTATCTGTATGAACATGGAAATATCTACACCGCTATCTGTATGAACATGGATATATCTACCCCGCTATCTGTATAAACATGGAAATATCTACACCGCTACCTGTATAAACATGGAAATATCAGCACCGTTATCTGTATGAACATGGAAATATCTACACAGCCATCTGGATGAAAATGGAAATAGTTACACCGCTATCTGTATGAACATGGAAATAGCTACACCGCTATCTGTTTGAACATGGAAATATCTTCACCGCCATCTGTATGAACATGAATATATCTACACAGCCATCTAGATGAACATGGAAATATCTACACCGCTATATGTATGAACATGGAATTAGCGACACCGCTATCTGTATGAACATGGAAATATCTACACCGCTATCTGTATGAACATGGAAATATCTACACCGCTATCTGTATGAACATGGAAATATCTTCACCGCCATCTGGACGAACATGGATATATCTACACAGCCATCTGGATGAACATGGAAATATCTAAACCGCTATCTGTATGAACATGGAAATATCTACACCACTATCTGTGTAAACATGCAAACATCTTCACCGCTATCTGTATAAACATGGAAATATCTACACCGCTATCTGTATGACCATGGAAATATCTACACCGCTATCTGTTTGAACACGGAAATATCTACTCCGCTATCTGCATGATGATGGAAATATCTACACAGCTATCTGCATATACATGGAAATATCTACAAAGCTATTTCTTTACACATGGAAATAACTACACCGCTATCTCTATTAACATGGAAATATCTACACCGCCATCTGTATGAACATGGAAATATCTGCACCGCCATCTGTATGAACATATAAATATCTACACCGCCATCTGTATTAAGATGGAGATATCTACACCTCTATCTGTATAAACATGGAAATATCTACACCGCTATCTGTAAAAACATGGAAATATCTACACCGCTATCTGTATAAACATGGAAATACCTACACCGCTACCTGTATAAACATGGAAGTATCAGCACCGCTATCTGTATGAACATGGAAATATCTACACCGCTATCTGTATGAACATGGAAATATCTACACCGATATCTGTATGAACATGTAAATATCTTCACCGCCATCTGTATGAACATAGATATATCTACACAGCCATCTGGATGAACATGGAAATATCAGCAACGCAGTCTGTATGGACATGGAAATATCTACACCGCTATCTGTATGAACATGGAAATATCTACACCGCTATCTGTATGAACATGGAAATATCTTCACCGCCATCTGTATGAACATGGATATATCTACACAGCCAGCTGGATGAAGATGGAAATATCTACACCGCTATCTGTATGAACTTGGAAATATCTACACCTCTATCTGTGTAAACATGCATTCACCTTCACCGCTATCTGTATAAACATGGAAATGTCTACACCCCTATGGATATGAACATGGAAATATCTACTCCGCTATCTGTTTGAACATGGAAATATCTACACCGCTATCTGCATGAAAATGTAAATATCTACACAGCTATCTGCATATACATGGAAATATCTACAAAGCTATTTCTTTACACTTGGAAATATCTACACCGCTATCTCTATAAACATGGAAATATCTACACCGCCATCTGTATGAATATGGAAATATCTGCACTGCCATCTGTATGAACATATAAATATCTACATCGCCATCTGTATTAAGATGGATATATCTACCCCGCTATCTGTATAAACATGGAAATATCTACACCGCTACCTGTATAAACATGGAAATATCAGCACCGTTATCTGTATGAACATGGAAATATCTACACAGCCATCTGGATGAAAATGGAAATATTTACACCGCTATCTGTATGAACATGGAAATAGCTACACCGCTATCTGTTTGAACATGGAAATATCTACACCGCTATCTGTATGAACATGGAAATATCTTCACCGCCATCTGTATGAACATTAATATATCTACACAGCCATCTAAATGAACATGGAAATATCTACACCGCTATATGTATGAACATGGAATTAGCGACACCGCTATCTGTATGAACATGGAAATATCTACACAGCTATCTGTATGAACATGGAAATATCTACACCGCTATCTGTATGAACATGGAAATATCTTCACCGCCATCTGTACGAACATGGATATATCTACACAGCCATCTGGATGAACATGGAAATATCTACACCGCTATCTGTATGAACATGGAAATATCTACACCACTATCTGTGTAAACATGCATACATCTTCACCGCTATCTGTATAAACATGGAAATATCTACACCGCTATCTGTATGACCATGGAAATATCTGCACCGCTATCTGTTTGAACACGGAAATATCTACTCCGCTATCTGCATGATAATGGAAATATCTACACAGCTATCTGCATATACATGGAAATATCTACAAAGCTATTTCTTTACACATGGAAATAACTACACCGCTATCTCTATTAACATGGAAATATCTACACCGCCATCTGTATGAACATGGAAATATCTGCACCGCCATCTGTATGAACATATAAATATCTACACCGCCATCTGTATTAAGATGGAGATATCTACACCTCTATCTGTATAAACATGGAAATATCTACACCGCTATCTGTATAAACATGGAAATATCTACACCGCTATCTGTATAAACATGGAAATACCTACACCGCTACCTGTATAAACATGGAAGAATCAGCACCGCTATCTGTATGAACATGGAAATATCTACACCGCTATCTGTATGAACATGGAAATATCTACACCGATATCTGCATGAACATGTAAATATCTTCACCGCCATGTGTATGAACATAGATATATCTTCACAGCCATCTGGATGAACATGGAAATATCAGCAACGCTGTCTGTATGGACATGGAAATATATACACCGCTATCTGTATGAACATGGAAATATCTACACCGCTATCTGTATGAACATGGAAATATCTTCACCGCCATCTGTATGAACATGGATATATCTACACAGCCAGCTGGATGAAGATGGAAATATCTACACTGCTATCTGTATGAACTTGGAAATATCTACACCGCTATCTGAGTAAACATGCATTCACCTACACCGCTATCTGTATAAACATGGAAATGTCTACACCCCTATGGATATGAACATGGAAATATCTACTCCGCTATCTGTTTGAACATGGAAATATCTACACCGCTATCTGCATGAAAATGTAAATATCTACACAGCTATCTGCATATACATGGAAATATCTACAAAGCTATTTCTTTACACTTGGAAATAGCTACACCGCTATCTCTATAAACATGGAAATATCTACACCGCCATCTGTATGAATATGGAAATATCTGCACTGCCATCTGTATGAACATATAAATATCTACATCGCCATCTGTATTAAGATGGAGATATCTACACCGCTATCTGTATAATCATGGAAATATCTACACCACTATCTGTATAAACATGGATATATCTACTCCGCTATCTGTATAAACATGGAAATATCTACACCGCTACCTGTATAAACATGGAAATATCAGCACCGTTATCTGTATTAACATGGAAATATCTACACAGCCATCTGGATGAAAATGGAAATAGTTACACCGCTATCTGTATGAACATGGAAATAGCTACACCGCTATCTGTTTGAACATGGAAATATCTACACCGCTATCTGTATGAACATGGAAATATCTTCACCGCCATCTGTATGAACATGAATATATCTACACAGCCATCTAGATGAACATGGAAATATCTACACCGCTATATGTATGAACATGGAATTAGCGACACCGCTATCTGTATGAACATGGAAATATCTACACCGCTATCTGTATGAACATGGAAATATCTACACCGCTATCTGTATGAACATGGAAATATCTTCACCGCCATCTGTACGAACATGGATATATCTACACAGCCATCTGGATGAACATGGAAATATCTACACCGCTATCTGTATGAACATGGAAATATCTACACCACTATCTGTGTAAACATGCATACATCTTCACCGCTATCTGTATAAACATGGAAATATCTACACCGCTATCTGTATGACCATGGAAATATCTACACAGCTATCTGTTTGAACACGGAAATATCTACTCCGCTATCTGCATGATAATGGAAATATCTACACAGCTATCTGCATATACATGGAAATATCTACAAAGCTATTTCTTTAAACATGGAAATAACTACACCGCTATCTCTATTAACATGGAAATATCTACACCGCCATCTATATGAACATGGAAATATCTGCACCGCCATCTGTATGAACATATAAATATCTACACCGCCATCTGTATTAAGATGGAGATATCTACACCTCTATCTGTATAAACATGGAAATATCTACACCGCTATCTGTATAAACATGGAAATATCTACACCGCTATCTGTATAAACATGGAAATACCTACACTGCTACCTGTATAAACATGGAAGTATCAGCACCGCTATCTGTATGAACATGGAAATATCTACACCGCTATCTGTATGAACATGGAAATATCTACACCGATATCTGTATGAACATGTAAATATCTTCACCGCCATCTGTATGAACATAGATATATCTACACAGCCATCTGGATGAACATGGAAATATCAGCAACGCTGTCTGTATGGACATGGAAATAACTACACCGCTATCTGTATGAACATGGAAATATCTACACCGCTATCTGTATGAACATGGAAATATCTTCACCGCCATCTGTATGAACATGGATATATCTACACAGCCAGCTGGATGAAGATGGAAATATCTACACCGCTATCTGTATGAACTTGGAAATATCTACACCGCTATCTGTCTAAACATGCATTCACCATCACCGCTATCTGTATAAACATGGAAATGTCTTCACCCCAATGGATATGAACATGGAAATATCCACTCCACTATCTGTTTGAACATGGAAATATCTACACCGCTATCTGCATGAAAATGTAAATATCTACACAGCTATCTGCATATACATGGAAATATCTAGAAAGCTATTTCTTTACACTTGGAAATATCTACACCGCTATCTCTATAAACATGGAAATATCTACACCGCCATCTGTATGAACATGGAAATATCTGCACCGCCATCTGTATGAAAATATAAATATGTAGACCGCCATCTGTATTAAGATGGAGATATCTACACCGCTATCTGTATAAACATGGAAATATCTACACCGCTATCTGTATAAACATGGAAATATCTACACCGCTATCTGTATAAACATGGAAATATCTATACCGCTACCTGTATAAACATGGAAATATCAGCACCGCTATCTGTATGAACATGGAAATATCTACACCGCTATCTCTATGAACATGGAAATATCTACACCGATATCTGTATGAACATGGAAATATCTTCACCGCCCTCTGTATCAACATGGATATATCTACACAGCCATCTGGACGTACATGGAAATATCAGCACCGCTGTCTGTATGAACATGGAAATATCTACACCGCTATCTGTATGAACATGGAAATATCTACACCGCTATCTGTATGAACATGGAAATAACTTCACCGACATCTGTATGAAAATGGATATATCTACACAGCCATCTGGATGAACATGGAAATATCCACACCGCTATCTGTATGAACATGGAAATATCTACACTGCTATCTGTGTAAACATGCATACATCTTCACCGCTATCTGTATAAACATGGAAATGTCTACACCCCTATGGATATGAACATGGAAATATCTACACCGCTATCTGTTTGAACATGGAAATATCTACACCGCTATCTGCTTGAAAATGTAAATATCTACACAGCTATCTGCATATACATGGAAATATCTACAAAGCTATTTCTTTACACATGGAAATATCTACACCGCTATCTCCATAAACATGGAAATATCTACAACGCCATCTGTATGAACATGGAAATATCTGCACCGCCATCTGTATGAACATATAAATATCTACACCGCCATCTGTATTAAGATGGAGATATCTACACCGCTATCTGTATAAACAGGGAAATATCTACACCGCTATCTGTATGAACATGGAAATATCTACACCGCTATCTGTATAAACATGGAAATATCTACACCGCTACCTGTATAAACTTGGAAATATCACCACCGCTATCTGCATGAACATGGAAATATCTACACAGCCATCTGAATGAACATGGAAATATCGACACCGCTATCTGTATGAACATGGAAATATCTTCACCGCCATCTGTATGAACATGGATATATCTACACAGCCATCTGGATGAACATGGAAATAACTACACCGCTATCTCTATGAACATGGAAATAGCTACACTGCTATCTGTATGAACATGGAAATATCTACACCGCTATCTGTATGAACATGGAAATATCTACACCTCTATCTGTATGAACATGGAAATATCTTCACCGCCATCTGTATGAACATGGATATATCTACACAGCCATCTGGATGAACATGGAAATATCAACACCGCTTTCTGTATGAACATGGAAATATCTACACCGCTATCTGTGTTAACATGCATACATCTTCACCGCTATCTGTATAAACTTGGAAATATCTACACCGCTATCTGTATAACATGGAAATATCTACACAGCTATCTGTTTGAACATGGAAATATCTACACCGCTATCTGCATGAAAATGGAAATATCTACACAGCTATCTGCATACATGGAAATATCTACAAAGCTATTTCTCTACACAAGGAAATATCTACACCGCAATCTCTATAAACATGGAAATATATACAAGGCCATCTGTATGAACATGGAAATATCTGCACCGCCATCTGTATGAACAAATAAATATCTAGACCGCCATCTGTATTAAGATGGAGATATCTACACCGCTATCTGTATAAACATGGAAATATCTACACCGCTATCTGTTTGAACATGGAAATATCTACACCGCTATATGTATGAACATGGAATTAACTACACCGGTATCTGAATGAACATGGAAATATCTACACCGCTATCTGTATGAACATGGAAATATCTACACCGCTATCTGTTTGAACACGGAAATATCTACTCCGCTATCTGCATGATAATGGAAATATCTACACAGCTATCTGCATATACATGGAAATATCTACAAAGCTATTTCTTTACACACGGAAATAACTACACCGCTATCTCTATTAATATGGAAATATCTACACCGCCATCTGTATGAACATGGAAATATCTGCACCGCCATCTGTATGAACATATAAATATCTACACCGCCATCTGTATTAAGATGGAGATATCTACACCTCTATCTGTATAAACATGGAAATATCTACACCGCTATCTGTATAAACATGGAAATATCTACACCGCAATCTCTATAAACATGGAAATATATACAACGCCATCTGTATGAACATGGAAATATCTGCACCGCCATCTGTATGAACATATAAATATCTAGACCGCCATCTGTATTAAGATGGAGATATCTACACCGCTATCTGTATAAACATGGAAATATCTACACCGCTATCTGTTTGAACATGGAAATATCTACACCGCTATATGTATGAACATGGAATTAACTACACCGGTATCTGAATGAACATGGAAATATCTACACCGCTATCTGTATGAACATGGAAATATCTACACCGCTATCTGTATGAACATGGAAATATCTTCACCGCCATCTGTATGAACATGGTTATATCTACACAGCCATCTGGATGAACATGGATATATCTCCACCGCTATCTGCATGAACATGGAAATATCTACACCGCTATCTGTGTAAACATGCATACATCTTCACCGCTATCTGTATAAACATGGAAATATCTACACCGCTATCTGTATAAACACGGAAATATCTACAACGCTACCTGTATAAACATGGAAATATCAGCACCGCTATCTGTATGAACATGGAAATATCTACACCGCTATCTCTATGAACATGGAAATATCTACACCGATATCTGTATGAACATGGAAATATCTTCACCGCCATCTGTATGAACTTGGATATATCTACACAGCCATCTGGATGAACATGGAATTATCAGCACCGCTGTCTGTTTGAACATGGAAATACCTACACCGCTATCTGTATGAACATGGAAATATCTACACCGCTATCTGTATGAACATGGAAATATCTTCACCACCATCTGTATGAACATGGATATATCTACACAGCCATCTGGATGAACATGGAAATATCTACACCGCTATCTGTATGAACATGGAAATATCTACACTGCTATCTGTGTAAACATGCATACATCTTCACCACTATCTGTATAAACATGGAAATATCTACACCGCTATCTGTATAAACCTTGAAATATCTACACCGCTACCTGTATAAACATGGAAATATCAGCACCACTATCTGTATGATCATGGAAATATATACACAGCCATCTGGATGAACATGGAAATCTCTACACCGCTATCTGTATGAACATGGAAATAGCTACACCTCTATCTGTATGAACATGGAAATATCTACACTGCTATCTGTATGAACATGGAAAGATCTACTCCGCCATCTGTATGAACAAGGAAATATCTTCACCACCATCTGTATGAACATGGATATACCTACACAGCCATCTGGATGAACATGGATATATCTACACCGCTATCTGTATGAACATGGAAATATCTGCACCGCTATCTGTGTAAACATGCATACATCTTCACCGCTATCTGTATAAACATGGAAATGTCTACACCGCTATGTGTATGAACATGGAAATATCTACACCGCTATCTGTTTGAACACGGAAATATCTACTCCGCTATCTGCATGAAAATGGAAATATCTACACAGCTATCTGCATATACATGGAAATATCTATAAAGCTATTTCTTTACACATGGAAATAACTACACCGCTATCTCTATTAACATGGAAATATCTACACTGCCATCTGTATGAACATGGATATATCTGCACCGCCATCTGTATGAACATATAAATATCTACACCGCCATCTGTATTAAGTTGGAGATATCTACACCGCTATCTGTATAAACATGAAAATATCTACACCGCTATCTGTATAAACATGGAAATATCTACACCGCTACCTGTATAAACATGGAAATATCAGCACCACTATCTGTATGAACATGGAAATATCTACACAGCCATCTGGATGAACATGGAAATATCTACACCGCTATCTGTATGAACATGGAAATAGCTACACCGCTAACTGTATGAACATGGAAATATCTACACCGCTATCTGCATGAACATGGAAATATCTTCACCGCCATCTGTATGAACATGGATATATCTACACAGCAATCTGGATGAACATGGAAATAACTACACCGCTATCTGTATGAACTTGGAAATAGCTACACTTCTATCAGTATGAACATGGAAATATCTACACCGCTATCCGTATAAACATGGAAAGATCTACACCGCTATCTGTATGAACATGGAAATATCTTCACCGCCATCTGTATGAACATGGATATATCTACACAGCCATCTGGATGAACATGGATATATCTCCACCGCTATCTGCATGAACATGGAAATATCTACACCGCTATCTGTGTAAACATGCATACATCTTCACCGCTATCTGTATTAACATGGAAATATCTACACAGCCATCTGGATGAACATGAAAATATCTACACCGCTATCTGTATGAACATGGAAATATCAGCACCGCTATCTGTATGAACATGGAAATATCTTCACCGCTATCTGTATGAACATGGAAATATCTACACCGCTATCTGTATGAACATGGAAATATCTACACCGCTATCTGTATGAACATGGAAATAGCTACACCGCTATCTGTATGAACATGGAAGTATCTACACCACTATCTGTATGAATATGGAAATATCTTCACCGCCATCTGTATGAACATGGATATATCTACACAGCCATCTGGATGAACATGGAAATAACTACACCGCTATCTGTATGAACATGGAAATAGCTACACTGCTATCTGTATGAACATGGAAATATCTACACCGCTATCTGTATGAACATGGAAATATCTACACCTCTATCTGTATGAACATGGAAATATCTTCACCGCCATCTGTATGAACATGGATATATCTACACAGCCATCTGGATGAACATGGAAATATCAACACCGCTTTCTGTATGAACATGGAAATATCTACACCGCTATCTGTGTTAACATGCATACATCTTCACCGCTATCTGTATAAACTTGGAAATATCTACACCGCTATCTGTATAACATGGAAATATCTACACAGCTATCTGTTTGAACATGGAAATATCTACACCGCTATCTGCATGAAAATGGAAATATCTACACAGCTATCTGCATACATGGAAATATCTACAAAGCTATTTCTCTACACAAGGAAATATCTACACCGCAATCTCTATAAACATGGAAATATATACAAGGCCATCTGTATGAACATGGAAATATCTGCACCGCCATCTGTATGAACAAATAAATATCTAGACCGCCATCTGTATTAAGATGGAGATATCTACACCGCTATCTGTATAAACATGGAAATATCTACACCGCTATCTGTTTGAACATGGAAATATCTACACCGCTATATGTATGAACATGGAATTAACTACACCGGTATCTGAATGAACATGGAAATATCTACACCGCTATCTGTATGAACATGGAAATATCTACACCGCTATCTGTTTGAACACGGAAATATCTACTCCGCTATCTGCATGATAATGGAAATATCTACACAGCTATCTGCATATACATGGAAATATCTACAAAGCTATTTCTTTACACACGGAAATAACTACACCGCTATCTCTATTAATATGGAAATATCTACACCGCCATCTGTATGAACATGGAAATATCTGCACCGCCATCTGTATGAACATATAAATATCTACACCGCCATCTGTATTAAGATGGAGATATCTACACCTCTATCTGTATAAACATGGAAATATCTACACCGCTATCTGTATAAACATGGAAATATCTACACCGCAATCTCTATAAACATGGAAATATATACAACGCCATCTGTATGAACATGGAAATATCTGCACCGCCATCTGTATGAACATATAAATATCTAGACCGCCATCTGTATTAAGATGGAGATATCTACACCGCTATCTGTATAAACATGGAAATATCTACACCGCTATCTGTTTGAACATGGAAATATCTACACCGCTATATGTATGAACATGGAATTAACTACACCGGTATCTGAATGAACATGGAAATATCTACACCGCTATCTGTATGAACATGGAAATATCTACACCGCTATCTGTATGAACATGGAAATATCTTCACCGCCATCTGTATGAACATGGTTATATCTACACAGCCATCTGGATGAACATGGATATATCTCCACCGCTATCTGCATGAACATGGAAATATCTACACCGCTATCTGTGTAAACATGCATACATCTTCACCGCTATCTGTATAAACATGGAAATATCTACACCGCTATCTGTATAAACACGGAAATATCTACAACGCTACCTGTATAAACATGGAAATATCAGCACCGCTATCTGTATGAACATGGAAATATCTACACCGCTATCTCTATGAACATGGAAATATCTACACCGATATCTGTATGAACATGGAAATATCTTCACCGCCATCTGTATGAACTTGGATATATCTACACAGCCATCTGGATGAACATGGAATTATCAGCACCGCTGTCTGTTTGAACATGGAAATACCTACACCGCTATCTGTATGAACATGGAAATATCTACACCGCTATCTGTATGAACATGGAAATATCTTCACCACCATCTGTATGAACATGGATATATCTACACAGCCATCTGGATGAACATGGAAATATCTACACCGCTATCTGTATGAACATGGAAATATCTACACCGCTATCTGTGTAAACATGCATACATCTTCACCACTATCTGTATAAACATGGAAATATCTACACCGCTATCTGTATAAACCTTGAAATATCTACACCGCTACCTGTATAAACATGGAAATATCAGCACCACTATCTGTATGATCATGGAAATATATACACAGCCATCTGGATGAACATGGAAATCTCTACACCGCTATCTGTATGAACATGGAAATAGCTACACCTCTATCTGTATGAACATGGAAATATCTACACTGCTATCTGTATGAACATGGAAAGATCTACTCCGCCATCTGTATGAACAAGGAAATATCTTCACCACCATCTGTATGAACATGGATATACCTACACAGCCATCTGGATGAACATGGATATATCTACACCGCTATCTGTATGAACATGGAAATATCTGCACCGCTATCTGTGTAAACATGCATACATCTTCACCGCTATCTGTATAAACATGGAAATGTCTACACCGCTATGTGTATGAACATGGAAATATCTACACCGCTATCTGTTTGAACACGGAAATATCTACTCCGCTATCTGCATGAAAATGGAAATATCTACACAGCTATCTGCATATACATGGAAATATCTATAAAGCTATTTCTTTACACATGGAAATAACTACACCGCTATCTCTATTAACATGGAAATATCTACACTGCCATCTGTATGAACATGGATATATCTGCACCGCCATCTGTATGAACATATAAATATCTACACCGCCATCTGTATTAAGTTGGAGATATCTACACCGCTATCTGTATAAACATGAAAATATCTACACCGCTATCTGTATAAACATGGAAATATCTACACCGCTACCTGTATAAACATGGAAATATCAGCACCGCTATCTGTATGAACATGGAAATATCTACACAGCCATCTGGATGAACATGGAAATATCTACACCGCTATCTGTATGAACATGGAAATAGCTACACCGCTAACTGTATGAACATGGAAATATCTACACCGCTATCTGCATGAACATGGAAATATCTTCACCGCCATCTGTATGAACATGGATATATCTACACAGCAATCTGGATGAACATGGAAATAACTACACCGCTATCTGTATGAACTTGGAAATAGCTACACTTCTATCAGTATGAACATGGAAATATCTACACCGCTATCCGTATAAACATGGAAAGATCTACACCGCTATCTGTATGAACATGGAAATATCTTCACCGCCATCTGTATGAACATGGATATATCTACACAGCCATCTGGATGAACATGGATATATCTCCACCGCTATCTGCATGAACATGGAAATATCTACACCGCTATCTGTGTAAACATGCATACATCTTCACCGCTATCTGTATTAACATGGAAATATCTACACAGCCATCTGGATGAACATGAAAATATCTACACCGCTATCTGTATGAACATGGAAATATCAGCACCGCTATCTGTATGAACATGGAAATATCTTCACCGCTATCTGTATGAACATGGAAATATCTACACCGCTATCTGTATGAACATGGAAATATCTACACCGCTATCTGTATGAACATGGAAATAGCTACACCGCTATCTGTATGAACATGGAAGTATCTACACCACTATCTGTATGAACATGGAAATATCTTCACCGCCATATGTATGAACATGGATATATCTACACAGCCATCTGGATGAACATGGAAATATCTACACCACTATATGTATGAACATGGAATTAGCTAAACCGCTATGTCTATGAACATGGAAATATCTACACCGCTATCTGTATGAACATGGAAGTATCTACACCGCTATCTGTATGAACATTGAAATATCTTCACCGCCATATGTATGAACACGGATATATCTAGACAGCCATCTGGATGAACATGGAAATATCAGCACTGCTGTCTGTATGAACATGGAAATATCTTCACCACCATCTGTATGAACATGGATATATCTACACAGCCATCTGGATGAACATGGAAATATCTACACCGCTATCTGTATGAACATGGAAATATCTACACCGCTATCTGTGTAAACATGCATACATCTTCACCACTATCTGTATAAACATGGAAATATCTACACCGCTATCTGTATAAACCTTGAAATATCTACACCGCTACCTGTATAAACATGGAAATATCAGCACCGCTATCTGTATGATCATGGAAATATATACACAGCCATCTGGATGAACATGGAAATCTCTACACCGCTATCTGTATGAACATGGAAATAGCTACACCTCTATCTGTATGAACATGGAAATATCTACACCGCTATCTGTATGAACATGGAAAGATCTACACCGCCATCTGTATGAACAAGGAAATATCTTCACCACCATCTGTATGAACATGGATATACCTACACAGCCATCTGGATGAACATGGATATATCTACACCGCTATCTGTATGAACATGGAAATAACTGCACCGCTATCTGTGTAAACATGCATACATCTTCACCGCTATCTGTATAAACATGGAAATGTCTACACCGCTATGTGTATGAACATGGAAATATCTACACCGCTATCTGTTTGAACACGGAAATATCTACTCCGCTATCTGCATGAAAATGGAAATATCTACACAGCTATCTGCATATACATGGAAATATCTATAAAGCTATTTCTTTACACATGGAAATAACTACACCGCTATCTCTATTAACATGGAAATATCTACACTGCCATCTGTATGAACATGGAAATATCTGCACCGCCATCTGTATGAACATATAAATATCTACACCGCCATCTGTATTAAGTTGGAGATATCTACACCGCTATCTGTATAAACATGAAAATATCTACACCGCTATCTGTATAAACATGGAAATATCTACACCGCTACCTGTATAAACATGGAAATATCAGCACCGCTATCTGTATGAACATGGAAATATCTACACAGCCATCTGGATGAACATGGAAATATCTACACCGCTAACTGTATGAACATGGAAATATCTACACCGCTATCTGCATGAACATGGAAATATCTTCACCGCCATCTGTATGAACATGGATATATCTACACAGCAATCTGGATGAACATGGAAATAACTACACCGCTATCTGTATGAACATGGAAATAGCTACACTTCTATCAGTATGAACATGCAAATATCTACACCGCTATCTGTATAAACATGGAAAGATCTACACCGCTATCTGTATGAACATGGAAATATCTTCACCGCCATCTGTATGAACATGGATATATCTACACAGCCATCTGGATGAACATGGATATATCTCCACCGCTATCTGCATGAACATGGAAATATCTACACCGCTATCTGTGTAAACATGCATACATCTTCACCGCTATCTGTATTAACATGGAAATATCTACACAGCCATCTGGATGAACATGAAAATATCTACACCGCTATCTGTATGAACATGGAAATAACAGCACCGCTATCTGTATGAACATGGAAATATCTTCACCGCTATCTGTATGAACATGGAAATATCTACACCGCTATCTGTATGAACATGGAAATATCTACACCGCTATCTGTATGAACATGGAAATAGCTACACCGCTATCTGTATGAACATGGAAGTATCTACACCACTATCTGTATGAACATGGAAATATCTTCACCGCCATATGTATGAACATGGATATATCTACACAGCCATCTGGATGAACATGGAAATATCTACACCACTATATGTATGAACATGGAATTATCTAAACCGCTATGTCTATGAACATGGCAATATCTACACCGCTATCTGTATGAACATGGAAGTATCTACACCGCTATCTGTATGAACATTGAAATATCTTCACCGCCATATGTATGAACACGGATATATCTAGAGAGCCATCTGGATGAACATGGAAATATCAGCACTGCTGTCTGTATGAACATGGAAATATCTACACCGCTATCTGTATGAACATGGAAATATCTACACAGCTATCTGTTTGAACATGGAAATATCTACACCGCTATCTGCATGAAAATGGAAATATCTCCACAGCTTTCTGCATATACATCAAAATATCTACAAAGCTATTCCTCTACACATGGAAATATCTACACCGCAATCTCTATAAACATGGAAATATCTACACTGCTCTCTGCATGAACATGGAAATATCTACACCGCTATCTGTATGAACATGGAAATAACTTCACCGCCATCTGTATGAAAATGGATATATCTACACAGCCATCTGGATGAACATGGAAATATCTACACCGCTATCTGTATGAACATGGAAACAGCTACACCGCTATCAGTATGAACATGGAAATATCTACACCGCTATCTGTATGAACACGGAAATATCTACACCGCTATCTGTATGAACATGGAAATATCTTCACCGCCATCTGTATGAACATGAATATATCTACACAGCCATCTGGATGAACATGGAAATATCTACACCGCTATATGTATGAACATGGAATTAACTACACCGGTATCTGAATGAACATGGAAATATCTACACCGCTATCTGTATGAACATGGAAATATCTACACCGCTATCTGTATGAACATGGAAATATCTTCACCGCCATCTGTATGAACATGGTTATATCTACACAGCCATCTGGATGAACATGGAAATATCTACACCGCTATCTGTATGAACATGGAAATATCTACACCGCTCTCTGTGTATACATGCATACATCTTCACCGCTATCTGTATAAACATGGAAATATCTACACCGCTACCCGTATAAACATGGAAATATCAGCACCGCTATCTGTATGAACATGGAAATATCTACACAGCCATCTGGAAGAACATGGAAATATCTACACCGCTATCTGTATGAACATGGAAATATCTTCAACGCCATCTGTATGAACATGGATATATCTACACAGCCATCTGGATGAACATGGAAATATCTACACCGCTATCTGTATGAACATGGAAATCTCTACACCGCTATCTGTGTAAACATGCATACATCTTCACCGCTATCTGTATAAACATGGAAATATCTACACTGCTATCTGCATGAGCATGGAAATATCTACACCGCTATCTGTATGAACATGGAAATATCTTCACCGCCATCTGTATGAAAATGGATATATCTACACAGCCATCTGGATGAACATGGAAATATCTACACCGCTATCTGTATAAACATGGAAATATCTACACTGCTATCTGCATGAACATGGAAATATCTACACCGCTATCTGTATGAACTTGGAAATATCTTCACCGCCATCTGTATGAACATGGTTATATCTACACAGCCATCTGGATGAACATGGAAATATCTACACCGCAATCTGTATGAACATGGAAATATCTACACCGCTCTCTGTGTATACATGCATACATCTTCACCGCTATCTGTATAAACATGGAAATATCTACACTGCTACCCGTATAAACATGGAAATATCAGCACCGCTATCTGTATGAACATGGAAATATCTACACAGCCATCTGGAGGAACATGGAAATATCTACATCGCTATCTGTATGAACATGGAAATAGCTACACCGCTATCTGTATGAACATGGAAACATCTACACCACTATCTATATGAACATGGAAATATCTACACCGCTATCTGTATGAACATGGAAATATCTTCACCGCCATCTGTATGAACATGGATATATCTACACAGCCATCTGGATGAACATGGAAATATCTACACCGCTATCTGTATGAACATGGAAATAGCTACTCCGCTATCTTAACATGGAAATATCTAAACCGCTATCTGTATGAACATGGAAATATCTACACCGCTATCTGTATGAACATGGAAATATCTTCACCGCCATCTGTATGAACATGGATATATCTACACAGCCATCTGGATGAACATGGAAATATCTACACCGCTATCTGTATGAACATGGAAATATCTACACCGCTATCTGTGTAAACATGCATACATCTTCACTGCTGTCTGTATAAACCTGGAAATAACTGCACCGCTATCTGTATGAACATGGAAATATCTACATCGCTATCTGTACGAACATGGAAATAGCTACACCGCTATCTGTATGAACATGGAAATATCTACACCACTATCTGTATAAACATGGAAATATCTACACCGCTATCTGTATGAACAAGGAAATATATAGACCACTATCTGTATAAACATGGAAATATCTACACCGCTACCTACATAAACTTGGAAATATCAGCACCGCTATCTGTATGAACATGGAAATATCTACACCGCTATCTCTATGAACATGGAAATATTTACACCGATATCTGTATGAACATGGAAATATCTTCACCGCCTTCTGTATGAACGTGGATATATCTACACAGCCATCTGGATGAACAAGGAAATATCAGCACCGCTGTCTGTATGAACATGGAAATGTCTACACCGCTATGTGTATGAACATGGAAATATCTACACCGCTATCTGTTTGAACACGGAAATATCTACTCCGCTATCTGCATGAAAATGGAAATATCTACACAGCTATCTGCATATACATGGAAATATCTATAAAGCTATTTCTTTACACATGGAAATAACTACACCGCTATCTCTATTAACATGGAAATATCTACACTGCCATCTGTATGAACATGGAAATATCTGCACCGCCATCTGTATGAACATATAAATATCTACACCGCCATCTGTATTAAGTTGGAGATATCTACACCGCTATCTGTATAAACATGAAAATATCTACACCGCTATCTGTATAAACATGGAAATATCTACACCGCTACCTGTATAAACATGGAAATATCAGCACCGCTATCTGTATGAACATGGAAATATCTACACAGCCATCTGGATGAACATGGAAATATCTACACCGCTATCTGTATGAACATGGAAATAGCTACACCGCTAACTGTATGAACATGGAAATATCTACACCGCTATCTGCATGAACATGGAAATATCTTCACCGCCATCTGTATGAACATGGATATATCTACACAGCAATCTGGATGAACATGGAAATAACTACACCGCTATCTGTATGAACATGGAAATAGCTACACTTCTATCAGTATGAACATGGAAATATCTACACCGCTATCCATATAAACATGGAAAGATCTACACCGCTATCTGTATGAACATGGAAATTTCTTCACCGCCATCTGTATGAACATGGATATATCTACACAGCCATCTGGATGAACATGGATATATCTCCACCGCTATCTGCATGAACATGGAAATATCTACACCGCTATCTCTGTAAACATGCATACATCTTCACCGCTATCTGTATTAACATGGAAATATCTACACAGCCATCTGGATGAACATGAAAATATCTACACCGCTATCTGTATGAACATGGAAATATCAGCACCGCTATCTGTATGAACATGGAAATATCTTCACCGCTATCTGTATGAACATGGAAATATCTACACCGCTATCTGTATGAACATGGAAATATCTACACCGCTATCTGTATGAACATGGAAATAGCTACACCGCTATCTGTATGAACATGGAAGTATCTACACCACTATCTGTATGAACATGGAAATATCTTCACCGCCATATGTATGAACATGGATATATCTACACAGCCATCTGGATGAACATGGAAATATCTACACCACTATATGTATGAACATGGAATTAGCTAAACCGCTATGTCTATGAACATGGAAATATCTACACCGCTATCTGTATGAACATGGAAGTATCTACACCGCTATCTGTATGAACATTGAAATATCTTCACCGCCATATGTATGAACACGGATATATCTAGACAGCCATCTGGATGAACATGGAAATATCAGCACTGCTGTCTGTATGAACATGGAAATATCTTCACCACCATCTGTATGAACATGGATATATCTACACAGCCATCTGGATGAACATGGAAATATCTACACCGCTATCTGTATGAACATGGAAATATCTACACCGCTATCTGTGTAAACATGCATACATCTTCACCACTATCTGTATAAACATGGAAATATCTACACCGCTATCTGTATAAACCTTGAAATATCTACACCGCTACCTGTATAAACATGGAAATATCAGCACCGCTATCTGTATGATCATGGAAATATATACACAGCCATCTGGATGAACATGGAAATCTCTACACCGCTATCTGTATGAACATGGAAATAGCTACACCTCTATCTGTATGAACATGGAAATATCTACACCGCTATCTGTATGAACATGGAAAGATCTACACTGCTATCTGCATGAACATGGAAATATCTACACCGCTATCTGTATGAACATGGAAATATCTTCACCGCCATCTGTATGAAAATGGATATATCTAGACAGCCATCTGGATGAACATGGAAATATCTACACCGCTATCTGTATGAACATGGAAATCTCTACACCGCTATCTGTGTAAACATGCATACATCTTCACCGCTATCTGTATAAACATGGAAATATCTACACTGCTATCTGCATGAACATGGAAATATCTACACCGCTATCTGTATGAACATGGAAATATCTTCACCGCCATCTGTATGAAAATGGATATATCTACACAGCCATCTGGATGAACATGGAAATATCTACACCGCTATCTGTATAAACATGGAAATATCTACACTGCTATCTGCATGAACATGGAAATATCTACACCGCTATCTGTATGAACTTGGAAATATCTTCACCGCCATCTGTATGAACATGGTTATATCTACACAGCCATCTGGATGAACATGGAAATATCTACACCGCAATCTGTATGAACATGGAAATATCTACACCGCTCTCTGTGTATACATGCATACATCTTCACCGCTATCTGTATAAACATGGAAATATCTACACTGCTACCCGTATAAACATGGAAATATCAGCACCGCTATCTGTATGAACATGGAAATATCTACACAGCCATCTGGAGGAACATGGAAATATCTACATCGCTATCTGTATGAACATGGAAATAGCTACACCGCTATCTGTATGAACATGGAAACATCTACACCACTATCTATATGAACATGGAAATATCTACACCGCTATCTGTATGAACATGGAAATATCTTCACCGCCATCTGTATGAACATGGATATATCTACACAGCCATCTGGATGAACATGGAAATATCTACACCGCTATCTGTATGAACATGGAAATAGCTACTCCGCTATCTTAACATGGAAATATCTAAACCGCTATCTGTATGAACATGGAAATATCTACACCGCTATCTGTATGAACATGGAAATATCTTCACCGCCATCTGTATGAACATGGATATATCTACACAGCCATCTGGATGAACATGGAAATATCTACACCGCTATCTGTATGAACATGGAAATATCTACACCGCTATCTGTGTAAACATGCATACATCTTCACTGCTGTCTGTATAAACCTGGAAATAACTGCACCGCTATCTGTATGAACATGGAAATATCTACATCGCTATCTGTACGAACATGGAAATAGCTACACCGCTATCTGTATGAACATGGAAATATCTACACCACTATCTGTATAAACATGGAAATATCTACACCGCTATCTGTATGAACAAGGAAATATATAGACCACTATCTGTATAAACATGGAAATATCTACACCGCTACCTACATAAACTTGGAAATATCAGCACCGCTATCTGTATGAACATGGAAATATCTACACCGCTATCTCTATGAACATGGAAATATTTACACCGATATCTGTATGAACATGGAAATATCTTCACCGCCTTCTGTATGAACGTGGATATATCTACACAGCCATCTGGATGAACAAGGAAATATCAGCACCGCTGTCTGTATGAACATGGAAATGTCTACACCGCTATGTGTATGAACATGGAAATATCTACACCGCTATCTGTTTGAACACGGAAATATCTACTCCGCTATCTGCATGAAAATGGAAATATCTACACAGCTATCTGCATATACATGGAAATATCTATAAAGCTATTTCTTTACACATGGAAATAACTACACCGCTATCTCTATTAACATGGAAATATCTACACTGCCATCTGTATGAACATGGAAATATCTGCACCGCCATCTGTATGAACATATAAATATCTACACCGCCATCTGTATTAAGTTGGAGATATCTACACCGCTATCTGTATAAACATGAAAATATCTACACCGCTATCTGTATAAACATGGAAATATCTACACCGCTACCTGTATAAACATGGAAATATCAGCACCGCTATCTGTATGAACATGGAAATATCTACACAGCCATCTGGATGAACATGGAAATATCTACACCGCTATCTGTATGAACATGGAAATAGCTACACCGCTAACTGTATGAACATGGAAATATCTACACCGCTATCTGCATGAACATGGAAATATCTTCACCGCCATCTGTATGAACATGGATATATCTACACAGCAATCTGGATGAACATGGAAATAACTACACCGCTATCTGTATGAACATGGAAATAGCTACACTTCTATCAGTATGAACATGGAAATATCTACACCGCTATCCATATAAACATGGAAAGATCTACACCGCTATCTGTATGAACATGGAAATTTCTTCACCGCCATCTGTATGAACATGGATATATCTACACAGCCATCTGGATGAACATGGATATATCTCCACCGCTATCTGCATGAACATGGAAATATCTACACCGCTATCTCTGTAAACATGCATACATCTTCACCGCTATCTGTATTAACATGGAAATATCTACACAGCCATCTGGATGAACATGAAAATATCTACACCGCTATCTGTATGAACATGGAAATATCAGCACCGCTATCTGTATGAACATGGAAATATCTTCACCGCTATCTGTATGAACATGGAAATATCTACACCGCTATCTGTATGAACATGGAAATATCTACACCGCTATCTGTATGAACATGGAAATAGCTACACCGCTATCTGTATGAACATGGAAGTATCTACACCACTATCTGTATGAACATGGAAATATCTTCACCGCCATATGTATGAACATGGATATATCTACACAGCCATCTGGATGAACATGGAAATATCTACACCACTATATGTATGAACATGGAATTAGCTAAACCGCTATGTCTATGAACATGGAAATATCTACACCGCTATCTGTATGAACATGGAAGTATCTACACCGCTATCTGTATGAACATTGAAATATCTTCACCGCCATATGTATGAACACGGATATATCTAGACAGCCATCTGGATGAACATGGAAATATCAGCACTGCTGTCTGTATGAACATGGAAATATCTTCACCACCATCTGTATGAACATGGATATATCTACACAGCCATCTGGATGAACATGGAAATATCTACACCGCTATCTGTATGAACATGGAAATATCTACACCGCTATCTGTGTAAACATGCATACATCTTCACCACTATCTGTATAAACATGGAAATATCTACACCGCTATCTGTATAAACCTTGAAATATCTACACCGCTACCTGTATAAACATGGAAATATCAGCACCGCTATCTGTATGATCATGGAAATATATACACAGCCATCTGGATGAACATGGAAATCTCTACACCGCTATCTGTATGAACATGGAAATAGCTACACCTCTATCTGTATGAACATGGAAATATCTACACCGCTATCTGTATGAACATGGAAAGATCTACACCGCCATCTGTATGAACAAGGAAATATCTTCACCACCATCTGTATGAACATGGATATACCTACACAGCCATCTGGATGAACATGGATATATCTACACCGCTATCTGTATGAACATGGAAATATCTGCACCGCTATCTGTGTAAACATGCATACATCTTCACCGCTATCTGTATAAACATGGAAATGTCTACACCGCTATGTGTATGAACATGGAAATATCTACACCGCTATCTGTTTGAACACGGAAATACTCCGCTATCTGCATGAAAATGGAAATATCTACACAGCTATCTGCATATACATGGAAATATCTATAAAGCTATTTCTTTACACATGGAAATAACTACACCGCTATCTCTATTAACATGGAAATATCTACACTGCCATCTGTATGAACATGGAAATATCTGCACCGCCATCTGTATGAACATATAAATATCTACACCGCCATCTGTATTAAGTTGGAGATATCTACACCGCTATCTGTATAAACATGAAAATATCTACACCGCTATCTGTATAAACATGGAAATATCTACACCGCTACCTGTATAAACATGGAAATATCAGCACCGCTATCTGTATGAACATGGAAATATCTACACAGCCATCTGGATGAACATGGAAATATCTACACCGCTATCTGTATGAACATGGAAATAGCTACACCGCTAACTGTATGAACATGGAAATATCTACACCGCTATCTGCATGAACATGGAAATATCTTCACCGCCATCTGTATGAACATGGATATATCTACACAGCAACCTGGATGAACATGGAAATAACTACACCGCTATCTGTATGAACATGGAAATAGCTACACTTCTATCAGTATGAACATGGAAATATCTACACCGCTATCCGTATAAACATGGAAAGATCTACACCGCTATCTGTATGAACATGGAAATATCTTCACCGCCATCTGTATGAACATGGATATATCTACACAGCCATCTGGATGAACATGGATATATCTCCACCGCTATCTGCATGAACATGGAAATATCTACACCGCTATCTGTGTAAACATGCATACATCTTCACCGCTATCTGTATTAACATGGAAATATCTACACAGCCATCTGGATGAACATGAAAATATCTACACCGCTATCTGTATGAACATGGAAATACCAGCACCGCTATCTGTTTGAACATGGAAATATCTACACCGCTATCTGCATGAAAATGGAAATATCTCCACAGCTTTCTGCATATACATCAAAATATCTACAAAGCTATTCCTCTACACATGGAAATATCTACACCGCAATCTCTATAAACATGGAAATATCTACACCGCCATCTGTATGAACATGGAAATATCTGCACCGCCATCTGTATGAACATGTAAATATCTAGACCGCCATCTGTATTAAGATGGAGATATCTACACCGCTATCTGTATAAACACGGAAATATCTACACCGCTACCTGTATAAACATGGAAATATCTACACCGCTATCTGTATAAACATGGAAATATCTACACCGCTACCTGTATAAACATGGAAATATCAGCACCGCTAACTGTATGAACATGGAAATATCTACACCGCTATCTCTATGAACATGGAAATATCTTCACCGATATCTGTAAGAACATGGAAATATCTTCACCGCCATCTGTATGAACATGGATATATCTACACAGCCATCTGGACGAAAATGGAAATATCAGCACCGCTGTCTGTATGAACATGGAAATATCTACACCGCTATCTGTATGAACATGGAAATATCTACACCGCTATCTGTATGAACATGGAAATATCTTAACCGCCATCTGTATGAACATGGATATATCTACACAGCCATCTGGATGAACATGGAAATATCTACACCGCTATCTGTATGAACATGGAAATCTCTACACCGCTATCTGTGTAAACATGCATACATCTTCACCGCTATCTGTATAAACATGGAAATATCTACACTGCTCTCTGCATGAACATGGAAATATCTACACCACTATCTGTATGAACATGGAAATAACTTCACCGCCATCTGTATGAAAATGGATATATCTACACAGCCATCTGGATGAACATGGAAATATCTACACCGCTATCTGTATGAACATGGAAACAGCTACACCGCTATCAGTATGAACATGGAAATATCTACACCGCTATCTGTATGAACACGGAAATATCTACACCGCTATCTGTATGAACATGGAAATATCTTCACCGCCATCTGTATGAACATGAATATATCTACACAGCCATCTGGATGAACATGGAAATATCTACACCGCTATATGTATGAACATGGAATTAACTACACCGGTATCTGAATGAACATGGAAATATCTACACCGCTATCTGTATGAACATGGAAATATCTACACCGCTATCTGAACATGGAAATATCTTCACCGCCATCTGTATGAACATGGTTATATCTACACAGCCATCTGGATGAACATGGAAATATCTACACCGCTCTCTGTGTATACATGCATACATCTTCACCGCTATCTGTATAAACATGGAAATATCTACACCGCTACCCGTATAAACATGGAAATATCAGCACCGCTATCTGTATGAACATGGAAATATCTACACAGCCATCTGGAAGAACATGGAAATATCTACACCGCTATCTGTATGAACATGGAAATATCTTCAACGCCATCTGTATGAACATGGATATATCTACACAGCCATCTGGATGAACATGGAAATATCTACACCGCTATCTGTATGAACATGGAAATCTCTACACCGCTATCTGTGTAAACATGCATACATCTTCACCGCTATCTGTATAAACATGGAAATATCTACACTGCTATCTGCATGAACATGGAAATATCTACACCGCTATCTGTATGAACATGGAAATATCTTCACCGCCATCTGTATGAAAATGGATATATCTACACAGCCATCTGGATGAACATGGAAATATCTACACCGCTATCAGTATGAACATGGAAACAGCTACACCGCTATGAGTATGAACATGGAAATATCTACACTGCTATCTGTATGAACACGGAAATATCTACACCGCTATCTGTATGAACATGGAAATATCTTCACCGCCATCTGTATGAACATGAATATATCTACACAGCCATCTGGATGAACATGGAAATATCTACACCGCTATATGTATGAACATGGAATTAACTACACCGGTATCTGAATGAACATGGAAATATCTACACCGCTATCTGTATGAACATGGAAATATCTACACCGCTATCTGTATGAACTTGGAAATATCTTCACCGCCATCTGTATGAACATGGTTATATCTACACAGCCATCTGGATGAACATGGAAATATCTTCACCGCCATCTGTATGAACATGGATATATCTACACAGCCATCTGGATGAACATCGAAATATCTACACCGCTGTCTGTATGAACATGGAAATATCTACACCGCTATCAGTGTAAGCATGCATACATCTTCACCGCTATCTGTATAAACATGGAAATATCTACACTGCTATCTGTATGAACATGGAAATATCTACACCACTATCTGTTTGAACATGGAAATATCTACACCGCTATCTGCATGAAAATGGAAATATCTACACAACGATCTGCATATACATGGAAATATCTACAAAGCTATCTCTTTACACATGGAAATAACTACAGCGCTATCTCTATAAACATGGAAATAGCTACACTGCCATCTGTATGAACATGGAAATACCTGCACCGCCATCTGTATGAACATATAAATATCTACACCGCCATCTATATTAAAATGGAGATATCTACACCACTATCTATCTGTTTGAACATGGAAATATCTACACCGCTATCTGTATGAACATGGAAATATCTACAACGCCATCTGTATGAACATGGAAATATCTGCACCGCCATCTGTATGAACATATAAATATCTACACCGCCATCTGTATTAAGATGGAGATATCTACACCGCTATCTGTATAAACATGGAAATATCTACACCGCTACCTGTACAAACATGGAAATAGCACCGCTATCTGTATGAACATGGAAATATCTACACCGCTATCTCTATGAACATGGAAATATCTACACCGATATCTGTGTAAACATGAATACATATTCACCGCTATCTGTATAAACATGGAAATATCTACACTGCTATCTGTATGAACATGGAAATATCTACACCGCTATCTGTTTGAACATGTAAATATATACACCGCTATGTACATGAAAATGGAAATATCTACAAAGCTATCTGCATATACATGGAAATATCTACACAGCTATCTCTTTACACATGGAAATAACTACACCGCTATATCTATAAACATGGAAATAACTACACCGCTATATCTATAAACATGGAAATATCTACACCGACTTCTGTATGTACATGGAAATATCTGCACCGACATCTGTATGAACATATAAATATCTACACCGCCATCTGTATTAAGAAGGAAATATCTAAACCGCTATCTATATAAACATGGAAATATCTACACCGCTGCCTGTATAAACATGGAAATATCAGCACCGCTATCTGTATGAACATGGAAATAGCTACACCGCTATCTGTATGAACATGGAAAAAGCTACACCGCTATCTGTGTAAACATGCATACATCCTCACCGCTATCTGTATAAAGATGGAAATATCTACACTGCTATCTGTATGAACATGGAAATATCTACACCACTATCTGCATGAAATTGGAAATATCTACACTGCTATCTGCAAATACATTTAAATATCTACACAGCTATAACTTTACACATGGAAATAACTACACCGCTATCAGTATGAACATGGAAATACCTACACCGCCATCTGTATGAACATGGAAATATTTGCACTGACATCTGTATGAACATATAAATATCTACACCGCCATCTGTATTAAGATGGAGATATGTACACTGCTATCAGTATAAACACGGAAATATCTACACCGCCATCTGTATGAACATATAAATATCTACACCACCATCTGTATTAAGAAGGAAATATCTAAACCGCTATCTGTATAAACATGGAAATATCTACACCGCTGCCTGTATAAACATGGAAATATCAGCACCGCTATCTGTATGAACATGGAAATATCTACACCGCTATCTGTATGAACATGGAAATAGCTACACCGCTATCTGTATGAACATGGATATATCTACACAGCCATCTGGATGAACATGGAAATATCTACACCGCTATCTGTGTAAACACGCATACATCTTCACCGCTATCTGTATAAACATGGAAATATCTACACCGCTATCTGTATGAACATGGAAATATCTACACTGCTATCTGTATGAACATGGAAATATCTACACCGCTATCTGTTTGAACATGGAAATATCTACACCGCTATCTGTATGAACATGGAAATATCTACACCGCTATCTGTTTGAATATGGAAATATCTACACCGCTATCAGCGTGAAAATGGAAATATCTGCACTGCTATCTGCATATACATGGAAATATCTACACAGCTATCTCTTTACACATGGAAATAACTACACCGCTATCTGTATGAACATGAAAATATCTGCACCGCCATCTGTATGAACATGGAAATATCTGCACCGTCATCCGAATGAACATATAAATATCTACACAGCCATCTGTATTAAGATGGATATATCTACACAGCTATCTGTATAAACATGGAAATTTCTACACCGCTATCTGTATAAACATGGAAATATCTACACCGCTATCTGTAAAAACATGGAAATATCAGCACCGCTATCTGTATGAACATGGAAATATCAGCCCCTCTATCTGTATGAACATGGAAGTATCTACACCGCTATCTCTATGAACATGGAAGTATCTACACCGCTATCTGTTTGAACATGGAAATATCTAAACCGCTATCTGCATGAAAATGGAAATATATACACAGCTATCTGCATATACATGGAAATATCTACACAGCTATCTCTTTACAAATGGAAATAACTACACCGCTATCTGTATGAACATGGAAATATCTTCACCGCCATCTGCATTAACATGGATATATCTACACAGCCATCTGGATGAACATGGAAATATCTACACCGCTGTCTGTATGAACATGGAAATATCTACACCGCTATCTGTGTAAGCATGCATACATCTTCACCGCTATCTGTATAAACATGGAAATATCTACACTGCTATCTGTATGAACATGGAAATATCTACACCACTATCTGTTTGAACATGGAAATATCTACACCGCTATCTGCATGAAAATGGAAATATCTACACAACGATCTGCATATACATGGAAATATCTACAAAGCTATCTCTTTACACATGGAAATAACTACAGCGCTATCTCTATAAACATGGAAATAGCTACACTGCCATCTGTATGAACATGGAAATACCTGCACCGCCATCTGTATGAACATATAAATATCTACACCGCCATCTAAATTAAAATGGAGATATCTACACCGCTATCTGTATAAACTTGGAAATATCTACACCGCTATCTGTATAAACATGGAAATATCTACACCGCAATCTGTATAAACATGGAAATATCTACACCGCTACCAGTATAAACATGGAAATATCAGCACCGCTATCTGTATGAACATGGAAATATCTACAGCGCTATCTCTATGAACATGGAAATTTCTACACCGCTATCTGTATGAACATGGAAATAGCTACACCGCTATCTGTATGAACATGGAAATATCTACACCACTATCTGTATGAACATGGAAATATCTACACAGCTATCTGTATGAACATGGATATATCTACACTGCCATCTGGATGAACACGGAAGTAACTACACCGCTATCTGTAAGAACATGGAAATATCTACACCGCAATCTGTGTAAATATGCATACATCTTCACCGCTATCTGTATAAACATGGAAATATCTACACCGCTATCTGTATGAACATGGAAATATCTACACCGCTATCTGTTTGAACATGGAAATATCTACAGCGCTATCTGCATGAAAATGGAAATATCTACACAGCTGTCTGCATATACATGGAAATATCTACACAGCTATCTCTTTACACATGGAAATAACTACACCGCTCTCTCTATGAACATGGAAATATCTACACCGCCATCTGTATGAACATGGAAATTTCTGCACCGTCATCTGTATGAACTTATAAATATCTCCACCGCCATCTGTATTAAGATGGAGATATCTACCCCGCTATCTGTATAAACATGGAAATATCTACACCTCTATCTGTATAAACATGGAAATATCTACACCGCTATCTGTATAAACATGGAAATATATACAACGCTACCTGTATAAACATGGAAATATTAGCACCGATATCTGTATGAACATGGAAATATCTACACCGCTATCTGTATGAACATGGAAATATCTACACTGCTATCTGTATGAACATGGAAATATCTAAACCGCTATCTGTATGAACATGGAAATATCTACACCGCTATCTGTATGAACATGGATATATCTACAGAGCCCTCTGGATGATCATGGAAATATCCACACCTCTATCTGTGTAAACATGCATACATCTTCACCGCTATCTGTATAAACAGGGAAATATCTACACCGCTATCTGTATGAACATGGAAATATCTACACCGCTATCTGTTTGAAGATGGAAATATATACACAGCTATCTGCATGAAAATGGAAATATCTACACAACGATCTGCATATACATGGAAATATCTACAAAGCTATCTCTTTACACATGGAAATAACTACAGCGCTATCTCTATAAACATGGAAATAGCTACACTGCCATCTGTATGAACATGGAAATATCTTCACCGCCATCTGTATGAACATGAATATATCTACACAGCCATCTGGATGAACACGGAAATATCTACAACTCTATATGTATGAACATGGAATTAGCTACACCGGTATCTGAATGAACATGGAAATATCTACACCGCTATCTGTATGAACATGGAAATATCTACACCGCTATCTGTATGAACATGGAAATATCTTCACCGCCATCTGTATGAACATGGATATATCTACACAGCCATCTGGATGAACATGGAAATATCTACACCGCTATCTGTATGAACACGGAAATATCTACACCGCTCTCTGTGTAAACATGCATACATCTTCACCGCTATCTGTATAAACATGGAAATATCTACACTGCTATCCGTATAAACATGGAAATATCAGCACTGCTATCTGTATGAACATGGAAATATCTACACAGCCATCTGGACGAACATGGAAATATCTACACCGCTATCTGTATGAACATGGAAATAGCTACACCGCTATCTGTATGAACATGGAAATATCTACACCGCTATCTGTATGAACATGGAAATATCTACACCGCTCTCTGTGTATACATGCATACATCTTCACCGCTATCTGTATAAACATGGAAATATCTACACCGCTACCCGTATAAACATGGAAATATCAGCACCGCTATCTGTATGAACATGGAAATATCTACACAGCCATCTGGAAGAACATGGAAATATCTACACCGCTATCTGTATGAACATGGAAATATCTTCAACGCCATCTGTATGAACATGGATATATCTACACAGCCATCTGGATGAACATGGAAATATCTACACCGCTATCTGTATGAACATGGAAATCTCTACACCGTTATCTGTGTAAACATGCATACATCTTCACCGCTATCTGTATAAACATGGAAATATCTACACTGCTATCTGCATGAACATGGAAATATCTACACCGCTATCTGTATGAACATGGAAATATCTTCACCGCCATCTGTATGAAAATGGATATATCTACACAGCCATCTGGATGAACATGGAAATATCTTCACCGCCATCTGTATGAACATGGATATATCTACACAGCCATCTGGATGAACATCGAAATATCTACACCGCTGTCTGTATGAACATGGAAATATCTACACCGCTATCAGTGTAAGCATGCATACATCTTCACCGCTATCTGTATAAACATGGAAATATCTACACTGCTATCTGTATGAACATGGAAATATCTACACCACTATCTGTTTGAACATGGAAATATCTACACCGCTATCTGCATGAAAATGGAAATATCTACACAACGATCTGCATATACATGGAAATATCTACAAAGCTATCTCTTTACACATGGAAATAACTACAGCGCTATCTCTATAAACATGGAAATAGCTACACTGCCATCTGTATGAACATGGAAATACCTGCACCGCCATCTGTATGAACATATAAATATCTACACCGCCATCTATATTAAAATGGAGATATCTACACCACTATCTATCTGTTTGAACATGGAAATATCTACACCGCTATCTGTATGAACATGGAAATATCTACAACGCCATCTGTATGAACATGGAAATATCTGCACCGCCATCTGTATGAACATATAAATATCTACACCGCCATCTGTATTAAGATGGAGATATCTACACCGCTATCTGTATAAACATGGAAATATCTACACCGCTACCTGTACAAACATGGAAATAGCACCGCTATCTGTATGAACATGGAAATATCTACACCGCTATCTCTATGAACATGGAAATATCTACACCGATATCTGTGTAAACATGAATACATATTCACCGCTATCTGTATAAACATGGAAATATCTACACTGCTATCTGTATGAACATGGAAATATCTACACCGCTATCTGTTTGAACATGTAAATATATACACCGCTATGTACATGAAAATGGAAATATCTACAAAGCTATCTGCATATACATGGAAATATCTACACAGCTATCTCTTTACACATGGAAATAACTACACCGCTATATCTATAAACATGGAAATAACTACACCGCTATATCTATAAACATGGAAATATCTACACCGACTTCTGTATGTACATGGAAATATCTGCACCGACATCTGTATGAACATATAAATATCTACACCGCCATCTGTATTAAGAAGGAAATCTCTAAACCGCTATCTATATAAACATGGAAATATCTACACCGCTGCCTGTATAAACATGGAAATATCAGCACCGCTATCTGTATGAACATGGAAATAGCTACACCGCTATCTGTATGAACATGGAAAAAGCTACACCGCTATCTGTGTAAACATGCATACATCCTCACCGCTATCTGTATAAAGATGGAAATATCTACACTGCTATCTGTATGAACATGGAAATATCTACACCACTATCTGCATGAAATTGGAAATATCTACACTGCTATCTGCAAATACATTTAAATATCTACACAGCTATAACTTTACACATGGAAATAACTACACCGCTATCAGTATGAACATGGAAATACCTACACCGCCATCTGTATGAACATGGAAATATTTGCACTGACATCTGTATGAACATATAAATATCTACACCGCCATCTGTATTAAGATGGAGATATGTACACTGCTATCAGTATAAACACGGAAATATCTACACCGCCATCTGTATGAACATATAAATATCTACACCACCATCTGTATTAAGAAGGAAATATCTAAACCGCTATCTGTATAAACATGGAAATATCTACACCGCTGCCTGTATAAACATGGAAATATCAGCACCGCTATCTGTATGAACATGGAAATATCTACACCGCTATCTGTATGAACATGGAAATATCTTCACCGCCATCTGTATGAACATGGATATATCTACACAGCCATCTGGATGAACATGGAAATATCTACACCGCTATCTGTATGAACATGGAAATAGCTACTCCGCTATCTTAACATGGAAATATCTAAACTGCTATCTGTATGAACATGGAAATATCTACACCGCTATCTGTATTAACATGGAAATATCTTCACCGCCATCTGTATGAACATGGATATAGCTACACAGCCATCTGGATGAACATGGAAATATCTACACCACTATCTGTATGAACATGGAAATATCTACACCGCTATCTGTGTAAACATGCATACATCTTCACCGCTGTCTGTATAAACATGGAAATACCTGCACCGCTATCTGTATGAACATGGAAATATCTACATCGCTATCTGTACGAACATGGAAATAGCTACACCGCTATCTGTATGAACATGGAAATATCTACACCACTATCTGTATAAACATGGAAATATCTACACCGCTATCTGTATGAACATGGAAATATATAGACCACTATCTGTATAAACATGGAAATATCTACACCGCTACCTACATAAACTTGGAAATATCAGCACCGCTATCTGTATGAACATGGAAATATCTACACCGCTATCTCTATGAACATGGAAATATTTACACCGATATCTGTATGAACATGGAAATATCTTCACCGCCTTCTGTATGAACGTGGATATATCTACACAGCCATCTGGATGAACAAGGAAATATCAGCACCGCTGTCTGTATGAACATGGAAATATCTACACCGCTATCTGTATGAACATGGAAATATCTACACAGCTATCTGTTTGAACATGGAAATATCTACACCGCTATCTGCATGAAAATGGAAATATCTACACAGCTATCTGCATATACATGGAAATATCTACAAAGCTATTCCTCTACACATGGAAATATCTACACCGCAATCTCTATAAACATGAAAATATCTACACCGCCATCTGTATGAACATGGAAATATCTGCACCGCCATTTGTATGAACATATAAATATCTACACCGCCATCTGTATTAAGATGGAGATATCTACACCGCTATCTGTATAAACACGGAAATATCTACACCGCTACCTGTATAAACATGGAAATATCAGCACCGCTATCTGTATGAACATGGAATTATCTACACCGCTATCTCTATGAACATGGAAATATCTACACCGATATCTGTAAGAACATGGAAATATCTTCACCGCCATCTGTAGGATCATGGATATATCTACACAGCCATCTGGACGGAAATGGAAATATCAGCACCGCTTTCTGTATGAACATGGAAATATCTACACCGCTATCTGTATGAACATGGAAATATCTACACCGCTATCTGTATGAACATGGAAATATCTTCACCGCCATCCGTATGAACATGGATATATCTACGCAGCCATCTGGATGAACATGGAAATATCTACACCGCTATCTGCGTAAACATGCATACAACTTCACCGCTATCTGTATAAACATGGAAATATCTACACTGATATCTGCATGAACATGGAAATATAACTGTCTGTATGAACATGGAAATATCTTCACCGCCATCTGTATGAACATGGATATATCTACACAGCCATCTGGATGAACATGGAAGTATCTACACCGCTATCTGTATGAACATGGAAAAAGCTACACCGCTATCTGTATGAACATGGAAATATCTACACCGCTATCTGTATGAACACGGAAATATCTACACCGCTATCTGTATGAACATGGAAATATCTTCACCGCCATCTGTATGAACATGAATATATCTACACAGCCATCTGGATGAACACGGAAATATCTACAACTCTATATGTATGAACATGGAATTAGCTACACCGGTATCTGAATGAACATGGAAATATCTACACCGCTATCTGTATGAACATGGAAATATCTACACCGCTATCTGTATGAACATGGAAATATCTTCACCGCCATCTGTATGAACATGGATATATCTACACAGCCATCTGGATGAACATGGAAATATCTACACCGCTATCTGTATGAACATGGAAATATCTACACCGCTCTCTGTGTAAACATGCATACATCTTCACCGCTATCTGTATAAACATGGAAATATCTACACTGCTATCCGTATAAACATGGAAATATCAGCACCGCTATCTGTATGAACATGGAAATATCTACACAGCCATCTGGACGAACATGGAAATATCTACACCGCTATCTGTATGAACATGGAAATAGCTACACCGCTATCTGTATGAACATGGAAATATCTACACCGCTATCTGTATGAACATGGAAATATCTACACCGCTCTCTGTGTATACATGCATACATCTTCACCGCTATCTGTATAAACATGGAAATATCTACACCGCTACCCGTATAAACATGGAAATATCAGCACCGCTATCTGTATGAACATGGAAATATCTACACAGCCATCTGGAAGAACATGGAAATATCTACACCGCTATCTGTATGAACATGGAAATATCTTCAACGCCATCTGTATGAACATGGATATATCTACACAGCCATCTGGATGAACATGGAAATATCTACACCGCTATCTGTATGAACATGGAAATCTCTACACCGTTATCTGTGTAAACATGCATACATCTTCACCGCTATCTGTATAAAGATGGAAATATCTACACTGCTATCTGCATGAACATGGAAATATCTACACCGCTATCTGTATGAACATGGAAATATCTTCACCGCCATCTGTATGAAAATGGATATATCTACACAGCCATCTGGATGAACATGGAAATATCTACACCGCTATCAGTATGAACATGGAAACAGCTACACCGCTCTCAGTATGAACATGGAAATATCTACACTGCTATCTGTATGAACACGGAAATATCTACACCGCTATCTGTATGAACATGGAAATATCTTCACCGCCATCTGTATGAACATGAATATATCTACACAGCCATCTGGATGAACATGGAAATATCTACACCGCTATATGTATGAACATGGAATTAACTACACCGGTATCTGAATGAACATGGAAATATCTACACCGCTATCTGTATGAACATGGAAATATCTACACCGCTATCTGTATGAACTTGGAAATATCTTCACCGCCATCTGTATGAACATGGTTATATCTACACAGCCATCTGGATGAACATGGAAATATCTACACCGCTATCTGTATGAACATGGAAATATCTACACCGCTCTCTGTGTATACATGCATACATCTTCACCGCTATCTGTATAAACATGGAAATATCAACACTGCTACCCGTTTAAACATGGAAATATCAGCACCGCTATATGTATGAACATGGAAATATCTACACAGCCATCTGGAGGAACATGGAAATATCTACATCGCTATCTGTATGAACATGGAAATAGCTACACCGCTATCTGTATGAACATGGAAACATCTACACCACTATCTGTATGAACATGGAAATATCTACACCGCTATCTGTATGAACATGGAAATATCTTCACCGCCATCTGTATGAACATGGATATATCTACACAGCCATCTGGATGAACATGGAAATATCTACACCGCTATCTGTATGAACATGGAAATATCTACACCGCTATCTGTGTAAACATGCATACATCTTCACCGCTGTCTGTATAAACCTGGAAATACCTGCACCGCTATCTGTATGAACATGGAAATATCTACATCGCTATCTGTATGAACATGGAAATAGCTACACCGCTATCTGTATGAACATGGAAATATCTACACCACTATCTGTATAAACATGGAAATATCTACACCGCTATCTGTATGAACATGGAAATATATAGACCACTATCTGTATAAACATGGAAATATCTACACCGCTACCTACATAAACTTGGAAATATCAGCACCGCTATCTGTATGAACATGGAAATATCTACACCGCTATCTCTATGAACATGGAAATATTTACACCGATATCTGTATGAACATGGAAATATCTTCACCGCCTTCTGTATGAACGTGGATATATCTACACAGCCATCTGGATGAACAAGGAAATATCAGCACCGCTGTCTGTATGAACATGGAAATACCTACACCGCTATCTGTATGAAAATGGAAATATCTACACAGCTATCTGTTTGAACATGGAAATATCTACACCGTTATCTGCATGAAAATGGAAATATCTACACAGCTATCTGCATATACATGGAAATATCTACAAAGCTATTCCTCTACACATGGAAATATCTACACCGCAATCTCTATAAACATGGAAATATCTACACCGCCATCTGTATGAACATGGAAATATCTGCACCGCCATTTGTATGAACATATAAATATCTACACCACCATATGTATTAAGATGGAGATATCTACACCGCTATCTGTATAAACACGGAAATATCTACACCGCTACCTGTATAAACATGGAAATATCAGCACCGCTATCTGTATGAACATGGAATTATCTACACCGCTATCTCTATGAACATGGAAATATCTACACCGATATCTGTAAAAACATGGAAATATCTTCACCGCCATCTGTAGGAACATGGATATATCTACACAGCCATCTGGACGGAAATGGAAATATCAGCACCGCTTTCTGTATGAACATGGAAATATCTACACCGCTATCTGTATGAACATGGAAATATCTAAACCGCTATCTGTATGAACATGGAAATATCTTCACCGCCATCCGTATGAACATGGATATATCTACGCAGCCATCTGGATGAACATGGAAATATCTACACTGCTATCTGTATGAACATGGAAATCTCTACACCGCTATCTGTGTAAACATGCATACAACTTCACCGCTATCTGTATAAACATGGAAATATCTACACTGCTATCTGCATGAACATGGAAATATAACTGTCTGTATGAACATGGAAATATCTTCACCGCCATCTGTATGAACATGGATATATCTACACAGCCATCTGGATGAACATGGATATATCTACACTGCTATCTGTATGAACATGGAAATATCTGCACCGCTATCTGTGTAAACCTGCATACATCTTCACCGCTATCTGTATAAACATGGAAATGTCTACACCGCTATGTGTATGAACATGGAAATATCTACACCGCTATCTGTTTGAACACGGAAATATCTACTCCGCTATCTGCATGAAAATGGAAATATCTACACAGCTATCTGCATATACATGGAAATATCTATAAAGTTATTTCTTTACACATGGAAATAACTACACCGCTATCTCTATTAACATGGAAATATCTACACTGCCATCTGTATGAACATGGAAATATCTGCACCGCCATCTGTATGAACATATAAATATCTACACCGCCATCTGTATTAAGTTGGAGATATCTACACCGCTATCTGTATAAACATGAAAATATCTACACCGCTATCTGTATAAACATGGAAATATCTACACCGCTACCTGTATAAACATGGAAATATCAGCACCGCTATCTGTATGAACATGGAAATATCTACACAGCCATCTGGATGAACATGGAAATATCTACACCGCTATCTGTATGAACATGGAAATAGCTACACCGCTAACTGTATGAACATGGAAATATCTACACCGCTATCTGCATGAACATGGAAATATCTTCACCGCCATCTGTATGAACATGGATATATCTACACAGCAATCTGGATGAACATGGAAATAACTACACCGCTATCTGTATGAACATGGAAATAGCTACACTTCTATCAGTATGAACATGGAAATATCTACACCGCTATCCGTATAAACATGGAAAGATCTACACCGCTATCTGTATGAACATGGAAATATCTTCACCGCCATCTGTATGAACATGGATATATCTACACAGCCATCTGGATGAACATGGATATATCTCCACCGCTATCTGCATGAACATGGAAATATCTACACCGCTATCTCTGTAAACATGCATACATCTTCACCGCTATCTGTATTAACATGGAAATATCTACACAGCCATCTGGATGAACATGAAAATATCTACACCGCTATCTGTATGAACATGGAAATATCAGCACCGCTATCTGTATGAACATGGAAATATCTTCACCGCTATCTGTATGAACATGGAAATATCTACACCGCTATCTGTATGAACATGGAAATATCTACACCGCTATCTGTATGAACATGGAAATAGCTACACCGCTATCTGTATGAACATGGAAGTATCTACACCACTATCTGTATGAACATGGAAATATCTTCACCGCCATATGTATGAACATGGATATATCTACACAGCCATCTGGATGAACATGGAAATATCTACACCACTATATGTATGAACATGGAATTAGCTAAACCGCTATGTCTATGAACATGGAAATATCTACACCGCTATCTGTATGAACATGGAAGTATCTACACCGCTATCTGTATGAACATTGAAATATCTTCACCGCCATATGTATGAACACGGATATATCTAGACAGCCATCTGGATGAACATGGAAATATCAGCACTGCTGTCTGTATGAACATGGAAATATCTTCACCACCATCTGTATGAACATGGATATATCTACACAGCCATCTGGATGAACATGGAAATATCTACACCGCTATCTGTATGAACATGGAAATATCTACACCGCTATCTGTGTAAACATGCATACATCTTCACCACTATCTGTATAAACATGGAAATATCTACACCGCTATCTGTATAAACCTTGAAATATCTACACCGCTACCTGTATAAACATGGAAATATCAGCACCGCTATCTTTATGATCATGGAAATATATACACAGCCATCTGGATGAACATGGAAATCTCTACACCGCTATCTGTATGAACATGGAAATAGCTACACCTCTATCTGTATGAACATGGAAATATCTACAACGCTATCTGTATGAACATGGAAAGATCTACACCGCCATCTGTATGAACAAGGAAATATCTTCACCACCATCTGTATGAACATGGATATACCTACACAGCCATCTGGATGAACATGGATATATCTACACCGCTATCTGTATGAACATGGAAATATCTGCACCGCTATCTGTGTAAACATGCATACATCTTCACCGCTATCTGTATAAACATGGAAATGTCTACACCGCTATGTGTATGAACATGGAAATATCTACACCGCTATCTGTTTGAACACGGAAATATCTACCCCGCTATCTGCATGAAAATGGAAATATCTACACAGCTATCTGCATATACATGGAAATATCTATAAAGCTATTTCTTTACACATGGAAATAACTACACCGCTATCTCTATTAACATGGAAATATCTACACTGCCATCTGTATGAACATGGAAATCTCTGCACCGCCATCTGTATGAACATATAAATATCTACACCGCCATCTGTATTAAGTTGGAGATATCTACACCGCTATCTGTATAAACATGAAAATATCTACACCGCTATCTGTATAAACATGGAAATATCTACACCGCTACCTGTATAAACATGGAAATATCAGCACCGCTATCTGTATGAACATGGAAATATCTACACAGCCATCTGGATGAACATGGAAATATCTACACCGCTATCTGTATGAACATGGAAATAGCTACACCGCTAACTGTATGAACATGGAAATATCTACACCGCTATCTGCATGAACATGGAAATATCTTCACCGCCATCTGTATGAACATGGATATATCTACACAGCAATCTGGATGAACATGGAAATAACTACACCGCTATCTGTATGAACATGGAAATAGCTACACTTCTATCAGTATGAACATGGAAATATCTACACAGCTATCCGTATAAACATGGAAAGATCTACACCGCTATCTGTATGAACATGGAAATATCTTCACCGCCATCTGTATGAACATGGATATATCTACACAGCCATCTGGATGAACATGGATATATCTCCACCGCTATCTGCATGAACATGGAAATATCTACACCGCTATCTGTGTAAACATGCATACATCTTCACCGCTATCTGTATTAACATGGAAATATCTACACAGCCATCTGGATGAACATGAAAATATCTACACCGCTATCTGTATGAACATGGAAATATCAGCACCGCTATCTGTATGAACATGGAAATATCTTCACCGCTATCTGTATGAACATGGAAATATCTACACCGCTATCTGTATGAACATGGAAATATCTACACCGCTATCTGTATGAACATGGAAATAGCTACACCGCTATCTGTATGAACATGGAAGTATCTACACCTCTATCTGTATGAACATGGAAATATCTTCACCGCCATATGTATGAACATGGATATATCTACACAGCCATCTGGATGAACATGGAAATATCTACACCACTATATGTATGAACATGGAATTAGCTAAACCGCTATGTCTATGAACATGGAAATATCTACACCGCTATCTGTATGAACATGGAAGTATCTACACCGCTATCTGTATGAACATTGAAATATCTTCACCGCCATATGTATGAACACGGATATATCTAGACAGCCATCTGGATGAACATGGAAATATCAGCACTGCTGTCTGTATGAACATGGAAATATCTACACCGCTATCTGTATGAACATGGAAATATCTACACAGCTATCTGTTTGAACATGGAAATATCTACACCGCTATCTGCATGAAAATGGAAATATCTCCACAGCTTTCTGCATATACATCAAAATATCTACAAAGCTATTCCTCTACACATGGAAATATCTACACCGCAATCTCTATAAACATGGAAATATCTACACCGCCATCTGTATGAACATGGAAATATCTGCACCGCCATCTGTATGAACATGTAAATATCTAGACCGCCATCTGTATTAAGATGGAGATATCTACACCGCTATCGGTATAAACACGGAAATATCTACACCGCTACCTGTATAAACATGGAAATATCTACACCGCTATCTGTATAAACATGGAAATATCTACACCGCTATCTCTATGAACATGGAAATATCTTCACCGATATCTGTAAGAACATGGAAATATCTTCACCGCCATCTGTATGAACATGGATATATCTACACAGCCATCTGGACGAAAATGGAAATATCAGCACCGCTGTCTGTATGAACATGGAAATATCTATACCGCTATCTGTATGAACATGGAAATATCTACACCGCTATCTGTATGAACATGGAAATATCTTAACCGCCATCTGTATGAACATGGATATATCTACACAGCCATCTGGATGAACATGGAAATATCTACACCGCTATCTGTATGAACATGGAAATCTCTACACCGCTATCTGTGTAAACATGCATACATCTTCACCGCTATCTGTATAAACATGGAAATATCTACACTGCTCTCTGCATGAACATGGAAATATCTACACCGCTATCTGTATGAACATGGAAATAACTTCACCGCCATCTGTATGAAAATGGATATATCTACACAGCCATCTGGATGAACATGGAAATATCTACACCGCTATCTGTATGAACATGGAAACAGCTACACCGCTATCAGTATGAACATGGAAATATCTACACCGCTATCTGTATGAACACGGAAATATCTACACCGCTATCTGTATGAACATGGAAATATCTTCACCGCCATCTGTATGAACATGAATATATCTACACAGCCATCTGGATGAACATGGAAATATCTACACCGCTATATGTATGAACATGGAATTAACTACACCGGTATCTGAACGAACATGGAAATATCTACACCGCTATCTGTATGAACATGGAAATATCTACACCGCTATCTGTATGAACATGGAAATATCTTCACCGCCATCTGTATGAACATGGTTATATCTACACAGCCATCTGGATGAACATGGAAATATCTACACCGCTATCTGTATGAACATGGAAATATCTACACCGCTCTCTGTGTATACATGCATACATCTTCACCGCTATCTGTATAAACAGGGAAATATCTACACCGCTACCCGTATAAACATGGAAATATCAGCACCGCTATCTGTATGAACATGGAAACATCTACACAGCCATCTGGAAGAACATGGAAATATCTACACCGCTATCTGTATGAACATGGAAATATCTTCAACGCCATCTGTATGAACATGGATATATCTACACAGCCATCTGGATGAACATGGAAATATCTACACCGCTATCTGTATGAACATGGAAATCTCTACACCGCTATCTGTGTAAACATGCATACATCTTCACCGCTATCTGTATAAACATGGAAATATCTACACTGCTATCTGCATGAACATGGAAATATCTACACCGCTATCTGTATGAACATGGAAATATCTTCACCGCCATCTGTATGAAAATGGATATATCTACACAGCCATCTGGATGAACATGGAAATATCTACACCGCTATCAGTATGAACATGGAAACAGCTACACCGCTATGAGTATGAACATGGAAATATCTACACTGCTATCTGTATGAACACGGAAATATCTACACCGCTATCTGTATGAACATGGAAATATCTTCACCGCCATCTGTATGAACATGAATATATCTACACAGCCATCTGGATGAACATGGAAATATCTACACCGCTATATGTATGAACATGGAATTAACTACACCGGTATCTGAATGAACATGGAAATATCTACACCGCTATCTGTATGAACATGGAAATATCTACACCGCTATCTGTATGAACTTGGAAATATCTTCACCGCCATCTGTATGAACATGGTTATATCTACACAGCCATCTGGATGAACATGGAAATATCTACACCGCTATCTGTATGAACATGGAAATATCTACACCGCTCTCTGTGTATACATGCATACATTTTCACCGCTATCTGTATAAACATGGAAATATCTACACCGCTACCCGTATAAACATGGAAATATCAGCACCGCTATCTGTATGAACATGGAAATATCTACACAGCCATCTGGAGGAACATGGAAATATCTACATCGCTATCTGTATGAACATGGAAATAGCTACACCGCTATCTGTATGAACATGGAAACATCTACACCACTATCTGTATGAACATGGAAATATCTACACCGCTATCTGTATGAACATGGAAATATCTTCACCGCCATCTGTATGAACATGGATATATCTACACAGCCATCTGGATGAACATGGAAATATCTACACCGCTATCTGTATGAACATGGAAATAGCTACTCCGCTATCTTAACATGGAAATATCTAAACCGCTATCTGTATGAACATGGAAATATCTACACCGCTATCTGTATGAACATGGAAATATCTTCACCGCCATCTGTATGAACATGGATATATCTACACAGCCATCTGGATGAACATGGAAATATCTACACCACTATCTGTATGAACATGGAAATATCTACACCGCTATCTGTGTAAACATGCATACATCTTCACCGCTGTCTGTATAAACATGGAAATACCTGCACCGCTATCTGTATGAACATGGAAATATCTACATCGCTATCTGTACGAACATGGAAATAGCTACACCGCTATCTGTATGAACATGGAAATATCTACACCACTATCTGTATAAACATGGAAATATCTACACCGCTATCTGTATGAACATGGAAATATATAGACCACTATCTGTATAAACATGGAAATATCTACACCGCTACCTACATAAACTTGGAAATATCAGCACCGCTATCTGTATGAACATGGAAATATCTACACCGCTATCTCTATGAACATGGAAATATTTACACCGATATCTGTATGAACATGGAAATATCTTCACCGCCTTCTGTATGAACGTGGATATATCTACACAGCCATCTGGATGAACAAGGAAATATCAGCACCGCTGTCTGTATGAACATGGAAATATCTACACCGCTATCTGTATGAACATGGAAATATCTACACAGCTATATGTTTGAACATGGAAATATCTACACCGCTATCTGCATGAAAATGGAAATATCTACACAGCTATCTGCATATACATGGAAATATCTACAAAGCTATTCCTCTACACATGGAAATATCTACACCGCAATCTCTATAAACATGAAAATATCTACACCGCCATCTGTATGAACATGGAAATATCTGCACCGCCATTTGTATGAACATATAAATATCTACACCGCCATCTGTATTAAGATGGAGATATCTACACCGCTATCTGTATAAACACGGAAATATCTACACCGCTACCTGTATAAACATGGAAATATCAGCACCGCTATCTGTATGAACATGGAATTATCTACACCGCTATCTCTATGAACATGGAAATATCTACACCGATATCTGTAAGAACATGGAAATATCTTCACCGCCATCTGTAGGATCATGGATATATCTACACAGCCATCTGGACGGAAGTGGAAATATCAGCACCGCTTTCTGTATGAACATGGAAATATCTACACCGCTATCTGTATGAACATGGAAATATCTACACCGCTATCTGTATGAACATGGAAATATCTTCACCGCCATCCGTATGAACATGGATATATCTACGCAGCCATCTGGATGAACATGGAAATATCTACACCGCTATCTGTATGAACATGGAAATCTCTACACCGCTATCTGCGTAAACATGCATACAACTTCACTGCTATCTGTATAAACATGGAAATATCTACACTGCTATCTGCATGAACATGGAAATATAACTGTCTGTATGAACATGGAAATATCTTCACCGCCATCTGTATGAACATGGATATATCTACACAGCCATCTGGATGAACATGGAAGTATCTACACCGCTATCTGTATGAACATGGAAAAAGCTACACTGCTATGTGTATGAACATGGAAATATCTACACCGCTATCTGTATGAACACGGAAATATCTACACCGCTATCTGTATGAACATGGAAATATCTTCACCGCCATCTGTATGAACATGAATATATCTACACAGCCATCTGGATGAACACGGAAATATCTACAACTCTATATGTATGAACATGGAATTAGCTACACCGGTATCTGAATGAACATGGAAATATCTACACCGCTGTCTGTATGAACATGGAAATATCTACACCGCTATCTGTATGAACATGGAAATATCTTCACCGCCATCTGTATGAACATGGATATATCTACACAGCCATCTGGATGAACATGGAAATATCTACACCGCTATCTGTATGAACATGGAAATATCTACACCGCTCTCTGTGTAAACATGCATACATCTTCACCGCTATCTGTATAAACATGGAAATATCTACACCGCTATCCGTATAAACATGGAAATATCAGCACCGCTGTCTGTATGAACATGGAAATATCTACACAGCCATCTGGACGAACATGGAAATATCTACACCGCTATCTGTATGAACATGGAAATAGCTACACCGCTATCTGTATGAACATGGAAACATCTACACCACTATCTGTATGAACATGGAAATATCTACACCGCTATCTGTATGAACATGGAAATATCTTCACCGCCATCTGTATGAACATGGATATATCTACACAGCCATCTGGATGAACATGGAAATATCTACACCGCTATCTCTATGAACATAGAAATAGCTACTCCGCTATCTGTATGAACATGGAAATATCTACACCGCTATCTGTATGAACATGGAAATATCTAAACCGCTATCTGTATGAGCATGGAAATATATTCACCGCCATCTGTATGAACATGGATATATCTATACAGCCATCTGGATGAACATGGAAATATCTACACCGCTATCTGTATGAACATGGAAATATCTACACCGCTATCTGTGTAAACATGCATACATCTTCACCGCTGTCTGTATAAACATGTAAATATCTACACCGCTATCTGTATGAACATGGAAATATCTTCACCGCCATCTGTATGAACATGGATATATCTACACAGCCATCTGGATGAACATGGAAATATCTACACCGCTATCTGTATGAACATGGAAATATCTACACCGCTATCTGTGTAAACATGCATACATCTTCACCGCTATCTGAATAAACATGGAAATATCTACATCGCTATCTGTATGAACATGGAATTATCTACACCGCTATCTGTTTGAACATGGAAATATCTACACCGCTATCTGCATGAAAATGTAAATATCTACACAGCTATCTGCATATACATGGATATATCTACAAAGCTATTTCTTTACACTTGGAAATATCTACACCGCTATCTCTATAAACATGGAAATATCTACACCACCATCTGTATGAATATGGAAATATCTGCACTGCCATCTGTATGAACATATAAATATCTACATCGCCATCTGTATTAAGATGGAGATATCTACACCGCTATCTGTATAATCATGGAAATATCTACACCGCTATCTGTATAAACATGGATATATCTAACCCGCTATCTGTATAAACATGGAAATATCTACACCGCTACCTGTATAAACATGGAAATATCAGCACCGTTATCTGTATGAACATGGAAATATCTACACAGCCATCTGGATGAAAATGGAAATAGTTACACCGCTATCTGTATGAACATGGAAATAGCTACACCGCTATCTGTTTGAACATGGAAATATCTACACCGCTATCTGTATGAACATGGAAATATCTTCACCGCCATCTGTATGAACATGGATATATCTACACAGCCATCTAGATGAACATGGAAATATCTACACCGCTATATGTATGAACATGGAATTAGCGACACCGCTATCTGTATGAACATGGAAATATCTACACCGCTATCTGTATGAACATGGAAATATCTACACCGCTATCTGTATGAACATGGAAATATCTTCACCGCCATCTGTACGAACATGGATATATCTACACAGCCATCTGGATGAACATGGAAATATCTACACCGCTATCTGTATGAACATGGAAATATCTACACCACTATCTGTGTAAACATGCATACATCTTCACCGCTATCTGTATAAACATGGAAATATCTACACCGCTATCTGTATGACCATGGAAATATCTACACCGCTATCTGTTTGAACACGGAAATATCTACTCCGCTATCTGCATGATAATGGAAATATCTACACAGCTATCTGCATATACATGGAAATATCTACATAGCTATTTCTTTACACATGGAAATAACTACACCGCTATCTCTATTAACATGGAAATATCTACACCGCCATCTGTATGAACATGGAAATATCTGCACCGCCATCTGTATGAACATATAAATATCTACACCGCCATCTGTATTAAGATGGAGATATCTACACCTCTATCTGTATAAACATGGAAATATCTACACCGCTATCTGTATAAACATGGAAATATCTACACCGCTATCTGTATAAACATGGAAATACCTACACCGCTACCTGTATAAACATGGAAGTATCAGCACCGCTATCTGTATGAACATTGAAATATCTACACCGCTATCTGTATGAACATGGAAATATCTACACCGATATCTGTATGAACATGTAAATATCTTCACCGCCATCTGTATGAACATAGATATATCTACACAGCCATCTGGATGAACATGGAAATATCAGCTACGCTGTCTGTATGGACATGGAAATATCTACACCGCTATCTGTATGAACATGGAAATATCTACACCGCTATCTGTATGAACATGGAAATATCTTCACCGCCATCTGTATGAACATGGATATATCTACACAGCCACCTGGGTGAAGATGGAAATATCTACACCGCTATCTGTATGAACTTGGAAATATCTACACCGCTATCTGTGTAAACATGCATTCACCTTCACCGCTATCTGTATAAACATGGAAATGTCTACACCCCTATGGATATGAACATGGAAATATCTACTCCGCTATCTGTTTGAACATGGAAATATCTACACCGCTATCTGCATGAAATTGTAAATATCTACACAGCTATCTGCATATACATGGAAATATCTACAAAGCTATTTCTTTACACTTGGAAATATCTACACCGCTATCTCTATAAACATGGAAATATCTACACCGCCATCTGTATGAACATGGAAATATCTGCACCGCCATCTTTATGAACATATAAATATCTCGACCGCCATCTGTATTAAGATGGAGATATCTACACCGCTATCTGTATAAACATGGAAATATCTACACCGCTATCTGTGTAAACATGGAAATATCTACACCGCTATCTGTATAAACATGGAAATATCTACACCGCTACCTGTATAAACATGGAAATATCAGCACCGCTATCTGTATGAACATGGAAATATCTACACCGCTATCTCTATGAACATGGAAATATCTACACCGATATCTGTATGAACATGGAAATATCTTCACCGCCACCTGTATCAACATGGATATATCTACACAGCCATCTGGACGTACATGGAAATATCAGCACCGCTGTCTGTATGAACATGGAAATATCTACACCGCTATCTGTATGAACATGGAAATATCTACACCGCTATCTGTATGAACATGGAAATAACTTCACCGACATCTGTATGAAAATGGATATATCTACACAGCCATCTGGATGAACATGGAAATATCTACACCGCTATCTGTATGAACATGGAAATATCTACACCACTATCTGTGTAAACATGCATACATCTTCACCGCTCTCTGTATAAACATGGAATTATCTACACCGCTATCTGTATGACCATGTAAATATCTACACCGCTATCTGTTTGAACACGGAAATATCTACTCCGCTATCTGCATGAAAATGGAAATATCTACACAGCTATCTGCATATACATGGAAATATCTACAAAGCTATTTCTTTACACATGGAAATAACTACACCGCTATCTCTATTAACATGGAAATATCTACACCGCCATCTGTATGAACATGGAAATATCTGCACCGCCATCGGTATGAACATATAAATATCTACACCGCCATCTGTATTAAGATGGAGATATCTACACCGCTATCTGTATAAACTTGGAAATATCTACAACGCTATCTGCATAAACATGGAAACAACTACACCGCTATCTGTATAAACATGGAAATATCTGCACCGCTACCTGTATAAACATGGAAATATCAGCACCGCTATCTGTATGAACATGGAAATATCTACACAGCCATCTGGATGAACATGGAAATATCTACACCGCTATCTGTATGAACATGGAAATAGCTACACCGCTATCTGTATGAACATGGAAATATCTACACCACTACCTGTATGAACATGGAAATATCTACACCGCTATCTGCATGAACATGGAAATATCTTCACCGCCATTTGAATGAACATGGATATATCTACACAGCAATCTGGATGAACATGGAAATATCTACACCGCTATCTGTATGAAGATGGAAATATCTACACCTCTATCTGTATGAACATGGAAATATCTACACCGCTATCTGTATGAACATGGAAAGATCTACACCGCTATCTGTATGAACATGGAAATATCTTCACCGCCATCTGTATGAACATGGATATATCTACACAGCCATCTGGATGAACATGGATATATCTCCACCGCTACCTGCATGAACATGGAAATATCTACACCGCTATCTGTGTAAACATGCATACATCTTCACCACTATCTGTATAAACATGGAAATGTCTATACCCTATGGATATGAACATGGAAATATCTACACCGCTATCTGTTTGAACATGGAAATATCTACACCGCTATCTGCATGAAAATGTAAATATCTACACAGCTATCTGCATATACATGGAAATATCTACAAAGCTATTTCTTTACACATGGAAATATCTACACCGCTATCTCTATAAACATGGAAATATCTACAACGCTATCTGTATGAACATGGAAATATCTGCACCGCCATCTGTATGAACATATAAATATCTACACCGCCATCTGTATTAAGATGGAGATATCTACACCGCTATCTGTATAAACAGGGAAATATCTACACCGCTATCTGTATGAACATGGAAATATCTACACCGCTATCTGTATAAACATGTAAATATCTACACCGCTACCTGTATAAACATGGAAATATCACCACCGCTATCTGCATGAACATGGAAATATCTACACAGCCATCTGAATGAACATGGAAATATCTACACCGCTATCTGTATGAACATGGAAATATCTTCACCGCCATCTGTATGAACATGGATATATCTACACAGCCATCTGGATGAACATGGAAATAACTACACCGCTATCTGTATGAACATGGAAATAGCTACACTGCTATCTGTATCAACATGGAAATATCTACACCGCTATCTGTATGAACATGGAAATATCTACACCTCTATCTGTATGAACATGGAAATATCTTCACCGCCATCTGTATGAACATTGATATATCTACACAGCCATCTGGATGAACATGGAAATATCAACACCGCTTTCTGTATCAACATGGAAATATCTACACCGCTATCTGTGTTAACATGCATACATGTTCACCGCTATCTGTATAAACTTGGAAATATCTACACCGCTATCTGTATAACATGGAAATATCTACACAGCTATCTGTTTGAACATGGAAATATCTACACCGCTATCTGCATGAAAATGGAAATATCTACACAGCTATCTGCATATACATGGAAATATCTACAAAGCTATTTCTCTACACAATGAAGTATCTACACCGCAATCTCTATAAACATGGAAACATATACAACGCCATCTGTATGAACATGGAAATATCTGCAACGCCATCTGTATGAAAATATAAATATCTAGACCGCCATCTGTATTAAGATGGAGATATCTACACTGCTATCTGTATAAACATGGAAATATCTACACCGCTATCTCTATAAACATGGAAATATCTACACCGCTACCTGTATAAACATGGAAATATCAGCACCGCCATCTGAATGAATATGGAAATATCTACACCGCTATCTCTATGAACATGGAAATATCTACGCCGATATCTGTATGAACATGGAAATATCTTCACCGCCATCTGTATGAACATGGATATATCTACACAGCCATCTGGACGAACATGGAAATAGCACCGCTGTCTGTATGAACATGGAAATATCTACACCCCTATCTGTATGAACATGGAAATATCTACACCGCTATCTGTATGAACATGGAAATAACTTCACCGACATCTGTATGAACATGGATATATCTACACAGCCATCTGGATGAACATGGAAATATCTACCCCGCTATCTGTATGAACATGGAAATATCTACACCACTATCCGTATGAACATGGAAATATCTCCACCGCAATCTGTATGAACATGGATATATCTAAACAGCCATCTGGGTGAACATGGAAATATCTACACCGCTATCTGTATGAACTTGGAAATATCTTCACCGCCATCTGCATGAACATGGATATATCTACACAGCCATCTGGATGAACATGGAAATATCTACACCGCTACCTGTATAAACATGGAAATATCAGCACCGTTATCTGCATGAACATGGAAATATCTACACAGCCATCTGGATGAAAATGGAAATAGTTACACCGCTATCTGTATGAACATGGAAATAGCTACACCGCTATCTGTTTGAACATGGAAATATCTACACCGCTATCTGTATGAACATGGAAATATCTACACCGCTATCTGGATGAACATGGAAATATCTTCACCGACATCTGTATGAACATGAATATATCTACACAGCCATCTAGATGAACATGGAAATATCTACACCGCTATATGTATGCACATGGAATTAGCGACACTGCTATCTGTATGAACATGGAAATATCTACACCGCTATCTGTATGAACATGGAAATATCTACACCGCTATCTGTATGAACTTGGAAATATCTTCACCGCCATCTGTATGAACATGGATATATCTACACAGCCATCTGGATGAACATGGAAATATCTACACCGCTATCTGTATGAACATGGAAATATCTACACCACTATCTGTGTAAACATGCATACATCTTCACCGCTATCTGTATAAACATGGAAATATCTACACCGCTATCTGTATGACCATGGAAATATCTATACCGCTACCTGTTTGAACACGGAAATATCTACTCCGCTATCTGCATGATAATGGAAATATCTACACAGCTATCTGCATATACATGGAAATATCTACAAAGCTAATACTTTACACATGGAAATAACTACACCGCTCTCTCTATTAACATGGAAATATCTACACCGCCATCTGTATGAACATGGAAATATCTGCACCGCCATCTGTATGAACATATAAATATCTACACCGCCATCTGTATTAAGATGGAGATATCTACACCTCTATCTGTATAAACATGGAAATATCTACACCGCTATCTGTATAAACATGGAAATATCTACACCGCTATCTGTATAAACATGGAAATACCTACACCGCCACCTGTATAAACATGGAAGTATCAGCACCGCTATCTGTATGAACATGGAAATATCTACACCGCTATCTGTATGAACATGGAAATATCTACACCGATATCTGTATGAACATGTAAATATCTTCACCGCCATCTGTATGAACATAGATATATCTACACAGCCATCTGGATGAACATGGAAATATCAGCAACGCTGTCTGTATGGACATGGAAATATCTACACCGCTATCTGTATGAACATGGAAATATCTACACCGCTATCTGTATGAACATGGAAATATCTTCACCGCCATCTGTATGAACATGGATATATCTACACAGCCAGCTGGATGAAGATGGAAATATATACACCGCTATCTGTATGAACTTGGAAATATCTACACCGCTATCTGTGTAAACATGCATTCACCTTCACCGCTATCTGTATAAACATGGAAATGTCTACACCCCTATGGATATGAACATGGAAATATCTACTCCGCTACCTGTTTGAACATGGAAATATCTACACCGGTATCTGCATGAAAATGTAAATATCTACACAGCTATCTGCATATACATGGAAATATCTACAAAGCTATTTCTTTACACTTGGAAATATCTACACCGCTATCTCTATAAACATGGAAATATCTACACCGCCATCTGTATGAATATGGAAATATCTGCACTGCCATCTCTATGAACATATAAATAACTACATCGCCATCTGTATTAAGATGGAGATATCTACACCGCTATCTGTATAAACATGGAAATATCTACACCGCTATCTGTATAAACATGGAAATATCTACAACGCTACCAGTATAAACATGGAAATATCACCACCGCTATCTGTATGAACATGGAAATATCTACACAGCCATCTCAATGAACATGGAAATATCTACAACCCTTTCTGTATGAACATGGAAATATCTACACCGCTATCTGTATGAACATGGAAATATCTACGCCACTATCTGTATGAACATGGAAATATCTACACCGCTATCTGTATGAACATGGAAATATCTTCACCGCCATCTGTATGAACACGGAAATATCTGCACCGCCATCTGTATGAACATATAAATATCTAGACCGCCATCTGTATTAAGATGGAGATATCTACACCGCTATCTGCATAAACATGGAAATATCTACACCGCTATCTGTATAAACATGGAAATATCTACACCGCTATCTGTATAAGCATGGAAATACCTACACCGCTACCTATATAAACATGGAAATAACAGCACCGCTATCTGTATGAATATGGAAATATCTACACCGCTATCTCTATGAACATGGAAAAATCTACACCGATATCTGTATGAACATGGAAATATCTTCACCGCCATCTGTATGAACATGGATATATCTACACAGCCATCTGGACGAACATGGAAATATCAGCACCGCTGTCTGTATGAACATGGAAATATCTACACCGCTATCTGTATGAACATGGAAATATCTACACCGCTATCTGTATGAACATGGAAATAACTTCACCGACATCTGTATGAACATGGATATATCTACACAGCCATCTGGATGAACATGGAAATATCTACACAGCTATCAGTATGAACATGCAAATATCTACACCGCTGTCTGTGTAAACATGCATACATCTTCACCGCTATCTGTATAAACATGGATATATCTACCCCGCTATCTGTATAAACATGGAAATATCTACACCGCTACCTGTATAAACATGGAAATATCAGCACCGTTATCTGTATGAACATGGAAATATCTACACAGCCATCTGGATGAAAATGGAAATAGGTACACCGCTATCTGTATGATCATGGAAATATCTACACCGCTATCCGTATGAACATGGAAATATCTAAACCGCTATCTGTATGAACATGGAAATATCTTCACCGCCATCTGTATGAACATGAATATATCTACACAGCCATCTAGATGAACATGGAAATATCTACACCGCTATAGGTATGAACATGGAATTAGCTACACCGCTATCTGTATGAACATGGAAATATCTACACCGCTATCTGTATGAACATGGAAATATCTACACCACTATCTGTATGAACATGGAAATATCCTCACCGCCATCTGTATGACCATGGATATATCTACACAGCCATCTGGATGAAGATGGAAATATCTACACCGCTATCTGTATGAACATGGAAATATCTACACCACTATCTGTGTAAGCATGCATACATCTTCACCGCTATCTGTATAAACATGGAAATATCTACACCGCTATCTGTATGACCATGGAAATATCTACACCGCTATCTGTTTGAACACGGAAATATCTACTCCGCTATCTGCATGAAAATGTAAATATCTACACAGCTATCTGCATATACATGGAAATATCTACAAAGTTATTTCTTTACAAATGGAAATAACTACACCGCTATCTCTATTAACATGGAGATATCTACACCGCCATCTGTATGAACATATAAATATCTACACCGCCATCTGTATTAAGATGGAGATATCTACACCGCTATCTGTATATACATGGAAATATCTACACCGCTATCTGTATAAACATTTAAATATCTACACCGCTATCTGTATAAACATGGAAATATCTACACCGCTACCTGTATAAACATGGAAATATCAGCACCGCTATCTGTATGAACATGGAAATATCTACACCGCTATCTGTATGAACATGGAAATATCTACACCGATATCTGTATGAACATCGAAATATCTTCACCGCCATCTGTATGAACATAGGTATATCTACACAGCCATCTGGATGAACATGGAAATATAAGCAACGCTGTCTGTATGGACATGGAAATATCTACACCGTTATCTGTATGAACATGGAAATATCTACACCGCTATCTGTATGAACTTGGAAATATCTTCACCGCCATCTGTATGAACATAGATATATCTACACAGCCAGCTGGATGAAGATGGAAATATCTACAACGCTATCTGTATGAAAATGGAAATATCTACACCGCTATCTGTATGAACATGGAAATACCTTCACCGCCATCTGTAAGAACATGGATATATCTACACAGCCAGCTGGATGAAGATGGAAATATCTACACAGCTATCTGTATGAACATGGAAATATCTACACCCCTATGGATATGAACATGGAAATATCTACTCCGCTATCTGTTTGAACATGGAAATATCTACACCGCTATCTGCATGAAAATCTAAATATCTACACAGCTACCTGCATATACATGGAAATATCAACAAAGCTATTTCTTTACACATGGAAATATCCACACCGCTATCTCTATAAACATGGAAATATCTACACCGCCATCTGTATGAACATGGAAATATCTGCACCGCCATCTGTATGAACATATAAATATCTACACCGCCATCTGTATTAAGATGGAGATATCTACACCGCTATCTGTACATACATGGAAATATCTACACCGCTACCTGTATAAACATGGAAATATCTACACCGCTATCTGTATAAACATGGAAATATCTACACCGCTACCTGTATAAACATGGAAATATCACCACCGCTCTCTGTATGAACATGGAAATATCTACACAGCCATCTGAATGAACATGGAAATATCTACAAAGCTATCTGTATGAACATGGAAATAGCTACACCGCTATCTGTATAAACATGGAAATATCTACACCGCTATCTCTATGAACATGGAAATATCTTCACCGATATCTGTAAGAACATGGAAATATCTTCACCGCCATCTGTATGAACATGGATATATCTACACAGCCATCTGGACGAAAATGGAAATATCAGCACCGCTGTCTGTATGAACATGGAAATATCTACACCGCTATCTGTATGAACATGGAAATATCTACACCGCTATCTGTATGAACATGGAAATATCTTAACCGCCATCTGTATGAACATGGATATATCTACACAGCCATCTGGATGAACATGGAAATATCTACACCGCTATCTGTATGAACATGGAAATCTCTACACCGCTATCTGTGTAAACATGCATACATCTTCACCGCTATCTGTATAAACATGGAAATATCTACACTGCTCTCTGCATGAACATGGAAATATCTACACCGCTATCTTTATGAACATGGAAATAACTTCACCGCCATCTGTATGAAAATGGATATATCTACACAGCCATCTGGATGAACATGGAAATATCTACACCGCTATCTGTATGAGCATGGAAACAGCTACACCGCTATCAGTATGAACATGGAAATATCTACACCGCTATCTGTATGAACACGGAAATGTCTACACCGCTATCTGTATGAACATGGAAATATCTTCACCGCCATCTGTATGAACATGAATATATCTACACAGCCATCTGGATGAACATGGAAATATCTACACCGCTATATGTATGAACATGGAATTAACTACACCGGTATCTGAATGAACATGGAAATATCTACACCGCTATCTGTATGAACATGGAAATATCTACACCGCTATCTGTATGAACATGGAAATATCTTCACCGCCATCTGTATGAACATGGTTATATCTACACAGCCATCTGGATGAACATGGAAATATCTACACCGCTATCTGTATGAACATGGAAACATCTACACCGCTCTCTGTGTATACATGCATACATCTTCACCGCTATCTGTATAAACATGGAAATATCTACACCGCTACCCGTATAAACATGGAAATATCAGCACCGCTATCTGTATGAACATGGAAACATCTACACAGCCATCTGGAAGAACATGGAAATATCTACACCGCTATCTGTATGAACATGGAAATATCTTCAACGCCATCTGTATGAACATGGATATATCTACACAGCCATCTGGATGAACATGGAAATATCTACACCGCTATCTGTATGAACATGGAAATCTCTACACCGCTATCTGTGTAAACATGCATACATCTTCACCGCTATCTGTATAAACATGGAAATATCTACACTGCTATCTGCATGAACATGGAAATATCTACACCGCTATCTGTATGAACATGGAAATATCTTCACCGCCATCTGTATGAAAATGGATATATCTACACAGCCATCTGGATGAACATGGAAATATCTACACCGCTATCAGTATGAACATGGAAACAGCTACACCGCTATGAGTATGAACATGGAAATATCTACACTGCTATCTGTATGAACACGGAAATATCTACACCGCTATCTGTATGAACATGGAAATATCTTCACCGCCATCTGTATGAACATGAATATATCTACACAGCCATCTGGATGAACATGGAAATATCTACACCGCTATATGTATGAACATGGAATTAACTACACCGGTATCTGAATGAACATGGAAATATCTACACCGCTATCTGTATGAACATGGAAATATCTACACCGCTATCTGTATGAACTTGGAAATATCTTCACCGCCATCTGTATGAACATGGTTATATCTACACAGCCATCTGGATGAACATGGAAATATCTACACAGCTATCTGTATGAACATGGAAATATCTACACCGCTCTCTGTGTATACATGCATACATCTTCACCGCTATCTGTATAAACATGGAAATATCTACACCGCTACCCGTATAAACATGGAAATATCAGCACCGCTATCTGTATGAACATGGAAATATCTACACAGCCATCTGGAGGAACATGGAAATATCTACATCGCTATCTGTATGAACATGGAAATAGCTACACCGCTATCTGTATGAACATGGAAACATCTACACCACTATCTGTATGAACATGGAAATATCTACACCGCTATCTGTATGAACATGGAAATATCTTCACCGCCATCTGTATGAACATGGATATATCTACACAGCCATCTGGATGAACATGGAAATATCTACACCGCTATCTGTATGAACATGGAAATAGCTACTCCGCTATCTTAACATGGAAATATCTAAACCGCTATCTGTATGAACATGGAAATATCTACACCGCTATCTGTATGAACATGGAAATATCTTCACCGCCATCTGTATGAACATGGATATATCTACACAGCCATCTGGATGAACATGGAAATATCTACACCACTATCTGTATGAACATGGAAATATCTACACCGCTATCTGTGTAAACATGCATACATCTTCACCGCTGTCTGTATAAACATGGAAATACCTGCACCGCTATCTGTATGAACATGGAAATATCTACATCGCTATCTGTACGAACATGGAAATAGCTACACCGCTATCTGTATGAACATGGAAATATCAACACCACTATCTGTATAAACATGGAAATATCTACACCGCTATCTGTATGAACATGGAAATATATAGACCACTATCTGTATAAACATGGAAATATCTACACCGCTACCTACATAAACTTGGAAATATCAGCACCGCTATCTGTATGAACATGGAAATATCTACACCGCTATCTCTATGAACATGGAAATATTTACACCGATATCTGTATGAACATGGAAATATCTTCACCGCCTTCTGTATGAACGTGGATATATCTACACAGCCATCTGGATGAACAAGGAAATATCAGCACCGCTGTCTGTATGAACATGGAAATATCTACACCGCTATCTGTATGAACATGGAAATATCTACACAGCTATCTGTTTGAACATGGAAATATCTACACCGCTATCTGCATGAAAATGGAAATATCTACACAGCTATCTGCATATACATGGAAATATCTACAAAGCTATTCCTCTACACATGGAAATATCTACACCGCAATCTCTATAAACATGGAAATATCTACACCGCCATCTGTATGAACATGGAAATATCTGCACCGCCATTTGTATGAACATATAAATATCTACACCGCCATCTGTATTAAGATGGAGATATCTACACCGCTATCTGTATAAACACGGAAATATCTACACCGCTACCTGTATAAACATGGAAATATCAGCACCGCTATCTGTATGAACATGGAATTATCTACACCGCTATCTCTATGAACATGGAAATATCTACACCGATATCTGTAAGAACATGGAAATATCTTCACCGCCATCTGTAGGATCATGGATATATCTACACAGCCATCTGGACGGAAATGGAAATATCAGCACCGCTTTCTGTATGAACATGGAAATATCTACACCGCTATCTGTATGAACATGGAAATATCTACACCGCTATCTGTATGAACATGGAAATATCTTCACCGCCATCCGTATGAACATGGATATATCTACGCAGCCATCTGGATGAACATGGAAATATCTACACCGCTATCTGTATGAACATGGAAATCTCTACACCGCTATCTGCGTAAACATGCATACAACTTCACTGCTATCTGTATAAACATGGAAATATCTACACTGCTATCTGCATGAACATGGAAATATAACTGTCTGTATGAACATGGAAATATCTTCACCGCCATCTGTATGAACATGGATATATCCAAACAGCCATCTGGATGAACATGGAAGTATCTACACCGCTATCTGTATGAACATGGAAAAAGCTACACCGCTATCTGTATGAACATGGAAATATCTACACCGCTATCTGTATGAACACGGAAATATCTACACCGCTATCTGTATGAACATGGAAATATCTTCACCGCCATCTGTATGAACATGAATATATCTACACAGCCATCTGGATGAACACGGAAATATCTACAACTCTATATGTATGAACATGGAATTAGCTACACCGGTATCTGAATGAACATGGAAATATCTACCCCGCTATCTGTATGAACATGGAAATATCTACACCGCTATCTGTATGAACATGGAAATATCTTCACCGCCATCTGTATGAACATGGATATATCTACACAGCCATCTGGATGAACATGGAAATATCTACACCGCTATCTGTATGAACATGGAAATATCTACACCGCTCTCTGTGTAAACATGCATACATCTTCACCGCTATCTGTATAAACATGGAAATATCTACACCGCTATCCGTATAAACATGGAAATATCAGCACCGCTATCTGTATGAACATGGAAATATCTACACAGCCATCTGGACGAACATGGAAATATCTACACCGCTATCTGTATGAACATGGAAATAGCTACACCGCTATCTGTATGAACATGGAAACATCTACACCACTATCTGTATGAACATGGAAATATCTACACCGCTATCTGTATGAACATGGAAATATCTTCACCGCCATCTGTATGAACATGGATATATCTACACAGCCATCTGGATGAACATGGAAATATCTACACCGCTATCTCTATGAACATAGAAATAGCTACTCCGCTATCTGTATGAACATGGAAATATCTACACCGCTATCTGTATGAACATGGAAATATCTAAACCGCTATCTGTATGAGCATGGAAATATATTCACCGCCATCTGTATGAACATGGATATATCTATACAGCCATCTGGATGAACATGGAAATATCTACACCGCTATCTGTATGAACATGGAAATATCTACACCGCTATCTGTGTAAACATGCATACATCTTCACCGCTGTCTGTATAAACATGTAAATATCTACACCGCTATCTGTATGAACATGGAAATATCTTCACCGCCATCTGTATGAACATGGATATATCTACACAGCCATCTGGATGAACATGGAAATATCTACACCGCTATCTGTATGAACATGGAAATATCTACACCGCTATCTGTGTAAACATGCATACATCTTCACCGCTATCTGAATAAACATGGAAATATCTACATCGCTATCTGTATGAACATGGAATTATCTACACCGCTATCTGTTTGAACATGGAAATATCTACACCGCTATCTGCATGAAAATGTAAATATCTACACAGCTATCTGCATATACATGGATATATCTACAAAGCTATTTCTTTACACTTGGAAATATCTACACCGCTATCTCTATAAACATGGAAATATCTACACCACCATCTGTATGAATATGGAAATATCTGCACTGCCATCTGTATGAACATATAAATATCTACATCGCCATCTGTATTAAGATGGAGATATCTACACCGCTATCTGTATAATCATGGAAATATCTACACCGCTATATGTATAAACATGGATATATCTAACCCGCTATCTGTATAAACATGGAAATATCTACACCGCTACCTGTATAAACATGGAAATATCAGCACCGTTATCTGTATTAACATGGAAATATCTACACAGCCATCTGGATGAAAATGGAAATAGTTACACCGCTATCTGTATGAACATGGAAATAGCTACACCGCTATCTGTTTGAACATGGAAATATCTACACCGCTATCTGTATGAACATGGAAATATCTTCACCGCCATCTGTATGAACATGGATATATCTACACAGCCATCTAGATGAACATGGAAATATCTACACCGCTATATGTATGAACATGGAATTAGCGACACCGCTATCTGTATGAACATGGAAATATCTACACCGCTATCTGTATGAACATGGAAATATCTACACCGCTATCTGTATGAACATGGAAATATCTTCACCGCCATCTGTACGAACATGGATATATCTACACAGCCATCTGGATGAACATGGAAATATCTACACCGCTATCTGTATGAACATGGAAATATCTACACCACTATCTGTGTAAACATGCATACATCTTCACCGCTATCTGTATAAACATGGAAATATCTACACCGCTATCTGTATGACCATGGAAATATCTACACCGCTATCTGTTTGAACACGGAAATATCTACACCGCTATCTGTATAAACTTGGAAATATCTACAACGCTATCTGCATAAACATGGAAACATCTACACCGCTATCTGTATAAACATGGAAATATCTGCACCGCTACCTGTATAAACATGGAAATATCAGCACCGCTATCAGTATGAACATGGAAATATCTACACAGCCATCTGGATGAACATGGAAATATCTACACCGCTATCTGTATGAACATGGAAATAGCTACACCGCTATCTGTATGAACATGGAAATATCTACACCACTACCTGTATGAACATGGAAATATCTACACCGCTATCTGCATGAACATGGAAATATCTTCACCGCCATTTGAATGAACATGGATATATCTACACAGCAATCTGGATGAACATGGAAATATCTACACCGCTATCTGTATGAAGATGGAAATATCTACACCTCTATCTGTATGAACATGGAAATATCTACACCGCTATCTGTATGAACATGGAAAGATCTACACCGCTATCTGTATGAACATGGAAATATCTTCACCGCCATCTGTATGAACATGGATATATCTACACAGCCATCTGGATGAACATGGATATATCTCCACCGCTACCTGCATGAACATGGAAATATCTACACCGCTATCTGTGTAAACATGCATACATCTTCACCGCTATCTGTATAAACATGGAAATGTCTATACCCTATGGATATGAACATGGAAATATCTACACCGCTATCTGTTTGAACATGGAAATATCTACACCGCTATCTGCATGAAAATGTAAATATCTACACAGCTATCTGCATATACATGGAAATATCTACAAAGCTATTTCTTTACACATGGAAATATCTACACCGCTATCTCTATAAACATGGAAATATCTACAACGCTATCTGTATGAACATGGAAATATCTGCACCGCCATCTGTATGAACATATAAATATCTACACCGCCATCTGTATTAAGATGGAGATATCTACACCGCTATCTGTATAAACAGAGAAATATCTACACCGCTATCTGTATGAACATGGAAATATCTACACCGCTATCTGTATAAACATGTAAATATCTACACCGCTACCTGTATAAACATGGAAATATCACCACCGCTATCTGCATGAACATGGAAATATCTACACAGCCATCTGAATGAACATGGAAATATCTACACCGCTATCTGTATGAACATGGAAATATCTTCACCGCCATCTGTATGAACATGGATATATCTACACAGCCATCTGGATGAACATGGAAATAACTACACCGCTATCTGTATGAACATGGAAATAGCTACACTGCTATCTGTATCAACATGGAAATATCTACACCGCTATCTGTATGAACATGGAAATATCTACACCTCTATCTGTATGAACATGGAAATATCTTCACCGCCATCTGTATGAACATTGATATATCTACACAGCCATCTGGATGAACATTGAAATATCAACACCGCTTTCTGTATCAACATGGAAATATCTACACCGCTATCTGTGTTAACATGCATACATCTTCACCGCTATCTGTATAAACTTGGAAATATCTACACCGCTATCTGTATAACATGGAAATATCTACACAGCTATCTGTTTGAACATGGAAATATCTACACCGCTATCTGTATGAAAATGGAAATATCTACACAGCTATCTGCATATACATGGAAATATCTACAAAGCTATTTCTCTACACAAGGAAGTATCTACACCGCAATCTCTATAAACATGGAAACATATACAACGCCATCTGTATGAACATGGAAATATCTGCAACGCCATCTGTATGAAAATATAAATATCTAGACCGCCATCTGTATTAAGATGGAGATATCTACACTGCTATCTGTATAAACATGGAAATATCTACACCGCTATCTCTATAAACATGGAAATATCTACACCGCTACCTGTATAAACATGGAAATATCAGCACCGCCATCTGAATGAATATGGAAATATCTACACCGCTATCTCTATGAACATGGAAATATCTACACCGATATCTGTATGAACATGGAAATATCTTCACCGCCATCTGTATGAACATGGATATATCAACACAGCCATCTGGACGAACATGGAAATAGCACCGCTGTCTGTATGAACATGGAAATATCCACACCCCTATCTGTATGAACATGGAAATATCTACACCGCTATCTGTATGAACATGGAAATAACTTCACCGACATCTGTATGAACATGGATATATCTACACAGCCATCTGGATGAACATGGAAATATCTACCCCGCTATCTGTATGAACATGGAAATATCTACACCACTATCCGTATGAACATGGAAATATCTCCACCGCAATCTGTATGAACATGGATATATCTAAACAGCCATCTGGGTGAACATGGAAATATCTACACCGCTATCTGTATGAACTTGGAAATATCTTCACCGCCATCTGCATGAACATGGATATATCTACACAGCCATCTGGATGAACATGGAAATATCTACACCGCTACCTGTATAAACATGGAAATATCAGCACCGTTATCTGCATGAACATGGAAATATCTACACAGCCATCTGGATGAAAATGGAAATAGTTACACCGCTATCTGTATGAACATGGAAATAGCTACACCGCTATCTGTTTGAACATGGAAATATCTACACTGCTATCTGTATGAACATGGAAATATCTACACCGCTGTCTGGATGAACATGGAAATATCTTCACCGACATCTGTATGAACATGAATATATCTACACAGCCATCTAGATGAACATGGAAATATCTACTCCGCTATCTGTTTGAACATGGAAATATCTACACCGCTATCTGCATGAAAATGTAAATATCTACACAGCTATCTGCATATACATGGAAATATCTACAAAGCTATTTCTTTACACTTGGAAATATCTACACCGCTATCTCTATAAACATGGAAATATCTACACCGCCATCTGTATGAATATGGAAATATCTGCACTGCCATCTGTATGAACATATAAATATCTACATCGCCATCTGTATTAAGATGGAGATATCTACACCGGTATCTGTATAATCATGGAAATATCTACACCGCTATCTGTATAAACATGGATATATCTACCCCGCTATCTGTATAAACATGGAAATATCCACACCGCTACCTGTATAAACATGGAAATATCAGCACCGTTATCTGTATGAACATGGAAATATCTACACAGCCATCTGGATGAAAATGGAAATAGTTACACCGCTATCTGTATGAACATGGAAATAGCTACACCGCTATCTGTTTGAACATGGAAATATCTACACCGCTATCTGTATGAACATGGAAATATCTTCACCGCCATTTGTATGAACATGGAAATATCTTCACCGCCATCTGTACGAACATGGATATATCTACACAGCCATCTAGATGAACATGGAAATATCTACACCGCTATATGTATGAACATGGAATTAGCGACACCGCTATCTGTATGAACATGGAAATATCTACACCGCTATCTGTATGAACATGGAAATATCTACACCGCTATCTGTATGAACATGGAAATATCTTCACCGCCATCTGTACGAACATGGATATATCTACACAGACATCTGGATGAACATGGAAATATCTACACCGCTATCTGTATGAACATGGAAATATCTACACCACTATCTGTGTAAACATGCATACATCTTCACCGCTATCTGTATAAACATGGAAATATCTACACCGCTATCTGTATGACCATGGAAATATCTACACCGCTATCTGTTTGAACACGGAAATATCTACTCCGCTATCTGCATGATAATGGAAATATCTACACAGCTATCTGCATATACATGGAAATATCTACAAAGCTATTTCTTTACACATGGAAATAACTACACCGCTATCTCTTTTAACATGGAAATATCTACACCGCAATCTGTATGAACATGGAAATATCTGCACCGCCATCTGTATGAACATATAAATATCTACACCGCCATCTGTATTAAGATGGAGATATCTACACCTCTATCTGTATAAACATGGAAATATCTACACCGCTATCTGTATAAACATGGAAATATCTACACCGCTATCTGCATAAACATGGAAATACCTACACCGCTACCTGTATAAACATGGAAGTATCAGCACCGCTATCTGTATGAACATGGAAATATCTACACCGCTATCTGTATGAACATGGAAATCTCTACACCGCTATCTGTATAAACATGGAAATACCTACACCGCTACCTGTATAAACATGGAAGTATCAGCACCGCTATCTGTATGAACATGGAAATATCTACACCGCTATCTGTATGAACATGGAAATATCTACACCGATATCTGTATGAACATGTAAATATCTTCACCGCCATCTGTATGAACATAGATACATCTACACAGCCATCTGGATGAACATGGAAATATCAGCAACGCTGTCTGTATGGACATGGAAATATCTACACCGCTATCTGTATGAACATGGATATATCTACACCGCTATCTGTATGAACATGGAAATATCTTCACCGCCATCTGTATGAACATGGATATATCTACACAGCCAGCTGGATGAAGATGGAAATATCTACACCGCTATCTGTATGAACTTGGAAATATCTACACCGCTATCTGTCTAAACATGCATTCACCTTCACCGCTATCTGTATAAACATGGAAATGTCTACACCCCTATGGATATGAACATGGAAATATCTACTCCGCTATCTGTTTGAACATGGAAATATCTACACCGCTATCTGCATGAAAATGTAAATATCTACACAGCTATCTGCATATACATGGAAATATCTACAAAGCTATTTCTTTACACCTGGAAATATCTACACCGCTATCTCTATAAACATGGAAATATCTACACCGCCATCTGTATGAATATGGAAATATCTGCACTGCCATCTGTATGAACATATAAATATCTACATCGCCATCTGTATTAAGATGAAGATATCTACACCGCTATCTGTATAATCATGGAAATATCTACACCGCTATCTGTATAAACATGGATATATCTACCCCGCTATCTGTATAAACATGGAAATATCTACACCGCTACCTGTATAAACATGGAAATATCAGCACCGTTATCTGTATGAACATGGAAATATCTACACAGCCATCTGGATGAAAATGGAAATAGTTACACCGCTATCTGTATGAACATGGAAATAGCTACACCGCTATCTGTTTGAACATGGAAATATCTACACCGCTATCTGTATGAACATGGAAATATCTTCACCGCCATCTGTATGAACATGAATATATCTACACAGCCATCTAGATGAACATGGAAATATCTACACCGCTATATGTATGAACATGGAATTAGCGACACCGCTATCTGTATGAACATGGAAATATCTACACCGCTATCTGTATGAACATGGAAATATCTACACCGCTATCTGTATGAACATGGAAATATCTTCACCGCCATCTGTACGAACATGGATATATCTACACAGCCATCTGGATGAACATGGAAATATCTACACCGCTATCTGTATGAACATGGAAATATCTACACCACTATCTGTGTAAACATGCATACATCTTCACCGCTATCTGTATAAACATGGAAATATCTACACCGCTATCTGTATGACCATGGAAATATCTACACCGCTATCTGTTTGAACACGGAAATATCTACTCCGCTATCTGCATGATAATGGAAATATCTACACAGCTATCTGCATATACATGGAAATATCTACAAAGCTATTTCTTTACACATGGAAATAACTACACCGCTATCTCTATTAACATGGAAATATCTACACCGCCATCTGTATGAACATGGAAATATCTGCACCGCCATCTGTATGAACATATAAATATCTACACCGCCATCTGTATTAAGATGGAGATATCTACACCTCTATCTGTATAAACATGGAAATATCTACACCGCTATCTGTATAAACATGGAAATATCTACACCGCTATCTGTATAAACATGGAAATACCTACACCGCTACCTGTATAAACATGGAAGTATCAGCACCGCTATCTGTATGAACATGGAAATATCTACACCTCTATCTGTATGAACATGGAAATATCTACACCGATATCTGTATGAACATGTAAATATCTTCACCGCCATGTGTATGAACATAGATATATCTACACAGCCATCTGGATGAACATGGAAATATCAGCAACGCTGTCTGTATGGACATGGAAATATCTACACCGCTATCTGTATGAACATGGAAATATCTACACCGCTATCTGTATGAACATGGAAATATCTTCACCGCCATCTGTATGAACATGGATATATCTACACAGCCAGCTGGATGAAGATGGAAATATCTACACCGCTATCTGTATGAACTTGGAAATATCTACACCGCTATCTGTGTAAACATGCATTCACCTACACCGCTATCTGTATAAACATGGAAATGTCTACACCCCTATGGATATGAACATGGAAATATCTACTCCGCTATCTGTTTGAACATGGAAATATCTACACCGCTATCTGCATGAAAATGTAAATATCTACACAGCTATCTGCATATACATGGAAATATCTACAAAGCTATTTCTTTACACTTGGAAATATCTACACCGCTATCTCTATAAACATGGAAATATCTACACCGCCATCTGTATGAATATGGAAATATCTGCACTGCCATCTGTATGAACATATAAATATATACATCGCCATCTGTATTAAGATGGAGATATCTACACCGCTATCTGTATAATCATGGAAATATCTACACCGCTATCTGTATAAACATGGATATATCTACTCCGCTATCTGTATAAACATGGAAATATCTACACCGCTACCTGTATAAACATGGAAATATCAGCACCGTTATCTGTATGAACATGGAAATATCTACACAGCCATCTGGATGAAAATGGAAATAGTTACACCGCTATCTGTATGAACATGGAAATAGCTACACCGCTATCTGTTTGAACATGGAAATATCTACACCGCTATCTGTATGAACATGGAAATATCTTCACCGCCATCTGTATGAACATGAATATATCTACACAGCCATCTAGATGAACATGGAAATATATACACCGCTATATGCATGAACATGGAATTAGCGACACCGCTATCTGTATGAACATGGAAATATCTACACCGCTATCTGTACGAACATGGAAATATCTACACCGCTATCTGTATGAACATGGAAATATCTTCACCGCCATCTGTACGAACATGGATATATCTACACAGCCATCTGGATGAACATGGAAATATCTACACCGCTATCTGTATGAACATGGAAATATCTACACCACTATCTGTGTAAACATGCATACATCTTCACCGCTATCTGTATAAACATGGAAATATCTACACCGCTATCTGTATGACCATGGAAATATCTACACCGCTATCTGTTTGAACACGGAAATATCTACTCCGCTATCTGCATGATAATGGAAATATCTACACAGCTATCTGCATATACATGGAAATATCTACAAAGCTATTTCTTTACACATGGAAATAACTACACCGCTATCTCTATTAACATGGAAATATCTACACCGCCATCTGTATGAACATGGAAATATCTGCACCGCCATCTGTATGAACATATAAATATCTACACCGCCATCTGTATTAAGATGGAGATATCTACACCTCTATCTGTATAAACATGGAAATATCTACACCGCTATCTGTATAAACATGGAAATATCTACACCGCTATCTGTATAAACATGGAAATACCTACACCGCTACCTGTATAAACATGGAAGTATCAGCACCGCTATCTGTATTAACATGGAAATATCTACACCGCTATCTGTATGAACATGGAAATATCTACACCGATATCTGCATGAACATGTAAATATCTTCACCGCCATCTGTATGAACATAGATATATCTACACAGCCATCTGGATGAACATGGAAATATCAGCAACGCTGTCTGTATGGACATGGAAATATCTACACCGCTATCTGTATGAACATGGAAATATCTACACCGCTATCTGTATGAACATGGAAATATCTTCACCGCCATCTGTATGAACATGGATATATCTACAGAGCCAGCTGGATGAAGATGGAAATATCTACACCGCTATCTGTATGAACTTGGAAATATCTACACCGCTATCTGTGTAAACATGCATTCACCTACACCGCTATCTTTATAAACATGGAAATGTCTACACCCCTATGGATATGAACATGGAAATATCTACTCCGCTATCTGTTTGAACATGGAAATATCTACACCGCTATCTGCATGAAAATGTAAATATCTACAAAGCTATCTGCATATACATGGAAATATCTACAAAGCTATTTCTTTACACTTGGAAATATCTACACCGCTATCTCTATAAACATGGAAATATCTACACCGCCATCTGTATGAATATGGAAATATCTGCACTGCCATCTGTATGAACATATAAATATCTACATCGCCATCTGTATTAAGATGGAAATATCTACACCGCTATCTGTATAATCATGGAAATATCTACACCCCTATCTGTATAAACATGGATATATCTACTCCGCTATCTGTATAAACATGGAAATATCTACACCGCTACCTGTATAAACATGGAAATATCAGCACCGTTATCTGTATGAACTTGGAAATATCTACACAGCCATCTGGATGAAAATGGAAATAGTTACACCGCTATCTGTATGAACATGGAAATAGCTACACCGCTATCTGTTTGAACATGGAAATATCTACACCGCTATCTGTATGAACATGGAAATATCTTCACCGCCATCTGTATGAACATGAATATATCTACACAGCCATCTAGATGAACATGGAAATATCTACACCGCTATATGTATGAACATGGAATTAGCGACACCGCTATCTGTATGAACATGGAAATATCTACACCGCTATCTGTATGAACATGGAAATATCTACACCGCTATCTGTATGAACATGGAAATATCTTCACCGCCATCTGGACGAACATGGATATATCTACACAGCCATCTGGATGAACATGGAAATATCTACACCGCTATCTGTATGAACATGGAAATATCTACACCACTATCTGTGTAAACATGCATACATCTTCACCGCTATCTGTATAAACATGGAAATATCTACACCGCTATCTGTATGACCATGGAAATATCTACACCGCTATCTGTTTGAACACGGAAATATCTACTCCGCTATATGCATGATAATGGAAATATCTACACAGCTATCTGCATATACATGGAAATATCTACAAAGCTATTTCTTTACACCTGGAAATAACTACACCGCTATCTCTATTAACATGGAAATATCTACACCGCCATCTGTATGAACATGGAAATATCTGCACCGCCATCTGTATGAACATATAAATATCTACACCGCCATCTGTATTAAGATGGAGATATCTAAACCTCTATCTGTATAAACATGGAAATATCTACACCGCTATCTGTATAAACATGGAAATATCTACACCGCTATCTGTATAAACATGGAAATACCTACACCGCTACCTGTATAAACATGGAAGTATCAGCACCGCTATCTGTATGAACATGGAAGTATCTACACCGCTATCTGTATGAACATGGAAATATCTACACCGATATCTGTATGAACATGTAAATATCTTCACCGCCATCTGTATGAACATAGATATATCTACACAGCCATCTGGATGAACATGGAAATATCAGCAACGCTGTCTGTATGGACATGGAAATATCTACACCGCTATCTGTATGAACATGGAAATATCTACACCGCTATCTGTATGAACATGGAAATATCTTCACCGCCATCTGTATGAACATGGATATATCTACACAGCCAGCTGGATGAAGATGTAAATATCTACACCGCTATCTGTATGAACTTGGAAATATCTACACCGCTATCTGTATAAACATGGAAATATCTACACCGCTACCTGTATAAACATGGAAATATCAGCACCGTTATCTGTATGAACTTGGAAATATCTACACAGCCATCTGGATGAAAATGGAAATAGTTACACCGCTATCTGTATGAACATGGAAATAGCTACACCGCTATCTGTTTGAACATGGAAATATCTACACCGCTATCTGTATGAACATGGAAATATCTTCACCGCCATCTGTATGAACATGAATATATCTACACAGCCATCTAGATGAACATGGAAATATCTACACCGCTATATGTATGAACATGGAATTAGCGACACCGCTATCTGTATGAACATGGAAATATCTACACCGCTATCTGTATGAACATGGAAATATCTACACCGCTATCTGTATGAACATGGAAATATCTTCACCGCCATCTGGACGAACATGGATATATCTACACAGCCATCTGGATGAACATGGAAATATCTACACCGCTATCTGTATGAACATGGAAATATCTACACCACTATCTGTGTAAACATGCATACATCTTCACCGCTATCTGTATAAACATGGAAATATCTACACCGCTATCTGTATGACCATGGAAATATCTACACCGCTATCTGTTTGAACACGGAAATATCTACTCCGCTATATGCATGATAATGGAAATATCTACACAGCTATCTGCATATACATGGAAATATCTACAAAGCTATTTCTTTACACCTGGAAATAACTACACCGCTATCTCTATTAACATGGAAATATCTACACCGCCATCTGTATGAACATGGAAATATCTGCACCGCCATCTGTATGAACATATAAATATCTACACCGCCATCTGTATTAAGATGGAGATATCTAAACCTCTATCTGTATAAACATGGAAATATCTACACCGCTATCTGTATAAACATGGAAATATCTACACCGCTATCTGTATAAACATGGAAATACCTACACCGCTACCTGTATAAACATGGAAGTATCAGCACCGCTATCTGTATGAACATGGAAGTATCTACACCGCTATCTGTATGAACATGGAAATATCTACACCGATATCTGTATGAACATGTAAATATCTTCACCGCCATCTGTATGAACATAGATATATCTACACAGCCATCTGGATGAACATGGAAATATCAGCAACGCTGTCTGTATGGACATGGAAATATCTACACCGCTATCTGTATGAACATGGAAATATCTACACCGCTATCTGTATGAACATGGAAATATCTTCACCGCCATCTGTATGAACATGGATATATCTACACAGCCAGCTGGATGAAGATGTAAATATCTACACCGCTATCTGTATGAACTTGGAAATATCTACACCGCTATCTGTCTAAACATGCATTCACCTTCACCGCTATCTGTATAAACATGGAAATGTCTTCACCCCTATGGATATGAACATGGAAATATCCACTCCGCTATCTGTTTGAACATGGAAATATCTACACCGCTATCTGCATGAAAATGTAAATATCTACACAGCTATCTGCATATACATGGAAATATCTACAAAGCTATTTCTTTACACTTGGAAATATCTACACCGCTATCTCTATAAACATGGAAATATCTACACCACCATCTGTATGAACATGGAAATATCTGCACCGCCATCTGTATGAAAATATAAATATCTACACCGCCATCTGTATTAAGATGTAGATATCTACACCGCTATCTGTATAAACATGGAAATATCTACACCGCTATCTGTATAAACATGGAAATATCTACACCGCTACCTGTATAAACATGGAAATATCAGCACCGCTATCTGTATGAACATGGAAATATCTACACCGCTATCTCTATGAACATGGAAATATCTACACCGATATCTGTATGAACATGGAAATATCTTCACCGCGATCTGTATCAACATGGATATATCTACACAGCCATCTGGACGTACATGGAAATATCAGCACCGCTGTCTGTATGAACATGGAAATATCTACACCGCTATCTGTATGAACATGGAAATATCTACACCGCTATCTGTATGAACATGGAAATAACTTCACCGACATCTGTATGAAAATGGATATATCTACACAGCCATCTGGATGAACATGGAAATATCTACACCGCTATCTGTATGAACATGGAAATATCTACACCACTATCTGTGTAAACATGCATACATCTTCACCGCTATCTGTATAAACATGGAATTATCTACACCGCTATCTGTATGACCATGGAAATATCTACACTGCTATCTGTTTGAACACGGAAATATCTACTCCGCTATCTGCATGAAAATGGAAATATCTACACAGCTATCTGCATATACATGGAAATATCTACAAAGCTATTTCTTTACACATGGAAATAACTACACCGCTATCTCTATTAACATGGAAATATCTACACCGCCATCTGTATGAAAATGGAAATATCTGCATCGCCATCTGTATGAACATATAAATATCTACACCGCCATCTGTATTAAGATGGAGATATCTACACCGCTATCTGAATAAACTTGGAAATATCTACAACGCTATCTGCATAAACATGGAAACATCTACACTGCTATCTGTATAAACATGGAAATATCTGCACCGCTATCTGTATAAACATGGAAATATCAGCACCGCTATCTGTATGAACATGGAAATATCTACACAGCCATCTGAATGAACATGGAAATATCTACACCGCTATCTGTATGAACATGGAAATATCTTCACCGCCATCTGTATGAACATGGATATATCTACACAGCCATCTGGATGAACATGGAAATAACTACACCTCTATCTGTATGAACATGGAAATAGCTACACTGCTATCTGTATGAACATGGAAATATCTACACCGCTATCTGTATGAACATGGAAATATCTACACCTCTATCTGTATGAACATGGAAATATCTTCACCGCCATCTGTATGAACATGGATATATGTACACAGCCATCTGGATGAACATGGAAATATCAACACCGCTTTCTGTATGAACATGGAAATATCCACACCGCTATCTGTGTTAACATGCATACATCTTCACCGCTATCTGTATAAACTTGGAAATATCTACACCGCTATCTGTATAACATGGAAATATCTAAACAGCTATCTGTTTGAACATGGAAATATCTACACCGCTATCTGCATGAAAATGGAAATATCTACACAGCTATCTGCAAATACATGGAAATATCTACAAAGCTGTTTCTCTACACAAGGAAATATCTACACCGCAATCTCAATAAACATGGAAATATATACAACGCCATCTGTATGAACATGGAAATATCTGCACCGCCATCTGTATGAACATATAAATATCTACACCGCCATCTGTATTAAGATGGAGATATCTATACCGCTATCTGTATAAACATGGAAATATCTACACCGCTATCTCTATAAACATGGAAATATCTACACCGCTACCTGTATAAACATGGAAATATCAGCACCGCCATCGGAATGAATATGGAAATATCTACACCGCTATCTCTATGAACATGGAAATATCTACACCGATATCTGTATGAACATGGAAATATCTTCACCGCCATCTGTATGAACATGGATATATCTACCCCGCTATCTGTATAAACATGGAAATATCTACACCGCTACCTGTATAAACATGGAAATATCAGCACCGTTATCTGTATGAACATGGAAATATCTACACAGCCATCTGGATGAAAATGGAAATAGTTACACCGCTATCTGTATGAACATGGAAATAGCTACACCGCTATCTGTTTGAACATGGAAATATCTACACCGCTATCTGTATGAACATGGAAATATCTACACCCCTATCTGTATGAACATGGAAATATCTTCACCGCCATCTGTATGAACATGAATATATCTACACAGCCATCTAGATGAACATGGAAATATCTACACCGCTATATGTATGAACATGGAATTAGCGACACCGCTATCTGTATGAACATGGAAATATCTACACCGCTATCTGTATGAACATGGAAATATCTACACCGCTATCTGTATGAACATGGAAATATCTTCACCGCCAACTGTATGAACATGGATATATCTACACAGCCATCTGGATGAACATGGAAATATCTACACCGCTATCTGTATGAACATGGAAATATCTACACCACTATCTGTGTAAACATGCATACATCTTCACCGCTATCTGTATAAACATGGAAATATCTACACCGCTATCTGTATGACCATGGAAATATCTACACCGCTACCTGTTTGAACACGGAAATATCTACTCCGCTATCTGCATGATAATGGAAATATCTACACAGCTATCTGCATATACATGGAAATATCTACAAAGCTATTTATTTACACGTGGAAATAACTACACCGCTATCTCTATTAACATGGAAATATCTACACCGCCATCTGTATGAACATGGAAATATCTGCACCGCCATCTGTATGAACATATAAATATCTACACCGCCATCTGTATTAAGATGGAGATATCTACACCTCTATCTGTATAAACATGGAAATATCTACACCGCTATCTGTATAAACATGGAAATATCTACACCGCTATCTGTATAAACATGGAAATACCTACACCGCTACCTGTATAAACATGGAAGTATCAGCACCGCTATCTGTATGAACATGGAAATATCTACACCGCTATCTGTATGAACATGGAAATATCTACACCGCTACCAGTATAAACATGGAAATATCACCACCGCTATGTGTATGAACATGGAAATATCTACACAGCCATCTCAATGAACATGGAAATATCTACAACGCTATCTGTATGAACATGGAAATAGCTACACCGCTATCTGTATGAACATGGAAATATCTACGCCACTATCTGAATGAACATGGAAATATCTACACCGCTATCTGTATGAACATGGAAATATCTTCACCGCCATCTGTATGAACATGGATATATCTACACAGCCATCTGGATGAACATGGAAATATCTACACCGCTATCTGTATGAACATGGAAATAGCTACACCGCTATCTGTATGAACATGGAAATATCTACACCGCTATCTGTATGAACATGGAAATATCTACACCGCTATCTGTATAAACATGGAAATATCTTCACAGCCATCTGTATGAACATGGATATATCTACACAGCCATCTGGATGGACATGGAAATATCAACACCGCTATCGGTATGAACATGGAAATATCTACACCGCTATCTGTTTTAACATGCATACATCTTCACCGCTATCTGTATAAAAATGGAAATATCTACAGCGCTATCTGTATGAACATGGAAATATCTACACAGCTATCTGTTTGAACATGGATATATCTACACCGCTATCTGCATGAAAATGGAAATATCTACACAGCTATCTGCATATACATGGAAATATCTACAAAGCTATTTCTCTACACATGGAAATATCTACACCGCAATCTCTATAAACATGGAAATATCTACACCGCCATCTGTATGAACATGGAAATATCTGCACCGCCATCTGTATGAACATACAAATATCTAGACCGCCATCTATATTAAGATGCAGATGTCTACACCGCTATCTGTATAAACATGGAAATATCTACACCGCTATCTGTATAAACATGGAAATATCTACACCGCTATTTGTATAAACATGGGAATATCTACACCGCTACCTGTATAAACATGGAAATATCAGCACCGCTATCTGTATGAACATGGAAATATCTACACCGCTATCTCTGTGAACATGGAAATATCTTCACCGCCATCTGTATGAACATGGATATATCTACACAACCATCTGGACGAACATGCAAATAGCACCGCTGTCTGTATGAACATGGAAATATCTACACCGCTATCTGTATGAACATGGAAATATCTACAACGCTATCTGTATGAACATGGAAATAACTTCACCGACATCTGTATGAACATGGATATATCTACACAGCCATCTGGATGAACATGGAAATATCTACACTGCTATCTGTATGAACATGGAAATATCTACACCGCTATCTGTGTAAACAGGCATACATCTTAACCGCTATCTGTATAAACATGGATATATTTACACCGCTATCTGTATAAACATGGAAATATCTACACCGCTACCTGTATAAACATGGAAATATCAGCACCGTTTTCTGTATGAACATGGAAATATCTACACAGCCATCTGGATGAAAATGGAAATAGTTACACCGTTATCTGTATGAAAATGGAAATATCTACACCGATATCTGTATGAACATGGAAATATCTACACCGCTATCTGTATGAACATGGAAATATCTTCACCGCCATCTGTATGAACACGAATATATCTACACAGCCATCTGGATGAACATGGAAATATCTACACCGCTATATGTATGAACATGGAATTAGCTACAGCGCTATCTGTATGAACATGGAAATATCTACACCGCTATCTGTATGAACATGGGAATATCTACACCGCTATCTGTATGAACATGGAAATATCTTCACCGCCATCTGTATGAACATGGATATATCTACACAGCCATCTGGATGAACATGGAAATATCTACACCGCTATCTGTATAAACATGGAAATATCTACACCACTATCTGTGTAAACATGCATACATCTTCACCGCTATCTGTATAAACATGGAAATATCTACACCGCTATCTGTATGACCATGGAAATATCTACACCGCTATCTGTTTGAACACGGAAATATCTACTCCGCTATCTGCATCAAAATGGAAATATCTTCACCGCCATCTGTATGAACATGGAAATATCTTCACCGCAATCTGTACGAACATGGATATATCTACACAGCCATCTGGATGAACATGGAAATATCTACACCGCTATCTGTATGAACATGGAAATATCTACACCACTATCTGTGTAAACATGCATACATCTTCACCGCTATCTGTATAAACATGGAAATATCTACACCGCTATCTGTATGACCATGGAATATCTACACCGCTATCTGTTTGAACACGGAAATATCTACTCCGCTATCTGCATGATAATGGAAATATCTACACAGCTATCTGCATATACATGGAAATATCTACAAAGCTATTTCTTTACACATGGAAATAACTACACCGCTATCTCTATTAACATGGAAATATCTACACCGCCATCTGTATGAATATGGAAATATCTGCACTGCCATCTGTATGAACATATAAATATCTAAATCGCCATCTGTATTAAGATGGAGATATCTACACCGCTATCTGTATAATCATGGAAATATCTACACCGCTATCTGTATAAACATGGATATATCTACTCCGCTATCTGTATAAACATGGAAATATCTACACCGCTACCTGTATAAACATGGAAATATCAGCACCGTTATCTGTATGAACATGGAAATATCTACACAGCCATCTGGATGAAAATGGAAATAGTTACACCGCTATCTGTATGAACATGGAAATAGCTACACCGCTATCTGTTTGAACATGGAAATATCTTCACCGCCATCTGTATGAACATGAATATATCTACACAGCCATCTAGATGAACATGGAAATATCTACACCGCTATATGTATGAACATGGAATTAGCGACACCGCTATCTGTATGAACATGGAAATATCTACACCGCTATCTGTATGAACATGGAAATATCTACACCGCTATCTGTATGAACATGGAAATATCTTCACCGCCATCTGGACGAACATGGATATATCTACACAGCCATCTGGATGAACATGGAAATATCTAAACCGCTATCTGTATGAACATGGAAATATCTACACCACTATCTGTGTAAACATGCATACATCTTCACCGCTATCTGTATAAACATGGAAATATCTACACCGCTATCTGTATGACCATGGAAATATCTACACCGCTATCTGTTTGAACACGGAAATATCTACTCCGCTATCTGCATGATGATGGAAATATCTACACAGCTATCTGCATATACATGGAAATATCTACAAAGCTATTTCTTTACACATGGAAATAACTACACCGCTATCTCTATTAACATGGAAATATCTACACCGCCATCTGTATGAACATGGAAATATCTGCACCGCCATCTGTATGAACATATAAATATCTACACCGCCATCTGTATTAAGATGGAGATATCTACACCTCTATCTGTATAAACATGGAAATATCTACACCGCTATCTGTAAAAACATGGAAATATCTACACCGCTATCTGTATAAACATGGAAATACCTACACCGCTACCTGTATAAACATGGAAGTATCAGCACCGCTATCTGTATGAACGTGGAAATATCTACACCGCTATCTGTATGAACATGGAAATATCTACACCGATATCTGTATGAACATGTAAATATCTTCACCGCCATCTGTATGAACATAGATATATCTACACAGCCATCTGGATGAACATGGAAATATCAGCAACGCAGTCTGTATGGACATGGAAATATCTACACCGCTATCTGTATGAACATGGAAATATCTACACCGCTATCTGTATGAACATGGAAATATCTTCACCGCCATCTGTATGAACATGGATATATCTACACAGCCAGCTGGATGAAGATGGAAATATCTACACCGCTATCAGTATGAACTTGGAAATATCTACACCTCTATCTGTGTAAACATGCATTCACCTTCACCGCTATCTGTATAAACATGGAAATGTCTACACCCCTATGGATATGAACATGGAAATATCTACTCCGCTATCTGTTTGAACATGGAAATATCTACACCGCTATCTGCATGAAAATGTAAATATCTACACAGCTATCTGCATATACATGGAAATATCTACAAAGCTATTTCTTTACACTTGGAAATATCTACACCGCTATCTCTATAAACATGGAAATATCTACACCACCATCTGTATGAATATGGAAATATCTGCACTGCCATCTGTATGAACATATAAATATCTACATCGCCATCTGTATTAAGATGGATATATCTACCCCGCTATCTGTATAAACATGGAAATATCTACACCGCTACCTGTATAAACATGGATATATCTACCCCGCTATCTGTATGAACATGGATATATCTACACAGCCATCTGAATGAACATGGAAATATCTACACCGCTATCTGTGTAAACATGCATACATCTTCACCGCTATCTGTATGAACATGGAAATAGCTACACCGCTATCTGTTTGAACATGGAAATATCTACACCGCTATCTGTATGAACATGGAAATATCTTCACCGCCATCTGTATGAACATGAATATATCTACACAGCCATCTAGATGAACATGGAAATATCTACACCGCTATATGTATGAACATGGAATTAGCGACACCGCTATCTGTATGAACATGGAAATATCTACACCGCTATCTGTATGAACATGGAAATATCTACACCGCTATCTGTATGAACATGGAAATATCTTCACCGCCATCTGGACGAACATGGATATATCTACACAGCCATCTGGATGAACATGGAAATATCTACACCGCTATCTGTATGAACATGGAAATATCTACACCACTATCGGTGTAAACATGCATACATCTTCACCGTTATCTGTATAAACATGGAAATATCTACACCGCTATCTGTATGACCATGGAAATATCTACACCGCTATCTGTTTGAACACGGAAATATCTACTCCGCTATCTGCATGATAATGGAAATATCTACACAGCTATCTGCATATACATGGAAATATCTACAAAGCTATTTCTTTACACATGGAAATAACTACACCGCTATCTCTATTAACATGGAAATATCTACACCGCCATCTGTATGAACATGGAAATATCTGCACCGCCATCTGTATGAACATATAAATATCTACACCGCCATCTGTATTAAGATGGAGATATCTACACCGCTATCTGTATAAACATGGAAATATCTACACCGCTATCTGTATAAACATGGAAATATCTACACCGCTATCTGTATAAACATGGAAATACCTACACCGCTACCTGTATAAACATGGAAGTATCAGCACCGCTATCTGTATGAACATGGAAATATCTACACCGCTATCTGTATGAACATGGAAATATCTACACCGATATCTGCATGAACATGTAAATATCTTCACCGCCATCTGTATGAACATAGATATATCTACACAGCCATCTGGATGAACATGGAAATATCAGCAACGCTGTCTGTATGGACATGGAAATATCTACACCGCTATCTGTATGAACATGGAAATATCTACACCGCTATCTGTATGAACATGGAAATATCTTCACCGCCATCTGTATGAACATGGATATATCTACAGAGCCAGCTGGATGAAGATGGAAATATCTACACCGCTATCTGTATGAACTTGGAAATATCTACACCGCTATCTGTGTAAACATGCATTCACCTACACCGCTATCTGTATAAACATGGAAATGTCTACACCCCTATGGATATGAACATGGAAATATCTACTCCGCTATCTGTTTGAACATGGAAATATCTACACCGCTATCTGCATGAAAATGTAAATATCTACAAAGCTATCTGCATATACATGGAAATATCTACAAAGCTATTTCTTTACACTTGGAAATATCTACACCGCTATCTCTATAAACATGGAAATATCTACACCGCCATCTGTATGAATATGAAAATATCTGCACTGCCATCTGTATGAACATATAAATATCTACATCGCCATCTGTATTAAGATGGAGATATCTACACCGCTATCTGTATAATCATGGAAATATCTACACCGCTATCTGTATAAACATGGATATATCTACTCCGCTATCTGTATAAACATGGAAATATCTACACCGCTACCAGTATAAACATGGAAATATCAGCACCGTTATCTGTATGAACATGGAAATATCTACACAGCCATCTGGATGAAAATGGAAATAGTTACACCGCTATCTGTATGAACATGGAAATAGCTACACCGCTATCTGTTTGAACATGGAAATATCTACACCGCTATCTGTATGAACATGGAAATATCTTCACCGCCATCTGTATGAACATGAATATATCTACACAGCCATCTAGATGAACATGGAAATATCTACACCGCTATATGTATGAACATGGAATTAGCGACACCGCTATCTGTATGAACATGGAAATATCTACACCGCTATCTGTATGAACATGGAAATATCTACACCGCTATCCGTATGAACATGGAAATATCTTCACCGCCATCTGGACGAACATGGATATATCTACACAGCCATCTGGATGAACATGGAAATATCTACACCGCTATCTGTTTGAACACGGAAATATCTACTCCGCTATCTGCATGATAATGGAAATATCTACACAGCTATCTGCATATACATGGAAATATCTACAAAGCTATTTCTTTACACACGGAAATAACTACACCGCTATCTCTATTAATATGGAAATATCTACACCGCCATCTGTATGAACATGGAAATATCTGCACCGCCATCTGTATGAACATATAAATATCTACACCGCCATCTGTATTAAGATGGAGATATCTACACCTCTATCTGTATAAACATGGAAATATCTACACCGCTATCTGTATAAACATGGAAATATCTACACCGCAATCTCTATAAACATGGAAATATATACAACGCCATCTGTATGAACATGGAAATATCTGCACCGCCATCTGTATGAACATATAAATATCTAGACCGCCATCTGTATTAAGATGGAGATATCTACACCGCTATCTGTATAAACATGGAAATATCTACACCGCTATCTGTTTGAACATGGAAATATCTACACCGCTATATGTATGAACATGGAATTAACTACACCGGTATCTGAATGAACATGGAAATATCTACACCGCTATCTGTATGAACATGGAAATATCTACACCGCTATCTGTATGAACATGGAAATATCTTCACCGCCATCTGTATGAACATGGTTATATCTACACAGCCATCTGGATGAACATGGATATATCTCCACCGCTATCTGCATGAACATGGAAATATCTACACCGCTATCTGTGTAAACATGCATACATCTTCACCGCTATCTGTATAAACATGGAAATATCTACACCGCTATCTGTATAAACACGGAAATATCTACAACGCTACCTGTATAAACATGGAAATATCAGCACCGCTATCTGTATGAACATGGAAATATCTACACCGCTATCTCTATGAACATGGAAATATCTACACCGATATCTGTATGAACATGGAAATATCTTCACCGCCATCTGTATGAACTTGGATATATCTACACAGCCATCTGGATGAACATGGAATTATCAGCACCGCTGTCTGTTTGAACATGGAAATACCTACACCGCTATCTGTATGAACATGGAAATATCTACACCGCTATCTGTATGAACATGGAAATATCTTCACCACCATCTGTATGAACATGGATATATCTACACAGCCATCTGGATGAACATGGAAATATCTACACCGCTATCTGTATGAACATGGAAATATCTACACCGCTATCTGTGTAAACATGCATACATCTTCACCACTATCTGTATAAACATGGAAATATCTACACCGCTATCTGTATAAACCTTGAAATATCTACACCGCTACCTGTATAAACATGGAAATATCAGCACCACTATCTGTATGATCATGGAAATATATACACAGCCATCTGGATGAACATGGAAATCTCTACACCGCTATCTGTATGAACATGGAAATAGCTACACCTCTATCTGTATGAACATGGAAATATCTACACTGCTATCTGTATGAACATGGAAAGATCTACTCCGCCATCTGTATGAACAAGGAAATATCTTCACCACCATCTGTATGAACATGGATATACCTACACAGCCATCTGGATGAACATGGATATATCTACACCGCTATCTGTATGAACATGGAAATATCTGCACCGCTATCTGTGTAAACATGCATACATCTTCACCGCTATCTGTATAAACATGGAAATGTCTACACCGCTATGTGTATGAACATGGAAATATCTACACCGCTATCTGTTTGAACACGGAAATATCTACTCCGCTATCTGCATGAAAATGGAAATATCTACACAGCTATCTGCATATACATGGAAATATCTATAAAGCTATTTCTTTACACATGGAAATAACTACACCGCTATCTCTATTAACATGGAAATATCTACACTGCCATCTGTATGAACATGGATATATCTGCACCGCCATCTGTATGAACATATAAATATCTACACCGCCATCTGTATTAAGTTGGAGATATCTACACCGCTATCTGTATAAACATGAAAATATCTACACCGCTATCTGTATAAACATGGAAATATCTACACCGCTACCTGTATAAACATGGAAATATCAGCACCGCTATCTGTATGAACATGGAAATATCTACACAGCCATCTGGATGAACATGGAAATATCTACACCGCTATCTGTATGAACATGGAAATAGCTACACCGCTAACTGTATGAACATGGAAATATCTACACCGCTATCTGCATGAACATGGAAATATCTTCACCGCCATCTGTATGAACATGGATATATCTACACAGCAATCTGGATGAACATGGAAATAACTACACCGCTATCTGTATGAACTTGGAAATAGCTACACTTCTATCAGTATGAACATGGAAATATCTACACCGCTATCCGTATAAACATGGAAAGATCTACACCGCTATCTGTATGAACATGGAAATATCTTCACCGCCATCTGTATGAACATGGATATATCTACACAGCCATCTGGATGAACATGGATATATCTCCACCGCTATCTGCATGAACATGGAAATATCTACACCGCTATCTGTGTAAACATGCATACATCTTCACCGCTATCTGTATTAACATGGAAATATCTACACAGCCATCTGGATGAACATGAAAATATCTACACCGCTATCTGTATGAACATGGAAATATCAGCACCGCTATCTGTATGAACATGGAAATATCTTCACCGCTATCTGTATGAACATGGAAATATCTACACCGCTATCTGTATGAACATGGAAATATCTACACCGCTATCTGTATGAACATGGAAATAGCTACACCGCTATCTGTATGAACATGGAAGTATCTACACCACTATCTGTATGAACATGGAAATATCTTCACCGCCATATGTATGAACATGGATATATCTACACAGCCATCTGGATGAACATGGAAATATCTACACCACTATATGTATGAACATGGAATTAGCTAAACCGCTATGTCTATGAACATGGAAATATCTACACCGCTATCTGTATGAACATGGAAGTATCTACACCGCTATCTGTATGAACATTGAAATATCTTCACCGCCATATGTATGAACACGGATATATCTAGACAGCCATCTGGATGAACATGGAAATATCAGCACTGCTGTCTGTATGAACATGGAAATATCTTCACCACCATCTGTATGAACATGGATATATCTACACAGCCATCTGGATGAACATGGAAATATCTACACCGCTATCTGTATGAACATGGAAATATCTACACCGCTATCTGTGTAAACATGCATACATCTTCACCACTATCTGTATAAACATGGAAATATCTACACCGCTATCTGTATAAACCTTGAAATATCTACACCGCTACCTGTATAAACATGGAAATATCAGCACCGCTATCTGTATGATCATGGAAATATATACACAGCCATCTGGATGAACATGGAAATCTCTACACCGCTATCTGTATGAACATGGAAATAGCTACACCTCTATCTGTATGAACATGGAAATATCTACACCGCTATCTGTATGAACATGGAAAGATCTACACCGCCATCTGTATGAACAAGGAAATATCTTCACCACCATCTGTATGAACATGGATATACCTACACAGCCATCTGGATGAACATGGATATATCTACACCGCTATCTGTATGAACATGGAAATAACTGCACCGCTATCTGTGTAAACATGCATACATCTTCACCGCTATCTGTATAAACATGGAAATGTCTACACCGCTATGTGTATGAACATGGAAATATCTACACCGCTATCTGTTTGAACACGGAAATATCTACTCCGCTATCTGCATGAAAATGGAAATATCTACACAGCTATCTGCATATACATGGAAATATCTATAAAGCTATTTCTTTACACATGGAAATAACTACACCGCTATCTCTATTAACATGGAAATATCTACACTGCCATCTGTATGAACATGGAAATATCTGCACCGCCATCTGTATGAACATATAAATATCTACACCGCCATCTGTATTAAGTTGGAGATATCTACACCGCTATCTGTATAAACATGAAAATATCTACACCGCTATCTGTATAAACATGGAAATATCTACACCGCTACCTGTATAAACATGGAAATATCAGCACCGCTATCTGTATGAACATGGAAATATCTACACAGCCATCTGGATGAACATGGAAATATCTACACCGCTAACTGTATGAACATGGAAATATCTACACCGCTATCTGCATGAACATGGAAATATCTTCACCGCCATCTGTATGAACATGGATATATCTACACAGCAATCTGGATGAACATGGAAATAACTACACCGCTATCTGTATGAACATGGAAATAGCTACACTTCTATCAGTATGAACATGCAAATATCTACACCGCTATCTGTATAAACATGGAAAGATCTACACCGCTATCTGTATGAACATGGAAATATCTTCACCGCCATCTGTATGAACATGGATATATCTACACAGCCATCTGGATGAACATGGATATATCTCCACCGCTATCTGCATGAACATGGAAATATCTACACCGCTATCTGTGTAAACATGCATACATCTTCACCGCTATCTGTATTAACATGGAAATATCTACACAGCCATCTGGATGAACATGAAAATATCTACACCGCTATCTGTATGAACATGGAAATATCAGCACCGCTATCTGTATGAACATGGAAATATCTTCACCGCTATCTGTATGAACATGGAAATATCTACACCGCTATCTGTATGAACATGGAAATATCTACACCGCTATCTGTATGAACATGGAAATAGCTACACCGCTATCTGTATGAACATGGAAGTATCTACACCACTATCTGTATGAACATGGAAATATCTTCACCGCCATATGTATGAACATGGATATATCTACACAGCCATCTGGATGAACATGGAAATATCTACACCACTATATGTATGAACATGGAATTATCTAAACCGCTATGTCTATGAACATGGCAATATCTACACCGCTATCTGTATGAACATGGAAGTATCTACACCGCTATCTGTATGAACATTGAAATATCTTCACCGCCATATGTATGAACACGGATATATCTAGAGAGCCATCTGGATGAACATGGAAATATCAGCACTGCTGTCTGTATGAACATGGAAATATCTACACCGCTATCTGTATGAACATGGAAATATCTACACAGCTATCTGTTTGAACATGGAAATATCTACACCGCTATCTGCATGAAAATGGAAATATCTCCACAGCTTTCTGCATATACATCAAAATATCTACAAAGCTATTCCTCTACACATGGAAATATCTACACCGCAATCTCTATAAACATGGAAATATCTACACTGCTCTCTGCATGAACATGGAAATATCTACACCGCTATCTGTATGAACATGGAAATAACTTCACCGCCATCTGTATGAAAATGGATATATCTACACAGCCATCTGGATGAACATGGAAATATCTACACCGCTATCTGTATGAACATGGAAACAGCTACACCGCTATCAGTATGAACATGGAAATATCTACACCGCTATCTGTATGAACACGGAAATATCTACACCGCTATCTGTATGAACATGGAAATATCTTCACCGCCATCTGTATGAACATGAATATATCTACACAGCCATCTGGATGAACATGGAAATATCTACACCGCTATATGTATGAACATGGAATTAACTACACCGGTATCTGAATGAACATGGAAATATCTACACCGCTATCTGTATGAACATGGAAATATCTACACCGCTATCTGTATGAACATGGAAATATCTTCACCGCCATCTGTATGAACATGGTTATATCTACACAGCCATCTGGATGAACATGGAAATATCTACACCGCTATCTGTATGAACATGGAAATATCTACACCGCTCTCTGTGTATACATGCATACATCTTCACCGCTATCTGTATAAACATGGAAATATCTACACCGCTACCCGTATAAACATGGAAATATCAGCACCGCTATCTGTATGAACATGGAAATATCTACACAGCCATCTGGAAGAACATGGAAATATCTACACCGCTATCTGTATGAACATGGAAATATCTTCAACGCCATCTGTATGAACATGGATATATCTACACAGCCATCTGGATGAACATGGAAATATCTACACCGCTATCTGTATGAACATGGAAATCTCTACACCGCTATCTGTGTAAACATGCATACATCTTCACCGCTATCTGTATAAACATGGAAATATCTACACTGCTATCTGCATGAACATGGAAATATCTACACCGCTATCTGTATGAACATGGAAATATCTTCACCGCCATCTGTATGAAAATGGATATATCTACACAGCCATCTGGATGAACATGGAAATATCTACACCGCTATCTGTATAAACATGGAAATATCTACACTGCTATCTGCATGAACATGGAAATATCTACACCGCTATCTGTATGAACTTGGAAATATCTTCACCGCCATCTGTATGAACATGGTTATATCTACACAGCCATCTGGATGAACATGGAAATATCTACACCGCAATCTGTATGAACATGGAAATATCTACACCGCTCTCTGTGTATACATGCATACATCTTCACCGCTATCTGTATAAACATGGAAATATCTACACTGCTACCCGTATAAACATGGAAATATCAGCACCGCTATCTGTATGAACATGGAAATATCTACACAGCCATCTGGAGGAACATGGAAATATCTACATCGCTATCTGTATGAACATGGAAATAGCTACACCGCTATCTGTATGAACATGGAAACATCTACACCACTATCTATATGAACATGGAAATATCTACACCGCTATCTGTATGAACATGGAAATATCTTCACCGCCATCTGTATGAACATGGATATATCTACACAGCCATCTGGATGAACATGGAAATATCTACACCGCTATCTGTATGAACATGGAAATAGCTACTCCGCTATCTTAACATGGAAATATCTAAACCGCTATCTGTATGAACATGGAAATATCTACACCGCTATCTGTATGAACATGGAAATATCTTCACCGCCATCTGTATGAACATGGATATATCTACACAGCCATCTGGATGAACATGGAAATATCTACACCGCTATCTGTATGAACATGGAAATATCTACACCGCTATCTGTGTAAACATGCATACATCTTCACTGTTGTCTGTATAAACCTGGAAATAACTGCACCGCTATCTGTATGAACATGGAAATATCTACATCGCTATCTGTACGAACATGGAAATAGCTACACCGCTATCTGTATGAACATGGAAATATCTACACCACTATCTGTATAAACATGGAAATATCTACACCGCTATCTGTATGAACAAGGAAATATATAGACCACTATCTGTATAAACATGGAAATATCTACACCGCTACCTACATAAACTTGGAAATATCAGCACCGCTATCTGTATGAACATGGAAATATCTACACCGCTATCTCTATGAACATGGAAATATTTACACCGATATCTGTATGAACATGGAAATATCTTCACCGCCTTCTGTATGAACGTGGATATATCTACACAGCCATCTGGATGAACAAGGAAATATCAGCACCGCTGTCTGTATGAACATGGAAATGTCTACACCGCTATGTGTATGAACATGGAAATATCTACACCGCTATCTGTTTGAACACGGAAATATCTACTCCGCTATCTGCATGAAAATGGAAATATCTACACAGCTATCTGCATATACATGGAAATATCTATAAAGCTATTTCTTTACACATGGAAATAACTACACCGCTATCTCTATTAACATGGAAATATCTACACTGCCATCTGTATGAACATGGAAATATCTGCACCGCCATCTGTATGAACATATAAATATCTACACCGCCATCTGTATTAAGTTGGAGATATCTACACCGCTATCTGTATAAACATGAAAATATCTACACCGCTATCTGTATAAACATGGAAATATCTACACCGCTACCTGTATAAACATGGAAATATCAGCACCGCTATCTGTATGAACATGGAAATATCTACACAGCCATCTGGATGAACATGGAAATATCTACACCGCTATCTGTATGAACATGGAAATAGCTACACCGCTAACTGTATGAACATGGAAATATCTACACCGCTATCTGCATGAACATGGAAATATCTTCACCGCCATCTGTATGAACATGGATATATCTACACAGCAATCTGGATGAACATGGAAATAACTACACCGCTATCTGTATGAACATGGAAATAGCTACACTTCTATCAGTATGAACATGGAAATATCTACACCGCTATCCATATAAACATGGAAAGATCTACACCGCTATCTGTATGAACATGGAAATTTCTTCACCGCCATCTGTATGAACATGGATATATCTACACAGCCATCTGGATGAACATGGATATATCTCCACCGCTATCTGCATGAACATGGAAATATCTACACCGCTATCTCTGTAAACATGCATACATCTTCACCGCTATCTGTATTAACATGGAAATATCTACACAGCCATCTGGATGAACATGAAAATATCTACACCGCTATCTGTATGAACATGGAAATATCAGCACCGCTATCTGTATGAACATGGAAATATCTTCACCGCTATCTGTATGAACATGGAAATATCTACACCGCTATCTGTATGAACATGGAAATATCTACACCGCTATCTGTATGAACATGGAAATAGCTACACCGCTATCTGTATGAACATGGAAGTATCTACACCACTATCTGTATGAACATGGAAATATCTTCACCGCCATATGTATGAACATGGATATATCTACACAGCCATCTGGATGAACATGGAAATATCTACACCACTATATGTATGAACATGGAATTAGCTAAACCGCTATGTCTATGAACATGGAAATATCTACACCGCTATCTGTATGAACATGGAAGTATCTACACCGCTATCTGTATGAACATTGAAATATCTTCACCGCCATATGTATGAACACGGATATATCTAGACAGCCATCTGGATGAACATGGAAATATCAGCACTGCTGTCTGTATGAACATGGAAATATCTTCACCACCATCTGTATGAACATGGATATATCTACACAGCCATCTGGATGAACATGGAAATATCTACACCGCTATCTGTATGAACATGGAAATATCTACACCGCTATCTGTGTAAACATGCATACATCTTCACCACTATCTGTATAAACATGGAAATATCTACACCGCTATCTGTATAAACCTTGAAATATCTACACCGCTACCTGTATAAACATGGAAATATCAGCACCGCTATCTGTATGATCATGGAAATATATACACAGCCATCTGGATGAACATGGAAATCTCTACACCGCTATCTGTATGAACATGGAAATAGCTACACCTCTATCTGTATGAACATGGAAATATCTACACCGCTATCTGTATGAACATGGAAAGATCTACACCGCCATCTGTATGAACAAGGAAATATCTTCACCACCATCTGTATGAACATGGATATACCTACACAGCCATCTGGATGAACATGGATATATCTACACCGCTATCTGTATGAACATGGAAATATCTGCACCGCTATCTGTGTAAACATGCATACATCTTCACCGCTATCTGTATAAACATGGAAATGTCTACACCGCTATGTGTATGAACATGGAAATATCTACACCGCTATCTGTTTGAACACGGAAATACTCCGCTATCTGCATGAAAATGGAAATATCTACACAGCTATCTGCATATACATGGAAATATCTATAAAGCTATTTCTTTACACATGGAAATAACTACACCGCTATCTCTATTAACATGGAAATATCTACACTGCCATCTGTATGAACATGGAAATATCTGCACCGCCATCTGTATGAACATATAAATATCTACACCGCCATCTGTATTAAGTTGGAGATATCTACACCGCTATCTGTATAAACATGAAAATATCTACACCGCTATCTGTATAAACATGGAAATATCTACACCGCTACCTGTATAAACATGGAAATATCAGCACCGCTATCTGTATGAACATGGAAATATCTACACAGCCATCTGGATGAACATGGAAATATCTACACCGCTATCTGTATGAACATGGAAATAGCTACACCGCTAACTGTATGAACATGGAAATATCTACACCGCTATCTGCATGAACATGGAAATATCTTCACCGCCATCTGTATGAACATGGATATATCTACACAGCAACCTGGATGAACATGGAAATAACTACACCGCTATCTGTATGAACATGGAAATAGCTACACTTCTATCAGTATGAACATGGAAATATCTACACCGCTATCCGTATAAACATGGAAAGATCTACACCGCTATCTGTATGAACATGGAAATATCTTCACCGCCATCTGTATGAACATGGATATATCTACACAGCCATCTGGATGAACATGGATATATCTCCACCGCTATCTGCATGAACATGGAAATATCTACACCGCTATCTGTGTAAACATGCATACATCTTCACCGCTATCTGTATTAACATGGAAATATCTACACAGCCATCTGGATGAACATGAAAATATCTACACCGCTATCTGTATGAACATGGAAATACCAGCACCGCTATCTGTTTGAACATGGAAATATCTACACCGCTATCTGCATGAAAATGGAAATATCTCCACAGCTTTCTGCATATACATCAAAATATCTACAAAGCTATTCCTCTACACATGGAAATATCTACACCGCAATCTCTATAAACATGGAAATATCTACACCGCCATCTGTATGAACATGGAAATATCTGCACCGCCATCTGTATGAACATGTAAATATCTAGACCGCCATCTGTATTAAGATGGAGATATCTACACCGCTATCTGTATAAACACGGAAATATCTACACCGCTACCTGTATAAACATGGAAATATCTACACCGCTATCTGTATAAACATGGAAATATCTACACCGCTACCTGTATAAACATGGAAATATCAGCACCGCTAACTGTATGAACATGGAAATATCTACACCGCTATCTCTATGAACATGGAAATATCTTCACCGATATCTGTAAGAACATGGAAATATCTTCACCGCCATCTGTATGAACATGGATATATCTACACAGCCATCTGGACGAAAATGGAAATATCAGCACCGCTGTCTGTATGAACATGGAAATATCTACACCGCTATCTGTATGAACATGGAAATATCTACACCGCAATCTGTATGAACATGGAAATATCTTAAACGCCATCTGTATGAACATGGATATATCTACACAGCCATCTGGATGAACATGGAAATATCTACACCGCTATCTGTATGAACATGGAAATCTCTACACCGCTATCTGTGTAAACATGCATACATCTTCACCGCTATCTGTATAAACATGGAAATATCTACACTGCTCTCTGCATGAACATGGAAATATCTACACCACTATCTGTATGAACATGGAAATAACTTCACCGCCATCTGTATGAAAATGGATATATCTACACAGCCATCTGGATGAACATGGAAATATCTACACCGCTATCTGTATGAACATGGAAACAGCTACACCGCTATCAGTATGAACATGGAAATATCTACACCGCTATCTGTATGAACACGGAAATATCTACACCGCTATCTGTATGAACATGGAAATATCTTCACCGCCATCTGTATGAACATGAATATATCTACACAGCCATCTGGATGAACATGGAAATATCTACACCGCTATATGTATGAACATGGAATTAACTACACCGGTATCTGAATGAACATGGAAATATCTACACCGCTATCTGTATGAACATGGAAATATCTACACCGCTATCTGAACATGGAAATATCTTCACCGCCATCTGTATGAACATGGTTATATCTACACAGCCATCTGGATGAACATGGAAATATCTACACCGCTCTCTGTGTATACATGCATACATCTTCACCGCTATCTGTATAAACATGGAAATATCTACACCGCTACCCGTATAAACATGGAAATATCAGCACCGCTATCTGTATGAACATGGAAATATCTACACAGCCATCTGGAAGAACATGGAAATATCTACACCGCTATCTGTATGAACATGGAAATATCTTCAACGCCATCTGTATGAACATGGATATATCTACACAGCCATCTGGATGAACATGGAAATATCTACACCGCTATCTGTATGAACATGGAAATCTCTACACCGCTATCTGTGTAAACATGCATACATCTTCACCGCTATCTGTATAAACATGGAAATATCTACACTGCTATCTGCATGAACATGGAAATATCTACACCGCTATCTGTATGAACATGGAAATATCTTCACCGCCATCTGTATGAAAATGGATATATCTACACAGCCATCTGGATGAACATGGAAATATCTACACCGCTATCAGTATGAACATGGAAACAGCTACACCGCTATGAGTATGAACATGGAAATATCTACACTGCTATCTGTATGAACACGGAAATATCTACACCGCTATCTGTATGAACATGGAAATATCTTCACCGCCATCTGTATGAACATGAATATATCTACACAGCCATCTGGATGAACATGGAAATATCTACACCGCTATATGTATGAACATGGAATTAACTACACCGGTATCTGAATGAACATGGAAATATCTACACCGCTATCTGTATGAACATGGAAATATCTACACCGCTATCTGTATGAACTTGGAAATATCTTCACCGCCATCTGTATGAACATGGTTATATCTACACAGCCATCTGGATGAACATGGAAATATCTTCACCGCCATCTGTATGAACATGGATATATCTACACAGCCATCTGGATGAACATCGAAATATCTACACCGCTGTCTGTATGAACATGGAAATATCTACACCGCTATCAGTGTAAGCATGCATACATCTTCACCGCTATCTGTATAAACATGGAAATATCTACACTGCTATCTGTATGAACATGGAAATATCTACACCACTATCTGTTTGAACATGGAAATATCTACACCGCTATCTGCATGAAAATGGAAATATCTACACAACGATCTGCATATACATGGAAATATCTACAAAGCTATCTCTTTACACATGGAAATAACTACAGCGCTATCTCTATAAACATGGAAATAGCTACACTGCCATCTGTATGAACATGGAAATACCTGCACCGCCATCTGTATGAACATATAAATATCTACACCGCCATCTATATTAAAATGGAGATATCTACACCACTATCTATCTGTTTGAACATGGAAATATCTACACCGCTATCTGTATGAACATGGAAATATCTACACCGCTATCTGTGTAAACATGCATACATCTTCACTGTTGTCTGTATAAACCTGGAAATAACTGCACCGCTATCTGTATGAACATGGAAATATCTACATCGCTATCTGTACGAACATGGAAATAGCTACACCGCTATCTGTATGAACATGGAAATATCTACACCACTATCTGTATAAACATGGAAATATCTACACCGCTATCTGTATGAACAAGGAAATATATAGACCACTATCTGTATAAACATGGAAATATCTACACCGCTACCTACATAAACTTGGAAATATCAGCACCGCTATCTGTATGAACATGGAAATATCTACACCGCTATCTCTATGAACATGGAAATATTTACACCGATATCTGTATGAACATGGAAATATCTTCACCGCCTTCTGTATGAACGTGGATATATCTACACAGCCATCTGGATGAACAAGGAAATATCAGCACCGCTGTCTGTATGAACATGGAAATGTCTACACCGCTATGTGTATGAACATGGAAATATCTACACCGCTATCTGTTTGAACACGGAAATATCTACTCCGCTATCTGCATGAAAATGGAAATATCTACACAGCTATCTGCATATACATGGAAATATCTATAAAGCTATTTCTTTACACATGGAAATAACTACACCGCTATCTCTATTAACATGGAAATATCTACACTGCCATCTGTATGAACATGGAAATATCTGCACCGCCATCTGTATGAACATATAAATATCTACACCGCCATCTGTATTAAGTTGGAGATATCTACACCGCTATCTGTATAAACATGAAAATATCTACACCGCTATCTGTATAAACATGGAAATATCTACACCGCTACCTGTATAAACATGGAAATATCAGCACCGCTATCTGTATGAACATGGAAATATCTACACAGCCATCTGGATGAACATGGAAATATCTACACCGCTATCTGTATGAACATGGAAATAGCTACACCGCTAACTGTATGAACATGGAAATATCTACACCGCTATCTGCATGAACATGGAAATATCTTCACCGCCATCTGTATGAACATGGATATATCTACACAGCAATCTGGATGAACATGGAAATAACTACACCGCTATCTGTATGAACATGGAAATAGCTACACTTCTATCAGTATGAACATGGAAATATCTACACCGCTATCCATATAAACATGGAAAGATCTACACCGCTATCTGTATGAACATGGAAATTTCTTCACCGCCATCTGTATGAACATGGATATATCTACACAGCCATCTGGATGAACATGGATATATCTCCACCGCTATCTGCATGAACATGGAAATATCTACACCGCTATCTCTGTAAACATGCATACATCTTCACCGCTATCTGTATTAACATGGAAATATCTACACAGCCATCTGGATGAACATGAAAATATCTACACCGCTATCTGTATGAACATGGAAATATCAGCACCGCTATCTGTATGAACATGGAAATATCTTCACCGCTATCTGTATGAACATGGAAATATCTACACCGCTATCTGTATGAACATGGAAATATCTACACCGCTATCTGTATGAACATGGAAATAGCTACACCGCTATCTGTATGAACATGGAAGTATCTACACCACTATCTGTATGAACATGGAAATATCTTCACCGCCATATGTATGAACATGGATATATCTACACAGCCATCTGGATGAACATGGAAATATCTACACCACTATATGTATGAACATGGAATTAGCTAAACCGCTATGTCTATGAACATGGAAATATCTACACCGCTATCTGTATGAACATGGAAGTATCTACACCGCTATCTGTATGAACATTGAAATATCTTCACCGCCATATGTATGAACACGGATATATCTAGACAGCCATCTGGATGAACATGGAAATATCAGCACTGCTGTCTGTATGAACATGGAAATATCTTCACCACCATCTGTATGAACATGGATATATCTACACAGCCATCTGGATGAACATGGAAATATCTACACCGCTATCTGTATGAACATGGAAATATCTACACCGCTATCTGTGTAAACATGCATACATCTTCACCACTATCTGTATAAACATGGAAATATCTACACCGCTATCTGTATAAACCTTGAAATATCTACACCGCTACCTGTATAAACATGGAAATATCAGCACCGCTATCTGTATGATCATGGAAATATATACACAGCCATCTGGATGAACATGGAAATCTCTACACCGCTATCTGTATGAACATGGAAATAGCTACACCTCTATCTGTATGAACATGGAAATATCTACACCGCTATCTGTATGAACATGGAAAGATCTACACCGCCATCTGTATGAACAAGGAAATATCTTCACCACCATCTGTATGAACATGGATATACCTACACAGCCATCTGGATGAACATGGATATATCTACACCGCTATCTGTATGAACATGGAAATATCTGCACCGCTATCTGTGTAAACATGCATACATCTTCACCGCTATCTGTATAAACATGGAAATGTCTACACCGCTATGTGTATGAACATGGAAATATCTACACCGCTATCTGTTTGAACACGGAAATACTCCGCTATCTGCATGAAAATGGAAATATCTACACAGCTATCTGCATATACATGGAAATATCTATAAAGCTATTTCTTTACACATGGAAATAACTACACCGCTATCTCTATTAACATGGAAATATCTACACTGCCATCTGTATGAACATGGAAATATCTGCACCGCCATCTGTATGAACATATAAATATCTACACCGCCATCTGTATTAAGTTGGAGATATCTACACCGCTATCTGTATAAACATGAAAATATCTACACCGCTATCTGTATAAACATGGAAATATCTACACCGCTACCTGTATAAACATGGAAATATCAGCACCGCTATCTGTATGAACATGGAAATATCTACACAGCCATCTGGATGAACATGGAAATATCTACACCGCTATCTGTATGAACATGGAAATAGCTACACCGCTAACTGTATGAACATGGAAATATCTACACCGCTATCTGCATGAACATGGAAATATCTTCACCGCCATCTGTATGAACATGGATATATCTACACAGCAACCTGGATGAACATGGAAATAACTACACCGCTATCTGTATGAACATGGAAATAGCTACACTTCTATCAGTATGAACATGGAAATATCTACACCGCTATCCGTATAAACATGGAAAGATCTACACCGCTATCTGTATGAACATGGAAATATCTTCACCGCCATCTGTATGAACATGGATATATCTACACAGCCATCTGGATGAACATGGATATATCTCCACCGCTATCTGCATGAACATGGAAATATCTACACCGCTATCTGTGTAAACATGCATACATCTTCACCGCTATCTGTATTAACATGGAAATATCTACACAGCCATCTGGATGAACATGAAAATATCTACACCGCTATCTGTATGAACATGGAAATACCAGCACCGCTATCTGTTTGAACATGGAAATATCTACACCGCTATCTGCATGAAAATGGAAATATCTCCACAGCTTTCTGCATATACATCAAAATATCTACAAAGCTATTCCTCTACACATGGAAATATCTACACCGCAATCTCTATAAACATGGAAATATCTACACCGCCATCTGTATGAACATGGAAATATCTGCACCGCCATCTGTATGAACATGTAAATATCTAGACCGCCATCTGTATTAAGATGGAGATATCTACACCGCTATCTGTATAAACACGGAAATATCTACACCGCTACCTGTATAAACATGGAAATATCTACACCGCTATCTGTATAAACATGGAAATATCTACACCGCTACCTGTATAAACATGGAAATATCAGCACCGCTAACTGTATGAACATGGAAATATCTACACCGCTATCTCTATGAACATGGAAATATCTTCACCGATATCTGTAAGAACATGGAAATATCTTCACCGCCATCTGTATGAACATGGATATATCTACACAGCCATCTGGACGAAAATGGAAATATCAGCACCGCTGTCTGTATGAACATGGAAATATCTACACCGCTATCTGTATGAACATGGAAATATCTACACCGCAATCTGTATGAACATGGAAATATCTTAAACGCCATCTGTATGAACATGGATATATCTACACAGCCATCTGGATGAACATGGAAATATCTACACCGCTATCTGTATGAACATGGAAATCTCTACACCGCTATCTGTGTAAACATGCATACATCTTCACCGCTATCTGTATAAACATGGAAATATCTACACTGCTCTCTGCATGAACATGGAAATATCTACACCACTATCTGTATGAACATGGAAATAACTTCACCGCCATCTGTATGAAAATGGATATATCTACACAGCCATCTGGATGAACATGGAAATATCTACACCGCTATCTGTATGAACATGGAAACAGCTACACCGCTATCAGTATGAACATGGAAATATCTACACCGCTATCTGTATGAACACGGAAATATCTACACCGCTATCTGTATGAACATGGAAATATCTTCACCGCCATCTGTATGAACATGAATATATCTACACAGCCATCTGGATGAACATGGAAATATCTACACCGCTATATGTATGAACATGGAATTAACTACACCGGTATCTGAATGAACATGGAAATATCTACACCGCTATCTGTATGAACATGGAAATATCTACACCGCTATCTGAACATGGAAATATCTTCACCGCCATCTGTATGAACATGGTTATATCTACACAGCCATCTGGATGAACATGGAAATATCTACACCGCTCTCTGTGTATACATGCATACATCTTCACCGCTATCTGTATAAACATGGAAATATCTACACCGCTACCCGTATAAACATGGAAATATCAGCACCGCTATCTGTATGAACATGGAAATATCTACACAGCCATCTGGAAGAACATGGAAATATCTACACCGCTATCTGTATGAACATGGAAATATCTTCAACGCCATCTGTATGAACATGGATATATCTACACAGCCATCTGGATGAACATGGAAATATCTACACCGCTATCTGTATGAACATGGAAATCTCTACACCGCTATCTGTGTAAACATGCATACATCTTCACCGCTATCTGTATAAACATGGAAATATCTACACTGCTATCTGCATGAACATGGAAATATCTACACCGCTATCTGTATGAACATGGAAATATCTTCACCGCCATCTGTATGAAAATGGATATATCTACACAGCCATCTGGATGAACATGGAAATATCTACACCGCTATCAGTATGAACATGGAAACAGCTACACCGCTATGAGTATGAACATGGAAATATCTACACTGCTATCTGTATGAACACGGAAATATCTACACCGCTATCTGTATGAACATGGAAATATCTTCACCGCCATCTGTATGAACATGAATATATCTACACAGCCATCTGGATGAACATGGAAATATCTACACCGCTATATGTATGAACATGGAATTAACTACACCGGTATCTGAATGAACATGGAAATATCTACACCGCTATCTGTATGAACATGGAAATATCTACACCGCTATCTGTATGAACTTGGAAATATCTTCACCGCCATCTGTATGAACATGGTTATATCTACACAGCCATCTGGATGAACATGGAAATATCTTCACCGCCATCTGTATGAACATGGATATATCTACACAGCCATCTGGATGAACATCGAAATATCTACACCGCTGTCTGTATGAACATGGAAATATCTACACCGCTATCAGTGTAAGCATGCATACATCTTCACCGCTATCTGTATAAACATGGAAATATCTACACTGCTATCTGTATGAACATGGAAATATCTACACCACTATCTGTTTGAACATGGAAATATCTACACCGCTATCTGCATGAAAATGGAAATATCTACACAACGATCTGCATATACATGGAAATATCTACAAAGCTATCTCTTTACACATGGAAATAACTACAGCGCTATCTCTATAAACATGGAAATAGCTACACTGCCATCTGTATGAACATGGAAATACCTGCACCGCCATCTGTATGAACATATAAATATCTACACCGCCATCTATATTAAAATGGAGATATCTACACCACTATCTATCTGTTTGAACATGGAAATATCTACACCGCTATCTGTATGAACATGGAAATATCTACAACGCCATCTGTATGAACATGGAAATATCTGCACCGCCATCTGTATGAACATATAAATATCTACACCGCCATCTGTATTAAGATGGAGATATCTACACCGCTATCTGTATAAACATGGAAATATCTACACCGCTACCTGTACAAACATGGAAATAGCACCGCTATCTGTATGAACATGGAAATATCTACACCGCTATCTCTATGAACATGGAAATATCTACACCGATATCTGTGTAAACATGAATACATATTCACCGCTATCTGTATAAACATGGAAATATCTACACTGCTATCTGTATGAACATGGAAATATCTACACCGCTATCTGTTTGAACATGTAAATATATACACCGCTATGTACATGAAAATGGAAATATCTACAAAGCTATCTGCATATACATGGAAATATCTACACAGCTATCTCTTTACACATGGAAATAACTACACCGCTATATCTATAAACATGGAAATAACTACACCGCTATATCTATAAACATGGAAATATCTACACCGACTTCTGTATGTACATGGAAATATCTGCACCGACATCTGTATGAACATATAAATATCTACACCGCCATCTGTATTAAGAAGGAAATATCTAAACCGCTATCTATATAAACATGGAAATATCTACACCGCTGCCTGTATAAACATGGAAATATCAGCACCGCTATCTGTATGAACATGGAAATAGCTACACCGCTATCTGTATGAACATGGAAAAAGCTACACCGCTATCTGTGTAAACATGCATACATCCTCACCGCTATCTGTATAAAGATGGAAATATCTACACTGCTATCTGTATGAACATGGAAATATCTACACCACTATCTGCATGAAATTGGAAATATCTACACTGCTATCTGCAAATACATTTAAATATCTACACAGCTATAACTTTACACATGGAAATAACTACACCGCTATCAGTATGAACATGGAAATACCTACACCGCCATCTGTATGAACATGGAAATATTTGCACTGACATCTGTATGAACATATAAATATCTACACCGCCATCTGTATTAAGATGGAGATATGTACACTGCTATCAGTATAAACACGGAAATATCTACACCGCCATCTGTATGAACATATAAATATCTACACCACCATCTGTATTAAGAAGGAAATATCTAAACCGCTATCTGTATAAACATGGAAATATCTACACCGCTGCCTGTATAAACATGGAAATATCAGCACCGCTATCTGTATGAACATGGAAATATCTACACCGCTATCTGTATGAACATGGAAATAGCTACACCGCTATCTGTATGAACATGGATATATCTACACAGCCATCTGGATGAACATGGAAATATCTACACCGCTATCTGTGTAAACACGCATACATCTTCACCGCTATCTGTATAAACATGGAAATATCTACACCGCTATCTGTATGAACATGGAAATATCTACACTGCTATCTGTATGAACATGGAAATATCTACACCGCTATCTGTTTGAACATGGAAATATCTACACCGCTATCTGTATGAACATGGAAATATCTACACCGCTATCTGTTTGAATATGGAAATATCTACACCGCTATCAGCGTGAAAATGGAAATATCTGCACTGCTATCTGCATATACATGGAAATATCTACACAGCTATCTCTTTACACATGGAAATAACTACACCGCTATCTGTATGAACATGGAAATATCTGCACCGCCATCTGTATGAACATGGAAATATCTGCACCGTCATCCGAATGAACATATAAATATCTACACAGCCATCTGTATTAAGATGGATATATCTACACAGCTATCTGTATAAACATGGAAATTTCTACACCGCTATCTGTATAAACATGGAAATATCTACACCGCTATCTGTAAAAACATGGAAATATCAGCACCGCTATCTGTATGAACATGGAAATATCAGCCCCTCTATCTGTATGAACATGGAAGTATCTACACCGCTATCTCTATGAACATGGAAGTATCTACACCGCTATCTGTTTGAACATGGAAATATCTAAACCGCTATCTGCATGAAAATGGAAATATATACACAGCTATCTGCATATACATGGAAATATCTACACAGCTATCTCTTTACAAATGGAAATAACTACACCGCTATCTGTATGAACATGGAAATATCTTCACCGCCATCTGCATGAACATGGATATATCTACACAGCCATCTGGATGAACATGGAAATATCTACACCGCTGTCTGTATGAACATGGAAATATCTACACCGCTATCTGTGTAAGCATGCATACATCTTCACCGCTATCTGTATAAACATGGAAATATCTACACTGCTATCTGTATGAACATGGAAATATCTACACCACTATCTGTTTGAACATGGAAATATCTACACCGCTATCTGCATGAAAATGGAAATATCTACACAACGATCTGCATATACATGGAAATATCTACAAAGCTATCTCTTTACACATGGAAATAACTACAGCGCTATCTCTATAAACATGGAAATAGCTACACTGCCATCTGTATGAACATGGAAATACCTGCACCGCCATCTGTATGAACATATAAATATCTACACCGCCATCTAAATTAAAATGGAGATATCTACACCGCTATCTGTATAAACTTGGAAATATCTACACCGCTATCTGTATAAACATGGAAATATCTACACCGCAATCTGTATAAACATGGAAATATCTACACCGCTACCAGTATAAACATGGAAATATCAGCACCGCTATCTGTATGAACATGGAAATATCTACAGCGCTATCTCTATGAACATGGAAATTTCTACACCGCTATCTGTATGAACATGGAAATAGCTACACCGCTATCTGTATGAACATGGAAATATCTACACCACTATCTGTATGAACATGGAAATATCTACACAGCTATCTGTATGAACATGGATATATCTACACTGCCATCTGGATGAACACGGAAGTAACTACACCGCTATCTGTAAGAACATGGAAATATCTACACCGCAATCTGTGTAAATATGCATACATCTTCACCGCTATCTGTATAAACATGGAAATATCTACACCGCTATCTGTATGAACATGGAAATATCTACACCGCTATCTGTTTGAACATGGAAATATCTACAGCGCTATCTGCATGAAAATGGAAATATCTACACAGCTGTCTGCATATACATGGAAATATCTACACAGCTATCTCTTTACACATGGAAATAACTACACCGCTCTCTCTATGAACATGGAAATATCTACACCGCCATCTGTATGAACATGGAAATTTCTGCACCGTCATCTGTATGAACTTATAAATATCTCCACCGCCATCTGTATTAAGATGGAGATATCTACCCCGCTATCTGTATAAACATGGAAATATCTACACCTCTATCTGTATAAACATGGAAATATCTACACCGCTATCTGTATAAACATGGAAATATATACAACGCTACCTGTATAAACATGGAAATATTAGCACCGATATCTGTATGAACATGGAAATATCTACACCGCTATCTGTATGAACATGGAAATATCTACACTGCTATCTGTATGAACATGGAAATATCTAAACCGCTATCTGTATGAACATGGAAATATCTACACCGCTATCTGTATGAACATGGATATATCTACAGAGCCCTCTGGATGATCATGGAAATATCCACACCTCTATCTGTGTAAACATGCATACATCTTCACCGCTATCTGTATAAACAGGGAAATATCTACACCGCTATCTGTATGAACATGGAAATATCTACACCGCTATCTGTTTGAAGATGGAAATATATACACAGCTATCTGCATGAAAATGGAAATATCTACACAACGATCTGCATATACATGGAAATATCTACAAAGCTATCTCTTTACACATGGAAATAACTACAGCGCTATCTCTATAAACATGGAAATAGCTACACTGCCATCTGTATGAACATGGAAATATCTTCACCGCCATCTGTATGAACATGAATATATCTACACAGCCATCTGGATGAACACGGAAATATCTACAACTCTATATGTATGAACATGGAATTAGCTACACCGGTATCTGAATGAACATGGAAATATCTACACCGCTATCTGTATGAACATGGAAATATCTACACCGCTATCTGTATGAACATGGAAATATCTTCACCGCCATCTGTATGAACATGGATATATCTACACAGCCATCTGGATGAACATGGAAATATCTACACCGCTATCTGTATGAACATGGAAATATCTACACCGCTCTCTGTGTAAACATGCATACATCTTCACCGCTATCTGTATAAACATGGAAATATCTACACTGCTATCCGTATAAACATGGAAATATCAGCACTGCTATCTGTATGAACATGGAAATATCTACACAGCCATCTGGACGAACATGGAAATATCTACACCGCTATCTGTATGAACATGGAAATAGCTACACCGCTATCTGTATGAACATGGAAATATCTACACCGCTATCTGTATGAACATGGAAATATCTACACCGCTCTCTGTGTATACATGCATACATCTTCACCGCTATCTGTATAAACATGGAAATATCTACACCGCTACCCGTATAAACATGGAAATATCAGCACCGCTATCTGTATGAACATGGAAATATCTACACAGCCATCTGGAAGAACATGGAAATATCTACACCGCTATCTGTATGAACATGGAAATATCTTCAACGCCATCTGTATGAACATGGATATATCTACACAGCCATCTGGATGAACATGGAAATATCTACACCGCTATCTGTATGAACATGGAAATCTCTACACCGTTATCTGTGTAAACATGCATACATCTTCACCGCTATCTGTATAAACATGGAAATATCTACACTGCTATCTGCATGAACATGGAAATATCTACACCGCTATCTGTATGAACATGGAAATATCTTCACCGCCATCTGTATGAAAATGGATATATCTACACAGCCATCTGGATGAACATGGAAATATCTTCACCGCCATCTGTATGAACATGGATATATCTACACAGCCATCTGGATGAACATCGAAATATCTACACCGCTGTCTGTATGAACATGGAAATATCTACACCGCTATCAGTGTAAGCATGCATACATCTTCACCGCTATCTGTATAAACATGGAAATATCTACACTGCTATCTGTATGAACATGGAAATATCTACACCACTATCTGTTTGAACATGGAAATATCTACACCGCTATCTGCATGAAAATGGAAATATCTACACAACGATCTGCATATACATGGAAATATCTACAAAGCTATCTCTTTACACATGGAAATAACTACAGCGCTATCTCTATAAACATGGAAATAGCTACACTGCCATCTGTATGAACATGGAAATACCTGCACCGCCATCTGTATGAACATATAAATATCTACACCGCCATCTATATTAAAATGGAGATATCTACACCACTATCTATCTGTTTGAACATGGAAATATCTACACCGCTATCTGTATGAACATGGAAATATCTACAACGCCATCTGTATGAACATGGAAATATCTGCACCGCCATCTGTATGAACATATAAATATCTACACCGCCATCTGTATTAAGATGGAGATATCTACACCGCTATCTGTATAAACATGGAAATATCTACACCGCTACCTGTACAAACATGGAAATAGCACCGCTATCTGTATGAACATGGAAATATCTACACCGCTATCTCTATGAACATGGAAATATCTACACCGATATCTGTGTAAACATGAATACATATTCACCGCTATCTGTATAAACATGGAAATATCTACACTGCTATCTGTATGAACATGGAAATATCTACACCGCTATCTGTTTGAACATGTAAATATATACACCGCTATGTACATGAAAATGGAAATATCTACAAAGCTATCTGCATATACATGGAAATATCTACACAGCTATCTCTTTACACATGGAAATAACTACACCGCTATATCTATAAACATGGAAATAACTACACCGCTATATCTATAAACATGGAAATATCTACACCGACTTCTGTATGTACATGGAAATATCTGCACCGACATCTGTATGAACATATAAATATCTACACCGCCATCTGTATTAAGAAGGAAATCTCTAAACCGCTATCTATATAAACATGGAAATATCTACACCGCTGCCTGTATAAACATGGAAATATCAGCACCGCTATCTGTATGAACATGGAAATAGCTACACCGCTATCTGTATGAACATGGAAAAAGCTACACCGCTATCTGTGTAAACATGCATACATCCTCACCGCTATCTGTATAAAGATGGAAATATCTACACTGCTATCTGTATGAACATGGAAATATCTACACCACTATCTGCATGAAATTGGAAATATCTACACTGCTATCTGCAAATACATTTAAATATCTACACAGCTATAACTTTACACATGGAAATAACTACACCGCTATCAGTATGAACATGGAAATACCTACACCGCCATCTGTATGAACATGGAAATATTTGCACTGACATCTGTATGAACATATAAATATCTACACCGCCATCTGTATTAAGATGGAGATATGTACACTGCTATCAGTATAAACACGGAAATATCTACACCGCCATCTGTATGAACATATAAATATCTACACCACCATCTGTATTAAGAAGGAAATATCTAAACCGCTATCTGTATAAACATGGAAATATCTACACCGCTGCCTGTATAAACATGGAAATATCAGCACCGCTATCTGTATGAACATGGAAATATCTACACCGCTATCTGTATGAACATGGAAATATCTTCACCGCCATCTGTATGAACATGGATATATCTACACAGCCATCTGGATGAACATGGAAATATCTACACCGCTATCTGTATGAACATGGAAATAGCTACTCCGCTATCTTAACATGGAAATATCTAAACTGCTATCTGTATGAACATGGAAATATCTACACCGCTATCTGTATTAACATGGAAATATCTTCACCGCCATCTGTATGAACATGGATATAGCTACACAGCCATCTGGATGAACATGGAAATATCTACACCACTATCTGTATGAACATGGAAATATCTACACCGCTATCTGTGTAAACATGCATACATCTTCACCGCTGTCTGTATAAACATGGAAATACCTGCACCGCTATCTGTATGAACATGGAAATATCTACATCGCTATCTGTACGAACATGGAAATAGCTACACCGCTATCTGTATGAACATGGAAATATCTACACCACTATCTGTATAAACATGGAAATATCTACACCGCTATCTGTATGAACATGGAAATATATAGACCACTATCTGTATAAACATGGAAATATCTACACCGCTACCTACATAAACTTGGAAATATCAGCACCGCTATCTGTATGAACATGGAAATATCTACACCGCTATCTCTATGAACATGGAAATATTTACACCGATATCTGTATGAGCATGGAAATATCTTCACCGCCTTCTGTATGAACGTGGATATATCTACACAGCCATCTGGATGAACAAGGAAATATCAGCACCGCTGTCTGTATGAACATGGAAATATCTACACCGCTATCTGTATGAACATGGAAATATCTACACAGCTATCTGTTTGAACATGGAAATATCTACACCGCTATCTGCATGAAAATGGAAATATCTACACAGCTATCTGCATATACATGGAAATATCTACAAAGCTATTCCTCTACACATGGAAATATCTACACCGCAATCTCTATAAACATGAAAATATCTACACCGCCATCTGTATGAACATGGAAATATCTGCACCGCCATTTGTATGAACATATAAATATCTACACCGCCATCTGTATTAAGATGGAGATATCTACACCGCTATCTGTATAAACACGGAAATATCTACACCGCTACCTGTATAAACATGGAAATATCAGCACCGCTATCTGTATGAACATGGAATTATCTACACCGCTATCTCTATGAACATGGAAATATCTACACCGATATCTGTAAGAACATGGAAATATCTTCACCGCCATCTGTAGGATCATGGATATATCTACACAGCCATCTGGACGGAAATGGAAATATCAGCACCGCTTTCTGTATGAACATGGAAATATCTACACCGCTATCTGTATGAACATGGAAATATCTACACCGCTATCTGTATGAACATGGAAATATCTTCACCGCCATCCGTATGAACATGGATATATCTACGCAGCCATCTGGATGAACATGGAAATATCTACACCGCTATCTGCGTAAACATGCATACAACTTCACCGCTATCTGTATAAACATGGAAATATCTACACTGATATCTGCATGAACATGGAAATATAACTGTCTGTATGAACATGGAAATATCTTCACCGCCATCTGTATGAACATGGATATATCTACACAGCCATCTGGATGAACATGGAAGTATCTACACCGCTATCTGTATGAACATGGAAAAAGCTACACCGCTATCTGTATGAACATGGAAATATCTACACCGCTATCTGTATGAACACGGAAATATCTACACCGCTATCTGTATGAACATGGAAATATCTTCACCGCCATCTGTATGAACATGAATATATCTACACAGCCATCTGGATGAACACGGAAATATCTACAACTCTATATGTATGAACATGGAATTAGCTACACCGGTATCTGAATGAACATGGAAATATCTACACCGCTATCTGTATGAACATGGAAATATCTACACCGCTATCTGTATGAACATGGAAATATCTTCACCGCCATCTGTATGAACATGGATATATCTACACAGCCATCTGGATGAACATGGAAATATCTACACCGCTATCTGTATGAACATGGAAATATCTACACCGCTCTCTGTGTAAACATGCATACATCTTCACCGCTATCTGTATAAACATGGAAATATCTACACTGCTATCCGTATAAACATGGAAATATCAGCACCGCTATCTGTATGAACATGGAAATATCTACACAGCCATCTGGACGAACATGGAAATATCTACACCGCTATCTGTATGAACATGGAAATAGCTACACCGCTATCTGTATGAACATGGAAATATCTACACCGCTATCTGTATGAACATGGAAATATCTACACCGCTCTCTGTGTATACATGCATACATCTTCACCGCTATCTGTATAAACATGGAAATATCTACACCGCTACCCGTATAAACATGGAAATATCAGCACCGCTATCTGTATGAACATGGAAATATCTACACAGCCATCTGGAAGAACATGGAAATATCTACACCGCTATCTGTATGAACATGGAAATATCTTCAACGCCATCTGTATGAACATGGATATATCTACACAGCCATCTGGATGAACATGGAAATATCTACACCGCTATCTGTATGAACATGGAAATCTCTACACCGTTATCTGTGTAAACATGCATACATCTTCACCGCTATCTGTATAAACATGGAAATATCTACACTGCTATCTGCATGAACATGGAAATATCTACACCGCTATCTGTATGAACATGGAAATATCTTCACCGCCATCTGTATGAAAATGGATATATCTACACAGCCATCTGGATGAACATGGAAATATCTACACCGCTATCAGTATGAACATGGAAACAGCTACACCGCTCTCAGTATGAACATGGAAATATCTACACTGCTATCTGTATGAACACGGAAATATCTACACCGCTATCTGTATGAACATGGAAATATCTTCACCGCCATCTGTATGAACATGAATATATCTACACAGCCATCTGGATGAACATGGAAATATCTACACCGCTATATGTATGAACATGGAATTAACTACACCGGTATCTGAATGAACATGGAAATATCTACACCGCTATCTGTATGAACATGGAAATATCTACACCGCTATCTGTATGAACTTGGAAATATCTTCACCGCCATCTGTATGAACATGGTTATATCTACACAGCCATCTGGATGAACATGGAAATATCTACACCGCTATCTGTATGAACATGGAAATATCTACACCGCTCTCTGTGTATACATGCATACATCTTCACCGCTATCTGTATAAACATGGAAATATCAACACTGCTACCCGTTTAAACATGGAAATATCAGCACCGCTATATGTATGAACATGGAAATATCTACACAGCCATCTGGAGGAACATGGAAATATCTACATCGCTATCTGTATGAACATGGAAATAGCTACACCGCTATCTGTATGAACATGGAAACATCTACACCACTATCTGTATGAACATGGAAATATCTACACCGCTATCTGTATGAACATGGAAATATCTTCACCGCCATCTGTATGAACATGGATATATCTACACAGCCATCTGGATGAACATGGAAATATCTACACCGCTATCTGTATGAACATGGAAATATCTACACCGCTATCTGTGTAAACATGCATACATCTTCACCGCTGTCTGTATAAACCTGGAAATACCTGCACCGCTATCTGTATGAACATGGAAATATCTACATCGCTATCTGTATGAACATGGAAATAGCTACACCGCTATCTGTATGAACATGGAAATATCTACACCACTATCTGTATAAACATGGAAATATCTACACCGCTATCTGTATGAACATGGAAATATATAGACCACTATCTGTATAAACATGGAAATATCTACACCGCTACCTACATAAACTTGGAAATATCAGCACCGCTATCTGTATGAACATGGAAATATCTACACCGCTATCTCTATGAACATGGAAATATTTACACCGATATCTGTATGAACATGGACATATCTTCACCGCCTTCTGTATGAACGTGGATATATCTACACAGCCATCTGGATGAACAAGGAAATATCAGCACCGCTGTCTGTATGAACATGGAAATACCTACACCGCTATCTGTATGAAAATGGAAATATCTACACAGCTATCTGTTTGAACATGGAAATATCTACACCGTTATCTGCATGAAAATGGAAATATCTACACAGCTATCTGCATATACATGGAAATATCTACAAAGCTATTCCTCTACACATGGAAATATCTACACCGCAATCTCTATAAACATGGAAATATCTACACCGCCATCTGTATGAACATGGAAATATCTGCACCGCCATTTGTATGAACATATAAATATCTACACCACCATATGTATTAAGATGGAGATATCTACACCGCTATCTGTATAAACACGGAAATATCTACACCACTACCTGTATAAACATGGAAATATCAGCACCGCTATCTGTATGAACATGGAATTATCTACACCGCTATCTCTATGAACATGGAAATATCTACACCGATATCTGTAAAAACATGGAAATATCTTCACCGCCATCTGTAGGAACATGGATATATCTACACAGCCATCTGGACGGAAATGGAAATATCAGCACCGCTTTCTGTATGAACATGGAAATATCTACACCGCTATCTGTATGAACATGGAAATATCTAAACCGCTATCTGTATGAACATGGAAATATCTTCACCGCCATCCGTATGAACATGGATATATCTACGCAGCCATCTGGATGAACATGGAAATATCTACACTGCTATCTGTATGAACATGGAAATCTCTACACCGCTATCTGTGTAAACATGCATACAACTTCACCGCTATCTGTATAAACATGGAAATATCTACACTGCTATCTGCATGAACATGGAAATATAACTGTCTGTATGAACATGGAAATATCTTCACCGCCATCTGTATGAACATGGATATATCTACACAGCCATCTGGATGAACATGGATATATCTACACTGCTATCTGTATGAACATGGAAATATCTGCACCGCTATCTGTGTAAACCTGCATACATCTTCACCGCTATCTGTATAAACATGGAAATGTCTACACCGCTATGTGTATGAACATGGAAATATCTACACCGCTATCTGTTTGAACACGGAAATATCTACTCCGCTATCTGCATGAAAATGGAAATATCTACACAGCTATCTGCATATACATGGAAATATCTATAAAGTTATTTCTTTACACATGGAAATAACTACACCGCTATCTCTATTAACATGGAAATATCTACACTGCCATCTGTATGAACATGGAAATATCTGCACCGCCATCTGTATGAACATATAAATATCTACACCGCCATCTGTATTAAGTTGGAGATATCTACACCGCTATCTGTATAAACATGAAAATATCTACACCGCTATCTGTATAAACATGGAAATATCTACACCGCTACCTGTATAAACATGGAAATATCAGCACCGCTATCTGTATGAACATGGAAATATCTACACAGCCATCTGGATGAACATGGAAATATCTACACCGCTATCTGTATGAACATGGAAATAGCTACACCGCTAACTGTATGAACATGGAAATATCTACACCGCTATCTGCATGAACATGGAAATATCTTCACCGCCATCTGTATGAACATGGATATATCTACACAGCAATCTGGATGAACATGGAAATAACTACACCGCTATCTGTATGAACATGGAAATAGCTACACTTCTATCAGTATGAACATGGAAATATCTACACCGCTATCCGTATAAACATGGAAAGATCTACACCGCTATCTGTATGAACATGGAAATATCTTCACCGCCATCTGTATGAACATGGATATATCTACACAGCCATCTGGATGAACATGGATATATCTCCACCGCTATCTGCATGAACATGGAAATATCTACACCGCTATCTCTGTAAACATGCATACATCTTCACCGCTATCTGTATTAACATGGAAATATCTACACAGCCATCTGGATGAACATGAAAATATCTACACCGCTATCTGTATGAACATGGAAATATCAGCACCGCTATCTGTATGAACATGGAAATATCTTCACCGCTATCTGTATGAACATGGAAATATCTACACCGCTATCTGTATGAACATGGAAATATCTACACCGCTATCTGTATGAACATGGAAATAGCTACACCGCTATCTGTATGAACATGGAAGTATCTACACCACTATCTGTATGAACATGGAAATATCTTCACCGCCATATGTATGAACATGGATATATCTACACAGCCATCTGGATGAACATGGAAATATCTACACCACTATATGTATGAACATGGAATTAGCTAAACCGCTATGTCTATGAACATGGAAATATCTACACCGCTATCTGTATGAACATGGAAGTATCTACACCGCTATCTGTATGAACATTGAAATATCTTCACCGCCATATGTATGAACACGGATATATCTAGACAGCCATCTGGATGAACATGGAAATATCAGCACTGCTGTCTGTATGAACATGGAAATATCTTCACCACCATCTGTATGAACATGGATATATCTACACAGCCATCTGGATGAACATGGAAATATCTACACCGCTATCTGTATGAACATGGAAATATCTACACCGCTATCTGTGTAAACATGCATACATCTTCACCACTATCTGTATAAACATGGAAATATCTACACCGCTATCTGTATAAACCTTGAAATATCTACACCGCTACCTGTATAAACATGGAAATATCAGCACCGCTATCTTTATGATCATGGAAATATATACACAGCCATCTGGATGAACATGGAAATCTCTACACCGCTATCTGTATGAACATGGAAATAGCTACACCTCTATCTGTATGAACATGGAAATATCTACAACGCTATCTGTATGAACATGGAAAGATCTACACCGCCATCTGTATGAACAAGGAAATATCTTCACCACCATCTGTATGAACATGGATATACCTACACAGCCATCTGGATGAACATGGATATATCTACACCGCTATCTGTATGAACATGGAAATATCTGCACCGCTATCTGTGTAAACATGCATACATCTTCACCGCTATCTGTATAAACATGGAAATGTCTACACCGCTATGTGTATGAACATGGAAATATCTACACCGCTATCTGTTTGAACACGGAAATATCTACCCCGCTATCTGCATGAAAATGGAAATATCTACACAGCTATCTGCATATACATGGAAATATCTATAAAGCTATTTCTTTACACATGGAAATAACTACACCGCTATCTCTATTAACATGGAAATATCTACACTGCCATCTGTATGAACATGGAAATCTCTGCACCGCCATCTGTATGAACATATAAATATCTACACCGCCATCTGTATTAAGTTGGAGATATCTACACCGCTATCTGTATAAACATGAAAATATCTACACCGCTATCTGTATAAACATGGAAATATCTACACCGCTACCTGTATAAACATGGAAATATCAGCACCGCTATCTGTATGAACATGGAAATATCTACACAGCCATCTGGATGAACATGGAAATATCTACACCGCTATCTGTATGAACATGGAAATAGCTACACCGCTAACTGTATGAACATGGAAATATCTACACCGCTATCTGCATGAACATGGAAATATCTTCACCGCCATCTGTATGAACATGGATATATCTACACAGCAATCTGGATGAACATGGAAATAACTACACCGCTATCTGTATGAACATGGAAATAGCTACACTTCTATCAGTATGAACATGGAAATATCTACACCGCTATCCGTATAAACATGGAAAGATCTACACCGCTATCTGTATGAACATGGAAATATCTTCACCGCCATCTGTATGAACATGGATATATCTACACAGCCATCTGGATGAACATGGATATATCTCCACCGCTATCTGCATGAACATGGAAATATCTACACCGCTATCTGTGTAAACATGCATACATCTTCACCGCTATCTGTATTAACATGGAAATATCTACACAGCCATCTGGATGAACATGAAAATATCTACACCGCTATCTGTATGAACATGGAAATATCAGCACCGCTATCTGTATGAACATGGAAATATCTTCACCGCTATCTGTATGAACATGGAAATATCTACACCGCTATCTGTATGAACATGGAAATATCTACACCGCTATCTGTATGAACATGGAAATAGCTACACCGCTATCTGTATGAACATGGAAGTATCTACACCTCTATCTGTATGAACATGGAAATATCTTCACCGCCATATGTATGAACATGGATATATCTACACAGCCATCTGGATGAACATGGAAATATCTACACCACTATATGTATGAACATGGAATTAGCTAAACCGCTATGTCTATGAACATGGAAATATCTACACCGCTATCTGTATGAACATGGAAGTATCTACACCGCTATCTGTATGAACATTGAAATATCTTCACCGCCATATGTATGAACACGGATATATCTAGACAGCCATCTGGATGAACATGGAAATATCAGCACTGCTGTCTGTATGAACATGGAAATATCTACACCGCTATCTGTATGAACATGGAAATATCTACACAGCTATCTGTTTGAACATGGAAATATCTACACCGCTATCTGCATGAAAATGGAAATATCTCCACAGCTTTCTGCATATACATCAAAATATCTACAAAGCTATTCCTCTACACATGGAAATATCTACACCGCAATCTCTATAAACATGGAAATATCTACACCGCCATCTGTATGAACATGGAAATATCTGCACCGCCATCTGTATGAACATGTAAATATCTAGACCGCCATCTGTATTAAGATGGAGATATCTACACCGCTATCGGTATAAACACGGAAATATCTACACCGCTACCTGTATAAACATGGAAATATCTACACCGCTATCTGTATAAACATGGAAATATCTACACCGCTATCTCTATGAACATGGAAATATCTTCACCGATATCTGTAAGAACATGGAAATATCTTCACCGCCATCTGTATGAACATGGATATATCTACACAGCCATCTGGACGAAAATGGAAATATCAGCACCGCTGTCTGTATGAACATGGAAATATCTATACCGCTATCTGTATGAACATGGAAATATCTACACCGCTATCTGTATGAACATGGAAATATCTTAACCGCCATCTGTATGAACATGGATATATCTACACAGCCATCTGGATGAACATGGAAATATCTACACCGCTATCTGTATGAACATGGAAATCTCTACACCGCTATCTGTGTAAACATGCATACATCTTCACCGCTATCTGTATAAACATGGAAATATCTACACTGCTCTCTGCATGAACATGGAAATATCTACACCGCTATCTGTATGAACATGGAAATAACTTCACCGCCATCTGTATGAAAATGGATATATCTACACAGCCATCTGGATGAACATGGAAATATCTACACCGCTATCTGTATGAACATGGAAACAGCTACACCGCTATCAGTATGAACATGGAAATATCTACACCGCTATCTGTATGAACACGGAAATATCTACACCGCTATCTGTATGAACATGGAAATATCTTCACCGCCATCTGTATGAACATGAATATATCTACACAGCCATCTGGATGAACATGGAAATATCTACACCGCTATATGTATGAACATGGAATTAACTACACCGGTATCTGAACGAACATGGAAATATCTACACCGCTATCTGTATGAACATGGAAATATCTACACCGCTATCTGTATGAACATGGAAATATCTTCACCGCCATCTGTATGAACATGGTTATATCTACACAGCCATCTGGATGAACATGGAAATATCTACACCGCTATCTGTATGAACATGGAAATATCTACACCGCTCTCTGTGTATACATGCATACATCTTCACCGCTATCTGTATAAACAGGGAAATATCTACACCGCTACCCGTATAAACATGGAAATATCAGCACCGCTATCTGTATGAACATGGAAACATCTACACAGCCATCTGGAAGAACATGGAAATATCTACACCGCTATCTGTATGAACATGGAAATATCTTCAACGCCATCTGTATGAACATGGATATATCTACACAGCCATCTGGATGAACATGGAAATATCTACACCGCTATCTGTATGAACATGGAAATCTCTACACCGCTATCTGTGTAAACATGCATACATCTTCACCGCTATCTGTATAAACATGGAAATATCTACACTGCTATCTGCATGAACATGGAAATATCTACACCGCTATCTGTATGAACATGGAAATATCTTCACCGCCATCTGTATGAAAATGGATATATCTACACAGCCATCTGGATGAACATGGAAATATCTACACCGCTATCAGTATGAACATGGAAACAGCTACACCGCTATGAGTATGAACATGGAAATATCTACACTGCTATCTGTATGAACACGGAAATATCTACACCGCTATCTGTATGAACATGGAAATATCTTCACCGCCATCTGTATGAACATGAATATATCTACACAGCCATCTGGATGAACATGGAAATATCTACACCGCTATATGTATGAACATGGAATTAACTACACCGGTATCTGAATGAACATGGAAATATCTACACCGCTATCTGTATGAACATGGAAATATCTACACCGCTATCTGTATGAACTTGGAAATATCTTCACCGCCATCTGTATGAACATGGTTATATCTACACAGCCATCTGGATGAACATGGAAATATCTACACCGCTATCTGTATGAACATGGAAATATCTACACCGCTCTCTGTGTATACATGCATACATTTTCACCGCTATCTGTATAAACATGGAAATATCTACACCGCTACCCGTATAAACATGGAAATATCAGCACCGCTATCTGTATGAACATGGAAATATCTACACAGCCATCTGGAGGAACATGGAAATATCTACATCGCTATCTGTATGAACATGGAAATAGCTACACCGCTATCTGTATGAACATGGAAACATCTACACCACTATCTGTATGAACATGGAAATATCTACACCGCTATCTGTATGAACATGGAAATATCTTCACCGCCATCTGTATGAACATGGATATATCTACACAGCCATCTGGATGAACATGGAAATATCTACACCGCTATCTGTATGAACATGGAAATAGCTACTCCGCTATCTTAACATGGAAATATCTAAACCGCTATCTGTATGAACATGGAAATATCTACACCGCTATCTGTATGAACATGGAAATATCTTCACCGCCATCTGTATGAACATGGATATATCTACACAGCCATCTGGATGAACATGGAAATATCTACACCACTATCTGTATGAACATGGAAATATCTACACCGCTATCTGTGTAAACATGCATACATCTTCACCGCTGTCTGTATAAACATGGAAATACCTGCACCGCTATCTGTATGAACATGGAAATATCTACATCGCTATCTGTACGAACATGGAAATAGCTACACCGCTATCTGTATGAACATGGAAATATCTACACCACTATCTGTATAAACATGGAAATATCTACACCGCTATCTGTATGAACATGGAAATATATAGACCACTATCTGTATAAACATGGAAATATCTACACCGCTACCTACATAAACTTGGAAATATCAGCACCGCTATCTGTATGAACATGGAAATATCTACACCGCTATCTCTATGAACATGGAAATATTTACACCGATATCTGTATGAACATGGAAATATCTTCACCGCCTTCTGTATGAACGTGGATATATCTACACAGCCATCTGGATGAACAAGGAAATATCAGCACCGCTGTCTGTATGAACATGGAAATATCTACACCGCTATCTGTATGAACATGGAAATATCTACACAGCTATATGTTTGAACATGGAAATATCTACACCGCTATCTGCATGAAAATGGAAATATCTACACAGCTATCTGCATATACATGGAAATATCTACAAAGCTATTCCTCTACACATGGAAATATCTACACCGCAATCTCTATAAACATGAAAATATCTACACCGCCATCTGTATGAACATGGAAATATCTGCACCGCCATTTGTATGAACATATAAATATCTACACCGCCATCTGTATTAAGATGGAGATATCTACACCGCTATCTGTATAAACACGGAAATATCTACACCGCTACCTGTATAAACATGGAAATATCAGCACCGCTATCTGTATGAACATGGAATTATCTACACCGCTATCTCTATGAACATGGAAATATCTACACCGATATCTGTAAGAACATGGAAATATCTTCACCGCCATCTGTAGGATCATGGATATATCTACACAGCCATCTGGACGGAAGTGGAAATATCAGCACCGCTTTCTGTATGAACATGGAAATATCTACACCGCTATCTGTATGAACATGGAAATATCTACACCGCTATCTGTATGAACATGGAAATATCTTCACCGCCATCCGTATGAACATGGATATATCTACGCAGCCATCTGGATGAACATGGAAATATCTACACCGCTATCTGTATGAACATGGAATTCTCTACACCGCTATCTGCGTAAACATGCATACAACTTCACTGCTATCTGTATAAACATGGAAATATCTACACTGCTATCTGCATGAACATGGAAATATAACTGTCTGTATGAACATGGAAATATCTTCACCGCCATCTGTATGAACATGGATATATCTACACAGCCATCTGGATGAACATGGAAGTATCTACACCGCTATCTGTATGAACATGGAAAAAGCTACACTGCTATGTGTATGAACATGGAAATATCTACACCGCTATCTGTATGAACACGGAAATATCTACACCGCTATCTGTATGAACATGGAAATATCTTCACCGCCATCTGTATGAACATGAATATATCTACACAGCCATCTGGATGAACACGGAAATATCTACAACTCTATATGTATGAACATGGAATTAGCTACACCGGTATCTGAATGAACATGGAAATATCTACACCGCTGTCTGTATGAACATGGAAATATCTACACCGCTATCTGTATGAACATGGAAATATCTTCACCGCCATCTGTATGAACATGGATATATCTACACAGCCATCTGGATGAACATGGAAATATCTACACCGCTATCTGTATGAACATGGAAATATCTACACCGCTCTCTGTGTAAACATGCATACATCTTCACCGCTATCTGTATAAACATGGAAATATCTACACCGCTATCCGTATAAACATGGAAATATCAGCACCGCTGTCTGTATGAACATGGAAATATCTACACAGCCATCTGGACGAACATGGAAATATCTACACCGCTATCTGTATGAACATGGAAATAGCTACACCGCTATCTGTATGAACATGGAAACATCTACACCACTATCTGTATGAACATGGAAATATCTACACCGCTATCTGTATGAACATGGAAATATCTTCACCGCCATCTGTATGAACATGGATATATCTACACAGCCATCTGGATGAACATGGAAATATCTACACCGCTATCTCTATGAACATAGAAATAGCTACTCCGCTATCTGTATGAACATGGAAATATCTACACCGCTATCTGTATGAACATGGAAATATCTAAACCGCTATCTGTATGAGCATGGAAATATATTCACCGCCATCTGTATGAACATGGATATATCTATACAGCCATCTGGATGAACATGGAAATATCTACACCGCTATCTGTATGAACATGGAAATATCTACACCGCTATCTGTGTAAACATGCATACATCTTCACCGCTGTCTGTATAAACATGTAAATATCTACACCGCTATCTGTATGAACATGGAAATATCTTCACCGCCATCTGTATGAACATGGATATATCTACACAGCCATCTGGATGAACATGGAAATATCTACACCGCTATCTGTATGAACATGGAAATATCTACACCGCTATCTGTGTAAACATGCATACATCTTCACCGCTATCTGAATAAACATGGAAATATCTACATCGCTATCTGTATGAACATGGAATTATCTACACCGCTATCTGTTTGAACATGGAAATATCTACACCGCTATCTGGATGAAAATGTAAATATCTACACAGCTATCTGCATATACATGGATATATCTACAAAGCTATTTCTTTACACTTGGAAATATCTACACCGCTATCTCTATAAACATGGAAATATCTACACCACCATCTGTATGAATATGGAAATATCTGCACTGCCATCTGTATGAACATATAAATATCTACATCGCCATCTGTATTAAGATGGAGATATCTACACCGCTATCTGTATAATCATGGAAATATCTACACCGCTATCTGTATAAACATGGATATATCTAACCCGCTATCTGTATAAACATGGAAATATCTACACCGCTACCTGTATAAACATGGAAATATCAGCACCGTTATCTGTATGAACATGGAAATATCTACACAGCCATCTGGATGAAAATGGAAATAGTTACACCGCTATCTGTATGAACATGGAAATAGCTACACCGCTATCTGTTTGAACATGGAAATATCTACACCGCTATCTGTATGAACATGGAAATATCTTCACCGCCATCTGTATGAACATGGATATATCTACACAGCCATCTAGATGAACATGGAAATATCTACACCGCTATATGTATGAACATGGAATTAGCGACACCGCTATCTGTATGAACATGGAAATATCTACACCGCTATCTGTATGAACATGGAAATATCTACACCGCTATCTGTATGAACATGGAAATATCTTCACCGCCATCTGTACGAACATGGATATATCTACACAGCCATCTGGATGAACATGGAAATATCTACACCGCTATCTGTATGAACATGGAAATATCTACACCACTATCTGTGTAAACATGCATACATCTTCACCGCTATCTGTATAAACATGGAAATATCTACACCGCTATCTGTATGACCATGGAAATATCTACACCGCTATCTGTTTGAACACGGAAATATCTACTCCGCTATCTGCATGATAATGGAAATATCTACACAGCTATCTGCATATACATGGAAATATCTACATAGCTATTTCTTTACACATGGAAATAACTACACCGCTATCTCTATTAACATGGAAATATCTACACCGCCATCTGTATGAACATGGAAATATCTGCACCGCCATCTGTATGAACATATAAATATCTACACCGCCATCTGTATTAAGATGGAGATATCTACACCTCTATCTGTATAAACATGGAAATATCTACACCGCTATCTGTATAAACATGGAAATATCTACACCGCTATCTGCATAAACATGGAAATACCTACACCGCTACCTGTATAAACATGGAAGTATCAGCACCGCTATCTGTATGAACATTGAAATATCTACACCGCTATCTGTATGAACATGGAAATATCTACACCGATATCTGTATGAACATGTAAATATCTTCACCGCCATCTGTATGAACATAGATATATCTACACAGCCATCTGGATGAACATGGAAATATCAGCTACGCTGTCTGTATGGACATGGAAATATCTACACCGCTATCTGTATGAACATGGAAATATCTACACCGCTATCTGTATGAACATGGAAATATCTTCACCGCCATCTGTATGAACATGGATATATCTACACAGCCACCTGGGTGAAGATGGAAATATCTACACCGCTATCTGTATGAACTTGGAAATATCTACACCGCTATCTGTGTAAACATGCATTCACCTTCACCGCTATCTGTATAAACATGGAAATGTCTACACCCCTATGGATATGAACATGGAAATATCTACTCCGCTATCTGTTTGAACATGGAAATATCTACACCGCTATCTGCATGAAATTGTAAATATCTACACAGCTATCTGCATATACATGGAAATATCTACAAAGCTATTTCTTTACACTTGGAAATATCTACACCGCTATCTCTATAAACATGGAAATATCTACACCGCCATCTGTATGAACATGGAAATATCTGCACCGCCATCTTTATGAACATATAAATATCTCGACCGCCATCTGTATTAAGATGGAGATATCTACACCGCTATCTGTATAAACATGGAAATATCTACACCGCTATCTGTGTAAACATGGAAATATCTACACCGCTATCTGTATAAACATGGAAATATCTACACCGCTACCTGTATAAACATGGAAATATCAGCACCGCTATCTGTATGAACATGGAAATATCTACACCGCTATCTCTATGAACATGGAAATATCTACACCGATATCTGTATGAACATGGAAATATCTTCACCGCCACCTGTATCAACATGGATATATCTACACAGCCATCTGGACGTACATGGAAATATCAGCACCGCTGTCTGTATGAACATGGAAATATCTACACCGCTATCTGTATGAACATGGAAATATCTACACCGCTATCTGTATGAACATGGAAATAACTTCACCGACATCTGTATGAAAATGGATATATCTACACAGCCATCTGGATGAACATGGAAATATCTACACCGCTATCTGTATGAACATGGAAATATCTACACCACTATCTGTGTAAACATGCATACATCTTCACCGCTCTCTGTATAAACATGGAATTATCTACACCGCTATCTGTATGACCATGTAAATATCTACACCGCTATCTGTTTGAACACGGAAATATCTACTCCGCTATCTGCATGAAAATGGAAATATCTACACAGCTATCTGCATATACATGGAAATATCTACAAAGCTATTTCTTTACACATGGAAATAACTACACCGCTATCTCTATTAACATGGAAATATCTACACCGCCATCTGTATGAACATGGAAATATCTGCACCGCCATCGGTATGAACATATAAATATCTACACCGCCATCTGTATTAAGATGGAGATATCTACACCGCTATCTGTATAAACTTGGAAATATCTACAACGCTATCTGCATAAACATGGAAACAACTACACCGCTATCTGTATAAACATGGAAATATCTGCACCGCTACCTGTATAAACATGGAAATATCAGCACCGCTATCTGTATGAACATGGAAATATCTACACAGCCATCTGGATGAACATGGAAATATCTACACCGCTATCTGTATGAACATGGAAATAGCTACACCGCTATCTGTATGAACATGGAAATATCTACACCACTACCTGTATGAACATGGAAATATCTACACCGCTATCTGCATGAACATGGAAATATCTTCACCGCCATTTGAATGAACATGGATATATCTACACAGCAATCTGGATGAACATGGAAATATCTACACCGCTATCTGTATGAAGATGGAAATATCTACACCTCTATCTGTATGAACATGGAAATATCTACACCGCTATCTGTATGAACATGGAAAGATCTACACCGCTATCTGTATGAACATGGAAATATCTTCACCGCCATCTGTATGAACATGGATATATCTACACAGCCATCTGGATGAACATGGATATATCTCCACCGCTACCTGCATGAACATGGAAATATCTACACCGCTATCTGTGTAAACATGCATACATCTTCACCACTATCTGTATAAACATGGAAATGTCTATACCCTATGGATATGAACATGGAAATATCTACACCGCTATCTGTTTGAACATGGAAATATCTACACCGCTATCTGCATGAAAATGTAAATATCTACACAGCTATCTGCATATACATGGAAATATCTACAAAGCTATTTCTTTACACATGGAAATATCTACACCGCTATCTCTATAAACATGGAAATATCTACAACGCTATCTGTATGAACATGGAAATATCTGCACCGCCATCTGTATGAACATATAAATATCTACACCGCCATCTGTATTAAGATGGAGATATCTACACCGCTATCTGTATAAACAGGGAAATATCTACACCGCTATCTGTATGAACATGGAAATATCTACACCGCTATCTGTATAAACATGTAAATATCTACACCGCTACCTGTATAAACATGGAAATATCACCACCGCTATCTGCATGAACATGGAAATATCTACACAGCCATCTGAATGAACATGGAAATATCTACACCGCTATCTGTATGAACATGGAAATATCTTCACCGCCATCTGTATGAACATGGATATATCTACACAGCCATCTGGATGAACATGGAAATAACTACACCGCTATCTGTATGAACATGGAAATAGCTACACTGCTATCTGTATCAACATGGAAATATCTACACCGCTATCTGTATGAACATGGAAATATCTACACCTCTATCTGTATGAACATGGAAATATCTTCACCGCCATCTGTATGAACATTGATATATCTACACAGCCATCTGGATGAACATGGAAATATCAACACCGCTTTCTGTATCAACATGGAAATATCTACACCGCTATCTGTGTTAACATGCATACATCTTCACCGCTATCTGTATAAACTTGGAAATATCTACACCGCTATCTGTATAACATGGAAATATCTACACAGCTATCTGTTTGAACATGGAAATATCTACACCGCTATCTGCATGAAAATGGAAATATCTACACAGCTATCTGCATATACATGGAAATATCTACAAAGCTATTTCTCTACACAATGAAGTATCTACACCGCAATCTCTATAAACATGGAAACATATACAACGCCATCTGTATGAACATGGAAATATCTGCAACGCCATCTGTATGAAAATATAAATATCTAGACCGCCATCTGTATTAAGATGGAGATATCTACACTGCTATCTGTATAAACATGGAAATATCTACACCGCTATCTCTATAAACATGGAAATATCTACACCGCTACCTGTATAAACATGGAAATATCAGCACCGCCATCTGAATGAATATGGAAATATCTACACCGCTATCTCTATGAACATGGAAATATCTACGCCGATATCTGTATGAACATGGAAATATCTTCACCGCCATCTGTATGAACATGGATATATCTACACAGCCATCTGGACGAACATGGAAATAGCACCGCTGTCTGTATGAACATGGAAATATCTACACCCCTATCTGTATGAACATGGAAATATCTACACCGCTATCTGTATGAACATGGAAATAACTTCACCGACATCTGTATGAACATGGATATATCTACACAGCCATCTGGATGAACATGGAAATATCTACCCCGCTATCTGTATGAACATGGAAATATCTACACCACTATCCGTATGAACATGGAAATATCTCCACCGCAATCTGTATGAACATGGATATATCTAAACAGCCATCTGGGTGAACATGGAAATATCTACACCGCTATCTGTATGAACTTGGAAATATCTTCACCGCCATCTGCATGAACATGGATATATCTACACAGCCATCTGGATGAACATGGAAATATCTACACCGCTACCTGTATAAACATGGAAATATCAGCACCGTTATCTGCATGAACATGGAAATATCTACACAGCCATCTGGATGAAAATGGAAATAGTTACACCGCTATCTGTATGAACATGGAAATAGCTACACCGCTATCTGTTTGAACATGGAAATATCTACACCGCTATCTGTATGAACATGGAAATATCTACACCGCTATCTGGATGAACATGGAAATATCTTCACCGACATCTGTATGAACATGAATATATCTACACAGCCATCTAGATGAACATGGAAATATCTACACCGCTATATGTATGCACATGGAATTAGCGACACCGCTATCTGTATGAACATGGAAATATCTACACCGCTATCTGTATGAACATGGAAATATCTACACCGCTATCTGTATGAACTTGGAAATATCTTCACCGCCATCTGTATGAACATGGATATATCTACACAGCCATCTGGATGAACATGGAAATATCTACACCGCTATCTGTATGAACATGGAAATATCTACACCACTATCTGTGTAAACATGCATACATCTTCACCGCTATCTGTATAAACATGGAAATATCTACACCGCTATCTGTATGACCATGGAAATATCTATACCGCTACCTGTTTGAACACGGAAATATCTACTCCGCTATCTGCATGATAATGGAAATATCTACACAGCTATCTGCATATACATGGAAATATCTACAAAGCTAATACTTTACACATGGAAATAACTACACCGCTCTCTCTATTAACATGGAAATATCTACACCGCCATCTGTATGAACATGGAAATATCTGCACCGCCATCTGTATGAACATATAAATATCTACACCGCCATCTGTATTAAGATGGAGATATCTACACCTCTATCTGTATAAACATGGAAATATCTACACCGCTATCTGTATAACATGGAAATATCTACACCGCTATCTGTATAAACATGGAAATACCTACACCGCCACCTGTATAAACATGGAAGTATCAGCACCGCTATCTGTATGAACATGGAAATATCTACACCGCTATCTGTATGAACATGGAAATATCTACACCGATATCTGTATGAACATGTAAATATCTTCACCGCCATCTGTATGAACATAGATATATCTACACAGCCATCTGGATGAACATGGAAATATCAGCAACGCTGTCTGTATGGACATGGAAATATCTACACCGCTATCTGTATGAACATGGAAATATCTACACCGCTATCTGTATGAACATGGAAATATCTTCACCGCCATCTGTATGAACATGGATATATCTACACAGCCAGCTGGATGAAGATGGAAATATATACACCGCTATCTGTATGAACTTGGAAATATCTACACCGCTATCTGTGTAAACATGCATTCACCTTCACCGCTATCTGTATAAACATGGAAATGTCTACACCCCTATGGATATGAACATGGAAATATCTACTCCGCTACCTGTTTGAACATGGAAATATCTACACCGGTATCTGCATGAAAATGTAAATATCTACACAGCTATCTGCATATACATGGAAATATCTACAAAGCTATTTCTTTACACTTGGAAATATCTACACCGCTATCTCTATAAACATGGAAATATCTACACCGCCATCTGTATGAATATGGAAATATCTGCACTGCCATCTCTATGAACATATAAATAACTACATCGCCATCTGTATTAAGATGGAGATATCTACACCGCTATCTGTATAAACATGGAAATATCTACACCGCTATCTGTATAAACATGGAAATATCTACAACGCTACCAGTATAAACATGGAAATATCACCACCGCTATCTGTATGAACATGGAAATATCTACACAGCCATCTCAATGAACATGGAAATATCTACAACCCTATCTGTATGAACATGGAAATATCTACACCGCTATCTGTATGAACATGGAAATATCTACGCCACTATCTGTATGAACATGGAAATATCTACACCGCTATCTGTATGAACATGGAAATATCTTCACCGCCATCTGTATGAACACGGAAATATCTGCACCGCCATCTGTATGAACATATAAATATCTAGACCGCCATCTGTATTAAGATGGAGATATCTACACCGCTATCTGCATAAACATGGAAATATCTACACCGCTATCTGTATAAACATGGAAATATCTACACCGCTATCTGTATAAGCATGGAAATACCTACACCGCTACCTATATAAACATGGAAATAACAGCACCGCTATCTGTATGAATATGGAAATATCTACACCGCTATCTCTATGAACATGGAAAAATCTACACCGATATCTGTATGAACATGGAAATATCTTCACCGCCATCTGTATGAACATGGATATATCTACACAGCCATCTGGACGAACATGGAAATATCAGCACCGCTGTCTGTATGAACATGGAAATATCTACACCGCTATCTGTATGAACATGGAAATATCTACACCGCTATCTGTATGAACATGGAAATAACTTCACCGACATCTGTATGAACATGGATATATCTACACAGCCATCTGGATGAACATGGAAATATCTACACAGCTATCTGTATGAACATGCAAATATCTACACCGCTGTCTGTGTAAACATGCATACATCTTCACCGCTATCTGTATAAACATGGATATATCTACCCCGCTATCTGTATAAACATGGAAATATCTACACCGCTACCTGTATAAACATGGAAATATCAGCACCGTTATCTGTATGAACATGGAAATATCTACACAGCCATCTGGATGAAAATGGAAATAGGTACACCGCTATCTGTATGATCATGGAAATATCTACACCGCTATCCGTATGAACATGGAAATATCTAAACCGCTATCTGTATGAACATGGAAATATCTTCACCGCCATCTGTATGAACATGAATATATCTACACAGCCATCTAGATGAACATGGAAATATCTACACCGCTATAGGTATGAACATGGAATTAGCTACACCGCTATCTGTATGAACATGGAAATATCTACACCGCTATCTGTATGAACATGGAAATATCTACACCACTATCTGTATGAACATGGAAATATCCTCACCGCCATCTGTATGACCATGGATATATCTACACAGCCATCTGGATGAAGATGGAAATATCTACACCGCTATCTGTATGAACATGGAAATATCTACACCACTATCTGTGTAAGCATGCATACATCTTCACCGCTATCTGTATAAACATGGAAATATCTACACCGCTATCTGTATGACCATGGAAATATCTACACCGCTATCTGTTTGAACACGGAAATATCTACTCCGCTATCTGCATGAAAATGTAAATATCTACACAGCTATCTGCATATACATGGAAATATCTACAAAGTTATTTCTTTACAAATGGAAATAACTACACCGCTATCTCTATTAACATGGAGATATCTACACCGCCATCTGTATGAACATATAAATATCTACACCGCCATCTGTATTAAGATGGAGATATCTACACCGCTATCTGTATATACATGGAAATATCTACACCGCTATCTGTATAAACATTTAAATATCTACACCGCTATCTGTATAAACATGGAAATATCTACACCGCTACCTGTATAAACATGGAAATATCAGCACCGCTATCTGTATGAACATGGAAATATCTACACCGCTATCTGTATGAACATGGAAATATCTACACCGATATCTGTATGAACATGGAAATATCTTCACCGCCATCTGTATGAACATAGGTATATCTACACAGCCATCTGGATGAACATGGAAATATAAGCAACGCTGTCTGTATGGACATGGAAATATCTACACCGTTATCTGTATGAACATGGAAATATCTACACCGCTATCTGTATGAACTTGGAAATATCTTCACCGCCATCTGTATGAACATAGATATATCTACACAGCCAGCTGGATGAAGATGGAAATATCTACAACGCTATCTGTATGAAAATGGAAATATCTACACCGCTATCTGTATGAACATGGAAATACCTTCACCGCCATCTGTAAGAACATGGATATATCTACACAGCCAGCTGGATGAAGATGGAAATATCTACACAGCTATCTGTATGAACATGGAAATATCTACACCCCTATGGATATGAACATGGAAATATCTACTCCGCTATCTGTTTGAACATGGAAATATCTACACCGCTATCTGCATGAAAATCTAAATATCTACACAGCTACCTGCATATACATGGAAATATCAACAAAGCTATTTCTTTACACATGGAAATATCCACACCGCTATCTCTATAAACATGGAAATATCTACACCGCCATCTGTATGAACATGGAAATATCTGCACCGCCATCTGTATGAACATATAAATATCTACACCGCCATCTGTATTAAGATGGAGATATCTACACCGCTATCTGTACATACATGGAAATATCTACACCGCTACCTGTATAAACATGGAAATATCTACACCGCTATCTGTATAAACATGGAAATATCTACACCGCTACCTGTATAAACATGGAAATATCACCACCGCTCTCTGTATGAACATGGAAATATCTACACAGCCATCTGAATGAACATGGAAATATCTACAAAGCTATCTGTATGAACATGGAAATAGCTACACCGCTATCTGTATAAACATGGAAATATCTACACCGCTATCTCTATGAACATGGAAATATCTTCACCGATATCTGTAAGAACATGGAAATATCTTCACCGCCATCTGTATGAACATGGATATATCTACACAGCCATCTGGACGAAAATGGAAATATCAGCACCGCTGTCTGTATGAACATGGAAATATCTACACCGCTATCTGTATGAACATGGAAATATCTACACCGCTATCTGTATGAACATGGAAATATCTTAACCGCCATCTGTATGAACATGGATATATCTACACAGCCATCTGGATGAACATGGAAATATCTACACCGCTATCTGTATGAACATGGAAATCTCTACACCGCTATCTGTGTAAACATGCATACATCTTCACCGCTATCTGTATAAACATGGAAATATCTACACTGCTCTCTGCATGAACATGGAAATATCTACACCGCTATCTTTATGAACATGGAAATAACTTCACCGCCATCTGTATGAAAATGGATATATCTACACAGCCATCTGGATGAACATGGAAATATCTACACCGCTATCTGTATGAGCATGGAAACAGCTACACCGCTATCAGTATGAACATGGAAATATCTACACCGCTATCTGTATGAACACGGAAATGTCTACACCGCTATCTGTATGAACATGGAAATATCTTCACCGCCATCTGTATCAACATGAATATATCTACACAGCCATCTGGATGAACATGGAAATATCTACACCGCTATATGTATGAACATGGAATTAACTACACCGGTATCTGAATGAACATGGAAATATCTACACCGCTATCTGTATGAACATGGAAATATCTACACCGCTATCTGTATGAACATGGAAATATCTTCACCGCCATCTGTATGAACATGGTTATATCTACACAGCCATCTGGATGAACATGGAAATATCTACACCGCTATCTGTATGAACATGGAAACATCTACACCGCTCTCTGTGTATACATGCATACATCTTCACCGCTATCTGTATAAACATGGAAATATCTACACCGCTACCCGTATAAACATGGAAATATCAGCACCGCTATCTGTATGAACATGGAAACATCTACACAGCCATCTGGAAGAACATGGAAATATCTACACCGCTATCTGTATGAACATGGAAATATCTTCAACGCCATCTGTATGAACATGGATATATCTACACAGCCATCTGGATGAACATGGAAATATCTACACCGCTATCTGTATGAACATGGAAATCTCTACACCGCTATCTGTGTAAACATGCATACATCTTCACCGCTATCTGTATAAACATGGAAATATCTACACTGCTATCTGCATGAACATGGAAATATCTACACCGCTATCTGTATGAACATGGAAATATCTTCACCGCCATCTGTATGAAAATGGATATATCTACACAGCCATCTGGATGAACATGGAAATATCTACACCGCTATCAGTATGAACATGGAAACAGCTACACCGCTATGAGTATGAACATGGAAATATCTACACTGCTATCTGTATGAACACGGAAATATCTACACCGCTATCTGTATGAACATGGAAATATCTTCACCGCCATCTGTATGAACATGAATATATCTACACAGCCATCTGGATGAACATGGAAATATCTACACCGCTATATGTATGAACATGGAATTAACTACACCGGTATCTGAATGAACATGGAAATATCTACACCGCTATCTGTATGAACATGGAAATATCTACACCGCTATCTGTATGAACTTGGAAATATCTTCACCGCCATCTGTATGAACATGGTTATATCTACACAGCCATCTGGATGAACATGGAAATATCTACACCGCTATCTGTATGAACATGGAAATATCTACACCGCTCTCTGTGTATACATGCATACATCTTCACCGCTATCTGTATAAACATGGAAATATCTACACCGCTACCCGTATAAACATGGAAATATCAGCACCGCTATCTGTATGAACATGGAAATATCTACACAGCCATCTGGAGGAACATGGAAATATCTACATCGCTATCTGTATGAACATGGAAATAGCTACACCGCTATCTGTATGAACATGGAAACATCTACACCACTATCTGTATGAACATGGAAATATCTACACCGCTATCTGTATGAACATGGAAATATCTTCACCGCCATCTGTATGAACATGGATATATCTACACAGCCATCTGGATGAACATGGAAATATCTACACCGCTATCTGTATGAACATGGAAATAGCTACTCCGCTATCTTAACATGGAAATATCTAAACCGCTATCTGTATGAACATGGAAATATCTACACCGCTATCTGTATGAACATGGAAATATCTTCACCGCCATCTGTATGAACATGGATATATCTACACAGCCATCTGGATGAACATGGAAATATCTACACCACTATCTGTATGAACATGGAAATATCTACACCGCTATCTGTGTAAACATGCATACATCTTCACCGCTGTCTGTATAAACATGGAAATACCTGCACCGCTATCTGTATGAACATGGAAATATCTACATCGCTATCTGTACGAACATGGAAATAGCTACACCGCTATCTGTATGAACATTGAAATATCAACACCACTATCTGTATAAACATGGAAATATCTACACCGCTATCTGTATGAACATGGAAATATATAGACCACTATCTGTATAAACATGGAAATATCTACACCGCTACCTACATAAACTTGGAAATATCAGCACCGCTATCTGTATGAACATGGAAATATCTACACCGCTATCTCTATGAACATGGAAATATTTACACCGATATCTGTATGAACATGGAAATATCTTCACCGCCTTCTGTATGAACGTGGATATATCTACACAGCCATCTGGATGAACAAGGAAATATCAGCACCGCTGTCTGTATGAACATGGAAATATCTACACCGCTATCTGTATGAACATGGAAATATCTACACAGCTATCTGTTTGAACATGGAAATATCTACACCGCTATCTGCATGAAAATGGAAATATCTACACAGCTATCTGCATATACATGGAAATATCTACAAAGCTATTCCTCTACACATGGAAATATCTACACCGCAATCTCTATAAACATGGAAATATCTACACCGCCATCTGTATGAACATGGAAATATCTGCACCGCCATTTGTATGAACATATAAATATCTACACCGCCATCTGTATTAAGATGGAGATATCTACACCGCTATCTGTATAAACACGGAAATATCTACACCGCTACCTGTATAAACATGGAAATATCAGCACCGCTATCTGTATGAACATGGAATTATCTACACCGCTATCTCTATGAACATGGAAATATCTACACCGATATCTGTAAGAACATGGAAATATCTTCACCGCCATCTGTAGGATCATGGATATATCTACACAGCCATCTGGACGGAAATGGAAATATCAGCACCGCTTTCTGTATGAACATGGAAATATCTACACCGCTATCTGTATGAACATGGAAATATCTACACCGCTATCTGTATGAACATGGAAATATCTTCACCGCCATCCATATGAACATGGATATATCTACGCAGCCATCTGGATGAACATGGAAATATCTACACCGCTATCTGTATGAACATGGAAATCTCTACACCGCTATCTGCGTAAACATGCATACAACTTCACTGCTATCTGTATAAACATGGAAATATCTACACTGCTATCTGCATGAACATGGAAATATAACTGTCTGTATGAACATGGAAATATCTTCACCGCCATCTGTATGAACATGGATATATCTACACAGCCATCTGGATGAACATGGAAGTATCTACACCGCTATCTGTATGAACATGGAAAAAGCTACACCGCTATCTGTATGAACATGGAAATATCTACACCGCTATCTGTATGAACACGGAAATATCTACACCGCTATCTGTATGAACATGGAAATATCTTCACCGCCATCTGTATGAACATGAATATATCTACACAGCCATCTGGATGAACACGGAAATATCTACAACTCTATATGTATGAACATGGAATTAGCTACACCGGTATCTGAGTGAACATGGAAATATCTACCCCGCTATCTGTATGAACATGGAAATATCTACACCGCTATCTGTATGAACATGGAAATATCTTCACCGCCATCTGTATGAACATGGATATATCTACACAGCCATCTGGATGAACATGGAAATATCTACACCGCTATCTGTATGAACATGGAAATATCTACACCGCTCTCTGTGTAAACATGCATACATCTTCACCGCTATCTGTATAAACATGGAAATATCTACACCGCTATCCGTATAAACATGGAAATATCAGCACCGCTATCTGTATGAACATGGAAATATCTACACAGCCATCTGGACGAACATGGAAATATCTACACCGCTATCTGTATGAACATGGAAATAGCTACACCGCTATCTGTATGAACATGGAAACATCTACACCACTATCTGTATGAACATGGAAATATCTACACCGCTATCTGTATGAACATGGAAATATCTTCACCGCCATCTGTATGAACATGGATATATCTACACAGCCATCTGGATGAACATGGAAATATCTACACCGCTATCTCTATGAACATAGAAATAGCTACTCCGCTATCTGTATGAACATGGAAATATCTACACCGCTATCTGTATGAACATGGAAATATCTAAACCGCTATCTGTATGAGCATGGAAATATATTCACCGCCATCTGTATGAACATGGATATATCTATACAGCCATCTGGATGAACATGGAAATATCTACACCGCTATCTGTATGAACATGGAAATATCTACACCGCTATCTGTGTAAACATGCATACATCTTCACCGCTGTCTGTATAAACATGTAAATATCTACACCGCTATCTGTATGAACATGGAAATATCTTCACCGCCATCTGTATGAACATGGATATATCTACACAGCCATCTGGATGAACATGGAAATATCTACACCGCTATCTGTATGAACATGGAAATATCTACACCGCTATCTGTGTAAACATGCATACATCTTCACCGCTATCTGAATAAACATGGAAATATCTACATCGCTATCTGTATGAACATGGAATTATCTACACCGCTATCTGTTTGAACATGGAAATATCTACACCGCTATCTGCATGAAAATGTAAATATCTACACAGCTATCTGCATATACATGGATATATCTACAAAGCTATTTCTTTACACTTGGAAATATCTACACCGCTATCTCTATAAACATGGAAATATCTACACCACCATCTGTATGAATATGGAAATATCTGCACTGCCATCTGTATGAACATATAAATATCTACATCGCCATCTGTATTAAGATGGAGATATCTACACCGCTATCTGTATAATCATGGAAATATCTACACCGCTATATGTATAAACATGGATATATCTAACCCGCTATCTGTATAAACATGGAAATATCTACACCGCTACCTGTATAAACATGGAAATATCAGCACCGTTATCTGTATTAACATGGAAATATCTACACAGCCATCTGGATGAAAATGGAAATAGTTACACCGCTATCTGTATGAACATGGAAATAGCTACACCGCTATCTGTTTGAACATGGAAATATCTACACCGCTATCTGTATGAACATGGAAATATCTTCACCGCCATCTGTATGAACATGGATATATCTACACAGCCATCTAGATGAACATGGAAATATCTACACCGCTATATGTATGAACATGGAATTAGCGACACCGCTATCTGTATGAACATGGAAATATCTACACCGCTATCTGTATGAACATGGAAATATCTACACCGCTATCTGTATGAACATGGAAATATCTTCACCGCCATCTGTACGAACATGGATATATCTACACAGCCATCTGGATGAACATGGAAATATCTACACCGCTATCTGTATGAACATGGAAATATCTACACCACTATCTGTGTAAACATGCATACATCTTCACCGCTATCTGTATAAACATGGAAATATCTACACCGCTATCTGTATGACCATGGAAATATCTACACCGCTATCTGTTTGAACACGGAAATATCTACACCGCTATCTGTATAAACTTGGAAATATCTACAACGCTATCTGCATAAACATGGAAACATCTACACCGCTATCTGTATAAACATGGAAATATCTGCACCGCTACCTGTATAAACATGGAAATATCAGCACCGCTATCAGTATGAACATGGAAATATCTACACAGCCATCTGGATGAACATGGAAATATCTACACCGCTATCTGTATGAACATGGAAATAGCTACACCGCTATCTGTATGAACATGGAAATATCTACACCACTACCTGTATGAACATGGAAATATCTACACCGCTATCTGCATGAACATGGAAATATCTTCACCGCCATTTGAATGAACATGGATATATCTACACAGCAATCTGGATGAACATGGAAATATCTACACCGCTATCTGTATGAAGATGGAAATATCTACACCTCTATCTGTATGAACATGGAAATATCTACACCGCTATCTGTATGAACATGGAAAGATCTACACCGCTATCTGTATGAACATGGAAATATCTTCACCGCCATCTGTATGAACATGGATATATCTACACAGCCATCTGGATGAACATGGATATATCTCCACCGCTACCTGCATGAACATGGAAATATCTACACCGCTATCTGTGTAAACATGCATACATCTTCACCGCTATCTGTATAAACATGGAAATGTCTATACCCTATGGATATGAACATGGAAATATCTACACCGCTATCTGTTTGAACATGGAAATATCTACACCGCTATCTGCATGAAAATGTAAATATCTACACAGCTATCTGCATATACATGGAAATATCTACAAAGCTATTTCTTTACACATGGAAATATCTACACCGCTATCTCTATAAACATGGAAATATCTACAACGCTATCTGTATGAACATGGAAATATCTGCACCGCCATCTGTATGAACATATAAATATCTACACCGCCATCTGTATTAAGATGGAGATATCTACACCGCTATCTGTATAAACAGAGAAATATCTACACCGCTATCTGTATGAACATGGAAATATCTACACCGCTATCTGTATAAACATGTAAATATCTACACCGCTACCTGTATAAACATGGAAATATCACCACCGCTATCTGCATGAACATGGAAATATCTACACAGCCATCTGAATGAACATGGAAATATCTACACCGCTATCTGTATGAACATGGAAATATCTTCACCGCCATCTGTATGAACATGGATATATCTACACAGCCATCTGGATGAACATGGAAATAACTACACCGCTATCTGTATGAACATGGAAATAGCTACACTGCTATCTGTATCAACATGGAAATATCTACACCGCTATCTGTATGAACATGGAAATATCTACACCTCTATCTGTATGAACATGGAAATATCTTCACCGCCATCTGTATGAACATTGATATATCTACACAGCCATCTGGATGAACATTGAAATATCAACACCGCTTTCTGTATCAACATGGAAATATCTACACCGCTATCTGTGTTAACATGCATACATCTTCACCGCTATCTGTATAAACTTGGAAATATCTACACCGCTATCTGTATAACATGGAAATATCTACACAGCTATCTGTTTGAACATGGAAATATCTACACCGCTATCTGTATGAAAATGGAAATATCTACACAGCTATCTGCATATACATGGAAATATCTACAAAGCTATTTCTCTACACAAGGAAGTATCTACACCGCAATCTCTATAAACATGGAAACATATACAACGCCATCTGTATGAACATGGAAATATCTGCAACGCCATCTGTATGAAAATATAAATATCTAGACCGCCATCTGTATTAAGATGGAGATATCTACACTGCTATCTGTATAAACATGGAAATATCTACACCGCTATCTCTATAAACATGGAAATATCTACACCGCTACCTGTATAAACATGGAAATATCAGCACCGCCATCTGAATGAATATGGAAATATCTACACCGCTATCTCTATGAACATGGAAATATCTACACCGATATCTGTATGAACATGGAAATATCTTCACCGCCATCTGTATGAACATGGATATATCAACACAGCCATCTGGACGAACATGGAAATAGCACCGCTGTCTGTATGAACATGGAAATATCCACACCCCTATCTGTATGAACATGGAAATATCTACACCGCTATCTGTATGAACATGGAAATAACTTCACCGACATCTGTATGAACATGGATATATCTACACAGCCATCTGGATGAACATGGAAATATCTACCCCGCTATCTGTATGAACATGGAAATATCTACACCACTATCCGTATGAACATGGAAATATCTCCACCGCAATCTGTATGAACATGGATATATCTAAACAGCCATCTGGGTGAACATGGAAATATCTACACCGCTATCTGTATGAACTTGGAAATATCTTCACCGCCATCTGCATGAACATGGATATATCTACACAGCCATCTGGATGAACATGGAAATATCTACACCGCTACCTGTATAAACATGGAAATATCAGCACCGTTATCTGCATGAACATGGAAATATCTACACAGCCATCTGGATGAAAATGGAAATAGTTACACCGCTATCTGTATGAACATGGAAATAGCTACACCGCTATCTGTTTGAACATGGAAATATCTACACTGCTATCTGTATGAACATGGAAATATCTACACCGCTGTCTGGATGAACATGGAAATATCTTCACCGACATCTGTATGAACATGAATATATCTACACAGCCATCTAGATGAACATGGAAATATCTACTCCGCTATCTGTTTGAACATGGAAATATCTACACCGCTATCTGCATGAAAATGTAAATATCTACACAGCTATCTGCATATACATGGAAATATCTACAAAGCTATTTCTTTACACTTGGAAATATCTACACCGCTATCTCTATAAACATGGAAATATCTACACCGCCATCTGTATGAATATGGAAATATCTGCACTGCCATCTGTATGAACATATAAATATCTACATCGCCATCTGTATTAAGATGGAGATATCTACACCGGTATCTGTATAATCATGGAAATATCTACACCGCTATCTGTATAAACATGGATATATCTACCCCGCTATCTGTATAAACATGGAAATATCCACACCGCTACCTGTATAAACATGGAAATATCAGCACCGTTATCTGTATGAACATGGAAATATCTACACAGCCATCTGGATGAAAATGGAAATAGTTACACCGCTATCTGTATGAACATGGAAATAGCTACACCGCTATCTGTTTGAACATGGAAATATCTACACCGCTATCTGTATGAACATGGAAATATCTTCACCGCCATTTGTATGAACATGGAAATATCTTCACCGCCATCTGTACGAACATGGATATATCTACACAGCCATCTAGATGAACATGGAAATATCTACACCGCTATATGTATGAACATGGAATTAGCGACACCGCTATCTGTATGAACATGGAAATATCTACACCGCTATCTGTATGAACATGGAAATATCTACACCGCTATCTGTATGAACATGGAAATATCTTCACCGCCATCTGTACGAACATGGATATATCTACACAGACATCTGGATGAACATGGAAATATCTACACCGCTATCTGTATGAACATGGAAATATCTACACCACTATCTGTGTAAACATGCATACATCTTCACCGCTATCTGTATAAACATGGAAATATCTACACCGCTATCTGTATGACCATGGAAATATCTACACCGCTATCTGTTTGAACACGGAAATATCTACTCCGCTATCTGCATGATAATGGAAATATCTACACAGCTATCTGCATATACATGGAAATATCTACAAAGCTATTTCTTTACACATGGAAATAACTACACCGCTATCTCTTTTAACATGGAAATATCTACACCGCAATCTGTATGAACATGGAAATATCTGCACCGCCATCTGTATGAACATATAAATATCTACACCGCCATCTGTATTAAGATGGAGATATCTACACCTCTATCTGTATAAACATGGAAATATCTACACCGCTATCTGTATAAACATGGAAATATCTACACCGCTATCTGCATAAACATGGAAATACCTACACCGCTACCTGTATAAACATGGAAGTATCAGCACCGCTATCTGTATGAACATGGAAATATCTACACCGCTATCTGTATGAACATGGAAATCTCTACACCGCTATCTGTATAAACATGGAAATACCTACACCGCTACCTGTATAAACATGGAAGTATCAGCACCGCTATCTGTATGAACATGGAAATATCTACACCGCTATCTGTATGAACATGGAAATATCTACACCGATATCTGTATGAACATGTAAATATCTTCACCGCCATCTGTATGAACATAGATACATCTACACAGCCATCTGGATGAACATGGAAATATCAGCAACGCTGTCTGTATGGACATGGAAATATCTACACCGCTATCTGTATGAACATGGATATATCTACACCGCTATCTGTATGAACATGGAAATATCTTCACCGCCATCTGTATGAACATGGATATATCTACACAGCCAGCTGGATGAAGATGGAAATATCTACACCGCTATCTGTATGAACTTGGAAATATCTACACCGCTATCTGTGTAAACATGCATTCACCTTCACCGCTATCTGTATAAACATGGAAATGTCTACACCCCTATGGATATGAACATGGAAATATCTACTCCGCTATCTGTTTGAACATGGAAATATCTACACCGCTATCTGCATGAAAATGTAAATATCTACACAGCTATCTGCATATACATGGAAATATCTACAAAGCTATTTCTTTACACCTGGAAATATCTACACCGCTATCTCTATAAACATGGAAATATCTACACCGCCATCTGTATGAATATGGAAATATCTGCACTGCCATCTGTATGAACATATAAATATCTACATCGCCATCTGTATTAAGATGAAGATATCTACACCGCTATCTGTATAATCATGGAAATATCTACACCGCTATCTGTATAAACATGGATATATCTACCCCGCTATCTGTATAAACATGGAAATATCTACACCGCTACCTGTATAAACATGGAAATATCAGCACCGTTATCTGTATGAACATGGAAATATCTACACAGCCATCTGGATGAAAATGGAAATAGTTACACCGCTATCTGTATGAACATGGAAATAGCTACACCGCTATCTGTTTGAACATGGAAATATCTACACCGCTATCTGTATGAACATGGAAATATCTTCACCGCCATCTGTATGAACATGAATATATCTACACAGCCATCTAGATGAACATGGAAATATCTACACCGCTATATGTATGAACATGGAATTAGCGACACCGCTATCTGTATGAACATGGAAATATCTACACCGCTATCTGTATGAACATGGAAATATCTACACCGCTATCTGTATGAACATGGAAATATCTTCACCGCCATCTGTACGAACATGGATATATCTACACAGCCATCTGGATGAACATGGAAATATCTACACCGCTATCTGTATGAACATGGAAATATCTACACCACTATCTGTGTAAACATGCATACATCTTCACCGCTATCTGTATAAACATGGAAATATCTACACCGCTATCTGTATGACCATGGAAATATCTACACCGCTATCTGTTTGAACACGGAAATATCTACTCCGCTATCTGCATGATAATGGAAATATCTACACAGCTATCTGCATATACATGGAAATATCTACAAAGCTATTTCTTTACACATGGAAATAACTACACCGCTATCTCTATTAACATGGAAATATCTACACCGCCATCTGTATGAACATGGAAATATCTGCACCGCCATCTGTATGAACATATAAATATCTACACCGCCATCTGTATTAAGATGGAGATATCTACACCTCTATCTGTATAAACATGGAAATATCTACACCGCTATCTGTATAAACATGGAAATATCTACACCGCTATCTGTATAAACATGGAAATACCTACACCGCTACCTGTATAAACATGGAAGTATCAGCACCGCTATCTGTATGAACATGGAAATATCTACACCTCTATCTGTATGAACATGGAAATATCTACACCGATATCTGTATGAACATGTAAATATCTTCACCGCCATGTGTATGAACATAGATATATCTACACAGCCATCTGGATGAACATGGAAATATCAGCAACGCTGTCTGTATGGACATGGAAATATCTACACCGCTATCTGTATGAACATGGAAATATCTACACCGCTATCTGTATGAACATGGAAATATCTTCACCGCCATCTGTATGAACATGGATATATCTACACAGCCAGCTGGATGAAGATGGAAATATCTACACCGCTATCTGTATGAACTTGGAAATATCTACACCGCTATCTGTGTAAACATGCATTCACCTACACCGCTATCTGTATAAACATGGAAATGTCTACACCCCTATGGATATGAACATGGAAATATCTACTCCGCTATCTGTTTGAACATGGAAATATCTACACCGCTATCTGCATGAAAATGTAAATATCTACACAGCTATCTGCATATACATGGAAATATCTACAAAGCTATTTCTTTACACTTGGAAATATCTACACCGCTATCTCTATAAACATGGAAATATCTACACCGCCATCTGTATGAATATGGAAATATCTGCACTGCCATCTGTATGAACATATAAATATATACATCGCCATCTGTATTAAGATGGAGATATCTACACCGCTATCTGTATAATCATGGAAATATCTACACCGCTATCTGTATAAACATGGATATATCTACTCCGCTATCTGTATAAACATGGAAATATCTACACCGCTACCTGTATAAACATGGAAATATCAGCACCGTTATCTGTATGAACATGGAAATATCTACACAGCCATCTGGATGAAAATGGAAATAGTTACACCGCTATCTGTATGAACATGGAAATAGCTACACCGCTATCTGTTTGAACATGGAAATATCTACACCGCTATCTGTATGAACATGGAAATATCTTCACCGCCATCTGTATGAACATGAATATATCTACACAGCCATCTAGATGAACATGGAAATATATACACCGCTATATGCATGAACATGGAATTAGCGACACCGCTATCTGTATGAACATGGAAATATCTACACCGCTATCTGTACGAACATGGAAATATCTACACCGCTATCTGTATGAACATGGAAATATCTTCACCGCCATCTGTACGAACATGGATATATCTACACAGCCATCTGGATGAACATGGAAATATCTACACCGCTATCTGTATGAACATGGAAATATCTACACCACTATCTGTGTAAACATGCATACATCTTCACCGCTATCTGTATAAACATGGAAATATCTACACCGCTATCTGTATGACCATGGAAATATCTACACCGCTATCTGTTTGAACACGGAAATATCTACTCCGCTATCTGCATGATAATGGAAATATCTACACAGCTATCTGCATATACATGGAAATATCTACAAAGCTATTTCTTTACACATGGAAATAACTACACCGCTATCTCTATTAACATGGAAATATCTACACCGCCATCTGTATGAACATGGAAATATCTGCACCGCCATCTGTATGAACATATAAATATCTACACCGCCATCTGTATTAAGATGGAGATATCTACACCTCTATCTGTATAAACATGGAAATATCTACACCGCTATCTGTATAAACATGGAAATATCTACACCGCTATCTGTATAAACATGGAAATACCTACACCGCTACCTGTATAAACATGGAAGTATCAGCACCGCTATCTGTATTAACATGGAAATATCTACACCGCTATCTGTATGAACATGGAAATATCTACACCGATATCTGCATGAACATGTAAATATCTTCACCGCCATCTGTATGAACATAGATATATCTACACAGCCATCTGGATGAACATGGAAATATCAGCAACGCTGTCTGTATGGACATGGAAATATCTACACCGCTATCTGTATGAACATGGAAATATCTACACCGCTATCTGTATGAACATGGAAATATCTTCACCGCCATCTGTATGAACATGGATATATCTACAGAGCCAGCTGGATGAAGATGGAAATATCTACACCGCTATCTGTATGAACTTGGAAATATCTACACCGCTATCTGTGTAAACATGCATTCACCTACACCGCTATCTTTATAAACATGGAAATGTCTACACCCCTATGGATATGAACATGGAAATATCTACTCCGCTATCTGTTTGAACATGGAAATATCTACACCGCTATCTGCATGAAAATGTAAATATCTACAAAGCTATCTGCATATACATGGAAATATCTACAAAGCTATTTCTTTACACTTGGAAATATCTACACCGCTATCTCTATAAACATGGAAATATCTACACCGCCATCTGTATGAATATGGAAATATCTGCACTGCCATCTGTATGAACATATAAATATCTACATCGCCATCTGTATTAAGATGGAAATATCTACACCGCTATCTGTATAATCATGGAAATATCTACACCCCTATCTGTATAAACATGGATATATCTACTCCGCTATCTGTATAAACATGGAAATATCTACACCGCTACCTGTATAAACATGGAAATATCAGCACCGTTATCTGTATGAACTTGGAAATATCTACACAGCCATCTGGATGAAAATGGAAATAGTTACACCGCTATCTGTATGAACATGGAAATAGCTACACCGCTATCTGTTTGAACATGGAAATATCTACACCGCTATCTGTATGAACATGGAAATATCTTCACCGCCATCTGTATGAACATGAATATATCTACACAGCCATCTAGATGAACATGGAAATATCTACACCGCTATATGTATGAACATGGAATTAGCGACACCGCTATCTGTATGAACATGGAAATATCTACACCGCTATCTGTATGAACATGGAAATATCTACACCGCTATCTGTATGAACATGGAAATATCTTCACCGCCATCTGGACGAACATGGATATATCTACACAGCCATCTGGATGAACATGGAAATATCTACACCGCTATCTGTATGAACATGGAAATATCTACACCACTATCTGTGTAAACATGCATACATCTTCACCGCTATCTGTATAAACATGGAAATATCTACACCGCTATCTGTATGACCATGGAAATATCTACACCGCTATCTGTTTGAACACGGAAATATCTACTCCGCTATATGCATGATAATGGAAATATCTACACAGCTATCTGCATATACATGGAAATATCTACAAAGCTATTTCTTTACACCTGGAAATAACTACACCGCTATCTCTATTAACATGGAAATATCTACACCGCCATCTGTATGAACATGGAAATATCTGCACCGCCATCTGTATGAACATATAAATATCTACACCGCCATCTGTATTAAGATGGAGATATCTAAACCTCTATCTGTATAAACATGGAAATATCTACACCGCTATCTGTATAAACATGGAAATATCTACACCGCTATCTGTATAAACATGGAAATACCTACACCGCTACCTGTATAAACATGGAAGTATCAGCACCGCTATCTGTATGAACATGGAAGTATCTACACCGCTATCTGTATGAACATGGAAATATCTACACCGATATCTGTATGAACATGTAAATATCTTCACCGCCATCTGTATGAACATAGATATATCTACACAGCCATCTGGATGAACATGGAAATATCAGCAACGCTGTCTGTATGGACATGGAAATATCTACACCGCTATCTGTATGAACATGGAAATATCTACACCGCTATCTGTATGAACATGGAAATATCTTCACCGCCATCTGTATGAACATGGATATATCTACACAGCCAGCTGGATGAAGATGTAAATATCTACACCGCTATCTGTATGAACTTGGAAATATCTACACCGCTATCTGTATAAACATGGAAATATCTACACCGCTACCTGTATAAACATGGAAATATCAGCACCGTTATCTGTATGAACTTGGAAATATCTACACAGCCATCTGGATGAAAATGGAAATAGTTACACCGCTATCTGTATGAACATGGAAATAGCTACACCGCTATCTGTTTGAACATGGAAATATCTACACCGCTATCTGTATGAACATGGAAATATCTTCACCGCCATCTGTATGAACATGAATATATCTACACAGCCATCTAGATGAACATGGAAATATCTACACCGCTATATGTATGAACATGGAATTAGAGACACCGCTATCTGTATGAACATGGAAATATCTACACCGCTATCTGTATGAACATGGAAATATCTACACCGCTATCTGTATGAACATGGAAATATCTTCACCGCCATCTGGACGAACATGGATATATCTACACAGCCATCTGGATGAACATGGAAATATCTACACCGCTATCTGTATGAACATGGAAATATCTACACCACTATCTGTGTAAACATGCATACATCTTCACCGCTATCTGTATAAACATGGAAATATCTACACCGCTATCTGTATGACCATGGAAATATCTACGCCGCTATCTGTTTGAACACGGAAATATCTACTCCGCTATATGCATGATAATGGAAATATCTACACAGCTATCTGCATATACATGGAAATATCTACAAAGCTATTTCTTTACACCTGGAAATAACTACACCGCTATCTCTATTAACATGGAAATATCTACACCGCCATCTGTATGAACATGGAAATATCTGCACCGCCATCTGTATGAACATATAAATATCTACACCGCCATCTGTATTAAGATGGAGATATCTAAACCTCTATCTGTATAAACATGGAAATATCTACACCGCTATCTGTATAAACATGGAAATATCTACACCGCTATCTGTATAAACATGGAAATACCTACACCGCTACCTGTATAAACATGGAAGTATCAGCACCGCTATCTGTATGAACATGGAAGTATCTACACCGCTATCTGTATGAACATGGAAATATCTACACCGATATCTGTATGAACATGTAAATATCTTCACCGCCATCTGTATGAACATAGATATATCTACACAGCCATCTGGATGAACATGGAAATATCAGCAACGCTGTCTGTATGGACATGGAAATATCTACACCGCTATCTGTATGAACATGGAAATATCTACACCGCTATCTGTATGAACATGGAAATATCTTCACCGCCATCTGTATGAACATGGATATATCTACACAGCCAGCTGGATGAAGATGTAAATATCTACACCGCTATCTGTATGAACTTGGAAATATCTACACCGCTATCTGTCTAAACATGCATTCACCTTCACTGCTATCTGTATAAACATGGAAATGTCTTCACCCCTATGGATATGAACATGGAAATATCCACTCCGCTATCTGTTTGAACATGGAAATATCTACACCGCTATCTGCATGAAAATGTAAATATCTACACAGCTATCTGCATATACATGGAAATATCTACAAAGCTATTTCTTTACACTTGGAAATATCTACACCGCTATCTCTATAAACATGGAAATATCTACACCACCATCTGTATGAACATGGAAATATCTGCACCGCCATCTGTATGAAAATATAAATATCTACACCGCCATCTGTATTAAGATGTAGATATCTACACCGCTATCTGTATAAACATGGAAATATCTACACCGCTATCTGTATAAACATGGAAATATCTACACCGCTACCTGTATAAACATGGAAATATCAGCACCGCTATCTGTATGAACATGGAAATATCTACACCGCTATCTCTATGAACATGGAAATATCTACACCGATATCTGTATGAACATGGAAATATCTTCACCGCGATCTGTATCAACATGGATATATCTACACAGCCATCTGGACGTACATGGAAATATCAGCACCGCTGTCTGTATGAACATGGAAATATCTACACCGCTATCTGTATGAACATGGAAATATCTACACCGCTATCTGTATGAACATGGAAATAACTTCACCGACATCTGTATGAAAATGGATATATCTACACAGCCATCTGGATGAACATGGAAATATCTACACCGCTATCTGTATGAACATGGAAATATCTACACCACTATCTGTGTAAACATGCATACATCTTCACCGCTATCTGTATAAACATGGAATTATCTACACCGCTATCTGTATGACCATGGAAATATCTACACTGCTATCTGTTTGAACACGGAAATATCTACTCCGCTATCTGCATGAAAATGGAAATATCTACACAGCTATCTGCATATACATGGAAATATCTACAAAGCTATTTCTTTACACATGGAAATAACTACACCGCTATCTCTATTAACATGGAAATATCTACACCGCCATCTGTATGAAAATGGAAATATCTGCATCGCCATCTGTATGAACATATAAATATCTACACCGCCATCTGTATTAAGATGGAGATATCTACACCGCTATCTGAATAAACTTGGAAATATCTACAACGCTATCTGCATAAACATGGAAACATCTACACTGCTATCTGTATAAACATGGAAATATCTGCACCGCTATCTGTATAAACATGGAAATATCAGCACCGCTATCTGTATGAACATGGAAATATCTACACAGCCATCTGAATGAACATGGAAATATCTACACCGCTATCTGTATGAACATGGAAATATCTTCACCGCCATCTGTATGAACATGGATATATCTACACAGCCATCTGGATGAACATGGAAATAACTACACCTCTATCTGTATGAACATGGAAATAGCTACACTGCTATCTGTATGAACATGGAAATATCTACACCGCTATCTGTATGAACATGGAAATATCTACACCTCTATCTGTATGAACATGGAAATATCTTCACCGCCATCTGTATGAACATGGATATATGTACACAGCCATCTGGATGAACATGGAAATATCAACACCGCTTTCTGTATGAACATGGAAATATCCACACCGCTATCTGTGTTAACATGCATACATCTTCACCGCTATCTGTATAAACTTGGAAATATCTACACCGCTATCTGTATAACATGGAAATATCTAAACAGCTATCTGTTTGAACATGGAAATATCTACACCGCTATCTGCATGAAAATGGAAATATCTACACAGCTATCTGCAAATACATGGAAATATCTACAAAGCTGTTTCTCTACACAAGGAAATATCTACACCGCAATCTCAATAAACATGGAAATATATACAACGCCATCTGTATGAACATGGAAATATCTGCACCGCCATCTGTATGAACATATAAATATCTACACCGCCATCTGTATTAAGATGGAGATATCTATACCGCTATCTGTATAAACATGGAAATATCTACACCGCTATCTCTATAAACATGGAAATATCTACACCGCTACCTGTATAAACATGGAAATATCAGCACCGCCATCGGAATGAATATGGAAATATCTACACCGCTATCTCTATGAACATGGAAATATCTACACCGATATCTGTATGAACATGGAAATATCTTCACCGCCATCTGTATGAACATGGATATATCTACCCCGCTATCTGTATAAACATGGAAATATCTACACCGCTACCTGTATAAACATGGAAATATCAGCACCGTTATCTGTATGAACATGGAAATATCTACACAGCCATCTGGATGAAAATGGAAATAGTTACACCGCTATCTGTATGAACATGGAAATAGCTACACCGCTATCTGTTTGAACATGGAAATATCTACACCGCTATCTGTATGAACATGGAAATATCTACACCCCTATCTGTATGAACATGGAAATATCTTCACCGCCATCTGTATGAACATGAATATATCTACACAGCCATCTAGATGAACATGGAAATATCTACACCGCTATATGTATGAACATGGAATTAGCGACACCGCTATCTGTATGAACATGGAAATATCTACACCGCTATCTGTATGAACATGGAAATATCTACACCGCTATCTGTATGAACATGGAAATATCTTCACCGCCAACTGTATGAACATGGATATATCTACACAGCCATCTGGATGAACATGGAAATATCTACACCGCTATCTGTATGAACATGGAAATATCTACACCACTATCTGTGTAAACATGCATACATCTTCACCGCTATCTGTATAAACATGGAAATATCTACACCGCTATCTGTATGACCATGGAAATATCTACACCGCTACCTGTTTGAACACGGAAATATCTACTCCGCTATCTGCATGATAATGGAAATATCTACACAGCTATCTGCATATACATGGAAATATCTACAAAGCTATTTATTTACACGTGGAAATAACTACACCGCTATCTCTATTAACATGGAAATATCTACACCGCCATCTGTATGAACATGGAAATATCTGCACCGCCATCTGTATGAACATATAAATATCTACACCGCCATCTGTATTAAGATGGAGATATCTACACCTCTATCTGTATAAACATGGAAATATCTACACCGCTATCTGTATAAACATGGAAATATCTACACCGCTATCTGTATAAACATGGAAATACCTACACCGCTACCTGTATAAACATGGAAGTATCAGCACCGCTATCTGTATGAACATGGAAATATCTACACCGCTATCTGTATGAACATGGAAATATCTACACCGCTACCAGTATAAACATGGAAATATCACCACCGCTATGTGTATGAACATGGAAATATCTACACAGCCATCTCAATGAACATGGAAATATCTACAACGCTATCTGTATGAACATGGAAATAGCTACACCGCTATCTGTATGAACATGGAAATATCTACGCCACTATCTGAATGAACATGGAAATATCTACACCGCTATCTGTATGAACATGGAAATATCTTCACCGCCATCTGTATGAACATGGATATATCTACACAGCCATCTGGATGAACATGGAAATATCTACACCGCTATCTGTATGAACATGGAAATAGCTACACCGCTATCTGTATGAACATGGAAATATCTACACCGCTATCTGTATGAACATGGAAATATCTACACCGCTATCTGTATAAACATGGAAATATCTTCACAGCCATCTGTATGAACATGGATATATCTACACAGCCATCTGGATGGACATGGAAATATCAACACCGCTATCGGTATGAACATGGAAATATCTACACCGCTATCTGTTTTAACATGCATACATCTTCACCGCTATCTGTATAAAAATGGAAATATCTACAGCGCTATCTGTATGAACATGGAAATATCTACACAGCTATCTGTTTGAACATGGATATATCTACACCGCTATCTGCATGAAAATGGAAATATCTACACAGCTATCTGCATATACATGGAAATATCTACAAAGCTATTTCTCTACACATGGAAATATCTACACCGCAATCTCTATAAACATGGAAATATCTACACCGCCATCTGTATGAACATGGAAATATCTGCACCGCCATCTGTATGAACATACAAATATCTAGACCGCCATCTATATTAAGATGCAGATGTCTACACCGCTATCTGTATAAACATGGAAATATCTACACCGCTATCTGTATAAACATGGAAATATCTACACCGCTATTTGTATAAACATGGGAATATCTACACCGCTACCTGTATAAACATGGAAATATCAGCACCGCTATCTGTATGAACATGGAAATATCTACACCGCTATCTCTGTGAACATGGAAATATCTTCACCGCCATCTGTATGAACATGGATATATCTACACAACCATCTGGACGAACATGCAAATAGCACCGCTGTCTGTATGAACATGGAAATATCTACACCGCTATCTGTATGAACATGGAAATATCTACAACGCTATCTGTATGAACATGGAAATAACTTCACCGACATCTGTATGAACATGGATATATCTACACAGCCATCTGGATGAACATGGAAATATCTACACTGCTATCTGTATGAACATGGAAATATCTACACCGCTATCTGTGTAAACAGGCATACATCTTAACCGCTATCTGTATAAACATGGATATATTTACACCGCTATCTGTATAAACATGGAAATATCTACACCGCTACCTGTATAAACATGGAAATATCAGCACCGTTTTCTGTATGAACATGGAAATATCTACACAGCCATCTGGATGAAAATGGAAATAGTTACACCGTTATCTGTATGAAAATGGAAATATCTACACCGATATCTGTATGAACATGGAAATATCTACACCGCTATCTGTATGAACATGGAAATATCTTCACCGCCATCTGTATGAACACGAATATATCTACACAGCCATCTGGATGAACATGGAAATATCTACACCGCTATATGTATGAACATGGAATTAGCTACAGCGCTATCTGTATGAACATGGAAATATCTACACCGCTATCTGTATGAACATGGGAATATCTACACCGCTATCTGTATGAACATGGAAATATCTTCACCGCCATCTGTATGAACATGGATATATCTACACAGCCATCTGGATGAACATGGAAATATCTACACCGCTATCTGTATAAACATGGAAATATCTACACCACTATCTGTGTAAACATGCATACATCTTCACCGCTATCTGTATAAACATGGAAATATCTACACCGCTATCTGTATGACCATGGAAATATCTACACCGCTATCTGTTTGAACACGGAAATATCTACTCCGCTATCTGCATCAAAATGGAAATATCTTCACCGCCATCTGTATGAACATGGAAATATCTTCACCGCAATCTGTACGAACATGGATATATCTACACAGCCATCTGGATGAACATGGAAATATCTACACCGCTATCTGTATGAACATGGAAATATCTACACCACTATCTGTGTAAACATGCATACATCTTCACCGCTATCTGTATAAACATGGAAATATCTACACCGCTATCTGTATGACCATGGAATATCTACACCGCTATCTGTTTGAACACGGAAATATCTACTCCGCTATCTGCATGATAATGGAAATATCTACACAGCTATCTGCATATACATGGAAATATCTACAAAGCTATTTCTTTACACATGGAAATAACTACACCGCTATCTCTATTAACATGGAAATATCTACACCGCCATCTGTATGAATATGGAAATATCTGCACTGCCATCTGTATGAACATATAAATATCTAAATCGCCATCTGTATTAAGATGGAGATATCTACACCGCTATCTGTATAATCATGGAAATATCTACACCGCTATCTGTATAAACATGGATATATCTACTCCGCTATCTGTATAAACATGGAAATATCTACACCGCTACCTGTATAAACATGGAAATATCAGCACCGTTATCTGTATGAACATGGAAATATCTACACAGCCATCTGGATGAAAATGGAAATAGTTACACCGCTATCTGTATGAACATGGAAATAGCTACACCGCTATCTGTTTGAACATGGAAATATCTTCACCGCCATCTGTATGAACATGAATATATCTACACAGCCATCTAGATGAACATGGAAATATCTACACCGCTATATGTATGAACATGGAATTAGCGACACCGCTATCTGTATGAACATGGAAATATCTACACCGCTATCTGTATGAACATGGAAATATCTACACCGCTATCTGTATGAACATGGAAATATCTTCACCGCCATCTGGACGAACATGGATATATCTACACAGCCATCTGGATGAACATGGAAATATCTAAACCGCTATCTGTATGAACATGGAAATATCTACACCACTATCTGTGTAAACATGCATACATCTTCACCGCTATCTGTATAAACATGGAAATATCTACACCGCTATCTGTATGACCATGGAAATATCTACACCGCTATCTGTTTGAACACGGAAATATCTACTCCGCTATCTGCATGATGATGGAAATATCTACACAGCTATCTGCATATACATGGAAATATCTACAAAGCTATTTCTTTACACATGGAAATAACTACACCGCTATCTCTATTAACATGGAAATATCTACACCGCCATCTGTATGAACATGGAAATATCTGCACCGCCATCTGTATGAACATATAAATATCTACACCGCCATCTGTATTAAGATGGAGATATCTACACCTCTATCTGTATAAACATGGAAATATCTACACCGCTATCTGTAAAAACATGGAAATATCTACACCGCTATCTGTATAAACATGGAAATACCTACACCGCTACCTGTATAAACATGGAAGTATCAGCACCGCTATCTGTATGAACGTGGAAATATCTACACCGCTATCTGTATGAACATGGAAATATCTACACCGATATCTGTATGAACATGTAAATATCTTCACCGCCATCTGTATGAACATAGATATATCTACACAGCCATCTGGATGAACATGGAAATATCAGCAACGCAGTCTGTATGGACATGGAAATATCTACACCGCTATCTGTATGAACATGGAAATATCTACACCGCTATCTGTATGAACATGGAAATATCTTCACCGCCATCTGTATGAACATGGATATATCTACACAGCCAGCTGGATGAAGATGGAAATATCTACACCGCTATCAGTATGAACTTGGAAATATCTACACCTCTATCTGTGTAAACATGCATTCACCTTCACCGCTATCTGTATAAACATGGAAATGTCTACACCCCTATGGATATGAACATGGAAATATCTACTCCGCTATCTGTTTGAACATGGAAATATCTACACCGCTATCTGCATGAAAATGTAAATATCTACACAGCTATCTGCATATACATGGAAATATCTACAAAGCTATTTCTTTACACTTGGAAATATCTACACCGCTATCTCTATAAACATGGAAATATCTACACCACCATCTGTATGAATATGGAAATATCTGCACTGCCATCTGTATGAACATATAAATATCTACATCGCCATCTGTATTAAGATGGATATATCTACCCCGCTATCTGTATAAACATGGAAATATCTACACCGCTACCTGTATAAACATGGATATATCTACCCCGCTATCTGTATGAACATGGATATATCTACACAGCCATCTGAATGAACATGGAAATATCTACACCGCTATCTGTGTAAACATGCATACATCTTCACCGCTATCTGTATGAACATGGAAATAGCTACACCGCTATCTGTTTGAACATGGAAATATCTACACCGCTATCTGTATGAACATGGAAATATCTTCACCGCCATCTGTATGAACATGAATATATCTACACAGCCATCTAGATGAACATGGAAATATCTACACCGCTATATGTATGAACATGGAATTAGCGACACCGCTATCTGTATGAACATGGAAATATCTACACCGCTATCTGTATGAACATGGAAATATCTACACCGCTATCTGTATGAACATGGAAATATCTTCACCGCCATCTGGACGAACATGGATATATCTACACAGCCATCTGGATGAACATGGAAATATCTACACCGCTATCTGTATGAACATGGAAATATCTACACCACTATCGGTGTAAACATGCATACATCTTCACCGTTATCTGTATAAACATGGAAATATCTACACCGCTATCTGTATGACCATGGAAATATCTACACCGCTATCTGTTTGAACACGGAAATATCTACTCCGCTATCTGCATGATAATGGAAATATCTACACAGCTATCTGCATATACATGGAAATATCTACAAAGCTATTTCTTTACACATGGAAATAACTACACCGCTATCTCTATTAACATGGAAATATCTACACCGCCATCTGTATGAACATGGAAATATCTGCACCGCCATCTGTATGAACATATAAATATCTACACCGCCATCTGTATTAAGATGGAGATATCTACACCGCTATCTGTATAAACATGGAAATATCTACACCGCTATCTGTATAAACATGGAAATATCTACACCGCTATCTGTATAAACATGGAAATACCTACACCGCTACCTGTATAAACATGGAAGTATCAGCACCGCTATCTGTATGAACATGGAAATATCTACACCGCTATCTGTATGAACATGGAAATATCTACACCGATATCTGCATGAACATGTAAATATCTTCACCGCCATCTGTATGAACATAGATATATCTACACAGCCATCTGGATGAACATGGAAATATCAGCAACGCTGTCTGTATGGACATGGAAATATCTACACCGCTATCTGTATGAACATGGAAATATCTACACCGCTATCTGTATGAACATGGAAATATCTTCACCGCCATCTGTATGAACATGGATATATCTACAGAGCCAGCTGGATGAAGATGGAAATATCTACACCGCTATCTGTATGAACTTGGAAATATCTACACCGCTATCTGTGTAAACATGCATTCACCTACACCGCTATCTGTATAAACATGGAAATGTCTACACCCCTATGGATATGAACATGGAAATATCTACTCCGCTATCTGTTTGAACATGGAAATATCTACACCGCTATCTGCATGAAAATGTAAATATCTACAAAGCTATCTGCATATACATGGAAATATCTACAAAGCTATTTCTTTACACTTGGAAATATCTACACCGCTATCTCTATAAACATGGAAATATCTACACCGCCATCTGTATGAATATGAAAATATCTGCACTGCCATCTGTATGAACATATAAATATCTACATCGCCATCTGTATTAAGATGGAGATATCTACACCGCTATCTGTATAATCATGGAAATATCTACACCGCTATCTGTATAAACATGGATATATCTACTCCGCTATCTGTATAAACATGGAAATATCTACACCGCTACCAGTATAAACATGGAAATATCAGCACCGTTATCTGTATGAACATGGAAATATCTACACAGCCATCTGGATGAAAATGGAAATAGTTACACCGCTATCTGTATGAACATGGAAATAGCTACACCGCTATCTGTTTGAACATGGAAATATCTACACCGCTATCTGTATGAACATGGAAATATCTTCACCGCCATCTGTATGAACATGAATATATCTACACAGCCATCTAGATGAACATGGAAATATCTACACCGCTATATGTATGAACATGGAATTAGCGACACCGCTATCTGTATGAACATGGAAATATCTACACCGCTATCTGTATGAACATGGAAATATCTACACCGCTATCCGTATGAACATGGAAATATCTTCACCGCCATCTGGACGAACATGGATATATCTACACAGCCATCTGGATGAACATGGAAATATCTACACCGCTATCTGTATGAACATGGAAATATCTACACCACTATCTGTGTAAACATGCATACATCATCACCGCTATCTGTATAAACATGGAATTATCTACACCGCTATCTGTATGACCATGGAAATATCTACACTGCTACCTGTTTGAACACGGAAATATCTACTCCGCTATCTGCATGAAAATGGAAATATCTACACAGCTATCTGCATATACATGGAAATATCTACAAAGCTATTTCTTTACACATGGAAATAACTACACCGCTATCTCTATTAACATGGAAATATCTACACCGCCATCTGTATGAAAATGGAAATATCTGCACCGCCATCTGAATGAACATATAAATATCTACACCGCCATCTGTATTAAGATGGAGATATCTACACCGCTATCTGAATAAACTTGGAAATATCTACAACGCTATCTGCATAAACATGGAAACATCTACACTGCTATCTGTATAAACATGGAAATATCTGCACCGCTACCTGTATAAACATGGAAATATCACCACCGCTATCTGTATGAACATGGAAATATCTACACAACCATCTGAATGAACATGGAAATATCTACACCGCTATCTGTATGAACATGGAAATATCTTCACCGCCATCTGTATGAACATGGATATATCTACACAGCCATCTGGATGAACATGGAAATAACTACACCGCTATCTGTATGAACATGGAAATAGCTACACTGCTATCTGTATGAACATGGAAATATCTACACCGCTATCTGTATGAACATGGAAATATCTACACCGCTATCTGTATGAACATGGAAATATCTTCACCGCCATCTGTATGAACATGGATATATCTACACAGCCATCTGGATGAACATGGAAATAGCTACACTGCTATCTGGATGAACATGGAAATATCAACACCGCTTTCTGTATGAACATGGAAATATCTACACCGCTATCTGTGTTAACATGCATACATCTACACCGCTATCTGTATAAACTTGGAAATATCTACACCGCTATCTGTATAACATGGAAATATCTAAACAGCTGTCTGTTTGAACATGGAAATATCTACACCGCTATCTGCATGAAAATGGAAATATCTACACAGCTATCTGCAAATACATGGAAATATCTACAAAGCTGTTTCTCTACACAAGGAAATATCTACACCGCAATCTCTATAAACATGCAAATATATAGAACGCCATCTGTATGAACATGGAAATATCTGCACCGCCATCTGTATGAACATATAAATATCTAGACCGCCATCTGTATTAAGATGGAGATATCTATACCGCTATCTGTATAAACATGGAAATATCTACACCGCTATCTCTATAAACATGGAAATATCTACACCGCTACCTGTATAAACATGGAAATATCAGCACCGCCATCGGAATGAATATGGAAACATCTACACCGCTATCTCTATGAACATGGAAATATCTACACCGATATCTGTATGAACATGGAAATATCTTCACCGCCATCTGTATGAACATGGATATATCTACCCCGCTATCTGTATAAACATGGAAATATCTACACCGCTACCTGTATAAACATGGAAATATCAGCACCGTTATCTGTATGAACATGGAAATATCTACACAGCCATCTGGATGAAAATGGAAATAGTTACACCGCTATCTGTATGAACATGGAAATAGCTACACCGCTATCTGTCTGAACATGGAAATATCTACACCGCTATCTGTATGAACATGGAAATATCTACACCCCTATCTGTATGAACATGGAAATATCTTCACCGCCATCTGTATGAACATGAATATATCTACACAGCCATCTAGATGAACATGGAAATATCTACACCGCTATATGTATGAACATGGAATTAGCGACACCGCTATCTGTATGAACATGGAAATATCTACACCGCTATCTGTATGAACATGGAAATATCTACACCGCTATCTGTATGAACATGGAAATATCTTCACCGCCAACTGTATGAACATGGATATATCTACACAGCCATCTGGATGAACATGGAAATATCTACACCGCTATCTGTATGAACATGGAAATATCTACACCACTATCTGTGTAAACATGCATACATCTTCACCGCTATCTGTATAAACATGGAAATATCTACACCGCTATCTGTATGACCATGGAAATATCTACACCGCTACCTGTTTGAACACGGAAATATCTACTCCGCTATCTGCATGATAATGGAAATATCTACACAGCTATCTGCATATACATGGAAATATCTACAAAGCTATTTCTTTACACGTGGAAATAACTACACCGCTATCTCTATTAACATGGAAATATCTACACCGCCATCTGAATGAACATGGAAATATCTGCACCGCCATCTGTATGAACATATAAATATCTACACCGCCATCTGTATTAAGATGGAGATATCTACACCTCTATCTGTATAAACATGGAAATATCTACACCGCTATCTGTATAAACATGGAAATATCTACACCGCTATCTGTATAAACATGGAAATACCTACACCGCTACCTGTATAAACATGGAAGTATCAGCACCGCTATCTGTATGAACATGGAAATATCTACACCGCTATCTGTATGAACATGGAAATATCTACACCGCTACCAGTATAAACATGGAAATATCACCACCGCTATGTGTATGAACATGGAAATATCTACACAGCCATCTCAATGAACATGGAAATATCTACAACGCTATCTGTATGAACATGGAAATAGCTACACCGCTATCTGTATGAACATGGAAATATCTACGCCACTATCTGTATGAACATGGAAATATCTACACCGCTATCTGTATGAACATGGAAATATCTTCACCGCCATCTGTATGAACATGGATATATCTACACAGCCATCTGGATGAACATGGAAATATCTACACCGCTATCTGTATGAACATGGAAATAGCTACACCGCTATCTGTATGAACATGGAAATATCTACACCGCTATCTGTATGAACATGGAAATATCTACACCGCTATCTGTATGAACATGGAAATATCTTCACAGCCATCTGTATGAACATGGATATATCTACACAGCCATCTGGATGGACATGGAAATATCAACACCGCTATCGGTATGAACATGGAAATATCTACACCGCTATCTGTTTTAACATGCATACATCTTCACCGCTATCTGTATAAAAATGGAAATATCTACAGCGCTATCTGTATGAACATGGAAATATCTACACAGCTATCTGTTTGAACATGGATATATCTACACCGCTATCTGCCTGAAAATGGAAATATCTACACAGCTATCTGCATATACATGGAAATATCTACAAAGCTATTTCTCTACACATGGAAATATCTACACCGCAATCTCTATAAACATGGAAATATCTACACCGCCATCTGTATGAACATGGAAATATCTGCACCGCCATCTGTATGAACATACAAATATCTAGACCGCCATCTGTATTAAGATGGAGATATCTACACCGCTATCTGTATAAACATGGAAATATCTACACCGCTATCTGTATAAACATGGAAATATCTACACCGCTATCTGTATAAACATGGGAATATCTACACCGCTACCTGTATAAACATGGAAATATCAGCACCACTATCTGTATGAACATGGAAATATCTACACCGCTATCTCTGTGAACATGGAAATATCTTCACCGCCATCTGTATGAACATGGATATATCTACACAGCCATCTGGACGAACATGCAAATATCAGCACCGCTGTCTGTATGAACATGGAAATATCTACACCGCTATCTGTATGAACATGGAAATATCTACAACGCTATCTGTATGAACATGGAAATAACTTCACCGACATCTGTATGAACATGGATATATCTACACAGCCATCTGGATGAACATGGAAATATCTACACTGCTATCTGTATGAACATGGAAATATCTACTCCGCAATCTGTGTAAACAGGCATACATCTTAACCGCTATCTGTATAAACATGGATATATTTACACCGCTATCTGTATAAACATGGAAATATCTACACCGCTACCTGTATAAACATGGAAATATCAGCAACGTTTTCTGTATGAACATGGAAATATCTACACAGCCATCTGGATGAAAATGGAAATAGTTACACCGTTATCTGTATGAAAATGGAAATATCTACACCGATATCTGTATGAACATGGAAATATCTACACCGCTATCTGTATGAACATGGAAATATCTTCACCGCCATCTGTATGAACATGAATATATCTACACAGCCATCTGGATGAACATGGAAATATCTACACCGCTATATGTATGAACATGGAATTAGCTACAGCGCTATCTGTATGAACATGGAAATATCTACACCGCTATCTGTATGAACATGGGAATATCTACACCGCTATCTGTATGAACATGGAAATATATTCACCGCCATCTGTATGAACATGGATATATCTACACAGCCATCTGGATGAACATGGAAATATCTACACCGCTATATGTATAAACATGGAAATATCTACACCACTATCTGTGTAAACATGCATACATCTTCACCGCTATCTGTATAAACATGGAAATATCTACACCGCTATCTGTATGACCATGGAAATATCTACACCGCTATCTGTTTGAACACGGAAATATCTACTCCGCTATCTGCATGAAAATGGAAATATCTTCACCGCCATCTGTATGAACATGGAAATATCTTCACCGCAATCTGTACGAACATGGATATATCTACACAGCCATCTGGATGAACATGGAAATATCTACACCGCTACCTGTATGAACATGGAAATATCTACACCACTATCTGTGTAAACATGCATACATCTTCACCGCTATCTGTATAAACATGGAAATATCTACACCGCTATCTGTATGACCATGGAAATATCTACACCGCTATCTGTTTGAACACGGAAATATCTACTCCGCTATCTGCATGATAATGGAAATATCTACACAGCTATCTGCATATACATGGAAATATCTACAAAGCTATTTCTTTACAGATGGAAATAACTACACCGCTATCTCTATTAACATGGAAATATCTACACCGCCATCTGTATGAACATGGAAATATCTGCACCGCCATCTGTATGAACTTATAAATATCTACACCGCCATCTGTATTAAGATGGAGATATCTACACCTCTATCAGTATAAACATGGAAATATCTACACCGCTATCTGTATAAACATGGAAATATCTACACCGCTATCTGTATAAACATGGAAATACCTACACCGCTACCTGTATAAACATGGAAGTATCAGCACCGCTATCTGTATGAACATGGAAATATCTACACCGCTATCTGTATGAACATGGAAATATCTACACCGATATCTGTATCAACATGTAAATATCTTCACCGCAATCTGTATGAACATAGATATATCTACACAGCCATCTGGATGAACATGGAAATATCAGCAACGCTGTCTGTATGGACATGGAAATATCTACACCGCTATCTGTATGAACATGGAAATATCTACACCGCTATCTGTATGAACATGGAAATATCTTCACCGCCATCTGTATGAACATGGATATATCTACACAGCCAGCTGGATGAAGATGGAAATATCTACACCGCTATCTGTATGAACTTGGAAATATCTACACCGCTATCTGTGTAAACATGCATTCACCTTCACCGCTATCTGTATAAACATGGAAATGTCTACACCCCTATGGATATGAACATGGAAATATCTACTCCGCTACCTGTTTGAACATGGAAATATCTACACCGCTATCTGCATGAAAATGTAAATATCTACACAGCTATCTGCATATACATGGAAATATCTACAAAGCTATTTCTTTACACTTGGAAATATCTACTCCGCTATCTCTATAAACATGGAAATATCTACAGCGCCATCTGTATGAATATGGAAATATCTGCACTGCCATCTGTATGAACATATAAATATCTAAATCGCCATCTGTATTAAGATGGAGATATCTACACCGCTATCTGTATAATCATGGAAATATCTACACCGCTATCTGTATAAACATAGATATATCTACCCCGCTATCTGTATAAACATGGAAATATCTACACCGCTACCTGTATAAACATGGAAATATCAGCACCGTTATCTGTATGAACATGGAAATATCTACACAGCCATCTGGATGAAAATGGAAATAGTTACACCGCTATCTGTATGAACATGGAAATAGCTACACCGCTATCTGTTTGAACATGGAAATATCTTCACCGCCATCTGTATGAACATGAATATATCTACACAGCCATCTAGATGAACATGGAAATATCTACACCGCTATATGTATGAACATGGAATTAGCGACACCGCTATCTGTATGAACATGGAAATATCTACACCGCTATCTGTATGAACATGGAAATATCTACACCGCTATCTGTATGAACATGGAAATATCTTCACCGCCATCTGGACGAACATGGATATATCTACACAGCCATCTGGATGAACATGGAAATATCTACACCGCTATCTGTATGAACATGGAAATATCTACACCACTATCTGTGTAAACATGCATACATCTTCACCGCTATCTGTATAAACATGGAAATATCTACACCGCTATCTGTATGACCATGGAAATATCTACACCGCTATCTGTTTGAACATGGAAATATCTACTCCGCTATCTGCATGATGATGGAAATATCTACACAGCTATCTGCATATACATGGAAATATCTACAAAGCTATTTCTTTACACATGGAAATAACTACACCGCTATCTCTATTAACATGGAAATATCTACACCGCCATCTGTATGAACATGGAAATATCTGCACCGCCATCTGTATGAACATATAAATATCTACACCGCCATCTGTATTAAGATGGAGATATCTACACCTCTATCAGTATAAACATGGAAATATCTACACCGCTATCTGTAAAAACATGGAAATATCTACACCGCTATCTGTATAAACGTGGAAATACCTACACCGCTACCTGTATAAACATGGAAGTATCAGCACCGCTATCTGTATGAACATGGAAATATCTACACCGCTATCTGTATGAACATGGAAATATCTACACCGATATCTGTATGAACATGTAAATATCTTCACCGCCATCTGTATGAACATAGATATATCTACACAGCCATCTGGATGAACATGGAAATATCAGCAACGCAGTCTGTATGGACATGGAAATATCTACACCGCTATCTGAATGAACATGGAAATATCTACACCGCTATCTGTATGAACATGGAAATATCTTCACCGCCATCTGTATGAACATGGATATATCTACACAGCCAGCTGGATGAAGATGGAAATATCTACACCGCTATCTGTATGAACTTGGAAATATCTACACCTCTATCTGTGTAAACATGCATTCACCTTCACCGCTATCTGTATAAACATGGAAATGTCTACACCCCTATGGATATGAACATGGAAATATCTACTCCGCTATCTGTTTGAACATGGAAATATCTACACCGCTATCTGCATGAAAATGTAAATATCTACACAGCTATCTGCATATACATGGAAATATCTACAAAGCTATTTCTTTACACTTGGAAATATCTACACCGCTATCTCTATAAACATGGAAATATCTACACCGCCATCTGTATGAATATGGAAATATCTGCACTGCCATCTGTATGAACATATAAATATCTACATCGCCATCTGTATTAAGATGGATATATCTACCCCGCTATCTGTATAAACATGGAAATGTCTACACCCCTATGGATATGAACATGGAAATATCTACTCCGCTATCTGTTTGAACATGGAAATATCTACACCGCTATCTGCATGAAAATGTAAATATCTACACAGCTATCTGCATATACATGGAAATATCTACAAAGCTATTTATTTACACTTGGAAATATCTACACCGCTATCTCTATAAACATGGAAATCTCTACACCGCCATCTGTATGAATATGGAAATATCTGCACTGCCATCTGTATGAACATATAAATATCTACATCGCCATCTGTATTAAGATGGATATATCTACCCCGCTATCTGTATAAACATGGAAATATCTACACCGCTACCTGTATAAACATGGATATATCTACCCCGCTATCTGTATGAACATGGATATATCTACACAGCCATCTGAATGAACATGGAAATATCTACACCGCTATCTGTGTAAACATGCATACATCTTCACCGCTATCTGTATGAACATGGAAATAGCTACACCGCTATCTGTTTGAACATGGAAATATCTACACCGCTATCTGTATGAACATGGAAATATCTTCACCGCCATCTGTATGAACATGAATATATCTACACAGCCATCTAGATGAACATGGAAATATCTACACCGCTATATGTATGAACATGGAATTAGCGACACCGCTATCTGTATGAACATGGAAATATCTACACCGCTATCTGTATGAACATGGAAATATCTACACCGCTATCTGTATGAACATGGAAATATCTTCACCGCCATCTGGACGAACATGGATATATCTACACAGCCATCTGGATGAACATGGAAATATCTACACCGCTATCTGTATGAACATGGAAATATCTACACCACTATCGGTGTAAACATGCATACATCTTCACCGTTATCTGTATAAACATGGAAATATCTACACCGCTATCTGTATGACCATGGAAATATCTACACCGCTATCTGTTTGAACACGGAAATATCTACTCCGCTATCTGCATGATAATGGAAATATCTACACAGCTATCTGCATATACATGGAAATATCTACAAAGCTATTTCTTTACACATGGAAATAACTACACCGCTATCTCTATTAACATGGAAATATCTACACCGCCATCTGTATGAACATGGAAATATCTGCACCGCCATCTGTATGAACATATAAATATCTACACCGCCATCTGTATTAAGATGGAGATATCTACACCGCTATCTGTATAAACATGGAAATATCTACACCGCTATCTGTATAAACATGGAAATATCTACACCGCTATCTGTATAAACATGGAAATACCTACACCGCTACCTGTATAAACATGGAAGTATCAGCACCGCTATCTGTATGAACATGGAAATATCTACACCGCTATCTGTATGAACATGGAAATATCTACACCGATATCTGCATGAACATGTAAATATCTTCACCGCCATCTGTATGAACATAGATATATCTACACTGCCATCTGGATGAACATGGAAATATCAGCAACTCTGTCTGTATGGACATGGAAATATCTACACCGCTATCTGTATGAACATGGAAATATCTACACCGCTATCTGTATGAACATGGAAATATCTTCACCGCCATCTGTATGAACATGGATATATCTACAGAGCCAGCTGGATGAAGATGGAAATATCTACACCGCTATCTGTATGAACTTGGAAATATCTACACCGCTATCTGTGTAAACATGCATTCACCTACACCGCTATCTGTATAAACATGGAAATGTCTACACCCCTATGGATATGAACATGGAAATATCTGCTCCGCTATCTGTTTGAACATGGAAATATCTACACCGCTATCTGCATGAAATTGTAAATATCTACAAAGCTATCTGCATATACATGGAAATATCTACAAAGCTATTTCTTTACACTTGGAAATATCTACACCGCTATCTCTATAAACATGGAAATATCTACACCGCCATCTGTATGAATATGAAAATATCTGCACTGCCATCTGTATGAACATATAAATATCTACATCGCCATCTGTATTAAGATGGAGATATCTACACCGCTATCTGTATAATCATGGAAATATCTACACCGCTATCTGTATAAACATGGATATATCTACTCCGCTATCTGTATAAACATGGAAATATCTACACCGCTACCAGTATAAACATGGAAATATCAGCACCGTTATCTGTATGAACATGGAAATATCTACACAGCCATCTGGATGAAAATGGAAATAGTTACACCGCTATCTGTATGAACATGGAAATAGCTACACCGCTATCTGTTTGAACATGGAAATATCTACACCGCTATCTGTATGAACATGGAAATATCTTCACCGCCATCTGTATGAACATGAATATATCTACACAGCCATCTAGATGAACATGGAAATATCTACACCGCTATATGTATGAACATGGAATTAGCGACACCGCTATCTGTATGAACATGGAAATATCTACACCGCTATCTGTATGAACATGGAAATATCTACACCGCTATCTGTATGAACATGGAAATATCTTCACCGCCATCTGGACGAACATGGATATATCTACACAGCCATCTGGATGAACATGGAAATATCTACACCGCTATCTGTATGAACATGGAAATATCTACACCACTATCTGTGTAAACATGCATACATCTTCACCGCTATCTGTATAAACATGGAAATATCTACACCGCTATCTGTATGACCATGGAAATATCTACACCGCTATCTGTTTGAACACGGAAATATCTACTCCGCTATCTGCATGATAATGGAAATATCTACACAGCTATCTGCATATACATGGAAATATCTGCAAAGCTATTTCTTTACACATGGAAATAACTACACCGCTATCTCTATTAACATGGAAATATCTACACCGCCATCTGTATGAACATGGAAATATCTGCACCGCCATCTGTATGAACATATAAATATCTACACCGCCATCTGTATTAAGATGGAGATATCTAAACCTCTATCTGTATAAACATGGAAATATCTACACCGCTATCTGTATAAACATGGAAATATCTACACCGCTATCTGTATAAACATGGAAATACCTACACCGCTACCTGTATAAACATGGAAGTATCAGCACCGCTATCTGTATGAACATGGAAGTATCTACACCGCTATCTGTATGAACATGGAAATATCTACACCGATATCTGTATGAACATGTAAATATCTTCACCGCCATCTGTATGAACATAGATATATCTACACAGCCATCTGGATGAACATGGAAATATCAGCAACCCTGTCTGTATGGACATGGAAATATCTACACCGCTATCTGTATGAACATGGAAATATCTACACCGCTATCTGTATGAACATGGAAATATCTTCACCGCCATCTGTATGAACATGGATATATCTACACAGCCAGCTGGATGAAGATGGAAATATCTACACCGCTATCTGTATGAACTTGGAAATATCTACACCGCTATCTGTCTAAACATGCATTCACCTTCACCGCTATCTGTATAAACATGGAAATGTCTTCACCCCTATGGATATGAACATGGAAATATCCACTCCGCTATCTGTTTGAACATGGAAATATCTACACCGCTATCTGCATGAAAATGTAAATATCTACACAGCTATCTGCATATACATGGAAATATCTACAAAGCTATTTCTTTACACTTGGAAATATCTACACCGCTATCTCTATAAACATGGAAATATCTACACCGCCATCTGTATGAACATGGAAATATCTGCACCGCCATCTGTATGAAAATATAAATATCTAGACCGCCATCTGTATTAAGATGGAGATATCTACACCGCTATCTGTATAAACATGGAAATATCTACACCGCTATCTGTATAAACATGGAAATATCTACACCGCTACCTGTATAAACATGGAAATATCAGCACCGCTATCTGTATGAACATGGAAATATCTACACCGCTATCTCTATGAACATGGAAATATCTACACCGATATCTGTATGAACATGGAAATATCTTCACCGCCATCTGTATCAACATGGATATATCTACACAGCCATCTGGACGTACATGGAAATATCAGCACCGCTGTCTGTATGAACATGGAAATATCTACACCGCTATCTGTATGAACATGGAAATATCTACACCGCTATCTGTATGAACATGGAAATAACTTCACCGACATCTGTATGAAAATGGATATATCTACACAGCCATCTGGATGAACATGGAAATATCTACACCGCTATCTGTATGAACATGGAAATATCTACACCACTATCTGTATGAACATATAAATATCTACACCGCCATCTGTATTAAGATGGAGATATCTACACCGCTATCTGAATAAACTTGGAAATATCTACAACGCTATCTGCATAAACATGGAAACATCTACACTGCTATCTGTATAAACATGGAAATATCTGCACCGCTACCTGTATAAACATGGAAATATCAGCACCGCTATCTGTATGAACATGGAAATATCTACACAGCCATCTGAATGAACATGGAAATATCTACACCGCTATCTGTATGAACATGGAAATATCTTCACCGCCATCTGTATGAACATGGATATATCTACACAGCCATCTGGATGAACATGGAAATAACTACACCGCTATCTGTATGAACATGGAAATATCTACACCGCTATCTGTATGAACATGGATATATCTACACCGCTATCTGTATGAACATGGAAATATCTTCACCGCCATCTGTGTGAACATGGATATATCTACACAGCCAGCTGGATGAAGATGGAAATATCTACACCGCTATCTGTAAGAACTTGGAAATATCTACACCGCTATCTGTGTAAACATGCATTCACTTACACCGCTATCTGTATAAACATGGAAATGTCTACACCCCTATGGATATGAACATGGAAATATCTACTCCGCTATCTGTTTGAACATGGAAATATCTACACCGCTATCTGCATGAAAATGTAAATATCTACAAAGCTATCTGCATATACATGGAAATATCTACAAAGCTATTTCTTTACACTTGGAAATATCTACACCGCTATCTCTATAAACATGGAAATATCTACACCGCCATCTGTATGAATATGGAAATATCTGCACTGCCATCTGTATGAACATATAAATATCTACATCGCCATCTGTATTAAGATGGAGATATCTACACCGCTATCTGTATAATCATGGAAATATCTACACCGCTATCTGTATAAACATGGATATATATACTCCGCTATCTGTATAAACATGGAAATATCTACACCGCTACCTGTATAAACATGGAAATATCAGCACCGTTATCTGTATGAACATGGAAATATCTACACAGCCATCTGGATGAAAATGGAAATAGTTACACCGCTATCTGTATGAACATGGAAATAGCTACACCGCTATCTGTTTGAACATGGAAATATTTACACCGCTATCTGTATGAACATGGAAATATCTTCACCGCCATCTGTATGAACATGAATATATCTACACAGCCATCTAGATGAACATGGAAATATCTACACCGCTATATGTATGAACATGGAATTAGCGACACCACTATCTGTATGAACATGGAAATATCTACACCGCTATCTGTATGAACATGGAAATATCTACACCACTATCTGTGTAAACATGCATACATCTTCACCGCTATCTGTATAAACATGGAATTATCTACACCGCTATCTGTATGACCATGGAAATATCTACACTGCTATCTGTTTGAACACGGAAATATCTACTCCGCTATCTGCATGAAAATGGAAATATCTACACTGCTATCTGTATAAACATGGAAATATCTGCACCGCTACCTGTATAAACATGGAAATATCTTCACCGCCATCTGTATGAACATGAATATATCTACACAGACATCTAGATGAACATGGAAATATCTACACCGCTATATGTATGAACATGGAATTAGCGACACCGCTATCTGTATGAACATGGAAATATCTACACCGCTATCTGTATGAACATGGAAATATCTACACCACTATCTGTGTAAACATGCATACATCTTCACCGCTATCTGTATAAACATGGAATTATCTACACCGCTATCTGTATGACCATGGAAATATCTACACTGCTATCTGTTTGAACACGGAAATATCTACTCCGCTATCTGCATGAAAATGGAAATATCTACACTGCAATCTGTATAAACATGGAAATATCTGCACCGCTACCTGTATAAACATGGAAATATCAGCACCGCTATCTGTATGAACATGGAAATATCTACACAGCCATCTGAATGAACATGGAAATATCTACACCGCTATCTGTATGAACATGGAAATATCTTCACCGCCATCTGTATGAACATGGATATATCTACACAGCCATCTGGATGAACATGGAAATAACTACACCGCTATCTGTATGAACATGGAAATAGCTACACTGCTATCTGTATGAACATGGAAATATCTACACCGCTATCTGTATGAACATGGAAATATCTACACCTCTATCTGTATGAACATGGAAATATCTTCACCGCCATCTGTATGAACATGGATATATGTACACTGCCATCTGGATGAACATGGAAATATCAACACCGCTTTCTGTATGAACATGGAAATATCTACACCGCTATCTGTGTTAACATGCATACATCTTCACCGCTATCTGTATAAACTTGGAAATATCTACACCGCTATCTGTATAACATGGAAATATCTAAACAGCTGTCTGTTTGAACATGGAAATATCTACACCGCTATCTGCATGAAAATGGAAATATCTACAGAGCTATCTGCAAATACATGGAAATATCTACAAAGCTGTTTCTCTACACAAGGAAATATCTACACCGCAATCTCTATAAACATGCAAATATATACAACGCCATCTGTATGAACATGGAAATATCTGCACCGCCATCTGTATGAACATATAAATATCTAGACCGCCATCTGTATTAAGATGGAGATATCTATACCGCTATCTGTATAAACATGGAAATATCTACACCGCTATCTCTATAAACATGGAAATATCTACACCGCTACCTGTATAAACATGGAAATATCAGCACCGCCATCGGAATGAATATGGAAACATCTACACCGCTATCTCTATGAACATGGAAATATCTACACCGATATCTGTATGAACATGGAAATATCTTCACCGCCATCTGTATGAACATGGATATATCTACCCCGCTATCTGTATAAACATGGAAATATCTACACCGCTACCTGTATAAACATGGAAATATCAGCACCGTTATCTGTATGAACATGGAAATATCTACACAGCCATCTGGATGAAAATGGAAATAGTTACACCGCTATCTGTATGAACATGGAAATAGCTACACCGCTATCTGTCTGAACATGGAAATATCTACAGCGCTATCTGTATGAACATGGAAATATCTACACCCCTATCTGTATGAACATGGAAATATCTTCACCGCCATCTGTATGAACATGAATATATCTACACAGCCATCTAGATGAACATGGAAATATCTACACCGCTATATGTATGAACATGGAATTAGCGACACCGCTATCTGTATGAACATGGAAATATCTACACCGCTATCTGTATAAACATGGAAATATCTACACCGCTACCTGTATAAACATGGAAATATCAGCACCGCTATCTGTATGAACATGGAAATATCTACACCGCTATCTGTATGAACATGGAAATATCTACACCGATATCTGTATGAACATGGAAATATCTTCACCGCCATCTGTATGAACATAGGTATATCTACACAGCCATCTGGATGAACATGGAAATATAAGCAACGCTGTCTGTATGGACATGGAAATATCTACACCGTTATCTGTATGAACATGGAAATATCTACACCGCTATCTGTATGAACTTGGAAATATCTTCACCGCCATCTGTATGAACATAGATATATCTACACAGCCAGCTGAATGAAGATGGAAATATCTACAACGCTATCTGTATGAAAATGGAAATATCTACACCGCTATCTGTATGAACATGGAAATACCTTCACCGCCATCTGTAAGAACATGGATATATCTACACAGCCAGCTGGATGAAGATGGAAATATCTACACAGCTATCTGTATGAACATGGAAATATCTACACCCCTATGGATATGAACATGGAAATATCTACTCCGCTATCTGTTTGAACATGGAAATATCTACACCGCTATCTGCATGAAAATCTAAATATCTACACAGCTACCTGCATATACATGGAAATATCAACAAAGCTATTTCTTTACACATGGAAATATCCACACCGCTATCTCTATAAACATGGAAATATCTACACCGCCATCTGTATGAACATGGAAATATCTGCACCGCCATCTGTATGAACATATAAATATCTACACCGCCATCTGTATTAAGATGGAGATATCTACACCGCTATCTGTACATACATGGAAATATCTACACCGCTACCTGTATAAACATGGAAATATCTACACCGCTATCTGTATAAACATGGAAATATCTACACCGCTACCTGTATAAACATGGAAATATCACCACCGCTCTCTGTATGAACATGGAAATATCTACACAGCCATCTGAATGAACATGGAAATATCTACAAAGCTATCTGTATGAACATGGAAATAGCTACACCGCTATCTGTATAAACATGGAAATATCTACACCGCTATCTCTATGAACATGGAAATATCTTCACCGATATCTGTAAGAACATGGAAATATCTTCACCGCCATCTGTATGAACATGGATATATCTACACAGCCATCTGGACGAAAATGGAAATATCAGCACCGCTGTCTGTATGAACATGGAAATATCTACACCGCTATCTGTATGAACATGGAAATATCTACACCGCTATCTGTATGAACATGGAAATATCTTAACCGCCATCTGTATGAACATGGATATATCTACACAGCCATCTGGATGAACATGGAAATATCTACACCGCTATCTGTATGAACATGGAAATCTCTACACTGCTATCTGTGTAAACATGCATACATCTTCACCGCTATCTGTATAAACATGGAAATATCTACACTGCTCTCTGCATGAACATGGAAATATCTACACCGCTATCTTTATGAACATGGAAATAACTTCACCGCCATCTGTATGAAAATGGATATATCTACACAGCCATCTGGATGAACATGGAAATATCTACACCGCTATCTGTATGAGCATGGAAACAGCTACACCGCTATCAGTATGAACATGGAAATATCTACACCGCTATCTGTATGAACACGGAAATGTCTACACCGCTATCTGTATGAACATGGAAATATCTTCACCGCCATCTGTATGAACATGAATATATCTACACAGCCATCTGGATGAACATGGAAATATCTACACCGCTATATGTATGAACATGGAATTAACTACACCGGTATCTGAATGAACATGGAAATATCTACACCGCTATCTGTATGAACATGGAAATATCTACACCGCTATCTGTATGAACATGGAAATATCTTCACCGCCATCTGTATGAACATGGTTATATCTACACAGCCATCTGGATGAACATGGAAATATCTACACCGCTATCTGTATGAACATGGAAACATCTACACCGCTCTCTGTGTATACATGCATACATCTTCACCGCTATCTGTATAAACATGGAAATATCTACCCCGCTACCCGTATAAACATGGAAATATCAGCACCGCTATCTGTATGAACATGGAAACATCTACACAGCCATCTGGAAGAACATGGAAATATCTACACCGCTATCTGTATGAACATGGAAATATCTTCAACGCCATCTGTATGAACATGGATATATCTACACAGCCATCTGGATGAACATGGAAATATCTACACCGCTATCTGTATGAACATGGAAATCTCTACACCGCTATCTGTGTAAACATGCATACATCTTCACCGCTATCTGTATAAACATGGAAATATCTACACTGCTATCTGCATGAACATGGAAATATCTACACCGCTATCTGTATGAACATGGAAATATCTTCACCGCCATCTGTATGAAAATGGATATATCTACACAGCCATCTGGATGAACATGGAAATATCTACACCGCTATCAGTATGAACATGGAAACAGCTACACCGCTATGAGTATGAACATGGAAATATCTACACTGCTATCTGTATGAACACGGAAATATCTACACCGCTATCTGTATGAACATGGAAATATCTTCACCGCCATCTGTATGAACATGAATATATCTACACAGCCATCTGGATGAACATGGAAATATCTACACCGCTATATGTATGAACATGGAATTAACTACACCGGTATCTGAATGAACATGGAAATATCTACACCGCTATCTGTATGAACATGGAAATATCTACACCGCTATCTGTATGAACTTGGAAATATCTTCACCGCCATCTGTATGAACATGGTTATATCTACACAGCCATCTGGATGAACATGGAAATATCTACACCGCTATCTGTATGAACATGGAAATATCTACACCGCTCTCTGTGTATACATGCATACATCTTCACCGCTATCTGTATAAACATGGAAATATCTACACCGCTACCCGTATAAACATGGAAATATCAGCACCGCTATCTGTATGAACATGGAAATATCTACACAGCCATCTGGAGGAACATGGAAATATCTACATCGCTATCTGTATGAACATGGAAATAGCTACACCGCTATCTGTATGAACATGGAAACATCTACACCACTATCTGTATGAACATGGAAATATCTACACCGCTATCTGTATGAACATGGAAATATCTTCACCGCCATCTGTATGAACATGGATATACCTACACAGCCATCTGGATGAACATGGAAATATCTACACCGCTATCTGTATGAACATGGAAATAGCTACTCCGCTATCTTAACATGGAAATATCTAAACCGCTATCTGTATGAACATGGAAATATCTACACCGCTATCTGTATGAACATGGAAATATCTTCACCGCCATCTGTATGAACATGGATATATCTACACAGCCATCTGGATGAACATGGAAATATCTACACCACTATCTGTATGAACATGGAAATATCTACACCGCTATCTGTGTAAACATGCATACATCTTCACCGCTGTCTGTATAAACATGGAAATACCTGCACCGCTATCTGTATGAACATGGAAATATCTACATCGCTATCTGTACGAACATGGAAATAGCTACACCGCTATCTGTATGAACATGGAAATATCAACACCACTATCTGTATAAACATGGAAATATCTACACCGCTATCTGTATGAACATGGAAATATATAGACCACTATCTGTATAAACATGGAAATATCTAAACCGCTACCTACATAAACTTGGAAATATCAGCACCGCTATCTGTATGAACATGGAAATATCTACACCGCTATCTCTATGAACATGGAAATATTTACACCGATATCTGTATGAACATGGAAATATCTTCACCGCCTTCTGTATGAACGTGGATATATCTACACAGCCATCTGGATGAACAAGGAAATATCAGCACCGCTGTCTGTATGAACATGGAAATATCTACACCGCTATCTGTATGAACATGGAAATATCTACACAGCTATCTGTTTGAACATGGAAATATCTACACCGCTATCTGCATGAAAATGGAAATATCTACACAGCTATCTGCATATACATGGAAATATCTACAAAGCTATTCCTCTACACATGGAAATATCTACACCGCAATCTCTATAAACATGGAAATATCTACACCGCCATCTGTATGAACATGGAAATATCTGCACCGCCATTTGTATGAACATATAAATATCTACACCGCCATCTGTATTAAGATGGAGATATCTACACCGCTATCTGTATAAACACGGAAATATCTACACCGCTACCTGTATAAACATGGAAATATGAGCACCGCTATCTGTATGAACATGGAATTATCTACACCGCTATCTCTATGAACATGGAAATATCTACACCGATATCTGTAAGAACATGGAAATATCTTCACCGCCATCTGTAGGATCATGGATATATCTACACAGCCATCTGGACGGAAATGGAAATATCAGCACCGCTTTCTGTATGAACATGGAAATATCTACACCGCTATCTGTATGAACATGGAAATATCTACACCGCTATCTGTATGAACATGGAAATATCTTCACCGCCATCCGTATGAACATGGATATATCTACGCAGCCATCTGGATGAACATGGAAATATCTACACCGCTATCTGTATGAACATGGAAATCTCTACACCGCTATCTGCGTAAACATGCATACAACTTCACTGCTATCTGTATAAACATGGAAATATCTACACTGCTATCTGCATGAACATGGAAATATAACTGTCTGTATGAACATGGAAATATCTTCACCGCCATCTGTATGAACATGGATATATCTACACAGCCATCTGGATGAACATGGAAGTATCTACACCGCTATCTGTATGAACATGGAAAAAGCTACACCGCTATCTGTATGAACATGGAAATATCTACACCGCTATCTGTATGAACACGGAAATATCTACACCGCTATCTGTATGAACATGGAAATATCTTCACCGCCATCTGTATGAACATGAATATATCTACACAACCATCTGGATGAACACGGAAATATCTACAACTCTATATGTATGAACATGGAATTAGCTACACCGGTATCTGAATGAACATGGAAATATCTACACCGCTATCTGTATGAACATGGAAATATCTACACCGCTATCTGTATGAACATGGAAATATCTTCACCGCCATCTGTATGAACATGGATATATCTACACAGCCATCTGGATGAACATGGAAATATCTACACCGCTATCTGTATGAACATGGAAATATCTACACCGCTCTCTGTGTAAACATGCATACATCTTCACCGCTATCTGTATAAACATGGAAATATCTACACCGCTATCCGTATAAACATGGAAATATCAGCACCGCTATCTGTATGAACATGGAAATATCTACACAGCCATCTGGACGAACATGGAAATATCTACACCGCTATCTGTATGAACATGGAAATAGCTACACAGCTATCTGTATGAACATGGAAACATCTACACCACTATCTGTATGAACATGGAAATATCTACACCGCTATCTGTATGAACATGGAAATATCTTCACCGCCATCTGTATGAACATGGATATATCTACACAGCCATCTGGATGAACATGGAAATATCTACACCGCTATCTCTATGAACATAGAAATAGCTACTCCGCTATCTGTATGAACATGGAAATATCTACACCGCTATCTGTATGAACATGGAAATATCTAAACCGCTATCTGTATGAGCATGGAAATATATTCACCGCCATCTGTATGAACATGGATATATCTATACAGCCATCTGGATGAACATGGAAATATCTACACCGCTATCTGTATGAACATGGAAATATCTACACCGCTATCTGTGTAAACATGCATACATCTTCACCGCTGTCTGTATAAACATGTAAATATCTACACCGCTATCTGTATGAACATGGAAATATCTTCACCGCCATCTGTATGAACATGGATATATCTACACAGCCATCTGGATGAACATGGAAATATCTACACCGCTATCTGTATGAACATGGAAATATCTACACCGCTATCTGTGTAAACATGCATACATCTTCACCGCTATCTGAATAAACATGGAAATATCTACATCGCTATCTGTATGAACATGGAATTATCTACACCGCTATCTGTTTGAACATGGAAATATCTACACCGCTATCTGCATGAAAATGTAAATATCTACACAGCTATCTGCATATACATGGATATATCTACAAAGCTATTTCTTTACACTTGGAAATATCTACACCGCTATCTCTATAAACATGGAAATATCTACACCACCATCTGTATGAATATGGAAATATCTGCACTGCCATCTGTATGAACATATAAATATCTACATCGCCATCTGTATTAAGATGGAGATATCTACACCGCTATCTGTATAATCATGGAAATATCTACACCGCTATCTGTATAAACATGGATATATCTAACCCGCTATCTGTATAAACATGGAAATATCTACACCGCTACCTGTATAAACATGGAAATATCAGCACCGTTATCTGTATTAACATGGAAATATCTACACAGCCATCTGGATGAAAATGGAAATAGTTACACCGCTATCTGTATGAACATGGAAATAGCTACACCGCTATCTGTTTGAACATGGAAATATATACACCGCTATCTGTATGAACATGGAAATATCTTCACCGCCATCTGTATGAACATGGATATATCTACACAGCCATCTAGATGAACATGGAAATATCTACACCGCTATATGTATGAACATGGAATTAGCGACACCGCTATCTGTATGAACATGGAAATATCTACACCGCTATCTGTATGAACATGGAAATATCTACACCGCTATCTGTATGAACATGGAAATATCTTCACCGCCATCTGTACGAACATGGATATATCTACACAGCCATCTGGATGAACATGGAAATATCTACACCGCTATCTGTATGAACATGGAAATATCTACACCACTATCTGTGTAAACATGCATACATCTTCACCGCTATCTGTATAAACATGGAAATATCTACACCGCTATCTGTATGACCATGGAAATATCTACACCGCTATCTGTTTGAACACGGAAATATCTACACCGCTATCTGTATAAACTTGGAAATATCTACAACGCTATCTGCATAAACATGGAAACATCTACACCGCTATCTGTATAAACATGGAAATATCTGCACCGCTACCTGTATAAACATGGAAATATCAGCACCGCTATCAGTATGAACATGGAAATATCTACACAGCCATCTGGATGAACATGGAAATATCTACACCGCTATCTGTATGAACATGGAAATAGCTACACCGCTATCTGTATGAACATGGAAATATCTACACCACTACCTGTATGAACATGGAAATATCTACACCGCTATCTGCATGAACATGGAAATATCTTCACCGCCATTTGAATGAACATGGATATATCTACACAGCAATCTGGATGAACATGGAAATATCTACACCGCTATCTGTATGAAGATGGAAATATCTACACCTCTATCTGTATGAACATGGAAATATCTACACCGCTATCTGTATGAACATGGAAAGATCTACACCGCTATCTGTATGAACATGGAAATATCTTCACCGCCATCTGTATGAACATGGATATATCTACACAGCCATCTGGATGAACATGGATATATCTCCACCGCTACCTGCATGAACATGGAAATATCTACACCGCTATCTGTGTAAACATGCATACATCTTCACCGCTATCTGTATAAACATGGAAATGTCTATACCCTATGGATATGAACATGGAAATATCTACACCGCTATCTGTTTGAACATGGAAATATCTACACCGCTATCTGCATGAAAATGTAAATATCTACACAGCTATCTGCATATACATGGAAATATCTACAAAGCTATTTCTTTACACATGGAAATATCTACACCGCTATCTCTATAAACATGGAAATATCTACAACGCTATCTGTATGAACATGGAAATATCTGCACCGCCATCTGTATGAACATATAAATATCTACACCGCCATCTGTATTAAGATGGAGATATCTACACCGCTATCTGTATAAACAGAGAAATATCTACACCGCTATCTGTATGAACATGGAAATATCTACACCGCTATCTGTATAAACATGTAAATATCTACACCGCTACCTGTATAAACATGGAAATATCACCACCGCTATCTGCATGAACATGGAAATATCTACACAGCCATCTGAATGAACATGGAAATATCTACACCGCTATCTGTATGAACATGGAAATATCTTCACCGCCATCTGTATGAACATGGATATATCTACACAGCCATCTGGATGAACATGGAAATAACTACACCGCTATCTGTATGAACATGGAAATAGCTACACTGCTATCTGTATCAACATGGAAATATCTACACCGCTATCTGTATGAACATGGAAATATCTACACCTCTATCTGTATGAACATGGAAATATCTTCACCGCCATCTGTATGAACATTGATATATCTACACAGCCATCTGGATGAACATTGAAATATCAACACCGCTTTCTGTATCAACATGGAAATATCTACACCGCTATCTGTGTTAACATGCATACATCTTCACCGCTATCTGTATAAACTTGGAAATATCTACACCGCTATCTGTATAACATGGAAAGATCTACACAGCTATCTGTTTGAACATGGAAATATCTACACCGCTATCTGCATGAAAATGGAAATATCTACACAGCTATCTGCATATACATGGAAATATCTACAAAGCTATTTCTCTACACAAGGAAGTATCTACACCGCAATCTCTATAAACATGGAAACATATACAACGCCATCTGTATGAACATGGAAATATCTGCAACGCCATCTGTATGAAAATATAAATATCTAGACCGCCATCTGTATTAAGATGGAGATATCTACACTGCTATCTGTATAAACATGGAAATATCTACACCGCTATCTCTATAAACATGGAAATATCTACACCGCTACCTGTATAAACATGGAAATATCAGCACCGCCATCTGAATGAATATGGAAATATCTACACCGCTATCTCTATGAACATGGAAATATCTACACCGATATCTGTATGAACATGGAAATATCTTCACCGCCATCTGTATGAACATGGATATATCTACACAGCCATCTGGACGAACATGGAAATAGCACCGCTGTCTGTATGAACATGGAAATATCCACACCCCTATCTGTATGAACATGGAAATATCTACACCGCTATCTGTATGAACATGGAAATAACTTCACCGACATCTGTATGAACATGGATATATCTACACAGCCATCTGGATGAACATGGAAATATCTACCCCGCTATCTGTATGAACATGGAAATATCTACACCACTATCCGTATGAACATGGAAATATCTCCACCGCAATCTGTATGAACATGGATATATCTAAACAGCCATCTGGGTGAACATGGAAATATCTACACCGCTATCTGTATGAACTTGGAAATATCTTCACCGCCATCTGCATGAACATGGATATATCTACACAGCCATCTGGATGAACATGGAAATATCTACACCGCTACCTGTATAAACATGGAAATATCAGCACCGTTATCTGCATGAACATGGAAATATCTACACAGCCATCTGGATGAAAATGGAAATAGTTACACCGCTATCTGTATGAACATGGAAATAGCTACACCGCTATCTGTTTGAACATGGAAATATCTACACTGCTATCTGTATGAACATGGAAATATCTACACCGCTGTCTGGATGAACATGGAAATATCTTCACCAACATCTGTATGAACATGAATATATCTACACAGCCATCTAGATGAACATGGAAATATCTACACCGCTATATGTATGCACATGGAATTAGCGACACCGCTATCTGTATGAACATGGAAATATCTACACCGCTATCTGTATGAACATGGAAATATCTACACCGCTATCTGTATGAACGTGGAAATATCTTCACCGCCATCTGTATGAACATGGATATATCTACACAGCCATCTGGATGAACATGGAAATATCTACACCGCTATCTGTATGAACATGGAAATATCTACACCACTATCTGTGTAAACATGCATACATCTTCACCGCTATCTGTATAAACATGGAAATATCTACACCGCTATCTGTATGACCATGGAAATATCTATACCGCTACCTGTTTGAACACGGAAATATCTACTCCGCTATCTGCATGATAATGGAAATATCTACACAGCTATCTGCATATACATGGAAATATCTACAAAGCTAATACTTTACACATGGAAATAACTACACCGCTCTCTCTATTAACATGGAAATATCTACACCGCCATCTGTATGAACATGGAAATATCTGCACCGCCATCTGTATGAACATATAAATATCTACACCGCCATCTGTATTAAGATGGAGATATCTACACCTCTATCTGTATAAACATGGAAATATCTACACTGCTATCTGTATAAACATGGAAATATCTACACCGCTATCTGTATAAACATGGAAATACCTACACCGCTACCTGTATAAACATGGAAGTATCAGCACAGATATCTGTATGAACATGGAAATATCTACACCGCTATCTGTATGAACATGGAAATATCTACACCGATATCTGTATGAACATGTAAATATCTTCACCGCCATCTGTATGAACATAGATATATCTACACAGCCATCTGGATGAACATGGAAATATCAGCAACGCTGTCTGTATGGACATGGAAATATCTACACCGCTATCTGTATGAACATGGAAATATCTACACCGCTATCTGTATGAACATGGAAATATCTTCACCGCCATCTGTATGAACATGGATATATCTACACAGCCAGCTGGATGAAGATGGAAATATATACACCGCTATCTGTATGAACTTGGAAATATCTACACCGCTATCTGTGTAAACATGCATTCACCTTCACCGCTATCTGTATAAACATGGAAATGTCTACACCCCTATGGATATGAACATGGAAATATCTACTCCGCTACCTGTTTGAACATGGAAATATCTACACCGGTATCTGCATGAAAATGTAAATATCTACACAGCTATCTGCATATACATGGAAATATCTACAAAGCTATTTCTTTACACTTGGAAATATCTACACCGCTATCTCTATAAACATGGAAATATCTACACCGCCATCTGTATGAATATGGAAATATCTGCACTGCCATCTCTATGAACATATAAATATCTACATCGCCATCTGTATTAAGATGGAGATATCTACACCGCTATCTGTATATACATGGAAATATCTACACCGCTATCTGTATAAACATGGAAATATCTACAACGCTACCAGTATAAACATGGAAATATCACCACCGCTATCTGTATGAACATGGAAATATCTACACAGCCATCTCAATGAACATGGAAATATCTACAACCCTATCTGTATGAACATGGAAATAGCTACACCGCTATCTGTATGAACATGGAAATATCTACGCCACTATCTGTATGAACATGGAAATATCTACACCGCTATCTGTATGAACATGGAAATATCTTCACCGCCATCTGTATGAACATGGATATATCTACACAGCCATCTGGATGAACATGGAAATATCTACACCGCTATCTGTATGAACATGGAAATAGCTACACCGCAATCTGTATGAACATGGAAATATCTACACCGCTATCTGTATGAAGATGGAAATATCTACACCGCTATCTGTATGAACATGGAAATATCTTCACAGCCATCTGTATGAACATGGATATATCTACACAGCCATCTGGATGGACATGGAAATATCAACACCGCTATCGGTATGAACCTGGAAATATCTACACCGCTATCTGTTTTAACATGCATACATCTTCACCGCTATCTGTATAAACATGGAAATATCTACACCGCTATCTGTATGAACATGGAAATATCTACACAGCTATCTGTTTGAACATGGATATATCTACACCGCTATCTGCATGAAAATGGAAATATCTACACAGCTATCTGCATATACATGGAAATATCTACAAAGCTATTTCTCAACACATGGAAATATCTACACCGCAATCTATATAAACATGGAAATATCTACACCGCCATCTGTATGAACATGGAAATATCTGCACCGCCATCTGTATGAACATACAAATATCTAGACCGCCATCTGTATTAAGATGGAGATATCTACACCGCTATCTGTATAAACATGGAAATATCTACACCGCTATCTGTATAAACATGGAAATATCTACACCGCTATCTGTATAAACATGGGAATATCTACACCGCTACCTGTATAAACATGGAAATATCAGCACCGCTATCTGTACGAACATGGAAATATCTACACCGCTATCTCTATGAACATGGAAATATCTACACCGCCATCTGTATGAACATGGATATATCTACACAGCCATCTGGACGAACATGGAAATATCAGCACCGCTGTCTGTATGAACATTCAAATATCTACACCGCTATCTGTATGAACATGGAAATATCTACACCGCTATCTGTATGAACATGGAAATAACTTCACCGACATCTGTATGAACATGGATATATCTACACAGCCATCTGGATGAACATGGAAATATCTACACTGCTATCTGTATGAACATGGAAATATCTACACCGCTATCTGTGTAAACAGGCATACATCTTCACCGCTATCTGTATAAACATGGATATATCTACACCGCTATCGGTATAAACATGGAAATATATACACCGCTACCTGTATAAACATGGAAATATCAGCACCGTTTTCTGTATGAACATGGAAATATCTACACAGCCATCTGGATGAAAATGGAAATAGTTACACGGCTATCAGTATGAACATGGAAATAGCTACACCGCTATCTGTATGAACATGGAAATATCTACACCGCTATCTGTATGAACATGGAAATATCTTCACCGCCATCTGTATGAACATGAATATATCTACACAGCCATCTGGATGAACATGGAAATATCTACACCGCTATATGTATGAACATGGAATTAGCTACAGCGCTATCTGTATGAACATGGAAATATCTACACCGCTATCTGTATGAACATGGAAATATCTACACCGCTATCTGTATGAACATGGAAATATCTTCACCGCCATCTATATGAACATGGATACATCTACACAGCCATCTGGATGAACATGGAAATATCTACACCGCTATCAGTATAAACATGGAAATATCTACACCACTATCTGTGTAAACATGCATACATCTTCACCGCTATCTGTATAAACATGGAAATATCTACACCGCTATCTGTATGACCATGGAAATATCTACACCGCTTTCTGTTTGAACACGGAAATATCTACTCCGCTATCTGCATGAAAATGGAAATATCTACACAGCTCTCTGCATATACATGGAAATATCTACAAAGCTATTTCTTTACACATGGAAATAACTACACCGCTATCTCTATTAACATGGAAATATCTACACCGCCATCTGTATGAACATGGAAATATCTTCACCGCCATCTGTATGAACATACAGATATCTACACCGCCATCTGTATTAAGATGGAGATATCTACACCGCTATCTGTATAAACATGGAAATATCTACAACGCTATCTGTATAAACATGGAAATATCTACACCGCTATTTGTATAAACATGGAAATATCTACACCGCTACCTGTATAAAAATGGAAATATCAGCACCGCTATCTGTATGAACATGGAAATATCTACACAGCCATCTGGAGGAACATGGAAATATCTACACCGCTATCTGTATGAACATGGAAGTAGCTACACCGCTATCTGTATGAACATGGAAATATCTACACAGCTATCTGTTTGAACATGGAAAGATCTGCACCGCTATCTGTATGAACATGGAAATATCTTCACCGCCATCTGTATGAACATGGATATATCTACACAGCCATCTGGATGAACATGGATATATCTCCACCGCTATCTGCATGAACATGTAAATATCTACACCGCTATCTGTGTAAACGTGCATACATCTTCACCGCTATCTGTATAAACATGGAAATGTCTACACCCCTATGGATATGAACATGGAAATATCTACACCGCTATCTGTTTGAACGTGGAATTATCTACACCGCTATCTGCATGAAAATGTAAATATCTACACAGCTATCTGCGTATACATGGAAATATCTACAAAGCTATTTCTTTACACATGGAAATATCTACACCGCTATCTCTATAAACATGGAAATATCTACACCACCATCTGTATGAACATGGAAATATCTGCACCGCCATCTGTATGAACATATAAATATCTACACCGCCATCTGTGTTAAGATGGAGATATCTACACCGCTATCTGTATAAACATGGAAATATCTACACCGCTATCTGTATAAACATGGAAATATCTATACCGCTATCTGTATAAACATGGAAATATCTACACTGCTACCTGTATAAACATGGAAATATCACCACCGCTATCTGTATGAACATGGAAATATCTGCAAAGCCATCTGAATGAACATGGAAATATCTACACCTCTATCTGTATGAACATGGAAATAGTTACACCGCTATCTGCATGAACATGGAAATATCTACGCCACTATCTATATGAACATGGAAATATCTACACCGCTATCTGTATGAACATGGAAATATCTTCACCGCCATCTGTATGAACATGGATATATCTACTCAGCCATCTGGATGAACATGGAAATAACTACACCGCTATCTGTATGAACATGGAAATAGCTACACCGCTATCTGTATGAACATGGATATATCTACACCGCTATCTGTATGAACATGGAAATATCTACACCGCTATCTGTATGAACATGGAAATATCTTCACCGCCATCTGTATGAACATGGATATATCTACACAGCAATCTGGATGAACATGGAAATATCAACACTGCTATCTGTATGAACATGGAAATATCTACACCGCTATCTGTGTTAACATGTATACATCTTCACGGCTATCTGTATAATCATGGAAATACCTACACCGCTATCTGTAAGAACATGGAAATATCTACACCGCTATCTGCATGAAAATGGAAATATCTACAGAGATATCTGCATATACATGGAAATATCTACAAAGCTATTTCTCTACACATGGAAATATCTACACCGCAATCTCTATAAACATGGAAATATCTACACAGCCATCTGTAGGAACACGGAAATATCTGCACCGCCATCTGTATGAACATATAAATATCTAGACCGCCATCTGTATTAAGATGGAGATATCTACACCGCTATCTGCATAAACATGGAAATATCTACACCGCTATCTGTATAAACATGGAAATATCTACACCGCTATCTGTATAAGCATGGAAATACCTACACCGCTACCTATATAAACATGGAAATAACAGCACCGCTATCTGTATGAATATGGAAATATCTACACCGCTATCTCTATGAACATGGAAAAATCTACACCGATATCTGTATGAACATGGAAATATCTTCACCGCCATCTGTATGAACATGGATATATCTACACAGCCATCTGGACGAACATGGAAATATCAGCACCGCTGTCTGTATGAACATGGAAATATCTACACCGCTATCTGTATGAACATGGAAATATCTACACCGCTATCTGTATGAACATGGAAATAACTTCACCGACATCTGTATGAACATGGATATATCTACACAGCCATCTGGATGAACATGGAAATATCTACACAGCTATCTGTATGAACATGCAAATATCTACACCGCTGTCTGTGTAAACATGCATACATCTTCACCGCTATCTGTATAAACATGGATATATCTACCCCGCTATCTGTATAAACATGGAAATATCTACACCGCTACCTGTATAAACATGGGAATATCAGCACCGTTATCTGTATGAACATGGAAATATCTACACAGCCATCTGGATGAAAATGGAAATAGGTACACCGCTATCTGTATGATCATGGAAATATCTACACCGCTATCCGTATGAACATGGAAATATCTAAACCGCTATCTGTATGAACATGGAAATATCTTCACCGCCATCTGTATGAACATGAATATATCTACACAGCCATCTAGATGAACATGGAAATATCTACACCGCTATATGTATGAACATGGAATTAGCTACACCGCTATCTGTATGAACATGGAAATATCTACACCGCTATCTGTATGAACATGGAAATATCTACACCACTATCTGTATGAACATGGAAATATCCTCACCGCCATCTGTATGACCATGGATATATCTACACAGCCATCTGGATGAAGATGGAAATATCTACACCGCTATCTGTATGAACATGGAAATATCTACACCACTATCTGTGTAAGCATGCATACATCTTCACCGCTATCTGTATAAACATGGAAATATCTACACCGCTATCTGTATCACCATGGAAATATCTACACCGCTATCTGTTTGAACACGGAAATATCTACTCCGCTATCTGCCTGAAAATGTAAATATCTACACAGCTATCTGCATATACATGGAAATATCTACAAAGTTATTTCTTTACAAATGGAAATAACTACACCGCTATCTCTATTAACATGGAGATATCTACACCGCCATCTGTATGAACATGGAAATATCTGCACCGCCATCTGTATGAACATATAAATATCTACACCGCCATCTGTATTAAGATGGAGATATCTACACCGCTATCTGTATATACATGGAAATATCTACACCGCTATCTGTATAAACATTTAAATATCTACACCGCTATCTGTTTAAACATGGAAATATCTACACCGCTACCTGTAAAAACATGGAAATATCAGCACCGCTATCTGTATGAACATGGAAATATCTACACCGCTATCTGTATAAACATGGAAATATCTACACCGATATCTGTATGAACATGGAAATATCTTCACCGCCATCTGTATGAACATAGGTATATCTACACAGCCATCTGGATGAACATGGAAATATAAGCAACGCTGTCTGTATGGACATGGAAATATCTACACCGTTATCTGTATGAACATGGAAATATCTACACCGCTATCTGTATGAACTTGGAAATATCTTCACCGCCATCTGTATGAACATAGATATATCTACACAGCCAGCTGGATGAAGATGGAAATATCTACACCGCTATCTGTATGAAAATGGAAATATCTACACCGCTATCTGTATGAACATGGAAATACCTTCACCGCCATCTGTAAGAACATGGATATATCTACACAGCCAGCTGGATGAAGATGGAAATATCTACACAGCTATCTGTATGAACATGGAAATATCTACACCCCTATGGATATGAACATGGAAATATCTACTCCGCTATCTGTTTGAACATGGAAATATCTACACCGCTATCTGCATGAAAATCTAAATATCTACACAGCTATCTGCATATACATGGAAATATCAACAAAGCTATTTCTTTACACATGGAAATATCCACACCGCTATCTCTATAAACATGGAAATATCTACACCGCCATCTGTATGAACATGGAAATATCTGCACCGCCATCTGTATGAACATATAAATATCTACACCGCCATCTGTATTAAGATGGAGATATCTACACCGCTATCTGTACATACATGGAAATATCTACACCGCTACCTGTATAAACATGGAAATATCTACACCGCTATCTGTATAAACATGGAAATATCTACACCGCTACCTGTATAAACATGGAAATATCACCACCGCTCTCTGTATGAACATGGAAATATCTACACAGCCATCTGAATGAACATGGAAATATCTACAAAGCTATCTGTATGAACATGGAAATAGCTACACCGCTATCTGTATGAACATGGAAATATCTACGCCACTATCTGAACATGGAAATATCTACACCGCTATCTGTATGAATATGGAAATATTTTCACCGCCATCTGTATGAACATGGATATATCTACACAGCCATCTGGATGAACATGGAAATAACTACACTGCTATCTGAATGAACATGGAAATAGCTACACCGATATCTGTATGAACATGGAAATATCTACACCGCTATCTGTATGAACATGGAAATATCTACACCGCTATCTGTATGAACATGGAAATATCTTCACCGCCATCTGTATGAACATGGATATATCTACACAGCCATCTGGATGAACATGGAAATATCAACACCGCTATCTGTATGAACATGGAAATATCTACACCGCTATCTGTGTTAACATGCATACATCTTCACCGCTATCTGTATAAACATGGAAATATCTACACCGCTATCTGTATGAACATGGAAATATCTACACAGCTATCTGTTTGAACATGGAAATATCTACACCGCTATCTGCATATACATGGAAATATCTACAAAGCTATTTCTCTACACATGGAAATATCTACACCGCCATCTGTATGAACATGGAAATATCTGCACCACCATCTGTATGAACATATAAATATCTACACCGCCATCTGTATTAAGATGGAGATATCTACACCGCTGTCTGTATAAACATGGAAATATCTACACCGCTATCTGTATAAACATGGAAATATCTACACCGCTATCTGTATAAACATGGAAATATCTACACCGCTACCTGTATAAACATGGAAATATCAGCACCGCTATCTGTATGAACATGGAAATATCTACACCGCTATCTCTATGAACATGGAAATATCTACACCGATATCTGTATGAACATGGAAATATCTTCACCGCCATCTGTATGAACATGGATATATCTACACAGCCATCCGGACGAACATGGAAATATCAGCACCGCTGTCTGTATGAACATGGAAATATCTACACCGCTATCTGTATGAACATGGAAATATCTACACCGCTATCTGTATTAACATGGAAATATCTTCACCGACATCGGTATGAACATTGATATATCTACACAGCCATCTGGATGAACATGGAAATAACTACACCGCTATCTGTATGAACATGGAAATATCTACACCGCTATCTGTATTAACATGGAAATATCTTCACCGACATCTGTATGAACATGGATATATCTACACAGCCATCTGGATGAACATGGAAATAACTACACCGCTATATGTATGAACATGGAATTAGCTACACCGCTATCTGTACGAACATGGAAATATCTACACCGCTATCTGTATGAACATGGAAATATCTACACCGCTATCTGTATGAACATGGAAATATCATCACCGCCATCTGTATGAACATGGATATATCTACACAGCCATCTGAATGAACATGGAAATATCTACACCGCTATCTGTATGAACATGGAAATAGCTACACCGCTATCTGTATGAACAGGGAAATATCTACACCACTATCTGTATGAACATGGAAATATCTACACCGCTATCTGCATGAACGTGGAAATATCTTCACCGCAATCTGTATGAACATGGATATACCTACACAGCCATCTGGATGAACATGGAAATATCTACACCGCTATCTGTATGAACATGGAAATAGCTACACCTCTGTCTGTATGAACATGGAAATATCTACACCGCTATCTGTATGAACATGGAAAGATCTACACCGCTATCTGTATGAACATGGAAATATCTTAACTGCCATCAGTATGAACATGGATATATCTACACAGCCATCTGGATGAACATGGAAATATCTACACCACTATCTGTACGAACATGGAAATATCTACACCGCTATCTGCATGAAAATGGAAATATCTATACAGCTATCTGCATATACATGGAAACATCTACAAAGCTATTTCTTTACACATGGAAATAACTACACCGCTATCTCTATAAACATGAAAATATCTTCACCGCCATCTGTATGAACATGGAAATATCTGCACCGCCATCTGTATGAACACATAAATTACTAAACCGCCATCTGTATGAAGATGGAGATATCTACACCGCTATCTGTATAAACATGGAAATATCTACACCGCTATCTGTATAAACCTGGAAATATCTACACCGTTATCTGTATAAACATGGAAATATCTACACCGCTACCTGTATAAACATGGAAATATCAGCACCGCTATCTGTATGAACATGGAAATATCTTCACAGCCATCTGGATGAACATGGAATTATCTACACCGCTATCTTTATGAACATGGAAATAGCTACACCGGTATCTGTATGAACATGGAAATATCTACACCAAAATCTGTATGAACATGGAAATATCTACACCGCTATCTGTGTAAACATGCATACATCTTCACCGCTATCTGTATAAACATGGAAATACCTACACCGCTATCTGTATGAACATGGAAATATCTACACCGCTATCTGTTTGAACATGGAAATATCTACACCGCTATCTGTATGTAAATGGAAATATCTACACAGCTATCTGCATATACTTGGAAATATCTACAAAGCTATCTCTTTACACATGGAAATAACTACACCGCTATCTCTATAAACATGGAAATATCTTCACCACCATCTGTATGAACATGGAAATATCTGCACCGGCATCTGTATGAACATATAAATATCTGCACCTCCATCTGTATTAAGATGCAGATATCTACACCGCTATCTGTATAAACATGGAAATATCTACACCGCTATCTGTATAAACATGGAAATATCTACACCGCTATCTGTATAAACATGGAAATATCTACACCGCTACCTGTATAAACATGGAAATATCAGCACCGCTATCTGTATGAACATGGAAATATCTACACCGCTATCTGTATGAACATGGAAATATCTACACCGCTATCTGTATGAACATGGAAATATCTTCACCGCCATCTGTATGAACATAGATATTTCTACACAGCCATCTGGATGAACATGGAAATATCAGCAACGCTGTCTGTATGGACATGGAAATATCTACACTGCTATCTGTATGAACATGGAAATATCTACACCGCTATCTGTATGAACATGGAAATATCTTCACCGCCATCTGTATGAACATGGATATATCTACACAGCCAGCTGGATGAAGATGGAAATATCTACAACCGCTATCTGTATGAACATGGAAATATCTACACCGCTATCTGTGTAAACATGCATTCATCTTCACCGCTATCTGTATAAACATGGACATATCTACACTGCTATCTGTATGAACATGGAAATATCTACACCGCTATCTGTTTGAACATGGAAATATCTACACCGCTATCTGCATGAAAATGGAAATATCTACTAAGCTATCTGCATATACATGGAAATATCTATACAGCTATCTCTTTACACATGGAAATAACTACACCGCGATCTCTGTAAACATGGAAATATCTACACCGCCATCTGTATGAACATGGAAATATCTTCACCGCCATCCGTATGAACATGGATATATCTACGCAGCCATCTGGATGAACATGGAAATATCTACACCGCTATCTGTATGAACATGGAAATCTCTACACCGCTATCTATGTAAACATGCATACATCTTCACCGCTATCTGTATAAACATGGAAATATCTACACTGCTATCTGCATGAACATGGAAATATCTACACCGCTATCTGAACATGGAAATATCTACACCGCTATCTGCATGTAAATGGAAATATCTACACAGCTATCTGCATATACATGGAAATATCTACAAAGCTATTTCTCTACACATGGAAATATCTACACCGCAATCTCTATAAACATGGAAATATCTTCACCGCCATCTGTATGAACATGGAAATATCTGCACCGCCATCTGTATGAACATATAAATATCTAGACCGCCATCTGTATTAAGATGGAGATATCTACACCGCTATCTGTATAAACATGGAAATATCTACACCGCTATCTGTATAAACATGGAAATATCTACACCGCTATCTGTATAAACATGGAAATATCTACACCGCTACCTGTATAAACATGGAAATATCAGCACCGCTTTCTGTATGAACATGGAAATATCTACACCGCTATCTGTATGAACATGGAAATATCTACACCGATATCTGTATGAACATGGAAATATCTTCACCGCCATCTGTATCAACATGGATGTATCTACACAGCCATCTGGACGAACATGGAAATATCAGCACCGCTGTCTGTATGAACATGGAAATATCTACACCGCTATCTGTATGAACATGGAAATATCTACACCGCTTTCTGTATGAACATGGAAATAACTTCACCGACATCTGTATGAAAATGGATATATCTACACAGCCATCTGGATGAACATGGAAATATCTACACCGCTATCTGTATGAACATGGAAATATCTACACCGCTATCTGTATAAACATGGAATTATCTACACCGCTATCTGTATAAACATGGAATTATCTACACCGCTATCTGTATGACCATGGAAATATCTACACCGCTATCTGTTTGAACACGGAAATATCTACTCCGCTATCTGCATGAGAATGGAAATATCTACACAGCTATCTGCATATACATGGAAATATCTACAAAGCTATTTCTTTACACATTGAAATAACTACACCGCTATCTCTATTAACATGGAAATATCTACACCGCCATCTGTATGAACATGGAAATATCTGCACCGCCATCTGTATGAACATATAAATATCTACACCGCCATCTGTATTAAGAAGGAGATATCTACACCGCTATCTGAATAAACTTCGAAATATCTACAACGCTATCTGTATAAACATGGAAACATCTACACCGCTATCTGTATAAACATGGATATATCTACACCGCCATCTGTATGAAGATAAAAATATCAGCACTGCCATCTGTATGAACATGGAAATATCTACACAGCCATCTAGATGAACATGGAAATATCTACACCGCTATCTGTATGAACATGGAAATAGCTACACCGCTATCTGTATGAACATGGAAATATCTACACCACTACCTGTATGAACATGGAAATATCTACACCGCTATCTGCATGAACATGGAAATATCTTCACCGCCATCTGTATGAACATGGATATATCTACACAGCAATCTGGATGAAAATGGAAATATCTACACCGCCATCTGTATGAAGATGGAAATAGCTACACCGCTATCTGTTTAAACATGCATACATCTTCACCGCTATCTGTATAAACATGGAAATATCTACACCGCTATCTGTATAAACATGGAAATTTCTACACCACTACCTGTATAAACAAGGAAATATCAGCACCGCTATGTGTATGAACATGGAAATATCTACACCACTAACTGTATAAACATGGAAATATCACCACCGCTAACTGCATGAACATGGAAATATCTACACAGCCATCTGAATGAACATGGAAATATCTACACCGCTATCTGTATGAACATGGAAATATCTTCACCGCCATCTGTATGAACATGGATATATCTACACAGCCATCTGGATGAACATGGAAATAACTACACCGCTATCTGTATGAACAAGGAAATAGCTACTCCGCTATCTGTGTTAACATGCATACATCTTCACCGCTATCTGTATAAACATGGAAATACCTACACCGCTATCTGTAAGAACATGGAAATATCTACACAGCTATCTGTCTGAACATGGAAATATCTACACCGCTATCTGCATGAAAATGGAAATATCTAAACAGCTATCTGCATATACATGGAAATATCTACAAAGCTATTTCTCTTCACAAGGAAATATCTACACCGCAATCTCTATAAACATGGAAATATCTACACCGCCATCTGTATGAACATGGAAATATCTGCACCGCCATCTGTATGAACATATAAATATCTAGACCGCCATCTGTATTAAGATGGAGATATCTACACCGCAATCTGTATAAACACGGAAATATCTACACCGCTACCTGTATAAACATGGAAATATCTACACCGCTATCTGTATAAACCTGGAAATATCTACACCGCTACCTGTATAAACATGGAAATATCAGCACCGCTATCTGTATGAACATGGAAATATCTACACCGCTATCTCTATGAACATGGAAATATCTACACCGATATCTGTAAGAACATGGAAATATCTTCACCGCCATCTGTATGAACATGGATATATCTACACAGCCATCTGGACGAAAATGGAAATATCAGCACCGCTGTCTGTATGAACATGGAAATATCTACACCGCTATCTGTATGAACATGGAAATATCTACACCGCTATCTGTATGAACATGGAAATATCTTCACCGCCATCCGTATGAACATGGATATATCTACGCAGCCATCTGGATGAACATGGAAATCTCTACACCGCTATCTGTGTAAACATACATACATCTTCACCGATATCTGTATAAACATGGAAATATCTACACTGCTATCTGCATGAACATGGAAATATCTACACCGCTGTCTGTATGAACATGGAAATATCTTCACCGCCATCTGTACGAACATGGATATATCTACACAGCCATCTGGATGAACATGGAAGTATCTACACTGCTATCTGTAAGAACATGGAAACAGCTACACCGCTATCTGTATGAACATGGAAATATCTACACCGCTATCTGTATGAACACGGAAATATCTACACCGCTATCTGTATGAACATGGAAATATCTTCACCGCCATCTGTATGAACATGAATATATCTACACAGCCATCTGGATGAACATGGAAATATCTACAACTCTATATGTATGAACATGGAATTAGCTACACCGGTATCTGAATGAACATGGAAATATCTACACCGCTCTCTGTGTAAACATGCATACATCTTCACCGCTATCTGTATAAACATGGAAATATCTACACCGCTATCCGTATAAACATGGAAATATCAGCACCGCTATCTGTATGAACATGGAAATATCTACACAGCCATCTGGACGAACATGGAAATATCTACACTGCTATCTGTATGAACATGGAAATAGCTACACCGCTATCTGTATGAACATGGAAACATCTACAACACTGTCTGTATGAACATGGAAATATCTACACCGCTATCTGTATGAACATGGAAATATCTTCACCGCCATCTGTATGAACATGGATATATCTACACAGCCATCTGGATGAACATGGAAATATCTACACCGCTACCTGTATAAACATGGAAATATTAGCACCGCAATCTGTATGAACATGGAAATATCTACAACGCTCTCTGTATGAACATGGAAATATCTACACCACTATCTGTATGAACATGGAAATAGCTACACAGCCATCTGCATGAACATAGAAATACCTACACCGCTATCTGTATGAACATGGAAATATCTACACCGCTATCTGTATGAACATGGAAATATCTACACCGCTATCTGTATGAACATATAAATATCTACACAGCCATCTGTATTAAGATGGAGATATCTACACCGCTATATGTATAAACATGGAAATATTTACACCGCTATCTGTATGAACATGGAAATATCTACACCGCTATCTGTTTGAACATGGAAATTTCTACACCGCTATCTGCATGAAAATGGAAATATCTACACAGCTATCTGCATATACATGGAAATATCTACAAAGTTATTTCTTCACACATGGAAATAACTACACCGCTATCTCTATAAACATGGAAATATCTACAAAGCCATCTGTATGAACATGGAAATATCCGCACCGCCATCTGTATGAACCTATAAATATCTACACCACCATCTGTATTAAGATGGAGATATCTACACCGCTATCTGTATAAACATGGAAATATCTACACCGATATCTGTATGAACATGGAAATATCTTCACCGCCATCTGTATGAACATAGATATATCTACACAGCCGTCTGGATGAACATGGAAATATCAGCACCGCTGTCTGTATGAACATGGAAATATCTACACCGCTATCTGTATGAACATGGAAATATCTACACCGCTATCTCTGTGAGCATGGAAATAACTTCACTGCCATATGTATGAACATGGATATATCTGCACAGCCATCTGGATGAACATGGAAACATCTACACCTCTATATGTATGAACATGCAAATAGCTACACCGCTATCTGTATGAACATGGAAATATCTTCACCGCCATCTGTGTGAACATGGATATATCTACACAGCCATCTGGATGAACATGGAAATATCTACACCGCTATCTGTATGAACATGGAAATATCTACACCGCTATCTGTGTAAACATGCATACATCTTCACCACTATCTGTATAAAAATGGAAATACCTACACTGCTATCTGTATGAACATGGAAATATCTACAGCGCTATCTGTTTGAACATGGAAATATCTACACCGCTATCAGCATGAAAATGGAAATATCTACAAAGCTATCTGCATATACATAGAAATATCTATACAGCTATCTCTTTACACATGGAAATAACTACACCGCTATCTCTATAAACATGGAAATATCTACACCGCCATCTGTATGAACATGGAAATATCTGCACCGCCGTGTGTATGAACATATAAATTTCTACACCACCGTCTGTATTAAGATGGAGATATCTACACCGCTATCTGTATAAACATGGAAATGTCTACACCGCTATCTGTATAAACATGGAAATATCTACACCGCTATCTGTATAAACATGGAAATATCTTCACCGCTACCTGTATAAACATGGAAATAAAAGCACCGCAATCTGTATGAACATGGAAATATCTACACCGCTATCTGTATGAACATGGAAATATCTACACCACTATCTGTATGAACATGGAAATAGCTACACAGCCATCTGCATGAACATAGAAATATCTACACCGCAATCTGTATGAACATGGAAATATCTACACCGCTATCTGTATGAACATGGAAATATCTACACCGCTATCTGTGTGAACATATAAACATCTACACAGCCATCTGTATTAAGATGGAGATATCTACACCGCTATATGTATAAACATGGAAATATTTACGCCGATATCTGTATGAACATGGAAATATCTTCACCGCCATCTGTATGAACATGGATATATCTACACTGCCATCTGGATGAACATGGAAATATCTACACCGCTATCTGTATGAACATGGAAATATCTACACCGCTATCTGTGTAAACATTCATACATCTTCACCGCTATCTGTATAAACATGGAAGTATCTACACCGCTATCTGTATAAACATGGAAATATCTACACCGCTACCTGTATAAACATGGAAATATCAGCACCGCTATCTGTATGAACATGGAAATATCTACACAGCCATCTGGATGAATATGGAAATATCTACACCGCTATCTGTATAAACATGGAAATAGCTACACCGCTATCTGTATGAAAATGGAAATATCTACACCACTATCTGTATGAACATGGAAATACCTTCACCGCCATCTGTATGAACATGGATATATCTCAACAGCCATCTGGATGAACATGGAAATATCTACACCGCTAAATGTATGAGCATGGAAATAGCTATACTGCTATCTGTATGAACATGGAAATAGCTACACCGCTATCTGTATGAACATGGAAATATCTACACCGCTATCTGTATGAACATGGAAATATATTCACCGCCATCTGTACGAACATGGGTATGTCTACACAGCCATCTGGATGAACATGGAAATATCTACACCGCTATCTGTATGAAAATGGAAATATCTACACCGCTATCTGTGTAAACATGCATACATATTCACCGCTATCTGTATAAACATGGAAATATCTACACCGCTATCTGTATGAACATGGAAATATCTACACCGCTATCTGTTTCAGCATGGAAATATCTACACCGCTATCTGCATGAAAATGGAAATATCTACACAGCTATCTGCATATACATGGAAATATCTACAAAGCTATCTCTTTACACATGGAAATAACTACACCGCTATCTCTATAAACATGGAAATATCTACACCGCCATCTGTATGAACTTGGAAATATCTGCACCGCCATCTGTATGAACATATAAATATCTGCACCGCCATCTGTATTAAAATGGAGATATCTACACCGCTATCTGTATAAACATGGAAATATCTACACTGCTATCTGTATGAACATGGAAATATCTACACCGCTATCTGTTTGAACATGGAAATATCTACACCGGTATCAGCATGAAAATGGAAATATCTACAAAGCTATCTGCATATACATGGAAATATCTATACAGCTATCTCTTTACACATGGAAATAACTACACCGCTATCTCTATAAACATGGAAATATCTACACCGCCATCTGTATGAACATGGAAATATCTACACTGCCATCTGTATGAACATATAAATATCTACACCGCCATCTGTATTAAGATGGAGATATCCACACCACTATCTGTATAAACATGGAAATATCTACACCGCTATCTGTGTAAACATGGAAATATCTACACCACTATCTGTATAAACATGGAAATATCTACACCGCTACCTGTATAAACATGGAAATATCAGCACCGCTATCTGTATGAACATGGAAATATCTACACTGCTATCTGTATGAACATAGAAATATCTACACCGCTATCTGTATGAACATGGAAATATCACCACCGCTATCTGTATGAACATGGAAATATCTACACCACAATCTGTATAAACATGGAAATAGCTACACAGCCATCTGCATGAACATAGAAATATCTACACCGCTATCTGTATGAACATGGAAATATCTACACCGCTATCTGTATGAACATGGAAATATCTACACCGCTATCTGTATGAACATATAAACATCTACACAGCCATCTGTATTAAGATGGAGATATCTACACCGCTATATGTATAAACATGGAAATATTTACGCCGATATCTGTATGAACATGGAAATATCTTCACCGCCATCTGTATGAACATGGATATATCTACACTGCCATCTGGATGAACATGGAAATATCTACACCGCTATCTGTATGAAAATGGAAATATCTACACCGCTATCTGTGTAAACATGCATACATATTCACCGCTATCTGTATAAACATGGAAATATCTACACGGCTATCTGTATGAACATGGATATATCTACACCGCTATCTGTTTCAGCATGGAAATATCTACACCGCTATCTGCATGAAAATGGAAATATCTACACAGCTATCTGAATATACATGGAAATATCTACAAAGCTATCTCTTTACTCATGGAAATAACTACACCGCTATCTCTATAAACATGGAAATATCTACACCGCCATCTGTATGAACTTGGAAATATCTGCACCGCCATCTGTATGAACATATAAATATCTGCACCGCCATCTGTATTAAAATGGTGATATCTACACCGCTATCTGTATAAACATGGAAATATCTACACTGCTATCTGTATGAACATGGAAATATCTACACCGCTATCTGTTTGAACATGGAAATATCTACACCGGTATCAGCATGAAAATGGAAATATCTACAAAGCTATCTGCATATACATGGAAATATCTATACAGCTATCTCTTTACACATGGAAATAACTACACCGCTATCTCTATAAACATGGAAATAACTACACCGCCATCTGTATGAACATGGAAATGTCTACACTGCCGTCTGTATGAACATATAAATATCTACACCGCCATCTGTATTAAGATGGAGATATCCTCACCACTATCTGTATAAACATGGAAATATCTACACCGCTATCTGTGTAAACATGGAAATATCTACACCCCTATCTGTATAAACATGGAAATATCTACACCGCTACCTGTATAAACATGGAAATATCAGCACCGCTATCTGTATGAACATGGAAATATCTACACTGCTATCTGTATGAACATAGAAATATCTACACCGCTATCTGTATGAACATGGAAATATCATCACCGCTATCTGTATGAACATGGAAATATCTACACCACAATCTGTATAAACATGGAAATAGCTACACAGCCATCTGCATGAACATAGTAATATCTACACCGCTATCTGTATGAACATGGAAATATCTACACCGCTATCTGTATGAACATGGAAATATCTACACCGCTATCTGTATGAACATATAAACATCTACACAGCCATCTGTATTAAGATGGAGATAGCTACACCGCTATATGTATAAACATGGAAATATTTACGCCGATATCTGTATGAACATGGAAATATCTTCACCGCCATCTGTATGAACATGGATATATCTACACTGCCATCTGGATGAACATGGAAATATCTACACCGCTATCTGTATGAACATGGAAATATCTACACCGCTATCTGTGTAAACATGCATACATCTTCACCGCTATCTGTATAAACATGGAAGTATCTACACCGCTATCTGTATAAACATGGAAATATCTACACCGCTACCTGTATAAACATGGAAATATCAGCACCGCTATCTGTATGAACATGGAAATATCTACACAGCCATCTGGATGAATATGGAAATATCTACACCGCTATCTGTATAAACATGGAAATAGCTACACCGCTATCTGTATGAAAATGGAAATATCTACACCACTATCTGTATGAACATGGAAATACCTTCACCGCCATCTGTATGAACATGGATATATCTCAACAGCCATCTGGATGAACATGGAAATATCTACACCGCTAAATGTATGAGCATGGAAATAGCTATACTGCTATCTGTATGAACATGGAAATAGCTACACCGCTATCTGTATGAACATGGAAATATCTACACCGCTATCTGTATGAACATGGAAATATATTCACCGCCATCTGTACGAACATGGGTATGTCTACACAGCCATCTGGATGAACATGGAAATATCTACACCGCTATCTGTATGAAAATGGAAATATCTACACCGCTATCTGTGTAAACATGCATACATATTCACCGCTATCTGTATAAACATGGAAATATCTACACCGCTATCTGTATGAACATGGAAATATCTACACCGCTATCTGTTTCAGCATGGAAATATCTACACCGCTATCTGCATGAAAATGGAAATATCTACACAGCTATCTGCATATACATGGAAATATCTACACAGCTATCTCTTTACACATGGAAATAACTACACCGCTATCTCTATAAACATGGAAATATCTACACCGCCATCTGTATGAACTTGGAAATATCTGCACCGCCATCCGTATGAACATATAAATATCTGCACCGCCATCTGTATTAAAATGGAGATATCTACACCGCTATCTGTATAAACATGGAAATATCTACACTGCTATCTGTATGAACATGGAAATATCTACACCGCTATCTGTTTGAACATGGAAATATCTACACCGGTATCAGCATGAAAATGGAAATATCTACAAAGCTATCTGCATATACATGGAAATATCTATACAGCTATCTCTTTACACATGGAAATAACTACACCGCTATCTCTATAAACATGGAAATATCTACACCGCCATCTGTATGAACATGGAAATATCTACACTGCCGTCTGTATGAACATATAAATATCTACACCGCCATCTGTATTAAGATGGAGATATCCACACCACTATCTGTATAAACATGGAAATATCTACACCGCTATCTGTGTAAACATGGAAATATCTACAACCCTATCTGTATAAACATGGAAATATCTACACCGCTACCTGTATAAACATGGAAATATCAGCACCGCTATCTGTATGAACATGGAAATATCTACACTGCTATCTGTATGAACATAGAAATATCTACACCGCTATCTGTATGAACATGGAAATATCACCACCGCTATCTGTATGAACATGGAAATATCTACACCACAATCTGTATAAACATGGAAATAGCTACACAGCCATCTGCATGAACATAGAAATATCTACACCGCTATCTGTATGAACATGGAAATATCTACACCGCTATCTGTATGAACATGGAAATATCTACACCGCTATCTGTATGAACATATAAACATCTACACAGCCATCTGTATTAAGATGGAGATATCTACACCGCTATATGTATAAACATGGAAATATTTACGCCGATATCTGTATGAACATGGAAATATCTTCACCGCCATCTGTATGAACATGGATATATCTACACTGCCATCTGGATGAACATGGAAATATCTACACCGCTATCTGTATGAACATGGAAATATCTACACCGCTATCTGTGTAAACATGCATACATCTTCACCGCTATCTGTATAAACATGGAAGTATCTACACTGCTATCTGTATAAACATGGAAATATCTACACCGCTACCTGTATAAACATGGAAATGTCAGCACCGCTATCTGTATGAACATGGAAATATCTACACAGCCATCTGTATGAATATGGAAATATCTACACCGCTATCTGTATAAACATGGAAATAGCTACACCGCTATCTGTATGAAAATGGAAATATCTACACCACTATCTGTATGAACATGGAAATTCCTTCACCGCCATCTGTATGAAAATGGATATATCTAAACAGCCATCTGGATGAACATGGAAATATCTACACCGCTATATGTATGAACATGGAAATAGCTATACTGCTATCTGTATGAACATGGAAATAGCTACACCGCTATCTGTATGAACATGGAAATATCTACACCGCTATCTGTATGAACATGAAAATATATTCACCGCCATCTGTACGAACATGGGTATGTCTACACAGCCATCTGGATGAACATGGAAATATCTACACCGCTGTCTGTATGAAAATGGAAATATCTACACCGCTATCTGTGTAAACATGCATACATCTTCACCGCTATCTGTATAAACATGGAAATATCTACACCGCTATCTGTATGAACATGGAAATATCTACACCGCTATCTGTTTCAGCATGGAAATATCTACACCGCTATCTGCATGAAAATGGAAATATCTACACAGCTATCTGCATATACATGGAAATATCTACAAAGCTATCTCTTTACACATGGAAATAACTACACCGCTATCTCTATAAACATGGAAATATCTACACCGCCATCTGTGTGAACTTGGAAATATCTGCACCGCCATCTGTATGAACATATAAATATCTGCACCACAATCTGTATTAAAATGGAGATATCTACACCGCTATCTGTATAAACATGGAAATATCTACACTGCTATCTGTATGAACATGGAAATATCTACACCGCTATCTGTTTGAACATGGAAATATCTACACCGGTATCAGCATGAAAATGGAAATATCTACAAAGCTATCTGCATATACATGGAAATATCTATACAGCTATCTCTTTACACATGGAAATAACTACACCGCTATCTCTATAAACATGGAAATATCTACACCGCCATCTGTATGAACATGGAAATATCTACACTGCCGTCTGTATGAACATATAAATATCTACACCGCCATCTGTATTAAGATGGAGATATCCACACCGCTATCTGTATAAACATGGAAATATCTACACCGCTATCTGTATAAACATGGAAATATCACCACCGCTATCTGTATGAACATGGAAATATCTACACCGCTATCTGTATGAACATGGAAATATCTTCACCGCCATCTGTATGAAGATGGATATATCTACACAGCCATCTGGATGAACATGGAAATATCAACACCGCTATCTGTATGAACATGGAAATATCTACACCGCTATCTGTGTTAACATGCATACATCTTCACCGCTATCTGTATAAACATGGAAATATCTACACCGCTATCTGTAAGAACATGGAAATATCGACACAGCTATCTGTTTGAACATGGAAATATCTACACCGCTATCTGCATGAAAATGGAAATATCTACACAGCTATCTGCATATACATGGAAATATCTACAAAGCTATTTCTCTACACAAGGAAATATCTACACCGCAATCTCTATAAACATGGAAATATCTACACCGCCATCTGTATGAACATGGAAATATCTGCACCGCCATCTGTATGAACATATAAATATCTAGACCGCCATCTGTATTAAGATGGAGATATCTACACCACTATCTGTATAAACACGGAAATATCTACACCGCTACCTGTATAAACATGGAAATATCTACACCGCTATCTGTATAAACATGGAAATATCTACACCGCTACCTGTATAAACATGGAAATATCAGCACCGCTATCTGTATGAACATGGAAATATCTACACCGCTATCTCTATGAACATGGAAATATCTACACCGATATCTGTGAGAACATGGAAATATCTTCACCGCCATCTGTATGAACATGGATATATCTACACAGCCATCTGGACGAAAATGGAAATATCAGCACCGCTGTCTGTATGAACATGGAAATATCTACACCGCTATCTGTATGAACATGGAAATATCTACACCGCTATCTGTATGAACATGGAAATAGCTTCACCGCCATCTGTATGAACATGGATATATCTACGCAGCCATCTGGATGAACATGGAAATATCTACACCGCTATCTGTATGAACATGGAAATCTCTACACCGCTACCTGTGTAAACATGCATACATCTTCACCGCTATCTGTATAAACATGGAAATATCTACACTGCTATCTGCATGAACATGGAAATATCTACACCGCTGTCTGTATGAACATGGAAATATCTTCACCGCCATCTGTATGAACATGGATATATCTACACAGCCATCTGGATGAACATGGAAGTATCTACACCGCTATCTGTTTGAACATGGAAACAGCTACACCGCTATCTGTATGAACATGGAAATATGTACACCGCTATCTGTATGAACACGGAAATATCTACACCGCTATCTGTATGAACATGGAAATATCTTCACCGCCATCTGTATGAACATGAATATATCTACACAGCCATCTGGATGAACATGGAAATATCTACACCGCTATCTGAATGAACATGGAAATAGCTACTCCGCTATCTGTATGAACATGGAAATATGTACACCGCTATCTGTATGAACATGGAAATATCTACACCGCTATCTGTATGAACATGGAAATATCTTCACCGCCATCTGTATTAACATGGATATATCTACACAGCCATCTGGATGAACATGGAAATATCTACACCGCTATCTGTATGAACATGGAAATATCTACACCGCTATCTGTGTAAACATGCATAAATCTTCACCGCTGTCTGTATAAACATGTAAATATCTACACCGCTATCTGTATGAACATGGAAATATCTTCACCGCCATCTGTATGAACATGGATATATCTACACAGCCATCTGGATGAACATGGAAATATCTACACCGCTATCTGTATGAACATGGAAATATCTACACCGCTATCTGTGTAAACATGCATACATCTTCACCGCTATCTGAATAAACATGGAAATATCTACATCGCTATCTGTATGAACATGGAAATATCTACACCGCTATCTGTTTGAACATGGAAATATCTACACCGCTATCTGCATGAAAATGGAAATATCTACACAGCTATCTGCATATACATGGAAATATCTACAAAGCTATCTCTTTACGCATGGAAATAACTACACCGCTATCTCTATGAACATGGAAATATCTATACCGCCATCTGTATGAAAATGTAAATATCTGCACCGCCATCTGTATTAACATACAAATATCTACAACGCCATCTGTATTAAGATGGAGATATCTACACGGCTATCTGTATAAACTTGGAAATATCTACACCGCTATCTGTATAAACATGGAAATATCTACACCGCTATCTGTATAAACATGGAAATATCTACACCGCTACCTGTATAAACATGGAAATACCAGCACCGCTATCTGTATGAACATGGAAATATCTACACAGCCATCTGGATGAACATGGAAATATCTACATCTCTATATGTATGAACATGGAATTAGCTACACCGGTATCTGAATGAACATGGAAATATCTACACCGCTATCTGTATGAACATGGAAATATCTACACCGCTATCTGTATGAAGATGGAAATATCTTCACCGCCATCTGTATGAACATGGATATATCTACACAGCCATCTGGATGAACAGGGAAATATCTACACCGCCATCTGTATGAACATGGAAATATCTACACCGCTCTCTGTGTAAACATGCATACATCTTCACCGCTATCTGTATAAACATGGAAATATCTACACCGCTATCCGTATAAACATGGAAATATCAGCACCGCTATCTGTATGAACATGGAAATATCTACACAGCCATCTGGACGAACATGGAAATATCTACACCGCTATCTGTATGAACATGGAAATAGCTACACCGGTATCTGTATGAACATGGGAACACCTACACCACTATCTGTATGAACATGGAAATATCTACACCGCTATCTGTATGAACATGGAAATAGCCTCAGCGCCATCTGTATGAACATGGATATATCTACACAGCCATCTGGATGAACATGGAAATATCTACACCGCTATCTGTATGTATATGGAAATAGCTACTCCGCTATCTGTATGAACATGGAAATATCTACACCGCTATCTGTATGAACATGGAAATATCTACACCGCTATCTGTATAAACATGTAAATATCTACACCGCTGTCTGTATAAAGATGTAAATATCTACACCGCTACCTGTATGGACATGGAAATATCTTCAGCGCCATCTGTATGAACATGGATATATCTACACAGCCATCTGGATGAACATGGAAATATCTACACCGCTATCTGTATGAACATGGAAATATCTACACCGCTATCTGTGTAAAAATGCATACATCTTCACCGATATCTGAATAAACATGGAAATATCTACACCGCTATCTGTATGAACATGGAAATATCTACACCACTATCTGTTTTAACATGCATACATCTTCACCGCTATCTGTATAAACATGGAAATATCTACACCGCTATCTGTATGAACATGGAAATATCTACACAGCTATCTATTTGAACATGGAAATATCTACACCGCTATCTGCATGAAAATGGAAATATGTACACAGCTATCTGCATATACATGGAAATATCTACAATGCTATTTCTCTAAACATGGAAATATCTACACCGCAATCTCTATAAACATGGAAATATCTTCACCGCCATCTGTATGAACATGGAAATGTCTGCACCGCCATCTGTATGAACATATAAATATCTAGACCGCCATCTGTATTAAGATGGAGATATTTACACCGCTATCTGTATAAACATGGAAATATCTACACCGCTATTTGTATAAACATGGAAATATCTACACCGCTATCTGTATAAACATGGAAATATCTACACCGCTACCTGTATAAACATGGAAATATCAGCACCGCTATCTGTACGAACATGGAAATATCTACACCGCTACCTCTATGAACATGGAAATATCTACACCGATATCTGTATGAACATGGAAATATCTTCACCGCCATCTGTATCAACATGGATATATCTACACAGCCATCTGGACGAACATGGAAATATCAGCACCGCTGTCTGTATGAACATGGAAATATCTACACCGCTATCTGTATGAACATGGAAATATCTACACCGCTATCTGTAAGAACATGGAAATAACTTCACCGACATCTGTATGAACATGGATATATCTACACAGCCATCTGGATGAACATGGAAATATCTACACAGCTATCTGTATGAACATGGAATTAGCGACACCGCTATCTGTATGAACATGGAAATATCTACACCGCAATCTGTATGAACATGGAAATATCTACACCGCTATCTGTATGAACATGGAAATATCTTCACCGCCATCTGTACGAACATGGATATATCTACACAGCCATCTGGATGAACATGGAAATACCTACACCGCTATCTGTATGAACATGCAAATATCTACACCACTATCTGTGTGAACATGCATACATCTTCACCGCTATCTGTATAAACATGGAAATATCTACACCGCTATCTGTATTACCATGGAAATATCTACACAGCTATCTGTTTGAACACGGAAATATCTACTCAGCTATCTGCATGATAATCGAAATATCTACACAGCTATCTGCATATACATGGAAATATCTACAAAGCTATTTCCTTACACATGGAAATAACTACACCGCTATCTCTATTAACATGGAAATATCTACACCGCCATCTGTATGAACATGGAAATATCTGCACCGCCATCTGTATGAACATATAAATATCTACACCGCCATCTGTATTAAGATGGAGATATCTACACCTCTATCTGTATAAACATGGAAATATCTACACCGCTATGTGTATAAACATGGAAATATCTACACCGCTATCTGTATAAACATGGAAATACCTACACCGCTACCTGTATAAACATGTAATTATCAGCACCGCTATCTGTATGAACATGGAAATATCTACACCGCTATCTGTATGGACATGGAAATATCTACACCGATATCTGTATGAACATGTAAATATCTTCACCGCCATCTGTATGAACATAGATATATCTACACAGCCATCTGGATGAACATGGAAATATCAGCAACGCTGTCTATATGGACATGGAAATATCTACACCGCTATCTATATGAACGTGGAAATATCTACAACGCTATCTGTATGAACATGGAAATATCTTCACCGCCATCTGTATGAACATGGATATATCTACAAAGCCAGCTGGATGAAGATGGAAATATCTACACCGATATCTGTATAAACATGGAAATATCTACACCGCTATCTGTATAAACATGGAAATATCAGCACCGCTATCTGTATGAACATGGAAATATCTACACCGCTATCTGTATGAACATGGAAATATCTACACCGATATCTGTATGAACATGGAAACATCTTCACCGCCATCTGTATGAACATAGATATATCTACACAGCCATCTGGATGAACATGGAAATATCAGCACCGCTGTCTGTATGAACATGGAAATATCTACACCGCTATCTGTATGAACATGGAAATATCTACACCGCTATCTGTATGAACATGGAAATATCTTCACCGCCATCTGTGAGAGCATGTATATACCTACACAGCCCTCTGGATGAACATGGAAATATCTACACCGCTATTTGTATGAACATGGAAATATCTACACCACTATCTGTGTAAACATGCATACATCTTCACCACTATCTGTATAAACATGGAAATATCTACACTGCTATCTGTATGAACATGGAAATATCTACACCGCTATCTGTTTGAACATGGAAATATCTACACCGGTATCAGCATGAAAATGGAAATATCTACAAAGCTATCTGCATATACATGGAAATATCTATACAGCTATCTCTTTACACATGGAAATAACTACACCGCTATCTCTATAAACATGGAAATATCTACACCGCCATCTTTACGAACATGGAAATATCTACACTGCCGTCTGTATGAACATATAAATATCTACACCGCCATCTGTATTAAGATGGAGATATCCACACCGCTATCTGTATAAACATGGAAATATCTACACCGCTATCTGTATAAACATGGAAATATCTACACCGCTATCTGTATAAACATGGAAATATCTACACCGCTACCTGTATAAACATGGAAATATCAGCACCGCTATCTGTATGAATACGGAAATATCTACACTGCTATCTGTATGAACATAGAAATATCTACACCGCCATCTGTATGAACATGGAAATATCTGCACCGCCATCTGTATGAACATATAAATATCTAGACCGCCATCTGTATTAAGATGGAGATATCTACACCACTATCTGTATAAACACGGAAATATCTACACAGCTACCTGTATAAACATGGAAATATCTACACCGCTATCTGTATAAACATGGAAATATCTACACCGCTACCTGTATAAACATGGAAATATCAGCACCGCTATCTGTATGAACATGGAAATATCTACACCGCTATCTCTATGAACACGGAAATATCTACACCGATATCTGTAAGAACATGGAAATATCTTCACCGCCATCTGTATGAACATGGATATATCTACACAGCCATCTGGACGAAAATGGAAATATCAGCACCGCTGTCTGTATGAACATGGAAATATCTACACCGCTATCTGTATGAACATGGAAATATCTACACCGCTATCTGTATGAACATGGAAATATCTTCACCGCCATCCATATGAACATGGATATATCTACGCAGCCATCTGGATGAACATGGAAATATCTACACCGCTATCTGTATGAACATGGAAATCTCTACACCGCTATCTGTGTAAACATGCATACATCTTCACCGCTATCTGTATAAACATGGAAATATCTACACTGCTATCTGCATGAACATGGAAATATCTACACCGCTGTCTGTATGAACATGGAAATATCTTCACCGCCATCTGTATGAACATGGATATATCTACACAGCCATCTGGATGAACATGGAAGTATCTACACCGCTATCTGTATGAACATGGAAACAGCTACACCGCTATCTGTATGAACATGGAAATATCTACCCCGCTATCGGTATGAACACGGAAATATCTACACCGCTATCTGTATGAACATGGAAATATCTTCACCGCCATCTGTATGAACATGAATATATCTACACAGCCATCTGGATGAACATGGAAATATCTACAACTCTATATGTATGAACATGGAATTAGCTACACTGGTATCTGAATGAACATGGAAATATCTAAACCGCTATCTGTATGAACATGGAAATATCTACACCGCTATCTGTGTAAACATGTATAAATCTTCACCGCTGTCTGTATAAACATGTAAATATCTACACCGCTATCTGTATGAACATGGAAATATCTTCACCGCCATCTGTATGAACATGGATATATCTACACAGCCATCTGGATGAACATGGAAATATCTACACCGCTATCTGTATGAACATGGAAATATCTACACCGCTATCTGTGTAAACACGCATACATCTTCACCGCTATCTGAATAAACATGGAAATATCTACATCGCTATCTGTATGAACATGGAAATATCTACACCGCTATCTGTTTGAACATGGAAATATCTACACCGCTATGTGCATGAAAATGGAAATATCTACACAGCTATCTGCATATACATGGAAATATCTACAAAGCTATCTCTTTACACATGGAAATAACTACACCGCTATCTCTATAAACATGGAAATATCTATACCGCCATCTGTATGAACATGGAAATATCTGCACCGCCATCTGTATTAACATACAAATATCTACAACGCCATCTGTATTAAGATGGAGATATCTACACGGCTATCTGTATAAACTTGGAAATATCTACACCGGTATCTGAATGAACATGGAAATATCTACACCGCTATCTGTATGAACATGGAAATATCTACACCGCTATCTGTATGAACATGGAAATATCTTCACCGCCATCTGTATGAACATGGATACATCTACACAGCCATCTGGATGAACATGGAAATATCTACACCGCCATCTGTATGAACATGGAAATATCTACACCGCTCTCTGTGTAAACATGCATACATCTTCACCGCTATCTGTATAAACATGGAAATACCTAAACCGCTATCCGTATAAACATGGAAATATCAGCACCGATATCTGTATGAACATGGAAATATCTACACAGCCATCTGGACGAACATGGAAATATCTACACCGCTATCTGTATGAACATGGAAATAGCTACACCACTATCTGTATGAACATGGAAACATCTACACCACTATCTGTATGAACATGGAAATATCTACACCGCTATCTGTATGAACATGGAAATATCTTCAGCGCCATCTGTATGAACATGGATATATCTACACAGCCATCTGGAAGAACATGGAAATATCTACACCGCTATCTGTATGAACATGGAAATAGCTACTCCGCTATCTGTATGAACATGGAAATATCTACACCGCTATCTGTATGAACATGGAAATATCTACACCGCTATCTGTATGAACATGGAAATATCTTCACCGCCATCTATATGAACATGGATATATCTTCACAGCCATCTGGATGAACATGGAAATATCTACACCGCTATCTGTATGAACATGGAAATATCTACACCGCTATCTGTGTAAACATGCATACATCTTCACCGATATCTGAATAAACATGGAAATATCTACATCGCTATCTGTATGAACATGGAAATATCTACACCGCTATCTGTGTAAACATGCATAAATCTTCACCGCTGTCTGTATAAACATGTAAATATCTACACCGCTATCTGTATGAACATGGAAATATCTTCAACGCCATCTGTATGAACATGGATATATCTACACAGCCATCTGGATGAAGATGGAAATATCTACAACGCTATCTGTATTAACATGGAAATAGCTACACAGCTATCTGTGTGAACATGGAAATATCTACGCCACTATCTGTATGAACATGGAAATATCTACACCGCTATCTGTATGAACATGGAAATATCTTCACCGCCATCTGTACGAACATGGATATATCTACACAGCCATCTGGATGAACATGGAAATATCTACACCGCTATCTGTATGAACATGGAAATAGCTACACCGCTATCTGTATGAACATGGAAATATCTACACCGCTATCTGTATGAACATGGAAATATCTACACCGCTATCTGTATGAACATGGAAATATCTTCACCGCCATCTGTATGAACATGGATATATCTACACAGCCATCTGGATGAACATGGAAATATCTACACCGCTATCTGTATGAACATGGAAATATCTACACCGCTATCTGTTTTAACATGCATACATCTTCACCGCTATCTGTATAAACATGGAAATATCTAAACCGCTATCTGTATGAACATGGAAATATCTACACAGCTATCTGAACATGGAAATATCTACACCGCTATCTGCATGAAAATGGAAATATCTACACAGCTATCTGCATATACATGGAAATATCTACAAAGCTATTTCTCTACACATGGAAATATCTACACCGCAATCTCTATAAACATGGAAATACCTTCACCGCCATCTTTATGACCATGGAAATATCTGCACCGCCATCTGTATGAACATATAAATATCTAGACCGCCATCTGTATTAAGACGGAGATATCTACACCGCTATCTGTATAAACATGGAAATATCTACACCGCTATTTGTATAAACATTGAAATATCTACACCGCTATCTGTATAAACATGGAAATATCTACAACGCTACCTGTATAAACATGGAAATATCAGCACCGCTATCTTTATGAAAATGGAAATATCTACACCGCTATCTCTATGAACATGGAAATATCTACACCGATATCTGTATGAACATGGAAATATCTTCACCGACATCTGTATCAACATGGATATATCTACACAGCCATCTGGACGAACATGGAAGTATCAGCACCGCTGTCTGTATGAACATGGAAATATCTACACCGCTATCTGTATGAACATGGAAATATCTACACCGCTATCTGTAAGAACATGGAAATAACTTCACCGACATCTGTATGAAAATGGATATATCTACACAGCCATCTGGATGAACATGGAAATATCTACACCGCTATCTGTATGAACATAGAAATATCTACACCACTATCAGTGTAAACATGCATACATCTTCACTGCTATCTGTATAAACATGGAATTATCTACACCGCTATCTGTATGACCATGGAAATATCTACACCGCTATCTGTTTGAACACGGAAATATCTACTCCGCTATCTGCATGAAAATGGAAATATCTACACAGCTATCTGCATATACATGGAAATATCTACAAAGCTATTTCTTTACACATGGAAATAACTACACCGCTATCTCTATTAACATGGAAATATCTACACCGCCATCTGTATGAACATGGAAATATCTGCACCGCCATCTGTATGAACATATAAATATCTACACCGCCATCTGTATTAAGATGGAGATATCTACACCGCTATCTGTATAAACATGAAATATCTACAACGCTATCTGTATAAACATGGAAACATCTAAACCGCTATCTGTATGAACATGGAAATATCTGCACCGCTACCTGTATAAACATGGAAATATCAGCAACGCTATCTGTATGAACATGGAAATATCTACACAGCCATCTGGATGAACATGGAAATATCTACACCGCTATCTGTATGAACATGGAAATAGCTACACCGCTATCTGTATGAACATGGAAATATCTACACCACAACCTGTATGAACATGGAAATATCTACACCGCTATCAGCATGAACATGGAAATATCTTCACCGCCATCTGTATGAACATGGATATATCTACACAGCAATCTGGATGAACATGGAAATATCTACACCGCTATCTGTATGAACATGGAAATAGCTACACCTCTATCTGTATGAACATGGAAATATCTACACCGCTATCTGTATGAACTTGGAAAGACCTACACCGCTATCTGTATGAACATGGAAATATCTTCACCGCCATCTGTATGAACATGGATATATCTACACAGCCATCTGGATGAAAATGGATATATCTCCACCGCTATCTGCATGAACATGGAAATATCTACACCGCTATCTGTGTAAACATGCATACCTGTTCACCGCTATCTGCATAAACATGGAAATATCTACACCGCTATCTGTAAGAACATGGAAATATCTACACAGCTATCTGTTTGAACATGGAAATATCTACACCGCTATCTGCATGAAAATGGAAATATCTACACAGCTATCTGCATATACATGGAAATATCTACAAAGCTATTTCTCTACACAAGGAAATATCTACACCGCAATCTCTATAAACATGGAAATATCTACACCGCCATCTGTATGAACATGGAAATATCTGCACCGCCATCTGTATGAACATATAAATATCTAGACCGCCATCTGTATTAAGATGGAGGTATCTACACCGCTATCTGTATAAACATGGAAATATCTACACCGCTATCTGTATAAACATGGAAAAATCTACACCGCTATCTGTATAAACATGGAAATATCTACACCGCTACCTGTATAAACATGGAAATATCAGCACCGCCATCTGAATGAATATGGAAATATCTACACCGCTATCTCTATGAACATGGAAATATCTACACCGATATCTGTATGAACATGGAAATACCTTCACTGCCATCTGTATGAACATGGATATATCTACACAGCCATCTGGATGAACATGGAAATATCAGCACCGCTGTCTGTATGAACATGGAAATATCTACACCGCTATCTGTATGAACATGGAAATATCTACACCGCTATCTGTATGAACATGGAAATAACTTCACCGACATCTGTATGAACATGGATATATCTACACAGCCATCTGGATGAACATGGAAATATCTACACCGCTATCTGTATGAACATGGAAATATCTACACCGCTATCTGTTTAAACATGCATACATCTTCAAAGCTATCTCTATAAACATGGATATATCTACCCCGCTATCTGTATAAACATGGAAATATCTACACTGCTACCTGTATAAACATGGAAATATCAGCACCGTTATCTGTATGAACATGGAAATATCTACACAGCCATCTGGATGAAAATGGAAATAGTTACACCGCTATCTGTATGAACATGGAAATAGCTACACCGCTATCTCTTTGAACATGGAAATATCTACACCGCTATCTGTATGAACATGGAAATATCTACACCGCTATCTGTATGAACATGGAAATATCTTCACCGCCATCTGTATGAACATAAATATATCCACACAGCCATCTAGATGAAGATGGAAATATCTACACCGCTATATGTATGAACATGGAATTAGCGACACCGCTATCTGTATGAACATGGAAATATCTACACCGCCATCTGTATGAACATGGAAATATCTACACCGCTATCTGTATGAACATGGAAATATCTTCACCGCCATCTGTATGAACATGGATATATCTACAGAGCCATCTGGATGAACATGGAAATATCTACACCGCTATCTGTATGAACATGCAAATATCTACACCACTATCTGTGTGAACATGCATACACCTTCACCGCTATCTGTATAAACATGGAAATATCTACACCGCTATCTGTATGACCATGGAAATATCTACACCGCTATCTGTTTGAACACGGAAATATCTACTCCGCTATCTGCATGATAATGGAAATATCTACACAGCTATCTGCATATACATGGAAATATCTACAAAGCTATTTCTTTACACATGGAAATAACTACACCGCTATCTCTATTAACATGGAAATATCTACACCGCCATCTGTATGAACATGGAAATATCTGCACCGCCATCTGTATGAACATATAAATATCTAAACCACCATCTGTATTAAGATGGAGATATCTACACCTCTATCTCTATAAACATGGAAATATCTACACCGCTATCTGTATAAACATGGAAATATCTACACCGCTATCTGTATAAACATGGAAATACCTACACCGCTACCTGTATAAACATGGAAGTATCAGCACCGCCATCTGTATGAACATGGAAATATCTACACCGCTATCTGTATGGACATGGAAATATCTACACCGATATCTGTATGAACGTGTAAATATCTTCACCGCCATCTGTATGAACATAGATATATCTACACAGCCATCTGGATGAACATGGAAATATCTACAACTCTATATGTATGAACATGGAATTAGCTACACTGGTATCTGAATGAACATGGAAATATCTAAACCGCTATCTGTATGAACATGGAAATATCTACACCGCTATCTGTGTAAACATGTATAAATCTTCACCGCTGTCTGTATAAACATGTAAATATCTACACCGCTATCTGTATGAACATGGAAATATCTTCACCGCCATCTGTATGAACATGGATATATCTACACAGCCATCTGGATGAACATGGAAATATCTACACCGCTATCTGTATGAACATGGAAATATCTACACCGCTATCTGTGTAAACACGCATACATCTTCACCGCTATCTGAATAAACATGGAAATATCTACATCGCTATCTGTATGAACATGGAAATATCTACACCGCTATCTGTTTGAACATGGAAATATCTACACCGCTATGTGCATGAAAATGGAAATATCTACACAGCTATCTGCATATACATGGAAATATCTACAAAGCTATCTCTTTACACATGGAAATAACTACACCGCTATCTCTATAAACATGGAAATATCTATACCGCCATCTGTATGAACATGGAAATATCTGCACCGCCATCTGTATTAACATACAAATATCTACAACGCCATCTGTATTAAGATGGAGATATCTACACGGCTATCTGTATAAACTTGGAAATATCTACACCGGTATCTGAATGAACATGGAAATATCTACACCGCTATCTGTATGAACATGGAAATATCTACACCGCTATCTGTATGAACATGGAAATATCTTCACCGCCATCTGTATGAACATGGATACATCTACACAGCCATCTGGATGAACATGGAAATATCTACACCGCCATCTGTATGAACATGGAAATATCTACACCGCTCTCTGTGTAAACATGCATACATCTTCACCGCTATCTGTATAAACATGGAAATACCTAAACCGCTATCCGTATAAACATGGAAATATCAGCACCGATATCTGTATGAACATGGAAATATCTACACAGCCATCTGGACGAACATGGAAATATCTACACCGCTATCTGTATGAACATGGAAATAGCTACACCACTATCTGTATGAACATGGAAACATCTACACCACTATCTGTATGAACATGGAAATATCTACACCGCTATCTGTATGAACATGGAAATATCTTCAGCGCCATCTGTATGAACATGGATATATCTACACAGCCATCTGGAAGAACATGGAAATATCTACACCGTTATCTGTATGAACATGGAAATAGCTACTCCGCTATCTGTATGAACATGGAAATATCTACACCGCTATCTGTATGAACATGGAAATATCTACACCGCTATCTGTATGAACATGGAAATATCTTCACCGCCATCTATATGAACATGGATATATCTTCACAGCCATCTGGATGAACATGGAAATATCTACACCGCTATCTGTATGAACATGGAAATATCTACACCGCTATCTGTGTAAACATGCATACATCTTCACCGATATCTGAATAAACATGGAAATATCTACATCGCTATCTGTATGAACATGGAAATATCTACACCGCTATCTGTGTAAACATGCATAAATCTTCACCGCTGTCTGTATAAACATGTAAATATCTACACCGCTATCTGTATGAACATGGAAATATCTTCAACGCCATCTGTATGAACATGGATATATCTACACAGCCATCTGGATGAAGATGGAAATATCTACAACGCTATCTGTATTAACATGGAAATAGCTACACAGCTATCTGTGTGAACATGGAAATATCTACGCCACTATCTGTATGAACATGGAAATATCTACACCGCTATCTGTATGAACATGGAAATATCTTCACCGCCATCTGTACGAACATGGATATATCTACACAGCCATCTGGATGAACATGGAAATATCTACACCGCTATCTGTATGAACATGGAAATAGCTACACCGCTATCTGTATGAACATGGAAATATCTACACCGCTATCTGTATGAACATGGAAATATCTACACCGCTATCTGTATGAACATGGAAATATCTTCACCGCCATCTGTATGAACATGGATATATCTACACAGCCATCTGGATGAACATGGAAATATCTACACCGCTATCTGTATGAACATGGAAATATCTACACCGCTATCTGTTTTAACATGCATACATCTTCACCGCTATCTGTATAAACATGGAAATATCTAAACCGCTATCTGTATGAACATGGAAATATCTACACAGCTATCTGAACATGGAAATATCTACACCGCTATCTGCATGAAAATGGAAATATCTACACAGCTATCTGCATATACATGGAAATATCTACAAAGCTATTTCTCTACACATGGAAATATCTACACCGCAATCTCTATAAACATGGAAATACCTTCACCGCCATCTTTATGACCATGGAAATATCTGCACCGCCATCTGTATGAACATATAAATATCTAGACCGCCATCTGTATTAAGACGGAGATATCTACACCGCTATCTGTATAAACATGGAAATATCTACACCGCTATTTGTATAAACATGGAAATATCTACACCGCTATCTGTATAAACATGGAAATATCTACAACGCTACCTGTATAAACATGGAAATATCAGCACCGCTATCTTTATGAAAATGGAAATATCTACACCGCTATCTCTATGAACATGGAAATATCTACACCGATATCTGTATGAACATGGAAATATCTTCACCGACATCTGTATCAACATGGATATATCTACACAGCCATCTGGACGAACATGGAAGTATCAGCACCGCTGTCTGTATGAACATGGAAATATCTACACCGCTATCTGTATGAACATGGAAATATCTACACCGCTATCTGTAAGAACATGGAAATAACTTCACCGACATCTGTATGAAAATGGATATATCTACACAGCCATCTGGATGAACATGGAAATATCTACACCGCTATCTGTATGAACATAGAAATATCTACACCACTATCTGTGTAAACATGCATACATCTTCACTGCTATCTGTATAAACATGGAATTATCTACACCGCTATCTGTATGACCATGGAAATATCTACACCGCTATCTGTTTGAACACGGAAATATCTACTCCGCTATCTGCATGAAAATGGAAATATCTACACAGCTATCTGCATATACATGGAAATATCTACAAAGCTATTTCTTTACACATGGAAATAACTACACCGCTATCTCTATTAACATGGAAATATCTACACCGCCATCTGTATGAACATGGAAATATCTGCACCGCCATCTGTATGAACATATAAATATCTACACCGCCATCTGTATTAAGATGGAGATATCTACACCGCTATCTGTATAAACATGAAATATCTACAACGCTATCTGTATAAACATGGAAACATCTAAACCGTTATCTGTATGAACATGGAAATATCTGCACCGCTACCTGTATAAACATGGAAATATCAGCAACGCTATCTGTATGAACATGGAAATATCAACACAGCCATCTGGATGAACATGGAAATATCTACACGGCTATCTGTATGAACATGGAAATAGCTACACCGCTATCTGTATGAACATGGAAATATCTACACCACAACCTGTATGAACATGGAAATATCTACACCGCTATCAGCATGAACATGGAAATATCTTCACCGCCATCTGTATGAACATGGATATATCTACACAGCAATCTGGATGAACATGGAAATATCTACACCGCTATCTGTATGAACATGGAAATAGCTACACCTCTATCTGTATGAACATGGAAATATCTACACCGCTATCTGTATGAACTTGGAAAGACCTACACCGCTATCTGTATGAACATGGAAATATCTTCACCGCCATCTGTATGAACATGGATATATCTACACAGCCATCTGGATGAAAATGGATATATCTCCACCGCTATCTGCATGAACATGGAAATATCTACACCGCTATCTGTGTAAACATGCATACATGTTCACCGCTATCTGCATAAACATGGAAATATCTACACCACTATCTGTAAGAACATGGAAATATCTACACAGCTATCTGTTTGAACATGGAAATATCTACACCGCTATCTGCATGAAAATGGAAATATCTACACAGCTATCTGCATATACATGGAAATATCTACAAAGCTATTTCTCTACACAAGGAAATATCTACACCGCAATCTCTATAAACATGGAAATATCTACACCGCCATCTGTATGAACATGGAAATATCTGCACCGCCTTCTGTATGAACATATAAATATCCAGACCGCCATCTGTATTAAGATGGAGGTATCTACACCGCTATCTGTATAAACATGGAAATATCTACACCGCTATCTGTATAAACATGGAAAAATCTACACCGCTATCTGTATAAACATGGAAATATCTACACCGCTACCTGTATAAACATGGAAATATCAGCACCGCCATCTGAATGAATATGGAAATATCTACACCGCTATCTCTATGAACATGGAAATATCTACACCGATATCTGTATGAACATGGAAATACCTTCACTGCCATCTGTATGAACATGGATATATCTACACAGCCATCTGGATGAACATGGAAATATCAGCACCGCTGTCTGTATGAACATGGAAATATCTACACCGCTATCTGTATGAACATGGAAATATCTACACCGCTATCTGTATGAACATGGAAATAACTTCACCGACATCTGTATGAACATGGATATATCTACACAGCCATCTGGATGAACATGGAAATATCTACACCGCTATCTGTATGAACATGGAAATATCTACACCGCTATCTGTTTAAACATGCATACATCTTCAAAGCTATCTCTATAAACATGGATATATCTACCCCGCTATCTGTATAAACATGGAAATATCTACACTGCTACCTGTATAAACATGGAAATATCAGCACCGTTATCTGTATGAACATGGAAATATCTACACAGCCATCTGGATGAAAATGGAAATAGTTACACCGCTATCTGTATGAACATGGAAATAGCTACACCGCTATCTCTTTGAACATGGAAATATCTACACCGCTATCTGTATGAACATGGAAATATCTACACCGCTATCTGTATGAACATGGAAATATCTTCACCGCCATCTGTATGAACATAAATATATCCACACAGCCATCTAGATGAAGATGGAAATATCTACACCGCTATATGTATGAACATGGAATTAGCGACACCGCTATCTGTATGAACATGGAAATATCTACACCGCCATCTGTATGAACATGGAAATATCTACACCGCTATCTGTATGAACATGGAAATATCTTCACCGCCATCTGTATGAACATGCATATATCTACAGAGCCATCTGGATGAACATGGAAATATCTACACCGCTATCTGTATGAACATGCAAATATCTACACCACTATCTGTGTGAACATGCATACATCTTCACCGCTATCTGTATAAACATGGAAATATCTACACCGCTATCTGTATGACCATGGAAATATCTACACCGCTATCTGTTTGAACACGGAAATATCTACTCCGCTATCTGCATGATAATGGAAATATCTACACAGCTATCTGCATATACATGGAAATATCTACAAAGCTATTTCTTTACACATGGAAATAACTACACCGCTATCTCTATTAACATGGAAATATCTCCACCGCCATCTGTATGAACATGGAAATATCTGCACCGCCATCTGTATGAACATATAAATATCTAAACCACCATCTGTATTAAGATGGAGATATCTACACCTCTATCTCTATAAACATGGAAATATCTACACCGCTATCTGTATAAACATGGAAATATCTACACCGCTATCTGTATAAACATGGAAATACCTACACCGCTACCTGTATAAACATGGAAGTATCAGCACCGCCATCTGTATGAACATGGAAATATCTACACCGCTATCTGTATGGACATGGAAATATCTACACCGATATCTGTATGAACATGTAAATATCTTCACCGCCATCTGTATGAACATAGATATATCTACACAGCCATCTGGATGAACATGGAAATATCTACACCGCTATCTGTATGAACATGGAAATAGCTACACCGCTATCTGTATGAACATGGAAATATCTACACCACAACCTGTATGAACATGGAAATATCTACACCGCTATCAGCATGAACATGGAAATATCTTCACCGTCATCTGTATGAACATGGATATATCTACACAGCAATCTGGATGAACATGGAAATATCTACACCGCTATCTGTATGAACATGGAAATAGCTACACCTCTATCTGTATGAACATGGAAATATCTACACCGCTATCTGTATGAACTTGGAAAGACCTACACCGCTATCTGTATGAACATGGAAATATCTTCACTGCCATCTGTATGAACACGCATATATCTACACAGCCATCTGGATGAAAATGGATATATCTCCACCGCTATCTGCATGAACATGGAAATATCTACACCGCTATCTGTGTAAACATGCATACATGTTCACCGCTATCTGCATAAACATGGAAATATCTACACCGCTATCTGTAAGAACATGGAAATATCTACACAGCTATCTGTTTGAACATGGAAATATCTACACTGCTATCTGCATGAAAATGGAAATTTCTACACAGCTATCTGCATATACATGGAAATATCTACAAAGCTATTTCTCTACACAAGGAAATATCTACACCGCAATCTCTATAAACATGGAAATATCTACACCGCCATCTGTATGAACATGGAAATATCTGCACCGCCATCTGTATGAACATATAAATATCTAGACCGCCATCTGTATTAAGATGGAGGTATCTACACCGCTATCTGTATAAACATGGAAATATCTACACCGCTATCTATATAAACATGGAAAAATCTACACCGCTATCTGTATAAACATGGAAATATCTACACCGCTACCTGTATAAACATGGAAATAACAGCACCGCCATCTGAATGAATATGGAAATATCTACACCGCTATCTCTATGAACATGGAAATATCTACACAGATATCTGTATGAACATGGAAATATCTTCACTGCCATCTGTATGAACATGGATATATCTACACAGCCATCTGGACGAACATGGAAATATCAGCACCGCTCTCTGTATGAACATGGAAATATCTACACCGCTATCTGTATGAACATGGAAATATCTACACCGCTATCTGTATGAACATGGAAATAACTTCACCGACATCTGTATGAACATGGATATATCTACACAGCCATCTGGATGAACATGGAAATATCTACACCGCTATCTGGATGAACATGGAAATATCTACACCGCTATCTGTGTAAACATGCATACATCTTCAAAGCTATCTGTATAAACATGGATATATCTACCCCGCTATCTGTATAAACATGGAAATATCTACACTGCTACCTGTATAAACATGGAAATATCAGCACCGTTATCTGTATGAACATGGAAATATCTACACAGCCATCTGGATGAAAATGGAAATAGTTACACCGCTATCTGTATGAACATGGAAATAGCTACACCGCTATCTCTTTGAACATGGAAATATCTACACCGCTATCTGTATGAACATGGAAATATCTACACCGCAATCTGTATGAACATGGAAATATCTACACCGCTATCTGTATGAACGTGGAAATATCTTCACTGCCATCTGTATGAACATGCATATATCTACACAGCCATCTGGATGAACATGGAATTATCTACACCGCTATCTGTATGAACATGCAAATATCTACACCACTATCTGTGTGAACATGCATACATCTTCACCGCTATCTGTATAAACATGGAAATATCTACACCGCTATCTGTATGACCATGGAAATATCTACACCGCTATCTGTTTGAACACGGAAATATCTACTCCGCTATCTGCATGATAATGGAAATATCTACACAGCTATCTGCATATACATGGAAATATCTACAAAGCTATTTCTTTACACATGGAAATAACTACACCGCTATCTATATTAACATGAAAATATCTCCACCGCCATCTGTATGAACATGGAAATATCTGCACCGCCATCTGTATGAACATATAAGTATCTAAACCTCCATCTGTATTAAGATGGAGATATCTACACCTCTATCTGTATAAACATAGAAATATCTACACCGCTATCTGTATAAACATGGAAATATCTACACCGCTATCTGTATAAACATGGAAATACCTACACCGCTACCTGTATAAACATGGAAGTATCAGCACCGCCATCTGTATGAACATGGAAATATCTACACCGCTATCTGTATGGACATGGAAATATCTACACCGATATCTGTATGAACATGTAAATATCTTCACCGCCATCTGTATGAACATAGATATATCTACACAGCCATCTGGATTAACATGGAAATATCAGCAACGCTGTCTGTATGGACATGGAAATATCTACACCGCTATCTGTATGAACATGGAAATATCTACAACGCTACCTGTATGAACATGGAAATATCTTCACCGCCATCTGTATGAACATGGATATATCTACACAGCCATCTGGATGAAGATGGAAATATCTACACCGCTATCTGTATGAACATGGAAATATCTACACCGCTATCTGTGTAAACATGCATACACCTTCACCGCTATCTGTATAAACATGGAAATGTCTACACCCCTATGGATATGAACATGGAAATATCTAATCCGCTATCTGTTTGAACATGTAAAAATCTACACCGCTATCTGCATGAAAATGTAAATATCTACACAGCTATCTGCATATACATGGAAATATCTACAAAGCTATTTCTTTACGCTTGGAAATATCTACACCGCTATCTCTATAAACATGGAAATATCTACACCGCCATCTGTATGAATATGGAAATATCTGCACTGCCATCTGTATGAACATATTAATATCTACATCGCCATCTGTTTTAAGAAGGAGATATCTACACCGCTATCTGTATAAACATGGAAATATCTACACCGCTATCTGTATAAACATGGAAATATCTACACCGCTATCTGTATAAACATGGAAATATCTACACCGCTACCTGCATAACCATGGAAATATCACCACCGCTATCTGTATGAACATGGAAATATCTACACAGCCATCTGAATGAACATGGAAATATCTACAACACTATCTGTATGACCATGGAAATAGCTACACCGCTATCTGTATGAACATGGAAATATCTACGCCACTATCTGTATGAACCTGGAAATATCTACACCGCTATCTGTATGAACATGGAAATATCTTCACCGCCATCTGTATGAACATGGATATATCTACACAGCCATCTGGATGAACATGGAAATATCTACACCGCTATCTGTATGAACATGGAAATATCTACACCGCTATCTGTATGAACATGGAAATAGCTACACCGCTATCTGTATGAACATGGAAATATCTACACCGCTATCTGTATGAACATGGAAATATCTTCACCGCCACCTGTATGAACATGGATATATCTATACAGCCATCTGGATGAACATGGAAATATCTACACCGCTATCTGTATGAACATGGATATATCTACACCACTATCTGTGTAAACATGCATACATCTTCACCGCTATCTGTATAAACATGGAAATACCAACACCGCTATCTGTATGAACATGGAAATATCTACACCGCTATCTGTTTGAACATGGAAATATCTACACCGCTATCTGTATGAACATGGAAATATCTACACAGCTATCTGCATATACATGGAAACATCTAAAAAGCTATCTCTTTACACATGGAAATAACTACACCGCTATCTCTATAAACATGGAAATATCTTCACCACCATCTGTATGAACATGGAAATATCTGCACCGCCATCTGTATGAACATATAAATATCTGCACCTCTATCTGTATTAATATGCAGATATCTACACCGCTATCTCTATAAACATGGAAATATCTACACCGCTATCTGTATAAACATGGAAATATCTACACCGCTATCTGTATAAACATGGAAATATCTACACCGCTACCTGTATAAACATGGAAATATCAGCACCGCTGTCTGTATGAACATGGAAATATCTACACCGCTATCTGTATGAACATGGAAATATCTACACCGCTATCTGTATGAACATGGAAATAACTTCACCGACATCTGTATGAACATGGATATGTCTACACAGCCATTTGGATGAACATGGAAATATCTACACCGCTATCTGTATGAACATGGAAATATCTACACCGCTGTCTGTGTAAACATGCATACATCTTCACCGCTATCTGTATAAACATGGATATATCTACCCCGCTATCTGTATAAACATGGAAATATCTACACCGCTACCTGTATAAACATGGAAATATCAGCACCGTTATCTGTATGAACATGGAAATATCTACACAGCCATCTGGATGAAAATGGAAATAGTTACACCGCTATCTGTATGAACATGGAAATAGCTACACCGCTATCTGTATGAAAGTGGAAATATCTACACCGCTATCCGTATGAACATGGAAATATCTTCACCGCCATCTGTATGAACATGAATATATCTACACAGCCATCTGGATGAACATGGAAATATCTACAGCGCTATATGTATGAACATGGAATTAGCTACACCGCTATCTGTACGAACATGGAAATATCTACACCGCTATCTGTATGAACATGGAAATATCTACACCGCTATCTTTATGAACATGGAAATATCTTCACCGCCATCTGTATGAACATGGATATATCTACACAGCCATCTGAATTAACTTGGAAATATCTACACCGCTATCTGTATGAACATGGAAATATCTACACCGCTATCTGCATGAACATGGAAATATCTTCACCGCAATCTGTATGAACATGGATATATCTACACAGCAATCTGGATGAACATGGAAATATCTACACCGCTATCTGTATGAACATGGAAATAGCTACACCTCTGTCTGTATGAACATGGAAAGATCTACACCGCTATCTGTATGAACATGGAAATATCTTCACCGCCATCAGTATGAACATGGATATATCTACACAGCCATCTGGATGAACATGGAAATATCTACACCACTATCTGTACGAACATGGAAATATCTACACCGCTATCTGTGTGAACATGCATACATCTTCACCGCTATCTGTATAAACATGGAAATACCTACACCGCTATCTGTATGAACATGGAAATCTCTACACCGCTATCAGTTTGAACATGGAAATATATACACCGCTATCTGCATGGAAATGGAAATATCTACACAGCTATCTGCAAATACATGGAAATATCTACAAAGCTATTTCTTTACACATGGAAATAACTACACCGCTATCTCTATAAACATGGAAATATCTACACCGCCATCTGTATGAACATGGAAATATCTGCACCGCCATCTGTATGAACACATAAATATCTACACCGCCATCTGTATGAAGATGGAGATATCTACACCGCTATCTGTATAAACATGGAAATATCTACACCGCTATCTGTATAAACATGGAAATATCTACACCGTTATCTGTATAAACATGGAAATATCTACACCGCTACCTGTATAAACATGGAAATATCAGCACCGCTATCTGTATGAACATGGAAATATCTTCACAGCCATCTGGATGAACATGGAATTATCTACACCGCTATCTTTATGAACATGGAAATAGCTACACCGCTATCTGTATGAACATGGAAATATCTACACCACTATCTGTATGAACATGGAAATATCTTCACCGCCATCTGTATGAACATGGATATATCTACACAGCCATCTGGATGTACATGGAAATATCTACACCGCTATATATATGAACATGGAAATAGCTACACCGCTGTCTGTATGAACATAGAAATATCTACACCGCTATCTGTATGAACACGGAAATATCTACACCGCAATCTGTATGAACATGGAAATATCTTCACCGCCATCTGTATGAACATGGATATATCTACACAGCGATCTGGATGAACATGGAAATATCTACACCGCTATCTGTATGAACATGGAAATATCTACACCGCTGTCTGTGTAAACATGCATACATCTTCACCGCTATCTGTATAAACATGGAAATACCAACACCGCTATCTGTATGAACATGGAAATATCTACACCGCTATCTGTTTGAACATGGAAATATCTACACCGCTATCTGTATGAAAATGGAAATATCTACACAGCTATCTGCATATACATGGAAATATCTAAAAAGCTATCTCTTTACACATGGAAATAACTACACCGCTATCTCTATAAACATGGAAATATCTTCACCACCATCTGTATGAACATGGAAATATCTGCACCGCCATCTGTATGAACATATAAATATCTGCACCTCCATCTGTATTTAGATGCAGATATCTACACCGCTATCTGTATAAACATGGAAATATCTACACCGCTATCTGTATAAACATGGAAATATCTACACCGCTATCTGTATAAACATGGAAATATCTACACCGCTACCTGTATAAACATGGAAATATCAGCACCGCTATCTGTATGAACATGGAAATATCTACACCGCTATCTGTATGAACATGGAAATATCTACACCGCTATCTGTATGAACATGGAAATATCTTCACCGCCATCTGTATGAACATAGATATATCTACACAGCCACCTGGATGAACATGGAAATATCAGCAACGCTGTCTGTATGGGCATGGAAATATCTACACCGCTATCTGTATGTACATGGAAATATCTACACCGCTATCTGTATGAACATGGAAATATCTTCACCGCCATCTGTATGAACATGGATATATCTACACAGCCAGCTGGATGAAGATGGAAATATCTACACCGCTATCTGTATGAACATGGAAATATCTACACCGCTATCTGTGTAAACATGCATTCATCTTCACCGCTATCTGTATAAACATGGAAATGTCAACACTGCTATCTGTATGAACATGGAAATATCTACACCGCTATCTGTTTGAACATGGAAATATCTACAACGCTATCTGCATGAAAATGGAAATATCTACAAAGCTATCTGCATATATATGGAAATATCTATACAGCTATCTCTTTACACATGGAAATAACTACACCGCTATCTCTATAAACATGGAAATATGTACACCGCCATCTGTATGAACATGGAAATATCTTCACCGCCATCTGTATGAACATGAATATATCTACACAGCCATCTAGATGAACATGGAAATTTCTACACCGCTATATGTATGAACATGGAATTAGCTACACCGCTATCTGTATGAACATGGAAATATCTACACCGCTATCTGTATGAACATGGAAATATCTACACCGCTATCTGTATGAACATGGAAATATCTTCACCGCCATCTGTATGAACATGGATATATCTACACAGCCATCTGGATGAACATGGAAATATCTACACCGCTATCTGTATGAACATGGATATATCTACACCACTATCTGTGTAAACATGCATACATCTTCACCGCTATCTGTATAAACATGGAAATACCAACACCGCTATCTGTATGAACATGGAAATGTCTACACCGCTATCTGTTTGAACATGGAAATATCTACACCGCTATCTGTATAAACATGGAAATATCTACACTGCTGTCTGCATATGCATGGAAACATCTAAAAAGCTATCTCTTTACACATGGAAATAACTACACCGCTATCTCTATAAACATGGAAATATCTTCACCACCATCTGTATGAACATGGAAATATCTGCACCGCCATCTGTATGAACATATAAATATCTGCACCTCCATCTGTATTAATATGCAGATATCTACACCGCTATCTCTATAAACATGGAAATATCTACACCGCTATCTGTATAAACATGGAAATATCTACACCGCTATCTGTATTAACATGGAAATATCTACACCGCTACCTGTATAAACATGGAAATATCAGCACCGCTGTCTGTATGAACATGGAAATATCTACACCGCTATCTGTATGAACATGGAAATATCTACACCGCTATCTGTATGAACATGGAAATAACTTCACCGACATCTGTATGAACATGGATATGTCTACACAGCCATCTGGATGAACATGGAAATATCTACACCGCTATCTGTATGAACATGGAAATATCTACACCGCTGTCTGTGTAAACATGCATACATCTTCACCGCTATCTGTATAAACATGGATATATCTACCCCGCTAACTGTATAAACATGGAAATATCTACACCGCTACCTGTATAAACATGGAAATATCAGGACCGTTATCTGTATGAACATGGAAATATCTACACAGCCATCTGGATGAAAATGGAAATAGTTACACCGCTATCTGTATGAACATGGAAATATCTACACCGATATCTGTATGAACATGTAAATATCTTCACCGCCATCTGTATGAACATAGATATATCTACACAGCCATCTGGATGAACATGGAAATATCTACACCGCTATCTGTATGAACATGGAAATAGCTACACCGCTATCTGTATGAACATGGAAATATCTACACCACAACCTGTATGAACATGGAAATATCTACACCGCTATCAGCATGAACATGGAAATATCTTCACCGTCATCTGTATGAACATGGATATATCTACACAGCAATCTGGATGAACATGGAAATATCTACACCGCTATCTGTATGAACATGGAAATAGCTACACCTCTATCTGTATGAACATGGAAATATCTACACCGCTATCTGTATGAACTTGGAAAGACCTACACCGCTATCTGTATGAACATGGAAATATCTTCACTGCCATCTGTATGAACACGCATATATCTACACAGCCATCTGGATGAAAATGGATATATCTCCACCGCTATCTGCATGAACATGGAAATATCTACACCGCTGTCTGTGTAAACATGCATACATGTTCACCGCTATCTGCATAAACATGGAAATATCTACACCGCTATCTGTAAGAACATGGAAATATCTACACAGCTATCTGTTTGAACATGGAAATATCTACACCGCTATCTGCATGAAAATGGAAATTTCTACACAGCTATCTGCATATACATGGAAATATCTACAAAGCTATTTCTCTACACAAGGAAATATCTACACCGCAATCTCTATAAACATGGAAATATCTACACCGCCATCTGTATGAACATGGAAATATCTGCACCGCCATCTGTATGAACATATAAATATCTAGACCGCCATCTGTATTAAGATGGAGGTATCTACACCGCTATCTGTATAAACATGGAAATATCTACACCGCTATCTATATAAACATGGAAAAATCTACACCGCTATCTGTATAAACATGGAAATATCTACACCGCTACCTGTATAAACATGGAAATAACAGCACCGCCATCTGAATGAATATGGAAATATCTACACCGCTATCTCTATGAACATGGAAATATCTACACAGATATCTGTATGAACATGGAAATATCTTCACTGCCATCTGTATGAACATGGATATATCTACACAGCCATCTGGACGAACATGGAAATATCAGCACCGCTCTCTGTATGAACATGGAAATATCTACACCGCTATCTGTATGAACATGGAAATATCTACACCGCTATCTGTATGAACATGGAAATAACTTCACCGACATCTGTATGAATATGGATATATCTACACAGCCATCTGGATGAACATGGAAATATCTACACCGCTATCTGGATGAACATGGAAATATCTACACCGCTATCTGTGTAAACATGCGTACATCTTCAAAGCTATCTGTATAAACATGGATATATCTACCCCGCTATCTGTATAAACATGGAAATATCTACACTGCTACCTGTATAAACATGGAAATATCAGCACCGTTATCTGTATGAACATGGAAATATCTACACAGCCATCTGGATGAAAATGGAAATAGTTACACCGCTATCTGTATGAACATGGAAATAGCTACACCGCTATCTCTTTGAACATGGAAATATCTACACCGCTATCTGTATGAACATGGAAATATCTACACCGCAATCTGTATGAACATGGAAATATCTACACCGCTATCTGTATGAACGTGGAAATATCTTCACTGCCATCTGTATGAACATGCATATATCTACACAGCCATCTGGATGAACATGGAAATATCTACACCGCTATCTGTATGAACATGCAAATATCTACACCACTATCTGTGTGAACATGCATACATCTTCACCGCTATCTGTATAAACATGGAAATATCTACACCGCTATCTGTATGACCATGGAAATATCTACACCGCTATCTGTTTGAACACGGAAATATCTACTCCGCTATCTGCATGATAATGGAAATATCTACACAGCTATCTGCATATACATGGAAATATCTACAAAGCTATTTCTTTACACATGGAAATAACTACACCGCTATCTATATTAACATGAAAATATCTCCACCGCCATCTGTATGAACATGGAAATATCTGCACCGCCATCTGTATGAACATATAAGTATCTAAACCTCCATCTGTATTAAGATGGAGATATCTACACCTCTATCTGTATAAACATAGAAATATCTACACCGCTATCTGTATAAACATGGAAATATCTACACCGCTATCTGTATAAACATGGAAATACCTACACCGCTACCTGTATAAACATGGAAGTATCAGCACCGCCCTCTGTATGAACATGGAAATATCTACACCGCTATCTGTATGGACATGGAAATATCTACACCGATATCTGTATGAACATGTAAATATCTTCACCGCCATCTGTATGAACATAGATATATCTACACAGCCATCTGGATGAACATGGAAATATCAGCAACGCTGTCTGTATGGACATGGAAATATCTACACCGCTATCTGTATGAACATGGAAATATCTACAACGCTATCTGTATGAACATGGAAATATCTTCACCGCCATCTGTATGAACATGGATATATCTACACAGCCATCTGGATGAAGATGGAAATATCTACACCGCTATCTGTATGAACATGGAAATATCTACACCGCTATCTGTGTAAACATGCATACACCTTCACCGCTATCTGTATAAACATGGAAATGTCTACACCCCTATGGATATGAACATGGAAATATCTAATCCGCTATCTGTTTGAACATGTAAAAATCTACACCGCTATCTGCATGAAAATGTAAATATCTACACAGCTATCTGCATATACATGGAAATATCTACAAAGCTATTTCTTTACGCTTGGAAATATCTACACCGCTATCTCTATAAACATGGAAATATCTACACCGCCATCTGTATGAATATGGAAATATCTGCACTGCCATCTGTATGAACATATTAATATCTACATCGCCATCTGTTTTAAGAAGGAGATATCTACACCGCTATCTGTATAAACATGGAAATATCTACACCGCTATCTGTATAAACATGGAAATATCTACACCGCTATCTGTATAAACATGGAAATATCTACACCGCTACCTGCATAACCATGGAAATATCACCACCGCTATCTGTATGAACATGGAAATATCTACACAGACATCTGAATGAACATGGAAATATCTACAACACTATCTGTATGACCATGGAAATAGCTACACCGCTATCTGTATGAACATGGAAATATCTACGCCACTATCTGTATGAACCTGGAAATATCTACACCGCTATCTGTATGAACATGGAAATATCTTCACCGCCATCTGTATGAACATGGATATATCTACACAGCCATCTGGATGAACATGGAAATATCTACACCGCTATCTGTATGAACATGGAAATATCTACACCGCTATCTGTATGAACATGGAAATAGCAACACCGCTATCTGTATGAACATGGAAATATCTACACCGCTATCTGTATGAACATGGAAATATCTTCACCGCCACCTGTATGAACATGGATATATCTACACAGCCATCTGGATGAACATGGAAATATCTACACCGCTATCTGTATGAACATGGATATATCTACACCACTATCTGTGTAAACATGCATACATCTTCACCGCTATCTGTATAAACATGGAAATACCAACACCGCTATCTGTATGAACATGGAAATATCTACACCGCTATCTGTTTGAACATGGAAATATCTACACCGCTATCTGTATGAACATGGAAATATCTACACAGCTATCTGCATATACATGGAAACATCTAAAAAGCTATCTCTTTACACATGGAAATAACTACACCGCTATCTCTATAAACATGGAAATATCTTCACCACCATCTGTATGAACATGGAAATATCTGCACCGCCATCTTTATGAACATATAAATATCTGCACCTCTATCTGTATTAATATGCAGATATCTACACCGCTATCTCTATAAACATGGAAATATCTACACCGCTATCTGTATAAACATGGAAATATCTACACCGCTATCTGTATAAACATGGAAATATCTACACCGCTACCTGTATAAACATGGAAATATCAGCACCGCTGTCTGTATGAACATGGAAATATCTACACCGCTATCTGTATGAACATGGAAATATCTACACTGCTATCTGTATGAACATGGAAATAACCTCACCGACATCTGTATGAACATGGATATGTCTACACAGCCATTTGGATGAACATGGAAATATCTACACCGCTATCTGTATGAACATGGAAATATCTACACCGCTGTCTGTGTAAACATGCATACATCTTCACCGCTATCTGTATAAACATGGATATATCTGCCCCGCTATCTGTATAAACATGGAAATATCTACACCGCTACCTGTTTAAACATGGAAATATCAGCACCGTTATCTGTATGAACATGGAAATATCTACACAGCCATCTGGATGAAAATGGAAATAGTTACACCGCTATCTGTATGAACATGGAAATAGCTACACCGCTATCTGTATGAAAGTGGAAATATCTACACCGCTATCCGTATGAACATGGAAATATCTTCACCGCCATCTGTATGAACATGAATATATCTACACAGCCATCTGGATGAACATGGAAATATCTACAGCGCTATATGTATGAACATGGAATTAGCTACACCGCTATCTGTACGAACATGGAAATATCTACACCGCTATCTGTATGAACATGGAAATATCTACACCGCTATCTGTATGAACATGGAAATATCTTCACCGCCATCAGTATGAACATGGATATATCTACACAGCCATCTGGATGAACATGGAAATATCTACACCACTATCTGTACGAACATGGAAATATCTACACCGCTATCTGTGTGAACATGCATACATCTTCACCGCTATCTGTATAAACATGGAAATACCTACACCGCTATCTGTATGAACATGGAAATCTCTACACCGCTATCTGTTTGAACATGGAAATATATACACCGCTATCTGCATGGAAATGGAAATATCTACACAGCTATCTGCAAATACATGGAAATATCTACAAAGCTATTTCTTTACACATGGAAATAACTACACCGCTATCTCTATAAACATGGAAATATCTACACCGCCATCTGTATGAACATGGAAATATCTGCACCGCCATCTGTATGAACACATAAATATCTACACCGCCATCTGTATGAAGATGGAGATATCTACACCGCTATCTGTATAAACATGGAAATATCTACACCGCTATCTGTATAAACATGGAAATATCTACACCGTTATCTGTATAAACATGGAAATATCTACACCGCTACCTGTATAAACATGGAAATATCAGCACCGCTATCTGTATGAACATGGAAATATCTTCACAGCCATCTGGATGAACATGGAATTATCTACACCGCTATCTTTATGAACATGGAAATAGCTACACCGCTATCTGTATGAACATGGAAATATCTACACCACTATCTGTATGAACATGGAAATATCTTCACCGCCATCTGTATGAACATGGATATATCTACACAGCCATCTGGATGTACATGGAAATATCTACACCGCTATATATATGAACATGGAAATAGCTACACCGCTGTCTGTATGAACATGGAAATATCTACACCGCTATCTGTATGAACATGGAAATATCTACACCGCAATCTGTATGAACATGGAAATATCTTCACCGCCATCTGTATGAACATGGATATATCTACACAGCGATCTGGATGAACATGGAAATATCTACACCGCTATCTGTATGAACATGGAAATATCTACACCGCTGTCTGTGTAAACATGCATACATCTTCACCGCTATCTGTATAAACATGGAAATACCAACACCGCTATCTGTATGAACATGGAAATATCTACACCGCTATCTGTTTGAACATGGAAATATCTACACCGCTATCTGTATGAAAATGGAAATATCTACACAGCTATCTGCATATACATGGAAATATCTAAAAAGCTATCTCTTTACACATGGAAATAACTAAACCGCTATCTCTATAAACACGGAAATATCTTCACCACCATCTGTATGAACATGGAAATATCTGCACCGCCATCTGTATGAACATATAAATATCTGCACCTCCATCTGTATTTAGATGCAGATATCTACACCGCTATCTGTATAAACATGGAAATATCTACACCGCTATCTGTATAAACATGGAAATATCTACACCGCTATCTGTATAAACATGGAAATATCTACACCGCTACCTGTATAAACATGGAAATATCAGCACAACTATCTGTATGAACATGGAAATATCTACACCGCTATCTGTATGAACATGGAAATATCTACACCGCTATCTGTATGAACATGGAAATATCTTCACCGCCATCTGTATGAACATAGATATATCTACACAGCCACCTGGATGAACATGGAAATATCAGCAACGCTGTCTGTATGGGCATGGAAATATCTACACCGCTATCTGTATGTACATGGAAATATCTACACCGCTATCTGTATGAACATGGAAATATCTTCACCGCCATCTGTATGAACATGGATATATCTACACAGCCAGCTGGATGAAGATGGAAATATCTACACCGCTATCTGTATGAACATGGAAATATCTACACCGCTATCTGTGTAAACATGCATTCATCTTCACCACTATCTGTATAAACATGGAAATGTCAACACTGCTATCTGTATGAACATGGAAATATCTACACCGCTATCTGTTTGAACATGGAAATATCTACAACGCTATCTGCATGAAAATGGAAATATCTACAAAGATATCTGCATATATATGGAAATATCTATACAGCTATCTCTTTACACATGGAAATAACTACACCGCTATCTCTATAAACATGGAAATATGTACACCGCCATCTGTATGAACATGGAAATATCTTCACCGCCATCTCTATGAACATGAATATATCTACACAGCCATCTAGATGAACATGGAAATTTCTACACCGCTATATGTATGAACATGGAATTAGCTACACCGCTATCTGTATGAACATGGAAATATCTACACCGCTATCTGTATGAACATGGAAATATCTACACCGCTATCTGTATGAACATGGAAATATCTTCACCGCCATCTGTATGAACATGGATATATCTACACAGCCATCTGGATGAACATGGAAATATCTACACCGCTATCTGTATGAACATGGATATATCTACACCACTATCTGTGTAAACATGCATACATCTTCACCGCTATCTGTATAAACATGGAAATACCAACACCGCTATCTGTATGAACATGGAAATGTCTACACCGCTATCTGTTTGAACATGGAAATATCTACACCGCTATCTGTATAAACATGGAAATATCTACACAGCTGTCTGCATATACATGGAAACATCTAAAAAGCTATCTCTTTACACATGGAAATAACTACACCGCTATCTCTATAAACATGGAAATATCTTCACCACCATCTGTATGAACATGGAAATATCTGCACCGCCATCTGTATGAACATATAAATATCTGCACCTCCATCTGTATTAATATGCAGATATCTACACCGCTATCTCTATAAACATGGAAATATCTACACCGCTATCTGTATAAACATGGAAATATCTACACCGCTATCTGTATTAACATGGAAATATCTACACCACTACCTGTATGAACATGGAAATATCAGCACCGCTGTCTGTATGAACATGGAAATATCTACACCGCTATCTGTATGAACATGGAAATATCTACACCGCTATCTGTATGAACATGGAAATAACTTCACCGACATCTGTATGAACATGGATATGTCTACACAGCCATCTGGATGAACATGGAAATATCTACACCGCTATCTGTATGAACATGGAAATATCTACACCGCTGTCTGTGTAAACATGCATACATCTTCACCGCTATCTGTATAAACATGGATATATCTACCCCGCTAACTGTATAAACATAGAAATATCTACACCGCTACCTGTATAAACATGGAAATATCAGGACCGTTATCTGTATGAACATGGAAATATCTACACAGCCATCTGGATGAAAATGGAAATAGTTACACCGCTATCTGTATGAACATGGAAATAGCTACACCGCTATCTGTATGAAAGTGGAAATATCTACACCGCTATCCGTATGAACATGGAAATATCTTCACCGCCATCTGTATGAACATGAATATATCTACACAGCCATCTGGATGAACATGGAAATATCTACACCGCTATATGTATGAACATGGAATTAGCTACACCGCTATCTGTACGAACATGGAAATATCTACACCGCTATCTGTATGAACATGGAAATATCTACACCGCTATCTTTATGAACATGGAAATATCTTCACCGCCATCTCTATGAACATGGATATATCTACACAGCCATCTGAATTAACTTTGAAATATCTACACCGCTATCTGTATGAACATGGAAATAGCTACACCGCTGTCTGTATGAACATGGAAATATCTACACCACTATCTGTATGAACATGGAAATATCTACACCGCTATCTGCATGAACATGGAAATATCTTCACCGCAATCTGTATGAACATGGATATATCTACACAGCAATCTGGATGAACATGGAAATATCTACACCGCTATCTGAATGAACATGGAAATAGCTACACCTCTGTCTGTATGAACATGGAAAGATCTACACCGCTATCTGTATGAACATGGAAATATCTTCACCGCCGTCAGTATGAACATGGATATATCTACACAGCCATCTGGATGAACATGGAAATATCTACACCACTATCTGTACGAACATGGAAATATCTACACCGCTATCTGTGTGAACATGCATACATCTTCACCGCTATCTGTATAAACATGGAAATACCTACACCGCTATCTGTATGAACATGGAAATCTCTACACCGCTATCTGTTTGAACATGGAAATATCTACACCGCTATCTGCATGGAAATGGAAATATCTACACAGCTATCTGCATATACATGGAAATATCTACAAAGCTATTTCTTTACACATGGAAATAACTACACCGCTATCTCTATAAACATGGAAATATCAGCACCGCCATCTGTATGAACATAGAAATATCTGCACCGCCATCTGTATGAACACATAAATATCTACACCGCCAACTGTATGAAGATGGAGATATCTACACCGCTATCTGTATAAACATGGAAATATCTACACCGCTATCTGTATAAAAATGGAAATATCTACACCGTTATCTGTATAAACATGGAAATATCTACACCGCTACCTGTATAAACATGGAAATATCAGCACCGCTATCTGTATGAACATGGAAATATCTTCACAGCCATCTGGATGAACATGGAATTATGTACACCGCTATCTTTATGAACATGGAAATAGCTACACCGCTATCTGTATGAACATGGAAATATCTACACCACTATCTGTATGAACATGGAAATATCTTCACCGCCATCTGTATGAACATGGATATATCTACACAGCCATCTGGATGTACATGGAAATATCTACACCGCTATATATATGATCATGGAAATAGCTACACCGCTGTCTGTATGAACATGGAAATATCTACACCGCTATCTGTATGAACATGGAAATATCTACACCGCAATCTGTATGAACATAGAAATATCTTCACCGCCATCTGTATGAACATGGATATATCTACACAGCGATCTGGATGAACATGGAAATATCTACACCGCTATCTGTATGAACATGGAAATATCTACACCGCTGTCTGTGTAAACATGCATACATCTTCACCGCTATCTGTATAAACATGGAAATACCAACACCGCTATCTGTATGAACATGGAAATATCTACACCGCTATCTGTTTGAACATGGAAATATCTACACCGCTATCTGTATGAAAATGGAAATATCTACACAGCTATCTGCATATACATGGAAATATCTAAAAAGCTATCTCTTTACACATGGAAATAACTACACCGCTATCTCTATAAACATGGAAATATCTTCACCACCATCTGTATGAACATGGAAATATCTGCACCGCCATCTGTATGAACATATAAATATCTGCACCTCCATCTGTATTTAGATGCAGATATCTACACCGCTATCTGTATAAACATGGAAATATCTACACCGCTATCTGTATAAACATGGAAATATCTACACCGCTATCTGTATAAACATGGAAATATCTACACCGCTACCTGTATAAACATGGAAATATCTGCACCGCTATCTGTATGAACATGGAAATATCTACACCGCTATCTGTATGAACATGGAAATATCTACACCGCTATCTGTATGAACATGGAAATATGTTCACCGCCATCTGTATGAACATAGATATATCTACACAGCCACCTGGATGAACATGGAAATATCAGCAACGCTGTCTGTATGGGCATGGAAATATCTACACCGCTATCTGTATGTACATGGAAATATCTACACCGCTATCTGTATGAACATGGAAATATCTTCACCGCCATCTGTATGAACATGGATATATCTACACAGCCAGCTGGATGAAGATGGAAATATCTACACCGCTATCTGTATGAACATGGAAATATCTACACCGCTATCTGTGTAAACATGCATTCATCTTCACCGCTATCTGTATAAACATGGAAATGTCAACACTGCTATCTGTATGAACATAGAAATATCTACACCGCTATCTGTTTGAACATGGAAATATCTACAACGCTATCTGCATGAAAATGGAAATATCTACAAAGCTATCTGCATATACATGGAAATATCTATACAGCTATCTCTTTACACATGGAAATAACTACACCGCTATCTCTATAAACATGGAAATATGTACACCGCCATCTGTATGAACATGGAAATATCTTCACCGCCATCTGTATGAACATGAATATATCTACACAGCCATCTAGATGAACATGGAAATTTCTACACCGCTATATGTATGAACATGGAATTAGCTACACCGCTATCTGTATGAACATGGAAATATCTACACCGCTATCTGTATGAACATGGAAATAGCTACACCTCTGTCTGTATGAACATGGAAAGATCTACACCGCTATCTGTATGAACATGGAAATATCTTCACCGCCATCAGTATGAACATGGATATATCTACACAGCCATCTGGATGAACATGGAAATATCTACACCACTATCTGTACGAACATGGAAATATCTACACCGCTATCTGTGTGAACATGCATACATCTTCACCGCTATCTGTATAAACATGGAAATACCTACACCGCTATCTGTATGAACATGGAAATCTCTACACCGCTATCTGTTTGAACATGGAAATATCTACACCGCTATCTGCATGGAAATGGAAATATCTACACAGCTATCTGCATATACATGGAAATATCTACAAAGCTATTTCTTTACACATGGAAATAACTACACCGCTATCTCTATAAACATGGAAATATCAGCACCGCCATCTGTATGAACATGGAAATATCTGCACCGCCATCTGTATGAACACATAAATATCTACACCGCCATCTGTATGAAGATGGAGATATCTACACCGCTATCTGTATAAACATGGAAATATCTACACCGCTATCTGTATAAAAATGGAAATATCTACACCGTTATCTGTATAAACATGGAAATATCTACACCGCTACCTGTATAAACATGGAAATATCAGCACCGCTATCTGTATGAACATGGAAATATCTTCACAGCCATCTGGATGAACATGGAATTATGTACACCGCTATCTTTATGAACATGGAAATAGCTACACCGCTATCTGTATGAACATGGAAATATCTACACCACTATCTGTGTGAACATGGAAATATCTTCACCGCCATCTGTATGAACATGGATATATCTACACAGCCATCTGGATGTACATGGAAATATCTACACCGCTATATATATGATCATGGAAATAGCTACACCGCTGTCTGTATGAACATGGAAATATCTACACCGCTATCTGTATGAACATGGAAATATCTACACCGCAATCTGTATGAACATGGAAATATCTTCACCGCCATCTGTATGAACATGGATATATCTACACAGCGATCTGGATGAACATGGAAATATCTACACCGCTATCTGTATGAACATGGAAATATCTACACCGCTGTCTGTGTAAACATGCATACATCTTCACCGCTATCTGTATAAACATGGAAATACCAACACCGCTATCTGTATGAACATGGAAATATCTACACCGCTATCTGTTTGAACATGGAAATATCTACACCGCTATCTGTATGAAAATGGAAATATCTACACAGCTATCTGCATATACATGGAAATATCTAAAAAGCTATCTCTTTACACATGGAAATAACTACACCGCTATCTCTATAAACATGGAAATATCTTCACCACCATCTGTATGAACATGGAAATATCTGCACCGCCATCTGTATGAACATATAAATATCTGCACCTCCATCTGTATTTAGATGCAGATATCTACACCGCTATCTGTATAAACATGGAAATATCTACACCGCTATCTGTATAAACATGGAAATATCTACACCGCTATCTGTATAAACATGGAAATATCTACACCGCTACCTGTATAAACATGGAAATATCTGCACCGCTATCTGTATGAACATGGAAATATCTACACCGCTATCTGTATGAACATGGAAATATCTACACCGCTATCTGTATGAACATGGAAATATCTTCACCGCCATCTGTATGAACATAGATATATCTACACAGCCACCTGGATGAACATGGAAATATCAGCAACGCTGTCTGTATGGACATGGAAATATATACACCGCTATCTGTATGAACATGGAAATATCTACACCGCTATCTGAACATGGAAATATCTTCACCGCCATCTGTATGAACATGGATATATCTACACAGCCAGCTGGATGAAGATGGAAATATCTACACCGCTATCTGTATGAAAATGGAAATATCTACACCGCTATCTGTGTAAACATGCATTCATCTTCACCGCTATCTGTATAAACATGGAAATATCTACACTGCTATCTGTATGAACATGGAAATATCTACACCGCTATCTGTTTGAACATGGAAATATCTACAACGCTATATGCATGAAAATGGAAATATCTACAAAGCTATCTGCATATACATGGAAATATCTATACAGCTATCTCTTTACACATGGAAATAACCACACCGCTATCACTATAAACATGGAAATATCTACACCGCCATCTGTATGAACATGGAAATATCTTCACCGCCATCTGTATGAACATGAATCTATCTACACAGCCATCTAGATGAACATGGAAATATCTACACCGCTATATGTATGAACATGGAATTAGCTACACCGCTGTCTGTATGAACATGGAAATATCTACACCGCTATCTGTATGAACATGGAAATATCTACACCGCTATCTGTATGAACATGGAAATATCTTCACCGCCATCTGTATGAACATGGATATATCTACACAGCCATCTGGATGAACATGTAAATATCTTCACCGCTATCTGTATGAACATGGATATATCTACACCACTATCTGTGTAAACATGCATACATCTTCACCGCTATCTGTATAAACATGGAAATATCTAAACCGCTATCTGTATGACCATGGAAATATCTACACCGCTATCTGTTTGAACACGGAAATATCTACTCCGCTATCTGCATGAAAATGTAAATATCTACACAGCTATCTGCATATACATGGAAATATCTACAAAGCTATTTCTTTACACATGGAAATAACTACACCGCTATCTCTATTAACATGGAGATATCTACACCGCCATCTGTATGAACATGGAAATATCTGCACCGCCATCTGTATGAACATATAAATATCTACACCGCCATCTGTATTAAGATGGAGATGTCTACACCGCTATCTGTATATACATGGAAATATCTACACCGCTATCTGTATAAACAAGGAAATATCTACACCGCTATCTGTATAAACATGGAAATATCTACACCGCTATCTGTATAAACTTGGAAATATCTACACCGCTATCTGTATAAACATGGAAATATCTGCACTGCTATCTGTATTAACATGGAAATATCTACACCGCTATCTGTATGAACGTGGAAATATCTACACCGCTACCTGTATAAACATGGAAATATCAGCACCGCTATCTGTATGAACATGGAAATATCTACACAGACATCTGGATGAACATGGAAATATCTACACCGCTATCTGTATGAATATGGAAATAGCTATACAGCTATCTGTATGAACATGGAAATATCTACACCACTATCTGTATGAATTTGGAAATATCTTCACCGCCATCTGTATGAACATGGATATATCTACACAGCCATCTGTATGACCATGGACATATCTACACAGCCATCTGGATGAACATGGAAATATCTACACCGCTATCTGTATAAACATGGAAATATCTACACAGCTATCTGTATGAACATGGAAATATCTACACCGCTATCTGTATAAACATGGAAATATCAGCACCGCTATCTGTATGAACATGGAAATATCTACACCGCTATCTGTATGAACATGGAAAAATCTACACCGCTATCTGTAAGAACATGGAAATATCTTCACCGCCGTCTGTATGAACATGGATATATCTACACAGCCATCTGGATGAATATGGAAATATCTGCACAGCTATCTGGGAAAACATGCATACATTTTCACCGCTATCTGTATAAACATGGAAATATGTACACCGCTATCTGTATGAACATGGAAATATCTACACCGCTATCTGTTTGAACATGGAAATATCTACACCGCTATCTGCATGAAAATGGAAATATCTACACCGCTATCAGCATATACATGGAAATATCTACAAAGCTATTTCTTTACACATGGAAATAACTACACCGCTATCTCTATAAACATGGAAATATCTACACCGCCATCTGTATGAACATGGAAATATCTGCACCGCCATCTGTATGAACATATAAATATCTACACCGCCATCTGTATTAAGATGGAGATATCTACACTGCTATCTGTATAAACATGGAAATATCTACACCGCTATCTGTATAAACATGGAAATATCTACACCGCTACCTGTATAAACATGGAAACATCAGCACTGCTATCTCTATGAACATGGAAATATCTACACAGCCATCTGGATGAACATGGAAATACCAACACCGCTATCTGTATGATCATGGAAATACCTACACCGCTATATCTATGAACATGGAAATATCTACACCACTATCTGTATGAACATGGAAACATCTGCACCGCTATCTGTATGAACATGGAAATATCTACACAACTATCTGTATAAACATGGAAATATCAACACCGCTACCTGTATAAACATGGAAATATCAGCACAGCTATCTGTATGAACATGGAAATATCTACACCGCTATCTCTATGAACATGGAAATATCTACACAGCCATCTGGATGAACAAGGAAATATCAGCACCGCTGTCTGTATGAACATGGAAATATCTACACCGCTATCAGTATGAACATGGAAATATCTACACCGCTATCTGTGTAAACATGCATACATCTTCACCGCTATCTGTATAAACATGGAAATATCTACACCGCTATCTGTTTGAACATGGAAATATCTACACCGCTATCTGTTTGAACATGGAAATATCTACACCGCTATCTGCATGAAAATGGAAATATCTACACAGCGATCTGCATATACATGGAAATATCTACAAAGTTATTTCTTTACACATGGAAATAACTATACCGCTATCTCTATAAACATGGAAATATCTACACCGCCATCTGTATGAACATGGAAATATCTGCACCGCCATCTGTATGAACATATAAATATCTACACAGCCATCTGTATTAAGATGGAGATATCTACACCGCTATCTGTATAAACATGGAAATATCTACACCGATATCTGTATGAACATGGAAATATCTTCACCGCCATCTGTATGAAAATAGATATATCTACACAGCCGTCTGGATGAACACGGAAATATCAGCACCGCTGTCTGTATGAACATGGAAATATCTACACAGCAATCTGTATGAACATGGAAATATCTACACCGCTATCTGTATGAACATGGAAATATCTTCACCGCCATCCGTATGAACATGGATATATCTACGCAGCCATCTGGATGAACATGGAAATCTCTACACCGCTATCTGTGTAAACATGCATACATCTTCACCGATATCTGTATAAACATGGAAATATCTACACCGCTATCTGTATAAGCATGGAAATATGTACACCACTACCTGTATAAACATGGAAATATCAGCACCGCTATCTGTATGAACATGGAAATATCTACACAGCCATCTGGACGAATATGGAAATATCAGCACCGCTATCTGTATGAACATGGATATGTCTACACAGCCATCTGGATGAACATGGAAATATCTACACCGCTATCTGTATGAACATGCAAATAGCTACACCGCTATCAGTATGAACATGGAAATATCAACACCGATATCTGTATGAACATGGAAGTATCTACACCGCTTTTTGTATGAACATTGAAATATTTTCACCGCCATATGTATGAACACGGATATATCTACACAGCCATCTGGATGAACATGGAAATATCTACACCGCTATCTGTATGAACATGGAAATATCTACACCGCTATCTGTATGAACGTGGAAATATCTTCACCGCCATCTGTGTGAACATGGATATATCTACACAGCCATCTGGATGAACATGGAAATATCTACACCGCTATCTGTATGAAGATGGAAATATCTTCACCGCTTTCTGTGTAAACATGCATACATCTTCACCACTATCTGTATAAACATGGAAATACCTACACTGCTATCTGTATGAACATGGAAATATCTACAGCGCTATCTGTTTGAACATGGAAATATCTACACCGCTATCAGCAAGAAAATGGAAATATCTGCAAAGCTGTCTGCATATACATGGAAATATCTATACAGCTATCTCTTTACACATGGAAATAACTACACCGCTATCTCTATAAATATGGAAATATCTACACCGCCATCTGTATTAACATGGAAATATCTGCACCGCCGTCTGTATGAACATATAAATTTCTACACCAACGTCTGTATTAAGATGGAGATATCTACACCGCTATCTGTATAAACATGGAAATATCTACACCGCTATCTGTATAAACATGGAAATATCTACACCGCTATCTGTATAAACATGGAAATATCTACACCGCTACCAGTATAAACATGGAAATATTAGCACCTCAATCTGTATGAACATGGAAATATCTACACCGCTATCTGTATGAACATGGAAATATCTACACCACTATCTGTATGAACATGGAAATACCTTCACCGCCATCAGTATGAACATGGATATATCTACACAGCCATCTGCATGAACATAGAAATATCTACACCGCTATCTAAACATGGAAATATCTACACCGCTATCAGCATGAAAATGGAAATATCTACAAATCTATCTGCATATACATGGAAATATCTATACAGCTATCTCTTTACACATGTAAATAACTACACCGCTACCTCTATAAACATGGAAATATCTACACCGCTATCTGTATGAACATGGAAATATCTACACCGCTATCTGTATGAACATATAAATATCTACACAGTCATCTGTATTAAGATGGAGATATCTACACCGCTATATGTATAAACATGGAAATATTTACACCGATATCTGTATGAACATGGAAATATCTTCACCGCCATCTGTATGAACATGGATATATCTACACTGCCATCTGGATGAACATGGAAATATCTACACCGCTATCTGTATGAACATGGAAATATCTACACCGCTAACTGTGTAAACATGCATACATCTTCACCGCTATCTGTATAAACATGGAAGTATCTACACCGCTGTCTGTATAAACATGGAAATATCTACACCGCTACCTGTATAAACATGGAAATATCAGCACCGCTATCTGTATGAACATGGAAATATCTACACAGCCATCTGGATGCATATGGAAATATCTACACCGCTATCTGTATGAACATGGAAATAGCTACACCGCTATCTGTATGAAAACGGAAATATCTACACCACTATCTGTATGAACATGGAAATAACTTCACCGCCATCTGTATGAACATGGATATATCTAAACAGCCATCTGGATGAACATGGAAATATCTACACCACTATATGTATGAACATGGAAATAGCTATACCGCTATCTGTATGAACATGGAAATAGCAACACCGCTATCTGTATGAACATGGAAATATCTACACCGCTATCTGTATGAACATGGAAATATGTACACCACTATCTGTATGAACATGGAAATATCTTCACCGCCATCTGTATGAACATGGATATATCTAAACAGCCATCTGGATGAATATGGAAATATCTGCACACCTATATGTATGAACATGGAAATATCTACACCGCTATCTGTATGAACATGGAAATATCTACACCGCTATCTGTATGAACATGGAAGTATCTACACCGCTATCTGTATGAACATGGAAATATCTTCACCGCCATATGTTTGAACATGGAAATATCTACACTGCCATCTGGATGGAAATGGAAATATCTACACCTCTATATGTATGAACATTGAAATAGCTACACCACTATCTGTATGTACATGGAAATATCTACACCGCTATCTGTATGAACATGGAAGTATCTACACCGCTATCTATTTGAACATGGAAATATCTTCACCGCCATATGTATGAAGAAGGATATATCTACACAGCCATCTGGATGAACTTGGAAATATCTACACCGCTATCTGTATGAACATGGAAATATCTACACCGCTATCTGTTTGAACATGGAAATATCTACTCCGCTATCTGCATGAAAATGGAAATATCTACACAGCTATCAGCATATACATGGAAATATCTACAAAGCTATTTCTTTACACATGGAAATAACTACACCGCTATCTCTATTAACATGGAAATATCTACACCGCCATCTGTACGAACAAGGAAATATCTGCACCACCATCTGTATGAACATATAAATATCTACACCGCCATCTGTATTAAAATGGAGATATCTACACCGCTATCTGTATAAACATGGAAATATCTACACCGCTATCTGTATAAACATGGAAATATCTACACCGCTATCTGTATAAACATGGAAATATCTACACCGCTACCTGTATAAACATGGAAATATCAGCACCGATATCTGTATGAACATGGAAATATCTACACAGACATCTGGATGAACATGGAAATATCTACACCGCTATCTGTATGAATATGGAAATAGCTATACAGCTATCTGTATGAACATGGAAATATCTACACCACTATCTGTATGAATTTGGAAATATCTTCACCGCCATCTGTATGAACATGGATATATCTACACAGCCATCTGGATGAACATGGAAATATCTACACCGCTATCTGTATGAACATGGAAATAGCTACACCTCTATCCGTATGAACATGGAAATATCTACACCGCTATCTGTATGAACATGGAAAAATCTACACCGCTATCTGTAGGAACATGGAAATATCTTCACCGCCGTCTGTATGAACATGGATATATCTACACAGCCATCTGGATGAACATGGAAATATCTGCACCGCTATCTGTGTAAACATGCATACATTTTCACCGCTATCTGTATAAACATGGAAATATCTACACCGCTATCTGTATGAACATGGAAATATCTACACCGCTATCTGTTTGAACATGGAAATATCTACACCGCTATCTGCATGAAAATGGAAATATCTACACCGCTATCAGCATATACATGGAAATATCTACAAAGCTATTTCTTTACACATGGAAATAACTACACCGCTATCTCTATAAACATGGAAATATCTACACCGCCATCTGTATGAACATGGAAATATCTGCACCGCCATCTGTATGAACATATAAATATCTACACCGCCATCTGTATTAAGATGGAGATATCTACACTGCTATCTGTATAAACATGTAAATATCTACACCGCTATCTGTATAAACATGGAAATATCTACAACGCGATCTGCATGAACATGGAAATATTTACACCGCTACCTCTATAAACATGGAAACATCAGCACCGCTATCTCTATGAACATGGAAATATCTACACAGCCATCTGGATGAACATGGAAATACCAACACCGCTATCTGTATGAACATGGAAATACCTACACCGCTATATCTATGAACATGGAAATATCTACACCACTATCTGTATGAATATGGAAACATCTGCACCGCTATCTGTATGAACATGGAAATATCTACACAACTATCTGTATAAACATGGAAATATCTACACCGCTACCTGTATAAACACGGAAATATCAGCACAGCTATCTGTATGAACATGGAAATATCTACACCGCTATCTCTATGAACATGGAAATATCTACACAGCCATCTGGATGAACAAGGAAATATCAGCACCACTGTCTGTATGAACATGGAAATATCTACACCGCTATCTGTATGAACATGGAAATATCTACACCGCTATCTGTGTAAACATGCATATATCTTCACCGCTATCTGTATAAACATGGAAATATCTACACCGCTATCTGTTTGAACATGGAAATATCTACACCGCTATCTGTTTGAACATGGAAATATCTACACCGCTATCTGCATGAAAATGGAAATATCTACACAGCGATCTGCATATACATGGAAATATCTACAAAGTTATTTCTTTACACATGGACATAACTACACCGCTATCTCTATAAACATGGAAATATCTACACCGCCATCTGTATGAACATGGAAATATCCGCACCGCCATCTGTATGAACATATAAATATCTACACAGCCATCTGTATTAAGATGGAGATATCTACACCGCTATCTGTATAAACATTTAAATACCTACACCGATATCTGTATGAACATGGAAATATCTTCACCGCCATCTGTATGAACATAGATATATCTACACAGCCGTCTGGATGAACATGGAAATATCAGCACCGCTGTCTGTATGAACATGGAAATATCTACACCGCTATCTGTATGAACATGGAAATATCTACACCGCTATCTGTATGAACATGGAAATATCTTCACCGCCATATGTATGAACATGGATATATCTGCACAGCCATCTGGATGAACATGGAAACATCTACACCTCTATATGTATGAACATGCAAATAGCTACACCGCTATCAGTATGAACATGGAAATATCAACACCGATATCTGTATGAACATGGAAGTATCTACACCGCTATCTGTATGAACGTTGAAATATTTTCACCGCCATATGTATGAACACGCATATATCTACACAGCCATCTGGATGAACATGGAAATATCTACACCGCTATCTGTATGAACATGGAAATATCTTCACCGCCATCTGTGTGAACATGGATATATCTACACAGCCATCTGGATGAACATGGAAATATCTACACCGCTATCTGTATGAACATGGAAATATCTACACCGCTTTCTGTGTGAACATGGATATATCTACACAGCCATCTGGATGAACATGGAAATATCTACACCGCTATCTGTATGAACATGGAAATATCTACACCGCTTTCTGTGTAAACATGCATACATCTTCACCACTATCTGTATAAACATGAAAATACCTACACTGCTATCTGTATGAACATGGAAATATCTACAGCGCTCTCTGTATGAACATGGAAATATCTTCACCGCCATCTGTGTGAACATGGATATATCTACACAGCCATCTGGATGAACATGGAAATATCTACACCGCTATCTGTATGAACATGGAAATATCTTCACCGCCATCTGTGTGAACATGGATATATCTACACAGCCATCTGGATGAACATGGAAATATCTACACCGCTATCTGTATGAACATGGAAATATCTACACCGCTTTCTGTGTAAACATGCATACATCTTCACCACTATCTGTATAAACATGAAAATACCTACACTGCTATCTGTATGAACATGGAAATATCTACAGCGCTATCTGTTTGAACATGGAAATATCTACACCGCTATCAGCAAGAAAATGGAAATATCTGCAAAGCTGTCTGCATATACATGGAAATATCTATACAGCTATCTCTTTACACATGGAAATAACTACACCGCTATCTCTATAAACATGGAAATATCTACACCGCCATCTGTATGAACATGGAAATATCTGCACCGCCGTCTGTATGAACATATAAATTTCTACACCACCGTCTGTATTAAGATGGAGATATCTACACCGCTATCTGTATAAACATGGAAATATCTACACCACTATCTGTATAAACATGGAAATATCTACACCTCTATCTGTATAAACATGGAAATATCTACACCGCTACCTGTATAAACATGGAAATATTAGCACCGCAATCTGTATGAACATGGAAATATCTACACCGCTATCTGTATGAACATGGAAATATCTACACCACTATCTGTATGAACATGGAAATAGCTACACAGCCATCTGCATGAACATAGAAATATCTACACCGCTATCTGTATAAACATGGTAATATCTACACCGCTATCTGTACGAACATGGAAATATCTACACCGCTATCTGAATGAACATATAAATATCTACACAGCCATCTGTATTGAAATGGAGATATCTACACCGCTATCTGTATAAACATGGAAATATCTACACCGCTATCTATATAAACATGGAAATATCTACACCGCTATCTGTATAAACATGGAAATATCTCCACCGCTATCTGTATAAACATGGAAATATCAGCACCGCTATCTGTATGAACATGGAAATATCTACAGCACTATCTGTATGAACATGGAAATATCTACACCGATATCTGTATGAACATGGAAACATCTTCACCGCCATCTGTATGAACATAGATATATCTACACAGCCATCTGGATGAACATGGAAATATCAGCACCGCTGTCTGTATGAACATGGAAATATCTACACCGCTATCTGTTTGAACATGGAAATATCTACTCCGCTATCTGCATGAAAATGGAAATATCTACACAGCTATCAGCATATACATGGAAATATCTACAAAGCTATTTCTTTACACATGGAAATAACTACACCGCTATCTCTATTAACATGGAAATATCTACACCGCCATCTGTATGAACAAGGAAATATCTGCACCACCATCTGTATGAACATATAAATATCTACACCGCCATCTGTATTAAAATGGAGATATCTACACCGCTATCTGTATAAACATGGAAATATCTACACCGCTATCTGTATAAACATGGAAATATCTACACCGCTATCTGTATAAACATGGAAATATCTACACCGCTACCTGTATAAACATGGAAATATCAGCACCGCTATCTGTATGAACATGGAAATATCTACACAGACATCTGGATGAACATGGAAATATCTACACCGCTATCTGTATGAATATGGAAATAGCTATACAGCTATCTGTATGAACATGGAAATATCTACACCACTATCTGTATGAATTTGGAAATATCTTCACCGCCATCTGTATGAACATGGATATATCTACACAGCCATCTGGATGAACATGGAAATATCTACACCGCTATCTGTATGAACATGGAAATAGCTACACCTCTATCCGTATGAACATGGAAATATCTACACCGCTATCTGTATGAACATGGAAAAATCTACACCGCTATCTGTAAGAACATGGAAATGTCTTCACCGCCGTCTGTATGAACATGGATATATCTACACAGCCATCTGGATGAACATGGAAATATCTGCACCTCTATCTGTGTAAACATGCATACATTTTCACCGCTATCTGTATAAACATGGAAATATCTACACCGCTATCTGTATGAACATGGAAATATCTACACCGCTATCTGTTTGAACATGGAAATATCTACACCGCTATCTGCATGAAAATGGAAATATCTACACCGCTATCAGCATATACATGGAAATATCTACAAAGCTATTTCTTTACACATGGAAATAACTACACCGCTATCTCTATAAACATGGAAATATCTACACCGCCATCTGTATGAACATGGAAATATCTGCACCGCCATCTGTATGAACATATAAATATCTACACCGCCATCTGTATTAAGATGGAGATATCTACACTGCTATCTGTATAAACATGTAAATATCTACACCGCTATCTGTATAAACATGGAAATATCTACAACGCGATCTGTATGAACATGGAAATATTTACACCGCTACCTCTATAAACATGGAAACATCAGCACCGCTATCTCTATGAACATGGAAATATCTACACAGCCATCTGGATGAACATGGAAATACCAACACCGCTATCTGTATGAACATGGAAATACCTACACCGCTATATCTATGAACATGGAAATATCTACACCACTATCTGTATGAATATGGAAACATCTGCACCGCTATCTGTATGAACATGGAAATATCTACACAACTATCTGTATAAACATGGAAATATCTACACCGCTACCTGTATAAACATGGAAATATCAGCACAGCTATCTGTATGAACATGGAAATATCTACACCGCTATCTCTATGAACATGGAAATATCTACACAGCCATCTGGATGAACAAGGAAATATCAGCACCGCTGTCTGTATGAACATGGAAACATCTACACCGCTATCTGTATGAACATGGAAATATCTACACCGCTATCTGTGTAAACATGCATATATCTTCACCGCTATCTGTATAAACATGGAAATATCTACACCGCTATCTGTTTGAACATGGAAATATATACACTGCTATCTGTTTGAACGTGGAAATATCTACACCGCTATCTGCATGAAAATGGAAATATCTACACAGCGATCTGCATATACATGGAAATATCTACAAAGTTATTTCTTTACACATGGACATAACTACACCGCTATCTCTATAAACATGGAAATATCTACACCGCCATCTGTATGAACATGGAAATATCCGCACCGCCATCTGTATGAACATATAAATATCTACACAGCCATCTGTATTAAGATGGAGATATCTACACCGCTATCTGTATAAACATGGAAATATCTACACCGATATCTGTATGAACATGGAAATATCTTCACCGCCATCTGTATGAACATAGATATATCTACACAGCCGTCTGGATGAACATGGAAATATCAGCACCGCTGTCTGTATGAACATGGAAATATCTACACCGCTATCTGTATGAACATGGAAATATCTTCACCGCCATCTGTATGAACATGAATATATCTACACAGCCATCTAGATGAACATGGAAATATCTACACCGCTATATGTATGAACATGGAATTAGCGACACCGCTATCTGTATGAACATGGAAATATCTACACCGCTATCTGTATGAACATGGAAATATCTACACCGCTATCTGTATGAGCATGGAAATATCTTCACCGCCATCTGTACGAACATGGATATATCTACACAGCCATCTGGATGAACATGGAAATATCTACACCGCTATCTGTATGAACATGGAAATATCTACACCACTATCTGTGTAAACATGCATACATCTTCACCGCTATCTGTATAAACATGGAAATATCTACACCGCTATCTGTATGACCATGGAAATATCTACACCGCTATCTGTTTGAACACGGAAATATCTACTCCGCTATCTGCATGATAATGGAAATATCTACACAGCTATCTGCATATACATGGAAATATCTATAAAGCTATCTCTTTACACATGGAAATAACTACACCGCTATCTCCATAAACATGGAAATATCTACACCGCCATCTATACGAACATGGAAATATCTACACTGCCGTCTGTATGAACATATAAATATCTACACCGCCATCTGTATTAAGATGGAGATATCCACACCGCTATCTGTATAAACATGGAAATATCTACACCGCTATCTGTATAAACATGGAAATATCTACACCGCTATCTGTATAAACATGGAAATATCTACACCACTACCTGTATAAACATGGAAATATCAGCACCGCTATCTGTATGAACACGGAAATATCTACACTGCTATCTGTATGAACATAGATATATCTACACCGCTATCTGTATGAACATGGAAAAAGCTACACCGCTATCTGTATGAACATGGAAATGTCCACACTGCTATCTGTATGAACATGGAAATATCTACACCGCCATCTGTATGAACATGGAAATATCTTCACCGCCATCTGTATGAACATGGATATATCTACACAGCCATCTGGATGAACATGGAAATATCTACACCGCTATATGTATGAACATGGAAATAGCTACACCGCTATCTGTATGAAAATGGAAATATCTACACCGCAATCTGTATGAACATGGAAATATCTACACTGCTATCTGTATGAACATGGAAAAATATTCACCGCCATCTGTATCAACATGGATATATCTACACAGCCATCTGGATGAACATGGAAATATCTACACCGCTATCTGGATGAACATGGAAATATCTACACCGCTATCTGTGTAAACATGCATACATCTTCACCGCTATCTGTATAAACATGGAAATATCTACACCGCTATCTGTATGAACATGGAAATATCTACACCGCTATCTGTTTGAACATGGAAATATCTACACCGCTATCTGCATGAAAATGGAAATATCTACACAGCTATCTGCAAATACATGGAAATATCTACAAAGCTATCTCTTTACACATGGAAATAACTACACAGTTATCTCTATAAACATGGAAATATCTACACCGCCATCTGTATGAACATGGAAATATCTGCACCGCCATCTGTATGAACATGGAAATATCTTCACCGCCATCTGTATGAAGATATAAATATCTACACCGCCATCTGGATGAACATGGAAATATCTACACCACTATCTGTATGAACATGGAAATATCTACACCGCTATCTGGGTAAACATGCATACATCTTCACCGCTATCTGTATAAACATGGAAATATCTACACCGCTATCTGTATAAGCATGGAAATATGTACATCACTACCTGTATAAACATGGAAATATCTGCACCGCTATCTGTATGAACATGGAAATATCTACACAGCCATCTGGACGAATATGGAAATATCAGCACCGCTATCTGTATGAACATGGATATGTCTACACAGCCATCTGGATGAACATGGAAATATCTACACCGCTATCTGTATGAACATGGAAATATCTACACCGCTATCTGTGTAAACAAGCATACATCTTCAACGCTATCTGTATAAACATGGAAATATCTACACAGCTATCTGTATGAACATTGAAATATCTACACCGCTATCTGTTTGAACATGGAAGTATCTACAACGCTATCTGCATGAAAATGGAAATATCTACACAGCAATCTGCATATACATTGAGATATCTACAAAGCTTTCTCTTTACACATGGAAATAACTACACCGCTATCTCTATAAATATGGATATATCTACACCGCCATCTGTATGAACATGGAAATATCAGCACCGCTATCTGTATGAACATGGAAATATCTACACAGCCATCTGGATGAACATGGAAATATCTACACGGCTATCTGTATGAACATGGAAATAGCTACACCGCTATCTGTATGAATATGGAAATATCTACAACGCTATCTGGGGAAACGTGCATACATCTTAACCGCTATCTGTATAAACATGGAAATATCTACACCGCTATCTGTATGAACATGGAATTAGCTACACCGCTATCTGTATGAACATGGAAATATCTACACCGCTACCTGTATAAACATGGAAATATCAGCACCGCTATCTGTATGAACACGGAAATATCTACACTGCTATCTGTATGAACATAGAAATATCTACACCGCTATCTGTATGAACATGGAAAAAGCTACACCGCTATCTCTATCAACATGGAAATGTCCACACTGCTGTCTGTATGAACATGGAAATATCTACACCGCCATCTGTATGAACATGGAAATATCTTCACCGCCATCTGTATGAACATGGATATATCTACACAGCCATCTGGATGAACATGGAAATATCTACACCGCTATATGTATGAACATGGAAATAGCTACACCGCTATCTGTATGAACATGGAAATATCTACACCGCAATCTGTATGAACATGGAAATACCTACACTGCTATCTGTATGAACATGGAAATATATTCACCGCCATCTGTATCAACATGGATATATCTAAACAGCCATCTGGATGAACATGGAAATATCTACACCGCTATCTGGATGAACATGGAAATATCTACACCGCTCTCTGTGTAAACATGCATACATCTTCACCACTATCTGTATAAACATGGAAATATCTACACCGCTATCTGTATGAACATGGAAATACCTACACCGCTATCTGTTTGAACATGGAAATATCTACACCGCTATCTGCATGAAAATGGAAATATCTACACAGCTATCTGCATATACATGGAAATATCTACAAAGCTATTTCTTTACACATGGAAATAACTACACCGCTATCTCTATAAACATGGAAATATGTACACCGCCATCTGTATGAACATGGAAATATCTTCACCGCCATCTGTATGAAGATATAAATACCTACACCGCCATCTGGATGAACATGGAAATATCTACACCACTATCTGTATGAACATGGAAATATCTACACCGCTATCTGTGTAAACATGCATACATCTTCACCACTATCTGTATAAACATGGAAATATCTACACCGCTATCTGTATAAGCATGGAAATATGTACACCACTACCTGTATAAACATGGAAATATCAGCACCGCTATCTGTATGAACATGGAAATATCTACACAGCCATCTGGACGAATATGGAAATATCAGCACCGCTATCTGTATGAACATGGATATGTCTACACAGCCATCTGGATGAACATGGAAATATCTACACCGCTATCTGTATGAACATGGAAATATCTACACCGCTATCTGTGTAAACAAACATACATCTTCACCGCTATCTGTATAAACATGGAAATATCTACACCGCTATCTGTATGAACATGGAAATATCTACACCGCTATCTGTTTGAGAATGGAAATATCTACACCGCTATCTGCATGAAAATGGAGATATCTACACAGCTACCTGCATATACATGGAAATATCTACAAAGCTATCTCTTTACACATGGAAATAACTACACCGATATCTCTATAAACATGGAAATATCTACACCGCCATCTGTATGAACATGGAAATATCAGCACCGCTACCTGGATGAACTTGGATATGTCTACACAGCCATCTGGATGAACATGGTAATATCTACACCGCTATCTGTATGAACATGGAAATATCTACACCGCAATCTGTGTAAACAAGCATACATCTTCACCGCTATGTGTATAAACATGGAAATATCTACACCGCTATCTGTATGAAAATGGAAATATCTACACCGCTATCTGTTTGAGCATGGAAATAACTATACCGCTATCTGCATGAAAATGGAAATATCTACACAGCTATCTGCATATACATGGAAATATCTACAAAGCTATCTCTTTACGCAAGGAAATAACTACACCGATATCTCTATAAACATGGAAATATCTACACCGCCATCTGTAGGAACATGGAAATATCAGCACCGCTATCTGTATGAACATGGAAATATCTACACAGCCATCTGGATGAACATGGAAATAGCTACACCGCTATCTGTATGAACATGGAAATAGCTACACCGCTATCTGTATGAACATGGAAATATCTACACCGCTATCTGTATGAACATGGAAATATCTACACCGCTATCTGTATGAACATGGAAATATCTACACCGCTATCTGTATAAACTTGGAAATATCTACACCGCTATCTGTATGAACATGGAAATATCTACACCGCTATCTGTATGAACATGGAAATATCTACACCGCTATCTGTTTGAGAATGCAAATATCTACACCGCTATCTGCATGAAAATGGAAATATCTACACAGCTATCTGCAAATACATGGAAATATCTACAAAGCTATCTCTTTACACATGGAAATAACTACACCGTTATCTCTATAAACTTGGAAATATCTACACCGCCATCTGTATGAACATGGAAATATCTGCACCGCCATCTGTATGAACATATAAATATCTGCACCGCCTTCTGTATTAAGATGGAGATATCTACACCGCTATCTGTATAAACATGGAAATATCTACACCGCTATCTGTATGAGCATGGAAATATATACACCGCCATCTGTATGAAGATATAAATATCTTCACCGACATCTGTATGAACATGGATATATCTACACAGCCATCTGGATGAACATGGAAATATCTACACCGCTATCTGAATGAACATGGAAATATCTACACCGCAATCTGTGTAAACGTGCATACATCTTCACCGCTATCTGTATAAACATGGAAATATCTACACCGCTATCTGTATGAACATTGAAATATCTACACCGCTATCTGTTTGAACATGGAAGTATCTACACCGCTATCTGCATGAAAATGGAAATATCTACACAGCAATCTGCATATACATTGAGATATCTACAAAGCTTTCTCTTTACACATGGAAATAACTACACCGCTATCTCTATAAACATGGAAATATCTACACCGCCATCTGTATGAACATGGAAATATCTGAACCGCCAACTCTATGAACATATAAATATCTGCACCGCCATCTGTATTAATATGGAGATATCTACACTGCTATCTGTATAAACTTGGAAATATCTACACCGCTATCTGTATAAACATGGAAATATCTACACCGCTACCTGTATAAACATGGAAATATCAGCACCGCTATCTGTATGAACATGGAAATACCTACACCGCCATCTGTATAAACATGGAAATATCTACACCGCTATCTGTATGAACATGGAAATATCTACACCGCTATCTCTATATACATGGAAATATCTACACCGCTCTCAGCATGAACATGGAAATATCTACACAGCTATCTGCATATACATGGAAATACCTACACAGATTTCTCTATAAATATGGACATAACTACAGCGCTATCTCTATAAACTTCGAAATGTCTACACCGCCATCTGAATGAACATGGAAATATCTACAACGCCATCTGTACGAACATGGACATATCTACACCGCCATCTGTATTAAGATGGAAATATCTACACCGCTATTTGTATAAAATGGAAATATCTGCCCAACTCTCTGTATAAACATGGAAATATCCGCATCGCTATCTGTATAAACATGGAAATATCTACACCGCTATCTGTGTAAACAAGCATACATCTTCACCGCTATCTGTATAAACATGGAAATATCTACACAGCTATCTGTATGAACATGGAAATATCTACACCGCTATCTGTTTGAGCATGGAAATATCTACAGCGCTATCTGCATGAAAATGGAAATATCTACACAGCTATCTGCATATACATGGAAATATCTACAAAGCTATCTCTTTACACATGGAAATAACTACACCGCTATCTCTATATACATGGAAATATCTACACCGCCATCTGAATGAACATGGAAATATCAGCACCGCTATCTGTATGAACATGGATATGTCTACACAGCCATCTGGATGAACATGGAAATATCTACACCGCTATCTGTATGAACATGGAAATATCTACACCGCTATCTGTGTAAACAAGCATACAACTTCACCGCTATCTGTATAAACATGTAAATATCTACACCGCTATCTCTATGAACATGGAAATATCTCCACCGTTATCTGTTTGAGCATGGAAATATCTACACCGCTATCTGCATGAAAATGGAAATATCTACACAGCTATCTGCATATACATGGAAATATCTTCAAAGCTATCTCTTTACACATGGAAATACTTACACCGATATCTCTATAAATATGGATATATCTACACCGCCATCTGTATGAACATGGAAATATCAGCACCGCTATCTGTATGAACATGGAAATATCTACACAGCCATCTGGATGAACATGGAAATATCTACACGGCTATCTGTACGAACATGGAAATAGCTACACCGCTATCTGTATGAATATGGAAATATCTACACCGCTATCTGTATGAACATGGAAATATCTACACCGCTATCTGTATGAACATGGAAATATCTACACCGCTATCTGTATCAACATGGAAATATCTACACCGCTATCTGTATGAACATGGAAATATCTACACCGCTATCTGTATGAACATGGAAATATCTACACCGCTATCTGTTTGAGCAGGGAAATATCTACACCGCTATCTGCATGAAAATGGAAATATCTACACAGCTATCTGCATATACATGGAAATATCTACAAAGCTATCTCTTTACACATGGAAATAACTACACCGATATCTCTATAAACATCGAAATATCTACACAGCCATCTGTATGAACATGGAAATATCTGCACCGCCATCTGTTTGAACATATAAATATCTGCACCGCCATCTGTATTAAGATGGAGAAATCTACACCGCTATCTGTATAAACATGGAAATATCTACACCGCTATCTGTATGAGCATGGAAATATCTACACCGCCATCTGTATGAAGATATAAATATCTTCACCGCCATCTGTATGAACATGGATATATCTACACAGCCATCTGGATGAACATGGAAATATCTACACCGCTATCTGTATGAACATGGAAATATCTACAACGCTATCTGTGAAAACATGCATACATCTTAACCGCTACCTGTATAAACATGGAAATATCTACACCGCTATCTGTATGAACATGGAAATATCTACACCGCTATCTGTATGAACATGGAAATATCTACACCGCTATCTGTTTGAACATGAAAATATCTTCACCGCTATCTGCATGAAAATGGAAATATCTACACTGCTCTCTGCATATACATGGAAATATCTACACAGCTATCTCTTTACACATGGAAATAACCACACCGGTATCTGTATGAACATGGAAATATCTACACCGCTATCTGTATGAACATGGAAATATCTGCACCGACATCTGTATGAACATATAAATATCTACACCGCCATCTGTATTAAGATGGAGACATCTACACCGCTATCTGTATAAACTTGGAAATATCTACACCGCTATCTGTATAAACAAGGAAATATCTACACTGCAATCTGTATAAACGTGGAAATAACTAAACCGCTACCAGTATAAACATGGAAATATCAGCACCGCTATCTGTATGAACATGGAAATATCTACACCGCTATATCTATGAACATGGAAATTTCTACACCGCTATCTGTATGAACATGGAAATATCTACACCGCTATCTGTATGAACATGGAAATATCTACACCACTACCTGTATGAACATGGAAATATCTACACTGCTATCTGTATGAACATGGATATATGTACACCGCCATCTGGATGAACACGGAAATATCTACAACGCTATCTGTATGAACATGGAAATATCTACACCACTATCTGTATAAATATGCATACATCTTCACCGCAATCTGTATAAACATGGAAATATCTACACCGCTATCTCTATGAACATGGAAATACCTACACCGCTATCTGCTTGAACATGGAAATATCTACACCGCTGTCTGCATGAAAATGGAAATACCTACACAGCTATCTGCATATACATGGAAATATCTACACAGCTATCTCTTTACACATGGAAATAACTACACCGCTATCTGTATGAACATGGAAATATCTACACCGCCATCTGTATGAACATGGAAATATCTGCACCGACATCTGTATGAACATATACATATCAACACGGCCATCTGTATTAAGATGGAGATATCTACACCGATATCTGTATAAACATGGAAATATCTACACCGCTATCTGTATAAACATGGAAATATCTACACCGCTATCTGTATAAACAGGGAAATATCTAAACCGCTACCTGTATAAACATGGAAATATCACCACCGCTATCTGTATGAACATGGAAATATCTACACCGCCATCTGGATGAACATGGAAATATCTTCACAGCTATCTGTAGGAACATGGAAATATATACACCGCTATCTGTGTAAACATGCATACATCTTCACCGCTATCTGTATAAACATGGAAATATCTACACCGCTACCTGTATAAACATGGAAATATCAGCACCGCTATCTGTATGAACATGGAAATATCAGCCCCTCTACCTGTATGAACATGGAAATACCTACACCACTATCTGTATGAACATGGAAATATCTACACCGCTATCTGTATGAACATGGAAATAGCTACACCGCTATCTGTATGAACATGGAAATATCTACACCCCTATCTGTATGAACATGGAAATATCTACACCGCTATCTGTATGAACATGGAAATATCTTCACCGCCATCTGTATGAACATGGATATATCTACACAGCCATCTGGATGAACATGGAAATATCTACACAGCTATCTGTATGAACATGGAAATATATACACCGCTATCTGTGTAAACATGCATACATCTTCCGCGCTATCTGTATAAACATGGAAATATCTACACCGCTATCCGTATGAGCATGGAAATATCTACACCGCTATCTGTTTGAACATGGAAATATCTACACCGCTATCTGCATGAAAATGGAAATATCTACACAGCTATCTGCATCTACATGGAAATATCTACAAAGCTATCTCTTTATACATGGAAATAACTACACCGCTATCTCTATAAACATGGAAATATCTACACCGCCATCTGTATGAACATGGAAATATCTGCACCGCCATCTGTATGAACATATAAATATCTACACCGCCATCTGTATTAAGATGGGGATATCTACACCGCTATCTGTATAAACCTGGAAATATCTACACCGCTATCTGTATAAACATGGAAATATCTACACCGCTACCAGTATAAACATGGAAATATCAGCACCGCTATCGGTATGAACATGGAAATATCTACACCGCTATCTCTATGAACATGGAAATATCTACACCGCTATCTGTATGAACATGGAAATATCTTCACCGCCATCTGTATGAACATGGATATATCTACACAGCCATCTGTATGAACATGGAAATATCTACACCGCTATCTGTATGAACATGGAAATATCTACACCGCTATCTGTATGAGCATGGAAATAACTTCACCGCAATCTGAATGAACATGGATATGTCAACACGGCCATCTGGATGAACATGGAAAGATCTACACCGCGATCTGTATGAACATGGAAATATCTTCACTGCTATCTTTGTAAACATGCATACATCTTCACCGCTATCTGTATAAACATGGAAATATCTACACCACTATCTGTATGAACATGGAAATATCTACACCGCTATCTGTATGAACATGGAAATACCTACACCGGTATCTGTATGAACATGGAAATATCTTCACGGCCATCTGTATGAACGTGGATATATCTACACAGCCATCTGGATGAACATGGAAATATCTACACAGATATCTGTATGAACATGGAAATATATACACCGCTATCTGTGTAAACATGCATACATCTTCACCGCTATCTTTATAAACATGGAAATATCTACATCGCTATCCGTATGAACATGGAAATATCTACACCACTATCTGTTTGAACATGGAAATATCTACACCGCTATCTGCATGAAAATGGAAATATCTACACAGCTATCTGCATATACATGGAAATATCTACAAAGCTATCTCTTTACACATGGAAATATCTACACCGCTATCTGTATAAACATGGAAATACCTACACCGCTACCTGTATAAACATGGAATATCAGCACCGCTATCTGTATGAACATGGAAATATCTACATCGCTATCTGTACGAACATGGAAATATCTACACCGCTATCTGTATGAACATGGATATATCTACACAGCCATCTGGATGAACATGGAAATATCTACACCGCTATCTGTGTAAGCATGCATACATCTTCACCGCTATCTTTATATACATGGAAATATCTACACCGCTATCTGTATGAACATGGAAATATCTACACCGCTACCTGTATGAACATGGAAATATCTACACCGCTATCTGTTTGAACATGGAAATATCTTCACTGCTATCTGCATGAAAATGGAAGTATCTACACTGCTATCTGCATATACATGGAAATATCTACAGAGCTATCTCTTTACACATGGAAATAACCACACCGCTATCTGTATGAACATGGAAATATCTACACCGCCATCTGTATGAACATGGAAATATCTGCACAGCCATCTGTATGAACATATAAATATCTACACCGCCATCTGTATTAAGATGGAGATATCTACACCGCTATCTGTATAAACATGGAAATATCTATACCGCTATCTGTATAAACATGGAAATATCTACACCACTACCGGTATAAACATGGAAATATCTACACCGCTACCTGTATAAACATGGAAATATCAGCACCGCTGTCTGTATGAACATGGAAATATCAGCCCCTCTATCTGTATGAACATGGAAATATCTACACCGCTATCTCTATGAACATGGAAATATCTACACCACTATCTGTATGAACATGGAAATACCTACACCGCTATCTGTATGAGCATGGAAATATCTACACCGCTATCTGTATGAACATGGATATGTCTACACGGCCATCTGGATGAACATGGATATATCTACACAGCCATCTGTATGAACATGGAAATATCTACACTGCTATCTGCGTAAACATGCATACATCTTCACCGCTATCTGTATAAACATGGAAATATCTACACCGCTATCTGTATGAACAAGAAATATCTACACCGCTATCTGTATGAACATGGAAATATCTACACCGGTATCTGTATGAACATGGAAATATCTTCACCGCCATCTGTATGAACATGGATATATCTACACAGCCATCTGGATGAACATGGAAATATCTACAAAGCTATCTGTATGAACATGGAAATATATACACCGCTATCTGTGTAAACATGCATACATCTTCACCGCTATCTGTATAAACATGGAAATATCTACATCGCTATCCGTATGAACATGGAAATATCTACACCGCTATCTGCATGAAAATGGAAATATCTACACAGCTATCTGCATATACATGGAAATATCTACAAACCTATCTCTTTACACATGGAAATAACTACACCGCTATCTGAATAAACATGGAAATATCTACACCGCCATCTATATGAACATGGAAATATCTGCACCGCCATCTGTATGAACATATAAATATCTACACCGCCATCTGTGTTAAGATGGCGATATCTACACCGCCATCTGTATAAACCTGGAAATATCTACACCGCTATCTGTATAATCATGGAAATATCTACAACGCTATCTGTAAACATGGAAATATCTACACCGCTACCTGAATAAACATGGAAATATCAGCACCGCTATCTGTATGAACATGGAAATGTCTACAGCGCTATCTGTACGAACATGGAAATATCTACACCGCTATCTGTATGAACATGGATATATCTACACAGCCATCTGGATGAACATGGAAATATCTACACCGCTATCTGTGTAAACATGCATACATCTTCACCGCTATCTGTATAAACATGGAAATATCTACACCGCTATCTGTATGAACATGGAAATATCTACACCGCTATCTGTATGAACATGGAAATATCTACACCGCTATCTGTTTGAACATGAAAATATCTTCACCGCTATCTGCATGAAAATGGAAATATCTACACTGCTATCTGCATATACATGGAAATATCTACACAGCTATCTCTTTACACATGGAAATAACCACACCGCTATCTGTATGAACATGGAAATATCTACACCGCTATCTGTATGAACATGGAAATATCTGCACCGACATCTGTATGAACATATAAATAGCTACACCGCCATCTGTATTAAGATGGAGATATCTACACCGCTATCTGCATGAAAATGGAAATATCTACACAGCGATCTGCATATACATGGAAATACCTATACAGCTATCTCTTTACACATGGAAATAACTACACCGCTATCTCTATAAACATGGAAATATCTACACCGCCATCTGTATGAACTTGGAAATATCTGCACCGCCATCTGTATGAGCATATAAATATCTTCACCACCATCTGTATTAAGATGGAGATATCTACACCGCTATCTGTATAAACATGGAAATATCTACACCGCTATCTGTATAATCATGGATATATCTACACAGCGATCTGGATGAACATGGAAATATCTACACCGCTCTCTGTATGAACATGGAAATATCTACATCGCTATCTGTGTAAAGATGCATATATCTTCACCGCAATCAGTATAAGCATGGAAATATCTACACCGCTATCTGTATGAACGTGGAAATAACTACACCGCTATCTGTTTGAACATGGAAATATCTAAAACCGCTATCAGCATGAAAATGGAAATATCTACAAAGCTATCTGCATATACATGGAAATATCTACACAGCTATCTCTTTACACATGGAAATAACTACTCCGCTATCTGTATGAACATGGAAATATCTACACCGCCATCTGTATGAACATGGAAATATCTGCACCGCCATCTGTATGAACATATAAATATCTACACCGCCATCTGTATTAAGATGTAGATATCTACACCGCTATCTGTATAAACATGGAAATATCTACACCGCTATCTGTATAAACATGGAAATATCTACACTGCTATCTGTATAAACATGGAAATATCTACACCGCTATCTGTATAAACATGGAAATATCAGCACCGCTGTCTGTATGAACATGGAAATATCAGCCCCTCTATCTGTATGAACATGGAAATACCTACACCGCTATCTCTATGAACATGGAAATATCTACACCGCTATCTGTATGAACATGGATATATTTACACAGCCATCTGGATGAACATGGAAATATCTACACCGCTATCTGTGTAAACATGAATACATCTTCACCGCTATCTGTATAAACATGGAAATATCTACACCGCTATCTGTATGAACATGGAAATATCTACACCGCTATCTGTATGAACATGGAAATATCTACACCACTATCTGTGTAAACATGCATACATCTTCACCGCTATCTGTATAAACATGGAAATATCTACACCGCTATCTGTATGACCATGGAAATATCTACACCGCTATCTGTTTGAACACTGAAATATCTACTCCGCTATCTGCATGATAATGGAAATATCTACACAGCTATCTGCATATACATGGAAATATCTATAAAGCTATCTCTTTACACATGGAAATAACTACACCGCTATCTCCATAAACATGGAAATATCTACACCGCCATCTATACGAACATGGAAATATCTACACTGCCGTCTGTATGAACATATAAATATCTACACCGCCATCTGTATTAAGATGGAGATATCCACACCGCTATCTGTATAAACATGGAAATATCTACACCGCTATCTGTATAAACATGGAAATATCTACACCGCTATCTGTATAAACATGGAAATATCTACACCACTACCTGTATAAACATGGAAATATCAGCACCGCTATCTGTATGAACACGGAAATATCTACACTGCTATCTGTATGAACATAGATATATCTACACCGCTATCTGTATGAACATGGAAAAAGCTACACCGCTATCTGTATGAACATGGAAATGTCCACACTGCTATCTGTATGAACATGGAAATATCTACACCGCCATCTGTATGAACATGGAAATATCTTCACCGCCATCTGTATGAACATGGATATATCTACACAGCCATCTGGATGAACATGGAAATATCTACACCGCTATATGTATGAACATGGAAATAGCTACACCGCTATCTGTATGAAAATGGAAATATCTACACCGCAATCTGTATGAACATGGAAATATCTACACTGCTATCTGTATGAACATGGAAAAATATTCACCGCCATCTGTATCAACATGGATATATCTACACAGCCATCTGGATGAACATGGAAATATCTACACCGCTATCTGGATGAACATGGAAATATCTACACCGCTATCTGTGTAAACATGCATACATCTTCACCGCTATCTGTATAAACATGGAAATATCTACACCGCTATCTGTATGAACATGGAAATATCTACACCGCTATCTGTTTGAACATGGAAATATCTACACCGCTATCTGCATGAAAATGGAAATATCTACACAGCTATCTGCAAATACATGGAAATATCTACAAAGCTATCTCTTTACACATGGAAATAACTACACCGTTATCTCTATAAACATGGAAATATCTACACCGCCATCTGTATGAACATGGAAATATCTGCACCGCCATCTGTATGAACATGGAAATATCTTCACCGCCATCTGTATGAAGATATAAATATCTACACCGCCATCTGGATGAACATGGAAATATCTACACCACTATCTGTATGAACATGGAAATATCTACACCGCTATCTGGGTAAACATGCATACATCTTCACCGCTATCTGTATAAACATGGAAATATCTACACCGCTATCTGTATAATCATGGAAATATGTACATCACTACCTGTATAAACATGGAAATATCTGCACCGCTATCTGTATGAACATGGAAATATCTACACAGCCATCTGGACGAATATGGAAATATCAGCACCGCTATCTGTATGAACATGGATATGTCTACACAGCCATCTGGATGAACATGGAAATATCTACACCGCTATCTGTATGAACATGGAAATATCTACACCGCTATCTGTGTAAACAAGCATACATCTTCAACGCTATCTGTATAAACATGGAAATATCTACACAGCTATCTGTATGAACATGGAAATATCTACACCGCTATCTGTTTGAGCATGGAAATATCTACACCGCTATCTGCATGAAAAAGGAAATATCTACACAGCTATCTGCATATACTTGGAAATATCTACAAAGCTATCTCTTTACACATGGAAATAACTACACCGATATCTCTATAAACATGGAAATATCTACACCGCCATCTGTATGAACATGGAAATATCAGCACCGCTATCTGGATGAACTTGGATATGTCTACTCAGCCATCTGGATGAACATGGAAATATCTACACCGCTATCTGTATGAACATGGAAATATCTACAACGCTATCTGGGGAAACGTGCATACATCTTAACCGCTATCTGTATAAACATGGAAATATCTACACCGCTATCTGTATGAACATGGAATTAGCTACACCGCTATCTGTATGAACATGGAAATATCTACACCGCTACCTGTATAAACATGGAAATATCAGCACCGCTATCTGTATGAACACGGAAATATCTACACTGCTATCTGTATGAACATAGAAATATCTACACCGCTATCTGTATGAACATGGAAAAAGCTACACCGCTATCTCTATCAACATGGAAATGTCCACACTGCTGTCTGTATGAACATGGAAATATCTACACCGCCATCTGTATGAACATGGAAATATCTTCACCGCCATCTGTATGAACATGGATATATCTACACAGCCATCTGGATGAACATGGAAATATCTACACCGCTATATGTATGAACATGGAAATAGCTACACCGCTATCTGTATGAACATGGAAATATCTACACCGCAATCTGTATGAACATGGAAATACCTACACTGCTATCTGTATGAACATGGAAATATATTCACCGCCATCTGTATCAACATGGATATATCTAAACAGCCATCTGGATGAACAAGGAAATATCTACACCGCTATCTGGATGAACATGGAAATATCTACACCGCTCTCTGTGTAAACATGCATACATCTTCACCACTATCTGTATAAACATGGAAATATCTACACCGCTATCTGTATGAACATGGAAATACCTACACCGCTATCTGTTTGAACATGGAAATATCTACACCGCTATCTGCATGAAAATGGAAATATCTACACAGCTATCTGCATATACATGGAAATATCTACAAAGCTATTTCTTTACACATGGAAATAACTACACCGCTATCTCTATAAACATGGAAATATGTACACCGCCATCTGTATGAACATGGAAATATCTTCACCGCCATCTGTATGAAGATATAAATACCTACACCGCCATCTGGATGAACATGGAAATATCTACACCACTATCTGTATGAACATGGAAATATCTACACCGCTATCTGTGTAAACATGCATACATCTTCACCACTATCTGTATAAACATGGAAATATCTACACCGCTATCTGTATAAGCATGGAAATATGTACACCACTACCTGTATAAACATGGAAATATCAGCACCGCTATCTGTATGAACATGGAAATATCTACACAGCCATCTGGACGAATATGGAAATATCAGCACCGCTATCTGTATGAACATGGATATGTCTACACAGCCATCTGGATGAACATTTAAATATCTACACCGCTATCTGTATGAACATGGAAATATCTACACCGCTATCTGTGTAAACAAACATACATCTTCACCGCTATCTGTATAAACATGGAAATATCTACACCGCTATCTGTATGAACATGGAAATATCTACACCGCTATCTGTTTGAGAATGGAAATATCTACACCGCTATCTGCATGAAAATGGAGATATCTACACAGCTATCTGCATATACATGGAAATATCTACAAAGCTATCTCTTTACACATGGAAATAACTACACCGATATCTCTATAAACATGGAAATATCTACACCGCCATCTGTATGAACATGGAAATATCAGCACCGCTACCTGGATGAACTTGGATATGTCTACACAGCCATCTGGATGAACATGGTAATATCTACAACGCTATCTGTATGAACATGGAAATATCTACACCGCTATCTGTGTAAACAAGCATACATCTTCACCGCTATGTGTATAAACATGGAAATATCTACACCGCTATCTGTATGAAAATGGAAATATCTACACCGCTATCTGTTTGAGCATGGAAATAACTACACCGCTATCTGCATGAAAATGGAAATACCTACACAGCTATCTGCATATACATGGAAATATCTACAAAGCTATCTCTTTACACAAGGAAATAACTACACCGATATCTCTATAAACATGGAAATATCTACACCGCCATCTGTAGGAACATGGAAATATCAGCACCGCTATCTGTATGAACATGGAAATATCTACACAGCCATCTGGATGAACATGGAAATAGCTACACCGCTATCTGTATGAACATGGAAATAGCTACACCGCTATCTGTATGAACATGGAAATATCTACACCGCTATCTGTATGAACATGGAAATATCTACACCGCTATCTGTATGAACATGGAAATATCTACACCGCTATCTGTATAAACTTGGAAATATCTACACCGCTATCTGTATGAACATGGAAATATCTACACCGCTATCTGTATGAACATGGAAATATCTACACCGCTATCTGTTTGAGAATGGAAATATCTACACCGCTATCTGCATGAAAATGGAAATATCTACACAGCTATCTGCAAATACATGGAAATATCTACAAAGCTATCTCTTTACACATGGAAATAACTACACCGTTATCTCTATAAACTTGGAAATATCTACACCGCCATCTGTATGAACATGGAAATATCTGCACCGCCATCTGTATGAACATATAAATATCTGCACCGCCTTCTGTATTAAGATGGAGATATCTACACCGCTATCTGTATAAACATGGAAATATCTACACCGCTATCTGTATGAGCATGGAAATATATACACCGCCATCTGTATGAAGATATAAATATCTTCACCGACATCTGTATGAACATGGATATATCTACACAGCCATCTGGATGAACATGGAAATATCTACACCGCTATCTGAATGAACATGGAAATATCTACACCGCAATCTGTGTAAACGTGCATACATCTTCACCGCTATCTGTATAAACATGGAAATATCTACACCGCTATCTGTATGAACATTGAAATATCTACACCGCTATCTGTTTGAACATGGAAGTATCTACACTGCTATCTGCATGAAAATGGAAATATCTACACAGCAATCTGCATATACATTGAGATATCTACAAAGCTTTCTCTTTACACATGGAAATAACTACACCGCTATCTCTATAAACATGGAAATATCTACACCGCCATCTGTATGAACATGGAAATATCTGAACCGCCAACTCTATGAACATATAAATATCTGCACCGCCATCTGTATTAACATGGAGATATCTACACCGCTATCTGTATAAACTTGGAAATATCTACACCGCTATCTGTATAAACATGGAAATATCTACACCGCTATCTGTATAAACATGGAAATATCTACACCGCTACCTGTATAAACATGGAAATATCAGCACCGCTATCTGTATGAACATGGAAATACCTACACCGCCATCTGTATAAACATGGAAATATCTACACCGCTATCTGTATAAACATGGAAATATCTACACCGCTATCTGTATAAACATGGAAATATCAGCACCGCTATCTGTATGAACATGGAAATATCTCCACCGCTATCTGTATGAACATGGAAATATCTACACCGATATCTGTATGAACATGGAAATATCTTCACCGCCATCTGTATGAACATGGATATATCTACACAGCCATCTGGATGAACATGGAAATATCTACACCACTATCTGTATGAACATGGAAATATCTACACCGCTATCTGTGTAAACATGCATACATCTTCACCGCTATCTGTATAAACATGGAAATATCTACACCACTATCTGTATAAGCATGGAAATATGTACACCACTACCTGTATAAACATGGAAATATCAGCACCGCTATCTGTATGAACATGGAAATAACTACACAGCCATCTGGATGAATATGGAAATATCAGCACCGCTATCTGTTTGAGCATGGAAATATCTACACCGCTATCTGCATGAAAATGGAAATATCTGCACAGCTATCTGCATATACATGGAAATATCTACAAAGCTATCTCTTTACACATGGAAATAACTACACCGCTATCTCTATATACATGGAAATATCTACACCGCCATCTGTATGAACATGGAAATATCAGCACCGCTATCTGTATGAACATGGATATGTCTACACAGCCATCTGGATGAACATGGAAATATCTACACCGCTATCTGTATGAACATGGAAATATCTACACCGCTATCTGTGTAAACAAGCATACAACTTCACCGCTATCTGTATAAACATGTAAATATCTACACCGCTATCTCTATGAACATGGAAATATCTCCACCGTTATCTGTTTGAGCATGGAAATATCTACACCGCTATCTGCATGAAAATGGAAATATCTACACAGCTATCTGCATATACATGGAAATATCTACAAAGCTATCTCTTTACACATGGAAATACTTACACCGATATCTCTATAAATATGGATATATCTACACCGCCATCTGTATGAACATGGAAATATCAGCACCGCTATCTGTATGAACATGGAAATATCTACACAGCCATCTGGATGAACATGGAAATATCTACACGGCTATCTGTACGAACATGGAAATAGCTACACCGCTATCTGTATGAATATGGAAATATCTACACCGCTATCTGTATGAACATGGAAATATCTACACCGCTATCTGTATGAACATGGAAATATCTACACCGCTATCTGTATCAACATGGAAATATCTACACCGCTATCTGTATGAACATGGAAATATCTACACCGCTATCTGTATGAACATGGAAATATCTACACCGCTATCTGTTTGAGCAGGGAAATATCTACACCGCTATCTGCATGAAAATGGAAATATCTACACAGCTATCTGCATATACATGGAAATATCTACAAAGCTATCTCTTTACACATGGAAATAACTACACCGATATCTCTATAAACATCGAAATATCTACACAGCCATCTGTATGAACATGGAAATATCTGCACCGCCATCTGTTTGAACATATAAATATCTGCACCGCCATCTGTATTAAGATGGAGAAATCTACACCGCTATCTGTATAAACATGGAAATATCTACACCGCTATCTGTATGAGCATGGAAATATCTACACCGCCATCTGTATGAAGATATAAATATCTTCACCGCCATCTGTATGAACATGGATATATCTACACAGCCATCTGGATGAACATGGAAATATCTACACCGCTATCTGTATGAACATGGAAATATCTACAACGCTATCTGTGAAAACATGCATACATCTTAACCGCTATCTGTATAAACATGGAAATATCTACACCGCTATGTGTATGAACATGGAAATATCTACACCGCTATCTGTTTGAACATGGAAATATCTACACCGCTATCTGAATGAAAATGGAAATATCTACACAGCTATCTGCATATACATGGAAATATCTACAAAGCTATCTCTTTACACATGGAAATAACTACACCGCTATCTCTATAAACATGGAAATATCTACACCGCCATCTGTATGAACATGGAAATATCTGAACCGCCATCTCTATGAACATATAAATATCTGCACCGCCATCTGTATTAAGATGGAGATATCTACACCGCTATCTGTATAAACATGGAAATATCTACACCGGTATCTGTATGAACATGGAAATATCTACACCGCTATCTGTATAAACATGGAAATATCTACACCGCTACCTGTATGAACATGGAAATATCAGCACCGCTATCTGTATGAACATGGAAATACCTACACTGCTATCTGTATGAACATGGAAATATCTACACCGATATCTGTATGAAGATGGAAATATCTTCACCACCTTCTGTATGAACATAGATATATCTACACAGCCATCTGGATGAACATGGAAATATCAGCACCGCTGTCTGTATGAACATGGAAATATCTACACCGCTATCTGTATGAACATGGAAATATCTACACCGCTATCTGTATGAACATGAAAATATCTTCACCGCCATCTGTATGAACATGGATATATCTACACCGCTATCTGTATAAACATGGAAATATCTGCACCGCCATCTGTATGAACATATAAATATCTACAACGCCATCTGTATTAAGATGGAGATATCTACACCGCTATCTGTATAAACATGGAAATATCCACACCGCTATCTGTATAAACATGGAAATATCTACACCGCTATCTGTATAAACATGGAAATATCTACACCGCTACCTGTATAAACATGGAAATATCACCACCGTTATCTGTATGAACATGGAAATATCTACACCGCTATCTCTATGAACATGGAAATATCTTCACCGCTATCTCTATGAACATGGAAATATCTACACCGATATCTGTATAAACATGGAAATATCTTCACCGCCATCTGTATGAACATGGATATATCTACACAGCCATCTGTATGAACATGGAAATATCAGCACCGCTGTCTGTATGAACATGGAAATAGCTACACCGCTATCTGTATGAACATGGAAATATCTACACCGCTATCTGTATGAACATGGAAATATGTACACCACTATCTGTATGAACATGGAAATATCTTCACCGCCATCTGTATGAACATGGATATATCTACACAGCCATCTGGATGAATATGGAAATATCTCCACCCCTATATGTATGAACATGGAAATATCTACACCGCTATCTGTATGAACATGGAAATATCTACACCGCTATCTGTATGAACATGGAAGTATCTACACCGCTATCTGTATGAACATGGAAATACCTTCACCGCCATATGTTTGAACATGGAAATATCTACACTGCCATCTGGATGAAAATGGAAATATCTACACCTCTATATGTATGAACATGGAAATAGCTACACCACTATCTGTATGTACATGGAAATATCTACACCGCTATCTGTATGAACATGGAAGTATCTACACCGCTATCTATTTGAACATGGAAATATCTTCACCGCCATACGTATGAACAAGGATATATCTACACAGACATCTGGATGAACATGGAAATATCTACACCGCTATCTGTATGAATATGGAAATAGCTATACAGCTATCTGTATGAACATGGAAATATCTACACCACTATCTGTATGAATTTGGAAATATCTTCACCGCCATCTGTATGAACATGGATATATCTACACAGCCATCTGGATGAACATGGAAATATCTACACCGCTATCTGTATGAACATGGAAATAGCTACACCTCTATCCGTATGAACATGGAAATATCTACACCGCTATCTGTATGAACATGGAAAAATCTACACCGCTATCTGTAAGAACATGGAAATATCTACACCGCCGTCTGTATGAACATGGATATATCTACACAGCCATCTGGATGAACATGGAAATATCTGCACCGCTATCTGTGTAAACATGCATACATTTTCACCGCTATCTGTATAAACATGGAAATATGTACACCGCTATCTGTATGAACATGGAAATATCTACACCGCTATCTGTTTGAACATGGAAATATCTACACCGCTATCTGCATGAAAATGGAAATATCTACACCGCTATCTGCATATACATGGAAATATCTACAAAGCTATTTCTTTACACATGGAAATAACTACACCGCTATCTCTATAAACATGGAAATATCTACACCGCCATCTGTATGAACATGGAAATATCTGCACCGCCATCTGTATTAAGATGGAGATATCTACACTGCTATCTGTATAAACATGGAAATATCTACACCGCTATCTGTATAAACATGGAAATATCTACAACGCTATCTGTATGAACATGGAAATATTTACACCGCTACCTGTATAAACATGGAAACATCAGCACTGCTATCTCTATGAACATGGAAATATCTACACAGCCATCTGGATGAACATGGAAATATCAACACCGCTATCTGTATGAACATGGAAATAGCTACACCGCTATATCTATGAACATGGAAATATCTACACCACTATCTGTATGAACATGGAAACATCTGCACCGCTATCTGTATGAACATGGAAATATCTACACAACTATCTGTATAAACATGGAAATATCTACACCGCTACCTGTATAAACATGGAAATATCTACACAGCTATCTGTATGAACATGGAAATATCTACACCGCTATCTCTATGAACATGGAAATATCTACACCGATATCTGTATGAACATGGAAATATCTTCACCGCCATCTGTTTGAACATGGATATATCTACACAGCCATCTGGATGAACAAGGAAATATCAGCACCGCTGTCTGTATGAACATGGAAATATCTACACCGCTATCTGTATGAACATGGAAATATCTACACCGCTATCTGTGTAAACATGCATACATCTTCACCGCTATCTGTATAAACATGGAAATATCTACACCGCTATCTGTTTGAACATGGAAATATCTACACCGCTATCTGTTTGAACACGGAAATATCTACACCGCTATCTGCATTTAAATGGAAATATCTACACAGCGATCTGCATATACAAGGAAATATCTACAAAGTTATTTCTTTACACATGGAAATAACTACACCGCTATCTCTATAAACATGGAAATATCTACACCGCCGTCTGTATGAACATGGAAATATCCGCACCGCCATCTGTATGAACATATAAATATCTACACAGCCATCTGTATTAAGATGGAGATATCTACACCGCTATCTGTATAAACATGGAAATATCTACACCGATATCTGTATGAACATGGAAATATCTTCACCGCCATCTGTATGAACATAGATATATCTACACAGCCGTCTGGATGAACATGGAAATATCAGCACCGCTGTCTGTATGAACATGGAAATATCTACACCGCTATCTGTATGAACATGGAAATATCTACACCGCTATCTGTATGAACATGGAAATATCTTCACCGCCATATGTATGAACATGGATATACCTGCACAGCCATCTGGATGAACATGGAAACATCTACACCTCTATATATATGAACTTGCAAATAGCTACACCGCTATCAGTATGAACATGGAAATATCAACACCGATATCTGTATGAACATGGAAGTATCTACACCGCTATCTGTATGAACATTGAAATATTTTCACCGCCATATGTATGAACACGGATATATCTACACAGCCATCTGGATGAACATGGAAATATCTACACCGCTATCTGTATGAACATGGAAATATCTACACCGCTATCTGTATGAACATGGAAATATCTTCACCGCCATCTGTGTGAACATGGATATATCTACACAGCCATCTGGATGAACATGGAAATATCTACACCGCTATCTGTATGAACATGGAAATATCTACACCGCTTTCTGTGTAAACATGCATACATCTTCACCACTATCTGTATAAACATGGAAATACCTACACTGCTATCTGTATGAACATGGAAATATCTACAGCGCTATCTGTTTGAACATGGAAATATCTACACCGCTATCAGCAAGAAAATGGAAATATCTGCAAAGCTGTCTGCATATAAATGGAAATATCTATACAGCTATCTCTTTACACATGGAAATAACTACACCGCTATCTCTATAAACATGGAAATATCTACACCGCCATCTGTATGAACTTGGAAATATCTGCACCGCCGTCTGTGTGAACATATAAATTTCTACACCACCGTCTGTATTAAGATGGAAATATCTACACCGCTATCTGTATAAACATGGAAATATCTACACCGCTATCTGTATAAACATGGAAATATCTACACCGCTATCTGTATAAACATGGAAATATCTACACCGCTACCTGTATAAACATGGAAATATTAGCACCGCAATCTGTATGAACATGGAAATATCTACACCGCTATCTGTATGAACATGGAAATATCTACACCACTATCTGTATGAACATGGAAATAGCTACACAGCCATCTGCATGAACATAGACATATCTACACCGCTATCTGTATAAACATGGAAATATCTACACCGCTATCTGTATGAACATGGAAATATCTACACCGCTATCTGAATGAACATATAAATATCTACACAGCCATCAGTATTAAGATGGAGATATCTACACCGCTATATGTATAAACATGGAAATATTTACACCGCTATCTGTATGAAAATGGAAATATCTACACCGCTATCTGTTTGAACATGGAAATATCTACACCGCTATCTGCATGAAAATGGAAATATCTACACAGCTATCTGCATATACATGGAAATATCTACAAAGTGATTTCTTTACACATGGAAATAACTACACCGCTATCTCTATAAACATGGAAATATCTACAAAGCCATCTGTATGAACATGGAAATATCCGCACCGCCATCTGTATGAACATATAAATATCTACACCACCATCTGTATTAAGATGGAGATATCTACACCGCTATCTGTATAAACATGGAAATATCTACACCGATATCTGTATGAACATGGAAATATCTTCACCGCCATCTGTATGAACATAGATATATCTACACAGCCGTCTGGATGAACATGGAAATATCAGCACCGCTGTCTGTATGAACATGGAAATATCTACACCGCTATCTGTATGAACATGGAAATATCTACACCGCTATCTGTATGAACATGGAAATAACTTCACCGCCATATGTATGAACATGGATATATCTACACAGCCATCTGGATGAACATGGAAACATCTACACCTCTATATGTATGAACATGCAAATAGCTACACCGCTATCTGTATGAACATGGAAATATCTACACCGCTATCTGTATGAACATGGATGTATCTACACCGCAATCTGTATGAACATTGAAATATTTTCACCACCACATGTATGGACACGGATATATCTACACAGCCATCTGGATGAACATGGAAATATCCACACCGCTATCTGTATGAACATGGAAATATCTACACCGCTATCTGTTTGAACAAGTAAATATCTACTCCGCAATCTGCATGAAAAAGGAAATATCTACACAGCTGTCTGTATATACATGGAAATATCTACAAAGCTACTTCTTTACACATGGAAATAACTACACCGCTATCTCTATTAACATGGAAATATCTACACCGCCATCTGTATGAACATGGAAATAACTGCACCGCCATCTGTATGAACATATAAATATCTACACCGCCATCTGTATTAAGATGGAGATATCTACACCGCTATCTGTATAAACATGGAAATATCTACACCGCTATCTGTATTAACATGGAAATATCTACACCGCTATCTGTATAAACATGGAAATATCTACACCGCTACATGTATAAACAAGGAAATATCAGCACCGCTATCTGTATGAACATGGAAATGTCTACACAGCCATCTGGATGAACATGGAAATATCTACACCGCTATCTGTATGAACATGGAAATAGCTACACCGCTATCTGTATGAACATGGAAATATCTACACCACTATCTGTATGAACATGGAAATATCTTCACCGCCATCTGTATGAATATGGATATATCTACACAGCCATCTGGATGAACATGGAAATATCTACACCGCTATAGGTATGAACATGGAAATATCTACACCGCTATCTGTATGAACATGGAAATATCTACACCGCTATCTGTATGAACATGGAAATATCTACACCGCTATCTGTTTGAGCAGGGAAATATCTACACCGCTATCTGCATGAAAATGGAAATATCTACACAGCTATCTGCATATACATGGAAATATCTACAAAGCTATCTCTTTACACATGGAAATAACTACACCGATATCTCTATAAACATCGAAATATCTACACAGCCATCTGTATGAACATGGAAATATCTGCACCGCCATCTGTTTGAACATATAAATATCTGCACCGCCATCTGTATTAAGATGGAGAAATCTACACCGCTATCTGTATAAACATGGAAATATCTACACCGCTATCTGTATGAGCATGGAAATATCTACACCGCCATCTGTATGAAGATATAAATATCTTCACAGCCATCTGTATGAACATGGATATATCTACACAGCCATCTGGATGAACATGGAAATATCTACACCGCTATCTGTATGAACATGGAAATATCTACAACGCTATCTGTGAAAACATGCATACATCTTAACCGCTATCTGTATAAACATGGAAATATCTACACCGCTATGTGTATGAACATGGAAATATCTACACCGCTATCTGTTTGAACATGGAAATATCTACACCGCTATCTGAATGAAAATGGAAATATCTACACAGCTATCTGCATATACATGGAAATATCTACAAAGCTATCTCTTTACACATGGAAATAACTACACCGCTATCTCTATAAACATGGAAATATCTACACCGCCATCTGTATGAACATGGAAATATCTGAACCGCCATCTCTATGAACATATAAATATCTGCACCGCCATCTGTATTAAGATGGAGATATCTACACCGCTATCTGTATAAACATGGAAATATCTACACCACTATCTGTATAAACATGGAAATATCTACACCGCTATCTGTATAAACATGGAAATATCTACACCGCTACCTGTATGAACATGGAAATATCAGCACCGCTATCTGTATGAACGTGGAAATACCTACACTGCTATCTGTATGAACATGGAAATATCTACACCGATATCTGTATGAAGATGGAAATATCTTCACCACCTTCTGTATGAACATAGATATATCTACACAGCCATCTGGATGAACATGGAAATATCAGCACCGCTGTCTGTATGAACATGGAAATATCTACACCGCTATCTGTATGAACATGGAAATATCTACACCGCTATCTGTATGAACATGAAAATATCTTCACCGCCATCTGTATGAACATGGATATATCTACACCGCTATCTGTATAAACATGGAAATATCTGCACCGCCATCTGTATGAACATATAAATATCTACAACGCCATCTGTATTAAGATGGAGATATCTACACCGCTATCTGTATAAACATGGAAATATCCACACCGCTATCTGTATAAACATGGAAATATCTACACCGCTATCTGTATAAACATGGAAATATCTACACCGCTACCTGTATAAACATGGAAATATCACCACCGTTATCTGTATGAACATGGAAATATCTACACCGCTATCTCTATGAACATGGAAATATCTTCACCGCTATCTCTATGAACATGGAAATATCTACACCGATATCTGTATAAACATGGAAATATCTTCACCGCCATCTGTATGAACATGGATATATCTACACAGCCATCTGTATGAACATGGAAATATCAGCACCGCTGTCTGTATGAACATGGAAATAGCTACACCGCTATCTGTATGAACATGGAAATATCTACACCGCTATCTGTATGAACATGGAAATATGTACACCACTATCTGTATGAACATGGAAATATCTTCACCGCCATCTGTATGAACATGGATATATCTACACAGCCATCTGGATGAATATGGAAATATCTGCACCCCTATATGTATGAACATGGAAATATCTACACCGCTATCTGTATGAACATGGAAATATCTACACCGCTATCTGTATGAACATGGAAGTATCTACACCGCTATCTGTATGAACATGGAAATACCTTCACCGCCATATGTTTGAACATGGAAATATCTACACTGCCATCTGGATGAAAATGGAAATATCTACACCTCTATATGTATGAACATGGAAATAGCTACACCACTATCTGTATGTACATGGAAATATCTACACCGCTATCTGTATGAACATGGAAGTATCTACACCGCTATCTATTTGAACATGGAAATATCTTCACCGCCATACGTATGAACAAGGATATATCTACACAGACATCTGGATGAACATGGAAATATCTACACCGCTATCTGTATGAATATGGAAATAGCTATACAGCTATCTGTATGAACATGGAAATATCTACACCACTATCTGTATGAATTTGGAAATATCTTCACCGCCATCTGTATGAACATGGATATATCTACACAGCCATCTGGATGAACATGGAAATATCTACACCGCTATCTGTATGAACATGGAAATAGCTACACCTCTATCCGTATGAACATGGAAATATCTACACCGCTATCTGTATGAACATGGAAAAATCTACACCGCTATCTGTAAGAACATGGAAATATCTTCACCGCCGTCTGTATGAACATGGATATATCTACACAGCCATCTGGATGAACATGGAAATATCTGCACCGCTATCTGTGTAAACATGCATACATTTTCACCGCTATCTGTATAAACATGGAAATATGTACACCGCTATCTGTATGAACATGGAAATATCTACACCGCTATCTGTTTGAACATGGAAATATCTACACCGCTATCTGCATGAAAATGGAAATATCTACACCGCTATCTGCATATACATGGAAATATCTACAAAGCTATTTCTTTACACATGGAAATAACTACACCGCTATCTCTATAAACATGGAAATATCTACACCGCCATCTGTATGAACATGGAAATATCTGCACCGCCATCTGTATGAACATATAAATATGCACACCGCCATTTGCATTAAGAAGGAGATATCTACACCGCCATCTGTATAAACATGGAAATACCTACACCGCTGTCTGTATAAACATGGAAATATCTACACTGCTATCTGTATAAACATGGAAATATCTACACCGATACCAGTATAAACATGGAAATATCAGCACCGCCATCTGTATGAACATATAAATATCTACACCGCCATCTGTATTAAGATGGAGATATCTACACTGCTATCTGTATAAACATGGAAATATCTACACCGCTATCTGTATAAACATGGAAATATCTACAACGCTATCTGTATGAACATGGAAATATTTACACCGCTACCTGTATAAACATGGAAACATCAGCACTGCTATCTCTATGAACATGGAAATATCTACACAGCCATCTGGATGAACATGGAAATATCAACACCGCTATCTGTATGAACATGGAAACATCTGCACCGCTATCTGTATGAACATGGAAATATCTACACAACTATCTGTATAAACATGGAAATATCTACACCGCTACCTGTATAAACATGGAAATATCTACACAGGTATCTGTATGAACATGGAAATATCTACACCGCTATCTCTATGAACATGGAAATATCTACACCGATATCTGTATGAACATGGAAATATCTTCACCGCCATCTGTTTGAACATGGATATATCTACACAGCCATCTGGATGAACAAGGAAATATCAGCACCGCTGTCTGTATGAACATGGAAATATCTACACCGCTATCTGTATGAACATGGAAATATCTACACCGCTATCTGTGTAAACATGCATACATCTTCACCGCTATCTGTATAAACATGGAAATATCTACACCGCTATCTGTTTGAACATGGAAATATCTACACCGCTATCTGTTTGAACACGGAAATATCTACACCGCTATCTGCATTTAAATGGAAATATCTACACAGCGATCTGCATATACAAGGAAATATCTACAAAGTTATTTCTTTACACATGGAAATAACTACACCGCTATCTCTATAAACATGGAAATATCTACACCGCCATCTGTATGAACATGGAAATATCCGCACCGCCATCTGTATGAACATATAAATATCTACACAGCCATCTGTATTAAGATGGAGATATCTACACCGCTATCTGTATAAACATGGAAATATCTACACCGATATCTGTATGAACATGGAAATACCTTCACCGCCATCTGTATGAACATAGATATATCTACACAGCCGTCTGGATGAACATGGAAATATCAGCACCGCTGTCTGTATGAACATGGAAATATCTACACCGCTATCTGTATGAACATGGAAATATCTACACCGCTATCTGTATGAACATGGAAATATCTTCACCGCCATATGTATGAACATGGATATACCTGCACAGCCATCTGGATGAACATGGAAACATCTACACCTCTATATATATGAACTTGCAAATAGCTACACCGCTATCAGTATGAACATGGAAATATCAACACCGATATCTGTATGAACATGGAAGTATCTACACCGCTATCTGTATGAACATTGAAATATTTTCACCGCCATATGTATGAACACGGATATATCTACACAGCCATCTGGATGAACATGGAAATATCTACACCGCTATCTGTATGAACATGGAAATATCTACACCGCTATCTGTATGAACATGGAAATATCTTCACCGCCATCTGTGTGAACATGGATATATCTACACAGCCATCTGGATGAACATGGAAATATCTACACCGCTATCTGTATGAACATGGAAATATCTACACCGCTTTCTGTGTAAACATGCATACATCTTCACCACTATCTGTATAAACATGGAAATACCTACACTGCTATCTGTATGAACATGGAAATATCTACAGCGCTATCTGTTTGAACATGGAAATATCTACACCGCTATCAGCAAGAAAATGGAAATATCTGCAAAGCTGTCTGCATATAAATGGAAATATCTATACAGCTATTTCTTTACACATGGAAATAACTACACCGCTATCTCTATAAACATGGAAATATCTACACCGCCATCTGTATGAACTTGGAAATATCTGCACCGCCGTCTGTGTGAACATATAAATTTCTACACCACCGTCTGTATTAAGATGGAAATATCTACACCGCTATCTGTATAAACATGGAAATATCTACACCGCTATCTGTATAAACATGGAAATATCTACACCGCTATCTGTATAAACATGGAAATATCTACACCGCTACCTGTATAAACATGGAAATATTAGCACCGCAATCTGTATGAACATGGAAATATCTACACCGCTATCTGTATGAACATGGAAATATCTACACCACTATCTGTATGAACATGGAAATAGCTACACAGCCATCTGCATGAACATAGACATATCTACACCGCTATCTGTATAAACATGGAAATATCTACACCGCTATCTGTATGAACATGGAAATATCTACACCGCTATCTGAATGAACATATAAATATCTACACAGCCATCAGTATTAAGATGGAGATATCTACACCGCTATATGTATAAACATGGAAATATTTACACCGCTATCTGTATGAAAATGGAAATATCTACACCGCTATCTGTTTGAACATGGAAATATCTACACCGCTATCTGCATGAAAATGGAAATATCTACACAGCTATCTGCATATACATGGAAATATCTACAAAGTGATTTCTTTACACATGGAAATAACTACACCGCTATCTCTATAAACATGGAAATATCTACAAAGCCATCTGTATGAACATGGAAATATCCGCACCGCCATCTGTATGAACATATAAATATCTACACCACCATCTGTATTAAGATGGAGATATCTACACCGCTATCTGTATAAACATGGAAATATCTACAACGATATCTGTATGAACATGGAAATATCTTCACCGCCATCTGTATGAACATAGATATATCTACACAGCCGTCTGGATGAACATGGAAATATCAGCACCGCTGTCTGTATGAACATGGAAATATCTACACCGCTATCTGTATGAACATGGAAATATCTACACCGCTATCTGTATGAACATGGAAATAACTTCACCGCCATATGTATGAACATGGATATATCTACACAGCCATCTGGATGAACATGGAAACATCTACACCTCTATATGTATGAACATGCAAATAGCTACACCGCTATCTGTATGAACATGGAAATATCTACACCGCTATCTGTATGAACATGGATGTATCTACACCGCAATCTGTATGAACATTGAAATATTTTCACCACCACATATATGGACACGGATATATCTACACAGCCATCTGGATGAACATGGAAATATCCACACCGCTATCTGTATGAACATGGAAATATCTACACCGCTATCTGTTTGAACAAGTAAATATCTACTCCGCAATCTGCATGAAAAAGGAAATATCTACACAGCTGTCTGTATATACATGGAAATATCTACAAAGCTACTTCTTTACACATGGAAATAACTACACCGCTATCTCTATTAACATGGAAATATCTACACCGCCATCTGTATGAACATGGAAATAACTGCACCGCCATCTGTATGAACATATAAATATCTACACCGCCATCTGTATTAAGATGGAGATATCTACACCGCTATCTGTATAAACATGGAAGTATCTACACCGCTATCTGTATTAACATGGAAATATCTACACCGCTATCTGTATAAACATGGAAATATCTACACCACTACATGTATAAACAAGGAAATATCAGCAACGCTATCTGTATGAACATGGAAATGTCTACACAGCCGTCTGGATGAACATGGAAATATCTACACCGCTATCTGTATGAACATGGAAATAGCTACACCGCTATCTGTATGAACATGGAAATATCTACACCACTATCTGTATGAACATGGAAATATCTTCACCGCCATCTGTATGAATATGGATATATCTACACAGCCATCTGGATGAACATGGAAATATCTACACCGCTATAGGTATGAACATGGAAGTAGCTACACCGCTATCTGTATGAACATGGAAATATCTACACCGCTATCTGTATGAACAAGGAAATATCTACACCGCTATCAGTATGAACATGGAAATATCTTCACAGCCATCTGTATGAACATGGATATATCTACACAGCCATCTGGATGAACATGGAAATATCTACACCGCTATCTGTATGAACATGGAAACATCTACACCGCTATCTGTGTAAACATGCATACATCTTCACCGCTATCTGTATAAACATGGAAATATCTACACCGCTACATGTATAAACATGGAAATGTCAGCACCGCTATCTGTATGAACATGGAAATATCTACACAGCCATCTGGATGAACATGGAAATATCTACACCCCTATCTGTATGAACATGGAAATAGCTACAAAGCTATCTGTATGAACATGGAAATGTCCACACCGCTATCTGTATGAACATGGAAATATCTACACCGCCATCTGTATGAACATGGAAATATCTTCACCGCTATATGTATGAACATGGAAATAGCTACACCGCTATCTGTATGAACATGGAAATATCTACACAGCCATCTGGATGAACATGGAAATATCTACACCGCTATCTGTATGAACATGGAAATATCTACACCGCTATCTGTGTAAACATGCATACATCTTCACCACTATCTGTATAAAAATGGAAATACCTACACTGCTATCTGTATGAACATGGAAATATCTACAGCGCTATCTGTTTGAACATGGAAATATCTACACCGCTATCAGCATGAAAATGGAAATATCTACAAATCTATCTGCATATACATGGAAATATCTATACAGCTATCTCTTTACACATGGAAATAACTACACCGCTATCTCTATAAACATGGAAATATCTACACCGCCATCTGTATGAACATGGAAATATCTGCACCGCCGTCTGTATGAACATATAAATTTCTGCACCACCGTCTGTATTAAGATGGAGATATCTACACCGCTATCTGTATAAACATGGAAATATCTACACCGCCATCTGTATAAACATGGAAATATCTACACCGATATCTGTATAAACATGGAAATATCTACACCGCTACCTGTATAAACATGGAAATATCAGCACCGCAATCTGTATGAACCCGGAAATATCTACACCGCTATCTGTATGAACATGGAAATATCTACACCACTATCTGTATGAACATGGAAATAGCTACACAGCCATCTGCATGAACATAGAAATATCTACACCGCTATCTGTATGAACATGGAAATATCTACACCGCTATCTGTATGAACATATAAATATCTACACAGCCATCTGTATTAAGATGGAGATATCTACACCGCTATATGTATAAACATGGAAATATTTACACAGATATCTGTATGAACATGGAAATAACTTCACCGCCATCTGTATGAACATGGAAATATCTACACAGCCATCTGGATGCATATGGAAATATCAGCACCGCTATCTGTATGAACATGGAAATAGCTACACCGCTATCTGTATGAAAATGGAAATATCTACACCACTATCTGTATGAACATGGAAATATCTTCACCGCCATCTGTATGAACATGGATATATATAAACAGCCATCTGGATGAACATGGAAATATCTACACCGCTATATGTATGAACATGGAAATAGCTGTACCGCTATCTGTATGAACATGGAAATAGCAACACCGCTATCTGTATGAACATGGAAATATCTACACTGCTATCTGTATGAACATGGAAATATATTCACCGCCATCTGTACGAACATGGGTATGTCTACACAGCCATCCGTATCAACATGGAAATATCTACACCGCTATCTGTATGAAAATGGAAATATCTACACCGCTATCTGTGTAAACATGCATACATCTTCACCGCTATCTGTATAAACATGGAAATATCTACACCGCTATCTGTATGAACATGGAAATATCTACACCGCTATCTGTTTCAGCATGGAAATATCTACACCGCTATCTGCATGAAAATGGAAATATCTACACAGCTATCTGCATATACATGGAAATATCTACAAAGCTATCTCTTTACACATGGAAATAACTACACCGCTATCTCTATAAACATGGGAATATCTACACCGCCATCTGTATGAACTTGGAAATATCTGCACCGCCATCTGTATGAACATATAAATATCTGCACCGCCATCTGTATTGAAATGGAGATATCTACACCGCTATCTGTATAAACATGGAAATATCTATACCGCTATCTGTATAAACATGGAAATATCTACACCGCTATCTGTATAAACATGGAAATATCTACACCGCTATCTGTATAAACATGGAAATATCAGCACCGCTATCTGTATGAACATGGAAATATCTACTGCGCTATCTGTATGAACATGGAAATATCTACACCGATATCTGTATGAACATGGAAACATCTTCACCGCCATCTGTATGAACATAGATATATCTTCACAGCCATCTGGATGAACATGGAAATATCAGCACCGCTGTCTGTATGAACATGGAAATATCTACACCGCTATCTGTATGAACATGGAAATATCAACACCGCTATCTGTATGAACATGGAAATATCTTCACCGCCATCTGTGAGAACATGGATATATCTACACAGCCATCTGGATGAACATGGAAATATCTACACCGCTATCTGTATGAACATGGAAATATCTACACCGCTATCTGTGTAAACATGCATACATCTTCACCACTATCTGTATAAACATGGAAATAACTACACTGCTATCTGTATGAACATGGAAATATCTACACCGCTATCTGTTTGAACATGGAAATATCTACACCGGTATCAGCATGAAAATGGAAATATCTACAAAGCTATCTGCATATACATGGAAATATCTATAAAGCTATCTCTTTACACATGGAAATAACTACACCGCTATCTCTATAAACATGGAAATATCTACACCGCCATCTATACGAACATGGAAATATCTACACTGCCGTCTGTATGAACATATAAATATCTACACCGCCATCTGTATTAATATGGAGATATCCACACCGCTATCTGTATAAACATGGAAATATCTACACCGCTATCTGTATAAACATGGAAATATCTACACCGCTATCTGTATAAACATGGAAATATCTACACCGCTACCTGTATAAACATGGAAATATCACCACCGCTATCTGTATGAACACGGAAATATCTACACTGCTATCTGTATGAACATAGAAATATCTACACCGCTATCTGTATGAACATGGAAAAAGCTACACCGCTATCTGTATGAACATGGAAATGTCCACACTGCTATCTGTATGAACATGGAAATATCTACACCGCCATCTGGATGAACATGGAAATATCTTCACCGCCATCTGTATGAACATGGATATGTCTACACAGCCATCTGGATGAACATGGAAATATCTACACCGCTATATGTATGAACATGGAAATAGCTACACCGCTATCTGTATGAACATGGAAATATCTACACCACAATCTGTATGAACATGGAAATATCTACACTGCTATCTGTATGAACATGGAAATATCTTCACCGCCATCTGTATCAACATGGATATATCTACACAGCCATCTGGATGAACATGGAAATATCTACACCGCTATCTGGATGAACATGGAAATATCTACACCGCTATCTGTGTAAACATGCATACATCTTCACCACTATCTGTATAAACATGGAAATATCTACACCGCTATCTGTATGAACATGGAAATATCTACACCGCTATCTGTTTGAACATGGAAATATCTACACCGCTATCTGCATGAAAATGGAAATATCTACACGGCTATCTGCATATACATGGAAATATCTACAAAGCTATTTCTTTACACATGGAAATAACTACACCGCTATCTCTATAAACATGGAAATATGTACACCGCCATCTGTATGAACATGGAAATATCTTCACCGCGATCTGTATGAAGATATAAATATCTACACCGCCATCTGGATGAACATGGAAATATCTACACCACTATCTGTATGAACATGGAAATATCTACACCGCTATCTGTGTAAACATGCATACATCTTCACCGCTATCTGTATAAACATGGAAATATCTACACCGCTATCTGTATAAGCATGGAAATATGTACACCACTACCTGTATAAACATGGAAATATCAGCACCGCTATCTGTATGAACATGGAAATATCTACACAGCCATCTGGACGAATATGGAAATATCAGCACCGCTATCTGTATGAACATGGATATGTCTACACAGCCATCTGGATGAACATGGAAATATCTACACCGCTATCTGTATGAACATGGAAATATCTACACCGCTATCTGTGTAAACATGCATACATCTTCACCACTATCTGTATAAACATGGAAATAACTACACTGCTATCTGTATGAACATGGAAATATCTACACCGCTATCTGTTTGAACATGGAAATATCTACACCGGTATCAGCATGAAAATGGAAATATCTACAAAGCTATCTGCATATACATGGAAATATCTATAAAGCTATCTCTTTACACATGGAAATAACTACACCGCTATCTCTATAAACATGGAAATATCTACACCGCCATCTATACGAACATGGAAATATCTACACTGCCGTCTGTATGAACATATAAATATCTACACCGCCATCTGTATTAATATGGAGATATCCACACCGCTATCTGTATAAACATGGAAATATCTACACCGCTATCTGTATAAACATGGAAATATCTACACCGCTATCTGTATAAACATGGAAATATCTACACCGCTACCTGTATAAACATGGAAATATCACCACCGCTATCTGTATGAACACGGAAATATCTACACTGCTATCTGTATGAACATAGAAATATCTACACCGCTATCTGTATGAACATGGAAAAAGCTACACCGCTATCTGTATGAACATGGAAATGTCCACACTGCTATCTGTATGAACATGGAAATATCTACACCGCCATCTGGATGAACATGGAAATATCTTCACCGCCATCTGTATGAACATGGATATGCCTACACAGCCATCTGGATGAACATGGAAATATCTACACCGCTATATGTATGAACATGGAAATAGCTACACCGCTATCTGTATGAACATGGAAATATCTACACCACAATCTGTATGAACATGGAAATATCTACACTGCTATCTGTATGAACATGGAAATATCTTCACCGCCATCTGTATCAACATGGATATATCTACACAGCCATCTGGATGAACATGGAAATATCTACACCGCTATCTGGATGAACATGGAAATATCTACACCGCTATCTGTGTAAACATGCATACATCTTCACCACTATCTGTATAAACATGGAAATATCTACACCGCTATCTGTATGAACATGGAAATATCTACACCGCTATCTGTTTGAACATGGAAATATCTACACCGCTATCTGCATGAAAATGGAAATATCTACACGGCTATCTGCATATACATGGAAATATCTACAAAGCTATTTCTTTACACATGGAAATAACTACACCGCTATCTCTATAAACATGGAAATATGTACACCGCCATCTGTATGAACATGGAAATATCTTCACCGCGATCTGTATGAAGATATAAATATCTACACCGCCATCTGGATGAACATGGAAATATCTACACCACTATCTGTATGAACATGGAAATATCTACACCGCTATCTGTGTAAACATGCATACATCTTCACCGCTATCTGTATAAACATGGAAATATCTACACCGCTATCTGTATAAGCATGGAAATATGTACACCACTACCTGTATAAACATGGAAATATCAGCACCGCTATCTGTATGAACATGGAAATATCTACACAGCCATCTGGACGAATATGGAAATATCAGCACCGCTATCTGTATGAACATGGATATGTCTACACAGCCATCTGGATGAACATGGAAATATCTACACCGCTATCTGTATGAACATGGAAATATCTACACCGCTATCTGTGTAAACAAGCATACATCTTCACCGCTATCTGTATAAACATGGAAATATCTACACAGCTATCTGTATGAACATGGAAATATCTACACCGCTATCTGTTTGAGCATGGAAATATCTACACCGCTATCTGCATGAAAATGGAAATATCTACACAGCTATCTGCATATACATGGAAATATCTACAAAGCTATCTCTTTACACATGGAAATAACTACACCGATATCTCTATAAACATGGAAATATCTACACCGCCATCTGTATGAACATGGAAATATCAGCACCGCTATCTGGATGAACTTCGATATGTCTACACAGCCATCTGGATGAACATGGAAATATCTACACCGCTATCTGTATGAACATGGAAATATCTACACCGCTATCTGTGTAAACAAGCATACATCTTCACCGCTATGTGTACAAACATGGAAATATCTACACCGCTATCTGTATGAACATGGAAATATCTGCACCGCTATCTGTTTGAGCATGGAAATATCTACACCGCTATCTGCATGAAAATGGAAATAGCTACACCGCTATCTATATGAACATGGAAATATCTACACCACTATCTGTATGAACATGGAAATATCTACACCGATATCTCTATGAACATGGAAATATCTACACCGCTATCTATTTGAGCATGGAAATATCTACACCGCTATCTGCATGAAAATGGAAATATCTACACAGCTATCTGCAAATACATGGAAATATCCACAAAGCTATCTCTTTACACATGGAAATAACTACACCGTTATCTCTATAAACATGGAAATATCTACACCGCCATCTGTATGAACATGGAAATATCTGCACCGCCATCTGTATGAACATAAAAATATCTGCACCGCCTTCTGTATTAAGATGGAGATATCTACACCGCTATCTGTATAAACATGGAAATATCTACACTGCTATCTGTATGAGCATGGAAATATCTACACCGCCATCTGTATGAAGATATAAATATCTTCACCGACATCTGTATGAACATGGATATATCTACACAGCCATCTGGATGAACATGGAAATATCTACACCGCTATCTGAAAGAACATGGAAATATCTACACCGCTATCTGTGTAAACATGCATACATCTTCACCGCTATCTGTATAAACATGGAAATATCTACACCGCTATCTGCATGAACTTTGAAATATCTACACCGCTATCTGTTTGAACATGGAAGTATCTACACCGCTATCTGCATGAAAATGGAGATATCTACACAGCTATCTGCATATACATGGAGATATCTACAAAGATTTCTCTTTACACATGGAAATAACTACACAGCTATCTCTATAAACATGGAAATATCTACACCGCCATCTGTATGAACATGGAAATATCTGAACCGCCAACTCTATGAACATATAAATATCTGCACCGCCATCTGCATTACGATGGAGATATCTACACCGCTATCTGTATAAACTTGGAAATATCTACACCGCTATCTGTATAAACATGGAAATATCTACACCGCTATCTGTATAAACATGGAAATATCTACACCGCTACCTGTATAAACATGGAAATATCAGCACCGCTATCTGTATGAACATGGAAATACCTACACTGCTATCTGTATGAACATGGAAATATCTACACCGCTATCTGTATGAACATGGAAATATCTACACCGCTATCTGTATAAACATGGAAATATCTACACCGCTATCTGTATGAACATGGAAATATCTACACCGCTATCTGTATAAACATGGAAATATCAGCACCGCTATCTGTATGAACATGGAAATATCTACACCGCTATCTGTATGAACATGGAAATATCTACACCGATATCTGTATGAACATGGAAATATCTTCACCGCCATCTGTATGAACATGGATATATCTACACAGCCATCTGGATGAACATGGAAATATCTACACCACTATCTGTATGAACATGGAAATATCTACACCGCTATCTGTGTAAACATGCATACATCTTCACCGCTATCTGTATAAACATAGAAATATCTACACCGCTATCTGTATAAGCATGGAAATATGTACACCACTACCTGTATAAACATGGAAATATCAGCACCGCTATCTGTATGAACATGGAAATATCTACACAGCCATCTGGATGAATATGGAAATATCAGCACCGCTATCTGTATGAACATGGATATGTCTACACAGCCATCTGGATGAACATGGAAATATCTACACCGCTATCTGTATGAACATGGAAATATCTACACCGCTATCTGTGTAAACAAGCATACATCTTCACCGCTATCTGTATAAACATGGAAATATCTACACAGCTATCTGTATGAACATGGAAATATCTACACCGCTATCTGTTTGAGCATGGAAATATCTACACCGCTATCTGCATGAAAATGGATATATCTACACAGCTATCTGCATATACATGGAAATATCTACAAAGCTATCTCTTTACACATGGAAATAACTACACCGCTATCTCTATATACATGGAAATATCTACACCGCCATCTGTATGAACATGGAAATATCAGCACCGCTATCTGTATGAACATGGATATGTCTACACAGCCATCTGGATGAACATGGAAATATCTACACCGCTATCTGTATGAACATGGAAATATCTACACCGCTATCTGTGTAAACAAGCATACATCTTCACCGCTATCTGTATAAACATGGAAATATCTACACCGCTATCTGTATGAACATGGAAATATCTCCACCGTTATCTGTTTGAGCATGGAAATATCTACACCGCTATCTGCATGAAAATGGAAATATCTACACAGCTATCTGCATATACATGGAAATATCTACAAAGCTATCTCTTTACACATGGAAATAACTACACCGATATCTCTATAAACATGGAAATATCTACACCGCCATCTGTATGAACATGGAAATATCAGCACCGCTATCTGAATGAACATGGAAATATCTACACAGCCATCTGGATGAACATGGAAATATCTACACGGCTATCTGTATGAACATGGAAATAGCTACACCGCTATCTGTATGAACATGGAAATATCTACACCGCTATATGTATGAACATGGAAATATCTACACCGCTATCTGTATGAACATGGAAATACCTACACCGCTATCTGTATAAACATGGAAATATCTACACCGCTATCTGTATGAACATGGAAATATCTACACCGCTATCTGTATGAACATGGAAATATCTACACCGCTATCTGTTTGAGCATGGAAATATCTACACCGCTATCTGCATGAAAATGGAAATATCAACACAGCTAACTGCATATACATGGAAATATCTACAAAACTATCTCTTTACACATGGAAATAACTACACCGATATCTCTATAAACATCGAAATATCTACACAGCCATCTGTATGAACATGGAAATATCTGCACCGCCATCTGTTTGAACATATAAATATCTGCACCGCCATCTGTATTAAGATGGAGATATCTACACCGCTATCTGTATAAACATGGAAATATCTACACCGCTATCTGTATGAGCATGGAAATATCTACACCGCCATCTGTATGAAGATAAAAATATCTTCACCGCCATCTGTATGAACATGGATATATCTACACAGCCATCTGGATGAACATGGAAATATCTACACCGCTATCTGTATGAACATGGAAATATCTACAACGCTATCTGTGTAAACGTGCATACATCTTAACGGCTATCTGTATAAACATGGAAATATCTACACCGCTATCTGTATGAACATGGAAACAGCTACACCGCTATCTGTATGAACATGGAAATATCTACACCGCTACCTGTATAAACATGGAAATATCAGCACCGCTATCTGTATGAACACGGAAATATCTACACTGCTATCTGTATGAACATAGAAATATCTACACCGCTATCTGTATGAACATGGAAATATCTACACCGCTATCTGTATAAACATGGAAATATCTTCACCGCCTTCTGTATGAACATGGATATATCTACACCGCTATCTGTATAAACATGGAAATATCTACACAGCTATCTCTATGAACATGGAAATATCTACACCGCTATCTGTATAAACAAGGAAATATCTACACAGCCATCTGTAGGAACATGTAAATATCTACCCCACTATCTCTATAAACATGGAAATATCTACACTGCTATCTGTATAAATATGGAAATATCTACACCGCTATCTGTGTAAACATGGAAAGATCTACACCGCTATCTCTGAAAACATGGAAAGATCTACAGCATTATGTGTATGAAGACGTAAATATCTACACTGCTATCTGTATAAACATGGAAATATCTACGCAGCCATCTGTAGGAACATGTAAATATCTACACAGTTATCTGTATACACATGGAAATATCTACACCACTATCTGTATAAACATGGAAATATCTACACCGCTATCTGTGTAAACATGGAAATATCTACACCGCTATCTGCGTAAACATGTAAATATCTACACCACTATCTGTGTAAACATGGAAATATCTACACCGCTATCTGTACAAACATGGAAATATCTACACAGCCATCTGTAGGAATATGTAAATATCTACACCGTTATCTGTATACACATGGAATTATCTACACCTCTATCTGTATGAACATGGAAATATCTACACCGCTATCTGTGTAAACTTGGGAATATCTACACCCATATCTGTGTAAACATGGAAATATCTACACCGCTATCTCTGTAAACATGGAAATATCTACAGAGTCATCTGTATACATCTGTATAAACATGGAAATATCTACACTGTTATCTGTGTAAACATGGAAATATCTACACCGTTATCTGTGTAAACATGGAAATATCTACATCGCTATCTCTAAAAATATGGAAAGACCTACACCATTATGTGTATAAAGACGGAAATATCTACACCGCTATCAGTATAAACATGGAAATATCTACACCGCCATCTGTATGAACGTGGAAATGTCTAAACCGCCATCTCTATAAACATGTAAATATCTACACCCCCCTCTGTAGGAACATGGAAATATCTACAACGCTATCTGCTTAAACATTGAAATATCTACACCGCTATCTGCCTAAAAGTGGAAATATCTACACCGCTATCTGCATAAACTTGGAAATATCTACACCGCTGTCTGTGTAAACACGGAAATATCTAAACCAAAAACTGTAGGAACATGTATATAACTACACGACTATCTCCATAAACATGGAAATATCTACACCGCTATCTGTATAAACATGGAAATATCTACACAGCCATCTGTAGGAACATGTAAATATCTACACCACTATCTCTATAAACATGGAAATATCTACACTGCTATCTGTATAAACATGGAAATATCTACACCGCTATCTGTGTAAACATGGAAAGATCTACACCGCTATCTCTGAAAACATGGAAAGATCTACACCATTATGTGTATAAAGACGTAAATATCTACACCGCTATCTGTATAAACATGGAAATATCTACACAGCTATCTGTATGAACATGGAAATATCTACACCGCTATCTGTATAAACATGGAAATATCTACACAGCCATCTGTAGGAACATGTAAATATCTACACCACTATCTCTATAAACATGGAAATATCTACACTGCTATCTGTATAAATATGGAAATATCTACACCGCTATCTGTGTAAACATGGAAAGATCTACACCGCTATCTCTGAAAACATGTAAAGATCTACAGCATTATGTGTATAAAGACGTAAATAGCTACACTGCTATCTGTATAAACATGGAAATATCTACGCAGCCATCTGTAGGAACATGTAAATATCTACACAGTTATCTGTATACACATGGAATTATCTACACCGCTATCTGTATGAACATGGAAATATCTTCACCACTATCTGTGTAAACATGGAAATATCTACACCACTATCTGTGTAAACATGGAGATATCTGCACCGCTATCTCTATAAACATGGAAATATCCACACAGCCATCTATATAAACATGGAAATATCTACACTACGCTCTGTATAAACCTGGAAATATCTACACTGATATCTCTATAAACATGGAAACATCTACACCGCTATCTCTATAAACATGGAAATATCTACACCGCTATCTGTGTAAACATGGAAATATCTACACCGCCATCTGTATGGGTATGGAAATATCTACACCGCCATCTGTATAAACATGGAAATATCTACACCGTTATCTGTGTACACATGGAATTATCTACACCGCTATCTGTATAAACATGGAAATACCTACAATGCTATCTGCGTAAACATGGAAATATCCTCACCGCTATCTCTATATACATGCAAATATCTACACCGCTATCTGTGTAAACATGGAAATATCTACACCGATATCTCTGTAAACTTGGAAATATCTACACCGCTATCTCTGTAAACATGGAAATATCTACAGGGTCATCTGTATAAACATGGAAATATCTACACCGCTATCTGTGTAAACATGGAAATATCTACACCGCTATCTCTAAAAACATGGAAAGATCTACACCATTATGTGTATAAAGACGGAAATATCTACACCGCTATCTGTATAAACATGGAAATATCTACACCGCCATCTGTATGAATGTGGAAATGTCTAAACCGCCATCTCTATAAACATGTAAATATCTACACCGCCCTCTGTAGGAACATGGAAATATCTACAACGCTATCTGTTTAAACATTGAAATATCTACACCGCTTTCTGCCTAAAAGTGGAAATATCTACACCGCTATCTGCATAAACTTGGAAATACCTACACCGCTATCTGTGTACACATGGAAATATCTACACCACCAACTGTAGGAACATGAAAATATCTACACCGCCAACTCTATAAACATTGAAATATCTACACCACTATCTGTATAAACATGGAAATATCTACACCGCTATCTGTGTAAACATGGAAATATCTACACCGCCTTCTGTGTAAACATGGAAATATCTACACCGCCATATCTATAAACATGGAAATATCTTCAACTCCATCTGTATGAACATGGAATTATCTACACTGCCATCTGTATGAACATGGATACATCTACACCGCTATCTGTATAAACATGGAAATATCTACACCGCCATCGGTAGGAAAATGAAAATATCTACACCGCCATCTGTATGAACAGGGAACTATGTACACCACCATCTGTATCAACATGAAAATGCCTACACCGCCATCTGTATCACAATGGAAATATCTGCACCGCCATCTCTATAACAATGGAAATATCTAAACCGCCGTCTGTATGGAAATGGAAAAATCTACACCACCATCTGTATAAAGGTGGAAATATCTACACCGCTATCTGTGTGAACATGGAAATATCTACAACGCTATCTGTAAAAACATGGAAATATCTACACCTCCATCTGTATAAACATGGAAATATCTACACCGCCATCTGTAGAAACATGGAAATATCTACACCGCCATCTCTATAAACATGGAAATATCTACACAGCTATCTGTATAAACATTTAAATATCTACACCGCCATCACTATAAACATAGAAATATCTACACCGCCATCTGTATGAACATGGAAATATGTACACCGCCATCTGTGTAAATGTGGAAATATCTACACCGCTATCTGTATGAACATGGCAATATGTACACCGCTACCTGTATTAACATGGAAATATCTACACCGCTATCTGTATAAACATGGAAATATCTACACCGCTATCTGTATAAACATGGAAATATCCACACCGCTACCTGTATAAACATGGAAATATCTACACCGCTATCTGTATGAACATGGAAATATCTACACCGCTATCTGTATAAACATGGAAATATCAGCACCGCTATCTGTATGAACATGGAAATATCTGCACCGCCATCTGTTTGAACATATAAATATCTGCACCGCCATCTGTATTAAGATGGAGATATCTACACCGCTATCTGTATAAACATGGAAATATCTACACCGCTATCTGTATGAGCATGGAAATATCTACACCGCCATCTGTATGAAGATAAAAATATCTTCACCGCCATCTGTATGAACATGGATATATCTACACAGCCATCTGGATGAACATGGAAATATCTACACCGCTATCTGTATGAACATGGAAATATCTACAACGCTATCTGTGTAAACGTGCATACATCTTAACGGCTATCTGTATAAACATGGAAATATCTACACCGCTATCTGTATGAACATGGAAACAGCTACACCGCTATCTGTATGAACATGGAAATATCTACACCGCTACCTGTATAAACATGGAAATATCAGCACCGCTATCTGTATGAACACGGAAATATCTACACTGCTATCTGTATGAACATAGAAATATCTACACCGCTATCTGTATGAACATGGAAATATCTACACCGCTATCTGTATAAACATGGAAATATCTTCACCGCCTTCTGTATGAACATGGATATATCTACACCGCTATCTGTATAAACATGGAAATATCTACACAGCTATCTCTATGAACATGGAAATATCTACACCGCTATCTGTATAAACAAGGAAATATCTACACAGCCATCTGTAGGAACATGTAAATATCTACCCCACTATCTCTATAAACATGGAAATATCTACACTGCTATCTGTATAAATATGGAAATATCTACACCGCTATCTGTGTAAACATGGAAAGATCTACACCGCTATCTCTGAAAACATGGAAAGATCTACAGCATTATGTGTATGAAGACGTAAATATCTACACTGCTATCTGTATAAACATGGAAATATCTACGCAGCCATCTGTAGGAACATGTAAATATCTACACAGTTATCTGTATACACATGGAAATATCTACACCACTATCTGTATAAACATGGAAATATCTACACCGCTATCTGTGTAAACATGGAAATATCTACACCGCTATCTGCGTAAACATGTAAATATCTACACCACTATCTGTGTAAACATGGAAATATCTACACCGCTATCTGTACAAACATGGAAATATCTACACAGCCATCTGTAGGAATATGTAAATATCTACACCGTTATCTGTATACACATGGAATTATCTACACCTCTATCTGTATGAACATGGAAATATCTACACCGCTATCTGTGTAAACTTGGGAATATCTACACCCATATCTGTGTAAACATGGAAATATCTACACCGCTATCTCTGTAAACATGGAAATATCTACAGAGTCATCTGTATACATCTGTATAAACATGGAAATATCTACACTGTTATCTGTGTAAACATGGAAATATCTACACCGTTATCTGTGTAAACATGGAAATATCTACATCGCTATCTCTAAAAATATGGAAAGACCTACACCATTATGTGTATAAAGACGGAAATATCTACACCGCTATCAGTATAAACATGGAAATATCTACACCGCCATCTGTATGAACGTGGAAATGTCTAAACCGCCATCTCTATAAACATGTAAATATCTACACCCCCCTCTGTAGGAACATGGAAATATCTACAACGCTATCTGCTTAAACATTGAAATATCTACACCGCTATCTGCCTAAAAGTGGAAATATCTACACCGCTATCTGCATAAACTTGGAAATATCTACACCGCTGTCTGTGTAAACACGGAAATATCTAAACCAAAAACTGTAGGAACATGTATATAACTACACGACTATCTCCATAAACATGGAAATATCTACACCGCTATCTGTATAAACATGGAAATATCTACACAGCCATCTGTAGGAACATGTAAATATCTACACCACTATCTCTATAAACATGGAAATATCTACACTGCTATCTGTATAAACATGGAAATATCTACACCGCTATCTGTGTAAACATGGAAAGATCTACACCGCTATCTCTGAAAACATGGAAAGATCTACACCATTATGTGTATAAAGACGTAAATATCTACACCGCTATCTGTATAAACATGGAAATATCTACACAGCTATCTGTATGAACATGGAAATATCTACACCGCTATCTGTATAAACATGGAAATATCTACACAGCCATCTGTAGGAACATGTAAATATCTACACCACTATCTCTATAAACATGGAAATATCTACACTGCTATCTGTATAAATATGGAAATATCTACACCGCTATCTGTGTAAACATGGAAAGATCTACACCGCTATCTCTGAAAACATGTAAAGATCTACAGCATTATGTGTATAAAGACGTAAATAGCTACACTGCTATCTGTATAAACATGGAAATATCTACGCAGCCATCTGTAGGAACATGTAAATATCTACACAGTTATCTGTATACACATGGAATTATCTACACCGCTATCTGTATGAACATGGAAATATCTTCACCACTATCTGTGTAAACATGGAAATATCTACACCACTATCTGTGTAAACATGGAGATATCTGCACCGCTATCTCTATAAACATGGAAATATCCACACAGCCATCTATATAAACATGGAAATATCTACACTACGCTCTGTATAAACCTGGAAATATCTACACTGATATCTCTATAAACATGGAAACATCTACACCGCTATCTCTATAAACATGGAAATATCTACACCGCTATCTGTGTAAACATGGAAATATCTACACCGCCATCTGTATGGGTATGGAAATATCTACACCGCCATCTGTATAAACATGGAAATATCTACACCGTTATCTGTGTACACATGGAATTATCTACACCGCTATCTGTATAAACATGGAAATACCTACAATGCTATCTGCGTAAACATGGAAATATCCTCACCGCTATCTCTATATACATGCAAATATCTACACCGCTATCTGTGTAAACATGGAAATATCTACACCGATATCTCTGTAAACTTGGAAATATCTACACCGCTATCTCTGTAAACATGGAAATATCTACAGGGTCATCTGTATAAACATGGAAATATCTACACCGCTATCTGTGTAAACATGGAAATATCTACACCGCTATCTCTAAAAACATGGAAAGATCTACACCATTATGTGTATAAAGACGGAAATATCTACACCGCTATCTGTATAAACATGGAAATATCTACACCGCCATCTGTATGAATGTGGAAATGTCTAAACCGCCATCTCTATAAACATGTAAATATCTACACCGCCCTCTGTAGGAACATGGAAATATCTACAACGCTATCTGTTTAAACATTGAAATATCTACACCGCTTTCTGCCTAAAAGTGGAAATATCTACACCGCTATCTGCATAAACTTGGAAATACCTACACCGCTATCTGTGTACACATGGAAATATCTACACCACCAACTGTAGGAACATGAAAATATCTACACCGCCAACTCTATAAACATTGAAATATCTACACCACTATCTGTATAAACATGGAAATATCTACACCGCTATCTGTGTAAACATGGAAATATCTACACCGCCTTCTGTGTAAACATGGAAATATCTACACCGCCATATCTATAAACATGGAAATATCTTCAACTCCATCTGTATGAACATGGAATTATCTACACTGCCATCTGTATGAACATGGATACATCTACACCGCTATCTGTATAAACATGGAAATATCTACACCGCCATCGGTAGGAAAATGAAAATATCTACACCGCCATCTGTATGAACAGGGAACTATGTACACCACCATCTGTATCAACATGAAAATGCCTACACCGCCATCTGTATCACAATGGAAATATCTGCACCGCCATCTCTATAACAATGGAAATATCTAAACCGCCGTCTGTATGGAAATGGAAAAATCTACACCACCATCTGTATAAAGGTGGAAATATCTACACCGCTATCTGTGTGAACATGGAAATATCTACAACGCTATCTGTAAAAACATGGAAATATCTACACCTCCATCTGTATAAACATGGAAATATCTACACCGCCATCTGTAGAAACATGGAAATATCTACACCGCCATCTCTATAAACATGGAAATATCTACACAGCTATCTGTATAAACATTTAAATATCTACACCGCCATCACTATAAACATAGAAATATCTACACCGCCATCTGTATGAACATGGAAATATGTACACCGCCATCTGTGTAAATGTGGAAATATCTACACCGCTATCTGTATGAACATGGCAATATGTACACCGCTACCTGTATTAACATGGAAATATCTACACCGCTATCTGTATAAACATGGAAATATCTACACCGCTGTCTCTATAAACATGGAAATATGTGCACCGCTATCTCTATAAATATAGAAATATATACACCTCTCTCTCTATAAACATGGAAATATCTACAATGCTATCTGTATAAACATGGAAATATCTACACCGCTATCTCTATAAACATGGAAATATCTACACCGCTATCTCTATAAACATGGATATATCTACACCACTATCTCTATAAACATGGAAATATCTACACCACTATCTGTATGAACATGGAAATATCCACACCGCTATCTGTATAGACTTGGAAGTATCTACACCGGTAACTGTATAAACATGGAAATATCTACACCGCTATCGGTATAAATGTCTGTATTTGCTCTTAATTTATACCCAAGGCTGGGATGTTTCATATGATAAAAAGACCAAATACAGAAATAGACTATATTTGGTCTGGCAATTGATCTCTGCAATAATCAAACCTCAAAGACAATCAAACCTGAAATCTAAGCTACATATTAAATAGCTTGGTTTTTAGGTTGCACGTTGCTGTGTATGCTGGCTTCATAGAAAATGCAAGTAGCAATGGCCATTTTTTAATAGTCATTAGCCTTGAAGCTCTCCTACTTTTGAATCACATAGAAATAGAAATCAAATCTCACTAGATTTTTTTTTTGAAACAGGGTCTGGCTTGGTTTCCCAGGCTGAAGAGCAGGGCATGATCTTGGCTCACACCTCTGCCTCTCGGACTCAAGCCATCCTCCCACCTCAGCCTTGGAGTAGCTGGGACCACAGGCATGTGCCACCATATCCAGCTAATATTTTTATTTTTGTACAAATGGGGTTTGTCATCTTTCCCAGGCAGGCCTCAAACTCCAAGACTCAAGCAATACACCTGCCTTGAATTCCCAAAGTACTGGGTTTACAGGCGACAGCCACTACGCCCAGCTACTAAACTTCTAAAAATCAATTTTACATAAAATTATCTAAGCGTGCAAGGAAAGATAAGAAGCCTAAGGAACCAGTGAGTTGAAGAATAAATGCAGTTTAAATCATACATGTAAACAACATGATGTGATGTGGTAGGAATCATCTAACATGCTTTAAAGCATGAGTAAAAGGTCTTTACTTAGAAAACTGGATCTTAGTTTAGGATATCTTTAGATAAGAGTATGAAAAGTCATATCATATTGATAAGTAAAGTGCTTCCTTTGGCTAATTTTAAGGATAGGACATTTACTTTCATATAATTCATAGGAATCTTAGACTTAAAAATAAAATTTCCCTTCTCAAATCCTTACTTTTATACTTTTTTGCATTTCTTTCACTTTTGTGTTAATGGCCTATGTCTCAACATATTCTATTAAACCTTCTGGAAACACATACTTTGTTTCCAGCCTCTTCAGAGAACCATCACTCCAATTCCTAGGCTTCTGAAGAAGCAGACCCAAGCTTATAATTATTACATATTTCCAAATCTAGGTGACCAACAAAAATTGATACTTTTCCCATCATACCTTTAAGTTAATAATCAGGTGTATGCTGAGAGGTAAAGACCCAAGAGTGTTGGTTGTCTAATTGTGCAGCTGTATAAACAAATCTTAATGCTTGAAAATATTCAAAGGTTATTCTCACGTTGATTGTTGGTAACTATGTGTAACAACATGAAAAGAAAAAAAAATCAAAGAATTACGTCTGAGGATAATACACAATCTCTAAGGGTAAGAAGAGCAACAAAAATTCTGCTTCAATTACCACTGAAATAATATATTTATCCTGTAAAATCTATGGTGGCTGGTTGTAAAAATTAGGCATTAGCAAACTGATAAAGACTTTTTAATGAAAACATTATGAAACATAGTTTTTAAAAAGTTAAATACACCCACACCAGTTTTTCACATTCTTTGGGCTGCTTTAATGCTGCCATTAAATAATTGATTTAGTTGTGACATAGATCCTATGTTCCATGGAGTCTACCATTCATAAAGATGCAATGTAAGGTAACAAAAATATAAATTGTGTGTGTGGGGAGGAGAAGTCAAGAGTATTTTTATGTGACAGAAGTTAAGTTGTTATCAGTGTAAAATAGTCTGTTACAAATACCGGACTCTGTATGTTAGTTTCACTAACCAGAAAGAAAGAAATTACAGCAGATACACACACACACACCAAAAAAGGGAAAAGAAACAAAGCTTAGCACCACAGAAAACCACCAAACTAGAGGGATAAACAATAAGAAAGGAAGAAGTGAACAAGTAATCTAAAAAACAACTAATGAAATTGTAGAAGGAAGTCCTAATTTATCAATAATAAACTTCAATAGAAGTGGATTAAACTCTACTTAAAAGATATAAAGTGGATGAATGGATTCGGATAGCAAAACCCACCTATATGCTGCCTACATGATACTTACCTCACTATTAAAGACAAATAGACTGAAAGTGAAGAGATGGAAAAATATATTTTATGCAAACAAATGAAAAGCAAGCAGGAGTAGCCACAGTCATGTCATATTTTAAAAGGCTTTAAATAAAAAAAACTATATAAAAAAAGAATGTCACTGTATAATGAAATGATAAAAGGCCCAATTCAATAAGAGGACATAACATATATATTACTTAGGTGTAACTATATATGTACCCAACACCAGAACAACCAGATATATAAAGCAAATATTAGATTTAAAGGTAGAGATAGACTGCAATACAATATTAGTAGGAAATTTCAACACTCCACTTTAAAAATGGACAGATTCTATGAAGAGAAAATCAACCAAAAAATGACAGACTCAAACTATACCATAGACCAAATGGACCTAGCAGGTAAAGAAGATCTCACCTGATATGGTTTGGCTGTATATCCCCACCCAAATCTCATCTTGATTATAGCTCCCATAATTCATACATGTTGTGGGAGGGAACCAGTGGGAGATAATTGAATCATGGGGGCGGTTCCCCCATACTGTTCTTGTGGTAGTGAATACGTCTAACAAGATCTGAGGTTTTATAAGGGGGAACCCTTTCACTTGGTTCTCAATTCTATTTTGTTTGCTACCATGTAAGATGTGTCTTTCGCCTTCCATCATGATTGGGAGACCTCCCCAGCCACGTGGAACTATGAGTCCACTAAACCTCTTTTTCTCTGTAAATTACCCAGTCTCGGGTATGTCTTTATCAGCAGTATGAAAACAGACTAATACATCATCCAACAGCTGCAGAATACAAATTATTCTCAACTGTACACCAAACATTCTCTAGGACCAATCATACATTATGACACATAATAAGTCTTAACAAACTTAAGAAGACAGATATCATATGAAGTATCTTTTCTGATTCCAGGGATATAAAGCCAGAAATCAACAACAGGAAAGCCCTTGGAAATTTTATAAAAACATGGAAATTAAATAGCACGCACCCAAGAAATCAATAGGTCTCATTAAGACATTAATAGGAAAATGTCAAAAGTCACTGAGACAAGTAAGAATGAAAATCCAACATACCCAAACCTATGGAACGTAGCAAAAGCAGTTCTAAGAGGGAAATTTATAGCAATAAAAGCCTACACCAAAAAAGAAGAAAGATTTTCAAATCACAAAGCAAAATTATACACTTCAAGTAACTAGAACATCAAAAACAAACTAAACCCAAAATTGGTAGAAGGAAGGAAATAATAAAGCTCACAGCAGATATAAATGAAACAGACACTAAAAAATATTTCAAAAGATAAATAAGACAAAGTGTAAAGGTAAAACTGACAAACCTTTAGCTAAACTAAGACAAAAGGAGAGAAAATTCAAATAAATAAAAGATGAAAAAGGAGACATTACAACTGATACACCACAGAAATAGAAGGGATTGTAAGACATTACTCATAACTATATGCCAACAAATTTGATAGTGTAGAATAAAATGAATAAATTTCTGCACACATACAACTACCCAGATTAAATTGTGAGGAAATATAACATCTGAACACATCAATAATGAGTTTGGAAATTGAATCAATAATAAAACATCTTCCATCAAAACAACAACAACAACAACCAACACCCAGGACCTGATGTCTTCACTGCTGAATTCTACCAAACAGTTAAAGAATAACTACCAATTCTCCACAAACTTTTCCACAAAAGTAATGAGGAAGGAATACTTCCATACTCATCTTATGAGGCTCGCAATATCCTGATTCTAAAACCAGACAAAGACACGCACAAAATGAAAATAACAGGCCAATATTCCTGAAGAACATAGATACAAAAATTCTCAACAAGATACAAGTGAACTGACTTCGACAGCACACTAAAAAGAGTATTCACTATAATCAAGTGGGGTTCATCCCAGGGATGAAAGGATGGCTTAACATGCACAAATCAGTAAATATGATACACCACCACAATAGAAAGAAGAACAAAAACCATGTGATCATTTCAACAGATGCAAAAAGAACACTTGACAAAAGTCAACATTCCTTTATGATAAAAACTGTCAAGAAAGTAGGTATAGGAGTGTACCTCAACGCAGTAAAGGCCATAGGTGACAAACCCACAGCTAACATCTTATTTATGGTGAATAGTTAAATGCTTTTCCTCTTTGATGTGGAGGAAGACAAGGATGTCAACTTCTACCACTTCTATTTAGCATAGTACTGGAGGTCAGAGCCAGAGCAATTAGACAAAAGAAATAAATAAGAGGGATCCAAACTGGAAAGAAGGAAGTCAGATTGTTTCTGTTTGTAGAAAATGTGATCTCACATACATATGGATACATCTATATATATGATCATATAGATATATATGATCTCTCTCTCTTTAGGGTTCTTTCTATATATACTTATATAGAGTGAGAACCCTAAAGACTTGACCAAAAACTACTAGAAATCATAAATAAATTCAGTAAAGTTGTAGTATACAAAATCAACACAGAAAATTCAGTGGTGTTTCTATACACTAATAGTGAACTATCTGAAAAAGTCATCAAGAAAGGAATTCCATTTACAATAGCTACCAAGAAATCTGCAGATAAATTTAATCAAGGTCGTGAAAGATCTCTACAATGAAAACTATAACACACTGATGGAAAAATTTACGATCCACAAAAAATGGACACTATATACTCATGGAATGGAAGAACTGATACTATTGAAATGACCATACTAACAAAATGTCCTACAGATTCAATGCAATCCCTATCAAAATACCAATGAAATTCTTCACAGAAATAGAAAAAAATACCCTAAAATTTGTATGAAACCAGAAAAGACCCCAAATAACCAAAGCAATCCTGTGCAAAAATAACAAAGCTGGAGGCACCACACTACCTGACTTCAAAATATACTACAAAGCCATAGTAAGCAAAACAGCATGGCACTGCCATAAAGCAAACACATAGACCAATGGAAGAGAATATACAGCTCAGAAATAAATTCTCATGCCTAAAGTCAACTGATTTTCCAAAAAGGAGTCAAGAGCACACACAGGGGTAAAGACAGTCTCTTCATTAAATGGTACTGAGAAGATTGGATATCTACATGTGGGATAATGAAATTAGACCCCTATCTTTTACCTTATACAAAAATCAACTCAAATGCGATTAAAGACCTAAAGGTAAGATTGAAAACTATGAAAAACTACTAGAAGATAACATGTGGGAAATTCTCTATAACTTTGGGTTCTACAAGGATTTTTTAAATGAGACGTCAAAAGCACAGGCAACAAAAGCAAAAAGAGATAAATGGGGTTTCATCAAACTAAAATGCTTTTGCACAGCAAAGGAAACTTAACAGTGTGAAAAAACAACTTACAGAATGGGATACAATATTTGCAAACTATACATCTGCTAAGGAGTTAATGCCCAGATTATATAACAAACTTAAACAACTCAACAGCAAAAACATAAATAACTTATTTAAAAATGGGCAAAACTGGGAGGCTGAGGCAGGCGGATTGCCTGAGGTCAGGAGTTTGAGACCAGCCTGACCAATATGGTGAAATCATTTCTCTACTAAAAATACAAAAATTTAGCCAAACATGATGGCGTGTGCCTGTAACCCCAGCTACTCAGCAGGCTGAGGCAGGCGAATTGCTTGAACCAGGGAGATGGAGGTTGCCGTGAGCCCCGATTGCACCACTGCACTCCAGCTTGGGCAAGAGAGCAAGACTCCTTCGCAAAAAAAAAAAAAAAAGGGACAAAATAAACTAAAAGAAATGCCACAAGAGAAAATATAGAAATTGTCAAGACGAATATATAATAAAATCATGTTCAACATCACTAACCATCAGGGAAATGCAAATCAAAACCGCAATGAGATACCAGTTCACCCATTAGAATGGCTATTAGCAAAAAGGTAAAAGATAACAAGAGTTGGCAAGGAAGTGGAGAAAACGGAACACTTACGCACTGTTGATGGGGTTGTAAACTAGTACAACCATTAAGCAAAACTTTATGGAAGTTCGCTAAAAAATAAAAAATAAAAAAAAAAACAATCATTCGATCACATAACCCAGCAATCCCACTACTGGGTATATATCCATAGGAAATGAAATCATTGTGTTTGAAAAATATCTGCACTCTTATGTTTACTGTAGCACTATTTCTAATAATCAGATATGGAATCAACCTATGTGTATAAAAACAAACAAGTGAATTATATATATATAATATATATTATGTATATTATATATAATACATATTATGTATATTATATATAATATATTATGTATAATATATAATATATTTTATATTAATATATTATTAATATTAATGTATTATATATTAATATTAATAAAAATAATAATTATTAATTAATAATTATTAATAATTAATAATAATTAATATTAATATTAATAGATTATTAATATATAATATATATTATATGTATAATATACATTATATATTATGTATATTTTATATATAATACATATTATGTATATTATATACATAATATATATTATGTGTATTATAATATATATAATGTATAATGTATATAATATACGTTATGTATATTATATATAATATACGTTATGTATATTATATATAATATACATTATGTATGTTATGTATATTATATATTACATATAATATATATATTATTATATATAATTATATATAATTATAATTATTATTATATATAATTATATATAATTATAATTATAATTATATATAATTTTATGTGTAATTATAATTATGCATAAAATTAATTATAATTATGTATAATTTTATGTGTAATTATAATTACACATAAAATTATATATGTATATATATATATATATATATGGACACACACACAATGAAATACTATTCAGCCATAAAAAAAGAATGAAATTCTGCCAGTTGCAACAACATGGATGACCCTGTAGGATACAATGTTAAGTGAAATAAGCCAGACACAGAAAGCAAATACCGCATGATCTCGCTCATATGTGGAATCTTAAAAAAAAAAATGTTAATAGAGAAGTAGAGTAGAATAGTGGTTACCAAACAGTGAGGAAGAAGTGGGGAGGGCAAAATGGAGATAGATTGGTTAACAGTTATGAAATCACAATTATATAGGAAGAATAAGTTGTAGTGTTCTTTGCAAAGCAGGGTGACTATAGTTAAAAGTAAAGTATTGTATATTACAAAGTATCTAGAAGAAAGGATTTTGAAATTTCTTATTAAAAAGAAATGATGAATGCATGAGGTAATTAATACACTAACTATCCTTATTGGATCATTAGACAACATACATATTCATTGAAACATCAAATTGTATCCTATAAATCTATATAATTACAATGTGAAAATTTTTTAAAAATAAATTAATGAATTAAATAACAATTTTAAAATGTTCTCAATCACCAATGCAAAGTTTAGGAGCTTTGTTCTTGACTCAGCCTTAAGACTGAAAACTAATGTGTTAGAAATATTTGTAGATCCTCTCAATTTTGAAAGAATCCTAGCTAAACTACTGAAATATAAAATATATTCTATGTAATATGCTCTTAGGTATATTCTTAGGTGAACTCTGCTTTTAGATGAAGCTTATAAAAATGAAAAACGTATCTGAAATAAAATTTTAAAGTATTTGGAAAATTACAGCTTAATCTCTTAAAGACAAATTTTCTATACAGTAACCTTTTTATGTGCTTTTGAAATGGGGTATACAATTATTTTCCCTGATGTGAGACAAAATATAGAATGTTGGCATTTTATCTAAGAAGTTAACTTAGGAAGAAAGAGTGAGAGGCAGAGGAATGAGGGAAGAAAGGAAGGCTGATGATGGGATACCTTATCAAGTTGCCTAATGCTGTATTGGAACCTAATAGGCCTTCTAAGGAGTTTTATTACATAATGCAAGACTCCTCAATCTGGGAGGAGGAAAGGGCTTTATTTTTGAGTGGTCACAGGTTGCCCCATGGGCATAAACTCTACCAAGCTGCTAGGTTACACCTACATGAGCATCCCACCTGCTTAAGTAAGAGCAGCCACAAACTGTGGGCCATTCCAGGTAAGTGTCATATCACACCTGCACCAACTAGTCAAAGCCTGGGTCAAAGCCTGTGCAGAACTGATCGCTACAGCAGAGGCTAAAATAAGAAATGGGGCTAAGAGAGTGAAAAGCAGTGCCCATATGTATCCAAAAACAGGTTGAAGATATCTTTAGGAAGGAACAGATAATTTTTTTTATTCATACAATAACAGATGCATATGAACTCCTCGACTAGTCACCCATTCCTGTCAGCCCTTGGGCTTCATAACTAAATCATTCTTCCTTTGTAATCCAGTCCCACATTTTCAGCTATCTCTATATGTTTATTATCTTAAATATTTCTTTGCTCTATACTCTTCCCCTAGTCTTCAACCAATTTCTTTCTTTATTGTCCCAACCCACAGACTGTTATTTCCACTTCGATGTCCCATAGAAGCTTCAAGGGTTTGAAATACTTAAAAAAAACAACTCATCTTTCTCCCTAAAACTCCCTCTCCTTCTCCCACTTCAAAATTTCAACTAATGGCTCCCCCTGTTATTCCCACCAGAATCCTGAATGATCCCTGTTTCCCCTCATTCACTCCATACATGTAAATCTCATTAACGTTACTTTCTAGATATTTCATGAATCCTTTCCATTCATTCTGTACTAGAAAGTGTTCCCAGTTTAGACCCTGGTGGTTGGTGGCCTCTTACCTAGGCGTGCTCTCTCTCTCTCTCTCTCTCTCTCTCTCTGTGGGTGTGGGTGTGGGTGTGTGTGTCCTGAGAATTTATTTACTTCTGGTTTTTGTTTGTTTTTTAGTATCCAGAATCTACAGGGAACTTAAATCAATTAGAAAAAAAAATAACCCAATTAAAAAATGGGCAAAGGACATGAACAAACACTTCTCAAAAGAACACATACAAATGGCCAACAAATACACGAAAAAAAAATGCTTAGAATCACTAATCATCAGAAAAATGCAAATCAAAACACAATGAGATACCATTTCATACCGGTTGGAATGGCTATTATTAAAAAGTCAAAATACAACAGATGCCAGCAGGGCTGTAGACAAGAGGAAGTGTCCGTATATTTTTAGCTATAGCCCTACTTCAAACGTGTCCCCATTACAGCCAAAAGAGCGGCCTATCTAAAGGACTGTTCTGATCAGCTCACTTACCTGACTGAAACCTTCAGTGACTCCCATGGCCTGCAGGTCAATGCACTAATTCATGACTATAACATCTGAGATATCCTTGATCTGGCTACTGGTCTAGCCCTCTCTGACTCACGCTTTATAAACCATGCATTCTGGAACTTTTTAGTTGTTTCCCACATCAGCATGCTACTTCCCATCCATGTAGATTTGCAGAGACCTCCTCATCTTTTTAATTCCCAGTTCCCACTCTCAACATGGGCCATCTCCTACCCACACTTCAAAACCTAAGCAAAACAACACCTTCCGTGACACCTCCATGCTGAGTCAGATGCCATCCCCTTTGTATTGTAGTTCTTTGCTTGTGTGCCTTTGTCTCACTTTGTTCTCTTTAAAATAAACTCCATGAGGACAATGATCACCTGCTATTTGTGTTAATATCTGCACCTAGTGGCATAGTGTCTGGAGTATAGTAGGATCTATTTTCAAGGAAAAAAAGATTATATCTATACCAATAGACATGAATTAGCGCTTTTTTTTTTTTTAAAGATAAGCTCCCTTTGAACTAAGTCAATGTTTACAAGAAGAGTTATACTAAAAAGTTCACTTTTGCTGCTTATGTTTCATTTATTTCAGGCAATTAATTCATTGTTATTGGTAAATCGATACTTTTTATTGATACTGAAAAGAGAGAAATAAACTAATGACTATCTCTGTTAGAGTAGATTTGTTCATGTCTATCAGTAAAATGTTAATTATCTGAAAGTCAATAATAAAACATAAACTGTGATCTTAAATGTTTTTTAGGGGCTCAAAAATAATTAGAATTCATGTCAGCATATAAAAAAAGATCAGAGTATTTTTAAGATATGATAAAATTTTATTTTAGTTTCTTAATAGGGATTTTTGTGACCTTATAGAGTTCAACTAATTATAATTTTAAAAATAGGATTTATAGAGTTTTAGAATTAGAAACAATTTATAGATTATTTTATTTTTCTTTTGAGGAATCAGGTCATCAGAAGATCAAGGAACACCTATAATGTCACTAGATCCTAATTTAATTTAAATTTTAGAATCCAGGTATTCTAACTCCTGTCTTGATACTATTTCTACTTTATTATGTTGCTTCCCAGGGCTTTAAAAAATAAAAGCTGGGAAATTACATTTGCTTTGCATATACAGCACCAATTATCAAATTCAGCATAAAAGCATAACATGTATACATCAAAAAGAAAACATAAAAACTTCAAATTAAAAGCATCTCAAAACAATTGAATATAATAGGGAAACCTTATACAAATGCAACACTCACCCATTAATAAAAAGAAACCAATTGGAGAAAAAAGAAATTCAATATAAACATGTTGGAATATAACCTAATTCATTTTAATCCAATGCTTCAAATTGAAAAAAATTAGCACTAGTGTTATTTTCCTTTATCATTACAATCTTGCTTTTCATTACATTATGCTATGTTTTGTATTAAACATAAAATCAATTTTTCACCTTAACACATGCTAGAAATACAGAGTCACCATATTGGAAATCAGTAGAAAGTGTCTTTGTTTCTACTTTTTTTTCTTTGAAAAAGCTTTGGGAAAAAAAATCATTTACAATGTTTAATTTTAATAACTTAAAGAATGTAATTGATTTTTGTTTGTTTTTGACATGGAGTTTCACTCTTGTCACTCAGGCTGGAGTACAATGGCATGATCTCGGCTCACTGTAACCTCCACCTCCCAGGTTCAAATGATTCTCCTGTCTCAGCCTCCCGAGTAGCTGGGATGACAGGCACTCGCCACCACACCCGGCTAATTTTTGTATTTTTAGTAGAGATGGGGTTTCATCATGTTGGCCAGGCTGGTCTCAAACTCCTGACCTCAGGCGATCTGCCAACCTCGGCCTCCCAAAGAGCTGGGACTACAGGCGTGAGCCACCATGCCCAGCCAATTGAATAGTTTTTAACTCAGAGGATAAATGCTTGAGGGGATGGAAAGCCCATTCCTCATGACGTGATTATTTCACACTGCATGCCTGTATCAAAACATCTCATGTACCCCACAAATATATAAACCTCCTATGTACCCACAAAAATTTTATAAAATAATGAAAATATTTTAAAACTAAAAAAATTGTTTTTTAATTAAGCAACTTTATTTAAATAAAATCATTCTTCCTCATCCTCAGTCCTGGGATCTACCAGAAAGAATTAGCAACATCTTAAAGATGACAAAGTGTTAAAGATAAGCTGCTATTAAGTAAAAGTGTGAAGTGTGGAGGGGACAAGCTGGATGCCTGAACCATTTTGTTCTATCTTTAGGACAGTGAAAGAGCAAGAAGCAGGGTTGGGTGGGGGACACATATTCTGTTGAGCATTGTCACCACTATATTCACTGAAATTCATCTGCATGCTTGTATGTATACTTTTGATTCGCCTGATACACTGAAAATTATATGAAATTGTTCTCTATTCTTTAGATAATTATAATCTAAGTGCTAATATGAAGCTTAGAATTTATATGAAATATGTATGCCCACAACAAGACATTTCAGCTATTTCCTAGATAATAATCTCACTTCACCCTGCACAAAACAGGCACATGGTCATGTCACTCTGACCTGGTTTGAGTCCAAGGAGGCTTTTGTTTTTAAAATAATTTAGGTTAGTAGTTAAAATATGAACTTTGGGCCAGGAGTGGGAGCTCATGCCTATAATCCCAGCACTTCGGGAGGCTGAGGCGGGCGGATGACTTGAAGTCAGGAGTAGGAGACTGGACTGGCCAACATGCTGAAACCCCATCTCTACTAAAAAAAAAAAAAATAGAAAACTTAGCTGGGTGTGGTGGCGGGCACCTATAATCCCAGCTACTTGGGAGACTGAGGCAGGAGAATTGCTTGAGCCTGGGAAGTGGAGGTTGCAGTGAGCAGAGATCTTACCACTACACTCCAAAACAAACAACAAACAAAAAAATTCTAGAGTCACACTGAAAATCTTAACAACCTGCTTCTACTACCCATTTTTTTAATTTTTATTTTGACCTGATTTTAGATTGATAGCAAAATGCACAAATAACACAAAGTGCCCCCTATGTCCCTCACCCTACTTCCCCTAATGCTAACATTTTCAGAGCCATCCTTATTTTCTCTATAAAAGAGCAGAGTTCTCCTTTTAGAGATTTGGAAAGATTATTAAAAGATAAGTTACAAAATACAGTACCTGACACGTATAAAATATTAAATAAATACTAGCCATGCTTAATTATTTTGTTTTAAGTCTATATGAGTCAAGTTTTAGTAGAAATATGGGCTAGAAAAAAAAAACAGAAAGCGGGACTCTGTGATCCGACTTGGGCTTATAGAACAGACTGCACTAGTTTGTTCTCATGCTGCTAATAAAGTCATACCCAAGACCGGGTAATTTAGAAAGGAAAGAGGTTTAAGGAACTCACAATTCCACATGGCTGGGGAGGCCTCACAGTCACGGCAGAAGGCAAAAAAGAAGCAAAGGCACATCTTAAATGGTAGCAGAGAAGAAAGCTTGTGTAGGGAAGCTCCCATTTTAAAAGCATCAGATCTCGTGAGACTTATTCGCTACCAGGAGAACAGTAGGGGGAACCCGCCCCTATGATTCAATGATCTCCACCTGACTCCATCCTTGACATGCGGGGATAATTACAATCAAGGTGAGATTCGGATGGAGACACAGCCGAATCATATCAATGACTAATGAGAGTTACGTCCAGAACCTAATGAAAACCTGTCTGAGGCCACATTCCCTGTAAAGCAGATTTGAGATAGAGATTTGTGTAGAGAATATTTAACTGGGTAAAATCCTAGGAACCAACAACTGTGGCGAAAAAGCTGAATTGGATAAAGGGAGTTGAGATGTGAGGCAGTCACAACAAATACCTCAGCTAATCTCAAGGGGGAGCTGAGAAGCTGGGGCGACCCTTCAGAATTGCCCTAAATTGAGGCAGGAGTATGGAGTTTTAATACCTTTCACTGGCCATTCTTCAGATACGAGTTGTCCCCAAGGATGGACATCAGCTTGACAAGTTATTAATTAGATCTCCTGAGAATAAATTCTAGAGAGAATCAGCTGAGAGGCATGATTTGCCAACACTCCCAATAGCTGGGCAAACTTCAGTTTTGAGGGAGGATTTGGGTCACACACAAAAGTCTCCACAACCAATTATTCATGGGAAATTCTATGTAGGCAGAGCTATTTCATGGCCAGTTAATCAAAACTACATAATCTATTTGGTTAAGCAAAAGAAATTAAAAAGATAAAATAAAATCTATGTATTAACACTCAAAAGTTTTTTAATGCATTTGCCTTGCATTTCGTATGTTTTGCCTTGCCTTTTATATGTTTTGCCTTGCATTTGCTTATTTGCTTTTAAGAACCTTTAGAGAACAATAATTACTAATATAATATGGAGTAGCACAGCATAGACGAGGGAAGCTAACTCTCTCCCTTTTCCCAGAACCTGGAACAGCTAAAGATCCTAAGCATTGTCAGCTTTGGTATCTGACATAGTTTGGATGTTTGTCCCCTTCAAATCTCACGTTAAAATGTGATCCCCAATGTTGGAGAGAGATGCCTCCTGAATGGCTTGGTGCTGTCCTCTTGGTAATGAATGAGTTCTTACCCTGTGAGTTCATGCGATATCTGGTTGTTTAAAAGAGACTGACACCTCCTCCCTGTCTCTCTTGCTTCCTCTCTCACCATGTGATATGCTGGTTTCCCTTCACCTTCCACCATGATTGGAAGGTTCCTGAGGCCCTCCCTGGAAGCAGGTGCCAGTACTATGCTTCATGTACAGCCTTCACAACAAGGAGCCAAATAAACCTCATTTCTTTATAAATTACCCAGCCTCAGGTATTTCTTTATAACAATGCAAATGGGCTAACAGAGTATCATTCATGGACAGTGAGTGTATTAGTCAATTTTCATGCTGCTGATAAAGACATACCCAAGACTGGGTCATTTATAAAGAAAAAGAGGTTTAATGAATTCACAGTTCCACATGGCTGAGGAGGCCTCACAGTTATGGCAGAAGGCGAAAGGCGCATCTTACATGGCAGCAGGCAAACAGCAAATGAGAACCAAGTGAAAGGCGAAAGGGGTTTCCCCTTATATAACCATCAGATCTCATGAGACTTATTCACTACCACTAGAACAGTGTGGGGAAAACTGCCCCCATGATCCACTTACCTCTCACTGGGTCCCTCCCACAACATGTGAATTATGGGAGCTACAGTGCAAGATGAGATTTCAGTGGGGACACAGCCAAACCACATCAGACAGTAATAACTTTCAATTAAATATAGCTAGACTTTCTGTCAGTGGGTCACAGCAGTCTAGAGAACACATTGAAAAACTCTGGGAACAGCAGATATAGAGGTCAGATCTAGAGATTTTGAACAAAGTTTAGTGCTACAATGCATTGGTGACCACAGACAAAAGGTGTCTGTTGTTGTTATAGTTTGTTTTCTGTCTTGTTTTTCATCATGGGAGGACAAAAAGAAAAAATGGGGGCAATGGTGAAGGAGAAATGAAAAAGACCTGCTTTTCTATGGGTGGAAGCGACTAAACGAGAGAATAAATTTGGATCACACAACAAATGCAAATCAAGTTAGAAGCATGAAAGGCATGATTAAGGCCATGGTTCTAATAGAGATCAGCCAGCGGAACCAGGATCATGCCACACCGAGAGAGGCTGCAGAGCCATTGCCTTCTCTCCTGTCAAAGCTAAATTAATGAAATGGAACTCACAGAAGCACTATGTAATCAAATATTGGTGGGACACAAGCAAATTCTGAAAAAGTTTCATTGATCAGTGATAATATCTTTTGGTGTAAATATCTCCTCAAAACATTTCAGGAAAAAAAAATAAAGCTATAATTTTACGTTAGAAATATTTAACTTTGTTATACTAGTTTACTTATTTTTTACCTAATACTTCTGATATATTGTTATGTAGGTTAAAGATGCTCGATTCATGCCACTGTGGAAACCACACATAATTTAGGCAATAATGCAAATTCTTTTCAAATTCTTTTATCAGTGTATTCACTTTATTTTTATTTCAAACACAATACAAAATTACAGGATGCTATCAAAGTGATGCTACAAAACCCCACTAAAATTTTTTCAATTCTTCAAATCACACACTTACACACACACACACACACACACACACCACATGCATTCCCCGTACAGACCTTTTTTTGGGGGGCCTGAGTAAATAATTGCATTTTATTTTCAATTTTTCATTTTGAAATAATTAAAGACTTACCAAAAATGTTGCAAAACTACGTGCCTTTTTGAAGTAAAGTCTTGAAAAAGTTGTTTGGTATATCCTTTATAGTAATAAAAGAAAACACGTGTATATTCTGTTGATTAAAGGCATGCTGAGATCGTCAGACATGTGATTTCATCAGAGACTCCAATATAGAGCGCAGCTGTAACGACATCCTAAGAGTGTTCTAACTGAAATGTGTTGGAAGAAGGTTCTAATTTTTTTCAACCCTTCTCAAGTTGGCACTCAGCAGATTTCCACTCTATAAAAGTAACTCCTGCTCTGCAACTAATGTTCACAGATAAGCTCCAAACATATTTACAGCTCCATTTAAGTATAATGTACACACAGTAAAATTCACCCTTTTCAATGTGCAATTTAATGGGTTATGGCAGATGAATATCATCATTTGACCACAATCATGATCAAGATACAGAAAATCTGCATCATCACAAAACGTTTTCTTTTGCTGTTTTGCATTTGATCTTTTCTCCATTCCTGAACACAGGCAACCACTAATCTGCTTCTGTTTCTACAGTTTGCATTTTCTAGAGTATCCTATTAGTGGAATGATACATTGGTGTCTTTCATGTCTAGCTTCTTTCACTGAGCATAATGCTTTTGATATTCATTTATATTGCTGTTGTATCAGTTTGCTCCTTTTTATTGTTGAGTGGTACTCCATCTACAACTGGTTTATCCATTTACAAGTTGATGGACACATCTGCTATGAACTTCAAGGATGAGGCTTGGTACGGATATGTTTTTATTTATTTTGAGTCGCAGTGGGATTATTTGGCTATATGATCAGTACTAAGTTTAACATTAAAAGAAACTGCCAAACTGCTTTCCAAAATGTCTGTACCATTTTGAAGTCCCACTAGCCAGGTGTGAATAGCAATTCTTCACATCATGTGGTATGGTCAGTTCTGCTCGTGTCAGCCACTCCAGTGGGTGTACAGTGGTACCTCAATGTGGTTTTAACTTGCATTTCCCTGATGACGGGTAATGTTAAGTATCTTTTCATTTGTGTATTGGACATCATCTCTTTTTAAATTAAAATATCTGTACAAATATTTGGCCCATTTAGGTCAAAATATTACGTTAAATGAGTTATTTGTGTTTTGTTATTTAGTTTTTTAGTTATGTGTACATTCTAGATGAAAGTTCTTTATCAGACATATTTAAAATTATTCTGTCCCAATCTGTGGTTTGCCTTTTCATTTTTTGATGCTATGTTTTAAGTTGCAAAAGTCTTAATTTCATGAAGTCCAACTTACTATTTTTTTCCATTTTCATCCATCCTTTTCTTATCTAAAAAGTTTTTAGCTATAGTAAGATTATTAAAAATTTTTCCTATTCAGTAAGCTTTATACATTTTATATTTACATTATGTATAAAATACATGTTGAGTTAATTTGAGGATATGGTGTGAGGTAATTCTGAAGTTCATATTCTCCATTTAATATCCAATTTTAATAGTACCATCTTTATAAAGACATTGATTTCCTTATTGAAATATTTTGGCAACTTTGGCCATGTAAGGCAGGATATATTTCTAAATTATTTATTCTGTTTCACTGATATATATGTCTTCTTCATGCCAGTAAGTTTACTGTACTGTTTAGTGTAGCTTTACAATATGTCTTGAAATTTGGAAAGTTTTCCAACTTTATTCTTCTTTCTAAAACATGCTCTGGCTATTCTAGGACTTCTGCATTTAAAAAAAAAATTAGAATCAGCTTTGTAATTTCTCCAAAAAGGCCTATAGGTTTGACTGGGATTGTGCCAAATCTGGAGATCAGTTTCAGAAGAATTATCATCTAATAAGTATGACATGTATATTTACCAATGAACTTGATACATATTTCTACCTATTCAATCTCTCGTATTAGTGATTTAGAAATTTTGGATCAGCATACCTTTTATTAAATTTATTCTGAATTATTTTATTATTTTTGAGGCTATTATAAGTTAAATTGCTTACATAATTTTATTTTCTAATTGGTGTTGATTGTGTATAGAAACACAATTGATTTTATTTATTGATCTTTCATCCTACAACTTTGTTAAATTCACTTCATACCTCTAGCACACTTCTGCAGATGCCTAAGGATTTTCTATGTATATGTTTACATCACGTGAGAATAGTATTTTTCTTTCTTCCCAACTTGGGTGTCACTTATTTCTTATTTTCTTTTCTTTTCTCTTTATTTCTTTCTTCTTTCTGTCCATTCCTCCTTCCTTCCCTTCTTTCTTTCTCCCTGTTTTAGAATCAGTTTTGTAATTTATCCAAAAGGACCTATAAGGTTTCATGGGAATTCCACTGAATCTAGAGATCAATTTCAGGAGAATTATCATCTCATAAGTATTAAATATTTATCAATGAACTTGGTATATATTTCCACTTATTTAATATTGAATGCAATACTTTAAAGAACTAGGGAGAGAGGACATCATTGCATTTTTCATAATCTTATGTAGAAAGTATTAAGGCTTTCACCATTTTAAGTAAGATGTTTGCTATAGATTTTTTGTAAACACATAATCAGTTTGAAAATGTACTTTTCTATCCTCAGTTTGCTGGGAGTTTTTAATTTAAAAAATGTGTTACATTTTGTAAATTCCTTTTTTGCATCTATTGAGAGTGTCACGTGATTTTTCTTTTTTCTGTCAGCATGGTAGATTTTCAGTTGTTGAAACCAACTTGAGATAAACCCCACTTGGTTAAAACACATTATCATTTTTAAATATTCCTAGACTCAATTTGCTAATATTGTATTAAGAATGTTGCATCTAAGTTCATAATGGTTATCAGTCTGTCATTTTTGAGTTGTGATATCTGTATTTGTTTCTGATATCGAGAGAATCCACGTAAAACATCTACTTCTGTCATCAGTAATAATCTGACCAGGGATAACACCAACAGTTAGAGAGGAACCTGTCATTACCTGTGGCAGCAGAGATATCAGAGATTCCAAAAAGAAAAGCAAGGTTAAAATTTCAAATATAATCACATGAAATATCAGAAAGCCAGGGGATAGAAATATAGGAGAGCAAAATCTTAGAGGTCAAAACAAGTAGTTAAGTACTGCACATGATAATAAAAAGTAAAATCTTTTCCTAAGGCAGAGCCTGGCTGCTGCCTAGCTTCTTTGACAATTCTTGGTAGGCTTTCATGGCTTTATAAGGGCTTATACTTTAGGTAAAGTTATAGTCAGGGAAACGGTGGGTGTAGGTTGGCTCTGTAGAAATGAAGCATTACAGGAGCACTGCAGTTAGAAAGAAACTGATACTGATGATACTTCGGTCACACTAATAATACATGCTAATGATAATCATAGCAATCATGGTAATGACAGACAATATATATATAATATTAGCATGCTTCTATTTGCACATATACATATGTGAATAGAAACATTGATTTAAAGACATGAAAGTATAGAAATAGCCTACACCTGATAAAGATATGCTCATACACAATAACAAACCTCAGCATAAACAGAGATTTTGATGTATCACAGAATTCTCCAATAGATCACAATTTTGACACTATGGGAAGTGTCATTTTCAGAACTTTTCTTTATCTCCATTATCTCTATTCTCTATTTCCAACATTCCTGGAGACTGAACTCAAGGATCAGTAAATATTCTCAACCTTAACCATAGCAGACTTCATTCATCCCATATATGCTTGTTATTTTTCCCCATTGACAGAAGGCATTGTACCATGAAATATACAACATATCTCTGACACACCTGACGAAAACAAACAATGGGGAAAGATTGACTATTTAATAAATGGTGATGGGAAAACTGGCTAGCCATATGAAGAAAGCTGAAACTGGACCCCTTCCTTACACCTTATAAAATAATTAACTCAAGATGGATTAAAGACTTAAACATAAGATCTAAAACCATAAAAACTCTAGAAGACAACCTAGCCAATACCATTCAGAACATAGGCATAGGCAAAGACTTCACGACTAAAACACCAAAAGCAGTGGCAACAAAAGCCAAAATTGAGAAATGGGATCTAATTAAACTAAAGATAGCTTCTGCACAGCAAAAGACACTATCATCGGAGTGAACACACAACCTACAGAGTGGGAGAAAATTTTTGCAATCTATCCATCTAACAAAGGGCTAATATCCAGAATCTACAAGGAACTTAAACAAATTTACAAGAAAAAAACAACCCCATCAAAAAGTGGGAAAAGGATATGAACAGACACTTCTCAAAAGAAGACATTTATGCGGCCAATAAACACATGAGAAAAAGCTCATCATAGGCTGGGCGTGGTGGCTCACACCTGTAATCCCATCACTTTGGGAGGCCAAGGCGAGTGGATCACAAGGTCAGGAGTTTGAGACTTGCCTGGCCACTATGGTGAAACTCTGTCTCTACCAAAAACACACAAAAAAACTTTAGCCAGGCGTGGTGGTATATATCTGTAATCCCAGCTACTCAAGAGGCTAAGGCAGGAGAATTGCTTGAACCCATTAGGTGGAGGTTGCAGTGAGCCGAAATTGTGCCACTGCACTCCACCCTGGGTGACAGAGTGAGGCTGTCTCGAAGAAAAAAAAAAAAAAAAGCTCATCACCCCTGGTCCAATGAGATACCATCTCGCGCCAGTTAGAATGGCAATCATTAAAACGTCAGGAAACAACAGGTGCTAGAGAGGATGTGGAGAAATAGGAATGCTTTTACACTGTTGGTGGGAGTGTAAATTAGTTCAACCATTGTGGAAGACAGTGTAGCAATTCCTCAAGGATCCAGAACTGGAAATATCATTTGACCTAACAGTCTCATTACTAGGTACACATCCAAAGGATTATAAATCATTCTACTATAAAGACACATTCACACATATGTTTATTGCAGCACTATTCACAAGAGCAAAGACTAGGAACCAACCCAAATGCCCATCAATGATAGACTGGATAAAGAATATGTGGCACATATACACCATGGAATACCATGCAGCTATAAAAAAGGATGGATTAATGTCTTTTGCAGAGACATGGATGAAGCTGGAAACCATCATTCTCAGCAAACTATCACAAGAACAGAAAACCAAACACCACATGTTCTCACTCATAAGTGGGAGTTGAACAATGAGAACACATAGACACAGGGAGGGGAACATCACACACTGGGGCCTGTCAGTGGGTAGGAAGGAAAGAGGAGGGATAGCATTAGGAGAAATACTTAATGTAGATGACGAGTTGATGGGTGCAGCAAACCACGACAGCACATGTATACCTATTTCACAAAACTGCAAGTTCTGCAAATGTATCCCAGAACTTAAAGTGTATGTATGTGTGTATATATATATACACACAAATGTAAATGTAAATGTAAATAAATTGAAAATGGTAAAAATAGAAATATGTTTCCTACACAAATAGTGACATAATAAAGCAAGATAGAATGTATGTTTGAGTTAAAAAAAATTTCTTAGAAGACAACTTGAATTCCATTCCAAGGAACTAGTTTTCAAAAGTTTACAACCAGATTTCAGTTTGGCAAAAGGCAACAATGCTGTTTTGAAAATAATTTCTGAAAAGAGCTTCCCCAGCAGTTCCAAATGGCAGTCCTGATACAAGGAAGTAGGGGCAATTTTGTTACCACCAGGAACACTGAATTTATTTTCAGACCTTGAAATTCTGGGAGGCCCTTGAATAATAATCAACTACAATATTTTACTTTACATAGAAATATTGTTTTAATGTTAATATAAAAGCTTGTATATGAACTAAAATTGTCAATCTGCCACTTTTAAGAAAGAAGAATCCATTATGTCCCTAATCTATAGTGAGTTGATATGTTCCATAAGCAGTTCTGGAAGGAGGCTACACTTAGAGCATAAATTGGTATAGATCGCTTTGCTCTCACAGATAGCGACACAATATTTTCTGCTGAATGGGAAAAAGTTTGAAGGCATAAATCAAGATAAAGCAATCATCTGACAAAGAATTACAAAGAGGCCCCATACCTTTTTCTTAGTGAACTCCATGTGACACATTGATTTTTCCACTGAAGATAAAAGCCAAAATCATGTGTCATCAATAGAAAGCAAGCAAAACTATTTGGTTCAATATGTTATGGTACTTAACAAAAAAAACTTGCAGAGAAAAGACAAATCTAAAATGTTGCACATGATTCAAACAAGTCTGGATCAGAAGAGACATTTCAGAGGTCACTGCTAGAGAGTCAAGGATACATTAGAGAGAAATAAACTCCTGCTTTTTTGTTTATCTACTTACATACACAGATACTGTCTGATGAAGATGATTGATATCAGGTATGGTATTTGATGGTATAGTCATTTACAAAATAATTCATCCCTTATGATCTAATGCAATTTTCTTCATATTACACGTGTATATTTAAATACTTCCTTGTGAAGTGGAGGCTAGCCAGGCTGCTGTTAGCATATCCAGTACATTTCTGCAAATTCCAAAATGGCAAATCCCACAGTTGAAATTTCAACCTCTCTAGCGTCCCTCAGCTGGAGTGCATAATCACGGCAAAAGTCTGCAACATCAGAGGTGGCCGCCACAGACACAAAGTCTGTGTTTCTCATTCCATTCTACCAAATCTATTCAGCAGTCTGGGTGAGGGGGCTTGGCAGTATCTATGAGCAGAAAGCATTCAAATGGCTGGTATATGTGCTTCCGGGGAAACTAAGGGGAAAAAAGAGAGAGGGAGGGAGGGAGGGAACAAGAAAGAAGAAGGAAACTCAAGGAGAGAGGAAGGGAAGGAGGCTGGCAAGAAGGGATGGAGGGAGCAAGGGAGGGAGGAATAAAGGAAGGAAGTTACACCAAGTTTCAAAACTGGCCACGGACTGAGAAGGATTAAGAGACAAACGGAATTGAAAGCATTTATGTTCATACTCGGTATTTTTCTTACCCATTCTTGCAAATTAGTAATTTAAAAATTTTCATTTCCACAAATCCACGTGTTTTCTTGTTCCTCTCTCTCCGCTCTTTTTCCTTCTTTCCTTCCTGCCTTTCTTCTTTCTTTTCAACATAGGTTATATAAATGTGTGAGAGCTATCACTAGTCTACATTAATCATCAGGATTTTCCTGTATATTTCCAATTAAGATGACCCATAATAATATTCTACTGTAATTTTGGAGGGTCCAAAATACTAGATGGCATTTAGTGTTTTGGAAATCATGACAAGTCTAACAGGACTTTAAAAAACCTATCAAGACATCTGATGTGTTTTCTTGCCCATACACTCTTTAATGAGGTCTGCTTGACCCTTTCTTCTTCCCTTCTCTAGTCATGGGTTCTTCACACTGAAAACTAAGCTTTGCATCAGTGTTTGACGAACAGGTGACATAATAAACTGCAGTTACATTTTAAATTCAGCTCAAGATGGTAGATGAGAAATCTAAGATTGTGAAGTGAGATTTAGCATGCTGTTCAGTATGCAACAAATCTGAGTGTTGCTCACACAGGATTCATACCAACAGGCTCCTTCCAAAACCTTTCAATGCAAATTCTAGCAAATGCACACTTGGAAGAAAAATGTTCCATGAAGTTGTATATGTAAATTTATACTTTCAGCATTTATGTATATAATTTCAGGGGAAGTGGGATCAACTTAACATTATTAAACATAGTCCAATGATATTTACAACATAACTTCAGAAACATTTTATTACTAGAAGTATTTTAAAAAGGATGTACCATTTAGGATTTAAGACACACCCCACAAATGAAAAAACAAATGAGATTATAAACAACATTTTTAAAAAAATTATGCCATCTTTTCACTACAAAATCCTCCTGGGGGAAAAATATCTTTTCCTTCATTATTAAAGGATGTTATCAGAGCACAGTGGAATTCTTTCAGATTTAGTCAGAAGGTTCTCTGGAGTTGAGAGATCTATTGGAGAATATTTTCTTTGAAAGTCCATGTCCTTTCCCCAGGCCTACATCATATATAAATAAACATTTCAGAAAAGGGGCCATGTTAAGAAAAAGTGGGTTGAAGATTGTAAGACCTGGTTCCTGGGTGCCAAATAATTCACAAGTTGGAATAAGCTGGGTTTCTGTAACACTTCTCTATGACTGCCATTGATACTGAACTATGCCAAGGAACTAAGTCCTACCAAGGAAAAGCAGGAGGAAAACAGGTGTAAGAAAACATTTCCTGTCAGTGTGTCCAGAGATAGCATGAGTCAACAGCGGCTCCTCATGAAGCCATCGATTCGTAACACTGGAGTATCTAGAATGCATCTGGGTCGAATTATTAAAAAGAAAGTTCTTCTCAAGCTAGTTGTAATGGTAGCTAATTTAAAAAATTAATGTTCTGCGATTCTGATAAAAACCTATGTGGTGAACCAACAATAAAGGCGGCTGGAGATATTGGTATGAAATAGTTATTTTTCCTTATATACCTGGACGTTCATGTAAGAAATTATACTTTTGGAAGGTCTGTCATATTCTCAGTGTATAAGAGTTGAATCATTTTTGGAAGTTATTGTCAGAATTTTGCTTTAATAGTGCAGTAAAGTGTGCATTCTCTCTCCCTCATTTTCATTCAACAGCCTCTACAAATTGAGCCTGGCTCAAAGGTCTTTCCCTCTTGGAATATGACTCCTCCCCTGTCCCTCTACATAGGCTGTTCTATAACAAATTATTTTGCTGTCTTGATTTTTCAGAGACCTCATGCTAGTAGTAGAGAGTCAGGAGAAAGTGAGATGTCCTATATAAAAGGCCTGCTAGAAAAAGAAATCAGCACTGAGTTCTAAGGATACTGAACAACTTTTTAAAAAACAAGCAAGCCATATTAAACACATTAGTTACAACCAAATTAGATAAAACCATGAAAATTATCCAAGAAGAAAAAGTACATCACCTGTCTAGGTTTAAAATTGCTTAAGGCTGCCATCCAAGGACCATCTATGATAACAAATACAGTAGTCTGTATTGACACAAAGTTTTAGTGATAGACGTAATTACATTCTTCTGCTGGTGGTGTTCTAGAATAAATGGAATATCTGCTGATCAAATCTGAATGCATCCCATAATATTAGCATGTAGGATCCCAGATCTGCAGGCACTATCTCTTTCTCAGATCTACACTTTGAATATTATGTTAGTTAAAATGAGAAGTATGTTAGAAAATGTCTTTTACAAAAGAAATATTGGCTGAGTATGGTGGCTCATGCCTGTAATCCCAACACTCTGGGAGGCCAAGGTGAGAAGATCTCTTGAGCTCAAGAATTTGAGACCAGCTTGGGCAACATATCTATAAAAAATTTTAAAACTTAGCCGGTGTGGTGGTGCACACCTATAGGCACAGCTACTTCAGAGGCTGAATCAAGAGGATCACTTGAGCTTGGGAGTTTGAGGTTGCAGTGAACTATGAACATGGCACTGAACTCCAGTCTGGGCAACAGAGTGAGAACTTGTCTTCAAAAAAATAAAAAAGAAGAAAAAAATAGGAAATATTGTGTTCACATCTGCTATGGTACTCTTTCTTATATAAACTATTTCTTTGCAGTATTCTAGAGGATTTAAGACAAATTTACCACTGAATAATTTCATATGGTATATTATTGCATTAGTATAGTATGTTATTATATAATTAGTATAAGTGACCAGTGCTGCAACAACCACATTCCAAAAAGTATTGTGATCCTCCAAAATTACAATGTCTAAATGACATTATTCTCCTTCATGAGACCATTATACCTTAATTTTTCAGCACCATGAAAATCTACAAATGCCCTCTAAAATATATTTAGAAAACGTGGGGAAAAAATAGATACAGTTTCAGAAGATACATATATTTTGAAAATTAGCCTTTTTGGAATAAATTATTCTTTATGACATATAAATAAACACATTTTTCAGACTGGCGGGGTAACATTTGCATCAGTCAAAATAATTAGATTACTAAAACATGTAATCTTATTAGAAAAATGGTTTATTCAGAGAATCATTGGAATTATTAGCCTTCAAGCTGCTATAGATTGAATCTGATCAAAATAATTAAGATAATATTATTTCATTTTTCAGTATAATATCTCCTTAGTATTTTTGTTTCTTATTTAATATGTGATTATATTTACTTCTGTGAATAATATGGATGAAGATCATTACAGTATCAAGATCACTGGGTTCAGAGCACAGAAACCTCAAGTCTATTCTTTTTTCTTAAATACCTGTAAGACTTTAAAGAAGACAGAGTTTCTGGACTCTAATTTCTCTATCTGTAGAATAAATGGGTTAGACCAAATAACTCCTTTCTGCTTATAAATTTTCTAATTATATGACTGAGCTTACACCTGGAAAACAGTCTATCTCCTGTATAAATTAATGATAGAAATGAAAACCACCACGTTTCATGAAATTAACCACATAAATATCAACATCAACTGCTCAGAAGGACTTAAGTGCAAGTATCACAGGAATTCTGAAGCACAGAGAACTAAATATAAGAAATGTAACACTCTTCGTATTTTCAAAGAAGATTTTAATAATATATGTAAACACAGTAGCCTGTTCATAAGAAAAAAGAAAAGGGACGTCTTAGCATATTCAGGGTTCAACCAAAACTACTACTGGAATGTAAATCAAAGTAATATTCACCTAACTGTCATAATTGGCATGAATAATTTTAAGTAAAACACTTTTATTTGATATTAAATGTGAACAATAAGCCAAAACAGAGAAAATTAATAAATTGATCATTTATTGAAACTGAAATAAAAATATATAATTATTGAAGCCTCTTATATACATAAACCAATCATTGCTTAAATGAGCTGACATACTAGCTCCATAGTTTTATGTCACTAAGGAACTCTTTTGAACACAATAAAGAAACCAGAATTGAGCACAAAGAATGATGAACTGGGAAGTTCATGGCTTTCTATCTACTAATTAGGAGTACAATCATTCAGTCAAACAGCCACTCAACAAACATTTAGCATACAGCTTCTGGATACCAGGTACTGGTGTAGGTGCTAGAGCAACAAGGAAATAGTCCCTGCATTCAGTGAGCTCACAGGCAAGTAAACAAGTAAGTATAAAGACTGCATGACTGATTGGGAGCGGTGGTTCATGCCTGTAATCCCAGCACTTTGGGAGGCCAACGTGGGCAGATCACGAGGTCAAGAGATCGAGACCATCCTGGCCAACATAGTGAAACCCCGTCTCTACTAAAAATACAAAAATTAGCTGGGCACGGTGGTGCACGCCTGTAGTTACTTGGGAGGCTGAGGCAAGAGAATCAGTTGAACCTGGAAGGTAAAGGTTGCAGTGAGCTGAGATCACACCACTGCACTCCAGCCTGGTGACAGAGTGAGACTCTGTCTCAAAAAAAAAAAAAAAAAGACTCCATGATAAATGTGTATCTACAAAGGGCACAAAGGAATGAGTAGCTAATCCCCAAAGCCATATGGAGCAGTCAGTATAAGTCAGTCTCAAACAAGGTGAGCCTATCAACTGCCCTAATTTATGCCTGGAGAAAGTTTTCCAGCCCACTACTCCAGGAGAAAAGCCCAAGAGGAGCCCATTGTTCTCCCTGAGCTGAGGGGACAGAGCTGAGAGTCCACAGAAACCATGTTGACATGAGCTCTCAGGACAAGGTTTCCGAGAAGAAGGGGCTGCACAGAAAGAGAACTCCAGAGCTCTGCAAAGGGTCCCCCTAAAGTACATAGCTAAGTAATTGTTAGGACAGGCCTAGAGAAAAGTACCTACGGTTGGGGAAACAACACCCAGATAAGATGAAAAGTAACAGTACACATGCTCACCAAGGTCCAGTAATAGTGCTTATTTTATCAGCCAAACCAGAAACACCTCAAGATTCCCAGGGATACCCAGAAGGATCTTGCCTCACTAGTTGGGAGTGATTAGCTCTAAAATGAGAACTGGTCTGATCCCACCTAATGAATTTTTAAAGCAAGACCAAAAAGAGTCAAACTCTTTCCAACTAAACTTAAATACATACCAATACAAAGATCAAGAATATTTATATATACTTCCAGCACTCAATAAGATAAAAGTCACCATATCTGACATCCAGACACAGTTTAGCAGAGACACAACAGTAACAACAAAAGACAGAAGAACGTGGCTCATAATAAGGAGAAAAATCACTGAGTCAGAACTGATCCAGAGTAAATCAAGGTGCCAGAGTTATCAGTTAAGAACATTCAAATGCTTATTGAAACAGTATTCTATATGTTCTAAAATAGAGACATGCAAGATACACTAAAGGAGGCTGGGCGCAGTGGCTCACGCCTGTAATCTCAGCATTTTGCGAGGCCGAGGCAGGTGGATCACGAAGTCAGGAGTTCAGGACCAGCCTGACCAATATGGTGAAATCCCATCTCTACTAAAAATACAAAAATTAGCGGGGCATAGTAGCATGCGGCTGTAGTCCCAGCTACATGGTAGGCTGATAGCACATTAGTCATTAAAGAAGAAAAGATAGACACCTCTCAAAATAAAATAGAGAGAGAAAATAAATTTTTAAAAAACATGAACAGAGCAATAGTAGACAGTAAATTTCAAGTAACTGAATTTACGTGTAATCTCAGTTCCCAAAGGAGAGGAGAGGGAAGATGTGAAAACATTTGGGACTTTGAGTCAGGCAAAGCTTTCTTTGATATGACCCCACAGCATGATTTATATAATAATATATTGATAAGAAGAACTCATCAAATTTAAAAAAAAGAATCTGCTCTTCAAAAGAATCTATTAAGAGACTGAAAAGACAAGCTGCAGGCTGGGAGAAAATATTTGCAATTCATATATCTGATGAAAGGCTTGCATCAAAAATATATTTTAAAAGCTCAAAATTTAATAATGAAAAACAAACAACCCCATTTAAAACTTGGGTGAAAGACTGGAACAGACATTACAAAGTAGACATTTGTTTGGTAAATAAGCACATATGCTCAACATAATTAATGCTTAGGGCAATGCAAATTAAAACCAAAATGAGACGCCACTATCTATTTTTAAATAGCTAAGATTAGCATGACTGATAACAGCCAAGCACTGGCTTGGATGTGGAGAAGCTGAAACTCTCATACACTGCTGATGGGAATACAAAAAAGTGTAACCTTTGAAAAACAGTTTAAGAGTCCCTTAAAAAGTTAAACATACTTCTGCCGTAAGACTCAGCCATTGCACTCCTGGGTATTTACCCAAGAGAGATAAAAGTAGGTGTTCATATAATGATATCAACACAAATGTTCATAGCACATGTATTCATAATAGCCCAAACTAGAAACAGTCTAAATATCAATCAATACATTAATGAATTAACTTGCTTTATCCGAATTAATTATGGATACATACTATAACATGAATGAATCTCAAAATAACTATACTAAGTGAAACAAGGCAGACTCTAGAGGTAAAACATGCAGAGAAAAAAACATAAAATGTCAGACAAAAAAGTGCATAGTGTAAAATTTTATTTATATACATTTTTTGACTGTATAAATTACTGTCCAGTGACAGAAAGCAGTTTGGTGGTTTTTAAGGGCCAGGAATGAGGGGCCAGAGAAATGTATTATAAAGAGGCATCAGGAAACTGGAGGTGAAGTATATTTCCATCACCTCGATTGCGTGCTGATGGTTTCTAAACTTTCAATATTTTTAGTTTATTATATGTTATACAAAATAAAGCTTGTAATAAAAATCAAAAGATTGAGCCATCCTTATTTTCTCTATAAAAGAGCAGAATTATCCTTTTAGAGATTTGGAAAGATTATTAAAAGATAAGTTACAAAATACAGTACCTGACACGTATAAAATATTAAATAAATACTAGCCATGCTTAATTATTTTGTTTTAAGTCTATATGAGTCAAGTTTTAGTAGAAATATGGGCTAGAAAAAAAAAAACAGAAAGCGGGACTCTGTGATCCGACTTGGGCTTATAGAACAGACTGCACTAGTTTGTTCTCATGCTGCTAATAAAGTCATACCCAAGACCGGGTAATTTAGAAAGGAAAGAGGTTTAATGAACTCACAATTCCACATGGCTGGGGAGGCCTCACAGTCACGGCAGAAGGCAAAAAAGAAGCAAAGGCACATCTTAAATGGTAGCAGAGAAGAAAGCTTGTGTAGGGAAACTCCCATTTTAAAAGCATCAGATCTCGTGAGACTTATTCGCTACCAGGAGAACAGTAGGGGGAACCCGCCCCTATGATTCAATGATCTCCACCTGACTCCATCCTTGACATGCGGGGATAATTACAATCAAGGTGAGATTCGGATGGAGACACAGCCGAATCATATCAATGACTAATGAGAGTTACGTCCAGAACCTAATGAAAACCTGTCTGAGGCCACATTCCCTGTAAAGCAGATTTGAGATAGAGATTTGTGTAGAGAATATTTAACTGGGTAAAATCCTAGGAGCCAACAACTGTGGCGAAAAAGCTGAATTGGACAAAGGGATTTGAGATGTGAGGCAGTCACAACAAATACCTCAGCTAATCTCAAGGGGGAGCTGAGAAGCAGGGGTGACCCTTCAGAGTTGCCCTAAATTGAGGCAGGAGTATGGAGTTTTAATACCTTTCACTGGCCATTCTTCAGATACGAGTTGTCCCCAAGGATGGACATCAGCTTGACAAGTTATTAATTAGATCTCCTGAGAATAAATTCTAGAGAGAATCAGCTGAGAGGCATGATTTGCCAACACTCCCAATAGCTGGGCAAACTTCAGTTTTGAGGGAGGATTTGGGTCACACACAAAAGTCTCCACAACCAATTATTCATGGGAAATTCTATGTAGGCAGAGCTATTTCATGGCCAGTTAATCAAAACTACATAATCTATTTGGTTAAGCAAAAGAAATTAAAAAGATAAAATAAAACCTATATATTAACACTCAAAAGTTTTTAATGCATTTGCCTTGCATTTCATATGTTTTGCCTTGCATTTCATATGTTTTGCCTTGCATTTGTTTATTTGCTTTCAAGAACCTTTAGAGAACAATAATTACTAATATAATATGGAGTAGCACAGCATAGACGAGGGAAGCTAACTCTCTCCCTTTTCCCAGAACCTGGAACAGCTAAAGATCCTAAGCATTGTCAGCTTTGGTATCTGACACAGTTTGGATGTTTGTCCCCTTCAAATCTCACGTTAAAATGTGATCCCCAATGTTGGAGAGAGATGCCTCCTGAATGGCTTGGTGCTGTCCTCTTGGTAATGAATGAGTTCTTACCCTGTGAGTTCATGCGATATCTGGTTGTTTAAAAGAGACTGACACCTCCTCCCTGTCTCTCTTGCTTCCTCTCTCACCATGTGATATGCTGGTTTCCCTTCACCTTCCACCATGATTGGAAGGTTCCTGAGGCCCTCCCTGGAAGCAGGTGCCAGTACTATGCTTCACGTACAGCCTTCAGAACAAGAAGCCAAATAAACCTCATTTCTTTATTAATTACCCAACCTCAGGTATTTCTTTATAACAATGCAAATGGGCTAACAGAGTATCATTCATGGACAGTGAGTGTATTAGTCAATTTTCATGCTGCTGATAAAGACATACCCAAGACTGGGTAATTTATAAAGAAAAAGAGGTTTAATGAATTCACATATCAGCACCGCTAGCTGTATAAATTTGGAAATATCTTCACTGCTACCCGTACAAATATGGAAATATCTACAGCGCTACCTGTATAAACATGGAAATATCTACACCGCTATCTGTATAAACATAGAAATATCTACACCGCTATCTCTATAAACATGGAAATATCTACAGCGCTATCCGTAGAAACATGGAAATATCTACACCGCTATCTGTATAAACAAGGAAATAACTACACCGCCATCTCTATAAACATGGATATATCTACAGGGCCATCTGTATAAACACGGAAATAACTACACCGCTATCTGTATATACATGGAAATATATACACCGCTATCTCTATAAACATGGAAATATCTACACCATTATCTGTATAAACATGGAAATAACTACACCTCTATCTCTATAAACATGGAAATATCTACACTGCTATCTGCATAAACATCGAAATATCTAAACCGCTACCTGTAAAACAGGGAAATATCTACACCGCTATCTCTATAAACATTGAAACATCTACACTGCTATCTTTATAAACATTGAAATACCTACACTGCTATTTGTATAAACATGGAAATATCTACAACGCTATCTCTATAAACATGGAAATAACTACACCGCTATCTCTATAAACGTGGAAATATCTACACCACCATCTGTATGAACATAGAATTATCTACAACGCCATCTGTATGAACATTGAAATATCTTCACCGCTATCTGTTTAAACATGGAAATATCTACACCGCTATCTGTATATACATGGAAATATCAACACCGCTATCTCTATCAACATGGAAATATCTACACCGCTATCTCTATAAACATGGAAATATCTACACCGCCTTCTGTACAAACATGGAAATATCTACACCGCTATCTGCATGAAAATGGAAATATCTACACAGCTATCTGCATATACATGGAAATATCTACAAAGCTATCTCTTTGCACATGGAAATAACTACACCAGTATATCTATAAACATGGAAATATCTACACCGCCATCTGTATGAACATGGAAATATCTGCACCACCATCTGTATGAACATATAAATATCTAGACCGCCATCTGTATTAAGATGGAGACATCTACACCGCTATCTGTATAAACATGGAAAAATCTACACGGCCATCTGTATAAACATGGAAATATCTACACCGCTATCTGTATAAACAAGGAAATATCAACACTGCCATCTCTATAAACATGGAAATATCCACACTGCCATCTGTATAAACATGGAAATATCTACACCGTTATCCATATAAACATGGAAATATCTACAGCGTTATCTGCATAAACATGAAAATATCTGCACCGCCATCTCTATAAACATGGAAAATCTACACCGCTACCTGAATAAACTTGTAAATATCTACACCGGTATCTGTATAAACATGGAAATATCTACACCGCCATCTGTATGAACATGGAAATATCTACACCGCCATCTATATAAAGATGGAAATATCTGCACCGTCATTTGAATATACATAGAAATATCTACACCGCCATCTGTATAAACATGGAAATATCCACACCGCCATCTGTATAAACATGGAAAGATCTACACCGCCATCTGTATAAACATGGAAATATGTACAAAGCCATCTGTACGAACATGGAAATATCTACACCATCATGTGTATGAACATGGAAATATCTACACTGCCATCTGTATGAACATGGAAATAACTACACCGCCATATGTATGAACATGGAAGTATCTACACCGCCATGTGTATGAACATGCAAATATCTCCACCGCCGTCTGTATGAACAATGAAATATTTACACCGCCATCTCTATGAACATGGAAATATCTACACCGCTATTTGTATGAACATGGAAATATCTACACCGCTATCTCTATAAACATGGAAATATCTACACCTCTATCTCTATAATCATGGAAATATCTACCCCGCCATCTCTATAAACACGGAAACACATACACCGCTATCTGTAAGAACATGGAAATATCTACACCACAATGTGTATAAAGATGGAAATATCTACACCGCTATCTGTATGAACATGGAAAGATCTACACCGCCATCTGTATGAACATGGAAATATCTACAGCGCCAACCATATAAAGATGGAAATATCTACACCGCTATCTGTATGAACATGGAAATATCTACACCACAATCTGTATAAACATGGAAATATCTACAACGCTATCCCTATAAACATGGCAATATCTACACCGCTATCTCTATAAACATGGAAATATCTACACCACTCTCTATAAACTTGGAAATAACTACATTGCTATCTCTATAGACATGGAAATATCTAGACCGCCATCTCTATAAACATTTAAATATCTACACCGCCATATGCATAAACATGGAAATATCTATACCGCCATCTGTATGAACATGGAATTATCTACACCGCCATCTTTATAAAGATGGAATTAACTACCCCGCCATCTGTGTAAACATGGAAATAGCTACACCGCCAACCGTATAAAGATGGAAATATCTACACCATCATCTGAATATACATGGCAATATCTACACAACCATCTTTATAAACATGCAAATATCTACACCGCCATCTGTATAAACATGGAAATATCTACACTGCCATTTGTATGAACACAGAAATATGTACAAAGCCATCTGTATGAACATGGAAATATCTACACCACCATGTGGATGAACATGGAAATATCTACACCGCCATCTGTATAAACATGGAAATATCTACACCACCATCTCTATAAACATTGAAATATCTACACCGCCATCTGTATGAACATCAAAATATCTATACCGCCAACCGTATAAAGATGGAAATATCTACACCGTTATCAGTATGAACATGGAAATATCTACACCACTACCTGTATAAACGTGGAAATATATACACCACTATCTGTGTAAACATGGAAATATCTACACCGCTATCTGTTAAAACTTGGAAATATCTACACCGTTATGCGTGTAAACATGGAAATATCTTCACCGCCATCTGTATGAACATGGAAATATCTACACTGCCATCTACATAAACATGGAAATTTCTACACCGCCATCTGTAGGAATATGGAAATATCTACACCACCATCTGAATCAACATGCAAATATCTACACCGCCATCTGTATGAACATGGAAACATCCATACCGCCATCTGTATGAATTTGGAAATATCTACACCGCTAACTGTATGAACATGGAAATATCTGAACCGCTATCTCTATGAACATGGAAATATCTACACCTCTATCTCTATAACCATGGATATATCTACACCGCTATCTGTATATACATGGAAATATTTACACCGCTATCCGTATAAACATGGAAATATCTACAGTGTTATCTATACAAACATGGAAATAACTACACTGCTATCTCTATAAACATGGATATATCTACACCGCCATCTGTATGAACATGGAAATATCTACACCGCTATCTGTATGAACATGGAAATATCTACACCGCAATCTCTATAAACATGGAAATATCTACACTGCTATCTGTATAAACAAGGATATATCTACACTGCCATCTCTATAAACATGGAAATATCTACACTGCCATCTGTATAAACATGGAAATATCTACACCGCTATCTGTATACACATGGAAATATTTTCACCACTATCCATATAAACATGGATATATCTACGGCGTTATCTGTATAAACATGGAAATAACTTCACCGCTATCACTATAAACATGGATATATCTACACCGCTATCTGTATAAACATGGAAATAACTTCACCGCCATCTGTATAAACATGGAAGTATCTAAACCGCCATTTCTATAAACATGGAAACATCTACACCGCCATCTGTATGAACCTGAAAATATCTACACCGCCATCTCTATAAAGATGGAAACCCCTACACCGCCATCTGTATAAACATGGAAATATCTACACCGCTATCTGCATAAAGATGGAAATATCTACACCGCTATCTGAATAAACACGGAAATACCTACACTGCCATCTGTATAAATATAGAAATATCTACACCGCCATCTCTATAAACATGGAAATATCTACACGGCCATCTGTATGAACATGGAAATATCTACACCGCCAACCGTATAACGATGGAAATATCTACACCGCTATCTGTATGAACATGGAAATATCTACACCGCTATCTGTATAAACATGGAAATATCTACAACGCTATCTCTATAAACATGGCAATATTTACACCGGCATCTCTATAAACATGGAAATATCTACACCGCTCTCTATAATGTTGGAAATAACTACACTGCTATGTCTGTAGACATGGAAATATCTAGAACGCCATCTCTATAAACATGGAAATATCTACACCGCCATCTGCATAAACTTGGAAATATCTGAACCGCCATCTGTATGAACATGGAAATAACTACACCGCCATTTTTCTAAAGATGGAAATATCTACACCGCCATCTGTATAAACATGGAAATATCTACACCTCCATCTGTATAAAGATGGAAATATCTACACCGCCATATGAATAAACATGGAAATATCTACACCGCCATCTGTATGAACATGGAAATACCTACAACGCCATCTGTGGAAACATAGAAATATCTACACCGCCATCGGTATGAACATGGAAATATCTACACCACTATCTTGTAAACATGGAAATATCTACACCCCTAACTCTATAAAAATGGAAATATCTACACCGCTATCTGCATAAACATGGAAATATCTGAACCGCCATCTGTATGAACATGGAAATAACTACACCGCCATTTTTCTAAAGATGGAAATATCTACACCGCCATCTGTATAAACATGGAAATATCTACACCTCCATCTGTATAAAGATGGAAATATCTACACCGCCATATGAATAAACATGGAAATATCTACACCGCCATCTGTATGAACATGGAAATATCTACACCGCCATCTGTGGAAACATAGAAATATCTACACCGCCATCGGTATGAACATGGAAATATCTACACCACTATCTTGTAAACATGGAAATATCTACACCCCTAACTCTATAAACATGGAAATATCTACATCGCTATCTGTTAAAACTTGGAAATATTTACACCGTTATGTGTATAATCATGGATATATCTTCACCGCCATCTGTATGAACATGGAAATATCTACCCTGCATACTATATAAACATGGAAATATCTACACCGCCATCTGTAGGAACATGGAAATATCTACACCGCCATCTGAATGGACATGCAAATATCTTCACCGCCATCTGTATGAACATGGAGATATCTACACGGACGTCTGTATGAATTTGGAAATATCTACACCGCTATCTGTATGAACATGGAAATATCTACACCGCTATCTCTATGAACATGGAAATATCTACACCGCTATCTGTATAAACAAGGAAATATCTACACTGCCATCTCTATAAACATGGAAATATCTACACTGCCATCTGTATCAACATGGAAATATCTACACCGTTATCCTTATAAACACGGAAATATCTACAGCGTTATCTGTATAAACATGGAAATAACTACACCGCCATCTCTATAAACATGGATATATCTACACTGCTATCTGTATAAACATGGAAATATCTACACTTATCTGTGAAACGGGGAAATGTCTACACTGCTATCTCTATAAACATGGAAATATCTACACCACTATCTCTATAATCATGGAAATATCTACACCACCATCTCTATAAACATGGAAATACATACACCGCCATCTGTAGGAACATGGAATTATCTACACAACCATGTGTATGAACATGGAAATATATACACCGCCATCTGTATGAACATGGAAATATCTACACTGCCATCTGTATGAACATGGAAATATGTACACCGCCATCTGTATGAACATGCAAATACCTTCACCGCCATCTGTATGAACATGGAAATATCTACACCACCATCTGTATGAAAATGGAAATATCTACACCGCTATCTGTATGAACATGGAAATATCTACACCGCTATCTCTATAAACATGGAAATATCTACACCGCTATCAGTGTAAACAAGGAAATATCAGCACTGCCATCTCTATAAACATGGAAACAACTACACTGCCATCTGTATAAACATAGAAATATCTACAACGCTATCTGTATATACATGGAAATATTTACACCGCTATCCGTATAAACATGGAAATATCTACAGCGTTATCTATATAAACATGGAAATAACTACACCGCTATCTCTATAAACATAGATATATCTACACTGCTATCTGTATAAACATGGAAATATCTACACTGCTATCTGTGAAACAGGGAAATATCTACACCGCTATTTCTCTAAACATGGAAATATCTACACCACTATCTCTATAATCATGGAAATATCTACACTGCCATCTCTATAAACATGGAAATACATACACCACCACCTGTATGAACATGGAAATATCTACACCGCCATGTGTATAAAGATGGAAATATCTACACCGCTTTCTGTATGAACATGGAAATATCTACACTGCCATCTGAATAAACACAGAAATATCTATACCGCCATATCCATACACTTGGAAATATCTACACCGTTATCTGTAAAAACTTTGAAATATCTACACCGCTATCTGTAAACATGGAAATATCTACACTGCTGTCTGCATAAAGATGGAAAAATCTACACCGCTATCTGAAAAAATATGGAAATATCTACACCGCCATCTTTATAAACATGGAAATATGTACACCGCTATCTCTATAAACATGGAAATATCTACACTGCCGTCTATATGAACTTCGAAATATCCACACCGCCATCTCTGTAAAGATGGAAATATCTAAACCGCCGTCTGTATAAACATGGAAACATCCACACCGCCACCTCTATAAACATGGAAATATCTATACCGCCATCTGTATGAACATGGAAATATCTACATAGCCATCTGTATAAAGATGGAAATATCTACACCGCCATCTGTATAAACATGGAAATATCTACACCGCTATCTGTATAAACAAGGAAATATCTACACTGCCATCTCTATAAACATGGAAATATCTACACTGCCATCTGTATAAACATGGAAATATCTACACCGTTATCCGTATAAACATGGAAATATCTACACCGCTATCTGTATAAACATGGAAATATCTACACCGCTACCTGTATAAACATGGAAATATCAGCACCGCTATCTGTATGAACCTGGAAATATCTACAACGCCATCTGTATGAACATGGAAATATCTACACCGCCATCTATATAAAGATGGAAATATCTTCACCGTCATTTGAATATACATAGAATTATCTACACCGCCTTCTGTTTAAACATGGAAATGTCCACACCACCATCTGTATAAACATGGAAATATCTACACCACCATGTGTATGAACATGGAAATATCTACACCGCCATCTGTATGAACATGGAAATATCTACACCGCCATCTGTATGAACATGGAAATATCTACACCGCCATCTGTATGTACATGCAAATATATTCACCGCCGTCTGTATGAACATGGAAATATTTACACCGCCATCTGTATGAACATGGAAATATCTACACCGCTATCTGTATGAACATGGAAATATCTACACCTATATCTCTATAATCATGGAAATATCTACCCCGCCATCTCTATAAACACGGAAACACATACACCACCATCTGTAAGAACATGGAAATATCTACACCACAATGTGTATAAAGATGGAAATATCTACACCGCTATCTGTATGAACATGGAAAGATCTACACCGCCATCTGTATGAACATGGAAATATCTACAGCGCCAACCATATAAAGATGGAAATATCTACTCCGCTATCTGTATGAACATGGAAATATCTACACCACAATCTATATAAACATGGAAATATCTACACCGCCATCTCCATAAACATGCAAATATCTACACCACTCTCTATAAACTTGGAAATAACTACACTGCTATCTCTGTAGACATGGAAATATCTAGACCGCCATCTCTATAAACATGGAAATATCTACACCGCCATATGCATAAACATGGAAATATCTAAACTGCCATCTGTATGAACATGGAAATATCTACACCGCCATCTTTATAAAGATGGAAATAACTACACCGCCATCTGTGTAAACATGGAAATAGCTACACCGCCATCTGTATAAAGATGGAAATATCTACACCATCATCTGAATATACATGGCAATATCTACACAACCATCTTTATAAACATGCAAATATCTACACCGCCATCTGTATAAACAGGGAAATATCTACACCGCCATCTGTATGAACACAGATATATGTACAAAGCCATCTGTATGAACATGGAAATATCTACACCACCATGTGTATGAACATGGAAATATCTACACCGCCATCTGTATAAACATGGAAGTATCTACACTGCCATCTCTATAAACATGGAAATATCTACACCGCCATCTGTATGAACATGAAAATATCTATACTGCCAACAGTATAAAGATGGAAATATCTACACCGCTATCAGTATGAACATGGAAATATCTACACCACTATCAGTATAAACGTGGAAATATATACACCGCTATCTGTGTAAACATGGAAATATCTACACCGCTATCTCTTAAAACTTGGAAATATCTACACCGTTATGCGTGTAAACATGGAAATAACTTCACCGCCATCTGAATGAACATGGAAATATCTACACTGCCATCTATATAAACATGGAAATTTCTACACCGCCATCTGTAGGAACATGGAAATATCTACACCACCATCTGAATGAACATGCAAATATCTACACCGCCATCTGTATGAACATGGAAACATCTATACCGCCATCTGTATGAATTTGGAAATATCTACACCGCTAACTGTATGAACATGGAAATATCTGCACCGCTATCTATATGAACATGGAAATATGTACACCGCTATCTGTATAAACAAGGAAATATCTACACTGCCATCTCTATAAACATGGAAATATCTACACTGCCATCTGTATAAACATGGAAATATCTACAGCGTTATCCGTATTAACATGGAAATATCTACAGCGTTATCTGTATAAACATGAAAATATCTACACCGCCATCTCTATAAACATGGAAAATCTACACCGCTATCTGAATAAACATGTAAATATCTACAACGGTATCTGTATAAACATGGAAATGTCTACACAGCTATCTGTATAAGCATGGAAATATCAACACCGCCATCTGTAGGAACATGGAAATATCTACACCACAATCTGTATAAACATGGAAATATCTACACCGTCATCTGAATATACATAGAAATATCTACACCACCATCTGTATAAACATGGAAATATCTACACCGCCATCTGTATAAACATGGAAATATCTACATCGCAATCTGTATGAACATGGAAATATATACAAAGCCATCTGTATGAACATGGAAATATCTACACCGCCATCTCTATGAACATGGAAATATCTACACCGCCATCTGAATGAACATGCAAATATCTTCACCGCCGTCTGTATGAACTTGGAAATATCTACACCGCCATCTGAATGAACATGCAAATATATTCACCGCCGTCTGTATGAACTTGGAAATATTTACACCGCCATCTGTATGAACATGGAAATATCTACACCACTATCTGTAAGAACATGGAAATATCTACACCGCTATCTCTATAAACATGGAAATATCTACACCTCTATCTCTATAATCATGGAAATATCTACCCCGCCATCTCTATAAACACGGAAACATATATACCGCCATCTGTAAGAAGATGGCAATAACTACAGCACAATGTATATAAAGATGGAAATATCTACAACGCTATCTGTAGGAACATGGAAATATCTACACCGCTATCTGTATAAACACTGAAATATCTATACCGCCATCTCTATAAACATGGAAATATCTACACCGCCATCTGTATGAAGATGGAAATACCTAAACCACCACGTGTATGAACATGGAAATATCTACACCGCCATCTGTATGAAGATGGAAATATCTACACCGCTATCTGTATGAACATGGAAATATCTACACCACTATCTCTATAAACATGGAAATATCTACTCCGCTATCTGTATAAACAAGGAAATATCTATACTGCTATCTGTGAAACAGGGAAATATCTACACCGCTATCTCTATAAACATGGAAATATCTACACCACTATCTCTATAGTCATGGAAATATCTACACCGCCATCTGTATGAACATGGAAATATCTACACAACCATCTGTATAAAGATGGAAATATCTACACCAATACTGTGTGAACATGGAGATATCTACACCGCTATCTGTATAAACGTGGAAATATCTACACCGCTATCTGAATAAACATGGAAATATCTCCACCGCAATATCTGTAAACATGGAAATAACTACAGAGCTATGTGTATAAACATGGAAATACCTAGACCGCCATCTTTCAAAACATGGAAATATCTACACAGCCATCTGTATAAACGTGGAAATATCTACACCACCATCTGTATGAACATGGAAATATCTACACCGCCATCTGAATGAACATGCAAATATCTTCACCGCCGTCTGTATGAACTTGGAAATATCTACACTGCCATCTGAATGAACATGCAAATATCTTCACCGCCGTCTGTATGAACTTTGAAATATTTACACCGCCATCTGTATGAACATGGAAATATCTGCACCAATATCTGTAAGAACATGGAAATATCTACACCGCTATCTCTATAAACATGGAAATATCTACACCTCTATCTCTATAATCATGGAAATATCTACCCCGCCATCTCTATAAACACGGAAACATATATACCGCCATCTGTAAGAACATGGCAATATCTACACCACAATGTGTATAAAGATGGAAATATCTACACCGCTATCTGTAGGAACATGGAAATATCTACACCACCATCTGTATAAACGCTGAAATATCTATACCGCCATCTCCATACACTTGGAAATATCTACACAGCTATCTGTATAAAGATGGAAATATCTACACCGCTATCTGAATAAACACGGAAATACCTACACCGCCCTCTGTATAAACATGGAAATATCTACACCGCCATCTCTATAAACATGGAAATATCTACACCGCCATCTGTATGAACATGGAAATACCTAAACCACCACGTGTATGAACATGGAAATATGTACACCGCCATGTGTATGAACATGGAAACAACTTCACCACCATCTGTATGAACATGGAAATATCTACACCACCATCTGTATGAACATGCAAATATCTTCATCGCCATCTGTATGAACTTGGAAATATCTACACCGCCATCTGTATGAACATGGAAATATCTACACCGCTATCTGTATGAACATGGAAATATCTACAACACTATCTCTATAAACATGGAAATACCTACTCCGCTATCTGTATAAACAAGGAAATATCTATACTGCTATCTGTGAAACAGGGAAATATCTACAGCGCTATCTCTATAAACATGGAAATATCTACACCACTATCTCTATAGTCATGGAAATATCTACACCGCCATCTGTATGAACATGGAAATATCTACACAACCATCTGTATAAAGATGGAAATATCTACACCGCTACTGTGTGAACATGGAGATATCTACACCGCTATCTGTATAAACGTGGAAATATCTACACAGCTATCTGAATAAACATGGAAATATCTCCACCGCAATATCTATAAACATGGAAATAACTACAGAGCTATGTGTATAAACATGGAAATACCTAGACCGCCATCTTTAAAAACATGGAAATATCTACACAGCCATCTGTATAAACGTGGAAATACCTACACCGCCATCTGTATGAACATGGAAATATCTATAGCGCCAACCATATAAAGATGGAAATATCTACACCGCTATCTCTATGAACGTGGAAATATCTACAACGCAATATGTATAAACATGGAAATATCTACACCGCTATCCCTATAAACATGGAAATATCTACAACACTCTCTATATACTTGGAAATAACTACACTACTATCTCTATACACATGGAAATATCAAGACCGCCATCTCTATAAACATGGAAATATCTACACCGCCATATGCATAAACGTGGAAATATCTAAACCGCCATCTGTATGAACCTTTAAATATCTACACAGCTATCTGTGTAAATATGCATACATTTTCACCGCTATCTGTATAAACATGGAAATATCTACACCGCTATCTGTATGAACATGGAAATATCTACACCGCTATCTGTTTGAACATGGAAATATCTACACCGCTATCTGCATATACATAGAAATATCTACAAAGCTATCTCTTTACACAAGGAAATAACTACACCGCTATCTGTATGAACATGGAAATATCTACACCGCTATCTGCATGAAAATGGAAATATCTACACAGCTATCTGCATATACATGGAAATATCTACAAAGCTATCTCTTTACACATGGAAATAACTACACCGCTATCTGTATGAACATGGAAATATCTACACCGCCAACTGTATGTACATGGAAATATCTGAACCGCAATCTGTATTAACATACAAATATCTACACCGCCGTCTGTATTAAGATGGAGATATCTTCACCGCTATCTGTATAAACTTGGAAATATCTACACCGCTATCTGTATAAACATGGAAATATCTACACCGCTATCTGTATAAACATGGAAAAATCTACACCGCTACCAGTATAAACATGGAAATATCAGCACCGCTATCTGTATGAACATGGAAATATCTACACAGCCATCTGGATGAACATGGAAATATCTACACCGCTATCTGTATGAACATGGAAATAGCTACACCGCTATCTGTATGAAGATGGAAATATCTACACCACTATCTGTATGAACATGTAAACATCTACACCTCTATCTGTATGAACATGGAAATATCTACACCGCTATCTGTATGAACATGGAAATATCTACACCGCTATCTTTATGAACATGGAAATATCTTCACCGCCATCTGTATGAACATGGATATATCTACACAGCCATCTGTATGAACATGGAAATATCTAAACCGCTATCCGTATGAACATGGAAATATCTACACAGCAATCTGTATGAACATGGAAATATCTTCACCGCCATCTGTATGAACATGGATATCTCTACACAGCCATCTGGATGAACATGGAAATATCTACACTGCTATCTATATGAACATGGAAATATCTACACCGCTATTTGTGTAAACATGCATACATCTTCACCGCTATCTGTATAAACATGGAAATATCTACACCGCGATCTGTATGAACATGGAAATATCTACACCTCTATCTGCTTGAACATGGAAATATCTACACCGCTATCTGCATGAAAATGAAAATATCTACACAGCTATCTGCATATACATGGAAATATCTACAAAGCTATCTCTTTACACATGGAAATAACTACACTGCTATCTGTATGAACATGGAAATATCTACACCGCCATCTGTATGAACATGGAAATATCTGCACCGCCATCTGTATTAACATACAAATATCTACACCGCCGTCTGTAATAAGATGGAGATATCTACACCGCTATCTGTATAAACTTGGAAATATGTACACCGCTATCTGTATAAACATGGAAATATCTACACCGCTATCTGTATAAACATGGAAATATCTACACCGCTACCAGTATAAACATGGAAATATCAGCACCGCTATCTGTATGAACATGGAAATATCTACACAGCCATCTGGATGAACATGGAAATATCTACACCGCTATCTATATGAACATGGAAATAGCTACACCGCTATCTGTATGAACATGGAAATATCTACACCACTGTCTGTATGAACATGGAAATATCTACACCTCTATCTGTATGAACATGGAAATATCTACACCGCTATCTGTATGAACATGGAAATATCTACACCGCTATCTTCATGAACATGGAAATATCTTCACCGCCATCTGTATGAACATGGATATATCTACACAGCCATCTGGATGAACATGGAAATATATACTCCGCTATCTGTATGAACATGGAAATATCTACACCGCTATCTGTGTAAACATGCATACATCTTCACCGCTATCTGTATAAACATGGAAATATCTACACTGCTATCTGTATGAACATGGAAATATCTACACCGCTATCTGTTTGAACATGGAAATAGCTACACCGCTATCTGTATGAACTTGGAAATATCTACACCACTATCTGTGTGAACATGGAAAAACCAACACCGCTATCTGTATGAACATGGAAATATCTTCACCGCCATCTGTATGAACATGGATATATCTACACAGCCATCTGGATGAACTTGGAAATATCTACACGGCTATCTGTATGAACATGGAAATAGCTACACCTATATCTGTATGAACACGGAAATATCTACACCGCTATCTGTATGAACATGGAAAGATCTACACCGCTATCTGTATGAACATGGAAATATCTTCACCGCCTTCTGTATGAACATGGATATATCTACACAGCCATCTGGATGAACATTGAAATATATACACCGCTATCTGTACGAACATGGAAATATCTACACCGCTATCTGTGTAAACATGCATACATCTTTACCGCTATCTGTATAAACATGGAAATATCTACACCGCTATCTGTATGAACATGGAAATATCTACACGGCTATCTGTTTGAACATGAAAATATCTACACCGCTATCTGCATGAAAATGGAAATATCTACACAGCTATCTGCATATACATGGAAATATCTACAAAGCTATTTCTTTGCACATGGAAATAACTACACCGCTATCTCTATAAACATGGAAAAATCTACACCGCCATCTGTATGAACATGGAAATATCTACACCGCTACCTGTATAAACATGGAAATATCAGCACCGCTATCTGTATGAACATGGAAATATCTACACAGCCATCTGGATGAACATGGAAATATCTACACCGCTATCTGCATGAACAAGGATATAGCTACACCGCTATCTGTATGAACATGGAAATATCTACACAGCCATCTGGATGAACATGGAAATATCTACACCGCTATCTGTATGAACATGGATATGTCTACACGGCCATCTTTATGAACATGGATATATCTACACAGCCATCTGGATGAACATGGAAATATCTACAGTGCTATCTGTGTAAACATGCATACATCTTCACCGCTATCTGTATAAACATGGAAATATCTACTCCGCTATCTGTATGAACATGGAAATATCTACACCGCTATCTGTATGAACATGGAAATATCTACACCGCTATCTGTTTGAACATGGAAATATCTACACCGCTATATGCATGAAAATGGAAATATCTACACAGGTATCTGCATATAAATGTAAATATCTACAAAGCTATCTCTTTACACATGGAAATAACTACACCGCTATCTCCATAAACATGGAAATATCTATACCGCCATCTGTATGAACATGGAAATATCTGCACCGCCATCTGTATTAACATACACATATCTACACCGCCATCTGTATTAAGATGGAGATATCTACACCGCTATCTGTATAAACTTGGAGATATCTACACCGCTATCTGTATAAACATGGAAATATCTACACCGCAATCTGTATAATCATGGAAATATCAGCACCGCTATCTGTATGAATATGGAAATATCAACACTGCCATCTGTATTAAGATGGAGATATCTACACCGCTATCTGTATAAACATGGAAATATCTACACCGCTATCTGTATGAACATGGCAATACCTACTCCGCTATCTGTATGAACATGGAAATATCTACACCGATATCTGTATGAACATGGAAATATCTTCACCACCATCTGTATGAACATAGATATATCTACACAGCCATCTGGATGAACATGGAAATATCAGTAACGCTGTCTGTATGAACATGGAAATAACTACACCGCTATCTGTATGAACATGGAAATATCTACACCGCTATCTGTATGAACATGGAAATATCTTCACCGCCATCTGTATGAACATGGATATATCTACACAGCCATCTGGATGAACATGGAAATATCTACACCGCTATCTGTATGAACATGGAAATATCTACAACGCTATCTGTGTAAACATGTATACATCTTCACCACTATCTGTTTAAACATGGAAATATCTACACTGCTATCTGTATGAACATGGAAATATCTACACTGCTCTCTGTTTGAACATGGAAATATCTACACCGCTATCTGCATGAAAATGGAAATATCTACAAAGCTATCTGCATATAAATGGAAATACCTATACAGCTATCTCTTTACACATGGAAATAACTACACTGCTATCTCTATAAACATGGAAATATCTACACCGCCATCTGTATGAACTTGCAAATATCTGCACCGCCATCTGTATGAGCATATAAATATCTTCACCACCATCTGTATTAAGATGGAGATATCTACACCGCTATCTGTATAAACATGGAAATATCTACACCGCTATCTGTATAAACATGGATATATCTACACAGCGATCTGGATGAACATGGAAATATCTACACCGCTCTCTGTATGAACATGGAAATATCTACATCGCTATCTGTGTAAAGATGCATATATCTTCACCGCAATCAGTATAAGCATGGAAATATCTACACCGCTATCTGTATGAACGTGGAAATAACTACACCGCTATCTGTTTGAACATGGAAATATCTAAAACCGCTATCAGCATGAAAATGGAAATATCTACACAGCTATCTGCATATACATGGAAATATCTACACAGCTATCTCTTTACACATGGAAATAACTACACCGCTATCTGTATGAACATGGAAATATCTACACCGCCATCTGTATGAACATGGAAATATCTGCACCGCCATCTGTATGAACATATAAATATCTACACCGCCATCTGTATTAAGATGTAGATATCTACACCGCTATCTGTATAAACATGGAAATATCTACACCGCTATCTGTATAAACATGGAAATATCTACACTGCTATCTGTATAAACATGGAAATATCTACACCGCTATCTGTATAAACATGGAAATATCAGCACCGCTGTCTGTATGAACATGGAAATATCAGCCCTTCTATCTGTATGAACATGGAAATATCTACACCGCTATCTCTATGAACATGGAAATATCTACACCACTATCTGTATGAACATGGAAATACCTACACCGCTATCTGTATGAGCATGGAAATATCTACACCGCTATCTGTATGAACATGGATATGTCTACACGGCCGTCTGGATGAACATGGAAATATCTACACCGCTATCTGTATGAACATGGATATATCTACATAGCCATCTGGATGAACATGGAAATATCTACACAGCTATCTGTGTAAACATGAATACATCTTCACCGCTATCTGTATAAACATGGAAATATCTACACCGCTATCTGTATGAACATGGAAATATCTACACCGCTATCTGTATGAACATGGAAATATCTACACCGCTATCTGTTTGAACATGAAAATATCTTCACCGCTATCTGCATGAAAATGGAAATATCTACACTGCTCTCTGCATATACATGGAAATATCTACACAGCTATCTCTTTACACATGGAAATAACCACACCGCTATCTGTATGAACATGGAAATATCTACACCGCTATCTGTATGAACATGGAAATATCTGCACCGACATCTGTATGAACATATAAATATCTACACCGCCATCTGTATTAAGATGGAGACATCTACACCGCTATCTGTATAAACTTGGAAATATCTACACCGCTATCTGTATAAACAAGGAAATATCTACACTGCAATCTGTATAAACGTGGAAATAACTAAACCGCTACCAGTATAAACATGGAAATATCAGCACCGCTATCTGTATGAACATGGAAATATCTACACCGCTATATCTATGAACATGGAAATTTCTACACCGCTATCTGTATGAACATGGAAATATCTACACCGCTATCTGTATGAACATGGAAATATCTACACCACTACCTGTATGAACATGGAAATATCTACACTGCTATCTGTATGAACATGGATATATGTACACCGCCATCTGGATGAACACGGAAATAGCTACAACGCTATCTGTATGAACATGGAAATATCTACACCGCTATCTGTATAAATATGCATACATCTTCACCGCAATCTGTATAAACATGGAAATATCTACACCGCTATCTCTATGAACATGGAAATACCTACACCGCTATCTGCTTGAACATGGAAATATCTACACCGCTGTCTGCATGAAAATGGAAATACCTACACAGCTATCTGCATATACATGGAAATATCTACACAGCTATCTCTTTACACATGGAAATATCTACACCGCTCTCTGTATGAACATGGAAATATCTACATCGCTATCTGTGTAAAGATGCATATATCTTCACCGCAATCAGTATAAGCATGGAAATATCTACACCGCTATCTGTATGAACGTGGAAATAACTACACCGCTATCTGTTTGAACATGGAAATATCTAAAACCGCTATCAGCATGAAAATGGAAATATCTACACAGCTATCTGCATATACATGGAAATATCTACACAGCTATCTCTTTACACATGGAAATAACTACACCGCTATCTGTATGAACATGGAAATATCTACACCGCCATCTGTATGAACATGGAAATATCTGCACCGCCATCTGTATGAACATATAAATATCTACACCGCCATCTGTATTAAGATGTAGATATCTACACCGCTATCTGTATAAACATGGAAATATCTACACCGCTATCTGTATAAACATGGAAATATCTACACTGCTATCTGTATAAACATGGAAATATCTACACCGCTATCTGTATAAACATGGAAATATCAGCACCGCTGTCTGTATGAACATGGAAATATCAGCCCTTCTATCTGTATGAACATGGAAATATCTACACCGCTATCTCTATGAACATGGAAATATCTACACCACTATCTGTATGAACATGGAAATACCTACACCGCTATCTGTATGAGCATGGAAATATCTACACCGCTATCTGTATGAACATGGATATGTCTACACGGCCGTCTGGATGAACATGGAAATATCTACACCGCTATCTGTATGAACATGGATATATCTACATAGCCATCTGGATGAACATGGAAATATCTACACAGCTATCTGTGTAAACATGAATACATCTTCACCGCTATCTGTATAAACATGGAAATATCTACACCGCTATCTGTATGAACATGGAAATATCTACACCGCTATCTGTATGAACATGGAAATATCTACACCGCTATCTGTTTGAACATGAAAATATCTTCACCGCTATCTGCATGAAAATGGAAATATCTACACTGCTCTCTGCATATACATGGAAATATCTACACAGCTATCTCTTTACACATGGAAATAACCACACCGCTATCTGTATGAACATGGAAATATCTACACCGCTATCTGTATGAACATGGAAATATCTGCACCGACATCTGTATGAACATATAAATATCTACACCGCCATCTGTATTAAGATGGAGACATCTACACCGCTATCTGTATAAACTTGGAAATATCTACACCGCTATCTGTATAAACAAGGAAATATCTACACTGCAATCTGTATAAACGTGGAAATAACTAAACCGCTACCAGTATAAACATGGAAATATCAGCACCGCTATCTGTATGAACATGGAAATATCTACACCGCTATATCTATGAACATGGAAATTTCTACACCGCTATCTGTATGAACATGGAAATATCTACACCGCTATCTGTATGAACATGGAAATATCTACACCACTACCTGTATGAACATGGAAATATCTACACTGCTATCTGTATGAACATGGATATATGTACACCGCCATCTGGATGAACACGGAAATAGCTACAACGCTATCTGTATGAACATGGAAATATCTACACCGCTATCTGTATAAATATGCATACATCTTCACCGCAATCTGTATAAACATGGAAATATCTACACCGCTATCTCTATGAACATGGAAATACCTACACCGCTATCTGCTTGAACATGGAAATATCTACACCGCTGTCTGCATGAAAATGGAAATACCTACACAGCTATCTGCATATACATGGAAATATCTACACAGCTATCTCTTTACACATGGAAATAACTACACCGCTATCTGTATGAACATGGAAATATCTACACCGCCATCTGTATGAACATGGAAATATCTGCACCGACATCTGTATGAACATATACATATCTACACGGCCATCTGTATTAAGATGGAGATATCTACACCGATATCTGTATAAACATGGAAATATCTACACCGCTATCTGTATAAACATGGAAATATCTACACCGCTATCTGTATAAACAGGGAAATATCTAAACCGCTACCTGTATAAACATGGAAATATCACCACCGCTATCTGTATGAACATGGAAATATCTACACCGCCATCTGGATGAACATGGAAATATCTTCACAGCTATCTGTAGGAACATGGAAATATATACACCGCTATCTGTGTAAACATGCATACATCTTCACCGCTATCTGTATAAACATGGAAATATCTACACCGCTACCTGTATAAACATGGAAATATCAGCACCGCTATCTGTATGAACATGGAAATATCAGCCCCTCTACCTGTATGAACATGGAAATACCTACACCACTATCTGTATGAACATGGAAATATCTACACCGCTATCTGTATGAACATGGAAATATCTTCACCGCCATCTGTATGAACATAGATATATCTTCACAGCCATCTGGATGAACCTGGAAATATCTACACCGCTATCTGTATGAACATGGAAATAGCTACACCGCTATCTGTATGAACATGGAAATATCTACACCCCTATCTGTATGAACATGGAAATATCTACACCGCTATCTGTATGAACATGGAAATATCTTCACCGCCATCTGTATGAACATGGATATATCTACACAGCCATCTGGATGAACATGGAAATATCTACACAGCTATCTGTATGAACATGGAAATATATACACCGCTATCTGTGTAAACATGCATACATCTTCCGCGCTATCTGTATAAACATGGAAATATCTACACCGCTATCCGTATGAGCATGGAAATATCTACACGGCTATCTGTTTGAACATGGAAATATCTACACCGCTATCTGCATGAAAATGGAAATATCTACACAGCTATCTGCATCTACATGGAAATATCTACAAAGCTATCTCTTTACACATGGAAATAACTACACCGCTATCTCTATAAACATGGAAATATCTACACCGCCATCTGTATGAACATGGAAATATCTGCACAGCCATCTGTATGAACATATAAATATCTACACCGCCATCTGTATTAAGATGGGGATATCTACACCGCTATCTGTATAAACCTGGAAATATCTACACCGCTATCTGTATAAACATGGAAATATCTACACCGCTACCAGTATAAACATGGAAATATCAGCACCGCTATCGGTATGAACATGGAAATATCTACACCGCTATCTCTATGAACATGGAAATATCTACACCGCTATCTGTATGAACATGGAAATATCTTCACCGCCATCTGTATGAACATGGATATATCTACACAGCCATCTGTATGAACATGGAAATATCTACACCGCTATCTGTATGAACATGGAAATATCTACACCGCTATCTGTATGAGCATGGAAATAACTTCACCGCAATCTGAATGAACATGGATATGTCAACACGGCCATCTGGATGAACATGGAAAGATCTACACCGCGATCTGTATGAACATGGAAATATCTTCACTGCTATCTTTGTAAACATGCATACATCTTCACCGCTATCTGTATAAACATGGAAATATCTACACCGCTATCTGTATGAACATGGAAATATCTACACCGCTATCTGTATGAACATGGAAATACCTACACCGGTATCTGTATGAACATGGAAATATCTTCACGGCCATCTGTATGAACATGGATATATCTACACAGCCATCTGGATGAACATGGAAATATCTACACAGATATCTGTATGAACATGGAAATATATACACCGCTATCTGTGTAAACATGCATACATCTTCACCGCTATCTTTATAAACATGGAAATATCTACATCGCTATCCGTATGAACATGGAAATATCTACACCACTATCTGTTTCAACATGGAAATATCTACACCGCTATCTGTATGAACATGGAAATAGCTACACCGCTATCTGTATGAAGATGGAAATATCTACACCACTATCTGTATGAACATGTAAACATCTACACCTCTATCTGTATGAACATGGAAATATCTACACCGCTATCTGTATGAACATGGAAATATCTACACCGCTATCTTTATGAACATGGAAATATCTTCACCGCCATCTGTATGAACATGGATATATCTACACAGCCATCTGTATGAACATGGAAATATCTAAACCGCTATCCGTATGAACATGGAAATATCTACACAGCAATCTGTATGAACATGGAAATATCTTCACCGCCATCTGTATGAACATGGATATCTCTACACAGCCATCTGGATGAACATGGAAATATCTACACTGCTATCTATATGAACATGGAAATATCTACACCGCTATTTGTGTAAACATGCATACATCTTCACCGCTATCTGTATAAACATGGAAATATCTACACCGCGATCTGTATGAACATGGAAATATCTACACCTCTATCTGCTTGAACATGGAAATATCTACACCGCTATCTGCATGAAAATGAAAATATCTACACAGCTATCTGCATATACATGGAAATATCTACAAAGCTATCTCTTTACACATGGAAATAACTACACTGCTATCTGTATGAACATGGAAATATCTACACCGCCATCTGTATGAACATGGAAATATCTGCACCGCCATCTGTATTAACATACAAATATCTACACCGCCGTCTGTAATAAGATGGAGATATCTACACCGCTATCTGTATAAACTTGGAAATATGTACACCGCTATCTGTATAAACATGGAAATATCTACACCGCTATCTGTATAAACATGGAAATATCTACACCGCTACCAGTATAAACATGGAAATATCAGCACCGCTATCTGTATGAACATGGAAATATCTACACAGCCATCTGGATGAACATGGAAATATCTACACCGCTATCTATATGAACATGGAAATAGCTACACCGCTATCTGTATGAACATGGAAATATCTACACCACTGTCTGTATGAACATGGAAATATCTACACCTCTATCTGTATGAACATGGAAATATCTACACCGCTATCTGTATGAACATGGAAATATCTACACCGCTATCTTCATGAACATGGAAATATCTTCACCGCCATCTGTATGAACATGGATATATCTACACAGCCATCTGGATGAACATGGAAATATATACTCCGCTATCTGTATGAACATGGAAATATCTACACCGCTATCTGTGTAAACATGCATACATCTTCACCGCTATCTGTATAAACATGGAAATATCTACACTGCTATCTGTATGAACATGGAAATATCTACACCGCTATCTGTTTGAACATGGAAATAGCTACACCGCTATCTGTATGAACTTGGAAATATCTACACCACTATCTGTGTGAACATGGAAAAACCAACACCGCTATCTGTATGAACATGGAAATATCTTCACCGCCATCTGTATGAACATGGATATATCTACACAGCCATCTGGATGAACTTGGAAATATCTACACGGCTATCTGTATGAACATGGAAATAGCTACACCTATATCTGTATGAACACGGAAATATCTACACCGCTATCTGTATGAACATGGAAAGATCTACACCGCTATCTGTATGAACATGGAAATATCTTCACCGCCTTCTGTATGAACATGGATATATCTACACAGCCATCTGGATGAACACTGAAATATATACACCGCTATCTGTACGAACATGGAAATATCTACACCGCTATCTGTGTAAACATGCATACATCTTTACCGCTATCTGTATAAACATGGAAATATCTACACCGCTATCTGTATGAACATGGAAATATCTACACGGCTATCTGTTTGAACATGAAAATATCTACACCGCTATCTGCATGAAAATGGAAATATCTACACAGCTATCTGCATATACATGGAAATATCTACAAAGCTATTTCTTTGCACATGGAAATAACTACACCGCTATCTCTATAAACATGGAAAAATCTACACCGCCATCTGTATGAACATGGAAATATCTACACCGCTACCTGTATAAACATGGAAATATCAGCACCGCTATCTGTATGAACATGGAAATATCTACACAGCCATCTGGATGAACATGGAAATATCTACACCGCTATCTGCATGAACAAGGATATAGCTACACCGCTATCTGTATGAACATGGAAATATCTACACAGCCATCTGGATGAACATGGAAATATCTACACCGCTATCTGTATGAACATGGATATGTCTACACGGCCATCTTTATGAACATGGATATATCTACACAGCCATCTGGATGAACATGGAAATATCTACAGTGCTATCTGTGTAAACATGCATACATCTTCACCGCTATCTGTATAAACATGGAAATATCTACTCCGCTATCTGTATGAACATGGAAATATCTACACCGCTATCTGTATGAACATGGAAATATCTACACCGCTATCTGTTTGAACATGGAAATATCTACACCGCTATATGCATGAAAATGGAAATATCTACACAGGTATCTGCATATAAATGTAAATATCTACAAAGCTATCTCTTTACACATGGAAATAACTACACCGCTATCTCCATAAACATGGAAATATCTATACCGCCATCTGTATGAACATGGAAATATCTGCACCGCCATCTGTATTAACATACACATATCTACACCGCCATCTGTATTAAGATGGAGATATCTACACCGCTATCTGTATAAACTTGGAGATATCTACACCGCTATCTGTATAAACATGGAAATATCTACACCGCAATCTGTATAATCATGGAAATATCAGCACCGCTATCTGTATGAATATGGAAATATCAACACTGCCATCTGTATTAAGATGGAGATATCTACACCGCTATCTGTATAAACATGGAAATATCTACACCGCTATCTGTATGAACATGGCAATACCTACTCCGCTATCTGTATGAACATGGAAATATCTACACCGATATCTGTATGAACATGGAAATATCTTCACCACCATCTGTATGAACATAGATATATCTACACAGCCATCTGGATGAACATGGAAATATCAGTAACGCTGTCTGTATGAACATGGAAATAACTACACCGCTATCTGTATGAACATGGAAATATCTACACCGCTATCTGTATGAACATGGAAATATCTTCACCGCCATCTGTATGAACATGGATATATCTACACAGCCATCTGGATGAACATGGAAATATCTACACCGCTATCTGTATGAACATGGAAATATCTACAACGCTATCTGTGTAAACATGTATACATCTTCACCACTATCTGTTTAAACATGGAAATATCTACACTGCTATCTGTATGAACATGGAAATATCTACACTGCTCTCTGTTTGAACATGGAAATATCTACACCGCTATCTGCATGAAAATGGAAATATCTACAAAGCTATCTGCATATAAATGGAAATACCTATACAGCTATCTCTTTACACATGGAAATAACTACACTGCTATCTCTATAAACATGGAAATATCTACACCGCCATCTGTATGAACTTGCAAATATCTGCACCGCCATCTGTATGAGCATATAAATATCTTCACCACCATCTGTATTAAGATGGAGATATCTACACCGCTATCTGTATAAACATGGAAATATCTACACCGCTATCTGTATAAACATGGATATATCTACACAGCGATCTGGATGAACATGGAAATATCTACACCGCTCTCTGTATGAACATGGAAATATCTACATCGCTATCTGTGTAAAGATGCATATATCTTCACCGCAATCAGTATAAGCATGGAAATATCTACACCGCTATCTGTATGAACGTGGAAATAACTACACCGCTATCTGTTTGAACATGGAAATATCTAAAACCGCTATCAGCATGAAAATGGAAATATCTACACAGCTATCTGCATATACATGGAAATATCTACACAGCTATCTCTTTACACATGGAAATAACTACACCGCTATCTGTATGAACATGGAAATATCTACACCGCCATCTGTATGAACATGGAAATATCTGCACCGCCATCTGTATGAACATATAAATATCTACACCGCCATCTGTATTAAGATGTAGATATCTACACCGCTATCTGTATAAACATGGAAATATCTACACCGCTATCTGTATAAACATGGAAATATCTACACTGCTATCTGTATAAACATGGAAATATCTACACCGCTATCTGTATAAACATGGAAATATCAGCACCGCTGTCTGTATGAACATGGAAATATCAGCCCTTCTATCTGTATGAACATGGAAATATCTACACCGCTATCTCTATGAACATGGAAATATCTACACCACTATCTGTATGAACATGGAAATACCTACACCGCTATCTGTATGAGCATGGAAATATCTACACCGCTATCTGTATGAACATGGATATGTCTACACGGCCGTCTGGATGAACATGGAAATATCTACACCGCTATCTGTATGAACATGGATATATCTACATAGCCATCTGGATGAACATGGAAATATCTACACAGCTATCTGTGTAAACATGAATACATCTTCACCGCTATCTGTATAAACATGGAAATATCTACACCGCTATCTGTATGAACATGGAAATATCTACACCGCTATCTGTATGAACATGGAAATATCTACACCGCTATCTGTTTGAACATGAAAATATCTTCACCGCTATCTGCATGAAAATGGAAATATCTACACTGCTCTCTGCATATACATGGAAATATCTACACAGCTATCTCTTTACACATGGAAATAACCACACCGCTATCTGTATGAACATGGAAATATCTACACCGCTATCTGTATGAACATGGAAATATCTGCACCGACATCTGTATGAACATATAAATATCTACACCGCCATCTGTATTAAGATGGAGACATCTACACCGCTATCTGTATAAACTTGGAAATATCTACACCGCTATCTGTATAAACAAGGAAATATCTACACTGCAATCTGTATAAACGTGGAAATAACTAAACCGCTACCAGTATAAACATGGAAATATCAGCACCGCTATCTGTATGAACATGGAAATATCTACACCGCTATATCTATGAACATGGAAATTTCTACACCGCTATCTGTATGAACATGGAAATATCTACACCGCTATCTGTATGAACATGGAAATATCTACACCACTACCTGTATGAACATGGAAATATCTACACTGCTATCTGTATGAACATGGATATATGTACACCGCCATCTGGATGAACACGGAAATAGCTACAACGCTATCTGTATGAACATGGAAATATCTACACCGCTATCTGTATAAATATGCATACATCTTCACCGCAATCTGTATAAACATGGAAATATCTACACCGCTATCTCTATGAACATGGAAATACCTACACCGCTATCTGCTTGAACATGGAAATATCTACACCGCTGTCTGCATGAAAATGGAAATACCTACACAGCTATCTGCATATACATGGAAATATCTACACAGCTATCTCTTTACACATGGAAATAACTACACCGCTATCTGTATGAACATGGAAATATCTACACCGCCATCTGTATGAACATGGAAATATCTGCACCGACATCTGTATGAACATATACATATCTACACGGCCATCTGTATTAAGATGGAGATATCTACACCGATATCTGTATAAACATGGAAATATCTACACCGCTATCTGTATAAACATGGAAATATCTACACCGCTATCTGTATAAACAGGGAAATATCTAAACCGCTACCTGTATAAACATGGAAATATCACCACCGCTATCTGTATGAACATGGAAATATCTACACCGCCATCTGGATGAACATGGAAATATCTTCACAGCTATCTGTAGGAACATGGAAATATATACACCGCTATCTGTGTAAACATGCATACATCTTCACCGCTATCTGTATAAACATGGAAATATCTACACCGCTACCTGTATAAACATGGAAATATCAGCACCGCTATCTGTATGAACATGGAAATATCAGCCCCTCTACCTGTATGAACATGGAAATACCTACACCACTATCTGTATGAACATGGAAATATCTACACCGCTATCTGTATGAACATGGAAATATCTTCACCGCCATCTGTATGAACATAGATATATCTTCACAGCCATCTGGATGAACCTGGAAATATCTACACCGCTATCTGTATGAACATGGAAATAGCTACACCGCTATCTGTATGAACATGGAAATATCTACACCCCTATCTGTATGAACATGGAAATATCTACACCGCTATCTGTATGAACATGGAAATATCTTCACCGCCATCTGTATGAACATGGATATATCTACACAGCCATCTGGATGAACATGGAAATATCTACACAGCTATCTGTATGAACATGGAAATATATACACCGCTATCTGTGTAAACATGCATACATCTTCCGCGCTATCTGTATAAACATGGAAATATCTACACCGCTATCCGTATGAGCATGGAAATATCTACACGGCTATCTGTTTGAACATGGAAATATCTACACCGCTATCTGCATGAAAATGGAAATATCTACACAGCTATCTGCATCTACATGGAAATATCTACAAAGCTATCTCTTTACACATGGAAATAACTACACCGCTATCTCTATAAACATGGAAATATCTACACCGCCATCTGTATGAACATGGAAATATCTGCACAGCCATCTGTATGAACATATAAATATCTACACCGCCATCTGTATTAAGATGGGGATATCTACACCGCTATCTGTATAAACCTGGAAATATCTACACCGCTATCTGTATAAACATGGAAATATCTACACCGCTACCAGTATAAACATGGAAATATCAGCACCGCTATCGGTATGAACATGGAAATATCTACACCGCTATCTCTATGAACATGGAAATATCTACACCGCTATCTGTATGAACATGGAAATATCTTCACCGCCATCTGTATGAACATGGATATATCTACACAGCCATCTGTATGAACATGGAAATATCTACACCGCTATCTGTATGAACATGGAAATATCTACACCGCTATCTGTATGAGCATGGAAATAACTTCACCGCAATCTGAATGAACATGGATATGTCAACACGGCCATCTGGATGAACATGGAAAGATCTACACCGCGATCTGTATGAACATGGAAATATCTTCACTGCTATCTTTGTAAACATGCATACATCTTCACCGCTATCTGTATAAACATGGAAATATCTACACCGCTATCTGTATGAACATGGAAATATCTACACCGCTATCTGTATGAACATGGAAATACCTACACCGGTATCTGTATGAACATGGAAATATCTTCACGGCCATCTGTATGAACATGGATATATCTACACAGCCATCTGGATGAACATGGAAATATCTACACAGATATCTGTATGAACATGGAAATATATACACCGCTATCTGTGTAAACATGCATACATCTTCACCGCTATCTTTATAAACATGGAAATATCTACATCGCTATCCGTATGAACATGGAAATATCTACACCACTATCTGTTTCAACATGGAAATATCTACACCGCTATCTGCATGAAAATGGAAATATCTACACAGCTATCTGCATATACATGGAAATATCTACAAAACTATCTCTTTACACATGGAAATATCTACACCGCTATCTGTATAAACATGGAAATACCTACACCGCTACCTGTATAAACATGGAATATCAGCACCGCTATCTGTATGAACATGGAAATATCTACATCGCTATCTGTACGAACATGGAAATATCTACACCGCTATCTGTATGAACTTGGATATATCTACACAGCCATCTGGATGAACATGGAAATATCTACACCGCTATCTGTATGAACATGGAAATATCTACAACGCTATCTGTGTAAACATGTATACATCTTCACCACTATCTGTTTAAACATGGAAATATCTACACTGCTATCTGTATGAACATGGAAATATCTACACTGCTCTCTGTTTGAACATGGAAATATCTACACCGCTATCTGCATGAAAATGGAAATATCTACAAAGCTATCTGCATATAAATGGAAATACCTATACAGCTATCTCTTTACACATGGAAATAACTACACCGCTATCTCTATAAACATGGAAATATCTACACCGCCGTCTGTATGAACTTGGAAATATCTGCACCGCCATCTGTATGAGCATATAAATATCTTCACCACCATCTGTATTAAGATGGAGATATCTACACCGCTATCTGTATAAACATGGAAATATCTACACCGCTATCTGTATAAACATGGATATATCTACACAGCGATCTGGATGAACATGGAAATATCTACACCGCTCTCTGTATGAACATGGAAATATCTACATCGCTATCTGTGTAAAGATGCATATATCTTCACCGCAATCAGTATAAGCATGGAAATATCTACACCGCTATCTGTATGAACGTGGAAATAACTACACCGCTATCTGTTTGAACATGGAAATATCTAAAACCGCTATCAGCATGAAAATGGAAATAACTACACAGCTATCTGCATATACATGGAAATATCTACACAGCTATCTCTTTACACATGGAAATAACTACACCGCTATCTGTATGAACATGGAAATATCTACACCGCCATCTGTATGAACATGGAAATATCTGCACCGCCATCTGTATGAACATATAAATATCTACACCGCCATCTGTATTAAGATGTAGATATCTACACCGCTATCTGTATAAACATGGAAATATCTACACCGCTATCTGTATAAACATGGAAATATCTACACTGCTATCTGTATAAACATGGAAATATCTACACCGCTATCTGTATAAACATGGAAATATGAGCACCGCTGTCTGTATGAACATGGAAATATCAGCCCCTCTATCTGTATGAACATGGAAATATCTACACCGCTATCTCTATGAACATGGAAATATCTACACCACTATCTGTATGAACATGGAAATACCTACACCGCTATCTGTATGAGCATGGAAATATCTACACCGCTATCTGTATGAACATGGATATGTCTACACGGCCATCTGGATGAACATGGAAATATCTACACCGCTATCTGTATGAACATGGATATATCTACACAGCCATCTGGATGAACATGGAAATATCTACACCGCTATCTGTGTAAACATGAATACATCTTCACCGCTATCTGTATAAACATGGAAATATCTACACCGCTATCTGTATGAACATGGAAATATCTACACCGCTATCTGTATGAACATGGAAATATCTACACCGCTATCTGTTTGAACATGAAAATATCTTCACCGCTATCTGCATGAAAATGGAAATATCTACACTGCTCTCTGCATATACATGGAAATATCTACACAGCTATCTCTTTACACATGGAAATAACCACACCGCTATCTGTATGAACATGGAAATATCTACACCGCTATCTGTATGAACATGGAAATATCTGCACCGACATCTGTATGAACATATAAATATCTACACCGCCATCTGTATTAAGATGGAGACATCTACACCGCTATCTGTATAAACTTGGAAATATCTACACCGCTATCTGTATAAACAAGGAAATATCTACACTGCAATCTGTATAAACGTGGAAATAACTAAACCGCTACCAGTATAAACATGGAAATATCAGCACCGCTATCTGTATGAACATGGAAATATCTACACCGCTATATCTATGAACATGGAAATTTCTACACCGCTATCTGTATGAACATGGAAATATCTACACCGCTATCTGTATGAACATGGAAATATCTACACCACTACCTGTATGAACATGGAAATATCTACACTGCTATCTGTATGAACATGGATATATGTACACCGCCATCTGGATGAACACGGAAATATCTACAACGCTATCTGTATGAACATGGAAATATCTACACCGCTATCTGTATAAATATGCATACATCTTCACCGCAATCTGTATAAACATGGAAATATCTACACCGCTATCTCTATGAACATGGAAATACCTACACCGCTATCTGCTTGAACATGGAAATATCTACACCGCTGTCTGCATGAAAATGGAAATACCTACACAGCTATCTGCATATACATGGAAATATCTACACAGCTATCTCTTTACACATGGAAATAACTACACCGCTATATGTATGAACATGGAAATATCTACACCGCCATCTGTATGAACATGGAAATATCTGCACCGACATCTGTATGAACATATACATATCTACACGGCCATCTGTATTAAGATGGAGATATCTACACCGATATCTGTATAAACATGGAAATATCTACACCGCTATCTGTATAAACATGGAAATATCTACACCGCTATCTGTATAAACAGGGAAATATCTAAACCGCTACCTGTATAAACATGGAAATATCACCACCGCTATCTGTATGAACATGGAAATATCTACACCGCCATCTGGATGAACATGGAAATATCTTCACAGCTATCTGTAGGAACATGGAAATATATACACCGCTATCTGTGTAAACATGCATACATCTTCACCGCTATCTGTATAAACATGGAAATATCTACACCGCTACCTGTATAAACATGGAAATATCAGCACCGCTATCTGTATGAACATGGAAATATCAGCCCCTCTACCTGTATGAACATGGAAATACCTACACCACTATCTGTATGAACATGGAAATATCTACACCGCTATCTGTATGAACATGGAAATATCTTCACCGCCATCTGTATGAACATAGATATATCTTCACAGCCATCTGGATGAACATGGAAATATCTACACCGCTATCTGTATGAACATGGAAATAGCTACACCGCTATCTGTATGAACATGGAAATATCTACACCCCTATCTGTATGAACATGGAAATATCTACACCGCTATCTGTATGAACATGGAAATATCTTCACCGCCATCTGTATGAACATGGATATATCTACACAGCCATCTGGATGAACATGGAAATATCTACACAGCTATCTGTATGAACATGGAAATATATACACCGCTATCTGTGTAAACATGCATACATCTTCCGCGCTATCTGTATAAACATGGGAATATCTACACCGCTATCCGTATGAGCATGGAAATATCTACACCGCTATCTGTTTGAACATGGAAATATCTACACCGCTATCTGCATGAAAATGGAAATATCTACACAGCTATCTGCATCTACATGGAAATATCTACAAAGCTATCTCTTTACACATGGAAATAACTACACCGCTATCTCTATAAACATGGAAATATCTACACCGCCATCTGTATGAACATGGAAATATCTGCACCGCCATCTGTATGAACATATAAATATCTACACCGCCATCTGTATTAAGATGGGGATATCTACACCGCTATCTGTATAAACCTGGAAATATCTACACCGCTATCTGTATAAACATGGAAATATCTACACCGCTACCAGTATAAACATGGAAATATCAGCACCGCTATCGGTATGAACATGGAAATATCTACACCGCTATCTCTATGAACATGGAAATATCTACACCGCTATCTGTATGAACATGGAAATATCTTCACCGCCATCTGTATGAACATGGATATATCTACACAGCCATCTGTATGAACATGGAAATATCTACACCGCTATCTGTATGAACATGGAAATATCTACACCGCTATCTGTATGAGCATGGAAATAACTTCACCGCAATCTGAATGAACATGGATATGTCAACACGGCCATCTGGATTAACATGGAAAGATCTACACCGCGATCTGTATGAACATGGAAATATCTTCACTGCTATCTTTGTAAACATGCATACATCTTCACCGCTATCTGTATAAACATGGAAATATCTACACCGCTATCTGTATGAACATGGAAATATCTACACCGCTATCTGTATGAACATGGAAATACCTACACCGGTATCTGTATGAACATGGAAATATCTTCACGGCGATCTGTATGAACATGGATATATCTACACAGCCATCTGGATGAACATGGAAATATCTACACAGATATCTGTATGAACATGGAAATATATACACCGCTATCTGTGTAAACATGCATACATCTTCACCGCTATCTTTATAAACATGGAAATATCTACATCGCTATCCGTATGAACATGGAAATATCTACACCACTATCTGTTTCAACATGGAAATATCTACACCGCTATCTGCATGAAAATGGAAATATCTACACAGCTATCTGCATATACATGGAAATATCTACAAAGCTATCTCTTTACACATGGAAATATCTACTCCGCTATCTGTATAAACATGGAAATACCTACACCGCTACCTGTATAAACATGGAATATCAGCACCGCTATCTGTATGAACATGGAAATATCTACATCGCTATCTGTACGAACATGGAAATATCTACACCGCTATCTGTATGAACATGGATATATCTACACAGCCATCTGGATGAACATGGAAATATCTACACCGCTATCTGTGTAAACATGCATACATCTTCACCGCTATCTTTATATACATGGAAATATCTACACCGCTATCTGTATGAACATGGAAATATCTACACCGCTACCTGTATGAACATGGAAATATCTACACCGCTATCTGTTTGAACATGGAAATATCTTCACCGCTATCTGCATGAAAATGGAAGTATCTACACTGCTATCTGCATATACATGGAAATATCTACAGAGCTATCTCTTTACACATGGAAATATCTACACCGCTATCTGCATGAAAATGGAAGTATCTACACTGCTATCTGCATATACATGGAAATATCTACAAAGCTATCTCTTTACACATGGAAATATCTACACCGCTATCTGTATAAACATGGAAATACCTACACCGCTACCTGTATAAACATGGAATATCAGCACCGCTATCTGTATGAACATGGAAATATCTACACCGCTATCTTCATGAACATGGAAATATCTTCACCGCCATCTGTATGAACATGGATATATCTACACAGCCATCTGGATGAACATGGAAATATCTACTCCGCTATCTGTATGAACATGGAAATATCTACACCGCTATCTGTGTAAACATGCATACATCTTCACCGCTATCTATATAAACATGGAAATATCTACACTGCTATCTGTATGAACATGGAAATATCTACACCGCTATCTGTTTGAACATGGAAATAGCTACACCGCTATCTGTATGAACTTGGAAATATCTACACCACTATCTGTGTGAACATGGAAAAACCAACACCGCTATCTGTATGAACATGGAAATATCTTCACCGCCATCTGTATGAACATGGATATATCTACACAGCCATCTGGATGAACTTGGAAATATCTACACGGCTATCTGTATGAACATGGAAATAGCTACACCTCTATCTGTATGAACACGGAAATATCTACACCGCTATCTGTATGAACATGGAAAGATCTACACCGCTATCTGTATGAACATGGAAATATCTTCACCGCCTTCTGTATGAACATGGATATATCTACACAGCCATCTGGATGAACATGGAAATATATACACCGCTATCTGTACGAACATGGAAATATCTACACCGCTATCTGTGTAAACATGCATACATCTTTACCGCTATCTGTATAAACATGGAAATATCTACACCGCTATCTGTATGAACATGGAAATATCTACACGGCTATCTGTTTGAACATGGAAATATCTACACCGCTATCTGCATGAAAATGGAAATATCTACACAGCTATCTGCATATACATGGAAATATCTACAAAGCTATTTCTTTGCACATGGAAATAACTACACCGCTATCTCTATAAACATGGAAAAATCTACACCGCCATCTGTATGAACATGGAAATATCTGCACTGCAATCTGTATGAACATAAAAATATCTACACCGCCATCTGTATTAAGATGGAGATATCAACACCACTATCTGTATAAACATGGAAATATCTACACCGCTATCTGAATAAACATGGAAATATCTACACCGCTATCTGTATGAACATGGAAATATCTACACCGCTACCTGTATAAACATGGAAATATCAGCACCGCTATCTGTATGAACATGGAAATATCTACACAGCCATCTGGATGAACATGGAAATATCTACACCGCTATCTGCATGAACAAGGATATAGCTACACCGCTATCTGTATGAACATGGAAATATCTACACAGCTATCTGTATGAACATGGAAATATCTACACCGCTATCTGTATAAACATGGAAATATCTACACCGCTATCTGTATAAACATGGAAATATCTACACCTCTATCTGTATGAACATGGAAATATCAGCACCGCTATCTGTATGAACATGGAAATATCTACACCGCTATCTCTATGAACATGGAAATATCTACACCGATATCTGTATGAACATGGAAATATCTTCACCGCCATCTGTACGAACATGGATATATCTACACAGCCATCTGGATGAACATGGAAATATCAGCACCGCTGTCTGTATGAGCATGGAAATATCTACACCGCTATCTGTATGAACATGGAAATATCTACACCGCTATCTGTATGAACATGGAAATATCTACACCGCTATCTGTATGAACATGGAAATGTCCACACCGCTATCTGTATGAACATGGAAATATCTACAACGCTATCTGTACGAACATGGAAATATCTTCACCGCCATCTGTATCAACATGGATATATCTACACAGCCATCTGGATGAACATGGAAATATCTACACCGCTATATGTATGAACATGGAAATAGCTACACCGCTATCTCTATGAACATGGAAATATCTACACCGCTATCTGTATGAACATGGAAATATCTACACCGCTATCTGTATGAACATGGAAATACCTTCACAGCCATCTGTATGAACATGGATATATCTACACCGCTATCTGTGTAAACATGCATACATCTTCACCGCTATCTGTATAAACTTGGAAATATCTACACCGCTATCTGTATGAACATGGAAATATCTACACCGCTATCTGTTTGAACATGGAAATATCTACACCGCTATATGCATGAAAATGGAAATATCTACACAGGTATCTGCATATAAATGTAAATATCTACAAAGCTATCTCTTTACACATGGAAATAACTACACCGCTATCTCCATAAACATGGAAATATCTACACCGCCATCTGTATGAACATGGAAATATCTGCACCGTCATCTGTATTAACATACAAATATCTACACCGCCATCTGTATTAAGATGGAGATATCTACACCGCTATCTGTATAAACTTGGAGATATCTACACCGCTATCTGTATAAACATGGAAATATCTACACCGCAATCTGTATAAACATGGAAATATCAGCACCGCTATCTGTATGAATATGGAAATATCAACACTGCCATCTGTATTAAGATGGAGATATCTACACCGCTATCTGTATAAACATGGAAATATCTACACCGCTATCTGTATGAACATGGCAATACCTACTCCGCTATCTGTATGAACATGGAAATATCTACACCGTTATCTGTATGAACATGGAAATATCTTCACCACCATCTGTATGAACATAGATATATCTACACAGCCATCTGGATGAACATGGAAATATCAGCAACGCTGTCTGTATGAACATGGAAATAACTACACCGCTATCTGTATGAACATGGAAATATCTACACCGCTATCTGTATGAACATGGAAATATCTTCACCGCCATCTGTATGAACATGGATTTATCTACACAGCCATCTGGATGAACATGGAAATATCTACACCGCTATCTGTATGAACATGGAAATATCTACAACACTATCTGTGTAAACATGTATACATCTTCACCGCTATCTGTTTAAACATGGAAATATCTACACTGCTATCTGTATGAACATGGAAATATCTACACTGCTCTCTGTGTGAACATGGAAATATCTATACCGCTATCTGCATGAAAATGGAAATATCTACAAAGCTATCTGCATATAAATGTAAATATCTATACAGCTATCTCTTTACACATGGAAATAACTACACCGCTATCTCTATAAACATGGAAATATCTACACCGCCATCTGTATGAACATGGAAATGTCTGCACCGCCATCTGTATGAGCATATAAATACCTTCACCACCATCTGTATTAAGATGGAGATATCTACACCGCTATCTGTATAAACATGGAAATATCTACACCGCTATCTGTATAAACATGGATATATCTACACAGCGATCTGGATGAACATGGAAATATCTACACCGCTCTCTGTATGAACATGGAAATATCTACATCGCTATCTGTGAAAAGATGCATATAACTTCACCGCAATCAGTATAAGCATTGAAATATCTACACCGCTATCTGTATGAACGTGGAAATAACTACACCGCTATCTGTTTGAACATGGAAATATCTAAAACCGCTATCAGCATGAAAATGGAAATATCTACACAGCTATCTGCATATACATGGAAATATCTACACAGCTATCTCTTTACACATGGAAATAACTACACCGCTATCTGTATGAACATGGATATATCTGCACCGAAATCTGTATGAACATATAAATATCTACACCGCCATCTGTATTAAGATGTAGATATCTACACCGCTATCTGTATAAACATGGAAATATCTACACCGCTATCTGTATAAACATGGAAATATCTACACTGCTATCTGTATAAACATGGAAATATCTACACCGCTATCTGTATAAACATGGAAATATCAGCACCGCTGTCTGTATGAACATGGAAATATCAGCCCCTCTATCTGTATGAACATGGAAATATCTACACCGCTATCTCTATGAACATGGAAATATCTACACCACTATCTGTATGAACATGGAAATACCTACACCGCTATCTGTATGAGCATGGAAATATCTACACCGCTATCTGTATGAACATGGATATGTCTACACGGCCATCTTTATGAACATGGATATATCTACACAGCCATCTGTATGAACATGGAAATATCTACACCGCTATCTGTATGAACATGGAAATATCTACACCGCTATCTGTATGAGCATGGAAATAACTTCACCGCAATCTGAATGAACATGGATATGTCAACACGGCCATCTGGATTAACATGGAAAGATCTACACCGCGATCTGTATGAACATGGAAATATCTTCACTGCTATCTTTGTAAACATGCATACATCTTCACCGCTATCTGTATAAACATGGAAATATCTACACCGCTATCTGTATGAACATGGAAATATCTACACCGCTATCTGTATGAACATGGAAATACCTACACCGGTATCTGTATGAACATGGAAATATCTTCACGGCCATCTGTATGAACATGGATATATCTACACCGCCATCTGGATGAACATGGAAATATCTACACAGATATCTGTATGAACATGGAAATATATACACCGCTATCTGTGTAAACATGCATACATCTTCACCGCTATCTTTATAAACATGGAAATATCTACATCGCTATCCGTATGAACATGGAAATATCTACACCACTATCTGTTTCAACATGGAAATATCTACACCGCTATCTGCATGAAAATGGTAATATCTACACAGCTATCTGCATATACATGGAAATATCTACAAAGCTATCTCTTTACACATGGAAATATCTACACCGCTATCTGTATAAACATGGAAATACCTACACCGCTACCTGTATAAACATGGAATATCAGCACCGCTATCTGTATGAACATGGAAATATCTACATCGCTATCTGTACGAACATGGAAATATCTACACCGCTATCTGTATGAACATGGATATATCTACACAGCCATCTGGATGAACATGGAAATATCTACACCGCTATCTGTGTAAACATGCATACATCTTCACCGCTATCTTTATATACATGGAAATATCTACACCGCTATCTGTATGAACATGGAAATATCTACACCGCTACCTGTATGAACATGGAAATATCTACACCGCTATCTGTTTGAACATGGAAATATCTTCACCGCTATCTGCATGAAAATGGAAGTATCTACACTGCTATCTGCATATACATGGAAATATCTACAGAGCTATCTCTTTACACATGGAAATATCTACACCGCTATCTGCATGAAAATGGAAGTATCTACACTGCTATCTGCATATACATGGAAATATCTACAAAGCTATCTCTTTACACATGGAAATATCTACACCGCTATCTGTATAAACATGGAAATACCTACACCGCTACCTGTATAAACATGGAATATCAGCACCGCTATCTGTATGAACATGGAAATATCTACACCGCTATCTTCATGAACATGGAAATATCTTCACCGCCATCTGTATGAACATGGATATATCTACACAGCCATCTGGATGAACATGGAAATATCTACTCCGCTATCTGTATGAACATGGAAATATCTACACCGCTATCTGTGTAAACATGCATACATCTTCACCGCTATCTATATAAACATGGAAATATCTACACTGCTATCTCTATGAACATGGAAATATCTACACCGCTATCTGTTTGAACATGGAAATAGCTACACCGCTATCTGTATGAACTTGGAAATATCTACACCACTATCTGTGTGAACATGGAAAAACCAACACCGCTATCTGTATGAACATGGAAATATCTTCACCGCCATCTGTATGAACATGGATATATCTACACAGCCATCTGGATGAACTTGGAAATATCTACACGGCTATCTGTATGAACATGGAAATAGCTACACCTCTATCTGTATGAACACGGAAATATCTACACCGCTATCTGTATGAACATGGAAAGATCTACACCGCTATCTGTATGAACATGGAAATATCTTCACCGCCTTCTGTATGAACATGGATATATCTACACAGCCATCTGGATGAACATGGAAATATATACACCGCTATCTGTACGAACATGGAAATATCTACACCGCTATCTGTGTAAACATGCATACATCTTTACCGCTATCTGTATAAACATGGAAATATCTACACCGCTATCTGTATGAACATGGAAATATCTACACGGCTATCTGTTTGAACATGGAAATATCTACACCGCTATCTGCATGAAAATGGAAATATCTACACAGCTATCTGCATATACATGGAAATATCTACAAAGCTATTTCTTTGCACATGGAAATAACTACACCGCTATCTCTATAAACATGGAAAAATCTACACCGCCATCTGTATGAACATGGAAATATCTGCACTGCAATCTGTATGAACATAAAAATATCTACACCGCCATCTGTATTAAGATGGAGATATCAACACCACTATCTGTATAAACATGGAAATATCTACACCGCTATCTGAATAAACATGGAAATATCTACACCGCTATCTGTATGAACATGGAAATATCTACACCGCTACCTGTATAAACATGGAAATATCAGCACCGCTATCTGTATGAACATGGAAATATCTACACAGCCATCTGGATGAACATGGAAATATCTACACCGCTATCTGCATGAACAAGGATATAGCTACACCGCTATCTGTATGAACATGGAAATATCTACACAGCTATCTGTATGAACATGGAAATATCTACACCGCTATCTGTATAAACATGGAAATATCTACACCGCTATCTGTATAAACATGGAAATATCTACACCTCTATCTGTATGAACATGGAAATATCAGCACCGCTATCTGTATGAACATGGAAATATCTACACCGCTATCTCTATGAACATGGAAATATCTACACCGATATCTGTATGAACATGGAAATATCTTCACCGCCATCTGTACGAACATGGATATATCTACACAGCCATCTGGATGAACATGGAAATATCAGCACCGCTGTCTGTATGAGCATGGAAATATCTACACCGCTATCTGTATGAACATGGAAATATCTACACCGCTATCTGTATGAACATGGAAATATCTACACCGCTATCTGTATGAACATGGAAATGTCCACACCGCTATCTGTATGAACATGGAAATATCTACAACGCTATCTGTACGAACATGGAAATATCTTCACCGCCATCTGTATCAACATGGATATATCTACACAGCCATCTGGATGAACATGGAAATATCTACACCGCTATATGTATGAACATGGAAATAGCTACACCGCTATCTCTATGAACATGGAAATATCTACACCGCTATCTGTATGAACATGGAAATATCTACACCGCTATCTGTATGAACATGGAAATACCTTCACAGCCATCTGTATGAACATGGATATATCTACACCGCTATCTGTGTAAACATGCATACATCTTCACCGCTATCTGTATAAACTTGGAAATATCTACACCGCTATCTGTATGAACATGGAAATATCTACACCGCTATCTGTTTGAACATGGAAATATCTACACCGCTATATGCATGAAAATGGAAATATCTACACAGGTATCTGCATATAAATGTAAATATCTACAAAGCTATCTCTTTACACATGGAAATAACTACACCGCTATCTCCATAAACATGGAAATATCTACACCGCCATCTGTATGAACATGGAAATATCTGCACCGTCATCTGTATTAACATACAAATATCTACACCGCCATCTGTATTAAGATGGAGATATCTACACCGCTATCTGTATAAACTTGGAGATATCTACACCGCTATCTGTATAAACATGGAAATATCTACACCGCAATCTGTATAAACATGGAAATATCAGCACCGCTATCTGTATGAATATGGAAATATCAACACTGCCATCTGTATTAAGATGGAGATATCTACACCGCTATCTGTATAAACATGGAAATATCTACACCGCTATCTGTATGAACATGGCAATACCTACTCCGCTATCTGTATGAACATGGAAATATCTACACCGATATCTGTATGAACATGGAAATATCTTCACCACCATCTGTATGAACATAGATATATCTACACAGCCATCTGGATGAACATGGAAATATCAGCAACGCTGTCTGTATGAACATGGAAATAACTACACCGCTATCTGTATGAACATGGAAATATCTACACCGCTATCTGTATGAACATGGAAATATCTTCACCGCCATCTGTATGAACATGGATATATCTACACAGCCATCTGGATGAACATGGAAATATCTACACCGCTATCTGTATGAACATGGAAATATCTACAACACTATCTGTGTAAACATGTATACATCTTCACCGCTATCTGTTTAAACATGGAAATATCTACACTGCTATCTGTATGAACATGGAAATACCTACACTGCTCTCTGTGTGAACATGGAAATATCTATACCGCTATCTGCATGAAAATGGAAATATCTACAAAGCTATCTGCATATAAATGTAAATATCTATACAGCTATCTCTTTACACATGGAAATAACTACACCGCTATCTCTATAAACATGGAAATATCTACACCGCCATCTGTATGAACATGGAAATATCTGCACCGCCATCTGTATGAGCATATAAATACCTTCACCACCATCTGTATTAAGATGGAGATATCTACACCGCTATCTGTATAAACATGGAAATATCTACACCGCTATCTGTATAAACATGGATATATCTACACAGCGATCTGGATGAACATGGAAATATCTACACCGCTCTCTGGATGAACATGGAAATATCTACATCGCTATCTGTGAAAAGATGCATATAACTTCACCGCAATCAGTATAAGCATTGAAATATCTACACCGCTATCTGTATGAACGTGGAAATAACTACACCGCTATCTGTTTGAACATGGAAATATCTAAAACCGCTATCAGCATGAAAATGGAAATATCTACACAGCTATCTGCATATACATGGAAATATCTACACAGCTATCTCTTTACACATGGAAATAACTACACCGCTATCTGTATGAACATGGATATATCTGCACCGAAATCTGTATGAACATATAAATATCTACACCGCCATCTGTATTAAGATGTAGATATCTACACCGCTATCTGTATAAACATGGAAATATCTACACCGCTATCTGTATAAACATGGAAATATCTACACTGCTATCTGTATAAACATGGAAATATCTACACCGCTATCTGTATAAACATGGAAATATCAGCACCGCTGTCTGTATGAACATGGAAATATCAGCCCCTCTATCTGTATGAACATGGAAATATCTACACCGCTATCTCTATGAACATGGAAATATCTACACCACTATCTGTATGAACATGGAAATACCTACACCGCTATCTGTATGAGCATGGAAATATCTACACCGCTATCTGTATGAACATGGATATGTCTACACGGCCATCTTTATGAACATGGATATATCTACACAGCCATCTGGATGAACATGGAAATATCTACAGTGCTATCTGTGTAAACATGCATACATCTTCACCGCTATCTGTATAAACATGGAAATATCTACACCGCTATCTGTATGAACATGGAAATATCTACAACGCTATCTGTATGAACATGGAAATATCTACACCGCTATCTGTTTGAACATGGAAATATCTACACCGCTATATGCATGAAAATGGAAATATCTACACAGGTATCTGCATATAAATGTAAATATCTACAAAGCTATCTCTTTACACATGGAAATAACTACACCGCTATCTCCATAAACATGGAAATATCTATACCGCCATCTGTATGAACATGGAAATATCTGCACCGCCATCTGTATTAACATACAAATATCTACACCGCCATCTGTATTAAGATGGAGATATCTACACCGCTATCTGTATAAACTTGGAGATATCTACACCGCTATCTGTATAAACATGGAAATATCTACACCGCAATCTGTATAAACATGGAAATATCAGCACCGCTATCTGTATGAATATGGAAATATCAACACTGCCATCTGTATTAAGATGGAGATATCTACACCGCTATCTGTATAAACATGGAAATATCTACACCGCTATCTGTATGAACATGGCAATACCTACTCCGCTATCTGTATGAACATGGAAATATCTACACCGATATCTGTATGAACATGGAAATATCTTCACCACCATCTGTATGAACATAGATATATCTACACAGCCATCTGGATGAACATGGAAATATCAGTAACGCTGTCTGTATGAACATGGAAATAACTACACCGCTATCTGTATGAACATGGAAATATCTACACCGCTATCTGTATGAACATGGAAATATCTTCACCGCCATCTGTATGAACATGGATATATCTACACAGCCATCTGGATGAACATGGAAATATCTACACCGCTATCTGTATGAACATGGAAATATCTACAACGCTATCTGTGTAAACATGTATACATCTTCACCACTATCTGTTTAAACATGGAAATATCTACACTGCTATCTGTATGAACATGGAAATATCTACACTGCTCTCTGTTTGAACATGGAAATATCTACACCGCTATCTGCATGAAAATGGAAATATCTACAAAGCTATCTGCATATAAATGGAAATACCTATACAGCTATCTCTTTACACATGGAAATAACTACACCGCTATCTCTATAAACATGGAAATATCTACACCGCCATCTGTATGAACTTGGAAATATCTGCACCGCCATCTGTATGAGCATATAAATATCTTCACCACCATCTGTATTAAGATGGAGATATCTACACCGCTATCTGTATAAACATGGAAATATCTACACCGCTATCTGTATAAACATGGATATATCTACACAGCGATCTGGATGAACATGGAAATATCTACACCGCTCTCTGTATGAACATGGAAATATCTACATCGCTATCTGTGTAAAGATGCATATATCTTCACCGCAATCAGTATAAGCATGGAAATATCTACACCGCTATCTGTATGAACGTGGAAATAACTACACCGCTATCTGTTTGAACATGGAAATATCTAAAACCGCTATCAGCATGAAAATGGAAATATCTACACAGCTATCTGCATATACATGGAAATATCTACACAGCTATCTCTTTACACATGGAAATAACTACACCGCTATCTGTATGAACATGGAAATATCTACACCGCCATCTGTATGAACATGGAAATATCTGCACCGCCATCTGTATGAACATATAAATATCTACACCGCCATCTGTATTAAGATGTAGATATCTACACCGCTATCTGTATAAACATGGAAATATCTACACCGCTATCTGTATAAACATGGAAATATCTACACTGCTATCTGTATAAACATGGAAATATCTACACCGCTATCTGTATAAACATGGAAATATCAGCACCGCTGTCTGTATCAACATGGAAATATCAGCCCCTCTATCTGTATGAACATGGAAATATCTACACCGCTATCTCTATGAACATGGAAATATCTACACCACTATCTGTATGAACATGGAAATACCTACACCGCTATCTGTATGAGCATGGAAATATCTACACCGCTATCTGTATGAACATGGATATGTCTACACGGCCATCTGGATGAACATGGAAATATCTACACCGCTATCTGTATGAACATGGATATATCTACACAGCCATCTGGATGAACATGGAAATATCTACACCGCTATCTGTGTAAACATGAATACATCTTCACCGCTATCTGTATAAACATGGAAATATCTACACCGCTATCTGTATGAACATGGAAATATCTACACCGCTATCTGTATGAACATGGAAATATCTACACCGCTATCTGTTTGAACATGAAAATATCTTCACCGCTATCTGCATGAATATGGAAATATCTACACTGCTCTCTGCATATACATGGAAATATCTACACAGCTATCTCTTTACACATGGAAATAACCACACCGCTATCTGTATGAACATGGAAATATCTACACCGCTATCTGTATGAACATGGAAATATCTGCACCGACATCTGTATGAACATATAAATATCTACACCGCCATCTGTATTAAGATGGAGACATCTACACCGCTATCTGTATAAACTTGGAAATATCTACACCGCTATCTGTATAAACAAGGAAATATCTACACTGCAATCTGTATAAACGTGGAAATAACTAAACCGCTACCAGTATAAACATGGAAATATCAGCACCGCTATCTGTATGAACATGGAAATATCTACACCGCTATATCTATGAACATGGAAATTTCTACACCGCTATCTGTATAAACATGGAAATATCACCACCGCTATCTGTATGAACATGGAAATATCTACACCGCCATCTGGATGAACATGGAAATATCTTCACAGCTATCTGTAGGAACATGGAAATATATACACCGCTATCTGTGTAAACATGCATACATCTTCACCGCTATCTGTATAAACATGGAAATATCTACACCGCTACCTGTATAAACATGGAAATATCAGCACCGCTATCTGTATGAACATGGAAATATCAGCCCCTCTACCTGTATGAACATGGAAATACCTACACCACTATCTGTATGAACATGGAAATACCTACACCGCTATCTGTATGAACATGGAAATATCTTCACCGCCATCTGTATGAACATAGATATATCTTCACAGCCATCTGGATGAACATGGAAATATCTACACCGCTATCTGTATGAACATGGAAATAGTTACACCGCTATCTGTATGAACATGGAAATATCTACACCCCTATCTGTATGAACATGGAAATATCTACACCACTATCTGTATGAACATGGAAATATCTTCACCGCCATCTGTATGAACATGGATATATCTACACAGCCATCTGGATGAACATGGAAATATCTACACAGCTATCTGTATGAACATGGAAATATATACACCGCTATCTGTGTAAACATGCATACATCTTCACCGCTATCTGTATAAACATGGAAATATCTACACCGCTATCCGTATGAGCATGGAAATATCTACACCGCTATCTGTTTGAACATGGAAATATCTACACCGCTATCTGCATGAAAATGGAAATATCTACACAGCTATCTGCATCTACATGGAAATATCTACAAAGCTATCTCTTTACACATGGAAATAACTACACCGCTATCTCTATAAACATGGAAATATCTACACCGCCATCTGTATGAACATGGAAATATCTGCACCGCCATCTGTATGAACATATAAATATCTACACCGCCATCTGTATTAAGATGGGGATATCTACACCGCTATCTGTATAAACCTGGAAATATCTACACCGCTATCTGTATAAACATGGAAATATCTACACCGCTACCAGTATAAACATGGAAATATCAGCACCGCTATCGGTATGAACATGGAAATATCTACACCGCTATCTCTATGAACATGGAAATATCTACACCGCTATCTGTATGAACATGGAAATATCTTCACCGCCATCTGTATGAACATGGATATATCTACACAGCCATCTGTATGAACATGGAAATATCTACACCGCTATCTGTATGAACATGGAAATATCTACACCGCTATCTGTATGAGCATGGAAATAACTTCACCGCAATCTGAATGAACATGGATATGTCAACACGGCCATCTGGATGAACATGGAAAGATCTACACCGCGATCTGTATGAACATGGAAATATCTTCACTGCTATCTTTGTAAACATGCATACATCTTCACCGCTATCTTTATAAACATGGAAATATCTACATCGCTATCCGTATGAACATGGAAATATCTACACCACTATCTGTTTGAACATGGAAATATCTACACCGCTATCTGCATGAAAATGGAAATATCTACAAAGCTATCTGCATATACATGGAAATATCTACAAAGCTATCTCTTTACACATGGAAATATCTACACCGCTATCTGTATAAACATGGAAATACCTACACCGCTACCTGTATAAACATGGAATATCAGCACCGCTATCTGTATGAACATGGAAATATCTACATCGCTATCTGTACGAACATGGAAATATCTACACCGCTATCTGTATGAACATGGATATATCTACACAGCCATCTGGATGAACATGGAAATATCTACACCGCTATCTGTGTAAACATGCATACATCTTCACCGCTATCTTTATATACATGGAAATATCTACACCGCTATCTGTATGAACATGGAAATATCTACACCGCTACCTGTATGAACATGGAAATATCTACACCGCTATCTGTTTGAACATGGAAATATCTTCACCGCTATCTGCATGAAAATGGAAGTATCTACACTGCTATCTGCATATACATGGAAATATCTACAGAGCTATCTCTTTACACATGGAAATAACCACACCGCTATCTGTATGAACATGGAAATATCTACACCGCCATCTGTATGAACATGGAAATATCTGCACAGCCATCTGTATGAACATATAAATATCTACACCGCCATCTGTATTAAGATGGAGATATCTACACCGCTATCTGTATAAACATGGAAATATCTACACCGCTATCTGTATAAACATGGAAATATCTACACCACTACCGGTATAAACATGGAAATATCTACACCGCTACCTGTATAAACATGGAAATATCAGCACCGCTGTCTGTATGAACATGGAAATATCAGCCCCTCTATCTGTATGAACATGGAAATATCTACACCGCTATCTCTATGAGCATGGAAATATCTACACCACTATCTGTATGAACATGGAAATACCTACACCGCTATCTGTATGAGCATGGAAATATCTACACCGCTATCTGTATGAACATGGATATGTCTACACGGCCATCTGGATGAACATGGATATATCTACACAGCCATCTGTATGAACATGGAAATATCTACACTGCTATCTGCGTAAACATGCATACATCTTCACCGCTATCTGTATAAACATGGAAATATCTACACCGCTATCTGTATGAACAAGAAATATCTACACCGCTATCTGTATGAACATGGAAATATCTACACCGGTATCTGTATGAACATGGAAATATCTTCACCGCCATCTGTGTGAACATGGATATATCTACACAGCCATCTGGATGAACATGGAAATATCTACAAAGCTATCTGTATGAACATGGAAATATATACACCGCTATCTGTGTAAACATGCATACATCTTCACCACTATCTGTATAAACATGGAAATATCTACATCGCTATCCGTATGAACATGGAAATATCTACACCGCTATCTGTTTGAACATGGAAATATCTACACCGCTATCTGCATGAAAATGGAAATATCTACACAGCTATCTGCATATACATGGAAATATCTACAAACCTATCTCTTTACACATGGAAATAACTACACCGCTATCTGAATAAACATGGAAATATCTACACCGCCATCTATATGAACATGGAAATATCTGCACCGCCATCTGTACGAACATATAAATATCTACACCGCCATCTGTGTTAAGATGGCGATATCTACACCGCCATCTGTATAAACCTGGAAATATCTACACCGCTATCTGTATAATCATGGAAATATCTACAACGCTATCTGTAAACATGGAAATATCTACACCGCTACCTGAATAAACATGGAAATATCAGCACCGCTATCTGTATGAACATGGAAATGTCTACAGCGCTATCTGTACGAACATGGAAATATCTACACCGCTATCTGTATGAACATGGATATATCTACACAGCCATCTGGATGAACATGGAAATATCTACACCGCTATCTGTGTAAACATGCATACATCTTCACCGCTATCTGTATAAACATGGAAATATCTACACCGCTATCTGTATGAACATGGAAATATCTACACCGCTATCTGTATGAACATGGAAATATCTACACCGCTATCTGTTTGAACATGAAAATATCTTCACCGCTATCTGCATGAAAATGGAAATATCTACACTGCTATCTGCATATACATGGAAATATCTACACAGCTATCTCTTTACACATGGAAATAACCACACCGCTATCTGTATGAACATGGAAATATCTACACCGCTATCTGTATGAACATGGAAATATCTGCACCGACATCTGTATGAACATATAAATAGCTACACCGCCATCTGTATTTAGATGGAGATATCTACACCGCTATCTGTATAAACTTGGAAATATCTACACCGCTATCTGTATAAACATGGAAATATCTACACTGCAATCTGTATAAACGTGGAAATAACTACACCGCTACCAGTATAAACATGGAAATATCAGCACCGCTATCTGTATGAACATGGAAATATCTACACCGCTATATCTATGAACATGGAAATTTCTACACCGCTATCTGTATGAACATGGAAATATCTACACCGCTATCTGTATGAACATGGAAATATCTACACCACTACCTGTATGAACATGGAAATATCTACACTGCTATCTGTATGAACATGGATATATGTACACCGCCATCTGGATGGACACAGAAATATGTACACCGCTATCTGTATAAATATGTATACATCTTCACCGCAATCTGTATAAACATGGAAATATCTATACCGCTATCTCTATGTACATGGAAATACCTACACCGCTATCTGTTTGAACATGGAAATATCTACAGCGCTGTCTGCATGAAAATGGAAATACCTACTCTGCTATCTGCATATACATGGAAATATCTACACAGCTATCTCTTTACACATGGAAATAACTACACCGCTATCTGTATGAACATGGAAATATCTACACCGCCATCTGTATGAACATGGAAATATCTGCACCGACATCTGTATGAACATATGCATATCTACACGGCCATCTGTATTACGATGGAGATATCTACACCGATATCTGTATAAACATGGAATTATCTACACCGCTATCTGTATAAACATGGAAATATCTACACCGCTATCTGTATAAACAGGGAAATATCTAAACCGCTACCTGTATAAACATGGAAATATCACCACCGCTATCTGTATGAACATGGAAATATCTACACCGCCATCTGGATGAACATGGAAATATCTACACAGCTATCTGTATGAACATGGAAATATATACACCGCTATCTGTGTAAACATGCATACATCTTCACCGCTATCTGTATAAACATGGAAATATCTACACCGCTACCTGTATAAACATGGAAATATCAGCACCGCTATCTGTATGAACATGGAAATATCAGCCCCTCTATCTGTATGAACATGGAAATACCTACACCACTATCTGTATGAACATGGAAATATCTACACCGCTATCTGTATGAACATGGAAATATCTTCACCGCCATCTCTATGAACATAGATATATCTTCACAGCCATCTGGATGAACATGGAAATATCTACACCGCTATCTGTATGAACATGGAAATAGCTACACCGCTATCTGTATGAACATGGAAATATCTACACCACTATCTGTATGAACATGGAAATATCTACACCGCTATCTGTATGAACATGGAAATATCTTCACCGCCATCTGTATGAACATGGATATATCTACACAGACATCTGGATGAACATGGAAATATCTACACAGCTATCTGTATGAACATGGAAATATATACACCGCTATCTGTGTAAACATGCATACATCTTCACCGCTATCTGTATAAACATGGAAATATCTACATCGCTATCCATATGAGCATGGAAATATCTACACCGCTATCTGTTTGAACATGGAAATATCTACACCGCTATCTGCATGAAAATGGAAATATCTACACAGCTATCTGCATATACATGGAAATATCTACAAAGCTATCTCTTTACACATGGAAATAACTACACCGCTATCTCTATAAACATGGAAATATCTACACCGCCATCTGTATGAACATGGAAATATCTGCACCGCCATCTGTATGAACATATAAATGTCTACACCGCCATCTGTATTAAGATGGGGATATCTACACCGCTATCTGTATAAACCTGGAAATATCTACACCGCTATCTGTATAAACATGGAAATATCTACACCGCTACCAGTATAAACATGGAAATATAAGCACCGCTATCGTTATGAACATGGAAATATCTAAACCGCTATCTCTATGAACATGGAAATATCTACACCACTATCTGTTTGAACATGGAAATATCTAAACCGCTATCTGCATGGAAATAGAAATATATACACAGCTATCTGCATATACATGGAAATATCTACTCAGCTATCTCTTTAAACATGGAAATAACTACACCGCTATCTGTATGAACATGGAAATATCTTCAACGCCATCTCTATGAAGATGGATATATCTACACAGGCATCTGGATGAACATGGAAATATCTACACCGCTCTCTGTATGAACATGGAAATATCTACACCGCTATCTGTGTAAACATGCATACAACTTCACCGCTATCTGCATAAACATGGAAATATCTACACTGCTATCTGTATGAACATGGAAATATCTACACCGCCATCTGTATGAACATGGAAATATCAGCACCGCCATCTGTATGAACATATAAATATCTACACCGCCATCTATATTAAGATATAGATATCCACACCGCTATCTGTATAAACTTGGAAATATCTACACCGCTATCTGTATAAACATGGAAATATCTAAACCGCAATCTGTATAAACATGGAAATATCTACACCTCTACCTGTATAAACATGGAAATATCAGCACCGCTATCTGTATGAACATGGAAATATCTACACCGCTATCTGTATGAACATGGATATATCTACACAGCCATCTGGATGAACACGAAAATATCTACACTGCTATCTGTATGAACATGGAAATATCTACACCGCTATCTGTATAAACTTGGAAATATCTACACCGCTATCTGTATAAACATGGAAATATCTACGCCGCAATCTGTATAAACATGGAAATATCTACACCACTACCTGTATAAACATTGAAATATCAGCACTGCTATCTGTATGAACATGGAAATATCTACACCGCTATCTCTATGAACATGGAAATTTCAACACCGCTATCTGTATGAACATGGAAATATCTTCACCGCCATCTTATGAACATAGATATATCTACACAGCCATCTGCATGAACATGGAAATATCTACACCGCTATCTGTATGAACATGGAAATAGCTACACCGCTATCTGTATGAACATGGAAATATCTACACGACTATCTGTATGAACATGGAAATATCTACATCGCTATCTGTATGAACATGGAAATATCTTCACCGCCATCTGTATGAACATGGATATATCTACACAGCCATCTGGATGAACATGGAAATATCTACACTGCTATCTGTATGAACATGGAAATAGCTACACCGCTATCTGTATGAACATGGAAATATCTACACCGCTATCTGTATGAACATGGAAATATCTTCACCGCCATCTGTATGAACATGGATATATCTACACAGCCATCTGGATGAACATGGAAATATCTACACAGCTATCTGTATGAACATGGAAATATATACACCGCTATCTGTGTAAACATGCATACATCTTCACCGCTATCTGTATAAACATGGAAATATCTACATCGCTATCCGTATGAACATGGAAACATCTACACCGCTATCTGTTTGAACATGGAAATATCTACACTGCTATCTGCATGAAAATGGAAATATCTACACAGCTATCTGCATATACATGGAAATATCTACAAAGCTATCTCTTTCCACATGGAAATAACTACACCGCTATCTCTATCAACATGGAAATATCTACACCGCCATCTGTATGAACATGGAAATATCTGCACCGCCATCTGTATGAACATATAAATATCTACACCGCCATCTGTTTTAAGATGGGGATATCTACACCGCTATCTGTATAAACCTGGAAATATCTACACCGCTATCTGTATAGTCATGGAAATATCTACACCGCTATCTGTATAAACATGGAAATATCTACACCGCTATCTGTATGAACATGGAAATAACAGCACCGCTATCTGTATGAACATGGAAATATCTACACCGCTATCTCAATGAACATGGAAATATCTACACAAATATCTGTATGAACATGGAAATATCTTCACCGCCATCTGTACGAACATGGATATATCTACACAGCCATCTGGATGAACATGGAAATATCTACACCGCTATATGTATGAACATGGAAATAGCTACACCGCTATCTCTATGAACATGGAAATATCTACACCGCTATCTGTATGAACATGGAAATATCTACACCGCTATCTGTATGAACATGGAAATATCTTCACCGCCATCTGTATGAAAATGGATATATCTACACCGCTATCTGTGTAAACATGCATACATCCTCACCACTATCTGTATAAACTTGGAAATATCTACACCACTATCTGTATGAACATGGAAATATCTACACCTCTATCTGTATGAACATGGAAATATCTTCACCGCCATCTGTATGAACATGGATATATCTACACCGCTATTTGTGTAAACATGCATACATCTTCACCACTATCTGTATAAACTTGGAAATATCTACACCGCTATCTGTATGAACATGGAAATATCTACACCGCTATCTGTTTGAACATGGAAATATCTACACCGCTATATGCATGAAAATGGAAATATCTACACAGCTATCTGCATATAAATGTAAATATCTACAAAGCTATCTCTTTACACATGGAAATAACTATACCGCTATCTCCATAAACATGGAAATATCTATACCGCCATCTGTATGAACATGGAAATATCTGCACCGCCATCTGTATTAACATACAAATATCTACACCGCCATCTGTATTAAGATGGAGATATCTATACCGCTATCTGTATAAACTTGGAGATATCTACACCGCTATCCGTATAAACATGGAAATATCTACACGGCAATCTGTATAAACATGGAAATATCAGCACTGCAATCTGTATGAATATGGAAATATCAACACTGCCATCTGTATTAAGATGGAGATATCTACACCACTATCTGTATAAACATGGAAATATCTACACCGCTATCTGTATGAACATGGCAATAACTACACCGCTATCTGTATGAACATGGAAATATCTACACCGATATCTGTATGAACATGGAAATATCTTCACCACCATCTGTATGAACATAGATATATCTACACAGCCATCTGGATGAACATGGAAATATCAGCACCGCTGTCTGTATGAACATGGAAATAACTACACCGCTATCTGTATGAACATGGAAATATCTACACCGCTATCTGTATGAACATGGAAATATCTTCACCGCCATCTGTATGAACATGGATATATCTACACAGCCATCTGGATGAACATGGAAATATCTACACCGCTATCTGTATGAACATGGAAATATCTACAACGCTATCTGTGTAAACATGTATACATCTTCACCACTATCTGTTTAAACATGGAAATATCTACACTGCTATCTGTATGAACATGGAAATACCTACACTGCTCTCTGTTTGAACATGGAAATATCTACACCGCTATCTGCATGGAAATGGAAATATCTACAAAGCTATCTGCATATAAATGGAAATATATATACAGCTATCTCTTTACACATGGAAATAACTACACCGCTATCTCTATAAACATGGAAATATCTACACCGCCATCTGTATGAACATGGAAATATCTGCACCGCCATCTGTTTGAGCATATAAATATCTTCACCACCATCTGTATTAAGATGGAGATATCTACACCGCTATCTGTATAAACATGGAAATATCTACACCGCTATCTGTATAAACATGGATATATCTACACAGCGATCTGGATGAACATGGAAATACCTACACCGCTCTCTGTATGAACATGGAAATATCTACACCGCTATCTGTGTAAAGATGCATATATATTCACCGCAATCAGTATAAGCATGGAAATATCTACACCGCTATCTGTATGAACGTGGAAATAACTACACCGCTATCTGTTTGAACATGGAAATATCTAAAACCGCTATCAGCATGAAAATGGAAATATCTACACAGCTATCTGCATATACATGGAAATATCTACACAGCTATCTCTTTACACATGGAAATAACTACACCGCTATCTGTATGAACATGGAAATATCTACACCGCCATCTGTATGAACATGGAAATATCTGCACCGCCATCTGTATGAACATATAAATATCTACACCGCCATCTGTATTAAGATGTAGATATCTACACCGCTATCTGTATAAACATGGAAATATCTACACCGCTATCTGTATAAACATGGAAATATCTACACTGCTATCTGTATAAACATGGAAATATCTACACCGCTATCTGTATAAACATGGAAATATCAGCACCGCTGTCTGTATGAACATGAAATATCAGCCCCTCTATCTGTATGAACATGGAAATATCTACACCGCTATCTCTATGAACAAGGAAATATCTACACCACTATCTGTATGAACATGGAAATACCTACACCGCAATCTGTATGAGCAGGGAAATATCTACACCGCTATCTGTATGAACATGGATATGTCTACACGGCCATCTGGATGAACATGGATATATCTACACAGCCATCTGTATGAACATGGAAATATCTACACTGCTATCTGTGTAAACATGCATACTTCTTCACCGCTATCTGTATAATCATGGAAATATCTACACCGCTATCTGTATGAACATGGAAATATCTACACCGCTATCTGTATCAACATGGAAATATCTACACCGGTATGTGTATGAACATGGAAATATCTTCACCGCCATCTGTATGAACATGGATATATCTACACAGCCATCTGGATGAACATGGAAATATCTACACAGCTATCTGTATGAACATGGAAATATATACACCGCTATCTCTGTAAACATGCATACATCTTCACCGCTATCTGTATAAACATGGAAATATCTACATCGCTATCCGTATGAACATGGAAATATCTACACCGCTATCTGTTTGAACATGGAAATATCTACACCGCTATCTGCATGAAAATGGAAATATCTACACAGCTATCTGCATATACATGGAAATATCTACAAACCTATCTCTTTACACATGGAAATAACTACACCGCTATCTGAATAAACATGGAAATATCTACACCGCCATCTGTATGAACATGGAAATATCTGCACCGCCATCTGTATGAACATATAAATATCTACACCGCCATCTGTATTAAGATGGGGATATCTACACAAATATCTGTATAAACCTGGAAATATCTACACCGCTATCTGTATAATCATGGAAATATCTACAACGCTATCTGTATAAACATGGAAATATCTACACCGCTACCTGAATAAACATGGAAATATCAGCACCGCTATCTGTATGAACATGGAAATATCTACAGCGCTATCTGTACGAACATGGAAATATCTACACCGCTATCTGTATGAACATGGATATATCTACACAGCCATCTGGATGAACATGGAAATATCTACACCGCTATCTGTGTAAACATGCATACATCTTCACCGCTATCTGTATAAACATGGAAATAACTACACCGCTATCTGTATGAACATGGAAATATCTACACCGCTATCTGTATGAACATGGAAATATCTACACCGCTATCTGTTTGAACATGAAAATATCTTCACCGCTATCTGCATGAAAATGGAAATATCTACACTGCTATCTGCATATACATGGAAATATCTACACAGCTATCTCTTTACACATGGAAATAACCACACCGCTATCTGTATGAACATGGAAATATCTACACCGCTATCTGTATGAACATGGAAATATCTGCACCGACATCTGTATGAACATATAAATATCTACACCGCCATCTGTATTAAGATGGAGATATCTACACCGCTATCTGTATAAACTTGGAAATATCTACACCGCTATCTGTATAAACATGGAAATATCTACACTGCATTCTGTATAAACATGGAAATAACTACACCGCTACCAGTATAAACATGGAAATATCAGCACCGCTATCTGTATGAACATGGAAATATCTACACCGCTATATATATGAACATGGAAATTTCTACACCGCTATCTGTATGAACATGGAAATATCTACACCGCTATCTGTATGAACATGGAAATATCTACACCACTACCTGTATGAACATGGAAATATCTACACTGCTATCTGTATGAACATGGATATATGTACACCGCCATCTGGATGGACACAGAAATATGTACACGGCTATCTGTATAAAGATGCATACATCTTCACCGCAATCTGTATAAACATGGAAATATCTACATCGCTATCTCTATGTACATGGAAATACCTACACCGCTATCTGTTTGAACATGGAAATATCTACAGCGCTGTCTGCATGAAAATGGAAATACCTACTCTGCTATCTGCATATACATGGAAATATCTACACAGCTATCTCTTTACACATGGAAATAACTACACCGCTATCTGTATGAACATGGAAATATCTACACCGCCATCTGTATGAACATGGAAATATCTGCACCGACATCTTTATGAACATATGCATATCTACACGGCCATCTGTATTACAATGGAGATATCTACACCGATATCTGTATAAACATGGAATTATCTACACCGCTATCTGTATAAACATGGAAATATCTACACCGCTATCTGTATAAACAGGGAAATATCTAAACCGCTACCTGTATAAACATGGAAATATCACCACCGCTATCTGTATGAACATGGAAATATCTACACCGCCATCTGGATGAACATGGAAATATCTACACCGCTATCTGTATGAACATGGAAATATATACACCGCTATCTGTGTAAACATGCATACATCTTCACCGCTATCTGTATAAACATGGAAATATCTACACCGCTACCTGTATAAACATGGAAATATCAGCACCGCTATCTGTATGAACATGGAAATATCAGCCCCTCTATCTGTATGAACATGGAAATACCTACACCACTATCTGTATGAACATGGAAATATCTACACCGCTATCTGTATGAACATGGAAATATCTTCACCGCCATCTGTATGAACATAGATATATCTTCACAGCCATCTGGATGAACATGGAAATATCTACACCGCTATCTGTATGAACATGGAAATAGCTACACCGCTATCTGTATGAACATGGAAATATCTACACCACTATCTGTATGAACATGGAAATATCTACACCGCTATCTGTATGAACATGGAAATATCTTCACCGCCATCTGTATGAACATGGATATATCTACACAGACATCTGGATGAACATGGAAATATCTACACAGCTATCTGTATGAACATGGAAATATATACACCGCTATCTGTGTAAACATGCATACATCTTCACCGCTATCTGTATAAACATGGAAATATCTACATCGCTATCCATATGAGCATGGAAATATCTACACCGCTATCTGTTTGAACATGGAAATATCTACACCGCTATCTGCATGAAAATGGAAATATCTACACAGCTATCTGCATATACATGGAAATATCTACAAAGCTATCTCTTTACACATGGAAATAACTACACCGCTATCTCTATAAACATGGAAATATCTACACCGCCATCTGTATGAACATGGAAATATCTGCACCGCCATCTGTATGAACATATAAATGTCTACACCGCCATCTGTATTAAGATGGGGATATCTACACCGCTATCTGTATAAACCTGGAAATATCTACACCGCTATCTGTATAAACATGGAAATATCTACACCGCTACCAGTATAAACATGGAAATATAAGCACCGCTATCGTTATGAACATGGAAATATCTAAACCGCTATCTCTATGAACATGGAAATATCTACACCACTATCTGTTTGAACATGGAAATATCTAAACCGCTATCTGCATGGAAATAGAAATATATACACAGCTATCTGCATATACATGGAAATATCTACTCAGCTATCTCTTTAAACATGGAAATAACTACACCGCTATCTGTATGAACATGGAAATATCTTCAACGCCATCTCTATGAAGATGGATATATCTACACAGGCATCTGGATGAACATGGAAATATCTACACCGCTATCTGTATGAACATGGAAATATCTACACCGCTATCTGTGTAAACATGCATACAACTTCACCGCTATCTGCATAAACATGGAAATATCTACACTGCTATCTGTATGAAAATGGAAATATCTACACCGCCATCTGTATGAACATGGAAATATCAGCACCGCCATCTGTATGAACATATAAATATCTACACCGCCATCTATATTAAGATATAGATATCCACACCGCTATCTGTATAAACTTGGAAATATCTACACCGCTATCTGTATAAACATGGAAATATCTAAACCGCAATCTGTATAAACATGGAAATATCTACACCTCTACCTGTATAAACATGGAAATATCAGCACCGCTATCTGTATGAACATGGAAATATCTACACCGCTATCTGTATGAACATGGATATATCTACACAGCCATCTTGATGAACACGAAAATATCTACACCGCTATCTGTATGAACATGGAAATATCTACACCGCTATCTGTATAAACTTGGAAATATCTACACCGCTATCTGTATAAACATGGAAATATCTACACCGCAATCTGTATAAACATGGAAATATCTACACCACTACCTGTATAAACATTGAAATATCAGCACTGCTATCTGTATGAACATGGAAATATCCACACCGCTATCTCTATGAACATGGAAATTTCAACACCGCTATCTGTATGAACACGGAAATATCTTCACCGCCATCTTATGAACATAGATATATCTACACAGCCATCTGCATGAACATGGAAATATCTACACCGCTATCTGTATGAACATGGAAACAGCTACACCGCTATCTGTATGAACATGGAAATATCTACACGACTATCTGTATGAACATGGAAATATCTACATCGCTATCTGTATGAACATGGAAATATCTTCACCGCCATCTGTATGAACATGGATATATCTACACAGCCATCTGGATGAACATGGAAATATCTACACTGCTATCTGTATGAACATGGAAATAGCTACACCGCTATCTGTATGAACATGGAAATATCTACACCGCTATCTGTATGAACATGGAAATATCTTCACCGCCATCTGTATGAACATGGATATATCTACACAGCCATCTGGATGAACATGGAAATATCTACACAGCTATCTGTATGAACATGGAAATATATACACCGCTATCTGTGTAAACATGCATACATCTTCACCGCTATCTGTATAAACATGGAAATATCTACATCGCTATCCGTATGAACATGGAAACATCTACACCGCTATCTGTTTGAACATGGAAATATCTACACCGCTATCTTCATGAAAATGGAAATATCTACACAGCTATCTGCATATACATGGAAATATCTACAAAGCTATCTCTTTACACATGGAAATAACTACACCGCTATCTCTATCAACATGGAAATATCTACACTGCCATCTGTATGAACATGGAAATATCTGCACCGCCATCTGTATGAACATATAAATATCTACACCGCCATCTGTTTTAAGATGGGGATATCTACACCGCTATCTGTATAAACCTGGAAATATCTACACCGCTATCTGTATAGTCATGGAAATATCTACACCGCTATCTGTATAAACATGGAAATATCTACACCGCTATCTGTATGAGCATGGAAATAACAGCACCGCTATCTGTATGAACATGGAAATATCTACACCGCTATCTCAATGAACATGGAAATATCTACACCAATATCTGTATGAACATGGAAATATCTTCACCGCCATCTGTACGAACATGCATATATCTACACAGCCATCTGGATGAACATGGAAATATCTACACCGCAATCTGTATGAACATGGAAATGTCTACACCGCTATCTGTATGAACATGGAAATATCTACAACGCTATCTGTATGAACATGGAAATATCTTCACCGCCATCTGTATCAACATGGATATATCTACACAGCCATCTGGATGAACATGGAAATATCTACACCGCTATATGTATGAACATGGAAATAGCTACACCGCTATCTCTATGAACATGGAAATATCTACACCGCTATCTGTATGAACATGGAAATATCTACACCGCTATCTGTATGAACATGGAAATATCTTCACCGCCATCTGTATGAAAATGGATATATCTACACCGCTATCTGTGTAAACATGCATACATCCTCACCACTATCTGTATAAACTTGGAAATATCTACACCACTATCTGTATGAACATGGAAATATCTACACCTCTATCTGTATGAACATGGAAATATCTTCACCGCCATCTGTATGAACATGGATATATCTACACCGCTATTTGTGTAAACATGCATACATCTTCACCACTATCTGTATAAACTTGGAAATATCTACACCGCTATCTGTATGAACATGGAAATATCTACACCGCTATCTATTTGAACATGGAAATATCTACACCGCTATATGCATGAAAATGGAAATATCTACACAGCTATCTGCATATAAATGTAAATATCTACAAAGCTATCTCTTTACACATGGAAATAACTATACCGCTATCTCCATAAACATGGAAATATCTATACCGCCATCTGTATGAACATGGAAATATCTGCCCCGCCATCTGTATTAACATACAAATATCTACACCGCCATCTGTATTAAGATGGAGATATCTACACCGCTATCTGTATAAACTTGGAGATATCTACACCGCTATCTGTATAAACATGGAAATATCTACACGGCAATCTGTATAAACATGGAAATATCAGCACCGCAATCTGTATGAATATGGAAATATCAACACTGCCATCTGTATTAAGATGGAGATATCTACACCACTATCTGTATAAACATGGAAATATCTACACCGCTATCTGTATGAACATGGCAATAACTACACCGCTATCTGTATGAACATGGAAATATCTACACCGATATCTGTATGAACATGGAAATATCTTCACCACCATCTGTATGAACATAGATATATCTACACAGCCATCTGGATGAACATGGAAATATCAGCACCGCTGTCTGTATGAACATGGAAATAACTACACCGCTATCTGTATGAACATGGAAATATCTACACCGCTATCTGTATGAACATGGAAATATCTTCACCGCCATCTGTATGAACATGGATATATCTACACAGCCATCTGGATGAACATGGAAATATCTACACCGCAATCTGTATGAACATGGAAATATCTACAACGCTATCTGTGTAAACATGTATACATCTTCACCACTATCTGTTTAAACATGGAAATATCTACACTGCTATCTGTATGAACATGGAAATACCTACACTGCTCTCTGTTTGAACATGGAAATATCTACACCGCTATCTGCATGGAAATGGAAATATCTACAAAGCTATCTGCATATAAATGGAAATATATATACAGCTATCTCTTTACACATGGAAATAACTACACCGCTATCTCTATAAACATGGAAATATCTACACCGCCATCTGTATGAACATGGAAATATCTGCACCGCCATCTGTATGAGCATATAAATATCTTCACCACCATCTGTATTAAGATGGAGATATCTACACCGCTATCTGTATAAACATGGAAATATCTACACCGCTATCTGTATAAACATGGATATATCTACACAGCGATCTGGATGAACATGGAAATATCTACACCGCTCTCTGTATGAACATGGAAATATCTACACCGCTATCTGTGTAAAGATGCATATATCTTCACCGCAATCAGTATAAGCATGGAAATATCTACACCGCTATCTGTATGAACGTGGAAATAACTACACCGCTATCTGTTTGAACATGGAAATATCTAAAACCGCTATCAGCATGAAAATGGAAATATCTACACAGCTATCTGCATATACATGGAAATATCTACACAGATATCTCTTTACACATGGAAATAACTACACCGCTATCTGTATGAACATGGAAATATCTACACCGCCATCTGTATGAACATGGAAATATCTGCACCGCCATCTGTATGAACATATAAATATCTACACCGCCATCTGTATTAAGATGTAGATATCTACACCGCTATCTGTATAAACATGGAAATATCTACACCGCTATCTGTATAAACATGGAAATATCTACACTGCTATCTGTATAAACATGGAAATATCTACACCGCTATCTGTATAAACATGGAAATATCAGCACCGCTGTCTGTATGAACATGAAATATCAGCCCCTCTATCTGTATGAACATGGAAATATCTACACCGCTATCTCTATGAACAAGGAAATATCTACACCACTATCTGTATGAACATGGAAATACCTACACCGCAATCTGTATGAGCATGGAAATATCTACACCGCTATCTGTATGAACATGGATATGTCTACACGGCCATCTGGATGAACATGGATATATCTACACAGCCATCTGTATGAACATGGAAATATCTACACTGCTATCTGTGTAAACATGCATACTTCTTCACCGCTATCTGTATAAACATGGAAATATCTACACCGCTATCTGTATGAACATGGAAATATCTACACCGCTATCTGTATCAACATGGAAATATCTACACCGGTATGTGTATGAACATGGAAATATCTTCACCGCCATCTGTATGAACATGGATATATCTACACAGCCATCTAGATGAACATGGAAATATCTGCACAGCTATCTGTATGAACATGGAAATATATACACCGCTATCTGTGTAAACATGCATACATCTTCACCGCTATCTGTATAAACATGGAAATATCTACATCGCTATCCGTATGAACATGGAAATATCTACACCGCTATCTGTTTGAACATGGAAATATCTACACCGCTATCTGCATGAAAATGGAAATATCTACACAGCTATCTGCATATACATGGAAATATCTACAAACCTATCTCTTTACACATGGAAATAACTACACCGCTATCTGAATAAACATGGAAATATCTACACCGCCATCTGTATGAACATGGAAATATCTGCACCGCCATCTGTATGAACATATAAATATCTGCACCGCCATCTGTATTAAGATGGGGATATCTACACAAATATCTGTATAAACCTGGAAATATCTACACCGCTATCTGTATAATCATGGAAATATCTACAACACTATCTGTATAAACATGGAAATATCTACACCGCTACCTGAATAAACATGGAAATATCAGCACCGCTATCTGTATGAACATGGAAATATCTACAGCGCTATCTGTACGAACATGGAAATATCTACACCGCTATCTGTATGAACATGGATATATCTACACAGCCATCTGGATGAACATGGAAATATCTACACCGCTATCTGTGTAAACATGCATACATCTTCACCGCTATCTGTATAAACATGGAAATAACTACACCGCTATCTGTATGAACATGGAAATATCTACACCGCTATCTGTATGAACATGGAAATATCTACACCGCTATCTGTTTGAACATGAAAATATCTTCACCGCTATCTGCATGAAAATGGAAATATCTACACTGCTATCTGCATATACATGGAAATATCTACACAGCTATCTCTTTACACATGGAAATAACCACACCGCTATCTGTATGAACATGGAAATATCTACACCGCTATCTGTATGAACATGGAAATATCTGCACCGACATCTGTATGAACATATAAATATCTACACCGCCATCTGTATTAAGATGGAGATATCTACACCGCTATCTGTATAAACTTGGAAATATCTACACCGCTATCTCTATAAACATGGAAATATCTACACTGCAATCTGTATAAACATGGAAATAACTACACCGCTACCAGTATAAACATGGAAATATCAGCACCGCTATCTGTATGAACATGGAAATATCTACACCGCTATATCTATGAACATGGAAATTTCTACACCGCTATCTGTATGAACATGGAAATATCTACACCGCTATCTGTATGAACATGGAAATATCTACACCACTACCTGTATGAACATGGAAATATCTACACTGCTATCTGTATGAACATGGATATATGTAAACCGCCATCTGGATGGACACAGAAATATGTACACCGCTATCTGTATAAATATGCATACATCTTCACCGCAATCTGTATAAACATGGAAATATCTACACCGCTATCTCTATGTACATGGAATTACCTACACCGCTATCTGTATGAACATGGAAATATCTACACCGCTATCTGTATGAACATGGAAATATCTTCACCGCCATCTGTATGAACATAGATATATCTTCACAGCCATCTGGATGAACATGGAAATATCTACACAGCTATCTGTATGAACATGGAAATAGCTACACCGCTATCTGTATGAAGATGGAAATATCTACACCGCTATCTGTATGAACATGGAAATATCTACACCGCTATCTGTATGAACATGGAAATAACTTCACCGCCATCTGTATGAACATGGATATATCTACACAGCCATCTGGATGAACATGGAAATATCTACACATCTATCTGTATGAACATGGAAATATATACACCGCTATCTGTGTAAACATGCATACATCTTCACCGCTATCTGTATAAACATGGAAATATCTACATCGCTATCCGTATGAGCATGGAAATATCTACACCGCTATCTGCATGAAAATGGAAATATCTACACAGCTATCAGCATATACATGGAAATATCTACAAAGCTATCTCTTTACACATGGAAATAACTACACCGCTATCTCTATAAACATGGAAATATCTACACCGCCATCTGTATGAACATGGAAATATCTGCACCGCCATCTGTATGAACATATAAATATCTACACAGCCATCTGTATTAAGATGGGGATATCTACACCGCTATCGGTATAAACCTGGAAATATCTACACCGCTATCTGTATAAACATGGAAATATCTACACCGCTACCAGTATAAACATGGAAATATAAGCACCGCTATCGGTATGAACATGGAAATATCTACACCGCTATCTCTATGAACATGGAAATATCTACACCGCTATCTGTATGAACATGGAAATATCTTCACCGCCATCTGTATGAACATGGATATATCTACACAGCCATCTGTATGAACATGGAAATATCTACACCGCTATCTGTATGAACATGGAAATATCTACACCGCTATCTGTATGAGCATGGAAATAACTTCACCGCCATCTGAATGAACATGGATATGTCTACACGGCCATCTGGATGAACATGGAAAGATCTACACCGCGATCTGTATGAACATGGAAATATCTACACTGCTATCTTTGTAAACATGCATACATCTTCACCGCTATCTGTATAAACATGGAAATATCTACACCGCTATCTGTATGAACATGGAAATATCTACACCGCTATCTGTATGAACATGGAAATATCTACACCGCTATATCTATGAACATGGAAATTTCTACACCGCTATCTGTATGAACATGGAAATATCTACACCGCTATCTGTATGAACATGGAAATATCTACACCACTACCTGTATGAACATGGAAATATCTACACTGCTATCTGTATGAACATGGATATATGTAAACCGCCATCTGGATGGACACAGAAATATGTACACCGCTATCTGTATAAATATGCATACATCTTCACCGCAATCTGTATAAACATGGAAATATCTACACCGCTATCTCTATGTACATGGAATTACCTACACCGCTATCTGTTTGAACATGGAAATATCTACAGCGCTGTCTGCATGAAAATGGAAATACCTACACTGCTATCTGCATATACATGGAAATATCTACACAGCTATCTCTTTACACATGGAAATAACTACACCGCTATCTGTATGAACATGGAAATATCTACACCGCCATCTGTATGAACATGGAAATATCTGCTCCGACATCTCTATGAACATACGCATATCTACACGGCCATCTGTATTACGATGGAGATATCTACACCGCTACCTGTATAAACATGGAAATATCTACACCGCTATCTGTATAAACATGGAAATATCTACACCGCTATCTGTATAAACAGGGAAATATCTAAACCGCTACCTGTATAAACATGGATATATCACCACCGCTATCTGTATGAACATGGAAATATCTACACCGCCATCTGGATGAACATGGAAATATCTACACAGCTATCTGTATGAACATGGAAATATATACACCGCTATCTGTGTAAACATGCATACATCTTCACCGCTATCTGTATAAACATGGAAATATCTACACCGCTACCTGTATAAACATGGAAATATCAGCACCGCTATCTGTATGAACATGGAAATATCAGCCCCTCTATCTGTATGAACATGGAAATACCTACACCACTATCTGTATGAACATGGAAATATCTACACCGCTATCTGTATGAACATGGAAATATCTTCACCGCCATCTGTATGAACATAGATATATCTTCACAGCCATCTGGATGAACATGGAAATATCTACACAGCTATCTGTATGAACATGGAAATAGCTACACCGCTATCTGTATGAAGATGGAAATATCTACACCGCTATCTGTATGAACATGGAAATATCTACACCGCTATCTGTATGAACATGGAAATAACTTCACCGCCATCTGTATGAACATGGATATATCTACACAGCCATCTGGATGAACATGGAAATATCTACACATCTATCTGTATGAACATGGAAATATATACACCGCTATCTGTGTAAACATGCATACATCTTCACCGCTATCTGTATAAACATGGAAATATCTACATCGCTATCCGTTTGAGCATGGAAATATCTACACCGCTATCTGCATGAAAATGGAAATATCTACACAGCTATCTGCATATACATGGAAATATCTACAAAGCTATCTCTTTACACATGGAAATAACTACACCGCTATCTCTATAAACATGGAAATATCTACACCGCCATCTGTATGAACATGGAAATATCTGCACCGCCATCTGTATGAACATATAAATGTCTACACAGCCATCTGTATTAAGATGGGGATATCTACACCGCTATCGGTATAAACCTGGAAATATCTACACCGCTATCTGTATAAACATGGAAATATCTACACCGCTACCAGTATAAACATGGAAATATAAGCACCGCTATCGGTATGAACATGGAAATATCTACACCGCTATCTCTATGAACATGGAAATATCTACACCGCTATCTGTATGAACATGGAAATATCTTCACCGCCATCTGTATGAACATGGATATATCTACACAGCCATCTGTATGAACATGGAAATATCTACACCGCTATCTGTATGAACATGGAAATATCTACACCGCTATCTGTATGAGCATGGAAATAACTTCACCGCCATCTGAATGAACATGGATATGTCTACACGGCCATCTGGATGAACATGGAAAGATCTACACCGCGATCTGTATGAACATGGAAATATCTACACTGCTATCTTTGTAAACATGCATACATCTTCACCGCTATCTGTATAAACATGGAAATATCTACACCGCTATCTGTATGAACATGGAAATATCTACACCGCTATCTGTATGAACATGGAAATACCTACACCGGTATCTGTATGAACATGGAAATATCTTCACTGCCATCTGTTTGAACATGGATATATCTACACAGCCATCTGGATGAACATGGAAATATCTACACCGCTATCTGTGTAAACATGCATACATCTTCACCGCTATCTGTATAAACATGGAAATATCTACACCGCTATCTGTATGAACATGGAAATATCTACACCGCTATCTGTATGAACATGGAAATATCTACACCGGTATCTGTTTGAACATGGAAATATCTTCACCGCTATCTGCATGAAAATGGAAATATCTACACTGCAATCTGCATATACATGGAAATATCTACACAGCTATCTCTTTACACATGGAAATAACCACACCGCTATCTGTATGAACATGGAAATATCTACACCGCCATCTGTATGAACATGGAAATATCTGCACAGCCATCTGTATGAACATATAAATATCTACACCGCCATCTGTATTAAGATGGAGACATCTACACCGCTATCTGTATATATATGGAAATATCTACACCGCTATCTGTATAAACATGGAAATATCTACACCGCTACCTGTATAAACATGGAAATATCTACACCGCTACCTGTATAAACATGGAAATATCAGCACCGCTATCTGTATGAACATGGAAATATCTACACCGCTATCTGTATGAACATGGAAATATCTACACCGCTATCTGTATGTATATGGAAATATCTACACCGCTATCTGTATGAACATGGAAATATCTACACTGCTATCTGTTTGAACATGGAAATATCTACACCGCTGTCAGGATGAAAATGGAAATATCTACACAGCTATCTGCATATACATGGAAATATCTACACAGCTATCTTTTTCACATGGAAATAACTACAACGCTATCTCTATAAACATGGAAATATCTACACCGCCATCTGTATGAACACGGAAATATCTGCACTGACATCTGTATGAACGTATACATATCTACACGGCCATCTGTATTAAGATGGAGATATCTACACCGATATCTGTATAAACATGGAAATATCTACACCGCTATCTGTATAAACATGGAAATATCTACACCGCTATCTGTATAAACATGGAAATATCTACACCGCTACCTGTATAAACATGGAAATATCAGCAGCGCTATCTGTATGAACATGGAAATATCAGCCCCTCTATCTGTATGAATATGGAATTATCTACACCGCTATCTCTATGAACATGGAAATATCTACACCACTATCTGTTTGAACATGGAAATATCTAAACCGCTATCTGCATGGAAATAGAAATATATACACAGCTATCTGCATATACATGGAAATATCTACTCAGCTATCTCTTTACACATGGAAATAACTACACCGCTATCTGTATGAACATGGAAATATCTTCACGGCCATCTCTATGAAGATGGATATATCTACACAGCCATCTGGATGAACATGGAAATATCTACACCGCTATCTGTATGAACATGGAAATATCTACACCACTATCTGTGTAAACATGCATACAACTTCACCGCTATCTGCATAAACATGGAAATATCTACACCGATATCAGTATGAACATGGAAATATCTTCACCGCCATCTGTACGAACATGGATATATCTACACAGCCATCTTAATGAACATGGAAATATCAGCACCGCTGTCTGTATGAACACGGAAATATCTACACCGCTATCTGTATGAACATGGAAATATCTACACTGCTATCTGTATGAACATGGAAATGTCTACACCGCTATCTGTATGAACATGGAAATATCTACAACGCTATCTGTATGAACATGGAAATATCTTCACCGCCATCTGTATCAACATGGATATATCTACACAGCCATCTGGATGAACATGGAAATATCTACACCGCTATATGTATGAACATGGAAATAGCTACACTGCTATCTCTATGAACATGGAAATATCTACACCGCTATCTGTATGAACATGGAAATATCTACACCGCTATCTGTATGAACATGGAAATATCTTCACCGCCATCTGTATGAACATGGATATATCTACACCGCTATCTGTGTAAACATGCATATATCTTCACCACTATCTGTATAAACTTGGAAATATCTACACCGCTATCTGTATGAACATGGAAATATCTACACCGCTATCTGTTTGAACATGGAAATATCTACACCGCTATATACATGAAAATGGAAATATCTACACAGCTATCTGCATATAAATGTAAATATCTACAAAGCTATCTCTTTACACATGGAAATAACTATACCGCTATCTCCATAAACATGGAAATATCTATACCGCCATCTGTATGAACATGGAAATATCTGCACCGCCATCTGTATTAACATACAAATATCTACACCGCCATCTGTATTAAGATGGAAATATCTACACGGCTATCTGTATAAACTTGGAGATATCTACACCGCTATCTGTATAAACATGGAAATATCTACACCGCAATCTGTATAAACATGGAAATATCAGCACCGCTATCTGTATGAATATGGAAATATCAACACTGCCATCTGTATTAAGATGGAGATATCTACACCGCTATCTGTATAAACATGGGAATATCTACACCGCTATCTGTATGAACATGGCAATAACTACACCGCTATCTGTATGAACATGGAAATATCTACACCGATATCTGTATGAACATGGAAATATCTTCACCACCATCTGTATGAACATAGATATATCTACACAGCCATCTGGATGAACATGGAAATATCAGCACCGCCGTCTGTATGAACATGGAAATAACTACACCGCTATCTGTATGAACATGGAAATATCTACACCGCTATCTGTATGAACATGGAAATATCTTCACCGCCATCTGTATGAACATAGATATATCTACACAGCCATCTGGATGAACATGGAAATATCAGCACCGCCGTCTGTATGAACATGGAAATAACTACACCGCTATCTGTATGAACATGGAAATATCTACACCGCTATCTGTATGAACATGGAAATATCTACAACGCTATCTGTGTAAACATGTATACATCTTCACCACTATCTGTTTAAACATGGAAATATCTACACTGCTATCTGTATGAACATGGAAATATCTACACTGCTCTCTGTTTGAACATGGAAATATCTACACCGCTATCTGCATGAAAATGGAAATATCTACAAAGCTATCTGCATATAAATGGAAATATGTATACAGCTATATCTTTACACATGGAAATAACTACACCGCTATCTCTATAAACATGGAAATATCTACACCGCCATCTGTATGAACATGGAAATATCTGCACCGCCATCTGTATGAGCATATAAATATCTTCACCACCATCTGTATTAAGATGGAGATATCTACACCGCTATCTGAATAAACATGGAAATATCTACACCGCTATCTGTATAAACATGGATATATCTACACAGCGGTCTGGATGAACATGGAAATATCTACACCGCTCTCTGTATGAACATGGAAATATCTACACCGCTATCTGTGTAAAGATGCATATATCTTCACCGCAATCAGTATAAGCATGGAAATATCTACACCGCTATCTGTATGAACGTGGAATTAACTACACCGCTATCTGTCTGAACATGGAAATATCTAAAACCGCTATCAGCATGAAAATGGAAATATCTACACAGCTATCTGCATATACATGGAAATATCTACACCGCTATCTGTATAAACATGGAAATATCTACACCGCTATCTGTATAAACATGGAAATATCTACACCGCTACCTGTATAAACATGGAAATATCAGCAGCGCTATCTGTATGAACACGGAAATATCAGCCCCTCTATCTGTATGAATATGGAATTATCTACACCGCTATCTCTACGAACATGGAAATATCTACACCACTATCTGTTTGAACATGGAAATATCTAAACCGCTATCTGCATGGAAATAGAAATATATACACAGCTATCTGCATATACATGGAAATATCTACTCAGCTATCTCTTTACACATGGAAATAACTACACCGCTATCTGTATGAACATGGAAATATCTTCACGGCCATCTCTATGAAGATGGATATATCTACACAGCCATCTGGATGAACATGGAAATATCTACACCGCTATCTGTATGAACATGGAAATATCTACACCACTATCTGTGTAAACATGCATACAACTTCACCGCTATCTGCATAACCATGGAAATATCTACACCGATATCGGTATGAACATGGAAATATCTTCACCGCCATCTGTACGAACATGGATATATCTACACAGCCATCTTAATGAACATGGAAATATCAGCACCGCTGTCTGTATGAACATGGAAATATCTACACCGCTATCTGTATGAACATGGAAATATCTACACTGCTATCTGTATGAACATGGAAATGTCTACACCGCTATCTGTATGAACATGGAAATATCTACAACGCTATCTGTATGAACATGGAAATATCTTCACCGCCATCTGTATCAACATGGATATATCTACACAGCCATCTGGATGAACATGGAAATATCTACACCGCTATATGTATGAACATGGAAATAGCTACACCGCTATCTCTATGAACATGGAAATATCTACACCGCTATCTGTATGAACATGGAAATATCTACACCGCTATCTGTATGAACATGGAAATATCTTCACCGCCATCTGTATGAACATGGATATATCTACACCGCTTTCTGTGTAAACATGCATATATCTTCACCACTATCTGTATAAACTTGGAAATATCTACACCGCTATCTGTATGAACATGGAAATATCTACACCGCTATCTGTTTGAACATGGAAATATCTACACCGCTATATACATGAAAATGGAAATATCTACACAGCTATCTGCATATAAATGTAAATATCTACAAAGCTATCTCTTTACACATGGAAATAACTATACCGCTATCTCCATAAACATGGAAATATCTATACCGCCATCTGTATGAACATGGAAATATGTGCACCGCCATCTGTATTAACATACAAATATCTACACCGCCATCTGTATTAAGATGGAAATATCTACACCGCTATCTGTATAAACTTGGAGATATCTACACCGCTATCTGTATAAACATGGAAATATCTACACCGCAATCTGTATAAACATGGAAATATCAGCACCGCTATCTGTATGAATATGGAAATATCAACACTGCCATCTGTATTAAGATGGAGATATCTACACCGCTATCTGTATAAACATGGGAATATCTACACCGCTATCTGTATGAACATGGCAATAACTACACCAATATCTGTATGAACATGGAAATATCTACACCGATATCTGTATGAACATGGAAATATCTTCACCACCATCTGTATGAACATAGATATATCAACACAGCCATCTGGATGAACATGGAAATATCAGCACCGCCGTCTGTATGAACATGGAAATAACTACACCGCTATCTGTATGAACATGGAAATATCTACACCGCTATCTGTATGAACATGGAAATATCTTCACCGCCATCTGTATGAACATGGATATATCTACACAGCCATCTGGATGAACATGGAAATATCTACACCGCTATCTGTATGAACATGGAAATATCTACAACGCTATCTGTGTAAACATGTATACATCTTCACCACTATCTGTTTAAACATGGAAATATCTACACTGCTATCTGTATGAACATGGAAATATCTACACTGCTCTCTGTTTGAACATGGAAATATCTACACCGCTATCTGCATGAAAATGGAAATATCTACAAAGCTATCTGCATATAAATGGAAATATGTATACAGCTATATCTTTACACATGGAAATAACTACACCGCTATCTCTATAAACATGGAAATATCTACACCGCCATCTGTATGAACATGGAAATATCTGCACCGCCATCTGTATGAGCATATAAATATCTTCACCACCATCTGTATTAAGATGGAGATATCTACACCGCTATCTGTATAAACATGGAAATATCTACACCGCTATCTGTATAAACATGGATATATATACACAGCGATCTGGATGAACATGGAAATATCTACACCGCTCTCTGTATGAACATGGAAATATCTACACCGCTATCTGTGTAAAGATGCATATATCTTCACCGCAATCAGTATAAGCATGGAAATATCTACACCACTATCTGTATGAACGTGGAATTAACAACACCGCTATCTGTCTGAACATGGAATTATCTAAAACCGCTATCAGCATGAAAATGGAAATATCTACACAGCTATCTGCATATACATGGAAATATCTACAAAGCTATCTCTTTACACATGGAAATAACTACACCGCTATCTGTATAAACATGGAAATATCTACACCGCCATCTGTATGAACATGGAAATATCTGCACCGCAATCTGAATGAACATATAAATATCTACACCACCATCTGTATTAAGATGTAGATATCTACACCGCTATCTGTATAAACATGGAAATATCTACACCGCTATCTGTATAAACATGGAAATATCTACACTGCTATCTGTATAAACATGGAAATATCAGCACCGCTGTCTGTATGAACATGGAAATATCAGCCCCTCTATCTGTATGAACATGGAAATATCTACACCGCTATCTCTATGAACATGGAAATATCTACACCACTATCTGTATGAACATGGAAATAGCTACACCGCTATCTGTATGAGCATGGAAATATCTACACCGCTATCTGTATGAACATGAATATGTCTACACAGCCATCTGGATGAACATGGATATATCTACACAGCCATCTGTATGAACATGGAAATATCTACACTGCTATCTGTGTAAACATGCATACTTCTTCACCGCTATCTGTATAAACATGGAAATATCTACACCGCTATCTGTATGAACATGGAAATATCTACACCGCTATCTGTATGAACATGGAAATATCTACACCGGTATCTGTATGAACATGGAAATATTTTCACCGCCATATGTATGAACATGGATATATCTACACAGCCATCTGGATGAACTTGGAAATATCTACACAGCTATCTGTATGAACATGGAAATATATACACCGCTATCTGTGTAAACATGCATACATCTTCACCGCTATCTGTATAAACATGGAAATATCTACATCGCTATCCGTATGAACATGGAAATATCTACACCGCTATCTGTATGAACATGGAAATATCTACACCGCTATCTGTTTGAACATGAAAATATCTTCACCGCTATCTGCATGAAAATGGAAATATCTACACTGCTATCTGCATATACATGGAAATATCTACACAGCTATCTCCTTACACATGGAAATAACCACACCGCTATCTGTATGAACATGGAAATATCTACACCGCTATCTGTATGAACATGGAAATATCTGCACCGACATCTGTATGAACATATAAATATCTACACTGCCATCTGTATTAAGATGGAGATATCTACACCGCTATCTGTATAAACTTGGAAATATCTACACCGCTATCTGTATAAACATGGAAATATCTACACTGCAATCTGTATAAACATGGAAATAACTACACCGCTACCAGTATAAACATGGAAATATCAGCACCGCTATCTGTATGAACATGGAAATATCTACACCGCTATATCTATGAACATGGAAATTTCTACACCGCTATCTGTATGAACATGGAAATATCTACACCGCTATCTGTATGAACATGGAAATATCTACACCACTACCTGTATGAACATGGAAATATCTACACTGCTATCTGTATGAACATGGATATATGGTCACCGCCATCTGGATGAACACAGAAATATGTACACCGCTATCTGCATGAACATGGAAATATCTACACCGCTATCAGTATAAATATGCATACATCTTCACCGCAATCTGTATAAACATGCAAATATCTACACCGCTATCTCTATGAACATGGAAATACCTACACCGCTATCTGTTTGAACATGGAAATATCTACACCGCTGTCTGCATGAAAATGGAAATACCTACACAGCTATCTGCATATACATGGAAATATCTACACAGCTATCTCTTTACACATGGAAATAACTACACCGCTATATGTATGAACATGGAAATATCTACACCGCCATCTGTATGAACATGGAAATATCTGCACCGACATCTGTATGAACATATACATATCTAAACGGCCATCTGTATTAAGATGGAGATATCTACAACGATATCTGTATAAACATGGAAATATCTACACCGCTATCTGTATAAACATGGAAATATCTACACCGCTATCTGTATAAACATGGAAATATCTACACCGCTACCTGTATAAACATGGAAATATCACCACCGCTATCTGTGTGAACATGGAAATATCTACACCGCCATCTGGATGAACATGGAAATATCTACACAGCTATCTGTATGAACTTGGAAATATATACACCGCTATCTGTGTAAACATGCATACATCTTAACCGCTATCTGTATACACATGGAAATATCTACACCGCTACCTGTATAAACATGGAAATATCAGCACCGCTATCTGAATGAACATGGAAATATCAGCCCCTCTATCTGTATGAACATGGAAATACCTACACCACTATCTGTATGAACATGGAAATATCTACACCGCTATCTGTATGAACATGGAAATATCTTCACCGCCATCTGTATGAACATAGATATATCTTCACAGCCATGTGGATGAACATGGAAATATCTACACCGCTATCTGTATGAACATGGAAATAGCTACACCGCTATCTGTATGAACATGGAAATATCTACACCACTATCTGTATGAACATGTAAATATCTACACCGCTATCTGTATGAACATGGAAATATCTTCACCGCCATCTGTATGAACATGGATATATCTACACAGCCATCTGGATGAACATGGAAATATCTACACAGCTATCTGAATGAACATGGAAATATATGCACCGCTATCTGAGTAAACATGCATACATCTTCACCGCTATCTGTATAAACATGGAAATATCTACATCGCTATCCGTATGAGCATGGAAATATCTACACCGCTATCTGTTTGAACATGGAAATATCTACACCGCTATCTGCATGAAAATGGAAATATCTACACAGCTATCTGCATATACATGGAAATATCTACAAAGCTATCTCTTTACACATGGAAATAACTACACCGCTATCTCTATAAACATGGAAATATCTACACCGCCATCTGCATGAACATGGAAATATCTGCACCGCCATCTGTAAGAACATATAAATATCTACACCGCCATCTGTATGAACATGGAAATATCTACACCGCTATCTGTATAAACCTGGAAATATCTACACCGCTACCAGTATAAACATGGAAATATCAGCACCGCTATCGGTATGAACATGGAAATATCTACTCCGCTATCTCTATGAACATGGAAATATCTACACCGCTATCTGTATGAACATGGAAATATCTTCACCGCCATCTGTATGAACATGGATATATCTACACAGCCATCTGTATGAACATGGAAATATCTACACCGCTATCTGTATGAACATGGAAATATCTACACCGCTATCTGTATGAGCATGGAAATAACTTCACCGCCATCTGAATGAACATGGATATGTCTACACGGCCATCTGGATGAAGATGGAAAGATCTACACCGCGATCTGTATGAACATGGAAATATCTACACTGCTATCTTTGTAAACATGCATACATCTTCACCGCTATCTGTATAAACATGGAAATATCTACACCGCTATCTGTATGAACATGGAAATATCTACACCGCTATCTGTATGAACATGTAAATACCTACACCGGTATCTGTATGAACATGGAAATATCTTCACTGCCATCTGTATGAACATGGATATATCTACACAGCCATCAGGATGAACATGGAATTATCTACACAGCTATCTGTATGAACATGGAAATATATACACCACTATCTGTGTAAACATGCATACATCTTCACCGCTATCTTTATAAACATGGAAATATCTACATCGCTATCCGTATGATAATGGGAATATCTACACCACTATCTGTTTGAACATGGAAATATCTACACCGCTATCTGCATGAAAATGGAAATATCTACACAGCTATCTGCATATACATGGAAATATCTACAAAGCTATCTCTTTACACATGGAAATATCTACACCGCTTTCTGTATAAACATGGAAATACCTACACCGCTACCTGTATAAACATGGAAATATCAGCAGCGCTATCTGTATGAACATGGAAATATCTACATCGCTATCTGTACGAACATGGAAATATCTACACCGCTATCTGTATGAACATGGATATATCTACACAGCCATCTGTATGAACATGGAAATATCTACACCGCTATCTGTATGAACATGGAAATATCTACACCGCTATCTGTATGAATATGGAAATATCTACACCGCTATCTCTATGAACATGGAAATATCTTCACTGCTATCTGTTTGAACATGGAAATATCTACACCGCTGTCTGCATGAAAATGGAAATATCTACACAGCTATCTGCATATACATGGAAATATCTACACAGCTATTTTTTTCACATGGAAATAACTACACCGCTATCTCTATAAACATGGAAATATCTACACCGCCATCTGTATGAACACTGAAATATCTGCACTGACATCTGTATGAACGTATACATATCTACACGGCCATCTGTATTAAGATGGAGATATCTACACCGATATCTGTATAGACATGGAAATATCTACACCGCTATCTGTATAAACATGGAAATATCTACACCGCTACCTGTATAAACATGGATATATCTACACCGCTACCTGTATAAACATGGAAATATCAGCAGCGCTATCTGTATGAACATGGAAATATCAGCCCCTCTATCTGTATGAATATGGAATTATCTACACCGCTATCTCTATGAACATGGAAATATCTACACCACTATCTGTTTGAACATGGAAATATCTAAACCGCTATCTGCATGGAAATAGAAATATATACACAGCTATCTGCATATACATGGAAATATCTACTCAGCTATTTCTTTACACATGGAAATAACTACACCGCTATCTGTATGAACATGGAAATATCTTCACGGCCATCTCTATGAAGATGGATATATCTACACAGCCATCTGGATGAACATGGAAATATCTACACCGCTATCTGTATGAACATGGAAATATCTACACCGCTATCTGTGTAAACATGCATACAACTTCACCGCTATCTGCATAAACATGGAAATATCTACACTGCTATCTGTATGAACATGGAAATATCTACACCGCCATCTGTATGAACATGGAAATATCAGCACCGCCATCTGTATGAACATATAAATAACTACACCGCCATCTATATTAAGATATAGATATCCACACCGCTATCTGTATAAACTTGGAAATATCTACACCGCTATCTGTATAAACATGGAAATATCTAAACCGCAATCTGTATAAACATGGAAATATCTACACCTCTACCTGTATAAATATGGAAATATCAGCACCGCTATCTGTATTAACATGGAAATATCTACACCGCTATCTCTATGAACATGGAAATTTCTACACCGCTATCTGTATGAACATGGAAATGGCTACACTGCTATCTGTATGAACATGGAAATATCTACACCACTACCTGTATGAACATGGAAATATCTACACCGCTATCTGTATGAACATGTATATATCTACACAGCCATCTGGATGAACACGGAAATATCTACACCGCTATCTGTATGAACATGGAAATATCTACACCGCTATGTGTATAAACTTGGAAATATCTACACCGCTATCTGTATAAACATGGAAATATCGAAACCGCAATCTGTATAAACACGGCAATATCTACACCTCTACCTGTATAAACATGGAAATATCAGCACCGCTATCTGTATGAACATGGAAATATCTACACCGCTATCTCTATGAACATGGAAATTTCTACACCGCTATCTGTATGAACATGGAAATGGCTACACTGCTATCTGTATGAACATGGAAATATCTACACCACTACCTGTATGAACATGGAAATATCTACACCGCTATCTGTATAAACTTGGAAATATCTACACCGCTACCTGTATAAACATGGAACTATCTACACCGCAATCTGTATTAACATGGAAATATCTACACCACAACGTGTATAAACATTGAAATATCAGCACCGCTATCTGTATGAACATGGAAATATCTACACCGCTATCTCTATGAAGATGGAAATTTCAACACCCCTATCTGTATGAACATGGAAATATCTTCACCGCCATCTTATGAACATAGATATATCTACACAGCCATCTGCATGAACATGGAAATATATAAACCGCCATCTGTATGAACATGGAAATATCTGCACCCCCATCTGTATGAACATATAAATATCTACACCGCCATCTGTTTTAAGATGGGGATATCTACACCGCTATGTGTATAAACCTGGAAATATCTACACCGCTATCTGTATAATGATGGAAATATCTACACCGCTTTCTGTATAAACATGGAAATATCTTCACCGCTACCTGTATAAACATGGAAATATCAGCACCGCTATCTGTATGAACACGGAAGTATCTACACCGCTATCTGTACGAACATGAAAATATCTACACCGCTATCTGTATGAACATGGATATATCTTCACAGCCATCTGGATGAACATGGAAATATCTACACCGCTATCTGTGTAAACATGCATACATCTTCACCGCTATCTGTATACACATGGAAATATCTACACCGCTATCTGTATGAACATGGAAATATCTACACCGCTATCTGTATGAACATGGAAATATCTACACCGCTATCTGTTTGAACATGGAAATATCTTCACCGCTATCTACATGAAAATGGAAATATCTACACTGCTATCTGCATATACATGGAAATATCTACACAGCTATCTCTTTACACATGGAAATAACCACACCACTATCTGTATGAACATGGAAATATCTACACCGCCATCTGTATGAACATGGAAATATCTGCACCGCCATCTGTATGAACATATAAATATCTACACCGCCATCTGTATTAAGATGGAGATATCTACACCGCTATCTGTATAAACATGGAAATATCTACACCGCTATCTGTATAAACATGGAAATATCTACACCGCTATCTGTATAAACATGGAAATATCTACACCGCTACCTGTATAAACATGGAAATATCAGCACCGCTATCTGTATGAAGATGGAAATATCTACACCGCTATCTGTATGAACATGGAAATATCTACACCGCTATCTGTATGAACATGGAAATATCTACACCGCTATCTGTATGAACATGGAAATATCTACACCGCTATCTGAACATGGAAATATCTACACCGCTGTCTGCATGAAAATGGAAATATCTACACAGCTATCTGCATATACATGGAAATATCTACACAGCTATCTCTTCTCACATGGAAATAACTACACCGCTATCTCTATAAACATGGAAATATCTACACCGCCATCTGTATGAACATGGAAATATCTGCAACGCCATCTGTATGAACATATAAATATCCACACCGCCATTTGCATTAAGAAGGAGATATCTACACCGCTATCTGTATAAACATGGAAATACCTACACCGCTGTCTGTATAAACATGGAAATATCTACACTGCTATGTGTATAAACATGGAAATATCTACACCGCTACCAGTATAAACATGGAAATATCAGCACCGATATCGGTATGAACATGGAAATATCTACACCGCTATCTCTATGAACATGGAAATATCTACACCGCTATCTGTATGAACATGGAAATATCTTCACCGCCATCTGTATGGACATGGATATATCTACACAGCCATCTGTATGAACATGGAAATATCTACACCGCTATCTGTATGAACATGGAAATATCTACACCGCTATCTGTATGAGCATGGAAATAACTTCACCGCCATCTGTATGAACATGGATATGTCTACACGGCCATCTGGATGAACATGGAATGATCTACACCGCGATCTGTATGAACATGGAAATATCTACACTGCTGTCTGTGTAAACATGCATACATCTTCACCGCTATCTGTATAAACATGGAAATATCTACACTGCTATCTGTATGAACATGGAAATATCTACACCGATATCTGTATGAACATGGAAATATCTACACCGGTATCTGTATGAACATGGAAATATCTTCATCGCCATCTGTATGGACATGGATATATCTACACAGCCATCTGGATGAACATGGAAATATCTACAAAGCTATCTGTATGAACGTGGAAATATATACACCGCTATCTGTGTAAACATGCAAACATCTTCACCGCTATCTGTATAAACATGGAAATATCTACACCGTTATCTGTATGAACATGGAAATAGCTACACCGCTATCTGTATGAACTTGGAAATATCTACACCACTATCCGTGTGAACATGGAAATACCAACACCGCTATCTGTATGAACATGGAAATATCTTCACCGCCATCTGTATGAACATGGATATATCTACACAGCCATCTGGATGAACATGGAAATATCTACATGGCTATCTGTATGAACATGGAAATAGCTACACCTCTATCTGTATGAACATGGAAATATCTACACCGCTATCTGTATGAACATGGAAAGATCTACACCGCTATCTGTATGAACATGGAAATATCTACACCGGTATCTGTATGAACATGGAAATAACTTCATCGCCATCTGTATGAACATGGATATATCTACACAGACATCTGGATGAACATGGAAATATCTACACAGCTATCTGTATGAACGTGGAAATATATACACCGCTATCTGTGTAAACATGCAAACATCTTCACCGCTATCTGTATAAACATGGAAATATCTACATCGCTATCCGTATGAACATGGAAATATCTACACCGCTGTCTGTTTGAACATGGAAATATCTACACCGCTATCTGCATGAAAATGGAAATATCTACACAGCTATCTGCATATACATGGAAATATCTACAATGCTATCTCTTTACACATGGAAATATCTACACCGCTATCTGTATAAACATGGAAATACCTACACCGCTACCTGTATAAACATGGAAATATCAGCACCGCTATCTGTATGAACATGGAAATACCTACACCGCTATCTGTACGAACATGGAAATATCTACACCGCTATCTGTATGAACATGGATATATCTACACAGCCATCTGGATGAACATGGAAATATATACATCGCTATCTGTTTAAACATGCATACATCTTCTATGCTATCTGTATAAACATGGAAATATCTACACCGCTATCTGTATGAACATGGAAATATCTACACCGCTATCTGTATGAACATGGAAATATCTACAACGCTATCTGTTTGAACATGGAAATATCTTCACCGCTATCTGCATGAAAATGGAAATATCTACACTGCTATCTGCATATACATGGAAATATCTACACAGCTATCTCTTTACACATGGAAATAACAACACCGCTATCTGTATGAACATGGAAATATCTACACCGCTATCTGTATGAACATGGAAATATTTACACCGCTATCTGTTTGAACATGGAAATATCTTCACCGCTATCTGCATGAAAATTGAAATATCTACACTGCTATCTGCATATACATGGAAATATCTTCACAGCTATCTCTTTACACATGGAAATAACCACACCGCTATCTGTATGAACATGGAAATATCTACACCGCCATCTGTATGAACATGGAAATATCTGCACCGCCATCTGTATGAACATATAAATATCTACACCGCCATCTGTATTAAGATGGAGATATCTACACCGCTATCTGTATAAACATGGAAATATCTACACCGTTATCTGTATGAACATGGAAATAGCTACAAAGCTATCTGTATGAACTTGGAAATATCTACACCACTATCTGTGTGAACATGGAAATATCTTCACCGCCATCTGTATGAACATGGATATATCTACACAGCCATCTGGATGAACATGGAAATATCTACACCGCTATCTGTATGAACATGGAAAGATCTACACCGCTATCTGTATGAACATGGAAATATCTACACCGGTATCTGTATGAACATGGAAATATCTTCATCGCCATCTGTATGAACATGGATATATCTACACAGCCATCTGGATGAACATGGAAATATCTACACAGCTATCTGTATGAACGTGGAAATATATGCACCGCTATCTGTGTAAACATGCAAACATCTTCACCGCTATCTGTATAAATATGGAAATATCTACATCGCTATCCGTATGAACATGGAAATATCTACACCGCTATCTGTTTGAACATGGAAATATCTACAACGCTATCTGAATGAAAATGGAAATATCTACATAGCTATCTGCATATACATGGAAATATCTACAATGCTATCTCTTTACACATGGAAATATCTACACCGCTATCTGTATAAACATGGAAATACCTACACCGCTACCTGTATAAACATGGAAATATCAGCACCGCTATCTGTATGAACATGGAAATATCTACACCGCTATCTGTACGAACATGGAAATATCTACACCGCTATCTGTATGAACATGGATATATCTACACAGCCATCTGGATGAACATGGAAATATATACACCGCTATCTGTGTAAACATGCATTCATCTTCACCGCTATCTGTATAAACATGGAAATATCTACACCGCTATCTGTATGAACATGGAGATATCTACACCGCTATCTGTATGAACATGGAAATATCTACACCGCTATCTGTTTGAACATGGAAATATCTTCACCGCTATCTGCATGAAAATGGAAATATCTACACTGCTATCTGCATATACATGGAAATATCTACACATCTATCTCTTTACACATGGAAATAACAACACCGCTATCTGTATGAACATGGAAATATCTACACTGCTATCTGTATGAACATGGAAATATCTACACCGCTATCTGTTTGAACATGGAAATATCTTCACCGCTATCTGCATGAAAATTGAAATATCTACACTGCTATCTGCATATACATGGAAATATCTTCACAGCTATCTCTTTACACATGGAAATAACCACACCGCTATCTGTATGAACATGGAAATATCTACACCGCCATCTGTATGAACATGGAAATATCTGCACCGCCATCTGTATGAGCATATAAATATCTACACCGCCATCTGTATTAAGATGGAGATATCTACACCGCTATCTGTATAAACATGGAAATATCTACACCGTTATCTGTATGAACATGGAAATAGCTACACCGCTATCTGTATGAACTTGGAAATATCTACACCACTATCTGTGTGAACATGGAAATACCAACACCGCTATCTGTATGAACATGGAAATATCTTCACCGCCATCTGTATGAACATGGATATATCTACACAGCCATCTGGATGAACATGGAAATATCTACATGGCTATCTGTATGAACATGGAAATAGCTACACCTCTATCTGTATGAACATGGAAATATCTACACCGCTATCTGTATGAACATGGAAAGATCTACACCGCTATCTGTATGAACATAGAAATATCTACACCGGTATCTCTATGAACATGGAAATATCTTCATCGCCATCTGTATGAACATGGATATATCTACACAGCCATCTGGATGAACATGGAAATATCTACACAGCTATCTGTATGAACGTGGAAATATATACACCGCTATCTGTGTAAACATGCAAACATCTTCACCGCTATCTATATAAACATGGAAATATCTACATCGCTATCCATATGAACATGGAAATATCTACACCGCTATCTGTTTGAACATGGAAATATCTACACCGCTATCTGCATGAAAATGGAAATATCTACACAGCTATCTGCATATACATGGAAATATCTACAATGCTATCTCTTTACACATGGAAATATCTACACCGCTATCTGTATAAACATGGAAATACCTACACCGCTACCTGTATAAACATGGAAATATCAGCACCGCTATCTGTATGAACATGGAAATATCTACACCGCTATCTGTACGAACATGGAAATATCTACACCGCTATCTGTATGAACATGGATATATCTACACAGCCATCTGGATGAACATGGAAATATATACACCGCTATCTGTGTAAACATGCATACATCTTCACCGCTATCTGTATAAACATGGAAATATCTACACCGCTATCTGTATGAACATGGAAATATCTACACCGCTATCTGTATGAACATGGAAATATCTACACCGCTATCTGTTTGAACATGGAAATATCTTCACCGCTATCTGCATGAAAATGGAAATATCTACACTGCTATCTGCATACACATGGAAATATCTACACAGCTATCTCTTTACACATGGAAATAACAACACCGCTATCTGTATGAACATGGAAATATCTACACCGCTATCTGTATGAACATGGAAATATCTACACCGCTATCTGTTTGAACATGGAAATATCTTCACCGCTATCTGCATGAAAATTGAAATATCTACACTGCTATCTGCATATACATGGAAATATCTTCACAGCTATCTCTTTACACATGGAAATAACCACACCGCTATCTGTATGAACATGGAAATATCTACACCGCCATCTGTATGAACATGGAAATATCTGCACCGCCATCTGTATGAACATATAAATATCTACACCGCCATCTGTATTAAGAAGGAGATATCTACACCGCTATCTGTATAAACATGGAAATATCTACACCGTTATCTGTATGAACATGGAAATAGCTACACCGCTATCTGTATGAACTTGGAAATATCTACACCACTATCTCTGTGAACATGGAAATACCAACACCGTTATCTGTATGAACATGGAAATATCTTCACCGCCATCTGTATGAACATGGATATATCCACACAGCCATCTGGATGAACATGGAAATATCTACATGGCTATCTGTATGAACACGGAAATAGCTACACCTCTATCTGTATGAACATGGAAATATATACACCGCTATCTGTATGAACATGGAAATATCTACACCGCTATCTGTATGAACATGGAAATATCTTCACTGCCTTCTGTATGAACATGGTTATATCTACACAGCCATCTCGATGAACATGGAAATATCCACACCGCTATCTGTACGAACATGGAAATATCTACACCGCTATCTGCATGAAAATGGAAATATCTACACAGCTATCTGCATATACATGGAAATATCTAGAAAGCTATTTCTTTGCACATGGAAATAACTACACCGCTATCTCTATAAACATGGAAAAATCTACACCGCCATCTGTATGAACATGGAAATATCTGCACCGCCATCTGTATGAACATAAAAATATCAACACCGCCATCTGTATTAAGATGGAGATATCTACACCAGTATCTGTATAAACATGGAAATATCTACACCGCTATCTGAATAAACATGGAAATATCTACACCGCTATCTGTATGAACATGGAAATATCTACACCGCTATCTGTATGAACATGGAAATATCTGCACCGCCATCGATATGAACATATAAATATCTACACCGCCATCTGTATTAAGATGGAGATATCTACACCACTATCTGTATAAACATGGAAATATCTACACCGCTATCTGTATAAACATGGAAATATCTACACCGCTATCTGTATAAACATGGAAATATCTACACCGCTATCTGTATAAACATGGAAATATCTACACCGCTATCTGTATGAACATGGAAATATCAGCACTGCTATCTGTATGAACATGGAAATATCTACACCGCTATCTCTATGAACATGGAAATATCTACACCGATATCTGTATGAACATGGAAATATCTTCACCGCCTTCTGTACGAACATGGATATATCTACACAGCCATCTTAATGAACATGGAAATATCAGCACCGCTGTCTGTATGAACATGGAAATATCTACACCGCTATCTGTATTTACATGGAAATATCTACACCGCTATCTGTATGAACATGGAAATGTCTACACCGCTATCTGTATGAACATGGAAATATCTACAACGCTATCTGTATGAACATAGAAATATCTTCACCGCCATCTGTATCAACATGGATATATCTACACAGCCATCTGGATGAACATGGAAATATCTACACCGCTATATGTATGAACATGGAAATAGCTACACCGCTATCTCTATGAACATGGAAATATCTACACCGCTATCTGTATGAACATGGAAATATCTACACCGCTATCTGTATGAACATGGAAATATCTTCACCGCCATCTGTATGAACATGGCTATATCTACACCGCTATCTGTGTACACATGCATACATCTTCACCGCTACCTGTATAAACTTGGAAATATCTACACCGCTATCTGTATGAACATGGAAATATCTACACTGCTCTCTGTTTCAACATGGAAATATCTACACCGCTATCTGCATGAAAATGGAAATATCTACAAAGCTATCTGCATATAAATGGAAATATCTATACAGCTATCTCTTTACACATGGAAATAACTACACCGCTATCTCTATAAACATGGAAATATCTACACCGCCATCTGTATGAACATGGAATTATCTGCACCGCCATCTCTTTGAGCATATAAATATCTTCACCACCATCTGTATTAAGATGGAGATATCTACACCGCTATCTGTATAAACATGGAAATATCTACACCGCTATCTGTATAAACATGGATATATCTACACAGCGATCTGGATGAACATGGAAATATCTACACCGCTCTCTGTATGAACATGGAAATATCTACACCGCTATCTGTGTAAAGATGCATACATCTTCACCGCAATCAGTATAAGCATGGAAATATCTACATCGCTATCCGTATGAACATGGAAACATCTAAACCTCTATCTGTTTGAACATGGAAATATCTACACCGCTATCTGCATGAAAATGGAAATATCTACACAGCTATCTGCATATACATGGAAATATCTACAAAGCTATGTCTTTACACATGGAAATAACTACACCGCTATCTCTATAAACATGGAAATATCTACACCGCCATCTGTATGAACATGGAAATATCTGCACCGCCATCTGTATGAACATATAAATATCTACACCACCATCTGTATTAAGATGGGGATATCTACACCGCTATCTGTATAAACCTGGAAATATCTACACCGCTATATGTATAATCATGGAAATATCTACACCGCTATCTGTATAAACATGGAAATATTTCACCGCTACCTGTATAAACATGGAAATATCAGCACCGCTATCTGTATGAACATGGAAATGTCTACACCGCTCTCTGTATGAACATGAAAATATCTACACCGCTATCTGTATGAACATGGATATATCTACACAGCCATCTGGATGAACATGGAAATATCTACACCGCTATCTGTGTAAACATGCATACATCTTCACCGCTATCTGTATAAACATGGAAATATCTACACCGCTATCTGTATGAACATGGAAATATCTACACCGCTATCTGTATGAACATGGAAATATCTACACCGCTATCTGTTTGAACATGGAAATATCTTCACCGCTATCTACATGAAAATGGAATTATCTACACTGCTATCTGCATATACATGGAAATATCTACAAAGCTATCTCTTTACACATGGAAATAACCACACCACTATCTGTATGAACATGGAAATATCTACACCGCCATCTGTATGAACATTGAAATATCTGCACCGCCATCTGTATGAACATATAAATATCCACACCGCCATTTGCATTAAGAAGGAGATATCTAAACTGCTATCTGTATAAACATGGAAATATCTACACCGCTGTCTGTATAAACATGGAAATAGCTAAACTGCTATCTGTATAAACATGGAAATATCTACAACGCTACCAGTATAATCATGGAAATATCAGCACCGCTATCGGTATGAACATGGAAATATCTACACCGCTATCTCTATGAACATGGAAATATCTACACCGCTATCTGTATGAACATGGAAATATCTTCACCGCCATCTGTATGGACATGGATATATCTACACAGCCATCTGTATGAACATGGAAATATCTACACCGCTATCTGTATGAACATGGAAATATCTACACCGCTATCTGTATGAGCATGGAAATAACTTCACCGCCATCTGTATGAACATGGATATGTCTACAAGGCCATCTGGATGAACATGGAAAGATCTACACCGCGATCTGTATGAACATGGAAATATCTACACTGCTATCTGTGTAAACATGCATACATCTTCACCGCTATCTGTATAAACATGGAAATATCTACACTGCTATCTGTATGAACATGGAAATAACTACACCGCTATCTGTATGAACATGGAAATATCTACACCGGTATCTGTATGAACATGGAAATATCTTCACCGCCATCTGTATGAACATGGATATATCTACACAGCCATCTGGATGAACATGGAAATATCTACACAGCTATCTGTATGAACGTGGAAATATATACACCGCTATCTGTGTAAACATGCAAACATCTTCACCGCTATCTGTATAGACATGGAAATATCTACATCGCTATCCGTATGAACATGGAAATATCTACACAGCTATCTGCATATACATGGAAATATCTACAAAGCTATCTCTTTACACATGGAAATAACTACACCGCTATCTCCATAAACATGGAAATATCTATACCGCCATCTGTATGAACATGGAAATATCTGCACCGCCATCTGTATTAACATACAAATATCTACACCGCCATCTGTATTAAGATGGAGATATCTACACCGCTATCTGTATAAACTTGGAGATATCTACACCGCTATCTGTATAAACATGGAAATATCTACACCGCAATCTGTATAAACATGGAAATATCAGCACCGCTATCTGTATGAATATGGAAATATCAACACTGCCATCTGTATTAAGATGGAGATATCTACACCGCTATCTGTATAAACATGGAAATATCTACACCGCTATCTGTATGAACATGGCAATACCTACACCGCTATCTGTATGAACATGGAAATATCTACACCAATATCTGTATGAACATGGAAATATCTTCACCACCATCTGTATGAACATAGATATATCTACACAGCCATCTGGATGAACATGGAAATATCAGCACCGCTGTCTGTATGAACATGGAAATAACTACATCGCTATCTGTATGAACATGGAAATATCTACACCGCTATCTGTATGAAAATGGAAATATCTTCACTGCCATCTGTATGAACATGGATATATCTACACAGCCATCTGGATGAACATGGAAATATCTACACCGCTGTCTGTATGAACATGGAAATATCTACACCGATATCTGTGAAAACATGTATACATCTTCACCACTATCTGTTTAAACATGGAAATATCTACACTGCTATCTGTATGAACATGGAAATATCTACACTGCTCTCTGTTTGAACATAGAAATATCTACACCGCTATCTGCATGAAAATGGAAATATCTACAAAGCTATGTGCATATAAATGGAAATATCTTTACAGCAATCTCTTTACACATGGAAATAACTGCACCGCTATCTCTATAAACATGGAAATATCTACACCGCCATCTGTATGAACATGGAAATATCTGCACCGCCATCTGTAGGAGCATATAAATATCTTCACCACCATCTGTATTAAGATGGATATATCTACACCGCTATCTGTATAAACATGGAAATATCTACACCGCTATCTGTATAAACATGGATATATCTACACAGCGATCTGGATGAACATGGAAATATCTACACCGCTCTCTGCATGAACATGGAAATATCTACACCGCTATCTGTGTAAAGATGCATATATCTTCACCGCAATAAGTATAAGCATGGAAATATCTACACCGCTATCTGTATGAACGTGGAAATAACTACACCGCTATCTGTTTGAACATGGAAATATCTAAACCGCTATCAGCATGAAAATGGAAATATCTACACAGCTATCTGCATATACATGGAAATATCTACACAGCTATCTCTTTACACATGGAAATAACTACACCGCTATCTCTATAAACATGGAAATATCTACACCGCCATCTGTATGAACATGGAAATATCTGCACCGCCATCTGTATGAACATATAAATATCTACACCGCCATCTGTATTAAGATGTAGATATCTACACCGCTATCTGTATAAACATGGAAATATCTACACCGCTATCTGTATAAACATGGAAATATCTACACTGCTATCTGTATAAACATGGAAATATCTACACCGCTATCTGTATAAACATGGAAATATCAGCACCGCTGTCTGTATGAACATGGAAATATCAGCCCCTCTATCTGTATGAACATGGAAATATCTACACCGCTATCTCTATGAACATGGAAATATCTACACCACTATCTGTATGAACATGGAAATAACTACACCGCTATCTGTATGAGCATGGAAATATCTACACCGCTATCTGTATGAACATGGATATGTCTCCACGGCCATCTGGATGAACATGGATATATCTACACAGCCATCTGTATGAAAATGGAAATATCTACACTGCTATCTGTGTAAACATGCATACATCTTCACCGCTATCTGTATAAACATGGAAATATCTACACCGCTATCTGTATGAACATGGAAATATCTACACCGCTATCTGTATGAACATGGAAATATCTACACCGGTATCTGTATGAATATGGAAATATCTTCACCGCCATCTGTATGAACATGGATATATCTACACAGCCATCTGGATGAACATGGAAATATCTACACAGCTATCTGTATGAACATGGAAATATATACACCGCTATCTGTGTAAACATGCATACATCTTCACCGCTATCTGTATAAACATGGAAATATCTACATCGCTATCCGTATGAACATGGAAATATCTACACCGCTATCTGTTTGAACATGGAAATATCTACACCGCTATCTGCATGAAATTGGAAATATCTACACAGCTATCTGCATATACATGGAAATATCTACAAACCTATCTCTTTACACATGGAAATAACTGCACCGCTATCTGAATAAACATGGAAATATCTACACCGCCATCTGTATGAACATGGAAATATCTGCACTGCCATCTGTATGAACATATAAATATCTACACCGACATCTGTATTAAGATGGGGATATCTACACAGCCATCTGGATGAACATGGAAATATCTACACCGCTATCTGTGTAAACATGCATACATCTTCACCGCTATCTGTATAAACATGGAAATATTTACAACGCTATCTGTATGAACATGGAAATATCTACACCGCTATCTGTATGAACATGGAAATATCTACACCGCTATCTGTTTGAACATGAAAATATCTTCACCGCTATATGCATGAAAATGGAAATATCTACACTGCTATCTGCATATACATGGAAATATCTACACAGCTATCTCTTTACACATGGAAATAACCACACCGCTATCTGTATGAACATGGAAATATCTACACCGCTATCTGTATGAACATGGAAATATCTGCACCGACATCTGAATGAACATATAAATAACTACAACGCCATCTGTATTAAGATGGAGATATCTACACCGCTATCTGTATAAACTTGGAAATATCTACACCGCTATCTGTATAAACATGGAAATACCTACACTGCAATCTGTATAAACATGGAAATAACTACACCGCTCCCAGTATAAATATGGAAATATCAGCACCGCTATCTGTATGAACATGGAAATATCTACACCGCTATATCTATGAACATGGAAATTTCTACACCGCTATCTGTATGAACATGGAAATATCTACACCGCTATCTGTATGAGCATGGAAATATCTACACCACTACCTGTATGAACATGGAAATATCTACACTGCTATCTGTATGAACATGGATATATGTACACCGCCATCTGGATGAACACGGAAATATCTACACCGCTATCTGTATGAACATGGAAATATCTACACCGCTATCTGTATAAATATGCATACATCTTCACCGCAATCTGTATAAACATGGAAATATCTACACCGCTATCTCTATGAACATGGAAATATCTACACCGCTATCTGTTTGAACATGGAAATATCTACACCGCTGTCTGCATGAAAATGGAAATATCTACACAGCTATCTGCATATACATGGAAATATCTACACAGCTATCTCTTTACACATGGAAATAACTACACCGCTATCTGTATGAACATGGAAATATCTACACCGCCATCTGTATGAACATGGAAATATCTGCACCGACATCTGTATGAACATATACATATCTACACGGCCATCTGTATTAAGATGGAGATATCTACACCGCTATCTGTATAAACATGGAAATATCTACACCGCTATCTGTATAAACATGGAAATATCTACACCGGTATCTGTATAAACATGGAAATATCTAAACCGCTACCTGTATAAACTTGGAAATATCACCACCGCTATCTGTATGAACATGGAAATATTCACACCGCCATCTGGATGAACATGGAAATATCTACACAGCTATCTGTATGAACATGGAAATATATACACCACTATCTGTGTAAACATGCATACATCTTCACCGCTATCTGTATAAACATGGAAATATCTACACCGCTACCTGTATAAACATGGAAATATCAGCACCGCTATCTGTATGAACATGGAAATATCAGCCCCTCTATCTGTATGAACATGGAAATACCTACACCACTCTCTGTATGAACATGGAAATATCTACACCGCTATGTGTATGAACATGGAAATATCTTCACCGCCATCTGTATGAACATAGATATATCTACACAGCCATCTGGATGAACATGGAAATATCTACACCGCTATCTGTATGAACATGGAAATAGCTACACCGCTATCTGTATAAACATGGAAATATCTACACCACTATCTGTATGAACATGGAAATATCTACACCGCTATCTGTATGAACATGGAAATATCTTCACCGCCATCTCTATGAACATGGATATATCTACACAGCCATCTGGATGAACATGGAAATATCTACACCGCTATGTGTATGAACATGGAAATAGCTACACCGCTATCTGTATGTACTTGGAATTATCTACACCGCTATCTGTATTAACATGGAAATATCTTCACCGCCATCTGTATGAACATGGATATATCTACACAGCCATCTGGATGAACATATAAATATCTACACCGCCATCTGTATTAAGATGGGGATATCTACACCGCTATCTGTATAAACCTGGAAATATCTACACCGCTATCTGTATAAACATGGAAATATCTACACCGCTACCAGTATAAACATGGAAATATCAGCACCGCTATCGGTATGAACATGGAAATATCTACACCGCTATCTCTATGAACATGGAAATATCTACACCGCTATCTGTATGAACATGGAAATATCTTCACCGCCATCTGTATGAACATGGATATATCTACACAGCCATCTGTATGAACATGGAAATATCTACACCGCTATCTGTATGAACATGGAAATATCAGCCCCTCTATCTGTATGAACATGGAAATACCTACACCACTCTCTGTATGAACATGGAAATATCTACACCGCTATGTGTATGAACATGGAAATATCTTCACCGCCATCTGTATGAACATAGATATATCTACACAGCCATCTGGATGAACATGGAAATATCTACACCGCTATCTGTATGAGCACGGAAATAGCTACACCGCTATCTGTATAAACATGGAAATATCTACACCACTATCTGTATGAACATGGAAATAGCTACACCGCTATCTGTATGAACATGGAAATATCTTCACCGCCATCTGTATGAACATGGATATATCTACAGAGCCATCTGGATGAACATTAAAATATCTACACCGCTATCTGTATGAACATGGAAATAGCTACAGCACTATCTGTATGTACTTGGAATTATCTACACCGCTATCTGTATGAACATGGAAATATCTTCACCGCCATCTGTATGAACATGGATATATCTACACAGCCATCTGGATGAACATATAAATATCTACATCGCCATCTGTATTAAGATGGGGATATCTACACCGCTATCTGTATAAACCTGGAAATATCTACACCGCTATCTGTATAAACATGGAAATATCTACACCGCTACCAGTAAAAACATGGAAATATCAGCACCGCTATCGGTATGAACATGGAAATATCTACACCGCTATCTCTATGAACATGGAAATATCTACACCGCTATCTGTATGAACATGGAAATATCTTCACCGCCATCTGTATGAACATGGATATATCTACACAGCCATCTGTATGAACATGGAAATATCTACACCGCTATCTGTATGAACATGGAAATATCTACACCGCTATCTGTATGAGCATGGAAATAACTTCACCGCCATCTGAATGAACATGGATATGTCTACACGGCCATCTGGATGAACATGGAAAGATCTACACCGCGATCTGTATGAACATGGAAATATCTACATTGCTATCTTTGTAAACATGCATACATCTTCACTGCTATCTGTATAAACATGGAAATATCTGCACCGCTATCTGTATGAACATGGAAATATCTACACCGCTATCTGTATGAACATAGAAATACCTACACCGGTATCTGTATGAACATGGAAATATCTTCACCGCCATCTGTATGAACATGGATATATCTACACAGCCATCTGGATGAACATGGAAATATCAACACAGCTATCTGTATGAACATGGAAATATATACACCGCTATCTGTGTAAACATGCATACGTCTTCAGCGCTATCTGTATAAACATGGAAATATATACATCGCTATCCGTATGAACATGGAAATATCTACAGCACTATCTGTTTGAACATGGAAATATGTACACCGCTATCTGCATGAAAATGGAAATATCTACACAGCAATCTGCATATACATGAAAATATCTACAAAGCTATGTCTTTACACATGGAAATATCTACACCGCTATCTGTACAAACACGGAAATACCTACACCGCTACCTGTATAAACATGGAAATATCAGCACCGCTATCTGTATGAACATGGAAATATCTACATCGCTATCTGTACGAACATGGAAATATCTACACCGCTATCTGTATGAACATGGATATATCTTCACAGCCATCTGGATGAACATGGAAATATCTACACCGCTATCTGTTTAAACATGCATACATCTTCACCGCTATCTGTATAAACATGGAAATATCTACACCGCTATCTGTATGAACATGGAAATATCTACACCGCTATCTGTATGAACATGGAAATATCTACACCGCTATCTGTTTGAACATGGAAATATCTTCACCCCTATCTGTATGGACATGGAAATATCTGCACAGCCATCTGTATGAACATATAAATATCTACACCGCCATCTGTATTAAGATGGAGATATCTACACCGCTATCTGTATAAACATGGAAATACCTACACCGCTACCTGTATAAACATGGAAATATCAGCACCGCTATCTGTATGAACATGGAAATATCTACATCGCTATCTGTACGAACATGGAAATATCTACACCGCTATCTGTATGAACATGGATATATCTACACAGCCATCTGGATGAACATGGAAATATCTACACCGCTATCTGTATGAACATGGAAATATCTACACTGCTATCTGTTTGAACATGGAAATATCTGCACCGCTGTCTGCATGAAAATGGAAATATCTACACAGCTATCTGCATATACATGGAAATATCTACACAACTATCTTTTTCACATGGAAATAACTACACCGCTATCTCTATAAACATGGAAATATCTACACCGCCATCTGTATGAACACGGAAATATCTGCACTGACATCTGTATGAACGTATACATATCTACACGGCCATCTGTATTAAGATGGAGATATCTACACCGATATCTGTATAAACATGGAAATATCTACACCGCTATCTGTATAAACATGGAAATATCTACACCGCTATCTGTATAAACATGGAAATATCTACACCGCTACCTGTATAAACATGGAAATATCAGCAGCGCTATCTTTATGAACATCGAAATATCAGCCCGTCTATCTGAATGAATATGGAATTATCTACACCGCTATCTCTATGAACATGGAAATATCTACACCACTATCTGTTTGAACATGGAAATATCTAAACCGCTATCTGCATGGAAATAGAAATATATACACAGCTATCTGCATATACATGGAAATATCTACACAGCTATCTCTTTACACATGGAAATAACTACACCGCTATCTGTATGAACATGGAAATATCTTCACGGCCATCTGTATGAAGATGGATATATCTACGCAGCCATCTGGATGAACATGGAAATATCTACACCGCTATCTGTATGAACATGGAAATATCTACACCGCTATCTGTGTAAACATGCATACAACTTCACCGCTATCTGCATAAACATGGAAATATCTACACTGCTATCTGTATGAACATGGAAATATCTACACCGCCATCTGTATGAACATGGAAATATCAGCACCGCCATCTGTATGAACATATAAATATCTACACCGCCATCTATATTAAGATATAGATATCCACACCGCTATCTGTATAAACTTGGAAATATCTACACCGCTATCTGTATAAACATGGAAATATCTAAACCGCAATCTCTATAAACATGGAAATATCTACACCTCTACCTGTATAAACATGGAAACATCAGCACCGCTAACTGTATTAACATGGAAATATCTACACCGCTATCTCTATGAACATGGAAATATCTACACCGCTATCTGTGTAAACATGCATACAACTTCACCGCTATCTGTATGAACATGGAAATATCTACACCGCTATCTCTAAGAACATGGAAATTTCTACACCGCTATCTGTATGAACATGGAAATATCTGCACCGCCATCTGTATGAACATATAAATATCTACACGGCCATCTGTATTAAGATGGAGATATCTACACCGCAATCAGTATAAACATGGAAATATCTACACTGCTATCTGTATAAACATGGAAATATCTACACCGCTATCTGTATAAACATGGAAATATCTACACCGCTACCTGTATAAACATGGAATTATCAGCACCGCTATCTGTATGAACACGGAAATATCAGCCCCTCTATCTGTATGAACATGGAAATACCTACACCGCTATCTGTATGAACATGGAAATACCTACACCGCTATCTGTATGAACATGGAAATAGCTTCAACGCCATCTGTATGAACATGGATATATCTACACAGCCATCTGGATGAAAATGGAAATATCTTCACCGCTCTCTGTTTGAACATGGAAATAGCTAGACCGCAATCTGTATACACATGGAAATAACTACACCGCTACCAGTATAAACATGGAAATATCAGCACCGCTATCTGTATGAACATGGAAATATCTACACCGCTATATCTATGAACATGGAAATTTCTACACCGCTATCTGTATGAACATAGAAAAATCTACACCGCTATCTGTATGAACATGAATATATCTACACCGCTATCTGTTTGAACATGGAAATATCTTCACCCCTATCTGCATGAAAATGGAAATATCTACACTGCTATCTGCATATGCATGCAAATATCTACACAGCTATCTCTTTACACATGGAAATAACCACACCGCTATCTGTATGAACATGGAAATATCTACACCGCCATCTGTATGAACATGGAAATATCTGCACAGCCATCTGTATGAACATATAAATATCTACACCGCCATCTGTATTAAGAAGGAGATATCTACACCGCTATCTGTATAAACATGGAAATACCTACACCGCTACCTGTATAAACATGGAAATATCAGCACCGCTATCTGTATGAACATGGAAATATCTACATCGCTATCTCTACGAACATGGAAATATCTACACCGCCATCTGTATGATCATGGAAATATCTGCACCGACATCTGTATGAACATATAAATATCTACAAGGCCATCTGTATTAAGATGGAGATATCTACACCGATATCTGTATAAACATGGAAATATCTTCACCGCTATCTGTATAAACATGGAATTATCTACACCGCTATCTGTATAAACATGGAAATATCTACACCGCCACCTGCATAAACATGGAAATATCAGCACCGCTATCTGTATGAACATGGAAATATCAGCCCCTCTATCTGTATGAATATGGAAGTATCTACACCGCTATCTCTATGAACATGGAAATATCTACACCACTATCTGTTTGAACATGGAAATATCTAAACCGCTATCTGCATGGAAATAGAAATATATACACAGCTATCTGCATATACATGGAAATATCTACACAGCTATCCCTTTACTCATGGAAATAACTACACCGCTATCTGTATGAACATTTAAATATCTTCACCGCCATCTGTATGAAGATGGATATAACTACACAGCCATCTGGATGAAAATGGAAATATCTACACCGCTATCGGTATGAACATGGAAATATCTACACCGCTATCTGTGTAAACGTGCATACATCTTCACCGCTATCTGTATAAACATGGAAATATCTAGACAGCTATCTGTATGAACATGGAAATATCTACACCGCTATCTGTTTGAACATGGAAATATCTACACCGTTATCTGCATGAAAATGGAAATATCTACACAGCGATCTGCATATACATGGAAATACCTTCAAAGCTATCTCTTTACACATGGAAATAACTACAGCGCTATCTCTATAAACATGGAAATAGCTACACCGCCATCTGTATGAACAAGGAAATATCTGCACCGCCATCTGTATGAACATATAAATATCTACACCGCCATCTATATTAAGATGGAGATATCTACACCGCTATCTGTATAAACTTGGAAATATCTACACCGCTATCTGTATAAACATGGAAATATCTACACCTCAATCTGTATAAACATGGAAATATCTACACCACTACCTGTATAAACATGGAAATATCAGCACCGCTATCTGTATGAACATGGAAATATCTACACCGCTATCTCTATGAACATGGAAATTTCTACACCGCTATCTGTATGAACATGGAAATAGCTGCACCGCTATCTGTATGAACATGGAAATATCTACACCACTGCCTGTATGTACATGGAAATATCTACACCGCTATCTGTATGAACATGGATATATCTACACAGCCATCTGGATGAACACGGAAATATCTACACCGCTATCTGTATGAACATGGAAATATCTACACCGCTATCTGTATAAACTTAGAGATATATACACCGCTATCTGTATAAACATGGAAATATCTACACCACTACCTGTATAAACATGGAAATATCGGCACCGCTATCTGTATGAACATGGAAATATCTACACAGCTATCTCTATGAACATGGAAATTTCTACACCGCTATCTGTATGAACATGGAAATACCTTCACCGCCATCTGTATGAACATGGATATATCTACACAGCGATCTGGATGAACATGGAAATATCTTCACCGCTATCTGTATGAACATGGAAATAGCTACACCGCTATCTGTATGAACATGGAAATATATACACCACTATCTGTATGAACATGGAAATATCTACACCGCTACCTGTATGAACATGGAAATATCTACACAGCTATCTGCATGAACATGGATATATCTACACTGCCATCTGTATGAACTTGGAAATATCTGCACCGCCATCTGTATGAACATATAAATATCTACACGGCCATCTGTATTAAGATGGAGATATCTACACCGCAATCAATATAAACATGGAAATATCTACACCGTTATCTGTATAAACATGGAAATATCTACACCGCTATCTGTATAAACATGGAAATATCTACACCGCTACCTTTATAAACATGGAAATATCAGCACCGCTATCTGTATGAACACGGAAATATCAGCCCCTCTATCTGTATGAACATGGAAATACCTACACCGCTATCTGTATGAACATGGAAATATGTACACCGCTATCTGTATGAACATGGAAATATCTTCACCGCCATCTGTATGAACATGGATATATCTACACAGCCATCTGTATGAACATGGAAATATCTTCACCGCAATCTGTATGAACATGGATATATCTACACAGCCATCTGGATGAACATGGAAATATCTATAAAGCTATCTGTTTGAACATGGAAATAGCTACACCGCAATCTGTATGAACATGGAAATATCTACACCACTATCTGTATGAACATGGAAATACCTACACCGCTATCTGTATGAACATGGAAATATCTACACCGCTATCTGTTTGAACATGGAAATATCTACACCGCTATCTGCATGAAAATGGAAATATCTACACAGCGATCTGCATATACATGGAAATATCTACAAAGCTATCTCTTTACACATGGAAATAACTACAGCGCTGTCTCTATAAACATGGAAATATCTACACCGCCATCTGTATGAACATGGAAATATCTGCACCGCCATCTATATGAACATATAAATACCTACACCGCCATCTATATTAAGATGGAGATATCTACACCGCTATCTGTGTAAACATGGAAATATCTACACCGCTATCTGTATAAACATGGAAATATCTACACCGCAATCTGTATAAACATGGAAATAACTACACCGCTACCAGTATAAACATGGAAATATCAGCACCGCTATCTGTATGAACATGGAAATATCTACACCGCTATATCTATGAACAAGGAAATTTCTACACCGCTATCTGTATGAACATGGAAATATATACACCGCTATCTGTATGAACATGGAAATATCTATACCACTACCTGTATGAACATGGAAATATCTACACTGCTATCCGTATGAACATGGATATACCTATACCGCCATCTGGATGAACACGGAAATATCTACACCGCTATCTGTATGAACATGGAAATATCTACACCTCTATCTGTGTAAATATGCATACATCTTCACCGCAATCTGTATAAACATGGAAATATATACACCGCTATCTGTATGAACATGGAAATATGTACAACGCTATCTGTTTGAACATGGAAATATCTACACCGCTGTCTGCATGAAAATGGAAATATATACACAGCTATCTGAATATACATGGAAATATCTACACAGCTATCTCTTTACACATGGAAATAAATACACCGCTATCTGTATGAACATGGAAATATCTACACCACTATCTGTATGAACATGGAAATATCTACACCGCTACCTGTATGAACATGGAAATATCTACACCGCTATCTGTATGAACATGGATATATCTACACAGCCATCTGGATGAACACGGAAATATCTACACCGCTATCTGTATGAACATGGAAATTTCTACACCGCCATCTGTATGAACATGGAAATATCTGCACCGCCATCTGAATGAACATATAAATATCTACACGGCCATCTGTATTAAGATGGAGATAACTACACCGCAATCAGTACAAACATGGAAATATCTACACCACTATCTGTATAAACATGGAAATATCTACACCGCTATCTGTATAAACATGGAAATATCTACACCGCTACCTGTATAAACATGGAATTATCAGCACCGCTATCTGTATGAACACGGAAATATCAGCCTCTCTATCTGTATGAACATGGAAGTATCTACACCGCTATCTCTATGAACATGGAAATATCTACACCGCTATCTGTTTGAACATGGAAATATCTAAACCGCTATCTGCATGAAAATGGAAATATATACACAGCTATCTGCATATACTTGGAAATATCTACACAGCTATCTCTTTACACATGGAAATAACTACACCGCTATCTGTATGAACATGGAAAAGTCTTCACCGCCATCTGTATGAAGATGGATATAACTACACAGCCATCTGGATGAAAATGGAAATATCTACACCGCTATCGGTATGAACATGGAAATATCTACACCGCTATCTGTGTAAACATGTACACATCTTCACCGCTATCTGTATAAACATGGAAATATCTACACTGCTATCTGTATGATCATGGAAATATCTACACCGCTATCTGTTTGAACATGGAAATATCTACACCACTATCTGCATGAAAATGGAAATATCTACACAGCGATCTGCATATACATGGAAATATCTACACAGCTATCTCTTTACACATGGAAATAACCACACCGCTATCTGTATGAACATGGAAATATCTACACCGCCATCTGTATGAACATGTAAATATCTGCACCGCCATCTGTATGAACAGATAAATATCTACACCGTCATCTGTATTAAGATGGAGATATCGACACCGCTATCTGTATAAACATGGAAATATCTACACCGCTATCTGTATAAACATGGAAATATCTACACCGCTATCTGTATAAACATGGAAATATCTACACCGCTACCTGTATAAACATGGAAATATCAGCACCGCTATCTGTATCAAGATGGAAATATCTACACCGCTATCTGTATGAACATGGAAATATCTACACCGCTATCTGTATGAACATGGAAATATCTACACCGCTATCTGTATGAACATGGAAATATCTTCACCGCTATCTGTTTGAACATGGAAATATCTACACCGCTGTCTGCATGAAAATGGAAATATCTACACTGCTATCTGCATATACATTGAAATATCTACACAGCTATCTCTTTTCACATGGAAATAACTACACCGCTATCTCTATAAACATGGAAATATCTACACCGCCATCTGTATGAACATTCAAATATCTGCACTGACTTCTGTATGAACGTATACATATCTACAAGGCCATCTGTATTAAGATGGAAATATCTACACCGATATCTGTATAAACATGTAAATATCTACACCGCTATCTGTATGAACATGGAAATATCTACACAACTATCTGTATAAACATGGAAATATCTACACCGCTACCTGTATAAACATGGAAATATCAGCAGCGCTATCTGTATGAACATGGAAATATCAGCACCGCTATCGGTGTGAACATGGAAATATCTACACCGCTATCTGTTTGAACATGGAAATATCTAAACCGCTATCTGCATGGAAATAGAAATATGTACACAGCTATCTGCATATACATGGAAATATCTACACAGCTATCTCTTTACACATGGAAATAACTACACCGCTATCTGTATGAACATGGAAATATCTTCACCGCCATCTGTATGAAGATGGATATATCTACACAGCCATCTGGATGAACATGGAAATACCTACACCACTATCTGTATGAACATGGAAATATCTACACCGCTATCTGTGTAAACATGCGCACAACTTCACCGCTATCTGTATAAACATGGAAATATCTACACTGCTATCTGTTTGAACATGGAAATATCTACACCGCCATCTGTATGAACATGGAAATATCAGCACCGCCATCTGTATGAACATATAAATATCTACACCGCCATCTATATTAAGATGGAGATATCTACACCGCTATCTGTATAAACTAGGAAATATCAACACCGCTATCTGTATAAACATGGAAATATCTAAAACGCAATCTGTATAAACTTGGAAATATCTACACCACTACCTGTATAAACATGGAAATATCAGCACCGCTATCTGTATCAACATGGAAATATCTACACCGCTATCTCTATGAACATGGAAATTCCTTCACCGCTATCTGTATGAACATGGAAATGGCTACTCCGCTATCTGTATGAACATGGAAATATCTACACCACTACCTGTATGAACATGGAAATATCTACACCGCTATCTGTATAAACATGGAAATATCTACACCGCTATCTGTATAAACATGGAAATATCTACACTGCCACCTGTATAAACATGGAAATATCAGCACCGCTATCTGTATGAACATGGAAATATCAGCCCCTCTATCTGTATGAATATGGAAGTATCTACACCGCTATCTCTATGAACATGGAAATATCTACACCGCTATCTGTTTGAACATGGAAATATCTAAACCGCTATCTGCTTGAAAATGGAAATATATACACAGCTATCTGCATATACATGGAAATATCTACACAGCTATCTCTTTACACATGGAAAAAACTACACCGCTATCTGTATGAACATTTAAATATCTTCACCGCCATCTGTATGAAGATGGATATAACTACACAGCCATCAGGATGAACATGGAAATATCTACACCGCTATTGGTATGAACATGGAAATATCTACACCGCTATCTGTGTAAACATGGAAATATCTACACTGCTATCTGTTTGAACATGGAAATATCTACACCGTTATCTGCATGAAAATGGAAATATCTACACAGCGATCTGCATATACATGGAAATTCCTTCAAAGCTATCTTTTTACACATGGAAATAACTACAGCGCTATCTCTATAAACATGGAAATAGCTACACCGCCATCTGTATGAACAAGGAAATATCTGCACGGCCATCTGTATGAACATATAAATATCTACACCGCCATCTATATTAAGATGGAGATATCTACACCGCTATCTGAATAAACTTGGAAATATCTACACCGCTATCTGTATAAACATGAAAATAACTACACCGCAATCTGTATAAACATGGAAATATCTACACCACTACCTGTATAAACATGGAAATATCAGCACCGCTATCTGTATGAACATGGAAATATCTACACCGCTATCTCTATGAACATGGAAATTTCTACACCGCTATCTGTATGAACATGGAAATAGCTAAACCGCTATCTGTATGAACATGGAAATATGTACACCACTACCTGTATGTACATGGAAATATCTACACCGCTATCTGTATGAACATGGATATATCTACACAGCCATCTGGATGAACACGGAAATATCTACACCGCTATCTGTATGAACATGGAAATATCTACACCGCTATCTGTATAAACTTAGAGATATCTACACCGCTATCTGTATAAACATCGAAATATCTAGACCGCAATCTGTATAAAAATGGAAATATCTACACCACTACCTGTATAAACATGGAAATATCCACACCGCTATCTGTGTAAATATGCATACATCTTCACCGCAATCTGTATAAACATGGAAATATATACACCGCTATCTGTATGAACATGGAAATATCTACAACGCTATCTGTTTGAACATGGAAATATCTACACCGCTGTCTGCATGAAAATGGAAATATCTACACAGCTATCTGCATATACATGGAAATATCTACACAGCTATCTCTTTACACATGGAAATAACTACACCGCTATCTGTATGAACATGGAAATATCTATACCACTATCTGTATGAACATGGAAATATCTACACCGCTACCTGTATGAACATGGAAATATCTACACCGCTATCTGTATGAACATGGATATATCTACAAAGCCATCGGGATGAACACGGAAATATCTACACCGCTATCTGTATGAACATGGAAATATCTACACCGCCATCTGTATGAACATGGAAATATCTGCACCGCCATCTGTATGAACATATAAATATCTACACGGCCATCTGTATTAAGATGGAGATAACTACACTGCAATCAGTATAAACATGGAAATATCTACACCGCTATCTGTATAAACATGGAAATATCTATACCGCTATCTGTATGAACATGGAAATATCTACACCGCTACCTTTATAAACATGGAAATATCAGCACCGCTATCTGTATGAACACGGAAATATCAGCCCCTCTATCTGTATGAACATGGAAATATCTACACCGCTATCTGTATGAACATGGAAATATCTTCACCGCCATCTGTATGAACATGGATATATCTACACAGCCATCTGGATGAACATGGAAATATCTACACCGCTATCTATTTGAACATAGAAATAGCTACACCGCTATCTGTATGAACATGGAAATATCTACACCACTATCTGTATGAACATGGAAATATCTACACCGCTATCTGTATGAACATGGAAATATCTACACCGCTATCTGTTTGAACATGGAAATATCTACACCGCTATCTGCATGAAAATGGAAATATCTACACAGCGATCTGCATATACATGGAAATATCTACAAAGCTATCTCTTTACACATGGAAATAACTACAGCGCTGTCTCTATAAACATGGAAATATCTTCACCGCCATCTGTATGAACATGGAAATATCTGCACCGCCATGTGTATGAACATATAAATATCTACAGGGCCATCTGTATTAAGATGGAGATATCTACACCGCAATCAGTATAAACATGGAAATATCTACACCGCTATCTGTATAAACATGGAAATATCTACACCGCTACCTTTATAAACATGGAAATATCAGCACCGCTATCTGTATGAACACGGAAATATCAGCCCCTCTATCTGTATGAACATGGAAATACCTACACCGCTATCTGTATGAACATGGAAATATCTACACCGCTATCTGTATGAACATGGAAATATCTTCACCACCATCTGTATGAACATATAAATATCTACACGGCCATCTGTATTAAGATGGAGATAACTACACCTCAATCAGTATAAACATGGAAATATCTACACCGCTATCTGTATAAACATGGAAATATCTACACCGCTATCTGTATAAACATGGAAATATCTACACCGCTACCTATATAAACATGGAAATATCAGCACCGCTATCTGTATGAACACGGAAATATCAGCCCCTCTATCTGTATGAACATGGAAATACCCACACCGCTATCTGTATGAACATGGAAATATCTACACCGCGATCTGTATGAACATGGAAATATCTTCACTGCCATCTCTATGAACATGGATATATCTACACAGCCATCTGGATGAACATGGAAATATCTACACCGCTATCCGTTTCAACATGGAAATAGCTACACCGCTATCTGTATGAACATGGAAATATCTACACCACTATCTGTATGAACATGGAAATATCTACACCGCTATCTGTATGAACATGGAAATATCTACACCGCTATCTGTTTGAACATGGAAATATCTACACCGCTATCTGCATGAAAATGGAAATATCTACACAGCGATCTGCATATATATGGAAATATCTACAAAGCTATCTCTTTACACATGGAAATAACTACAGCACTGTCTCTATAAACATGGAAAAATCTTCACCGCCATCTGTATGAACATGGAAATATCTGCACCGCCATCTGTATGAACATATAAATATCTACACCGCCATCTATATTAAGATGGAGATATCTACACCGCTATCTGTATAAACATGGAAATATCTACACCGCAATCTGTATAAACATGGAAATAACTACACCGCTACCAGTATAAACATGGAAATATCAGCACCGCTATCTGTATGAACATGGAAATATCTACACCGCTACATCTATAAACATGGAAATTTCTACACCGCTATCTGTATGAACATGGAAATATCTACACCGCTATCTGTATGAACATGGAAATATCTATACCACTACCTGTATGAACATGGAAATATCTACACTGCTATCCGTATGAACATGGATATATCTAAACCGCCATCTGGATGAACACGGAAATATCTACACCGCTATCTGTAAGAACATGGAAATATCTACACCGCCATCTGTATGAACATGGAAATATCTGCACCGACATCTGTATGAACATATAAATATCTACACGGCCATCTGTATTAAGATGGAGATATCTTCACCGATATCTGTATAAACATGGAAATATCTCCACCGCAATACTGTATAAACATGGAAATATCTACACCGCTATCTGTATAAACATGGAAAAATCATCACCGCTATCTGTATGAACATGGAAATATCAGCCCGTCTATCTGTATGAATATGGAAGTATCTACACCGCTATCTCTATGAACAAGGAAATATCTACACCGCTATCTGTTTGAACATGGAAATATCTAAACCGCTATCTGCATGAAAATGGAAATTTATACACAGCTATCTGCATATACATGGAAATTTTTACACAGCTATCTCTTTACACATGGAAATAACTACACCGCTATCTGTATGAACATGGAAAAAACTTCACCGCCATCTGTATGAAGATGGATATAACTACACAGCCATCTGGATGAAAATGGAAATATCTACACCGCTATCAGTATGAACATGGAATATCTACACCGCTATCTGTGTAAACATGTATACATCTTCACCGCTATCTGTATAAACATGGAAATATCTACACTGCTATCTGTATGAACATGGAAATATCTACACCGCTATCTGTTTGAACATGGAAATATCTACACCGCTATCTGCATGAAAATGGAAATATCTACACAGCGATCTGCATATACATGGAAATATCTTCAAGGCTATCTCTTTACACATGGAAATAACTACAGCGCTATCTCTATAAACATGGAAATAGCTACACCGCCATCAGTATGAACATGGAAATATCTGCACCGCCATCTGTATGAACATATAAATATCTACACCGCCATCTATATTAAGATGGAGATATCTACACCGCTATCTGTATAAACTTGGAAATATCTACACCGCTATCTGTATAAACATGGAAATATCTACACCGCAATCTGTATAAACATGGAAATATCTACACCACTACCTGTATAAACATGGAAATATCTGCACCGCTATCTGTATGAACATGGAAATATCTACAGCGCTATCTCTATGAACATGGAAATTTCTACACCGCTATCTGTATGAACATGGAAATATCTACAACACTACCTGTATGAACATGGAAATATCTACACCACTATCTGTATGAACATGGATATATCTACACAGCCATCTGGATGAACACGGAAATATCTACACCGCTATCTGTATGAACATGGAAATATCTACACCGCTATCTGTACAAACTTAGACATATCTACACCGCTATCTGCATAAACATGGAAATATCTACACCGCAATCTGTATAAACATGGAAATATCTACACCACTACCTGTATAAACATGGAAATATCAGCACCGCTATCTGTATGAATATGGAAATATCTACACCGCTATCTCTATGAACAAGGAAATTTCTACACCGCTATCTGTATGAACATGGAAATAGCTACACCGCTATCTATATGAACATGGAAATATCTACACCACTACCTGAATGAACATGGAAATATCTACACCGCTCTCTGTATGAACATGGAAATATCTACACCGTTATCTGTTTGAACATGGAAATATCTACACCGCTGTCTGCATGAAAATGGAAATATCTACACAGCTATCTGCATATACATGGAAATATCTACACAGCTATCTCTTTACACATGGTAATAACTACACTGCTATCTGTATGAACATGGAAATATCTACACCGCCATCTGTATGAACATGGAAATATCTGCACTGACATCTGTATGAACATATACATATCTACACGGCCATCTGTATTAAGATGGAGATATCTACACCGACATCTGTATAAACTTGGAAATATCTACACCGCTATCTGTATAAACATGGAAATATCAGCCCCTCTATCTGTATGAACATGGAGATATCTAAACCGCATTCTGTATGAACATGGAAATACCTACACCGCTACCTGTATAAACATGGAAATATCAGCACCGCTATCTGTATAAACATGGAAATATCAGCCCCTCTATCTGTATGAACATGGAGATATCTAAACCGCATTCTGTATGAACATGGAAATATCTACACCGCTATCTGTATGAACATGGAAATGTCTTCAGCGCCATCTGTATGAACATGGATATATCTACACAGCCATCTGGATGAACATGGAAATATCTACACTGCTATCTGTATGAACATGGAAATAGCTACACCGCTATCTGTATGAACATGGAAATATCTACACCACTATCAGTATGAACATGGAAATATCTACACCGCTACCTTTATGAACATGGAAATATCTACACCGCTATCTGTATGAACATGGATATATCTACACAGCCGTCTGGATGAACACGGAAATATCTACACCGCTATCTGTATGAACATGGAAATATCTTCACCGCCATCTGTATGAACATGGATATATCTACAGAGCCATCTGGATGAAATGGAAATATCTACACAGCTATCTGTATGAACATGGAAATATATACACCGCTATCTGTATGAACTTGGAAATATCTACACCACTATCTGCAAGAAAACGGAAATATCTACAGAGCTATCTGCATATACATGGAAATATCTACAAAGCTATCTCTTTACACATGGAAATAACTACACCGCTATCTCTATAAACATGGAAATACCTACACCACCATATGTATGAACATGGAAATATCTGCACCGCCATCTGTATGAACATATAAATATCTACACCACCATCTTTATTAAGATGGAGATATCTACACCGCTATCTGTATAAACCTGGAAATATCTACACCGCTATCTGTATAAACATGGAAATATGTATACCGCTATCTGTATAAACATGGAAATATCTACACCATTACCTGTAAAAACATGGAAATATCAGCACCGCTATCTGTATGAACATGGAAATATCTACACCGCTATCTGTACAAACATGGAAATATCTAAACCGCTATCTGTATGAACATGGAAATAGCTACACCGCTATCTGTATGAACATGGAAATATCTACACCACTATCTGTATGAACATGGAAATATCTACACCGCTATCTGTATGAACATGGATATATCTACACAGCCATCTGGATGAACACGGAAATATCTACACCGCTATCTGTATGAACATGGAAATATCTACACCGCCATCTGTATGAACATGGAAATATCTGCACCGCCATCTGTATGAACATATAAATATCTACACGGCCATCTGTATTAAGATGGAGATAACTACACCGCAATCAGTATAAACATGGAAATATCTATACCGCTATCTGTATAAACACGGAAATATCTACACCGCTATCTGTATGAACATGGAAATATCTACACCACTACCTGTATGAAGATGGAAATATCTACACCGCTATCTGCATGAACATATAAATATCTACACCATCATCTGTATTAAGAAGGAAATACCTAAAACGCTATCTGTATAAACATAGAAATATCTACACCGCTATCTGTATAAACATGGAAATATCTACAGCACTACCTGTATAAACATGGAAATATCAGCACCGCAATCAGTATGAACCTGGAAATATCTTCACCGCTATCTGTATGAACATGGAAATATCTACACCGCTATCTGTATGAACATGGAAATATCTACAAAGCTATCTGAATGACCATGGAAATATCTACACCGCTATCTGTTTGAACATGGAAATATCTACACTGCTATCTGTATGAAAATGGAAATATCTACAATGCTACCTGCATATACATGGAAATATCTACACAGCTATCTCTTTACACATGGAAATAACTACACCGCTATATCTATAAACATGGAAACATCTACACCGCCATCTGTATTAACATGGAGGTATCTGCACCGCCATGTGTATGAACATATAAATATGTACACCGCCATCTGTATTAAGAAGGAAATATCTACACCGCTATCAGTATGAACATGGAAATATCTACACCGCTATCTGTAAGAACATGGAAATATCTACACCGCTATGTGTGTAAACATGCATACATCTTCACCGCTATCTGTATAAACATGGAAATATCTACAACGCTATCTGTATGAACATGGAAATATCTACACCGCTATCTGTATGAACATGGAATTATCTACACCGCTATCTGTATGAACATGGAAATATCTACACCGCTATCTGTATGAACATGGAAATATCTACAAAGCTATCTGAATGACCATGGAAATATCTACACCGCTATCTGTTTGAACATGGAAATATCTACACTGCTATCTGTATGAAAATGGAAATATCTACAATGCTACCTGCATATACATGGAAATATCTACACTGCTATCTCTTTACACATGGAAATAACTACACCGCTATATCTATAAACATGGAAACATCTACACCGCCATCTGTATGAACATGGAGGTATCTGCACCGCCATGTGTATGCACATATAAATATGTACACCGCCATCTGTATTAAGAAGGAAATATCTACACCGCTATCAGTATGAACATGGAAATATCTACACCGCTATCTGTAAGAACATGGAAATATCTACACCGCTATGTGTGTAAACATGCATACATCTTCACCGCTATCTGTATAAACATGGAAATATCTACAACGCTATCTGTATGAACATGGAAATATCTACACCGCTATCTGTTTGAACATGGAAATATCTTAACCGCTATCTGCATGAAAATAGAAATATCTACACAGCTATCTGCATACACATGGAAATATCTACAAAGCTATCTCTTTACACATGGAAATAACTACACCACTATCTCTATAAACACGGAAATATCTACACCGCCATCTATATGAACATGGAAATATCTGCACCGCCATCTGTATGAACATATAAATAACTACACCGCCATCTGTATAAACATGGAAATACCTTCATCGCTATCTGTATAAACATGGAAATATCTACACCGCTACCTGTATAAACATGGAAATATCAGCACTGCTATCTGTATGAACATGGAAATATCTACACCGGTATCTCTATGAACATGGAAATATCTACACCACTATCTGTATGAACATGGAAATAGCTACACCGCTATCTGTATGAACATGGAAACATCTACACCGCTATCTGTATGAACATGGAAATATCTACACCGCTATCTGTATGAACATGGATATATCTACACAGCCATATGGATGAACATGGAAATATCTACACCGCTATCTGCATCAACATGGAAATATCTACACCGTTATCTGTTTAAACATGCATATATCTTCACCGCAATCTGTATAAGCATGGAAATATCAACACCGCTATCTGTATGAAGGCGGAAATATCTACACCGCTATCTGTTTGAACATGGAAATATCTAAACCGCTATCTGCATGAAAATGGAAATATATACACAGCTATCTGCATATACATGGAAATATCTACACAGCTATCTCTTTACAAATGGAAATAACTACACCGCTATGTGTATGAACATGGAAATATCTTCACCGCCATCTGTATGAACATGGATATATCTACACAGCCATCTGGATGAACATCGAAATATCTACACCGCTGTCTGTATGAACATGGAAATATCTACACCGCTATCAGTGTAAGCATGCATACATCTTCACCGCTATCTGTATAAACATGGAAATATCTACACTGCTATCTGTATGAACATGGAAATATCTACACCACTATCTGTTTGAACATGGAAATATCTACACCGCTATCTGCATGAAAATGGAAATATCTACACAACGATCTGCATATACATGGAAATATCTACAAAGCTATCTCTTTACACATGGAAATAACTACAGCGCTATCTCTATAAACATGGAAATAGCTACACTGCCATCTGTATGAACATGGAAATACCTGCACCGCCATCTGTATGAACATATAAATATCTACACCGCCATCTATATTAAAATGGAGATATCTACACCACTATCTATCTGTTTGAACATGGAAATATCTACACCGCTATCTGTATGAACATGGAAATATCTACACCGCCATCTGTATGAACATGGAAATATCTGCACCGCCATCTGTATGAACATATAAATATCTACACCGCCATCTGTATTAAGATGGAGATATCTACACCGCTATCTGTATAAACATGGAAATATCTACACCGCTACCTGTACAAACATGGAAATAGCACCGCTATCTGTATGAACATGGAAATATCTACACCGCTATCTCTATGAACATGGAAATATCTACACCGATATCTGTGTAAACATGAATACATATTCACCGCTATCTGTATAAACATGGAAATATCTACACTGCTATCTGTATGAACATGGAAATATCTACACCGCTATCTGTATGAACATGGAAATATCTACACCGCTATCTGCATGAAAATGGAAATATCTACACAACGATCTGCATATACATGGAAATATCTACAAAGCTATCTCTTTACACATGGAAATAACTACAGCGCTATCTCTATAAACATGGAAATAGCTACACTGCCATCTGTATGAACATGGAAATACCTGCACCGCCATCTGTATGAACATATAAATATCTACACCGCCATCTATATTAAAATGGAGATATCTACACCGCTATCTGTATAAACTTGGAAATATCTACACCGCTATCTGTATAAACATGGAAATATCTACACCGCAATCTGTATAAACATGGAAATATCTACACCGCTACCAGTATAAACATGGAAATATCAGCACCGCTATCTGTATGAACATGGAAATATCTACAGCGCTATCTCTATGAACATGGAAATTTCTACACCGCTATCTGTATGAACATGGAAATAGCTACACCGCTATCTGTATGAACATGGAAATATCTACACCACTATCTGTATGAACATGGAAATATCTACACAGCTATCTGTATGAACATGGATATATCTACACTGCCATCTGGATGAACACGGAAGTAACTACACCGCTATCTGTAAGAACATGGAAATATCTACACCGCAATCTGTGTAAATATGCATACATCTTCACCGCTATCTGTATAAACATGGAAATATCTACACCGCTATCTGTATGAACATGGAAATATCTACACCGCTATCTGTTTGAACATGGAAATATCTACAGCGCTATCTGCATGAAAATGGAAATATCTACACAGCTGTCTGCATATACATGGAAATATCTACACAGCTATCTCTTTACACATGGAAATAACTACACCGCTCTCTCTATGAACATGGAAATATCTACACCGCCATCTGTATGAACATGGAAATTTCTGCACCGTCATCTGTATGAACTTATAAATATCTCCACCGCCATCTGTATTAAGATGGAGATATCTACCCCGCTATCTGTATAAACATGGAAATATCTACACCTCTATCTGTATAAACATGGAAATATCTACACCGCTATCTGTATAAACATGGAAATATCTACAACGCTACCTGTATAAACATGGAAATATTAGCACCGATATCTGTATGAACATGGAAATATCTACACCGCTATCTGTATGAACATGGAAATATCTACACTGCTATCTGTATGAACATGGAAATATCTAAACCGCTATCTGTATGAACATGGAAATATCTACACCGCTATCTGTATGAACATGGATATATCTACACAGCCCTCTGGATGATCATGGAAATATCCACACCTCTATCTGTGTAAACATGCATACATCTTCACCGCTATCTGTATAAACATGGAAATATCTACACCGCTATCTGTATGAACATGGAAATATCTACACCGCTATCTGTTTGAAGATGGAAATATATACACAGCTATCTGCATGAAAATGGAAATATCTACACAGCTATCTGCATACACAAGGAAATATCTACACAGCTATCTCTTTACACATGGAAATAACTACACCGCTATCTGTATGAACATGGAAATATCTACACCGCCATCTGTATGAACATGGAAATATCTGCACCGCCATCTGTATGAACATATAAATATCTACACCGCCATCTGTATTAAGATGGAGATATCTACATCGCTATGTGTATAAACATGGACATATCTACACCGCTATGTGTATAAACATGTAAATATCTACACCGCCATCTGTATAAACATGGAAATATCTACACCGCTATCTGTATAAACATGGAAATATCTACACCGCTGCCTGTATAAACATGGAAATATCAGCACCGCTATCTGTATGAACATGGAAATATCTACACCGCTATCTGTATGAACATGGAAATATCTACACCGGTATCTGTATGAACATGGAAATAGCTACACCGTTATCTGTATGAACATGGGAATATCTACACCGCTATCTGTATGAACATGGAAATATCTACACCGCTATCTGTATGAACATGGATATATCTACACAGCCATCTGGATGAACATGGAAATATCTACACCGCTATCTCTGTAAACATGCATACATCTTCACCGCTATCTGTATAAACATGGAAATATCTACACCGCTATCTGTATGCACATGGAAATATCTACACCACTATCTGCATGAAATTGGAAATATCTACACTGCTATCTGCATATACATTTAAATATCTACACAGCTATCTCTTTACACATGGAAATAACTACACCGCTATCTGTATGAACATGGAAATACCTACACCGCCATCTGTATGAACATGGAAATATCTGCACCGCCATCTGTATGAACATATAAATATCTACACCACCATCTGTATTAAGATGGAGATAACTACTCTGCTATCTGTATAAACATGGAAATATCTACACCACCATCTGTATGAACATATAAATATCTACACCATCATCTGTATTAAGAAGGAAATATCTAAACCGCTATGTGTATAAACATGGAAATATCTACACCGCTGCCTGTATAAACATGGAAATACCAGCACCGCCATCTGTAGGAACATTGAAATATCTACACCGCTATCTGTATGAACATGGAAATATCTACACCACTATCTGTATGAACATGGAAATATCTACACCGATATCTGTATGAACATGGAAATATCTACACAGCCATCTGTATGAACATGGAAATATCTGCACCGCCATCTGTATGAACTGATAAATATCTACACCGCCATCTGTATTAAGATGGAGATATCAACACCGCTATGTGAATAAACATGGAAATATCTACACCGCTATCGGTATAAACATGGAAATATCTACACCGCTATCTGTATAAACATGGAAATATCTACACCGCTACCTGTATAAACATGGAAATAACAGCACTGCTATCTGTATGAACATGTAAATATCTACACCGCTATCTGTATGAACATGGAAATATCTACACCGCTATCTGTATGAACATGGAAATATCTACAAAGCTATCTGAATGAACATGGAAATATCTACACCGCTATCTATCTGTTTGAACATGGAAATATCTACACCGCTATCTGTATGAACATGGAAATATCTACACCGCCATCTGTATGAACATGGAAATATCTGCACCGCCATCTGTATGAACATATAAATAACTACACCGCCATCTGTATTAAGATGGAGATATCTACACCGCTATCTGTATAAACATGGAAATATCTACACCTCTATCTCTATAAACATGGAAACATCTACACCGCTATCTGTATAAACATGGAAATATCTACACCGCTACCTGTACAAACATGGAAATAGCACCGCTATCTGTATGAACATGGAAATATCTACACCGCTATCTCTATGAACATGGAAATATCTACACCGATATCTGTGTAAACATGAATACATATTCACCGCTATCTGTATAAACATGGAAATATCTACACTGCTATCTGTATGAACATGGAAATATCTACACCGCTATCTGTTTGAACATGTAAATATCTACACCGCTATGTACATGAAAATGGAAATATCAACAAAGCTATCTGCATATACATGGAAATATCTACACAGCTATCTCTTTACACATGGAAATAACTACACCGCTATATCTATAAACATGGAAATAACTACACCGCTATATCTATAAACATGGAAATATCTACACCGACTTCAGTATGTACACGGAAATATCTGCACCGACATCTGTATGAACATATAAATATCTACACCGCCATCTGTATTAAGAAGGAAATATCTAAACCGCTATCTATATAAAGATGGAAATATCTACACCGCTGCCTGTATAAACATGGAAATATCAGCACCGCTATCTGTATGAACATGGAAATAGCTAAAACGCTATCTGTATGAACATGGAAAAAGCTACACCGCTATCTGTGTAAACATGCATACATCCTCACCGCTATGTGTATAAAGATGGAAATATCTACACTGCTATCTGTATGAACATGGAAATATCTACACCACTATCTGCATGAAATTGGAAATATCTACACTGTTATCTGCATATACATTTAAATATCTACACAGCTATCCCTTTACACATGGAAATAACTACACCGCTATCAGTATGAACATGGAAATACATACACCGCCATCTGTATGAACATGGAAATATTTGCACTGACATCTGTATGAACATATAAATATCTACACCGCCATCTGTATTAAGATGGAGATATGTACACTGCTATCTGTATAAACATGGAAATATCTACACCGCCATCTGTATGAACATATAAATATCTACACCACCATCTGTATTAAGAAGGAAATATCTAAACCGCTATCTGTATAAACATGGAAATAACTACACCGCTGCCTGTATAAACATGGAAATATCAGCACCGCTATCTGTATGAACATGGAAATATCTACACCGCTATCTGTATGAACATGGAAATAGCTACATCGCTATCTGTATGAACACGGATATATCTACACAGCCATCTGGATGAACATGGAAATATCTACACCGCTATCTGTGTAAACACGCATACATCTTCACCGCTATCTGTATAAACATGGAAATATCTACACCGCTATCTGTATGAACATGGAAATATCTACACTGCTATCTGTATGAACATGGAAATATCTACACCGCTATCTGTTTGAACATGGAAATATCTACACCGCTATCTGTATGAACATGGAAATATCTACACCGCTATCTGTTTGAACATGGAAATATCTACACCGCTATCAGCGTGAAAATGGAAATATCTGCACTGCTATCTGCATATACATGGAAATATCTACACAGCTATCTCTTTACACATGGAAATAACTACACCGCTATCTGTATGAACATGGAAATATCTACACAGCCCTCTGGATGAACATGGAAATATCCACACCGCTATCTGTGTAAACATGCGTACATCTTCACCGCTATCTGTATAAACATGGAAATATCTACAAAGCTATCTGTATGAACATGGAAATATCTACACCGCTATCTCTTTGAAGATGGAAATATATACACCGCTATCTGCATGAAAATGGAAATATCTACACAGCTATCTGCATACACTTGGAAATATCTTCACAGCTATCTCTTTACACATGGAAATAACTACACCGCTATATGTATGAACATGGAAATATCTACACAGCCATCTGTATGAACATGGAAATATCTGCACCGCCATCTGTATGAACTGATAAATATCTACACCGCCATCTGTATTAAGATGGAGATATCTACACTGCTATGTGAATAAACATGGAAATATCTACACCGCTATCTGTATAAACATGGAAATATCTACACCGCTATCTGTATAAACATGGAAATATCTACACCGCTACCTGTATAAACATGGAAATAACAGCACCGCTATCTGTATGAACATGGAAATATCTACACCGCTATCTGTATGAACATGGAAATATCTACACCGCTATCTGTATGAACATGGAAATATCTACAAAGCTATCTGAATGAACATGGAAATATCTACACCGCTATCTGTTTGAACATGGAAATATCTACACCGCTATCTGTATGAACATGGAAATATCTACACCGCCATCTGTATGAACATGGAAATATCTGCACCGCCATCTCTATGAACATATAAATATCTACACCGCCATCTGTATTAAGATGGAGATATCTACACCGCTATCTGTATAAACATGGAAATATCTACACCTCTATCTGTATAAACATGGAAACATCTACACCGCTATCTGTATAAACATGGAAATATCTATACCGCTACCTGTACAAACATGGAAATAGCACCGCTATCTGTATGAACATGGAAATATCTACAACGCTATCTGTATGAACATGGAAATATCTACACCGCTATCTGTTTGAACATGGAAATATCTACACCGCTATCTGCGTGAAAATGAAAATATCTACACTGCTATCTGCATATACATGGAAATATCTACACAGCTATCTCTTTACACATGGAAATAACTACACCGCTCTCTGTATGAACATGGAAATATCTACACCGCCATCTGTATGAACATGGAAATATCTGCACCGCCATCTGCATGAACATATAAATATCTACGCCGCCATCTGTATTAAGATGGAGATATCTACATCGCTATGTGTATAAACATGGACATATCTACACCGCTATGTGTATAAACATGGAAATATCTACACCGCCATCTGTATAGACATGGAAATATCTACACCGCTATCTGTATAAACATGGAAAGATCTACACCGCTGCCTGTATAAACATGGAAATATCAGCAACGCTATCTGTATGAACATGGAAATATCTACACCGCTATCTGTATGAACATGGAAATATCTACACCGGTATCTGTATGAACATGGAAATAGCTACACCGTTATCTGTATGAACATGGGAATATCTACACCGCTATCTGTATGAACATGGAAATATCTACACCGCTATCTGTATGAACATGGATATATCTACACAGCCATTTGGATGAACATGGAAATATCTACACCGCTATCTCTGTAAACATGCATACACCTTCACCGCTATCTGTATAAACATGGAAATATCTACACCGCTATCTGTATGCACATGGAAATATCTACACCACTATCTGCATGAAATTGGAAATATCTACACTGCTATCTGCATATACATTTAAATATCTACACAGCTATCTCTTTACACATGGAAATAACTACACCGCTATCTGTATGAACATGGAAATACCTACACCGCCATCTGTATGAACATGGAAATATCTGCACCGCCATCTGTATGAACATATAAATATCTACACCACCATCTGTATTAAGATGGAGATAACTACTCTGCTATCTGTATAAACATGGAAATATCTACACCACCATCTGTATGAACATATAAATATCTACACCATCATCTGTATTAAGAAGGAAATATCTAAACCGCTATGTGTATAAACATGGAAATATCTACACCGCTGCCTGTATAAACATGGAAATATCAGCACCGCCATCTGTAGGAACATTGAAATATCTACACCGCTATCTGTATGAACATGGAAATATCTACACCACTATCTGTATGAACATGGAAATATCTACACCGATATCTGTATGAACATGGAAATATCTACACAGCCATCTGTATGAACATGGAAATATCTGCACCGCCATCTGTATGAACTGATAAATATCTACACCGCCATCTGTATTAAGATGGAGATATCAACACCGCTATGTGAATAAACATGGAAATATCTACACCGCTATCGGTATAAACATGGAAATATCTACACCGCAATCTGTATAAACATGGAAATATCTACACCGCTACCTGTATAAACATGGAAATAACAGCACTGCTATCTGTATGAACATGTAAATATCTACACCGCTATCTGTATGAACATGGAAATATCTACACCGCTATCTGTATGAACATGGAAATATCTACAAAGCTATCTGAATGAACATGGAAATATCTACACCGCTATCTATCTGTTTGAACATGGAAATATCTACACCGCTATCTGTATGAACATGGAAATATCTACACCGCCATCTGTATGAACATGGAAATATCTGCACCGCCATCTGTATGAACATATAAATAACTACACCGCCATCTGTATTAAGATGGAGATATCTACACCGATATCTGTATAAACATGGAAATATCTACACCTCTATCTCTATAAACATGGAAACATCTACACCGCTATCTGTATAAACATGGAAATATCTACACCGCTACCTGTACAAACATGGAAATAGCACCGCTATCTGTATGAACATGGAAATATCTACACCGCTATCTCTATGAACATGGAAATATCTACACCGATATCTGTGTAAACATGAATACATATTCACCGCTATCTGTATAAACATGGAAATATCTACACTGCTATCTGTATGAACATGGAAATATCTACACCGCTATCTGTTTGAACATGTAAATATCTACACCGCTATGTACATGAAAATGGAAATATCTACAAAGCTATCTGCATATACATGGAAATATCTACACAGCTATCTCTTTACACATGGAAATAACTACACCGCTATATCTATAAACATGGAAATAACTACACCGCTATATCTATAAACATGGAAATATCTACACCGACTTCTGTATGTACACGGAAATATCTGCACCGACATCTGTATGAACATATAAATATCTACACCGCCATCTGTATTAAGAAGGAAATATCTAAACCGCTATCTATATAAAGATGGAAATATCTACACCGCTGCCTGTATAAACATGGAAATATCAGCACCGCTATCTGTATGAACATGGAAATAGCTAAAACGCTATCTGTATGAACATGGAAAAAGCTACACCGCTATCTGTGTAAACATGCATACATCCTCACCGCTATGTGTATAAAGATGGAAATATCTACACTGCTATCTGTATGAACATGGAAATATCTACACCACTATCTGCATGAAATTGGAAATATCTACACTGTTATCTGCATATACATTTAAATATCTACACAGCTATCCCTTTACACATGGAAATAACTACACCGCTATCAGCATGAACATGGAAATACCTACACCGCCATCTGTATGAACATGGAAATATTTGCACTGACATCTGTATGAACATATAAATATCTACACCGCCATCTGTATTAAGATGGAGATATGTACACTGCTATCTGTATAAACATGGAAATATCTACACCGCCATCTGTATGAACATATAAATATCTACACCACCATCTGTATTAAGAAGGAAATATCTAAACCGCTATCTGTATAAACATGGAAATATCTACACCGCTGCCTGTATAAACATGGAAATATCAGCACCGCTATCTGTATGAACATGGAAATATCTACACCGCTATCTGTATGAACATGGAAATAGCTACACCGCTATCTGTATGAACACGGATATATCTACACAGCCATCTGGATGAACATGGAAATATCTACACCGCTATCTGTGTAAACACGCATACATCTTCACCGCTATCTGTATAAACATGGAAATATCTACACCGCTATCTGTATTAACATGGAAATATCTACACTGCTATCTGTATGAACATGGAAATATCTACACCGCTATCTGTTTGAACATGGAAATATCTACACCGCTATCTGTATGAACATGGAAATATCTACACCGCTATCTGTTTGAACATGGAAATATCTACACCGCTATCAGCGTGAAAATGGAAATATCTGCACTGCTATCTGCATATACATGGAAATATCTACACAGCTATCTCTTTACACATGGAAATAAGTACACCGCTATCTGTATGAACATGGAAATATCTACACAGCCCTCTGGATGAACATGGAAATATCCACACCGCTATCTGTGTAAACATGCGTACATCTTCACCGCTATCTGTATAAACATGGAAATATCTACAAAGCTATCTGTATGAACATGGAAATATCTACACCGCTATCTCTTTAAAGATGGAAATATATACACCGCTATCTGCATGAAAATGGAAATATCTACACAGCTATCTGCATACACTTGGAAATATCTTCACAGCTATCTCTTTACACATGGAAATAACTACACCGCTATCTGTATGAACATGGAAATATCTACACAGCCATCTGTATGAACATGGAAATATCTACACCGCCGTCTGTATGAACATGGAAATATCTGCACCGCCATCTGTATGAACATATAAATATCTACACGGCCATCTGTATTAAGATGGAGATAACTACACCGCAATCAGTATAAACATGGAAATATCTATACCGCTATCTGTATAAACACGGAAATATCTACACCGCTATCTGTATGAACATGGAAATATCTACACCACTACCTGTATGAAGATGGAAATATCTACACCGCTATCTGTATGAACATATAAATATCTACACCATCATCTGTATTAAGAAGGAAATATCTAAAACGCTATCTGTATAAACATAGAAATATCTACACCGCTATCTGTATAAACATGGAAATATCTACAGCACTACCTGTATAAACATGGAAATATCAGCACCGCAATCAGTATGAACCTGGAAATATCTACACCGCTATCTGTATGAACATGGAAATATCTACACCGCTATCTGTATGAACATGGAAATATCTACAAAGCTATCTGAATGACCATGGAAATATCTACACCGCTATCTGTTTGAACATGGAAATATCTACACTGCTATCTGTATGAAAATGGAAATATCTACAATGCTACCTGCATATACATGGAAATATCTACACAGCTATCTCTTTACACATGGAAATAACTACACCGCTATATCTATAAACATGGAAACATCTACACCGCCATCTGTATTAACATGGAGGTATCTGCACCGCCATGTGTATGAACATATAAATATGTACACTGCCATCTGTATTAAGAAGGAAATATCTACACCGCTATCAGTATGAACATGGAAATATCTACACCGCTATCTGTAAGAACATGGAAATATCTACACCGCTATGTGTGTAAACATGCATACATCTTCACCGCTATCTGTATAAACATGGAAATATCTACAACGCTATCTGTATGAACATGGAAATATCTACACCGCTATCTGTATGAACATGGAATTATCTACACCGCTATCTGTATGAACATGGAAATATCTACACCGCTATCTGTATGAACATGGAAATATCTACAAAGCTATCTGAATGACCATGGAAATATCTACACCGCTATCTGTTTGAACATGGAAATATCTACACTGCTATCTGTATGAAAATGGAAATATCTACAATGCTACCTGCATATACATGGAAATATCTACACAGCTATCTCTTTACACATGGAAATAACTACAACGCTATATCTATAAACATGGAAACATCTACACCGCCATCTGTATGAACATGGAGGTATCTGCACCGCCATGTGTATGCACATATAAATATGTACACCGCCATCTGTATTAAGAAGGAAATATCTACACCGCTATCAGTATGAACATGGAAATATCTACACCGCTATCTGTAAGAACATGGAAATATCTACACCGCTATGTGTGTAAACATGCATACATCTTCACCGCTATCTGTATAAACATGGAAATATCTACAACGCTATCTGTATGAACATGGAAATATCTACACCGCTATCTGTTTGAACATGGAAATATCTTAACCGCTATCTGCATGAAAATAGAAATATCTACACAGCTATCTGCATACACATGGAAATATCTACAAAGCTATCTCTTTACACATGGAAATAACTACACCGCTATCTCTATAAACACGGAAATATCTACACCGCCATCTATATGAACATGGAAATATCTGCACCGCCATCTGTATGAACATATAAATAACTACACCGCCATCTGTATAAACATGGAAATACCTTCATCGCTATCTGTATAAACATGGAAATATCTACACCGCTACCTGTATAAACATGGAAATATCAGCACTGCTATCTGTATGAACATGGAAATATCTACACCGGTATCTCTATGAACATGGAAATATCTACACCACTATCTGTATGAACATGGAAATAGCTACACCGCTATCTGTATGAACATGGAAACATCTACACCGCTATCTGTATGAACATGGAAATATCTACACCGCTATCTGTATGAACATGGATATATCTACACAGCCATATGGATGAACATGGAAATATCTACACCGCTATCTGCATCAACATGGAAATATCTACACCGTTATCTGTTTAAACATGCATATATCTTCACCGCAATCTGTATAAGCATGGAAATATCAACACCGCTATCTGTATGAAGGCGGAAATATCTACACCGCTATCTGTTTGAACATGGAAATATCTAAACCGCTATCTGCATGAAAATGGAAATATATACACAGCTATCTGCATATACATGGAAATATCTACACAGCTATCTCTTTACAAATGGAAATAACTAAACCGCTATGTGTATGAACATGGAAATATCTTCACCGCCATCTGTATGAACATGGATATATCTACACAGCCATCTGGATGAACATCGAAATATCTACACCGCTGTCTGTATGAACATGGAAATATCTACACCGCTATCAGTGTAAGCATGCATACATCTTCACCGCTATCTGTATAAACATGGAAATATCTACACTGCTATCTGTATGAACATGGAAATATCTACACCACTATCTGTTTGAACATGGAAATATCTACACCGCTATCTGCATGAAAATGGAAATATCTACACAACGATCTGCATATACATGGAAATATCTACAAAGCTATCTCTTTACACATGGAAATAACTACAGCGCTATCTCTATAAACATGGAAATAGCTACACTGCCATCTGTATGAACATGGAAATACCTGCACCGCCATCTGTATGAACATATAAATATCTACACCGCCATCTATATTAAAATGGAGATATCTACACCACTATCTATCTGTTTGAACATGGAAATATCTACACCGCTATCTGTATGAACATGGAAATATCTACACCGCCATCTGTATGAACATGGAAATATCTGCACCGCCATCTGTATGAACATATAAATATCTACACCGCCATCTGTATTAAGATGGAGATATCTACACCGCTATCTGTATAAACATGGAAATATCTACACCGCTACCTGTACAAACATGGAAATAGCACCGCTATCTGTATGAACATGGAAATATCTACACCGCTATCTCTATGAACATGGAAATATCTACACCGATATCTGTGTAAACATGAATACATATTCACCGCTATCTGTATAAACATGGAAATATCTACACTGCTATCTGTATGAACATGGAAATATCTACACCGCTATCTGTTTGAACATGTAAATATCTACACCGCTATGTACATGAAAATGGAAATATCTACAAAGCTATCTGCATATACATGGAAATATCTACACAGCTATCTCTTTACACATGGAAATAACAACACCGCTATATCTATAAACATGGAAATAACTACACCGCTATATCTATAAACATGGAAATATCTACACCGACTTCTGTATGTACATGGAAATATCTGCACCGACATCTGTATGAACATATAAATATCTACACCGCCATCTGTATTAAGAAGGAAATATCTAAACCGCTATCTATATAAACATGGAAATATCTACACCGCTGCCTGTATAAACATGGAAATATCAGCACCGCTATCTGTATGAACATGGAAATAGCTACACCACTATCTGTATGAACATGGAAAAAGCTACACCGCTATCTGTGTAAACATGCATACATCCTCACCGCTATCTGTATAAAGATGGAAATATCTACACTGCTATCTGTATGAACATGGAAATATCTACACCACTATCTGCATGAAATTGGAAATATCTACACTGCTATCTGCATATACATTTAAATATCTACACAGCTATCCCTTTACACATGGAAATAACTACACCGCTATCAGTATGAACATGGAAATACCTACACCGCCATCTGTATGAACATGGAAATATTTGCACTGACATCTGTATGAACATATAAATATCTACACCGCCATCTGTATTAAGATGGAGATATGTACACTGCTATCAGTATAAACATGGAAATATCTACACCGCCATCTGTATGAACATATAAATATCTACACCACCATCTGTATTAAGAAGGAAATATCTAAACCGCTATCTGTATAAACATGGAAATATCTACACCGCTGCCTGTATAAACATGGAAATATCAGCACCGCTATCTGTATGAACATGGAAATATCTACACCGCTATCTGTATGAACATGGAAATAGCTACACCGCTATCTGTATGAACATGGATATATCTACACAGCCATCTGGATGAACATGGAAATATCTACACCGCTATCTGTGTAAACACGCATACATCTTCACCGCTATCTGTATAAACATGGAAATATCTACACCGCTATCTGTATGAACATGGAAATATCTACACTGCTATCTGTATGAACATGGAAATATCTACACCGCTATCTGTTTGAACATGGAAATATCTACACCGCTATCTGTATGAACATGGAAATATCTACACCGCTATCTGTTTGAATATGGAAATATCTACACCGCTATCAGCGTGAAAATGGAAATATCTGCACTGCTATCTGCATATACATGGAAATATCTACACAGCTATCTCTTTACACATGGAAATAACTACACCGCTATCTGTATGAACATGGAAATATCTGCACCGCCATCTGTATGAACATGGAAATATCTGCACCGTCATCCGAATGAACATATAAATATCTACACAGCCATCTGTATTAAGATGGATATATCTACACAGCTATCTGTATAAACATGGAAATTTCTACACCGCTATCTGTATAAACATGGAAATATCTACACCGCTATCTGTAAAAACATGGAAATATCAGCACCGCTATCTGTATGAACATGGAAATATCAGCCCCTCTATCTGTATGAACATGGAAGTATCTACACCGCTATCTCTATGAACATGGAAGTATCTACACCGCTATCTGTTTGAACATGGAAATATCTAAACCGCTATCTGCATGAAAATGGAAATATATACACAGCTATCTGCATATACATGGAAATATCTACACAGCTATCTCTTTACAAATGGAAATAACTACACCGCTATCTGTATGAACATGGAAATATCTTCACCGCCATCTGTATGAACATGGATATATCTACACAGCCATCTGGATGAACATGGAAATATCTACACCGCTGTCTGTATGAACATGGAAATATCTACACCGCTATCTGTGTAAGCATGCATACATCTTCACCGCTATCTGTATAAACATGGAAATATCTACACTGCTATCTGTATGAACATGGAAATATCTACACCACTATCTGTTTGAACATGGAAATATCTACACCGCTATCTGCATGAAAATGGAAATATCTACACAATGATCTGCATATACATGGAAATATCTACAAAGCTATCTCTTTACACATGGAAATAACTACAGCGCTATCTCTATAAACATGGAAATAGCTACACTGCCATCTGTATGAACATGGAAATACCTGCACTGCCATCTGTATGAACATATAAATATCTACACCGCCATCTATATTAAAATGGAGATATCTACACCACTATCTGTATAAACTTGGAAATATCTACACCGCTATCTGTATAAACATGGAAATATCTACACCGCAATCTGTATAAACATGGAAATATCTACACCGCTACCAGTATAAACATGGAAATATCAGCACCGCTATCTGTATGAACATGGAAATATCTACAGCGCTATCTCTATGAACATGGAAATTTCTACACCGCTATCTGTATGAACATGGAAATAGCTACACCGCTATCTGTATGAACATGGAAATATCTACACCACTATCTGTATGAACATGGAAATATCTACACAGCTATCTGTATGAACATGGATATATCTACACTGCCATCTGGATGAACACGGAAGTAACTACACTGCTATCTGTAAGAACATGGAAATATCTACACCGCAATCTGTGTAAATATGCATACATCTTCACCGCTATCTGTATAAACATGGAAATATCTACACCGCTATCTGTATGAACATGGAAATATCTACACCGCTATCTGTTTGAACATGGAAATATCTACAGCGCTATCTGCAAGAAAATGGAAATATCTACACAGCTGTCTGCATATACATGGAAATATCTACACAGCTATCTCTTTACACATGGAAATAACTACACCGCTCTCTCTATGAACATGGAAATATCTACACCGCCATCTGTATGAACATGGAAATTTCTGCACCATCATCTGTATGAACTTATAAATATCTCCACCGCCATCTGTATTAAGATGGAGATATCTACCCCGCTATCTGTATAAACATGGAAATATCTACACCTCTATCTGTATAAACATGGAAATATCTACACCGCTATCTGTATAAACATGGAAATATCTACAACGCTACCTGATTAAACATGGAAATATTAGCACCGATATCTGTATGAACATGGAAATATCTACACCGCTATCTGTATGAACATGGAAATATCTACACTGCTATCTGTATGAACATGGAAATATCTAAACCGCTATCTGTATGAACATGGAAATATCTACACCGCTATCTGTATGAACATGGATATATCTACACAGCCCTCTGGATGATCATGGAAATATCCACACCTCTATCTGTGTAAACATGCATACATCTTCACCGCTATCTGTATAAACATGGAAATATCTACACCGCTATCTGTATGAACATGGAAATATCTACACCGCTATCTGTTTGAAGATGGAAATATATACACAGCTATCTGCATGAAAATGGAAATATCTACACAGCTATCTGCATACACAAGGAAATATCTACACAGCTATCTCTTTACACATGGAAATAACTACACCGCTATCTGTATGAACATGGAAATATCTACACCGCCATCTGTATGAACATGGAAATATCTGCACCGCCATCTGTATGAACATATAAATATCTACACCGCCATCTGTATTAAGATGGAGATATCTACATCGCTATGTGTATAAACATGGACATATCTACACCGCTATGTGTATAAACATGTAAATATCTACACCGCCATCTGTATAAACATGGAAATATCTACACCGCTATCTGTATAAACATGGAAATATCTACACCGCTGCCTGTATAAACATGGAAATATCAGCACCGCTATCTGTATGAACATGGAAATATCTACACCGCTATCTGTATGAACATGGAAATATCTACACCGGTATCTGTATGAACATGGAAATAGCTACACCGTTATCTGTATGAACATGGGAATATCTACACCGCTATCTGTATGAACATGGAAATATCTACACCGCTATCTGTATGAACATGGATATATCTACACAGCCATCTGGATGAACATGGAAATATCTACACCGCTATCCCTGTAAACATGCATACATCTTCACCGCTATCTGTATAAACATGGAAATATCTACACCGCTATCTGTATGCACATGGAAATATCTACACCACTATCTGCATGAAATTGGAAATATCTACACTGCTATCTGCATATACATTTAAATATCTACACAGCTATCTCTTTACACATGGAAATAACTACACCGCTATCTGTATGAACATGGAAATACCTACACCGCCATCTGTATGAACATGGAAATATCTGCACCGCCATCTGTATGAACATATAAATATCTACACCACCATCTGTATTAAGATGGAGATAACTACTCTGCTATCTGTATAAACATGGAAATATCTACACCACCATCTGTATGAACATATAAATATCTACACCATCATCTGTATTAAGAAGGAAATATCTAAACCGCTATGTGTATAAACATGGAAATATCTACACCGCTGCCTGTATAAACATGGAAATATCAGCACCGCCATCTGTAGGAACATTGAAATATCTACACCGCTATCTGTATGAACATGGAAAAATCTACACCACTATCTGTATGAACATGGAAATATCTACACCGATATCTGTATGAACATGGAAATATCTACACAGCCATCTGTATGAACATGGAAATATCTGCACCGCCATCTGTATGAACTGATAAATATCTACACCGCCATCTGTATTAAGATGGAGATATCTACACCGCTATGTGAATAAACATGGAAATATCTACACCGCTATCGGTATAAACATGGAAATATCTACAGCGCTATCTGTATAAACATGGAAATATCTACACCGCTACCTGTATAAACATGGAAATAACAGCACTGCTATCTGTATGAACATGTAAATATCTACACCGCTATCTGTATGAACATGGAAATATCTACACCGCTATCTGTATGAACATGGAAATATCTACAAAGCTATCTGAATGAACATGGAAATATCTACACCGCTATCTATCTGTTTGAACATGGAAATATCTACACCGCTATCTGTATGAACATGGAAATATCTACACCGCCATCTGTATGAACATGGAAATATCTGCACCGCCATCTGTATGAACATATAAATAACTACACCGCCATCTGTATTAAGATGGAGATATCTACACCGCTATCTGTATAAACATGGAAATATCTACACCTCTATCTCTATAAACATGGAAACATCTACACCGCTATCTGTATAAACATGGAAATATCTACACCGCTACCTGTACAAACATGGAAATAGCACCGCTATCTGTATGAACATGGAAATATCTACACCGCTATCTCTATGAACATGGAAATATCTACACCGATATCTGTGTAAACATGAATACATATTCACCGCTATCTGTATAAACATGGAAATATCTACACTGCTATCTGTATGAACATGGAAATATCTACACCGCTATCTGTTTGAACATGTAAATATCTACACCGCTATGTACATGAAAATGGAAATATCTACAAAGCTATCTGCATATACATGGAAATATCTACACAGCTATCTCTTTACACATGGAAATAACTAAACCGCTATATCTATAAACAGGGAAATAACTACACCGCTATATCTATAAACATGGAAATATCTACACCGACTTCTGTATGTACACGGAAATATCTGCACCGACATCTGTATGAACATATAAATATCTACACCGCCATCTGTATTAAGAAGGAAATATCTAAACCGCTATCTATATAAAGATGGAAATATCTACACCGCTGCCTGTATAAACATGGAAATATCAGCACCGCTATCTGTATGAACATGGAAATAGCTAAAACGCTATCTGTATGAACATGGAAAAAGCTACACCGCTATCTGTGTAAACATGCATACATCCTCACCGCTATGTGTATAAAGATGGAAATATCTACACTGCTATCTGTATGAACATGGAAATATCTACACCACTATCTGCATGAAATTGGAAATATCTACACTGTTATCTGCATATACATTTAAATATCTACACAGCTATCCCTTTACACATGGAAATAACTACACCGCTATCAGTATGAACATGGAAATACCTACACCGCCATCTGTATGAACATGGAAATATTTGCACTGACATCTGTATGAACATATAAATATCTACACCGCCATCTGTATTAAGATGGAGATATGTACACTGCTATCTGTATAAACATGGAAATATCTACACCGCCATCTGTATGAACATATAAATATCTACACCACCATCTGTATGAAGAAGGAAATATCTAAACCGCTATCTGTATAAACATGGAAATATCTACACCGCTGCCTGTATAAACATGGAAATATCAGCACCGCTATCTGTATGAACATGGAAATATCTACACCGCTATCTGTATGAACATGGAAATAGCTACATCGCTATCTGTATGAACACGGATATATCTACACAGCCATCTGGATGAACATGGAAATATCTACACCGCTATCTGTGTAAACACGCATACATCTTCACCGCTATCTGTATAAACATGGAAATATCTACACCGCTATCTGTATGAACATGGAAATATCTACACTGCTATCTGTATGAACATGGAAATATCTACACCGCTATCTGTTTGAACATGGAAATATCTACACCGCTATCTGTATGAACATGGAAATATCTACACCGCTATCTGTTTGAACATGGAAATATCTACACCGCTATCAGCGTGAAAATGGAAATATCTGCACTGCTATCTGCATATACATGGAAATATCTACACAGCTATCTCTTTACACATGGAAATAACTACACCGCTATCTGTATGAACATGGAAATATCTACACAGCCCTCTGGATGAACATGGAAATATCCACAACGCTATCTGTGTAAACATGCGTACATCTTCACCGCTATCTGTATAAACATGGAAATATCTACAAAGCTATCTGTATGAACATGGAAATATCTACACCGCTATCTCTTTGAAGATGGAAATATATACACCGCTATCTGCATGAAAATGGAAATATCTACACAGCTATCTGCATACACTTGGAAATATCTTCACAGCTATCTCTTTACACATGGAAATAACTACACCGCTATCTGTATGAACATGGAAATATCTACACAGCCATCTGTATGAACATGGAAATATCTGCACCGCCATCTGTATGAACTGATAAATATCTACACCGCCATCTGTATTAAGATGGAGATATCTACACCGCTATGTGAATAAACATGGAAATATCTACACCGCTATCTGTATAAACATGGAAATATCTACACCGCTATCTGTATAAACATGGAAATATCTACACCGCTACCTGTATAAACATGGAAATAACAGCACCGCTATCTGTATGAACATGGAAATATCTACTCCGCTATCTGTATGAACATGGAAATATCTACACCGCTATCTGTATGAACATGGAAATATCTACAAAGCTATCTGAATGAACATGGAAATATCTACACCGCTATCTGTTTGAACATGGAAATATCTACACCGCTATCTGTATGAACATGGAAATATCTACACCGCCATCTGTATGAACATGGAAATATCTGCACCGCCATCTCTATGAACATATAAATATCTACACCGCCATCTGTATTAAGATGGAGATATCTACACCGCTATCTGTATAAACATGGAAATATCTACACCTCTATCTGTATAAACATGGAAACATCTACACCGCTATCTGTATAAACATGGAAATATCTATACAGCTACCTGTACAAACATGGAAATAGCACCGCTATCTGTATGAACATGGAAATATCTACAACGCTATCTGTATGAACATGGAAATATCTACACCGCTATCTGTTTGAACATGGAAATATCTACACCGCTATCTGCGTGAAAATGAAAATATCTACACTGCTATCTGCATATACATGGAAATATCTACACAGCTATCTCTTTACACATGGAAATAACTACACCGCTCTCTGTATGAACATGGAAATATCTACACCGCCATCTGTATGAACATGGAAATATCTGCACCGCCATCTGCATGAACATATAAATATCTACGCCGCCATCTGTATTAAGATGGAGATATCTACATCGCTATGTGTATAAACATGGACATATCTACACCGCTATGTGTATAAACATGGAAATATCTACACCGCCATCTGTATAGACATGGAAATATCTACACCGCTATCTGTATAAACATGGAAAGATCTACACCGCTGCCTGTATAAACATGGAAATATCAGCACCGCTATCTGTATGAACATGGAAATATCTACACCGCTATCTGTATGAACATGGAAATATCTACACAGGTATCTGTATGAACATGGAAATAGCTATACCGTTATCTGTATGAACATGGGAATATCTACACCGCTATCTGTATGAACATGGAAATATCTACACCGCTATCTCTATGAACATGGATATATCTACACAGCCATCTGGATGAACATGGAAATATCTACACCGCTATCTCTGTAAACATGCATACATCTTCACCGCTATCTGTATAAACATGGAAATATCTACACCGCTATCTGTATGCACATGGAAATATCTACACCACTATCTGCATGAAATTGGAAATATCTACACTGCTATCTGCATATACATTTAAATATCTACACAGCTATCTCTTTACACATGGAAATAACTACACCGCTATCTGTATGAACATGGAAATACCTACACCGCCATCTGTATGAACATGGAAATATCTGCACCGCCATCTGTATGAACATATAAATATCTACACCACCATCTGTATTAAGATGGAGATAACTACTCTGCTATCTGTATAAACATGGAAATATCTACACCACCATCTGTATGAACATATAAATATCTACACCATCATCTGTATTAAGAAGGAAATATCTAAACCGCTATGTGTATAAACATGGAAATATCTACACCGCTGCCTGTATAAACATGGAAATATCAGCACCGCCATCTGTAGGAACATTGAAATATCTACACCGCTATCTGTATGAACATGGAAATATCTACACCACTATCTGTATGAACATGGAAATATCTACACCGATATCTGTATGAACATGGAAATATCTACACAGCCATCTGTATGAACATGGAAATATCTGCACCACCATCTGTATGTACTGATAAATATCTACACCGCCATCTGTATTAAGATGGAGATATCAACACCGCTATGTGAATAAACATGGAAATATCTACACCGCTATCGGTATAAACATGGAAATATCTACACCGCAATCTGTATAAACATGGAAATATCTACACCGCTACCTGTATAAACATGGAAATAACAGCACTGCTATCTGTATGAACATGTAAATATCTACACCGCTATCTGTATGAACATGGAAATATCTACACCGCTATCTGTATGAACATGGAAATATCTACAAAGCTATCTGAATGAACATGGAAATATCTACACCGCTATCTATCTGTTTGAACATGGAAATATCTACACCGCTATCTGTATGAACATGGAAATATCTACACCGCCATCTGTATGAACATGGAAATATCTGCACCGCCATCTGTATGAACATATAAATAACTACACCGCCATCTGTATTAAGATGGAGATATCTACACCGCTATCTGTATAAACATGGAAATATCTACACCTCTATCTCTATAAACATGGAAACATCTACACCGCTATCTGTATAAACATGGAAATATCTACACCGCTACCTGTACAAACATGGAAATAGCACCGCTATCTGTATGAACATGGAAATATCTACACCGCTATCTCTATGAACATGGAAATATCTACACCGATATCTGTGTAAACATGAATACATATTCACCGCTATCTGTATAAACATGGAAATATCTACACTGCTATCTGTATGAACATGGAAATATCTACACCGCTATCTGTTTGAACATGTAAATATCTACACCGCTATGTACATGAAAATGGAAATATCTACAAAGCTATCTGCATATACATGGAAATATCTACACAGCTATCTCTTTACACATGGAAATAACTACACCGCTATATCTATAAACATGGAAATAACTACACCGCTATATCTATAAACATGGAAATATCTACACCGACTTCTGTATGTACACGAAAATATCTGCACCGACATCTGTATGAACATATAAATATCTACACCGCCATCTGTATTAAGAAGGAAATATCTAAACCGCTATCTATATAAAGATGGAAATATCTACACCGCTGCCTGTATAAACATGGAAATATCAGCACCGCTATCTGTATGAACATGGAAATAGCTAAAACGCTATCTGTATGAACATGGAAAAAGCTACACCGCTATCTGTGTAAACATGCATACATCCTCACCGCTATGTGTATAAAGATGGAAATATCTACACTGCTATCTGTATGAACATGGAAATATCTACACCACTATCTGCATGAAATTGGAAATATCTACACTGTTATCTGCATATACATTTAAATATCTACACAGCTATCCCTTTACACATGGAAATAACTACACCGCTATCAGTATGAACATGGAAATACCTACACCACCATCTGTATGAACATGGAAATATTTGCACTGACATCTGTATGAACATATAAATATCTACACCGCCATCTGTATTAAGATGGAGATATGTACACTGCTATCTGTATAAACATGGAAATATCTACACCGCCATCTGTATGAACATATAAATATCTACACCACCATCTGTATTAAGAAGGAAATATCTAAACCGCTATCTGTATAAACATGGAAATATCTACACCGCTGCCTGTATAAACATGGAAATATCAGCACCGCTATCTGTATGAACATGGAAATATCTACACCGCTATCTGTATGAACATGGAAATAGCTACACCGCTATCTGTATGAACACGGATATATCTACACAGCCATCTGGATGAACATGGAAATATCTACACCGCTATCTGTGTAAACACGCATACATCTTCACCGCTATCTGTATAAACATGGAAATATCTACACCGCTATCTGTATTAACATGGAAATATCTACACTGCTATCTGTATGAACATGGAAATATCTACACCGCTATCTGTTTGAACATGGAAATATCTACACCGCTATCTGTATGAACATGGAAATATCTACACCGCTATCTGTTTGAACATGGAAATATCTACACCGCTATCAGCGTGAAAATGGAAATATCTGCACTGCTATCTGCATATACATGGAAATATCTACACAGCTATCTCTTTACACATGGAAATAACTACACCGCTATCTGTATGAACATGGAAATATCTACACAGCCCTCTGGATGAACATGGAAATATCCACACCGCTATCTGTGTAAACATGCGTACATCTTCACCGCTATCTGTATAAACATGGAAATATCTACAAAGCTATCTGTATGAACATGGAAATATCTACACCGCTATCTCTTTAAAGATGGAAATATATACACCGCTATCTGCATGAAAATGGAAATATCTACACAGCTATCTGCATACACTTGGAAATATCTTCACAGCTATCTCTTTACACATGGAAATAACTACACCGCTATCTGTATGAACATGGAAATATCTACACAGCCATCTGTATGAACATGGAAATATCTGCACCGCCATCTGTATGAACTGATAAATATCTACACCGCCATCTGTATTAAGATGGAGATATCTACACCGCTATGTGAATAAACATGGAAATATCTACACCGCTATCTGTATAAACATGGAAATATCTACACCGCTATCTGTATAAACATGGAAATATCTACACCGCTACCTGTATAAACATGGAAATAACAGCACCGCTATCTGTATGAACATGGAAATATCTACACCGCTATCTGTATGAACATGGAAATATCTACACCGCTATCTGTATAAACATGGAAATATCTACAAAGCTATCTGAATGAACATGGAAATATCTACACCGCTATCTGTTTGAACATGGAAATATCTACACCGCTATCTGTATGAACATGGAAATATCTACACCGCCATCTGTATGAACATGGAAATATCTGCACCACCATCTCTATGAACATATAAATATCTACACCGCCATCTGTATTAAGATGGAGATATCTACACCGCTATCTGTATAAACATGGAAATATCTACACCTCTATCTGTATAAACATGGAAACATCTACACCGCTATCTGTATAAACATGGAAATATCTATACCGCTACCTGTACAAACATGGAAATAGCACCGCTATCTGTATGAACATGGAAATATCTACAACGCTATCTGTATGAACATGGAAATATCTACACCGCTATCTGTTTGAACATGGAAATATCTACACCGCTATCTGCGTGAAAATGAAAATATCTACACTGCTATCTGCATATACATGGAAATATCTACACAGCTATCTGTGTAAACATGCATACATCTTCACCGCTATCTGAATAAACATGGAAATATCTACATCGCTATCTGTATGAACATGGAAATATCTACACCGCTATCTGTTTGAACATGGAAATATCTACACCGCTATCTGCATGAAAATGGAAATATCTACACAGCTATCTGCATATACATGGAAATATCTACAAAGCTATCTCTTTACACATGGAAATAACTACACCTCTATCTCTATAAACATGGAAATACCTATACCGCCATCTCTATGAACATGGAAATATCTGCACCGCCATCTGTATTAACATACAAATATCTTCCCCGCCATCTGTATTAAGATGGAGATATCTACACGGCTATCTGTATAAACTTGGAAATATCTACACCGCTATCTGTATAAACATGGAAATATCTACACCGCTATCTGTATAAACATCGAAATATCTACACCGCTACCTGTATAAACATGGAAATATCTACACCGCTATCTGTATGAATATGGAAATATCTACACAGCCATCTGGATGAACATGGAAATATCTACACCGCTATCTGTATGAACATGGAAATAGCTACACATCTATCTGTATGAACATGGAAATAACTACACCGCTATCTGTATGAACATGGAAAGATCTACACCGCTATCTGTTTAAACATGGAAATATCTACACCGCTACCTGTATAAACATGGAAATATCAGCACCGTTATCTGTATGAACATGGAAATATCTACACAGCCATCTGGATGAAAATGGAAATAGTTACACCGCTATCTGTATGAACATGGAAATAGCTACACCACTATCTGTATGAACATGGAAATATCTACACCGCTATCTGTATGAACATGGAAATATCTACACCGCTATCTGTATGAACATGGAAATATCTTCACCGCCATCTGTATGAACATGAATATATCTACACAGCCATATGGATGAACATGGAAATATCTACACCGCTCTATGTATGAACATGGAATTAGCTACACCGCTATCTGTATGAACATGGAAATATCTACACCGCTATCTGTATGAACATGGAAATATCTATACCGCTATCTGTATGAACATGGAAATATCTTCACCGCCATCTGTATGAACATGGATATATCTACACAGCCATCTGGATGAACATGGAAATATCTGCACAGCCATCTGCATGAACATGTAAATATCTACACCGCCATCTGTATTAAGATGGAGATATCTACACCGCTATCTGTATAAACATGGAACTATCTACACCTCTATCTGTATAAACATGGAAACATCTACACCGCTATCTGTATAAACATGGAAATATCTACACCGCTATCTGTATAAGCATGGAAATATCTACACGGCTACCTGTATAAATATGGAAATATCAGCACCGCTATCTGTATGAACATATAAATATCTACACTGCCATCTGTATTAAGATGGAGATATCTACACCGCTATCTGTATAAACTTGGAAATATCTACACCGCTATCGGTATAAACATGGAAATATCTACACCGCTATCCGTATAAACATGGAAATATCAGCACCGCTATCTGTATGAACATGGAAATATCTACACAGCCATCTGGACAAACATGGAAATACCTACAACGCTATCTGTATGAACATGGAAATAGCTACACCGCTATCTGTATGAACATGGAAATACCTACACCACTATCTGTATGAACATGTAAATATCTACACCGCTATCTGTATGAACATGGAAATATCTTCACCGCCATCTGTATGAACATGGATATATCTACACAGCCATCTGGATGAACATGGAAATATCTACACCGCTATCTGTATGAACATGGAAATAGCAACTCCACTATCTTTATGAACATGGAAATATCTACACCGCTATCAGTATGAACATGGAAATATCTACACCACTATCTGTATGAACATGGATATATCTAAACAGCCATCTGGATGAACATGGAAATATCTACAGCGCTATCTGTATGAACATGGAAATATCTACACCGCTATCTGTGTAAACATGCATACATCTTCACCGCTATCTGAATAAACATGGAAATATCTACATCGCTATCTGTATGAACATGGAAATATCTACACCGCTATCTGTTTGAACATGGAAATATCAACACCGCTATCTGCAGGAAAATGGAAATATCTACACAGCTATCTGCATATACATGGAAATATCTACAAAGATATCTCTTTACACATGGAAATAACTACACCTCTATCTCTATAAACATGGAAATATCTATATCGCCATCTGTATGAACATGGAAATATCTGCACCGCCATCTGTATTAGCATACAAATATCTACACCACCATCTGTATTAAATGGAGATATCTACACGGCTATCTGTATAAACATGGAAATATCTAAACCGCTACCTGTATAAACATGGAAATATCAGCACCGCTATCTGTATGAACATAGAAATATCTACACCGCCATCTGAATGAACATGGAAATATCTGCAGCGCCATCTGCATGAACATATAAATATATAAACCGCCATCTGTATTAAGAAGGAGATATCTACACCGCTATCTGAATAAACATGGAAATATCTACACCGCTATCTCAATGAACATGGAAATATCTACACCGCTATCTGTATAAACATGGAAATATGTACACCGCTACCTGTATAAACTTGGAAGTATCAGCACCGCTATCGGTATGAACATGGCAATATCTACATGGCTATCTGTATGAACATGGAATTATCTACACTGCTATCTGCATGAAAATGTAAATATCTACACAGCTATCTGCATATACATGGAAATATCTACAGCTATCTCCTTACACATGGAAACAACTACAACGCTATCTCTATAAACATGGAAATATCTACACCGCCATCTGTATGAACATGGAAATATCTTCACCGCCATCTGTATGAACATGGATATATCTACACAGCCATCTGGATGAACATGGAAATATCTACACGGCTACCTGTATGAACATGGAAATATCTACACTGCTATCTGTATGAACATGGAAATATCTACACCGCTATCTGTATGAACATGGAAGTATCTACACCGCTATCTGTATGAACATGGAAATATCTTCACCGCCATCTGTATGAACATGGATATATCCACACACCCATCTGGATGAACATGGAAATATCTACACCGCTATCTGTATGAACATGGAAATATCTACAGCGCTATCTGTGTAAACATGCGTACATCTTCACTGCTATCTGTATGAACATGGAAATATCTACACAGCTATCTGTGTAAACATGCATACATCTTCACCGCTATCTGAATAAACATGGAAATATCTACATCGCTATCTGTATGAACATGGAAATATCTACACCGCTATCTGTTTGAACATGGAAATATCTACACCGCTATCTGCATGAAAATGGAAATATCTACACAGCTATCTGCATATACATGGAAATATCTACAAAGCTATCTCTTTACACATGGAAATAACTACACCTCTATCTCTATAAACATGGAAATACCTATACCGCCATCTCTATGAACATGGAAATATCTGCACCGCCATCTGTATTAACATACAAATATCTACACCGCCATCTGTATTAAGATGGAGATATCTACACGGCTATCTGTATAAACTTGGAAATATCTACACCGCTATCTGTATAAACATGGAAATATCTGCACCGCTATCTGTATAAACATGGAAATATCTACACCGCTACCTGTATAAACATTGAAATATCTACACCGCTATCTGTATGAATATGGAAATATCTACACAGCCATCTGGATGAACATGGAAATATCTACACCGCTATCTGTATGAACATGGAAATAGCTACACCTCTCTCTGTATGAACATGGAAATAACTACACCGCTATCTGTATGAACATGGAAAGATCTACACCGCTATCTGTTTAAACATGGAAATATCTACACCGCTACCTGTATAAACATGGAAATATCAGCACCGTTATCTGTATGAACATGGAAATATCTACACAGCCATCTGGATGAAAATGGAAATAGTTACACCGCTATCTGTATGAACATGGAAATAGCTACACCGCTATCTGTATGAACATGGAAATATCTACACCGCTATCTGTATGAACATGGAAATATCTACACCGCTATCTGTATGAACATGGAAATATCTTCACCGCCATCTGTATGAACATGAATATATATACACAGCCATATGGATGAACATGGAAATATCTACACCGCTCTATGTATGAACATGGAATTAGCTACACCGCTATCTGTATGAACATGGAAATATCTACACCGCTATCTGTATGAACATGGAAATATCTATACCGCTATCTGTATGAACATGGAAATATCTTCACCGCCATCTGTATGAACATGGATATATCTACACAGCCATCTGGATGAACATGGAAATATCTACACCGCTATCTGTATGAACATGGAAATATCTACACCACAATCTGTGTAAACATGCATACATCTTCACCGCTATCTGTATAAACATGGAAATATCTGCACCGCTATCTGTATGACCATGGAAATATCTACTCCGCTATCTGCATGAAAATGGAAATATCTACACAGCTATCTGCATATACATGGAAATATCTACAAAGCTATTTCTTTACACATGGAAATAACTACACCGCTATCTTTATTAACATGGAAATATCTACACAGCCGTCTGTATGAACATGGAAATATCTGCACCGCCATCTGTATGAACATATAAATATCTACACCGCCATCTGTATTAAGATGGAGATATCTACACCGCTATCTGTATAAACATGGAAATATCTACACCGCTAACTGAATAAACATGGAAATATCTACACCGCTATCTGTATAAACATGGAAATATCTACACCGCTACCTGTATAAACATGGAAATATCAGCACCGCTATCTGTATGAACATGGAAATATCTACACCGATATCTGTATGAACATGGAAATATCTACACCGATATCTGTATGAACATGGAAATATCTTCACCGCCATCTGTATGAACATAGATATATCTACACAGCCATCTGGATGAACATGGAAATATCAGCAACGCTGTCTGTATGGACATGGAAATATCTACAACACTATCTGTTTGAACATGGAAATATCTTCACCGCTATCTGCATGAAAATGGATATATCTACACATCTATCTGCATATACATGGAAATATCTAAAAAGCTATCTCTTTACACATGGAAATACCTACACCTCTATCTCTATAAACATGGAAATAACTATACCGCCATCTGTATGAACATGGAAATATCTGCACCGCCATCTGTATTAGCATACAAATATCTACACCGCCATTTGCATTAAGATGGAGATATCTACACGGCTATCTGTATAAACTTGGAAAAATCTACACCGCTATCTGTATAAACATGGAAATATCTACACCGCTATCTGTATATACATGGAAATATCTACACCGATACCTGTATAAACATGGAAATATCAGCATCGCTATCTGTATGAACATGGAAATATCTACACAGCCATCTGGATGAACATGGAAATATCTACACCGCTATCTGTATGAACATGGAAATAGCTACACCACTATCTGTATGAACATGGAAATAACTACACCGCTATCTGTATGAACAGGGAAAGATCTACACCGCTATCTGTATGAACATGGAAATATCTACGCCACTATCTGTATGAACATGGAAATAACTACACCGCTATCTGTATGAACATGGAAATATCTACACCGCTATCTGCATGAACATGGAAATATCTACACCGCTATCTGTATGAACATGGAAATATCTACACCGCTATCTGTATGAATATGGAAATATCTACACAGCCATCTGGATGAACATGGAAATATCTACACCGCTATCTGTATGAACATGGAAATAGCTACACCTCTATCTGTATGAACATGGAAATAACTACACCGCTATCTGTATGAACATGGAAAGATCTACACCGCTATCTGTTTAAACATGGAAATATCTACACCGCTACCTGTATAAACATGGAAATATCAGCACCGTTATCTGTATGAACATGGAAATATCTACACAGCCATCTGGATGAAAATGGAAATAGTTACACCGCTATCTGTATGAACATGGAAATAGCTACACCGCTATCTGTATGAACATGGAAATATCTACACCGCTATCTGTATGAACATGGAAATATCTACACCGCTATCTGTATGAACATGGAAATATCTTCACCGCCATCTGTATGAACATGAATATATATACACAGCCATATGGATGAACATGGAAATATCTACACCGCTCTATGTATGAACATGGAATTAGCTACACCGCTATCTGTATGAACATGGAAATATCTACACCGCTATCTGTATGAACATGGAAATATCTATACCGCTATCTGTATGAACATGGAAATATCTTCACCGCCATCTGTATGAACATGGATATATCTACACAGCCATCTGGATGAACATGGAAATATCTACACCGCTATCTGTATGAACATGGAAATATCTACACCACAATCTGTGTAAACATGCATACATCTTCACCGCTATCTGTATAAACATGGAAATATCTGCACCGCTATCTGTATGACCATGGAAATATCTACTCCGCTATCTGCATGAAAATGGAAATATCTACACAGCTATCTGCATATACATGGAAATATCTACAAAGCTATTTCTTTACACATGGAAATAACTACACCGCTATCTCTATTAACATGGAAATATCTACACAGCCGTCTGTATGAACATGGAAATATCTGCACCGCCATCTGTATGAACATATAAATATCTACACCGCCATCTGTATTAAGATGGAGATATCTACACCGCTATCTGTATAAACATGGAAATATCTACACCGCTAACTGTATAAACATGGAAATATCTACACCGCTATCTGTATAAACATGGAAATATCTACACCGCTACCTGTATAAACATGGAAATATCAGCACCGCTATCTGTATGAACATGGAAATATCTACACCGATATCTGTATGAACATGGAAATATCTACACCGATATCTGTATGAACATGGAAATATCTTCACCGCCATCTGTATGAACATAGATATATCTACACAGCCATCTGGATGAACATGGAAATATCAGCAACGCTGTCTGTATGGACATGGAAATATCTACACCGCTATCTGTTTGAACATGGAAATATCTACACCGCTATCTGCATGAAAATGGAAATATCTACACATCTATCTGCATATACATGGAAATATCTAAAAAGCTATCTCTTTACACATGGAAATATCTACACCTCTATCTCTATAAACATGGAAATAACTATACCGCCATCTGTATGAACATGGAAATATCTGCACCGCCATCTGTATTAGCATACAAATATCTACACCGCCATCTGCATTAAGATGGAGATATCTACACGGCTATCTGTATAAACTTGGAAAAATCTACACCGCTATCTGTATAAACATGGAAATATCTACACCGCTATCTGTATATACATGGAAATATCTACACCGATACCTGTATAAACATGGAAATATCAGCATCGCTATCTGTATGAACATGGAAATATCTACACAGCCATCTGGATGAACATGGAAATATCTACACCGCTATCTGTATGAACATGGAAATAGCTACACCTCTATCTGTATGAACATGGAAATAACTACACCGCTATCTGTATGAACAGGGAAAGATCTACACCGCTATCTGTATGAACATGGAAATATCTACGCCACTATCTGTATGAACATGGAAATAACTACACCGCTATCTGTATGAACATGGAAATATCTACACCGCTATCTGCATGAACATGGAAATATCTACACCGCTATCTGTATGAACATGGAAATATCTACACCGCTATCTGTATGAACATGGAAATATCTTCACCGCCATCTGTATGAACATGGATGTATCTTCACAGCCATCTGGATGAACATGGAAATAGCTACACCGCTATCTGTATGAACATGGAAATATCTACACCGCTATCTGTATGAACATGGAAATATCTACACCGCTATCTGTATGAACATGGAAATATCTTCACCGCCATCTGTATGAACATGGATATATCTACACAGCCATCTGGATGGACATGGAAATATCAACACCGCTATCTGTATGAACATGGAAATATCTACACCGCTATCTGTGTAAACATGCATACATCTTCACCGCTATCTGTATAAACATGGAAATATCTACACCGCTATCTGTATGAACATGGAAATATCTACACAGCTATCTGTTTGAAGATGGAAATATCTAAACTGCTATCTGCATGAAAATGGAAATATCTACACAGCTATCTGCATATACATGGAAATATCTACAAAGCTATTTCTCTACACAAGGAAATATCTACACCGCAATCTCTATAAACATGGAAATATCTACATCGCCATCTGTATGAACATGGAAATATCTGCACCGCCATCTGTATGAACATATAAATATCTACACAGCCATCTGTATTAAGATGGAGATATGTACACTGCTATCTGTATAAACATGGAAATATCTACACCGCCATCTGTATGAACATATAAATATCTACACCACCATCTGTATTAAGAAGGAAATATCTAAACCGCTATCTGTATAAACATGGAAATATCTACACCGCTGCCTGTATAAACATGGAAATATCAGCACCGCTATCTGTATGAACATGGAAATATCTACACCGCTATCTGTATGAACATGGAAATAGCTACACCGCTATCTGTATGAACACGGATATATCTACACAGCCATCTCGATGAACATGGAAATATCTACACCGCTATCTGTGTAAACACGCATACATCTTCACCGCTATCTGTATAAACATGGAAATATCTACACCGCTATCTGTATGAACATGGAAATATCTACACTGCTATCTGTATGAACATGGAAATATCTACACCGCTATCTGTTTGAACATGGAAATATCTACACCGCTATCTGTATGAACATGGAAATATCTACACCGCTATCTGTTTGAACATGGAAATATCTACACCGCTATCAGCGTGAAAATGGAAATATCTGCACTGCTATCTGCATATACATGGAAATATCTACACAGCTATCTCTTTACACATGGAAATAACTACACCACTATCTGTATGAACATGGAAATATCTACACAGCCCTCTGGATGAACATGGAAATATCCACACCGCTATCTGTGTAAACATGCGTACATCTTCACCGCTATCTGTATAAACATGGAAATATCTACAAAGCTATCTGCATGAAAATGGAAATATCTACACAGCTATCTGCATACACTTGGAAATATCTTCACAGCTATCTCTTTACACATGGAAATAACTACACCGCTATCTGTATGAACATGGAAATATCTACACAGCCATCTGTATGAACATGGAAATATCTGCACCGCCATCTGTATGAACTGATAAATATCTACACCGCCATCTGTATTAAGAGGGAGATATCTACACCGCTATGTGAATAAACATGGAAATATCTACACCGCTATCTGTATAAACATGGAAATATCTACACCGCTATCTGTATAAACATGGAAATATCTACACCGCTACCTGTATAAACATGGAAATAACAGCACCGCTATCTGTATGAACATGGAAATATCTACACCGCTATCTGTATGAACATGGAAATATCTACACCGCTATCTGTATGAACATGGAAATATCTACAAAGCTATCTGAATGAACATGGAAATATCTACACCGCTATCTGTTTGAACATGGAAATATCTACACCGCTATCTGTATGAACATGGAAATATCTACACCGCCATCTGTATGAACATGGAAATATCTGCACCGCCATCTCTATGAACATATAAATATCTACACCGCCATCTGTATTAAGATGGAGATATCTACACCGCTATCTGTATAAACATGGAAATATCTACACCTCTATCTGTATAAACATGGAAACATCTACACCGCTATCTGTATAAACATGGAAATATCTATACCGCTACCTGTACAAACATGGAAATAGCACCGCTATCTGTATGAACATGGAAATATCTACAACGCTATCTGTATGAACATGGAAATATCTACACCGCTATCTGTTTGAACATGGAAATATCTACACCGCTATCTGCGTGAAAATGAAAATATCTACACTGCTATCTGCATATACATGGAAATATCTACACAGCTATCTCTTTACACATGGAAATAACTACACTGCTCTCTGTATGAACATGGAAATATCTACACCGCCATCTGTATGAACATGGAAATATCTGCACCGCCATCTGCATGAACATATAAATATCTACACCGCCATCTGTATTAAGATGGAGATATCTACACCGCTATCTGTATAAACATGGAACTATCTACACCTCTATCTGTATAAACATGGAAACATCTACACCGCTATCTGTATAAACATGGAAATATCTACACCGCTATCTGTATAAGCATGGAAATATCTACACGGCTACCTGTATAAATATGGAAATATCAGCACCGCTATCTGTATGAACATATAAATATCTAAACTGCCATCTGTATTAAGATGGAGATATCTACACCGCTATCTGTATAAACTTGGAAATATCTACACCGCTATCGGTATAAACATGGAAATATCTACACCGCTATCCGTATAAACATGGAAATATCAGCACCGCTATCTGTATGAACATGGAAATATCTACACAGCCATCTGGACGAACATGGAAATACCTACAACGCTATCTGTATGAACATGGAAATAGCTACACCGCTATCTGTATGAACATGGAAATACCTACACCACTATCTGTATGAACATGTAAATATCTACACCGCTATCTGTATGAACATGGAAATATCTTCACCGCCATCTGTATGAACATGGATATATCTACACAGCCATCTGGATGAACATGGAAATATCTACACCGCTATCTGTATGAACATGGAAGTAGCAACTCCGCTATCTGTATGAACATGGAAATATCTACACCGCTATCAGCATGAACATGGAAATATCTACACCGCTATCTGTATGAATATGGATATATCTAAACAGCCATCTGGATGAACATGGAAATATCTACAGCGCTATCTGTATGAACATGGAAATATCTACACCGCTATCTGTGTAAACATGCATACATCTTCACCGCTATCTGAATAAACATGGAAATATCTACATCGCTATCTGTATGAACATGGAAATATCTACACCGCTATCTGTTTGAACATGGAAATATCAACACCGCTATCTGCAGGAAAATGGAAATATCTACACAGCTATCTGCATATACATGGAAATATCTACAAAGATATCTCTTTACACATGGAAATAACTACACCTCTATCTCTATAAACATGGAAATATCTATATCGCCATCTGTATGAACATGGAAATATCTGCACCGCCATCTGTATTAGCATACAAATATCTACACCACCATCTGTATTAAATGGAGATATCTACACGGCTATCTGTATAAACATGGAAATATCTAAACCGCTACCTGTATAAACATGGAAATATCAGCACCGCTATCTGTATGAACATAGAAATATCTACACCGCCATATGAATGAACATGGAAATATCTGCAGCGCCATCTGCATGAACATATAAATATCTAAACCGCCATCTGTATTAAGAAGGAGATATCCACACCGCTATCTGTATAAACATGGAAATATCTACACCGCTATCTCAATGAACATGGAAATATCTACACCGCTATCTGTATAAACATGGAAATATGTACACCGCTACCTGTATAAACATGGAAGTATCAGCACCGCTATCGGTATGAACATGGCAATATCTACACGGCTATCTGTATGAACATGGAAATATCTACACTGCTATCTGCATGAAAATGTAAATATCTACACAGCTATCTGCATATACATGGAAATATCTACAGCTATCTCCTTACACATGGAAACAACTACAACGCTATCTCTATAAACATGGAAATATCTACACCGCCATCTGTATGAACATGGAAATATCTTCACCGCCATCTGTATGAACATCGATATATCTACACAGCCATCTGGATGAACATGGAAATATCTACACGGCTACCTGTATGATCATGGAAATATCTACACGGCTATCTGTATGAACATGGAAATATCTACACCGCTATCTGTTTGAACATGGAAGTATCTACACCGCTATCTGTATGAACATGGAAATATCTTCACCGCCATCTGTATGAACATGGATATATCCACACACCCATCTGGATGAACATGGAAATATCTACACCGCTATCTGTATGAACATGGAAATATCTACAGCGCTATCTGTGTAAACATGCGTACATCTTCACTGGTATCTGTATGAACATGGAAATATCTACACAGCTATCTGTGTAAACATGCATACATCTTCACCGCTATCTGAATAAACATGGAAATATCTACATCGCTATCTGTATGAACATGGAAATATCTACACCGCTATCTGTTTGAACATGGAAATATCTACACCGCTATCTGCATGAAAATGGAAATATCTACACAGCTATCTGCATATACATGGAAATATCTACAAAGCTATCTCTTTACACATGGAAATAACTACACCTCTATCTCTATAAACATGGAAATACCTATACCGCCATCTCTATGAACATGGAAATATCTGCACCGCCATCTGTATTAACATACAAATATCTACACCGCCATCTGTATTAAGATGGAGATATCTACACGGCTATCTGTATAAACTTGGAAATATCTACACCGCTATCTGTATAAACATGGAAATATCTACACCGCTATCTGTATAAACATGGAAATATCTACACCGCTACCTGTATAAACATGGAAATATCTACACCGCTATCTGTATGAATATGGAAATATCTACACAGCCATCTGGATGAACATGGAAATATCTACACCGCTATCTGTATGAACATGGAAATAGCTACACCTCTATCTGTATGAACATGGAAATAACTACACCGCTATCTGTATGAACATGGAAAGATCTACACCGCTATCTGTTTAAACATGGAAATATCTACACCGCTACCTGTATAAACATGGAAATATCAGCACCGTTATCTGTATGAACATGGAAATATCTACACAGCCATCTGGATGAAAATGGAAATAGTTACACCGCTATCTGTATGAACATGGAAATAGCTACACCGCTATCTGTATGAACATGGAAATATCTACACCGCTATCTGTATGAACATGGAAATATCTACACCGCTATCTGTATGAACATGGAAATATCTTCACCGCCATCTGTATGAACATGAATATATCTACACAGCCATCTGGATGAACATGGAAATATCTACACAGCTCTATGTATGAACATGGAATTAGCTACACCGCTATCTGTATGAACATGGAAATATCTACACCGCTATCTGTATGAACATGGAAATATCTATACCGCTATCTGTATGAACATGGAAATATCTTCACCGCCATCTGTATGAACATGGATATATCTACAAAGCCATCTGGATGAACATGGAAATATCTACACCGCTATCTGTATGAACATGGAAATATCTACACCACAATCTGTGTAAACATGCATACATCTTCACCGCTATCTGTATAAACATGGAAATATCTGCACCGCTATCTGTATGACCATGGAAATATCTACTCCGCTATCTGCATGAAAATGGAAATATCTACACAGCTATCTGCATATACATGGAAATATCTACAAAGCTATTTCTTTACACATGGAAATAACTACAACGCTATCTCTATTAACATGGAAATATCTACACAGCCGTCTGTATGAACATGGAAATATCTGGACCGCCATCTGTATGAACATATAAATATCTACACCGCCATCTGTATTAAGATGGAGATATCTACACCGCCATCTGTATAAACATGGAAATATCTACACCGCTATCTGTATAAACATGGAAATATCTACACCGCTATCTGTATAAACATGGAAATATCTACACCGCTACCTGTATAAACATGGAAATATCAGCACCGCTATCTGTATGAACATGGAAATATCTACACCGCTATCTGTATGAACATGGAAATATCTACACCGATATCTGTATGAACATGGAAATATCTTCACCGCCATCTGTATGAACATAGATATATCTACACAGCCATCTGGATGAACATGGAAATATCAGCAACGCTGTCTGTATGGACATGGAAATATCTACACCGCTATCTGTTTGAACATGGAAATATCTACACCGCTATCTGCATGAAAATGGAAATATCTACACATCTATCTGCATATACATGGAAATATCTAAAAAGATATCTCTTTACACATGGAAATAACTACACCTCTATCTCTATAAACATGGAAATAACTATACCGCCATCTGTATGAACATGGAAATATCTGCACCGCCATCTGTATTAGCATACAAATATCTACACCGCCATCTGCATTAAGATGGAGATATCTACACGGCTATCTGTATAAACTTGGAAAAATCTACACCGCTATCTGTATAAACTTGGAAATATCTACACCGCTATCTGTATATACATGGAAATATCTACACCGATACCTGTATAAACATGGAAATATCAGCATCGCTATCTGTATGAACATGGAAATATCTACACACCCATCTGGATGAACATGGAAATATCTACACCGCTATCTGTATGAACATGGAAATAGCTACACCTCTATCTGTATGAACATGGAAATAACAACACCGCTATCTGTATGAACAGGGAAAGATCTACACCGCTATTTGTATGAACATGGAAATATTTACGCAACTATCTGTATGAACATGGAAATAACTACACCACTATCTGTATGAACATGGAAATATCTTCACCGCCATCTGTATGAACATGGATATATCTACACAGCCATCTGGATGAACATGGAAATATCTACACCGCTAGCTGTATGAACATGGAAATATCTACACTGCTATCTGTATGAACATGGAAATATCTACACAGCTATCTGTATGAACATGGAAATATCTACACCGCTATCTGTATGAACATGGAAATATCTTCACCGCCATCTGTATGAACATGGATGTATCTTCACAGCCATCTGGATGAACATGGAAATAGCTACACCGCTATCTGTATGAACATGGAAATATCTACACCGCTATCTGTATGAACATGGAAATATCTACACCGCTATCTGTATGAACATGGAAATATCTTCACCGCCATCTGTATGAACATGGATATATCTACACAGCCATCTGGATGGACATGGAAATATCAACACCGCTATCTGTATGAACATGGAAATATCTACACCGCTATCTGTGTAAACATGCATACATCTTCACCGCTATCTGTATAAACATGGAAATATCTACACCGCAATCTCTATGAACATGGAAATATCTACACAGCTATCTGTTTGAAGATGGAAATATCTAAACTGCTATCTGCATGAAAATGGAAATATCTACACAGCTATCTGCATATACATGGAAATATCTACAAAGCTATTTCTCTACACAAGGAAATATCTACACCGCAATCTCTATAAACATGGAAATATCTACATCGCCATCTGTATGAACATGGAAATATCTGCACCGCCATCTGTATGAACATATAAATATCTACACCGCCATCTGTATTAAGATGGAGATATGTACACTGCTATCTGTATAAACATGGAAATATCTACACCGCCATCAGTATGAACTTATAAATATCTACACCACCATCTGTATTAAGAAGGAAATATCTAAACCGCTATCTGTATAAACATGGAAATATCTACACCGCTGCCTGTATAAACATGGAAATATCAGCACCGCTATCTGTATGAACATGGAAATATCTACACCGCTATCTGTATGAACATGGAAATAGCTACACCGCTATCTGTATGAACACGGATATATCTACACAGCCATCTGGATGAACATGGAAATATCTACACCGCTATCTGTGTAAACACGCATACATCTTCACCGCTATCTGTATAAACATGGAAATATCTACACCGCTATCTGTATGAACATGGAAATATCTACACTGCTATCTGTGTGAACATGGAAATATCTACACCGCTATCTGTTTGAACATGGAAATATCTACACCGCTATCTGTATGAACATGGAAATATCTACACCGCTATCTGTTTGAACATGGAAATATCTACACCGCTATCAGCGTGAAAATGGAAATATCTGCACTGCTATCTGCATATACATGGAAATATCTACACAGCTATCTCTTTACACATGGAAATAACTACACCGCTATCTGTATGAACATGGAAATATCTACACAGCCCTCTGGATGAACATGGAAATATCCACACCGATATCTGTGTAAACATGCGTACATCTTCACCGCTATCTGTATAAACATGGAAATATCTACAAAGCTATCTGTATGAACATGGAAATATCTACACCGCTATCTCTTTGAAGATGGAAATATATACACCGCTATCTGCATGAAAATGGAAATATCTACACAGCTATCTGCATACACTTGGAAATATCTTCACAGCTATCTCTTTACACATGGAAATAACTACACCGCTATCTGTATGAACATGGAAATATCTACACAGCCATCTGTATGAACATGGAAATATCTGCACCGCCATCTGTATGAACTGATAAATATCTACACCGCCATCTGTATTAAGATGGAGATATCTACACCGCTATGTGAATAAACATGGAAATATCTACACCGCTATCTGTATAAACATGGAAATATCTACACCGCTATCTGTATAAACATGGAAATATCTACACCGCTACCTGTATAAACATGGAAATAACAGCACCGCTATCTGTATGAACATGGAAATATCTACACCGCTATCTGTATGAACATGGAAATATCTACACCGCTATCTGTATGAACATGGAAATATCTACAAAGCTATCTGAATGAACATGGAAATATCTACACCGCTATCTGTTTGAACATGGAAATATCTACATCGCTATCTGTATGAACATGGAAATATCTACACCGCCATCTGTATGAACATGGAAATATCTGCACCGCCATCTCTATGAACATATAAATATCTACACCGCCATCTGTATTAAGATGGAGATATCTACACCGCTATCTGTATAAACATGGAAATATCTACACCGCTATCTGTATAAACATGGAAACATCTACACCGCTATCTGTATAAACATGGAAATATCTATACCGCTACCTGTACAAACATGGAAATAGCACCGCTATCTGTATGAACATGGAAATATCTACAACGCTATCTGTATGAACATGGAAATATCTACACCGCTATCTGTTTGAACATGGAAATATCTACACCGCTATCTGCGTGAAAATGAAAATATCTACACTGCTATCTGCATATACATGGAAATATCTACACAGCTATCTATTTACACATGGAAATAACTACACCGCTCTCTGTATGAACATGGAAATATCTACACCGCCATCTGTATGAACATGGAAATATCTGCACCGCCATCTGCATGAACATATAAATATCTACACCGCCATCTGTATTAAGATGGAGATATCTACACCGCTATCTGTATAAACATGGAACTATCTACACCTCTATCTGTATAAACATGGAAACATCTACACCGCTATCTGTATAAACATGGAAATATCTACACCGCTATCTGTATAAGCATGGAAATATCTACACGGCTACCTGTATAAACATGGAAATATCAGCACCGCTATCTATATGAACATATAAATATCTACACTGCCATCTGTATTAAGATGGAGATATCTACACCGCTATCTGTATAAACTTGGAAATATCTACACCGCTATCGGTATAAACATGGAAATATCTACACCGCTATCCGTATAAACATGGAAATATCAGCACCGCTATCTGTATGAACATGGAAATATCTACACAGCCATCTGGACGAACATGGAAATACCTACAACGCTATCTGTATGAACATGGAAATAGCTACACCGCTATCTGTATGAACATGGAAATACCTACACCACTATCTGTATGAACATGTAAATATCTACACCGCTATCTGTATGAACATGGAAATATCTTCACCGCCATCTGTATGAACATGGATATATCTACACAGCCATCTGGATGAACATGGAAATATCTACACCGCTATCTGTATGAACATGGAAATAGCAACTCCGCTATCTGTATGAACATGGAAATATCTACACCGCTATCAGTATGAACATGGAAATATCTACACCGCTATCTGTATGAACATGGATATATCTAAACAGCCATCTGGATGAACATGGAAATATCTACAGCGCTATCTGTATGAACATGGAAATATCTACACCGCTATCTGTGTAAACATGCATACATCTTCACCGCTATCTGAATAAACATGGAAATATCTACATCGCTATCTGTATGAACATGGAAATATCTACACCGCTATCTGTTTGAACATGGAAATATCAACACCGCTATCTGCAGGAAAATGGAAATATCTACACAGCTATCTGCATATACATGGAAATATCTACAAAGATATCTCTTTACACATGGAAATAACTACACCTCTATCTCTATAAACATGGAAATATCTATATCGCCATCTGTATGAACATGGAAATATCAGCACCGCCATCTGAATTAGCATACAAATATCTACACCACCATCTGTATTAAATGGAGATATCTACACGGCTATCTGTATAAACATGGAAATATCTAAACCGCTACCTGTATAAACATGGAAATATCAGCACCGCTATCTGTATGAACATAGAAATATCTACACCGCCATCTGAATGAACATGGAAATATCTGCAGCGCCATCTGCATGAACATATAAATATCTACACCGCCATCTGTATTAAGAAGGAGATATCTACACCGCTATCTGTATAAACATGGAAATATCTACACCGCTATCTCAATGAACATGGAAATATCTACACCGCTATCTGTATAAACATGGAAATATGTACACCGCTACCTGTATAAACATGGAAGTATCAGCACCGCTATCGGTATGAACATGGCAATATCTACACGGCTATCTGTATGAACATGGAAATATCTACACTGCTATCTGCATGAAAATGTAAATATCTACACAGCTATCTGCATATACATGGAAATATCTACAGCTATCTCCTTACACATGGAAATAACTACAACGCTATCTCTATAAACATGGAAATATCTACACCGCCATCTGTATGAACATGGAAATATCTTCACCGCCATCTGTATGAACATGGATATATCTACACAGCCATCTGGATGAACATGGAAATATCTACACGGCTACCTGTATGAACATGGAAATATCTACACCGCTATCTGTATGAACATGGAAATATCTACACCGCTATCTGTATGAACATGGAAGTATCTACACCGCTGTCTGTATCAACGTGGAAATATCTTCACCGCCATCTGTATGAACATGGATATATCCACACACCCATCTGGATGAACATGGAAATATCTACACCGCTATCTGTATGAACATGGAAATATCTACAGCGCTATCTGTGTAAACATGCGTACATCTTCACTGGTATCTGTATGAACATGGAAATATCTACACCGCTATCTGTGTAAACATGCATACATCTTCACGGCTATCTGAATAAACATGGAAATATCTACATCGCTATCTGTATGAACATGGAAATATCTACACCGCTATCTGTTTGAACATGGAAATATCTACACCGCTATCTGCATGAAAATGGAAATATCTACACAGCTATCTGCATATACATGGAAATATCTACAAAGCTATCTCTTTACACATGGAAATAACTACACCTCTATCTCTATAAACATGGAAATATCTATACCGCCATCTGTATGAACATGGAAATATCTGCACCGCCATCTGTATTAACATACAAATATCTACACCGCCATCTGTATTAAGATGGAGATATCTACACGGCTATCTGTATAAACTTGGAAATATCTACACCGCTATCTGTATAAACATGGAAATATCTACACCGCTATCTGTATAAACATGGAAATATCTACACCGCTACCTGTATAAACATGGAAATATCTACACCGCTATCTGTATGAATATGGAAATATCTACAAAGCCATCTGGATGAACATGGAAATATCTACACCGCTATCTGTATGAACATGGAAATAGCTACACCTCTATCTGTATGAACATGGAAATAACTACACCGCTATCTGTATGAACATGGAAAGATCTACACCGCTATCTGTTTAAACATGGAAATATCTACACCGCTACCTGTATAAACATGGAAATATCAGCACCGTTATCTGTATGAACATGGAAATATCTACACAGCCATCTGGATGAAAATGGAAATAGTTACACCGCTATCTGTATGAACATGGAAATAGCTACACCGCTATCTGTATGAACATGGAAATATCTACACCGCTATCTGTATGAACATGGAAATATCTACACCGCTATCTGTATGAACATGGAAATATCTTCACCGCCATCTGTATGAACATGAATATATCTACACAGCCATCTGGATGAACATGGAAATATCTACACCGCTCTATGTATGAACATGGAATTAGCTACACCGCTATCTGTATGAACATGGAAATATCTACACCGCTATCTGTATGAACATGGAAATATCTATACCGCTATCTGTATGAACATGGAAATATCTTCACCGCCATCTGTACGAACATGGATATATCTACACAGCCATCTGGATGAACATGGAAATATCTACACCGCTATCTGTATAAACATGGAAATATCTACACCACAATCTGTGTAAACATGCATACATCTTCACCGCTATCTGTATAAACATGGAAATATCTACACCGCTATCTGTATGACCATGGAAATATCTACTCCGCTATCTGCATGAAAATGGAAATATCTACACAGCTATCTGCATATACATGGAAATATCTACAAAGCTATTTCTTTACACATGGAAATAACTACACCGCTATCTCTATTAACATGGAAATATCTACACAGCCGTCTGTATGAACATGGAAATATCTGCACCGCCATCTGTATGAACATATAAATATCTACACCGCCATCTGTATTAAGATGGAGATATCTACACCGCTATCTGTATAAACATGGAAATATCTACACCGCTATCTGTATAAACATGGAAATATCTACACCGCTATCTGTATAAACTTGGAAATATCTACACCGCTACCTGTATAAACACGGAAATATCAGCACCGCTATCTGTATGAACATGGAAATATCTACACCGATATCTGTATGAACATGGAAATATCTACACCGATATCTGTATGAACATGGAAATATCTTCACCGCCATCTGTATGAACATAGATATATCTACACAGCCATCTGGATGAACATGGAAATATCAGCAACGCTGTCTGTATGGACATGGAAATATCTACACCGCTATCTGTTTGAACATGGAAATATCTACACCGCTATCTGCATGAAAATGGAAATATCTACACATCTATCTGCATATACATGGAAATATCTACAAAGCTATCTCTTTACACATGGAAATAACTACACCTCTATCTCTATAAACATGGAAATAACTATACCGCCATCTGTATGAACATGGAAATATCTGCACCGCCATCTGTATTAGCATACAAATATCTACACCGCCATCTGCATTAAGATGGAGATATCTACACGGATATCTGTATAAACTTGGAAAAATCTACACCGCTATCTGTATAAACATGGAAATATCTACACCGCTATCTGTATATACATGGAAATATCTACACCGCTACCTGTATAAACATGGAAATATCAGCATCGCTATCTGTATGAACATGGAAATATCTACACAGCCATCTGGATGAACATGGAAATATCTACACCGCTATCTGTATGAACATGGAAATAGCTAAACCTCTATCTGTATGAACATGGAAATAACTACACCGCTATCTGTATGAACAGGGAAAGATCTACACCGCTATCTGTATGAACATGGAAATATCTTCACCGCCATCTGTATGAACATGGATATATCTACACAGCCATCTGGATGAAAATGGATATATCTACACCGTTATCTGTATGAACATGGAAATAGCTACACCGCTATCTGTGTAAACATGCATACATCTTCACCGCTATCTGTATAAACATGGAAATGTCTACACCGCTATGTGTATGAACATGGAAATATCTACACCGCTATCTGTTTGAACATGGAAATATCTACACCGCTATCTGCATGAAAATGTAAATATCTACACAGCTATCTGCATATACGTGGAAATATATACAATGCTATTTCTTTACACGTGGAAAGATGTACACCGCTATCTCTATAAACATGGAAATATCTACACCGCCATCGGTATGAACATGGAAATATCTGCACCGCCATCTGTATGAACATATAAATATCTTCACCGCCATCTGTATTAAGATGGAGATATCTACACCGTTATCTGTATAAACATGGAAATATCTACACCGCTATCTGTATAAACATGGAAATATCTACACCGTTATCTGTATAAACATGGAAATATCTACACCGCTACCTGTATAAACATGGAAATATCACCACCGCTATCTGTATGAACACGGAAATATCTACACAGCCATCTGAATGAACATGGAAATATCTACAACGCAATCTGTATTAACATGGAAATAGCTACACCGCTATCTGTATGAACATGGAAATATCTACGCCACTATCTGTATGAACATGGAAATAACTACACCACTATCTGTATGAACATGGAAATATCTTCACCGTCATCTGTATGAACATGGATATATCTACACAGCCATCTGGATGAACATGGAAATATCTACACCGCTAGCTGTATGAACATGGAAATAGCTACACTGCTATCTGTATGAACATGGAAATATCTACACCGCTATCTGTATGAACATGGAAATATCTACACCGCTATCTGTATGAACATGGAAATATCTTCACCGCCATCTGTATGAACATGGATGTATCTTCACAGCCATCTGGATGAACATGGAAATAGCTACACCGCTATCTGTATGAACATGGAAATATCTACACCGCTATCTGTATGAACATGGAAATATCTACACCGCTATCTGTATGAACATGGAAATATCTTCACCGCCATCTGTATGAACATGGATATATCTACACAGCCATCTGGATGGACATGGAAATATCAACACCGCTATCTGTATGAACATGGAAATATCTACACCGCTATCTGTGTTAACATGCATACATCTTCACCGCTATCTGTATAAACATGGAAATATCTACACCGCTATCTGTATGAACATGGAAATATCTACACAGCTATCTGTTTGAAGATGGAAATATCTAAACTGCTATCTGCATGAAAATGGAAATATCTACACAGCTATCTGCATATACATGGAAATATCTACAAAGCTATTTCTCTACACAAGGAAATATCTACACCGCAATCTCTATAAACATGGAAATATCTACATCGCCATCTGTATGAACATGGAAATATCTGCACCGCCATCTGTATGAACATATAAATATCTAGACCGCCATCAGTATTAAGATGGAGATATCTACACCGCTATCTGTATAAACATGGAAATATCTACACCGCTATCTGTATAAACATGGAAATATCTACACCGGTATCTGTATGAACATGGAAATATCTACACCGCTACCGGTATAAACATGGAAATATCAGCACCGCTATCTGTATGAATATGGAAATATCTACACCGCTATCTCTATGAACATGGAAATATCTACACCGATATCTGTATGAGCATGGAAATATCTTCACCGCCATCTGTATGAACATGGATGTATCTTCACAGCCATCTGGACGAACATGGAAATATCAGCACCGCTGTCGGTATGAACATGGAAATATCTACACCGCTATCTGTATGAACATGGAAATATCTACACCGCTATCTGTTTGAACATGGAAATATCTACACCGCTATCTGTATGAACATGGAAATATCTACACCGCTATCTGTTTGAACATGGAAATATCTACACCGCTATCAGCGTGAAAATGGAAATATCTGCACTGCTATCTGCATATACATGGAAATATCTACACAGCTATCTCTTTACACATGGAAATAACTACACCGCTATCTGTATGAACATGGAAATATCTACACAGCCCTCTGGATGAACATGGAAATATCCACACCGATATCTGTGTAAACATGCGTACATCTTCACCGCTATCTGTATAAACATGGAAATATCTACAAAGCTATCTGTATGAACATGGAAATATCTACACCGCTATCTCTTTGAAGATGGAAATATATACACCGCTATCTGCATGAAAATGGAAATATCTACACAGCTATCTGCATACACTTGGAAATATCTTCACAGCTATCTCTTTACACATGGAAATAACTACACCGCTATCTGTATGAACATGGAAATATCTACACAGCCATCTGTATGAACATGGAAATATCTGCACCGCCATCTGTATGAACTGATAAATATCTACACCGCCATCTGTATTAAGATGGAGATATCTACACCGCTATGTGAATAAACATGGAAATATCTACACCGCTATCTGTATAAACATGGAAATATCTACACCGCTATCTGTATAAACATGGAAATATCTACACCGCTACCTGTATAAACATGGAAATAACAGCACCGCTATCTGTATGAACATGGAAATATCTACACCGCTATCTGTATGAACATGGAAATATCTACACCGCTATCTGTATGAACATGGAAATATCTACAAAGCTATCTGAATGAACATGGAAATATCTACACCGCTATCTGTTTGAACATGGAAATATCTACATCGCTATCTGTATGAACATGGAAATATCTACACCGCCATCTGTATGAACATGGAAATATCTGCACCGCCATCTCTATGAACATATAAATATCTACACCGCCATCTGTATTAAGATGGAGATATCTACACCGCTATCTGTATAAACATGGAAATATCTACACCGCTATCTGTATAAACATGGAAACATCTACACCGCTATCTGTATAAACATGGAAATATCTATACCGCTACCTGTACAAACATGGAAATAGCACCGCTATCTGTATGAACATGGAAATATCTACAACGCTATCTGTATGAACATGGAAATATCTACACCGCTATCTGTTTGAACATGGAAATATCTACACCGCTATCTGCGTGAAAATGAAAATATCTACACTGCTATCTGCATATACATGGAAATATCTACACAGCTATCTATTTACACATGGAAATAACTACACCGCTCTCTGTATGAACATGGAAATATCTACACCGCCATCTGTATGAACATGGAAATATCTGCACCGCCATCTGCATGAACATATAAATATCTACACCGCCATCTGTATTAAGATGGAGATATCTACACCGCTATCTGTATAAACATGGAACTATCTACACCTCTATCTGTATAAACATGGAAACATCTACACCGCTATCTGTATAAACATGGAAATATCTACACCGCTATCTGTATAAGCATGGAAATATCTACACGGCTACCTGTATAAACATGGAAATATCAGCACCGCTATCTATATGAACATATAAATATCTACACTGCCATCTGTATTAAGATGGAGATATCTACACCGCTATCTGTATAAACTTGGAAATATCTACACCGCTATCGGTATAAACATGGAAATATCTACACCGCTATCCGTATAAACATGGAAATATCAGCACCGCTATCTGTATGAACATGGAAATATCTACACAGCCATCTGGACGAACATGGAAATACCTACAACGCTATCTGTATGAACATGGAAATAGCTACACCGCTATCTGTATGAACATGGAAATACCTACACCACTATCTGTATGAACATGTAAATATCTACACCGCTATCTGTATGAACATGGAAATATCTTCACCGCCATCTGTATGAACATGGATATATCTACACAGCCATCTGGATGAACATGGAAATATCTACACCGCTATCTGTATGAACATGGAAATAGCAACTCCGCTATCTGTATGAACATGGAAATATCTACACCGCTATCAGTATGAACATGGAAATATCTACACCGCTATCTGTATGAACATGGATATATCTAAACAGCCATCTGGATGAACATGGAAATATCTACAGCGCTATCTGTATGAACATGGAAATATCTACACCGCTATCTGTGTAAACATGCATACATCTTCACCGCTATCTGAATAAACATGGAAATATCTACATCGCTATCTGTATGAACATGGAAATATCTACACCGCTATCTGTTTGAACATGGAAATATCAACACCGCTATCTGCAGGAAAATGGAAATATCTACACAGCTATCTGCATATACATGGAAATATCTACAAAGATATCTCTTTACACATGGAAATAACTACACCTCTATCTCTATAAACATGGAAATATCTATATCGCCATCTGTATGAACATGGAAATATCAGCACCGCCATCTGAATTAGCATACAAATATCTACACCACCATCTGTATTAAATGGAGATATCTACACGGCTATCTGTATAAACATGGAAATATCTAAACCGCTACCTGTATAAACATGGAAATATCAGCACCGCTATCTGTATGAACATAGAAATATCTACACCGCCATCTGAATGAACATGGAAATATCTGCAGCGCCATCTGCATGAACATATAAATATCTACACCGCCATCTGTATTAAGAAGGAGATATCTACACCGCTATCTGTATAAACATGGAAATATCTACACCGCTATCTCAATGAACATGGAAATATCTACACCGCTATCTGTATAAACATGGAAATATGTACACCGCTACCTGTATAAACATGGAAGTATCAGCACCGCTATCGGTATGAACATGGCAATATCTACACGGCTATCTGTATGAACATGGAAATATCTACACTGCTATCTGCATGAAAATGTAAATATCTACACAGCTATCTGCATATACATGGAAATATCTACAGCTATCTCCTTACACATGGAAATAACTACAACGCTATCTCTATAAACATGGAAATATCTACACCGCCATCTGTATGAACATGGAAATATCTTCACCGCCATCTGTATGAACATGGATATATCTACACAGCCATCTGGATGAACATGGAAATATCTACACGGCTACCTGTATGAACATGGAAATATCTACACCGCTATCTGTATGAACATGGAAATATCTACACCGCTATCTGTATGAACATGGAAGTATCTACACCGCTGTCTGTATCAACGTGGAAATATCTTCACCGCCATCTGTATGAACATGGATATATCCACACACCCATCTGGATGAACATGGAAATATCTACACCGCTATCTGTATGAACATGGAAATATCTACAGCGCTATCTGTGTAAACATGCGTACATCTTCACTGGTATCTGTATGAACATGGAAATATCTACACCGCTATCTGTGTAAACATGCATACATCTTCACGGCTATCTGAATAAACATGGAAATATCTACATCGCTATCTGTATGAACATGGAAATATCTACACCGCTATCTGTTTGAACATGGAAATATCTACACCGCTATCTGCATGAAAATGGAAATATCTACACAGCTATCTGCATATACATGGAAATATCTACAAAGCTATCTCTTTACACATGGAAATAACTACACCTCTATCTCTATAAACATGGAAATATCTATACCGCCATCTGTATGAACATGGAAATATCTGCACCGCCATCTGTATTAACATACAAATATCTACACCGCCATCTGTATTAAGATGGAGATATCTACACGGCTATCTGTATAAACTTGGAAATATCTACACCGCTATCTGTATAAACATGGAAATATCTACACCGCTATCTGTATAAACATGGAAATATCTACACCGCTACCTGTATAAACATGGAAATATCTACACCGCTATCTGTATGAATATGGAAATATCTACAAAGCCATCTGGATGAACATGGAAATATCTACACCGCTATCTGTATGAACATGGAAATAGCTACACCTCTATCTGTATGAACATGGAAATAACTACACCGCTATCTGTATGAACATGGAAAGATCTACACCGCTATCTGTTTAAACATGGAAATATCTACACCGCTACCTGTATAAACATGGAAATATCAGCACCGTTATCTGTATGAACATGGAAATATCTACACAGCCATCTGGATGAAAATGGAAATAGTTACACCGCTATCTGTATGAACATGGAAATAGCTACACCGCTATCTGTATGAACATGGAAATATCTACACCGCTATCTGTATGAACATGGAAATATCTACACCGCTATCTGTATGAACATGGAAATATCTTCACCGCCATCTGTATGAACATGAATATATCTACACAGCCATCTGGATGAACATGGAAATATCTACACCGCTCTATGTATGAACATGGAATTAGCTACACCGCTATCTGTATGAACATGGAAATATCTACACCGCTATCTGTATGAACATGGAAATATCTATACCGCTATCTGTATGAACATGGAAATATCTTCACCGCCATCTGTACGAACATGGATATATCTACACAGCCATCTGGATGAACATGGAAATATCTACACCGCTATCTGTATAAACATGGAAATATCTACACCACAATCTGTGTAAACATGCATACATCTTCACCGCTATCTGTATAAACATGGAAATATCTACACCGCTATCTGTATGACCATGGAAATATCTACTCCGCTATCTGCATGAAAATGGAAATATCTACACAGCTATCTGCATATACATGGAAATATCTACAAAGCTATTTCTTTACACATGGAAATAACTACACCGCTATCTCTATTAACATGGAAATATCTACACAGCCGTCTGTATGAACATGGAAATATCTGCACCGCCATCTGTATGAACATATAAATATCTACACCGCCATCTGTATTAAGATGGAGATATCTACACCGCTATCTGTATAAACATGGAAATATCTACACCGCTATCTGTATAAACATGGAAATATCTACACCGCTATCTGTATAAACTTGGAAATATCTACACCGCTACCTGTATAAACACGGAAATATCAGCACCGCTATCTGTATGAACATGGAAATATCTACACCGATATCTGTATGAACATGGAAATATCTACACCGATATCTGTATGAACATGGAAATATCTTCACCGCCATCTGTATGAACATAGATATATCTACACAGCCATCTGGATGAACATGGAAATATCAGCAACGCTGTCTGTATGGACATGGAAATATCTACACCGCTATCTGTTTGAACATGGAAATATCTACACCGCTATCTGCATGAAAATGGAAATATCTACACATCTATCTGCATATACATGGAAATATCTACAAAGCTATCTCTTTACACATGGAAATAACTACACCTCTATCTCTATAAACATGGAAATAACTATACCGCCATCTGTATGAACATGGAAATATCTGCACCGCCATCTGTATTAGCATACAAATATCTACACCGCCATCTGCATTAAGATGGAGATATCTACACGGATATCTGTATAAACTTGGAAAAATCTACACCGCTATCTGTATAAACATGGAAATATCTACACCGCTATCTGTATATACATGGAAATATCTACACCGCTACCTGTATAAACATGGAAATATCAGCATCGCTATCTGTATGAACATGGAAATATCTACACAGCCATCTGGATGAACATGGAAATATCTACACCGCTATCTGTATGAACATGGAAATAGCTAAACCTCTATCTGTATGAACATGGAAATAACTACACCGCTATCTGTATGAACAGGGAAAGATCTACACCGCTATCTGTATGAACATGGAAATATCTTCACCGCCATCTGTATGAACATGGATATATCTACACAGCCATCTGGATGAAAATGGATATATCTACACCGTTATCTGTATGAACATGGAAATAGCTACACCGCTATCTGTGTAAACATGCATACATCTTCACCGCTATCTGTATAAACATGGAAATGTCTACACCGCTATGTGTATGAACATGGAAATATCTACACCGCTATCTGTTTGAACATGGAAATATCTACACCGCTATCTGCATGAAAATGTAAATATCTACACAGCTATCTGCATATACGTGGAAATATATACAATGCTATTTCTTTACACGTGGAAAGATGTACACCGCTATCTCTATAAACATGGAAATATCTACACCGCCATCGGTATGAACATGGAAATATCTGCACCGCCATCTGTATGAACATATAAATATCTTCACCGCCATCTGTATTAAGATGGAGATATCTACACCGTTATCTGTATAAACATGGAAATATCTACACCGCTATCTGTATAAACATGGAAATATCTACACCGTTATCTGTATAAACATGGAAATATCTACACCGCTACCTGTATAAACATGGAAATATCACCACCGCTATCTGTATGAACACGGAAATATCTACACAGCCATCTGAATGAACATGGAAATATCTACAACGCAATCTGTATTAACATGGAAATAGCTACACCGCTATCTGTATGAACATGGAAATATCTACGCCACTATCTGTATGAACATGGAAATAACTACACCACTATCTGTATGAACATGGAAATATCTTCACCGTCATCTGTATGAACATGGATATATCTACACAGCCATCTGGATGAACATGGAAATATCTACACCGCTAGCTGTATGAACATGGAAATAGCTACACTGCTATCTGTATGAACATGGAAATATCTACACCGCTATCTGTATGAACATGGAAATATCTACACCGCTATCTGTATGAACATGGAAATATCTTCACCGCCATCTGTATGAACATGGATGTATCTTCACAGCCATCTGGATGAACATGGAAATAGCTACACCGCTATCTGTATGAACATGGAAGTATCTACACCGCTATCTGTATGAACATGGAAATATCTACACCGCTATCTGTATGAACATGGAAATATCTTCACCGCCATCTGTATGAACATGGATATATCTACACAGCCATCTGGATGGACATGGAAATATCAACACCGCTATCTGTATGAACATGGAAATATCTACACCGCTATCTGTGTTAACATGCATACATCTTCACCGCTATCTGTATAAACATGGAAATATCTACACCGCTATCTGTATGAACATGGAAATATCTACACAGCTATCTGTTTGAAGATGGAAATATCTAAACTGCTATCTGCATGAAAATGGAAATATCTACACAGCTATCTGCATATACATGGAAATATCTACAAAGCTATTTCTCTACACAAGGAAATATCTACACCGCAATCTCTATAAACATGGAAATATCTACATCGCCATCTGTATGAACATGGAAATATCTGCACCGCCATCTGTATGAACATATAAATATCTAGACCGCCATCAGTATTAAGATGGAGATATCTACACCGCTATCTGTATAAACATGGAAATATCTACACCGCTATCTGTATAAACATGGAAATATCTACACCGGTATCTGTATGAACATGGAAATATCTACACCGCTACCGGTATAAACATGGAAATATCAGCACCGCTATCTGTATGAATATGGAAATATCTACACCGCTATCTCTATGAACATGGAAATATCTACACCGATATCTGTATGAGCATGGAAATATCTTCACCGCCATCTGTATGAACATGGATGTATCTTCACAGCCATCTGGACGAACATGGAAATATCAGCACCGCTGTCGGTATGAACATGGAAATATCTACACCGCTATCTGTATGAACATGGAAATATCTACACCGCTATCTGTATGAACGTGGAAATATCTACAGCGATATCTGTATGAACATGGAAATATCTTCACCGCCATCTGTGTGAACATAGATATATCTACACAGCCATCTGGATGAACATGGAAATATCTACACCGCTATCTGTATGAACATGGAAATATCTACACCGCTATCTGTGTAAACATGCATACATCTTCACCGCTATCTGTATAAACATGGATATATCTACACCGCTATCTGTATAAACATGGCAATATCTACACCGCTACCTGTATAAACATGGAAATATCAGCACCGTTATCTGTATGAACATGGAAATATCTACACAGCCATCTGGATGAAAATGGAAATAGTTACACCGCTATCTGTATGAACATGGAAATAGCTACACCGCTATCTGTATGAACATTGAAATATCTACACAGCCATCTGGGTGAACATGGAAATATCTACACCGCTATCTGTATGAACATGGAAATATCTTCACCGCCGTCTGTATGAACATGAATATATCTACACAGACATCTGGATGAACTTGGAAATATCTACACCGCTATATGTATGAACATGGAATTAGCTACACTGCTATCTGTATGAACATGGAAATATCTACACCACTATCTGTATGAACATGGAAATATGTACACCGCTATCTGTATGAACATGGAAATATCTTCACCGCCATCTGTATGAACATGGATATATCTACACAGCCATTTGGATGAACATGGAAATGTCTACACCGCTATCTGTATGAACATGGATATATCTACACCACTATCTGTGTAAACATGCATACATCTTCACCGCTATCTGTATAAACATGGAAATATCTACACTGCTATCCGTATGAACATGGAAATAACTACACCGCTATCTATATAAACATGGAAATATCTACACGGCCATCTGTATGAACATGGAAATATCTGCACCGCCATCTGTATGAACATATAAATATCTTAACCGCCATCTGTATTAAGATGGAGATATCTACACCGCTATCTGTATAAACATGGAAATATCTACACCGCTATCTGTATAAACATGGAAATATCTACACCGCTATCTGTATAAACACGGAAATATCTACACCGCTACCTGTATAAACATGGAAATATCAGCACCGCTATCTTTATGAACATGGAAATATCTACACTGCTATCTCTATGAACATGGAAATATCTACACCGCTATCTGTATGAACATGGAAATATCTTCTCCGCCATCTGTATGAACATGGATATATCTACACAGCCATCTGGATGAACATGGAAATATCTACACCGCTTTCTGTATGAACATGGAAATATCTACTCCGCTATCTGTGTAAACATGCATACATCTTCACCGCTATCTGTATGAACATGGAAATATCTACACCGCTATCTGTATAAACATGGAAATATCTACACCGCTACCTGTATAAACATGGAAATATCAGCACCGCTATCTGTATGAACATGGAAATATCTACACAGCCATCTGGATGAACATGAAAATATCTACACCGCTATCTGTATGAACATGGAAATAGCTACACCGCTATCTGTATGAACATGGAAATATCTACACCGCTATCTGTATGAACATGGAAATATCTACACCACTATCTGTATGAACATGGAAATATATTCAACGACAGCTGTATGAACATGGATATATCTACACAGCCATCTGGATGAACATGGAAATATCTACACCTCTATATGTATGAACATGGAAATAGCTACAACGCTATCTGTATGAACATGGAAATAGCTACACCGCTATCTGTATGAACATGGAAGTATCTACACCGCTATCTGTATGAACATGGAAATATCTTCACCGCTATATGTATGAATATGGATATATCTACAAAGCCATCTGGATGAACATGGAAATATCTACACCACTATATGTATGAACATGGAAAGAGCTAAATCGCTATGTCTATGAACTTGGAAATATCTACACCGCTATCTGTATGAACATGGAAGTATCTATACCGCTATCTTTATGAACATTGAAATATCTTCACCGCCTTATGTATGAACACGGATATATCTAGAGAGCCATCTGGATGAACATGGAAATATCTACACCGCTATCTGTATGAACATGGAAATATCTACACCGCTATCTGTTTGAACATGGAAATATCTACACCGCTATCTGCATGAAAATGGAAATATCTACACAGCTATCTACATATTCATGGAAATATCTACAAAGCTATTTCTTTACACATGGAAATAACTACACCGCTATCTCTATTAACATGGAAATATCTACACCGCCATCTGTATGAACATATAAATATCTACACCACCATCTGCATTAAGATGGAGATATCTACACTGCTATCTGTATAAACATGGAAATATCTACACCGCTACCTGCATAAACATGGAAATATCAGCACCGCTATCTCTATGAACATGGAAATATCTACACAGCCATCTGGATGAACATGGAAATATCTACATCGCTATCTGTATGAACATGGAAATAGCCACACCGCTATCTGTATGAACATGGAAATATCTACACCACTATCTGTATGAACATGGAAATATCTACACCGCTATCTGTATGAACATTGAAATATATAGACCACTATCTGTATAAACATGGAAATATCTACACCGCTACCTATATAAACATGGAAATATCAGCACCGCTATCTGTATGAACATGGAAATATCTACACAGCTATCTCTATGAACATGGAAATATTTACACAGATATCTGTATGAACATGGAAATATCTTCACCTCCATCTGTATGAGCATGGATATATCTACACAGCCATCTGGATGAACAAGGAAATATCAGCACCGCAGTCAGTATGAACATGGAAATATCTACACCGCTATCTGTATGAACATGGAAATATCTACACAGCTATCTGTTTGAACATGGAAATATCTACACCGATATCTGCAAGAAAATGTAAATATCTACACAGATATCTGCATATACATGGAAATATCTACAAAGCTATTTCTTTACACATGGAAATATCTACACCGCTATCTCTATAAACATGGAAATATCTACACCGCCATCTGTATGAACATGGAAATATCTGCACCGCCATCTGTATGAACATATAAATATCTACACCGCCATGTGTATTAAGATGGAGACATCTACACCGTTATCTGTATAAACATGGAAATATCTACACCGCTATCTATATAAACATGGAAATATCTACACCACTATCTGTATAAACATGGAAATATCTACACCGCTACCTGTATAAACATGGAAATATCACCACCGCTATCTGTATGAACATGGAAATATCTACACAGCCATCTGAATGAACATGGAAATATCTACAACGCTATCTGTATTAACATGGAAATAGCTACAACGCTATCTGTATGAACATGGAAATATCTACGCCACTATCTGTATGAACATGGAAATATCTACACCGCTATCTGTATGAACATGGATATATCTACACAGCCATCTGGATGAACATGGAAATATCTACAACGCTATCTGTATGAACATGGAAATAGCTACACCGCTATCTGTATGAACATGGAAATATCTACACCGATATCTGTATGAACATGGAAATATCTACACCGCTATCTGTATGAACATGGAAATATCTTCACCGCCATCTGTATGAACATGGATATATCTACACAGCCATCTGGATGAACATGGAAATATCAACACCGCTATCTGTATGAACATGGAAATATCTACACCGCTATCTGTTTTAACATGCATACATCTTCACCGCTATCTGTATAAACATGGAAATATCTACACCGCTATCTGTATGAACATGGAAATATCTACACAGCTATCTGTTTGAACATGGAAATATCTACACCGCTATCTGCATGAAAATGGAAATATCTACACAGCTATCTGCATATACATGGAAATATCTACAAAGCTATTTCTCTACACATGGAAATATCTTCACCGCAATCTCTATAAACATGGAAATATCTTCACCGCCATCTGTATGAACATGGAAATATCTGCACCGCCATCTGTATGAACATATAAATATCTAGACAGCCATCTGTATAAAGATGGAGATATCTACACCGTTATCTGTATAAAAATGGAAATATCTACACCGCTATCTGTATAAACATGGAAATATCTACACCGCTATCTGTATAAACATGGAAATATCTACACCGCTACCTGTATAAACATGGAAATATCAGCCCCGCTATCTGTATGAACATGGAAATATCTACACCGCTATCTGTATGAACATGGAAATATCTTCACCGCTATCTGTATGAACATGGAAATAACTTCACCGACATCTGTATGAACATGGATATATCTACACAGCCATCAGGATGAACATGGAAATATCTACACCGCTATCTGTATGAACATGGAAATATCTACACCGCTATCTGTGTAAACAGGCATACATCTTCACCGCTATCTGTATAAACATGGATATATCTACACCGCTATCTGTATAAACATGGAAATATCTACACCGCTACCTGTATAAACATGGAAATATCAGCACCGTTATCTGTATGAACATGGAAATATCTACACAGCCATCTGGATGAAAATGGAAATAGTTACACACCTATCTGTATGAACATGGAAATAGCTACACCGCTATCTGTATGAACATAGGAATATCTACACCGCTATCTGTATGATCATGGAAATATCTACACCGCTATCTGTATGAACATGGAAATATCTTCACCGCCATCTGTATGAACATGAACATATCTACACAGCCATCTGGATGAACATGGAAATATCTACACCGCTATATGTATTAACATGGAATTAGCTACACCGCTATCTGTATGAAGATGGAAATATCCACACCGCTATCTGTATGAACATGGAAATATCTACACCGCTATCTGTATGAACATGGAAATATCTTCACCGCCATCTGTATGAACATGGATATATCTACACAGCCATCTGGATGAACATGGAAATATCTGCACCGCTATCTGTATGAACATGGAAATATCTACACCACTATCTGTGTAAACATGCATACATCTTCACTGCTATCTGTATAAACATGGAATTATCTACACCGCTATCTGTATGACCATGGAAATATCTACACCGCTATCTGTTTGAACATGAAAATATCTACAACGCTATCTGCATGAAAATGGAAATATCTACACAGCTATCTGCATATACATGGAAATATCTACAAAGCTATTTCTTTACACAGGGAAATAACTACACCGCTATCTCTATTAACATGGAAATATCTACACCGCCATCTGTATGAACATGGAAATATCTGCACCGCCATCTGTATGAACATATAAATATCTACACCGCCATCTGTATTAAGAAGGAGATATCTACACCGCTATCTGTATAAACATGGAAATATCTACACCGCTATCTGTATAAACATGGAAATATCTACACCGCTATCTGTATAAATATGGAAATATCTACACCGCTACCTGTATAAACATGGAAATATCAGCACCGCTATCTGTATGAACATGGAAATATCTACACAGCCATCTGGATGAACATGGAAATATCTACACCGCTATCTTTATGAACATGGAAATAGCTACACTGCTATCTGTATGAACATGGAAATATCTACACCACTAACTGTATGAACATGGAAATATCTACACCGCTATCTGCATGAACATGGAAATATCTTCACCGCCATCTGTATAAACATGGATATATCTACACAGCAATCTGGATGAACATGGAAATATCTACACCGCTATCTGTATGAACATGGAAATAGCTACACCTCTATCTGTATGAACATGGAAATATCTACAACGCTATCTGAATGAACATGGAAAGATCTACACCGCTATCTGTATGAACATGGAAATATCTTCACGGCCATCTGTATGAACATGGATATATCTACACAGCCATCTGGATGAACATGGATATATCTCCACCGCTATCTGCATGAACATGGAAATATCTACCCCGCTATCTGTGTAAACATGCATACATCTTCACCGCTATCTGTATAAACATGGAAATATCTACACCACTATCTGTATAAACACGGAAATATCTACACCGCTACCTGTATAAACATGGAAATATCAGCACCGCTATCTGTACGAACATGGAAATATCTACACCGCTATCTCTATGAACATGGAAATATCTACACCGATATCTGTATGAACAAGGAAATATCTTCACCGCCATCTGTATGAACTTGGATATATCCACACTGCCATCTGGATGAACATGGAAATATCAGCACCGCTGTCTGTATGAACATGGAAATACCTACACCGCTATCTGTATGAACATGGAAATATCTACACCGCTATCTGTATGAACATGGAATTATCTTCACCACCGTCTGTATGAACATGGATATATCTACACAGCCATCTGGATGAACATGGAAATATCTACACCGCTATCTGTATGAACATGGAAATATCTACACCGCTATGTGTGTAAACATGCATACATCTTCACCACTATCTGTATAAACATGGAAATATCTACACCGCTATCTGTATAAATATGGAAATATCTACACCGCTACCTGTATAAACATGGAAATATCAGCACCGCTATCTGTATGAACATGGAAATATCTACACAGCCATCTGGATGAACATGGAAATCTCTACACCGCTATCTGTATGAACATGGAAATAGCTACACCTCTATCTGTATAAACATGGAAATATCTACACCGCTATCTGTATGAACATGGAAAGATCTACACCGCCATCTGTATGAACATGGAAATATCTTCACCGCCATCTGTATGAACATGGATATATCTACACAGCCATCTGGATGAACATGGATATATCTACACCGCTATCTGTATGAACATGGAAATATCTGCACCGCTATCTGTGTAAACATGCATACATCTTCACCGCTATCTGTATAAACATGGAAATGTCTACACCGCTATGTGTATGAACATGGAAATATCTACACCGCTATCTGTTTGAACATGGAAATATCTACACCGCTATCTGCATGAAAATGTAAATATCTACACAGCTATCTGCATATACGTGGAAATATCTACAAAGCTATTTCTTTACACATGGAAATATCTACACCGCTATCTCTATAAACATGGAAATATCTACACCGCCATCTGTATGAACATGGAAATATCTGCACCGCCATCTGTATGAACATATAAATATCTAAACCGCCATCTGTATTAAGATGGAGATATCTAAACCGCTATCTGTATAAACATGGAAATATCTAACCGCTATCTGTATAAACATGGAAATATCTATACCGCTATCTGTATAAACATGGAAATATCTACACCGCTACCTGTATAAACATGGAAATTTCACCACCGCTATCTCTATAAACATGGAAATATCTACACCGCCATCTGTATGAACATGGAAATATCTGCACCGCCATCTGTATGAACATATAAATATCTAAACCGCCATCTGTATTAAGATGGAGATATCTAAACCGCTATCTGTATAAACATGGAAATATCTAACCGCTATCTGTATAAACATGGAAATATCTATACCTCTATCTGTATAAACATGGAAATATCTACACCGCTACCTGTATAAACATGGAAATTTCACCACCGCTATCTGTATGAACATGGAAATATCTACACAGCCATCTGAATGAACATGGAAATATCTACAACGCTATCTGTATGAACATTGAAATATCTATGCCACTATCTGTATGAACATGGAAATATCTACACCGCTATCTGTATGAACATGGAAATATCTTCACCGCCATCTGTATGAACATGGATGTATCTTCACAGCCATCTGGATGAACATGGAAATAACTACACCGCTATCTGTATGAACATGGAAATAGCTACACCGCTATCTGTATGAACATGGAAATATCTACACCGCTATCTGTATGAACATGGAAATATCTACACCGCTATCTGTATGAACATGGAAATATCTTCACCGCCATCTGTATGAACATGGATATATCTACACAGCCATCTGGATGGACATGGAAATATCAACACCGCTATCTGTATGAACATGGAAATATCTACACCGCTATCTGTGTTAACAGGCATACATCTTCACCGCTATCTGTATAAACATGGAAATATCTACACCGCTATCTGTATGAACATGGAAATATCTACACAGCTATCTGTTTGAAGATGGAAATTTCTAAACCGCTATCTGCATGAAAATGGAAATATCTACACAGCTATCTGCATATACATGGAAATATCTACAAAGCTATTTCTCTACACAAGGAAATATCTACACCGCAATCTCTATAAACATGGAAATATCTACATCGCCATCTGTATGAACATGGAAATATCTGCACCGCCATCTGTATGAACATATAAATATCTAGACCGCCATCAGTATTAAGATGGAGATATCTACACCGCTATCTGTATAAACATGGAAATATCTACACCGCTATCTGTATAAACATGGAAATATCTACACCGGTATCTGTATAAACATGGAAATATCAGCACCGCTATCTGTATGAATGTGGAAATATCTACACCGCTATCTCTATGAACATGGAAATATCTACACCGATATCTGTATGAACATGGAAATATCTTCACCGCCATCTGTATGAACATAGATATATCTACACAGACATCTGGATGAACATGGAAATATCTACACCGCTATCTGTATGAACATGGAAATATCTACACTGCTATCTGTGTAAACATGTATACATCTTCACCGCTATCTGTATAAACATGGATATATCTACACCGCTATCTGTATAAACATGGAAATATCTACACCGCTACCTGTATAAACATGGAAATATCAGCACCGTTATCTGTATGAACATGGAAATATCTACACAGCCATCTGGATGAACATGGAAATAGTTAAACCCCTATCTGTATGAACATGGAAATAGCTACACCGCTATCTGTATGAACATGGAAATATCTACACAGCCATCTGGGTGAACATGGAAATATCTACACCGCTATCTGTATGAACATGGAAATATCTACACCGCCATCTGTATGAACACGAATATATCTACACAGCCATCTGGATGAACATGGAAATATCTACACCGCTATATGTATGAACATGGAATTAGCTACACTGCTATCTGTATGAACATGGAAATATCTACACCGCTATCTGTATGAACATGGAAATATCTACACCGCTATCTGTATGAACATGGAAATATCTTCACCGCCATCTGTATGAGCATGGATATATCTACACAGCCATCTGGATGAACATGGAAATATCTACACCGCTATCTGTATGAACATGGAAATATCTACACCACTATCTGTGTAAACATGCATACATCTTCACCGCTATCTGTATAAACATGGAAATATCTACACCGCTATCTGTATGACCATGGAAATATCTACACCGCTATCTGTTTGAACACGGAAATATCTACTCCGCTATCTGCATGAAAATGGAAATATCTACACAGCTTTCTGCATATACATGGAAATAGCTACAAAGCTATTTCTTTACACATGGAAATAATTACACCGCTATCTCTATTAACATGGAAATATCTACACCGCCATCTGTATCAACATGGAAATATCTGCACCGCAATCTGTATGAACATATAAATATCTACACCGCCATCTGTATTAAGAAGGAGATATCTACACCGCTATCTGTATAAACCTGGAAATATCTACTCCGCTATCTGTATAAACATGGAAATATCTACACCGCTATCTGAATAAACATGGAAATATCTACACCGCTATCTGTATAAGCATGGAAATATCTACACGGCTACCTGTATAAACATGGAAATATCAGCACCGCTATCTTTATGAACATGGAAATATCTACACCGCTATCAGTATGAACGTGGAAATATCTACACCGATATCTGTATGAACATGGAAATATCTTCACCGCCATCTGTATGAACATAGATATATCTACACAGCCATCTGGATGAACATGGAAATATCAGCAACGCTGTCTGTATGGACATGGAAATATCTACACCGCTATCTGTATGAACATGGAAATATCTACACCGCTATCTGTATGAACATGGAAATATCTTCACCGCCATCTGTATGAACATGGATACATCTACACAGCCAGCTGGATGAAGATGGAAATATCTACACCGCTATCTGTATGAAAATGGAAATATCTACACCGCTATCTGTGTAAACACGCATACATCTTCACCGCTATTTGTATAAACATGGAAATGTCTTCACCCCTATGGATATGAACATGGAAATATCTACTCCGCTATCTGTTTTAACATGGAAATATCTACACCGCTATCTGAATGAAAATGTAAATATCTACAGAGCTATCTGCATATACATGGAAATATCTACAAAGATATTTCTTTACACATGGAAATATCTACACCGCTATCTCTATAAACATGGAAATATCTACACCGCCATCTGTATGAACATGGAAATATCTGCACCGCCATCTGTATGAACATATAAATATCTAAACCGCAATCTGTATTAAGATGGAGATATCTACACCACTATCTGTATAAACATGGAAATATCTACACCGCTATCTGTATAAACATGGAAATATCTACACCGCTATCTGTATAAACATGGAAATATCTACACCGCTACCTGTATAAACATGGAAATATCACCACCGCTATCTGTAAGAACATGGAAATATCTACACAGACATCTGAATGAACATGGAAATATCTACAACTCTATCTGTATGAACATGGAAATAGCTACACCGCTATCTGTATGAACATGGAAATAACTACACCGCTATCTGTATGAACATGGAAATATCTACGCCACAATCTGTATGAACATGGAAATATCTACACCGCTATCTGTATGAACATGGAAATACCTTCACCGCCATCTGTATGAACATGGATATATCTACACAGCCGTCTGGATAAACATGGAAATAACGACACCTCTATCTGAAAGAACATGGAAATAGCTTCACCAATATCTGTATGAACATGGAAATGTCTACACCGCTATCTGTATGAACATGGAAATATCTGCACCGCTATCTGTATGAACATGGAAATACCTTCACCGCCATCTGTAAGAACATGGATATATCTACACAGCCATCTGGATGAACATGGAAATATCAACACCGCTATCTGTATGAACATGGAAATATCTACACCGCTATCTGTGTTAACATGCATACATCTTCACAGCTATCTGTATAAACATGGAAATATCTACACCGCGATCTGTATGAACATGGAAATATCTACAGAGCAATCTGTTTGAACATGGAAATAACTACACCGCTATCTGCATGAAAATGCATATATCTACACAGCTATCTGCATATACATGGAAATATCTACAAAGCTATTTCTCTACACATGGAAATATCTACACCGCCATCTGTATGAACATGGAAATATCTGCACCGCCATCTGTATGAACATATAAATATCTACACCGCCATCTGTATTAAGATGGAGATGTCTACACCGCTATCTGTATAAACATGGAAATATCTACACCGCTATCTGTATAAACATGGAAATATCTACACCGCTATCTGTATAAACATGGAAATATATACACCGCTACCTGTATAAACATGGAAATATCAGCACCGCTATCTGTATGAACATGGAAATATCTACACCGCTATCTCTATGAACATGGAAATATCTACACCGATATCTGTATGAACATGGAAATATCTTCACCGCCATCTGTATGAACATGGATATATCTACACAGCCATATGGACGATCATGGAAATATCAGCATCGCAGTCTGTATGAACATGGAAATATCTACACCGCAATCTGTATGAACATGGAAATATCTACACCGCTATCTGTATGAACATGGAAATATCTTCACCGACATCTGTATGAACATGGATATATCTACACTGCCATCTGGATGAACATGGAAATATCTACACCGCTATCTGAATGAACATGGAAATATCTACTCTGCTATCTGTGTAAACATGCATACATCTTCACCGCTATCTGTATAAACATGGATATATCTACACCGCTATCTGTATAAACATGGAAATATCTACACCGCTATCTATATAAACATGGAAATAACTTCACCGCTATCTGTATGAACATGGAAATATCTACACCGCTACCTGCATAAACATGGAAATATCACCACCGCTATCTCTATGAACATGGAAATATCTACACAGCCATCTGGATGAACATGGAAATATCTACATCGCTATCTGTATGAACATGGAAATAGCTACACCGCTATCTGTATGAACATGGAAATATCTACAACACTATCTGTATAAACATGGAAATATCTACACCGCTATCTGTATGAACATGGAAATATTTACACCGATATCTGTATGAACATGGAAATATCTTCACCTCCATCTGTATGAGCATGAATATATCTACACAGCCATCTGGATGAACAAGGAAATATCAGCACCGCAGTCAGTATGAACATGGAAATATCTACACCGCTATCTGTATGAACATGGAAATATCTACACAGCTATCTGTTTGAACATGGAAATATCTACACCGCTATCTGCATGAAAATGGAAATATCTACACAGATATCTGCATATACATGGAAATATCTACAAAGCTATTTCTTTACACATGGAAATATCTACACCGCTATCTCTATAAACATGGAAATATCTACACCGCCATCTGTATGAACATGGAAATATCTGCACCGCCATCTGTATGAACATATAAATATCTACACCGCCATCTGTATTAAGATGGAGACATCTACACCGTTATCTGTATAAACATGGAAATATCTACACCGCTATCTATATAAACATGGAAATATCTACACCACTATCTGTATAAACATGGAAATATCTACACCGCTACCTGTATAAACATGGAAATATCACCACCGCTATCTGTATGAACTTGGAAATATCTACACAGCCATCTGAATGAACATGGAAATATCTACAACGCTATCTGTATTAACATGGAAATAGCTACAACGCTATCTGTATGAACATGGAAATATCTACGCCACTATCTGTATGAACATGGAAATATCTACACAGCTATCTGTATGAACATGGAAATATCTCCACCGCCATCTGTATAAACATGGATATATCTACACAGCCATCTGGATGAACATGGAAATATCTACACCGCTATCTATATGAACATGGAAATAGCTACACCGCTATCTGTATGAACATGGATATATCTACACAGCCATCTGGATGAACATGGAAATATCAACACCGCTATCTGTATGAACATGGAAATATCTACACCGCTATCTCTATGAACATGGAAATATCTACACCGATATCCGCATGAACATGGAAATATCTTCACCGCCATCTGTATGAACATGGATATATCTACACAGCCATCTGGACGAACATGGAAATATCAGCACCGCTGTCTGTATGAACATGGAAATATCTACACCGCTATCTGTATGAACATGGAAATATCTACACAGCCATCTGGATGAACATGGAAATATCTGCACCGCTATCTGTATGAACATGGAAATATCTACACCGCTATCTGTGTAAACAGGCATACATCTTCACCGCTATCTGTATAAACATGGATATATCTACACCGCTATCTGTATAAACATGGAAATATCTACACCGCTACCTGTATAAACATGGAAATATCAGCACCGTTATCTGTATGAACATGGAAATATCTACACAGCCATCTGGATGAAAATGGAAATAGTTACACCGCTATCTGTATGAACATGGAAATAGCTACACCGCTATCTGTATGAACATGGGAATATCTACACCGCTATCTGTATGAACATGGAAATATCTACACCGCTATCTGTATGAACATGGAAATATCTTCACCGCCATCTGTATGAACATGAATATATCTACACAGCCATCTGGATGAACATGGAAATATCTACACCGCTATCTGTATGAACATGGAAATAGCTACACCTCTATCAGTATGAACATGGAAATATCTACACCGCTACCTGTATGAACATGGAAAGATCTACACCGCTATCTGTATGAACATGGAAATATCTTCACCGCCATCTGTATGAACATGGATATATCTACACAGCCATCTGGACGAACATGGATATATCTCCACCGCTATCCGCATGAACATGGAAATATCTACACCGCTATCTGTGTAAACATGCATACATCTTCACCGCTATCTGTAGAAACATGGAAATATCTACACCGCTATCTGTATAAACACGGAAATATCTACACCGCTACCTATATAAACATGGAAATATCAGCACCGCTATCTGTATGAAAATGGAAATATCTACACCGCTATCTCTGTGAACATGGAAATATCTACACCGATATCTGTATGAACATGGAAATATCTTCACCGCCATCTGTATGAACTTGGATATATCTACACAGCCATCTGGATGAACATGGAAATAACAGCACCGCTGTCTGTATGGACATGGAAATATCTACAACGCTATCTGTATGAACATGGAAATATCTACACCACTATCTGTGTAAACATGCATACATCTTCACTGCTATCTGTATAAACATGGTATTATCTACACCGCTATCTGTATGACCATGGAAATATCTACACCGCTATCTGTTTGAACACGGAAATATCTACTCCGCTATCTGCATGAAAATGGAAATATCTACACAGCTATCTGCATATACATGGAAATACCTACAAAGCTATTTCTTTACACATGGAAATAACTACACCGCTATCTCTATTAACATGGAAATATCTACACCGCCATCTGTATGAACTTGGAAATATCTGCACCGCCATCTGTATGAACATATAAATATCTACAACGCCATCTGTATTAAGATGGAGATATCTACACCGCTATCAGTATAAACATGGAAATATCTACACCGCTATCTGTATAAACATGGAAATATCTACACCGCTATCTGTATAAACATGGAAATATCTACACCGCTACCTGTATAAACATGGAAATATCAGCACCGCTATCTTTATGAACATGGAAATACCTACACAGCCATCTGGATGAACATGGAAATACCTACACCGCTATCTTTATGAACATGGAAATAGCTACCCCGCTATCTGTATGAACATGGAAACATCTACACCACTAACTGTATGAACATGGAAATATCTACACCGCTATCTGCATGAACATGGAAATATCTTCACCGCCATCTGTATGAACATGGATATATCTACACAGCAATCTGGATGAACATGGAAATATCTACACCGCTATCAGTATGAATATGGAAATAGCTACACCTCTATCAGTATGAACATGGAAATATCTACACCGCTATCTGCATGAACATGGAAAGATCTACACCGCTATCTGTATGAACATGGAAATATCTTCACCGCCATCTGTATGAACATGGATATATCTACACAGCCATCTGGATGAACATGGATATAACTCCACCGCTATCTGCATGAACATGGAAATATCTACACCGCTATCTGTGTAAACATGCATACATCTTCACCGCTATCTGTATAAACGTGGAAATATCTACACCGCTATCTGTATAAACACGGAAATATCTACACCGCTACCTGTATAAACATGGAAATATCAGCACCGCTATCTGTATGAAAATGGAAATATCCACACCGCTATCTCTATGAACATGGAAATATCTACACCGATATCTGTATGAACATGGAAATATCTTCACCGCCATCTGTATGAACTTGGATATATCTACAAAGCCATCTGGATGAACATGGAAATATCAGCACCGCTGTCTGTATGAACATGGAAATATCTACACCGCTATCTGTATGAACATGTAAATATCTACACCGCTATTTGTATGAACGTGCAAATATCTTCACCACCATCTGTATGAACATGGATATATCTACACAGCCATCTGGATGAACATGGAAATATCTACACCGCTATCTGTATGAACATGGAAATATCTACACCGCTATCTGTGTAAACAAGCATACATCTTCATCGCTATCTGTATAAACATGGAAATATCTACACCGCTATCTGTATAAACATGGAAATATCTACACCGCTACCTGTATAAACATGGAAATATCAGCACCGCTATCTGTATGAACATGGAAATATCTACACAGCCATCTGGATGAACATGAAAATATCTACACCGCTATCTGTATGAACATGGAAATAGCTACACCGCTACCTGTATGAACATGGAAATATCTACACCGCTATCTGAATGAACATGGAAATATCTACACCACTATCTGTATGAACATGGAAATATATTCACCGCCATCTGTATGAACACGGATATATCTACACAGCCATCTGGATAAACATGGAAATATCTACACCTCTATATGTATGAACATGGAAATAGCTACACCGCTATCTGTATGAACATGGAAATAGCTACACCGCTATCTGTATGAACATGGAAATATCTACACCGCTATCTGTATGAACATGGAAATATCTTAACCGCCATATGTATGAATATGGATATATCTACACAGCCATCTGGATGAACATGGAAATATCTACACCACTATATGTATGAACATGGAATTAGCTAAACCGCTATGTCTATGAACATGGAAATATCTACACCGCTATCTGTGTGAACATGGAAGTATCTACCCCGCTATCTGTATGAACATTGAAATATCTTCACCGCCATATGTATGAACACGGATATATCTAGACAGCCATCTGGATGAACAAGGAAATATCAGCACCGCTGTCTGTATGGACATGGAAATATCTACACCGCTATCTGTATTAACATGGAAATATCTACACAGCTATCTGTTTGAAAATGGAAATATCTACACCGCTATCTGCATGAAAATGGAAATATTTACACAGCTTTCTGCATATACATCAAAATATCTACAAAGATATTCCTCTACACATGGAAATATCTACACCGCACTCTCTATAAACATGGAAATATCTACACCGCCATCTGTATGAACATGGAAATATCTGCACCGCCATCTGTATGAACATAAAAATATCTAGACCGCCATCTATATTAAGATGGAGATATCTACACCGCTATCTGTATAAACACGGAAATATCTACACCGCTACCTGTATAAACATGGAAATATCTACACCGCTGTCTGTATAAACATGGAAATATCTACAACGCTACCTGTATAAACATGGAAATATCTTCACCGCCATCTGTATGAACATGGATATATCTACACAGCCATCTGGACAAAAATGGAAATACCAGCACCGCTGTCTGTATGAACATGGAAATATCTACACCGCTATCTGTATGAACATGGAAATATCTACACCGCTATCTGTATGAACATGGAAATATGTTCACCGCCATCTGTATGAACATGGATATATCTACACAGCCATCTGGATGAACATGGAAATATCTACACCGCTATCTGTATGAACATGGAAATCTCTACACCGCTATCTGTGTAAACATGCATACATCTTCACCGCTTTCTGTATAAACATGGAAATATCTACACTGCTATCTGCATGAACATGGAAATATCTACACCGCTATCTGTATGAACATGGAAATACCTTCACCGCCATCTGTATGAACATGGATATATCTACAAAGCCATCTGGATGAACATGGAAATATCTACACCGCTATCTGTATGAACATGGAAACAGCTACACCGCTATCAGTATGAACATGGAAATATCTACACCGCTATCTGTATGAACACGGAAATATCTACACCGCTATCTGTATGAACATGGAAATATCTTCACCGCCATCTGTATGAACATGAATATATCTACACAGCCATCTGGATGAACATGGAAATATCTACACCACTATATGTATGAACATGGAATTAACTACACCGGTATCTGAATGAACATGGAAATATCTACACCGCTATCTGTATGAACATGGAAATATCTACACCACCATCTGTATGAACATGGTTATATCTACACCGCTATCTGTATGAACATGGAAATAGCTACACCGCTCTCTGTGTAAACATGCATTCATCTTCACCGCTATCTGTATAAACATGGAAATATCTACACCGCTACCCGTATAAACATGGAAATATCAGCACCGCTATCTGTAAGAACATGGAAATATCTATACAGCCATCTGGACGAACATGGAAATATCTACACCGCTATCTGTATGAACATGGAAATAGCTACACCGCTATCTGTATGAACATGGAAACATCTACACCACTATCTGTATGAACATGGAAATATCTACACCGCTATCTGTATGAACATGGAAATACCTTCACCGCCATCTGTATGAACATGGATATATCTACACAGCCACCTGGATGAACATGGAAATATCTACACCGCTATCTGTATGAACATGGAAATAGCTACTCCGCTATCTGAACATGGAAATATCTACACCGCTATCTGTATTAACATGGAAATATCTACACCGCTATCAGTATGAACATGGAAATACCTTCACCGCCATCTGTATGAACATGGATATATCTACACAGCCATCTGGATGAACATGGAAATATCTACACCGCTATCTGTATGAACATGGAAATATCTACACCGCTATCTTTGTAAACATGCATACATCTTCACGGCTGTCTGTATAAACATGGAAATATCTGCACCGCTATCTGTGTAAACATGCATACATCTTCACCGCTATCTGTATAAACATGGAAATATCTACACCGCTATCTGTATAAACATGGAAATATATACACCGCTACCTGTATAAACATGGAAATATCAGCACCGCTATCTGTATGAACATGGAAATATCTACACAGCCATCTGGATGAACATGAAAATATCTACACCGCTATCTGTATGAACATGGAAATAGCTACACCGCTACCTGTATGAACATGGAAATATCTACACCCCTATCTGAATGAACATGGAAATATCTACACCACTATCTGTGTGAACATGGAAATATATTCACCGCCATCTGTATGAACATGGATATATCTACACAGCCATCTGGATGAACATGGAAATATCTACACCTCTATATGTATGAACATGGAAATAGCTACACCGCTATCTGTATGAACATGGAAATAGCTACACCGCTATCTGTATGAACATGGAAGTATCTACACCGCTATCTGTATGAACATGGATATATCTTCACCGCCATATGTATGAACATGGATATATCTACACAGCCATCTGGATGAACATGGAAATATCTACACCACTATATGTATGAACATGGAATTAGCTAAACCGCTATGTCTATGAACATGGAAATATCTACACCGCTATCTGTATGAACATGGAAATAGATACTCCGCTATCTGAACATGGAAATATCTACACCGCTATCTGTCTGAACATGGAAATATCTACACCGCTATCTGTATGAACATGGAAATATCTTCACCGCCATCTGTAAGAACATGGATATATCTACACAGCCATCTGGATGAACATGGAAATATCTACACCGCTATCTGTATGAACATGAAAATATCTACACCGCTATCTTTGTAAACATGCATACATCTTCACCGCTGTCTGTATAAACATGGAAATATCTGCACCGCTATCTGAATGAACATGGAAATATCTACATCGCTATCTGTATGAACATGGAAATAGCTACACCGCTATCTGTATGAACATGGAAATATCTACACCACTATCTGTATGAACATGGAAATATCTACACCGCTATCTGTATGAACATGGAAATATATAGACCACTATCTGTATAAACATGGAAATATCTACACCGCTACCTATATAAACTTGGAAATATCAGCACCGCTATCTGTATGAACATGGAAATATCTACACCGCTATCTCTATGAACATGGAAATATTTACACCGATATCTGTATGAACATGGAAATATCTTCACCGCCATCTGTATGAACATGGATATATCTACACAGCCATCTGGATGAACAAGGAAATATCAACACCGCTGTCTGTATGAACATGGAAATATCTACACCGCTATCTGTATGAACATGGAAATATTTACACAGCTATCTGCATATACATGGAAATATCTACAAAGCCATTCCTCTACACATGGAAATATCTACACCGCAATCTCTATAAACATGGAAATATCTACACCGCCATCTGTATGAACATGGAAATATCTGCACCGCCATTTGTATGAACATATAAATATCTACACCGACATCTGTATTAAGATGGAGATATCTACACCGCTATCTGTATAAACACGGAAATATCTACACCGCTACCTGTATAAACATGGAAATATCTACACCGCTATCTGTATAAACATGGAAATATCTACACCGATACCTGTATAAACATGGAAATATCAGCACCGCTATCTGTATGAACATGGAAATATCTACACCGCTATCTCTATGAACATGGAAATATCTACACCGATATCTGTAAGAACATGGAAATATCTTCACCGCCATCTGTATGAACATGGATATATCTACACAGCCATCTGGACGGAAATGGAAATATCAGCACCGCTGTCTGTATGAACATGGAAATATTTACACCGCTATCTGTATGAACATGGAAATATCTACACCGCTATCTGTATGAACATGGAAATATCTTCACCGCCATCCGTATGAACATGGATATATCTACGCAGCCATCTGGATGAATATGGAAATATCTACACCGCTATCTGTATGAACATGGAAATCTCTACACCGCTATCTGTGTAAACATGCATACATCTTCACCGCTATCTGTATAAACATGGAAATATCTACACTGCTATCTGCATGAACATGGAAATATCTACACCGCTGTCTGTACGAACATGGAAATATCTTCACCGCCATCTGTATGAACATGGATATATCTACACATCCATCAGGATGAACATGGAAGTATCTACACCGCTATCTGAATGAACATGGAAACAGCTACACCGCTATCTGTATGAACATGGAAATATCTACACCGCTATCTGTATGAACACGGAAATATCTACACCGCTATCTGTAAGAAAATGGAAATATCTTCACCGCCATCTGTATGAACATGAATATATCTACACAGCCATCTGGATGAACATGGAAATATCTACAACTCCATATGTATGAACATGGAATTAGCTACACCGGTATCTGAATGAACATGGAAATAACTACACCGCTATCTGTATGAACATGGAAATATCTACACCGCTATCTGTATGAACATGGAAATATCTACACCGCTATCTGTGTAAACATGCAAACACCTTCACCGCTGTCTGTATAAACATGTAAATATCTACACCGCTATCTGTATGAACATGGAAATATCTTCACCGCCATCTGTATGAACATGGATATATCTACACAGCCATCTGGATGAACATGGAAATATCTACACCCCTATCTGTATGAACATGGAAATATCTACACAGCCATCTGGACGAACATGGAAATATCTACACCGCTATCTGTATGAACATGGAAATAGCTACACCGCTATCTGTATGAACATGGAAACATCTACACCACTATCTGTATGAAAATGGAAATATCTACACCGCTATCTGTATGAACATGGAAATATCTTCACCGCCATCTGTATGAACATGGAAATATCTACACAGCCATCTGGATGAGCATGGAAATATCTACACCGCTATCTGAACATGGAAATATCTACACCGCTATCTGTATGAACATGGAAATATCTACACCGCTATCTGTATGAACATGGAAATATCTTCACCGCCATCTGTATGAACATGGATATATCTGCACAGCCATCTGGATGAACATGGAAATATCTACACCGCTATCTGTATGAACATGGAAATATCTACACCGCTATCTTTGTAAACATGCATACATCTTCACCGCTGTCTGTATAAACATGGAAATATCTGCACCGCTATCTGTATGAACATGGAAATATCTACATCGCTATCTGTATGAACATGGAAATAGCTACACCGCTATCTGTATGAACATGGAAATATCTACACCACTATCTGTATGAACATGGAAATATCTACACCGCTATCTGTAAGAACATGGAAATATATAGACCACTATCTGTATAAACATGGAAATATCTACACCGCTACCTATATAAACTTGGAAATATCAGCACCGCTATCTGTATGAACTTGGAAATATCTACACCGCTATCTCTATGAACATGGAAATATCTACACCGCTATCTGTATGAACACGGAAATATCTACACCGCTATCTGTAAGAAAATGGAAATATCTTCACCGCCATCTGTATGAACATGAATATATCTACACAGCCATCTGGATGAACATGGAAATATCTACAACTCTATATGTATGAACATGGAATTAGCTACACCGGTATCTTAATGAACATGGAAATAACTACACCGCTATCTGTATGAACATGGAAATATCTACACCGCTATCTGTATGAACATGGAAATATCTACACCGCTATCTGTGTAAACATGCAAACACCTTCACCGCTGTCTGTATAAACATGTAAATATCTACACCGCTATCTGTATGAACATGGAAATATCTTCACCGCCATCTGTATGAACATGGATATATCTACAGAGCCATCTGGATGAACATGGAAATATCTACACCGCTATCTGTATGAACATGGAAATATCTACACAGCCATCTGGACGAACATGGAAATATCTACACCGCTATCTGTATGAACATGGAAATAGCTACACCGCTATCTGTATGAACATGGAAACATCTACACCACTATCTGTATGAAAATGGAAATATCTACACCGCTATCTGTATGAACATGGAAATATCTTCACCGCCATCTGTATGAACATGGAAATATCTACACAGCCATCTGGATGAGCATGGAAATATCTACACCGCTATCTGAACATGGAAATATCTACACCGCTATCTGTATGAACATGGAAATATCTACACCGCTATCTGTATGAACATGGAAATATCTTCACCGCCATCTGTATGAACATGGATATATCTGCACAGCCATCTGGATGAACATGGAAATATCTACACCGCTATCTGTATGAACATGGAAATATCTACACCGCTATCTTTGTAAACATGCATACATCTTCACCGCTGTCTGTATAAACATGGAAATATCTGCACCGCTATCTGTATGAACATGGAAATATCTACATCGCTATCTGTATGAACATGGAAATAGCTACACCGCTATCTGTATGAACATGGAAATATCTACACCACTATCTGTATGAACATGGAAACATCTACACCGCTATCTGTAAGAACATGGAAATATATAGACCACTATCTGTATAAACATGGAAATATCTACACCGCTACCTATATAAACTTGGAAATATCAGCACCGCTATCTGTATGAACATGGAAATATCTACACCGCTATCTCTATGAACATGGAAATATTTACACCGATATCTGTATGAACATGGACATACCTTTACCGCCATCTGTATGAACATGGATATATCTACACAGCCATCTGGATGAACAAGGAAATATCAGCACCGCTGTCTGTATGAACATGGAAATATCTACACCGCTATCTGTAAGAAAATGGAAATATCTTCACCGCCATCTGTATGAACATGAATATATCTACACAGCCATCTGGATGAACATGGAAATATCTACAACTCTATATGTATGAACATGGAATTAGCTACACCGGTATCTTAATGAACATGGAAATAACTACACCGCTATCTGTATGAACATGGAAATATCCACACCGCTATCTGTATGAACATGGAAATATCTACACCGCTATCTGTGTAAACATGCAAACACCTTCACCGCTGTCTGTATAAACATGTAAATATCTACACCGCTATCTGTATGAACATGGAAATATCTTCACCGCCATCTGTATGAACATGGATATATCTACACAGCCATCTGGATGAACATGGAAATATCTACACCGCTATCTGTATGAACATGGAAATATCTACACAGCCATCTGGACGAACATGGAAATATCTACACCGCTATCTGTATGAACATGGAAATAGCTACACCGCTATCTGTATGAACATGGAAACATCTACACCACTATCTGTATGAAAATGGAAATATCTACACCGCTATCTGTATGAACATGGAAATATCTTCACCGCCATCTGTATGAACATGGAAATATCTACACAGCCATCTGGATGAGCATGGAAATATCTACACCGCTATCTGAACATGGAAATATCTACACCGCTATCTGTATGAACATGGAAATATCTACACCGCTATCTGTATGAACATGGAAATATCTTCACCGCCATCTGTATGAACATGGATATATCTGCACAGCCATCTGGATGAACATGGAAATATCTACACCGCTATCTGTATGAACATGGAAATATCTACACCGCTATCTTTGTAAACATGCATACATCTTCACCGCTGTCTGTATAAACATGGAAATATCTGCACCGCTATCTGTATGAACATGGAAATATCTACATCGCTATCTGTATGAACATGGAAATAGCTACACCGCTATCTGTATGAACATGGAAATATCTACACCACTATCTGTATGAACATGGAAATATCTACACCGCTATCTGTAAGAACATGGAAATATATAGACCACTATCTGTATAAACATGGAAATATCTACACCGCTACCTATATAAACTTGGAAATATCAGCACCGCTATCTGTATGAACATGGAAATATCTACACCGCTATCTCTATGAACATGGAAATATTTACACCGATATCTGTATGAACATGGACATATCTTCACCGCCATCTGTATGAACATGGATATATCTACACAGCCATCTGGATGAACAAGGAAATATCAGCACCGCTGTCTGTATGAACATGGAAATATCTACACCGCTATCTGTTTGAACATGGAAATATCTACACCGCTATCTGCATGAAAATGGAAATATCTACACAGCTATCTGCATATACATGGAAATATCTACAAAGCTATTCCTCTACACATCGAAATATCTACACCGCAATCTCTATAAACATGGAAATATCTACACCGCCATCTGTATGAACATGGAAATATCTGCACCGCCATTTGTATGAACATATAAATATCTACACCGCCATCTGTATTAAGATGGAGATATCTACACTGCTATCTGTATAAACACGGAAATATCTACAACGCTACCTGTATAAACATGGAAATATCTACACCGCTACCTGTATAAACATGGAAATATCATCACCGCTATCTGTATGAACATGGAAATATCTACACCGCTATCTCTATGAACATGGAAATATCTACACCGATATCTGTAAGAACATGGAAATATCTTCACCGCCATCTGTATGAACATGGATATATCTACACAGCCATCTGGACGGAAATGGAAATATCAGCACCGCTGTCTGTATGAACATGGAAATATCTACACCGCTATCTGTATGAACATGGAAATATCTACACCGCTATCTGTATGAACATGGAAATATCTTCACCGCCATCCGTATGAACATGGATATATCTACGCAGCCATCTGGATGAACATGGAAATATCTACACCGCTATCTGTATGAACATGGAAATCTCTACACCGCTATCTGTGTAAACATGCATACATCTTCACCGCTATCTGTATAAACATGGAAATATCTACACTGCTATCTGCATGAACATGGAAATATCTACACCGCTGTCTGTATGAACATGGAAATATCTTCACCGCCATCTGTATGAACATGGAAATATCTACATAGCCATCTGGATGAACATGGAAGTATCTACACCGCTATCTGTATGAACATGGAAACAGCTACACCGCTATCTGTATGAACATGGAAATATCTACACCGCTATCTGTATGAACACGGAAATATCTACACCGCTATCTGTATGAATATGGAAATATCTTCACCGCCATCTGTATGAACATGAATATATCTACACAGCCATCTGGATGAACATGGAAATATCCACAACTCTAAATGTATGAACATGGAATTAGCTACACCAGTATCTGAATGAACATGGAAATATCTACACCGCTATCTGTATGAACATGGAAATATCTACACCGCTATCTGTATGAACATGGAAATATCTACACCGCTATCTGTGTAAACATGCATACATCTTCACCGCTGTCTGTATAAACATGTAAATAACTACACCGCTATCTGTATGAACATGGAAATATCTTCACCGCCATCTGTATGAACATGGATATATCTACACAGCCATCTGGATGAACATGGAAATATCTACACCGCTATCTGTATGAACATGGAAATATCTACACCGCTATCTGTATAAACATGCATACATCTTCACCGCTATCTGAATAAACATGGAAATATCTACATCGCTATCTGTATGAACATGGAAATATCTACACCGCTATCTGTTTGAACATGGAAATATCTACACCGCTGTATGTATGAACATGGAATTAACTACACCGCTATCTGAATGAACATGGAAATATCTACACCGCTATCAGAATGAACATGGAAATATCTACACCGCTATCTGTATGAACATGGAAATATCTTCATCGCCATCTGTATGAACATGGTTCTATCTACACAGCCATCTGGATGAACATGGATATATCTCCACCGCTATCTGCATGAACATGGAAATATCTACACCGCTATCTGTGTAAACATGCATACATCTTCACCGCTATCTGTATAAACACGGAAATATCTAAACCGCTACCTGTATAAACATGGAAATATCAGCATCGCTATCTGTATGAACATGGAAATATCTACACTGCTATCTCTATGAACATGGAAATATCTACACCGATATCTGTATGAACATGGAAATATCTTCACCGCCATCTGTATGAACTTGGATATATCTACACAGCCATCTGGATGAACATGGAAATATCAGCACCGCTGTCTGTATGAACATGGAAATACCTACACCGCTATCTGTATGAACATGGAAATATCTACACCGCTATCTGTATGAACATGGAAATAACTTCACCACCATCTGTACGAACATGGATATATCTACACAGCCATCTGGATGAACATGGAAATATCTACACCGCTATCTGTATGAACATGGAAATATCTACACCGCTATCTGTGTAAACATGCATTCATCTTCACCACTATCTGTATAAACATGGAAATATCTACACCGCTATCTGTATAAACATGGAAATATCTACACCGCTACCTGTATAAACATGGAAATATCAGCACCGCTCTCTGTATGAACATGGAAATATCTACACAGCCATCTGGATGAGCATGGAAATATCTACACCGCTATCTGAACATGGAAATATCTACACCGCTATCTGTATGAACATGGAAATATCTACACCGCTATCTGTATGAACATGGAAATATCTTCACCGCCATCTGTATGAACATGGATATATCTGCACAGCCATCTGGATGAACATGGAAATATCTACACCGCTATCTGTATGAACATGGAAATATCTACACCGCTATCTTTGTAAACATGCATACATCTTCACCGCTGTCTGTATAAACATGGAAATATCTGCACCGCTATCTGTATGAACATGGAAATATCTACATCGCTATCTGTATGAACATGGAAATAGCTACACCGCTATCTGTATGAACATGGAAATATCTACACCACTATCTGTATGAACATGGAAATATCTACACCGCTATCTGTAAGAACATGGAAATATATAGACCACTATCTGTATAAACATGGAAATATCTACACCGCTACCTATATAAACTTGGAAATATCAGCACCGCTATCTGTATGAACTTGGAAATATCTACACCGCTATCTCTATGAACATGGAAATATCTACACTGCTATCTGTATGAACACGGAAATATCTACACCGCTATCTGTAAGAAAATGGAAATATCTTCACCGCCATCTGTATGAACATGAATATATCTACACAGCCATCTGGATGAACATGGAAATATCTACAACTCTATATGTATGAACATGGAATTAGCTACACCGGTATCTTAATGAACATGGAAATAACTACACCGCTATCTGTATGAACATGGAAATATCTACACCGCTATCTGTATGAACATGGAAATATCTACACCGCTATCTGTGTAAACATGCAAACACCTTCACCGCTGTCTGTATAAACATGTAAATATCTACACCGCTATCTGTATGAACATGGAAATATCTTCACCGCCATCTGTATGAACATGGATATATCTACAGAGCCATCTGGATGAACATGGAAATATCTACACCGCTATCTGTATGAACATGGAAATATCTACACAGCCATCTGGACGAACATGGAAATATCTACACCGCTATCTGTATGAACATGGAAATAGCTACACCGCTATCTGTATGAACATGGAAACATCTACACCACTATCTGTATGAAAATGGAAATATCTACACCGCTATCTGTATGAACATGGAAATATCTTCACCGCCATCTGTATGAACATGGAAATATCTACACAGCCATCTGGATGAGCATGGAAATATCTACACCGCTATCTGAACATGGAAATATCTACACCGCTATCTGTATGAACATGGAAATATCTACACCGCTATCTGTATGAACATGGAAATATCTTCACCGCCATCTGTATGAACATGGATATATCTGCACAGCCATCTGGATGAACATGGAAATATCTACACCGCTATCTGTATGAACATGGAAATATCTACACCGCTATCTTTGTAAACATGCATACATCTTCACCGCTGTCTGTATAAACATGGAAATATCTGCACCGCTATCTGTATGAACATGGAAATATCTACATCGCTATCTGTATGAACATGGAAATAGCTACACCGCTATCTGTATGAACATGGAAATATCTACACCACTATCTGTATGAACATGGAAATATCTACACCGCTATCTGTAAGAACATGGAAATATATAGACCACTATCTGTATAAACATGGAAATATCTACACCGCTACCTATATAAACTTGGAAATATCAGCACCGCTATCTGTATGAACATGGAAATATCTACACCGCTATCTCTATGAACATGGAAATGTTTACACCGATATCTGTATGAACATGGACATATCTTCACCGCCATCTGTATGAACATGGATATATCTACACAGCCATCTGGATGAACAAGGAAATATCAGCACCGCTGTCTGTATGAACATGGAAATATCTACACCGCTATCTGTAAGAAAATGGAAATATCTTCACCGCCATCTGTATGAACATGAATATATCTACACAGCCATCTGGATGAACATGGAAATATCTACAACTCTATATGTATGAACATGGAATTAGCTACACCGGTATCTTAATGAACATGGAAATAACTACACCGCTATCTGTATGAACATGGAAATATCTACACCGCTATCTGTATGAACATGGAAATATCTACACCGCTATCTGTGTAAACATGCAAACACCTTCACCGCTGTCTGTATAAACATGTAAATATCTACACCGCTATCTGTATGAACATGGAAATATCTTCACCGCCATCTGTATGAACATGGATATATCTACAGAGCCATCTGGATGAACATGGAAATATCTACACCGCTATCTGTATGAACATGGAAATATCTACACAGCCATCTGGACGAACATGGAAATATCTACACCGCTATCTGTATGAACATGGAAATAGCTACACCGCTATCTGTATGAACATGGAAACATCTACACCACTATCTGTATGAAAATGGAAATATCTACACCGCTATCTGTATGAACATGGAAATATCTTCACCGCCATCTGTATGAACATGGAAATATCTACACAGCCATCTGGATGAGCATGGAAATATCTATACCGCTATCTGAACATGGAAATATCTACACCGCTATCTGTATGAACATGGAAATATCTACACCGCTATCTGTATGAACATGGAAATATCTTCACCGCCATCTGTATGAACATGGATATATCTGCACAGCCATCTGGATGAACATGGAAATATCTACACCGCTATCTGTATGAACATGGAAATATCTACACCGCTATCTTTGTAAACATGCATACATCTTCACCGCTGTCTGTATAAACATGGAAATATCTGCACCGCTATCTGTATGAACATGGAAATATCTACATCGCTATCTGTATGAACATGGAAATAGCTACACCGCTATCTGTATGAACATGGAAATATCTACACCACTATCTGTATGAACATGGAAATATCTACACCGCTATCTGTAAGAACATGGAAATATATAGACCACTATCTGTATAAACATGGAAATATCTACACCGCTACCTATATAAACTTGGAAATATCAGCACCGCTATCTGTATGAACATGGAAATATCTACACCGCTATCTCTATGAACATGGAAATATTTACACCGATATCTGTATGAACATGGACATATCTTCACCGCCATCTGTATGAACATGGATATATCTACACAGCCATCTGGATGAACAAGGAAATATCAGCACCGCTGTCTGTATGAACATGGAAATATCTACACCGCTATCTGTAAGAAAATGGAAATATCTTCACCGCCATCTGTATGAACATGAATATATCTACACAGCCATCTGGATGAACATGGAAATATCTACAACTCTATATGTATGAACATGGAATTAGCTACACCGGTATCTTAATGAACATGGAAATAACTACACCGCTATCTGTATGAACATGGAAATATCTACACCGCTATCTGTATGAACATGGAAATATCTACACCGCTATCTGTGTAAACATGCAAACACCTTCACCGCTGTCTGTATAAACATGTAAATATCTACACCGCTATCTGTATGAACATGGAAATATCTTCACCGCCATCTGTATGAACATGGATATATCTACACAGCCATCTGGATGAACATGGAAATATCTACACCGCTATCTGTATGAACATGGAAATATCTACACAGCCATCTGGACGAACATGGAAATATCTACACCGCTATCTGTATGAACATGGAAATAGCTACACCGCTATCTGTATGAACATGGAAACATCTACACCACTATCTGTATGAAAATGGAAATATCTACACCGCTATCTGTATGAACATGGAAATATCTTCACCGCCATCTGTATGAACATGGAAATATCTACACAGCCATCTGGATGAGCATGGAAATATCTACACCGCTATCTGAACATGGAAATATCTACACCGCTATCTGTATGAACATGGAAATATCTACACCGCTATCTGTATGAACATGGAAATATCTTCACCGCCATCTGTATGAACATGGATATATCTGCACAGCCATCTGGATGAACATGGAAATATCTACACCGCTATCTGTATGAACATGGAAATATCTACACCGCTATCTTTGTAAACATGCATACATCTTCACCGCTGTCTGTATAAACATGGAAATATCTGCACCGCTATCTGTATGAACATGGAAATATCTACATCGCTATCTGTATGAACATGGAAATAGCTACACCGCTATCTGTATGAACATGGAAATATCTACACCACTATCTGTATGAACATGGAAATATCTACACCGCTATCTGTAAGAACATGGAAATATATAGACCACTATCTGTATAAACATGGAAATATCTACACCGCTACCTATATAAACTTGGAAATATCAGCACCGCTATCTGTATGAACATGGAAATATCTACACCGCTATCTCTATGAACATGGAAATATTTACACCGATATCTGTATGAACATGGACATATCTTCACCGCCATCTGTATGAACATGGATATATCTACACAGCCATCTGGATGAACAAGGAAATATCAGCACCGCTGTCTGTATGAACATGGAAATATCTACACCGCTATCTGTTTGAACATGGAAATATCTACACCGCTATCTGCATGAAAATGGAAATATCTACACAGCTATCTGCATATACATGGAAATATCTACAAAGCTATTCCTCTACACATCGAAATATCTACACCGCAATCTCTATAAACATGGAAATATCTACACCGCCATCTGTATGAACATGGAAATATCTGCACCGCCATTTGTATGAACATATAAATATCTACACCGCCATCTGTATTAAGATGGAGATATCTACACTGCTATCTGTATAAACACGGAAATATCTACAACGCTACCTGTATAAACATGGAAATATCTACACCGCTACCTGTATAAACATGGAAATATCATCACCGCTATCTGTATGAACATGGAAATATCTACACCGCTATCTCTATGAACATGGAAATATCTACACCGATATCTGTAAGAACATGGAAATATCTTCACCGCCATCTGTATGAACATGGATATATCTACACAGCCATCTGGACGGAAATGGAAATATCAGCACCGCTGTCTGTATGAACATGGAAATATCTACACCGCTATCTGTATGAACATGGAAATATCTACACCGCTATCTGTATGAACATGGAAATATCTTCACCGCCATCCGTATGAACATGGATATATCTACGCAGCCATCTGGATGAACATGGAAATATCTACACCGCTATCTGTATGAACATGGAAATCTCTACACCGCTATCTGTGTAAACATGCATACATCTTCACCGCTATCTGTATAAACATGGAAATATCTACACTGCTATCTGCATGAACATGGAAATATCTACACCGCTGTCTGTATGAACATGGAAATATCTTCACCGCCATCTGTATGAACATGGAAATATCTACATAGCCATCTGGATAAACATGGAAGTATCTACACCGCTATCTGTATGAACATGGAAACAGCTACACCGCTATCTGTATGAACATGGAAATATCTACACCGCTATCTGTATGAACACGGAAATATCTACACCGCTATCTGTATGAATATGGAAATATCTTCACCGCCATCTGTATGAACATGAATATATCTACACAGCCATCTGGATGAACATGGAAATATCCACAACTCTAAATGTATGAACATGGAATTAGCTACACCAGTATCTGAATGAACATGGAAATATCTACACCGCTATCTGTATGAACATGGAAATATCTACACCGCTATCTGTATGAACATGGATATATATACACAGCCATCTGGATGAACATGGAAATATCTACACCGCTATCTGTATGAACATGGAAATATCTACACCGCTATCTGTATAAACATGCATACATCTTCACCGCTATCTGAATAAACATGGAAATATCTACATCGCTATCTGTATGAACATGGAAATATCTACACCGCTATCTGTTTGAACATGGAAATATCTACACCGCTGTATGTATGAACATGGAATTAACTACACCGCTATCTGAATGAACATGGAAATATCTACACCGCTATCAGAATGAACATGGAAATATCTACACCGCTATCTGTATGAACATGGAAATATCTTCATCGCCATCTGTATGAACATGGTTCTATCTACACAGCCATCTGGATGAACATGGATATATCTCCACCGCTATCTGCATGAACATGGAAATATCTACACCGCTATCTGTGTAAACATGCATACATCTTCACCGCTATCTGTATAAACACGGAAATATCTAAACCGCTACCTGTATAAACATGGAAATATCAGCATCGCTATCTGTATGAACATGGAAATATCTACACCGCTATCTCTATGAACATGGAAATATCTACACCGATATCTGTATGAACATGGAAATATCTTCACCGCCATCTGTATGAACTTGGATATATCTACACAGCCATCTGGATGAACATGGAAATATCAGCACCGCTGTCTGTATGAACATGGAAATACCTACACCGCTATCTGTATGAACATGGAAATATCTACACCGCTATCTGTATGAACATGGAAATAACTTCACCACCATCTGTACGAACATGGATATATCTACACAGCCATCTGGATGAACATGGAAATATCTACACCGCTATCTGTATGAACATGGAAATATCTACACCGCTATCTGTGTAAACATGCATTCATCTTCACCACTATCTGTATAAACATGGAAATATCTACACCGCTATCTGTATAAACATGGAAATATCTACACCGCTACCTGTATAAACATGGAAATATCAGCACCGCTCTCTGTATGAACATGGAAATATCTACACAGCCATCTGGATGAACATGGAAATCTCTACACCGCTATCTGTATGAACATGGAAATAGCTACACCTCTATCTGTATGAACATGGAAATATCTACACCGCTATCTGTATGAACATGGAAAGATCTACACCGCCATCTGTATGAACATGGAAATATCTCCACCGCCATCTGTATGAACATGGATATACCTACACAGCCATCTGGATGAACATGGATATATCTACACCGCTATCTGTATGAACATGGAAATATCTGCACCACTATCTGTGTAAACATGCATACATCTTCACCGCTATCTGTATAAACATGGAAATGTCTACACCGCTATGTGTATGAACATGGAAATATCTACACCGCTATCTGTTTGAACATGGAAATATCTACACCGCTATCTGCATGAAAATGTAAGTATCTACACAGCTATCTGCATATACATGGAAATATCTACAAAGCTATTTCTTTACACATGGAAATATCTACACCGCTATCTCTATAAACATGGAAATATCTACACCGCCATCTCTTTGAACATGGAAATATCTGCACCGCCATCTTTATGAACATATAAATATCTACACCGCCATCTGTATTAAGATGGAGATATCTACACCGTTATCTGTATAAACATGGAAATATCTACACTGCTATCTATATAAACGTAGAAATATCTACACCACTATCTGCATAAACATGGAAATATCTACACCGCTACCTGTATAAACATGGAAATATCACCACCGCTATCTGTATGAACATGGAAATATCTACACAGCCATCTGAATGAACATGGAAATATCTACAACGCTATCTGTATTAACATGGAAATAGCTACACCGCTATCTGTATGAACATGGAAATATCTACACCGCTATCTGTATGAACATGGAAATATCTTCACCGCCATCTGTATGAACATGGATATATCTACACAGCCATCTGGATGAACATGGAAATATCTACACCGCTATCTGTATGAACATGGAAATAGCTACACCGCTATCTGTATGAACATGGAAATATCTACACCGCTATCTGTATGAACACGGAAATATCTACACCACTATCTGTATGAACATGGAAATATCTTCACCGCCATCTGTATGAACATGGATATATCTACACAGCCATCTGGATGAACATGGAAATATCTACAACGCTATCTGTATTAACATGGAAATAGCTACACCGCTATCTGTATGAACATGGAAATATCTACACCGCTATCTGTATGAACATGGAAATATCTTCACCGCCATCTGTATGAACATGGATATATCTACACAGCCATCTGGATGAACATGGAAATATCTACACCGCTATCTGTATGAACATGGAAATAGCTACACCGCTATCTGTATGAACATGGAAATATCTACTCCGCTATCTGTATGAACACGGAAATATCTACACCACTATCTGTATGAACATGGAAATATCTTCACCGCCATCTGTATGAACATGGATATATCTACACAGCCATCTGGATGAACATGGATATATCTACACCGCTATCTGTATGAACATGGAAATATCTGCACCACTATCTGTGTAAACATGCATACATCTTCACCGCTATCTGTATAAACATGGAAATGTCTACACCGCTATGTGTATGAACATGGAAATATCTACACCGCTATCTGTTTGAACATGGAAATATCTACACCGCTATCTGCATGAAAATGTAAGTATCTACACAGCTATCTGCATATACATGGAAATATCTACAAAGCTATTTCTTTACACATGGAAATATCTACACCGCTATCTCTATAAACATGGAAATATCTACACCGCCATCTGTATGAACATGGAAATATCTGCACCGCCATCTTTATGAACATATAAATATCTACACCGCCATCTGTATTAAGATGGAGATATCTACACCGTTATCTGTATAAACATGGAAATATCTACACTGCTATCTATATAAACATAGAAATATCTACACCACTATCTATATAAACATGGAAATATCTACACCGCTACCTGTATAAACATGGAAATATCACCACCGCTATCTGTATGAACATGGAAATATCTACACAGCCATCTGAATGAACATGGAAATATCTACAACGCTATCTGTATTAACATGGAAATAGCTACACCGCTATCTGTATGAACATGGAAATATCTACACCGCTATCTGTATGAACATGGAAATATCTTCACCGCCATCTGTATGAACATGGATATATCTACACAGCCATCTGGATGAACATGGAAATATCTACACCGCTATCTGTATGAACATGGAAATAGCTACACCGCTATCTGTATGAACATGGAAATATCTACACCGCTATCTGTATGAACACGGAAATATCTACACCACTATCTGTATGAACATGGAAATATCTTCACCGCCATCTGTATGAACATGGATATATCTACACAGCCATCTGGATGAACATGGAAATATCTACAACGCTATCTGTATTAACATGGAAATAGCTACACCGCTATCTGTATGAACATGGAAATATCTACACCGCTATCTGTATGAACATGGAAATATCTTCACCGCCATCTGTATGAACATGGATATATCTACACAGCCATCTGGATGAACATGGAAATATCTACACCGCTATCTGTATGAACATGGAAATAGCTACACCGCTATCTGTATGAACATGGAAATATCTACACCGCTATCTGTATGAACACGGAAATATCTACACCACTATCTGTATGAACATGGAAATATCTTCACCGCCATCTGTATGAACATGGATATATCTACACAGCCATCTGGATGAACATGGAAATATCAACAACGCTATCAGTATGAACATGGAAATATCTACACCGCTATCTGTGTAAACATGCATACATCTTCACCGCTATCTGTATAAACATGGAAATATCTACACCGCTATCTGTATGAACATGGAAATATCTACACAGCTATCTGTTTGAACATGGAAATATCTACACCGCTATCTGCATGAAAATGGAAATATCAACACAGCTATCTGCATATACATGGAAATATCTACAAAGCTATTTCTCTACACATGGAAATATCTACACCGCAATCTCTATAAACATGGAAATATCTTCACCGCCATCTGTATGAACATGGAAATATCTGCACCGCCATCTGTATGAACATATAAATATCTAGACCGCCATCTGTATTAAGATGGAGATATCTACACCGCTATCTGTATAAACATGGAAATATCTACACCGCTATCTGTATAAACATGGAAATATCTACACCGCTATCTGTATAAACATGGAAATATCTACACCGGTACCTGTATAAACATGGAAATATCAGCACCGCTATCTGTATGAACATGGAAATATCTACACCGCTATCTCTATGAACATGGAAATATCTACACCGATATCTGTATGAACATGGAAATATCTTCACCGCCATCTGTATGAACATGGATATATCTACACAGCCATCTGGACGAACATGGAAATATCAGCACCGCTGTCTGTATGAACATGGAAATATCTACACCGCTATCTGTATGAACATGGAAATATCTACACCGCTATCTGTATGAACATGGAAATAACTTCACCGACATCTGTATGAACATGGATATATCTACACAGCCATCTGGATGAACATGGAAATATCTACACCGCTATCTGTATGAACATGGAAATATCTACACCGCTATCTGTGTAAACATGCATACATCTTCACCGCTATCTGTATAAACATGGATATATCTACACCGCTATCTGTATAAACATGGAAATATCTACACCGCTACCTGAATAAACATGGAAATATCAGCACCGTTATCTGTATGAACATGGAAATATCTACACAGCCATCTGGATGAAAATGGAAATAGTTACACCGCTATCGGTATGAACATGGAAATAGCTACACCGCTATCTGTATGAACATGGGAATATCTACACCGCTATCTGTATGAACATGGAAATATCTACACCGCTATCTGTATGAACATGGAAATATCTTCACCGCCATCTGTATGAACATGAATATATCTACACAGCCATCTGGATGAATATGGAAATATCGAAACCGCTATATTTATGAACATGGAATTAGCTACAACGCTATCTGTATGAACATGGAAATATCTACACCGCTATCTTTATGAACATGGAAATATCTACACCGCTATCTGTATGAACATGGAAATATCTTCACCGCCATCTGTATGAACATGGATATATCTACACAGCCATCTGGATGAACATGGAAATATCTACACCGCTATCTGTATGAACATGGAAATATCTACACCACTATCTGTGTAAACATGCATATAACTTCACTGCTATCTGTATAAACATGGAATTATCTACACCGCTATCTGTATGACCATGGAAATATCTACACCGCTATCTGTTTGAACACGGAAATATCTACTCCGCTATCTGCATGAAAATGGAAATATCTACACAGCTATCTGCATATACATGGAAATATCTACAAAGCTATTTCTTTACACATGGAAATAACTACACCGCTATCTCTATTAACATGGAAATATCTACACCGCCATCTGTATGAACATGGAAATATCTGCAACGCAATCTGTATGAACATATAAATATCTACACCGCCATCTGTATTAAGATGGAGATATCTACACCACTATCTGTATAAACATGGAAATATCTACACCGCTATCTGTATAAACATGGAAATATCTACACCGCTATCTGTATAAACATGGAAATATCTACACCGCTACCTGTATAAACATGGAAATATCAGCACCGCTATCTGTATGAACATGGAAATATCTACACAGCCATCTGGATGAACATGGAAATATCTACACCGCTATCTTTATGAACATGGAAATAGCTACACCGCTATCTGTATGAACATGGAAATATCTACACCACTAACTGTATGAACATGGAAATATCTACACCGCTATCTGCATGAACATGGAAATATCTTCACCGCCATCTGTATGAACATGGATATATCTACACAGCAATCTGGATGAACATGGAAATATCTACACCGCTATCTGTATTAACATGGAAATAGCTACATCTCTATCAGTATGAACATGGAAATATCTACACCGCTATCTGTATGAACATGGAAAGATCAACACCGCTATCTGTATGAACATGGAAATATCTTCACCGCCATCTGCATGAACATGGATATATCTACACAGCCATCTGGATGAACATGGATATATCTCCACCGCTATCTGCATGAACATGGAAATATCTACACCGCTATCTGTGTAAACATGCATACATCTTCACCGCTATCTGTATAAACATGGAAATATCTACACCGCTATCTGTATAAACACGGAAATATCTACACCGCTACCTGTATAAACATGGAATTATCAGCACCGCTATCTGTATGAACATGGAAATATCTAGACCGCTATCTCTTTGAACATGGAAATATCTACACCGATATCTGTATGAACATGGAAATATCTTCACCGCCATCTGTATGAACTTGGATATATCTACACAGCCATCTGGATGAACATGGAAATATCAGCACTGCTGTCTGTTTGAACATGGAAATACCTACACCGCTTTCTGTATGAACATGGAAATATCTACACCGCTATCTGTATGAACATGGAAATATCTTCACCACCATCTGTATGAACATGGATATATCTACACAGCCATCTGGATGAACATGGAAACATCTGCACCGCTATCTGTATGAACATGGTAATATCTACACCGCTATCTGTGTAAACATGCATACATCTTCACCGCTATCTGTATAAACATGGAAATATCTACACCGCTATCTGTATAAACATGGAAATATCTACACCGCTACCTGTATAAACATGGAAATATCAGCACCGCTATCTGTATGAACATGGAAATATCTACACAGCCATCTGGATGAACATGAAAATATCTACACCGCTATCTGTATGAACATGGAAATAGCTACACCGCTACCTGTATGAACATGGAAATATCTACACCGCTATCTGAATGAACATGGAAATATCTACCCCACTATCTGTATGAACATGGAAATATATTCACCGCCATCTGTATGAACATGGATATATATACACAGCCATCTGGATGAACATGGAAATATCTACACCTCTATATGTATGAACATGGAAATAGCTACACAGCTATCTGTATGAACATGGAAATAGCTACACCGCTATCTGTATGAACATGGAAGTATCTACACCGCTATCTGTATGAACATGGAAATATCTTCACCGCCATATGTATGAACATGGATATATCTACACAGCCATCTGGATGAACATGGAAATATCTACACCACTATATGTATGAACATGGAATTAGCTAAACCGCTATGTCTATGAACATGGAAATATCTACACCGCTATCTGTATGAACATGGAAGTATCTAAACCGCTATCTGTATGAACATTGAAATATCTTCACCGCCATATGTATGAACACGGATATATCTAGACAGCCATCTGGATGAACATGGAAATATCAGCACCGCTGTATGTATGAACATGGAAATATCTAAACCGCTATCTGTATGAACATGGAAATATCTACAGAGCTATCTGTTTGAACATGGAAATATCTACACCGCTATCTGCATGAAAATGGAAATATTTACACAGCTTTCTGCATATACATCAAAATATCTACAAAGCTATTCCTCTACACATGGAAATATCTACACCGAAATCTCTATAAACATGGAAATATCTACACCGCCATCTGTATGAACATGGAAATATCTGCACCGCCATCTGTATGAACATATAAATATCTAGACCGCCATCTGTATTAAGATGGAGATATCTACACCGCTATCTGTATAAACACGGAAATATCTACACCGCTACCTGTATAAACATGGAAATATCTACACCGCTATCTGTATAAACATGGAAATATCTACACCGCTACCTGTATAAACATGGAAATATCAGCACCGCTATCTGTATGAACATGGATATATCTACACAGCCATCTGGACTAAAATTTAAATATCAGCACCGCTGTCTGTATGAACATGGAAATATCTACACCGCTATCTGTATGAATATGGAAATATCTACACCGCTATCTGTATGAACATGGAAATATCTTCACCGCCATCTGTATGAACATGGATATATCTACACAGCCATCTGGATGAACATGGAAATATCTACACCGCTATCTGTATGAACATGGAAATCTCTACACCGCTATCTGTGTAAACATGCATACATCTTCACCGCTATCTGAATAAACATGGAAATATCTACACTGCTATCTGCATGAACATGGAAATATCTACACCGCTATCTGTATGAACATGGAAATATCTTCACCGCCATCTGTATGAACACGGATATATCTACACAGCCATCTGGATGAACATGGAAATATCTACACCGCTATCTGTATGAACATGGAAACAGCTACACCGCTATCAGTATGAACATGGAAATATCTACACCGCTATCTGTATGAACACGGAAATATCTACACCGCTATCTGTATGAACATGGAAATATCTTCACCGCCATCTGTATGAACATGAATATATCTAAACAGCCATCTGGATGAACATGGAAATATCTACACCGCTATATGTATGAACATGGAATTAACTACACCGGTATCTGAATGAACATGGAAATATCTACACCGCTATATGTATGAACATGGAAATATCAACACCGCTATCTGTATGAACATGGAAATATCTTCACCGCCATCTGTATGAACATGGTTATATCTACACAGCCAACTGGATGAACATGGAAATATCTACACCGCTATCTGTATGAACATGGAAATATCTACACCGCTCTCTGTGTAAACATGCATACATCTTCACCGCTATCTGTATAAACATGGAAATATCTACACCGCTACCCGTATAAACATGGAAATATCAGCACCGCTATCTGTATGAACATGGAAATATCTACACAGCCATCTGGACGAACAAGGAAATATCTACACCGCTATCTGTATGTACATGGAAATAGCTACACCGATATCTGTATGAACATGGAAACATCTACGCCACTATCTGTATGAACATGGAAATATCTACACCGCTATCTGGATGAACATGGAAATATCTTCACCGCCATCTGTATGAACATGGATATATCTACACAGCCATCTGGATGAACATGGAAATATCTACACCGCTATCTGTATGAACATGGAAATAGCTACTCCGCTATCTGAACATGGAAATATCTACACCGCTATCTGTATGAACATGGAAATATCTACACCACTATCTGAATAAACATGGAAATATCTTCACCGCCATCTGTATGAACATGGATATATCTACACAACCATCTGGATGAACATGGAAATATCTACACCGCTATCTGTATGAACATGGAAATATCTACACCGCTATCTGTGTAAACATGCATACATCTTCACCGCTGTCTGTATAAACATGGAAATATCTGCACCGCTATCTGTATGAACATGGAAATACCTACATCGCTATCTGTATCAACATGGAAATAGCTACACCGCTATCAGTATGAACATGGAAATATCTACACCATTATCTGTATGAACATGGAAATATCTACACCGCTATCTGTATGAACATGGAAATTTATAGACCACTATCTGTATAAACATGGAAATATCTACACCGCTACCTATATAAACTTGGAAATATCAGCACCGCTATCTGTATGAACATGGAAATATCTACACCGCTATCTCTATGAACATGGAAATATTTACACCGATATCTGTATGAACATGGAAATATCTTCACCGCCATCTGTATGAACATGGATATATGTACACAGCCATCTGGATGAACAAGGAAATATCAGCACCGCTGTCTGAATGAACATGGAAATATCTACACCACTATCTGTATGAACATGGAAATATCTACACAGCTATCTGTTTGAACATGGAAATATCTACACCGCTATCTGCATGAAAATGGAAATATCTACACAGCTATCTGCATATACATGGAAATATCTACAAAGCTATTCCTCTACACATGGAAATATCTACACCGCAATCTCTATAAACATGGAAATATCTACACCGCCATCTGTATGAACATGGAAATATCTGCACCGCCATTTGTATGAACATATAAATATCTACACCGCCATCTGTATTAAGATGGAGATATCTACACTGCTATCTGTATAAACACGGAAATATCTACACCGCTACCTGTATAAACATGGAAATATCTACACCGCTATCTGTATAAACATGGAAATATCTACACCGCTACCTGTATAAACATGGAAATATCAGCACCGCTATCTGTATGAACATGGAAATATCTACACCGCTATCTCTATGAACATGGAAATATCTACCCCGATATCTGTAAGAACATGGAAATATCTTCACCGCCATCTGTATGAACATGGATATATCTACACAGCCATCTGGACGGAAATGGAAATATCAGCACCGCTGTCTGTATGAACATGGAAATATCTACACCGCTATCTGTATGAACATGGAAATATCTACACCGCTATCTGTATGAACATGGAAATATCTTCACCGCCATCCGTATGAACATGGATATATCTACGCAGCCATCTGGATGAACATGGAAATATCTACACCGCTATCTGTATTAACATGGAAATCTCTACACCGCTATCTGTGTAAACATGCATACATCTTCACCGCTATCTGTATAAACATGGAAATATCTACACTGCTATCTGCATGAACATGGAAATATCTACACCGCTGTCTGTATGAACATGGAAATATCTTCACCGCCATCTGTATGAACATGGATATATCTACACAGACATCTGGATGAACATGGAAGTATCTACAGCGCTATCTGTATGAACATGGAAATATCTACACCGCTATCTGTTTGAACATGGAAATATCTACACCGCTATATGTATGAACATGGAATTAACTACACCAGTATCTGAATGAACATGGAAATATCTACACAGCTATCTGTATGAACATGGAAATATCTACACCGCTATCTGTATGAACATGGAAATATCTTCACCGCCATCTGTATGAACATGGTTATATCTACACAGCCATCTGGATGAACATGGATATATCTCCACCTCTATAAGCATGAACATGGAAATATCTACACCGCTATCTGTGTAAACATGCATACATCTTCACCGCTATCTGTATAAATATGGAAATATCTACACCGCTATCTGTATAAACACGGAAATATCTACACCGCTACCTGTATAAACATGGAAATATCAGCACCGCTATCTGTATGAACATGGAAATATCTACACCGCTATCACTATGAACATGGAAATATCTACACCGATATCTGTATGAACATGGAAATATCTACACCGCCATCTGTATGAACTTGGATATATCTACACGGCCATCTGGTTGAACATGGAAATATCAGCACCGCTGTCTGTTTGAACATGGAAATACCTACACCGCTATCTGTATGAACATGGAAATATCTACACCGCTATCTGTATGAGCATGGAAATATCTTCACCACCATCTGTATGAACATGGATATATCTACACAGCCATCTGGATGAACATGGAAATATCTACACCACTATCTGTATGAACATGGAAATATATACACCGCTATCTGTGTAAACATGCATTCATCTTCACCACTATCTGTATAAACATGGAAATATCTACACCGCTATCTGTATAAACATGGAAATATCTACACCGCTACCTGTATAAACATGGAAATATCAGCACCGCTATCTGTATGAACATGGAAATATCTACACAGCCATCTGGATGAACATGGAAATCTCTACACCGCTATCTGTATGAACATGGAAATAGCTACACCTCTATCTGTATGAACATGGAATTATCTACACCGCTATATGTATGAACATGGAAAGATCTACACCGCCATCTGTATGAACATGGAAATATCTTCACCGCCATCTGTATGAACATGGATATACCTACACAGCCATCTGGATGAACATGGATATATCTACACCGCTATCTGTGTGAACATGGAAATATCTGCACCGCTATCTGTGTAAACATGCATACATCTTCACCGCTATCTGTATAAACTTGGAAATGTCTACACCGCTATGTGTATGTACATGGAAATATCTACACCGCTATCTGTTTGAACATGGAAATACCTACACCGCTATCTGCATGAAAATGTAAATATCTAAACAGCTATCTGCATATACATGGAAATATCTACAAAGCTATTTCTTTACACATGGAAATATCTACACCGCTATCTCTATAAACATGGAAATATCTACACCGCCATCTGTATGAACATGGAAATATCTGCACCGCCATCTGTATGAACATATAAATATCTACACCGCCATCTGTATTAAGATGGAGATATCTACACCGTTATCTGTATAAACATGGAAATATCTACACCGCTATCTATATAAGCATGGAAATATCTACACCACTATCTGTATAAACATGGAAATATCTACACCGCTACCTGTATAAACATGGAAATATCACCACCGCTATCTGTATGAACATGGAAATATCTACACAGCCATCTGAATAAACATTGAAATATCTACAACGCTATCTGTATTAACATGGAAATAGCTACACCGCTATCTGTATGAACATGGAAATATCTACGCCACTATCTGTATGAACATGGAAATATCTACACCGCTATCTGTATGAACATGGAAATATCTACACCGCCATCTGTATGAACATGGATATATCTACACAGCCATCTGGATGAACATGGAAATATCTACACCGCTATCTGTATGAACATGGAAATAGCTACACCGCTATCTGTATGAACATGGAAATATCTACACCGCTATCTGTATGAACATGGAAATATCTACACCGCTATCTGTATGAACATGGAAATATCTTCACCGCCATCTGTATGAACATGGATATATCTACACAGCCATCTGGATGAACATGGAAATATCTACACCGCTATCTGTGTAAACATGCATACATCTTCACCGCTATCTGAATAAACATGGAAATATCTACATCGCTATCTGTATGAACATGGAATTATCTACACCGCTATCTGTTTGAACATGGAAATATCTACACCGCTATCTGCATGAAAATGGAAATATCTACACAGCTATCTGCATATACATGGAAATATCTACAAAGCTATCGCTTTACACATGGAAATAACTACACCGCTATCTCTATAAACATGGAAATATATATACCGCCATCTGTATGAACATGGAAATATCTGCACCGCCATCTGTATTAACGTACAAATATCTACACCGACATCTGAATTAAGATGGAGATATCTACACGGCTATCTGTATAAACTTGGAAATATCTACACCGCTATCTGTATAAACATGGAAATATCTACACCGCTATCTGTATGAAAATGGATATATCTACACCGCAATCTGTTTTAACATGCATACATCTTCACCGCTATCTGTATAAACATGGAAATATCTACATCGCTATCCGTATGAACATGGAAATATCTTCACCGCCATCTGTATGAACATGGAAATAGCTGCACTGCCATCTGTATGAACATGTAAATATCTAGACCGCCATCTGTATTAAGATGGAGATATCTACACCGCTATCCGTATAAACATGGAAATATCTACACCACTATCTGTATAAACATGGAAATATCTACACCGCTATCTGTATAAACATGGAAATATCTACACCGCTACCTGTATAAACATGGAAATATCAGCACCGCTATCTGTATGAACATGGAAATATCTACACCGCTATCTCTATGAACATGGAAATATCTACACCGATATCTGTATGAACATGGAAATATCTTCACCGCCATCTGTATGAACATGGATATATCTACACAGCCATCTGGACGAACATGGAAATATCAGCACCGCTATCTGTATGAACATGGAAATATCTACACCTCTATCTCTATGAATATGGAAATATCTACACCGCTATCTGTATGAATATGGAAATAACTTCACCGACATCTGTATGAAAATGGATATATCTACACAGCCATCTGAATGAACATGGGAATATCTACACCGCTATCTGTATGAACATGGAAATATCTACACCACTATCTGTGTAAACATGCATACATCTTCACCGCTATCTGTATAAACATGGAATTATCTACACCGCTATCTGTATGACCATGGAAATATGTACACCGCTATCTGTTTGAACACGGAAATATCTACTCTGCTATCTGCATGAAAATGGAAATATCTACACAGCTATCTGCATATACATGGAAATATCTACAAAGCTATTTCTTTACACATGGAAATAACTACACCGCTATCTCTATTAACATGGAAATATCTACACCGCCATCTGTAGGAACATGGAAATATCTGCACCGCCATCTGTATGAACATATAAATATCTACACCGCCATCTGTATTAAGATGGAGATATCTACACCGCTATCTGTATAAACACGGAAATATCTACAACGCTATCTGTATAAACATGGAAACATCTACACCGCTATCTGTATAAACATGGAAATATCTGCACCGCTACCTGTATAAACATGGAAATATCAGCACCGCTATCTGTATGAACATGGAAATATCTACACAGCCATCTGGATGAACATGGAAATATCTACAACGCTATCTGTATTAACATGGAAATAGCTACACCGCTATCTGTATGAACATGGATATATCTACACCGCTATCTGTATAAACATGGAAATATCTACACCGCTACCTGTATAAACATGGAAATATCAGCACCGTTATCTGTATGAACATGGATATATCTACACAGCCATCTGGATGAACATGGAAATATCTACACCGCTATCTGTATGAACATGGAAATAGCTACACTGCTATCTGTATGAACATGGGAATATCTACACCGCTATCTGTATGAACATGGAAATATCTACACCGCTATCTGTATGAACATGGAAATATCTTCACCGCCATCTGTATGAACATGAATATATCTACACAGCCATCTGGATGAACATGGAAATATCGACACCGCTATATGTATGAATATGGAATTAGCTACACCGCTATCTGTATGAACATGGAAATATCTACACCGCTATCTGTATGAACATGGAAATATCTACACCGCTATCTGTATGAACATGGAAATATCCTCACCGCCATCTGTATGAACATGGATATATCTACACAGCCATCTGGATGAACATGGAAATATCTGCACCGCTATCTGTATGAACATGGAAATATCTACCCCACTATCTGTGTAAACATGCATACATCTTCACTGCTATCTGTATAAACATGGAATTATCTACACCGCTATCTGTATGACCATGGAAATATCTACAACGCTATCTGTTTGAACACGGAAATATCTACTCCGCTATCTGCATGAAAATGGAAATATCTACACAGCTATCTGCATATACATGGAAATATCTACAAAGCTATTTCTTTACACATGGAAATAACTACACCGCTATCTCTATTAACATGGAAATATCTACACCGCCATCTGTATGAACATGGAAATATCTGCACCGCCATCTGTAAGAACATATAAATATCTACACCGCCATCTGTATTAAGATGGAGATATCTACACCGCTATCTGTATAAACATGAAAATATCTACACCGCTATCTGTATAAACATGGAAATATCTACACCGCTATCTGTATAAACATGGAATTATCTACACCACTACCTGTATAAACATGGAAATATCAGCACCGCTATCTGTATGAACATGGAAATATCCACACAGCCATCTGGATGAACATGGAAATATCTACACCGCTATCTTTATGAACATGGAAATAACTACACCGCTATCTGTATGAACATGGAAATATCTACACCACTAACTGTATGAACATGGAAATATCTACACCGCTATCTGCATGAACATGGAAATATCTTCACCGCCATCTGTATGAACATGGATATATCTACACAGCAATCTGGATGAACATGGAAATAACTACACCGCTATCTGTATGAACATGGAAATAGCTACACCTCTATCAGTATGAAGATGGAAATATCGACACCGCTATCTGTATAAACATGGAAAGATCTACACCGCTATCTGTATGAACATGGAAATATCTTCACCGCCATCTGTATGAACATGGATATATCTACACAGCCATCTGGATGAACATGGATATATCTCCACCGCTATCTGCATGAACATGGAAATATCTACACCGCTATCTGTGTAAACATGCATACATCTTCACCGCTATCTGTATGAACATGGAAATATCTACACAGCCATCTGGATGAACATGAAAATATCTACACCGCTATCTGAATGAACATGGAAATATCAGCACCGCTATCTGTATGAACATGGAAATATCTTCACCGCTATCTGTATGAACATGGAAATATCTACACCACTACCTGTATAAACATGGAAATATCAGCACCGCTATCTGTATGAACATGGAAATACCTACAACGCTATCTCTATGAACATGGAAATATCTACACCGCTATCTGTATGAACATGGAAATATCTACACCACTATATGTATGAACATGGAATTAGCTAAACCGCTATGTCTATGAACATGGAAATATCTACACCACTATCTGTATGAACATGGAAGTATCTACACCGCTATCTGTATGAACATTGAAATATCTTCACCGCCATATGTATGAACTCGGATATATCTAGACAGCCATCTGGATGAACATGGAAATATCAGCACCGCTGTCTGTATGAACATGGAAATATCTACACCGCAATCTGTATGAGCATGGAAATATCTACACAGCTATCTGTTTGAACATGGAAATATCTACACCGCTATCTGCATGAAAATGGAAATATCTACACAGCTTTCTGCATACACATCAAAATATCTACAAAGCTATTCCTCTACACATGGAAATACCTACACCGCAATCTCTATAAACATGGAAATATCTACACCGCCATCTGTATGAACATGGAAATATCTGCACCGCCATCTGTATGAACATGTACATATCTAGACCGCCATCTGTATTAACATGGAGATATCTACACCGCTATCTGTACAAACACTGAAATATCTACACCGCTACCTGTATAAACATGGAAATATCTACACCGCTATCTGTATAAACATGGAAATATCTACACCGCTACCTGTATAAACATGGAAATATCAGCACCGCTATCTGTATGAACATGGAAATATCTGCACCGCCATCTGTATTAACATACAAATATCTACACCTCCATCTGTATTAAGATGGAGATATCTACACGGCTATCTGTATAAACTTGGAAATATCTACACCGCTATCTGTATAAACATGGAAATATCTACACCGCTATCTGTATAAACATGGAAATATCTACACCGCCATCTGTATGAAGATAAAAATATCTTCACCGCCATCTGTATGAACATGGATATATCTACACAGCCATCTGGATGAACATGGAAATATCTACACCGCTATCTCTATGAACATGGAAATAGCTACACCGCTATCTGTATGAACATGGAAATATCTACACCGCTATCTGTATGAACATGGAAATATCTACACCGCTATCTGTATGAACATGGAAATATCTTTACCGCCATCTGTATGAACATGGATATATCTACACAGCCATCTGGATGAACATGGAAATATCAACACTGCTATCTGTATGAACATGGAAATATCTACACCGCTATCTGTTTTAACATGCATACATCTTCACCGCTATCTGTATAAACATGGAAATATCTACATCGCTATACGTATGAACATGGAAATATCTACACAGCTATCTGTTTGAACATGGAAATATCTACACCGATATCTGCATGAAAATGGAAATATCTACACAGCTATCTGCATATACATGGAAATATCTACAAAGCTATTTCTCTACACATGGAAATATCTACACCGCAATCTCTATAAACATGGAAATATCTTCACCGCCATCTGTATGAACATGGAAATATCTGCAACGCCATCTGTATGAACATATAAATATCTAGACCGCCATCTGTATTAAGATGGAGATATCTACACCGCTATTTGTATAAACATGGAAATATCTACACCGCTATCTGTATAAACATGGAAATATCTACACCGCTATCTGTATAAACATGGAAATATCTACACCGCTACCTGTATAAACATGGAAATATCAGCACCGCTATCTGTATGAACATGGAAATATCTACACCGCTATCTCTATGAACATGGAAATATCTACACCGACATCTGTATGAACATGGAAATATCTTCACCGCCATCTGTATCAACATGGATATATCTACACAGCCATCTGGACGAACATGGAAATATCAGCACCGCTGTCTGTATGAATATGGAAATATCTACACCGCTATCTGTATGAACATGGAAATATCTACACCGCTATCTGTATGAACATGGAAATATCTTCACCGCCATCTGTATTAACATGGATATATCTACACAGCCATCTGGATGAACATGGAAATATCTACACCGCTATCTGTATGAACATGGAAATCTCTACACCGCTATCTGTGTAAACATGCATACATCTTCACCGCTATCTGTATAAACATGGAAATATCTACACTGTTATCTGCATGAACATGGAAATATCTACACCGCTATCTGTATGAACATGGAAATATCTTCACCGCCATCTGTATGAACACGGATATATCTACACAGCCATCTGGATGAACATGGAAATATCTACACCGCTATCTGTATGAACATGGAAACAGCTACACCGCTATCAGTATGAACATGGAAATATCTACACCGCTATCTGTATGAACACGGAAATATCTACACCGCTATCTGTATGAACATGGAAATATCTTCACCGCCATCTGTATGAACATGAATATATCTACACAGCCATCTGGATGAACATGGAAATATCTACACCGCTATATGTATGAACATGGAATTAACTACACCGGTATCTGAATGAACATGGAAATATCTACACCGCTATATGTATGAACATGGAAATATCTACACCGCTATCTGTATGAACATGGAAATATCTTAACCGCCATCTGTATGAACATGGTTATATCTACACAGCCATCTGGATGAACATGGAAATATCTACACCGCTATCTGTATGAACATGGAAATATCCGCACCGCTCTCTGTGTAAACACGCATACATCTTCACCGCTATCTGTATAAACATGGAAATATCTACACCGCTACCCGTATAAACATGGAAATAGCACCGCTATCTGTATGAACATGGAAATATCTACACAGCCATCTGGACGAATATGGAAATACCTACACCGCTATCTGTATGAAAATGGAAATAGCTACCCCGCTATCTGTATGAACATGGAAACATCTACACCACTATCTGTATGAACATGGAAATATCTACACCGCTATCTGTATGAACATGGAAATATCTTCACCGCCATCTGTATGAACATGGATATAACTACACAGCCATCTGGATGAACATGGAAATATCTACACCGCTATCTGTATGAACATGGAAATAGCTACTCCGCTATCTGAACATGGAAATATCTACACCGCTATCTGTATGAACATGGAAATATCTACACCGCTATCTGTATGAACATGGAAATATCTTCACCGCCATCTGTATGAACATGGATATATCTACACAACCATCTGGATGAACATGGAAATATCTACACCGATATCTGTATGAACATGGGAATATCTACACTGCTATCTGTGTAAACATGCGTACATCTTCACCGCTGTCTGTATAAACATGGAAATATCTGCACAGCTATCTGTATGAACATGGAAATATCTACATCGCTATCTGTATGAACATGGAAATAGCTACAACGCTATCTGTATGAACATGGAAATATCTACACCACTATCTGTATGAACATGGAAATATCTACACCGCTATCTGTATAAACATGGAAATATATAGACCACTATCTGTATAAACATGGAAATATCTACACCGCTACCTATATAAACTTGGAAATATCAGCACCGCTATCTGTATGAACATGGAAATATCTACACCGCTATCTCTATGAACATGGAAATATTTACACCGATATCTGTATGAACATGGAGATATCTTCACCGCCATCTGTATGAACATGGATATATCTACACAGCCATCTGGATGAACAAGGAAATATCAGCACCGCTGTCTGTATGAACATGGAAATATCTACACCGCTATCTGTATGAACATGGAAATATCTACACAGCTATCTGTTTGAACATGGAAATATCTACACCGCTATCTGCATGAAAATGGAACTATCTACACAGCTATCTGCATATACATGGAAATATATACAAAGCTATTCCTCTACACATGGAAATATCTACACCGCAATCTCTATAAACATGGAAATATCTACACCGCCATCTGTATGAACATGGAAATATCTGCACCGCCATTTGTATGAACATATAAATATCTACACCGCCATCTGTATTAAGATGGAGATATCTACACCACTATCTGTATAAACACGGAAATATCTACACCGCTACCTGTATAAACATGGAAATATCTACACCGCTATCTGTATAAACATGGAAATATCTACACCGCTACCTGTATAAACATGGAAATATCAGCACCGCTATCTGTATGAACATGGAAATATCTACACCGCTATCTCTATGAACATGGAAATATCTACACCGATATCTGTAAGAACATGGAAATATCTTCACCGCCATCTGTATGAACATGGATATATCTACACAGCCATCTGGACGGAAATGGAAATATCAGCACCGCTGTCTGTATGAACATGGAAATATCTACACCGCTATCTGTATGAACATGGAAATATCTACACCGCTATCTGTATGAACATGGAAATATCTTCACCGACATCCGTATAAACATGGATATATCTACGCAGCCATCTGGATGAACATGGAAATATCTACACCGCTATCTGTATGAACATGGAAATCTCTACACCGCTATCTGTGTAAACATGCATACATCTTCACCGATATCTGTATAAACATGGAAATATCTACATTGCTATCTGCATGAACATGGAAATATCTACACCGCTGTCTGTATGAACATGGAAATACCTTCACCGCCATCTGTATGAACATGGATATATCTACACAGCCATCTGGATGAACATGGAAGTATCTACAGCGCTATCTGTATGAACATGGAAATATCTACACCGCTATCTGTGTAAACATGCATACATCTTCAGCGCTATCTGAATAAACATGGAAATATCTACATCGCTATCTGTATGAACATGGAAATATCTACACCGCTATCTGTTTGAACATGGAAATATCTACACCGCTATATGTATGAACATGGAATTAACTACACCGGTATCTAAATGAATATGGAAATATCTACACCGCTATCTGTATGAACATGGAAATATCTACACCGCTATCTGTATGAACATGGAAATATCTTCACCGCCATCTGTATGAACATGGTTATATCTACACAGCCATCTGGATGAACATGGATATATCTCCACCGCTATCTGCATGAACATGGAAATATCTACACCGCTATCTGTGTAAACATGCATACATCTTCACCGCTATCTGTATAAACATGGAAATATCTACACCGCTATCTGTATAAACACGGAAATATCTACACCGCTACCTTTATAAACATGGAAATAACAGCACCGCTATCTGTATGAACATGGAAATATCTACACCGCTATCTCTATGAACATGGAAATATCTACACCGATATCTGTATGAACATGGAAATATCTTCACCGCCATCTGTATGAACTTGGATATATCTACACAGCCATCTGGATGAACATGCAAATATCAGCACCGCTGTCTGTTTGAACATGGAAATACCTACACAGCTATCTGTATGAACATGGAAATATCTACACCGCTATCTGTATGAACATGGAAATATCTTCACCACCATCTGTATGAACATGGATATATCTACACAGCCATCTGGATGAACATGGAAATATCTACACCGCTATCTGTATGAACATGGAAATATCTACACCGCTATCTGTGTAAACATGCATACATCTTCACCACTATCTGTATAAACATGGAAATATCTACACCGCTATCTGTATAAACATGGAAATATCTACACCGCTACCTGTATAAACATGGAAATATCAGCACCGCTATCTGTATGAACATGGAAATATATACACAGCCATCTGGATGAACATGGAAATCTCTACACCGCTATCTGTATGAACATGGAAATAGCTACACCTCTATCTCTATGAACATGGAAATATCTACACCGCTATCTGTATGAACATGGAAAGATCTACACCGCCATCTGTATGAACATGGAAATATCTTCACCGCCATCTGTATGAACATGGATATACCTACACAGCCATCTGGATGAACATGGATATATCTACACCGCTATCTGTATGAACATGGAAATATCTGCACCGACATCTGTGTAAACATGCATACATCTTCACCGCTATCTGTATAAACATGGAAATGTCTACACCGCTATGTGTATGAACATGGAAATATCTACACCGCTATCTGTTTGAACATGGAAATATCTACACCGCTATCTGCATGAAAATGGAAATATCTACACAGCTATCTGCATATACATGGAAATATCTACAAAGCTATTTCTTTACACATGGAAATATCTACACCGCTATCTCTATAAACATGGAAATATCTACACCGCCATCTGTATGAACATGGAAATATCTGCACCGCCATCTGTATGAACATATAAATATCTACACCGCCATCTGTATTAACATGGAGATATCTACACCGTTATCTGTATAAACATGGAAATATCTACACCGCTATCTATATAAACATGGAAATATCTACACCACTATCTGTATAAACATGGAAATATCTACACCGCTACCTGTATAAACATGGAAATATCACCACCGCTATCTGTATGAACATGGAAATATCTACACAGCCATCTGAATGAACATGGAAATTTCTACAATGCTATCTGTATTAACATGGAAATAGCTACACCGTTATCTGTGTGAACATGGATATATCTACACCGCTATCTGTATAAACATGGAAATATCTACACCGCTACCTGTATAAACATGGAAATATCAGCACCGTTATCAGTATGAACATCGATATATCTACACAGCCATCTGGATGAACATGGAAATATCTACACCGCTATCTGTATGAACATGGAAATAGCTACACCGCTATATGTATGAACATGCGAATATCTACACCGCTATCAGTATGAACATGGAAATATCTACACCGCTATCTGTATGAACATGGAAATATCTTCATCGCCATCTGTATGAACATGAATATATCTACACAGCCATCTGGATGAACATGGAAATATCGACACCGCTATATCTATGAACATGGAATTAGCTACACGGCTATCTGTATGAACATGGAAATATCTACACCGCTATCTGTATGAACATGGAAATATCTACACCGCTATCTGCATGAACATGGAACTATCTTCACCGCCATCTGTATGAACATGGATATTTCTACACAGCAATCTGGATGAACATGGAAATAACTACACCGCTATCTGTATTAACATGGAAATAGCTACACCTCTATCAGTATGAACATGGAAATATCTACACTGCTATCCGTATAAACATGGAAAGATCTACACCGCTATCTGTATGAACATGGAAATATCTTCACCGCCATCTGTATGAACATGGATATATCTACACAGCCATCCGGATGAACATGGATATATCTCCACCGCTATCTGCATGAACATGGAAATATCTACACCGCTATCTGTGTAAACATGCATACATATTCACCGCTATCTGTATGAACATGGAAATATCTACACAGCCATCTGGATGAACATGAAAATATCTACACCGCTATCTGAATGAACATGGAAATATCAGCACCGCCATCTGTATGAACATGGAAATATCTTCACCGCTATCTGTATGAACATGGAAATATCTACACCGCTATCTGTATGAACATGGAAATATCTACACCGCTATCTGTATGAACATGGAAATATCTTCACCGCCATCTGTATGAACATGAATATGTCTACACAGCCATCTGGATGAACATGGAATTATCGACACCGCTATATGTATGAACATGGAATTAGCTACACCGCTAACTGTATGAACATGGAAATATCTACACTGCTATCTGTATGAACATGGAAATATCTACACCGCTATCGGTATGAGCATGGAAATATCTTCACCGCCATCTGTATGAACATGGATATATCTACACAGCCATCTGAATGAACATGGAAATATCTGCACCGCTATCTGTATGAACATGGAAATATCCACACCACTATCTGTGTATACATGAAAACATCTTCACTGCTATCTGTATAAACATGGAATTATCTACACCGCTATCTGTATGACCATGGAAATATCTACACCGCTATCTGTTTGAACACGGAAATATCTACTCCGCTATCTGCATGAAAATGGAAATATCTACACAGCTATCTGCATATACATGGAAATATCTACAAAGCTTTTTCTTTACACATGGAAATAACTACACCGCTATCTCTATTAACATGGAAATATCTACACCGCCATCTGTATGAACATGGAAATATCTGCACCGCCATCTGTATGAACATATAAATATCTACACCGCCATCTGTATTCAGATGGAGATATCTACACCGCTATCTGTATAAACATGAAAATATCTACACCGCTGTCTGTATAAACATGGAAATATCTACACCGCTATCTGTATAAACATGGAAATATCTACACCGCTACCTGTATAAACATGGAAATATCAGCACCGCTATCCTTATGAACATGGAAATATCCACACAGCCATCTGGATGAACATGGAAATATCTACACCGCTATCTTTATGAACATGGAAATAGCTACACCGCTATCTGAATGAACATGGAAATATCTACACCACTAACTGTATGAGCATGGAAATATCTACACCGCTATCTGCATGAACATGGAAATATCTTCACCGCCATCTGTATGAACATGGATATATCTACACAGCAATCTGGATGAACATAGAAATAACTACACCGCTATCTGTGTAAACATGCATACATCTTCACCGCTATCTGTATGAACATGGAAATATCTACACAGCCATCTGGATGAACATGAAAATATCTACACCGCTATCTGTATGAACATGGAAATATCAGCACCGCTATCTGTATGAACATGGAAATATCTTCACCGCTATCTGTATGAACATGGAAATATCTACACCGCTTTCTGTATGAACATGGAAATATCTACACCGCTATCTGTATGAACATGGAAATAGCTACACCGCTATCTGTATGAACATGGAAGTATCTACACCGCTATCTGTATGAACATTGAAATATCTTCACCGCCATATGTATGAACACGGATATATCTAGACAGCCATCTGGATGAACATGGAAATATCAGCACTGCTGTCTGTATGAACATGGAAATATCTACACTGCTATCTGAATGAACATGGAAAAATCTACACCGCTATCTGTTTGAACATGGAAATATCTACACCGCTATCTGCATGAAAATGGAAATATCTACACAGCTTTCTGCATATACATCAAAATATCTACAAAGCTATTCCTCTACACATGGAAATATCTACACCGCAATCTCTACAAACACGGAAATATCTACACCGCCATCTGTATGAACATGGAAATATCTGCACCGCCATCTGTATGAACATGTAAATATCTAGACCGCCATCTGTATTAAGATGGAGATATCTACACCGCTATCTGTATAAACACGGAAATATCTACACCGCTACCTGTATAAACATGGAAATATCTACACCGCTATCTGTATAAACATGGAAATGTCTACACCGCTACCTGTATAAACATGGAAATATCAGCACCGCTATCTGTATGAACATGGAAATATCTGCACCGCCATCTGTATTAACATACAAATATCTACACCTTCATCTGTATTAAGATGGAGATATCTACACGGCTATCTGTATAAACTTGGAAATATCTACAATGCTATCTGTATAAACATGGAAATATCTACACCGCTATCTGTATAAACATGGAAATATCTACACCGCCATCTGTATGAAGATAAAAATATCTTCACCGCCATCTGTATGAACATGGATATATCTACACAGCCATCTGGATGAACATGGAAATATCTACACCGCTATCTGTATGAACATGGAAATAGCTACACCGCTATCTGTATGAACATGGAAATATATACACCGCTATCTGTATGAACATGGAAATATCTACACCGCTATCTGTATGAACATGGAAATATCTTCACCGCCATCTGTATGAACATGGATATATCTACACAGCCAGCTGGATGAAGATGGAAATATCTACACCGCTATCTGTATGAACTTGGAAATATCTACACCGCTATCTGTGTAAACATGCATTCACCTTCACCGCTATCTGTATAAACATGGAAATGTCTACACCCCTATGGATATGAACATGGAAATATCTACTCCGCTATCTGTTTGAACATGGAAATATATACACCGCTATCTGCATGAAAATGTAAATATCTACACAGCTATCTGCATATACATGTAAATATCTACAAAGCTATTTCTTTACACTTGGAAATATCTACACCGCTATCTCTATAAACATGGAAATATCTACACCGCCATCTGTATGAATATGGAAATATCTGCACTGCCATCTGTATGAACATATAAATATCTACATCGCCATCTGTATTAAGATGGAGATATCTACACCGCTATCTGTATAATCATGGAAATATCTACACCGCTATCTGTATAAACATGGATATATCTACCCCGCTATCTGTATAAACATGGAAATATCTACACCGCTACCTGTATAAACATGGAAATATCAGCACCGTTATCTGTATGAACATGGAAATATCTACACAGCCATCTGGATGAAAATGGAAATAGTTACACCGCTATCTGTATGAACATGGAAATAGCTACACCGCTATCTGTTTGAACATGGAAATATCTACACCGCTATCTGTATGAACATGGAAATATCTTCACCGCCATCTGTATGAACATGGAAATATCTTCACCGCCATCTGTACGAACATGGATATATCTACACAGCCATCTAGATGAACATGGAAATATCTACACCGCTATATGTATGAACATGGAATTAGCGACACCGCTATCTGTATGAACATGGAAATATCTACACCGCTATCTGTATGAACATGGAAATATCTACACCGCTATCTGTATGAACATGGAAATATCTTCACCGCCATCTGTACGAACATGGATATATCTACACAGCCATCTGGATGAACATGGAAATATCTACACCGCTATCTGTCTGAACATGGAAATATCTACACCACTATCTGTGTAAACATGCATACATCTTCACCGCTATCTGTATAAACATGGAAATATCTACACCGCTATCTGTATGACCATGGAAATATCTACACCGCTATCTGTTTGAACACGGAAATATCTACTCCGCTATCTGCATGATAATGGAAATATCTACACAGCTATCTGCATATACATGGAAATATCTACAAAGCTATTTCTTTACACATGGAAATAACTACACCGCTATCTCTATTAAAATGGAAATATCTACACCCCCATCTGTATGAACATGGAAATATCTGCACCGCCATCTGTATGAACATATAAATATCTACACCGCCATCTGTATTAAGATGGAGATATCTACACCTCTATCTGTATAAACATGGAAATATCTACACCGCTATCTGTATAAACATGGAAATATCTACACCGCTATCTGTATAAACATGGAAATACCTACACCGCTACCTGTATAAACATGGAAATATCAGCACCGCTATCGGTATGAACATGGAAATATCTACACCGCTATCTGTATGAACATGGAAATATCTACACCGATATCTGTATGAACATGTAAATATCTTCACCGCCATCTGTATGAACATAGATATATCTACACAGCCATCTGGATGAACATGGAATTATCGACACCGCTATATGTATGAACATGGAATTAGCTACACCGCTATCTGTATGAACATGGAAATATCTACACCGCTATCTGTATGATCATGGAAATATCTACACCGCTATCTGTATGAACATGGAAATATCTTCACTGCCATCTGTATGAACATGGATATATCTACACAGCCATCTGGATAAACATGGAAATATCTGCACCGCTATCTGTATGAACATGGAAATATCTACACCACTATCTGTGTAAACATGAAAACATCTTCACTGCTATCTGTATAAACATGGAATTATCTACACCGCTATCTGTATGACCATGGAAATATCTACACCGCTATCTGTTTGAACACGGAAATATCTACTCCGCTATCTGCATGAAAATGGAAATATCTACACAGCTATCTGCATATACATGGAAATATCTACAAAGCTATTTCTTTACACATGGAAATAACTACACCGCTATCTCTATTAACATGGAAATATCTACACCGCCATCTGTATGAACATGGAAATATCTGCACCGCCATCTGTATGAACATATAAATATCTACACCGCCATCTGTATTAAGATGGAGATATCTACACCGCTATCTGTATAAACATGAAAATATCTACACCGCTATCTGTATAAACATGGAAATATCTACACCGCTATCTGTATAAACATGGAAATATCTACACCGCTACCTGTATAAACATGGAAATATCAGCACCGCTATCCGTATGAACATGGAAATATCCACACAGACATCTGGATGAACATGGAAATATCTACACCGCTATCTTTATGAACATGGAAATAGCTACACCGCTATCTGAATGAACATGGAAATATCTACACCACTAACTGTATGAGCATGGAAATATCTACACCGCTATCTGCATGAACATGGAAATAACTTCACCGCCATCTGTATGAACATGGATATATCTACACAGCAATCTGGATGAACATAGAAATAACTACACCGCTATCTGTGTAAACATGCATACATCTTCACCGCTATCTGTATGAACATGGAAATATCTACACAGCCATCTGGATGAACATGAAAATATCTACACCGCTATCTGTATGAACATGGAAATATCAGCACTGCTATCTGTATGAACATGGAAATATCTTCACCGCTATCTGTATGAACATGGAAATCTCTACACCGCTTTCTGTATGAACATGGAAATATCTACACCGCTATCTGTATGAACATGGAAATAGCTACACCGCTATCTGTATGAACATGGAAGTATCTACACCGCTATCTGTATGAACATTGAAATATCTTCACCGCCATATGTATGAACACGGATATATCTAGACAGCCATCTGGATGAACATGGAAATATCAGCACTGCTGTCTGTATGAACATGGAAATATCTACACTGCTATCTGAATGAACATGGAAAAATCTACACCGCTATCTGTTTGAACGTGGAAATATCTACACCGCTATCTGCATGAAAATGGAAATATCTACACAGCTTTCTGCATATACATCAAAATATCTACAAAGCTATTCCTCTACACATGTAAATATCTACACCGCAATCTCTACAAACATGGAAATATCTACACCGCCATCTGTATGAACATGGAAATATCTGCACCGCCATCTGTATGAACATGTAAATATCTAGACCGCCATCTGTATTAAGATGGAGATATCTACACCGCTATCTGTATAAACACGGAAATATCTAAACCGCTACCTGTATAAACATGGAAATATCTACACCCCTATCTGTATAAACATGGAAATATCTACACCGCTACCTGTATAAACATGGAAATATCAGCACCGCTATCTGTATGAACATGGAAATATCTGCACCGCCATCTGTATTAACATACAAATATCTACACCTTCATCTGTATTAAGATGGAGATATCTACACGGCTATCTGTATAAACTTGGAAATATCTACACCGCTATCTGTATAAACATGGAAATATCTACACCGCTATCTGTATAAACATGGAAATATCTACACCGCCATCTGTATGAAGATAAAAATATCTTCACCGCCATCTGTATGAACATGGATATATCTACACAGCCATCTGGATGAACATGGAAGTATCTACACCGCTATCTGTATGAACATGGAAATAGCTACACCGCTATCTGTATGAACATGGAAATATCTACACCGCTATCTGTATGAACATGGAAATATCTACACCGCTATCTGTATGAACATGGAAATATCTTTACCGCCATCTGTATGAACATGGATATATCTACACAGCCATCTGGATGAACATGGAAATATCAACACCGCTATCTGTATGAACATGGAAATATCTACACCGCTATCTGTTTTAACGTGCATACATCTTCACCGCTATCTGTATAAACATGGAAATATCTACATCGCTATCCGTATGAACATGGAAATATCTACACTGCTATCTGTATGAACATGGAAATATCTACACCGCTATCTGTATGAACATGGAAATATCTTCACCGCCATCTGTATGAACATGGATATATCTACACAGCCAGCTGGATGAAGATGGAAATATCTACACCGCTATCTGTATGAACTTGGAAATATCTACACTGCTATCTGTGTAAACATGCATTCACCTTCACCGCTATCTGTATAAACATGGAAATGTCTACACCCCTATGGATATGAACATGGAAATATCTACTCCGCTATCTGTTTGAACATGGAAATATATACACCGCTATCTGCATGAAAATGTAAATATCTACACAGCTATCTGCATATACATGGAAATATCTACAAAGCTATTTCTTTACACTTGGAAATATCTACACCGCTATCTCTATAAACATGGAAATATCTACACCGCCATCTGTATGAATATGGAAATATCTGCACTGCCATCTGTATGAACATATAAATATCTACATCGCCATCTGTATTAAGATGGAGATATCTACACCGCTATCTGTATAATCATGGAAATATCTACACCGCTATCTGTATAAACATGGATATATCTACCCCGCTATCTGTATAAACATGGAAATATCTACACCGCTACCTGTATAAACATGGAAATATCAGCACCGTTATCTGTATGAACATGGAAATATCTACACAGCCATCTGGATGAAAATGGAAATAGTTACACCGCTATCTGTATGAACATGGAAATAGCTACACCGCTATCTGTTTGAACATGGAAATATCTACACCGCTATCTGTATGAACATGGAAATATCTTCACCGCCATCTGTATGAACATGGAAATATCTTCACCGCCATCTGTACGAACATGGATATATCTACACAGCCATCTAGATGAACATGGAAATATCTACACCGCTATATGTATGAACATGGAATTAGCGACACCGCTATCTGTATGAACATGGAAATATCTACTCCGCTATCTGTATGAACATGGAAATATCTACACCGCTATCTGTATGAACATGGAAATATCTTCACCGCCATCTGTACGAACATGGATATATCTACACAGCCATCTGGATGAACATGGAAATATCTACACCGCTATCTGTATGAACATGGAAATATCTACACCACTATCTGTGTAAACATGCATACATCTTCACCGCTATCTGTATAAACATGGAAATATCTACACCGCTATCTGTATGACCATGGAAATATCTACACCGCTATCTGTTTGAACACGGAAATATCTACTCCGCTATCTGCATGATAATGGAAATATCTACACAGCTATCTGCATATACATGGAAATATCTACAAAGCTATTTCTTTACACCTGGAAATAACTACACCGCTATCTCTATTAACATGGAAATATCTACACCGCCATCTGTATGAACATGGAAATATCTGCACCGCCATCTGTATTAACATATAAATATCTACACCGCCATCCGTATTAAGATGGAGATATCTACACCTCTATCTGTATAAACATGGAAATATCTACACCGCTATCTGTATAAACATGGAAATATCTACACCGCTATCTGTATAAACATGGAAATACCTACACCGCTACCTGTATAAACATGGAAATATCAGCACCGCTATCGGTATGAACATGGAAATATCTACACCGCTATCTGTATGAACATGGAAATATCTACACCGATATCTGTATGAACATGTCAATATCTTCACCGCCATCTGTATGAACATAGATATATCTACACAGCCATCTGGATGAACATGGAAATATCAGCAACGCTGTCTGTATGGACATGGAAATATCTACACCGCTATCTGTATGAACATGGAAATATCTACACCGCTATCTGTATGAACATGGAAATATCTTCACCGCCATCTGTATGAACATGGATATATCTACACAGCCAGCTGGATGAAGATGGAAATATCTACACCGCTATCTGTATGAACTTGGAAATATCTACACCGCTATCTGTGTAAACATGCATTCACCTTCACTGCTATCTGTATAAACATGGAAATGTCTACACCCCTATGGATATGAACATGGAAATATCTACTCCGCTATCTGTTTGAACATGGAAATATCTACACCGCTATCTGCATGAAAATGTAAATATCTACACAGCTATCTGCATATACATGGAAATATCTACAAAGCTATTTCTTTACACTTGGAAATATCTACACCGCTATCTCTATAAACATGGAAATATCTACACCGCCATCAGTATGAATATGGAAATATCTGCACTGCCATCTGTATGAACATATAAATATCTACATCGCCATCTGTATTAAGATGGAGATATCTACACCGCTATCTGTATAATCATGGAAATATCTACACCGCCATCTGTATAAACATGGATATATCTACCCCGCTATCTGTATAAACATGGAAATATCTACACCGCTACCTGTATAAACATGGAAATATCAGCACCGTTATCTGTATGAACATGGAAATATCTACACAGCCATCTGGATGAAAATGGAAATAGTTACACCGCTATCTGTATGAACATGGAAATAGCTACACCGCTATCTGTTTGAACATGGAAATATCTACACCGCTATCTGTATGAACATGGAAATATCTTCACCGCCATCTGTATGAACATGAATATATCTACACAGCCATCTAGATGAACATGGAAATATCTACACCGCTATATGTATGAACATGGAATTAGCGACACCGCTATCTGTATGAACATGGAAATATCTACACCGCTATCTGTATGAACATGGAAATATCTACACCGCTATCTGTATGAACATGGAAATATCTTCACCGCCATCTGTACGAACATGGATATATCTACACAGCCATCTGGATGAACATGGAAATATCTACACCGCTATCTGTATGAACATGGAAATATCTACACCACTATCTGTGTAAACATGCATACATCTTCACCGCTATCTGTATAAACATGGAAATATCTACACCGCTATCTGTATGACCATGGAAATATCTACACCGCTATCTGTTTGAACACGGAAATATCTACTCCGCTATCTGTATGATAATGGAAATATCTACACAGCTATCTGCATATACATGGAAATATCTACAAAGCTATTTCTTTACACATGGAAATAACTACACCGCTATCTCTATTAACATGGAAATATCTACACCGCCATCTGTATGAACATGGAAATATCTGCACCGCCATCTGTATGAACATATAAATAACTACACCACCATCTGTATTAAGATGGAGATATCTACACCTCTATCTGTATAAACATGGAAATATCTACACCGCTATCTGTATAAACATGGAAATATCTACACCGCTATCTGTATAAACATGGAAATACCTACACCGCTACCTGTATAAACATGGAAGTATCAGCACCGCTATCTGTATGAACATGGAAATATCTACACCGCTATCTGTATGAACATGGAAATATCTACACCGATATCTGTATGAACATGTAAACATCTTCACCGCCATCTGTATGAACATAGATATATCTACACAGCCATCTGGATGAACATGGAAATATCAGCAACGCTGTCTGTATGGACATGGAAATATCTACACCGCTATCTGTATGAACATGGAAATATCTACACCGCTATCTGTATGAACATGGAAATATCTTCACCGCCATCTGTATGAACATGGATATATCTACACAGCCATCTGGATGAAGATGGAAATATCTACACCGCTATCTGTATGAACTTGGAAATATCTACACCGCTATCTGTGTAAACATGCATTCACCTACACCGCTATCTGTATAAACATGGATATGTCTACACCCCTATGGATATGAACATGGAAATATCTACTCCGCTATCTGTTTGAACATGGAAATATCTACACCGCTATCTGCATGAAAATGTAAATATCTACACAGCTATCTGCATATACATGGAAATATCTACAAAGCTATTTCTTTACACTTGGAAATATCTACACCGCTATCTCTATAAACATGGAAATATCTACACCGCCATCTGTATGAATATGGAAATATCTGCACTGCCATCTGTATGAACATATAAATACCTACATCGCCATCTGTATTAAGATGGAGATATCTACACCGCTATCTGTATAATCATGGAAATATCTACACCGCTATCTGTATAAATATGGATATATCTACTCCGCTATCTGTATAAACATGGAAATATCTGCACCGCTACCTGTATAAACATGGAAATATCAGCACCGTTATCTGTATGAACATGGAAATATCTACACAGCCATCTGGATGAAAATGGAAATAGTTACACCGCTATCTGTATGAACATGGAAATAGCTACACCGCTATCTGTTTGAACATGGAAATATCTACACCGCTATCTGTATAAACATGGAAATATCTACACCGCTACCTGTATAAACATGGAAATATCAGCACCGCTATCTGTATGAACATGGAAATATCTACACCGCTATCTCTATGAACATGGAAATATCTACACCGACATCTGTATGAACATGGAAATATCTTCACCGCCATCTGTATCAACATGGATATATCTACACAGCCATCTGGACGAACATGGAAATATCAGCACCGCTGTCTGTATGAACATGGAAATATCTACACCGCTATCTGTATGAACATGGAAATATCTACACCGCTATCTGTATGAACATGGAAATATCTTCACCGCCATCTGTATGAACATGGATATATCTACACAGCCATTTGGATGAACATGGAAATATCTACACCGCTATCTGTATGAACATGGAAATCTCTACACCGCTATCTGTGTAAACATGCATACATCTTCACCGCTATCTCTATAAACATGGAAATATCTACACTGTTATCTGCATGAACATGGAAATATCTACACCGCTATCTGTATGAACATGGAAATATCTTCACCGCCATCTGTATGAACACGGATATATCTACACAGCCATCTGGATGAACATGGAAATATCTACACCGCTATCTGTATGAACATGGAAACAGCTACACCGCTATCAGTATGAACATGGAAATATCTACACCGCTATCTGTATGAACACGGAAATATCTACACCGCTATCTGTATGAACATGGAAATATCTTCACCGCCATCTGTATGAACATGAATATATCTACACAGCCATCTGGATGAACATGGAAATATCTACACCGCTATATGTATGAACATGGAATTAACTACACCGGTATCTGAATGAACATGGAAATATCTACACCGCTATATGTATGAACATGGAAATATCTACACCGCTATCTGTATGAACATGGAAATATCTTCACCGCGATCTGTATGAACATGGTTATATCTACACAGCCATCTGGATGAACATGGAAATATCTACACCGATATCTGTATGAACATGGAAATATCTGCACCGCTCTCTGTGTAAACACGCATACATCTTCACCGCTATCTGTATAAACATGGAAATATCTACACCGCTACCCGTATAAACATGGAAATATCAGCACCGCTATCTGTATGAACATGGAAATATCTACACAGCCATCTGGACGAATATGGAAATATCTTCACCGCTATCTGTATGAAAATGGAAATAGCTACACCGCTATCTGTATGAACATGGAAACATCTACACCACTATCTGTATGAACATGGAAATATCTACACCGCTATCTGTATGAACATGGAAATATCTTCACCGCCATCTGTATGAACATGGATATAACTACACAGCCATCTGGATGAACATGGAAATATCTACACCGCTATCTGTATGAGCATGGAAATAGCTACTCCGCTATCTGAACATGGAAATATCTACACCGCTATCTGTATGAACATGGAAATATCTTCACCGCCATCTGTATGAACATGGATATATCTACACAACCATCTGGATGAACATGGAAATATCTACACCGCTATCTGTATGAACATGGAAATATCTACACTGCTATCTGTGTAAACATGCGTACATCTTCACCGCTGTCTGTATAAACATGGAAATATCTGCACCGCTATCTGTATGAACATGGAAATATCTACATCGCTATCTGTATGAACATGGAAATAGCTACAACGCTATCTGTATTAACATGGAAATATCTACACCACTATCTGTATGAACATGGAAATATCTACACCGCTATCTGTATAAACATGGAAATATATAGACCACTATCTGTATAAACATGGAAATATCTACACCGCTACCTATATAAACTTGGAAATATCAGCACCGCTATCTGTATGAACATGGAAATATCTACACCGCTATCTCTATGAACATGGAAATATTTACACCGATATCTGTATGAACATGGAGATATCTTCACCGCCATCTGTATGAACATGGATATATCTACACAGCCATCTGGATGAACAAGGAAATATCAGCACCGCTGTCTGTATGAACATGGAAATATCTACACCGCTACCTGTATGAACATGGAAATATCTACACAGCTATCTGTTTGAACATGGAAATATCTACACCGCTATCTGCATGAAAATGGAAATATCTACACAGCTATCTGCATATACATGGAAATATATACAAAGCTATTCCTCTACACATGGAAATATCTACACAGCAATCTCTATAAACATGAAAATATCTACACCGCCATCTGTATGAACATGGAAATATCTGCACCGCCATTTGTATGAACATATAAATATCCACACCGCCATCTGTATTAAGATGGAGATATCTACACCGCTATCTGTATAAACACGGAAATATCTACACCGCTACCTGTATAAACATGGAAATATCTACACCGCTATCTGTATAAACATGGAAATATCTACACCGCTACCTGTATAAACATGGAAATATCAGCACCGCTATCTGTATGAACATGGAAATATCTACACCGCTATCTCTATGAACATGGAAATATCTACACCGATATCTGTAAGAACATGGAAATATCTTCACCGCCATCAGTATGAACATGGATATATCTACACAGCCATCTGGACGGAAATGGAAATATCAGCACCGCTGTCTGTATGAACATGGAAATATCTACACCGCTATCTGTATGAACATGGAAATATCTACACCGCTATCTGTATGAACATGGAAATATCTTCACCGACATCCGTATGAACATGGATATATCTACGCAGCCATCTGGATGAACATGGAAATATCTACACCGCTATCTGTATGAACATGGAAATCTCTACACCGCTATCTGTGTAAACATGCATACATCTTCACCGCTATCTGTATAAACATGGAAATATCTACATTGCTATCTGCATGAACATGGAAATATCTACACCGCTGTCTGTATGAACATGGAAATACCTTCACCGCCATCTGTATGAACATGGATATATCTACACAGCCATCTGGATGAACATGGAAGTATCTACACCGCTATCTGTATGAACATGGAAATATCTACACCGCTATCTGTGTAAACATGCATACATCTTCACCTCTATCTGAATAAACATGGAAATATCTACATCGCTATCTGTATGAACATGGAAATATCTACACCGCTATCTGTTTGAACATGGAAATATCTACACCGCTATATGTATGAACATGTCAATAACTACACCGGTATCTGAATGAACATGGAAATATCTACACCGCTATCTGTATGAACATGGAAATATCTACACCGCTATCTGTATGAACATGGAAATATCCTCACCGCCATCTGTATGAACATGGTTATATCTACACAGCCATCTGAATGAACATGGATATATCTCCACCGCTATCTGCATGAACATGGAAATATCTACACCGCTATCTGTGTAAACATGCATACATCTTCACCGCTATCTGTATAAACATGGAAATATCTACACCGCTATCTGTATAAACACGGAAATATCTACACCGCTACCTGTATAAACATGGAAATAACAGCACTGCTATCTGTATGAACATAGAAATATCTACACCGCTATCTCTATGAACATGGAAATATCTACACCGATATCTGTATGAACATGGAAATACCTTCACCGCCATCTGTATGAACTTGGATATATCTACACAGCCATTTGGATGAACATGGAAATATCAGCACCGCTGTCTGTTTGAACATGGAAATACCTACACCGCTATCTGTATGAACATGGAAATATCTACACAGCTATCTGTATGAACATGGAAATATCTTCACCACCATCTGTATGAACATGGATATATCTACACAGCCATCTGGATGAACATGGAAATATCTACACCGCTATCTGTATGAACATGGAAATATCTACACCGCTATCTGTGTAAACATGCATACATCTTCACCACTATCTGTATAAACATGGAAATATCTACACCGCTATCTGTATAAACATGGAAATATCTACACCGCTACCTGTATAAACATGGAAATATCAGCACCGCTATCTGTATGAACATGGAAATATATACACAGCCATCTGGATGAACATGGAAATCTCTACACCGCTATCTGTATGAACATGGAAATAGATACACCTCTGTCTGTATGAACATGGAAATATCTACACCGCTATCTGTATGAACATGGAAAGATCTACACCGCCATCTGTATGAACATGGAAATATCTTCACCGCCATCTGTATGAACATGGATATACCTACACAGCCATCTGGATGAACATGGATATATCTACACCGCTATCTGTATGAACATGGAAATATCTGCACCGATATCTGTGTAAAAATGCATACAGCTTCACCGCTATCTGTATAAACATGGAAATGTCTACACCGCTATGTGTATGAACATGGAAATATCTACACCGCTCTCTGTTTGAACATGGAAATATCTACACCGCTATCTGCATGAAAATGTAAATATCTACACAGCTATCTGCATATACATGGAAATATCTTCAAAGCTATTTCTTTACACATGGAAATATCTACTCCGCTATCTCTATAAACATGGAAATATCTACACCGCCATCTGTATGAACATGGAAATATCTGCACCGCCATCTGTATGAACATATAAATATCTACACCGCCATCTGTATTAAGATGGAGATATCTACACCGTTATCTGTATAAACATGGAAATATCTACACCGCTATCTATATAAACATGGAAATATCTACACCACTATCTGTATAAACATGGAAATATCTACACCGCTACCTGTATAAACACGGAAATATCACCACCGCTATCTGTATGAACATGGAAATATCTACACAGCCATCTGAATGAACATGGAAATTTCTGCAACGCTATCTGTATTAACATGGAAATAGCTACACCGCTATCTGTATGAACATGGATATATCTACACCGCTATCTGTATAAACATGGAAATATCTACACCGCTACCTGTATAAACATGGAAATATCAGCACCGTTATCTGTATGAACATGGATATATCTACACAGCCATCTGGATGAACATGGAAATATCTACACCGCTATCTGTATGAACATGGAAATAGCTACACCGCTATCTGTATGAACATGGGAATATCTACACCGCTATCTGTATGAACATGGAAATATCTACACCGCTATCTGTATGAACATGGAAATATCTTCACCGCCATCTGTATGAACATGAATATATCTACACAGCCATCTGGATGAACATGGAAATATCGACACCGCTATATGTATGAACATGGAATTAGCTACACCGCTATCTGTATGAACATGGAAATATCTACACCGCTATCTGTATGAACATGGAAATATCTACACTGCTATCTGTATGAACATGGAAATATCTTCACCGCCATCTGTATGAACATGGATATATCTACACAGCCATCTGGATGAACATGGAAATATCTGCACCGCTATCTGTATGAACATGGAAATATCTACACCACTATCTGTGTAAACATGCATACATCTTCACTGCTATCTGTATAAACATGGAATTATCTACACCGCTATCTGTATGACCATGGAAATATCTACACCGCTATCTGTTTGAACACGGAAATATCTACTCCGCTATCTGCATGAAAATGGAAATATCTACACAGCTATCTGAATATACATGGAAATATATACAAAGCTGTTTCTTTACACATGGTAATAACTACACCGCTATCTCTATTAACATGGAAATATCTACACCGCCATCTGTATGAACATGGAAACATCTGCACCGCCATCTGTATGAACATATAAATATCTACACCGCCATCTGTATTAAGATGGAGATATCTACACCGCTATCTGTATAAACATGAAAATATCTACACCGCTATCTGTATAAACATGGAAATATCTACACCGCTATCTTTATGAACATGGAAATAGCTACACCGCTATCTGTATGAACATGGAAATATCTACACCACTAACTGTATGAACATGGAAATATCTACACTGCTATCTGCATGAACATGGAAATATCTTCACCGCTATCTGTATGAACATGGATATTTCTACACAGCAATCTGGATGAACATGGAAATAACTACACCGCTATCTGTATGAACATGGAAATAGCTACACCTCTATCAGTATGAACATGGAAATATCTACACCGCTATCCGTATAAACATGGAAAGATCTACACCGCTATCTGTATGAACATGGAAATATCTTCACCGCCATCTGTATGAACATGGATATATCTACACAGCCATCTGGATGAACATGGATATATCTCCACCGCTATCTGCATGAACATGGAAATATCTACACCGCTATCTGTGTAAACATGCATACATCTTCACCGCTATCTGTATGAACATGGAAATATCTACACAGCCATCTGGATGAACATGAAAATATCTACACCGCTATCTGAATGAACATGGAAATATCAGCACCGCTATCTGTATGAACATGGAAATATCTTCACCGCTATCTGTATGAACATGGAAATATCTACACCGCTATCTGTATGAACATGGAAATATCTACACCGCTATCTGTATGAACATGGAAATATCTTCACCCCCATCTGTATGAACATGAATATATCTACACAGCCATCTGGATGAACATGGAATTATCGACACCGCTATATGTATGAACATGGAATTAGCTACACCGCTATCTGTATGAACATGGAAATATCTACACCGCTATCTGTATGAACATGGAAATATCTACACCGCTATCTGTATGAACATGGAAATATCTTCACCGCCATCTGTATGAAAATGGATATATCTACACAGCCATCTGGATGAACATGGAAATATCTGCACCTCTATCTGTATGAACATGGAAATATCTACACCACTATCTGTGTAAACATGAAAACATCTTCACTGCTATCTGTATAAACATGGAATTATCTACACCGCTATCTGTATGACCATGGAAATATCTACACCGCTATCTGTTTGAACACGGAAATATCTACTCCGCTATCTGCATGAAATTTTAAATATCTACACAGCTATCTGCATATACATGGAAATATCTACAAAGCTATTTCTTTACACATGGAAATAACTACACCGCTATCTCTATTAACATGGAAATATCTACACCGCCATCTGTATGAACATGGAAATATCTGCACCGCCATCTGTATGAACATATAAATATCTACACCGCCATCTGTATTAAGATGGAGATATCTACACCGCTATCTGTATAAACATGAAAATATCTACACCGCTATCTGTATATACATGGAAATATCTACACCGCTATCTGTATAAACATGGAAATATCTACACCGCTACCTGTATAAACATGGAAATATCAGCACCGCTATCCGTATGAACATGGAAATATCCACACAGCCATCTGGATGAACATGGAAATATCTACAACGCTATCTTTATGAACATGGAAATAGCTACACCGCTATCTGAATGAACATGGAAATATCTACACCACTAACTGTATGAACATGGAAATATCTACACCGCTATCTGCATGAACATGGAAATATCTTCACCGCCATCTGTATGAACATGGATATATCTACACAGCAATCTGGATGAACATGGAAATAACTACACCGCTATCTGTATGAACATGGAAACAGCTACACCTCTATCAGTATGAACATGGAAATATCTACATCGCTATCCGTATAAACATGGAAAGATCTACACCGCTATCTGTATGAACATGGAAATATCTTCACCGCCATCTGTATGAACATGGATATATCTACACAGCCATCTGGATGAACATGGATATATCTCCACCGCTATCTGCATGAACATGGAAATATCTACACCGCTATCTGTGTAAACATGCATACATCTTCACCGCTATCTGTATGAACATGGAAATATCTACACAGCCATCTGGATGAACATGAAAATATCTACACCGCTATCTGAATGAACATGGAAATATCAGCACCGCTATCTGTATGAACATGGAAATATCTTCACCGCTATCTGTATGAACATGGAAATATCTACACCGCTTTCTGTATGAACATGGAAATATCTACACCGCTATCTGTATGAACATGGAAATAGCTACACCGCTATCTGTATGAACATGGAAGTATCTACACCACTATCTGTATGAACATGGAAGTATCTGCACCGCCATCTGTATTAACATACAAATATCTACACCTCCATCTGTATTAAGATGGAGATATCTACACGGCTATCTGTATAAACTTGGAAATATCTACACCGCCATCTGTATAAACATGGAAATATCTACACCGCTATCTGTATAAACATGGAAATATCTACACCGCCATCTGTATGAAGATAAAAATATCTTCACCGCCATCTGTATGAACATGGATATATCTACACAGCCATCTGGATGAAAATGGAAATATCTACACCGCTATCTGTATGAACATGGAAATAGCTACACCGCTATCTGTATGAACATGGAAATATCTACACCGCTATCTGTATGAACATGGAAATATCTACACCGCTATCTCTATGAACATGGAAATATGTTTACCGCCATCTGTATGAACATGGATATATCTACACAGCCATCTGGATGAACATGGAAATATCAACACCGCTATCTGTATGAACATGGAAATATCTACACCGCTATCTGTTTTAACATGCATACATCTTCACCGTTATCTGTATAAACATGGAAATATCTACATCGCTATCCGTATGAACATGGAAATATCTACACCGCTATCTGTTTGAACATGGAAATATCTACACCGATATCTGCATGAAAATGGAAATATCTACACAGCTATCTGCATATACATGGAAATATCTACAAAGCTATTTCTCTACACATGGAAATATCTACACCGCAATCCCTATAAACATGGAAATATCTTCACCGCCATCTGTATGAACATGGAAATATCTGCACCGCCATCTTTATGAACATAGAAATATCTAGACCGCCATCTGTATTAAGATGGAGATATCTACACCGCTATCTGTATAAACATGGAAATATCTACACCGCTATCTGTATAAACATGGAAATATCTACACCGCTATCTGTATAAACATGGAAATATCTACACCGCTACCTGTATAAACATGGAAATATCAGCACCGCTATCTGTATGAACATGGAAATATCTACACCGCTATCTCTATGAACATGGAAATATCTACACCGATATCTGTATGAACATGGAAATATCTTCACCGCCATCTGTATCAACATGGATATATCTACACAGCCATCTGGACGAACATGGAAATATCAGCACCGCTGTCTGTATGAACATGGAAATATCCACACCGCTATCTGTATGAACATGGAAATATCTACACCGCTATCTGTATGAACATGGAAATAACTTCACCGACATCTGTATGAAAATGGATATATCTACACAGCCATCTGGATGAACATGGAAATATCTACAGCGCTATCTGTATGAACATGGAAATATCTACACCAATATCTGTGTAAACATGCTTACATCTTCACCGCTATCTGTATAAACATGGAATTATCTACACCGCTATCTGTATGACCATGGAAATATCTACACCGCTATCTGTTTGAACACGGAAATATCTAGTCCGCTATCTGCATGAAAATGGAAATATCTACACAGCTATCTGCTTATACATGGAAATAACTACACCGCTATCTCTATTAACATGGAAATATCTACACCGCCATCTGTATGAACATGGAAATATCTGCACCGCCATCTGTATGAACTTATAAATATCTACACCACCATCTGTATTAAGATGGAGGTATCTACACCGCTATCTGTATAAACATGGAAATATCTACAACGCTATCTGTATAAACATGGAAACATCTACACCGCTATCAGTATAAACATGGAAATATCTGCACCGCTACCTGTATAAACATGGAAATATCAGCACCGCTATCTGTATGAACATGGAAATATCTACACAGCCATCTGGATGAACATGGAAATATCTACACCGCTATCTGTATGAACATGGAAATAGCTACACCGCTATCTTTATGAACATGGAAATATCTACACCACTACCTGTATGAACATGGAAATATCTACACCGCTATCTGCATGAACATGGAAATATCTTCACCGCCATCTGTGTGAACATGGATATATCTACACAGCAATCTGGATGAACATGGAAATATCTTCACCGCCATCTGTATGAACATGGATATATCTACACAGCCATCTGGATGAACATGGATATATCTCCACCGCTATCTGCATGAACATGGAAATATCTACACCGCTATCTGTGTAAACATGCATACATCTTCACCGCTATCTGTATAAACATGGAAATGTCTACACCCCTATGGATATGAACATGGAAATATCTACACCGCTATCTGTTTGAACATGGAAATATCTACACCGCTATCTGCATGAAAATGTAAATATCTACACAGCTATCTGCATATACATGGAAATATCTACAAAGCTATTTCTTTACACATGGAAACATCTACACCGCTATCTCTATAAACATGGAAATATCTACAACGCCATCTGTATGAACATGGAAATATCTGCACCGCCATCTGCATGAACAGATAAATATCTACACCGCCATCTGTATTAAGATGGAGATATCTACACCACTATCTGTATAAACAGGGAAATATCTACACCGCTATCTGTATAAACATGGAAATATCTACACCGCTATCTGTATAAACATGGAAATATCTACACCGCTACCTGCATAAACATGGAAATATCACCACCGCTATCTGCATGAACATGGAAATAACTACACAGCCATCTGAATGAACATGGAAATATCTACACCGCTATCTGTATGAACATGGAAATATCTTCACCGCCATCTGTATGAACATGGATAGATCTACACAGCCATCTGGATGAACATGGAAATAACTACACCGCTATCTGTATGAATATGGAAATAGCTACACCGCTATCTGTATGAACATGGAAATATCTACACCGCTATCTGTATGAACATGGAAATATCTACACCTCTATCTGTATGAACATGGAAATATCTTCACCGCCATCTGTATGAACATGGATATATCTACACAGCCATCTGGATGAACATGGAAATATCTACACCGCTATCTGTGTTAACATGCATACATCTTCACCGCTATCTGTATAAACATGGAAATATCTACACCGCTATCTGTATAACATGGAAATATCTACACAGCTATCTGTATGAACATGGAAATATCTACACCGCTATCTGCATGAAAATGGAAATATCTACACAGCTATCTGCATATACATGGAAATATCTACAAAGCTATTTCTCTACACAAGGAAATATCTACACCGCAATCTCTATAAACATGGAAATATATACAACGCCATCTGTATGAACATGGAAATATCTGCACCGCCATCTGTATGAACATATAAATATCTAGACCGCCATCTGTATTAAGATGGAGATATCTACACCGCTATCTGTATAAACATGGAAATGTCTACACCGCTATCTCTATAAACATGGAAATGTCTACACCGCTACCTGTATAAACATGGAAATATCAGCACCGCCATCTGAATGAATATGGAAATATCTACACCGCTATCTCTATGAACATGGAGATATCTACACCGATATCTGTATGAACATGGAAATATCTTCACCGCCATCTGTATGAACATGGATATATCTACACAGCCATCTGGACGAACAAGGAAATATCAGCACCGCTGTCTGTATGAACATGGAAATATCTACACCGCTATCTGTACGAACATGGAAATATCTACACCGCTATCTGTAAGAACATGGAAATATCTTCAACGACATCTGTATGAACATGGATATATCTACACAGCCATCTGGATGAACATGGAAATATCTACACCGCTATCTGTATGAACATGGAAACATCTACACTGCTATCTGTGTAAACATGAATACATCTTCACCGCTATCTGTATAAACATGGATATATCTACCCCGCTATCTGTATAAACATGGAAATATCTACACCGCTACCTGTATAAACATGGAAATGTCAGCACCGTTATCTGTATGAACATGGAAATATCTACACAGCCATCTGGATGAAAATGGAAATAGTTACACCGCTATCTGTATGAACATGGAAATAGCTACACCGCTATCTGTTTGAACATGGAAATATCTACACCGCTATCTGTATGAACATGGAAATATCTACACCGCTATCTGTATGAACATGGAAATATCTTCACCGCCATCTGTATCAACATGAATATATCTACACAGCCATCTAGATGAACATGGAAATATCTACACCGCTATATGTATGAACATGGAATTAGCGACACTGCTATCTGTATGAACATGGAAATATCTACACCACTATCTGTATGAACATGGAAATATCCACACCGCTATCTGTATGAACATGGAAATATCTTCACCGCCATCTGTATGAACATGGATATATCTACACAGCCATCTGGATGAACATGGAAATATCTACAAAGCTATCTGCATGAACATGGAAATATCTACACCACTATCTGTGTAAACATGCATACATCTTCACCGCTATCTGTATAAACATGGGAATATCTACACCGCTATCTGTATGACCATAGAAATATCTACACCGCTATCTGTTTGAACACGGAAATATCTACTCCGCTATCTGAATGATAATGGGAATATCTACACAGCTATCTGCATATACATGGAAATATCTACAAAGCTATTTCTTTACACATGGAAATAACTACACCGCTATCTCTATTAACATGGAAATATCTACACCGCCATCTGTATGAACATGGAAATATCTGCACCGCCATCTGTATGAACATATAAATATCTACACCGCCATCTGTATTAAGATGGAGATATCTACACCTCTATCTGTATAAACATGGAAATATCTACACCGCTATCTGTATAAACATGGAAATACCTACACCGCTACCTGCATAAACATGGAATTATCAGCACCGCTATCTGTATGAACATGGAAATATCTACACCGCTATCTGTATGAACTTGGAAATATCTACACCGCTATCTGTGTAAACATGCATTCACCTTCACCTCTATCTGTATAAACATGGAAATGTCTACACCCCTATGGATATGAACATGGAAATATCTACTCCGCTATCTGTTTGAACATGGAAATATCTACACAGCTATCTGCATGAAAATGTAAATATCTACACAGCTATCTGCATATACATGGAAATATCTACAAAGCTATTTCTTTACACTTGGAAATATCTACACCGCTATCTCTAAAAACATGGAAATATCTACACCGCCATCTGTATGAATATGGAAATATCTGCACTGCCATCTGTATGAACATATAAATATCTAGACCGCCATCTGTATTAAGATGGAGATATCTACACCGGTATCTGTATAATCATGGAAATATCTACACCGCTATCTGTATAAACATGGATATATCTACCCCGCTATCTGTATAAACATGGAAATATCCACACCGCTACCTGTATAAACATGGAAATATCAGCACCGTTATCTGTATGAACATGGAAATATCTACACAGCCATCTGGATGAAAATGGAAATAGTTACACCGCTATCTGTATGAACATGGAAATAGCTACACCGCTATCTGTTTGAACATGGAAATATCTACACCGCTATCTGTATGAACATGGAAATATCTTCACCGCCATTTGTATGAACATGGAAATATCTTCACCGCCATCTGTACGAACATGGATATATCTACACAGCCATCTACATGAACATGGAAATATCTACACCGCTATATGTATGAACATGGAATTAGCGACACCGCTATCTGTATGAACATGGAAATATCTACACCGCTATCTGTATGAACATGGAAATATCTACACCGCTATCTGTATGAACATGGAAATATCTTCACCGCCATCTGTACGAACATGGATATATCTACACAGACATCTGGATGAACATGGAAATATCTACACCGCTATCTGTATGAACATGGAAATATCTACACCACTATCTGTGTAAACATGCATACATCTTCACCGCTATCTGTATAAACATGGAAATATCTACACCGCTATCTGTATGACCATGGAAATATCTACACCGCTATCTGTTTGAACACGGAAATATCTACTCCGCTATCTGCATGATAATGGAAATATCTACACAGCTATCTGCATATACATGGAAATATCTACAAAGCTATTTCTTTACACATGGAAATAACTACACCGCTATCTCTTTTAACATGGAAATATCTACACCGCAATCTGTATGAACATGGAAATATCTGCACCGCCATCTGTATGAACATATAAATATCTACACCGCCATCTGTATTAAGATGGAGATATCTACACCTCTATCTGTATAAACATGGAAATATCTACACCGCTATCTGTATAAACATGGAAATATCTACACCGCTATCTGCATAAACATGGAAATACCTACACCGCTACCTGTATAAACATGGAAGTATCAGCACCGCTATCTGTATGAACATGGAAATATCTACACCGCTATATGTATGAACATGGAAATATCTACACTGCTATCTGTATAAACATGGAAATACCTACACCGCTACCTGTATAAACATGGAAGTATCAGCACCGCTATCTGTATGAACATGGAAATATCTACACCGCTATCTGTATGAACATGGAAATATCTACACCGATATCTGTATGAACATGTAAATATCTTCACCGCCATCTGTATGAACATAGATACATCTACACAGCCATCTGGATGAACATGGAAATATCAGCAACGCTGTCTGTATGGACATGGAAATATCTACACCGCTATCTGTATGAACATGGATATATCTACACCGCTATCTGTATGAACATGGAAATATCTTCACCGCCATCTGTATGAACATGGATATATCTACACAGCCAGCTGGATGAAGATGGAAATATCTACACCGCTATCTGTATGAACTTGGAAATATCTACACCGCTATCTGTGTAAACATGCATTCACCTTCACCGCTATCTGTATAAACATGGAAATGTCTACACCCCTATGGATATGAACATGGAAATATCTACTCCGCTATCTGTTTGAACATGGAAATATCTACACCGCTATCTGCATGAAAATGTAAATATCTACACAGCTATCTGCATATACATGGAAATATCTACAAAGCTATTTCTTTACACCTGGAAATATCTACACCGCTATCTCTATAAACATGGAAATATCTACACCGCCATCTGTATGAATATGGAAATATCTGCACTGCCATCTGTATGAACATATAAATATCTACATCGCCATCTGTATTAAGATGAAGATATCTGCACCGCTATCTGTATAATCATGGAAATATCTACACCGCTATCTGTATAAACATGGATATATCTACCCCGCTATCTGTATAAACATGGAAATATCTACACCGCTACCTGTATAAACATGGAAATATCAGCACCGTTATCTGTATGAACATGGAAATATCTACACAGCCATCTGGATGAAAATGGAAATAGTTACACCGCTATCTGTATGAACATGGAAATAGCTACACCGCTATCTGTTTGAACATGGAAATATCTACACCGCTATCTGTATGAACATGGAAATATCTTCACCGCCATCTGTATGAACATGAATATATCTACACAGCCATCTAGATGAACATGGAAATATCTACACCGCTATATGTATGAACATGGAATTAGCGACACCGCTATCTGTATGAACATGGAAATATCTACACCGCTATCTGTATGAACATGGAAATATCTACACCGCTATCTGTATGAACATGGAAATATCTACACCACTATCTGTGTAAACATGCATACATCTTCACCGCTATCTGTATAAACATGGAAATATCTACACCGCTATCTGTATGACCATGGAAATATCTACACCGCTTTCTGTTTGAACACGGAAATATCTACTCCGCTATCTGCATGATAATGGAAATATCTACACAGCTATCTGCATATACATGGAAATATCTACAAAGCTATTTCTTTACACATGGAAATAACTACACCGCTATCTCTATTAACATGGAAATATCTACACCGCCATCTGTATGAACATGGAAATATCTGCACCGCCATCTGTATGAACATATAAATATCTACACCGCCATCTGTATTAAGATGGAGATATCTACACCTCTATCTGTATAAACATGGAAATATCTACACCGCTATCTGTATAAACATGGAAATATCTACACCGCTATCTGTATAAACATGGAAATACCTACACCGCTACCTGTATAAACATGGAAGTATCAGCACCGCTATCTGTATGAACATGGAAATATCTACACCTCTATCTGTATGAACATGGAAATATCTACACCGATATCTGTATGAACATGTAAATATCTTCACCGCCATGTGTATGAACATAGATATATCTACACAGCCATCTGGATGAACATGGAAATATCAGCAACGCTGTCTGTATGGACATGGAAATATCTACACCGCTATCTGTATGAACATGGAAATATCTACACCGCTATCTGTATGAACATGGAAATATCTTCACCGCCATCTGTATGAACATGGATATATCTACACAGCCAGCTGGATGAAGATGGAAATATCTACACCGCTATCTGTATGAACTTGGAAATATCTACACCGCTATCTGTGTAAACATGCATTCACCTACACCGCTATCTGTATAAACATGGAAATGTCTACACCCCTATGGATATGAACATGGAAATATCTACTCCGCTATCTGTTTGAACATGGAAATATCTACACCGCTATCTGCATGAAAATGTAAATATCTACACAGCTATCTGCATATACATGGAAATATCTACAAAGCTATTTCTTTACACTTGGAAATATCTACACCGCTATCTCTATAAACATGGAAATATCTACACCGCCATCTGTATGAATATGGAAATATCTGCACTGCCATCTGTATGAACATATAAATATATACATCGCCATCTGTATTAAGATGGAGATATCTACACCGCTATCTGTATAATCATGGAAATATCTACACCGCTATCTGTATAAACATGGATATATCTACTCCGCTATCTGTATAAACATGGAAATATCTACACCGCTACCTGTATAAACATGGAAATATCAGCACCGTTATCTGTATGAACATGGAAATATCTACACAGCCATCTGGATGAAAATGGAAATAGTTACACCGCTATCTGTATGAACATGGAAATAGCTACACCGCTATCTCTTTGAACATGGAAATATCTACACCGCTATCTGTATGAACATGGAAATATCTTCACCGCCATCTGTATGAACATGAATATATCTACACAGCCATCTAGATGAACATGGAAATATATACACCGCTATATGCATGAACATGGAATTAGCGACACCGCTATCTGTATGAACATGGAAATATCTACACCGCTATCTGTACGAACATGGAAATATCTACACCGCTATCTGTATGAACATGGAAATATCTTCACCGCCATCTGTACGAACATGGATATATCTACACAGACATCTGGATGAACATGGAAATATCTACACCGCTATCTGTATGAACATGGAAATATCTACACCACTATCTGTGTAAACATGCATACATCTTCACCGCTATCTGTATAAACATGGAAATATCTACACCGCTATCTGTATGACCATGGAAATATCTACACCGCTATCTGTTTGAACACGGAAATATCTACTCCGCTATCTGCATGATAATGGAAATATCTACACAGCTATCTGCATATACATGGAAATATCTACAAAGCTATTTCTTTACACATGGAAATAACTACACCGCTATCTCTATTAACATGGAAATATCTACACCGCCATCTGTATGAACATGGAAATATCTGCACCGCCATCTGTATGAACATATAAATATCTACACCGCCATCTGTATTAAGATGGAGATATCTACACCTCTATCTGTATAAACATGGAAATATCTACACCGCTATCTGTATAAACATGGAAATATCTACACCGCTATCTGTATAAACATGGAAATACCTACACCGCTACCTGTATAAACATGGAAGTATCAGCACCGCTATCTGTATTAACATGGAAATATCTACACCGCTATCTGTATGAACATGGAAATATCTACACCGATATCTGTATGAACATGTCAATATCTTCACCGCCATCTGTATGAACATAGATATATCTACACAGCCATCTGGATGAACATGGAAATATCAGCAACGCTGTCTGTATGGACATGGAAATATCTACACCGCTATCTGTATGAACATGGAAATATCTACACCGCTATCTGTATGAACATGGAAATATCTTCACCGCCATCTGTATGAACATGGATATATCTACAGAGCCAGCTGGATGAAGATGGAAATATCTACACCGCTATCTGTATGAACTTGGAAATATCTACACCGCTATCTGTGTAAACATGCATTCACCTACACCGCTATCTTTATAAACATGGAAATGTCTACACCCCTATGGATATGAACATGGAAATATCTACTCCGCTATCTGTTTGAACATGGAAATATCTACACCGCTATCTGCATGAAAATGTAAATATCTACAAAGCTATCTGCATATACATGGAAATATCTACAAAGCTATTTCTTTACACTTGGAAATATCTACACCGCTATCTCTATAAACATGGAAATATCTACACCGCCATCTGTATGAATATGGAAATATCTGCACTGCCATCTGTATGAACATATAAATATCTACATCGCCATCTGTATTAAGATGGAGATATCTACACCGCTATCTGTATAATCATGGAAATATCTACACCCCTATCTGTATAAACATGGATATATCTACTCCGCTATCTGTATAAACATGGAAATATCTACACCGCTACCTGTATAAACATGGAAATATCAGCACCGTTATCTGTATGAACTTGGAAATATCTACACAGCCATCTGGATGAAAATGGAAATAGTTACACCGCTATCTGTATGAACATGGAAATAGCTACACCGCTATCTGTTTGAACATGGAAATATCTACACCGCTATCTGTATGAACATGGAAATATCTTCACCGCCATCTGTATGAACATGAATATATCTACACAGCCATCTAGATGAACATGGAAATATCTACACCGCTATATGTATGAACATGGAATTAGCGACACCGCTATCTGTATGAACATGGAAATATCTACACCGCTATCTGTATGAACATGGAAATATCTACACCGCTATCTGTATGAACATGGAAATATCTTCACCGCCATCTGGACGAACATGGATATATCTACACAGCCATCTGGATGAACATGGAAATATCTACACCGCTATCTGTATGAACATGGAAATATCTACACCACTATCTGTGTAAACATGCATACATCTTCACCGCTATCTGTATAAACATGGAAATATCTACACCGCTATCTGTATGACCATGGAAATATCTACACCGCTATCTGTTTGAACACGGAAATATCTACTCCGCTATATGCATGATAATGGAAATATCTACACAGCTATCTGCATATACATGGAAATATCTACAAAGCTATTTCTTTACACATGGAAATAACTACACCGCTATCTCTATTAACATGGAAATATCTACACCGCCATCTGTATGAACATGGAAATATCTGCACCGCCATCTGTATGAACATATAAATATCTACACCGCCATCTGTATTAAGATGGAGATATCTAAACCTCTATCTGTATAAACATGGAAATATCTACACCGCTATCTGTATAAACATGGAAATATCTACACCGCTATCTGTATAAACATGGAAATACCTACACCGCTACCTGTATAAACATGGAAGTATCAGCACCGCTATCTGTATGAACATGGAAGTATCTACACCGCTATCTGTATGAACATGGAAATATCTACACCGATATCTGTATGAACATGTAAATATCTTCACCGCCATCTGTATGAACATAGATATATCTACACAGCCATCTGGATGAACATGGAAATATCAGCAACGCTGTCTGTATGGACATGGAAATATCTACACCGCTATCTGTATGAACATGGAAATATCTACACCGCTATCTGTATGAACATGGAAATATCTTCACCGCCATCTGTATGAACATGGATATATCTACACAGCCAGCTGGATGAAGATGTAAATATCTACACCGCTATCTGTATGAACTTGGAAATATCTACACCGCTATCTGTCTAAACATGCATTCACCTTCACCGCTATCTGTATAAACATGGAAATGTCTTCACCCCTATGGATATGAACATGGAAATATCCACTCCGCTATCTGTTTGAACATGGAAATATCTACACCGCTATCTGCATGAAAATGTAAATATCTACACAGCTATCTGCATATACATGGAAATATCTACAAAGCTATTTCTTTACACTTGGAAATATCTACACCGCTATCTCTATAAACATGGAAATATCTACACCACCATCTGTATGAACATGGAAATATCTGCACCGCCATCTGTATGAAAATATAAATATCTAGACCGCCATCTGTATTAAGATGTAGATATCTACACCGCTATCTGTATAAACATGGAAATATCTACACCGCTATCTGTATAAACATGGAAATATCTACACCGCTACCTGTATAAACATGGAAATATCAGCACCGCTATCTGTATGAACATGGAAATATCTACACCGCTATCTCTATGAACATGGAAATATCTACACCGATATCTGTATGAACATGGAAATATCTTCACCGCCATCTGTATCAACATGGATATATCTACACAGCCATCTGGACGTACATGGAAATATCAGCACCGCTGTCTGTATGAACATGGAAATATCTACACCGCTATCTGTATGAACATGGAAATATCTACACCGCTATCTGTATGAACATGGAAATAACTTCACCGACATCTGTATGAAAATGGATATATCTACACAGCCATCTGGATGAACATGGAAATATCTACACCGCTATCTGTATGAACATGGAAATATCTACACCACTATCTGTGTAAACATGCATACATCTTCACCGCTATCTGTATAAACATGGAATTATCTACACCGCTATCTGTATGACCATGGAAATATCTACACTGCTATCTGTTTGAACACGGAAATATCTACTCCGCTATCTGCATGAAAATGGAAATATCTACACAGCTATCTGCATATACATGGAAATATCTACAAAGCTATTTCTTTACACATGGAAATAACTACACCGCTATCTCTATTAACATGGAAATATCTACACCGCCATCTGTATGAAAATGGAAATATCTGCATCGCCATCTGTATGAACATATAAATATCTACACCGCCATCTGTATTAAGATGCAGATATCTACACCGCTATCTGAATAAACTTGGAAATATCTACAACGCTATCTGCATAAACATGGAAACATCTACACTGCTATCTGTATAAACATGGAAATATCTGCACCGCTATCTGTATAAACATGGAAATATCAGCACCGCTATCTGTATGAACATGGAAATATCTACACAGCCATCTGAATGAACATGGAAATATCTACACCGCTATCTGTATGAACATGGAAATATCTTCACCGCCATCTGTATGAACATGGATATATCTACACAGCCATCTGGATGAACATGGAAATAACTACACCTCTATCTGTATGAACATGGAAATAGCTACACTGCTATCTGTATGAACATGGAAATATCTACACCGCTATCTGTATGAACATGGAAATATCTACACCTCTATCTGTATGAACATGGAAATATCTTCACCGCCATCTGTATGAACATGGATATATGTACACAGCCATCTGGATGAACATGGAAATATCAACACCGCTTTCTGTATGAACATGGAAATATCCACACCGCTATCTGTGTTAACATGCATACATCTTCACCGCTATCTGTATAAACTTGGAAATATCTACACCGCTATCTGTATAACATGGAAATATCTAAACAGCTATCTGTTTGAACATGGAAATATCTACACCGCTATCTGCATGAAAATGGAAATATCTACACAGCTATCTGCAAATACATGGAAATATCTACAAAGCTGTTTCTCTACACAAGGAAATATCTACACCGCAATCTCAATAAACATGGAAATATATACAACGCCATCTGTATGAACATGGAAATATCTGCACCGCCATCTGTATGAACATATAAATATCTACACCGCCATCTGTATTAAGATGGAGATATCTATACCGCTATCTGTATAAACATGGAAATATCTACACCGCTATCTCTATAAACATGGAAATATCTACACCGCTACCTGTATAAACATGGAAATATCAGCACCGCCATCGGAATGAATATGGAAATATCTACACCGCTATCTCTATGAACATGGAAATATCTACACCGATATCTGTATGAACATGGAAATATCTTCACCGCCATCTGTATGAACATGGATATATCTACCCCGCTATCTGTATAAACATGGAAATATCTACACCGCTACCTGTATAAACATGGAAATATCAGCACCGTTATCTGTATGAACATGGAAATATCTACACAGCCATCTGGATGAAAATGGAAATAGTTACACCGCTATCTGTATGAACATGGAAATAGCTACACCGCTATCTGTTTGAACATGGAAATATCTACACCGCTATCTGTATGAACATGGAAATATCTACACCCCTATCTGTATGAACATGGAAATATCTTCACCGCCATCTGTATGAACATGAATATATCTACACAGCCATCTAGATGAACATGGAAATATCTACACCGCTATATGTATGAACATGGAAATATCTACACCGCTATCTGTATGAACATGGAAATATCTACACCGCTATCTGTATGAACATGGAAATATCTTCACCGCCAACTGTATGAACATGGATATATCTACACAGCCATCTGGATGAACATGGAAATATCTACACCGCTATCTGTATGAACATGGAAATATCTACACCACTATCTGTGTAAACATGCATACATCTTCACCGCTATCTGTATAAACATGGAAATATCTACACCGCTATCTGTATGACCATGGAAATATCTACACCGCTACCTGTTTGAACACGGAAATATCTACTCCGCTATCTGCATGATAATGGAAATATCTACACAGCTATCTGCATATACATGGAAATATCTACAAAGCTATTTATTTACACGTGGAAATAACTACACCGCTATCTCTATTAACATGGAAATATCTACACCGCCATCTGTATGAACATGGAAATATCTGCACCGCCATCTGTATGAACATATAAATATCTACACCGCCATCTGTATTAAGATGGAGATATCTACACCTCTATCTGTATAAACATGGAAATATCTACACCGCTATCTGTATAAACATGGAAATATCTACACCGCTATCTGTATAAACATGGAAATACCTACACCGCTACCTGTATAAACATGGAAGTATCAGCACCGCTATCTGTATGAACATGGAAATATCTACACCGCTATCTGTATGAACATGGAAATATCTACACAGCCATCTCAATGAACATGGAAATATCTACAACGCTATCTGTATGAGCATGGAAATAGCTACACCGCTATCTGTATGAACATGGAAATATCTACGCCACTATCTGTATGAACATGGAAATATCTACACCGCTATCTGTATGAACATGGAAATATCTTCACCGCCATCTGTATGAACATGGATATATCTACACAGCCATCTGGATGAACATGGAAATATCTACACCGCTATCTGTATGAACATGGAAATAGCTACACCGCTATCTGTATGAACATGGAAATATCTACACCGCTATCTGTATGAACATGGAAATATCTACACCGCTATCTGTATAAACATGGAAATATCTTCACAGCCATCTGTATGAACATGGATATATCTACACAGCCATCTGGATGGACATGGAAATATCAACACCGCTATCGGTATGAACATGGAAATATCTACACCGCTATCTGTTTTAACATGCATACATCTTCACCGCTATCTGTATAAAAATGGAAATATCTACAGCGCTATCTGTATGAACATGGAAATATCTACACAGCTATCTGTTTGAACATGGATATATCTACACCGCTATCTGCATGAAAATGGAAATATCTACACAGCTATCTGCATATACATGGAAATATCTACAAAGTTATTTCTCTACACATGGAAATATCTACACCGCAATCTCTATAAACATGGAAATATCTACACCGCCATCTGTATGAACATGGAAATATCTGCACCGCCATCTGTATGAACATACAAATATCTAGACCGCCATCTGTATTAAGATGCAGATGTCTACACCGCTATCTGTATAAACATGGAAATATCTACACCGCTATCTGTATAAACATGGAAATATCTACACCGCTATTTGTATAAACATGGGAATATCTACACCGCTACCTGTATAAACATGGAAATATCAGCACCGCTATCTGTATGAACATGGAAATATCTACACCGCTATCTCTGTGAACATGGAAATATCTTCACCGCCATCTGTATGAACATGGATATATCTACACAGCCAGCTGGATGAAGATGGAAATATCTACACCGCTATCTGTATAAACATGGAAATATCTACACCGCTATCTGTATGAACATGGAAATATCTACAGCGCTATCTGTATGAACATGGAAATATCTACAACGCTATCTGTATGAACATGGAAATAACTTCACCGACATCTGTATGAACATGGATATATCTACACAGCCATCTGGATGAACATGGAAATATCTACACTGCTATCTGTATGAACATGGAAATATCTACACCGCTATCTGTGTAAACAGGCATACATCTTAACCGCTATCTGTATAAACATGGATATATTTACACCGCTATCTGTATAAACATGGAAATATCTACACCGCTACCTGTATAAACATGGAAATATCAGCACCGTTTTCTGTATGAACATGGAAATATCTACACAGCCATCTGGATGAAAATGGAAATAGTTACACCGTTATCTGTATGAAAATGGAAATATCTACACCGATATCTGTATGAACATGGAAATATCTACACCGCTATCTGTATGAACATGGAAATATCTTCACCGCCATCTGTATGAACACGAATATATCTACACAGCCATCTGGATGAACATGGAAATATCTACACCGCTATATGTATGAACATGGAATTAGCTACAGCGCTATCTGTATGAACATGGAAATATCTACACCGCTATCTGTATGAACATGGGAATATCTACACCGCTATCTGTATGAACATGGAAATATCTTCACCGCCATCTGTATGAACATGGATATATCTACACAGCCATCTGGATGAACATGGAAATATCTACACCGCTATCTGTATAAACATGGAAATATCTACACCACTATCTGTGTAAACATGCATACATCTTCACCGCTATCTGTATAAACATGGAAATATCTACACCGCTATCTGTATGACCATGGAAATATCTACACCGCTATCTGTTTGAACACGGAAATATCTACTCCGCTATCTGCATCAAAATGGAAATATCTTCACCGCCATCTGTATGAACATGGAAATATCTTCACCGCAATCTGTACGAACATGGATATATCTACACAGCCATCTGGATGAACATGGAAATATCTACACCGCTATCTGTATGAACATGGAAATATCTACACCACTATCTGTGTAAACATGCATACATCTTCACCGCTATCTGTATAAACATGGAAATATCTACACCGCTATCTGTATGACCATGGAATATCTACACCGCTATCTGTTTGAACACGGAAATATCTACTCCGCTATCTGCATGATAATGGAAATATCTACACAGCTATCTGCATATACATGGAAATATCTACAAAGCTATTTCTTTACACATGGAAATAACTACACCGCTATCTCTATTAACATGGAAATATCTACACCGCCATCTGTATGAATATGGAAATATCTGCACTGCCATCTGTATGAACATATAAATATCTAAATCGCCATCTGTATTAAGATGGAGATATCTACACCGCTATCTGTATAATCATGGAAATATCTACACCACTATCTGTATAAACATGGATATATCTACCCCGCTATCTGTATAAACATGGAAATATCTACACCGCTACCTGTATAAACATGGAAATATCAGCACCGTTATCTGTATGAACATGGAAATATCTACACAGCCATCTGGATGAAAATGGAAATAGTTACACCGCTATCTGTATGAACATGGAAATAGCTACACCGCTATCTGTTTGAACATGGAAATATCTTCACCGCCATCTGTATGAACATGAATATATCTACACAGCCATCTAGATGAACATGGAAATATCTACACCGCTATATGTATGAACATGGAATTAGCGACACCGCTATCTGTATGAACATGGAAATATCTACACCGCTATCTGTATGAACATGGAAATATCTACACCGCTATCTGTATGAACATGGAAATATCTTCACCGCCATCTGGACGAACATGGATATATCTACACAGCCATCTGGATGAACATGGAAATATCTAAACCGGTATCTGTATGAACATGGAAATATCTACACCACTATCTGTGTAAACATGCATACATCTTCACCGCTATCTGTATAAACATGGAAATATCTACACCGCTATCTGTATGACCATGGAAATATCTACACCGCTATCTGTTTGAACACGGAAATATCTACTCCGCTATCTGCATGATGATGGAAATATCTACAGAGCTATCTGCATATACATGGAAATATCTACAAAGCTATTTCTTTACACATGGAAATAACTACACCGCTATCTCTATTAACATGGAAATATCTACACCGCCATCTGTATGAACATGGAAATATCTGCACCGCCATCTGTATGAACATATAAATATCTACACCGCCATCTGTATTAAGATGGAGATATCTACACCTCTATCTGTATAAACATGGAAATATCTACACCGCTATCTGTAAAAACATGGAAATATCTACACCGCTATCTGTATAAACATGGAAATACCTACACCGCTACCTGTATAAACATGGAAGTATCAGCACCGCTATCTGTATGAACGTGGAAATATCTACACCGCTATCTGTATGAACATGGAAATATCTACACCGATATCTGTATGAACATGTAAATATCTTCACCGCCATCTGTATGAACATAGATATATCTACACAGCCATCTGGATGAACATGGAAATATCAGCAACGCAGTCTGTATGGACATGGAAATATCTACACCGCTATCTGTATGAACATGGAAATATCTACACCGCTATCTGTATGAACATGGAAATATCTTCACCGCCATCTGTATGAACATGGATATATCTACACAGCCAGCTGGATGAAGATGGAAATATCTACACCGCTATCTGTATGAACTTGGAAATATCTACACCTCTATCTGTGTAAACATGCATTCACCTTCACCGCTATCTGTATAAACATGGAAATGTCTACACCCCTATGGATATGAACATGGAAATATCTACTCCGCTATCTGTTTGAACATGGAAATATCTACACCGCTATCTGCATGAAAATGTAAATATCTACACAGCTATCTGCATATACATGGAAATATCTACAAAGCTATTTCTTTACACTTGGAAATATCTACACCGCTATCTCTATAAACATGGAAATATCTACACCGCCATCTGTATGAATATGGAAATATCTGCACTGCCATCTGTATGAACATATAAATATCTACATCGCCATCTGTATTAAGATGGATATATCTACCCCGCTATCTGTATAAACATGGAAATATCTACACCGCTACCTGTATAAACATGGATATATCTACCCCGCTATCTGTATGAACATGGATATATCTACACAGCCATCTGAATGAACATGGAAATATCTACACCGCTATCTGTGTAAACATGCATACATCTTCACCGCTATCTGTATGAACATGGAAATAGCTACACCGCTATCTGTTTGAACATGGAAATATCTACACCGCTATCTGTATGAACATGGAAATATCTTCACCGCCATCTGTATGAACATGAATATATCTACACAGCCATCTAGATGAACATGGAAATATCTACACCGCTATATGTATGAACATGGAATTAGCGACACCGCTATCTGTATGAACATGGAAATATCTACACCGCTATCTGTATGAACATGGAAATATCTACACCGCTATCTGTATGAACATGGAAATATCTTCACCGCCATCTGGACGAACATGGATATATCTACACAGCCATCTGGATGAACATGGAAATATCTACACCGCTATCTGTATGAACATGGAAATATCTACACCACTATCGGTGTAAACATGCATACATCTTCACCGTTATCTGTATAAACATGGAAATATCTACACCGCTATCTGTATGACCATGGAAATATCTACACCGCTATCTGTTTGAACACGGAAATATCTACTCCGCTATCTGCATGATAATGGAAATATCTACACAGCTATCTGCATATACATGGAAATATCTGCAAAGCTATTTCTTTACACATGGAAATAACTACACCGCTATCTCTATTAACATGGAAATATCTACACCGCCATCTGTATGAACATGGAAATATCTGCACCGCCATCTGTATGAACATATAAATATCTACACCGCCATCTGTATTTAGATGGAGATATCTACACCGCTATCTGTATAAACATGGAAATATCTACACCGCTATCTGTATAAACATGGAAATATCTACACCGCTATCTGTATAAACATGGAAATACCTACACCGCTACCTGTATAAACATGGAAGTATCAGCACCGCTATCTGTATGAACATGGAAATATCTACACCGCTATCTGTATGAACATGGAAATATCTACACCGATATCTGCATGAACATGTAAATATCTTCACCGCCATCTGTATGAACATAGATATATCTACACAGCCATGTGGATGAACATGGAAATATCAGCAACGCTGTCTGTATGGACATGGAAATATCTACACCGCTATCTGTATGAACATGGAAATATCTACACCGCTATCTGTATGAACATGGAAATATCTTCACCGCCATCTGCATGAACATGGATATATCTACAGAGCCAGCTGGATGAAGATGGAAATATCTACACCGCTATCTGTATGAACTTGGAAATATCTCCACCGCTATCTGTGTAAACATGCATTCACCTACACCGCTATCTGTATAAACATGGAAATGTCTACACCCCTATGGATATGAACATGGAAATATCTACTCCGCTATCTGTTTGAACATGGAAATATCTACACCGCTATCTGCATGAAAATGTAAATATCTACAAAGCTATCTGCATATACATGGAAATATCTACAAAGCTATTTCTTTACACTTGGAAATATCTACACCGCTATCTCTATAAACATGGAAATATCTACACCGCCATCTGTATGAATATGAAAATATCTGCACTGCCATCTGTATGAACATATAAATATCTACATCGCCATCTGTATTAAGATGGAGATATCTACACCGCTATCTGTATAATCATGGAAATATCTACACCGCTATCTGTATAAACATGGATATATCTACTCCGCTATCTGTATAAACATGGAAATATCTACACCGCTACCAGTATAAACATGGAAATATCAGCACCGTTATCTGTATGAACATGGAAATATCTACACAGCCATCTGGATGAAAATGGAAATAGTTACACCGCTATCTGTATGAACATGGAAATAGCTACACCGCTATCTGTTTGAACATGGAAATATCTACACCGCTATCTGTATGAACATGGAAATATCTTCACCGCCATCTGTATGAACATGAATATATCTACACAGCCATCTAGATGAACATGGAAATATCTACACCGCTATATGTATGAACATGGAATTAGCGACACCGCTATCTGTATGAACATGGAAATATCTACACCGCTATCTGTATGAACATGGAAATATCTACACCGCTATCTGTATGAACATGGAAATATCTTCACCGCCATCTGGACGAACATGGATATATCTACACAGCCATCTGGATGAACATGGAAATATCTACACCGCTATCTGTATGAACATGGAAATATCTACACCACTATCTGTGTAAACATGCATACATCATCACCGCTATCTGTATAAACATGGAATTATCTACACCGCTATCTGTATGACCATGGAAATATCTACACTGCTATCTGTTTGAACACGGAAATATCTACTCCGCTATCTGCATGAAAATGGAAATATCTACACAGCTATCTGCATATACATGGAAATATCTACAAAGCTATTTCTTTACACATGGAAATAACTACACCGCTATCTCTATTAACATGGAAATATCTACACCGCCATCTGTATGAAAATGGAAATATCTGCACCGCCATCTGAATGAACATATAAATATCTACACCGCCATCTGTATTAAGATGGAGATATCTACACCGCTATCTGAATAAACTTGGAAATATCTACAACGCTATCTGCATAAACATGGAAACATCTACACTGCTATCTGTATAAACATGGAAATATCTGCACCGCTACCTGTATAAACATGGAAATATCAGCACCGCTATCTGTATGAACATGGAAATATCTACACAGCCATCTGAATGAACATGGAAATATCTACACCGCTATCTGTATGAACATGGAAATATCTTCACCGCCATCTGTATGAACATGGATATATCTACACAGCCATCTGGATGAACATGGAAATAACTACACCGCTATCTGTATGAACATGGAAATAGCTACACTGCTATCTGTATGAACATGGAAATATCTACACCGCTATCTGTATGAACATGGAAATATCTACACCTCTATCTGTATGAACATGGAAATATCTTCACCGCCATCTGTATGAACATGGATATATGTACACTGCCATCTGGATGAACATCGAAATATCAACACCGCTTTCTGTATGAACATGGAAATATCTACACCGCTATCTGTGTTAACATGCATACATCTTCACCGCTATCTGTATAAACTTGGAAATATCTACACCGCTATCTGTATAACATGGAAATATCTAAACAGCTGTCTGTTTGAACATGGAAATATCTACACCGCTATCTGCATGAAAATGGAAATATCTACACAGCTATCTGCAAATACATGGAAATATCTACAAAGCTGTTTCTCTACACAAGGAAATATCTACACCGCAATCTCTATAAACATGCAAATATATACAACGCCATCTGTATGAACATGGAAATATCTGCACCGCCATCTGTATGAACATATAAATATCTAGACCGCCATCTGTATTAAGATGGAGATATCTATACCGCTATCTGTATAAACATGGAAATATCTACACCGCTATCTCTATAAACATGGAAATATCTACACCGCTACCTGTATAAACATGGAAATATCAGCACCGCCATCGGAATGAATATGGAAACATCTACACCGCTATCTCTATGAACATGGAAATATCTACACCGATATCTGTATGAACATGGAAATATCTTCACCGCCATCTGTATGAACATGGATATATCTACCCCGCTATCTGTATAAACATGGAAATATCTACACCGCTACCTGTATAAACATGGAAATATCAGCACCGTTGTCTGTATGAACATGGAAATATCTACACAGCCATCTGGATGAAAATGGAAATAGTTACACCGCTATCTGTATGAACATGGAAATAGCTACACCGCTATCTGTCTGAACATGGAAATATCTACACCGCTATCTGTATGAACATGGAAATATCTACACCCCTATCTGTATGAACATGGAAATATCTTCACCGCCATCTGTATGAACATGAATATATCTACACAGCCATCTAGATGAACATGGAAATATCTACACCGCTATATGTATGAACATGGAATTAGCGACACCGCTATCTGTATGAACATGGAAATATCTACACCGCTATCTGTATGAACATGGAAATATCTACACCGCTATCTGTATGAACATGGAAATATCTTCACCGCCAACTGTATGAACATGGATATATCTACACAGCCATCTGGATGAACATGGAAATATCTACACCGCTATCTGTATGAACATGGAAATATCTACACCACTATCTGTGTAAACATGCATACATCTTCACCGCTATCTGTATAAACATGGAAATATCTACACCGCTATCTGTATGACCATGGAAATATCTACACCGCTACCTGTTTGAACACGGAAATATCTACTCCGCTATCTGCATGATAATGGAAATATCTACACAGCTATCTGCATATACATGGAAATATCTACAAAGCTATTTCTTTACACGTGGAAATAACTACACCGCTATCTCTATTAACATGGAAATATCTACACCGCCATCTGAATGAACATGGAAATATCTGCACCGCCATCTGTATGAACATATAAATATCTACACCGCCATCTGTATTAAGATGGAGATATCTACACCTCTATCTGTATAAACATGGAAATATCTACACCGCTATCTGTATAAACATGGAAATATCTACACCGCTATCTGTATAAACATGGAAATACCTACACCGCTACCTGTATAAACATGGAAGTATCAGCACCGCTATCTGTATGAACATGGAAATATCTACACCGCTATCTGTATGAACATGGAAATATCTACACCGCTACCAGTATAAACATGGAAATATCACCACCGCTATGTGTATGAACATGGAAATATCTACACAGCCATCTCAATGAACATGGAAATATCTACAACGCTATCTGTATGAACATGGAAATAGCTACACCGCTATCTGTATGAACATGGAAATATCTACGCCACTATCTGTATGAACATGGAAATATCTACACCGCTATCTGTATGAACATGGAAATATCTTCACCGCCATCTGTATGAACATGGATATATCTACACAGCCATCTGGATGAACATGGAAATATCTACACCGCTATCTGTATGAACATGGAAATAGCTACACCGCAATCTGTATGAACATGGAAATATCTACACCGCTATCTGTATGAACATGGAAATATCTACACCGCTATCTGTATGAACATGGAAATATCTTCACAGCCATCTGTATGAACATGGATATATCTACACAGCCATCTGGATGGACATGGAAATATCAACACCGCTATCGGTATGAACATGGAAATATCTACACCGCTATCTGTTTTAACATGCATACATCTTCACCGCTATCTGTATAAAAATGGAAATATCTACAGCGCTATCTGTATGAACATGGAAATATCTACACAGCTATCTGTTTGAACATGGATATATCTACACCGCTATCTGCCTGAAAATGGAAATATCTACACAGCTATCTGCATATACATGGAAATATCTACAAAGCTATTTCTCTACACATGGAAATATCTACACCGCAATCTCTATAAACATGGAAATATCTACACCGCCATCTGTATGAACATGGAAATATCTGCACCGCCATCTGTATGAACATACAAATATCTAGACCGCCATCTGTATTAAGATGGAGATATCTACACTGCTATCTGTATAAACATGGAAATATCTACACCGCTATCTGTATAAACATGGAAATATCTACACCGCTATCTGTATAAACATGGGAATATCTACACCGCTACCTGTATAAACATGGAAATATCAGCACCACTATCTGTATGAACATGGAAATATCTACACCGCTATCTCTGTGAACATGGAAATATCTTCACCGCCATCTGTATGAACATGGATATATCTACACAGCCATCTGGACGAACATGCAAATATCAGCACCGCTGTCTGTATGAACATGGAAATATCTACACCGCTATCTGTATGAACATGGAAATATCTACAACGCTATCTGTATGAACATGGAAATAACTTCACCGACATCTGTATGAACATGGATATATCTACACAGCCATCTGGATGAACATGGAAATATCTACACTGCTATCTGTATGAACATGGAAATATCTACTCCGCTATCTGTGTAAACAGGCATACATCTTAACCGCTATCTGTATAAACATGGATATATTTATACCGCTATCTGTATAAACATGGAAATATCTACACCGCTACCTGTATAAACATGGAAATATCAGCACCGTTTTCTGTATGAACATGGAAATATCTACACAGCCATCTGGATGAAAATGGAAATAGTTACACCGTTATCTGTATGAAAATGGAAATATCTACACCGATATCTGTATGAACATGGAAATATCTACACCGCTATCTGTATGAACATGGAAATATCTTCACCGCCATCTGTATGAACATGAATATATCTACACAGCCATCTGGATGAACATGGAAATATCTACACCGCTATATGTATGAACATGGAATTAGCTACAGCGCTATCTGTATGAACATGGAAATATCTACACCGCTATCTGTATGAACATGGGAATATCTACACCGCTATCTGTATGAACATGGAAATATATTCACCGCCATCTGTATGAACATGGATATATCTACACAGCCATCTGGATGAACATGGAAATATCTACACCGCTATCTGTATAAACATGGAAATATCTACACCACTATCTGTGTAAACATGCATACATCTTCACCGCTATCTGTATAAACATGGAAATATCTACACCGCTATCTGTATGACCATGGAAATATCTACACCGCTATCTGTTTGAACACGGAAATATCTACTCCGCTATCTGCATGAAAATGGAAATATCTTCACCGCCATCTGTATGAACATGGAAATATCTTCACCGCAATCTGTACGAACATGGATATATCTACACAGCCATCTGGATGAACATGGAAATATCTACACCGCTACCTGTATGAACATGGAAATATCTACACCACTATCTGTGTAAACATGCATACATCTTCACCGCTATCTGTATAAACATGGAAATATCTACACCGCTATCTGTATGACCATGGAAATATCTACACCGCTATCTGTTTGAACACGGAAATATCTACTCCGCTATCTGCATGATAATGGAAATATCTACACAGCTATCTGCATATACATGGAAATATCTACAAAGCTATTTCTTTACACATGGAAATAACTACACCGCTATCTCTATTAACATGGAAATATCTACACCGCCATCTGTATGAACATGGAAATATCTGCACCGCCATCTGTATGAACTTATAAATATCTACACCGCCATCTGTATTAAGATGGAGATATCTACACCTCTATCAGTATAAACATGGAAATATCTACACCGCTATCTGTATAAACATGGAAATATCTACACCGCTATCTGTATAAACATGGAAATACCTACACCGCTACCTGTATAAACATGGAAGTATCAGCACCGCTATCTGTATGAACATGGAAATATCTACACCGCTATCTGTATGAACATGGAAATATCTACACCGATATCTGTATGAACATGTAAATATCTTCACCGCAATCTGTATGAACATAGATATATCTACACAGCCATCTGGATGAACATGGAAATATCAGCAACGCTGTCTGTATGGACATGGAAATATCTACACCGCTATCTGTATGAACATGGAAATATCTACACCGCTATCTGTATGAACATGGAAATATCTTCACCGCCATCTGTATGAACATGGATATATCTACACAGCCAGCTGGATGAAGATGGAAATATCTACACCGCTATCTGTATGAACTTGGAAATATCTACACCGCTATCTGTGTAAACATGCATTCACCTTCACCGCTATCTGTATAAACATGGAAATGTCTACACCCCTATGGATATGAACATGGAAATATCTACTCCGCTATCTGTTTGAACATGGAAATATCTACACCGCTATCTGCATGAAAATGTAAATATCTACACAGCTATCTGCATATACATGGAAATATCTACAAAGCTATTTCTTTACACTTGGAAATATCTACTCCGCTATCTCTATAAACATGGAAATATCTACACCGCCATCTGTATGAATATGGAAATATCTGCACTGCCATCTGTATGAACATATAAATATCTAAATCGCCATCTGTATTAAGATGGAGATATCTACACCGCTATCTGTATAATCATGGAAATATCTACACTGCTATCTGTATAAACATAGATATATCTACCCCGCTATCTGTATAAACATGGAAATATCTACACCGCTACCTGTATAAACATGGAAATATCAGCACCGTTATCTGTATGAACATGGAAATATCTACACAGCCATCTGGATGAAAATGGAAATAGTTACACCGCTATCTGTATGAACATGGAAATAGCTACACCGCTATCTGTTTGAACATGGAAATATCTTCACCGCCATCTGTATGAACATGAATATATCTACACAGCCATCTAGATGAACATGGAAATATCTACACCGCTATATGTATGAACATGGAATTAGCGACACCGCTATCTGTATGAACATGGAAATATCTACACCGCTATCTGTATGAACATGGAAATATCTACACCGCTATCTGTATGAACATGGAAATATCTTCACCGCCATCTGGACGAACATGGATATATCTACACAGCCATCTGGATGAACATGGAAATATCTAAACCGCTATCTGTATGAACATGGAAATATCTACACCACTATCTGTGTAAACATGCATACATCTTCACCGCTATCTGTATAAACATGGAAATATCTACACCGCTATCTGTATGACCATGGAAATATCTACACCGCTATCTGTTTGAACATGGAAATATCTACTCCGCTATCTGCTTGATGATGGAAATATCTACACAGCTATCTGCATATACATGGAAATATCTACAAAGCTATTTCTTTACACATGGAAATAACTACACCGCTATCTCTATTAACATGGAAATATCTACACCGCCATCTGTATGAACATGGAAATATCTGCACCGCCATCTGTATGAACATATAAATATCTACACCGCCATCTGTATTAAGATGGAGATATCTACACCTCTATCTGTATAAACATGGAAATATCTACACCGCTATCTGTAAAAACATGGAAATATCTACACCGCTATCTGTATAAACATGGAAATACCTACACCGCTACCTGTATAAACATGGAAGTATCAGCACCGCTATCTGTATGAACATGGAAATATCTACACCGCTATCTGTATGAACATGGAAATATCTACACCGATATCTGTATGAACATGTAAATATCTTCACCGCCATCTGTATGAACATAGATATATCAACACAGCCATCTGGATGAACATGGAAATATCAGCAATGCAGTCTGTATGGACATGGAAATATCTACACCGCTATCTGAATGAACATGGAAATATCTACACCGCTATCTGTATGAACATGGAAATATCTTCACCGCCATCTGTATGAACATGGATATATCTACACAGCCAGCTGGATGAAGATGGAAATATCTACACCGCTATCTGTATGAACTTGGAAATATCTACACCTCTATCTGTGTAAACATGCATTCACCTTCACCGCTATCTGTATAAACATGGAAATGTCTACACCCCTATGGATATGAACATGGAAATATCTACTCCGCTATCTGTTTGAACATGGAAATATCTACACCGCTATCTGCATGAAAATGTAAATATCTACACAGCTATCTGCATATACATGGAAATATCTACAAAGCTATTTCTTTACACTTGGAAATAACTACACCGCTATCTCTATAAACATGGAAATATCTACACCGCCATCTGTATGAATATGGAAATATCTGCACTGCCATCTGTATGAACATATAAATATCTACATCGCCATCTGTATTAAGATGGATATATCTACCCCGCTATCTGTATAAACATGGAAATGTCTACACCCCTATGGATATGAACATGGAAATATCTACTCCGCTATCTGTTTGAACATGGAAATATCTACACCGCTATCTGCATGAAAATGTAAATATCTACACAGCTATCTGCATATACATGGAAATATCTACAAAGCTATTTCTTTACACTTGGAAATATCTACACCGCTATCTCTATAAACATGGAAATCTCTACACCGCCATCTGTATGAATATGGAAATATCTGCACTGCCATCTGTATGAACATATAAATATCTACATCGCCATCTGTATTAAGATGGATATATCTACCCCGCTATCTGTATAAACATGGAAATATCTACACCGCTACCTGTATAAACATGGATATATCTACCCCGCTATCTGTATGAACATGGATATATCTACACAGCCATCTGAATGAACATGGAAATATCTACACCGCTATCTGTGTAAACATGCATACATCTTCACCGCTATCTGTATGAACATGGAAATAGCTACACCGCTATCTGTTTGAACATGGAAATATCTACACCGCTATCTGTATGAACATGGAAATATCTTCACCGCCATCTGTATGAACATGAATATATCTACACAGCCATCTAGATGAACATGGAAATATCTACACCGCTATATGTATGAACATGGAATTAGCGACACCGCTATCTGTATGAACATGGAAATATCTACACCGCTATCTGTATGAACATGGAAATATCTACACCGCTATCTGTATGAACATGGAAATATCTTCACCGCCATCTGGACGAACATGGATATATCTACACAGCCATCTGGATGAACATGGAAATATCTACACCGCTATCTGTATGAACATGGAAATATCTACACCACTATCGGTGTAAACATGCATACATCTTCACCGTTATCTGTATAAACATGGAAATATCTACACCGCTATCTGTATGACCATGGAAATATCTACACCGCTATCTGTTTGAACACGGAAATATCTACTCCGCTATCTGCATGATAATGGAAATATCTACACAGCTATCTGCATATACATGGAAATATCTACAAAGCTATTTCTTTACACATGGAAATAACTACACCGCTATCTCTATTAACATGGAAATATCTACACCGCCATCTGTATGAACATGGAAATATCTGCACCGCCATCTGTATGAACATATAAATATCTACACCGCCATCTGTATTAAGATGGAGATATCTACACCGCTATCTGTATAAACATGGAAATATCTACACCGCTATCTGTATAAACATGGAAATATCTACACCGCTATCTGTGTAAACATGGAAATACCTACACCGCTACCTGTATAAACATGGAAGTATCAGCACCGCTATCTGTATGAACATGGAAATATCTACACCGCTATCTGTATGAACATGGAAATATCTACACCGATATCTGTATGAACATGTAAATATCTTCACCGCCATCTGTATGAACATAGATATATCTACACAGCCATCTGGATGAACATGGAAATATCAGCAACCCTGTCTGTATGGACATGGAAATATCTACACCGCTATATGTATGAACATGGAAATATCTACACCGCTATCTGTATGAACATGGAAATATCTTCACCGCCATCTGTATGAACATGGATATATCTACACAGCCAGCTGGATGAAGATGGAAATATCTACACCGCTATCTGTATGAACTTGGAAATATCTACACCGCTATCTGTCTAAACATGCATTCACCTTCACCGCTATCTGTATAAACATGGAAATGTCTTCACCCCTATGGATATGAACATGGAAATATCCACTCCGCTATCTGTTTGAACATGGAAATATCTACACCGCTATCTGCATGAAAATGTAAATATCTACACAGCTATCTGCATATACATGGAAATATCTACAAAGCTATTTCTTTACACTTGGAAATATCTACACCGCTATCTCTATAAACATGGAAATATCTACACCGCCATCTGTATGAACATGGAAATATCTGCACCGCCATCTGTATGAAAATATAAATATCTAGACCGCCATCTGTATTAAGATGGAGATATCTACACCGCTATCTGTATAAACATGGAAATATCTACACCGCTATCTGTATAAACATGGAAATATCTACACCGCTACCTGTATAAACATGGAAATATCAGCACCGCTATCTGTATGAACATGGAAATATCTACACCGCTATCTCTATGAACATGGAAATATCTACACCGATATCTGTATGAACATGGAAATATCTTCACCGCCATCTGTATCAACATGGATATATCTACACAGCCATCTGGACGTACATGGAAATATCAGCACCGCTGTCTGTATGAACATGGAAATATCTACACCGCTATCTGTATGAACATGGAAATATCTACACCGCTATCTGTATGAACATGGAAATAACTTCACCGACATCTGTATGAAAATGGATATATCTACACAGCCATCTGGATGAACATGGAAATATCTACACCGCTATCTGTATGAACATGGAAATATCTACACCACTATCTGTGTAAACATGCATACATCTTCACCGCTATCTGTATAAACATGGAATTATCGACACCACTATCTGTATGACCATGGAAATATCTACACTGCTATCTGTTTGAACACGGAAATATCTACTCCGCTATCTGCATGAAAATGGAAATATCTACACAGCTATCTGCATATACATGGAAATATCTACAAAGCTATTTCTTTACACATGGAAATAACTACACCGCTATCTCTATTAACATGGAAATATCTACACCGCCATCTGTATGAAAATGGAAATATCTGCACCGCCATCTGTATGAACATATAAATATCTACACCGCCATCTGTATTAAGATGGTGATATCTACACCGCTATCTGAATAAACTTGGAAATATCTACAACGCTATCTGCATAAACATGGAAACATCTACACTGCTATCTGTATAAACATGGAAATATCTGCACCGCTACCTGTATAAACATGGAAATATCAGCACCGCTATCTGTATGAACATGGAAATATCTACACAGCCATCTGAATGAACATGGAAATATCTACACCGCTATCTGTATGAACATGGAAATATCTTCACCGCCATCTGTATGAACATGGATATATCTACACAGCCATCTGGATGAACATGGAAATAACTACACCGCTATCTGTATGAACATGGAAATATCTACACCGCTATCTGTATGAACATGGAAATATCTACACCGCTATCTGTATGAACATGGAAATATCTTCACCGCCATCTGTATGAACATGGATATATCTACAGAGCCAGCTGGATGAAGATGGAAATATCTACACCGCTATCTGTATGAACTTGGAAATATCTACACCGCTATCTGTGTAAACATGCATTCACTTACACCGCTATCTGTATAAACATGGAAATGTCTACACCCCTATGGATATGAACATGGAAATATCTACTCCGCTATCTGTTTGAACATGGAAATATCTACACCGCTATCTGCATGAAAATGTAAATATCTACAAAGCTATCTGCATATACATGGAAATATCTACAAAGCTATTTCTTTACACTTGGAAATATCTACACCGCTATCTCTATAAACATGGAAATATCTACACCGCCATCTGTATGAATATGGAAATATCTGCACTGCCATCTGTATGAACATATAAATATCTACATCGCCATCTGTATTAAGATGGAGATATCTACACCGCTATCTGTATAATCATGGAAATATCTACACCGCTATCTGTATAAACATGGATATATATACTCCGCTATCTGTATAAACATGGAAATATCTACACCGCTACCTGTATAAACATGGAAATATCAGCACCGTTATCTGTATGAACATGGAAATATCTACACAGCCATCTGGATGAAAATGGAAATAGTTACACCGCTATCTGTATGAACATGGAAATAGCTACACCGCTATCTGTTTGAACATGGAAATATCTACACCGCTATCTCTATGAACATGGAAATATCTTCACCGCCATCTGTATGAACATGAATATATCTACACAGCCATCTAGATGAACATGGAAATATCTACACCGCTATATGTATGAACATGGAATTAGCGACACCGCTATCTGTATGAACATGGAAATATCTACACCGCTATCTGTATGAACATGGAAATATCTACACCACTATCTGTGTAAACATGCATACATCTTCACCGCTATCTGTATAAACATGGAATTATCTACACCGCTATCTGTATGACCATGGAAATATCTACACTGCTATCTGTTTGAACACGGAAATATCTACTCCGCTATCTGCATGAAAATGGAAATATCTACACTGCTATCTGTATAAACATGGAAATATCTGCACCGCTACCTGTATAAACATGGAAATATCTTCACCGCCATCTGTATGAACATGAATATATCTACACAGCCATCTAGATGAACATGGAAATATCTACACCGCTATATGTATGAACATGGAATTAGCGACACCGCTATCTGTATGAACATGGAAATATCTACACCGCTATCTGTATGAACATGGAAATATCTACACCACTATCTGTGTAAACATGCATACATCTTCACCGCTATCTGTATAAACATGGAATTATCTACACCGCTATCTGTATGACCATGGAAATATCTACACTGCTATCTGTTTGAACACGGAAATATCTACTCCGCTATCTGCATGAAAATGGAAATATCTACACTGCAATCTGTATAAACATGGAAATATCTGCACCGCTACCTGTATAAACATGGAAATATCAGCACCGCTATCTGTATGAACATGGAAATATCTACACAGCCATCTGAATGAACATGGAAATATCTACACCGCTATCTGTATGAACATGGAAATATCTTCACCGCCATCTGTATGAACATGGATATATCTACACAGCCATCTGGATGAACATGGAAATAACTACACCGCTATCTGTATGAACATGGAAATAGCTACACTGCTATCTGTATGAACATGGAAATATCTACACCGCTATCTGTATGAACATGGAAATATCTACACCTCTATCTGTATGAACATGGAAATATCTTCACTGCCATCTGTATGAACATGGATATATGTACACTGCCATCTGGATGAACATGGAAATATCAACACCGCTTTCTGTATGAACATGGAAATATCTACACCGCTATCTGTGTTAACATGCATACATCTTCACCGCTATCTGTATAAACTTGGAAATATCTACACCGCTATCTGTATAACATGGAAATATCTAAACAGCTGTCTGTTTGAACATGGAAATATCTACACCGCTATCTGCATGAAAATGGAAATATCTACACAGCTATCTGCAAATACATGGAAATATCTACAAAGCTGTTTCTCTACACAAGGAAATATCCACACCGCAATCTCTATAAACATGCAAATATATACAACGCCATCTGTATGAACATGGAAATATCTGCACCGCCATCTGTATGAACATATAAATATCTAGACCGCCATCTGTATTAAGATGGAGATATCTATACCGCTATCTGTATAAACATGGAAATATCTACACCGCTATCTCTATAAACATGGAAATATCTGCACCGCTACCTGTATAAACATGGAAATATCAGCACCGCCATCGGAATGAATATGGAAACATCTACACCGCTATCTCTATGAACATGGAAATATCTACACCGATATCTGTATGAACATGGAAATATCTTCACCGCCATCTGTATGAACATGGATATATCTACCCCGCTATCTGTATAAACATGGAAATATCTACACCGCTACCTGTATAAACATGGAAATATCAGCACCGTTATCTGTATGAACATGGAAATATCTACACAGCCATCTGGATGAAAATGGAAATAGTTACACCGCTATCTGTATGAACATGGAAATAGCTACACCGCTATCTGTCTGAACATGGAAATATCTACACCGCTATCTGTATGAACATGGAAATATCTACACCCCTATCTGTATGAACATGGAAATATCTTCACCGCCATCTGTATGAACATGAATATATCTACACAGCCATCTAGATGAACATGGAAATATCTACACCGCTATATGTATGAACATGGAATTAGCGACACCGCTATCTGTATGAACATGGAAATATCTACACCGCTATCTGTATGAACATGGAAATATCTACACCGCTATCTGTATGAACATGGAAATATCTTCACCGCCAACTGTATGAACATGGATATATCTACACAGCCATCTGGATGAACATGGAAATATCTACACCGCTATCTGTATGAACATGGAAATATCTACACCACTATCTGTGTAAACATGCATACATCTTCACCGCTATCTGTATAAACATGGAAATATCTACACCGCTATCTGTATGACCATGGAAATATCTACACCGCTACCTGTTTGAACACGGAAATATCTACTCCGCTATCTGCATGATAATGGAAATATCTACACAGCTATCTGCATATACATGGAAATATCTACAAAGCTATTTCTTTACACGTGGAAATAACTACACCGCTATCTCTATTAACATGGAAATATCTACACCGCCATCTGTATGAACATGGAAATATCTGCACCGCCATCTGTATGAACATACAAATATCTAGACCGCCATCTGTATTAAGATGGAGATATCTACACCGCTATCTGTATAAACATGGAAATATCTACACCGCTATCTGTATAAACATGGAAATATCTACACCGCTATCTGTATAAACATGGGAATATCTACACCGCTACCTGTATAAACATGGAAATATCAGCACCACTATCTGTATGAACATGGAAATATCTACACCGCTATCTCTGTGAACATGGAAATATCTTCACCGCCATCTGTATGAACATGGATATATCTACACAGCCATCTGGACGAACATGCAAATATCAGCACCGCTGTCTGTATGAACATGGAAATATCTACACCGCTATCTGTATGAACATGGAAATATCTACAACGCTATCTGTATGAACATGGAAATAACTTCACCGACATCTGTATGAACATGGATATATCTACACAGCCATCTGGATGAACATGGAAATATCTACACTGCTATCTGTATGAACATGGAAATATCTACTCCGCTATCTGTGTAAACAGGCATACATCTTCACCGCTATCTGTATAAACATGGATATATTTACACCGCTATCTGTATAAACATGGAAATATCTACACCGCTACCTGTATAAACATGGAAATATCAGCACCGTTTTCTGTATGAACATGGAAATATCTACACAGCCATCTGGATGAAAATGGAAATAGTTACACCGTTATCTGTATGAAAATGGAAATATCTACACCGATATCTGTATGAACATGGAAATATCTACACCGCTATCTGTATGAACATGGAAATATCTTCACCGCCATCTGTATGAACATGAATATATCAACACAGCCATCTGGATGAACATGGAAATATCTACACCGCTATATGTATGAACATGGAATTAGCTACAGCGCTATCTGTATGAACATGGAAATATCTACACCGCTATCTGTATGAACATGGGAATATCTACACCGCTATCTGTATGAACATGGAAATATATTCACCGCCATCTGTATGAACATGGATATATCTACACAGCCATCTGGATGAACATGGAAATATCTACACCGCTACCTGTATGAACATGGAAATATCTACACCACTATCTGTGTAAACATGCATACATCTTCACCGCTATCTGTATAAACATGGAAATATCTACACCGCTATCTGTATGACCATGGAAATATCTACACCGCTATCTGTTTGAACACGGAAATATCTACTCCGCTATCTGCATGATAATGGAAATATCTACACAGCTATCTGCATATACATGGAAATATCTACAAAGCTATTTCTTTACACATGGAAATAACTACACCGCTATCTCTATTAACATGGAAATATCTACACCGCCATCTGTATGAACATGGAAATATCTGCACCGCCATCTGTATGAACTTATAAATATCTACACCGCCATCTGTATTAAGATGGAGATATCTACACCTCTATCAGTATAAACATGGAAATATCTACACTGCTATCTGTATAAACATGGAAATATCTACACCGCTATCTGTATAAACATGGAAATACCTACACCGCTACCTGTATAAACATGGAAGTATCAGCACCGCTATCTGTATGAACATGGAAATATCTACACCGCTATCTGTATGAACATGGAAATATCTACACCGATATCTGTATGAACATGTAAATATCTTCACCGCAATCTGTATGAACATAGATATATCTACACAGCCATCTGGATGAACATGGAAATATCAGCAACGCTGTCTGTATGGACATGGAAATATCTACACCGCTATCTGTATGAACATGGAAATATCTACACCGCTATCTGTATGAACATGGAAATATCTTCACCGCCATCTGTATGAACATGGATATATCTACACAGCCAGCTGGATGAAGATGGAAATATCTACACCGCTATCTGTATGAACTTGGAAATATCTACACCGCTATCTGTGTAAACATGCATTCACCTTCACCGCTATCTGTATAAACATGGAAATGTCTACACCCCTATGGATATGAACATGGAAATATCTACTCCGCTATCTGTTTGAACATGGAAATATCTACACCGCTATCTGCATGAAAATGTAAATATCTACACAGCTATCTGCATATACATGGAAATATCTACAAAGCTATTTCTTTACACTTGGAAATATCTACTCCGCTATCTCTATAAACATGGAAATATCTACACCGCCATCTGTATGAATATGGAAATATCTGCACTGCCATCTGTATGAACATATAAATATCTAAATCGCCATCTGTATTAAGATGGAGATATCTACACCGCTATCTGTATAATCATGGAAATATCTACACCGCTATCTGTATAAACATGGATATATCTACCCCGCTATATGTATAAACATGGAAATATCTACACCGCTACCTGTATAAACATGGAAATATCAGCACCGTTATCTGTATGAACATGGAAATATCTACACAGCCATCTGGATGAAAATGGAAATAGTTACACCGCTATCTGTATGAACATGGAAATAGCTACACCGCTATCTGTTTGAACATGGAAATATCTTCACCGCCATCTGTATGAACATGAATATATCTACACAGCCATCTAGATGAACATGGAAATATCTACACCGCTATATGTATGAACATGGAATTAGCGACACCGCTATCTGTATGAACATGGAAATATCTACACCGCTATCTGTATGAACATGGAAATATCTACACCGCTATCTGTATGAACATGGAAATATCTTCACCGCCATCTGGACGAACATGGATATATCTACACAGCCATCTGGATGAACATGGAAATATCTAAACCGCTATCTGTATGAACATGGAAATATCTACACCACTATCTGTGTAAACATGCAAACATCTTCACCGCTATCTGTATAAACATGGAAATATCTACACCGCTATCTGTATGACCATGGAAATATCTACACCGCTATCTGTTTGAACACGGAAATATCTACTCCGCTATCTGCATGATGATGGAAATATCTACACAGCTATCTGCATATACATGGAAATATCTACAAAGCTATTTCTTTACACATGGAAATAACTACACCGCTATCTCTATTAACATGGAAATATCTACACCGCCATCTGTATGAACATGGAAATATCTGCACCGCCATCTGTATGAACATATAAATATCTACACCGCCATCTGTATTAAGATGGAGATATCTACACCTCTATCTGTATAAACATGGAAATATCTACACCGCTATCTGTAAAAACATGGAAATATCTACACCGCTATCTGTATAAACATGGAAATACCTACACCGCTACCTGTATAAACATGGAAGTATCAGCACCGCTATCTGTATGAACATGGAAATATCTACACCGCTATCTGTATGAACATGGAAATATCTACACCGATATCTGTATGAACATGTAAATATCTTCACCGCCATCTGTATGAACATAGATATATCTACACAGCCATCTGGATGAACATGGAAATATCAGCAACGCAGTCTGTATGGACATGGAAATATCTACACCGCTATCTGTATGAACATGGAAATATCTACACCGCTATCTGTATGAACATGGAAATATCTTCACCGCCATCTGTATGAACATGGATATATCTACACAGCCAGCTGGATGAAGATGGAAATATCTACACCGCTATCTGTATGAACTTGGAAATATCTACACCGCTATCTGTGTAAACATGCATTCACCTACACCGCTATCTGTATAAACATGGAAATGTCTACACCCCTATGGATATGAACATGGAAATATCTACTCCGCTATCTGTTTGAACATGGAAATATCTACACCGCTATCTGCATGAAAATGTAAATATCTACACAGCTATCTGCATATACATGGAAATATCTACAAAGCTATTTCTTTACACTTGGAAATAGCTACACCGCTATCTCTATAAACATGGAAATATCTACACCGCCATCTGTATGAATATGGAAATATCTGCACTGCCATCTGTATGAACATATAAATATCTACATCGCCATCTGTATTAAGATGGAGATATCTACACCGCTATCTGTATAATCATGGAAATATCTACACCACTATCTGTATAAACATGGATATATCTACTCCGCTATCTGTATAAACATGGAAATATCTACACCGCTACCTGTATAAACATGGAAATATCAGCACCGTTATCTGTATTAACATGGAAATATCTACACAGCCATCTGGATGAAAATGGAAATAGTTACACCGCTATCTGTATGAACATGGAAATAGCTACACCGCTATCTGTTTGAACATGGAAATATCTACACCGCTATCTGTATGAACATGGAAATATCTTCACCGCCATCTGTATGAACATGAATATATCTACACAGCCATCTAGATGAACATGGAAATATCTACACCGCTATATGTATGAACATGGAATTAGCGACACCGCTATCTGTATGAACATGGAAATATCTACACCGCTATCTGTATGAACATGGAAATATCTACACCGCTATCTGTATGAACATGGAAATATCTTCACCGCCATCTGTACGAACATGGATATATCTACACAGCCATCTGGATGAACATGGAAATATCTACACCGCTATCTGTATGAACATGGAAATATCTACACCACTATCTGTGTAAACATGCATACATCTTCACCGCTATCTGTATAAACATGGAAATATCTACACCGCTATCTGTATGACCATGGAAATATCTACACCGCTATCTGTTTGAACACGGAAATATCTACTCCGCTATCTGCATGATAATGGAAATATCTACACAGCTATCTGCATATACATGGAAATATCTACAAAGCTATTTCTTTAAACATGGAAATAACTACACCGCTATCTCTATTAACATGGAAATATCTACACCGCCATCTATATGAACATGGAAATATCTGCACCGCCATCTGTATGAACATATAAATATCTACACCGCCATCTGTATTAAGATGGAGATATCTACACCTCTATCTGTATAAACATGGAAATATCTACACCGCTATCTGTATAAACATGGAAATATCTACACCGCTATCTGTATAAACATGGAAATACCTACACTGCTACCTGTATAAACATGGAAGTATCAGCACCGCTATCTGTATGAACATGGAAATATCTACACCGCTATCTGTATGAACATGGAAATATCTACACCGATATCTGTATGAACATGTAAATATCTTCACCGCCATCTGTATGAACATAGATATATCTACACAGCCATCTGGATGAACATGGAAATATCAGCAACGCTGTCTGTATGGACATGGAAATAACTACACCGCTATCTGTATGAACATGGAAATATCTACACCGCTATCTGTATGAACATGGAAATATCTTCACCGCCATCTGTATGAACATGGATATATCTACACAGCCAGCTGGATGAAGATGGAAATATCTACACCGCTATCTGTATGAACTTGGAAATATCTACACCGCTATCTGTCTAAACATGCATTCACCATCACCGCTATCTGTATAAACATGGAAATGTCTTCACCCCTATGGATATGAACATGGAAATATCCACTCCGCTATCTGTTTGAACATGGAAATATCTACACCGCTATCTGCATGAAAATGTAAATATCTACACAGCTATCTGCATATACATGGAAATATCTAGAAAGCTATTTCTTTACACTTGGAAATATCTACACCGCTATCTCTATAAACATGGAAATATCTACACCGCCATCTGTATGAACATGGAAATATCTGCACCGCCATCTGTATGAACATATAAATATCTACACCGCCATCTGTATTAAGATGGAGATATCTACACCGCTATCTGTATAAACATGGAAATATCTACACCGCTATCTGTATAAACATGGAAATATCTACACCGCTATCTGTATAAACATGGAAATATCTATACCGCTACCTGTATAAACATGGAAATATCAGCACCGCTATCTGTATGAACATGGAAATATCTACACCGCTATCTCTATGAACATGGAAATATCTACACCGATATCTGTATGAACATGGAAATATCTTCACCGCCATCTGTATCAACATGGATATATCTACACAGCCATCTGGACGTACATGGAAATATCAGCACCGCTGTCTGTATGAACATGGAAATATCTACACCGCTATCTGTATGAACATGGAAATATCTACACCGCTATCTGTATGAACATGGAAATAACTTCACCGACATCTGTATGAAAATGGATATATCTACACAGCCATCTGGATGAACATGGAAATATCCACACCGCTATCTGTATGAACATGGAAATGTCTACACTGCTATCTGTGTAAACATGCATACATCTTCACCGCTATCTGTATAAACATGGAAATGTCTACACCCCTATGGATATGAACATGGAAATATCTACACCGCTATCTGTTTGAACATGGAAATATCTACACCGCTATCTGCTTGAAAATGTAAATATCTACACAGCTATCTGCATATACATGGAAATATCTACAAAGCTATTTCTTTACACATGGAAATATCTACACCGCTATCTCCATAAACATGGAAATATCTACAACGCCATCTGTATGAACATGGAAATATCTGCACCGCCATCTGTATGAACATATAAATATCTACACCGCCATCTGTATTAAGATGGAGATATCTACACCGCTATCTGTATAAACAGGGAAATGTCTACACCGCTATCTGTATAAACATGGAAATATCTACACCGCTACCTGTATAAACATGGAAATATCAGCACCGCTATCTGTATGAACATGGAAATATCTACACCGCTATCTCTATGAACATGGAAATATCTACACCGATATCTGTATGAACATGGAAATATCTTCACCGCCCTCTGTATCAACATGGATATATCTACACAGCCATCTGGACGTACATGGAAATATCAGCACCGCTGTCTGAATGAACATGGAAATATCTACACCGCTATCTGTATGAACATGGAAATATCTACACTGCTATCTGTATGAACATGGAAATAACTTCACCGACATCTGTATGAAAATGGATATATCTACACAGCCATCTGGATGAACATGGAAATATCCACACCGCTATCTGTATGAACATGGAAATATCTACACTGCTATCTGTGTAAACATGCATACATCTTCACCGCTATCTGTATAAACATGGAAATGTCTACACCCCTATGGATATGAACATGGAAATATCTACACCGCTATCTGTTTGAACATGGAAATATCTACACCGCTATCTGCTTGAAAATGTAAATATCTACACAGCTATCTGCATATACATGGAAATATCTACAAAGCTATTTCTTTACACATGGAAATATCTACACCGCTATCTCCATAAACATGGAAATATCTACAACGCCATCTGTATGAACATGGAAATATCTGCACCGCCATCTGTATGAACATATAAATATCTACACCGCCATCTGTATTAAGATGGAGATATCTACACCGCTATCTGTATAAACAGGGAAATATCTACACCGCTATCTGTACGAACATGGAAATATCTACACCGCTATCTGTATAAACATGGAAATATCTACACCGCTACCTGTATAAACTTGGAAATATCACCACCGCTATCTGCATGAACATGGAAATATCTACACAGCCATCTGAATGAACATGGAAATATCGACACCGCTATCTGTATGAACATGGAAATATCTTCACCGCCATCTGTATGAACATGGATATATCTACACAGCCATCTGGATGAACATGGAAATAACTACACCGCTATCTGTATGAACATGGAAATAGCTACACTGCTATCTGTATGAACATGGAAATATCTACACCGCTATCTGTATGAACATGGAAATATCTACACCTCTATCTGTATGAACATGGAAATATCTTCACCGCCATCTGTATGAACATGGATATATCTACACAGCCATCTGGATGAACATGGAAATATCAACACCGCTTTCTGTATGAACATGGAAATATCTACACCGCTATCTGTGTTAACATGCATACATCTTCACCGCTATCTGTATAAACTTGGAAATATCTACACCGCTATCTGTATAACATGGAAATATCTACACAGCTATCTGTTTGAACATGGAAATATCTACACCGCTATCTGCATGAAAATGGAAATATCTACACAGCTATCTGCATACATGGAAATATCTACAAAGCTATTTCTCTACACAAGGAAATATCTACACCGCAATCTCTATAAACATGGAAATATATACAAGGCCATCTGTATGAACATGGAAATATCTGCACCGCCATCTGTATGAACAAATAAATATCTAGACCGCCATCTGTATTAAGATGGAGATATCTACACCGCTATCTGTATAAACATGGAAATATCTACACCGCTATCTGTTTGAACATGGAAATATCTACACCGCTATATGTATGAACATGGAATTAACTACACCGGTATCTGAATGAACATGGAAATATCTACACCGCTATCTGTATGAACATGGAAATATCTACACCGCTATCTGTATGAACATGGAAATATCTTCACCGCCATCTGTACGAACATGGATATATATCTACACAGCCATCTGGATGAACATGGAAATATCTACACCGCTATCTGTATGAACATGGAAATATCTACACCACTATCTGTGTAAACATGCATACATCTTCACCGCTATCTGTATAAACATGGAAATGTCTACACCCCTATGGATATGAACATGGAAATATCTACACCGCTATCTGTATGACCATGGAAATATCTACACCGCTATCTGTTTGAACACGGAAATATCTACTCCGCTATCTGCATGATAATGGAAATATCTACACAGCTATCTGCATATACATGGAAATATCTACAAAGCAATTTCTTTACACACGGAAATAACTACACCGCTATCTCTATTAATATGGAAATATCTACACCGCCATCTGTATGAACATGGAAATATCTGCACCGCCATCTGTATGAACATATAAATATCTACACCGCCATCTGTATTAAGATGGAGATATCTACACCTCTATCTGTATAAACATGGAAATATCTACACCGCTATCTGTATAAACATGGAAATATCTACACCGCAATCTCTATAAACATGGAAATATATACAACGCCATCTGTATGAACATGGAAATATCTGCACCGCCATCTGTATGAACATATAAATATCTAGACCGCCATCTGTATTAAGATGGAGATATCTACACCGCTATCTGTATAAACATGGAAATATCTACACCGCTATCTGTTTGAACATGGAAATATCTACACCGCTATATGTATGAACATGGAATTAACTACACCGGTATCTGAATGAACATGGAAATATCTACACCGCTATCTGTATGAACATGGAAATATCTACACCGCTATCTGTATGAACATGGAAATATCTTCACCGCCATCTGTATGAACATGGTTATATCTACACAGCCATCTGGATGAACATGGATATATCTCCACCGCTATCTGCATGAACATGGAAATATCTACACCGCTATCTGTGTAAACATGCATACATCTTCACCGCTATCTGTATAAACATGGAAATATCTACACCGCTATCTGTATAAACACGGAAATATCTACAACGCTACCTGTATAAACATGGAAATATCAGCACCGCTATCTGTATGAACATGGAAATATCTACACCGCTATCTCTATGAACATGGAAATATCTACACCGATATCTGTATGAACATGGAAATATCTTCACCGCCATCTGTATCAACATGGATATATCTACACAGCCATCTGGACGTACATGGAAATATCAGCACCGCTGTCTGTATGAACATGGAAATATCTACACCGCTATCTGTATGAACATGGAAATATCTACACCGCTATCTGTATGAACATGGAAATAACTTCACCGACATCTGTATGAAAATGGATATATCTACACAGCCATCTGGATGAACATGGAAATATCCACACCGCTATCTGTATGAACATGGAATTGTCTACACTGCTATCTGTGTAAACATGCATACATCTTCACCGCTATCTGTATAAACATGGAAATGTCTACACCCCTATGGATATGAACATGGAAATATCTACACCGCTATCTGTTTGAACATGGAAATATCTACACCGCTATCTGCTTGAAAATGTAAATATCTACACAGCTATCTGCATATACATGGAAATATCTACAAAGCTATTTCTTTACACATGGAAATATCTACACCGCTATCTCCATAAACATGGAAATATCTACAACGCCATCTGTATGAACATGGAAATATCTGCACCGCCATCTGTATGAACATATAAATATCTACACCGCCATCTGTATTAAGATGGAGATATCTACACCGCTATCTGTATAAACAGGGAAATGTCTACACCGCTATCTGTATAAACATGGAAATATCTACACCGCTACCTGTATAAACATGGAAATATCAGCACCGCTATCTGTATGAACATGGAAATATCTACACCGCTATCTCTATGAACATGGAAATATCTACACCGCTATCTGTGTAAACATGCATACATCTTCACCACTATCTGTATAAACATGGAAATATCTACACCGCTATCTGTATAAACCTTGAAATATCTACACCGCTACCTGTATAAACATGGAAATATCAGCACCACTATCTGTATGATCATGGAAATATATACACAGCCATCTGGATGAACATGGAAATCTCTACACCGCTATCTGTATGAACATGGAAATAGCTACACCTCTATCTGTATGAACATGGAAATATCTACACCGCTATCTGTATGAACATGGAAAGATCTACACCGCCATCTGTATGAACAAGGAAATATCTTCACCACCATCTGTATGAACATGGATATACCTACACAGCCATCTGGATGAACATGGATATATCTACACCGCTATCTGTATGAACATGGAAATATCTGCACCGCTATCTGTGTAAACATGCATACATCTTCACCGCTATCTGTATAAACATGGAAATGTCTACACCGCTATGTGTATGAACATGGAAATATCTACACCGCTATCTGTTTGAACACGGAAATATCTACTCCGCTATCTGCATGAAAATGGAAATATCTACACAGCTATCTGCATATACATGGAAATATCTATAAAGCTATTTCTTTACACATGGAAATAACTACACCGCTATCTCTATTAACATGGAAATATCTACACTGCCATCTGTATGAACATGGATATATCTGCACCGCCATCTGTATGAACATATAAATATCTACACCGCCATCTGTATTAAGTTGGAGATATCTACACCGCTATCTGTATAAACATGAAAATATCTACACCGCTATCTGTATAAACATGGAAATATCTACACCGCTACCTGTATAAACATGGAAATATCAGCACCGCTATCTGTATGAACATGGAAATATCTACACAGCCATCTGGATGAACATGGAAATATCTACACCGCTATCTGTATGAACATGGAAATAGCTACACCGCTAACTGTATGAACATGGAAATATCTACACCGCTATCTGCATGAACATGGAAATATCTTCACCGCCATCTGTATGAACATGGATATATCTACACAGCAATCTGGATGAACATGGAAATAACTACACCGCTATCTGTATGAACATGGAAATAGCTACACTTCTATCAGTATGAACATGGAAATATCTACACCGCTATCCGTATAAACATGGAAAGATCTACACCGCTATCTGTATGAACATGGAAATATCTTCACCGCCATCTGTATGAACATGGATATATCTACACAGCCATCTGGATGAACATGGATATATCTCCACCGCTATCTGCATGAACATGGAAATATCTACACCGCTATCTGTGTAAACATGCATACATCTTCACCGCTATCTGTATTAACATGGAAATATCTACACAGCCATCTGGATGAACATGAAAATATCTACACCGCTATCTGTATGAACATGGAAATATCAGCACCGCTATCTGTATGAACATGGAAATATCTACACAGCCATCTGGAAGAACATGGAAATATCTACACCGCTATCTGTATGAACATGGAAATATCTTCAACGCCATCTGTATGAACATGGATATATCTACACAGCCATCTGGATGAACATGGAAATATCTACACCGCTATATGTATGAACATGGAAATATCTACACCGCTATCAGTATGAACATGGAAACAGCTACACCGCTATGAGTATGAACATGGAAATATCTACACTGCTATCTGTATGAACACGGAAATATCTACACCGCTATCTGTATGAACATGGAAATATCTTCACCGCCATCTGTATGAACATGAATATATCTACACAGCCATCTGGATGAACATGGAAATATCTACACCGCTATATGTATGAACATGGAATTAACTACACCGGTATCTGAATGAACATGGAAATATCTACACCGCTATCTGTATGAACTTGGAAATATCTTCACCGCCATCTGTATGAACATGGTTATATCTACACAGCCATCTGGATGAACATGGAAATATCTACACCGCTATCTGTATGAACATGGAAATATCTACACCGCTCTCTGTGTATACATGCATACATCTTCACCGCTATCTGTATAAACATGGAAATATCTACACCGCTACCCGTATAAACATGGAAATATCAGCACCGCTATCTGTATGAACATGGAAATATCTACACAGCCTTCTGGAGGAACATGGAAATATCTACATCGCTATCTGTATGAACATGGAAATAGCTACACCGCTATCTGTATGAACATGGAAACATCTACACCACTATCTGTATGAACATGGAAATATCTACACCGCTATCTGTATGAACATGGAAATATCTTCACCGCCATCTGTATGAACATGGATATATCTACACAGCCATCTGGATGAACATGGAAATATCTACACCGCTATCTGTATGAACATGGAAATAGCTACTCCGCTATCTTAACATGGAAATATCTAAACCGCTATCTGTATGAACATGGAAATATCTACACCGCTATCTCTATGAACATGGAAATATCTTCACCGCCATCTGTATGAACATGGATATATCTACACAGCCATCTGGATGAACATGGAAATATCTACACCACTATCTGTATGAACATGGAAATATCTACACCGCTATCTGTGTAAACATGCATACATCTTCACCGCTGTCTGTATAAACATGGAAATACCTGCACCGCTATCTGTATGAACATGGAAATATCTACATCGCTATCTGTACGAACATGGAAATAGCTACACCGCTATCTGTATGAACATGGAAATATCTACACCACTATCTGCATAAACATGGAAATATCTACACCGCTATCTGTATGAACATGGAAATATATAGACCACTATCTGTATAAACATGGAAATATCTACACCGCTACCTACATAAACTTGGAAATATCAGCACCGCTATCTGTATGAACATGGAAATATCTACACCGCTATCTCTATGAACATGGAAATATTTACACCGATATCTGTATGAACATGGAAATATCTTCACCGCCTTCTGTATGAACGTGGATATATCTACACAGCCATCTGGATGAACAAGGAAATATCAGCACCGCTGTCTGTATGAACATGGAAATATCTACACCGCTATCTGTATGAACATGGAAATATCTACACAGCTATCTGTTTGAACATGGAAATATCTACACCGCTATCTGCATGAAAATGGAAATATCTACACAGCTATCTGCATATACATGGAAATATCTACAAAGCTATTCCTCTACACATGGAAATATCTACACCGCAATCTCTATAAACATGAAAATATCTACACCGCCATCTGTATGAACATGGAAATATCTGCACCGCCATTTGTATGAACATATAAATATCTACACCGCCATCTGTATTAAGATGGAGATATCTACACCGCTATCTGTATAAACACGGAAATATCTACACCGCTACCTGTATAAACATGGAAATATCAGCACCGCTATCTGTATGAACATGGAATTATCTACACCGCTATCTCTATGAACATGGAAATATCTACACCGATATCTGTAAGAACATGGAAATATCTTCACCGCCATCTGTAGGATCATGGATATATCTACACAGCCATCTGGACGGAAATGGAAATATCAGCACCGCTGTCTGTATGAACATGGAAATATCTACACCGCTATCTGTATGAACATGGAAATATCTACACCGCTATCTGTATGAACATGGAAATATCTTCACCGCCATCCGTATGAACATGGATATATCTACGCAGCCATCTGGATGAACATGGAAATATCTACACCGCTATCTGCGTAAACATGCATACAACTTCACCGCTATCTGTATAAACATGGAAATATCTACACTGCTATCTGCATGAACATGGAAATATAACTGTCTGTATGAACATGGAAATATCTTCACCGCCATCTGTATGAACATGCATATATCTACACAGCCATCTGGATGAACATGGAAGTATCTACACCGCTATCTGTATGAACATGGAAAAAGCTACACCGCTATCTGTATGAACATGGAAATATCTACACTGCTATCTGTATGAACACGGAAATATCTACACCGCTATCTGTATGAACATGGAAATATCTTCACCGCCATCTGTATGAACATGAATATATCTACACAGCCATCTGGATGAACACGGAAATATCTACAACTCTATATGTATGAACATGGAATTAGCTACACCGGTATCTGAATGAACATGGAAATATCTACACCGCTATCTGTATGAACATGGAAATATCTACACCGCTATCTGTATGAACATGGAAATATCTTCACCGCCATCTGTATGAACATGGATATATCTACACAGCCATCTGGATGAACATGGAAATATCTACACCGCTATCTGTATGAACATGGAAATATCTACACCGCTCTCTGTGTAAACATGCATACATCTTCACCGCTATCTGTATAAACATGGAAATATCTACACTGCTATCCGTATAAACATGGAAATATCAGCACCGCTATCTGTATGAACATGGAAATATCTACACAGCCATCTGGACGAACATGGAAATATCTACACCGCTATCTGTATGAACATGGAAATAGCTACACCGCTATCTGTATGAACATGGAAATATCTACACCGCTATCTGTATGAACATGGAAATATCTACACCGCTCTCTGTGTATACATGCATACATCTTCACCGCTATCTGTATAAACATGGAAATATCTACACCGCTACCCGTATAAACATGGAAATATCAGCACCGCTATCTGTATGAACATGGAAATATCTACACAGCCATCTGGAAGAACATGGAAATATCTACACCGCTATCTGTATGAACATGGAAATATCTTCAACGCCATCTGTATGAACATGGATATATCTACACAGCCATCTGGATGAACATGGAAATATCTACACCGCTATCTGTATGAACATGGAAATCTCTACACCGTTATCTGTGTAAACATGCATACAACTTCACCGCTATCTGTATAAACATGGAAATATCTACACTGCTATCTGCATGAACATGGAAATATCTACACCGCTATCTGTATGAACATGGAAATATCTTCACCGCCATCTGTATGAAAATGGATATATCTACACAGCCATCTGGATGAACATGGAAATATCTACACCGCTATCAGTATGAACATGGAAACAGCTACACCGCTATCAGTATGAACATGGAAATATCTACACTGCTATCTGTATGAACACGGAAATATCGACACCGCTATCTGTATGAACATGGAAATATCTTCACCGCCATCTGTATGAACATGAATATATCTACACAGCCATCTGGATGAACATGGAAATATCTACACCGCTATATGTATGAACATGGAATTAACTACACCGGTATCTGAATGAACATGGAAATATCTACACCGCTATCTGTATGAACATGGAAATATCTACACCGCTATCTGTATGAACTTGGAAATATCTTCACCGCCATCTGTATGAACATGGAAATATCTTCACCGCCATATGTATGAACATGGATATATCTACACAGCCATCTGGATGAACATGGAAATATCTACACCACTATATGTATGAACATGGAATTAGCTAAACCGCTATGTCTATGAACATGGAAATATCTACACCGCTATCTGTATGAACATGGAAGTATCTACACCGCTATCTGTATGAACATTGAAATATCTTCACCGCCATATGTATGAACACGGATATATCTAGACAGCCATCTGGATGAACATGGAAATATCAGCACTGCTGTCTGTATGAACATGGAAATATCTACACCGCTATCTGTATGAACATGGAAATATCTACACAGCTATCTGTTTGAACATGGAAATATCTACACCGCTATCTGCATGAAAATGGAAATATCTCCACAGCTTTCTGCATATACATCAAAATATCTACAAAGCTATTCCTCTACACATGGAAATATCTACACCGCAATCTCTATAAACATGGAAATATCTACACCGCCATCTGTATGAACATGGAAATATCTGCACCGCCATCTGTATGAACATGTAAATATCTAGACCGCCATCTGTATTAAGATGGAGATATCTACACCGCTATCTGTATAAACACGGAAATATCTACACCGCTACCTGTATAAACATGGAAATATCTACACCGCTATCTGTATAAACATGGAAATATCTACACCGCTATCTCTATGAACATGGAAATATCTTCACCGATATCTGTAAGAACATGGAAATATCTTCACCGCCATCTGTATGAACATGGATATATCTACACAGCCATCTGGACGAAAATGGAAATATCAGCACCGCTGTCTGTATGAACATGGAAATATCTACACCGCTATCTGTATGAACATGGAAATATCTACACCGCTATCTGTATGAACATGGAAATATCTTAACCGCCATCTGTATGAACATGGATATATCTACACAGCCATCTGGATGAACATGGAAATATCTACACCGCTATCTGTATGAACATGGAAATCTCTACACCGCTATCTGTGTAAACATGCATACATCTTCACCGCTATCTGTATAAACATGGAAATATCTACACTGCTCTCTGCATGAACATGGAAATATCTACACCGCTATCTGTATGAACATGGAAATAACTTCACCGCCATCTGTATGAAAATGGATATATCTACACAGCCATCTGGATGAACATGGAAATATCTACACCGCTATCTGTATGAACATGGAAACAGCTACACCGCTATCAGTATGAACATGGAAATATCTACACCGCTATCTGTATGAACACGGAAATATCTACACCGCTATCTGTATGAACATGGAAATATCTTCACCGCCATCTGTATGAACATGAATATATCTACACAGACATCTGGATGAACATGGAAATATCTACACCGCTATATGTATGAACATGGAATTAACTACACCGGTATCTGAACGAACATGGAAATATCTACACCGCTATCTGTATGAACATGGAAATATCTACACCGCTATCTGTATGAACATGGAAATATCTTCACCGCCATCTGTATGAACATGGTTATATCTACACAGCCATCTGGATGAACATGGAAATATCTACACCGCTATCTGTATGAACATGGAAATATCTACACCGCTCTCTGTGTATACATGCATACATCTTCACCGCTATCTGTATAAACATGGAAATATCTACACCGCTACCCGTATAAACATGGAAATATCAGCACCGCTATCTGTATGAACATGGAAACATCTACACAGCCATCTGGAAGAACATGGAAATATCTACACCGCTATCTGTATGAACATGGAAATATCTTCAACGCCATCTGTATGAACATGGATATATCTACACAGCCATCTGGATGAACATGGAAATATCTACACCGCTATCTGTATGAACATGGAAATCTCTACACCGCTATCTGTGTAAACATGCATACATCTTCACCGCTATCTGTATAAACATGGAAATATCTACACTGCTATCTGCATGAACATGGAAATATCTACACCGCTATCTGTATGAACATGGAAATATCTTCACCGCCATCTGTATGAAAATGGATATATCTACACAGCCATCTGGATGAACATGGAAATATCTACACTGCTATCAGTATGAACATGGAAACAGCTACACCGCTATGAGTATGAACATGGAAATATCTACACTGCTATCTGTATGAACACGGAAATATCTACACCGCTATCTGTATGAACATGGAAATATCTTCACCGCCATCTGTATGAACATGAATATATCTACACAGCCATCTGGATGAACATGGAAATATCTACACCGCTATATGTATGAACATGGAATTAACTACACCGGTATCTGAATGAACATGGAAATATCTACACCGCTATCTGTATGAACATGGAAATATCTACACCGCTATCTGTATGAACTTGGAAATATCTTCACCGCCATCTGTATGAACATGGTTATATCTACACAGCCATCTGGATGAACATGGAAATATCTACACCGCTATCTGTATGAACATGGAAATATCTACACCTCTCTCTGTGTATACATGCATACATCTTCACCGCTATCTGTATAAACATGGAAATATCTACACCGCTACCCGTATAAACATGGAAATATCAGCACCGCTATCTGTATGAACATGGAAATATCTACACAGCCATCTGGAGGAACATGGAAATATCTACATCGCTATCTGTATGAACATGGAAATAGCTACACCGCTATCTGTATGAACATGGAAACATCTACACCACTATCTGTATGAACATGGAAATATCTACACCGCTATCTGTATGAACATGGAAATATCTTCACCGCCATCTGTATGAACATGGATATATCTACACAGCCATCTGGATGAACATGGAAATATCCACACCGCTATCTGTATGAACATGGAAATAGCTACTCCGCTATCTTAACATGGAAATATCTAAACCGCTATCTGTATGAACATGGAAATATCTACACCGCTATCTGTATGAACATGGAAATATCTTCACCGCCATCTGTATGAACATGGATATATCTACACAGCCATCTGGATGAACATGGAAATATCTACACCACTATCTGTATGAACATGGAAATATCTACACCGCTATCTGTGTAAACATGCATACATCTTCACCGCTGTCTGTATAAACATGGAAATACCTGCACCGCTATCTGTATGAACATGGAAATATCTACATCGCTATCTGTACGAACATGGAAATAGCTACACCGCTATCTGTATGAACATGGAAATATCTACACCACTATCTGTATAAACATGGAAATATCTACACCGCTATCTGTATGAACATGGAAATATATAGACCACTATCTGTATAAACATGGAAATATCTACACCGCTACCTACATATACTTGGAAATATCAGCACCGCTATCTGTATGAACATGGAAATATCTACACCGCTATCTCTATGAACATGGAAATATTTACACCGATATCTGTATGAACATGGAAATATCTTCACCGCCTTCTGTATGAACGTGGATATATCTACACAGCCATCTGGATGAACAAGGAAATATCAGCACCGCTGTCTGTATGAACATGGAAATATCTACACCGCTATCTGTATGAACATGGAAATATCTACACAGCTATCTGTTTGAACATGGAAATATCTACACCGCTATCTGCATGAAAATGGAAATATCTACACAGCTATCTGCATATACATGGAAATATCTACAAAGCTATTCCTCTACACATGGAAATATCTACACCGCAATCTCTATAAACATGGAAATATCTACACCGCCATCTGTATGAACATGGAAATATCTGCACCGCCATTTGTATGAACATATAAATATCTACACCGCCATCTGTATTAAGATGGAGATATCTACACCGCTATCTGTATAAACACGGAAATATCTACACCGCTACCTGTATAAACATGGAAATATCAGCACCGCTATCTGTATGAACATGGAATTATCTACACCGCTATCTCTATGAACATGGAAATATCTACACCGATATCTGTAAGAACATGGAAATATCTTCACCGCCATCTGTAGGATCATGGATATATCTACACAGCCATCTGGACGGAAGTGGAAATATCAGCACCGCTTTCTGTATGAACATGGAAATATCTACACCGCTATCTGTATGAACATGGAAATATCTACACCGCTATCTGTATGAACATGGAAATATCTTCACCGCCATCCGTATGAACATGGATATATCTATGCAGCCATCTGGATGAACATGGAAATATCTACACCGCTATCTGTATGAACATGGAAATCTCTACACCGCTATCTGCGTAAACATGCATACAACTTCACTGCTATCTGTATAAACATGGAAATATCTACACTGCTATCTGCATGAACATGGAAATATAACTGTCTGTATGAACATGGAAATATCTTCACCGCCATCTGTATGAACATGGATATATCTACACAGCCATCTGGATGAACATGGAAGTATCTACACCGCTATCTGTATGAACATGGAAAAAGCTACACTGCTATGTGTATGAACATGGAAATATCTACACCGCTATCTGTATGAACACGGAAATATCTACACCGCTATCTGTATGAACATGGAAATATCTTCACCGCCATCTGTATGAACATGAATATATCTACACAGCCATCTGGATGAACACGGAAATATCTACAACTCTATATGTATGAACATGGAATTAGCTACACCGGTATCTGAATGAAGATGGAAATATCTACACCGCTGTCTGTATGAACATGGAAATATCTACACCGCTATCTGTATGAACATGGAAATATCTTCACCGCCATCTGTATGAACATGGATATATCTACACAGCCATCTGGATGAACATGGAAATATCTACACCGCTATCTGTATGAACATGGAAATATCTACACCGCTCTCTGTGTAAACATGCATACATCTTCACCGCTATCTGTATAAACATGGAAATATCTACACCGCTATCCGTATAAACATGGAAATATCAGCACCGCTATCTGTATGAACATGGAAATATCTACACAGCCATCTGGACGAACATGGAAATATCTACACCGCTATCTGTATGAACATGGAAATAGCTACACCGCTATCTGTATGAACATGGAAACATCTACACCACTATCTGTATGAACATGGAAATATCTACACCGCTATCTGTATGAACATGGAAATATCTTCACCGCCATCTGTATGAACATGGATATATCTATACAGCCATCTGGATGAACATGGAAATATCTACACCGCTATCTGTATGAACATGGAAATATCTACACCGCTATCTGTGTAAACATGCATACATCTTCACCGCTGTCTGTATAAACATGTAAATATCTACACCGCTATCTGTATGAACATGGAAATATCTTCACCGCCATCTGTATGAACATGGATATATCTACACAGCCATCTGGATGAACATGGAAATATCTACACCGCTATCTGTATGAACATGGAAATATCTACACCGCTATCTGTGTAAACATGCATACATCTTCACCGCTATCTGAATAAACATGGAAATATCTACATCGCTATCTGTATGAACATGGAATTATCTACACCGCTATCTGTTTGAACATGGAAATATCTACACCGCTATCTGCATGAAAATGTAAATATCTACACAGCTATCTGCATATACATGGATATATCTACAAAGCTATTTCTTTACACTTGGAAATATCTACACCGCTATCTCTATAAACATGGAAATATCTACACCACCATCTGTATGAATATGGAAATATCTGCACTGCCATCTGTATGAACATATAAATATCTACATCGCCATCTGTATTAAGATGGAGATATCTACACCGCTATCTGTATAATCATGGAAATATCTACACCGCTATCTGTATAAACATGGATATATCTAACCCGCTATCTGTATAAACATGGAAATATCTACACCGCTACCTGTATAAACATGGAAATATCAGCACCGTTATCTGTATGAACATGGAAATATCTACACAGCCATCTGGATGAAAATGGAAATAGTTACACCGCTATCTGTATGAACATGGAAATAGCTACACCGCTATCTGTTTGAACATGGAAATATCTACACCGCTATCTGTATGAACATGGAAATATCTTCACCGCCATCTGTATGAACATGGATATATCTACACAGCCATCTAGATGAACATGGAAATATCTACACCGCTATATGTATGAACATGGAATTAGCGACACCGCTATCTGTATGAACATGGAAATATCTACACCGCTATCTGTATGAACATGGAAATATCTACACCGCTATCTGTATGAACATGGAAATATCTTCACCGCCATCTGTACGAACATGGATATATCTACACAGCCATCTGGATGAACATGGAAATATCTACACCGCTATCTGTATGAACATGGAAATATCTACACCACTATCTGTGTAAACATGCATACATCTTCACCGCTATCTGTATAAACATGGAAATATCTACACCGCTATCTGTATGACCATGGAAATATCTACACCGCTATCTGTTTGAACACGGAAATATCTACTCCGCTATCTGCATGATAATGGAAATATCTACACAGCTATCTGCATATACATGGAAATATCTACATAGCTATTTCTTTACACATGGAAATAACTACACCGCTATCTCTATTAACATGGAAATATCTACACCGCCATCTGTATGAACATGGAAATATCTGCACCGCCATCTGTATGAACATATAAATATCTACACCGCCATCTGTATTAAGATGGAGATATCTACACCTCTATCTGTATAAACATGGAAATATCTACACCGCTATCTGTATAAACATGGAAATATCTACACCGCTATCTGTATAAACATGGAAATACCTACACCGCTACCTGTATAAACATGGAAGTATCAGCACCGCTATCTGTATGAACATTGAAATATCTACACCGCTATCTGTATGAACATGGAAATATCTACACCGATATCTGTATGAACATGTAAATATCTTCACCGCCATCTGTATGAACATAGATATATCTACACAGCCATCTGGATGAACATGGAAATATCAGCTACGCTGTCTGTATGGACATGGAAATATCTACACCGCTATCTGTATGAACATGGAAATATCTACACCGCTATCTGTATGAACATGGAAATATCTTCACCGCCATCTGTATGAACATGGATATATCTACACAGCCACCTGGGTGAAGATGGAAATATCTACACCGCTATCTGTATGAACTTGGAAATATCTACACCGCTATCTGTGTAAACATGCATTCACCTTCACCGCTATCTGTATAAACATGGAAATGTCTACACCCCTATGGATATGAACATGGAAATATCTACTCCGCTATCTGTTTGAACATGGAAATATCTACACCGCTATCTGCATGAAATTGTAAATATCTACACAGCTATCTGCATATACATGGAAATATCTACAAAGCTATTTCTTTACACTTGGAAATATCTACACCGCTATCTCTATAAACATGGAAATATCTACACCGCCATCTGTATGAACATGGAAATATCTGCACCGCCATCTTTATGAACATATAAATATCTCGACCGCCATCTGTATTAAGATGGAGATATCTACACCGCTATCTGTATAAACATGGAAATATCTACACCGCTATCTGTGTAAACATGGAAATATCTACACCGCTATCTGTATAAACATGGAAATATCTACACCGCTACCTGTATAAACATGGAAATATCAGCACCGCTATCTGTATGAACATGGAAATATCTACACCGCTATCTCTATGAACATGGAAATATCTACACCGATATCTGTATGAACATGGAAATATCTTCACCGCCACCTGTATCAACATGGATATATCTACACAGCCATCTGGATGTACATGGAAATATCAGCACCGCTGTCTGTATGAACATGGAAATATCTACACCGCTATCTGTATGAACATGGAAATATCTACACCGCTATCTGTATGAACATGGAAATAACTTCACCGACATCTGTATGAAAATGGATATATCTACACAGCCATCTGGATGAACATGGAAATATCTACACCGCTATCTGTATGAACATGGAAATATCTACACCACTATCTGTGTAAACATGCATACATCTTCACCGCTCTCTGTATAAACATGGAATTATCTACACCGCTATCTGTATGACCATGTAAATATCTACACCGCTATCTGTTTGAACACGGACATATCTACTCCGCTATCTGCATGAAAATGGAAATATCTACACAGCTATCTGCATATACATGGAAATATCTACAAAGCTATTTCTTTACACATGGAAATAACTACACCGCTATCTCTATTAACATGGAAATATCTACACCGCCATCTGTATGAACATGGAAATATCTGCACCGCCATCGGTATGAACATATAAATATCTACACCGCCATCTGTATTAAGATGGAGATATCTACACCGCTATCTGTATAAACTTGGAAATATCTACAACGGTATCTGCATAAACATGGAAACAACTACACCGCTATCTGTATAAACATGGAAATATCTGCACCGCTACCTGTATAAACATGGAAATATCAGCACCGCTATCTGTATGAACATGGAAATATCTACACAGCCATCTGGATGAACATGGAAATATCTACACCGCTATCTGTATGAACATGGAAATAGCTACACCGCTATCTGTATGAACATGGAAATATCTACACCACTACCTGTATGAACATGGAAATATCTACACCGCTATCTGCATGAACATGGAAATATCTTCACCGCCATTTGAATGAACATGGATATATCTACACAGCAATCTGGATGAACATGGAAATATCTACACCGCTATCTGTATGAAGATGGAAATATCTACACCTCTATCTGTATGAACATGGAAATATCTACACCGCTATCTGTATGAACATGGAAAGATCTACACCGCTATCTGTATGAACATGGAAATATCTTCACCGCCATCTGTATGAACATGGATATATCTACACAGCCATCTGGATGAACATGGATATATCTCCACTGCTACCTGCATGAACATGGAAATATCTACACCGCTATCTGTGTAAACATGCATACATCTTCACCACTATCTGTATAAACATGGAAATGTCTATACCCTATGGATATGAACATGGAAATATCTACACCGCTATCTGTTTGAACATGGAAATATCTACACCGCTATCTGCATGAAAATGTAAATATCTACACAGCTATCTGCATATACATGGAAATATCTACAAAGCTATTTCTTTACACATGGAAATATCTACACCGCTATCTCTATAAACATGGAAATATCTACAACGCTATCTGTATGAACATGGAAATATCTGCACTGCCATCTGTATGAACATATAAATATCTACACCGCCATCTGTATTAAGATGGAGATATCTACACCGCTATCTGTATAAACAGGGAAATATCTACACCGCTATCTGTATGAACATGGAAATATCTACACCGCTATCTGTATAAACATGTAAATATCTACACCGCTACCTGTATAAACATGGAAATATCACCACCGCTATCTGCATGAACATGGAAATATCTACACAGCCATCTGAATGAACATGGAAATATCTACACCGCTATCTGTATGAACATGGAAATATCTTCACCGCCATCTGTATGAACATGGATATATCTACACAGCCATCTGGGTGAACATGGAAATAACTACACCGCTATCTGTATGAACATGGAAATAGCTACACTGCTATCTGTATCAACATGGAAATATCTACACCGCTATCTGTATGAACATGGAAATATCTACACCTCTATCTGTATGAACATGGAAATATCTTCACCGCCATCTGTATGAACATTGATATATCTACACAGCCATCTGGATGAACATGGAAATATCAACACCGCTTTCTGTATCAACATGGAAATATCTACACCGCTATCTGTGTTAACATGCATACATCTTCACCGCTATCTGTATAAACTTGGAAATATCTACACCGCTATCTGTATAACATGGAAATATCTACACAGCTATCTGTTTGAACATGGAAATATCTACACCGCTATCTGCATAAAAATGGAAATATCTACGCAGCTATCTGCATATACATGGAAATATCTACAAAGCTATTTCTCTACACAATGAAGTATCTACACCGCAATCTCTATAAACATGGAAACATATACAACGCCATCTGTATGAACATGGAAATATCTGCAACGCCATCTGTATGAAAATATAAATATCTAGACCGCCATCTGTATTAAGATGGAGATATCTACACTGCTATCTGTATAAACATGGAAATATCTACACCGCTATCTCTATAAACATGGAAATATCTACACCGCTACCTGTATAAACATGGAAATATCAGCACCGCCATCTGAATGAATATGGAAATATCTACACCGCTATCTCTATGAACATGGAAATATCTACACCGATATCTGTATGAACATGGAAATATCTTCACCGCCATCTGTATGAACATGGATATATCTACACAGCCATCTGGACGAACATGGAAATAGCACCGCTGTCTGTATGAACATGGAAATATCTACACCCCTATCTGTATGAACATGGAAATATCTACACCGCTATCTGTATGAACATGGAAATAACTTCACCGACATCTGTATGAACATGGATATATCTACACAGCCATCTGGATGAACATGGAAATATCTACCCCGCTATCTGTATGAACATGGAAATATCTACACCACTATCCGTATGAACATGGAAATATCTCCACCGCAATCTGTATGAACATGGATATATCTAAACAGCCATCTGGGTGAACATGGAAATATCTACACCGCTATCTGTATGAACTTGGAAATATCTTCACCGCCATCTGCATGAACATGGATATATCTACACAGCCATCTGGATGAACATGGAAATATCTACACCGCTACCTGTATAAACATGGAAATATCAGCACCGTTATCTCCATGAACATGGAAATATCTACACAGCCATCTGGATGAAAATGGAAATAGTTACACCGCTATCTGTATGAACATGGAAATAGCTACACCGCTATCTGTTTGAACATGGAAATATCTACACCGCTATCTGTATGAACATGGAAATATCTACACCGCTATCTGGATGAACATGGAAATATCTTCACCGACATCTGTATGAACATGAATATATCTACACAGCCATCTAGATGAACATGGAAATATCTACACCGCTATATGTATGCACATGGAATTAGCGACACCGCTATCTGTATGAACATGGAAATATCTACACCGCTATCTGTATGAACATGGAAATATCTACACCGCTATCTGTATGAACTTGGAAATATCTTCACCGCCATCTGTATGAACATGGATATATCTACACAGCCATCTGGATGAACATGGAAATATCTACACCGCTATCTGTATGAACATGGAAATATCTACACCACTATCTGTGTAAACATGCATACATCTTCACCGCTCTCTGTATAAACATGGAAATATCTACACCGCTATCTGTATGACCATGGAAATATCTATACCGCTACCTGTTTGAACACGGAAATATCTACTCCGCTATCTGCATGATAATGGAAATATCTACACAGCTATCTGCATATACATGGAAATATCTACAAAGCTAATACTTTACACATGGAAATAACTACACCGCTCTCTCTATTAACATGGAAATATCTACACCGCCATCTGTATGAACATGGAAATATCTGCACCGCCATCTGTATGAACATATAAATATCTACACCGCCATCTGTATTAAGATGGAGATATCTACACCTCTATCTGTATAAACATGGAAATATCTACACCGCTATCTGTATAAACATGGAAATATCTACACCGCTATCTGTATAAACATGGAAATACCTACACCGCTACCTGTATAAACATGGAAGTATCAGCACCGCTATCTGTATGAACATGGAAATATCTACACCGCTATCTGTATGAACATGGAAATATCTACACCGATATCTGTATGAACATGTAAATATCTTCACCGCCATCTGTATGAACATAGATATATCTACACAGCCATCTGGATGAACATGGAAATATCAGCAACGCTGTCTGTATGGACATGGAAATATCTACACCGCTATCTGTATGAACATGGAAATATCTACACCGCTATCTGTATGAACATGGAAATATCTTCACCGCCATCTGTATGAACATGGATATATCTACACAGCCAGCTGGATGAAGATGGAAATATATACACCGCTATCTGTATGAACTTGGAAATATCTACACCGCTATCTGTGTAAACATGCATTCACCTTCACCGCTATCTGTATAAACATGGAAATGTCTACACCCCTATGGATATGAACATGGAAATATCTACTCCGCTACCTGTTTGAACATGGAAATATCTACACCGGTATCTACATGAAAATGTAAATATCTACACAGCTATCTGCATATACATGGAAATATCTACAAAGCTATTTCTTTACACTTGGAAATATCTACACCGCTATCTCTATAAACATGGAAATATCTACACCGCCATCTGTATGAATATGGAAATATCTGCACTGCCATCTCTATGAACATATAAATAACTACATCGCCATCTGTATTAAGATGGAGATATCTACACCGCTATCTGTATAAACATGGAAATATCTACACCGCTATCTGTATAAACATGGAAATATCTACAACGCTACCAGTATAAACATGGAAATATCACCACCGCTATCTGTATGAACATGGAAATATCTACACAGCCATCTCAATGAACATGGAAATATCTACAACCCTATCTGTATGAACATGGAAATATCTACACCGCTATCTGTATGAACATGGAAATATCTACGCCACTATCTGTATGAACATGGAAATATCTACACCGCTATCTGTATGAACATGGAAATATCTTCACCGCCATCTGTATGAACATGGATATATCTAAACAGCCATCTGGATGAACATGGAAATATCTACACCGCTATCTGTATGAACATGGAAATAGCTACACCGCAATCTGTATGAACATGGAAATATCTACACCGCTATCTGTATGAAGATGGAAATATCTACACCGCTATCTGTATGAACATGGAAATATCTTCACAGCCATCTGTATGAACATGGATATATCTACACAGCCATCTGGATGGACATGGAAATATCAACACCGCTATCGGTATGAACCTGGAAATATCTACACCGCTATCTGTTTTAACATGCATACATCTTCACCGCTATCTGTATAAACATGGAAATATCTACACCGCTATCTGTATGAACATGGAAATATCTACACAGCTATCTGTTTGAACATGGATATATCTACACCGCTATCTGCATGAAAATGGAAATATCTACACAGCTATCTGCATATACATGGAAATATCTACAAAGCTATTTCTCAACACATGGAAATATCTACACCGCAATCTCTATAAACATGGAAATATCTACACCGCCATCTGTATGAACATGGAAATATCTGCACCGCCATCTGTATGAACATACAAATATCTAGACCGCCATCTGTATTAAGATGGAGATATCTACACCGCTATCTGTATAAACATGGAAATATCTACACCGCTATCTGTATAAACATGGAAATATCTACACCGCTATCTGTATGAACATGGAAATATCTACACCGCTATCTCTATGAACATGGAAATATCTACACCGCCATCTGTATGAACATGGATATATCTACACAGCCATCTGGACGAACATGGAAATATCAGCACCGCTGTCTGTATGAACATTCAAATATCTACACCGCTATCTGTATGAACATGGAAATATCTACACCGCTATCTGTATGAACATGGAAATAACTTCACCGACATCTGTATAAACATGGATATATCTACACAGCCATCTGGATGAACATGGAAATATCTACACTGCTATCTGTATGAACATGGAAATATCTACACCGCTATCTGTGTAAACAGGCATACATCTTCACCGCTATCTGTATAAACATGGATATATCTACACCGCTATCTGTATAAACATGGAAATATCTACACCGCTACCTGTATAAACATGGAAATATCAGCACCGTTTTCTGTATGAACATGGAAATATCTACACAGCCATCTGGATGAAAATGGAAATAGTTACACGGCTATCAGTATGAACATGGAAATAGCTACACCGCTATCTGTATGAACATGGAAATATCTACACCGATATCTGTATGAACATGGAAATATCTACACCGCTATCTGTATGAACATGGAAATATCTTCACCGCCATCTGTATGAACATGAATATATCTACACAGCCATCTGGATGAACATGGAAATATCTACACCGCTATATGTATGAACATGGAATTAGCTACAGCGCTATCTGTATGAACATGGAAATATCTACACCGCTATCTGTATGAACATGGAAATATCTACACCGCTATCTGTATGAACATGGAAATATCTTCCCCGCCATCTGTATGAACATGGATACATCTACACAGCCATCTGGATGAACATGGAAATATCTACACCGCTATCAGTATAAACATGGAAATATCTACACCACTATCTGTGTAAACATGCATACATCTTCACCGCTATCTGTATAAACATGGAAATATCTACACCGCTATCTGTATGACCATGGAAATATCTACACCGCTATCTGTTTGAACACGGAAATATCTACTCCGCTATCTGCATGAAAATGGAAATATCTACACAGCTATCTGCATATACATGGAAATATCTACAAAGCTATTTCTTTACACATGGAAATAACTACACCGCTATCTCTATTAACATGGAAATATCTACACCGCCATCTGTATGAACATGGAAATATCTGCACCGCCATCTGTATGAACGTACAGATATCTACACCGCCATCTGTATTAAGATGGAGATATCTACACCGCTATCTGTATAAACATGGAAATATCTACAACGCTATCTGTATAAACATGGAAATATCTACACCGCTATTTGTATAAACATGGAAATATCTACACCGCTACCTGTATAAAAATGGAAATATCAGCACCGCTATCTGTATGAACATGGAAATATCTACACAGCCATCTGGAGGAACATGGAAATATCTACACCGCTATCTGTATTAACATGGAAGTAGCTACACCGCTATCTGTATGAACATGGAAATATCTACACCGCTATCTGTTTGAACATGGAAAGATCTACACCGCTATCTGTATGAACATGGAAATATCTTCACCGCCATCTGTATGAACATGGATATATCTACACAGCCATCTGGATGAACATGGATATATCTCCACCGCAATCTGCATGAACATGTAAATATCTACACCGCTATCTGTGTAAACGTGCATACATCTTCACCGCTATCTGTATAAACATGGAAATGTCTACACCCCTATGGATATGAACATGGAAATATCTACACCGCTATCTGTTTGAACATGGAAATATCTACACCGCTATCTGCATGAAAATGGAAATATCTACACAGCTATCTGCGTATACATGGAAATATCTACAAAGCTATTTCTTTACACATGGAAATATCTACACCGCTATCTCTATAAACATGGAAATATCTACACCACCATCTGTATGAACATGGAAATATCTGCACCGCCATCTGTATGAACATATAAATATCTACACCGCCATCTGTGTTAAGATGGAGATATCTACACCGCTATCTGTATAAACATGGAAATATCTACACCGCTATCTGTATAAACATGGAAATATCTTTACCGCTATCTGTATAAACATGGAAATATCTACACTGCTACCTGTATAAACATGGAAATATCACCACCGCTATCTGTATGAACATGGAAATATCTGCAAAGCCATCTGAATGAACATGGAAATATCTACACCTCTATCTGTATGAACATGGAAATAGTTACACCGCTATCTGCATGAACATGGAAATATCTACGCCACTATCTATATGAACATGGAAATATCTACACCGCTATCTGTATGAACATGGAAATATCTTCACCGCCATCTGTATGAACATGGATATATCTACTCAGCCATCTGGATGAACATGGAAATAACTACACCGCTATCTGTATGAACATGGAAATAGCTACACCGCTATCTGTATGAACATGGATATATCTACACCGCTATCTGTATGAACATGGAAATACCTACACCGCTATCTGTATGAACATGGAAATATCTTCACCGCCATCTGTATGAACATGGATATATCTACACAGCAATCTGGATGAACATGGAAATATCAACACTGCTATCTGTATGAACATGGAAATATCTACACCGCTATCTGTGTTAACATGTATACAACTTCACCGCTATCTGTATAAACATGGAAATACCTACACCGCTATCTGTAAGAACATGGAAATATCTACACCGCTATCTGCATGAAAATGGAAATATCTACAGAGATATCTGCATATACATGGAAATATCTACAAAGCTATTTCTCTACACATGGAAATATCTACACCGCAATCTCTATAAACATGGAAATATCTACACAGCCATCTGTATGAACACGGAAATATCTGCACCGCCATCTGTATGAACATATAAATATCTAGACCGCCATCTGTATTAAGATGGAGATATCTACACCGCTATCTGCATAAACATGGAAATATCTACACCGCTATCTGTATAAACATGGAAATATCTACACCGCTATCTGTATAAGCATGGAAATACCTACACCGCTACCTATATAAACATGGAAATAACAGCACCGCTATCTGTATGAATATGGAAATATCTACACCGCTATCTCTATGAACATGGAAAAATCTACACCGATATCTGTATGAACATGGAAATATCTTCACCGCCATCTGTATGAACATGGATATATCTACACAGCCATCTGGACGAACATGGAAATATCAGCACCGCTGTCTGTATGAACATGGAAATATCTACACCGCTATCTGTATGAACATGGAAATATCTACACCGCTATCTGTATGAACATGGAAATAACTTCACCGACATCTGTATGAACATGGATATATCTACACAGCCATCTGGATGAACATGGAAATATCTACACAGCTATCTGTATGAACATGCAAATATCTACACCGCTGTCTGTGTAAACATGCATACATCTTCACCGCTATCTGTATAAACATGGATATATCTACCCCGCTATCTGTATAAACATGGAAATATCTACACCGCTACCTGTATAAACATGGAAATATCAGCACCGTTATCTGTATGAACATGGAAATATCTACACAGCCATCTGGATGAAAATGGAAATAGGTACACCGCTATCTGTATGATCATGGAAATATCTACACCGCTATCCGTATGAACATGGAAATATCTAAACCGCTATCTGTATGAACATGGAAATATCTTCACCGCCATCTGTATGAACATGAATATATCTACACAGCCATCTAGATGAACATGGAAATATCTACACCGCTATAGGTATGAACATGGAATTAGCTACACCGCTATCTGTATGAACATGGAAATATCTACACCGCTATCTGTATGAACATGGAAATATCTACACCACTATCTGTATGAACATGGAAATATCCTCACCGCCATCTGTATGACCATGGATATATCTACACAGCCATCTGGATGAAGATGGAAATATCTACACCGCTATCTGTATGAACATGGAAATATCTACACCACTATCTGTGTAAGCATGCATACATCTTCACCGCTATCTGTATAAACATGGAAATATCTACACCGCTATCTGTATGACCATGGAAATATCTACACCGCTATCTGTTTCAACACGGAAATATCTACTCCGCTATCTGCATGAAAATGTAAATATCTACACAGCTATCTGCATATACATGGAAATATCTACAAAGTTATTTCTTTACAAATGGAAATAACTACACCGCTATCTCTATTAACATGGAGATATCTACACCGCCATCTGTATGAACATGGAAATATCTGCACCGCCATCTGTATGAACATATAAATATCTACACCGCCATCTGTATTAAGATGGAGATATCTACACCGCTATCTGTATATACATGGAAATATCTACACCGCTATCTGTATAAACATTTAAATATCTACACCGCTATCTGTATAAACATGGAAATATCTACACCGCTACCTGTATAAACATGGAAATATCAGCACCGCTATCTGTATGAACATGGAAATATCTACACCGCTATCTGTATGAACATGGAAATATCTACACCGATATCTGTATGAACATGGAAATATCTTCACCGCCATCTGTATGAACATAGGTATATCTACACAGCCATCTGGATGAACATGGAAATATAAGCAACGCTGTCTGTATGGACATGGAAATATCTACACCGTTATCTGTATGAACATGGAAATATCTACACCGCTCTCTGTATGAACTTGGAAATATCTTCACCGCCATCTGTATGAACATAGATATATCTACACAGCCAGCTGGATGAAGATGGAAATATCTACAACGCTATCTGTATGAAAATGGAAATATCTACACCGCTATCTGTATGAACATGGAAATACCTTCACCGCCATCTGTAAGAACATGGATATATCTACACAGCCAGCTGGATGAAGATGGAAATATCTACACAGCTATCTGTATGAACATGGAAATATCTACACCCCTATGGATATGAACATGGAAATATCTACTCCGCTATCTGTTTGAACATGGAAATATCTACACCGCTATCTGCATGAAAATCTAAATATCTACACAGCTACCTGCATATACATGGAAATATCAACAAAGCTATTTCTTTACACATGGAAATATCCACACCGCTATCTCTATAAACATGGAAATATCTACACCGCCATCTGTATGAACATGGAAATATCTGCACCGCCATCTGTATGAACATATAAATATCTACACCGCCATCTGTATTAAGATGGAGATATCTACACCGCTATCTGTACATACATGGAAATATCTACACCGCTACCTGTATAAACATGGAAATATCTACACCGCTATCTGTATAAACATGGAAATATCTACACCGCTACCTGTATAAACATGGAAATATCACCACCGCTCTCTGTATGAACATGGAAATATCTACACAGCCATCTGAATGAACATGGAAATATCTACAAAGCTATCTGTATGAACATGGAAATAGCTACACCGCTATCTGTATAAACATGGAAATATCTACACCGCTATCTCTATGAACATGGAAATATCTTCACCGATATCTGTAAGAACATGGAAATATCTTCACCGCCATCTGTATGAACATGGATATATCTACACAGCCATCTGGACGAAAATGGAAATATCAGCACCGCTGTCTGTATGAACATGGAAATATCTACACCGCTATCTGTATGAACATGGAAATATCTACACCGCTATCTGTATGAACATGGAAATATCTTAACCGCCATCTGTATGAACATGGATATATCTACACAGCCATCTGGATGAACATGGAAATATCTACACCGCTATCTGTATGAACATGGAAATCTCTACACCGCTATCTGTGTAAACATGCATACATCTTCACCGCTATCTGTATAAACATGGAAATATCTACACTGCTCTCTGCATGAACATGGAAATATCTACACCGCTATCTTTATGAACATGGAAATAACTTCACCGCCATCTGTATGAAAATGGATATATCTACACAGCCATCTGGATGAACATGGAAATATCTACACCGCTATCTGTATGAACATGGAAACAGCTACACCGCTATCAGTATGAACATGGAAATATCTACACCGCTATCTGTATGAACACGGAAATGTCTACACCGCTATCTGTATGAACATGGAAATATCTTCACCGCCATCTGTATGAACATGAATATATCTACACAGCCATCTGGATGAACATGGAAATATCTACACCGCTATATGTATGAACATGGAATTAACTACACCGGTATCTGAATGAACATGGAAATATCTACACCGCTATCTGTATGAACATGGAAATATCTACACCGCTATCTGTATGAACATGGAAATATCTTCACCGCCATCTGTATGAACATGGTTATATCTACACAGCCATCTGGATGAACATGGAAATATCTACACCGCTATCTGTATGAACATGGAAACATCTACACCGCTCTCTGTGTATACATGCATACATCTTCACCGCTATCTGTATAAACATGGAAATATCTACACCGCTACCCGTATAAACATGGAAATATCAGCACCGCTATCTGTATGAACATGGAAACATCTACACAGCCATCTGGAAGAACATGGAAATATCTACACCGCTATCTGTATGAACATGGAAATATCTTCAACGCCATCTGTATGAACATGGATATATCTACACAGCCATCTGGATGAACATGGAAATATCTACACCGCTATCTGTATGAACATGGAAATCTCTACACCGCTATCTGTGTAAACATGCATACATCTTCACCGCTATCTGTATAAACATGGAAATATCTACACTGCTATCTGCATGAACATGGAAATATCTACACCGCTATCTGTATGAACATGGAAATATCTTCACCGCCATCTGTATGAAAATGGATATATCTACACAGCCATCTGGATGAACATGGAAATATCTACACCGCTATCAGTATGAACATGGAAACAGCTACACCGCTATGAGTATGAACATGGAAATATCTACACTGCTATCTGTATGAACACGGAAATATCTACACCGCTATCTGTATGAACATGGAAATATCTTCACCGCCATCTGTATGAACATGAATATATCTACACAGCCATCTGGATGAACATGGAAATATCTACACCGCTATATGTATGAACATGGAATTAACTACACCGGTATCTGAATGAACATGGAAATATCTACACCGCTATCTGTATGAACATGGAAATATCTACACCGCTATCTGTATGAACTTGGAAATATCTTCACCGCCATCTGTATGAACATGGTTATATCTACACAGCCATCTGGATGAACATGGAAATATCTACACCGCTATCTGTATGAACATGGAAATATCTACACCGCTCTCTGTGTATACATGCATACATCTTCACCGCTATCTGTATAAACATGGAAATATCTACACCGCTACCCGTATAAACATGGAAATATCAGCACCGCTATCTGTATGAACATGGAAATATCTACACAGCCATCTGGAGGAACATGGAAATATCTACATCGCTATCTGTATGAACATGGAAATAGCTACACCGCTATCTGTATGAACATGGAAATATCTACACCACTATCTGTATGAACATGGAAATATCTACACCGCTATCTGTATGAACATGGAAATATCTTCACCGCCATCTGTATGAACATGGATATATCTACACAGCCATCTGGATGAACATGGAAATATCTACACCGCTATCTGTATGAACATGGAAATAGCTACTCCGCTATCTTAACATGGAAATATCTAAACCGCTATCTGTATGAACATGGAAATATCTACACCGCTATCTGTATGAACATGGAAATATCTTCACCGCCATCTGTATGAACATGGATATATCTACACAGCCATCTGGATGAACATGGAAATATCTACACCACTATCTGTATGAACATGGAAATATCTACACCGCTATCTGTGTAAACATGCATACATCTTCACCGCTGTCTGTATAAACATGGAAATACCTGCACCGCTATCTGTATGAACATGGAAATATCTACATCGCTATCTGTACGAACATGGAAATAGCTACACCGCTATCTGTATGAACATGGAAATATCTACACCACTATCTGTATAAACATGGAAATATCTACACCGCTATCTGTATGAACATGGAAATATATAGACCACTATCTGTATAAACATGGAAATATCTACACCGCTACCTACATAAACTTGGAAATATCAGCACCGCTATCTGTATGAACATGGAAATATCTACACCGCTATCTCTATGAACATGGAAATATTTACACCGATATCTGTATGAACATGGAAATATCTTCACCGCCTTCTGTATGAACGTGGATATATCTACACAGCCATCTGGATGAACAAGGAAATATCAGCACCGCTGTCTGTATGAACATGGAAATATCTACACCGCTATCTGTATGAACATGGAAATATCTACACAGCTATCTGTTTGAACATGGAAATATCTACACCGCTATCTGCATGAAAATGGAAATATCTACACAGCTATCTGCATATACATGGAAATATCTACAAAGCTATTCCTCTACACATGGAAATATCTACACCGCAATCTCTATAAACATGGAAATATCTACACCGCCATCTGTATGAACATGGAAATATCTGCACCGCCATTTGTATGAACATATAAATATCTACACCGCCATCTGTATTAAGATGGAGATATCTACACCGCTATCTGTATAAACACGGAAATATCTACACCGCTACCTGTATAAACATGGAAATATCAGCACCGCTATCTGAATGAACATGGAATTATCTACACCGCTATCTCTATGAACATGGAAATATCTACACCGATATCTGTAAGAACATGGAAATATCTTCACCGCCATCTGTAGGATCATGGATATATCTACACAGCCATCTGGACGGAAATGGAAATATCAGCACCGCTTTCTGTATGAACATGGAAATATCTACACCGCTATCTGTATGAACATGGAAATATCTACACCGCTATCTGTATGAACATGGAAATATCTTCACCGCCATCCGTATGAACATGGATATATCTACGCAGCCATCTGGATGAACATGGAAATATCTACACCGCTATCTGTATGAACATGGAAATCTCTACACCGCTATCTGCGTAAACATGCATACAACTTCACTGCTATCTGTATAAACATGGAAATATCTACACTGCTATCTGCATGAACATGGAAATATAACTGTCTGTATGAACATGGAAATATCTTCACCGCCATCTGTATGAACATGGATATATCTACACAGCCATCTGGATGAACATGGAAGTATCTACACCGCTATCTGTATGAACATGGAAAAAGCTACACCGCTATCTGTATGAACATGGAAATATCTACACCGCTATCTGTATGAACACGGAAATATCTACACCGCTATCTGTATGAACATGGAAATATCTTCACCGCCATCTGTATGAACATGAATATATCTACACAGCCATCTGGATGAACACGGAAATATCTACAACTCTATATGTATGAACATGGAATTAGCTACACCGGTATCTGAATGAACATGGAAATATCTACACCGCTATCTGTATGAACATGGAAATATCTACACCGCTATCTGTATGAACATGGAAATATCTTCACCGCCATCTGTATGAACATGGATATATCTACACAGCCATCTGGATGAACATGAAAATATCTACACCGCTATCTGTATGAACATGGAAATATCTACACCGCTCTCTGTGTAAACATGCATACATCTTCACCGCTATCTGTATAAACATGGAAATATCTACACCGCTATCCGTATAAACATGGAAATATCAGCACCGCTATCTGTATGAACATGGAAATATCTACACAGCCATCTGGACGAACATGGAAATATCTACACCGCTATCTGTATGAACATGGAAATAGCTACACCGCTATCTGTATGAACATGGAAACATCTACACCACTATCTGTATGAACATGGAAATATCTACACCGCTATCTGTATGAACATGGAAATATCTTCACCGCCATCTGTATGAACATGGATATATCTACACAGCCATCTGGATGAACATGGAAATATCTACACCGCTATCTCTATGAACATAGAAATAGCTACTCCGCTATCTGTATGAACATGGAAATATCTTCACCGCTATCTGTATGAACATGGAAATATCTAAACCGCTATCTGTATGAGCATGGAAATATATTCACCGCCATCTGTATGAACATGGATATATCTATACAGCCATCTGGATGAACATGGAAATATCTACACCGCTATCTGTATGAACATGGAAATATCTACACCGCTATCTGTGTAAACATGCATACATCTTCACCGCTGTCTGTATAAACATGTAAATATCTACACCGCTATCTGTATGAACATGGAAATATCTTCACCGCCATCTGTATGAACATGGATATATCTACACAGCCATCTGGATGAACATGGAAATATCTACACCGCTATCTGTATGAACATGGAAATATCTACACCGCTATCTGTGTAAACATGCATACATCTTCACCGCTATCTGAATAAACATGGAAATATCTACATCGCTATCTGTATGAACATGGAATTATCTACACCGCTATCTGTTTGAACATGGAAATATCTACACCGCTATCTGCATGAAAATGTAAATATCTACACAGCTATCTGCATATACATGGATATATCTACAAAGCTATTTCTTTACACTTGGAAATATCTACACCGCTATCTCTATAAACATGGAAATATCTACACCACCATCTGTATGAATATGGAAATATCTGCACTGCCATCTGTATGAACATATAAATATCTACATCGCCATCTGTATTAAGATGGAGATATCTACACCGCTATCTGTATAATCATGGAAATATCTACACCGCTATCTGTATAAACATGGATATATCTAACCCGCTATCTGTATAAACATGGAAATATCTACACCGCTACCTGTATAAACATGGAAATATCAGCACCGTTATCTGTATGAACATGGAAATATCTACACAGCCATCTGGATGAAAATGGAAATAGTTACACCGCTATCTGTATGAACATGGAAATAGCTACACCGCTATCTGTTTCAACATGGAAATATCTACAACGCTATCTGTATGAACATGGAAATATCTTCACCGCCATCTGTATGAACATGGATATATCTACACAGCCATCTAGATGAACATGGAAATATCTACACCGCTATATGTATGAACATGGAATTAGCGACACCGCTATCTGTATGAACATGGAAATATCTACACCGCTATCTGTATGAACATGGAAATATCTACACCGCTATCTGTATGAACATGGAAATATCTTCACCGCCATCTGTACGAACATGGATATATCTACACAGCCATCTGGATGAACATGGAAATATCTACACCGCTATCTGTATGAACATGGAAATATCTACACCACTATCTGTGTAAACATGCATACATCTTCACCGCTATCTGTATAAACATGGAAATATCTACACCGCTATCTGTATGACCATGGAAATATCTACACCGCTATCTGTTTGAACACGGAAATATCTACACCGCTATCTGTATAAACTTGGAAATATCTACAACGCTATCTGCATAAACATGGAAACATCTACACCGCTATCTGTATAAACATGGAAATATCTGCACCGCTACCTGTATAAACATGGAAATATCAGCACCGCTATCAGTATGAACATGGAAATATCTACACAGCCATCTGGATGAACATGGAAATATCTACACCGCTATCTGTATGAACATGGAAATAGCTACACCGCTATCTGTATGAACATGGAAATATCTACACCACTACCTGTATGAACATGGAAATATCTACACCGCTATCTGCATGAACATGGAAATATCTTCACCGCCATTTGAATGAACATGGATATATCTACACAGCAATCTGGATGAACATGGAAATATCTACACCGCTATCTGTATGAAGATGGAAATATCTACACCTCTATCTGTATGAACATGGAAATATCTACACCGCTATCTGTATGAACATGGAAAGATCTACACCGCTATCTGTATGAACATGGAAATATCTTAACCGCCATTTGTATGAACATGGATATATCTACACAGCCATCTGGATGAACATGGATATATCTCCACCGCTACCTGCATGAACATGGAAATATCTACACCGCTATCTGTGTAAACATGCATACATCTTCACCGCTATCTGTATAAACATGGAAATGTCTATACCCTATGGATATGAACATGGAAATATCTACACCGCTATCTGTTTGAACATGGAAATATCTACACCGCTATCTGCATGAAAATGTAAATATCTACACAGCTATCTGCATATACATGGAAATATCTACAAAGCTATTTCTTTACACATGGAAATATCTACACCGCTATCTCTATAAACATGGAAATATCTACAACGCTATCTGTATGAACATGGAAATATCTGCACCGCCATCTGTATGAACATATAAATATCTACACCGCCATCTGTATTAAGATGGAGATATCTACACCGCTATCTGTATAAACAGAGAAATATCTACACCGCTATCTGTATGAACATGGAAATATCTACACCGCTATCTGTATAAACATGTAAATATCTACACCGCTACCTGTATAAACATGGAAATATCACCACCGCTATCTGCATGAACATGGAAATATCTACACAGCCATCTGAATGAACATGGAAATATCTACACCGCTATCTGTATGAACATGGAAATATCTTCACCGCCATCTGTATGAACATGGATATATCTACACAGCCATCTGGATGAACATGGAAATAACTACACCGCTATCTGTATGAACATGGAAATAGCTACACTGCTATCTGTATCAACATGGAAATATCTACACCGCTATCTGTATGAACATGGAAATATCTACACCTCTATCTGTATGAACATGGAAATATCTTCACCGCCATCTGTATGAACATTGATATATCTACACAGCCATCTGGATGAACATGGAAATATCAACACCGCTTTCTGTATCAACATGGAAATATCTACACCGCTATCTGTGTTAACATGCATACATCTTCACCGCTATCTGTATAAACTTGGAAATATCTACACCGCTATCTGTATAACATGGAAATATCTACACAGCTATCTGTTTGAACATGGAAATATCTACACCGCTATCTGCATGAAAATGGAAATATCTACACAGCTATCTGCATATACATGGAAATATCTACAAAGCTATTTCTCTACACAAGGAAGTATCTACACCGCAATCTCTATAAACATGGAAACATATACAACGCCATCTGTATGAACATGGAAATATCTGCAACGCCATCTGTATGAAAATATAAATATCTAGACCGCCATCTGTATTAAGATGGAGATATCTACACTGCTATCTGTATAAACATGGAAATATCTACACCGCTATCTCTATAAACATGGAAATATCTACACCGCTACCTGTATAAACATGGAAATATCAGCACCGCCATCTGAATGAATATGGAAATATCTACACCGCTATCTCTATGAACATGGAAATAAATACACCGATATCTGTATGAACATGGAAATATCTTCACCGCCATCTGTATGAACATGGATATATCTACACAGCCATCTGGACGAACATGGAAATAGCACCGCTGTCTGTATGAACATGGAAATATCCACACCCCTATCTGTATGAACATGGAAATATCTACACCGCTATCTGTATGAACATGGAAATAACTTCACCGACATCTGTATGAACATGGATATATCTACACAGCCATCTGGATGAACATGGAAATATCTACCCCGCTATCTGTATGAACATGGAAATATCTACACCACTATCCGTATGAACATGGAAATATCTCCACCGCAATCTGTATGAACATGGATATATCTAAACAGCCATCTGGGTGAACATGGAAATATCTACACCGCTATCTGTATGAACTTGGAAATATCTTCACCGCCATCTGCATGAACATGGATATATCTACACAGCCATCTGGATGAACATGGAAATATCTACACCGCTACCTGTATAAACATGGAAATATCAGCACCGTTATCTGCATGAACATGGAAATATCTACACAGCCATCTGGATGAAAATGGAAATAGTTACACCGCTATCTGTATGAACATGGAAATAGCTACACCGCTATCTGTTTGAACATGGAAATATCTACACTGCTATCTGTATGAACATGGAAATATCTACACCGCTGTCTGGATGAACATGGAAATATCTTCACCGACATCTGTATGAACATGAATATATCTACACAGCCATCTAGATGAACATGGAAATATCTACACCGCTATATGTATGCACATGGAATTAGCGACACCGCTATCTGTATGAACATGGAAATATCTACACCGCTATCTGTATGAACATGGAAATATCTACACCGCTATCTGTATGAACGTGGAAATATCTTCACCGCCATCTGTATGAACATGGATATATCTACACAGCCATCTGGATGAACATGGAAATATCTACACCGCTATCTGTATGAACATGGAAATATCTACACCACTATCTGTGTAAACATGCATACATCTTCACCGCTATCTGTATAAACATGGAAATATCTACACCGCTATCTGTATGACCATGGAAATATCTATACCGCTACCTGTTTGAACACGGAAATATCTACTCCGCTATCTGCATGATAATGGAAATATCTACACAGCTATCTGCATATACATGGAAATATCTACAAAGCTAATACTTTACACATGGAAATAACTACACCGCTCTCTCTATTAACATGGAAATATCTACACCGCCATCTGTATGAACATGGAAATATCTGCACCGCCATCTGTATGAACATATAAATATCTACACCGCCATCTGTATTAAGATGGAGATATCTACACCTCTATCTGTATAAACATGGAAATATCTACACTGCTATCTGTATAAACATGGAAATATCTACACCGCTATCTGTATAAACATGGAAATACCTACACCGCTACCTGTATAAACATGGAAGTATCAGCACAGCTATCTGTATGAACATGGAAATATCTACACCGCTATCTGTATGAACATGGAAATATCTACACCGATATCTGTATGAACATGTAAATATCTTCACCGCCATCTGTATGAACATAGATATATCTACACAGCCATCTGGATGAACATGGAAATATCAGCAACGCTGTCTGTATGGACATGGAAATATCTACACCGCTATCTGTATGAACATGGAAATATCTACACCGCTATCTGTATGAACATGGAAATATCTTCACCGCCATCTGTATGAACATGGATATATCTACACAGCCAGCTGGATGAAGATGGAAATATATACACCGCTATCTGTATGAACTTGGAAATATCTACACCGCTATCTGTGTAAACATGCATTCACCTTCACCGCTATCTGTATAAACATGGAAATGTCTACACCCCTATGGATATGAACATGGAAATATCTACTCCGCTACCTGTTTGAACATGGAAATATCTACACCGGTATCTGCATGAAAATGTAAATATCTACACAGCTATCTGCATATACATGGAAATATCTACAAAGCTATTTCTTTACACTTGGAAATATCTACACCGCTATCTCTATAAACATGGAAATATCTACACCGCCATCTGTATGAATATGGAAATATCTGCACTGCCATCTCTATGAACATATAAATATCTACATCGCCATCTGTATTAAGATGGAGATATCTACACCGCTATCTGTATAAACATGGAAATATCTACACCGCTATCTGTATAAACATGGAAATATCTACAACGCTACCAGTATAAACATGGAAATATCACCACCGCTATCTGTATGAACATGGAAATATCTACACAGCCATCTCAATGAACATGGAAATATCTACAACCCTATCTGTATGAACATGGAAATAGCTACACCGCTATCTGTATGAACATGGAAATATCTACGCCACTATCTGTATGAACATGGAAATATCTACACCGCTATCTGTATGAACATGGAAATATCTTCACCGCCATCTGTATGAACATGGATATATCTACACAGCCATCTGGATGAACATGGAAATATCTACACCGCTATCTGTATGAACATGGAAATAGCTACACCGCAATCTGTATGAACATGGAAATATCTACACCGCTATCTGTATGAAGATGGAAATATCTACACCGCTATCTGTATGAACATGGAAATATCTTCACAGCCATCTGTATGAACATGGATATATCTACACAGCCATCTGGATGGACATGGAAATATCAACACCGCTATCGGTATGAACCTGGAAATATCTACACCGCTATCTGTTTTAACATGCATACATCTTCACCGCTATCTGTATAAACATGGAAATATCTACACCGCTATCTGTATGAACATGGAAATATCTACACAGCTATCTGTTTGAACATGGATATATCTACACCGCTATCTGCATGAAAATGGAAATATCTACACAGCTATCTGCATATACATGGAAATATCTACAAAGCTATTTCTCAACACATGGAAATATCTACACCGCAATCTATATAAACATGGAAATATCTACACCGCCATCTGTATGAACATGGAAATATCTGCACCGCCATCTGTATGAACATACAAATATCTAGACCGCCATCTGTATTAAGATGGAGATATCTACACCGCTATCTGTATAAACATGGAAATATCTACACCGCTATCTGTATAAACATGGAAATATCTACACCGCTATCTGTATAAACATGGGAATATCTACACCGCTACCTGTATAAACATGGAAATATCAGCACCGCTATCTGTACGAACATGGAAATATCTACACCGCTATCTCTATGAACATGGAAATATCTACACCGCCATCTGTATGAACATGGATATATCTACACAGCCATCTGGACGAACATGGAAATATCAGCACCGCTGTCTGTATGAACATTCAAATATCTACACCGCTATCTGTATGAACATGGAAATATCTACACCGCTATCTGTATGAACATGGAAATAACTTCACCGACATCTGTATGAACATGGATATATCTACACAGCCATCTGGATGAACATGGAAATATCTACACTGCTATCTGTATGAACATGGAAATATCTACACCGCTATCTGTGTAAACAGGCATACATCTTCACCGCTATCTGTATAAACATGGATATATCTACACCGCTATCGGTATAAACATGGAAATATATACACCGCTACCTGTATAAACATGGAAATATCAGCACCGTTTTCTGTATGAACATGGAAATATCTACACAGCCATCTGGATGAAAATGGAAATAGTTACACGGCTATCAGTATGAACATGGAAATAGCTACACCGCTATCTGTATGAACATGGAAATATCTACACCGATATCTGTATGAACATGGAAATATCTACACCGCTATCTGTATGAACATGGAAATATCTTCACCGCCATCTGTATGAACATGAATATATCTACACAGCCATCTGGATGAACATGGAAATATCTACACCGCTATATGTATGAACATGGAATTAGCTACAGCGCTATCTGTATGAACATGGAAATATCTACACCGCTATCTGTATGAACATGGAAATATCTACACCGCTATCTGTATGAACATGGAAATATCTTCACCGCCATCTATATGAACATGGATACATCTACACAGCCATCTGGATGAACATGGACATATCTACACCGCTATCAGTATAAACATGGAAATATCTACACCACTATCTGTGTAAACATGCATACATCTTCACCGCTATCTGTATAAACATGGAAATATCTACACCGCTATCTGTATGACCATGGAAATATCTACACCGCTATCTGTTTGAACACGGAAATATCTACTCCGCTATCTGCATGAAAATGGAAATATCTACACAGCTCTCTGCATATACATGGAAATATCTACAAAGCTATTTCTTTACACATGGAAATAACTACACCGCTATCTCTATTAACATGGAAATATCTACACCGCCATCTGTATGAACATGGAAATATCTGCACCGCCATCTGTATGAACATACAGATATCTACACCGCCATCTGTATTAAGATGGAGATATCTACACCGCTATCTGTATAAACATGGAAATATCTACAACGCTATCTGTATAAACATGGAAATATCTACACCGCTATTTGTATAAACATGGAAATATCTACACCGCTACCTGTATAAAAATGGAAATATCAGCACCGCTATCTGTATGAACATGGAAATATCTACACAGCCATCTGGAGGAACATGGAAATATCTACACCGCTATCTGTATGAACATGGAAGTAGCTACACCGCTATCTGTATGAACATGGATATATCTACACAGCTATCTGTTTGAACATGGAAAGATCTACACCGCTATCTGTATGAACATGGAAATATCTTCACCGCCATCTGTATGAACATGGATATATCTACACAGCCATCTGGATGAACATGGATATATCTCCACCGCTATCTGCATGAACATGTAAATATCTACACCGCTATCTGTGTAAACGTGCATACATCTTCACCGCTATCTGTATAAACATGGAAATGTCTACACCCCTATGGATATGAACATGGAAATATCTACACCGCTATCTGTTTGAACATGGAAATATCTACACCGCTATCTGCATGAAAATGTAAATATCTACACAGCTATCTGCGTATACATGGAAATATCTACAAAGCTATTTCTTTACACATGGAAATATCTACACCGCTATCTCTATAAACATGGAAATATCTACACCACCATCTGTATGAACATGGAAATATCTGCACCGCCATCTGCATGAACATATAAATATCTACACCGCCATCTGTGTTAAGATGGAGATATCTACACCGCTATCTGTATAAACATGGAAATATCTACACCGCTATCTGTATAAACATGGAAATATCTATACCGCTATCTGTATAAACATGGAAATATCTACACTGCTACCTGTATAAACATGGAAATATCACCACCGCTATCTGTATGAACATGGAAATATCTGCAAAGCCATCTGAATGAACATGGAAATATCTACACCTCTATCTGTATGAACATGGAAATAGTTACACCGCTATCTGCATGAACATGGAAATATCTACGCCACTATCTATATGAACATGGAAATATCTACACCGCTATCTGTATGAACATGGAAATATCTTCACCGCCATCTGTATGAACATGGATATATCTACTCAGCCATCTGGATGAACATGGAAATAACTACACCGCTATCTGTATGAACATGGAAATAGCTACACCGCTATCTGTATGAACATGGATATATCTACACCGCTATCTGTATGAACATGGAAATATCTACACCGCTATCTGTATGAACATGGAAATATCTTCACCGCCATCTGTATGAACATGGATATATCTACACAGCAATCTGGATGAACATGGAAATATCAACACTGCAATCTGTATGAACATGGAAATATCTACACCGCTATCTGTGTTAACATGTATACATCTTCACCGCTATCTGTATAATCATGGAAATACCTACACCGCTATCTGTAAGAACATGGAAATATCTACACCGCTATCTGCATGAAAATGGAAATATCTACAGAGATATCTGCATATACATGGAAATATCTACAAAGCTATTTCTCTACACATGGAAATATCTACACCGCAATCTCTATAAACATGGAAATATCTACACAGCCATCTGTATGAACACGGAAATATCTGCACCGCCATCTGTATGAACATATAAATATCTAGACCGCCATCTGTATTAAGATGGAGATATCTACACCGCTATCTGCATAAACATGGAAATATCTACACCGCTATCTGTATAAACATGGAAATATCTACACCGCTATCTGTATAAGCATGGAAATACCTACACCGCTACCTATATAAACATGGAAATAACAGCACCGCTATCTGTATGAATATGGAAATATCTACACCGCTATCTCTATGAACATGGAAAAATCTACACCGATATCTGTATGAACATGGAAATATCTTCACCACCATCTGTATGAACATGGATATATCTACACAGCCATCTGGACGAACATGGAAATATCAGCACCGCTGTCTGTATGAACATGGAAATATCTACACCGCTATCTGTATGAACATGGAAATATCTACACCGCTATCTGTATGAACATGGAAATAACTTCACCGACATCTGTATGAACATGGATATATCTACACAGCCATCTGGATGAACATGGAAATATCTACACAGCTATCTGTATGAACATGCAAATATCTACACCGCTGTCTGTGTAAACATGCATACATCTTCACCGCTATCTGTATAAACATGGATATATCTACCCCGCTATCTGTATAAACATGGAAATATCTACACCGCTACCTGTATAAACATGGGAATATCAGCACCGTTATCTGTATGAACATGGAAATATCTACACAGCCATCTGGATGAAAATGGAAATAGGTACACCGCTATCTGTATGATCATGGAAATATCTACACCGCTATCCGTATGAACATGGAAATATCTAAACCGCTATCTGTATGAACATGGAAATATCTTCACCGCCATCTGTATGAACATGAATATATCTACACAGCCATCTAGATGAACATGGAAATATCTACACCGCTATATGTATGAACATGGAATTAGCTACACCGCTATCTGTATGAACATGGAAATATCTACACCGCTATCTGTATGAACATGGAAATATCTACACCACTATCTGTATGAACATGGAAATATCCTCACCGCCATCTGTATGACCATGGATATATCTACACAGCCATCTGGATGAAGATGGAAATATCTACACTGCTATCTGTATGAACATGGAAATATCTACACCACTATCTGTGTAAGCATGCATACATCTTCACCGCTATCTGTATAAACATGGAAATATCTACACCGCTATCTGTATGACCATGGAAATATCTACACCGCTATCTGTTTGAACACGGAAATATCTACTCCGCTATCTGCCTGAAAATGTAAATATCTACACAGCTATCTGCATATACATGGAAATATCTACAAAGTTATTTCTTTACAAATGGAAATAACTACACCGCTATCTCTATTAACATGGAGATATCTACACCGCCATCTGTATGAACATGGAAATATCTGCACCGCCATCTGTATGAACATATAAATATCTACACCGCCATCTGTATTAAGATGGAGATATCTACACCGCTATCTGTATATACATGGAAATATCTACACCGCTATCTGTATAAACATTTAAATATCTACACCGCTATCTGTATAAACATGGAAATATCTACACCGCTACCTGTATAAACATGGAAATATCAGCACCGCTATCTGTATGAACATGGAAATATCTACACCGCTATCTGTATAAACATGGAAATATCTACACCGATATCTGTATGAACATGGAAATATCTTCACCGCCATCTGTATGAACATAGGTATATCTACACAGCCATCTGGATGAACATGGAAATATAAGCAACGCTGTCTGTATGGACATGGAAATATCTACACCGTTATCTGTATGAACATGGAAATATCTACACCGCTATCTGTATGAACTTGGAAATATCTTCACCGCCATCTGTATGAACATAGATATATCTACACAGCCAGCTGGATGAAGATGGAAATATCTACACCGCTATCTGTATGAAAATGGAAATATCTACACCGCTATCTGTATGAACATGGAAATACCTTAACCGCCATCTGTAAGAACATGGATATATCTACACAGCCAGCTGGATGAAGATGGAAATATCTACACAGCTATCTGTATGAACATGGAAATATCTACACCCCTATGGATATGAACATGGAAATATCTACTCCGCTATCTGTTTGAACATGGAAATATCTACACCGCTATCTGCATGAAAATCTAAATATCTACACAGCTATCTGCATATACATGGAAATATCAACAAAGCTATTTCTTTACACATGGAAATATCCACACCGCTATCTCTATAAACATGGAAATATCTACACCGCCATCTGTATGAACATGGAAATATCTGCACCGCCATCTGTATGAACATATAAATATCTACACCGCCATCTGTATTAAGATGGAGATATCTACACCGCTATCTGTACATACATGGAAATATCTACACCGCTACCTGTATAAACATGGAAATATCTACACCGCTATCTGTATAAACATGGAAATATCTACACCGCTACCTGTATAAACATGGAAATATCACCACCGCTCTCTGTATGAACATGGAAATATCTACACAGCCATCTGAATGAACATGGAAATATCTACAAAGCTATCTGTATGAACATGGAAATAGCTACACCGCTATCTGTATGAACATGGAAATATCTACGCCACTATCTGAACATGGAAATATCTACACCGCTATCTGTATGAATATGGAAATATTTTCACCGCCATCTGTATGAACATGGATATATCTACACAGCCATCTGGATGAACATGGAAATAACTACACTGCTATCTGAATGAACATGGAAATAGCTACACCGCTATCTGTATGAACATGGAAATATCTACACCGCTATCTGTATGAACATGGAAATATCTACACCGCTATCTGTATGAACATGGAAATATCTTCACCGCCATCTGTATGAACATGGATATATCTACACAGCCATCTGGATGAACATGGAAATATCAACACCGCTATCTGTATGAACATGGAAATATCTACACCGCTATCTGTGTTAACATGCATACATCTTCACCGCTATCTGTATAAACATGGAAATATCTACACCGCTATCTGTATGAACATGGAAATATCTACACAGCTATCTGTTTGAACATGGAAATATCTACACCGCTATCTGCATATACATGGAAATATCTACAAAGCTATTTCTCTACACATGGAAATATCTACACCGCCATCTGTATGAACATGGAAATATCTGCACCACCATCTGTATGAACATATAAATATCTACACCGCCATCTGTATTAAGATGGAGATATCTACACCGCTGTCTGTATAAACATGGAAATATCTACACCGCTATCTGTATAAACATGGAAATATCTACACCGCTATCTGTATAAACATGGAAATATCTACACCGCTACCTGTATAAACATGGAAATATCAGCACCGCTATCTGTATGAACATGGAAATATCTACACCGCTATCTCTATGAACATGGAAATATCTACACCGATATCTGTATGAACATGGAAATATCTTCACCGCCATCTGTATGAACATGGATATATCTACACAGCCATCCGGACGAACATGGAAATATCAGCACCGCTGTCTGTATGAACATGGAAATATCTACACCGCTATCTGTATGAACATGGAAATATCTACACCGCTATCTGTATTAACATGGAAATATCTTCACTGACATCTGTATGAACATGGATATATCTACACAGCCATCTGGATGAACATGGAAATAACTACACCGCTATCTGTATGAACATGGAAATATCTACACCGCTATCTGTGTAAACATGCATACATCTTCACCGCTATCTGTATAAACATGGATATATCTACACCGCTATCTGTATAACCATGGAAATATCTACACCGCTACCTGTATAAACATGGAAATATCAGCACCGTTACCTGTATGAACATGGAAATATCTACACAGCCATCTGGATGAAAATGGAAATATCTACACCGCTATCTGTATGAACATGGAAATAGCTACACCGCTATCTGTTTGAACATGGAAATATCTACACCGCTATCTGTATGAACATGGAAATATCTACACCGCTATCTGTATGAACATGGAAATATCTTCACCGCCATCTGTATGAACATGAATATATCTACACAGCCATCTGGATGAACATGGAAATATCTACACCGCTATATGTATGAACATGGAATTAGCTACACCGCTATCTGTACGAACATGGAAATATCTACACCGCTATCTGTATGAACATGGAAATATCTACACCGCTATCTGTATGAACATGGAAATATCATCACCGCCATCTGTATGAACATGGATATATCTACACAGCCATCTGAATGAACATGGAAATATCTACACCGCTATCTGTATGAACATGGAAATAGCTACACCGCTATCTGTATGAACAGGGAAATATCTACACCACTATCTGTATGAACATGGAAATATCTACACCGCTATCTGCATGAACGTGGAAATATCTTCACCGCAATCTGTATGAACATGGATATACCTACACTGCCATCTGGATGAACATGGAAATATCTACACCGCTATCTGTATGAACATGGAAATAGCTACACCTCTGTCTGTATGAACATGGAAATATCTACACCGCTATCTGTATGAACATGGAAAGATCTACACCGCTATCTGTATGAACATGGAAATATCTTAACTGCCATCAGTATGAACATGGATATATCTACACAGCCATCTGGATGAACATGGAAATATCTACACCACTATCTGTACGAACATGGAAATATCTACACCGCTGTCTGCATGAAAATGGAAATATCTATACAGCTATCTGCATATACATGGAAACATCTACAAAGCTATTTCTTTACACATGGAAATAACTACACCGCTATCTCTATAAACATGAAAATATCTTCACCGCCATCTGTATGAACATGGAAATATCTGCACCGCCATCTGTATGAACACATAAATAACTAAACCGCCATCTGTATGAAGATGGAGATATCTACACCGCTATCTGTATAAACATGGAAATATCTACACCGCTATCTGTATAAACCTGGAAATATCTACACCGTTATCTGTATAAACATGGAAATATCTACACCGCTACCTGTATAAACATGGAAATATCAGCACCGCTATCTGTATGAACATGGAAATATCTTCACAGCCATCTGGATGAACATGGAATTATCTACACCGCTATCTTTATGAACATGGAAATAGCTACACCGGTATCTGTATGAACATGGAAATATCTACACCAAAATCTGTATGAACATGGAAATATCTACACCGCTATCTGTGTAAACATGCATACATCTTCACCGCTATCTGTATAAACATGGAAATACCTACACCGCTATCTGTATGAACATGGAAATATCTACACCGCTATCTGTTTGAACATGGAAATATCTACACCGCTATCTGTATGTAAATGGAAATATCTACACAGCTATCTGCATATACTTGGAAATATCTACAAAGCTATCTCTTTACACATGGAAATAACTACACCGCTATCTCTATAAACATGGAAATATCTTCACCACCATCTGTATGAACATGGAAATATCTGCACCGGCATCTGTATGAACATATAAATATCTGCACCTCCATCTGTATTAAGATGCAGATATCTACACCGCTATCTGTATAAACATGGAAATATCTACACCGCTATCTGTATAAACATGGAAATATCTACACCGCTATCTGTATAAACATGGAAATATCTACACCGCTACCTGTATAAACATGGAAATATCAGCACCGCTATCTGTATGAACATGGAAATATCTACACCGCTATCTGTATGAACATGGAAATATCTACACCGCTATCTGTATGAACATGGAAATATCTTCACCGCCATCTGTATGAACATAGATATTTCTACACAGCCATCTGGATGAACATGGAAATATCAGCAACGCTGTCTGTATGGACATGGAAATATCTACACTGCTATCTGTATGAACATGGAAATATCTACACCGCTATCTGTATGAATATGGAAATATCTTCACCGCCATCTGTATGAACATGGATATATCTACACAGCCAGCTGGATGAAGATGGAAATATCTACAACCGCTATCTGTATGAACATGGAAATATCTACACCGCTATCTGTGTAAACATGCATTCATCTTCACCGCTATCTGTATAAACATGGACATATCTACACTGCTATCTGTATGAACATGGAAATATCTACACCGCTATCTGTTTGAACATGGAAATATCTACACCGCTATCTGCATGAAAATGGAAATATCTACTAAGCTATCTGCATATACATGGAAATATCTATACAGCTATCTCTTTACACATGGAAATAACTACACCGCGATCTCTGTAAACATGGAAATATCTACACCGCCATCTGTATGAACATGGAAATATCTTCACCGCCATCCGTATGAACATGGATATATCTACGCAGCCATCTGGATGAACATGGAAATATCTACACCGCTATCTGTATGAACATGGAAATCTCTACACCGCTATCTATGTAAACATGCATACATCTTCACCGCTATCTGTATAAACATGGAAATATCTACACTGCTATCTGCATGAACATGGAAATATCTACACCGCTATCTGAACATGGAAATATCTACACCGCTATCTGCATGTAAATGGAAATATCTACACAGCTATCTGCATATACATGGAAATATCTACAAAGCTATTTCTCTACACATGGAAATATCTACACCGCAATCTCTATAAACATGGAAATATCTTCACCGCCATCTGTATGAACATGGAAATATCTGCACCGCCATCTGTATGAACATATAAATATCTAGACCGCCATCTGTATTAAGATGGAGATATCTACACCGCTATCTGTATAAACATGGAAATATCTACACCGCTATCTGTATAAACATGGAAATATCTACACCGCTATCTGTATAAACATGGAAATATCTACACCGCTGCCTGTATAAACATGGAAATATCAGCACCGCTTTCTGTATGAACATGGAAATATCTACACCGCTATCTGTATGAACATGGAAATATCTACACCGATATCTGTATGAACATGGAAATATCTTCACCGCCATCTGTATCAACATGGATGTATCTACACAGCCATCTGGACGAACATGGAAATATCAGCACCGCTGTCTGTATGAACATGGAAATATCTACACCGCTATCTGTATGAACATGGAAATATCTACACCGCTATCTGTATGAACATGGAAATAACTTCACCGACATCTGTATGAAAATGGATATATCTACACAGCCATCTGGATGAACATGGAAATATCTACACCGCTATCTGTATGAACATGGAAATATCTACACCGCTATCTGTATAAACATGGAATTATCTACACCGCTATCTGTATAAACATGGAATTATCTACACCGCTATCTGTATGACCATGGAAATATCTACACCGCTATCTGTTTGAACACGGAAATATCTACTCCGCTATCTGCATGAGAATGGAAATATCTACACAGCTATCTGCATATACATGGAAATATCTACAAAGCTATTTCTTTACACATTGAAATAACTACACCGCTATCTCTATTAACAGGGAAATATCTACACCGCCATCTGTATGAACATGGAAATATCTGCACCGCCATCTGTATGAACATATAAATATCTACACCGCCATCTGTATTAAGAAGGAGATATCTACACCGCTATCTGAATAAACTTCGAAATATCTACAACGCTATCTGTATAAACATGGAAACATCTACACCGCTATCTGTATAAACATGGATATATCTACACCGCCATCTGTATGAAGATAAAAATATCAGCACTGCCATCTGTATGAACATGGAAATATCTACACAGCCATCTAGATGAACATGGAAATATCTACACCGCTATCTGTATGAACATGGAAATAGCTACACCGCTATCTGTATGAACATGGAAATATCTACACCACTACCTGTATGAACATGGAAATATCTACACCGCTATCTGCATGAACATGGAAATATCTTCACCGCCATCTGTATGAACATGGATATATCTACACAGCAATCTGGATGAAAATGGAAATATCTACACCGCCATCTGTATGAAGATGGAAATAGCTACACCGCTATCTGTTTAAACATGCATACATCTTCACCGCTATCTGTATAAACATGGAAATATCTACACCGCTATCTGTATAAACATGGAAATATCTACACCGCTATCTGTATAAACATGGAAATTTCTACACCACTACCTGTATAAACAAGGAAATATCAGCACCGCTATGTGTATGAACATGGAAATGTCTACACCACTAACTGTATAAACATGGAAATATCACCACCGCTAACTGCATGAACATGGAAATATCTACACAGCCATCTGAATGAACATGGAAATATCTACACCGCTATCTGTATGAACATGGAAATATCTTCACCGCCATCTGTATGAACATGGATATATCTACACAGCCATCTGGATGAACATGGAAATAACTACACCGCTATCTGTATGAACAAGGAAATAGCTACTCCGCTATCTGTGTTAACATGCATACATCTTCACCGCTATCTGTATAAACATGGAAATACCTACACCGCTATCTGTAAGAACATGGAAATATCTACACAGCTATCTGTCTGAACATGGAAATATCTACACCGCTATCTGCATGAAAATGGAAATATCTAAACAGCTATCTGCATATACATGGAAATATCTACAAAGCTATTTCTCTTCACAAGGAAATATCTACACCGCAATCTCTATAAACATGGAAATATCTACACCGCCATCTGTATGAACATGGAAATATCTGCACCGCCATCTGTATGAACATATAAATATCTAGACCGCCATCTGTATTAAGATGGAGATATCTACACCGCAATCTGTATAAACACGGAAATATCTACACCGCTACCTGTATAAACATGGAAATATCTACACCGCTATCTGTATAAACCTGGAAATATCTACACCGCTACCTGTATAAACATGGAAATATCAGCACCGCTATCTGTATGAACATGGAAATATCTACACCGCTATCTCTATGAACATGGAAATATCTACACCGATATCTGTAAGAACATGGAAATATCTTCACCGCCATCTGTATGAACATGGATATATCTACACAGCCATCTGGACGAAAATGGAAATATCAGCACCGCTGTCTGTATGAACATGGAAATATCTACACCGCTATCTGTATGAACATGGAAATATCTACACCGCTATCTGTATGAACATGGAAATATCTTCACCGCCATCCGTATGAACATGGATATATCTACGCAGCCATCTGGATGAACATGGAAATATCTACACCGCTATCTATATGAACATGGAAATCTCTACACCGCTATCTGTGTAAACATGCATACATCTTCACCGATATCTGTATAAACATGGAAATATCTACACTGCTATCTGCATGAACATGGAAATATCTACACCGCTGTCTGTATGAACATGGAAATATCTTCACCGCCATCTGTACGAACATGGATATATCTACACAGCCATCTGGATGAACATGGAAGTATCTACACTTCTATCTGTAAGAACATGGAAACAGCTACACCGCTATCTGTATGAACATGGAAATATCTACACCGCTATCTGTATGAACACGGAAATATCTACACCGCTATCTGTATGAACATGGAAATATCTTCACCGCCATCTGTATGAACATGAATATATCTACACAGCCATCTGGATGAACATGGAAATATCTACAACTCTATATGTATGAACATGGAATTAGCTACACCGGTATCTGAATGAACATGGAAATATCTACACCGCTATCTGTATGAACATGGAAATATCTACACCGCTATCTGTATGAACATGGAAATATCTTCACCGCCATCTGTATGAACATGGATATATCTACACAGCCATCTGGATGAACATGGAAATATCTACACCGCTATCTGTATGAACATGGAAATATCTACACCGCTCTCTGTGTAAACATGCATACATCTTCACCGCTATCTGTATAAACATGGAAATATCTACACCGCTATCCGTATAAACATGGAAATATCAGCACCGCTATCTGTATGAACATGGAAATATCTACACAGCCATCTGGACGAACATGGAAATATCTACACTGCTATCTGTATGAACATGGAAATAGCTACACCGCTATCTGTATGAACATGGAAACACCTACAACACTGTCTGTATGAACATGGAAATATCTACACCGCTATCTGTATGAACATGGAAATATCTTCACCGCCATCTGTATGAACATGGATATATCTACACAGCCATCTGGATGAACATGGAAATATCTACACCGCTACCTGTATAAACATGGAAATATTAGCACCGCAATCTGTATGAACATGGAAATATCTACAACGCTCTCTGTATGAACATGGAAATATCTACACCACTATCTGTATGAACATGGAAATAGCTACACAGCCATCTGCATGAACATAGAAATACCTACACCGCTATCTGTATGAACATGGAAATATCTACACCGCTATCTGTATGAACATGGAAATATCTACACCGCTATCTCTGTGAGCATGGAAATATCTTCACTGCCATATGTATGAACATGGATATATCTGCACAGCCATCTGGATGAACATGGAAACATCTACACCTCTATATGTATGAACATGCAAATAGCTACACCGCTATCTGTATGAACATGGAAATATCTTCACCGCCATCTGTGTGAACATGGATATATCTACACAGCCATCTGGATGAACATGGAAATATCTACACCGCTATCTGTATGAACATGGAAATATCTACACCGCTTTCTGTGTAAACATGCATACATCTTCACCACTATCTGTATAAACATGGAAATACCTACACTGCTATCTGTATGAACATGGAAATATCTACAGCGCTATCTGTTTGAACATGGAAATATCTACACCGCTATCAGCTTGAAAATGGAAATATCTACAAAGCTGTCTGCATATACATGGAAATATCTATGCAGCTATCTCTTTACACATGGAAATAACTACACCGCTATCTCTATAAACATGGAAATATCTACACCGCCATCTGTATGAACATGGAAATATCTGCACCGCCGTCTGTATGAACATATAAATTTCTACACCACCGTCTGTATTAAGATGGAGATATCTACACCGCTATCTGTATAAACATGGAAATATCTACACCGCTATCTGTATAAACATGGAAATATCTACACCGCAATCTGTATAAACATGGAAATATCTACACCGCTACCTGTATAAACATGGAAATATTAGCACCGCAATCTGTATGAACATGTAAATATCTACACCGCTATCTGTATGAACATGGAAATATCTACACCACTATCTGTATGAACATGGAAATAGCTACACTGCCATCTGCATGAACATAGAAATATCTACACCGCTATCTGTATGAACATGGAAATATCTACACCGCTATCTGTATGAACATGGAAATATCTACACCGCTATCTGTATGAACATATAAATATCTACACAGCCATCTGTATTAAGATGGAGATATCTACACCGCTATATGTATAAACATGGAAATATTTACACCGCTATCTGTATGAACATGGAAATATCTACACCGCTATCTGTTTGAACATGGAAATATCTACACCACTACCTGCATGAAAATGGAAATATCTACCCAGCTATCTGCATATACATGGAAATATCTACAAAGTTATTTCTTTCCACATGGAAATAACTACACCGCTATCTCTATAAACATGGAAATATCTACAAAGCCATCTGTATGAACATGGAAATATCCGCACCGCCATCTGTATGAACATATAAATATCTACACCACCATCTGTATTAAGATGGAGATATCTACATCGCTATCTGTATAAACATGGAAATATCTACACCGATATCTGTATGAACATAGATATATCTACACAGCCGTCTGGATGAACATGGAAATATCTACACCGCTATCTGTATGAACATGGAAATATCTACACCGCTATCTGTGTGAACATGGAAATATCTTCACCGCCATATGTATGAACATGGATATATCTACACAGCCATCTGGATGAACATGGAAACATCTACACCTCTATATGTATGAACATGCAAATAGCTACACCGCTATCTGTATGAACATGGAAATATCTACACCGCTATCTGTATGAACATGGAAGTATCTACACCGCAATCTGTATGAACATGGAAATATTTTCACCGCCACATGTATGAACACGGATATATCTACACAGCCATCTGGATGAACATGGAAATATCCACACCGCTATCAGTATGAACATGGAAATATCTACACCGCTATCTGTTTGAACATGGAAATATCTACTCCGCAATCTGCATGAAAAAGGATATATCTACACAGCTGTCTGTATATACATGGAAATATCTACAAAGCTATTTCTTTACACATGGAAATAACTACACCGCTATCTGTATGAACATGGAAAGATCTACACCGCTATCTGTATGAACATGGAAATATCTACACCGCTATCTGTATGAACATGGAAAGATCTACACCGCTATCTGTATGAACATGGAAATATCTTCACCGCCATCTGTATGAACATGGATATATCTATACAGCCATCTGGATGAACATGGAAATATCTACACCACTATATGTATGAACATGGAAGTAGCTACACCGCTATCTGTATGAACATGGAAATATCTACACCGCTATCTGTATGAACAAGGAAATATCTACACCGCTATCTGTATGAACATGGAAATATCTTCACCGCCATCTGTATGAACATGGATATATCTAAACAGCCATCTGGATGAACATGGAAATATCTACACCGCTATCTGTATGAACATGGAAACATCTACACCGCTATCTGTGTAAACATGCATACATTTTCACCGCTATCTGTATAAACATGGAAATATCTACACCGCTACCTGTATAAACATGGAAATATCAGCACCGCTATCTGTATGAACATGGAAATATCTACACAGCCATCTGGATGAACATAGAAATATCTACACCCCTATCTGTATGAACATGGAAATAGCTACACTGCTATCTGTATGAACATGGAAATGTCCACACCGCTATCTGTATGAACATGGAAATATCTACCCCGCCATCTGTATGAACATGGAAATATCTTCACCGCTATATGTATGAACATGGAAATAGCTACACCGCTATCTGTATGAACATGGAAATATCTACACCGCTATCTGTATGAACATGGAAATATCTTCACCGCCATCTGTGTGAACATGGATATATCTACACAGCCATCTGGATGAACATGGAAATATCTACACCGCTATCTGTATGAACATGGAAATATCTACACCGCTATCTGTGTAAACATGCATACATCTTCACCACTTTCTGTATAAAAATGGAAATACCTACACTGCTATCTGTATGAACATGGAAATATCTACAGCGCTATCTGTTTGAACATGGAAATATCTACACCGCTATCAGCATGAAAATGGAAATATCTACAAAGCTATCTGCATATACATAGAAATATCTATACAGCTATCTCTTTACACATGGAAATAACTACACCGCTATCTCTATAAACATGGAAATATCTACACCGCCATCTGTATGAACATGGAAATATCTGCACCGCCGTGTGTATGAACATATAAATTTCTACACCACCGTCTGTATTAAGATGGAGATATCTACACCGCTATCTGTATAAACATGGAAATGTCTACACCGCTATCTGTATAAACATGGAAATATCTACACCGCTATCTGTATAAACATGGAAATATCTACACCGCTAAATGTATAAACATGGAAATAAAAGCACCGCAATCTGTATGAACATGGAAATATCTACACCGCTATCTGTATGAACATGGAAATATCTACACCACTATCTGTATGAACATGGAAATAGCTACACAGCCATCTGCATGAACATAGAAATATCTACACCGCAATCTGTATGAACATGGAAATATCTACACCGCTATCTGTATGAACATGGAAATATCTACACCGCTATCTGTGTGAACATATAAACATCTACACAGCCATCTGTATTAAGATGGAGATATCTACACCGCTATATGTATAAACATGGAAATATTTACGCCGATATCTGTATGAACATGGAAATATCTTCACCGCCATCTGTATGAACATATAAATATCTGCACCGCCATCTGTATTAAAATGGAGATATCTACACCGCTATCTGTATAAACATGGAAATATCTACACTGCTATCTGTATGAACATGGAAATATCTACACCGCTATCTGTTTGAACATGGAAATATCTACACCGCTATCTGTTTGAACATGGATATATCTAAACAGCCATCTGGACGAACATGGAAATATCTACACCGCTATATGTATGAGCATGGAAATAGCTATACTGCTATCTGTATGAACATGGAAATAGCTACACCGCTATCTGTATGAACATGGAAATATCTACACCGCTATCTGTATGAACATGGAAATATATTCACCGCCATCTGTACGAACATGGGTATGTCTACACAGCCATCTGGATGAACATGGAAATATCTACACCGCTATCTGTATGAAATTGGAAATATCTACACCGCTATCTGTGTAAACATGCATACATATTCACCGCTATCTGTATAAACATGGAAATATCTACACCGCTATCTGTATGAACATGGAAATATCTACACCGCTATCTGTTTCAGCATGGAAATATCTACACCGCTATCTGCATGAAAATGGAAATATCTACACAGCTATCTGCATATACATGGAAATATCTACAAAGCTATCTCTTTACACATGGAAATAACTACACCGCTATCTCTATAAACATGGAAATATCTACACCGCCATCTGTATGAACTTGGAAATATCTGCACCGCCATCTGTATGAACATATAAATATCTGCACCGCCATCTGTATTAAAATGGAGATATCTACACCGCTATCTGTATAAACATGGAAATATCTACACTGCTATCTGTATGAACATGGAAATATCTACACCGCTATCTGTTTGAACATGGAAATATCTACACCGGTATCAGCATGAAAATGGAAATATCTACAAAGCTATCTGCATATACATGGAAATATCTATACAGCTATCTCTTTACACATGGAAATAACTACACCGCTATCTCTATAAACATGGAAATATCTACACCGCCATCTGTATGAACATGGAAATATCTACACTGCCGTCTGTATGAACATATAAATATCTACACCGCCATCTGTATTAAGATGGAGATATCCACACCACTATCTGTATAAACATGGAAATATCTACACCGCTATCTGTGTAAACATGGAAATATCTACACCCCTATCTGTATAAACATGGAAATATCTACACCGCTACCTGTATAAACATGGAAATATCAGCACCGCTATCTGTATGAACATGGAAATATCTACACTGCTATCTGTATGAACATAGAAATATCTACACCGCGATCTGTATGAACATGGAAATATCACCACCGCTATCTGTATGAACATGGAAATATCTACACCACAATCTGTATAAACATGGAAATATCTACACAGCCATCTGCCTGAACATAGAAATATCTACACCGCTATCTGTATGAACATGGAAATATCTACACCGCTATCTGTATGAACATGGAAATATCTACACCGCTATCTGTATGAACATATAAACATCTACACAGCCATCTGTATTAAGATGGAGATATCTACACCGCTATATGTATAAACATGGAAATATTTACGCCGATATCTGTATGAACATGGAAATATCTTCACCGCCATCTGTATGAACATGGATATATCTACACTGCCATCTGGATGAACATGGAAATATCTACACCGCTATCTGTATGAAAATGGAAATATCTACACCGCTATCTGTGTAAACATGCATACATATTCACCGCTATCTGTATAAACATGGAAATATCTACACCGCTATCTGTATGAACATGGAAATATCTACACCGCTATCTGTTTCAGCATGGAAATATCTACACCGCTATCTGCATGAAAATGGAAATATCTACACAGCTATCTGAATATACATGGAAATATCTACAAAGCTATCTCTTTACACATGGAAATAACTACACCGCTATCTCTATAAACATGGAAATATCTACACCGCCATCTGTATGAACTTGGAAATATCTGCACCGCCATCTGTATGAACATATAAATATCTGCACCGCCATCTGTATTAAAATGGTGATATCTACACCGCTATCTGTATAAACATGGAAATATCTACACTGCTATCTGTATGAACATGGAAATATCTACACCGCTATCTGTTTGAACATGGAAATATCTACACCGGTATCAGCATGAAAATGGAAATATCTACAAAGCTATCTGCATATACATGGAAATATCTATACAGCTATCTCTTTACACATGGAAATAACTACACCGCTATCTCTATAAACATGGAAATAACTACACCGCCATCTGTATGAACATGGAAATGTCTACACTGCCGTCTGTATGAACATATAAATATCTACACCGCCATCTGTATTAAGATGGAGATATCCACACCACTATCTGTATAAACATGGAAATATCTACACCGCTATCTGTGTAAACATGGAAATATCTACACCCCTATCTGTATAAACATGGAAATATCTACACCGCTACCTGTATAAACATGGAAATATCAGCACCGCTATCTGTATGAACATGGAAATATCTACACTGCTATCTGTATGAACATAGAAATATCTACACCGCTATCTGTATGAACATGGAAATATCACCACCGCTATCTGTATGAACATGGAAATATCTACACCACAATCTGTATAAACATGGAAATAGCTACACAGCCATCTGCATGAACATAGTAATATCTACACCGCTATCTGTCTGAACATGGAAATATCTACACCGCTATCTGTATGAACATGGAAATATCTACACCGCTATCTGTATGAACATATAAACATCTACACAGCCATCTGTATTAAGATGGAAATATCCACACCGCTATATGTATAAACATGGAAATATTTACGCCGATATCTGTATGAACATGGAAATATCTTCACCGCCATCTGTATGAACATGGATATATCTACACTGCCATCTGGATGAACATGGAAATATCTACACCGCTATCTGTATGAACATGGAAATATCTACACCGCTATCTGTGTAAACATGCATACATCTTCACCGCTATCTGTATAAACATGGAAGTATCTACACCGCTATCTGTATAAACATGGAAATATCTACACCGCTACCTGTATAAACATGGAAATATCAGCACCGCTATCTGTATGAACATGGAAATATCTACACAGCCATCTGGATGAATATGGAAATATCTACACCGCTATCTGTATAAACATGGAAATAGCTACACCGCTATCTGTATGAAAATGGAAATATCTACACCACTATCTGTATGAACATGGAAATACCTTCACCGCCATCTGTATGAACATGGATATATCTCAACAGCCATCTGGATGAACATGGAAATATCTACACCGCTAAATGTATGAGCATGGAAATAGCTATACTGCTATCTGTATGAACATGGAAATAGCTACACCGCTATCTGTATGAACATGGAAATATCTACACCGCTATCTGTATGAACATGGAAATATATTCACCGCCATCTGTACGAACATGGGTATGTCTACACAGCCATCTGGATGAACATGGAAATATCTACACCGCTATCTGTATGAAAATGGAAATATCTACACCGCTATCTGTGTAAACATGCATACATATTCACCGCTATCTGTATAAACATGGAAATATCTACACCGCTATCTGTATGAACATGGAAATATCTACACCGCTATCTGTTTCAGCATGGAAATATCTACACCGCTATCTGCATGAAAATGGAAATATCTACACAGCTATCTGCATATACATGGAAATATCTACAAAGCTATCTCTTTACACATGGAAATAACTACACCGCTATCTCTATAAACATGGAAATATCTACACCGCCATCTGTATGAACTTGGAAATATCTGCACCGCCATCCGTATGAACATATAAATATCTGCACCGCCATCTGTATTAAAATGGAGATATCTACACCGCTATCTGTATAAACATGGAAATATCTACACTGCTATCTGTATGAACATGGAAATATCTACACCGCTATCTGTTTGAACATGGAAATATCTACACCGGTATCAGCATGAAAATGGAAATATCTACAAAGCTATCTGCATATACATGGAAATATCTATACAGCTATCTCTTTACACATGGAAATAACTACACCGCTATCTCTATAAACATGGAAATATCTACACCGCCATCTGTATGAACATGGAAATATCTACACTGCCGTCTGTATGAACATATAAATATCTACACCGCCATCTGTATTAAGATGGAGATATCCACACCACTATCTGTATAAACATGGAAATATCTACACCGCTATCTGTGTAAACATGGAAATATCTACACCCCTATCTGTATAAACATGGAAATATCTACACCGCTACCTGTATAAACATGGAAATATCAGCACCGCTATCTGTATGAACATGGAAATATCTACACTGCTATCTGTATGAACATAGAAATATCTACACCGCTATCTGTATGAACATGGAAATATCACCACCGCTATCTGTATGAACATGGAAATATCTACACCACAATCTGTATAAACATGGAAATAGCTACACAGCCATCTGCATGAACATAGAAATATCTACACCGCTATCTGTATGAACATGGAAATATCTACACCGCTATCTGTATGAACATGGAAATATCTACACCGCTATCTGTATGAACATATAAACATCTACACAGCCATCTGTATTAAGATGGAGATATCTACACCGCTATATGTATAAACATGGAAATATTTACGCCGATATCTGTATGAACATGGAAATATCTTCACCGCCATCTGTATGAACATGGATATATCTACACTGCCATCTGGATGAACATGGAAATATCTACACCGCTATCTGTATGAAAATGGAAATATCTACACCGCTATCTGTGTAAACATGCATACATATTCACCGCTATCTGTATAAACATGGAAATATCTACACCGCTATCTGTATGAACATGGAAATATCTACACCGCTATCTGTTTCAGCATGGAAATATCTACACCGCTATCTGCATGAAAATGGAAATATCTACACAGCTATCTGAATATACATGGAAATATCTACAAAGCTATCTCTTTACACATGGAAATAACTACACCGCTATCTCTATAAACATGGAAATATCAACACCGCCATCTGTATGAACTTGGAAATATCTGCACCGCCATCTGTATGAACATATAAATATCTGCACCGCCATCTGTATTAAAATGGTGATATCTACACCGCTATCTGTATAAACATGGAAATATCTACACTGCTATCTGTATGAACATGGAAATATCTACACCGCTATCTGTTTGAACATGGAAATATCTACACCGGTATCAGCATGAAAATGGAAATATCTACAAAGCTATCAGCATATACATGGAAATATCTATACAGCTATCTCTTTACACATGGAAATAACTACACCGCTATCTCTATAAACATGGAAATAACTACACCGCCATCTGTATGAACATGGAAACGTCTACACTGCCGTCTGTATGAACATATAAATATCTACACCGCCATCTGTATTAAGATGGAGATATCCACACCACTATCTGTATAAACATGGAAATATCTACACCGCTATCTGTGTAAACATGGAAATATCTACACCCCTATCTGTATAAACATGGAAATATCTACACCGCTACCTGTATAAACATGGAAATATCAGCACCGCTATCTGTATGAACATGGAAATATCTACACTGCTATCTGTATGAACATAGAAATATCTACACCGCTATCTGTATGAACATGGAAATATCATCACCGCTATCTGTATGAACATGGAAATATCTACACCACAATCTGTATAAACATGGAAATAGCTACACAGCCATCTGCATGAACATAGTAATATCTACACCGCTATCTGTATGAACATGGAAATATCTACACCGCTATCTGTATGAACATGGAAATATCTACACCGCTATCTGTATGAACATATAAACATCTACACAGCCATCTGTATTAAGATGGAGATAGCTACACCGCTATATGTATAAACTTGGAAATATTTACGCCGATATCTGTATGAACATGGAAATATCTTCACCGCCATCTGTATGAACATGGATATATCTACACTGCCATCTGGATGAACATGGAAATATCTACACCGCTATCTGTATGAACATGGAAATATCTACACCGCTATCTGTGTAAACATGCATACATCTTCACCGCTATCTGTATAAACATGGAAGTATCTACACCGCTATCTGTATAAACATGGAAATATCTACACCGCTACCTGTATAAACATGGAAATATCAGCACCGCTATCTGTATGAACATGGAAATATCTACACAGCCATCTGGATGAATATGGAAATATCTACACCGCTATCTGTATAAACATGGAAATAGCTACACCGCTATCTGTATGAAAATGGAAATATCTACACCACTATCTGTATGAACATGGAAATACCTTCACCGCCATCTGTATGAACATGGATATATCTCAACAGCCATCTGGATGAACATGGAAATATCTACACCGCTAAATGTATGAGCATGGAAATAGCTATACTGCTATCTGTATGAACATGGAAATAGCTACACCGCTATCTGTATGAACATGGAAATATCTACACCGCTATCTGTATGAACATGGAAATATATTCACCGCCATCTGTACGAACATGGGTATGTCTACACAGCCATCTGGATGAACATGGAAATATCTACACCGCTATCTGTATGAAAATGGAAATATCTACACCGCTATCTGTGTAAACATGCATACATATTCACCGCTATCTGTATAAACATGGAAATATCTACACCGCTATCTGTATGAACATGGAAATATCTACACCGCTATCTGTTTCAGCATGGAAATATCTACACCGATATCAGCATGAAAATGGAAATATCTACACAGCTATCTGCATATACATGGAAATATCTACACAGCTATCTCTTTACACATGGAAATAACTACACCGCTATCTCTATAAACATGGAAATATCTACACCGCCATCTGTATGAACTTGGAAATATCTGCACCGCCATCCGTATGAACATATAAATATCTGCACCGCCATCTGTATTAAAATGGAGATATCTACACCGCTATCTGTATAAACATGGAAATATCTACACTGCTATCTGTATGAACATGGAAATATCTACACCGCTATCTGTTTGAACATGGAAATATCTACACCGGTATCAGCATGAAAATGGAAATATCTACAAAGCTATCTGCATATACATGGAAATATCTATACAGCTATCTCTTTACACATGGAAATAACTACACCGCTATCTCTATAAACATGGAAATATCTACACCGCCATCTGTATGAACATGGAAATATCTACACTGCCGTCTGTATGAACATATAAATATCTACACCGCCATCTGTATTAAGATGGAGATATCCACACCACTATCTGTATAAACATGGAAATATCTACACCGCTATCTGTGTAAACATGGAAATATCTACAACCCTATCTGTATAAACATGGAAATATCTACACCGCTACCTGTATAAACATGGAAATATCAGCACCGCTATCTGTATGAACATGGAAATATCTACACTGCTATCTGTATGAACATAGAAATATCTACACCGCTATCTGTATGAACATGGAAATATCACCACCGCTATCTGTATGAACATGGAAATATCTACACCACAATCTGTATAAACATGGAAATAGCTACACAGCCATCTGCATGAACATAGAAATATCTACACCGCTATCTGTATGAACATGGAAATATCTACACCGCTATCTGTATGAACATGGAAATATCTACACCGCTATCTGTATGAACATATAAACATCTACACAGCCATCTGTATTAAGATGGAGATATCTACACCGCTATATGTATAAACATGGAAATATTTACGCCGATATCTGTATGAACATGGAAATATCTTCACCGCCATCTGTATGAACATGGATATATCTACACTGCCATCTGGATGAACATGGAAATATCTACACCGCTATCTGTATGAACATGGAAATATCTACACCGCTATCTGTGTAAACATGCATACATCTTCACCGCTATCTGTATAAACATGGAAGTATCTACACTGCTATCTGTATAAACATGGAAATATCTACACCGCTACCTGTATAAACATGGAAATGTCAGCACCGCTATCTGTATGAACATGGAAATAACTACACAGCCATCTGTATGAATATGGAAATATCTACACCGCTATCTGTATAAACATGGAAATAGCTACACCGCTATCTGTATGAAAATGGAAATATCTACACCACTATCTGTATGAACATGGAAATTCCTTCACCGCCATCTGTATGAAAATGGATATATCTAAACAGCCATCTGGATGAACATGGAAATATCTACACCGCTATATGTATGAACATGGAAATAGCTATACTGCTATCTGTATGAACATGGAAATAGCTACACCGCTATCTGTATGAACATGGAAATATCTACACCGCTATCTGTATGAACATGAAAATATATTCACCGCCATCTGTACGAACATGGGTATGTCTACACAGCCATCTGGATGAACATGGAAATATCTACACCGCTGTCTGTATGAAAATGGAAATATCTACACCGCTATCTGTGTAAACATGCATACATCTTCACCGCTATCTGTATAAACATGGAAATATCTACACCGCTATCTGTATGAACATGGAAATATCTACACCGCTATCTGTTTCAGCATGGAAATATCTACACCGCTATCTGCATGAAAATGGAAATATCTACACAGCTATCTGCATATACATGGAAATATCTACAAAGCTATCTCTTTACACATGGAAATAACTACACTGCTATCTCTATAAACATGGAAATATCTACACCGCCATCTGTATGAACTTGGAAATATCTGCACCGCCATCTGTATGAACATATAAATATCTGCACCACAATCTGTATTAAAATGGAGATATCTACACCGCTATCTGTATAAACATGGAAATATCTACACTGCTATCTGTATGAACATGGAAATATCTACACCGCTATCTGTTTGAACATGGAAATATCTACACCGGTATCAGCATGAAAATGGAAATATCTACAAAGCTATCTGCATATACATGGAAATATCTATACAGCTATCTCTTTACACATGGAAATAACTACACCGCTATCTCTATAAACATGGAAATATCTACACCGCCATCTGTATGAACATGGAAATATCTACACTGCCGTCTGTATGAACATATAAATATCTACACCGCCATCTGTATTAAGATGGAGATATCCACACCGCTATCTGTATATACATGGAAATATCTACACCGCTATCTGTATAAACATGGAAATATCTACACCGCTATCTGTATAAACATGGAAATATCTACACCGCTACCTGTATAAACATGGAAATATCAGCACCGCTATCTGTATGAACACGGAAATATCTACACTGCTATCTGTATGAACATAGAAATATCTACACCGCTATCTGTATGAACATGGAAATATCACCACCGCTATCTGTATGAACATGGAAATATCTACACCGCTATCTGTATGAACATGGAAATATCTTCACCGCCATCTGTATGAAGATGGATATATCTACACAGCCATCTGGATGAACATGGAAATATCAACACCGCTATCTGTATGAACATGGAAATATCTACACCGCTATCTGTGTTAACATGCATACATCTTCACCGCTATCTGTATAAACATGGAAATATCTACACCGCTATCTGTAAGAACATGGAAATATCGACACAGCTATCTGTTTGAACATGGAAATATCTACACCGCTATCTGCATGAAAATGGAAATATCTACACAGCTATCTGCATATACATGGAAATATCTACAAAGCTATTTCTCTACACAAGGAAATATCTACACCGCAATCTCTATAAACATGGAAATATCTACACCGCCATCTGTATGAACATGGAAATATCTGCACCGCCATCTGTATGAACATATAAATATCTTGACCGCCATCTGTATTAAGATGGAGATATCTACACCACTATCTGTATAAACACGGAAATATCTACACCGCTACCTGTATAAACATGGAAATATCTACACCGCTATCTGTATAAACATGGAAATATCTACACCGCTACCTGTATAAACATGGAAATATCAGCACCGCTATCTGTATGAACATGGAAATATCTACACCGCTATCTCTATGAACATGGAAATATCTACACCGATATCTGTAAGAACATGGAAATATCTTCACCGCCATCTGTATGAACATGGATATATCTACACAGCCATCTGGACGAAAATGGAAATATCAGCACCGCTGTCTGTATGAACATGGAAATATCTACACCGCTATCTGTATGAACATGGAAATATCTACACCGCTATCTGTATGAACATGGAAATAGCTTCACCGCCATCTGTATGAACATGGATATATCTACGCAGCCATCTGGATGAACATGGAAATATCTACACCGCTATCTGTATGAACATGGAAATCTCTACACCGCTACCTGTGTAAACATGCATACATCTTCACCGCTATCTGTATAAACATGGAAATATCTACACTGCTATCTGCATGAACATGGAAATATCTACACCGCTGTCTGTATGAACATGGAAATATCTTCACCGCCATCTGTATGAACATGGATATATCTACACAGCCATCTGGATGAACATGGAAGTATCTACACCGCTATCTGTTTGAACATGGAAACAGCTACACCGCTATCTGTATGAACATGGAAATATGTACACCGCTATCTGTATGAACACGGAAATATCTACACCGCTATCTGTATGAACATGGAAATATCTTCACCGCCATCTGTATGAACATGAATATATCTACACAGCCATCTGGATGAACATGGAAATATCTACACCGCTATCTGAATGAACATGGAAATAGCTACTCCGCTATCTGTATGAACATGGAAATATGTACACCGCTATCTGTATGAACATGGAAATATCTACACCGCTATCTGTATGAACATGGAAATATCTTCACCGCCATCTGTATTAACATGGATATATCTACACAGCCATCTGGATGAACATGGAAATATCTACACCGCTATCTGTATGAGCATGGAAATATCTACACCGCTATCTGTGTAAACATGCATAAATCTTCACCGCTGTCTGTATAAACATGTAAATATCTACACCGCTATCTGTATGAACATGGAAATATCTTCACCGCCATCTGTATGAACATGGATATATCTACACAGCCATCTGGATGAACATGGAAATATCTACACCGCTATCTGTATGAACATGGAAATATCTACACCGCTATCTGTGTAAACATGCATACATCTTCACCGCTATCTGAATAAACATGGAAATATCTACATCGCTATCTGTATGAACATGGAAATATCTACACCGCTATCTGTTTGAACATGGAAATATCTACACCGCTATCTGCATGAAAATGGAAATATCTACACAGCTATCTGCATATACATGGAAATATCTACAAAGCTATCTCTTTACGCATGGAAATAACTACACCGCTATCTCTATGAACATGGAAATATCTATACCGCCATCTGTATGAAAATGGAAATATCTGCACTGCCATCTGTATTAACATACAAATATCTACAACGCCATCTGTATTAAGATGGAGATATCTACACGGCTATCTGTATAAACTTGGAAATATCTACACCGCTATCTGTATAAACATGGAAATATCTACACCGCTATCTGTATAAACATGGAAATATCTACACCGCTACCTGTATAAACATGGAAATACCACCACCGCTATCTGTATGAACATGGAAATATCTACACAGCCATCTGGATGAACATGGAAATATCTACATCTCTATATGTATGAACATGGAATTAGCTACACCGGTATCTGAATGAACATGGAAATATCTACACCGCTATCTGTATGAACATGGAAATATCTACACCGCTATCTGTATGAACATGGAAATATCTTCACCGCCATCTGTATGAACATGGATATATCTACACAGCCATCTGGATGAACAGGGAAATATCTACACCGCCATCTGTATGAACATGGAAATATCTACACCGCTCTCTGTGTAAACATGCATACATCTTCACCGCTATCTGTATAAACATGGAAATATCTACACCGCTATCCGTATAAACATGGAAATATCAGCACCGCTATCTGTATGAACATGGAAATATCTACACAGCCATCTGGACGAACATGGAAATATCTACACCGCTATCTGTATGAACATGGAAATAGCTACACCGGTATCTGTATGAACATGGGAACACCTACACCACTATCTGTATGAACATGGAAATATCTACACCGCTATCTGTATGAACATGGAAATAGCCTCAGCGCCATCTGTATGAACATGGATATATCTACACAGCCATCTGGATGAACATGGAAATATCTACACCGCTATCTGTATGTATATGGAAATAGCTACTCCGCTATCTGTATGAACATGGAAATATCTACACCGCTATCTGTATGAACATGGAAATATCTACACCGCTATCTGTATAAACATGTAAATATCTACACCGCTGTCTGTATAAAGATGTAAATATCTACACCGCTACCTGTATGGACATGGAAATATCTTCAGCGCCATCTGTATGAACATGGATATATCTACACAGCCATCTGGATGAACATGGAAATATCTACACCGCTATCTGTATGAACATGGAAATATCTACACCGCTATCTGTGTAAAAATGCATACATCTTCACCGATATCTGAATAAACATGGAAATATCTACACCGCTATCTGTATGAACATGGAAATATCTACACCACTATCTGTTTTAACATGCATACATCTTCACCGCTATCTGTATAAACATGGAAATATCTACACCGCTATCTGTATGAACATGGAAATATCTACACAGCTATCTATTTGAACATGGAAATATCTACACCGCTATCTGCATGAAAATGGAAATATATACACAGCTATCTGCATATACATGGAAATATCTACAATGCTATTTCTCTAAACATGGAAATATCTACACCGCAATCTCTATAAACATGGAAATATCTTCACCGCCATCTGTATGAACATGGAAATGTCTGCACCGCCATCTGTATGAACATATAAATATCTAGACCGCCATCTGTATTAAGATGGAGATATTTACACCGCTATCTGTATAAACATGGAAATATCTACACCGCTATTTGTATAAACATGGAAATATCTACACCGCTATCTGTATAAACATGGAAATATCTACACCGCTACCTGTATAAACATGGAAATATCAGCACCGCTATCTGTACGAACATGGAAATATCTACACCGCTACCTCTATGAACATGGAAATATCTACACCGATATCTGTATGAACATGGAAATATCTTCACCGCCATCTGTATCAACATGGATATATCTACACAGCCATCTGGACGAACATGGAAATATCAGCACCGCTGTCTGTATGAACATGGAAATATCTACACCGCTATCTGTATGAACATGGAAATATCTACACCGCTATCTGTAAGAACATGGAAATAACTTCACCGACATCTGTATGAACATGAATATATCTACACACCCATCTAGATGAACATGGAAATATCTACACAGCTATCTGTATGAACATGGAATTAGCGACACCGCTATCTGTATGAACATGGAAATATCTACACCGCAATCTGTATGAACATGGAAATATCTACACCGCTATCTGTATGAACATGGAAATATCTTCACCGCCATCTGTACGAACATGGATATATCTACACAGCCATCTGGATGAACATGGAAATACCTACACCGCTATCTGTATGAACATGCAAATATCTACACCACTATCTGTGTGAACATGCATACATCTTCACCGCTATCTGTATAAACATGGAAATATCTACACCGCTATCTGTATTACCATGGAAATATCTACACAGCTATCTGTTTGAACACGGAAATATCTACTCAGCTATCTGCATGATAATCGAAATATCTACACAGCTATCTGCATATACATGGAAATATCTACAAAGCTATTTCCTTACACATGGAAATAACTACACCGCTATCTCTATTAACATGGAAATATCTACACCGCCATCTGTATGAACATGGAAATATCTGCACCGCCATCTGTATGAACATATAAATATCTACACCGCCATCTGTATTAAGATGGAGATATCTACACCTCTATCTGTATAAACATGGAAATATCTACACCGCTATGTGTATAAACATGGAAATATCTACACCGCTATCTGTATAAACATGGAAATACCTACACCGCTACCTGTATAAACATGTAATTATCAGCACCGCTATCTGTATGAACATGGAAATATCTACACCGCTATCTGTATGGACATGGAAATATCTACACCGATATCTGTATGAACATGTAAATATCTTCACCGCCATCTGTATGAACATAGATATATCTACACAGCCATCTGGATGAACATGGAAATATCAGCAACGCTGTCTGTATGGACATGGAAATATCTACACCGCTATCTATATGAACGTGGAAATATCTACAACGCTATCTGTATGAACATGGAAATATCTTCACCGCCATCTGTATGAACATGGATATATCTACAAAGCCAGCTGGATGAAGATGGAAATATCTACACCGATATCTGTATAAACATGGAAATATCTACACTGCTATCTGTATAAACATGGAAATATCAGCACCGCTATCTGTATGAACATGGAAATATCTACACCGCTATCTGTATGAACATGGAAATATCTACACCGATATCTGTATGAACATGGAAACATCTTCACCGCCATCTGTATGAACATAGATATATCTACACAGCCATCTGGATGAACATGGAAATATCAGCACCGCTGTGTGTATGAACATGGAAATATCTACACCGCTATCTGTATGAACATGGAAATATCTACACCGCTATCTGTATGAACATGGAAATATCTTCACCGCCATCTGTGAGAGCATGTATATATCTACACAGCCCTCTGGATGAACATGGAAATATCTACACCGCTATCTGTATGAACATGGAAATATCTACACCACTATCTGTGTAAACATGCATACATCTTCACCACTATCTGTATAAACATGGAAATATCTACACTGCTATCTGTATGAACATGGAAATATCTACACCGCTATCTGTTTGAACATGGAAATATCTACACCGGTATCAGCATGAAAATGGAAATATCTACAAAGCTATCTGCATATACATGGAAATATCTATACAGCTATCTCTTTACACATGGAAATAACTACACCGCTATCTCTATAAACATGGAAATATCTACACCGCCATCTTTACGAACATGGAAATATCTACACTGCCGTCTGTATGAACATATAAATATCTACACCGCCATCTGTATTAAGATGGAGATATCCACACCGCTATCTGTATAAACATGGAAATATCTACACCGCTATCTGTATAAACATGGAAATATCTACACCGCTATCTGTATAAACATGGAAATATCTACACCGCTACCTGTATAAACATGGAAATATCAGCACCGCTATCTGTATGAATACGGAAATATCTACACTGCTATCTGTATGAACATAGAAATATCTACACCGCCATCTGTATGAACATGGAAATATCTGCACCGCCATCTGTATGAACATATAAATATCTAGACCGCCATCTGTATTAAAATGGAGATATCTACACCACTATCTGTATAAACACGGAAATATCTACACAGCTACCTGTATAAACATGGAAATATCTACACCGCTATCTGTATAAACATGGAAATATCTACACCGCTACCTGTATAAACATGGAAATATCAGCACCGCTATCTGTATGAACATGGAAATATCTACACCGCTATCTCTATGAACACGGAAATATCTACACCGATATCTGTAAGAACATGGAAATATCTTCACCGCCATCTGTATGAACATGGATATATCTACACAGCCATCTGGACGAAAATGGAAATATCAGCACCGCTGTCTGTATGAACATGGAAATATCTACACCGCTATCTGTATGAACATGGAAATATCTACACCGCTATCTGTATGAACATGGAAATATCTTCACCGCCATCCATATGAACATGGATATATCTACGCAGCCATCTGGATGAACATGGAAATATCTACACCGCTATCTGTATGAACATGGAAATCTCTACACCGCTATCTGTGTAAACATGCATACATCTTCACCGCTATCTGTATAAACATGGAAATATCTACACTGCTATCTGCATGAACATGGAAATATCTACACCGCTGTCTGTATGAACATGGAAATATCTTCACCGCCATCTGTATGAACATGGATATATCTACACAGCCATCTGGATGAACATGGAAGTATCTACACCGCTATCTGTATGAACATGGAAACAGCTACACCGCTATCTGTATGAACATGGAAATATCTACCCCGCTATCGGTATGAACACGGAAATATCTACACCGCTATCTGTATGAACATGGAAATATCTTCACCGCCATCTGTATGAACATGAATATATCTACACAGCCATCTGGATGAACATGGAAATATCTACAACTCTATATGTATGAACATGGAATTAGCTACACTGGTATCTGAATGAACATGGAAATATCTAAACCGCTATCTGTATGAACATGGAAATATCTACACCGCTATCTGTGTAAACATGTATAAATCTTCACCGCTGTCTGTATAAACATGTAAATATCTACACCGCTATCTGTATGAACATGGAAATATCTTCACCGCCATCTGTATGAACATGGATATATCTACACAGCCATCTGGATGAACATGGAAATATCTACACCGCTATCTGTATGAACATGGAAATATCTACACCGCTATCTGTGTAAACACGCATACATCTTCACCGCTATCTGAATAAACATGGAAATATCTACATCGCTATCTGTATGAACATGGAAATATCTACACCGCTATCTGTTTGAACATGGAAATATCTACACCGCTATGTGCATGAAAATGGAAATATCTACACAGCTATCTGCATATACATGGAAATATCTACAAAGCTATCTCTTTACACATGGAAATAACTACACCGCTATCTCTATAAACATGGAAATATCTATACCGCCATCTGTATGAACATGGAAATATCTGCACCGCCATCTGTATTAACATACAAATATCTACAACGCCATCTGTATTAAGATGGAGATATCTACACGGCTATCTGTATAAACTTGGAAATATCTACACCGGTATCTGAATGAACATGGAAATATCTACACCGCTATCTGTATGAACATGGAAATATCTACACCGCTATCTGTATGAACATGGAAATATCTTCACCGCCATCTGTATGAACATGGATACATCTACACAGCCATCTGGATGAACATGGAAATATCTACACCGCCATCTGTATGAACATGGAAATATCTACACCGCTCTCTGTGTAAACATGCATACATCTTCACCGCTATCTGTATAAACATGGAAATACCTAAACCGCTATCCGTATAAACATGGAAATATCAGCACCGATATCTGTATGAACATGGAAATATCTACACAGCCATCTGGACGAACATGGAAATATCTACACCGCTATCTGTATGAACATGGAAATAGCTACACCACTATCAGTATGAACATGGAAACATCTACACCACTATCTGTATGAACATGGAAATATCTACACCGCTATCTGTATGAACATGGAAATATCTTCAGCGCCATCTGTATGAACATGGATATATCTACACAGCCATCTGGATGAACATGGAAATATCTACACCGCTATCTGTATGAACATGGAAATAGCTACTCCGCTATCTGTATGAACATGGAAATATCTACACCGCTATCTGTATGAACATGGAAATATCTACACCGCTATCTGTATGAACATGGAAATATCTTCACCGCCATCTATATGAACATGGATATATCTTCACAGCCATCTGGATGAACATGGAAATATCTACACCGCTATCTGTATGAACATGGAAATATCTACACCGCTATCTGTGTAAACATGCATACATCTTCACCGATATCTGAATAAACATGGAAATATCTACATCGCTATCTGTATGAACATGGAAATATCTACACCGCTATCTGTGTAAACATGCATAAATCTTCACCGCTGTCTGTATAAACATGTAAATATCTACACCGCTATCTGTATGAACATGGAAATATCTTCACCGCCATCTGTATGAACATGGATATATCTACACAGCCATCTGGATGAAGATGGAAATATCTACAACGCTATCTGTATTAACATGGAAATAGCTACACAGCTATCTGTGTGAACATGGAAATATCTACGCCACTATCTGTATGAACATGGAAATATCTACACCGCTATCTGTATGAACATGGAAATATCTTCACCGCCATCTGTACGAACATGGATATATCTACACAGCCATCTGGATGAACATGGAAATATCTACACCGCTATCTGTATGAACATGGAAATAGCTACACCGCTATCTGTATGAACATGGAAATATCTACACCGCTATCTGTATGAACATGGAAATATCTACACCGCTATCTGTATGAACATGGAAATATCTTCACCGCCATCTGTATGAACATGGATATATCTACACAGCCATCTGGATGAACATGGAAATATCTACACCGCTATCTGTATGAACATGGAAATATCTACACCGCTATCTGTTTTAACATGCATACATCTTCACCGCTATCTGTATAAACATGGAAATATCTAAACCGCTATCTGTATGAACATGGAAATATCTACACAGCTATCTGAACATGGAAATATCTACACCGCTATCTGCATGAAAATGGAAATATCTACACAGCTATCTGCATATACATGGAAATATCTACAAAGCTATTTCTCTACACATGGAAATATCTACACCGCAATCTCTATAAACATGGAAATACCTTCACCGCCATCTTTATGACCATGGAAATATCTGCACCGCCATCTGTATGAACATATAAATATCTAGACCGCCATCTGTATTAAGACGGAGATATCTACACCGCTATCTGTATAAACATGGAAATATCTACACCGCTATTTGTATAAACATGGAAATATCTACACCGCTATCTGTATAAACATGGAAATATCTACAACGCTACCTGTATAAACATGGAAATATCAGCACCGCTATCTTTATGAAAATGGAAATATCTACACCGCTATCTCTATGAACATGGAAATATCTACACCGATATCTGTATGAACATGGAAATATCTTCACCGACATCTGTATCAACATGGATATATCTACACAGCCATCTGGACGAACATGGAAGTATCAGCACCGCTGTCTGTATGAACATGGAAATATCTACACCGCTATCTGTATGAACATGGAAATATCTACACCGCTATCTGTAAGAACATGGAAATAACTTCACCGACATCTGTATGAAAATGGATATATCTACACAGCCATCTGGATGAACATGGAAATATCTACACCGCTATCTGTATGAACATAGAAATATCTACACCACTATCAGTGTAAACATGCATACATCTTCACTGCTATCTGTATAAACATGGAATTATCTACACCGCTATCTGTATGACCATGGAAATATCTACACCGCTATCTGTTTGAACACGGAAATATCTACTCCGCTATCTGCATGAAAATGGAAATATCTACACAGCTATCTGCATATACATGGAAATATCTACAAAGCTATTTCTTTACACATGGAAATAACTACACCGCTATCTCTATTAACATGGAAATATCTACACCGCCATCTGTATGAACATGGAAATATCTGCACCGCCATCTGTATGAACATATAAATATCTACACCGCCATCTGTATTAAGATGGAGATATCTACACCGCTATCTGTATAAACATGAAATATCTACAACGCTATCTGTATAAACATGGAAACATCTAAACCGCTATCTGTATGAACATGGAAATATCTGCACCGCTACCTGTATAAACATGGAAATATCAGCAACGCTATCTGTATGAACATGGAAATATCTACACAGCCATCTGGATGAACATGGAAATATCTACACCGCTATCTGTATGAACATGGAAATAGCTACACCGCTATCTGTATGAACATGGAAATATCTACACCACAACCTGTATGAACATGGAAATATCTACACCGCTATCAGCATGAACATGGAAATATCTTCACCGCCATCTGTATGAACATGGATATATCTACACAGCAATCTGGATGAACATGGAAATATCTACACCGCTATCTGTATGAACATGGAAATAGCTACACCTCTATCTGTATGAACATGGAAATATCTACACCGCTATCTGTATGAACTTGGAAAGACCTACACCGCTATCTGTATGAACATGGAAATATCTTCACCGCCATCTGTATGAACATGGATATATCTACACAGCCATCTGGATGAAAATGGATATATCTCCACCGCTATCTGCATGAACATGGAAATATCTACACCGCTATCTGTGTAAACATGCATACCTGTTCACCGCTATCTGCATAAACATGGAAATATCTACACCGCTATCTGTAAGAACATGGAAATATCTACACAGCTATCTGTTTGAACATGGAAATATCTACACCGCTATCTGCATGAAAATGGAAATATCTACACAGCTATCTGCATATACATGGAAATATCTACAAAGCTATTTCTCTACACAAGGAAATATCTACACCGCAATCTCTATAAACATGGAAATATCTACACCGCCATCTGTATGAACATGGAAATATCTGCACCGCCATCTGTATGAACATATAAATATCTAGACCGCCATCTGTATTAAGATGGAGGTATCTACACCGCTATCTGTATAAACATGGAAATATCTACACCGCTATCTGTATAAACATGGAAAAATCTACACCGCTATCTGTATAAACATGGAAATATCTACACCGCTACCTGTATAAACATGGAAATATCAGCACCGCCATCTGAATGAATATGGAAATATCTACACCGCTATCTCTATGAACATGGAAATATCTACACCGATATCTGTATGAACATGGAAATACCTTCACTGCCATCTGTATGAACATGGATATATCTACACAGCCATCTGGATGAACATGGAAATATCAGCACCGCTGTCTGTATGAACATGGAAATATCTACACCGCTATCTGTATGAACATGGAAATATCTACACCGCTATCTGTATGAACATGGAAATAACTTCACCGACATCTGTATGAACATGGATATATCTACACAGCCATCTGGATGAACATGGAAATATCTACACCGCTATCTGTATGAACATGGAAATATCTACACCGCTATCTGTTTAAACATGCATACATCTTCAAAGCTATCTCTATAAACATGGATATATCTACCCCGCTATCTGTATAAACATGGAAATATCTACACTGCTACCTGTATAAACATGGAAATATCAGCACCGTTATCTGTATGAACATGGAAATATCTACACAGCCATCTGGATGAAAATGGAAATAGTTACACCGCTATCTGTATGAACATGGAAATAGCTACACCGCTATCTCTTTGAACATGGAAATATCTACACCGCTATCTGTATGAACATGGAAATATCTACACCGCTATCTGTATGAACATGGAAATATCTTCACCGCCATCTGTATGAACATAAATATATCCACACAGCCATCTAGATGAAGATGGAAATATCTACACCGCTATATGTATGAACATGGAATTAGCGACACCGCTATCTGTATGAACATGGAAATATCTACACCGCCATCTGTATGAACATGGAAATATCTACACCGCTATCTGTATGAACATGGAAATATCTTCACCGCCATCTGTATGAACATGCATATATCTACAGAGCCATCTGGATGAACATGGAAATATCTACACCGCTATCTGTATGAACATGCAAATATCTACACCACTATCTGTGTGAACATGCATACACCTTCACCGCTATCTGTATAAACATGGAAATATCTACACCGCTATCTGTATGACCATGGAAATATCTACACCGCTATCTGTTTGAACACGGAAATATCTACTCCGCTATCTGCATGATAATGGAAATATCTACACAGCTATCTGCATATACATGGAAATATCTACAAAGCTATTTCTTTACACATGGAAATAACTACACCGCTATCTCTATTAACATGGAAATATCTCCACCGCCATCTGTATGAACATGGAAATATCTGCACCTCCATCTGTATGAACATATAAATATCTAAACCACCATCTGTATTAAGATGGAGATATCTACACCTCTATCTCTATAAACATGGAAATATCTACACCGCTATCTGTATAAACATGGAAATATCTACACCGCTATCTGTATAAACATGGAAATACCTACACCGCTACCTGTATAAACATGGAAGTATCAGCACCGCCATCTGTATGAACATGGAAATATCTACACCGCTATCTGTATGGACATGGAAATATCTACACCGATATCTGTATGAACATGTAAATATCTTCACCGCCATCTGTATGAACATAGATATATCTACACAGCCATCTGGATGAACATGGAAATATCTACACCGCTATCTGTATGAACACGGAAATAGCTACACCGCTATCTGTATGAACATGGAAATATCTACACCACAACCTGTATGAACATGGAAATATCTACACCGCTATCAGCATGAACATGGAAATATCTTCACCGCCATCTGTATGAACATGGATATATCTACACAGCCATCTGGATGAACATGGAAGTATCTACACCGCTATCTGTTTGAACATGGAAACAGCTACACCGCTATCTGTATGAACATGGAAATATGTACACCGCTATCTGTATGAACACGGAAATATCTACACCGCTATCTGTATGAACATGGAAATATCTTCACCGCCATCTGTATGAACATGAATATATCTACACAGCCATCTGGATGAACATGGAAATATCTACACCGCTATCTGAATGAACATGGAAATAGCTACTCCGCTATCTGTATGAACATGGAAATATGTACACCGCTATCTGTATGAACATGGAAATATCTACACCGCTATCTGTATGAACATGGAAATATCTTCACCGCCATCTGTATTAACATGGATATATCTACACAGACATCTGGATGAACATGGAAATATCAGCACCGCTGTCTGTATGAACATGGAAATATCTACACCGCTATCTGTATGAACATGGAAATATCTACACCGCTATCTGTATGAACATGGAAATAACTTCACCGACATCTGTATGAACATGGATATATCTACACAGCCATCTGGATGAACATGGAAATATCTACACCGCTATCTGTATGAACATGGAAATATCTACACCGCTATCTGTTTAAACATGCATACATCTTCAAAGCTATCTCTATAAACATGGATATATCTACCCCGCTATCTGTATAAACATGGAAATATCTACACTGCTACCTGTATAAACATGGAAATATCAGCACCGTTATCTGTATGAACATGGAAATATCTACACAGCCATCTGGATGAAAATGGAAATAGTTACACCGCTATCTGTATGAACATGGAAATAGCTACACCGCTATCTCTTTGAACATGGAAATATCTACACCGCTATCTGTATGAACATGGAAATATCTACACCGCTATCTGTATGAACATGGAAATATCTTCACCGCCATCTGTATGAACATAAATATATCCACACAGCCATCTAGATGAAGATGGAAATATCTACACCGCTATATGTATGAACATGGAATTAGCGACACCGCTGTCTGTGTAAACATGCATACATCTTCACCGCTATCTGTATAAACATGGAAATACCAACACCGCTATCTGTATGAACATGGAAATATCTACACCGCTATCTGTTTGAACATGGAAATATCTACACCGCTATCTGTATGAAAATGGAAATATCTACACAGCTATCTGCATATACATGGAAATATCTAAAAAGCTATCTCTTTACACATGGAAATAACTACACCGCTATCTCTATAAACATGGAAATATCTTCACCACCATCTGTATGAACATGGAAATATCTGCACCGCCATCTGTATGAACATATAAATATCTGCACCTCCATCTGTATTTAGATGCAGATATCTACACCGCTATCTGTATAAACATGGAAATATCTACACCGCTATCTGTATAAACATGGAAATATCTACACCGCTATCTGTATAAACATGGAAATATCTACACCGCTACCTGTATAAACATGGAAATATCAGCACCGCTATCTGTATGAGCATGGAACTATCTACACCGCTATCTGTATGAACATGGAAATATCTACACCGCTATCTGTATGAACATGGAAATATCTTCACCGCCATCTGTATGAACATAGATATATCTACACAGCCACCTGGATGAACATGGAAATATCAGCAACGCTGTCTGTATGGGCATGGAAATATCTACACCGCTATCTGTATGTACATGGAAATATCTACACCGCTATCTGTATGAACATGGAAATATCTTCACCTCCATCTGTATGAACATGGATATATCTACACAGCCAGCTGGATGAAGATGGAAATATCTACACCGCTATCTGTATGAACATGGAAATATCTACACCGCTATCTGTGTAAACATGCATTCATCTTCACCGCTATCTGTATAAACATGGAAATGTCAACACTGCTATCTGTATGAACATGGAAATATCTACACCGCTATCTGTTTGAACATGGAAATATCTACAACGCTATCTGCATGAAAATGGAAATATCTACAAAGCTATCTTCATATATATGGAAATATCTATACAGCTATCTCTTTACACATGGAAATAACTACACCGCTATCTCTATAAACATGGAAATATGTACACCGCCATCTGTATGAACATGGAAATATCTTCACCGCCATCTGTATGAACATGAATATATCTACACAGCCATCTAGATGAACATGGAAATTTCTACACCGCTATATGTATGAACATGGAATTAGCTACACCGCTATCTGTATGAACATGGAAATATCTACACCGCTATCTGTATGAACATGGAAATATCTACACCGCTATCTGTATGAACATGGAAATATCTTCACCGCCATCTGTATGAACATGGATATATCTACACAGCCATCTGGATGAACATGGAAATATCTACACCGCTATCTGTATGAACATGGATATATCTACACCACTATCTGTGTAAACATGCATACATCTTCACCGCTATCTGTATAAACATGGAAATACCAACACCGCTATCTGTATGAACATGGAAATGTCTACACCGCTATCTGTTTAAACATGGAAATATCTACACTGCTATCTGTATAAACATGGAAATATCTACACCGCTATCTGTATGAACATGGAAATAGCTACACCGCTATCTGTATGAACATGGAAATATCTACACCACAACCTGTATGAACATGGAAATATCTACACCGCTATCAGCATGAACATGGAAATATCTTCACCGTCATCTGTATGAACATGGATATATCTACACAGCAATCTGGATGAACATGGAAATATCTACACCGCTATCTGTATGAACATGGAAATAGCTACACCTCTATCTGTATGAACATGGAAATATCTACACCGCTATCTGTATGAACTTGGAAAGACCTACACCGCTATCTGTATGAACATGGAAATATCTTCACTGCCATCTGTATGAACACGCATATATCTACACAGCCATCTGGATGAAAATGGATATATCTCCACCGCTATCTGCATGAACATGGAAATATCTACACCGCTATCTGTGTAAACATGCATACATGTTCACCGCTATCTGCATAAACATGGAAATATCTACACCGCTATCTGTAAGAACATGGAAATATCTACACAGCTATCTGTTTGAACATGGAAATATCTACACCGCTATCTGCATGAAAATGGAAATTTCTACACAGCTATCTGCATATACATGGAAATATCTACAAAGCTATTTCTCTACACAAGGAAATATCTACACCGCAATCTCTATAAACATGGAAATATCTACACCGCCATCTGTATGAACATGGAAATATCTGCACCGCCATCTGTATGAACATATAAATATCTAGACCGCCATCTGTATTAAGATGGAGGTATCTACACCGCTATCTGTATAAACATGGAAATATCTACACCGCTATCTATATAAACATGGAAAAATCTACACCGCTATCTGTATAAACATGGAAATATCTACACCGCTACCTGTATAAACATGGAAATAACAGCACCGCCATCTGAATGAATATGGAAATATCTACACCGCTATCTCTATGAACATGGAAATATCTACACAGATATCTGTATGAACATGGAAATATCTTCACTGCCATCTGTATGAACATGGATATATCTACACAGCCATCTGGACGAACATGGAAATATCAGCACCGCTCTCTGTATGAACATGGAAATATCTACACCGCTATCTGTATGAACATGGAAATATCTACACCGCTATCTGTATGAACATGGAAATAACTTCACCGACATCTGTATGAACATGGATATATCTACACAGCCATCTGGATGAACATGGAAATATCTACACCGCTATCTGGATGAACATGGAAATATCTACACCGCTATCTGTGTAAACATGCATACATCTTCAAAGCTATCTGTATAAACATGGATATATCTACCCCGCTATCTGTATAAACATGGAAATATCTACACTGCTACCTGTATAAACATGGAAATATCAGCACCGTTATCTGTATGAACATGGAAATATCTACACAGCCATCTGGATGAAAATGGAAATAGTTACACCGCTATCTGTATGAACATGGAAATAGCTACACCGCTATCTCTTTGAACATGGAAATATCTACACCGCTATCTGTATGAACATGGAAATATCTACACCGCAATCTGTATGAACATGGAAATATCTACACCGCTATCTGTATGAACGTGGAAATATCTTCACTGCCATCTGTATGAACATGCATATATCTACACAGACATCTGGATGAACATGGAAATATCTACACCGCTATCTGTATGAACATGCAAATATCTACACCACTATCTGTGTGAACATGCATACATCTTCACCGCTATCTGTATAAACATGGAAATATCTACACCGCTATCTGTATGACCATGGAAATATCTACACCGCTATCTGTTTGAACACGGAAATATCTACTCCGCTATCTGCATGATAATGGAAATATCTCCACAGCTATCTGCATATACATGGAAATATCTACAAAGCTATTTCTTTACACATGGAAATAACTACACCGCTATCTATATTAACATGAAAATATCTCCACCGCCATCTGTATGAACATGGAAATATCTGCACCGCCATCTGTATGAACATATAAGTATCTAAACCTCCATCTGTATTAAGATGGAGATATCTACACCTCTATCTGTATAAACATAGAAATATCTACACCGCTATCTGTATAAACATGGAAATATCAGCACCGCAATCTGTATGAACATGGTATTATCTTCACCGCTATCTGTATGAGCATGGAAATATCTACACCGCTATCTGTATAAACATGGAAATATCTACACCGCTATCTGTATAAACATGGAAATATCTACACCGCTACCTGCATAACCATGGAAATATCACCACCGCTATCTGTATGAACATGGAAATATCTACACAGCCATCTGAATGAACATGGAAATATCTACAACACTATCTGTATGACCATGGAAATAGCTACACCGCTATCTGTATGAACATGGAAATATCTACGCCACTATCTGTATGAACCTGGAAATATCTACACCGCTATCTGTATGAACATGGAAATATCTTCACCGCCATCTGTATGAACATGGATATATCTACACAGCCATCTGGATGAACATGGAAATATCTACACCGCTATCTGTATGAACATGGAAATATCTACACCGCTATCTGTATGAACATGGAAATAGCTACACCGCTATCTGTATGAACATGGAAATATCTACACCGCTATCTGTATGAACATGGAAATATCTTCACCGCCACCTGTATGAACATGGATATATCTACACAGCCATCTGGATGAACATGGAAATATCTACACCGCTATCTGTATGAACATGGATATATCTACACCACTATCTGTGTAAACATGCATACATCTTCACCGCTATCTGTATAAACATGGAAATACCAACACCGCTATCTGTATGAACATGGAAATATCTACACCGCTATCTGTTTGAACATGGAAATATCTACACCGCTATCTGTATGAACATGGAAATATCTACACAGCTATCTGCATATACATGGAAACATCTAAAAAGCTATCTCTTTACACATGGAAATAACTACACCGCTATCTCTATAAACATGGAAATATCTTCACCACCATCTGTATGAACATGGAAATATCTGCACCGCCATCTGTATGAACATATAAATATCTGCACCTCTATCTGTATTAATATGCAGATATCTACACCGCTATCTCTATAAACATGGAAATATCTACACCGCTATCTGTATAAACATGGAAATATCTACACCGCTATCTGTATAAACATGGAAATATCTACACCGCTACCTGTATAAACATGGAAATATCAGCACCGCTGTCTGTATGAACATGGAAATATCTACACCGCTATCTGTATGAACATGGAAATATCTACACCGCTATCTGTATGAACATGGAAATAACTTCACCGACATCTGTATGAACATGGATATGTCTACACAGCCATTTGGATGAACATGGAAATATCTACACCGCTATCTGTATGAACATGGAAATATCTACACCGCTGTCTGTGAAAACATGCATACATCTTCACCGCTATCTGTATAAACATGGATATATCTGCCCCGCTATCTGTATAAACATGGAAATATCTACACCGCTACCTGTATAAACATGGAAATATCAGCACCGTTATCTGTATGAACATGGAAATATCTACACAGCCATCTGGATGAAAATGGAAATAGTTACACCGCTATCTGTATGAACATGGAAATAGCTACACCGCTATCTGTATGAAAGTGGAAATATCTACACCGCTATCCGTATGAACATGGAAATATCTTCACCGCCATCTGTATGAACATGAATATATCTACACAGCCATCTGGATGAACATGGAAATATCTACAGCGCTATATGTATGAACATGGAATTAGCTACACCGCTATCTGTACGAACATGGAAATATCTACACCGCTATCTGTATGAACATGGAAATATCTACACCGCTATCTTTATGAACATGGAAATATCTTCACCGCCATCTGTATGAACATGGATATATCTACACAGCCATCTGAATTAACTTGGAAATATCTACACCGCTATCTGTATGAACATGGAAATATCTACACCGCTATCTGCATGAACATGGAAATATCTTCACCGCAATCTGTATGAACATGGATATATCTACACAGCAATCTGGATGAACATGGAAATATCTACACCGCTATCTGTATGAACATGGAAATAGCTACACCTCTGTCTGTATGAACATGGAAAGATCTACACCGCTATCTGTATGAACATGGAAATATCTTCACCGCCATCAGTATGAACATGGATATATCTACACAGCCATCTGGATGAACATGGAAATATCTACACCACTATCTGTACTAACATGGAAATATCTACACCGCTATCTGTGTGAACATGCATACATCTTCACCGCTATCTGTATAAACATGGAAATACCTACACCGCTATCTGTATGAACATGGAAATCTCTACACCGCTATCTGTTTGAACATGGAAATATATACACCGCTATCTGCATGGAAATGGAAATATCTACACAGCTATCTGCAAATACATGGAAATATCTACAAAGCTATTTCTTTACACATGGAAATAACTACACCGCTATCTCTATAAACATGGAAATATCTACACCGCCATCTGTATGAACATGGAAATATCTGCACCGCCATCTGTATGAACACATAAATATCTACACCGCCATCTGTATGAAGATGGAGATATCTACACCGCTATCTGTATAAACATGGAAATATCTACACCGCTATCTGTATAAACATGGAAATATCTACACCGTTATCTGTATAAACATGGAAATATCTACACCGCTACCTGTATAAACATGGAAATATCAGCACCGCTATCTGTATGAACATGGAAATATCTTCACAGCCATCTGGATGAACATGGAATTATCTACACCGCTATCTTTATGAACATGGAAATAGCTACACCGCTATCTGTATGAACATGGAAATATCTACACCACTATCTGTATGAACATGGAAATATCTTCACCGCCATCTGTATGAACATGGATATATCTACACAGCCATCTGGATGTACATGGAAATATCTACACCGCTATATATATGAACATGGAAATAGCTACACCGCTGTCTGTATGAACATGGAAATATCTACACCGCTATCTGTATGAACATGGAAATATCTACACCGCAATCTGTATGAACATGGAAATATCTTCACCGCCATCTGTATGAACATGGATATATCTACACAGCGATCTGGATGAACATGGAAATATCTACACCGCTATCTGTATGAACATGGAAATATCTACACCGCTGTCTGTGTAAACATGCATACATCTTCACCGCTATCTGTATAAACATGGAAATACCAACACCGCTATCTGTATGAACATGGAAATATCTACACCGCTATCTGTTTGAACATGGAAATATCTACACCGCTATCTGTATGAAAATGGAAATATCTACACAGCTATCTGCATATACATGGAAATATCTAAAAAGCTATCTCTTTACACATGGAAATAACTACACCGCTATCTCTATAAACATGGAAATATCTTCACCACCATCTGTATGAACATGGAAATATCTGCACCGCCATCTGTATGAACATATAAATATCTGCACCTCCATCTGTATTTAGATGCAGATATCTACACCGCTATCTGTATAAACATGGAAATATCTACACCGCTATCTGTATAAACATGGAAATATCTACACCGCTATCTGTATAAACATGGAAATATCTACACCGCTACCTGTATAAACATGGAAATATCAGCACCGCTATCTGTATGAACATGGAAATATCTACACCGCTATCTGTATGAACATGGAAATATCTACACCGCTATCTGTATGAACATGGAAATATCTTCACCGCCATCTGTATGAACATAGATATATCTACACAGCCACCTGGATGAACATGGAAATATCAGCAACGCTGTCTGTATGGGCATGGAAATATCTACACCGCTATCTGTATGTACATGGAAATATCTACACCGCTATCTGTATGAACATGGAAATATCTTCACCGCCATCTGTATGAACATGGATATATCTACACAGCCAGCTGGATGAATATGGAAATATCTACACCGCTATCTGTATGAACATGGAAATATCTACACCGCTATCTGTGTAAACATGCATTCATCTTCACCACTATCTGTATAAACATGGAAATGTCAACACTGCTATCTGTATGAACATGGAAATATCTACACCGCTATCTGTTTGAACATGGAAATATCTACAACGCTATCTGCATGAAAATGGAAATATCTACAAAGATATCTGCATATATATGGAAATATCTATACAGCTATCTCTTTACACATGGAAATAACTACACCGCTATCTCTATAAACATGGAAATATGTACACCGCCATCTGTATGAACATGGAAATATCTTCACCGCCATCTGTATGAACATGAATATATCTACACAGCCATCTAGATGAACATGGAAATTTCTACACCGCTATATGTATGAACATGGAATTAGCTACACCGCTATCTGTATGAACATGGAAATATCTACACCGCTATCTGTATGAACATGGAAATATCTACACCGCTATCTGTATGAACATGGAAATATCTTCACCGCCATCTGTATGAACATGGATATATCTACACAGCCATCTGGATGAACATGGAAATATCTACACCGCTATCTGTATGAACATGGATATATCTACACCACTATCTGTGTAAACATGCATACATCTTCACCGCTATCTGTATAAACATGGAAATACCAACACCGCTATCTGTATGAACATGGAAATGTCTACACCGCTATCTGTTTGAACATGGAAATATCTACACCGCTATCTGTATAAACATGGAAATATCTACACAGCTGTCTGCATATACATGGAAACATCTAAAAAGCTATCTCTTTACACATGGAAATAACTACACCGCTATCTCTATAAACATGGAAATATCTTCACCACCATCTGTATGAACATGGAAATATCTGCACCGCCATCTGTATGAACATATAAATATCTGCACCTCCATCTGTATTAATATGCAGATATCTACACCGCTATCTCTATAAACATGGAAATATCTACACCGCTATCTGTATAAACATGGAAATATCTACACCGCTATCTGTATTAACATGGAAATATCTACACCGCTACCTGTATAAACATGGAAATATCAGCACCGCTGTCTGTATGAACATGGAAATATCTACACCGCTATCTGTATGAACATGGAAATATCTACACCGCTATCTGTATGAACATGGAAATAACTTCACCGACATCTGTATGAACATGGATATGTCTACACAGCCATCTGGATGAACATGGAAATATCTACACCGCTATCTGTATGAACATGGAAATATCTACACCGCTGTCTGTGTAAACATGCATACATCTTCACCGCTATCTGTATAAACATGGATATATCTACCCCGCTAACTGTATAAACATGGAAATATCTACACCGCTACCTGTATAAACATGGAAATATCAGGACCGTTATCTGTATGAACATGGAAATATCTACACAGCCATCTGGATGAAAATGGAAATAGTTACACCGCTATCTGTATGAACATGGAAATAGCTACACCGCTATCTGTATGAAAGTGGAAATATCTACACCGCTATCCGTATGAACATGGAAATATCTTCACCGCCATCTGTATGAACATGAATATATCTACACAGCCATCTGGATGAACATGGAAATATCTACACCGCTATATGTATGAACATGGAATTAGCTACACCGCTATCTGTACGAACATGGAAATATCTACACCGCTATCTGTATGAACATGGAAATATCTACACCGCTATCTTTATGAACATGGAAATATCTTCACCGCCATCTCTATGAACATGGATATATCTACACAGCCATCTGAATTAACTTTGAAATATCTACACCGCTATCTGTATAAACATGGAAATAGCTACACCGCTGTCTGTATGAACATGGAAATATCTACACCACTATCTGTATGAACATGGAAATATCTACACCGCTATCTGCATGAACATGGAAATATCTTCACCGCAATCTGTATGAACATGGATATATCTACACAGCAATCTGGATGAACATGGAAATATCTACACCGCTATCTGTATGAACATGGAAATAGCTACACCTCTGTCTGTATGAACATGGAAAGATCTACACCGCTATCTGTATGAACATGGAAATATCTTCACCGCCATCAGTATGAACATGGATATATCTACACAGCCATCTGGATGAACATGGAAATATCTACACCACTATCTGTACGAACATGGAAATATCTACACCGCTATCTGTGTGAACATGCATACATCTTCACCGCTATCTGTATAAACATGGAAATACCTACACCGCTATCTGTATGAACATGGAAATCTCTACACCGCTATCTGTTTGAACATGGAAATATCTACACCGCTATCTGCATGGAAATGGAAATATCTACACAGCTATCTGCATATACATGGAAATATCTACAAAGCTATTTCTTTACACATGGAAATAACTACACCGCTATCTCTATAAACATGGAAATATCAGCACCGCCATCTGTATGAACATGGAAATATCTGCACCGCCATCTGTATGAACACATAAATATCTACACCGCCATCTGTATGAAGATGGAGATATCTACACCGCTATCTGTATAAACATGGAAATATCTACACCGCTATCTGTATAAAAATGGAAATATCTACACCGTTATCTGTATAAACATGGAAATATCTACACCGCTACCTGTATAAACATGGAAATATCAGCACCGCTATCTGTATGAACATGGAAATATCTTCACAGCCATCTGGATGAACATGGAATTATGTACACCGCTATCTTTATGAACATGGAAATAGCTACACCGCTATCTGTATGAACATGGAAATATCTACACCACTATCTGTATGAACATGGAAATATCTTCACCGCCATCTGTATGAACATGGATATATCTACACAGCCATCTGGATGTACATGGAAATATCTACACCGCTATATATATGATAATGGAAATAGCTACACCGCTGTCTGTATGAACATGGAAATATCTACACCGCTATCTGTATGAACATGGAAATATCTACACCGCAATCTGTATGAACATAGAAATATCTTCACCGCCATCTGTATGAACATGGATATATCTACACAGCGATCTGGATGAACATGGAAATATCTACACCGCTATCTGTATGAACATGGAAATATCTACACCGCTGTCTGTGTAAACATGCATACATCTTCACCGCTATCTGTATAAACATGGAAATACCAACACCGCTATCTGTATGAACATGGAAATATCTACACCGCTATCTGTTTGAACATGGAAATATCTACACCGCTATCTGTATGAAAATGGAAATATCTACACAGCTATCTGCATATACATGGAAATATCTAAAAAGCTATCTCTTTACACATGGAAATAACTACACCGCTATCTCTATAAACATGGAAATATCTTCACCACCATCTGTATGAACATGGAAATATCTGCACCGCCATCTGTATGAACATATAAATATCTGCACCTCCATCTGTATTTAGATGCAGATATCTACACCGCTATCTGTATAAACATGGAAATATCTACACCGCTATCTGTATAAACATGGAAATATCTACACCGCTATCTGTATAAACATGGAAATATCTACACCGCTACCTGTATAAACATGGAAATATCTGCACCGCTATCTGTATGAACATGGAAATATCTACACCGCTATCTGTATGAACATGGAAATATCTACACCGCTATCTGTATGAACATGGAAATATGTTCACCGCCATCTGTATGAACATAGATATATCTACACAGCCACCTGGATGAACATGGAAATATCAGCAACGCTGTCTGTATGGGCATGGAAATATCTACACCGCTATCTGTATGTACATGGAAATATCTACACCGCTATCTGTATGAACATGGAAATATCTTCACCGCCATCTGTATGAACATGGATATATCTACACAGCCAGCTGGATGAAGATGGAAATATCTACACCGCTATCTGTATGAACATGGAAATATCTACACCGCTATCTGTGTAAACATGCATTCATCTTCACCGCTATCTGTATAAACATGGAAATGTCAACACTGCTATCTCTATGAACATGGAAATATCTACACCGCTATCTGTTTGAACATGGAAATATCTACAACGCTATCTGCATGAAAATGGAAATATCTACAAAGCTATCTGCATATACATGGAAATATCTATACAGCTATCTCTTTACACATGGAAATAACTACACCGCTATCTCTATAAACATGGAAATATGTACACCGCCATCTGTATGAACATGGAAATATCTTCACCGCCATCTGTATGAACATGAATATATCTACACAGCCATCTAGATGAACATGGAAATTTCTACACCGCTATATGTATGAACATGGAATTAGCTACACCGCTATCTGTATGAACATGGAAATATCTACACCGCTATCTGTATGAACATGGAAATAGCTACACCTCTGTCTGTATGAACATGGAAAGATCTACACCGCTATCTGTATGAACATGGAAATATCTTCACCGCCATCAGTATGAACATGGATATATCTACACAGCCATCTGGATGAACATGGAAATATCTACACCACTATCTGTACGAACATGGAAATATCTACACCGCTATCTGTGTGAACATGCATACATCTTCACCGCTATCTGTATAAACATGGAAATACCTACACCGCTATCTGTATGAACATGGAAATCTCTACACCGCTATCTGTTTGAACATGGAAATATCTACACCGCTATCTGCATGGAAATGGAAATATCTACACAGCTATCTGCATATACATGGAAATATCTACAAAGCTATTTCTTTACACATGGAAATAACTACACCGCTATCTCTATAAACATGGAAATATCAGCACCGCCATCTGTATGAACATGGAAATATCTGCACCGCCATCTGTATGAACACATAAATATCTACACCGCCATCTGTATGAAGATGGAGATATCTACACCGCTATCTGTATAAACATGGAAATATCTACACCGCTATCTGTATAAAAATGGAAATATCTACACCGTTATCTGTATAAACATGGAAATATCTACACCGCTACCTGTATAAACATGGAAATATCAGCACCGCTATCTGTATGAACATGGAAATATCTTCACAGCCATCTGGATGAACATGGAATTATGTACACCGCTATCTTTATGAACATGGAAATAGCTACACCGCTATCTGTATGAACATGGAAATATCTACACCACTATCTGTATGAACATGGAAATATCTTCACCGCCATCTGTATGAACATGGATATATCTACACAGCCATCTGGATGTACATGGAAATATCTACACCGCTATATATATGATCATGGAAATAGCTACACCGCTGTCTGTATGAACATGGAAATATCTACACCGCTATCTGTATGAACATGGAAATATCTACACCGCAATCTGTATGAACATAGAAATATCTTCACCGCCATCTGTATGAACATGGATATATCTACACAGCGATCTGGATGAACATGGAAATATCTACACCGCTATCTGTATGAACATGGAAATATCTACACCGCTGTCTGTGTAAACATGCATACATCTTCACCGCTATCTGTATAAACATGGAAATACCAACACCGCTATCTGTATGAACATGGAAATATCTACACCGCTATCTGTTTGAACATGGAAATATCTACACCGCTATCTGTATGAAAATGGAAATATCTACACAGCTATCTGCATATACATGGAAATATCTAAAAAGCTATCTCTTTACACATGGAAATAACTACACCGCTATCTCTATAAACATGGAAATATCTTCACCACCATCTGTATGAACATGGAAATATCTGCACCGCCATCTGTATGAACATATAAATATCTGCACCTCCATCTGTATTTAGATGCAGATATCTACACCGCTATCTGTATAAACATGGAAATATCTACACCGCTATCTGTATAAACATGGAAATATCTACACCGCTATCTGTATAAACATGGAAATATCTACACCGCTACCTGTATAAACATGGAAATATCTGCACCGCTATCTGTATGAACATGGAAATATCTACACCGCTATCTGTATGAACATGGAAATATCTACACCGCTATCTGTATGAACATGGAAATATGTTCACCGCCATCTGTATGAACATAGATATATCTACACAGCCACCTGGATGAACATGGAAATATCAGCAACGCTGTCTGTATGGGCATGGAAATATCTACACCGCTATCTGTATGTACATGGAAATATCTACACCGCTATCTGTATGAACATGGAAATATCTTCACCGCCATCTGTATGAACATGGATATATCTACACAGCCAGCTGGATGAAGATGGAAATATCTACACCGCTATCTGTATGAACATGGAAATATCTACACCGCTATCTGTGTAAACATGCATTCATCTTCACCGCTATCTGTATAAACATGGAAATGTCAACACTGCTATCTGTATGAACATGGAAATATCTACACCGCTATCTGTTTGAACATGGAAATATCTACAACGCTATCTGCATGAAAATGGAAATATCTACAAAGCTATCTGCATATACATGGAAATATCTATACAGCTATCTCTTTACACATGGAAATAACTACACCGCTATCTCTATAAACATGGAAATATGTACACCGCCATCTGTATGAACATGGAAATAACTTCACCGCCATCTGTATGAACATGAATATATCTACACAGCCATCTAGATGAACATGGAAATTTCTACACCGCTATATGTATGAACATGGAATTAGCTACACCGCTATCTGTATGAACATGGAAATATCTACACCGCTATCTGTATGAACATGGAAATATCTACACCGCTATCTGTATGAACATGGAAATATCTTCACCGCCATCTGTATGAACATGGATATATCTACACAGCCATCTGGATGAACATGGAAATATCTACACCGCTATCTGTATGAACATGGATATATCTACACCACTATCTGTGTAAACATGCATACATCTTCACCGCTATCTGTATAAACATGGAAATACCAACACCGCTATCTGTATGAACATGGAAATATCTACACCGCTATCTGTTTGAACATGGAAATATCTACACCGCTATCTGTATAATCATGGAAATATCTACACAGCTGTCTGCATATACATGGAAACATCTAAAAAGCTATCTCTTTACACATGGAAATAACTACACCGCTATCTCTATAAACATGGAAATATCTGCACCGTCATCTGTATGAACATATAAATATCTGCACCTCCATCTGTATTAATATGCAGATATCTACACCGCTATCTCTATAAACATGGAAATATCTACACCGCTATCTGTATAAACATGGAAATATCTACACCGCTATCTGTATAAACATGGAAATATCTACACCGCTATCTGTATGAACATGGAAATATCTACACCGCTATCTGTATGAACATGGAAATATCTACACCGCTATCTGTATGAACATGGAAATATCTTCACCGCCATCTGTATGAACATAGATATATCTACACAGCCACCTGGATGAACATGGAAATATCAGCAACGCTGTCTGTATGGACATGGAAATATATACACCGCTATCTGTATGAACATGGAAATATCTACACCGCTATCTGAACATGGAAATATCTTCACCGCCATCTGTATGAACATGGATATATCTACACAGCCAGCTGGATGAAGATGGAAATATCTACACCGCTATCTGTATGAAAATGGAAATATCTACACCGCTATCTGTGTAAACATGCATTCATCTTCACCGCTATCTGTATAAACATGGAAATATCTACACTGCTATCTGTATGAACATGGAAATATCTACACCGCTATCTGTTTGAACATGGAAATATCTACAACGCTATATGCATGAAAATGGAAATATCTACAAAGCTATCTGCATATACATGGAAATATCTATACAGCTATCTCTTTACACATGGAAATAACCACACCGCTATCACTATAAACATGGAAATATCTACACCGCCATCTGTATGAACATGGAAATATCTTCACCGCCATCTGTATGAACATGAATCTATCTACACAGCCATCTAGATGAACATGGAAATATCTACACCGCTATATGTATGAACATGGAATTAGCTACACCGCTGTCTGTATGAACATGGAAATATCTACACCGCTATCTGTATGAACATGGAAATATCTACACCGCTATCTGTATGAACATGGAAATATCTTCACCGCCATCTGTATGAACATGGATATATCTACACAGCCATCTGGATGAACATGTAAATATCTTCACCGCTATCTGTATGAACATGGATATATCTACACCACTATCTGTGTAAACATGCATACATCTTCACCGCTATCTGTATAAACATGGAAATATCTAAACCGCTATCTGTATGACCATGGAAATATCTACACCGCTATCTGTTTGAACACGGATATATCTACTCCGCTATCTGCATGAAAATGTAAATATCTACACAGCTATCTGCATATACATGGAAATATCTACAAAGCTATTTCTTTACACATGGAAATAACTACACCGCTATCTCTATTAACATGGAGATATCTACACCGCCATCTGTATGAACATGGAAATATCTGCACCGCCATCTGTATGAACATATAAATATCTACACCGCCATCTGTATTAAGATGGAGATGTCTACACCGCTATCTGTATATACATGGAAATATCTACACCGCTATCTGTATAAACAAGGAAATATCTACACCGCTATCTGTATAAACATGGAAATATCTACACCGCTATCTGTATAAACTTGGAAATATCTACACCGCTATCTGTATAAACATGGAAATATCTGCACCGCTATCTGTATAAACATGGAAATATCTACACCGCTATCTGTATGAACGTGGAAATATCTACACCGCTACCTGTATAAACATGGAAATATCAGCACCGCTATCTGTATGAACATGGAAATATCTACACAGACATCTGGATGAACATGGAAATATCTACACCGCTATCTGTATGAATATGGAAATAGCTATACAGCTATCTGTATGAACATGGAAATATCTACACCACTATCTGTATGAATTTGGAAATATCTTCACCGCCATCTGTATGAACATGGATATATCTACACAGCCATCTGTATGACCATGGACATATCTACACAGCCATCTGGATGAACATGGAAATATCTACACCGCTATCTGTATAAACATGGAAATATCTACACAGCTATCTGTATGAACATGGAAATATCTACACCGCTATCTGTATAAACATGGAAATATCAGCACCGCTATCTGTATGAATATGGAAATATCTACACCGCTATCTGTATGAACATGGAAAAATCTACACCGCTATCGGTAAGAACATGGAAATATCTTCACCGCCGTCTGTATGAACATGGATATATCTACACAGCCATCTGGATGAATATGGAAATATCTGCACAGCTATCTGGGAAAACATGCATACATTTTCACCGCTATCTGTATAAACATGGAAATATGTACACCGCTATCTGTATGAACATGGAAATATCTACACCGCTATCTGTTTGAACATGGAAATATCTACACCGCTATCTGCATGAAAATGGAAATATCTACACCGCTATCAGCATATACATGGAAATATCTACAAAGCTATTTCTTTACACATGGAAATAACTACACCGCTATCTCTATAAACATGGAAATATCTACACCGCCATCTGTATGAACATGGAAATATCTGCACCGCCATCTGTATGAACATATAAATATCTACACCGCCATCTGTATTAAGATGGAGATATCTACACTGCTATCTGTATAAACATGGAAATATCTACACCGCTATCTGTATAAACATGGAAATATCTACACCGCTACCTGTATAAACATGGAAACATCAGCACTGCTATCTCTTTGAACATGGAAATATCTACACAGCCATCTGGATGAACATGGAAATACCAACACCGCTATCTGTATGAACATGGAAATACCTACACCGCTATATCTATGAACATGGAAATATCTACACCACTATCTGTATGAACATGGAAACATCTGCACCGCTATCTGTATGAACATGGAAATATCTACACAACTATCTGTATAAACATGGAAATATCAACACCGCTACCTGTATAAACATGGAAATATCAGCACAGCTATCTGTATGAACATGGAAATATCTACACCGCTATCTCTATGAACATGGAAATATCTACACAGCCATCTGGATGAACAAGGAAATATCAGCACCGCTGTCTGTATGAACATGGAAATATCTACACCGCTATCTGTATGAACATGGAAATATCTACACCGCTATCTGTGTAAACATGCATACATCTTCACCGCTATCTGTATAAACATGGAAATATCTACACCGCTATCTGTTTGAACATGGAAATATCTACACCGCTATCTGTTTGAACATGGAAATATCTACACCGCTATCTGCATGAAAATGGAAATATCTACACAGCGATCTGCATATACATGCAAATATCTACAAAGTTATTTCTTTACACATGGAAATAACTATACCGCTATCTCTATAAACATGGAAATATCTACACCGCCATCTGTATGAACATGGAAATATCTGCACCGCCATCTGTATGAACATATAAATATCTACACAGCCATCTGTATTAAGATGGAGATATCTACACCGCTATCTGTATAAACATGGAAATATCTACACCGATATCTGTATGAACATGGAAATATCTTCACCGCCATCTGTATGAAAATAGATATATCTACACAGCCGTCTGGATGAACACGGAAATATCAGCACCGCTGTCTGTATGAACATGGAAATATCTACACAGCAATCTGTATGAACATGGAAATATCTACACCGCTATCTGTATGAACATGGAAATATCTTCACCGCCATATGTATGAACATGGATATATCTGCACAGCCATCTGGATGAACATGGAAACATCTACACCTCTATATGTATGAACATGCAAATAGCTACACCGCTATCAGTATGAACATGGAAATATCAACACCGATATCTGTATGAACATGGAAGTATCTACACCGCTATTTGTATGAACATTGAAATATTTTCACCGCCATATGTATGAACACGGATATATCTACACAGCCATCTGGATGAACATGGAAATATCTACACCGCTATCTGTATGAACATGGAAATATCTACACCGCTATCTGTATGAACATGGAAATATCTTCACCGCCATCTGTGTGAACATGGATATATCTACACAGCCATCTGGATGAACATGGAAATATCTACACCGCTATCTGTATGAACATGGAAATATCTTCACCGCTTTCTGTGTAAACATGCATACATCTTCACCACTATCTGTATAAACATGGAAATACCTACACTGCTATCTGTATGAACATGGAAATATCTACAGCGCTATCTGTTTGAACATGGAAATATCTACACCGCTATCAGCAAGAAAATGGAAATATCTGCAAAGCTGTCTGCATATACATGGAAATATCTATACAGCTATCTCTTTACACATGGAAATAACTACACCGCTATCTCTATAAATATGGAAATATCTACACCGCCATCTGTATTAACATGGAAATATCTGCACCGCCGTCTGTATGAACATATAAATTTCTACACCAACGTCTGTATTAAGATGGAGATATCTACACCGCTATCTGTATAAACATGGAAATATCTACACCGCTATCTGTATAAACATGGAAATATCTACACCGCTATCTGTATAAACATGGAAATATCTACACCGCTACCAGTATAAACATGGAAATATTAGCACCTCAATCTGTATGAACATGGAAATATCTACACCGCTATCTGTATGAACATGGAAATATCTACACCACTATCTGTATGAACATGGAAATACCTTCACCGCCATCAGTATGAACATGGATATATCTACACAGCCATCTGCATGAACATAGAAATATCTACACCGCTATCTAAACATGGAAATATCTACACCGCTATCAGCATGAAAATGGAAATATCTACAAATCTATCTGCATATACATGGAAATATCTATACAGCTATCTCTTTACACATGTAAATAACTACACCGCTACCTCTATAAACATGGAAATATCTACACCGCTATCTGTATGAACATGGAAATATCTACACCGCTATCTGTATGAACATATAAATATCTACACAGTCATCTGTATTAAGATGGAGATATCTACACCGCTATATGTATAAACATGGAAATATTTACACCGATATCTGTATGAACATGGAAATATCTTCACCGCCATCTGTATGAACATGGATATATCTACACTGCCATCTGGATGAACATGGAAATATCTACACCGCTATCTGTATGAACATGGAAATATCTACACCGCTATCTGTGTAAACATGCAGACATCTTCACCGCTATCTGTATAAACATGGAAGTATCTACACCGCTGTCTGTATAAACATGGAAATATCTACACCGCTACCTGTATAAACATGGAAATATCAGCACCGCTATCTGTATGAACATGGAAATATCTACACAGCCATCTGGATGCATATGGAAATATCTACACCGCTATCTGTATGAACATGGAAATAGCTACACCGCTATCTGTATGAAAACGGAAATATCTACACCACTATCTGTATGAACATGGAAATAACTTCACCGCCATCTGTATGAACATGGATATATCTAAACAGCCATCTGGATGAACATGGAAATATCTACACCACTATATGTATGAACATGGAAATAGCTATACCGCTATCTGTATGAACATGGAAATAGCAACACCGCTATCTGTATGAACATGGAAATATCTACACCGCTATCTGTATGAACATGGAAATATGTACACCACTATCTGTATGAACATGGAAATATCTTCACCGCCATCTGTATGAACATGGATATATCTAAACAGCCATCTGGATGAATATGGAAATATCTGCACACCTATATGTATGAACATGGAAATATCTACACCGCTATCTGTATGAACATGGAAATATCTACACCGCTATCTGTATGAACATGGAAGTATCTACACCGCTATCTGTGTGAACATGGAAATATCTTCACCGCCATATGTTTGAACATGGAAATATCTACACTGCCATCTGGATGGAAATGGAAATATCTACACCTCTATATGTATGAACATTGAAATAGCTACACCACTATCTGTATGTACATGGAAATATCTACACCGCTATCTCTATGAACATGGAAGTATCTACACCGCTATCTATTTGAACATGGAAATATCTTCACCGCCATATGTATGAAGAAGGATATATCTACACAGCCATCTGGATGAACATGGAAATATCTACACCGCTATCTGTATGAACATGGAAATATCTACACCGCTATCTGTTTGAACATGGAAATATCTACTCCGCTATCTGCATGAAAATGGAAATATCTACACAGCTATCAGCATATACATGGAAATATCTACAAAGCTATTTCTTTACACATGGAAATTACTACACCGCTATCTCTATTAACATGGAAATATCTACACCGCCATCTGTACGAACAAGGAAATATCTGCACCACCATCTGTATGAACATATAAATATCTACACCGCCATCTGTATTAAAATGGAGATATCTACACCGCTATCTGTATAAACATGGAAATATCTACACCGCTATCTGTATAAACATGGAAATATCTACACCGCTATCTGTATAAACATGGAAATATCTACACCGCTACCTGTATAAACATGGAAATATCAGCACCGCTATCTGTATGAACATGGAAATATCTACACAGACATCTGGATGAACATGGAAATATCTACACCGCTATCTGTATGAATATGGAAATAGCTATACAGCTATCTGTATGAACATGGAAATATCTACACCACTATCTGTATGAATTTGGAAATATCTTCACCGCCATCTGTATGAACATGGATATATCTACACAGCCATCTGGATGAACATGGAAATATCTACACCGCTATCTGTATGAACATGGAAATAGCTACACCTCTATCCGTATGAACATGGAAATATCTACACCGCTATCTGTATGAACATGGAAAAATCTACACCGCTATCTGTAGGAACATGGAAATATCTTCACCGCCGTCTGTATGAACATGGATATATCTACACAGCCATCTGGATGAACATGGAAATATCTGCACCGCTATCTGTGTAAACATGCATACATTTTCACCGCTATCTGTATAAACATGGAAATATCTACACCGCTATCTGTATGAACATGGAAATATCTACACCGCTATCTGTTTGAACATGGAAATATCTACACCGCTATCTGCATGAAAATGGAAATATCTACACCGCTATCAGCATATACATGGAAATATCTACAAAGCTATTTCTTTACACATGGAAATAACTACACCGCTATCTCTATAAACATGGAAATATCTACACCGCCATCTGTATGAACATGGAAATATCTGCACCGCCATCTGTATGAACATATAAATATCTACACCGCCATCTGTATTAAGATGGAGATATCTACACTGCTATCTGTATAAACATGTAAATATCTACACCGCTATCTGTATAAACATGGAAATATCTACAACGCGATCTGCATGAACATGGAAATATTTACACCGCTACCTCTATAAACATGGAAACATCAGCACCGCTATCTCTATGAACATGGAAATATCTACACAGCCATCTGGATGAACATGGAAATACCAACACCGCTATCTGTATGAACATGGAAATACCTACACCGCTATATCTATGAACATGGAAATATCTACACCACTATCTGTATGAATATGGAAACATCTGCACCGCTATCTGTATGAACATGGAAATATCTACACAACTATCTGTATAAACATGGAAATATCTACACCGCTACCTGTATAAACATGGAAATATCAGCACAGCTATCTGTATGAACATGGAAATATCTACACCGCTATCTCTATGAACATGGAAATATCTACACAGCCATCTGGATGAACAAGGAAATATCAGCACCACTGTCTGTATGAACATGGAAATATCTACACCGCTATCTGTATGAACATGGAAATATCTACACCGCTATCTGTGTAAACATGCATATATCTTCACCGCTATCTGTATAAACATGGAAATATCTACACCGCTATCTGTGTAAACATGCATACATCTTCACCGCTATCTGTATAAACATGGAAATATCTACACCGCTATCTGTTTGAACATGGAAATATCTACACCGCTATCTGTTTGAACATGGAAATATCTACACCGCTATCTGTTTGAACATGGAAATATCTACACCGCTATCTGCATGAAAATGGAAATATCTACACAGCGATCTGCATATACATGGAAATATCTACAAAGTTATTTCTTTACACATGGACATAACTACACCGCTATCTCTATAAACATGGAAATATCTACACCGCCATCTGTATGAACATGGAAATATCCGCACCGCCATCTGTATGAACATATAAATATCTACACAGCCATCTGTATTAAGATGGAGATATCTACACCGCTATCTGTATAAACATTTAAATACCTACACCGATATCTGTATGAACATGGAAATATCTTCACCGCCATCTGTATGAACATAGATATATCTACACAGCCGTCTGGATGAACATGGAAATATCAGCACCGCTGTCTGTATGAACATGGAAATATCTACACCGCTATCTGTATGAACATGGAAATATCTACACCGCTATCTGTATGAACATGGAAATATCTTCACCGCCATATGTATGAACATGGATATATCTGCACAGCCATCTGGATGAACATGGAAACATCTACACCTCTATATGTATGAACATGCAAATAGCTACACCGCTATCAGTATGAACATGGAAATATCAACACCGATATCTGTATGAACATGGAAGTATCTACACCGCTATCTGTATGAACGTTGAAATATTTTCACCGCCATATGTATGAACACGCATATATCTACACAGCCATCTGGATGAACATGGAAATATCTTCACCGCTATCTGTATGAACATGGAAATATCTACACCGCTATCTGTATGAACATGGAAATATCTTCACCGCCATCTGTGTGAACATGGATATATCTACACAGCCATCTGGATGAACATGGAAATATCTACACCGCTATCTGTATGAACATGGAAATATCTACACCGCTTTCTGTGTAAACATGCATACATCTTCACCACTATCTGTATAAACATGAAAATACCTACACTGCTATCTGTATGAACATGGAAATATCTACAGCGCTATCTGTTTGAACATGGAAATATCTACACCGCTATCAGCAAGAAAATGGAAATATCTGCAAAGCTGTCTGCATATACATGGAAATATCTATACAGCTATCTCTTTACACATGGAAATAACTACACCGCTATCTCTATAAACATGGAAATATCTACACCGCCATCTGTATGAACATGGAAATATCTGCACCGCCGTCTGTATGAACATATAAATTTCTACACCACCGTCTGTATTAAGATGGAGATATCTACACCGCTATCTGTATAAACATGGAAATATCTACACCACTATCTGTATAAACATGGAAATATCTACACCTCTATCTGTATAAACATGGAAATATCTACATCGCTACCTGTATAAACATGGAAATATTAGCACCGCAATCTGTATGAACATGGAAATATCTACACCGCTATCTGTATGAACATGGAAATATCTACACCACTATCTGTATGAACATGGAAATAGCTACACAGCCATCTGCATGAACATAGAAATATCTACACCGCTATCTGTATAAACATGGTAATATCTACACCGCTATCTGTACGAACATGGAAATATCTACACCGCTATCTGAATGAACATATAAATATCTACACAGCCATCTGTATTGAAATGGAGATATCTACACCGCTATCTGTATAAACATGGAAATATCTACACCGCTATCTATATAAACATGGAAATATCTACACCGCTATCTGTATAAACATGGAAATATCTCCACCGCTATCTGTATAAACATGGAAATATCAGCACCGCTATCTGTATGAACATGGAAATATCTACAGCGCTATCTGTATGAACATGGAAATATCTACACCGATATCTGTATGAACATGGAAACATCTTCACCGCCATCTGTATGAACATAGATATATCTACACAGCCATCTGGATGAACATGGAAATATCAGCACCGCTGTCTGTATGAACATGGAAATATGTACATCGCTATCTGTTTGAACATGGAAATATCTACTCCGCTATCTGCATGAAAATGGAAATATCTACACAGCTATCAGCATATACATGGAAATATCTACAAAGCTATTTCTTTACACATGGAAATAACTACACCGCTATCTCTATTAACATGGAAATATCTACACCGCCATCTGTATGAACAAGGAAATATCTGCACCACCATCTGTATGAACATATAAATATCTACACCGCCATCTGTATTAAAATGGAGATATCTACACCGCAATCTGTATAAACATGGAAATATCTACACCGCTATCTGTATAAACATGGAAATATCTACACCGCTATCTGTATAAACATGGAAATATCTACACTTCTACCTGTATAAACATGGAAATATCAGCACCGCTATCTGTATGAACATGGAAATATCTACACAGACATCTGGATGAACATGGAAATATCTACACCGCTATCTGTATGAATATGGAAATAGCTATACAGCTATCTGTATGAACATGGAAATATCTACACCACTATCTGTATGAATTTGGAAATATCTTCACCGCCATCTGTATGAACATGGATATATCTACACAGCCATCTGGATGAACATGGAAATATCTACACCGCTATCTGTATGAACATGGAAATAGCTACACCTCTATCCGTATGAACATGGAAATATCTACACCGCTATCTGTATGAACATGGAAAAATCTACACCGCTATCTGTAAGAACATGGAAATATCTTCACCGCCGTCTGTATGAACATGGATATATCTACACAGCCATCTGGATGAACATGGAAATATCTGCACCTCTATCTGTGTAAACATGCATACATTTTCACCGCTATCTGTATAAACATGGAAATATCTACACCGCTATCTGTATGAACATGGAAATATCTACACCGCTATCTGTTTGAACATGGAAATATCTACACCGCTATCTGCATGAAAATGGAAATATCTACACCGCTATCAGCATATACATGGAAATATCTACAAAGCTATTTCTTTACACATGGAAATAACTACACCGCTATCTCTATAAACATGGAAATATCTACACCGCCATCTGTATGAACATGGAAATATCTGCACCGCCATCTGTATGAACATATAAATATCTACACCGCCATCTGTATTAAGATGGAGATATCTACACTGCTATCTGTATAAACATGTAAATATCTACACCGCTATCTGTATAAACATGGAAATATCTACAACGCGATCTGTATGAACATGGAAATATTTACACCGCTACCTCTATAAACATGGAAACATCAGCACCGCTATCTCTATGAACATGGAAATATCTACACAGCCATCTGGATGAACATGGAAATACCAACACCGCTATCTGTATGAACATGGAAATACCTACACCGCTATATCTATGAACATGGAAATATCTACACCACTATCTGTATGAATATGGAAACATCTGCACCGCTATCTGTATGAACATGGAAATATCTACACAACTATCTGTATAAACATGGAAATATCTACACCGCTACCTGTATAAACATGGAAATATCAGCACAGCTATCTGTATGAACATGGAAATATCTACACCGCTATCTCTATGAACATGGAAATATCTACACAGCCATCTGGATGAACAAGGAAATATCAGCACCGCTGTCTGTATGAACATGGAAACATCTACACCGCTATCTGTATGAACATGGAAATATCTACACCGCTATCTGTGTAAACATGCATATATCTTCACCGCTATCTGTATAAACATGGAAATATCTACACCGCTATCTGTTTGAACATGGAAATATATACACCGCTATCTGTTTGAACGTGGAAATATCTACACCGCTATCTGCATGAAAATGGAAATATCTACACAGCGATCTGCATATACATGGAAATATCTACAAAGTTATTTCTTTACACATGGACATAACTACACCGCTATCTCTATAAACATGGAAATATCTACACCGCCATCTGTATGAACATGGAAATATCCGCACCGCCATCTGTATGAACATATAAATATCTACACAGCCATCTGTATTAAGATGGAGATATCTACACCGCTATCTGTATAAACATGGAAATATCTACACCGATATCTGTATGAACATGGAAATATCTTCACCGCCATCTGTATGAACATAGATATATCTACACAGCCGTCTGGATGAACATGGAAATATCAGCACCGCTGTCTGTATGAACATGGAAATATCTACACCGCTATCTGTATGAACATGGAAATATCTTCACCGCCATCTGTATGAACATGAATATATCTACACAGCCATCTAGATGAACATGGAAATATCTACACCGCTATATGTATGAACATGGAATTAGCGACACCGCTATCTGTATGAACATGGAAATATCTACACCGCTATCTGTATGAACATGGAAATATCTACACCGCTATCTGTATGAACATGGAAATATCTTCACCGCCATCTGTACGAACATGGATATATCTACACAGCCATCTGGATGAACATGGAAATATCTACACCGCTATCTGTATGAACATGGAAATATCTACACCACTATCTGTGTAAACATGCATACATCTTCACCGCTATCTGTATAAACATGGAAATATCTACACCGCTATCTGTATGACCATGGAAATATCTACACCGCTATCTGTTTGAACACTGAAATATCTACTCCGCTATCTGCATGATAATGGAAATATCTACACAGCTATCTGCATATACATGGAAATATCTATAAAGCTATCTCTTTACACATGGAAATAACTACACCGCTATCTCCATAAACATGGAAATATCTACACCGCCATCTATACGAACATGGAAATATCTACACTGCCGTCTGTATGAACATATAAATATCTACACCGCCATCTGTATTAAGATGGAGATATCCACACCGCTATCTGTATAAACATGGAAATATCTACACCGCTATCTGTATAAACATGGAAATATCTACACCGCTATCTGTATAAACATGGAAATATCTACACCACTACCTGTATAAACATGGAAATATCAGCACCGCTATCTGTATGAACACGGAAATATCTACACTGCTATCTGTATGAACATAGATATATCTACACCGCTATCTGTATGAACATGGAAAAAGCTACACCGCTATCTGTATGAACATGGAAATGTCCACACTGCTATCTGTATGAACATGGAAATATCTACACCGCCATCTGTATGAACATGGAAATATCTTCACCGCCATCTGTATGAACATGGATATATCTACACAGCCATCTGGATGAACATGGAAATATCTACACCGCTATATGTATGAACATGGAAATAGCTACACCGCTATCTGTATGAAAATGGAAATATCTACACCGCAATCTGTATGAACATGGAAATATCTACACTGCTATCTGTATGAACATGGAAAAATATTCACCGCCATCTGTATCAACATGGATATATCTACACAGCCATCTGGATGAACATGGAAATATCTACACCGCTATCTGGATGAACATGGAAATATCTACACCGCTATCTGTGTAAACATGCATACATCTTCACCGCTATCTGTATAAACATGGAAATATCTACACCGCTATCTGTATGAACATGGAAATATCTACACCGCTATCTGTTTGAACATGGAAATATCTACACCGCTATCTGCATGAAAATGGAAATATCTACACAGCTATCTGCAAATACATGGAAATATCTACAAAGCTATCTCTTTACACATGGAAATAACTACACAGTTATCTCTATAAACATGGAAATATCTACACCGCCATCTGTATGAACATGGAAATATCTGCACCGCCATCTGTATGAACATGGAAATATCTTCACCGCCATCTGTATGAAGATATAAATATCTACACCGCCATCTGGATGAACATGGAAATATCTACACCACTATCTGTATGAACATGGAAATATCTACACCGCTATCTGGGTAAACATGCATACATCTTCACCGCTATCTGTATAAACATGGAAATATCTACACCGCTATCTGTATAAGCATGGAAATATGTACATCACTACCTGTATAAACATGGAAATATCTGCACCGCTATCTGTATGAACATGGAAATATCTACACAGCCATCTGGACGAATATGGAAATATCAGCACCGCTATCTGTATGAACATGGATATGTCTACACAGCCATCTGGATGAACATGGAAATATCTACACCGCTATCTGTGTAAACAAGCATACATCTTCAACGCTATCTGTATAAACATGGAAATATCTACACAGCTATCTGTATGAACATTGAAATATCTACACCGCTATCTGTTTGAACATGGAAGTATCTACACCGCTATCTGCATGAAAATGGAAATATCTACACAGCAATCTGCATATACATTGAGATATCTACAAAGCTTTCTCTTTACACATGGAAATAACTACACCGCTATCTCTATAAATATGGATATATCTACACCGCCATCTGTATGAACATGGAAATATCAGCACCGCTATCTGTATGAACATGGAAATATCTACACAGCCATCTGGATGAACATGGAAATATCTACACGGCTATCTGTATGAACATGGAAATAGCTACACCGCTATCTGTATGAATATGGAAATATCTACAACGCTATCTGGGGAAACGTGCATACATCTTAACCGCTATCTGTATAAACATGGAAATATCTACACCGCTATCTGTATGAACATGGAATTAGCTACACCGCTATCTGTATGAACATGGAAATATCTACACCGCTACCTGTATAAACATGGAAATATCAGCACCGCTATCTGTATGAACACGGAAATATCTACACTGCTATCTGTATGAACATAGAAATATCTACACCGCTATCTGTATGAACATGGAAAAAGCTACACCGCTATCTCTATCAACATGGAAATGTCCACACTGCTGTCTGTATGAACATGGAAATATCTACACCGCCATCTGTATGAACATGGAAATATCTTCACCGCCATCTGTATGAACATGGATATATCTACACAGCCATCTGGATGAACATGGAAATATCTACACCGCTATATGTATGAACATGGAAATAGCTACACCGCTATCTGTATGAACATGGAAATATCTACACCGCAATCTGTATGAACATGGAAATACCTACACTGCTATCTGTATGAACATGGAAATATATTCACCGCCATCTGTATCAACATGGATATATCTAAACAGCCATCTGGATGAACACGGAAATATCTACACCGCTATCTGGATGAACATGGAAATATCTACACCGCTCTCTGTGTAAACATGCATACATCTTCACCACTATCTGTATAAACATGGAAATATCTACACCGCTATCTGTATGAACATGGAAATACCTACACCGCTATCTGTTTGAACATGGAAATATCTACACCGCTATCTGCATGAAAATGGAAATATCTACACAGCTATCTGCATATACATGGAAATATCTACAAAGCTATTTCTTTACACATGGAAATAACTACACCGCTATCTCTATAAACATGGAAATATGTACACCGCCATCTGTATGAACATGGAAATATCTTCACCGCCATCTGTATGAAGATATAAATACCTACACCGCCATCTGGATGAACATGGAAATATCTACACCACTATCTGTATGAACATGGAAATATCTACACAGCTATCTGTGTAAACATGCATACATCTTCACCACTATCTGTATAAACATGGAAATATCTACACCGCTATCTGTATAAGCATGGAAATATGTACACCACTACCTGTATAAACATGGAAATATCAGCACCGCTATCTGTATGAACATGGAAATATCTACACAGCCTTCTGGACGAATATGGAAATATCAGCACCGCTATCTGTATGAACATGGATATGTCTACACAGCCATCTGGATGAACATGGAAATATCTACACCGCTATCTGTATGAACATGGAAATATCTACACCGCTATCTGTGTAAACAAACATACATCTTCACCGCTATCTGTATAAACATGGAAATATCTACACCGCTATCTGTATGAACATGGAAATATCTACACCGCTATCTGTTTGAGAATGGAAATATCTACACCGCTATCTGCATGAAAATGGAGATATCTACACAGCTATCTGCATATACATGGAAATATCTACAAAGCTATCTCTTTACACATGGAAATAACTACACCGATATCTCTATAAACATGGAAATATCTACACCGCCATCTGTATGAACATGGAAATATCAGCACCGCTACCTGGATGAACTTGGATATGTCTACACAGCCATCTGGATGAACATGGTAATATCTACAACGCTATCTGTATGAACATGGAAATATCTACACCGCTATCTGTGTAAACAAGCATACATCTTCACCGCTATGTGTATAAACATGGAAATATCTACACCGCTATCTGTATGAAAATGGAAATATCTACACCGCTATCTGTTTGAGCATGGAAATAACTACACCGCTATCTGCATGAAAATGGAAATACCTACACAGCTATCTGCATATACATGGAAATATCTACAAAGCTATCTCTTTACACAAGGAAATAACTACACCGATATCTCTATAAACATGGAAATATCTACACCGCCATCTGTAGGAACATGGAAATATCAGCACCGCTATCTGTATGAACATGGAAATATCTACACAGCCATCTGGATGAACATGGAAATAGCTACACCGCTATCTGTATGAACATGGAAATAGCTACACCGCTATCTGTATGAACATGGAAATATCTACACCGCTATCTGTATGAACATGGAAATATCTACACCGCTATCTGTATGAACATGGAAATATCTACACCGCTATCTGTATAAACTTGGAAATATCTACACCGCTATCTGTATGAACATGGAAATATCTACACCGCTATCTGTATGAACATGGAAATATCTACACCGCTATCTGTTTGAGAATGGAAATATCTACACCGCTATCTGCATGAAAATGGAAATATCTACACAGCTATCTGCAAATACATGGAAATATCTACAAAGCTATCTCTTTACACATGGAAATAACTACACCGCTATCTCTATAAACATGGAAATATCTACACCGCCATCTGTATGAACATGGAAATATCTGAACCGCCAACTCTATGAACATATAAATATCTGCACCGCCATCTGTATTAACATGGAGATATCTACACCGCTATCTGTATAAACTTGGAAATATCTACACCGCTATCTGTATAAACATGGAAATATCTACACCGCTATCTGTATAAACATGGAAATATCTACACCGCTACCTGTATAAACATGGAAATATCAGCACCGCTATCTGTATGAACATGGAAATACCTACACCGCCATCTGTATAAACATGGAAATATCTACGCCGCTATCTGTATAAACATGGAAATATCTACACCGCTATCTGTATCAACATGGAAATATCAGCACCGCTATCTGTATGAACATGGAAATATCTCCACCGCTATCTGTATGAACATGGAAATATCTACACCGATATCTGTATGAACATGGAAATATCTTCACCGCCATCTGTATGAACATGGATATATCTACACAGCCATCTGGATGAACATGGAAATACCTACACCACTATCTGTATGAACATGGAAATATCTACACCGCTATCTGTGTAAACATGCATACATCTTCACCGCTATCTGTATAAACATGGAAATATCTACACCACTATCTGTATAAGCATGGAAATATGTACACCACTACCTGTATAAACATGGAAATATCAGCACCGCTATCTGTATGAACATGGAAATAACTACACAGCCATCTGGATGAATATGGAAATATCAGCACCGCTATCTGTATGAACATGGATATGTCTACACAGCCATCTGGATGAACATGGAAATATCTACACCGCTATCTGTATGAACATGGAAATATCTACACCGCTATCTGTGTAAACAAGCATACAACTTCAACGCTATCTGTATAAACATGTAAATATCTACACCGCTATCTCTATGAACATGGAAATATCTCCACCGTTATCTGTTTGAGCATGGAAATATCTACACCGCTATCTGCATGAAAATGGAAATATCTACACAGCTATCTGCATATACATGGAAATATCTACAAAGCTATCTCTTTACACATGGAAATACTTACACCGATATCTCTATAAATATGGATATATCTACACCGCCATCTGTATGAACATGGAAATATCAGCACCGCTATCTGTATGAACATGGAAATATCTACACAGCCATCTGGATGAACATGGAAATATCTACACGGCTATCTGTACGAACATGGAAATAGCTACACCGCTATCTGTATGAATATGGAAATATCTACACCGCTATCTGTATGAACATGGAAATATCTACACCGCTATCTGTATGAACATGGAAATATCTACACCGCTATCTGTATCAACATGGAAATATCTACACCGCTATCTGTATGAACATGGAAATATCTACACCGCTATCTGTATGAACATGGAAATATCTACACCGCTATCTGTTTGAGCAGGGAAATATCTACACCGCTATCTGCATGAAAATGGAAATATCTACACAGCTATCTGCATATACATGGAAATATCTACAAAGCTATCTCTTTACACATGGAAATAACTACACCGATATCTCTATAAACATCGAAATATCTACACAGCCATCTGTATGAACATGGAAATATCTGCACCGCCATCTGTTTGAACATATAAATATCTGCACCGCCATCTGTATTAAGATGGAGAAATCTACACCGCTATCTGTATAAACATGGAAATATCTACACCGCTATCTGTATGAGCATGGAAATATCTACACCGCCATCTGTATGAAGATATAAATATCTTCACCGCCATCTGTATGAACATGGATATATCTACACAGCCATCTGGATGAACATGGAAATATCTACACCGCTATCTGTATGAACATGGAAATATCTACAACGCTATCTGTGAAAACATGCATACATCTTAACCGCTATCTGTATAAACATGGAAATATCTACACCGCTATGTGTATGAACATGGAAATATCTACACCGCTATCTGTTTGAACATGGAAATATCTACACCGCTATCTGAATGAAAATGGAAATATCTACACAGCTATCTGCATATACATGGAAATATCTACAAAGCTATCTCTTTACACATGGAAATAACTACACCGCTATCTCTATAAACATGGAAATATCTACACCGCCATCTGTATGAACATGGAAATATCTGAACCGCCATCTCTATGAACATATAAATATCTGCACCGCCATCTGTATTAAGATGGAGATATCTACACCGCTATCTGTATAAACATGGAAATATCTACACCACTATCTGTATAAACATGGAAATATCTACACCGCTATCTGTATAAACATGGAAATATCTACACCGCTACCTGTATGAACATGGAAATATCAGCACCGCTATCTGTATGAACATGGAAATACCTACACTGCTATCTGTATGAACATGGAAATATCTACACCGATATCTGTATGAAGATGGAAATATCTTCACCACCTTCTGTATGAACATAGATATATCTACACAGCCATCTGGATGAACATGGAAATATCAGCACCGCTGTCTGTATGAACATGGAAATATCTACACCGCTATCTGTATGAACATGGAAATATCTACACCGCTATCTGTATGAACATGAAAATATCTTCACCGCCATCTGTATGAACATGGATATATCTACACCGCTATCTGTATAAACATGGAAATATCTGCACCGCCATCAGTATGAACATATAAATATCTACAACGCCATCTGTATTAAGATGGAGATATCTACACCGCTATCTGTATAAACATGGAAATATCCACACCGCTATCTGTATAAACATGGAAATATCTACACCGCTATCTGTATAAACATGGAAATATCTACACCGCTACCTGTATAAACATGGAAATATCACCACCGTTATCTGTATGAACATGGAAATATCTACACCGCTATCTCTATGAACATGGAAATATCTTCACCGCTATCTCTATGAACATGGAAATATCTACACCGATATCTGTATAAACATGGAAATATCTTCACCGCCATCTGTATGAACATGGATATATCTACACAGCCATCTGTATGAACATGGAAATATCAGCACCGCTGTCTGTATGAACATGGAAATAGCTACACCGCTATCTGTATGAACATGGAAATATCTACACCGCTATCTGTATGAACATGGAAATATGTACACCACTATCTGTATGAACATGGAAATATCTTCACCGCCATCTGTATGAACATGGATATATCTACACAGCCATCTGGATGAATATGGAAATATCTGCACCCCTATATGTATGAACATGGAAATATCTACACCGCTATCTGTATGAACATGGAAATATCTACACCGCTATCTGTATGAACATGGAAGTATCTACACCGCTATCTGTATGAACATGGAAATACCTTCACCGCCATATGTTTGAACATGGAAATATCTACACTGCCATCTGGATGAAAATGGAAATATCTACACCTCTATATGTATGAACATGGAAATAGCTACACCACTATCTGTATGTACATGGAAATATCTACACCGCTATCTGTATGAACATGGAAGTATCTACACCGCTATCTATTTGAACATGGAAATATCTTCACCGCCATACGTATGAACAAGGATATATCTACACAGACATCTGGATGAACATGGAAATATCTACACCGCTATCTGTATGAATATGGAAATAGCTATACAGCTATCTGTATGAACATGGAAATATCTACACCACTATCTGTATGAATTTGGAAATATCTTCACCGCCATCTGTATGAACATGGATATATCTACACAGCCATCTGGATGAACATGGAAATATCTACACCGCTATCTGTATGAACATGGAAATAGCTACACCTCTATCCGTATGAACATGGAAATATCTACACCGCTATCTGTATGAACATGGAAAAATCTACACCGCTATCTGTAAGAACATGGAAATATCTACACCGCCGTCTGTATGAACATGGATATATCTACACAGCCATCTGGATGAACATGGAAATATCTGCACCGCTATCTGTGTAAACATGCATACATTTTCACCGCTATCTGTATAAACATGGAAATATGTACACCGCTATCTGTATGAACATGGAAATATCTACACCGCTATCTGTTTGAACATGGAAATATCTACACCGCTATCTGCATGAAAATGGAAATATCTACACCGCTATCTGCATATACATGGAAATATCTACAAAGCTATTTCTTTACACATGGAAATAACTACACCGCTATCTCTATAAACATGGAAATATCTACACCGCCATCTGTATGAACATGGAAATATCTGCACCGCCATCTGTATTAAGATGGAGATATCTACACTGCTATCTGTATAAACATGGAAATATCTACACCGCTATCTGTATAAACATGGAAATATCTACAACGCTATCTGTATGAACATGGAAATATTTACACCGCTACCTGTATAAACATGGAAACATCAGCACTGCTATCTCTATGAACATGGAAATATCTACACAGCCATCTGGATGAACATGGAAATATCAACACCGCTATCTGTATGAACATGGAAATAGCTACACCGCTATATCTATGAACTTGGAAATATCTACACCACTATCTGTATGAACATGGAAACATCTGCACCGCTATCTGTATGAACATGGAAATATCTACACAACTATCTGTATAAACATGGAAATATCTACACCGCTACCTGTATAAACATGGAAATATCTACACAGCTATCTGTATGAACATGGAAATATCTACACCGCTATCTCTATGAACATGGAAATATCTACACCGATATCTGTATGAACATGGAAATATCTTCACCGCCATCTGTTTGAACATGGATATATCTACACAGCCATCTGGATGAACAAGGAAATATCAGCACCGCTGTCTGTATGAACATGGAAATATCTACACCGCTATCTGTATGAACATGGAAATATCTACACCGCTATCTGTGTAAACATGCATACATCTTCACCGCTATCTGTATAAACATGGAAATATCTACACCGCTATCTGTTTGAACATGGAAATATCTACACCGCTATCTGTTTGAACACGGAAATATCTACACCGCTATCTGCATTTAAATGGAAATATCTACACAGCGATCTGCATATACAAGGAAATATCTACAAAGTTATTTCTTTACACATGGAAATAACTACACCGCTATCTCTATAAACATGGAAATATCTACACCGCCGTCTGTATGAACATGGAAATATCCGCACCGCCATCTGTATGAACATATAAATATCTACACAGCCATCTGTATTAAGATGGAGATATCTACACCGCTATCTGTATAAACATGGAAATATCTACACCGATATCTGTATGAACATGGAAATATCTTCACCGCCATCTGTATGAACATAGATATATCTACACAGCCGTCTGGATGAACATGGAAATATCAGCACCGCTGTCTGTATGAACATGGAAATATATACACCGCTATCTGTATGAACATGGAAATATCTACACCGCTATCTGTATGAACATGGAAATATCTTCACCGCCATATGTATGAACATGGATATACCTGCACAGCCATCTGGATGAACATGGAAACATCTACACCTCTATATATATGAACTTGCAAATAGCTACACCGCTATCAGTATGAACATGGAAATATCAACACCGATATCTGTATGAACATGGAAGTATCTACACCGCTATCTGTATGAACATTGAAATATTTTCACCGCCATATGTATGAACACGGATATATCTACACAGCCATCTGGATGAACATGGAAATATCTACACCGCTATCTGTATGAACATGGAAATATCTACACCGCTATCTGTATGAACATGGAAATATCTTCACCGCCATCTGTGTGAACATGGATATATCTACACAGCCATCTGGATGAACATGGAAATATCTACACCGCTATCTGTATGAACATGGAAATATCTACACCGCTTTCTGTGTAAACATGCATACATCTTCACCACTATCTGTATAAACATGGAAATACCTACACTGCTATATGTATGAACATGGAAATATCTACAGCGCTATCTGTTTGAACATGGAAATATCTACACCGCTATCAGCAAGAAAATGGAAATATCTGCAAAGCTGTCTGCATATAAATGGAAATATCTATACAGCTATCTCTTTACACATGGAAATAACTACACCGCTATCTCTATAAACATGGAAATATCTACACCGCCATCTGTATGAACTTGGAAATATCTGCACCGCCGTCTGTGTGAACATATAAATTTCTACACCACCGTCTGTATTAAGATGGAAATATCTACACCGCTATCTGTATAAACATGGAAATATCTACACCGCTATCTGTATAAACATGGAAATATCTACACCGCTATCTGTATAAACATGGAAATATCTACACCGCTACCTGTATAAACATGGAAATATTAGCACCGCAATCTGTATGAACATGGAAATATCTACACCGCTATCTGTATGAACATGGAAATATCTACACCACTATCTGTATGAACATGGAAATAGCTACACAGCCATCTGCATGAACATAGACATATCTACACCGCTATCTGTATAAACATGGAAATATCTACACCGCTATCTGTATGAACATGGAAATATCTACACCGCTATCTGAATGAACATATAAATATCTACACAGCCATCAGTATTAAGATGGAGATATCTACACCGCTATATGTATAAACATGGAAATATTTACACCGCTATCTGTATGAAAATGGAAATATCTACACCGCTATCTGTTTGAACATGGAAATATCTACACCGCTATCTGCATGAAAATGGAAATATCTACACAGCTATCTGCATATACATGGAAATATCTACAAAGTGATTTCTTTACACATGGACATAACTACACCGCTATCTCTATAAACATGGAAATATCTACAAAGCCATCTGTATGAACATGGAAATATCCGCACCGCCATCTGTATGAACATATAAATATCTACACCACCATCTGTATTAAGATGGAGATATCTACACCGCTATCTGTATAAACATGGAAATATCTACACCGATATCTGTATGAACATGGAAATATCTTCACCGCCATCTGTATGAACATAGATATATCTACACAGCCGTCTGGATGAACATGGAAATATCAGCACCGCTGTCTGTATGAACATGGAAATATCTACACCGCTATCTGTATGAACATGGAAATATCTACACCGCTATCTGTATGAACATGGAAATAACTTCACCGCCATATGTATGAACATGGATATATCTACACAGCCATCTGGATGAACATGGAAACATCTACACCTCTATATGTATGAACATGCAAATAGCTACACCGCTATCTGTATGAACATGGAAATATCTACACCGCTATCTGTTTGAACAAGTAAATATCTACTCCGCAATCTGCATGAAAAAGGAAATATCTACACAGCTGTCTGTATATACATGGAAATATCTACAAAGCTACTTCTTTACACATGGAAATAACTACACCGCTATCTCTATTAACATGGAAATATCTACACCGCCATCTGTATGAACATGGAAATAACTGCACCGCCATCTGTATGAACATATAAATATCTACACCGCCATCTGTATTAAGATGGAGATATCTACACCGCTATCTGTATTAACATGGAAATATCTACACCGCTATCTGTATTAACATGGAAATATCTACACCGCTATCTGTATAAACATGGAAATATCTACACCGCTACATGTATAAACAAGGAAATATCAGCACCGCTATCTGTATGAACATGGAAATGTCTACACAGCCATCTGGATGAACATGGAAATATCTACACCGCTATCTGTATGAACATGGAAATAGCTACACCGCTATCTGTATGAACATGGAAATATCTACACCACTATCTGTATGAACATGGAAATATCTTCACCGCCATCTGTATGAATATGGATATATCTACACAGCCATCTGGATGAACATGGAAATATCTACACCGCTATAGGTATGAACATGGAAATATCTACACCGCTATCTGTATGAACATGGAAATATCTACACCGCTATCTGTATGAACATGGAAATATCTACACCGCTATCTGTTTGAGCAGGGAAATATCTACACCGCTATCTGCATGAAAATGGAAATATCTACACAGCTATCTGCATATACATGGAAATATCTACAAAGCTATCTCTTTACACATGGAAATAACTACACCGATATCTCTATAAACATCGAAATATCTACACAGCCATCTGTATGAACATGGAAATATCTGCACCGCCATCTGTTTGAACATATAAATATCTGCACCGCCATCTGTATTAAGATGGAGAAATCTACACCGCTATCTGTATAAACATGGAAATATCTACACCGCTATCTGTATGAGCATGGAAATATCTACACCGCCATCTGTATGAAGATATAAATATCTTCACCGCCATCTGTATGAACATGGATATATCTACACAGCCATCTGGATGAACATGGAAATATCTACACCGCTATCTGTATGAACATGGAAATATCTACAACGCTATCTGTGAAAACATGCATACATCTTAACCGCTATCTGTATAAACATGGAAATATCTACACCGCTATGTGTATGAACATGGAAATATCTACACCGCTATCTGTTTGAACATGGAAATATCTACACCGCTATCTGAATGAAAATGGAAATATCTACACAGCTATCTGCATATACATGGAAATATCTACAAAGCTATCTCTTTACACATGGAAATAACTACACCGCTATCTCTATAAACATGGAAATATCTACACCGCCATCTGTATGAACATGGAAATATCTGAACCGCCATCTCTATGAACATATAAATATCTGCACCGCCATCTGTATTAAGATGGAGATATCTACACCGCTATCTGTATAAACATGGAAATATCTACACCACTATCTGTATAAACATGGAAATATCTACACCGCTATCTGTATAAACATGGAAATATCTACACCGCTACCTGTATGAACATGGAAATATCAGCACCGCTATCTGTATGAACATGGAAATACCTACACTGCTATCTGTATGAACATGGAAATATCTACACCGATATCTGTATGAAGATGGAAATATCTTCACCACCTTCTGTATGAACATAGATATATCTACACAGCCATCTGGATGAACATGGAAATATCAGCACCGCTGTCTGTATGAACATGGAAATATCTACACCGCTATCTGTATGAACATGGAAATATCTACACCGCTATCTGTATGAACATGAAAATATCTTCACCGCCATCTGTATGAACATGGATATATCTACACCGCTATCTGTATAAACATGGAAATATCTGCACCGCCATCTGTATGAACATATAAATATCTACAACGCCATCTGTATTAAGATGGAGATATCTACACCGCTATCTGTATAAACATGGAAATATCCACACCGCTATCTGTATAAACATGGAAATATCTACACCGCTATCTGTATAAACATGGAAATATCTACACCGCTACCTGTATAAACATGGAAATATCACCACCGTTATCTGTATGAACATGGAAATATCTACACCGCTATCTCTATGAACATGGAAATATCTTCACCGCTATCTCTATGAACATGGAAATATCTACACCGATATCTGTATAAACATGGAAATATCTTCACCGCCATCTGTATGAACATGGATATATCTACACAGCCATCTGTATGAACATGGAAATATCAGCACCGCTGTCTGTATGAACATGGAAATAGCTACACCGCTATCTGTATGAACATGGAAATATCTACACTGCTATCTGTATGAACATGGAAATATGTACACCACTATCTGTATGAACATGGAAATATCTTCACCGCCATCTGTATGAACATGGATATATCTACACAGCCATCTGGATGAATATGGAAATATCTGCACCCCTATATGTATGAACATGGAAATATCTACACCGCTATCTGTATGAACATGGAAATATCTACACCGCTATCTGTATGAACATGGAAGTATCTACACCGCTATCTGTATGAACATGGAAATACCTTCACCGCCATATGTTTGAACATGGAAATATCTACACTGCCATCTGGATGAAAATGGAAATATCTACACCTCTATATGTATGAACATGGAAATAGCTACACCACTATCTGTATGTACATGGAAATATCTACACCGCTATCTGTATGAACATGGAAGTATCTACACCGCTATCTATTTGAACATGGAAATATCTTCACCGCCATACGTATGAACAAGGATATATCTACACAGACATCTGGATGAACATGGAAATATCTACACCGCTATCTGTATGAATATGGAAATAGCTATACAGCTATCTGTATGAACATGGAAATATCTACACCACTATCTGTATGAATTTGGAAATATCTTCACCGCCATCTGTATGAACATGGATATATCTACACAGCCATCTGGATGAACATGGAAATATCTACACCGCTATCTGTATGAACATGGAAATAGCTACACCTCTATCCGTATGAACATGGAAATATCTACACCGCTATCTGTATGAACATGGAAAAATCTACACCGCTATCTGTAAGAACATGGAAATATCTTCACCGCCGTCTGTATGAACATGGATATATCTACACAGCCATCTGGATGAACATGGAAATATCTGCACCGCTATCTGTGTAAACATGCATACATTTTCACCGCTATCTGTATAAACATGGAAATATGTACACCGCTATCTGTATGAACATGGAAATATCTACACCGCTATCTGTTTGAACATGGAAATATCTACACCGCTATCTGCATGAAAATGGAAATATCTACACCGCTATCTGCATATACATGGAAATATCTACAAAGCTATTTCTTTACACATGGAAATAACTACACCGCTATCTCTATAAACATGGAAATATCTACACCGCCATCTGTATGAACATGGAAATATCTGCACCGCCATCTGTATGAACATATAAATATCTACACCGCCATCTGTATTAAGATGGAGATATCTACACTGCTATCTGTATAAACATGGAAATATCTACACCGCTATCTGTATAAACATGGAAATATCTACAACGCTATCTGTATGAACATGGAAATATTTACACCGCTACCTGTATAAACATGGAAACATCAGCACTGCTATCTCTATGAACATGGAAATATCTACACAGCCATCTGGATGAACATGGAAATATCAACACCGCTATCTGTATGAACATGGAAACATCTGCACCGCTATCTGTATGAACATGGAAATATCTACACAACTATCTGTATAAACATGGAAATATCTACACCGCTACCTGTATAAACATGGAAATATCTACACAGGTATCTGTATGAACATGGAAATATCTACACCGCTATCTCTATGAACATGGAAATATCTACACCGATATCTGTATGAACATGGAAATATCTTCACCGCCATCTGTTTGAACATGGATATATCTACACAGCCATCTGGATGAACAAGGAAATATCAGCACCGCTGTCTGTATGAACATGGAAATATCTACACCGCTATCTGTATAAACATGGAAATATCTACACCGCTGTCTCTATAAACATGGAAATATGTGCACCGCTATCTCTATAAATATAGAAATATATACACCTCTCTCTCTATAAACATGGAAATATCTACAATGCTATCTGTATAAACATGGAAATATCTACACCGCTATCTCTATAAACATGGAAATATCTACACCGCTATCTCTATAAACATGGATATATCTACACCACTGTCTCTATAAACATGGAAATATCTACACCACTATCTGTATGAACATGGAAATATCCACACCGCTATCTGTATAGACTTGGAAGTATCTACACCGGTAACTGTATAAACATGGAAATATCTACACCGCTATCGGTATAAATGTCTGTATTTGCTCTTAATTTATACCCAAGGCTGGGATGTTTCATATGATAAAAAGACCAAATACAGAAATAGACTATATTTGGTCTGGCAATTGATCTCTGCAATAATCAAACCTCAAAGACAATCAAACCTGAAATCTAAGCTACATATTAAATAGCTTGGTTTTTAGGTTGCACGTTGCTGTGTATGCTGGCTTCATAGAAAATGCAAGTAGCAATGGCCATTTTTTAATAGTCATTAGCCTTGAAGCTCTCCTACTTTTGAATCACATAGAAATAGAAATCAAATCTCACTAGATTTTTTTTTTGAAACAGGGTCTGGCTTGGTTGCCCAGGCTGAAGAGCAGGGCATGATCTTGGCTCACACCTCTGCCTCTCGGACTCAAGCCATCCTCCCACCTCAGCCTTGGAGTAGCTGGGACCACAGGCATGTGCCACCATATCCAGCTAATATTTTTATTTTTGTACAAATGGGGTTTGTCATCTTTCCCAGGCAGGCCTCAAACTCCAAGACTCAAGCAATACACCTGCCTTGAATTCCCAAAGTACTGGGTTTACAGGCGACAGCCACTACGCCCAGCTACTAAACTTCTAAAAATCAATTTTACATAAAATTATCTAAGCGTGCAAGGAAAGATAAGAAGCCTAAGGAACCAGTGAGTTGAAGAATAAATGCAGTTTAAATCATACATGTAAACAACATGATGTGATGTGGTAGGAATCATCTAACATGCTTTAAAGCATGAGTAAAAGGTCTTTACTTAGAAAACTGGATCTTAGTTTAGGATATCTTTAGATAAGAGTATGAAAAGTCATATCATATTGATAAGTAAAGTGCTTCCTTTGGCTAATTTTAAGGATAGGACATTTACTTTCATATAATTCATAGGAATCTTAGACTTAAAAATAAAATTTCCCTTCTCAAATCCTTACTTTTATACTTTTTTGCATTTCTTTCACTTTTGTGTTAATGGCCTATGTCTCAACATATTCTATTAAACCTTCTGGAAACACATACTTTGTTTCCAGCCTCTTCAGAGAACCATCACTCCAATTCCTAGGCTTCTGAAGAAGCAGACCCAAGCTTATAATTATTACATATTTCCAAATCTAGGTGACCAACAAAAATTGATACTTTTCCCATCATACCTTTAAGTTAATAATCAGGTGTATGCTGAGAGGTAAAGACCCAAGAGTGTTGGTTGTCTAATTGTGCAGCTGTATAAACAAATCTTAATGCTTGAAAATATTCAAAGGTTATTCTCACGTTGATTGTTGGTAACTATGTGTAACAACATGAAAAGAAAAAAAAATCAAAGAATTACGTCTGAGGATAATACACAATCTCTAAGGGTAAGAAGAGCAACAAAAATTCTGCTTCAATTACCACTGAAATAATATATTTATCCTGTAAAATCTATGGTGGCTGGTTGTAAAAATTAGGCATTAGCAAACTGATAAAGACTTTTTAATGAAAACATTATGAAACATAGTTTTTAAAAAGTTAAATACACCCACACCAGTTTTTCACATTCTTTGGGCTGCTTTAATGCTGCCATTAAATAATTGATTTAGTTGTGACATAGATCCTATGTTCCATGGAGTCTACCATTCATAAAGATGCAATGTAAGGTAACAAAAATATAAATTGTGTGTGTGGGGAGGAGAAGTCAAGAGTATTTTTATGTGACAGAAGTTAAGTTGTTATCAGTGTAAAATAGTCTGTTACAAATACCGGACTCTGTATGTTAGTTTCACTAACCAGAAAGAAAGAAATTACAGCAGATACACACACACACACCAAAAAAGGGAAAAGAAACAAAGCTTAGCACCACAGAAAACCACCAAACTAGAGGGATAAACAATAAGAAAGGAAGAAGTGAACAAGTAATCTAAAAAACAACTAATGAAATGGTAGAAGGAAGTCCTAATTTATCAATAATAAACTTCAATAGAAGTGGATTAAACTCTACTTAAAAGATATAAAGTGGATGAATGGATTCGGATAGCAAAACCCACCTATATGCTGCCTACATGATACTTACCTCACTATTAAAGACAAATAGACTGAAAGTGAAGAGATGGAAAATATATTTTATGCAAACAAATGAAAAGCAAGCAGGAGTAGCCACAGTCATGTCATATTTTAAAAGGCTTTAAATAAAAAAAACTATATAAAAAAAGAATGTCACTGTATAATGAAATGATAAAAGGCCCAATTCAATAAGAGGACATAACATATATATTACTTAGGTGTAACTATATATGTACCCAACACCAGAACAACCAGATATATAAAGCAAATATTAGATTTAAAGGTAGAGATAGACTGCAATACAATATTAGTAGGAAATTTCAACACTCCACTTTAAAAATGGACAGATTCTATGAAGAGAAAATCAACCAAAAAATGACAGACTCAAACTATACCATAGACCAAATGGACCTAGCAGGTAAAGAAGATCTCACCTGATATGGTTTGGCTGTATATCCCCACCCAAATCTCATCTTGATTATAGCTCCCATAATTCATACATGTTGTGGGAGGGAACCAGTGGGAGATAATTGAATCATGGGGGCGGTTCCCCCATACTGTTCTTGTGGTAGTGAATACGTCTAACAAGATCTGAGGTTTTATAAGGGGGAACCCTTTCACTTGGTTCTCAATTCTATTTTGTTTGCTACCATGTAAGATGTGTCTTTCGCCTTCCATCATGATTGGGAGACCTCCCCAGCCACGTGGAACTATGAGTCCACTAAACCTCTTTTTCTCTGTAAATTACCCAGTCTCGGGTATGTCTTTATCAGCAGTATGAAAACAGACTAATACATCATCCAACAGCTGCAGAATACAAATTATTCTCAACTGTACACCAAACATTCTCTAGGACCAATCATACATTATGACACATAATAAGTCTTAACAAACTTAAGAAGACAGATATCATATGAAGTATCTTTTCTGATTCCAGGGATATAAAGCCAGAAATCAACAACAGGAAAGCCCTTGGAAATTTTATAAAAACATGGAAATTAAATAGCACGCACCCAAGAAATCAATAGGTCTCATTAAGACATTAATAGGAAAATGTCAAAAGTCACTGAGACAAGTAAGAATGAAAATCCAACATACCCAAACCTATGGAACGTAGCAAAAGCAGTTCTAAGAGGGAAATTTATAGCAATAAAAGCCTACACCAAAAAAGAAGAAAGATTTTCAAATCACAAAGCAAAATTATACACTTCAAGTAACTAGAACATCAAAAACAAACTAAACCCAAAATTGGTAGAAGGAAGGAAATAATAAAGCTCACAGCAGATATAAATGAAACAGACACTAAAAAATATTTCAAAAGATAAATAAGACAAAGTGTAAAGGTAAAACTGACAAACCTTTAGCTAAACTAAGACAAAAGGAGAGAAAATTCAAATAAATAAAAGATGAAAAAGGAGACATTACAACTGATACACCACAGAAATAGAAGGGATTGTAAGACATTACTCATAACTATATGCCAACAAATTTGATAGTGTAGAATAAAATGAATAAATTTCTGCACACATACAACTACCCAGATTAAATTGTGAGGAAATATAACATCTGAACACATCAATAATGAGTTTGGAAATTGAATCAATAATAAAACATCTTCCATCAAAACAACAACAACAACAACCAACACCCAGGACCTGATGTCTTCACTGCTGAATTCTACCAAACAGTTAAAGAATAACTACCAATTCTCCACAAACTTTTCCACAAAAGTAATGAGGAAGGAATACTTCCATACTCATCTTATGAGGCTCGCAATATCCTGATTCTAAAACCAGACAAAGACACGCACAAAATGAAAATAACAGGCCAATATTCCTGAAGAACATAGATACAAAAATTCTCAACAAGATACAAGTGAACTGACTTCGACAGCACACTAAAAAGAGTATTCACTATAATCAAGTGGGGTTCATCCCAGGGATGAAAGGATGGCTTAACATGCACAAATCAGTAAATATGATACACCACCACAATAGAAAGAAGAACAAAAACCATGTGATCATTTCAACAGATGCAAAAAGAACACTTGACAAAAGTCAACATTCCTTTATGATAAAAACTGTCAAGAAAGTAGGTATAGGAGTGTACCTCAACGCAGTAAAGGCCATAGGTGACAAACCCACAGCTAACATCTTATTTATGGTGAATAGTTAAATGCTTTTCCTCTTTGATGTGGAGGAAGACAAGGATGTCAACTTCTACCACTTCTATTTAGCATAGTACTGGAGGTCAGAGCCAGAGCAATTAGACAAAAGAAATAAATAAGAGGGATCCAAACTGGAAAGAAGGAAGTCAGATTGTTTCTGTTTGTAGAAAATGTGATCTCACATACATATGGATACATCTATATATATGATCATATAGATATATATGATCTCTCTCTCTTTAGGGTTCTTTCTATATATACTTATATAGAGTGAGAACCCTAAAGACTTGACCAAAAACTACTAGAAATCATAAATAAATTCAGTAAAGTTGTAGTATACAAAATCAACACAGAAAATTCAGTGGTGTTTCTATACACTAATAGTGAACTATCTGAAAAAGTCATCAAGAAAGGAATTCCATTTACAATAGCTACCAAGAAATCTGCAGATAAATTTAATCAAGGTCGTGAAAGATCTCTACAATGAAAACTATAAAACACTGATGGAAAAATTTACGATCCACAAAAAATGGACACTATATACTCATGGAATGGAAGAACTGATACTATTGAAATGACCATACTAACAAAATGTCCTACAGATTCAATGCAATCCCTATCAAAATACCAATGAAATTCTTCACAGAAATAGAAAAAAATACCCTAAAATTTGTATGAAACCAGAAAAGACCCCAAATAACCAAAGCAATCCTGTGCAAAAATAACAAAGCTGGAGGCACCACACTACCTGACTTCAAAATATACTACAAAGCCATAGTAAGCAAAACAGCATGGCACTGCCATAAAGCAAACACATAGACCAATGGAAGAGAATATACAGCTCAGAAATAAATTCTCATACCTAAAGTCAACTGATTTTCCAAAAAGGAGTCAAGAGCACACACAGGGGTAAAGACAGTCTCTTCATTAAATGGTACTGAGAAGATTGGATATCTACATGTGGGATAATGAAATTAGACCCCTATCTTTTACCTTATACAAAAATCAACTCAAATGCGATTAAAGACCTAAAGGTAAGATTGAAAACTATGAAAAACTACTAGAAGATAACATGTGGGAAATTCTCTATAACTTTGGGTTCTACAAGGATTTTTTAAATGAGACGTCAAAAGCACAGGCAACAAAAGCAAAAATAGATAAATGGGGTTTCATCAAACTAAAATGCTTTTGCACAGCAAAGGAAACTTAACAGAGTGAAAAAACAACTTACAGAATGGGATACAATATTTGCAAACTATACATCTGCTAAGGAGTTAATGCCCAGATTATATAACAAACTTAAACAACTCAACAGCAAAAACATAAATAACTTATTTAAAAATGGGCAAAACTGGGAGGCTGAGGCAGGCGGATTGCCTGAGGTCAGGAGTTTGAGACCAGCCTGACCAATATGGTGAAATCATTTCTCTACTAAAAATACAAAAATTTAGCCAAACATGATGGCGTGTGCCTGTAACCCCAGCTACTCAGCAGGCTGAGGCAGGCGAATTGCTTGAACCAGGGAGATGGAGGTTGCCGTGAGCCCCGATTGCACCACTGCACTCCAGCTTGGGCAACAGAGCAAGACTCCTTCGCAAAAAAAAAAAAAAAAAAAGGACAAAATAAACTAAAAGAAATGCCACAAGAGAAAATATAGAAATTGTCAAGACGAATATATAATAAAATCATGTTCAACATCACTAACCATCAGGGAAATGCAAATCAAAACCGCAATGAGATACCAGTTCACCCATTAGAATGGCTATTAGCAAAAAGGTAAAAGATAACAAGAGTTGGCAAGGAAGTGGAGAAAACGGAACACTTACGCACTGTTGATGGGGTTGTAAACTAGTACAACCATTAAGCAAAACTTTATGGAAGTTCGCTAAAAAATAAAAAATAAAAAAAAAAACAATCATTCGATCACATAACCCAGCAATCCCACTACTGGGTATATATCCATAGGAAATGAAATCATTGTGTTTGAAAAATATCTGCACTCTTATGTTTACTGTAGCACTATTTCTAATAATCAGATATGGAATCAACCTATGTGTATAAAAACAAACAAGTGAATTATATATATATAATATATATTATGTATATTATATATAATACATATTATGTATATTATTTATATTATGTATAATATATAATATATAATATATTAATATAGTATTAATATTAATGTATTATATATTAATATTAATAATATTAATAAAAAATAATTATTAATAATTAATAATTATTAATAATTATTAATAATTAATAATAATTAATATTAATATTAATATATTATTAATATATAATATATATATGTATAATATACATTATATATTATGTATATTTTATATATAATACATATTATGTATATTATATACATAATATATATTATGTGTATTATAATATATATAATGTATAATGTATATAATATACGTTATGTATATTATATATAATATACATTATGTATGTTATGTATATTATATATTACATATAATATATATATTATTATATATAATTATATATAATTATAATTATAATTATATATAATTTTATGTGTAATTATAATTATGCAGAAAATTAATTATAATTATATATAATTTTATGTGTAATTATAATTACACATAAAATTATATATGTATATATATATATATATGGACACACACACAATGAAATACTATTCAGCCATAAAAAAAGAATGAAATTCTGCCAGTTGCAACAACATGGATGACCCTGTAGGATACAATGTTAAGTGAAATAAGCCAGACACAGAAAGCAAATACCGCATGATCTCGCTCATATGTGGAATCTTAAAAAAAAAAAATGTTAATAGAGAAGTAGAGTAGAATAGTGGTTACCAAACAGTGAGGAAGAAGTGGGGAGGGCAAAATGGAGATAGATTGGTTAACAGTTATGAAATCACAATTATATAGGAAGAATAAGTTGTAGTGTTCTTTGCAAAGCAGGGTGACTATAGTTAAAAGTAAAGTATTGTATATTACAAAGTATCTAGAAGAAAGGATTTTGAAATTTCTTATTAAAAAGAAATGACGAATGCATGAGGTAATTAATACACTAACTATCCTTATTGGATCATTAGACAACATACATATTCATTGAAACATCAAATTGTATCCTATAAATCTATATAATTACAATGTGAAAATTTTTTAAAAATAAATTAATGAATTAAATAACAATTTTAAAATGTTCTCAATCACCAATGCAAAGTTTAGGAGCTTTGTTCTTGACTCAGCCTTAAGACTGAAAACTAATGTGTTAGAAATATTTGTAGATCCTCTCAATTTTGAAAGAATCCTAGCTAAACTACTGAAATATAAAATATATTCTATGTAATATGCTCTTAGGTATATTCTTAGGTGAACTCTGCTTTTAGATGAAGCTTATAAAAATGAAAAACGTATCTGAAATAAAATTTTAAAGTATTTGGAAAATTACAGCTTAATCTCTTAAAGACAAATTTTCTATACAGTAACCTTTTTATGTGCTTTTGAAATGGGGTATACAATTATTTTCCCTGATGTGAGACAAAATATAGAATGTTGGCATTTTATCTAAGAAGTTAACTTAGGAAGAAAGAGTGAGAGGCAGAGGAATGAGGGAAGAAAGGAAGGCTGATGATGGGATACCTTATCAAGTTGCCTAATGCTGTATTGGAACCTAATAGGCCTTCTAAGGAGTTTTATTACATAATGCAAGACTCCTCAATCTGGGAGGAGGAAAGGGCTTTATTTTTGAGTGGTCACAGGTTGCCCCATGGGCATAAACTCTACCAAGCTGCTAGGTTACACCTACATGAGCATCCCACCTGCTTAAGTAAGAGCAGCCACAAACTGTGGGCCATTCCAGGTAAGTGTCATATCACACCTGCACCAACTAGTCAAAGCCTGGGTCAAAGCCTGTGCAGAACTGATCGCTACAGCAGAGGCTAAAATAAGAAATGGGGCTAAGAGAGTGAAAAGCAGTGCCCATATGTATCCAAAAACAGGTTGAAGATATCTTTAGGAAGGAACAGATAATTTTTTTTATTCATACAATAACAGATGCATATGAACTCCTCGACTAGTCACCCATTCCTGTCAGCCCTTGGGCTTCATAACTAAATCATTCTTCCTTTGTAATCCAGTCCCACATTTTCAGCTATCTCTATATGTTTATTATCTTAAATATTTCTTTGCTCTATACTCTTCCCCTAGTCTTCAACCAATTTCTTTCTTTATTGTCCCAACCCACAGACTGTTATTTCCACTTCGATGTCCCATAGAAGCTTCAAGGGTTTGAAATACCTAAAAAAAAAACTCATCTTTCTCCCTAAAACTCCCTCTCCTTCTCCCACTTCAAAATTTCAACTAATGGCTCCCCCTGTTATTCCCACCAGAATCCTGAATGATCCCTGTTTCCCCTCATTCACTCCATACATGTAAATCTCATTAACGTTACTTTCTAGATATTTCATGAATCCTTTCCATTCATTCTGTACTAGAAAGTGTTCCCAGTTTAGACCCTGGTGGTTGGTGGCCTCTTACCTAGGCGCTCTCTCTCTCTCTCTCTCTCTCTCTCTGTGGGTGTGGGTGTGGGTGTGTGTGTCCTGAGAATTTATTTACTTCTGGTTTTTGTTTGTTTTTTAGTATCCAGAATCTACAGGGAACTTAAATCAATTAGAAAAAAAAATAACCCAATTAAAAAATGGGCAAAGGACATGAACAAACACTTCTCAAAAGAACACATACAAATGGCCAACAAATACACGAAAAAAAAAATGCTTAGAATCACTAATCATCAGAAAAATGCAAATCAAAACACAATGAGATACCATTTCATACCGGTTGGAATGGCTATTATTAAAAAGTCAAAATACAACAGATGCCAGCAGGGCTGTAGACAAGAGGAAGTGTCCGTATATTTTTAGCTATAGCCCTACTTCAAACGTGTCCCCATTACAGCCAAAAGAGCGGCCTATCTAAAGGACTGTTCTGATCAGCTCACTTACCTGACTGAAACCTTCAGTGACTCCCATGGCCTGCAGGTCAATGCACTAATTCATGACTATAACATCTGAGATATCCTTGATCTGGCTACTGGTCTAGCCCTCTCTGACTCACGCTTTATAAACCATGCATTCTGGAACTTTTTAGTTGTTTCCCACATCAGCATGCTACTTCCCATCCATGTAGATTTGCAGAGACCTCCTCATCTTTTTAATTCCCAGTTCCCACTCTCAACATGGGCCATCTCCTACCCACACTTCAAAACCTAAGCAAAACAACACCTTCCGTGACACCTCCATGCTGAGTCAGATGCCATCCCCTTTGTATTGTAGTTCTTTGCTTGTGTGCCTTTGTCTCACTTTGTTCTCTTTAAAATAAACTCCATGAGGACAATGATCACCTGCTATTTGTGTTAATATCTGCACCTAGTGGCATAGTGTCTGGAGTATAGTAGGATCTATTTTCAAGGAAAAAAAGATTATATCTATACCAATAGACATGAATTAGCGCTTTTTTTTTTTAAAGATAAGCTCCCTTTGAACTAAGTCAATGTTTACAAGAAGAGTTATACTAAAAAGTTCACTTTTGCTGCTTATGTTTCATTTATTTCAGGCAATTAATTCATTGTTATTGGTAAATCGATACTTTTTATTGATACTGAAAAGAGAGAAATAAACTAATGACTATCTCTGTTAGAGTAGATTTGTTCATATCTATCAGTAAAATGTTAATTATCTGAAAGTCAATAATAAAACATAAACTGTGATCTTAAATGTTTTTTAGGGGCTCAAAAATAATTAGAATTCATGTCAGCATATAAAAAAAGATCAGAGTATTTTTAAGATATGATAAAATTTTATTTTAGTTTCTTAATAGGGATTTTTGTGACCTTATAGAGTTCAACTAATTATAATTTTAAAAATAGGATTTATAGAGTTTTAGAATTAGAAACAATTTATAGATTATTTTATTTTTCTTTTGAGGAATCAGGTCATCAGAAGATCAAGGAACACCTATAATGTCACTAGATCCTAATTTAATTTAAATTTTAGAATCCAGGTATTCTAACTCCTGTCTTGATACTATTTCTACTTTATTATGTTGCTTCCCAGGGCTTTAAAAAATAAAAGCTGGGAAATTACATTTGCTTTGCATATACAGCACCAATTATCAAATTCAGCATAAAAGCATAACATGTATACATCAAAAAGAAAACATAAAAACTTCAAATTAAAAGCATCTCAAAACAATTGAATATAATAGGGAAACCTTATACAAATGCAACACTCACCCATTAATAAAAAGAAACCAATTGGAGAAAAAAGAAATTCAATATAAACATGTTGGAATATAACCTAATTCATTTTAATCCAATGCTTCAAATTGAAAAAAATTAGCACTAGTGTTATTTTCCTTTATCATTACAATCTTGCTTTTCATTACATTATGCTATGTTTTGTATTAAACATAAAATCAATTTTTCACCTTAACACATGCTAGAAATACAGAGTCACCATATTGGAAATCAGTAGAAAGTGTCTTTGTTTCTACTTTTTTTTCTTTGAAAAAGCTTTGGGAAAAAAAATCATTTACAATGTTTAATTTTAATAACTTAAAGAATGTAATTGATTTTTGTTTGTTTTTGACATGGAGTTTCACTCTTGTCACTCAGGCTGGAGTACAATGGCATGATCTCGGCTCACTGTAACCTCCACCTCCCAGGTTCAAATGATTCTCCTGTCTCAGCCTCCCGAGTAGCTGGGATGACAGGCACTCGCCACCACACCCGGCTAATTTTTGTATTTTTAGTAGAGATGGGGTTTCATCATGTTGGCCAGGCTGGTCTCAAACTCCTGACCTCAGGCGATCTGCCAACCTCGGCCTCCCAAAGAGCTGGGACTACAGGCGTGAGCCACCATGCCCAGCCAATTGAATAGTTTTTAACTCAGAGGATAAATGCTTGAGGGGATGGAAAACCCATTCCTCATGATGTGATTATTTCACACTGCATGCCTGTATCAAAACATCTCATGTACCCCACAAATATATAAACCTCCTATGTACCCACAAAAATTTTATAAAATAATGAAAATATTTTAAAACTAAAAAAATTGTTTTTTAATTAAGCAACTTTATTTAAATAAAATCATTCTTCCTCATCCTCAGTCCTGGGATCTACCAGAAAGAATTAGCAACATCTTAAAGATGACAAAGTGTTAAAGATAAGCTGCTATTAAGTAAAAGTGTGAAGTGTGGAGGGGACAAGCTGGATGCCTGAACCATTTTGTTCTATCTTTAGGACAGTGAAAGAGCAAGAAGCAGGGTTGGGTGGGGGACACATATTCTGTTGAGCATTGTCACCACTATATTCACTGAAATTCATCTGCATGCTTGTATGTATACTTTTGATTCGCCTGATACACTGAAAATTATATGAAATTGTTCTCTATTCTTTAGATAATTATAATCTAAGTGCTAATATGAAGCTTAGAATTTATATGAAATATGTATGCCCACAACAAGACATTTCAGCTATTTCCTAGATAATAATCTCACTTCACCCTGCACAAAACAGGCACATGGTCATGTCACTCTGACCTGGTTTGAGTCCAAGGAGGCTTTTGTTTTTAAAATAATTTAGGTTAGTAGTTAAAATATGAACTTTGGGCCAGGAGTGGGAGCTCATGCCTATAATCCCAGCACTTCGGGAGGCTGAGGCGGGCGGATGACTTGAAGTCAGGAGTAGGAGACTGGACTGGCCAACATGCTGAAACCCCATCTCTACTAAAAAAAAAAAAAATAGAAAACTTAGCTGGGTGTGGTGGCGGGCACCTATAATCCCAGCTACTTGGGAGACTGAGGCAGGAGAATTGCTTGAGCCTGGGAAGTGGAGGTTGCAGTGAGCAGAGATCTTACCACTACACTCCAAAACAAACAACAAACAAAAAAATTCTAGAGTCACACTGAAAATCTTAACAACCTGCTTCTACTACCCATTTTTTTAATTTTTATTTTGACCTGATTTTAGATTGATAGCAAAATGCACAAATAACACAAAGTGCCCCCTATGTCCCTCACCCTACTTCCCCTAATGCTAACATTTTCAGAGCCATCCTTATTTTCTCTATAAAAGAGCAGAGTTCTCCTTTTAGAGATTTGGAAAGATTATTAAAAGATAAGTTACAAAATACAGTACCTGACACGTATAAAATATTAAATAAATACTAGCCATGCTTAATTATTTTGTTTTAAGTCTATATGAGTCAAGTTTTAGTAGAAATATGGGCTAGAAAAAAAAAACAGAAAGCGGGACTCTGTGATCCGACTTGGGCTTATAGAACAGACTGCACTAGTTTGTTCTCATGCTGCTAATAAAGTCATACCCAAGACCGGGTAATTTAGAAAGGAAAGAGGTTTAAGGAACTCACAATTCCACATGGCTGGGGAGGCCTCACAGTCACGGCAGAAGGCAAAAAAGAAGCAAAGGCACATCTTAAATGGTAGCAGAGAAGAAAGCTTGTGTAGGGAAGCTCCCATTTTAAAAGCATCAGATCTCGTGAGACTTATTCGCTACCAGGAGAACAGTAGGGGGAACCCGCCCCTATGATTCAATGATCTCCACCTGACTCCATCCTTGACATGCGGGGATAATTACAATCAAGGTGAGATTCGGATGGAGACACAGCCGAATCATATCAATGACTAATGAGAGTTACGTCCAGAACCTAATGAAAACCTGTCTGAGGCCACATTCCCTGTAAAGCAGATTTGAGATAGAGATTTGTGTAGAGAATATTTAACTGGGTAAAATCCTAGGAACCAACAACTGTGGCGAAAAAGCTGAATTGGATAAAGGGAGTTGAGATGTGAGGCAGTCACAACAAATACCTCAGCTAATCTCAAGGGGGAGCTGAGAAGCTGGGGCGACCCTTCAGAGTTGCCCTAAATTGAGGCAGGAGTATGGAGTTTTAATACCTTTCACTGGCCATTCTTCAGATACGAGTTGTCCCCAAGGATGGACATCAGCTTGACAAGTTATTAATTAGATCTCCTGAGAATAAATTCTAGAGAGAATCAGCTGAGAGGCATGATTTGCCAACACTCCCAATAGCTGGGCAAACTTCAGTTTTGAGGGAGGATTTGGGTCACACACAAAAGTCTCCACAACCAATTATTCATGGGAAATTCTATGTAGGCAGAGCTATTTCATGGCCAGTTAATCAAAACTACATAATCTATTTGGTTAAGCAAAAGAAATTAAAAAGATAAAATAAAATCTATGTATTAACACTCAAAAGTTTTTTAATGCATTTGCCTTGCATTTCGTATGTTTTGCCTTGCCTTTTATATGTTTTGCCTTGCATTTGCTTATTTGCTTTTAAGAACCTTTAGAGAACAATAATTACTAATATAATATGGAGTAGCACAGCATAGACGAGGGAAGCTAACTCTCTCCCTTTTCCCAGAACCTGGAACAGCTAAAGATCCTAAGCATTGTCAGCTTTGGTATCTGACATAGTTTGGATGTTTGTCCCCTTCAAATCTCACGTTAAAATGTGATCCCCAATGTTGGAGAGAGATGCCTCCTGAATGGCTTGGTGCTGTCCTCTTGGTAATGAATGAGTTCTTACCCTGTGAGTTCATGCGATATCTGGTTGTTTAAAAGAGACTGACACCTCCTCCCTGTCTCTCTTGCTTCCTCTCTCACCATGTGATATGCTGGTTTCCCTTCACCTTCCACCATGATTGGAAGGTTCCTGAGGCCCTCCCTGGAAGCAGGTGCCAGTACTATGCTTCATGTACAGCCTTCACAACAAGGAGCCAAATAAACCGCATTTCTTTATAAATTACCCAGCCTCAGGTATTTCTTTATAACAATGCAAATGGGCTAACAGAGTATCATTCATGGACAGTGAGTGTATTAGTCAATTTTCATGCTGCTGATAAAGACATACCCAAGACTGGGTCATTTATAAAGAAAAAGAGGTTTAATGAATTCACAGTTCCACATGGCTGAGGAGGCCTCACAGTTATGGCAGAAGGCGAAAGGCGCATCTTACATGGCAGCAGGCAAACAGCAAATGAGAACCAAGTGAAAGGCGAAAGGGGTTTCCCCTTATAAAACCATCAGATCTCATGAGACTTATTCACTACCACTAGAACAGTGTGGGGAAAACTGCCCCCATGATCCACTTACCTCTCACTGGGTCCCTCCCACAACATGTGAATTATGGGAGCTACAGTGCAAGATGAGATTTCAGTGGGGACACAGCCAAACCACATCAGACAGTAATAACTTTCAATTAAATATAGCTAGACTTTCTGTCAGTGGGTCACAGCAGTCTAGAGAACACATTGAAAAACTCTGGGAACAGCAGATATAGAGGTCAGATCTAGAGATTTTGAACAAAGTTTAGTGCTACAATGCATTGGTGACCACAGACAAAAGGTGTCTGTTGTTGTTATAGTTTGTTTTCTGTCTTGTTTTTCATCATGGGAGGACAAAAAGAAAAAATGGGGGCAATGGTGAAGGAGAAATGAAAAAGACCTGCTTTTCTATGGGTGGAAGCGACTAAACGAGAGAATAAATTTGGATCACACAACAAATGCAAATCAAGTTAGAAGCATGAAAGGCATGATTAAGGCCATGGTTCTAATAGAGATCAGCCAGCGGAACCAGGATCATGCCACACCGAGAGAGGCTGCAGAGCCATTGCCTTCTCTCCTGTCAAAGCTAAATTAATGAAATGGAACTCACAGAAGCACTATGTAATCAAATATTGGTGGGACACAAGCAAATTCTTAAAAAGTTTCATTGATCAGTGATAATATCTTTTGGTGTAAATATCTCCTCAAAACATTTCAGGAAAAAAAAATAAAGCTATAATTTTACGTTAGAAATATTTAACTTTGTTATACTAGTTTACTTATTTTTTACCTAATACTTCTGATATATTGTTATGTAGGTTAAAGATGCTCGATTCATGCCACTGTGGAAACCACACATAATTTAGGCAATAATGCAAATTCTTTTCAAATTCTTTTATCAGTGTATTCACTTTATTTTTATTTCAAACACAATACAAAATTACAGGATGCTATCAAAGTGATGCTACAAAACCCCACTAAAATTTTTTCAATTCTTCAAATCACACACTTACACACACACACACACACACACACACCACATGCATTCCCCGTACAGACCTTTTTTTGGGGGACCTGAGTAAATAATTGCATTTTATTTTCAATTTTTCATTTTGAAATAATTAAAGACTTACCAAAAATGTTGCAAAACTACGTGCCTTTTTGAAGTAAAGTCTTGAAAAAGTTGTTTGGTATATCCTTTATAGTAATAAAAGAAAACACGTGTATATTCTGTTGATTAAAGGCATGCTGAGATCGTCAGACATGTGATTTCATCAGAGACTCCAATATAGAGCGCAGCTGTAACGACATCCTAAGAGTGTTCTAACTGAAATGTGTTGGAAGAAGGTTCTAATTTTTTTCAACCCTTCTCAAGTTGGCACTCAGCAGATTTCCACTCTATAAAAGTAACTCCTGCTCTGCAACTAATGTTCACAGATAAGCTCCAAACATATTTACAGCTCCATTTAAGTATAATGTACACACAGTAAAATTCACCCTTTTCAATGTGCAATTTAATGGGTTATGGCAGATGAATATCATCATTTGACCACAATCATGATCAAGATACAGAAAATCTGCATCATCACAAAACGTTTTCTTTTGCTGTTTTGCATTTGATCTTTTCTCCATTCCTGAACACAGGCAACCACTAATCTGCTTCTGTTTCTACAGTTTGCATTTTCTAGAGTATCCTATTAGTGGAATGATACATTGGTGTCTTTCATGTCTAGCTTCTTTCACTGAGCATAATGCTTTTGATATTCATTTATATTGCTGTTGTATCAGTTTGCTCCTTTTTATTGTTGAGTGGTACTCCATCTACAACTGGTTTATCCATTTACAAGTTGATGGACACATCTGCTATGAACTTCAAGGATGAGGCTTGGTACGGATATGTTTTTATTTATTTTGAGTCGCAGTGGGATTATTTGGCTATATGATCAGTACTAAGTTTAACATTAAAAGAAACTGCCAAACTGCTTTCCAAAATGTCTGTACCATTTTGAAGTCCCACTAGCCAGGTGTGAATAGCAATTCTTCACATCATGTGGTATGGTCAGTTCTGCTCGTGTCAGCCACTCCAGTGGGTGTACAGTGGTACCTCAATGTGGTTTTAACTTGCATTTCCCTGATGACGGGTAATGTTAAGTATCTTGTCATTTGTGTATTGGACATCATCTCTTTTTAAATTAAAATATCTGTACAAATATTTGGCCCATTTAGGTCAAAATATTACGTTAAATGAGTTATTTGTGTTTTGTTATTTAGTTTTTTAGTTATGTGTACATTCTAGATGAAAGTTCTTTATCAGACATATTTAAAATTATTCTGTCCCAATCTGTGGTTTGCCTTTTCATTTTTTGATGCTATGTTTTAAGTTGCAAAAGTCTTAATTTCATGAAGTCCAACTTACTATTTTTTTCCATTTTCATCCATCCTTTTCTTATCTAAAAAATTTTTAGCTATAGTAAGATTATTAAAAATTTTTCCTATTCAGTAAGCTTTATACTTTTTATATTTACATTATGTATAAAATACATGTTGAGTTAATTTGAGGATATGGTGTGAGGTAATTCTGAAGTTCATATTCTCCATTTAATATCCAATTTTAATAGTACCATCTTTATAAAGACATTGATTTCCTTATTGAATTATTTTGGCAACTTTGGCCATGTAAGGCTGGATATATTTCTAAATGATTTATTCTGTTTCACTGATATATATGTCTTCTTCATGCCAGTAAGTTTACTGTACTGGTTAGTGTAGCTTTACAACATGTCTTGAAATTTGGAAAGTTTTCCAACTTTATTCTTCTTTCTAAAACATGCTCTGGCTATTCTAGGACTTCCGCATTTAAAAAAAAAAAAAATTAGAATCAGCTTTGTAATTTCTCCAAAAAGGCCTATAGGTTTGATTGGGATTGTGCCAAATCTGGAGATCAGTTTCAGAAGAATTATCATCTAATAAGTATGACATGTATATTTACCAATGAACTTGATACATATTTCTACCTATTCAATCTCTCGTATTAGTGATTTAGAAATTTTGGATCAGCATACCTTTTATTAAATTTATTCTGAATTATTTTATTATTTTTGAGGCTATTATAAGTTAAATTGCTTACATAATTTTATTTTCTAATTGGTGTTGATTGTGTATAGAAACACAATTGATTTTATTTATTGATCTTTCATCCTACAACTTTGTTAAATTCACTTCATACCTCTAGCACACTTCTGCAGATGCCTAAGGATTTTCTATGTATATGTTTACATCACGTGAGAATAGTATTTTTCTTTCTTCCCAACTTGGGTGTCACTTATTTCTTATTTTCTTTTCTTTTCTCTTTATTTCTTTCTTCTTTCTGTCCATTCCTCCTTCCTTCCCTTCTTTCTTTCTCCCTGTTTTAGAATCAGTTTTGTAATTTATCCAAAAGGACCTATAAGGTTTCATGGGAATTCCACTGAATCTAGAGATCAATTTCAGGAGAATTATCATCTCATAAGTATTAAATATTTATCAATGAACTTGGTATATATTTCCACTTATTTAATATTGAATGCAATACTTTAAAGAACTAGGGAGAGAGGACATCATTGCATTTTTCATAATCTTATGTAGAAAGTATTAAGGCTTTCACCATTTTAAGTAAGATGTTTGCTATAGATTTTTTGTAAACACATAATCAGTTTGAAAATGTACTTTTCTATCCTCAGTTTGCTGGGAGTTTTTAATTTAAAAAATGTGTTACATTTTGTAAATTCCTTTTTTGCATCTATTGAGAGTGTCACGTGATTTTTCTTTTTTCTGTCAGCATGGTAGATTTTCAGTTGTTGAAACCAACTTGAGATAAACCCCACTTGGTTAAAACACATGATCATTTTTAAATATTCCTAGACTCAATTTCCTAATATTGTATTAAGAATGTTGCATCTAAGTTCATAATGGTTATCAGTCTGTCATTTTTGAGTTGTGATATCTGTATTTGTTTCTGATATCGAGAGAATCCACGTAAAACATCTACTTCTGTCATCAGTAATAATCTGACCAGGGATAACACCAACAGTTAGAGAGGAACCTGTCATTACCTGTGGCAGCAGAGATATCAGAGATTCCAAAAAGAAAAGCAAGGTTAAAATTTCAAATATAATCACATGAAATATCAGAAAGCCAGGGGATAGAAATATAGGAGAGCAAAATCTTAGAGGTCAAAACAAGTAGTTAAGTACTGCACATGATAATAAAAAGTAAAATCTTTTCCTAAGGCAGAGCCTGGCTGCTGCCTAGCTTCTTTGACAATTCTTGGTAGGCTTTCATGGGTTTATAAGGGCTTATACTTTAGGTAAAGTTATAGTCAGGGAAACGGTGGGTGTAGGTTGGCTCTGTAGAAATGAAGCATTACAGGAGCACTGCAGTGAGAAAGAAACTGATACTGATGATACTTCGGTCACACTAATAATACATGCTAATGATAATCATAGCAATCATGGTAATGACAGACAATATATATATAATATTAGCATGCTTCTATTTGCACATATACATATGTGAATAGAAACATTGATTTAAAGACATGAAAGTATAGAAATAGCCTACACCTGATAAAGATATGCTCATACACAATAACAAACCTCAGCATAAACAGAGATTTTGATGTATCACAGAATTCTCCAATAGATCACAATTTTGACACTATGGGAAGTGTCATTTTCAGAACTTTTCTTTATCTCCATTATCTCTATTCTCTATTTCCAACATTCCTGGAGACTGAACTCAAGGATCAGTAAATATTCTCAACCTTAACCATAGCAGACTTCATTCATCCCATATATGCTTGTTATTTTTCCCCATTGACAGAAGGCATTGTACCATGAAATATACAACATATCTCTGACACACCTGATGAAAACAAACAATGGGGAAAGATTGACTATTTAATAAATGGTGATGGGAAAACTGGCTAGCCATATGAAGAAAGCTGAAAGTGGACCCCTTCCTTACACCTTATAAAATAATTAACTCAAGATGGATTAAAGACTTAAACATAAGATCTAAAACCATAAAAACTCTAGAAGACAACCTAGCCAATACCATTCAGAACATAGGCATAGGCAAAGACTTCACGACTAAAACACCAAAAGCAGTGGCAACAAAAGCCAAAATTGAGAAATGGGATCTAATTAAACTAAAGATAGCTTCTGCACAGCAAAAGACACTATCATCGGAGTGAACACACAACCTACAGAGTGGGAGAAAATTTTTGCAATCTATCCATCTAACAAAGGGCTAATATCCAGAATCTACAAGGAACTTAAACAAATTTACAAGAAAAAAACAACCCCATCAAAAAGTGGGAAAAGGATATGAACAGACACTTCTCAAAAGAAGACATTTATGCGGCCAATAAACACATGAGAAAAAGCTCATCATAGGCTGGGCGTGGTGGCTCACGCCTGTAATCCCATCACTTTGGGAGGCCAAGGCGAGTGGATCACAAGGTCAGGAGTTTGAGACTTGCCTGGCCACTATGGTGAAACTCTGTCTCTACCAAAAACACACAAAAAAACTTTAGCCAGGCGTGGTGGTATATATCTGTAATCCCAGCTACTCAAGAGGCTAAGGCAGGAGAATTGCTTGAACCCATTAGGTGGAGGTTGCAGTGAGCCGAAATTGTGCCACTGCACTCCACCCTGGGTGACAGAGTGAGGCTGTCTCGAAGAAAAAAAAAAAAAAAGCTCATCACCCCTGGTCCAATGAGATACCATCTCGCGCCAGTTAGAATGGCAATCATTAAAAAGTCAGGAAACAACAGGTGCTAGAGAGGATGTGGAGAAATAGGAATGCTTTTACACTGTTGGTGGGAGTGTAAATTAGTTCAACCATTGTGGAAGACAGTGTAGCAATTCCTCAAGGATCCAGAACTAGAAATATCATTTGACCTAACAGTCTCATTACTAGGTACACATCCAAAGGATTATAAATCATTCTACTATAAAGACACATTCACACATATGTTTATTGCAGCACTATTCACAAGAGCAAAGACTAGGAACCAACCCAAATGCCCATCAACGATAGACTGGATAAAGAATATGTGGCACATATACACCATGGAATACCATGCAGCTATAAAAAAGGATGGATTAATGTCTTTTGCAGAGACATGGATGAAGCTGGAAACCATCATTCTCAGCAAACTATCACAAGAACAGAAAACCAAACACCACATGTTCTCACTCATAAGTGGGAGTTGAACAATGAGAACACATAGACACAGGGAGGGGAACATCACACACTGGGGCCTGTCAGTGGGTAGGAAGGAAAGAGGAGGGATAGCATTAGGAGAAATACTTAATGTAGATGACGAGTTGATGGGTGCAGCAAACCACGACAGCACATGTATACCTATTTCACAAAACTGCAAGTTCTGCAAATGTATCCCAGAACTTAAAGTGTATGTATGTGTGTATATATATATACACACAAATGTAAATGTAAATGTAAATAAATTGAAAATGGTAAAAATAGAAATATGTTTCCTACACAAATAGCGACATAATAAAGCAAGATAGAATGTATGTTTGAGTTAAAAAAAATTGCTTAGAAGACAACTTGAATTCCATTCCAAGGAACTAGTTTTCAAAAGTTTACAACCAGATTTCAGTTTGGCAAAAGGCAACAATGCTGTTTTGAAAATAATTTCTGAAAAGAGCTTCCCCAGCAGTTCCAAATGGCAGTCCTGATACAAGGAAGTAGGGGCAATTTTGTTACCACCAGGAACACTGAATTTATTTTCAGACCTTGAAATTCTGGGAGGCCCTCGAATAATAATCAACTACAATATTTTACTTTACATAGAAATATTGTTTTAATGTTAATATAAAAGCTTGTATATGAACTAAAATTGTCAATCTGCCACTTTTAAGAAAGAAGAATCCATTATGTCCCTAATCTATAGTGAGTTGATATGTTCCATAAGCAGTTCTGGAAGGAGGCTACACTTAGAGCATAAATTGGTATAGATCGCTTTGCTCTCACAGATAGCGACACAATATTTTCTGCTGAATGGGAAAAAGTTTGAAGGCATAAATCAAGATAAAGCAATCATCTGACAAAGAATTACAAAGAGGCCCCATACCTTTTTCTTAGTGAACTCCATGTGACACATTGATTTTTCCACTGAAGATAAAAGCCAAAATCATGTGTCATCAATAGAAAGCAAGCAAAACTATTTGGTTCAATATGTTATGGTACTTAACAAAAAAAACTTGCAGAGAAAAGACAAATCTAAAATGTTGCACATGATTCAAACAAGTCTGGATCAGAAGAGACATTTCAGAGGTCACTGCTAGAGAGTCAAGGATACATTAGAGAGAAATAAACTCCTGCTTTTTTGTTTATCTACTTACATACACAGATACTGTCTGATGAAGATGATTGATATCAGGTATGGTATTTGATGGTATAGTCATTTACAAAATAATTCATCCCTTATGATCTAATGCAATTTTCTTCATATTACACGTGTATATTTAAATACTTCCTTGTGAAGTGGAGGCTAGCCAGGCTGCTGTTAGCATATCCAGTACATTTCTGCAAATTCCAAAATGGCAAATCCCACAGTTGAAATTTCAACCTCTCTAGCGTCCCTCGGCTGGAGTGCATAATCACGGCAAAAGTCTGCAACATCAGAGGTGGCCGCCACAGACACAAAGTCTATGTTTCTCATTCCATTCTACCAAATCTATTCAGCAGTCTGGGTGAGGGGGCTTGGCAGTATCTATGAGCAGAAAGCATTCAAATGGCTGGTATATGTGCTTCCGGGGAAACTAAGGGGAAAAAAGAGAGAGGGAGGGAGGGAGGGAACAAGAAAGAAGAAGGAAACTCAAGGAGAGAGGAAGGGAAGGAGGCTGGCAAGAAGGGATGGAGGGAGCAAGGGAGGGAGGAATAAAGGAAGGAAGTTACACCAAGTTTCAAAACTGGCCACGGACTGAGAAGGATTAAGAGACAAACGGAATTGAAAGCATTTATGTTCATACTCGGTATTTTTCTTACCCATTCTTGCAAATTAGTAATTTAAAAATTTTCATTTCCACAAATCCACGTGTTTTCTTGTTCCTCTCTCTCCGCTCTTTTTCCTTCTTTCCTTCCTGCCTTTCTTCTTTCTTTTCAACATAGGTTATATAAATGTGTGAGAGCTATCACTAGTCTACATTAATCATCAGGATTTTCCTGTATATTTCCAATTAAGATGACCCATAATAATATTCTACTGTAATTTTGGAGGGTCCAAAATACTAGATGGCATTTAGTGTTTTGGAAATCATGACAAGTCTAACAGGACTTTAAAAAACCTATCAAGACATCTGATGTGTTTTCTTGCCCATACACTCTTTAATGAGGTCTGCTTGACCCTTTCTTCTTCCCTTCTCTAGTCATGGGTTCTTCACACTGAAAACTAAGCTTTGCATCAGTGTTTGACGAACAGGTGACATAATAAACTGCAGTTACATTTTAAATTCAGCTCAAGATGGTAGATGAGAAATCTAAGATTGTGAAGTGAGATTTAGCATGCTGTTCAGTATGCAACAAATCTGAGTGTTGCTCACACAGGATTCATACCAACAGGCTCCTTCCAAAACCTTTCAATGCAAATTCTAGCAAATGCACACTTGGAAGAAAAATGTTCCATGAAGTTGTATATGTAAATTTATACTTTCAGCATTTATGTATATAATTTCAGGGGAAGTGGGATCAACTTAACATTATTAAACATAGTCCAATGATATTTACAACATAACTTCAGAAACATTTTATTACTAGAAGTATTTTAAAAAGGATGTACCATTTAGGATTTAAGACACACCCCACAAATGAAAAAACAAATGAGATTATAAACAACATTTTTAAAAAAATTATGCCATCTTTTCACTACAAAATCCTCCTGGGGGAAAAATATCTTTTCCTTCATTATTAAAGGATGTTATCAGAGCACAGTGGAATTCTTTCAGATTTAGTCAGAAGGTTCTCTGGAGTTGAGAGATCTATTGGAGAATATTTTCTTTGAAAGTCCATGTCCTTTCCCCAGGCCTACATCATATATAAATAAACATTTCAGAAAAGGGGCCATGTTAAGAAAAAGTGGGTTGAAGATTGTAAGACCTGGTTCCTGGGTGCCAAATAATTCACAAGTTGGAATAAGCTGGGTTTCTGTAACACTTCTCTATGACTGCCATTGATACTGAACTATGCCAAGGAACTAAGTCCTACCAAGGAAAAGCAGGAGGAAAACAGGTGTAAGAAAACATTTCCTGTCAGTGTGTCCAGAGATAGCATGAGTCAACAGCGGCTCCTCATGAAGCCATCGATTCGTAACACTGGAGTATCTAGAATGCATCTGGGTCGAATTATTAAAAAGAAAGTTCTTCTCAAGCTAGTTGTAATGGTAGCTAATTTAAAAAATTAATGTTCTGCGATTCTGATAAAAACCTATGTGGTGAACCAACAATAAAGGCGGCTGGAGATATTGGTATGAAATAGTTATTTTTCCTTATATACCTGGACGTTCATGTAAGAAATTATACTTTTGGAAGGTCTGTCATATTCTCAGTGTATAAGAGTTGAATCATTTTTGGAAGTTATTGTCAGAATTTTGCTTTAATAGTGCAGTAAAGTGTGCATTCTCTCTCCCTCATTTTCATTCAACAGCCTCTACAAATTGAGCCTGGCTCAAAGGTCTTTCCCTCTTGGAATATGACTCCTCCCCTGTCCCTCTACATAGGCTGTTCTATAACAAATTATTTTGCTGTCTTGATTTTTCAGAGACCTCATGCTAGTAGTAGAGAGTCAGGAGAAAGTGAGATGTCCTATATAAAAGGCCTGCTAGAAAAAGAAATCAGCACTGAGTTCTAAGGATACTGAACAACTTTTTAAAAAACAAGCAAGCCATATTAAACACATTAGTTACAACCAAATTAGATAAAACCATGAAAATTATCCAAGAAGAAAAAGTACATCACCTGTCTAGGTTTAAAATTGCTTAAGGCTGCCATCCAAGGACCATCTATGATAACAAATACAGTAGTCTGTATTGACACAAAGTTTTAGTGATAGACGTAATTACATTCTTCTGCTGGTGGTGTTCTAGAATAAATGGAATATCTGCTGATCAAATCTGAATGCATCCCATAATATTAGCATGTAGGATCCCAGATCTGCAGGCACTATCTCTTTCTCAGATCTACACTTTGAATATTATGTTAGTTAAAATGAGAAGTATGTTAGAAAATGTCTTTTACAAAAGAAATATTGGCTGAGTATGGTGGCTCATGCCTGTAATCCCAACACTCTGGGAGGCCAAGGTGAGAAGATCTCTTGAGCTCAAGAATTTGAGACCAGCTTGGGCAACATATCTATAAAAAATTTTAAAACTTAGCCGGTGTGGTGGTGCACACCTATAGGCACAGCTACTTCAGAGGCTGAATCAAGAGGATCACTTGAGCTTGGGAGTTTGAGGTTGCAGTGAACTATGAACATGGCACTGAACTCCAGTCTGGGCAACAGAGTGAGAACTTGTCTTCAAAAAAATAAAAAAGAAGAAAAAAATAGGAAATATTGTGTTCACATCTGCTATGGTACTCTTTCTTATATAAACTATTTCTTTGCAGTATTCTAGAGGATTTAAGACAAATTTACCACTGAATAATTTCATATGGTATATTATTGCATTAGTATAGTATGTTATTATATAATTAGTATAAGTGACCAGTGCTGCAACAACCACATTCCAAAAAGTATTGTGATCCTCCAAAATTACAATGTCTAAATGACATTATTCTCCTTCATGAGACCATTATACCTTAATTTTTCAGCACCATGAAAATCTACAAATGCCCTCTAAAATATATTTAGAAAACGTGGGGAAAAAATAGATACAGTTTCAGAAGATACATATATTTTGAAAATTAGCCTTTTTGGAATAAATTATTCTTTATGACATATAAATAAACACATTTTTCAGACTGGCGGGGTAACATTTGCATCAGTCAAAATAATTAGATTACTAAAACCTGTAATCTTATTAGAAAAATGGTTTATTCAGAGAATCATTGGAATTATTAGCCTTCAAGCTGCTATAGATTGAATCTGATCAAAATAATTAAGATAATATTATTTCATTTTTCAGTATAATATCTCCTTAGTATTTTTGTTTCTTATTTAATATGTGATTATATTTACTTCTGTGAATAATATGGATGAAGATCATTACAGTGTCAAGATCACTGGGTTCAGAGCACAGAAACCTCAAGTCTATTCTTTTTTCTTAAATACCTGTAAGACTTTAAAGAAGACAGAGTTTCTGGACTCTAATTTCTCTATCTGTAGAATAAATGGGTTAGACCAAATAACTCCTTTCTGCTTATAAATTTTCTAATTATATGACTGAGCTTACACCTGGAAAACAGTCTATCTCCTGTATAAATTAATGATAGAAATGAAAACCACCACGTTTCATGAAATTAACCACATAAATATCAACATCAACTGCTCAGAAGGACTTAAGTGCAAGTATCACAGGAATTCTGAAGCACAGAGAACTAAATATAAGAAATGTAACACTCTTCGTATTTTCAAAGAAGATTTTAATAATATATGTAAACACAGTAGCCTGTTCATAAGAAAAAAGAAAAGGGACGTCTTAGCATATTCAGGGTTCAACCAAAACTACTACTGGAATGTAAATCAAAGTAATATTCACCTAACTGTCATAATTGGCATGAATAATTTTAAGTAAAACACTTTTATTTGATATTAAATGTGAACAATAAGCCAAAACAGAGAAAATTAATAAATTGATCATTTATTGAAACTGAAATAAAAATATATAATTATTGAAGCCTCTTATATACATAAACCAATCATTGCTTAAATGAGCTGACATACTAGCTCCATAGTTTTATGTCACTAAGGAACTCTTTTGAACACAATAAAGAAACCAGAATTGAGCACAAAGAATGATGAACTGGGAAGTTCATGGCTTTCTATCTACTAATTAGGAGTACAATCATTCAGTCAAACAGCCACTCAACAAACATTTAGCATACAGCTTCTGGATACCAGGTACTGGTGTAGGTGCTAGAGCAACAAGGAAATAGTCCCTGCATTCAGTGAGCTCACAGGCAAGTAAACAAGTAAGTATAAAGACTGCATGACTGATTGGGAGTGGTGGTTCATGCCTGTAATCCCAGCACTTTGGGAGGCCAACGTGGGCAGATCACGAGGTCAAGAGATCGAGACCATCCTGGCCAACATAGTGAAACCCCGTCTCTACTAAAAATACAAAAATTAGCTGGGCACGGTGGTGCACGCCTGTAGTTACTTGGGAGGCTGAGGCAAGAGAATCAGTTGAACCTGGAAGGTAAAGGTTGCAGTGAGCTGAGATCACACCACTGCACTCCAGCCTGGTGACAGAGTGAGACTCTGTCTCAAAAAAAAAAAAAAAGACTCCATGATAAATGTGTATCTACAAAGGGCACAAAGGAATGAGTAGCTAATCCCCAAAGCCATATGGAGCAGTCAGTATAAGCTTCAGGAAAAGAAACTGAAGTAAAAAGCTAACCTGAATCTGAAAAAAATGAGTAGGTATTTTCCAAGCACGTTTCAGGGGAAAAGTTGCAGGATGCAGAAGTCCTCCCAAGTACAAAAAGAGAATGAACTCTGGACAACTGGCAATTTATGGCACACAGGAATCAGTAAATGTAGGGATGAGAGGCACACAGAAACATGGGCAAAAACAGGAATTTTGACTTTATTCCATAAATCATGGAAAGCCACCAATGGGTTTTAAGTAATAAAATACTAAGACCAGGTTTGCATTTTAGAAAGATCAATTTGATTTCAGTGAGGAGGTCCAAAAATGAGAGCAGCAAGGCCAGATAGAAGTCCTGCTGCAACTAGCTATGGTTAGAGATGCAGACCAAAACTAAGGTGAAATCATTTAGAAGAAAGAACGTGGATATAAGAGCCATTGGTTTGGCCTCTCCACATCATTTTTTTTATTTTATTTTCATTTATTTATTTATTTATTTTTTGAGACAGAGTCTCGCTCTGTCACCCAGGCTGGAGTGCAGTGGCGTGATCTTGGCTCACTGCAAGTTCTGCCTCCCGGGTTCACACTATTCTCCTGCCTCAGCCTCCCGAGTAGCTGGGACTACAGGCACGCGCCACCACGCCCAGCTAATTTTTTCTATTTTTTAGTAGAGATGGGGTTTCACCGTGTTAGCCAGGATGGTCTCGATCTCCTGACCTCGTGATCCACCCACCTCGGCCTCCCAATGTGCTGGGATTACAGGCTTGAGCCACCATGCCCAGCTGGCCTCTCCACATCTTTACTGTTATACTGATAACATGGGGATGAAAATAAATATTATTTGTATTTAAACTATTATTGTTATGTGAAAATTAAACAAATAACATACTATGATAACATCGGAGGTTCAAGAAATATTAAGTCTTGAAAATAGGAAAGATGAAAGGAAGGAAACAGGGAGTGGGGAGGAAAGTAGGAGAAAGGAGAGAATATAGGAATGAGAGAGGAGGAAAATAATAAGAAAGAAGTAGAAAGCTAGGTACGGTGGCTCATGACTGTAATCCCAGTGCTTTGGGAGGCCGAGTCAGGCAGATCACAAGGTCAGGAGTTCAAGACCAGCCTGGCCAATATGGTGAAACCTTGTCTCCACTAAAAATACAAAAATTAGCTGGGTGTGGTGGCAGGCACCTATAGTCCCAGCTACTCGGGAGGCTGAGGCAGGAGAATCACTTGACCCTGGGAGGCAGAGGTTGCAGTGAGCTGAGATCACACCACTGCACTCCAGCCTGGGTGACAGAGAAAGATGCTGTCTCAAAAAAAAAAAAAAAAAAAAAAAAAAAAAAGAAAGAAGTAGAAAAAGATATAGTATTTCTTAATCAGCAGAAGCTACTCTTATTTTTCAATACTCTACCTTTCTAATGTATCACTGACAAGGAAAGGTCTTGAGTAATTGACTGAAGTCAGAATAGGTAAGGCACTCTACCTGTGGATACATGAGAGGCCTTAAAAAGTTCATGGAAAATGTATATTATGAAAAAAACTATGCAAAGGTTTCAATTTTGGCAGCAAAATAAACTCATACTAATTTATTATAGCATGTTTGAACAGGATCTAGTTTGAGACAGTAAGAAGGAGTAGACATTAGTTTGAAAAGAGCCCCTAGCAGAGCAATGTAAATTCTGCTAAAATTGAAGCAAGAACAAACATTAGATTATGATGAAGCTTGAGTGAAAGAATGGTGAAATCACTGATGCTTTACAAGAAGCTTGAGGGGACAATGCACCAAAGAAATCAGTAGTTCACAAGCGGACAGCTTTTTTAAAGAAGAAACGAGATGATGTGGAAGATGAAGTCCACAGGGACAGATCATCCATATCAATTTGCAAGGAAAAAAATTAATCTTGTTTGTGCCCTAATTGAAGAGGACTGATAATCAACAGCACAAACAATAGCCAACATCATAGACATCTTAATTGGTTCAGCTTACACAGTTCTGACTAAAAAATTAAAGTTGAACCAACTTTCCACTGCATGGGTGCCAAAAGTGTTGTGCTCAGATCAGCTGCAGACAAGAGGAGAGCTCTCAATGGAAATTTTAAAGAACTAGGGTCAAGATCCTGAAGGATTTCTTTGAAGAATTGTAACAGAAGATAAAACATGGCTTTCCCAGTATGATCCTGAGGGCAAAACACAATCAAAGCAATGGCTACCAAAGGTGGAAGTGGTCCAGTCAAAGCTAAAGGGGATCACTCAAGAGCAAAGGTCACGGCAACAGTTTTTTGGGGACATTCCAGGCATTTTGCTTGTTGACTTTGTGGAAGGTCAAAGAACAATAATATCTGCATATCATGAGAGTGTTTTGAATAAGTTAGCCAAAGTTTTAGGGCAAAATACCTGGGAAAGCTTTAGCAGACAGTCCTCTAACACCACAATGTTTCTGCTCATTCCTGTCATCAAGCAAAGGCAATTTTGTGAGAGTCTCAATGGGAAATTGTCAGGCATCCACCTTACAGCTCTGATTTGGCTCCTTCTGACTTCTTTTTGTTTCCCAATCTCAACAAATGTGGAAAGGGCACCCATTTTTCTTAAGTTAATAATGTATAAGAGACTGCATTGACATTGTTAAGTTCCCAGGACCATCAGTTCTTTAGGGATGAAAACCGAAGATCACATTTTCAATGTTTATCTTTTAACTTCATTTTTCCACAAACTTTTTGAAGTTTCTCCATACAAATGTCTCCATACAAATGAGCACTTGCAAAATAAGCAGAGAGTCTCATTCAATGGACAGAAAGTTCTGTGCCATCTAAAAATTATCTTAAGCAAGTTCAATGTGTAGCAACAGACTGTATTGATAAATATCAGTTAGTTTGACTTCTGCAATGACCATGATGGAGTAACAAGAACTAGACTTTCTCTCCCTCCTGAAACAACCAAAAAAATGGCCAAAATGTATGCCACAAAAATTTGCAAGACCCTGTAAAGTCAGTCTCAAACAAGGTGAGCCTATCAACGGCCCTAATTTATGCCTGGAGAAAGTTTTCCAGCCCACTACTCCAGGAGAAAAGCCCAAGAGGAGCCCATTGTTCTCCCTGAGCTGAGGGGACAGAGCTGAGAGTCCACAGAAACCATGTTGACATGAGCTCTCAGGACAAGGTTTCCGAGAAGAAGGGGCTGCACAGAAAGAGAACTCCAGAGCTCTGCAAAGGGTCCCCCTAAAGTACATAGCTAAGTAATTGTTAGGACAGGCCTAGAGAAAAGTACCTACGGTTGGGGAAACAACACCCAGATAAGATGAAAAGTAACAGTACACATGCTCACCAAGGTCCAGTAATAGTGCTTATTTTATCAGCCAAACCAGAAACACCTCAAGATTCCCAGGGATACCCAGAAGGATCTTGCCTCACTAGTTGGGAGTGATTAGCTCTAAAATGAGAACTGGTCTGATCCCACCTAATGAATTTTTAAAGCAAGACCAAAAAGAGTCAAACTCTTTCCAACTAAACTTAAATACATACCAATACAAAGATCAAGAATATTTATATATACTTCCAGCACTCAATAAGATAAAAGTCACCATATCTGACATCCAGACACAGTTTAGCAGAGACACAACAGTAACAACAAAAGACAGAAGAACGTGGCTCATAATAAGGAGAAAAATCACTGAGTCAGAACTGATCCAGAGTAAATCAAGGTGCCAGAGTTATCAGTTAAGAACATTCAAATGCTTATTGAAACAGTATTCTATATGTTCTAAAATAGAGACATGCAAGATACACTAAAGGAGGCTGGGCGCAGTGGCTCACGCCTGTAATCTCAGCATTTTGCGAGGCCGAGGCAGGTGGATCACGAAGTCAGGAGTTCAGGACCAGCCTGACCAATATGGTGAAATCCCATCTCTACTAAAAATACAAAAATTAGCGGGGCATAGTAGCATGCGGCTGTAGTCCCAGCTACATGGTAGGCTGATAGCACATTAGTCATTAAAGAAGAAAAGATAGACACCTCTCAAAATAAAATAGAGAGAGAAAATAAATTTTTAAAAAACATGAACAGAGCAATAGTAGACAGTAAATTTCAAGTAACTGAATTTACGTGTAATCTCAGTTCCCAAAGGAGAGGAGAGGGAAGATGTGAAAACATTTGGGACTTTGAGTCAGGCAAAGCTTTCTTTGATATGACCCCACAGCATGATTTATATAATAATATATTGATAAGAAGAACTCATCAAATTTAAAAAAAAGAATCTGCTCTTCAAAAGAATCTATTAAGAGACTGAAAAGACAAGCTGCAGGCTGGGAGAAAATATTTGCAATTCATATATCTGATGAAAGGCTTGCATCAAAAATATATTTTAAAAGCTCAAAATTTAATAATTAAAAACAAACAACCCCATTTAAAACTTGGGTGAAAGACTGGAACAGACATTACAAAGTAGACATTTGTTTGGTAAATAAGCACATATGCTCAACATAATTAATGCTTAGGGCAATGCAAATTAAAACCAAAATGAGACGCCACTATCTATTTTTAAATAGCTAAGATTAGCATGACTGATAACAGCCAAGCACTGGCTTGGATGTGGAGAAGCTGAAACTCTCATACACTGCTGATGGGAATACAAAAAAGTGTAACCTTTGAAAAACAGTTTAAGAGTCCCTTAAAAAGTTAAACATACTTCTGCCGTAAGACTCAGCCATTGCACTCCTGGGTATTTACCCAAGAGAGATAAAAGTAGGTGTTCATATAATGATATCAACACAAATGTTCATAGCACATGTATTCATAATAGCCCAAACTAGAAACAGTCTAAATATCAATCAATACATTAATGAATTAACTTGCTTTCTCCGAATTAATTATGGATACATACTATAACATGAATGAATCTCAAAATAACTATACTAAGTGAAACAAGGCAGACTCTAGAGGTAAAACATGCAGAGAAAAAAACATAAAATGTCAGACAAAAAAGTGCATAGTGTAAAATTTTATTTATATACATTTTTTGACTGTATAAATTACTGTCCAGTGACAGAAAGCAGTTTGGTGGTTTTCAAGGGCCAGGAATGAGGGGCCAGAGAAATGTATTATAAAGAGGCATCAGGAAACTGGAGGTGAAGTATATTTCCATCACCTCGATTGCGTGCTGATGGTTTCTAAACTTTCAATATTTTTAGTTTATTATATGTTATACAAAATAAAGCTTGTAATAAAAATCAAAAGATTGAGCCATCCTTATTTTCTCTATAAAAGAGCAGAATTATCCTTTTAGAGATTTAGAAAGATTATTAAAAGATAAGTTACAAAATACAGTACCTGACACGTATAAAATATTAAATAAATACTAGCCATGCTTAATTATTTTGTTTTAAGTCTATATGAGTCAAGTTTTAGTAGAAATATGGGCTAGAAAAAAAAAACAGAAAGTGGGACTCTGTGATCCGACTTGGGCTTATAGAACAGACTGCACTAGTTTGTTCTCATGCTGCTAATAAAGTCATACCCAAGACCGGGTAATTTAGAAAGGAAAGAGGTTTAATGAACTCACAATTCCACATGGCTGGGGAGGCCTCACAGTCACGGCAGAAGGCAAAAAAGAAGCAAAGGCACATCTTAAATGGTAGCAGAGAAGAAAGCTTGTGTAGGGAAACTCCCATTTTAAAAGCATCAGATCTCGTGAGACTTATTCGCTACCAGGAGAACAGTAGGGGGAACCCGCCCCTATGATTCAATGATCTCCACCTGACTCCATCCTTGACATGCGGGGATAATTACAATCAAGGTGAGATTCGGGTGGAGACACAGCCGAATCATATCAATGACTAATGAGAGTTACGTCCAGAACCTAATGAAAACCTGTCTGAGGCCACATTCCCTGTAAAGCAGATTTGAGATAGAGATTTCTGTAGACAACATTTAACTGGGTAAAATCCTAGGAGCCAACAACTGTGGCGAAAAAGCTGAATTGGACAAAGGGATTTGAGATGTGAGGCAGTCACAACAAATACCTCAGCTAATCTCAAGGGGGAGCTGAGAAGCAGGGGTGACCCTTCAGAGTTGCCCTAAATTGAGGCAGGAGTATGGAGTTTTAATACCTTTCACTGGCCATTCTTCAGATACGAGTTGTCCCCAAGGATGGACATCAGCTTGAAAAGTTATTAATTAGATCTCCTGAGAATAAATTCTAGAGAGAATCAGCTGAGAGGCATGATTTGCCAACACTCCCAATAGCTGGGCAAACTTCAGTTTTGAGGGAGGATTTGGGTCACACACAAAAGTCTCCACAACCAATTATTCATGGGAAATTCTATGTAGGCAGAGCTATTTCATGGCCAGTTAATCAAAACTACATAATCTATTTGGTTAAGCAAAAGAAATTAAAAAGATAAAATAAAACCTATATATTAACACTCAAAAGTTTTTAATGCATTTGCCTTGCATTTCATATGTTTTGCCTTGCATTTCATATGTTTTGCCTTGCATTTGTTTATTTGCTTTCAAGAACCTTTAGAGAACAATAATTACTAATATAATATGGAGTAGCACAGCATAGACGAGGGAAGCTAACTCTCTCCCATTTCCCAGAACCTGGAACAGCTAAAGATCCTAAGCATTGTCAGCTTTGGTATCTGACATAGTTTGGATGTTTGTCCCCTTCAAATCTCACGTTAAAATGTGATCCCCAATGTTGGAGAGAGATGCCTCCTGAATGGCTTGGTGCTGTCCTCTTGGTAATGAATGAGTTCTTACCCTGTGAGTTCATGCGATATCTGGTTGTTTAAAAGAGACTGACACCTCCTCCCTGTCTCTCTTGCTTCCTCTCTCACCATGTGATATGCTGGTTTCCCTTCACCTTCCACCATGATTGGAAGGTTCCTGAGGCCCTCCCTGGAAGCAGGTGCCAGTACTATGCTTCACGTACAGCCTTCAGAACAAGAAGCCAAATAAACCTCATTTCTTTATTAATTACCCCACCTCAGGTATTTCTTTATAACAATGCAAATGGGCTAACAGACTATCATTCATGGACAGTGAGTGTATTAGTCAATTTTCATGCTGCTGATAAAGACATACCCAAGATTGGGTAATTTATAAAGAAAAAGAGGTTTAATGAATTCACATATCTGCACCGCTAGCTGTATAAATATGGAAATATCTTCACTGCTACCTGTACAAATATGGAAATATCTACAGCGCTACCTGTATAAACATGGAAATATCTACACCGCTATCTGTATAAACATAGAAATATCTACACCGCTATTTCTATAAACATGGAAATATCTACAGCGCTATCCGTATGAACATGGAAATATCTACACCGCTATCTGTATAAACAAGGAAATAACTACACCACCATCTCTATAAACATGGATATATCTACAGGGCCATCTGTATAAACACGGGAATAACTACACCGCTATCTGTATATACATGGAAATATATACACCGCTATCTCTATAAACATGGAAATATCTACACCATTATCTGTATAAACATGGAAATAACTACACCTCTATCTCTATAAACATGGAAATATCTACACTGCTATCTGCATAAACATCGAAATATCTAAACCGCTACCTGTAAAACAGGGAAATATCTACACCGCTATCTCTATAAACATTGAAACATCTACACTACTATCTTTATAAACATTGAAATACCTACACTGCTATTTGTATAAACATGGAAATACCTACAACGCTATCTCTATTAACATGGAAATAACTACACCGCTATCTCTATAAACGTGGAAATATCTACACCACCATCTGTATGAACATGGAATTATCTACAACGCCATCTGTATGAACATTGAAATATCTTCACCGCTATCTGTATAAACATGGAAATATCTACACCGCTATCTGTAAATACATGGAAATATCAACACCGCTATCTCTATCAACATGGAAATATCTACACCGCTATCTCTATAAACATGGAAATACCTACACCACCATCTGTATCGACATGAAAATATCTACACCGCCATCTGTATAAACATGGAAACATCTACACTGCTATCTGTATTAAGATGGAAATATCTACACCGCCATCTATATAAACATGGAAATATCTACACCGCCATCTGTATGAACATGGAAATATCTACAGCGCAATTTCTATAAAGATGGAAATATCTACACCGCAATCTGTTTAAACATGGAAATATCTACACCTCTATCTGTATTAAGATGGAAATATCTACACTGCCATCTCTATAAAGATGGAAATACCTACAACGCCATTCCTATGAACATAGAAATATCTACACCGCCATCTGTATGAACATGGAAATATCTACACCGCTACCTATATAAACATGGAAATATCAGCACCGCTATCTCTATGAACATGGAAATATCTACACCGCTATCTGTATGAACATGGAAATATCTACACCGCTATCTGTATGAACATGGAAGTATCTAAAAAGCTATCTGAATGAACATGGAAATATCTACACCGCTATTTGTTTGAACATGTAAATATCTACACCGCTATCTGCATGAAAATGGAAATATCTACAAAGCTATCTGCATATACATGGAAATATCTACACAGCTATCTCTTTACACATGGAAATAACTACACCGCTATATCTATAAACATGGAAATATCTACACCGCCATCTGTATGTACATGGAAATATCTGCACCGCCATCTGTATGAACATATAAATATCTACACCGCCATCTGTATTAAGAAGGAAATATCTAAACCGCTATCTGTATAAACATGGAAATATCTACACCGCTGCCTGTATAAACATGGAAATATCAGCACCGCTATCTGTATGAACATGGAAATATCTACACCGCTATCTGTATGAACATGGAAATATCTACACTGCTATCTGTATGAACATGGAAATAGCTACTCCGTTATCTGAATGAACATGGAAATATCTACACCGCTATCTGTATGAACATGGAAATATCTACACCGCTATCTGTATGAACATGGATATATCTACACAGCCATCTGGATGAACATGGAAATATCTACACCGCTATCTGTGTAAACATGCATAGATCTTCACCGCTATCTGTATAAACATGGAAATATCTACACCGCTATCTGTATGAACATATAAATATCTACACCGCTATCTGAATTAAGATGGAGATATCTACACTGCTATCTATATAAACATGGAAATATCTATACCGCCATCTGTATGAACATATAAATATCTACACCGCCATCTCTATTAAGAAGGAAATATCTAAACCGCTATCTGTATAAACATGGAAATATCTACAACGCTGCCTGTATAAACATGGAAATATCAGCACCGCTATCTGTATGAACATGGAAATATCTACACCGCTATCTGTATGAACATGGAAATATCTACACCGCTATCTGTTTGAACATGGAAATATCTACAACGCTATCTGCATGAAAATGGAAATATCTACACTGCTATCTGCATATACATTTAAATATCTACACAGCTATCTCTTTACACATGGAAATAACTACACCGCAATCTGGATGAACATGGAAATAGGTACACCGCCATCTGTATGAACATGGAAATATCTGCACCGCCATCTGTATGAACATATAAATATCTACACCGCCATCTGTATTAAGATGGAGATTTCTTCACTGCTATCTGTATAAACATGGAAATATCTACACCGCTATCTGTATAAACATGGAAATATCTACACCGCTATCTGTATAAACATGGATATATCTACACCAGTACCTGTATAAACATGGAAATATCAGCACCGCTATCTGTATGAACATGGAAATATCTACACCGCTATCTGTATGAACATGGAAATATCTACACCGCTATCTGTATGAACATGGAAATATCTACACCGCTATCTGTATGAACATGGAAATATCTCCACCGCTATCTGTTTGAACATGGAAATATCTACACCGCTGTCTGCATGAAAATGGAAATATCTACACAGCTATCTGCATACACATGGAAATATCTACACAGCTATCTCTTAACACATGGAAATAAGTACTCCGCTATATCTATAAACATGGAAATGTCAACACCGCCATCTGTATGAACATGGAAATATCTGCACCACCATCAGTATGGGCATATAAATATCTACACCGCCATCTGTATTAAGAAGGAAATATCTAAAACGCTATCTGTATGAACATTGAAATATCTACACCGCTATCTGTATGAACATGGAAATATCTACACCGCTATCTGTGTAAACATGCATACATCTTCACCGCTATCTGTATAAACATGGAAATATCTACAACGCTCTCTGTATGAACATGGAAATATCTACACAGCCCTCTGGATGAACATGGAAATATCCACACCGCTATCTGCATGAACATGGAAATATCTACACCGCTATCTGTGCGAACATGCATTCATGTTCACCGCAATCTGTATAAACATGGAAATATCTACACTGCTATCTGTATGAACATGGATATATCTAAACAGCCCTCTGGATGAACATTGAAATATCTAGACCGCTGTCTATATGAACATGGATATATCTACACAGCCCTCTGGATGAACATGGAAATATCCACACCGCTATCTGTGTAAACATGCATACATCTTCACCGCTATCTGTATAAACATGGAAATATCTACACCGCTACCAGTATAAACATGGAAATATCAGCACCGCTATCTGCATGAACATGGAAATATCTACCCCGCTATCTGTATGAACATGGAAATATCTACACCGCTATCTGTATGAACATGGAAATATCTACAAAGCTATCTGAATGAACATGGAAATATCTACACCGCTATCTGTTTGAACATGTAAATATCTACACCGCTATCTGCATGAAAATGGAAATATCTACAAAGCTATCTGCATATACATGGAAATATCTACACAGCTATCTCTTTACACATGGAAATAACTACACCGCTATATCTATAAACAGGGAAATATCTACACCGCCATGTGTATGAACATGGAAATATCAGCACCGCCATCTGTATGAACATATAAATATCTACTCCGCCATCTGTATTAAGAAGGAAATATCTAAACCGCTATCTGTATAAACATGGAAATATCTACACCGCTGCCTGTATAAACATGGAAATATCAGCACCGCTATCTGTATGAACATGGAAATATCTACACCGCTATCTGTATCAACATGGAAATATCTACACCGCTATCTGTATGAACATGGAAATAGCTACACCGTTATCTGTATGAACATGGAAATAGCTACACCGCTATCTGTATGAACATGGAAATATCTACACCGCTATCTGTATGAACATGGATATATCTACACAGCCATATGGATGAACATGGAAATATCTACACCGCTATCTGTATGAACATGGAAATATCTACACCGCTATCTGTATGAACTTGGAAATATCTACACCGCTATCTGTATGAACATGGAAATATCTACACCGCTATCTGTTTGAACATGGAAATATCTACACCTCTATCTGTATGAACATGGAAATATCTACACCGCTATCTGTTTGATCATGGAAATATCTACACCGCTATCTGCATGAAAATGGAAATACCTACACTGCTATCTGTTTGAACATATAAATATCTACAACGCCATCTGTATGAACATCGAAATATCTACACCGCTATCTGTTTGAACATGGAAATATCTACACCGCAATCTGTATGAACATGGAAATATCTACACCGCTATCTGTTTGAACATATAAATATCTACACCGCCATCTGTATTAAGATGGAGATATCTACACTGCTATCTGTATAAACATGGAAATAACTACACCGCCATCTGTACGAACATATAAATATCTACACCGCCATCTGTATTAAGAAGGAAATATCTAAACCGCTATCTGTATAAAAATGGAAATATCTACACCGCTATCTGTATGAACATGGAAATATCTACACCTCTATCTGTATGAACATGGAAATAGCTACACCGCTATCTGTGTGAACATGGATATATCTACACAGCCATCTGGATGAAGATGGAAATATCTACACCGCTATCTGTGTAAACATGCATACATCTTCACCGCTATCTGTATAAACATGGAAATATCTACACCGCTATCTGTGTGAACATGGAAATATCTACACCGCTATCTGTTTGAACATGGAAATATCTACACCGCTATCTGCATGAAAATGGAAATATCTACACTGCTATCTGCATATACATTTAAATATCTACACAGCTATCTCTTTACACATGGAAATAACTTCACCGCAATCTGTATGAACATGGAAATATGTACACCGCCATCTGTATGAACATGGAAATATCTGCACCGCCATCTGTATGAACCTATAAATATCTACACCGCCATCTGTATTAAGATGGAGATTTCTTCACTGCTATCTGTATAAACATGGAAATATCTACACCGCTATCTGTATAAACATGGAAATATCTACACCACTACCTGTATAAACATGGCAATATCAGCCCCGCTATCTGTATGAACATGGAAATATCTACACCGCTATCTGTATGAACATGGAAATATCTACACCGCTATCTGTATGAACATGGAAATATCTACACCACTATCTGTATGAACATGGAAATATCTACACCGCTATCTGTATGAACATGGAAATATCTACACCGCTATCTGTATGAACATGGAAATATCTACACCGCTATCTGTTTGAACATGGAAATATCTACACCGCTGTCTGCATGAAAATGGAAATATCTACACAGCTATCTGCATACACATGGAAATATCTACACAGCTATCTCTTAACACATGGAAATAAGTACTCCGCTATATCTATAAACATGGAAATGTCTACACCGCCATCTGTATGAACATGGAAATATCTGCACCACCATCAGTGTGGACATATAAATATCTACACCACCATCTGTATTAAGAAGGAAATATCTAAACCGCTATCTGTATGAACATTGAAATATCTACACCGCTATCTGTATGAACATGGAAATATCTACACCGCTATCTGTGTAAACATGCATACATCTTCACCGCTATCTGTATAAACATGGAAATATCTACAACGCTATCTGTATGAACATGGATATATCTACACAGCCCTCTGGATGAACATGGAAATATCCACACCGCTATCTGCATGAACATGGAAATATCTACACCGCTATCTGTGTGAACATGCATTCATGTTCACCGCAATCTGTATAAACATGGAAATATCTACACCGCTATCTGTATGAACATGGATATATCTACACAGCCCTCTGGATGAACATTGAAATATCTACACCGCTATCTGTATGAACATGGATATATCTACACAGCCCTCTGGATGAACATGGAAATATCCACACCGCTATCTGTGTAAACATGCATACATCTTCACCGCTATCTGTATAAACATGGAAATATCTACACCGCTACCATTATAAACATGGAAATATCTACACCACTATCTGTATGAACATGGAAATATCTACACCGCTATCTGTGTAAACATGCATACATCTTCACCGCTATCAGTATAAACATGGAAATATCTACACCGCTATCTGTATGAACATGGAAATAGCTACACCGCTATCTGTATGAACATGGAAATATCTACACCGCTATCTGTATCAACATGGATATATCTACAAAGCCATCTGGATGAACATAGAAATATCAACACCGCTATCTGTGTAAACATGCATACATCTTCACCGTTATCTGTATAAACATGGAAATATCTACACCGCTATCTGTATGAACATTGAAATATCCACACCGCTATCTGTATGAACATGGAAATACCTACACTGCTATCTGTTTGAACATGCAAATATCTACACCGCTATCTGCATGAAAATGGAAATATCTACACTGCTATCTGCATATACATGGAAATATCTACACAGCTATCTCTTTACACATGGAAATACCTACACCGCTATCTGTATGAACATGGAAATATCCACACCGCCATCTGTATGAACATGGAAATATCTACACCGCCATCTGTATTAAGATGGAGATATCTACACCGCTATCTGTATAAACATGGAAATATCTAAACTGCTATCTGTATAAACATGGAAATATCTACACCGCTGCCTGTATAACCATGGAAATATCAGCACCGCTATCTGTATGAACATGGAAATATCTACACCGCTATCTGTATAAACATGGAAATATCTACAGCGCTATCTGTATGAACATGGAAATATCTACACCGCTATCTGTTTGAAGATGGAAATATATACACCGCTATCTGCATGAAAATGGAAATCTCTACACAGCTATCAGCATATACGTGGAAATATCTACACAGCTATCTATTTACACATGGAAATAACTAAACCGCTATCTGTATGAACATGGAAATATCTACACCGCCATCTGTATGAACATGGAAATATCTGCACCGCCATCTGTTTGAACATATAAATATCTACACCGCCATCTGTATTAAGATGGAGATATCTACACCGCTATCTGAATAAACATGGAAATATCTACACCGCTATCTGTATAAACATGGAAATATCTACACCGCTATCTGTATAACCATGGAAATATCTACACCTCTACCTGTATAAACATGGAAATATCAGCACCGCTATCTGTATGAACATGGAAATTTCTACACCGCTATCTTTATGAACATGGAAGTATCTACACCGCTATCTGGATGAACATGGAAATATCTACAAAGCTATCTGAATGAACATGGAAAAATCTACACCGCTATCTGTTTGAACATGTAAATATCTACACCGCTATCTGTATGAACATGGAAATATCACCACCGCTATCTGTATGAACATGGAAATATCTACACCACAATCTGTATAAACATGGAAATATCTACACCGCTATCTGTTTGAACATGGAAATATCTACACCGCTTTCTGCATAAAAATGGAAATATCTACACAGCTATCTGCATATACATGGAAATATCTTCAAAGCTATCTCTTTACACATGGAAATAACTACACTGCTATCTCTATAAACATGGAAATATCTACACCGCCATCTGTATGAACCTGGAAATATCTGCATTGCCATCTGTATGAACATATAAATACCTACACCGCCATCTGTATTAAGATGGAGATACCTACACCGCTATCTGCATAAACCTGGAAATATCTACACCGCTACCTGTATAAACATGGAAATATCAGCACCGCTCTCTTTATGAACTCGGAAATATCTACACCGCTATCTGTACGAACATGGAAATATCTACACTGCTATCTGTATGAACATGGAAATAGCTACACCGCTATCTGTATGAAAATGGAAATATCTACACTGCCATCTGCATATACATTTAAATATCTACACAGCTATCTCTTTACACATGGAAATAACTACACCACTATCTGTATGAACATGGAAATATCTACACCGCCATCTGTATGAACATGGAAATATCTGCACCGCCATCTGTATGAACATATAAATATCTAAACCGCCATCTGTATTAAGATGGAGATATCTACACTGCTATCTGTATAAACATGGAAATGTCACCACCGCCATCTGTATGAACATATAAATATCTACACCACCATCTGTATTAAGGAAATATCTAAACCGCTATCTGTATAAACATGGAAATATCTACACCGCTGCCTGTATAAACATGGAAATATCAGCACCGCTATCTGTATGAACATGGAAATATCTACACCACTATCTGTATGAACATGGATATATCTACACAGCCATCTGGATGAACATGGAAATATCTACTTCATTATCTGTATGAACCTGGAAATATCTACGCTGCTATCTGTGTAAACATGCATACATATTCACCGCTATCAGTATAAACATGGAAATATCTACACCGCTATCTGTATGAACATGGAAATAGCTACACCGCTATCTGAATGAACATGGAAATATCTACACCGCTACCTGTATAAACATGGAAATATCAGCACCGCTATCTGTATGAACATGGAAATATCTACACCGCTATCTGTATGAACATGGAAATATCTACACCGCTATCTGTATGAACATGGAAATATCTACAAAGCTATCTGAACATGGAAATATCTACAGCGCTATCTGTTTGAACATGTAAATATCTACACCGCTATCTGCATGAAAATGGAAATATCTACACTGCTATCTGCATATACATTTAAATATCTACACAGCTATCTCTTTACACATGGAAGTAACTACACCACTATCTGTATGAACATGGAAATATCTACACCGCCATCTGTATGAACATGGAAATATCTGCACCGCCATCTGTATGAACATATAAATATCTACACCGCCATCTGTATTAAGATGGAGATATCTACACTGCTATCTGTATAAACATGGAAATATCAACACCGCCATCTGTATGAACACATAAATATCTACACCGCCATCTGTATTAAGAAGGAAATATCTAAACCGCTATCTGCATAAACATGGAAATATCTACACCGCTGCCTGTATAAACATGGAAATATCAGCACCGCTATCTGTTTGAACATGGAAATATCTACACCGCTATCTGTAGGAACATAGAAATAGCTACACCGCTGCCTGTATAAACATGGAAATATCTACACCGCTATCTGTGTAAACATGCATACATCTTCACCGCTATCTGTATAAACATGGAAATATCTACACAGCTATCTCTATGAACATGGAAATATCTACACCGCTATCTGTATGAACATGGAAATATCTACACCGCTATCTATTTGAACATGGAAATATCTACACCGCTATCTGCATGAAAATGGAAATATCTACACTGCTATCGGCATATACAGGGAAATATCTACACAGCTATCTCTTTACACATGGAAATAACTACACTGCTACCTGTATGAACATGGAAATAGCTACACCGCTATCTGTATGAACATGTAAATATCTACACCGCTACCTGTATAAACATGGAAATATCAGCACCGCTCTCTGTATGAACTCGGAAATATCTACACCGCTATCTGTACGAACATGGAAATATCTACAAAGCTATCTGTATGAACATGGAAATAGCTACACCGCTATCTGTATGAACATGCAAATATCTATACCACTATCTGTATGAACATGGAAATATCTACACCACTATCTGCATGAACATAGATATATCTACACAGCCATCTGCATGAACATGGAAATATCTACACCACTATCTGTATGAACATGGAAATATCTGCACCGCTATCTGTGTAAACATGCATACATCTTCACCGCTATCAGTATAAACATGGAAATATCTACACCGCTATCTGTATGAACATGGAAATAGCTACACCGCTATCTGTATGAACATGGAAATATCTACACCCCTATCTGTATGAACATGGATATATCTACACAGCCATCTGGATGAACATGGAAATATCTACACCGCTATCTGTGTAAACATGCATACATCTTCACCGCTATCTGTATAAACATGGAAATATCTACACCGCTATCTGTATGAACATTGAAATATCTACACCTCTATCTGTATGAACATGGAAATACCTACACCGCTATCTGTTTGAACATGGAAATATCTACACCGCTATCTGCATGAAAATGGAAATATCTACACTGCTATCTGCATATACATGGAAATATCTACACAGCTATCTCTTTACACATGGAAATACCTACACCGCTATCTGTAGGAACATGGAAATATCCACACCGCCATCTGTATGAACATGGAAATATCTACACCGCCATCTGTATTAAGATGGAGATATCTACACCGCTATCTGTATAAACATGTAAATATCTAAACTGCTATCTGTATAAACATGGAAATATCTACACCGCTGCCTGTATAACCATGGAAATATCAGCACCGCTATCTGTATGAACATGGAAATATCTACACCACTATCTGTATTAAGATGGAGATATCTACACTGCTATCTGTATGAACATGGAAATATCTACACCGTTCTCCGTATGAACATGGAAATATCTACACCGCTATCTGTATGAAAATGGAAATATCTACACTGCTATCTGTATGAACATGGAAATATCTACACCGTTCTCCGTATGAACATGTAAATATCTACACCGCTATCTGCATGAAAATGGAAATATCTACAAGCTATCTGCATATTCATGGAAATAACTACACAGCTATCTCTTTACACATGGAAATAACTACACCGCTATATCTATAAACATGGAAATATGTACACCGCCATCTGTATGAATATGGAAATATCTGCACCGCCATCTGTATGAACATATAAATATCTACACCGCAATCTGTATTAAGAAGGAAATATCTAAACCGCTGTGTAAACATGGAAATATCTACACCGCTGCCTGTATAAACATGGAAATATCAGCACCGCTCTCTGTAAGAGAATGGAAATATCTACACCGCTATCTGTCTGAACATGGAAATATCTACACTGCTATCTGTATGAACATGGAAATAGCTACACCGTTATCTGTATGAACATGGAAATAGCTACACCGCTATCTGTATGAACATGGAAATATCTACACCGCTATCTGTATGAACATGGAAATAGCTACACCGTTATCTGTACCAACATGGAAATATCTACACCGCTATCTGTATGAACATGGAAATATCTACACTGCTATCTGTATGAACATGGAAATATCTACACTGCTATCTGTATTAACATGGATATATCTTCACAGCCATCTGGATGAACATGGAAATATCTACACCGCTATCTGTATGAACATGGAAATATCTACACCGCTATCTGTATGAACATGGATATATCTACACAGCCATCTGGATGAACATGGAAATATCTACACCGCTATCTGTATGAACATGGAAATATCTACACCGCTATCTGTGTGAACATGGATATATCTACACAGCCATCTGGATGAACATGGAAATATCTACACCGCTATCTTTGTAAACATGCATACATGTTCACCGCTATCTGTAAAAACATGGAAATATCTACACCGCTATCTGTATGAACATGGAAATATCTACACCGCTATCTGTTTGAACATGGAAATATCTACACCGCTATCTGTTTGAACATGGAAATATCTACACCGCTATCTGCACGAAAATGGAAATATCTACACAGCTATCTGCATATACATGGAAATATCTACACAGCTATCTCTTTACACATGGAAATAACTACACCGCTATCTGTATGAACATGGAAATATCTACACCGCCATCTGTATGAACATGGAAATATCTGCACCGCCATCTGTATGAACATATAAATATCTACACCGCCATCTGTATTAAGATGGAGATATCTACACCGCTATCTATATAAACATGGAAATATCTACACCGCTATCTGTATAAACAGGGAAATATCTACACCAATATCTGTATAAACATGGAAATATCAGCACCGCTACCTTTATGAACATGGAAATATCAGCCCCTCTATCTGTATGAACATGGAAGTATCTACACCGCTATCAGTATGAACATGGAAATATCTACACCGCTATCTGTATGAACATGGAAATACCTTAATCGCCATCTGTATGAACATGGATATATCTACACAGCCATCTGGATGAACATGGAAATATCTACACCGCTATCTGTATGAACATGGAAATAGCTACACCGCTATCTGTATGAACATGGAAATATCTACACCACTATCTGTATGAACATGGAAATATCTACACCGCTATCTGTATGAACATGGAAATATCTTCACCGCTATCAGTACGAACATGGATATATCTACACAGCCATCTGGATGAACATGGAAATATATACACCGCTATCTGTATGAACATGGAAATAGCTACACCGCTATCTGTATGAACATGGAAATAGCTACACCGCTATCTGTAGGAACATGGAAATATCTACACCGCTATCTGTATGAACATGGATATATCTACAGAGCCATCTTGATGAACAGGGAAATATCTACACAGCTATCTGTATGAACATGGAAATTTATACACCGCTATCTGTGTAAACATGCATACATCTTCACCGCTATCTGTATAAACATGGAAATATCTATACCGCTATCTGTATGAACATGGAAATATCTACACCGCTATCTGTTTGAACATGGAAATATCTACACCGCTTTCTGCATAAAAATGGAAATATCTACACAGCTATCTGCATATACATGGAAATATCTTCAAAGCTATCTCTTTACACATGGAAATAACTACACCGCTATCTCTATAAACATGGAAATATCTACAACGCCATCTGTATGAACATGGAAATATCTGCATTGCCATCTGTATGAACATATAAATACCTACACCGCCATCTGTATTAAGATGGAGATATCTACACCGCTATCTGTATAAACCTGGAAATATCTACACCGCTACCTGTATAAACATGGAAATATCAGCACCGCTCTCTGTATGAACTCGGAAATATCTACACCGCTATCTGTACGAACATGGAAATATCTACCCCGCTATCTGTATTAACATGGAAATAGCTACACCGCTATCTGTATGAACAAGGAAATATCTACACCACTATCTGTATGAACATGGAAATATCTACACCGCTATCTGTGAAAACATGCATATATCTTCACCGCTATCTGTATAAACATGGAAATATCTACACCGCTATCTGTATGAACATGGAAATAGCTACACCGCTATCTGTATGAACATGGAAATATCTACACCGCTATCTGTATGAACAGGGATATATCTACACAGCCATCTGGATGAACATGGAAATATCTGCACCGCTATCTGTGTAAACATGCATACATCTTCACCGCTATCTATATAAACATGGAAATATCTACACCACTATCTGTATGAACATGCAAATATCTACACCGCTACCTGTATAAACATGGACATATCAGCACCGCTATCTGTATGAACATGGAAATAGCTACACCGCTATCTGTATGAACATGCAAATATCTACACCACTATCTGTATGAACATGTAAATATCTACACCACTATCTGTATGAACATGGATATATCTACACAGCCATCTGGATGAACATGGAAATATCTACACCACTATCTGTATGAACATGGAAATATCTACACCGCTATCTGTGTAAACATGCATAAATCTTCACCGCTATCAGTATAAACATGGAAATATCTACACCGCTATCTGTATGAACATGGAAATAGCTACACCGCTATCTGTATGAACATGGAAATATCTACACCGCTATCTGTATGAACATGGATATATCTACACAGCCATCTGGATGAACATGGAAATATCTACACCGCTATCTGTGTAAACATTGATACATCTTCACCGCTATCAGTATAAACATGGAAATATCTACACCGCTATCTGTATGAACATTGAAATATCTACACCGCTATCTGTATGAACATGGAAATACCTACACCGCTATCTGTTTGAACATGGAAATATCTACACCGCTAGCTGCATGAAAATGGAAATATCTACACTGCTCTCTGCATATACATGGAAATATCTGCACAGCTATCTCTTTACACATGGAAATAACTACACCGCTATCTGTATGAACATGGAAATATCCACACCGCCATCTGTATGAACATGGAAATATCTGCACCGCCATCTGTATGAACATATAAATATCTACACCGCCATCTGTAATAAGATGGAGATATCTACACTGCTATCTGTATAAACATGGAAATATCTACACCACTATCTTTATAAACATGGAAATATCAGCACCGCTACCTTTATGAACATGGAAATATCAGCCCCTATGTCTGTATGAACATGGAAGTATCTACACCGCTATCAGTATGAACATGGATATATCTACACCGCTATCTGTATGAACATGGAAATACCTTCACCGCCATCTGTATGAACATTGATATATCTACACAGCCATCTGGATGAACATGGAAATATCTACACCGCTATCTGTATGAACATGGAAATAGCTACACCGCTATCTGTATGAACATGGAAATATCTACACCACTATCTGTATGAACATGGAAATATCTACACCGCTATCTGTATGAACATGGAAATATCTTTACCGCTATCAGTATGAACATGGATATATCTACACAGCCATCTGGATGAACATGGAAATATCTACACCGCTATCTGTATGAACATGGAAATAGCTACACCGCTATCTGTATGAACATGGAAATATCTACACCGCTATCTGTATGAACATGGAAATATCTACACTGCTATCTGTATGAACATGGAAATATCTTCACCGCCATCTGCATGAACATGGATATATCTACAGAGCCATCTTGATGAACATGGAAATATCTACACAGCTATCTGTATGAACATGGAAATTTATACACCGCTATCTGTGTAAACATGCATACATCTTCACCGCTATCTGTATAAACATGGAAATATCTACACCGCTATCTGTATGAACATGGAAATATCTACACCGCTATCTGTTTGAACATGGAAATATCTACACCGCTTTCTGCATAAAAATGGAAATATCTACACAGCTATCTGCATATACATGGAAATATCTTCAAAGCTATCTCTTTACACATGGAAATAACTACACCGCTATCTCTATAAACATGGAAATATCTACACCGCCATCTGTATGAACATGGAAATATCTGCATTGCCATCTGTATGAACATATAAATACCTACACCGCCATCTGTATTAAGATGGAGATATCTACACCGCTATCTGTATAAACCTGGAAATATCTACACCGCTACCTGTATAAACATGGAAATATCAGCACCGCTCTCTGTATGAACTCGGAAATATCTACACCGCTATCTGTACGAACATGGAAATATCTACCCCGCTATCTGTATGAACATGGAAATAGCTACACCGCTATCTGTATGAACAAGGAAATATCTACACCACTATCTGTATGAACATGGAAATATCTACACCGCTATCTGTGAAAACATGCATATATCTTCACCGCTATCTGTATAAACATGGAAATATCTACACCGCTATCTGTATGAACATGGAAATAGCTACACCGCTATCTGTATGAACATGGAAATATCTACACCGCTATCTGTATGAACAGGGATATATCTACACAGCCATCTGGATGAACATGGAAATATCTGCACCGCTATCTGTGTAAACATGCATACATCTTCACCGCTATCTATATAAACATGGAAATATCTACACCACTATCTGTATGAACATGCAAATATCTACACCGCTACCTGTATAAACATGGACATATCAGCACCGCTATCTGTATGAACATGGAAATAGCTACACCGCTATCTGTATGAACATGCAAATATCTACACCACTATCTGTATGAACATGGAAATATCTACACCACTATCTGTATGAACATGGATATATCTACACAGCCATCTGGATGAACATGGAAATATCTACACCACTATCTGTATGAACATGGAAATATCTACACCGCTATCTGTGTAAACATGCATAAATCTTCACCGCTATCAGTATAAACATGGAAATATCTACACCGCTATCTGTATGAACATGGAAATAGCTACACCGCTATCTGTATGAACATGGAAATATCTACACCGCTATCTGTATGAACATGGATATATCTACACAGCCATCTGGATGAACATGGAAATATCTACACCGCTATCTGTGTAAACATTGATACATCTTCACCGCTATCAGTATAAACATGGAAATATCTACACCGCTATCTGTATGAACATTGAAATATCTACACCGCTATCTGTATGAACATGGAAATACCTACACCGCTATCTGTTTGAACATGGAAATATCTACACCGCTAGCTGCATGAAAATGGAAATATCTACACTGCTCTCTGCATATACATGGAAATATCTGCACAGCTATCTCTTTACACATGGAAATAACTACACCGCTATCTGTATGAACATGGAAATATCCACACCGCCATCTGTATGAACATGGAAATATCTGCACCGCCATCTGTATGAACATATAAATATCTACACCGCCATCTGTAATAAGATGGAGATATCTACACTGCTATCTGTATAAACATGGAAATATCTACACCACTATCTTTATAAACATGGAAATATCAGCACCGCTACCTTTATGAACATGGAAATATCAGCCCCTATGTCTGTATGAACATGGAAGTATCTACACCGCTATCAGTATGAACATGGAAATATCTACACCGCTATCTGTAGGAACATGGAAATACCTTCACCGCCATCTGTATGAACATTGATATATCTACACAGCCATCTGGATGAACATGGAAATATCTACACCGCTATCTGTATGAACATGGAAATAGCTACACCGCTATCTGTATGAACATGGAAATATCTACACCACTATCTGTATGAACATGGAAATATCTACACCGCTATCTGTATGAACATGGAAATATCTTCACCGCTATCAGTATGAACATGGATATATCTACACAGCCATCTGGATGAACATGGAAATATCTACACCGCTATCTGTATGAACATGGAAATAGCTACACCGCTATCTGTATGAACATGGAAATATCTACACCGCTATCTGTATGAACATGGAAATATCTACACTGCTATCTGTATGAACATGGAAATATCTTCACCGCCATCTGCATGAACATGGATATATCTACAGAGCCATCTTGATGAACATGGAAATATCTACACAGCTATCTGTATGAACATGGAAATTTATACACCGCTATCTGTGTAAACATGCATACATCTTCACCGCTATCTGTATAAACATGGAAATATCTACACCGCTATCTGTATGAACATGGAAATAGCTACACCGCTGTCTGTATGAACATGGAAATATCTACACCGCTATCTGTATGAACAGGGATATATCTACACAGCCATCTGGATGAACATGGAAATATCTGCACCACTATCTGTGTAAACATGCATACATCTTCACCGCTATCTATATAAAGATGGAAATATCTACACCACTATCTGTATGAACATGCAAATATCTACACCGCTACCTGTATAAACATGGAAATATCAGCACCGCTATCTGTATGAACATGGAAATAGCTACACCGCTATCTGTATGAACATGCAAATATCTACACCACTATCTGTATGAACATGGAAATATCTACACCACTATCTGTATGAACATGGATATATCTACACAGCCATCTGGATGAACATGGAAATATCTACACCACTATCTGTATGAACATGGAAATATCTACACCGCTATCTGTGTAAACATGCATACATCTTCACCGCTATCAGTATAAACATGGAAATATCTACACCGCTATCTGTATGAACATGGAAATAGCTACACCGCTATCTGTATGAACATGGAAATATCTACACCGCTATCTGTATGAACATGGATATATCTACACAGCCATCTGGATGAACATGGAAATATCTACACCGCTATCTGTGTAAACATTGATACATCTTCACCGCTATCAGTATAAACATGGAAATATCTACACCGCTATCTGTATGAACATTGAAATATCTACACCGCTATCTGTATGAACATGGAAATACCTACACCGCTATCTGTTTGAACATGGAAATATCTACACCGCTAGCTGCATGAAAATGGAAATATCTACACTGCTCTCTGCATATACATGGAAATATCTGCACAGCTATCTCTTTACACATGGAAATAACTACACCGCTATCTGTATGAACATGGAAATATCCACACCGCCATCTGTATGAACATGGAAATATCTGCACCGCCATCTGTATGAACATATAAATATCTACACCGCCATCTGTAATAAGATGGAGATATCTACACTGCTATCTGTATAAACATGGAAATATCTACACCACTATCTTTATAAACATGGAAATATCAGCACCGCTACCTTTATGAACATGGAAATATCAGCCCCTATGTCTGTATGAACATGGAAGTATCTACACCGCTATCAGTATGAACATGGAAATATCTACACCGCTATCTGTAGGAACATGGAAATACCTTCACCGCCATCTGTATGAACATTGATATATCTACACAGCCATCTGGATGAACATGGAAATATCTACACCGCTATCTGTATGAACATGGAAATAGCTACACCGCTATCTGTATGAACATGGAAATATCTACACCACTATCTGTATGACCATGGAAATATCTACACCGCTATCTGTATGAACATGGAAATATCTTCACCGCTATCAGTATGAACATGGATATATCTACACAGCCATCTGGATGAACATGGAAATATCTACACCGCTATCTGTATGAACATGGAAATAGCTACACCGCTATCTGTATGAACATGGAAATATCTACACCGCTATCTGTATGAACATGGAAATATCTACACTGCTATCTGTATGAACATGGAAATATCTTCACCGCCATCTGCATGAACATGGATATATCTACAGAGCCATCTTGATGAACATGGAAATATCTACACAGCTATCTGTATGAACATGGAAATTTATACACCGCTATCTGTGTAAACATGCATACATCTTCACCGCTATCTGTATAAACATGGAAATATCTACACCGCTATCTGTATGAACATGGAAATAGCTACACCGCTGTCTGTATGAACATGGAAATATCTACACCGCTATCTGTATGAACAGGGATATATCTACACAGCCATCTGGATGAACATGGAAATATCTGCACCACTATCTGTGTAAACATGCATACATCTTCACCGCTATCTATATAAAGATGGAAATATCTACACCACTATCTGTATGAACATGCAAATATCTACACCGCTACCTGTATAAACATGGAAATATCAGCACCGCTATATGTATGAACATGGAAATAGCTACACCGCTATCTGTATGAACATGCAAATATCTACACCACTATCTGTATGAACATGGAAATATCTACACCACTATCTGTATGAACATGGATATATCTACACAGCCATCTGGATGAACATGGAAATATCTACACCACTATCTGTATGAACATGGAAATATCTACACCGCTATCTGTGTAAACATGCATACATCTTCACCGCTATCAGTATAAACATGGAAATATCTACACCGCTATCTGTATGAACATGGAAATAGCTACACCGCTATCTGTATGAACATGGAAATATCTACACCGCTATCTGTATGAACATGGATATATCTACACAGCCATCTGGATGAACATGGAAATATCTACACCGCTATCTGTGTAAACATTGATACATCTTCACCGCTATCTGTATAAACATGGAAATATCTACATCGCTATCTGTATGAACATTGAAATATCTACACCGCTATCTGTATGAACATGGAAATACCTACACCGCTATCTGTTTGAACATGGAAATATCTACACCGCTATCTGCATGAAAATGGAAATATCTACACTGCTATCTGCATATACATGGAAATATCTACACAGCTATCTCTTTACACATGGAAATAACTACACCGCTATCTGTATGAACATGGAAATATCCACACCGCCATCTGTATGAACATGGAAATATCTGCACCGCCATCTGTGTGAACATATAAATATCTACACCGCCATCTGTATTAAGATGGAGATATCTACACCGATATCTGTAAAAACATGGAAATATCTACACCGCTATCTGTATAAACATGGAAATATCTACACAGCTATCTGTATAAACATGGAAATATCTACACCACTACCTGTATAAACATGGAAATATCAGCACCGCTATCTGTATGAACATGGAAATATCTACACCACTATCTGTATGAACATGGAAATATCTACACCGCTATCTGTATAAACATGGAAATATCTACACCGCTATCTGTATAAACATGGAAATATCTACACCGCTATCTGTATGAACATGGAAATATCTACACCGCTATCTGCATGAACATGGAAATATCTACACCACTATCTGAACATGGAAATATCTACACCACTATCTGCATGAAAATGGAAATATCTACACTGCTCTCTGCATATACATGGAAATACCTACACAGCTATCTCTTTACACATGGAAATAACTACACCGCTATCTGTATGAACATGGAAATATCCACACCGCCATCTGTATGAACATGGAAATATCTGCACCGCCATCTGTATGAACATATAAATATCTGCACCGCCATCTGTATTAAGATGGAGATATCTACACCGCTATCTGCATAAACATGGAATTATCTACACTGCTATCTGTATGAACATGGATATATCTACACAGCCCTCTGGAAGAACATGGAAATATCCACACCGCTATCTGTGTAAACATGCATACGTCTTCACCGCTATCTGTATGAACATGGAAATATCTACATTGCTATCTGTATGAACATGGAAATATCTACACCGCTATCTGTTTGAAGATGGAAATATATACACCGCTATCTGCATGAAAATGGAAATATCTACACAGCTATCTGCAAACACATGGAAATATCTACACAGCTATCTCTTTACACATGGAAATAACTACACCGCTATCGGTATGAACATGGAAATATCTACACCGCCATCTGTATGAACATGGAAATATCTGCACCGCCATCTGTATGAACATATAAATACCTACACCTCCATCTGTATTAAGATGGAGATATCTACACCGCTATCTGAATAAACATGGAAATATCTACACCGCTATCTGTATAAACATGGAAATATCTACACCGCTATCTGTATAAACATGGAAATATCTACACCGCTACCTGTATAAACATGGAAATATCAGCACCGCTATCTGTATGAACATGGAAATATCTACACCGCTATCTGTATGAGCATGGAAATATCTACACCGCTATCTGTACGAACATGGAAATATCTACAAAGCTATCTGAATGAACATGGAAATATCTACACCGCTATCTGTTTGAACATGTAAATATCTACACCGCAATCAGCATGAAAATGGAAATATCTACAAAGCTATCTGCATATACATGGAAATATCTACACAGCTATCTCTTTACACATGGAAATAACTACACCGCTATATCTATAAACATGGAAATATCTACACCGCTATCTGTATAAACATGGAAATATCTACACCGCTATCTGTATAAACATGGAAATATCTACACCACTACCTGTATAAACATGGAAATATCAGCACCGCTATCTGTATGAACATGGAATTATCTAAACCGCTATCTGTATGAACATGGAAATATCTACAAAGCTATCTGAATGAACATGGAAATATCTACACCGCTATCTGATTGAACATGTAAATATCTACACCGCTATCTGCATGAAAATGGAAATATCTACAAAGCTATCTGCATATACATGGAAATATCTACACAGCTATCTCTTTACACATGGAAATAACTACACCGCTATATCTATAAACATGGAAATATCTACACCGCCATCTGTATGAACATGGAAATATCTTCACCGCCATCTGTATGAACTTATAAATATATACACCGCCATCTGTATTAAGAAGGAAATATCTAAACCGCTATCTGTATAAACATGGAAATATCTACACCGCTGCCTGTATAAACATGGAAATATCAGCACCGCTATCTGTATGAACATGGAAGTATCTACACCGCTGTCTGTATCAACATGGAAATATCTACAACGCTATCTGTATGAACATGGAAATAGCTACACCGTTATCTGTATGAACATGGAAATAGCTACACCACTATCTGTATGAACACGGAAATATCTACACCGCTATCTGTATGAACATGGATATATCTACATAGCCATCTGTATGAACATGGAAATATCTACACCGCTATCTGTATGAACATGGAAATATCTACACCGCTATCTGTATGAACATGGATATATCTACACAGCCATCTGGATGAACATGGAAATATCTACACCGCTATCTGTGTAAACATGCATACATCTTCACCGCTATCTGTATAAACATGGAAATATCTACACCGCTATCTGTATGAACATGGAAATATCTACACCGCTATCTGTATGAACTTGGAAATGTCTACACCGCTATCAGTATGAACATGGAAATATCTACACCGCTATCTGTATGAACATGGATATATCTACACAGCCATCTGGATGAACATGGAAATATCCACACCGCTATCTGTTTAAACATGCATACATCTTCACCGCTATCTGTATAAACATGGAAATATCTACATTGCTATCTGTATGAACATGGAAATATCTACACCGCTAACTGTTTGAAGATGGAAATATATACACCGCTATCTGCATGAAAATGGAAATATCTACACAGCTATCTGCATATACATGGAACTATCTACACAGCTATCTCTTTACACATGGAAATAACTACACCGCTATCTGTATGAACATGGAAATATCTACACCGCCATCTGTATGAACATGGAAATATCTGCACCGCCATCTGTATGAACATATAAATATCTACACCGCCATCTGTATTAAGATGGAGATATCTGCACCGCTATCTGAATAAACATGGAAATATCTACACCGCTATCTGTATAAACATGGAAATATCTACACCGCTATCAGTATAAACATGGAAATATCTACACGGCTACCTGTAAACATGGAAATATCAGCACCGCTATCTGTATGAACATGGAAATATCTACACCGCTATCTGTTTGAACATGGAAATATCTACAACGCTGTCTGCTTGAAAATGGAAATATCTACACAGCTATCTGCATACACATGGAAATATCTACACAGCTATCTCTTAACACATGGAAATAAGTACTCCGCTATCTCTATAAACATGGAAATATCTACACCGCCATCTGTATGAACATGCAAATATCTGCACCGCCATCTGTAGGAACATATAAATATCTACACCGCCATCTGTATTAAGAAGGAAATATCTAAACCGCTATCAGTATGAACATTGAAATATGTACACCGCAATCTGTATGAACATTGAAATATCTACACCGCTGCCTGTATAAACATGGAAATATCAGCACCGCTATCTATATGAACATGGAAATATCTACACCGCTATCTGTATGAACATGGAAATATCTACACCGCTATCTGTATGAAGATGGAAATAGCTACACCGCTATCTGTATGAACATGGAAATATCTACACAGCCATCTGGATGAACATGGAAATATCTACTCCGCTATCTGTGTAAACATGCATAGATCTTCACCGCTATCTGTATAAACATGGTAATATCTACACCGCTATCTGTATAAACATGGAAATATCTACACCGCTACCTGTATAAACATGGAAATATCAGCACCGCTATCTGTATGAACATGGAAATATCTAAACCGCTATCTGTATGAACATGGAAATATCTGCACCGCTATTTACATGAACATGGAAATATCTACACCGCTATCTGTATGAACATGGAAATATCTACACTGCTATCTGTATGAACATGGAAATATCTACAAAGCTATCTGAATGAACATGGAAATATCTACAACGCTATCTGTTCGAACATGTAAATATCTACACCGCTATCTGCATGAAATTGGAAATATCTACAAAGCTATCTGCATATACATGGAAATATCTACACAGCTATCTCTTAACACATGGAAATAACAACACCGCTATATCTATAAACATGGAAATATCTACACCGCCATCTGTATGAACATGGAAATATCTGCACCGCCATCTGTATGAACATATATATATCTACACCGCCATCTGTATTAAGAAGGAAATATCTAAACCGCTATCAGTATAAACATGGAAATATCTACACCGCTGCCTGTATAAACATGGAAATATCAGCACCGCTATCTGTATGAACATGGAAATATCTACACCGCTATCTGTATGAACATGGAAATATCTACACCGCTATCTGTATGAACATGGAAATATCTACAAAGCTATCTGAATGAACATGGAAATATCTACACCGCTATCTGTTTGAACATGTAAATATCTACACCGCTATCTGCATGAAAATGGAAATATCTACAAAGCTATCTGCATATACATGGAAATATCTACACAGCTATCTCTTTAAACATGGAAATAACTACACCGCTATCTGTATGAACATGGAAATATCTACACCGCCATCTGTATGAACATGGAAATATCTGCACCGACATCTGTATGAACATATAAATATCTACACCGCCATCTGTATTAAGTTGGAGATATCTACACCGCTATCTGAATAAACATGGAAATATCTACACCGATATCTGTATAAACATGGAAATATCTACACCGCTATCTGTATAAACATGGAAATATATACACTGCTACCTGTGTAAACTTGGAAATATCAGCACCGTTATCTGTATGAACATGGAAATATCTACACCGCTATCTGTATGAACATTGAAATATCTACACCGCTATCTGTATGAACATAGAAATATCTACAAAGCTATCTGAATGAACATGGAAATATCTACACCGCTATCTGTTTGAACATGCAAATATCTACACCGGTATCTGCATGAAAATGGAAATATCTACAAAGCTATCTGCATATACATGGAAATATCTACACAGCTATCTCTTTACACATGGAAATAACTACACCGCTATAACTATAAACATGGAAATATCTAAACCGCCATCTGTATGAACATGGAAATATCTGCACCGCCATCTGTATGAACATATAAATATCTACACCGCCATCTGTATTAAGAAAGAAATATCTAAACCGCTATCTGTATGAACATTGAAATATCTACACCGCTATCTGTATAAACATGGAAATATCTACACCGCTATCTGTATAAACATGGAAATATCTACACCACTACCTGTATAAACATGGAAATATCAGCACCGCTATCTGTATGAACATGGAATTATCTACACCGCTATCTGTATGAACATGGAAATATCTACACCGCTATCTGTATGAACATGGAAATATCTACACCGCTATCTGTATGAACATGGAAATATCTACACCGCTATCTGTTTGAACATGGAAATATCTACAACGCTGTCTGCATGAAAATGGAAATATCTACACAGCTATCTGCATACACATGGAAATATCTACACAGCTATCTCTTTACACATGGAAATAACTACACCGCTATCTGTAAGAACATGGATATATCTACACAGCCCTCTGGATGAACATGGAAATATCCACACCGCTATCTGTGTAAACATGCATACATCTTCACCGCTATCTGTATAAACATGGAAATATCTACACCGCTATCTGTATGAACATGGAAATATCTACACCGCTATCTGTTTGAAGATGGAAATATCTACACCGCTTTCTGCATGAAAATGGAAATACCTACAAAGCTATCTGCATATACATGGAAATATCTACACAGCTATCTCTTTAAACATGGAAATAACTACACCGCTATCTGTATGAACATGGAAATATCTACACCGCCATCTGTATGAACATGGAAATATCTGCACCGCCATCTGTATGAACATATAAATATCTACACCGCCATCTGTATTAAGATGGAGATATCTACACCGCTATCTGAATAAACCTCGAAATATCTACACCGCTATCTGTATAAACATGGAAATATCTACACCTCTACCTGTATAAACATGGAAATATCAGCACCGCTATCTGTATGAACATGGAAATATCTACACTGCTATCTGTATGAACATGGAAATATCTACACTGCTATCTGTATGAACATGGATATATCTACACAGCCCTCTGGATGGACATGAAAATATCCACACCGCTATCTGTGTAAACATGCATACATCTTCACCGCTATCTGTATAAACATGGAAATATCTACACCGCTATCTGTATGAACATGGAAATATCTACACCGCTATCTGTTTGAACATGGAAATATATTCACAGCTATCTGCATGAAAATGGAAATATCTACACAGCTATCTGCATATAGATGGAAATGTCTACACAGCTATCTCTTTACACATGGAAATAACTACACCGCTATCTGTATTAACATGGAAATATCTACACTGCCATCTATATGAACATCGAAATATCTGCACCGCCATCTGTATGAACATATAAATATCTACACCACCATCTGTATTAAGATGGAGATATCTACACCGCTATCTGAATAAACATGGAAATATCTACACCGCTATCTGTATAAACATGGAAATATCTACTCCGCTATCTGTATAAACATGGAAATATCTACACCGCTACCTGTATAAACATGGAAATATCAGCACCACTATCTGTATGAACCTGGAAATATCTACACCGCTATCTGTATGAACATTGAAATATCTACACCGCTATCTGTACGAACATGGAAATATCTACAAAGCTATTTGAATGAACATGGAAATATCTACACGGCTATCTGTTTGAACATGTAAATATCTACACCGCTATCTGCATGAAAATGGAAATATCTACAAAGCTATCTGCATATACATGGAAATATCTACACAGCTATCTCTTTACACATGGAAATAACTACACCGCTATATCTATAAACATGGAAATATCTACACGACCATCTGCATGAACATGGAAATATCTGCACCGCCATCTGTATGAACATCTAAATATCTACACCGCCATCTGTATTAAGAAGGAAATATCTAAACCGCTATCTGTATAAACAAGGAAATATCTACACCGCTGCCTGTATAAACATGGAAATATCAGCACCGCTCTCTGTATGAAGATGGAAATATCTACACAGCTATCTGTATGAACATGCAAATATCTACACTGCTATTTGTATGAACATGGATATACCTACACAGCCATCTGTCTGAACATGGAAATATCTACACCGCTATCTGTATGAACATGGAAATATCTACACCGCTATCTCTATGAACATGGATATATCTACACAGCCATCTGGATGAACATGGAAATATCTACACCGCTATCTGTGTAAACATGCTAACATCTTCACCACTATCTGTATAAACATGGAAATATCTGCACCGCTATCGGTATGAACATGGAAATATCTACACCGCTATCTGTATGAACATGGAAATACCTACACCGCTATCTGTTTGGACATGGAAATATCTACACCGCTATCTGCATGAAATTGGAAATATCTACACTGCTATCTGCATATACATTTAAATATCTACACAGCTATCTCTTCACACATGGAAATAACTACACCACTATCTGTATATACATGGAAATAACTACACCGCCACCTGTATGAACATGGAAGTATCTGCTCCGCCATCTGTATGAACATACAAATATCTACACCGCCATCTGTATTAAGATGGAGATATCTACACTGCTATCTGTATAAACATGGAAATATATACACCGCCATCCGGATGAACATATAAATACACCACCATCTGTATTAAGAAGGAAATATCTAAACCGCTATCTGTATAAACATGGAAATATCTACACCGCTGCCTGTATAAACATGGAAATATCAGCACCGCTATCTGTATGAACTTGGAAATATCTACACCGCTATCTGTAGGAACATGGAAATAGCTACACCGCTGCCTGTATAAACATGGAAATATCAGCACCGCTATCTCTATGAACATGGAAATATCTACACCACTATCAGTATGAACATGGATATATTTACACAGCCATCTGGATGAACATGGAAATATCTACACCACTATCTGTATGAACATGGAAATATCTACACCGCTATCTGTGTAAACATGCATACATCTTCACCGCTATCAGTATAAACATGGAAATATCTACACCGCTATCTGTATGAACATGGATATATCTACACAGCCATCTGGATGAACATGGAAATATCCACACCGCTATCTGTGTAAACATGCATACATCTTCACCGCTATCTGTATAAACATGGAAATATCTACACCGCTATCTGTATGAACATGGAAATATCTACACCGCTATCTGTATGAACATGGAAATATCTACACCGCTATCTGTTTGAACATGGAAATATCTACACTGCTATCGGCATGAAAATGGAAATATCTACACTGCTATCAGCATATACATGGAAATATCTACACAGCTATCCCTTTACACATGGAAATAACTACACCGCTATCTGTATGAACATGGAAATATCCACACCGCCATCTGTATGAACATGGAAATATCTGCACCGCCATCTGTATGAACATATAAATATCTACACCGCCATCTGTATTAAGATGGAGATATCTACACCGCTAGCTGTGTAAACATGGAAATATCTACACCGCTATCTGTATAAACATGGAAATATCTACACCGCTATCTGTATAAACAGGGAAATATCTACACCGCTACCTGTATAAACATGGAAATATCAGCACCGCTTTCTGCATGAACATGGAAATATCTACACCGATATCTGTATGAACATGGAAATATCTACACCGCTATCTGTATGAACATGGAAATATCTACACCGCTATCAGTATGAACAAGGAAGTATCTACACCGCTATCTGTATGAACATGGATATATCTACACAGTCCTCTGGATGAACATGGAAATATCCACACCGCTATCTGTGTAAACATGCATACATCTTCACCGCTATCTGTATAAACATGGAAATACCTACACCGCTATCTGTATGAACATGGAAATATCTTCACCGCTATCTGTACGAACATGGAAATATCTAAACCGCTATCTGCATGAAAATAGAAATATCTACACAGCTATCTGCATATACATGGAAATATCTACACAGCTATCTCTTTACACATGGAAATAACTAAACCGCCATCTGTATGAACATGGAAATATCTGCACCACCATCTGTAAGAACATATAAATATCTACACCGCCATCTGTATTAAGAAGGAAATATCTAAACCGCTATCTGTATGAACATTGAAATATCTACACCGCTATCTGTATGAACATGGAATTATCTACACCGCAATCTGTGTAAACATGCATACATCTTCACCGCTATCAGTATAAACATGGAAATATCTACACCGCTATCTGTATGAACATGGAAATATCTACACCGCTATCTGTACGAACATGGAAATATCTAAACCGCTATCTGCATGAAAATAGAAATATCTACACAGCTATCTGCATATACATGGAAATATCTGCAAAGCTATCTCTTTACACATGGAAATAACTACACCGCTATCTCTATAAGCACGGAAATATCTACACCGCCATCTGTATTAACATGGAAATATCTGCACCGCCATCTGTATAAACATATAAATATCTACACCGCCATCTGTATTAAGATGGAGATATCTACACCGCTATCTGTATAAACTTGGAAATATCTACACCGCTATCTGTATAAACATGGAAATACCTACACCGCTATCTGTATAAACATGGAAATACCTACACCGCAACCTGTATAAACATGGAAATATCAGCACCGTTATCTGTATGAAAATGGAAATATCTACACCGCTATCTCTATGAACATGGAAATATCTACACCGCTATCTGTATGAACATGGAAATAGCTACACTGCTATCTGTATGAACATGGAAATATCTACACCACTATCTGTAGGAACATGGAAATATCTACACCGCTATCTCTATGAACATGGATATATCTACACAGCCATCTGGATGAACATGGAAATATCTACACCGCTATCTGCAGGAACATGGAAATATCTACACCGCTATCTGTGTAAACATGCATACATCTTCACCGCAATCTGTATAAACATGGAAATATCAACACCGCTATCTGTATGAACTTGGAAATATCTACACCGCTATCTGTTTGAACATGAAAATGTCTAAACCGCTATCTGTATGAACATGGAAATATCTACACCGCTATCTGTATGAACATGGAGATATCTACACCGCTATCTGTATGAACATGGAAATATCTACACCGCTATCTGTTTGAACATGGAAATATCTACACCGCTATCTGTATGAACATGGAAATATCTTCACCACTATCTGTATGAACATGGAAATATCTAAACCGCTATCTGTATGAACATGGAAGTATCTACACCGCTATCTGCATGAACATGGAAATATCTACACCGCTATCAGTGTAAACATGCATACATCTTCACCGCAATCTGTATAAGCATGGAAATATCAACACCGCTATCTGTATGAACGTGGAAATATCTACACCGCTATCTGTTTGAACATGGAAATATCTAAACCGCTATAAGCATGAAAATGGAAATATCTACACAGCTATCTGCATATACATGGAAATATCTACACAGCTATCTCTTTACACATGGAAATAACTACACCGCTATCTGTATGAACATGGAAATATCTGCACCGCCATCTGTATGAACATATAAATATCTACACCACCATCTGTATTAAGATGGAGATATCTACACCGCTATCTGTATAAACATGGAAATATCTACACCGCTATCTGTATAAAGATGGAAATATCTACACCGCTATCTGTATAAACATGGAAATATCAGCACCGCTCTCTGTATGAACATGGAAATATCAGCCCCTCTATCTGTATGAACATGGAAGTATCTACACCGCTGTCTCTATGAACATGGAAATATCTACACCGCTATCTGTTTGAACATGGAAATATCTAAACCGCTATCTGCATGAAAATGGAAATATATACACAGCTATCTGCATATACATGGAAATATCTACACAGCTATCTCTTTACACATGGAAATAAATACACCGCTATCTGTATGAACATGGAAATATCTTCACCGCCATCTGTATGAACATGGATATATCTACACATTCATCTGGATGAACATGGAAATATCTACACCGCTATCTTTATGAACATGGAAATATCTACACCGCTATCTGTGTAAACATGCATACATCTTCACCGCTATCTGTATAAACATGGGAATATATACACTGCTATCTGTATGAACATGGAAATGTCTACACCGCTATCTGTTTGAACATGGAAATATCTACACCGCTATCTGTATGAACATGGAAATATCTACACCGCTACCTGTATGAACATGGAAATATCTACAGCGCAATCTGTATGAACATGGATATATCTACATAGCCATCTGGATGAACATGGAAATATCTACACCGCTATCTGTATAAACATGGAAATATCTACACGGCTATCTGTGTAAATATGCATACATCTTCACCGCAATCTGTATAAACATGGAAATATCTACACCGCTATCTGTATGAACATGGAAATATCTAAACCGCTATCTCTATGAACATTGAAGTATCTACACCGCTATCTGTATGAACATGGAAATATCTACACCGCTTTCTGTGTTAACATGCGTACATCTTGACCGCTCTCTGTATAAACATGGAAATATCTACAATGCTATCTGTATGAACATGGAAATATCTACACCGCTATCTGTATAAACATGGAAATATCTACACCGCTATCTGAATGAACATGGAAATATCTAAACCGCTATCTGTATGAACATGGAAATATCTACACCGCTATCTGTTTGAACATGGAAATATCTACACCGCTGTATTCATGAAAATGGAAATATCTACACAGCTATCTGCATATACATGGAAATATCTACACAGCTATCTCTTAACACATGGAAATAACTACACCGCTATCTCTATAAACATGGATATATCTACACCGCTATCTGTATGAACATGGAAATATCTGCACCGCCATCTGTATGAACATATAAATATCTACACCGCCATCTGTATTAAGAAAGATATATCTAAACCGCTATCTGTATGAACATTGAAATATCTACACCGCTATCTGTATGAACATGGAAATATCTACACCGCTATCTGTGTAAACATGCATACATCTTCACCGCTATCTATATAAAGATGGAAATGTCTACAAGGCTATCTGTATGAACATGGAAATATCTACACCGCTATCTGTACGAACATGGAAATATCTAAACCGCTATCTGCATGAAAATAGAAATATCTACACAGCTATTTGCATATACATGGAAATATCTACACAGCTATCTCTTTACACATGGAAATAACTACACCGCTATCTGTATGAACATGGAAATATCTGCACCGCCATCTGTATGAACACATAAATATCTACACCACCATCTGTATTAAGATGGAGATACCTACACCGCTATCTGTATAAAAATGGAAATATCTACACCGCTATCTGTATAAACATGGAAATATCTACACCGCTATCTGTATGAACATGGAAATATCAGCCCCTCTATCTGTATGAACATGGAAGTATCTACACCGCTATCTGTATGAACATGGAAATACCTACACCGCTATCTGTATGAACACGGAAATATCTACACCGCTATCTGTTTGAGCATGGAAATATCTACACCGCTATCTGTATGAACACGGAAATATCTACACCGCTATCTGTTTGAACATGGAAATATCTACACCGCTATCTGCATGAAATTGGAAATATATACACAGCTATCTGCATATACATGGAAATATCTACACAGCTATCACTTTACACATGGAAATAACTACACTGCTATCTTTATGAACATGGAAATATCTTCACCGCCATCTTTATGAACATGGATATATCTACACAGCCATCTGGATGAACATGGAAATATCTAAACCGCTATCTGTATGAACATGGAAATATCTACACCGATATCTGTGTAAACATGAATACATCTTCACCGCTATCTGTATAAACATGGAAATATCTACACTGCTATCTGTATGAAAATGGAAATATCTACACCGCTATCTGTTTGAACATGGAAATATCTACACCGCTATCTGCATGAAAATGGAAATATCTACACAGCGATCTGCATATACATGGAAATATCTACAAAGCTATCTCTTTACACATGGAAATAAGTACAGCGCTATTTCTATAAACATGGAAATAGCTACACCTCCATCTGTATGAACATGGAAATATCTACACCGCTATCTGTATGAACATGGGAATATCTACACCGCTATCTGTGTGAACATGGATATATCTACACATCCCTCTGGATGAACATGGAAATATCCACACCGCTATCTGTGTAAACATGCATACATCTTCCCCGCTATCTGTAGAAACATGGAAATATCTACACCGCTATCTGTATGAACATGGAAATATCTACACCGCTATCTGTTTGAAGATGGAAATATATACACCGCTATCTGCATGAAAATGGAAATATCTACACAGCTATCTCCATATAGATGGAAATATATACACAGCTATCTCTTTACACATGGAAATAACTACACCACTATCTGTATGAACATGGAAATATCTACACCGCCATCTGTATGAACATGGAAATATCTGCACCGCCATCTGTATGAACATATAAATATCTACACCGCCATCTGTATTAAGATGGAGATATCTACACTGCTATCTGAATAAACATGGAAATATCTACACCGCTATCTGTATAAACATGGAAATATCTACACCGCTATGTGTATAACCATGGAAATATCTACACCGCTACCTGTATAAACATGGAAATATCAGCACCGCTATCTGTATGAACATGGAAATATCTACACCGCTATCTGTATGAACATGGAAATATCTACACCGCTATCTGTATGAACATGGAAATATCTACAAAGCTATCTGAATGAACATGGAAAAGTCTACACCGCTGTTTGAACATGTAAATATCTACACCGCTATCGGCATGAAAATGGAAATATCTACAAAGCTATCTGCATATACATGGAAATATCTACACAGCTATCTCTTTACACATGGAAATAACTACACCGCTATATCTATAAACATGGAAATATCTACACCGCCATCTGTATGAACATGGAAATATCTGCACCGCCATCTGTATGAACATATAAATATCTACACCGCCATCTGTATTAAGAAGGAAATACCTAAACCGCTATCTGTATAAACCTGGAAATATCTACACCGCTGCCTGTATAAACATGGAAATGTCAGCACCGCTATCTGTATGAATATGGAAATATCTACACCGCTATCTGTATGAACATGGAAATATCTACACTGCTATCTGTATGAACATGGAAATAGCTACACCGTTATCTGTATGAACATGGAAATAGCTACACCACTATCTGTATGAACATGGAAATATCTACACCGCTATCTGTATGAACATGGATATATCTACACAGCCATCTGGATGAACATGGAAATATCTACACCGCTATCTGTATGAACATGGAAATATGTACACCGCTATCTGTATGAACATGGATATATCTACACAGCCATCTGGATGAACATGGAAATATCTACACCGCTATCTGTGTAAACATGCATAGATCTTCACTGCTATCTCTATAAACATGGAAATACCTACACCGCTATCTGTATGAACATCGAAATACACACACAGCTACCTGTATGAACATGGAAATATCTACACCGCTATCTGTTTGAACATGGAAATATCTACACCGCTATCTGTAAGAAAATGGAAATATCTACACTGCTATCTGCATATACATTTAAATATCTACACAGCTATCTCTTTACACATGGAAATAACTAAACCGCTATCTGTATGAACATGGAAATATCTACACCGCCATCTGTATGAACATGGAAATATCTACAGTGCTATCTGTATGAACATGGAAATAGCTACACCGTTATCTGTATGAACATGGAAATAGCTACACCACTATCTGTATGAACATGGAAATATCTACACCGCTATCTGTATGAACATGGATATATCTACACAGCCATCTGGATGAACATGGAAATATCTACACCGCTATCTGTATGAACACGGAAGTATGTACACCGCTATCTGTATGAACATGGATATATCTACACAGCCATCTGGATGAACATGGAAATATCTACACCGCTATCTGTACCAACATGGAAATATCTAAACTGCTATCTACATGAAAATGCAAATATCTACACAGCTATCTGCATATACATGGAAATATCTACAAAGCTATCTCTTTACACATGGAAATACCTACACCGCTATCTCTATAAACACGGAAATATCTACACCTCCATCTGTATGAACATGGAAATATGTGCACCGCCATCTGCATAAACATATAAATATCTACACCGCCATCTGTATTAAGTTGGAGATATCTACACCGCTATCTGTATAAACTTGGAAATATCTACACCGCTATCTGTATAAACATGGAAATAACTACACCGCTATCTGTATAAACATGGAAATATCTACACCGCTATCTGTATGAACATGGAAATAGCTACACCGCTATCTGTATGAACTTGGATATATCTACACCGCTGTCTGTATCAACATGGAAATATCTACACCGCAATCTATATGAACAAGGAAATATCTTCACCGCCATCTGTACGAACATGGATATATCTACAGTGCCATCTGGATGAACATGGAAATATCTACACCGCCATCTGTATGAACATATAAATATCTACACCGCCATCTGTATTAAGATGGAGATTTCTACACCGCTATCTGTATAAACCTGGAAATATCTACACCGCTATCTGTATAAACATGGAAATATCTACGCCGCTATCTGGAAAAACATGGAAATTTCTACCCCGCTACCTGTATAAACATGGAAATATCAGCACCGCTATCTGTAGGAAAATGGAAATATCTACACCGCTATCTGTATGAACATGGAAATAGCTACACCGCTATCTGTATGAACATGGAAATAGCTACACCACTATCTGTATGAACATGGAAATATCTACACCACTATCTGTATGAACATGGATATATCTACACAGCCATCTGGATGAACATGGATATAACTACACCGCTATCTGTATGAACATGGAAATATCTACACCGCTATCTGTGTAAACATGCATACATCTTCACCGCTATCTGTATAAACATGGAAAAGTCTACACCGCTATCTGTATGAACATGGAAATATCTACACCGCAATCTATATGAACAAGGAAATATCTTCACCGCCATCTGTATGAACATGGATATATCTACAGTGCCATCTGGATGAACATGGAAATATCTACACCGCCATCTGTATGAACACATAAATATCTACACCGCCATCTGTATTAAGATGGAGATTTCTACACCGCTATCTGTATAAACCTGGAAATATCTACACCGCTATCTGTATAAACATGGAAATATCTACACCGCTATCTGGAAAAACATGGAAATTTCTACACCGCTACCTGTATAAACATGGAAATATCAGCACCGCTATCTGTAGGAAAATGGAAATATCTACACCGCTATCTGTATGAACATGGAAATAGCTACACCGCTATCTGTATGAACATGGAAATAGCTACACCACTATCTGTATGAACATGGATATATATACACAGCCATCTGGATGAACATGGATATAACTACACGGCTATCTCTATGAACATGGAAATATCTACACCGCTATCTGTGTAAACATGCATACATCTTCACCGCTATCTGTATAAACATGGAAATATCTACACCGCTATCTGTATGAACATGGAAATAGCTACACCGCTATCTGTATGAACATGGAAATATCTACACCGCTATCTGTATGAACATGGATATATCTACACAGCCATCTGGATGAACATGGAAATATCTACACCGCTATCTGTGTAAACATGCATACATCTTCACCGCTATCTGTATGAACATGGATATATCTACACCGCTATCTGTATGAACATGGAAATATCTACACCGCAATCTATATGAAGAAGGAAATATCTTCACCGCCATCTGTACGAACATGGATATATCTACAGTGCCATCTGGATGAACATGGAAATATCTACACCGCCATCTGTATGAACATATAAATATCTACACCGCCATCTGTATTAAGATGGAGATTTCTACACCGCTATCTGTATAAACCTGGAAATATCTACACCGCTATCTGTATAAACATGGAAATATCTACACCGCTATCTGGAAAAACATGGAAATTTCTACACCGCTACCTGTATAAACATGGAAATATCAGCACCGCTATCTGTAGGAAAATGGAAATATCTACACCGCTATCTGTATGAACATGGAAATAGCTACACCGCTATCTGTATGAACATGGAAATAGCTACACCACTATCTGTATGAACATGGAAATATCTACACCACTATCTGTATGAACATGGATATATCTACACAGCCATCTGGATGAACATGGATATAACTACACGGCTATCTGTATGAACATGGAAATATCTACACCGCTATCTGTGTAAACATGCATACATCTTCACCGCTATCTGTATAAACATGGAAATATCTACACCGCTATCTGTATGAACATGGAAATAGCTACACCGCTATCTGTATGAACATGGAAACATCTACACCGCTATCTGTATGAACATGGATATATCTACACAGCCATCTGGATGAACATGGAAATATCTACACCGCTATCTGTGTAAACATGCATACATCTTCACCGCTATCTGTATAAACATGGAAATATCTACACCGCTATCTGAATGAACATGGAAATATCTAAACCGCTATCTGTATGAACATGGAAATATCTACACCGCTATCTGTTTGAACATGGAAATATCTACACCGCTGTCTGCATGAAAATGGAAATATCTACACAGCTATCTGCATATACATGGAAATATCTACACAGCTATCTCTTAACACATGGAAATAACTACACCGCTATCTCTATAAACATGGATATATCTACACCGCTATCTGTATGAACATGGAAATATCTGCACCGCCATCTGTATGAACATATAAATATCTACACCGCCATCTGTATTAAGAAAGATATATCTAAACCGCTATCTGTATGAACATTGAAATATCTACACCGCTATCTGTATGAACATGGAAATATCTACACAGCCATCTGGATGAACATGGAAATATCTACACTGCTATCTGTGTAAACATGCATACATCTTCACCGCTATCTGTATAAACATGGAAATATCTACACCGCTATCTGTATAAATATGGAAATATCTACACCGCTATCTGTATGAACATGGAAATATCTACGCAGCTATCTGTTTGAACATGGAAATATCTACACCGCTATCTGTATGAACATGGAAATATCTACACAGCCATCTGGATAAACATGGAAATATCTACACTGCTATCTGTGTAAACATGCATACATCTTCACCGCTATCTGTATAAACATGGAAATATCTACACCGCTATCTGTATGAATATGGAAATATCTACACCGCTATCTGTATGAACATGGAAATATCTACGCAGCTATCTGTTTGAACATGGAAATATCTACACCGCTATCTGCATGAAAATGGAAATATCTACACTGCTATGTGCATATACACGGAAATATGTACACAGCTATCTCTTTACACATGGAAATAACTACACCGCTATCTGTATGAACATTGAAATATCCACACCGCCATCTGTATGAGCATGGAAATATCTGCACCGCCATCTGTATGAACATATAAATATCTACACCGCCATCTGTATTAAGATGGAGATATCTACACCGCTATCTGTATAAACATGGAAATATCTACACCGCTATCTGTATAAACATGGAAATATCTACACCGCTATCTGTAAAAACATGGAAATATATACACTGCTACCTGTATAAACATGGAAATATCAGCACCGCTATCTGTATGAACATGGATATATCTACACAGCCCTCTGGATGAACATGGAAATATCCACACCGCTATCTGTGTAAACAAGCATATATCTTCACCGCTATCTGTATAAACATGGAAATATCTACACCGCTATCTGTATGAACATGGAAATATCTACACCGCTATCTGTTTGAAGATGGAAATATATACACCGCTATCTGCATGAAAACCGAAATATCTACACAGCTATGTGCAAATACATGGAAATATCTACACAGCTATCTCTTTACACATGGAAATAACTACACCGCTATCTGTATGAACATGGAAATATCTACACCGCCATCTGTATGAACACGGAAATATCTGCACCGCCATCTGCATGAACATATAAATATCTACACGGCCATCTGTATTAAGATGGAGATATCTACACCGGTATCTGTATAAACATGGAAATATCTACACCGCTACCTGTATAAACATGGAAATATCTACACCGCTACCTGTATAAACATGGAAATATCAGCACCGCTATCTGTTTGAACATGGAAATATCAGCCCCTCTATCTGTATGAACATGGAAATAACTACACCGCCGTCTGTATGAACATGGAAATATCAACACCGCTCTCTGTATGAACATGGAAATATCTTCACCGCCATCTGTATGAACATGGATATATCTACACAGCCATCTGGATGAACATGGAAATATCTACACCGCTATCTGTATGAACATGGAAATAGCTACACCGCTATCTGTATGAACATGGAAATATCTATACAGCTATCTGTATGAACATGGAAAAATCTTCACCGCCATCTGTTTGAACATGGATATATCTACACAGCCATCTGGATGAACATTGAAATATCTACACAGCTATCTGTATGAACATGGAAATATATACACCGCTATCTGTGTAAACATGCATACATCTTCACCGCTATCTGTATAAACATGGATATATCTACACCGCTATCTGTATGACGATGGAAATATCTACACCGCTATCTGTTTGAACATGGAAATATCTACACCGCTATCTGTATAAACATGGAAATATCTACACCGCTCTCTGTATGAACATGGAAATATCTACACCACTATCTGTATGAACATGGAAATATCTACACCGCTATCTGTATGAACATGGATATATCTACACAGCCATCTGGATGAACAATGAAATATCTTCACCGCTATCTGTATGAATATTGAAATATCTACACCGCTATCAGTGTAAACATGCATACATCTTCACCGCTATCTGTATAAACATGGAAATATCTACAAAGATATCTGTATGAACATTGAAATAGCTACACCGCTATCTGTATGAACATGGAAATATCTACACCGCTATTTGTATGAACATGGATATATCTACAGAGCCATCTGTATGAACATGCAAATATCTACACCGCTATCTGTGTAAACATGCATACATCTTCACCGCTATCTGTATAAACATGGAAATATCTACACCGCCATCTGTATTAAGATGGAGATATCTACACCGCTATCTGTTTAAACATGGAAATATCTACACTGCTATCTGTATAAACATGGAAATAGCTACACCGCTATCTGTATAAACATGGAAATATCTACACCGCTACCTGTATAAACATGGAAATATCAGCACCGCTATCTCTATGAACATGGAAATATCTACACCGCTATCTGTATGAACATGGAAATATCTACACCGCAGTCTGTATGAACATGGAAATATCTACACCGCTATCTGTATGAACATGGAAATATCTACACCGCTATCTGTTTGAAGATGGAAATATATACACCGCTATCTGCATGAAAATGGAAATATCTACACAGCTGTCTGCATATACATGGAAACATCCACACAGCTATCTCTTTACACATGGAAATAACTACAACGCTAGCTGTATGAACATGGAAATATCTACACCACCATCTGAATGAACATGGAAATATCTACACCGCTATCAGTATAAACATGGATATATGTACACAGCCATCTGGATGAACACGGAAATATCTACACCGCTATCCGTATGAACACGGAAATATCTACACCGCTATCTGTGTAAATATTCATACACATTCACCGCAATCTGTATAAACATGGAAATATCTACACCGCTATCTGTATGAACATGGAAATATCTACACCGCTATCTGAACATGGAAATATCTACACCGCTATCTGCATGAAAATGGAAATATCTACACAGCTATCTGCATATACATGGAAATATCTACACAGCTATGTCTTTACACATGGAAATAACTACACCGCTATCTGTATGAACATGGAAATATCTACACCGCCATCTGTATGAACACGGAAATATCTGCACCGCCATCTGCATGAACATATAAATATCTACACGGCCATCTGTATTAAGATGGAGATATCTACACCGGTATCTGTATAAACATGGAAATATCTACACCGCTACCTGTATAAACATGGAAATATCTACACCGCTACCTGTATAAACATGGAAATATCAGCACCGCTATCTGTTTGAACATGGAAATATCAGCCCCTCTATCTGTATGAACATGGAAATAACTACACCGCCGTCTGTATGAACATGGAAATATCTACACCGCTCTCTGTATGAACATGGAAATATCTTCACCGCCATCTGTATGAACATGGATATATCTACACAGCCATCTGGATGAACATGGAAATATCTACACCGCTATCTGTATGAACATGGAAATAGCTACACCGCTATCTGTATGAACATGGAAATATCTATACAGCTATCTGTATGAACATGGAAAAATCTTCACCGCCATCTGTTTGAACATGGATATATCTACACAGCCATCTGGATGAACATTGAAATATCTACACAGCTATCTGCATGAACATGGAAATATATACACCGCTATCTGTGTAAACATGCATACATCTTCACCGCTATCTGTATAAACATGGAAATATCTACACCGCTATCTGTATGACGATGGAAATATCTACACCGCTATCTGTTTGAACATGGAAATATCTACACCGCTATCTGTATAAACATGGAAATATCTACACCGCTCTCTGTATGAACATGGAAATATCTACACCACTATCTGTATGAACATGGAAATATCTACACCGCTATCTGTATGAACATGGATATATCTACACAGCCATCTGGATGAACAATGAAATATCTTCACCGCTATCTGTATGAATATTGAAATATCTACACCGCTATCAGTGTAAACATGCATACATCTTCACCGCTATCTGTATAAACATGGAAATATCTACAAAGATATCTGTATGAACATTGAAATAGCTACACCGCTATCTGTATGAACATGGAAATATCTACACCGCTATTTGTATGAACATGGATATATCTACAGAGCCATCTGTATGAACATGCAAATATCTACACCGCTATCTTTGTAAACATGCATACATCTTCACCGCTATCTGTATAAACATGGAAATATCTACACCGCCATCTGTATTAAGATGGAGATATCTACACCGCTATCTGTTTAAACATGGAAATATCTACACTGCTATCTGTATAAACATGGAAATATCTACACCGCTATCTGTATAAACATGGAAATATCTACACCGCTACCTGTATAAACATGGAAATATCAGCACCGCTATCTCTATGAACATGGAAATATCTACACCGCTATCTGTATGAACATGGAAATATCTACACCGCAGTCTGTATGAACATGGAAATATCTACACCGCTATCTGTATGAACATGGAAACATCTACACCGCTATCTGTTTGAAGATGGAAATATATACACCGCTATCTGCATGAAAATGGAAATATCTACACAGCTATCTGCATATACATGGAAACATCCACACAGCTATCTCTTTACACATGGAAATAACTACAACGCTAGCTGTATGAACATGGAAATATCTACAACACCATCTGAATGAACATGGAAATATCTGCACCGCCATCGGTATGAACATATAAATATCTACACCGCCATCTGTATTAAGATGGAGATATCTACACCGCTATCTGAATAAACATGGAAATATCTACACCGCTATCTAAACATGGAAATATCTACACCGCTATCTGCATGAAAATGGAAATATCTACACAGCTATCTGCATATACATGGAAATATCTGCACAGCTATCTCTTTGCACATGGAAATAACTACACCGCTATCTGTATAAACATGGAAATATCTACACCTCCATCTGTATGAACATGGAAATATCGGCACCGCCATCTGTATGAACATATAGATATCTATACCGCCATCTGCATTAAGGAGATATCTACACCGCTATCTGTATAAACATGGAAATATTTACACCGCTATCTGTATAAACATGGAAATATTTACACCGCTATCTGTATAAACATGGAAATATCTACACCGCTATCTGTACAAACATGGAAATATCAGCACCGGTATCGGTATGAACATGGAAATATCTACATCGCTATCTGTATGAACATGGAAATAGCTACACCGCTATCTGTATGAACATGGAAATATCTACACCGCTATCTGTATGAACATGGAAATATCTACACCGCTATCTGTATGAACATGGAAATATCTTCACTGCCATCTGTATGAACATGGATATGTCTACACATCCATCTGGATGAACATGGAAATATCTACACCGCTATCTGTATGAAGATGGAAATATCTACAAAGCTATCTGTGTAAACATGCATACATCTTCACCGCTATCTGTATAAACATGGAAATATCTACACCGCTATCTGTATGAACATGGAAATATCTACACCGCTATCTGTTTGAACACGGAAATATCTAAACCGCTATCTGCATGAAAATGGAAATATCTACACAGCTATATGCATATACATGGAAATATCTACACAGCTATCTCTTTACACATGGAAATAACTACACCGCTATCTGTATGAACATGGAAATATGTTCACCGCCATCTGTATGAACATGGATATATCTACACAGCCATCTGGATGAACATGGAAATATCTACACCGCTATCTGTATGAACATGGAAATATCTACACCGCTATCTGTGTAAACATGCATACATCTTCACCGCTATCTGTATAAACTTGGAAATAACTACACCGCTATCTGTATGAACATGGAAATATCTACACCGCCATCTGTATGAACATGGAAATATCTGCACCGCCATCTGTATGAACATATAAATATCTACACCGCCATCTGTATTAAAATGGAGATAACTACACTGCTATCTGTATAAACATGGAAATATCTACACCGCCATCTGTATGAAAATATAAATATCTACGCCGCCATCTGTATTAAGAAGGAAATATCTAAAGCGCTATCTGTATAAACATGGAAATATCTACAACGCTGCCTGTATAAACATGGAAATATCAGAACCGCTATCTGAATGAACATGGAAATATCTACACCGCTATCAGTATGAACATGGAAATAGCTACACTGCTATCTGTATGAACATGGATATATCTACACAGCCATCTGGATGAACATGGAAATATCTACACCGCTATCTGTGTAAACATGCGTACATCTTCACCGCTATCTGTATAAACATGGAAATATCTACACCGCTATCTTTATGAACATGGAAATACCTACACCGCTATCTGTATGAACATGGAAATATCTACACCTCTATCTGTTTGAAAATGGAAATATCTACACCACTATCTGCATGAAAATGGAAATATCTACACTGCTATCTGCATATACATTTAAGTATGTACCCTGCTGTCCCTTTACACATGGAAATAACTACACCATAACCTGTATGAACATGGAAATATCTACACCGCCATCTGTATGAACATGGAAATATCTGCGCCGCCATCTGTATGAAAATATAAATATCTACACCGCCATCTGTATTAAGCTAGAGATGTCTCCACTGCTATCTGTATAAACATGGAAATATCTACACCGCTATCTGTATAAACATGGTAATATCTACACCACTACCTGTATAAACATGGAAATATCAGCACCGCTATCTGTATGAACATGGAAATATCTTCACCGCTATCTGTATGAACATGGAAATATCTACACCGCTATCTGTATGAACATGGAAATATCTACACCGCTATCTGTATGAACATGGAAATATCTACACCGCTATCTGTTTGAAGATGGAAATATATACACCGCTATCTGCATGAAAATGGAAATATCTACACAGCTATCTGCATATACAGGGAAATATCTACACAGCTATCTCTTTACACATGGAAATAACTACACCGCTATCTCTATAAACACGGAAATATCTACACCGCCATCTGTATGAACATGGAAATATCTGCTCCGCCATCTGTATGAACATATAAATATCTACACCGCCATCTGTATTAAGAAGGAGATATCAACACCGCTATCTGTATAAACATGGAAATATCAACACCGCTACCTGTATAAACATGGAAATATCAGCACCGCTATCGGTATGAACATGTAAATATCTACACCGCTATCTGTATGAACATGGATATATCTACACCACTATCTGTATGAACATGGAAATATCTTTACCGCCATCTGTATGAACATGGATATATCTACACAGCCATCTGTATAAACATGGAAATATCTACACCGCTATCTGCATGAACATGTAAATATCTACACCGCTATCTGTATGAACATGTAAATAACTTCACCGCCATCTGTATGAAAAAGGATATGGCTACACAGCCATCTGGATGAACATGGAAATATCTACACCGCGATCTGTATGAACATGGAAATATCTACACCGCTACCTGTACAAACATGGAAATATCAGCACCGGTATCGGTATGAACATGGAAGTATCTACACCGCTATCTCTATGATCATGGAAATAGCTACACCGCTATCTGTATGAACATGGAAATATCTACACCGCTATCTGTTTGAACATGGAAATATCTACACCGCTGTCTGCATGAAAATGGAAATATCTACACCGCTATCTGCATATACATGGAAATATCTACTCAGCTAACTCTTTACACATGGAAATAACTACACCGCTATCTCTATAAACATGGAAATAGCTACACCGCCATCTGTATGAACATGGAAATATCTGCACCGCCATCTGTATGAACATATAAATATCTACACCGCCATCTGTATTAAGGAGGAGATATCTACACCGATATCTGTATAAAGATGGAAATATCTACACCGCTATCTGTATAAACATGGAAATATCTACACAGCTATCTGTATAAACATGGAAATATCTACACCGCTACCTGTATAAACATGGAACTACCAGCACCGCTATCGGTATGAACATGGAAATATCTACACCGCTATCTGTATGAACATGGATATATCTACACCGCTATATGTATGAACATGGAAATAACTTTACCGCCATCTGTATGAACATGGATATATCTACACAGCCATCTGTATGAACATGGAAATATCTACACCGCTATCTGTATAAACATGGAAATATCTACACGGCTATCTGTATAAACATGGAAATATCTACAACACTACCTGTATAAACATGGAAATATCAGCACCGCTATCTGTATGAGCATGGAAATATTTAACCGCCATCTGTATGAACATGGAAATATCTACACCGCTATCTGAATGAACATGGAAATATCTACACCGCTATCTGTATGAACATGGAAATATCTACACCGCTATCTGTTTGAACATGGAAATATCTAAACCGCTGTCTGCATGAAAATGGAAATATCTACACAGCTATCTGCATATACATGGAAATATCTACACAGCTATCTCTTAACACATGGAAATAACTACACCGCTATCTCTATAAACATGGAAATATCTACTCCGCCATCTGTATGAACATGGAAATATCTGCACCGCCATCTGTATGAACATATAAATATCTACACCGCCATCTGTATTAAGAAGGAAATATCTAAACCGCTATTTGTATGAACATTGAAATATCTACACCGCTATCTGTATGAACATGGAAATATCTACACCGCTATCTGTGTAAACATGCATACATCTTCACCGCTATCTGTATAAACATGGAAATGTCTACGAGGCTATCTGTATGAACATGGAAATATCTACACCACTATCTGTACGAACATGGAAATATCTAAACCGCTAACTGCATGAAAATAGAAATGTCTACACAGCTATCTGCATATACATGGAAATATCTACACAGCTGTCTCTTTACACATGGAAATAACTACAACGCTATCTGTATGAACATGGAAATATCTGCCCCGCCATCTGTATGAACATATAAATATCTACACCGCCATCTGTATTAAGATGGAGATACCTACACCGCTATCTGTATAAACATGGAAATATCTACACCTCTATCAGTATAAACATGGAAATATCTACACCGCTCTCTGTATAAACATGGAAATATCTACACCGCTATCTGTATAAACATGGAAATATCAGCACCGCTATCTGTATGAACATGGAAATATCAGCCCCTCTATCTGTATGAACATGGAAGTATCTACACCGCTATCTGTATGAACATGGAAATATCTACACCACCATCTGTATGAACACGGAAATATCTACACCGCTATCTGTTTGAACATGGAAATATCTACACCGCTATCTGTATGAACACGGAAATATCTACACCGCTATCTGTTTGAACATGGAAATATCTAAACCGCTATCTGCACGAAAATGGAAATATATACACAGCTATCTGCATATACATGGAAATATCTAAGCAGCTATCTCTTTACACATGGAAACAACTACACCGCTATCTGTATGAACCTGGAAATATCTTCACCGCCATCTGTATGAACATGGATATATCTATACAGACATCTGGATGAACATGGAAATATCTACACCGCTATCTGTGTAAACATGCATACATCTTCACCGCTATCTGTATAAACATGGAAATATCTACACCGCCATCTGTATGAACATGGAAATATCTGCACCGCCGTCTGTATGAACATATAAATATCTACACCGCCATCTGTATTAACAAGGAGATATCTACACCGCTATCTGTATAAAGATGGAAATATCTACACCGCTATCTGTATAAACATGGAAATATCTACACAGCTATCTGTATAAACATGGAAATATCTGCACCGCTATCTGTGTAAACATGCATACACCTTCACCGCTATCTGTATAAACATGGAAATATCTACACCGCTATCTGTATGAACATGGAAATATCTACACCGCTATCTGTATGAACATGGAAATATCTACACCGCTATCTGTATGAACATGAATATATCTACACAGCCATCTGGATGAACATGGAAATATCTACACCGCTATCTGTGTAAACATGCATACATCTTCACCGCTATCTGTATAAACATGGAAATATCTACACCGCTATCTGTATGAACATGGAAATATCTACACCGCTATCTGTATGAACATGGAAATATCTACACCGCTATCCGTTTGAACATGGAAATATCTACTCCGCAATCTGTATGAAGATGGAAATATCTACAACGCTATCTGTGTAAACATGCATACATCTTCACCACTATCTATATAAACATGGAAATATCTACACTGCTATCTGTATGAACGTGGAAATATCTACACCGCTATCTGTTTGAACATGGAAATATCTACACCGCTGTATGCATGAAAATGGAAATATCTACACAGCTATCTGCATATACGTGGAAATATCTACAAAGCTATCTCTTTACACATGGAAATAACTACAGCGCTATCTCTATAAACATACAAATATCTACACCGCCATCTGTATGAACATGGAAATATCCGCACCGCCATCTGTATGAACATATAAATATCTACACCGCCATCTATATTAAGATGGAGGTATCTACACCGCTCTCTGTATAAACTTGGAAATATCTACACCGCTATCTGTATAAACATGGAAATATCTACACCGCAGTCTATATAAACATGGAAATATCTACACCGCTACCTGTATAAACATGGAAATATCAGCACCGCTATCTGTATGAACATGGAAATATCTACACCGCTATCTAAACATGGAAATATCTACACCGCTATCTGCATGAAAATGGAAATATCTACACAGCTATCTGCATATACATGGAAATATCTACACAGCTATCTCTTTGCACATGGAAATAACTACACCGCTATCTGTATAAACATGGAAATATCTACACCTCCATCTGTATGAACATGGAAATATCGGCACCGCCATCTGTATGAACATATAGATATCTATACCGCCATCTGCATTAAGGAGATATCTACACCGCTATCTGTATAAACATGGAAATATTTACACCGCTATCTGTATAAACATGGAAATATTTACACCGCTATCTGTATAAACATGGAAATATCTACACCGCTATCTGTACAAACATGGAAATATCAGCACCGGTATCGGTATGAACATGGAAATATCTACATCGCTATCTGTATGAACATGGAAATAGCTACACCGCTATCTGTATGAACATGGAAATATCTACACCGCTATCTGTATGAACATGGAAATATCTACACCGCTATCTGTATGAACATGGAAATATCTTCACCGCCATCTGTATGACCATGGATATGTCTACACATCCATCTGGATGCACATGGAAATATCTACACCGCTATCTGTATGAAGATGGAAATATCTACAAAGCTATCTGTGTAAACATGCATACATCTTCACCGCTATCTGTATAAACATGGAAATATCTACACCGCTATCTGTATGAACATGGAAATATCTACACCGCTATATGTTTGAACACGGAAATATCTAAACCGCTATCTGCATGAAAATGGAAATATCTACACAGCTATCTGCATATACATGGAAATATCTACACAGCTATCTCTTTACACATGGAAATAACTACACCGCTATCTGTATGAACATGGAAATATGTTCACCGCCATCTGTATGAACATGGATATATCTACACAGCCATCTGGATGAACATGGAAATATCTACACCGCTATCTGTATGAACATGGAAATATCTACACCGCTATCTGTGTAAACATGCATACATCTTCACCGCTATCTGTATAAACTTGGAAATAACTACACCGCTATCTGTATGAACATGGAAATATCTACACCGCCATCTGTATGAACATGGAAATATCTGCACCGCCATCTGTATGAACATATAAATATCTACACTGCCATCTGTATTAAAATGGAGATAACTACACTGCTATCTGTATAAACATGGAAATATCTACACCGCCATCTGTATGAAAATATAAATATCTACGCCGCCATCTGTATTAAGAAGGAAATATCTAAACCGCTATCTGTATAAACATGGAAATATCTACAACGCTGCCTGTATAAATATGGAAATATCAGAACCGCTATCTGAATGAACATGGAAATATCTACACCGCTATCAGTATGAACATGGAAATAGCTACACCGCTATCTGTATGAACATGGATATATCTACACAGCCATCTGGATGAACATGGAAATATCAACACCGCTATCTGTGTAAACATGCGTACATCTTCACCGCTATCTGTATAAACATGGAAATATCTACACCGCTATCTTTATGAACATGGAAATACCTACACCGCTATCTGTATGAACATGGAAATATCTACACCTCTATCTGTTTGAAAATGGAAATATCTACACCACTATCTGCAAGAAAATGGAAATATCTACACTGCTATCTGCATATACATTTAAGTATGTACACTGCTATCCCTTTACACATGGAAATAACTACACCATAACCTGTATGAACATGGAAATATCTACACCGCCATCTGTATGAACATGGAAATATCTGCACCGCCATCTGTATGAAAATATAAATATCTACACCGCCATCTGTATTAAGATAGAGATGTCTCCACTGCTATCTGTATAAACATGGAAATATCTACACCGCTATCTGTATAAACATGGTAATATCTACACCACTACCTGTATAAACATGGAAATATCAGCACCGCTATCTGTATGAACATGGAAATATCTTCACCGCTATCTGTATGAATATGGAAATATCTACACCGCTATCTGTATGAACATGGAAATATCTACACCGCTATCTGTATGAACATGGAAATATCTACACCGCTATCTGTTTGAACATGGAAATATCTACACCGCTATCTGCATGAAAATGGAAATATCTACACAGCTATCTGCATATACAGGGAAATATCTACACAGCTATCTCTTTACACATGGAAATAACTACACCGCTATCTCTATAAACACGGAAATATCTACACCGCCATCTGTATGAACATGGAAATATCTGCTCCGCCATCTGTATGAACATATAAATATCTACACCGCCATCTGTATTAAGAAGGAGATATCAACACCGCTATCTGTATAAGGATGGAAATATCTACACCGCTATCTGTATAAACATGGAAATATCTACACAGCTATCTGTATAAACATGGAAATATCAACACCACTACCTGTATAAACATGGAAATATCAGCACCGCTATCGGTATGAACATGTAAATATCTACACCGCTATCTGTATGAACATGGATATATCTACACCGCTATCTGTATGAACATGGAAATATCTTTACCGCCATCTGTATGAACATGGATATATCTACACAGCCATCTGTATGAACATGGAAATATCTACACCGCTATCTGCATGAACATGTAAATATCTACACCGCTATCTGTATGAACATGTAAATAACTTCACCGCCATCTGTATGAAAAAGGATATGGCTACACAGCCATCTGGATGAACATGGAAATATCTACACCGCGATCTGTATGAACATGGAAATATCTACACCGCTACCTGTACAAACATGGAAATATCAGCACCGGTATCGGTATGAACATGGCAGTATCTACACCGCTATCTCTATGATCATGGAAATAGCTACACCGCTATCTGTATGAACATGGAAATATCTACACCGCTATCTGTTTGAACATGGAAATATCTACACCGCTGTCTGCATGAAAATGGAAATATCTACACCGCTATCTGCATATACATGGAAATATCTACTCAGCTAACTCTTTACACATGGAAATAACTACACCGCTATCTCTATAAACATGGAAATAGCTACACCGCCATCTGAATGAACATGGAAATATCTGCACCGGCATCTGTATGAACATATAAATATCTACACCGCCATCTGTATTAAGGAGGAGATATCTACACCGCTATCTGTATAAAGATGGAAATATCTACACCGCTATCTGTATAAACATGGAAATATCTACACAGCTATCTGTATAAACATGGAAATATCTACACCGCTACCTGTATAAACATGGAAATACCAGCACCGCTATCGGTATGAACATGGAAATATCTACACCGCTATCTGTATGAACATAGATATATCTACACCGCTATCTGTATGAACATGGAAATAACTTTACCGCCATCTGTATGAACATGGATATATCTACACAGCCATCTGTATGAACATGGAAATATCTACACCGCTATCTGTATGAACATGGAAATATCTACACCGCTATCTGTATGAACATGTAAATATCTTCACCGCCATCTGTATGAAAATGGATATGGCTACACAGCCATCTGGATGAACATGGAAATATCTACACCACGATCTGTATGAACATGGAAATATCTACACCGCTATCTGTGTAAACATGCATACACCTTAACCGCTATCTATATAACCATGGAAATATCTACACCGCTTACTGTATGAACATGGAAATATCTACACCGCTGTCTGTTTGAACATGGAAATATCTAAAGCGCTATCTGCATGAAAATGGAAATATTTACACAGCTATCTGCATATACATGGAAATATCTACACAGCTATCTCTTTACACGTGGAAATAACTACACCGCTATCTGTATGAACATGGAAATATCTTCACCGCCATCTGTATGAACATGGATATATCTACACAGCCATCTGGATGAACATGGAAATATCTACACCGCTATCAGTATGAAGATGGAAATATCTACAACGCTATCTGTGTAAACATGCATACATGTTCACCGCTATCTATATAAACATGGAAATATCTACACTGCTATCTGTATGAACATGGAAATATCTACACCGCTATCTGTTTGAACATGGAAATATCTACACCGCTGTCTGCATGAAAATGGAAATATCTACACAGCTATCTGCATATACATGGAAATATCTACACAGCTATCTCTTTACACATGGAAATAACTACACCGCTATCTCTATAAACATGGAAATATCTACACCTCCATCTGTATGAACATGGAAATATCTACACCGCTATCTGTGTAAACATGCATACATCTTCACCGCTATCAGTATAAACATGGAAATATCTACACCGCTATCTGTATGAACATGGAAATAGCTACACCGCTATCTGTATGAACATGGAAATATCTACACCGCTATCTGTATGAACATGGATATATCTACACAGCCATCTGGATGAACATGGAAATATCTACACCGCTCTCTGTGTAAACATGCATACATCTTCACCGCTATCTGTATAAACATGGAAATAACTACACCGCTATCTGTATGAATATGGAAATATCTACACCGCTATCTGTATGAACATGGAAATATCTACACCGCTATCTGTTTGAACATGGAAATATCTACACCGCTATCTGCATGAAAATGGAAATATCTACACTGCTATCTGCATATACATGGAAATATCTACACAGCTATCTCTTTACACATGGAAATAACTACACCGCTATCTGTATGAACATGGAAATATCCACACCGCCATCTGTATGAACATGGAAATATCTGCACCGCCATCTGTATGAACATATAAATATCTACACCGCCATCTGTATTAAGATGGAGATATCTACACCGCTATCTGTATAAACATGGAAATATCTACACCGCTATCTGTATAAACATGGAAATATCTACACCGCTATCTGTAAACACATGGAAATATCTACACCGCTACCTGTATAAACATGGAAATATCAGCACCGCTATCTGTATGAACATGGAAATATCTACACCGCTATCTGTATGAACATGGAAATATCTACACCGCTATATGTATGAACATGGAAATATCTACACCGCTATCAGTATGAACAAGGAAATATCTACACCGCTATCTATATGAACATGGATATATCTACACAGCCCTCTGGATGAACATGGAAATATCCACACCGCTATCTGTGTAAACATGCATACATCTCCACCGCTATCTGCATAAACATGGAAATATCTACACCGCTATCTGTATGAACATGGAAATATCTACACCGCTATCTGTTTGAACATGGAAATATATACACCGCTATCTGCATGAAAACCGAAATATCTACACAGCTATCTGCATATACATGGAAATATCTACACAGCTATCTCTTTACACATGGAAATAACTAAACCGCTATCTGTATGAACATGGAAATATCTACACCGCCATCTGTATGAACATGGAAATATCTGCACCGACATCTGTATGAACATATAAATACACCGCCATCTGTATTAAGACGGAGATATCTACACTGCTATCTGAATAAACATGGAAATATCTACACCGCTATCTGTATAAACATGGAAATATCTACACCGCTATCTGTATAACCATGGAAATATCTACACCGCTACCTGTATAAACATGGAAATATCAGCACCGCTATCTGTATGAACATGGAAATATCTACACCGCTGCCTGTATAAACATGGAAATATCAGCACGGCTATCACTATGAACATGGAAATATCTACAACGCTATCTATGTGAACATGGAAATAAATACACTGCTATCTGTATGAACATGGAAATAGCTACACCGTTATCTGTATGAACATGGAAATAGCTACACCACTATCTGTATGAACATGGAAATATCTACACCGCTATCTGTATGAACATGGATATATCTACACAGCCATCTGGATGAACATGGAAATATCTACACCGCTATCTGTGTAAACATGCATACATCTTCACCGCTACCTCTATAAACATGGAAATATCTACACCGCTATCTGTATGAACATGGAAATATCCACACCGCTATCTGTATGAACATGGAAATATCTACACCGCTATCTGTTTGAACATGGAAATATCTACACCGCTATCTGCATGAAAATGGAAATATCTACACTGCTATCTGCATATACATTTAAATATCTACACAGCTATCTCTTTACACATGGAAATAACTACACCGCTATCTGTATGAACATGGAAATATCTACACCGCCATCTGTATGAACACGGAAATATCTGCACAGCCATCTGTATGAACATATAAATATCTACACTGCCATCTATATTAAGATGGAGATATCTACACTGCTATCTGTATAAACATGGAAATATCTACACCACCATCTGCATGAACATATAAATATCTACACAGCCATCTGTATTAAGAAGGAAATATCTAAACCGCTATCTGTATAAACATGGAAATATGTACACCACTGCCTGTATAAACAAGGAAATATCAGCACCGCTATCTGTATGAACATGGAAATATCTACTCCGCTATCTGTATGAACATGGAAATAGCTACACCGCTATCTGTATGAACATGGATATATCTACACAGCCATCTGGATGAACATGGAAATATCTACACCGCTATCTGTATAAACATGGAAATATCTACACAGCTATCTCTTTACACATGGAAATAACTACACCGCTATCTGTATAAACATGGAAATATCTACACCGCTATCTGTATAAACATGGAAATATCTACACCGCTATCTGTAAAAACATGGAAATATCTACACCGCTACCTGTATAAACATGGAAATATCAGCACCGCTATCTGTATGAACATGGAAATATCTACACCGCTATCTGTATGAACATGGAAATATCTACACCGCTATCTGTATGAACATGGAAATATCTACACCGCTATCAGTATGAACAAGGAAATATCTACACCGCTATCTGTATGAACATGGATATATCTACACAGCCCTCTGGATGAACATGGAAATATCCACACCGCTATCTGTGTAAACATGGATACATCTTCACCGCTCTCTGTATAAAGATGGAAATATCTACACCGCTATCTGTATGAACATGGAAATATCTACACCGCTATGTGTTTGAAGATGGAAATATATACACCGCTATCTGCAAGAAAACCGAAATATCTACACAGCTATCTGCATATACATGGAAATATCTACACAGCTATCTCTTTACACATGGAAATAACTACAACGCTATCTGTATGAACATGGAAATATCTACACCGCCATCTGTATGAACATGGAAATATCTGCACCGACATCTGTATGAACATATAAATATCTACACCGCCATCTGTATTAAGACGGAGATATCTACACTGCTATCTGAATAAACATGGAAATATCTACACCGCTATCTGTATAAACATGGAAATATCTACACCACTATCTGTATAACCATGGAAATATCTACACCGCTACCTGTATAAATATGGAAATATCAGCACCGCTATCTGTATGAACATGGAAATATCTACACCGCTGCCTATATAAACATGGAAATATCAGCACGGCTATCTGTATGTAAATGGAAATATCTACAACGCTATATATAAGAACATGGAAATAAATACACTGCTACCTGTATGAACATGGAAATAGCTACACCGTGATCTGTATGAACATGGAAATAGCTACACCACTATCTGTATGAACATGGAAATATCTGCAACGCTATCTGTATGAACATGGATATATCTACACATCCATCTGGATGAACATGGAAATATCTACTCCGCTATCTGTGTAAACATGCATAGATCTTCACCGCTACCTCTATAAACATGGAAATATCTACACCGCTATCTGTATGAACATGGAAATATCCACACCGCTATCTGTATGAACATGGAAATATCTACACCGCTATCTGTTTGAACATGGAAATATCTACACCGCTATCTGCATGAAAATGGAAATATCTACACTGCTATCTGCATATACATTTAAATATCTACACAGCTATCTCTTTACACATGGAAATAACTACACCGCTATCTGTATGAACATGGAAATATCTACACCGCCATTTGTATGAACATATAAATATCTACACTGCCATCTGTATCAAGATGGAGATATCTACACTGCTATCTGTATAAACATGGAAATATCTACACCGCCATCTGTATGAACATATAAATATCTACACAGCCATCTGTATTAAGAAGGAAATATCTAAACCGCTATCTGTATAAACATGGAAATATCTACACCGCTGCCTGTATAAACAAGGAAATATCAGCACCGCTATCTGTATGAACATGGAAATATCTAAACCGCTATCTGTATGAACATGGAAATATCCACTCCGCTATCTGTATGAACATGGAAATAGCTACACCGCTATCTGTATGAACATGGATATATCAACACAGCCATCTGTATGAACATGGAAATATCTACACCGCTATCTGTATGAACATGGAAATATCTACACCGCTATCTGTTTGAACATGGAAATATCTACACCGCTATCTGCATGAAAATGGAAATATCTACACTGCTATCTGCATATACATTGAAATATCTACGCAGCTATCTCTTTACACATGGAAATAACTACACTGCTATCTGCATGAACATGGAAATATCTACACCGCCGTCTGCATGAACATGGAAATATCTGCACCGCCATCTGTATGAACATATAAATATCTACACCGCAATCTGTATTAAGATAGAGATATCTCCACTGCTATCTGTATAAACATGGAAATATCTACACCGCTATCTGTATAAACATGGAAATATCTACACCGCTATCTGTATAAACATGGAAATATCTACACCACTACCTGTATAAACATGGAAATATCAGCACCGCTATCTGTATGAAAATGGAAATATCTACACCGCCATCTGTATGAACATGGAAATATCTACACCGCTATCTCTATGAACATGGAAATATCTAAACCGCTATCTGTATGAACATGGAAATATCTACACCGCTATCTGTTTGAACATGGAAATCTCTACACCGCTGTCTGCATGAAAATGGAAATATCTACACAGATATCTGCATATACATGGAAATATCTACACAGCTATCTCTTAACACATGGAAATAACTACACCGCTATCTCTATAAACATGGATATATCTACACCGCTATCTGTATGAACATGGAAATATCTGCACCGCCATCTGTATGAACATATAAATATCTACACCGCCATCTGTATTAAGAAAGATATATCTAAACCGCTATCTGTATGAACATTGAAATATCTACACCGCTATCTGTATGAACATGGAAACATCTACACCGCTATCTGTGTAAACATGCATACATCTTCACCGCTATCTGTATAAAGATGGAAATGTCTACAAGGCTATCTGTATGAACATGGAAATATCCACACCGCTATCTGTACGAACATGGAAATATCTAAACCGCTATCTGCATGAAAATAGAAATATCTACACAGCTATCTGCATATAAATGGAAATATCTACACAGCTATCTCTTTCCACATGGAAATAACTACACCGATATCTGTATGAACATGGAAATATCTGCACCGCCATCTGTATGAACACATAAATATCTACACCGCCATCTGTATTAAGATGGAGATACCTACACCGCTATCTGTATAAACATGGAAATATCTACACCGCTATCTGTATAAACATGGAAATATCTACACCGCTATCTGTATAAACATGGAAATATCAGCACCGCTATCTGTATGAACATGGAAATATCAGCCCCTCTATCTGTATGAACATGGAAGTATCTACACCGCTATCTGTATGAACATGGAAATATCTACACCGCTATCTGTATGAACACGGAAATATCTACACCGTTATCTGTTTGAACATGGAAATATCTACACCGCTATCTGTATGAACACGGAAATATCTACACCGCTATCTGTTTGAACATGGAAATATCTACACCGCTATCTGCATGAAAATGGAAATATATACACAGCTATCTGCATATACATGGAAATATCTACACAGCTATCACTTTCCACATGGAAATAACAACACCGCTATCTGTATGAACATGGAAATATCTTCACCGCCATCTTTATGAACATGGATATATCTACACAGCCATCTGGATGAACATGGAAATATCTACACCGCTATCTGTATGAACATGGAAATATCTACACCGATATCTGTGTAAACATGAATACATCTTCACCGCTATCTGTATAAACATGGAAATATCTACACTGCTATCTGTATGAACATGGAAATATCTACACCGCTATCTGTTTGAACATGGAAATATCTACACCGCTATCTGCATGAAAATGGAAATATCTACACAGCGATCTGCATATACACGGAAATATCTACAAAGCTATCTCTTTACACATGGAAATAAGTACAGCGCTATTTCTGTAAACATGGAAATAGCTACACCGCCATCTGTATGAACATGGAAATATCTACACCGCTATCTGTATGAACATGGGAATATCTACACCGCTATCTGTATGAACATGGATATATCTACACAGCCCTCTGGATGAACATGGAAATATCCACACCGCTATCTGTGTAAACATGCATACATCTTCCCCGCTATCTGTAGAAACATGGAAATATCTACACCGCTATCTGTATGAACATGGAAATATCTACACCGCTATCTGTTTGAAGATGGAAATATATACACCGCTATCTGCATGAAAATGGAAATATCTACACAGCTATCTCCATATAGATGGAAATATCTACACAGCTATCTCTTTACACATGGAAATAACTACACCACTATCTGTATGAACATGGAAATATCTACACCGCCATCTGTATGAACATGGAAATATCTGCACCGCCATCTCTATGAACATATAAATATCTACACCGCCATCTGTATTAAGATGGAGATATCTACACCGCTATCTGAATAAACATGGAAATATCTACACCGCTATCTGTATAAACATGGAAATATCTACACCGCTATGTGTATAACCATGGAAATATCTACACCGCTACCTGTATAAACATGGAAATATCAGCACCTCTCTCTGTATGAACATGGAAATATCTACACCGCTATCTGTATGAACATGGAAATACCTAAACCGCTATCTGTATGAACATGGAAATATCTACAAAGCTATCTGAATGAACATGGAAAAGTCTACACCGCTATCTGTTTGAACATGTAAATATCTACACCGCTATCGGCATGAAAATGGAAATATCTACAAAGCTATCTGCATATACATGGAAATATCTACACAGCTATATCTATAAACATGGAAATATCTACACCGCCATCTGTATGAACATGGAAATATCTGCACCGCCATCTGTATGAACATATAAATATCTACACCGCCATCTGTATTAAGAACGAAATACCTAAACCGCTATCTGTATAAACCTGGAAATACCTACACCGCTGCCTGTATAAACATGGAAATATCAGCACCGCTATCTGTATGAACATGGAAATATCTACACCGCTATCTGTATGAACATGGAAATATCTACACTGCTATCTGTATGAACATGGAAATAGCTACACCGTTATCTGTATGAACATGGAAATAGCTACACCACTATCTGTATGAACATGGAAATATCTACACCGCTATCTGTATGAACATGGATATATCTACACAGCCATCTGGATGAACATGGAAATATCTACACCGCTATCTGTATGAACATGGAAATATGTACACCGCTATCTGTATGAACATGGATATCTCTACACAGCCATCTGGATGAACATGGAAATATCTACACCGCTGTCTGTGTAAACATGCATAGATCTTCACTGCTATCTCTATAAACATGGAAATATCTACACCGCTATCTGTATGAACATCGAAATATACACACAGCTATCTGTATGAACATGGAAATATCTACACCGCTATCTGTTTGAACATGAAAATATCTACACCTCTATCTGTATGAAAATGGAAATATCTACACTGCTATCTGCATATACATTTAAATATCTACACAGCTATTTCTTTACACATGGAAATAACTAAACCGCTATCTGTATGAACATGGAAATATCTACACCGCCATCTGTATGAACACGGAAATATCTGCACCGCCATCTGTAAGAACATATAAATATCTACACCGCCATCTGTATTGAGATGGACATATCTACACTGCTATCTGTATAAACATGGAAATATCTAAACCGCCATCTGTATGAACATATAAATATCTACACCGCCATCTGTATTAAGAAGGAAATATCTAAACCGCTATCTGTATAAACATGGAAATATCTACACCGCTGCCTGTATAAACAAGGAAATATCAGCACCGCTATCTGTATGAACATGGAAATATCTACACCGCTATCTGTATGAACATGGAAATATCTACACCGCTATCTGTATGAACATGGATATATATACACAGCCATCTGGATGAACATGGAAATATCTACACCGCTATCTGTATGAACATGGAAATATGTACACCGCTATCTGTATGAACATGGATATATCTACACAGCCATCTGGATGAACATGGAAATATCTACACCGCTATCTGTGTAAACATGCATAGATCTTCACCGCTATCTCTATAAACATGGAAATATCTACACCGCTATCTGTATGAACATGGAAATATCCACACCGCTATCTGTATGATCATGGAAATATCTACACCGCTATCTGTTTGAACATGGAAATATCTACACCGCTATCTGCATGAAAATGGAAATATCTACACTGCTATCTGCATATACATTTAAATATCTACACAGCTATCTCTTTACACATGGAAATAACTACACCGCTATCTGTATGAACATGGAAATATCTACACCGCCATCTGTATGAACACGGAAATATCTGCACCGTCATCTGTAAGAACATATAAATATCTACACTGCCATCTCTATTAAGATGGAGATGTCTACACTGCGATCTGTATAAACATGGAAATATCTACACCGCTATCTGTATGAACATGGAAATAGCTACACCGCTATCTGTATGAACATGGAAATATCTACAAAGCTATCTGAATGAACATGGAAAAATCTACACCGCTATCTGTTTGAACATGTAAATATCTACACCGCTATAGGCATGAAAATGGAAATATCTAGAAAGCTATCTGCATATACATGGAAATATCTACACAGCTATCTCTTTACACATGGAAATAACTACACCGCTATATCTATAAACATGGAAATATCTACACCGCCATCTGTATTAACATGGAAATATCTGCACCGCCATCTCTTTGAACATATAAATATCTACACCGCCATCTGTATTAAGAAGGAAATATCTAAACCGCTATCTGTATAAACCTGGAAATATCTACACCGCTGCCTGTATAAACATGGAAATATCAGCACCGCTATCTGTATGAACATGGAAATATCTACACCGCTATCTGTATGAACATGGAAATATCTACACTGCTATCTGTATGAACATGGAAATAGCTACACCGTTATCTGTATGAACATGGAAATAGCTACACCACTATCTGTATGAACATGGAAATATCTACACCGCTATCTGTATGAACATGGATATATCTACACAGCCATCTGGATGAACATGGAAATATCTACACCGCTATCTGTATGAACACGGAAATATGTACACCGCTATCTGTATGTACATGGATATATCTACACAGCCATCTGGATGAACATGGAAATATCTACACCGCTATCTGTACCAACATGGAAATATCTAAACCGCTATCTACATGAAAATACAAATATCTACACAGCTATCTGCATATACATGGAAATATCTACAAAGCTATCTCTTTACACATGGAAATACCTACACCGCTATCTCTATAAACACAGAAATATCTACACCGCCATCTGTATGAACATGGAAATATGTGCACCGCCATCTGTATAAACATATAAATATCTACACCGCCATCTGTATTAAGTTGGAGATATCTACACCGCTATCTGTATAAACTTGGAAATATCTACACCGCTATCTGTATAAACATGGAAATACCTACACCGCTATCTGTATAAACATGGAAATATCTACACCGCTACCTGTATAAACATGGAAATATCAGCACCGCTATCTGTATGAACATGGAAATATCTACACCGCTATCTCTATGAACATGGAAATAGCTACACCGCTATCTGTATGAACATGGAAATAGCTACACCGCTATCTGTATGAACATGGAAATATCTACACCACTATCTGTATGAACATGGAAATATCTACACCGCTATCTGTATGAACTTGGATATATCTACACAGCCATCTGGATGTACATGGAAATATCTACACCGCTATCTGCATGAACATGGAAATATCTACACCGCTATCAGTGTAAACATGCATACATCTTCACCGCAATCTGTATAAGCATGGAAATATCAACACCGCTATCTGTATGAACGTGGAAATATCTACACCGCTATCTGTTTGAACATGGAAATATCTAAACCGCTATAAGCATGAAAATGGAAATATCTACACAGCTATCTGCATATACATGGAAATATCTACACAGCTATCTCATTACACATGGAAATAACTACACCGCTATCTGTATGAACATGGAAATATCTGCACCGCAATCTGTATGAACATATAAATATCTACACCACCATCTGTATTAAGATGGAGATATCTACACAGCTATCTGTATAAACATGGAAATATCTACACCGCTATCTGTATAAAGATGGAAATATCTACACCGCTATCTGTATAAACATGGAAATATCAGCACCGCTCTCTGTATGAACATGGAAATATCAACCCCTCTATCTGTATGAACATGGAAGTATCTACACCGCTATCTCTATGAACATGGAAATATCTAAACCGCTATCTGCATGAAAATGGAAATATATACACAGCTATCAGCATATACATGGAAATATCTACACAGCTATCTCTTCACACATGGAAATAAATACACCGCTATCTGTATGAACATGGAAATATCTTCACCGCCATCTGTATGAACATGGATATATCTACACATTCATCTGGATGAACATGGAAATATCTACACCGCTATCTTTATGAACATGGAAATATCTACACCGCTATCTGTATGAACAAGGAAATATCTACACCGCTATCTGTTTGAACATGGAAATATCTACACCGCTATCTGCATGAAAATGGAAATATCTACACTGCTATCTGTATATACATTTAAATATCTACACAGCTATCTCTTTACACATGGAAATAACTACACCGCTATCTGTATGAACATGGAAATATCTACACCGCTATCTGTATGAACATGGAAATATCTGCACCGCCATGTGTATGAACATATAAATATCTACACCGCCATCTGTATTAAGATGGAGATATCTAAACCGCTATCTGTTTAAAAATGGAAATATCTACACCGCTATCTGTATAAACATGGAAATATCTACACCGCTATCTGTATAAACATGGAAATATCTACACCACTACCTGTATAAACATGGAAATATCAGCACCGCTGTCTGTATGAACATGTAAATATCTACAAAGCTATCTGAATGAACATGGAAAAATCTACACCGCTATCTGCATGAAAATGGAAATATCTACAAAGCTATCTGCATATACATGGAAATATCTACACAGCTATCTCTTTACACATGGAAATAACTACACCGCTATATCTATAAACATGGAAATATCTACACCGCCATCTGTATGAACATGGAAATATCTGCACCGCCATCTGTATGAACATATAAATATCTACACCGCCATCTGTATTAAGAAGGAAATATCTAAACCGCTATCTGTATAAACCTGGAAATATCTACACCGCTGCCTGTAAAAACATGGAAATATCAGCACTGCTATCTGTATGAACATGGAAATAACTACACCGCTATCTGTATGAACATGCAAATATCTACACTGCTATCTGTATGAACATGGAAATAGCTACACCGTTATCTGTATGAACATGGAAATAGCTACACCACTATCTGTATGAACATGGAAATATCTACACCGCTATCTGTATGAACATGGATATATCTACACAGCCATCTGGATGAACATGGAAATATCTACACCGCTATCTGTATGAACATGGAAATATGTACACCGCTATCTGTATGAACATGGATATATCTACACAGCCATCTGGATGAACATGGAAATATCTACACCGCTATCTGTGTAATCATGCATAGATCTTCACCGCTATCTCTATAAACATGGAAATATCTACACCGCTATCTGTATGAACATGGAAATATCCAAACCGCTATCTGTATGAACATGGAAATATCTACACCGCTATCTGTTTGAACATGGAAATATCTACACCGCTATCTGCATGAAAATGGAAATATCTACACTGCTATCTGCATATACATTTAAATATCTACACAGCTATCTCTTTACACATGGAAATAACTACACCGCTATCTGTATGAACATGGAAATATCTACACCGCCATCTGTATGAACACGGAAATATCTGCACCGTCATCTGTAAGAACATATAAATATCTACACCGCCATCTCTATTAAGATGGAGATATCTACACTGCGATCTGTATAAACATGGAAATATCTACACCGCTATCTGTATGAACATGGAAATAGCTACACCGCTATCTGTATGAACATGGAAATATCTACACCGCTATCTGCACGAACATGGAAATATCTAAAACGCTATCAGCATGAAAATAGAAATATCAACACTGCTATCTGCATATACATGGAAATATCTACAAAGCTATCTCTTTACACATGGAAATAACTACACCACTATCTCTATAATCACGGAAATATCTAAACCGCCATCTGTATGAACATGGAAATAACAGCACCGCCATCTGTATAAACATATAAATATCTACACCGCCATCTGTATTAAGATGGAGATATCTACACCGATATGTGTATAAACATGGAAATTCCTACACCGCTATCTGTAGGAACATGGAAATATCTACACCGCTATCTGTATGAACATGGATATATCTACACTGCCATCTGGATGAACATGGAAATATCTACACCGCTATCTGCATGAACATGGAAATATCTACACCGCTATCAGTGTAAACATGCATACATCTTCACCGCAATCTGTATAAGTATGGAAATATCAACACCGCTATCTGTATGAACTTGGAAATATCTACACCGCTATCTGTTTGAACATGGAAATATCTACACCGCTGTCTGCATGAAAATGGAAATATCTACACAGCTATCTGCATATACATGGAAATATCTACACATCTATCTCTTTACACATGGAAATAACTACACCGCTGTCTGTATGAACATGGAAATGTCTCCATCGCCATCTGTATGAACATACAAATATCTACACCGCCATCTATATTAAGATGGAGATAACTACACCGCTATCTGTATAAACTTGGAAATATCTACACTGCTATCTCTATGAACATGGAAATTTCTACACCGCTGTCTGTATTAACATGGAAATAGCTACACCGCTATCTGTATGAACATGGAAATATCTTCACCGCTGCCTGTATGAACATGGAAATATCTACACCGCAATCTGTATGAACATGGATATATCTACACAACCATCTGGATGAACATGGAAATATCTACACCGCTATCTGTATGAACATGGAAATATCTACACGGCTATCTGTGTAAATATGCATACATCTTCACCGCAATCTGTATAAACATGGAAATATCTACACCGCTATCTGTATGAACATGGAAATATCTACACCGCTATCTGTTTGAACATGGAAATATCTACACCGCTGTCTGCATGAAAATGGAAATATCTACACAACTATCTGCATATACATGGAAATATCTACAGAGCTATCTCTTAACACATGGAAATAACTACACCGCTATCTCTATAAACATGGAAATATCTACACCGCCATCTGTATGAACATGGAAATATCTGCACAGCAATCTGTCTGAACATATAAATATCTACACCGCCATCTGTATTAAGAAGGAAATATCTAAACCGCTATCTGTATGAACATTGAAATATCTACACCGCTATCTGTATGAACATGGAAATATCTACACCGCTATCTGTGTAAACATGCATACATCTTCACCGCTATCTGTATAAACATGGAAATGTCTACAAGGCTATCTGTATGAACATGGAAATATCTACACCGCCATCTGTATGAACATGGAAATAGCTGCACCGACATCTGTATGAACATATACATATCTACATGGCCATCTGTATTAAGATGGAGATATCTACACCGATATCTGTATAAACATGGAAATATCTACACCGCTATCTGTATAAAGATGGAAATATCTACACCGCTATCTGTATAAACATGGAAATATCAACACCGCAACCTGTATAAACATGGAAATATCAGCACCGCTATCTGTATGAACATGGAAATATCATCCCCTCTATCTGTATGAACATGGAGATATCTACACCGCTATCTGTATGAACATGGAGATATCTACACCGCTATCTGTATGAACATGGAAATATCTACACCGCTATCTGTATGAACATGGAAATATCTACACCGCTTTCTGTGTTAACATGCATACATCTTGACCGCTGTCTGTATAAACATGGAAATATCTACACCGCTATCTGTATGAACATGGATATATCTACACAGCCCTCAGAATGAACATGGAAATATCCACACCGCTATCTGTGTAAACATGCATACATCTTCACCGCTATCTGTATAAACATGGAAATATCTACACCGCTATCTGTATGACCATGGAAATATCTACACCGCTATCTGTTTGAAGATGGAAATATATACACCGCTATCTGCATGAAAACGGAAATATCTACACAGCTATCTGCATATACATGGAAATATCTACACAGCTATCTCTTTACACATGGAAATAACTACACCGCTATCTGTATGAACATGGAAATATCTACACCGCCATCTGTCTGAACATGGAAATATCTACACCGCTAACTGTATGAACATGGAAATATCTACACCGCCATCTGTATGAACATGGAAATATCTGCACCGCCATCTGTATGAACATATAAATATCTACACCGCCATCTGTATTAAGATGGAGATATCTACACTGCTATCTGTATAAACATGGACATATCTGCACCGCCATCTGTATGAACATATAAACATCTACACCGCCATCTGTATTAAGAAGGAGATATCTACACCGCTATCTGTATAAACATGGAAATATCTACACCGCTATCTGTATAAACATGGAAATATCTACACCGCTGCCTGTATAAACATGGAAATATCAGCACCGCTATCTGTATGAACATGGAAATATCTACACCGCTATCTGTAGGAACATGGAAATAGCTACACCGCTGCCTGTATAAACATGGAAATATCAGCACCGCTATCTGTATGAACATGGAAGTATCTACACCATTATCTGTATGAACATGGATATATCTACACAGCCATCTGGATGAACATGGAAATATCTACACCACTATCTGTATGAACATGGAAATACCTACACCGCCATCTGCATGAAAATGGAAATATCTACACTGCTATCTGCATATACATGGAAATATCTACACAGCTATCTCTTTACACATGGAAATAACTACACCGCTATCTGTATGAACATGGAAATATCCACACCGCCATCTGTATGAACATGGAAATATCCGCACCGCCATCTGTATGAACATATAAATATCTACACCGCCATCTGTATTAAGATGGAGATATCTACACCGCTATCTGTATAAACATGGAAATATCTACACCGCTATCTGTATAAACATGGAAATATCTACACCGCTATCTGTAAAAACATGGAAATATCTACACCGCTACCTGTATAAACATGGAAATATCAGCACCGCTATCTGTATGAACATGGAAATATCTACACCGCTATCTGTATGAACATGGAAATATCTACACCGCTATCTCTATGAACATGGAAATATCTACACCGCTATCCGTATGAACAAGGAAATATCTACACCGCTATCTGTATGAACATGGATATATCTACACAGCCCTCTGGATGAACATGGAAATATCCACACCGCTATCTGTGTAAACATGCATACATCTTCACCGCTATCTGTATAAACATGGAAATATCTACACCGCTATCTGTATGAACATGGAAATATCTACACCGCTATCTGTTTGAAGATGGAAATATATACACGGCTATCTGCATGAAAACCGAAATATCTACACAGCTATCTGCATATACATGGAAATATCTACACAGCTATCTCTTTACACATGGAAATAACTACACCGCTAACTGTATGAACATGGAAATATCTACACCGCCATCTGTATGAACATGGAAATATCTGCACCGACATCTGTATGAACATATAAATATCTACACCGCCATCTGTATTAAGACGGAGATATCTACACTGCTATCTGAATAAACATGGAAATATCTACACCGCTATCTGTATAAACATGGAAATATCTACACCGCTATCTGTATAACCATGGAAATATCTACACCGCTACCTGTATAAACATGGAAATATCAGCACCGCTATCTGTATGAACATGGAAATATCTACACCGCTGCCTGTATAAACATGGAAATATCAGCACGGCTATCTGTATGAACATGGAAATATCTACAACGCTATCTATATGAGCATGGAAATAAATACACTGCTATCTGTATGAACATGGAAATAGCTACACCGTTATCTGTATGAACATGGAAATAGCTACCCCACTATCTGTATGAACATGGAAATATCTACACCGCTATCTGTATGAACATGGATATCTCTACACAGCCATCTGGATGAACATGGAAATATCTACACCGCTATCTGTGTAAACATGCATAGATCTTCACCGCTACCTCTATAAACATGGAAATATCTACACCGCTATCTGTATGAACATGGAAATATCCACACCGCTATCTGTATGAACATGGAAATATCTACACCGCTATCTGTTTGAACATGGAAATATCTACACTGCTATCTGCATGAAAATGGAAATATCTACACTGCTATCTGCATATACATTTAAATATCTACACAGCTATCTCTTTACACATGGAAATAACTACACCGCTATCTGTATGAACATGGAAATATCTACACCGCCATCTGTATGAACACGGAAATATCTGCACAGCCATCTGTATGAACATATAAATATCTACACTGCCATCTGTATTAAGATGAAGATATCTACACTGCTATCTGTATAAACATGGAAATATCTACACCGCCATCTGTATGAACTTATAAATATCTACACAGCCATCTGTATTAAGAAGGAAATATCTAAACCGCTATCTGTATAAACATGGAAATATCTACACCGCTGCCTGTATAAACAAGGAAATATCAGCACCGCTATCTGTATGAACATGGAAATATCTACACCGCCATCTGTATGAACATGGAAATATCTGCACCACCATCTGTATGAACATATAAATATTTACGCCGCCATCTGTATTAAGATGGAGATATCTACACCGCTATCTGTATAAACATGGAAATATCTGCACCGCCATCTGTATGAACATATAAACATCTACACCGCCATCTGTATTAAGAAGGAGATATCTACACCGCTATCTGTATAAACATGGAAATATCTACACCGCTATCTGTATAAACATGGAAATATCTACACCGCTGCCTGTATAAACATGGAAATATCAGCACCGCTATCTGTATGAACATGGAAATATCTACACCGCTATCTGTAGGAACATGGAAATAGCTACACCGCTGCCTGTATACACATGGAAATATCAGCACCGCTATCTGTATGAACATGGAAGTATCTACACCACTATCTGTAGGAACATGGATATATCTACACAGCCATCTGGATGAACATGGAAATATCTACACCACTATCTGTATGAACATGGAAATATCTACACCGCTATCTGCATGAAAATGGAAATATCTACACTGCTATCTGCATATACATGGAAATATCTACACAGCTATCTCTTTACACATGGAAATAACTACACCGCTATCTGTATGAACATGGAAATATCCACACCGCCATCTGTATGAACATGGAAATATCCGCACCGCCATCTGTATGAACATATAAATATCTACACCGCCATCTGTATTAAGATGGAGATATCTACACCGCTATCTGTATAAACATGGAAATATCTACACCGCTATCTGTAAAAACATGGAAATATCTACACAGCTATCTGTATAAACATGGAAATATCTACACCGCTACCTGTATAAACATGGAACTACCAGCACCGCTATCGGTATGAACATGGAAATATCTACACCGCTATCTGTATGAACATGGATATATCTACACCGCTATATGTATGAACATGGAAATAACTTTACCGCCATCTGTATGAACATGGATATATCTACACAGCCATCTGTATGAACATGGAAATATCTACACCGCTATCTGTATAAACATGGAAATATCTACACGGCTATCTGTATAAACATGGAAATATCTACAACACTACCTGTATAAACATGGAAATATCAGCACCGCTATCTGTATGAGCATGGAAATATTTAACCGCCATCTGTATGAACATGGAAATATCTACACCGCTATCTGAATGAACATGGAAATATCTACACCGCTATCTGTATGAACATGGAAATATCTACACCGCTATCTGTTTGAACATGGAAATATCTAAACCGCTGTCTGCATGAAAATGGAAATATCTACACAGCCATCTGGATGAACATGGAAATATCTACACCGCTATCTGTGTAAACATGCATAGATCTTCACTGCTATCTCTATAAACATGGAAATACCTACACCGCTATCTGTATGAACATCGAAATACACACACAGCTACCTGTATGAACATGGAAATATCTACACCGCTATCTGTTTGAACATGGAAATATCTACACCGCTATCTGTAAGAAAATGGAAATATCTACACTGCTATCTGCATATACATTTAAATATCTACACAGCTATCTCTTTACACATGGAAATAACTAAACCGCTATCTGTATGAACATGGAAATATCTACACCGCCATCTGTATGAACATGGAAATATCTACAGTGCTATCTGTATGAACATGGAAATAGCTACACCGTTATCTGTATGAACATGGAAATAGCTACACCACTATCTGTATGAACATGGAAATATCTACACCGCTATCTGTATGAACATGGATATATCTACACAGCCATCTGGATGAACATGGAAATATCTACACCGCTATCTGTATGAACACGGAAGTATGTACACCGCTATCTGTATGAACATGGATATATCTACACAGCCATCTGGATGAACATGGAAATATCTACACCGCTATCTGTACCAACATGGAAATATCTAAACTGCTATCTACATGAAAATGCAAATATCTACACAGCTATCTGCATATACATGGAAATATCTACAAAGCTATCTCTTTACACATGGAAATACCTACACCGCTATCTCTATAAACACGGAAATATCTACACCTCCATCTGTATGAACATGGAAATATGTGCACCGCCATCTGCATAAACATATAAATATCTACACCGCCATCTGTATTAAGTTGGAGATATCTACACCGCTATCTGTATAAACTTGGAAATATCTACACCGCTATCTGTATAAACATGGAAATAACTACACCGCTATCTGTATAAACATGGAAATATCTACACCGCTATCTGTATGAACATGGAAATAGCTACACCGCTATCTGTATGAACTTGGATATATCTACACCGCTGTCTGTATCAACATGGAAATATCTACACCGCAATCTATATGAACAAGGAAATATCTTCACCGCCATCTGTACGAACATGGATATATCTACAGTGCCATCTGGATGAACATGGAAATATCTACACCGCCATCTGTATGAACATATAAATATCTACACCGCCATCTGTATTAAGATGGAGATTTCTACACCGCTATCTGTATAAACCTGGAAATATCTACACCGCTATCTGTATAAACATGGAAATATCTACGCCGCTATCTGGAAAAACATGGAAATTTCTACCCCGCTACCTGTATAAACATGGAAATATCAGCACCGCTATCTGTAGGAAAATGGAAATATCTACACCGCTATCTGTATGAACATGGAAATAGCTACACCGCTATCTGTATGAACATGGAAATAGCTACACCACTATCTGTATGAACATGGAAATATCTACACCACTATCTGTATGAACATGGATATATCTACACAGCCATCTGGATGAACATGGATATAACTACACCGCTATCTGTATGAACATGGAAATATCTACACCGCTATCTGTGTAAACATGCATACATCTTCACCGCTATCTGTATAAACATGGAAAAGTCTACACCGCTATCTGTATGAACATGGAAATATCTACACCGCAATCTATATGAACAAGGAAATATCTTCACCGCCATCTGTATGAACATGGATATATCTACAGTGCCATCTGGATGAACATGGAAATATCTACACCGCCATCTGTATGAACACATAAATATCTACACCGCCATCTGTATTAAGATGGAGATTTCTACACCGCTATCTGTATAAACCTGGAAATATCTACACCGCTATCTGTATAAACATGGAAATATCTACACCGCTATCTGGAAAAACATGGAAATTTCTACACCGCTACCTGTATAAACATGGAAATATCAGCACCGCTATCTGTAGGAAAATGGAAATATCTACACCGCTATCTGTATGAACATGGAAATAGCTACACCGCTATCTGTATGAACATGGAAATAGCTACACCACTATCTGTATGAACATGGATATATATACACAGCCATCTGGATGAACATGGATATAACTACACGGCTATCTCTATGAACATGGAAATATCTACACCGCTATCTGTGTAAACATGCATACATCTTCACCGCTATCTGTATAAACATGGAAATATCTACACCGCTATCTGTATGAACATGGAAATAGCTACACCGCTATCTGTATGAACATGGAAATATCTACACCGCTATCTGTATGAACATGGATATATCTACACAGCCATCTGGATGAACATGGAAATATCTACACCGCTATCTGTGTAAACATGCATACATCTTCACCGCTATCTGTATGAACATGGATATATCTACACCGCTATCTGTATGAACATGGAAATATCTACACCGCAATCTATATGAAGAAGGAAATATCTTCACCGCCATCTGTACGAACATGGATATATCTACAGTGCCATCTGGATGAACATGGAAATATCTACACCGCCATCTGTATGAACATATAAATATCTACACCGCCATCTGTATTAAGATGGAGATTTCTACACCGCTATCTGTATAAACCTGGAAATATCTACACCGCTATCTGTATAAACATGGAAATATCTACACCGCTATCTGGAAAAACATGGAAATTTCTACACCGCTACCTGTATAAACATGGAAATATCAGCACCGCTATCTGTAGGAAAATGGAAATATCTACACCGCTATCTGTATGAACATGGAAATAGCTACACCGCTATCTGTATGAACATGGAAATAGCTACACCACTATCTGTATGAACATGGAAATATCTACACCACTATCTGTATGAACATGGATATATCTACACAGCCATCTGGATGAACATGGATATAACTACACGGCTATCTGTATGAACATGGAAATATCTACACCGCTATCTGTGTAAACATGCATACATCTTCACCGCTATCTGTATAAACATGGAAATATCTACACCGCTATCTGTATGAACATGGAAATAGCTACACCGCTATCTGTATGAACATGGAAACATCTACACCGCTATCTGTATGAACATGGATATATCTACACAGCCATCTGGATGAACATGGAAATATCTACACCGCTATCTGTGTAAACATGCATACATCTTCACCGCTATCTGTATAAACATGGAAATATCTACACCGCTATCTGAATGAACATGGAAATATCTAAACCGCTATCTGTATGAACATGGAAATATCTACACCGCTATCTGTTTGAACATGGAAATATCTACACCGCTGTCTGCATGAAAATGGAAATATCTACACAGCTATCTGCATATACATGGAAATATCTACACAGCTATCTCTTAACACATGGAAATAACTACACCGCTATCTCTATAAACATGGATATATCTACACCGCTATCTGTATGAACATGGAAATATCTGCACCGCCATCTGTATGAACATATAAATATCTACACCGCCATCTGTATTAAGAAAGATATATCTAAACCGCTATCTGTATGAACATTGAAATATCTACACCGCTATCTGTATGAACATGGAAATATCTACACAGCCATCTGGATGAACATGGAAATATCTACACTGCTATCTGTGTAAACATGCATACATCTTCACCGCTATCTGTATAAACATGGAAATATCTACACCGCTATCTGTATAAATATGGAAATATCTACACCGCTATCTGTATGAACATGGAAATATCTACGCAGCTATCTGTTTGAACATGGAAATATCTACACCGCTATCTGTATGAACATGGAAATATCTACACAGCCATCTGGATAAACATGGAAATATCTACACTGCTATCTGTGTAAACATGCATACATCTTCACCGCTATCTGTATAAACATGGAAATATCTACACCGCTATCTGTATGAATATGGAAATATCTACACCGCTATCTGTATGAACATGGAAATATCTACGCAGCTATCTGTTTGAACATGGAAATATCTACACCGCTATCTGCATGAAAATGGAAATATCTACACTGCTATGTGCATATACACGGAAATATGTACACAGCTATCTCTTTACACATGGAAATAACTACACCGCTATCTGTATGAACATTGAAATATCCACACCGCCATCTGTATGAGCATGGAAATATCTGCACCGCCATCTGTATGAACATATAAATATCTACACCGCCATCTGTATTAAGATGGAGATATCTACACCGCTATCTGTATAAACATGGAAATATCTACACCGCTATCTGTATAAACATGGAAATATCTACACCGCTATCTGTAAAAACATGGAAATATATACACTGCTACCTGTATAAACATGGAAATATCAGCACCGCTATCTGTATGAACATGGATATATCTACACAGCCCTCTGGATGAACATGGAAATATCCACACCGCTATCTGTGTAAACAAGCATATATCTTCACCGCTATCTGTATAAACATGGAAATATCTACACCGCTATCTGTATGAACATGGAAATATCTACACCGCTATCTGTTTGAAGATGGAAATATATACACCGCTATCTGCATGAAAACCGAAATATCTACACAGCTATGTGCAAATACATGGAAATATCTACACAGCTATCTCTTTACACATGGAAATAACTACACCGCTATCTGTATGAACATGGAAATATCTACACCGCCATCTGTATGAACACGGAAATATCTGCACCGCCATCTGCATGAACATATAAATATCTACACGGCCATCTGTATTAAGATGGAGATATCTACACCGGTATCTGTATAAACATGGAAATATCTACACCGCTACCTGTATAAACATGGAAATATCTACACCGCTACCTGTATAAACATGGAAATATCAGCACCGCTATCTGTTTGAACATGGAAATATCAGCCCCTCTATCTGTATGAACATGGAAATAACTACACCGCCGTCTGTATGAACATGGAAATATCAACACCGCTCTCTGTATGAACATGGAAATATCTTCACCGCCATCTGTATGAACATGGATATATCTACACAGCCATCTGGATGAACATGGAAATATCTACACCGCTATCTGTATGAACATGGAAATAGCTACACCGCTATCTGTATGAACATGGAAATATCTATACAGCTATCTGTATGAACATGGAAAAATCTTCACCGCCATCTGTTTGAACATGGATATATCTACACAGCCATCTGGATGAACATTGAAATATCTACACAGCTATCTGTATGAACATGGAAATATATACACCGCTATCTGTGTAAACATGCATACATCTTCACCGCTATCTGTATAAACATGGATATATCTACACCGCTATCTGTATGACGATGGAAATATCTACACCGCTATCTGTTTGAACATGGAAATATCTACACCGCTATCTGTATAAACATGGAAATATCTACACCGCTCTCTGTATGAACATGGAAATATCTACACCACTATCTGTATGAACATGGAAATATCTACACCGCTATCTGTATGAACATGGATATATCTACACAGCCATCTGGATGAACAATGAAATATCTTCACCGCTATCTGTATGAATATTGAAATATCTACACCGCTATCAGTGTAAACATGCATACATCTTCACCGCTATCTGTATAAACATGGAAATATCTACAAAGATATCTGTATGAACATTGAAATAGCTACACCGCTATCTGTATGAACATGGAAATATCTACACCGCTATTTGTATGAACATGGATATATCTACAGAGCCATCTGTATGAACATGCAAATATCTACACCGCTATCTGTGTAAACATGCATACATCTTCACCGCTATCTGTATAAACATGGAAATATCTACACCGCCATCTGTATTAAGATGGAGATATCTACACCGCTATCTGTTTAAACATGGAAATATCTACACTGCTATCTGTATAAACATGGAAATAGCTACACCGCTATCTGTATAAACATGGAAATATCTACACCGCTACCTGTATAAACATGGAAATATCAGCACCGCTATCTCTATGAACATGGAAATATCTACACCGCTATCTGTATGAACATGGAAATATCTACACCGCAGTCTGTATGAACATGGAAATATCTACACCGCTATCTGTATGAACATGGAAATATCTACACCGCTATCTGTTTGAAGATGGAAATATATACACCGCTATCTGCATGAAAATGGAAATATCTACACAGCTGTCTGCATATACATGGAAACATCCACACAGCTATCTCTTTACACATGGAAATAACTACAACGCTAGCTGTATGAACATGGAAATATCTACACCACCATCTGAATGAACATGGAAATATCTACACCGCTATCAGTATAAACATGGATATATGTACACAGCCATCTGGATGAACACGGAAATATCTACACCGCTATCCGTATGAACACGGAAATATCTACACCGCTATCTGTGTAAATATTCATACACATTCACCGCAATCTGTATAAACATGGAAATATCTACACCGCTATCTGTATGAACATGGAAATATCTACACCGCTATCTGAACATGGAAATATCTACACCGCTATCTGCATGAAAATGGAAATATCTACACAGCTATCTGCATATACATGGAAATATCTACACAGCTATGTCTTTACACATGGAAATAACTACACCGCTATCTGTATGAACATGGAAATATCTACACCGCCATCTGTATGAACACGGAAATATCTGCACCGCCATCTGCATGAACATATAAATATCTACACGGCCATCTGTATTAAGATGGAGATATCTACACCGGTATCTGTATAAACATGGAAATATCTACACCGCTACCTGTATAAACATGGAAATATCTACACCGCTACCTGTATAAACATGGAAATATCAGCACCGCTATCTGTTTGAACATGGAAATATCAGCCCCTCTATCTGTATGAACATGGAAATAACTACACCGCCGTCTGTATGAACATGGAAATATCTACACCGCTCTCTGTATGAACATGGAAATATCTTCACCGCCATCTGTATGAACATGGATATATCTACACAGCCATCTGGATGAACATGGAAATATCTACACCGCTATCTGTATGAACATGGAAATAGCTACACCGCTATCTGTATGAACATGGAAATATCTATACAGCTATCTGTATGAACATGGAAAAATCTTCACCGCCATCTGTTTGAACATGGATATATCTACACAGCCATCTGGATGAACATTGAAATATCTACACAGCTATCTGCATGAACATGGAAATATATACACCGCTATCTGTGTAAACATGCATACATCTTCACCGCTATCTGTATAAACATGGAAATATCTACACCGCTATCTGTATGACGATGGAAATATCTACACCGCTATCTGTTTGAACATGGAAATATCTACATCGCTATCTGTATAAACATGGAAATATCTACACCGCTCTCTGTATGAACATGGAAATATCTACACCACTATCTGTATGAACATGGAAATATCTACACCGCTATCTGTATGAACATGGATATATCTACACAGCCATCTGGATGAACAATGAAATATCTTCACCGCTATCTGTATGAATATTGAAATATCTACACCGCTATCAGTGTAAACATGCATACATCTTCACCGCTATCTGTATAAACATGGAAATATCTACAAAGATATCTGTATGAACATTGAAATAGCTACACCGCTATCTGTATGAACATGGAAATATCTACACCGCTATTTGTATGAACATGGATATATCTACAGAGCCATCTGTATGAACATGCAAATATCTACACCGCTATCTTTGTAAACATGCATACATCTTCACCGCTATCTGTATAAACATGGAAATATCTACACCGCCATCTGTATTAAGATGGAGATATCTACACCGCTATCTGTTTAAACATGGAAATATCTACACTGCTATCTGTATAAACATGGAAATATCTACACCGCTATCTGTATAAACATGGAAATATCTACACCGCTACCTGTATAAACATGGAAATATCAGCACCGCTATCTCTATGAACATGGAAATATCTACACCGCTATCTGTATGAACATGGAAATATCTACACCGCAGTCTGTATGAACATGGAAATATCTACACCGCTATCTGTATGAACATGGAAACATCTACACCGCTATCTGTTTGAAGATGGAAATATATACACCGCTATCTGCATGAAAATGGAAATATCTACACAGCTATCTGCATATACATGGAAACATCCACACAGCTATCTCTTTACACATGGAAATAACTACAACGCTAGCTGTATGAACATGGAAATATCTACAACACCATCTGAATGAACATGGAAATATCTGCACCGCCATCGGTATGAACATATAAATATCTACACCGCCATCTGTATTAAGATGGAGATATCTACACCGCTATCTGAATAAACATGGAAATATCTACACCGCTATCTAAACATGGAAATATCTACACCGCTATCTGCATGAAAATGGAAATATCTACACAGCTATCTGCATATACATGGAAATATCTACACAGCTATCTCTTTGCACATGGAAATAACTACACCGCTATCTGTATAAACATGGAAATATCTACACCTCCATCTGTATGAACATGGAAATATCGGCACCGCCATCTGTATGAACATATAGATATCTATACCGCCATCTGCATTAAGGAGATATCTACACCGCTATCTGTATAAACATGGAAATATTTACACCGCTATCTGTATAAACATGGAAATATTTACACCGCTATCTGTATAAACATGGAAATATCTACACCGCTATCTGTACAAACATGGAAATATCAGCACCGGTATCGGTATGAACATGGAAATATCTACATCGCTATCTGTATGAACATGGAAATAGCTACACCGCTATCTGTATGAACATGGAAATATCTACACCGCTATCTGTATGAACATGGAAATATCTACACCGCTATCTGTATGAACATGGAAATATCTTCACTGCCATCTGTATGAACATGGATATGTCTACACATCCATCTGGATGAACATGGAAATATCTACACCGCTATCTGTATGAAGATGGAAATATCTACAAAGCTATCTGTGTAAACATGCATACATCTTCACCGCTATCTGTATAAACATGGAAATATCTACACCGCTATCTGTATGAACATGGAAATATCTACACCGCTATCTGTTTGAACACGGAAATATCTAAACCGCTATCTGCATGAAAATGGAAATATCTACACAGCTATATGCATATACATGGAAATATCTACACAGCTATCTCTTTACACATGGAAATAACTACACCGCTATCTGTATGAACATGGAAATATGTTCACCGCCATCTGTATGAACATGGATATATCTACACAGCCATCTGGATGAACATGGAAATATCTACACCGCTATCTGTATGAACATGGAAATATCTACACCGCTATCTGTGTAAACATGCATACATCTTCACCGCTATCTGTATAAACTTGGAAATAACTACACCGCTATCTGTATGAACATGGAAATATCTACACCGCCATCTGTATGAACATGGAAATATCTGCACCGCCATCTGTATGAACATATAAATATCTACACCGCCATCTGTATTAAAATGGAGATAACTACACTGCTATCTGTATAAACATGGAAATATCTACACCGCCATCTGTATGAAAATATAAATATCTACGCCGCCATCTGTATTAAGAAGGAAATATCTAAAGCGCTATCTGTATAAACATGGAAATATCTACAACGCTGCCTGTATAAACATGGAAATATCAGAACCGCTATCTGAATGAACATGGAAATATCTACACCGCTATCAGTATGAACATGGAAATAGCTACACTGCTATCTGTATGAACATGGATATATCTACACAGCCATCTGGATGAACATGGAAATATCTACACCGCTATCTGTGTAAACATGCGTACATCTTCACCGCTATCTGTATAAACATGGAAATATCTACACCGCTATCTTTATGAACATGGAAATACCTACACCGCTATCTGTATGAACATGGAAATATCTACACCTCTATCTGTTTGAAAATGGAAATATCTACACCACTATCTGCATGAAAATGGAAATATCTACACTGCTATCTGCATATACATTTAAGTATGTACCCTGCTGTCCCTTTACACATGGAAATAACTACACCATAACCTGTATGAACATGGAAATATCTACACCGCCATCTGTATGAACATGGAAATATCTGCGCCGCCATCTGTATGAAAATATAAATATCTACACCGCCATCTGTATTAAGCTAGAGATGTCTCCACTGCTATCTGTATAAACATGGAAATATCTACACCGCTATCTGTATAAACATGGTAATATCTACACCACTACCTGTATAAACATGGAAATATCAGCACCGCTATCTGTATGAACATGGAAATATCTTCACCGCTATCTGTATGAACATGGAAATATCTACACCGCTATCTGTATGAACATGGAAATATCTACACCGCTATCTGTATGAACATGGAAATATCTACACCGCTATCTGTTTGAAGATGGAAATATATACACCGCTATCTGCATGAAAATGGAAATATCTACACAGCTATCTGCATATACAGGGAAATATCTACACAGCTATCTCTTTACACATGGAAATAACTACACCGCTATCTCTATAAACACGGAAATATCTACACCGCCATCTGTATGAACATGGAAATATCTGCTCCGCCATCTGTATGAACATATAAATATCTACACCGCCATCTGTATTAAGAAGGAGATATCAACACCGCTATCTGTATAAACATGGAAATATCAACACCGCTACCTGTATAAACATGGAAATATCAGCACCGCTATCGGTATGAACATGTAAATATCTACACCGCTATCTGTATGAACATGGATATATCTACACCACTATCTGTATGAACATGGAAATATCTTTACCGCCATCTGTATGAACATGGATATATCTACACAGCCATCTGTATAAACATGGAAATATCTACACCGCTATCTGCATGAACATGTAAATATCTACACCGCTATCTGTATGAACATGTAAATAACTTCACCGCCATCTGTATGAAAAAGGATATGGCTACACAGCCATCTGGATGAACATGGAAATATCTACACCGCGATCTGTATGAACATGGAAATATCTACACCGCTACCTGTACAAACATGGAAATATCAGCACCGGTATCGGTATGAACATGGAAGTATCTACACCGCTATCTCTATGATCATGGAAATAGCTACACCGCTATCTGTATGAACATGGAAATATCTACACCGCTATCTGTTTGAACATGGAAATATCTACACCGCTGTCTGCATGAAAATGGAAATATCTACACCGCTATCTGCATATACATGGAAATATCTACTCAGCTAACTCTTTACACATGGAAATAACTACACCGCTATCTCTATAAACATGGAAATAGCTACACCGCCATCTGTATGAACATGGAAATATCTGCACCGCCATCTGTATGAACATATAAATATCTACACCGCCATCTGTATTAAGGAGGAGATATCTACACCGATATCTGTATAAAGATGGAAATATCTACACCGCTATCTGTATAAACATGGAAATATCTACACAGCTATCTGTATAAACATGGAAATATCTACACCGCTACCTGTATAAACATGGAACTACCAGCACCGCTATCGGTATGAACATGGAAATATCTACACCGCTATCTGTATGAACATGGATATATCTACACCGCTATATGTATGAACATGGAAATAACTTTACCGCCATCTGTATGAACATGGATATATCTACACAGCCATCTGTATGAACATGGAAATATCTACACCGCTATCTGTATAAACATGGAAATATCTACACGGCTATCTGTATAAACATGGAAATATCTACAACACTACCTGTATAAACATGGAAATATCAGCACCGCTATCTGTATGAGCATGGAAATATTTAACCGCCATCTGTATGAACATGGAAATATCTACACCGCTATCTGAATGAACATGGAAATATCTACACCGCTATCTGTATGAACATGGAAATATCTACACCGCTATCTGTTTGAACATGGAAATATCTAAACCGCTGTCTGCATGAAAATGGAAATATCTACACAGCTATCTGCATATACATGGAAATATCTACACAGCTATCTCTTAACACATGGAAATAACTACACCGCTATCTCTATAAACATGGAAATATCTACTCCGCCATCTGTATGAACATGGAAATATCTGCACCGCCATCTGTATGAACATATAAATATCTACACCGCCATCTGTATTAAGAAGGAAATATCTAAACCGCTATTTGTATGAACATTGAAATATCTACACCGCTATCTGTATGAACATGGAAATATCTACACCGCTATCTGTGTAAACATGCATACATCTTCACCGCTATCTGTATAAACATGGAAATGTCTACGAGGCTATCTGTATGAACATGGAAATATCTACACCACTATCTGTACGAACATGGAAATATCTAAACCGCTAACTGCATGAAAATAGAAATGTCTACACAGCTATCTGCATATACATGGAAATATCTACACAGCTGTCTCTTTACACATGGAAATAACTACAACGCTATCTGTATGAACATGGAAATATCTGCCCCGCCATCTGTATGAACATATAAATATCTACACCGCCATCTGTATTAAGATGGAGATACCTACACCGCTATCTGTATAAACATGGAAATATCTACACCTCTATCAGTATAAACATGGAAATATCTACACCGCTCTCTGTATAAACATGGAAATATCTACACCGCTATCTGTATAAACATGGAAATATCAGCACCGCTATCTGTATGAACATGGAAATATCAGCCCCTCTATCTGTATGAACATGGAAGTATCTACACCGCTATCTGTATGAACATGGAAATATCTACACCACCATCTGTATGAACACGGAAATATCTACACCGCTATCTGTTTGAACATGGAAATATCTACACCGCTATCTGTATGAACACGGAAATATCTACACCGCTATCTGTTTGAACATGGAAATATCTAAACCGCTATCTGCACGAAAATGGAAATATATACACAGCTATCTGCATATACATGGAAATATCTAAGCAGCTATCTCTTTACACATGGAAACAACTACACCGCTATCTGTATGAACCTGGAAATATCTTCACCGCCATCTGTATGAACATGGATATATCTATACAGACATCTGGATGAACATGGAAATATCTACACCGCTATCTGTGTAAACATGCATACATCTTCACCGCTATCTGTATAAACATGGAAATATCTACACCGCCATCTGTATGAACATGGAAATATCTGCACCGCCGTCTGTATGAACATATAAATATCTACACCGCCATCTGTATTAACAAGGAGATATCTACACCGCTATCTGTATAAAGATGGAAATATCTACACCGCTATCTGTATAAACATGGAAATATCTACACAGCTATCTGTATAAACATGGAAATATCTGCACCGCTATCTGTGTAAACATGCATACACCTTCACCGCTATCTGTATAAACATGGAAATATCTACACCGCTATCTGTATGAACATGGAAATATCTACACCGCTATCTGTATGAACATGGAAATATCTACACCGCTATCTGTATGAACATGAATATATCTACACAGCCATCTGGATGAACATGGAAATATCTACACCGCTATCTGTGTAAACATGCATACATCTTCACCGCTATCTGTATAAACATGGAAATATCTACACCGCTATCTGTATGAACATGGAAATATCTACACCGCTATCTGTATGAACATGGAAATATCTACACCGCTATCCGTTTGAACATGGAAATATCTACTCCGCAATCTGTATGAAGATGGAAATATCTACAACGCTATCTGTGTAAACATGCATACATCTTCACCACTATCTATATAAACATGGAAATATCTACACTGCTATCTGTATGAACGTGGAAATATCTACACCGCTATCTGTTTGAACATGGAAATATCTACACCGCTGTATGCATGAAAATGGAAATATCTACACAGCTATCTGCATATACGTGGAAATATCTACAAAGCTATCTCTTTACACATGGAAATAACTACAGCGCTATCTCTATAAACATACAAATATCTACACCGCCATCTGTATGAACATGGAAATATCCGCACCGCCATCTGTATGAACATATAAATATCTACACCGCCATCTATATTAAGATGGAGGTATCTACACCGCTCTCTGTATAAACTTGGAAATATCTACACCGCTATCTGTATAAACATGGAAATATCTACACCGCAGTCTATATAAACATGGAAATATCTACACCGCTACCTGTATAAACATGGAAATATCAGCACCGCTATCTGTATGAACATGGAAATATCTACACCGCTATCTAAACATGGAAATATCTACACCGCTATCTGCATGAAAATGGAAATATCTACACAGCTATCTGCATATACATGGAAATATCTACACAGCTATCTCTTTGCACATGGAAATAACTACACCGCTATCTGTATAAACATGGAAATATCTACACCTCCATCTGTATGAACATGGAAATATCGGCACCGCCATCTGTATGAACATATAGATATCTATACCGCCATCTGCATTAAGGAGATATCTACACCGCTATCTGTATAAACATGGAAATATTTACACCGCTATCTGTATAAACATGGAAATATTTACACCGCTATCTGTATAAACATGGAAATATCTACACCGCTATCTGTACAAACATGGAAATATCAGCACCGGTATCGGTATGAACATGGAAATATCTACATCGCTATCTGTATGAACATGGAAATAGCTACACCGCTATCTGTATGAACATGGAAATATCTACACCGCTATCTGTATGAACATGGAAATATCTACACCGCTATCTGTATGAACATGGAAATATCTTCACCGCCATCTGTATGACCATGGATATGTCTACACATCCATCTGGATGCACATGGAAATATCTACACCGCTATCTGTATGAAGATGGAAATATCTACAAAGCTATCTGTGTAAACATGCATACATCTTCACCGCTATCTGTATAAACATGGAAATATCTACACCGCTATCTGTATGAACATGGAAATATCTACACCGCTATATGTTTGAACACGGAAATATCTAAACCGCTATCTGCATGAAAATGGAAATATCTACACAGCTATCTGCATATACATGGAAATATCTACACAGCTATCTCTTTACACATGGAAATAACTACACCGCTATCTGTATGAACATGGAAATATGTTCACCGCCATCTGTATGAACATGGATATATCTACACAGCCATCTGGATGAACATGGAAATATCTACACCGCTATCTGTATGAACATGGAAATATCTACACCGCTATCTGTGTAAACATGCATACATCTTCACCGCTATCTGTATAAACTTGGAAATAACTACACCGCTATCTGTATGAACATGGAAATATCTACACCGCCATCTGTATGAACATGGAAATATCTGCACCGCCATCTGTATGAACATATAAATATCTACACTGCCATCTGTATTAAAATGGAGATAACTACACTGCTATCTGTATAAACATGGAAATATCTACACCGCCATCTGTATGAAAATATAAATATCTACGCCGCCATCTGTATTAAGAAGGAAATATCTAAACCGCTATCTGTATAAACATGGAAATATCTACAACGCTGCCTGTATAAATATGGAAATATCAGAACCGCTATCTGAATGAACATGGAAATATCTACACCGCTATCAGTATGAACATGGAAATAGCTACACCGCTATCTGTATGAACATGGATATATCTACACAGCCATCTGGATGAACATGGAAATATCAACACCGCTATCTGTGTAAACATGCGTACATCTTCACCGCTATCTGTATAAACATGGAAATATCTACACCGCTATCTTTATGAACATGGAAATACCTACACCGCTATCTGTATGAACATGGAAATATCTACACCTCTATCTGTTTGAAAATGGAAATATCTACACCACTATCTGCAAGAAAATGGAAATATCTACACTGCTATCTGCATATACATTTAAGTATGTACACTGCTATCCCTTTACACATGGAAATAACTACACCATAACCTGTATGAACATGGAAATATCTACACCGCCATCTGTATGAACATGGAAATATCTGCACCGCCATCTGTATGAAAATATAAATATCTACACCGCCATCTGTATTAAGATAGAGATGTCTCCACTGCTATCTGTATAAACATGGAAATATCTACACCGCTATCTGTATAAACATGGTAATATCTACACCACTACCTGTATAAACATGGAAATATCAGCACCGCTATCTGTATGAACATGGAAATATCTTCACCGCTATCTGTATGAATATGGAAATATCTACACCGCTATCTGTATGAACATGGAAATATCTACACCGCTATCTGTATGAACATGGAAATATCTACACCGCTATCTGTTTGAACATGGAAATATCTACACCGCTATCTGCATGAAAATGGAAATATCTACACAGCTATCTGCATATACAGGGAAATATCTACACAGCTATCTCTTTACACATGGAAATAACTACACCGCTATCTCTATAAACACGGAAATATCTACACCGCCATCTGTATGAACATGGAAATATCTGCTCCGCCATCTGTATGAACATATAAATATCTACACCGCCATCTGTATTAAGAAGGAGATATCAACACCGCTATCTGTATAAGGATGGAAATATCTACACCGCTATCTGTATAAACATGGAAATATCTACACAGCTATCTGTATAAACATGGAAATATCAACACCGCTACCTGTATAAACATGGAAATATCAGCACCGCTATCGGTATGAACATGTAAATATCTACACCGCTATCTGTATGAACATGGATATATCTACACCGCTATCTGTATGAACATGGAAATATCTTTACCGCCATCTGTATGAACATGGATATATCTACACAGCCATCTGTATGAACATGGAAATATCTACACCGCTATCTGCATGAACATGTAAATATCTACACCGCTATCTGTATGAACATGTAAATAACTTCACCGCCATCTGTATGAAAAAGGATATGGCTACACAGCCATCTGGATGAACATGGAAATATCTACACCGCGATCTGTATGAACATGGAAATATCTACACCGCTACCTGTACAAACATGGAAATATCAGCACCGGTATCGGTATGAACATGGCAGTATCTACACCGCTATCTCTATGATCATGGAAATAGCTACACCGCTATCTGTATGAACATGGAAATATCTACACCGCTATCTGTTTGAACATGGAAATATCTACACCGCTGTCTGCATGAAAATGGAAATATCTACACCGCTATCTGCATATACATGGAAATATCTACTCAGCTAACTCTTTACACATGGAAATAACTACACCGCTATCTCTATAAACATGGAAATAGCTACACCGCCATCTGAATGAACATGGAAATATCTGCACCGGCATCTGTATGAACATATAAATATCTACACCGCCATCTGTATTAAGGAGGAGATATCTACACCGCTATCTGTATAAAGATGGAAATATCTACACCGCTATCTGTATAAACATGGAAATATCTACACAGCTATCTGTATAAACATGGAAATATCTACACCGCTACCTGTATAAACATGGAAATACCAGCACCGCTATCGGTATGAACATGGAAATATCTACACCGCTATCTGTATGAACATAGATATATCTACACCGCTATCTGTATGAACATGGAAATAACTTTACCGCCATCTGTATGAACATGGATATATCTACACAGCCATCTGTATGAACATGGAAATATCTACACCGCTATCTGTATGAACATGGAAATATCTACACCGCTATCTGTATGAACATGTAAATATCTTCACCGCCATCTGTATGAAAATGGATATGGCTACACAGCCATCTGGATGAACATGGAAATATCTACACCACGATCTGTATGAACATGGAAATATCTACACCGCTATCTGTGTAAACATGCATACACCTTAACCGCTATCTATATAACCATGGAAATATCTACACCGCTTACTGTATGAACATGGAAATATCTACACCGCTGTCTGTTTGAACATGGAAATATCTAAAGCGCTATCTGCATGAAAATGGAAATATTTACACAGCTATCTGCATATACATGGAAATATCTACACAGCTATCTCTTTACACGTGGAAATAACTACACCGCTATCTGTATGAACATGGAAATATCTTCACCGCCATCTGTATGAACATGGATATATCTACACAGCCATCTGGATGAACATGGAAATATCTACACCGCTATCAGTATGAAGATGGAAATATCTACAACGCTATCTGTGTAAACATGCATACATGTTCACCGCTATCTATATAAACATGGAAATATCTACACTGTTATCTGTATGAACATGGAAATATCTACACCGCTATCTGTTTGAACATGGAAATATCTACACCGCTGTCTGCATGAAAATGGAAATATCTACACAGCTATCTGCATATACATGGAAATATCTACACAGCTATCTCTTTACACATGGAAATAACTACACCGCTATCTCTATAAACATGGAAATATCTACACCTCCATCTGTATGAACATGGAAATATCTACACCGCTATCTGTGTAAACATGCATACATCTTCACCGCTATCAGTATAAACATGGAAATATCTACACCGCTATCTGTATGAACATGGAAATAGCTACACCGCTATCTGTATGAACATGGAAATATCTACACCGCTATCTGTATGAACATGGATATATCTACACAGCCATCTGGATGAACATGGAAATATCTACACCGCTCTCTGTGTAAACATGCATACATCTTCACCGCTATCTGTATAAACATGGAAATAACTACACCGCTATCTGTATGAATATGGAAATATCTACACCGCTATCTGTATGAACATGGAAATATCTACACCGCTATCTGTTTGAACATGGAAATATCTACACCGCTATCTGCATGAAAATGGAAATATCTACACTGCTATCTGCATATACATGGAAATATCTACACAGCTATCTCTTTACACATGGAAATAACTACACCGCTATCTGTATGAACATGGAAATATCCACACCGCCATCTGTATGAACATGGAAATATCTGCACCGCCATCTGTATGAACATATAAATATCTACACCGCCATCTGTATTAAGATGGAGATATCTACACCGCTATCTGTATAAACATGGAAATATCTACACCGCTATCTGTATAAACATGGAAATATCTACACCGCTATCTGTAAACACATGGAAATATCTACACCGCTACCTGTATAAACATGGAAATATCAGCACCGCTATCTGTATGAACATGGAAATATCTACACCGCTATCTGTATGAACATGGAAATATCTACACCGCTATATGTATGAACATGGAAATATCTACACCGCTATCAGTATGAACAAGGAAATATCTACACCGCTATCTATATGAACATGGATATATCTACACAGCCCTCTGGATGAACATGGAAATATCCACACCGCTATCTGTGTAAACATGCATACATCTCCACCGCTATCTGCATAAACATGGAAATATCTACACCGCTATCTGTATGAACATGGAAATATCTACACCGCTATCTGTTTGAACATGGAAATATATACACCGCTATCTGCATGAAAACCGAAATATCTACACAGCTATCTGCATATACATGGAAATATCTACACAGCTATCTCTTTACACATGGAAATAACTAAACCGCTATCTGTATGAACATGGAAATATCTACACCGCCATCTGTATGAACATGGAAATATCTGCACCGACATCTGTATGAACATATAAATACACCGCCATCTGTATTAAGACGGAGATATCTACACTGCTATCTGAATAAACATGGAAATATCTACACCGCTATCTGTATAAACATGGAAATATCTACACCGCTATCTGTATAACCATGGAAATATCTACACCGCTACCTGTATAAACATGGAAATATCAGCACCGCTATCTGTATGAACATGGAAATATCTACACCGCTGCCTGTATAAACATGGAAATATCAGCACGGCTATCACTATGAACATGGAAATATCTACAACGCTATCTATGTGAACATGGAAATAAATACACTGCTATCTGTATGAACATGGAAATAGCTACACCGTTATCTGTATGAACATGGAAATAGCTACACCACTATCTGTATGAACATGGAAATATCTACACCGCTATCTGTATGAACATGGATATATCTACACAGCCATCTGGATGAACATGGAAATATCTACACCGCTATCTGTGTAAACATGCATACATCTTCACCGCTACCTCTATAAACATGGAAATATCTACACCGCTATCTGTATGAACATGGAAATATCCACACCGCTATCTGTATGAACATGGAAATATCTACACCGCTATCTGTTTGAACATGGAAATATCTACACCGCTATCTGCATGAAAATGGAAATATCTACACTGCTATCTGCATATACATTTAAATATCTACACAGCTATCTCTTTACACATGGAAATAACTACACCGCTATCTGTATGAACATGGAAATATCTACACCGCCATCTGTATGAACACGGAAATATCTGCACAGCCATCTGTATGAACATATAAATATCTACACTGCCATCTATATTAAGATGGAGATATCTACACTGCTATCTGTATAAACATGGAAATATCTACACCACCATCTGCATGAACATATAAATATCTACACAGCCATCTGTATTAAGAAGGAAATATCTAAACCGCTATCTGTATAAACATGGAAATATGTACACCACTGCCTGTATAAACAAGGAAATATCAGCACCGCTATCTGTATGAACATGGAAATATCTACTCCGCTATCTGTATGAACATGGAAATAGCTACACCGCTATCTGTATGAACATGGATATATCTACACAGCCATCTGGATGAACATGGAAATATCTACACCGCTATCTGTATAAACATGGAAATATCTACACAGCTATCTCTTTACACATGGAAATAACTACACCGCTATCTGTATAAACATGGAAATATCTACACCGCTATCTGTATAAACATGGAAATATCTACACCGCTATCTGTAAAAACATGGAAATATCTACACCGCTACCTGTATAAACATGGAAATATCAGCACCGCTATCTGTATGAACATGGAAATATCTACACCGCTATCTGTATGAACATGGAAATATCTACACCGCTATCTGTATGAACATGGAAATATCTACACCGCTATCAGTATGAACAAGGAAATATCTACACCGCTATCTGTATGAACATGGATATATCTACACAGCCCTCTGGATGAACATGGAAATATCCACACCGCTATCTGTGTAAACATGGATACATCTTCACCGCTCTCTGTATAAAGATGGAAATATCTACACCGCTATCTGTATGAACATGGAAATATCTACACCGCTATGTGTTTGAAGATGGAAATATATACACCGCTATCTGCAAGAAAACCGAAATATCTACACAGCTATCTGCATATACATGGAAATATCTACACAGCTATCTCTTTACACATGGAAATAACTACAACGCTATCTGTATGAACATGGAAATATCTACACCGCCATCTGTATGAACATGGAAATATCTGCACCGACATCTGTATGAACATATAAATATCTACACCGCCATCTGTATTAAGACGGAGATATCTACACTGCTATCTGAATAAACATGGAAATATCTACACCGCTATCTGTATAAACATGGAAATATCTACACCACTATCTGTATAACCATGGAAATATCTACACCGCTACCTGTATAAATATGGAAATATCAGCACCGCTATCTGTATGAACATGGAAATATCTACACCGCTGCCTATATAAACATGGAAATATCAGCACGGCTATCTGTATGTAAATGGAAATATCTACAACGCTATATATAAGAACATGGAAATAAATACACTGCTACCTGTATGAACATGGAAATAGCTACACCGTGATCTGTATGAACATGGAAATAGCTACACCACTATCTGTATGAACATGGAAATATCTGCAACGCTATCTGTATGAACATGGATATATCTACACATCCATCTGGATGAACATGGAAATATCTACTCCGCTATCTGTGTAAACATGCATAGATCTTCACCGCTACCTCTATAAACATGGAAATATCTACACCGCTATCTGTATGAACATGGAAATATCCACACCGCTATCTGTATGAACATGGAAATATCTACACCGCTATCTGTTTGAACATGGAAATATCTACACCGCTATCTGCATGAAAATGGAAATATCTACACTGCTATCTGCATATACATTTAAATATCTACACAGCTATCTCTTTACACATGGAAATAACTACACCGCTATCTGTATGAACATGGAAATATCTACACCGCCATTTGTATGAACATATAAATATCTACACTGCCATCTGTATCAAGATGGAGATATCTACACTGCTATCTGTATAAACATGGAAATATCTACACCGCCATCTGTATGAACATATAAATATCTACACAGCCATCTGTATTAAGAAGGAAATATCTAAACCGCTATCTGTATAAACATGGAAATATCTACACCGCTGCCTGTATAAACAAGGAAATATCAGCACCGCTATCTGTATGAACATGGAAATATCTAAACCGCTATCTGTATGAACATGGAAATATCCACTCCGCTATCTGTATGAACATGGAAATAGCTACACCGCTATCTGTATGAACATGGATATATCAACACAGCCATCTGTATGAACATGGAAATATCTACACCGCTATCTGTATGAACATGGAAATATCTACACCGCTATCTGTTTGAACATGGAAATATCTACACCGCTATCTGCATGAAAATGGAAATATCTACACTGCTATCTGCATATACATTGAAATATCTACGCAGCTATCTCTTTACACATGGAAATAACTACACTGCTATCTGCATGAACATGGAAATATCTACACCGCCGTCTGCATGAACATGGAAATATCTGCACCGCCATCTGTATGAACATATAAATATCTACACCGCAATCTGTATTAAGATAGAGATATCTCCACTGCTATCTGTATAAACATGGAAATATCTACACCGCTATCTGTATAAACATGGAAATATCTACACCGCTATCTGTATAAACATGGAAATATCTACACCACTACCTGTATAAACATGGAAATATCAGCACCGCTATCTGTATGAAAATGGAAATATCTACACCGCCATCTGTATGAACATGGAAATATCTACACCGCTATCTCTATGAACATGGAAATATCTAAACCGCTATCTGTATGAACATGGAAATATCTACACCGCTATCTGTTTGAACATGGAAATCTCTACACCGCTGTCTGCATGAAAATGGAAATATCTACACAGATATCTGCATATACATGGAAATATCTACACAGCTATCTCTTAACACATGGAAATAACTACACCGCTATCTCTATAAACATGGATATATCTACACCGCTATCTGTATGAACATGGAAATATCTGCACCGCCATCTGTATGAACATATAAATATCTACACCGCCATCTGTATTAAGAAAGATATATCTAAACCGCTATCTGTATGAACATTGAAATATCTACACCGCTATCTGTATGAACATGGAAACATCTACACCGCTATCTGTGTAAACATGCATACATCTTCACCGCTATCTGTATAAAGATGGAAATGTCTACAAGGCTATCTGTATGAACATGGAAATATCCACACCGCTATCTGTACGAACATGGAAATATCTAAACCGCTATCTGCATGAAAATAGAAATATCTACACAGCTATCTGCATATAAATGGAAATATCTACACAGCTATCTCTTTCCACATGGAAATAACTACACCGATATCTGTATGAACATGGAAATATCTGCACCGCCATCTGTATGAACACATAAATATCTACACCGCCATCTGTATTAAGATGGAGATACCTACACCGCTATCTGTATAAACATGGAAATATCTACACCGCTATCTGTATAAACATGGAAATATCTACACCGCTATCTGTATAAACATGGAAATATCAGCACCGCTATCTGTATGAACATGGAAATATCAGCCCCTCTATCTGTATGAACATGGAAGTATCTACACCGCTATCTGTATGAACATGGAAATATCTACACCGCTATCTGTATGAACACGGAAATATCTACACCGTTATCTGTTTGAACATGGAAATATCTACACCGCTATCTGTATGAACACGGAAATATCTACACCGCTATCTGTTTGAACATGGAAATATCTACACCGCTATCTGCATGAAAATGGAAATATATACACAGCTATCTGCATATACATGGAAATATCTACACAGCTATCACTTTCCACATGGAAATAACAACACCGCTATCTGTATGAACATGGAAATATCTTCACCGCCATCTTTATGAACATGGATATATCTACACAGCCATCTGGATGAACATGGAAATATCTACACCGCTATCTGTATGAACATGGAAATATCTACACCGATATCTGTGTAAACATGAATACATCTTCACCGCTATCTGTATAAACATGGAAATATCTACACTGCTATCTGTATGAACATGGAAATATCTACACCGCTATCTGTTTGAACATGGAAATATCTACACCGCTATCTGCATGAAAATGGAAATATCTACACAGCGATCTGCATATACACGGAAATATCTACAAAGCTATCTCTTTACACATGGAAATAAGTACAGCGCTATTTCTGTAAACATGGAAATAGCTACACCGCCATCTGTATGAACATGGAAATATCTACACCGCTATCTGTATGAACATGGGAATATCTACACCGCTATCTGTATGAACATGGATATATCTACACAGCCCTCTGGATGAACATGGAAATATCCACACCGCTATCTGTGTAAACATGCATACATCTTCCCCGCTATCTGTAGAAACATGGAAATATCTACACCGCTATCTGTATGAACATGGAAATATCTACACCGCTATCTGTTTGAAGATGGAAATATATACACCGCTATCTGCATGAAAATGGAAATATCTACACAGCTATCTCCATATAGATGGAAATATCTACACAGCTATCTCTTTACACATGGAAATAACTACACCACTATCTGTATGAACATGGAAATATCTACACCGCCATCTGTATGAACATGGAAATATCTGCACCGCCATCTCTATGAACATATAAATATCTACACCGCCATCTGTATTAAGATGGAGATATCTACACCGCTATCTGAATAAACATGGAAATATCTACACCGCTATCTGTATAAACATGGAAATATCTACACCGCTATGTGTATAACCATGGAAATATCTACACCGCTACCTGTATAAACATGGAAATATCAGCACCTCTCTCTGTATGAACATGGAAATATCTACACCGCTATCTGTATGAACATGGAAATACCTAAACCGCTATCTGTATGAACATGGAAATATCTACAAAGCTATCTGAATGAACATGGAAAAGTCTACACCGCTATCTGTTTGAACATGTAAATATCTACACCGCTATCGGCATGAAAATGGAAATATCTACAAAGCTATCTGCATATACATGGAAATATCTACACAGCTATATCTATAAACATGGAAATATCTACACCGCCATCTGTATGAACATGGAAATATCTGCACCGCCATCTGTATGAACATATAAATATCTACACCGCCATCTGTATTAAGAACGAAATACCTAAACCGCTATCTGTATAAACCTGGAAATACCTACACCGCTGCCTGTATAAACATGGAAATATCAGCACCGCTATCTGTATGAACATGGAAATATCTACACCGCTATCTGTATGAACATGGAAATATCTACACTGCTATCTGTATGAACATGGAAATAGCTACACCGTTATCTGTATGAACATGGAAATAGCTACACCACTATCTGTATGAACATGGAAATATCTACACCGCTATCTGTATGAACATGGATATATCTACACAGCCATCTGGATGAACATGGAAATATCTACACCGCTATCTGTATGAACATGGAAATATGTACACCGCTATCTGTATGAACATGGATATCTCTACACAGCCATCTGGATGAACATGGAAATATCTACACCGCTGTCTGTGTAAACATGCATAGATCTTCACTGCTATCTCTATAAACATGGAAATATCTACACCGCTATCTGTATGAACATCGAAATATACACACAGCTATCTGTATGAACATGGAAATATCTACACCGCTATCTGTTTGAACATGAAAATATCTACACCTCTATCTGTATGAAAATGGAAATATCTACACTGCTATCTGCATATACATTTAAATATCTACACAGCTATTTCTTTACACATGGAAATAACTAAACCGCTATCTGTATGAACATGGAAATATCTACACCGCCATCTGTATGAACACGGAAATATCTGCACCGCCATCTGTAAGAACATATAAATATCTACACCGCCATCTGTATTGAGATGGACATATCTACACTGCTATCTGTATAAACATGGAAATATCTAAACCGCCATCTGTATGAACATATAAATATCTACACCGCCATCTGTATTAAGAAGGAAATATCTAAACCGCTATCTGTATAAACATGGAAATATCTACACCGCTGCCTGTATAAACAAGGAAATATCAGCACCGCTATCTGTATGAACATGGAAATATCTACACCGCTATCTGTATGAACATGGAAATATCTACACCGCTATCTGTATGAACATGGATATATATACACAGCCATCTGGATGAACATGGAAATATCTACACCGCTATCTGTATGAACATGGAAATATGTACACCGCTATCTGTATGAACATGGATATATCTACACAGCCATCTGGATGAACATGGAAATATCTACACCGCTATCTGTGTAAACATGCATAGATCTTCACCGCTATCTCTATAAACATGGAAATATCTACACCGCTATCTGTATGAACATGGAAATATCCACACCGCTATCTGTATGATCATGGAAATATCTACACCGCTATCTGTTTGAACATGGAAATATCTACACCGCTATCTGCATGAAAATGGAAATATCTACACTGCTATCTGCATATACATTTAAATATCTACACAGCTATCTCTTTACACATGGAAATAACTACACCGCTATCTGTATGAACATGGAAATATCTACACCGCCATCTGTATGAACACGGAAATATCTGCACCGTCATCTGTAAGAACATATAAATATCTACACTGCCATCTCTATTAAGATGGAGATGTCTACACTGCGATCTGTATAAACATGGAAATATCTACACCGCTATCTGTATGAACATGGAAATAGCTACACCGCTATCTGTATGAACATGGAAATATCTACAAAGCTATCTGAATGAACATGGAAAAATCTACACCGCTATCTGTTTGAACATGTAAATATCTACACCGCTATAGGCATGAAAATGGAAATATCTAGAAAGCTATCTGCATATACATGGAAATATCTACACAGCTATCTCTTTACACATGGAAATAACTACACCGCTATATCTATAAACATGGAAATATCTACACCGCCATCTGTATTAACATGGAAATATCTGCACCGCCATCTCTTTGAACATATAAATATCTACACCGCCATCTGTATTAAGAAGGAAATATCTAAACCGCTATCTGTATAAACCTGGAAATATCTACACCGCTGCCTGTATAAACATGGAAATATCAGCACCGCTATCTGTATGAACATGGAAATATCTACACCGCTATCTGTATGAACATGGAAATATCTACACTGCTATCTGTATGAACATGGAAATAGCTACACCGTTATCTGTATGAACATGGAAATAGCTACACCACTATCTGTATGAACATGGAAATATCTACACCGCTATCTGTATGAACATGGATATATCTACACAGCCATCTGGATGAACATGGAAATATCTACACCGCTATCTGTATGAACACGGAAATATGTACACCGCTATCTGTATGTACATGGATATATCTACACAGCCATCTGGATGAACATGGAAATATCTACACCGCTATCTGTACCAACATGGAAATATCTAAACCGCTATCTACATGAAAATACAAATATCTACACAGCTATCTGCATATACATGGAAATATCTACAAAGCTATCTCTTTACACATGGAAATACCTACACCGCTATCTCTATAAACACAGAAATATCTACACCGCCATCTGTATGAACATGGAAATATGTGCACCGCCATCTGTATAAACATATAAATATCTACACCGCCATCTGTATTAAGTTGGAGATATCTACACCGCTATCTGTATAAACTTGGAAATATCTACACCGCTATCTGTATAAACATGGAAATACCTACACCGCTATCTGTATAAACATGGAAATATCTACACCGCTACCTGTATAAACATGGAAATATCAGCACCGCTATCTGTATGAACATGGAAATATCTACACCGCTATCTCTATGAACATGGAAATAGCTACACCGCTATCTGTATGAACATGGAAATAGCTACACCGCTATCTGTATGAACATGGAAATATCTACACCACTATCTGTATGAACATGGAAATATCTACACCGCTATCTGTATGAACTTGGATATATCTACACAGCCATCTGGATGTACATGGAAATATCTACACCGCTATCTGCATGAACATGGAAATATCTACACCGCTATCAGTGTAAACATGCATACATCTTCACCGCAATCTGTATAAGCATGGAAATATCAACACCGCTATCTGTATGAACGTGGAAATATCTACACCGCTATCTGTTTGAACATGGAAATATCTAAACCGCTATAAGCATGAAAATGGAAATATCTACACAGCTATCTGCATATACATGGAAATATCTACACAGCTATCTCATTACACATGGAAATAACTACACCGCTATCTGTATGAACATGGAAATATCTGCACCGCAATCTGTATGAACATATAAATATCTACACCACCATCTGTATTAAGATGGAGATATCTACACAGCTATCTGTATAAACATGGAAATATCTACACCGCTATCTGTATAAAGATGGAAATATCTACACCGCTATCTGTATAAACATGGAAATATCAGCACCGCTCTCTGTATGAACATGGAAATATCAACCCCTCTATCTGTATGAACATGGAAGTATCTACACCGCTATCTCTATGAACATGGAAATATCTAAACCGCTATCTGCATGAAAATGGAAATATATACACAGCTATCAGCATATACATGGAAATATCTACACAGCTATCTCTTCACACATGGAAATAAATACACCGCTATCTGTATGAACATGGAAATATCTTCACCGCCATCTGTATGAACATGGATATATCTACACATTCATCTGGATGAACATGGAAATATCTACACCGCTATCTTTATGAACATGGAAATATCTACACCGCTATCTGTATGAACAAGGAAATATCTACACCGCTATCTGTTTGAACATGGAAATATCTACACCGCTATCTGCATGAAAATGGAAATATCTACACTGCTATCTGTATATACATTTAAATATCTACACAGCTATCTCTTTACACATGGAAATAACTACACCGCTATCTGTATGAACATGGAAATATCTACACCGCTATCTGTATGAACATGGAAATATCTGCACCGCCATGTGTATGAACATATAAATATCTACACCGCCATCTGTATTAAGATGGAGATATCTAAACCGCTATCTGTTTAAAAATGGAAATATCTACACCGCTATCTGTATAAACATGGAAATATCTACACCGCTATCTGTATAAACATGGAAATATCTACACCACTACCTGTATAAACATGGAAATATCAGCACCGCTGTCTGTATGAACATGTAAATATCTACAAAGCTATCTGAATGAACATGGAAAAATCTACACCGCTATCTGCATGAAAATGGAAATATCTACAAAGCTATCTGCATATACATGGAAATATCTACACAGCTATCTCTTTACACATGGAAATAACTACACCGCTATATCTATAAACATGGAAATATCTACACCGCCATCTGTATGAACATGGAAATATCTGCACCGCCATCTGTATGAACATATAAATATCTACACCGCCATCTGTATTAAGAAGGAAATATCTAAACCGCTATCTGTATAAACCTGGAAATATCTACACCGCTGCCTGTAAAAACATGGAAATATCAGCACTGCTATCTGTATGAACATGGAAATAACTACACCGCTATCTGTATGAACATGCAAATATCTACACTGCTATCTGTATGAACATGGAAATAGCTACACCGTTATCTGTATGAACATGGAAATAGCTACACCACTATCTGTATGAACATGGAAATATCTACACCGCTATCTGTATGAACATGGATATATCTACACAGCCATCTGGATGAACATGGAAATATCTACACCGCTATCTGTATGAACATGGAAATATGTACACCGCTATCTGTATGAACATGGATATATCTACACAGCCATCTGGATGAACATGGAAATATCTACACCGCTATCTGTGTAATCATGCATAGATCTTCACCGCTATCTCTATAAACATGGAAATATCTACACCGCTATCTGTATGAACATGGAAATATCCAAACCGCTATCTGTATGAACATGGAAATATCTACACCGCTATCTGTTTGAACATGGAAATATCTACACCGCTATCTGCATGAAAATGGAAATATCTACACTGCTATCTGCATATACATTTAAATATCTACACAGCTATCTCTTTACACATGGAAATAACTACACCGCTATCTGTATGAACATGGAAATATCTACACCGCCATCTGTATGAACACGGAAATATCTGCACCGTCATCTGTAAGAACATATAAATATCTACACCGCCATCTCTATTAAGATGGAGATATCTACACTGCGATCTGTATAAACATGGAAATATCTACACCGCTATCTGTATGAACATGGAAATAGCTACACCGCTATCTGTATGAACATGGAAATATCTACACCGCTATCTGCACGAACATGGAAATATCTAAAACGCTATCAGCATGAAAATAGAAATATCAACACTGCTATCTGCATATACATGGAAATATCTACAAAGCTATCTCTTTACACATGGAAATAACTACACCACTATCTCTATAATCACGGAAATATCTAAACCGCCATCTGTATGAACATGGAAATAACAGCACCGCCATCTGTATAAACATATAAATATCTACACCGCCATCTGTATTAAGATGGAGATATCTACACCGATATGTGTATAAACATGGAAATTCCTACACCGCTATCTGTAGGAACATGGAAATATCTACACCGCTATCTGTATGAACATGGATATATCTACACTGCCATCTGGATGAACATGGAAATATCTACACCGCTATCTGCATGAACATGGAAATATCTACACCGCTATCAGTGTAAACATGCATACATCTTCACCGCAATCTGTATAAGTATGGAAATATCAACACCGCTATCTGTATGAACTTGGAAATATCTACACCGCTATCTGTTTGAACATGGAAATATCTACACCGCTGTCTGCATGAAAATGGAAATATCTACACAGCTATCTGCATATACATGGAAATATCTACACATCTATCTCTTTACACATGGAAATAACTACACCGCTGTCTGTATGAACATGGAAATGTCTCCATCGCCATCTGTATGAACATACAAATATCTACACCGCCATCTATATTAAGATGGAGATAACTACACCGCTATCTGTATAAACTTGGAAATATCTACACTGCTATCTCTATGAACATGGAAATTTCTACACCGCTGTCTGTATTAACATGGAAATAGCTACACCGCTATCTGTATGAACATGGAAATATCTTCACCGCTGCCTGTATGAACATGGAAATATCTACACCGCAATCTGTATGAACATGGATATATCTACACAACCATCTGGATGAACATGGAAATATCTACACCGCTATCTGTATGAACATGGAAATATCTACACGGCTATCTGTGTAAATATGCATACATCTTCACCGCAATCTGTATAAACATGGAAATATCTACACCGCTATCTGTATGAACATGGAAATATCTACACCGCTATCTGTTTGAACATGGAAATATCTACACCGCTGTCTGCATGAAAATGGAAATATCTACACAACTATCTGCATATACATGGAAATATCTACAGAGCTATCTCTTAACACATGGAAATAACTACACCGCTATCTCTATAAACATGGAAATATCTACACCGCCATCTGTATGAACATGGAAATATCTGCACAGCAATCTGTCTGAACATATAAATATCTACACCGCCATCTGTATTAAGAAGGAAATATCTAAACCGCTATCTGTATGAACATTGAAATATCTACACCGCTATCTGTATGAACATGGAAATATCTACACCGCTATCTGTGTAAACATGCATACATCTTCACCGCTATCTGTATAAACATGGAAATGTCTACAAGGCTATCTGTATGAACATGGAAATATCTACACCGCCATCTGTATGAACATGGAAATAGCTGCACCGACATCTGTATGAACATATACATATCTACATGGCCATCTGTATTAAGATGGAGATATCTACACCGATATCTGTATAAACATGGAAATATCTACACCGCTATCTGTATAAAGATGGAAATATCTACACCGCTATCTGTATAAACATGGAAATATCAACACCGCAACCTGTATAAACATGGAAATATCAGCACCGCTATCTGTATGAACATGGAAATATCATCCCCTCTATCTGTATGAACATGGAGATATCTACACCGCTATCTGTATGAACATGGAGATATCTACACCGCTATCTGTATGAACATGGAAATATCTACACCGCTATCTGTATGAACATGGAAATATCTACACCGCTTTCTGTGTTAACATGCATACATCTTGACCGCTGTCTGTATAAACATGGAAATATCTACACCGCTATCTGTATGAACATGGATATATCTACACAGCCCTCAGAATGAACATGGAAATATCCACACCGCTATCTGTGTAAACATGCATACATCTTCACCGCTATCTGTATAAACATGGAAATATCTACACCGCTATCTGTATGACCATGGAAATATCTACACCGCTATCTGTTTGAAGATGGAAATATATACACCGCTATCTGCATGAAAACGGAAATATCTACACAGCTATCTGCATATACATGGAAATATCTACACAGCTATCTCTTTACACATGGAAATAACTACACCGCTATCTGTATGAACATGGAAATATCTACACCGCCATCTGTCTGAACATGGAAATATCTACACCGCTAACTGTATGAACATGGAAATATCTACACCGCCATCTGTATGAACATGGAAATATCTGCACCGCCATCTGTATGAACATATAAATATCTACACCGCCATCTGTATTAAGATGGAGATATCTACACTGCTATCTGTATAAACATGGACATATCTGCACCGCCATCTGTATGAACATATAAACATCTACACCGCCATCTGTATTAAGAAGGAGATATCTACACCGCTATCTGTATAAACATGGAAATATCTACACCGCTATCTGTATAAACATGGAAATATCTACACCGCTGCCTGTATAAACATGGAAATATCAGCACCGCTATCTGTATGAACATGGAAATATCTACACCGCTATCTGTAGGAACATGGAAATAGCTACACCGCTGCCTGTATAAACATGGAAATATCAGCACCGCTATCTGTATGAACATGGAAGTATCTACACCATTATCTGTATGAACATGGATATATCTACACAGCCATCTGGATGAACATGGAAATATCTACACCACTATCTGTATGAACATGGAAATACCTACACCGCCATCTGCATGAAAATGGAAATATCTACACTGCTATCTGCATATACATGGAAATATCTACACAGCTATCTCTTTACACATGGAAATAACTACACCGCTATCTGTATGAACATGGAAATATCCACACCGCCATCTGTATGAACATGGAAATATCCGCACCGCCATCTGTATGAACATATAAATATCTACACCGCCATCTGTATTAAGATGGAGATATCTACACCGCTATCTGTATAAACATGGAAATATCTACACCGCTATCTGTATAAACATGGAAATATCTACACCGCTATCTGTAAAAACATGGAAATATCTACACCGCTACCTGTATAAACATGGAAATATCAGCACCGCTATCTGTATGAACATGGAAATATCTACACCGCTATCTGTATGAACATGGAAATATCTACACCGCTATCTGTATGAACATGGAAATATCTACACCGCTATCCGTATGAACAAGGAAATATCTACACCGCTATCTGTATGAACATGGATATATCTACACAGCCCTCTGGATGAACATGGAAATATCCACACCGCTATCTGTGTAAACATGCATACATCTTCACCGCTATCTGTATAAACATGGAAATATCTACACCGCTATCTGTATGAACATGGAAATATCTACACCGCTATCTGTTTGAAGATGGAAATATATACACGGCTATCTGCATGAAAACCGAAATATCTACACAGCTATCTGCATATACATGGAAATATCTACACAGCTATCTCTTTACACATGGAAATAACTACACCGCTAACTGTATGAACATGGAAATATCTACACCGCCATCTGTATGAACATGGAAATATCTGCACCGACATCTGTATGAACATATAAATATCTACACCGCCATCTGTATTAAGACGGAGATATCTACACTGCTATCTGAATAAACATGGAAATATCTACACCGCTATCTGTATAAACATGGAAATATCTACACCGCTATCTGTATAACCATGGAAATATCTACACCGCTACCTGTATAAACATGGAAATATCAGCACCGCTATCTGTATGAACATGGAAATATCTACACCGCTGCCTGTATAAACATGGAAATATCAGCACGGCTATCTGTATGAACATGGAAATATCTACAACGCTATCTATATGAGCATGGAAATAAATACACTGCTATCTGTATGAACATGGAAATAGCTACACCGTTATCTGTATGAACATGGAAATAGCTACCCCACTATCTGTATGAACATGGAAATATCTACACCGCTATCTGTATGAACATGGATATCTCTACACAGCCATCTGGATGAACATGGAAATATCTACACCGCTATCTGTGTAAACATGCATAGATCTTCACCGCTACCTCTATAAACATGGAAATATCTACACCGCTATCTGTATGAACATGGAAATATCCACACCGCTATCTGTATGAACATGGAAATATCTACACCGCTATCTGTTTGAACATGGAAATATCTACACTGCTATCTGCATGAAAATGGAAATATCTACACTGCTATCTGCATATACATTTAAATATCTACACAGCTATCTCTTTACACATGGAAATAACTACACCGCTATCTGTATGAACATGGAAATATCTACACCGCCATCTGTATGAACACGGAAATATCTGCACAGCCATCTGTATGAACATATAAATATCTACACTGCCATCTGTATTAAGATGAAGATATCTACACTGCTATCTGTATAAACATGGAAATATCTACACCGCCATCTGTATGAACTTATAAATATCTACACAGCCATCTGTATTAAGAAGGAAATATCTAAACCGCTATCTGTATAAACATGGAAATATCTACACCGCTGCCTGTATAAACAAGGAAATATCAGCACCGCTATCTGTATGAACATGGAAATATCTACACCGCCATCTGTATGAACATGGAAATATCTGCACCACCATCTGTATGAACATATAAATATTTACGCCGCCATCTGTATTAAGATGGAGATATCTACACCGCTATCTGTATAAACATGGAAATATCTGCACCGCCATCTGTATGAACATATAAACATCTACACCGCCATCTGTATTAAGAAGGAGATATCTACACCGCTATCTGTATAAACATGGAAATATCTACACCGCTATCTGTATAAACATGGAAATATCTACACCGCTGCCTGTATAAACATGGAAATATCAGCACCGCTATCTGTATGAACATGGAAATATCTACACCGCTATCTGTAGGAACATGGAAATAGCTACACCGCTGCCTGTATACACATGGAAATATCAGCACCGCTATCTGTATGAACATGGAAGTATCTACACCACTATCTGTAGGAACATGGATATATCTACACAGCCATCTGGATGAACATGGAAATATCTACACCACTATCTGTATGAACATGGAAATATCTACACCGCTATCTGCATGAAAATGGAAATATCTACACTGCTATCTGCATATACATGGAAATATCTACACAGCTATCTCTTTACACATGGAAATAACTACACCGCTATCTGTATGAACATGGAAATATCCACACCGCCATCTGTATGAACATGGAAATATCCGCACCGCCATCTGTATGAACATATAAATATCTACACCGCCATCTGTATTAAGATGGAGATATCTACACCGCTATCTGTATAAACATGGAAATATCTACACCGCTATCTGTAAAAACATGGAAATATCTACACAGCTATCTGTATAAACATGGAAATATCTACACCGCTACCTGTATAAACATGGAACTACCAGCACCGCTATCGGTATGAACATGGAAATATCTACACCGCTATCTGTATGAACATGGATATATCTACACCGCTATATGTATGAACATGGAAATAACTTTACCGCCATCTGTATGAACATGGATATATCTACACAGCCATCTGTATGAACATGGAAATATCTACACCGCTATCTGTATAAACATGGAAATATCTACACGGCTATCTGTATAAACATGGAAATATCTACAACACTACCTGTATAAACATGGAAATATCAGCACCGCTATCTGTATGAGCATGGAAATATTTAACCGCCATCTGTATGAACATGGAAATATCTACACCGCTATCTGAATGAACATGGAAATATCTACACCGCTATCTGTATGAACATGGAAATATCTACACCGCTATCTGTTTGAACATGGAAATATCTAAACCGCTGTCTGCATGAAAATGGAAATATCTACACAGCTATCTGCATATACATGGAAATATCTACACAGCTATCTCTTAACACATGGAAATAACTACACCGCTATCTCTATAAACATGGAAATATCTACTCCGCCATCTGTATGAACATGGAAATATCTGCACCGCCATCTGTATGAACATATAAATATCTACACCGCCATCTGTATTAAGAAGGAAATATCTAAACCGCTATTTGTATGAACATTGAAATATCTACACCGCTATCTGTATGAACATGGAAATATCTACACCGCTATCTGTGTAAACATGCATACATCTTCACCGCTATCTGTATAAACATGGAAATGTCTACGAGGCTATCTGTATGAACATGGAAATATCTACACCACTATCTGTACGAACATGGAAATATCTAAACCGCTAACTGCATGAAAATAGAAATGTCTACACAGCTATCTGCATATACATGGAAATATCTACACAGCTGTCTCTTTACACATGGAAATAACTACAACGCTATCTGTATGAACATGGAAATATCTGCACCGCCATCTGTATGAACATATAAATATCTACACCGCCATCTGTATTAAGATGGAGATACCTACACCGCTATCTGTATAAACATGGAAATATCTACACCTCTATCAGTATAAACATGGAAATATCTACACCGCTCTCTGTATAAACATGGAAATATCTACACCGCTATCTGTATGAACATGGAAATATCAGCCCCTCTATCTGTATGAACATGGAAGTATCTACACCGCTATCTGTATGAACATGGAAATATCTACACCACCATCTGTATGAACACGGAAATATCTACACCACTATCTGTTTGAACATGGAAATATCTACACCGCTATCTGTATGAACACGGAAATATCTACACCGCTATCTGTTTGAACATGGAAATATCTAAACCGCTATCTGCACGAAAATGGAAATATATACACAGCTATCTGCATATACATGGAAATATCTAAGCAGCTATCCCTTTACACATGGAAATAACTACACCGCTATCTGTATGAACCTGGAAATATCTTCACCGCCATCTGTATGAACATGGATATATCTATACAGACATCTGGATAAACATGGAAATATCTACACCGCTATCTGTGTATACATGCATACATCTTCACCGCTATCTGTATAAACATGGAAATATCTACACCGCCATCTGTATGAACATGGAAATATCTGCACCGCCGTCTGTATGAACATATAAATATCTACACCGCCATCTGTATTAACAAGGAGATATCTACACCGCTATCTGTATAAAGATGGAAATATCTACACCGCTATCTGTATAAACATGGAAATATCTACACAGCTATCTGTATAAACATGGAAATATCTGCACCGCTATCTGTGTAAACATGCATACACCTTCACCGCTATCTGTATAAACATGGAAATATCTACACCGCTATCTGTATGAACATGGAAATATCTACTCCGCTATCTGTATGAACATGGAAATATCTACACCGCTATCTGTATGAACATGAATATATCTACACAGCCATCTGGATGAACATGGAAATATCTACACCGCTATCTGTGTAAACATGCATACATCTTCACCGCTATCTGTATAAACATGGAAATATCTACACCGCTATCTGTATGAACATGGAAATATCTACACCGCTATCTGTATGAACATGGAAATATCTACACCGCTATCCGTTTGAACATGGAAATATCTACTCCGCAATCTGTATGAAGATGGAAATATCTACAACGCTATCTGTGTAAACATGCATACATCTTCACCACTATCTATATAAACATGGAAATATCTACACTGCTATCTGTATGAACGTGGAAATATCTACACCGCTATCTGTTTGAACATGGAAATATCTACACCGCTGTATGCATGAAAATGGAAATATCTACACAGCTATCTGCATATACGTGGAAATATCTACAAAGCTATCTCTTTACACATGGAAATAACTACAGCGCTATCTCTATAAACATACAAATATCTACACCGCCATCTGTATGAACATGGAAATATCCGCACCGCCATCTGTATGAACATATAAATATCTACACCGCCATCTATATTAAGATGGAGATATCTACACCGCTCTCTGTATAAACTTGGAAATATCTACACCGCTATCTGTATAAACATGGAAATATCTACACCGCAGTCTATATAAACATGGAAATATCTACACCGCTACCTGTATAAACATGGAAATATCAGCACCGCTATCTGTATGAACATGGAAATATCTACACCGCTATCTAAACATGGAAATATCTACACCGCTATCTGCATGAAAATGGAAATATCTACACAGCTATCTGCATATACATGGAAATATCTACACAGCTATCTCTTTGCACATGGAAATAACTACACCGCTATCTGTATAAACATGGAAATATCTACACCTCCATCTGTATGAACATGGAAATATCGGCACCGCCATCTGTATGAACATATAGATATCTATACCGCCATCTGCATTAAGGAGATATCTACACCGCTATCTGTATAAACATGGAAATATTTACACCGCTATCTGTATAAACATGGAAATATTTACACCGCTATCTGTATAAACATGGAAATATCTACACCGCTATCTGTACAAACATGGAAATATCAGCACCGGTATCGGTATGAACATGGAAATATCTACATCGCTATCTGTATGAACATGGAAATAGCTACACCGCTATCTGTATGAACATGGAAATATCTACACCGCTATCTGTATGAACATGGAAATATCTACACCGCTATCTGTATGAACATGGAAATATCTTCACCGCCATCTGTATGACCATGGATATGTCTACACATCCATCTGGATGAACATGGAAATATCTACACCGCTATCTGTATGAAGATGGAAATATCTACAAAGCTATCTGTGTAAACATGCATACATCTTCACCGCTATCTGTATAAACATGGAAATATCTACACCGCTATCTGTATGAACATGGAAATATCTACACCGCTATCTGTTTGAACACGGAAATATCTAAACCGCTATCTGCATGAAAATGGAAATATCTACACAGCTATCTGCATATACATGGAAATATCTACACAGCTATCTCTTTACACATGGAAATAACTACACCGCTATCTGTATGAACATGGAAATATGTTCACCGCCATCTGTATGAACATGGATATATCTACACAGCCATCTGGATGAACATGGAAATATCTACACCGCTATCTGTATGAACATGGAAATATCTACACCGCTATCTGTGTAAACATGCATACATCTTCACCGCTATCTGTATAAACTTGGAAATAACTACACCGCTATCTGTATGAACATGGAAATATCTACACCGCCATCTGTATGAACATGGAAATATCTGCACCGCCATCTGTATGAACATATAAATATCTACACTGCCATCTGAATTAAAATGGAGATAACTACACTGCTATCTGTATAAACATGGAAATATCTACACCGCCATCTGTATGAAAATATAAATATCTACGCCGCCATCTGTATTAAGAAGGAAATATCTAAACCGCTATCTGTATAAACATGGAAATATCTACAACGCTGCCTGTATAAACATGGAAATATCAGAACCGCTATCTGAATGAACATGGAAATATCTACACCGCTATCTGTATGAACATGGAAATAGCTACACCGCTATCTGTATGAACATGGATATATCTACACAGCCATCTGGATGAACATGGAAATATCAACACCGCTATCTGTGTAAACATGCGTACATCTTCACCGCTATCTGTATAAACATGGAAATATCTACACCGCTATCTTTATGAACATGGAAATACCTACACCGCTATCTGTATGAACATGGAAATATCTACACCTCTATCTGTTTGAAAATGGAAATATCTACACCACTATCTGCAAGAAAATGGAAATATCTACACTGCAATCTGCATATACATTTAAGTATGTACACTGCTATCCCTTTACACATGGAAATAACTACACCATAACCTGTATGAACATGGAAATATCTACACCGCCATCTGTATGAACATGGAAATATCTGCACCGCCATCTGTATGAAAATATAAATATCTACACCGCCATCTGTATTAAGATAGAGATGTCTCCACTGCTATCTGTATAAACATGGAAATATCTACACCGCTATCTGTATAAACATGGTAATATCTACACCACTACCTGTATAAACATGGAAATATCAGCACCGCTATCTGTATGAACATGGAAATATCTTCACCGCTATCTGTATGAACATGGAAATATCTACACCGCTATCTGTATGAACATGGAAATATCTACACCGCTATCTGTATGAACATGGAAATATCTACACCGCTATCTGTTTGAACATGGAAATATCTACACCGCTATCTGCATGAAAATGGAAATATCTACACAGCTATCTGCATATACAGGGAAATATCTACACAGCTATCTCTTTACACATGGAAATAACTACACCGCTATCTCTATAAACACGGAAATATCTACACCGCCATCTGTATGAACATGGAAATATCTGCTCCGCCATCTGTATGAACATATAAATATCTACACCGCCACCTGTATTAAGAAGGAGATATCAACACCGCTATCTGTATAAGGATGGAAATATCTACACCGCTATCTGTATAAACATGGAAATATCTACACAGCTATCTGTATAAACATGGAAATATCAACACCGCTACCTGTATAAACATGGAAATATCAGCACCGCTATCGGTATGAACATGTAAATATCTACACCGCTATCTGTATGAACATGGATATATCTACACCGCTATCTGTATGAACATGGAAATATCTTTACCGCCATCTGTATGAACATGGATATATCTACACAGCCATCTGTATGAACATGGAAATATCTACACCGCTATCTGCATGAACATGTAAATATGTACACCGCTATCTGTATGAACATGTAAATAACTTCACCGCCATCTGTATGAAAAAGGATATGGCTACACAGCCATCTGGATGAACATGGAAATATCTACACCGCGATCTGTATGAACATGGAAATATCTACACCGCTACCTGTACAAACATGGAAATATCAGCACCGGTATCGGTACGAACATGGCAGTATCTACACCGCTATCTCTATGATCATGGAAATAGCTACACCGCTATCTGTATGAACATGGAAATATCTACACCGCTATCTGTTTGAACATGGAAATATCTACACCGCTGTCTGCATGAAAATGTAAATATCTACACCGCTATCTGCATATACATGGAAATATCTACTCAGCTAACTCTTTACACATGGAAATAACTACACCGCTATCTCTATAAACATGGAAATAGCTACACCGCCATCTGTATGAACATGGAAATATCTGCACCGCCATCTGTATGAACATATAAATATCTACACCGCCATCTGTATTAAGGAGGAGATATCTACACCGCTATCTGTATAAAGATGGAAATATCTACACCGCTATCTGTATAAACATGGAAATATCTACACAGCTATCTGTATAAACATGGAAATATCTACACCGCTACCTGTATAAACATGGAAATACCAGCACCGCTATCGGTATGAACATGGAAATATCTACACCGCTATCTGTATGAACATGGATATATCTACACCGCTATCTGTATGAACATGGAAATAACTTTACCGCCATCTGTATGAACATGGATATATCTACACAGCCATCTGTATGAACATGGAAATATCTACACCGCTATCTGTATGAACATGGAAATATCTACACCGCTATCTGTATGAACATGTAAATATCTTCACCGCCATCTGTATGAAAACGGATATGGCTACACAGCCATCTGGATGAACATGGAAATATCTACACCACGATCTGTATGAACATTGAAATATCTACACCGCTATGTGTGTAAACATGCATACACCTTAACCGCTATCTATATAACCATGGAAATATCTACACCGCTAACTGTATGAACATGGAAATATCTACACCGCTGTCTGTTTGAACATGGAAATATCTAAAGCGCTATCTGCATGAAAATGGAAATATTTACACAGCTATCTGCATATACATGGAAATATCTACACAGCTATCTCTTTACACGTGGAAATAACTACACCGCTATCTGTATGAACATGGAAATATCTTCACCGCCATCTGTATGAACATGGATATATCTACACAGCCATCTGGATGATCATGGAAATATCTACACCGCTATCAGTATGAAGATGGAAATATCTACAACGCTATCTGTGTAAACATGCATACATGTTCACCGCTATCTATATAAACATGGAAATATCTACACTGCTATCTGTATGAACATGGAAATATCTACACCGCTATCTGTTTGAACACGGAAATATCTACACCGCTGTCTGCATGAAAATGGAAATATCTACACAGCTATCTGCATATACATGGAAATATCTACACAGCTATCTCTTTACACATGGAAATAACTACACCGCTATCTCTATAAACATGGAAATATCTACACCTCCATCTGTATGAACATGGAAATATCTACACCGCTATCTGTGTAAACATGCATACATCTTCACCGCTATCAGTATAAACATGGAAATATCTACACCGCTATCTGTATGAACATGGAAATAGCTACACCGCTATCTGTATGAACATGGAAATATCTACACCGCTATCTGTATGAACATGGATATATCTACACAGCCATCTGGATGAACATGGAAATATCTACACCGCTCTCTGTGTAAACATGCATACATCTTCACCGCTATCTGTATAAACATGGAAATAACTACACCGCTATCTGTATGAATATGGAAATATCTACACCGCTATCTGTATGAACATGGAAATATCTACACCGCTATCTGTTTGAACATGGAAATATCTACACCGCTATCTGCATGAAAATGGAAATATCTACACTGCTATCTGCATATACATGGAAATATCTACACAGCTATCTCTTTACACATGGAAATAACTACACCGCTATCTGTATGAACATGGAAATATCCACACCGCCATCTGTATGAACATGGAAATATCTGCACCGCCATCTGTATGAACATATAAATATCTACACCGCCATCTGTATTAAGATGGAGATATCTACACCGCTATCTGTATAAACATGGAAATATCTACACCGCTATCTGTATAAACATGGAAATATCTACACCACTATCTGTATAACCATGGAAATATCTACACCGCTACCTGTATAAATATGGAAATATCAGCACCGCTATCTGTATGAACATGGAAATATCTACACCGCTGCCTATATAAACATGGAAATATCAGCACGGCTATCTGTATGTAAATGGAAATATCTACAACGCTATATATAAGAACATGGAAATAAATACACTGCTACCTGTATGAACATGGAAATAGCTACACCGTGATCTGTATGAACATGGAAATAGCTACACCACTATCTGTATGAACATGGAAATATCTGCAACGCTATCTGTATGAACATGGATATATCTACACATCCATCTGGATGAACATGGAAATATCTACTCCGCTATCTGTGTAAACATGCATAGATCTTCACCGCTACCTCTATAAACATGGAAATATCTACACCGCTATCTGTATGAACATGGAAATATCCACACCGCTATCTGTATGAACATGGAAATATCTACACCGCTATCTGTTTGAACATGGAAATATCTACACCGCTATCTGCATGAAAATGGAAATATCTACACTGCTATCTGCATATACATTTAAATATCTACACAGCTATCTCTTTACACATGGAAATAACTACACCGCTATCTGTATGAACATGGAAATATCTACACCGCCATCTGTATGAACATATAAATATCTACACTGCCATCTGTATCAAGATGGAGATATCTACACTGCTGTCTGTATAAACATGGAAATATCTACACCGCCCTCTGTATGAACATATAAATATCTACACAGTCATCTGTATTAAGAAGGAAATATCTAAACCGCTATCTGTATAAACATGGAAATATCTACACCGCTGCCTGTATAAACAAGGAAATATCAGCACCGCTATCTGTATGAACATGGAAATATCTAAACCGCTATCTGTATGAACATGGAAATATCCACTCCGCTATCTGTATGAACATGGAAATAGCTACACCGCTATCTGTATGAACATGGATATATCAACACAGCCATCTGTATGAACATGGAAATATCTACACCGCTATCTGTATGAACATGGAAATATCTACACCGCTATCTGTTTGAACATGGAAATATCTACACCGCTATCTGCATGAAAATGGAAATATCTACACTGCTATCTGCATATACATTGAAATATCTACGCAGCTATCTCTTTACACATGGAAATAACTACACTGCTATCTGCATGAACATGGAAATATCTACACCGCCGTCTGCATGAACATGGAAATATCTGCACCGCCATCTGTATGAACATATAAATATCTACACCGCAATCTGTATTAAGATAGAGATATCTCCACTGCTATCTGTATAAACATGGAAATATCTACACCGCTATCTGTATAAACATGGAAATATCTACACCGCTATCTGTATAAACATGGAAATATCTACACCACTACCTGTATAAACATGGAAATATCAGCACCGCTATCTGTATGAAAATGGAAATATCTACACCGCCATCTGTATGAACATGGAAATATCTACACCGCTATCTCTATGAACATGGAAATATCTAAACCGCTATCTGTATGAACATGGAAATATCTACACCGCTATCTGTTTGAACATGGAAATATCTACACCGCTGTCTGCATGAAAATGGAAATATCTACACAGATATCTGCATATACATGGAAATATCTACACAGCTATCTCAACACATGGAAATAACTACACCGCTATCTCTATAAACATGGATATATCTACACCGCTATCTGTATGAACATGGAAATATCTGCACCGCCATCTGTATGAACATATAAATATCTACACCGCCATCTGTATTAAGAAAGATATATCTAAACCGCTATCTGTATGAACATTGAAATATCTACACCGCTATCTGTATGAACATGGAAACATCTACACCGCTATCTGTGTAAACATGCATACATCTTCACCGCTATCTGTATAAAGATGGAAATGTCTACAAGGCTATCTGTATGAACATGGAAATATCCACACCGCTATCTGTACGAACATGGAAATATCTAAACCGCTATCTGCATGAAAATAGAAATATCTACACAGCTATCTGCATATACATGGAAATATCTACACAGCTATCTCTTTACACATGGAAATAACTACACCGATATCTGTATGAACATGGAAATATCTGCACCGCCATCTGTATGAACACATAAATATCTACACCGCCATCTGTATTAAGATGGAGATACCTACACCGCTATCTGTATAAACATGGAAATATCTACACCGCTATCTGTATAAACATGGAAATATCTACACCGCTATCTGTATAAACATGGAAATATCAGCACCGCTATCTGTATGAACATGGAAATATCAGCCCCTCTATCTGTATGAACATGGAAGTATCTACACCGCTATCTGTATGAACATGGAAATATCTACACCGCTATCTGTATGAACACGGAAATATCTACACCGTTATCTGTTTGAACATGGAAATATCTACACCGCTATCTGTATGAACACGGAAATATCTACACCGCTATCTGTTTGAACATGGAAATATCTACACCGCTATCTGCATGAAAATGGAAATATATACACAGCTATCTGCATATACATGGAAATATCTACACAGCTATCACTTTCCACATGGAAATAACAACACCGCTATCTGTATGAACATGGAAATATCTTCACCGCCATCTTTATGAACATGGATATATCTACACAGCCATCTGGATGAACATGGAAATATCTACACCGCTATCTGTATGAACATGGAAATATCTACACCGATATCTGTGTAAACATGAATACATCTTCACCGCTATCTGTATAAACATGGAAATATCTACACTGCTATCTGTATGAACATGGAAATATCTACACCGCTATCTGTTTGAACATGGAAATATCTACACCGCTATCTGCATGAAAATGGAAATATCTACACAGCGATCTGCATATACATGGAAATATCTACAAAGCTATCTCTTTACACATGGAAATAAGTACAGCGCTATTTCTATAAACATGGAAATAGCTACACCGCCATCTGTATGAACATGGAAATATCTACACCGCTATCTGTATGAACATGGGAATATCTACACCGCTATCTGTATGAACATGGATATATCTACACAGCCCTCTGGATGAACATGGAAATATCCACACCGCTATCTGTGTAAACATGCATACATCTTCCCCGCTATCTGTAGAAACATGGAAATATCTACACCGCTATCTGTATGAACATGGAAATATCTACACCGCTATCTGTTTGAAGATGGAAATATATACACCGCTATCTGCATGAAAATGGAAATATCTACACAGCTATCTCCATATAGATGGAAATATCTACACAGCTATCTCTTTACACATGGAAATAACTACACCACTATCTGTATGAACATGGAAATATCTACACCGCCATCTGTATGAACATGGAAATATCTGCACCGCCATCTCTATGAACATATAAATATCTACACCGCCATCTGTATTAAGATGGAGATATCTACACAGCTATCTGAATAAACATGGAAATATCTACACCGCTATCTGTATAAACATGGAAATATCTACACCGCTATGTGTATAACCATGGAAATATCTACACCGCTACCTGTATAAACATGGAAATATCAGCACCTCTCTCTGTATGAACATGGAAATATCTACACCGCTATCTGTATGAACATGGAAATACCTAAACCGCTATCTGTATGAACATGGAAATATCTACAAAGCTATCTGAATGAACATGGAAAAGTCTACACCGCTATCTGTTTGAACATGTAAATATCTACACCGCTATCGGCATGAAAATGGAAATATCTACAAAGCTATCTGCATATACATGGAAATATCTACACAGCTATATCTATAAACATGGAAATATCTACACCGCCATCTGTATGAACATGGAAATATCTGCACCGCCATCTGTATGAACATATAAATATCTACACCGCCATCTGTATTAAGAAGGAAATACCTAAACCGCTATCTGTATAAACCTGGAAATACCTACACCGCTGCCTGTATAAACATGGAAATATCAGCACCGCTATCTGTATGAACATGGAAATATCTACACCGCTATCTGTATGAACATGGAAATATCTACACTGCTATCTGTATGAACATGGAAATAGCTACACCGTTATCTGTATGAACATGGAAATAGCTACACCACTATCTGTATGAACATGGAAATATCTACACCGCTATCTGTATGAACATGGATATATCTACACAGCCATCTGGATGAACATGGAAATATCTACACCGCTATCTGTATGAACATGGAAATATGTACACCGCTATCTGTATGAACATGGATATATCTACACAGCCATCTGGATGAACATGGAAATATCTACACCGCTGTCTGTGTAAACATGCATAGATCTTCACTGCTATCTCTATAAACATGGAAATATCTACACCGCTATCTTTATGAACATCGAAATATACACACAGCTATCTGTATGAACATGGAAATATCTACACCGCTATCTGTTTGAACATGAAAATATCTACACCTCTATCTGTATGAAAATGGAAATATCTACACTGCTATCTGCATATACATTTAAATATCTACACAGCTATTTCTTTACACATGGAAATAACTAAACCGCTATCTGTATGAACATGGAAATATCTACACCGCCATCTGTATGAACACGGAAATATCTGCACCGCCATCTGTAAGAACATATAAATATCTACACCGCCATCTGTATTGAGATGGACATATCTACACTGCTATCTGTATAAACATGGAAATATCTAAACCGCCATCTGTATGAACATATAAATATCTACACCGCCATCTGTATTAAGAAGGAAATATCTAAACCGCTATCTGTATAAACATGGAAATATCTACACCGCTGCCTGTATAAACAAGGAAATATCAGCACCGCTATCTGTATGAACATGGAAATATCTACACCGCTATCTGTATGAACATGGAAATATCTACACCGCTATCTGTATGAACATGGATATATATACACAGCCATCTGGATGAACATGGAAATATCTACACCGCTATCTGTATGAACATGGAAATATGTACACCGCTATCTGTATGAACATGGATATATCTACACAGCCATCTGGATGAACATGGAAATATCTACACCGCTATCTGTGTAAACATGCATAGATCTTCACCGCTATCTCTATAAACATGGAAATATCTACACCGCTATCTGTATGAACATGGAAATATCCACACCGCTATCTGTATGATCATGGAAATATCTACACCGCTATCTGTTTGAACATGGAAATATCTACACCGCTATCTGCATGAAAATGGAAATATCTACACTGCTATCTGCATATACATTTAAATATCTACACAGCTATCTCTTTACACATGGAAATAACTACACCGCTATCTGTATGAACATGGAAATATCTACACCGCCATCTGTATGAACACGGAAATATCTGCACCGTCATCTGTAAGAACATATAAATATCTACACTGCCATCTCTATTAAGATGGAGATGTCTACACTGCGATCTGTATAAACATGGAAATATCTACACCGCTATCTGTATGAACATGGAAATAGCTACACCGCTATCTGTATGAACATGGAAATATCTACAAAGCTATCTGAATGAACATGGAAAAATCTACACCGCTATCTGTTTGAACATGTAAATATCTACACCGCTATAGGCATGAAAATGGAAATATCTAGAAAGCTATCTGCATATACATGGAAATATCTACACAGCTATCTCTTTACACATGGAAATAACTACACCGCTATATCTATAAACATGGAAATATCTACACCGCCATCTGTATGAACATGGAAATATCTGCACCGCCATCTCTTTGAACATATAAATATCTACACCGCCATCTGTATTAAGAAGGAAATATCTAAACCGCTATCTGTATAAACCTGGAAATATCTACACCGCTGCCTGTATAAACATGGAAATATCAGCACCGCTATCTGTATGAACATGGAAATATCTACACCGCTATCTGTATGAACATGGAAATATCTACACTGCTATCGGTATGAACATGGAAATAGCTACACCGTTATCTGTATGAACATGGAAATAGCTACACCACTATCTGTATGAACATGGAAATATCTACACCGCTATCTGTATGAACATGGATATATCTACACAGCCATCTGGATGAACATGGAAATATCTACACCGCTATCTGTATGAACACGGAAATATGTACACCGCTATCTGTATGTACATGGATATATCTACACAGCCATCTGGATGAACATGGAAATATCTACACCGCTATCTGTACCAACATGGAAATATCTAAACCGCTATCTACATGAAAATACAAATATCTACACAGCTATCTGCATATACATGGAAATATCTACAAAGCTATCTCTTTACACATGGAAATACCTACACCGCTATCTCTATAAACACAGAAATATCTACACCGCCATCTGTATGAACATGGAAATATGTGCACCGCCATCTGTATAAACATATAAATATCTACACCGCCATCTGTATTAAGTTGGAGATATCTACACCGCTATCTGTATAAACTTGGAAATATCTACACCGCTATCTGTATAAACATGGAAATACCTACACCGCTATCTGTATAAACATGGAAATATCTACACCGCTACCTGTATAAACATGGAAATATCAGCACCGCTATCTGTATGAACATGGAAATATCTACACCGCTATCTCTATGAACATGGAAATAGCTACACCGCTATCTGTATGAACATGGAAATAGCTACACCGCTATCTGTATGAACATGGAAATATCTACACCACTATCTGTATGAACATGGAAATATCTACACCGCTATCTGTATGAACTTGGATATATCTACACAGCCATCTGGATGTACATGGAAATATCTACACCGCTATCTGCATGAACATGGAAATATCTACACCGCTATCAGTGTAAACATGCATACATCTTCACCGCAATCTGTATAAGCATGGAAATATCAACACCGCTATCTGTATGAACGTGGAAATATCTACACCGCTATCTGTTTGAACATGGAAATATCTAAACCGCTATAAGCATGAAAATGGAAATATCTACACAGCTATCTGCATATACATGGAAATATCTACACAGCTATCTCATTACACATGGAAATAACTACACCGCTATCTGTATGAACATGGAAATATCTGCACCGCAATCTGTATGAACATATAAATATCTACACCACCATCTGTATTAAGATGGAGATATCTACACAGATATCTGTATAAACATGGAAATATCTACACCGCTATCTGTATAAAGATGGAAATATCTACACCGCTATCTGTATAAACATGGAAATATCAGCACCGCTCTCTGTATGAACATGGAAATATCAACCCCTCTATCTGTATGAACATGGAAGTATCTACACCGCTATCTCTATGAACATGGAAATATCTAAACCGCTATCTGCATGAAAATGGAAATATATACACAGCTATCAGCATATACATGGAAATATCTACACAGCTATCTCTTCACACATGGAAATAAATACACCGCTATCTGTATGAACATGGAAATATCTTCACCGCCATCTGTATGAACATGGATATATCTACACATTCATCTGGATGAACATGGAAATATCTACACCGCTATCTTTATGAACATGGAAATATCTACACCGCTATCTGTATGAACAAGGAAATATCTACACCGCTATCTGTTTGAACATGGAAATATCTACACCGCTATCTGCATGAAAATGGAAATATCTACACTGCTATCTGTATATACATTTAAATATCTACACAGCTATCTCTTTACACATGGAAATAACTACACCGCTATCTGTATGAACATGGAAATATCTACACCGCTATCTGTATGAACATGGAAATATCTGCACCGCCATGTGTATGAACATATAAATATCTACACCGCCATCTGTATTAAGATGGAGATATCTAAACCGCTATCTGTTTAAAAATGGAAATATCTACACCGCTATCTGTATAAACATGGAAATATCTACACCGCTATCTGTATAAACATGGAAATATCTACACCACTACCTGTATAAACATGGAAATATCAGCACCGCTGTCTGTATGAACATGTAAATATCTACAAAGCTATCTGAATGAACATGGAAAAATCTACACCGCTATCTGCATGAAAATGGAAATATCTACAAAGCTATCTGCATATACATGGAAATATCTACACAGCTATCTCTTTACACATGGAAATAACTACACCGCTATATCTATAAACATGGAAATATCTACACCGCCATCTGTATGAACATGGAAATATCTGCACCGCCATCTGTATGAACATATAAATATCTACACCGCCATCTGTATTAAGAAGGAAATATCTAAACCGCTATCTGTATAAACCTGGAAATATCTACACCGCTGCCTGTAAAAACATGGAAATATCAGCACTGCTATCTGTATGAACATGGAAATATCTACACCGCTATCTGTATGAACATGGAAATATCTACACTGCTATCTGTATGAACATGGAAATAGCTACACCGTTATCTGTATGAACATGGAAATAGCTACACCACTATCTGTATGAACATGGAAATATCTACACCGCTATCTGTATGAACATGGATATATCTACACAGCCATCTGGATGAACATGGAAATATCTACACCGCTATCTGTATGAACATGGAAATATGTACACCGCTATCTGTATGAACATGGATATATCTACACAGCCATCTGGATGAACATGGAAATATCTACACCGCTATCTGTGTAATCATGCATAGATCTTCACCGCTATCTCTATAAACATGGAAATATCTACACCGCTATCTGTATGAACATGGAAATATCCACACCGCTATCTGTATGAACATGGAAATATCTACACCGCTATCTGTTTGAACATGGAAATATCTACACCGCTATCTGCATGAAAATGGAAATATCTACACTGTTATCTGCATATACATTTAAATATCTACACAGCTATCTCTTTACACATGGAAATAACTACACCGCTATCTGTATGAACATGGAAATATCTACACCGCCATCTGTATGAACACGGAAATATCTGCACCGTCATCTGTAAGAACATATAAATATCTACACCGCCATCTCTATTAAGATGGAGATATCTACACTGCGATCTGTATAAACATGGAAATATCTACACCGCTATCTGTATGAACATGGAAATAGCTACACCGCTATCTGTATGAACATGGAAATATCTACACCGCTATCTGCACGAACATGGAAATATCTAAAACGCTATCAGAATGAAAATAGAAATATCAACACTGCTATCTGCATATACATGGAAATATCTACAAAGCTATCTCTTTACACATGGAAATAACTACACCACTATCTCTATAATCACGGAAATATCTAAACCGCCATCTGTATGAACATGGAAATAACAGCACCGCCATCTGTATAAACATATAAATATCTACACCGCCATCTGTATTAAGATGGAGATATCTACACCGATATGTGTATAAACATGGAAATTCCTACACCGCTATCTGTAGGAACATGGAAATATCTACACCGCTATCTGTATGAACATGGATATATCTACACTGCCATCTGGATGAACATGGAAATATCTACACCGCTATCTGCATGAACATGGAAATATCTACACCGCTATCAGTGTAAACATGCATACATCTTCACCGCAATCTGTATAAGTATGGAAATATCAACACCGCTATCTGTATGAACTTGTAAATATCTACACCGCTATCTGTTTGAACATGGAAATATCTACACCGCTGTCTGCATGAAAATGGAAATATCTACACAGCTATCTGCATATACATGGAAATATCTACACATCTATCTCTTTACACATGGAAATAACTACACCGCTGTCTGTATGAACATGGAAATGTCTCCATCGCCATCTGTATGAACATACAAATATCTACACCGCCATCTATATTAAGATGGAGATAACTACACCGCTATCTGTATAAACTTGGAAATATCTACACTGCTATCTCTATGAACATGGAAATTTCTACACCGCTGTCTGTATTAACATGGAAATAGCTACACCGCTATCTGTATGAACATGGAAATATCTTCACCGCTACCTGTATGAACATGGAAATATCTACACCGCAATCTGTATGAACATGGATATATCTACACAACCATCTGGATGAACATGGAAATATCTACACCGCTATCTGTATGAACATGGAAATATCTACACGGCTATCTGTGTAAATATGCATACATCTTCACCGCAATCTGTATAAACATGGAAATATCTACACCGCTATCTGTATGAACATGGAAATATCTACACCGCTATCTGTTTGAACATGGAAATATCTACACCGCTGTCTGCATGAAAATGGAAATATCTACACAACTATCTGCATATACATGGAAATATCTACAGAGCTATCTCTTAACACATGGAAATAACTACACCGCTATCTCTATAAACATGGAAATATCTACACCGCCATCTGTATGAACATGGAAATATCTGCACAGCAATCTGTCTGAACATATAAATATCTACACCGCCATCTGTATTAAGAAGGAAATATCTAAACCGCTATCTGTATGAACATTGAAATATCTACACCGCTATCTGTATGAACATGGAAATATCTACACCGCTATCTGTGTAAACATGCATACATCTTCACCGCTATCTGTATAAACATGGAAATGTCTACAAGGCTATCTGTATGAACATGGAAATATCTACACCGCCATCTGTATGAACATGGAAATAGCTGCACCGACATCTGTATGAACATATACATATCTACATGGCCATCTGTATTAAGATGGAGATATCTACACCGATATCTGTATAAACATGGAAATATCTACACCGCTATCTGTATAAAGATGGAAATATCTACACCGCTATCTGTATAAACATGGAAATATCAACACCGCAACCTGTATAAACATGGAAATATCAGCACCGCTATCTGTATGAACATGGAAATATCATCCCCTCTATCTGTATGAACATGGAGATATCTACACCGCTATCTGTATGAACATGGAGATATCTACACCGCTATCTGTATGAACATGGAAATATCTACACCGCTATCTGTATGAACATGGAAATATCTACACCGCTTTCTGTGTTAACATGCATACATCTTGACCGCTGTCTGTATAAACATGGAAATATCTACACCGCTATCTGTATGAACATGGATATATCTACACAGCCCTCAGAATGAACATGGAAATATCCACACCGCTATCTGCGTAAACATGCATACATCTTCACCGCTATCTGTATAAACATGGAAATATCTACACCGCTATCTGTATGACCATGGAAATATCTACACCGCTATCTGTTTGAAGATGGAAATATATACACCGCTATCTGCATGAAAACGGAAATATCTACACAGCTATCTGCATATACATGGAAATATCTACACAGCTATCTCTTTACACATGGAAATAACTACACCGCTATCTGTATGAACATGGAAATATCTACACCGCCATCTGTCTGAACATGGAAATATCTACACCGCTAACTGTATGAACATGGAAATATCTACACCGCCATCTGTATGAACATGGAAATATCTGCACCGCCATCTGTATGAACATATAAATATCTACACCGCCATCTGTATTAAGATGGAGATATCTACACTGCTATCTGTATAAACATGGACATATCTGCACCGCCATCTGTATGAACATATAAACATCTACACCGCCATCTGTATTAAGAAGGAGATATCTACACCGCTATCTGTATAAACATGGAAATATCTACACCGCTATCTGTATAAACATGGAAATATCTACACCGCTGCCTGTATAAACATGGAAATATCAGCACCGCTATCTGTATGAACATGGAAATATCTACACCGCTATCTGTAGGAACATGGAAATAGCTACACCGCTGCCTGTATAAACATGGAAATATCAGCACCGCTATCTGTATGAACATGGAAGTATCTACACCACTATCTGTATGAACATGGATATATCTACACAGCCATCTGGATGAACATGGAAATATCTACACCACTATCTGTATGAACATGGAAATACCTACACCGCTATCTGCATGAAAATGGAAATGTCTACACTGCTATCTGCATATACATGGAAATATCTACACAGCTATCTCTTTACACATGGAAATAACTACACCGCTATCTGTATGAACATGGAAATATCCACACCGCCATCTGTATGAACATGGAAATATCTGCACCGCCATTTGTATGAACATATAAATATCTACACCGCCATCTGTATTAAGATGGAGATATCTACACCGCTATCTGTATAAACATGGAAATATCTACACCGCTATCTGTATAAACATGGAAATATCTACACCGCTATCTGTAAAAACATGGAAATATCTACACCGCTACCTGTATAAACATGGAAATATCAGCACCGCTATCTGTATGAACATGGAAATATCTACACCGCTATCTGTATGAACATGGAAATATCTACACCGCTATCTGTATGAACATGGAAATATCTACACCGCTATCAGTATGAACAAGGAAATATCTACACCGCTATCTGTATGAACATGGATATATCTACACAGCCCTCTGGATGAACATGGAAATATCCACACCGCCATCTGTGTAAACATGCATACATCTTCACCGCTATCTGTATAAACATGGAAATATCTACACCGCTATCTGTATGAACATGGAAATATCTACACCGCTATCTGTTTGAAGATGGAAATATATACACCGCTATCTGCATGAAAACCGAAATATCTACACAGCTATCTGCATATACATGGAAATATCTACACAGCTATCTCTTTACACATGGAAATAACTACACCGCTAACTGTATGAACATGGAAATATCTACACCGCCATCTGTATGAACATGGAAATATCTGCACCGACATCTGTATGAACATATAATTATCTACACCGCCATCTGTATTAAGACGGAGATATCTACACTGCTATCTGAATAAACATGGAAATATCTACACCGATATCTGTATAAACATGGAAATATCTACACCGCTATCTGTATAACCATGGAAATATCTACACCGCTACCTGTATAAACATGGAAATATCAGCACCGCTATCTGTATGAACATGGAAATATCTACACCGCTGCCTGTATAAACATGGAAATATCAGCACGGCTATCTGTATGAACATGGAAATATCTACAACGCTATCTATATGAACATGGATATAAATACACTGCTATCTGTATGAACATGGAAATAGCTACACCGTTATCTGTATGAACATGGAAATAGCTACCCCACTATCTGTATGAACATGGAAATATCTACACCGCTATCTGTATGAACATGGATATATCTACACAGCCATCTGGATGAACATGGAAATATCTACACCGCTATCTGTGTAAACATGCATAGATCTTCACCGCTACCTCTATAAACATGGAAATATCTACACCGCTATCTGTATGAACATGGAAATATCCACACCGCTATCTGTATGAACATGGAAATATCTACACCGCTATCTGTTTGAACATGGAAATATCTACACCGCTATCTGCATGAAAATGGAAATATCTACACTGCTATCTGCATATACATTTAAATATCTACACAGCTATCTCTTTACACATGGAAATAACTACACCGCTATCTGTATGAACATGGAAATATCTACACCGCCATCTGTATGAACACGGAAATATCTGCACAGCCATCTGTATGAAAATATAAATATCTACACTGCCATCTGTATTAAGATGGAGATATCTACACTGCTATCTGTATAAACATGGAAATATCTACACCGCCATCTGTATGAACATATAAATATCTACACAGCCATCTGTATTAAGAAGGAAACATCTAAACCGCTATCTGTATAAACATGGAAATATCTACACCGCTGCCTGTATAAACAAGGAAATATCAGCACCGCTATCTGTATGAACATGGAAATATCTACACCGCTATCTGTATGAACATGGAAATATCTACTCCGCTATCTGTATGAACATGGAAATAGCTACACCGCTATCTGTATGAACATGGATATATCTACACAGCCATCTGGATGAACATGGAAATATCTACACCGCTATCTGTATAAACATGGAAATATCTACACCGCTATCTGTGTGAACATGGAAATATCTACACCGCTATCTATATGAACATGGAAATATCTACACCGCTATCTGTTTGATCATGGAAATATCTACACCGCTATCTGCATGAAAATGGAAATATCTACACTGCTATCTGCATATACATTTAAATATCTACACAGCTATCTCTTTACACATGGAAATAACTACACTGCTATCTGCATGAACATGGAAATATCTACACCGCCGTCTGTATGAACATGGAAATATCTGCAGCGCCATCTGTATGAACATATAAATATCTACACCGCAATCTGTATTAAGATAGAGATATCTCCACTGCTATCTGTATAAACATGGAAATATCTACACCGCTATCTGTATAAACATGGAAATATCTACACCGCTATCTGTATAAACATGGAAATATCTACACCACTACCTGTATAAACATGGAAATATCAGCACCGCTATCTGTATGAAAACGGAAATATCTACACCGCCATCTGTATGAACATGGAAATATCTACACCGCTATCTCTATGAACATGGAAATATCTAAACCGCTATCTGTATGAACATGGAAATATCTACACCGCTATCTGTTTGAACATGGAAATATCTACACCGCTGTCTGCATGAAAATGGAAATATCTACACAGCTATCTGCATATACATGGAAATATCTACACAGCTATCTCTTAACACATGGAAATAACTACACCGCTATCTCTATAAACATGGATATATCTACACCGCTATCTCTATGAACATGGAAATATCTACACCGCTATCTTTATGAACATGGAAATATCTACACCACTATCTGTGTAAACATGCATACATCTTCACCGCTATCTGTATAAACATGGAAATATCTACACTGCCATCTATATGAACATGGAAATGTCTACACCGCTATCTGTTTGAACATGGAAATATCTACACCGCTATCTGCATGAAAATGGAAATATCTACAAAGCTATCTGCATATACATGGAAATATCTACACAGCTATCTCTTTACACATGGAAATAACTACACCGCTATATCTATAAACATGGAAATATCTACACCGCCATCTGTATGAACATGGAAATATCTGCACCACCATCTCTATTAACATATAAATATCTACACCGCCATCTGTATTAAGAAGGAAATATCTAAACCGCTATCTGTATGAACATGGAAATATCTAAACCGCTATCTCTATGAACATTGAAGTATCTACACCGTTATCTGTATGAACATGGAAATATCTACACCGCTTTCTGTGTTAACATGCATACATCTTGACCGCTCTCTGTATAAACATGGAAATATCTACAACGCTATCTGTATGAACATGGAAATATCTACATCGCTATCTGCACGAACATGGAAATATCTAAAACGCTATCAGCATGAAAATAGAAATATCTACACTGCTATCTGCATATACATGGAAATATCTACAAAGCTATCTCTTTACACATGGAAATAACTACACCACTATCTCTATAAGCACGGAAATATCTACAACGCCATCTGTATGAACATGGAAATAACAGCACCGCCATCTGTATAAACATATAAATATCTACACCGCCATCTGTATTAAGATGGAGATATCTACACCGATATGTGTATAAACATGGAAATACCTACACCGCTATCTGTAGGAACATGGAAATATCTACACCGCTATCTGTATGAACATGGATATATCTACACTGCCATCTGGATGAACATGGAAATATCTACACCGCTATCTGCATGAACATGGAAATATCTACACCGCTATCAGTGTAAACATGCATACATCTTCACCGCTATCTGTATAAACATGGAATTATCTACACCGCTATCAGTGTAAACATGCATACATCTTCACCGCAATCTGTATAAGTATGGAAATATCAACACCGCCATCTGTATGAACTTGGAAATATCTACACCGCTATCTGTTTGAACATGGAAATATCTACACCGCTGTCTGCATGAAAATGGAAATATCTACACAGCTATCTGCATATACATGGAAATATCTACACATCTATCTCTTTACACATGGAAATAACTACACCGCTGTCTGTATGAACATGGAAATGTCTGCATCGCCATCTGTATGAACATATAAATATCTACAACGCCATCTATATTAAGATGGAGATAACTACACCGCTATCTGTATAAACTTGGAAATATCTACACTGCTATCTCTATGAACATGGAAATTTCTACACCGCTATCTGTATTAACATGGAAATAGCTACACCGCTATCTGTATGAACATGGAAATACCTTCACCGCTACCTGTATGAACATGGAAATATCTACACCGCAATCTGTATGAACATGGATATATCTACACAGCCATCTGGATGAACATGGAAATATCTACACCGCTATCTGTATGAACATGGAAATATCTACACGGCTATCTGTGTAAATATGCATACATCTTCACCGCAATCTGTATAAACATGGAAATATCTACACCGCTATCTGTATGAACATGGAAATATCTACACCGCTATCTGTTTGAACATGGAAATATCTACACCGCTGTCTGCATGAAAATGGAAATATCTACACAACTATCGGCATATACATGGAAATATCTACAGAGCTATCTCTTAACACATGGAAATAACTACACCGCTATCTCTATAAACATGGAAATATCTACACCGCCATCTGTATGAACATGGAAATATCTGCACCGCCATCTGTCTGAACATATAAATATCTACACCGCCATCTGTATTAAGAAGGAAATATCTAAACCGCTATCTGTATGAACATTGAAATATCTACACCGCTATCTGTATGAACATGGAAATATCTACACCGCTATCTGTGTAAACATGCATACATCTTCACCGCTATCTGTATAAACATGGAAATGTCTACAAGGCTATCTGTATGAACATGGAAATATCTACACCGCCATCTGTATGAACATGGAAATAGCTGCACCGACATCTGTATGAACATATACATATCTACATGGCCATCTGTATTAAGATGGAGATATCTACACCGATATCTGTATAAACATGGAAATATCTACACCGCTATCTGTATAAAGATGGAAATATCTACACCGCTATCTGTATAAACATGGAAATATCTACACCGCAACCTGTATAAACATGGAAATATCAGCACCGCTATCTGTATGAACATGGAAATATCATCCCCTCTATCTGTATGAACATGGAGATATCTACACCGCTATCTGTATGAACATGGAAATATCTACAGCGCTATCTGTATGAACATGGAAATATCTAAACCGCTTTCTGTGTTAACATGCATACATCTTGACCGCTCTCTGTATAAACATGGAAATATCTACACCGCTATCTGTATGAAAATGGATATATCTACACAGCCCTCAGGATGAACATGGAAATATCCACACCGCTATCTGTGTAAACATGCATACATCTTCACCGCTATCTGTATAAACACGGAAATATCTACACCGCTATCTGTATGAACATGGAAATATCTACACCGCTAACTGTTTGAAGATGGAAATATATACACTGCTATCTGCATGAAAACGGAAATATCTACACAGCTATCTGCATATACATGGAAATATCTACACAGCTATCTCTTTACACATGGAAATAACTACACCGCTATCTGAATGAACATTTAAATATCTACACCGCCATCTGTCTGAACATGGAAATATCTACACCGCTAACTGTATGAACATGGAAATATCTACACCGCCATCTGTATGAACATGGAAATATCTGCACCGCCATCTGTATGAACATATAAATATCTACGCCGCCATCTGTATTAAGATGGAGATATCTACACTGCTATCTGTATAAACATGGAAATATCTGCACCGCCATCTGTATGAACATATAAACATCTACACCGCCATCTGTATTAAGAAGGAGATATCTACACCGCTATCTGTATAAACATGGAAATATCTACACCGCTATCTGTATAAACATGGAAATATCTACACCGCTGCCTGTATAAACATGGAAATCTCAGCACCGCTATCTGTATGAACATGGAAATATCTACACCGCTATCTGTAGGAACATGGAAATAGCTACACCGCTGCCTGTATAAACATGGAAATATCAGCACCGCTATCTGTATGAACATGGAAGTATCTACACCACTATCTGTATGAACATGGATATATCTACACAGTCATCTGGATGAACATGGAAATATCTACACCACTATCTGTATGAACATGGAAATATCTACACCGCTATCTGCATGAAAATGGAAATATCTACACTGCTATCTGCATATACATGGAAATATCTACACAGCTATCTCTTTACACATGGAAATATCTACACCGCTATCTGTATGAACATGGAAATATCCACACCGCCATCTGTATGAACATGGAAATATCCGCACCGCCATCTGTATGAACATATAAATATCTACACCGCCATCTGTATTAAGATGGAGATATCTACACCGCTATCTGTATAAACATGGAAATATCTACACCGCTATCTGTATAAACATGGAAATATCTACACTGCTATCTGTAAAAACATGGAAATATCTACACCGCTACCTGTATAAACATGGAAATATCAGCACCGCTATCTGTATGAACATGGAAATATCTACACCGCTATCTGTATGAACATGGAAATATCTACACCGCTATCTGTATGAACATGGAAATATCTACACCGCTATCCGTATGAACAAGGAAATATCTACACCGCTATCTGTATGAACATGGATATATCTACACAGCCCTCTGGATGAACATGGAAATATCCACACCGCTATCAGTGTAAACATGCATACATCTTCACCGCTATCTGTATAAACATGGAAATATCTACACCGCTATCTGTATGAACATGGAAATATCTACACCGCTATCTGTTTGAAGATGGAAATATATACACGGCTATCTGCATGAAAACCGAAATATCTACACAGCTATCTGCATATACATGGAAATATCTACACAGCTATCTCCTTACACATGGAAATAACTACACCGCTAACTGTATGAACATGGAAATATCTACACCGCCATCTGTATGAACATGGAAATATCTGCACCGACATCTGTATGAACATATAAATATCTACACCGCCATCTGTATTAAGACGGAGATATCTACACTGCTATCTGAATAAACATGGAAATATCTACACCGCTATCTGTATAAACATGGAAATATCTACACCGCTATCTGTATAACCATGGAAATATCTACACCGCTACCTGTATAAACATGGAAATATCAGCACCGCTATCTGTATGAACATGGAAATATCTACACCGCTGCCTGTATAAACATGGAAATATCAGCACGGCTATCTGTATGAACATGGAAATATCTACAACGCTATCTATATGAGCATGGAAATAAATACACTGCTATCTGTATGAACATGGAAATAGCTACACCGTTATCTGTATGAACATGGAAATAGCTACCCCACTATCTGTATGAACATGGAAATATCTACACCGCTATCTGTATGAACATGGATATCTCTACACAGCCATCTGGATGAACATGGAAATATCTACACCGCTATCTGTGTAAACATGCATAGATCTTCACCGCTACCTCTATAAACATGGAAATATCTACACCGCTATCTGTATGAACATGGAAATATCCACACCGCTATCTGTATGAACATGGAAATATCTACACCGCTATCTGTTTGAACATGGAAATATCTACACTGCTATCTGCATGAAAATGGAAATATCTACACTGCTATCTGCATATACATTTAAATATCTACACAGCTATCTCTTTACACATGGAAATAACTACACCGCTATCTGTATGAACATGGAAATATCTACACCGCCATCTGTATGAACACGGAAATATCTGCACAGCCATCTGTATGAACATATAAATATCTACACTGCCATCTGTATTAAGATGAAGATATCTACACTGCTATCTGTATAAACATGGAAATATCTACACCGCCATCTGTATGAACTTATAAATATCTACACAGCCATCTGTATTAAGAAGGAAATATCTAAACCGCTATCTGTATAAACATGGAAATATCTACACCGCTGCCTGTATAAACAAGGAAATATCAGCACCGCTATCTGTATGAACATGGAAATATCTACACCGCCATCTGTATGAACATGGAAATATCTGCACCGCCATCTGTATGAACATATAAATATTTACGCCGCCATCTGTATTAAGATGGAGATATCTACACCGCTATCTGTATAAACATGGAAATATCTGCACCGCCATCTGTATGAACATATAAACATCTACACCGCCATCTGTATTAAGAAGGAGATATCTACACCGCTATCTGTATAAACATGGAAATATCTACACCGCTATCTGTATAAACATGGAAATATCTACACCGCTGCCTGTATAAACATGGAAATATCAGCACCGCTATCTGTATGAACATGGAAATATCTACACCGCTATCTGTAGGAACATGGAAATAGCTACACCGCTGCCTGTATACACATGGAAATATCAGCACCGCTATCTGTATGAACATGGAAGTATCTACACCACTATCTGTAGGAACATGGATATATCCACACAGCCATCTGGATGAACATGGAAATATCTACACCACTATCTGTATGAACATGGAAATATCTACACCGCTATCTGCATGAAAATGGAAATATCTACACTGCTATCTGCATATACATGGAAATATCTACACAGCTATCTCTTTACACATGGAAATAACTACACCGCTATCTGTATGAACATGGAAATATCCACACCGCCATCTGTATGAACATGGAAATATCCGCAGCGCCATCTGTATGAACATATAAATATCTACACCGCCATCTGTATTAAGATGGAGATATCTACACCGCTATCTGTATAAACATGGAAATATCTACACCGCTATCTGTAAAAACATGGAAATATCTACACCGCTACCTGTATTAACATGGAAATATCAGCACCGCTATCTGTATGAACATGGAAATATCTACACCGCTATCTGTATGAACATGGAAATATCTACACCGCTATCTGTATGAACATGGAAATATCTACACCGCTATCAGTATGAACAAGGAAATATCTACACCGCTATCTGTGTGAACATGGATATATCTACACAGCCCTCTGGATGAACATGGAAATATCCACACCGCTATCTGTGTAAACATGCATACATCTTCACCGCTATCTGTATAAACATGGAAATATCTACACCGCTATCTGTATGAACATGGAAATATCTACACCGCTATCTGTTTGAAGATGGAAATATATACACCGCTATCTGCATGAAAACCGAAATATCTACACAGCTATCTGCATATACATGGAAATATCTACACAGCTATCTCTTTACACATGGAAATAACTACACCGCTAACTGTATGAACATGGAAATATCTACACCGCCATCTGTATGAACATGGAAATATCTGCACCGACATCTGTATGAACATATAAATATCTACACCGCCATCTGTATTAAGACGGAGATATCTACACTGCTATCTGAATAAACATGGAAATATCTACACCGCTATCTGTATAAACATGGAAATATCTACACCGCTATCTGTATAACCATGGAAATATCTACACCGCTACCTGTATAAACATGGAAATATCAGCACCGCTATCTGTATGAACATGGAAATATCTACACCGCTGCCTGTATAAACATGGAAATATCAGCATGGCTATCTGTATGAACATGGAAATATGTACAACGCTATCTATATGAACATGGAAATAAATACACTGCTATCTGTATGAACATGGAAATAGCTACACCGTTATCTGTATGAACATGGAAATAGCTACCCCACTGTCTGTATGAACATGGAAATATCTACACCGCTATCTGTATGAACATGGATATATCTACACAGCCATCTGGATGAACATGGAAATATCTACACCGCTATCTGTGTAAACATGCATAGATCTTCACCGCTACCTCTATAAACATGGAAATATCTACACCGCTATCTGTATGAACATGGAAATATCCACACCGCTATCTGTATGAACATGGAAATATCTACACCGCTATCTGTTTGAACATGGAAATATCTACACCGCTATCTGCATGAAAATGGAAATATCTACACTGCTATCTGCATATACATTTAAATATCTACACAGCTATCTCTTTACACATGGAAATAACTACACCGCTATCTGTATGAACATGGAAATATCTACACCGCCATCTGTATGAACACGGAAATATCTGCACAGCCATCTGTATGAACATATAAATATCTACACTGCCATCTGTATTAAGATGGAGATATCTACACTGCTATCTGTATAAACATGGAAATATCTACACCGCCATCTGTATGAACATATAAATATCTACACAGCCATCTGTATTAAGAAGGAAATATCTAAACCGCTATCTGTATAAACATGGAAATATCTACACCGCTGCCTGTATAAACAAGGAAATATCAGCACCGCTATCTGTATGAACATGGAAATATCTACACCGCCATCTGTATGAACATGGAAATATCTGCACCGCCATCTGTATGAACATATAAATATCTACGCCACCATCTGTATTAAGATGGAGATATCTACACTGCTATCTGTATAAACATGGAAATATCTGCACCGCCATCTGTATGAACATATAAACATCTACACCGCCATCTGTATTAAGAAGGAGATATCTACACCGCTATCTGTATAAACATGGAAATATCTACACCGCTATCTGTATAAACATGGAAATATCTACACCGCTGCCTGTATAAACATGGAAATATCAGCACCGCTATCTGTATGAACATGGAAATATCTACACCGCTATCTGTAGGAACATGGAAATAGCTACACCGCTGCCTGTATAAACATGGAAATATCAGCACCGCTATCTGTATGAACATGGAACTATCTACACCGCTATCTGTATGAACATGGAAATATCTACACCGCTATCTGTATGAACATGGAAATATCTACAAAGCTATCTGAATGAACATGGAAAAGTCTACACCGCTATCTGTTTGAACTTGTAAATATCTACACCGCTATCTGCATGAAAATGGAAATATCTACAAAGCTATCTGCATATACATGGAAATATCTACAGAGCTATCTCTTTACACATGGAAATAACTACACCGCTATATCTATAAACATGGAAATATCTACACCGCCATCTGTATGAACATGGAAATATCTGCACCGCCATCTGTATGAACATATAAATATCTACACCGCCATCTGTATTAAGAAGGAAATATCTAAACCGCTATCTGTATAAACCTGGAAATATCTACACCGCTGCCTATAAAAACATGGAAATATCAGCACCGCTATCTGTATGAACATGGAAATATCTACACCGCTATCTCTATGAACATGGAAATATCTACACTGCTATCTGTATGAACATGGAAATAGCTACACCGTTATCTGTATGAACATGGAAATAGCTACACCACTATCTGTATGAACATGGAAATATCTACACCGCTATCTGTATGAACGTGGATATATCTACACAGCCATCTGGATGAACATGGAAATATCTACACCGCTATCTGTATGAACATGGAAATATGTACACCGCTATCTGTATGAACATGGATATATCTACACAGCCATCTGGATGAACATGGAAATATCTACACCGCTTTCTGTGTAAACATGCATAGATCTTCACTGCTATCTCTATAAACATGGAAATACCTACACCGCTATCTGTATGAACATGGAAATATCCACACCGCTATCTGTATGAACATGGAAATATCTACACCGCTATCTGTTTGAACATGGAAATATCTACACCGCTATCTGCATGAAAATGGAAATATCTACACTGCTATCTGCATATACATTTAAATATCTACACAGCTATCTCTTTACACATGGAAATAACTACACCGCTATCTGTATGAACATGGAAATATCTACACCGCCATCTGTATGAATACGGAAATATCTGCACCGTCATCTGTAAGAACATATAAATATCTACACCGCCATCTCTATTAAGATGGAGACATCTACACTGCGATCTGTATAAACATGGAAATATCTACACCGCTATCTGTATGAACATGGAAATAGCTACACCGCTATCTGTACGAACATGGAAATATCTACAAAGCTATCTGAATGAACAGGGAAAAATCTACACCGCTATCTGTTTGAAAATGTAAATATCTACACCGCTATCGGCATGAAAATGGAAATATCTACAAAGCTATCTGCGTATACATGGAAATATCTACACAGCTATCTCTTTACACATGGAAATAACTACACCGCTATATCTATAAACATGGAAATATCTACACCGCCATCTGTATGAACATGGAAATATCTGCACCGCCATCTGTTTGAACATATAAATATCTACACCGCCATCTGTATTAAGAAGGAAATATCTAAACCGCTATCTGTATAAACCTGGAAATATCTACACCGCTGCCTGTATAAACATGGAAATATCAGCACCGCTATATGTATGAACTTGGAAATATCTACACCGCTATCTGTATGAACATGGAAATATCTATACTGCTATCTGTATGAACATGGAAATAGCTACACCGTTATCTGTATGAACATGGAAATAGCTACACCACTATCTGTATGAACATGGAAATATCTACACCGCTATCTGTATGAACATGGATATATCTACACAGCCATCCGGATGAACATGGAAATATCTACACCGCTATCTGTATGAACACGGAAATATGTACACCGCTATCTGTATGAACATGGATATATCTACACAGCCATCTGGATGAACATGGAAATATCTACACCGCTATCTGTACCAACATGGAAATATCTAAACCGCTATCTACATGAAAATACAAATATCTACACAGCTATCTGCATATACTTGGAAATATCTACAAAGCTATCTCTTTACACATGGAAATACCTACACCGCTATCTCTATAAACACGGAAATATCTACACCGCCATCTGTATGAACATGGAAATATGTGCACCGCCATCTGTATAAACTTATAAATATCTACACCGCCATCTGTATTAAGTTGGAGATATCTACACCGCTATCTGTGTAAACTTGGAAATATCTACACCGCTATCTGTATAAACATGGAAATACCTACACCGCTATCTGTATAAACATGGAAATATCTACACCGCTACCTGTATAAAAATGGAAATATCAGCACCGCTATCTGTATGAACATGGAAATATCTACACCGCTATCTCTATGAACATGGAAATAGCTACACTGCTATCTGTATGAACATGGAAATAGCTACACCACTATCTGTATGAACGTGGAAATATCTACACCACTATCTGTATGAACATGGAAATATCTACACCGCTATCTGTATGAACATGGATATATCTACACAGCCATCTGGATGTACATGGAAATATCTACACCGCTATCTGCATGAACATGGAAATATCTACACCGCTATCAGTGTAAACATGCATACATCTTCACCGCAATCTGTATAAGCATGGAAATATCAACACCGCTATCTGTATGAATGTGGAAATATCTACACCGCTATCTGTTTGAACATGGAAATATCTAAACCGCTATAAGCATGAAAATGGAAATTTCTACACAGCTATCTGCATATACATGGAAATATCTACACAGCTATCTCTTTACACATGGAAATAACTACACCGCTATCTGTATGAACATGGAAATATCTGCACCGCCATCTGTATGAACATATAAATATCTACACCACCATCTGTATTAAGATGGAGATATCTACACCGCTATCTGTATAAACATGGAAATATCTACACCGCTATCTGTATAAAGATGGAAATATCTACACCGCTATCTGTATAAACATGGAAATATCAGCACCGCTCTCTGTATGAACATGGAAATATCAGCCCCTCTATCTGTATGAACATGGAAGTATCTACACCGCTATCTCTATGAACATGGAAATATCTACACCGCTATCTGTTTGAACATGGAAATATCTAAACCGCTATCTGCATGAAAATGGAAATATATACACCGCTATCTGCATATACATGGAAATATCTACACAGCTATCTCTTTACACATGGAAATAAATACACCGCTATCTGTATGAACATGGAAATATCTTCACCGCCATCTGTATGAACATGGATATATCTACACATTCATCTGGATGAACATGGAAATATCTACACCGCTATCTTTATGAACATGGAAATATCTACACCGCTATCTGTGTAAACATGCATACATCTTCACCGCTATCTGTATAAACATGGGAATATCTACACTGCTATCTGTATGAACATGGAAATGTCTACACCGCTATCTGTTTGAACATGGAAATATCTACACCGCTATCTGCATGAAAATGGAAATATCTACAAAGCTATCTGCATATACATGGAAATATCTACACAGCTATCTCTTTACACATGGAAATAACTACACCGCTATATCTATAAACATGGAAATATCTACACCGCCATCTGTATGAACATGGAAATATCTGCACCACCATCTCTATTAACATATAAATATCTACACCGCCATCTGTATTAAGAAGGAAATATCTAAACCGCTATCTGTATGAACATGGAAATATCTAAACCGCTATCTCTATGAACATTGAAGTATCTACACCGCTATCTGTATGAACATGGAAATATCTACACCGCTATCTGTGTAAACATGCATACATCTTCACCGCTATCTGTATAAAGATGGAAATGTCTACAAGGCTATCTGTATGAACATTGAAATATCTACACCGCTATCTGTACGAACATGGAAATATCTAAACCGCTATCTGCATGAAAATAGAAATATCTACACAGCTATCTGCATATACATGGAAATATCTACACAGCTATCTCTTTACACATGGAAATAACTACACCGCTATCTGTATGAACATGGAAATATCTGCACCGCCATCTGTATGAACACATAAATATCTACACCGCCATCTGTATTAAGATGGAGATACCTACACCGCTATCTGTATAAACATGGAAATATCTACACCGCTATCTGTATAAACATGGAAATATCTACACCGCTATCTGTATAAACATGGAAATATCAGCACCGCTATCTGTATGAACATGGAAACATCAGCCCCTCTATCTGTATGAACATGGAAGTATCTACACCGCTATCTGTATGAACATGGAAATATCTACACCGCTATCTGTATGAACACGGAAATATCTACACCGCTATCTGTTTGAACATGGAAATATCTACACCGCTATCTGTATGAACACGGAAATATCTACACCGCTATCTGTTTGAACATGGAAATATCTACACCGCTATCTGCATGAAAATGGAAATATATACACAGCTATCTGCATATACATGGAAATATCTACACAGCTATCACTTTACACATGGAAATAACTACAACGCTATCTGTATGAACATGGAAATATCTTCACCGCCATCTTTATGAACATGGATATATCTACACAGCCATCTGGATGAACATGGAAATATCTACACCGCCATCTGTATGAACATGGAAATATCTACACCGATATCTGTGTAAACATGAATACATCTTCACCGCTATCTGTATAAACATGGAAATATCTACACTGCTATCTGTATGAACATGGAAATATCTACACCGCTATCTGTTTGAACAAGGAAATATCTACACCGCTATCTGCATGAAAATGGAAATCTCTACACAGCGATCTGCATATACATGGAAATATCTACAAAGCTATCTCTTTACACATGGAAATAAGTACAGCGCTATTTCTATAAACATGGAAATAGCTACACCGCCATCTGTATGAACATGGAAATATCTACACAGCTATCTGTATGATCATGGGAATATCTACACCGCTATCTGTGTGAACATGGATATATCTACACAGCCCTCTGGATGAACATGGAAATATCCACACCGCTATCTGTGTAAACATGCATACATCTTCCCCGCTATCTGTAGAAACATGGAAATATCTACACCGCTATCTGTATGAACATGGAAATATCTACACCGCTATCTGTTTGAAGATGGAAATATATACACCGCTATCTGCATGAAAATGGAAATATCTACACAGCTATCTCCATATAGATGGAAATATCTACACAGCTATCTCTTTACACATGGAAATAACTACACCACTATCTGTATGAACATGGAAATATCTACACCGCCATCTGTATGAACATGGAAATATCTGCACCGCCATCTGTATGAACATATAAATATCTACACCGCCATCTGTATTAAGATGGAGAAATCTACACCGCTATCTGAATAAACATGGAAATATCTACACCGCTATCTGTATAAACATGGAAATATCTACACCGCTATGTGTATAACCATGGAAATATCTACACCGCTACCTGTATAAACATGGAAATATCAGCACCGCTATCTGTATGAACATGGAACTATCTACACAGCTATCTGTATGAACATGGAAATATCTACACCGCTATCTGTATGAACATGGAAATATCTACAAAGCTATCTGAATAAACATGGAAAAGTCTACACCGCTATCTGTTTGAACATGGAAATATCTACACCGCTATCGGCATGAAAATGGAAATATCTACAAAGCTATCTGCATATACATGGAAATATCTACACAGCTATCTCTTTACACATGGAAATAACTACACCGCTATATCTATAAACATGGAAATATCTACACCGCCATCTGTATGAACATGGAAATATCTGCACCGCCATCTGTATGAACATATAAATATCTACACCGCCATCTGTATTAAGAAGGAAATACCTAAACCGCTATCTGTATAAACCTGGAAATATCTACACCGCTGCCTGTATAAACATGGAAATATCAGCACCGCTATCTGTATGAACATGGAAATATCTACACCGCTATCTGTATGAACATGGAAATATCTACACTGCTATCTGTATGAACATGGAAATAGCTACACCGTTATCTGTATGAACATGGAAATAGCTACACCACTATCTGTATGAACATGGAAATATCTACACCGCTACCTGTATGAACATGGATATATCTACACAGCCATCTGGATGAACATGGAAATATCTACACCGCTATCTGTATGAACATGGAAATATGTACACCGCTATCTGTATGAACATGGATATATCTACACAGCCATCTGGATGAACATGGAAATATCTACACCGCTATCTGTGTAAACATGCATAGATCTTCACTATCTCTATAAACATGGAAATATCTACACCGCTATCTGTATGAACATCGAAATATACACACAGCTATCTGTATGAACATGGAAATATCTACACCGCTATCTGTTTGAACATGGAAATATCTACACCGCTATCTGTATGAAAATGGAAATATCTACACTGCTATCTGCATATACATTTAAATATCTACACAGCTATCTCTTTACACATGGAAATAACTAAACCGCTATCTGTATGAACATGGAAATATCTACACCGCCATCTGTATGAACACGGAAATATCTGCACAGCCATCTGTAAGAACATATAAATATCTACACCGCCATCTGTATTGAGATGGAGATATCTACACTGCTATCTGTATAAACATGGAAATATCTAAACCGCCATCTGTGTGAACATATAAATATCTACACCGCCATCTGTATTAAGAAGGAAATATCTAAACCGCTATCTGTATAAACATGGAAATATCTACACCGCTGCCTGTATAAACAAGGAAATATCAGCACCGCTATCTGTATGAACATGGAAATATCTACACCGCTATCTGTATGAACATGGAAATATCTACACCGCTATCTGTATGAACATGGAAATAGCTACACCGCTATCTGTATGAACATGGAAATAGCTACACCGCCATCTGGATGAACATGGAAATATCTACACCGCTATGTGTGTAAACATGCATAGATCTTTACCGCTATCTGTATAAACATGGAAATATCTACACCGCTATCTGTATGAACATGGAAATATCTACACCGCTATCTGTATGAACAAGGAAATATCTACACCGCTATCTGTTTGAACATGGAAATATCTACACCGCTATCTGCATGAAAATGGAAATATCTACACTGCTATCTGTATGAACATGGAAATATCTGCACCACCATCTGTATGAACATATAAATATCTACACCGCCATCTGTATTAAGATGGAGATATCTACACCGCTATCTGTTTAAAAATGGAAATATCTACACCGCTATCTGTATAAACATGGAAATATCTACACCGCTATCTGTATAAACATGGAAATATCTACACCACTACCTGTATAAACATGGAAATATCAGCACCGCTGTCTGTATGAACATGGAAATATCTACAAAGTTATCTGAATGAACATGGAAAAATCTACACCGCTATCTGTTTGAACTTGTAAATATCTACACCGCTATCTGCATGAAAATGGAAATATCTACAAAGCTATCTGCATATACATGGAAATATCTACACAGCTATCTCTTTACACATGGAAATAACTACACCGCTATATCTATAAACATGGAAATATCTACACCGCCATCTGTATGAACATGGAAATATCTGCACCGCCATCTGTATGAACATATAAATCTCTACACCTCCATCTGTATTAAGAAGGAAATATCTAAACCGCTATCTGTATAAACCTGGAAATATCTACACCGCTGCCTGTAAAAACATGGAAATATCATCACCGCTATCTGTATGAACATGGAAATATCTACACCGCTATCTGTATGAACATGGAAATATCTACACTGCTATCTGTATGAACATGGAAATAGCTACACCGTTATCTGTATGAACATGGAAATAGCTACACCACTATCTGTATGAACATGGAAATATCTACACCGCTATCTGTATGAACATGGATATATCTACACAGCCATCTGGATGAACATGGAAATATCTACACCGCTATCTGTATGAACATGGAAATATGTACACCGCTATCTGTATGAACATGGATATATCTACACAGCCATCTGGATGAACATGGAAATATCTACACCGCTATCTGTGTAAACATGCATAGACCTTCACCGCTATCTCTATAAACATGGAAATACCTACACCGCTATCTGTATGAACATGGAAATATCCACACCGCTATCTGTATGAACATGGAAATATCTACACCGCTATCTGTTTGAACATGGAAATATCTACACCGCTATCTGCATGAAAATGGAAATATATACACTGCTATCTGCATATACATTTAAATATCTACACAGCTATCTCTTTACACATGGAAATAACTACACCGCTATCTGTATGAACATGGAAATATCTACACCGCCATCTGTATGAACACGGAAATATCTGCACCGTCATCTGTAAGAACATATAAATATCTACACCGCCATCTCTATTAAGATGGAGATATCTACACTGCGATCTGTATAAACATGGAAATATCTACACCGCTATCTGTATGAACATGGAAATAGCTACACCGCTATCTGTACGAACATGGAAATATCTACAAAGCTATCTGAATGAACAGGGAAAAATCTACACCGCTATCTGTTTGAAAATGTAAATATCTACACCGCTATCGGCATGAAAATGGAAATATCTACAAAGCTATCTGCATATACATGGAAATATCTACACAGCTATCTCTTTACACATGGAAATAACTACACCGCTATATCTATAAACATGGAAATATCTACACCGCCATCTGTATGAACATGGAAATATCTGCACCGCCATCTGTTTGAACATATAAATATCTACACCGCCATCTGTATTAAGAAGGAAATATCTAAACCGTTATCTGTATAAACCTGGAAATATCTACACCGCTGCCTGTATAAACATGGAAATATCAGCACCGCTATCTGTATGAACATGGAAATATCTACACCGCTATCTGTATGAACATGGAAATATCTACACTGCTATCTGTATGAACATGGAAATAGCTACACCGTTATCTGTATGAACATGGAAATAGCTACACCACTATCTGTATGAACATGGAAATATCTACACCGCTATCTGTATGAACATGGATATATCTACACAGCCATCCGGATGAACATGGAAATATCTACACCGCTATCTGTATGAACACGGAAATATGTACACCGCTATCTGTATGAACATGGATATATCTACACAGCCATCTGGATGAACATGGAAATATCTACACCGCTATCTGTACCAACATGGAAATATCTAAACCGCTATCTACATGAAAATACAAATATCTACACAGCTATCTGCATATACTTGGAAATATCTACAAAGCTATCTCTTTACACATGGAAATACCTACACCGCTATCTCTATAAACACGGAAATATCTACACCGCCATCTATATGAACATGGAAATATGTGCACCGCCATCTGTATAAACTTATAAATATCTACACCGCCATCTGTATTAAGTTGGAGATATCTACACCGCTATCTGTATAAACTTGGAAATATCTACACCGCTATCTGTATAAACATGGAAATACCTACACCGCTATCTGTATAAACATGGAAATATCTACACCGCTACCTGTATAAACATGGAAATATCAGCACCGCTATCTGTATGAACATGGAAATATCTACACCGCTATCTCTATGAACATGGAAATAGCTACACTGCTATCTGTATGAACATGGAAATAGCTACACCACTATCTGTATGAACATGGAAATATCTACACCACTATCTGTATGAACATGGAAATATCTACACCACTATCTGTATGAACATGGATATATCTACACAGCCATCTGGATGTACATGGAAATATCTACACCGCTATCTGCATGAACATGGAAATATCTACACCGCTATCAGTGTAAACATGCATACATCTTCACCGCAATCTGTATAAGCATGGAAATATCAACACCGCTATCTGTATGAACGTGGAAATATCTACACCGCTATCTGTTTGAACATGGAAATATCTAAACCGCTATAAGCATGAAAATGGAAATTTCTACACAGCTATCTGCATATACATGGAAATATCTACACAGCTATCTCTTTACACATGGAAATAACTACACCGCTATCTGTATGAACATGGAAATATCTGCACCGCCATCTGTATGAACATATAAATATCTACACCACCATCTGTATTAAGATGGAGATATCTACACCGCTATCTGTATAAACATGGAAATATCTACACCGCTATCTGTATAAAGATGGAAATATCTACACCGCTATCTGTATGAACATGGAAATATCAGCACCGATCTCAGTATGAACATGGAAATATCAGCCCATCTATCTGTATGAACATGGAAGTATCTACACCGCTATCTCTATGAACATGGAAATATCTACACCGCTATCTGTTTGAACATGGAAATATCTAAACCGCTATCTGCATGAAAATGGAAATATATACACAGCTATCTGCATATACATGGAAATATCTACACAGCTATCTCTTTACACATGGAAATAAATACACCGCTATCTGTATGAACATGGAAATATCTTCACCGCCATCTGTATGAACATGGATATATCTACACATTCATCTGGATGAACATGGAAATATCTACACCGCTATCTTTATGAACATGGAAATATCTACACCGCTATCTGTGTAAACATGCATACATCTTCACCGCTATCTGTATAAACATGGGAATATCTACACTGCTACCTGTATGAACATGGAAATGTCTACACCGCTATCTGTTTGAACATGGAAATATCTACACCGCTATCTGCATGAAAATGGAAATATCTACAAAGCTATCTGCATATACATGGAAATATCTACACAGCTATCTCTTTACACATGGAAATAACTACACCGCTATATCTATAAACATGGAAATTTCTACACCGCCATCTGTATGAACATGGAAATATCTGCACCACCGTCACTATTAACATATAAATCTCTACACCGCCATCTGTATTAAGAAGGAAATATCTAAACCGCTATCTGTATGAACATGGAAATATCTAAACCGCTATCTCTATGAACATTGAAGTATCTACACCGCTATCTGTATGAACATGGAAATATCTACACCGCTATCTGTGTAAACATGCATACATCTTCACCGCTATCTGTATAAAGATGGAAATGTCTACAAGGTTATCTGTATGAACATTGAAATATCTACACCGCTATCTGTACGAACATGGAAATATCTAAACCGCTATCTGCATGAAAATAGAAATATCTACACAGCTATCTGCATATACATGGAAATATCTACACAGCTATCTCTTTACACATGGAAATAACTACACCGCTATCTGTATGAACATGTAAATATCTGCACCGCCATCTGTATGAACACATAAATATCTACACCGCCATCTGTATTAAGATGGAGATACCTACACCGCTATCTGTATAAACATGGAAATATCTACACCGCTATCTGTATAAACATGGAAATATCTACACCGCTATCTGTATAAACATGGAAATATCAGCACCGCTATCTGTATGAACATGGAAATATCAGCCCCTCTATCTGTATGAACATGGAAGTATCTACACCGCTATCTGTATGAACATGGAAATATCTACACCGCTATCTGTATGAACACGGAAATATCTACACCGCTATCTGTTTGAACATGGAAATATCTACACCGCTATCTGTATGAACACGGAAATATCTACACCGCTATCTGTTTGAACATGGAAATATCTACACCGCTATCTGCATGAAAATGGAAATATATACACAGCTATCTGCATATACATGGAAATATCTACACAGCTATCACTTTACACATGGAAATAACTACACCGCTATCTGTATGAACATGGAAATATCTTCACCGCCATCTTTATGAACATGGATATATCTACACAGCCATCCGGATAAACATGGAAATATCTACACCGCTATCTGTATGAACATGGAAATATCTACACCGATATCTTTGTAAACATGAATACATCTTCACCGCTATCTGTATAAACATGGAAATACCTACACTGCTATCTGTATGAACATGGAAATATCTACACCGCTATCTGTTTGAACATGGAAATATCTACACCGCTATCTGCATGAAAATGGAAATCTCTACACAGCGTTCTGCATATACATGGAAATATCTACAAAGCTATCTCTTTACACATGGAAATAAGTACAGCGCTATTTCTATAAACATGGAAATAGCTACACCGCCATCTGTATGAACATGGAAATATCTACACCGCTATCTGTATGAACATGGGAATATCTACACCGCTATCTGTGTGAACATGGATATATCTACACAGCCCTCTGCATGAACATGGAAATATCCACACCGCTATCTGTGTAAACATGCATACATCTTCCCCGCTATCTGTAGAAACATGGAAATATCTACACCGCTATCTGTATGAACATGGAAATATCTACACCGCTATCTGTTTGAAGATGGAAATATATACACAGCTATCTGCATGAAAATGGAGATATCTACACAGCTATCTCCATATAGATGGAAATATCTACACAGCTATCTCTTTACACATGGAAATAACTACACCACTATCTGTATGAACATGGAAATATCTACACCGCCATCTGTATGAACATGGAAATATCTGCACCGCCATCTGTATGAACATATAAATATCTACAACGCCATCTGTATTAAGATGGAGAAATCTACACCGCTATCTGAATAAACATGGAAATATCTACACCGCTATCTGTATAAACATGGAAATATCTACACCGCTATGTGTATAACCATGGAAATATCTACACCGCTACCTGTATAAACATGGAAATATCAGCACCGCTATCTGTATGAACATGGAACTATCTACACAGCTATCTGTATGAACATGGAAATATCTACACCGCTATCTGTATGAACATGGAAATATCTACAAAGCTATCTGAATAAACATGGAAAAGTCTACACCGCTATCTGTTTGAACATGGAAATATCTACACCGCTATCGGCATGAAAATGGAAATATCTACAAAGCTATCTGCATATACATGGAAATATCTACACAGCTATCTCTTTACACATGGAAATAACTACACCGCTATATCTATAAACATGGAAATATCTACACCGCCATCTGTATGAACATGGAAATATCTGCACCGCCATCTGTATGAACATATAAATATCTACACCGCCATCTGTATTAAGAAGGAAATACCTAAACCGCTAGCTATCTGTATAAACCTGGAAATATCTACACCGCTGCCTGTATAAACATGGAAATATCAGCACCGCTATCTGTATGAACATGGAAATATCTACACCGCTATCTGTATGAACATGGAAATATCTACACTGCTATCTGTATGAACATGGAAATAGCTACACCGTTATCTGTATGAACATGGAAATAGCTACACCACTATCTGTATGAACATGGAAATATCTACACCGCTATCTGTATGAACATGGATATATCTACACAGCCATCTGGATGAACATGGAAATATCTACACCGCTATCTGTATGAACATGGAAATATGTACACCGCTATCTGTATGAACATGCATATATCTACACAGCCATCTGGATGAACATGGAAATATCTACACCGCTATCTGTGTAAACATGCATAGATCTTCACTGCTATCTCTATAAACATGGAAATATCTACACCGCTATCTGTATGAACATCGAAATATACACAGAGCTATCTGTATGAACATGGAAATATCTACACCGCTATCTGTTTGAACATGGAAATATCTACACCGCTATCTGTATGAAAATGGAAATATCTACACTGCTATCTGCATATACATTTAAATATCTACACAGCTATCTCTTTACACATGGAAATAACTAAACCGCTATCTGTATGAACATGGAAATATCTACACCGCCATCTGTATGAACACGGAAATATCTGCACAGCCATCTGTAAGAACATATAAATATCTACACCGCCATCTGTATTGAGATGGAGATATCTACACTGCTATCTGTATAAACATGGAAATATCTAAACCGCCATCTGTGTGAACATATAAATATCTACACCGCCATCTGTATTAAGAAGGAAATATCTAAACCGCTATCTGTATAAACATGGAAATATCTACACCGCTGCCTGTATAAACAAGGAAATATCAGCACCGCTATCTGTATGAACATGGAAATATCTACACCGCTATCTGTATGAACATGGAAATATCTACACCGCTATCTGTATGAACATGGAAATAGCTACACCGCTATCTGTATGAACATGGAAATAGCTACACCGCCATCTGGATGAACATGGAAATATCTACACCGCTATGTGTGTAAACATGCATAGATCTTTACCGCTATCTGTATAAACATGGAAATATCTACACCGCTATCTGTATGAACATGGAAATATCTACACCGCTATCTGTATGAACAAGGAAATATCTACACCGCTATCTGTTTGAACATGGAAATATCTACACCGCTATCTGCATGAAAATGGAAATATCTACACTGCTATCTGTATGAACATGGAAATATCTGCACCACCATCTGTATGAACATATAAATATCTACACCGCCATCTGTATTAAGATGGAGATATCTACACCGCTATCTGTTTAAAAATGGAAATATCTACACCGCTATCTGTATAAACATGGAAATATCTACACCGCTATCTGTATAAACATGGAAATATCTACACCACTACCTGTATAAACATGGAAATATCAGCACCGCTGTCTGTATGAACATGGAAATATCTACAAAGTTATCTGAATGAACATGGAAAAATCTACACCGCTATCTGTTTGAACTTGTAAATATCTACACCGCTATCTGCATGAAAATGGAAATATCTACAAAGCTATCTGCATATACATGGAAATATCTACACAGCTATCTCTTTACACATGGAAATAACTACACCGCTATATCTATAAACATGGAAATATCTACACCGCCATCTGTATGAACATGGAAATATCTGCACCGCCATCTGTATGAACATATAAATATCTACACCGCCATCTGTATTAACACGGAAATATCTAAACCGCTATCTGTATAAACCTGGAAATATCTACACCGCTGCCTGTAAAAACATGGAAATATCAGCACCGCTATCTGTATGAACATGGAAATATCTACACCGCTATCTGTATGAACATGGAAATATCTACACTGCTATCTGTATGAACATGGAAATACCTACACCGTTATCTGTATGAACATGGAAATAGCTACACCACTATCTGTATGAACATGGAAATATCTACACCGCTATCTGTATGAACATGGATATATCTACACAGCCATCTGGATGAACATGGAAATATCTACACCGCTATCTGTATGAACATGGAAATATGTACACCGCTATCTGTATGAACATGGATATATCTACACAGCCATCTGGATGAACATGGAAATATCTACACCGCTATCTGTGTAAACATGCATAGATCTTCACCGCTATCTCTATAAACATGGAAATACCTACACCGCTATCTGTATGAACATGGAAATATCCACACCGCTATCTGTATGAACATGGAAATATCTACACCGCTATCTGTTTGAACATGGAAATATCTACACCGCTATCTGCATGAAAATGGAAATACATACACTGCTATCTGCATATACATTTCAATATCTACACAGCTATCTCTTTACACATGGAAATAACTACACCGCTATCTGTATGAACATGGAAATATCTACACCGCCATCTGTATGAACACGGAAATATCTGCACCGTCATCTGAAAGAACATATAAATATCTACACCGCCATCTCTATTAAGATGGAGATATCTACACTGCGATCTGTATAAACATGGAAATATCTACACCGCTATCTGTATGAACATGGAAATAGCTACACCGCTATCTGTACCAACATGGAAATATCTAAACCACTATCTACATGAAAATACAAATATCTACACAGCTATCTGCATATACTTGGAAATATCTACAAAGCTATCTCTTTACACATGGAAATACCTACACCGCCATCTCTTTGAACATATAAATATCTACACCGCCATCTGTATTAAGAAGGAAATATCTAAACCGCTATCTGTATAAACCTGGAAATATCTACACCGCTGCCTGTATAAACATGGAAATATCAGCACCGCTATCTGTATGAACATGGAAATATCTACACCGCTATCTGTATGAACATGGAAATATCTACACTGCTATCTGTATGAACATGGAAATAACTACACCGCTATCTGTATGAACATGGAAATATCTACACCGCCATCTGTATGAACACGGAAATATCTGCACCGTCATCTGTAAGAACATATAAATATCTACACCGCCATCTCTATTAAGATGGAGATATCTACACTGCGATCTGTATAAACATGGAAATATCTACACCGCTATCTGTATGAACATGGAAATAGCTACACCGCTATCTGTATGAACATGGAAATATCTACACCGCTATCTGCACGAACATGGAAATATCTAAAACGCTATCAGCATGAAAATAGAAATATCAACACTGCTATCTGCATATACATGGAAATATCTACAAAGCTATCTCTTTACACATGGAAATAACTACACCACTATCTCTATAAGCACGGAAATATCTAAACCGCCATCTGTATGAACATGGAAATAACAGCACCGCCATCTGTATAAACATATAAATATCTACACCGCCATCTGTATTAAGATGGAGATATCTACACCGATATGTGTATAAACATAGAAATTCCTACACCGCTATCTGTAGGAACATGGAAATATCTACACCGCTATCTGTATGAACATGGATATATCTACACTGCCATCTGGATGAACATGGAAATATCTACACCGCTATCTGCATGAACATGGAAATATCTACACCGCTATCAGTGTAAACATGCATACATCTTCACCGCAATCTGTATAAGTATGGAAATATCAACACCGCTATCTGTATGAACTTGGAAATATCTACACCGCTATCTGTTTGAACATGGAAATATCTACACCGCTGTCTGCATGAAAATGGAAATATCTACACAGCTATCTGCATATACATGGAAATATCTACACATCTATCTCTTTACACATGGAAATAACTACACCGCTGTCTGTATGAACATGGAAATGTCTGCATCGCCATCTGTATGAACATATAAATATCTACACCGCCATCTATATTAAGATGGAGATAACTACACCGCTATCTGTATAAACTTGGAAATATCTACACTGCTATCTCTATGAACATGGAAATTTCTACACCGCTATCTGTATTAACATGGAAATAGCTACACCGCTATCTGTATGAACATGGAAATATCTTCACCGCTACCTGTATGAACATGGAAATATCTACACCGCAATCTGTATGAACATGGATATATCTACACAGCCATCTGGATGAACATGCAAATATCTACACCGCTATCTGTATGAACATGGAAATATCTACACGGCTATCTGTGTAAATATGCATACATCTTCACCGCAATCTGTATAAACATGGAAATATCTACACCGCTATCTGTATGAACATGGAAATATCTACACCGCTATCTGTTTGAACATGGAAATATCTACACCGCTGTCTGCATGAAAATGGAAATATCTACACAACTGTCTGCATATACATGGAAATATCTACAGAGCTATCTCTTAACACATGGAAATAACTACACCGCTATCTCAATAAACATGGAAATATCTACACCGCCATCTGTATGAACATGGAAATATCTGCACAGCCATCTGTCTGAACATATAAATATCTACACCGCCATCTGTATTAAGAAGGAAATATCTAAACCGCTATCTGTATGAACATTGAAATATCTACACCGCTATCTGTATGAACATGGAAATATCTACACCGCTATCTGTGTAAACATGCATACATCTTCACCGCTATCTGTATAAACATGGAAATGTCTACAAGGCTATCTGTATGAACATGGAAATATCTACACCGCCATCTGTATGAACATGGAAATAGCTGCACCGACATCTGTATGAACATATACATATCTACATGGCCATCTGTATTAAGAAGGAGATATCTACACCGATATCTGTATAAACATGGAAATATCTACACCGCTTTCTGTATAAAGATGGAAATATCTACACCGCTATCTGTATAAACACGGAAATATCTACACAGCAACCTGTATAAACATGGAAATATCAGCACCGCTATCTGTATGAACATGGAAACATCATCCCCTCTATCTGTATGAATATGGAGATATCTACACCGCTATCTGTATGAACATGGAGATATCTACACCGCTATCTGTATGAACATGCAAATATCTACACCGCTATCTGTATGAACATGGAAATATCTACACCGCTTTCTGTGTTAACATGCATACATCTTGACCGCTCTCTGTATAAACATGGAAATATCTACACCGCTATCTGTATGAACATGGATATATCTACACCGCTATCTGTATGAACATGGAAATATCTTCACCACCATCTGTATGAACATTGATATATCTACACAGCCATCTGGATGAACATGGAAATACCTACACCGCTATCTGCATGAAAATGGAAATATCTACACTGCTATCTGCATATACATGGAAATATCTACACAGCTATCTCTTTACACATGGAAATAACTACACCGCTTTCTGTATGAACATGGAAATATCCACACCGCCATCTGTATGAACATGGAAATATCTGCACCACCATCTGTATGAACATATAAATATCTACACCGCCATCTGTATTAAGATGGAGATATCTACACCGCTATCTGTATAAACATGGAAATATCTACACCGCTATCTGTATAAACATGGAAATATCTACACCGCTATCTGTAAAAACATGGAAATATCTACACCGCTACCTGTATAAACATGGAAATATCAGCACCGCTATCTGTATGAACATGGAAATATCTACACCGCTATCTGTATGAACATGGAAATATCTACACCACTATGTGTATGAACATGGAAATATCTACACCGCTATCAGTATGAACAAGGAAATATCTACACCGCTATCTGTATGAACATGGATATATCTACACAGCCCTCTGGATGAACATGGAAATATCCACACCGCTATCTGTGTAAACATGCATACATCTTCACCGCTATCTGTATAAACATGGAAATATCTACACCGCTATCTGTATGAACATGGAAATATCTACACCGCTATCTGTTTGAAGATGGAAATATATACACCGCTATCTGCATGAAAACCGAAATATCTACACAGCTATCTGCATATACATGGAAATATCTACACAGCTATCTCTTTACACATGGAAATAACTACACAGCTAACTGTATGAACATGGAAATATCTACACCGCCATCTGTATGAACATGGAAATATCTGCACCGACATCTGTATGAACATATAATTATCTACACCGCCATCTGTATTAAGACGGAGATATCTACACTGCTATCTGAATAAACATGGAAATATCTACACCGCTATCTGTATAAACATGGAAATATCTACACCGCTATCTGTATAACCATGGAAATATCTACACCGCTACCTGTATAAACATGGAAATATCAGCACCGCTATCTGTATGAACATGGAAATATCTACACCGCTGCCTGTATAAACATGGAAATATCAGCACGGCTATCTGTATGAACATGGAAATATCTACAACGCTATCTATATGAACATGGAAATAAATACACTGCTATCTGTATGAACATGGAAATAGCTACACCGTTATCTGTATGAACATGGAAATAGCTACCCCACTATCTGTATGAACATGGAAATATCTCCACCGCTATCTGTATGAACATGGATATATCTACACAGCCATCTGGATGAACATGGAAATATCTACACCGCTATCTGTGTAAACATGCATACATCTTCACCGCTACCCCTATAAACATGGAAATATCTACACCGCTATCTGTATGAACATGGAAATATCCACACCGCTATCTGTATGAACATGGAAATATCTACACCGCTATCTGTTTGAACATGGAAATATCTACACCGCTATCTGCATGAAAATGGAAATATCTACACTGCTATCTGCATATACATTTAAATATCTACACAGCTATCTCTTTACACATGGAAATAACTACACCGCTATCTGTATGAACATGGAAATATCTACACCGCCATCTGTATGAACACGGAAATATCTGCACAGCCATCTGTATGAAAATATAAATATCTACACTGCCATCTGTATTAAGATGGAGATATCTACACTGCTATCTGTACAAACATGGAAATATCTACACCGCCATCTGTATGAACATATAAATATCTACACAGCCATCTGTATTAAGAAGGAAATATCTAAACAGCTATCTGTATAAACATGGAAATATCTACACCGCTGCCTGTATAAACAAGGAATTATCAGCACCGCTATCTGTATGAACATGGAAATATCTACACCGCTATCTGTATGAACATGGAAATATCTACTCCGCTATCTGTATGAACATGGAAATAGCTACACCGCTATCTGTATGAACATGGATATATCTACACAGCCATCTGGATGAACATGGAAATATCTACACCGCTATCTGTATAAACATGGAAATATCTACACCGCTATCTGTATGAACATGGAAATATCTACACCGCTATCTATATGAACATGGAAATATCTACACCGCTATCTGTTTGAACATGGAAATATCTACACCGCTATCTGCATGAAAATGGAAATATCTACACTGCTATCTGCATATACATTTAAATATCTACACAGCTATCTCTTTACACATGGAAATAACTACACTGCTATCTGCATGAACATGGAAATATTTACACCGCCGTCTGTATGAACATGGAAATATCTGCAGCGCCATCTGTATGAACATATAAATATCTACACCGCAATCTGTATTAAGATAGAGATATCTCCACTGCTATCTGTATAAACATGGAAATATCTACACCGCTATCTGTATAAACATGGAAATATCTACACCGCTATCTGTATAAACATGGAAATATCTACACCACTACATGTATAAACATGGAAATATCAGCACCGCTATCTGTATGAAAATGGAAATATCTACACCGCCATCTGTATGAACATGGAAATATCTACACCGCTATCTCTATGAACATGGAAATATCTAAACCGCTATCTGTATGAACATGGAAATATCTACACCGCTATCTGTTTGAACATGGAAATATCTACACCGCTGTCTGCATGAAAATGGAAATATCTACACAGCTATCTGCATATACATGGAAATATCTACACAGCTATCTCTTAACACATGGAAATAACTACACCGCTATCTCTATAAACATGGATATATCTACACCGCTATCTGTATGAACATGGAAATATCTGCACCGCCATCTGTATGAACATATAAATATCTACAACGCCATCTGTATTAAGAAAGATATATCTAAACCGCTATCTGTATGAACATTGAAATATCTACACCGCTATCTGTATGAACATGGAAAAATCTACACCGCTATCTGTGTAAACATGCATACATCTTCACCGCTATCTGTATAAAGATGGAAATGTCTACAAGGCTATCTGTATGAACATGGAAATATCTACACCGCTATCTGTACGAACATGGAAATATCAAAACCGCTATCTGCATGAAAATAGAAATATCTACACAGCTATCTGCATATACATGGAAATATCTACACAGCTATCTCTTTACACATGGAAATAACTACACCGCTATCTGTATGAACATGGAAATATCTGCACCGCCATCTGTATGAACACATAAATATCTACACCGCCATCTGTATTAAGATGGAGATACCTACACCGCTATCTGTATAAACATGGAAATATCTACACCGCTATCTGTATAAACATGGAAATATCTACACCGCTATCTGTATAAACATGGAAATATCAGCACCGCTATCTGTATGAACATGGAAATATCAGCCCCTCTATCTGTATGAACATGGAAGTATCTACACCGCTATCTGTATGAACATGGAAATATCTACACCGCTATCTGAATGAACACGGAAATATCTACACCGCTATCTGTTTGAACATGGAAATATCTACACCGCTATCTGTATGAACACGGAAATATCTACACAGCTATCTGTTTGAACATGGAAATATCTACACCGCTATCTGAATGAAAATGAAAATATATACACAGCTATCTGCATATACATGGAAATATCTACACAGCTATCACTTTACACATGGAAATAACTACACCGCTATCTGTATGAACATGGAAATATCTTCACCGCCATCTGTATGAACATGGAAATATCTACACCGCCATCTGTATGAACATGGAAATATCTGCACGGCCATCTGTATGAACATATAAATATCTACACCGCCATCTGTATTAAGATGGAGATATCTACACCGCTATCTGAATAAACATAGAAATATCTACACCGCTATCTGTATAAACATGGAAATATCTACACCGCTATGTGTATAACCATGGAAATACCTACACCGCTACCTGTATAAACATGGAAATATCAGCACCGCTATCTGTATGAACATGGAAATATCTACACCGCTATCTGTATGAACATGGAAATATCTACACCGCTATCTGTATGAACATGGAAATATCTACAAAGCTATCTGAATGAACATGGAAAAGTCTACACCGCTATCTGTTTGAACATGTAAATATCTACACCGCTATCGGCATGAAAATGGAAATATCTACAAAGCTATCTGCATATACATGGAAATATCTACACAGCTATCTCTTTACACATGGAAATAACTACACCGCTATATCTATAAACATGGAAATATCTACACCGCCATCTGTATGAACATGGAAATATCTGCACCGCCATCTGTATGAACATATAAATATCTACACCGCCATCTGTATTAAGAAGGAAATACCTAAACTGCTATCTGTATAAACCTGGAAATATCTACACCGCTGCCTGTATAAACATGGAAATATCAGCACCGCTATCTGTATGAACATGGAAATATCTACACCGCTATCTGTATGAACATGGAAATATCTACACTGCTATCTGTATGAACATGGAAATAGCTACACCGTTATCTGTATGAACATGGAAATAGCTACACCACTATCTGTATGAACATGGAAATATCTACACCGCTATCTGTATGAACATGGATATATCTACACAGCCATCTGGATGAACATGGAAATATCTACACCGCTATCTGTATGAACATGGAAATATGTACACCGCTATCTGTATGAACATGGATATATCTACACAGCCATCTGGATGAACATGGAAATATCTACACCGCTATCTGTGTAAACATGCATAGATCTTCACTGCTATCTCTATAAACATGGAAATATCTACACCGCTATCTGTATGAACATCGAAATATACACACAGCTATCTGTATGAACATGGAAATATCTACACCGCTATCTGTTTGAACATGGAAATATCTACACCGCTATCCGTATGAAAATGGAAATATCTACACTGCTATCTGCATATACATTTAAATATCTACACAGCTATCTCTTTACACATGGAAATAACTAAACCGCTATCTGTATGAACATGGAAATATCTACAGCGCCATCTGTATGAACACGGAAATATCTGCACCGCCATCTGTAAGAACATATAAATATCTACACCGCCATCTGTATTGAGATGGAGATATCTACACTGCTATCTGTATAAACATGGAAATATCTAAACCGCCATCTGTATGAACATATAAATATCTACACCGCCATCTGTATTAAGAAGGAAATATCTAAACCGCTATCTGTATAAACATGGAAATATCTACACCGCTGCCTGTATAAACAAGGAAATATCAGCACCGCTATCTGTATGAACATGGAAATATCTACACCGCTATCTGTATGAACATGGAAATATCTACACCGCTATCTGTATGAACATGGAAATAGCTACACCGCTATCTGTATGAACATGGATATATCTACACCGCCATCTGGATGAACATGGAAATATCTACACCGCTATGTGTGTAAACATGCATAGATCTTTACCGCTATCTGTATAAACATGGAAATATCTACACCGCTATCTGTATGAACATGGAAATATCTACACCGCTATCTGTATGAACAAGGAAATATCTACACCGCTATCTGTTTGAACATGGAAATATCTACACCGCTATCTGCATGAAAATGGAAATATCTACACTGCTGTCTGTATATACATTAAAATATCTACACAGCTATCTCTTTACACATGGAAATAACTACACCGCTATCTGTATGAACATGGAAATATCTACACCGCTATCTGTATGAACATGGAAATATCTGCACCGCCATCTGTATGAACATATAAATATCTACACCGCCATCTGTATTAAGATGGAGATATCTACACCGCTATCTTTTTAAAAATGGAAATATCTACACCGCTATCTGTATAAACATGGAAATATCTACACCGCTATCTGTATAAACATGGAAATATCTACACCACTACCTGTATAAACATGGAAATATCAGCACCGCTGTCTGTATGAACATGGAAATATCTACAAAGCTATCTGAATGAACATGGAAAAATCTACACCGCTATCTGTTTGAACTTGTAAATATCTACACCGCTATCTGCATGAAAATGGAAATAACTACAAAGCTATCTGCATATACATTGAAATATCTACACAGCTATCTCTTTACACATGGAAATAACTACACCGCTATATCTATAAACATGGAAATATCTACACCGCCATCTGTATGAACATGGAAATATCTGCACCACCATCTCTTTGAACATATAAATATCTACACCGCCATCTGTATTAAGAAGGAAATATCTAAACCGCTATCTGTATAAACCTGGAAATATCTACACCGCTGCCTGTATAAACATGGAAATATCAGCACCGCTATCTGTATGAACATGGAAATATCTACACCGCTATCTGTATGAACATGGAAATATCTACACTGCTATCTGTATGAACATGGAAATAGCTACACCGTTATCTGTATGAACATGGAAATAGCTACACCACTATCTGTATGAACATGGAAATATCTACACCGCTATCTGTATGAACATGGATATATCTACACAGCCATCTGGGTGAACATGGAAATATCTACACCGCTATCTGTATGAACACGGAAATATCTACACCGCTATCTGTATGAACATGGATATATCTACACAGCCATCTGGATGAACATGGAAATATCTACACCGCTATCTGTACCAACATGGAAATATCTAAACCGCTATCTACATGAAAATACAAATATCTGCACAGCTATCTGCATATACATGGAAATATCTACAAAGCTATCTCTTTACACATGGAAATACCTACACCGCTATCTCTATAAACACGGAAATATCTACACCGCCATCTGTATGAACATGGAAATATGTGCACCGCCATCTGTATAAACATATAAATATCTACACCGCCATCTGTATTAAGTTGGAGATATGTACACCGCTATCTGTATAAACTTGGAAATATCTACACCGCTATCTGTATAAACATGGAAATAACTACAACGCTATCTGTATAAACATGGAAATATCTACACCACTACCTGTATAAACATGGAAATATCAGCACCGCTATCTGTATGAACATGGAAATATCTACACCGCTATCTCTATGAACATGGAAATAGCTACACTGCTATCTGTATGAACATGGAAATAGCTACACCGCTATCTGTATGAACATGGAAATAACTACACCACTATCTGTATGAACATGGAAATATCTACACCACTATCTGTATGAACATGGATATATCTACACAGCCATCTGGATGTACATGGAAATATCTACACCGCTATCTGCATGAACATGGAAATATCTACACCGCTATCAGTGTAAACATGCATACATCTTCACCGCAATCTGTATAAGCATGGAAATATCAACACCGCTATCTGTATGAACGTGGAAATATCTACACCGCTAACTGTTTGAACATGGAAATATCTAAACCGCTATAAGCATGAAAATGGAAATATCTACACAGCTATCTGCATATACATGGAAATATCTACACAGCTATCTCTTTACACATGGAAATAACTACACCGCTATCTGTATGAACATGGAAATATCTGCACCGCAATCTGTATGAACATATAAATATCTACACCACCATCTGTATTAAGATGGAGATATCTACACCGCTATCTGTATAAACATGGAAATATCAGCACCGCTCTCTGTATGAACATGGAAATATCAGCCCCTCTATCTGTATGAACATGGAAGTATCTACACCGCTATCTCTATGAACATGGAAATATCTACACCGCTATCTGTTTGAACATGGAAATATCTAAACCGCTATCTGCATGAAAATGGAAATATATTACACAGCTATCAGCATATACATGGAAATATCTACACAGCTATCTCTTTACACATGGAAATAAATACACCGCTATCTGTATGAACATGGAAATATCTTCACCGCCATCTGTATGAACATGGATATATCTACACATTCATCTGGATGAACATGGAAATATCTACACCGCTATCTTTATGAACATGGAAATATCTACACCGCTATCTGTGTAAGCATGCATACATCTTCACCGCTATCTGTATAAACATGGAAATATCTACACTGCTATCTGTATGAACATGGAAATGTCTACACCGCTATCTGTTTGAACATGGAAATATCTACACCGCAATCTGCATGAAAATGGAAATATCTACAAAGCTATCTGCATATACATGGAAATATCTACACAGCTATCTCTTTACACATGGAAATAACTACACCGCTATATCTATAAACATGGAAATATCTACACCGCCATCTGTATGAACATGGAAATATCTGCACCACCATCTCTATTAACATATAAATATCTACACCGCCATCTGTATTAAGAAGGAAATATCTAAACCGCTATCTGTATGAACATGGAAATATCTAAACCGCTATCTCTATGAACACTGAAGTATCTACACCGTTATCTGTATGAACATGGAAATATCTACACCGCTTTCTGTGTTAACATGCGTACATCTTGACCGCTCTCTGTATAAACATGGAAATATCTATGCCGCTTTCTGTATAAACAAGGAAATATCTACACTGCTACCTGTATAAACATGGAAATATCAGCCCCGCTATCTGTATGAACATGGAAATATCTACACCGCCATCTGTATGAACATGGAAATAGCTGCACCGACATCTGTATGAACATATACATATCTACATGGCCATCTGTATTAAGATGGAGATATCTACAACGATATCTGTATAAACATGGAAATATCTACACCGCTATCTGTATAAAGATGGAAATATCTACACCGCTATCTGTATAAACATGGAAATATCTACACCGCAACCTGTATAAACATGGAAATATCAGCACCGCTATCTGTATGAACATGGAAATATCTTCACAGCCATCTGGATGAACATGGAGATATCTACACCGCTATCTGTATGAACATGGAAATATCTACACCGCTATCTGTATGAACATGGAAATATCTAAACCGCTTTCTGTGTTAACATGCATACATCTTGACCGCTCTCTGTATAAACATGGAAATATCTACACCGCTATCTGTATGAACATGGATATATCTACACAGCCCTCAGGATGAACATGGAAATATCCACACCGCTATCTGTGTAAACATGCATACATCTTCACCGCTATCTGTATAAACATGGAAATATCTACACCGCTATCTGTATGAACATGGAAATATCTACACCGCTATCTGTTTGAAGATGGAAATATATACACCGCTATCTGCATGAAAACGGAAATATCTACACAGCTATCTGCATATACATGGAAATATCTACACAGCTATCTCTTTACACATGGAAATAACTACACCGCTATCTGTATGAACATGAAAATATCTACACCGCCATCTGTCTGAACATGGAAATATCTACACCGCTAACTGTATGAACATGGAAATATCTACACCGCCATCTGTATGAACATGGAAATATCTGCACCGCCATCTGTATGAACATATAAATATCTACGCCGCCATCTGTATTAAGATGGAGATATCTACACTGCTATCTGTATAAACATGGAAATGTCTGCACCGCCATATGTATGAACATATAAACATCTACACCGCCATCTGTATTAAGAAGGAGATATCTACACCGCTATCTGTATAAACATGGAAATATCTACACCGCTATCTGTATAAACATGGAAATATCTACACCGCTGCCTGTATAAACATGGAAATATCAGCACCGCTATCTGTATGAACATGGAAATATCTACACCGCTATCTGTAGGAACATGGAAATAGCTACACCGCTGCCTGTATAAACATGGAAATATCAGCACCGGTATCTGTATGAACATGGAAGTATCTACACCACTATCTGTATGAACATGGATATATCTACACAGCCATCTGGATGAACATGGAAATATCTACACCACTATCTCTATGAACATGGAAATATCTACACCGCTATCTGCATGAAAATGGAAATATCTACACTGCTATCTGCATATACATGGAAATATCTACACAGCTATCTCTTTACACATGGAAATAACTACACCGCTATCTGTATGAACATGGAAATATCCACACCGCCATCTGTATGAACATGGAAATATCCGCACCGCCATCTGTATGAACATATAAATATCTACACCGCCATCTGTATTAAGATGGAGATATCTACACCGCTATCTGTATAAACATGGAAATATCTACACCGCTATCTGTATAAACATGGAAATATCTACACCGCTATCTGTAAAAACATGGAAATATCTACACCGCTACCTGTATAAACATGGAAATATCTGCACCGCTATCTGTATGAACATGGAAATATCTACACCGCTATCTGTATGAACATGGAAATATCTACACCGCTATCTGTATGAACATGGAAATATCTACACCGCTATCAGTATGAACAAGGAAATATCTACACCGCTATCTGTATGAACATGGATATATCTACACAGCCCTCTGGATGAACATGGAAATATCCACACCGCTATCTGTGTAAACATGCATACATCTTCACCGCTATCTGTATAAACATGGAAATATCTACACCGCTATCTGTATGAACATGGAAATATCTACACCGCTATCTGTTTGAAGATGGAAATATATACACCGCTATCTGCATGAAAACCGAAATATCTACACAGCTATCTGCATATACATGGAAATATCTACACAGCTATCTCTTTACACATGGAAATAACTACACCGCTAACTGTATGAACATGGAAATATCTACACCGCCATCTGTATGAACATGGAAATATCTGCACCGACATCTGTATGAACATATAAATATCTACACCGCCATCTGTATTAAGACGGAGATATCTACACTGCTATCTGAATAAACATGGAAATATCTACACCGCTATCTGTATAAACATGGAAATATCTACACCGCTATCTGTATAACCATGGAAATATCTACACCGCTACCTGTATAAACATGGAAATATGAGCACCGCTATCTGTATGAACATGGAAATATCTACACCGCTGCCTGTATAAACATGGAAATATCAGCACGGCTATCTGTATGAACATGGAAATATCTACAACGCTATCTATATGAACATGGAAATAAATACACTGCTATCTGTATGAACATGGAAATAGCTACACCGTTATCTGTATGAACATGGAAATAGCTACCCCACTATCTGTATGAACATGGAAATATCTACACCGCTATCTGTATGAACATGGATATATCTACACAGCCATCTGGATGAACATGGAAATATCTACACCGCTATCTGTGTAAACATGCATAGATCTTCACCGCTACCTCTATAAACATGGAAATATCTACACCGCTATCTGTATGAACATGGAAATATCCACACCGCTATCTGTATGAACATGGAAATATCTACACCGCTATCTGTTTGAACATGGAAATATCTACACCGCTATCTGCATGAAAATGGAAATATCTACACTGCTATCTGCATATACATTTAAATATCTACACAGCTATCTCTTTACACATGGAAATAACTACACCGCTATCTGTATGAACATGGAAATATCTACACCGCCATCTGTATGAACACGGAAATATCTGCACAGCGATCTGTATGAACATATAAATATCTACACTGCCATCTGTATTAAGATGGAGATATCTACACTGCTATCTGTATAAACATGGAAATATCTACACCGCCATCTGTATGAACATATAAATATCTACACAGCCATCTGTATTAAGAAGGAAATATCTAAACCGCTATCTGTATAAACATGGAAATATCTACACCGCTGCCTGTATAAACAAGGAAATATCAGCACCGCTATCTGTATGAACATGGAAATATCTACACCGCCATCTGTATGAACATGGAAATATCTGCACCGCCATCTGTATGAACATATAAATATCTACGCCGCCATCTGTATTAAGATGGAGATATCTACACTGCTATCTGTATAAACATGGAAATATCTGCACCGCCATCTGTATGAACATATAAACACCTACACCGCCATCTGTATTAAGAAGGAGATATCTACACCGCTATCTGTATAAACATGGAAATATCTACACCGCTATCTGTATAAACATGGAAATATCTACACCGCTGCCTGTATAAACATGGAAATATCAGCACCGCTATCTGTATGAACATGGAAATATCTACACCGCTATCTGTAGGAACATGGAAATAGATACACCGCTGCCTGTATAAACATGGAAATATCAGCACCGCTATCTGTATGAACATGGAAGTATCTACAACACTATCTGTATGAACATGGATATATCTACACAGCCATCTGGATGAACATGGAAATATCTACACCACTATCTGTATGAACATGGAAATATCTACACCGCTATCTGCATGAAAATGGAAATATCTACACTGCTATCTGCATATACATGGAAATATCTACACAGCTATCTCTTTACACATGGAAATAACTACACCGCTATCTGTATGAACATGGAAATATCCACACCGCCATCTGTATGAACATGGAAATATCCGCACCGCCATCTGTATGAGCATATAAATATCTACACCGCCATCTGTATTAAGATGGAGGTATCTACACCGCTATCTGTATAAACATGGAAATATCTACACCGCTATCTGTATAAACATGGAAATATCTACACCGCTATCTGTAAAAACATGGAAATATCTACACCACTACCTGTATAAACATGGAAATATCAGCACCGCTATCTGTATGAACATGGAAATATCTACACCGCTATCTGTATGAACATGGAAATATCTACACCGCTATCTGTATGAACATGGAAATATCTACACCGCTATCAGTATGAACAAGGAAATATCTACACCGCTATCTGTATGAACATGGATATATCTACACAGCCCTCTGGATGAACATGGAAATATCCACACCGCTATCTGTGTAAACATGCATACATATTCACCGCTATCTGTATAAACATGGAAATATCTACACCGCTATCTGTATGAACATAGAAATATCTACACCGCTATCTGTTTGAAGATGGAAATATATACACCACTATCTGCATGAAAACCGAAATATCTACACAGCTATCTGCATATACATGGAAATATCTACACAGCTATCTCTTTACACATGGAAATAACTACACCGCTAACTGTATGAACATGGAAATATCTACACCGCCATCTGTATGAACATGGAAATATCTGCACCGACATCTGTATGAACATATAAATATCTACACCGCCATCTGTATTAAGACGGAGATATCTACACTGCTATCTGAATAAACATGGAAATATCTACACCGCTATCTGTATAAACATGGAAATATCTACACCGCTATCTGTATAACCATGGAAATATCTACACCGCTACCTGTATAAACATGGAAATATCAGCACCGCTATCTGTATGAACATGGAAATATCTACACCGCTGCCTGTATAAACATGGAAATATCAGCACGGCTATCTGTATGAACATGGAAATATCTACAAAGCTATCTATATGAACATGGAAATAAATACACTGCTATCTGTATGAACATGGAAATAGCTACACCGTTATCTGTATGAACATGGAAATAGCTACCCCACTATCTGTATGAACATGGAAATATCTACACCGCTATCTGTATGAACATGGATATATCTACACAGCCATCTGGAAGAACATGGAAATATCTACACCGCTATCTGTGTAAACATGCATAGATCTTCACCGCTACCTCTATAAACATAGAAATATCTACACTGCTATCTGTATGAACATGGAAATATCCACACCGCTATCTGTATGAACATGGAAATATCTACACCGCTATCTGTTTGAACATGGAAATATCTACAACGCTATCTGCATGAAAATGGAAATATCTACACTGCTATCTGCATATACATTTAAATATCTACACAGCAATCTCTTTACACATGGAAATAACTACACCGCTATCTGTATGAACATGGAAATATCTACACCGCCATCTGTATGAACACGGAAATATCTGCACAGCCATCTGTATGAACATATAAATATCTACACTGCCATCTGTATTAAGATGGAGATATCTACACTGCTATCTGTATAAACATGGAAATATCTACACCGCCATCTGTATGAACATATAAATATCTACACAGCCATCTGTATTAAGAAGGAAATATCTAAACCGCTATCTGTATAAACATGGAAATATCTACACCGCTCCCTGTATAAACAAGGAAATATCAGCACCGCTATCTGTATGAACATGGAAATATCTACACCGCTATCTGTATGAACATGGAAATATCTACTCCGCTATCTGTATGAACATGGAAATAGCTACACCGCTATCTGTATGAACATGGATATATCTACACAGCCATCTGGATGAACATGGAAATATCTACACCGCTATCTATATGTACATGGAAATATCTACACCGCTATCTATATGTACATGGAAATATCTACACAGCTATCTGTTTGAACATGGAAATATCTACACCGCTATCTATATGTACATGGAAATATCTACACCGCTATCTGTTTGAACATGGAAATATCTACACCGCTATCTGCATGAAAATGGAAATATCTACACTGCTATCTGCATATACATTTAAATATCTACACAGCTATCTCTTTACACATGGAAATAACTACACTGTTATCTGCATGAACATGGAAATATCTACACCGCCGTCTGTATGAACATGGAAATATCTGCACCGCCATCTGTATGAACATATAAATATCTACACCGAAATCTGTATTAAGAAAGATATATCTAAACCGCTATCTGTATGAACATTGAAATATCTACACCGCTATCTGTATGAACATGGAAATATCTACACCGCTATCTGTGTAAACATGCATACATCTTCACCGCTATCTGTATAAAGATGGAAATGTCTACAAGGCTATCTGTATGAACATGGAAATATCTACACCGCTATCTGTACGAACATGGAAATATCTAAACCGCTATCTGCATGAAAATAGAAATATCTACACAGCTATCTGCATATACATGGAAATATCTACACAGCTATCTCTTTACACATCGAAATAACTACACCGCTATCTGTATGAACATGGAAATATCTGCACCGCCATCTGTATGAACACATAAATATCTACACCGCCATCTGTATTAAGATGGAGATACCTACACCGCTATCTGTATAAACATGGAAATATCTACACCGCTATCTGTATAAACATGGAAATATCTACACCGCTATCTGTATAAACATGGAAATATCAGCACCGCTATCTGTATGAACATGGAAATATCAGCCCCTCTATCTGTATGAACATGGAAGTATCTACACCGCTATCTGTATGAACATGGAAATATCTACACCGCTATCTGTATGAACACGGAAATATCTACACCGCTATCTGTTTGAACATGGAAATATCTACACCGCTATCTGTATGAACACGGAAATATCTACACCGCTATCTGTTTGAACATGGAAATATCTACACCGCTATCTGCATGAAAATGGAAATATATACACAGCTATCTGCATATACATGGAAATATCTACACAGCTATCACTTTACACATGGAAATAACTACACCGCTATCTGTATGAACATGGAAATATCTTCACCGCCATCTTTATGAACATGGATATATCTACACAGCCATCTGGATGAACATGGAAATATCTACACCGCTATCTGTATGAACATGGAAATATCTACACCGATATCTGTGTAAACATGAATACATCTTCACCGCTATCTGTATAAACATGGAAATATCTACACTGCTATCTGTATGAACGTGGAAATATCTACACCACTATCTGTTTGAACATGGAAATATCTACACCGCTATCTGTATGAAAATGGAAATATCTACACAGCGATCTGCATATACATGGAAATATCTACAAAGCTATCTCTTTACACATGGAAATAAGTACAGAGCTATTTCTATAAACATGGAAATAGCTACACCGCCATCTGTATGAACATGGAAATATCTACACCGCTATCTGTATGAACATGGGAATATCTACACCGCTATCTGTGTGAACATGGATATATCTACACAGCCCTCTGGATGAACATGGAAATATCCACACCGCTATCTGTGCAAACATGCATACATCTTCCCCGCTATCTGTAGAAACATGGAAATATCTACACAGCTATCTGTATGAACATGGAAATATCTACACCGCTATCTGTTTGAAGATGGAAATATATACACCGCTATCTGCATGAAAATGGAAATATCTACACAGCTATCTCCATATAGATGGAAATATCTACACAGCTATCTCTTTACACATGGAAATAACTACACCACTATCTGTATGAACATGGAAATATCTACACCGCCATCTGTATGAACATGGAAATATCTGCACCGCCATCTGTATGAACATATAAATATCTACACCGCCATCTGTATTAAGATGGAGATATCTACACCGCTATCTGAATAAACATGGAAATATCTACACCGCTATCTGTATAAACATGGAAATATCTACACCGCTATGTGTATAACCATGGAAATATCTACACCGCTACCTGTATAAACATGGAAATATCAGCACCGCTATCTGTATGAGCATGGAACTATCTACACCGCTATCTGTATGAACATGGAAATATCTACACCGCTATCTGTATGAACATGGAAATATCTACAAAGCTATCTGAATGAACATGGAAAAGTCTACACCGCTATCTGTTTGAACATGGAAATATCTACACCGCTATCGGCATGAAAATGGAAATATCTACAAAGCTATCTGCATATAAATGGAAATATCTACACAGCTATCTCTTTACACATGGAAATAACTACACCGCTATATCTATAAACATGGAAATATCTACACCGCCATCTGTATGAACATGGAAATATCTGCACCGCCATCTGTATGAACATATAAATATCTACACCGCCATCTGTATTAAGAAGGAAATACCTAAACCGCTATCTGTATAAACCTGGAAATATCTACACCGCTGCCTGTATAAACATGGAAATATCAGCACCGCTATCTGTATGAACATGAAAATATCTACACCGCTATCTGTATGAACATGGAAATATCTACACTCCTATCTGTATGAACATGGAAATAGCTACACCGTTACCTGTATGAACATGGAAATAGCTACACCACTATCTGTATGAACATGGAAATATCTACACCGCTATCTGTATGAACATGGATATATCTACACAGCTATCTGGATGAACATGGAAATATCTACACCGCTATCTGTATGAACAGGGAAATATGTACACCGCTATCTGTATGAACATGGATATATCTACACAGCCATCTGGATGAACATGGAAATATCTACACCGCTATCTGTGTAAACATGCATAGATCTTCACTGCTATCTCTATAAACATGGAAATATCTACACCGCTATCTGTATGAACATCGAAATATACACACAGCTATCTGTATGAACATGGAAATATCTACACCGCTATCTGTTTGAACATGGAAATATCTACACCACTATCTGAATGAGAATGGAAATATCTACACTGCTATCTGCATATACATTTAAATATCTACACAGCTATCTCTTTACACATGGAAATAACTAAACCGCTATCTGTATGAACATGGAAATATCTACACCGCCATCTGTATGAACACGGAAATATCTGCACCGCCATCTGTAAGAACATATAAATATCTACACCGCCATCTGTATTGAGATGGAGATATCTACACTGCTATCTGTATAAACATGGAAATATCTAAACCGCCATCTGTGTGAACATATAAATATCTACACCACCATCTGTATTAAGAAGGAAATATCTAAACCGCTATCTGTATAAACATGGAAATATCTACACCGCTGCCTGTATAAACAAGGAAATATCAGCACCGCTATCTGTATGAACATGGAAATATCTACACCGCTATCTGTATGAACATGGAAATATCTACACCGCTATCTGTATGAACATGGAAATAGCTACACCGCTATCTGTATGAACATGGATATATCTACACCGCCATCTGGATGAACATGGAAATATCTACAACGCTATGTGTGTAAACATGCATAGATCTTTACCGCTATCTGTATAAACATGGAAATATCTACACCGCTATCTGTATGAACATGGAAATATCTACACCGCTATCTGTATGAACAAGGAAATATCTACACCGCTATCTGTTTGAACATGGAAATATCTACACCGCTATCTGCATGAAAATGGAAATATCTACACTGCTATCTGTATGAACATGGAAATATCTGCACCGCCATCTGTATGAACATATAAATATCTACACCGCCATCTGTATTAAGATGGAGATATCTACACCGCTATCCGTTTAAAAATGGAAATATCTACACCGCTATCTGTATAAAAATGGAAATATCTACACCGCTATCTGTATAAACATGGAAATATCTACACCACTACCTGTATAAACATGGAAATATCAGCACCGCTGTCTGTATGAACATGGAAATATCTACAAAGTTATCTGAATGAACATGGAAATATCTACACCGCTATCTGTTTGAAGATGGAAATATATACACCGCTATCTGCATGAAAATGGAAATATCTACACAGCTATCTGCATAAACATGGAAATATCTACACCGCTATCTGTGTAAACATGCATACATCTTCACCGCTATCTGTATAAAGATGGAAATGTCTACAAGGCTATCTGTATGAACATGGAAATATCTACACCGCTATCTGTACGAACATGGAAATATCTAAACCGCTATCTGCATGAAAATAGAAATATCTACACAGCTATCTGCATATACATGGAAATATCTACACAGCTATCTCTTTACACATCGAAATAACTACACCGCTATCTGTATGAACATGGAAATATCTGCACCGCCATCTGTATGAACACATAAATATCTACACCGCCATCTGTATTAAGATGGAGATACCTACACCGCTATCTGTATAAACATGGAAATATCTACACCGCTATCTGTATAAACATGGAAATATCTACACCGCTATCTGTATAAACATGGAAATATCAGCACCGCTATCTGTATGAACATGGAAATATCAGCCCCTCTATCTGTATGAACATGGAAGTATCTACACCGCTATCTGTATGAACATGGAAATATCTACACCGCTATCTGTATGAACACGGAAATATCTACACCGCTATCTGTTTGAACATGGAAATATCTACACCGCTATCTGTATGAACACGGAAATATCTACACCGCTATCTGTTTGAACATGGAAATATCTACACCGCTATCTGCATGAAAATGGAAATATATACACAGCTATCTGCATATACATGGAAATATCTACACAGCTATCACTTTACACATGGAAATAACTACACCGCTATCTGTATGAACATGGAAATATCTTCACCGCCATCTTTATGAACATGGATATATCTACACAGCCATCTGGATGAACATGGAAATATCTACACCGCTATCTGTATGAACATGGAAATATCTACACCGATATCTGTGTAAACATGAATACATCTTCACCGCTATCTGTATAAACATGGAAATATCTACACTGCTATCTGTATGAACGTGGAAATATCTACACCACTATCTGTTTGAACATGGAAATATCTACACCGCTATCTGTATGAAAATGGAAATATCTACACAGCGATCTGCATATACATGGAAATATCTACAAAGCTATCTCTTTACACATGGAAATAAGTACAGAGCTATTTCTATAAACATGGAAATAGCTACACCGCCATCTGTATGAACATGGAAATATCTACACCGCTATCTGTATGAACATGGGAATATCTACACCGCTATCTGTGTGAACATGGATATATCTACACAGCCCTCTGGATGAACATGGAAATATCCACACCGCTATCTGTGCAAACATGCATACATCTTCCCCGCTATCTGTAGAAACATGGAAATATCTACACCGCTATCTGTATGAACATGGAAATATCTACACCGCTATCTGTTTGAAGATGGAAATATATACACCGCTATCTGCATGAAAATGGAAATATCTACACAGCTATCTCCATATAGATGGAAATATCTACACAGCTATCTCTTTACACATGGAAATAACTACACCACTATCTGTATGAACATGGAAATATCTACACCGCCATCTGTATGAACATGGAAATATCTGCACCGCCATCTGTATGAACATATAAATATCTACACCGCCATCTGTATTAAGATGGAGATATCTACACCGCTATCTGAATAAACATGGAAATATCTACACCGCTATCTGTATAAACATGGAAATATCTACACCGCTATGTGTATAACCATGGAAATATCTACACCGCTACCTGTATAAACATGGAAATATCAGCACCGCTATCTGTATGAGCATGGAACTATCTACACCGCTATCTGTATGAACATGGAAATATCTACACCGCTATCTGTATGAACATGGAAATATCTACAAAGCTATCTGAATGAACATGGAAAAGTCTACACCGCTATCTGTTTGAACATGGAAATATCTACACCGCTATCGGCATGAAAATGGAAATATCTACAAAGCTATCTGCATATACATGGAAATATCTACACAGCTATCTCTTTACACATGGAAATAACTACACCGCTATATCTATAAACATGGAAATATCTACACCGCCATCTGTATGAACATGGAAATATCTGCACCGCCATCTGTATGAACATATAAATATCTACACCGCCATCTGTATTAAGAAGGAAATACCTAAACCGCTATCTGTATAAACCTGGAAATATCTACACCGCTGCCTGTATAAACATGGAAATATCAGCACCGCTATCTGTATGAACATGAAAATATCTACACCGCTATCTGTATGAACATGGAAATATCTACACTCCTATCTGTATGAACATGGAAATAGCTACACCGTTACCTGTATGAACATGGAAATAGCTACACCACTATCTGTATGAACATGGAAATATCTACACCGCTATCTGTATGAACATGGATATATCTACACAGCTATCTGGATGAACATGGAAATATCTACACCGCTATCTGTATGAACAGGGAAATATGTACACCGCTATCTGTATGAACATGGATATATCTACACAGCCATCTGGATGAACATGGAAATATCTACACCGCTATCTGTGTAAACATGCATAGATCTTCACTGCTATCTCTATAAACATGGAAATATCTACACCGCTATCTGTATGAACATCGAAATATACACACAGCTATCTGTATGAACATGGAAATATCTACACCGCTATCTGTTTGAACATGGAAATATCTACACCGCTATCTGCATGAAAATGGAAATATCTACACTGCTATCTGCATATACATTTAAATATCTACACAGCTATCTCTTTACACATGGAAATAACTACACCGCTATCTGTATGAACATGGAAATATCTACACCGCCATCTGTATGAACACGGAAATATCTGCACAGCGATCTGTATGAACATATAAATATCTACACTGCCATCTGTATTAAGATGGAGATATCTACACTGCTATCTGTATAAACATGGAAATATCTACACCGCCATCTGTATGAACATATAAATATCTACACAGCCATCTGTATTAAGAAGGAAATATCTAAACCGCTATCTGTATAAACATGGAAATATCTACACCGCTGCCTGTATAAACAAGGAAATATCAGCACCGCTATCTGTATGAACATGGAAATATCTACACCGCCATCTGTATGAACATGGAAATATCTGCACCGCCATCTGTATGAACATATAAATATCTACGCCGCCATCTGTATTAAGATGGAGATATCTACACTGCTATCTGTATAAACATGGAAATATCTGCACCGCCATCTGTATGAACATATAAACACCTACACCGCCATCTGTATTAAGAAGGAGATATCTACACCGCTATCTGTATAAACATGGAAATATCTACACCGCTATCTGTATAAACATGGAAATATCTACACCGCTGCCTGTATAAACATGGAAATATCAGCACCGCTATCTGTATGAACATGGAAATATCTACACCGCTATCTGTAGGAACATGGAAATAGATACACCGCTGCCTGTATAAACATGGAAATATCAGCACCGCTATCTGTATGAACATGGAAGTATCTACAACACTATCTGTATGAACATGGATATATCTACACAGCCATCTGGATGAACATGGAAATATCTACACCACTATCTGTATGAACATGGAAATATCTACACCGCTATCTGCATGAAAATGGAAATATCTACACTGCTATCTGCATATACATGGAAATATCTACACAGCTATCTCTTTACACATGGAAATAACTACACCGCTATCTGTATGAACATGGAAATATCCACACCGCCATCTGTATGAACATGGAAATATCCGCACCGCCATCTGTATGAGCATATAAATATCTACACCGCCATCTGTATTAAGATGGAGGTATCTACACCGCTATCTGTATAAACATGGAAATATCTACACCGCTATCTGTATAAACATGGAAATATCTACACCGCTATCTGTAAAAACATGGAAATATCTACACCACTACCTGTATAAACATGGAAATATCAGCACCGCTATCTGTATGAACATGGAAATATCTACACCGCTATCTGTATGAACATGGAAATATCTACACCGCTATCTGTATGAACATGGAAATATCTACACCGCTATCAGTATGAACAAGGAAATATCTACACCGCTATCTGTATGAACATGGATATATATACACAGCCCTCTGGATGAACATGGAAATATCCACACCGCTATCTGTGTAAACATGCATACATATTCACCGCTATCTGTATAAACATGGAAATATCTACACCGCTATCTGTATGAACATAGAAATATCTACACCGCTATCTGTTTGAAGATGGAAATATATACACCACTATCTGCATGAAAACCGAAATATCTACACAGCTATCTGCATATACATGGAAATATCTACACAGCTATCTCTTTACACATGGAAATAACTACACCGCTAACTGTATGAACATGGAAATATCTACACCGCCATCTGTATGAACATGGAAATATCTGCACCGACATCTGTATGAACATATAAATATCTACACCGCCATCTGTATTAAGACGGAGATATCTACACTGCTATCTGAATAAACATGGAAATATCTACACCGCTATCTGTATAAACATGGAAATATCTACACCGCTATCTGTATAACCATGGAAATATCTACACCGCTACCTGTATAAACATGGAAATATCAGCACCGCTATCTGTATGAACATGGAAATATCTACACCGCTGCCTGTATAAACATGGAAATATCAGCACGGCTATCTGTATGAACATGGAAATATCTACAAAGCTATCTATATGAACATGGAAATAAATACACTGCTATCTGTATGAACATGGAAATAGCTACACCGTTATCTGTATGAACATGGAAATAGCTACCCCACTATCTGTATGAACATGGAAATATCTACACCGCTATCTGTATGAACATGGATATATCTACACAGCCATCTGGAAGAACATGGAAATATCTACACCGCTATCTGTGTAAACATGCATAGATCTTCACCGCTACCTCTATAAACATGGAAATATCTACACCGCTATCTGTATGAACATGGAAATATCCACACCGCTATCTGTATGAACATGGAAATATCTACACCGCTATCTGTTTGAACATGGAAATATCTACAACGCTATCTGCATGAAAATGGAAATATCTACACTGCTATCTGCATATACATTTAAATATCTACACAGCAATCTCTTTACACATGGAAATAACTACACCGCTATCTGTATGAACATGGAAATATCTACACCGCCATCTGTATGAACACGGAAATATCTGCACAGCCATCTGTATGAACATATAAATATCTACACTGCCATCTGTATTAAGATGGAGATATCTACACTGCTATCTGTATAAACATGGAAATATCTACACCGCCATCTGTATGAACATATAAATATCTACACAGCCATCTGTATTAAGAAGGAAATATCTAAACCGCTATCTGTATAAACATGGAAATATCTACACCGCTGCCTGTATAAACAAGGAAATATCAGCACCGCTATCTGTATGAACATGGAAATATCTACACCGCTATCTGTATGAACATGGAAATATCTACTCCGCTATCTGTATGAACATGGAAATAGCTACACCGCTATCTGTATGAACATGGATATATCTACACAGCCATCTGGATGAACATGGAAATATCTACACCGCTATCTATATGTACATGGAAATATCTACACCGCTATCTATATGTACATGGAAATATCTACACAGCTATCTGTTTGAACATGGAAATATCTACACCGCTATCTATATGTACATGGAAATATCTACACCGCTATCTGTTTGAACATGGAAATATCTACACCGCTATCTGCATGAAAATGGAAATATCTACACTGCTATCTGCATATACATTTAAATATCTACACAGCTATCTCTTTACACATGGAAATAACTACACTGTTATCTGCATGAACATGGAAATATCTACACCGCCGTCTGTATGAACATGGAAATATCTGCACCGCCATCTGTATGAACATATAAATATCTACACCGAAATCTGTATTAAGAAAGATATATCTAAACCGCTATCTGTATGAACATTGAAATATCTACACCGCTATCTGTATGAACATGGAAATATCTACACCGCTATCTGTGTAAACATGCATACATCTTCACCGCTATCTGTATAAAGATGGAAATGTCTACAAGGCTATCTGTATGAACATGGAAATATCTACACCGCTATCTGTACGAACATGGAAATATCTAAACCGCTATCTGCATGAAAATAGAAATATCTACACAGCTATCTGCATATACATGGAAATATCTACACAGCTATCTCTTTACACATCGAAATAACTACACCGCTATCTGTATGAACATGGAAATATCTGCACCGCCATCTGTATGAACACATAAATATCTACACCGCCATCTGTATTAAGATGGAGATACCTACACCGCTATCTGTATAAACATGGAAATATCTACACCGCTATCTGTATAAACATGGAAATATCAGCACCGCTATCTGTATGAACATGGAAATATCAGCCCCTCTATCTGTATGAACATGGAAGTATCTACACCGCTATCTGTATGAACATGGAAATATCTACACCGCTATCTGTATGAACACGGAAATATCTACACCGCTATCTGTTTGAACATGGAAATATCTACACCGCTATCTGTATGAACACGGAAATATCTACACCGCTATCTGTTTGAACATGGAAATATCTACACCGCTATCTGCATGAAAATGGAAATATATACACAGCTATCTGCATATACATGGAAATATCTACACAGCTATCACTTTACACATGGAAATAACTACACCGCTATCTGTATGAACATGGAAATATCTTCACCGCCATCTTTATGAACATGGATATATCTACACAGCCATCTGGATGAACATGGAAATATCTACACCGCTATCTGTATGAACATGGAAATATCTACACCGATATCTGTGTAAACATGAATACATCTTCACCGCTATCTGTATAAACATGGAAATATCTACACTGCTATCTGTATGAACGTGGAAATATCTACACCACTATCTGTTTGAACATGGAAATATCTACACCGCTATCTGTATGAAAATGGAAATATCTACACAGCGATCTGCATATACATGGAAATATCTACAAAGCTATCTCTTTACACATGGAAATAAGTACAGAGCTATTTCTATAAACATGGAAATAGCTACACCGCCATCTGTATGAACATGGAAATATCTACACCGCTATCTGTATGAACATGGGAATATCTACACCGCTATCTGTGTGAACATGGATATATCTACACAGCCCTCTGGATGAACATGGAAATATCCACACCGCTATCTGTGCAAACATGCATACATCTTCCCCGCTATCTGTAGAAACATGGAAATATCTACACCGCTATCTGTATGAACATGGAAATATCTACACCGCTATCTGTTTGAAGATGGAAATATATACACCGCTATCTGCATGAAAATGGAAATATCTACACAGCTATCTCCATATAGATGGAAATATCTACACAGCTATCTCTTTACACATGGAAATAACTACACCACTATCTGTATGAACATGGAAATATCTACACCGCCATCTGTATGAACATGGAAATATCTGCACCGCCATCTGTATGAACATATAAATATCTACACCGCCATCTGTATTAAGATGGAGATATCTACACCGCTATCTGAATAAACATGGAAATATCTACACCGCTATCTGTATAAACATGGAAATATCTACACCGCTATGTGTATAACCATGGAAATATCTACACCGCTACCTGTATAAACATGGAAATATCAGCACCGCTATCTGTATGAGCATGGAACTATCTACACCGCTATCTGTATGAACATGGAAATATCTACACCGCTATCTGTATGAACATGGAAATATCTACAAAGCTATCTGAATGAACATGGAAAAGTCTACACCGCTATCTGTTTGAACATGGAAATATCTACACCGCTATCGGCATGAAAATGGAAATATCTACAAAGCTATCTGCATATACATGGAAATATCTACACAGCTATCTCTTTACACATGGAAATAACTACACCGCTATATCTATAAACATGGAAATATCTACACCGCCATCTGTATGAACATGGAAATATCTGCACCGCCATCTGTATGAACATATAAATATCTACACCGCCATCTGTATTAAGAAGGAAATACCTAAACCGCTATCTGTATAAACCTGGAAATATCTACACCGCTGCCTGTATAAACATGGAAATATCAGCACCGCTATCTGTATGAACATGAAAATATCTACACCGCTATCTGTATGAACATGGAAATATCTACACTCCTATCTGTATGAACATGGAAATAGCTACACCGTTACCTGTATGAACATGGAAATAGCTACACCACTATCTGTATGAACATGGAAATATCTACACCGCTATCTGTATGAACATGGATATATCTACACAGCTATCTGGATGAACATGGAAATATCTACACCGCTATCTGTATGAACAGGGAAATATGTACACCGCTATCTGTATGAACATGGATATATCTACACAGCCATCTGGATGAACATGGAAATATCTACACCGCTATCTGTGTAAACATGCATAGATCTTCACTGCTATCTCTATAAACATGGAAATATCTACACCGCTATCTGTATGAACATCGAAATATACACACAGCTATCTGTATGAACATGGAAATATCTACACCGCTATCTGTTTGAACATGGAAATATCTACACCGCTATCTGCATGAAAATGGAAATATCTACACTGCTATCTGCATATACATTTAAATATCTACACAGCTATCTCTTTACACATGGAAATAACTACACCGCTATCTGTATGAACATGGAAATATCTACACCGCCATCTGTATGAACACGGAAATATCTGCACAGCGATCTGTATGAACATATAAATATCTACACTGCCATCTGTATTAAGATGGAGATATCTACACTGCTATCTGTATAAACATGGAAATATCTACACCGCCATCTGTATGAACATATAAATATCTACACAGCCATCTGTATTAAGAAGGAAATATCTAAACCGCTATCTGTATAAACATGGAAATATCTACACCGCTGCCTGTATAAACAAGGAAATATCAGCACCGCTATCTGTATGAACATGGAAATATCTACACCGCCATCTGTATGAACATGGAAATATCTGCACCGCCATCTGTATGAACATATAAATATCTACGCCGCCATCTGTATTAAGATGGAGATATCTACACTGCTATCTGTATAAACATGGAAATATCTGCACCGCCATCTGTATGAACATATAAACACCTACACCGCCATCTGTATTAAGAAGGAGATATCTACACCGCTATCTGTATAAACATGGAAATATCTACACCGCTATCTGTATAAACATGGAAATATCTACACCGCTGCCTGTATAAACATGGAAATATCAGCACCGCTATCTGTATGAACATGGAAATATCTACACCGCTATCTGTAGGAACATGGAAATAGATACACCGCTGCCTGTATAAACATGGAAATATCAGCACCGCTATCTGTATGAACATGGAAGTATCTACAACACTATCTGTATGAACATGGATATATCTACACAGCCATCTGGATGAACATGGAAATATCTACACCACTATCTGTATGAACATGGAAATATCTACACCGCTATCTGCATGAAAATGGAAATATCTACACTGCTATCTGCATATACATGGAAATATCTACACAGCTATCTCTTTACACATGGAAATAACTACACCGCTATCTGTATGAACATGGAAATATCCACACCGCCATCTGTATGAACATGGAAATATCCGCACCGCCATCTGTATGAGCATATAAATATCTACACCGCCATCTGTATTAAGATGGAGGTATCTACACCGCTATCTGTATAAACATGGAAATATCTACACCGCTATCTGTATAAACATGGAAATATCTACACCGCTATCTGTAAAAACATGGAAATATCTACACCACTACCTGTATAAACATGGAAATATCAGCACCGCTATCTGTATGAACATGGAAATATCTACACCGCTATCTGTATGAACATGGAAATATCTACACCGCTATCTGTATGAACATGGAAATATCTACACCGCTATCAGTATGAACAAGGAAATATCTACACCGCTATCTGTATGAACATGGATATATATACACAGCCCTCTGGATGAACATGGAAATATCCACACCGCTATCTGTGTAAACATGCATACATATTCACCGCTATCTGTATAAACATGGAAATATCTACACCGCTATCTGTATGAACATAGAAATATCTACACCGCTATCTGTTTGAAGATGGAAATATATACACCACTATCTGCATGAAAACCGAAATATCTACACAGCTATCTGCATATACATGGAAATATCTACACAGCTATCTCTTTACACATGGAAATAACTACACCGCTAACTGTATGAACATGGAAATATCTACACCGCCATCTGTATGAACATGGAAATATCTGCACCGACATCTGTATGAACATATAAATATCTACACCGCCATCTGTATTAAGACGGAGATATCTACACTGCTATCTGAATAAACATGGAAATATCTACACCGCTATCTGTATAAACATGGAAATATCTACACCGCTATCTGTATAACCATGGAAATATCTACACCGCTACCTGTATAAACATGGAAATATCAGCACCGCTATCTGTATGAACATGGAAATATCTACACCGCTGCCTGTATAAACATGGAAATATCAGCACGGCTATCTGTATGAACATGGAAATATCTACAAAGCTATCTATATGAACATGGAAATAAATACACTGCTATCTGTATGAACATGGAAATAGCTACACCGTTATCTGTATGAACATGGAAATAGCTACCCCACTATCTGTATGAACATGGAAATATCTACACCGCTATCTGTATGAACATGGATATATCTACACAGCCATCTGGAAGAACATGGAAATATCTACACCGCTATCTGTGTAAACATGCATAGATCTTCACCGCTACCTCTATAAACATGGAAATATCTACACCGCTATCTGTATGAACATGGAAATATCCACACCGCTATCTGTATGAACATGGAAATATCTACACCGCTATCTGTTTGAACATGGAAATATCTACAACGCTATCTGCATGAAAATGGAAATATCTACACTGCTATCTGCATATACATTTAAATATCTACACAGCAATCTCTTTACACATGGAAATAACTACACCGCTATCTGTATGAACATGGAAATATCTACACCGCCATCTGTATGAACACGGAAATATCTGCACAGCCATCTGTATGAACATATAAATATCTACACTGCCATCTGTATTAAGATGGAGATATCTACACTGCTATCTGTATAAACATGGAAATATCTACACCGCCATCTGTATGAACATATAAATATCTACACAGCCATCTGTATTAAGAAGGAAATATCTAAACCGCTATCTGTATAAACATGGAAATATCTACACCGCTGCCTGTATAAACAAGGAAATATCAGCACCGCTATCTGTATGAACATGGAAATATCTACACCGCTATCTGTATGAACATGGAAATATCTACTCCGCTATCTGTATGAACATGGAAATAGCTACACCGCTATCTGTATGAACATGGATATATCTACACAGCCATCTGGATGAACATGGAAATATCTACACCGCTATCTATATGTACATGGAAATATCTACACCGCTATCTATATGTACATGGAAATATCTACACAGCTATCTGTTTGAACATGGAAATATCTACACCGCTATCTATATGTACATGGAAATATCTACACCGCTATCTGTTTGAACATGGAAATATCTACACCGCTATCTGCATGAAAATGGAAATATCTACACTGCTATCTGCATATACATTTAAATATCTACACAGCTATCTCTTTACACATGGAAATAACTACACTGTTATCTGCATGAACATGGAAATATCTACACCGCCGTCTGTATGAACATGGAAATATCTGCACCGCCATCTGTATGAACATATAAATATCTACACCGAAATCTGTATTAAGAAAGATATATCTAAACCGCTATCTGTATGAACATTGAAATATCTACACCGCTATCTGTATGAACATGGAAATATCTACACCGCTATCTGTGTAAACATGCATACATCTTCACCGCTATCTGTATAAAGATGGAAATGTCTACAAGGCTATCTGTATGAACATGGAAATATCTACACCGCTATCTGTACGAACATGGAAATATCTAAACCGCTATCTGCATGAAAATAGAAATATCTACACAGCTATCTGCATATACATGGAAATATCTACACAGCTATCTCTTTACACATCGAAATAACTACACCGCTATCTGTATGAACATGGAAATATCTGCACCGCCATCTGTATGAACACATAAATATCTACACCGCCATCTGTATTAAGATGGAGATACCTACACCGCTATCTGTATAAACATGGAAATATCTACACCGCTATCTGTATAAACATGGAAATATCAGCACCGCTATCTGTATGAACATGGAAATATCAGCCCCTCTATCTGTATGAACATGGAAGTATCTACACCGCTATCTGTATGAACATGGAAATATCTACACCGCTATCTGTATGAACACGGAAATATCTACACCGCTATCTGTTTGAACATGGAAATATCTACACCGCTATCTGTATGAACACGGAAATATCTACACCGCTATCTGTTTGAACATGGAAATATCTACACCGCTATCTGCATGAAAATGGAAATATATACACAGCTATCTGCATATACATGGAAATATCTACACAGCTATCACTTTACACATGGAAATAACTACACCGCTATCTGTATGAACATGGAAATATCTTCACCGCCATCTTTATGAACATGGATATATCTACACAGCCATCTGGATGAACATGGAAATATCTACACCGCTATCTGTATGAACATGGAAATATCTACACCGATATCTGTGTAAACATGAATACATCTTCACCGCTATCTGTATAAACATGGAAATATCTACACTGCTATCTGTATGAACGTGGAAATATCTACACCACTATCTGTTTGAACATGGAAATATCTACACCGCTATCTGTATGAAAATGGAAATATCTACACAGCGATCTGCATATACATGGAAATATCTACAAAGCTATCTCTTTACACATGGAAATAAGTACAGAGCTATTTCTATAAACATGGAAATAGCTACACCGCCATCTGTATGAACATGGAAATATCTACACCGCTATCTGTATGAACATGGGAATATCTACACCGCTATCTGTGTGAACATGGATATATCTACACAGCCCTCTGGATGAACATGGAAATATCCACACCGCTATCTGTGCAAACATGCATACATCTTCCCCGCTATCTGTAGAAACATGGAAATATCTACACCGCTATCTGTATGAACATGGAAATATCTACACCGCTATCTGTTTGAAGATGGAAATATATACACCGCTATCTGCATGAAAATGGAAATATCTACACAGCTATCTCCATATAGATGGAAATATCTACACAGCTATCTCTTTACACATGGAAATAACTACACCACTATCTGTATGAACATGGAAATATCTACACCGCCATCTGTATGAACATGGAAATATCTGCACCGCCATCTGTATGAACATATAAATATCTACACCGCCATCTGTATTAAGATGGAGATATCTACACCGCTATCTGAATAAACATGGAAATATCTACACCGCTATCTGTATAAACATGGAAATATCTACACCGCTATGTGTATAACCATGGAAATATCTACACCGCTACCTGTATAAACATGGAAATATCAGCACCGCTATCTGTATGAGCATGGAACTATCTACACCGCTATCTGTATGAACATGGAAATATCTACACCGCTATCTGTATGAACATGGAAATATCTACAAAGCTATCTGAATGAACATGGAAAAGTCTACACCGCTATCTGTTTGAACATGGAAATATCTACACCGCTATCGGCATGAAAATGGAAATATCTACAAAGCTATCTGCATATACATGGAAATATCTACACAGCTATCTCTTTACACATGGAAATAACTACACCGCTATATCTATAAACATGGAAATATCTACACCGCCATCTGTATGAACATGGAAATATCTGCACCGCCATCTGTATGAACATATAAATATCTACACCGCCATCTGTATTAAGAAGGAAATACCTAAACCGCTATCTGTATAAACCTGGAAATATCTACACCGCTGCCTGTATAAACATGGAAATATCAGCACCGCTATCTGTATGAACATGAAAATATCTACACCGCTATCTGTATGAACATGGAAATATCTACACTCCTATCTGTATGAACATGGAAATAGCTACACCGTTACCTGTATGAACATGGAAATAGCTACACCACTATCTGTATGAACATGGAAATATCTACACCGCTATCTGTATGAACATGGATATATCTACACAGCTATCTGGATGAACATGGAAATATCTACACCGCTATCTGTATGAACAGGGAAATATGTACACCGCTATCTGTATGAACATGGATATATCTACACAGCCATCTGGATGAACATGGAAATATCTACACCGCTATCTGTGTAAACATGCATAGATCTTCACTGCTATCTCTATAAACATGGAAATATCTACACCGCTATCTGTATGAACATCGAAATATACACACAGCTATCTGTATGAACATGGAAATATCTACACCGCTATCTGTTTGAACATGGAAATATCTACACCGCTATCTGCATGAAAATGGAAATATCTACACTGCTATCTGCATATACATTTAAATATCTACACAGCTATCTCTTTACACATGGAAATAACTACACCGCTATCTGTATGAACATGGAAATATCTACACCGCCATCTGTATGAACACGGAAATATCTGCACAGCGATCTGTATGAACATATAAATATCTACACTGCCATCTGTATTAAGATGGAGATATCTACACTGCTATCTGTATAAACATGGAAATATCTACACCGCCATCTGTATGAACATATAAATATCTACACAGCCATCTGTATTAAGAAGGAAATATCTAAACCGCTATCTGTATAAACATGGAAATATCTACACCGCTGCCTGTATAAACAAGGAAATATCAGCACCGCTATCTGTATGAACATGGAAATATCTACACCGCCATCTGTATGAACATGGAAATATCTGCACCGCCATCTGTATGAACATATAAATATCTACGCCGCCATCTGTATTAAGATGGAGATATCTACACTGCTATCTGTATAAACATGGAAATATCTGCACCGCCATCTGTATGAACATATAAACACCTACACCGCCATCTGTATTAAGAAGGAGATATCTACACCGCTATCTGTATAAACATGGAAATATCTACACCGCTATCTGTATAAACATGGAAATATCTACACCGCTGCCTGTATAAACATGGAAATATCAGCACCGCTATCTGTATGAACATGGAAATATCTACACCGCTATCTGTAGGAACATGGAAATAGATACACCGCTGCCTGTATAAACATGGAAATATCAGCACCGCTATCTGTATGAACATGGAAGTATCTACAACACTATCTGTATGAACATGGATATATCTACACAGCCATCTGGATGAACATGGAAATATCTACACCACTATCTGTATGAACATGGAAATATCTACACCGCTATCTGCATGAAAATGGAAATATCTACACTGCTATCTGCATATACATGGAAATATCTACACAGCTATCTCTTTACACATGGAAATAACTACACCGCTATCTGTATGAACATGGAAATATCCACACCGCCATCTGTATGAACATGGAAATATCCGCACCGCCATCTGTATGAGCATATAAATATCTACACCGCCATCTGTATTAAGATGGAGGTATCTACACCGCTATCTGTATAAACATGGAAATATCTACACCGCTATCTGTATAAACATGGAAATATCTACACCGCTATCTGTAAAAACATGGAAATATCTACACCACTACCTGTATAAACATGGAAATATCAGCACCGCTATCTGTATGAACATGGAAATATCTACACCGCTATCTGTATGAACATGGAAATATCTACACCGCTATCTGTATGAACATGGAAATATCTACACCGCTATCAGTATGAACAAGGAAATATCTACACCGCTATCTGTATGAACATGGATATATATACACAGCCCTCTGGATGAACATGGAAATATCCACACCGCTATCTGTGTAAACATGCATACATATTCACCGCTATCTGTATAAACATGGAAATATCTACACCGCTATCTGTATGAACATAGAAATATCTACACCGCTATCTGTTTGAAGATGGAAATATATACACCACTATCTGCATGAAAACCGAAATATCTACACAGCTATCTGCATATACATGGAAATATCTACACAGCTATCTCTTTACACATGGAAATAACTACACCGCTAACTGTATGAACATGGAAATATCTACACCGCCATCTGTATGAACATGGAAATATCTGCACCGACATCTGTATGAACATATAAATATCTACACCGCCATCTGTATTAAGACGGAGATATCTACACTGCTATCTGAATAAACATGGAAATATCTACACCGCTATCTGTATAAACATGGAAATATCTACACCGCTATCTGTATAACCATGGAAATATCTACACCGCTACCTGTATAAACATGGAAATATCAGCACCGCTATCTGTATGAACATGGAAATATCTACACCGCTGCCTGTATAAACATGGAAATATCAGCACGGCTATCTGTATGAACATGGAAATATCTACAAAGCTATCTATATGAACATGGAAATAAATACACTGCTATCTGTATGAACATGGAAATAGCTACACCGTTATCTGTATGAACATGGAAATAGCTACCCCACTATCTGTATGAACATGGAAATATCTACACCGCTATCTGTATGAACATGGATATATCTACACAGCCATCTGGAAGAACATGGAAATATCTACACCGCTATCTGTGTAAACATGCATAGATCTTCACCGCTACCTCTATAAACATGGAAATATCTACACCGCTATCTGTATGAACATGGAAATATCTACACCGCTATCTGTTTGAACATGGAAATATCTACAACGCTATCTGCATGAAAATGGAAATATCTACACTGCTATCTGCATATACATTTAAATATCTACACAGCAATCTCTTTACACATGGAAATAACTACACCGCTATCTGTATGAACATGGAAATATCTACACCGCCATCTGTATGAACACGGAAATATCTGCACAGCCATCTGTATGAACATATAAATATCTACACTGCCATCTGTATTAAGATGGAGATATCTACACTGCTATCTGTATAAACATGGAAATATCTACACCGCCATCTGTATGAACATATAAATATCTACACAGCCATCTGTATTAAGAAGGAAATATCTAAACCGCTATCTGTATAAACATGGAAATATCTACACCGCTGCCTGTATAAACAAGGAAATATCAGCACCGCTATCTGTATGAACATGGAAATATCTACACCGCTATCTGTATGAACATGGAAATATCTACTCCGCTATCTGTATGAACATGGAAATAGCTACACCGCTATCTGTATGAACATGGATATATCTACACAGCCATCTGGATGAACATGGAAATATCTACACCGCTATCTATATGTACATGGAAATATCTACACCGCTATCTATATGTACATGGAAATATCTACACAGCTATCTGTTTGAACATGGAAATATCTACACCGCTATCTATATGTACATGGAAATATCTACACCGCTATCTGTTTGAACATGGAAATATCTACACCGCTATCTGCATGAAAATGGAAATATCTACACTGCTATCTGCATATACATTTAAATATCTACACAGCTATCTCTTTACACATGGAAATAACTACACTGTTATCTGCATGAACATGGAAATATCTACACCGCCGTCTGTATGAACATGGAAATATCTGCACCGCCATCTGTATGAACATATAAATATCTACACCGAAATCTGTATTAAGAAAGATATATCTAAACCGCTATCTGTATGAACATTGAAATATCTACACCGCTATCTGTATGAACATGGAAATATCTACACCGCTATCTGTGTAAACATGCATACATCTTCACCGCTATCTGTATAAAGATGGAAATGTCTACAAGGCTATCTGTATGAACATGGAAATATCTACACCGCTATCTGTACGAACATGGAAATATCTAAACCGCTATCTGCATGAAAATAGAAATATCTACACAGCTATCTGCATATACATGGAAATATCTACACAGCTATCTCTTTACACATCGAAATAACTACACCGCTATCTGTATGAACATGGAAATATCTGCACCGCCATCTGTATGAACACATAAATATCTACACCGCCATCTGTATTAAGATGGAGATACCTACACCGCTATCTGTATAAACATGGAAATATCTACACCGCTATCTGTATAAACATGGAAATATCAGCACCGCTATCTGTATGAACATGGAAATATCAGCCCCTCTATCTGTATGAACATGGAAGTATCTACACCGCTATCTGTATGAACATGGAAATATCTACACCGCTATCTGTATGAACACGGAAATATCTACACCGCTATCTGTTTGAACATGGAAATATCTACACCGCTATCTGTATGAACACGGAAATATCTACACCGCTATCTGTTTGAACATGGAAATATCTACACCGCTATCTGCATGAAAATGGAAATATATACACAGCTATCTGCATATACATGGAAATATCTACACAGCTATCACTTTACACATGGAAATAACTACACCGCTATCTGTATGAACATGGAAATATCTTCACCGCCATCTTTATGAACATGGATATATCTACACAGCCATCTGGATGAACATGGAAATATCTACACCGCTATCTGTATGAACATGGAAATATCTACACCGATATCTGTGTAAACATGAATACATCTTCACCGCTATCTGTATAAACATGGAAATATCTACACTGCTATCTGTATGAACGTGGAAATATCTACACCACTATCTGTTTGAACATGGAAATATCTACACCGCTATCTGTATGAAAATGGAAATATCTACACAGCGATCTGCATATACATGGAAATATCTACAAAGCTATCTCTTTACACATGGAAATAAGTACAGAGCTATTTCTATAAACATGGAAATAGCTACACCGCCATCTGTATGAACATGGAAATATCTACACCGCTATCTGTATGAACATGGGAATATCTACACCGCTATCTGTGTGAACATGGATATATCTACACAGCCCTCTGGATGAACATGGAAATATCCACACCGCTATCTGTGCAAACATGCATACATCTTCCCCGCTATCTGTAGAAACATGGAAATATCTACACAGCTATCTGTATGAACATGGAAATATCTACACCGCTATCTGTTTGAAGATGGAAATATATACACCGCTATCTGCATGAAAATGGAAATATCTACACAGCTATCTCCATATAGATGGAAATATCTACACAGCTATCTCTTTACACATGGAAATAACTACACCACTATCTGTATGAACATGGAAATATCTACACCGCCATCTGTATGAACATGGAAATATCTGCACCGCCATCTGTATGAACATATAAATATCTACACCGCCATCTGTATTAAGATGGAGATATCTACACCGCTATCTGAATAAACATGGAAATATCTACACCGCTATCTGTATAAACATGGAAATATCTACACCGCTATGTGTATAACCATGGAAATATCTACACCGCTACCTGTATAAACATGGAAATATCAGCACCGCTATCTGTATGAGCATGGAACTATCTACACCGCTATCTGTATGAACATGGAAATATCTACACCGCTATCTGTATGAACATGGAAATATCTACAAAGCTATCTGAATGAACATGGAAAAGTCTACACCGCTATCTGTTTGAACATGGAAATATCTACACCGCTATCGGCATGAAAATGGAAATATCTACAAAGCTATCTGCATATAAATGGAAATATCTACACAGCTATCTCTTTACACATGGAAATAACTACACCGCTATATCTATAAACATGGAAATATCTACACCGCCATCTGTATGAACATGGAAATATCTGCACCGCCATCTGTATGAACATATAAATATCTACACCGCCATCTGTATTAAGAAGGAAATACCTAAACCGCTATCTGTATAAACCTGGAAATATCTACACCGCTGCCTGTATAAACATGGAAATATCAGCACCGCTATCTGTATGAACATGAAAATATCTACACCGCTATCTGTATGAACATGGAAATATCTACACTCCTATCTGTATGAACATGGAAATAGCTACACCGTTACCTGTATGAACATGGAAATAGCTACATCACTATCTGTATGAACATGGAAATATCTACACCGCTATCTGTATGAACATGGATATATCTACACAGCTATCTGGATGAACATGGAAATATCTACACCGCTATCTGTATGAACAGGGAAATATGTACACCGCTATCTGTATGAACATGGATATATCTACACAGCCATCTGGATGAACATGGAAATATCTACACCGCTATCTGTGTAAACATGCATAGATCTTCACTGCTATCTCTATAAACATGGAAATATCTACACCGCTATCTGTATGAACATCGAAATATACACACAGCTATCTGTATGAACATGGAAATATCTACACCGCTATCTGTTTGAACATGGAAATATCTACACCACTATCTGAATGAGAATGGAAATATCTACACTGCTATCTGCATATACATTTAAATATCTACACAGCTATCTCTTTACACATGGAAATAACTAAACCGCTATCTGTATGAACATGGAAATATCTACACCGCCATCTGTATGAACACGGAAATATCTGCACCGCCATCTGTAAGAACATATAAATATCTACACCGCCATCTGTATTGAGATGGAGATATCTACACTGCTATCTGTATAAACATGGAAATATCTAAACCGCCATCTGTGTGAACATATAAATATCTACACCACCATCTGTATTAAGAAGGAAATATCTAAACCGCTATCTGTATAAACATGGAAATATCTACACCGCTGCCTGTATAAACAAGGAAATATCAGCACCGCTATCTGTATGAACATGGAAATATCTACACCGCTATCTGTATGAACATGGAAATATCTACACCGCTATCTGTATGAACATGGAAATAGCTACACCGCTATCTGTATGAACATGGATATATCTACACCGCCATCTGGATGAACATGGAAATATCTACAACGCTATGTGTGTAAACATGCATACATCTTTACCGCTATCTGTATAAACATGGAAATATCTACACCGCTATCTGTATGAACATGGAAATATCTACACCGCTATCTGTATGAACAAGGAAATATCTACACCGCTATCTGTTTGAACATGGAAATATCTACACCGCTATCTGCATGAAAATGGAAATATCTACACTGCTATCTGTATGAACATGGAAATATCTGCACCGCCATCTGTATGAACATATAAATATCTACACCGCCATCTGTATTAAGATGGAGATATCTACACCGCTATCCGTTTAAAAATGGAAATATCTACACCGCTATCTGTATAAAAATGGAAATATCTACACCGCTATCTGTATAAACATGGAAATATCTACACCACTACCTGTATAAACATGGAAATATCAGCACCGCTGTCTGTATGAACATGGAAATATCTACAAAGTTATCTGAATGAACATGGAAATATCTACACCGCTATCTGTTTGAAGATGGAAATATATACACCGCTATCTGCATGAAAATGGAAATATCTACACAGCTATCTGCATAAACATGGAAATATCTACACCGCTATCTGTGTAAACATGCATACATCTTCACCGCTATCTGTATAAAGATGGAAATGTCTACAAGGCTATCTGTATGAACATGGAAATATCTACACCGCTATCTGTACGAACATGGAAATATCTAAACCGCTATCTGCATGAAAATAGAAATATCTACACAGCTATCTGCATATACATGGAAATATCTACACAGCTATCTCTTTACACATCGAAATAACTACACCGCTATCTGTATGAACATGGAAATATCTGCACCGCCATCTGTATGAGCACATAAATATCTACACCGCCATCTGTATTAAGATGGAGATACCTACACCGCTATCTGTATAAACATGGAAATATCTACACCGCTATCTGTATAAACATGGAAATATCTACACCGCTATCTGTATAAACATGGAAATATCAGCACCGCTATCTGTATGAACATGGAAATATCAGCCCCTCTATCTGTATGAACATGGAAGTATCTACACCGCTATCTGTATGAACATGGAAATATCTACACCGCTATCTGTATGAACACGGAAATATCTACACCGCTATCTGTTTGAACATGGAAATATCTACACCGCTATCTGTATGAACACGGAAATATCTACACCGCTATCTGTTTGAACATGGAAATATCTACACCGCTATCTGCATGAAAATGGAAATATATACACAGCTATCTGCATATACATGGAAATATCTACACAGCTATCACTTTACACATGGAAATAACTACACCGCTATCTGTATGAACATGGAAATATCTTCACCGCCATCTTTATGAACATGGATATATCTACACAGCCATCTGGATGAACATGGAAATATCTACACCGCTATCTGTATGAACATGGAAATATCTACACCGATATCTGTGTAAACATGAATACATCTTCACCGCTATCTGTATAAACATGGAAATATCTACACTGCTATCTGTATGAACGTGGAAATATCTACACCACTATCTGTTTGAACATGGAAATATCTACACCGCTATCTGTATGAAAATGGAAATATCTACACAGCGATCTGCATATACATGGAAATATCTACAAAGCTATCTCTTTACACATGGAAATAAGTACAGAGCTATTTCTATAAACATGGAAATAGCTACACCGCCATCTGTATGAACATGGAAATATCTACACCGCTATCTGTATGAACATGGGAATATCTACACCGCTATCTGTGTGAACATGGATATATCTACACAGCCCTCTGGATGAACATGGAAATATCCACACCGCTATCTGTGCAAACATGCATACATCTTCCCCGCTATCTGTAGAAACATGGAAATATCTACACCGCTATCTGTATGAACATGGAAATATCTACACCGCTATCTGTTTGAAGATGGAAATATATACACCGCTATCTGCATGAAAATGGAAATATCTACACAGCTATCTCCATATAGATGGAAATATCTACACAGCTATCTCTTTACACATGGAAATAACTACACCACTATCTGTATGAACATGGAAATATCTACACCGCCATCTGTATGAACATGGAAATATCTGCACCGCCATCTGTATGAACATATAAATATCTACACCGCCATCTGTATTAAGATGGAGATATCTACACCGCTATCTGAATAAACATGGAAATATCTACACCGCTATCTGTATAAACATGGAAATATCTACACCGCTATGTGTATAACCATGGAAATATCTACACCGCTACCTGTATAAACGTGGAAATATCAGCACCGCTATCTGTATGAGCATGGAACTATCTACACCGCTATCTGTATGAACATGGAAATATCTACACCGCTATCTGTATGAACATGGAAATATCTACAAAGCTATCTGAATGAACATGGAAAAGTCTACACCGCTATCTGTTTGAACATGGAAATATCTACACCGCTATCGGCATGAAAATGGAAATATCTACAAAGCTATCTGCATATACATGGAAATATCTACACAGCTATCTCTTTACACATGGAAATAACTACACCGCTATATCTATAAACATGGAAATATCTACACCGCCATCTGTATGAACATGGAAATATCTGCACCGCCATCTGTATGAACATATAAATATCTACACCGCCATCTGTATTAAGAAGGAAATACCTAAACCGCTATCTGTATAAACCTGGAAATATCTACACCGCTGCCTGTATAAACATGGAAATATCAGCACCGCTATCTGTATGAACATGAAAATATCTACACCGCTATCTGTATGAACATGGAAATATCTACACTCCTATCTGTATGAACATGGAAATAGCTACACCGTTACCTGTATGAACATGGAAATAGCTACACCACTATCTGTATGAACATGGAAATATCTACACCGCTATCTGTATGAACATGGATATATCTACACAGCTATCTGGATGAACATGGAAATATCTACACCGCTATCTGTATGAACAGGGAAATATGTACACCGCTATCTGTATGAACATGGATATATCTACACAGCCATCTGGATGAACATGGAAATATCTACACCGCTATCTGTGTAAACATGCATAGATCTTCACTGCTATCTCTATAAACATGGAAATATCTACACCGCTATCTGTATGAACATCGAAATATACACACAGCTATCTGTATGAACATGGAAATATCTACACCGCTATCTGTTTGAACATGGAAATATCTACACCACTATCTGAATGAGAATGGAAATATCTACACTGCTATCTGCATATACATTTAAATATCTACACAGCTATCTCTTTACACATGGAAATAACTAAACCGCTATCTGTATGAACATGGAAATATCTACACCGCCATCTGTATGAACACGGAAATATCTGCACCGCCATCTGTAAGAACATATAAATATCTACACCGCCATCTGTATTGAGATGGAGATATCTACACTGCTATCTGTATAAACATGGAAATATCTAAACCGCCATCTGTGTGAACATATAAATATCTACACCACCATCTGTATTAAGAAGGAAATATCTAAACCGCTATCTGTATAAACATGGAAATATCTACACCGCTGCCTGTATAAACAAGGAAATATCAGCACCGCTATCTGTATGAACATGGAAATATCTACACCGCTATCTGTATGAACATGGAAATATCTACACCGCTATCTGTATGAACATGGAAATAGCTACACCGCTATCTGTATGAACATGGATATATCTACACCGCCATCTGGATGAACATGGAAATATCTACAACGCTATGTGTGTAAACATGCATAGATCTTTACCGCTATCTGTATAAACATGGAAATATCTACACCGCTATCTGTATGAACATGGAAATATCTACACCGCTATCTGTATGAACAAGGAAATATCTACACCGCTATCTGTTTGAACATGGAAATATCTACACCGCTATCTGCATGAAAATGGAAATATCTACACTGCTATCTGTATGAACATGGAAATATCTGCACCGCCATCTGTATGAACATATAAATATCTACACCGCCATCTGTATTAAGATGGAGATATCTACACCGCTATCCGTTTAAAAATGGAAATATCTACACCGCTATCTGTATAAAAATGGAAATATCTACACCGCTATCTGTATAAACATGGAAATATCTACACCACTACCTGTATAAACATGGAAATATCAGCACCGCTGTCTGTATGAACATGGAAATATCTACAAAGTTATCTGAATGAACATGGAAATATCTACACCGCTATCTGTTTGAAGATGGAAATATATACACCGCTATCTGCATGAAAATGGAAATATCTACACAGCTATCTGCATATACATGGAAATATCTACACAGCTATCTCTTTACACATGGAAATAACTACACCGCTATCTGTATGAACATGGAAATATCTGCACCGCCATCTGTATGAACATATAAATATCTACACCACCATCTGTATTAAGATGGAGATATCTACACCGCTATCTGTATAAACATGGAAATATCTACACCGCTATCTGTATAAAGATGGAAATATCTACACCGCTATCTGTATAAACATGGAAATATCAGCACCGCTCTCTGTATGAACATGGAAATATCAGCCCCTCTATCTGTATGAACATGGAAGTATCTACACCGCTATCTCTATGAACATGGAAATATCTACACCGCTATCTGTTTGAACATGGAAATATCTAAACCGCTATCTGCATGAAAATGGAAATATATACACAGCTATCTGCATATACATGGAAATATCTACACAGCTATCTCTTTACACATGGAAATAAATACACCGCTATCTGTATGAACATGGAAATATCTTCACCGCCATCTGTATGAACATGGATATATCTACACATTCATCTGGATGAACATGGAAATATCTACACCGCTATCTTTATGAACATGGAAATATCTACACCGCTATCTGTGTAAACATGCATACATCTTCACCGCTACCTGTATAAACATGGGAATATCTACACTGCTATCTGTATGAACATGGAAATGTCTACACCGCTATCTGTTTGAACATGGAAAGATCTACACCGCTATCTGCATGAAAATGGAAATATCTACAAAGCTATCTGCATATACATGGAAATATCTACACAGCTATCTCTTTACACATGGAAATAACTACACCGCTATATCTATAAACATGGAAATATCTACACCGCCATCTGTATGAACATGGAAATATCTGCACCACCATCTCTATTAACATATAAATATCTACACCGCCATCTGTATTAAGAAGGAAATATCTAAACCGCTATCTGTATGAACATGGAAATATCTAAACCGCTATCTCTATGAACATTGAAGTATCTACACCGCTATCTGTATGAACATGGAAATATCTACACCGCTATCTGTGTAAACATGCATACATCTTCACCGCTATCTGTATAAAGATGGAAATGTCTACAAGGCTATCTGTATGAACATTGAAATATCTACACCGCTATCTGTACGAACATGGAAATATCTAAACCGCTATCTGCATGAAAATAGAAATATCTACACAGCTATCTGCATATACATGGAAATATCTACACAGCTATCTCTTTACACATGGAAATAACTACACCGCTATCTGTATGAACATGGAAATATCTGCACCGCCATCTGTATGAACACATAAATATCTACACCACCATCTGTATTAAGATGGAGATACCTACACCGCTATCTGTATAAACATGGAAATATCTACACCGCTATCTGTATAAACATGGAAATATCTACACCGCTATCTGTATAAACATGGAAATATCAGCACCGCTATCTGTATGAACATGGAAATATCAGCCCCTCTATCTGTATGAACATGGAAGTATCTACACCGCTATCTGTATGAACATGGAAATATCTACTCCGCTATCTGTATGAACACGGAAATATCTACACCGCTATCTGTTTGAACATGGAAATATCTACACCGCTATCTGTATAAACATGGAAATATCTACACCGCTATCTGTATGAACATAGAAATATCTACACCGCTATCTGTTTGATCACGGAAATATCTAAACCGCTATCTGGATGAAAATGGAAATATCTACACAGCTGTCTGCATATACATGGAAATATCTACACAGCTATCTCTTTACACATGGAAATAACTACACCGCTATCTGTATGAACATGGAAATATCTTCACCGCCATCTGTATGAACATGGATATATCTACACAGCCATCTGGATGAACATGGAAATATCTACACCGCTATCTGTATGAACATGGAAATATCTACACCGCTATCTGTGTAAACATGCACACATCTTCACCGCTATCTGTATAAACTTGGAAATAACTACACCGCTATCTGTATGAACATGGAAATATCTACACCGCCATCTGTATGAACATGGAAATATCTGCACCGCCATCTGTATGAACATATAAATATCTACACCGCCATCTGTATTAAAATGGAGATAACTACACTGCTATCTGTATAAACATGGAAATATCTACACCGCCATCTGTATGAAAATATAAATATCTACGCCGCCATCTGTATTAAGAAGGAAATATCTAAACCGCTATCTGTATAAACATGGAAATATCTACAACGCTGCCTGTATAAACATGGAAATATCAGAACCGCTATCTGTATGAACATGGAAATAGCTACACAGCTATCTGTATGAACATGGATATATCTACACAGCCATCTGGATGAACATGGAAATATCTACACCGCTATCTGTGTAAACATGCGTACATCATCACCGCTATCTGTATAAACATGGAAATATCTACACCGCTATCTTTATGAACATGGAAATATCTACACCGCTATCTGTATGAACATGGAAATATCTACACCTCTATCTGTTTGAAAATGGAAATATCTACACCATTATCTGCATGAAAATGGAAATATCTACACTGCTATCTGCATATACATTTAAGTATGTACACTGCTATCCCTTTACACATGGAAATAACTACACCGTAACCTGTATGAACATGGAAATATCTACACCGCCATCTGTATGAACATGGAAGTATCTGCACCGCCATCTGTATGAAAATATAAATATCTACACCGCCATCTGTATTAAGATAGAGATGTCTCCACTGCTATCTGTATAAACATGGAAATATCTACACCGCTATCTGTATAAACATGGTAATATCTACACCACTACCTGTATAAACATGGAAATATCAGCACCGCTATCTGTATGAACATGGAAATATCTTCACCGCTATCTGTATGAACATGGAAATATCTTCACCGCTATCTGTATGAACATGGAAATATCTACACCGCTATCTCTATAAACACGGAAATATCTACACCGCCATCTGTATGAACATGGAAATATCTGCTCCGCCATCTGTATGAACACATAAATATCTACACCGCCATCTGTATTAAGAAGGAGATATCTACACCGCTATCTGTATAAGGATGGAAATATCTACACCGCTATCTGTATAAACATGGAAATATCTACACAGCTATCTGTATAAACATGGAAATATCAACACCGCTACCAGTATAAACATGGGAATATCAGCACCGCTATCGGTATGAACATGGAAATATCTACACCGCTATCTGTATGAACATGGATATATCTACACCGCTATCTGTATGAACATGGAAATATCTTTACCGCCAACTGTATGAACATGGATATATCTACACAGCCATCTGTATGAACATGTTAATATCTACACCGCTATCTGCATGAACATGTAAATATCTACACCGCTATCTGTATTAACATGTAAATAACTTCACCGCCATCTGTATGAAAAAGGATATGGCTACACAGCCATCTGGATGAACATGGAAATATCTACACCGCGATCTGTATGAACATGGAAATATCTACACCGCTATCTGTATGAACATGGAAATATCTACACCGCTATCTGTATGAACATGGAAATATCTACACCGCTATCTGTATGAACATGGAAATATCTACACCGCTATCTGTATGAACATGGAAATATCTACACCGCTATCTGTTTGAACATGGAAATTTCTAAACCGCTATCTGCATGAAAATGGAAATATCTACACTGCTATCTGCATATACATGGAAATATCTACACAGCTATCTCTTTACACATGGAAATAACTACACCACTATCTGTATGATCATGGAAATATCCACACCGCCATCTTTATGAACATGGAAATATCTGCAGCAACATCTGTATGAACATATAAATATCTACACCGCCATCTGTATTAAGATGGAGATATCTACACCGCTATCTGTATAAACATGGAAATATCTACACCGCTATCTGTATAAACATGGAAATATCTACACCGCTATCTGTATAAACATGGAAATATCTACACCACTACCTGTATAAACATGGAAATATCAGCACCGCTATCTGTATGAACATGGAAATATCTACACCGCTATCTGTATGAACATGGAAATATCTACACCGCTATCTGTATGAGCATGGAAATATCTACACCACTATCAGTATGAACAAGAAAATATCTACACCGCTATCTCTATGAACATGGATATATCTACACAGCCCTCTGGATCAACATGGAAATATCCACACCGCTATCTGTGTAAACATGCATACGTCTTCACCGCTATCTGTATAAACATAGAAATATCTACACCGCTATCTGTATGAACATGGAAATATCTACACCGCTATCTGTTTGAAGATGGAAATATATACACCGCTATCTGCATGAAAACGGAAATATCTACACAGCTATCTGCATATACATGGAAATATCTACACAGCTATCTCTTTACACATGGAAATAACTACACCGCTATCTGTATGAACATGGGAATATCTACACCGCCATCTGTATGAACATGGAAATATCTGCACTGCCATCTGTATGAACATATAAATATCTACACCGCCATCTGTATTAAGATGGAGATATCTACACCGCTATCTGTATACCCATGGAAATATCTACACCGCTACCTGTATAAACATGGAAATATCAGCACCATTATCTGTATGAACATAGAAATATCTACACCGCTATCTGTATGAACATGGAAATATCTACACCGCTATCTGTATGAACATGGAAATATCTACAAAGCTATCTGAATGAACATGGAAAAATCTACACCGCTATCTGTTTGAACATGGAAATATCTACACCGCTATCTGCATGAAAATGGAAATATCTACAAAGCTATCTGCATATACATGGAAATATCTACACAGCTATCTCTTTACACATGGAAATAACTACACCGCTATATGTATAAACATGGAAATATCTACACCGCCATATGTATGAACATGGAAATATCTGCACCGCCATCTGTATGAACATATAAATATCTACACCGCCATCTGTATTAAGAAGGAAATATCTAAACAGCTATCTGTATAAACCTGGAAATATCTACACCGCTGCCTGTATAAACATGGAAATATCAGCACCGCTATCTGTATGAACATGGAAATATCTACACCGCTATCTGTATGAACATGGAAATATCTACAATGCTATCTATATGAGCATGGAAATAGCTACACCGTTATGTGTATGAACATGGAAATAGCTACACCACTATCTGTATGAACATGGAAATATCTACACCGCTATCTGTATGAACATGGATATATCTACACAGCCATCTGGATGAACATGGAAATATCTACACCGCTATCGGTATGAACATGGAAATATCTACATCGCTATCTGTATTATCATGGATATATCTAAACAGCCATCTGGATGAACATGGAAATATATACACTGCTATCTGTGTAAACATGCATAGATCTTCACCGCTATCTCTATAAACATGGAAATATCTACACCGCTATCTGTATGAACATGGAAATATCCACACCGCTATCTGTATGAACATGGAAATATCTACACCGCTATCTGTTTGAACATGGAAATATCTACACCGCTATCTGCATGAAAATGGAAATATCTACACTGCTATCTGCATATACATTTAAATATCTACACAGCTATCTCTTTACACATGGAAATAACTACACCGCTATCTGTATGAACATGGAAATATCTACACCGCCATCTGTATGAACATGGGAATATCTACACCGCTATCTGTAAAAACTTGGAAATATCAACACCGCTATCTGTATAAACATGGAAATATGTACACCGCAATCTGTATAAACATGGAAATATCTACAAAGCTACCTGTATAAACATGGAAATATCAGCACCGCTATATGTATGAACATGGAAATATCTACACCGCTATCTCTATGAACATGGAAATATCTACACCGCTATCTGTATGAACATGGAAATCTCTACACCGCTATCTGTATGAACATGGGAATATCTACACCGCTATCTGTATGAACATGGATATATCTACACAGCCCTCTGGATGAACATGGAAATATCCACACCACTATCTGTGTAAACATGCATACATCTTCACCGCTATCTGTAGAAACATGGAAATGTCTACACCGCTATCTGTATGAACATGGAAATATCTACACCGCTATCTGTTTGAAGATGGAAATATATACACCGCTATCTGCATGAAAATGGAAATATCTACACAGCTATCTGCATATACATGGAAATATCTACAGAGCTATCTCTTTACACAAGGAAATAACTACACCACTATCTGTATGAACATGGAAATATCTACACCGCCATCTGTATGAACATGGAAATATCTGCACCGCCATGTGTATGAACATATAAATATATACACCGCCATATGTATTAAGATGGAGATATCTACAGCGCTATCTGAATAAACATGGAAATACCTACACCGCTATCTGTATAAACATGGAAATATCTACACCGCTATCTGTATAACCATGGAAATACCTACACTGCTAACTGCATTAACATGGAAATATCAGCACCGTTATCTGTATGAACATGGAAATATCTACACCGCTATCTGTTTGAAAATGGAAATATCTACACCACTATCTGCATGAAAATGGAAATATCTACACTGCTATCTGTATATACATTTAAATATGTACACTGCTATCTCTCTACTCATGGAAATAACTACACAGTAACCTGTATGAACATGGAAATATCTACACTGCCATCTGTATGAACATGGAAATATCTGCACCGCCATCTGTATGATAATATAAATATCTACACCGCCATCTGTATTAAGATAGAGATATCTCCAATGCTATCTATATAAACATGGAAATATCTACACCGCTATCTGTATAAACATGGAAATATCTACACCACTACCTGTATAAACATGGAAATATCATCACCGCTATCTATATGAACATGGAAATATCTTCACCGCTATCTGTATGAACATGGAAATATCTACACCGCTATCTGTATGATCATGGAAATATCTACACCGCTATCTGTATGAACATGGAAATATCTACACCGCTATCTGTATAAACATGGAAATATCTACACAGCTATCTGTATAAACAAGGAAATATCTACACCGCTATCAGTATGAACATGGATATATCTACACAGCCAACTGGAAGAACATGGAAATATCTACACCGCTATCTGTGTAAACATGCATACATCTTCACCGCTATCTGTATAAACATGGAAATATCTACACCGCTATCTGTATAAACATGGAAATATCTACACCACTACCTGTATAAACATGGAAATATCAGCACCGCTATCTATATGAACATGGAAATATCTTCACCGCTATCTGCATGAACATGGAAATATCTACACCGCCATCTGTATGAACATGGAAATATCTGCACCGCCGTCTGTATGAACATATAAATATCTACACCGCCATCTGTATTAAGAAGGAGATATCTACACCGCTATCTGTATATAGATGGAAATATCTACACCGCTATCTGTATAAACATGGAAATATCTACACAGCTATCTGTATAAACATGGAAATATCTGCACCGCTATCTGTGTAAACATGCATACATCTTCACCGCTATCTGTATAAACATGGAAATATCTACACCGCTATCTGTATGAACATGGAAATAGCTACACCGCTATCTGTATGAACATGGAAATATCTACACCGCTACCTGTATGAACATGAATATATCTACACAGCCATCTGGATGAACATGGAAATATCTACACCGCTATCTGTGTAAACATGCATACATCTTCACCGCTATCTGTATAAACATGGAAATATCTACACCGCTGTCTGTATGAACATGGAAATATCTACACCGCTATCTCTATGAACATGGAAATATCTACACCGCTATCTGTTTGAACATGGAAATATCTACTCCGCAATCTGTATGAAGATGGAAATATCTACACCGCTATCTGTTTGAACATGGAAATATCTACACCGCTGTCTGCATGAAAATGGAAATATCTACAAAGCTATCTGCATATACATGGAAATATCTACACAGCTATCTCTTTACACATGGAAATAACTACACCGCTATATCTATAAACATGGAAATATCTACACCGCCATCTGTTTGAACATGGAAATATCTGCACCGCCATCTGTTTGAACATATAAATATCTACACCGCCATCTGTATTAAGAAGGAAATATCTAAACCGCTATCTGTATAAACCTGGAAATATCTACACCGCTGCCTGTATAAACATGGAAATATCAGCACCGCTATCTGTATGGACATGGAAATATCTACACCGCTATCTGTATGAACATGGAAATATCTACACTGCTATCTGTATGAACATGGAAATAGCTACACCGTTATCTGTATGAACATGGAAATAGCTACACCACTATCTGTATGAACATGGAAATATCTACACCGCTATCTGTATGAACATGGATATATCTACACAGCCATCTGGATGAACATGGAAATATCTACACCGCTATCTGTATGAACATGGAAATATGTACACCGCTATCTGTATGAACATGGATATATCTACACAGCCATCTCGATGAACATGGAAATATCTACACCGCTATCTGTACCAACTTGGAAATATCTAAACCGCTATCTACATGAAAATACAAATATCTACACAGCTATCTGCATATACATGGAAATATCTACAAAGTTATCTCTTTACACATGGAAATACCTAAACCGCTATCTCTATAAACACGGAAATATCTACACCGCCATCTGTATGAACATGGAAATATGTGCACCGCCATCTGTATAAACATATAAATATCTACAACGCCATCTGTATTAAGTTGGAGATATCTACACCGCTATCTGTATAAACTTGGAAATATCTACACCGCTATCTGTATAAACATGGAAATACCTACACCGCTATCTGTATAAACATGGAAATATCTACACCGCTACCTGTATAAACATGGAAATAGCACCGCTATCTGTATGAACATGGAAATATCTACACCGCTATCTCTATGAACATGGAAATAGCTACACTGCTATCTGTATGAACATGGAAATAGCTACACCGCTATCTGTATGAACATGGAAATATCTACACCACTATCTGTTTGAACATGGAAATATCTACACCACTATCTGTATGAACATGGATATATCTACACAGCCATCTGGATGTACATGGAAATATCTACACCGCTATCTGCATGAACATGGAAATATCTACACCGCTATCAGTGTAAACATGCATGCATCTTCACCGCAATCTGTATAAGCATGGAAATATCAACACCGCAATCTGTATGAACGTGGAAATATCTACACCGCTATCTGTTTGAACATGGAAATATCTAAACCGCTATAAGCATGAAAATGGAAATATCTACACAGCTATCTGCATATACATGGAAATATCTACACAGCTATCTCTTTACACATGGAAATAACTACACCGCTATCTGTATGAACATGGAAATATCTGCACCGCCATCTGTATGAACATATAAATATCTACACCACCATCTGTATTAAGATGGAGATATCTACACCGCTATCTGTATGAACATGGAAATATCTACACCGCTATCTGTATAAAGATGGAAATATCTACACCGCTATCTGTATAAACATGGAAATATCAGCACCGCTCTCTGTATGAACATGGAAATATCAGCCCCTCTATCTGTATGAACATGGAAGTATCTACACCGCTATCTCTATGAACATGGAAATATCTACACCGCTATCTGTTTGAAAATGGAAATATCTAAACCGCTATCTGCATGAAAATGGAAATATATACACAGCTATCTGCATATACATGGAAATATCTACACAGCTATCTCTTTACACATGGAAATAAATACACCGCTATCTGTATGAACATGGAAATATCTTCACCGCCATCTGTATGAACATGGATATATCGACACATTCATCTGGATGAACATGGAAATATCTACACCGCTATCTTTATGAACATGGAAATATCTACACCGCTATCTGTGTAAACATGCATACAACTTCACCGCTATCTGTATAAACATGGAAATATCTACAATGCTATCTGTATGAACATGGAAATGTCTACACCGCTATCTGTTTCAACATGGAAATATCTACACCGCTATCTGCATGAAAATGGAAATATCTACAAAGCTATCTGCATATACATTGAAATATCTACACAGCTATATCTTTACACATGGAAATAACTACACTGCTATATCTATAAACATGGAAATATCTACACCGCCATCTGTATGAACATGGAAATATCTGCACCACCATCTCTATAAACATATAAATATCTACACCGCCATCTGTATTAAGATGGAGATATCTACACCGCTATCTGAATAAACATGGAAATATCTACACCGCTATCTGTATAAACATGGAAATATCTACTCCGCTATCTGTATAAACATGGAAATATCTACACCGCTACCTGTATAAACATGGAAATATCAGCACCACTATCTGTATGAGCCTGGAAATATCTACACAGCTATCTGTATGAACATGGAAATATCTACACTGCTATCTGTATGAACATGGAAATATCTACACCGCTATCAGTATGAACAAGGAAATATCTACACCGCTATCTGTATGAACATGGATATATCTACACAGCCATCTGGATGAACATGGAAATATCTACACCGCTATCTGTACCAACATGGAAATATCTAAACCGCTATCTACATGAAAATACAAATATCTACACAGCTATCTGCATATACATGGAAATATCTACAAAGCTATCTCTTTACACATGGAAATACCTACACCGCTATCTCTATAAACACGGAAATATCTACACCGCCATCTGTATGAACATGGAAATATGTGCACCGCCATCTGTATAAACATATAAATATCTACACCGCCATCTGTATTAAGTTGGAGATATCTACACCGCTATCTGTATAAACTTGGAAATATCTACACCGCTATCTGTATAAACATGGAAATACCTACACCGCTATCTGTATAAACATGGAAATATCTACACCGCTGCCTGTATAATCATGGAAATATCAGCACCGCTATCTGTATGAACATGGAAATATCTACACCGCTATCTGTAGGAACATGGAAATAGCTACACCGCTGCCTGTATAAACATGGAAATATCAGCACCGCTATCTGTATGAACATGGAAATATCTACACCACTATCTGTATGAACATGGATATATCTACACAGCCATCTGGATGAACATGGAAATATCTACACCACTATCTGTATGAACATGGAAATATCTACACCGCTATCTGTGTAAACATGCATATATCTTCACCGCTATCAGTATAAACATGGAAATATCTACACCGCTATCTGTATGAACATGGAAATATCTACACCACTATCTGTATGAACATGGATATATCTACAAAGCCATCTGGATGAACATGGAAATATCTACACCGCTATCTGTGTAAACATGCATAGACCTTCACCGCTACCTCTATAAACATGGAAATATCTACACCGCTATCTGTATGAACATGGAAATATCCACACCGCTATCTGTATGAACATGGAAATATCTACACCGCTATCTGTTTGAACATGGAAATATCTACACCGCTATCTGCATGAAAATGGAAATATCTACACTTCTATCTGCATATACATTTAAATATCTACACAGCTATATCTTTACACATGGAAATAACTACACTGCTATCTGTATGAACATGGAAATATCTACAACGCCGTCTGTATGAACACGGAAATATATGCACCGCCATCTGTATGAACATATAAATATCTACACCGCCATCTGTATTAAGATGGAGATATCTACACTGCTATCTGTATAAACATGGAAATATCTACACCGCCATCTGTATGAACATATAAATATCTACACAGCCATCAGTATTAAGAACGAAATATCTAAACCGCTATCTGTATAAACATGGAAATATCTACACTGCTGCCTGTATAAACAAGGAAATATCAGCACCGCTATCTGTATGAACATGGAAATATCTACACCGCTATCTGTATGAACATGGAAATATCTACTCCGCTATCTGTATGAACATGGAAATAGCTACACCGCTATCTGTATGAACATGGATATATCTACACAGCCATCTGGATGAACATGGAAATATCTACACCGCTATCTGTATAAACATGGGAATATCTACACCGCTATCTGTATGAACATGGAAATATCTACACCGCTATCTGTATGAACATGGAAATATCTACACCGCTATCTGTTTGAACATGGAAATATCTACACCGCTATCTGCATGAAAATGGAAATATCTACACTGCTATCTGCATATACATTTAAATATCTACACAGCTATCTCTTTACACATGGAAATAACTACACTGCTGTCTGCATGAACATGGAAATATCTACACCGCCATCTGTATGAACATGGAAATATCTGCACGGCCATCTGTATGAACATATAAATATCTACACCGCAATCTGTATTAAGATAGAGATATCTCCACTGCTATCTGTATAAACATGGAAATATCTACACCGCTATCTGTATAAACATGGAAATATCTACACCACTACCTGTATAAAGATGGAAATATCAGCACCGCTATCTTTATGAAAATGGAAATATCTACACCGCCATCTGTATGAACATGGAAATATCTACACCGCTATCTCTATGAACATGGAAATATCTAAACCGCTATCTGTATGAACATCGAAATATCTACACCGCTATCTGAACATGGAAATATCTACACCGCTGTCTGCATGAAAATGGAAATATCTACACAGCTATCTGCATATACATGGAAATATCTACACAGCAATCTCTTAACACATGGAAATAACTACACCGCTATCTCTATAAACATGGAAATATCTACACTGCTATCTGTATAAAGATGGAAATATCAACACCGCTATCTGTATAAACATGGAAATATCAGCACCGCTCTCTGTATGAACATGGAAATATCAGCCCCTCTATCTGTATGAACATGGAAGTATCTACACCGCTATCTCTATGAACATGGAAATATCTACACCGCTATCTGTTTGAACATGGAAATATCTAAACCGCTATCTGCATGAAAATGGAAATATATACACAGCTATCTGCATATACAAGGAAATATCTACACAGCTATCTCTTTACTCATGGAAATAAATACACCGCTATCTGTATGAACATGGAAATATCTTCACCGCCATCTGTATGAACATGGATGTATCTACACATTCATCTGGATGAACATGGAAATATCTACACCGCTATCTTTATGAACATAGAAATATCTACACTGCTATCTGTGTAAACATGCATACATCTTCACCGCTATCTGTATAAACATGGAAATATCTACACTGCTATCTGTATGAACATGGAAATGTCTACACCGCTATCTGTTTGAACATGGAAATATCTACACCGCTGTCTGTGTAAACATGCATACATCTTCACCACTATCTGTATAAACATGGAAATATCTGCACCGCTATCGGTATGAACATGGAAATATCTACACCGATATCTGTATGAACATGGAAATACATACACCGCTATCTGTTTGGACATTGAAATATCTACACCGCTATCTGCATGAAATTGGAAATATCTACACTGCTATCTGCATATACATTTAAATATCTACACAGCTATCTCTTTACACATGGAAAAAACTACACCACTATCTGTATGAACATGGAAATAACTACACCGCCATCTGTATGAACATGAAAGTATCTGCACCGCCATCTGTATGAACATATAAATATCTACACCACCATCTGTATTAAGATGGAGATATCTACACTGCTATCTGTATAAACATGGAAATATCTACACCGCCATCTGTATGAACATATAAATACACCGCCATCTCTATTAAGAAGGAAATATCTAAACCGCTATCTGTATAAACATGGAAATATCTACACCGCTGCCTGTATAAACATGGAAATATCAGCACCGCTATCTGTATGAACATGGAAATATCTACACCACTATCTGTATGAACATGGATATATCTACACAGCCATCTGGTTGAACATGGAAATATCTACACCACTATCTGTATGAACATGGAAATATCTACACCGCTATCTGTGTAAGCATGCATACATCTTCACCGCTATCAGTATAAACATGGAAATATCTACACCGCTATCTGTATGAACATGGAAATAGCTACACCGCTATCTGTGTGAACATGGAAATATCTACACCGCTAACTGTAGGAACATGGAAATAGCTACACCGCTGCCTGTATAAACATGGAAATATCAGCACCGCTATCTGTATGAACATGGAAATATCTACACAGCCATCTGGTTGAACATGGAAATATCTACACCACTATCTGTATGAACATGTAAATATCTACACCGCTATCTGTGTAAACATGCATACATCTTCACCGCTATCAGTATAAACATGGAAATATCTACACCGCTATCTGTATGAACATGGAAATAGCTACACCGCTATCTGTATGAACATGGAAATATCTACACCGCTATCTGTATGAACATGGATATATCTACACAGCCATCTGGATGAACATGGAAATATCTACACCGCTATCTGTGTAAACATGCATACATCTTCACCGCTATCTGTATAAACATGGAAATATCTACACCGCTATCTGTATGAACATGGAAATATCTACACCGCTATCTGTATGAACATGGAAATATCTACACCGCTATCTGTTTGAACATGGAAATATCTACACCGCTATCTGCATGAAAATGGAAATATGTACACTGCTATCTGCATATACATGGAAATATCTACACAGCTATCTCTTTACACATGGAAATAGCTACACCGCTATCTGTATGAACATGGAAATATCCACACCGCCATCTGTATGAACATGGAAATATCTGCACTGCTATCTGTATGAACATATAAATATCTACACCGCCATCTGTATTCAGATGGAGATATCTACACCGCTATCTGCATAAACATGGAAATATCTACACCGCTATCTGTATAAACATGGAAATATCTACACAGCTATCTGTATAAACATGGAAATATCTACACCGCTACGTGTATAAACATGGAAATATCAGCACCACTTTCTGTATGAACATGGAAATATCTACACCGCTATCTGTATGAACATGGAAATATCTACACCGCTATCTGTATGAACATGGAAATATCTACACCGCTATCAGTATGAACAAGGAAATATCTACACCGCTATCTGTATGAACATGGATATATCTACACAGCCCTCTGGATGAACATGGAAATATCTACACCGCTATCTGTATGAACATGGAAATATGTACACCGCTATCTGTATGAACATGGAAATATCTACACCGCCATCTGATGGAACATGGAAATATCAACACCGCCATCTCTATGAACATGGAAACATCTACATCGCCATCTGTATAAACATGGAAATGTCTACACCGCCATCTCTATGAACAAGGAAATATCAACACCGCCATTTGTATGATCATGGAAATATCTACACCGCCATCGGTATGAACATGGAAATATCTACACAGCTATCTGTACGAACATGGATATATCTACACCGCCGTCTAGATGAACATGGAAATATCTACACCGCTATCTGTATCAACATGGAAATATCTACACAGCTATCTGCATATACATGGAAATACCTAAACAGATTTCTCTATAAACATGGAAATAACTACACCTCAAACTGTATGAATATGGAAATATCTTCACCACCGTCTGTAGGAACATGGAAATATCTACACCGCCATCTGTATGAACATGGAAATATCTTCACCGGCATCTGTATGAACATGGAAACATCTGCACCGCTAACTCTATGAACATGGAAATATCTACACCGATATCTGTATGTATATGGAAATATCTACACTGCTATCTGTATGTACATGGAAATATCTACACCGCTATCTGTATGAACATGGAAATATCTACTCTGCTATCTGTATGAACATGGAAATATCTACACAGCTATCTGCATATACATGGAAATATCTACACAGCTTTCTCTATAAACATGGAAATAACTACACCGCTATCTCTATAAACTTGGAAATATCTACACCCCCATCTGTAGCAACATGGAAATATCTACACCGCCATCTCTATATACATGGAAATGCCTACACCGCCACTTGTATAAACATGGAAATATCTACACCTCCATCTCTTTAAACATGGAAATATCTACACCGTCCTCTGTATGAACATAGAAATATCTACACCGCCATCTCTATGAAGGTGGAATTATCTACACCGGTATCTGTAGGAACATGGGGATATCTACAACGTTATCTGTTTGAACATGGAAATATCTACACCGCTATCTGTATGAACATGCAAATATCTACACTGCTATCTGTATGAACATGGATATATCTACACCGCTATCTGTATAAACATGGAAATAACTACACCACAATCTCTATAAACATGTAAATAACTACAACGCTATCTGTGTAAACATGGAAATGTCTCCACCACTATCTGTATGAAGATGGAAATATCTACACTGCTATCGGTATAAAATTGGAAATATCTACAACTCTATCTCTATAAACATGGAAATATCTACACCGCTATCTGTATAAACAAGAAAATATCTAGACCGCCATCTCTATAAACATGTAAATACTTACACCGCTATCTGTATAAACATGAAAATATCTACACCACTATCTGTATAAACATGGAAATATCTACACCGATATCTCTATAAACTTGGAAATAGCTACACCACTATCTCTATAAACATGGAAATATCCAGACCGCCATCTCTATAAACATGGAAATAACTACACCACCATCTGTATAAACATGGAAATAACTACACTGCTATTTATATAAACATGGAAATATCTAAACCGCTATCTGTATGAACATGTAAATATCCACACCGCTATCTGTATGAACATGGAAATATCTACACCGCTATCTGTATGAACGTGGAAATATCTACACCGCTATCTGTATGAACATGGAAATATGTACACAGCTATCTGTATATCTATGGAAATATTTACACTGCTATCTCTATAAACATGAAAATAACTACACCACTATCTGTATAAACATGGAAATATCTACACTGCCATCTGTATAAACATGGAAATATCTATACCGCCATCTGTAGGTACATGGAAATATCTACACCCCCATCTGCATTAAGATGGAATTATCCACACCGCTATCTGTATGAACATGGAAATATCTACACCGCTATCTGTATGAACGTGGAAATATCTACACCGCTATCTGTATGAACGTGGAAATATCTACACCCCTATCTGTATGAACGTGGAAGTATCTACACCGCTATCTGTATGAACGTGGAAATATCTTCACCGCTATCTGTATGAACATGGAAATATCTACACCGCTATCTGTATGAACATGGAAATATCTACACCGTTATCTGTATGAACATGGAAATACCTACACAGTTATCTCCATATCAGTGGAAATATCTACACTGCTATCTCTATAAACATGAAAACAACTACACCGCTATCTGTATAAACATCGATATATCTACACCGCTCTCTCTATAAACTTGGAAATAACTACAACACTATCTCTATAAACATGGAAATATCTAGACCGCCATCTCTATAAACATGGAAATATCTACACCGCTATCACTATAAACAAGGAAATAACTACAAAGCTATCATTATAAACTTGGAAATATCTACACCGCTATCTGTATGAACATGGACAAATCTACAGCGCCATCTGTATGAACATGGAAATATCTTCACCACCATCTGCATGAACATGGAAATATCTACACCGCCATCTGTATGAACATGGAAATATCTACACCGCTATCTGTATGATCATGGAAATATCTACACCACCTTCTCTATAAAGGTGGAAATATCTACACCGCTATCTCCATGAACGTAGAAATATCTGCACCGTTATTTGTATGAACATGGAAATATCTACACTGCCATCTGTAGGAACATGGAAATATCTACAGCGCCATCTGTGTTAAGATAGATATATCTACACCGCTATCTGTATAAACATGGAAATATCTACACCGCTATATGTATTAACATGGAAATATCTACACCGCTATCTGTATAAACTTGGAAGTATCTACAACGCCATTTGTACTAAGATGGAAATATCCACACCACTATCTGTATAAACATGGAAATATCTACACCACTATCTCTATAAACATGGAAATATCTCCACCGTTATCTGTATAAACATGGAAACATCCACACCGCTATCTGTAATAAACATGGAAATAACTCCACCGCTATTTCTATAAACATGTAAATGTCTACAACGCTATCTGTGTAAAAATGGAATGGTCTATGCCACTATCTGTTTAAACATGGAAATATCTACACCGCTTTCTGTATATACATGGAAATATCTACACCGCCATCTCTATAAACATGCAGATATCTACACAACCATCAGTATAAACATGGAAATATCTACACCGCCATCTCTATAAACATGGAAATATCTACACCGCCATCTGTATGATCATGGAAATATCTACACCACCATCTCTGTAAAGGTGGAAATATCTACACGGCTATCTGTATGAACATGGAAATATCTACACCGCTATCTCTATGAACATGGAAATATCTACACCGCTATCTGAATGAACATGGAAATATCTACACCGCTACCTGTATGAACATGGAAATATCTACATAGCTATCTGTATATACATGGAAAACTCTACACCGTGATCTCTATAAACATGAAAAAAAATACACCGCTATCTGCGTAAACATCGACATATCTACACCGCTCTCTCTATTAACTTGGAAATAACTACACCACTATCTCTATAAACATGGAAATATCTAGACCGCCATCTCTATAAACATGGAAATATCTACACCGCCATGTGTATAAACATGGAAATATCTATACTGCTATCGGTATAAACATGGAAATATCTACAATGCTATCATTATAAACATGGAAATGTCTACACCGATATCTCTATAAACTTGGAAATATCTACCCCGCTATGTGTATCAGGATGGAAATATCTACACCGCTATCTGTGTAAACATGGAAATATCTAAACCGAACTCTGTATGAACATGGAAATATCTACACCGCTATCTGTATGAACATGGATATATATACACAGCCATCTGGATGAACATGGAAATAGCTACACCACTATCTGTATGAACATGGAAATATCTACACCGCTATCTGTATGAACATGGATATATCTACACAGCCATCTGGATGAACATGGAAATATCTACACCGCTATCTGTATGAACACGGAAATATGTACACCGCTATCTGTATGAACATGGATATATCTACACAGCCATCTGGATGAACATGGAAATATCTACACCGCTATCTGTATGAACACGGAAATATGTACACCGCTATCTGTATGAACATGGATATATCTACACAGCCATCTGGATGAACATGGAAATATCTACACCGCTATCTGTACCAACATGGAAATATCTAAACCGCTATCTACATGAAAATACAAATATCTACACAGCTATCTGCATATACATGGAAATATCTACAAAGCTATCTCTTTACACATGGAAATACCTACACCGCTATCTCTATAAACACGGAAATATCTACACCGCCATCTGTATGAACATGGAAATATGTGCACCGCCATCTGTATAAACATATAAATATCTACACCGCCATCTGTATTAAGTTGGAGATATCTACACCGCTATCTGTATAAACTTGGAAATATCTACACCGCTATCTGTATAAACATGGAAATACCTACACCGCTATCTGTATAAACATGGAAATATCTACACCGCTACCTGTATAAACATGGAAATAGCACCGCTATCTGTATGAACATGGAAATATCTACACCGCTATCTCTATGAACATGGAAATAGCTACACTGCTATCTGTATGAACATGGAAATAGCTACACCGCTATCTGTATGAACATGGAAATATCTACACCACTATCTGTATGAACATGGAAATATCTACACCGCTATCTGTATGAACATGGATATATCTACACAGCCATCTGGATGTAAATGGAAATATCTACACCGCTATCTGCATGAACATGGAAATATCTACACCGCTATCAGTGTAAACATGCATACATCTTCACCGCAATCTGTATAAGCATGGAAATATCAACACCGCAATCTGTATGAACGTGGAAATATCTACACCGCTATCTGTTTGAACATGGAAATATCTAAACCGCTATAAGCATGAAAATGGAAATATCTACACAGCTATCTGCATATACATGGAAATATCTACACAGCTATCTCTTTACACATGGAAATAACTACACCGCTATCTGTATGAACATGGAAATATCTGCACCGCCATCTGTATGAACATATAAATATCTACACCACCATCTGTATTAAGATGGAGATATCTACACCGCTATCTGTATGAACATGGAAATATCTACACCGCTATCTGTATAAACATGGAAATATCTACACCGCTATCTGTATAAACATGGAAATATCAGCACCGCTCTCTGTATGAACATGGAAATATCAGCCCCTCTATCTGTATGAACATGGAAGTATCTACACCGCTATCTCTATGAACATGGAAATATCTACACCGCTATCTGTTTGAACATGGAAATATCTAAACCGCTATCTGCATGAAAATGGAAATATATACACAGCTATCTGCATATACATGGAAATATCTACACAGCTATCTCTTTACACATGGAAATAAATACACCGCTATCTGTATGAACATGGAAATATCTTCACCGCCATCTGTATGAACATGGATATATCTACACATTCATCTGGATGAACATGGAAATATCTACACCGCTATCTTTATGAACATGGAAATATCTACACTGCTATCTGTGTAAACATGCATACAACTTCACCGCTATCTGTATAAACATGGAAATATCTACACTGCTATCTGTATGAACATGGAAATGTCTACACCGCTATCTGTTTCAACATGGAAATATCTACACCGCTATCTGCATGAAAATGGAAATATCTACAAAGCTATCTGTATGAACATGGAAATAACTACACTGCTATCTGTATGAACATGGAAATATCTACACCGCTATCAGTATGAACAAGGAAATATCTACACCGCTATCTGTATGAACATGGATATATCTACACAGCCATCTGGATGAACATGGAAATATCTACACCGCTATCTGTACCAACATGGAAATATCTAAACCGCTATCTACATGAAAATACAAATATCTACACAGCTATCTGCATATACATGGAAATATCTACAAAGCTATCTCTTTACACATGGAAATACCTACACCGCTATCTCTATAAACACGGAAATATCTACACCGCCATCTGTATGAACATGGAAATATGTGCACCGCCATCTGTATAAACATATAAATATCTACACCGCCATCTGTATTAAGTTGGAGATATCTACACCGCTATCTGTATAAACTTGGAAATATCTACACCGCTATCTGTATAAACAGGGAAATACCTACACCGCTATCTGTATAAACATGGAAATATCTACCCCGCTGCCTGTATAATCATGGAAATATCAGCACCGCTATCTGTATTAACATGGAAATATCTACACCGCTATCTGTAGGAACATGGAAATAGCTACACCGCTGCCTGTATAAACATGGAAATATCAGCACCGCTATCTGTATGAACATGGAAATATCTACACCACTATCTGTATGAACATGGATATATCTACACAGCCATCTGGATGAACATGGAAATATCTACACCACTATCTGTATGAACATGGAAATATCTACACCGCTATCTGTGTAAACATGCATATATCTTCACCGGTATCAGTATAAACATGGAAATATCTACACCGCTATCTGTATGAACATGGAAATAGCTACACCGCTATCTGTATGAACATGGAAATATCTACACCGCTATCTGTATGAACATGGATATAACTGCACAGCCATCTGGATGAACATTGAAATATCTACACCGCTATCTGTGTAAACATGCATACATCTTCACCGCTATCTGTATAAACATGGAAATATCTACACCGCTATCTGTATGAATATGGAAATATCTACACCGCTATCTGTATGAACATGGAAATATCTACACAGCTATCTGTTTGAACATGGAAATATCTACACCGCTATCTGCATGAAAATGGAAATATCTACACTGCTATGTGCATATACATGGAAATATGTACACAGCTATCTCTTTACACATGGAAAAAACTACACCGCTATCTGTATGAACATGGAAATATCCACACCGCCATCTGTATGAACATGGAAATATCTGCACCGCCATCTGTATGAACATATAAATATCTACACAGCCATCTGTATTAAGATGGAGATATCTACACCGCTATCTGTATAAACATGGAAATATCTACACCGCTATCTGTATAAACATGGAAATATCTACACCGCTATCTGTAAAAACATGGAAATATCTACACCGCTACCTGTATAAACATGGAAATATCAGCACCGCTATCTGTATGAACATGGAAATATCTACACCGCTATCTGAATGAACATGGAAATATCTACACCGCTATCTGTATGAACATGCAAATATCTACACCGCTATCAGTATGAACAAGGAAATATCTACACCGCTATCTGTATGAACATGGATATATCTACACAGCCCTCTGGATGAACATGGAAATATCCACACCGCTATCTGTGTAAACATGCATATATCTTCACCGCTATCTGTATAAACATGGAAATATCTACACCGCTATCTGTATGAACATGGAAATATCTACACCGCTATCTGTTTGAAGATGGAAATATATACACCGCTATCTGCATGAAAACCGAAATATCTACACAGCTATCTGCATACACATGGAAATATCTACACAGCTATCTCTTTACACATGGAAATAACTACACCGCTATCTGTATGAACATGGAAATATCTACACCGCCATCTGTATGAACATGGAAATATCTGCACCGACATATGTATGAACATATAAATATCTACACCGCCATCTGTATTAAGACGGAGATATCTACACTGCTATCTGAATAAACATGGAAATATCTACACCGCTATCTGTATAAACATGGAAATATCTACACCGCTATCTGTATTACCATGGAAATATCTACACCGCTACCTGTATAAACATGGAAATATCAGCACCGCTATCTCTATGAACATGGAAATATCTACACCGCTGCCTGTATAAACATGGAAATATCAGCACGGCTATCTGTATGAACACGGAAATATCTACACCGCTATCTATATGAACATGGAAATAAATACACTGCTATCTGTATGAACATGGAAATAGCTACACCGTTATCTGTATGAACATGGAAATATCTACACCGCTATCTGTATGAACATGGAAATATCTACACCGCTATCTGTATGAACATGGATATATCTACACAGCCATCTGGATGAACATGGAAATATCTACACCGCTATCTGTATGAACATGGAAATATCTACACCACTATCTGTATGAACATGGATATATCTACAAAGCCATCTGGATGAACATGGAAATATCTACACCGCTATCTGTGTAAACATGCATAGACCTTCACCGCTACCTCTATAAACATGGAAATATCTACACCGCTATCTGTATGAACATGGAAATATCCACACCGCTATCTGTATGAACATGGAAATATCTACACCGCTATCTGTTTGAACGTGGAAATATCTACACCGCTATCTGCATGAAAATGGAAATATCTACACTTCTATCTGCATATACATTTAAATATCTACACAGCTATATCTTTACACATGGAAATAACTACACTGCTATCTGTATGAACATGGAAATATCTACAACGCCGTCTGTATGAACACGGAAATATATGCACCGCCATCTGTATGAACATATAAATATCTACACCGCCATCTGTATTAAGATGGAGATATCTACACTGCTATCTGTATAAACATGGAAATATCTACACCGCCATCTGTATGAACATATAAATATCTACACAGCCATCAGTATTAAGAACGAAATATCTAAACCTCTATCTGTATAAACATGAAATATCTACACTGCTGCCGGTATAAACAAGGAAATATCAGCACCGCTATCTGTATGAACATGGAAATATCTACACCGCTATCTGTATGAACATGGAAATATCTACTCCGCTATCTGTATGAACATGGAAATAGCTACACCGCTATCTGTATGAACATGGATATATCTACACAGCCATCTGGATGAACATGGAAATATCTACACCGCTATCTGTATAAACATGGGAATATCTACACCGCTATCTGTATGAACATGGAAATATCTACACCGCTATCTGTATGAACATGGAAATATCTACACCGCTATCTGTTTGAACATGGAAATATCTACACTGCTATCTGCATGAAAATGGAAATATCTACACTGCTATCTGCATATACATTTAAATATCTACACAGCTATCTCTTTACACATGGAAATAACTACACTGCTATCTGCATGAACATGGAAATATCTACACCGCCATCTGTATGAACATGGAAATATCTGCACGGCCATCTGTATGAACATATAAATATCTACACCGCAATCTGTATTAAGATAGAGATATCTCCACTGCTATCTGTATAAACATGGAAATATCTACACCGCTATCTGTATAAACATGGAAATATCTACACCGCTATCTGTATAAACATGGAAATATCTACACCACTACCTGTATAAAGATGGAAATATCAGCACCGCTATCTTTATGAAAATGGAAATATCTACACCGCCATCTGTATGAACATGGAAATATCTACACCGCTATCTCTATGAACATGGAAATATCTAAACCGCTATCTGTATGAACATCGAAATATCTACACCGCTATCTGAACATGGAAATATCTACACCGCTGTCTGCATGAAAATGGAAATATCTACACAGCTATCTGCATATACATGGAAATATCTACACAGCAATCTCTTAACACATGGAAATAACTACACCGCTATCTCTATAAACATGGAAATATCTACACCGCTATCTGTATAAAGATGGAAATATCTACACCGCTATCTGTATAAACATGGAAATATCAGCACCGCTCTCTGCATGAACATGGAAATATCAGCCCCTCTATCTGTATGAACATGGAAGTATCTACACCGCTATCTCTATGAACATGGAAATATCTACACCGCTATCTGTTTGAACATGGAAATATCTAAACCGCTATCTGCATGAAAATGGAAATATATACACAGCTATCTGCATATACATGGAAATATCTACACAGCTATCTCTTTACTCATGGAAATAAATACACCGCTATCTGTATGAACATGGAAATATCTTCACCGCCATCTGTATGAACATGGATGTATCTACACATTCATCTGGATGAACATGGAAATATCTACACCGCTATCTTTATGAACATGGAAATATCTACACTGCTATCTGTGTAAACATGCATACATCTTCACCGCTATCTGTATAAACATGGAAATGTCTACACCGCTATCTGTTTGAACATGGAAATATCTACACCGCTGTCTGTGTAAACATGCATACATCTTCACCACTATCTGTATAAACATGGAAATATCTGCACCGCTATCGGTATGAACATGGAAATATCTACACCGATATCTGTATGAACATGGAAATACATACACCGCTATCTGTTTGGACATTGAAATACCTACACCGCTATCTGCATGAAATTGGAAATATCTACACTGCTATCTGCATATACATTTAAATATCTACACAGCTATCTCTTTACACATGGAAAAAACTACACCACTATCTGTATGAACATGGAAATAACTACACCGCCATCTGTATGAACATGGAAGTATCTGCACCGCCATCTGTATGAACATATAAATATCTACACCACCATCTGTATTAAGATGGAGATATCTACACTGCTATCTGTATAAACATGGAAATATCTACACCGCCATCTGTATAAACATATAAATACACCGCCATCTCTATTAAGAAGGAAATATCTAAACCGCTATCTGTATAAACATGGAAATATCTACACCGCTGCCTGTATAAACATGGAAATATCAGCACCGCTATCTGTATGAACATGGAAATATCTACACCACTATCTGTATGAACATGGATATATCTACACAGCCATCTGGTTGAACATGGAAATATCTACACCACTATCTGTATGAACATGGAAATATCTACACCGCTATCTGTGTAAACATGCATACATCTTCACCGCTATCAGTATAAACATGGAAATACCTACACCGCTATCTGTATGAACATGGAAATAGCTACACCGCTATCTGTGTGAACATGGAAATATCTACACCGCTAACTGTAGGAACATGGAAATAGCTACACCGCTGCCTGTATAAACATGGAAATATCAGCACCGCTATCTGTATGAACATGGAAATATCTACACAGCCATCTGGTTGAACATGGAAATATCTACACCACTATCTGTATGAACATGTAAATATCTACACCGCTATCTGTGTAAACATGCATACATCTTCACCGCTATCAGTATAAACATGGAAATATCTACACCGCTATCTGTATGAACATGGAAATAGCTACACCGCTATCTGTATGAACATGGAAATATCTACACCGCTATCTGTATGAACATGGATATATCTACACAGCCATCTGGATGAACATGGAAATATCTACACCGCTATCTGTGTAAACATGCATACATCTTCACCGCTATCTGTATAAACATGGAAATATCTACACCGCTATCTGTATGAACATGGAAATATCTACACCGCTATCTGTATGAACATGGAAATATCTACACCGCTATCTGTTTGAACATGGAAATATCTACACCGCTATCTACATGAAAATGGAAATATGTACACTGCTATCTGCATATACATGGAAATATCTACACAGCTATCTCTTTACACATGGAAATAGCTACACCGCTATCTGTATGAACATGGAAATATCCACACCGCCATCTGTATGAACATGGAAATATCTGCACTGCTATCTGTATGAACATATAAATATCTACACCGCCATCTGTATTAAGATGGAGATATCTACACCGCTATCTGCATAAACATGGAAATATCTACACCGCTATCTGTATAAACATGGAAATATCTACACCGCTATCTGTATAAACATGGAAATATCTACACCGCTACCTGTATAAACATGGAAATATCAGCACCACTTTCTGTATGAACATGGAAATATCTACACCGCTATCTGTATGAACATGGAAATATCTACACCGCTATCTGTATGAACATGGAAATATCTACACCGCTATCAGTATGAACAAGGAAATATCTACACCGCTATCTGTATGAACATGGATATATCTACACAGCCCTCTGGATGAACATGGAAATATCCACACCGCTATCTGTGTAAACATGCGTACATCTTCACCGCTATCTGTATAAACATGGAAATATCTTCACCGCTATCTGTATGAACATGGAAATATCGACACCGCTATCTGTTTGAAGATGGAAATGTATACACCGCTATCTGCATGAAAACGAAAATATCTACACAGCTATCTGCATATACATGGAAATATCTACAGAGCTATCTCTTTACACATGGAAATAACTACACCGCTATCTGTATGAACATGGAAATATCTTCACCACCATCTGTCTGAACATGGAAATATCTACACCGCTATCTGTATGAACATGGAAATATCTACACCGCTATCTGTATGAACATGGATATATCTTCACAGCCATCTGGATGAACATGGAAATATCTACACCGCTATCTGTGTAAACATGCATACATCTTCACCTCTATCTGTATAAACATGGAAATATCTGCACCGCTATCGGTATGAACATGGAAATATCTACACCGCTATCTGTATGAACATGGAAATACCTACACCGCTATCTGTTTGGACATGGAAATGTCTACACCGCTATCTGCATGAAATTGGAAATATCTACACTGCTATCTGCATATACATTTAAATATCTACACAGCTATCTCTTTACACATGGAAATAACTACACCGCTATCTGTATGAACATGGAAATATCTACACCGCTCTCTGTGTAATCATGCATACATCTTCACCGCTATCTGTATAAACATGGATATATCTACAGCGCTCTCCCTATAAACTTGGAAATAACTACACCACTATCTCTATCAACATGGAAATATCTAGACCGCCATCTCAATAAACATGGAAATATCTACACCGCCATCTGTATAAACATGGAAATATCTAAACTGCTATCTGTATAAACATGGAAATTTCTACAATGCTATCATTATAAACATGGGAATATCTACACCGCTATCTCTATAAACTTGGAAATATCTACACCGCCATGAGTATCAAGCTGGAAATATCTACACCACTATCTGTGTAAACATGGAAATATCTAAACCGAACTCTGTATAAACATGGAAATACCTACACCGCCATCCATATGAAAATGGAAATATCTACACCGCAATCTCTATGAGCATGGTAATATCTACACCGCCATCTCTATGAACATGGAAATATCTAAACCGCCATCTATTGGAACATGTAAATATCTTCACCGCCATCTGTATGAACATGGAAATACCTACATCGCCATCTGTATGAACATGGAAATATTTACACCGCTAAGTGTATGAACATGGAAATATCTACACCGTCCTCTGCATGAACATGGAAATATCTACAACGCTATCTATATGATCATGGAAATATCTACACCGATATCTGTATGAACATGGAAATATCTACACCGCCATCCGATGGAACATGGAAATATCAACACCGCCATCTCTATGAACATGGAAACATCTACATCGCCATCTGTATAAACATGGAAATGTCTACACCGCCATCTCTATGAACAAGGAAATATCAACACCGCCATTTGTATGATCATGGAAATATCTACACCGCCATCGGTATGAACATGGAAATATCTACACAGCTATCTGTACGAACATGGATATATCTACACCGCCGTCTAGATGAACATGGAAATATCTACACCGCTATCTGTATCAACATGGAAATATCTACACAGCTATCTGCATATACATGGAAATACCTAAACAGATTTCTCTATAAACATGGAAATAACTACACCTCAAACTGTATGAATATGGAAATATCTTCACCACCGTCTGTAGGAACATGGAAATATCTACACCGCCATCTGTATGAACATGTAAATATCTTCACCGGCATCTGTATGAACATGGAAACATCTGCACCGCTAACTCTATGAACATGGAAATATCTACACCGATATCTGTATGTATATGGAAATATCTACACTGCTATCTGTATGTACATGGAAATATCTACACCGCTATCTGTATGAACATGGAAATATCTACTCTGCTATCTGTATGAACATGGAAATATCTACACAGCTATCTGCATATACATGGAAATATCTACACAGCTTTCTCTATAAACATGGAAATAACTACACCGCTATCTCTATAAACTTGGAAATATCTACACCCCCATCTGTAGGAACATGGAAATATCTACACCGCCATCTCTATATACATGGAAATGCCTACACCGCCACTTGTATAAACATGGAAATATCTACACCACCATCTCTTTAAACATGGAAATATCTACACCGTCCTCTGTATGAACATAGAAATATCTACACCGCCATCACTATGAAGGTGGAATTATCTACACCGGTATCTGTAGGAACATGGAGATATCTACACCGTTATCTGTTTGAACATGGAAATATCTACACCGCTATCTGTATGAACATGCAAATATCTACACTGCTATCTGTATGAACATGGAAATATCTACACCGCTATCTGTATAAACATGGAAATAACTACACCGCAATCTCTATAAACATGTAAATAACTACAACGCTATCTGTGTAAACATGGAAATGTCTCCACCACTATCTGTATGAAGATGGAAATATCTACACTGCTATCGGTATAAAATTGGAAATATCTACAACTCTATCTCTATAAACATGGAAATATCTACACCGCTATCTGTATAAACAAGAAAATATCTAGACCGCCATCTCTATAAACATGTAAATACTTACACCGCTATCTGTATAAACATGAAAATATCTACACCGCTATCTGTATAGACATGGAAATATCTACACCGATATCTCTATAAACTTGGAAATAGCTACACCACTATCTCTATAAACATGGAAATACCCAGACCACCATCTCTATAAACATGGAAATAACTACACCACCATCTGTATAAACATGGAAATAACTACACTGCTATTTCTATGAACATGGAAATATCTAAACCGCTATCTGTATGAACATGTAAATATCCACACCGCTATCTGTATGAACATGGAAATATCTACACCGCTATCTGTATGAACGTGGAAATATCTACACCGCTATCTGTGTGAACATGGAAATATGTACACAGCTATCTGTATATCTATGGAAATATTTACACTGCTATCTCTATAAACATGAAAATAACTACACCACTATCTGTATAAACATGGAAATATCTACACTGCCATCTGTATAAACATGGAAATATCTATACTGCCATCTGTAGGTACATGGAAATATCTACACCCCCATCTGCATTAAGATGGAATTATCCACACCGCTATCTGTATGAACATGGAAATATCTACACCGCTATCTGTATGAACGTGGAAATATCTACACCGCTATATGTATGAACGTGGAAATATCTACACCCCTATCTGTATGAACGTGGAAGTATCTACACCGCTATCTGTATGAACGTGGAGATATCTTCACCGCTATCTGTATGAACGTGGAAATATCTACACCGCTATCTGTATGAACATGGAAATATCTACACCGTTATCTGTATGAACATGGAAATACCTACACAGTTATCTCCATATCAGTGGAAATGTCTACACTGCTATCTCTATAAACATGAAAACAACTACACCGCTATCTGTATAAACATCGATATATCTACACCGCTCTCTCTATAAACTTGGAAATAACTACAACACTATCTCTATAAACATGGAAATATCTAGACCGCCATCTCTATAAACATGGAAATATCTACACCGCTATCACTATAAACAAGGAAATAACTACAAAGCTATCATTATAAACTTGGAAATATCTACACCGCTATCTGTATGAACATGGACAAATCTACAGCGCCATCTGTATGAACATGGAAATATCTTCACCACCATCTGCATGAACATGGAAATATCTACACCGCCATCTGTATGAACATGGAAATATCTACACCGCTATCTGTATGATCATGGAAATATCTACACCACCATCTCTATAAAGGTGGAAATATCTACACCGCTATCTCCATGAACGTAGAAATATCTGCACCGTTATTTGTATGAACATGGAAATATCTACACTGCCATCTGTAGGAACATGGAAATATCTACAGCGCCATCTGTGTTAAGATAGATATATCTACACCGCTATCTGTATAAACATGGAAATATCTACACCGCTATATGTATTAACATGGAAATATCTACACCGCTATCTGTATAAACTTGGAAGTATCTACAACGCCATTTGTACTAAGATGGAAATATCCACACCACTATCTGTATAAACATGGAAATATCTACACCACTATCTCTATAAACATGGAAATATCTCCACCGCTATCTGTATAAACATGGAAACATCCACACCGCTATCTGTAATAAACATGGAAATAACTACACCGCTATTTCTATAAACATGTAAATGTCTACAACGCTATCTGTGTAAAAATGGAATGGTCTATACCACTATCTGTTTAAACATGGAAATATCTACACCGCTTTCTGTATATACATGGAAATATCTACACCGCCATCTCTATAAACATGCAGATATCTACACAACCATCAGTATAAACATGGAAATATCTACACCGCCATCTCTATAAACATGGAAATATCTACACCGCCATCTGTATGATCATGGAAATATCTACACCACCATCTCTGTAAAGGTGGAAATATCTACACGGCTATCTGTATGAACATGGAAATATCTACACCGCTATCTGAATGAACATGGAAATATCTACACCGCTACCTGTATGAACATGGAAATATCTACATAGCTATCTGTATATACATGGAAAACTCTACACCGCGATCTCTATAAACATGAAAAAAATACACCGCTATCTACGTAAACATCGACATATCTACACCGCTCTATTAACTTGGAAATAACTACACCACTATCTCTATAAACATGGAAATATCTAGACCGCCATCTCTATAAACATGGAAATATCTACACCGCCATGTGTATAAACATGGAAATATCTATACTGCTATCGGTATAAACATGGAAATATCTACAATGCTATCATTATAAACATGGAAATGTCTACACCGATATCTCTATAAACTTGGAAATATCTACCCCGCTATGTGTATCAGGATGGAAATATCTACACCGCTATCTGTGTAAACATGGAAATATCTAAACCGAACTCTGTATGAACATGGAAATATCTACACCGCTATCTGTATGAACATGGATATATATACACAGCCATCTGGATGAACATGGAAATAGCTACACCACTATCTGTATGAACATGGAAATATCTACACCGCTATCTGTATGAACATGGATATATCTACACAGCCATCTGGATGAACATGGAAATATCTACACCGCTATCTGTATGAACACGGAAATATGTACACCGCTATCTGTATGAACATGGATATATCTACACAGCCATCTGGATGAACATGGAAATATCTACACCGCTATCTGTACCAACATGGAAATATCTAAACCGCTATCTACATGAAAATACAAATATCTACACAGCTATCTGCATATACATGGAAATATCTACAAAGTTATCTCTTTACACATGGAAATACCTAAACCGCTATCTCTATAAACACGGAAATATCTACACCGCCATCTGTATGAACATGGAAATATGTGCACCGCCATCTGTATAAACATATAAATATCTACACCGCCATCTGTATTAAGTTGGAGATATCTACACCGCTATCTGTATAAACTTGGAAATATCTACACCGCTATCTGTATAAACATGGAAATACCTACACCGCTATCTGTATAAACATGGAAATATCTACACCGCTACCTGTATAAACATGGAAATAGCACCGCTATCTGTATGAACATGGAAATATCTACACTGCTATCTCTATGAACATGGAAATAGCTACACTGCTATCTGTATGAACATGGAAATAGCTACACCGCTATCTGTATGAACATGGAAATATCTACACCACTATCTGTATGAACATGGAAATATCTACTCCGCTATCTGTATGAACATGGATATATCTACACAGCCATCTGGATGTACATGGAAATATCTACACCGCTATCTGCATGAACATGGAAATATCTACACCGCTATCAGTGTAAACATGCATACATCTTCACCGCAATCTGTATAAGCATGGAAATATCAACACCGCAATCTGTATGAACGTGGAAATATCTACACCGCTATCTGTTTGAACATGGAAATATCTAAACCGCTATAAGCATGAAAATGGAAATATCTACACAGCTATCTGCATATACATGGAAATATCTACACAGCTATCTCTTTACACATGGAAATAACTACACCGCTATCTGTATGAACATGGAAATATCTGCACCGCCATCTGTATGAACATATAAATATCTACACCACCATCTGTATTAAGATGGAGATATCTACACCGCTATCTGTATGAACATGGAAATATCTACACCGCTATCTGTATAAAGATGGAAATATCTACACCGCTATCTGTATAAACATGGAAATATCAGCACCGCTCTCTGTATGAACATGGAAATATCAGCCCCTCTATCTGTATGAACATGGAAGTATCTACACCGCTATCTCTATGAACATGGAAATATCTACACCGCTATCTGTTTGAACATGGAAATATCTAAACCGCTATCTGCATGAAAATGGAAATATATACACAGCTATCTGCATATACATGGAAATATCTACACAGCTATCTCTTTACACATGGAAATAAATACACCGCTATCTGTATGAACATGGAAATATCTTCACCGCCATCTGTATGAACATGGATATATCTACACATTCATCTGGATAAACATGGAAATATCTACACCGCTATCTTTATGAACATGGAAATATCTACACCGCTATCTGTGTAAACATGCATACAACTTCACCGCTATCTGTATAAACATGGAAATATCTACACTGCTATATGTATGAACATGGAAATGTCTACACCGCTATCTGTTTCAACATGGAAATATCTACACCGCTATCTGCATGAAAATGGAAATATCTACAAAGCTATCTGTATGAACATGGAAATAACTACACTGCTATCTGTATGAACATGGAAATATCTACACCGCTATCAGTATGAACAAGGAAATATCTACACCGCTATCTGTATGAACATGGATATATCTACACAGCCATCTGGATGAACATGGAAATATCTACACCGCTATCTGTACCAACATGGAAATATCTAAACCGCTATCTACATGAAAATACAAATATCTACACAGCTATCTGCATATACATGGAAATATCTACAAAGCTATCTCTTTACACATGGAAATACCTACACCGCTATCTCTATAAACACGGAAATATCTACACCGCCATCTGTATGAACATGGAAATATGTGCACCGCCATCTGTATAAACTTATAAATATCTACACCGCCATCTGTATTAAGTTGGAGATATCTACACCGCTATCTGTATAAACTTGGAAATATCTACACCGCTATCTGTATAAACATGGAAATACCTACACCGCTATCTGTATAAACATGGAAATATCTACACCGCTACCTGTATAAAAATGGAAATATCAGCACCGCTATCTGTATGAACATGGAAATATCTACACCGCTATCTCTATGAACATGGAAATAGCTACACTGCTATCTGTATGAACATGGAAATAGCTACACCACTATCTGTATGAACATGGAAATATCTACACCACTATCTGTATGAACATGGAAATATCTACACCGCTATCTGTATGAACATGGATATATCTACACAGCCATCTGGATGTACATGGAAATATCTACACCGCTATCTGCATGAACATGGAAATATCTACACCGCTATCAGTGTAAACATGCATACATCTTCACCGCAATCTGTATAAGCATGGAAATATCAACACCGCTATCTGTATGAATGTGGAAATATCTACACCGCTATCTGTTTGAACATGGAAATATCTAAACCGCTATAAGCATGAAAATGGAAATTTCTACACAGCTATCTGCATATACATGGAAATATCTACACAGCTATCTCTTTACACATGGAAATAACTACACCGCTATCTGTATGAACATGGAAATATCTGCACCGCCATCTGTATGAACATATAAATATCTACACCACCATCTGTATTAAGATGGAGATATCTACACCGCTATCTGTATAAACATGGAAATATCTACACCGCTATCTGTATAAAGATGGAAATATCTACACCGCTATCTGTATAAACATGGAAATATCAGCACCGCTCTCTGTATGAACATGGAAATATCAGCCCCTCTATCTGTATGAACATGGAAGTATCTACACCGCTATCTCTATGAACATGGAAATATCTACACCGCTATCTGTTTGAACATGGAAATATCTAAACCGCTATCTGCATGAAAATGGAAATATATACACCGCTATCTGCATATACATGGAAATATCTACACAGCTATCTCTTTACACATGGAAATAAATACACCGCTATCTGTATGAACATGGAAATATCTTCACCGCCATCTGTATGAACATGGATATATCTACACATTCATCTGGATGAACATGGAAATATCTACACCGCTATCTTTATGAACATGGAAATATCTACACCGCTATCTGTGTAAACATGCATACATCTTCACCGCTATCTGTATAAACATGGGAATATCTACACTGCTATCTGTATGAACATGGAAATGTCTACACCGCTATCTGTTTGAACATGGAAATATCTACACCGCTATCTGCATGAAAATGGAAATATCTACAAAGCTATCTGCATATACATGGAAATATCTACACAGCTATCTCTTTACACATGGAAATAACTACACCGCTATATCTATAAACATGGAAATATCTATACCGCCATCTGTATGAACATGGAAATATCTGCACCACCATCTCTATTAACATATAAATATCTACACCGCCATCTGTATTAAGAAGGAAATATCTAAACCGCTATCTGTATGAACATGGAAATATCTAAACCGCTATCTCTATGAACATTGAAGTATCTACACCGCTATCTGTATGAACATGGAAATATCTACACCGCTATCTGTGTAAACATGCATACATCTTCACCGCTATCTGTATAAAGATGGAAATGTCTACAAGGCTATCTGTATGAACATTGAAATATCTACACCGCTATCTGTTCGAACATGGAAATATCTAAACCGCTATCTGCATGAAAATAGAAATATCTACACAGCTATCTGCATATACATGGAAATATCTACACAGCTATCTCTTTACACATGGAAATAACTACACCGCTATCTGTATGAACATGGAAATATCTGCACCGCCATCTGTATGAACACATAAATATCTACACCGCCATCTGTATTAAGATGGAGATACCTACACCGCTATCTGTATAAACATGGAAATATCTACACCGCTATCTGTATAAACATGGAAATATCTACACCGCTATCTGTATAAACATGGAAATATCAGCACCGCTATCTGTATGAACATGGAAACATCAGCCCCTCTATCTGTATGAACATGGAAGTATCTACACCGCTATCTGTATGAACATGGAAATATCTACACCGCTATCTGTATGAACACGGAAATATCTACACCGCTATCTGTTTGAACATGGAAATATCTACACCGCTATCTGTATGAACACGGAAATATCTACACCGCTATCTGTTTGAACATGGAAATATCTACACCGCTATCTGCATGAAAATGGAAATATATACACAGCTATCTGCATATACATGGAAATATCTACACAGCTATCACTTTACACATGGAAATAACTACAACGCTATCTGTATGAACATGGAAATATCTTCACCGCCATCTTTATGAACATGGATATATCTACACAGCCATCTGGATGAACATGGAAATATCTACACCGCTATCTGTATGAACATGGAAATATCTACACCGATATCTGTGTAAACATGAATACATCTTCACCGCTATCTGTATAAACATGGAAATATCTACACTGCTATCTGTATGAACATGGAAATATCTACACCGCTATCTGTTTGAACATGGAAATATCTACACCGCTATCTGCATGAAAATGGAAATCTCTACACAGCGATCTGCATATACATGGAAATATCTACAAAGCTATCTCTTTACACATGGAAATAAGTACAGCGCTATTTCTATAAACATGGAAATAGCTACACCGCCATCTGTATGAACATGGAAATATCTACACAGCTATCTGTATGATCATGGGAATATCTACACCGCTATCTGTGTGAACATGGATATATCTACACAGCCCTCTGGATGAACATGGAAATATCCACACCGCTATCTGTGTAAACATGCATACATCTTCCCCGCTATCTGTAGAAACATGGAAATATCTACACCGCTATCTGTATGAACATGGAAATATCTACACCGCTATCTGTTTGAAGATGGAAATATATACACCGCTATCTGCATGAAAATGGAAATATCTACACAGCTATCTCCATATAGATGGAAATATCTACACAGCTATCTCTTTACACATGGAAATAACTACACCACTATCTGTATGAACATGGAAATATCTACACCGCCATCTGTATGAACATGGAAATATCTGCACCGCCATCTGTATGAACATATAAATATCTACACCGCCATCTGTATTAAGATGGAGAAATCTACACCGCTATCTGAATAAACATGGAAATATCTACACCGCTATCTGTATAAACATGGAAATATCTACACCGCTATGTGTATAACCATGGAAATATCTACACCGCTACCTGTATAAACATGGAAATATCAGCACCGCTATCTGTATGAACATGGAACTATCTACACAGCTATCTGTATGAACATGGAAATATCTACACCGCTATCTGTATGAACATGGAAATATCTACAAAGCTATCTGAATAAACATGGAAAAGTCTACACCGCTATCTGTTTGAACATGGAAATATCTACACCGCTATCGGCATGAAAATGGAAATATCTACAAAGCTATCTGCATATACATGGAAATATCTACACAGCTATCTCTTTACACATGGAAATAACTACACCGCTATATCTATAAACATGGAAATATCTACACCGCCATCTGTATGAACATGGAAATATCTGCACCGCCATCTGTATGAACATATAAATATCTACACCGCCATCTGTATTAAGAAGGAAATACCTAAACCGCTATCTGTATAAACCTGGAAATATCTACACCGCTGCCTGTATAAACATGGAAATATCAGCACCGCTATCTGTATGAACATGGAAATATCTACACCGCTATCTGTATGAACATGGAAATATCTACACTGCTATCTGTATGAACATGGAAATAGCTGCACCGTTATCTGTATGAACATGGAAATAGCTACACCACTATCTGTATGAACATGGAAATATCTACACCGCTACCTGTATGAACATGGATATATCTACACAGCCATCTGGATGAACATGGAAATATCTACACCGCTATCTGTATGAACATGGAAATATGTACACCGCTATCTGTATGAACATGGATATATCTACACAGCCATCTGGATGAACATGGAAATATCTACACCGCTATCTGTGTAAACATGCATAGATCTTCACTATCTCTATAAACATGGAAATATCTACACCGCTATCTGTATGAACATCGAAATATACACACAGCTATCTGTATGAACATGGAAATATCTACACCGCTATCTGTTTGAACATGGAAATATCTACACCGCTATCTGTATGAAAATGGAAATATCTACACTGCTATCTGCATATACATTTAAATATCTACACAGCTATCTCTTTACACATGGAAATAACTAAACCGCTATCTGTATGAACATGGAAATATCTACACCGCCATCTGTATGAACACGGAAATATCTGCACAGCCATCTGTAAGAACATATAAATATCTACACCGCCATCTGTATTGAGATGGAGATATCTACACTGCTATCTGTATAAACATGGAAATATCTAAACCGCCATCTGTGTGAACATATAAATATCTACACCGCCATCTGTATTAAGAAGGAAATATCTAAACCGCTATCTGTATAAACATGGAAATATCTACACCGCTGCCTGTATAAACAAGGAAATATCAGCACCGCTATCTGTATGAACATGGAAATATCTACACCGCTATCTGTATGAACATGGAAATATCTACACCGCTATCTGTATGAACATGGAAATAGCTACACCGCTATCTGTATGAACATGGAAATAGCTACACCGCCATCTGGATGAACATGGAAATATCTACACCGCTATGTGTGTAAACATGCATAGATCTTTACCGCTATCTGTATAAACATGGAAATATCTACACCGCTATCTGTATGAACATGGAAATATCTACACCGCTATCTGTATGAACAAGGAAATATCTACACCGCTATCTGTTTGAACATGGAAATATCTACACCGCTATCTGCATGAAAATGGAAATATCTACACTGCTATCTGTATGAACATGGAAATATCTGCACCACCATCTGTATGAACATATAAATATCTACACCGCCATCTGTATTAAGATGGAGATATCTACACCGCTATCTGTTTAAAAATGGAAATATCTACACCGCTATCTGTATAAACATGGAAATATCTACACCGCTATCTGTATAAACATGGAAATATCTACACCACTACCTGTATAAACATGGAAATATCAGCACCGCTGTCTGTATGAACATGGAAATATCTACAAAGTTATCTGAATGAACATGGAAAAATCTACACCGCTATCTGTTTGAACTTGTAAATATCTACACCGCTATCTGCATGAAAATGGAAATATCTACAAAGCTATCTGCATATACATGGAAATATCTACACAGCTATCTCTTTACACATGGAAATAACTACACCGCTATATCTATAAACATGGAAATATCTACACCGCCATCTGTATGAACATGGAAATATCTGCACCGCCATCTGTATGAACATATAAATCTCTACACCGCCATCTGTATTAAGAAGGAAATATCTAAACCGCTATCTGTATAAACCTGGAAATATCTACACCGCTGCCTGTAAAAACATGGAAATATCATCACCGCTATCTGTATGAACATGGAAATATCTACACCGCTATCTGTATGAACATGGAAATATCTACACTGCTATCTGTATGAACATGGAAATAGCTACACCGTTATCTGTATGAACATGGAAATAGCTACACCACTATCTGTATGAACATGGAAATATCTACACCGCTATCTGTATGAACATGGATATATCTACACAGCCATCTGGATGAACATGGAAATATCTACACCGCTATCTGTATGAACATGGAAATATGTACACCGCTATCTGTATGAACATGGATATATCTACACAGCCATCTGGATGAACATGGAAATATCTACACCGCTATCTGTGTAAACATGCATAGACCTTCACCGCTATCTCTATAAACATGGAAATACCTACACCGCTATCTGTATGAACATGGAAATATCCACACCGCTATCTGTATGAACATGGAAATATCTACACCGCTATCTGTTTGAACATGGAAATATCTACACCGCTATCTGCATGAAAATGGAAATATATACACTGCTATCTGCATATACATTTAAATATCTACACAGCTATCTCTTTACACATGGAAATAACTACACCGCTATCTGTATGAACATGGAAATATCTACACCGCCATCTGTATGAACACGGAAATATCTGCACCGTCATCTGTAAGAACATATAAATATCTACACCGCCATCTCTATTAAGATGGAGATATCTACACTGCGATCTGTATAAACATGGAAATATCTACACCGCTATCTGTATGAACATGGAAATAGCTACACCGCTATCTGTACGAACATGGAAATATCTACAAAGCTATCTGAATGAACAGGGAAAAATCTACACCGCTATCTGTTTGAAAATGTAAATATCTACACCGCTATCGGCATGAAAATGGAAATATCTACAAAGCTATCTGCATATACATGGAAATATCTACACAGCTATCTCTTTACACATGGAAATAACTACACCGCTATATCTATAAACATGGAAATATCTACACCGCCATCTGTATGAACATGGAAATATCTGCACCGCCATCTGTTTGAACATATAAATATCTACACCGCCATCTGTATTAAGAAGGAAATATCTAAACCGTTATCTGTATAAACCTGGAAATATCTACACCGCTGCCTGTATAAACATGGAAATATCAGCACCGCTATCTGTATGAACATGGAAATATCTACACCGCTATCTGTATGAACATGGAAATATCTACACTGCTATCTGTATGAACATGGAAATAGCTACACCGTTATCTGTATGAACATGGAAATAGCTACACCACTATCTGTATGAACATGGAAATATCTACACCGCTATCTGTATGAACATGGATATATCTACACAGCCATCCGGATGAACATGGAAATATCTACACCGCTATCTGTATGAACACGGAAATATGTACACCGCTATCTGTATGTACATGGATATATCTACACAGCCATCTGGATGAACATGGAAATATCTACACCGCTATCTGTACCAACATGGAAATATCTAAACCGCTATCTACATGAAAATACAAATATCTACACAGCTATCTGCATATACTTGGAAATATCTACAAAGCTATCTCTTTACACATGGAAATACCTACACCGCTATCTCTATAAACACGGAAATATCTACACCGCCATCTATATGAACATGGAAATATGTGCACCGCCATCTGTATAAACTTATAAATATCTACACCGCCATCTGTATTAAGTTGGAGATATCTACACCGCTATCTGTATAAACTTGGAAATATCTACACCGCTATCTGTATAAACATGGAAATACCTACACCGCTATCTGTATAAACATGGAAATATCTACACCGCTACCTGTATAAACATGGAAATATCAGCACCGCTATCTGTATGAACATGGAAATATCTACACCGCTATCTCTATGAACATGGAAATAGCTACACTGCTATCTGTATGAACATGGAAATAGCTACACCACTATGTGTATGAACATGGAAATATCTACACCACTATCTGTATGAACATGGAAATATCTACACCGCTATCTGTATGAACATGGATATATCTACACAGCCATCTGGATGTACATGGAAATATCTACACCGCTATCTGCATGAACATGGAAATATCTACACCGCTATCAGTGTAAACATGCATACATCTTCACCGCAATCTGTATAAGCATGGAAATATCAACACCGCTATCTGTATGAACGTGGAAATATCTACACCGCTATCTGTTTGAACATGGAAATATCTAAACCGCTATAAGCATGAAAATGGAAATTTCTACACAGCTATCTGCATATACATGGAAATATCTACACAGCTATCTCTTTACACATGGAAATAACTACACCGCTATCTGTATGAACATGGAAATATCTGCACCGCCATCTGTATGAACATATAAATATCTACACCACCATCTGTATTAAGATGGAGATATCTACACCGCTATCTGTATAAACATGGAAATATCAGCACCGATCTCTGTATGAACATGGAAATATCAGCCCATCTATCTGTATGAACATGGAAGTATCTACACCGCTATCTCTATGAACATGGAAATATCTACACCGCTATCTGTTTGAACATGGAAATATCTAAACCGCTATCTGCATGAAAATGGAAATATATACACAGCTATCTGCATATACATGGAAATATCTACACAGCTATCTCTTTACACATGGAAATAAATACACCGCTATCTGTATGAACATGGAAATATCTTCACCGCCATCTGTATGAACATGGATATATCTACACATTCATCTGGATGAACATGGAAATATCTACACCGCTATCTTTATGAACATGGAAATATCTACACCGCTATCTGTGTAAACATGCATACATCTTCACCGCTATCTGTATAAACATGGGAATATCTACACTGCTACCTGTATGAACATGGAAATGTCTACACCGCTATCTGTTTGAACATGGAAATATCTACACCGCTATCTGCATGAAAATGGAAATATCTACAAAGCTATCTGCATATACATGGAAATATCTACACAGCTATCTCTTTACACATGGAAATAACTACACCGCTATATCTATAAACATGGAAATATCCACACCGCCATCTGTATGAACATGGAAATATCTGCACCACCGTCACTATTAACATATAAATCTCTACACCGCCATCTGTATTAAGAAGGAAATATCTAAACCGCTATCTGTATGAACATGGAAATATCTAAACCGCTATCTCTATGAACATTGAAGTATCTACACCGCTATCTGTATGAACATGGAAATATCTACACCGCTATCTGTGTAAACATGCATACATCTTCACCGCTATCTGTATAAAGATGGAAATGTCTACAAGGCTATCTGTATGAACATTGAAATATCTACACCGCTATCTGTACGAACATGGAAATATCTAAACCGCTATCTGCATGAAAATAGAAATATCTACACAGCTATCTGCATATACATGGAAATATCTACACAGCTATCTCTTTACACATGGAAATAACTACACCGCTATCTGTATGAACATGTAAATATCTGCACCGCCATCTGTATGAACACATAAATATCTACACCGCCATCTGTATTAAGATGGAGATACCTACACCGCTATCTGTATAAACATGGAAATATCTACACCGCTATCTGTATAAACATGGAAATATCTACACCGCTATCTGTATAAACATGGAAATATCAGCACCGCTATCTGTATGAACATGGAAATATCAGCCCCTCTATCTGTATGAACATGGAAGTATCTACACCGCTATCTGTATGAACATGGAAATATCTACACCGCTATCTGTATGAACACGGAAATATCTACACCGCTATCTGTTTGAACATGGAAATATCTACACCGCTATCTGTATGAACACGGAAATATCTACACCGCTATCTGTTTGAACATGGAAATATCTACACCGCTATCTGCATGAAAATGGAAATATATACACAGCTATCTGCATATACATGGAAATATCTACACAGCTATCACTTTACACATGGAAATAACTACACCGCTATCTGTATGAACATGGAAATATCTTCACCGCCATCTTTATGAACATGGATATATCTACACAGCCATCCGGATAAACATGGAAATATCTACACCGCTATCTGTATGAACATGGAAATATCTACACCGATATCTGTGTAAACATGAATACATCTTCACCGCTATCTGTATAAACATGGAAATACCTACACTGCTATCTGTATGAACATGGAAATATCTACACCGCTATCTGTTTGAACATGGAAATATCTACAGCGCTATCTGCATGAAAATGGAAATCTCTACACAGCGTTCTGCATATACATGGAAATATCTACAAAGCTATCTCTTTACACATGGAAATAAGTACAGCGCTATTTCTATAAACATGGAAATAGCTACACCGCCATCTGTATGAACATGGAAATATCTACACCGCTATCTGTATGAACATGGGAATATCTACACCGCTATCTGTGTGAACATGGATATATCTACACAGCCCTCTGCATGAACATGGAAATATCCACACCGCTATCTGTGTAAACATGCATACATCTTCCCCGCTATCTGTAGAAACATGGAAATATCTACACCGCTATCTGTATGAACATGGAAATATCTACACCGCTATCTGTTTGAAGATGGAAATATATACACCGCTATCTGCATGAAAATGGAAATATCTACACAGCTATCTCCATATAGATGGAAATATCTACACAGCTATCTCTTTACACATGGAAATAACTACACCACTATCTGTATGAACATGGAAATATCTACACCGCCATCTGTATGAACATGGAAATATCTGCACCGCCATCTGTATGAACATATAAATATCTACACCGCCATCTGTATTAAGATGGAGAAATCTACACCGCTATCTGAATAAACATGGAAATATCTACACCGCTATCTGTATAAACATGGAAATATCTACACCGCTATGTGTATAACCATGGAAATATCTACACCGCTACCTGTATAAACATGGAAATATCAGCACCGCTATCTGTATGAACATGGAACTATCTACACAGCTATCTGTATGAACATGGAAATATCTACACCGCTATCTGTATGAACATGGAAATATCTACAAAGCTATCTGAATAAACATGGAAAAGTCTACACCGCTATCTGTTTGAACATGGAAATATCTACACCGCTATCGGCATGAAAATGGAAATATCTACAAAGCTATCTGCATATACATGGAAATATCTACACAGCTATCTCTTTACACATGGAAATAACTACACCGCTATATCTATAAACATGGAAATATCTACACCGCCATCTGTATGAACATGGAAATATCTGCACCGCCATCTGTATGAACATATAAATATCTACACCGCCATCTGTATTAAGAAGGAAATACCTAAACCGCTATCTGTATAAACCTGGAAATATCTACACCGCTGCCTGTATAAACATGGAAATATCAGCACCGCTATCTGTATGAACATGGAAATATCTACACCGCTATCTGTATGAACATGGAAATATCTACACTGCTATCTGTATGAACATGGAAATAGCTACACCGTTATCTGTATGAACATGGAAATAGCTACACCACTATCTGTATGAACATGGAAATATCTACACCGCTATCTGTATGAACATGGATATATCTACACAGCCATCTGGATGAACATGGAAATATCTACACCGCTATCTGTATGAACATGGAAATATGTACACCGCTATCTGTATGAACATGGATATATCTACACAGCCATCTGGATGAACATGGAAATATCTACACCGCTATCTGTGTAAACATGCATAGATCTTCACTGCTATCTCTATAAACATGGAAATATCTACACCGCTATCTGTATGAACATCGAAATATACACAGAGCTATCTGTATGAACATGGAAATATCTACACCGCTATCTGTTTGAACATGGAAATATCTACACCGCTATCTGTATGAAAATGGAAATATCTACACTGCTATCTGCATATACATTTAAATATCTACACAGCTATCTCTTTACACATGGAAATAACTAAACCGCTATCTGTATGAACATGGAAATATCTACACCGCCATCTGTATGAACACGGAAATATCTGCACAGCCATCTGTAAGAACATATAAATATCTACACCGCCATCTGTATTGAGATGGAGATATCTACACTGCTATCTGTATAAACATGGAAATATCTAAACCGCCATCTGTGTGAACATATAAATATCTACACCGCCATCTGTATTAAGAAGGAAATATCTAAACCGCTATCTGTATAAACATGGAAATATCTACACCGCTGCCTGTATAAACAAGGAAATATCAGCACCGCTATCTGTATGAACATGGAAATATCTACACCGCTATCTGTATGAACATGGAAATATCTACACCGCTATCTGTATGAACATGGAAATAGCTACACCGCTATCTGTATGAACATGGAAATAGCTACACCGCCATCTGGATGAACATGGAAATATCTACACCGCTATGTGTGTAAACATGCATAGATCTTTACCGCTATCTGTATAAACATGGAAATATCTACACCGCTATCTGTATGAACATGGAAATATCTACACCGCTATCTGTATGAACAAGGAAATATCTACACCGCTATCTGTTTGAACATGGAAATATCTAAACCGCTATCTGCATGAAAATGGAAATATCTACACTGCTATCTGTATGAACATGGAAATATCTGCACCACCATCTGTATGAACATATAAATATCTACACCGCCATCTGTATTAAGATGGAGATATCTACACCGCTATCTGTTTAAAAATGGAAATATCTACACCGCTATCTGTATAAACATGGAAATATCTACACCGCTATCTGTATAAACATGGAAATATCTACACCACTACCTGTATAAACATGGAAATATCAGCACCGCTGTCTGTATGAACATGGAAATATCTACAAAGTTATCTGAATGAACATGGAAAAATCTACACCGCTATCTGTTTGAACTTGTAAATATCTACACCGCTATCTGCATGAAAATGGAAATATCTACAAAGCTATCTGCATATACATGGAAATATCTACACAGCTATCTCTTTACACATGGAAATAACTACACCGCTATATCTATAAACATGGAAATATCTACACCGCCATCTGTATGAACATGGAAATATCTGCACCGCCATCTGTATGAACATATAAATATCTACACCGCCATCTGTATTAACAAGGAAATATCTAAACCGCTATCTGTATAAACCTGGAAATATCTACACCGCTGCCTGTAAAAACATGGAAATATCAGCACCGCTATCTGTATGAACATGGAAATATCTACACCGCTATCTGTATGAACATGGAAATATCTACACTGCTATCTGTATGAACATGGAAATACCTACACCGTTATCTGTATGAACATGGAAATAGCTACACCACTATCTGTATGAACATGGAAATATCTACACCGCTATCTGTATGAACATGGATATATCTACACAGCCATCTGGATGAACATGGAAATATCTACACCGCTATCTGTATGAACATGGAAATATGTACACCGCTATCTGTATGAACATGGATATATCTACACAGCCATCTGGATGAACATGGAAATATCTACACCGCTATCTGTGTAAACATGCATAGATCTTCACCGCTATCTCTATAAACATGGAAATACCTACACCGCTATCTGTATGAACATGGAAATATCCACACCGCTATCTGTATGAACATGGAAATATCTACACCGCTATCTGTTTGAACATGGAAATATCTACACCGCTATCTGCATGAAAATGGAAATACATACACTGCTATCTGCATATACATTTCAATATCTACACAGCTATCTCTTTACACATGGAAATAACTACACCGCTATCTGTATGAACATGGAAATATCTACACCGCCATCTGTATGAACACGGAAATATCTGCACCGTCATCTGAAAGAACATATAAATATCTACACCGCCATCTCTATTAAGATGGAGATATCTACACTGCGATCTGTATAAACATGGAAATATCTACACCGCTATCTGTATGAACATGGAAATAGCTACACCGCTATCTGTACCAACATGGAAATATCTAAACCACTATCTACATGAAAATACAAATATCTACACAGCTATCTGCATATACTTGGAAATATCTACAAAGCTATCTCTTTACACATGGAAATACCTACACCGCCATCTCTTTGAACATATAAATATCTACACCGCCATCTGTATTAAGAAGGAAATATCTAAACCGCTATCTGTATAAACCTGGAAATATCTACACCGCTGCCTGTATAAACATGGAAATATCAGCACCGCTATCTGTATGAACATGGAAATATCTACACCGCTATCTGTATGAACATGGAAATATCTACACTGCTATCTGTATGAACATGGAAATAGCTACACCGTTATCTGTATGAACATGGAAATAGCTACACCACTATCTGTATGAACATGGAAATATCTACACCGCTATCTGTATGAACATGGATATATCTACACAGCCATCTGGATGAACATGGAAATATCTACACCGCTATCTGTATGAACACGGAAATATGTACACCGCTATCTGTATGTACATGGATATATCTACACAGCCATCTGGATGAACATGGAAATATCTACACCGCTATCTGTACCAACATGGAAATATCTAAACCGCTATCTACATGAAAATACAAATATCTACACAGCTATCTGCATATACATGGAAATATCTACAAAGCTATCTCTTTACACATGGAAATACCTACACCGCTATCTCTATAAACACGGAAATATCTACACCGCCATCTGTATGAACATGGAAATATGTGCACCACCATCTGTATAAACATATAAATATCTACACCGCCATCTGTATTAAGTTGGAGATATCTACACCGCTATCTGTATAAACTTGGAAATATCTACACCGCTATCTGTATAAACATGGAAATACCTACACCGCTATCTGTATAAACATGGAAATATCTACACCGCTACCTGTATAAACATGGAAATATCAGCACCGCTATCTGTATGAACATGGAAATATCTACACCGCTATCTCAATGAACATGGAAATAGCTACACTGCTATCTGTATGAACATGGAAATAGCTACACCGCTATCTGTATGAACATGGAAATATCTACACCACTATCTGTATGAACATGGAAATATCTACACCGCTATCTGTATGAACTTGGATATATCTACACAGCCATCTGGATGTACATGGAAATATCTACACCGCTATCTGCATGAACATGGAAATATCTACACCGCTATCAGTGTAAACATGCATACATCTTCACCGCAATCTGTATAAGCATGGAAATATCAACACCGCTATCTGTATGAACGTGGAAATATCTACACCGCTATCTGTTTGAACATGGAAATATCTAAACCGCTATAAGCATGAAAATGGAAATATCTACACAGCTATCTGCATATACATGGAAATATCTACACAGCTATCTCATTACACATGGAAATAACTACACCGCTATCTGTATGAACATGGAAATATCTGCACCGCAATCTGTATGAACATATACATATCTACACCACCATCTGTATTAAGATGGAGATATCTACACCGCTATCTGTATAAACATGGAAATATCTACACCGCTATCTGTATAAAGATGGAAATATCTACACCGCTATCTGTATAAACATGGAAATATCAGCACCGCTCTCTGTATGAACATGGAAATATCAGCCCCTCTATCTGTATGAACATGGAAGTATCTACACCGCTATCTCTATGAACATGGATATATCTACACCGCTATCTGTTTGAACATGGAAATATCTAAACCGCTATCTGCATCAAAATGGAAATATATACACAGCTATCAGCATATACATGGAAATATCTACACAGCTATCTCTTCACACATGGAAATAAATACACCGCTATCTGTATAAACATGGAAATATCTTCACCGCCATCTGTATGAACATGGATATATCTACACATTCATCTGGATGAACATGGAAATATCTACACCGCTATCTTTATGAACATGGAAATATCTACACCGCTATCTGTATGAACAAGGAAATATCTACACCGCTATCTGTTTGAACATGGAAATATCTACACCGCTATCTGCATGAAAATGGAAATATCTACACTGCTATCTGTATATACATTTAAATATCTACACAGCTATCTCTTTACACATGGAAATAACTACACCGCTATCTGTATGAACATGGAAATATCTACACCGCTATCTGTATGAACATGGAAATATCTGCACCGCCATCTGTATGAACATATAAATATCTACACCGCCATCTGTATTAAGATGGAGATATCTAAACCGCTATCTGTTTAAAAATGGAAATATCTACACCGCTATCTGTATAAACATGGAAATATCTACACCGCTATCTGTATAAACATGGAAATATCTACACCACTACCTGTATAAACATGGAAATATCAGCACCGCTGTCTGTATGAACATGGAAATATCTACAAAGCTATCTGAATGAACTTGGAAAAATCTACACCGCTATCTGCATGAAAATGGAAATATCTACAAAGCTATCTGCATATACATGGAAATATCTACACAGCTATCTCTTTACACATGGAAATAACTACACCGCTATATCTATAAACATGGAAATATCTACACCGCCATCTGTATGAACATGGAAATATCTGCACCGCCATCTGTATGAACATATAAATATCTACACCGCCATCTGTATTAAGAAGGAAATATCTAAACCGCTATCTGTATAAACCTGGAAATATCTACACCGCTGCCTGTAAAAACATGGAAATATCAGCACCGCTATCTGTATGAACATGGAAATATCTACACCGCTATCTGTATGAACATGGAAATATCTACACTGCTATCTGTATGAACATGGAAATAGCTACACCGTTATCTGTATGAACATGGAAATAGCTACACCACTATCTGTATGAACATGGAAATATCTACACCGCTATCTGTATGAACATGGATATATATACACAGCCATCTGGATGAACATGGAAATATCTACACCGCTATCTGTATGAACATGGAAATATGTACACCGCTATCTGTATGAACATGGATATATCTACACAGCCATCTGGATGAACATGGAAATATCTACACCGCTATCTGTGTAATCATGCATAGATCTTCACCGCTATCTCTATAAACATGGAAATATCTACACCGCTATCTGTATGAACATGGAAATATCCACACCGCTATCTGTATGAACATGGAAATATCTACACCGCTATCTGTTTGAACATGGAAATATCTACACCGCTATCTGCATGAAAATGGAAATATCTACACTGCTATCTGCATATACATTTAAATATCTACACAGCTATCTCTTTACACATGGAAATAACTACACCGCTATCTGTATGAACATGGAAATATCTACACCGCCATCTGTATGAACACGGAAATATCTGCACCGTCATCTGTAAGAACATATAAATATCTACACCGCCATCTCTATTAAGATGGAGATATCTACACTGCGATCTGTATAAACATGGAAATATCTACACCGCTATCTGTATGAACATGGAAATAGCTACACCGCTATCTGTATGAACATGGAAATATCTACACCGCTATCTGCACGAACATGGAAATATCTAAAACGCTATCAGCATGAAAATAGAAATATCAACACTGCTATCTGCATATACATGGAAATATCTACAAAGCTATCTCTTTACACATGGAAATAACTACACCACTATCTCTATAAGCACGGAAATATCTAAACCGCCATCTGTATGAACATGGAAATAACAGCACCGCCATCTGTATAAACATATAAATATCTACACCGCCATCTGTATTAAGATGGAGATATCTACACCGATATGTGTATAAACATAGAAATTCCTACACCGCTATCTGTAGGAACATGGAAATATCTACACCGCTATCTGTATGAACATGGAACTATCTACACAGCTATCTGGATGAACATGGAAATATCTACACCGCTATCTGTATGAACATGGAAATATCTACAAAGCTATCTGAATAAACATGGAAAAGTCTACACCGCTATCTGTTTGAACATGGAAATATCTACACCGCTATCGGCATGAAAATGGAAATATCTACAAAGCTATCTGCATATACATGGAAATATCTACACAGCTATCTCTTTACACATGGAAATAACTACACCGCTATATCTATAAACATGGAAATATCTACACCGCCATCTGTATGAACATGGAAATATCTGCACCGCCATCTGTATGAACATATAAATATCTACACCGCCATCTGTATTAAGAAGGAAATACCTAAACCGCTATCTGTATAAACCTGGAAATATCTACACCGCTGCCTGTATAAACATGGAAATATCAGCACCGCTATCTGTATGAACATGGAAATATCTACACCGCTATCTGTATGAACATGGAAATATCTACACTGCTATCTGTATGAACATGGAAATAGCTACACCGTTATCTGTATGAACATGGAAATAGCTACACCACTATCTGTATGAACATGGAAATATCTACACCGCTATCTGTATGAACATGGATATATCTACACAGCCATCTGGATGAACATGGAAATATCTACACCGCTATCTGTATGAACATGGAAATATGTACACCGCTATCTGTATGAACATGGATATATCTACACAGCCATCTGGATGAACATGGAAATATCTACACCGCTATCTGTGTAAACATGCATAGATCTTCACTGCTATCTCTATAAACATGGAAATATCTACACCGCTATCTGTATGAACATCGAAATATACACAGAGCTATCTGTATGAACATGGAAATATCTACACCGCTATCTGTTTGAACATGGAAATATCTACACCGCTATCTGTATGAAAATGGAAATATCTACACTGCTATCTGCATATACATTTAAATATCTACACAGCTATCTCTTTACACATGGAAATAACTAAACCGCTATCTGTATGAACATGGAAATATCTACACCGCCATCTGTATGAACACGGAAATATCTGCACAGCCATCTGTAAGAACATATAAATATCTACACCGCCATCTGTATTGAGATGGAGATATCTACACTGCTATCTGTATAAACATGGAAATATCTAAACCGCCATCTGTGTGAACATATAAATATCTACACCGCCATCTGTATTAAGAAGGAAATATCTAAACCGCTATCTGTATAAACATGGAAATATCTACACCGCTGCCTGTATAAACAAGGAAATATCAGCACCGCTATCTGTATGAACATGGAAATATCTACACCGCTATCTGTATGAACATGGAAATATCTACACCGCTATCTGTATGAACATGGAAATAGCTACACCGCTATCTGTATGAACATGGAAATAGCTACACCGCCATCTGGATGAACATGGAAATATCTACACCGCTATGTGTGTAAACATGCATAGATCTTTACCGCTATCTGTATAAACATGGAAATATCTACACCGCTATCTGTATGAACATGGAAATATCTACACCGCTATCTGTATGAACAAGGAAATATCTACACCGCTATCTGTTTGAACATGGAAATATCTAAACCGCTATCTGCATGAAAATGGAAATATCTACACTGCTATCTGTATGAACATGGAAATATCTGCACCACCATCTGTATGAACATATAAATATCTACACCGCCATCTGTATTAAGATGGAGATATCTACACCGCTATCTGTTTAAAAATGGAAATATCTACACCGCTATCTGTATAAACATGGAAATATCTACACCGCTATCTGTATAAACATGGAAATATCTACACCACTACCTGTATAAACATGGAAATATCAGCACCGCTGTCTGTATGAACATGGAAATATCTACAAAGTTATCTGAATGAACATGGAAAAATCTACACCGCTATCTGTTTGAACTTGTAAATATCTACACCGCTATCTGCATGAAAATGGAAATATCTACAAAGCTATCTGCATATACATGGAAATATCTACACAGCTATCTCTTTACACATGGAAATAACTACACCGCTATATCTATAAACATGGAAATATCTACACCGCCATCTGTATGAACATGGAAATATCTGCACCGCCATCTGTATGAACATATAAATATCTACACCGCCATCTGTATTAACAAGGAAATATCTAAACCGCTATCTGTATAAACCTGGAAATATCTACACCGCTGCCTGTAAAAACATGGAAATATCAGCACCGCTATCTGTATGAACATGGAAATATCTACACCGCTATCTGTATGAACATGGAAATATCTACACTGCTATCTGTATGAACATGGAAATACCTACACCGTTATCTGTATGAACATGGAAATAGCTACACCACTATCTGTATGAACATGGAAATATCTACACCGCTATCTGTATGAACATGGATATATCTACACAGCCATCTGGATGAACATGGAAATATCTACACCGCTATCTGTATGAACATGGAAATATGTACACCGCTATCTGTATGAACATGGATATATCTACACAGCCATCTGGATGAACATGGAAATATCTACACCGCTATCTGTGTAAACATGCATAGATCTTCACCGCTATCTCTATAAACATGGAAATACCTACACCGCTATCTGTATGAACATGGAAATATCCACACCGCTATCTGTATGAACATGGAAATATCTACACCGCTATCTGTTTGAACATGGAAATATCTACACCGCTATCTGCATGAAAATGGAAATACATACACTGCTATCTGCATATACATTTCAATATCTACACAGCTATCTCTTTACACATGGAAATAACTACACCGCTATCTGTATGAACATGGAAATATCTACACCGCCATCTGTATGAACACGGAAATATCTGCACCGTCATCTGAAAGAACATATAAATATCTACACCGCCATCTCTATTAAGATGGAGATATCTACACTGCGATCTGTATAAACATGGAAATATCTACACCGCTATCTGTATGAACATGGAAATAGCTACACCGCTATCTGTACCAACATGGAAATATCTAAACCACTATCTACATGAAAATACAAATATCTACACAGCTATCTGCATATACTTGGAAATATCTACAAAGCTATCTCTTTACACATGGAAATACCTACACCGCCATCTCTTTGAACATATAAATATCTACACCGCCATCTGTATTAAGAAGGAAATATCTAAACCGCTATCTGTATAAACCTGGAAATATCTACACCGCTGCCTGTATAAACATGGAAATATCAGCACCGCTATCTGTATGAACATGGAAATATCTACACCGCTATCTGTATGAACATGGAAATATCTACACTGCTATCTGTATGAACATGGAAATAGCTACACCGTTATCTGTATGAACATGGAAATAGCTACACCACTATCTGTATGAACATGGAAATATCTACACCGCTATCTGTATGAACATGGATATATCTACACAGCCATCTGGATGAACATGGAAATATCTACACCGCTATCTGTATGAACACGGAAATATGTACACCGCTATCTGTATGTACATGGATATATCTACACAGCCATCTGGATGAACATGGAAATATCTACACCGCTATCTGTACCAACATGGAAATATCTAAACCGCTATCTACATGAAAATACAAATATCTACACAGCTATCTGCATATACATGGAAATATCTACAAAGCTATCTCTTTACACATGGAAATACCTACACCGCTATCTCTATAAACACGGAAATATCTACACCGCCATCTGTATGAACATGGAAATATGTGCACCACCATCTGTATAAACATATAAATATCTACACCGCCATCTGTATTAAGTTGGAGATATCTACACCGCTATCTGTATAAACTTGGAAATATCTACACCGCTATCTGTATAAACATGGAAATACCTACACCGCTATCTGTATAAACATGGAAATATCTACACCGCTACCTGTATAAACATGGAAATATCAGCACCGCTATCTGTATGAACATGGAAATATCTACACCGCTATCTCAATGAACATGGAAATAGCTACACTGCTATCTGTATGAACATGGAAATAGCTACACCGCTATCTGTATGAACATGGAAATATCTACACCACTATCTGTATGAACATGGAAATATCTACACCGCTATCTGTATGAACTTGGATATATCTACACAGCCATCTGGATGTACATGGAAATATCTACACCGCTATCTGCATGAACATGGAAATATCTACACCGCTATCAGTGTAAACATGCATACATCTTCACCGCAATCTGTATAAGCATGGAAATATCAACACCGCTATCTGTATGAACGTGGAAATATCTACACCGCTATCTGTTTGAACATGGAAATATCTAAACCGCTATAAGCATGAAAATGGAAATATCTACACAGCTATCTGCATATACATGGAAATATCTACACAGCTATCTCATTACACATGGAAATAACTACACCGCTATCTGTATGAACATGGAAATATCTGCACCGCAATCTGTATGAACATATACATATCTACACCACCATCTGTATTAAGATGGAGATATCTACACCGCTATCTGTATAAACATGGAAATATCTACACCGCTATCTGTATAAAGATGGAAATATCTACACCGCTATCTGTATAAACATGGAAATATCAGCACCGCTCTCTGTATGAACATGGAAATATCAGCCCCTCTATCTGTATGAACATGGAAGTATCTACACCGCTATCTCTATGAACATGGATATATCTACACCGCTATCTGTTTGAACATGGAAATATCTAAACCGCTATCTGCATCAAAATGGAAATATATACACAGCTATCAGCATATACATGGAAATATCTACACAGCTATCTCTTCACACATGGAAATAAATACACCGCTATCTGTATAAACATGGAAATATCTTCACCGCCATCTGTATGAACATGGATATATCTACACATTCATCTGGATGAACATGGAAATATCTACACCGCTATCTTTATGAACATGGAAATATCTACACCGCTATCTGTATGAACAAGGAAATATCTACACCGCTATCTGTTTGAACATGGAAATATCTACACCGCTATCTGCATGAAAATGGAAATATCTACACTGCTATCTGTATATACATTTAAATATCTACACAGCTATCTCTTTACACATGGAAATAACTACACCGCTATCTGTATGAACATGGAAATATCTACACCGCTATCTGTATGAACATGGAAATATCTGCACCGCCATCTGTATGAACATATAAATATCTACACCGCCATCTGTATTAAGATGGAGATATCTAAACCGCTATCTGTTTAAAAATGGAAATATCTACACCGCTATCTGTATAAACATGGAAATATCTACACCGCTATCTGTATAAACATGGAAATATCTACACCACTACCTGTATAAACATGGAAATATCAGCACCGCTGTCTGTATGAACATGGAAATATCTACAAAGCTATCTGAATGAACTTGGAAAAATCTACACCGCTATCTGCATGAAAATGGAAATATCTACAAAGCTATCTGCATATACATGGAAATATCTACACAGCTATCTCTTTACACATGGAAATAACTACACCGCTATATCTATAAACATGGAAATATCTACACCGCCATCTGTATGAACATGGAAATATCTGCACCGCCATCTGTATGAACATATAAATATCTACACCGCCATCTGTATTAAGAAGGAAATATCTAAACCGCTATCTGTATAAACCTGGAAATATCTACACCGCTGCCTGTAAAAACATGGAAATATCAGCACCGCTATCTGTATGAACATGGAAATATCTACACCGCTATCTGTATGAACATGGAAATATCTACACTGCTATCTGTATGAACATGGAAATAGCTACACCGTTATCTGTATGAACATGGAAATAGCTACACCACTATCTGTATGAACATGGAAATATCTACACCGCTATCTGTATGAACATGGATATATATACACAGCCATCTGGATGAACATGGAAATATCTACACCGCTATCTGTATGAACATGGAAATATGTACACCGCTATCTGTATGAACATGGATATATCTACACAGCCATCTGGATGAACATGGAAATATCTACACCGCTATCTGTGTAATCATGCATAGATCTTCACCGCTATCTCTATAAACATGGAAATATCTACACCGCTATCTGTATGAACATGGAAATATCCACACCGCTATCTGTATGAACATGGAAATATCTACACCGCTATCTGTTTGAACATGGAAATATCTACACCGCTATCTGCATGAAAATGGAAATATCTACACTGCTATCTGCATATACATTTAAATATCTACACAGCTATCTCTTTACACATGGAAATAACTACACCGCTATCTGTATGAACATGGAAATATCTACACCGCCATCTGTATGAACACGGAAATATCTGCACCGTCATCTGTAAGAACATATAAATATCTACACCGCCATCTCTATTAAGATGGAGATATCTACACTGCGATCTGTATAAACATGGAAATATCTACACCGCTATCTGTATGAACATGGAAATAGCTACACCGCTATCTGTATGAACATGGAAATATCTACACCGCTATCTGCACGAACATGGAAATATCTAAAACGCTATCAGCATGAAAATAGAAATATCAACACTGCTATCTGCATATACATGGAAATATCTACAAAGCTATCTCTTTACACATGGAAATAACTACACCACTATCTCTATAAGCACGGAAATATCTAAACCGCCATCTGTATGAACATGGAAATAACAGCACCGCCATCTGTATAAACATATAAATATCTACACCGCCATCTGTATTAAGATGGAGATATCTACACCGATATGTGTATAAACATAGAAATTCCTACACCGCTATCTGTAGGAACATGGAAATATCTACACCGCTATCTGTATGAACATGGATATATCTACACTGCCATCTGGATGAACATGGAAATATCTACACCGCTATCTGCATGAACATGGAAATATCTACACCGCTATCAGTGTAAACATGCATACATCTTCACCGCAATCTGTATAAGTATGGAAATATCAACACCGCTATCTGTATGAACTTGGAAATATCTACACCGCTATCTGTTTGAACATGGAAATATCTACACCGCTGTCTGCATGAAAATGGAAATATCTACACAGGTATCTGCATATACATGGAAATATCTACACATCTATCTCTTTACACATGGAAATAACTACACCGCTGTCTGTATGAACATGGAAATGTCTGCATCGCCATCTGTATGAACATATAAATATCTACACCGCCATCTATATTAAGATGGAGATAACTACACCGCTATCTGTATAAACTTGGAAATATCTACACTGCTATCTCTATGAACATGGAAATTTCTACACCGCTATCTGTATTAACATGGAAATAGCTACACCGCTATCTGTATGAACATGGAAATATCTTCACCGCTACCTGTATGAACATGGAAATATCTACACCGCAATCTGTATGAACATGGATATATCTACACAGCCATCTGGATGAACATGCAAATATCTACACCGCTATCTGTATGAACATGGAAATATCTACACGGCTATCTGTGTAAATATGCATACATCTTCACCGCAATCTGTATAAACATGGAAATATCTACACCGCTATCTGTATGAACATGGAAATATCTACACCGCTATCTGTTTGAACATGGAAATATCTACACCGCTGTCTGCATGAAAATGGAAATATCTACACAACTGTCTGCATATACATGGAAATATCTACAGAGCTATCTCTTAACACATGGAAATAACTACACCGCTATCTCAATAAACATGGAAATATCTACACCGCCATCTGTATGAACATGGAAATATCTGCACAGCCATCTGTCTGAACATATAAATATCTACACCGCCATCTGTATTAAGAAGGAAATATCTAAACCGCTATCTGTATGAACATTGAAATATCTACACCGCTATCTGTATGAACATGGAAATATCTACACCGCTATCTGTGTAAACATGCATACATCTTCACCGCTATCTGTATAAACATGGAAATGTCTACAAGGCTATCTGTATGAACATGGAAATATCTACACCGCCATCTGTATGAACATGGAAATAGCTGCACCGACATCTGTATGAACATATACATATCTACATGGCCAACTGTATTAAGAAGGAGATATCTACACCGATATCTGTATAAACATGGAAATATCTACACCGCTTTCTGTATAAAGATGGAAATATCTACACCGCTATCTGTATAAACACGGAAATATCTACACAGCAACCTGTATAAACATGGAAATATCAGCACCGCTATCTGTATGAACATGGAAACATCATCCCCTCTATCTGTATGAATATGGAGATATCTACACCGCTATCTGTATGAACATGGAGATATCTACACCGCTATCTGTATGAACATGCAAATATCTACACCGCTATCTGTATGAACATGGAAATATCTACACCGCTTTCTGTGTTAACATGCATACATCTTGACCGCTCTCTGTATAAACATGGAAATATCTACACCGCTATCTGTATGAACATGGATATATCTACACAGCCCTCAGGATGAACATGGAAATATCCACACCGCTATCTGTGTAAACATGCATACATCTTCACCGCTATCTGTATAAACATGGAAATATCTACACCGCTATCTGTATGAACATGGAAATATCTACACCGCTATCTGTTTGAAGATGGAAATATATACACCGCTATCTGCATGAAAACGGAAATATCTACACAGCTATCTGCATATACATGGAAATATCTACACAGCTATCTCTTTACGCATGGAAATAACTACACCGCTATCTGTATGAACATGGAAATATCTACACCGCCATCTGTCTGAACATGGAAATACCTACACCGCTAACTGTATGAACATGGAAATATCTACACCGCCATCTGTATGAACATGGAAATATCTGCACCGCCATCTGTATGAACATATAAATATCTACACCGCCATCTGTATTAAGATGGAGATATCTACACTGCTATCTGTATAAACATGGACATATCTGCACCGCCATCTGTATGAACATATAAACATCTACACCGCCATCTGTATTAAGAAGGAGATATCTACACCGCTATCTGTATAAACATGGAAATATCTACACCGCTATCTGTATAAACATGGAAATATCTACACCGCTGCCTGTATAAACATGGAAATATCTGCACCGCTATCTGTATGAACATGGAAATATCTACACCGCTATCTGTAGGAACATGGAAATAGCTACACCGCTGCCTGTATAAACATGGAAATATCAGCACCGCTATCTGTATGAACATGGAAGTATCTACACCACTATCTGTATGAACATGGATATATCTACACAGCCATCTGGATGAACATGGAAATATCTACACCACTATCTGTATGAACATGGAAATACCTACACCGCTATCTGCATGAAAATGGAAATATCTACACTGCTATCTGCATATACATGGAAATATCTACACAGCTATCTCTTTACACATGGAAATAACTACACCGCTATCTGTATGAACATGGAAATATCCACACCGCCATCTGTATGAACATGGAAATATCTGCACCGCCATCTGTATGAACATATAAATATCTACACCGCCATCTGTATTAAGATGGAGATATCTACACCGCTATCTGTATAAACATGGAAATATCTACACCGCTATCTGTATAAACATGGAAATATCTACACCGCTATCTGTAAAAACATGGAAATATCTACACCGCTACCTGTATAAACATGGAAATATCAGCACCGCTATCTGTATGAACATGGAAATATCTACACCGCTATCTGTATGAACATGGAAATATCTACACCGCTATGTGTATGAACATGGAAATATCTACACCGCTATCAGTATGAACAAGGAAATATCTACACCGCTATCTGTATGAACATGGATATATCTACACAGCCCTCTGGATGAACATGGAAATATCCACACCGCTATCTGTGTAAACATGCATACATCTTCACCGCTATCTGTATAAACATGGAAATATCTACACCGCTATCTGTATGAACATGGAAATATCTACACCGCTATCTGTTTGAAGATGGAAATATATACACCGCTATCTGCATGAAAACCGAAATATCTACACAGCTATCTGCATATACATGGAAATATATACACAGCTATCTCTTTACACATGGAAATAACTACACAGCTAACTGTATGAACATGGAAATATCTACACCGCCATCTGTATGAACATGGAAATATCTGCACCGACATCTGTATGAACATATAATTATCTACACCGCCATCTGTATTAAGACGGAGATATCTACACTGCTATCTGAATAAACATGGAAATATCTACACCGCTATCTGTATAAACATGGAAATATCTACACCGCTATCTGTATAACCATGGAAATATCTACACCGCTACCTGTATAAACATGGAAATATCAGCACCGCTATCTGTATGAACATGGAAATATCTACACCGCTGCCTGTATAAACATGGAAATATCAGCACGGCTATCTGTATGAACATGGAAATATCTACAACGCTATCTATATGAACATGGAAATAAATACACTGCTATCTGTATGAACATGGAAATAGCTACACCGTTATCTGTATGAACATGGAAATAGCTACCCCACTATCTGTATGAACATGGAAATATCTCCACCGCTATCTGTATGAACATGGATATATCTACACAGCCATCTGGATGAACATGGAAATATCTACACCGCTATCTGTGTAAACATGCATACATCTTCACCGCTACCCCTATAAACATGGAAATATCTACACCGCTATCTGTATGAACATGGAAATATCCACACCGCTATCTGTATGAACATGGAAATATCTACACCGCTATCTGTTTGAACATGGAAATATCTACACCGCTATCTGCATGAAAATGGAAATATCTACACTGCTATCTGCATATACATTTAAATATCTACACAGCTATCTCTTTACACATGGAAATAACTACACCGCTATCTGTATGAACATGGAAATATCTACACCGCCATCTGTATGAACACGGAAATATCTGCACAGCCATCTGTATGAAAATATAAATATCTACACTGCCATCTGTATTAAGATGGAGATATCTACACTGCTATCTGTACAAACATGGAAATATCTACACCGCCATCTGTATGAACATATAAATATCTACACAGCCATCTGTATTAAGAAGGAAATATCTAAACAGCTATCTGTATAAACATGGAAATATCTACACCGCTGCCTGTATAAACAAGGAATTATCAGCACCGCTATCTGTATGAACATGGAAATATCTACACCGCTATCTGTATGAACATGGAAATATCTACTCCGCTATCTGTATGAACATGGAAATAGCTACACCGCTATCTGTATGAACATGGATATATCTACACAGCCATCTGGATGAACATGGAAATATCTACACCGCTATCTGTATAAACATGGAAATATCTACACCGCTATCTGTATGAACATGGAAATATCTACACCGCTATCTATATGAACATGGAAATATCTACACCGCTATCTGTTTGAACATGGAAATATCTACACCGCTATCTGCATGAAAATGGAAATATCTACACTGCTATCTGCATATACATTTAAATATCTACACAGCTATCTCTTTACACATGGAAATAACTACACTGCTATCTGCATGAACATGGAAATATCTACACCGCCGTCTGTATGAACATGGAAATATCTGCAGCGCCATCTGTATGAACATATAAATATCTACACCGCAATCTGTATTAAGATAGAGATATCTCCACTGCTATCTGTATAAACATGGAAATATCTACACCGCTATCTGTATAAACATGGAAATATCTACACCGCTATCTGTATAAACATGGAAATATCTACACCACTACATGTATAAACATGGAAATATCAGCACCGCTATCTGTATGAAAATGGAAATATCTACACCGCCATCTGTATGAACATGGAAATATCTACACCGCTATCTCTATGAACATGGAAATATCTAAACCGCTATCTGTATGAACATGGAAATATCTACACCGCTATCTGTTTGAACATGGAAATATCTACACCGCTGTCTGCATGAAAATGGAAATATCTACACAGCTATCTGCATATACATGGAAATATCTACACAGCTATCTCTTAACACATGGAAATAACTATACCGCTATCTCTATAAACATGGATATATCTACACCGCTATCTGTATGAACATGGAAATATCTGCACCGCCATCTGTATGAACATATAAATATCTACACCGCCATCTGTATTAAGAAAGATATATCTAAACCGCTATCTGTATGAACATTGAAATATCTACACCGCTATCTGTATGAACATGGAAATATCTACACCGCTATCTGTGTAAACATGCATACATCTTCACCGCTATCTGTATAAAGATGGAAATGTCTACAAGGCTATCTGTATGAACATGGAAATATCTACACCGCTATCTGTACGAACATGGAAATATCAAAACCGCTATCTGCATGAAAATAGAAATATCTACACAGCTATCTGCATATACATGGAAATATCTACACAGCTATCTCTTTACACATGGAAATAACTACACCGCTATCTCTAGGAACATGGAAATATCTGCACCGCCATCTGTATGAACACATAAATATCTACACCGCCATCTGTATTAAGATGGAGATACCTACACCGCTATCTGTATAAACATGGAAATATCTACACCGCTATCTGTATAAACATGGAAATATCTACACCGCTATCTGTATAAACATGGAAATATCAGCACCGCTATCTGTATGAACATGGAAATATCAGCCCCTCTATCTGTATGAACATGGAAGTATCTACACCGCTATCTGTATGAACATGGAAATATCTACACCGCTATCTGTATGAACACGGAAATATCTACACCGCTATCTGTTTGAACATGGAAATATCTACACCGCTATCTGTATGAACACGGAAATATCTACACAGCTATCTGTTTGAACATGGAAATATCTACACCGCTATCTGAATGAAAATGAAAATATATACACAGCTATCTGCATATACATGGAAATATCTACACAGCTATCACTTTACACATGGAAATAACTACACCGCTATCTGTATGAACATGGAAATATCTTCACCGCCATCTGTATGAACATGGAAATATCTACACCGCCATCTGTATGAACATGGAAATATCTGCACCGCCATCTGTATGAACATATAAATATCTACACCGCCATCTGTATTAAGATGGAGATATCTACACCGCTATCTGAATAAACATAGAAATATCTACACCGCTATCTGTATAAACATGGAAATATCTACACCGCTATGTGTATAACCATGGAAATATCTACACCGCTACCTGTATAAACATGGAAATATCAGCACCGCTATCTGTATGAACATGGAAATATCTACACCGCTATCTGTATGAACATGGAAATATCTACACCGCTATCTGTATGAACATGGAAATATCTACAAAGCTATCTGAATGAACATGGAAAAGTCTACACCGCTATCTGTTTGAACATGTAAATATCTACACCGCTATCGGCATGAAAATGGAAATATCTACAAAGCTATCTGCATATACATGGAAATATCTACACAGCTATCTCTTTACACATGGAAATAACTACACCGCTATATCTATAAACATGGAAATATCTACACCGCCATCTGTATGAACATGGAAATATCTGCACCGCCATCTGTATGAACATATAAATATCTACACCGCCATCTGTATTAAGAAGGAAATACCTAAACCGCTATCTGTATAAACCTGGAAATATCTACACCGCTGCCTGTATAAACATGGAAATATCAGCACCGCTATCTGTATGAACATGGAAATATCTACACCGCTATCTGTATGAACATGGAAATATCTACACTGCTATCTGTATGAACATGGAAATAGCTACACCGTTATCTGTATGAACATGGAAATAGCTACACCACTATCTGTATGAACATGGAAATATCTACACCGCTATCTGTATGAACATGGATATATCTACACAGCCATCTGGATGAACATGGAAATATCTACACCGCTATCTGTATGAACATGGAAATATGTACACCGCTATCTGTATGAACATGGATATATCTACACAGCCATCTGGATGAACATGGAAATATCTACACCGCTATCTGTGTAAACATGCATAGATCTTCACTGCTATCTCTATAAACATGGAAATATCTACACCGCTATCTGTATGAACATCGAAATATACACACAGCTATCTGTATGAACATGGAAATATCTACACCGCTATCTGTTTGAACATGGAAATATCTACACCGCTATCTGTATGAAAATGGAAATATCTACACTGCTATCTGCATATACATTTAAATATCTACACAGCTATCTCTTTACACATGGAAATAACTAAACCGCTATCTGTATGAACATGGAAATATCTACAGCGCCATCTGTATGAACACGGAAATATCTGCACCGCCATCTGTAAGAACATATAAATATCTACACCGCCATCTGTATTGAGATGTAGATATCTACACTGCTATCTGTATAAACATGGAAATATCTAAACCGCCATCTGTATGAACATATAAATATCTACACCGCCATCTGTATTAAGAAGGAAATATCTAAACCGCTATCTGTATAAACATGGAAATATCTACACCGCTGCCTGTATAAACAAGGAAATATCAGCACCGCTATCTGTATGAACATGGAAATATCTACACCGCTATCTGTATGAACATGGAAATATCTACACCGCTATCTGTATGAACATGGAAATAGCTACACCGCTATCTGTATGAACATGGATATATCTACACCGCCATCTGGATGAACATGGAAATATCTACACCGCTATGTGTGTAAACATGCATAGATCTTTACCGCTATCTGTATAAACATGGAAATATCTACACCGCTATCTGTATGAACATGGAAATATCTACACCGCTATCTGTATGAACAAGGAAATATCTACACCGCTATCTGTTTGAACATGGAAATATCTACACCGCTATCTGCATGAAAATGGAAATATCTACACTGCTGTCTGTATATACATTAAAATATCTACACAGCTATCTCTTTACACATGGAAATAACTACACCGCTATCTGTATGAACATGGAAATATCTACACCGCTATCTGTATGAACATGGAAATATCTGCACCGCCATCTGTATGAACATATAAATATCTACACCGCCATCTGTATTAAGATGGAGATATCTACACCGCTATCTTTTTAAAAATGGAAATATCTACACCGCTATCTGTATAAACATGGAAATATCTACACCGCTATCTGTATAAACATGGAAATATCTACACCACTACCTGTATAAACATGGAAATATCAGCACCGCTGTCTGTATGAACATGGAAATATCTACAAAGCTATCTGAATGAACATGGAAAAATCTACACCGCTATCTGTTTGAACTTGTAAATATCTACACCGCTATCTGCATGAAAATGGAAATAACTACAAAGCTATCTGCATATACATTGAAATATCTACACAGCTATCTCTTTACACATGGAAATAACTACACCGCTATATCTATAAACATGGAAATATCTACACCGCCATCTGTATGAACATGGAAATATCTGCACCGCCATCTGTATGAACATATAAATATCTACACCGCCATCTGTATTAAGAAGGAAATATCTAAACCGCTATCTGTATAAACCTGGAAATATCTACACCGCTACCTGTAAAAACATGGAAAAATCAGCACCGCTATCTGTATGAACATTGAAATATCTACACCGCTATCTGTATGAACATGGAAATATCTACACTGCTATCTGTATGAACATGGAAATAGCTACACCGTTATCTGTATGAACATGGAAATAGCTACACCACTATCTGTATGAACATGGAAATATCTACACCGTTATCTGTATGAACATGGATATATCTACACAGCCATCTGGATGAACATGGAAATATCTACACTGCTATCTGTATGAACATGGAAATATGTACACCGCTATCTGTATGAAGATGGATATATCTACACAGCCATCTGGATGAACATGGAAATATCTACACCGCTATCTGTGTAAACATGCATAGATCTTCACCGCTATCTCTATAAACATGGAAATATCTACACCGCTATCTGTATGAACATGGAAATATCCACACCGCTATCTGTATGAACATGGAAATATCTACACCGCTATCTGTTTGAACATGGAAATATCTACACCGCTATCGGCATGAAAATGGAAATATCTACAAAGCTATCTGCATATACATGGAAATATCTACACAGCTATCTCTTTACACATGGAAATAACTACACCGCAATATCTATAAACATGGAAATATCTACACCGCCATCTGTATGAACATGGAAATATCTGCACCACCATCTCTTTGAACATATAAATATCTACACCGCCATCTGTATTAAGAAGGAAATATCTAAACCGCTATCTGTATAAACCTGGAAATATCTACACCGCTGCCTGTATAAACATGGAAATATCAGCACCGCTATCTGTATGAACATGGAAATATCTACACCGCTATCTGTATGAACATGGAAATATCTACACTGCTATCTGTATGAACATGGAAATAGCTACACCGTTATCTGTATGAACATGGAAATAGCTACACCACTATCTGTATGAACATGGAAATATCTACACCGCTATCTGTATGAACATGGATATATCTACACAGCCATCTGGGTGAACATGGAAATATCTACACCGCTATCTGTATGAACACGGAAATATCTACACCGCTATCTGTATGAACATGGATATATCTACACAGCCATCTGGATGAACATGGAAATATCTACACCGCTATCTGTACCAACATGGAAATATCTAAACCGCTATCTACATGAAAATACAAATATCTGCACAGCTATCTGCATATACATGGAAATATCTACAAAGCTATCTCTTTACACATGGAAATACCTACACCGCTATCTCTATAAACACGGAAATATCTACACCGCCATCTGTATGAACATGGAAATATGTGCACCGCCATCTGTATAAACATATAAATATCTACACCGCCATCTGTATTAAGTTGGAGATATGTACACCGCTATCTGTATAAACTTGGAAATATCTACACCGCTATCTGTATAAACATGGAAATAACTACACCGCTATCTGTATAAACATGGAAATATCTACACCACTACCTGTATAAACATGGAAATATCAGCACCGCTATCTGTATGAACATGGAAATATCTACACCGCTATCTCTATGAACATGGAAATAGCTACACTGCTATCTGTATGAACATGGAAATAGCTACACCGCTATCTGTATGAACATGGAAATAACTACACCACTATCTGTATGAACATGGAAATATCTACACCACTATCTGTATGAACATGGATATATCTACACAGCCATCTGGATGTACATGGAAATATCTACACCGCTATCTGCAAGAACATGGAAATATCTACACCGCTATCAGTGTAAACATGCATACATCTTCACCGCAATCTGTATAAGCATGGAAATATCAACACCGCTATCTGTATGAACGTGGAAATATCTACACCGCTAACTGTTTGAACATGGAAATATCTAAACCGCTATAAGCATGAAAATGGAAATATCTACACAGCTATCTGCATATACATGGAAATATCTACACAGCTATCTCTTTACACATGGAAATAACTACACCGCTATCTGTATGAACATGGAAATATCTGCACCGCCATCTGTATGAACATATAAATATCTACACCACCATCTGTATTAAGATGGAGATATCTACACCGCTATCTGTATAAACATGGAAATATCAGCACCGCTCTCTGTATGAACATGGAAATATCAGCCCCTCTATCTGTATGAACATGGAAGTATCTACACCGCTATCTCTATGAACATGGAAATATCTACACCGCTATCTGTTTGAACATGGAAATATCTAAACCGCTATCTGCATGAAAATGGAAATATATTACACAGCTATCAGCATATACATGGAAATATCTACACAGCTATCTCTTTACACATGGAAATAAATACACCGCTATCTGTATGAACATGGAAATATCTTCACCGCCATCTGTATGAACATGGATATATCTACACATTCATCTGGATGAACATGGAAATATCTACACCGCTATCTTTATGAACATGGAAATATCTACACCGCTATCTGTGTAAGCATGCATACATCTTCACCGCTATCTGTATAAACATGGAAATATCTACACTGCTATCTGTATGAACATGGAAATGTCTACACCGCTATCTGTTTGAACATGGAAATATCTACACCGCAATCTGCATGAAAATGGAAATATCTACAAAGCTATCTGCATATACATGGAAATATCTACACAGCTATCTCTTTACACATGGAAATAACTACACCGCTATATCTATAAACATGGAAATATCTAAACCGCCATCTGTATGAACATGGAAATATCTGCACCACCATCTCTATTAACATATAAATATCTACACCGCCATCTGTATTAAGAAGGAAATATCTAAACCGCTATCTGTATGAACATGGAAATATCTAAACCGCTATCTCTATGAACACTGAAGTATCTACACCGTTATCTGTATGAACATGGAAATATCTACACCGCTTTCTGTGTTAACATGCGTACATCTTGACCGCTCTCTGTATAAACATGGAAATATCTATGCCGCTTTCTGTATAAACAAGGAAATATCTACACTGCTACCTGTATAAACATGGAAATATCAGCCCCGCTATCTGTATGAACATGGAAATATCTACACCGCCAACTGTATGAACATGGAAATAGCTGCACCGACATCTGTATGAACATATACATATCTACATGGCCATCTGTATTAAGATGGAGATATCTACAACGATATCTGTATAAACATGGAAATATCTACACCGCTATCTGTATAAAGATGGAAATATCTACACCGCTATCTGTATAAACATGGAAATATCTACACCGCAACCTGTATAAACATGGAAATATCAGCACCGCTATCTGTATGAACATGGAAATATCTTCACAGCCATCTGGATGAACATGGAGATATCTACACCGCTATCTGTATGAACATGGAAATATCTACACCGCTATCTGTATGAACATGGAAATATCTAAACCGCTTTCTGTGTTAACATGCATACATCTTGACCGCTCTCTGTATAAACATGGAAATATCTACACCGCTATCTGTATGAACATGGATATATCTACACAGCCCTCAGGATGAACATGGAAATATCCACACCGCTATCTGTGTAAACATGCATACATCTTCACCGCTATCTGTATAAACATGGAAATATCTACACCGCTATCTGTATGAACATGGAAATATCTACACCGCTATCTGTTTGAAGATGGAAATATATACACCGCTATCTGCATGAAAACGGAAATATCTACACAGCTATCTGCATATACATGGAAATATCTACACAGCTATCTCTTTACACATGGAAATAACTACACCGCTATCTGTATGAACATGAAAATATCTACACCGCCATCTGTCTGAACATGGAAATATCTACACCGCTAACTGTATGAACATGGAAATATCTACACCGCCATCTGTATGAACATGGAAATATCTGCACCGCCATCTGTATGAACATATAAATATCTACGCCGCCATCTGTATTAAGATGGAGATATCTACACTGCTATCTGTATAAACATGGAAATATCTGCACCGCCATATGTATGAACATATAAACATCTACACCGCCATCTGTATTAAGAAGGAGATATCTACACCGCTATCTGTATAAACATGGAAATATCTACACCGCTATCTGTATAAACATGGAAATATCTACACCGCTGCCTGTATAAACATGGAAATATCAGCACCGCTATCTGTATGAACATGGAAATATCTACACCGCTATCTGTAGGAACATGGAAATAGCTACACCGCTGCCTGTATAAACATGGAAATATCAGCACCGGTATCTGTATGAACATGGAAGTATCTACACCACTATCTGTATGAACATGGATATATCTACACAGCCATCTGGATGAACATGGAAATATCTACACCACTATCTCTATGAACATGGAAATATCTACACCGCTATCTGCATGAAAATGGAAATATCTACACTGCTATCTGCATATACATGGAAATATCTACACAGCTATCTCTTTACACATGGAAATAACTACACCGCTATCTGTATGAACATGGAAATATCCACACCGCCATCTGTATGAACATGGAAATATCCGCACCGCCATCTGTATGAACATATAAATATCTACACCGCCATCTGTATTAAGATGGAGATATCTACACCGCTATCTGTATAAACATGGAAATATCTACACCGCTATCTGTATAAACATGGAAATATCTACACCGCTATCTGTAAAAACATGGAAATATCTACACCGCTACCTGTATAAACATGGAAATATCTGCACCGCTATCTGTATGAACATGGAAATATCTACACCGCTATCTGTATGAACATGGAAATATCTACACCGCTATCTGTATGAACATGGAAATATCTACACCGCTATCAGTATGAACAAGGAAATATCTACACCGCTATCTGTATGAACATGGATATATCTACACAGCCCTCTGGATGAACATGGAAATATCCACACCGCTATCTGTGTAAACATGCATACATCTTCACCGCTATCTGTATAAACATGGAAATATCTACACCGCTATCTGTATGAACATGGAAATATCTACACCGCTATCTGTTTGAAGATGGAAATATATACACCGCTATCTGCATGAAAACCGAAATATCTACACAGCTATCTGCATATACATGGAAATATCTACACAGCTATCTCTTTACACATGGAAATAACTACACCGCTAACTGTATGAACATGGAAATATCTACACCGCCATCTGTATGAACATGGAAATATCTGCACCGACATCTGTATGAACATATAAATATCTACACCGCCATCTGTATTAAGACGGAGATATCTACACTGCTATCTGAATAAACATGGAAATATCTACACCGCTATCTGTATAAACATGGAAATATCTACACCGCTATCTGTATAACCATGGAAATATCTACACCGCTACCTGTATAAACATGGAAATATGAGCACCGCTATCTGTATGAACATGGAAATATCTACACCGCTGCCTGTATAAACATGGAAATATCAGCACGGCTATCTGTATGAACATGGAAATATCTACAACGCTATCTATATGAACATGGAAATAAATACACTGCTATCTGTATGAACATGGAAATAGCTACACCGTTATCTGTATGAACATGGAAATAGCTACCCCACTATCTGTATGAACATGGAAATATCTACACCGCTGTCTGTATGAACATGGATATATCTACACAGCCATCTAGATGAACATGGAAATATCTACACCGCTATCTGTGTAAACATGCATAGATCTTCACCGCTACCTCTATAAACATGGAAATATCTACACCGCTATCTGTATGAACATGGAAATATCCACACCGCTATCTGTATGAACATGGAAATATCTACACCGCTATCTGTTTGAACATGGAAATATCTACACCGCTATCTGCATGAAAATGGAAATATCTACACTGCTATCTGCATATACATTTAAATATCTACACAGCTATCTCTTTACACATGGAAATAACTACACCGCTATCTGTATGAACATGGAAATATCTACACCGCCATCTGTATGAACACGGAAATATCTGCACAGCGATCTGTATGAACATATAAATATCTACACTGCCATCTGTATTAAGAAGGAGATATCTACACTGCTATCTGTATAAACATGGAAATATCTACACCGCCATCTGTATGAACATGGAAATATCTACACCGCTATCTGTATAAACATGGAAATATCTACACCGCTGCCTGTATAAACAAGGAAATATCAGCACCGCTATCTGTATGAACATGGAAATATCTACACCGCCATCTGTATGAACATGGAAATATCTGCACCGCCATCTGTATGAACATATAAATATCTACGCCGCCATCTGTATTAAGATGGAGATATCTACACTGCTATCTTTATAAACATGGAAATATCTGCACCGCCATCTGTATGAACATATAAACACCTACACCGCCATCTGTATTAAGAAGGAGATATCTACACCGCTATCTGTATAAACATGGAAATATCTACACCGCTATCTGTATAAACATGGAAATATCTACACCGCTGCCTGTATAAACATGGAAATATCAGCACCGCTATCTGTATGAACATGGAAATATCTACACCGCTATCTGTAGGAACATGGAAATAGATACACCGCTGCCTGTATAAACATGGAAATATCAGCACCGCTATCTGTATGAACATGGAAGTATCTACAACACTATCTGTATGAACATGGATATATCTACACAGCCATCTGGATGAACATGGAAATATCTACACCACTATCTGTATGAACATGGAAATATCTACACCGCTATCTGCATGAAAATGGAAATATCTACACTGCTATCTGCATATACATGGAAATATCTACACAGCTATCTCTTTACACATGGAAATAACTACACCGCTATCTGTATGAACATGGAAATATCCACACCGCCATCTGTATGAACATGGAAATATCCGCACCGCCATCTATATGAGCATATAAATATCTACACCGCCATCTGTATTAAGATGGAGGTATCTACACCGCTATCTGTATAAACATGGAAATATCTACACCGCTATCTGTATAAACATGGAAATATCTACACCGCTATCTGTAAAAACATGGAAATATCTACACCGCTACCTGTATAAACATGGAAATATCAGCACCGCTATCTGTATGAACATGGAAATATCTACACCGCTATCTGTATGAACATGGAAATATCTACACCGCTATCTGTATGAACATGGAAATATCTACACCGCTATCAGTATGAACAAGGAAATATCTACACCGCTATCTGTATGAACATGGATATATCTACACAGCCCTCTGGATGAACATGGAAATATCCACACCGCTATCTGTGTAAACATGCATACATATTCACCGCTATCTGTATAAACATGGAAATATCTACACCGCTATCTGTATGAACATAGAAATATCTACACCGCTATCTGTTTGAAGATGGAAATATATACACCACTATCTGCATGAAAACCGAAATATCTACACAGCTATCTGCATATACATGGAAATATCTACACAGCTATCTCTTTACACATGGAAATAACTACACCGCTAACTGTATGAACATGGAAATATCTACACCGCCATCTGTATGAACATGGAAATATCTGCACCGACATCTGTATGAACATATAAATATCTACACCGCCATCTGTATTAAGACGGAGATATCTACACTGCTATCTGAATAAACATGGAAATATCTACACCGCTATCTGTATAAACATGGAAATATCTACACCGCTATCTGTATAACCATGGAAATATCTACACCGCTACCTGTATAAACATGGAAATATCAGCACCGCTATCTGTATGAACATGGAAATATCTACACCGCTGCCTGTATAAACATGGAAATATCAGCACGGCTATCTGTATGAACATGGAAATATCTACAAAGCTATCTATATGAACATGGAAATAAATACACTGCTATCTGTATGAACATGGAAATAGCTACACCGTTATCTGTATGAACATGGAAATAGCTACCCCACTATCTGTATGAACATGGAAATATCTACACCGCTATCTGTATGAACATGGATATATCTACACAGCCATCTGGAAGAACATGGAAATATCTACACCGCTATCTGTGTAAACATGCATAGATCTTCACCGCTACCTCTATAAACATGGAAATATCTGCACCGCTATCTGTATGAACATGGAAATATCCACACCGCTATCTGTATGAACATGGAAATATCTACACCGCTATCTGTTTGAACATGGAAATATCTACAACGCTATCTGCATGAAAATGGAAATATCTACACTGCTATCTGCATATACATTTAAATATCTACACAGCAATCTCTTTACACATGGAAATAACTACACCGCTATCTGTATGAACATGGAAATATCTACACCGCCATCTGTATGAACACGGAAATATCTGCACAGCCATCTGTATGAACATATAAATATCTACACTGCCATCTGTATTAAGATGGAGATATCTACACTGCTATCTGTGTAAACATGGAAATATCTACACCGCCATCTGTATGAACATATAAATATCTACACAGCCATCTGTATTAAGAAGGAAATATCTAAACCGCTATCTGTATAAACATGGAAATATCTACACCGCTGCCTGTATAAACAAGGAAATATCAGCACCGCTATCTGTATGAACATGGAAATATCTACACCGCTATCTGTATGAACATGGAAATATCTACTCTGCTATCTGTATGAACATGGAAATAGCTACACCGCTATCTGTATGAACATGGATATATCTACACAGCCATCTGGATGAACATGGAAATATCTACACCGCTATCTATATGTACATGGAAATATCTACACCGCTATCTATATGTACATGGAAATATCTACACAGCTATCTGTTTGAACATGGAAATATCTACACCGCTATCTATATGTACATGGAAATATCTACACCGCTATCTGTTTGAACATGGAAATATCTACACCGCTATCTGCATGAAAATGGAAATATCTACACTGCTATCTGCATATACATTTAAATATCTACACAGCTATCTCTTTACACATGGAAATAACTACACTGTTATCTGCATGAACATGGAAATATCTACACCGCCGTCTGTATGAACATGGAAATATCTGCACCGCCATCTGTATGAACATATAAATATCTACACCGCCATCTGTATTAAGAAAGATATATCTAAACCGCTATCTGTATGAACATTGAAATATCTACACCGCTATCTGTATGAACATGGAAATATCTACACCGCTATCTGTGTAAACATGCATACATCTTCACCGCTATCTGTATAAAGATGGAAATGTCTACAAGGCTATCTGTATGAACATGGAAATATCTACACCGCTATCTGTACGAACATGGAAATATCTAAACCGCTATCTGCATGAAAATAGAAATATCTACACAGCTATCTGCATATACATGGAAATATCTACACAGCTATCTCTTTACACATCGAAATAACTACACCGCTATCTGTATGAACATGGAAATATCTGCACCGCCATCTGTATGAACACATAAATATCTACACCGCCATCTGTATTAAGATGGAGATACCTACACCGCTATCTGTATAAACATGGAAATATCTACACCGCTATCTGTATAAACATGGAAATATCTACACCGCTATCTGTATAAACATGGAAATATCAGCACCGCTATCTGTATGAACATGGAAATATCAGCCCCTCTATCTGTATGAACACGGAAGTATCTACACCGCTATCTGTATGAACATGGAAATATCTACACCGCTATCTGTATGAACACGGAAATATCTACACCGCTATCTGTTTGAACATGGAAATATCTACACCGCTATCTGTATGAACACGGAAATATCTACACCGCTATCTGTTTGAACATGGAAATATCTACACCGCTATCTGCATGAAAATGGAAATATATACACAGCTATCTGCATATACATGGAAATATCTACACAGCTATCACTTTACACATGGAAATAACTACACCGCTATCTGTATGAACATGGAAATATCTTCACCGCCATCTTTATGAACATGGATATATCTACACAGCCATCTGGATGAACATGGAAATATCTACACCGCTATCTGTATGAACATGGAAATATCTACACCGATATCTGTGTAAACATGAATACATCTTCACCGCTATCTGTATAAACATGGAAATATCTACACTGCTATCTGTATGAACGTGGAAATATCTACACCACTATCTGTTTGAACATGGAAATATCTACACCGCTATCTGTATGAAAATGGAAATATCTACACAGCGATCTGCATATACATGGAAATATCTACAAAGCTATCTCTTTACACATGGAAATAAGTACAGAGCTATTTCTATAAACATGGAAATAGCTACACCGCCATCTGTATGAACATGGAAATATCTACACCGCTATCTGTATGAACATGGGAATATCTACACCACTATCTGTGTGAACATGGATATATCTACACAGCCCTCTGGATGAACATGGAAATATCCACACCGCTATCTGTGCAAACATGCATACATCTTCCCCGCTATCTGTAGAAACATGGAAATATCTACACCGCTATCTGTATGAACATGGAAATATCTACACCGCTATCTGTTTGAAGATGGAAATATATACACCGCTATCTGCATGAAAATGGAAATATCTACACAGCTATCTCCATATAGATGGAAATATCTACACAGCTATCTCTTTACACATGGAAATAACTACACCACTATCTGTATGAACATGGAAATATCTACACCGCCATCTGTATGAACATGGAAATATCTGCACCGCCATCTGTATGAACATATAAATATCTACACCGCCATCTGTATTAAGATGGAGATATCTACACCGCTATCTGAATAAACATGGAAATATCTACACCGCTATCTGTATAAACATGGAAATATCTACACCGCTATGTGTATAACCATGGAAATATCTACACCGCTACCTGTATAAACATGGAAATATCAGCACCGCTATCTGTATGAGCATGGAACTATCTACACCGCTATCTGTATGAACATGGAAATATCTACACCGCTATCTGTATGAACATGGAAATATCTACAAAGCTATCTGAATGAACATGGAAAAGTCTACACCGCTATCTGTTTGAACATGGAAATATCTACACCGCTATCGGCATGAAAATGGAAATATCTACAAAGCTATCTGCATATACATGGAAATATCTACACAGCTATCTCTTTACACATGGAAATAACTACACCGCTATATCTATAAACATGGAAATATCTACACCGCCATCTGTATGAACATGGAAATATCTGCACCGCCATCTGTATGAACATACAAATATCTACACCGCCATCTGTATTAAGAAGGAAATACCTAAACCGCTATCTGTATAAACCTGGAAATATCTACACCGCTGCCTGTATAAACATGGAAATATCAGCACCGCTATCTGTATGAACATGAAAATATCTACACCGCTATCTGTATGAACATGGAAATATCTACACTCCTATCTGTATGAACATGGAAATAGCTACACCGTTACCTGTATGAACATGGAAATAGCTACACCACTATCTGTATGAACATGGAAATATCTACACCGCTATCTGTATGAACATGGATATATCTACACAGCTATCTGGATGAACATGGAAATATCTACACCGCTATCTGTATGAACAGGGAAATATGTACACCGCTATCTGTATGAACATGGATATATCTACACAGCCATCTGGATGAACATGGAAATATCTACACCGCTATCTGTGTAAACATGCATAGATCTTCACTGCTATCTCTATAAACATGGAAATATCTACACCGCTATCTGTATGAACATCGAAATATACACACAGCTATCTGTATGAACATGGAAATATCTACACCGCTATCTGTTTGAACATGGAAATATCTACACCACTATCTGAATGAGAATGGAAATATCTACACTGCTATCTGCATATACATTTAAATATCTACACAGCTATCTCTTTACACATGGAAATAACTAAACCGCTATCTGTATGAACATGGAAATATCTACACCGCCATCTGTATGAACACGGAAATATCTGCACCGCCATCTGTAAGAACATATAAATATCTACACCGCCATCTGTATTGAGATGGAGATATCTACACTGCTATCTGTATAAACATGGAAATATCTAAACCGCCATCTGTGTGAACATATAAATATCTACACCACCATCTGTATTAAGAAGGAAATATCTAAACCGCTATCTGTATAAACATGGAAATATCTACACCGCTGCCTGTATAAACAAGGAAATATCAGCACCGCTATCTGTATGAACATGGAAATATCTACACCGCTATCTGTATGAACATGGAAATATCTACACCGCTATCTGTATGAACATGGAAATAGCTACACCGCTATCTGTATGAACATGGATATATCTACACCGCCATCTGGATGAACATGGAAATATCTACAACGCTATGTGTGTAAACATGCATAGATCTTTACCGCTATCTGTATAAACATGGAAATATCTACACCGCTATCTGTATGAACATGGAAATATCTACACCGCTATCTGTATGAACAAGGAAATATCTACACCGCTATCTGTTTGAACATGGAAATATCTACACCGCTATCTGCATGAAAATGGAAATATCTACACTGCTATCTGTATGAACATGGAAATATCTGCACCGCCATCTGTATGAACATATAAATATCTACACCGCCATCTGTATTAAGATGGAGATATCTACACCGCTATCCGTTTAAAAATGGAAATATATACACCGCTATCTGTATAAAAATGGAAATATCTACACCGCTATCTGTATAAACATGGAAATATCTACACCACTACCTGTATAAACATGGAAATATCAGCACCGCTGTCTGTATGAACATGGAAATATCTACAAAGTTATCTGAATGAACATGGAAATATCTACACCGCTATCTGTTTGAAGATGGAAATATATACACCGCTATCTGCATGAAAATGGAAATATCTACACAGCTATCTGCATATACATGGAAATATCTACACAGCTATCTCTTTACACATGGAAATAACTACACCGCTATCTGTATGAACATGGAAATATCTGCACCGCCATCTGTATGAACATATAAATATCTACACCACCATCTGTATTAAGATGGAGATATCTACACCGCTATCTGTATAAACATGGAAATATCTACACCGCTATCTGTATAAAGATGGAAATATCTACACCGCTATCTGTATAAACATGGAAATATCAGCACCGCTCTCTGTATGAACATGGAAATATCAGCCCCTCTATCTGTATGAACATGGAAGTATCTACACCGCTATCTCTATGAACATGGAAATATCTACACCGCTATCTGTTTGAACATGGAAATATCTAAACCGCTATCTGCATGAAAATGGAAATATATACACAGCTATCTGCATATACATGGAAATATCTACACAGCTATCTCTTTACACATGGAAATAAATACACCGCTATCTGTATGAACATGGAAATATCTTCACCGCCATCTGTATGAACATGGATATATCTACACATTCATCTGGATGAACATGGAAATATCTACACCGCTATCTTTATGAACATGGAAATATCTACACCGCTATCTGTGTAAACATGCATACATCTTCACCGCTATCTGTATAAACATGGGAATATCTACACTGCTATCTGTATGAACATGGAAATGTCTACACCGCTATCTGTTTGAACATGGAAAGATCTACACCGCTATCTGCATGAAAATGGAAATATCTACAAAGCTATCTGCATATACATGGAAATATCTACACAGCTATCTCTTTACACATGGAAATAACTACACCGCTATATCTATAAACATGGAAATATCTACACCGCCATCTGTATGAACATGGAAATATCTGCACCACCATCTCTATTAACATATAAATATCTACACCGCCATCTGTATTAAGAAGGAAATATCTAAACCGCTATCTGTATGAACATGGAAATATCTAAACCGCTATCTCTATGAACATTGAAGTATCTACACCGCTATCTGTATGAACATGGAAATATCTACACCGCTATCTGTGTAAACATGCATACATCTTCACCGCTATCTGTATAAAGATGGAAATGTCTACAAGGCTATCTGTATGAACATTGAAATATCTACACCGCTATCTGTACAAACATGGAAATATCTAAACCGCTATCTGCATGAAAATAGAAATATCTACACAGCTATCTGCATATACATGGAAATATCTACACAGCTATCTCTTTACACATGGAAATAACTACACCGCTATCTGTATGAACATGGAAATATCTGCACCGCCATCTGTATGAACACATAAATATCTACACCGCCATCTGTATTAAGATGGAGATACCTACACCGCTATCTGTATAAACATGGAAATATCTACACCGCTATCTGTATAAACATGGAAATATCTACACCGCTATCTGTATAAACATGGAAATATCAGCACCGCTATCTGTATGAACATGGAAATATCAGCCCCTCTATCTGTATGAACATGGAAGTATCTACACCGCTATCTGTATGAACATGGAAATATCTACTCCGCTATCTGTATGAACACGGAAATATCTACACCGCTATCTGTTTGAACATGGAAATATCTACACCGCTATCTGTATGAACACGGAAATATCTACACCGCTATCTGTTTGAACATGGAAATATCTACACCGCTATCTGCATGAAAATGGAAATATATACACAGCTATCTGCATATACATGGAAATATCTACAAAGCTATCTCTTTACACATGGAAATATGTGCAGCGCTATTTCTATAAACATGGAAATAGCTACACCGCCATCTGTATGAACATGGAAATATCTACACTGCTATCTGTATGAACATGGGAATATCTACACCGCTATCTGTGTGAACATGGATATATCTACACAGCCCTCTGGATGAACATGGAAATATCCACACCGCTATCTGTGTAAACATGCATACATCTTCCCCGCTATCTGTAGAAACATGGAAAAATCTACACCGCTATCTGTATGAACATGGAAATATCTACACCGCTATCTGTTTGAAGATGGAAATATATACACCGCTATCTGCATGAAAATGGAAATATCTACACAGCCATCTCCATATAGATGGAAATATCTACACAGCTATCTCTTTACACATGGAAATAACTACACCACTATCTGTATGAACATGGAAATATCTACACCGCCATCTGTATGAACATGGAAATATCTGCACCGCCATCTGTATGAACATATAAATATCTACACCGCCATCTGTATTAAGATGGAGATATCTACACCGCTATCTGAATAAACATGGAAATATCTACACCGCTATCTGTATAAACATGGAAATATCTACACCGCTATGTGTATAACCATGGAAATATCTACACCGCTACCTGTATAAACATGGAAATAGCACCGCTATCTGTATGAACATGGAACTATCTACACCGCTATCTGTATGAACATGGAAATATCTACACCGCTATCTGTATGAACATGGAAATATCTACAAAGCTATCTGAATAAACATGGAAAAGTCTACACCGCTATCTCTTTGAACATGGAAATATCTACACCGCTATCGGCATGAAAATGGAAATATCTACAAAGCTATCTGCATATACATGGAAATATCTACACAGCTATCTCTTTACACATGGAAATAACTACACCGCTATATCTATAAACATGGAAATATCTACACCGCCATCTGTATGAACATGGAAATATCTGCACCGCCATCTGTATGAACATATAAATATCTACACCGCCATCTGTATTAAGAAGGAAATACCTAAACCGCTATCTGTATAAACCTGGAAATATCTACACCGCTGCCTGTATAAACATGGAAATATCAGCACCGCTATCTGTATGAACATGGAAATATCTACACCGCTATATGTATGAACATGGAAATATCTACACTGCTATCTGTATGAACATGGAAATAGCTACACCGTTATCTGTATGAACATGGAAATAGCTACACCACTATCTGTATGAACATGGAAATATCTACACCGCTATCTGTATGAACATGGATATATCTACACAGCCATCTGGATGAACATGGAAATATCTACACCGCTATCTGTATGAACATGGAAATATGTACACCGCTATCTGTATGAACATGGATATATCTACACAGCCATCTGGATGAACATGGAAATATCTACACCGCTATCTGTACCAACATGGAAATATCTAAACCGCTATCTACATGAAAATACAAATATCTACACAGCTATCTGCATATACTTGGAAATATCTACAAAGCTATCTCTTTACACATGGAAATACCTACACCGCTATCTCTATAAACACGGAAATATCTACACCGCCATCTGTATGAACATGGAAATATGTGCACCGCCATCTGTATAAACTTATAAATATCTACACCGCCATCTGTATTAAGTTGGAGATATCTACACCGCTATCTGTATAAACTTGGAAATATCTACACCGCTATCTGTATAAACATGGAAATACCTACACAGCTATCTGTATAAACATGGAAATATCTACACCGCTACCTGTATAAACATGGAAATATCAGCACCGCTATCTGTATGAACATGGAAATATCTACACCGCTATCTCTATGAACATGGAAATAGCTACACTGCTATCTGTATGAATATGGAAATAGCTACACCGCTATCTGTATGAACATGGAAATATCTACACCACTATCTGTATGAACATGGAAATATCTTCACCGCTATCTGTATGAACATGGATATATCTACACAGCCATCTGGATGTACATGGAAATATCTACACCGCTATCTGCATGAACATGGAAATATCTACACCGCTATCAGTGTAAACATGCATACATCTTCACCGCAATCTGTATAAGCATGGAAATATCAACACCGCTATCTGTATGAACGTGGAAATATCTACACCGCTATCTGTTTGAACATGGAAATATCTAAACCGCTATAAGCATGAAAATGGAAATATCTACACAGCTATCTGCATATACATGGAAATATCTACACAGCTATCTCTTTACACATGGAAATAACTACACCGCTATCTGTATGAACATGGAAATATCTGCACCGCCATCTGTATGAACATATAAATATCTACACCACCATCTGTATTAAGATGGAGATATCTACACCGCTATCTGTATAAACATGGAAATATCTACACCGCTATCTGTATAAAGATGGAAATATCTACACCGCTATCTGTATAAACATGGAAATATCAGCACCGCTCTCTGTATGAACATGGAAATATCAGCCCCTCTATCTGTATGAACATGGAAGTATCTACACCGCTGTCTCTATGAACATGGAAATATCTACACCGCTATCTGTTTGAACATGGAAATATCTAAACCGCTATCTGCATGAAAATGGAAATATATACACAGCTATCTGCATATACATGGAAATATCTACACAGCTATCTCTTTACACATGGAAATAAATACACCGCTATCTGTATGAACATGGAAATATCTTCACCGCCATCTGTATGAACATGGATATATCTACACATTCATCTGGATGAACATGGAAATATCTACACCGCTATCTTTATGAACATGGAAATATCTACACCGCTATCTGTGTAAACATGCATACATCTTCACCGCTATCTGTATAAACATGGGAATATCTACACTGCTATCTGTATGAACATGGAAATGTCTACACCGCTATCTGTTTGAACATGGAAATATCTACACCGCTATCTGCATGAAAATGGAAATATCTACAAAGCTATCTGCATATACATGGAAATATCTACACAGCTATCTCTTTACACATGGAAATAACTACACCGCTATATCTATAAACATGGAAATATCTACACCGCCATCTGTATGAACATGGAAATATCTGCACCACCATCTCTATTAACATATAAATATCTACACCGCCATCTGTATTAAGAAGGAAATATCTAAACCGCTATCTGTATGAACATGGAAATATCTAAACCGCTATCTCTATGAACATTGAAGTATCTACACCGCTATCTGTATGAACATGGAAATATCTACACCGCTTTCTGTGTTAACATGCATACATCTTGACCGCTCTCTGTGTAAACATGGAAATATCTACAACGCTATCTGTATGAACATGGAAATATCTACACCTCTATCTGCACGAACATGGAAATATCTAAAACGCTATCAGCATGAAAATAGAAATATCTACACTGCTATCTGCATATACATGGAAATATCTACAAAGCTATCTCTTTACACATGGAAATAACTACACCACTATCTCTATAAGCACGGAAATATCTAAACGGCCATCTGTATGAACATAGATATATTTACACAGCCATCTGTATGATCATGGAAATATCTACACCGCTATCTGTATTAACATGGAAATAGCTACACCGCTATCTGTATGAACATGGAAATATCTACACCGCTACCTGTATGAACATGGAAATATCTACATCGCAATCTGTATGAACCTGGATATATCTACATAGCCATCTGGATGAACATGGAAATATCTACACCGCTATCTGTATGAACATGGAAATATCTACACGGTTATCTGTGTAAAGATGCATACATCTTCACCGCAATCTGTATAAACATGGAAATATCTACACCGCTATCTGTATGAACATGGAAATATCTACACCGCTATCTGTTGGAACATGGAAATATCTACACCGCTGTCTGCATGAAAATGGAAATATCTACACAACTATCTGCATATACATGGAAATATCTACAGAGCTATCTCTTAACACATGGAAATAACTACACCGCTATCTCTATAAACATGGAAATATCTACACCGCCATCTGTATGAACATGGAAATATCTGCACCGCCATCTGTATGAACATATAAATATCTACACCGCCATCTGTATTAAGAAGGAAATATCTAAACCGCTATCTGTATGAACATTGAAATATCTACACCGCTATCTGTATGAACATGGAAATATCTACACCGCTATCTGTGTAAACATGCATACATCTTCACCGCTATCTGTATAAACATGGAAATGTCTACAAGGCTATCTGTATGAACATGGAAATATCTACACCGCCATCTGTATGAACATGGAAATAGCTGCACCGACATCTGTATGAACATATACATATCTACATGGCCATCTGTATTAAGATGGAGATATCTACACAGATATCTGTATAAACATGGAAATATCTACACCGCTATCTGTATAAAGATGTAAATATCTACACCGCTATCTGTATAAACATGGAAATATCTACACCGCAACCTGTATAAACATGGAAATATCAGCACCGCTATCTGTATGAACACGGAAATATCAAACCCTCTATCTGTATGAACATGGAGATATCTACACCGCTATCTGTATGAACATGGAAATATCTACACCGCTATCTGTATGAACATGGAAATACCTTCACTGCCATCTGTATGAACATGGATATATCTACACAGCCATCTGGATGAACATGGATATATCTACACAGCCCTCTGGATGTACATGGAAATATCCACACCGCTATCTGTGTAAACATGCATACATCTTCACCGCTATCTGTATAAACATGGAAATATCTACACCGCAATCTGTATGAACATGGAAATATCTGCACCGCTATCTGTATGAACATGGAAATATCTACACCACTATCTGTTTGAACATGGAAATATCTACACCGCAATCTGCGTGAAAATGGAAATATCTACACAGCTATCTGCATATACATGGAAATATCTACACAGCTATCTCTTTACACATGGAAATAACTACACCGCTATCTGTATGAACATGGAGATATCCACACCGCCATCTGTATGAACATGAAAATATCTGCACCGCCATCTGTATGAACATATAAATATCTACACTGCCATCTGTATTAAGATGGAGATATCTACACCGCTATCTGAATAAACATGGATATATCTACACCGCTATCTGTATAAACATGGGAATATCAGCACCGCTATCTGTATGATCATGGAAATATCAGCCCCTCTATCTGTATGAACATGGAGATATCTACGCCGCCATCTGTATGAACATGGATATATCTACACAGCCATCTGGAGGAACATGGAAATATCTACACCGCTATCTGTATGAACATGGAAATAGCTACACCGCTATCTGTATGAACATGGATATATCTACACCGCTATCTGTATGAACATGGATATATCTACACCGCAATCTATATGAACAAGGAAATATCTTCACCGCCATCTGTACGAACATGGATATATCTACAGTGCCATCTGGATGAACATGGAAATATCTACACCGCCATCTGTATAAACATATAAATATCTACACCGCCATCTGTATTAAGATGGAGATTTCTACACCGCTATCTGTATAAACCTGGAAATATCTACACCGCTATCTGTATAAACATGGAAATATCTACACCGCTATCTGGAAAAACATTGAAATTTCTACACCACTACCTGTATAAACATGGAAATATCAGCACCGCTATCTGTAGGAAAATGGAAATATCTACACCGCTATCTGTAGGAACATGGAAAGAGCTACACCGCTATCTGTATGAACATGGAAATAGCTACACCACTATCTGTATGAACATGGAAATATCTACACCACTATCTGTATGAACATGGATATATCTACACAGCCATCTGGATGAACATGGATATAACTACACCGCTATCTGTATGAACATGGAAATATCTACACCGCTATCTGTGTAAACATGCATACATCTTCACCGCTATCTGTATAAACATGGAAATATCTACACCGCTATCTGTATGAACATGGAAATATCTACACCGCAATCTATATGAACAAGGAAATATCTTCACCGCCATCTGTACGAACATGGACATATCTATAGTGCCATCAGGATGAACATGGAAATATCTACACCGCCATCTGTATGAACATATAAATATCTACACCGCCATCTGTATTAACATGGAGGTTTCTACACCGCTATCTGTATAAACCTGGAAATATCTACACCGCTATCTGTATAAACATGGAAATATCTACACCGCTATCTGGAAAAACATGGAAATTTCTACACCGCTACCTGTATAAACATGGAAATATCAGCACCGCTATCTGTAGGAAAATGGAAATATCTACACCGCTATCTGTATGAACATGGAAATAGCTACACCGCTATCTGTATGAACATGGAAATAGCTACACCACTATCTGTATGAACATGGAAATATCTACACCACTATCTGTATGAACATGGATATATCTACACAGCCATCTGGATGAACATGGATATAACTACACGGCTATCTGTATGAACATGGAAATATCTACACCGCTATCTGTGTAAACATGCATACATCTTCACCGCTATCTGTATTAACATGGAAATATCTACACCGCTATCTGTATGAACATGGAAATAGCTACACCGCTATCTGTATGAACATGGAAATATCTACACCGCTATCTGTATGAACATGGAAATATCTACACCGCTATCTGTTTGAAAATGTAAATATCTACACCGCTATCGGCATGAAAATGGAAATATCTACAAAGCTATCTGCATATACATGGAAATATCTACACAGCTTTCTCTTTACACATGGAAATAACTACACTGCTATCTGTATGAACATGGAAATATCTACACCGCCATCTGTATGAACATGGAAATATCTGCACCGACATCTGTATGAACATGTATATATCTACACCGCCATCTGTATTAAGACAGAGATATCTAAACTGCTATCTGAATAAACATGGAAATATCTACACCGCTATCTGTATAAACATGGAAATATCTACACCGCTATCTGTATAACCATGGAAATATCTACACCGCTACCTGTATAAACATGGAAATATCAGCACCGCTATCTGTATGAACATGGAAATATCTACACCGCTGCCTGTATAAACATGGAAATATCAGCACGGCTATCTGTATGAACATGGAAATATCTACACCGCTATCTATATGAACATGGAAATAAATACACTGCTATCTGTATGAACATGGAAATAGCTACACCGTTATCTGTATGAACATGGAAATATCTACACCGCTATCTTTATGAACATGGAAATATCTACACCGCTATCTGTATGAACATGGATATATCTACACAGCCATCTGGATGAACATGGAAATATCTACACCGCTATCTGTATGAACATGGAAATATCTACACCACTATCTGTATGAACATGGATATATCTACACAGCCATCTGGATGAACATGGAAATATCTACACCGCTATCTGTGTAAACATTCATAGATCTTCACCGCTACCTCTATAAACATTGAAATATCTACACCGCTATCTGTATGAACATGGAAATATCTACACTGCTATCTGTATGAACATGGAAATAGCTACACCGTTATCTGTATGAACATGGAAATAGCTACACCACTATCTGTATGAACATGGAAATATCTACACCGCTATCTGTATGAACATGGATATATCTACACAGCCATCTGGATGAACATAGAAATATCTACACCGCTATCTGTATGAACACGGAAATATGTACACCGCTATCTGTATGAACATGGATATATCTACACAGCCATCTGGATGAACATGGAAATATCTACACCGCTATCTGTACCAACATGGAAATATCTAAACTGCTATCTACATGAAAATACAAATATCTACACAGCTATCTGCATATACATGGAAATATGTACACAGCTATCTCTTTACACATGGAAATAACTACACCGCTATCTGTATGAACATGGAAATATCCACACCGCCATCTGTATGAACATGGAAATATCTGCACCGCCATCTGTATGAACATATAAATATCTACACCGCCATTTGTATTAAGATGGAGATATCTACACCGCTATCTGTATGAACATGGAAATATCTACACCGCTATCTGTTTGAAGATGGAAATATATACACCGCTATCTGCATGAAAACCGAAATATCTACACAGCTATCTGCATATACATGGAAATATCTACACAGCTATCTCTTTACACATGGAAATAACTACACCGCTATCTGTATGAACATGGAAATATCTACACCGCCATCTGTATGAACATGGAAATATCTGCACCGACATCTGTATGAACATATATATATCTACACCGCCATCTGTATTAAGACGGAGATATCTAAACTGCTATCTGTATGAACATGGAAATATCTACACCGCTGCCTGTATAAACATGGAAATATCAGCACGGCTATCTGTATGAACATGGAAATATCTACACCGCTATCTATATGAACATGGAAATAAATACACTGCTATCTGTATGAACATGGAAATAGCTACACCGTTATCTGTATGAACATGGAAATATCTACACCGCTATCTTTATGAACATGGAAATATCTACACCGCTATCTGTATGAACATGGATATATCTACACAGCCATCTGGATGAACATGGAAATATCTACACCGCTATCTGTATGAACATGGAAATATCTACACCACTATCTGTATGAACATGGATATATCTACACAGCCATCTGGATGAACATGGAAATATCTACACCGCTATCTGTGTAAACATTCATAGATCTTCACCGCTACCTCTATAAACATGGAAATATCTACACCGCTATCTGAATGAACATGGAAATATCCACACCGCTATCTGTATGAACATGGAAATATCTACACCGCTATCTGTTTGAACATGGAAATATCTACACCGCTATCTGCATGAAAAGGGAAATATCTACACTGCTATCTGCATATACATTTAAATATCTACACAGCTATATCTTTACACATGGAAATAACTACACCGCTATCTGTATGAACATGGAAATATCTACAACGCGATCTGTATGAACACGGAAATATATGCACCGCCATCTGTATGAACATATAAATATCTACACCGCCATCTGTATTAAGATGGAGATATCTACACTACTATCTGTATAAACATGGAAATATCTACACCGCCATCTGTATGAACATATAAATATCTATACAGCCATCTTTATTAAGAACGAAATATCTAAACCGCTATCTGTATAAACATGGAAATATCTACACCGCTGCCTGTATAAACAAGGAAATATCAGCACCGCTATCTGTATGAACATGGAAATGTCTACACCGCTGCCTGTATAAACAAGGAAATATCAGCACCGCTATCTGTATGAACATGGAAATATCTACACCGATGTCTGTATGAACATGGAAATATCTACTCCGCTATCTGTATGAACATGGAAATAGCTACACCGCTATCTGTATGAACATGGAAATAGCTACACCACTATCTGTATGAACATGGAAATATCTACACCACTATCTGTATGAACATGGATATATCTACACAGCCATCTGGATGAACATGGATATAACTACACCGCTATCTGTATGAACATGGAAATATCTACACCGATGTCTGTATGAACATGGAAATATCTACACCGCTATCTGTAGGAACATGGAAAGAGCTACACCGCTATCTGTATGAACATGGAAATAGCTACACCACTATCTGTATGAACATGGAAATATCTACACCACTATCTGTATGAACATGGATATATCTACACAGCCATCTGGATGAACATGGATATAACTACACCGCTATCTGTATGAACATGGAAATATCTACACCGCTATCTGTGTAAACATGCATACATCTTCACCGCTATCTGTATAAACATGGAAATATCTACACCGCTATCTGTATGAACATGGAAATATCTACACCGCAATCTATATGAACAAGGAAATATCTTCACCGCCATCTGTACGAACATGGACATATCTATAGTGCCATCAGGATGAACATGGAAATATCTACACCGCCATCTGTATGAACATATAAATATCTACACCGCCATCTGTATTAAAATGGAGGTTTCTACACCGCTATCTGTATAAACCTGGAAATATCTACACCGCTATCTGTATAAACATGGAAATATCTACACCGCTATCTGGAAAAACATGGAAATTTCTACACCGCTACCTGTATAAACATGGAAATATCAGCACCGCTATCTGTAGGAAAATGGAAATATCTACACCGCTATCTGTATGAACATGGAAATAGCTACACCGCTATCTGTATGAACATGGAAATAGCTACACCACTATCTGTATGAACATGGAAATATCTACACCACTATCTGTATGAACATGGATATATCTACACAGCCATCTGGATGAACATGGATATAACTACACGGCTATCTGTATGAACATGGAAATATCTACACCGCTATCTGTGTAAACATGCATACATCTTCACCGCTATCTGTATTAACATGGAAATATCTACACCGCTATCTGTATGAACATGGAAATAGCTACACCGCTATCTGTATGAACATGGAAATATCTACACCGCTATCTGTATGAACATGGAAATATCTACACCGCTATCTGTTTGAAAATGTAAATATCTACACCGCTATCGGCATGAAAATGGAAATATCTACAAAGCTATCTGCATATACATGGAAATATCTACACAGCTTTCTCTTTACACATGGAAATAACTACACTGCTATCTGTATGAACATGGAAATATCTACACCGCCATCTGTATGAACATGGAAATATCTGCACCGACATCTGTATGAACATGTATATATCTACACCGCCATCTGTATTAAGACGGAGATATCTAAACTGCTATCTGAATAAACATGGAAATATCTACACCGCTATCTGTATAAACATGGAAATATCTACACCGCTATCTGTATAACCATGGAAATATCTACACCGCTACCTGTATAAACATGGAAATATCAGCACCGCTATCTGTATGAACATGGAAATATCTACACCGCTGCCTGTATAAACATGGAAATATCAGCACGGCTATCTGTATGAACATGGAAATATCTACACCGCTATCTATATGAACATGGAAATAAATACACTGCTATCTGTATGAACATGGAAATAGCTACACCGTTATCTGTATGAACATGGAAATATCTACACCGCTATCTTTATGAACATGGAAATATCTACACCGCTATCTGTATGAACATGGATATATCTACACAGCCATCTGGATGAACATGGAAATATCTACACCGCTATCTGTATGAACATGGAAATATCTACACCACTATCTGTATGAACATGGATATATCTACACAGCCATCTGGATGAACATGGAAATATCTACACCGCTATCTGTGTAAACATTCATAGATCTTCACCGCTACCTCTATAAACATTGAAATATCTACACCGCTATCTGTATGAACATGGAAATATCTACACTGCTATCTGTATGAACATGGAAATAGCTACACCGTTATCTGTATGAACATGGAAATAGCTACACCACTATCTGTATGAACATGGAAATATCTACACCGCTATCTGTATGAACATGGATATATCTACACAGCCATCTGGATGAACATAGAAATATCTACACCGCTATCTGTATGAACACGGAAATATGTACACCGCTATCTGTATGAACATGGATATATCTACACAGCCATCTGGATGAACATGGAAATATCTACACCGCTATCTGTACCAACATGGAAATATCTAAACTGCTATCTACATGAAAATACAAATATCTACACAGCTATCTGCATATACATGGAAATATGTACACAGCTATCTCTTTACACATGGAAATAACTACACCGCTATCTGTATGAACATGGAAATATCCACACCGCCATCTGTATGAACATGGAAATATCTGCACCGCCATCTGTATGAACATATAAATATCTACACCGCCATTTGTATTAAGATGGAGATATCTACACCGCTATCTGTATGAACATGGAAATATCTACACCGCTATCTGTTTGAAGATGGAAATATATACACCGCTATCTGCATGAAAACCGAAATATCTACACAGCTATCTGCATATACATGGAAATATCTACACAGCTATCTCTTTACACATGGAAATAACTACACCGCTATCTGTATGAACATGGAAATATCTACACCGCCATCTGTATGAACATGGAAATATCTGCACCGACATCTGTATGAACATATATATATCTACACCGCCATCTGTATTAAGACGGAGATATCTAAACTGCTATCTGTATGAACATGGAAATATCTACACCGCTGCCTGTATAAACATGGAAATATCAGCACGGCTATCTGTATGAACATGGAAATATCTACACCGCTATCTATATGAACATGGAAATAAATACACTGCTATCTGTATGAACATGGAAATAGCTACACCGTTATCTGTATGAACATGGAAATATCTACACCGCTATCTTTATGAACATGGAAATATCTACACCGCTATCTGTATGAACATGGATATATCTACACAGCCATCTGGATGAACATGGAAATATCTACACCGCTATCTGTATGAACATGGAAATATCTACACCACTATCTGTATGAACATGGATATATCTACACAGCCATCTGGATGAACATGGAAATATCTACACCGCTATCTGTGTAAACATTCATAGATCTTCACCGCTACCTCTATAAACATGGAAATATCTACACCGCTATCTGAATGAACATGGAAATATCCACACCGCTATCTGTATGAACATGGAAATATCTACACCGCTATCTGTTTGAACATGGAAATATCTACACCGCTATCTGCATGAAAAGGGAAATATCTACAATGCTATCTGCATATACATTTAAATATCTACACAGCTATATCTTTACACATGGAAATAACTACACCGCTATCTGTATGAACATGGAAATATCTACAACGCGATCTGTATGAACACGGAAATATATGCACCGCCATCTGTATGAACATATAAATATCTACACCGCCATCTGTATTAAGATGGAGATATCTACACTACTATCTGTATAAACATGGAAATATCTACACCGCCATCTGTATGAACATATAAATATCTACACAGCCATCTTTATTAAGAACGAAATATCTAAACCGCTATCTGTATAAACATGGAAATATCTACACCGCTGCCTGTATAAACAAGGAAATATCAGCACCGCTATCTGTATGAACATGGAAATGTCTACACCGCTGCCTGTATAAACAAGGAAATATCAGCACCGCTATCTGTATGAACATGGAAATATCTACACCGATGTCTGTATGAACATGGAAATATCTACTCCGCTATCTGTATGAACATGGAAATAGCTACACCGCTATCTGTATGAACATGGATATATCTACACAGCCATCTGGATGAACATGGAAATATCTACACCGCTATCTGTATAAACATGGAAATATCTACACCGCTATCTGTATGAACATGGAAATATCTACACCGCTATCTGTATGAAAATGGAAATATCTACACCGCTATCTGTTTGAACATGGAAATATCTACACCGCTATCTGCATGAAAATGGAAATATCTACACTGCTATCTGCATATACATTTAAATATCTACACAGCTATCTCTTTACACATGGAAATAACTACACTGCAATCTGCATGAACATGGAAATATCTACACCGCCATCTGTATGAACATGGAAATATCTGCACGGCCATCTGTATGAACATATAAATATCTACACCGCAATCTGTATTAAGATAGAGATATCTCCACTGCTATCTGTATAAACATGGAAATATCTACACCGCTATCTGTATAAACATGGAAATATCTACACCGCTATCTGTATAAACATGGAAATATCTACACCACTACCTGTATAAAGATGGAAATATCAGCACCGCTATCTTTATAAAAATGGAAATATCTACACCGCCATCTGTATGAACATGGAAATATCTACACCGCTATCTCTATGAACATGGAAATATCTAAACCGCTATCTGTATGAACATGGAAATATCTACAACGCTATCTGTTTGAACATGGAAATATCTACACCGCTGTCTGCATGAAAATGGAAATATCTACACAGCTATCTGCATATACATGGAAATATCTTCACAGCAATCTCTTAACACATGGAAATAACTACACCGCTATCTCTATAAACATGGAAATATCTACACCGCTATCTGTATGAACATGGAAATATCTGCAGCGCCATCTGTATGAACATATAAATATCTACACCGCCATCTGTATTAAGAAAGAAATATCTAAACCGCTATCTGTATGAGCATTGAAATATCTACACCGCTATCTGTATGAACATGGAAATATCTACACCGCTATCTGTGTAAACATGCATACATCTTCACCGCTATCTGTATAAACATGGAAATGTCTACAAGGCTATCTGTATGAACATGGAAATATCTACACCGCTATCTGTACGAACATGGAAATATCTAAACCGATATCTGCATTAAAATAGAAATATCTACACAGCTATCTGCATATACATGGAAATATCTACACAGCCATCTCTTTACACATGGAAATATCTGCACCGCCATCTGTATGAACACATAAATAACTACACCGCCATCAGTATTAAGATGGACATACCTACACCGCTATCTTTATAAACATGGAAATATCTACACCGCTATCTGTATAAACATGGAAATATCTACACCGCTATCTGCATGAAAATGGAAATATCTACACTGCTATCTGCATATACATTTAAATATCTACACAGCTATCTCTTTACACATGGAAATAACTACACTGCAATCTGCATGAACATGGAAATATCTACACCGCCATCTGTATGAACATGGAAATATCTGCACGGCCATCTGTATGAACATATAAATATCTACACCGCAATCTGTATTAAGATAGAGATATCTCCACTGCTATCTGTATAAACATGGAAATATCTACACCGCTATCTGTATAAACATGGAAATATCTACACCGCTATCTGTATAAACATGGAAATATCTACACCACTACCTGTATAAAGATGGAAATATCAGCACCGCTATCTTTATAAAAATGGAAATATCTACACCGCCATCTGTATGAACATGGAAATATCTACACCGCTATCTCTATGAACATGGAAATATCTAAACCGCTATCTGTATGAACATGGAAATATCTACAACGCTATCTGTTTGAACATGGAAATATCTACACCGCTGTCTGCATGAAAATGGAAATATCTACACAGCTATCTGCATATACATGGAAATATCTTCACAGCAATCTCTTAACACATGGAAATAACTACACCGCTATCTCTATAAACATGGAAATATCTACACCGCTATCTGTATGAACATGGAAATATCTGCAGCGCCATCTGTATGAACATATAAATATCTACACCGCCATCTGTATTAAGAAAGAAATATCTAAACCGCTATCTGTATGAGCATTGAAATATCTACACCGCTATCTGTATGAACATGGAAATATCTACACCGCTATCTGTGTAAACATGCATACATCTTCACCGCTATCTGTATAAACATGGAAATGTCTACAAGGCTATCTGTATGAACATGGAAATATCTACACCGCTATCTGTACGAACATGGAAATATCTAAACCGATATCTGCATTAAAATAGAAATATCTACACAGCTATCTGCATATACATGGAAATATCTACACAGCCATCTCTTTACACATGGAAATATCTGCACCGCCATCTGTATGAACACATAAATAACTACACCGCCATCAGTATTAAGATGGACATACCTACACCGCTATCTTTATAAACATGGAAATATCTACACCGCTATCTGTATAAACATGGAAATATCTACACCGCTATCTGTATAAACATGGAAATATCAGCACCGCTATCTGTATGAACATGGAAAAATCAGCCCCTCTATCTGTATGAACATGGAGGTATCTACACCGCTATCTGTATAAACATGGAAATATCTACACCGCTATCTGTATGAACACAGAAATATCTACACCGCTATCTGTTTGAACATGGAAATATCTACACCGCTATCTGTATGAACACGGAAATATCTACACCGCTATCTGAACATGGAAATATCTACACCGCTATCTGCATGAAAATGGAAATATATACACAGCTATCTGCATATACATGGAAATATCTACACAGCTATCTCTTTACACATGGAAATAACTACACCGCTATCTGTATGAACATGGAAATATCTTCACCGCCATCTTTATGAACATGGATATATCTACACAGCCATCTGGATGAACATGGAAATATCTACACCGCTATCTGTATGAACACGGAAATATCTACACCGATATCTGTGTAAACATCAATACATATTCACCGCTATCTGTATAAACATGGAAATATCTACACTGCTATCTGTATGAACATGGAAATATCTACACCGCTATCTGTATAAACATGGAAATATCTACACCTCTATCTGTATAAACATGGAAATATCTACACCGCTATGTGTATAACCATGGAAATATCTACACCGCTACCTGTATAAACATGGAAATATCAGCACCGCTATCTGTATGAACATGGAAATATCTACACCGCTATCTGTATGAACATGGAAATATCTACACCGCTTTCTGTATGAACATGGAAATATCTACAAAGCTATCTGAATGAACATGGAAAAATCTACACCGCTATCTGTTTGAACATGTAAATATCTACACCGCTATCTGCATGAAAATGGAAATATCTACAAAGCTATCTGCATATACATGGAAATATCTACACAGCTATCTCTTTACACATGGAAATAACTACACCGCTATATCTATAAACATGGAAATATCTACACCGCCCTCTGTATGAACATGGAAATATCTGCACCGCCATCTGTATGAACATATAAATATCTACACCGCCATCTGTATTAAGAAGGAAATATCTAAACTGCTATCTGTATAAACCTCGAAATATCTACACCGCTGCCTGTATAAACATGGAAATATCAGCACCGCTATCTGTATGAACATGGAAATATCTACACCGATGTCTGTATGAACATGGAAATATCTACTCCGCTGTCTGCATGAACATGGAAATAGCTACACCGCTATCTGTATGAATATGGATATATCTACACAGCCATCTGGATGAACATGGAAATATCTACACCGCTATCTGTATAAACATGGAAATATCTACACCGCTATCTGTATGAACATGGAAATATCTACACCGCTATCTGTATGAAAATGGAAATATCTACACCGCTATCTGTTTGAACATGGAAATATCTACACCGCTATCTGCATGAAAATGGAAATATCTACACTGCTATCTGCATATACATTTAAATATCTACACAGCTATCTCTTTACACATGGAAATAACTACACCGCTATCTGCATGAACATGGAAATATCTACACCGCCATCTGTATGAACACGGAAATATCTGCACGGCCATCTGTATGAACATATAAATATCTACACCGCAATCTGTATTAGATAGAGATATCTCCACTGCTATCTGTATAAACACGGAAATATCTACACCGCTATCTGTATAAACATGGAAATATCTACACCGCTATCTGTATAAACATGGAAATATCTACACCACTACCTGTATAAAGATGGAAATATCAGCACCGCTATCTTTATAAAAATGGAAATATCTACACCGCCATCTGTATGAACATGGAAATATCTACACCGCTATCTCTATGAACATGGAAATATCTAAACCGCTATCTGTATGAACATGGAAATATCTACACCGCTATCTGTTTGAACATGGAAATATCTACACCGCTGTCTGCATGAAAATGGAAATATCTACACAGCTATCTGCATATACATGGAAATATCTACACAGCAATCTCTTAACACATGGAAATAACTACACCGCTATCTCTATAAACATGGAAATATCTACACCGCTATCTGTATGAACATGGAAATATCTGCAGCGCCATCTGTATGAACATACAAATATCTACACCGCCATCTGTATTAAGAAGGAAATATCTAAACTGCTATCTGTATAAACCTCGAAATATCTACACCGCTGCCTGTATAAACATGGAAATATCAGCACCGCTATCTGTATGAACATGGAAATATCTACACAGCTATCTGTATGAACATGGAAACATCTACACTGCTATCTGTATGAACATGGAAATAGCTACACCGTTATCTGTATGAACATGGAAATAGCTATACAACTATCTGTATGAACATGGAAATATCTACACCGCTATCTGTATGAACATGGATATATATACACAGCCATCTGGATGATCATGGAACTATCTACACCGCTATCTGTATCAACATGGAAATACGTACACCGCTATCTGTATGAACATGGATATATCTACACAGCCATCTGGATGAATATGGAAATATCTACACTGCTATCTGTATAAACATGGAAATATCCACACCGCTATCTGTATGAACATGGAAATATCTACACCGCTATCTGTTTGAACATGGAAATATCTACACCGCTATCTGTATGAAAATGGAAATATCTACACTGCTATCTGCATATACATTTAAATATCTACACAGCTATCTCTTTACACATGGAAATAACTACACCGCTATCTGTATGAACATGGAAATATCTACACCGCCATCTGTATGAACACGGAAATATCTGCACCGCCATCTGTAAGAACATATAAATATCTACACCGCCATCTGTATTTAGATGGAGATATCTACACTGCTATCTGTATAAACATGGAAATATCTAAACCGCCATCTGTATGAACATATAAATATCTACACCGCCATCTGTATTAAGAAGGAAATATCTAAACCGCTATCTGTATAAACATGGAAATATCTACACCGCTGCCTGTATAAACAAGGAAATATCAGCACCGCTATCTGTATGAACATGGAAATATCTACACCGCTATCTGTATGAACATGGAAATATCTACACCGCTATCTGTATGAACATGGAAATAGCTACACCGCTATCTGTATGAACATGGATATATCTACACAGCCATCTGGATGAACATGGAAATACCTACACCGCTATGTGTGTAAACATGCATAGATCTTCACCTCTATCTGTATAAACATGGAAATATCTACACCGCTATCTGTATGAACATGGAAATATCTACACCGCTATCTGTATGAACAAGGAAATATCTACACCGCTATCTGTTTGAACATGGAAATATCTACACCGCTATCTGCATGAAAATGGAAATATCTACAAAGCTATCTGCATATACATGGAAATATCTACACAGCTATCTCTTTACACATGGAAATAACTACACTGCTATATCTATAAACATGGAAATATCTACACCGCCATCTGTATGAACATGGAAATATCTGCACCGCCATCTGTATGAACATATAAATATCTACACCGCCATCTGTATTAAGAAGGAAATATCTAAACCGCTATCTGTATAAACCTGGAAATATCTACACCGCTGCCTGTAAAAACATGGAAATATCAGCACCGCTATCTGTATGAACATGGAAATATCTACACCGCTATCTGTATGAACATGGAAATATCTACACTGCTATCTGTATGAACATGGAAATAGCTACACTGTTATCTGTATGAACATGGAAATAGCTACACCACTATCTGTATGAACATGGAAATATCTACACCGCTATCTGTATGAACATGGATATATCTACACAGCCATCTGGATGAACATGGAAATATCTACACCGCTATCTGTATGAACATGGATATATCTACACCGCTATCTGTATGAACATGGATATATCTACACAGCCATCTGGATGAACATGGAAATATCTACACCGCTATCTGTGTAAACATGCATAGACCTTCACCGCTATCTCTATAAACATGGAAATATCTACACCGCTATCTGTATGAACATGGAAATATCCACACCGCTATCTGTATGAACATGGAAATATCTAAACTGCTATCTGTTTGAACATGGAAATATCTACACCGCTATCTGCATGAAAATGGAAATATCTACACTGCTATCTGCATATACATTTAAATATCTACACAGCTATCTCTTTACACATGGAAATAACTACACCGCTATCTGTATGAACATGGAAATATCTACACCGCCATCTGTATGAACACGGAAATATCTGCACCGTCATCTGTAAGAACATATAAATATCTACACCGCCATCTCTATTAAGATGGAGATATCTACACTGCGATCTGTATAAACATGGAAATATCTACACCGCCATCTGTATGAACATATAAATATCTACACTGCCATCTGTATTAAGAAGAAAATATCTAAACCGCTATCTGTATAAACATGGAAATATCTACACCGCTGCCTGTATAAACAAGGAAATATCATCACCGCTATCTGTATGAACAGGGAAATATCTACACCGCTATCTGTATGAACATGGAAATATCTACACCGCTGTCTGTATGAACATGGAAATAGCTGCACCGCTATCTGTATGAACATGGATATATCTACACAGCCATCTGGATGAACATGGAAATATCTACACTGCTATCTGTGTAAACATGCAGAGATCTTCACCGCTATCTGTATAAACATGGAAATATCAGCACCGCTATCTGTATGAACATGGAAATATCTACACCGCCATCTGTATGAACATGGAAATATCTTCACCGCTATCTGTATGAACGTGGAAATATCTACACCGCTATCTGTTTGAACATGGAAATATCTATACCGCTGTCTGCATAAAAATGGAAATATCTACACAGCTATCTGCATATACATGGAAATATCTACACAGCTATCTCTTAACACATGGAAATAACTACACCGCTATCTCTATAAAGATGGAAATATCTACACCGCCATCTGTATGAACATGGAAATATCTGCACCGCCATCTGTATGAACATATAAATATCTACACCGCCATCTGTATTAAGAAGGAAATATCTAACCCGCTATCTGTATGAACATTGAAATATCTACACCGCTATCTGTATGAACATGGAAATATCTACACCTCTATCTGTGTAAACATGCATACATCTTCACCGCTATCTGTATAAACATGGAAATGTCTACAGGGCTATCTGTATGAACATGGAAATATCTACTCCGCTATCTGCACGAACATGGAAATATCTAAACCGCTATCTGCATGAAAATAGAAATATCTACACAGCTATCTGCATAAACATGGAAATATCTACACAGCTATCACTTTACACATGGAAATAACTACACCGCTATCTGTATGAACATGGAAATATCTGCACCGCCATCTGTATGACACATAAATATCTACACTGCCATCTGTATTAAGGTGGAGATACCTTCACCGCTATCTGTATAAACATGGAAATATCTACACCGCTATCTGTAGGAACATGGATATATCTACACAGCCATCTGGATGAACATGGAAATATCTACACCGCTATCTGTATGAACATGGAAATATCTACACTGCTATCTGTATGAACATGGAAGTATCTACACCGCTATCTGTATGAACATGGAAATATCTACACCGCTATCTGTATGAACACGGAAATATCTACACCGCTATCTGTTTGAACATGGAAATATCTACACCGCTATCTGTATGAACACGGAAATATCTACATCGCTATCTGTTTGAACATGGAAATATCTACACCGCTATCTCCATGAAAATGGAAATATCTAAACTGCAATCTGCATATACATTTAAATATCTACACAGCTATCTCTTTACACATGGAAATAATTACACCGATATCTGTATGAACATGGAAATATCTACACCACCATCTGTATGAACATGGAAATATCTACACCGCCATCTGTATGAACGTATAAATATCTTCACCGCCATCTGTATTAAGATGGAGATATCTACACTGCTATCTGTATAAACATGGAAATATCTACACCACCATCTGAATGAACATATAAATATCTACACCGCCATCTGCATTAAGAAGGAAATATCTAAAATGCTATCTGTATAAACTTGTAAATATCTACACCGCTGCCTGTATAAACATGGAAATATCAGCACCACTATCTGTATGAACATGGAAATATCTACACCGCAATCTGTATGAACATGGATATATCTACACAGCCATCTGGATGAACATGGAAATATCTGCACCGCTATCTCTATGAACATGGAAATATCTACACCGCTATCTGTGTAAACATGCATACAACTTCAACGCTATCAGTATAAACATGGAAATATCTACACCGCTATCTGTATGAACATGGAAATAGCTACACCGCTATCTGTATGAACATGGAAATATCTACACAGCTATCTGTAAGAACATGGATATATCTACACAGCCATCTGGATGAACATGGAAATATCTACACCGCTATCTGTGTAAACATGCATACATCTTCACCACTATCAGTATAAACATGGAAATAACTACACCACTATCTGTATGAACATGGAAATATCTGCACCGCTATCTGTATGAACATGGAAATATCTACACCGCTATCTGTTTGAACATGGAAATATCTACACCGCTATCTGCATGAAAATGGAAATATCTACACCGCTACCTGTATAAACATGGAAATATCAGCACCGCTATCTGCATGAACATGGAAATATCTACACCGCTATCTGTATAAACATGGAAATATCTACACCGCTACCTGTATAAACATGGAAATATCAGCACCGCTTTCTGCATGAACCTGGAAATATCTACACCGCTATCTGTATGAACATGGAAATATCTACACCGCTATCTGTATGAACATGGAAATATCTACAAAGCTATGTGAATGAACATGGAAATATCTACACCGCTATCTGTTTGAACCTGTAAATATCTACACCGCTATCTGCATGAAAATGGAAATATCTACAAAGCTATCTGCATATACATGGAAATATCTACACAGATATCTCTTTACACATGGAAATAACTACACTGCTATATCTATAAACATGGAAATATCTACACCGCCATCTGTTTGAACATGGAAATATCTGCACCGCCATCTGTATGAAGATATAAATATCTACAACGCCATCTGTATAAAGAAGGAAATATCTAAACCGCTATCTGTATAAACATGGAAATATCTACACCGCTGCCTGTATAAACATGGAAATATCAGCACCGCTCTCTGTATGAAAATGGAGATATCTACACCGCTATCTGTATAAACATGGAAATATCTACACCTCTATCAGTATAAACATGGAAATATCTACACCGCTATCTGTATAAACATGGAAATATCTACACCGCTATCTGTATAAACATGGAAATATCAGCACCGCTATCTGTATGAACATGGAAATATCAGCCCCTCTATCTGTATGAACATGGAAGTATCTACACCGCTATCTGTATGAACATGGAAATATCTACACCACCATCTGTATGAACACGGAAATATCTACACCGCTATCTGTTTGAACATAGAAATATCTACACCGCTATCTGTATGAACACGGAAATATCTACACCGCTATCTGTATGAACATGGAAATATCTACACCGCTATCTGTATGAACATGGAAATATCTACACTGCTATCTGTATGAACATGGAAATAGCTACACCGTTATCTGTATGAACATGGAAATAGCTACACCACTATCTGTATGAACATGGAAATATCTACACCGCTATCTGTATGAACATGGATATATCTACACAGCCATCTGGATGAACATGGAAATATCTACACCGCTATCTGTATGAACATGGATATATCTACACCGCTATCTGTATGAACATGGATATATCTACACATCCATCTGGATGAACATGGAAATATCTACACCGCTATCTGTGTAAACATGCATAGACCTTCACCGCTATCTCTATAAACATGGAAATATCTACACCGCTATCTGTATGAACATGGAAATATCCACACCGCTATCTGTATGAACATGGAAATATCTAAACTGCTATCTGTTTGAACATGGAAATATCTACACCGCTATCTGCATGAAAATGGAAATATCTACACTGCTATCTGCATATACATTTAAACATCTACACAGCTATCTCTTTACACATGGAAATAACTACACCGCTATCTGTATGAACATGGAAATATCTACACCGCCATCTGTATGAACACGGAAATATCTGCACCGTCATCTGTAAGAACATATAAATATCTACACCGCCATCTCTATTAAGATGGAGATATCTACACTGCGATCTGTATAAACATGGAAATATCTACACCGCCATCTGTATGAACATATAAATATCTACACTGCCATCTGTATTAAGAAGAAAATATCTAAACCGCTATCTGTATAAACATGGAAATATCTACACCGCTGCCTGTATAAACAAGGAAATATCATCACCGCTATCTGTATGAACAGGGAAATATCTACACCGCTATCTGTATGAACATGGAAATATCTACACCGCTGTCTGTATGAACATGGAAATAGATGCACCGCTATCTGTATGAACATGGATATATCTACACATCCATCTGGATGAACATGGAAATATCTACACTGCTATCTGTGTAAACATGCAGAGATCTTCACCGCTATCTGTATAAACATGGAAATATCAGCACCGCTATCTGTATGAACATGGAAATATCTACACCGCCATCTGTATGAACATGGAAATATCTTCACCGCTATCTGTATGAACGTGGAAATATCTACACCGCTATCTGTTTGAACATGGAAATATCTATACCGCTGTCTGCATAAAAATGGAAATATCTACACAGCTATCTGCATATACATGGAAATATCTACACAGCTATCTCTTAACACATGGAAATAACTACACCGCTATCTCTATAAAGATGGAAATATCTACACCGCCATCTGTATGAACATGGAAATATCTGCACCGCCATCTGTATGAACATATAAATATCTACACCGCCATCTGTATTAAGAAGGAAATATCTAACCCGCTATCTGTATGAACATTGAAATATCTACACCGCTATCTGTATGAACATGGAAATATCTACACCTCTATCTGTGTAAACATGCATACATCTTCACCGCTATCTGTATAAACATGGAAATGTCTACAGGGCTATCTGTATGAACATGGAAATATCTACTCCGCTATCTGTACGAACATGGAAATATCTAAACCGCTATCTGCATGAAAATAGAAATATCTACACAGCTATCTGCATAAACATGGAAATATCTACACAGCTATCACTTTACACATGGAAATAACTACACCGCTATCTGTATGAACATGGAAATATCTGCACCGCCATCTGTATGAACACATAAATATCTACACTGCCATCTGTATTAAGGTGGAGATACCTTCACCGCTATCTGTATAAACATGGAAATATCTACACCGCTATCTGTAGGAACATGGATATATCTACACAGCCATCTGGATGAACATGGAAATATCTACACCGCTATCTGTATGAACATGGAAATATCTACACCGCTATCTGTATGAACATGGAAATATCTACACCGCTATCTGTATGAACACGGAAATATCTACACCGCTATCTGTTTGAACATGGAAATATCTACACCGCTATCTGTATGAACACGGAAATATCTACACCACTATCTGTTTGAACATGGAAATATCTACACCGCTATCTCCATGAAAATGGAAATATCTAAACTGCAATCTGCATATACATTTAAATATCTACACAGCTATCTCTTTACACATGGAAATAATTACACCGATATCAGTATGAACATGGAAATATCTACACCACCATCTGTATGAACATGGAAATATCTACACCGCCATCTGTATGAACGTATAAATATCTTCACCGCCATCTGTATTAAGATGCAGATATCTACACTGCTATCTGTATAAACATGGAAATATCTACACCGCCATCTGTATGAACATATAAATATCTACACCGCCATCTGCATTAAGAAGGAAATATCTAAAATGCTATCTGTATAAACTTGTAAATATCTACACCGCTGCCTGTATAAACATGGAAATATCAGCACCACTATCTGTATGAACATGGAAATATCTACACCGCAATCTGTATGAACATGGATATATCTACACAGCCATCTGGATGAACATGGAAATATCTACACCGCTATCTCTATGAACATGGAAATATCTACACCGCTATCTGTGTAAACATGCATACAACTTCAACGCTATCAGTATAAACATGGAAATATCTACACCGCTATCTGTATGAACATGGAAATAGCTACACCGCTATCTGTATGAACATGGAAATATCTACACAGCTATCTGTAAGAACATGGATATATCTACACAGCCATCTGGATGAACATGGAAATATCTACACCGCTATCTGTGTAAACATGCATACATCTTCACCACTATCAGTATAAACATGGAAATAACTACACCGCTATCTGTATGAACATTGAAATATCTGCACCGCTATCTGTATGAACATGGAAATATCTACACCGCTATCTGTTTGAACATGGAAATATCTACACCGCTATCTGCATGAAAATGGAAATATCTACACTGCTATCTGCATATACATGGAAATATCTGCACAGCCATCTCTTTACACATGGAAATAACTACACCGCTATCTGTATGAACATGGAAATATCTACACCGCCACATGTATGAACATGGAAATATCTGCATCGCCATCTGTATGAACATATAAATATCTACACGGCCATCTGTATTAAGATGGAGATAACTACACCGCTATCTGTATAATCATGGAAATATCAACACCGCTATCTGTATAAACATGGAAATATCTACACCGCTATCTGTATAAACATGGAAATATCTACACCGCTATCTGTATAAACATGGAAATATCAGCACCGCTATCTGTTTGAACATGGAAATATCTACACCGCTATCTGTATGAACATGGAAATATCTACACCGCTACCTGTATGAACATGGATATATCTACACAGCCCTCTGGATGAACATAGAAATATCCACACCGCTATCTGTGTAAAAATGTAAATATCTACACCGCTACCTGTATAAACATGGAAATATCAGCACCGCTATCTGCATGAACATGGAAATATCTACACCGCTATCTGTATAAACATGGAAATATCTACACCGCTACCTGTATAAACATGGAAATATCAGCACCGCTTTCTGCATGAACCTGGAAATATCTACACCGCTATCTGTATGAACATGGAAATATCTACACCGCTATCTGTATGAACATGGAAATATCTACAAAGCTATGTGAATGAACATGGAAATCTCTACACCGCTATCTGTTTGAACATGTAAATATCTACACCGCTATCTGCATGAAAATGGAAATATCTACAAAGCTATCTGCATATACATGGAAATATCTACACAGATATCTCTTTACACATGGAAATAACTACACTGCTATATCTATAAACATGGAAATATCTACACCGCCATCTGTTTGAACATGGAAATATCTGCACCGTCATCTGTATGAAGATATAAATATCGACACCGCCATCTGTATAAAGAAGGAAATATATAAACCGCTATCTGTATAAACATGGAAATATCTACACCGCTGCCTGTATAAACATGGAAATATCAGCACCGCTCTCTGTATGAAAATGGAGATATCTACACCGCTATCTGTATAAACATGGAAATGTCTACAAGGCTATCTGTATGAACATGGAAATATCTACACCGCTATCTGTACGAACATGGAAATATCTAAACCGCTATCTGCATGAAAATAGAAATATCTACACAGCTATCTGCATATACATGGAAATATCTACACAGCTATCTCTTTACACATGGAAATAACTACACCGCTATCTGTATGAACATGGAAATATCTGCACCGCCATCTGTATGAACATATAAATATCTACACCGCCATCTGTATTAAGATGGAGATACCTACACCGCTATCTGTATAAACATGGAAATATCTACACCTCTATCAGTATAAACATGGAAATATCTACACCGCTATCTGTATAAACATGGAAATATCAGCACCGCTATCTGTATAAACATGGAAATATCAGCACCGCTATCTGTATGAACATGGAAATATCAGCCCCTCTATCTGTATGAACATGGAAGTATCTACAACGCTATCTGTAAGAACATGGAAATATCTACACCACCATCTGTATGAACACGGAAATATCTACACTGCTATCTGTTTGAACATGGAAATATCTACACCGCTATCTGTATGAACACGGAAATATCTACACCGCTATCTGTTTGAACATGGAAATAACTAAACCGCTATCTGCATGAAAATGGAAATATATACACAGCTATCTGCATATACATGGAAATATCTACACAGCTATCTCTTTACACATGGAAATAACTACACCGCTATCTGTATGAACAGGGAAATATCTTCACCGCCATCTGTATGAACATGGATATATCTATACAGACATCTGGATGAACATGGAAATATCTACACCGCTATCTGTGTAAACATGCATACATCTTCACCGCTATCTGTATAAACATGGAAATATCTACACCGCCATCTGTATGAACATGGAAATATCTGCACCGCCGTCTGTATGAACATATAAATATCTACACCGCCATCTGTATTAACAAGGAGATATCTACACCGCTATCTGTATAAAGATGGAAATATCTACACCGCTATCTGTATAAACATGGAAATATCTACACAGCTATCTGTATAAACATGGAAATATCTACACCGATATCTGTGTAAACATGCATACACCTTCACCGCTATCTGTATAAACATGGAAATATCTACACCGCTATCTGTATGAACATGGAAATATCTACACCGCTATCTGTATGAACATGGAAATATCTACACCGCTATCTGTATGAACATGAATATATCTACACAGCCATCTGGATGAACATGGAAATATCTACACCGCTATCTGTGTAAACATGCATACATCTTCACCGCTATCTGTATAAACATGGAAATATCTACACCGCTATCTGTATGAACATGGAAATATCTACACCGCTATCTGTATGAACATGGAAATATCTACACCGCTATCTGTTTGAACATGGAAATATCTACTCCGCAATCTGTATGAAGATGGAAATATCTACAACGGAATCTGTGTAAACACGCATACATCTTCACCGCTATCTATATAAACATGGAAATATCTACACTGCTATCTGTATGAACGTGGAAATATCTACACCGCTATCTGTTGGAACATGGAAATATCTACACCGCTGTATGCATGAAAATGGAAATATCTACACAGCGATCTGCATATACATGGAAATATCTACAAAGCTATCTCTTTACACATGGAAATAAATACGGCGCTATCTCTATAAACATACAAATATCTACACCGCCATCTGTATGAACATGGAAATATCCGCACCGCCATCTGTATGAACATATAAATATCTACACCGCCATCTATATTAAGATGGAGATATCTACACCGCTCTCTGTATAAACTTGGAAATATCTACACCGATATCTGTATAAACATGGAAATATCTACACCGCAGTCTGTATAAACATGGAAATATCTACACCGTTACCTGTATAAAGATGGAAATATCAGCACCGCTATCTGTATGAACATGGAAATATCTACACCGCTATCTAAACATGGAAATATCTACACCGCTATCTGCATGAAAATGGAAATATCTACACAGCTATCTACATATACATGGAAATATCTACACAGCTATCTCTTTACTCATGGAAATAACTACACCGCTATCTCTATAAACATGGAAATATCTACACCTCCATCTGTATGAACATGGAAATATCGGCACCGCCATCTGTATGAACATATAGATATCTATACCGCCATCTGCATTAAGGAGATATCTACACCGCTATCTGTATAAACATGGAAATATTTACACCGCTATCTGTATAAACATGGAAATATTTACACCGCTATCTGTATAAACATGGAAATATCTACACCGCTACCTGTACAAACATGGAAATATCAGCACCGGTATCGGTATGAACATGGAAATATCTACATCGCTATCTGTATGAACATGGAAATAGCTACACCGCTATCTGTATGAACATGGAAATATCTACACCGCTATCTGTATGAACATGGAAATATCTACACCGCTATCTGTATGAACATGGAAATATCTTCACCGCCATCTGTATGAACATGGATATGTCTACACATCCATCTGGATGAACATGGAAATATCTACACCGCTATCTGTATGAAGATGGAAATATCTACAAAGCTATCTGTGTAAACATGCATACATCTTCAACGCTATCTGTATAAACATGGAAATATCTACACCGCTATCTGTATGAACATAGAAATATCTACACCGCTATCTGTTTGATCACGGAAATATCTAAACCGCTATCTGCATGAAAATGGAAATATCTACACAGCTGTCTGCATATACATGGAAATATCTACACAGCTATCTCTTTACACATGGAAATAACTACACCGCTATCTGTATGAACATGGAAATATCTTCACCGCCATCTGTATGAACATGGATATATCTACACAGCCATCTGGATGAACATGGAAATATCTACACCGCTATCTGTATGAGCATGGAAATATCTACACCGCTATCTGTGTAAACATGCACACATCTTCACCGCTATCTGTATAAACTTGGAAATAACTACACCGCTATCTGTATGAACATGGAAATATCTACACCGCCATCTGTATGAACATGGAAATATCTGCACCGCCATCTGTATGAACATATAAATATCTACACCGCCATCTGTATTAAAATGGAGATAACTACACTGCTATCTGTATAAACATGGAAATATCTACACCGCCATCTGTATGAAAATATAAATATCTACGCCGCCATCTGTATTAAGAAGGAAATATCTAAACCGCTATCTGTATAAACATGGAAATATCTACAACGCTGCCTGTATAAACATGGAAATATCAGAACCGCTATCTGTATGAACATGGAAATAGCTACACAGCTATCTGTATGAACATGGATATATCTACACAGCCATCTGGATGAACATGGAAATATCTACACCGCTATCTGTGTAAACATGCGTACATCTTCACCGCTATCTGTATAAACATGGAAATATCTACACCGCTATCTTTATGAACATGGAAATATCTACACCGCTATCTGTATGAACATGGAAATATCTACACCTCTATCTGTTTGAAAATGGAAATATCTACACCATTATCTGCATGAAAATGGAAATATCTACACTGCTATCTGCATATACATTTAAGTATGTACACTGCTATCCCTTTACACATGGAAATAACTACACCGTAACCTGTATGAACATGGAAATATCTACACCGCCATCTGTATGAACATGGAAGTATCTGCATCGCCATCTGTATGAAAATATAAATATCTACACCGCCATCTGTATTAAGATAGAGATGTCTCCACTGCTATCTGTATAAACATGGAAATATCTACACCGCTATCTGTATAAACATGGTAATATCTACACCACTACCTGTATAAACATGGAAATATCAGCACCGCTATCTGTATGAACATGGAAATATCTTCACCGCTATCTGTATGAACATGGAAATATCTTCACCGCTATCTGTATGAACATGGAAATATCTACACCGCTATCTCTATAAACACGGAAATATCTACACCGCCATCTGTATGAACATGGAAATATCTGCTCCGCCATCTGTATGAACACATAAATATCTACACCGCCATCTGTATTAAGAAGGAGATATCTACACCGCTATCTGTATAAGGATGGAAATATCTACACCGCTATCTGTATAAACATGGAAATATCTACACAGCTATCTGTATAAACATGGAAATATCAACACCGCTACCAGTATAAACATGGGAATATCAGCACCGCTATCGGTATGAACATGGAAATATCTACACCGCTATCTGTATGAACATGGATATATCTACACCGCTATCTGTATGAACATGGAAATATCTTTACCGCCATCTGTATGAACATGGATATATCTACACAGCCATCTGTATGAACATGTTAATATCTACACCGCTATCTGCATGAACATGTAAATATCTACACCGCTATCTGTATTAACATGTAAATAACTTCACCGCCATCTGTATGAAAAAGGATATGGCTACACAGCCATCTGGATGAACATGGAAATATCTACACCGCGATCTGTATGAACATGGAAATATCTACACCGCTATCTGTATGAACATGGAAATATCTACACCGCTATCTGTATGAACATGGAAATATCTACACCGCTATCTGTATGAACATGGAAATATCTACACCGCTATCTGTATGAACATGGAAATATCTACACCGCTATCTGTTTGAACATGGAAATTTCTAAACCGCTATCTGCATGAAAATGGAAATATCTACACTGCTATCTGCATATACATGGAAATATCTACACAGCTATCTCTTTACACATGGAAATAACTACACCACTATCTGTATGATCATGGAAATATCCACACCGCCATCTTTATGAACATGGAAATATCTGCAGCAACATCTGTATGAACATATAAATATCTACACCGCCATCTGTATTAAGATGGAGATATCTACACCGCTATCTGTATAAACATGGAAATATCTACACCGCTATCTGTATAAACATGGAAATATCTACACCGCTATCTGTATAAACATGGAAATATCTACACCACTACCTGTATAAACATGGAAATATCAGCACCGCTATCTGTATGAACATGGAAATATCTACACCGCTATCTGTATGAACATGGAAATATCTACACCGCTATCTGTATGAGCATGGAAATATCTACACCACTATCAGTATGAACAAGAAAATATCTACACCGCTATCTCTATGAACATGGATATATCTACACAGCCCTCTGGATCAACATGGAAATATCCACACCGCTATCTGTGTAAACATGCATACGTCTTCACCGCTATCTGTATAAACATAGAAATATCTACACCGCTATCTGTATGAACATGGAAATATCTACACCGCTATCTGTTTGAAGATGGAAATATATACACCGCTATCTGCATGAAAACGGAAATATCTACACAGCTATCTGCATATACATGGAAATATCTACACAGCTATCTCTTTACACATGGAAATAACTACACCGCTATCTGTATGAACATGGGAATATCTACACCGCCATCTGTATGAACATGGAAATATCTGCACTGCCATCTGTATGAACATATAAATATCTACACCGCCATCTGTATTAAGATGGAGATATCTACACCGCTATCTGTATACCCATGGAAATATCTACACCGCTACCTGTATAAACATGGAAATATCAGCACCATTATCTGTATGAACATAGAAATATCTACACCGCTATCTGTATGAACATGGAAATATCTACACCGCTATCTGTATGAACATGGAAATATCTACAAAGCTATCTGAATGAACATGGAAAAATCTACACCGCTATCTGTTTGAACATGGAAATATCTACACCGCTATCTGCATGAAAATGGAAATATCTACAAAGCTATCTGCATATACATGGAAATATCTACACAGCTATCTCTTTACACATGGAAATAACTACACCGCTATATGTATAAACATGGAAATATCTACACCGCCATATGTATGAACATGGAAATATCTGCACCGCCATCTGTATGAACATATAAATATCTACACCGCCATCTGTATTAAGAAGGAAATATCTAAACAGCTATCTGTATAAACCTGGAAATATCTACACCGCTGCCTGTATAAACATGGAAATATCAGCACCGCTATCTGTATGAACATGGAAATATCTACACCGCTATCTGTATGAACATGGAAATATCTACAATGCTATCTATATGAGCATGGAAATAGCTACACCGTTATGTGTATGAACATGGAAATAGCTACACCACTATCTGTATGAACATGGAAATATCTACACCGCTATCTGTATGAACATGGATATATCTACACAGCCATCTGGATGAACATGGAAATATCTACACCGCTATCGGTATGAACATGGAAATATCTACATCGCTATCTGTATTATCATGGATATATCTAAACAGCCATCTGGATGAACATGGAAATATATACACTGCTATCTGTGTAAACATGCATAGATCTTCACCGCTATCTCTATAAACATGGAAATATCTACACCGCTATCTGTATGAACATGGAAATATCCACACCGCTATCTGTATGAACATGGAAATATCTACACCGCTATCTGTTTGAACATGGAAATATCTACACCGCTATCTGCATGAAAATGGAAATATCTACACTGCTATCTGCATATACATTTAAATATCTACACAGCTATCTCTTTACACATGGAAATAACTACACCGCTATCTGTATGAACATGGAAATATCTACACCGCCATCTGTATGAACATGGGAATATCTACACCGCTATCTGTAAAAACTTGGAAATATCAACACCGCTATCTGTATAAACATGGAAATATGTACACCGCAATCTGTATAAACATGGAAATATCTACAAAGCTACCTGTATAAACATGGAAATATCAGCACCGCTATATGTATGAACATGGAAATATCTACACCGCTATCTCTATGAACATGGAAATATCTACACCGCTATCTGTATGAACATGGAAATCTCTACACCGCTATCTGTATGAACATGGGAATATCTACACCGCTATCTGTATGAACATGGATATATCTACACAGCCCTCTGGATGAACATGGAAATATCCACACCACTATCTGTGTAAACATGCATACATCTTCACCACTATCTGTAGAAACATGGAAATGTCTACGCCGCTATCTGTATGAACATGGAAATATCTACACCGCTATCTGTTTGAAGATGGAAATATATACACCGCTATCTGCATGAAAATGGAAATATCTACACAGCTATCTGCATATACATGGAAATATCTACAGAGCTATCTCTTTACACAAGGAAATAACTACACCACTATCTGTATGAACATGGAAATATCTACACCGCCATCTGTATGAACATGGAAATATCTGCACCGCCATGTGTATGAACATATAAATATATACACCGCCATATGTATTAAGATGGAGATATCTACAGCGCTATCTGAATAAACATGGAAATACCTACACCGCTATCTGTATAAACATGGAAATATCTACACCGCTATCTGTATAACCATGGAAATACCTACACTGCTAACTGCATTAACATGGAAATATCAGCACCGTTATCTGTATGAACATGGAAATATCTACACCGCTATCTGTATGAAAATGGAAATATCTACACCACTATCTGCATGAAAATGGAAATATCTACACTGCTATCTGTATATACATTTAAATATGTACACTGCTATCTCTCTACTCATGGAAATAACTACACAGTAACCTGTATGAACATGGAAATATCTACACTGCCATCTGTATGAACATGGAAATATCTGCACCGCCATCTGTATGATAATATAAATATCTACACCGCCATCTGTATTAAGATAGAGATATCTCCAATGCTATCTATATAAACATGGAAATATCTACACCGCTATCTGTATAAACATGGAAATATCTACACCACTACCTGTATAAACATGGAAATATCATCACCGCTATCTATATGAACATGGAAATATCTTCACCGCTATCTGTATGAACATGGAAATATCTACACCGCTATCTGTATGAACATGGAAATATCTACACCGCTATCTGTATGAACATGGAAATATCTACACCGCTATCTGTATAAACATGGAAATATCTACACAGCTATCTGTATAAACAAGGAAATATCTACACCGCTATCAGTATGAACATGGATATATCTACACAGCCAACTGGAAGAACATGGAAATATCTACACCGCTATCTGTGTAAACATGCATACATCTTCACCGCTATCTGTATAAACATGGAAATATCTACACCGCTATCTGTATAAACATGGAAATATCTACACCACTACCTGTATAAACATGGAAATATCAGCACCGCTATCTATATGAACATGGAAATATCTTCACCGCTATCTGTATGAACATGGAAATATCTACACCGCCATCTGTATGAACATGGAAATATCTGCACCGCCGTCTGTATGAACATATAAATATCTACACCGCCATCTGTATTAAGAAGGAGATATCTACACCGCTATCTGTATATAGATGGAAATATCTACACCGCTATCTGTATAAACATGGAAATATCTACACAGCTATCTGTATAAACATGGAAATATCTGCACCGCTATCTGTGTAAACATGCATACATCTTCACCGCTATCTGTATAAACATGGAAATATCTACACCGCTATCTGTATGAACATGGAAATAGCTACACCGCTATCTGTATGAACATGGAAATATCTACACCGCTATCTGTATGAACATGAATATATCTACACAGCCATCTGGATGAACATGGAAATATCTACACCGCTATCTGTGTAAACATGCATACATCTTCACCGCTATCTGTATAAACATGGAAATATCTACACCGCTGTCTGTATGAACATGGAAATATCTACACCGCTATCTCTATGAACATGGAAATATCTACACCGCTATCTGTTTGAACATGGAAATATCTACTCCGCAATCTGTATGAAGATGGAAATATCTACACCGCTATCTGTTTGAACATGGAAATATCTACACCGCTGTCTGCATGAAAATGGAAATATCTACAAAGCTATCTGCATATACATGGAAATATCTACACAGCTATCTCTTTACACATGGAAATAACTACACCGCTATATCTATAAACATGGAAATATCTACACCGCCATCTGTTTGAACATGGAAATATCTGCACCGCCATCTGTTTGAACATATAAATATCTACACCGCCATCTGTATTAAGAAGGAAATATCTAAACCGCTATCTGTATAAACCTGGAAATATCTACACCGCTGCCTGTATAAACATGGAAATATCAGCACCGCTATCTGTATGGACATGGAAATATCTACACCGCTATCTGTATGAACATGGAAATATCTACACTGCTATCTGTATGAACATGGAAATAGCTACACCGTTATCTGTATGAACATGGAAATAGCTACACCACTATCTGTATGAACATGGAAATATCTACACCGCTATCTGTATGAACATGGATATATCTACACAGCCATCTGGATGAACATGGAAATATCTACACCGCTATCTGTATGAACATGGAAATATGTACACCGCTATCTGTATGAACATGGATATATCTACACAGCCATCTCGATGAACATGGAAATATCTACACCGCTATCTGTACCAACTTGGAAATATCTAAACCGCTATCTACATGAAAATACAAATATCTACACAGCTATCTGCATATACATGGAAATATCTACAAAGTTATCTCTTTACACATGGAAATACCTAAACCGCTATCTCTATAGACACGGAAATATCTACACCGCCATCTGTATGAACATGGAAATATGTGCACCGCCATCTGTATAAACATATAAATATCTACACCGCCATCTGTATTAAGTTGGAGATATCTACACCGCTATCTGTATAAACTTGGAAATATCTACACCGCTATCTGTATAAACATGGAAATACCTACACCGCTATCTGTATAAACATGGAAATATCTACACCGCTACCTGTATAAACATGGAAATAGCACCGCTATCTGTATGAACATGGAAATATCTACACCGCTATCTCTATGAACATGGAAATAGCTACACTGCTATCTGTATGAACATGGAAATAGCTACACCGCTATCTGTATGAACATGGAAATATCTACACCACTATCTGTTTGAACATGGAAATATCTACACCACTATCTGTATGAACATGGATATATCTACACAGCCATCTGGATGTACATGGAAATATCTACACCGCTATCTGCATGAACATGGAAATATCTACACCGCTATCAGTGTAAACATGCATGCATCTTCACCGCAATCTGTATAAGCATGGAAATATCAACACCGCAATCTGTATGAACGTGGAAATATCTACACCGCTATCTGTTTGAACATGGAAATATCTAAACCGCTATAAGCATGAAAATGGAAATATCTACACAGCTATCTGCATATACATGGAAATATCTACACAGCTATCTCTTTACACATGGAAATAACTACACCGCTATCTGTATGAACATGGAAATATCTGCACCGCCATCTGTATGAACATATAAATATCTACACCACCATCTGTATTAAGATGGAGATATCTACACCGCTATCTGTATGAACATGGAAATATCTACACCGCTATCTGTATAAAGATGGAAATATCTACACCGCTATCTGTATAAACATGGAAATATCAGCACCGCTCTCTGTATGAACATGGAAATATCAGCCCCTCTATCTGTATGAACATGGAAGTATCTACACCGCTATCTCTATGAACATGGAAATATCTACACCGCTATCTGTTTGAAAATGGAAATATCTAAACCGCTATCTGCATGAAAATGGAAATATATACACAGCTATCTGCATATACATGGAAATATCTACACAGCTATCTCTTTACACATGGAAATAAATACACCGCTATCTGTATGAACATGGAAATATCTTCACCGCCATCTGTATGAACATGGATATATCGACACATTCATCTGGATGAACATGGAAATATCTACACCGCTATCTTTATGAACATGGAAATATCTACACCGCTATCTGTGTAAACATGCATACAACTTCACCGCTATCTGTATAAACATGGAAATATCTACACTGCTATCTGTATGAACATGGAAATGTCTACACCGCTATCTGTTTCAACATGGAAATATCTACACCGCTATCTGCATGAAAATGGATATATCTACAAAGCTATCTGCATATACATGGAAATATCTACACAGCTATCTCTTTACACATGGAAATAACTACACCGCTATATCTATAAACATGGAAATATCTACACCGCCATCTGTATGAACATGGAAATATCTGCACCACCATCTCTATAAACATATAAATATCTACACCGCCATCTGTATTAAGATGGAGATATCTACACCGCTATCTGAATAAACATGGAAATATCTACACCGCTATCTGTATAAACATGGAAATATCTACTCCGCTATCTGTATAAACATGGAAATATCTACACCGCTACCTGTATAAACATGGAAATATCAGCACCACTATCTGTATGAGCCTGGAAATATCTACACAGCTATCTGTATGAACATGGAAATATCTACACTGCTATCTGTATGAACATGGAAATATCTACACCGCTATCAGTATGAACAAGGAAATATCTACACCGCTATCTGTATGAACATGGATATATCTACACAGCCATCTGGATGAACATGGAAATATCTACACCGCTATCTGTACCAACATGGAAATATCTACACTTCTATCTGCATATACATTTAAATATCTACACAGCTATATCTTTACACATGGAAATAACTACACTGCTATCTGTATGAACATGGAAATATCTACAACGCCGTCTGTATGAACACGGAAATATATGCACCGCCATCTGTATGAACATATAAATATCTACACCGCCATCTGTATTAAGATGGAGATATCTACACTGCTATCTGTATAAACATGGAAATATCTACACCGCCATCTGTATGAACATATAAATATCTACACAGCCATCAGTATTAAGAACGAAATATCTAAACCGCTATCTGTATAAACATGGAAATATCTACACTGCTGCCTGTATAAACAAGGAAATATCAGCACCGCTATCTGTATGAACATGGAAATATCTACACCGCTATCTGTATGAACATGGAAATATCTACTCCGCTATCTGTATGAACATGGAAAGAGCTACACCGCTATCTGTATGAACATGGATATATCTACACAGCCATCTGGATGAACATGGAAATATCTACACCGCTATCTGTATAAACATGGGAATATCTACACCGCTATCTGTATGAACATGGAAATATCTACACCGCTATCTGTATGAACATGGAAATATCTACACCGCTATCTGTTTGAACATGGAAATATCTACACCGCTATCTGCATGAAAATGGAAATATCTACACTGCTATCTGCATATACATTTAAATATCTACACAGCTATCTCTTTACACATGGAAATAACTACACTGCTGTCTGCATGAACATGGAAATATCTACACCGCCATCTGTATGAACATGGAAATATCTGCACGGCCATCTGTATGAACATATAAATATCTACACCGAAATCTGTATTAAGATAGAGATATCTCCACTGCTATCTGTATAAACATGGAAATATCTACACCGCTATCTGTATAAACATGGAAATATCTACACCGCTATCTGTATAAACATGGAAATATCTACACCACTACCTGTATAAAGATGGAAATATCAGCACCGCTATCTTTATGAAAATGGAAATATCTACACCGCCATCTGTATGAACATGGAAATATCTACACCGCTATCTCTATGAACATGGAAATATCTAAACCGCTATCTGTATGAACATCGAAATATCTACACCGCTATCTGTTTGAACATGGAAATATCTACACCGCTGTCTGCATGAAAATGGAAATATCTACACAGCTATCTGCATATACATGGAAATATCTACACAGCAATCTCTTAACACATGGAAATAACTACACCGCTATCTCTATAAACATGGAAATATCTACACTGCTATCTGTATAAAGATGGAAATATCAACACCGCTATCTGTATAAACATGGAAATATCAGCACCGCTCTCTGTATGAACATGGAAATATCAGCCCCTCTATCTGTATGAACATGGAAGTATCTACACCGCTATCTCTATGAACATGGAAATATCTACACCGCTATCTGTTTGAACATGGAAATATCTAAACCGCTATCTGCATGAAAATGGAAATATATACACAGCTATCTGCATATACATGGAAATATCTACACAGCTATCTCTTTACTCATGGAAATAAATACACCGCTATCTGTATGAACATGGAAATATCTTCACCGCCATCTGTATGAACATGGATGTATCTACACATTCATCTGGATGAACATGGAAATATCTACACCGCTATCTTTATGAACATACAAATATCTACACTGCTATCTGTGTAAACATGCATACATCTTCACCGCTATCTGTATAAACATGGAAATATCTACACTGCTATCTGTATGAACATTGAAATGTCTACACCGCTATCTGTTTGAACATGGAAATATCTACACCGCTGTCTGTGTAAACATGCATACATCTTCACCACTATCTGTATAAACATGGAAATATCTGCACCGCTATCGGTATGAACATGGAAATATCTACACCGATATCTGTATGAACATGGAAATACATACACCGCTATCTGTTTGGACATTGAAATATCTACACCGCTATCTGCATGAAATTGGAAATATCTACACTGCTATCTGCATATACATTTAAATATCTACACAGCTATCTCTTTACACATGGAAAAATCTACACCACTATCTGTATGAACATGGAAATAACTACACCGCCATCTGTATGAACATGAAAGTATCTGCACCGCCATCTGTATGAACATATAAATATCTACACCACCATCTGTATTAAGATGGAGATATCTACACTGCTATCTGTATAAACATGGAAATATCTACACCGCCATCTGTATGAACATATAAATACACCGCCATCTCTATTAAGAAGGAAATATCTAAACCGCTATCTGTATAAACATGGAAATATCTACACCGCTGCCTGTATAAACATGGAAATATCAGCACCGCTATCTGTATGAACATGGAAATATCTACACCACTATCTGTATGAACATGGATATATCTACACAGCCATCTGGTTGAACATGGAAATATCTACACCACTATCTGTATGAACATGGAAATATCTACACCGCTATCTGTGTAAGCATGCATACATCTTCACCGCTATCAGTATAAACATGGAAATATCTACACCGCTATCTGTATGAACATGGAAATAGCTACACCGCTATCTGTGTGAACATGGAAATATCTACACCGCTAACTGTAGGAACATGGAAATAGCTACACCGCTGCCTGTATAAACATGGAAATATCAGCACCGCTATCTGTATGAACATGGAAATATCTACACAGCCATCTGGTTGAACATGGAAATATCTACACCACTATCTGTACGAACATGTAAATATCTACACCGCTATCTGTGTAAACATGCATACATCTTCACCGCTATCAGTATAAACATGGAAATATCTACACCGCTATCTGTATGAACATGGAAATAGCTACACCGCTATCTGTATGAACATGGAAATATCTACACCGCTATCTGTATGAACATGGATATATCTACACAGCCATCTGGATGAACATGGAAATATCTACACCGCTATCTGTGTAAACATGCATACATCTTCACCGCTATCTGTATAAACATGGAAATATCTACACCGCTATCTGTATGAACATGGAAATATCTACACCGGTATCTGTATGAACATGGAAATATCTACACCGCTATCTGTTTGAACATGGAAATATCTACACCGCTATCTGCATGAAAATGGAAATATGTACACTGCTATCTGCATATACATGGAAATATCTACACAGCTATCTCTTTACACATGGAAATAGCTACACCGCTATCTGTATGAACATGGAAATATCCACACCGCCATCTGTATGAACATGGAAATATCTGCACTGCTATCTGTATGAACATATAAATATCTACACCGCCATCTGTATTCAGATGGAGATATCTACACCGCTATCTGCATAAACATGGAAATATCTACACCGCTATCTGTATAAACTTGGAAATATCTACACAGCTATCTGTATAAACATGGAAATATCTACACCGCTACGTGTATAAACATGGAAATATCAGCACCACTTTCTGTATGAACATGGAAATATCTACACCGCTATCTGTATGAACATGGAAATATCTACACCGCTATCTGTATGAACATGGAAATATCTACACCGCTATCAGTATGAACAAGGAAATATCTACACCGCTATCTGTATGAACATGGATATATCTACACAGCCCTCTGGATGAACATGGAAATATCTACACCGCTATCTTTATGAACATGGAAATATGTACACCGCTATCTGTATGAACATGGAAATATCTACACCGCCATCTGATGGAACATGGAAATATCAACACCGCCATCTCTATGAACATGGAAACATCTACATCGCCATCTGTATAAACATGGAAATGTCTACACCGCCATCTCTATGAACAAGGAAATATCAACACCGCCATTTGTATGATCATGGAAATATCTACACCGCCATCGGTATGAACATGGAAATATCTACACAGCTATCTGTACGAACATGGATATATCTACACCGCCGTCTAGATGAACATGGAAATATCTACACCGCTATCTGTATCAACATGGAAATATCTACACAGCTATCTGCATATACATGGAAATACCTAAACAGATTTCTCTATAAACATGGAAATAACTACACCTCAAACTGTATGAATATGGAAATATCTTCACCACCGTCTGTAGGAACATGGAAATATCTACACCGCCATCTGTATGAACATGGAAATATCTTCACCGGCATCTGTATGAACATGGAAACATCTGCACCGCTAACTCTATGAACATGGAAATATCTACACCGATATCTCTATGTATATGGAAATATCTACACTGCTATCTGTATGTACATGGAAATATCTACACCGCTATCTGTATGAACATGGAAATATCTACTCTGCTATCTGTATGAACATGGAAATATCTACACAGCTATCTGCATATACATGGAAATATCTACACAGCTTTCTCTATAAACATGGAAATAACTACACCGCTATCTCTATAAACTTGGAAATATCTACACCCCCATCTGTAGCAACATGGAAATATCTACACCGCCATCTCTATATACATGGAAATGCCTACACCGCCACTTGTATAAACATGGAAATATCTACACCTCCATCTCTTTAAACATGGAAATATCTACACCGTCCTCTGTATGAACATAGAAATATCTACACCGCCATCTCTATGAAGGTGGAATTATCTACACCGGTATCTGTAGGAACATGGGGATATCTACAACGTTATCTGTTTGAACATGGAAATATCTACACCGCTATCTGTATGAACATGCAAATATCTACACTGCTATCTGTATGAACATGGATATATCTACACCGCTATCTGTATAAACATGGAAATAACTACACCGCAATCTCTATAAACATGTAAATAACTACAACGCTATCTGTGTAAACATGGAAATGTCTCCACCACTATCTGTATGAAGATGGAAATATCTACACTGCTATCGGTATAAAATTGGAAATATCTACAACTATATCTCTATAAACATGGAAATATCTACACCGCTATCTGTATAAACAAGAAAATATCTAGACCGCCATCTCTATAAACATGTAAATACTTACACCGCTATCTGTATAAACATGAAAATATCTACACCGCTATCTGTATAAACATGGAAATATCTACACCGATATCTCTATAAACTTGGAAATAGCTACACCACTATCTCTATAAACATGGAAATATCCAGACCGCCATCTCTATAAACATGGAAATAACTACACCACCATCTGTATAAACATGGAAATAACTACACTGCTATTTCTATAAACATGGAAATATCTAAACCGCTATCTGTATGAACATGTAAATATCCACACCGCTATCTGTATGAACATGGAAATATCTACACCGCTATCTGTATGAACGTGGAAATATCTACACCGCTATCTGTATGAACATGGAAATATGTACACAGCTATCTGTATATCTATGGAAATATTTACACTGCTATCTCTATAAACATGAAAATAACTACACCACTATCTGTATAAACATGGAAATATCTACACTGCCATCTGTATAAACATGGAAATATCTATACCGCCATCTGTAGGTACATGGAAATATCTACACCCCCATCTGCATTAAGATGGAATTATCCACACCGCTATCTGTATGAACATGGAAATATCTACACCGCTATCTGTATGAACGTGGAAATATCTACACCGCTATCTGTATGAACGTGGAAATATCTACACCCCTATCTGTATGAACGTGGAAGTATCTACACCGCTATCTGTATGAACGTGGAAATATCTTCACCGCTATCTGTATGAACATGGAAATATCTACACCGCTATCTGTATGAACATGGAAATATCTACACCGTTATCTGTATGAACATGGAAATACCTACACAGTTATCTCCATATCAGTGGAAATATCTACACTGCTATCTCTATAAACATGAAAACAACTACACCGCTATCTGTATAAACATCGATATATCTACACCGCTCTCTCTATAAACTTGGAAATAACTACAACACTATCTCTATAAACATGGAAATATCTAGACCGCCATCTCTATAAACATGGAAATATCTACACCGCTATCACTATAAACAAGGAAATAACTACAAAGCTATCATTATAAACTTGGAAATATCTACACCGCTATCTGTATGAACATGGACAAATCTACAGCGCCATCTGTATGAACATGGAAATATCTTCACCACCATCTGCATGAACATGGAAATATCTACACCGCCATCTGTATGAACATGGAAATATCTACACCGCTATCTGTATGATCATGGAAATATCTACACCACCTTCTCTATAAAGGTGGAAATATCTACACCGCTATCTCCATGAACGTAGAAATATCTGCACCGTTATTTGTATGAACATGGAAATATCTACACTGCCATCTGTAGGAACATGGAAATATCTACAGCGCCATCTGTGTTAAGATAGATATATCTACACCGCTATCTGTATAAACATGGAAATATCTACACCGCTATATGTATTAACATGGAAATATCTACACCGCTATCTGTATAAACTTGGAAGTATCTACAACGCCATTTGTACTAAGATGGAAATATCCACACCACTATCTGTATAAACATGGAAATATCTACACCACTATCTCTATAAACATGGAAATATCTCCACCGTTATCTGTATAAACATGGAAACATCCACACCGCTATCTGTAATAAACATGGAAATAACTCCACCGCTATTTCTATAAACATGTAAATGTCTACAACGCTATCTGTGTAAAAATGGAATGGTCTATGCCACTATCTGTTTAAACATGGAAATATCTACACCGCTTTCTGTATATACATGGAAATATCTACACCGCCATCTCTATAAACATGCAGATATCTACACAACCATCAGTATAAACATGGAAATATCTACACCGCCATCTCTATAAACATGGAAATATCTACACCGCCATCTGTATGATCATGGAAATATCTACACCACCATCTCTGTAAAGGTGGAAATATCTACACGGCTATCTGTATGAACATGGAAATATCTACACCGCTATCTCTATGAACATGGAAATATCTACACCGCTATCTGAATGAACATGGAAATATCTACACCGCTACCTGTATGAACATGGAAATATCTACATAGCTATCTGTATATACATGGAAAACTCTACACCGTGATCTCTATAAACATGAAAAAAAATACACCGCTATCTGCGTAAACATCGACATATCTACACCGCTCTCTCTATTAACTTGGAAATAACTACACCACTATCTCTATAAACATGGAAATATCTAGACCGCCATCTCTATAAACATGGAAATATCTACACCGCCATGTGTATAAACATGGAAATATCTATACTGCTATCGGTATAAACATGGAAATATCTACAATGCTATCATTATAAACATGGAAATGTCTACACCGATATCTCTATAAACTTGGAAATATCTACCCCGCTATGTGTATCAGGATGGAAATATCTACACCGCTATCTGTGTAAACATGGAAATATCTAAACCGAACTCTGTATGAACATGGAAATATCTACACCGCTATCTGTATGAACATGGATATATATACACAGCCATCTGGATGAACATGGAAATAGCTACACCACTATCTGTATGAACATGGAAATATCTACACCGCTATCTGTATGAACATGGATATATCTACACAGCCATCTGGATGAACATGGAAATATCTACACCGCTATCTGTATGAACACGGAAATATGTACACCGCTATCTGTATGAACATGGATATATCTACACAGCCATCTGGATGAACATGGAAATATCTACACCGCTATCTGTACCAACATGGAAATATCTAAACCGCTATCTACATGAAAATACAAATATCTACACAGCTATCTGCATATACATGGAAATATCTACAAAGTTATCTCTTTACACATGGAAATACCTAAACCGCTATCTCTATAAACACGGAAATATCTACACCGCCATCTGTATGAACATGGAAATATGTGCACCGCCATCTGTATAAACATATAAATATCTACACCGCCATCTGTATTAAGTTGGAGATATCTACACCTCTATCTGTATAAACTTGGAAATATCTACACCGCTATCTGTATAAACATGGAAATACCTACACCGCCATCTGTATAAACATGGAAATATCTACACCGCTACCTGTATAAACATGGAAATAGCACCGCTATCTGTATGAACATGGAAATATCTACACCGCTATCTGTATAAAGATGGAAATATCTACACCGCTATCTGTATAAACATGGAAATATCAGCACCGCTCTCTGTATGAACATGGAAATATCAGCCCCTCTATCTGTATGAACATGGAAGTATCTACACCGCTATCTCTATGAACATGGAAATATCTACACCGCTATCTGTTTGAACATGGAAATATCTAAACCGCTATCTGCATGAAAATGGAAATATATACACAGCTATCTGCATATACATGGAAATATCTACACAGCTATCTCTTTACACATGGAAATAAATACACCGCTATCTGTATGAACATGGAAATATCTTCACCGCCATCTGTATGAACATGGATATATCGACACATTCATCTGGATGAACATGGAAATATCTACACCGCTATCTTTATGAACATGGAAATATCTACACCGCTATCTGTGTAAACATGCATACAACTTCACCGCTATCTGTATAAACATGGAAATATCTACACTGCTATCTGTATGAACATGGAAATGTCTACACCGCTATCTGTTTCAACATGGAAATATCTACACCGCTATCTGCATGAAAATGGAAATATCTACAAAGCTATCTGTATGAACATGGAAATAACTACACTGCTATCTGTATGAACATGGAAATATCTACACCGCTATCAGTATGAACAAGGAAATATCTACACCGCTATCTGTATGAACATGGATATATCTACACAGCCATCTGGATGAACATGGAAATATCTACACCGCTATCTGTACCAACATGGAAATATCTAAACCGCTATCTACATGAAAATACAAATATCTACACAGCTATCTGCATATACATGGAAATATCTACAAAGCTATCTCTTTACACATGGAAATACCTACACCGCTATCTCTATAAACACGGAAATATCTACACCGCCATCTGTATGAACATGGAAATATGTGCACCGCCATCTGTATAAACATATAAATATCTACACCGCCATCTGTATTAAGTTGGAGATATCTACACCGCTATCTGTATAAACTTGGAAATATCTACACCGCTATCTGTATAAACAGGGAAATACCTACACCGCTATCTGTATAAACATGGAAATATCTACCCCGCTGCCTGTATAATCATGGAAATATCAGCACCGCTATCTGTATGAACATGGAAATATCTACACCGCTATCTGTAGGAACATGGAAATAGCTACACCGCTGCCTGTATAAACATGGAAATATCAGCACCGCTATCTGTATGAACATGGAAATATCTACACCACTATCTGTATGAACATGGATATATCTACACAGCCATCTGGATGAACATGGAAATATCTACACCACTATCTGTATGAACATGGAAATATCTACACCGCTATCTGTGTAAACATGCATATATCTTCACCGCTATCAGTATAAACATGGAAATATCTACACCGCTATCTGTATGAACATGGAAATAGCTACACCGCTATCTGTATGAACATGGAAATATCTACACCGCTATCTGTATGAACATGGATATAACTGCACAGCCATCTGGATGAACATTGAAATATCTACACCGCTATCTGTGTAAACATGCATACATCTTCACCGCTATCTGTATAAACATGGAAATATCTACACCGCTATCTGTATGAATATGGAAATATCTACACCGCTATCTGTATGAACATGGAAATATCTACACAGCTATCTGTTTGAACATGGAAATATCTACACCGCTATCTGCATGAAAATGGAAATATCTACACTGCTATGTGCATATACATGGAAATATGTACACAGCTATCTCTTTACACATGGAAAAAACTACACCGCTATCTGTATGAACATGGAAATATCCACACCGCCATCTGTATGAACATGGAAATATCTGCACCGCCATCTGTATGAACATATAAATATCTACACAGCCATCTGTATTAAGATGGAGATATCTACACCGCTATCTGTATAAACATGGAAATATCTACACCGCTATCTGTATAAACATGGAAATATCTACACCGCTATCTGTAAAAACATGGAAATATCTACACCGCTACCTGTATAAACATGGAAATATCAGCACCGCTATCTGTATGAACATGGAAATATCTACACCGCTATCTGAATGAACATGGAAATATCTACACCGCTATCTGTATGAACATGCAAATATCTACACCGCTATCAGTATGAACAAGGAAATATCTACACCGCTATCTGTATGAACATGGATATATCTACACAGCCCTCTGGATGAACATGGAAATATCCACACCGCTATCTGTGTAAACATGCATATATCTTCACCGCTATCTGTATAAACATGGAAATATCTACACCGCTATCTGTATGAACATGGAAATATCTACACCGCTATCTGTTTGAAGATGGAAATATATACACCGCTATCTGCATGAAAACCGAAATATCTACACAGCTATCTGCATATACATGGAAATATCTACACAGCTATCTCTTTACACATGGAAATAACTACACCGCTATCTGTATGAACATGGAAATATCTACACCGCCATCTGTATGAACATGGAAATATCTGCACCGACATATGTATGAACATATAAATATCTACACCGCCATCTGTATTAAGACGGAGATATCTACACTGCTATCTGAATAAACATGGAAATATCTACACCGCTATCTGTATAAACATGGAAATATCTACACCGCTATCTGTATTACCATGGAAATATCTACACCGCTACCTGTATAAACATGGAAATATCATCACCGCTATCTCTATGAACATGGAAATATCTACACCGCTGCCTGTATAAACATGGAAATATCAGCACGGCTATCTGTATGAACACGGAAATATCTACACCGCTATCTATATGAACATGGAAATAAATACACTGCTATCTGTATGAACATGGAAATAGCTACACCGTTATCTGTATGAACATGGAAATATCTACACCGCTATCTGTATGAACATGGAAATATCTACACCGCTATCTGTATGAACATGGATATATCTACACAGCCATCTGGATGAACATGGAAATATCTACACCGCTATCTGTATGAACATGGAAATATCTACACCACTATCTGTATGAACATGGATATATCTACAAAGCCATCTGGATGAACATGGAAATATCTACACCGCTATCTGTGTAAACATGCATAGACCTTCACCGCTACCTCTATAAACATGGAAATATCTACACCGCTATCTATATGAACATGGAAATATCCACACCGCTATCTGTATGAACATGGAAATATCTACACCGCTATCTGTTTGAACATGGAAATATCTACACCGCTATCTGCGTGAAAATGGAAATATCTACACTTCTATCTCCATATACATTTAAATATCTACACAGCTATATCTTTACACATGGAAATAACTACACTGCTATCTGTATGAACATGGAAATATCTACAACGCCGTCTGTATGAACACGGAAATATATGCACCGCCATCTGTATGAACATATAAATATCTACACCGCCATCTGTATTAAGATGGAGATATCTACACTGCTATCTGTATAAACATGGAAATATCTACACCGCCATCTGTATGAACATATAAATATCTACACAGCCATCAGTATTAAGAACGAAATATCTAAACCTCTATCTGTATAAACATGGAAATATCTACACTGCTGCCTGTATAAACAAGGAAATATCAGCACCGCTATCTGTATGAACATGGAAATATCTACACCGCTATCTGTATGAACATGGAAATATCTACTCCGCTATCTGTATGAACATGGAAATAGCTACACCGCTATCTGTATGAACATGGATATATCTACACAGCCATCTGGATGAACATGGAAATATCTACACCGCTATCTGTATAAACATGGGAATATCTACACCGCTATCTGTATGAACATGGAAATATCTACACCGCTATCTGTATGAACATGGAAATATCTACACCGCTATCTGTTTGAACATGGAAATATCTACACCGCTATCTGCATGAAAATGGAAATATCTACACTGCTATCTGCATATACATTTAAATATCTACACAGCTATCTCTTTACACATGGAAATAACTACACTGCTATCTGCATGAACATGGAAATATCTACACCGCCATCTGTATGAACATGGAAATATCTGCACGGCCATCTGTATGAACATATAAATATCTACACCGCAATCTGTATTAAGATAGAGATATCTCCACTGCTATCTGTATAAACATGGAAATATCTACACCGCTATCTGTATAAACATGGAAATATCTACACCGCTATCTGTATAAACATGGAAATATCTACACCACTACCTGTATAAAGATGGAAATATCAGCACCGCTATCTTTATGAAAATGGAAATATCTACACCGCCATCTGTATGAACATGGAAATATCTACACCGCTATCTCTATGAACATGGAAATATCTAAACCGCTATCTGTATGAACATCGAAATATCTACACCGCTATCTGTTTGAACATGGAAATATCTACACCGCTGTCTGCATGAAAATGGAAATATCTACACAGCTATCTGCATATACATGGAAATATCTACACAGCAATCTCTTAACACATGGAAATAACTACACCGCTATCTCTATAAACATGGAAATATCTACACCGCTATCTGTATAAAGATGGAAATATCTACACCGCTATCTGTATAAACATGGAAATATCAGCACCGCTCTCTGTATGAACATGGAAATATCAGCCCCTCTATCTGTATGAACATGGAAGTATCTACACCGCTATCTCTATGAACATGGAAATATCTACACCGCTATCTGTTTGAACATGGAAATATCTAAACCGCTATCTGCATGAAAATGGAAATATATACACAGCTATCTGCATATACATGGAAATATCTACACAGCTATCTCTTTACTCATGGAAATAAATACACCGCTATCTGTATGAACATGGAAATATCTTCACCGCCATCTGTATGAACATGGATGTATCTACACATTCATCTGGATGAACATGGAAATATCTACACCGCTATCTTTATGAACATGGAAATATCTACACTGCTATCTGTGTAAACATGCATACATCTTCACCGCTATCTGTATAAACATGGAAATATCTACACTGCTATCTGTATGAACATGGAAATGTCTACACCGCTATCTGTTTGAACATGGAAATATCTACACCGCTGTCTGTGTAAACATGCATACATCTTCACCACTATCTGTATAAACATGGAAATATCTGCACCGCTATCGGTATGAACATGGAAATATCTACACCGATATCTGTATGAACATGGAAATACATACACCGCTATCTGTTTGGACATTGAAATATCTACACCGCTATCTGCATGAAATTGGAAATATCTACACTGCTATCTGCATATACATTTAAATATCTACACAGCTATCTCTTTACACATGGAAAAAACTACACCACTATCTGTATGAACATGGAAATAACTACACCGCCATCTGTATGAACATGGAAGTATCTGCACCGCCATTTGTATGAACATATAAATATCTACACCACCATCTGTATTAAGATGGAGATATCTACACTGCTATCTGTATAAACATGGAAATATCTACACCGCCATCTGTATGAACATATAAATACACCGCCATCTCTATTAAGAAGGAAATATCTAAACCGCTATCTGTATAAACATGGAAATATCTACACCGCTGCCTGTATAAACATGGAAATATCAGCACCGCTATCTGTATGAACATGGAAATATCTACACCACTATCTGTATGAACATGGATATATCTACACAGCAATCTGGTTGAACATGGAAATATCTACACCACTATCTGTATGAAGATGGAAATATCTACACCGCTATCTGTGTAAACATGCATACATCTTCACCGCTATCAGTATAAACATGGAAATGTCTACACCGCTATCTGTATGAACATGGAAATAGCTACACCGCTATCTGTGTGAACATGGAAATATCTACACCGCTAACTGTAGGAACATGGAAATAGCTACACCGCTGCCTGTATAAACATGGAAATATCAGCACCGCTATCTGTATGAACATGGAAATATCTACACAGCCATCTGGTTGAACATGGAAATATCTACACCACTATCTGTATGAACATGTAAATATCTACACCGCTATCTGTGTAAACATGCATACATCTTCACCGCTATCAGTATAAACATGGAAATATCTACACCGCTATCTGTATGAACATGGAAATAGCTACACCGCTATCTGTATGAACATGGAAATATCTACACCGCTATCTGTATGAACATGGATATATCTACACAGCCATCTGGATGAACATGGAAATATCTAAACCGCTATCTGTGTAAACATGCATACATCTTCACCGCTATCTGTATAAACATGGAAATATCTACACCGCTATCTGTATGAACATGGAAATATCTACACCGCTATCTGTATGAACATGGAAATATCTACACCGCTATCTGTTTGAACATGCAAATATCTACACCGCTATCTGCATGAAAATGGAAATATGTACACTGCTATCTGCATATACATGGAAATATCTACACAGCTATCTCTTTACACATGGAAATAGCTACACCGCTATCTGTATGAACATGGAAATATCCACACCGCCATCTGTATGAACATGGAAATATCTGCACTGCTATCTGTATGAACATATAAATATCTACACCACCATCTGTATTAAGATGGAGATATCTACACCGCTATCTGCATAAACATGGAAATATCTACACCGCTATCTGTATAAACATGGAAATATCTACACCTCTATCTGTATAAACATGGAAATATCTACACCGCTACCTGTATAAACATGGAAATATCAGCACCACTTTCTGTATGAACATGGAAATATCTACACCGCTATCTGTATGAACATGGAAATATCTACACCGCTATCTGTATGAACATGGAAATATCTACACCGCTATCAGTATGAACAAGGAAATATCTACACCGCTATCTGTATGAACATGGATATATCTACACAGCCCTCTGGATGAACATGGAAATATCCACACCGCTATCTGTGTAAACATGCGTACATCTTCACCGCTATCTGTATAAACATGGAAATATGTTCACCGCTATCTGTATGAACATGGAAATATCGACACCGCTATCTGTTTGAAGATGGAAATATATACACCGCTATCTGCATGAAAATGAAAATATCTACACAGCTATCTGCATATACATGGAAATATCTACAGAGCTATCTCTTTACACATGGAAATAACTACACCGCTATCTGTATGAACATGGAAATATCTTCACCACCATCTGTCTGAACATGGAAATATCTACACCGCTATCTGTATGAACATGGAAATATCTACACCGCTATCTGTATGAACATGGATATATCTTCACAGCCATCTGGATGAACATGGAAATATCTACACCGCTATCTGTGTAAACATGCATACATCTTCACCTCTATCTGTATAAACATGGAAATATCTGCACCGCTATCGGTATGAACATGGAAATATCTACACCGCTATCTGTATGAACATGGAAATACCTACACCGCTATCTGTTTGGACATGGAAATGTCTACACCGCTATCTGCATGAAATTGGAAATATCTACACTGCTATCTGCATATACATTTAAATATCTACACAGCTATCTCTTTACACATGGAAATAACTACACCGCTATCTGTATGAACATGGAAATATCTACACCGCTCTCTGTGTAATCATGCATACATCTTCACCGCTATCTGTATAAACATGGATATATCTACAGCGCTCTCCCTATAAACTTGGAAATAACTACACCACTATCTCTATCAACATGGAAATATCTAGACCGCCATCTCAATAAACATGGAAATATCTACACCGCCATCTGTATAAACATGGAAATATCTAAACTGCTATCTGTATAAACATGGAAATTTCTACAATGCTATCATTATAAACATGGGAATATCTACACCGCTATCTCTATAAACTTGGAAATATCTACACCGCCATGAGTATCAAGCTGGAAATATCTACACCACTATCTGTGTAAACATGGAAATATCTAAACCGAACTCTGTATAAACATGGAAATACCTACACCGCCATCCATATGAAAATGGAAATATCTACACCGCAATCTCTATGAGCATGGTAATATCTACACCGCCATCTCTATGAACATGGAAATATCTAAACCGCCATCTATTGGAACATGTAAATATCTTCACCGCCATCTGTATGAACATGGAAATACCTACATCGCCATCTGTATGAACATGGAAATATTTACACCGCTAAGTGTATGAACATGGAAATATCTACACCGTCCTCTGCATGAACATGGAAATATCTACAACGCTATCTATATGATCATGGAAATATCTACACCGATATCTGTATGAACATGGAAATATCTACACCGCCATCTGATGGAACATGGAAATATCAACACCGCCATCTCTATGAACATGGAAACATCTACATCGCCATCTGTATAAACATGGAAATGTCTACACCGCCATCTCTATGAACAAGGAAATATCAACACCGCCATTTGTATGATCATGGAAATATCTACACCGCCATCGGTATGAACATGGAAATATCTACACAGCTATCTGTACGAACATGGATATATCTACACCGCCGTCTAGATGAACATGGAAATATCTACACCGCTATCTGTATCAACATGGAAATATCTACACAGCTATCTGCATATACATGGAAATACCTAAACAGATTTCTCTATAAACATGGAAATAACTACACCTCAAACTGTATGAATATGGAAATATCTTCACCACCGTCTGTAGGAACATGGAAATATCTACACCGCCATCTGTATGAACATGGAAATATCTTCACCGGCATCTGTATGAACATGGAAACATCTGCACCGCTAACTCTATGAACATGGAAATATCTACACCGATATCTGTATGTATATGGAAATATCTACACTGCTATCTGTATGTACATGGAAATATCTACACCGCTATCTGTATGAACATGGAAATATCTACTCTGCTATCTGTATGAACATGGAAATATCTACACAGCTATCTGCATATACATGGAAATATCTACACAGCTTTCTCTATAAACATGGAAATAACTACACCGCTATCTCTATAAACTTGGAAATATCTACACCCCCATCTGTAGGAACATGGAAATATCTACACCGCCATCTCTATATACATGGAAATGCCTACACCGCCACTTGTATAAACATGGAAATATCTACACCACCATCTCTTTAAACATGGAAATATCTACACCGTCCTCTGTATGGACATAGAAATATCTACACCGCCATCTCTATGAAGGTGGAATTATCTACACCGGTATCTGTAGGAACATGGAGATATCTACACCGTTATCTGTTTGAACATGGAAATATCTACACCACTATCTGTATGAACATGCAAATATCTACACTGCTATCTGTATGAACATGGAAATATCTACACCGCTATCTGTATAAACATGGAAATAACTACACCGCAATCTCTATAAACATGTAAATAACTACAACGCTATCTGTGTAAACATGGAAATGTCTCCACCACTATCTGTATGAAGATGGAAATATCTACACTGCTATCGGTATAAAATTGGAAATATCTACAACTCTATCTCTATAAACATGGAAATATCTACACCGCTATCTGTATAAACAAGAAAATATCTAGACCGCCATCTCTATAAACATGTAAATACTTACACCGCTATCTGTATAAACATGAAAATATCTACACCGCTATCTGTATAAACATGGAAATATCTACACCGATATCTCTATAAACTTGGAAATAGCTACACCACTATCTCTATAAACATGGAAATATCCAGACCGCCATCTCTATAAACATGGAAATAACTACACCACCATCTGTATAAACATGGAAATAACTACACTGCTATTTCTATGAACATGGAAATATCTAAACCGCTATCTGTATGAACATGTAAATATCCACACCGCTATCTGTATGAACATGGAAATATCTACACCGCTATCTGTATGAACGTGGAAATATCTACACCGCTATCTGTATGAACATGGAAATATGTACACAGCTATCTGTATATCTATGGAAATATTTACACTGCTATCTCTATAAACATGAAAATAACTACACCACTATCTGTATAAACATGGAAATATCTACACTGCCATCTGTATAAACATGGAAATATCTATACCGCCATCTGTAGGTACATGGAAATATCTACACCCCCATCTGCATTAAGATGGAATTATCCACACCGCTATCTGTATGAACATGGAAATATCTACACCGCTATCTGTATGAACGTGGAAATATCTACACCGCTATCTGTATGAACGTGGAAATATCTACACCCCTATCTGTATGAACGTGGAAGTATCTACACCGCTATATGTATGAACGTGGAAATATCTTCACCGCTATCTGTATGAACATGGAAATATCTACACCGCTATCTGTATGAACATGGAAATATCTACACCGTTATCTGTATGAACATGGAAATACCTACACAGTTATCTCCATATCAGTGGAAATATCTACACTGCTATCTCTATAAACATGAAAACAACTACACCGCTATCTGTATAAACATCGATATATCTACACCGCTCTCTCTATAAACTTGGAAATAACTACAACACTATCTCTATAAACATGGAAATATCTAGACCGCCATCTCTATAAACATGGAAATATCTACACCGCTATCACTATAAACAAGGAAATAACTACAAAGCTATCATTATAAACTTGGAAATATCTACACCGCTATCTGTATGAACATGGACAAATCTACAGCGCCATCTGTATGAACATGGAAATATCTACACCGCTATCTGTATGATCATGGAAATATCTACACCACCATCTCTATAAAGGTGGAAATATCTACACCGCTATCTCCATGAACGTAGAAATATCTGCACCGTTATTTGTATGAACATGGAAATATCTACACTGCCATCTGTAGGAACATGGAAATATCTACAGCGCCATCTGTGTTAAGATAGATATATCTACACCGCTATCTGTATAAACATGGAAATATCTACACCGCTATATGTATTAACATGGAAATATCTACACCGCTATCTGTATAAACTTGGAAGTATCTACAACGCCATTTGTACTAAGATGGAAATATCCACACCACTATCTGTATAAACATGGAAATATCTACACCACTATCTCTATAAACATGGAAATATCTCCACCGCTATCTGTATAAACATGGAAACATCCACACCGCTATCTGTAATAAACATGGAAATAACTACACCGCTATTTCTATAAACATGTAAATGTCTACAACGCTATCTGTGTAAAAATGGAATGGTCTATACCACTATCTGTTTAAACATGGAAATATCTACACCGCTTTCTGTATATACATGGAAATATCTACACCGCCATCTCTATAAACATGCAGATATCTACACAACCATCAGTATAAACATGGAAATATCTACACCGCCATCTCTATAAACATGGAAATATCTACACCGCCATCTGTATGATCATGGAAATATCTACACCACCATCTCTGTAAAGGTGGAAATATCTACACGGCTATCTGTATGAACATGGAAATATCTACACCGCTATCTCTATGAACATGGAAATATCTACACCGCTATCTGAATGAACATGGAAATATCTACACCGCTACCTGTATGAACATGGAAATATCTACATAGCTATCTGTATATACATGGAAAACTCTACACCGCGATCTCTATAAACATGAAAAAAAATACACCGCTATCTGCGTAAACATCGACATATCTACACCGCTCTCTCTATTAACTTGGAAATAACTACACCACTATCTCTATAAACATGGAAATATCTAGACCGCCATCTCTATAAACATGGAAATATCTACACCGCCATGTGTATAAACATGGAAATATCTATACTGCTATCGGTATAAACATGGAAATATCTACAATGCTATCATTATAAACATGGAAATGTCTACACCGATATCTCTATAAACTTGGAAATATCTACCCCGCTATGTGTATCAGGATGGAAATATCTACACCGCTATCTGTGTAAACATGGAAATATCTAAACCGAACTCTGTATGAACATGGAAATATCTACACCGCTATCTGTATGAACATGGATATATATACACAGCCATCTGGATGAACATGGAAATAGCTACACCACTATCTGTATGAACATGGAAATATCTACACCGCTATCTGTATGAACATGGATATATCTACACAGCCATCTGGATGAACATGGAAATATCTACACCGCTATCTGTATGAACACGGAAATATGTACACCGCTATCTGTATGAACATGGATATATCTACACAGCCATCTGGATGAACATGGAAATATCTACACCGCTATCTGTACCAACATGGAAATATCTAAACCGCTATCTACATGAAAATACAAATATCTACACAGCTTTCTGCATATACATGGAAATATCTACAAAGTTATCTCTTTACACATGGAAATACCTAAACCGCTATCTCTATAAACACGGAAATATCTACACCGCCATCTGTATGAACATGGAAATATGTGCACCGCCATCTGTATAAACATATAAATATCTACACCGCCATCTGTATTAAGTTGGAGATATCTACACCGCTATCTGTATAAACTTGGAAATATCTACACCGCTATCTGTATAAACATGGAAATACCTGCACCGCTATCTGTATAAACATGGAAATATCTACACCGCTACCTGTATAAACATGGAAATAGCACCGCTATCTGTATGAACATGGAAATATCTACACCGCTATCTCTATGAACATGGAAATAGCTACACTGCTATCTGTATGAACATGGAAATAGCTACACCGCTATCTGTATGAACATGGAAAATCAACACCTCTATCTGTATGAACATGGAAATATCTACACCGCTATCTGTATGAACATGGATATATCTACACAGCCATCTGGATGTACATGGAAATATCTACACCGCTATCTGCATGAACATGGAAATATCTACACCGCTATCAGTGTAAACATGCATACATCTTCACCTCAATCTGTATAAGCATGGAAATATCAACACCGCAATCTGTATGAACGTGGAAATATCTACACCGCTATCTGTTTGAACATGGAAATATCTAAACCGCTATAAGCATGAAAATGGAAATATCTACACAGCTATCTGCATATACATGGAAATATCTACACAGCTATCTCTTTACACATGGAAATAACTACACCGCTATCTGTATGAACATGGAAATATCTGCACCGCCATCTGTATGAACATATAAATATCTACACCACCATCTGTATTAAGATGGAGATATCTACACCGCTATCTGTATGAACATGGAAATATCTACACCGCTATCTGTATAAAGATGGAAATATCTACACCGCTATCTGTATAAACATGGAAATATCAGCACCGCTCTCTGTATGAACATGGAAATATCAGCCCCTCTATCTGTATGAACATGGAAGTATCTACACCGCTATCTCTATGAACATGGAAATATCTACACCGCTATCTGTTTGAACATGGAAATATCTAAACCGCTATCTGCATGAAAATGGAAATATATACACAGCTATCTGCATATACATGGAAATATCTACACAGCTATCTCTTTACACATGGAAATAAATACACCGCTATCTGTATGAACATGGAAATATCTTCACCGCCATCTGTATGAACATGGATATATCTACACATTCATCTGGATGAACATGGAAATATCTACACCGCTATCTTTATGAACATGGAAATATCTACACCGCTATCTGTGTAAACATGCATACAACTTCACCGCTATCTGTATAAACATGGAAATATCTACACTGCTATCTGTATGAACATGGAAATGTCTACACCGCTATCTGTTTCAACATGGAAATATCTACACCGCTATCTGCATGAAAATGGAAATATCTTCAAAGCTATCTGTATGAACATGGAAATAACTACACTGCTATCTGTATGAACATGGAAATATCTACACCGCTATCAGTATGAACAAGGAAATATCTACACCGCTATCTGTATGAACATGGATATATCTACACAGACATCTGGATGAACATGGAAATATCTACACAGCTATCTGTACCAACATGGAAATATCTAAACCGCTATCTACATGAAAATACAAATATCTACACAGCTATCTGCATATACATGGAAATATCTACAAAGCTATCTCTTTACACATGGAAATACCTACACCGCTATCTCTATAAACACGGAAATATCTACACCGCCATCTGTATGAACATGGAAATATGTGCACCGCCATCTGTATAAACATATAAATATCTACACCGCCATCTGTATTAAGTTGGAGATATCTACACCGCTATCTGTATAAACTTGGAAATATCTACACCGCTATCTGTATAAACATGGAAATACCTACACCGCTATCTGTATAAACATGGAAATATCTACACCGCTGCCTGTATAATCATGGAAATATCAGCACCGCTATCTGTATGAACATGGAAATATCTACACCACTATCTGTAGGAACATGGAAATAGCTACACCGCTGCCTGTATAAACATGGAAATATCAGCACCGCTATCTGTATGAACATGGAAATATCTACACCACTATCTGTATGAACATGGATATATCTACACAGCCATCTGGATGAACATGGAAATATCTACACCACTATCTGTATGAACATGGAAATATCTACACCGCTATCTGTGTAAACATGCATATATCTTCACCGCTATCAGTATAAACATGGAAATATCTACACCGCTATCTGTATGAACATGGAAATAGCTACACCGCTATCTGTATGAACATGGAAATATCTACACCGCTATCTGTATGAACATGGATATAACTGCACAGCCATATGGATGAACATTGAAATATCTACACCGCTATCTGTGTAAACATGCATACATCTTCACCGCTATCTGTATAAACATGGAAATATCTACACCGCTATCTGTATGAATATGGAAATATCTACACCGCTATCTGTATGAACATGGAAATATCTACACAGCTATCTGTTTGAACATGGAAATATCTACACCGCTATCTGCATGAAAATGGAAATATCTACACTGCTATGTGCATATACATGGAAATATGTACACAGCTATCTCTTTACACATGGAAAAAACTACACCGCTATCTGTATGAACATGGAAATATCCACACCGCCATCTGTATGAACATGGAAATATCTGCTCCGCCATCTGTATGAACATATAAATATCTACACAGCCATCTGTATTAAGATGGAGATATCTACACCGCTATCTGTATAAACATGGAAATATCTACACCGCTATCTGTATAAACATGGAAATATCTACACCGCTATCTGTAAAAACATGGAAATATCTACACCGCTACCTGTATAAACATGGAAATATCAGCACCGCTATCTGTATGAACATGGAAATATCTACACCGCTATCTGAATGAACATGGAAATATCTACACCGCTATCTGTATGAACATGGATATATCTACACAGCCATCTGGATGAACATGGAAATATCTAAACCGCTATCTGTGTAAACATGCATACATCTTCACCGCTATCTGTATAAACATGGAAATATCTACACCGCTATCTGTATGAACATGGAAATATCTACACCGCTATCTGTATGAACATGGAAATATCTACACCGCTATCTGTTTGAACATGCAAATATCTACACCGCTATCTGCATGAAAATGGAAATATGTACACTGCTATCTGCATATACATGGAAATATCTACACAGCTATCTCTTTACACATGGAAATAGCTACACCGCTATCTGTATGAACATGGAAATATCCACACCGCCATCTGTATGAACATGGAAATATCTGCACTGCTATCTGTATGAACATATAAATATCTACACCACCATCTGTATTAAGATGGAGATATCTACACCGCTATCTGCATAAACATGGAAATATCTACACCGCTATCTGTATAAACATGGAAATATCTACACCTCTATCTGTATAAACATGGAAATATCTACACCGCTACCTGTATAAACATGGAAATATCAGCACCACTTTCTGTATGAACATGGAAATATCTACACCGCTATCTGTATGAACATGGAAATATCTACACCGCTATCTGTATGAACATGGAAATATCTACACCGCTATCAGTATGAACAAGGAAATATCTACACCGCTATCTGTATGAACATGGATATATCTACACAGCCCTCTGGATGAACATGGAAATATCCACACCGCTATCTGTGTAAACATGCGTACATCTTCACCGCTATCTGTATAAACATGGAAATATGTTCACCGCTATCTGTATGAACATGGAAATATCGACACCGCTATCTGTTTGAAGATGGAAATATATACACCGCTATCTGCATGAAAATGAAAATATCTACACAGCTATCTGCATATACATGGAAATATCTACAGAGCTATCTCTTTACACATGGAAATAACTACACCGCTATCTGTATGAACATGGAAATATCTTCACCACCATCTGTCTGAACATGGAAATATCTACACCGCTATCTGTATGAACATGGAAATATCTACACCGCTATCTGTATGAACATGGATATATCTTCACAGCCATCTGGATGAACATGGAAATATCTACACCGCTATCTGTGTAAACATGCATACATCTTCACCTCTATCTGTATAAACATGGAAATATCTGCACCGCTATCGGTATGAACATGGAAATATCTACACCGCTATCTGTATGAACATGGAAATACCTACACCGCTATCTGTTTGGACATGGAAATGTCTACACCGCTATCTGCATGAAATTGGAAATATCTACACTGCTATCTGCATATACATTTAAATATCTACACAGCTATCTCTTTACACATGGAAATAACTACACCGCTATCTGTATGAACATGGAAATATCTACACCGCTCTCTGTGTAATCATGCATACATCTTCACCGCTATCTGTATAAACATGGATATATCTACAGCGCTCTCCCTATAAACTTGGAAATAACTACACCACTATCTCTATCAACATGGAAATATCTAGACCGCCATCTCAATAAACATGGAAATATCTACACCGCCATCTGTATAAACATGGAAATATCTAAACTGCTATCTGTATAAACATGGAAATTTCTACAATGCTATCATTATAAACATGGGAATATCTACACCGCTATCTCTATAAACTTGGAAATATCTACACCGCCATGAGTATCAAGCTGGAAATATCTACACCACTATCTGTGTAAACATGGAAATATCTAAACCGAACTCTGTATAAACATGGAAATACCTACACCGCCATCCATATGAAAATGGAAATATCTACACCGCAATCTCTATGAGCATGGTAATATCTACACCGCCATCTCTATGAACATGGAAATATCTAAACCGCCATCTATTGGAACATGTAAATATCTTCACCGCCATCTGTATGAACATGGAAATACCTACATCGCCATCTGTATGAACATGGAAATATTTACACCGCTAAGTGTATGAACATGGAAATATCTACACCGTCCTCTGCATGAACATGGAAATATCTACAACGCTATCTATATGATCATGGAAATATCTACACCGATATCTGTATGAACATGGAAATATCTACACCGCCATCTGATGGAACATGGAAATATCAACACCGCCATCTCTATGAACATGGAAACATCTACATCGCCATCTGTATAAACATGGAAATGTCTACACCGCCATCTCTATGAACAAGGAAATATCAACACCGCCATTTGTATGATCATGGAAATATCTACACCGCCATCGGTATGAACATGGAAATATCTACACAGCTATCTGTACGAACATGGATATATCTACACCGCCGTCTAGATGAACATGGAAATATCTACACCGCTATCTGTATCAACATGGAAATATCTACACAGCTATCTGCATATACATGGAAATACCTAAACAGATTTCTCTATAAACATGGAAATAACTACACCTCAAACTGTATGAATATGGAAATATCTTCACCACCGTCTGTAGGAACATGGAAATATCTACACCGCCATCTGTATGAACATGGAAATATCTTCACCGGCATCTGTATGAACATGGAAACATCTGCACCGCTAACTCTATGAACATGGAAATATCTACACCGATATCTGTATGTATATGGAAATATCTACACTGCTATCTGTATGTACATGGAAATATCTACACCGCTATCTGTATGAACATGGAAATATCTACTCTGCTATCTGTATGAACATGGAAATATCTACACAGCTATCTGCATATACATGGAAATATCTACACAGCTTTCTCTATAAACATGGAAATAACTACACCGCTATCTCTATAAACTTGGAAATATCTACACCCCCATCTGTAGGAACATGGAAATATCTACACCGCCATCTCTATATACATGGAAATGCCTACACCGCCACTTGTATAAACATGGAAATATCTACACCACCATCTCTTTAAACATGGAAATATCTACACCGTCCTCTGTATGGACATAGAAATATCTACACCGCCATCTCTATGAAGGTGGAATTATCTACACCGGTATCTGTAGGAACATGGAGATATCTACACCGTTATCTGTTTGAACATGGAAATATCTACACCACTATCTGTATGAACATGCAAATATCTACACTGCTATCTGTATGAACATGGAAATATCTACACCGCTATCTGTATAAACATGGAAATAACTACACCGCAATCTCTATAAACATGTAAATAACTACAACGCTATCTGTGTAAACATGGAAATGTCTCCACCACTATCTGTATGAAGATGGAAATATCTACACTGCTATCGGTATAAAATTGGAAATATCTACAACTCTATCTCTATAAACATGGAAATATCTACACCGCTATCTGTATAAACAAGAAAATATCTAGACCGCCATCTCTATAAACATGTAAATACTTACACCGCTATCTGTATAAACATGAAAATATCTACACCGCTATCTGTATAAACATGGAAATATCTACACCGATATCTCTATAAACTTGGAAATAGCTACACCACTATCTCTATAAACATGGAAATATCCAGACCGCCATCTCTATAAACATGGAAATAACTACACCACCATCTGTATAAACATGGAAATAACTACACTGCTATTTCTATGAACATGGAAATATCTAAACCGCTATCTGTATGAACATGTAAATATCCACACCGCTATCTGTATGAACATGGAAATATCTACACCGCTATCTGTATGAACGTGGAAATATCTACACCGCTATCTGTATGAACATGGAAATATGTACACAGCTATCTGTATATCTATGGAAATATTTACACTGCTATCTCTATAAACATGAAAATAACTACACCACTATCTGTATAAACATGGAAATATCTACACTGCCATCTGTATAAACATGGAAATATCTATACCGCCATCTGTAGGTACATGGAAATATCTACACCCCCATCTGCATTAAGATGGAATTATCCACACCGCTATCTGTATGAACATGGAAATATCTACACCGCTATCTGTATGAACGTGGAAATATCTACACCGCTATCTGTATGAACGTGGAAATATCTACACCCCTATCTGTATGAACGTGGAAGTATCTACACCGCTATATGTATGAACGTGGAAATATCTTCACCGCTATCTGTATGAACATGGAAATATCTACACCGCTATCTGTATGAACATGGAAATATCTACACCGTTATCTGTATGAACATGGAAATACCTACACAGTTATCTCCATATCAGTGGAAATATCTACACTGCTATCTCTATAAACATGAAAACAACTACACCGCTATCTGTATAAACATCGATATATCTACACCGCTCTCTCTATAAACTTGGAAATAACTACAACACTATCTCTATAAACATGGAAATATCTAGACCGCCATCTCTATAAACATGGAAATATCTACACCGCTATCACTATAAACAAGGAAATAACTACAAAGCTATCATTATAAACTTGGAAATATCTACACCGCTATCTGTATGAACATGGACAAATCTACAGCGCCATCTGTATGAACATGGAAATATCTACACCGCTATCTGTATGATCATGGAAATATCTACACCACCATCTCTATAAAGGTGGAAATATCTACACCGCTATCTCCATGAACGTAGAAATATCTGCACCGTTATTTGTATGAACATGGAAATATCTACACTGCCATCTGTAGGAACATGGAAATATCTACAGCGCCATCTGTGTTAAGATAGATATATCTACACCGCTATCTGTATAAACATGGAAATATCTACACCGCTATATGTATTAACATGGAAATATCTACACCGCTATCTGTATAAACTTGGAAGTATCTACAACGCCATTTGTACTAAGATGGAAATATCCACACCACTATCTGTATAAACATGGAAATATCTACACCACTATCTCTATAAACATGGAAATATCTCCACCGCTATCTGTATAAACATGGAAACATCCACACCGCTATCTGTAATAAACATGGAAATAACTACACCGCTATTTCTATAAACATGTAAATGTCTACAACGCTATCTGTGTAAAAATGGAATGGTCTATACCACTATCTGTTTAAACATGGAAATATCTACACCGCTTTCTGTATATACATGGAAATATCTACACCGCCATCTCTATAAACATGCAGATATCTACACAACCATCAGTATAAACATGGAAATATCTACACCGCCATCTCTATAAACATGGAAATATCTACACCGCCATCTGTATGATCATGGAAATATCTACACCACCATCTCTGTAAAGGTGGAAATATCTACACGGCTATCTGTATGAACATGGAAATATCTACACCGCTATCTCTATGAACATGGAAATATCTACACCGCTATCTGAATGAACATGGAAATATCTACACCGCTACCTGTATGAACATGGAAATATCTACATAGCTATCTGTATATACATGGAAAACTCTACACCGCGATCTCTATAAACATGAAAAAAAATACACCGCTATCTGCGTAAACATCGACATATCTACACCGCTCTCTCTATTAACTTGGAAATAACTACACCACTATCTCTATAAACATGGAAATATCTAGACCGCCATCTCTATAAACATGGAAATATCTACACCGCCATGTGTATAAACATGGAAATATCTATACTGCTATCGGTATAAACATGGAAATATCTACAATGCTATCATTATAAACATGGAAATGTCTACACCGATATCTCTATAAACTTGGAAATATCTACCCCGCTATGTGTATCAGGATGGAAATATCTACACCGCTATCTGTGTAAACATGGAAATATCTAAACCGAACTCTGTATGAACATGGAAATATCTACACCGCTATCTGTATGAACATGGATATATATACACAGCCATCTGGATGAACATGGAAATAGCTACACCACTATCTGTATGAACATGGAAATATCTACACCGCTATCTGTATGAACATGGATATATCTACACAGCCATCTGGATGAACATGGAAATATCTACACCGCTATCTGTATGAACACGGAAATATGTACACCGCTATCTGTATGAACATGGATATATCTACACAGCCATCTGGATGAACATGGAAATATCTACACCGCTATCTGTACCAACATGGAAATATCTAAACCGCTATCTACATGAAAATACAAATATCTACACAGCTTTCTGCATATACATGGAAATATCTACAAAGTTATCTCTTTACACATGGAAATACCTAAACCGCTATCTCTATAAACACGGAAATATCTACACCGCCATCTGTATGAACATGGAAATATGTGCACCGCCATCTGTATAAACATATAAATATCTACACCGCCATCTGTATTAAGTTGGAGATATCTACACCGCTATCTGTATAAACTTGGAAATATCTACACCGCTATCTGTATAAACATGGAAATACCTGCACCGCTATCTGTATAAACATGGAAATATCTACACCGCTACCTGTATAAACATGGAAATAGCACCGCTATCTGTATGAACATGGAAATATCTACACCGCTATCTCTATGAACATGGAAATAGCTACACTGCTATCTGTATGAACATGGAAATAGCTACACCGCTATCTGTATGAACATGGAAAATCAACACCTCTATCTGTATGAACATGGAAATATCTACACCGCTATCTGTATGAACATGGATATATCTACACAGCCATCTGGATGTACATGGAAATATCTACACCGCTATCTGCATGAACATGGAAATATCTACACCGCTATCAGTGTAAACATGCATACATCTTCACCTCAATCTGTATAAGCATGGAAATATCAACACCGCAATCTGTATGAACGTGGAAATATCTACACCGCTATCTGTTTGAACATGGAAATATCTAAACCGCTATAAGCATGAAAATGGAAATATCTACACAGCTATCTGCATATACATGGAAATATCTACACAGCTATCTCTTTACACATGGAAATAACTACACCGCTATCTGTATGAACATGGAAATATCTGCACCGCCATCTGTATGAACATATAAATATCTACACCACCATCTGTATTAAGATGGAGATATCTACACCGCTATCTGTATGAACATGGAAATATCTACACCGCTATCTGTATAAAGATGGAAATATCTACACCGCTATCTGTATAAACATGGAAATATCAGCACCGCTCTCTGTATGAACATGGAAATATCAGCCCCTCTATCTGTATGAACATGGAAGTATCTACACCGCTATCTCTATGAACATGGAAATATCTACACCGCTATCTGTTTGAACATGGAAATATCTAAACCGCTATCTGCATGAAAATGGAAATATATACACAGCTATCTGCATATACATGGAAATATCTACACAGCTATCTCTTTACACATGGAAATAAATACACCGCTATCTGTATGAACATGGAAATATCTTCACCGCCATCTGTATGAACATGGATATATCTACACATTCATCTGGATGAACATGGAAATATCTACACCGCTATCTTTATGAACATGGAAATATCTACACCGCTATCTGTGTAAACATGCATACAACTTCACCGCTATCTGTATAAACATGGAAATATCTACACTGCTATCTGTATGAACATGGAAATGTCTACACCGCTATCTGTTTCAACATGGAAATATCTACACCGCTATCTGCATGAAAATGGAAATATCTTCAAAGCTATCTGTATGAACATGGAAATAACTACACTGCTATCTGTATGAACATGGAAATATCTACACCGCTATCAGTATGAACAAGGAAATATCTACACCGCTATCTGTATGAACATGGATATATCTACACAGACATCTGGATGAACATGGAAATATCTACACAGCTATCTGTACCAACATGGAAATATCTAAACCGCTATCTACATGAAAATACAAATATCTACACAGCTATCTGCATATACATGGAAATATCTACAAAGCTATCTCTTTACACATGGAAATACCTACACCGCTATCTCTATAAACACGGAAATATCTACACCGCCATCTGTATGAACATGGAAATATGTGCACCGCCATCTGTATAAACATATAAATATCTACACCGCCATCTGTATTAAGTTGGAGATATCTACACCGCTATCTGTATAAACTTGGAAATATCTACACCGCTATCTGTATAAACATGGAAATACCTACACCGCTATCTGTATAAACATGGAAATATCTACACCGCTGCCTGTATAATCATGGAAATATCAGCACCGCTATCTGTATGAACATGGAAATATCTACACCACTATCTGTAGGAACATGGAAATAGCTACACCGCTGCCTGTATAAACATGGAAATATCAGCACCGCTATCTGTATGAACATGGAAATATCTACACCACTATCTGTATGAACATGGATATATCTACACAGCCATCTGGATGAACATGGAAATATCTACACCACTATCTGTATGAACATGGAAATATCTACACCGCTATCTGTGTAAACATGCATATATCTTCACCGCTATCAGTATAAACATGGAAATATCTACACCGCTATCTGTATGAACATGGAAATAGCTACACCGCTATCTGTATGAACATGGAAATATCTACACCGCTATCTGTATGAACATGGATATAACTGCACAGCCATATGGATGAACATTGAAATATCTACACCGCTATCTGTGTAAACATGCATACATCTTCACCGCTATCTGTATAAACATGGAAATATCTACACCGCTATCTGTATGAATATGGAAATATCTACACCGCTATCTGTATGAACATGGAAATATCTACACAGCTATCTGTTTGAACATGGAAATATCTACACCGCTATCTGCATGAAAATGGAAATATCTACACTGCTATGTGCATATACATGGAAATATGTACACAGCTATCTCTTTACACATGGAAAAAACTACACCGCTATCTGTATGAACATGGAAATATCCACACCGCCATCTGTATGAACATGGAAATATCTGCTCCGCCATCTGTATGAACATATAAATATCTACACAGCCATCTGTATTAAGATGGAGATATCTACACCGCTATCTGTATAAACATGGAAATATCTACACCGCTATCTGTATAAACATGGAAATATCTACACCGCTATCTGTAAAAACATGGAAATATCTACACCGCTACCTGTATAAACATGGAAATATCAGCACCGCTATCTGTATGAACATGGAAATATCTACACCGCTATCTGAATGAACATGGAAATATCTACACCGCTATCTGTATGAACATGCAAATATCTACACCGCTATCAGTATGAACAAGGAAATATCTACACCGCTATCTGTATGAACATGGATATATCTACACAGCCCTCTGGATGAACATGGAAATATCCACACCGCTATCTGTGTAAACATGCATATATCTTCACCGCTATCTGTATAAACATGGAAATATCTACACCGCTATCTGTATGAACATGGAAATATCTACACCGCTATCTGTTTGAAGATGGAAATACATACACCGCTATCTGCATGAAAACCGAAATATCTACACAGCTATCTGCATATACATGGAAATATCTACACAGCTATCTCTTTACACATGGAAATAACTACACCGCTATCTGTATGAACATGGAAATATCTACACCGCCATCTGTATGAACATGGAAATATCTGCACCGACATATGTATGAACATATAAATATCTACACCGCCATCTGTATTAAGACGGAGATATCTACACTGCTATCTGAATAAACATGGAAATATCTACACCGCTATCTGTATAAACATGGAAATATCTACACAGCTATCTGTATTACCATGGAAATATCTACACCGCTACCTGTATAAACATGGAAATATCAGCACCGCTATCTGTATGAACATGGAAATATCTACACAGCCATCTGGTTGAACATGGAAATATCTACACCACTATCTGTATGAACATGTAAATATCTACACCGCTATCTGTGTAAACATGCATACATCTTCACCGCTATCAGTATAAACATGGAAATATCTACACCGCTATCTGTATGAACATGGAAATAGCTACACCGCTATCTGTATGAACATGGAAATATCTCCACCGCTATCTGTATAAACATGGAAACATCCACACCGCTATCTGTAATAAACATGGAAATAACTACACCGCTATTTCTATAAACATGTAAATGTCTACAACGCTATCTGTGTAAAAATGGAATGGTCTATACCACTATCTGTTTAAACATGGAAATATCTACACCGCTTTCTGTATATACCTGGAAATATCTACACCGCCATCTCTATAAACATGCAGATATCTACACAACCATCAGTATAAACATGGAAATATCTACACCGCCATCTCTATAAACATGGAAATATCTACACCGCCATCTGTATGATCATGGAAATATCTACACCACCATCTCTGTAAAGGTGGAAATATCTACACGGCTATCTGTATGAACATGGAAATATCTACACCGCTATCTCTATGAACATGGAAATATCTACACCGCTATCTGAATGAACATGGAAATATCTACACCGCTACCTGTATGAACATGGAAATATCTACATAGCTATCTGTATATACGTGGAAAACTCTACACCGCCATCTCTATAAACATGAAAAAAAATACACCGCTATCTGCGTAAACATCGACATATCTACACCGCTCTCTCTATTAACTTGGAAATAACTACACCACTATCTCTATAAACATGGAAATATCTAGACCGCCATCTCTATAAACATGGAAATATCTACACCGCCATGTGTATAAACATGGAAATATCTATACTGCTATCGGTATAAACATGGAAATATCTACAATGCTATCATTATAAACATGGAAATGTCTACACCGATATCTCTATAAACTTGGAAATATCTACCCCGCTATGTGTATCAGGATGGAAATATCTACACCGCTATCTGTGTAAACATGGAAATATCTAAACCGAACTCTGTATGAACATGGAAATATCTACACCGCCATCTCTATATACATGGAATTATCTACACCGCCATCTGTATGAACCTGGAAATATCTACACCGCCATCAGTATGAACATGGAAATATCTACACCGGCATCTCTATGAGCATGGTAATATCTACACCGCCATCTCTATGAACCTGGAAATATCTACACCGCCATCTATTTGAACATGTAAATATATTCACCACCATCAGTATGAACATGGATATATCTACACCGCCATCTGGATGAACATGGAAATATCTACACCGCTATCTGTATGAACATGGAAATATCTACACAGCTATCTGCATATACATGGAAATACCTACACAGATTTCTCTATAAACATGGAAATAACTACACCGCTAACTGTATGAACATGAAAATATCTACACCGCCATCTGTAGGAACATGGAAATATCTACACCGCCATCGGTATGAACATGGAAATATCTTCACCGGCATCTGTATGAACATGGAAACATCTACACCGCTAACTCTATGAACATGGAAATATCTACACCGATATCTGTATGAACATGGAAATATCTCCACTGCTATCTGTATGAACATGGAAATATCTACACCGCTATCTGTATGAACATGGAAATATCTACTCTGCTATTTGCATATACATGGAAATACCTACACAGATTTCTCTATAAACATGGAAATAACTACACCGCTAACTGTATGAACATGAAAATATCTAAACCGCCATCTGTAGGAACATGGAAATATCTACACCGCCATCGGTATGAACATGGAAATATCATCACCGGCATCCGTATGAACATGGAAACATCTACACCGCTAACTCTATGAACATGGAAATATCTACACCGATATCTGTATGAACATGGAAATATCTACACTGCTATCTGTATGAACATGGAAATATCTACACCGCTATCTGTATGAACATGGAAATATCTACTCTGCTATCTGTATGAACATGGAAATATCTACACAGCTATCTGCATATACATGGAAATATCTACATAGCTTTCTCTATAAACATGGAAATAACTACACCGCTATCTCTATAATCTCGGAAATATCTACACCACCATCTGTAGGAACATGGAAATATCTACATCGCCATCTGTATGAACATGGAAATATCTACACCGCCATCTGTAGGAACATGGAAATATCTACACTGGTATCTGTAAAACAGGGAAGTATCTACACCACTATCTCCATAAACATGGAAATATCTACACTGCTATCTGTATAAACATGGAAATATCTACACCGCTAACTCTATAAACATGGAAATCTCTACAACGCTATCTCCAAAAACATAGAAATATCTACAACGCTATCTCTGAACATGGAAATGTCTACACCACTATCTGTATAAACACGGAAATATCTTGACCGCTATCTGTATAAACATGGAAATATCTACACCGCCACCTCTATAAACATGGAAATAACTTCACCGCTATCTGTATAAACTTCAAAATATCTAAAAAGCTATCTCAATACACATGGAAACACCTACAATGCTATCTGTGTAAACATGGAAATTTCTACACAGCCATCTGGGTAAACATGGAAATATCTACACCGCTATCTGTTTAAACATAGAAATATCTACACCGCCATGTGTATAAACATGGAAATATCCACTCCGTCGTCTCTGTAAACATGGAATTATCTACACCACCATCTGTATGAACATGGAAATATCGACACCGCCTTCTCTATAAACAAGGAATTGTCTACACCGCTCTGTGTATGAACATGAAAATATCTACACCGCTATCTGAATAAACATGGAAATATCTACACCGCTATCTCTTTAAACATGGAAATAACTACAATGCTATCTCTATAAACATGGAAATATCTAGACAGCCATCTCTATAAACATGGAAATATCTACACCGCCATCTGTATAAACATGGAATATCTACACCGCTATCTGTGTAAACATGGAAATATCTACACTGCTATCTGTATAAACTTGGAAATATCTTCACCGCTATTTGTATAAACATAGAAATATCTACACCGCCATCTATATAAACATGGAAATATCAAAACTGCCATCTGTAGAAACATGGAAATATCTATACCGCTATCTGTATATACATGGAAATATCTACACCGCTATCCATATAAACATGAAAATATCTACACCGTTATCCGTATGAACATGCAAATAACTACACAGATGTCTCTGTAATCATGGAAATATCAACACCCCTATCTATATAAACATGGATATATCTCCACTGCTCTGTGTAAAACAGGCAAATATCTACACCACTATCTCTATAAACATTGAAATATCTACACTGCTATCTGTATAAACATGGAAATATCCACACCGCTATCTGTATAAACATGGAAATATCTACACCGCTATCTGTATAAGCATGGAAATATCTACTGCACTATGTGTATAAACATGGGAATCTGTACAATGCTATCTGTATAAACATACAAATATCTACACCGCTATCTGTGTAAACATGCATAGACCTTCACCGCTACCTCTATAAACATGGAAATATCTACACCGCTATCTGTATGAACATGGAAATATCCACATCGCTATCTGTATGAACATGGAAATATCTACACCGCTATCTGTTTGAACATGGAAATATCTACACCGCTATCTGCATGAAAATGGAAATATCTACACTTCTATCTGCATATACATTTAAATATCTACACAGCTATATCTTTACACATGGAAATAACTACACTGCTATCTGTATGAACATGGAAATATCTACAACGCCGTCTGTATGAACACGGAAATATATGCACCGCCATCTGTATGAACATATAAATATCTACACCGCCATCTGTATTAAGATGGAGATATCTACACTGATATCTGTATAAACATGGAAATATCTACACCGCCATCTGTATGAACATATAAATATCTACACAGCCATCAGTATTAAGAACGAAATATCTAAACCTCTATCTGTATAAACATGGAAATATCTACACTGCTGCCTGTATAAACAAGGAAATATCAGCACCGCTATCTGTATGAACATGGAAATATCTACACCGCTATCTGTATGAACATGGAAATATCTACTCCGCTATCTGTATGAACATGGAAATAGCTACACCGCTATCTGTATGAACATGGATATATCTACACAGCCATCTGGATGAACATGGAAATATCTACACCGCTATCTGTATAAACATGGGAATATCTACACCGCTATCTGTATGAACATGGAAATATCTACACCGCTATCTGTATGAACATGGAAATATCTACACCGCTATCTGTTTGAACATGGAAATATCTACACCGCTATCTGCATGAAAATGGAAATATCTACACTGCTATCTGCATATACATTTAAATATCTACACAGCTATCTCTTTACACATGGAAATAACTACACTGCTATCTGCATGAACATGGAAATATCTACACCGCCATCTGTATGAACATGGAAATATCTGCACCGCCATCTGTATGAACATATAAATATCTACACCGCAATATGTATTAAGATAGAGATATCTCCACTGCTATCTGTATAAACATGGAAATATCTACACCGCTATCTGTATAAACATGGAAATATCTACACCGCTATCTGTATAAACATGGAAATATCTACACCACTACCTGTATAAAGATGGAAATATCAGCACCGCTATCTTTATGAAAATGGAAATATCTACACCGCCATCTGTATGAACATGGAAATATCTACACCGCTATCTCTATGAACATGGAAATATCTAAACTGCTATCTGTATGAACATCGAAATATCTACACCGCTATCTGTTTGAACATGGAAATATCTACACCGCTGTCTGCATGAAAATGGAAATATCTACACAGCTATCTGCATATACATGGAAATATCTACACAGCAATCTCTTAACACATGGAAATAACTACACCGCTATCTCTATAAACATGGAAATATCTACACCGCTATCTGTATAAAGATGGAAATATCTACACCGCTATCTGTATAAACATGGAAATATCAGCACCGCTCTCTGTATGAACATGGAAATATCAGCCCCTCTATCTGTATGAACATGGAAGTATCTACACCGCTATCTCTATGAACATGGAAATATCTACACCGCTATCTGTTTGAACATGGAAATATCTAAACCGCTATCTGCATGAAAATGGAAATATATACACAGCTATCTGCATATACATGGAAATATCTACACAGCTATCTCTTTACTCATGGAAATAAATACACCGCTATCTGTATGAACATGGAAATATCTTCACCGCCATCTGTATGAACATGGATGTATCTACACATTCATCTGGATGAACATGGAAATATCTATACCGCTATCTTTATGAACATGGAAATATCTACACTGCTATCTGTGTAAACATGCATACATCTTCACCGCTATCTGTATAAACATGGAAATATCTACACTGCTATCTGTATGAACATGGAAATGTCTACACCGCTATCTGTTTGAACATGGAAATATCTACACCGCTGTCTGTGTAAACATGCATACATCTTCACCACTATCTGTATAAACATGGAAATATCTGCACCGCTATCGGTATGAACATGGAAATATCTACACCGATATCTGTATGAACATGGAAATACATACACCGCTATCTGTTTGGACATTGAAATATCTACACCGCTATCTTCATGAAATTGGAAATATCTACACTGTTATCTGCATATACATTTAAATATCTACACAGCTATCTCTTTACACATGGAAAAAACTACACCACTATCTGTATGAACATGGAAATAACTACACCGCCATCTGTATGAACATGGAAGTATCTGCACCGCCATCTGTATGAACATATAAATATCTACACCACCATCTGTATTAAGATGGAGATATCTACACTGCTATCTGTATAAACATGGAAATATCTACACCGCCATCTATATGAACATATAAATACACCGCCATCTCTATTAAGAAGGAAATATCTAAACCGCTATCTGTATAAACATGGAAATATCTACACCGCTGCCTGTATAAACATGGAAATATCAGCACCGCTATCTGTATGAACATGGAAATATCTACACCACTATCTGTATGAACATGGATATATCTACACAGCCATCTGGTTGAACATGGAAATATCTACACCACTATCTGTATGAACATGGAAATATCTACACCGCTATCTGTGTAAACATGCATACATCTTCACCGCTATCAGTATAAACATGGAAATATCTACACCGCTATCTGTATGAACATGGAAATAGCTACACCGCTATCTGTGTGAACATGGAAATATCTACACCGCTAACTGTAGGAACATGGAAATAGCTACACCGCTGCCTGTATAAACATGGAAATATCAGCACCGCTATCTGTATGAACATGGAAATATCTACACAGCCATCTGGTTGAACATGGAAATATCTACACCACTATCTGTATGAACATGTAAATATCTACACCGCTATCTGTGTAAACATGCATACATCTTCACCGCTATCAGTATAAACATGGAAATATCTACACCGCTATCTGTATGAACATGGAAATAGCTACACCGCTATCTGTATGAACATGGAAATATCTACACCGCTATCTGTATGAACATGGATATATCTACACAGCCATCTGGATGAACATGGAAACATCTACACCGCTATCTGTGTAAACATGCATACATCTTCACCGCTATCTGTATAAACATGGAAATATCTACACCGCTATCTGTATGAACATGGAAATATCTACACCGCTATCTGTATGAACATGGAAATATCTACACCGCTATCTGTTTGAACATGGAAATATCTACACCGCTATCTGCATGAAAATGGAAATATGTACACTGCTATCTGCATATACATGGAAATATCTACACAGCTATCTCTTTACACATGGAAATAGCTACACCGCTATCTGTATGAACATGGAAATATCCACACCGCCATCTGTATGAACATGGAAATATCTGCACTGCTATCTGTATGAACATATAAATATCTACACCGCCATCTGTATTAAGATGGAGATATCTACACCGCTATCTGCATAAACATGGAAATATCTACACCGCTATCTGTATAAACATGGAAATATCTACACCTCTATCTGTATAAACATGGAAATATCTACACCGCTACCTGTATAAACATGGAAATATCAGCACCACTTTCTGTATGAACATGGAAATATCTACACCACTATCTGTATGAACATGGAAATATCTACACCGCTATCTGTATGAACATGGAAATATCTACACCGCTATCAGTATGAACAAGGAAATATCTACACCGCTATCTGTATGAACATGGATATATCTACACAGCCCTCTGGATGAACATGGAAATATCCACACCGCTATCTGTGTAAACATGCGTACATCTTCACCGCTATCTGTATAAACATGGAAATATCTTCACCGCTATCTGTATGAACATGGAAATATCGACACCGCTATCTGTTTGAAGATGGAAATATATACACCGCTATCTGCATGAAAACGAAAATATCTACACAGCTATCTGCATATACATGGAAATATCTACAGAGCTATCTCTTTACACATGGAAATAACTACACCGCTATCTGTATGAACATGGAAATATCTTCACCACCATCTGTCTGAACATGGAAATATCTACACCGCTATCTGTATGAACATGGAAATATCTACACCGCTCTCTGTATGAACATGGATATATCTTCACAGCCATCTGGATGAACATGGAAATATCTACACCGCTATCTGTGTAAACATGCATACATCTTCACCTCTATCTGTATAAACATGGAAATATCTGCACCGCTATCGGTATGAACATGGAAATATCTACACCGCTATCTGTATGAACATGGAAATACCTACACCGCTATCTGTTTGGACATGGAAATGTCTACACCGCTATCTGCATGAAATTGGAAATATCTACACTGCTATCTGCATATACATTTAAATATCTACACAGCTATCTCTTTACACATGGAAATAACTACACCGCTATCTGTATGAACATGGAAATATCTACACCGCTCTCTGTGTAATCATGCATACATCTTCACCGCTATCTGTATAAACATGGATATATCTACAGCGCTCTCCCTATAAACTTGGAAATAACTACACCACTATCTCTATCAACATGGAAATATCTAGACCGCCATCTCAATAAACATGGAAATATCTACACCGCCATCTGTATAAACATGGAAATATCTAAACTGCTATCTGTATAAACATGGAAATTTCTACAATGCTATCATTATAAACATGGGAATATCTACACCGCTATCTCTATAAACTTGGAAATATCTACACCGCCATGAGTATCAAGCTGGAAATATCTACACCACTATCTGTGTAAACATGGAAATATCTAAACCGAACTCTGTATAAACATGGAAATACCTACACCGCCATCCATATGAAAATGGAAATATCTACACCGCAATCTCTATGAGCATGGTAATATCTACACCGCCATCTCTATGAACATGGAAATATCTAAACCGCCATCTATTGGAACATGTAAATATCTTCACCGCCATCTGTATGAACATGGAAATACCTACATCGCCATCTGTATGAACATGGAAATATTTACACCGCTAAGTGTATGAACATGGAAATATCTACACCGTCCTCTGCATGAACATGGAAATATCTACAACGCTATCTATATGATCATGGAAATATCTACACCGATATCTGTATGAACATGGAAATATCTACACCGCCATCTGATGGAACATGGAAATATCAACACCGCCATCTCTATGAACATGGAAACATCTACATCGCCATCTGTATAAACATGGAAATGTCTACACCGCCATCTCTATGAACAAGGAAATATCAACACCGCCATTTGTATGATCATGGAAATATCTACACCGCCATCGGTATGAACATGGAAATATCTACACAGCTATCTGTACGAACATGGATATATCTACACCGCCGTCTAGATGAACATGGAAATATCTACACCGCTATCTGTATCAACATGGAAATATCTACACAGCTATCTGCATATACATGGAAATACCTAAACAGATTTCTCTATAAACATGGAAATAACTACACCTCAAACTGTATGAATATGGAAATATCTTCACCACCGTCTGTAGGAACATGGAAATATCTACACCGCCATCTGTATGAACATGGAAATATCTTCACCGGCATCTGTATGAACATGGAAACATCTGCACCGCTAACTCTATGAACATGGAAATATCTACACCGATATCTGTATGTATATGGAAATATCTACACTGCTATCTGTATGTACATGGAAATATCTACACCGCTATCTGTATGAACATGGAAATATCTACTCTGCTATCTGTATGAACATGGAAATATCTACACAGCTATCTGCATATACATGGAAATATCTACACAGCTTTCTCTATAAACATGGAAATAACTACACCGCTATCTCTATAAACTTGGAAATATCTACACCCCCATCTGTAGGAACATGGAAATATCTACACCGCCATCTCTATATACATGGAAATGCCTACACCGCCACTTGTATAAACATGGAAGTATCTACACCACCATCTCTTTAAACATGGAAATATCTACACCGTCCTCTGTATGAACATAGAAATATCTACACCGCCATCTCTATGAAGGTGGAATTATCTACACCGGTATCTGTAGGAACATGGAGATATCTACACCGTTATCTGTTTGAACATGGAAATATCTACACCGCTATCTGTATGAACATGCAAATATCTACACTGCTATCTGTATGAACATGGAAATATCTACACCGCTATCTGTATAAACATGGAAATAACTACACCGCAATCTCTATAAACATGTAAATAACTACAATGCTATCTGTGTAAACATGGAAATGTCTCCACCACTATCTGTATGAAGATGGAAATATCTACACTGCTATCGGTATAAAATTGGAAATATCTACAACTCTATCTCTATAAACATGGAAATATCTACACCGCTATCTGTATAAACAAGAAAATATCTAGACCGCCATCTCTATAAACATGTAAATACTTACACCGCTATCTGTATAAACATGAAAATATCTACACCGCTATCTGTATAGACATGGAAATATCTACACCGATATCTCTATAAACTTGGAAATAGCTACACCACTATCTCTATAAACATGGAAATATCCAGACCGCCATCTCTATAAACATGGAAATAACTACACCACCATCTGCATAAACATGGAAATAACTACACTGCTATTTCTATGAACATGGAAATATCTAAACCGCTATCTGTATGAACATGTAAATATCCACACCGCTATCTGTATGAACATGGAAATATCTACACCGCTATCTGTATGAACGTGGAAATATCTACACCGCTATTTGTATGAACATGGAAATATGTACACAGCTATCTGTATATCTATGGAAATACTTACACTGCTATCTCTATAAACATGAAAATAACTACACCACTATCTGTATAAACATGGAAATATCTACACTGCCATCTGTATAAACATGGAAATATCTATACCGCCATCTGTAGGTACATGGAAATATCTACACCCCCATCTGCATTAAGATGGAATTATCCACACCGCTATCTGTATGAACATGGAAATATCTACACCGCTATCTGTATGAACGTGGAAATATCTACACCGCTATCTGTATGAACGTGGAAATATCTACACCCCTATCTGTATGAACGTGGAAGTATCTACACCGCTATCTGTATGAACGTGGAAATATCTTCACCGCTATCTGTATGAACATGGAAATATCTACACCGCTATCTGTATGAACATGGAAATATCTACACCGTTATCTGTATGAACATGGAAATACCTACACAGTTATCTCCATATCAGTGGAAATATCTACACTGCTATCTCTATAAACATGAAAACAACTACACCGCTATCTGTATAAACATCGATATATCTACACCGCTCTCTCTATAAACTTGGAAATAACTACAACACTATCTCTATAAACATGGAAATATCTAGACCGCCATCTCTATAAACATGGAAATATCTACACCGCTATCACTATAAACAAGGAAATAACTACAAAGCTATCATTATAAACTTGGAAATATCTACACCGCTATCTGTATGAACATGGACAAATCTACAGCGCCATCTGTATGAACATGGAAATATCTTCACCACCATCTGCATGAACATGGAAATATCTACACCGCCATCTGTATGAACATGGAAATATCTACACCGCTATCTGTATGATCATGGAAATATCTACACCACCATCTCTATAAAGGTGGAAATATCTACACCGCTATCTCCATGAACGTAGAAATATCTGCACCGTTATTTGTATGAACATGGAAATATCTACACTGCCATCTGTAGGAACATGGAAATATCTACAGCGCCATCTGTGTAAAGATAGATATATCTACACCGCTATCTGTATAAACATGGAAATATCTACACCGCTATATGTATTAACATGGAAATATCTACACTGCTATCTGTATAAACTTGGAAGTATCTACAACGCCATTTGTACTAAGATGGAAATATCCACACCACTATCTGTATAAACATGGAAATATCTACACCACTATCTCTATAAACATGGAAATATCTCCACCGCCATCTGTATAAACATGGAAACATCCACACCGCTATCTGTAATAAACATGGAAATAACTACACCGCTATTTCTATAAACATGTAAATGTCTACAACGCTATCTGTGTAAAAATGGAATGGTCTATACCACTATCTGTTTAAACATGGAAATATCTACACCGCTTTCTGTATATACATGGAAATATCTACACCGCCATCTCTATAAACATGCAGATATCTACACAACCATCAGTATAAACATGGAAATATCTACACCGCCATCTCTATAAACATGGAAATATCTACACCGCCATCTGTATGATCATGGAAATATCTACACCACCATCTCTGTAAAGGTGGAAATATCTACACGGCTATCTGTATGAACATGGAAATATCTACACCGCTATCTCTATGAACATGGAAATATCTACACCGCTATCTGAATGAACATGGAAATATCTACACCGCTACCTGTATGAACATGGAAATATCTACATAGCTATCTGTATATACATGGAAAACTCTACACCGCGATCTCTATAAACATGAAAAAAAATACACCGCTATCTGCGTAAACATCGACATATCTACACCGCTCTCTCTATTAACTTGGAAATAACTACACCACTATCTCTATAAACATGGAAATATCTAGACCGCCATCTCTATAAACATGGAAATATCTACACCGCCATGTGTATAAACATGGAAATATCTATACTGCTATCGGTATAAACATGGAAATATCTACAATGCTATCATTATAAACATGGAAATGTCTACACCGATATCTCTATAAACTTGGAAATATCTACCCCGCTATGTGTATCAGGATGGAAATATCTACACCGCTATCTGTGTAAACATGGAAATATCTAAACCGAACTCTGTATGAACATGGAAATATATACACTGCTATCTGTATGAACATGGATATATATACACAGCCATCTGGATGAACATGGAAATAGCTACACCACTATCTGTATGAACATGGAAATATCTACACCGCTATCTGTATGAACATGGATATATCTACACAGCCATCTGGATGAACATGGAAATATCTACACCGCTATCTGTATGAACACGGAAATATGTACACCGCTATCTGTATGAACATGGATATATCTACACAGCCATCTGGATGAACATGGAAATATCTACACCGCTATCTGTATGAACACGGAAATATGTACACCGCTATCTGTATGAACATGGATATATCTACACAGCCATCTGGATGAACATGGAAATATCTACACCGCTATCTGTACCAACATGGAAATATCTAAACCGCTATCTACATGAAAATACAAATATCTACACAGCTATCTGCATATACATGGAAATATCTACAAAGCTATCTCTTTACACATGGAAATACCTACACCGCTATCTCTATAAACACGGAAATATCTACACCGCCATCTGTATGAACATGGAAATATGTGCACCGCCATCTGTATAAACATATAAATATCTACACCGCCATCTGTATTAAGTTGGAGATATCTACACCGCTATCTGTATAAACTTGGAAATATCTACACCGCTATCTGTATAAACATGGAAATACCTACACCGCTATCTGTATAAACATGGAAATATCTACACCGCTACCTGTATAAACATGGAAATAGCACCGCTATCTGTATGAACATGGAAATATCTACACCGCTATCTCTATGAACATGGAAATAGCTACACTGCTATCTGTATGAACATGGAAATAGCTGCACCGCTATCTGTATGAACATGGAAATATCTACACCACTATCTGTATGAACATGGAAATATCTACACCGCTATCTGTATGAACATGGATATATCTACACAGCCATCTGGATGTAAATGGAAATATCTACACCGCTATCTGCATGAACATGGAAATATCTACACCGCTATCAGTGTAAACATGCATACATCTTCACCGCAATCTGTATAAGCATGGAAATATCAACACCGCAATCTGTATGAACGTGGAAATATCTACACCGCTATCTGTTTGAACATGGAAATATCTAAACCGCTATAAGCATGAAAATGGAAATATCTACATAGCTATCTGCATATACATGGAAATATCTACACAGCTATCTCTTTACACATGGAAATAACTACACCGCTATCTGTATGAACATGGAAATATCTGCACCGCCATCTGTATGAACATATAAATATCTACACCACCATCTGTATTAAGATGGAGATATCTACACCGCTATCTGTATGAACATGGAAATATCTACACCGCTATCTGTATAAACATGGAAATATCTACACCGCTATCTGTATAAACATGGAAATATCAGCACCGCTCTCTGTATGAACATGGAAATATCAGCCCCTCTATCTGTATGAACATGGAAGTATCTACACCGCTATCTCTATGAACATGGAAATATCTACACCGCTATCTGTTTGAACATGGAAATATCTAAACCGCTATCTGCATGAAAATGGAAATATATAAACAGCTATCTGCATATACATGGAAATATCTACACAGCTATCTCTTTACACATGGAAATAAATACACCGCTATCTGTATGAACATGGAAATATCTTCACCGCCATCTGTATGAACATGGATATATCTACACATTCATCTGGATGAACATGGAAATATCTACACCGCTATCTTTATGAACATGGAAATATCTACACCGCTATCTGTGTAAACATGCATACAACTTCACCGCTATCTGTATAAACATGGAAATATCTACACTGCTATCTGTATGAACATGGAAATGTCTACACCGCTATCTGTTTCAACATGGAAATATCTACACCGCTATCTGCATGAAAATGGAAATATCTACAAAGCTATCTGTATGAACATGGAAATAACTACACTGCTATCTGTATGAACATGGAAATATCTACACCGCTATCAGTATGAACAAGGAAATATCTACACCGCTATCTGTATGAACATGGATATATCTACACAGACATCTGGATGAACATGGAAATATCTACACCGCTATCTGTACCAACATGGAAATATCTAAACCGCTATCTACATGAAAATACAAATATCTACACAGCTATCTGCATATACATGGAAATATCTACAAAGCTATCTCTTTACACATGGAAATACCTACACCGCTATCTCTATAAACACGGAAATATCTACACCGCCATCTGTATGAACATGGAAATATGTGCACCGCCATCTGTATAAACATATAAATATCTACACCGCCATCTGTATTAAGTTGGAGATATCTACACCGCTATCTGTATAAACTTGGAAATATCTACACCGCTATCTGTATAAACATGGAAATACCTACACCGCTATCTGTATAAACATGGAAATATCTACACCGCTGCCTGTATAATCATGGAAATATCAGCACCGCTATCTGTATGAACATGGAAATATCTACACCGCTATCTGTAGGAACATGGAAATAGCTACACCGCTGCCTGTATAAACATGGAAATATCAGCACCGCTATCTGTATGAACATGGAAATATCTACACCACTATCTGTATGAACATGGATATATCTACACAGCCATCTGGATGAACATGGAAATATCTACACCACTATCTGTATGAACATGGAAATATCTACACCGCTATCTGTGTAAACATGCATATATCTTCACCGCTATCAGTATAAACATGGAAATATCTACACCGCTATCTGTATGAACATGGAAATAGCTACACCGCTATCTGTATGAACATGGAAATATCTACACCGCTATCTGTATGAACATGGATATAACTGCACAGCCATCTGGATGAACATTGAAATATCTACACCGCTATCTGTGTAAACATGCATACATCTTCACCGCTATCTGTATAAACATGGAAATATCTACACCGCTATCTGTATGAATATGGAAATATCTACACCGCTATCTGTATGAACATGGAAATATCTACACAGCTATCTGTTTGAACATGGAAATATCTACACCGCTATCTGCATGAAAATGGAAATATCTACACTGCTATGTGCATATACATGGAAATATGTACACAGCTATCTCTTTACACATGCAAAAAACTACACCGCTATCTGTATGAACATGGAAATATCCACACCGCCATCTGTATGAACATGGAAATATCTGCACCGCCATCTGTATGAACATATAAATATCTACACAGCCATCTGTATTAAGATGGAGATATCTACACCGCTATCTGTATAAACATGGAAATATCTACACCGCTATCTGTATAAACATGGAAATATCTACACCGCTATCTGTAAAAACATGGAAATATCTACACCGCTACCTGTATAAACATGGAAATATCAGCACCGCTATCTGTATGAACATGGAAATATCTACACCGCTATCTGAATGAACATGGAAATAACTACACCGCTATCTGTATGAACATGCAAATATCTACACCGCTATCAGTATGAACAAGGAAATATCTACACCGCTATCTGTATGAACATGGATATATCTACACAGCCCTCTGGATGAACATGGAAATATCCACACCGCTATCTGTGTAAACATGCATATATCTTCACCGCTATCTGTATAAACATGGAAATATCTACACCGCTATCTGTATGAACATGGAAATATCTACACTGCTATCTGTTTGAAGATGGAAATATATACACCGCTATCTGCATGAAAACCGAAATATCTACACAGCTATCTGCATACACATGGAAATATCTACACAGCTATCTCTTTACACATGGAAATAACTACACCGCTATCTGTATGAACATGGAAATATCTACACCGCCATCTGTATGAACATGGAAATATCTGCACCGACATATGTATGAACATATAAATATCTACACCGCCATCTGTATTAAGACGGAGATATCTACACTGCTATCTGAATAAACATGGAAATATCTACACCGCTATCTGTATAAACATGGAAATATCTACACCGCTATCTGTATTACCATGGAAATATCTACACCGCTACCTGTATAAACATGGAAATATCAGCACCGCTATCTGTATGAACATGGAAATATCTACACCGCTGCCTGTATAAACATGGAAATATCAGCACGGCTATCTGTATGAACACGGAAATATCTACACCGCTATCTATATGAACATGGAAATAAATACACTGCTATCTGTATGAACATGGAAATAGCTACACCGTTATCTGTATGAACATGGAAATATCTACACCGCTATCTGTAATAAACATGGAAATAACTACACCGCTATTTCTATAAACATGTAAATGTCTACAACGCTATCTGTGTAAAAATGGAATGGTCTATACCACTATCTGTTTAAACATGGAAATATCTACACCGCTTTCTGTATATACATGGAAATATCTACACCGCCATCTCTATAAACATGCAGATATCTACACAACCATCAGTATAAACATGGAAATATCTACACCGCCATCTCTATAAACATGGAAATATCTACACCGCCATCTGTATGATCATGGAAATATCTACACCACCATCTCCGTAAAGGGGGAAATATCTACACGGCTATCTGTATGAACATGGAAATATCTACACCGCTATCTCTATGAACATGGAAATATCTACACCGCTATCTGAATGAACATGGAAATATCTACACCGCTACCTGTATGAACATGGAAATATCTACATAGCTATCTGTATATACATGGAAAACTCTACACCGCGATCTCTATAAACATGAAAAAAAATACACCGCTATCTGCGTAAACATCGACATATCTACACCGCTCTCTCTATTAACTTGGAAATAACTACACCACTATCTCTATAAACATGGAAATATCTAGACCGCCATCTCTATAAACATGGAAATATCTACACCGCCATGTGTATAAACATGGAAATATCTATACTGCTATCGGTATAAACATGGAAATATCTACAATGCTATCATTATAAACATGGAAATGTCTACACCGATATCTCTATAAACTTGGAAATATCTACCCCGCTATGTGTATCAGGATGGAAATATCTACACCGCTATCTGTGTAAACATGGAAATATCTAAACCGAACTCTGTATGAACATGGAAATATATACACCGCTATCTGTATGAACATGGATATATATACACAGCCATCTGGATGAACATGGAAATAGCTACACCACTATCTGTATGAACATGGAAATATCTACACCGCTATCTGTATGAACATGGATATATCTACACAGCCATCTGGATGAACATGGAAATATCTACACCGCTATCTGTATGAACACGGAAATATGTACACCGCTATCTGTATGAACATGGATATATCTACACAGCCATCTGGATGAACATGGAAATATCTACACCGCTATCTGTATGAACACGGAAATATGTACACCGCTATCTGTATGAACATGGATATATCTACACAGCCATCTGGATGAACATGGAAATATCTACACCGCTATCTGTACCAACATGGAAATATCTAAACCGCTATCTACATGAAAATACAAATATCTACACAGCTATCTGCATATACATGGAAATATCTACAAAGCTATCTCTTTACACATGGAAATACCTACACCGCTATCTCTATAAACACGGAAATATCTACACCGCCATCTGTATGAACATGGAAATATGTGCACCGCCATCTGTATAAACATATAAATATCTACACCGCCATCTGTATTAAGTTGGAGATATCTACACCGCTATCTGTATAAACTTGGAAATATCTACACCGCTATCTGTATAAACATGGAAATACCTACACCGCTATCTGTATAAACATGGAAATATCTACACCGCTACCTGTATAAACATGGAAATAGCACCGCTATCTGTATGAACATGGAAATATCTACACCGCTATCTCTATGAACATGGAAATAGCTACACTGCTATCTGTATGAACATGGAAATAGCTACACCGCTATCTGTATGAACATGGAAATATCTACACCACTATCTGTATGAACATGGAAATATCTACACCGCTATCTGTATGAACATGGATATATCTACACAGCCATCTGGATGTAAATGGAAATATCTACACAGCTATCTGCATGAACATGGAAATATCTACACCGCTATCAGTGTAAACATGCATACATCTTCACCGCAATCTGTATAAGCATGGAAATATCAACACCGCAATCTGTATGAACGTGGAAATATCTACACCGCTATCTGTTTGAACATGGAAATATCTAAACCGCTATAAGCATGAAAATGGAAATATCTACACAGCTATCTGCATATACATGGAAATATCTACACAGCTATCTCTTTACACATGGAAATAACTACACCGCTATCTGTATGAACATGGAAATATCTGCACCGCCATCTGTATGAACATATAAATATCTACACCACCATCTGTATTAAGATGGAGATATCTACACCGCTATCTGTATGAACATGGAAATATCTACACCGCTATCTGTATAAACATGGAAATATCTACACCGCTATCTGTATAAACATGGAAATATCAGCACCGCTCTCTGTATGAACATGGAAATATCAGCCCCTCTATCTGTATGAACATGGAAGTATCTACACCGCTATCTCTATGAACATGGAAATATCTACACCGCTATCTGTTTGAACATGGAAATATCTAAACCGCTATCTGCATGAAAATAGAAATATATACACAGCTATCTGCATATACATGGAAATATCTACACAGCTATCTCTTTACACATGGAAATAAATACACCGCTATCTGTATGAACATGGAAATATCTTCACCGCCATCTGTATGAACATGGATATATCTACACATTCATCTGGATGAACATGGAAATATCTACACCGCTATCTTTATGAACATGGAAATATCTACACCGCTATCTGTGTAAACATGCATACAACTTCACCGCTATCTGTATAAACATGGAAATATCTACACTGCTATCTGTATGAACATGGAAATGTCTACACCGCTATCTGTTTCAACATGGAAATATCTACACCGCTATCTGCATGAAAATGGAAATATCTACAAAGCTATCTGTATGAACATGGAAATAACTACACTGCTATCTGTATGAACATGGAAATATCTACACCGCTATCAGTATGAACAAGGAAATATCTACACCGCTATCTGTATGAACATGGATATATCTACACAGCCATCTGGATGAACATGGAAATATCTACACCGCTATCTTTATGAACATGGAAATATCAGCACCGCTATCTGTATGAACATGGAAATATCTACACCGCTATCTGAATGAACATGGAAATAACTACACCGCTATCTGTATGAACATGCAAATATCTACACCGCTATCAGTATGAACAAGGAAATATCTACACCGCTATCTGTATGAACATGGATATATCTACACAGCCCTCTGGATGAACATGGAAATATCCACACCGCTATCTGTGTAAACATGCATATATCTTCACCGCTATCTGTATAAACATGCAAATATCTACACCGCTATCTGTATGAACATGGAAATATCTACACCGCTATCTGTTTGAAGATGGAAATATATACACCGCTATCTGCATGAAAACCGAAATATCTACACAGCTATCTGCATACACATGGAAATATCTACACAGCTATCTCTTTACACATGGAAATAACTACACCGCTATCTGTATGAACATGAAAATATCTACACCGCCATCTGTATGAACATGGAAATATCTGCACCGACATATGTATGAACATATAAATATCTACACCGCCATCTGTATTAAGACGGAGATATCTACACTGCTATCTGAATAAACATGGAAATATCTACACCGCTATCTGTATAAACATGGAAATATCTACACCGCTATCTGTATTACCATGGAAATATCTACACCGCTACCTGTATAAACATGGAAATATCAGCACCGCTATCTGTATGAACATGGAAATATCTACACCGCTGCCTGTATAAACATGGAAATATCAGCACGGCTATCTGTATGAACACGGAAATATCTACACCGCTATCTATATGAACATGGAAATAAATACACTGCTATCTGTATGAACATGGAAATAGCTACACCGTTATCTGTATGAACATGGAAATATCTACACCGCTATCTGTATGAACATGGAAATATCTACACCGCTATCTGTATGAACATGGATATATCTACACAGCCATCTGGATGAACATGGAAATATCTACACCGCTATCTGTATGAACATGGAAATATCTACACCACTATCTGTATGAACATGGATATATCTACAAAGCCATCTGGATGAACATGGAAATATCTACACCGCTATCTGTGTAAACATGCATAGACCTTCACCGCTACCTCTATAAACATGGAAATATCTACACCGCTATCTGTATGAACATGGAAATATCCACACCGCTATCTGTATGAACATGGAAATATCTACACCGCTATCTGTTTGAACGTGGAAATATCTACACCGCTATCTGCATGAAAATGGAAATATCTACACTTCTATCTGCATATACGTTTAAATATCTACACAGCTATATCTTTACACATGGAAATAACTACACTGCTATCTGTATGAACATGGAAATATCTACAACGCCGTCTGTATGAACACGGAAATATATGCACCGCCATCTGTATGAACATATAAATATCTACACCGCCATCAGTATTAAGATGGAGATATCTACACTGCTATCTGTATAAACATGGAAATATCTACACCGCCATCTGTATGAACATATAAATATCTACACAGCCATCAGTATTAAGAACGAAATATCTAAACCTCTATCTGTATAAACATGAAATACCTACACTGCTGCCGGTATAAACAAGGAAATATCAGCACCGCTATCTGTATGAACATGGAAATATCTACACCGCTATCTGTATGAACATGGAAATATCTACTCCGCTATCTGTATGAACATGGAAATAGCTACACCGCTATCTGTATGAACATGGATATATCTACACAGCCATCTGGATGAACATGGAAATATCTACACCGCTATCTGTATAAACATGGGAATATCTACACCGCTATCTGTATGAACATGGAAATATCTACACCGCTATCTGTATGAACATGGAAATATCTACACCGCTATCTGTTTGAACATGGAAATATCTACACCGCTATCTGCATGAAAATGGAAATATCTACACTGCTATCTGCATATACATTTAAATATCTACACAGCTATCTCTTTACACATGGAAATAACTACACTGCTATCTGCATGAACATGGAAATATCTACACCGCCATCTGTATGAACATGGAAATATCTGCACGGCCATCTGTATGAACATATAAATATCTACACCGCAATCTGTATTAAGATAGAGATATCTCCACTGCTATCTGTATAAACATGGAAATATCTACACCGCTATCTGTATAAACATGGAAATATCTACACCGCTATCTGTATAAACATGGAAATATCTACACCGCTATCTGTATAAACATGGAAATATCTACACCACTACCTGTATAAAGATGGAAATATCAGCACCGCTATCTTTATGAAAATGGAAATATCTACACCGCCATCTGTATGAACATGGAAATATCTACACCGCTATCTCTATGAACATGGAAATATCTAAACCGCTATCTGTATGAACATCGAAATATCTACACCGCTATCTGTTTGAACATGGAAATATCTACACCGCTGTCTGCATGAAAATGGAAATATCTACACAGCTATCTGCATATACATGGAAATATCTACACAGCAATCTCTTAACACATGGAAATAACTACACCGCTATCTCTATAAACATGGAAATATCTACACCGCTATCTGTATAAAGATGGAAATATCTACACCGCTATCTGTATAAACATGGAAATATCAGCACCGCTCTCTGCATGAACATGGAAATATCAGCCCCTCTATCTGTATGAACATGGAAGTATCTACACCGCTATCTCTATGAACATGGAAATATCTACACCGCTATCTGTTTGAACATGGAAATATCTAAACCGCTATCTGCATGAAAATGGAAATATATACACAGCTATCTGCATATACATGGAAATATCTACACAGCTATCTCTTTACTCATGGAAATAAATACACCGCTATCTGTATGAACATGGAAATATCTTCACCGCCATCTGTATGAACATGGATGTATCTACACATTCATCTGGATGAACATGGAAATATCTACACCGCTATCTTTATGAACATGGAAATATCTACACTGCTATCTGTGTAAACATGCATACATCTTCACCGCTATCTGTATAAACATGGAAATGTCTACACCGCTATCTGTTTGAACATGGAAATATCTACACCGCTGTCTGTGTAAACATGCATACATCTTCACCACTATCTGTATAAACATGGAAATATCTGCACCGCTATCGGTATGAACATGGAAATATCTACACCGATATCTGTATGAACATGGAAATACATACACCGCTATCTGTTTGGACATTGAAATACCTACACCGCTATCTGCATGAAATTGGAAATATCTACACTGCTATCTGCATATACATTTAAATATCTACACAGCTATCTCTTTACACATGGAAAAAACTACACCACTATCTGTATGAACATGGAAATAACTACACCGCCATCTGTATGAACATGGAAGTATCTGCACCGCCATCTGTATGAACATATAAATATCTACACCACCATCTGTATTAAGATGGAGATATCTACACTGCTATCTGTATAAACATGGAAATATCTACACCGCCATCTGTATAAACATATAAATACACCGCCATCTCTATTAAGAAGGAAATATCTAAACCGCTATCTGTATAAACATGGAAATATCTACACCGCTGCCTGTATAAACATGGAAATATCAGCACCGCTATCTGTATGAACATGGAAATATCTACACCACTATCTGTATGAACATGGATATATCTACACAGCCATCTGGTTGAACATGGAAATATCTACACCACTATCTGTATGAACATGGAAATATCTACACCGCTATCTGTGTAAACATGCATACATCTTCACCGCTATCAGTATAAACATGGAAATACCTACACCGCTATCTGTATGAACATGGAAATAGCTACACCGCTATCTGTGTGAACATGGAAACATCTACACCGCTAACTGTAGGAACATGGAAATAGCTACACCGCTGCCTGTATAAACATGGAAATATCAGCACCGCTATCTGTATGAACATGGAAATATCTACACAGCCATCTGGTTGAACATGGAAATATCTACACCACTATCTGTATGAACATGTAAATATCTACACCGCTATCTGTGTAAACCTGCATACATCTTCACCGCTATCAGTATAAACATGGAAATATCTACACCGCTATCTGTATGAACATGGAAATAGCTACACCGCTATCTGTATGAACATGGAAATATCTACACCGCTATCTGTATGAACATGGATATATCTACACAGCCATCTGGATGAACATGGAAATATCTACACCGCTATCTGTGTAAACATGCATACATCTTCACCGCTATCTGTATAAACATGGAAATATCTACACCGCTATCTGTATGAACATGGAAATATCTACACCGCTATCTGTATGAACATGGAAATATCTACACCGCTATCTGTTTGAACATGGAAATATCTACACCGCTATCTACATGAAAATGGAAATATGTACACTGCTATCTGCATATACATGGAAATATCTACACAGCTATCTCTTTACACATGGAAATAGCTACACCGCTATCTGTATGAACATGGAAATATCCACACCGCCATCTGTATGAACATGGAAATATCTGCACTGCTATCTGTATGAACATGGAAATATCTACACCGCTATCTGTATAAACATGGAAATATCTACACCGCTATCTGTATAAACATGGAAATATCTACACCGCTACCTGTATAAACATGGAAATATCAGCACCACTTTCTGTATGAACATGGAAATATCTACACCGCTATCTGTATGAACATGGAAATATCTACACCGCTATCTGTATGAACATGGAAATATCTACACCGCTATCAGTATGAACAAGGAAATATCTACACCGCTATCTGTATGAACATGGATATATCTACACAGCCCTCTGGATGAACATGGAAATATCCACACCGCTATCTGTGTAAACATGCGTACATCTTCACCGCTATCTGTATAAACATGGAAATATCTTCACCGCTATCTGTATGAACATGGAAATATCGACACCGCTATCTGTTTGAAGATGGAAATGTATACACCGCTATCTGCATGAAAACGAAAATATCTACACAGCTATCTGCATATACATGGAAATATCTACAGAGCTATCTCTTTACGCATGGAAATAACTACACCGCTATCTGTATGAACATGGAAATATCTTCACCACCATCTGTCTGAACATGGAAATATCTACACCGCTATCTGTATGAACATGGAAATATCTACACCGCTATCTGTATGAACATGGATATATCTTCACAGCCATCTGGATGAACATGGAAATATCTACACCGCTATCTGTGTAAACATGCATACATCTTCACCTCTATCTGTATAAACATGGAAATATCTGCACCGCTATCGGTATGAACATGGAAATATCTACACCGCTATCTGTATGAACATGGAAATACCTACACCGCTATCTGTTTGGACATGGAAATGTCTACACCGCTATCTGCATGAAATTGGAAATATCTACACTGCTATCTGCATATACATTTAAATATCTACACAGCTATCTCTTTACACATGGAAATAACTACACCGCTATCTGTATGAACATGGAAATATCTACACCGCTCTCTGTGTAATCATGCATACATCTTCACCGCTATCTGTATAAACATGGATATATCTACAGCGCTCTCCCTATAAACTTGGAAATAACTACACCACTATCTCTATCAACATGGAAATATCTAGACCGCCATCTCAATAAACATGGAAATATCTACACCGCCATCTGTATAAACATGGAAATATCTAAACTGCTATCTGTATAAACATGGAAATTTCTACAATGCTATCATTATAAACATGGGAATATCTACACCGCTATCTCTATAAACTTGGAAATATCTACACCGCCATGAGTATCAAGCTGGAAATATCTACACCACTATCTGTGTAAACATGGAAATATCTAAACCGAACTCTGTATAAACATGGAAATACCTACACCGCCATCCATATGAAAATGGAAATATCTACACCGCAATCTCTATGAGCATGGTAATATCTACACCGCCATCTCTATGAACATGGAAATATCTAAACCGCCATCTATTGGAACATGTAAATATCTTCACCGCCATCTGTATGAACATGGAAATACCTACATCGCCATCTGTATGAACATGGAAATATTTACACCGCTAAGTGTATGAACATGGAAATATCTACACCGTCCTCTGCATGAACATGGAAATATCTACAACGCTATCTATATGATCATGGAAATATCTACACCGATATCTGTATGAACATGGAAATATCTACACCGCCATCTGATGGAACATGGAAATATCAACACCGCCATCTCTATGAACATGGAAACATCTACATCGCCATCTGTATAAACATGGAAATGTCTACACCGCCATCTCTATGAACAAGGAAATATCAACACCGCCATTTGTATGATCATGGAAATATCTACACCGCCATCGGTATGAACATGGAAATATCTACACAGCTATCTGTACGAACATGGATATATCTACACCGCCATCTAGATGAACATGGAAATATCTACACCGCTATCTGTATCAACATGGAAATATCTACACAGCTATCTGCATATACATGGAAATACCTAAACAGATTTCTCTATAAACATGGAAATAACTACACCTCAAACTGTATGAATATGGAAATATCTTCACCACCGTCTGTAGGAACATGGAAATATCTACACCGCCATCTGTATGAACATGGAAATATCTTCACCGGCATCTGTATGAACATGGAAACATCTGCACCGCTAACTCTATGAACATGGAAATATCTACACCGATATCTGTATGTATATGGAAATATCTACACTGCTATCTGTATGTACATGGAAATATCTACACCGCTATCTGTATGAACATGGAAATATCTACTCTGCTATCTGTATGAACATGGAAATATCTACACAGCTATCTGCATATACATGGAAATATCTACACAGCTTTCTCTATAAACATGGAAATAACTACACCGCTATCTCTATAAACTTGGAAATATCTACACCCCCATCTGTAGGAACATGGAAATATCTACACCGCCATCTCTATATACATGGAAATGCCTACACCGCCACTTGTATAAACATGGAAATACCTACACCACCATCTCTTTAAACATGGAAATATCTACACCGTCCTCTGTATGAACATAGAAATATCTACACCGCCATCTCTATGAAGGTGGAATTATCTACACCGGTATCTGTAGGAACATGGAGATATCTACACCGTTATCTGTTTGAACATGGAAATATCTACACCGCAATCTGTATGAACATGCAAATATCTACACTGCTATCTGTATGAACATGGAAATATCTACACCGCTATCTGTATAAACATGGAAATAACTACACCGCAATCTCTATAAACATGTAAATAACTACAACGCTATCTGTGTAAACATGGAAATGTCTCCACCACTATCTGTATGAAGATGGAAATATCTACACTGCTATCGGTATAAAATTGGAAATATCTACAACTCTATCTCTATAAACATGGAAATATCTACACCGCTATCTGTATAAACAAGAAAATATCTAGACCGCCATCTCTATAAACATGTAAATACTTACACCGCTATCTGTATAAACATGAAAATATCCACACCGCTATCTGTATGAACATGGAAATATCTACACCGCTATCTGTATGAACGTGGAAATATCTACACCGCTATTTGTATGAACATGGAAATATGTACACAGCTATCTGTATATCTATGGAAATATTTACACTGCTATCTCTATAAACATGAAAATAACTACACCACTATCTGTATAAACATGGAAATATCTACACTGCCATCTGTATAAACATGGAAATATCTATACCGCCATCTGTAGGTACATGGAAATATCTACACCCCCATCTGCATTAAGATGGAATTATCCACACCGCTATCTGTATGAACATGGAAATATCTACACCGCTATCTGTATGAACGTGGAAATATCTACACCGCTATCTGTATGAACGTGGAAATATCTACACCCCTATCTGTATGAACGTGGAAGTATCTACACCGCTATCTGTATGAACGTGGAAATATCTTCACCGCTATCTGTATGAACGTGGAAATATCTACACCGCTATCTGTATGAACATGGAAATATCTACACCGTTATCTGTATGAACATGGAAATACCTACACAGTTATCTCCATATCAGTGGAAATATCTACACTGCTATCTCTATAAACATGAAAACAACTACACCGCTATCTGTATAAACATCGATATATCTACACCGCTCTCTCTATAAACTTGGAAATAACTACAACACTATCTCTATAAACATGGAAATATCTAGACCGCCATCTCTATAAACATGGAAATATCTACACCGCTATCACTATAAACAAGGAAATAACTACAAAGCTATCATTATAAACTTGGAAATATCTACACCGCTATCTGTATGAACATGGACAAATCTACAGCGCCATCTGTATGAACATGGAAATATCTTCACCACCATCTGCATGAACATGGAAATATCTACACCGCCATCTGTATGAACATGGAAATATCTACACCGCTATCTGTATGATCATGGAAATATCTACACCACCATCTCTATAAAGGTGGAAATATCTACACCGCTATCTCCATGAACGTAGAAATATCTGCACCGTTATTTGTATGAACATGGAAATATCTACACTGCCATCTGTAGGAACATGGAAATATCTACAGCGCCATCTGTGTTAAGATAGATATATCTACACCGCTATCTGTATAAACATGGAAATATCTACACCGCTATATGTATTAACATGGAAATATCTACACCGCTATCTGTATAAACTTGGAAGTATCTACAACGCCATTTGTACTAAGATGGAAATATCCACACCACTATCTGTATAAACATGGAAATATCTACACCACTATCTGTATAAACATGGAAATATCTCCACCGCTATCTGTATAAACATGGAAACATCCACACCGCTATCTGTAATAAACATGGAAATAACTACACCGCTATTTCTATAAACATGTAAATGTCTACAACGCTATCTGTGTAAAAATGGAATGGTCTATACCACTATCTGTTTAAACATGGAAATATCTACACCGCTTTCTGTATATACATGGAAATATCTACACCGCCATCTCTATAAACATGCAGATATCTACACAACCATCAGTATAAACATGGAAATATCTACACCGCCATCTCTATAAACATGGAAATATCTACACCGCCATCTGTATGATCATGGAAATATCTACACCACCATCTCTGTAAAGGTGGAAATATCTACACGGCTATCTGTATGAACATGGAAATATCTACACCGCTATCTCTATGAACATGGAAATATCTACACCGCTATCTGAATGAACATGGAAATATCTACACCGCTACCTGTATGAACATGGAAATATCTACATAGCTATCTGTATATACATGGAAAACTCTACACCGCGATCTCTATAAACATGAAAAAAATACACCGCCATCTACGTAAACATCGACATATCTACACCGCTCTATTAACTTGGAAATAACTACACCACTATCTCTATAAACATGGAAATATCTAGACCGCCATCTCTATAAACATGGAAATATCTACACCGCCATGTGTATAAACATGGAAATATCTATACTGCTATCGGTATAAACATGGAAATATCTACAATGCTATCATTATAAACATGGAAATGTCTACACCGATATCTCTATAAACTTGGAAATATCTACCCCGCTATGTGTATCAGGATGGAAATATCTACACCGCTATCTGTGTAAACATGGAAATATCTAAACCGAACTCTGTATGAACATGGAAATATCTACACCGCTATCTGTATGAACATGGATATATATACACAGCCATCTGGATGAACATGGAAATAGCTACACCACTATCTGTATGAACATGGAAATATCTACACCGCTATCTGTATGAACATGGATATATCTACACAGCCATCTGGATGAACATGGAAATATCTACACCGCTATCTGTATGAACACGGAAATATGTACACCGCTATCTGTATGAACATGGATATATCTACACAGCCATCTGGATGAACATGGAAATATCTACACCGCTATCTGTACCAACATGGAAATATCTAAACCGCTATCTACATGAAAATACAAATATCTACACAGCTATCTGCATATACATGGAAATATCTACAAAGTTATCTCTTTACACATGGAAATACCTAAACCGCTATCTCTATAAACACGGAAATATCTACACCGCCATCTGTATGAACATGGAAATATGTGCACCGCCATCTGTATAAACATATAAATATCTACACCGCCATCTGTATTAAGTTGGAGATATCTACACCGCTATCTGTATAAACTTGGAAATATCTACACCGCTATCTGTATAAACATGGAAATACCTACACCGCTATCTGTATAAACATGGAAATATCTACACCGCTACCTGTATAAACATGGAAATAGCACCGCTATCTGTATGAACATGGAAATATCTACACTGCTATCTCTATGAACATGGAAATAGCTACACTGCTATCTGTATGAACATGGAAATAGCTACACCGCTATCTGTATGAACATGGAAATATCTACACCACTATCTGTATGAACATGGAAATATCTACTCCGCTATCTGTATGAACATGGATATATCTACACAGCCATCTGGATGTACATGGAAATATCTACACCGCTATCTGCATGAACATGGAAATATCTACACCGCTATCAGTGTAAACATGCATACATCTTCACCGCAATCTGTATAAGCATGGAAATATCAACACCGCAATCTGTATGAACGTGGAAATATCTACACCGCTATCTGTTTGAACATGGAAATATCTAAACCGCTATAAGCATGAAAATGGAAATATCTACACAGCTATCTGCATATACATGGAAATATCTACACAGCTATCTCTTTACACATGGAAATAACTACACCGCTATCTGTATGAACATGGAAATATCTGCACCGCCATCTGTATGAACATATAAATATCTACACCACCATCTGTATTAAGATGGAGATATCTACACCGCTATCTGTATGAACATGGAAATATCTACACCGCTATCTGTATAAAGATGGAAATATCTACACCGCTATCTGTATAAACATGGAAATATCAGCACCGCTCTCTGTATGAACATGGAAATATCAGCCCCTCTATCTGTATGAACATGGAAGTATCTACACCGCTATCTCTATGAACATGGAAATATCTACACCGCTATCTGTTTGAACATGGAAATATCTAAACCGCTATCTGCATGAAAATGGAAATATATACACAGCTATCTGCATATACATGGAAATATCTACACAGCTATCTCTTTACACATGGAAATAAATACACCGCTATCTGTATGAACATGGAAATATCTTCACCGCCATCTGTATGAACATGGATATATCTACACATTCATCTGGATAAACATGGAAATATCTACACCGCTATCTTTATGAACATGGAAATATCTACACCGCTATCTGTGTAAACATGCATACAACTTCACCGCTATCTGTATAAACATGGAAATATCTACACTGCTATCTGTATGAACATGGAAATGTCTACACCGCTATCTGTTTCAACATGGAAATATCTACACCGCTATCTGCATGAAAATGGAAATATCTACAAAGCTATCTGTATGAACATGGAAATAACTACACTGCTATCTGTATGAACATGGAAATATCTACACCGCTATCAGTATGAACAAGGAAATATCTACACCGCTATCTGTATGAACATGGATATATCTACACAGCCATCTGGATGAACATGGAAATATCTACACCGCTATCTGTACCAACATGGAAATATCTAAACCGCTATCTACATGAAAATACAAATATCTACACAGCTATCTGCATATACATGGAAATATCTACAAAGCTATCTCTTTACACATGGAAATACCTACACCGCTATCTCTATAAACACGGAAATATCTACACCGCCATCTGTATGAACATGGAAATATGTGCACCGCCATCTGTATAAACATATAAATATCTACACCGCCATCTGCATTAAGTTGGAGATATCTACACCGCTATCTGTATAAACTTGGAAATATCTACACCGCTATCTGTATAAACATGGAAATACCTACACCGCTATCTGTATAAACATGGAAATATCTACACCGCTGCCTGTATAATCATGGAAATATCAGCACCGCTATCTGTATGAACATGGAAATATCTACACCGCTATCTGTAGGAACATGGAAATAGCTACACCGCTGCCTGTATAAACATGGAAATATCAGCACCGCTATCTGTATGAACATGGAAATATCTACACCACTATCTGTATGAACATGGATATATCTACACAGCCATCTGGATGAACATGGAAATATCTACACCACTATCTGTATGAACATGGAAATATCTACACCGCTATCTGTGTAAACATGCATATATCTTCACCGCTATCAGTATAAACATGGAAATATTTACACCGCTATCTGTATGAACATGGAAATAGCTACACCGCTATCTGTATGAACATGGAAATATCTACACCGCTATCTGTATGAACATGGATATAACTGCACAGCCATCTGGATGAACATTGAAATATCTACACCGCTATCTGTGTAAACATGCATACATCTTCACCGCTATCTGTATAAACATGGAAATATCTACACCGCTATCTGTATGAATATGGAAATATCTACACCGCTATCTGTATGAACATGGAAATATCTACACAGCTATCTGTTTGAACATGGAAATATCTACACCGCTATCTGCATGAAAATGGAAATATCTACACTGCTATGTGCATATACATGGAAATATGTACACAGCTATCTCTTTACACATGGAAAAAACTACACCGCTATCTGTATGAACATGGAAATATCCACACCGCCATCTGTATGAACATGGAAATATCTGCACCGCCATCTGTATGAACATATAAATATCTACACAGCCATCTGTATTAAGATGGAGATATCTACACCGCTATCTGTATAAACATGGAAATATCTACACCGCTATCTGTATAAACATGGAAATATCTACACCGCTATCTGTAAAAACATGGAAATATCTACACCGCTACCTGTATAAACATGGAAATATCAGCACCGCTATCTGTATGAACATGGAAATATCTACACCGCTATCTGAATGAACATGGAAATATCTACACCGCTATCTGTATGAACATGCAAATATCTACACCGCTATCAGTATGAACAAGGAAATATCTACACCGCTATCTGTATGAACATGGATATATCTACACAGCCCTCTGGATGAACATGGAAATATCCACACCGCTATCTGTGTAAACATGCGTACATCTTCACCGCTATCTGTATAAACATGGAAATATCTTCACCGCTATCTGTATGAACATGGAAATATCGACACCGCTATCTGTTTGAAGATGGAAATATATACACCGCTATCTGCATGAAAACGAAAATATCTACACAGCTATCTGCATATACATGGAAATATCTACAGAGCTATCTCTTTACACATGGAAATAACTACACCGCTATCTGTATGAACATGGAAATATCTTCACCACCATCTGTCTGAACATGGAAATATCTACACCGCTATCTGTATGAACATGGAAATATCTACACCGCTATCTGTATGAACATGGATATATCTTCACAGCCATCTGGATGAACATGGAAATATCTACACCGCTATCTGTGTAAACATGCATACATCTTCACCTCTATCTGTATAAACATGGAAATATCTGCACCGCTATCGGTATGAACATGGAAATATCTACACCGCTATCTGTATGAACATGGAAATACCTACACCGCTATCTGTTTGGACATGGAAATGTCTACACCGCTATCTGCATGAAATTGGAAATATCTACACTGCTATCTGCATATACATTTAAATATCTACACAGCTATCTCTTTACACATGGAAATAACTACACCGCTATCTGTATGAACATGGAAATATCTACACCGCTCTCTGTGTAATCATGCATACATCTTCACCGCTATCTGTATAAACATGGATATATCTACAGCGCTCTCCCTATAAACTTGGAAATAACTACACCACTATCTCTATCAACATGGAAATATCTAGACCGCCATCTCAATAAACATGGAAATATCTACACCGCCATCTGTATAAACATGGAAATATCTAAACTGCTATCTGTATAAACATGGAAATTTCTACAATGCTATCATTATAAACATGGGAATATCTACACCGCTATCTCTATAAACTTGGAAATATCTACACCGCCATGAGTATCAAGCTGGAAATATCTACACCACTATCTGTGTAAACATGGAAATATCTAAACCGAACTCTGTATAAACATGGAAATACCTACACCGCCATCCATATGAAAATGGAAATATCTACACCGCAATCTCTATGAGCATGGTAATATCTACACCGCCATCTCTATGAACATGGAAATATCTAAACCGCCATCTATTGGAACATGTAAATATCTTCACCGCCATCTGTATGAACATGGAAATACCTACATCGCCATCTGTATGAACATGGAAATATTTACACCGCTAAGTGTATGAACATGGAAATATCTACACCGTCCTCTGCATGAACATGGAAATATCTACAACGCTATCTATATGATCATGGAAATATCTACACCGATATCTGTATGAACATGGAAATATCTACACCGCCATCTGATGGAACATGGAAATATCAACACCGCCATCTCTATGAACATGGAAACATCTACATCGCCATCTGTATAAACATGGAAATGTCTACACCGCCATCTCTATGAACAAGGAAATATCAACACCGCCATTTGTATGATCATGGAAATATCTACACCGCCATCGGTATGAACATGGAAATATCTACACAGCTATCTGTACGAACATGGATATATCTACACCGCCGTCTAGATGAACATGGAAATATCTACACCGCTATCTGTATCAACATGGAAATATCTACACAGCTATCTGCATATACATGGAAATACCTAAACAGATTTCTCTATAAACATGGAAATAACTACACCTCAAACTGTATGAATATGGAAATATCTTCACCACCGTCTGTAGGAACATGGAAATATCTACACCGCCATCTGTATGAACATGGAAATATCTTCACCGGCATCTGTATGAACATGGAAACATCTGCACCGCTAACTCTATGAACATGGAAATATCTACACCGATATCTGTATGTATATGGAAATATCTACACTGCTATCTGTATGTACATGGAAATATCTACACCGCTATCTGTATGAACATGGAAATATCTACTCTGCTATCTGTATGAACATGGAAATATCTACACAGCTATCTGCATATACATGGAAATATCTACACAGCTTTCTCTATAAACATGGAAATAACTACACCGCTATCTCTATAAACTTGGAAATATCTACACCCCCATCTGTAGGAACATGGAAATATCTACACCGCCATCTCTATATACATGGAAATGCCTACACCGCCACTTGTATAAACATGGAAATATCTACACCACCATCTCTTTAAACATGGAAATATCTACACCGTCCTCTGTATGAACATAGAAATATCTACACCGCCATCTCTATGAAGGTGGAATTATCTACACCGGTATCTGTAGGAACATGGAGATATCTACACCGTTATCTGTTTGAACATGGAAATATCTACACCGCTATCTGTATGAACATGCAAATATCTACACTGCTATCTGTATGAACATGGAAATATCTACACCGCTATCTGTATAAACATGGAAATAACTACACCGCAATCTCTATAAACATGTAAATAACTACAACGCTATCTGTGTAAACATGGAAATGTCTCCACCACTATCTGTATGAAGATGGAAATATCTACACTGCTATCGGTATAAAATTGGAAATATCTACAACTCTATCTCTATAAACATGGAAATATCTACACCGCTATCTGTATAAACAAGAAAATATCTAGACCGCCATCTCTATAAACATGTAAATACTTACACCGCTATCTGTATAAACATGAAAATATCTACACCGCTATCTGTATAGACATGGAAATATCTACACCGATATCTCTATAAACTTGGAAATAGCTACACCACTATCTCTATAAACATGGAAATATCCAGACCGCCATCTCTATAAACATGGAAATAACTACACCACCATCTGTATAAACATGGAAATAACTACACTGCTATTTCTATGAACATGGAAATATCTAAACCGCTATCTGTATGAACATGTAAATATCCACACCGCTATCTGTATGAACATGGAAATATCTACACCGCTATCTGTATGAACGTGGAAATATCTACACCGCTATCTGTGTGAACATGGAAATATGTACACAGCTATCTGTATATCTATGGAAATATTTACACTGCTATCTCTATAAACATGAAAATAACTACACCACTATCTGTATAAACATGGAAATATCTACACTGCCATCTGTATAAACATGGAAATATCTATACTGCCATCTGTAGGTACATGGAAATATCTACACCCCCATCTGCATTAAGATGGAATTATCCACACCGCTATCTGTATGAACATGGAAATATCTACACCGCTATCTGTATGAACGTGGAAATATCTACACCGCTATATGTATGAACGTGGAAATATCTACACCCCTATCTGTATGAACGTGGAAGTATCTACACCGCTATCTGTATGAACGTGGAGATATCTTCACCGCTATCTGTATGAACATGGAAATATCTACACCGCTATCTGTATGAACATGGAAATATCTACACCGTTATCTGTATGAACATGGAAATACCTACACAGTTATCTCCATATCAGTGGAAATGTCTACACTGCTATCTCTATAAACATGAAAACAACTACACCGCTATCTGTATAAACATCGATATATCTACACCGCTCTCTCTATAAACTTGGAAATAACTACAACACTATCTCTATAAACATGGAAATATCTAGACCGCCATCTCTATAAACATGGAAATATCTACACCGCTATCACTATAAACAAGGAAATAACTACAAAGCTATCATTATAAACTTGGAAATATCTACACCGCTATCTGTATGAACATGGACAAATCTACAGCGCCATCTGTATGAACATGGAAATATCTTCACCACCATCTGCATGAACATGGAAATATCTACACCGCCATCTGTATGAACATGGAAATATCTACACCGCTATCTGTATGATCATGGAAATATCTACACCACCATCTCTATAAAGGTGGAAATATCTACACCGCTATCTCCATGAACGTAGAAATATCTGCACCGTTATTTGTATGAACATGGAAATATCTACACTGCCATCTGTAGGAACATGGAAATATCTACAGCGCCATCTGTGTTAAGATAGATATATCTACACCGCTATCTGTATAAACATGGAAATATCTACACCGCTATATGTATTAACATGGAAATATCTACACCGCTATCTGTATAAACTTGGAAGTATCTACAACGCCATTTGTACTAAGATGGAAATATCCACACCACTATCTGTATAAACATGGAAATATCTACACCACTATCTCTATAAACATGGAAATATCTCCACCGCTATCTGTATAAACATGGAAACATCCACACCGCTATCTGTAATAAACATGGAAATAACTACACCGCTATTTCTATAAACATGTAAATGTCTACAACGCTATCTGTGTAAAAATGGAATGGTCTATACCACTATCTGTTTAAACATGGAAATATCTACACCGCTTTCTGTATATACATGGAAATATCTACACCGCCATCTCTATAAACATGCAGATATCTACACAACCATCAGTATAAACATGGAAATATCTACACCGCCATCTCTATAAACATGGAAATATCTACACCGCCATCTGTATGATCATGGAAATATCTACACCACCATCTCTGTAAAGGTGGAAATATCTACACGGCTATCTGTATGAACATGGAAATATCTACACCGCTATCTCTATGAACATGGAAATATCTACACCGCTATCTGAATGAACATGGAAATATCTACACCGCTACCTGTATGAACATGGAAATATCTACATAGCTATCTGTATATACATGGAAAACTCTACACCGCGATCTCTATAAACATGAAAAAAAATACACCGCTATCTGCGTAAACATCGACATATCTACACCGCTCTCTCTATTAACTTGGAAATAACTACACCACTATCTCTATAAACATGGAAATATCTAGACCGCCATCTCTATAAACATGGAAATATCTACACCGCCATGTGTATAAACATGGAAATATCTATACTGCTATCGGTATAAACATGGAAATATCTACAATGCTATCATTATAAACATGGAAATGTCTACACCGATATCTCTATAAACTTGGAAATATCTACCCCGCTATGTGTATCAGGATGGAAATATCTACACCGCTATCTGTGTAAACATGGAAATATCTAAACCGAACTCTGTATGAACATGGAAATATCTACACCGCTATCTGTATGAACATGGATATATATACACAGCCATCTGGATGAACATGGAAATAGCTACACCACTATCTGTATGAACATGGAAATATCTACACCGCTATCTGTATGAACATGGATATATCTACACAGCCATCTGGATGAACATGGAAATATCTACACCGCTATCTGTATGAACACGGAAATATGTACACCGCTATCTGTATGAACATGGATATATCTACACAGCCATCTGGATGAACATGGAAATATCTACACCGCTATCTGTACCAACATGGAAATATCTAAACCGCTATCTACATGAAAATACAAATATCTACACAGCTATCTGCATATACATGGAAATATCTACAAAGTTATCTCTTTACACATGGAAATACCTAAACCGCTATCTCTATAAACACGGAAATATCTACACCGCCATCTGTATGAACATGGAAATATGTGCACCGCCATCTGTATAAACATATAAATATCTACACCGCCATCTGTATTAAGTTGGAGATATCTACACCGCTATCTGTATAAACTTGGAAATATCTACACCGCTATCTGTATAAACATGGAAATACCTACACCGCTATCTGTATAAACATGGAAATATCTACACCGCTACCTGTATAAACATGGAAATAGCACCGCTATCTGTATGAACATGGAAATATCTACACTGCTATCTCTATGAACATGGAAATAGCTACACTGCTATCTGTATGAACATGGAAATAGCTACACCGCTATCTGTATGAACATGGAAATATCTACACCACTATCTGTATGAACATGGAAATATCTACTCCGCTATCTGTATGAACATGGATATATCTACACAGCCATCTGGATGTACATGGAAATATCTACACCGCTATCTGCATGAACATGGAAATATCTACACCGCTATCAGTGTAAACATGCATACATCTTCACCGCAATCTGTATAAGCATGGAAATATCAACACCGCAATCTGTATGAACGTGGAAATATCTACACCGCTATCTGTTTGAACATGGAAATATCTAAACCGCTATAAGCATGAAAATGGAAATATCTACACAGCTATCTGCATATACATGGAAATATCTACACAGCTATCTCTTTACACATGGAAATAACTACACCGCTATCTGTATGAACATGGAAATATCTGCACCGCCATCTGTATGAACATATAAATATCTACACCACCATCTGTATTAAGATGGAGATATCTACACCGCTATCTGTATGAACATGGAAATATCTACACCGCTATCTGTATAAAGATGGAAATATCTACACCGCTATCTGTATAAACATGGAAATATCAGCACCGCTCTCTGTATGAACATGGAAATATCAGCCCCTCTATCTGTATGAACATGGAAGTATCTACACCGCTATCTCTATGAACATGGAAATATCTACACCGCTATCTGTTTGAACATGGAAATATCTAAACCGCTATCTGCATGAAAATGGAAATATATACACAGCTATCTGCATATACATGGAAATATCTACACAGCTATCTCTTTACACATGGAAATAAATACACCGCTATCTGTATGAACATGGAAATATCTTCACCGCCATCTGTATGAACATGGATATATCTACACATTCATCTGGATAAACATGGAAATATCTACACCGCTATCTTTATGAACATGGAAATATCTACACCGCTATCTGTGTAAACATGCATACAACTTCACCGCTATCTGTATAAACATGGAAATATCTACACTGCTATCTGTATGAACATGGAAATGTCTACACCGCTATCTGTTTCAACATGGAAATATCTACACCGCTATCTGCATGAAAATGGAAATATCTACAAAGCTATCTGTATGAACATGGAAATAACTACACTGCTATCTGTATGAACATGGAAATATCTACACCGCTATCAGTATGAACAAGGAAATATCTACACCGCTATCTGTATGAACATGGATATATCTACACAGCCATCTGGATGAACATGGAAATATCTACACCGCTATCTGTACCAACATGGAAATATCTAAACCGCTATCTACATGAAAATACAAATATCTACACAGCTATCTGCATATACATGGAAATATCTACAAAGCTATCTCTTTACACATGGAAATACCTACACCGCTATCTCTATAAACACGGAAATATCTACACCGCCATCTGTATGAACATGGAAATATGTGCACCGCCATCTGTATAAACATATAAATATCTACACCGCCATCTGCATTAAGTTGGAGATATCTACACCGCTATCTGTATAAACTTGGAAATATCTACACCGCTATCTGTATAAACATGGAAATACCTACACCGCTATCTGTATAAACATGGAAATATCTACACCGCTGCCTGTATAATCATGGAAATATCAGCACCGCTATCTGTATGAACATGGAAATATCTACACCGCTATCTGTAGGAACATGGAAATAGCTACACCGCTGCCTGTATAAACATGGAAATATCAGCACCGCTATCTGTATGAACATGGAAATATCTACACCACTATCTGTATGAACATGGATATATCTACACAGCCATCTGGATGAACATGGAAATATCTACACCACTATCTGTATGAACATGGAAATATCTACACCGCTATCTGTGTAAACATGCATATATCTTCACCGCTATCAGTATAAACATGGAAATATTTACACCGCTATCTGTATGAACATGGAAATAGCTACACCGCTATCTGTATGAACATGGAAATATCTACACCGCTATCTGTATGAACATGGATATAACTGCACAGCCATCTGGATGAACATTGAAATATCTACACCGCTATCTGTGTAAACATGCATACATCTTCACCGCTATCTGTATAAACATGGAAATATCTACACCGCTATCTGTATGAATATGGAAATATCTACACCGCTATCTGTATGAACATGGAAATATCTACACAGCTATCTGTTTGAACATGGAAATATCTACACCGCTATCTGCATGAAAATGGAAATATCTACACTGCTATGTGCATATACATGGAAATATGTACACAGCTATCTCTTTACACATGGAAAAAACTACACCGCTATCTGTATGAACATGGAAATATCCACACCGCCATCTGTATGAACATGGAAATATCTGCACCGCCATCTGTATGAACATATAAATATCTACACAGCCATCTGTATTAAGATGGAGATATCTACACCGCTATCTGTATAAACATGGAAATATCTACACCGCTATCTGTATAAACATGGAAATATCTACACCGCTATCTGTAAAAACATGGAAATATCTACACCGCTACCTGTATAAACATGGAAATATCAGCACCGCTATCTGTATGAACATGGAAATATCTACACCGCTATCTGAATGAACATGGAAATATCTACACCGCTATCTGTATGAACATGCAAATATCTACACCGCTATCAGTATGAACAAGGAAATATCTACACCGCTATCTGTATGAACATGGATATATCTACACAGCCCTCTGGATGAACATGGAAATATCCACACCGCTATCTGTGTAAACATGCGTACATCTTCACCGCTATCTGTATAAACATGGAAATATCTTCACCGCTATCTGTATGAACATGGAAATATCGACACCGCTATCTGTTTGAAGATGGAAATATATACACCGCTATCTGCATGAAAACGAAAATATCTACACAGCTATCTGCATATACATGGAAATATCTACAGAGCTATCTCTTTACACATGGAAATAACTACACCGCTATCTGTATGAACATGGAAATATCTTCACCACCATCTGTCTGAACATGGAAATATCTACACCGCTATCTGTATGAACATGGAAATATCTACACCGCTATCTGTATGAACATGGATATATCTTCACAGCCATCTGGATGAACATGGAAATATCTACACCGCTATCTGTGTAAACATGCATACATCTTCACCTCTATCTGTATAAACATGGAAATATCTGCACCGCTATCGGTATGAACATGGAAATATCTACACCGCTATCTGTATGAACATGGAAATACCTACACCGCTATCTGTTTGGACATGGAAATGTCTACACCGCTATCTGCATGAAATTGGAAATATCTACACTGCTATCTGCATATACATTTAAATATCTACACAGCTATCTCTTTACACATGGAAATAACTACACCGCTATCTGTATGAACATGGAAATATCTACACCGCTCTCTGTGTAATCATGCATACATCTTCACCGCTATCTGTATAAACATGGATATATCTACAGCGCTCTCCCTATAAACTTGGAAATAACTACACCACTATCTCTATCAACATGGAAATATCTAGACCGCCATCTCAATAAACATGGAAATATCTACACCGCCATCTGTATAAACATGGAAATATCTAAACTGCTATCTGTATAAACATGGAAATTTCTACAATGCTATCATTATAAACATGGGAATATCTACACCGCTATCTCTATAAACTTGGAAATATCTACACCGCCATGAGTATCAAGCTGGAAATATCTACACCACTATCTGTGTAAACATGGAAATATCTAAACCGAACTCTGTATAAACATGGAAATACCTACACCGCCATCCATATGAAAATGGAAATATCTACACCGCAATCTCTATGAGCATGGTAATATCTACACCGCCATCTCTATGAACATGGAAATATCTAAACCGCCATCTATTGGAACATGTAAATATCTTCACCGCCATCTGTATGAACATGGAAATACCTACATCGCCATCTGTATGAACATGGAAATATTTACACCGCTAAGTGTATGAACATGGAAATATCTACACCGTCCTCTGCATGAACATGGAAATATCTACAACGCTATCTATATGATCATGGAAATATCTACACCGATATCTGTATGAACATGGAAATATCTACACCGCCATCTGATGGAACATGGAAATATCAACACCGCCATCTCTATGAACATGGAAACATCTACATCGCCATCTGTATAAACATGGAAATGTCTACACCGCCATCTCTATGAACAAGGAAATATCAACACCGCCATTTGTATGATCATGGAAATATCTACACCGCCATCGGTATGAACATGGAAATATCTACACAGCTATCTGTACGAACATGGATATATCTACACCGCCGTCTAGATGAACATGGAAATATCTACACCGCTATCTGTATCAACATGGAAATATCTACACAGCTATCTGCATATACATGGAAATACCTAAACAGATTTCTCTATAAACATGGAAATAACTACACCTCAAACTGTATGAATATGGAAATATCTTCACCACCGTCTGTAGGAACATGGAAATATCTACACCGCCATCTGTATGAACATGGAAATATCTTCACCGGCATCTGTATGAACATGGAAACATCTGCACCGCTAACTCTATGAACATGGAAATATCTACACCGATATCTGTATGTATATGGAAATATCTACACTGCTATCTGTATGTACATGGAAATATCTACACCGCTATCTGTATGAACATGGAAATATCTACTCTGCTATCTGTATGAACATGGAAATATCTACACAGCTATCTGCATATACATGGAAATATCTACACAGCTTTCTCTATAAACATGGAAATAACTACACCGCTATCTCTATAAACTTGGAAATATCTACACCCCCATCTGTAGGAACATGGAAATATCTACACCGCCATCTCTATATACATGGAAATGCCTACACCGCCACTTGTATAAACATGGAAATATCTACACCACCATCTCTTTAAACATGGAAATATCTACACCGTCCTCTGTATGAACATAGAAATATCTACACCGCCATCTCTATGAAGGTGGAATTATCTACACCGGTATCTGTAGGAACATGGAGATATCTACACCGTTATCTGTTTGAACATGGAAATATCTACACCGCTATCTGTATGAACATGCAAATATCTACACTGCTATCTGTATGAACATGGAAATATCTACACCGCTATCTGTATAAACATGGAAATAACTACACCGCAATCTCTATAAACATGTAAATAACTACAACGCTATCTGTGTAAACATGGAAATGTCTCCACCACTATCTGTATGAAGATGGAAATATCTACACTGCTATCGGTATAAAATTGGAAATATCTACAACTCTATCTCTATAAACATGGAAATATCTACACCGCTATCTGTATAAACAAGAAAATATCTAGACCGCCATCTCTATAAACATGTAAATACTTACACCGCTATCTGTATAAACATGAAAATATCTACACCGCTATCTGTATAGACATGGAAATATCTACACCGATATCTCTATAAACTTGGAAATAGCTACACCACTATCTCTATAAACATGGAAATATCCAGACCGCCATCTCTATAAACATGGAAATAACTACACCACCATCTGTATAAACATGGAAATAACTACACTGCTATTTCTATGAACATGGAAATATCTAAACCGCTATCTGTATGAACATGTAAATATCCACACCGCTATCTGTATGAACATGGAAATATCTACACCGCTATCTGTATGAACGTGGAAATATCTACACCGCTATCTGTGTGAACATGGAAATATGTACACAGCTATCTGTATATCTATGGAAATATTTACACTGCTATCTCTATAAACATGAAAATAACTACACCACTATCTGTATAAACATGGAAATATCTACACTGCCATCTGTATAAACATGGAAATATCTATACTGCCATCTGTAGGTACATGGAAATATCTACACCCCCATCTGCATTAAGATGGAATTATCCACACCGCTATCTGTATGAACATGGAAATATCTACACCGCTATCTGTATGAACGTGGAAATATCTACACCGCTATATGTATGAACGTGGAAATATCTACACCCCTATCTGTATGAACGTGGAAGTATCTACACCGCTATCTGTATGAACGTGGAGATATCTTCACCGCTATCTGTATGAACATGGAAATATCTACACCGCTATCTGTATGAACATGGAAATATCTACACCGTTATCTGTATGAACATGGAAATACCTACACAGTTATCTCCATATCAGTGGAAATGTCTACACTGCTATCTCTATAAACATGAAAACAACTACACCGCTATCTGTATAAACATCGATATATCTACACCGCTCTCTCTATAAACTTGGAAATAACTACAACACTATCTCTATAAACATGGAAATATCTAGACCGCCATCTCTATAAACATGGAAATATCTACACCGCTATCACTATAAACAAGGAAATAACTACAAAGCTATCATTATAAACTTGGAAATATCTACACCGCTATCTGTATGAACATGGACAAATCTACAGCGCCATCTGTATGAACATGGAAATATCTTCACCACCATCTGCATGAACATGGAAATATCTACACCGCCATCTGTATGAACATGGAAATATCTACACCGCTATCTGTATGATCATGGAAATATCTACACCACCATCTCTATAAAGGTGGAAATATCTACACCGCTATCTCCATGAACGTAGAAATATCTGCACCGTTATTTGTATGAACATGGAAATATCTACACTGCCATCTGTAGGAACATGGAAATATCTACAGCGCCATCTGTGTTAAGATAGATATATCTACACCGCTATCTGTATAAACATGGAAATATCTACACCGCTATATGTATTAACATGGAAATATCTACACCGCTATCTGTATAAACTTGGAAGTATCTACAACGCCATTTGTACTAAGATGGAAATATCCACACCACTATCTGTATAAACATGGAAATATCTACACCACTATCTCTATAAACATGGAAATATCTCCACCGCTATCTGTATAAACATGGAAACATCCACACCGCTATCTGTAATAAACATGGAAATAACTACACCGCTATTTCTATAAACATGTAAATGTCTACAACGCTATCTGTGTAAAAATGGAATGGTCTATACCACTATCTGTTTAAACATGGAAATATCTACACCGCTTTCTGTATATACATGGAAATATCTACACCGCCATCTCTATAAACATGCAGATATCTACACAACCATCAGTATAAACATGGAAATATCTACACCGCCATCTCTATAAACATGGAAATATCTACACCGCCATCTGTATGATCATGGAAATATCTACACCACCATCTCTGTAAAGGTGGAAATATCTACACGGCTATCTGTATGAACATGGAAATATCTACACCGCTATCTCTATGAACATGGAAATATCTACACCGCTATCTGAATGAACATGGAAATATCTACACCGCTACCTGTATGAACATGGAAATATCTACATAGCTATCTGTATATACATGGAAAACTCTACACCGCGATCTCTATAAACATGAAAAAAAATACACCGCTATCTGCGTAAACATCGACATATCTACACCGCTCTCTCTATTAACTTGGAAATAACTACACCACTATCTCTATAAACATGGAAATATCTAGACCGCCATCTCTATAAACATGGAAATATCTACACCGCCATGTGTATAAACATGGAAATATCTATACTGCTATCGGTATAAACATGGAAATATCTACAATGCTATCATTATAAACATGGAAATGTCTACACCGATATCTCTATAAACTTGGAAATATCTACCCCGCTATGTGTATCAGGATGGAAATATCTACACCGCTATCTGTGTAAACATGGAAATATCTAAACCGAACTCTGTATGAACATGGAAATATCTACACCGCTATCTGTATGAACATGGATATATATACACAGCCATCTGGATGAACATGGAAATAGCTACACCACTATCTGTATGAACATGGAAATATCTACACCGCTATCTGTATGAACATGGATATATCTACACAGCCATCTGGATGAACATGGAAATATCTACACCGCTATCTGTATGAACACGGAAATATGTACACCGCTATCTGTATGAACATGGATATATCTACACAGCCATCTGGATGAACATGGAAATATCTACACCGCTATCTGTACCAACATGGAAATATCTAAACCGCTATCTACATGAAAATACAAATATCTACACAGCTATCTGCATATACATGGAAATATCTACAAAGTTATCTCTTTACACATGGAAATACCTAAACCGCTATCTCTATAAACACGGAAATATCTACACCGCCATCTGTATGAACATGGAAATATGTGCACCGCCATCTGTATAAACATATAAATATCTACACCGCCATCTGTATTAAGTTGGAGATATCTACACCGCTATCTGTATAAACTTGGAAATATCTACACCGCTATCTGTATAAACATGGAAATACCTACACCGCTATCTGTATAAACATGGAAATATCTACACCGCTACCTGTATAAACATGGAAATAGCACCGCTATCTGTATGAACATGGAAATATCTACACTGCTATCTCTATGAACATGGAAATAGCTACACTGCTATCTGTATGAACATGGAAATAGCTACACCGCTATCTGTATGAACATGGAAATATCTACACCACTATCTGTATGAACATGGAAATATCTACTCCGCTATCTGTATGAACATGGATATATCTACACAGCCATCTGGATGTACATGGAAATATCTACACCGCTATCTGCATGAACATGGAAATATCTACACCGCTATCAGTGTAAACATGCATACATCTTCACCGCAATCTGTATAAGCATGGAAATATCAACACCGCAATCTGTATGAACGTGGAAATATCTACACCGCTATCTGTTTGAACATGGAAATATCTAAACCGCTATAAGCATGAAAATGGAAATATCTACACAGCTATCTGCATATACATGGAAATATCTACACAGCTATCTCTTTACACATGGAAATAACTACACCGCTATCTGTATGAACATGGAAATATCTGCACCGCCATCTGTATGAACATATAAATATCTACACCACCATCTGTATTAAGATGGAGATATCTACACCGCTATCTGTATGAACATGGAAATATCTACACCGCTATCTGTATAAAGATGGAAATATCTACACCGCTATCTGTATAAACATGGAAATATCAGCACCGCTCTCTGTATGAACATGGAAATATCAGCCCCTCTATCTGTATGAACATGGAAGTATCTACACCGCTATCTCTATGAACATGGAAATATCTTCACCGCTATCTGTTTGAACATGGAAATATCTAAACCGCTATCTGCATGAAAATGGAAATATATACACAGCTATCTGCATATACATGGAAATATCTACACAGCTATCTCTTTACACATGGAAATAAATACACCGCTATCTGTATGAACATGGAAATATCTTCACCGCCATCTGTATGAACATGGATATATCTACACATTCATCTGGATAAACATGGAAATATCTACACCGCTATCTTTATGAACATGGAAATATCTACACCGCTATCTGTGTAAACATGCATACAACTTCACCGCTATCTGTATAAACATGGAAATATCTACACTGCTATCTGTATGAACATGGAAATGTCTACACCGCTATCTGTTTCAACATGGAAATATCTACACCGCTATCAGTATGAACAAGGAAATATCTACACCGCTATCTGTATGAACATGGATATATCTACACAGCCATCTGGATGAACATGGAAATATCTACACCGCTATCTGTACCAACATGGAAATATCTAAACCGCTATCTACATGAAAATACAAATATCTACACAGCTATCTGCATATACATGGAAATATCTACAAAGCTATCTCTTTACACATGGAAATACCTACACCGCTATCTCTATAAACACGGAAATATCTACACCGCCATCTGTATGAACATGGAAATATGTGCACCGCCATCTGTATAAACATATAAATATCTACACCGCCATCTGTATTAAGTTGGAGATATCTACACCGCTATCTGTATAAACTTGGAAATATCTACACCGCTATCTGTATAAACATGGAAATACCTTCACCGCTATCTGTATAAACATGGAAATATCTACACCGCTGCCTGTATAATCATGGAAATATCAGCACCGCTATCTGTATGAACATGGAAATATCTACACCGCTATCTGTAGGAACATGGAAATAGCTACACCGCTGCCTGTATAAACATGGAAATATCAGCACCGCTATCTGTATGAACATGGAAATATCTACACCACTATCTGTATGAACATGGATATATCTACACAGCCATCTGGATGAACATGGAAATATCTACACCACTATCTGTATGAACATGGAAATATCTACACCGCTATCTGTGTAAACATGCATATATCTTCACCGCTATCAGTATAAACATGGAAATATCTACACCGCTATCTGTATGAACATGGAAATAGCTACACCGCTATCTGTATGAACATGGAAATATCTACACCGCTATCTGTATGAACATGGATATAACTGCACAGCCATCTGGATGAACATTGAAATATCTACACCGCTATCTGTGTAAACATGCATACATCTTCACCGCTATCTGTATAAACATGGAAATATCTACACCGCTATCTGTATGAATATGGAAATATCTACACCGCTATCTGTATGAACATGGAAATATCTACACAGCTATCTGTTTGAACATGGAAATATCTACACCGCTATCTGCATGAAAATGGAAATATCTACACTGCTATGTGCATATACATGGAAATATGTACACAGCTATCTCTTTACACATGGAAAAAACTACACCGCTATCTGTATGAACATGGAAATATCCACACCGCCATCTGTATGAACATGGAAATATCTGCACCGCCATCTGTATGAACATATAAATATCTACACAGCCATCTGTATTAAGATGGAGATATCTACACCGCTATCTGTATAAACATGGAAATATCTACACCGCTATCTGTATAAACATGGAAATATCTACACCGCTATCTGTAAAAACATGGAAATATCTACACCGCTACCTGTATAAACATGGAAATATCAGCACCGCTATCTGTATGAACATGGAAATATCTACACCGCTATCTGAATGAACATGGAAATATCTACACCGCTATCTGTATGAACATGCAAATATCTACACCGCTATCAGTATGAACAAGGAAATATCTACACCGCTATCTGTATGAACATGGATATATCTACACAGCCCTCTGGATGAACATGGAAATATCCACACCGCTATCTGTGTAAACATGCGTACATCTTCACCGCTATCTGTAAACATGGAAATATCTTCACCGCTATCTGTATGAACATGGAAATATCGACACCGCTATCTGTTTGAAGATGGAAATATATACACCGCTATCTGCATGAAAACGAAAATATCTACACAGCTATCTGCATATACATGGAAATATCTACAGAGCTATCTCTTTACACATGGAAATAACTACACCGCTATCTGTATGAACATGGAAATATCTTCACCACCATCTGTCTGAACATGGAAATATCTACACCGCTATCTGTATGAACATGGAAATATCTACACTGCTATCTGTATGAACATGGATATATCTTCACAGCCATCTGGATGAACATGGAAATATCTACACCGCTATCTGTGTAAACATGCATACATCTTCACCTCTATCTGTATAAACATGGAAATATCTGCACCGCTATCGGTATGAACATGGAAATATCTACACCGCTATCTGTATGAACATGGAAATACCTACACCGCTATCTGTTTGGACATGGAAATGTCTACACCGCTATCTGCATGAAATTGGAAATATCTACACTGCTATCTGCATATACATTTAAATATCTACACAGCTATCTCTTTACACATGGAAATAACTACACCGCTATCTGTATGAACATGGAAATATCTACACCGCTCTCTGTGTAATCATGCATACATCTTCACCGCTATCTGTATAAACATGGATATATCTACAGCGCTCTCCCTATAAACTTGGAAATAACTACACCACTATCTCTATCAACATGGAAATATCTAGACCGCCATCTCAATAAACATGGAAATATCTACACCGCCATCTGTATAAACATGGAAATATCTAAACTGCTATCTGTATAAACATGGAAATTTCTACAATGCTATCATTATAAACATGGGAATATCTACACCGCTATCTCTATAAACTTGGAAATATCTACACCGCCATGAGTATCAAGCTGGAAATATCTACACCACTATCTGTGTAAACATGGAAATATCTAAACCGAACTCTGTATAAACATGGAAATACCTACACCGCCATCCATATGAAAATGGAAATATCTACACCGCAATCTCTATGAGCATGGTAATATCTACACCGCCATCTCTATGAACATGGAAATATCTAAACCGCCATCTATTGGAACATGTAAATATCTTCACCGCCATCTGTATGAACATGGAAATACCTACATCGCCATCTGTATGAACATGGAAATATTTACACCGCTAAGTGTATGAACATGGAAATATCTACACCGTCCTCTGCATGAACATGGAAATATCTACAACGCTATCTATATGATCATGGAAATATCTACACCGATATCTGTATGAACATGGAAATATCTACACCGCCATCTGATGGAACATGGAAATATCAACACCGCCATCTCTATGAACATGGAAACATCTACATCGCCATCTGTATAAACATGGAAATGTCTACACCGCCATCTCTATGAACAAGGAAATATCAACACCGCCATTTGTATGATCATGGAAATATCTACACCGCCATCGGTATGAACATGGAAATATCTACACAGCTATCTGTACGAACATGGATATATCTACACCGCCGTCTAGATGAACATGGAAATATCTACACCGCTATCTGTATCAACATGGAAATATCTACACAGCTATCTGCATATACATGGAAATACCTAAACAGATTTCTCTATAAACATGGAAATAACTACACCTCAAACTGTATGAATATGGAAATATCTTCACCACCGTCTGTAGGAACATGGAAATATCTACACCGCCATCTGTATGAACATGGAAATATCTTCACCGGCATCTGTATGAACATGGAAACATCTGCACCGCTAACTCTATGAACATGGAAATATCTACACCGATATCTGTATGTATATGGAAATATCTACACTGCTATCTGTATGTACATGGAAATATCTACACCGCTATCTGTATGAACATGGAAATATCTACTCTGCTATCTGTATGAACATGGAAATATCTACACAGCTATCTGCATATACATGGAAATATCTACACAGCTTTCTCTATAAACATGGAAATAACTACACCGCTATCTCTATAAACTTGGAAATATCTACACCCCCATCTGTAGGAACATGGAAATATCTACACCGCCATCTCTATATACATGGAAATGCCTACACCGCCACTTGTATAAACATGGAAATATCTACACCACCATCTCTTTAAACATGGAAATATCTACACCGTCCTCTGTATGAACATAGAAATATCTACACCGCCATCTCTATGAAGGTGGAATTATCTACACCGGTATCTGTAGGAACATGGAGATATCTACACCGTTATCTGTTTGAACATGGAAATATCTACACCGCTATCTGTATGAACATGCAAATATCTACACTGCTATCTGTATGAACATGGAAATATCTACACCGCTATCTGTATAAACATGGAAATAACTACACCGCAATCTCTATAAACATGTAAATAACTACAACGCTATCTGTGTAAACATGGAAATGTCTCCACCACTATCTGTATGAAGATGGAAATATCTACACTGCTATCGGTATAAAATTGGAAATATCTACAACTCTATCTCTATAAACATGGAAATATCTACACCGCTATCTGTATAAACAAGAAAATATCTAGACCGCCATCTCTATAAACATGTAAATACTTACACCGCTATCTGTATAAACATGAAAATATCTACACCGCTATCTGTATAGACATGGAAATATCTACACCGATATCTCTATAAACTTGGAAATAGCTACACCACTATCTCTATAAACATGGAAATATCCAGACCGCCATCTCTATAAACATGGAAATAACTACACCACCATCTGTATAAACATGGAAATAACTACACTGCTATTTCTATGAACATGGAAATATCTAAACCGCTATCTGTATGAACATGTAAATATCCACACCGCTATCTGTATGAACATGGAAATATCTACACCGCTATCTGTATGAACGTGGAAATATCTACACCGCTATCTGTGTGAACATGGAAATATGTACACAGCTATCTGTATATCTATGGAAATATTTACACTGCTATCTCTATAAACATGAAAATAACTACACCACTATCTGTATAAACATGGAAATATCTACACTGCCATCTGTATAAACATGGAAATATCTATACCGCCATCTGTAGGTACATGGAAATATCTACACCCCCATCTGCATTAAGATGGAATTATCCACACCGCTATCTGTATGAACATGGAAATATCTACACCGCTATCTGTATGAACGTGGAAATATCTACACCGCTATCTGTATGAACGTGGAAATATCTACACCCCTATCTGTATGAACGTGGAAGTATCTACACCGCTATCTGTATGAACGTGGAAATATCTTCACCGCTATCTGTATGAACATGGAAATATCTACACCGCTATCTGTATGAACATGGAAATATCTACACCGTTATCTGTATGAACATGGAAATACCTACACAGTTATCTCCATATCAGTGGAAATATCTACACTGCTATCTCTATAAACATGAAAACAACTACACCGCTATCTGTATAAACATCGATATATCTACACCGCTCTCTCTATAAACTTGGAAATAACTACAACACTATCTCTATAAACATGGAAATATCTAGACCGCCATCTCTATAAACATGGAAATATCTACACCGCTATCACTATAAACAAGGAAATAACTACAAAGCTATCATTATAAACTTGGAAATATCTACACCGCTATCTGTATGAACATGGACAAATCTACAGCGCCATCTGTATGAACATGGAAATATCTTCACCACCATCTGCATGAACATGGAAATATCTACACCGCCATCTGTATGAACATGGAAATATCTACACCGCTATCTGTATGATCATGGAAATATCTACACCACCATCTCTATAAAGGTGGAAATATCTACACCGCTATCTCCATGAACGTAGAAATATCTGCACCGTTATTTGTATGAACATGGAAATATCTACACTGCCATCTGTAGGAACATGGAAATATCTACAGCGCCATCTGTGTTAAGATAGATATATCTACACCGCTATCTGTATAAACATGGAAATATCTACACCGCTATATGTATTAACATGGAAATATCTACACCGCTATCTGTATAAACTTGGAAGTATCTACAACGCCATTTGTACTAAGATGGAAATATCCACACCACTATCTGTATAAACATGGAAATATCTACACCACTATCTCTATAAACATGGAAATATCTCCACCGCCATCTGTATAAACATGGAAACATCCACACCGCTATCTGTAATAAACATGGAAATAACTACACCGCTATTTCTATAAACATGTAAATGTCTACAACGCTATCTGTGTAAAAATGGAATGGTCTATACCACTATCTGTTTAAACATGGAAATATCTACACCGCTTTCTGTATATACATGGAAATATCTACACCGCCATCTCTATAAACATGCAGATATCTACACAACCATCAGTATAAACATGGAAATATCTACACCGCCATCTCTATAAACATGGAAATATCTACACCGCCATCTGTATGATCATGGAAATATCTACACCACCATCTCTGTAAAGGTGGAAATATCTACACGGCTATCTGTATGAACATGGAAATATCTACACCGCTATCTCTATGAACATGGAAATATCTACACCGCTATCTGAATGAACATGGAAATATCTACACCGCTACCTGTATGAACATGGAAATATCTACATAGCTATCTGTATATACATGGAAAACTCTACACCGCGATCTCTATAAACATGAAAAAAAATACACCGCTATCTGCGTAAACATCGACATATCTACACCGCTCTCTCTATTAACTTGGAAATAACTACACCACTATCTCTATAAACATGGAAATATCTAGACCGCCATCTCTATAAACATGGAAATATCTACACCGCCATGTGTATAAACATGGAAATATCTATACTGCTATCGGTATAAACATGGAAATATCTACAATGCTATCATTATAAACATGGAAATGTCTACACCGATATCTCTATAAACTTGGAAATATCTACCCCGCTATGTGTATCAGGATGGAAATATCTACACCGCTATCTGTGTAAACATGGAAATATCTAAACCGAACTCTGTATGAACATGGAAATATCTACACCGCCATCTCTATAAACATGGAATTATCTACACCGCCATCTGTATGAACCTGGAAATATCTACACCGCCATCAGTATGAACATGGAAATATCTACACCGGCATCTCTATGAGCATGGTAATATCTACACCGCCATCTCTATGAACCTGGAAATATCTACACCGCCATCTATTTGAACATGTAAATATATTCACCACCATCAGTATGAACATGGATATATCTACACCGCCATCTGGATGAACATGGAAATATCTACACCGCTATCTGTATGAACATGGAAATATCTACACAGCTATCTGCATATACATGGAAATACCTACACAGATTTCTCTATAAACATGGAAATAACTACACCGCTAACTGTATGAACATGAAAATATCTACACCGCCATCTGTAGGAACATGGAAATATCTACACCGCCATCGGTATGAACATGGAAATATCTTCACCGGCATCTGTATGAACATGGAAACATCTACACCGCTAACTCTATGAACATGGAAATATCTACACCGATATCTGTATGAACATGGAAATATCTCCACTGCTATCTGTATGAACATGGAAATATCTACACCGCTATCTGTATGAACATGGAAATATCTACTCTGCTATTTGCATATACATGGAAATACCTACACAGATTTCTCTATAAACATGGAAATAACTACACCGCTAACTGTATGAACATGAAAATATCTAAACCGCCATCTGTAGGAACATGGAAATATCTACACCGCCATCGGTATGAACATGGAAATATCATCACCGGCATCCGTATGAACATGGAAACATCTACACCGCTAACTCTATGAACATGGAAATATCTACACCGATATCTGTATGAACATGGAAATATCTACACTGCTATCTGTATGAACATGGAAATATCTACACCGCTATCTGTATGAACATGGAAATATCTACTCTGCTATCTGTATGAACATGGAAATATCTACACAGCTATCTGCATATACATGGAAATATCTACACAGCTTTCTCTATAAACATGGAAATAACTACACCGCTATCTCTATAATCTTGGAAATATCTCCACCACCATCTGTAGGAACATGGAAATATCTACACCGCCATCTGTAGGAACATGGAAATATCTACACTGGTATCTGTAAAACAGGGAAGTATCTACACCACTATCTCCATAAACATGGAAATATCTACACTGCTATCTGTATAAACATGGAAATATCTACACCGCTAACTCTATAAACATGGAAATCTCTACAACGCTATCTCCAAAAACATAGAAATATCTACAACGCTATCTCTGAACATGGAAATGTCTACACCACTATCTGTATAAACACGGAAATATCTTGACCGCTATCTGTATAAACATGGAAATATCTACACCGCCACCTCTATAAACATGGAAATAACTTCACCGCTATCTGTATAAACTTCAAAATATCTAAAAAGCTATCTCAATACACATGGAAACACCTACAATGCTATCTGTGTAAACATGGAAATTTCTACACAGCCATCTGGGTAAACATGGAAATATCTACACCGCTATCTGTTTAAACATAGAAATATCTACACCGCCATGTGTATAAACATGGAAATATCCACTCCGTCGTCTCTATAAACATGGAATTATCTACACCACCATCTGTATGAACATGGAAATATCGACACCGCCTTCTCTATAAACAAGGAATTGTCTACACCGCTCTGTGTATGAACATGAAAATATCTACACCGCTATCTGAATAAACATGGAAATATCTACACCGCTATCTCTTTAAACATGGAAATAACTACAATGCTATCTCTATAAACATGGAAATATCTAGACAGCCATCTCTATAAACATGGAAATATCTACACCGCCATCTGTATAAACATGGAATATCTACACCGCTATCTGTGTAAACATGGAAATATCTACACTGCTATCTGTATAAACTTGGAAATATCTTCACCGCTATTTGTATAAACATAGAAATATCTACACCGCCATCTATATAAACATGGAAATATCAAAACTGCCATCTGTAGAAACATGGAAATATCTATACCGCTATCTGTATATACATGGAAATATCTACACCGCTATCCATATAAACATGAAAATATCTACACCGTTATCCGTATGAACATGCAAATAACTACACAGATGTCTCTGTAATCATGGAAATATCAACACCCCTATCTATATAAACATGGATATATCTCCACTGCTCTGTGTAAAACAGGCAAATATCTACACCACTATCTCTATAAACATTGAAATATCTACACTGCTATCTGTATAAACATGGAAATATCCACACCGCTATCTGTATAAACATGGAAATATCTACACCGCTATCTGTATAAGCATGGAAATATCTACTGCACTATGTGTATAAACATGGGAATCTGTACAATGCTATCTGTATAAACATACAAATATCTACACCGCTATCTGTATGAACATAGAAATATCTACACCACTATCTGTATAAACATGGAAATATCTACACTGCTATCTGTATAAACTTGGAAATATCTACACCGCTATCTGCATAAACATGAAAATATCTACACATCTATCCGTATGAAGATGGAAATAACTACACCGCTATCTGTATAAACATGGAAATATCTTCACCACTATCTCTATATACACTTAAATATTTACACCGCTATCTATATAAACATGGAACTATCTACAACGCTGTCTGTGTACACATGGAAAGGTATACACCACGCTCTGTGTAAACACGGAAATATCTACACCGCCATCTCTACAAACATGGAAATATCTACACCGCCATCTGTATAAACATGGAATATCTACACCGCAATCTCTATAAACATGGAAATAACTACACCGCCAACTGTATGAACATGGAAATATCTACACCGCTATCGGTATGAACATGGAAATATCTACACCGCTATCTCTATAAACATGGAAATATCTACAACGCTATCTCTGTAAACATGGAAATAACTACACCGGTATCTCTATAAATATGGAAATATCTACACCGCCATCTCCATAAACATGGAAATATCTTCACCACCATCTGTATAAACATGGAAATATGTACACCGCCATCTGTATAAACATGGAAAGATCTACACCACCATCTGTGTAAAGATAGAAATATCTACACTGCTATCTGTATAAACATGGAAATGTCTACACAGCTATCTGTATAAACATGGAAATATCTACACCGCTGTATGTATAAACATGAAAATATCTACACAACTATCTGCATGAACACGGAAATATCTACACCGTTTTATTTATAAACATGGAAATATCTTCACTGCTATCTGTATATACATGGAAATATCTACACCGCTATCTCTATAAACATGGAAATATCTACAACGATATCTGTGTAAACATGGAAATGTCTACATCGTTATCTGTATAAACACGTAAATATCTACACCACTATCTCTATAAACATGGAAATATCTACACCGCCAACTCTATAAACATGGAAATACCTATACCGCTATCTCTATGAACATGGAAATACCTACACCGCCATCAGTATGAGCATGGAAATATCTACACCGCCATCTGTATGAACATGGAAATATGTACACTGCCATATTTAAGATCATGAAAATATCTGCACCGCCATCTGTATGAAAATGGAAATATCTACACCGCCATGTCTATAAACATGGAAATATCTAAACCGCCATCTGTATGAAAATGGAAATATCTACACTGCCATTTGTATAAAAATGGAAATCTCTACACCGCTATCTATATGAATATGGAAATATCTACAAAGCTATCTGTATAAACATGGAAATATCTACACCGCTATCTGTATAAACATGGAAATATCTACTCCGCTATCTCTATAAAATGGAAATATCTACACCGCTATCTGTATAAACATGGAAATAACTACACCGCTACCTGTATAAACATTGAAATATCTACACCGCTGTCTGTATTAACCTGGAAATGTCTACACCGCTATCTCTATAAACATGGAAATATCTACACCGCTATCTCTATAAACACGGAAATATCTACACTGCTGTCTCTATAAACATTAAGACATTTAGACCGCTATCTATAAACATGGAAATATCTACACCGCTATCTGTATAAACATGGAAATATCTACACCGCTATCTTTATAAACATGGAAATATCTACACCGCTCTCTCTATAAACATGGAAATATCTACACCGCTATCTGTATAAACATGGAATTATCTACACCGCTACCTGTGGAAACGTGGAAACATCTACAACGCTGTCTCTATAGACATGGAAATATCTACACCGCTGTCTCTATAAACCTGGAAATATCTACACCGCTATCTCTATAAACATGAAAATATCCACACCGCTATCTCTATAAACATGGAAATATCCACACCGCTATCTGTATAAACATGGAAATATCCACACCGCTATCTGTATAGACATGGAAATATCTACACCGCTATCGGTATAAACATGGAAATATCTACACCGCTATCTGTATAAATATGGAAATATCTACACCGCTACCTGTGGAAACGTGGAAACATCTACAACGCTGTCTGTATAGACATGGAGATATCTACACCGCTATCTGTATAAACATGGAAATATCTACACCACTATCTGTATAAACATGAAAATATCTACACAGCTATCTGTATGAACATGGTAATATATACACCGCCATCTGTATAAACATGGAAATATCTACACCGCCATCTATATAAACACGGAAATATCTACACCGCTATCGGTATAAACATGGAAATATCTACACCACTATCTGTATAAACATGGAAATATCTACACCGCTGTCTACTCCTTCTTTCTACACCTTCTATCTACACCTTCTTTCTAGGACCCACTGACTCTCTTTTAATCTGATCTTCCATTCAGACTTCCCTCCCAGGCATTGTGGAGTTTCATCTGCAAGCTACTCTCTACACAGTGTTTCTGAAAAGGATGGCTTCATTCTTACAAAGTGATGTCAGACTTCTAGAGTGAATTTATTTTGGAGGTGTTTGTCAAGACCGAATGCTGCCAGGGAGCCCCCTAGAGCTCAGACTCATGTCCTCACGCAGGCATTGGAATTGGTTTGTTGTCAATGAAGTTTTACAAAACTCTGATTTTGTTTTTGTTTTTGTTTTTTTGAGACAGAGTCTTCCTCTGTCGCCCAGACTGGAGTGCAGTGGTGCGATCTCAGCTCACTGTAACCTCCAACTCCTGGGTTGAAGCGATTTTCCTGCCTCAGCTGGGACTACAGCACACGCCACCATGCCTGGCTAATTTTTTGTATTTTTAGTAGAGACAGGGTTTCACCTTGTTAGCAAGGATGTTCTCGATCTCCTGACCTCGTGATCCGCCCGGCTTGGCCTCCCAAAGTGCTGGGATTACAGGTGTGAGCCACTGCGCCTAGCCTGCAAAGCTCTTTCTTAATAAAAGCTGAGACTGGTCTCAGAGAATACAACAGCAAGAAGAGAAAAATTCATCCCTGGTTCAAGGACCACACACGCAGGGATCAAGGTGGAAAGAGATGGTTGTTGGAGAGAATGTCATAGAGACCCATGTTTAACTCATTCATGTCCTCAAGTTGAACAGTGCTTTGTTGTTGGGGGCCGAATGCATCAGGTCTCCAGGATGTGCAGTTCAGATGCCCAACACTTTCCAGATGGTAGATTAAAAGTCTCTGCTTAAATATTGAGGCTGGTGGTTCTGTTACTGAGAGCTGTACACTTAAGAGCCTCCAACACATGATTGTGGGTGTCCCACAATAAAACACTTGCTGCAATATTCAACCCCAGACTTGGCTTGAAGAGGAAGATCCCTTCTGATGGTGAGGAGGAGGATGCCGAACCATCCAAGGTCAAGGTGGAGACCCTGCATAAGCTGTGCTAGTCAATACAGGCAGGACTCCTTGCACCTCAGATAATTATCTGATTGGGACTCCATAGACCATAAGTTTAAAGAAGGTACTGCTCAAACCCAAGTGGATCATTTCTTGGGCAAAACTTAAAGACCCAATGAAGTGAAAACACCTATTATTTTGCTCTGGTTATGGGAAAGAGGATATCTCCTGTTAGCATACTGCAATGGTATACCTAGCAATTCAGATACTAGTTTGTCTGGGAGCAGTCAGGAAACATGAACAGGAAGCAGAAGAGTCACCCCATTCCCTTGAATAAATGGGCTCTGATGACCCTGGAGGATGGAGCTCTAAATGAAAAAAATGGAACAATCAGACTGGGTGCCAGATGTCAGCAGTGAGACAGATGGTGAGGCCAGGTAAAGTCACATGCAGCATCCAACAACCTCTCTCATTCCTAATAAAAAGATAGTAAGGGCTCCTTTGACTCTCAGCTTATAAAGATTAGCCTACATCTGGCAGGCTCTCCAGAGGTGAGATTCTGGGACTCTGAGTCTGGAAAAAACATTACTGGAAACTAGGATCTGGGAAGAAGCTGTCCCCTCTCGTCATCCTCAGCCTTCATTCATGCTGCCACTGTAGAGCAGTCATATAGACTCTGAGCATGACATCCTCAATGTTAGACAGAGCTTGTCTGGGGTCACAGCATGGTGAGAAAAGGAGCCAGAACTGGATAGAGAGGCGCTGGAGAGGACAGAGGGAGAGATGTTGGTTAACATTCAGTAAGGAGGGCTGCCCAATCCATACTTGAGCATGCGAAGCCTGGCATCACCTCATATATAGAAATATGACCCTGGGGACAGAGTTCTGAGACACAGCAGAGCAAAAAACCATGTCGTCTTTACCTCCAAGAAGAAAAGTTTAAATGAAGTTGGAAGAGACTTTTGCAGGTACTGTGAAGAACACACTAGGGAGAAAGAGAAATAAACATTCTCTGCACTCTCTTGGAGGCTTTATTCTTCCAGATGCTTAGATTGCAAGTAATAATAACCCAGACTACATTAACAGGAAAAAGAATAATGTATTAGCTCATAGAACTGAAAGCACAGGAATAAGTGCCTGTTTCAGGCAAAATTAGATCCAAGGCCTCCAACAATGTTTTCTGGAAATTGTTGCTCTGATTCTGCTTTCCTCTTGATGTGATTTGGATGTGTGTCACTGCCCAAATCTCATTTTGAATTATAATTTCCAATGTTAGCAGGAGGGCCTGGTGGGAAGTGATTTAAATCATGAGGCCAAATTTCTCATGAATTGTTCGGCACAGTCCCCTTGGTGCTGTCCTCAAAATAGTGAGCAAGTTCTCGAGAGATCTGGCCATTTAAAAGTGTATGAAACCGAGACAGCCAAGTGTAAAGGGGTCCCCAGAGAAACTCCAAATGGCCTGCGCACTGGGAGGGGTGCACACTGGGGTGGAGCCTCGGGAAGTTGGTGCTGTTTGCAGCCGGAAGGAGCCTGGCCCCTCCTCTTCCTGGGCGGAATGTGGGATTCAGTCTGTGAGGCGGGAAGCACACTAGCAGGGTTCTGGCTTTGTAGAAGGTCCCTGTTGGGGTTTTTTTCCCTTTTGCCCAATAATTTCCATTTATTCTCACCCTTCAAAGTGTCTGCAAGCCTGATCTCTCATGGCCGTGTGACAAGAACCCAGCTCTTAGCTGAACTAAGGGAAAAGTCCTACAACAAAACCTCCCTCCCCACTCTCTATCTCTCTTCCTCCTGCTCCAACTATGAGAGAAGCCTGCTCTCCTTTCACCTTCCCCCATGATTGTGCAGCCTGAAGAACCATGAGCCAATTAAACCTCTTTTCTTATAAATTATCCAGTCTTAGGTATTTATTTATAGCAATGTGAGAATGAACTAATAGACTTCTCTATTAAGCTTCATTTTCAGGCAGGCTCCCTCACCCCTTCTGGAGAACATCAGCTACTCTAGGCTTACAGTCTACAGTTTAACAATCCCAGGGAAAAAAACAAGACCCTTTTTCAATATTTCCAGCAAAAGTCCAGGCATTGATACCAATTGGTACAGCTTGGTCCTGTGCCCATCATTGGTTGGGCCAATTAGTGTGCCTAGAAGGACATGTGGTCTGATACATTAAGCTCACATCATGACCTTGCCTCTGACACCTGTAGGAGGGATGAGAGCTCCTCTTTATAGGACTGAATTGAGAGTGGGAGGGCTTAGCTCTCCAGAAGAAAACAGGTGCACTGTTCCTCAAAGAAGGAGTGTTGGGAAGGTGAAACAAGTGTTCACTCACCCAGTGGCCTAGGAAGCCACTTCTGCCATAAAATTGCAATACGGGTAAATGCTGGCGCTCTGAACACAGACAGGGGTGGGCTTGAGTCCTTATGACTTATTAGTATGAGCTCAGTGAATGATTTCACTCCTCTAGGCCTCAGGTTTCTCACTGTAAAGTGAGAATACTGCCTTCTTTGTGGGTATACTGGGAGAGTGAAATGAAACAATATTAAATATTCATTCAAAGCTAAAATTAATAGTACCTTTTCCCAACCTCCCCTAGCAGCTTCAGCTTAGATTAAACTGTAAGTAGATTTTGTCTGCTTTCTTCATAACTATTTCCCTATTCTTTATAGAAAGTAGGCATCCTTGTATACAGTTGCCATAGTGTCAACATTTGTTGAATAAATGAATGAATGATGACAAAATTAATACATTTCTGGAGAATTCCTACTTTTCAAATATCAGCTCCCAAGCCCTAGCAAACAGAATGAATTATCCCCTCCTCTGTGTCTGCTGGTATTTTTAATTAACTCCTCTTCCAGCTGTTATCAGCCAGAATGTGAACCAGGACTGTGTGTGACTCAACTCAAGCTCCTACTGCCTAGCACCCAGCCCAGTTTATGTTGCTGAATAAAAAAGATCAGCTAGTCCAAACGCCTCACTTGCAGATGTTCTAATAGAGCCCCAGAGAGGTTAATTTGCCAGAAGCCCCACAGCTTACCGAGTGATCCATGACTTCTAGTCTATTCTTTTTTCTACTTCATACTCAGGACTCTGTTTTTTTCATGCTGCCATGAGCAATGCACACTACCAGGAATAAAGCGAAGTTCTTGGTCCTCTAGAAAGGAAGGGGCATCTTCAGTATGAAAAGTCATCATCCTTAAAGAGTGGCATCAAGTACCAAATGCAAGTGTAAGGGTCATTCACTTGCTTCATACCACATATAAACACATTTTTAGTTTCAACATTTTTGTTTTTATTTTTGTTTTTGCAACCTTTGCTTCTTTCCAATAACTCAGGCAAGGCTCAGCCATTCCTACCCATCCTCCCCACACATGCATACCCAATTCCCAACTATGGTTGGAGGAGGCCAACAGGCCTTATTCGGGCTGGAGACTGAATGCTAAGCCCACAGCAGTGGGTTGTTAACCTCCTCACACTATGCCATCCCTTTTTCTGTCTGAAGGAAGAGGTCCCAGCAGGTACTAAGCTAGCATCTCCCCTTCCCTGACTGCTCCTAAACACAGTTTCCCAAAATCCACGTACCCTGCCCAGTTAAATTCTATTCAAACAGAATCCACCAGAAACACATTCAAGATTATTTATGCTATTTTCCTTACTGGAGACTATGAAAAGACATTTCTCTTATTCATTTACTAATTTGACAAACATTTTAGCAGATACCTGTACTATGTGCCAGGCACTGAGCGTACGAGAACAAATAAATGAATCATGAAGAATGTATGCAGGGCTAAGGCAACTATGTAATCTCTTAATAGTTTTTGTATCAGAATCCCCAAAGCAGAACTTTCTCATTCACCAACCTCTCCCCGCACCCCTCCCCCCACAAACACCAATATTTAACTCAAAGAGCTTGTCGTTAATAGCTTTTTAATTAAGAGGAAAGTTTCTTTCAAGGTAAGCTGAATCTTTTGGCTGCAAAAAGGTGTTCTTCTTATAAAAATAAAAAAACAGCAGGTAGGTCTCTCATATTGATAGAAAGAAGGTTGATGGTGATGTATTCACTGCTTCCTTAATACCAGGAGGAAGGGCTGAATCTAAACTCAAAGTACGTGGAATGTTTTGATGTGAGAAGAAAGCAAAACATGTAAGACTCCATCAAAAATCCTGTTTGGAGGAGCTCAGAGGAGCAAGACATTTCTCCAAGACTCAGGTGCACAGCTAATATATCTGAATGAATTAACTCGGCTATGCATATTTTTCTTCCTCTCTTATTCCTAATGAATTCATTCATTTTGAAAATTTAATGACCCTAACTTAGTAGTGTTAAGCCAGGCTTCTAGAATGTTCCCTAGTATTCCAAAGCTCCTTCCTTCCTAATTGTAAAACAGTTTCCTTTTCAATTTATAAAAAGAAACATCTTGGCTTCTCATTTGTGCAAATATGTCATTTTCAAGTGAGGAAACTGAGACCCAGAGTACACAGCTAAGTAGCTCTAGATCCAAGACCCAAGCCTCTTAACTACAAATTGAGAATTACACTTAAAGAAGTCCATTCGATAACTGTATTCCTTGAAATTTACATAATAGTCTACCAATTATTAAGGGTCTATTATGTACTAGGTACTTTACATATTTTTTTCTTTTAAGCCTCAAGTAAAACCTCCAAGATAGGGGTCACTAGTGGATGCTGTTGAAGTGTTTAAATAATACCATTATATAGCACTTAGGGTGTACTGAATACTTCCTACATATTATCTCCAATTTTCACAAAAACCCTGCAAAGTATCATCAACCTTGTTTTATAGATACAAGACCTGGGTCTCGGAGGGATAAAGCAACTTGCGAAGCTCACGCAGCTAGGACATGAGTAGGGCTGCATCCAGATCTCAAAGCCTGTGTGCTACCCCTGAAATGCTGCCCAAGTAGGCAGCCATAGACCTATCTCAGCCCAAATAAATAGCATCAAAGACTCTTTCTCTCAGCGGGCCTATTGTACACCATAGAAACACTCCCCAGCATGAGGTAGCTAACTAGAGTGATGGTGCAACTGATAAGGTAGGTGACACTTCCAGGCAGGGCCGAGCTCTCAGCATAGTAGTGCCATGTAAGGGGACCTTGCATTATGGTTCTATCTGGGCCTTGGCTTGTCAGAGCCTGGAATTTCGCCCTAACATTTCATTTAGTGGTGGCCGGTATCCTTAAATTTTGTTTAATTTTAGCTGTATCACAAATCAACTATCATATAATGATTATAACGATGATGATGCTGATAACTACCATTTATTGAGTCCTATGTCACATGATGTGCTTTATGTACTTTGTCTCTAATTACTATGGAGATTGACTTACCCACCTAAAATGAAGCCCATTTCTCTTTCAGGACACATCCCCCTGTTGAATTGTGGTGTTTAAGGGATTTTTTTTCAGAACTGTTGCAGACAGAGGTGAGTTCCTATCTCCTTCTGCAATTACCTGCTGAATATCCTTGAGTGAGAGGTCATTGCCATAAAAATAACTTGCCAAAAGTTAATTTTTCTTATGCATAAGTCGTTGTTTTAGTCTGTTCAAGCTGCTATAACAAAATGCCATAGGCAGAAATTAATTACTCACGGTCCTAGAGGCTGGAAGTGCAAAGTCAAGACACTGGCAGATTTGGAGTCTGGTGAGGGTCTGCTTCCTGGATCACAGATGGCTGTCTTTTTCTGTGTTTTCACATGGTAAAAGGGGTGAGGAATCTTTCTGGGGTCTCTTTTATAAGGCCACTTGCTCTTTTAAATAAGGTTCCCACGTTGTTGCCAAGTGTACAAAAATAGCAGAAAAGCTAAAATCAAAATGTTGGACTAAGATTAGATGCAGGAAAAGATGTAGACAGGATGTAAAAAAAACAAGTATGTAGAGTCATGAATGGCTCAAAGTCAGACACAACAGCATCACAAATAACAGTCTAAACACTGGTCATCTCTGAGATGTCTTCCACAGATTAATCTCACCCATTGCATACAGATGCTTCCATTTTATCTTAACATTTCGAGGTGATTCATTTTATTTTGAGGACCTACGTGCCATTCATTTTCTTCCACAGCTGCACCAACATACACACACATGCTCAAACATTAGTCTCAACCAAAAATTATATACACAAACAGACTGAAGCTGAGGATGCAGTCAGTCAGCCAGAAGTTGTTTGGTAAATTATCTATTCATTTGGAAGAAAAACAAAGTTAGATCCCTATCTCAAGCTACTGAATGAACAAAATTAAAACTCCAAAATGTAAACATTAAAAAAAACTATAAACATACCAGAGATGATACTTCAAGTTAGAGCAGCCTAAAAAGGTGGACAAATCCTCTCCCCGCCAAAACAAATACAAAAGTATAAAGTTGTTTTGCTCACTTCAGCAGCACGTGAACTAAAATTGGAATGATACAGAGAAGATTAGCATGGCCCCTGCACAAGGATGACACGCAAATTCATGAAGCATTTCATTTTAAAAAAAGTATAAAATTGTTTAAACAAGGGTTTTAGGACTGGAAATCAACCAAAAGCAAATAATAAACTAAAAAGGGTCTATTCATGAAATCTACCCAAATGTCATATAAGAACAGCAAGAGTCTGAACTTACTGATTATTTCCTTCTATCATCTCACATCTATAGACATAGATAGATGAGTAGAAATTATCCTTTCTGCAGCCAGGCGAGGTGGTTCACACCTGTAATCCCTGCACTTTGGGAGGCCGAGGCAGGTGGATCACCTGAGGTCAGGAGTTCGAGACCAGCCTGGCCAACAATGATGAAACCCCACCTCTACTAAAAATACAAAAATTAGTCGGGCATGATGGTGGGTGCCTGTAATCCCAGCTACTTGGGAGGCTGAGGCAGGAGAATCACTTGAACACAAGAGGCAGAGGTTGCAGTGAGCCAAGATAGTGCCACTGCATTGTGGGCGACAAGAGCAAAACTCTACCTCAAAAAAAAGAAAGAAAGAAAGAAAGAAAGAAAAATTATCCCTTCTGAAGAACACAGAAAAAAAAGGCTGGAGAAAAATGATCAGAGCCTCAGAGACCTCTGGGACAACATCAAGCACACAAACATACATATAATAAGAGTCCTGAAGAGGAGGAGAGCAGAAAAAAGGTTAAAAAAATTTTTTTTGAAGAAATAATGCCCTGAAAACCTCCCAACTATGCTGAAAAACATTAATCAGCAGGTTCAAGAAGCCCCACAAACCTAGGTAAGAAAAACACAAAGAGATTTGCACATCATAGTTAAATTGCTAAAAGCCAAAGACAATTTAAAAATCTTGAATGCAGTAAGAGAAAAATAACTCCCATGTACAGAAGAACAACAACATATTTAACAGCTGAGTTTCCATCAGAATCAATAGAGGCCAAAAGGCAGTAGAACAACATATTCAAAAGACTCAAAGAAAACAGTGTCAACCAATATGTCCAGCAAAATCCAGCATATAAACAGAACCAAAGACAAAAACCACATGATTATCTCAATAAATGCAGAAAAGGCCTTTGACAAAATTCAACAGCACTTCATACTAAAAACGCTCAATAAATTAGGTATTGATGGGACGTATCTCAAAATAATAAGAGCTATCTATGACAAACCCACAGCCAATATCATACTGAATGGGTAAAAACTGGAAGCATTCCCTTTGAAAACTGGCACAAGACAAGGATGCCCTCTCTCACCACTCCTAGTCAACATAGTTCTGGCCAGGGCAATCAGGCAGGAGAAAGAAATAAAAGGTATTCAATTAGGAAAAGAGGAAGTCAAATTGTCCCTGTTTGCAGATGACATGATTGTATATCTAGAAAACCCCATCGTCTCAACCCAAAATCTCCTTAAGCTGATAAGCAACTTCAGCAAAGTCTCAGGATACAAAATCAATGTGCAAAAATCACAAGCATTCTTATACACCAATAACAGACAAACAGAGAGCCAAATCATGAGTGAACTCCCATTCCCAATTGCTTCAAAGAAAATAAAATACCTAGGAATCCAACTTACAAGGGATGTGAAGGACCTCTTCAAGAAGAACTACAAACCACTGCTCAATGAAATAAAAGAGGATACAAACAGATGGAAGAACATTCCATGCTCATGGATAGGAAGAATCAACATTATGAAAATGGCCATACTGCCCAAGGTAATTTATAGATTCAATGCCATCCCCATCAAGCTACCAATGATTTTCTTCACAGACTTGGAAAAAACTACTTTAAATTTTATATGGAACCAAAAAAGAGCCTGCATTGCCAAGTCAATCCTAAGCCAGAAGAACAAAGCTGGATGCATCCCACTACCTGACTTCAAACTACACTACAAGGCTACAGTAACCAAAACAGCATGGTACCGGTACCAAAACAGAGATATAAACCAATGGAACAGAACAGAGCCCTCAGAAATAATACCACACATCTACAACTATCTGATCTTTGACAAACCTGACAAAAACAAGAAATGGGAAAAGGATTCCCTATTCAACAAATAGTGCTGGGAAAACTGGCTAGCCTTATGTAGAAAGCTGAAACTGGATCCCTTCCTTACACCTTATACAAAAATTAATTCAAGATGGATTAAAGACTTAAATGTTAGACCTAAAACCATAAAAACCCTAGTAGGAAACCTAGGCAGTACCATTCAGGACATAGGCATTGGCAAGGACTACATGCCTAAAACACCAAAAGCAATGGCAACAAAAGCCACAATTGACAAATAGGATCTAATTAAACTAAAGAGCTTCTGCACAGCAAAAGAAACTACCATCAGAGTGAACAGGCAACCTACAGAATGGGAGAAAATTTTTACAATCTACCCATCTGACAAAGTGCTAATATCCAGAATCTACAAAGAACTCAAACAAATTTACAAGAAAAAAACCCCCATCAACAAGTCAGCAAAGGATATGAACAGACACTTCTGAAAAGAAGACATTTATGCAGCCAACAGACACATGAAAAAATGCTCATCATCACTGGCCATCAGAGAAATGCAAATCAAAACCACAATGAGATACCATCTCACACCAGTTAGAATGGCGATCATTAAAAAGTCAGGAAACAACAGGTGCTGGAGAGGATGTGGAGAAATAGGAACACTTCTACACTGTTGGTGGGAATGTAAACTAGTTCAACCATTGTGGAAGTCGGTGTGGCGATTCCTCAGGGATCTAGAACTAGAAAAACCATTTGACCCAGCCATCCCATTACTGGGTATATACCCAAAGGACTATAAATCATGCTGCTATAAAGACACATGCACACGTATGTTTATTGTGGCACTATTCATAATAGCAAAGACTTAGAACCAACCCAAATGTCCAACAATGATAGACTGGATGAAGAAAATGTGGCACATGTACACCATGGAATACTATGCAGCCATAAAAAATGATGAGTTCATGTCCTTTGTAGGGATATGGATGAAGCTGGAAACCATCATTCTCAGCAAACTATCGCAAGGACAAAAAACCAAACACCGCATGTTCTCACTCATAGGTGGGAATTGAACAATGAGAACACATGGACACAGGAAGGGGAACATCACACACTGGGGCCTGTTGTGGGGTGGGGGGAGGGGGGAGGGATAGCATTGGGAGATATACCTAATGTTAAATGACGAGTTAATGGGTGCAGCACACCAACATGGCACATGTATACATATGTAACAAACCTGCATGTTGTGCACATGTACCCTATAACTTAAAGTATAATAAAAATATATATATATATAAAGAAGCTAAAATAAATTCATTCAAAGATATACAAAAACAGGCCGGGCACAGCAGCTCACGCCTGTTATCCCAGGATTTTGGGAGGCCGAGGCGGATGGGTCACTTCAGCTCAGGAGTTTGAGATCAGCCTGGCCAACATGGTGAAACCCCATCTCTACAAAAAATACAAAAATTAGCTGGGCGTGGTGGCAGTCACCTATAGTCCCAGCTACTCTGCAGACTGAGGCACAAGAATCACTTCAACTCCGGAGGTGGAGGTTGCAGTGAGCCAAGATCGTGCCACTGCACTCCAGCCTGGGTGACAGAGCGAGATTCTGCTCAAAAGAAAGATGAACAAAAACAGAATCTGTAGCTAGCAGAACTGTCCCATGAGAAATACTAAAGGAAGACTTTCAGGTTGAAAGAAAATGGTACCAGAAAATGAATCCGCAGAAAGAAATGAAGAGCAATGGAAATGATAAATATGTGGGTTAGCATAAAGGGCTGTATGAACAGGTTTTTTTCTCTTTTTTTTATATGAGTTTGTTTTAAATGTTCTGTTTAAATATATATTTATAGATTATGTAAGTTCATATGATATATATATACATTTGTTAATATAAAATAGTTTAAAATGTTTGTTTAAATATTATATGACTGCATAAGACAATCACTCTATCACTGTTCTGTCGGATTTATGGCATATATAAGTATAATAAATATAGCATTAATGGCTCAAAGAATGGGGAAATGGAGCTATATTAGAACAAAGTTGTTATATTTTTCAAAATTCCCAGCATTAAGCTAAAGTAGATTGTGATAAGATATGTATTATAATCCCTAGAGTAACCACAAAGAAAATTAAATTTCAAAAAAGTTAATAAAATAACCTAGGACTTAAAATGTCTCACACTTAAAAAAAAAAAAGGATGTGTTTAACACAAGAGAAGGCAGCAAAATAGGATGGGGGGAAAAAAGACATGGGACATACAAAAACAAATAGTAAAATGGCAGATGTAAATCCAAAGATATCAACAATTAAATTAAATGTAATGGATTAAACACTCCAATCAAAAGGCAGTCATTATCAACATGTACGAAAAAGCACGGTCCAATACAGTCGTGTGCTACACCATGACATTTCAGTCAATGACAGGCCGCATATAGGACGGTGGTCCCATAGGATTATAAAGAAGCTGAAAATTTTCTGTTGCCTCATGATGTCATATCTGTGGTAACGCTGCAGCACAAAGCATTACTCATGAGTCTCTGGTGAAGCTGGTGTAAACAAATCTACTACCAGTCATATAAAAGTATAGCCCACATAATTATAGTTGCAGTCTCTAATGCTTGATAAAGATAATAAATGACTACGCTACTGGTTTATGTATACACCGTACTATACCTTTTTTGTTGCTATTTTAGAGTGTACACCTACTTATTTTTTTTAACTGTAGAGCAGCCTCAGGCAGGTCCTTCAGGAGATATTCCCAAAGAAATTATTGCTGTCATAGGAAGTGACAGCTCCGTCCATGTTACTGACCCTGAAGACCTTCCAGTGCGACAAGATGTGGAGGTGGGAAACAGTGATATTGATAATCCTGACCCTCCCTGTAGAGCCCTAGACTAATGTGTGTGTCTCTTCGTTTTTAACAAAGAAGTTTGAAAAGTAGGAAAAAAATTACAAATTTTAAAAATAAAAATTGAATAAGGCTATAAAGAAAGAAAATACTTTTGTACAGCTGTACAATATATGCTTTAAGCTAAGTGTTATTGCAAAAAAGTCAAAAAGTTAAAATATTAAAAAGGATAAAAGCCAAGCCTGGTGGCTCATGCCTGTAATCCCTGCACTTTGGGAGGCCGAGGTGGGCAGATCACAAGGTCAGGAGATTGAGATTATCCTGGCCAACATGGTGAAACCCCATCTCTACTAAAAATACAAAAATTAGCTGGGAGTGGCGCCACGTGCCTGTAATTCCAGCTACTCAGGAGGCTGAGGCAGGAGAATCGCTTGAACCCAGGAGGCAGTGACTGCAGTGAGCCAAGATCACACCACTGCACTCCAGCTTGGCAACAGAGCTAGTCTCTGCCTCAAAAAAAATAAAAGGGTATAAATTTAAAAAGTTGTAGTATGTAATGTTATTTTATTATCGAAGAAAGAAAACCATTTTTAATAAATTAAGTGTAGCCTAAGTGTACAGTGTGTATAAAGTCTGCAGTAGGGTACAGTAATGTCCTAGGCATTCACATTCAATTACCATTCACTCACTGACTCACCCAAAGCAACTTTAGTCCTACAAGCTCCATTCATGGGAAGTGCTCTATACAGGTGTTACATTTTTTATCTTTTATATCATATTTTTACTCTATCTCTTCTATCTTTAGAAATGTTTATATACACAAATAGTCATGATTATGTTACAATTTCCTGCAGTGTTGAGTACAGTAACATGCCGTACAGGTTTGTAGCCTAGGATCACTAGGTTATACCCTATAGTCTAGGTGTGTAGCAGGCTATACCATCTAGGTTTCTGGAAAGGTACATTTCTCAAAACATCCCTGTCGTTAATTGACACATGACTACATAAGCTGTCTTCAAGAAAAGCACTTTTAATTCAGACAAAAGTAGTTACAAAGTAAAAGAATGGGGAAAATATAGCTGGCTCATGCCTGTAATCCCAGCACTTTGGGAGGACCAGGTGGGCGAATCGCTTGAAGTCAGGAGTTCGAGACCAGCCTGGCCAACATGGTGAAACCCCATCTCTACTAAAAATACAAAAATTAGCTGGGCCTGGTGGTGCACACTTGTAATCTCAGCTACTCAAGAGGCAGGAGGCTGAGGCAAGAGAATCGCTTGAACGTGGGAGGCGGAGGTTGCAGTGAGCTGAGATTGCACAAGTGCAAAAAAAAAAAAAAAGAATGGAGAAAATATACGTAAATCATACAAAATGTTACCATAAGGGAGTTGAAGTACTTATGTTAATATCAGAAAAAAAATAGAATTTAAATCAAGAAATATTGGTAGGGATAAATAGCAACAATATTTCATAATGATAAAAGTATCAAAACATCAGAAACATAAAACAATTATAAAGACATAGGCATTGAATAACACATACATGCAGCAAACACTGACAGAATGGAAAGGAGAAATGGAAAATTTAGTAATTGTAATTAGGAATTTTAAGTCCCTTCTCTAAGTAACTGATAGAATGGCTAGGCATAAAATGAATAAGGATATATAAATCTTGCACAACTGTCAACCAACTTTACCCAGCTAACATATAGAATGCTCCCACCCAACAGCAGGGTATACAGTCCTTTCACATCCACATGGAACATTTTCCAGGATAGAGCCTTTGCTGGATCACGAAACTAGTCTCAATAAACTTAAAAGGATTGAAGTCATCTGAAGTATGTCCTCCAACCCTGATGGAACTAAATTGAAAATTAACGACGGAAAGAAATTTGGTAAACCCTCAAACATCTGAAAAACATACTTCTAAATTACCATGGAGGCCAGGAGCGGAGGCTCATGCCTGTAATTCCAACAATTTGGGAGGCTGAGGAGGGTAGATTACCTGAGGTGAGGAGTTCGAGACCAGCCTGGCCAACATGGCGAAACCCCATATCTACTAAAAATACAAAAATTAGCCAGCATGGTGGCACACACCTGTAGTCGCAGCTACTCAGGAACCTGAGGCAGGAGAATTACTTGAACTGGGAGGCAGAGGTTGCAGTGAGCTGAGACTGAGCCACTGCACTCCAGTCTGGAAGACAGCATGAGACTCCGTCTGTGAAACCCCGTATCTACTAAAAATACAAAAATTATCTGGCATGGTGGCACATGCCTGTAGTCACAGCTACTCAGGAGGCTGAGGCAGGAGAATCACTTGAACCTGGGAAGTGGATGCTGCAGTGAGCCGAGGTCGTGCCATTGCACTCCTGTCTGGCCAATAAGAGCAAAACACCACCCCCCCCCCAAAATAAAATAATAAATAAATAAATAATTTAATAACCATGGGTCAAAGAAAAAAAATCATAAGGTTAATTAGAAAACATTTCAAACTGAATGAAAACAAAACCACTGAAATCGCTGAGGGTAGCTAATGCAAGGCCTAAAAGAAAGTTTATAGCTTTAAATGCTTAAATTAGAAGGAAGAAAGATCTATAATCCATAATCTAATCTTTCACTTCAAAAGGTAGAAAAAGAAGAGCAAATTAAACCCAAAGTAAATTGAAGGAAACAATAGCAATCAAAATACAAATCAATAAAATAAAAACAGTAAGGAAGAAAGTCAAAAGCTGATTATTTGAAAAGAGAAATACAGTTGATAAAATTTTCTCTAGACTGACAAAGAAAAAAAGAAATAAGACATAAATTATGAAAATCAGGAATGAAAAGGGAATGTAGCTACTGACCCTACAGAAAGGATTTTAAGAGAATACTATGAACAGCTTTATGCCAGCAAATTACACAACATAGATGAAATGTATAAATTCCTAGAAAGACAAAAATTACCAAAACTGACTCAATCAGAAATTTAAAATCTGAGGAGACTGATAACAAATAAGAAATTGAATTAGTAACTTAAAATCTTCCCACGAAAAAAATCTCTAGGCCCAGATGACTTTACTGGTCAATTGTATCCAATATTTAAGGAAGCAATCTTGCCAATCCTATACAAACTCTTCAGAAAATCTGTGTATTTGTTTATGAGGGCTGCCATCACAAAGTACTGCACTATGTGGCTTAAACTATGGAAATGTACTGTCTCACAGTTCTAGAGGCTACAAGTCCAAGACCAAGGTGTTGGTAGGTTGGTTCCTTCCAAGGACTGTGAGGGAAGGGTCTGTTCCAGGCCTCTTTCACTGGCTTGCAGAGTCATCTTCCGCCTGTCTTCACATTCTCTCCCCTCTGTCTGTGTCTGTGTCCAAATTTCCGCTTCTTACAAGGACACCAGTCGTATTGGATTGGGACCCACCCTAAAGACCTCATTTTAACTTGATTACCTCTATAGAAACCTCATCTCCAAATAAGAGCACATTCTGAGGCACTGGCACTTAGCATTTTAACGTATACATTTGGGAAGGAGGGCACAGTTCAACCGATACCAATAGGTGAGGAGGAAATATTTCCTAACTCATTCGATGAGGCCAGTATCATTACCCAGATACCAACACAATACAAAGATATCAGAAGTAGGAAAAACTATCAACTAAAATCTCTCATAAAAATAGATGCAAAAACTCTTTAAAAATAATACTAGCAAACTGAATACATAAACATATATTTTTAAGTACCCACCATGACAAAGTGGGAATTACCCCAGGAAAGTAAGGTTAGATTAACATCTTAAAATATATTAATATTACATACCATACTAATAGAATAAAGAATAAAAATCGCATGATTATCTCAACAGATATAGGAAAATCATTTGACAAAATCCATGATAAAATAAAAAGAACTTTCCACAAAGTAGAAAAAAGCAGAACTTCTTCAACCTTATAAAGAGCTTTTCTCAAGAAACCTGTATCTATGTGATATTTGATGGTGAAAGACTGAGATCAGAAACAAGACAAGCATGTCCATTCTTCACACTTCTATTGAAAATTTTACTGAAAGTTATAGCCAGGGATAGACTGGAAAAAAATAATAAAAGGCATCCAGACTGGGAAAAAGAAATAAAACTGTCCTTAATCACAGAAGATGTGTGTAGAAAATCTGATGGAATCTATTTTAAAAAACCTGCTAGAACTAATGAGTAAGTTTAGGAAGGTTGCAGGATATAAAACCAATATAAAAAATCAATTGTATTTTATATGCTAGCAATGAACAATCTAAAATGATATTAAGGAAAAAAATTGCACTCACAATAAAAAAATAATAAAACACTTGGGAAAATATCAACAAAAGAAGTGTAAGACTCATACACTGAGAATTTCGAAACAATGTTTTGTGAAGATCTAAATAAATGGAGAAATATGTTATGTTCCATGGCATTTTATTATATTTATAGCATAGTTTTATTATAGTTATAAAATCAGTTTTTTTTTCTTTTTAATGGAGTTATTTTTCAAGTTTGATTTTTTCTTTTTTCTTTTCTTTTTTTTTTTGTGTGTGTTTGTTTGTTTGTTGAGACAGGGTTTCACTCTGTCACCTAGGCTGGAGTGCAGTGGCACGACCTCAGCTCACTGCAACCTCCACCTCCTGGGTTCAAGCCATTCTCCTACCTTAGCATCCAGAGTAGCTGGGACTAAAGGTAGGCACCACTACGCCTGGCTAATTTTTGTATTTCTTTGTAGAGACAGGGTTTCACCATGTTGGTCAGGCTGGTCTCGAACCCCTGACCTCAAGTGATCCACCCACCTTGGCCTTCCAAAATGCTGGGATTACAGGCGTGAGCTACTATGCCCAGCCCCGAATTTGATTTTATTATACCAATATTATCTTCTCCCCCTCCCACAGTTCCCCAATCACTTCTCTACACACTCTGGTCTGGCACAGTTTCAAATTTGTGGAGTTGATATCTGGGGCTCCTACTGGAAAGAGGATAAAAACAGAAGGAATTTGGCACGGGGCTCCTCCATCTTCCACACATGCGGCATTTGTTCTGAGAATGTCACCTCCCTCACAGTGCATGTCAGAATGGCACGCCAGCATGGGCCTCTGGTCTAGCACACAGAAAGGGTAAAAAGTACACATGGTGACCATTGTCACTTTGCAGATTTCCTGCCTCCCACTCACATGTCTGAGACCAGTTTTGCTACTGTTGCACCGCTAACCACAGAAGCCAGAAAGGGAAACTACTTTCTTTCTTTTTTTTTTGAGATGGAGTCTCACTTTGTCGCCAGGCTGGAGTGCAGTGGCACGATCTCGGCTCACCGCAACCTCCAACTCCCTGGTTCAAGCTATTCTCCTGTCTCAGCCTCCCAAGTAGCTGGGATTACAGGCATGCACCACCACACCCAGCTAATTTGTGTATTTTTAGTAGAGACAGGATTTCACCATGTTGGCCAGGCTGGTCTTGATCTCCTGACTGTGTGATCCACCCGCCTTGGCCTGTCAAAGTGATGAGATTACAGGCGTGAGCCACTGCGCCCAGCCAGGGAAAATAAGTTTTCAATAGAGAATTTTCTATTAAGGAAGAGAGTGTTCTTTCAGCAAAGACAGGCTTTAGCCACACCTGTTTTTATAAGGATTTGAGGGGAGGGAAATATGCCAAGAGACAACTTCAGAAGTTTATAAAGACAAGAGCGACCTCTCCAAAACAGCTAGCAGAGTGGGTCTTTAGTGGTGAGGTCTTCATCTCTGTCTGATCTCTCTAGGCTGAAGGACAGATGTGAATTTGCTGTGAAGGGATATTCTTCTCAAGGACACTTACCGTCTGTTTCCTGGGGATAGGAAGGTAAGTCATCAGTGTCAAGAACCTTACTGGTAAAACAATAAAACAATGTATTCATTCGGATTTGTGATCTTTAAGTGAGAGGGGTTCTAGAACAGCCTTTCTGTCTGGACCCCTCGATGGTAAACCATCCCCTGTGAGGTCTGCTTTTTACTGTGTGGACGAGGCCAGGGCTGTCATTTGACATCCGTGGCCACAGCCCGGAGTCGGCCAGCTCCGGTGCGATTGTACTTAGTACATCAGTAGTCACGAGAAAACTGGCTAAGAAAACACGGAGCTTCAACTGGAACAAAATATTATACGTGCAACACCCATGACCGTGTGGCTGTTTTATCCCCATTGCTCCTTTCTTTTCTGCGGAAGGTTCTTTTTAAATTTTAACTTATATTTGTCCAATTGTTTGGTAATGCATTTCCATGTTTTCAGAAATAGTGAATCAAATCTGGACTGGAACAACACTCCCTCACTTACCTCCTGCACCCAGAGCCTACCTCGCTGTGGGAATGCCCCATCCTTGGTGTCTTAAAATTTGCAGAGCGTCTTTACTTGTACAAGAGATATGTGCATATACAGAGCAAAAATTCTACATGACCTCACTTACGTGTGGACTCTAAAAATGTCACACTCACAGAAGTGGAGAGTAGAATGATGGTTACCAGAGGCTGGAGGGAGGGGCGGGCAGGGAAAGGGGAGAGGTTGGTCAATGGGTACAAAGTTATCATCAGTTAGAAGGATTAAGTTCTGGTGCTCTATTGCACCGCGTGATGACTATAGTTAATACTAATGTATTGTGTATTTGAAAAGACCTGAAGGAGAGGATTTTCAATGTTCTCACCACAAAGAAATGGTAACTATCGGAGGTGATGGATATGCTAATTAGCCTGGTTGTATCATTCCCCAGTGTATATGTGTATCAAAGCATCACACTGTATCCCATAAATACATGCAATTATTTTTTAATTAAATTTTTTTTAAAACTTACGCCAGGCTTGGTGTCTCATGCCTGTAATCCCAGCACTTTGGGAGGCTGAGGAGGGGGGATCATTTGAGGTCAGGAGTTTGAAACCAGCCTGACCAACACAGGGAAACCCCCTCTGTACTAAAAATACAAAAATCAGCCAGGTGTGGTGGCATGTGCCTGCAATCCTAGCTACTCAGGAGGCTGAGGCAGGAGAATCACTTGAACCCAGGAGGCAGAGGTTTCAGTGAGCCGAGATCACACCATTGTACTCCAGCTTGAGCGACAGAGCACAGGCTCTGTCTCAAAAAAAAAAAAACCTAAAAACTTCAAAAATAAATGTGTATCTTATTGTCCCAAATGTTTCACACACCAAAAAACCATTCTGTTCTAAACCTTGTTTTTCTTTTCATTGAACAATAATTTTTGGAGAGCTTTCCAAAGCAGCACATACAGAAATTCATTTTTTGTAGCCCTATAGTATTTTATCTTTGCACAATTTATTTCAAAGCCTCTATTGAGGGACACGTGGACTGTTTACAATGCTTTACTATTATTAAAAAAAAAGAATGCTGCAGTGAATTACCTTATACATATATCTTTTGCGTTGTATCTATGGAATAAATTCCTAGAAATAGAATTGGGAGAGATATACATTTGCAATAAATATCACCAGACTGTCCTTTGTAGGCTTTGGCTTATCACTTTATAACATAAAAATTTTTATAAGATATATCCTTACCTCATACCGTATAAAAAATTAACTCAAAATGAAACAAAAGCCTACATGTAAGAGAATACACAGGGATAAATCCTGATGATCTCAGATTTGGCAATGGGTTCTTTGTTCTGAGAATCCTGACTCCCTCACAGTGTGTGTCAGAAGCTCAAGCAACAAGAGAAAAACATAGATGAAATGAATTTCAACAAAATTTTAAACTTTTGTGCATTGAAGAACTCTATCAAAAAAGTGAAATGACAACCCACAGAATGAGAGAATATGTTTGCCAACTGTATATATCTGTTCAGGGTCTGTCTAATATAGTCCTGTGATTTCCCAGATTTTTTTTTTTTGAGATGGGGTCTCGCTCTGTTGCCCAGGTGGGAGTGCAGTGGCACGATCTCAGCTCACTGAAACCTCCGCCTCCCATGTTCAAGCCATTCTCCCACCTCAGCCCCCCAATTAGCTGGGATTACAGGCACATGCCACCACACCTGGCTAATTTCTGTATGTTTAGTAGAGATGGGGTTTCACCATTTTGACCAGGCTGGTCTCAAACTCCTGACCTCAAGTGATTTGATCTCAAGTGATCTGCCCGCCTTGGCCTCCCAAAGTGCTGGGATTACAGGCGTGAGCCACTGCGCCTGGCCTTAAATTCTTTATGTCTATTTGGCATCTAGTAACTGCAAGGCCAGCAGACAAGTGTTTACCTCTCTCCTTCAAGAAGGGGCATTCCCCTCCAAGGATGGGGCATTCCCACACTGAGGCAAGGCTGGGTGCAGGAGGCAAGTGAGGGAGACTTGTTCCCGTCCACGTTTGATTCACTGTTTCCAAAAACATGGAAATGCATTATCAAACAATTTTACAAATATACGTCAAGTTGCCTGGAATTCTCCTTTCGTGTGCAGACAGGCTGATCCAAGTCTGTGCCTCCACCTACCTTCTATATAACTCTCACACACCAAACCAATACTTCCCTTATCCTAAATCATCCCAAGGCCAGGTTCCAGGCAACTAGAGACCACCCCCTATAGCCCAGGCTCACCCATGTTATTCAAAGTAGCCAGTCCTAAACTGATGGCCCGGCCCTGCTTTGCCTTTCCTGCAGAAACTCCAGTAATGGCTATGGCCCATGCCTTCTCACTCATCTTTTGCCTCTTGACCATCCTAACGCTTTCGCTGTGGCCCTGCGTGTTGTGGCATGTCCCCTCCTCTCAGGAACTGTAAGAAAACTCTTCTTTCAGTAACATTGGCCTCTCCACATCATCATTCAGTCACCTCCATAAGCTAAAATCCTGCCATTACAATTGAGACAAGTATCCATAATATATAAAGAATAGTCACAACTCAACAATAAAAACACAACCCAAATCAAACATGAGCAAAGATCTTGAACAGACAGTTCTCCAAGGAGGATATACAAATGGCCAGCAAGCCCAGGAAAAAGATGCCCAACATCATTAATCATCAGGGAAATGCAAACCAAAACCACCATGATGCGAACAATATGAATGTCATGAAGGCCGCTGAGCTGTACAATTAAAAATGCCTCAAATAGGCCAGGTGCAGTGGTTCACACCTGTAATCCCCGCTCTTTTGGAGGCCAAAGTGAAAGGATTCCTTGAGCCCAGGAGTTCAAGACCAGCCTGGGCAACATGGGGAGAACCCAGCTCTACAAAAAATAAAAAATTAGCTGGGTGTAGTGGTACATGCCAGTAGTCCCAGCTATTCGGAAGGCTGAGGTGGGAGGATCACTTGAGCCTGGGAGGTTGAGGCTGCAGTGAGCTGTGACTGCACCACTGCACTCCAGCCTGGGCAAGAGTGAGACTTTGTCTCACAACAACAACAACAACAGGCTAAAATTATAACTTTTATGTGCTGCATATTTTACCACAGTAAGAAAAAAATAATTAAAGCATTGTGTTAGTCAGGGTTCTCCAGAGAAATAGAACCAGTAGAATTTGTTTGCTTGTTTATAAGCTATTGATTGGCTCATCTAGAACCAGAAATACCATTTGACCCAGCAATCCCATTACTGGGTATACTATAAATCATTTTACTATAAAGACACATGCACACGTGTGTTTACTGCAGCCCTATTTACAATAGTAAAGACTCGGAACCAACCCAAATGCCCATCAATGACAGACTGGATAAAGAAAATGTGAGACATATATATCATGGAATACTATGCAGCCATGAAAAAGAATGAGTTCATGTCTTTGGAGGGTCATGGATAAAGCTGGAAACCATCATTCTCAGCAAACTAACATAGGAACAAAAAACTAAACACCACATGTCTCACTCATGAGTGGGAGTTGAACAATAAGAACACATGGACACAGGGAGGGGAACATCACACACCAGGGCCTATTGGGGGTGGGGGAAAGGGGAGGGAGAGCATTAGGAGAAATACCTAATGCATGTGGGGCTTAAAACCTAGATGACAGGTTGATAGGTGCAGCAAACCACCGTGGCACATGTATACCTACGTAGCAAACCTGCATGTTCTATGCATATATCCTAGAATTTAAGTAAAATTAAATTAAATTAAATTAAAGACATATTGATTGGATCACATCATTCTAGAGGCTAAGTCCCGCTGTGAACCACCTGTGAACTGGACCCCCAGGAAAGCCTGTGGTGTCCCAAAGTCCAAGAGGTGGAGAATCAATAGTGTAGATTCTAGTCCAGGTCTTAAGGCCTGAGAACCAGGAGTGGTGAGGGCTGGAGAAGATTGATGTCCCACCTCAGTAGTCAAGCAGAGTTAATTCAACCTTCCTCTGCCTTCTTGTTTTATTCTGGCCCTCGGTAGATTGATAATGTCCACCCATGTTGACCATCTTCTTTACTCAGTCCAACCATTCAAATGCTAATCTTTTCTGGGAACACCCTCACAAACACACCAGAAATAAGGTTTAACCAACCAGCTGGGTATCCCATCACCCAGTCAAGTTGACACATAAGAGTAACTATATCAAGCATAGACCATAAAAACGAAACCAAAACATCACAGTGATACACCACTTCGACTTACGAGTAAGGCTGTATGAAAACAAGAAAGCCCCTAAAAAACAGAGCATAACAAATGTTGTTGAGGATGTGGAGAAACTGAGACACTCATACATTGCTGGTGGAAAGTAAAAATGGTGCAGCCACTGTAGAACAGCTGGGCAGTTCCTCAAAACATTAAATACTGAGTTACCATTCGATCCAGCAATTCTACTCCCAGGTATATATCCAGGAAAAATAAAAACGTGTCCACACAAAAACTTGAACACGAACATTCGCAGCAGCACTATTCATAATAGCCAAAAGGTGGAAACAACCCGAACACCCAACAACTAATGAATAGATCAACAAAATGTAGTTTGTCCACACAATGGAGTATTATTTGGTCATAAAAATAGGCCAGGCGCGGTGGCTCATGCCTGCAATCCCAGCACTTTGGGAGGCTGAGGCGGGTGGATCACTTGAGGTCAGCAGTTCAAGACCAGCCTGGCCAAATGGGGAAACCCCGTCTCTACTAAAAATACAAAAATTAGCTGGGCGTGGTGGCGCATGCCTGTAATCTCAGCTACTCAGGAGGCTGAGGCAGAAGAATCGCTTGAACCTGGGAGGTGGAGGTTGCAGTGAGCCGAGATCAAGCCACTGCACTCCAGCCTGGGCGACAGAGCGAGACTCTATCTCAAAAACAAACAAACAAACAAAACCCGTAAGATTCCAACCTTTTGGGCTCAGCAATTACACTCCCAGAAGTCATGCCTCAAATGCACTTTTCTGTCTTCTAGGTCTTTTCTCCTCTCTGTCCTAATCTCCTCTCCATGCCTCAAGTGATACCAATAAATGTGTAATAATTCCCTTAAACTCCGTGGAATTAATTTCTTTTTGACTACAGGAATTCACAGTTCAAAACAAAATAACCCCAGATTCCTTAATAAATAGAAACCTTAAAGTTCCTTCTAAAAAGATTCACAGCTATAAAAGTAATAAATGAATCGCCCAAAATACTGCACTGTGGGTCGGGTTAATAATCCTACTGGACAGGAGCTGGCATGACTCAGTTTGGGCGGCCAAGCCCAGACATCAGCATATGTGCTACTGTAGTGCCCTCTTCTGGCCGAATACAAAATCAAATTTATGTGGCCGCTTTTAGTCAAGTTTTCCATAGCTGCTTACAGGCACTGAGTTTCCTGCGACTTCCTGTTTATTGCCTCTGCTCTCCTCAAGTTCTCAGCTTTTTCTTGCATCAGCTAGGCTTGCCTCCTCCTCCTCAGGGAAGATCAAGATCCCCTGATATTCCTAATCTCAGCTCCCAAGATTTGCCCCTTCCACTACCCTGTTTCCTGGCTGTTTGCACCATAGCCTCCCACCTTGAGTAAGTCTAGTTCCATCTGTTCTCTCTTATCTATCTGCCTCCGTACTGGCCATTTACCATGTGCCAACATTGCATCTGGGCCTCTGCAATCATGACCTACCTGCCGTTCCCTCACTCACTGCCCCATCTCACCTACACTTGCCTGAGCACTCTCCGTTGATTCCTTGATCCGGGTTTTATAAAATGAGGTCTGTGGACAATCTACATTCTCTCCACCTGGCTGCTTGCTACCGGGCAGATTCGTGAGCTCCCTGAATCAGACCTTCTGGAATCCTGGAACCCGCATTTATAATAAATACCCTAAATAATTTTTATGTACATGCACACACATACACACAAACACACACACAACATAAAAACCACCCTGGGCTGGGCACAGTGGCTCACGCCTGTAATCCCAGCACTTTGGGAGGCCGAGGCGGGTGGATCATGAGGTCAGGGGATCGAGAACATCCTGGCTAACACGGTGAAACCCCGTCTCTACTAAAATACAAAAAATTAGCCGGGCGTGGTGGCGGGCACCTGTGGTCCCAGCTACTCGGGAGGCTGAGGCAGGATAATGGCGTGAACCCGGGAGGCGGAGCTTGAAGTGAGCCGAGATCGCGCCACTGCATTCCAGCCTGGGTGACAGAGCGAGACTCTGTCTCAAACAACAACAACAACAACAACAACAACAACAAACACCCTGATGTTTTTGTTTGTTTGTTTTACTAAGCCATATTATCTTGTCCAGAAACTTGCCATGGCTCCAAGCCATCTAAAGATTTAAATGCAAAAGACTCAGATTGGCTTTCAAGGCTTTTGGTAAATTGTTTTATATATTTTTTGTCCTTTCCTGTAAGAGGATTATATTTCCCCTTTCCCAGGGATGGCAGGCATGGCCAAGTGACTTGCTTTGGCCAATGAAACGTGAACAGCTGTAACATATGCCACAGTCAAGCGGACACTACGAAAACCATTGAACAGTTCTCCCATATTTTCTTTCCCTTGGCCAGAATTGATGATAACCCAGATCGAAGCTGCCTCTGCAGCCTGACCCCAGAACAAAGGAGCCATGGAGCAGAGCTACAGATACCCACAAGGGAAATGTAATGTAAGAGAGAAATAAGCTTGTAGTATTGCTGTGATTTGGAGAGTCCTTTGTTACTGCAGTTTAACTGCCTAAGCCGACTGATACACAGTATTTCAAAATTTGCTTTTCTAACTCTGTTTCCCATTATTCCCTAACACTTATTCCAACTCCTGCCAGACTGAACTACTTGCTTTTCCCCAAAGACCAACAAATTTCTCCAACTCGATGCAGTTATTTGCTTCCTATCTCCTGCCTGCCAACAATACCTCTCAAAGTTTAATTTCAACCTTCAAGTTCATCTCAAGCGCTACTTTCTCTGTGCAGGGGTGTCTGATCTTTTGGCTTTCTGGGCCACACATAAGATACACTAACACTAATGATGACTGGTGAGCTAAAAAAAAAAAAAAAAAAATCTCATAATGTCTAAAGAGAGTTTATGAATTTGTGTTGGCCCACATGCAGCCTGCGGTACACAAGCTAGACAAGCTTGGTAAAAAGCCCTTCCCCATTCCTTTGATGCCAACTACTGTAAACTATGTTATTGTTTCGACATATTTTCTTATCACCTCCGCCAAGAAAAAAATTATAAACTCCTTGACATTAAAGACTATCTTATTGGCCAAGTGCAGTCTCTCACACCTGTAATCCCAGCACTTTGGGAGGCCAAGACAGGCGGGATCACTTGAACTCAGGAGTTCGAGACCAGCCTGGCCAACATGGTGAAACTATGTCTACTAAAAATACAAAAATTAGCCAAGAATGGTAATGTGCTTCTGTAATCTAAGCTACTTGGGAGGCTGAAGCAGGCAAATCACTTGAAACCCAGGAAGCGAAGGTTGCAGTGAGCCGAGATCACACCACTGCACTCCAGCCTGGGAGACAGAGCAAAAAAAAAAAAGACTATCTTACTCACCACTGTATTCCTTGAAACTTTGCAAATAGTAGGTATCCACTCAAATATTTATCAAATTAGCACATTCAATTAGAGAACTGCTGTTTAATATGTTTATGATTTTTTTACAGGAAGATTTTAAAGAACATTTAACATACTCATTGGGGAAGCAAAATTAACATGCAAGAAGAATTAAAAATCATAGCAAATAGCAAAGATTCCTACTGAGTAAAATATGGGCCAGGCACGGTGGCTCACATCTGTAATCCTAGCACTTTGGGAAGCCAAGGCAGGCAGATTGCTTGAGGCCAGGAGTTCGAGACCAGCCTAGGCAAAATAGCAAGACCTCATCGCTACTAAAAATCAAAAAACTTAGCCAGGCTTGTTGGTGTGCACCTGTAGTCCCAGCAACTTGAGAGGCTGAGGTGGGAGAATCACTTGAGCCCTGGTAGTGGAGGTTGCAATGAGCCAAGATCATGCCACTGTACTCCAGCCTGGGTGACAGAGCAAGACCCCATCTCAAAAAAATAAATAAATAAAAATAAAGTATAACTCAAAGTTTAATGAATCTCTTTCTCTCTCTCTCTGTAAAAATAAGCATGTCTTGACCTTCATCTCTCTCCCTGGATATACTCAACAGATCTTAAAGTAAAACTTCACCAAAGGGAAACAATGTGTCACACGACTCATGAGTTACGACCCCTATTGTTATAGTCCATATGCTAAAAGCAAGGATTTTTCTAATTATGGAACAAATTAGCTTATGTAAATTCTTAGGCGTAGGAAAAAATGTATTTCCCTGCTTTTGATTAAAAGCCAACAAAATATAATTCCAATTTTAAAACAAATCCCCTTACCAAACCCCAACAGCAAAGTGCTGCCCCTACAAACCTCACAGCAAATAGTCCTTATTCTCAGTGACTAGCAGCTGCCTCTTTTCTCACTCCTCTCCAGCTTCAATTAACCTAATGCCCTCTGAGACATTTTGGCAGTAATTGCAAAGCTTCTTCCGGTTTGGGAATCTAATTTAATTAGATTGGCGAGAATTGATTTTAGATGTTTCTCCTCAATACCAATTCAAAACTTAATACTTACTTTGCTTTTGTTTCCTGGTAATAACTGGTTTACGGCCCTGAGAAGAAAAATTGGGGCCAATAAAACAAGCTGGCTTAGCCTAGTTCTTCACTGACTCCACAATCGGCCTACCATTTGTGCAAAGTCCACTCCAGGAGAAAAATGCTTTGAAGGTAGGACTCTAACATCCTAATGTGTCCGGACTCAGTGGGTTCTTGGTCTCACTGACTTCCAGAATGAAGCCGTGGCCCCTCGCGGTGAGTGTTACAGTTCTTAAAGGCGGCATGTCCGGAGTTTCTTCCTTCTGGTGGGGTTCGTGGTCTCGCCGGCTCAGGAGTGAAGCTGCGGACCTTCGCGGTGAGTGTTGCAGCTCTTAAGGCGGCGCGTCTGGAGTTGTTCATTCCTCCTGGTGGGTTCGTGCTCCCGCTGGCTTTAGGAGTGAAGCTACCGACCTTCACCGTGAGTGTTACAGCTCATAAAGGCAGTGTGGACCCAAAGAGTGAGCAGCAGCAAGATTTATTGCAAAAAGCGAAAGAACAAAGCTTCCACAGCTTGGTAAGGGAACCCCGGCGGGTTGCCACTGCTGGCTCCGGCAGCCTGCTTTTATTCTCTTATCTGGCCCCACCCACATCCTGCTGATTGGTCCATTTTACAGAGAGCCAGTGGTCTGTTTTGACAGGGCACTGATTGGTGCGTTTACAATCCCTGAGCTAGACACAAAGGTTCTCCATGTCCCCACTAGATTGGCCAGATACAGACTGTGGATTGGTGCATTCACAAACCCTGAGCTAGACACAGGGTGCTGATTGGTGTGTTTACGAACCTTGAGCTAGATACAGAGTGCCGATTGCTGTATTTACAATCCTTTAGCTAGACATAAAAGCTCTCCAAGTCCCCACCAGAGTCAGGAGCCCAGCTGGCTTCACCCAGCAGATCCCGCACAGGGGCCACAGGTGGAGCTGCCCGCCAGTCCCGCGCCCTGCGCCCGCACTCCTCAGCCCTTGGGTAGTTGATGGGACTGGGCACCGTGGAGCAGGGGGCGCTCTGGCCACACAGGAGCCCACGGAGCTGGGAAGGCTCAGGCATGGCGGGCTGCAGGTTCCAAGCCCTGCCCCGAGGGGAGGCAGCTAAGGCCCGGCGAGAAATCGAGCGCAGCGCCGGTGGGCTGGCACTGCTGGGGGACCCAGCACACCCTCCGCAGCCGCTGGCCCGGGTGCTAAGCCCCTCATTGCCCGGGGCCGGCAGGGCCCGCCGAGCCCACACCCACCCAGAACTCGCGCTGGCCCGCAAGCACCGCGCGCAGCCCCTGTTCCCGCCCTCGCCTCTCCCTCCACACCTCCCCGCAAGCTGGGGGAGCCACCTCCGGCCTCGGCCAGCCCAGGAAGGGGCTCACACAGTGCAGCGGCAGGCTGAAGGGCTCCTCAAGTGCCATCAAACTGGGAACCCAGGCAGACGAGGTGGGGAGAGTGAGCGAGGGTTGTGACGGCTGCCAGCACGTTGTCACCTCTCACTAATCCAAAGACTGAAGATTAATTGTTGGCCAATACTGCTTCCTTTGTGGATCCATATCAGTCTAGTATAGAGAACACTAGACTGACAGTCAGAAAATGTGAATTTTGTCAGCAGCCTAGATGTTAAGAAACATGGGGCTTATAAGGGTGGTCAGGTAATTTAATGTCTAAACTATGACACTTTTGAAACTGAAAGGGGCACTATTCATGATTGTCCTAGGACAGCAGGTAGAAACTAGGACTGTCCTTGGCAAACCCACACACCTCGTCACCCTAGAGACCCTTGAAAAATGATGCTGTGGGCCGGGCGTGGTGGCTTACGCCTATAATCCCAGCACTTTGGGAAGCCAAGGAGGGCGGATCACGAGTTCAAGAGATCGAGACCATCCTGACCAACATGGTGAAACCCCGTCTCTACTAAAAATACAAAATTTAGCTGGGTGCGGTGGCGTGCGCCTGTAGTCCCAGCTACTCGGGAGGCTGAGGCAGGAGAATCGCTTGAGCCCATGAGGTAGAGGTTGCAGTGAGCCGAGATCTCGCCACTGCACTCCAGCTTGGGCGACAGAGCAAGACTCCATCTAAAAAAAAAAATGCTGTGATTAGTGAACTGATTTTAAATGTTTATCTCCAAAGGTTAGGATTGACAAATGACTAAGTGACTTTTCAAAATAATTAGTAGATGAAGAAAGAAGTTATAAGTAGTCAAGTAGTCAGATCAAGGCTTTAAGAACACTATCTCCTTAAGATTCTATTTTCAGTCTTTCAAGAAAAAAATTTAAGAAATTATTTTTACTCTTTCCCAAAGCTTCTATGAATACACTATCCTGAATGCTTTCATTCTTATCTTTTGTCAGTGAAAAATATTTTTCATATTTTATATATGTTTGGTTTTAAAGAGGCAATAATGTTCTTCACATTTCCCTTTAGCTCAGCTTGGGAGAAGAAAGAGGGAAAGGGGAGTAAGTAGAGGAGGGAAGGGATTCGAAATACTAGTCCAGGGCAGGTACTTTCCCCTAATTCCACTTTCTGGAGTGGACTTGACATGGATAAAGGTGATCTTGGTTCCAGAATATTTCTTGTACTGTGACATCTTCGCAGGCTGTGATTCTACGGTTGAAAGTAAGTGTTGTCCATACAATATGGTCCCCAGTGCAAATGTGCCAATTCTGAGCCTGCTTGACCTGAGGTCTGCGGCTCTGCTCTAAGTCAGGGGAGTCGACACCAGAGGGATACCACCAAGCTCCAAGCTCCTGTGCCAGCTGGCTTCCAGTCAGCTCCTGCCACTGGGAGTCAATGGCAAAAAGCAAAGCAAAGCGAGAGTATTTCTTTCCCTCCTTCTTTGCCTCCAGCTGCAGCACCCTGAAGGCCCCTGTGCTCTGCTGCGGGGGTTGTGCTTCCTCTGGGTTACCCTGGCCTTGAGCTTTATGACGGCTTCCTCCCTCCACCCCACCATCCTAGGGATAGCATTGGCTTTCTGCTGTTGCTAATTTCTATTCCAATTTTGGAGGAAAAGTTCAATGGAAGGGACTTATCATGAGATGGAATGTAGATCTCTTATTCAGGACCCCCCCAAGGGCAATTTGATTATTCAAAAATTTCACCTTTTGGCTTTAGACCTTAACATGCATAAGATGCAACTCAGTGTGTTTAATGTTTGGTCTCCAAAGCTGAGTGATGTGCTCCACAAGAAGATCTACTTTATCAAATACCCGAGACACATCTTAGAGACTAAGGTGTGAAAGAATGAATGAGTGAAAATGTTTTAATAAAGGAAACTAGAAATCAAATATTTGTATAAGGACAGATTTGAGGTTTTTCTGTACTTTTAATGAGCTAGAAAATGCATACTATAAATAGAATATACAAATGATTTTACACAAATGAAGCATTAAAAATCACAAATCTTATATTTGGTTATCCACAGTCTATAAAATAATGTTCCCAAATTATATACTTTAAAATACACAATGTTTCAAGTTGCAGACAAAACCAGGGTAGTTTTGGCCCTAAATCATAGCTAACATAAGTAGGAATTATAATTAATTTTATAACTGTGTTTAAATTTTAAATACTCTAGAATCTGAAAAGATTAAATATTAAATAGATGGAGGGATCAAATTATCAAGTTTTTTAACAAAATTGAGGTAAAAATCTGCATTAAATTACACCAAGAAAAACATTTCTAAAACATTGTTTCCATAACTCATTATAAATATTTCATCTTCCGAAAGTACTCTTTGATTACCTCTGGACTTCTGGGTCTGGTAATTAAGTTGACTTAATATTTGCACATAGCTACTGATTACTCAATACAGGCCTATCAGATAAAACTAAAATGCTGCAACTTAATCAGAATGATGCAATCTTGTCTTATATAAATATACAAATCACAGTATGCTGACACTAGATAACTTCAGCTTTATTTGCCAAAGGGGATTTAGAATATACTACAAAATTGTATATAAAATAACCCTTTACAAGGATTTACTAGGATGACTGCAAAGAAAGGCAAATTAAATATACCTGGTCCCATACAAGAATTGTTGCCTAACCTCATATACTAATTTGAATATGAAGACTCACTTTTTATTTCTTATTTTTTTGAAACAGGGTCTCGCTCTGTCACCCAGGCTGGAGTGCAGTGGTGTTATCTCAGCTCACTGCAACCTCTGCCTCTTGGGTTCAAGCGATTCTCCTACCTCAGACTCACAAGTAGCTGGGATTACAGGCGTGCACCACCATGCCTGGCTAATTTTTTGTATTTTTAGTAGAGAAGGGGTTTCTCCATGTTGGTCACACTGGTTTTGAACTCCTAATCTCAGGTGATCCACCCGCCTCGGACTCCCAAAGTCCTGGGATTACAGGTGTGAGCCACCGCACCTGGCCTGAATATAAAGACTCATTTTAAATTATACTAGTTGAACCTTTATACTACAATGTATCCTGACACTTATTTTTTTTAAACCATTGTCAGATATTTCATGTTCTACTAGTAAAGGGAATTCGCATTTTCAATGTCCTGTCTGCATTCCTCCTAGCCTCTCTCTGCTCGGGTTTTGGAAAATAGATCTTTCAAATGCAATTGCAGTATCCAAGGAAATTCCTCCCACCCATGCCACCAGTGCTCATCCTGTGGGCACCCCACAGTCAGCAGTTTAAGACCATTCTGGATGAATGCAAATGCTTGATTCAATTTTCCCAAATCCCAATCAACTAGCTACAGTTTTTATTGTATGCAATCTTCCCAACATTGCAGTAAAGCAGTCTAGATGGCTGGGGAAAGGTAAAAGAACCCTGGTTGTGATTATTTTCTTCTAACAAAATGGAATTAAAAGATGAGAAAACCTCGTAGTATTTTAGTCTGGTACTTTTAGCATCCCCAACTTTTAAGATTATAAATTCACAATAGTGAACACCCAAGTGACAACTTTTAAATAAAATACTGGATAGCTGGGCGCAGTGGCTCACACCCGTAATCCCAGCACTTTGGGAGGCCGAGGCGTGTAGATCACTTGAGGTCAAGAGTTCAAGACCAACCTGGCCAACACGGTAAAACCTCGTCTCTAATATAAATACAAAAAATTAGCTGGGCGTGGTGGTGCATGTCTGTAATCCCAGCTATTCGGGAGGCTGAAGCAGAAGAATCACTTGAACACAGGAGGCAGAGGTTAGAGTGAGCCGAGATCATGCCACTGCACTTCAGCCTGGGCAATGGAGCGAGACTCTGTCTCAAAAAAAATAAAAAATATAAAATAAAATACTGCATAATTACATGCTATAGTAAATTAATCATACGCTCACAATTTTAGCTTGGATTTGTTTTGCAACTGATTTGATGCTGTCTGAAAATCAAGATCAAGCAGGTGATGAAAACTATACCTTTTGAACATGCATCAGGTAACCAGGGGGCAACATAGTAGGGACTAATAAGGCCAGCAACTCAGGAAAATTAGCCTATTCATCTGACATATTCGGCCTCCATAAAACTGCCATGGATTCCAACTGTACTCAAACATAATACAACTTCTTCAATGCTGCTTTATAAATCTGACTGAAAACTTTTAAGGAGTCAAGATGCTGAACACCCTAACAAAAGCAAAAACAAAATTACGGCCTATGTGGCGTCACTGTTATTACCACTCTTTACAAAGCACTAAGTACACACAGGTGTTTGGCATTGTCTCTGGAACTACAAAACTACGGCCTATGTGGCGTCGCTGTTATCACCACTCTTTATAAAGCACTAAGTACACACAGGTGTTTGGCATTGTCTCTGGAACTACAAAATTAAACTTTTAGAATCACAGCATTTTACACCTGAGAGGAATCTTAAAAGATACTGAATTTCGCTCCTCACTTTATAGCTGAGAAGAGTGAGGGAAGGACTGACCATGGGAGTCAGCATTTTTCAAGCATCCAGGCACGCTGGGCCTGGTATTTCAATTAGAGTTTCTCATTCTCACAGTCTCAGGCAGGTTGCATTAACCTCCACTTCACAGCTAAGTAAATGCGGATCTACCAGATTGAATAATCTTCCCCAGATAAATTCACTAATGAGGAACAGAAGGAATCCAACGTCAGAGTTAGTGCTCTTCTCAGAGTAATAATCTGCAAAGTGTGGTCCTGGGACCAGCAGCTGGGGCATTACCTGGACGCTTGTTAGAAAAGCAAATTACCAGGCCCACCATCCCCACCGCCAGACCTACTGAATCAGAAACTCTAGGGTGGCACCCAGCAATCAAGTTTTTGGTTTTGTTTTTTTAATAGACAGGGTCTCACTTTGCTGCCCAGGCTAGACTGCAGTGGCCCAATAATAACTCACAGCAGCCTCGAACTCCTGGGTTCAAGTGATCCTCCTGCCTCAGACTCCCAAGCAGCTCAGACTACAGGTATGCACTACCATACCTGTTTGTTTTTTGTTTTTGTTTTTGTAGAGACAGGGGTCTTGCTGTATTGCCCAGCCTGATCTTGAACTCCTGGGCTCACGTGATCCTCCTGCCTCAGTCTCCCAAAGCACTGGAATTACAGGCATGAGCCTGTGTTCTCCCCTCTCTTCCAATAATGTGTATTCAACAAGGCCTTCAGGTGATGCTGATGCTGTCTGAAAGCCACTGCTCTCCAGCATGTGGTCTCTGCAACTTTACTTAGGAGTATGCATATTAAAATATATATATAACTTAACACTATGCTACTACAAAGGGCAAAATAATTCACTTTATTGTACTTTATTTTAGAATAATTAAGACAAGGATAGGCTTCAATGAAATTTTGCTTTGATGTTACATGGTCTGACTGACACTGGATTTCTTCATAAGAAAAATAAATGTGAAAGCTATTCCAAGTAAGCAAATGGTGGCAAAAACAATCTAAAGAATTGGTTTTAGCCAGGCATGGTGGCTCATGCCTGTAATCCCAGCACTTTGGGAGGCCAGGGCGGGCAGATTACTTGAGCTCAGGAGTTCAAGAGCAGCCTGGCCAACATGGTGAAACCCCATTTCTACTAAAAACACAAAAATTAGGCAATATAGCAAGACCCCATCTCTACCAAAAATACAAAAAAACTAATCAGGAATGGGGGCACATGCCAGTAGTCCCAGCTACTCAGGAGACTGAGGTGGGAGGATGGCTTGAGCTTGGGAGGTTGCAGTGAGCCAAGATCCTGCCACTGCACTCCAGCCTGGGTGACACAGTGAGACCCCATCTCAGAAAAAAAAAGAATTTCATCTCATGTCAAAAATAAGACTCTTGGACAGAAATCTTCTGCCTGCCTTCCAAGGACCCACTGAAATTAATGGATACTCTCACATGACTGACTTTATTATTAAATACTTGCTGTAATCACAACTAGGCATAGGAAAATCAAGTAGAGAAATACTGAATGCCTAGCATACAACGATCTAAGTGAAAGTTAATAAAAGTAGCTCTTCAGAAAGACATCTCATGTAAAATTAAATTTAAAACTAAAAATTTCATGAAGTGACCTGTTAAGAGTTTCAATTTAGAAGCTTTACTTTTCTAATTTTAAAATATCATGAATGAAATGGTGTCTTCATCTAGGTGCTTCTCCATCAAAATCCCTAGCTCAAAAATAAAAATCATGTTTGTGTCACCCCAGATTCAAAATGCTGTTATTGGAAATGTTACCATTTCACATGAACATTCCAGCAAATATGCATATAGAGGGTACTCATTACTTTTGGTTGGTAATTTTTCCTTAAATATATTTCAATGATTTCATTGTTTGACATTTTCATAGTTAACGTACACTGAATACAGAAAGTTTTGTAGGAAAACACTATTTTTTAAATGTAGTAACATTAAAATATTAAAATATCTCGTTTATTAAAGGCTCTTAAGATTTAAAGAAAAATTTCCTGTGCACATACAATGTACCTATGAAATACTGTATTATTAGTTATTGTACAGGCAAATGAGGCTGTTACTATAAAAAAATGTGGTGTCTAAAAATTGCAAGTCTATGTGAAAAATGAACCTCAATTTATCTAAATGGGATTTGGGGGACACGGCAGACTACTAAAATAGAACTCAAACTTCAAATTCTGTAAACTGAACATCTCATTAATGCCACTTCACCATTTAAAAAAGTCAGCACACAATGTTAGCTATGTAAGTTTATCTGCAGATGTTACAGGTAATTATTTCTGTTAACTCCTCCTAAAATATTATTTAGTAATAAAGAATATTTCAAAAGGAGAGTAGGTAGAAATGAAGCAAGATCATAACTATAATTACTTAATATGAAAATGACATTTCATTTATTTGCTAATATGTGGAAAAAAACATTTTCTAATTAATTCCTCCTTTATCCTTCTTTAAAAACATTTTATTTCTTCAACCAGCACACTGAGGATTAGTGCTATGGGTATTACCACAGTGCCCTATGAAAAAACTTGGCTTCCAGAGGAGTCATACCTTGCATACCTTGGAGTCATACCCCAAATTGGCTCTGCATGATTGATTTTACAGTGGGCACTAAAATTCTTCTGAAACAAGGCTGTGTACCTTTGAGAACATTCACATTTAACCTTGTGAGCTCACTTCTACAAGAACAATGAACTTATTTGTCAGCTGCCAGGGGGAAAATCAGCTTAATGTAAAGAATTAATTAAATCAGGTTGACAGAAGCCAATATCTCAATGTTTTTAGATTAAAATTTATTTAAAGGAATAAGTATGGGTGCATTACATAAACCTAATGGTTCTTCTAAGCTTCAAAAAGCACTCATTTCAAAAGCATTCACTTTTTTTTTTCTTGAGACGGAGTCTCGCTGTTGCCCAGGCTGGAGTGCGGTGGCCTGATCTCGGCTCACTGCCAGCTCCATCTCCTGGGTTCACGCCATTCTCTCGCCTCAGCCTCCCGAGCAGCTGGGACTACAGGCGCCCGCCACATCGCCCAGCTAATTCTTTGTATTTTTAGTAGAGACGGGGTTTCACTGTGTTAACCAGGATGGTCTCGATCTCCTGACCTCGTGATCCGCCCGCCTCGGCCTCCCAAAGTGCTGGGACTACAGGCGTGAGCCACCGCGCCCGGCCCAAAAGCATTTACTGTTAAGGCTGCCTCATTTTTCAGCTTTGTTGTAGTTGAGATTCTGATGTTCACCTAACAAAGTCCCTGACAAAACAGACTTCCTTCAATCCAGGTCATAATTTGAAACGTTATACAATAATGAGATTTAAGTGATGAATGGAAAGAAAAGTAGGAGACTGAAAAGATATCAGAAATTTCTATTTGTTTTTAGATTCAGAAAAATATAATTACAGGCCAACATGGGTCTGACAGAGAGGAAGGACGTCAGCAGTTACTTGAATGTAACCCCTTCCCAGCATTTCCAAAGACCTGCAATGTGCTCATTGTGATCCAAGGGCCTTGTTACCTAGTTTCTAGGTGATCTACAGAATTGAAACAACCCAGCACAACTTTATTTCTTGAGAAGATGAACCCTTAACTATGAAGGTGCAGAAAGGAAGTCTTCAACTGCTCACTCACCATGGCTACAGTATTCAAATGCAACAATCATTCAGATAAATAAAACCTGTGAGAAAAAGCCAACAGGTGGGCAAGCAAAGCGGCAGTGATTCATACTTTCAGTTAACCAATTGAACAGTGGTGCTTCCTTCTAAAGAAGTCGTTCATTGATTTTTGTTTTTTAAGAAACAGAAAAGCAGCAGTATAATGAAAGAAGATTGGCTGAAGGTCTATGCAGCCTGTTAACTACGGCTTAGTACTTCCAGAATCCTGAGGAACAACACATGACCTGTGTGATGATAAGAGCACAGAACACATGAACAACCAAAAGATTCTAAGCTCAGCCTCTTTCCCTATAGTATTTACAGAATAATTTTAAATTTCAGTTTCACCTCCACTACTTCAACGATTTTACCCTGTAAATTGCTGAAGGTCTTTGTGAACTGTCGAACAGCAAAAACAAAAAGTAGAGGTATCTAGATTATAAACTTCAACCAAAAGTAGTCCTTGAGTAATTAAAATGTTACTTCATTATGTTCTTTTTAAAAGAAAATTCCTCAGAAGTCCACATTCTTTACATGCCTTCACCCTGTTGAGCTAAACAGGTCAAAAGTATAATAAACTCAACATTATTTTTAACTTGCACTATTGGTGGTGCCAAATGAGAAAAGAGCTGTTTTTGCCACTTTGGGCTGGATGATTAAAAAAAAAAGAGAGAGAGAGAGAGCTGTTTGTATTTTAAATTTAATATCATAAACAATTTTTAAAGGTAATATAATATAGAAGTTCTCAGAATGAAACAAAAGGAAGGCTAAACTTCATTTTAGACTCATGGTAACACCAAAGCAATTTTAAGAATGTGAATAGGAAGCTAAACACTGCAAAGAGAATTCTTAAAAATCAGATTAGTTAAGAAATTTTGAAGAGAACTAAACTCTTCACACAGAAAACTTGAAAAGAATATTGATTAATCAAAAGCCTGTGAATCCTGGGACATACGTTTACTGATATCTATGGTGAATAGAGTCCAGGAGCAGTTGCATAATAAGTACATGTAAGGCCTAAGTTTAAGAATTGCAATTAGGAGTATTTTACATTTAATTTATAATCTTAGTAGAGGAAAAGTTCTGATGTGATTTTAAAAACAGAATCCCTTCTCGCCTTACTTACTTGGTACTTTAACCATTACAAATTTATTCAGGAAAACTAAAATTATTTAAAGAAGAGACATCTAGTTCTAGAGTAATCTGGCACATTCATATGTGAAAAAAATTAGAAATCACTTGATACATCTACAATACACAAATACAAGTATAAACATTGTATTTTAATAATACTCTTTGTCACTTCAATTTAAATCATTCCATTATGAAAATTTCTTAATTGAAGGGAGACTATTTCTTCAAAACTCTAAATTAAACAGAGCTTTATCAATTAAGTTTACAGCAATATAGCCTTTAGAAATACATATTTCTTCATTTTATAATAATACTTCCCCTTTAAAAATTTGCCACGGTTTGTCACAGATTTAAAATACAAGGCACCTAATGCTATAAAAGAATAATACAGTAAATGTAGTGTAAGTGAACCAGATATTTTCTCAAATACTTATTCTTTTTAAAGTCCCATGAAATTTGCACAAACATGCTTGTTGCATAAATTAAACATTTTTTGTGTAGTTAATTTGCAATATTCTACAAAACCCAAAAATATAATCCACACTTATTACAGGTAGCTTATTTTAGCATTTTACCTGTCAGAAATACTGGTCTATGAACACTTAAGTGATTTCATGAAAACATTTTCATAATCTATTCCAGCATTTAACATGTGAAAATAAAGTCCCAGAACATTAGGATTTATTCCTTGATTAGTTCAAATGATTTCAACAGCTGAATTCCTTGAGATGTGTAAGGCAGGTTGGTCCTTTGGATGGACTGTAGACTGAAACTTCCTATAACTGTAGTGATATGTACACAGCTACATAGCAAAGTGCTTCATTATGAAAATGAAGAAAACAGGTATGAGAAAAATATATTTTAGAGTTTCAAAGAACTGAAACTGTTATTTTTCAGACTAGGCACTGAAACTTTTTTTCTACAAAAACTTGCCAGAGATTGTCTCTTCGCTGTATAGTTCCATTATCAAGCTAAAAACGGAAACCACAGAAATGTGATTAGATTATAATTTCACAGTTTTAGTTTTCTATAGTTTACATTTTAAAAAGCAAATTATCTTAAAATTGAAATACCTATTTTCACTGTATACATACTTAATAACTGGATACTCAAATTTGGAGTACTAAGAACTTATGAATGTGACTTCTATAGCAATGTCAAAAGCTGACATCAACACTAAAGACTGTGTATTAGCTGTTAGTTGTACTCCTGGTATATTCCACCATTACTCCTGCAAAGACAAAGACACCTGCCCAGTCTATTCTACTCTATTGCAATCCATCCTCTCTAGTCTTCACTCTCTTCTTTACACAGCTCTCACTTCTAAAAATACTGAAACCTTGCTGGATATGGGTAGGTTTAAGTGTGAGTATGAGAACAATGCACAGCATACCCAAGAAAAATAATGCATAAATTACAGCATTAAAAAGCTTTCAAGAATACAAAGTCCTCACTTAATGTCATAGGTTCTAGGAAACTGACTTTAGGTCCCCGAATAACATTTTTTCGTTCAGTGTTGTTATGTTATAATGTTGATGCAAAAAAAAAAGTTTTGCTGTAATTTTGCGTAAAGTCACAGTTTATAAGAACCTACTGATGATGTTAAGTGAGGACTTACTGTAATTGTGTTTACGTTTTTTTAAATTTAAAGATGGCACATAAACATATATTTAGTTCCACTTGTTCTCCAAAACCTCACTAAAAAGGAAACAAAGGGTTAAAAATACATATTTTTTAACAGAAATAAGGTCTCACTATGTTGCCCAGGCTAGTCTCAAACTCCTGAGCTCAAGTGATCCTCCCTCCTCAGCCTCCCAAAATGCTAGGATTACAGGCATGAGTTACTATGCCCAGCCTGGAATTTTTTTCTTAAAAGGAATAAACCACATGGACAAAAAGAAAAGTAGAGAGATGAGAAAATAACAGCCAACTCTTGGTTAGCAATGGAGAAACAGGACCAGATATCTCTGTAAGGAGGGGTGAAGAAACAACTAAAAACAAGAAGACTGGTATAATGTCTATAGAAAAAGCAGACAGACACTCAGATGCCCTCTCTTACTTTTCACAGTTGGCCAAGTGCCTTTTCTCTATCCCAGGAGAAGACTTTAAGGTTTACTCTCCAAAAAGGGTAGTAACAGAGAATCTGGATAAGGGAAATACCAGGACGAATCCTACATAGCTCAGTTATAAGTAACAATTTTTTAGTGACAACAATATAAACACTGACTACAGATCTATCCAAAATTATGCAATAACTACACAGGGATGATGAGGAGGCCGAACTGATACGGAGACAGGAGGCATATGAGGTGGGAGCAGAGGAGGAGTAAACTTGAAAATAATCTGTCCTCATTGATCTTAGTGGGAAAGTCAGCTGAAGATGCCTAAAACCGAGAACTCATGAAACACAAGTCATAAGCGTGATACTTAGGGAGACAAGAAGGAAAATACCAAAAGAATCCACTTCTCTTAGAAAGCTAACATTCAGTTTTCTCTAATTGTCTAAGCCTCAGGTGATGTTTCAGTTATTTTCTGTATAATTCATTTGGCAGTTTTGCACTACTGCATAATATGAGCGTTGCTGATAACTATACTTAAATATTTTAATTTAACTTTGTGTATGTTTGTCTTGTCTTCCCTACTGGTTTGTAAACCCTTGAAGGCCATAGCCTTGTTTTATATTTGTGTCATCAAAGACCTAGCATAGGGCTTTGCCCATAGACAGTATTGAAAAAAGATGTGTTGGTTTAATAAAACTTATTTTGTGAAACAAAATCAGAGAAGGTAGCAGGATGATTTGATGGAGAGTAGTGTTTCTTGGTTATCAAAGCTGAGATTGAATAAGAGCTCTGCTGTTTGCCCTGGGGCAGTTTCCTTAAACTCTGAAAGGGTTTCCTAGTTGAGAAAATGATATTATCTATTTTACCTTGCAGCCTTGTTTTAAAGTTTAGTGGTAATAGCTATGAAGTGTCTGGTATTGGGCAATCATAGAAGACTGGTAGCTCTTAATATTAAATGTTTTTCTTTTTTAGTTATAAGGGTAAATTAACCACGGTTGCTCCAATGGGCAGCTGGTTGATCCAACTAATTTATCATTTAGACTTTATGGCCACTAGGGATTTATTCTTTTACATGGTTTACTAATGTTTTAAGCCAAGCAAATTTTTGCATTAGGGAAATATGTTTGTATTGGAGAAGTAAATGAGATTTTATTTAACTTTATCTAAAATATGTGCTAATTTATAACTTTTCTTCGTGGTGTCTTAATAAAGACTTGATAAAGAAGGAAATGGATATAAAATATTGAACTTGTAAGTATTTTGACAGAGTACATTACTTCTTCTCATTAAAGTAGGTACTTTCCATGTTCTCAGGGGGTACTGTGAGTCCTGGGATCTTTGGGGTTGCCCACCTGCCTGTGGTAGTTAAGGAGACCCCCAGGTGTTGAGGCAGGGCTGGGGTGTCCCCTTCCAACCAGGCTGTCAAGGCCCCAACTCTGGGGCAGAGGCAGTGGCAGGGCAGCCAGGGTTGCGCCAGAGCCTGAGCAGGTTGAGGTGGGGTCAGGCAGGGCTGGGAGTCAGGGCAGGGGCAGCAGCAGTGGACCCGCTATGCACACATCATCTTCTCCAAGGTTTGTGTGCAGAACATCCTGCCCATGCTGCCCCAGCAGCTTCAGTTGGCACCTGCCCCAGTCCAGCCTCTGGGAACCATGCAGCAGCTCCCAGCGGCCCTGCACCCACCACCAGCATCCGTTTCACCTGCAGTTGAAGATCCGTGAGGTGCCCAGAAGATCATGCAGTCATCAGTCCCACGGAGCAGCCCGCGAGGCTGAGGCTCCTCCCACCGGACCGCCCTCCAACTGGCACCACTGCTGCCCCTGCCCCTACTCTCAGCCTCACGTGACTCTCGGGCAGAGGCAGTGATGGGGCAGCCAGGGCAGCGTCAAGAGTCTGAGCCAGGTGAGGTGCGGTCAGGACCCCCACAGGGCTGGGAGTCAGGGCAGGGGCAGAACAAACCTTGGAGGGGAAGATGTGTGCATAGTGGGCCTGGAGGGTGGCTGTGGCCTAGTGGACAGGAAGAAGCAGTGGGCCTGGAAGAGCTGCATGATCAGGGCCGGCACTGGTCCAGGGCACGTGCAGTGAAGAGGACAGCGCCTTCTCGGTCTCCGGTTCCCTGAGCCTGTCCTCGGCTTCTCCACCTTTACAGGCAAAGGGGAAGCTGTCCCTATCACACATGGCACACTTGGGGGTGTCGGGCTTTGGACTGCAGCTGGAGCATCTTCTCATCTTGCATTTGGGCGTGGTGGGGTCCTCCAGTGTGGGATCCATGTCCGTGGGGTTCCCTCTGCCCCGACCCCGAAAGCCCAGTCAGTTTCTCTTCAGGCTCTGCCCCCCGGGTGGCTCAGCTCAGCTCCTGCCTAGGAAAGCCTTAGTGTTGGGAGGGACCCTGATGACTGAGGAGCCTGGTAGCTCCAGGTCGCCCACACTTTCAGGTCTCTTGCACCAGAAGGTGGCAGGATCCATTGGGAGGAAACAGGTCACCTTGGAAGGCATCCCTGGGCCCCCATCCCCAGGGGTAGGGGTCGTAGGGGGCCTGCTCTGCTGCCTTGACCAGACTCCTGGGCTTTGAAGGCTCCTGGGCCCAGTAAGAAGGAGGTGGGTGCCAAGGTTGAGGAGGAAGTATCCGAGTATGTGTAGGAGGAGGACAGGGTGGGACCATAGACTTTGGCAAAAGCTGCAGGTGGATCGGGGGACCCTGGGGGCTCAGGATCCAGCAAGGGGCGGCAGGAGTAAAGGAGGAAGGAATGACAGGTGCAAATACCTTCCCACCAAAGCCCTTGTTGCCCTCTGGCTCCTCCCCAGAGTTGTCCCCACTCTCAGTCGGTCACCCACTCCTTGAACTTGAGATCGGTGTCAGTGGTGCTAAAGCCATCATCAGCAATGACATCATCACCCCTTCCTCCTCATGGATGACCGTGTGCTCCTCGTCACTCACTATGTCCTCACTGGCCATGTGCTGGGAATGAGCAGCTCAGGTGGGCAGCAGCAGGGTTGCCCACTGGTCACCTCCCTCACCAGGGGCTGCAAAGTGGCCTGGAGCTCCATACTGAGTAGAAGGCTTTGGGCCAGAGTGTGATGCAGTGCCAGACACCACCTGTGTCAGTTCCCGTAGTGCCTGACGGTCTATTTCCCTGCCGTCCAGGCTGTGTACCCCGCTGTGGGAGAAGGCTTGGGCCAGGCTGAGCCAGGTTCCCTGACTGTGTGCAGCCGTTCTGTCCCACAGAAGCTGCTTCTTGGTATCCAAGCTCTGGAGTGTTTGGGCTGCAACTGACAGGAGTTCAGAGGACACCCCAGGGGCAGTGGCAGTGACAGTGCCCGTCTCTGATATGCTCCGCTCCCACAAGCCCTTGTTACACTCCTGCTAGCCCCTGGCTTGTGGGCTTGGCCTCTGAGCTGGACTTCTTTCGGTCCTTGTTGCAAGTGGGCCACCTTCACCTGGAAGGCCAGGTCCTATTTCTGCATCTCATTGGGCCCCAGGGTGTACCACCGCTCACTCAGCATCTGGCTGACGGTCTGGTTATCCTGGTTGGGGTGACCCTGGTGCGCCCCGCCAGGGCCTGGTGCCGGTTGCTGAAGATCATGACCGCCACTCATGGGCCACCGGATGTGGTCCTTGTCCCATTTGTTGGGGCTGCATCCATCCTTCTCAGAAGATGAGTCCTGTTCCTTGCGCAGGGCACTGAGGGACTGGGTCTGACATCATCTGAGTGGTAGAGGCAACTGGGTGTCAGGAGACATGATGGAGAGGAAAGCATCATCATGGTCATTCTCTGTCTCACTGTTCAGCAGGGATTCCCCTGAGGGGCCCAGGGCTCCTCCTCCATGGTGGGAGGTGAGCTTTTACCAGGTTCCACCACCCCCAAAGTGTGTGGGGTTGCGGGCCCTGGGCTTTCAGGGCAGGTGGCTCCAGGGGGCCACCCAGGGTCAACACTCCCTGTCCCACCTGGTGGACGCTCATGAGCAACAGCTGCCAACTTGGCAGGTTGTTTTCTCTGGTTGGAGGCCACTGAGTGACTGGCAGGTTGCTGGGCCTCGTGTGGCTGCAGGGAGGGGTGAGGAAGGGGATGGACTACCAGGGGAACACGGCCGCAGAGTGACCTTCCACATTCCTCCACATGAACATGCTGACGCCATGGGAGGCCTCACTGAACGCAGGCCTGGGGGCCGAGTACTTGGTCCGGGCAGGGGGTTCCTGGCAGGGGCTCACACCTCCTCGCCCCCTCCTCAGCCAAGGTGGCTTGGGCCCAGAGAAGGGGAGGTTGGAGAGGAGCAGAAGGCCAGGCCTCAAGTTTTGTTTTTTTTGTTTGGTTTTTTGTTTTTGAAATGTAGTTTGACTCTTGTCACCCAGGCTGGAGTGCAGTGGCACGATCTCAGTGGCCTTCATACCTGGCTAATTTTTTGTATTTTTACTGGAGGTGGGGTTTTGCCATGTTGGCCAGGCTGGTCTTGACCTCCTGACCTCAGGTGATCCACCCACCTCAGCCTCCCAAAATGGGATTACAGGCATGAGCCACCACTCCCAACTTCATTCATTTTTACTTGAAAAACTCCATTAAGCATTTTTTTAAGGTAGACCTAGTGGTCCTGAATGCCCTCAGCTTTGTTTGTCGAGGAAACACGTTATTTCTTTTTTCTTTCTGAAGGACAGCTTTGTCAGACATAGTATTAGTTGCTGGCAGTTTTTTTCTTTCAGCACTTTGAATGTATTATTCGATTCTGTCCTGACCTGCAAAGTTTCTTTAACTTTTGACTATTTGATTATATTGTGACTTGGTGAGTATCTATTTGGTTTGAACCTCTTTAGGAATCTTTAAGCTTCATGGATTTAGGTGTCTAAATCTTTCCCATGATTTAGGCAGTTTTCAGCCATTCTTTAAATAAGCTTTCTTCTCCTTTCTCTACTTTCCTTCTCAAACTCCCATAACCTGACAATGATTTGCCTAATGGTGTCTTGTTGGCTTTCTTTTCTCTGTCTCTTTTTTTTTCTTTTTTTTTTTTTTTTTTGAGACAGAGTCATGCTCTGTCGCCCAGGCTGGAGTGTAATGTGTGGTCTCGGCTCACATTGCACTCCAACCTCCGCCTCCTGGGTTCAAGCAATTCTCCTGCCTCAGCCTCCCAAGTAGCTGGGACTACAGGTGTGTGCCACCACACCCGGCTAATTTTTGTATTTTTAGTAGAGATGGGGCTTTGTCATGTTGGACAGGCTGGTCTTGAACTCCTGACCTCTTAATCTGCCTGCCTCGGCCTCCCAAAGTGTTGGGATTACAGGCTTGAGCCACCACACCCAGCCTTCTTTTCTCTTTTTTATTCTATTTTTCTTTGTCCTCTGACTGGATAATTTCAGAAGATCTATATTCAAGTTTACAGATTCTCTCTCCTGTTGAAGTTTACTATTGTGTTATATCACCCAGTCTGGTCTTGAACTCCTGGGCTCAAGAGATCCTCCCACCTTGGCCTCCCAAAGTGCTGAGTTCACAAGCATGAGCCACTGCATCCAGTCAGTCCCAGCACTTTGGGAAGCTGAGGTGGGAGGATCACTTGAGCTTAGGAGTTTGAGACCAGCCTGGGCAACGTACTGAGAACTTGTCTCTATATTTAAAAAAAAAAAGTCTTTGGGAGGCCAAAGCAGGAGGATCACCTGATGTCAGGAGTTTGAGACCAGCCTGGCCAACATGGCAAAACCCCATCTCTACTAAAAATACAAAAATTAGCCAGGTGTGGTGGCACACGCCTGTAGTGGTGGTGCATGCCTGTAGTCCCAGCTACTCAAGAGGCTGAGGCAGGAGAATCACTTGAACTGGGAGACGGAGGTTGCAGTGAGCTGAGATCGCACCAGTGCACTCCAGCCTGGGCAACAGAGTGAGACTCCATCTTATAAAAGGAAAAAAGAAGAAAAGAAAAATTCCATATCTGAGTGTTTACTCCTGAGTTTTTGAGATTGTCATTAAGATAGTGTTCTACTGTGATGATTTGGGTTTGTTTGATAATCAGAAAAAAGCATATTCTTTTGGGTGTTCAGCCACACTGCTGTGATCCCAGGACTCACAGTACCCCCTGAGAACATGGAAAGTATGTGGGGGTAGCAATGGAGGGCAGGATGGTTATCTTCTCCCAGGTAAAGCCATTTAATCCTTTCAGTTTGGGACAGAGTAAGGCCTGCCTCTTTTTTTTTTTTTTTTTTGAGACCGAGTCTTGCTCTGTCACCCAGGCTGGAGTGCAGTGGTGCGATCTTGGCTCACTGCAACCTCTTCCCGCCGGGTTCATGCTATTCTCCTGCCTCAGCCTTCCGGGTAGCTAGGATTACAGGTGCACGCTACCACGTCCGGCTAATTTTTGTATTTTTAGTACAGACGGGGCTTCATCATCTTGGCCAGGCTGATTTCGATCTCCTGACATCGTGATCTGCCTGCCTCCCCCTCCCAAAGTGCTGGGATTACAGGCGTGAGCCACCACGCCTGGCCAAGGCCTGCTCCTCTTATCTATACCCCCTACCCCTGCAGCTGTGCTGGGGGAAAGCTGGGCAGTTTCCCTCCTCCGAGCCCCTGTACATACCATGAATTGTGGGACCTTCAGAGCTTTTCACTTTTCGGAAAATAGCTCCTGCTGGGGCTACAAGATGGAGTGTGAAGAGGGCCTTGGGCCACAGGGAGGCGCCTGTGGACTAGGGGGAGTTCACGCACCCCTTCTTTCCCCAGAGGGGCTGGACTCAGGTGAGTATGGGGGTGGGGGCTCCTGCACTTCGACACAGGCAGCGGGAGGGTTTTCTCCCCATTCCCTCTGCACTCCCAACTTGAGCTATACTTTTTAAGAAAGTGATTCACCCTGCCTTTGCCCCCTTCCCCAGAACAGAACACGTTGATCATGGGCGATATTTTTCATTGTGCCAAAAAGTTGCCATGACCGTCATTAAACCTGTTTAACACCAAATAATAAGGAAAATAAAATAAAAAATTCAGGCATGGTGCAGAAACTCACTCCAAATAAATTACCTACCAAAATATATAAAGGTGGAAATATTCCAAAATTCAATATTTTGGGATTTATACACAAAAGATAAACAAATTAGAGGCCAAGAGGCTGCCGGAAGGGAAAAATGGGGCCTGGAAAGGCCGTTGTGAGGAATGAGCTGGGCCTAAAGAGGCCACTGGCAGGCAGGAGCTGGACCTGCCGAAGCGGCCGAGAGGCAGGAGCTTTGGACTGGGGAGGCCGCAGTGAGGCGAGAGCTAGCTGGGCGTGGAGAGTCCGCTGTGAGGCTGAGGCCGGGCCCATGCAGGCCTTCGAGAGGCAGGAGGCCGGGCCTGCAAAGGCCGACTGGAGATCAAGTTCTGCACCTGAAGAGGCTGCCAAAAGTCAAAAGCAGGGCCTGGGAAGGCCGCCGAGAGCCATGAGCTGGGCTGGGCCGAAAGAGGCCACTGGGAGGCAGGAGGAGCTGGGCCTGGAGACGCTGACTCGAGGAAGTTTTGCACCTGGAGAGGCCGCCGAGAGGACGGAGCTGGGCCCGGGGAGGCCGACTTGCTGCTCTTCCAGGCCCAATTCCAGGCCGACTTGACGACGACTTGGGCCTGCTGGGAGCTGGGCAGGAGCTGAGTCCAAAGACGTTGTTGGGAGGCCAGAGTCAGGCCTGGAGACGCAGCCGGGAGGAAGAGCTGGGCCCGGAGAGGATGCCGGGAGGCTGCAAGTGGGTCTGGAGAGGCCGATTTGAGGAGGCCAGGCCTCCGCCTCCCGCATGGCGGCCTCTGCAGGCACAGCTGTTTCTCCTGGCTGCATCTCCCGCCTCCCAGCAAACAAGCTTTTTTGGCTCAGCTCCCGCCTGCGTTTGTACACCCCGAAGTTTCTGCAACCAAGCTCTTCAGATCCACATCCCGCCTCCCAGTACCTGAACAGTCCCAGCTCCGGCTGGAGAACAGAGTCTGTAGGCCCCGCCGTTGCCTCCCAGGGGTGTCTCCAGGCCCAGCTCTCGCCCCACCGCGACCTCCCAGGCCCAAGTCCCTGCCTGCCTCCCAGCAGCCCGCGTGCGACCCTGCTCCTCCCTCACGGTGGCCTGTTGAGGCAGGGGGTCACGCTGACCTCTCTCAGCGTGGGAGGGGCCGGTGTGAGGCAAGGGCTCACGCTGACCTCTCTCAGCGTGGGAGGAGCCAGTGTGTGGCAGGAGCTCATGCCTCTGGGCAGGGTACCAGAGGCATGGGCATCAACAGGCCACCGTGAGGGAGGAGCTGGGCCGCATGCGGGCTGCTGGGAGGCAGGCAGGGACTTGGCCCCGGGAGGCCGCCGTGGGGGCAAGAGCTGGGCCTGGAGAGGCCCCTGAGAGGCAAGAGCGGGACCTGCAGAGGCCACTCTCCAACCATTGCTGGGCCCGTACAGGCCACCAGGCGGCAGGAATTAGGCCCGAAGTACTTGGCTGGAGAAAGTTCGGGACCTACAAAGGCGGTTGGGAGCTGGGCAGGAGTTGAGCCAAAAGAGCTTGCTTACTTGCTGGGAGGCACGGCCGGGAGATGCCGACTTCAGGACAACTTGGGCCTGCAGAGGTCGCCGGGAGGCCCAAGCTTGGCGTGGAGAAGCCCACCGACCGGAGACCATTTGGGGCCTGCAGGTGCCAACGGAGTGCAGGAGCTCATCCTGGAGAGGCCATCGTGAGGCCTGACCTGGGCCTGGGGAGCTTGGCTTGAGGAAGCTGTGGGCCGACCAAGGATGCCAGGAGATGGGTAGGCACTGAGTCCAAAGAGGTTGTTGAGAGGCAGGAGTCGGGCCTGGAGACACAGCCAGGAAGAGGAGCTTGGCCCGGAGAGGATGCCCGGAGGGTGCAAGTGGTCTGGAGAGGCCGACTTGAGGAGGTTCTCAGCCCAGAGAGGCTGCCAGAAGGGAAAAACTGGGCCTGGAAAGGCTGTTGTGAGGAATGAGCCCCATGGGCCTGAAGAGGCCACTGGCAGGCGGGAGCTGGGTGTGTAGAAGCTGCTGAAAGGTTGGGAGCTTGGCTTGGGGGTCCACAGTGAGGCAGATGCTGGGCCTGAAGAATCTACTGTGAGGTAGATGTTGGGACTGTAGAGGCCGACAGGAGGCAGAGGCTGGGCCTGGAGGGGCCAAGATGCAGGAGCTGGGCCTGGAGAGGCTGCAAAGAAGCATGAGCTGGGCCTGGTGAGGTCGACTTGAGAAAGCTCAGGGCCTGGAGAGAAGGCTGGGAGGCAGGAGCTGGGTCTAAAGAGGCCATTGTAACGATGGAGCTGTGCCTGTGGAGGCTGTTGTGAGGCAGTAGGCTCATCTGCAGAGACCGCCATGAGGTGGGGTATGGGCCTAAATAGGCCATTGTGAGTCATGAGCTTGGTCTGTAGAGGCTGACTGGAGAAAGTTCTGGGCCTGGAGAGGCTGCCGGGAAGTAGGAGCTGGGCCAAAAGATTTAAGCACATTTACATTTATTAGGCACTTTATTTCCATTATTACAATATATAATAATATACTTAATATATTAATATATTTAACATATTAATATATATAATAAATATATATTTATTAGATATCCAATATATAATAAAATAATTATAGAACTCACCATAATGTAGAATCAGTGGGCGTGTTAAGCTCGTTTTCCTGAAACTGGATGGTCCCACCTGAGCGTGATGGGAGAAAGTGACAGATCAATAGGTATTAGATTCTCATAAGGACAGCGCAACCTAGATCCCTCACATGCATGGTTCACAACAGGGTGCGTTCTCCTATGAGAATCTAATGCTGCTGCTCATCTGAGAAGGTGGAGCTCAGGCGGGAATGTGAGCAAAGGGGAGTGGCTGTAAATACAGACGAAGCTTCCCTCACTCCCTCACTCGACACCACTCACCTCCTGCTGTGTGGCTCCTTACGGCTCCATGGCTCAGGGTTGGGGACCCCTGCTCAAGTGCATCCAAAGCGACCCTTCCCACACCAGTCTTCACAGTGGTCAAGGGCAGCAACCACTTAGCTCCCAAGGCATATGCCTCAGCTGGCATTTTGTCACAATCAACAGTAAGTGGTAGCTTGAGTCATTGTGAGGTCACTTCCTGGAAATCACCAGCATCCCATTTCCCACTGGCAAAGAGCTCAGCACTGCCCCCTGGGAAACCAAACCTATGCCCAAATCCCATCTGTGTGGGTTTATCTCCTGGGACCCTTCCTAACATATTAGTCAGAGTCCAATCAGGAAGCATAAACCACTCAAAAGTTTAAAGTGGTAAAATTTAATACGGAGAATTATTCATTATAACAGGTGAACAGCATAATGAGAGATTGGCTAGCACAAAGTAAAGAGAACTCTAGAGAATACAGGACTAGCCCAGGCCAGGCATGGTGGCTCATGCCTGAAATTCCAGCAATTTGAGAAGCTAATGCAGGAGGATTGCTTAAGGCCAGGAGCTAGAGACCGGTCTGGACAACACAGTGAGACCCTGTCTTTATCCAAAAAAAAGAAAAATCTTAGCTGGGAGTGGTGGTGCACACTTGTAGTCCCAGCTACTCAGAATGCTGAAGTTTGAGCCTGGGAGGTCAAGGCTGCAGCGAGGCATGATTATGCCACTACAGTCCAGCCTGGTGACAGAGCAAGACCCTGTCTCAAAGAACAAAACAACAACAACCATTTACAGACAGAAAAGAGATAGAGCTAATAAGCTAAGAAAAGATGTTGAAATGTGACAAGTAAAGTAATATGAGGTCTTTTATCTATTTAAAATAATCAAACAAAAAATGACTTACTAAATTATAATACCCTGTGCTGGCAAAGGTGCAGTGAAATGGGCACTTTCTTATACTATGAGGGGTGTTTAAATTGTGTATAAGCCTTCCCGGGCAAAGCCTGTCAATTTTTTAAAATAATGGAGACAGGGTCTCACCATACTGCCATACTGCCTCCTCCAACTCTTGGCCTCAAGCAATCCTCCTCTCTTAGCCTCCCAAAGTCCTAAGATTATAGCTGGGAGGCACCCAAAACCCTGTCAATTTACATCAAGGGTAATGAGAATGTCCATTCACCATGACTCACAGTAATCTTACTTCTGGGGAGACAATTCGATCTAAACGAAAGGTCATCTGCACACACACAGTAAAAATCTGGGAGTAACTGAAGACAGAGTTGGTAAGTGAAATAAGAAACAGTTCTAAGAAATTAAACCATGGTATCAATAGGCACCTAGTATAAAAGGTCAGTTGATGTTAGCTGCTACTTTTTTGTTGTTTTGAGACAGGGTCTCACTCTGTCACCCAGGCTGGAGTGCAGAGGCCTGATCATGACTCACTGCAGTCTCAGCCTCCCTGGGCTCAAATGATCCTCCCACCTCAGCCTCCCAAGCAGCTGGGACTACAGGAACATGCCACCACACTAGGCTAATTCATGTTTTTTTCGGTAGGGATGGTGACTCCCCCTTTGTTTCCAAGGCCTATCGCAAACTCTTGGCCTCAAGCCATCCTCCTGCCTCAGCCTCCCAAAGTGTTGCGATTACCAGTGTGAGCCACCACTCCTGGCCAGCTGCTACTTTTAGCAATATTATTATTATTATTCCACTCAATTAAAAATTATTATTTTCAAGGCTATGCAACAGTATGTATCCTACAGCGTAATTGTAAAAACATATACAGTCGCCATCCCTCAGTATACAGAATTAGTTCCAGCCCCCCATCTCTGCATATACCAAAATCCATGCTTACTCACGTTTCGCTGTCACCCCTCTGGAATCCACGTATACGAAAATTCCAAATATTAGTTGGGCATAGTGGCAAGCACCTGTAGTCTCAGCCACGTGGGAGGTTGAGATGGGAGGATCGCTTCAGCCTGGAAGGTTGAGGCTGCAGTCAGCTGCGATAGCACTACTACCCTCCAGCCTTGGACAACAGAGGGAGACCCTGTCTCAGAAAAAAAAAACAAAATAAAACAGGTTAGAAATTGTAATGAGGTCTGTTGGGCAAAATTCCATATAAGCAAAGTATAAATTAATAAAGCAAATCGTGATAAATTAGTACGACTGACTTTCTGGAGTTTCTGACAATAAAAGTAAGGAAAATGCAAAACACAAAGAGACTAAAAAGAGAAATTAGGAAAGCATTCTACATGTTTAATAGGAAGACACTGGCCATGTTCATGCAGCGGCACTATGTCGTGACATGACATACCTTGGAGAGAAGTTAACAGATGAGGAAGTTGATAAAAATCATCAGAGAAGCAAAATACTGGTAGCGACACTCAAGTAAACCACGAAATTTCCATAACTTATGTCAGCAAAGTGGGAATATTTACAGTGTGTGTTGAAGTTCCTATACAACATTGTTTATCTGCCGTTTGTTTGTTTGTAAGGAATGTATATACTAAAAGTTCTTCTTGCTGTCAAAAGAATATGTGTGAATAAGTCATTTTAACTTATTCTTCTGTTTTTCTTTTATCTTCCTGCCATCATCCCACAGCCTTACTTTAGAAATTTTTTCTTTAGAAAATTGAACAAGTGCTCCTTGTGGTGGCACATACCTCTAGGATGGGAGGCAGGGGTGGAAGGGTCACTTGAGGCCATTAGTTTGACACCAGCCTGGCCAACAAAGTGAGACCCCATGTCTACAAAACAATTTAAAAATTAGCCAAGTATCGTCATGTATACCTACAGTCCTATCTACTCAGGAGGCTCAGGTAGGAGTACCCTTAGCCCAGGAGTTCAAGGCTGCAGTGAGCTGTGATAGCATTACTGTACTCAAGCCTGGGTGACAGGGTGAGACCCCATCTCCTACAATAAAAAAACAAAGAAAAAAATAGTTCAAGTAGCAAGTTGTATGTGGCTTAGTCTGAATATTTGTAAACTAGAAATTCTCAATCTTTTGGGGTCTAACATCCCTTTACCTTTTTTAACTTTATTGAAGATCTCTAAGACTATTTCTTTCTGTAGATAATTATATGAAAACTAGAAAATAAGACCCAAATTTTTAAATATTATTCATCACATATTAAAGCCATTAGATGTTGATATAAGATTTTAAAAATATTTAATATTCATTACATATTAATAATAAAACCATTACATGTTGATATAATACTTTTTTTTCTTTGAGACAAAGTCTTGTTCTCTTGCCCAGGCTGGAGTGAAGTGGCTCAATCTCAGCTCATTGCAACCTCCGCCCCGCAGGTTCAAGTGATTCTCCTACCTCAGCCTCCCATGTAGCTGGGATTCCAGGCGTCCACTACCATGTCCAGCTAATTATTGTATTTTCTTAGTAGAGAAGGAGTTTCACCATGTTGGCAAGGCTGGTCTTGAACTCTTGACCTCAGGTGATCCACCCGCCTGGGTCTCCCTAAGTGCTGGGATTACAGGTGTGAGCCACCGCGCCCACCCCGATTAATGTATGTTTTAAAACACTGATTAGTCAGGCAACAACACCGGGCAGGGGTCTCCTCATTCCCAGCGACGCAAACCCCACTGCACGGCTGAGGGGTTGCAAGGGCTGCAGAGCCAAAAGGCTCTGACTTGAGATATTATTTTACTTGTATTTTTATTTGTATTGTGAGACAGGTACTGCTCTGTCACCCAGACTGGAGTGCAGCTGTGCATTTACAGCTCGCTGCAGCCTCGACCTCCTGGGCTCAAGCCATCTTCCTGCCTCAGCTCCCCAGTAGCTGGTAGTACAGTTGAGTGTCACCATGCCTGGTTATTTTTTTAATTTTTTTGTAGAGTGAGGGTTCTTGCTATGTTGCCCAAGCTGGCCTCAAACTCCTGACCTCAAGAGATCTGCCCACTTCAGCCTCCTGAGTAGCTGAAACTACAAGTACACATCACCATGCCTAGCTACATTTATTTAATTTTGAAAAATATTTTTGTAAAGAGCAGATCTTGCTGTGTTGTCCAGGCTGGTCTTGAACACCTGCCCTTAAAAGATACTCGCACCTCTGCTTACCAAACAGCTGGGACTACAGGCATGAGCCACTGCAATGAGCCTGAAGAGATTTCTTTAATCTAGCATCCCATACTTGGTAGGATTGGGAAAGGCAGTAGTGTTTTTTAAAATTACTTAATAATTTCAGTAACAATCAAACTCAACCTTGACCCCTGCCTTCTCTCACACCCCATATCCAGTCTGTCAGGAAATCCTGTTGATTGTCTTCGACATCTACTAAAGATCCCCACCCAGCAACTCCCTGGCCTCCTCCCCTACTTCTCCCCTCTGACCATCTCTCAACACCACCACGACCCTGGTCAGGACCACCATCATGTCCTGCCTGGATGTTGCCAAAGCTTGGCCCCCATGCTTCTATCACATCTTCCCACAGTCTTTCTCAACTCAGCAGCCAGAGAATGCTTTTAAATCGGGAGACAGATCATGTCGCCTCTCTGCTCAGAACCCTCCCGCAGTTCCCATCTGAGTCAGAGTAAAAGCCAAAGCCCCACCAATAACCTCCCAGGGCTTATGTGATCTGTACTGATCCCCACCCAGCAACTCCCTGGCTCCCTCCCCTAATTCTCTTCCTCTCTCCATCTGCTCCATGGGCCTCCTTCCAGAGCCAGAGACACACCTAAGACAGTTTATTCTATTGTTTCTGCCTACAATCCTCTTCCCTCAGCACCTTGGCCACCTCCTTCCCTTCCTTCAAATCTTTACTCAATTTTCACTTAGGAGGCCACCCCTGACCATTCTATTTAACATTGCCATCTGTCCCCATGCCCACCATGCTCATTTCTTCTTTCTTTACTTTCTTCTTTCTTTTTTTCAAGATCTCACTGTCACCAAGGCTGGAGTGCAGTGGCGAAATCACAGCTCACTGCAGCCTTGACCACCTGGGCTCAAGTAATCTCACTTAATTTTTATTTGGTTTAAGAAAGTCTTGGTTGAGGGTGGTGGCTTATGCCTGTAATCTCAGCACTTTGGGAGGCTGAGAGAGGTATATTACTTGAGGCCAGGAGTTTGAGATCAGCCTGGGCAATATATTAAGACCCTGCCTCTACCAAAAAACAGAGTGAATGTGTGGAAGACAATTTTTCCACAGACTGGGAGTGAGGGAATAATTTCAGGATGATTCAAGTGCATTACATATATTGTGCACTTTATTTCTATTATTACTACATAGTAATATATAATGAAATGATTCTACATCTCACTATAACGTAGACTCAGTGGGATCTCTGAGCTTGTTTTCCTGCAACTAGACTGTCCATCTGGGGTGATGGGAGACAGTAACAGAATATCAGGCATTAGATTCTCATAAGGAGTACACAACCTAGATCCCTCACATGCACACTTCACAACAGAGTTTGTGCTCCTATGAGAATCTAATGCTGCTGCTGATCTGACAGGACATGGAGCTCAGGTGGTCATGCAAGCGATGGGAGGGGCTAGAAATACAGATGAAGTTTCCTTTCGCTCGCCTGCTGCTCACCTCCAGCTCTGTGGCCCTGTGGTTGGAGACCGCTGCTCAAGTGCATTTGAAAGGATCCATCCCACGCCATTCTTCAGAGTCATCTTTACTGCTGCAGTGGTCAACTTGTAGCACCCCTAAGCTCGCAGGACATATGCTCCAACTGGCATTTCACAATCAACAGTATGTGGCAGCTTGAGTCATTGTGAGCTCACTTCCTGGAAATCACCAGCATCCCATATCCCATTAGCAAGGAGCTCAGCACTGCTCCTTGGATAACCAAACCTATTCCCAAATCCCATCTGTGTGCGTCTATCTCCTGGTACCCTTCCTAGCATCAATTCTGTATTTGTAGGAGTCCAATCAGGAGACACAAACCACTCAAAAGTTTAAACTAGAATGAGCAAGATGGCTCACACCTGTAATCCCAGCACTCTGGGATGCCAGGGTGGGTGGACTGCTTTGAGCTCAGGAGTTTGAGAACAGTCTGGGAAACACAGCGAAACCTCGTCTCTACAAAAAACACAAACATCAGCTGGGTGTGGTGGCACTTACCTGTAATCCCAGCTACTCGGGAAGCTGAGGCAGGAGAATTGCTTGAGCCTGGCAGGTGGAGGCTGCAGTGAGCAGAGGTTGTGCCACTGTACTCCAGCCTGGGTGACAGTGTGAGACCTGGTATCAAAAAGAAAAAACGTATATATATATATATATATATATATATATATATATATGTAAATTTAATATAAAAAGTATTAATTTTGGCCAGGCAAAATGGCTCATGCCTGTAATCCCAGCACTTTGGGAGGCCAAGGCAGACAGATCACCTGAGGTCAGGAGTTTGAGACCAGCCTGACCAGCATAGAGAAACCCCATCTCTACTAAAAATACAAAATTAGCTGGGCATGGTGGCACATGCTTGCAATCCCAACTACTCGGGAGGCTGAAGCAGGAGAATCGCTTGAACCCGGCAGGTGGAGGTTGCGCTGAGCCGAGATAGCACCATTGCACTCCAGCCTGGGCAACAAGAGTGAAACTCCATCTTAAAAAAAAAAAAAAAGGTATTAATTATTACAGAGGATCAGCACAATGAGGGACACACTAGCACAAAGTAAAGACAACTCTAGAGAATACGGAACTAGCAGAGGCCAGGCATTGTGGCTCATGCCTGTAATCCCAGCAATTTGGGAAGCCTAGGCAGGAGGATCACTTGAGGCCAGGAGTTGGAGACCGATCAGTGCTAAATAGTGAGATTCTGTGTCTACCAAAAAAAAGAGACATTAGCCAGGTGTGGTGGTGGTGCACACCCGTAGTTCCAGCTACTTGGGAGTCTGGGGTGGGAGAAATCCCTTGAGCCTGGGAAGTCTACACTACAGTGAGCCAAGATTGTGCCACTGCACTCCAGCCTGGGCGACAGAGTGAGACCCTGTCTTAGAAAGAAAAAAGAAAAGAAAGTGTTAATCCCCCTATGGGAATCTCCTCTTCTCCTGCCCTCTCTGGAACCTCACTTGTCAGTTCTTCCTCCCACTTTCCTGTATCTTTAACCTATCCCCCACTTTTAGCTCCTTCCCATCATCATTTAAATTACTCAAACTTCTTCTGTTTTAAAAACCTCTCCCTAAACTCAGGGAGAGGTCTCCTGCACACCCATTGAGCCATCTGCTCTCCCTGGTGCCTTCTCTACAGCAGCCTGAGCCATGTCTCTAATCCATGAATCTCATCACGTTACTCCCCCATTTACATCACTTCTCCTTGCCTCAGGGATTAAGTCCAAACTCCTTAACAGCCCCTGCTCTGCCCTGCCTTGCAAGGCAGCCTCACTGCTTGCCCCTCTCCATTTCATCTGCTATGGAGTCCAACTGAACCTCATCTGCCCCTTGAACACACACTCTTTCTCCTCTGGGAGTCTCTGAAGTGGGTAATATCCTCTGCTTATAATATGCTTCCCCTTAAACCTCTACTCTCTTCCTAGCTAGCTTTGACTCCTCTGTCACTTGTCCGCTTTGGCATCACCTCCTCATAGAGGACTTCTTTGGCTCCCGAGATTCTCAGGAGCATGGCAGGTGAAGTGCTCCTCCCATGAATGGATGGAGATTAGGGAGTGTGTGTTATTCATGCTTAATTCACCAGTGCTTAGCTGAGTACCTGGCATAAAATAGTTACTGTGGTGGCCAAAGTAATAACCCCCACCACCACCAATTGCTCATGTCCTATGTTACACAGCACAATTACATAGGAAGGGGGAATTAAGAGTGCAGATAAAATTAATGTTGCTCATCAGCTGACCTTAAAACAAGATTATCCTGGAGTATCTAGGAGAGCCCATGTAATTACAAGCATTCTTTAAAACTGGAAGAGGGAGGCAGAAGGTTAAGAACCAGACACGGTGGGCACAATGGCTCATGCCTGTAATACCAATACTTTGGGAGGCCAGGGCAGGAAAATCCCTTGAGTGCAGGAGTTCAAGGTCAGCCGTGGCAACATACTGAGGTCCCATCTCTACAACAAAATAAAAACAAAATTCACTGAGTGTCGCGATGCTTACCTGTAGTCCCAGCTACGGGAAGGCTGACATGGTAGGACTGCTTGAGCCTGGGAGTTTGAGGCTATAATGAGCCATGATAGGAGCACTGAACTCCATCCTGAGTGACAGGGCAAGGTCCTGTTTCTGAAGAAAAAAAGGACATTGGAATCAGAGTCCTCTCCATCCTGAGGTGCCTACAAGGCATCTCTCTCTGCAAACGAGTAAACATCACCCTCCAACTCCTTACAGAGTGGAGCAACAGGAACACTCCTTCACCTCATTTCTGTGCTGCTTGGGAGGCCTGGACAGCCCAATAACCAGCTCCTTGCTGATGAAGCAATCAGGAAATGGCTCGAGTTGAGCTAAGGAGAATTTGGGTCCTTCTTTTGGTTCTCAGTAGGCAGGGTAGGGGCCAGGCATGGTGGCTCATACCTGTAATTCTTGCACTGTGGGGGGCCAAGGTGAGAGGATTGCTTGAGGCCAGGAGCTCAAGACCAGCCTGGACAACATAGCAAGACGTGGGTGGCATACACCTGTGGTCCCTACTACTTGGTAGGATGAGGTGGGAGGATTGATCACTTGATCCCAGGAGTATCAGGCTGCAGTGAGCCATGATCACACCACTGCACTTCAGCGTGGGTGACACAGCCAGACCATGTCACAAAAAGTTACAAAGAAAAAAAAAGAGAGGGAGAGAGACTATACACAGGCACCACCACATTTGGCTAATTTTTAAATATTCTGTAGAGACAAGGTCTTGCTATGTTGCCCAGGCTAGTCTAAAACTCCTGGCATCAGGCTGGGCATGGTGGCTCATGCTTGTAATCCCAGCACTTTGGGAAGCTAAGGCAGGCAAATCACCTGAAGTCTGGAGTTCGAGACCAGCCTGGCCAACATGGTGAAACTCTGACTCTATCAAAAATACAAAAATTAGCTGGGCAGTAGTGGCGTGTACCTGTAGTCTCACCTACTCGGGAGGCTGAGGCAGGAGAATCACTTGAACCTGGGAGGTGGAGGTTGCAGTGGACCCCATCACTGCACTCCACCCTGGGTAACAGAGCAAGACTGTCAAAAACAACAACAACAATAACAAAAACAAAACAACAACAACAAAAAAAAAACTCCTGGCATCTAGACATCTTCCTGTCTTAGCCTCCCAATGCCCTGGGATTATACTGTTTCCTATAATTGAAGACACTTGTTCTTATACTGCTTTAAGGTATAAAGGAAGAAAAAAAACAGACAATGGCAAATGTTGGTGAAGGCCGGGCATGGTGGCAGCCTGTAATTCCAGAACTTAGGGAAGCTGATGAACTTAGGTAGAACCTTGTTTACTAGAGTATTAGGCATGGGTTTGGGCAACTATTCTAACCAGAGAAACTGGCTTCAGTGAGAGCAAGTTGGCAATCCAAGGTATAGCATGCATAGGGCTGGCAAAATTCAGGGTGACTGAAGCAAAAGCTTCAGAACCAGAAAGACCACATCTGGGGGTAGAGCACAAAGCTCTCCAGAGATGAATCTTTGTAAGAGTGAGGCAGAACTATATAGCAGTTTTAGGAGATCTGTTGGTGCCCAGCAAGAGCTCCAAATGGGCTATATGCAGGGATGCAGGCTGTAGTCTCAGGAGAGGAGGTTCACAAAAGTCATTCAGTCCAAGACCTCAAACTGTGTTCTCTACTAAAAGGAATCAACGTTCCCTAGAGAAATGGCTGACTCCATGTATGGTGCAGTATATTGATCCTGGAACATCTTTTTCGCCAGAAAGCAAGGAAGCCATCAAAGTCCAACAGGATCACGTCAAAAAGACATGAAATTCAACTTGAAGAGATAATTATTAACCTAGATGAGACAATGTAAGCATCCAAAACAATAAAGACTGCAATGGCCTGAAATACATAAAATGCAAACAATAATCTATGAGTTCATAATGGTATTCAGAAAAAAAAACTGGTCACTAGAGGGAAGGTTACTAGGTCACTAACTTACTACTCTGAAAAGTGACTTAAGATGAGAGGTAGGGTGGAGAATTAGCTATTTATTCAGTCTTTCCTGTACAAACATAAATTTTTAGGGAGATTGAAGCAGACGAAACAAATCTTGAAAAATGGAGGTAACTGCTTAATCTGTGGGTTGGGTGCATGGAGGTTCAACATATTTCTTTTGTGTATATTTGAACCCCCTACAAAAAAACCACAAGACAGAATGTGAGCCAAGCAGCTTAGGGTTTAGGCAAGGCTTCTGCCTACAAGAGACACCAGGATATGAGGGGTAGTTTTAGCCCCAATGGGCTGAGCCAACTGGAGGTATATAGGGAAGTGCTAAATTGCAGAGGTATCATGTTGCCCAGCACTTGATCAAATCCTAGATCCTAGGTCTGCTTGGTAGCATGCTTCCTAGGTAGTGGATCTGAGGCTACCTATAGAACTTCCTTTGCAGTCATAATTCGTTCAGAAACTACAAAAGTGCTTGCTCTTGAAAATGGAGTCTTTGTCCATTTCATGCTTCTATAAAAGAATACCACAGACTGCATAATTTATAAAAAGGAAAAAAGGAAGGAAAGAAAAAAGGAAGGAAGGAGGGAAGGAGGGAAAAAGGGAAGGAGGGAAGGAAAGGAAGGAACGGAAAGAAGGAAAGGAAGGAAGGGAAAGAGAGAAAGAGGGAAGGAGGAAGGGAGGGAAGGAGGGAGGGAGGGAGAGAGAGACGGAGGGAGGGGAAGGGAAGAAAAGGGAGGAGAAGGGAAAGGAGGAAGAAAAGGAAAGGAAAGGAATAAATTTTATTTCTTAACAGTTCTGGATGTTAGGAAGTCCAAGGTTGAGGGGCCTGCATCTGGTAAGGGTCTTCTTGCTGCATCATCCCACTACAGAAGACAGAAGGCAGAAGGAAAAGAGAGTGCAAGAAAGCAAGAGGGCAAAAGGGGCTGAACTCTGTTTTATAATAAGCCCACTCTGTGATTACTAATCTATTACCACAATAACAACATTAACTCATTCATGAAGGCTATTTTATTAGGCCCCACATCCCAACTGTTGCATTGAGGATTGAGTTTCCAGCACATAAACTTTGGGGGACACATTTAAACCATAGCAGAGCACTTAGGTTAATTCAACTAAGAGGAGCTGGGAAAATCAAAGGCATGAGAAAGACAGCAAAAGCTAGCAGAGAGAAATGCATAGGTTAAGGAAAAAAGTCCAGTGAATCCTGTAGTGCAGGCTACTTTATCAAAAGCACCTAAAAAAGATCTCATTAACTCCCCCAGCTCACCTCCACCCACATCTAAAGAGCCACACACAGCACCACCAAAGGCAGCACAATGAGAACAGCATTCTCCTCAACAGACAAGCTGGGAGTATCTAGACACCTGACCTCAATAGCTCCAGAACAGTCCTAAAACATCTCCTCCCTAACCACCACTCAAGTCACCAGCTTGGAAAGTATTAAGAAAACCCAAATCCTGACACACCACTATGAAACAACTTAAAACAGCAAAGAACAACCCATTTAAACAGCAATGCCAGCTGTTGGGAAAAAAAGGAACAATGAGTAGAGGAGAAACAGACCTCTTGGGGTCCACCAAGACCCAGTCTCTCAGCTTCAGCACTTTTAAATGCAGAATCCACACCCCTCTGGGGCCTGTGGAGCTCCACAAGGCATGTCGTCCTCAAAGATAAATGAGCAGGCAAGCTGGCTAGAAAACCACTAAGGGTATTATTCTTTAAAGAATCTTTATAGGGTCAAAGAGGAATGGGTCTTAACTGGCTATGTGAACTCCCCACAGATTCTGAGGATGATGTCAGTATCCCTTTCCAGATGTGTTTAACACTTTGCAGTCACTTGTATTCGTGCCAGTGCTTTGCTAATTTGAACTGATTCCAGCTCACGCTGACCCCAGCTCCCTGGGTGTTACCATTAGCCAAGACTGTCACCCATACTGTACCCTTTCAAAGAGTCCTAAAAACAGCTCTTCACCTACTCTTCCAAGACAAGTAAAAATGTCTGCCAAAGAAATGGGGAAAAAAGATTCAGAGAGTGAAAACAATTAATATACTAACAAGAGAGCAAAAAGCAAAGGGGGAGGAGAAACTAGGAAAATCATAGATGGGCTCTCACCTATTTCCAAAGCTGGGCTAATGTCCTTTTGCTTGTGTCTGAATAAGGCACCAATTTTAAGCTGCTAATGAAAAGAAAAGAAAAAGAGAAAGAAGCAGGCCCAGGCTGGGCGCAGTGGCTCATGCCTGTAATCCCAGAACATTGGGAGGCCGAGGCGGGTGGATCACCCAAGGTCAGGAGTTCTAGACCAGCCTGGTCAACATGGTGAAACACCATCTCTACTAAAAATACAAAAAATTAGCCAGGCATGGTGGCGCATGCCTGTAAATACAGCTACTAAGGAGGCTGAGGCAGGAGAATTGCTTGAACCTGGAAGGCAGAGAATGTGGTGACCTGAGATCACATCATTGCCCTCAAGCACGGCAATGAGAACAAAATTCGGTAAAAACAAAACAAAACAAAACAAAACCACTATAAAATAACTCAGACTTAATTAAATACAACCCTAGTGGTGAATGACTAAAGATGGATTACTCATAACAGTCCAATAAGAATCCAGGAATCTTACCTTTTAATAACAAAAAAATCCTTTTCTTCGAAAGTAACATCCTCTCAAGGCCAGGAATTCCATTAGTAGAAAGCCTTCCTAAAAAACAAAATTCCTGGCCAGACATGGGTTCACGTCTGTAATCTCAGCACTCTGGGAGGCCTAGGCGGGAAGATCACTTGATGTCAGGAGTCGAGGCGGGAAGATCACTTGATGTCAGGAGTTCGAGACTGGCCCCGCCAACATGGTGAAACCCCATCTCCACTAAAAATACAAAAATTAGCCTGGTGTGGTGGTGGGCACCTGTAATCCCAGCGACTTGGGAGGCTAAGGCAGGAGAATTTCTTGAACCCAGGAGGCAGAGGTTGCAGTGACCAGCAAGGTTGCGCCATTTCACCCCAGCCTGGGCGATAAGAGTGAAAACTCCATCTCAAAAAAAAAAAAAATTCCTTTGGGAAGGCCTTCTACATAAAAATCTTCAACATGAGACTGGAAGAAAGGGTATGGGATCATCACCGGACCTTTGGCTTTTACAGCTCGAGCTATAAGAACAAAAAGAAAAAGGGATATCATTTAAACACAGTATGTAGAAAAGAATAATTATTGAATCTGTACTGGTCTTTAACTTTTACACTTTGATCTTTAATTCTGTTATTGTGATTGAGTCCAAAGAAAAATAGTATGAGTAAAATAAAAAGAACACCAAAAATGCTAATATTCTGTTTACCAAAGTCTGTAGTGAAATATCCCATTAAATCCAAGTGCAGTGACACACCCATAATCCCAAGCACTTTGGGAGGCTGAGGCGGGTGAATCTCCTGAAGTCAGGAGTTCAAGGCCAGCCTGGCCAACATGGTGAAACCCCAACTCCACTACAAATACAAAAATTAGGCAGGCGTGGTGGCAGAGGCCTGTAATCCCAGCTACTTAGGAGGCTGAGGCAGGGAGAATTGCTTGAACCCAGGAGGTGAGCTTGCCATGAGCTGAGATCATACCACTGCACTCCAGCGTGGGTGACAGAACAAAACTTCAACCTCCAAAAAAAAAAAAAAAAAACAGCTAGCAGGTGACATTTGCTATGGGGAGACTAGGGATATGATCTTGCTGCAATCCTTCCATTTTAGTAAATCTAAATAGTGTGAATCCATTCTGTTTCATCCCCACTCCACTCCAGAGCCAAAACAAGAAAATCAATTATATTTCTAGTTCTTTAAAAACATATCTAACTAAATCATCTAATTAAAAGATAATATGCATGGTTCCATACTCTAAAAGAAAACTTATGTCCTGCATATCATGGACATTTGATGAATGCTTATTCAGTTGACTGGTGTAGACTTCAATAATAACCTGTTCAATGCATTATGCCAGATGAATCTTGCATCTCAAAAGTAGAACAAATATTGTTCTTTCAGTTTTGTCTACCCATAAATGCAATATTTACTAATAAAAAGAAAATGAGTTTATTGTTCTAGAGAGTATGAGAATTTTGACAACATGAATTCTCCTGTCCTAGGACATAATTAATACTTAGAGGCATACTATTTCATGTGGAAGCTACCATTAAATCAATGTTAAGTGTTAATTACCTCACATAATCTTCTAATCTGACTTAAGACGTACCTCACAAAGTTGATTTATCAAGTTCTAAATCTTCACCTGTTGAATTCATAAGTCCATGTCTGAAAGGTGAGAATAAATACTTAATATTCACTAGGCAATATTCAGCAAAGTAATATCCACTAGTACATATTTAATATTTCATCATGAACTGCGGGTGTGAAGAGAAAAGACAGGCTGGGCACAGTGGCTCACACCTGTAATCCCAGCAGTTTCGGAGGCCGAGGCAGGCAGATCATGAGGTCAGGAGTTCGAGACCAGCCTGGCCAACATGGTAAAAATACGTCTGTACTAAAAGTACAATAATTAGCTGGGCATGGTGGCAGGCACCTGTAATCCCAGCTACTCGGGAGGCTGAGGCAGGAGAATTGCCTGAACCCAGGAGATGGAGGTTGCAGAAACCATTATCACGCCACTGCATTCCAGCCTGGGCAAGAGAGCAAGATTCTGTCTCAATCAATCAATCAATAAAAATATAAGGAGGAAGCATTTACTGTGTATTTATATGTCTGGTATTATGTGAAGCACTTTACTATCTTATCAAATCTTCGGGACAGATCTTCAGTTCTCATGACCACAAAAGAGGATGCTAAAGCTCAGACAGGAGAAGAGACGTGGCCAGCCTGTGTCCCCAGGCCCTACGGTCTTACCACTAGGTTACAGTGTTTCCAGATATCACATGTTGTGAGATTTTTGCTTTAAAATGAACCAAAAAAAAACAAAGGTGAAAAAGGCATAAGCTATTAAAAAGTGGGAGAAACACTAAGAGAACCTTAAGCATGTAACTAAAAATATTATGGAAATGTTATTGAATTCATTAGCAAATTTAGTGCTAGGTTTTCATTGAGGAGTAGGTTATATTACTCATAATGAAGAAAAATGTTCATTTTAAGTACATTAACATAAATACCATCAATATTGTTTATCATGTTTAAATGTTCACTTAAAGCAATTCAGTTAAAATTCTGCATATCATACAATTTTATAGTTTGCTAGTAGGTTACAAGTAAATAGTCACCCAAATAAAAACATCATGTTTTCCACTGGTTGTTGCTCTTTTTAGGTGAGCATTTGATGTATACCAACAGAGAGAGGATAATAACAAATCGCTAATTTCTTTCATCACTATATAAAGGTGGCTTCAGGATAGAATAGTATCAGGGCAATGATGAATTTGAAATCTAACATCAATTCAGTGATGCATCAAGATAAAAGTAGAGACAATAGGGGCACCTTAGTGAGTACTGAACATTTTATTTATTTATTTATTTAGAGATGGAGTTTTACTCTTTTTGCCCAGGCTAGAGTGCAATGGTGCAACCTCGGCTCACAGCAACCTCTGCCTCCTGGGTTCAAGCGATTCTCCTGCCTTGGCCTCCCGAATAGCTGGGATTACAGACTTGCACCACCACACCCGTCTAATTTTGTATTTTTAGTAGAGACGGGGTTTCTCCATGTTGGTCAGGCTGGTCTCGAACTCCCGACCTAGATATCTGCCTGCCTTGGCCTCCCAAAGTGCTGGGATTACAGGTGTGAGCCACCACGCCCAGATGAATTCCAAATTTAACAAAGCAGACTAAGAGAAACAATTCATTTAAAAAAATAGTATTTGGCCAGGCATGGCGGCTCACACCTGTAATCCCAGCACTTTGGGAGGCTGAGGTGAGTGGATCAGGAGGTCAGCAGTTCAAGACCAGCCTAGCCAAGATCATGAAACCCCGTCTGTACTAAAAATACAAAAATCAGCCAGGTGTGGTGGCTGGTGCCTGTAATCCTAGCTGCTCGGGAGGCTGAGGCAGAGAACTGCTTGAACCCGGGAGGCGGAGGTTGCAGCGAGCCGAGATCGTGCCACTGCACTCCAGCCTGGGCGACAGAGTGAGGCTCCGTCTCAAAAAAAAAAAAATAAGTAATTCAATGAAATCTCTAAGATCCAGGGCTTTGCAATAAATATGTAAATAAATTTCCAATCTCCATACTGAAAGTTTAAAAGAAATGCTAACTAATAACTAAAGAAATACAACTTTTCCTCAGCTTTGCAGCAATCTAGAAACAAAGTGTGTAGACACTACAAAGCACCTTACAAGGAGAAACGTGTAAGGATGGCATGACTCGCCGGCAGCCCTGGGCTTGTCCACGGTACCCCCATGATGAACAGTAACTCCATTGTGTAAACGCCCATGAACATAAGATTACAGGACTTTTCCAGTTTAGACATACCATATTTTCTTTCAGACAATTCTTCAATTTGTTTACATAGATCAGTGATACGATGATTCCATTTCTCTGAAAATCAAGCAAAAGTTGCTTCTCAGTAATACGTCCCTATGTCAGAGCAGCACTAACGCATAATGACTGATTTCATATATTTTATATTCTAACAGTCCATATCATTTTATTGCTTTCAAGAAAAAATTTCCCCTTTTTGGTGGTGGTTAGAATTGGTTTAATGGGAGACTATTAGAGAAGCTGAAAAGCAGGAGGGCAGAAAAGTTCAATCAAATTAAACACAATAACAGGGAGGTCACAATGAGGCAGTCTCCAGGGGTCTTTTAGCAAACTTCCTAAAACATGTCTCAGCTGTGTGAAATAAGACTTTACAGCAGCCAGGTGCAGTGGTGCAGGCCTGTAATCCCAGCACTTTGGCAGCAGAGGCAGGCGGATCGCTTTGAGCTCAGGGCAACATAGCCAAAACCCCCCTCCCTAGCCCCACCCCCACCCCGTCCCAACCAAAAATACAAAACAGAAGGGCATGGTGGTGGGCGCCTGTAGTCCCAGCTACTCAGGAGGCTGAGGCAGGAGAATCACCTGAACCCAGGAGGCAGACATTGCAGTGAGCCAAGATCACGCCACTGCTAGCCTGGATGACAGAGCAAGACTCCACCTCAAAAAAACAAAAACAAAAACACAAGATTAAAGAGGGACCCCCGACCTTACAGATACAAGTTTAAGAGGGACCCCTAAGCAAAAAATGCCAACCCTTTTCCTCCCAATCATTGAAACACCAGGAGGGTGTAACAGTTTTGCAGCCTAGCTGTAGCAGGCTGATGCCCCCAAGATGCCCATATCCTAATCCCGGGAACTGGTGAACATGACCTTATATGGCAAAATGGGCTTTGCAGATATAATGAAGTTAAGGGTCTTTGGCTTTTGGGGTTGAGGTACTCACTCGGATCCTTGTAAGAGCAGAGCAGGTGATGGAGAGGGTGGGAGGTGTAGTGACAGAAGCAGGAAACTCCAGTCATTCGAGACGGGCAGCACAAGCTGAGGAGTGCAGGCCACCTCTACGGCCAGGAAACGGATTCTCCCGCAGAGCCTCGGAAGCCACCGACCCTGCTCCCACCTTGACTCAGTAGGACTTACTGTAGAATTCTGGCCTTCAGGCCTGTAAGGGAATACATTTTGGTTGTTTTAAGTCACTAAGTGTGTGGTAATTTGTTGCAGCAGCCACAGGAAACTAGTATTGTAGTGAAGCCTCAAAACCCCCCTGAAGGGGCTGGGCTCAGTGGCTCACGCCTGTAATCCCAGCACTTTGGGAGGCCGAGGTGGGTGGATCACTTGAGGTCAGCAGTTCGAGACCAGCCCAGCCAACATGGTGAAATGCCATCTATACGAAAAATACAAAAACTAGCCGGGCATGGTGGCACATGCCTGTAATCTGAGCTACTCAGGAGGCTGAGACAGGAGAATTGTTTGAACCCAGGGGGGCGGAGGTTGCAGTGAACTGAGATTCCACCACTGCACTCCAGCCTGGGTGACAGAGCGATGCTCCATCTCGAAAACAAAACAAAACAAAAAAACCCCAACTGAAGGTTTCCAATTCTGCCAGCAGTCTCCCACCCAACCCCCAGAAGCAGACATTCCATTGCTGTGGGCCATGGACAGGCAGAAGGAAGCACCTTCTCATGGCAGAGGCCTACCCAGGAGAAACCCAAGGGAAGGCACTGCTGGGCTGGCCCCTCTCTGTCAAGGCCATATTCTTTTTTGTTTGAGGCCAGTTTCACTCTGTCTCCCAGACTGGAGTGCAGGGGCACAATCTTGGCTCACTTCAACCTCTGCCTCCCCAGTTCAAGTGATTCTCCTGCCTCAGTCTCCTGAGTAGCTGGGATTACAGGAGTGTAGCATGCCTAGCTAATTTTTGTATTTCTAGTAGAGATGCGGTTTTGCCATGTTGCCCAGGCTGGACTCAAACTCCTTGCCTCAAGTAGTCCACCTGTCTCAGCCCCGCAAAGTGCTGGTATTACAGGAGTGAGCCACTGCACCCAGCATTTACCAAGACCTTTGATGGCAGGCTTTTTCCAGATGATCAGTCCTTGTCTGGTCTGGCTCTGCCCCACTCTCCTTCTCACCTAGTTGGAATCCCTAGCTACTTTTCAGTAGAGGAGAGTGTGTACCCCAATCCCAGCTTGGTTCAGATCTGCATTTAACTCATGGAACCTGGCTGCTCCCCAGGTCCTGAAGAAAAAAACGGTCTCTCTGTGGGTATGATAAAGGATGGGCCTGTCCCCAGGACCCTGTGAGAGGGAAGCCCAATGTCCCACCAGGTTGGCAGGGCTGGGGAAGGGAAGTGTTATGGCAGCCCCAAGAAAAAAAAGAGGCAGCAGAGGGAGCAGGACAGCGCTCACATGGAACTCATGCCACTGCCTGAGGGGAGGGAGGAGTGCACGCCAGTGACGTCAGGGGGCAGAGAGGCGCAGTTCCAGGGCGGCTTTCCCCCTCACTTCCTGCCATGTTACTCTGATCGCCTCCAGGTGAGCCTGCCCACTTTGTGCCCAGGGGCCTGTAGAAAACCACAGCTCCCCATGGTTATGGCCCCAGGAGTGGGGCAGAGCAGGGAGGAGTCCTGGACAGAGGAGAGGCAGGGGCAGGAGGGAGTGGGCCTCAAACTCCAGAAGGGGGCCCTTCTCATGGGTCCTGCTTTCTGGCTTCTCCTTCCTTACCCCTGGGCTGATCACCTGGGGAAGAACTGAGACAAAGTTTCTCACCATCAGGCCCAAAGGGTTTAATTACTGGGCCCTTAGGGAGGTGTGAGCCCCCTGAAAGGATGCAAGGTTTTGTTTTGTTTTGTTTTTTGAGACAGAGTTTCGCTCCTGTCGCCCAGGCTGGAGTGCAGTGGCGTGATCTCACCACACTACAACCTGCGCCTCCCAGGTTCAAGTGATTCTCCTGCCTCAGCCTCTGGAGTAGCTGGGATTACAGGTGGCTGCCACCACACCTGGCTAATTTTTTGTATTTTTAGTAGAGACAGGGTTTCGCCATGTTGGGCAGGCTGGTCTTGAACTCCTGACCTCAGGTGATCCGACTGGCTCCACCTCTCAAAGTTTTGGGATTACATGAGCCACTGTGCTTGGCCACAATGAAAGGTTTTGTGTGGAGAGCATGTACATGCCTTTCTGGGAAAACAGTCCACAGCTCTTATTCTCAGCAGGCTTCACGGTCAAAAAAGGTTAGAACTCTTGCTACAGAGCTGTGGAAGCAGCTAGGTGAGGGGCCTGCCAAGGGCACTCTGGGCACTACCTGGGCACTCTCGAGCCCATCATCCCCTAGGCAGGCTGCACTGCTTGGTATTTGCAGAGCTGAGGGGGTGGGGCATGTGGGGACTGTGAAATCGCCCTGAGATGATCCACAGCCCTCAGCTGGGAAGGGAGCGGTGCATCTCCTGCAGCGTCCTCCATCCCTAGAGCCATGGGGCCATGAGAACTGGCCCTTGCAGCAAGTGAAAAGCCTATTATTGATTCCCTCCCTAGCCATGCAGACAGTGAACCAAGACACTCATATCAGGTAAATGCCTTGTTCTCTGTTACCAAGGTAACCAGTAGGCATTCCCAGATACAGTGAAGGTCCTCACACCAAGATATGCACCTGGCCACCTGAGGAAAGAGAAAGGACTATCTGAGGGGATGGGGCTGAGCTGGGTGTGGAGTGGTCCTTGTGGGTCTTGGAGAGTGGGAGGGGGAGCAGCATGAGCCAGGCCTCGAGGCAGAAGGACAACCAGGAGACAGCCTGGAAAAAGTGCTGGACCCACAAGGGCTCAAGGCTGGCCAGAGGGGAGGTGGGATAGGCTGTAAAGTCCTGAGGTCTGAAGATTGGCCCTGGCAGGAAGAAACCAGGTAAGGTGGGGTGTTACCTACACCCTCGGGGCCAGATGCAGGCCAGAGCCAGCCAATTACCAGGCCCTTAGGGAGGTGTGAGCCCCTTGAAATGATGCAAGGTTTTTTGTTTTTGTTTTGGAGACGGAGTTTCGCTCTTGTCGCACAGGCTGGCACCTTTGCCCAGAGCAGGCACCAAGACTTCTGGCTCTGGGTGTGACATCAGTCTGGGTAAAAGCCCCAGCCCCCACCAGGACCACCTACCCCCTAGACTACTTCAGGTGCTGAGCCCAAGCCAGGGGCAGGAAGCTAAACTGATGCCTAGGGTAATCCCAACAAAGTCCCTGGTTCCCCGCAGCTATGGGGCTGACGGGGAATTACAGCCCAAACCCCAGATGTTGGCTCTCAAACTAACACTGAGCCCTCAGTGCCCACAGGGAGATACAATCAGCACACTTTCCAGATGGGGAAATGGGATCAGAGAAGTGCAACAGCCTTGCCCAATGCCCCAGACCAGGGCTCCAGGCCCAGAGTGTTCTTTTGTCACTGTGTTCAGAGAGCAGCAGCTGCTGTGATGTACCCACCTGAGCCTGGCAGCTTTCTCCAACTTTGGAAGCCCAGGAGCATGGCCCCTGTCCACAGATGGCACCTGGCATGAGGCGTGCCCAGAGGGACAGAGGCAGATGAGTTTCGTCTCCTCCACTGGATTGTGAGGGCCTAGAAGGAGACAAGGGTCTGCTTGAGAAGTCAGTGAATAGCGAGCAACCTGAGGCAGTGCCCCTCTGGATGGATGCACAGTGCCTGGATGGAACCTGGCTCAGACAGAGCTCAGTTCTGCAGGTCCCTGAGGCATGGAGAGTTCACAGCTACCAAGTGTAGGAGTCTGGATTCAAAGCCAACGGCGTGACTCCAAAGTCCCTGCCCTAGCCCCTGGACCACCCTTGCAGGCCCATCAGATGCCCAGGCCAGCAGCACAGCCGGCCAAGACCAGGGAAACTTGGGGAGCCTCAGAGCACCCCCAGGTATTCCAACCTAATCCTGGTACCCCGCCTCTCACCACCCTTCTTCCTGCTTTAACCTCAACCCCTACACAAAGCCTGGGCCACTTAATGTGGCATCAAACAGATGCCTCAATAAATCAGTCTAATCTTGAAAAAAAAAAGACTTAACAGATATACAATTGCACGTTAGAATGCTAAAGACCATAAACATATAACAACTTAAAGTACATATAAATTCAATATATATCCAATCATTGTAACTATGACACAGTAGAATATTAAAATACTATTTTCAAAATGTATACAAGCTTAATGTTCTATGTATTCAAACTATTTATTCAAAATACAAATCATCAACATAAATTGCCACTAATATTCAGTCCCTTCACAGGACACATGATTCACTGGGAGTTAATAAATTAGCAGCCGGCAGGCAGTGACACACAGCAAAAATGAAAACCAAGAGGTGAAATAGTTCTGAAATAAAGGTTTTAAAGCTAACAGAAATCACTGAATTACTAAGTCATTAGCACTAATTTTGAGCCAACTAACTAATTAATATGAGATGATACAATGTCCTATACTTTGGTAAATACAGACTATGTTTAAACAATGTCTGTAACGTGACTTGTAAAATGCTCCTGGCTTTACAAAGATGTGATTAAGATGTAGTAACACATGCTAAACCATTTCCCCCTGCAGAGCATGTGGTAAGTTTCATCAGTCACACTGAGAGTCCAGAAGATAAAGGAAAAGGTCATGGATTTTGCTGAGAACTTACCAGAGTTGAACTCCCTCATTTTCCGTTCCCCAGCATTGGCGGGTTCTGGGACTGGTGGCTGTGGTGGCTCGTTGGTCTTTGTCTCTTAGAAGGTGGGGAATAATCATCATCTTGGAAAAGAAAAAATGGTCATTACTGAAGGAACTATCTTAGGTTACAGCCACCTCTGGGTCAATTCCCAACATTCAAAAGCTGAGCAGGGCTTTAAAGCTATCTTATTAATAATTATTTCTGTATTGCGAACTTCAGCATACTTTTTTCTAGTTACATTTGAAATGTTATTCTTTTGGGATGTGCTCAAGTGAGTACTGCTTTTTCCTCTGCCTTGCTTCATTACTTTTTAGTTTCCTTCATTTGAATCATCATTGTAAGTCTCCCCTTCTCCTCAAATAACTTTCAAATTGCTGCCAAGAACTATGTTCTATCTTAAGGCTTTTGAGAAAAAACTTTCGATGAAGATAGCCGCCTAAAGTTATACAAATATAGAAGAAACGGGATAAAATAAAGCTTAGATTGGAAAAAATATTTAAGATTATACAAAATTCACGTGTAAACAAGGGAAGCTGAGTAATTGTATGTTCAAATACTTTTAACAAGTGCAAAACATGTAGGCTTAAAGAAATAGAGCTGGCCAGGCATGGTGGTTCACGCCTGTAATTCCAACAGTTTGGGAGGCCAAGGCAGGCAGATAACTTGAGGTCAGGAATTCGAGACCAGCCTGGCCAACAGAGTGAAACCCTCTCTCTACTAAAAATACAAAAATTAGGCCAGGAGTGATGGCTCATGCCTGTGATCCCAGCACTTTGAGAGGCCGAGGCGGGTAGATCACCTGAGGTCAGGAGTTTGAGACCAGCCTAACCAACATAGGGAAACCCTGTCTCTACTAAAACTACAACATTAGCCGGGTGTGGTGGCACATGTCTGTAATCCCAGCTACTCAGGAGGCTGAGGCAGGAGAATCCCTTGAACCCAAAAGACAAAGATTGTGGTGAGCTGAGATTGTGCCATTGCACTCCAGCCTGGGCAAAAACAGCGAAACTCCGTCTCAAAAAAAAAAAAAAAAGAAAAAATTAGCCAGATGTGGTGGCACATGTCTGTAATCCCAGCTACTTGGGAGGCTGAGGCAGGAGAATCGCTTGAACCCAGGAGGCTGAAGTTGCAGTGAGCTGAGACTGCACCATTGCACTCCAGCCTCGGTAGCAGAGCAAGACCCTGTCTCAAAAAAAAAAAAAAAAAGAGAGAAAGAAAGAAAGAGGGCTACATTATTTATGAAACAGATACTGTTAACTCAGTCACCAGAAAGCCTGTGTATAAATGAGAAGTGAGATATTCAAGCACAGCACACACACACTTCTCAGGACAGCTGTCGTGAGAGTTCCATGCTCGTTTCCTTCTGGATACATCAGCAACTCACTCTGCTATGATCCTGCAATACATCTCATGTTAGAATTAGAGACATCTGGGCCAGGCACAGTGGCTGACACCTGTAATCCTAACACTTTGGGAAGCCGAGGCAGGCAGATCACCTAAGGTCAGGAGTTCGAGACCAGCCTGGCCAACATGGTGAAATGCTGTCTCTACCAAAAATACAAAAAATTAGCTAGGCATGGTGGTGCACGCCTGTAATCCCAGCTACTCGGGAGCCTGAGGCAGGAGAATCGCTTGAACCCGGGAGGTGGAGGTTGCAGTGAGCCGAGATCATGCCACTGCACTCCAGCATGGGGGACGGAGCAAGGCTCTGTCAAAAAAAAAAAAAAAAAAAAAAAACAGAAAAAGAAAAAGAAAAGGAAAAAAGAATTAGAGACATCTGGATCAAATCAGCTGCCAGTCTCGCAAAGTGTCGGGTGACATCCTATTAAGATTGCTGCTTACACATCATGTATAAAATACTCAAAATATCATTTTAAGAAATCTTTTTTTTATTTTGAGACAGAGTTTTGCTCGTTGCCCAGGCTGGAGTGCAATGGTGCGATCTCAGCTCACTGCAATCTCTGCCCCCTGGGTTCAAGCAATTCTCCTTCCTCAGCCTCCTGAGTAGCTGGGATTACAGGCATGCACCACCACGCCTGGCTAATTTTGTATTTTCAGTTGAGACAGGATTTCTCCATATTGGTGAGGCTGGTCTCAAACTCCTGACCTCAGGTGATCCACTGACCTTGGCCTCCCAAAGTGCTGGGATTACAGGTGTGAGCCCCATGCCTAGCCCAGAAACCCTTATTTTAAAACAAGCCAGGCGCGGTGGCTCATGCCTATAATCCCAGCACTTTGGGAAGCCAAGGCGGGTGGATCACTTGACGTCAGTAGTTTGAGACCAGCCTGGGCAACATGTTGTAACCCCATCTCTACTAAAAAATATATTTAAAAAATTAGCTGGGCATGGTGGTGGGCACCTGTAATCCCAGCTTCTCAGGAGGCTGAGGCAGGAGAACCACTTGAACCTGGGAGGTGGAGGTTGCAGTGAGCGGAGATCACACCACTGCACTCTAGCCTGGGTGACAACAGAAAGACTCCATCTCAAAAACAAAACAAAACAAAACAAAACAAAAAACCACTAAAAAAAGACTCCATTTCAAAAACAAAACTAAAACCAAAAACACAACACAAATGTAGTACACAAATAAAAATAATTACTGTGTTAAACAGTTTCATAGAAAATAAAAGACCAATCAAATACAATAAGCTGCCTTTTTAGATGAGTATGTTATTCTTCTTTCACAGCTAAAGAAACAGGCTCAGAGAATGTTATTTGATTGGACCGTGTTGCATTTCTGGACAGTGCAGCTGAGATCAGACTTTGCGTGTAACTCCACTAGCCTACCAGGGTGCCTCTCATAAAGGTAAGAAATGTAAATTTGGCCTAATATACAAAGTTGCCAGGGCAGCACTGGGTCAATTCTACATACAGTACCTCTATGTTCATCAAGGGAAACCTTAAGGGAAAGTGAAAATGCTTCTAGAAGGCGACTGGACACGAGCGCCTTTGCTTGTTGCCTTTGGGCTCTTCTTCTAAGGCCAACAGTGACCTGAAATTATTGACTGGCTTTTCCAATCAAGTGGACAAAATGGTACCAAGGTCGCCAACATCGATGTAGAACATCAATGTTCTACAACATTGCTTAACGCAAGGGGAGATGCTCCTGACTCAGAGTGTTTAATTGCTCACCTACTTCTTTTTCTGCCCTCTTGGGCTTCTGAAATGAAAAGAACCCTGGGGTGATACAGTGAGTCAAAGGGGTGCCAGCCGCATCACAGCAAAATAGATTCCTAAAAAATCCCTGGCCTAAGATGACAGCCTTGGCTGGATCAGTTGGAATGTGCTGATAGTGGACATGGTAGAATGAAGGTGGTTGAAATGTTCATATTAAAGAACTTCCACCCAGATTGCAAGAAAAGAGAGAGGAATGGAGATGGCAGCACGAGCCCCTACAACAAAAGCAGATGTTTTGAGATCAGTTATATTTCTTCTGACAAAAATTAAAGACAGAAACCAAAGTTTAGCCTGAGACTACAATTAATTGGGCAATAAGCCAGAGGCACATATGGCATAGACAGATTTAAACATTTCTCCCTTATATTAATACAAACACTAAAATTACAAATACATGGATTCCAAATAAAACAAATATGTAAAAAATTTAATGAATAAACACTGGGGTCTACAGCAGTATTTGAAGGAGATCTCACAAACAGGTTTGGTTTTTGAAGGTTAGAACTGGTGGTCTAGAGAATTCATTTCATTCCAGAGAAAGAAAGAGAGGAATTTCTTGGGTTCCTTCAGGAGTGCATCTAGCTTTGCCTCATCTTTGTTTGAACTATGGATATGGCAGAAGAAAACATGAGGATTTCACAGATTTAAGGTGCAAAAAGTCACTGGGTTCGCTAAGAAGTCTGGGATTCTTCTGCTGGAAAAATAAGTTTGTTGAGAAAAAATGAGTTGGAGGAGGCTGCTACTGAAGTGAAGCAGAATTGTTTTTACTAATCTGCTTATTACCCACTCTGTAGTGTGGAAACAAATTATTCATGCACAAGGTCCTCTTACTGTTCCTAGAATGCAGTGGAAAGAGAACAGATTAGTTTTCCTCCCTCAGAACACAACCCCTAGAAACATCCTACCTCAGATGAGATATTGCCTAATTATTTTCAAAAAACAGTGAAACATCATGGATGTAAATGTTTGCTTCAAAATAAATACATGCTAGAAACAGAAGCATCTGGGTCACAGCTATATTAGAGCTACCTGTGTTCCCCTGTCACTGACATTAAAACAAAAATGTCCAATACAATCATTCACAGCGTGGGAGAGGGGAAGTTGAAGGATGGAAAGGCCAGGCATAAAAGGATTTCAGAATTTCCGTCCATAAGGAAGTGGCTTTGTGCACTGTCTGTTACTGCGTGCAAGGTGAAATTTGAAGAATGAAAACGTGCAGTAACAAGGGCTCCTTTGTCCAACTCACCTCTCCAGATACCAAGTTTCAGACATGTTGCATTTTAATTGAAAGGTTGATATAATTTGTTTTAAAGAACACTTGCGGTGTTTGAAGTGACAAAGGCTGCTGTGACAAAAAAGCAGGGAAAGGGAATTTTTTTTTTAAAAGCAAACAACAACAACAAAAACCCCACAGAAAAGCAAACAACAAACAAACAAAAAACAGAGGAAGAAGTAGAACACCCTGGGCTGTGACTACTTCCAGGAAGGGGCTACAAGAGGCAGTTGGAAATTCTATTTGTTTTGCAACTGTGGGTTTTCCAGCCTGCTTCCTTTCTAAAGTATATTACTCTGCTTTTGGTTCATGAAGTTATCCATTTCTGTTTTCTGGAACAGCTATGTATTTTCTTTATCTATCATCTATCTATCTATTTACCATCTATCTTTTCTACCTTTCGCTATCAAGAGCTTGGGTCAAGCAGGATAGAATTCCAGTGTATGTTCACTCTACCATTTAAAACAAGAGCTCTTGTAGGCATTCTCCATCACATCATAAACCTGAGCTTTCTAAAACAGGGTGTGGCAAACTACCATGCATGGACCATGTCTGACACAGTCTGCGTTTGTAAGTAAAGTTGTAATGGGACACAGCCAATACTTGTGTTACATAATGTCTCTGGCTACTTTCACGGTATAATGGAAGAGCTGAGTCATTGAGAGAGAGACCATATGGCTTGGAAAACTTAAAATATTTAACCTTTAGCCCCTTGCAAAAAATACTTGCTGACTCTTGTTTTAAAAGATCTCTGTTTAGAATGCTACCTATTGCGTTCTGGATAGAATCACAACTCTTTACCACAATCGACACAGCTTCAGCCCTGCTTCTATATCCAGCCTCATCTATTTCTGCTCCTCCTTCTTATTTTCCTTCTGGCCATGCTGATGGATTGTCAGCTTCCCAGATGTGCGAGAATCTCTCCTCCCTTCCCAACATTCTCATGCTCTCCCTCTGCCTCTCAAGAACTTCCTGCCCCATCTCTCATGACAAATCCTTTCTACATTCTTTAAGATGCATCCCCTTTGCTCCTTCCTTAAGGATGTCTGTCTGGCTCTATTTTGGGTGACGTGCTCCTTCTGCATCTCCCAGACCCAGCCTGTGTGTGTCAGCTACAACATTTCTTTGCATCTCTGTGTCATATATCACCAAATCTGCCTAAGCTTGCATGAGTCACTGCATGACAACTTCAGACTCCATCAGCATTGTCCCCACTAACCACAAGGCTTAGACATTCGTCCAGTATGCTTGGGGTTGTGGGGTGCTAGCAGTAACCAGCTGGTGACCATCATTTCTTACATCAGAATCAAATCTGTAGATCTCTGCCATTCATAAGTATTTGGAGTTTAAAATTAGCATAAAGATTTTCCTTAAAATAAGAACAAATGGCTTGAGTAGGCTTTTGGAACATAAGATGTTTCCACTGGTTCATTTCTGTGTTCAATATTCCCACATGAATCTAAACACGACTCTGCTCTTAGTAGCTATGTGACCCTGGGAAAGTCACTCAATCTCCCTCAGCTAAATTTTGTTGTGTGAGTAATGAGGAGAGAGTTGTAATTTGTATTTAGTGAATAATAACAAACAAAAGGCATTTAGCTTTCTGGAACCTGGTATGTAGTAGAACCTCATGAAATACTAGCTCTGTTGATAAAACTAGACTGAAAGAAGCTTTCAAAGTCAACAACAGTTTGAGGCAGTGAAGGACGTAGAGGAGAAGCTGCTGCTGCAGCCTGTAGCTCCTGGAAGCCCGTTTTGTCCATGATTTAGCAGGAATGCACCACCCATCCATGAGGAGGCACTGCCCACAGAAACAAAGGCCATTCGTTGAAGACGAACATGTCTTAATAGCCTTTACATTATGCAATAGTGTAATACAAATAACTTATTATTAGTAATAATGTGAAATTATTTACAGTACACAAACCCTAACCCTAACCCTAACCCAAATCAAACCACAACCCTAACCCCTAACCCTAACCCACCCCGAATCCTAACCCGAACCCTAACCCCGAACACAAACCCGAACCTGAACCCGAACACCTAACCCCTAACCCTAACCCTACCCTAACCGTACCCTAACCCTAATCTCTAACCCCTAACCCCAACACCCAACCCTAACCTAACCCTAACCCTATCCCCTAAACCAAACCCTAACCCTTAACCCTAACCACCCTAACCCTAGCCCTAGCCCTAGCCCAAACCCTAACGCTAACCCCTAACCCCAACACCTAACCCTAACCTTAATCCTAACCCTACCCTAACCCTAACCCTACCCTTACCCTAACCCTACCCTAACCACTAACCCTAACCCTTAACCCTAACCCTTAACCCTAACCCTATCCTAACGCTACCCTAACACTAAACCTAACCCCAACCCCTAACCCCTAACCCTTAACCCTAACCCCTAACCCTAACCCCTAACCTTAACCTAACCCTACCCTAACCCTAACCCCAACACCAACCCCTAACCCCAACCCTAACCCCTAACCCCAAACCCCAAACCCTAACCCTAACCGCAACCCCTAACCCTAACCCTACCCTAACCCCAACCCCTAACCCCTAAACCCTAACCCCAACCCCAGCCCCAACCCTACCCTAACCCTAAACCCTAAACCCTAAACCCCAACCCTAAACCCTAACCCTAACCCTAACCCTAGCCCCTAACCCTACATGAGTAATATGACTGTTACATTTTGGGTGTCATGTGTGCATTAGGAATGCTGCATTGGTGTTCCGACGCTGCAGTTGGACCCTGCAATGCAGCCCCTCGCCTTGCCTTGGGAGAATCTCGGTGCACAGGATTCAGAGAGGCTTTTGCTTTCCCGTTTTCCACACTGAACCGTTCTAACTGGTCTCTGACCTTGATTATTCAGGGCTGCAACCGGGAAAGATTTTATTCACCGTCGATGCGGCCCCGAGTTGTCCCAAAGCCAGGCAGTGCCCCCAACGTCTGTGCTGAGGAGAATGCTGCTCCGCCTTTACGGTGCCCCCCAGGTCCGTGCTGAGCAGAACGCAGCTCCACCCTCGCGGTGCCCTCAGTCCGCCCGCCGGGGTCTGACCTGGGAAGAACTCTGCTCCACCTTCGCAGTACCCCCGAAGTCTGTGCAGAGGAGAACGCAGCTCCGCCATCGCGATGCTCTCCGGGTTTGCGCTGAGGAGAACGCAACTCCGCTCTCGCAAAGGCGGCGCAGTGCGCCGGCGCGCAGGCGCACAGAGGCACGGCGCGGCGCTGTTGGGGAGACGGGGCGCAGGGCATAGACGCACGCCGGCGCGTCACCGGAGGGGAGGGGTCGTTGGGCGGGCGGGAGTGAGGCGTGGCGCAGGCGCAGAGACGCACGTCGCTGGGCTGAGGGTGGCGGGGCGTGTTGCAGGCGCACAGTCGCACGCCGCCGGGCGGGGAGCGCGGGGGTGGTGCGGTGCATGCGCAGAGACACACGTCCCCGGCGGCGCGGCGCTGAGACGGGTGGAACCTGAGTAATCTGAAAAGCCCGGTTCGGGCGCCCCCTGCTTGCAGCCGCGCACTAAAGGACCCGCTTGCCCACGGTGGTGTGCCATTGCGCCCCCTACTGGCGACTAGGGCAACTGCAGGGCCCTCTTGCTTACAGTGGTGTCCAGCGCCCCCTGCTGGCGCCGGGGCACGGCAGGGCTCTCTTGCTCGCAGTATAGTGGTGGCACGCCGCCTGCTGGCAGCTAGGGACATTGCAGGGCCCTCTTGCTCACATTGTAGCGGCAGCACACCCGCCTGCTGGCAGCTGGGGACACTGCCGGGCCCTCTTGCTCCAAGTGTAGTGGCGGCTGGCTCCCGTGCTGGCAGCTGGGGACACTGCTGGGCCCTCTTGCTGGCATTGTCGTGGCTGCACGCCACATGCAGGCAGATGGGGACTAGGCAGGGCCCTCTTGCTCCCGGTGTGACGGCTGGCGTCCCCTACTGGCCGCCTCCTGCACCACTTAAAGTCAGAGTGCCAGTTATTAATCCCCATCAGTTCTGTAAATTAAAACTGAAAAGGAGCTATTACTGGGGAGAGCTGATGTCCGAGTTATTAACTTGGAAGAAAGCTTTTCACCAAGAGGCAGTACAAAGATGGAAGATAACTTCATTGAAAAGAAATACAGTGTAAAGAGCTTATTGTAGAAAAATAGGGAGGAGTGGGCTGATAGTGCATGAAAACAGCCTAAGAGTCCTGTGCAGGGAATTTTATTTTGGACTTCTTCACATTCCTGCCTCTGTCTCAAGTATCCGCCTGTTTTCTTTGGTTTTCCTGCTACTGCCTTAGGTCCCCGACTTGCCGCACTTAGGCTTGTGGGACCTCCTCACTGTTGATTGAGGTACATGTGTGGTGATCAATCCGAATCCACTCTGGCACCAGCCTCCTTCCCGCCATCCCAGGCAGGCTGACAGCGGTCATGTTTGTATCTACTGCAGCTGCCTGTTTTGAATGTCTTTCTCTGCCCTAATCTGTACTTATGGTGCCAGGTTTCTCTTAAGAATGTCCCCTTTGTCCTTCTTATCAGCATGTAGCTAGCAATATTCTGACATTTTTATTGCAGAGTGAATGATGATTGGGGCATCTTAAGAGAAGTTCTATGGTGTTTCTGCGTAGGTACCTCTTCTCCTTCCTAACCGCAATTGACAAGTGCCCATCCACTCCAGCACTAGAGATGCTACTAATATGTGCATTTTTGGTGGTCCCTCCAGGTGAGCCTTCACAGACTTTCCCTTTTCCAGGAGCTCCCCCTCCTGTTCATGTCTAGCTAGCTATCTACTCTAACAGAGCCCACTATCCTGTGTCTTTCCCAAAAATAGTGAGGGAATGATTAATTGGAAACCATAAGAAATGATATGCATGTAGATGAAAACTTTACAGCTTACAGAAATAATCACTCAAAATCATCCTTACACTAAAAATGCAAAACTATACAATTTCTAGATGAAACTATAGAGGAAAAGCTATGTGCCTTTGCGTTTGGTAATGAATTTTAACAAATGACACAGAAGGTTGATATACACAGAAGAAATGACAATGTGGATTTCTTAATATTTACAGTTTATACTCTGGAAGAGACCTTGTTAAGAGAACAAAAAGACAAGCCACATATTGAAGAAAATATTTGCAAAATGCAGATCTGAGAATTTGTATTCAAAATATATAAAAAATTGTTAAAACTAAACAATAAGTTAAACAGCCCAATTAAAAATGCACACAGATCTGAACAGACACCTCACCAAAGAAGATCTACAAATGGCAAGTAAACTTACAAAAAGATGCTCAGCATACTAGAGAACTGAAAACCACAATACGATAGCACAGCTGGTCTATATCTCTTAGAACTGCTAAACTGTTTTAAAAATGACAAATTGCTGGAGGAAAAACAAGAACTCTTTTCATTGCCGGTGGAACACAGTGTATAAGACCAAAATATGCCACCCCAAAATATAATGGTAGGAAACCAGAATATGAAACCCCAAAATATGTCCCTTTGGCTTAACAATTATTCCAAGCTGATTATTTTGGAAAAAAAAATGCTAACAAAGGAAGTTCTGAAAACAGAGTAGAAGTTACACTCGTGTAAGGAAAACTTACATCTATAAAGGAAATCACCATTTAAAAGCTACCTCTCTGGACACCAAGAAGAGGAGGATAATTAAATCACTACAGAGTCTTATCGATGAAGAATGCGTGGACTTCAGTCTGCATAACATCCTTACCCTTGTCTACTGTGCTTTTGCTGGTTAACTCCCCACTCACTACTGCACCTCAAATCTTCTTTCTTTACGTTGAAGATAGTATTTATGCTTGAATTGAAAGCCACCTGTTGGAGATTTACTCATTTTTCCCTGAGTAGCTCCCATGTATCCATAAGGTGTACATGTTTTTAAATTTTTCTGTTTTTCTCATTTTAATCTGTCAGTTTTTACAGAGGGTCCCATCTAAGAATTCCAAAAACACAGAAAATTTTTTTCCTCCCCAATACAAGTTGGGCAGTTTTTTCTAAAGCTAAACAAGTCTCACCTTACAATCCAAAAATCACATTCCTAAGTATTTTGACAACTGCTTTGATGTTATTTCCAAACAAAAGCTACCATGCAATTATTTACAGAAGCCCTATTCATAATGACCAAAGGGAGAAATAAAGGAATCAGAAAGTCTTACAACAGATGACTGTGTGGGAATCCACTCAGACATCAAAAGTTGTTATACAGATTATTTAAATGACAACATTTGAGATACTGAAGATAAACAAAGAAATCTTACCAGAACTTACTTTATCCAATTAAAGCAGAGCTCCCAGAAAAATACAACTGCCATTAACCCCATCCAAGGAGTTTCTTGCAAATTCGGCTGCCATGGAGACAGGATACTCTTTCCCATTAGCAATGATAAATGAAAATGAAATCCTAAGCTCCCAACTGACTGAACAGACCCACTCTTGGCTGAGGGGACCCCAGAGTAACTTTCAAAACTGAGTTCTCAGCTTTGCTAGGATGGGATGATGGGGGTCAGATACACATCATTATACCCCCTCCTTTGCTAACCATGATGAGGCTTTCTTCCCTAAGGATTTAACAGAAACCAGCCCTTTCAAAGGCTCCACCACTGATATCAACCTCTCCTTTCTTGCCTGATAAGAGACCACCCATGACGGAGAGGTTCTGGCCAGTGTACAGAGGATGCACAGAGCGAGTTTTCATGTCCTCTGCTTCACCTGTTAATGTCAGATGGCTGAAAACTCCACCCTGGGATCATGCTAACACTGCCATTTTTTGTACATGGGACCCATGAAGAAGCAAGAAACTCAATTGTGCATGCATGCATTTCTCCTTCCTTAAATATTCATGACTCCTCCTAGAGCTTATTAAATAAATGTATTTGGCCATTCCACTCAGCATAAATTACTATTTCCTTTACCTCCTCCTTGAAGCATCTGTTTCTGGCTTCTGGCTGCAGGCTGTGCTTCCCAGCCTGTCGGGAGGACAACCCTTCAGGCGGCAACCCTTTATAGGAAATAAATCTCTCATTGCGTTTGGTGGCTCATGCCTGTAAACCCAGCACTTTGGGAGGCCATGGCGGGTGGATCACCTGAGGTCAGGAGTTTCAGACCAGCCTGGCCAACATGATGAAACCCTGTCTCTAGTAAAAATACCAAAAAAATTAGCCAGGTGTTGTGGTGGGCATCTGTAATCCCAGCTAATCAGGAGATTGAGGCAGAAGAATCGCTTGAACCCAGGAGGTGGAGATTGCAGTGAACCAAGATCATGCCATTGCACTCCAGCCTGGGCAACAAGAGTGAAACTCTGTCTCAAAAAAAAAAATAAAATAAACATAAAAATGAAAAAATGTCTCCTTTCCAAATTTATGAACCTCATCATTCTTCCGTTGACAGCATTAAAAGGTTCAAAAAGACCTTTCCATACTCTCCCACAGAAGCCCTAGAAATTGTCATTTTGTTAATCTTTTTGGAAGCCTGAGAACTTGTAATCCAATGAGTGGAAATGTTGGTACCCCATTTATGGCTGTCAACCTGCCAGTTCTCAGGAGTTTGTATAAGCCTAAATCTGAAAAGATCTCATCCCATTAGGACCCTTATCTCTTTTTCTGTTGCCTTTGCCCACTGGCTCTGGCAACAGGGGTCTTTCTTTCTCCTTGGCTATCTTTGGATATGGGGGCTCCACCTTCTGTGCCACCTTAGGGAATGCCTTTTGCATGCATGGCTAAATCATTAAAAAGCCTACAGTTTCAGTAACATTTTGAGTGAGTACTCTCTGAAGCTGGGTTGCAATCTCAGGCTTCTTTGTCTGGAAGGTAACTCTTGGGCTACAAGTTTCTTATCCTAGCTTTGGTTTTGAGGCCTCTCTGTTCTCTTGGGTTGGAAGTTATTCCTGGCTTTTTGTTTCAAGGTGTCTCTGTGATCTTGATCTTGCTCCTTTCATGGGAACTTCCCAGTTGACTAAATTCTCCCTTCTCAAACCTCTGCTGACTATGTGTTCCACCAATATGGAACTAATTCTACTTCCTTTCCTGTTTGCATGACTTTACTAAGAATTATTTAGAACTTTAATGGCTCCTTTGAGAAAATTTTTATCTTACAAATTGCCTCCTTTTAGACCTTTCTTTTCCCGATTGAGTCTCTCAACTCCCTATAATCACTGAAATTTTAGGCAACCTGCTCCATGCGTTGGAGGCTCTCAATGTGCCTCCAAAAGCAAACACCTGGGGCTGAAAAATAAAATAGAAAAAAATTTATTTCTCAGCCTCCATAAGATTGTATGTCAAAACAAGAGAAAATCTTATAAATCTCCAAAAATATTGGTGATAAAAAAGGGGTTATCGTTAGGGGTTACGTATACATTAGGGGTTACGTATATCTTTTATATTTTGATTTCTGTTCCTTTGGATAGATAGGATGTGTACATGAAAAATCCAAAGAAATTTATAATTAACAAGCAAAGTAATTAGATACAAGATAGTATACACGAATCAGATGTATTTTGAAACAATAGCAACAATTAGAAAATTATTTTTTGAGACAGGATCTTACTCTGTCACCCAGGCTGGAGTACAGTGGCACAAACTCACTGCAGCCTTGAACTCTTGGGCTCAAGCAGAGCCCTCCCACCTCAGCCTCCTCCCATCTCAGCCTCCTCCCATCTCCGCCTCCCCAGTAATTAGGATTACAGTCAGGTACCACCACGCTTGGCTAAATTTTTTTTTTTGAGATGGGGTCTCCCTATGTTGCCCAGGCTGGTCTTGAACTCCTGGCCTCAAGTGATCCTCCTGCCTCAACCTCCCATAGTGCTGGGATTACAGGAGTGAGCCACTGTACCTTGCCTGAAAATTAATTTTTAAATGACATCATTTACAATTGCATTAAAAATATCAAACAGTTAGGAACTAGTGAAATGTGTGAAAGAAAATTATAAAACATTGACATAAATTAAAGAAGAGTATCTCCAAATAAATAAAGAGATATTCCATGTTCATGGGCTGAAAATCTTTATATTGTAAAATATAAATTATTCCTCCACATAATCTATAGAATCTAAGCAATCCCATTCAACCTCCCAGCAGGTATTTTTATGGAAATCAGCCAGTTGATTCTAAAGTTTATATGGAAATGCAAAAGGCTAAAATAGCAAACACAATTTCAAAGAATAACGAAGCAAGAATATTTAGAATACTAGATATCAAGACAGTAATTCAAACAGTATGATATGGACATGAGAATAAATAAACAGACCAATGAAAAAGAATAGTGTTTAGTGAGCATACCTCTTTGGAAAACCACTTAGCAGAATCAGTTAACACTGAACATACCCACACCCTACAGCCCCACAAATCCCCTCTCTTCTAGGTACAGAATAATGCCCCCCCTCCGACATAAATATCTAGCTACAATGTAATTAGTATGTCTCCATACTAATCCCCAGAATCTATGCATACGTTACCGTACATGGCAAAAAAGAATTAAGGTTATAGGTAGAATTCAGTTGACCTGATCAGCTGACCTTAAAATAGAGAAATGATCTGGGATTATTCAAGTGGCTGCAAACCTAATGAGATGAGTCCATAAAAAGGAAGGAAGAAGAGCCTGTGAGAGGGGTTTGACCTACCCTTGCTGGTTTTGAAGATAGCCGAAGGGTCCTCAAGCCAAGGCATGCAGATGGCTTCTAGCAGCTGGGAATGGCCCTCATCCAGCAGGAAAATGGCAACCTCCGTCCTACAACCACAAGGAATTGAATTCTGCCCACAGCCCAAATGCACGGGAAGTGATTCTCCCCTAGAACCTCCAGGAACAAACACAGCACTGCTGGCACCTTGATTTTAGACCCTGCTGGACTTCTGGTCTGCAGAACTGTAAAAATATAAATTTGTGTTCGTTTAAGGCACAAAGTTTGTAGTAATTTGTTACAACAGCAATTGAAAATGAATACAGCAGCAGAATAAACAAAAATCATGACATATGTCACTGTAGGCCACCCCCTTGGTTCCTGAGCAAGTATGCATGTGTGCACATACACAAGCACATGCCTCTCCCCATACCGAGAATTCCAAAATGACTGCACCTATTATAATGCAATGGTCATTCTTTCAACCATAAAAGCCTTCCTCCTGTTCCAATGCGAGATGGCCTAGAGTCAGATCCACACAGGTCATTCCACAAGTCAAGGATCTGAGGATGCCATCCACCCCTCTGGGAAGGTATAACTGCAGTTTCATGATCTTGCAACCTCTAGGCTCCAGACAAACTTAGCTATTACCAAGGTACCTAATCTAATCAAAGAGAGAAAACAATTTGAGCCAAAAAATTAAAGAGAGCCAGGTATAGTAACCGTGGTCCAAACAACATGTCGTAGCCCCCTGGGCAGTGCGGAAGGGAGACCCTTGGTCAGATGGACAGTTTGGCTGATGCAGGTTCTATCTGTGTGGAGGATGTGGTTTCTGCTCCCTTTTATTCTCTGTGGCCCTGCCAGAGAGGAGCCTGGTGAAGGGCTGTGGCCCAGGATAGAGCAGCCATGAAAGCCCACATTCTGAGGGTGGGGGTGACGAGCCTGAGCTGGCTCAGGGGATGGAACGGTCATAGGCTCCTGCGTGCCAGGCCAGGGCACTGTGCTGCATCATTCTCTCCAACGCTGTGTTGATGCCTATCAATTGATTCTGGCTGTAAACAAACATTTTCCTCTGAATCTTGCCGTTCTTCCTGCCCTGTCTCCAGACCTTTAATCCATGACTTCTATCCCTGCCTCCTCTCCGGCTCCAAGCAGTGGGAACAGAGAGCTGAGGTAGCACCAACACCCCCAGGAACTCTGCTCAGCCCCCAAGCCATGAAGAAGTGAGAACTTGCACCAGGAGCAAACACAGCAAAAGGGGTTTGTGAGGGTGCAGGATTCTCTGCTCCCCCATCCTGATTTCCAGAATCCCAGTTTGATGGTTCCCTGCCCAACTTTGTCATGGGGAAAGGAATTCAGATTTACAGTTCAAAAAGATGACTGTGGGACTGTAAGTGGCCCTAGTCCCTGGCCTCGGGAAGGAGCACATCTTTACAATCTCAATACACCTTTCCAGCTGGTGGCTGTCTGCTGTCATATTAGTAGTACTGAAGCCACATTTGTCTGTCTTGCATTGCCTCACCGATGGCCTCAATAAGCAGCCAACACTCCCTAACACAGCGATGGCTTTCTACCAAGAATGCTAGACACCAAGCCATGATACCTTTGCTAAGTAATGAACACTGCATAATTTTAGATTAATTAAAGTTTTAGATAAGTCCAAGGCTCATGGATATACCCTAATCCAATCATAAAATAAAGCTCACATCCAGATTCATTTAAGCTCACATCCAGATTCATTTAGTTACTTCATCATTACTAGGAATTTTCCTTGTTACAAGATCCAAAGAAAGGGGCTCAGTTTGATATTCATATTATCTTAGTTATCTATTTTCAAGATATAAGAAGAAAAACGACTCTGGATGACACAACAGAGAGGGACAACATTATGAAATGTCATTTGAAGTCAGCGGCTCTAATAATGAAGACATCACTGGAGGAAACATTGTAGAGGAGGCAGAGATCCCCGCAGAGCACTCCTCAGTTTAGAGAGAAGGAAACTGAGGCCTGATCACAGTCCTCTTGCAAGGCTGTAGCAAAACGGGACCTAGAAGCAAAGTTTTCCATCCCTGAACCCAGTTACTGTCCTTGGTCAAAGCTCAGACTGTGAAATCCTTGCCTAGATTCGATTCTGAAGAGAGGGAAGAAGGAGGAGGAGCTTAAAGAGAGGAAAGCCTGGGAAGGGCCGATGGGGCCTCCTGGGATCGCTGAGGCTTGTTTGCCTCCTTTGGGAGTCTCCAGCTGTGGCGGCAGAGGGGCTGCACCCGGGGACACTGGAGAGCGGCAGCAGGGAGCTGAGGAGAAGTCCATCCCCAAACTCCACCCACTGCAGTTAAGAGTGTAGCGACTTGGTCTTAGAAAACCTGGGCCCTCTCACTGTTGTTGGGACTGTAAACTAGTTCAACCATTGTGGAAGTCAGTGTGGCGATTCCTCAGGGATCTAGAACTAGAAATACCATTTGACCCAGCCATCCCATTACTGGGTATATACCCAAAGGACTATAAATCATGCTGCTTTAAAGACACATGCACACGTATGTTTATTGAGGCATTATTCACAATAGCAAAGACTTGGAACCAACCCAAATGTCCAACAATGACAGACTGGATTAAGAAAATGTGGCACATATACACCATGGAATACTATGCAGCCATAAAAAATGATGAGTTCATGTCCTTTGTAGGGACATGGATGAAGCTGGAAACCATCATTCTCAGTAAAGTATCGCAAGAACAAAAAACCAAACACCGCATATTCTCACTCATAGGTGGGAATTGAACGATGAGAACACATGGGCACAGGACGGGGAACATCACACTCTGGGGACTGTTGTGGGGTGGGGGGAGGGGGGAGGGATAGCATTGGGAGATACACCTAATGCTAGATGACGAGTTAGTGGGTGCAGCACACCAGCATGGCACATGGATACATATGTAACTAACCTGCACATTGTGCACCTGTACCCTAAAACTTAAAGTATAATAATAATAAATTTAAAAAAAAAAGAAGGCAAAATCAGAAAACCTGGGTCCTCTCTATTTTGAGGTCTGCAACAGCTGGAACAGTCTGGCTGCAAGACGCATGCAGGACGCAGATCCGCCCCACATCCACTTTTGTTCTCCACTACTCCAATTAATTTCATAAAACTTAAAGTAGGAATGTGTTGCTGACATGGCAATACTTGGATTTTGTGTTTGTTGTGCTTTCTGAAAAATCTAGTTCCATTAATTTATTTTATTAATGTTTTTGTATGTCCTTATTTGTTTTCCATTTTATGAACACTAGGATGAATGAAAACAAAAGCATTTCTTGCTCCACATCCCGATGCCAAGGTGAGCAGTTTCCAGTGCAAGTCAGGGGTCCTGGGAAGACTTCAACAAGCAGCTCTGGAAAACTAGGAGGCTCCACCCTGGAGAAGCCGCATCTCAGCTGTCACCCCGGGTGTGGTGAGACCAGGAGGCATTTCCATGATTTATGTAACACCTCGCTCCCAAAAGCATCTGAAGCATTTCACACACGTACAAGCATCGGGCAGAATTACGAGTAAATAAAGGCTCCTGGACGCATGCGTTCCCATCAGGGAGACCTTCGTTTCCGGGGTCGACGCGTGGGCGCTTCCTCCGTCCAAGCGCAGCGGGTATTTGCAAAAGAACCGCAATAAGCTCCCCCAAGAAGGGTCCTCAGAAGGGCGCAGACCTCCGGCTGGAGGCGGTCCTGAGTGTTAGGGCTGGGCCGACTCGAGGGCGGGTCCTCTCCGCCCTGCCCCCGTGGTCCCCTGTCTGCCCAGCGTCCCCGCCGCTCGCTCAGAGGGGCTCTTTGCTCCCAGAGGACATGTCACTCCCGACGCCTCGCGGACTTCCCCTCCCAGGAACGGCGGAGTTCTGCATGGACGCGGCGGGAGAAAGGAGCGGGTTAGGGTCTGGGCTTTTTGTGGCTCGAAGGACACACGGAGGGAAGCGTCCGCGCGTGGGAACAAGGACTTCTCCCAACTCCTTCCAAGTGGGTCGTCCACGGACGCACGGACTTTCCGAATTCGCCCCGTGTTATCCCTGCTGGCCACTTGCTAGCGCCGCGCACACCTGCGGATAAGGAAACCAGTATTTGTCTGAACACAGTCCTCCAGGAGAAAACCATCCAGTTTGGAGCCTCCGCCCACCCCCAGAGGAAAACCTACAGATTTATGCCACGGTTCCTAATACCTAAGCGAGAGGCAGACACCCGGCAACCCCGGCAAAGGCGCGTCTTAGGCTCACCGGACGCTCCCTGAACCCGTCCCTCTGGCTGCCGAGCCCCCAGCGCCTTCCCGTTTCGGAAAGAAGCGGGCGCAGACCCCTCGGGGTGTCCCGGGGGACGGCAGGTCCCGCTGGTTGCTACAGGAAGAGGCGGGGCGCTGGGACGCCAGCGCTGGGAGCTGCGCGCACCGGATCCTCTGGCCGCCTTCCGAGTGAGGGTGGCCGCACCTTCCCGGGCACACAGAGCCCAGCAGGCGCACACAGCCCAGCAGGCAAACAGAGCCCTCTGCATCCTTGCTCACCTGCATCACGGCTTTTAGGCCCAGATGCCAACAAAGTTAGAATTCAAGTGAGCATCTGGGCCCCCAGTGGTTACAAAGCTGAGCAATAAGTACAAAGTCATGCCTGTCTTTTGTGCTCTGTCGCCCAGGCTGGAGTGCAGTGACGTGATCTCGGCTCATGGCAACCTCCGCCTCCCGGGTTCAAGTGATTCTCCTGCCTCAGCCTCCTGAGTAGCTGGGATTACAGGCGGGCACCACCACACTCGGCTAATTCTTGTATTTTTAGTAGAGACGGGGTTTCATCATGTTGGCCAGGCTGGTCTCGAACTCCTGACCTCAGGCGATCTGCCCGCCTCCGCCTCCCAAGTAGCTGGGACTACAGGTGTGCACCATCATACCCAGCTAGTTTTTAAGTTTTTTGTAGAGGCAAGGTCTTGTTATGTTGCCCAGGCTGGTCTCAAACTCTTAGGCTCAAGTAATCCTCCTGCCTTGGCCTCCTGAAGCACTGGGATTACAAGCACGAGCCACCACATTTGGATGAGATGCCTTTTCTAATAACCATGTATGAAATTGCACCCAGACCACCAGCCTCCATGTCCATGACAGAAAATCCTGACACAGGCTGGGCACTGTGGCTCACGCCTGTAATCCCAGTACTTTGGGAGGCCAAGGTGGGCAGATCACCTGAGGTCAGGAGTTCGAGACCAGCCTGGCCAACATGGTGAAACCCCGTCTCTACAAAAATACAAAAATTAGCCAGGTGTGGTGGTGCATGCCTGTAATCCCAGCTACTTGGAAGGCTGAGGTAGGAGAATCTCTTGAACCCGGGAGGCAGAGGTTGCATTGAGCTGAGATCACGCCACTGCAGTCCAGCCTGGGCAACAGAGTAAGATGCCGTCTCAAACAAAAAAAAAAAAAAAAAGAAAATCGTGACACAGCTTCTTCACAGCTCGATGCTCGATAAAAAAAAAAAAAAAAAAGCCACAGAAAGGGAAAAGATATATTCACAAAAATATATGTGTTACAGGACTCAGCCAAATTATATCAAGAACACCTGGAATCTCAATTAGAAATAGGAAAAAAAAAACCGTAATAGTAAAATGAGCCAAAGACTTAAACAAGCACCTCAAAAACAGGATAGCCAAATGAGCGGCAAATCTACAAAACTGGATTAGTCATCAATGAAATGTATACCAAATCCACACGCCCACCAGAGCAGGTAAAATGCAAAACACAATACTGGGTGTTGACGAGGATGCCAGCTCTCATGCACAGCTGGCAGGGATATTAGATTCCTTGACTTGAAAACCTGGTATACAGTGTACACCCAACAGAAATGTGTACATACATGCACCAAAACAAATACACAGAAATGTCCATAGTCTCAGTAATCATCATAGCTAAACCATGGCAACAACCCAAAAGGACACCATGTGAAACAAGATTCATAAACTGTGGTCTATTCATGCAGTTGAATACTATGCCACAGTGAAAAAGTCAACCATAACCACACTGTCTAAAATTCATAGATGAGTCTCACAATGTTTAATTAAAGAAGGCAGACACAAAAGAACACGTGTACAACTCCATTCAGGCAAGAGTAATCGACAGTTACAAGTCAGGACACCACCCTTGAGAGGGTGGGCACTGAGTGGAAGGGGAATCGGGGAATCTGTAGTGTGTCCTGGCCTGGATGCTGGTTACATGTGCGTCCACTTTATAAAATGCCATCATCTATGTACCCATGACTAGCACTGTTTTCAATATATATTTGATATTTCAGTTTTGTTTTTTGGGGTTTGAGACAGGGTCTTGCTCTGTAACCCAGGCTGGAGTACAGCAGTGCAGTCCTAGATCACTGCAGCCTCAACCTCCTGGGCTCAAGTGATCCCCCCGCCTCAGCCTCCTGAGTAGCTGGGACTACAGGCACACGCCACCATGCCAGCTAATTTTTGTATTTTTTTTGTAGAGATAGTATCTCGCTATGTTGCCCAGGGTGGTCTTGAACTCCTGAGCTCAAGGAATCATCCCACCTCAGCCTCTCAAAGTGTTGGGATTACAGAGGTAAGCCATTGCACCCAGCCTATATTTCAACAAAATTTAATAAAAATCAAAACAGTACAAAAAAAAATTATGGACATGTATCTACTGATGTGGAAGTTTTTTCACAATATTGAGAAAAACTTACAAAGCAATGCATATAGTATGATCCTGTAATTACAAAAAATAACATATATGCATAAAACAGGATACACAATGACATTCACTCATTTAAAAATATTTATTGAGCATGTGCGATGCACCAACACATAATTTATTTGGAAGACGTCTACACAACTGTACTATCCCATGCAGAGTCCCATCGCGTACATCGCCACCTTAGCTCGCGCGCTGAGCCAGGGCAGCGTTCCCTACACGCCACTGGCACAGCCCTGTGCAATCCTACGTCCCACACGAGTGGATGAGCGACGGCAGTAAGGGCACCACTAACACAGGAGTGGGGACAGTCACTGTCACAGGGTACACGGGCTGATATGCGTGCGTCCTAGGAGTGTAGACCTAGACCTAGCTTAGGAACATGGAGCTCCGACCCAGCCACGGGTCGGCACTGTGGGCACCACGGGTGAACACCTGGAAACACAGCCTACTTCTAGAGGGCAGACACTGGGCAGTGGGGGTGGCCACGGCAGCTCCTGCCGAGCCCAAGCGTGTTTGTCTGTGAAGGACCCTGACGTCACCTGCCAGGCTAGGGAGGGGTCAATGTGGAGTGAATGTTCACCGACTTTCACAGGAGTGTGCAGAAGCCAGGTGCAACTTGGTTTGCTTGTGTTCATCACCCCTCAAGATATGCACACTGCTTTCCAAATAAAGCATCAACTGTCATCTCCAGATGGGGAAGACTTTTTCTCCAGCCTGAAAAAGATAAATGACAACAGGTCAATCAGATGATAAATCATTTGATTAACATACTACATTTCCTAATGGTTTAATATTGGACAAGAGAACAGTATTCAGGTGCAGAATTTTTTTAAATGACAAACTTTTAACAAAAACTTATCACAAAGCAAAGCACAAAACAAATATAAAAAATGAAGGAAAACCATTTATTTTTATTTTCTTTGCCACATTAATCCTGAGTCCAAAGAAGAACATTCCATTTTCAGCAGCCTCTGAGACAGGAAGCCCAAGTGAGCTGGGCGAGCTACACATGAACTCACACACGGATCCGAAGGCTGCCATCAGAACACGCATCACGGACGACACGCCTAGACTAACTGCTGCCTGGGAAGCCACAGAGGCCTGTGTAAAGGGAGCGCCAAGGCACAGCTCAGGCTTCTGTCCATCTGGGGGTCGACCCTCTGGACATGGCACAAGGGGCCTCAGGCTGATGTGGGTCTCTGCTCTCCCTCACTTACCGTGTCACCTGAGGGAATGACTTCCCTTCCAGAGCCCTCCACTTCCTGTGCTGTCAGATGGGAAATGAAGCCAATGACAACAGGCGCTTTCTGTGTAAGGATTAAATCACTCTTGCACAAAAGGCGTGGACCCCAGTGTGGGCCAGCATCTGCCATCACTACCACCACCCAGGCCTGTCTCCCTGAGGACCGGCACCCACAGGACAGAATCTTACAACTACGTATCTTACTTTTTGAGATGTGGGGTCTTGTCTGGAAGTGACAGCCCAGCTCAGAGCCACAGACATGTGCCTTCTCCACACTGGGTTTCTCTGCAACACAACTGAACCCGTGACCACGTCTCCTGTATGGACAGGGACTGGGTCGTCCATCATGAACAGCGTCTGCTTCCAGTGTGTGGTGCTGCAAGACAGGGGTGCATGTGACCTGGAGGCTGAGCTAGGGCAGTCTCCACATGGCCCTCGGGGCGCTCACTCAGGCTCGCACTGGCTCTCGCCCCCAACAGCACCCACACAGCCGGCAGTCCACCCTGAGGGCCTGGGGACACAAAGCTTGGCTTTTCAGGCTAACTCAGGGAACATATACACCCCCAGCCCTGTGATCTAAAGGGACTCTATGGGATACACCGGGATCAAAGTTACGCTGGTGAGACAGATCCTGCCAATGCCAAACACAAGGTTGCTCCTGAGACCACTCAGATTCCAGGAGGTGTGGACGGCTCACCCTGGGCGGCCCAGAGGATGCGGGAGCTCAGGGGACACACAGCTGCACTAAAGGTCCCATGTGGTGTCGACTCCCCGGCCCGCCAGGAGGACGGCTGTGCACCCCCTTCCTGCACCCTTGCCTAAGCTGCAGAGGCTGGTGATCTAGCTCCTGCTGTTAAACTGTGGTGTACACAGACAGAATCAGGTCCAAGGAGTCACTTCTGTGAAGGTTACAAGGTGAGGACAACGGTCACATTTGGGGGGAAATAGTAAAACGCTAGGATTCTGCACTGGGTTGCGTTGGAAACATCTCTAAGTTCTTCAGGCTCTGTCTTCCCTCAAACTCCCACTGTCCACGGTGGGGCCAGCAGTGAAGTGGGGGGCTCCTCAGGTCTCCAGTTTTTCCCTGACTCTGGTCACACCCCTCACCCCAGCCTGTGCCCCAGGTCACTGCCCACTCCACGCCCCCAGACTCGGGGATGGGTATAACTGGCCTCCAAGCTGCCCACCTCCACCCGGTGATGGCACTGGAGGGGGCACCACAGGACTCTTGTGATGGGGACCACATGCCAGGCCAGGCCATCAACCCCGCACCTCTGCGACCTCCCTGGAGCCGGGGTCCCCTCGCGGGGCCACCACGCTGGGAAGTCAGCCGGGCAGGTGCCAGAGCGGGGTAGCCAACCCCACCCAAAGGGAAGGCCTGCAGGGCCCCGAAGGCAGCTCCACCGCCACACATGCCGAGGGTGCTGGCGGGGAAATGTGTCCCAAAAAACAGGCGCCTCCAAAAACGTCAGGTGAACCCCGACGCCCCGTGGAGGCGCTTTGGGTCAGACCATGAAGAGCTGTGGTGCTCCTCGCGGGGTGGAAGACAGAGAGCTCCTCCTGTTGGGGCTGTTGTCGGGGGGACACCCGGGCTGGGCCCAGAGTGGTGGCGAGACCCCGAAGGGGGCACACAGGCTGCGGTGTCTACACCACCCGTGCCCCCATGCGCCGCCCCCACCCCACTGCCCGCGCCCCCACCCCACTGCCCGCTCCCCCACGTGCCCCACCCCCCCACGACCGCCACGCCGCGTCCCACCCACTCCTGCGCGCCCCATCCCCGCACCCCGCCTACTCCCCTGCCCCCCATCTCCGCGCCCCCCACCCCGCACCCCGTGCCCGCGCCCCGCACACTCACGGGTGGAAGGGCCCGGTGCTGAGCACCTGCGGCGGCTGCCCCTCCTGCAGGCTCTGGAAGTGGACGCTAAACCAGGCCGTGAAGCCGTGCAGGGTCCCCGCCTTCCTGATGTCGAAGCGCAGCTCGCCCCTCAGGGTCTGGGTCAAGCAGATGACAAGGCACGCGTGGGCACCGCGTGGCACCGCAGGGCCCGGGTTGGGGCGGCCCCCTTCACGCGCCCCGCGCAGACGCTGAATGCGTCAGGAACCGTAGAAAAGCCCCCCACCCTGGGGAAACCACCCCCAAAACCCGCATCGTGAGTTCAGAGGCTTCAGTCAGAAACGTTTCAAGCATCTGAGCTTCTTGCGCCCAATTTTCTGCCCCAGATTCCTGCGGAATCTTTTCGGCGCTCGGCTCTTCAAGTTAAGGAGTTGGAGAGCTCCAGGCTGGGCCTTTCCGCAGCAGAACGAACTAAAAACCAAAGCGCGCCGGCGCCACCGCGCCCGCCCCATCTCCAGACGCGGCGCCAGCTGGGGTGCCAGGCAGGGCGGGGGCGCGGGGAAACCGCCCAGAGCCCACGAGCGCCACCGCGCGGCCACAGACAGGGATTCACGGAGGGAATTCTAACAATTCTGTCATGAAGAGTGGCTAAAAACACTTGAAAAAAACTGTAATGCAAATACCATAATGAAACGAAATATAATTTATTTGATTTTGAAGATGCTGAGAATATTAAACATAAATCTAAAATGAAGACGCTGGAGACATAAAGAAAATGGTGTACAATATGAAAGAATCAAAATAGAACGTAAAAAAGAAAAAAGACTGGAAAAAATCAGTAGCAAACGTTTTATAAATTCACTTATTTGTATAATAAAATAATTAGTTATTTACTCACACCCCCAGCACTCACTGAAGGTTTATGATAAGCCAGGCTCTGGTCTGAGTGTTTCGTGGTCACTGATTATCGAATATAAGGAGCAATTCATCTTTTTCTCACCTCTAGATCAGAAATTTGCACGGTTCTCATGTCCAACTGCAATATAGTGCACGGTTCAGAGAGACAGTCTTCTGGTTTCAAAATGTGGTTATACTTGGGCTTTGAAAAAAACTCCTTAACTGCTAAAGATCTAGGGGAAAAGGTCAAAGCGACTGTTGAGAGTCATTGCAAACATCTTAGGCTTCAAAACACACACGTGGGACCGCGGTGACTGCTTTCCCTTCTGTGTCACCAGGATGCTAAGCCACTATCTGGGGCCCTGGAACCCCATAGCAGCCCTCAGGCCTCCACAGGCCCTGGGTGCCTCCCGCTCTGAGAAGACCCAGACTCTACCCAGGCATCCAGAGACTTCCTGAGCCTGACCTGGAGGCATTAAGGAGCCTGCCAGTCACTGGGCGCTTCCCTGTGAGGTCTCATTCATGGGATCTGAGCACACGGAAACCAATGCTCACCCCTCATAACCCAGAGGACAAGGGGAGTTGCAGCGTGTCTTGCCTAGTTTTAGAATGTATTTGATTTCAAAATCTTTTGTGGATTTTCTATTAACAGTAAATGAACGCGGTATTCCTGCTGTGGGTTACTCTATAATAAACGAAAGGAACTAGAAGGGCTGAGGTGGCCTGAGTGAGTCTGAGTTTCAGGAGAAATACTTGCTCTGTTGCTACACAAATTCAACACAGAAACAGACACTGGACGCCGCATGGCCCCTGCATGTCACAGTTTGCCAACCCCCATCACTGGCTGCACTACGCTTGTAAGTCACCGATTATTTACCACAGAAATGTTGTAAAAAATAAGCAAAGCAGTAACTTCTGAAATAGCAAATAAAAGTGAATGTTTTAATAAAGATTCCACTATATTTACATATTTATTTTTCTGATAAAAAATTACGAATTTAAAAATTGGAAACTATGGACAAGTATAAAGAAAAGCTTAAATTCCCCATATGCCTGTCTTAGCATTGTGATATACTTATTTTTATCCCCCAGACATATTTATATAAATTTATTTATGCAAGCAAACATCCATTCTGTATACACGGTTTATTCTGCCAAGCTTTACTGCCCTTAAACCCTTTCTAAATATCATTACATATCCCTAAAAACCTATGGTTTCTCTTTTAACAGACGCACAGCAGTGCTCCACCAGATGGATATACAGCAATTCAATCACGTTCCTCTGGACGGCCACTGGCTTCCAGCGCCGGGAGGAACACTCAGGTGGGAGGCTCTGGCAGTGACTGGGGTGGGCGGCCTGATGCCAACCTCTAAGGCCCCGGCAGCCACACCTCCCTGCCACTGCCAGGCAAGCCCAGGCTACTATTTTAATTTGCTCTTTGCTTGTCTTGTAGGGAAAACAGCATGTATTTTAATTTGCATTTTTAACTACTAACAACATTATAATTTTTCATATATTTATTGGTAATTTTATTTATTTTTTGCGGTTTGCCTGTTCACATGATTGGGCTGCAATTCCATCTGGCTAGTCATCTCTTTCTGATTGATTCCAAGACCTGACAGCATGTGAGTTCTCTAATTACTTGTTTGCTTTTACAGTCGTGTTTTTGCTGATTTCTGCCACATAGACTGCCAGATTCTATCTAGCCCAGGGTCCATTCCATCCATTGTTGCTGCTCATTTCTCCACCTAAGATGGTGCACACAGGCCCCCATGGATGTCTGTTGTTGACGCTGATTCCATGCAGAATTAAAGTTTTCACGTATGGCGTGAGAGAACAAGGGCTAATCAACTGCTCCAGAATAATTTGCTGACTTGGCCCTCACTCCCTCCTAATCATAATGCCACCTTTTTCACATACGAAAATTTTTGTTCCTTGCATTCTACCCTGCTCTGCCCATCTGTCTTTTCTTGTTATAGCACCATACTGCTTTAATTACTCCAATGCTACAACAGATTGTCCTATCTGGGTGCACAGGTACCCTCATTTATCCAACCGTCGTATGGGATCTCCCAGGGCCTTGGCCCACCTGCAGACTGTGGACCAGGAGGCCCCACAAGACGGTGCCAGTCTCGGCTGTGGACACTTACTTCAGAGCGCTGAGGTTGAACTCGTACGCGTTGTCCCAGAAGAGCACCTTGCTACGATAATCCTTATCAGCACTGCAGGGCACAAGGTGCAACGCAGCCATGGTGGGCCAAATGACCCCGTCCTCCTTCAGCCAGGCATCCCGGGCATACAGGATGGACTCGATCATGAACTCAAACTGCAAAGGAGTGAAAGACACACAGGAGACACATCACAGGCCCCGTGGCTGCACAGGCCTCTCACCACCACATTCGTAACACTAGTCTGAGAGTTCTACAGTTTTAGCCTCAAGAATATTCCTGCCTAGGCCAGTGTACCATGCAAGAGAACATCTCGAGGGTTTATTTTATGCCCACACGTCACTGATGCATCTCACAGCCTGGGTTTAAGTCCCATAATTTCCCATTAGAACTATGAACTGGAGCAGAGCTAAAAGCAAGGACAAATCTTCACTCTTGTCCCATCTCAGTCACGGAAGAGCTCGTAGCTACCAGATTTTGAAAGAGCCCTGAAGTGTTGCCGGGTCCCAACTGTTACATAAAATATATTTTGGTCTGTAGCATTCTCAGAATTTTCACAACCCTTTAAGTGGACTGAAATCACTGCTTAAGAAACCGAAAGTCACGCAGGCATGCCCTGGCCATTCACGTGGTCCTTTGGTCCACCCTGCATCCCTCAGAAGGTCCCAAGTCAAGGGAAGCACATCACATCTGTGACTGAGGAAGTGGGGACCCAATGCCCTCAAAGGCCAGGCTTTCTGTCTGAACCAGAACTTGCTTCAAACACAGAAAGGAGTAGAGGGAGCACCAGCGAGGTGGGGCCAAGGCCTGTGGCCCTTGCAAGCCACCCGGGGAGCCTGCACTTCATCCTGTAGTTGATGAGAAACAACAGAAGTGTTTTGCTTCCTTAAATAATCTCAAGCTGCTTTTATTATAGAAGTAATACATGTTTTGTATGGAAAATGTAGAAAACTTAGAAAAGCTCAAACAAACATAAAAATCACATATTAACCCAGTACCCAGAAGGAACCACTGTTATCACTCTGCAGTTTACCTTCAAGTATTTTTCTACAGATGCACACAAAAAATATATACATCTTATTTTTCAATCTTATTTTTTCAGTTATGTAGTGAAACAGCTTTTCTGGTGTACAGCCTACAAACTTGAGCGCTTGTGTGGATTTTGTCCTCACAACCACAGCCAGCATACACACAGCTCTGCCACCCAAAACACTCTTCACCCTTTTCTCTGGTGGTCATGCCCTCCCTGACCCCAGCCTCTCAAGCTACCGATCTGGTCTCCATCCCCATGGTCTTGTGTCTTTTTGAGAATATCATATAAATGGAACCAAACAGTACATAACCTTTCAAGACAAGTTTCTTTCACTCACTGTACCGTTTCTGGGGTTCCTCCAAATTACCTGTTTCAATAACTGGCTCCTCTTCACTGCTCAGTGGTACTCCACTGTGTGGACGCACCAGTTTATCCTTAAGGATTATCCAGATGAAGGACACTTGCGTTGTTTCCAGGTTTTTTTTTTTTTTTTGCAATTATAAAGAGAGCTAGTATAATCATTTACGTACAGGTTTTTGTGTGAACACAGACAGCCTGCATATCTCTGGGTTGAACACACAGGAGAGGGACTCCTGGGCATAAGGTGAGTGCACATACAAGTCTATAAGAAAGCACCCACCTGTTTCCACAGTGGCATGTTCCCTCCAGCAATGCATGACTTTCAGCTGTTCCTCATCCTCGATGACAGTTGGTATTACTATCAGATTTTTTTTTATTTTAGTAATTTTTCAATGGGTGTAAGTGATATCTCACTGTGGCTTTAATGTGCATTTCCCTGATGGCTATGTTGAACATCTTTTCATGTGTGTATTTGATATCTGTATATCCACTTTGGTAAAGTGTCTGTTCAAGTATTTTGCCCATTTTCAATTGGCTTGTTTTCTTCCTGTTGAGTTTTGAGATTTCTCTGTATATTCAGAACACACACTGGATATATTCTTTGCAGTATTTTCTCCTAATCTTAGCTTGTCTTTTTTATTCTCTTAGCATCATCCCTTTGCAGAGCAGTCGTTTTTAGTTTTGATGAAATTCAATTTATCAACATTTTCTGTTATGGATCACGCTTTTAGAGTAAAAAGTCTTTGCCCAAGTCCAGGTGATGAAGATTTTCTATGATTTTTTCAAGGAGCTTTATAGTTTTATATTTCACACACTTAGATCTATGATCAATTTTAAGTTCAGCTGTGTATGAGATGTGAGGTTGAGGTGTTGTTTTTTAGATATGGATGACAACTATTCCAGTAACACTTGCTGAAAAGACTGTCTTTTCTCCATTAAATTGATTTTTGTACCTTTGTTAAAAAAAACCCATTGACCATATTTGTAGAAATATCTCGTCTCCATTCCATTGACTTACGTGTCTGTCCCTTCACCACATTGTCCTGATTACTGTAGCTTCAAAATCAAGTAGTATAGTTCCTCCAACTTTACTCTTCCTTTAAAAAATTCTATCAGTTACTCTAGTTCTCTTAGTCCATTTTTGTGTTGCCAAAAAGGAATATCTGAGGCTGGGTAATTTATAAAGAAATGAGGTTTATATGGCTCATGGTTCTGCTGGTTGGGAAAGTTCAGGATTGGGCATCCAGTGAGGGCTTCAGGCTATTTCCCCTCACAGTGGAAAGCAAAGGGGAGCTGGCACGTGCAGAGACCACAGGGTGAGAGCAGAGGCAAGTGGGTGTGCCAGGCTCTTTTTCACAACCAGCTCTTGTTGGGACCTGAAAGAGCTAGAACTCACTTATCTACCCACGAGGAAGGGCATTCATCTATTCATGAGGGATCCACACCCATGACCCAAACACCTCCCACTAGGCCCCACTTCCCAACACCACCACACTGAGGATGATCAAATTTCAACATGAGATTTGGTGGGGACAAACCATAGCACTAGTTCCTTTACATTCCATATACATTTCATAATGAGCTTATCTATAAGAACAAATCCTGCTTGGACTCTGATTGGAATTTTATTAAGTCTACAGATCAGTTTAAAAAGAACATACATCTTTACTAGGTTGAGCCTTCTTATCTCTCCATTTATTTAGGTTTTCTGGGATTTCTTTCATTATCATCTCATCATTTTCAGCATCCACATCACGTTTTGTTAGATTTCTAAGCCTTTCATATTTTTGTGGCTACTGTAAATGATATTCTTTAATTTCTAATTGTACATTGCTAAGATATAAAAATGACTTCTGTATGATGACCTTGCACTCTGTGATCTTGTTAAACTCACTTACTAGTTTTAGGAAATTTTCTCATAGACTCCTTAGGATTTTCTGTAGGTTTTTTTGTAGATGTCCTATGTCATGTTAAATTTCCTTCCATTTCTAGTTTGCTGAGAATTCTATCATGAACTGATGTTGAATTTTGTCAGTTTTTTTCTGTATTGATATAATCATGATTTTTCTTCTTCAGACTGTTAATATGGTAGATTACACTGATTGATTTTCAAATATTGAACCAGCCTTGCATTCCAAGGATAGTTTCTTATTTTGTTATGGTGTATTATTATTCCTTTTATATCTTGCTGGTTTAAATTTGCTAATGTTTTCTTGAGGATTTTTACATTTATGTTCATGAGGGTTATTGGTCTGTAGGTTCATATTTTGTGTTAACATTGGTTTTGGTATTAGGGCAATGCTTACCTCATATAATGAGTGAGGAAGTGTTCCCTCTTCTTTTCTGAAAGTTGCTTAGAATTGGAGTTTTTTCTTCATTAAATGTGTTGATAGAATTCACCAGTGAAATCATTTAGGGTAGAGATTTACCTTTCAGAAGGTTTTTAAACTATTAATTCAATATCTTTACTAGTTATTGGACCATTCAGGTTATCTATTTCATGTTAGATGAACTGTGGTAATTTGCAGTTTTCAAAAGAATTGGTCCATTTCATGGACCTTCTTTGCTTCTCACTCTATGTACGTACACTCTTATGTACGTACATAGAGGGAGAAGAAAGAAAATGATAACTCAAGACTGTTTCAGGAATACAGTTGTTCCTTGGTGTCTATGGGGAACTTGTTCCAGGACCCCCGTGGATATTCAAATCCTTGGATGCTAAAGTCCCCCATATAAAATAACATGGTTTTTACATACAGGCTACACACATCCTCTGACAGACTTTAAATCATCTCTAGATTGCTTCTATCTAATACAATGTCAATGTTATGTAAGTAGCTGCTATACTGTATTGGTGTGTTATTTGTATTGATGTTTATTGTTGTATTGTTATTTTTATTTTCTGATATTTTCAATACATGTAGGTTGTATCTACAGATGTGGAGCCCACAGATACTTGACCGTACTTCAAATTCTTGTCTTCTTCACCAATCGATTGCTACTATGTCTTTGTTCCAGAGTCCTCAAATAGTTTCTCCCTGTCTACTCTCCAGGATTTATAGCTGCATTCAGTGGGAGACATGAAAGGAGTGTGCCTTCTCCATCTTATCTGGAATTGAAGCTAGGTTACCACTATGTCTAATTTTTAAACACAAAATTGGAATCATACTGTACATACTCTTTGCACTTTTTTTAAAAACTAGCAACATGTCAGCAACTTTTTCCAAAGACTGTTAAAAATCTTTCTAAAACATAATTTTTAATGATCATATGTATTGCTACAATTCTGTTGTTTCCAATTTTCTCCCCATTTTAAATGGTGCTGCCATGAACATTTTTTAACATAAATTTCTGTACAAATTTGATTATTTCCTTAGGATAATTTCATCAAAAACATTTGGTGCCCGGTCTCTGGGTCCAGCTGCTGGGAAGGAGGACACTGCAGTCTCAGCACCCACCAGCTCCTCCTCCTTCCTCCTCCCCTGAGGTGAATGTGCCCTCAGAAGTGCAAGCTGCTGATTAACTATGCTGCATTTTTTATGACGTGAAAGTTCGGAAATGCTCCACACCAAAAAAAAAAAAAAAAATCAAGAAAAGAAAAAAGGCTGTCATTTTTTGTCCCAGTGCAGACAAAGTGCATTGTTGTAGAAGGAGGTGAAGAGACCTTGGCTGGAGATGTCTAAGTGTAGCCATAAGCGGTCCTTCAAGCATGTGGTGGCAATGTTTCCTGAAAAAGATGTCTCTGTACTTTGTATGAGGCAAGCTTTAAAACCAAGGAATCCAGAAGAGTTGATGGTTTTGTGTGTGTGCGTGTGGGCACCAGAACTAGCACCTCTGAAAAGTAAAATGATCTACATGAGCTCCAGGGAATGCAACCAAAAAGAAATATCAAGGCATAAAACATGAATGTCAAGCAAAGGGGCCAGAAGTCCTCCCTTAGGCCTGTCCCACTGGGAAGCCAGGCAGCCTTGGTTGTGGCCTCTGCAGGGTGCCCTGTGTAGATCGTCCTTCAGTGCCACAAACTGAAAGTGCCCGTGTTTACGCTTATCCTCTTGTTGTGTAAATAAAGCAAATACATTTAGGCCAGAGTCTTGCTGAGGGGGAACTGTCCCATCATCTATACTATGCATTCTATAAATATGTGCAAACAGCCTTAAATACATCCAAAGTCTAAAGTTTTATTGGTGTGAAATTAAATTCTTACTGGCCACGTGCCTGTTTTCATGAGCTGACTTATAAAGATTTTTGTTTAGCTCAGGATTTGTGATAATACAGTCAATAAAACAGTACAAGGCTGTGTGAAGAGAATTATTACATCTTTGTTAACCTCAGCAGTTACTTTGTTTCTTTTGCTTAGAAAATTGGTCATAATGTGGTTGTAATTTTGGTCCAAATTCTTTATTCTTCCTTGAGCTAAAGAGAATAATGGAATATAATATGTCCTCATCACATACTGACAGCACGAATACACTAACAACAGTAAGACTGAGTCTGGCAGTCTTTTAATTCTACCAAATGTGTAACTGAGATCCTCAGTGACCTTGCAAAGCGTCCTGAAATCCAGGAGGCAGCCCCTGCACCTGCAGTGCCACTGGCTAGTGGGAGACTGCTGAATGTGCAACCTGCTTCTCGGAAATCGTGGCGTGGCCTCAGGAGAACAAGCAAGATCCTGTAACAACTAATGATAACACAAATTAGGGCTCCATTGTCACCTGCTTTGTTAACAAAAATGATTAAATGGTCTGTTGACAATCTAGGACACCTGTGGTATCTTTACTTGCGTCTCCTTCAGAACTTTGCTGCTTCTGGAAAAACAAAAAAATTTTAATGCTCTTTGACTTATTCTGCCCTACTTTCCTTCAAAAGCCTTTACCAATTTACACTGCCAAAAAAAGGGCATGGCGGTGCACACTTCCCCACAGCCTCAGCATGGGAAGCATCAGATATTAGAGGATTGCTCAGCCAACTTCCCAGGTCAAAACTATTAAAGTTACTTTCAAATTGTTGGTGGCATAGAACAATGTTCAAGCTTCTGGCCTCTGGCATTTCTCTGCCTTTCTGGTCCCTGCTCACCTTCCATGAGGTTACCTTTATCTTATGCTTTTCTTATTGCAACTCTTTACGTCACGCAATTATTTAGCTGCAATTCTTTAGTTGCATTTACCATTTAATAATTTTTAGCTGTGCTAATGTATGAAGGGGAATTTTTTCTCAAATATTTTATTTAACAGCTTCATTATGAACTTGGTTCTTAGAAAGACCTTTCCCATCCTAACAACAAATAAACTTGTAGCAATTTTTTTGTTTCCTCCTTTTCTTAAATATTTAACTCTTGAGCCCATCTGAGGTTTATTTTAGCAGATGGTGTGAAGAAGGGCCTCTTTTCTCCAAATCAGTCGTTCCAGCACCATCTCTGAACAACTACATGCCCTTGCTGCACTGACTGAAAGCTGCCCCTCCTATGCTAAACGCACATGCACTCTTCTCTGTCCTCAGACTTTTACTACATGTCAGCGTCAGAGTAGGAAGATGGGCCAGGAGAGATGAAGGCCTGAGGGCTGAGGGGCTCTGAGAACAGGCAGACAGCAGGCAAGGAGGACATGAAGAGGGACAGACGCACAGGTGCAGGGGAGAGGCAGACAGCAGGCAAGGAGGACGTGAAGAGGGCCAGACGCACAGTTGCAGGGGAGAGGCAGACAGCAGGCCAGGAGGATGTGAAGAGGGCCAGACGCACAGGTGCAGGGGAGAATGCGGCAGCTCAGGAGAGGCACAGCCTGGGGACGGAAAGTGAAGGTGGGTACAGCTGCACCAACGACTCCCAAATTCATACCCTCCCTCCCGCAAATCCTACCAACCCTGTGCCCCAACAACTATCGCCATAGGAACTCTTGCAGCCCCGTCTGCCCTGTTCTGGGCCTCCTTGGCCTGAGTAATGATGGTGGTGGTCCCTCAGTCTCCCTGGGGGGGAGTCTGAAGTCGGAACTGCCTCAAGCCCTCACCTGCAAAGCTCCGCCTTCCCCCTCCACTGCCTGCACTGGAGAAAACCACCACATGGTCCTGTCTGACTCGCCCAGCACTCCTCCAAATGTCCTGCTCAGGGTGGCCCCTCCAGGCCATCGCCCACCGAGACCCCAGGCCATGTCCCCACTGCCCAACCAACAGCTGGCCCTGCACATCGGATGGGCATCCTACGTTCAAGACCCACACAGATGTCCACCCTCCCCAGGGCCCTCCCTACCCCGGCCCCCAGGCAGTCCTGGTGGCCCACTCCCTGCGGCTCAGGGCTGGGAGGCACCATCCTGCTCACGCCAGGCCCCCATCAGCACATCCTGCCTGCTGGCCCTGCTCTGCATCCCCACACCTGCCCCATGCCAAGCCCTGGCTCCTGCATCTTGACAATAAAGCCACGGTCAGTCCTGGAAGTCTGTGCACCTCCCACACAGAGGGGCCTCCCCTCACAGGCTGTCCCAGGCCTCTCTGCATGCTGGGGCTGGACCACAGCCAGTCCTTGGCCTCCAGTCCCGCCCACACATACCCAGGGGCCTCCAAAACACAGCCCACCTCTTACTCCATCACTCACACACCAGTGGCACTCCCTTCGGTGTCCAGGATGTGGCACAAAGTCCTCAGACACACAGTTCCCTACATCTGGCCTCTGCCTCCCTGATGCAACACAGTCTGGCCAATCCGGCCACTGGGCAGCCCTGGAACACGGCAACATGGTGAACACAGTGGCTACTCCTCTCCCCTCCCTCTGCCCCGCGTCCCTCCTGTGTCCCTCTCACCCAATCCAGGGCACAGCCAGACACTCCAGCAGCCAGGCTTCCCCATATCACCGCCCACGCAACCTTGGCCTCACCACAGCCTCACTCCTCCTCTGTCCTCTTTTTGTCCCCATGGCCAGGGCACCAGCTGTCAACAGATACTTATTGAATGGGCGCTGCTGTTCAGGGCAAAGGCAAATGCCCCTTCAGGGGGTAGGAGTGGAGCCCGTTTCTCCTGGGTGTCATCTTAGGGCTCCACAGATGTTATTAATAAGCCAAGTCACAGCATGGACATTGAGTCTATTTACATTTATCTTCTGACAACAAAATTTCAACAGGACTAAAAGCCCAATGCCATCTGTTACCAGGGGAAACCGTTTCCTGGGAAGCAGCAGCCATACTCCATACTCCTTCACCCAGACCCCATCTTTCTGGGTCTCTACACTGAGACAAAGTTTCAGGTTGGGATGCTCCACTACAATGTCCTGTGTCCCAGGATGCTGAGCCCAGGAAGACAGCGCCGGGCAGACAGCATCCAGCCACACTCCCGTCAACTTCCCTCCAAGCAGACAGCGTTTGTGCAGGGCATATTCACAGGCAACCGGAAAACAGTCCACTTCCACCCACATGTGAAACTCAGGGTGAGCAACCCAGGACAGGACAGGCATATGCTGGCCCTACAGATGCCCAAGTGGCTTCACAGCATCACTGGGGCCAGTCTAAGGCGAGGAGACCCTGGCCAGGGACGAAGGCCCTACTGGCATTAAAGAAACAGCCTTACCTGTTAGGCACAGGATTTTTACAGATCCCCGAGGAGAACACAGTTCATGCAAATCACTCATGAAAATGTTACATGAACTTTGGCTTAAATTTCTCATAAAGGCATTTTTTAAATCAGGTGAAAATTCAAGACACTGAGCCAGTGTCCACACAAGAAATTAATTAGACCTCACATTAGGGAAAACATCAAAATGAATCATGCACGACCCTTGAGATCCTGAGGTTGGCCCAGCCGAGCCCGTGCTCAGAAGCCCCCCAGCTCCGGCCCCCAGCTGCCCGCACACCCGCCCTCACCAGCAGGCAGGTCCCCATCCACTCAGACACCAGCACGTCCACCTTCTCGGGCAGCACCACATCCTCCACCTTCTGCTGGTACACGGTGATGATGTCGGCAAAGCCGTTCTGCAGGACCAGCTGCCCCGTGTGCTGTGCCATCTCACTGGCCTCCACCGCGTACACCTGCAGCAGCAGAGGCACCGTCAGCGCACATCCGGCCCGCACACGGCCCGTCATCTACTCTCCTGAGTCACAACCAGCATCACGAGAAACGGTCAATGACACAAGAGGGAAGCAGTGTTCCAGACAGCAGAGGCAGCGAGGGCTGGGCCACACCTGCCCCTCCAGGGGCACCCAGAAAGGAGCCGCCTCTAACCCTCCCAACTGCCCCCACCTCCTGGACAAGACACAGACGCAGGGCTGCAAGTGGATGGAAGACTCGCATGCCCGAGCCGGCTGCCACATGCACAGCAATCTTAATCCATGACCAGCACAGCAACTTCTTAGCACCCAAGTGACAATGCTGGTCTGTGCCACATCTGAGGCCTGTCAGACAATTTCAAACCCAGGTTCTCAGGGAAGGGTCTGGTGGGAAGCGCCCAAGCGCTGGGTCCTGGGTCCTGCAGAGCCTGGACTTGGGTGGACACTGTGCTGCGACCCCACCCACTGTGTAAGGAGTCTCCAAGGCTGCAGCTTGGCTCAGCTCAGCACAGTATAGATGGCCCAAGAGGGGTGGGGAGGGGGCCCAGCGTGTGCATCCCTCCTAACCCCATGAGACCATCCACACCCAAGGCCCAGCACAGACATGTGGGTGCACCTGTTTCTCTACTCAACTGAAATAAACGTCTCACAGAACATACCCCGCCCCACGCAATTCATGGGATATTTTCTATTCTGCCCTACTCCTGTCTGTGCTGTTTGTGACTCATTATACGTGGGCGCCACGGCCTCTAGCACGCAGTCTCAACACACTGCTATCTTACCGACCCTGAGCCCCAGGTCAAGGGTGCTCAACAAGACCATGGAGTCATCAGTGAGCCCCCAACAGCTCAGGATCACAAGTCAGCACACTCAGAGGCCACCTCGGACGTCACCAGCCTTGGCACAAACACCCGGGATGCGCTCGAGACCCCACTCACCGCTTTAGGCCGCGCATAGTGTGCACAGAAGAGACTGATGATCCCAGTCCCACAGCCCACGTCCAGGATGACTTTATCCGTCAGGGATTCTTTATTCTGCAGGATGACACTGTGGTATTTAGTTGTTCGTGGCTGGTCTGCCAACATTTCCAAGTGGAGTTTCTGGAAGAAATGCACATTCAGAATCACTGCCTGTGACCTAGAGCCCTGCTGAGGTCTGGACCGAGATGGAGGGTCAGAGCCACAGCTGATGACCCCTGACCCCAACACCCCACATCTAAAAATATGAGCAAAACACAAGAGCAACAGTACAGGCTTCCGGAGTCCCTCAGCTCAGCACAGCATGGCCAGGCGAGCAGAGGCAAGAGGGACCACTGTGCACACAGGGGTGCAATGTCGCCCGGACCACCCATGCCCACCTGAGGCAGGAGGGACCAACGCATCCCAACCAGACTCCCCAGGGCCAGGTGTCCAACTAGAGAAAACAGCAATACACCACGAGAGAGAGGCCAGCGTAGGTGGGCAGGGGGTCCCCCAAAGTCCTCTGCACACATGAGCTCACCCCGAGGCATAAGCGAGAGACCCAGCCTTGTCCTGGGGGAGGAAAATGCCTGAAACCCAAGGACACCCACATGAGAATCAGCTATCCGGAAAGGAGGCAGAGAAAGGCTTGCTCAGGAAAGAGAGCAAAGCCGCGGGCAGCCCTCCCACCAGCACTCTCAAGCGGCAGAAGGCCCAGCCTAGAAACAGCATTGCCAGAAAGAAGACAGGCAGCAGGCGGGAGCAGAGTGAGGATGCCGCCCAGACCATGCCAGCAGACAGGAGCCTGCACGAGGCCCTCAGAGCCCACCGTGGAGCCTCCCAAGACTCCACAGAATAAAAAACAAAGGGACAGGCAGGAGGAGGTGGGAGGCATAGACAACAAAGCAAGGCCCAACTCTCCTGCCCGGAAGCAAAGGATGGGAAAGGCCTACAGTGCCAACACCAATGGAGACAGAGCTGGTGCGATGTAGCTACATCAGCACCACACAGAACACAGTTCAGAGCAAAGCAGATTGCCATCGATTCACATCAACACAGGAATCAATTCACCCAGAGGACATGATTATTCTAAATACTTCTGTGCCTAAAAACGGATCTTCAAAATACATAGAGCAAAACCAATACAGATGCAAGAAGAAATAGAGAAATTCACAATTATCGTCAGAGATTTCAACACTGTGCTCTCAGTAACTGACAGAAGTAGAGAGAAAAATTGGTAAGACTGTGGAAGGCCTGGACATCACTGTCAACCAAGTTAATCTCATTGGTATTTAGAGAACACTTCACCCAACCCCTTATAACAGTAATAATACACAAAAAATACCTAGGAACAAATTTAACAAGAAAGGTGCACAACCATGTATGACAAAGAGATATTATCCTTATCTTAAAATACTAAGAGATATTAAACAAAGCTTAAGTAATCAGAGACTGAGAGTCAATGTTATAAAGATGTCGGCTCTCCCAAAATTAACATAAACGTTCCATGCAGTACCTACTAAAGGAGAAAGCACAACAAAATGATAATAAAATTAGTTTCAAAACAGTAAGTACCCAAGGCTAATGAGGAAAATGCTTTAAAAAAAAAAGAACTGATGGAGACCTAGCTCTTGCAGATCCTACAAAGGTGCAGTGATGGAAATGACGAAGCACTGGGAACTGCAGTAAACAGACCAGTGAAACAACAGGAATTCTACAGCAGACCCCTGAAATCCAGAGCACGACAAACGCACCGTTTCACATCAACGCGAAGGGAACTGTCCAGTAACTGAGGCTGGGGTCGCTGGAGATTTGTGGGCATACATTAGGGCGGAATTTTACATTATATTTTTTACAACAAATAATTTCTAGATTTTTTATTATTTAAAATCTCATTGTTTAAAATAGAATCAGAAGGCCAGGCAGGGTGCCTCATCCCTGTAATTCTAGTACTTTGGGAAGCTAAGGTGAGGGTCCCTTAAACCCAGGAGTTTGAGGATACAGTGCACTATGATTGCACCACTGCACTCCAGCCACTCATATGACAGAGTGTGACACCATCTCTAAAAAACATAAAAAACAAAAATAAAATAACACAGAATCATAACAGTTCTGAAAAAAAAAGTGTGGGTATTTATAATCTTATAGTGAGGAAGGTTTTTCACAAAGAAAAGAAAAAGAAGTCACAAAGAAAAGAAAACCATATTAGGCTATACAAAGAAAAAAGTTGTATGTGGGAAAAGATTTCACAAAGTCACAAAAATTCACAAATTCAGGCTACATTACTTAACACACGAATCAACAAAAATCAAAAGGGGCAAATAATATGAAAGTTTACAAAAAAAGAAAAAATACAAAAGGCCAATAAACACATAAAAGATAATCAATCTTACTTAAAAAATGGAAATCAAAACTAAAAGATGCCATATTTAACCTTTAAGATCAAAGTCCTTTTTCACTTTGATTTGTGGTAGGGAAATGAGCTTTCACACACCATCAGTGGATCCATGCCACGGTCTGAAATGTCCCCAAAAATCCATGTACTGAAACTTAATCGTCAGTGTGATGGCATTAAGAGGCCACCTTTGGAGGTTACTATGAAAGGGTTTGTGGTGAAAGAGGTGCTCCCAGCCCTTCTGCCTTCACCACGTGAGGACAGCCATGAGGCGCCATCTTGGACACCAATGCCAATGCCTCCCCAGCCTCCAGAACTGCGAGAAACAAAGCTTTGTTCTTCATAATTTACTCAGTCTAAGGTATTTTGTTACAGCAGCACAAACAGACTAAGTGTATAATTAGCAAATCTTTCTGGAGGGCGAAATGGCAAGATCCACTTAAGGAAACCACATGTACACACTACACACACACACCCCCTAGGAATTTACCCTATAGAAATTCTAAACAGCATTTAACAGGATTATACAGGACTCCATTGCAGCATTATTTATCATGATAAAAAGCTATTAAATAACCACTGTCCAAATATCAACAGGATCCTTTTAAAGTAACACAACGCTCTGCAGCTGTTATAAAGAGTGACAGGTGCCAATATGAGAGATCTTCAAAATACTACAGCTACGTGAAAAGAGCAAGGTGAAGACCTGAGTGGTGGAACAATGCCTTTTCTATACATTAAAAACATAAAATACATTAGGTGTCACTTGGACTTCATAAGCACAGAGGAATCTGGTGGGCAGTGGTTCTTTGAGCTGAGAGGCGGCAGAGCTGGGAGGCTGGCATTGGCTTTTCATTATGTATCTTTCCTTAACGGATAGAAATCACTAACCATGTACAGACATGAATAGTTTTTAACACTTTTAATTGTGAAATATGGCATACCTACGAAAAAGTGCAATAAAAAGTATCTGCACAGTTAGTCAAGTATTGTTATATAGCAAACACCTCTATACCTATATCCAACCCCAGAACACTGCCAGCACGTCAGAACTCCTGACTCAGCCACGCTGGTCCCAGAGCCTCCCCTACCAGCAGGTAACCTCCATTCAACCAACAGGGGAGCCACTCCTGCCCTCAGTCAGTCTCAGCACCCATGCACACTCACAAACAGTACCTTCCGGCCGGGCGCAATGGTTCATGCCTGTAATCCCAGCCCTTTGGGAGGCTGAGACAGGAGGATCACTTGAGGCCAGGAGTTCAAGACCAGTCTGGCCAACATGGCAAAACCCCCTCAACTAAAAATACAAAAATTAGCCAGGCATGGTGACACGCACCTGTAGTCCCAGGTACGCAGGAGGCTGTGGCAGGAGAATTGCTTGAACCCGGGAGGCAGAGGCTGCAGTGAACTGGGATCCTGCCACTGCACTCCAGCCTGGGTGACAGAGCAAGACTCTGTCTCAAAAAAAAAAAAACAAAAACAAACAAAAAACCTTCTAATATGGCCTCTTAACTTTATATAATTGAGTCAAACGTTATAGGTTCTTTGCCCTATTCCTTCTTTCAACTAACATCATTTTTATAACATTCATCCTGCAAGTAACTGTTTTCATCTAGTTTTAAAATGTAACCAGAGATTGTTGCCTGGACCATCGGGTTATAGGCATTTCTCCATGGTGGGGGAAAAAATTTCGGTAAGCTATTTAGAAGTTGGGCTTTTATTATTTTTTTAGGGACAGAGTCTGGTTCAATCACCCAGGCTGGAGTGCAGTAGCGCAATCATAGCTCACCACAGACTTGAACTCCTGGCTTCAAGTGATGCTCTGACCTCAGCTTCCCAAAGTCCTGTGATTACAGGCATGAGCCACCACACCTGACCTAAGTAGTAGTATTGATAGATTTATAGAATTTTTTCTATTTTTTTTTTTTTTTTTTGAGACAGGCTCTCGCTCTGTAGCCCAGGCTGAAGTGCAATAGCACCATCATGGTTCACTGCAGCCTCGGCCTCCAAGGCTTGAGCAATCCTCCCACTTCAGCCTCTCGAGTAGCTGGGACTACAGGCGTGCACCACCATGCCCAGCTAATTATATTTTTTATTTATTTATTTATTTTTTGTAGAGACGAATTATATTTTTTATTTTTTCTCACTATGTTGTCAGGCTGGTCTTGAACACTTGGTCTCAAGCCAAGTGTCCTCTTGCCTTGGCCTCCCAAAGTGTAGGGATTACAGGTGTCAGCCACCACACTCAACCTAATTTCATTTTTAAAGTAAAATGTACTGCTTTTTTTTTAAATACTGAGGGAGCATGCACATAATCTCATTGCTCAAATCGTATCTCTAAGCCAGGGGTCGACAAACTAAGCCATGGGCCAAATCTAGCCCACCACCTGTTTTTGGATGGCCTCCAAACTAACAGTGGGTTTTACATTTTTAAATGACTTTTTTAAATCAAAAGAAAATACTTTGTGACACATGAAAACTGTACAGTATAAATTCAAATTTCAAGATCCATAAATAAAGTTTTATTGGAACACAACACTGCACACTTTGTGTGTCGTCCACAGTGGCTTCCACACAACCATGTCAGAGCTGAGTGGCTCCAACAGAGAAGCTCTGGCCTGTAAGACTATGGGCCTGCTCTGAACGTTGCAGTAGAACTAAAGCTAGAGAGAACCCACCGCCTGGCCAGCTGAACAGGGAATTTAGAAAGCAATACCAGAGTTCCATAGCTGCCGAAGTACTCTTCATCCTGCCACGTGTCCTCGGGGTCGTACTCATCCACGTGCTTCCCCACATGGTTTGCCGGAATGTACCCACAGCAGCCCGCACGCTCACCCCACCACCAATCTGCAGTGGTTTGTCTCAGGATAAGAATTTTTTCTCCTCTCAAAAAACTGAGCTGGAAAAAAAAAAGTTAAAGTTCAATAAGAAAACCAGTCATTGGTATTTCAAATGTGGCTCAGTGATAAATCCCATCAATGGTGACAAAATCACAGAGATTTCAAACAGGAGTCAGTGGGTAATGACAGCAACTGAGAACGTTTGCAAGTGACGCCATGACTTAGCGATGCCTCTGGAACATCTACCTGAAAGGACGGCACAGCTTAACAGATATTTTTTAAAAGAAGGAGTAAACATTTTCAAATGGCTTAGAAGAGAATTTCTCAACAGCCTCTTCATTGTAACTCAACTATGCCAACCGAGTTACTGGAGGCTGACTCTAAGAAATTCCTGCCACAAAGTAAACAAAGCTACGTCCAAGCAGATATAGCTTGATATATTTGGCAGCCTTACTTTTCATTAACTGGGTGGGTTCTAAATTCCAAGTAGAAACCAGAACAGGTGCTTCTGCCCCTGGCTGAGGGTCCCCACTCCATGCCTGGTATCTTTACATCATGCTTGAGGCAGAACTGGTTGGGCTGTGAGCTTCACACACAGGTCTTGTGTGGCCCTACGCATCTGAATACTTCTTCATTTAACTTTGGTATGACTTCTGCAAAATTTATCTCATTTTGACACTGAACATGCCGAAAGCCATAAAGCATTAACCACCACGTGTGGCTACCTGGGTCTCATCGGTGGCAGCATAGTCCGCGATGGCCACAAACTCCTCTGGCTGTGCTCCCTCCTGCAGGAGACCGGCCTCACTGCACTCAGCAGGCTCTTCTCCCTGCTCAAAGCCAAGGAAAGTGTGAGGAGAGGACGCTGGAGCTTTTTTTTTTTTTTGGCTATATTATTAGGATGGTTTCAAATTTCAAATACAGATTCATGTGTCCAAGTATTTATTATACAAACTATTTGGATCATCTTTACTACTATAATCAAAGGCTGTCACCTTCACTCTACATTTCTTTTCTAAAAAAAAAAAATTATTTGGACCCTAAAAGAGAACATCAAAGCGAGAAGTCAGAAACAGGCACCACTAGTGTCTATTTGGTGAGGAGCCCTTGTCCTTCATCAGCTCTGCTTCCTGAAGGTGATCATCAAGCCCATGAAGAGAAACCAGTGTGAGGACAGAGCCAGGGGCCCAGCGCCCCAGGCAGGAACAGCCAGGGGCCTGTGGAAAGAGCTGATGGCATGGCACAAACCTCCACAAGGCAGCAGAGCCCAGCTTGGACCCACACAGGTCCTCACAGCCTCCCCCAACCCTCCATTTTTTTTTTTTTTTTTGAGACAGAGTCTTGCTCTGTTGCCCAGGCTGGAGGGCAATGGCGTGATCTCGGCTCAGGGCAACCTCTGCCGCCTCCCAGGTTCAAGTGATTCTGATGCCTCAGCCTCCCAAGTAGCTGGGACTACAGGTATGCACCACTACACCCAGCTAATTTTTTGTATTTTTAGTAGAGATGGGGTTTCACCATGTTGCCCAGGTTGGCCTCGAAATCCTGAGCTCAGGCAATCCACCTGCCTCATCCTCCCAAAGTGCTAGGACTACAGGCATGAGCCACCGTGCCTGGCCGTTCACTTTATATAAGAATAAGCTTGCCTGGAAGACATCACCGCTGGGGGCAGAACCTCAAATCACACACTCCAGTTCAATGAATCAACCTTGTCTCAATACATACATTTTAAACACATTTTCCTAAACATAAAAGTAATTCGTGTTTACTTTAGAAAATGTGTGAAAACACCAAGTACACAAAAGAAAATTAAAACCTCCTGTAATTTCGCTCACTGATCACAAATAATAACAGACAGCACACTGGTGTTTATACTTTCGGACTTTTAAAAAAGTGTACACGTAACATAAGTACAAAGCGTTCACTGGGTTCACACAATAAGCCTGTGGCCTATGGTTTTCACTTTATAAACTCTGAACATTTTTCTTATTAAATATACTTCTAACACTATTTAATATCTGTATAGTATTCCAGTCTTTGAACTATCATGACTTACCTATCCAGTTTCCTAGTCTTGTACATTTAGACTTTTCAGTTTTTACTATTCTAAATTATGTTAAGATGAACTTCTTTCAACATAAATCATTCTGTATGTAGCTTAATCTTCTTAGGGTAAGTCTCTGAATGTGAACTTGATGGACTGAGACTATGCGGCTTTTGGTTTTACCACCCAGTGTTCTCCAGAAAGGTGTTCCCTGGACCGCTTGCTGAGAGGGAACCGCCAATCTTCCCACACTCTCACTCAATAGATACCAATCACTTTAGTCTCTGTCAATTTCATGGGTAAAAATCACTGTTGTTACTTCCATTTCCCTCTCTTTGTGTGGTTAGGCGTTTTTAAAATACTTGCTGGCATCTTTTTTTACCTGTCTATTTGTACCCTTTGTGTTTTTCCCTATGCCAGGAGCATGACTCACTCTAAGGCAGCACTGCCCTCTGCTTGCTCTCCACCTCATTCCTGATCCACCCAGCCCAGGCAACCCTTACTAACCCCCCAGTGTGCGGCCTTCCACACCTCCACCATGCCCATGTCGCACACAAAGCCCTGTGTACACGTATACACACACACACACACACACACACAGGCTGTTTCTTTGCTTGGCTTTTTTTTTAAGATGGAGTCTCGCTCTGTCGCCTAGGCTGGAGTGCAGTGGCACAATCTCGGCTCACTGCAACCTCCACCTCCCCAGTTCAAGCAATTCGCATGCCTCAGCCTCCCAAGAGGCTGGGACTACAGGCGTGTGTCACTACGCCCGGCTAATGTGTGCATTTTTGGTAGAAATGGATGGGGTTTCATCATGTTGGCCAGGCTGGTCTCGAACTCCTCACTTCAAGTGATCTGCCCACCTGAGCTTCCCAAAGTGCTGGCATTACAGGCGTGGTGGCCCACGCCTGACCTGCACTTTGCTTTTCTTACACAATACCTTCTGGAAAAACTCTCCAACTGTTAGAACCCTGATTTACTACCTTCAATGGCTATATGATATTCCATAGCAGGAATTCCGCTTGATTCTTCAGCCATCCCCCATTGATAGACTTGGTCTTGGTATCCAGTTTTCTACCACCATAACCGATACTGCAACAAAAGAAGTCTGTGCACAGATAAGCTTATGTGATGACATTTTATTTCTGCAGGATAGAATGCCAGGGTTGAAGAATACGCTTTTTTGTTTTTTTTTTTTTGAGATGAGGTCACCCTCTGTCACCCAGGCTAGAGTGCAGTGGCATGATCCTGGCTCATGGCAACCTCCACCTCCCAAGCTAAAGCAATCCTCCTACCTCAGCCTCTCAAGTAGCTGGGACTACTCTTTGTATAATATAGATACTATTTGACATCTCAAGAAATTGTTTTACAAACATATTGTTTTCCCAGTTATCTTGTTTATGATCAGCACCTCAAGAGTCAGGTCAACAGAAATTTTCCAAACTGAAGCACAAAATGAAAAAAAAAATAAGAATAGAGCATGAGACATGTCAAACAGCCGCAAAAATTCTAATTTATGTTTACATGGAGACCCCAAAAAAGAAGACAGAAGATGAGGCAGAAAAAAATAAATGAAGAGATAATGGTGGAGATTTTTTCCAAAATTAAAAAAAAAAAACAACATCAAGGCCAAGGTGGGCAGATCACCTGAGATCAGAAGTTTGAGACCAGCCTGGCCAACATGGTGAAACCCCGTCTCTACTAAAAATACAAAAAATTAGCCGGGCGTGGTGGTGGTCACCTGTAGTCCCAGCTACTCGGGAGGCTGAGGCAGGAGAATGGTGTGAACCCAGGAGGCGGAGCTTGCAATGAGCCGAGATCGCATCACTGCACTCCAGCCTGGGCGACAGAGCGAGACTCCGTCTCAAAAAAAAAAAAAAAAAAAAATGTAGGCAAAACACATTTCATAGTTTGACACAGCAGACTCACACTAGTAAATATAAACATAAAGTTGTCAGGTTGAAGGGAAATGATCCTACATGAAAACACAGAATGCAAGAAAAAGGAAAAGACCTCAAAAAAGGCAAATAATATGTGGGGAAACATTAAAAAGACTATTTATTTTACTTCATAAAAAAAGACTCGATAGCGTAAAGCAATAATGATAATTTATTGTGGGGTTTACAACATATGTAAAATTAAAATGTTACATCAACAGTACAAAAATATGGACGCTGGTAAATGAAACTAACTTCTAAGATCTTTACCTTATGAAGTGGTTAAAAAAAAGACTGAAATTGAGTTAGGATGCATACTGCAATTTCTTGGGAAAACACTAAAACAATATAAAAAGATACAGCTAACAAGCTATTAAAGGAGGTAATGTGGAATTATAGAAAATACTTTATCCACAAGAGGGCAGGAATGGAGACACGCACAAAAAAGAAATGTGACAAATATAAAACAAACAGCAAAATGTTACATTTAATCATATTAGTCATAACATTAAGTGTTAATAGACTAAATACTCCAATTAAGAGGCAGAAATTGTGTTTAACAGAGAAACAAAAAAACAGACCTAAGAGCTAGACCCAACTAGCTCTTTACGAGAAAAACGCTTTAAATATAAGGACTTAAGTTGAGGGAAAAAACATACACACACACACACACACACACACACACACACACACACTTTATGTAAGCACTAATGATAAAAAAAGCTGGTACAGCTATATTAACATTAAAAAAAGGTACACGCAAGAAAAGAAGTATTTATTAACAGGTAAAAAGACAGATATTTTATAAAAAATAAGGTCAATTAATCTAGAAAACAAAACCTATACTAAATATATACACCCAATAACAGGGACTCAAAATATACAAAGCAAAAAGTGATAGAACCAAAAGGAAAAACAGATGTATCTACAATCATAGTGGAGAATTTTTAGTAACTGATAGAAGATGGCAAAAAAAATCAGAAAAGATATAGAGATTTAAAAAGTGGGCGAAGGATATGAACAGACACTTCTCAAAAGAAGACATTTATGCAGCCAAAAAACACATGAAAAAATGCTCATCATCACTGGCCATCAGAGAAATGCAAATCAAAACCACTATGAGATATCATCTCACACCAGTTAGAATGGCGATCATTAAAAAGTCAGGAAACAACAGGTGCTGGAGAGGATGTGGAGAAATAGGAACACTTCTACACTGTTGGTGGGACTGTAAACTAGTTCAACCATTGTGGAAGTCAGTGTGGCGATTCCTCAGGGATCTAGAACTAGAAATACCATTTGACCCAGCCATCCCATTACTGGGTATATACCCAAAGGACTATAAATCATGCTGCTATAAAGACACATGCACACGTATGTTTATTGCGGCATTATTCACAATAGCAAAGACTTGGAACCAACCCAAATGTCCAACAATGATAGACTGGATTAAGAAAATGTGGCACATATACACCATGGAATACTATGCAGCCATAAAAAATGATGAGTTCATGTCCTTTGTAGGGACATGGATGAAACTGGAAACCATCACTCTCAGTAAACTATCGCAAGAACAAAAAACCAAACACCGCATATTCTCACTCATAGGTGGGAATTGAACAATGAGATCACATGGACACAGGAAGGGGAATATCACACTCTGGGGACTGTTGTGGGGTGGGGGGAGGGGGGAGGGATAGCATTGGGAGATATACCTAATGCTAGATGACGAGTTAGTGGGTGCAGCGCACCAGCATGGCACATGGATACATATGTAACTAACCTGCACATTGTGCACATGTACCCTAAAACTTAAAGTATAATAAAAAAAAAATGTAAGCGAAAAAAAAAAAAGATATAGAGATTTGAACAATACTAATAACACATTTGATCTTCATGACATTTATAGAATGCTACACTCAACAACTGCAGAATACATAGTCTTTGCAAGTACTCATGGAACATTCACCAACATATTCCATATGATTAGAATATAAAGCAAGCCTGAATAAATTTCAAAAGACTGAAATTATAGAGGATGTTATGTTCTCTAACCAATGTAATCAAAGCAAAATTAAATAAGAAAAAGTAAAATTTCCAAAATGTTTAGAAATTGGTCAACATACTTTCAAATAGCCCAGAAAACTTCTAATTTCCATTGAATATATTAGAAAATATTCTGAAGAATGAAAATGCATTTAAATATGTGAGGTACAGCTACAGCAGTGATTAGAGGAAAGTCAGCTTTAAAGACTATTAAAGAAAGGTTTAAAATCAATTATCTAAGCTTCCCTCTCAGATATTACAAAAATTAACCCAAATACAACAGAATGAAATAAAGACAAAAGCAGAAATCAATGAAACAGAAAAACAGAGAAATCAACACAGATAAAATTGGTTCTTTATAAAAATAAAATTGATAAAACCCTAAGAAAAGACTGATCAAGTGTGAAAAAAAGAGATAAAACACAAATTACCATTATAAGACATCTCTTCTATAATGGAGGGTGGTATTAACAGGATGAACACAAGTATTACTGAAATACTACCATGACCAGTCAGCAAAATTGAAATAACAAAATACCATTTCTAACCCATGAGACTGACCAAAACTTAAAAGTCTGATACTGTCAAGTGTTAGTAAGCACTACTGTGGGCTACTAACAGACCTGTGAACTCGTAAAGTCATTGTGGGGAACAACTGATCATTATCCAGTAAAACTGAAACTTGCAATCCCTTGCACCCTGCAATGCCATTACTGGAGCACAGAGGCATGGAGAAGGATGGTCACTACAGCATTGTTTGAAACAGAAAAAACTAGAAACAACTTAAGTGTCCAACAAAAAGGGAATAAGTAAAATGGGGTATATGCCTACTGTGTAGCAGTGAGACTGCAACAGGCCCATACACATATCTACAAATAGGATACTTTACACTTTCAGAGAAGGAACACACTACAGGAGTACCCTATAGTGGCAGGACTGAACCAGCATTACACACATAACAACAAGGACAACTTCCCCAAAGGTAAAGTTAAATGAAGAGGCAAGCTACAGGTGACACTGACAGTATGACACCACTATGGAAACTCTAAAAAGCCCACACAAACAATATCATATATCATTCAAGGATATCTGTATAAGCCATAGAGGTATAAAAACGGTGCAGTGGCACAAAACAGACTCATGATTCACAGTAGTGTTTGCCTCTAGAGAGAGAAGAGAAGGAATAGGACTGAGACTGGGGAACAAACTTTATCTAGAGTGTCGCTTTTTCTTTTTTAAGAGATGAAGTCTCACTTTATTGGCCGTGCTGGAATGCAGTGGCTATTCACAGGCACAATCATAATACACCACATCCTCAAACTCCCGGCCCCAAGTGATCCTCCTGCTTCAGCCTCCTGAGTAGCTGAAGTACAGACACACCCGACAGTATTTTTTATATATACATACACACACACACACACACACACACACACACATATGTATATACACACACATATATATAGCTTAATGTACACTGTTTAATGTACTTGATGTTTACAACATCATTCTGGAAATGTCCTAATATTTGTTAAATTTCTCAAAAGAAAAATAAGATGTCCACGGAATTAAAACATTTTATGAATAATTAAAGAAATTAACGAAAGATTCTGACTACAAATAAAATTCCTATATATAAAAAGCCAAATGAAAGCTCACTGGAATGAAAGAGAAAAAAAGAAAACATTAAAATTGACATAACAGATACGGAAATGCTTGATTTTTAAAAAACAGTATCTATTATTCAGTTGGTGACTTTTACATAATCAACATTCTTTAAAATTTGAGGGTTTTTTTTTACTGCTAACTTGAACGAAACTACATGAGTACCCCAGGCAGAAACAGTATGAATACATAATCTTTTCTAATGTGTCCAACTTGCCTTCAATATATTGCTGGTATTATGCCTGAAATTTTATTGAACAGCTCAGAAAATATGCTTGCTTTGCCAGTTCACGTACCAAAAATGGAACCCTAAATGATGCTGATGTTTTGGGGCTAAGTATTTCCTTAGAATTGTTATGGTGCCCAATGCAGGATGTCACCTTACAGGCACTGCGTTTCCTCTGCCTCACAATCTTCACATTTAAGCATTCTACTGCCGGTGTCCACCTTCCAAGGCACAAGCCAAGCTCCATCACATCTGTGAGCTGACGCTTAGCTCTCTGTAATGCTCACATTCATTAAACACAGATTTTTAGGAAGTGGAACCGAAATTACCTGCGATTCACTTCTGGGACAGTCACCTGATGTTGCCATAGTTCTCTTAGGCTCTGCCTCATAACTGCTGATTTATTTCATTTTCTTTTCCATTTCTACTTTTAAAAAGAGAAGGAGACACAAAGTACTTGTTACATTGCTTAATAATTGAGTTCACTTAACTTCTAACGTGCATGATGTCCTCTACCAAATAGAAGCAAAATGTGTATGTGTGAAGGTTAGTATAGAAATGAAAATTTACAATACTTTACAGAGACAAAAGCATTTAAAAATCATAAACTTCAAATAGTGTGTTTTCTTCACTAGTCTGCAAGGTGTTAATCTTGTTCATTTGCTGAAGCCTGTTAGTTTCTGTTAGATCAGGTGTCGACTTAAGGCAATAAATCAGTATTCATTAATTTCTTAGAACTGTGATAGCTTTAATTCCAATTAAAAGTCCCTACCTGGGACTTTACAGTGTTTCCACTAACAGGAACCAAGGTCTGCATCTTCCAGTCTTTTCCTTCTTCTCAATTCGTATTTTTCCAGTGATAGTGTAATCCACACACTGCTCTGGGATCAATGTGTTTTTAAAATTGCATAGCAATTCTTTGTTTAAAATGCATGCTTCACTTCTAAATCCAGACTTGAAGCTTATTTTTGTGATATTCGTAGTTACAAATGCTTACTGATTTACATAATTATATTTTCATTGGAAAACCTGGGTCCAAATTGGGACGGGGTCGGAGTGGAGGCCGCGGTGCGCGCAGGACCCTGCCCTCCTAAGATGCCCTCGGGAGGAACAGGATCATGGAGGGTGGGAACAGGTGGCCAATGAAGGGGGGTGAGAAGGGGGCAGGAAGCGAGAGGGCCACGCGTGGACGCAGCGGCACGAGAGGGTCAGGCTGGGACAGCGCCGCGAGCTTCGGGGCAGGGGCCGACAGGCAGGTGGGCGTGGCCGCGAAGGGCGTGACAGAGATGGTGGTGGGGTGGGCGTGGCCGTAGAAGGCGCTGGACGGTGGGAGTGGCCGGGAAGGGGCGCGGCACGCAGGGAAGGGTGTGACGGGGACCGAGCTCCCGTTTGGACGCCAGGGCAGGTGGCTGAGATCGCGAAGGCGCTCGGAGGTCCCAAAAGGGGGCGGAGGCCTCTGTCCGCCAGCGACGCACACGCAGTGCGAGGACGCCTCACCTGGCCTGTCCTTCCTTACGTGCAGTCCAGCCATCTGAGCTGCCCATCAGGACACCTACCTCAATCGCGTTTCTCGGCTGAGTTCCGCGTCCACACCGCCAGCGCAGACGGGCGGACGGTCCTTTCCCGGAGCCTGAGCCACCGCCCTCAACCCGCGCAAGCGCAGTGCACCCAGGCCGTCAGCCGGGAAGGCCCCGCCCAGGGCCCGGCGCCCCGCGCAGGCGCAGTCCTAAGACGTCGCCCATTCCAGGGGAGCCGAGCCACCGCCCTCGACTTGCGCCGGCGCGCCGCTCACAGATCGTCTGCAGCTAGGGCTGCGCCCCGCGCAGGCGTACTTCACATCTGCGCCTCCCGCGGTCTTGCGAGCCGAGGCCGGGTTCCCCGTGTGTGGAGCCAGTCCCCAATCGCCCAGCCCAGCCGCGGCGGGGGGGGCTCGGCTTGGGGTCCGACCCAGAGGGGTGCGGGGCAGGAGTCCGACCTGGGGCGGGGGGCGGGCTTGGGCCATTCACGGCTTGGGAAGCGACAACCCCTACGAGCCACGAAATGGCTGGGGCTTGGGGGACCCCCACCTCCTGTGTCTTCCGGCAAATAATTCAGTTAACTTTCCCATCCGCGCTGCGCAGTGTGCGCCCTCTGCCTTTCTTCTGAATAAGTGGAAGCAGAATGATGACGTTTCTGATTTGGGGAGAGGAAGGTTGGGGTTAAGGAGAAATGGGTGGCACTAATGCCTGTAAAACAGAAATAAAATTCGAAGCCCCCCACTCCCCCGCAGCCGTCTGACTGGACTCCCTCCTTTACCAGGGAACCCTGAAGTTCAACCTGAGAGACTATTCTGGCCTCGAGGGGAAGAGTTGGACATGCCTTTTTACGCTCCTCCAGCATTAACATCAAGGCAGACCTTAAGTCTGATTTAAAAAAAAAAAAAATGTGGAAGGAAAATAAATTTGGGGGCCGCAAAATCATTAAGCTTAAAAAGAAAAGTCAAGTTGGGAACTGCTTAGGGCAAACCTGCCTGCCATTCTATTCAAAGTCATCTCTCAGCTCACTGAGATAAATGCGTATCTGATTGCCACCTCTGGAGAGGCTAACCAGAAACTCATGGGAATGCAACCATTTGTCTCATATTTACCTATGACCTGGAAGCTCCCTCCTGCCTTTGCTTCGAGTTGTCCCGCCCTTCCGGACCAAACCAATGTTCATCCTACATATATTGATTGATGTGTTATGTCTCCCTAAAACGTATAAAACCAAACTGTGCTCTGACCACCCTGGGCACATGTCATCAGGGCCTCCGACGACCATGTCATGGGCGTGCATCCTTAAATTCAGCAAAATAAACTTCCTAAGTTGACTGAGATCTGACTCAGATATTCAAGGTTCACATTTTAGTAACCACAAAGGGATTCTGAGTAGAGGTGCCACTGACCTTTGACAAATCTCCTGTCAGTCCTTAGTACCAGCTTGAGCTATCTTTATGGCTCAAACCAATAGGACAATTTGCTGAGGCCTGGAAGCACCCCCTCCGGAGAATCCCTGATCTACCCAGATTTGGTCAAGATCTAGTTTATTTTGCTGTACAACTCCTTTTGTGTGTTGGGCGGCGGGGTGTGCTTTACTCTCTTCCAACATAAGGAAGTAGTAGTTTTTTCCTGCTTCCATGACAGTGGAAGGCAGGTAACTCGTTTATGGAGTTTGAGCTCGCTTCCCACAGGAAAGATGAGGGGTTTTCTTCCCCTGCTTCTAGGATGGTAGAGAGCAATCTTCAGCCTCAGACCCATCCCTAGGAAGTAACTGAATTGGGGTTTGTCTTGGCTATTAAGATTAACAACCAGCTGGTCTTAATTTCTCCTTACCATTAGTGTGCTCAGTAACCTTATAAATTGCCCAATCCTTCGTTTCGCTTAACTGGTTTTTTTGTTGTTGTTTCTGTTTTTTGTTCTTTTGTCTTTTTCGCATTGAGTTTGACGAACTCTATCTGACTTGATCAAAACCAAAGGAAAGTTCCAAATTATGAGAAGCGAGGCCTCTGAAGTGGCGAAGTTTCAACCCCTCCCCACCACACACACACGGACAAGGTCACCACACACACACGCACAAGGTCACCACACACACACGGACAAGGTCACCACACACACACGCACAAGGTGATGTGGTGGGGGGGAGAAAAACAGCTAGCAAAAGGAAAAAGAAAAAAAAATTAATTTTGACTACTTAAAGGGCTTTTCTTACATAACAAGGCCACATTTTTGCTAGCCAGACCAAAAAGAGTAATGTCTGTCACCCCACACTGCAGTTCCATACCTAAGGGTTCTGCCTTCTTTTTTTCCACCACTACAGCCTGGGTTTAGTTCCTAAAATTAAGCCCTTTCTGGTTTGATACTTGGTACTTCTGAAATAGCAGCAATTCGTCCTAGCTGAAATATGATAATGAGATTTATTTATTTATTTAGACAGAGTCTGGCTCTGTGTTCCAGGCTGGAGTGCAGTGGCACAATCTCAGCTCACTGCAACCTCCACCTCCCAGGTTCAAGTGATTCCCATGCCTTAGCGTCCTGAGTAGCTGGGATTATAGGCCTGCACCACCACACCCAGCTCATTTTTGTATTCTTTTGGTAGAGATGGGGTTTCACCATGTTGGCCAGGCTGGTCTCAAACTGGCCTCAAGTGATCCGCCTACCTCGGCCTCCCAAAGTGTTGGGATTACAGGCATGAGCCACCATGCCCAGCCAGTAATGAGATTTAAAAAGTTTATTTTTAAGGAGCTCAATGGTTAAAAGCTTAATTAAAAGCTAACATCCAACATATGTGTGTATGTGTGCCTGTGTGTGTGTGTTTGTATTTAAAAGGCTTCCAGTTTTGTTTTTTTTGTTTGTTTTTTTCTCTCCTAGGACCTTGTCTTTTTGAGCAAAAGTTTTTTTCTTCTTAGTTGACTGGCTTCTGTTTTCTTCATTTACTTTTGCCGTCTCTTCTTTCTCTTGCACCCTCTGCTTCATGGGAAACCTAATATAGTTTATAATACCCAGGGTTCCTTACAGAAAACGGAGAAGGTGCCAGATTCCCCTTGGAGGAGAAACCTCTGTTTCCTTATGGAACCCCAAATGTGTAAACAGACAAGTTCATCTCAGCTTTTTTTTTTTTTTCATCTCAGCTCTTAAACTGCTTGCTTTTGTATTGTGTTACCTAATTTTTTTACTAAAATAGTTTCTGCAACAGAGGCTACTCTGGAGTTCTTAAGGAATAGTATAGTTTAGACATGTAGAAATGTCTTTGTTGAAAAAAATTTTTTAAGTGCACTGTAAAAGCATGATGTAGTCTAACCTCATAATAATTTTCGCTTTTTGGAGACCCAGGATTCAGTGTAGGGTCTGCCCAGAGCTCAGAGATCCAGTTAAAATATAGGGAGTCTCTATCTAAATAAAATTGGTCTCCTTATACAATCCTATGATAGATTTTCATAATTTTATGTTTCATTTGGCATCCATTTTTAATCTCTCTTTGGCACCACCAGACTTTTTCCTCTCTGTACCTTAAAATGTAAATTTTGCTATCTAATTTTTCGTCTAATAGTTTCCTTTAATATGCAGATTTAGGGCTATTTAGCCGGCAACTGCCAGGGCAATGACACAGGTTATCAAGAGTTTGCAAGTCTAAGATAGAAAAAAAAAAAGAGGTCTTAGGAATCTATAAGATGTACTTCTATCGGTATACCTAATACATCTATGTATTTATGTGTTGCGCTTCTATCGGTATACCTAATACATCTATGTATTTATGTGTTGCGCTTCTATCGGTATACCTAATACATCTATGTATTTATGTGTTGCGCTTCTATCGGTATACCTAATACATCTATGTATTTATGTGTTGCGCTTCTATCGGTATACCTAATACATCTATGTATTTATGTGTTGCGCTTCTATCGGTATACCTAATACATCTATGTATTTATGTGTTGCGCTTCTATCGGTATACCTAATACATCTATGTATTTATGTGTTGCGCTTCTATCGGTATACCTAATACATCTATGTATTTATGTGTTGCGCTTCTATCGGTATACCTAATACATCTATGTATTTATGTGTTGCGTACACAGTTTCTCTGTTAAAAAATATAGAAGAGCTGTAATTAATTGGCTTAAAGAAAAATAAAAATGCTCAAATAAATTATGTATTTATTAAAGAAAAATAAAAGTGCTCAAATAAAATACTTTATTAGAAAAAGGGAAAGACTAGTCAAATTGTTGTTTACTTAAAATCTTTAATAAATAAGTTAGCTTTAAAAATAGTGGCAAAGTAATTTAGAAATGTCTTAAGAATTGCCAGCATACATTTTTGTTTGCATTTATTTATCAAGCAATTTCCTACTTATCCCTGCCAATTACTATAAGGTGTCAACATTTGGCATAGGGGTTACAAAACTATAAACCCAGCCCCAAATGGAAGAACATAAATGGCCTGATGGAGCTGAAAAACACAGCACGAGAACTTCATGAAGCATACACAAATATCAATAGCCAAATCAATCAGGTAAAAGAAAGGATATCAGAGACTGAAGATCAACTTAATGAAATAAAGTGTGAAGATAAGATTAGAGAAAAAATAATGAAGAGAAATGAACCCTTCTCAAAAGAAGACATTAATGCGGCCAATAAACGTGAAAAAAAACTCTTCATCACTGGCCATTACAAAAATGCAAATCAAAACCACAATGAGATATCATCTCACACCAGTTAGAAAAGTGATCATTAGAAAGTCAGGAAACAACAGATGCTGGAGAGGATGTGGAGAAATAGGAACGCTTTTACGCTGTTAGTGGGAGTGTAAATTAGTTCAACCATTGTGGAAGACAGTGTGGTGATTCCTCAAGGATCTAGAACCAGAAATACCATTTGACCCAGCAATCCCATCACTGGGTATATGCCCAAAGGAATATAAATCATTCTACTATGAAGACACATGCACACGTATGTTTATTGCAGCACTGTTCACAATAGCAAAGACTTGGGACCAACCCAAATGCCCATCATTGATGGACTGGATAAAGAAAATGTGGCACATATACACCATGGAATACTATGCAGCCATAAAAAGGATGAGTTCATGTCCTTTTCAGGGACATGGATGAAACTGGAAACCATCATTCTCAGCAACTAACACAAGAACAGAAAACCAAACACTGCATGTTCTCACTCGTAAGTGGGAGCTGAACAATGAGAACATGTGGACACAGGGAGGGGAACATCACACACCAGGACCTGTCAGGGGGTGGGGGGCTAGGGGAGGGATAGTACTAGGAGAAATACCTAATGTAGATGATGGGTTGATGGGTGCAGCAAACCACCATGGCACGTGTATTTGTAACAAACCTGCACATTCTGCACGTGTATCCCAGAACTTATAGTATAATGATAAAAAAAAAAAGAGAAAAATCTGCTGATGTATAATTCTAAGCCTAAGAAGAGTAGCCATTACAAAGGAAGTCAAAATAAATTCATTTTCAGATAAACAGAATCTGACTGAAGCAAACATGCACTAAAATGCTAAAAGAAGAACTTCAGGCTAAAATAAGATAATCTCATAACTGCAGGAAGGACAGAAGAGTACTAGAAAGTGTAAATAAATGGATAAATATATTTTTAACATTTGTCCTTAAATCAACAATAATTGTGACTTTTGAGGTTTATAATGTATAGAGGTGGAATATATGCCAACAGCCACACACAGAGCAAGGGGGATAAATAAACAATTGTAATGTGCTGGATCTTTGTTAGGACAAAGCAAAAGTATCCTAATAACTTCAGGCAGGTCAAGAGTGCATAATGAGGTCTCAAAAAATACAATGATGTATGACAACAAGCAAAATAGAAGATAAAAGAAAAATAATAAATTTTAAAAATGGAAAAGAAAATGGTAAGAGAGTACTACAGAAATAAAAAACAGACAAGACAAATGAAAAATAAACAGCAGTGCAGCAAACCACCATGGCACGTGTGTACCTATGTAACAAACCTTCACGTTCTAGGCATGTATCCCAGAACTTAAAGTATAATAAAAAAAAATAAAAATAAACAGCAAGGTGGCAGAATTAAACCCAACTATATTTGTAACAACATTAAATGTAAAGATAGAAAACATGCCTTTTTTTTATTTTTTTGAGACAGAGTCTAGCCCTGTCACCCAGGCTAAAGTACAGTAGCACAATCTCAGATCACTGCAACCTCTGCTTCCCGGGTTTAAACGATTCTCATGCCTCAGCCTCCCGAGTATCTGGAATTAAAGGCGTGCGCCACCCTTCCCAGCTAATTTTTTTTTCTGTATATTTAGTAGAGATGAGGTTTCACCATGTTGGTCTGCCTGATCTCGAACTCCTGACCTCAAGTGATCCACCAACCTCAGCCTCCCAAAGTGCTGGGATTACAGGTGTGAGCCACCGTGCCCGGCCAATGCCAATATTTTTAAGTATCTGTTTTAGAGATTTGACTAAATGGTAGTTATAAGAAACATACTTTACCTATAAAGAAACATTTAGTTGAAAGTAAAAGAGTGAAACAATACCACACCAACACAAACCATACTGATAGTGTAAAACACAAATCATACTGATATTGTAAAAAGCAGACTTTAATGCAAATGGTATTACCAGAAATAAGAGAATTATTTCATAATGATAAAATGTCAATTCAGTAGAAAGAAATAGCAGCCCCAGATTTGTGTGTCTATAACATACCTTCAAAATATAAAATCCAGAAATTCAAAAATTAATATAACTCAAAGGAGAAACGGAACCATCCATAATTGTAGTTGGGGAATTTAACACACCGGTCACGTAACTCAGAACAAGAAGGCGGAGGACAGAGATTCAAACAGCTCATTTAACCAACATGACACACGTCATGTCAGCATATATCATGAGACTTACATATAGACACAAATATATAAAATCAGTATATCCACTTCATCAGCCGCTAGCAGAGTGCCTGTTATTTTCAGGTACACGTGGAACATTTACCAAGAAAGCAAAGTAGACCTACAGTTTGTCGTAAAGCACAGTTTGGCCAGCTCTGAAGTGGCCCCACTTTCCCTGCCTCCTGGTATCTGTGCCTGCTGCGTTGAACCTGCTGATTCAGGGTTGCCCCTCCCAGTCGATAGGTCGAATGTTGAGATGGATGATGTGACACACACTAAGAGGGCACGAAAACACCTGTTAGCCATCATGAGTGCTTCTGGGTGCAGCAGCCCAGCACCCAAGCTGGTCTAGAACTGGCTTGAGTGGCTTGGGAAAGGATGGAGGTGGGTAGCCTGGGTTTTCTTGGGGTTAGGGCATAGGGAAAGAGAAGAGCTCATGTGTGCAGGTGGGACTTGCGTGGTTTGAGCTTCCCACTGGCCCCACGGGAAGCCGTGTGCACACTTCCTCATCAGACCACCAAGATATGCGGTGGAAGGGTGGCAGGGCTTGAGAGCTGTCAGCAGTCAGCCCCTTATTGACGCCTGCAGTGTCCCCCTACCTTTAGTGGGCGGGACCTTTGATTTGCTTTGAATCATAGAATACCACAAGTGTAATGGGATGTAATGGGATGTCACTTCTGTGATATAAGATTTTGACCTCCATTTTGCAAGGAGACTCTCTTACTAGCTTTGATAAAACAGCTGGCTATTTTGGGGACATTCCCCATGACAAGGACTGAGGGCTGCCTCTAGGAACTCACTGAGGCTGACAGCCAACAGCCAGCAAGAACTAAGGACCTCAGTCCCACAACCTCAAAAAACAATTCTTCCAATAACCAGGTATAGCTGCTGGTTTTCTAGCTGATGATAGCTGGTTTTCATACAATAGTCTGCTCAGGCAGCCTTAACAAAATACCACAGACTAGGAGGCTTAAACAACAGAAATTTATTTTCTCACAGTTCTGGAGGCTGGAAGTGCATGATCAAGGTGCCAGCAAATTAGACTTCTGGTGAGGGCTCTCTTTCCAGCTCGTAGACAGCCACCTTCTTGCTGTGTCCTCAAACGGCCTTTCCACTGTGTGCATGCAATGAGAGCACTCCAGTATCTGTTCCTCTTCTTATAAGGGCACCAGATTAGGTGCTATCAGATTAGCAACCCACCCTTATGACCTTGTTGAACCTTAATGACCTCCTGTGGAGCCTAAAGCAGCTCCATCTTGGATGCTGATCCTCCATGTTGACCCCTTCTGGTTGACCCCTTCTGATTGACCCCGGTTCCTGAAATGCCTCTAAGATTTCTATTTTAACTACTGGTCCTTGTGTAAGAGCATGCACTTACCATAAATCCTGCCCTTAGGGCAAAACAATCTTGACATTATCTTACTTACCATGCAGTTATCCTACACATCACCTCTGAAGCATGCATACTCTTCCCCTATGGTCTATAAGCCCTGGGTCTGGGAGGGTAACAATGAGGAGATCCACCCACTTCCCTCACTGCTGCCCAAGACACAGACATAGCTTCTGTTCACAACTCACTGTTAAATGTTCCTAAGAAACTGATTTGTCAGCCTCTTTCTGAGCCTCCTCGCCTTTGGGGGCAGGTTTGCATAGACCTGCTCACCTTGGAATGCCTTGCTAAGGGCTCTATCTTCAAATAGAGTCACACTGGGGATTGGGTTCAATATATGAATTTGGAGGTAGGGGACACAATTCAGTCCCTGGTATGGTTTGGCTGTGTCCCCACCCAAATCTCATCTTGAATTGTAGTTCCCATAATCCACATGTGTGGTGGGAGGGACCCTGTGGGAGGTCACTGAATCATGGGGGCAGCTACCCCCACACTGTTCTCATGATAGTGAGTAAGTTCTCATGAGATCTGATGGTTTTTAGAAGGGGCTTTTCCTCCTTTGCTCAGCATTTCTCCTTCCTGCCACCCTGTAAAGAAGTTGCCTTTCTTCCCCTTCATCTTTCGCCATGATTGTAAATTTCCTGAGGTCTCCCCAGCCATGAGGAACTGCGAGTCAATTAAACCTCTTTTCTTTATAAACTACCCAGCCTCAGGTGTTGCTTCATAGCAGCATGAGAATGGACTAATATGTAAATAATGTGTGGCTAGAGAGTAAGCTGTGGTGTTTTTTTTTTTTCCAATGGCTGTAAATTCTTTGACATCTTCCCATTGAGAAACAGGGTCCGTGTTCGTTCCCCTTGGTCTTGGGCTTGTAATGTCTGATGTAACCCCTAGGTCGCGAGGCCTGCAGTGGCTCCTGAGGCAGCTCAGGAAAGGCCATGCAGCTCTCTCAGTCCTCTAGGAATGCAGGCTCTTGGGACACTCCTCAGATCCCAGCCTCGCAGAGACACCATGAACAGTGCTGCAAATGTCAGCTCCAGGTGAGCCCAGCCTTCATGTTCTCTTCTACCTGGTGCTACGTGACCTCGGGATGGTTCTACCCCAGCCGCAGAGCCACAGCTGTTCTGTCTCCCCAGCTGAGGCCCTAGACACTCAGCCACACCAGCACCCTGTGCCAACCGATCATGCCCTGGGAGAAAAATAAAACAGCTGATGCTTTTACGCTATTAGATGGTGGTTTCTTATGCAGCAATAGTAACCAGAACAGAATCGGGTACTTTGAAGTGGGATGCTACCATGACAAAAGCCAAAAAACATTGCGGGTTGGCTGTGGGACTCAGCCCCAGAGAGGAGGCTGGCAGGCACGAGAAGGCAGCTGGCAAGGGACTGAGGAAAAGCAAGGAAATGTTCTGGAAGTGAAGGAAAGAAGGCTCTTGTCATTGAATGACTGGCTTCTTTCACCTGCACATCATGAGAAATGATTAGGGAGAGAGGCACTGGAGAAGGAATGATGGGGTTTTCAAACAGAACTTATAAAGACACGAAGGAGCCAGGATTTGCTGGGCTCAAAAATGAAACTAATTTTCATCCCCAGTTTCTCCCAGCAGAAGATTCTCAAAGAATGAAAGGGCTCAGGGAAAAGTTGGGACCCACAGCCCTGTAGGGAATATGTGGGTTCAGAGCAGACATGAAGCCAAGAGTGGGATTATAAAACCCTCCATTAAGATGCAGAAAGTTCAACTGGTGTCTCACCAGCCTTTTCAGATGCAAAGGACCTCCCAGGGATGGTACACATGTGCCTCCCAGGCCCCTATTAAGGAGACCTTCTGGGAATCTTAACAGCATTGTTCCACAACAGCCTCACAGGGAGCCCCGAATACAAAATAGTCTATTTAAAAGAGATCTGCAGTGTAGGTTTTGTCTAATGGAGTGAACATCAATAAAATTTATAGAAAACCCACAAAGTTATTAAAGGAAGTGTACTAGAAAAATAAAAGCAGCCCGTGTTTGTGGTTAAGCAGTCTTCTTAGCCTGTAGAAATTCAGGGGCCCAGTGGCCTCCTTTCATTTTGTACTATCTGGTTCTTTTAATCCAAGCTGGCTTTTATTTTCTTCTCAGGTGCCTAGACAATCAGTCCCTGTAGCAACACTGCACCCTAATCACAGACCTGTTGACCTGGGTCAGGTTGGATTTCAGAATCTCTGCAGACTGCCTGCTTTTTGCCTCAGTTTCCCCCTTCTGAGTGGCAGGGGCCAAGGTGTCTGTCCTACCCCCATCCCCATTAGACATAGGGTGAAGAGGTTGGGTCAGGTGCTTGGCTTTTGAGGTCACAAGTCTGTGGATTGAAAAGGAAACACATTGAAGAGGCTGTGCCTGAGGAGCCGTGCCCATGGAGCCTCACCCCGCATGGAGCTGGTTAAGTGGTGAGACCTGGAGCTCTGGCTGCCATAATGGCACAAGACCATGGGTGTCTGGGTGAGTCTATTTTGCATGTGTAGGGGGTGCAGCCAGAGGGCAGAATGTGTTTTCCAAAGTTGGTCATAGCGAGGTCTGCAATCCTCCCCACATGCTCTTCTCTTGCCATTTCATCAGGAAGTGGAGTCTGGCTGGGCATGGTGGCTCATGCCTGTAATCCCAACATTTTGGAAGGCTAAGGCAAGTGGATTGCTTGAGGCCAGGAGTTTGAGCAGCCTGGCCAACATGGTGAAACCCCATCTCTACTAAAATTACAAAAATTAGCCAGGCGTGGTGGCGCATGTCTGTAATCCCAGCTACTCAGGAGATGAGTTACAAGAATCACTTGAACCCTAGAGAAGGAGGCTGCAGTGAGCTGAGATTGCAGCACTGCACTCCAGTCTGGGCAATAGAGCGAGACTCTGTTTCAAAAACAAAAACAAAAACAAGCAGAGTCCAAGCACCTCCTTGATTCAGAGCAGGGCGTTTCCTCCTGCTCTGATCCACAACAGCAGCATTTCATGTGGTTGGGACTTGGACTCTGGAGGCAGGCCCAGGTTCAAATCCTGGCTTTGACACTGAGTGATACAACCTGGGTGAACTACTTCTCTGAGCCTCAGTTTCCCCCATCATGATGGAGAAACATGCGTTTCCTGTGCAGGCTGAGGCTCCAAAGGCTGCTAAGCTCCTTTCCCTGCTAAGGGGAGGTCCTCATTTATGCCATTGCCCGGGTTTCCTTTGCATGTGACTTATCACACGGTGCTCTGGAGCCCAGTCCTTGGAGACTCACTCCCCTGTGACCAGGATGGGGTCAGGGCTGTGCTTAATCAGGTGACTGTCCAAGGAGCCCCCTTCCACCTCCAGAGTTCAGAACTCAGTGTCTTACCTGCCTCCCAGGAACCAGAGCACACTGAACACGCAGGGCCTGGCAGGGCACCTGACCGCCAACATGCTAGGGGGCATTGGAGCACACAAATCAACACTCCATGGGCAGGAGTGGTTGTCACTTGAGTTGCAAAATCTAGGGACCCTAAAAGAGTCCCTGTGAGGCCTGGCTCCTTGGTGTGCTGAGCAACTGACCCGTCCCCCACACTCTCCTACCCAAAGAGGCCTCTGGAGCCTTCCTACGGCCAAGGGACCCGCCCAGCTGCACAGGCTGAGGACACAGCGAGCTCAGCCAGGGCTCCGTGAACAGGTGTCCTTCTGTGGCCATCATCACAGCAGCAGCAAGGTCAGGGTGGGGCATCAGCATGGGGTGTGCACTCTCTCATCCTGGGCATCTGAGTTTTTTGTTTTAAAAGTTGTGATCACCAAGACGCTGTCCTTGTCTGCCTCTGCATCTCATGGTCCCCGCCGTGGGGAGGCATGCAGCCAAGTGGGCCTCGCCTGGGGAAGGGAGGTGCATGCATGCGACTCAGGCAAACACAGCCCCTGGGCCTCGTTCCAGGGAGCCCCAAAGGCAGAGTTCAGAAGATTGCAATTAATTTTCTAAATTAATACACAATAACAGATAATTAATTTTAAATGTTGAACTTAATGTTAGTACATATGTTACAGGAATTACATCAAATTATTTGATTTTATTATGGAGTCTGTCTTAAGTTTTAATTCCAAAAATAGTTTATTCCTCCTATGATTTAAATTTTATTTACATTAGCACTCAATAGAACTACTAGATGCTAAATATACCTGTGGATGTATTCCAGTTACACCAAAAATTGAAATATAGTGCCAGGTTATTCACAGTGTTTTTAACTTGAAGTTTGCTTTTCAAAAGCAAAAGAGGTTATTGTTCTGCAGTAGCAAAACTGCTAGGGATTGAGCTTCCAGATTTTTTAAAATTATATATATATATTTAGACGGAGTTTCATTCTTGTTGCCCAGGCTGGAGTGCAATGGTGCAGTCGCAGCTCACTGCAACCTCTGCCTCCTGGGTTCAAGCAATTCTCCTGCCTCAGCCTCTCCAGCAGCTGGGATTACAGGCGCCTGGCTAATTTTTTTTTGTATTTTTAGTAGAGGTGGCGTTTTACCGTGTTGGCCAGGCTGGTCTTGAACTCCTAACCTCAGGTGATCTGCCCACCTCGGCCTCCCAAAGTGCTAGGATTACAGGAGTGAGCCACTGTGCCCAACCGAGCTTCCAGATTTTAGGTTCTCAGCTTTCCTCTTCTCTCATATGTTTGGTATGTTCTTTATTTAAATCTCTAAAATAAAACAACTCATTTCCACCTCCTGGGTCGTTGCTGTCGAGGTGGTTCAATTCCACGAAGGCATTTTCACAGTCAAGGCGTACGCATCCTCACTTGTTAAGTAGAGTTTGTTTGTTTGTTTTTGTTTGTTTTTTTGAGACAGAATCTCTGTGACCCAGGCTGGAGTGCAGTAGCAGGATCTCTGCTCACTGCAACCTCCATATCCCGAGTTCAAGGGATCCTCCTGCCTCAGCCTCCCAAGTAGCTGGGACTACAAGCATGCGCCACCACACCTGGCTAATTTTTGTATTTTTAGTAGAGACAGGGTTTCACAATGTTGCCCAGGCTGGTCTCAAACTCCTGACCTCAAGTGATCCACCCGCCTCAGCCTTCCAAAGTGCTGGGATTACAGATGTGAGTTAAGTAGTTTGAACAATCAATTGATTAGACTTTTGTGGCTGCTCATTTGTGCATGTGGCCAAGTACTGTGCTGTCATGGCCCACAGCGTCCTACAGGAAGGGACGGGCTGTAAGACGTGGGATCTTCTGAAGTCATCAAATGAAAAACACTCCTGTTGGGTGAAAAAACAAATAGGCTAATCCTATGATTTTTTAAAAATTTAAACCTGACATGATTTTATTGCAAATTTCCAAGAATCCTTAAAAGTTATAAAAAGCATAATCAAAATAAATATCTGTGACAGAGTTCTACAAAAGAGAAAACTCAGTTTTCCTTTTGAGATCTTGCCCCAGCATCAGTTCAAACACTTCCTCTCATATTTCACCAAGACTCAGTTCCTGAGCAAGAAACCACAGCACAGCAAGTGCCATGAAAAGCGGCTTTGTGTGGGGTGGGCTCTTCACACTCCAATCTCCACTTCCTTCTCAAAGCCTCAAAAAAAGTTGAAAAATGAAAACAAAAGCCCTGCTGTGTCGAGCTGGGCTCTGGCGTTGCCATGGACCCAGGGCAAACAGCGGTGCTCCTGCTCTGCCCCCGGCTCAGCTCATGCTGGGCCTGCACTTCTGGAAGGGAGCATGGACTTTGGAATGACTGGTTAGAACCCAAATGAATTAATGGAATTTGACATAGTTCAAAAATAATAAAATGTGATACCCATGAAATGCTGATATTCTGTCTTAATTTGCCAGATTGGGGGCCTCCTGGATTTAGAGTATTCTAAAGTAGCCAGTAGGTTCACTCTGCCCTTTTAGACCTAATATATCTGGCTCAGAAAGAAGTCTCTGTCCCTCTGCTATTTGCTGTTCTTTGCTTTGCCCAGTCTGACTCCTGCCAGCTCCAGGTTCTGCAGACAAGAACGGTAACTTTTATAATAATAATAATGACTCCCAAGTGAGTGCATTGGGCCCTTCACGTGTGTCTGTATGTGTGCACACGTATGTGCGTGTCAATTTCCTTTACTCCTCTGACAGCCCTCTCAGGGGTGCAGCTTTTTTTCTGTCTTTTACTCAGCCTGAGAAAGGTTGTCGTTTGACAAGGTTTGTTCAGAGGTCGGATCTGAACCCAGCTCCAAGGCTCCAGCACCCAAGCCCTGACCCCATGGCTGCCTGCTGGCTGGGAGTGGCATTCTTTAGAACAGGAAAGGCAGTGAGTTCTCATTGCATCAATACTTGCATTTGCTACAACAGAAGCTTTTTGTCTCTTCTTCACATTCCTTTAGAACACAAGCCTCCTTTTCTGCCTGTGGCCATCGGTCACTGGAATCAGCCTCGTGAGTGGCTTGGTGGCGGATGGCACCGTCCTTTGTGGGAGAAAACAATGTTGCTGCCCAGGCCTTTCTGAAATGACCTCTTCCCACCCCCTGACCAGCCCCAGCAAGGCCCGGGGCTGGCTGCCTAGTTGATTGGAGCCAAGAGTTTGCTGAATGGATGAAGGGAGAAGGGACATCCAAGTGACTGAAGAAGATCTTAACAGAAGATTGATATATTCAAATAGAGGCCCCTGTTGACCCACAAGCTCCTTCGTGCTCTGGCCTGGGCAGGCAGCACTGCTGCTTGGGAAGGAGAGCCCCTTCCTGTCATGGCAGGTCGTCGTCTGGGAACCTGGAGCTACATCAACTCATTTCCCTCCATCTGCAGAGTAGACAGAGGGTGAACCACATGGGTGCCTTTGGCATTCAAGGTGCGGTAGACTAGACACCATGGGCCTTGAGCCTCCATCACCCCCTCCCAATTACCTCCACAGTTTCACAGGCTGCAATGCCAGGCAGCTCTCCACAACACCATGACCACGAGTCAAGTGATAGCTCTTGGCTAGTACAGTAATGTCCTGGGCATTTGCAGAGTCATGGCAGCGTTGCTCACAATGGCACCCTTCTTCCCAAGCCAAAGAGTGCATGGTCTCACTCTCCTGGGAAACACCGTGGTGATTGCTCTCCAGCAACCAGCTGCCTGTTGGCACCCTTGTTGTCTCCTTAAGCTTTTTTATTATTGGGAGGAAGAAGCAGTACACATTATTTTACAGGTGGACTAGTGACATTTGTGATATCTTATTATATTACTCTGGGGATTTTATATCTTCAGAAAGTAACTACTCATTTTTGGTTTCCAGTTCAACATGTAAGGAGCTAAGAAATCTTTGCTCCATCCTAACAGCAAGTAAAAAGCTGAACAAACTGAAAAATTAACAGCCCCTCTTAGATCTAGTGGAGAAGTGAGGTCACAGGACAAACTATTGTTCCCAACATTGGAGAGACAGACAGGTGGGGAGAGAGAATCACAACTTATCTCCAGCAGAAACCTCCAGTGCCAGGGTAGGAAAACCAGAAAAATTGCTGGAGGCTCAGTGTGGCAAGTCTGAGGGACAGAAACCTCCAGGGGGACCCCTGTCCTGAGGGCCCCTACACTTTTGTGAATTTTACCTCCAGGAGCTTGACCAGGTCCTCACAGTGGATTTTGGAGAAAGATCCCCTTGCGCTTCAGCAGGGGGAAGAAAAAAGGAAACATCTTGAGACAGGGCATTCTGTTCTTAACAATGCCTGTCCTCAGGAGCCAAACTGGCTGGGTTACATCAGACCTGACCTACCTACTCCAGGTGGCTCTGGACTTTCATGCAGGTGAAGGGAAATACACAATTTCAGCCCCCTACAGCCATCCTGTTCCACTCACAGGATGGGGGAGCACTTGTGAAGGCCACAATTCAAGGGGGCAGAGTCACCACAGACCTAGACCTACTCATAGGACTGTAGAACGCTTTCCCTCTCCCGCACCTACCACCACATCACTAAAGGTCTTTTTACAGCAGTTCCTTCTAGCCAGATTTCATTTCCAGCCTTCAAAAAACATTACAAGGCACACTAAAAGACAAAAACTAGTTTGAAGAGCCTAAAAAAGCATCACAAGCAGAGTCAGATATGGCAGGAATGCTGAAATTATCAAACCAGGAATTTTGAAAAGCTATGAGCAATATGCTAAGGGATTTAACAGAAAAAGCAGATGGCATGCAAGAGTGGATGGGCAACAAAAGCAGAAAGACGGAAATTCTAAGAAATAATCAAAAATAAATGCTAGAGTTTTAAAACCACTGTAACAGAAAGGAAGAATCCCTTTGATGGAGTCATCGGTAGACTCATGGCTGAGGAAAAAACCTCTGAGAGCTGGAGAACATGACAATAAAAACTTCCAAAACTAAAAAACAAAGAGAATAAAAGCTGAGCAGGAAAAGCAGAACATAATATCCTAGAACTATGGGATAGCTGCAAAAGGTGTAACATACACATCATGAGAATAAAAGGAGAAGAAAGAGAGAAAGGAACAGAAGCAATATGTGAAGCAATAATGACTGAGAATTCCCCCAAGATTAATGTGAGACACCAAATCACAGCTCCGGGAAGCTCAGAGAACACAAATAGGATAAACGCCCCTCCCCCAAAACTAGGCATATCACATTCAAGCTTCACAAAATCATAGTTAAAGGAAAAATCTCAAAAGAAACCAGAGAAAATAAACATGTTACCATAGAGAAGCATGATAAAAATTACATCTAACTTCTCCTGAAAAACCATGCAAGCGAGAAGAAGGTGGAATGAAATTGAGTCATATATCACTTAATGATGGGGATACATACTGAGAAATGTTTCATTAGGCAATTTTGTCCTTACGCAAACATCATACAGTGCAGTTACACAAACCTAGCTGGTACAGCCTGCTATATACCTAGGCTGTATGATACAGCCTGTTGCTTCTAGGCTACAAACTTGTCCAATATGTTACTACTGGATACCGTAGGCAATGAAACACAATGGTAAGTATTTTTATGTCTAAACATAGAAACAGTACAGTAAAAATATGACATAAAAGATTTTTAATGATATACCCATATAAGGCATTTACGATGAACAGAGTTTGCAGAACTGGAACTTGTTCTGGGTGAGTTAGTGCTTGAGTGGTGAGTGAATGTGAATGCCCAGGACATTACTGTACTCTACTGCAGACTTATAAGCACCACTGTACTCTACTGTAGGCTTATAAGCACTGTACACTTAAGCCATGCTAAATTTATTTATTTACTTATTTATTTATGTATTTTAGAGACAAGGTCTCACTGCGTTGCCCAGGCTGTTCTTGAACTCCAGGCTGTTCTGAACTCAAGCAATCTTCCTGCCTCGGCCTCCCAAAGTGCTAGGATTAGAAGCTTAAGCCTCTGCAGCCAGTCATACATTAAATTTATTTTAAAATATTTAAAATATCCTTGCCAGGCATGGTGGCTTACATCTGTAATCCCAGCACTTTGGGAGGCCGAGGTGGGTGGATCACTTGAGGTCAGGAGTTCGAGACCAGACTGGCCAACATGGTGAAACCCCGTCTCTACTAAAAATACAAAAATTAGCCAGGTTTGGTTGCGCATGCTTGTAATCCCAGCTGCTTGGGAGGCTGAGGCAGGAGAATCGCTTGAATTTGGGAGGTGGAGGTTGTAGTGAGCCAAGATTGCACCACTGCACTCCAGCCTGGGCAACTGAGCAAGACTCTGTCACAAAAACAGAAACAAAACAAAATTATTCTTTCTTCAATAATAAATTAAACTTAGCTTACCATAACTTATTTACTTTATAAACTTTTTTTCTCATTGACTCATTTGTAATAACACTTAGCTTAAAATACAAACACATTGTATAGCTATACAAAAATATTTTCTTTCTTTATATCCTTAATCTATAAGCTTGTTTCCATTTTTAACAATTTTTAAATTTTTTACTTTTTCAACTTTTTTTTTAACTGAAACACAAACACATTAGCCTAAGCCTACACAGGTCAGAACCATCAATATCACTGTCTTCCACCTCTACATCACATCTTTTCCCACTGGAAGGTCTTCAAGGACAATAAGACATATGGAGCTGTCATTCTCTGTGATAACAGCACCTTGTTCTAGAATATGTCCCAAAGGACCTGCTCGAGGCTATTTTACTGGTAACTAACTGTTAACTAACTTTACGTAGATAGATAGATAGATAGATAGATAGATAGATAGATAGATAGATAGATAGATAAATAGATAGATAGATAGATAGAAAGAGTACCATCTAAAATAACAAAATGTATTGTATAGTAAATACATAAACCAGTAAGATGGTCATTTATGATCATTGTCAAGTATTACGTATCGTACATAATTTGATGTACTATACTTTTATGTGACTGGTAGCACAGTAGGTTTGTTTACACCACCATAACCACAAACACATGAGTAATGCATTGCACTACAATGTTTTGATGGCTACAACATCACTAGGCAATAGAAATTTTTCAGTTCCATTATAATCTATGAGGCTACCATCACATATGCAATCTGTCATTGACCAAAATGTTGTTACATGACACATGGTTATATTTAAAGTGTTGTAAAAATAAACCCTCTGATATGGTTTGGCTGTGTTCCCACCCATATCTCATCTTGTATTGTAATCCCCATGTGTCATGGGAAGGACCTGGTGGGAAGTAATTAAATCATAGGGGGCAGTTACCTCCACGCTGCTGTTCTCATGATAGTGAGTGAGTTCTCATGAGATCTGAAGGTTTTATAAGGGGCTTTTTCCTCTTTTGTTCGGCACTTCTCCTTGCTGCCTCCATGTGAAGAAGGATGTGTTTGCTTCCCCTTCTGCCATGGTTGTAAGTTTCCTGAGGCCTCCCCAGCCATGCTAAACTGTGAGTCAATTAAACCTCCTTCCTTTATAAATTACCCAGTCTCAGGTATGTCTTTATTAGCAGTGTAAGAACAGACTAATACACCCACCAACCTAGAATTCTGTGGTCTGCAAAACTGTCCTTCAAAAGTGAAGGAGAAATAGACTTTCTGAGACAAACAAACATTGTTGCTAATAAATCTGAAGAAATGTTAAAAGAAGTTCTCCAGAGAAAAGGAAAATGATACCTTAGAAACTCAGGTCTAAGCTAACATCATGATGACAGGATCAAATCCACACATATTAATACTAACCTTGAATGTAAATGGGCTAAATCCCCACTTAAAGGACTCAGAGTGGCAAGCTCAATAAAGAACCAAGACCCAATAGTATGCTGTCATCAAGAAACCCATCTCACATGCAATGACACCCACTGGCTCAAAATAAAGGGATGGGTAAAAATCTACCAAGCAAATGGAAAACTGAAAAAAGTAGGAGTTGCAATCCTAATTTCAGGCAAAAAAGATTTTAAACCAACAAAACTCAAAAAAGACAAAGAAGGGCATACAAAATGCTAAAGGGTTCTGTTCAACAGGAAGACCTAACTATCCTAAATATGTATATACACACACACACACACACACATATCTATACCAAGCACAGGAGCACCCAGATTCATAAAGCAAGTTCTTAGAGCACTTCAAAGAGACTTAACACTCCCACACAATAACAGTGGGAGACTTCAACACCCTGCTGACAGTACTAGACAGATCATTGAGGCAGAAAATTACCAAAGATATTCAGGACCTAAACTCAGCACTGGAGTAAATGGACCTGATAGACATCTACAGAACTCTCCACCCTAAAGCAACAGAATAGACATTCTTGTCATCACCACATGCACATACTCTAAAATCAACCACATAATAAGACATAAAACACTCCTCAGCAAGTGCAAAAGAACTAAAATCATAACAACCACTCTCTTGGACCACAGCACAAGAAAATTGCTCAAGGCCAGGTGGGGTGGCTTACGCCTATAATCTTAACACTTTGGGAAACTGAGGCGGGTGGATCACTTTAGGTCAAAAGTTTAAGACCAGCCTGTCCAACATGGTGAAACCCTGTCTCTACTAAAAATACAAAAATGAGCCAGGTATGCTGGCACACGCCTGTAATCCCAGCTACTCAGGAGGCTGAGGTGGGAAGATTGCTTGAACCCAGGAGGTGGAGGTTGCAGTGAGCCGAGATTGCCTCTCTGCACTCCAGCCTGGGTGATGGACTGAAACTCCATCTCAAAAAAAGAAAAAGAAAGAAAGAAAATTGCTCAAAACCATACAATTATATGAAAATTGAATAACCTGCTCCTGAATGACCTTTGGGTAAATAAAGAAATTAAGGCAGAAATCAAGAAGTTCTTTGAAACTAATAAAAACAAAGGTACAACATACTAGACTCTCTTGGACACAGCTAAGGCAGTGTTAAGAGGGAAATTTTTAGCAATAAATGTCCACATCAAAAAGTTAGAATGCTTGCAATCAAACAACCTAACACCACAACTAAAAGAACTAGAGAACCAAGAGCAAATCAATCCCAAAACTAGCAGAAGACAAGATATAACCAAAATCAGAGCTGAACTGAAGGAGACTGAGACACAAAAAACCATCCAAAAGATCAACAAATCCAGGGGTTGGTTTTTTTAAAAAATTAATAAAATAGACCACTAGCTAGACTAATAAAGAAGAAGAGAGAGAAGATCCAAATAAACACAATTAGAAATGACAAAGGGGATATTACCACTAACCCTACAGAAGTACAAATAACCATCAGAGAATACTATGAACACCTCTATGCAAACTAGAAAATACGGAAGAAATGGATACATTCCTGGATATATACACCCTCCCAAGACTGAACCAGAAATAAATTGATTCCCTGAACAGATCAATAACAAGCTCTGAAATTGAATCAGGAATAAATAGGCTACCAACCAAAAAAAGTCCAGGACCAGATGGATTCACAGCTGTATTCTACCAGAAGTACGAAGAAGAGCCAGTACCATTCCTGCTGAACCTATTCCAAAAAATTGAGGAGGGGCGACTCCTCCCTAACTCATTCTATGAGGCCAGTATCATCATAATACCAAAATCTGGCAGAGACACAACAAGAAAAAAAAACTTTAGGCCAAAATCCTTGATGAACATTGATGCAAAAATCCTCAACAAAATACTAGCAAACTGAATCCAGCAGCACATCAAAAAGCTTATCCACCATGATCAAGGAGGCTTTATCCCTGGGATGCAAGGTTAGATCAACATAGGCAAATCAATAAATGTGATTTATCAAACAAACAGAACTAAAGACAAAAACCACATGATCATCTCAATAGATGCTGAAAAGCCTTTTGATAAAATTCAACACCATTTCATGTTAAAAACTCTCAATAAACTAGATATTGAAGGAACATACCTCAAAATAATAAAAGCCATCTATGACAAACCCACAGCCAACATCATACTAAACGGGCAAAAGCTGGAAGCACTCCCCTCGAAAACTGGCACAAGACAAGAATGCCCTTTCTCACCACTCCTATTCAAAACAGTATTGGAAGTCCTGGCCACAGCAATCAGGCCAAAGAAAGAAATAAAGGGCATCTAAATAGAAAGAGAGGAAGTCAGACTAACCCTGTTTGTGAACAACAATCAACATACAGAAATACTTACATGTAAAATCCAAAACTATAAAAACCCTGGAGGACAACCTAGGTAATACCATTAAGGACATAGGAATGGGCAAATATTTTGTGATAAAGACACCAAAAGCAATTGCAACAAAAGCAAAAATTGACAAATGTGATCTATTTAATTAAACTAAAGAGCTTCTACACAGCACACACACACACACACAAAAACTATCAACAAAGTAAACAGAATGGGAGAAAATTTTCGCAAACCACGCCTCTGACAAAGATTTGATATCCAGCATCTATAAGGAACTTAAACAAATCTACACACACAAAAAAAACCCAATCCCATTAAAAAGTGGGTAAAGGACATGAACAGACCCTTTTCAAAAGAAGACATACCTGTGGCCAAAAAGCATATGAAAAAAAAACAACTCAACATCACTGATGATTGTTAGAGAAATGCAAATCAAAACCACAGTGAGATACCACCTCCCACCAGTCAGAATGGCTACTATTAAAAAGTCAAAAAAATAGCCAGGCACGGTGGCTTACACCTGTAATCCCAGCACTTTGGGAGGCCGAGGTGGGCGGATCACCTGAGTTAGGAGATCAAGACCAGCCTGGTCAACATGGTGAAACCCCACCTCTATTAAACAAATACAAAAATTAGCTGGGCGTGGTGGCACGTGCCTGTAATCCCAGCTACTCAGGAGGCTGAGGCAGGAGAATTGCTTGAACCCAAGAGGTGGAGGTTGCAGTGAGCCAAAATTGAGTCACTGCACTCCAGCCTGGGCTGCACCAAAATTGAGTCACTGCACTCCAGCCAGAATGAGACTCCGTCTCAAAAAACAAAACAAAACAAAAGTAAAAAAATAACAGGTGCTGCCAAGGTTACAGAGAAAAAGGAATGCTTGTACACTGTTGGCGGGAATGTAAATTAGTTCAACCATTGTGGAAAACAGTGTGGTGATTCCTTAAAGACATAAAAACAGAATTACCACTCAACCCAGAAATCCTGTTACTGGGTATATACCCAAACGAATATAAATCATTCTATCGTAATGACACATGCATGTGGATGTTCATTACAGCACTATTCACGGTAGCAAAGGCATGGAGTCAACCTAAATGCCCGTCGGTAGTAGACTCGGTAAAGAAAATGTGGTACATATACACCACGAAATATTATGCAAGCATAAAGAAGAACAAGAACATGTCCTTTGCAGGAATATAGGCAAAAACTATCGTAAGCAAACTAATGCAGGAACAGAAAACCAAATACCACATATTCTCACTTATAAGTGGGAGCTAAATGATGAGAACACATGGACACATAGAGGGGAACAACAGACACTGGGGCTTACTGGAGGGTGGAAGGTGAGAGGAGGGAGAGAATCAGGAAAATAATGAATGGGTACTAGGCTTAATACCTGGATGACAAAATAATCTGCACAACAAACCCCCACGACACAAGTTTACTTATATAATAAACCCACACATATACCCCTGAACTTAAACATTTCTAAAAAAGAAACTCAGGTCTATATGAAGAAAGGAAGAGCACCAGAGAATGAATAGTGATGGTAAATCTCATTTTTGTTATTATAAGGTTCTTGCACTATCCAAGAAGTGATAATAGTGTAATTTGAAAGTGTACTTGGATTAGCTGTAAACATACATTAAAAACTCTAAGGCAACTCTTAAAAATATTTTTTAAGAAGTATTAATTGATATGCTAAGAAAGAAGAAAAACTGAATTATATAAAATGCTCACTTAAAACCACAAAAGGCAGAAAAAGTGTGGAAGACAAAAACAAGACCAAGGGCATCAAATAGAAAACAGTGAAAAGTATGGTAGATATTAATTCAACTATATCAATAATTACTTTGAACAGCAATTATCTAAATATGCCAATTAAAACATAGGGATTATCACAGTGGATCAAAAATAAGGCCAAACTATATATTGTCTACAAAAAAACCTAATTTAAATATAAAGAAACATATTATTTAATAGTAAATGGATGGAGAAAGATACACCATGCTAACACGAATCCAAAAAAGTGTCAGTTGCTATATTAACGTCAGACAAAGCAGATTTCAGAGCGAAGAAAATTATAATGGATAAAGAGGGGCATTACATAATGACAAAGGGGTCAATACTACCAGAGGACATAACAATTTTTAACTTGTATGCATTAATAAGAGACAGCTAAGATATACAAGGTAAAACTGATAGAACTGCAAGAAAAAATAGATGAATTCATTATTATAGTTAAAAATTTCAGCAACCTTCTATCAGAAATGAACAGATCCAGCAGATGTGAAATCAATAAGAATACAATTGAACTCAACAGCATCATCAATCAACTGAATATGATGGACAGCTACAGGCTACATCATCCAAGAACAGTAGAAAATACATTCTTTTCAAGCTCACATGGAACACTCACCAAGATACACATTCTGGGCCATAAAACACACCCTAACAGATTTAAAAGAATAAAAATTATAAAACATACGCTCTGAGACCACAATGGAATTAAACTAGAAATCAATAACAGAAAGATAACTGAAAATCCCAAAATCTTTGGAGATTAAGCAACACACTTCTAAATAATACATGGGTCAAAGAAGAAATCTGAAGATAAATTTTAAAATATTTTGAACTAAGTAAAAAGGAAAATACAACTTAACAAAATTTGAGGGATGCAGCAAAAGCCATGCTCAAAATGGAACTGACAGCATTGAATGCATGGGTTAGAAAATAAGAAAAATATAAAATCAGTAATCTAAGCTTGTACTGTAGGAAACTAGAAAACGAGCAAATTAAATCCAAAATAAGCAGAAGAAACAAATAACTATTGATTATGCATCAGTGTTATTGTTTTATTTTGTCCCTTCTACCTTTACTCTTTCCAAGTATTATGGGTTTTTAAATTTTTTTTTTTTTTTTGAGATGGAGTCTTGCTCTGTCACCCAGGCTGGAGTGCAGTGGCGCGATCTCGGCTCACTGCAAGCTCTGCCTTCCTGGTTCATGCCATTCTCCTGCCTCAGCCTCCCGAGTAGCTGGGACTACAGGTGCCCACCACCACACCTGGCTAATTTTTTGTATTTTTTAGTAGAGACAGGGTTTCACCATGTTAGCCGAGATGGTCGCAATCTCCTGATCTTGTGATCTGCCTGCCTCGGCCTCCCAAAGTGCTGGGATTACAGGTGTGAGCCACTGCACCTGGCCGGGTTTTTTAATTTTTAAAAAATAATTTTAGACTGACAAAAGATTTCAAAATTTTACCAAACTTTTCATTTTTCTTGTTAGTTGATATATCAGTCTGGGTGCACTCAAGAGACAGAAACCACACAGTAATTTAAACAGGAAAGTTCAACATAAACAATGATAAAACTATGATAGGACAATAACTACAAAGAGAAATCTAAAGGGTACCTTGGGCTTGAGGGAGAACAACCAAGGAAGGCACACTCAGAAGAGGGACCCCCCTCCCCAAGGCCAGGGTTCATACTTTGTGTGAAAAGTTTGCTGGTTACCCAGGCCAGGGCTGGTCCACAATTGTGAGGCAGCAGGAAAACACCGGTTGGGATAGGCAACTACCATGGCACTGAGTATCCCTGCAGGCTGTTGTTATGTAAGCCAGGAATGCAAGGCCCTGACAGCGATTTACCCAGGTCACTTCTCAGAGTTGTTTTCGTGGTAAGAAATATCCAGAAATAAGGACAAAGAGAAGTCTCATCACCACTCTCTATGAAATCCACAAGTCCCTAAGCTCAGTGTTGCCAACTGTAGCACAGTGTTGCTGACTGTAGCCGACTGTAGCACAACTCATGGCATGTGCAGGCCTTCATCTAGGCTCATCTGCATCATAGTGGAGGGACACAGGGACAAAATGGGGGCAACAGGAAACCAACATGAACATGAAACACGGGCTACTAATTTTGCCATGAGTAATCTCTGGCCCACAAACCTCATGTCTTCTGCCAGCATCTATAATGTTCTACATTGTTGGCTTGTGAGCAGAATAAAATCTCAAAGCATTTACAGTTCTTCAAACAATCCTGTAGAGCACAGGTGAGCCAAGGCTGGGGGTTGGGTGCACTAAAGCTGTCAGGGTCCAGCTGTGGACGTGAGCCTGGACAGTGCAGCAGGAAACAACACCCCAGGGCACAGGAAAGCTGAGGCCAGTGGGTGGACATGCAGAAGGAGCTGGGTAGCTGAAGTTCTGGAGTGTGCAGTGGTCAGCCACTGGCCCAGGCCAGGCTGCAAGGTCACCCAGGGCTGCCCTCTCTGTACATGTGGCTGGAACAGAGCACCACCAGATATACACACGCACAAGCACCACAGATGGGCTGTGAAGCAGGAGCAAGACAAAGCAAACATGTCCCACTAGAAGCAGGAATATAAGCCCCTTCAGGGAGGTCCATCACATGCCTCTTTCAGAGCCTTCCTTGTCACCAATTTTCCAATCCTGTTCCTTTGAAGTTGCCAGCCAACCAAACCTTTAGCAACTGCTGATGAATTAATACTGATCCATACTTTCAGCCACTTCTCACTCCAAACATAGTGAGCAACTAAGTGTACTGCTCAAAGTTCTGCCCTCTGAGAGGATTTCCCTTCACTACTGTCCTTCAAGACAATCCTTGACTGTGGTTGCAGTGCCACGACTGTCCAATCTGGGGAAGTACCAACATATCAAGCCCATCTGTAAACCAGTTGTAAGCTTTTTTCTTCCATGGTCAACTAGCTATAAGGTACATCCCAGGAGGCCATAGACATGGATTGAGAGAGGGGAGGCAATGTAACAGGAGTTGGTGTCAAAGGAATCTGAGTCACTTACTCATGCACTTTTTGCACCTTCACATTTGCCTAAGATCAGCTTCATACATCATTTCCATGTGATGGTACCCTGCTGTTACACGCACACCCAACTTTATGGCCAGGTAGACCAGATAGCACTTAGGCTGCATGGTCTCCTGATGTCTCATGGTTATGGCCCAAAAGCAAGCCAGACGCTGATTCTCAAAATGAGATCAGTTAGCTGCAGAAGAGAACGTAGACTTACTCCAAAATCCCAGAGGTCTGTGCTGCAATTCTCCTACGGGTGCTTGTCAGAGGGTGCACACTGCATTTCAATGTGCCACAGACACTTCAAATATCACTGGATCTACCGAATCCTATGAGCAAAGTGGTAAAGCAGCTTGCATTACAGCCTAAACTTTCTCTGACCCCCATTTGAAACTTCCAGCCTCATAGGCTGAAAGTAGCACATGCAAATATAATAAACGTTGTATCTAAAATCCTCAAAGCCCAACTGAATATTGTGTTTCTTTTTCACAGGAGGTGGTGCAAAATACATCAACTTGTTTTTCACTTGGAGGGGATATTTCAACGTATTCCACACCTCTGAACCTGCTAGAAACTTCACTGAGGTGGAGGGCCCCTAAGTTTCGTGGAGATCATCTCCCACCTTTGCTACTTCCTCTTTTTCAGATTCAATAAGCATAATATTGTCAATATTAGTGGACCAGTGTAATGTTGCGTGAACTGACAAGATGACTAGATCTCTGCAGACAATATCATTGCTTAGAGCAGAAGAACTGGCATGTCCTTCAGGCAACACTGTGAGTGTATACTGTTCACCCTGTCAGGTAAAAGTAAACTGCTTCTGGTGGTCCTTGCAAACTGGTTTGAGAAAAAAGCATGAGTAAGATCAGTAGCTGCATGCAAAGTGCCAGAGAATATGTTGATTTTCTCCAGTAGAGATTTCTCATCTGGTACAGCAGCTGTAATTGAAGTCACCAGCTGATTACATTTGCAATAGTCCACATTCTTCATAATCCATATCGTTAGGGAAGCAGGCGCCTAGGAGAGTCAGAGTAATGCCACTTTAAGTTCAGCTGCATTTTGAGATTAACAAGGCACATTTCTTGCAGTCAAAACCTATAGACCTAAGGTGTTTATAGCTGAGGAAACAGCTGAACGATACTTGCAAGGACACACTGCTACAACAACAGAGAGTGCAGACATCCCAATACCCAAACAATATACGCTTTCAAGATAACAAGAGCTATGCTTTAATGTATGCACACACTAAAATCTTAAGGATAGTTTTCTTTGAATCAATAGAATAATAAATTTTGCCACGCTGTCTGCTCACCTGCATATAGTCACAGCTTAGTTTAATCTTTACATAGACAAAACAGCTATATATGCACTTAAAGACAGTGCATTCCTCTGCTTGCTTTCTGAGGATGCCCTACTCTGTAATGGAATGTAAGAGCTTTCAATAAACTATCTCGTCTCACTTCACTCTGCAACTCACCTTGACTTCCTTCCTGCGTGAGATCCAAGAACCCCCTCTTTAGATCTGGATCGAGACCCCTTTTTCTGGTAACAATATGAGTTTTGCACAGGCCAAAGTGGCCAGTTAAATGGGTTCGTAAGAAGTGTCACAGTGCCTGCTTATTTCAACCCTTTAATGGTGGCATTAATCTCCAAAGCTCTTTCAGAGATTCAGTATTTCTGGATAAGAAGGGGAAGTTCTGGGACTTTCACTAAACTTCTCCTACCATCATGGTCCTCATCTCATACGTAAGAGAGCCAGTGAGGGGATTTAGCTAGTGTATGTTTGTTTCAATTACACAACCAGGAACTGAAAAACTAACTATAGGGAGAATAGTGTACCAACTGGGCCCCCTGTGAGTCAGTCTCATGTTAGAACCTCTATCAAGTGAAGAACTGACCATCACAAGTTTCTGCTTTGACTGGTGAGCCACAGTGCCATTTTTGGTTCCCAGGAATTTATGTCAATTGAGGCAATCCCTGAGACATCTAGGTTACTTCCTTTTCATTAGTTGATGGCTGCAGGACACTTCAGAAAAGGTGTGGAAGAGGGTTTATAGTATTCTTTCTCACTAGCACAGATTCTTTCTCAAGGGGCCTTGGCTTCTCCCTTCAATCAAGATGCTCTAGGTCTGACCCAACTTAGGTCTGGAAACTCGGAGAGAGCCCATGATCTCCACTGTGGTGATTCAAGTGAGGTATTTCGGTGACCAGACCTAGAGGTTGTCCTGTTGTGTGGATTAAAGACTACTCTAGCGACTGTCCATCTCTTCATTCTAAGGAACACTGTGAGCAATTGACCACTGCCAAAAATCTCTGTGGACCAAGGCGTTCTGATTATTGGTGTGTTCCTTCTGCTGTTTATGGCTGACATGCCCACCTTGTCTTAGCCTGCTACTCTGAAATATTATCGTCCCGCTGAAATCAGAGGTCTAGTCTAGCAATCCATATGGTCATATGTAGGCTACAGACCATGGAACTTTCCAGGTGTTCCACTCACTCAATAATGCATTTCTCATGACTTAGCGAAGGGTCTTCCTGTGGAATGTAGCTGCAGGGGGTGGGTGAATGTGGGAGTCACACATGATTGGAGCTGGTGGCTGTCCAGTCTAATGGGATAAGATTAAAACTGAGGGGTCAGGACAGGTAAGCCAGGGTTATCAGGAAGTGTGAAGGTCAGGGAAAAACACCCAGAACAACCCTGCAAAGTAGGGACTACGGTCACCCCTTTCACAGAAAAGCTTAGGAATTTATCCAAAGTCAAACCACTGTTAAATGGTGGAGCCAAGATTCAGACCCAGCAATTGTAGGAATCTGTGGGAAGCTGGTGAGATTGTATCCACGAGCTCCTGGGGAGCCTGGGCAAAGAGTACCATCCTGGGGCCCCAGAGTGCTTGAAAGCCCTTCTCCTCCCTGTGGCAGATCCTCTCTCTCAGCCTGCCTCCAAGACCTGGGAACAGGGTGGACCCACGGCCCCGCACTTGCCATCCCAGGAAGCTGCAGTGTGCAGAGGGCAGGCCCGCCTGGGCCCTCCTGCTGAACTCAGTGCCCTAAGCACAGGTGTACGGTCATTGCATGAGTGGATTTCAAACTATTTTTAACCCCTGCAGGAGCAGGCTAGAGCGTTTTCTATGGACACTGAAGGGTTAATCCAGAGCTCAGGTTGCCACTCTGGGGAAGCGGTCAGCACTTACAGGAATGGTCCCTCCAACATCTGAGCGAGGAAGGGGCACAGAGCACAGTTGTGCCTTCCTTGGGCCTGGGCAAGCTCTGTGCTTCACAGAGCAAGCCTGTGTCAGATCCTTCAGCAGAGACCACAGCCAGGGGTGGTGAAGCCGATGAGGAAGTGAGGGCCAACCACACTGCTCAGGCCGTTCCTCACAGGAGGCTGGGGCAGGCTGAGCCACGCAAGACCACAGCTCTCAGCTCTGTGCTATTTCCAGGGCACACTTACGGATCCTGAATGGTAGAGAATGTCCTAGATAAAACAATGACAGCAAGACAGCCATGTACACAGATATCTTGTGGGAAACCCTTTCATGGCCACTTTGAAACTGGGTTGGGAGAAGGACCTGATGCTAGGTCAGGCATCCACTGGGGACCATGGACATTTTTGGAGAGTTTGGGCCAATGTTCTTGTGTAATTTGTCAGAAGGAACACCTACTTCTTCACTCTTGTGAAGAAGAACCCATAAACTGGCCCCCGTGTTCAGAGGCTCCAGTCGAGCGAGTTGAGGGAACAGCTGGACTTCTTCCTCAGGCTGGCTGGAGGCTTCAGCAGGGGGCACACCGTCCACATGCCTCTGTAAAACAGCGTTCGAACAGGACATCTCTAAGGCATCATCCAACTCTGACAGTCTGTGACCTTCCACCCTGGGGTGGAGGGAAAGGCCTTGGGATACAATCCACACATCACGTTTTCCCCTAAAAGTACCACCCGTGTTAGTCCCTGCAGACACTGGCCTCAGCAGCTTCTCTGAGGCAGCCCCGTTGAGCCCAGGGCTGACCACAGACAAGCACTGCTGTCCACAGAACTTCACGCCCAGTGGGGCCAGACTTGGAGGATGGCAGAGGAGAGAAGCTCCAGGGGCCTCTCCATTAGAAACCAACTTGCAGGCCACTTAATCTCCTATGCTCAGCCTGTACTTGGAAGCTGCTTGTTCTTGGCTGCATATTTGCTTTGTTTGAATCAATTAATCCAAGTCTCTCTCCTCTCCCCACCCCCAACCTTGCCTTTAGGGTGACATCAATATTCATGTAATAAATAAATCGCACAAAAAGCTGACTCCCCACTTCCTGCCCTACAGGCCCTTTTTTCTTCCTCAGCCCATGTGCAATCCTGGCTCCCAGCAAGTCCCCGGGGCTGCTTGGTCAATGCAGCCCTGTGTGCAGGCCTGGCAGCCCTGCCACCCCCGCCCTCGGCTCCCATTGGCTGCCACGGCCTGCAGTGGGCTGCACCAGGGTTCATCCATCCTCGCTGGGCAGAGGGAATAAGAGGCTGCCTCTGCCCACCAGTCCTGCCGCCCAGGACCCGCAGCAGAGACGACGCCTGCAGCAAGGAGACCAGGAAGGGGTGAGACAAGGAAGAGGTGAGAAAGAGCCAGGCCAAGAGGACGCTCAGGAAGAAATAGTTCTTTTCTTTTGGGTGGAAGGGAATGGAGGGGTAGAAACTAAGTGGTAGCTTAAAAAGCCCCTTTAGGACAATTGGCAGCATTTCAGAAGTGTCAATAGGATGATGTGTTTTAATCTCCACATTACTGCTGCTTTGTGGACACCTGACTGCATCAGCCCTAGACAGCTAGAGGTGTGTTTTGCCATAAATCAGAGAAACGTCAGGTTTCATGGCCCAGAAGTGATTGTTGACATTTTCCCAGCGGTACTACAAATACTGCCTCTTCTGTAACTATTTGAAGAGTAAAGAGTTTGCTTCCCACTAGGGCTAGAAATGATGGAGAACCTAATGCTAGTTTAGTCCTATATCACAAATAAATGCTTCCCTTTTCTCCTTATTATTTCTTCCACCGCCCTGGGTAAGTAACTCTTCAGTTTTCCAGTTTCCCTCAGTTTGAAGTGCCAGAGTCCCCACAGCCCCAGGACGCCACTCAGAAATTACGTAACAATTACAAATAAATTGGGTCAAAGAAATCGGGGTTTTGGTGGGTTTTAACTTTCCTCAGTCTCACAGTTTCTCAGGGAGGTCGAACCCCTTCTTTAGGGGGTTCCTCACACGCTAGGTAACTTGTCTTTCTAAGGAGTTAAAGTTCAAAAGTTCTCTTGTTCTCAATATTAAAAGATTAATGTAGGACATTCAAAGAATGTGAGAAAGAAACGGACATTTATTTCCATTTCTCTTAAAAGATAAACTATAAACCATCAACTATTTCTTAGGTCAAAGGGAAAAATTTAACAAGAATTTTTTTAATTGATTTGTAGTGTGGTTATGAAGAAAACCATATTTTCTAGTGGTTTCTATTAGTGTTCTAATATATGGGATACATGTTTTATGCCTTTCCTTTGTAATAATCCCATTAGTCATAATTCATAGAAAAACAATTTAACCTCCTTTTCCCCAAATAATCATGGACTTTGAGGAGCATCAGAATGATGTAAATGTGTCTTGTTTTGTTTAAAAAAATACACACACATACAAACACGCATATATCAATAATTGAAAACTTGAGTGCAAAGAATAAGAAAGCATGAAATGTTAAAGATTTTAATCCATCTTAATTGTTCTATTTGTGAATTATCAAATTTTTAGGGACTCAAGAGCAAAATAAAGTACACTGATTATTAATAGAATGACTTTAGCAAAGATCTGGCCAGTATAAAAAAATCTGCAATCCTGTTTCCTTTGGAGGATCAGAAATAAATAAAATTTTTAACATCTAATTCCAAATTATTTTTAAGATGTAAGTCATATATTCAACATGGGAATGATTTTTCAACACTATTTGATTTATTAATTTGTTTTTAATTATGACAGTGCAAATGTTCTTATTTAGTGATTAGAACTCAAAGCCAAAAGCTGGTAAATTTCTCTGACTGCGCATCTGTTTTGTGAAACAACTGACAAGGCAACCTTTGTAAAATGCGCCTCATTCCCAGACTGACCAGATATTTCCTTGGTTTGTAGGCTGTGGCGTAAGGTACTTGCTGTGAGGGAGGTAGGAGGGCTCTTACTTTGACAGCTGCAGAGAAACACCTATTCCTGCCCGCCCCCACCCCACCCCCGTCCCAGTCACTGCAGTGAATAAGCCACCCTTTCGGTACACTGGAGGTGGAATGCAGGCTCAGCAGCTCAGCTTTCTGCTGGAGTCTGTCCCTCCCTGGGACAGAACCACACCCATTTAATCAGTTAAACTTAGGATACATTTTTTTTCCTGGTAGATCAAATAACTTTCACTGTTATTCTTCAAAAAGATTGTGGCAATTCTACCATATTTATTTTTCCTGATGAATTTTACAGCTGTTTTTGTCATGTCACCCATCCAAAAAAATTCCATTATTTTTATTAAAAATGATTTAAATTTACATATGAATTTAAAGGAAAAACTTCCTACATTTTATGTTCCTCAGAATCTCTTGGAAGGACCTACATTTTTCTTCCTAAACTTAGTCTTAGATTACATGTTATTGCTATATGCATAGGATATTTTGCACTGTATTTTCTACTTCTTTACTGATAGAATATAGGAATGCTATTGATTTTTGTCTTCTTATTTTGCTCCTAGTCACTGTCTCACTTTCAGATTGATTTTAACAGCTTGCAGTTGATGGTTTGCTCACCTGCACTCGAATATATCCCCGTGGCCCACAAGGACAGAGAAGGTAGGCCCACAGCTGTCTAAGAGGCAGGCGGAAGGATTATGATAAAAGTGCAAATTCCCAGAATGCCCCTCCAGGCCATGCCTGCTGCTCTGAGCTTGAAAAGAGTGCCAAGGCCATTCCATCCCCCTTGTCTGGGTTGAGGTCTGTATTGATAACATGTGAAATGTTTTATGATGAGGTATAGATGAGAAGGCAACTTTCCTTTGCGAGCCCCTAGGATGTCTGAGCTGGAGAAGGCCATGGTGGCCCTCATCGACGTTTTCCACCAATATTCTGGAAGGGAGGGAGACAAGCACAAGCTGAAGAAATCTGAACTGAAGGAGCTCATCAACAATGAGCTTTCCCATTTCTTAGAGGTGAGTCTTGCTTTTTAAACTTGACACTTTCTCCATCTCCTCTTAAAATCCATCTGTACACTGGCTTTATCTTCTCAGCTGCCCTGAAGGTGATTTCATTTCCCTTCCAAGACTCCTGGGCTGCTTCTGCAAATTTGTTTGAGTAACGGAACCCTCAATGTGGGGCTGGCTCAAATGAGCCCCTTGTTTTCATTTCCTTATCAACCATCTTGTGAACAGTAAGTGTATCAAGGTCCCAAAGGCCAAAGCGTCCCAAATAATGCTAGACTCATTACTTACCATGGACCAAAGGGAACATAAAAGGAAACTGTTAAAAATAAGCTTTGGGAATGTTTTTAGGAAAAGGATATATTTTGGCTTTAGCTAGATGTTTAGTATTTGCTATGGAGATAAGATATGCCAGACTTTCACTCAGTAAACACTGACTGAGCACTAATTAAGAACTGTGAGATATGCAGGCACGACAGACATGGCTTCTGCTCTGGGGCACCCAGCCTGGCACATGGATGAATGACCATGAGTGGCTTAACTGAGGGCGTGACACGGGTCTGTACACATCCTTTGGAAGCCCTGGGGCTTTGTGGGAGGCTCTGTGGAGTAACGGATATTGGTGAGGAACTGTCTTTAGTTGGGGCCCCTACTTTAGGAAGCTGTGTGGGGGCTCCTGGCAAGCCCTGTTCTTCAGACAGTTCCCGCTGTGGCTTGTGGTGGAAGTATGTCCAGACCCTTGCATTAGGGCTCATTTTCCTACCCACCGTCTCCACTGTCCTTGGATCAGACCCACCTGTCTTTACTGCCCACCTCATGCCCTCATGGAAGTGAACTGTGATCCCCCTGGTACCTGATGTTCTCTTAGAACCAAGGCTGGCTTGAGGCACGCCTTGAGCCAGAGTGAAGCACCAGTGGTGTGCACATATGAAACGTAGTGAAGGGCTTCCTGGGTCACTGATATGAGCAATCACAAACGGGAGAAATGACCAGACAATGAGCCAGCGCACTAGTGTCTCACCAAGCCCTATTCCAGGATAAATACCAGGGCAGGGCTCTGCTGCATGGGGACGGGGAGCTGCCCTCCTGAGCTGGCCAAGCCTCTCAGTGCAAGACGGCAAGCCCTGGCTCCAGCAGCACGGCAGTCCATGTTTTCAGGGCAGGGGGAGGGGGCACTGGCTGGTTCTCCTGTCCCCACTCCCACCAAACACTGCCCCACTGTGAATGGTTCAGAGTGGAGCAGACAGGCCTGAAACTTTGCAGAGGGTGTCCCCACATCTGATTGCAGGACTGGTTTTCTCAGGCATTCAAGCCGACAGAGTGACAGCAGTCCCACTCACACATGCAGTTTTCTAGTTCCACCAATCTTGCCTTCTGACTTGATCTGAGAGTCCCAGGTTCTTCTTCTGAACAAGGGCTGTTGTGAGGGTGAAGCAGGACAGTGCTTAAGTGCTTAACATATAGTGAAAGCTCAACTAATAGTAGCTACTATTATTATTTTTATACATAGAAAAAGCTTTGCACGTGGGAATTTCAGTTTGTAAATGATAAATAATTCATGGTAAGCATTTCAAGGCATCACAAACATTTGCTGCCCTGTTTTATCAAGGTAATTTCAGTTCGGAAGCAGATGTATAATATAATTGAAGTTAGTGCCCTGCTCCTGCCCATCCACAGGTGCCTCCCCACCTCTACCCCCGTGGAGTTACAATCTTCTGTATGTTTTGTTTACTTATTTAGTTTGTGAGATAAGGTCTTGCTCAGTCACCCAGGTTGGAGTGCAGTGGTGCAATCTTGGCTCATTGCAGCCTCAACCTCCCAGGCTCAAGCAATCCTCCGCCTCAGCCTCCTGAGTAGCTGGGAATATGGGCACATGGACCACGCCCAGCTAATTGTTTTATTTTTTCTTTGTAGAGATGGAGTCTCCCTATGTTGCCCAGGCTGGTCTCAAACTTCCTGTGCTCAAGTTATCCTCCTGCCTTAGCTTCCCAAAGTGCTGGGATTACAGGTGTGAGCCATCGTGCCTGACCCCTGTGTGTCTTATAGCCAAGGCAGCTGTTGTACATTACACTTGACTTCTTCAGGCCAAGCCTTCCTATCCCGGAGAATTGTTACTCTGCATTTATGCTCTTCATCAGTGTTCAATACCCAAATTTTTCCCTGCACTGTGGTTGTTCCTCTGAGGCTGTGCACATCACTTAACAGCCACACCATTCATGTGGCTTCAATGTCAGGCAGAACTGTCAGGAGAAAGTTTCATGACACCTAGAAAGCAATTCAAGTGGGAAAAAGAATACAGGGTTAACAAATGTAGGCCACCTTCCCAAGAGTTACTTCAGCAACAAAGAAGACTTTCAAAACATTAAATTCCACTGGAAGCCTTTGAGACAGGGACTTCCACACACAGAACACATGAAAAGTTTAGGAGGGCCAAAAGTTTATTTTTATTTCAAGACATTTGCTCAGGCTGATCTAGATGGTATTTTTTTTTTTCAGGTATTTTAAGTATGATAACAACCTTCAGTTTTTCCCCTCTTGGCTGTTCCATTCAGCCTTTTCCAGTAGCTCAGGGCCAGACACTGACCCCCAGAGATTTCTACTTGCACAACAGCCCCCTGGTCACATGAGACATCTTTTCTGATATTTTGCATTTGATGTTCTTAGGTTATTTCGGACACAAATTATCAGAGTCACTCAACTTTTAATCATGTTTTGATGGTCCAAAATGCCATTTAAAAACAAGGTCGGCAACTTCTTTTATCTCTCTTAGGAAATCAAAGAGCAAGAGGTTGTGGACAAAGTCATGGAAACACTGGACAATGATGGAGACGGCGAATGTGACTTCCAGGAATTTATGGCCTTTGTTGCCATGGTTACCACTGCCTGCCACGAGTTCTTTGAACATGAGTGAGATTAGAAAGCAGCCAAACCTTTCCTGTAACAGAGATGGTCACGCAAGAAAGCAGACAGCAGGGGCTTGCAGCCTAGTAGGAGCTGAGCTTTCCAGCCGTGTTGTAGCTAATTAGGAAGCTTGATTTGCTTTGTGATTGAAAAATTGAAAACCTCTTTCCAAAGGCTGTTTTAACGGCCTGCATCATTCTTTCTGCTATATTAGGCCTGTGTGTAAGCTGACTGGCCCCATGGACTCTTGTTAACAGTAACTTAGGAGTCAGGTCTCAGTGATAAAGCGTGCACCGTGCAGCCCGCCATGGCCGTGTAGACCCTAACCCGGAGGGAACCCTGACTACAGAAATTACCCCGGGGCACCCTTAAAGCTTCCACTACCTTTAAAAAACAAAGCCTTATCCAGCATTATTTGAAAACACTGCTGTTCTTTAAATGCGTTCCTCATCCATGCAGATAACAGCTGGTTGGCCGGTGTGGCCCTGCAAGGGCGTGGTGGCTTCGGCCTGCTTCCCGGCATGCGCCTGATCACCAGGTGAACGCTCAGCGCTGGCAGCGCTCCTGGAAAAAGCAACTCCATCAGAACTCGCAATCCGAGCCTGCTCTGGGGGCTCCAGCGTGGCCTCCGTGCCCCATGCGACTCAAGTCGCGGCTGCAGGATCCTTGCCTCCAACGTGCCTCCAGCACATGCGGCTTCCGAGGGCACTACCGAGGGCTCTGAGCCACCGCGAGGGCCGGCGTTCAATAAAAAGAGCGCAGCTTGGGAGGCCGAGGCAGGTGGATCACAAGGTCAGGAGTTCGAGACCAGCCTGACCAACATGGTGAAACCCCGTCTCTACCAAAAATACAAAAATTAGCCTGGCGTGGTGGCGCGTGCCTATATTCCCAGCTACTTGGGAGGCTGAGGCAGGAGAATCGCTTGAACCCGGGAGGTGGAGGTTGCAGTGAGCCGAAATCGCGCCACTGCACTCCAGCCTGGGGGACAGAGCCAGACTCCCTCTCAAAAAAAAAAAAGCTCAGCAACAGCGATCCAGCGCCATCAAAAGGGAACGCAAGCAAAAAATGCGGCTTCCCTTCTGCCCCCGCTAAGGGGAGGCTTCCCCGGGGGCGTCCAGCCACTCCACAGGGGACTTCCGGCCTGTTGGGTCACGTGTTCTTCCCTAAGCCAATCACCAGGAAGGGGAGCTGCCAATGGTCCCGGGCAGTCACGTGCCTTTCCACAATGCATGCTGGGCCACCAGCCCCATTCCCGGTGTTCACTGCGCTCCCCGTGGTCCTTGGCCTCCATCTCAGAAAGCTCACGTTCCTCAGGGTCCCTCTGTGCCTTCTGAACAGTAGCGGGTAAAACAGGAAGTCCTGCCTGTCCCAGGCAGTGCGGGAGGCCCGGAGGCTCGCAGGGCCGGAGGCTGGGTGGGGCAGAGGTAGGAACCACAGCTGTGATGCCCGACAGATGGGGTGGTGAGAGGGGCCTGGGAGCGGCCGGAGGGGACCCAGCGAGGCCACTTCACATCTAGCCACCTGGGGAGTCCCCAGGGCCCTGTGCTCACTTCTCGCTCAGCTCTCGCCGTCTGGAAATTCGTGGTTACTTTTGGCCAAAGGGCGATGTTTTCATTTTGCACCGGGCCCTGCAAAGCTGGTCCTGGTGCGTGCTCCGGGCGTGCTCCGGGCTGGCGGGCAGGAGACCAAGCTTGGGAGGCCCAGGGTGCGACCCTAAGTTGGGGGGCGGGAGGGACGCTGCTGCCGGGGGGTAGCTCTGGGCTGTCCTTGGCTCGGGTGCCCGCCTCCCACCTGCATTCCTCCCCAGAGGATGCTCTGCCGCCTCGGCCGGAAGTTGAATCGGCCCTTCCAGAGCCTCCTTTGCCCACAGTGATCCAAGAATCCTAAAGTGACTAAGTCCCCAGAAGCCTACTCTGCTTCCAAACCAGATAGGGAGAACATTGGTCCTCCAAGGAGCTTGGCTCCAGCACCATCCCTCAGGGATTCCCAGGGCAGCTTCTGAGCACACGGGGGCTCCTCCACCATCCAAAGGGGGTCTGGGGGGACTTACCCAATCAACTGCCGTTAGTTCCAGGTTGTAAATGCCAACCGCCCTCTCCTGGCAATCCCTAGCTGAGTGTGGCCCGCCCTCACCCAGAGGCACCTTCCAGTTCCATGAGTGGGTGGTGGTAGTCCCCACAGCTTGGTGGCCAGCACAGGCCTGGCCTACCCCAAAGGCTGCCTCCAGCATCCCCAGGTGGACAGGGGATGGGCCCGGGCAAGGGGGTGGGGGAAACCCGCCCCCAGCTTTGACCAGGAACACATGGAGTTCGCTCAGGCCTGGAGGGCAGGACCAGGTGTGAAAAGTCTGTTTTCATGAACCTGTTGCCCAGGCTGCCATTTCCATGGCCAGTTCAGCCACAGAAATTTTCTGTGCTCCATCAATTTCTCCGTTTGATCCACAAGATTCTGGGCCACAGCCACTTCGCAAATCTGGCCCTGCCAGCAGTGTTGGTCTCTCAGGGTGGAGACCCTGGGGCCAAGCTGAGGACCCCATTTGTTGACTTGCAGGAAGGTGCTGTTGAGAAGTTGGGCTGCGAGAACCCACCATCTCTGGACCCTGCGGACCATCCTCTACAGGGGCTGCTGTCCCTGCCAGAAGTACAAGCAACACAATTGCCAGACTTTCCTGCCACCAAAAGGAGGAATCATCATCTAATAATTGGATTGCGGGGGGTAAGGCCTTGGGCCCCCAGGCAGTATCTGGACATACCCCACCTGTACCCACCAGCAGGGACAGAGACAGCAGGAAGGCTACTGGGCTCTCAAGCCCTGGGCTATGTGCCCTCCTGACCCCATGCCTCTGCCTGGGGAAGGGGAGCAGTGAGGACGGAAGTGGAGAGTTGGTGATCCTGGGCTCCCCTGGCCCTCTGTCAAGCTCTGGTTCTCTCTTGTCTACTGTTCCAGATCCCCACCTCTGCAGGGCCCCAGGCCTGTTCAGCCAGACCCTGCTCCTCTTGCAACCAACAAGGGAATCAAATTTCCCCCAGGCTGGATGGGGCCCTACTTGGGTATCTCCACTGTGGGCAGTTTATCTCCACCGCATGACACCCTGTGAGCCCATGGGCCCATTACTGTTCCCTGCAGCTCTGCCCTGTGAGGCCCCATCCTGGTCTCCAAGGCAAAATGGGGGCCCTTGAACCCACATGCCCCCAGCCAAGACCCTGGAGAGAGTTTGGAAACTCTTCTTAGGAAGTTGTGGGAGACACCTGGGTTTGTTTGCTTTTGTTTTGGGGTTCTTAAATTTAGGGATTCCACCCTTATCTTGTGCAGACACAAATCAGATTTTTGTAATTGCAGATAGATGGAAGTGTTTGGGCATCAGAGGAAGGTTCCACTGGCCCTTCATCCAGTGGGACCTTCTACACACAGATACTACTTTCTGCCCGCAATGGAGACACCCAAGTAGGTTCCACTAGCCCTGTCCCACAAGAGCCCAGATATTGCCTGGCGGTATTTCTTTACCAAGAACTGGGCTGCCTTGGGGACCAGGTGGGTGAGCACAAGGGATGCCTGGCCTCTCTGTCCTGAGACCCCCCTTAATTATGACCCTCACAGCCATGTCCACCAGCAACCTGGCAGGCAAGACAATGGCACAACCTCCTTTCACTGCATTTAGGGAGAAAAGGGCTGGCATCTCTCTGAAGGAGTGCAGAAAATACACATTATTCAAGCAAGTTAGCATGAGGCAAGCCTAGAGCTTTTGCACAGGGCTGGATGTTGAGCAGAGAGCTGAGGATGAGGTTAGCACTCTTCTCAGGAAAATAGCCCAAAGCCCCCAGGACCTAAACCTTGCAGGAAGGAGGCCAGACTTGGCTGGGCTAGAAGGAGCTTTTCTTATGTCTTCTTACCCCAGCACCCCTAATTTAATACACATCCCTGAGGTGCATCTCAGGTGTTCAGGAGGCCACTCCTGAACTTTTCCTCTTCTGTGAGGGGGTGGAGGACACTTCAGAGGGCATATTGGGTCCCATGGCCCCCTACAGCTCACTGCACAAAACTCTGCTGGGATCTTGCTACATAGCCCAAGTACCAGGCCCACCAGGTCTGAAGTGGGACCATGACTCCCTGGGGTTTTTAGCTGTGAGACTGATCAAACAAGAACTCAGGTGATTTTTTTCCTCAGGGAAGTTAATAACACCAGGTCAGCAAGACAGCACTGTCCGCCTAGATTATACCTCTAGAGGAATTGTGACCATCCTCTGGGTGTACCAGCCCCCTCACTCAAGAGTTGACTCTGCAAGGCAGAGAGTGGAAAAGGCCTCAGCTTCTCTAATACCCAAGGATTCCTGAGCAGGGACATCACTGCCTTTGCCCAGGCTTACAGTAGCCAGGCCCCTCTGGACTGCAGTCTCCTCATTCAAGAAAGTAGGAGTGTTGGGTGGTGTGCAGATAGTGGACTAAAGTGCACCCCACCCTTTCCTACTGGTCTTCACATCTTGTGAAATCCCCAGCCCCTGGGTGTTCCTGATCTCGGTTGTGAGGAAGGATCCATTAAGTATCCATTGAGTATGTTAACTGTGGGTTTTTTGTAGTTGCCCTTTATCAGGTAAATTTCCCTTATATTCTTAGGGTTTTGGATTTTTTTCAAAAGCTTTTTCTGTGTTTACCGAGGTTGATGCAGGATTTTTGTTGTTGTTGCTGCTTTGCCAGCTGGAAGCTTCTTTAGCCAGCAGGACCTCTGTTCAGTTATTCCCATCACCCCACTCTGGCCCATGGCTTCCAGGCTGGCCTGGCCCCACCAACACTCCCATTGCATGGGCCACCTGGCATCAGGGGAGTAAAGGAGGGCTACAGTGTTACAGCTCCTTTTGCACCCGCTGTTCAGCGGGTCCCAGGTTCTTGTCCCGCATCCAAGAAGAATGAGGTTATGCAGACAACCAAAGAGTGAGCAGGGCGGAGAATTTTATTGAGTGACAAAACAGCTCTCAGCAGAGAGGGGGACACGAGTTGGGTGCACTACCCTTACCCCAAATCAGGTAGTCCTCCCCCTGCCTGAAGGTGGGCAGTGCCTGCAAGTGTGGCTGAGTCCAGGGCCTTTTTTTTTTTTTTTTTTTTTTGATGGAGTCTCGCTCTGTCGCCCAGGCTGGAGTGCAGTGGTGCGATCTCAGCTCACTGCAAGCTCCACCTCGCGGGTTCATGTTATTCTCCTGCCTCAGCCTCCCCAGCAGCTGGGACTATAGGCGCACGCTGCCACACCTGGCTAATTTTTGTATTTTTAGTAGAGATGGGGTTTCACCGTGTTAGCCAGGATGGTCTCAATCTCCTGACCTTGTGATCTGCCCACCTCGGCCTCCCAAAGTGCTGGGATTACAGGCATGAGCCACCGCGCCTGGCCGAGTCTGGGGCTTTTATGGGCTCAGAATGGGGGAGTGTGTGGTGATTGGTTTGTGAGTATGCAAAAAAGGCTAAAACAAAGGCACCACTCAAAGATGGAAACAACAATGTAAAAAAAACAATTAGGGAAGGGTAGGTATATGTAAAATAGGTGAAGGGTGGGGGTCAATCAGAGGAAAGCATATCAAATGGGAAGAGAGGTTCTCAATCCGGTCCATGGATTTATCTGAGATTTGGAGCTTGGCATTCAGGGTTTTTTTTCCTTTTCTGTAGCAATTTTTAAATTTTATTTTATTTGCATAGGTTATTGGGAAACAGGTGGTGTTTGGTTACACTAATAAGTTCTTTAGTGGTGATTTGCGAGATTTTGGTGTACCCATCACCCGAGCAATATACACTGCACCCTATTTATAGTATTTTATCCCTCACTCCCTTCCCACCCTTTCCCCGAGTCCTTGTATTAGTCCATTTTCACACTTCTGATAAAGACATACCTGAGACTGGGTAACATACAAAGGAAAGAGGTTTAATGGAGAATTCACAGTTCCACGTGGCTGGGGAAGCCTCACAATCATGGCAGAAGGCAGGAAGGAGCAAGTCACATCTTACGTGGATGGCAGCAGGCAACGACAGAGTGAGAGCTTGTGCAGGAAAACTCTCCCTTATACTAACCATCAGATTTTGTGAGACTTACTATTATGAGAACAACACAGGAAAGACCTGCCCCCATGATGCAGTTACCTCCCACCAAGTCCCTCCCACAACACATGGGAATACAAGATGAGATTTGGGTGGGGACACAGGCAGACATTCCACCCCTGGCCCCTCCCAAATCTCATGTCCTCACATTTCAAAACCAATCATGCCTTCCCAACAGTCCCCCAAAGTCTTACTTCAGCATTAACTCAAAAGCCCACAGTCCAAAGTCTCATCCGAGACAAAGCAAGTCCCTTCTGCCTATAAGCCTGCAAAATCAAAAGCAAGTTAGTTACTTCCTAGATAGAGTAGGGCTACAGGCATTGGATAAATACAGCCATTCTAAATAGGAGATATTGGCCAAAACGCCGGGGCTACAGACCCCATGCAAATCTGAAATCCAGTGGGGCAGTCAAATCTTAAAGCTCCAAAATGATCTCCTTTGACTCCATGTCTCACATCCAGCTCACACTGAGGCAAGAGGTGGATTCCCATGGTCTTGGGCAGCTCAGCCCCTGTGGCTTTGCAGGGTACAGCCTCCCTCCTGGCTGCTTTCATGGGATGGCACTGAGTGTCTGCAGCTTTTCCAGGCCCACAGTGCAAGCTGTCTGTGGATCTACCATTCTGGAGTCTGGAGGATGGTGACCCTCTTCTCACTGCTCCACTAGGCAGTGCCCCAGTAGGAACTCTATGTGGGGGCTCCAACCCCACATTTCCCTTCTGCACTGCCCCAGCAGAGATTCTCCATGAGGGCCCCACCCCTGTAGCAGACTTTTGCTTGGGCATCCAGGCATTTCCATACATATTCTGGAATCTAGGTGGAGGTTTCCAAACTTTAATTCTTGACTTCTGTGCACCTACAGGCTCAACACCACATGGAAGCTGCCAAGGCTTGGGGCCGCCACCCTTGGGTAACAGCCCAAGCTGCACCTTGGCTCCTTCCAGTCACAGCTGGAGTGGCTGGGACGCAGGGAACCAAGTCCCTAGACTGCACACAACACAGGGACCCTGGGCCTGGCCCATGAAACTGTTTTCTCCCAGGCTTCCAGGACTGTGATAGGAGGGGCTACTGTGAAGACCTCTAACATGCCCTGGAGACATTTTCCCCATTGTCTAGAGGATTAACATTCAGCTCCTTGTTATTTATGCAAATTTATGCAGCCGGCTTCAATTTCTCCTCAGAAAATGGGTTTTTCTTTTCTATCACATTGTCAGGCTGCAAATTTTTTGAACTTTTATGCTCTGTTTCCCTTATCAAACTGAGTGCTGTTAACAGCACCCAAGTCACCTCTTGAATGCTTTGCTGCTTAGAAATTTTTTCCGCAAGATACCCTAAATCATCTCTCTCAAGCTCCAAGTTCCACATATCTCTAGAATGGGAAAAATGCCACCAGTCTCTTTGCTAAAACATAAGAGTCACCTTTGTTCCAGTTCCCAACAAGTTCCTCATCTCCATCTGAGACCACCTCAGCCTGGACCTTATTGTCCATATCACTATCAGGCTTTTGGTCAAAGCCATTCAACAAATCTCCAGGAAGTTCCAAACTTTCCCACAATTTTCTGTCTCTTCAGAGCCCTCCAAACTGTTCCAACCTCAGCCTGTTACCCAGTTCCAAAGTTGCTTCCACATTTTGGGGTATCTTTTAAGTGGCACCCCACTCTACTGAATACCAATCTACTGTATTAGTCAATTTTTACACTGCTGATAAAGACATACCCAAGACTGGGCAAAGGAAAGACTGGGCAAAGGAAAGACTTTACAAAGGAAAGAGGTTTAATGGAGAACTCAGTTTTACATGGCTGGGGAAGCTTCACAATCATGGTGGAAGGCAAGGAAGAGCAAGTCACATCTTATGTGGATGGCAGCAGGCAAACAGAGAATGAAAGCTTGTGCAGGAAAACTTCCCCCATATAATAACCATCAAATTTCATGAGATATACTATCATGAGAACAGTACAGGAAAGACCTGCCCCATGATTCAGTTACCTCCCGCTGGGTCCTTCCCACAACATATGGGAATTCAAGATGAGATTTGGGTGGGGACACCGCCAAATTCTATCAGTCTCCAAAGTCCATTATATTATTCTTATGCCTTTGCATCCTCATAGCTTAGCTCCCATTTATGAGTGAGAACATGCAATGTTTGGCTTTCCATTCCTGGGTTACTTCACTTAGAATAATAGTCTACAATCTCATCCAGGTTGCTGCAAATGCCATTAATTCACTCCTTTTTTGTGGCTATACAGTATTCATATATATATATATATATATATATATATATATATATATATATATATATATATATCACGATTTCTTTATCCACTTGTTGTTTGACAGGCATTTGGGTTGCTTCAACATTTTTTTCAGTTGCGAATTGTGCTGCTATAAACATGCATGTGCAAGTATCTTTTTCATAAAATCACTTCTTTTCCTCTGGGTAGATATCCAGTAGTGGGATTGCTGGATCAATTGGTGGTAGTTCTACTTTTAGTTCTTTAAGGAATCTCCACATTGTTTTCCATAGTGATTGTACTAGTTGACATTCCCACCAGCAGTGTAGAAGTATTCCCTGTTCACCACATCCACGTCAACATCTACTATTTTTTGATTATGGCCATTCTTGCAGGAGTAAGGTGGTATCACATTGTGGTTTTGATTTGCAGTTCCCTGATCATTAGTGATGTTGAGCATTTTTTCATATATTTGTTGGCCATTTGTATGTCTTCTTTTGAGAATTGTCCTTAGTCCACTTTTTGATGGGATTTTTTTTTTCTTGTTGATTTGTTTGAGTTCATTGTAGATTCTGGATATTAGTCCTTTGTCAGATGTATAGGTTGTGGAGATTTTTTTCCCACTCTGTGGGCTGTTTACGCTGCTATTCTTTTGCCATGCAAAAGCTCTTCAGTTTAATGAAGTCCCAGCAATTTATATTTGTTTTTAGTGCATTTGCTCTTGGTCATGAAGTCCTCGCCTAAGCCAGTGTCTAGAAGGGTTTTTCTAATGTTATCATCTAGAATTTTTATAGTTTCAGGTCTTAGATTTAAGTCCTTAATCAATCTTGGGTTGATTTTTGTATAAAGTGAAAGATGAGGATCCAGTTTCATTCTCCTACATGTGGCTAGCCAATTACCCCACACCATTTGTTGAAAAGGGTGTCCTTTCTCCACTTTATGTTTTTGTTTGCTTTGTCGAAGATCAGTTGGCTGTGAGCATTTGGGTTATTTCTGGGTTCTCTGTTCTGTTCCATTGGTCTGTGTGCTTATTTTTATGCCAGTGCCATTCTGTTTTGGTGACTATGGCCTTATAGTATAGTTTGAAATCAGGTAATGTGATGCTTCCAGATTTGTTCTTTTTGCTTACTCTGGCTTTGGCTATGCGGGCTTTTTTGGTTGTTGTTCCATGTGAATTTTAGAATTGTTTTGTTCTAATTCTGTTAAGAATGATGGTGATATTTTGATGGGAATTGTGTTGAATTTGTAGATTGCTTTTAGCAGTATTGTCATTTTCACAATATGTATTCGACCCATCCATGAGCATGGGATGTGTTTCCATTTGTTTGTGTCATCTATTATTTCTTTCAGCAGTGTTTTATAGTTTTCCTTGTAGACATCTTTCACCTCCTTGTTTAGGTATATTCCTAAATTTTTTTTCAGCTATTGTAAAGGGGGTTGAGTTCTTGATGTGATTCTCAGCTTGGTTGCTGTTGGTGTATAGAAGAGCTGCTGATTTGTGTACATACATTTTGTATCTGGAAATATTGCTGAATTCTTTTGTCAGTTCTAGGAGCTTTCTGGAGGAGTCTTTAGAGTTTTCTGGGTAAACGATCCTATCATCAACAAAAAGCAACAGTTTGACTCCTCTTTATCGATTTGGATGCCCTTTATTTCTTTCTGTTGTCTGATTGCTCTGGCTAGGACTTCCAGTACTATGTTGAAGAGGAGTGGTGAGAGTGGGCATCCTTGTCTTGTTCCAGTTCTCAGAGGGGATGCTTTCAACTTTTCCCCATTCAGTATTATGTTGGCTGTGGGTTTTTCATAGACGTCCCTTATATGCCAATTTTCCTGAGAGTTTTAATCATAAAGTGATGCTGGATTTTGTTGAATGCTTTTTCTGCATATTTTGAGATGATCATGTGATTTTTGTTTTTAATTGTTTATGTGGTGTATCACATTTACTGACTTGTTTATGTTAAACTATCTCTGCATCCCTGGTATGAAACCCATTTGATCATGGTGGATTATCTTTTTGATATGTTGTTGGATTCAGTTAGTGAGTATTTTGTTAAGGATTTTAGCATCTGTGTTCACCAGGGATATTGGTCTGTAGTTTTCTTTTTTGGTTATGTCCTTTCCTGGTTTTGGTATTAGGGTGATACTGGCTTCATTGAATGATTTAGGGAGGGTTACCTTTTTATCTTGTGGAATAGTTTCAATAGGATTGATACCAATTCTTCTTTGAATGTCTGGTAGAATTCTGCTGTGAATCCATTTGGTCCTGGACTTTTTTTCTTGGTAACTTTTAAATTACCATTTCAATCTCACTGCTTGTTATTGGTCTATTCAGGATATCTAATTCTTCCTGATTAAAGCTAGGAGGGTTATATCTGTCCAGGAATTTATCCATCTCTTCTACGTTTTCTAGTTTATGCGTGTAAAGGTGTTCATAGTAGCCTTGAATAATCTTTTGTATTCCTGTGGTGTCAGTTGTAATATCTCCCATTTTGTTTCTTATTGAGCTTATTTGGATTTTCTCTCTTCTTCTCTTGGTTAATCTTGCTAATGGTCTATCAATTTTATTTACCTTTTCAAAGAACCAGCTTTTTGTTTCATTTATCTTTTGTATTGTTTTTGTTTGTTTGTTTCAATTTCATTTAGTTCTGCTCTGATCTTAGTTATTTCCTTTCTTCTGCTGGGTTTGGGTTTGGTTTGTTCTTGTTTCTCTAGTTCCTTGAGGTGAGACCTCAGATTGTCTGTTTGTGCTCTTTCAGACTTTTTGATATAGGTGTTCAGGGCTATGAACTTTCCTCTTAGCATCATCTTTGCTGTGTCCCAGTGGTTTTGATAGGTTGTGTCACTACTGTCATTCAGTTGAAGAATTTTTTAAATTTCCATCTTGATTTCATTTTTGACCCAGTGATCATTCAGGAGCAAATTATTTAATTCCATGTATTTGAGTGGTTTTGAAGGTTCCTTTTTGAATTGATTTCTATTTTTATTCCACTGTGGTCTGAGAGAGTGCTTGATATAATTTCAATTTTCTTAAATTTATTGAGGCTCATTTTGCGACCTGTCATATGGTCTATCTTGGAGAAAGTTCCACGTGCTGAATAGAATGTATATTTTTTGGTTGCTGGATGAAATGTTCTGTATATATCTGTTAGGTCCATTTGTTCCAGGGTATAGTTTAAATCCATTGTTTCTTTGTAGACTTTCTGTCTTGATGACCTGTTCAGTGCTGTCAGTGGGGTATTAAAGTCCCCCACTATTATTATTATTATTATTATTTTTATTTTTTATTTTTTTGAGACAGAGTCTCACTCTGTCGCCCAGGCTGGAGTGCAGTGGTGCAATCTTGGCTCACTGAAAGCTCTGCTTCCCAGGTTCACACCATTCTCCTGCCTCAGCCTCCCAGGTAGCTGGGACTATAGGCGCCCGCCACTGCGCCTGGTTTTTTGTATTTTTAGTAGAGATGGGGTTTCACTGTGGTCTCGATCTCCTGACCTCATGATCCGCCTTCCCCGGCCTCCCAAAGTGCTGGGATTACAGGCGTGAGCCACTGTGCCCAGCCTGTCCCCCACTATTATTGTGTTGCTGTCTATCTCATTTCTTAGGTCTATTAGTAATTGCTTCATAAATTTGGGAGCTCCAGTGTTAGGTGCATATATGTTTAGGATTGTGATATTTTCCTGTTGGGCAAGGCCTTTTATCATTATATAATGTCCCTCTGTCTTTTTAAACTGCTGTTGCTTTAAAGTTCGTTTTGTCTGTTATATGAATAGCTACTCCTGCTTACTTTTGGTGTCCATTTGCATGAAATGTCTTTTCCACTCGTTTACCTTAAGTTTGTGCAAGTTCTTTTAAGTGGAGCATTTAGGCCATTTATATTCAATGTTAGTATTGAGATGTGAGGCACCATTCCATTCATTATGCTATATGTTGTCTGTATACCTTGGCTTGTTTTTGTTTTTTAAATTATATTTTTGTTTTATAGGTCTTGTGAGATTTATGCTTTAAAGACGTTCCGTTTTGATGTGTTTCCAGGATTTGGTTCAAGATTTAGAGTTCCTTTTAGCAGTTCTTGTAGTGGTGGCTTGGTACAGGCAAATACTCTCAGCATTTGTCTGAAAAAGACTGTGTCTTTCCTTCATATATGAAGTTTAGTTTTGCTGAATACAAAATTCTTGGCTGATAATTGTTTTGTTTGAGGAGACTGAAGATAGTGCCCCAATCCCTTCTAGCTTGTAGGGTTTCTGCTGAGAAATCTGCTATTAATATAATAGGTTTTCCTTTATAGGTTACCTGGTGCTTTTGTCTCACAGCTCTTAAGATTCTTTCCTTCACCTTAACTTTAGATAACCTGATTACATTGTGCTTAGGCAATGATATTTTTGTGATTCATTTCCCAGGTGTTCTTTGTGCTTCTTGTATTTGGATGTCTAGGTCTTTAGCAAGGCTGGAGATGTTTTCCTTGATTATTCCCCCAAATATGTTTTCCAAACTTTTAGATTTCTCTTCTTCTTCAGGAACACTGATTATTCTTAGGTTTGGTCTTTTAACATAATCCCAGACTTCTTGGAGGTTTTGTTCATATTTTCTTATTCTTTTTTGTCTCTGTTGGATTGGGTTAATTCAAAGATCTTGTCTTTGAGCTCTGAATTTCTTTCTTCTACTTGTTTAATTCTATTGCTGAGACTTTCCAGAGCATTTTGCATTTCTATAAATGTGTCCATTGTTTCCTGTAGCTTTGATTGTTTTTTATTTATGCTATCTATTTCCTTGAATATTTCTCCCTTCACTTCTTGTATCAGTTTTTGGATTTCCTTAGATTGGGCTTTGCCTTTCTCTGGTACCTCCCTGATTAGCTTTATAACAAACCTCCTGAATTCTTTTTTGGGTAAATCAGGGATTTCTTCTTGGTTTGGGCCCATTGCTGGTGAGCTAGTGTGATTCTGGGGATTGTTAAAGAACCTTGTTTTGTCATATTACTGGAGTTGGTTTTCTGGTTCCTTCTCACTTAGGTAGCCTCTCTCAGAGGGAAGGTCTAGAGCTGAAGGCTGTGTTCAGATTCTTTTGTCCCATGGGATATTCCCTTGATGTAGTACTCTCCCCCTTTTCCTAATGATGTGGTTTCCTGAGAACCAAGCTATAGTGATTGTTATCTGTTTTCTGGATCTAGCCACCCAGCAAGTCAACCAGGCTCCAGGCTGATACTGGGGATGGTCTGCACAGAGTCCTGTGATGTTAACTGTCTGTGGGTCTCTCAGCCATGTATATCAGAATCTGTTCCAGTGGAGGTGGCAGGGGGGTGAAATGGACTCTGTGAGGGCTCTTAGCTTTGGCGGTTTAATGCACTATTTTATGCTGGTTGGCCTCCTGCCAAGAGGTGGCACTTTCCAGAGAGCATCAGCTGTGGTAGTATGGGGAGGAACAGGCAGTGGGTGGGGCCCTAGAACTCCCAAGAGTATATGCCCTTTGTCTTCAGTTACTAGGGTGGGTAGGGAAGGACTATTGGGTGGGGGCAGGGCTAGGCATATCTGAGCTCAGGCTCTCCTTGGGCGGGTCTTCCTGTGGCTGAGTATTTAGGTTCTCTCCCGGGTCCTGCAGGAGCAATCACTTCCTTCAAGGGGTCTGTGGGTCCTCTCAGGTTTCTTGATTTGTTCTTGCAGTTGTTCTGGAGGAAAAATTCATGATGCAAGTCTCCACATGCTGCTCTGAGTCAGAGCTGCAATCTAGTCTTACCTCCTATCCGCCATGATCCCTCTCAATCCAACATTCAGGCTTTAACCTGTCTTTGGCTTGAAGGTCGCGTTACACCAGGGACCTGCCTCTACCTGCCTCCTGCTGCTATAAAGATAATCATGTGGGCTTTTTTATTCTATTGATATGGCATATGATATTAATTTTCAAATATTAAACCAATCTTGGATTCCTGGAATAAATTCCACTTGGTCTTAGTGTCCAATTCTTTTTATATGTTGCTGGATTTCATTTTAGTATTTTGTTGGATTTGTCTGTTCATATTCATAAGAGATACTGGTCTGTAGTTTTCTTGTGATGTTTGGTTTTGGTATCAGATAATACTGGCTTCATAAACTGAGTGTTCCCTCTTCAATTTTTAAGAATATTTTGTGAGGCTGGGTGCAGTGGCTCATGCCTGTAATCCCAGCACTTTGGGAGGCTGAGGCGGGTGGATCATGAGGTCAGGAGATCGAGACCATCCTGGCTAACACGGTGAAACCCCATCTCTACTAAAAATACAAAAAATTAGCTGGACGTGGTGGTGCATGCCTGTAGTCCCTGTTAGGAGGCTGAGGCAGGAGAATGGCATGAACCCGGGAGGTGGAGCTTGCAGTGAGCCAAGATTGCACCACTGCACTCCATCCTGGGTGACAGAGCAAGACTCCATCTCAAGAAAAGAAAAGAAAAAATATATATATATAGTGAAGATTTGATATTAATTTTTCTTCAAATATTTTTCAAATATTTAGTAAAATTTAGTGGTGAAGCCATCTGGGTGGGTATGGTGTTTTACTGCTTATTCAGTATTTTTGCTTGTTATAAGTCTGTTCAGATTGCCTGATCTTAAGTGGGGTTTGGTAGTTTGTGTCTTTCTAGGAATGTATCCATTTCATCTAAGTTACCTAATGTATTGGCATGCGATTGTTCATACTATTTCTTTATAATCCTTTGTTATTTCTGTAAGATCTGTAGTAATGTCCTTTTTTATTTCTGATTCTAGTAATTTGAGTCTTCTCTTTTTTCTTAGCCTAGCTACAGTTTTGTTAATTTTTAAAAATCTTTTCAGTTTTTGGTTTTATTGTTTTTCTCTTATGCTTTTCAATATCTGTTTCATTAATTTCCATTCTAATATTTATCTTTTCTTTCTTCTGCTTTCTTTAGGTTTAGTTTACTCTTCTTTTTCCAGGATAAAACTAGGTTAATGATTTTAAATTTTTCTTCTTTCTTATTATATGCATGTGCAGCTAGACATTTAACACTGCTTCAGCTTCATTCCATAAATTTTGATATGTTGTGTCTTCATTTTCATTTATGTCAGGGTATTTTTGTATTTCCCTTTTGTTTTCCTCTGATTCATTGGTTATTTAGTAGTGTGCTGCTCAATTTCCATATGCTTGGGAGTTTTCCAAATATTTTCCTGTTGATTTCTGTCTTATTCCAATTTGTCCTGCTATAACAAAATACTTAAGACTGAGTATTTAATAATGAACAGAAATTTATTTAGCACAGTTCTGGAGGCTGGGAAATCGAAGAATGAGGGCGCAGCATCTGGCAGGACCCTTGTGCTGCATCATCCCATGGTGGGAGGTGGAAAGGCAAGAGAGAGCAAGGGGAGGCCAGACCTGCCCTTTTATAACAGTACTCCTCCTGTGATAATGAACACATTTCTGTGATAATGGCATTAACCCATTAATGAGCACATAACCCTCATGACCTAAACACCTCTTAAAGTTCCCACCTCCTGATACCTTCAAAATGGGAATTAACTTTTAGTGTGAGTTTTGGAGTGAATAAAAATTCAAACTATATCAATTCCTAATTTCATTCTATTGTGTAGGAGAACATAATTTATGTATTATATCCTTTTAAATTTAGAGAGGTTTGCTTTATAGCCTAGCATATGGTGGTGTGTTCTAGAGAATGTTCTATGTGCAGTTGAGAAGAATGTATACTTTCTTGTTGTGTGGAGTGTTTTATAGATGTTTGTTAGGTCTATTGTTTATAATGTTAAATCTTTTATTTCCTAGTTGATTTTCTGCTTGGTTATTCATTATAGAAAGTGAGACACTGAAGTCTCCAACTCTTATTTCTGTCAGTTGTGTGCTTTGTGTATTTTAGTGTTTTGTTGTTGGGTGCATACATATTTGTAATTGTTATCTTTTCCTGATAGATTGACCCTTTTATAGTTATAAAATGTCTCTAGGAATTTTTTGTTATAAGTCTATTTTGTATGAGATTAGTATAGCCACTCCAGCTTTCTTGTGGCTGCTGTTTGAATGATGTACCTTTTCTCATCCTTTTACTGTCAGTCTATTTGTATCTTTGAATAAAAGGTGTATCTCCTGTGGACAGCATATAGTTGGGTCTTATTTTTTGTTTTTGTTTGTTTGCTTGTTTTTACACAGGTTTTCTGACAATCTCTGCCTTTTTAATAAATTGTTTAATTCATTCATGTTAAGGAAAAATGCATTTATAGTCTTACCATTATATAATTATCTTTACCTTTACTGGTTCTCTTTGCTTTTTCTGTGGATCCAAGTTACCATTTGGCATATTCACTTGGTTGTTAAAAAAAATTACCAGCAAAGTGGAAAGATGGCCTACTAGAAGCAGCTGCCATTGGTGGCTCCCACTGAGAAGAATGAAAATGGTGAGTGAATCCTGCACCTTCAGCTGAGGTACCCAGGTTCTCTTATTGAGACTGACTAGGTGGTTGGCACAACCCATGGAGAGTTGGGAAAAGCAGGGTGGAGCGATGGACCACTCAGGAGCACCATGGGGCAAGAGGAGCTCCCATCCCCAGCCAAGGGAGGCAGTGACTGATTGTGCTACCTGCCTGGAAAACCATGTTTTTTTCCACAGATCTGTGCAACTCACAGATCAGGAAATCCCCTCATGAGCCCAAACCACCAGAGCCTTGGGTCCCAAGTACAGAGCTGTCCAGATGCTCAGGTTGCAGCTAGTGGCAGCTGGCTAGAGACTGCCTAAGACAACTGAGTACCTAGGGGGAGGGGCGGCCACCATCACTGCAGCTCCAGTCTGCCGTTTTCCTCTGCTGGTGCGGGGAAGACTGGGTAGTTTGAACCAGGAGGAATTTCCCACAGCACAGCACAGTGGCTGTGCCAGATCATGGCTAGACTGCTGCTTTAGGTGGGACCCAGATCCATTCCCCGTCAATGGGCAGGGCCTCCCTGTGGGAATTTCAGCAACTCCAGCCAGAGGTTTACAAACAGAACTCTGATCTCCCTGGAATGGAGTCCTTAGGGGCATGGGCAGCTGTGATCTCCACAACTCAGTAGACATAATCTTTCCTGCCTGCTGGTTCTGAAGAGGCTGGGCAGTCTGGACAAAGAGGAGTCCCTCCAGTGCAGTGCACCCACTCCACCAAGGGGCAGCCAGACTGCTTCTTTAAGCAGGCCTCAGATCCCAAGCCTCCTGACTGGGTGAGATCCCCCAACATGGGTTGTCAGGAATCTTATACGGGAGCGTTCCCACCAGCATCAGGTTGGTGTCCCTCTGAGATTGAGCTCCCAGAGGAAGGATCAGGCAGCCATCTTCGGTGTTCTACAGCCTCCACTGGTGACACTTCCAGGTGCAGGAGGGATCCAGGTGAATAGGGTCTGGAGTGGACCCCCAGCAAACTGCAGCAACCCTACAGAAGAGGGGCCTAGCTGTTAAAAGAAAGAAAGCAACAACAACATCAACAAAAAAAGACCCCACAAAACCCCATCCAAAGGTCAGCAGCCTCAAAGATCAAAGGTAGATAAGCTCACAAAGATGAGAAAAAAATCAATGCAAAAACGCTGAAAACTCAAAAAGCCAGAGTGCCTCTTCTCCTTCGAATGACTGAAAACACCTCTCCAGCAAGGGCACAGAACTGGACAGAGGCTGAGATGGATGAACTGACAGAAGTAGGCTTCAGAATGTGGGTAATAACGAACTCCATTGAGCTAAAGGAGTTATGTTCTAACCCAGTGCAAAGGAGCTAAGAACCATGATAAAACATTACAAGAGCTGTTAACCAGAATAACCAGTTTACAGAGGAACATAAATGATCTGATGGAGCTGAAAAACACAACTCGAGAACTTCACAATGCAACCACAAATATCAATAGCCAAATAGACCAAGTGGAACAAAGAATCTCAGAGCTTGAAGACTATCTTGCTTAAATAAGACAGGCAGACAAGATTAAAGAAAAAAGAATGAAAAGGAATGAACAAAACTTCTGAGATCTATGAGATTATGTAAAAGACTGAACCTACAACTGATTGGGGTACCTGGAAGAGATGGGGAGAATGGCACCAAGTTGGAAAGCATACTTCAGGATATCATTCAGGAGAACTTACCCAAACCAGCAAGACAGGCCAACATTCAAATTCAGGAAATCCAGAGAACCCCAGTAAAATACTCCATGAGAAGATCAGCCCCAAGACACATAATCATCAGATTCCTCAAGGTCAAAATGAAGGAAAAAATGTTAAGGGCAGCCAGAGAGAAAGGCCAGGACACCTGCAAAGGGAAGTCCATCAGACTAACAACAGAATTCTCAGTGGAAACCCTACAAACCAGAAGAGATTGGAGGCCATATTCAACATTCTTAAAGAAAAGAATTTCCAATCCAGAATTTTATATATGGTCAAATTAAGATTCATAAATGAAGGAGAAATAAAATCCTTTTCAGACAAGCAAATGCTGAGGAATTCATCACTACCAGGCCTGCCTTGCAGGAGCTCCTGAAGATAGCACAAAATACGGAAAGGAAAAACTATTACCAGCCTCTACAAAAAGACACTGAAGTACACAGACCAGTGACACTGTGAAGCAACTACATTAATAAGTCTGCAAAATAACCAGCTAGCATTATGATGACAGGATCAAGTTCACACATAACCATACTAACTTTAAATGTAAATGGACTAAATGTCCCAATTAAAAGACACAGAATGGCAAGCTGGATAAACAGTTAAGACCCATCAGTGTGCTGTATTCAAGAAACCCCTCTCACATGCAAAGACACATGAGGCTCAAAATAAAGAAGTGGAGGAAAATTTACCAAGCAAATGGAAAACAGAAAAAAACAAGGGTTGCAGTACTAGTTTCTGACAAAACAAATCTTCAACCAACAAAGATTAAAAAAAAGAAGGGCATTACATAATGATAAAGGGTTCAATTCAACAAGAAGAGCTAACTGTCCTAAATATATACGCAGCCAATACAGGAGCACCCAGATTTATAAAACAAGTTTTTAGAGACCTACAAAGAGACTTAGACTCTCGCACAATAATAGCGGGAGACTTTAAATACCCCACTGTCAATATTAGTTAGATCATCAAGAGAGAAAATTAACAAAGATATTCAGAACTTGAACTCAGCTCTGGATTAAGTAGACCTGATAGATATCTACAGAACTTTCCACTCAAAAACAACAGAATATACATTGTTCTTGGCACCACATGGCACTTACTCTAAAATTGATCACATAATTGGAAGTAAAACCCTCCTCAGCAAATTCAAAAGAACTGAAATTATAACAGTCTTTCAGACCACAGCAGAATCAAAATGGAACTCAAGATTAAGAAGCTCACTCAAAACCACACAACTACATGGAAACTGAACAACCTCCTCCTGAATGACTCCTGGGTAAACAATAAAATTAAGGCACAAATCAAGAACTTATTTGAAACTAATGAGAACAAAGAGACAATATACCAGAATCTCTGGGATGCAGCTAAAGCAGCATTAAGAGGAAAATTTATAGCACTAAATGCCCACTTCGAAAAGCTAGGAGGATCTCCAATTGACATCCTAACATCACAACTAAAAGAACTAGAGAACCAAGAGCAAACAAACCCCAAAGCTAGCAGAAGACAAGAAATAACCAAGATCAGAGCAGAACTGAAGGAAATAGAGACGTGAAAAACCCTTCAAAAAAAAAATCAACGAATCCAGGAGCTGGCTTTTTGAAAAAAATTAATAAAATAGATAGACTGCTAGCTAGACAAAGAAAAGTGAGAAGAATCAAATGGACACAATGAAAATGATAAAGAGAATATCACCATTGACCCCACAGAAATACAAACAACCATCAGAGAATACTATAAACATCTCTATGCACATGAACTAGAAAATGTAGAAGAAATTGATAAATTCCTGAATACATAGACCCTCCTAAGACTGAACCACAAAGAAGTTGAATCTCTGAATAAACCAATAATAAGTCCTGAAATTGAGGCAGTAAGAAATAGCCTACCAACCAAAAAAAACCCAGGACCAGAAGGATTTACAGCTGAATTCTACCAGAGGTACAAAGAGGAGCTGGTTCCATTTCTTCTGAAACTATTCCAAACAACAGAAAAGGAGGGACTCCTCCCTAACTCATTTTATGAGAGGAGCATCATCCCGATACCAAAACCTGGCAGAGATAAAACAAAAAAACAAAACTTCAGACCAATATGACTGATGAACATTCATGCAAAAATTCTCAATAAAATACTGGCAAACCAAATCCAGCAGCACATCAAAAAGCTTATCCCACCATGATCAAAGTGGCCTCATCCCTGGGATGCAAGGCTGGTTCAACATATGCAAATCAATAAACATAATTCATCACATAAATGGAACAAAAGACGAAAACCACATGATTATATCAATAGACACAGAAAAGGTCTTCAATAAAATTCAACATCCCTTCACATTAATACTTTCAATAAACTGGATATTGAAGGAATATGTCTCAAAATAATAAGAGCCATTTATGACAGATCTACAGCCAATTTCATACCGAATGAGCAAAAGCTGGAAGCATTCCCCTTGAAAACTGGCACAAGACAAGGATGCCCCCTCTCACCACTCTTATTCAACATAATATTGGAAGTTCTAGCAAGGGAATCAGGCAAGAGAAAGAAATAATGGATATTCAAATAGGAAGAGAGGAAGTCAAACTGTCTCTGTTCACAGATGACATGATCCTATGTCCAGAAAACCCCATTGTCTCAGCCCAAAAGGTTGTTTTTGTTGTTGTTGTTTTTGTTTGTTTGTTTTTTGAGATGGAGTCTTGCTCTGTTGCCAGGCTGGAGTGCAGTGGCACAATCTTGGCTCACTGCAACCACCGCCTCCCAGGTTCAAGCAATTCTCCTGCCTCAGCCTCCTGAGTAGCTGGGACTACAGGCACACACCACCACACCTGGCTAATTTTTGTATTTTTAGTAGAGACAGGATTTCACCATGTTGGCCAGGATGGTCTTGATCTCTTGACCTCGTGATCCACCCACCTCGGCCTCCTAAAGTGCTGGGATTACAGGTGTGAGCCACCACGCCCAGCCTCCAAAAGCTTCTTAAACTGATAAGCAACTTCAGCAAAGTCTCAGGATACAAAATCAATGTGCAAAAGTGACAAGCATTTCTATACACCAACAGACAAGGCAGAGTGCCAAATCATAAGTGAACTTCCATTTACAATTGCTACAAAGAGAATAAAATACCTAGGAATACAGTTAACAAGGGAAGTGAAGGACCTCTTCGAGGAGAACTACAAACCACTGCTCGAGGAAATCAGAGAAGACACAAACAAATGGAAAAACATTCCATGCTCATGGATAGGAAGAATCAATATCGTGAAAATGGCCATACTCCCCAAAGTAATGTATAGATTCAATGCTATTACCATTTGACTACCATTGACATTCTTCACATAATTAGAAAAAAAGCTATTTTAAAATTGATATGATACCAAAAAAAGCCCATATAGCCAAGACAATCCTAAGCAAAAAGAACAAAGTTGGAGGCATCATGCTATTGGACTTCAAGCTATACAACAAGGCTACAGTAACTAAAACAGCATGGTACTGGTACAAAAACAGACACATAGACCAGTGGAACAGGATAGGAACCCAGAAGTAAGATTGCCCATCTACAACCATCTGATCTTTGACAAACATGACAAAAACAAGCAATGGGGAAAGGATTCCCTATTTAATAAATGGTGCTGGGAGAACTGGCTATCCATATGCAGAAAATTAAAACTGGACCCCTTCCTTACACCTTATACAAAAATTAACTCAAGATGGATTAAAGACTTAAATGTAGAACCCCAAACTATAAAAACCCTAGAAGAAAATCTAGGCAATACCATTCAGGACATAGGCACGGACAGAGATTTCATGATGAAAACATCAAAAGCAATTGCAACAAAAGCAAAAGGAAATTGACAAATAGGATCTAATTAAACTGAAGAGCCTCTGCACAGCAAAAGAAACTATCATCAGAGCAAACAGACCACCTACAGAATGGGAGAAAATTTTTGCAATCTATTCATCTGACAAAGGCCCAATATCTAGAATCTACAAGGAACTTAAAACAAATGTACAAGAAAAAACCAACCTCATTAAAAAGTGTGCAAAGGACATGAACAGACACCTGTCAAAAGAAGACATTCATGCGGCCAACAAATATATGAAAAAAAGCTCAATATCGCTGATCATTAGAGAAATGCAAGTCAAAACCACAAATGAGATACTACTGTCTCACACCAGTCAGAATGGCAACTATTAAAACGTCAAAAAACAACAGATGCTGGTGAGGCTGCAAAGAAATAGGAATGCATTTACAGTGTTGATGGGAATGCAAATTAGTCCAATCATTGTGGAAGACAGTGTGGCAATTGCTCAAAGACCTAGACCCAGAAATACCATTTGACCCAGCAATCCTATTACTGGGTATATACCCAGCGGAATATAAATTATTCTATTACAAAAATATATGCACGTGTATGTTCATTGCAGCACTATTCACAATAGCAAAGGCATGGAATCAACCCAAATGGCTGTCAATGGCAGGCTAGATAAAATGTGGTGCATTTACACCATGGAATACTATTCAATCATAAAAAGGAATTAGATTGTGTTCTCTGCAGGGAGATGGATGGAGCTGGAAGCCATTATCCCCAGCAAACTAACGCAGGAACAGAAAACCAAACACCACATGTTCTCACTTATAAGTGGGAGCTGAACATTATGAACACATAGACACACAGAGGGGAACAACACACACTGGGGCCTGTTGGGGGGACACTGGGGGAGGGAGAGCATCAGGAAAAATAGCTAATGCCTGCTGGGCTTAGGTGATTGGTTGATAGGTGCAGCAAATCACCATGGCACATGTTTGCCTATGAAACAAACCTGCACATCCTGCACATGTACCCCAGAACTTAAAAATTTTTAAAAATTGCCATCGGGGGTCACTTGCTTTCAGTCTGATGGACTTTCTTTAATATTTATGGTGATGTCAGCCAACAACAAAATTTGCTTATCTAAGAATGTCCTTATTTTGCTTTCATTTTTCAAAGGTGTATACCTTTTGTATATCTTATTTGGAGAACTGTCTTACAGCTTTTTCTTTTTCAAAATTGCTTTGTTTATTCAGAGTGTCTTTAGATTCTATATCAATTTTAGAATGAGTTAGTCTTTCTGCAAAAACCATAATTAGAATTTGGATAGGGATTGCCTTGAATCTGTAGATGGCTTTGAGTAGTACTGACATCTTAACAATATTAAGACTTCCAATCCATGAACATAAGATGTCTTTCCACTTATTTCTTTGTATTGTTCGATGTTTTCAATTCAATGTTTTGTACTTTTCATTTTATAAGTCTTTCATCTCCTTGGTTAATTCCTAAATATTTTTTGATGCTATTGTCAATGGAATTGTTTTCCTGATTTCCTTTTCAAATTATTCATTGTGAGTGTATGAAAATGCAACTATTTTTGTGTGTTGACCTTGTATCCTGCTATGTTGCTAAATTTATTAGTGCTACTTTTTTTTTGTGGAATCTTTAGGCCTTTCTACATATGAGATTATATCATTGGCAGAGATAATTTGAATTATTTCTTTCCAATTTAGAATCCTTTTTTTCTTGCCTAATTGCTCTAAGAGCTTCCAGTTCTGTGTTGAGTGGAAGTGACAAATGCAGTCATCCTTGCTGTGTTTCTGATCTTATCAGAAAAAGCTTCTGCAGATTTTCACTACTGAGTATGATGTTTGTTGTGGATTTTCATATATGGACTTCATTATGTTGAAGTAGTTTCCTTTTATTCCTAGTTGTTTTTTTCTTTAATCATTATAGGGTACTGAATTTTGCCAAATGCCTTTGCTGCATCAATTGAGATGATCACATGTGTTTTTTCCCCTTCATTCCATTAATATGGTGTATTACATTGATTGTTTTATATATTGAATCATCCTTACATTCCAGGAGTAAACCCCACTTTGTAATGCTATATAGTGTTTTTAATATGCTGCTGAAGTCAGTTTGCTAGTATTTTATTGAGGATTTTTGCATCAATGTTCAGAAGGAATCATGGTCTGTAGTTTTCTGTTTTTGTAGTGTCTGACTTGTTCCAGTATCAGGATAATGCTTGCCTCAAAGAGTAAGTTTGAAAGTTTTCCCTCAACTTTCTGAAAAAGTTTAAAAAGGATTAGTGTTAGTTATTTAAATGTTTGGTAGAATTCACCAAGGAAGCCATCAGGTTTTTGTCAATAGATCTTTTATTACTTAATCATTCTCCTTACTAGTTATAGGTCTACTCAGATTTTCTATTTCTTCATGATTAGTCTTGATATGTTTTGTGTTTTTAGGAACTTGTCTATTCTAGGTTTTTCCATTTGTTGGCATACAATTGTGCATGGTATTTTTTAATGCTTTTTATTACTGTAGAATTGGTAATGTTTCCAATTTTATTTCTGATTTTAGTAATCTGTCTTCTTTTTTTCTTGGTCCATCTAGCTAAAATGTCAATTTTGTTGATCTTTTCAAAGAAACCATTTTTGGCTTTCTTGATTTTCTCTGTTTTTCTATTGTCTCTCATCTATTTCTGCACTAATCCTTACTTCTGCTAACTTTGGGTTTAGTTTGTTCTTCTTTTTTAGTTTCTTAAGTTGTAATGTTAGTTTGTTAATTTGAGGTCTTTCTTGGTTTTTAATGTAAGCATTTATAGCTATAAATTGCTTCTTTAGCACTGCTTTTGCTGGGTCCCATAAGTTTTGGTACATTGTTTTTATTTCCAAGTATTTTCTAATTTTTCTTGTTATTTCTTCTTTGATCCATTGGTTGTTTGAAAGTGTGTTAATTTTCACTAATTTCTGTATTTTCTCAGTTTTCCTTCTGTTATAGATTTTTAACTTTATCCCAGTTTGGTTTAAGGAGAGACTTTGTATATTTTTAAATCTATTGAGACTTAATTTGTGGCCTAACATATTGTCTATCCTGGAAAATGTTCCATGTGAACTTGAGAAGAATGTGTATTCTATTTTTATTGTTGGGTAGAATGTTCTGCATATGTCTGTTAGACCTAGTTAGTTTATTGTGCCATTTAAAGCCTCCATTTCCTTACTTATGTCTTACTGTTCCATCCATTATTCAAAGCAGGGCACTGACATTTCCAACTATTATTATAGAACTGTCTATTTCTCCTTTCTCCCTTCTATTGTCAGTTTTCATTTCATATATTTTGATGATCTGTCATTGTATGTGTAAATGTTTACAATTGTTACATCTTGCTGAATTGAATCTTTTATTAATGTCCATCATTTCTTGTAATCATTTTTTATTTAAACTATATTATTATAGCTACCTCTGCTCCCTGTTGATTACTATTTGCATGGAATATCTTTTTTTTTTTTTTTTTTTTTTTGTGAGAGAGGGTCTTACTCTGTCTCCCAGGCTGGAGTACAGTGTTGTGATCTTGGTGCACTGGAATCTCCACCCATCAGGCTCAAGCAATATTCCCACCTCAGCCTCCTGAGAAAGCCACAATGCCCAGCTAATTTTTGTATTTTTTTTGTAGAGATGTGGTCTCTTCATGTTGCCTAGGCTGGTCTCAAATTCCCGGGCTCAAGAAAACCACCTGCCTCAGCCTCCCAAAGCGCTGGGATTATAGACATGAGCCACTGTGCCCAGCGAATATATTTTTCCATCCTGTCACTCTCAATATATTAATACTGTGTCTTTGGATGTGAGTCTCTTGTAGACAGCATACAGTGAGATCCTGTATTTTTTTTCCCCATTCTGCCAATCTCTGTCCATTTAATCTATTTACAGATAAAGTAATTATCAATAAGGAGAGTCTTACTTCTGTCATTTCATATTCTATATGCCTTATATCTTTTTCATTTCTTGTATTGCACCCTTCTTTTGTGTGTGTGTGTTTTTTTAATGAAACATTTAAATCCCTTTCTCACTTCCTTTTGTGCATACAGCCATGCATTGCTTAACAACAGAAATATGTTCTGAGAAATGTGTTTTTAGGTGATTTCATCATTGGGGGAACAACATACAGTGTATATGTATCTACACAAACCTAGCCTACAACACACCTAAGCTATATGATATAGCCTATTGCTCCTGGGTTACAAACCTGTCCACCATGTAACTGTACAAAATACTGTAGGAAATTGTAATGCACTGGTATTTGTGTATCTAAACACATGTCCAAATTTAGAAAAGGTACAGTAAAAATACAGTATAAAGGATTAAAATCAGTACACTTGTACAGGGCACTCAGTCCATTGTATGTTGCTTATAACAGAACACCTGAAATTGGCTACATTATAAGAAAAACATGAATTTATTTCTTAGAATTATAGCAGCTGAGAAGTCCAAGGTTGAGGGCCACATCAGGGCAGGGTCTTCTTGCTGGTAGGGACTCTCTGCAGACTCCCAAGGTAGTGCAGGGCATCATATGGTGGGGGCGCTGAGCATGCTAGCTCAGGTCTTCATCTTCTTACAAAGCCATCAGCCCCATTCCCATGATAATCCATTAATCTATCAATCCTTGAATAGATTAATCCAATCACCTCTTAAGGGCTCCACCTCTTAATACTGCCACATTGGGGATCACTCAAATCATAGTAAGTACTTACCATTAATGGAGCTGGTAGAACTCAAAGTTATTTTGGGTGTGAGTAAGTGGTGAGTGAATGTGAAGGCCTAGGACATTACTGTACACTACTATAGACTTTATAAACATTGTACACTTAGACTACACTAAACATAATTTTTCTTCAATAATAAATTAACCTTAGCTTACTGTAACTTTATAAACTTTCAAATGTTTTTAAATTTTTGACTATTTTGTAAAAACATTTAGCTTAAAACACATTGTACAACTGTGCAAAACATTTTTAGACATCTTTATAAACTTTTTTCTCTAAAAATTTTTTATTTTTTACATTATAAACTTTATTATTAAAAGCTAAAAACTGTCAATAAACTAGGTATTGGTGGACCGTATCTCAAAATAATAAGAGCTATTTATGACAAACCCACAGCCAGTATCATACTGAATGGGCAAAAACTAGGAAGGATTCCCTTTGAAAACCGGCACAAGACAAGGATGCTCTTTCTCACCACTCCTACTCAACATAGTATTGGAAGTTCTGGTCAGGGCAAACAGGCAAGAGAAAGAAACAAAGCATATTCAAATAGGAAGAGAGGAAGTCAAATTGTCTCTGTTTGCAGATGACATGATTGTATATTTAGAAAACCCCATCATCTCAGCCCAGAATCTCCTTACTCTGATAAGCAACTTCGGCAAAGTTTCAGGATACAAAATCAATGTGCAAAAATCACAAGCATTCTTATACACCAATAACAGACAAACAGAGAGCCAAATGATGAGTGAACTCCCATTCACAATTGCTACTAAGATAATGAAATACCTAGAAATACGACTTACAAGGGATGTGAAGGACCTCTTCAAGGAGAACTACAAACCACTGCTCAAGGGAATAAGAGAGGATGCAAACAAATGGAAAAACATTCCATGTTCATGGATAGGAAGAACCAATATCGTGAAAATGGCCATACTGCCCAAAATAATTTATAAATTCAATGCTATCCCCATCAAGCTACCACTGACTTTCTTCACAGAATTAGAAAAAACTACTTTAAATTTCAATATATTGGCCCACTACCTTCTGGCCTCTAGTTTTGATGAGAAATCTGCTGATAATCTTATTGAGCAGCAGTCCCCAACCTTTTTGGCACCAGCGACTGGTTTCGTGGAAGACAATTATTCCACAGACCAGGGGGCACAGGACGATGGTTTTGGAATGGAACTGTCCCATCTCAGATCATCAGGCATTAGATTCTTAGAAGGAGTGTGCAACCTCGATCCCTGGCACGTGCAGTTAGTTCATAAGAAGGCTTGCATGCCTACGAAAATCTAATGTCACCACTGATCTGACAGGAGGCAGAGCTCAGGTGGTAATGCTCACTCACCCACCACTCACCTCTTGCTGTGTGGTCTGGTACCTAACAGGCCACAGACTGTTAACAGTCTGTGGCCCAGGGCTTGGGGACCTGTTACTGAGGATCCTTTGTATGTAACAAGTTGCTTCTCTCTTGTTGCTTTCAAAATTCTCTGGCTTTGGCTTCTGAAATGTTGGTATCTGTGTGGTCTCTTTGAGTTCATCTTACTTGGAATTTGTTGAGCTACTTGGATGCTTATATTCAGGTCTTTCATCAAATTTAGGAAGTCTTCAGCCATTATTTCTTCAAGTATTCTCTCTCTCCCTCAACCCCGCTTCTGGAACTGCCAACATGAAGGCCAGCACTGTGGCAGGAACCAGGCAAATACTGGAGGTTAGTTATTTCTCTGCCATGTACTCCCCATTGGTTTATGCTGATCATTCCAGTAGAACCACTTTGAAATCAATCAGCTATATTCACAATCTGAAATCAAACACAATAACCAGTTTGCATAAATATAACATCTAAAAAACCATCTGCACCAAAACAGATAGAACCAAAATACAAATAACCCACAAGAAAAAGTAAGAAGTACATGGAGGTTATAATTCTTAATAGAAAGAGACTCCTACATGTCAGTAAGAAAAAACTTGACCATAAGGACTGCCAAATCTGAACAAAATACATCAGATAAGAACTAAAAATGGCCATGAACACGAGGACATATTCAACATGACCAGACACAACACTTATTTGCCTATCAAATTGTTAAAGAGTTATTTTAATCTTGAGCACATGTCCATTGCCAACATTACTTGGTATCTGCAAAGAGGCCTTTTCCATGCTGTCATCCTGCCCCTCTGGAGGGCAGCAGGTACCCAAAGCTTCACACCTGGCGTGAACTCTGACCCACTCACTCTACCTATAAGAACCGAGCCCAAGGCAGTAATTGTAATCATGGCAGTGTAAACATGCATCTGGGCTCACTGCAGTCCTGTTCAAACAACGCTGATGTACGGCAATACAGCAAATACTACATTTACTCATGGCACACTTGTAAAATACAGCCACTGAAACATGTAGAAGAATATATGTAATAGATTTTAAAGTCTATAATTTATTAAGTACAAAAGCAAATTATTTAAAAAAGCACTTGATCCTAATTTTGTAAAAAATTTTTAAAAAGAAAAAAATAAATCCCTGAGAGGGTTTATGTTACATACGAATGCTGCTATTTACTCAGAGGTAGAATTATAAGAAATTTTAACTTTCTTTATACTTTAATGTGCTTTCTAGATTTCATGCTATAAGCATAATTGCTTTTATAGTCAGAAAAAAAAGCAAAATAAGATACAACCTATTCGGGGTAATTTAAAAACCCTTTTCACACATTTCAAAATGCAGAATTACAAAGTCAATAACTTTTATTAACATAATGATATAAAAATTTTAGTGTGATATACAGAATTCCCAGAGTAATTCTAAAACATTTTAATGCACTTCTTAAAATCTTAATTTACAAGACACCTTGTCTTACCACCACTGACCTTTCAATACAAAAAGTTGACAATTTTTGTTTGCTATAAAACTACAACATTAAGATTGGAGTTAGGTAGTTTTTTTTTTTTCTTTCCCTTCCCAGCCATTCTATTGTAAGGAATGTCCGTTAGACTACTTCCCAAACCTCTGTATGTCAACAATAAGTTACATAGATTCTGTACATAATTACAACAGGATTATTAGAATTCCAGTATGTTACAACATACTTTACCACAGTCCAACACCATGGGGAAACAGGGCTACTATGCACAGTGCTATTTGTAGCCAGACAGGAGTAAAACATGAGAGCTGGCCCAGTTAGCCAGGCTCATGTGCAGAGAATTAATAACAGCTTTGTTAGGCACTGATCCAGACTAATTCTGGAAAAACCTGGTTGTTTCTGTGAAGCATGCATGATTCACAAAATTTGCCACCCTCAATACGCCAAAAACCCAACAATTTCATAACATACTCTTCATCAGCTATATAAAAATAATCTATGTCTTAGATTCGTGCTTGACTTCAAATTCTTAGAAGTAACTAAAGGACTTTACATTCTCTGATTTAGGTTCTGTATAATTTTAGATCACTCAGCTTAGTCAAGTTTGAACAAAATAATAAAATGGTTTGGCCAAATTTTATAGGCACACAACTCAAAATGCGAAAAGCAGTGAAGAATGTAACCTTCTCCACCTTCAATACGGGGCAATGCTGTTCCCTGCTCCCCTCAACTGTACTGCCGGTACTCACCAAACAGCACTATGGATATGAAAACCTTAGACTTTACCACAATGCTTCCAAATCTGCTGATTTGGAATAAAAATAATAAATCAGTACACTTCCACGAGAAGAATTAATATTGTAGTGTTAGGAGAACTAGCAATTTAACTAAACAGCATCAAGTTACAAACCAGGAAAGTGATTTAAAACTAAATGCTGGCTTATCTTTCTGAAACAAAGCATCTAAATTTGACAGTCCAAAATGGCACTTATTGAGTGTCCATGACAATATATGCTGACAAGCAGCACACCTCTTTTTTGTTTTTTTAAGACGGCATCTCGCGCTGTCACCCAGGCTGGAGTGCAGTAGCGTGATCTTGGCTCACTGCAAGCTCTGCCTTCTGGGTTCACGCCATTCTCCTGCCTCAGCCTCCCAAGTAGCTGGGACTACAGGCGCCCACCACCACACCCGGCTAATTTTTTGTATTTTTAGTAGAGACGGGGTTTCACCATGTTAGCCAGGATGGTCTCGATCTCCTGACCTCGTGATCTGCTCGCCTCGGCCTCCCAAAGTGCTGGGATTACAGGTGTGAGCCACCGTGGCCAGCCAGCACACCTCTTTCAATAAAGGAACTGGCAGAGGAGGCACTGTGTGTGACCACAGTGCCCTCTGTGAGCAGGGAGGATGGGTCCAGCTTGCTTCCTTTTTCCATCAGCCTCCCTGTGAAACAGAAGTGAGGCAGCTGGTTTGTACTCTGCTATCTTCCCAGAATCAAGTTTCTCCCCGTAAATGGTCTCAAGTTTCTCCCGTAAATTCTATATATGAACTTGTCATTTGAAGTGGGAATAAATAACTGAATTTTAAAAATCAGGAACTATATTTTTAGCCTAAAGAAAGTGCAAACTTGCAGTACAGCAGAGAACAACCTCGGTGCCTGTGATTCCTCACAATGCCCATGCCAGGCCTTTCCTTTCCTTTCCTTGTCTCTCCATCTGTTAAAATACCAGCATCCGTGCTTTTGTAAATGTACTTGGCAGATTCAAAATATTTCTTTAAATAATTCAGGAAGTGCTTTCTAAAAGGAGATGCGGGGACTGTTGAGAGGGATCTGTAAGAGCACAGGAACGGTGAGTCCCGGTGAGTGAGCTCTGCGGTGTCTTCCCACATCACACCTTGGACTGCTGGGGCTCATTCATCTCCGGCACCTGGGCTGGTGTGCTGTGCTCACATGTTGTAGGCCACATAGATGGGGTCCAGCTGGTCAGCCAGGAAGCCATCCCGCAGGTGCATGCGCTGCTTCTCACCCCGAGAGTTGATAGGGATCACCCCTGGGTCCACAATGACCACCACTCCCACGACCAGGTAGTGCTCCTCCAGCACCACGTTGGTCACCAGGGCCACCAGGTCCAGGGCATCCTGCTCTAGCCCATCCAGCTCCACCACCACCACCAGCAGGTTGGTCCAGGTGAATACGGCACTGCAGAGAGAAGACAGACTGGGTCACATGGATACAGGCACAGGTCACAGGGGCCAATGAATGCTTGGGAAAGGGTGGCACAAAGAAGAGTGAAGCCCACCAATGTCACACAGCTATTTAAGGCCATTTACAATCTAAAGATCAGGCCAGATCCATTTTACAGGATGTCTGTTCCAACTAAAGCTTTTACTGAGAATCAGGAGCATTATCTGATGCTGAAAGCTGTACCTGTCCCAACACAAGTTCCCTACAGGTGAAGGAATCAGGAGTCACAACCATGTGAGAAACTCATATTAAAAGTAGAAACACTTCAGGATGAGACCTGTGGAAATCTACATTTCGCCTGTGCATTTGGGGACAATCTCTTAGCTTACAACTTATAAGGAAACGGATAAAAAAACAAGCCAAACCCAAACACAGGCAGCGAGGTGTGCTCTGGCACCATGTTTTGCAGAGTACATCCAGAGGGAGAACCCACAAGAAGTCCTCAGCCCTCTCTGGCAATGCCCGAGGTAGATAGGGCTCGTCTACATGGCACCCAGCTCCACCGCAGACCAGGGTGACAATGCAAGAGGCCTGTGCCCAGGGCCCAGCAGTCCTTGCTCTGCTCCAACCGATGCACAGCACTCATGCCCAGAGGAAGGGCTGGATGGACCATGTGAAGCCGCCCTCCACCTGGGCTCTTACCACTCAGCGATGCTCCTGTGTGCTCGGATGACAGAGGTCTCAATGTCGATGGGGTGGTACCGCATGCCTCTGAGCTCCAGAGTTTCATCCAGAGACCCAACCACATACAGTGCATCGTGCCGCCCTGTGAACAGTGTGTGTTTACACGTGCCCAGAAAGCCGAGGCATGCAGAGTCTGGACACTCGTATCCTCTGAGCCCAAGCAGGGGCTCTCAGGCACAGGGAGGTCTCAACTGAAACATCATGAGGTCGCACACCATGTGCAGAAAGGGGGATGGAGGTCCTGGCAGAGCAGGCTGTTATCTCTGCAGCATGGAACCACCTCAGGAAAGTTACAGCAAGTGTGAGCGTATTATTAAAAATAACTTATCTCTGGGAACGGGACACCATCTATAGGAGCTACCAAAAGTTCTGCCTTATCTGGCCAGCTTGTGGTGGCTGCACAGAGTCCTCTGGACATTGACCACAACCTTGAATGGGTTGTGCATGGGGAAGCCACTGGTAAAGACACAGCGGCAGAGAGACCGGCCTGGCCTCGGGGAGAAGCCTGGTAGCCTTATCACCAACACCGTCCCCCACGCCCTCAGCAGAGGCCAAGGGCCCAAGGACAGTGAGGGGCAGTCATGGAGGGAAAACAGTATTTTCAGAGAAAACCGCTGTCAGAACACCTTCCCCCCACATGGAGCAATACCAGACCACAGCAAGGAGTGAGGTGTGCTAGCAGGTGACTAAGCTCTTGGGGAGCCCAGGTCCTCCCCGCACAGCACTCACGCAGGGCTTCACCACAACCCCTCACCTCCACTGGCATCAGTGAGCTCTGTTCGCCGAAGGAAGCCAAGGTAGCCGGTCCTTGCCCAGATGGTCTGTGTGTCTCCAAAACTCAGCCGGGCACTGAAGTGGTCGGCATGAAGCGCCTCCTCCCCGTAAACTGTGTAGTACCCGGTGGCATTGTGGGGGCTGCTTACCCAGATCTGGTGGGCCCAGAAGACAAGCATGTGATGTGTTACCAACCACCGAGTTCAGATTCTGTCACGAGACATCCACTGGCCAAGAATAATGCTCCAGAAAACACTGAACGAAGTCAGGGCGGATAATATTCATTGTCTCTTATTTTATGAACTAAGTTAAATTACAAGCACAGAAAGCAAACATAACTTTTCTCTCCTTAAATACTGCGTTTCTTCCTTTGACCCAAGAATGTCATCTGTAGGACTCTATCCTACGTGGGTAAGTCGAGAGGGGCAATTCCACCTTCCTCACATCCAACTATTGTTGGTAATAAGAGAGGGCCGGGAGCAACCCACATTCCACAACAGCGACAGGCTGAAGGAATGAGGGTTCTTACAGAGTGGAGAGCGTGCAGCTGCTCAGACTCACAGTAAGACAGAGGCCCTGAAAACAGACGGCACGTCCCGGGGTTAACGTCAGCCCCATGCGTGTGTGTGTGCGTCCACTATCCGTGTTCACGTGTCCACCTGTCTGTTCACGTGTTTGTGTGCACCCGCATATCTACACACGTAAGCATTTTGTGCATCCATGCAGAGACCAAGGAACCAGAGGCCTGTGCCTGCAGGACCAAGTGTCATGGGGCCCTTCTAGAGAGAGTCCGTCCAGAACCCACAGTCAGTTCGACTGGCTCTAAGACGCCCCTGCATGGCAGCGTCTGAAAGAGGAGAAGGGGGTGGCCAATAGGGGCGTTTTCCCTTGAGCATCTGCCACAAGAGGTGGGTCCCCATGCCTGGCTCAGACTCTCCATTTCTTGGGGGCACACCCTTGACTTACAGACCTGGGTTTGTCTGTGCAGGAAGTGGGATGGTTGAGGGGAGGGTCCCTCACACCAGCCACACTCAGGATTGGGACCCAGGACACCTTCCCATCAGGACACGGTAAGACCACCTGAGGGGCCGCACGCTCACACCCTTGTCCCAGTCAGGAGAAGCCGGCTGAGGCTGAGTGATTTCCCTCTGGGCACGGCTTGCTGGAAGCCCCCAGTCTGGCTTCACAGCAGAGCTCACAAATGATGCCTGTGCCCGCCTGGTTTGAAGACATCAATTTGACAGCACATTCCCCAAGAGGATAGGACTAGGAACGTGAGTCCTTATGCTCCCATGACAACAGATCGATCTGCACATTCGGGACATTCGGGACTGCACGTCAAGCTGCCACCACTGCCTGTAAATAATGAGTCATGCCTGTCCCAAATTACAGCAAGATGTACGTGCAATACATGTAGACATTTCAACCCAACAGATTCCTGTATAGCCTCTGTGTTCTCAGGGAGACCCGCACCCTCCACTGTGTCCTCAGGACAAGGGCTCTGAGCTCCCCACACCTCCCAGCTGCAGGTGGAGGCCCTGAACTCTTCTGGTGCAGAGCTCCCTATTGCCAGTTCCCCGTGTCTGTGCTCCTGCCTGGGTGCCAGGGACCACGTGTACGTAGCAGCTGCTGGGTCCTGCACAAGGTAGCTGTTTTCCACACTGCCACTGGTCCCTGTGCAGCTCCTCTCACCTGTCAGTGCCCTCAAACCTAGGGGTTCCCCTCTCTTGGTTAGGTCAACCCAGGGATGAGGCAGTTTGTCCCACAGTACCCCAAAATACTACATATGAACTGGGTCTGGGAGGTACACGGGGGAAGGACCAAATGGCTTCTGGTAGATTCCCAAAGGCAAGTGTTATTCCATAGTTTAGAATTCCAAAATCTGAAGCAAAAAGGGAAGGAAGGTGAAGCTGGTGAGGCTGGAGAGCTCAAGCCCCTCCCATGGGCCCCTGCTCACCTCTCCCAGGTGTGAGTCTCCCAAGGGTCCTTTGGTCTCGGTGTGTGCGATGATGACCTTCACGCCAGGGAGGATCTGGAAGGAGGAGAGCTATGTCCCTTGTTAAAGAAAACATGACACGAGACTCTCTTGATTCAGTGACATTAAAATAACGTCCCTCAGAAGTCGGCCTGCAGGACTGATGTGCTTATGTCAGGTCAGGAAGTTTAGAGGCCGCTCCAAATTTGACTTTGAATTTTGAAAGAAATAAGAGATGTTAATAGAAATAAGCAAAATGACTCCAGTTCCTGAGAAGGGATCCCGTCTTTGGGTGTCAGGAGGGGCAGAGGGTCACTAAGCCTACAAAGACAATCAGCCAGGTGATGCCAGCACACCTGATGGGCATCCATCCAGGGGTGCAGTGACCCTCCTGTGCCCAGCCCTGCAGGAGGCACATGTCTGTCCTAGTTCTTGGCCAGGAACCTGACCATGAGGAAGTTCTTCCTGCCCGTGACTCCGAGTCAGTCCAACCACTGAGCACTGGCTCTGTGCCAATTCAGGACGGCAAGAGGCCACCATCTCTTACCTGGCATCCCAGGCCCGGTCCCAGTGTTCCCTCACTGGGCTCAGGTCAGACCACCTGACTGCACAAGGCCTGGATGCTTGTTCTGTGTCCTCAGCTTCCTCACGTATGAAATGGGGGCAATGACACTGCAGGCTCAGGGCAGGCAAGAGGAGGGGACAAGGGGCCACAGGGAGGTGTGAGCTATGGCTAGCACCAGACCCTCCCCGGCGGAGTGGGACTGTTCTGTTTCCCCAGATGCTGTTGGAGCCTCCATCTCCCTGCATGTCCCAGCTGAGCCCCAAAACCAGAGCTCTTTCCAGGACACAAGCCTATCAGGCCCAAGTGATTGTAACAGCAAAATAGGAAAGAACGTCCAATAAAAGGGGGTGAGCTAAACAATTACAGTGCGGCTGTACATGGCAGGACAGGGAAAAGAGCGACGTGGAGGCCCCATGACCCAGGGAAACCTGCCAAGTTTACACCAAGGATGATGCAGAGCTGTGTGCGATGGCGGCTCACATGTCCCTGTGCTCAGAGAAGGGAGGACGTGCAGCAGCCCACGGCTCCCACAGATGTGCTGTCCACTAAGCTCACCCAACTCCACTCTCGGCTGGTCTACCGCCTAAAGTGACTGTAACAGGGGACATGGGAAGGGAGCTTTTCAAGCCCCTGCACCTGCATGTGAGTTCACTCACTCACGCACTCCTTCTGCTCCCCACACTCAGCCCAGTCCCACCAGCCTCCCTGTAGCTCCCACCTCGAGACCCTCACAGCAGCTGTGCCTTCTGTCCGCAGTCTCACCCCTGCTGCCCTGCAGGAGTCTGTGTCCTGGACATCACATGGCTTGGCAGGGTCCCTCTCTGGACCCCTCTCTGACTCCCCACAGGTGGCTGTGGCCATGGCAGTGAACGGAGTCAGGGTGGCCAAGCTCCTTCTCTTGCCTCTGGGGTTGTGAAGGCACCAGGGCCCCCACAGCCCTCGCTGGATGCGCAGCAGCTGCCCACTCATATCGAGCTCCTTCTCTTGCCTCTGCGGTTGTGAAGGCACCAGGGTCCCCGACTCATATCAAGCCTGGCTTACTCTTCATGCTGCCTTCCTGGGCTGTGTGGCCTTTCCTCCTTCCTTTGAACCCTTCCTGGTTCAGAGGATGCTGTTCTGTGCCTATGTCTGCTGACCTCTTGCAGCATCTCAGTTTTTTCCTGGGAGTCCTCGGGCCATCTTAGGATCCCCCAGATCCCCCACAGGCTCTGGGGGCCTCTTCCCTGCTGACACCCTAAACTAGGGCATGAGATTTTGCCATCTCCAACTTAGGGCCAGGGCCACTCCATTTAACTCTAAATGTGTAGGTGGGCCGGAACCCCCCCTCCATGGCCCTGGCCCCAGAGGCCTGAGGCCTGCCACCCACCCAGTGGGAGTTCTTTATTCCTGCACCTGAAGTTCTCCCTTTCTTGGCTTTGAGCTCAGATGTGTGTTTAAAAACATAACTAATTCTATATACCAGCCGCAAAGGAGGGAAGGAGACTTCTGCAGTAGCCGAGCCCACCCCAACCAGAAGTCGACCTGTGTTCATCAGAGCCGCAGCCCCTAGCACCCTCCACGGGGTGATGCTTCAGACAAAGGTCTCAGACGCGACTCAGAATGCACGCGTCTTGGTTTCCACTACCTTTCCAGACTCCATCAATGGCAGGCTGTGCGGAGAACCCCGTTCTACCAAACGAACCCTAAAAATTAAGGGAAAAATTTCAGTACAAAATTTACTACACAGGTAGTAATGTCTGAAAGGGCAGATCATGATGTTGGAAATGATCACTCTGAGGGTCTGTTGACAACAGTCAGGATGTCAACCTTTCCACAGCACACCTGCCATGAATGGCAGGGACACCCCAACCACGCTGTGGTCCCAAGTGCCGCCACCCACATGCACTCGCCACCCACCCCATGTGCTCACAGCAGCTCACTCTACATTTCGTTTGGGTCCTCCCTGAACCCAGCAAGCCCCTGGCACCCAGTAAGCTAAACCTAGTGTTTACATCAAGCTACAGTGTGGCCATACTTGAGAATCCAGGACTGGGATCTGAGCTTCAAGGCTGGGAGGGGCCCTGATACACATCTGACCACAGACCAGCAAGCACACACTGTATGCACCACCATCGTTTATCAAGATGATACTAAGTCAGATTCTATGACAGCATCAGGTAAGAAACGTTCTTGCCAGTAGATGGATAACTTGTCTTCTATCTGTCCCTATCCCTCTAAAAACCAAATGTCACATGGGTCATCGGGTAAGAAACGTTCTTGCCAGTAGATGGGTTACTTGTCTTCTCTCTGTCCCTGTCCCTCTAAAGAACCAAATGTCACAGGGGCCACTCTTATTCTTCCTGGTTGTGTGACAGATAAAGGGATGTTAACTGCAGCCCTGGGGACACGGGCGCACAGAGATAGACACTGAGCTCCCCTGGGAGGCACGCCTGGAGTGGGGCACACAGCTCTCCTCTTCCTCTTGGTGCAGATGGCCCAATGTAGCCAGCTGTCCTCTCATGTGCCCATCCAGGTGTCCCGGTAGGCCTGACTTGGCCCCACTGTCCTCTAATGCCTGGGTCCCAGGGGTGCATAGTCAGTGCAGACCCGGTCTGCATCGCTTTGCCACTGGGTATCCATGGGGCCTAGGCAGGCTGGGAGCATTACCTGTCATGGCGCAGTGCCCGCATGTCCACGTAGACAGTTGTGGGGTCCGGGCCAGCTGTGCCCTGGAAGGAGAGCAGCAGAGGAACTTCTGTTCAGGGGCCTCACTTACAACTTGTTTCTACAGGCACAGCTGCATGGCAGCTCCTCCCTGGCCCCCGGGGACACCCAAGAAGGTAGCAGCTCTGCTCCCTGCAGTGAGTCTGCCTAGGGGTTCGAGGTCCCCCAGGCAGTCTGATGCTTTCCATCCAAACATCCACAGAGCTTGATAATATTGAGCGAAACACTCAATGACTCTGAAAACACCAAATCATGCCACTTTACATTTCAGTTCCAACAACTTTCTATTCCCACTGGTCTCTTGCTGTGATGAAAACAACATTAGGATTTGAGGGGCATTTCCACCATGCTGTCAGGCAGGGCCTTGCCTCTCACCAACCAGCCTAATTCTATCGGGGACTGCTCGCAGCCGAGACTCACTCAGGTGAGATGGACGGCAGTCTTCACCTTTCTACTCTCTTCCTTTCTGAATCTTACAGTTAACATTAATCCCGACTAAAGGACATTCATTATGTGTCATTTTATTCAATAAGGAACATCAGTTAAATGAGTACTCTGATCAACATCACCCTTAAAGATCCCAGACAACATAACCTATGTCTGCACTGGAATTAAACACCTCTGCACTGGAACTAAACACAGCCCTTCCTCCCAAGGCAATGCTATGAGCATTAACATTTTTTGAAAATAGTTTTACTTTTAAATTTGGTTACAAGGGAGCTTTTGTAATATGTCAAGTAATATCCACTGTGAACAAAGTAAGACAGCAAAAGAAACATGTTTGTCTAGAATTCACGAGAAAGTCACATGAACTCATGGGAGGGGGAAGCACAGAGGCACCAACAAGGTCAAGGTCAAGGTCATACCTGCTCAGCCAGCTTTCCCAGCCTGTTGGGCTGACAGAGGCCAAGGAGGCAGCAGAGTGAGACAGGGAGGAGACAGCCACAGGAAACACACACAGAAGCAGCAGCCACATGAGAAACACAGGGAAAGAGAGAGCAAAACCCACCTCTGTATCTTAAAGAGCAAATGTGAACATCCCATTAACATCATTTCTGCAATCATGTGTGGCATCCATACCCTTCCGACGTCTAGCAAGGAGGCCCCAGGCTTGCAGACGCAGAGCCGCTAACACAAAGGCCAGCACCCACGCTCAGCCACAGCCTACACAGGAAGCGAGCTCACAAAAGGCTCCCGCCCGATCTCCTCTGCTGCGTGACAAGGGTCTGAGGCTTGAGTGGTCAGGGGTCTTTTTGTGGTGAAGAGGGTGTGAGCAGAGCCCCCGCCCTGCCCTGCGTGCACTGCCACTGTGATGGGGAGGCACAAGGCCAAGCAAACACTTTGGAAACAGAGACAGACCTGCACTCAGCCCTGCTCTGGCACGGACAGGTGCCATTCCCTTCCAGCTATTCTTGTACTATGTGGGTGAATAAGGCGTTTGATATGTAGGGTTATCTAAAAAGCCATTTGGTTTTAAGATGTTTTTAGAAAGAAATGAAATTGAGATACTAGTACAAAATCTGGGAAATAGCTGTAGCTATCTGAGGAAGCAATAAACAGAACTGCCGTGAGCTCTTCAATCTCTGAAACTTGGTGCTACCTATTTTTTTTTTTTTTTTTTTTTTTTTTGAGACAGGGTCTTGCTCTGTCGCCCAGGCTGGAGTGCAGTGGTGAGATCCTGGCTCACTGCAACCTCCTCTTGCCAGGTTCAAGCGATTCTTGTGCCTCAACCTCCCAAGTAGCCGGGACAACAGGCGCACACCACAAGCCAGCTAATTTTTGTATTTTTAGTAGAGACGGGGTCTCATCATATTGTCCAGGCTGGTCTCGAATTCCTGACCTCAGGTAATCCGCCTGCCTCGGCCTCCCAAAGTGCTAGGATTACAGGCGTGAGCCACCACTCCTGGCCTGAAACTTGGTGCTTCCTTTTAATAAGACATTTCGTGGTTTCAGAAATGAATTTGAGCCAATACAAATTACCACATTTATTAATGTTTCAATTTAATATTGCTAGATATCTTAAAACAGTAAGTTCAATCTTGCTTTAAGAACTTAGCTGTGTTTTATATCTAACTTAGAGAGTCTTACAGTTACTAGTCACTGTTCAAAAACAATGTGTTTTTTTCCAAATAAGCCTTTCTTCCACTAGAATAGAATATCTTTAAAAATAAAACCCTTGAAGCTACAATGTTACATGGAAATGAAAAATATCAAAGGCTCAGAGAAGGAGAAATAGATCAGGCGGGTACAAAACTGCACATTAACAACTGGGAAACTTGGTCTCCATGCTGCCAACAGCCAGCTTTCGAGAACCGCAGGCCCCAAGCACCTCACCTGGAGGCAGATGGCCACGTTGACCCTGCACCCGAACGTGGTGCTTACGGCGCGGGCTGGCAGGCCCAGGTCCTTGAAGAGCTTGGAGAAGGACTGCGTCAGCGCAATCCTGGGCCGCTCCTCGGCAACCACCATGCACGTGCGCACACATGACAGGTTCACCCCCTTCATCTGCGGGAGGGGTGAGCAGTCAGGCCACAGCCACAGCTCAGTGAGTTGCCAGGGCCCTGGGCACTGTTTTGGGAAATCTCCGGGTGGGCACACAGAGGTGGAGCTGGACACCAACCTCCTCTCCGCAGGCTGTGTCTGTTCCACAGAACCCTAAGTGTGGATGCACTAAAGGATTCCCATCTGACCTGCATCCCACGCCTGCCCTCCCACGCGGCCAGACTTCCACCCCGCTATCTCGCAGGGACCCTGCCCTACTTCCCCACCCTCCTCTCCTGCGGGGTGTGGAGCGGCAGAGACAGGTGGGCCGTGGGAGGACAGATGTGTACATAGGGCCCCTAGTGGGAAAGGGTTTTCTCTACTTCCTCAAACTGCAGGGAGGGGCCTTGGGAGTCTTGTTTTGTTTTGTTGTTTTTAAACTTCCCAGGGCTGTGGTCTGCAGCACACTCAGAAGCCCGGGTCTGGGCACTCACCCTGAGGACACCCGTCTGTGCGCCCAGGCCCTTGGTGCACATCTCCATCACAGAGTAGGAGCAGAAGGTGACGCGGGCCTTGTACTGGCTGACGGCCGACAGCCACAGGGACACGTTGCTCTCCAGCTCCAGCGGGGGCACCAGCACTGATTGGTGTCCCGAGTAGACACTGCGAGAAGGAAGGCTCGTGAGGCTCCGCCCGCCCACCCAGCACCCTGGGCACTCCACTCTTCCCTTCCTCAAGAACACTTCTTTTCCAGCCACAACAGGGGCATGATTCTGTTCTGACGCCAAGTGCGGGGGGGTTTGTTGGAAAACATGCCACAGGGTGAAGGTTGGGGGATGGCAGGCACGGGGTTCTGAGCTCTGCTCCAAACACTTGGAGAGGATCCGGGGACACCACTCCAGAGGCATTCACTTCTCGAGACGGATCACCACTTTCTAGTGTTTGAAGGAATCAAGCAGATTCTTCCCAAGTACTGATAATGGACAGTGTATTTAATGAAAATGTACTTTCACTCAATTTCACACTCAGACTCCAACCCACTTCATCCCCAAACAAACCCACTCACACACGTCTCATCGGCTTCCTGAGCACCCAGAAAAGGTGCCTTAGAAGGCCAAGGTTCCTAAGAGCCACACGAGCTGCTCCCACCTGGCAGGCAGCAGGGGCCCTGCACTCACCTGCACAGACACCACAGGGCAAAACCAAGGCCACAGTAGGGGTCGAGGCAGATGGCGATCTGCCGCGAGGGGTACAGCTCACACTGCAGCTTTATGGAGCGGCATAAGGCGCTTGTGGCCGCGTGCGACATCTTAACAGTAAAATAAAGTTCAAAAAAAAAAAGTGAAATGAAATTCAGGAGGGGAGAGGGTGGATGGCAGTGTCTGCTGTTCACATGGCTAGACCATAGCTCCAAACTACCAAACATCATATTTATTTCCTTAAAAGACGGTTGGCTCAAATCCCCATATAACCTAAATAATACCCAAGAAATGGTACACTAAAAATCTTTGAAACAAAATTTCAGGATACTGAAGTTTTAAAATTTTTTTCTTTTTTTTTTTGAGGCAGAGTCTTGCTCTGTCGCCCAGGCTGGAGTGCAATGGCACAATCTCGGCTCACTGCAACCTCTGCCTCCCGGGTTCAAGCAATTCTCCTGCCTCAGCCTCCTGAGTATCTGGGATTAGAGGCACCTGCCACCATGCCCAGCTAATTTTTTGTATTTTTAGTAGAGACGGGGTTTCACCACGTTGGCCACGATGGTCTCCATCTCTTGATCTTGTGATCCACCCGCCTCGGCCTCCCAAAGTGCTGGGATTACAAGCGTGAGCCACCACGCCCCGCCTGAAAAATTTTAATTGAGCTATTGACTCCCAGCAAGGTAAGAGATTCTTCAAAGCCACCAGTTCCTGTAAGCTAGACAGTCATAAATCAGAAAGTTTAGACATAACCATAATGCATCAGAAAACGCATTACTCTCAGGCTAATCACATTTTAGCGTTTATTGGTATTTAACACAAATCTTAAGAAGCAATATTGTTGCTTTGTGCTTTGCATAAGAAGGACCTGCCAGTTTAAATCTGCATCTGACATCCTTTCTGTCCACTCCTCCTGATTTCTAGGGGCTGAAGCAAACAAGATTTCAGAGGACCTACCTTCACTCCCGCTAATATCCCAGTGGTTGACACGCTGAAGTCCAAGTATGCGAGGACATCGGGGGAGGGGGGCCTGAAAATGCTCGCTACCTTCTTTTTCGGGATGTCATCTGTTAAACAGGAGACACCAGCAACATTAGTGTTCCCGCATGTATTCTGAACACTCTGGGCTTTCACAGGCAAGAGGCGACACATGATTTGTCCTTGGGAGTCCTGCAGAGAGTGAGCTCAGACGGGAGTGGGGCCGTGACGATGCAGCCTGTGTGTGCTCAGGAAAGCGTATTTCCTTCTTCATGGAAACGCTACCCGGTCCCACCAAGACCACACTGAGCCTGTGGGGATGGGGGACGAGGCAGGGCGAAGACGGGAGGCATCACGTCACTGACCAGTAGGAAAGATTAGAGGACTAGGGATTTGCCAAAAGTCACGGAGCCTATGGCAAAGCCCAGATGAGCCGAGTCCCGACCACAGCAAGAATAGCTATGGACGGGCTCTGGGTTCTGCGTGCTTCATCAAGTTCTCGTGGCCCCATAAGCCAGACACCACTGCCTCCCTGGGTGCAACTGGACACAGGCTCAGCAGGGCAGGCACCACTCCCCTTGAGGCAAGCCCGTGAGGCTTTGGGGCCCTGGCCAGCTGTTTGGCTCTGAGCCTGCCCTCCCCTACACCAGCTGCCCTGGCCCAGCCCCATCCAGCCCAGGCTGAGACAGGTCCACGGCAGAGGGGAGCCAGGGGGGTTTCTGACCCTCACCCTGTTGGCCCGCAGCATTTCATGGGGCATGACAGCATTGACCAATGATGGGGACAGGGATGCTGGAGTGGCGGCATGCAGTGGGAGCTGTGTCCTCAAAGCGTTTGCAGAAAGCCTCAGAGAGCTGCCAGCCCCCATGCCAGTAGGAGGCGGATGAGAGGGCAAGGCTGTGCTCCACACCATTTGGGACTGGGTGCGACTGCTGTGGGCTGAGTGGAGCGTGGGTTTACACATGGGACAGGGACCCCTACTCCCCACCAGGGCCTGGGGCACCCCCTGCTGTCAGCCAGGCTCCTGCCAGGACTGCTCTTGCCTCACGTGTGTTTTTGGACGGCAGCCAGGCCACACCACACCTACAACAAAGAAAGGAAAAGGGACTGGTCCTGGGCAGTGCGAGGACACGCACCTGTGTCTAGGATGGTGGGCCAGGTCCTGATGTCCACGGCAGCAGCAGCCTCCTTGGACCTGAGCAGCCGTGTGACAGCCTGCGTGGTGAGGACGCATGCAGACTTGCTGACCTGCATGGCGAGGGGCCAAGGGTGGGTGGGCGGGGCCTCTCAAGCTGCCCAGAAAAGGGGGCAGCGGAGGGCAGCCTTGCAGCCTCCCACTCACAGACTCTGACCCGCGGGCCAGGTAGGCGCACCTCCACGATCATCTTGACGGTGGGCAGTGTGGTGCCGAGGTTCTGAGGGTGCGGGGGCCGCACGGTGACAGGCACGCAGCCACAGTACAAGCAGCCATAGAACGCGGCAATGAGGTCCACCCCTGTGGAGACAAGGACTGGCTGTGAGGAGGCCGGCCGCAAGAGGCTCCCACCAGCCTCTGTTCACTGTTCCTGCGAGAGAGGAGGGGAGGTGGTGCTGGGGGGGCATGGGTGACTCCTGGGTTTCCACAGGGGTAGCTGAGCTGAGGAGGCAGACACATGCAGAGAGGACGGGCTGAGCTTAGTTTTGGAAGATGCTTCGGGGAGGGAGTGTCTAGGGGGCTGCTTAGGATAGGTGGCTGCTTACAAAGAGCTGCAGGTGGACAGCCCCACAGTGAGCCCACCTGGTGGGTAGACCAGAGCCACATGGTCCCCAACACTCAGTCTTCCCTTCTCCATCAGAGCCGCGGCCACTCTCTCAGCCCTTTTGTGCAGCTGGACACAGGTTGCAGTGCTTGTGACGGTGCCCTAGGAAAGCGATCTTTGAGCTCATCTGTATGCTGGTGCGTGCAGGTGGGCTGTTCGCAGATCTGCGTGCACACCACCTGCACGCCACTGCACACGACACCTTGTGATTAGCGTCCATGATAATGACAATGTGTCAGTCCTAGGCATATGGCTGGTGTCTTTTTTTTGGTAGAGATGGGGTTTCACCATGTTGGCCAGGCTGGTCTCGAACTCCTGACCTCAAGTGATCTCCTTGCCTCAACCTCTCAAAGTGCTGGGATTACAGGCATAAGCCACTGCACATGGTCCACGACTGGTGTCTTTTCTCACCATCTGTACTCTCTCACTAGCAGTGAAGGGACAGGCACGCAAGCATCTCCTGTGTGGTCCCAGCTAAGAGGGAGAGATGTGGGCACTCCATTCACCCAGGGCAGAGCCAGAAACACGTGGGTAAAGAAGACCTTTCTGGCCTTTTCAAGAAAATATTCCATGTGACACCATTATAAATAAATAATAAGCGATAAGCAAACATCCCTGAATTGTACTATTTTGCATGCCCACAGGTCACCTGCACTGAGCCTGGGCGTGTGTCATCTGCAACCGGCTTTCTCAGAGGCATCTGTGCGTCTCCTCTAGGACTGACTGCACCAGCTCCTTCATTCACCCTGTCTCTCTGCTGAGGGGCACTGGGGCTATGTGACCAGTTCAGTGCAAACAGAAACACCTGGTAACCCTACCTCTCTGCTCAGGACACTCATCCTCCCTGATCCCCTGCCAGGCCTCGCAGCTTTTTTAGTCCTTCTTAAGAAGATAAAAAGTGCAATTCAGTCTAATAAATATAAAACTCCAGAGCAGACCAGTGTAACATCAAAACTCCCTGCTTCTCGACTGGTGGCTTCTACTGACAGAAGGCAGTGGAAGAGAGAGACCAGTGGACGCACTTATGTGCTGTGTCCAGGCACAAGGGCTGGGCAGATCCTGAGATTCCAAATCCCGGAAGCTTTGCCAGTCCATATGAGTCAGGGCCAGATCAGGACAGAACCTGAGATCTGGACTGGGACTCAAAGCCCGCAAAGTCTGGGATCCCACTGCATCCTTAGGGAAAACCCAGCGACCCCCAGCCTTATCTGCATCCCCTACCTGGGACCACCTGGCCCCCACCACACTGGCCTCCTTTCCTGCCTTGAGCCACTGGGCATCATTCTTCATAGCCCCTGCTACCCAGTTCCATTCAAAGCCCCCTCCCCAGCACTCCAGGTTACATCACTCCACTGTATTGATACTGAGGTTCCCACCATAAGCTGATTTTACCTTGGTCAATGATAAATCACTGGCTGGTTTGTAGGCTTTAGAACTCAATCAATCATAAAATAAATGTTTACTGGGCATGGTTCTAGATGCTTCCAATACACCAAAAAACAAAGTCTCTCTCCTACGGAACTTGTTTTCTAGCAGGAAAGACTGATTTTAAGCCTCCTGAGAGTAGGGGTCCTTTTAATCTTATTACTGTGCACTGTGCACATTGTAGGCATCATTAAGTATTTTTTTAATTCGAATGAGCAGCACCAAAAGCTAGAAGAGCATATTCTAAGCCACAGTGACCTACTCTTCACGACACCAAAGCTTAAGAGTTCTTACAGCTTGTACGGTGCGTGGGACAGGAAGCGTTGCAGGGTTTTAAGTTATTTAACTTTCTGTGTTTCCGCATTTCGCATTCCTGCCCACAACCTGAATATGAAGATTACAGCTTCTCCTTCTTGACATCCTGAATGTTCCTAGCATAGTGGAATGCACACAACAGGAACTTGAAACACATGAGAATTTCCAAATCAGCAGCAGGAGCAGGGCAGGAAGCAACATTTGTCATTTAAAAGCTGTAACCAAATGTAGAAATTCTAAATGGCTAATTTTTTACAAAATAAACATTTCCTTTTAGCTCACAAACTTAGGAATATTTACATGTATATTGTTTTTAATTTTAAAAACTTGAGCTGATAAAAATTTTCCTGCTAAACACAAAATCAATAGAAATACTATTGTGTGAAATGTGTGGAAAACAAGAAAGGAAAGGGCAGGCAGCGAGAACCGCACCAGACAAGGGGGCTGAGTCCACAGGCACCCTGCTTTCTACACATGAGAACAACCAGGACGGGGGCTGAGTCCACAGGCACCCTGCTCTCTACACATGAGAACAACCAGGACGGGGGCTGAGTCCACAGGCACCCTGCTCTCTAAACATGAGAACAACCAGGACGGGGGCTGAGTCCACAGGCACCCTGCTCTCTACACATGAGAACAACCAGGACGGGGGCTGAGTCCACAGGCACGCTGTTCTCTACACATGAGAACAACCAGGACGGGGGCTGAGTCCACAGGCACCCTGCTCTCTAAACATGAGAACAACCAGGACGGGGGCTGAGTCCACAGGCACCCTGCTCTCTAAACATGAGAACAACCAGGACGGGGGCTGAGTCCACAGGCACGCTGTTCTCTACACATGAGAACAACCAGGACGGGGGCTGAGTCCACAGGCACCCTGCTCTCTAAACATGAGAACAACCAGGACGGGGGCTGAGTCCACAGGCACCCTGCTTTCTACACATGAGAACAACCAGGACGGGGGCTGAGTCCACAGGCACCCTGCTCTCTACACATGAGAATAACCAGGACACTGGCACCATGAACTAGACAAGCAAAGGGCTCCACCGGCCCACAGGTGTTTCCAAGCCCCGTGGGCATGACGCTGCCTCACCTTGGCGTTCAGCAGCAAGAACAGCGGGTGGTCAGGAGTGGTGTGGGCACGCCACTGCAGCACGTCAGCCAGGAACAGGAACTGCACGAGAGGGCGACTTGCTCACTGGTGCCTCCGGGGCACAGACACCCATCCACCCGTCCCCGGAACTGGCCTGTCACCTTCCGTGCCTGGTCGCTGTCCTCCAGGTGGGCGAGCTCTCTCCCGGAAGCCTGAGCGATTCTCTTCCCAGCAACCAGGTTCCCCACGATCATTGAGGCTGGACCAACCTCTAGAAATGGGGGAACTCTGAATGAAAAGCTGGTGACTTCTCATATATAATCATCACGTGACTTTATTTACAATTTTTATTTTGAAAACATACTTGAATGAGGCATTTAACTCTTCTACTGAGATACAAATATTCAGAGAGCTAGCTACAAGGTTTATGCTAAGTGACAAAGAGAATTTCTCTCTTAAACATAAACTACGCCATATCGAGAAGTTTACTACACGACGCATCTCAGAGGATATGATTTGGCCTCAGTCACAGCACAATTCTTAACATATTTTGTTTTACTGTACTTTATGTATAAATCAGGAAATTAAATCTTCCTGATGAAATGTATGTAGTGGTATGTGTTCAATAATTAATAAAAAAAAAACTTTGGCATGTACTAAAAATCAACAGGACCAAAGAAATGAAAAATTGCATTAAAGTTAAACCAGTCTCTAAAATTAGCTTTTAAATGTATAAAATGAGGAAAGGAAAGTTGACCATTTGCTGAGAGATTTCCAAGGTCCCACAGACACTGGGTGGCGTGATGTGTCAGTGTCAGTGTCCAGCTCCAGGATGGTCCTGCGCATCATTTCCAGCCCTAGGGAGCCATCTCCTAGCCATGCAAAGCTAAGATGCCATCCTTGAGTTTATCATTAAAATTGGTTCCTAACAGGCAGGTGGAAACCACCATGCAGGTGATGTGGTTAAGTTCCCCCATGCGTGGCTGGTTCCAGGAAGGCAGGAGGTGGCACCATTCTGGGGTGCACACTCGCTCTGGCTCTTGACCCCAGCCCCAAAGACGTGGGCAGTTGGCACTGGAGGTCTAGCAGGGTGTGGTTAGCACCCTAACCACAAGCACAGCTGTTATCACTGTTAAGACTAGAGAGCATCCTGTTGTTAGGTTCAACTAACCTGGTTGTTTCTGACGAGGTTTGGGGAGGTTGGTAACACAGGTGTGAGGGCACATCAGCACATTACACGGGTGCAGTGTCCCTTCCAGAAAGCGCTGTTTGGTTTCAGAAATGTGAATCCCTCCGAGAGGAGCCTTGGGCAAGGTGTTGGCAGGAACCAGGGCCAGACAGTACACGCCCACCTGGTGGATGCTATCGATGGCCTGAAAGGGAAGGACCCTGTTTGGCACAGGCCCCCAACTTGAGGCTGGGGAGATGCTGGGTGGGGGACAGGAACATCCCCTCTGTGGACCTGTTCCCCAGGCCAGGAAATGGAGTGCCCTCTGGACACTTTGTTAAATGAGGAAACAAGATGAAGAGGAGTGTGTGCAGTTTTCTACCATTTAACTCAGAAAGGGGAAACACACACACTGTATTTGTGTACACATGTCCACAAATCTGTGACCAGAGGCTGAGGGATGGGGCAATGAGATGATGGTGAAAGGGCACAAAGCCTCAATTAGACAGGAGGAGGAAAGTTTTTTCTTTGAGATATACTGCACAGACTGGTGAATATAATAATGTACATTTCAAAATCACTGTGAGAGTGCATTTCAAATGTTCTCATCAGAAAAAAATAAATACTGAGGTGATGGATATATTAATTATTCTATATTGTATTCATAAATTATAACATCATTTTGTATCCCGTAAATACGTACAGCTGTAATTTGTCAATTTGCAATGAAAAATACAGATAAACAAAGCTGGAGCCAGGGAGGACCGGGCGGGACAAGCCAACCACTTGGCACTTGGAGTGGAGTGGGGGTGCCAGCTTGGGAGATTCACCGAACCATAGGCCATGCCGGGGCGCCCACCTGCAGCACACGGCTCATCCACTGGAAGCTGTCCTCCTCCGAGGCATCCGGCCGCTGCTCAGCCACCAGGACAATCCGGTCGTCGTGCAGCACGGTCACAGAGAACACAGCGATCCTGCGGGATGAGACATGGAAATGGCCACACGGCAAGAGGCCAAACAAGACACAGATGCATTCTCACCCTCACGATGGAAGAGGCAGACTGTCCTAGTATTTAAAATGCAGTCTATCAAATGGGGCTACCTGCTGCAAATTCAAAAAGTAACTCATCATTCTAATCTCCTTGAGGATGGTTGAAATGTGTCTCAAGTCACAAAAAACAGAGGACTTCAGGACAAAGCAAAACAGCTCCAAAGACACACATTTTTACAAGAAAAAATTCCTTAATCTGATGTAAATTTCCTTGTGCACAAATCTTTGTCTAAAAGTTCTATTTATTATATTTTTTTAATCCAACAGATCGCATCTCTATTTTACTAGAGTTAATCTATTCACATTTATAGTGATTAGTATATTCAGACGTGTTTTTACTATCTTAGAAATTTCAACATGTCCTCCTTTTTTCTGTGTTGCCTTTTCCTTCTTTTAGACTTTGAGTTGATATCTTTGTCTTTTCCTTTATAAAGAAGATGGTCTCCCCACCAAACCCATCATGTTAGGATGTCTACCATTCTGACTCTGGGACATTATGGATATACCGTCTCTTGTCCTTTCCTTTGACTTGACTGGTGGGTGTGTACATACACACACACACAATTTACACAATAGACCTCACCTAGTACTGAGTTATCCTTACTCTCATACATCTTATAGCACGTCTTGAATTTATTTCTCTTAGTATCTTGACCAAAACTGTTTTCAGTACGGACCTCTGTGTGTTAAAACTTCTGAAATTTACATGCTTAAAAATATTTTTTATTACAACTGCACAATAAAGTGACAATTTGGATAAATTGGGTGCACTGTTATCTTGTGCCAGTTCCACTGTGGGGAAGTCTGATGTGTTTTGCTTGGCTTTTGTGTGGTCCATGGTGAGAATACAGATAAGCCCAACATGCCATGGGGCCCTCTGTGGACCATTTCTCAGTCCAGAGAACCCCAACCACCTGCTTCCTCAGACAAGCCCTGCTCCACTAAACATATCCCTTCTCCTTGAGTCTGCTATCTGGACACCAGCCCTTATTCTCTCCCATCTCTCTTAATAGTTCCTTTAAAGTTCCTATTTTACTTCCAGAGTAGTTCCCTAATCTGACTTTCCACCTTCTCTACTTGTTCTCTAGCTGTATCCATTTTATGTATTCCATCTACTGTGTTCTTTGAACAATTACTTTGTTAGCATTTCTTGATCTTAGTTCATGTTGCAAATCTTCTATTGCTCTTCTTCCAATGGCACATATACTCTCAATTGGTTGTGGTTCCACTTCCAAGCTCCTGTATTCCTCAGCTCTTCCCTAGTGGGGACAGGGAGGCTATCCTGCCTGCAGATGCAGTCACCATCAGGTACAGGTGGCCCTGCGAGGGGGTGGTCTCCCTGCTCCACCTCAAAGCAGGGTTTGGGCTACCTTGATGTTATCCCTAAGGACACCTGCCCAATGTGTCCCCCATTTCTGCTGTGAGGGGTGTCATGACCCTGGCTGTGCCACCCTCCCCCTGCACGCAGGCGCACACACACACACACACACACACACACAGGCACACATGCATGAGCACAGCCTGCCCTTCCCAGCCCCCTGAGCAATCTCCCACCTTCTCTGTTGTCCATCCTCTGGGCTTTTTCCTCAAGACTAACCATGATGACACACCACTTTGCAGAATCCCCTCACGATTGCTTTAAGGGCTACTCAAAGGCAGGGTCGGACCTGGCTCCCAAGTACCTTAGTTTGAGTAACAAAAGGCACATCCTTGGCCAGGCACACTGGCTGACATCTGTAATCCCAGCAGTTTGGGAGGCCAAGGAGGGAGGATTGCTTGAGCCCAGGAGTTCGAGAGCAGCTTGAGCAACATAGTGAGACTCTATCTCTACAAAAAAATTAAAAAATTAGCCAGGCGTGGGGTGCATGTCTGTGGTCCCAGCTGCTCAGGAGGTGCGGTAAGAGGACTGCTTGAAGCCTGGGAGGTAGAGGCTCCAGTGAATTATGGTCACACTACTGCACTCTAGCCTGGATGGGCAACAGAGTGAGACCCTATCTTTAAAAAAAAAAAAAAAAAAAAAAAGGCACCCCCTTGAGAAAAATAAAATTTAAAAAGGCGGCTGGTTGCGTGGACCAGTTAGGGGAAGAGCTTCCTCCCACACAAGGAGCTTGGGAGTAGAAGAAGCAAAATTCTCTTCCTGGCCCCTGTGCCCAGGGGCATAGGCCCAGAGGTCTACTATTTGCTCAAGAGAATCTCTAAGGTCCTTGCTTTACACATGTAGAAAAGTCGAGCTGATTTTTATTCCAGAGGCAATGGAGGGTGTCATGCGCCTCGCAGAGAAAACAGCACTTTTCTGTTTTAATTCACATTCCAGGGTTATTAGGAACTTAGACCCATTTCTCCGTTTCTTTACTCAATTCTTCCCTCCCTGATTTGTCCCCTTGAGCCTTTGCCCCAAATTTTACATCAAAACCTTATTTTCTTAAGGAATCCAAGGAACTCTTTGGACAGTAAGGATATTAACTCTGGTATCATTGCTGCAAATATTTTCCTTTTACTTTAGGAGTTTTCCGATGTACAACAATTTTTAGGCTTTGTGAATTCAAATTTGCTGGGCTTTCCATCTACTGCAGAAAGACTTCCCGAGCTGCAAATGAAGGAATCTACTCCCAGCACAGGGATCCGCAGCGCATCACCTGCCTCTGTAGACAAACTTCATGGGCTCCACGGCCAGTGCAGTGGCCACAACGTCATCTGCATTGTGTCTGCGAACTCCAGTGACCATCAGTCCGTCCAGTTTGCCCACGATGAAGACCAGGTTGTCCTGAGGGAAAGGGTGTGGGTCAAGACTCCACCCACACGGGCAGAAGCTGGATGCGCCAGGACCATGGTCAGGCCCCCCAAGAAGGGGCCAACAGCACAGGAGCCTCTAGCGCCTTGCAAACGGGTCAATGCCCCACAGACCCAATCTGCAACGCAGGCCCTGTGACAAGCTAGGCCTGGCACAGGGGCAGGCTGTGTGGAAGGAATGGGGGCTGGTGGGGCAGCACCAGGAAGGGAGTCAACATGGGAAAGGGGCAGGCTATGTGAAAGAAAGTGGGGCTGCTGGGGCAGCGTCAGCATGGGAAAGGCTCACAAGTGGGAAACAAGTTGTGGGTGGAGTTTGTGAAGGACTGAAAACTGCTGAGCTAAGGGCAGGGGTCCCAAACCCGGCACCAGTGACCTTCTGGGCTGACAATACCATCGCAGGTGCTGTCCTGTGCTTATGTTGGACACTGAGCAGCATCTCTGGCCTCTAGGTACTCACTAGATGCCAGGAGCACTCCCCTCCCTTGAGTTGTGACAAGCAAAAATGTCTTCAAAAGTTGCCAGAAGTCCCCTGGGAGGGAAGGGGCAAAATTGCCCAGTTGAGAGAAACACTGGGCCAAGATGTTACAAATAGAAGTATTTATTTTTTAATAGTTTAGACATCCAAAATGGTAAAGAATGATATAATGAATACTCACGAACCTGCCACTCCATATAAAAGCAAAACATCCTCATCCACCCCGGGGACCCCCGACTCAGGCCTGTGTGCAGGACTGCGCACCAGTCTCGGAGGTGTGGATGGCCCTGCACACAGGTAGGGTGATGGGCAGGGAGGTCAGTGCCACCGACCAAGGCCACATGGGAGGTCAGGAACGGCCAGGACAAGGGTGGGACTGCAACGAGGTGTCCCTTAGCCACACCCCCTACCTTCTCTGACTGCCAGTCCTGGCACAGGAGGACATACTCACAGGCCCGATGAAGCCCAGCAGGCCCGTCCTGGTGAATGGCCTGTCAAAGATGGGTGCTCCTCCTGTGGTGACTGGAACTGCCTGCACAAAGTGGAGAGGGGCACGATCAGGCTGTGGACAACCAACCAACTGGCCAAAAAGACCCAGCAGGCGGCAGGAGACTCAGCACCATGTGTACGCCTGCTGGCCAGGGGGAAAAAGGAGGCTGGCCCTGCATAGGCCCAGTTTCTGTGGCCTGGCTGCTCCATCTCCTGGGCAGGCCTCCTGAGGCAGGAAACAAGCATCCCTTTTACCTCTGCTCTGGGTGCCCGGCCTCCCTAGACTTGTCCTGAACAACTCACATCACAACAATGCAAATACAGCAGAGGGCTGGTTTCCCTGGGGCCACGGTGAGTGTCTTCCTATTGGCCACCAGGCCGCACCCACACACCCTTCTCCCATGCAGGACTGTGGGAAGCACGCTGACTCCCAGCCCTCCACAGCATGCCTGGTCCTGGTACTGGCCTTGCCCTCACTCTGGGAGGACACACAGGGGTGTGCAGGCCATGTGCCAACAGCCCCAGCAGCACCTGTGTGGAAGGAGACCATCCCCGCAGCCTCTGCAATCCCCCAGCACCCAGCACACCTGGGACCCCAGGAGTGCTCATGCAACTTAACTTCAACATGAAAGTCAGGAAAAGGGACAAACCTCAAACACATTCTTCGTGATTCCAAGCAATCCATAGTACGCTGTGCCAGTTGCACTGGAACTGACGCATATTTCTCCCACTTCATCAGTTTTACAAAGATAAGGGGTACCTTCTAACTTCACAACACATACATTAGCTAAAATGAGAAAAAAAACTCAAAATTATCAAGAACGTGTTTAAATGGATCACTCACAAAGATCTCCTTGCTGCTGTATGTGCAGTTATGGAAACAGGATGTTATATACACAGCATCTTCTTATAAGGAGTTTTATGACACAGATGATACACATGCTACCCAGCTGTAAGACTTTATATTTTATATGTAATATTTTTTATAATCAATGTAAGGTGGCCAGAAAGTACAACACATCCTTCATGTAATAAGCCCCGGCTGACAAAATATTTCCTGTACTACGATAAATAACCCCTGTGCCTCCTCTTGTCATACTGCCCTCTCGGGTCCACATGGGGTGCTGCTGGCCCTGGCTCCTGACCATCACCACCACACACGAGCCCGGGACACCAGCTCCTGCTCCTGAGCCTGGCAGAACTCTGCCCATGCCTGCCCCCTTTCTAGTAACCTCATTTTAAATGCTAATCTGCCATGTGACTCCAGACTAATCTGAAGTCAAGGAGTGCCTCTAGGATATCTTCATGGAGAAATACCTGCTCATTTTAAGTTCTGCCTAACTTCCAAAACAACCTTGATGCTGCTGCACACACTACAGGCTATGAGGCCCAGGGCACTCCCTCAGCCATGTGCACATTCTTTCCAGAGCGCAGATGTTTTTCCCCAAGACAAAGGCCCTGGGTCTGGAGGGTTGCGGTGCAGAGATCTACCTGTCTTGCAGCCACTCAAGACCAGGATTCTATCTGTAAGTTCCCCAATGAACCACCCTCTACTGACAAACGATCTGTCTGCCTCGTTCTTCAGTTTCTCGGCCTTTCCGTATTTGGGGGCCAATTTGTACATATGCGCCTTCTCATGGAGCACGATGTCTCAGGCCTCAGTGTGACTCCTCCCACAGCCCCATCACCCAGTTCTGTTTTTACTTAAGTGCACCCTGCCCAACTCTCGGCGACCTGCTGCCTTCCCCTCCCACAAGGGATCTCATCTGCCTAGTCCTCAGCTCTGCCACAGAAAGGCCTCCAGAAACAGCCTCACACAAAAGCACGAGATGCACAAATGAATGGGCTGTGGTCCATTAAACGAAACTTGGTTACTTAGCAATCAATTAATCCATTGGGTCAGCTAGGAACTGTCCTTCTGTGCCTCTTCTTGAGTTTTTTTCTAATATATTCTCATCTCCAAAGACAGTAAAAAGAAAGAGAGAGACAACCAGATATTTGCTTCCTTTTGCCACAAATCAGATAAAAGACTTTGCAGAGAGAATGCAGCCATGCTTGGCTGATGTGGAAGGTGGTGCTTGTCTGTGCTTCCAGGTGGCCATCCAGGCAGCCATCAGTGCCACACAACACTTACAAGCACATGCAGAGATGGGGCAAGGTCACGAAAAGCCACAAAGCACCACATACACACTTGATACAGTAGTGAACACAAATGCTACGGGCCTACACAGGGCAGACTGAAAAACTGCTGAAAACAAATCACCCGTAGGATTCACCATGGGGCTCAGTCCCACAACAAGGGGTACAGCCCAGGGGCTGTGGAGGGTCATGGGAAACAGGGGTCCACCTGGGGGATTGCTGTGTGCATGCCTGGGGGAGTGCCTGGGGGAGCGCTGCGCGCGCATGCCTGGCAGAGGGGGAGTGCTGCATGCACACACCTGGGGGAGCGCTGTGTGCACACCTGGGGGAGGAAGTGTGCTGCATGCACGCCTACGGGAGCGCTGTGCACGCATGTCCTGTCCTAATCCACATTTTACAAATAAAACGTGCACAACTACAGATGTTCCTAAGATTCATTCAGAATCATGACCTCATCATGATTTTCCAGGGAAGTTTAAACACTTACCTGTATTTTCCCCATGAGTAAATAAGTGACACCCCAATGATTGCTGTCTGTGAAAATGTTTTACGACAGGCTCAAGCACCGTGCAAGACTGTTCTATTTCTCAGGAGAATTATTTTACGACAGGTTCAAGCACTGTGCAAGACTGACTGTTCTATTTCTCAGCAGAATTACAGGAAAAAAAATGATGCCATTTGTATGAGTAACAAGTAGAGCTAGAAACACAGGCTGAAATACTTCAGTCTTATTCAATGAGGACCCAGCATCTGTGCACACACAGGGATCAGGCACCAGCTGGCCCCAGGCTCCAGGTTAGAGATGGCTGGGCTGCCAGCACCACCCACAGACAGGGTCTGCACCTGAGCAGCCACAGCCTGTCAGCATAGCCGCCTGCAAGAGGCAGAGTTGCAGGCACAAGGGCCAGGACGCTGCGCCTCTCGCAGTGCCTGCAACCCCTAACACAGTCAGGGCCGCATTGGAAGGGGGGAGACTGCACTGAGAGATGGGGTCCTGCCTCTAGAAGTCACCAAAAGGGGCCCTGACAGCTGCCCGTGAACCTCAGAAGGGCCATCACAGGGAGGCAGGAAAGCTGAAGTAGCTGTGGGGTGGCTACAAGGAGGGCAGCCTCAGACCACGTGACAGTGTCCCCACTCAAATGTCACCAGGGCCTCCCAGGCCAGATTCTGCCTCAGGCCAGCAAGGAAAACCTCCAACATCTAACATGACGGTCAGGCCTACAGAGCCAACTTCTGCAGAAGAGTTCACATAGGCCTTTCTGACATCGAGGAATTTCTGGGAAGCTTCCATGAGGCTTCTATCTAACACATGCTTGCTAGAACTTACTTAGATAACCTAATTATCAAGTTATTCACAAACATTACCATTTTCCTCAGAGCTGCCCACTTCACATGGTTGCCATGGGGTTAAATGCTTCAACACATATGAAGTATGAAGCCTGTGCCTGGAACACAGTGAGCTATTATCACCGTCTTCCCAAATATCAAAGAACTTTAAGTGAGTTGCATAGGCCATATACACATCTTTATATTTTAGCTCATCTTTAAACTTAGCACAAAGGGAGGGAAAAAACTGAGCAAATATTTTACAAAGTAAAATTCCAATTTAAACTGAAAAACATTCTTGAGAAATCTTTTACTTGTATGCTTGCTTCTAGAGCACTACTATGAAGCCTGGAGTATTTATAAGAGGCTGAGGCAGGAGAATCGCTTGAACCTGGGAGGCGGAGGATGCAGTGAGCCAAGATCACACCACTGCACTCTAGCCTGGAGACAAAGCAAGACTCCGTCTCAAAACAAAACAAAACCCTTTTTGTTACCTCAATCAGTCACGGACAAAGACCCACTCTGGTTACGTCTCTTACCTCCAGGCATCACCTGACCAACGTCCTGAACAGTAAGGACTGACAACTTTTCTTCAGTATCCACTCTGATAACACCGTAACTTAGACCGTTCATCGATAGGACTGCTTTTCTTGGAGGTGGTCCTCCCAGATCAGGTGGCCTAGAAAATAAAACCACCATGGGGTTAACTGACGAGGGGGATGAGATTCCAGGGAGGTGGGCCCACCTTGCCTGCAGCATTGATTCTGCACCAAAGCCACTGCTCCATGTTGCAGACTTGTGAGAAACACATGTTCTAAAGATACTGCAATGTCTCCAAACTACATGCCCCTCTGCAATGTGACGTCGACACTCCACTCAGTGGGAAAAGGGCCTGTGACTACAGTGGTTGTGATGCTATGTGACTTCCAATGCAGTCCAGAAACGTCAATTCAGCTTCTACCCGATTGTCTTGGGACACTCGCCTGGAGCCGTGTGAAGCCAGGCAAACAGAATGACGGTGTTGAGGCCACTGCGCTGCAAGGAAGCCCAGAGCAGCCCACTCTGAGAGACCAGGTGGGGGCCTGAGATGTACACACACAAAGCTGTCTCAGCCCCTCACCGCTCCTGTCCAAACACCATCTCCTGCAAGCCAGAACCACCTGGCAAAGGCCTTCCTAAGCTCCTGGCCCACAGAAAGCATGAGAGACAATAAAATGACTGTTGTTGTTTGTGATACAACAATAGTAACTGGAACACTGAGCAACAGGCGTTTCCTCCAATACGAAAAAAATTACACAGTTGCGCAAAACAAATCACCACAGAACAAAAGAATGAAGAATAATTTATAGTTTGTAGACGACAATAGCGTTTTTTTAATGTTAAGTGATTAAATAGGGTTACTTTTTTTTTTTTTTTTTTTTTGAGACAGAGTTTCACTCTTGTTGCCCAGGCTGGAGTGCAATGGCACGATCTTGGCTCACTGCAACCTCCACCTCCTGGGTTCAAGTGATTCTCCTGCCTCAGCCTCCCGAGTAGCTGGGACTATAGGCACCTGCCACCATGCCTGGCTAATTTTTTGTATTTTCAGTAGAGATGGGGTTTCACTATGTTGGCCAGGCCGGTCTCGAACTCCTAACCTAAGGTGATCCACCTGCCTCGGCCTCCCAAAGTGCTGGGATTACAGGCATGAGCCACCGTGCCCAGCCAAGTTAGGGTTACTTTTAAAAACTTAGGGTTAGTTCCATATATGGAAACACATACCATTTATGAATATATGACTATAATACAAGATTACAATTGAGGCTAAGACACCTCAGCTGTGAGCACACTGAGTTCTACCCACAGGATGGAGCTGGGGGTGGGGCAGGTGAGATGAGGGGAAAGGAAACCTCAGGAGGGGAGTGAGGAGCACAGGAAGGACCAGCAGCCCCGCACCCACACACAAGGACACTCAGGGCAGTCTGCAGGCTCAACATGCCCTCCAGGCTGAGAAAGATGACATGAGGGAAACCGCCACAGGAGCAGCACAGGCCTCCCGGGAGGTGGGTGGCCAGGCACTAAGCACCAGGCCGGGTGCTTCTCCAGGCAGGTCAGTGGTTCCCACAGACTCCACGGCTGACCGACACCCGCCTCAGAGTAAGAAAGAGTTCCTAGGTTGTAATGTTTACCACAGCTACAGACGAGATGACAAGGCCTTTCTAATTTGGGAAGCACTCAGGAAAATCGCAAGCCGGCATTCTGCAAGAATCCGGAGTATGGCCCAGGAAGTTCCTACCCAATTCCCCACGCAAACCCAAGCCGGCAAAATGTGGGGGGCCAGGCACCAAGGTACTACTGCACAAATGGGCCTGGATCCTAACAGGCACAGGCACAGCTCCAGGATAACTCAGCTGTATGCAGAAGATTCAACTAAGTGCTCATGAGACATAGCAAGGAATGAGGTTACCTGCGGATGGCGACAGTCAGCGCCTCAGGAGAACTTGCACAAGGACAGATGACCTCTGGCCTCAGACCTCTGGACTGGAAGACGTTGAGGAAGGCGTCACAGGAGGAGATCGACCCTGCACAGAGCAACAAGAGTGGAACGCCAGCACTAACTGGGGGGCCAGCAGGGAAGGGGTGGCTGGACATGCTCAAGTTAGCACAGCCTGCAGCCGTCGGAACCACAGGGCTGCATCAGCAGAAGGAAGGGGCCCCTTCACAGGTACCCTCAGACTTCATGTTCTTCAAGGAAGATGGTATCTTTAAAGGAAATCAGACAGCCACGGATGGTTTGGTGCTCCAAAGGGCAGAAGGGGCATCACTAGGGACAGGAAGGTGCTGCATGTGGTGGGAGACAAGCTGCACGGCACTGCAAGGATCAGGTGCAGCGACAGGGGAGTGCCATGGGAAGAGGCACTGGAGAGGAGGTGCACACTCTGACTCCACCATGGGGACCACAGAGTGGCGGTGCGCATGGGGTGGAGACGCAGAGACCTGAGCAGTGCTGCAGAACCCAGAAGCAGGCCCTGCCTGGCTCAGGTGTGGACCAAGAGAATGAGAGGCTCTGGGGGTGCTGAAAGGTGGGGTGACCTCCCAAGAGATGGGGTGTCGGCCACACTGGAGAGGGGATAAGATGAAACATCAGCTTCTGATGCAGGGTAGTCTCCAGTGCATAGACAATGATGCAGGTTAACAAACAAGAAAACCCCTAGTACCTGGTCAACAGGTGTTTGCTGCAACAGGAGCCCCTGTATGACCAGCATCACCTGAGGCTTCCCCAGAGGAGGTACTGAGTCAGACCCTGGACAGTCCTGGGCCCCAGAGCTCACGTGTGCAGCCTTGACAAAGCAGTTCCCACTCGGACCACCGCACGCAGGAGGTCCTACGTGGTCAGGCAGCAGCCATAGGGAGCTCCTCCTGGGAGGATGTGGGGGACACCCAGGCAAACCAGGAGGGAGAATGGTTGGGTCCTGGTGGGAGAAGTGAAGCCAGAAGCCAGAGACGTGGGGGCACCAGGACAAAGGGCAGGAGGCTGGGGATGAGACCTAAAGAGAAACAGGAACCCCAGGCCACAGCACAATCTGGTAATTTCTTAAGAAAGATGACTCTCATTAAGGCAGGTACCTTTCATCAAGCATATTAAAATTGCTTTTAAATTTAGTGGCCTAATAAACATGCATGGGATAAACCAGTGAATCACCAAGATGTTCCGTGTCATAGAAATGATGGGACATGTGTATCTTTATGACATTGGCAGTGAAAATGCCTCCATTTTGCTTCTCAGTGTATTCTACTTTGGTTTGCAGGAGGGGACACTGTGTGGGGTATGCGCCAGGCACACAGGCTCACTCACACGGGTTGGCGCCATCGGCCACAATCAGCATGCGCAGTGAGCTGAGGCTGACGTCCCTCTGGCCCCGCTGAGCTAGGAGAGACCAGTGCATGTCTCGCGACTTCACCAGTGCGGCCCGAGCTGCAGAGAGAGGATGGCACAGACATCCCTGCGTCACAAGGACTGGCACCCTCACACGCCTACAGACACGTGTACCTCATCCCACAGAGAGGTGTACATGCACAGACAGACACAACACTTAGCTCCCAGGTCACAAGCTCTCTGCAGCCGTCTCTCACATGCAGTCTAACGAACCCTCAAAGCTTTTTCCACAAAAATCAACTCTGAGGTACAATTTAGACATCAAAACCTCAGATCCATTTCCAACATTAATTTTTTCTTAGAAGCTCCATATTGCTCTTTTCCTATCTGCCCGCTTCGTCTCATGTTGTCCTTCCCCAAACCCCTGGTGCTGGCCGAGAAGTGTGAGGACCCCAGGAGCTAAACAGATGGTCTCAGGCCTCAGTCTGGCCCCTGCACTGGCTAGCATGTGGAATCCAGCAATCCCCCCACCCCTACCCAAGCTTCAGTTTCCCTCCATAAAGTAGGACAGACAGAGAGAGCTGCCCCTCCACACTGCTCTGAGACATGTCTAGAGGGGCACAGCCCAGTAGGTAGAACAAGGCAACATGGGTGACCCAGGTGATCCAGTGCCTCAGTGGCTGGTAGAAGTGCCACTGAGCTCCACAGGGCAGAGACACAGACTGCCGACTGTGCAGGTGTGGCCATGCTGGGGCCTCCTGCTTGGTCCCAGGAGGCACCTCAACCGTTGAGAGAAGTAAGGCCCAGACCCCACCAAGTGGCCCTACTTACCACATCACCCATGAAACCCTGAGGGCCATGCCCGAGGCAGAGAAAGCCCCCACACTCCTGGGCAGGGGTGTGACCAAGAAAGACGTCCCACAGCTCCTCAGCCTACATCTGCAGTTCCACATGTCAGCTTTATTTTTTCTTAAGCACCAAAGGTCAGTTCAAAGAGATTTCCCTAAAGAAGGGTGAATGCCCTGACCATGGTATCTCTTACCTTTATAGAAGCACACTTTCTGGATCCAGGAGAGCGGGTTCGCCTTCATCAGCGCGTAGGGGACGCTGACCACGTGCATCCTGTTCATGACGCTCTGTGGGGGAGCACACATGCTTAGGGCGAGTGGGCCCGAGCCACACCAGAAAAAGCAAAACAAAACCGATGTACTCTCCCAACAACATTTCAGGCAGAGGCTTGGGTTCATCTCAATCCCTTGTTCCAACAATTAGTCATCAGCAAACAACACTCACTGTTAACACTCCATGCCACAGACCAGCATCCCTTTTGAAATCCAGCACATTTGTTAATGTTTCCGCTGCAAGTGGACAAAGAACGTTACACCACTGAGCAACCCTCTCAATAAGCCCTATGCATTTTCTAGAGAAATTCTGAGGTGAGTACGTCATCAACATGTAAGTTTCAGGAACAGATACAGCATTTCCAAATACCACATACCAATTAATAATAATCCTGGTTATCTATTCAAATTACTGGAAACACATAAAAGTAGAAGGTCATGGAACTAACACAGAGAACCACGCTGAGCACTAATCAGAAGGCACAGGAACATCACATACTGAAGAAGCTGTACAAGGTGTCACCACAGCTTGTCTTTTCTTCTTTTTTTTTTTTTTTTTGAGACAGAGTCTCGCTCTGTTGCCCAGGCTGGAGTGCAATGGAGCAATCACAGCTCACTGCAACCTCCGCCTCCCAGGTTCAAGCAATTCTCCTGTCTGAGCCTCCCGAGTAGCTGGGACTACAGGCATGCGCTGCCATGCCTGGCTAATTTTTGTATTTTTAGTAGAGAAGGGATTTCACCATGTTGGCCAGGCTGGTCTCAAACTCCTGACCTCAAGTGATCTGCCCGTCTCGGCCTCCCAAAGTGCTGCGATTACAGGCGTAAGTCACCGCACTCGGCCTCTCCACATCTTTTCATCAGGTATTTTTGAGTGGGTATTCTTTTCAGAATCAAGAGGTGGGGATGAAAAACTGTCAGGGATATTCTTACTTCTCAACTCTACACCACATCTCCTCAATTCTCACACCCAGAGGCCGTGATCCGGCATCTCCCCTCTGTAAGAGCTGGTGGTTTGCATCACCCTTCAGAAAGTCACTCTTCCTGGGCCCGTTTTCTCATCCAGAGGCATGCAGCTAACACATCTTAGGAAGTTGGAGTGGATAGGGGTCCTGAGGGTTCCCAGCACAGCTCTCTGCTCAGCGCCCCCGGCCAAGTCTTCGCTAATATCCGGCTCCCACCTCACACAGGCAGAAAGGACAGAGCCTGGGGCTGTGGGCAGACCTGGCTTCTCGCCAAAGGCCACAGCACTCCAAAGGTGAACAGGAGAGGTTTGATTTGTGTGCCAGGAAATGCTGTTGCACCATGAATAACAGTACTATAAACACCCTTTCTCTGTTAGTTAAAAACACAGATTATTATCATTATTATTTAGAGACGGGGTCTTATTACGTTGCCAGGCTGCAGTGCAGTGAATATTCATAGGCACAATCCCATTACTCATTGGCATGGGAGTTTTGACCTGCTCCCTTTCCTACTTGGGTCGGTTCACCCCTCCTTAGCAAGCTGGTGGTTCCCCACTCCTAGAAGGTCACCATGTTGCTGCCAAACTTCGTGCAGATACCTGGTTAGCACAGCCCACTACAGCCCAAAACTCCTGGGCTCAGGCGGTCCTCTTACCTCAGCTTCCCGAGTAGCTGGGACTATAGGCACACATCACCACGCCTGGCTAAAGAACCCAAATTATAGGTGACATACGTAAGATCAGCTCTGGGCTGAAGACAAAGAAATTCATGGGGCTTGATCTGAAAGATCTAACTTTTTTAATAAAGCCCTTAAAAAATACCTAAAATCACTTTCCAAATCTCAAGTAAAAGCTTTAGCTGTGCCCTCAACTTACACCCTTGCTTTTAAACACCTATATTTTTTCTTTTTTTAAAATTTTATTTAAAATTTCTCCCTTTTTTTGTAGAGACAGGGTCTCACTATGTTGTCCAGGCTGCTCTCAAACTCTTGACCTCAAGTGTTCCTCCTGCTTTAGCCTACCAAAGTGGTGGGATTACTGGTATGAGCCACTGCACCTGGCCTAAACACCTATATTTTAGATATTTAAACATACCATTCAATTTCACTCTGTAGTTTTGTTCAATTCCAGTATTACAATGTAAGAAAACTACTATGAGTCCATTTTTACAGTTTTTAAAATTATTTGTCACAGTGTACCCCATAAATATATACAATTAGTACTTACAATTAAATAATATTAATTTAAAAATATCTCAAGTTAAGTATCTGACGTTTGAAGTAAATCAGGTGCTGACTATACTTTACCAACAGATCATCTATAACCATAAAGATTCTACTTATATATTTATATCCATGACAGCTGAGGTCAAAACTACAGTCATAGATAAAGTAATAAAAAACTAAAGTGTTTTCCTCTTTTTGAATGAAAAATGCCCTGACCCTCAGTATGTCACAGAGTAAGCCAGCCCCCCAGGGCAGGCCTGTGAACCCAGCACTGTGTATAAATCAATCAGTGGGATATAGGTTCCGTGTTCCATAAAATCAACATCCATGTGCATTTACTGAAAACAACCCTGATGGGGTTATCTGGACTCTGCTAAGAGACACCGTGTGCCCTCTTGGCCAGCACAACCACAGAGACCCCATAAGCATGCTAAAGACGGTGCATCTCCCTACCTGGCATGACCTGGATTAATGGGCAAAGGCACCACCCAGGCGTGGTTTTGACAGGTGCAGCGACAGTCACATGATTAGGTACGTCAGGTATCTGTGTGAGGCTGGAGGGGCCACCTCCCCACCCCCGAGAGCCCTTACCTTCTGAGTACCCGCACGCCTGGGTCAGAGCCCGGCACTGTGCCAGCAGGGATGCGTGGGACACTGTGACCCCCACCGTACTGCCTTCTTTGCTGGTTTTATACTGAAAGATTTCAAGGAAAAAAACATGATGTGGTATTTCTAGAGGTGACAACAGACAGAATGGAGACTGATAGAATCTTCAAAAGAAGAAGTGGTCAGTGTCTCTCCTCTAACCATCGGCCTCTAACCAGCAGCCCAGGTACATGGCAAAACCCTGGCCGCTGAGGGGATGCTTCAGTGGAAGTTGTGGCTCCTCTTGGGCAGGTGCCCGAGGGCAATGGTGCGCCATGGGCTCCCTCATAACTGTCTGCATCCCCAGGGAGCCAGTTAGGAGAGAATTAGATGAGAGAGAAACCTGGAAGGATCTGAGCAAGGATCTATATGACACTCTGTATTTCCAGGGCAGAGATAAAACAAGAACTCTTAGGCCAAAACTTAACAAAAAAGAATAGCAACTTACATTCTTATGAAAAGCAAGACTTAAGCCTGTGGGACATGTTTTTACATTCTCTAAGTTAGGAACAGTCATTACCTCAATGTAGGCGGTCCCAGTCCCTGTGTCCTGGGCCAGAGGGTGCCAGTCCTTTGGGGGCTTGGCTAGATGCTTCCCATCAATCACTAGCCAGGAGAGCGGGGGCCAACCTGTGACACACAGACAGCACACAGAACAGCAAGCAGTCAGAGGCATCTGCTCCCCACACTCGAAGCCTGCGCCTCCAACATGCAGCACTAGCTACTGAGCGAATAAGGAGTGCAAGTTTTAGTCTCGTTTCATTTTATGTAATTTAAAAAGGTACATCCGGCCAGTGGCTACTATATTAGACAGTACAGGTCGAGACATGAAGCCAGATGAAAACCGAGATTCACCAAGGACTCAAACAAGGGATCACTTTTGCTGAAGACCCAGACACCTCTGTCATGTTTAATTTCTGGAACACCATGCATTTAACACAGACCACAGTCAGAACACTGACTCCCCCTTCCCTTGGGGGGCCTCACCTTTGAAAGCTGCCACCTCTCCTGTCTGTGCCTTGGGGAGGCCTTTCTGACAAGCGTCTGTGGTCAGGGCCAAGAAGACTCCACAGCTGCCCAGCAGAAACCCAACCTGCTGGCTGCCTGCATCCTGCAGAAAGCAGAGTGACGTGTGGGGTGGGGTGCTCACAGCAGCCACAGCCCCAGACCCTTGGTGCTCCAGGCCATGCACAGAGAACAGATCTTTTTTCCATCCCTCATAAAACTTCCAGAATAATTCAGTCCCATTATTGATATATATGATCTTTTCACAGAAATAGTTCATGAAAATGTGACAACTATGTTTAAATTTAAAAGATAATTTTGGTTTGTATTTGTGGTGAAATATAAAAGTTTAATGGGCGAATTTCTCAAAGTTTATTCTTACAAATGACATTTAGAAGCATTTTTAATAAACTCCAAAGTTAATGGCATTGAAATTTCTATTGAATCATGTTTGAAATTTACAAATTAATCTGGAGAGGCCTGGTCACTAACAATATTAAATTATTTCCACACAGAAACATGTTTCCTTGTAGCCAAGTCTTCTGTGTCCCTCAGCAGTATTCTGTCATTTTCTTCATATAAATTTGACAAATCTCTAGTTTTACTCCTAAGAATCACTGCATTCAAATACCTGCTCATCATATATTATCCTTTGAGATACACTAGTTTTATTTGCAAATTTTACTTTTGGGATTCTTGAATATTTCTGGATAATGCTCCTGTTAACAACTGCCTGAATTCTGGGACAGGATGACAGAAAACTAATTTTCTCAAATTCATGCCTTGTCTACTCCTAAATGATATTTTTTTCAGTAATCAGATTATTGATATTTATATCAAAAATGTTACAGATACCTAGATCAGCAAGACCCCACATTAATAATTTATCAGCAAGAGAAACTGCCTACGGTCATGTAAGTGAACAGAAACGCAAGATAATTTCCATCTTGTTTATTCAAAACTGCCACTGAGAAGTGAGCTATATCACTGTAATGATATATTTATCCCTAAGAAATAATAATTATTTTCTATAAACATATGGTTTTGAGGAAAAGTTGAACAAAATCTTATTGAATCATAATTCTATTCATTAAAGGAAAAAATGGCTATCATTTCTGTTGGGAAATTCACGTAGATGATAGAACAGCCCCACCTAATAAGAGTGTGGTGTGGGAGCATCACCAGCAAAACGGTTTTCAGTGCCCCTCTCATTAACAAGAAGAGAGGCAGGCAAAACGGCATCTGATTTCTCTTGAGTCCTGGCCAGCCTGTTGACTACTAGCTTTCTCTCCTCTGTCAAAACAGCTGCTTGCTGCTTGCTGCCTGCCCACATGAGTGAAAAGGAAGTAAGATACTGCTGGTATCAAGTTCAGAAGCGAACCACACGGGACCTGAGCCATGGGTTTGCTACCTTTCTTGTTAATGGCACTTCTATGGGGACAGGAACCAGCTCTGCCAGGAGACACCCATAAAATGCAACCATGAACATCACAGGGTCACTATTCGGAAACACGAGCGCCACCTACAACAGTACAAAGAAATGAATATTCCAAATTTCCAATTTTTACAATATCTAGTTAAATTAAAAGCTAGTTATAAATAAAATTTTTGTAAGCCCCAAATATTGTAATAATTGTGCTTGAAACCATAAGGCACAAGTCCAAATAGTATTTAACTGAGTAGAGACAGTTGACTCAGGGCCTTTGAGAACACGCAACAATGAATAACCAATAAGCATTGACTTCGTAAGACAAAATTTAAGCTGTATCTATACTCTGTACTTGAGGTCTGGAAATTTAGTTTCTAACAAGTTTGTTTGTTGAAAAGGGCAAGGTTCTCCTTCAAAATTTGGTTTTAACAGTGGTTGCCCAGAATGTAACCTATAACCTTGAGACTAGATGTTTGGTATGGAAAGTATATTTTTACAGAATTTGTTAGGAAGAGCTGTGCTCACTTTTATAAAGTGTAGTATTACAGGAGGCAGAATTTGCCACCAATTTCTTCAACTCAATCACTGTGACCTTGTCCATTTTATTATGATTCACCTAACCAAAGATATTCTCTTGCAAGTCAAGAATCTGAAAGTCTTTTTCCTTGTAAGAATGTTTTTCAAGAAAATTAGTGATTCTTGAATTCATTCTAAAGCGTTGCATAAAATCTCATCTATGAGCACAACATATCATAAAGTATTATTCTTAAACTGTTTACATTTTTATAGCCAAGTACACATTTCCTTTCTTTTCTGATAACAGCTACCTCCATTTCTACTTGCGTTGCTTTCTGTGTATTCTCCAGCTAATTTGTTTTAAAATACTCCCAGATGGGTCAAATACCCACCAGTATCATTTTCCAAATACCCACCAGTACCATTTTCCAAATAACCACCCACTCAGGAGAGCCGTGAGTGTCCCCTGCTGCTGAGGACTCCACTGCTGAGGGTCTCGGTTCTCCTGATGGTGGGTGCTGAGGATTCCACCCCACCCTGGAGTCTTGGTTCTCCTGATGGTGGCTGTGCTGCCCCCTGGACTGCTGCCAGTGATCGTCCTGGGGTCTCCACTGTGGTCCTCCTGCTTGCACCCACCCTACTCACTCACTCACTCATGTGGCTGAGGGACATCTTCTAAGAACTTGACAAGAAAGTGCTTGCGAGCCAAACGTTTCTGAGTCCTGCATGTCTGAAAATGGCTATACTATTCTCAAATCTGTTGAATCTCTGGGAATAGAATTTTAAGTTAAAATTATATTCCCTCTGAATGTTTGAAGCATCATTCCACTCTCTTTCAGTTTTACCAATGAGAAATCCCAAAAGCCACTGTCATTGCCAATCCTTTGTGTACATCCTACTTTTCCCCTGAAAGCTCTGGGATTCTTTTCTGTACCCCTCGTATTATGCAATATTATGGGCATGCGTTTTGGTGTGCATCCTTGAATATTTACACTCTCCAGGTCCGGGATATTGTCCTGAATTACTATTTTCATTTAAAATGTTCTACTTTCTGTTCTCCTTTCTCTTTCTGGACTCCAGTTATCAGTCAGGTGTTGTGTCTTCTTGATCGAGTCTTTTTGTCCTATTTTACTCCGCTCTCCATCTCTTAGTCTTTCCTACCGGCATCCTTTTCTTGACTTATGAAACATCTTCATCTCTGATTTCCAAGAATATTAATACTCACTTTTTAGAAACATTGTTTTCTGTATCTAGCTTTCCTTGTTGTTTCCTCTTTCCTCCCTTCCTTACTTTTCTTGTCTCTTTCTCACTCCCTCTCTTCCCTTCCCTTTTCTTTGTCTTTTGGTATTTTCTCTCATACTGACATTTCCTTCTTAAAAGTCCTTGGCTAATAGTTCACATTAAAGACTTAGGCACTGAAAGAGCTACTTGGAACTGTCTGCCAGCTTGTTAACCTGCAGTTTCCTTGTTGGGTGATCTGACACAGGTGACCTTCTCACTAGGGGATTTCACTGGTATGTTGATTTTCACCATGTTCTCCTATTTTCCACCCTGGACTTTCTAGTATACCAGGGTCCTCCGGTCTGGTCCAGCTTGCCTACAGTAGTACTGTCCAATAGAACTTTCTATGATGACAGAAATGTTCTACCTCTGATCTATAAATACAGTAGCTACTAGCCACACTCCTACTGAGCCCTTGAAATGTGGCTTGTGCAACCAAGAAACTAAATTTTTTATTTTATTTAATTTTGGTTAATTTAAATAGCCCCAAATGGCTACTGCCAACTATATAGGGCAGTGTAGCACAAGAGAATAAGTCTCCAGCATCCTATTTTGGCAGATAGGTACAAGGAGGTTACCTGGACACATAGAATAGGGAAGGAGAAAAAAATACAGAATTTCACAGCAGGGTTTCAGACCTTTAGATTTTAATTCATAAAATCTAAGCTCTGGAATCTAACATTTTTAATATCAACATATATGAAGTCAGACAGAAAAGAAGATGAAGAAACAGTGCACAAACAATGAAACAACGAGTGCAGAAAAAGAATGCTGCTTTACTCTACATCACAAACTTTGCCATATTTAATATTTTTCACTGCTTTTTTTTTTTTTTTTCTTTGAGACGGAGTCTCACTCTGTCGCCAGGCTGGAGTGCAGTGGCGAGATCTTGGCTCACTACAACCTCCACCTCCCGGGTTCAAGAGATTCTCATGCCTCAGCCTCCCGGGTAGCTGGGATTACAGGCACGCACTACCACGCCCAGCTAATTTTTTGTATTTTTAGTAGAGACAGGGTTTTGCCATGTTGCCCAGGCTGGTCTCAAACTCCTGAGCTCAGGCAATCCGCTCACCACAGCCTCCCAAAGTGCTAGGATTATAGGCGTGAGCCACCGCGCCCAGCCCTCACTGCTGATTTTAAATCCCTTGTATTAATGCTGTAATTCTAACTAAATGATAGAACACTAATTTCAATGAAACAGATTATTTAAGTCTCTGCTTTTGCTCATTCCAACAAAGTGACATTCTAGTTACTTACTCTGTCTCCAGGTTTAAGTAGAGGTTCATTCTTACTTGTCAGTTTATTAAGTAGAGTATAAGCTAGTTTTAAACTCCGACTCCAAAGTTTACCTAAAACAAAATAAAAATACTAAGCAATGTAAAATTTAAGAAACAAATAATTAACATTTTAATGTAGAAACCAAAATACCCCGAAATATACCATTACCCCATTAGTGGAAATTTAGGTAGTTTCCAACTAATAACTATTCTGCACAATGTTGTAATGAACATCATTGTTTTCTCTTAAAAATAGCTTACAGATTTATTTTTCTTAATACAAAAATAAAATAGGATTTTATTATAGAAAATTTGGACTACAGAAGAGCCAGCAGAGGCCGGTTGCAGTGACTCACACCTGTAATCCCTGTACTTTGGGAGGACGAGGCAGGCAGATCACTTGAGGCCAGGAGTTTGAGACCAGCCTGGCCAACATGGCAAAACCCCATCTCTGCTAAAAATACAAAAAATTAGCTCAGTGTGGTGGTGTGTGCCTGTAATCCCAGCTGCTCGGGAGGCTGAAGCATGAGAATTGCTTGAACCTGGGAGGTGGAGGTTGCAGTGAGAGCCAGCCTGGGCAATAAAGACATTATCTAAAGAAAAAAAAAAAAAAAAGCAAGCAGAAAAAGTCAGTATTTGGTATACATATGTATATGTACATATGTGTGCATATATATACGGCTATACACATATAAACACATATACATGCCTGTATAATTTTCAAGCAATGAGATACTTCACCCTACTTTTTAAATTAATATTGCATTGTAAATGGATTTTCATTACATTAAATATCCCTCAATTACCTCACTTGTAAGAGTAGCACATAATTTCTTTAATCTTTACAACAATTCATGAAATGGGTCATATCTTTGTTTTAACATGTTAAATTCCTAATTTAATATGTTAAATTTAAGATGTTGAAATACCAGCCATCCCCAAAGAGAAGTTCCCCTGACCAAAAATCAAGAGACAATATAAACAAAAGCAACAGATCCAAAGGTGATCCGGGTATCAATGCCATCCATTCTTTACTTGGAAAGCCATCAGGACCTCACGCCAGGCACAGGGCCCAGGAACCAGCTCTTATCCTGAGGTCCTTCCCACCACACACCCCTCCTGGCGCAGCTGCTATGCTCATAGGCACTCAATAGGGGAGAGCTTCACTGAAGAAGACAGGACAACAGAGAAAGTAAAAGCCTAGAGGACTGGGGGTGTCTAGAGAGGACGACAGAGGCAGGGGTGACCATGGGACAGGAAGACTGAGAAATCTGAGTCTAACCCCCGACACTTGAAGGAGCCTTAACACCCCCTCACCAAGCAGCCTATCAAAGAAGCAACACAAAGTCATCACTGAGCCCTTTAAGTCCCTGCGGCACAACTGCAAGCAGGTTGAGCAGCCATGCCCTGCAAATGAGCGCTCAATTTCCCGTGTAATAATATGAAGCTCAGGTGCAACACTATGAAATAAGTGAACTGTGGGACCTGAGAAATGAATGAGAAAAAAAAAAATACTAGACTGGGCACGGTGACTCATGCCTGTAATTCCAGCACTTTGGGAGGCCAAGATGGGTGGATCATCTGAGGTCAGGAGTTCGAGACCAGACTGGTCAACACGGTGAAACCCTGTCTCTACTAAAAATACAAAATATCTGGGAGTGGTGGCACACACTGTAATCCCAACTACTCAGGAGGCCGAGGCAGGAGAACTGCTTGAACCCAGGAGGCAGAGGTTGCAGTGAGACAAGACCGTGCCACTGTCCTCTAGCCCGGGCAAGAGTGAGACTCCCTCTCAAAAAACAAAACAAAACAAAACAAAAAACAAAAAAACTCAACTCAAACCACTGTTTTAGCCTATTTTAAAAGGTCAGTTTAAGGTGTTAATAATTGTAATGCATAAAGAATTTCAAATTGAATCCAGCTACATAAAAAGAATAATGCATCATGACGAAGTCAGTTTTATCTCAGGAATGCAAAGAGGTTCAACAGAAAACCCATATAATTTGCCACATTAACAAAATAAAGGTGAAAAATAAAACAATCATATCAATAGATGGAAGAAAAGAAAAACAGTTTAAATCATTCATGATTTTAAAATGATTTTAAATGATTTTTGAAATCCTTCTTAAACTCAGAATAAAAGGAAACATACTTCCTTAATGTGATAAGGGGCATCTTTAGAAACCCAACAGGAAATATCATAATTAATGGTTGGATATTGAAAGCTTCCCCTCTGAGAGAAGTAAGTAAAGGATGTCTGTTTTCAGCATTTTACTGAAAGGCTTAGCCAGTGCAAAAAGGGAGAAAAAGCTGAACAACTGGAAATAAAACTACCATTATTTGCAGATGACACGATGGTGTAGCTTATGAATCTTTTGTAACTGAATTTAGCAAGGCTGCTAAATATATCAACATACAAACACCATTTGATTTCTACATACTAGCAATACAGAGTAAACAGGCCTGGCGCAGTGGCTCACACCTGTAATCCTAGCACTTTGGGAGGCTGAGACGAGCAGATTGCCTGAGCTGAGGCGTTCAAGACCAGCCTGGGTGAGATGGTAAAACCCTGTCTCTACCAAAATACAAAAAATCAGGCGGACATGGAGGCAGGCACTTGTAATCCCAGCTACTCAGGAAGCTGAGGCATGAGAATTGCTTGAATCCAGGAGGCAGAGGTTGCAGTGAGCCAAGATCGTGCCACTGCACTCCAGCCTGGGCAACAAAGCGAAACTCCGTCTCAAAAAAAAAAAAAAAAGTAAATGAAGATTTTTGATGAAAGTATCCACCACAAGATTAAAACACACACACACACTAAGTACTTGAGACTGTCACAAGAAATACGCAAAATCTCCCCACAGAAAATCATACATTACTGAGTTAAAGTAAAAAATATTTGAATGGAGAGACAGATGTCCAAGGGCTGGAAGACTCAATAATGCAAAGGTGGCCAGCTGCGGTGGCTCACGCTTGTAATCCTAGCACTTTGGGAGGCCGAGGCAGGTGGACCACTTGAGGTCTGGAGTTCGAGACCAGCCTGGCCAACATGGTGAAACCCCATCTCTACTAAAAATAAAAAAAATTAGCCGGGTGTGGTGGCAGGCGCCTGTAATCCCAGCTACTCAGGAGACTGAGGCAGAAGAATCACTTGAACTCGGGAGGCAGAGGTTGCAGTGAGCTGAGATCGTGCCATTGCACTCCAGCCCGGGCAACAAGAGCGAAACTCCATCTCAAAATAATAATAATAATAATAATAATAATAATAATAATAATAATAATAATAATGCAAAGGTGTTAATTCTCTTAAGACTCAAAGTAATGCTAATAATCTCAGTAGGTATATTGTGACACCTGATAAGCTCATTCTAAAGTGGATCCTGAAATGCACAGGGTAAGAATTGCTAAGACACTCTTTTTTTCAGTTTTTTAAATATGTAACATTTCACAAATGTGTGTCATCCTTGCAGAGGTACCATGCTCATCTTCTCTACATCATTCCAGTTTTAGTGTATGTGCTGCCAAAGTGAGCATGTAAGATACTTTTGAAGAAGAAAACAAGATGGCAGGCTTTCTCTACAGATGTCAAGACTTATTATAAAACTATGGCAATTAAGAGAGTGTGGTATAGGCACAAAGAAAATAAATCAATGAAATACAACAGAGAACAGCAAAACAGATCCACCCATGTGTGGACAACTCAACTGATGACCCACGTGCCACCACAGAAGAGTGGGGCAAGGGCTGTCTCCTCCTTAGACAAGAACAGGACAGTAGGTTCTCTCTCTTTAGAAACGAACCCAGGAACCCAGTCCCACACCATTCACAAAAACACATTCCAGGTGAATGGCAGACCTAAATGTGAACAGTAAAACAACAGCATTTTCCCAAATTAATGGAATAATGTTTTGATCTCAGCCAAGGGAAACAGTACTTAAAGAGAACACAAAAAGCAAAAATCGGGCCAGGCATGGTGGCTCACAACTGTAACCCCAGCACTCTGGGAGGCCAAGGCAGGTGGATCACCTGAGGTCCGGAGTTCGAGACCAGCCTGGTCAACACAGTGAAACCCTGACTCTACTAAAAATACAAAAAATTAGCCAGGCCTGGTGGTGCACACCTGTACTCCCAGCTACTTGGGAGGCTGATGCGTAATAATTGTTTGATCCGGAAGGCAGAGGCTGCAGTGAGCCAAGATCACGCCACAGCACTCCAGCCTGTGCAAAAAAGAGTAAGACTCTGTCTCAAAAAAAAAAAAAAAAAAAGCAAAAAGCAAAAATCATAAAAGAAAAGGTGATTGATAGAACTTCTGTTCACTAAGCTACCATTAGTGGAAAGCCAGCCACAAAGAGGGAGAGAACTCTTGCAAGGTATTACTGACACAAGGCTGGTATCCAGAATATAATACAAAAAATTCCTATAAATGATCCTGTATTAGAAAAGGTGCAGCTGCTCTGCCTAGGGAGTAGCCATTCTTTTACTCCTTTGCTTTCTTAATAAACTTGCTTTCACTTTACTATACTGACTTGCCCTGAATTCTTTCTTGCACAAGGTCCAAGGAGCCTCTCTTGGGGTCTGGAATAGGATCCCTTTCTGGGAACATCTTCCCGGTGAATTCCAAAGGGACAATACTGAGGAGACCCCCGACCCAAAGGAGATAAGACCACAGCACCAATTGGCCGACTTTGGGTAAGTGGGGTGCATTTACCAGTGTAAAGGATGGAATTGGGTTAGAGTCCCAACTTAGGGGAGTCAGAGTTTCTCCTAAGACAGAGTGGGTTAAAGGCCCCTCTTAATAAAAGGCAAGGGCACTTGAACAAACCTGGGTTCGAGGCCCAACTTGGGAAGGTTACAGACCTTCCTAAGATATAAGGGGTTAGAGGGTCCCCCTTCAGTAAAGTCCCTCGTGGCCAAGAATGGATCTGGCACTACAGAATGTTAACCACTATTCTCTCTGGATTCATCTGCCTTGCACTCTTTGCTGACGGCTTTGGGTGACAAGGTTAGGCATGTACAGGATCATGGAACATGGGAGCATTTTTTCTCCCCAAAAGGGGAAACTCCAGAGCTGACGGGACAGCTGGAAAAGATCCCTTCATTACTGACAAGCGGCCGCCTGAACTTTTGATTCAGCGTCGCCGCAATGGCTGGGTCTTTCTCCAGCCTCCCTGAGCTCCTCACCTTCCCCATACTGCCATAGGCAATGCTTTTCTCCCTTTCTCTTTTCCATCTTTTCTGTTACTCAGGGCAACTGCTCCTTCATCTTGCCCAGAGACCACATGTTGAAAACTGTCCTTGGGAGTTGACTTGTAGCCACATGGAGGTACTTTATCTTGGTTTCCACCGAGTGAACAGGAATTTGAGGGTTCATATCGTAGTTAGCTCTAAAGGTTATCTCGAGCAGTTAAAAGCCTTTGCAAGCTCGGAATTGGATGCTCTGGACTTCTTCTGGGAATAGTCCAAGTGCCCAATACTGTAGCTTATTGGCTAAAGTTTATTGTTTTCACCTGGGAGGTTACCTTTGGTAAAGTTCCAAAGTCAGAAATATTGGCCATAAGGCCTGGCTGAAGTTGGGTAATAAGAGATTTAAAAGGAATTTTTTAAAAAAGCACTATGGGCCAGGTGCAGTGGCTCATACCTGTAATCCCAGCACTTTGGGAGGCTGAGGTGGGTGGATCATAAGGTCAGGGGTTCAAGACCAGCCTGGCCAACATGGTGAAACCCCGTCTCTACTAAAAAAAAAAAAAAAAAAAAAAAAAAATTAGCCAGGCGCACGCCTGTAATCCTAGCTACTCAGGAGGTTGAGGCAGGAGAACTGCTTGAACCTGGGAGGCGGAGGTTGCAGTGAGCCAAGATCACGCCACTGCACTCCAGCCTGGGCGACAGAGCCAGACTCCATCTCAAAAAATAAATAAATAAATAAATAAGAAGCTGGGCGCGGTGGCTCACATCTACAATCCCAGCACTTTGGGAGGCCAAGGCAGGTGGATCACCTGAGGTCAGGAGTTTGAGACCAGCCTGATCAACATGGAGAAACCCCATCTCTACTAAAAATACAAAATTAGCTGGGCATGGTGGCACATGCCTGTAATCCCAGCTACTCGGGAGGCTGAGGCAGGAGAATCACTTGAACCTGGGAGACAGAGGTTGCGGTGAGCTGAGATCACGCCATTACACTCCAGCCTGGGCAACAAGAGCAAGACTCCATCTCAAAAAAAAATTTTTTTTTTAATTAATTAAAAAAATAAAAGAGCACTATGGTTAAAAGTCACCTTAAAAGCAGATATTCAAGGTCTAACAGCCTGGGACTCCTTGGGGGAAACAGAGGAGGCGCCACAGACCCCATTTTGGGAAGAACCTCTGTTTTCCTCATGAAACCCCAGGAATTTAAAATTTAAAATCTCAAAATCTAAGGCTCTGCTCTGTTTTGCAGCACTGTGTTATCTGACGGTTTTGATTTCACATGCTGAGAGAGCTCTGGTGTAATAACTAGGGAGGAAATATACTTTGGGGGTAGCTAATGGCAGTTGTAGGGGAATACACAGCTCTCTGCATGTTTGGATCAGAGAAGCATGCTCTTGGCCACCTAGAAGGTATGGAAATGTCCCCCAAGCCCCACTGAGAGATAACACTCCCATGGGGGATGGGCTGATTCCCTTTTTGGGGGTCCAATATCTGGTATAGAAATGAGAACTTTGATTTTTGGAATCTGCTTTGCCTTCCAGCTACTTATTATGCCCCAGAAACTGCATGTTTCCCTAGCCCTGTTTAGCAAAGAGCTCCACCCTGAAGCCAGTAATCCAGTTAAGAAACTTAGAAACTGGAAAATGGAAAATCTTACATCTCCTGGATCTTCTGTCTATTCACATGTTATGTGTGTGATGTTTATATATGAAAGAGCTTTGATTAATTGGTTTAAAAATGCTAAGAACTTAAACCAAATATCTTGTCAGAAAAATTAAAACTGTAATGCCTTTTAGTTCATGTGACTTAAGTAACCTTTGGGAAATAAAGACAGTTTTAAAGACTATTGGTAAAATAAAAATATCTTCAAAAATGTAGGCATTTGGTCTAAATTAGGCAGGTCAGATATTAGGTTTGCTAAATACTTTACGGTCATAAACTGCTTCTTCGGTTAACAATGTAACATGTACTTGAGACTATGGGACTATGGGAAAAGCAGTTCTACCTGCAAGGTGTGAAATGTGCACGGAAAGTGAAATGTGTTTTTGGTAAAAAGATTGTAAGAAGTCATGGGAATGTGGATTTTTTTTTTTTTTTTTGCCTAGATTAAAGGGTTAAAGGATTATTTTCAGTTGGATAGAATAATGCTGAAGGTTTGAGCAAGTTGTGGAAGGTTTGTGAAAAATTAATCTTGTAAAAGAAATTGTGTGTGAACACACTGGCCTAAAGTTAAAGGGGTATTATTCAGTTTTTCCATAAATTGAATACTGGAATAAAAGCACAACAGTTTTCTTGGAGCATGAATCTGCTCTTTAACAAAAAGTGTAAAGGGTTATAAAAGGTTTATGAGAATCTTACCTTATGGTTGAATAGATTTGTCTACAAGGTTTTATTAAGAATTGGGTTTGACATCAATAATGCGCTAATGCAATGGTGAAATTTTGCTTTCTCCCTTGAGCAGGATTTTTACATTAAAAAAATAATGAAAGATGGCTGGGTGTAATGGCTCATGCCTGTAATCCCATCAATTTGGGAGGCCAGGGCAGGCAGATCACTTGAGGTCAGGAGTTTGAGATAAGCCTGGCCAACATGGTGAAAACCGGTCTCTACTAAAAATACAAAAATTAGCCAGGCATGGTGGTGCACACCTGTAGTCCCAGCTACTCAGGGGCTGGGGCAGAAGAATTGCTTGAACCCAGGAGGCGGAGGTTGCAGTGAGCCGAGATCACGCCACTGCACTTCAACCTGGGTGACAGAGCAAGACTCCATCTCAGGAAAAAAAAAGAAAAGAAAACAAAGATTTTTGTTTGCCTTTTGAATAAACTATAGGAAAAAGAAGGGAAAGAAAGGAGACAGATTATTTGGAAAGCTAAGTCTTCCTTCTACTAATGAGTAAAGGATTTTGCCTTTTAAAATTTTTTGAGTTATCATTTTGGGTAAATGAATGACTTATGGTGACCTGGGATTCTATTTTGTAATATCAAGCGTTTAAACCTTTAATATTTGACAAACTTTCCAACATCATACTCTAAATTCTGCCTTTTCCTGACCTAATTAATCTTTTAGATATTAGGTCCTCTCAAGTCCAAAAAATGACATATTCAGCTTATTTGGTATAAAAATCACACAGCAAGCATTGTCAGATATGAAATGATGCTTGGCTTTCTTTGGGCTGTATTTGTATAAATATGTTATTGGTTTGTGTTCCAAAATCATGTGAAACTTCTATAACTCTGATATGACAGTACATGTTATTAATCAATATAATTGGTATGTTAAATTGTTCCATGTCACAGAAGTAATCAAAATTCCTAGTCAATTGTGGCTTTTGTAGAGGCTGCCCTAAGGCATTCTGTCATCCATACAAAATTGTTGTCTTATTTTGGTCCTCTTTAGAAGGCGGTTTTATAATCAACTAGAGAACTCTAACAGGTGTTTCTGAATGCAGGTTTCTGATAACTTTGGAGATTGTGACATTAGAATAGAGGAAAAACTTTCAGGACTCTCATGGAGAGCCAAAATGTTCATGAATATTGAACAGGAGTTAACTGCATGAGCTGAACTAATAGGACTAACAGAACTAACAGAAGACAGAAGTAACTTGTTCTGACATGAGCTGAACTAATAGGACTAATAGAACCAGTAGAAAACAGAAGTAACTTGTTTTGACTTTTTGCTTAAATTGTTGCTGATTCATTGTTTTGTTTTTCAGAGCCAAGAAAACTTTTCTTTTGAGCTATTTACAGCTTTTAACAATTGAGTAAAGTAGAGAGAAACAAGAGAGATGGGTAATGTAAAAATCTGGATCAGGCCGGGTGCGGTGGCTCATGCCTGTAATCCCAGCACTTGAGGAGGCCAAGACGGGCGTATCACAAGGTCAGGAGATCGAGACCGTCCTGGCTAACATGGTGAAACCCCGTCTCTACTAAAAATACAAAACATTAGCCGGTCGTGGTGGCGGGTGCCTGTAGTCCCAGCTACTTGGGAGGCTGAGGCAGGAGAATGGCGTGAACCCTGGAGGCGGAGCTTGCAGTGAGCCAATATCGCGCCACTGGACTCCAGCCTGAGCAGCAGAGCGAGACTCCATCTCAAAAAAAAAAAAAAAAAAATATCTAGATCAATATTCTAATTCTGGGCACATTGGAATCAGCTAGCAATCCCATATCATCTTAGTTCCAACAGTTACCCAGTTCATGAAAATCCCTATTTAATTTACTTGGGATAATTTTACTTATTTTGTTTTACTGTTGTGGAATATATCACTGTTGTACTCTGTGTAGGAATGCAGGATAAGCTTACTCAATGTTTTCTTAAACCGAACACTTATTAATCTTCCAGATATCAAATTTTCTTGGCGTTATGAATGGCCCTCACCATACTGATGCTTTCTGACTTAGCTCCTTTCTTTCTCAAATATAAAAGACCCTAATAGGCAGGAATGTCATCACTCCTGTTCAGCCTGAAGAAGTTATAGAAGATGAATCTTTGTCCCTCTACAACCTTTAGAATTAAGGCTTCTCTTATAAAACAGAGAGGGGAAATATGTCAGAGGCGTTTAAACCAGAGCAACTCCATCTTGAATAGGGGCTAGGTAAAATAAGGCTGAGATCTGCTGGGCTGCACCCCCAGTAAGTTAGGCATTCTAAGTCACAGGATGAGATAGGAGGTCGGTACAAGATACAGGTCATAAAGACCTTACTGATAAAACAGCATGTGTGGTAAAGAAGCTGGCCAAGTCCCCACAAATGAAGATGGCAATGTAAGTGACCTCTGGTTGAACTCACTGCTCATTATACACTACTTACAATGATTGGCATGCTAAAAGACACTCCCACCAGTGCCATGACAGTTTACAGCAGCCATGGCAACATCAGGAAGTTATCCTGGATGGTCTAAAATGGGAGGAACCCTCAGTTCCAGAAACTGCCCACCCCTTTCCCAGAAAATTTATGAATAATCCACCCCTTGTTTAGCATATAGTCAAGAAATAACTCTAAGTATTCTTAGTCCAGCAGCCCAAGCTGCTGGTCTGCCTACGGAGTAGCCATTCTTTTATTCCTTTGCTTTCTTAATAAACTTGTTTTCATTTTATTTACATATACTTCTTGAGACAGGGTCTTGCTCTGTCACTTAGGCTGCAGTGCAGCGGTGCAATCTTGGCTCACTGTAACCTCCACCTCCTGGGTTCAAGCGATTCTCATGCCTCAGCCTCCCGAGTAGCTGGGACTATAGGCGCATGCCACCACACCCGACTGATTTTTGTATTTTTAGTAGAGACAGGCTTTTGCCATGTTGGCCAGGCTGGTCTCAAACTCCTAGCCTCAAGTGATTCACCCATCTCAGCCTCCCAAAGTGCTGGGAGTATAGATGTAAGCCACCGTGCCCAGCCTTTCACTAAAGAAAAAATGTGTAAAAGATTCAAGGGGTACTTAACAAAAGAGCAAGTTAAAATGACAGGAAAGATCTCAATCTATTTAGTTATCCGTAAAATGCACATTAAAACCACAATGAAATACCACCATATTCTCACGAGAGTAGCTAAAATTCATAAGCCTGACAATACCAAGTGCTGATAATGATGGGGAGCAGGTAGGGCCCACCCACACTGATGGGGCAAGGGTGAACTGGAGAACTGTGGTGCCATCTCATCAATGTGAAGGTGCCCGTAACCCCAGACCTAGTACTTCCACTCCTAAGTACTCAACCTTCAGAAACATATGCTTAGGTACCACGTGGCACACACCAGAATCTTCCTGGGAGCACTGTTTCTAGTAGCTAAAACTGGATACAGCCCATGTATTCCACCAACAGCATAATGCTTAAGTAAATTCTGGTATATTCATTCCTCAACAGAAATAAATGAATTACAACTACACGCAATAACATGAATGAATTTTAAAAGCACAATGGTGGAAGACTCTGCTTCCGAGTAGGAGAGGGTACTGGTGGCAGACCAGCGCTCCTGCCTAAGACGAGTTTAAAAACTGAATAAAATGCAGAAATGATCTCCTGGAGGCAGCAAGTTGCTGCTCAGCAAAGACAACTAGAGGAGTTAAGATTCCAGAGAGGGAAAACCCTCCGGAAAGTGAGCTGAGCTCACTGTCTTTACGCTGTCCATGTTCAGGGATTCCAGCCCCCACAGGGGGCTGAGTATCCACCTGGAGCAGTCCCACCAGGACATGAAGAAACCTGCAGAGCTTTTGGTAGAGGCTAGGAGTCTCGAGAGCACAGCCACCTCCTGCAGGACATGTGCTGAATCCTCTGGCTGTGTGCAGCACGAGACCAAGAGCCCATGTGGAAAACCCCTGAAAAGCAGAATGGGGTTGTTAAGAAGCCACGAGGAGACCAACGCCACGGCTGGGAAGCCATCAGAGGAAAGAGACACATGGACACACCAGGCACTGGCAGAAAGCCCAGGAGAGCCAGAGGAGAGCAAAGGCCGGCTGGGCCAGGCATGACTGGACTGCAGCGACCAGCCAGCCACTACTCTACTTGGAGGAGAAAGGGGTTTCTCTTAAGGAAGATGACATTGTCTGGACCTGCCATAATGTTTTTATACACAACATACAATATTCAATCAAAAAGGCCAGGCATGGTGGCTCACGCCTGTAATCCAGCACTTTGGGAGGCTGAGGCAGGCAGGTCACTTGAGCCCAGGAGTTCAAGACCAGCCTGGACAACACAGTGAAACACCGTCTCTATAAAAAAAAGAAAATAAGAAAGAAAGAAAAAATTAGCTGGGCGTAGTGCTGTGCACCTGTAGTCCCAGCTACTCAGGAGGCTGTGGTGGGAGGATCTCTTGAGCCCAAGAAGTCAAGGCTGCAGTGAGTTGTGATCACCACTGCACTCCAGTGTGGGCAACAGAGCAAGATTCTGTCTCAAAAAAAAAAAAAAAAAAAAAGAGAGAGAGAAAACACAGACAAGAGCAACAGACCCAAAGGTGATCCAGATGTTGGTGTTAGCTAACAAAGACTTTCATTTACAATAATTAATGTGTGTATTCAAGGCAGCAGAAGCAAAGATTAGGAAAATGTATGGAATAATAAGAAATTTTTCCAGAGTATTAGAATAGTAACTATAATAGAGAAATGAAAATTCTAAACTGAAAAGGCAGTATCTAAAATAAGGAACTCATCAGGATTTCACAGCAGATTAGAAATTTCAGGGCCAGGAGCGGTGGCTCACGCCTGTAATCCCAGCACTTTGGGAGGCCAAGGCAGGCAGATCATGAGGTCAGGAGATCGAGACCATCCTGGCTAACACAGTGAAACCCTGTTTCTACTAAAAACACAAAAAAATTAGCCGGGTGCGGTGGCAGGCGCCTGTAGTCCCAGCTATTCGGGAGGCTGAGGCAGGAAAATGGCGTGAACCCGGGGGGCGGAGCTTGCAGTGAGCTGACATGGCACCACTGCACTCCAGCCTGGGTGACAGAGCCAGACTCCACCTCAAAAAAAAAAAAAAAAAAAAAAAAGAAATTTCAGAAGACAAGATTAAAGAATTTGAATAAAGGAAAATAGAAAATATACAAATTGAAGTATATATAAGAAAGAATGCAAAATGTAAAAAAGAACATTAAACACGTAGGACTCAGGGAAAAAGTACAAGTGTAAGTGGAGTCCCAGAAGGAGAGAAGAAAAAAAGTGAGGAAGAAGCAATATAGTAAGAGAAGATGGCTGTAATTTTTCTCAAACAGATAAAAGACACCATTCTACAGATTGAAGAAGCCCTGTGGACATCCTGAAAATTTCAAAGAACATCACAGGAAATTTTCAAAGACCATCACCTCTAAATATGTCATAGTAAGACGGCTGCAATTCAAATAAAAAGAACACTTTTTAAGCGGCCATACACATTACTGTCAATAGAGCAACAATGGTCTGGCATCTTCTCAAAAGCCTATAACAATATCTTTGCACTGCTGAAAGAAGATAAACAACCACGAAATATAACCTTCAAAAATGAAGTTGCCAGCAAACCTACAGTATAACGAACATACAGGAAGTTCTACAGGCCAGAAGGAAATGATTACCCAGGAAAATACAGAATCTCAGGAAGGAATGTATATAGTAAAAGAAAGAATAAAAATGTATGGCTGGTTAAAACAACAAACAAACAAAAAACAATGGGCCAGGCATGGGAGCTCACGCCTGTAATCCCAGCACTTTGGGAGGGAGGCCGGCAGACTGCTTGAGCTCAGGAGTTGGAGACCAGCCCAGGCCACATGGCAAGACCTCGCTCTCGCTCTCGCTCTCGCTCTCCCTCCCCCTCCCCCTCCCCCTCCCCACATGCCTACGAGCCGAAGCTGGACGGTACTGCTGCCATCTCAGCTCACTGCAACCTCCCTGCCTGATTCTCCTGCCTCAGCCTGCCGAGTGCCTGCGATTGCAGGCACGCGCCGCCACGCCTGACTGGTTTTCGTATTTTTTTGGTGGAGACGGGGTTTTGCTGTGTCGGCCGGGCTGGTCTCCAGCTCCTAACCGCGAGTGATCTGCCAGCCTCGGCCTCCCGAGGTGCCAGGATTGCAGACGGAGTCTCGTTAACTCAGTGCTCAATGGCGCCCAGGCTGGAGTGCAGTGGCGTGATCTCGGCTCGCTACAACCACCTCCCAACTGCCTGCCTTGGCCTCCCAAAGTGCCGAGATTGCAGCCTCTGCCCGGCCGCCACCCCGTCTGGGAAGTGAGGAGCGTCTCCGCCTGGCCGCCCATCGTCTGGGATGTGAGGAGCCCCTCTGCCTGGCTGCCCAGTCTGGAAAGTGAGGAGTGTCTCTGCCCGGCCACCCATCGTCTGAGATGTGGGGAGCACCTCTGCCCTGCCGCCCCGTCCGGGATGTGAGGAGCATCTCTGCCCGGCCGCCCCGTCTGAGAAGTGAGGAGACCCTCTGCCTGGCAATGGCCCCGTCTGAGAAGTGAGGAGCCCCTCCGCCCGGCAGCCACCCCATCTGAGAAGTGAGGAGCCCCTCTGCCCAGCAGCCACCCCGTCTGGGAAGTGAGGAGCGTCTCCGCCCGGCAGCCACCTCGTCCGGGAGGGAGGTGGGGGGGTCAGCCCCCCGCCCGGCCAGCCGCCCCGTCTGGGAGGGAGGTGGGGGGATCAGCCCCCCGCCCGGCCGGCCGCCCCGTCCGGGAGGTGAGGGGCGCCTCTGCCCGGCCGCCCCTACTGGGAAGTGAGGAGCCCCTCTGCCCGGCCAACCGCTCCGTCCAGGAGGGAGGTGGGGGGGTCAGCCCCCCGCCCGGCCAGCCGCCCCGTCCGGGAGGGAGGTGGGGGGGTCAGCCCCCTGCCCGGCCAGCCGCCCCGTCCGGGAGGGAGGTGGGGGGGTTAGCCCCCCGCCTGGCCAGCCGCCCCGTCCGGGAGGTGAGGGGCGCCTCTGCCCGGCCAGCCGCTCCGTCCGGGAAGGAGGTGGGGGGGTCAGCCCCCCGCCCGGCCAGCCGCCCCGTCCGGGAGGGAGGTGGGGGGGTCAGCCCCCCGCCCGGCCAGCCGCCCCATCCGGGAGGGAGGTGGGGGGATCAGCCCCCCGCCCGGCCGGCCGCCCTGTCTGGGAGGTGAGGGGCGCCTCTGCCCGGCCGCCCCTACTGGGAAGTGAGGAGCCCCTCTGCCCGGCCAACCGCTCCGTCCGGGAGGGAGGTGGGGGGGTCAGCCCCCCGCCCGGCCAGCCGCCCCGTCCGGGAGGGAGGTGGGGGGGTTAGCCCCCCGCCTGGCCAGCCGCCCCGTCCGGGAGGTGAGGGGCGCCTCTGCCCGGCCAGCCGCTCCATCCGGGAAGGAGGTGGGGGGGTCAGCCCCCCGCCCAGCCAGCCGCCCCGTCCGGGAGGGAGGTGGGGGGGTCAGCCCCCCGCCCGGCCAGCCGCCCCGTCCGGGAGGGAGGTGGGGGTTAGCCCCCCGCCCGGCCAGCCACCCCGTCCGGGAGGTGAGGGGCGCCTCTGCCCGGCCGCCCCTACTGGGAAGTGAGGAGCCCCTCTGCCCGGCCAGCTGCCCCGTCCGGGAGGGAGGTGGGGGGGTTAGCCCCCCGCCCGGCCAGCCGCCCCGTCCGGGAGGGAGGTGGGGGGGTCAGCCCCCCGCCTGGCCAGCCGCCCCGTCCGGGAGGGAGGTGGGGGGGTCAGCCCACCGCCCGGCCAGCCGCCCCGTCCAGGAGGGAGGTGGGGGCGTCAGCCCCCCGCCCGGCCAGCCGCCCCGTCGGGGAAGTGAGGGGTGCCTCTGCCCTGCCGCCCCTACTGGGAAGTGAGGAGCCCCTCTGCCCGGCCAGCCGCCCAGTCCGGGAGGGAGGTGGGGGGGTCGGCCAGCCGCCCCGTCCGGGAGGTGAGGGGCGCCTCTGCCCGGCCGCCCCTACTGGGAAGTGAGGAGCCCCTCTGCCCGGCCACCACCCCATCTGGGAAGTGTACCCAACAGCTCATTGAGAACGGGCCATGAAGACAATGGCGGTTTTGTGGAATAGAAAGGGGGGAAAGGTGGGGAAAAGATTGAGAAATCAGATGGTTGCTGTGTCTGTGTAGAAAGAGGTAGACGTGGGAGACTTTTCATTTTGTTCTGTACTAAGAAAAATTCTTCTGCCTTGGGATCCTGTTGATCTGTGACCTTACCCCCAACCCTGTGCTCTCTGAAACATGTGCTGTATCCACTCAGGGTTGAATGGATTAAGGGCGGTGCAAGATGTGCTTTGTTAAACAGATGCTTGAAGGCAGCATGCTCGTTAAGAGTCGTCACCACTCCCTAATCTCAAGTACCCAGGGACACAAACACTGCGGAAGGCCGCAGGGTCCTCTGCCTAGGAAAACCAGAGAACTTTGTTCACTTGTTTATCTGCTGACCTTCCCTCCACTATTGTCCTATGACCCTGCCAAATCCCCCTCTGCGAGAAACACCCAAGAACGATCATTAAAAAAAAAAAAAAAAAAAAAAAACGACCTCGACTATACTAAAAATACAAAAAAGTAGCCAAGCATGATGGTGTGTGCCTGTGGTCCCAGGTAAAAGGGAGGCTGAGGTGGGAGGATCACCTGAGCCTGGGGGGTGGAGCTTGCAGTGAGCCGAGATCACGCCCCTGCACTCCAGCCTGGGTGACCGAACACAACCTTGTCTCAAAAAAATAAATAAATACACACAATGGTAGTAATATCTTACACTTTGTAAATAAATGCAGACTTAAACTGCAAGCCAAGGAGAATTAAAAAAAAAAAAAAAAGAGGAAGTGTGTCACTGGCTGGGTTCTTCACAAAGCAGACACTGAGACAGGCTCAGACATGCAAAGGATTACTAAAGAATAAAAATCTGTGATAGGAAAAGACAGGTAGCAAGATTGGGCAGGAGGAGCTGTCAAGCCACAATGTAGAACTGACAGTCTCCACAAGCCCAATGCTGTTTTTAAGGAAAGTCCATGCTAACAGAAACTAGGCCCTTGTCCCACTGCCTTACTTGGCCATTGGCCAGGGACTGCTCTGCCAATAGCATGACCTATATTTGGACGCTGGTTTAACAGTTGAGGCTGTGAGCTAGTCATACTCATCAAAGGCTGGCAATGAGCTCCTTTCTTAAAGAATTACAGATTAATTTTTCTAATGAAAACAGACGTAAAAATCCTAAACAACTTATTGGCAAATTAAATCTGGGTGTATATTTAAAAGGGTAAGATATTATGGCCAAGTGGGATTTATTCTACAAATGAAGGGCTGCTTTACATTAGAAAATTAATCAAAATAATTCACCAAATTAATGAAGGAGGAAAATCATATGATCATCTTTCTAGCAGCAGAAAAAGCATTTGACAAAATTCAATCCCAACTCATGATAACAACTTTTAACAAACAAGGAGAAGGGAACGTTCTTAATCTGACAGAGTTTCTACCAACAAACAAGCAAACAAAACTACAGAACACATCATACTTAATTACCACAGGCTTTTCCTCAGATGGAAAAACAGGCAAGAATGCCCACTCTTCAACACTGTTCTATTTCACACTGTACTGGAGGTTCTAGCTTGTGCAAAAAAACAAAACCAAAAAAAAAAAAAAAAGAATAAAAGTATAAGTATTGGAAAGGACAAAATAACACTATCATTATTCACCAATAATGTGATTTTTGTAGACAGGTAATACAAAAGATATATAGACAAACTTCTAATTATGAGTAAACAAAGAACTAATAAGTTAACTTAGTGAGATAACTGGATACAAAGTCATCATTTTTTTTTTTTTTTTGAGATGGAGTCTAGCTCTGTTGCCCAGGCTGGAGTGCAGTGGTGCGATCTCAGCTCACTGCAAGCTCCGCCTCCCGGGTTCATGCCATTCTCCTGCCTCAGCCTCCCAAGTAGCTGGGACTACAGGCGCCCACCACCACGCCTGGCTAATTTTTGTATTTTTTTTTAGTAGAGACGGGGTTTCGCCGCGTTAGCCAGGAAAGTCTTGATCTCCTGACATCATGATCTGCCTGCCTCAGCCTCCCAAAGTGCTGGGATTACAGGTGTGAGCCACCGCGCCCGGCACAAAGTCATCATTTTAAAATAATAATAATATAGATTGCAATTCTGTATATAAGCAACAAATCAGTAGAGAAAATTACAAATTACAGCACTTGTAACAGGAATAAATCTAATAAAAGATGCTCAAGACTTCTGTATTCCAAAGTATAAAAACATTACTGACAGAAATTGAAGCAGGCCTTTAAAAAGGGCAAAATATTCCACAATCATAAACTGGAAGATTCCATAATTGTAATACAGGTTGAGTATCCCTTATCCGAAATGCTTGAGATTAGAAGTGTTTGGGATTTCAATTTTTTTTTTAGATTTTGGAATATTTGCATTATATTTATTTCCCAGTTGAGCATCACATCACAAGTCCAAAAATCAGAAATCCAAAATGCTCCAATGAGCATTTTCTTTGAGCATCATGTCAGCTTCAAGCAGTTTCAGATTTTAGAGCATTTTGGATTTTGGATTTTCATATTTGGGATGCTCTCAACCTATAAAACATTAATTCTATTCAAATTGAACTAGAGATTCAATGCAATGCCAATCAATATCTCAGTAGTAATTTTTATGGAAATTGACAAGTTAATTCTAAAGTTTACTTGGAAATACAAAGAGCCAAGAAGAGTCAAGGCAATCTTGAGGAACCATCACAGAGCAAGAGGACTCCTAATGCTACAGTGATTCAGAGCGTGGAGAGACAACAGACTGACAACACCCCCTGTCAACAGGAGCCCAGAAACAGACCCGCAAGTACATTTTTCACCCACTATATAACAAAGTTAACACTGCAGTACTTTGGGGAAAGGATTGTCTTTTCAATAAATGATACTGAGTCAGTTAGATACTCATAAGAAAATGACTCCAACTTTATACCATATACAAAATTAAATTCTAAATGGATCATCACACCTAAATGTGAAAAGTAAAACAATAAAGGTTTTAGAAGAGCATGCAGGAAAATATCTTTGTGACCTTAAGTTTGGTAAAAAATTTCTAAATTAGACAAAAACTTAGCTACAATACAGGAAAAAAAAACAACAGGTAAGTTAGATTACATTAAGACTTTTCATTCATTAAAAGCCATAATTAAAAGCGTTAAAAGGCAATCCAAATAGTGAGGAGACATTTGCAAAACATGTATCTCACGGAACATGCCTATCTGAAACATACAAAGAAATAAGAGGCCAGGTGCAGTGGCTCACACTTGTAATCCCAGCACTTTGAGAGGCTAAGATGGGAGGACTGCTTTAGCCAGGAGTTCGATATCAGCCTGGGCAACATAGGGAGACCCCCATTTCTACAAAAAAAAGTTTTTTGTTTTTTGTTTTTTTTAAATTAGCTGGGTGTGGTGATGTGAGCCTATGGTCCCAGCTACTCAGGAGGCTGAGGCAGGAGCATCTCGAGCCCAGGAGGTCAAGGCAGCAGTGAGCTATGATTGCACCACTGCACTCTAGCCTGAGTGACAGAGTGAAACCTTTTCTCACAGAAAAAAATAAAAAAGAAAGATGAAAGCATTAGCAAACAGAGAAATGAGCCAAATATTTGAATAGTACATAAATGTGGATATTCAAACAACCAATAAGCATATGAAAAGCATAATTTGTCACCAGGCAAATGCAAATTAGCCTGTGCTACAACACACCTACAACAAAGACTATAATGAAATAAACAATATCAAAAGCTGGTGAGAAAAGAGTTAACTGGAACCCCTCACGTACTCACCGCCTGTGGGAGTGAAAACTGCGGCAATGCCTTTGGAAAACTGTTTGGCAGTATGTCCTAATGCTGAACAATTCTGCTTCTGCATTTATACCTAGCACAAATGCCTACATATTCTCACAAAGAAACTCACATAAGCATGTCCCTAACAGCACTATACACAATAGCCCCAAAGTGGAAACCACCCAAATGTCCATCTACTTAAGAGTGCGTAAGTTCCAGTATATTCACACAATAAAATAATACCATGAATGAGAATAAACTAAAAGAACACTTGTTTAAAGGCAGGTAAAGCCAACAGTGTGGGCAGTCAGGACAGAAGTTACCCTTTGTGTGTGGAAGGGGCGTGAAGGGCTTTGAACCTAGCAACACTTCTGCTTGGAGTGCTGATTACAGGACCATATTCACTCTGTGAATTCATCAGGTTGTATATATGCTTACTATTTGTGTTACAAAAAAAACATAGTATGGAACCAAAAGATGCCAAACACACAGAAATACATACTGCATGATTCCCCTTATACAAAGTTGAAAATAAGACGAAACTAACCTACACTGTTCAGAATGCATATATAGAACGCTCCAAACACTTGAACCCAGAGCAATGGCAGTCACCATGCATTAGTGAGTGGTCCCCTCTGGTGGGATGGGTACCTGGTATAGGTCAATGTTCTATTTATCTGCTAGCTGTGCTGGTTTCTCAGGAATATTGATCAAGCTGTATGTCTATGCTGTGTTATGTGTGTGACATTCTACAGCTAACCCAGAAGCACAACTGCTTTATGTTAACACTTGCCATAGGTGAGAGTGTAGATGGCTTTCCCAGTTGTATCCAAGGCAGTCAGACAGGGGGATTTGGGCTGTGTTGTGCCCCAGCGCTGCAAGGTGGCCAACAGCGACGGCGGTCGGGGGACACCTGCAGTGAGAGGCTCCCCTCTCAGCACACTCGTCTCGCTTCCCTCAGGCTTCGGCTGATTTGGATCTGGTTGCTGAACTACAAGCAAAATCAAAACTTTACAATCAGCAATTCAGAGCACCATGAACACATTCTGTTTTTAAGCATTCATAGTTTATAATATAGTTTTTTAATCCCAACTATAAAAAAGCTTACAATAATTTGTTTCGATTTTTGCATCACAGTCACCGACAACTAACCAAAGGATTAAAGGAGCTTTAGTTATGGATGATGATGGCTGTGAAATAAAGTTAAAAACAACCCACCATCCTGGTGACCACAACCTCACAGACAAAGGTGACCTTGGAGTGGTTCCCACTTTCCCAGCTTCTGGACAGGACTGTGGCACCTCTACTACCCCCGGCACCGCAGCGGTGAACAGCCAGGTATCCACAGCCTGGAGATAGGACCTGGTGGCCCACTCAGACAGGAGGAAAGCAAGCAGAACCACCACTTCAGCCTAGGGATCCAAACAACTATCACTATGTTCAAAGAAAAAGAATTAAAAGATTATTTGATTATAGGCTGGGCGTGGTGGCTCATGCCTGTAATCCCAGCACTTTGGGAGGCCGAGGCGGGTGGATCATGAGGTCAGGAGATCGAGACCATCCTGGCTAACATGGTGAAACCCTGTCTCTACTAAAAATACAAAAAAAAATTAGCCAGGTGTGGTGGTGGACTCCTGTAGTACCAGCTACTTGGGAGGCTGAGGCAGGAGAACGGCGTGAACTCGGGAGGTGGAGCTTGAAGTGAATCGAGATCGCACCACTGCACTCCAGCCTGGGCAACACAGCGAGACTCTGTCTCAAAAAAAAAAAAAAAAAAAAAAAAAAGATTATTTGATTATATAGCTCCTGGAAAAAGATTACTTTAATCTTGTTTTTTACTTTAAAAAGAATTAATCTTTTTCTAGGAGATGTATAACCAAAATTTGCCCAAGTGGTAAGAAACACTGCTCTAAGATGCATTCATACCAATAAACTCTGAATTTGAAAGGCACTGTGTGATGGCTAATATTGATGTCAACTTGATGGGATTGAAGGATGCAAAGTATTCTTCCTGGGTGTGTCTGTGAGGGTGTTGCCAAAGGAGATTAACGTTTGAGTCAGTGGACTGGGAAAGGCAGACCCACCCTAAATCTGGGTGGGCACCGTTTAATCAGCTGCCAGCACGGCCAGAATAAAGCAGGCAGAAGAACGTGGAAAGACTAGACTGGCCTAGCCTCCCAGCCTACACCTTTCTCCTGTGCTGGATGCTTCCTGCCCTCGAACATTGGATTCCAAGTTCTTCAGCACTGGGACTCAGACTGGCTTCCTTGCTCTCATCTTGCAGATGGCTTACTGTGGGACCTCACCTTGTGATCGTGTGAGTCAATATGCCTTAATAAACTTCCCTTTATATGTATACATCTATCCTATTAGTTCTGTCCCTCTAGAGAACCCTGACTAATACACACTATCTGATTACAAAGGGGAAATAATCTCCTGAAAGCTATGTCTAATCCTTGGGTGTGGAGGAGACTCTGGGCTGGTCGGCTGCCAGCAGTGTCACTGTACAAACAGCCAAGGTCTGCGAGTGGGACCAGCATGGGGCCCCTGTGGCCCTAACGACACACTCACATGTTTGTACTGGCTTCATTTCTGCTTTCTGCTTGCTAGTTTTCTCTTTAAAAAAATATGTGTGTATTCTTCCTAAATACGTATTTCATTCACATATGAGAGGCTAAAATTCTGAAAAGCAGCCAAATCTGTGCTGAAAATTAAATACTTTAAAACCACAAGAAGGTAAGTATTTCAGAGTTAAAGTTTAAATTAAACATTTAAATAATGTAAGTCAAATAAAACCTTAGAAGTATTTTTATGAAATGCTAAGTCACTTGAATATGAGCAGCAAATTTTCTACCTGCTCAAATAAAGGAAGCAGACATGTGATTCTAAATTCACCATTACACCCAGTGACCACTGAGTCTGGAAACAGAATATATATAGCAATATCCATGTATAATATACATTTGCCTGTGTTTCTCAACTTCGTGGCCACCCTTTTCATACAAACAGAAAAGCTCAAAGTTGGACAACTCTTACCTTCCAACAATTCCTCAAAATCATCCACAAAGAACTCCTTCAGTGGAGGGCGCTTTGGCCTCTTCAGGGTGTTCAGAAGCTGCTGGATTTTGGAGGACACTCTGCTGTTCACAGGGACACCTGTCACGGGAAGGACAGAGGAGCACTGAGGCCAGGACACATCACACCCTCTGAAGAAGTGGACACAGGTGTAAGGCCCAAGGACAAACCACCCGATGCATCAGAGCTTACAAATCCATCCAAGTGTGGGCCCCACTGGACAGTCATTTTGGAATCAATTCATTTAGAAAACACTTACTGAATGCCTTCCAGGAAACAGGACTTGTTCTAAGCTAGCAGGTTTTTTTTTGTTTTTGTTTTTTTGCTTTAGACGGAGACTCACTCTGTTGCCAGGCTAGAGTGCAGTGGCATGATCTCAGCTCACTGCAATCTCCGCCTCCTGGGTTCAAGCGATTCTCTTGCCTCAGCCTCCCAAGTAGCTGGGTCTACAGGTGCGCGCCACCACGCCTGGCTAATTTGTATTTTTAGTAGAGATGGGGTTTCACCATGTTGGCCAGGATGGTCTCGATCTCTTCACCTCGTGATCCACCTGCCTTGGCCTCCCAAACTGCTGGGATCACAGGCGTGCACCACCGCGCCCGGCCTAAGCAGTTTTTTAAATGGTCCAGGGACCCCTGGGGCATCCAAATCCCTTTCAGGAAGTTTATGAGGTCACGACTATTCCATGGTAATGTTAAGAAGTCATGGCCCTGTAATCCCAGCACTTTGGGAGGCTGAGGCAGGTGGATCACGAGGTCAGGAGATTGAGACCATCCTGGCTAACACAGTGAAACCCCATCTTTACTAAAAATACAAAAAATTAGCCGGGTGTGGTGGGGGGCGCCTGTAGTCCCAGCTACTCGGGAGGCTGAGGCAGGAGAATGGCATGAACCCGGGAGGCGGAGCTTGCAGTGAGCCGAGATTGCGCCACTGCACTCCAGCCTGGGTGAAAGAGGGAGACTTCTTCTCAAAAAAAAAAAGAAGTCATTTGCCAGCCAGGAGCAGTGGCTCACAGCTGTAATCCCAGCACTTTGGTTAGCTAAGGCAGGAGAGGATCGCTTGAGGCCAGAAGTTTAAGACTAGCCTAGTCAACATAGCAAGACCCTGTCTCTACAAAAAATTTAAAAAATAAAAAATTATCTGGATGTGGTGGCTTGTGCCTGCAGTCCCAGCTCCTTGGGGGGCTGAGAAGGAAGGATTGCTTGAGTCCAGAAGTTTCAGGCTACAGTGAGCCATGATCATGTCAGTGAACTCCAGCCTAGGCAACAGAGTCACTATTTAAAAAAAAAAAAAAAAAAAAATGGGGGGCTGGGCACAGTGGCTCACCCCTGTAATCCCAGCACATTGGGGGTCCAAGGTGGGCAGATCACTTGAGTTCTAGGCTAGCCTGGCCAACATGTCAAAATCCCATCTCTACGAAAAAATACAAAAATTAGCCAAGCTTGGTGGTATGCACCTGTAGTAAAGAAAAAAAAAACTAGCCAAGTGTGGTGGCAGTTGCCTGGAGTTCCAGCTACTTGGGAGGCTAAGGCAGGAGAATCGCTCGACACCAGAAGGCAGAGGCTGCGGTGAGCCAAAATCAAGCCACTGCACTCCATCCTGGGTGACAGAGCAAGACTTTGTCTAAAAAAAAAAAAAAAAAAAAAAAAAAAAAAACAGAAAATAAAAAAAAAAGCAGAGTTGGAGGACTCAAACTGTATAATTTCAAGAATTTTAAGAAAATCACAGTGGTCATGGCTATACGAGGTGTAAGGACAGATAAATAAGGAAACGGAACAACATACAGAGTCCAGAGCCCAGAAATAGACCCTTCCCTCTCCAACATGGTCTACTGATTTTCATTAAAGATGCCAAGGAAACTTGGTGGGAAAAGAATGGTCTTTATTATAAATGATGCTAGAACAACTGAATACCCACATGCAAAAATGTAAACTTTGATTCATACCTGATACTTATGCTAAAATTAACTCAAAATGAACTATCTACCTAAATGTAAAAACTAAAACTATAAAATTCTGGAAGAAAATAGAGGAGAAAACATTTGTGACCTTGGGTTAGACAAAAATTTCTTAGATATGACACAAAAGCAGAATCTATAAAAAAATTTGGTAAACTGAATGTCATAAAAATGTAAACCATCTGCTCTTTGAAAGGCATCGTTAAAGCAAGCCAGACTGGGAGAAAATACAAATGATAAACCTCATATGGGATGACTTGTATCTAGAATATATAAACAGCCCTCAAAACTCAATAAGAAAACAAGCACAATTTGGCTGGCCACAGTGGCTCACACTGTAATCCCAGCACTTTGGGAAGCCAAGGCAGACAGAGACGAGGAGTTCAAGACCAGCCTGGTCTCTACTAAAAATACAAAAATTAGCCAGGCATGGTGGCACATCCTGTAATCCCAGCTACTCGTGAGGCTGAGGCAGGAGAATTGCTTGAACCTGGGAGGTGGATGTTGCAGTGAGCCAAGATTGCACCACTGCACTCTGCCTGGGTGACAGTGAAACTCCGCCTCAAAAAAAAAAAAAAAAGAAAGAAAGAAAGAAAGAAAACAAGCACAATTTAAAAAAAATTGGCAAAAAGTATGAACAGATACTTTCCCTCAAGAGATACACAGATGGCAAATAGGTGCATAAAAAGATGTTCAACACACCATCAGCCGTTAGGGAAATGCAAATTGAAACTGTAATGAGATATCTCTACATGCCTATTGGGATGGTTGAAATTTTTTAAACATAATACCAACTGTTGGAAAGGGTGTGGAGGAACTGATACTCTCACTACTAATAATGAGAATGTAAAATGGTACAATCACTTTGGAAAACAGCGTGGCAGTTTCTTAAAAAGTTAAAATAGGCTGGGTACGGTGGCTCACACCTATAATCCCAGTACTTTAGGTGGCCAAGGCAGGTGGATCACTTGAGGCCAGGAGTTTGAGACCAGCCTGGACAACATGGTGAAATCCCATCTCTACTGAAAATGCAAAAATTAACTGGGCATGGTGGCACATGCCTGTAATCCCAGCTACTTGGGAGGGTGAGGCAGGAGAATCGCTTGAACCCAGGATGGCGAGGTTTCAGTGAGCCAAGATCATGCCACTGCACTCTAGCCTGGGCAACAGAGTGAGACTCAGTCTCCAAAAAAAAAAGTTGAAATACACCTACAATATAATTCAGCCATTCTACTTCTAGATATTGACCCAAAAGAAATGAAAGTACCCATCTATGCAAAAACGTATACAAGATTGATTATTCATAGCAGCTTTACTTGTAACCGGCCCAAACTAGAAACAACCTAAATACACATCAACAGGTGAACAGCCAAATTGTGGTGCACCCATTTAATGAAATATTACTCAATGAGAAGGAGTAAACTATTGACACAGAACATGAATGAATCTCAAAATAATTATGGAGAGTGGTAGAAGGCAGACCATAAACGTAAACGCTGTATGATTCCTTTTATATAAAATTCTAGAAAATGCAATCTAATCTATAGTGACAGAAAGTAAATCAGTGGTTGCCTGAAGTGTATGGGGAAAGCCAGAAGGATCCAAAGAGGGGAGGACCAAGGAACACAAGGACACTTTTGGGCGTGCTGGATATGGTCACTATCTTGATTGTAGTGATGCTTTCCACAGCTGTACAAATGTCTTAAAACTTTTGAGAACGGAGTCTCACTCTATCGCCCAGGCTGGAGTGAAGTGACACAATCTTGGCTCACTGCAACCTCCGCCTCTCGGGTTCAAGCGATTCTCCTGCCTCAGTCTCCCGAGTAGCTGGGACTACAGATGCCCGCCACCACACTCGGCTAATTTTTTTGTATTTTTAGTAGAGATGGGGTTTCACCATGTTAGCCAGGATGGTCTCGATCTCCTGACCTAGTGATCTGCCCGCCTCGGCCTCCCAAAGTGCTGGGATTACAGGTGTGAGCTACCGCGCCCAGCCGAAACTGTACACTTTAAATATGTGCAATTCATTATGTCAATTACCCTTTAATTAAGCTCTCAATTTTTTTTAAATATAAAGAGTAATAAATTGAATTAAATACATGTCTAGCCAATGTACAGACTGCTTCATGTTGATTCAGTATTTTTCTTCTGCCTCTGGACAAGGAGATGAAAGCCCTCAACAAAATCTGACACTCTGTTTGGGAGTACCAAAATATATGATAGGCCCTAGCTCTGAGCTCCTCTTAATTTTTATTTAAATTATTATTTTGGGAAAAAAATTGACATGATTTTGATAAAAGACATTGAAGACTGTTTCAAAAAGAAATGGTGTAAATGAGGACATTATGAAAGTTACACTGACATCTCTGAGCCTGCACATGGGAAACCATGATTGCTGTTGTACCAATTTCACAGTCTGCTGAGGATGGAGAGTGTAGGGGGCTGTTCTGTCATAGGTGGGTGTGTGCACTCGCACTGACTAAGTCATTCTGTCTGCCACATTGAATCTAAATAAAGAAACTTCCCACAGCTTCTCATTTCCCTACTATATTGCAGATCGAAACGCCCTTTGCATCCTATCTAAATTTGGAAGTCTTTTCCCTCCCCACTCTCCTTGTTTCCCCTCTGACCAATTCCATTGATATTTCCAATTATTTCTCCACATGATGCTTTCCATAACATTAACTGCACACACTGGTTTCCATTTATCTGCATGGATTAAAACTGACGGTTGGCTTGGGTTTGCTACAGTGAATACATTAAAACTGTGTTCAATACCCAAAGACAAAACCTGTGCTCTGCTATTTCACAAGGAGAAAGAGAGGCAGGCTCACCATCTGCTGTTTCCAGCATGCTCCCGCTGCACCCCCGAGGAACACTTCTCACAGAAGCCACCTGTGGACGCTCAAAGTACGAATGCTCCACGAGGCCTGTGGTGACATCAGGAGGGGCAGAATGCAGATCTGCTTTTGAAAAACACACCCAAAATGAAAGTGGCTGTTAAGTCAAATGAGTATTAAGCTGCTCTTCAAACCCCGTTAGTCTAAAGCTCCACTAGCTGAGTTCTAATTGGGGAGAGTGTGGTATTTTCATTAATTTGTTTTCTTGGCTGACCAAAGGCATACTGGGACCCTATGAACTCCCAGACACGTTATGCAGACATCTGCATGCATGTGGGTGGCTCGATTCTCAAAGGGATCCAGACTCAGAACCACCATCTTCAGCACAGAGGCAGGCACAGAGTAAACCTGCCTGTCACAATGGCCTGATGAGATTTTGGTTAGAAATTCCCTCAAGGGGCTGGGCATGGTGGCTGACACCTGTAATCCCCGCACTTGGGGAGGCCGACGTAGGCAGATCACCTGAGGTCAGGGGTTCGAGACCAGCCTGGCCAACATGGCGAAACCCCGTCTCTACTAAAAATACAAAAATCAGCCGGGCGTGGTGGCACATGCCTGTAATCCCAGCTACTGGGGAGGCTGAGGCAGGAGAATCACTTGAACCCAGGAGGCGGAGGTTACAGTGAGCTGAGATTGCACCACTGCACTCTAACTTGGGCAACAGAGCGACACTCTCTCTCAAAAAGAAAAAAGAAAGAAAGAAGGAAGGAAGGAAGGAAGGAAAGAGAAAAAGAAAGAAAGAAAGAAAGAAAGAAAGAAAGAAAGAAAGAAAGAAAGAAAGAAAGAAAGAAAGAAAGAAAGAAATTCCCTCAAGGAAGCAGAAACAAATTTGAAATCAATTGTCACTGGTACATTTTTTTGTAACATTATGAAAAAAACAGCCAGGATCATACAAACTACTACAACCCCCAAAAAAGTATGTTGGACACCAAACCTTTGCAGTCCTAAAAGAATAAAACTACAGAAATTAAAACTTCCCCCACTGCCAGTTAAAACAGCTGCAAAACTAAGAGACCACAATCAAGTTCTTTTTTTTTTTTTTTTGAGATGGAGTCTCACTTTATCACTGCCCAGACTGGAGTGCAGTGGCACAATCTTGGCTCACTGCAACCTCTGCCTCCTGAGTTCAAGCGATTCTCCTGTCTCAGCCCCCCAAGTAGCTGGGATTACAGGCATGTGCCACCACACCTGGCCAATTTTTGTATTTTTAGTAGAGACAGGTTTTCACCATGTTGGCCAAGCTGGTCTTGAACTCCTGGACTCAAGTGATCCAACCACCTCGGCCTCCTGAAGTGCTGGGATTACAGGTGTGAGCCACCACGCCTGGCCACAATCAAGTTCTTAAAGTAGAATTGGTGTAACATTTAAAAACAGACATTAGATCTGGAACATATGTAAAAGTCACTCCTTCCATTGTCTGAATGTACATTTTTGTGTTTTATTTCCATGGTACAGTCCATCTATCTGTTCAGAATGCTGGCTGACTGTAAGTTCCTATAGGAATTATGGTTATAATTGGGTCTACCACTAGGAAAGGCACTGTGTCTATATGACTATAGAAATTGTGTTCTACCACAACATGAATACACAGATGCTCGCCCATTTATAAGAATCAACATAGGGGCCAACGTGGTAGCTCACACCTGTAATCCCAGCAATTTGGGAGGTCGAGGCGGGCAGATCAGCTGAGGTCAGGAGTTCGAGAATGGCCTAGCCAACACGGCGAAACCCCGTCTCTACTAAAAATACAAAAATTATCCGGGCTTGGTGGTGCGTGCCTGTAATCCCAGCTACTCGGGAGGCTGAGGCAGGAGAATCGCTTGAACCCGGGAGGTGGAGGTTGCAGTGAGCCGAGATTGCACCACTGCACTCCAGCCTGGGGGACAAAGTGAGACCCTGTCACACAAACACAAAAAAAAATCAACACTAGCTGTGCAGTGGCTCACACTTATAATCCCAGCACTTTGGGAGGCTGAAGCAGGAGGATCACTTGACCCCAGGAATTTGAGATCAGCCTGGGCAACACAGCGAGCTCCCATCTCTTAAAAAAAAAATTAGCTGGGCATGGTGGTGGACACCTGTGGTCCCAGCTACTTAGGAGGCTGAGGTGAAAGGACCACTGGAGCCCAGGAGTTCCAGGTTACAGTGAGCTAGGACCATACCGCTGCACTCTAGCCTGGGCCACAGAGTGAGATCTTATCTCAAAAATAAATAAATAAATAAACACTAGTCTATGTTAGGTAGAGACAACTGGTAATGTTTAATATTTTAATGCAGGTACCTGTTAGTATCACTGTGGTACTCCTAGGTACAATGTAAAGCAGTAACTTTTTACTAGGTTTGTAGAAAGCTGAAGTATATGAAAGCACAAACTCACTGTCTGCATAGCAGAATATACCTTTTGAAAAAATCTAAACCGTTAAGATTTTTCACAACCCTTGAAAAAGCCTGATGCTGATCAAATGAGCATTTTAACGTATGTCTATCAGGAGGTTCTTTTAGTTTAAAAAGAAATTTCCCCACTCTTCCAAATCTAGCAAAAAGAATAAATGATTTTAAAAGTATATATGGCAAAAAAGGTATACATGGTATACATACATGTACTACAAGTAGTTTTTTAAAACAGCTATATAATGGCTGGGAGCAGTGGCTCATTCCTATAATCCTAACATTTTGAAAGGCCAAGGCATGAGGATCACTTGAGCCCAGGAGTTCAAGACCAGTCTGGGCAACACAGTAAAAACTCCATCTTTCCAAAAAATTTTTAAAAATTAGCGGGGCATGCTGGCATTTGCCTATAGTCCCAGCTGCTCAGGAGGCTAAGGTGGGAGAATTTCTTAAGCCCAGGAGTTCAAGGCTGCAGTGACCTATGATCATGCCACTGTACTCCAGCGTGGGTGACAGAGCAAGACCCTGTCTCTAGGTGGAAAAATAAAAAAAAACAGCTGCATAAAAATAAACATAAACTACATTCAAGATAAAAATAAGCTACTATAATTAAAAGAAGCTACTATAATTAAAAGTACTGCTTTTAAAAATAGGTATTTACATTTGTATAAAAAAGGCTTAATATATTTGATTTCCTTAATCCAAAACTGAAAGTGATATATTTTTAAAAATTATCTTTACCTGATATGTTCTACCTCGAATTTTTTACTTAATATATTCTTCCTCTTTTCATGTTTCTTTCCTTAGTTTAAATTGAAGACACATCTAGTGTTAGAAACTAAAACAAACGATGATTTCTGTAATAAGAGGGAAGTTGAGTATTTTTGAGATTTAGAAATTCAAATTAACTATGTCCAACATTTAGGATGTGGGTAGCTACAATCTGTAGAAAATTGCAATCCTGTAAGCAAAGTATTAAATCAAGTCCAAGTTAAGAATTTTTTTTAAATGTATTAGAATTGATCACAAAATGTTGATGCTAGGACTAACAAGAAAGGAAGAGATGATTACAGCTGCATTTGCAGGAGTCAGGAGCTGTCTTCCACCAACATAGGTAATAAACCTACATTATAAATAATTGCAGCCAAGTCCTTTTCAGAGAATGAAAACATCTAATTCAAACACACATTAGAGTTAAATGCTTTGCTTAAAGACATCCCACAATCACTGGAAAGTTGAGGGCTGTATGGTTAAACATTCTGAACTGTGGCTAATTTTTCATGCCGAATAAGCTTTTATTTCTAACCCACCAGGAAACAGTGTTGAGATGACTCAGCAATGGCTAATAAACTCAAACTACAAATGTTTTGTTTGCTCTCCTGCACCATCTCACCTAGAAAGGAGCTTCTGGGAGAAGAAATGAGGTAACAGAACATTTAAAACTACTGTTTTCCTGCCCCTGCCTCAGAATTGGAGTTAACTACGTATTTCTACAAAGTTAAATCACCAATGATGAACAGAGAAGGAAAACAACAGTGCAAAAGCTGTTTTCAAGATATGGACTGTACATCACCTTGAGGAAAGGTGGGCAGCAGCCTCTGGCCATGGAACACCCAGGAAAGCTACAGAAACAATCTGAGCAGGCTGTTTTCCTAAGAGAAACTTTCTCTGTGGAAAATGCTGCCTTCTGCTACCCTTGCAGTCTTGGCAGTTCCTCTATGAGCTGAAAGCAGTGTGGAGACAGAGCAGGGCACTGTGAGCTTTCATCTGAGACGGACGCCTCAGAAGAAGGACACGTGTTCAATGGAAACACAAAAGATGTATTGACTCAAACAAATAAAAACATGAAGAGCAACAGTGATGCACTCTACAGAGGATGCTGAGACAGAAGCTGTGGGCCACCCAACATACCCAACTTGCCCCCAGTCCATCCAAATGACCAAGGTCTTACAAAAAAGAGCTCGGCACCCATGGGGACCCCAGCACAAACACCAGTGTGTCACAGGTGTCACCTTTCAGTTTTGGCAGAAAAGCAACACAAAGCAAAGAAAATGAATAGGAATCAAGAAAACTGGTATCAGCCCTGGCTTCACCACTTAAGGCTGCTGTCTGATCTCAAGCAAGTTACAATCACTGGACTTTTTCTTCTTCCTTCCTCATCTGGGAAAAAAAGGAGGGGATTAAGATGAGTCTTCAACAATACTGATTGTATTTTAAGGTACTTGTGCAAGAGTGTATGTGGGTTTCACATGCCAGCTACATACAGCTAACTATGCTGCTGTTTTAGTTAAAAAATAGAATTTCAAAGGATGAAAGGTTTACACTTTTTTCATCTCTAAGATGAATGTAATCCAAAGGATTCTATGATTTGGGAAAGATCCATGCATCATATGATTAGCTCTGACTGACACCTTTTCAGGCCGAAGGCTGTCTAACCTGGTATCTGGAGGAGCAAAAGCCCTCTACCCCAACCTCAGAATTCCAGCCAGGTACAGAGACAACCAATGGGCCTGCAGCTGTGAACACATAGCCAAGAGGAAAGGCACAGACAACAGAGAGGCAGCCAGGTCAAGGGTGATGATCACAGCCACCAGCAGGTATGGATGTGTGCTGACCATCTACCCCTGCACCTACTGCGTGCACCAGCTTCCCCTCAAGAGCAGGAAGGTGTTATGACACTGAGAAATACCACACCCTTCTGGGGGACTATGAGAAATGCCCCATGCCCCAAAGGACTAGGACTGCCAAATTAAAGAAGTATCAAGAACTACTTTTGTTACCAAAAGGACATTTCCCAGATGAAAAATACGTAGGTCTTGATGGGGGAAAAAATTTGCAACTGAGCTGTATTGTTCAAAAGGTTATTAGGGATTTAATCTGAATGATGAATTAACCAAATATTAGCCCATTTCTTTCAAGTGCAATTATTAAAAGCTCAAAATCAATTTAATGTCTCAGGCAGATAAGCCAGTATGGGTTATCTGGGTTGTGTGACCTCAGTCACTTGGAGAGCACTCAGGCCTGCAGCTAAGTCTGCAGGGTGGCGCCTGGCTCAGGTGCCCTCCATCTGCTCCTCTGTCCTGGACACTCCTGACCCCGCTCTGCTGGCACAGGGGCCGCAGCAGCTTGTTACTGACCTATGTGGGTGTGGGCCTCGAGGCCTGCGAGTGCAGTGGTAGCGGCGGCCCCCGGCGTGGCTGCAGCACTGGGAGCAGTGGTGGGTCTCCCTCCCGGGTGAGATGAGGTGGAGGATGCAGAGGATGAGGTGGACGAGCCCTGAATGACCCGGTCGAGCCAGGGCTCGACGCTGGAATGGCTCTGGAGCGGAGTGGAGGTGAGTCGCCCGGGTCGCCGTAAAGAGCCCTCATCTTCTGAGGCAGATGACGTGTCTGTGGTTAAAATAACGATGACAGGCATGATATCGGGATGAGTCAAGAGGAGGACGGAGTTCCCATTCACACTGGAGCCTCCCAGACCTGTGTGCAGCATGCTTCTGTACACCTGGCACAGCTCTGCCCAAAGCCACGCAGTCAGCTCAAAGGTCACCCTCAATCTAGAAGGGCATGCAAGAAGCCCTACTGTGGGGGAAATGATTCCATGAGCCCCCAGCTCCCCAGAGAGAACTCAGCCACAGGGTACCACACACACTCAGTGAAGACAGCCTCTGATCTCCTAAACGGCTTCAGCATATACCTCAGTGGGGGTGTTCTGTGAATATCCAGTGCTGCACTGCATGTCCAGAGTCGGACACCATATCCACACATCAGTCAACATCACCCAGGGGCGAGCCTGTGCCCGGCCCTACACCTCGGAGGCAGTGAGAAGGCATCCTGGCCTGTGCACGGCCCCAGCAACAACATAGTGGCCATGGGAGAACCGCAGCCCTGTCTACATGCATCCTTTCAGGGGAGTCATGTGAACTAGCCCTAAATACAATTCCTTCCCCAAGAAAATTGCTTCAGACAACAAAATTAACTGTACATTAAGGTTTCTTCAAGTCAGCATGACTGTGTGTTTCATTATGGGTTTTACAATTATTAAAACATTCTTTTAAAATTGGATAGTGTCTATAGCTATATTTAGCAAAAACAATAATTTGACAGCCATTTCTAAGATTTTTTTCAACAATAAACTTCTTTTAAGCAAGAAAGTGTTACCAAAACCACTAAATCATCTTACGAATCTGGTGTGTTTGGTTTTATTCTGTAGTATCTCCAAATGCCTCAAACCAAAAATGGGTGTCACTATTTTTGATACTTTAAATATATGACAACAATGCAAGTTCATGAATGTGAAGTCATTAGACACTATCGACATCTTGTACAGTTTAACAGGAAGACTAAAATACATTATTGCTAGAGAGAAACCTCATATAAAAGTTTTCATTTCTAATGGTACCAACAATAAAACAACAACAAAATCAACCCCAAAACTTTCCAAATAGTCTTATACTGTTGCATATAAGTCCTGGTTACAACCTGTTAAGTTATAGGTAATAAGATGACAATAACTGTAAAATTCCTAATTCAGGAAGCTTCAGCTTAGTGCTTATTTTAGGCTCCTCTTAGTGCTTTAGGTTCTTCTCTTTACTAAAAGACATAAATAGCATCTTAGTAAAAGAAATTAAGATCCACACAAAAAGTCTTACAGAAAGCAAATACCCATTTGGGTAAGAATACTATGTATACCATAGATTTTCAGGTAAGGAATATGAGCACAGGCAAACATTTTTAATCTCCAAATGCGTCCAATCTATACTACAGGCCAGATGGATATTCCAACTCAATGGGAAGTAAATAGGATAACATCAGGCCTGTGAAACACTCAAAAAAGCCACACTTGACATTGTTTATCAATACCTGGAGGGGTGTAGGTTTCCACAGACGAATGCACAAGGACAGAACGTCTCTTCGAAGGCATAGGCATCTTCCTCTCTTTGTATTTGGCCAAAGCTGCTTGCACGGCTTCAGTGTGGACATCTACACAGGAAGGACAGCAGTAAAAATACTTTTTACAAGACTGGTTATAAAGTAACAAATTAAGTTTCACGTTTTTGTTTGTTTTCAGTGGGGGTAAAAGGAATAGAAGCTCTCTCTGTCTATCCCCACATGTTGGTCCTAGATTTCTTTAAATATTTGTTTGTAGATCTAACTTTGGAATCTTGTAAATATTTCCTTAGTTATAAATCAAAACTGAATAAAAGAGAAATCCCCAAAATTGAAAATAAAGTGAAACAAATGAGCCTAAATGAGTATCTAGTTGTTGGTTTAAACCACGCTTGTTCAACCCATGGCCCATGGGCCTCATACGGCTCAGGAGGGCTTTGAATGCAGCCTAATACAAATTCGTAAAATTTCTTAAAACATTATGAGATTTTTTTGCAATTTTTTTTAGCTTATCAGCTATCGTTAGTGTTAGTTTATTTTATGTGTGGCCCAGGATAATTATTCTTCTTCCAACGTGGCCCAAGGTAGCCAAAAGATTGGACACCCCTGGTTTAAACTATTGCAGCTGACTTTAAAACACTGAAGTTAGACTGGTCAACCTCTACTTCCAGAAATATCTAGTAAGGACAAAATTAACTGAACAAAAAATTTTAAACTCTCTCATATTGTTGATAGCAGTGAAGGCATTGTCATATAGATTTTTCGTCAGTCCTGTGGGATATGGCAAATGAAAAGCACTTAATAGTCTGATTCTACCATAGCTAGAGCTTGGACACTCATGAGGGAGAGGAGATACAAATGTAGATGAAAGAGGTAGGCTGGACACAGTGGCTCATGCCTGTAATCCCAGCGCTCTAGGAGGCTGAGGCAGGAGGATCATTTGAGGCCAGGACCAGCCTGTGCACCACAGCAAGACCACATTTCTGAAATTTTTTTTTTTTTTTTGAGATAGAGTCTCGCTCTGTCACCAGGCTAGAATGCAATGGCATGATCTCAGCTCACTGCAATCTCCGCCTCCCGGGTTCAGACAATTCTCCTGCCTCAGCCTCCCGAGTAGCTGGGATTACAGGCACCCCCCACCACGCCTGGCTAATTTTTGTATTTTTAGTACAGATGGGGTTTCACTATGTTGGCCAAGCTGGTCTTGAACTCCTGACCTGGTGATCCGCCCGCCTTGGCCTCTCTAAGTGCTAGGATTATAGGTGTAAGCCACCGCACCTGGCCCAATTTTTTTTGTTTAATTAGGCAGGTGCAGTGGCATGCGCCTGTGGTCCCAGCTACTCAGGAAGCTGAAGTTGGAGGATCACTTGAGCCCAGGAGTTCCAAGGTGCAGTAAGCTATGACTGTACCACTGCCTCCAGCCTGGGTGACAGAGTGAGAACCCAAGAAAGAAAAAGAGAAAAAGAAGGAAAGAAAGGGAAGGAAGGAAGAAAAGAAAGAGAGAGAGAGGATGGGCACAGTGGCTCATGCCTGTAATCCCAGCACTTTGGGAGGCCGAGGTGAGCGGATCCCCGGAGGTCGGGAGTTCCAGACCAGCCTGGTCAACATGGAGAAACCCTGTCTCTACTAAAAACACAAAATTAGCCGGGCATGGTGGTGCATGCCTGTAATCCCAGCTACTTGAGAGGCTGAGGCAGGAAAATCGCTTGAACCCGGGAGGCAGAGGTTGTGGTGAGCCGAGATCACGCCATTGCACTCCAGCCTGGGAAAGAAGAGTGAAACTCCGTCTCAAAAACAGAGAGAGAGAGAGAGAAAGAAGGGAGGAGAAGAGAAGAGAAGAGAAGAGAAGAGAAGAGAAGAGAAGAGAAGAGAAGAGAAAAAGCGAAAGAGAAGGAGGGATGGAGGGAAGGGAGGGAGGGAGAGAGAGAGATGAAGTACAGACCCTGCAGTTCTGAATCTGAATAGATTATGTCACTACAAACAAATGTGGTATCCTGTCTTTTAAAAGTCTGTCTTACCTCTGTACAGTGAAAATGTCTACAAACAACAATCAGCCCAATAGCAATCAGCATCCTAGTGCCCAGACTGTGGTCTTGAAACACCATCCTCACTTAAAAAAAAACCCTTAAAAATGGCAGATTCTGGAGCAGGGGAGAAATGCCCAGGATGAGCCTAGAACTTCTTATCCTAACAGCCAACCAGGAAATGGTCAAACAACTCGAGCCAATTTGAAGAGATTCCCAGTGGCGAAGAATGGGACAATCTGAATATCAGTAAGAATAAATACTAAAATGGACTGAAACATCAAATATGATACTGACAAAAGAAAAGAAGAAAAAGGAAAAGAGGAAACACAATCAATTGGTTGCCATTGGAGGAGGCCAGTGACTCAACCTATTGTTCTGAAAACTAGTAAATAAGTGGAAAGAATTAAATATTCATCTTGACTTTCTTTCCTGTACCAAGTTGTAAATAACAGAAGTTTCTCTTTACGGAAATATTCTGGCCTTTGAATGAAGAAGGAATGTCAGAATCTAAATTTCACCATTTTGCAGCCCAAAGGAAATCATCAATCTAAGAACTGAGAAAAATCACTGGTTTTCAAGCACCACAGTGAATAGCCAAGAGTCAGGCCCAACAGGCCTCTTGGTGGAGGAACACAGGGCCACCCATGACAGTCTTGTAAACAGTTGAATGTTGTAACCTGACTTTCATCAAACCTAGTGAGCTAAAAAGCATGTCAGAGACACCAAGAGGAACCAACAGACAAACACAGCTCAGCTTCTCCTACAAACTAAGGTTCATAGAGGCTGAAAACACTTACCAACCAACTGCAATGTGTAGCTCTTATTTGGATCCTGGGTCCAAATAAACTTGTTCTTTAGAAGCCATACGAGCAAAAGCCATATGAACATTGGCTGAATATTTGATATTAAGGAAGTATTTATTGCTAATTACTTTGTGAAAATGGCATTATCTTTTAGAAATACAATCTTTTCAGATACAGAAACCAAGACTATTACGACATCAGAATGACAGAGATCGAGAATATTATGACATCTAAATGAAATAACATATCCGAGATTTGCTATGAAACCATATGGGAAGGGAGGAAGCAGGTAGAGTATAGATTAATCCAAGGCAGGGCATGGATGGCCAAGAATTTCTGGAGCTCGACTATGGGTCCAGGGGAGCTATAATACAATGATGGCCAGTTTTGTAGACGCTTCAATTTTCCCCAACAAATGTCTGAAAACATTTAAAAATCTCACATTTAAATGGCTTGTAGGGCCAGGTTAAACCTTTTCCTACTCAGGAAAGGTGAAGAATTCACACCTAGACATAAGATAAAGGAAACTCATGGATATCAAAGACACAGAACAATTCTAAAAGCTTCCAGAGAAAAAGCTAAATCACCTTGAAAGATCAAGAAACAGACTGACAATACTCAGTAGTAACACCAGGCACAAAAAAGCAATAGTTCTGAAGACAAAAGTGTTAAACCTAGAATTTTATATCCAGCCAAATTATCATTTAAACATGAATATTTAATAAAAATATTATCAGACATACAAGGTTCGAAAAGCATTTCCACACAAGGACTTAACTGAAAACACTCATGGAAAAAGGCACTCACGAAAAGAGAGCAAGAAACAAACTGAGACCCTTGTGATGGATTTGGAAGTTACTGTGATTCCCCTACTTTAAACATTATTGCTGTCTTAGAAAAAAAGGAAAATAAGTATAGATTAAAAACAACCTAGAACTAAAAATATAGATAATATCAACCTGATAGGGTGTATCAACAGATCCAAAAATACTCAACAAACCCCAAGCACAAGAAACAAAACCAGCCCACGCGCATCATAATCAAATCACTCAACACCAGCACCTTAGTCTGCTCAGTTGCCATGACAAAACAGCATAAACTAAGTGGCTTAAACAACACAAATTTTTCTTACTGGAGACTGTATGTCCAAGATCAAGGTGCCTCATGGTTGGTGTCTGGTGAGGGCTCTCTTCCTGGCTTACAGACATCTGCCTTCTAACCATTGTGCTCATAGGGTGATGGGGCAGGGCGGGGGCCAGCAAGCTCTAGTGCCTCTTTTTTTTTTCTTCCCTTTTTTTTTGAGACAGAGTCTCACTCAGGCTGGAGTGCAGTGGGGCAATATTGGCTCACTGCAACCTCCACCTACCGGTTCAAGCGATTCTCATGCCTCAGTCTCCAGAATACCTAGGACTATGGGCATGTGTCATCACACCTGGCTAATTTTTGTATTTTTAGTAGAGATGGGGTTTTGCCATGTTGGCCAGGCTGGTCTCCGCCTGCTTCAGCCTCCCAAAGTGCTGGGATTACAGGCGTGAACAACCACGCCTGGCCAATGCCTCTTCTTATAAGGGCACCAATCCCACCGTGAGGGCCCCACCCTCATGATCTCATCTAAACCTAATTTACCTCCCAAAGGACCAAACTCCAAATAGCATCCCACCGGGGTTATTAGGGCTTCAATATAGGAATTTCAGAGAGGATATAATCGAGCCCACAGAACAGTGATAAAGAGAAAAATCTTAAAGGTGCAAGAAGGAAAAAAGACACATTAGATACAACAGAACACAGATAAGAAACAAAGTTGAAGGACTAACACTACTGATTTTAACACTTATTATTAAGGTATGATCATCAAGAGAACACTGTTTTGCCATAAAGACAGATGAATAGATCAACAGAACAGAACAGAGAGTCCAGAAATAGATGCACGCATTTATGTGCAACTGCTTTTAGAAAAAAGTGCAAAGGGAATTCTCTGGAGAAAGCATAGACTTAAGGAATGGCCCAGGAACAGTTGAATATCTCCATGCAAAAAAGTAAACTTTTGATGCATACCTTGTACTTACACTAAAATTAACTAAAAAAAAAAAGATCACAAACTTAAGGGCATTAAAATGGCACTAAAAAACCTAAAACTACAAAACTTGTACAAGAAAACACAAGAGAGAATCTTTGTAATCTTGGGTTAGGCAAAGATTTCTTAAACACAAGAACAAAAGCACTATCAATTTAAAAAAATGATAACTTAGACTTCATCAAGATTAAAAACTTCTGCTCTTCAAAAGATACTTTAAAGAAACACAAAGACAAATCACAGCCTGAGAGAAAATATTGCCAAATCATATTTATGATAAAAGACCTGTATTCAAAAGACAAAGAATACACCTACTATAAACTTCACAAGGGCAGAAACCAGTTTATTAACATCACTTCCAAGAGCAGGAACAGGGTTGGGGAGACGAGCTGGGACACGTAGAAAATAAGGAGCGGCGGAAAGGAGGAGACCTTTTCTAGGACCACTCTCATGGAAAGTACACATGTGTGCATGCATCTGCATCCAGGCATGAGGACAACAGTGCTCAGTGAAATGCTGAGGGCGGCCATCTCAGGATTCAGAGGTATCAGGTGATTTTTAACTTTGTCCTTAAATTTGGTATAATATTTTTTATATATTTAACACTAAGCATGTATTATTTATATAATCAGAGAAGAAGCTGTTTGCCACATGATAAAGTTTTTTATAAATGTGTATCAAATTGGTAAGACATTATCTGTTCAAATATTTCTTAGACTATTTCTTTACTCTCCCTGTTGAAAAAACATTTAAAATCTTAATCTTTGTTTTCAGTATTCTTAAAACAACCATTATCCCTATTAAAATTTTTTCTGAAAAAGGCCTGTCAAAAGAGCTTAAATGTGAAGAAAATATACAACTACACAGTGGTGAAAATATTAAATAGATAACGTGCTCAAGTTATTAATATATAAACTATAATAGAAAATGTGAATTTTTTTCAATGGCCATTCTATTGATTCAAGTAAAACATCAGAGACAAATTTAAATATTCATAAAAGCACTGCCAAACAGAGTGGCAGAAATCTAATTGGAAGGAAATCTCCAAAATTAGAAAAAGAAATACTAAAACACCTGCACCTAGCAGTAAAGCTGCTCCAAAAAGCACAAAAATTATTAGTATCAACTTCAAAGTAAAAAGTGTACAAAAGTTTTAAAGAAATTATTCTACTAAGAGTGAGAAGAAGACTTCTCTAGAGAGTTTTGTAGGCATCCCCTAAGAAAGTGCCACTAAAGCTACACCATACATTAAAACAGACTGTGGTTATGTGAAGGTTAAATGTTTTTCTTGAAAAAAATATGACGATGTACATTACTGCTTATGTGAAAATAATTTCTTTGGCAGATATTGTGGCAAAGGAAAAATAACTGGAAGACTTCATGGCGAGAGTCCAAGGGCTCCAGGCCCGTCCACCTTCCCCACTGCCTAGGCTGTGACCCTACCTGACCGGAAGCGCTCATCCCTCGAGGCGGTGGGCCGAGACTTCTGCTGCTTGGGTGCAGCGGCCGTGGTTTGTGAGGGCCCAGGAATTCTATTCTCTGCTTGCAGAGATGGGTCTATTCCTGAAACACAATTGTATGGGAATACCTTATGTGAACAATTTGCTTTTCCAATTATGAAAAAGTCCATTGAAAACAGCTTACATTTCTCATCTGTTGCATACACTCTATCAAAGAGCCTTTAATCTGGAAGTCAGTGATAGACGCATGAATGCTGTGGGTTAAGGGCAACATCCACTTCCATGCTCTCCTCTTCCCACATCACCCAGCCCTTCACCATCCGCATGAAGGGTGATGATCAAACAGTTGGCCCTGTACCCTTGGCAGCACAGTACATGGCAGCTCACATCAGGGGTGGGAGCCGTGGTAGAAAGCCCTCCCAAAGCCCACTTCTGAATTACGTTTCCAAGTCTGAAATGGTCTGTGCTGTTCGTCCCCAGCATTGTTCTACAGTGTCGGTAAACCCTGAGTGAGAAACAGCTCACCAGACCACCACTGGGGTCCACCAGTAGCCCTCTGATACAAACAGGAAAAAAGTGAAAAGTCAGAGAAAACAAGAGCGAGAGGGGCATTAGAAAGATGGCGTCAGGGCCCAAAGTGCTCAGAGGCTGGGACCTGCTCAGGCTGGGCCAACTGCCCTCGCTGCGCTGCCCACGTGCTCCGCCTCCAAATCAGGGCAGATCAAGATCACGCTGCTGCTCTCCACACACTCCCTCACCAGGACCTCCACTCTCTGGGCAGCGGTCCCCTGGTCACAGATGCCCTCAAGACACATTACGGTGAGCGAAGGAATGGGGAACAGTTGTTCAAGTCACTGAACAAAATCCCTGGTATCATTCGAACCCAATTTGCTGACATTTGCAGACAGCACAAAGCAAAACCCACAGCTGTGCTTCAACAAAAATATGCATTTAGCTTTAGCCTTTGTTTCAAAATGTTTCATAAAATTGGCCAGCAGGAATTCCAGTCCCGCTGGCTCCTCCAGCCCTTACCACTCCCTGAAGAGGCAGAGTCCACGCTGCCTCAAACCTGGGCAGGTCAGTGACTGCCCCAACAAGCGCAGTGTGGCAGAAGTGATGCTGTGTGACTTCCAAAGCTAGTCGTGAAAGGCGACACGGCTCTACCTGGCTCTCTGCAACACCACACACCAAGTCTAGAGTGTTAAGCCCCCCAGTGGAGGGGCCACATGAGGACAGAGTGAGACACAGGCAGGGGTGGGGAGCCAGGTGCTCGGCAGCAGGAGTCTCCCCACCCCAACAGCCACAGCTGTGACTGAGGAGCCCTCACAGGATGTTGGCCCAGGACTTGAGCACCCAGCTCTGGCTCTGCGGACAGGGACAAGGTAACATTTGAGCTGGGCCTATACTGCACATTTATGAGCAGAACAGATGCTGCTGATGTTGTTCAAGTACTGTGTACATTTTGGGGTGGTCAGTTATACAGCACTGGAGAATGGGAACACTCTCTACAGAAATCAGTATTAGCCCTTCAAAATGTGAGCATAAATATGTACATATACATCCACACACACACACACGTGTTTGTGTGTGTCTGTGTGTGTATATATATGTAAAAAACACATAATGAGCAGAGTCCCTACTGGCTTTTGGCTTTTTGTGACTGGATAAAACAACTTTAAAGTTCACAATGGACAATACAGAGTCTTACACCTTATGGACGATAAACAAGCATGCTGTAAAGTGACATATACACAGATGGACTTCCTTACACTTGTATTCCAAAATATGCATCCTTTTATTCTTTGAGATAGATTCATTTATTCAACAAAGATACAAAACCCAATGTGAAATTATTGGATGAAGGAGTAGATATATTTTTAACTTAACAGATATGAAGAGGTAACTTTCCAAAAAGGTTACAGTAATTCACACTCCTACAAGCAATGTATGAAAAGTGCCATTTCTCCACTCTCTGTCAGCACTAGATGTTATAAAAAGTTCTAGAATTTTGCCAATGTGATAAGAGAAAAATGGTGCCCTTTAATTTGCATTTCCATATCTACCACTGAGGTTGAACATAATTTAATATTTATTGCCCATCCACATTTCCTCTCCTTTGGATTTCTGCTACTTTACCCAACTAAAGACCCTCACTAAAAGACCAGGAAGCCTCACTCCTGTCTGCTGTGGACACCCTGAACTGTGTACACATACAGAGCTGTGGCCTGGCGAGTAGCAGCTCAGTCATTCTGAAATGTTCTCATTTCTAGGGAGCCTATCGCACCTGTCCATCTTTTCTGTTCTAGCTCCCAGGTCTCCTATATTGCCTATGAAGACAATTCCTACTCAAAGGGGTGTTCAAATAGTCTCCTGAATTGTATGTTTTTATAATTAAAAACATATTTAGAACTTTAATTATTCTGAAGTTTATGTTCACTAATGGTGGGGAGGAGGAAGAGGGTTCTTGCCTGCAGAAGGATAGTACCAGCTATTAAATTAACCCTTCCTCCTTCATATCCTCTCAAATCACTTCTGGACTTCTTTTCTTCCACTGACTGGGTCGTGTACTCTGTACACCGGCATCCTCCTGTTGTGACTATAAAGCATACACAATCAGGTTTAGTACTCAAATGCCAGTCCTTTATCACCAGTGTTCTTTTTCAAAAATTGATGGGCTACTCTCAGAACTTTGCCTCTTCTAATGGGTCACTTCCAATCCTAGGTTTAGGAAAACCTCAGGCCTGGTATTCAGACTGGACTACATTATGTTCACACACTAACTTGAGATCTGCCAGTTTTATAGGATGTATTAAGTTTTTCCAGTTAGGAAACTGGTATGTTTCTTCATATATTAGGGTCTTGGTTATTTCTTTCAAATAGATTTTATGATCCTAACGTAGGTTCTGTCTTTCTTACCAAATGCATTAATAAGCATTTGACAGTTTGTTTTCATTATGAATAAGATTTTACATATTTGAAAACAGAAATATTGCTAGAGAAAAGCCGCATATTTGCCTTCTATCTTCATATCAAACCAAAATCACTAATAGTTACATGAGCAGTCACATGAGTTTTTGAGGTATAAAATAATATCACCTATATTTAAAGATGATTATCTTTTGTTCTCTAATATTTATTTATTCTGCTTTGTTTTCCATCGCACTGCATCAGCTGTGACCACCCAAATAATGTGTAATAAGAATGGGCATGGCCAGCATTTCTGTTTACCCATTTGGAATGGAAATGGCTACAGTATCTGATTGTTTAGTTTGATGATTGCTGGTGATTTTGGACAAATGGGCTTTAGAGATATTTTAATAGTTTCCTTCAATCCCAATTTTACTCTGAGTTTGTTTTTATTTTGGGTGAATAAATATCAGCATATAAAGAGCCTCGTCAATCTTGTTGTTGTTGTTGATCTGTTATAAAATATATCATACCAATACAGGCAATACAAAGCATGTATGCAGTTTAAGAATATTATTAAGAAACAATCAATGTAACCACCACATAGGTTATGAAATAAAACACTCAGTGCCTTAGGGGTCCCTGTGGCCCTCTCCAATTTAACTTCCATGAGGAAATGGTGTGCTGGCTTCTGTGAAAACCATTTCCTTCTCTTTCCGGACTCACTACACCAGCTCTCTAAATATTAACAGCTCGGTTTGGCGTCTTTTTTTAAGCTTGTATCGGCTATATGCCTTTATAATTGCTTCCTTCATCCTCACGATGTTTACAAGATTCATTCTTGCTGATGCATGTAGGTCTTTAGCTTTCCGCTGTATGAATTCTGTTGATGGGTATTTGAGTTCTTGGCAGTTTACAGATATAATGAACATTTTTGTACAGGAGAATAAGATGCAAACAAATAGGAGTTTCTCTAGGGCAAATATGTACCTGAAGAACTGCTGCACCTCTTCAACTTTACTACATAATACTAGCTGCCTGCATCCTACTGATTGAATCCTCTCCAACAGGACAGATGGCTGTGGTTACAATGTACATTTCTCTGATTACTAGTGAGGTTAAACATCTTTTCATTTGCTCATTGGCTATTTGGATTTCCTCTTATGAAATAACCTATTTGAATCTTCATCCATTTTTCTACTAGACTTTTTCTTATTATGTTGGGAGACTTTCTGGCTATTAACTTTAAACTAATTAAATTAAGGGAAGGTGTGGCGGCTCACACCTGTAATCCCAGCACTTTGGAAGGCTGAGGCAGAAAACTCGCTTGAGGTCAGAAGTTCAAGACCAGTCTGGGCAACATAGCGAGACCCCATCTCAATCAGTAAGCTGGGCGTGGTGGTGCACACCTGTAATCCCATGTACTCAGGAGGCTGAAGTGAGAGGACTGCTTAAACCCAGGAGTTTGAGACTGCAGTGAGCTATGATCACACCACTGTGCACCAGCCTGAGCAACAGAGTAAGACCTTGCCTCTTACGCGCAATCATCATACATGGCTGGTGTTTCATATACTGGACAATGCAGTCAGAGAACATGTCTGTTACTGCAAGAAGTTCTACTGGACAGCACTGCTCGGTACATTCTGGATACTAGTTCTTTTTTCTTTTTCTTTTTTTTTTTTTTTTTGAGATGAAGTCCCACTCTGTTGCCCAGGCTGGAGTGCAGTGGCACAATCTCGGCTCACTGCAACCTCCACCTCCCAGGTTCAAGTGATTCTTCTGTCTCAGCCTCCCGAGCAGCTGGGACTACAGGTACGCACCACCATGCCCGGCTAATTTTTGTATTTTTAGTAGAGACAAGGCTTCCCTATGTTGGCCAGGCTGGTCTTGAACTCCTGACCTCATGATCCCCCCACCTCAGCCTCCCAAAGTGCTGGGATTACAGGCGTGAGCCACCGCGCCTGGCCTCTGGATACTACTTCTTATTTGTGTTACAACTATCTTCTCACATTCTGTAGTTTGTCTTTGCAATCTCTTTATGATGACGTTTGAAAAAAAGAAGTTCTTAATTTTAATGTGGTCTAATTAATCAATCCTTTCCTTTATGGTTCCTGCTTTTTGGTACCTTCAGTGACATCAAAAAATCCTTCCTATCTTGAGATGGCAACAATTTTCCTATAAGATTTTCTAAAGGCTTTAAAGACCTTTCACATTTAGGCCTAATACATCTGGAACCGATTTTTGTCTCCAATGTCATGTGTTTCATATATGGATAAAGAACTGTGCCAGCACCATGCCTGCCACACCACCATTCCCATGTGCAAAGTCTGCACACATATGCATTTGTCTGAGCTGTCTAGTCTGTCTTAGTGACAACGGCTTTAATAATAACTCTTCATATCCTGGTTGGGCAAATCCTCTCACCTCATTCTTTTTTGAAAATATTTTGGGTCTCTTGACCTTTTATACTTGGATATACATTTTAGAACTAACTTGTTAAGTTACACACACACACACACACACACACACACACACAAACCTATTGAAATGATGAATGCACTGAATCTACAAATCAATCTAATGTGGGAAGAACCGACATCTTTAAAATAGATGCTCTAGCCCTAGTAAGAATTGTGCCAGGTTGTTCATAATCATAAAAATAAAATAAATCCTCTTTGGGAATGAGATCTGAGATCTGTATCAAGCCAGAGCTTTAAATTATAATCTATGCCTTTGGATTTTATTATTTAATATTAGAGGCATATTTTTCAAGACCAGCCTGGGCAACACAGCGAGACCCTGTCTCGATCAATAATCAACATATACCAGTGTTTAAACTTGGTTTAACATTGCTAACAAATGTTAAACTCTAAAAACAATTTAAAAATCAAGTGTTATGAAACAATATAATTGCTATGTAACACCTGAGTGTATTGACCTTACCTTGAATAAGCGGTATATAACGTGCAAGCAGCTTTGCCCTTTTCTTTTCATATCCTTTTTGAGTGATGTCACCTAAAACAACAATGGAAAAAAGAATTACATTTCTTCTACAATTCCAAAATTTTAAAATTAAACATCAATTTATGATTGAAAAACTGGAAACACTAATGTCCTTCCATGAAGTGTTTGGACAAATAAACTATAATGGACCCATAAAATGGAATACCACTCAGCAGTAAAAAAGGAACAAACTACTGATACACACAGCAATTTGGATAGATCTCACATGCATGCTGCTGAGTGAAAGAAGCCAGACTCAAAAGGCTACTGAATACTCAACTTTTATGACATTCTGGAAAAGATACAACCATAGAGTCAGATACAGATAGTGGTTGCCAGGGGCTGGGAGTGAGGAAAAGACAAGAGAATTTTGAGGGTGGTGAAACTGTTCTATGTTGGGAGTGTAGTGGTGGTTACATGAGCATATGCATTTGTCAAAAATCTGTACCACTGTAGAAGAGTAAGGGTGAATTTTACTGTGTGTAAATAACACTTCAAATTTTAAAAATTGTGATCACCATCCCCTAGGAGCTTGCCAAAAATGCAAACTCTAAGGCCATATCCCAAACTGACAGAATCCAAATCCGCACTTTATCAAGATCCTCCAGTAATTCCTGTGCAGGTTCAAGTTTCACAAGTATTGCAATAAGGGACCCATGGGACACAAGCCGTCCCAGGCCAAGGGGTGTCCTTGGGAAAGGAGGAAAAAGGACGGCTGTTCCAGTAAATTATCATAAGGAAAAACAGCCTGAAAACAAATTAAACCACCTAGGAATGAGGTAGGAAATGCACCATCATGAAAACACTTTTTAATGTAAGCACACTATTTGGTTTCCTACACATACCTGGAAGTTCTAACAGTGGATGTGTGATGTGAAGACTTTATTTAGACCATAAATATATACTACAGTTCTCATGATTAGCTTGTCCTCTGGGTGAACATGGTAGAGTTTTTAGTGTTTTGTAAGATCTCCCTTCTCTCAAAACAAACAAGCAAAGCAGTAAGGCTGCTGTGAATCAGAAGACACAGGCTGATGTCATTTATTGAGTACATAATCGAGTATTTCCTTTAGATGTATTTTTTATTATAGGATTTGTTGTGTGAACAGACTGACACCGTTGAATATCTGACATCTAAGTTAAGCCTCAGTGGAAGCCTCTGGGTGGGCACTAATATGCCATCCTACAGAAGAAGAGCCTGAGCCACGGCCTGTGGGCCAATCAGCTGCTCTGGTCCAGACCAGCCTACCACAACCTCCCCACCTACTCCACCCTGCACTGCGTCCAAGCCCTGGACTCTGCACAGAGCCTCTGCTTTAAGAGCTCACTTGGCTCCTCCCAAGCCTCTCATGCTTATCTGCCTGTCCTTCCATTTATTTATTCCCTGTGTCCCCACTGTGTTCCATCTCTTCAGACTTTTTTTTTTTTTGCATTTAGTGTCTTTTAGACATATTTTCTTATAGCTTCTTTCTATAGTGTCTTTTAGAAACTTTTTTATAGTGTCTTTTAGAATATATTCTGCAGAATGCATGTTGCTTTGTGTCTGTGTATTTTTAATTGACCCGAATGGCATTATATTATAAATCACTATTTTCTTCCCTAAGCCTTCCATTTTTAAAACCAACCCTTCCTCAATGCAATGAGCACACCTGATCCACTGCACTGACCCGGGTACCCCTTGGAAGTACGTCATCCTTGTTCACCCCCTCACTCCATCACTGGACACTCCCAGGTCCACAGCCAGCCACCACCCACACCAACATGCTCAGTGCTGCAGTGACAATCCTCATCAGGTTCACGATATAACTGTACAATTTCACTTATTAAATTTCAACTTGTGCACAACTTTTTAAGGTTTAGAAGGCAGTAATCTTCAAATGGGCATGTGTGTAGGAGAGGCAATTAATCTGCATCACAGAGGTACGAAATATGGCTCTGGCTGAACTCCACTGCTGCAGAAGAATCTCACTTAGGATCACAGATGCCAAATCCCTAGTAATATCACCAAGTCCTTCACTCGGCAACACAATTTCTAAAAACCCATTCTCAAAAGCACTCAACTACCCCTACAGGTCACAGGAACAAAGATGAGTAGTGCACAAGGGTAATAACATGCATGGAAGCTGACACTTCCTATAATGACAAAGCCTTCTTCTCAAATAGCTCACAAAGGGTCTGCCTGAGGCTGTTTGACAGTTAACATTTTTAAAATATAATAGGAATATACTCTAAAATAACAATAAATTGTACAGTAAATACATAAACCAGTAACATTCATTTATTATCATTACCAAGTATTATGTACAGTACATAATTATATGGATTAGATTTTTAAGATTGGCAGCACAGCAGGTTTGTTTACACCAGCATCACCACAAACAGGTGAGTAATGTGTTGTGTTACAATGGCTACAAGGTCACTAGGTGGTAAGAATTTTTAGCTTTATCGTGATCTCATGGAGCCACTGTTGTATATGCGGTCCATCGTTGCCCGAAACATCTACTGGGCATATGACCAGATATGGATACAGTTGTTCATAGTACTCCCTTATCATGCTTTAATGTCTGTGCAGTCTATAGAGATTGGCCTCTTTCATTCCTGACTGGTAATTTGTGTCTTTGGTATTTTCTCACTGTCGGTCTTGTTAGAGGTTTATCAAATTTATTATCTTTTCAAAGAACCAGGTATTGGTTCTACTGTTTTTTGTTTTTGTTTTTTTGAGACGGAGTTTTGCTCTGTCACCCAGGATGGAATGCAGTGGCACAACTGGCTCACTGCAACCTCTGCCTCCTGGGTTCAAGTGATTCTCCTGCCTCAGCCTCTGGAATAGCTGGGATTACAGGCATGCGCCACCATGCCTGGCTAATTTTTGTATTTTTAATAGAGATGGGGTTTCACCATGTTATCCAGGCTGGTCTAGAACTCCTGACCTCAAGTGATCCACCCGTCTCAGCCTCCCAAAGTGCTGGGATTACAGGTGTGAGCCACTGCACCTGGCCCCACTGATTTTTTCCTATTGTTTTTTCTGCTTTCAGTTTCACTGATTTCCGCTGTTATCATTTTCCTTCTGTTAGGAAACACAAAACCATAATGAGATACCACTATATACCTATTCAAACAGCTAAAGCTTTAAAAATACTGACAATGTCAAGTGCTGACAAAGACTGTGAAGCAATAGAAACTCATATATTGCTGATGGGCATGCAAAATGGTATAGCCACTCTGGAAAACAGTGTGGAAGTTCTTTATACAGTAAAGCAAACACTCACCAGATGACCCGGCAATTCCACTTGATTATCTGCCCTAGAGAAGTAAAAACTTGTGTTCACATAAAAACCTGTACACGATTGTTTATAGCCACTTTATTCTTCATCACCAAAAAACTAGAAACAACCCAGATGTCAAGTGAATGGAGAGACTGTGACGTAACCATACTATGGAAAACTACTCAGCAATAAAGAGGAACAGACTCTTGATACTTGCAAAAGTGTGAATACACTTCAAAATACATTATGCTGAAAGAAAAAAGCCCATTCTCGAAAGGTTACATGCTATATGATTCCATTTATATGACATTTCTGAAAAGATAAACCCATAAGGATAGGGAATAGATCAGCTGGGGGACCGGGAGACTGCAAAGGGATAATACGAGGAGTGTTTGGGGATGATGGTGCTGTTCTTTTTCTTTTTTGGTCTTTTATTACGTTTTAGAGTCAGGGTCTCGCTCTGCCACCTAGGCTGGAGTGCAGTGGCATAGCTTACTGCAGCCTCCAACTTCTGGGCTCAAGCAAATCAGCTTCCCGGAGTCTGAAAGGAGTGTCTGACAAAGAAGTACTTCAGGCAATTAGCAGCTGGGTGACTCTACAATGGACCAAGTGTGGCTAAGGAAGAAGCACCCCAACAGGGCATGACACAATGGCTGGGAGCCCCAAGGGCCCGGCAGGTTCCAATCCAGTACAGTACAGTCTGCCTTTGGTCAGGTCACTTTTACCGCCTCCAAGGTGGGCACCAGCCAAAAATCAGATACACACCAGAGACCTTGGACCCAAGTGAGCTAGACACAGCTGCCAGTGTTTATTCCTTTGGAAAGGTGTTGGCCTTTCCCTTGCTGCCAAAGAACGGGTCCAAAGAGTCCACTAGGTCCCAACTTGGGCCACACAAGCTTACCCAGGATCCCAAGGCAAGGTCTCTGTGCCATGGCAGCTGGGAAAGCCCACAGCTGCCACTGGACTAGACAGGTCCTACTGGAGGTGCCGACACAGAGCAGGAGGAAACAATAAAATGAGGGATGATCCATACCTGATATGGTCTGGCTCTGTGTCCTCCCCACTCAAATCTCACTTTGAATTGTAATAATCCCCACGTGTCATGGGAGGGACCCAGTGGGAGGTAACTGAATCACGGGGGCAGGTTTTTCCCCATGCTGTTCTCCGGATAGTAAGTCTCACAAGATCTGATGGTTCTATAAAAGGACAGTTCCCTGCACACACCCTCCTGCCTGCCACCACGTAGGACGTCCCTTTGCTTTCTTCATCTTCTGCCATGATTGTGAGGCCTCCCCAGCCATGTGGAACTGTGTGTCCATTAAACCTCTTTCCTTTATAAATTACCTAGTCTCAGTTATGTGTTTGTTAGCAGCATTAGAACAGACTAATACAATACCTGACCATAATAAAACTTGAAAACAGATGCCACAAAAAAAAATACAGGCAGTCTCCAAGCTCGTGACACAGAACAAAAGGTGAAGAAAATCTGTGAAGAGTAATATTTTGCACGGTGGCACCATTCACTGGTAACAGTCATTCTTATACTTAATATAAGCACGTAGAGATTTCACTTTCCATGTCTTAAAGTTTCCAAACACAGGGGTCTTAAATATACAGATCTAATACACAAAAGTAGAGCCTATCTGACTGCAATTTAAATTATTTATGCAGCCAAGCATGGTGGCTCACATCTGTAATCCCAGCACTTTGGGAGGCCAAGGTGGGAGGACTGCTTGAGCCCAAGAGTTAGAAGCCACCTTGGGCAACATAAAGAGACCCTGTCTCTACAAAAAAAGAAAAAAAAACTAATTAGCTGGCTGTGGTGGCACATGCCTATAGTCCTAGCTACTAGGGAGGCTGAGGTGGGAAGATTGCTTGAGCCCAGGAGTTCGAGGCTGCGGTGAGCTATGATCGCACCACTGCACTCCAGCTTGAATAGCAGAATGAGACCTTAAAAAAAAATAAGCAAATTATTATGCTTAACACTGAAGAGTATAGATATGCTTCCACAGTAGTGTTTGAATGTCCATTGTCTCATTCATTTGTAATTAAAAGCGGGCTTTTTTAATGTTTAGTAAATATTTTATCTCAGTTTTTAATAAAATATGAAAAATATGTTCATTAAACTGAATACATACACACACATAGGAACTCCATTTATGGCACTGACAAAATTATAGCACTCAGACCAACTCTTCCAATGGGAACAACTAAAAAGATCACATTAAAGTTTTTCTTTAAATCTGAAGACATCACAGAAGTGAAGAACTGAGGGCCAAGTGAAGTCAAAAAGTAATCACCAAGTAGCTGAACTGAGTGGAACTTGGACAGACTCAGAGAGGCAGGAGCTCATCACGGACGAGGTGCCCTGGAAAGCATCCCAGGTTGTTTGTTGGGACTCAGAAGGACCACACCTTGGGTATGAACTAAAAACAGAGCAGCACTCATAAGGACTGGAGCCAGTTTCAAATCACTTTCCCTCTATATAGATTAAAGTGATCTTGGACTGCATGTATTCCCAACCTATCTACCTACCAGATGCAAAAGTAAGCCCTTTGTGGTCACAAATGATCACTATATAGACAATGTCTGGCATTTGATCAGAAGTAATTAGGCACATATGGCAGCAAGAAACTATGACTAAAATCCATGAGAAACAATAATAGAAAGCTATAGAAAATGGAACTTTAGAATAACCATAATCAATATGTTTAGGGAATTAAAAAGCAGGATTGTAAATTAAAAAAAAAAAACATAAATTCTAGGACTGAAAAATACTGTATCTCAAATCCAGGAATAAATTTAATGAAAGGTGTGCAAGACCACTACCCACAAACTAAAAACATTATAAAAACATTACTGAGATAAATTAAAGACCTAAAGAAATGAAAGGATATACCACATTCATGAATCTGAAGACTCAATACCGTAAAGTGTAATTTCTCTCCAAGTGGATCACAAGAGTCAGCCTGAGTAATTCTTGAAAGTTTTGCTGGGCGTGGTGGTTCACGCCTGTAATCCCAGCACTTTGGGAGGCCGAGGCGGGTGGATCACCTGAGGTCCGGAGTTCGAGACCAGCCTGACCAACATGGAGAAACCCTATCTCTACTAAAAATACAAAATTAGCCAAGCGTGGTGGCACATGCCTGTAATCCCAGCTACTCGGGAGGCTGAGGCAGGAGAATGGCTTGAACCCGGGAGGCGGAGGTTGCTGTGAGCCGAGATCGCGCCATTGCACTCCAGCCTGGGCAACAAGAGCGAAACTCCCTCTCAAAATAAAAAAAAAAAAAAAAAAAAAAAAATTCTTGAAAGTTTCTTGCATAGAAATTGACAAGCTGATTCCAAAGTATATAGGGAAATACAAAGGGCCAAGATTAGCTAAATCAAGCTTGAAAAACAAAATAAAATTAAAAGGGCAGACTATACCAAATATGAAAACAGAATAGAGCAGGTGCTAAGATAAACAAGTAGAACACCACAGCAGAAATCAGTCTGAAGCAGCAGGGGAAGGATAGCCTCTTCCAAATGTTCTGAGTCAACTGATTACCCAACTGCAATAGAAATGAAATCACTCTTCCCTCACACCACGCATGAAATTAAATTCCACGTGAATTACGCATCTAAATGTGAAAGATGGCAGGGTGTGGTGGCCCACACCTGTGTCCCAACACTTTGGGAGGCCAAGGCAGGTGGATCACCTGAGGTCAGGAATTCGTGACCAGCCTGGCCAACATGGCAAAACCCCATCTCTACCAAAAAAGAAAAAAAAAAAACAGATAGTTGTAGGTATGTGGCGTTACTTCTGAGGTCTCTGTTCTGTTCCATGGATCTATATCTCTGTTTTGGTACCAGTACCATGCTGTTTTGGTTACTGTAGCCTTGTAGTATAGTTTGAAGTCAGGTAGTGTGATGCCTCCAGCTTTGTTCTTTTGGCTTAGGATTGACTTGGCGATGTGGGCTCTTTTTTGGTTCCATATGAACTTTAGTTTTTTCCAATTCTGTGAAGAAAGTCATTGGTAGCTTGATGGGGATGGCATTGAATCTGTAAAGTACCTTGGGCAGTATGGCCATTTTCACGATATTGATTCTTCCTACCCATGAGCACGGAACGTTCTTCCATTTGTTTGTATCCTCTTTTATTTCCTTGAGCAGTGGTTTGTAGTTCTCCTTGAAGAGGTCCTTCACATCCCTTGTAAGTTGGATTCCTAGGTATTTTATTCTCTTTGAAGCAATTGTGAATGGGAGTTCACTCATGATTTGGCTCTCTGTTTGTCTGTTGTTGGTGTATAAGAATGCTTGTGATTTTTGTACATTGATTTTGTATCCTGAGACTTTGCTGAAGTTGCTTATCAGCTTAAGGAGATTTTGGGCTGAGACAATGGGGTTTTCTAGATATACAATCATGTCGTCTGCAAACAGGGACAATTTGACTTCCTCTTTTCCTAATTGAATACCCTTTATTTCCTTCTACTGCCTAATTGCCCTGGCCAGAACTTCCAACACTATGTTGAATAGGAGTGGTGAGAGAGGGCATCCCTGTCTTGTGCCAGTTTTCAAAAGGAATGCTTCCAGTTTTTGCCCATTCAGTATGATATTGGCTGTGGGTTTGTCATAGATAGCTCTTATATTTTGAAATACGTCCCATCAATACCTAATTTATTGAGAGTTTTTAGCATGAAGGGTTGTTGAATTTTGTCAAAGGCTTTTTCTGCATCTATTGAGATAATCATGTGGTTTTTGTCTTTGGCTCTGTTTATATGCTGGATTACATTTATTGATTTGCGTATATTGAACCAGCCTTGCATCCCAGGGATGAAGCCCACTTGATCATAACACCACATACCTACAACTATCTGATCTTTGACAAACCTGAGAAAAACAAGCAATGGGGAAAGGATTCCCTATTTAATAAATGGTGCTGGGAAAACTGGCTAGCCATATGTAGAAAGCTGAAACTGGATCCCTTCCTTACACCTTATACAAAAATCAATTCAAGATGGATTAAAGATTTAAACGTTAGACCTAAAACAATAAAAACCCTAGAAGAAAAACTAGGCATTACCATTCAGGACATAGGCATGGGCAAGGACTTCATGTCCAAAACACCAAAAGCAATGGCAACAAAAGACAAAATTGACAAATGGGATCTAATTAAACTAAAGAGCTTCTGCACAGCAAAAGAAACTACCATCAGAGTGAACAGGCAACCTACAAAATGGGAGAAAATTTTCGCAACCTACTCATCTGACAAAGGGCTAATATCCAGAATCTACAATGAACTCAAACAAATTTACAAGAAAAAAACAAACAACCCCATCACAAAGTGGGCGAAGGACATGAACAGACACTTCTCAAAAGAAGACATTTATGCAGCCAAAAAACACATGAAAAAATGCTCATCATCACTGGCCATCAGAGAAATGCAAATCAAAACCACTATGAGATACCATCTCACACCAGTTAGAATGGCAATCATTAAAAAGTCAGGAAACAACAGGTGCTGGAGAGGATGTGGAGAAATAGGAATACTTTTACACTGTTGGTGGGACTGTAAACTAGTTCAACCATTGTGGAAGTCAGTGTGGCGATTCCTCAGGGATCTTGAACTAGAAATACCATTTGACCCAGCCATCCCATTACTGGGTATATACCCAAATGACTATAAATCATGCTGCTATAAAGACACATGCACACGTATGTTTATTGCAGCATTATTCACAATAGCAAAGACTTGGAACCAACCCAAATGTCCAACAATGATAGACTGGATTAAGAAAATGTGGCACATATACACCATGGAATACTATGCAGCCATAAAAAATGATGAGTTCATGTCCTTTGTAGGGACATGGATGAAATTGGAAATCATCATTCTCAGTAAACTATCGCAAGAACAAAAAACCAAACACCGCATATTCTCACTCATAGGTGGGAATTGAACAATGAGATCACATGGACACAGGAAGGGGAATATCACACTCTGGGGACTGTGGTGGGGTGGGGGGAGGGGGGAGGGATAGCATTGGGAGATATACCTAATGCTAGATGACGAGTTGGTGGGTGCAGCGCACCGGCATGGCACATGTATACATACGTAACTAACCTGCACAATGTGCACATGTACCCTAAAACTTAAAGTATAATTAAAGAAAAAAAAAAGGAAAAAAAAAAATATATATATATAAATAAAAATATGTGGGTTTTTGGAAACAAACAAACAAACAAAAAAAAAAAAACAAAAAAATTAGCTGGGTGTGATGGTGTGTTCCTGTAATCCCAGCTACTCAGGAGGCTGAGGCAGGAGAATCACTTGAACCAGGGAGGCGGAGGTTGCAGTGAGCCGAGATCGTGGCACTGTACTCCAGCCTGGGCGACAGGACAAGACTCTGACTCAAAAAAAAAAAAAAAAAAAGAAATACACACACACACACACACACACACACACACACATATAAATCTTATTTTTTATTTTAGGCGGAGTCCCACCCTGTCACCCAGGCTGGAGTGCAGTGGCGCAATCTCAGCTCACTGCAACCTGACCCTCCTGGGTTCAAGCAATTCTTCTGTCTCAGCCTCCCAAGTAGCTGGAATTACAGCTAACTTTTGTATTTTTAGTAGAGACAAGGTTTCACCATGTTGACCAGGCTGGTCTTGACCTGCCTGCCTCAGCCTCCCAAAGTGCTGGGATTACAGGCGTGAGCCACCACGCCTGGCTAAAAATATATATGTATAAATCTTTAGTTTTGATATTCTATTAGGAAAAAGGGCACGTGCTTCCTTGACTTACCATGGGAGGAGTAAGCTTAAGTCAATGTTGCTAGATTTACCCAAACAGTCAGACAGGTCCTACTGGAGGTGCCCACACAGAGGAAGAGCAGGAGGAGGCAAGAAAACGAGGAGTGATCCATACCTGACCAGTGCAAAACTTGAAGACAGATGCACAGAGAAATTAAATGATCCTTTTTACATATCCACGGCCTAGCAGGGGTACGTCAACTTCCAGATTAAGAGCGATGCTACGAGCTGGGTGCAGTGGCTCACGCCTGTAATCTCAGCACTTTGGAAGGCCAAGGCAGGCAGATCATTTGAGGTCAGGAGTTTGAGACCATGGTGGCCAACATGGTGAAACCCCATCTCTAATAAAAAATACAGAAATTAACCTGGCGTGGTGGCACACACCTGTAATCTCAGCTACTGGGGAGGCTGAGACAGGAGAATCACTTGAACCCAGGGCATGGAGGTTGCAGTGAGCCAAGATTGTACCACTCCACCACTCCAGCCTGGGCAATAGAGTGAGACTCTGTCTCCAAAAAAAAAAAAAAAAAAGAGTGATGCTATGACTAGAAGATGTGAGATTCATCCCAAATCTGCCTTGAACACCCTAGATCTGCTTCCTCTATATTGAGCACATGTTGACTCCTACACTTCCTACCCTGTCTGATGGCTCTCTCCATTTCCCTCCTTTTCCTGAGCTCTTCCCCATGCTAGTCTCTATCTGTGCTTCTGGGCTAGTGCCCTGCGCCTTCCTCGGGCACTCTTCTCCAAGAGGACTGTGGAGTGATGCTGATGCCAACTCTGTAGATTGCTCATCCTCTATTTGTTTCAAAAATACACTTGGGAGAAAAAAACTACCACAACATGGTATAACCATGTAAGATAATACCACACGGCAGTTAGTTAGACTGAGCCAGAGCTACATGTATTAACATAATCATCATAATTTTTTTTTTTTTTTGAGACGGAGTCTTGATCAGTCCCCCAGGCTGGAATGCAGTGGTGTGATCTCGGCTCACTGCAAGCTCCGCCTCCCGGGTTCACACCATTCTGCCTCAGCCTCCCGAGTAGCTGTGACTACAGGTGCCCACCACCATGCCTAATTTTTTTTTTTTTTTTGTATTTTTAGTAGAGATGGGGTTTCACCACGTTAGCCAGGATGGTCTCAATCTCCTGACCTCGTGATCCACCCGCCTTGGCCTCCCAAAGTGCTGGGATTACAGGCGTGAGCCACTGCGCCCAGCCAATCATCATAATTTTTAAAACATAATATTGAGGTAAAAAGTAAGTTTCAGAAGGATTTATAAAGATGATTTACATACTTTTAAAATATGCAAAAACACTATCGATTGTTTCAGGATATATGGAAATGCAATTAAATGATAAAATACCAAATTCAGGAGAGAAGTTGGGAAGATGACAAATGGAATCAGAGAGTGAATGGGAGTCATCTCTCTCTATAATGGTTCAAATATGAATCTAATGTGTCCAAATCTTCATTTTTTAAAAATTGGGTGGTAGGTACGTGGGTACGTATATCATGACTCACACAAGTTTTTGGTACGTTTGAAATATTTCACAATTAGACAAAAATCAAACAAGAAGCAGTCTTCCACATTCAGAAGTTTCTAACTCTTAAAAGACTTTCAAACTGAAGCCTGTGGCTGACTATACTGCACTTTCCAAGGACCAGAGAGTACTTGCTCAATATGAATGTCTGCCATATTTTCTACAGTACTCATGAGCTTGTTTAAATTATTTCTTCTAACAGAAGTAAGACCCTGAACATGCATTCAGGACATATAGGTAGATGACAATGTCAGTGAAAGGTGACAAGACTCTTCCATAAAAATATAGCTCTTGGCTAACAAGTTTGTGTATAAATAGGTAATAAACCTTTTAAAATAGCAGGTATTTAATGGAAGAATGTTTTTAAATATCACTTGGTGAGCTAAAGCCACATGGTGAAATAATTCCTACTAAACATTCATGATTAGAAAACTTAGACTAGCCTCGCAACTGAAAGGAGAACTTAGATATTATCCACTTCAATGCTTTTCCAACCTTTCAGCTGCACATCTTCTGTTCAACTGAACTCTTAGGAAGAGTGTAAGTGGAGAAGTGTCTCTGATTGAGGCAGACATAGGGCTGCTCTCTGAGTGCCCACTTCCCCAAACAACTGGTGGTACCTTCTACAGGAATACATCAGCAGACTCTGGAAAACCGATGAAAACCATATCCTTTCCTCATTACCACCTCCCATCCTCCTCCACAACTTTGTTCAAAGGATGCACTGTACATCTGCTGCAGACCTGCTCCATCCCTATCTTCCCTAATCAGATAATCCTCACTGCTCTGATCCACCGTTCCAATTTCCCAGAATCTAGACTATGAATTCCTTTTCAATTTTGAAAACCTAGCAGGATGTGGGGGTGCGCAGCTATAGTTCCAGCTACTTGGGAGGCTGAGGCTAAATGATCACTTGAGCCCAAGCCCAAGAGTTCAAGACCAGCCTAGGCAACACAGTGAGATCTCACCTCTTTAGGAAAACACAAACCAAAAAACAAAAAAACCTCTTCAACCATTTCAATGAGATTTGGGGAAGTACAGTCATCTTTACCTGATGATTGGTCATGAATACTGACCCAGAAAATCCTCCACACACATTTCCCTGCCTCAGCTGCACAGATGCCCACACATGTTCTGTCTCCTTCTTCAGTCTTCCCTGCAGTCTCTCCCTTCTCTGCCTTTCCCGTATGGATTTGGGTTCCTCAGAGTTTTTTCCTAGGCTCTCTTTGCATTATTCATTTCTCCTTATGGGGTAATCATATTCACTCCAATTACTATCTATGTGCCGATGACTTCCAAATTACTAGCCTAGCCCTTTCTAGAAAGTACTAGACTCATATATCCAAATGCACCCTGGGTCCCACCACTCAGATCTCCTAGAGCAGCCTCACACTCCTTTTGTGTTCCACGTCTTCGTGAGCAGCACCATCATCTCCCAGACAGGTGTTTCAGAAACTCCAGAGTCACCCTAGACCCTCCTTTACTGTGCACTTCACACAAAAGCCTGCTGGCTCTACTTCTGATTGCCCTCTCCATCCTATTGGCTCAGCTCTGTCCAGACCAGCAAAATCTCTTGCCCTGGATTACTGCAATGGGTTTTTCAAGCTAACTTTTCTGTCCCCCAATTTCAGACTCCTCCAATCTACTTTTCACATACTGCAGAACAACCTTTCTAAATAAAAGAGGGAGACAGAAAGAGACAAAAGAGATTATGCAGAAATGTTTTGTTAATACATGTTTTAAAAAGGTGGGGCAGTGTGGGGGTACTGCTGGCTCCATCATTTATTAAAGAAGACCTGTTTAAAGTAAAGCACCTGGCCAGGCGCAGTGGTTCACGCCTATAATTCCAGCACTTTGGGAGGCCGAAGTGGGTGGATCACTTGCGGTCGGGAGTTCGAGACCAGCCTGGCCAACATGGTGAAACCCCATCTTTACTAAAAATACAAAAATTAGCCGGGCATGGTGGCACACGCCTGTAATCCCAACCATTTGGGAGGCTGAGGCAGGAGAATTTCTTGAACCCAGGAGGCGGAGGTTGCAGTGAGCTGGGATTGCGCCACTGTACTCCAGCCTGGGTACCAGAGCAAGACTCTGTCTCCAAAATAAAATAAAATAAAAAATAAATAAAGCACCCAAGAAAAACCACCCCCATGGCCCCCCATTTTTTTTTTTTTCCCTGAGACATGGTCTCACTGTGGCACCCAGGCTGGAGTGCAGTGGCATAATCACGGTTCACTGCAGCCTCAATCTCAAGCAATCCTCCCACATCGGCCTATCAAATAGTTGGGATTACAGGCATGCACCAACACACCTTGCTAATTTTTTTTTCTTTGTAGAGACAGGGTCTCCCTATGTTGCCCAGGGTAGTCTCAAACTCCTGCCCCATAGCCTTTAATTAAAAACAGGAAATTGACATCTGTTTACAAGATTCACTGAGTTCTTGAATGTGTACACATATTTTCATCTTGCTCATTTTCTCTCCTTTGTCGAGAGAAGTGGTAGGAATAAAATGTATTTTCATGGTATTTCTTGTTAATAGGAAGCCTTCATGCAGAGCATACACTTTGCTGTTGTCCAGTACAGTAGCCACTAGCCATGCATGGTTAAATTTTAATTAATTAAAAGTAAATTAAATTGAACCATCAGTTCCCTCGTCCCACTACCCACATTTCAAGTGTTCAGTAGCCACATGTGGCTGGTGGCCACCATGCTGGACACCACAGAACTTTCCCATCGTTGCAGAAAGTTCTAAACAGTGCCATTCTAGAGGCAACAGGTACCAGCACCCCTCCTGCCTTACTCTTGGTCACCTCACACATCCACAACACCCAACCAGCTACAGGGAGGAATTTGAGTTTGTTTCAACCAGCTTGTCTAGACTCCAGAGACTCGAGTCCAAATTCCTTACTAGGATGTGTGAGCCCTGCTGTAAGTTAGCCCCTGCCTTTCCTCCTCTACCTGTGGAACACTGCCTGGAATTCCTTGGCCCACTCAACTTCAGTTCACCTCCCTTTGACTTCATGTCCATCCCCGCTCCTCCTCCACCCTCTTCACACATGCTTTCAAAACAAAGCTCAAGGAAACTTTACTTCCTCTATTGGCCCAGCTTGCGCAGTGCTGATGATCCCTCCCCTTGGGCTGACTGGGTCCTATACACATTTCATGATATTGCCACTGTTTACATGTCTTTCAGCCCCCGCTAGACTGTAAGCCTCCTGGCACTCAGTCTGTTGAATGTTGTTAAACAACAGGATGACACACTGAGTGTCCGTCTGTTCAGGCTGCCGTAACAGAATACCAGAGTGGGCGATTTAAACAACAGACATTTATTTTCTCACAGTTCTGGAGACTGAAAGCTCAAGATCAAGGTGCCAGAGGGTTCATTTCTGGTGAAGCCTCTCTCCTTGGCTTGCAGACAGCTGCCTATGTCTTCACATGGCCTTTCTATGCACAAATATCCCTGGTGTCTCCTCCTCTTCTTATAAGGACACCAGTCCTATTGGATGAGGGCCCACCCCCTTGACCTCATTTGATCTTAAATATCTCCTTAAGGTCCAATCTTCAAATATAATCCATTGGGGTTAGGGCTTCAGCATACCAACAATTGTGTCCTTTTGTTTCAGAGAGTTAATTTAAAGGTTCTTTACTAAAGATACTGCAGAAAAAGTTCTAAAATCTGAAAGAGTGTAAAAGCTCTTTGTCTACTATTTCCAAAATGGTACTCTTAAATTATGAACAGTTCAGTGTAGAAAGAAGACACAGGATTTCTATTCTTTCCTTATAGCTGATTAATTCAAAGTCTGAAAGGAAACCCCCGCATGATCACTGTCTCCCAGCTATAATTTTAGCTGCTGCCTTCAAGAACCCAGGAAATCCTAAGAACAGAGGTCATGCATTTCCTGCGTGAAAAGGGAAGGGAGACCCTTGGGTACATTAGTCTAAGTGATAATCTATCAATACACAATAGAAGTAATAGCTATTTTTAAGTGTTGTGTCTTCACTGACGATACAGTTTTCTTTGCTAAGCAGTGTATAACTTCCTAGTCTTTTTAATAGACCAGTGCAATACTGAAAATGTCAGCTAATTTAAAGGTGTAAAGATTGAGCCACAAGGATTATGTTAATTCTACCCAGAAGCAAGCTCACTGCACAGCAAAAATTAGTTTTAAAAGATTTACTGGGATGATGGCCGGGCGCGGTGGCTCACACCTGTAATCCCAGCACTTTGGGAGGCCGAGGTGGGCGGATCACGAGGTCAGGAGATCGAGACCACGGTGAAACCCCATCTCTACTAAAAATACAAAAAATTAGCCGGGCGCAGTGGCGGGCGCCTGTAGTCCCAGCTACTTGGGAGGCTGAGGCAGGAGAATGGCGTGAACCCGGGAGGCGGAGCTTGCAGTGAGCCGAGATTGCACCACTGCACTCCAGCCTGGGCGACAGAGCGAGACTCCGTCTCAAAAAAAAAAAAAAAAAGATTTACTGGGATGCTGATAATGCGGGAGGCTGTACACGTATAAGGGTGGGGGAATATGGGATAGCTCCGTACCTTTCTTTCTCTCAATTTTGCTGTGAACCTAAGACTGCTCTTAAAACACAAGAACAAATAAGGCCAGGCACAGTGGCTCATGCCTGTAAACCCAGGACTTTGGGAGGCCAAGGCAGGAAGATCGCTTGAAACCAGGAGTTCAAGACTAGCCTGGGCAACGTGGTGAGACTCTGAATCTAAAAAAAAACTTTAAAAGTAGGCACGGTAGAGTGCACCTGAAGTCCTAACTACTTGGGAGGCTAAAGCAGAGGATAGCTTAGCCCAGGAGTTTGAGGCTGTAATGAGCTATGATAGTGTACTGCACTCCAGCCTGGGCAACAGAGCGAGATTAAATAAACAAAATATTTACTGGCAGAATAAAGTTTTCCCATTAACTTAACCCTAATTCATTTCCTTCCTTTCTTCAGTTATACCATAGAAGAGTGACCAAATAATATGCTTTTTTTTTTTTTTTTTTTTTCTGAAACAGAATTTCACTCGTTTCCCAGGCTGGAGTGCAGTGGTATCATCTTGGCTCACTGCAACCTCTGCCTCCTGGGTTCAAGCGATTCTCCTGCCTCAGCCTCCTGAGTAGCTGGGAATACAGGCGCCTGCCACCATGCCTGGCTAATTTTTTTTTTTTTTTTTGAGACAGAGTCTCACTCTGTCGTCCAGGCTGGAGTGCAATGGTGTGATCTCTGCTCACTCCATTTCCCAGGTTCAAGCAATTCTCCTGACTCAGCCTCCTGAGTAGCTGGGATTACAGGCGTGCGCCACCACACCCACCTAATTTTTTTCTTTTTAGTAGAAGCAGGGTTTCACCATATTGGTCAGGCTGGTCTTGAACTCCTGACTTCGTGATCCACCCACCTCGGCCTCCCAAAGTGCTGGAATAACAGGCGTGAGCTACCGTGCCTGGCCCCCCCTTTTTTTTTTTGAGACAGAGCTTCACTCTTGTTGCCCAGACTGGAGTGCAATGGCACGATCTCGGCTCACCGCAACCTCCGCCTCCTGGGTTCAAGTGATTCTCCCGCCTCAGCCTTCCGAGTAGCTGGGATTACAGGCATGTGCCACCACGCCTGGCTAATATTGTATTTTTAGTAGAGACGGGGTTTCTCCACGTTGGTCAGGCTGGTCTCGAACTCCCAACCTCAGGTGATCCGCCCGCCTCGGCCTCCCTAAGTACTGGGGTTACAGGCGTGAGCTACTGTGCCCAGCCCATTTTTTGTATTTTTAGTAGAGATGGGGGTTTCTCTCTGTTGGCCAGGCTGGTCTCGAACTCCTGACCTCAGGTGATCCGCCTGCCTTGGCCTCCCAAAGAGCTGGAATTACAGGCGTGAGCCACCGCACCTGGCCTGAATTCATTTTTATACTAAATAAATGTATATCACATCGGCCAAAATAATACATTAAAAGATTAAATATGTGATTTGAAAAACAAAACTGCAGCTCTTGAATTCTATCTTTTTTTTCAAAAGATGGAACAGGTATCCTGGCCCCTGACCTGCCCTGATGATAAGAGAAGCAGTCACACGTGGCTAATGCTCACTGAGGACACACTACGTGAAAGGGAGATTTATGTGGGAAAATGCCCTTGAGGGAAAATGGGGAGGGAACCAGTAGATGTTTGCCAGGGGAAGAGGAAAGGAAGGCAGGTCGGACAGAAAAAGTCTTAGACTAAAGGCAGCACTAAGAAAGTTCCGGCCAGGCCAATGAGGAGTCCTTGAGACAAAGTTCTCATCAGGACTCCTGGGAAAGAGCCTTGGTATTCCTGCTATAGGAAGCATAGCCTCAGCTTGAGGGTAGTGTGGACCCACAGCATGGCGATGAGGCCATCAGTGGATTATGCCCTCATGGGCCCCAAACAAACTATTAGATTAGATGTACGTCATCGAGCTCCACACCAGTGAGGCCTCTCCAGCTTAGCCTGGATCCTACAGGAGGACAGGAGCAACAGTGCACTTATCTCAGTCTCCTCTTAAGTTTTTTCTTTCTGGTCACTTAAAGCAACAAAGGCCACATTCTGATTCAACAGCTCCCTGAGGCACAGATCCATCCTGCTGATGGGTTCACTGAATTAGAAAAACTGCTATAAAAAAGCTAAGTTTGAATCCATTTACAGAGGATTCTTTATTTGAAACTGAATAAACACCATGTGAAGTTTTCACTTTTATTAACTCAATAAGCATCCATTAAAATGCCTAAAACGTGCAAGGTGCTGGAGACAGAAAGATGAGCAGATCAAACCTTCGTCTTGAAATGCTCCCTGTAAAATGCTATAGAAAAGACAAGCAAACAAATAATCATGAAACAAATAATTATGATCCTACAAGAGTGATACAATGAGTTTTAAAAGGATACAGGGCACAGGCACTTTATTCTGTGAAGGTTGGGGAGAAGGGGGCTTTAGTAGAAGGCAGAGCCTCCAACAGAAAGTGAAGTTTAAACTTAAGCGGTGAAAGAAAGACAGGAATTAAACAAGTACAGAATAGCTGGCAATGAAGCGTGTTTAAAGTTTTAGGATATTAAAATTGAAATCACTGATATTTCTTTTTTTAAATCGACATGATTAACCTATAAGAACTTGTGCATATTTAATGTATAAATTTTGATGAATTTAAAGGTAAGTATATCCCTGTGAAACCATCACCATAAACATAAACATCATCTCTAAAAGTTTCTTCCTTTCCTGTTTGTGATAGGAACATTTAACATGAGCTCTACTCTCTTAACAAATTTTTAAATATACAATACAGTATTGTTAACTATATGCACTATGCTGTACAGCAGCTCTCTAGCAGTTACTCATCCTGTATAACTGAAACTATATACCCTTTGATCAACACCTTCCAGATTCTCCCACCACCCCAGTCCCTGGCAACCACCATTCTACTCTCTGCTTCTATGAGTCTGACTATTTTAAATCTCTGATACAAGTGGGCTTGTGTAGGATTTGTTCTGGCGCTGATTTTCTTTTTCTTTCTTTTTTCTTTTTTTTTTAGACAGGATCTCATGGAGTGCAGTGGTGCAATTTCAGGTCACTGCAGCCTCCACCTCCCAGGTTCAAGCGGTTCTCCCTGCCTCAGCCATCAGAGTAGCTGGGATTATAGGTGTGCACCACCACACCCAGCTTTTTTTTTTTTTTTTTTTTTGAGACAGTCTCACTGTCACCCAGGCTGGAGTGCAGTGGCACAATCTCAGCTCACTGCAGCCTCCAGCTCCTGGGTTCAAGAGATTCTCCTGCCTCAGTCTCCCGAGTAGCTGGGATTATAGGTACATGCCCCCATGCCAGGCTAATTTTTTTTTTATTTAGTAGAGGCGGAGTTTCACCATGTTGCCCAGGCTGGTCTCAAACTCCTGGCCTCAAGTGATCCGTCTACCTCGGCCTCCCAAACTGCTGGGATTACAGGCATGAGCCACTGCACCCAGCCCTAATTTTCGTATTTTTTAGCAGAGATGGGGTTTCACCATGTCACTCAGGCTGATCCCAAACTCCTGAGTTCAAACGATCCACCCTCCTCAGCCATCCTCTTCGACCTCCCAAAGTGCTGGGATTATAGGTGTGAGCCACTGGGCCCAGCTGGCACTGATATTTTTAAAGAAACTTAGAAATCAAAATTTTGTACAAAGACACTTGTACTGGGATAATTTACTATGAAAAAAAAAAACAAAACCTAAAGAGGGTATTCCCGAATCATGAATAACAAATTTTGTTAGTGTAACAGACAAGCAACTAGTCAGTAAGTGTAACTTTTAAAGATTTTCAAACGTTTTAAAAATTTAAATGCCTGATTGTCCTTACATACACAAACTGAAATAATTATTAAACCAGGCAATAGCTTTAAAATGTTACAAAAAATATAAAGAAATAGATGATGACATCCATGTCTTTCAGCTACTATGTTCTAGTTATTCAAGAGACTGAGGCAAGAAGATTGTTTGAACCCAGGAGTTGAAGGCAGCAGTGAGCTATCCTCACACCACTGCACTCCCAACTGGGCAACAGAGAGAGACACTATCTTAAAAAACAAACAAACAAACAAACAAACAAAACTAATACTGTGAAATTTTTTAAATATTTAACTCATTTAAATTTTTTTTTTTTTTTTTTTTTGAGACGGAGTCTCGCTCTGTAGCCCAGGTTGGAGTGCAGCGGTGCAATCTCGGCTCACTGCAACCTCCGCCTCCCAGGTTCATGCCATTCTCCTGCCTCAGCCTCCCGAGCAGCTGGGACTACAGGCACCCACCACCACGCCTGGCTGATTTTTTGTATTTTTAGTAGAGACAGGATTTCGCTGTGTTAGCCAGGATGGTCTCGACCTCCTGACCTCGTGATCCGCCCGCCTCGACTTCCCAAAGTGCTGGGATTACAGGCGTGAGCCACCGCGCCCGGCCTAACTCATTTAAAATTTTTAATAATAAACTGACTAGATATTAAGGTAAATAATATTTTTTACTAAAAATAAAAGATTTCTGAAAACAGAAACATTTAGTAAGAAGAGGTATCATTTTACATTTTTGCAAGTCGCTTTAACTCTGGCTTCAGAGAAGACAATATGGATTCTCATACCTGCTCCTGTATCCAATCTGTTGTACTGTGTGGTTTTTTGGTTGAAGTCTATGAATCAAATCCTTTTTCAGAGAGACATGCAGTTGGAAAAGGGTGGGGTGTCTCAGCAGCCTTTTCAGATCACTGTGGACATTCTTCCTTGATACAACACCAAAACCAGGCAAGGGGTAGTCTCTTAAAAAAAATAGTTGTGGCCGGGAGTGGTGGCTCAGGCCTGTAATCCCAGCACTTTAGGAGATCAATGCAGGTGGATCACGAGGTCAGGAGTTCGAGACCAGCCTGACCAACATGTGAAACCCCATCTCTACTAAAAATACAAAAATCAGCCAGTCGTGGTGGCATGCACCTGTAATCCCAGCTACTCAGGAGGCTGAGGCAGGAGAATCACTTCAACCTGGGAGGCAGAGGTTGCAGTGAGCTGAGATCGCGCCACTGCACTCCAGCCTGGGAGACAGACCAAGACTCCATCTCAAAAAAAAAAAAAAAAAAAGTTATAATGTAGAATCTATAACTCTTATCAGTGAACTTTTCATATCATTACATTACAATCCATTGGTCTATCTTTTGAATGAATCTTTTACCCATGCACTATGACTTTGTAACGTGGTGCAATGGTGAGCTGGAAAATATTAGTTCACAAAATTATGTGGATCTTCCAAATGCTGACACATTTAATTATATAATATCAAATACTCATTCATTATATTGTCACCAATCTCATCAAAGAAGTCGTTAACTATTGAGAAACTGTCAAGCTCACTGTAGCCGATAAATTTTTTCAAAATTTTGATTTTTGCTTGAAAGCACAAATATTATCATTGGTCATAAATTGTCAGTTATTTCCTCTCATTTATTTTCCAGAAAACGTCCACCAAATACCCAAGTCTCAATAACTGCAGATTGTCTGCTACCCACTTTTTCAAGCAAAAATGGCATTTCACAATAAAAGCAGCTAGTTCGCTTTGCAACTCAAACTACACAATTGCTGTTTCTCAAAACAGGCACTGTACCTCTTTGTGCAGCAAAAGCAATTCATGTACTTCCCATTTCCTCATGAAAAGACAAAAGGCCAAATTTTTTTTTTTAATTTTTACTGCTTCATCAGGGTCTGTTTAAGTGAAAGCAGCCCTTTTTGTTTTTTTAAAACTGCAAGTGGAGAGGTAGCGAATAATATAATGACTATTAGTGCCACTTGGAGTCCCTGCCTCAATTTATGTTAAAGTGCCCAGCAGTTTTCCCTATTATTGCTTTTGGACCATCAGTACAAGTGTCAACACAGTGAAAACAGAAATGGCATCTTAGTATCATTATAAAAATACTCTCCCTCTGCCTCCTGGGTTTGAGCGATTCTCCTGCCTCAGCCTCCCACGTAGCTGGGATTACAGGCACGTGCCACCATGACCAGCTAATTTTTTTTTTTTTATATTTAGTAGCAACGGGGTTTTGTCATGTTGGTCAGGCTGGTCTCGAACTCCAGACCTCAGGTGATCCAACCACCTCGGCCTCCCAAAGTGTTGGGATTACAGGAGTGAGCCACCATGCCCAGCCATAAATCTGACTTTTGACAGCTGAAATATTACCTAGGACGCAGTGGACACTGAATAATTACTGAATAAGTGAAAACAAATACAAAAACAAAAAGCAGCAAGAACTCCAAAAGAGGGGACAAATGATATGGAAGTTCTGAGAAAGCAGTCACATTAGAGATGATCAGGGAAGGTTCAAAATAAGAAGGTGCTTTGAATATTCCCTCAAAGTTTCTTTTCAGCAATTTATTCTATATTATAAAGATCCTCACCATTCTCATCCATCATTCAAAGGAAATTCTGCTTTCCTGAAACAACAAATATTGGTTCAAATTCTGAACTGTGTTCAGAAGAATTATCATCATTACGTACCATTTAACTAAAGTGCTCTAGAAAATAATCTACATGCTGTTCCAGGAGAACTTCCCTATCTCATATTCTGACATTTGTTGTGTGTTTTCTTGAAGAAAAAAAAAAAAAGACATGAATATTAAGAAAAAGAAAGAAACTCAGTGCCCAATGCAGCCGTGTTGAGTGGCAGAACCTTTAAGAGATGATCAGTGGATTAATGCTGTTATCGCAGGGATAGGTTAGTTATCAGGAATGCGTTCCAGACAAAAGGATGACTTTGGCCCCCTTCCTCTCTCGTCCACACATTCTCTTGCCTTCTCACCTTCCACCATGGGATGACACGCCAAGAAAGTCCTTGCTAGATGCTAGTACCTTAATATTGGACTTCCATCCTCTGGAACTGTGAGAAATAAATTTTTCTTTGTAAATTACCTATATGTGGTGTTCTGTTATAGAACACAAACACAACACAAAATAGACTAAGATAGAGAGCATTTGGGCTGGCCTTTGACAGATGAGTAGAATCTGAACATGAGAACGTTTTTCTTTTTTTGAGGCGAAGTTTCGCTCTTGTTGCCCAGGCTGGAGTGCAATGGCGCAATCTCGGCTCACTGCAACCTCTGCCTCCCAGGTTCAAGTGGTTCTCCTGCCTCAGCCTCCCAAGTAGCTGGGATTACAGGCATACGCCACCACACCCGGCTAATTTTTTGTATTTAGTAGAGATGGGGTTTCACCATGTTGGTCAGGCTGGTCTGGAACTCCTAACCTCAGGTGATCCACCCGCCTCAGCCTCCCAAAGTGCTGGGATTACAGGTGTGAGCCACTGCACCTGGCTGAACATGAGAACTTTTATATACCACAAAATATTCAAGAAGCACAACAAATGTTTATTAACACAAAGGCAATGACAGGCTGTCATTTTGAAAATTAAGAATTATGGGCCAGGCGCGATGGCTCATGCCTGTAATCCCAGCACTTTGGGAGGCCGAGGCAGGTGGATCACGAGGTCAGGAGTTCAAGACCAGCCTGGCCAATATGGTGAAATCCTGTCTCTACTAAAGATACAAAAAACTAGCCAGGCATGATGGCGTGTGCCTGTAATCCCAGCTACTCAGGAGGCTGAGACAGGACAATTGCTTGAACCCGGGAGGTGGAGGCTGCAGTGAGCCGAGATCGCGCCACTGAACTCCAGCCTGGGCAACAGAGTGAGACTCTGTCTCAAAATAAACACACACACACACACACACACACACACACACACACACACACACACACACTATATCCCAGATTTTAGAAATTAAAGACAGTTAAAGAGGAAAAAAGCTTTGTGAGAGAAGTCTCTTCCTGTATACCCAGAGTTTTTTCCCCCTTTTCATTTTATTCCATCTAGACTAGAAGTCCTGCATTGTTAGAATATAAGAAATCAAGAAAAAGACTAAAGTTAAAGCTATGGAATAGACCTATTAACCAGAATAAAGTAATTGGAATGGGATAAAGGTAGCCTATTGTGTAGGAATTTCCTCTCTAACCCACTGCAGTCTATTAAAACAAAGAAAAAAATACCACTGTCCATGTTTTTAAAGCAGTTCAGCAGCAATAGCTCCAAGACACGTACAGCACTGGTGTGCCAAAATCAGCTGTGAGGTGCGTCCAAGGTAATTTGTTACAGTAACAGGCAAAGCACAAAGGTTTGGGAATTAATTCTTTTTTAAATATCAAGGTTATACCTCTAATGATCTCACTTCCATCAGTGAACATCCTGATAGGTTTTCAGGAACCACACGTATGAATTCTTCTGTATGTGTTCATGACTGGGGGGCAGGGGGTCTAAGAAGAGTGGGGTTCCATGTACTTCTACTCTTCATCTTCATCTTAATCTGAAGCAGACTCCTAAGTCAAGAGGGCAAAACAGCCAGAAAAGTTAAGGAGCAAGAACACAGCTATGCCTTATTTCCCTCTTGGGAATCTATAACAGAAAGTCAGCAAACTTGCCCTACGGAAAGAAATCATAGCATTCTACCAGAACTTTCCCTCAGGGCCAACGCCAATCACTATGGTTGATGATGAGAATGCAGTGAGGATGCTGGAGAATAAGGCCAGGTGTGAAGTATGAAGAAAGGCAGAGGATACTTTCAACAGGCTGAGGGGAAGGCATGCAGGATTTTCTAGATTATTCAGGTATCACTCATTACCAGTTTCTGTTGAAGACAGCATCTTTGTCACTGTTAAGCTTCTTCTTCCAACCTACCAAGCACAGTGACAACTCTTAAGTTTTAGGCAATCTCTCACTCAGATGAATGTGAATGCTATAAAAAAGTTACACTATTTTGACAATATATAAAAATTATAACAATGAAACACTAATGTTGGTTGTTTTAGGACTATAACTCATTACTAATATCTCCCTTTAATTATATAAATAAAACACCTTACCAGTTTCAAAGCATTTTCACACACACTATCTGACTGAATCTTGACAATAAACCTGGAATGTCAATAAAGCTGGTATTCACCCCCTTTCACAGCTAACTAAACCCACGTTTAGAGACATTATAATTCACTGGAGATTCACAGACACTTTACCAGATGCCCACCACTGTGTGAAGATGCCAAAAATCTGCCTAAAACAAAGTCCTTACCAGTAAGCATCTCCAAATCCAACAGGGAGAGCCCATGTCAACAACAACCACAGCATAAACTACAGAAGCCAGCATTAACCTGTGGAAGCGCCCTGGAAGCAGGTCCACGTGTGACTGTGCCTAAGTAATCACTGACCTATTTTGGCCAGAAGAAAAGTGTCAGGCCAGTCTAGGAGCAGGGAAAGAAGCCAAGAAGCCAGAGCTTCCACCTCCTTGGCTGCCACTCTACTACTCTGTTCTCTGCTGTCTTTTCCCTTTAACACTTTTTTTTGAGACAAGGTCCCACTCTGTCTCCCAGGCTGGAATGCAGTGACACTATAAAGGCTCACAACCTCGTCAGGTGATCCTCCCACCTCGGCCCCTCAAGTAGCTGGGACTACAGGCACACACCACCATGCCCAGCCAATTTTTTTTTTTTGGAAGAGGCAGGGTCTCCCTATGTTGCCTAGGCTGGTCTCAAACTCCTGGGCTCAAGTGATCCTCCTGCCTGGGCCTCCCAAAATGCAAACATAACAGGCCTGAGCCACCATTTCTGGGCTCAATACTTTTTTTGTTTACCCCCTTTCTCAGCTTAAGCTATTTTTCCAGGTTCCTGTCCATGTTACATAATCTTATACCTTTACTTACCTATACATCCCCTACATATCTCTAAGATGACAATAGCATAAATGGATCCAACAGATAGGAAACATTTCTTTCATTTAAGTACTTGTGTTCTGTCGCACAAATTATAAAGTTCTTTGAGGAAAGGATTCAACTGTCAATGCCTAGCAAGCACTCAAACACAACTACAACACAAAAAATTGAGGGAATAATGAATACATTGGAGCAGAAATTAGGATCAATATGCAAAAATATGTTTGAAATGCATAGAATCTAAACTGCGTATATGTGATTTTCCCCAAAGAGCCTTAACAAATGCAGTACAGTAGATCCTGTCAAACCCATTCCTAATTTAAGTTTGTCAGACCGCCTAGGAGCATCTAATCACCAAGAATTCTCAAATCCATCCATTTCTTTCCTTTTTTTTTTTTTTTTTTTTGTGAGAGAGACAGGTTCTCGCTCTATTGCCCAGGCTGGAGTGCTCCAGTGCTCAGGTGATCCTCCTGCCTCAGCCTCCCAAGTAGCTGGGACTACAGGTGCACACCACCATGCCCAATTAATTTTTTTAATACTGTAGAGACAAGAGTCTTGCTATGTTGCCCAAGCTGTTCTGAACTCCTGTCTCCAAGCCAACGTGGCCTCCCAAAGTGTTGGGATTACAAGCATGAGCCACTGTGTACTCAGCCTGTACTTCCATTTTTAAAAATGTGCCACAAGCCAGGCACGGTGGCTCATGCCTGTAATCCCAGCACTTTGGGAGGCCGAGGCAGGCGGACCACCTGAGGTCAGGAGTTTGAGACCAGCCTGGTCAACATGGTGATACCCTGCCTCTACTAAAAATACGAAAATTAGCTGGGCGTGGTGGCAAGCGCCTGTAATCCCAGCTACTCGGGAGGCTGAGGCAGAAGAATCATTTCTACCTGGGAGGCAGAGGTTGCAGTGAGCCGAGATCATGCCATCGCACTCCAGCCTAGGCAACAGAGCAAGACTCCGTCTCAAAAAAAAAAATGTGCCACATGTCACAACATTGTTAAAAATCTGAATGCTGAATTCAAAATAGTTGCAAGTACATGTTGTATTATATGTAAAACAAGATCACAAAAGCATCTACCTCCCTAAGGTTGGCAAGGATTAAATGACTTACTATATGCTAGTGCATATTATTTAGATGTTTTGAGAAATAACTACCCCAGACCCAGCAAAATGTTATCAATCTGAAACTTAAATTAAGAATAATAAGATTATTAAAAAAATGGATTCTAAAAGCTGAAAATGCATTTAGATCTCAAAAACAGAGTAAGAATCAATTACATGCTTTTCTTCAAGGACTGCAAGTCCTTTCTGACACTGGAGAAGAACTTAACTCTTTCCCAATGACAGCCAAAAGGAATATCAGGACACAGGCCTTGAAAGGGATAACATCCAAATGGGAAATGCCACCCACCACCTCTGAAGCCAGATTACTCCAGTCTATTTTTATCAACCAACCATTTATACGACTTTTTTTTTTACTTTAAAAAATTCCATGAGGGGGCTAACAACTCCTAAGTGTTATGTGCTTTGCATATATTAAGGTATTTTAGCCTCATAACAATCCAAAATGGAAAGTGCTGGTATAACCCCACTTTATAGATAATAAAATGAGGCACAGGGTGCAGCTCCTAGAGTATCAGGCGCGCGGCAAGGGCTCCCAGCTCCAAGGGAAGTAGCTGCCTGCGGACAACGGGCGCAGTCATCCTGGTGAAGCCCAGACCAAGCTCAGACCTACAGTCTTGAGAAAAGCGGGGCTCACAGCTTGGGGCAAAAGTGGTCATTCCTCTCAAGATTCTCACACCTGTCCAAACGACCTAGTCAAAGCCAGTCCTTGGGGTCGGATCCCAATGGGGGAGCAGCTGGGGATAGGGAAAGGTCTCCAGAAGTTTGGCAGGGGTCCCGATGTGGGGATCCAGGCGGGGGTCTCGGGTGCAGGGCCGTACTGGGGTCCTGGGGTGAGGAGTAAGGGTCCCAGGTGTGAAGGGCCTGGGGGGAGGAGTCCTTGTATGGGGGAGGGGTCCTTGTATGAGAGGCGGGGCAGTGGTCCCTGGTTTGAGGGGCCGCGCGGGTGTCCCGGGGCTGAGGGTCGGGAGTCCGGAGGGGCAGCGCGGGACTCCCAGGGTGAAGGGCGGGGTCCCCGGGGTGAGGGAACGCGCGGGGTTCCGGGGGTGAGGGGCAGGAGGTCCCGGGGGTGAGGGGCGGGAGGTCCCGGGGGTGAGGGGCGGGAGGTCCCGGGGGTGAGGGGCGGGAGGTCCCGGGGGTGAGGGGCGGGAGTTCCCGGGGGTGAGGGGCGGGAGGTTCCGGGGGTGAGGGGCGGGAGTTCCCGGGGGTGAGGGGCGGGAGTTCCCGGGGGTAAGGGGCCGGGGTCTCGGGGTGAGGGGTCGTGCTGGGGTCCCACGTGAGGGGCGGGGTCCCAGGGTTGAGGAACGGTGTCTCCGGGGCGAGGGACGGGTTCCAGGGTAGAGGAACCGGGGTCCCGTTGAAGGGCAGAGGTCCCAGGGGCGAGGCCGCGTGGGGGTCCCGGGGGTGAAGGGCAGGGTCCTGGAGTGAGGGGCTGCGCGGGGGACCCGGCTGAGGGCGGGTCGCGGGGGTTGAGGGCGGGGTCCGGCTCACCTTCCGACAGCTCCAGCTCCAGCTCAGCCAGGCTCTCCCGCACCTCGGCAGGCAGCGGCGCCGCCTCCAGCGGGCACCCGCGGTCAGCCATGGCCAGGCCGGCTAGCGTCCGGGCAGATGCTGGAACCGGACCGGGCCTGGCGGCGGCAGCGCAAACCTCGGCTACGTAGCTCCCCTCAGGCCAACAACCTACCTCCGCCAGGCGAGGAGCGGGAGGCGGCGGGACAGGGGCGCGGCCAGGACAGCAACGCACCCGCGCGGGCACGAGCGCGGATGGCTCCGCCGCGCCGCCGCCGCCCCGCGCGCTCCTGAGCGCCCGGCCGGCCCTCCACGGGAGCGCGTGCGCGGCGGGAAGGGCGGGTAGCGAGCGCGCGTGCGCAGTGGGTCTCGGGCCCGCGCAGCCCTCCCGGCCCCGCCCAGCAACACCAGAGCCTCGCTTCCATTGGCCCCGAAGACGCGTCGATGCCGCTCCGGGCTCCCATTGGGAGAGGCGGGAGAGCGCCGCTCCCGACAGGCTCTGCGCTGGGCCTGCTTGAGGGTGGCGGGCTTGAGGCGGGCAGGCTGCTTGGTTCCGGCCCGAGGCGCCTAAGTGGGGAAGACCAACCCGTGGGCGTTGGCGCTGACCCCTAGGCGCCGCTGGTGGCCCCGCGCGCGGCCTTCCGGCCAGCCCCGCCCCTCTCGGGGCTCCTCCTTGGTCCCCGCGCCATGGCGCGTCCGCGTTGACCGCTGTCTTCCCTTTCGGGCTATGCTGATCGCGAACGCTGCGCAGTCCGTGGTGGCGTCGAGGCACCTTTCTCGTGCCTTTACCTGTGTTCACTCCTTTGCTTTAAAAAATAGCCCTAGAAGTACACATCGTTGGTCCCGAAGGAGCCCCAGCAGCCATGTCGGACCGCGGGGTGACCTTGGACCTTGAAGGGCGGGAGGACGGACGAGGGGCCTGGCGGAGCTAGACTGAGAGGGCGCCGCCGGCGTCCTCAAGGCCCTGCTCCCCGAATGTGTGGCAGTGTGTCTGACGGTGCGAGGGTGGCTGTGGCGGGGCCTGAGCAGCGTGTCCGTGTCCCGATGCCGCCCGCCTGTTACTGAGTTAGGCAGGAGTGCCCGAGTCTGGCGAACTTCAGCAGTTCTCGTTCCAGAGCTCCACACGAGGTTGGCCAAAGCTTTGCGGGACTTACATACCCTTCTTCCTCCGTCCAGTCCTGCTTCCTTCCCCTTCCTTTCACGGGTGTTGATACCATGTCAACATTCTCGTACCCCAAACTCAGTCGCAGCGTCTGCTTCTGGAGAAACCATTCTGCAGCATTAAAGCTGGTGAGAAGATGGGATTCGAGGCTGCATCACTCACCAGTGGTGAAGTAGGAGGGTGAACTAGTGAAATGGAATCCACGAGTGGGTGAAGTATCAGACATTTCATATATGGTGAACGTAGTAGATAAAAGGAAGGAAAGGGGGATTGGATAGCTATTGCTTAGTGCCAGCCGAGTCTCTTAAGAATAGTGGTCAGCTGAAGGCAAGCAACAAACAGTTGTAAGCCAGTGAGTCTGTCCCGTTGCATATAGAGAGGCTTCATTTACTGCAGCAGGTCAAAGACAAGAACCAGGCCCAGGAATTAACATCCCTGTTTGACTGAACTCCAAAAATAGCAAAACACCCAAACAAGGCAATACTCTTCCACTAAGTTTGGATCCCTGCTAAGAAAAGATGAGGCCGGGCACAGTGGCTCACACCTGTAATCCCAGCACTTTGGGAGGCCGAGGCGGGAAGATTGCTTGAGTTCAGGAGTTCAAGACCAGCTTGGGCAACATGACAAAACCCCATCTCTACTGAAAACACAAGAAATTAGCCGGGCATGGTGGCCACGGCTGTGGTCCCAGCTACTTGGGAGGCTAAGGTGGGTGGATCACCTGAGCCCTGGAAGTCAGGGCTGTAGTGAGCTGTGACTGCACTCCAGCCTGGGCAACAGGAGTGAGACTCTGTCTTTAAAAAAAAAAAAAAAGAAAAAGAAGAAAAGCCCATCATACATGGGTTGGAGATACCTGGGTAGATACCTTCAAAGGTTTTGACTCCCCAAACTGCCTTAAACCTTTTTTTTGCAGACAGTGTCTCACTCTTGCCCAGGCTGGAGTGCAGTTGCTGGATCATGGCCCACTGTAGCCTCAACTTCCTGGGCTCAAACGATCCTCCCACCTGAGCCTCCTAAGTAACTGGGACTACAGGTATGTGTCACCACGCCCGGATACATTTTTTATTATTTGTAGAGGCAAGGTCTTGCTATGTTGCCCAGGCTTGTCTCAAACTTCTAGGCTCCAGTGAACCATCACACCTGGCCTGCCTTGAACCTGAAGCCTGCTGGGGTGGCTCACCTCTCCTATTAACCTGACACTACTCCTCCTCCCTCCCCCAACTTACTGCTCAGTAGATGTATAATTATGGTTGCTTCTTTTGCATTATTCAGCTGGAAACAATGAGATAGAAAAGTGAATATAGCTCCCTCCCCCTCAAAAGAACTGTGTTGTTAGTTTGCTGGGGCTTCAGTAACCAACTGGGCAGACATTTATTGTCTCCGAGTTCTGGAGGCTAGAAGTCTGAGATCAAAGTTTTCACAGGGTTGGTTCCTTCTGGGGCTGGGAGGGAGAATCTGTCTCATGCCTCTCTCCCAGCTTCTGGTGGTTTGCTGGCAGTCTTTGGTTCCTTGGCTTATAGAGGCATTGTCCCAGTCCTGCCTTTATATTCACATGGTGATCTTGTTGTGTGTGTCTCTCCAGACGAAGGCATAAATAACACATCATTGACAAAGGTCATTAGACATGGGCCTCTTTTTAGAAGGACACCAGTCATACTGATTAGGGTCCACTCTAATGAGTGCATCTTAACTTGTCTACAAAGACCCATTTCCAAATAATGTCACATACACATTGACCAGGGGTTAGGGCTTCAGCATCTTTTGAGAGGGACACACTTCAGCCCATAACAAGCTGTACCACCCAGCCAACATGTACTGACAGGAGCTGGGAAAGTTTGGGGCTGGATTATGAGGGTGCTTGATGAAGGGAGCTGGAATGTAAACTTGCATAGATGTGTTTATTGAAATACGTGATTTAACACCTTGGCAAAGAGTGGCTGCAGACTTCCTGCAAGGATGGCTCCTAGAATGGCGGTATAGCTACTGCTGCCTAACAAATTACTCCGCACTTAGTGGCTTAAAACAAGAATCGTTTATTATCTCTAGGTTACTGTGGGTCAGACATAGTGGGGATTGGTTATCTCTGTTCCACAGTGTCTGAGGCCTCAGCTGGAGCAGTTCAGAGGCTAGAGGTTGGAATGAGTGAAGGTTCATCTGCTCGAATGTCTGACAGCTGATACTGGAGATTGGCTGCAGCCCAGACTGGGGATGTCAGCCAGCACACCCCTACATGGCCAGTCCCTGTGGCCGAGGCTTCCTCACAATATGATGGCTGGATTCCAAGGGCAATCTAAAGACAAAGGACAAAAGAAAGCTGTATCCTTTTTGTGAACCAGCCTCAGAAGTTGCATACCATCACTTCGGCTACTTCCTATTTGGAAGAAATGAGTCACTAAATTACCCATATTCAAAGGGAGAGGAATTAGGCTTCATCTTCTAAAGGGAAGAATATCAAAAAATTTGCCAGTATATTTTTAAAACACCACACTTGGAAAAAGCCATGGGCCATGGTAAGCAAAATTGAAATGGCAAAATTGCTATGGCAGACAGTGGTGGAAGGGAGTAAAAGGTTCAGGGGTGTGGGCATGTTGAAATTTATATACTCCGTGCATCCAGAAGACATTCGAGACGATCATATTCCACATGAAGGTGTAAATAACACATCATTTATAAAGATCATTAGACATAGGATGATGAACGGGGCACTGATGTCACTAAAATATTCAGTGATGGCTCATCTCTGTAGGCAAGAATGACAATAGAAAGGCTGTTCCAGAACTTGGCTGGGTGATAGCACTGGGGATGATAGGATCCTAAGACAAAAGAGGCCATTCTGGGACATAATGGGGACCAAAGAAAAAAACCCAAGAAGCCAAAGGCAACACTTAGCTGGCAGAAGTCAGAGGATTGCAGTTATAGTAGCCAGCAGGGTCTGAGTGGCAGCCAAGGGGGCCTCACTTGTATGGTTATAGAACTGGTCAATAAACATGGCATCCCTGGAGGCAAAATAGGTGGGCAGCTAAGAAGGGTACTACTCAGCTGGCAAAAAAAAAAAAAAAAAAAAATCCATCCAGGCACAGTGGCCTGTGCCTGTAATCTCAGCATTTGGGGAAGCTAAGGTGGGAGGATCACTTGAGCCCAGGAGTTCAAGGTTACAGTGAGCTGTGGTTGCACCACTGCACTCCAGCCCGGGCAACGTGGCAAGACTGTCTCAATTGAAAAAAATAAATAAAGATGCTTGTCCCAGTTTTAAAAAATCAGGATTCCATGCCCAGCTTCTGGAACTGAGCCAGTTTTCAGAAATGGAAACATTACTTGAGAGGTGGCCAAACACCAGGAAGAAGGACCTATAACAGTGCAAGTACACACAGAAATGAATCCCCAGGTACTTTTCCAAAGGGTCTGATAGCAATTTCTTTTGATAACTACATCCTGGAGAAAAGTGATTAGCCAAACATTTGGAAGACTTGTGGACACGGTCTAAATTGATGTCCAGATGCCTAGAATATCATCGCCTTCTGTTAGAGTGGCTGCATGTGGTGGCCAGGCAATTGATGGAGTTCTGCTAAAGGTCCAGCTTACAGTGGACCCATAGACCTGGTGGACTGACCTTAGCCTTCGAGTGAATAATTGGCATTGACATACTTGGCAGTGGATGCTCTTTCCAGGTCCCTGACGTATAGAGTTAGATAACAAAATGGAAAAAGCCAAACAGAAACCTGAAACTGCCCCATCCCCTACCAAGATTATAAAACAATTATCCCAGAGCGGGAATGGCAGAGATAAGTGCCACTTCTAAGGATCCAAGTGATGTAAAGTGGTGGTTACCAACATTTTTAATTTACCAGCATGACCCCTGCAGAAGTCACAAGGATCCTGGAGAATGACAGCCTACTCTGTTTGCTGTCAACCAGTAGTTGTTTTGGGTACACTGCTGCAAACTCATCTAAGAAGTATCCCTGGCCGGGCACAGTGGCTCACGCCTGTAATCCCAGCACTTTGGGAGGACAAGGTGGGCGGAACACGAGGTCAGGAGTTCAGTCTGGCCAACATAGTGAAACCCTGTCTCTACTAAAAATACGAAAAATTAGCTGGGTGTGGTGGTGTGCACCTGTAATCCCAGCTACTTGGGAGGCTGAGGCAGGAGAATCCCATGAACCTGGGAGGTGGAGGTTGCAGTCAGCCGAGATCATGCCATTGCACTCCAGCCCAGGTAACAGTGTGAGACTCTATCTCAAAAAAAAAAAAAAAGTATCCCTAATAGCCTCTCTGCCAGATATGGTAGGTAGTTGTTGACTAGGTGGATTTGTTCTTTTCTGTACCTATCAGGGATCAAAAACATTTTGCATTTGCATGGAATTAAAATACAGTTTTGCTGAAGGTTATGTTACTTCTCTTGCTCTCTGTCGTAATCCAAAGAGATCTGGACCACCTAGACATCCTGTAGAATATTACATTGTTCCTTTGCATCAGTGACATGTTGATCAGCCAGATGAGAAGTGCAAAAGATCCTGGAGACAGCTGCTCCAGAGAGTGGCATATAAACCCTACAGGAATCCAGGAGCCTGCTACAATCCTAACATTTGTAGGGCTCCGGTGGTCAGGGGTGCTCTAGGGCATCCCTTCCAAAAGCGAATGAATTATTGCTTCTTGCACCTCCTGCCGTTAAGAAAGCAAGACACTTGGTTCTCGAGCTAGTTCCTGCCTCAGGTTCTGGAGGCAGCATGTCCCACACCTGGGAGTATTGCTCTGGTCCAGAGACTAGTGGAATTGGGAGATTTCCAATTTTGGAAAGAGCCCAGAACTGGAAACATCTGTACAGTAGATCCAGGTTGTGATGAAGTAATGCTATTGCCTGGGCCATATAGTCCAACAGGTGTTTTTTTTGGTGTTATTAATGGTGCAGAATGATGCAATGTAGAGATTCTGTCATGCCACCTGGAGCAGAGAATTGTATGCATTTGGGGGGGCGGGCGGGTGTAGATCTGTCTTCTGGTGTGCCACTTGTCTCTGACAGAGATGGAACGCCTGACCGTAAGCCACCAGGTGACCATGCAACCAGAACTGCCTGTTAATGTTAAACTAGCAAAAGTCATAACATCAGTTGGGGCCAGTAACGGTCCCTCATAATATGGAAGTAGTATATTCAAGGTTGAGCATGAGAATGTACAGAGGTTACCAAATGAGCTGCAGAGCACAGATGCACATGACTTCCAGAACTGTTGGATGAGCCACAATGTCATTTCACACCTGTGACAGTGTGAGGGGGCCCTTATAGCCAGTTGACGGGAGTAAAAATTGTGAGCATGGCGTATAAATGGGTTGGCTCAGTATGAGTTCAAAATGAAACTAGCAGCTACATTACAGCCTCCTCAGGGGTGACCTTGAAAAATGGTGATAAGGGCATATCCTCTCAATAGGCAGAATTTCAGGCAGAGCTCCTGGTCGTCCACTTTTTAGTGGAAGAAGTAGCCCAAGGTGAGAATATACATGGAGCCATGGGCAGTGCTAGAGGGCCTGGGTAACTGGTTAAGGGCCTGGAAGGAAAACAATCGGAAGTTGGAGATAAGGAGGTGTGTGGTAGATTTATGTGGTCAGATAAATTGGAATAGCATGAAGTACAATGTTCTTTGTATACAATGTTAATGCCCACGAGAGAGCATCCATGAAAGAAGCATTATACAACCAAGTAGACAGTTGACTCAGCCAGTTGATATTGGACAGCATCTTTTATTGGCTACTGTACTACTGGCATGATGGGCACATGGACAAGGTAGCCAAGGTGATGGAGTTGGAGGCTGTTCATGGGCCTGACAGCAACCCATGCTCTCTACCCAGCTTTGGTTAATATCTAGCTGCCCCTGAATATCTAACCTGCCAGCAAAAGAGATCTACCCAGCTTTGGTTAATATCTAGCTGCCCCTAAATATCTAACCTGCCAGCAAAAGAGACCAATGCTAAACTCCCATTGTGGGTCACTTCATCAAGGAGCACAAACATCCAGGTTTACAGAGGTCTTTAGACATAGTCCCCATTTTATAAGGAGAGTTTACTGTATTGGAACTCTCCCATCCTGGAAGGGCTGGTGGTTCACTTTTCACAAGAATAGTCTCATATTCCAGATACGAGGCTTGTCTTTTCCTACTCACAAGTGTCAGCCAGAAAGGCTTAAGGAGTGTTTGTTTCACTGACATAAGCACACAACATTTCAAACGAGATTCACTTTATAGCCAAGGAAGTGTAGTGTCCATGGGCCCTCCTGCCTGGCAGAGCACTGAGACGACATGCTAAAGGCACAGCCTCCCAAAGGCATGAGCCACTGAGCCCGGCACTGAAGACTTCCTTGAAACCGTTCTTTGCAATCTTTCTGTTATTGACCAGCTGGACAGTGCGTAACTGCACAGGAATGCTTGCAGATCAGTAAATTCAGACACCTTCCTTTCCACATAAGATGGACCACCAGCTGTACCCTCCCAAGTTTTGCCAGCTGGAAATCTTCAAAAATCCAACCCTAAACTACGTTGTAGTGTAGCAACCATCTTTTTGTTTGTTTTTTGAGACGGAGTCTCACTCGGTCTTCCAGGCTGGAGTGCAGTGGCGCGATCTCAGCTCACTGCAACCTCTGCCTCCCGAGTTCAAGCGATTCCCCTGCCTCCGCCTCCCGAGTAGCTAGGACTACAGGCACATGCCACCACGCCCGGCTAACTTTTTGTCTTTTAGTAGAGATGGGATTTCACCACGGTGGTCAGGATAGTCTCAATCTCCTGACCTCATGATCCGCCTGCCTTAGCCTCCCAAAGTGCTGGGATTTCAGGCGTGAGTCACTAGTGTAGCAACTATTTATGGTTCATGCCACCATACCATATGGATCCATTGGTAAAACAAACCTGTATTTTTTCGTCTTCTGTCAACTGGTCCTAGGGAACGTCCCATGAAACCACAGTTGTAGACTGAGGGGGTGTGAAGTAGAAAAGGCGGCAGCGTGCGTTTGTCACTCACTTGGGTCACATACTTATGCCTTCTGAATCTGTTCAGGCATAGTTTTGTGTATACTGTTTCCAGTTTCAATGGAATGCTGTTGTTTATGTCCAGTTTAATGATTTGTGTATAGGCTGTCCTCCTATGGTATGCCTCATGCTTCTGTGGGCTGTATTGGGATCAGAGTCTTGGGGGTCTGCAAGCAAGGTGGTAATGTTGGGTTTTGAGAATCAGCATCTCTCTGTGAGGCACTGTATTTGTTCTCACACTGCTATAAAGAAATGCCTGAGGCCAGGTGTGGTGGCTGAGGCCTGTAATCCCAGCACTTTGGGAGACCAAAGCCGGTGGATCACCTGAGGTCAGGAGTTCGAGACCAGCCTGACCAATATGGTGAAACTCTGTCTCTACTAAAAATACAAAAATTAGTCGGGCCTGGTGGCGTGCACCTGTAGTCTCAGCTACTCAGGAGGCTGAGACAGGATAATTGCTTGAACCCGGGAGGCGGAGGTTGCAGTGAGCCGAGATTGTGCCGTTTAAGCCTGGGTGACAGAGCAAGTCTCCATCTAAAAAAAAAAAAATACCTGAGACTGGATAATTTATAAAGAAAACAGGTATATTTGGCTCACGGTTCTGCAGGCTGTACAGTAAGCATAGTGGCTTTTCCTTTGGGGAGGCCTCAGGAAGCTTCCAATCATGGCAGAAGACAAAGGGGGAGCAAGGCACTTCACATGGCTGTATTAGGAGGCAGAGAGAGGATGGAGGTGCCACACACTTGAACTACCAGATCTCATGAGAACTCATTCACTGTCTGAGAACAGCACACAGGTGTTAAACCATTCATGAGAAACTGTCCCCATGATCCAATAACCTCCCACCAGGTCCCACCTCCAACATTAGGGATTAGAATTTAACATGAGATTGGGCAGACACACAGATCCAAACCATATCGGGCATCCATCCCAGGTGCAGTCATTGAAAGTTTTCTATTCAGGCTTTTGAGGTGACTGTGGTGGGGCCCCTTCAGGGTGGGGGCTGGACACCAGAGGACCTAACCACATGATTGGAGGATTAGGATTTTCAGCCCCACCCTCAAACCTCTGGAGAGGGGAGGGGGTTGGAGTTGAAGTTCAATCATGTGATCAGTAATCCAATCCATCATGACTATGTAATGAGGCCTTGATAAAAACTCTTAGCCAATGAGGCTTACAGAGGTTCTGGGTTGTGCTGTGTTGCGGGAAGTCAGGGACCCCAAACCGAGGGACCGGCTGGAGCCGCGGCAGAGGGACATAAATTGTGAAGATTTCATGGACATTTATCACTTCCTAGTAATACTCTTATAATTTCTTATGCCTGTCTAATCTCTTAATCCTGTTATCTTCGTAAGCTGAGGACGTATGTCACCTCAGATCCACTGTGATGAGTGCGTTAACTGTACAAATCGATTGTAAAACGTGCATTTGACGAGGTCAGGAGATCAAGACCATCCTGGCTAACACAGGGAAACCCCGTCTCTACTAAAAATACAAAAAATCAGCTGGGTGTGGTGGCAGGCACCTGTAGTCCCAGCTACTCAGGAGGCTGAGGCAGGAGAATGGCATGAACCTGGGAGATGGAGCTTGCAGTGAGCTGAGATGGCGCCACTGCACTCCAGCCTGGGCAACAGAGTGAGACTCCATCTCAAAAAACAAACAAACCAAAAAAAACCCGTGTATTTGAACAATATGAAATCAGTGCACCTTGAAAACGAACAGAACAGCGATTTTAGGGAACAAGGGAAGACAACCATAAGGTCTGACTGCCTGTAGGTCGGGCAAAAAGAGCCATATTTTTCTTCTTGCAGAGAGGCTATAAACGGACGTGCAAGTAGGAGAGATATCGCTAAATTCTTCTCCTAACAAGGAATATTAAGACCCTAGGAAAATAATTGCATTCCTTGGGGGAGGTCTATAAATGGTTGCTCTGGGAGTGTCTGTCTTACGCAGTTGAGATAAAGACTGAAATACGCCCTGGTCTCCTGCAGTACCCTCAGGATTGTTAGGGTGGGGAAAAAAACCACTCCCTGGTAAATTTGAGGTCAGACTGGTTCTCTGCTCTTGAACCCTGTTTTCTGTTGTTTAAGATGTTTATCAAGACAATACATGCACAGCTGAACATAGGCCCTTATCAGGAGTTTTTGATTTTGCCCTTTGCCTTGTGATCTTTATTGGCCTCAGAAGCATGTAATCTTTGTTCTCCCTTTTGCCCTTTGAAGCATGTGATCTTTGTGACCTACTCCCTGTTCGTACACCCCCTCCCCTTTTGAAGTCCTTAATAAAAACCTGCTGGTTGTGTGGCTCAGGTGGGCATCACGGTCCTACCACTATGTGATGTCACCCCTGGCAGCCCAGCTGTAAACTTCCTCTTTGTACTCTATTTCTCAGACTGGCCGACACTTAGGGAAAATAGAAAGAACCTACGTTGAAATATTGGGGATGGGTTCCCCTGATAGTTCTGGGAGGGCAGCACGCCTGCAGTGGACACAGAAGCTCTGAGCCCCATACCTGTCCTGCTCACCTCTTCCATTTGGCTGTTCCTTTGTTGTACCCTGTATAATAAACTGGTAATCCCAAGAATAGTACTTTGCATCATTCTAGTAAATTGTTAAACCTACGGGGGTGGGGCTGAAAACCCCATAAACTTATAAATTGGCTGGGCAGAATTGCGGGTAGCCTGGAAACACCACTTGTGGCTGATGTCTGACATGGAGACTGAGTCCTTAGCTTTTAGGGTCTGTGCTGACTCCAGGTAGTACCAGAATTGAAGGACTTTAGGCCGGGCACTGTGGTTCACGCCTGTAATCCCAGCACTTTGGGAGGCCAAGATAGGATCACTTGGCCCAGGAATTCGAGACCAGCCTGGGCAAAAGGGAGACCCCCCCATCTCTACAAAAATAAATAAATTAAAAATTGAAGGACTTTGTCCTTAACTTGTGGGAACTGTGTCCATTCTGACTCTAGGTAGTGTCAGAATGGAACTGTAGGACAGGCAGCTCGTGTTAGAGAATGGTGTCAGAAAAGGAGACAAGCCTCCAGCAGGTCAGGGAGGCGGCAGCAGGCAGCATGAACAGGTAGCTCAGGCTCCCATGCAGTTCTCCAGCTCTGCTGTCCCCCTGCATCTATCCATTCCTATTCTGCATATGAATTTGCTTTTCCTGCCCAACACTCATTTGCAGACTTCCCAAATTCCTAATTCATCATCGCTTCTAACCAGAAAACTCTTCTGACAGCAAGTGTGGCTCTAAGCATGTGGTTGTACGATGCCCTCATCTTACCCCAAACTCCTATCAGTCAGAAGTAGCTTGCTTAGTGGATGGTGGAAAGGCCTCCCGAAGGCTCAATTATGATGCCAGATTGGAGACAATGCCCTGTCAATGTGGATGCTATAATACAGGATGTGGTATAGGCTTTAACTGAACAATACCTAGTGCTACTTCTCCCACAGCCAGCATATACTGGCTTGGAAACCTAAGGGCTGCAGATAGGAATGGCCCCTCTTACTGTTATGCCAAGTAACCCCAGAAGGAATTTTTGCTTCTCATCTTGTAACTCTGAACTCCACTGTCCCAAGGGAGGACTGCTTCTACCAGATACGACAATGGTGGTATTTTGAACTTTGAACTAGCAGTTGAGACTGCTGCCTGAGCCAACACCCAGGGATGGAGTTACTGCACTAACTGGTGCTATGGATCCCAATTTTTGAGGGAAACTGGGTGGCTCATACACAATGAAAACAGGAACATCTTTATCTGCAATCTGGTGTCTTCACTGGCACCTTTTGGTACTGAGGACTTTCGGCTCAGTGAAACCTCCGCCTCCTGGGTTCAAGTGATTCTCCTGCCTCAGCCTCCCGAGTAGCTGGGATTACAGGGGCCTGCCACCACGCCCGGCTAATTTTTGTATTTTTAGTAGAGACCGGGTTTTGCCATGTTGGTTAGGCTGGTCTCAAACTCCTGACCTTGTGACCTGGCCACCTCGACCTCCAAAAGTGCTGGGATTACAGGTGTGAGCCACCACACCCGGCTGACAGCTTCTTGGCTTCAAGCTAGAACAGGCTCCTCACATTCATGTCCCATTGTCTTTGATGAAACGAGGGCAGTTAACTGTAGAATAGCCCATGTTCATCTTTTTCCTCATGCTTTCATTTATTTCTCCTTCAATAAACTATAAGTTAGGGCTGGACGCAGTGTCTTGAGCCTGTATTTCCAGCACTTTGGGAGGCCAAGGCAGGAGGATCACTTGAAGCTAGGGGTTCAAGACCAGTGTGGGCAACAGAGTGAGACTCCGTCTGTACTTTAAAAAAAAAACAAAAAAAAACCTAGCTGAATGTGGCAGTGCGTGCCTGTACTCCCAGCTACTCGGGAGGCAGAGACAGTAGGATTGCTTGAGCCAGGAGCTTGAAACCAGGCCAGGAAACAAAGTGAAACCTTGTCTCTAAAAGAAATACAAAATTTAGTGCCAGGCGTGGTGGTGCGCACTTGTAGTCCCAACTACTCGGGAGGCTAAGCAGGAGGATCATTTGGGCTTGGTAGGTCAAGGCTGCAGTGAGTTGTGATTGCGCCACTGCACTCCAGCCTGGGTGACAGAGCGAGACCTTGTCTCTAAAAATAAAAAAATTATACCCATCTAGTACATTTTTGGATAAAGGGTCCTTGGCTAGGTATTACTGTCTAGTCTAAGCGAGTATGAGTGAAACATAAAAAAGCACAGCCAGCTGGGCGTGGTGGCTCACACCTGTAATCCCAACACTTTGGGAGGCCGAGGAGGATGGATCATTTGAGGTCAGGAATTCAAACCAGCCTGGCCAACATGGTGAAACTCTGTCTCTACTAAAAATACAAAAATTAGCTGGGCGTGGTGGTGGGCGCCTGTAATCCCAGCTACTCAGGAGGCTGAGGCAGGAGAGTTGCTTGAGCCAGGAGGCGGAGGTTGCAGTGAGCCAAGATTGCACCATTGCACTCCAGCCTGGGTGACAGAGGGAGACTCCCATCTCAAAAACAAAAAGCATGGCCATGAGAGGTGGATACACAGTGGCAGCATCTTTAAAAAAATGAGAAACCAAGTAACAGTAAACAACAGTCAAGTGGCTATTCAAGAATGCTCCGAGTTCCACTGAAAATTTTTGACTTATGAGTTTAACATAAACTCTCTGCTCAATTTTTTAGTCAGTGAGAAAGGCAAACTGATAAAATGGATAAAATGGAAAAAAAAACAACACAAGGGCTATTCACAAACAAAACAGTGATTAAATTTTATTCCTTTTTGAGTTGTTTTGTTTTTATTTTTAAATGAAGTTTCCATCTGTACACATTAAGAAAATAAACAAAACAACAGGAAGCCATTCTCTGTGTATCCTCCTTGGAGGCAGGAAGGATGGATCTGCCGACAGGCACACAACAGCACACAGCCAGGGCTCATGGGAGTGAGTGCCCGTCACCTCACGAAGGTCATGGGCCTAAAACATATGGAGGCTCCATAAAAAATGCTCCATCTGGCTTTGCAGTCATGCATAAAGGTGAGGACACTTAATTCAAGGCATCTGGGGGCTGGTGTCACCGCACATGAAGAGTAGTGCCCATGCTGTCCCACGAGCTTCCTTGGGAAAAGGGAAAAACAAATCTTTTCCTCAAATAGAATTGTCGCAGGAAAGAGCCATGACATTTTATTCACTGTTTAATCATCTGGTGGCAGGATTTCTTTGAAGTAGAATCTGCATATAAATAAAAATGAGGCAGCAAATTGGTTACAAGGCTTCACAGATTTTTTGCAAAGAATTCCACAATTTTGAAACACTATCACTGAATTCATGTAAATTTTGGTAAAAATATGAATTATACAGTGGTTTAAATTATGATATTTAAGAAACACTGAACAAATTATATCCTGGTCGAAATATAATCTTTATGTTCGCTATCAATGTAAGAGAAAGGACAAAAAAAGTCCAGACGGTGATTAAGTCAAACTGACCTCAGCACATATCACTGAGTACACTGGCTTAGACTTCTGTGAGATTCTTCACTTGTAGCCTCTATTCTAATACTGTTAGTGACACTGATTGTTCAGACTGAAACTTTGATTACTAAGCTGAATACCAGCCATCTTTCAACGGACCCTACGTTTCCAGGGTACAGTGATAATCAGCTTAATAAATACTCGGCGAGGACTTGCATTACCTGGTAGTACCCCTCCCAATCTTTGCTGGATCACTTCTAAATGGTGAATATACTCTGTCAAGGAATGTTCTGGATCTTGAGAAGCAGTCAGGGATCTTTCTAATCTTGAATTTGGGGATGGAGTGGCTCTTCAAACAAATTACCACACCAAGAGAAGAAGAAAAAAAAAAAGAGTTGAGTTTGACAGACGGAGCCATGGTGACTGAGTGCAGAAGAAAGGCACCAGCCCCGCCAACCAGACCCGTGGGGATGGGTGACTCTGGGGCCATTTCCTTCAGATCCCTCATTACAAAAAGTGTCACAGAGTGCTTTAAAAGCTTCTGTGCAATGTTCCGGAGTTGAGTATATTACTTTGCTTGCTACATCTTCGACGATGTATCTATTACCCAACCTGGATTCTGCACCAGGTCTCACCTGCCTTTCCTGATCTTCCCAAACTGTTTCTTTGTCAGGGTGATACCTGCCCCGCTCAGTCCTCACCTCAGCTGTCCTTCCTCCTAGCCTTCCACCAGGCCCAGGGAGCACCAGGGGTATCCCTTTTCCCTCTCCACCCAGAGCTTCCAAGTATCTTCACGGCAGGGAACATGCCTTCTTCACCTAGGCACATCCCTCACAAAAGGAGCCCTCGGCCACCATTTACTCTTTCACTAAAGATGGCAGCACCGGGCTCTGGGGCACCAGAGACACCAGAAAAGTCAGGTCCTCCCCCAAAACAGGGCGGGACTTCTTGGCCCTCACAGACTCACACTGGAGAGTTTCCTGCCTTGCCCTGGGCTGGGCCAAAGCCAGAACTAAAAATGCATTTCTCTGAGGCCCTATGTAGGCTGGAGGGAGAGCCCTGGCAGGAGACGGGGCCTGAAGGCGTCACACTGACCTTCCCCCACTGTGTGGGGAGGCTGCTGCTGCCAGTCTGCGGCCTCTGGCGGGGTCCCTGGTGTGGCCAGAGGGTACATCCCGGGTTGGGGGGGACTCTCTGGTTCTGGGTGGAGACTGCGGCCGTCGTGCTCGGGCCCCTTCCCCAGAATTATTTAACAACCAAGGGATTAGGAAAAGAAATGAATGCATTTTAGTAAAGGGCCATCTATCAACAGTTTAAACGTATAAGCTTTTAAGAGCCTGTATGGCAATTTTAAGACATTTTTAAAGTGCTCAAGGTACAATATCTTTTTAAAAGCTTTGGAAGAAACCTGAGCTTTGACTATCTGCATCTGCAGGGGCAGCCCGTCTCCGGGGGAGTGCGGGGCAGGGGGGTCTCAAGACCTGGGTGGGGGGTCCTGCCTCTATCCGCTCTGAGGAGCTGGCTCAGGAGGGAGGGGCAGGAACCCTGGAGACCACCAGGTGTGACTCAGAGGGGCAAACTTTCCTGATGGCTTGAAGGCTGAATCAAAGCATTTTAATTTCAAGAAGCAACTATTAAAATGTGGAGTCAACACTGATACAGCTGCCAGGCGCAGTGCTCATGCCCACAGTCCCAGGTACTGGGGAGGCTGACACAGGAGGATGGCTTGAGCCCACGAGTTCAAGGCTGCAGTGAGCTGTGACTGTGCCGTTGCACTCGAGCCTGGATGACAGAGCAAGCCCGTCTCTTAAAAAACCAACAACAAAACAACAACAACAACTTGGTAAGGCACTTCCAGGAATGCCAAGTCATGGTGCTGGTCGGCAGTGGTTCAGGCAGCCTAAGCCCCACAGGCCCGGAGCCACACACCCACCCCGCATTCTCTGTGCTGCGTGGGAGGGGCGTTCTCTGCACACAACGCCTGCCACTCTGGGACAAGAGCCCCTGGAAATGCCCTACTCTGAGGCCGGCTCCTTCAGCACTAGTGCAGCCAGCTGTGCTCTCTGCTGTAGGGGGCAATGGCTCGGCAGAGAACTCCCGAGACAAAGATGTGAGTGAGCCAGAAATAAGCATGATGCTCTACAAGGAAAGAGACGTGAAGTGAGTTTCAGTTGATTGAAGGAATAAAAAAAGACCATTTTGCTAAACACTATTAAAGAATCAATATATTGAGCATCTCCGTGTTTCCCATCGCCATACGCCCCTGTGACCTGTGTTCATAGCTAACGTGAGCTCTGACCTTCCTACACCGGGCACGCCTTCCCTCTGGATGACTGCCCTGACGGAATTCACGGATTTTCTTACCGTGCTTTATTACGTCCCCATCAACACTGAAAAATGACCCAAAGTGAATGAAAAACAAGAGTAGAAAGAAAGGTTTGTGAGTCCAGCGGTCAACGGCAGCTGGAGTCCCACCTGGGCGAGGGGCTTTGCCTTGTGCCAGAGCTCCTTTCCGATCTACTTCTTGCCATTTCTTAACCAAAAAACGTAATCTACAAGAAAAAGAGACAAGACACACTTAAAAGTATGGCAAGACAGGAAGGGAAAGAGCAATGAAAACCCCACTGTGACCAAACAAGCAGAACAGGGGCCTCGCTGCCCACGGGGACCAGGACGCCGAGGTCGGCCAGTCTGTTGACTCGGGCCTGGCATGCCGGGTGCACACATCCAAAGTGCTCGCAGGGCTGCCGGCGGTGGCAACCTTCCCATGCCCGACCACCTGACAAAGCCTCACTGTGGCCCCACCGTGGACCATATGGTCCCCTAGACACCCGCCATGGCCCAGCTCAGGACGACTCCAGTTCAAAGTCAGCTGGCCACACCAGTGACTAGGAAACACACGCTGCTCCCACCTGGTGTGCAGGACCCTCCCATCTTCATCCTGTCACAGAAGCCACTGGACAGGCTCAGAACACGGAGACCCCAGCCCTCGCAGGAGTCCGTCAGATGGTGAGCATGCAGAGTGCAGGTGATGAGGGCATGCAGGTCAGCGTGCAGGGCCCCAGACGTCCTGCTAGGATGGCCTTCGGAACAAGCATCATGCCTGTGGCTTCCCTCCTTTGAGGCACAGCAGACACTGCCGATTCCTCCATGAGACCTGTCAAGGCCCCTTGGTGGCAGCTACCCTAGGCAGTGCCCTCACAGGGACACAGAGACTGCTCCTTTCTGGGACACCACTGCCTTCAAAAGATCTCCCCTCCTCGACAGGAGGTAGGATCTGGGTCTGCTTACCTCCCCTATCTAGTGCCTAAAATGCTTCCTCCTGCAGGGTGTTCTCCCCATGAACACAGGATGGACAGATGGGTGGGTAGAAGGATGGACCGTGGAGGCCTACGGTCAGGGGAGCTCAGAGACGAGGAGACAAAGTGCCCCAGGACCAGAGAAGCTGAGAGTACAGCAACCCAGGAGGCCTCGCCTGCACCCCACTTTGGCCCAGCCCGCAGCCGCGATGACTGAACTGGCTCGGCACCTGGTCTCTGAAAGGAGCGGGACTCCTAGCTGCTCTCTGCTGCATCTGCTCCTCCAGACAGGCCTGCGCGTGGCCTTGGGAAACACCTCTGTGGCATCAGGGAGCAGGCACAGCCGCACAGTGTTTAGGGGGAAAAACAGTTTTAGAAATTCAGCACGTTCTTTGTGGCATGAAACCCATTAAAAGTCAAGATGTTCCTCTGTAATACAAAGGTGCCCTTAAATCTTTAGTTTTAGAAGGTGAGAGATTCATACACATGACTTCTTGAAGACAAGTTCATCATCTGTATTTTCTCTAAGGCCTCAAATGCCATTCCTCTTTAAAAAGAACATATTATGGAGTTTCAAGGAATAAAATCACCAAAAAACCATGCAGCGTGCTGCCCACTCACGGAGACAGACGCGGAACGCACTGACTGAATGTCATGGCATTTACCTTAATATTGCAATGACCACCCTGACAGCCGTGCGGAACCTGGTGAAAGGACGAGATGTGATTTTCCGTTCTGCTTTGGAAGGAAATACCCCCAAATGGGCAATCATGGAGAGTGTTTCTTGTTCAGAATCCTGGAATCCACCAATCAACAGCAAAAGATACTTCTTTTGATAAATCAGAGCTTTTCTAAAGCTCTCTGCTCTCAAGTAATGCAGGTACAATTTTTCCATCTAAAAGAAAAAAAGCAGTAAAATTTTATCATAGGAAGCAAAGACTGTCTTGCTGACAAAAGCACATTAACACCATTGCTCTTTCCAAAGAGTCAGATTGTTTCTTCCCATCAAATCATCACACAGGCCATTGGCCTTCCAACAGTTATCTGTGGCCAGAAACAACCTTGCTGTTGGAAGATCAATTTGTGTTTGTCAGACAAGATCTAGGACCACAAGCTCCTCTCCACAGCATCATCAAATGAGCCCCTATGAAGCTTCTTGCATTTCACCCCTTAGGTAAGGTCCAAACTGGGCATGAGATGGACGTCACGGGGTGGGGGCCATGTGCCATCAGGAGACTGCAGCAGATCTTGGGCCGAATCCCAGCAAGCCCCTGGGCCAGGCCTCCCTCAGGCTGCAGAGGCCGCCATTTGCTGACTTTGTCAAAGCCTTCCACGTTCCACGCTTAACAAGCACAGAAACTCAGTATTTGTGCACAACTAAAACAAAATTCAAGCCGAAGTTTATTCTGTGAACGTCCTTTCCTTTAGTGACGTGACTGCCACACCCGGCAGACAAGAACCTTGTGGTCACAAAAATGCTTTGCCTGCCATTTACAAACCCAGGACTTAAAAAAGCACCAAAGTTCTATACTCGTGGCACTGTTCCTACCTTGACATTGCTAGTGTGTGCTTCCTCGCTGGCAGCTGGTGGAAGCCGGCCGGGGTCTGGGCGCCTCAGGGAACTCTGTGGAGCCTTTTCGTCTGGCTTCCAAGCAGACCTTTCCGACCTCTGTAAGGAAGCACAGCCAGCTCTGTCTACAGAGCTGCTCGTCAGCAAGAGCATCTTAGAGAAGTAGCCGGGGGCAGGTGAGGGAGAAGGCCATGTGCGGGGAGGCCAGGCTGACCACACCACGCCTGGCCCCTCCTCATCTTCAGCACCCCCTCAGCGGGGCCTAGGTTATGCCGTGCTGTGATCAGCCAAAGAATTAACACGGAGTAATTACGACATGCCACTTGCTGAAGTATGATTGCAAAAAAGGTACATTTTAACAGAAACAGAAAACCAATTCTTTGTAAAATCACCCCAAATTCAAAGCTTTAAGCCTTAAACACTCTCATATTCTCCGGTCCTAGAAATGCCAACCACTGGTAACTACAAACACAGTCAACTCTCGACAGCTGTGGGTTCCGCATCCATGGATTCAACCAACTGTGCGTGAAAAATATTCAGAAAAAAAGATGTCTGTACCAAACGTGTGTACTTCTTTTCTTGCCCCTACACCCTAAACAATACAGGATAACAACTATTTATGTGGCATTTACACTGAATGAGGTGTTGCAAGTGATCTTAGAGATGACTTAAGAGTGTACGGGAGGATGTGCACAGGTTGCTGCTGACACCACTTCAGGTCAGGAGGCTGAGGCAGGAGGATCCCTGAACCTGGGAGGTCAAGGCTGAAGTGAGCTGTGACTGCTCCACTGCACTCCAGCCTGGGAGATGCAGCAAGGCCCTGTCTCAGAAAAAAACCCAAAAAGTGAAAAAAGCCAGTTTAGGAGGTCCCAGACGGGCTGGTTCCACTGACACACCTTTCTGGGAGAGAGCCAGGGCCTGCGGCAGGCGGAGATGCCTGCTGCTCTTTTTGGGGGGGCCATCGCTGTGTGCTCTGTGAATGGTGGTTACTTATGAAGGTTACAGGGATGTGTGCGTGTGTGAACTTGTATGACACTACACTAGGTAAGGGCAAATCTTACTGTATGTAAATTTAAAAATAATTTTTAAAAAGTTATAAAAAATAAAGCAAATCACAAACAAAATAGCCTAAATACAAAAGAAAAAAAAAATCAGACATTCCGGAAGATAACTCTATCCAACTATACCATTATGAAAATTATAAGTCACTTTAGGCCGGGCACGGTGGCTCATGTCTGTAATCCCAGCACTTCGGGAGGCTGAGGTGGGCGGAATCACGTCAGGATTTTGAGACCAGCCTGGCCAACATGGCAAAACCCCGTCTCTACTAAAAATATAAAAATTAGCCATGTGTGGTGGCGGGTACTTGTAATCTCAGCTACTTGGGAGGCTGACACAGGAGAATTGCTTGAACCTGGGAGGTGGAGGTTGCAGTGAGCCGAGATCGCACCACTGCACTCTAGCCTGGGCAACAGAGCAAGACTCCGTCTCAAAAAAAAAAAAAAAAAATTATAAATCACTTTAACTAAAACTCTAAATTAGATCAGATTATAATATTCTTAGTCAAAATACCCTTTTATGAACATGCACCAAACATCAAGTAGCGGTCAGGGTCAGTGAGGACGCCGTCTGTGGCGGAGCTGGAAGTCGGTTGAGATGTCCAAACATCCCACAACGTTTAGCAAGGCTTCAGACAGAGGCAACAGAGCCTGGCGGTTAGGGAGAAGCTGATGCCCACATCCCCAGGTCCCTAAATGGAGCCCGGCCTCTTGTGGGGTGGAGCTGCTCTGGACCATGGCGGGTTAGGCTGAGGCAGGTGAGAGTTAAGTACAGACACCTACGCTTGGGCTGCAGCCCTTCTGCGGATGGTGCTTCAGCAACTTCTCAAGCTTAGACACGGCTCTGCTTAGCTCCAGCTTCTCCTGGGTCACTGTGCTGAGGGCTTTTGTGAGGGAAACATTGTCTTTCAGCAGGACATCCACAAACTGGAACTGCAGCTCTGCTGCCATTTTTTTCTTGGAGAAAAGAAAAGAAATTTGTAAGAATTTGTTGTTAAAGGGCACGCACATTACTTGTGTTTTTTGTCAACAGTTATTTTTAGGGATTGTAATTAATGTGTCTGGGATTCAATAAGAAGCTTGTGGAGCTGGCAGAAAATTGTAAAAGTCATTGAATCACAGACTTTGCATGCAACTGGCTTGTATGAACAACACAGGCCTGTCACAAAGCATAGCCCGTTTGGTTGTTCTAACAGCACTGAAATTAACAGGTGGCTGGACCGTTGTTAGTTCATCCCAAGGGGGCGGATGTGAAGCCCCTCAAAACAGGTTTATTACTTCCACCATCAAAAGGACGTTCAGCCTGTGGAGGGTGGGCACGCTGAAAGGTCACCAGGGCCCAACACAGGGGGCACGGTGCACCCCACCAACGACGTTCAGCTGGCGGGGCCGGAGGGTAAGCGGCTCAGCTCCCCTGCACCTCACATGCGTGGGCTCCACGATCAAAGTCATGATTTCATAAATGCCACAGAACACACAACAAGAATTTATACCAGCAGCCAGATTCCCACCTCCTTCAGAGGCAGCTTACAGTGAGCTCAGACTTTCCAAGGAGGACTTGGGTTTTTGTTTCTTGCAAAGGCCGTCAACACAAACACAAAGCCAGCAGGTTGGGCCAGGTGGAGGTGAACATCGGCCGCCAGCACCAGAGCAGAACCATAGCCCCTCCTGACCAGCAACCCGCAATATGTCCGGGTCATGCACAGCGAGCAGCACGTGAGGGGGCTCCACCAGTCACGCAGCATCCCATGGCAGCAGGGCTCAGCCCCCGAAGACCACACAAGTGCCCCAGGACATGGAGGACATCCGTCCCCACTCGGCCCACAGGGCCGACCCCACCCACTCACCCAGATAGCAACCACGAATTCAGAGAAGGCAGCGAGGGAGGAAGAACAATGGGGAAGCGTGAAAAAGAACCACAAAGCTGCCGAGAGGGCCCCTCTGGGGGAGGAGCCAGGCCAGGGACCTGGGATCACTCACCCCTTACCTGGGAGGAGGTGGGCCTGCTCAAGTCAGACTTCAGCTCCTCCAACGTGTGCAGTAAAGACATCACTGCTTTCTCATTGGATGACGTCCAATCATTAACTGTCCTGTAAAAATAAATGGGCACTCAAAGTTGCATACGCGCCCCAAGTGACCATTATCCAAAACTAAACAAGAGCTCACGGCTCAAGAGAGACAAGACAGGTTTCTGAGGAGCCTGTGTGTGAATCACTTCGTCCAGCTGTGAGGCAGAGCCAGGGGCCCACGGGGGCAACAGGCCTGTGGCTGGACGCTTCTGCAGAGCTCAGAAACCTCCAGCCGGGAGGCGCGCCACTGAGCACAGGAAGCCACCGCCTGCCAGGCCCCGTGGCTTTCCTCTGGAATGAATGATTTAAAATGTTGTCCTAAGTGAAACTTTGCTTAGCAATCATGCTGCTCTATACATTAAGTCCAAGTATAGAAAGGAGAACTGTGTTTGCTGAGTTTCTGTGTATAGGGAAAAAGACAAACATTAGCATTACCCTTTCTGCCCATATGAAATATCACGATCGTCATCCTGGGTGTGAGTGGCCTTGAGTGACACTGGGCAGTGCCAGCGCGGGGGGGGGCACAGGAGGCTCCAAACCCGACCCTGTGGGTGGTGAGCAACTACACAGAGTGTAAAGAGAACCAAGCCAACCCTCAAAGGAACATGGAAGCCCCACGTCAGGCGTATTTTGAATCACAGGATTTTTTCTCTGACATTAGAATATGAACATGCCATCTTGCCAATCTGGAATCCCTCAGCAAAGTCCCAGAAAGAGGACTAGAGTGTTAAGTGCAAAGGAGCAGGGGCCTCACACCAGACACGCCCCAGCCCTCGGGACGGGTCTGGGACAGAGGGGTGGCTGCAAGGGACCAGCGAGCGCCAGGTGGCGTGGGTGCACACCTGTCCACGGCCTGGCTGGCGAAGCTGGTGAGAAGCCGGGTGGCAGAGAGCAGCCGCTGCCTCATCGCCTCCAGCTCTCGCTGCTGTTCCCGGAGGTGGTCCGCATCTGAGCCGGCAGCCCTGCGGGCAGAACCCAGGTGGAGGCGGCTGCCAGGCACCTCGTCCTTCGACTCCAGGTCTCTCACTGTCTGCTGAAGCTGCTTGATCTTATGCAAGTCACGCTGACGCTGCAGTTCTAATTCTCGCTGTTGTTAACAGAAAAAAGACAGAGAAGACGTTCACGTCAGTGTCCAAAAACAAAACTGCCAGCCGGGCGCGGTGGCTCATGCCTGTAATCCTAGCACTTTGGGAGGCCGAGGCGGGCGGATCATGAGGTCAGGAGATTGAGACCATGCTGGCCAACACAGTGAAACCCCATCTCTACTAAAAATACAAAAAATTAGCCGGGCGTGGTGGTGGGCGCCTGTAGTCCCAGCTACTCGGGAGGCTGAGGCAGGAGAATGGCATGAACCTGGGAGGCGGAGCTTGCAGTGAGCCGAGATCGCGCCACTGTACTCCAGCCTGGGCAACAGAGTGAGACTCCATCTCAAACAAAACAAAACAAAACACAAAACTGCCAGCAGGGTGTAGTGGCTCACGCCTGTAATCCCAGCACTTTGGGAGACTGCAGCAAGCGGATCACCTGAGGTCAAGGAGTTCGAGACGAGTCTGGCCAACATGAGGAAACCCCGTCTCTACTAAAAATATAAAAATTAGCTGGGCGTGGTGGTGCGCACCTGTAATCCCAGCTACTCGGGAGGCTGAGGCAGGAGAATCGCTTGAACCTAGAAGGTAGAGGTTACAGTGAGCCGAGATTGCACCACTGCACTCCAGCCTGGCGACAGAGTGAGACTCCATCTACCAAAAAAAAAACAAAAACAAAAACAAAAAAAAACAACAACTGCCAAGCAAAAGCCCAAAACACACAGCCGCGTTACAGGGGAGGCCCCTTGCAGACCAGAAACAGGCCCTCGGGCAGGCGGCCCCTGTGGTCCTGTACTGGGACCCACAGCCGACACACTGCACACCCTCATGCTGTGCTGCTCTGTGTCCCTCCAGCACGGAGGCAGCTGAATCACACGCCCCAGAATGATTCAGTGGTAAAAGCGTTTCCATCGTAGTTTTTAAAACTATCAGGCTTTCATCAGGCCCAGGGCAAGCACGCGGGGTCCAAAGGAGAGGAGCCTGAGAAGCTGAAACAGACCGGATGACGCTTCCCTGTGCCCTGGTCCCACGCATCCACATATGTACACGCACACGCCCAGACGCTCATACCAACACAGACACAGACAGGCACATTTGTGCATGTGAACGTGCACACACGTATGAGCCTGAGTGCAGCCCTGGGGCTGAGCCTGGGTGGCCACGTGCACCTGAGCTCCTAAGCCAAACCTCAAGGAGCAGCAGCCTTTCCTTCTGCAGGACGGGGGCACAGGCCATGTCTGGTGCCCGGGAGAAGCGTGTCAGCAAGCGCCTGAGCCCCTGCCCAGGGCCCGACTCCCACCAGGCAGGGGACAGAAGGTCTACTGCACGATGGGGCAAGGAAGGACGAAGCAGACTCTGAAGGGCCTCTGATTCCCAGCAGCGCCGCTGGGGCTTCCTTGTGACAACACAAAGACAGATCCGGCGGGAAGAGGCCCAAGATGCAGACACACAGAGGCGGCTTGCCGTGTCAGGGAGGGAACCCTAGCACTGAGCTGAGGCCGTCCCAGCCCAGAGGACCCACAGCTGAGCCTGCACTGCGTGGCACCAGCGCCCCTGCCACTGCGGTGACCAGGGTGCAGCTCAGACTCTACCCTCCTGACAGCGCCTCACTCAATGCTCGGGCCTCTTAAACAGGAATGAGTCTCTTTTCTATTTTCTAGTAAGGAAAGTAAGATACAGAGGAACTAATGAGATTGTATTATTTAGAAAAGATGGAATTGTATCCAGCATGCCACTCTCTTGGGAGGCTTCCACGGCTACAGCTAGAGAAAGGTTCTATAGTCCAGATCAAATTCACTATCCTCAGTAAAAACCACTCTGGAGGCCGGGCACGGTGGCTCACGCCTGTAATCCAGCACTTTGGGAGGCCAAGGTGGGCGGATCGATCACAAGGTCAGGAGTTCAAGACTAGCCTGACCAATGTGGTGAAACCCCGTCTCTACTAAAAATACAAAAATTAGCTGGGCTGGGCATGGTGACATGCACCTGTAATCCCAGCTACTCAGGAGGCTGAGGCAGGAGAATCACTTGAACCCGGGAGGTGGAGGTTGCAGTGAGCCAAGATGGTGCCATTGCACTCCAGCCTGGAAGACAGAGCGAGACTCTGCCTCAAAAAAAAAAATTAATAAATAAATCACTCTGGAAGGGCCACCTCACTCAAAATACAGGTCAAGATGCATCCTGAAGCAAGTTACTAATGCAACTTAGAAAATATTTTCTAAGCACTCATGTTACTATTCTTTTTAAGAAACAATCAAAATTAAAGGTTTTGGCTGGTAACTTCAGGCGTGGTTTCAGGAAGTTCTCAAAAAGTAAAGACTCCTTTGAGCATTCCATGAAAGGATGAGCCCTTGCCCAGGAGAAAGGCAAACACACACACCACGTCTCACCCTCAGCTGGGGTCCTGTGTAGACGCCCCTGCCATGCTTGGCCACACTGTCTGTACCACCAAACCACCTCCCTACTCTCCAAGGCTTCTGGAGATAAAAAAAACTACGACTATTCCAAAAAGTGTTTTTTGTTTTTTTTTTTTTTTTTTTTTGAGATGGAGTCTCGCTCTTGTTGCCCAGGCTGAAGTGCAGCGGTGCAATCCCGGCTCACTGCAACCTCCGCCTTGCGGGTTCAAGCAATTCTCCTGCCTCAGCCTCCCGAATAGCTGGGATTACAGGTGCACACTACCATGCCCGGCTAATTTTTTGTATTTTTAGTAGAAATGCGCTTTCGCCATGTTGGCCAGGCTGGTCTTGAACTCCTGACCTCAAGTGATCTGCCTGCCTTGGCCTCCCAAAGTGCTGGGATTACAGGCATCGGCCACCGTGCCCGGCCTGCTCTCATCCCTTCTTTTCAACATTGTTGAGTTCGTGCCACTGCACTCCAGCCTGAGTGACGGAATGAGACTCCATCTCAAAAAATAAATAAGTAAATAAATTTAACAAAAGTATAAAACTTATATTTTGAAAGCAATGAAACACTACTGAAAGAAACTAAAGAAGGCCTAAGTAAACAGCCGAGTGTGGTGGCTGACGCCTGTAATCCCAGCAGTCTGAGAGGGCGAGGCGGGAGGATCACCTGAGGTCAGGAGTTTGAGACCAGCCTGGCCAACATGGAAAACCCTGTCTCTACTAATCCAAAAATTAGCCAGGCGTGGTGGCATGTGCCTGCAGTCCCAGCTACACGGGAGGCTGAGGCAGAAGAATTGCTTGAACCCAGGAGGCGGTGACTGCAGTGAGCTGAGATCACATCACTGCACTCCAGCCTGGGTGACAGAGCCAGACCCTATCTCAAAAAAATCCTAATTAAATGAAGAGACACATTCTGTAATCGGGGATCAAAAGACCTCACACTGTCCAGATGTCAATACTACCCAGAGCAATCAGCACATTTAATGCCATCCCTAAGAAAATCCCAGTGGCAGGTTCTGCAGAAATACAAACACCAATCCTCAAATTCCTGCGGAATAGCAAGAAGCCCCACAGAGCTGAAACTATCTTGAAGAGGAAGAACGAAGTTGGAGAACTCACACTTCCTGATTTCAGTACTTTCTAGAAAGCTACAGTAACAGCAGTGTGGTGCCAGTGTCAGGGCACACAGGCCAGAGCAGACCAGGTCAGAGGGCCAGACACAAATCTCGCGTCCCCCACGTGAACCATCCTAACTCCAATTGCTTATCGTTTTTAGGTGTGGACGCTCCGCCGGCAGGCGGCTCTCACCAGCTTCTCCTTGTCTCTCTGCCACTTCCTCCACTGCTCCGCAGCCGCTGGGCTCTGCCTGGCCTCCGCGCTCCTCCTCGCAGCCTTGCGTCCTTCTTGCTCTTTCAACCGTGGGTGTGACTGCTCTAATTCTGCCTGCAACCATGCTGGTTTCTCCCTCTCTCTCTCCAGAGAGCATCTCAGCTCTCGTTTTTGGGTGTGCAGGGCTTCCACCGTCGACTTCAGTGTGGCACTTACCTCCTTCTCTCTCCTGAGCGCCTCACAGTGCTTCTGAGCCTCAGCCTCAAGCTGCTGCTGAGAATGCAGGGCTTGCTGCTGCACCTTTTCAAGCATCGCTTGCAAGTCCACCACCCGGGACTTCTCCTCCTTCAGCTTCCGCAGCAGAGCGTGATGGGCCTGTGTGTCCTGGTGCACGCAAGCCTCCTGTGTCCTCTGGCTCAGCTGCTCGGTCAGGAGCCGCTCGTGCCGCAAGGCCTCTGACAGCTCCAGGGTGCGGCTCTTCTCAGCCGCAAGGTCCCTCTGGAGCTCAGAGAGCTGACTCCGCTCCTGAGCCAGCAAGGCCTCGCAGCGTGAGTGCTCGATGCGCAGCTCCTTCTGCAGGTTGTCCTTGGCCGTCTGCTCGTGTTTCAGTGCCACGCAGAGTCGACTGCTCTGAGCACGCTGTGTCTCCAAAGACGCCCGCAGCTCCTAGACAGCAAACACATACGATGGGAGACACTGAATCAAGAGGAAAAGTGTCTACGTGGTTTTCCCGTCCACATTTGTTTATATACTTTAGCCCAGCAATTCTACCTTTTGAAATGCACCCTATTAGCCATATGTAGGGACAACATTTTTCTGTTAGTTCATCAAGTAACAAAAAACCCAGACTGCGGAGATGACATACTTTTTTCGGAAATGGTGCTGAGTCCTGAGTTCAGAGATGTTCCCTGTCTGTCCCTCTCCAGAAAATGATTCAGAGATGTCCCCTGCCCGCCCCCTCTCCAGAAAATCACTCCACCAGAGGCTCCTGCCCCCTCTTCAGAAAATCACTCCACCAGAGGCTCAGAGATACACACCCAGCTTGCTAGGAACCACCATTTCCATGCTGTTGAAAGCCATAACCCATGGAACTGGCACAGACTTGCTCAGAAGCCACAGCAGGCCTGCTGGGCCTCCGCCATGCAAAGCAGAGGCCCCACCACCAGCCTGCCTTGTGCACAGACCTCTGAGGCTGTGCTCTGTCTGGATGCCAGCGAGGAGGCTGTGTCCATCTCCACAGCAAGTGCTCAGGGACGGGGGGCGGGGCTCTGAGCAGGGGTATCGTGCCACCACGGGTCATCGCACTGTTCGCCTGTGGTGGCTACCACTACACCAAGGTGCAATTTTACCTGCAAACACAGCCCTATCCTGCTACGTCACACTGCTGTCAACTGGGTGCACTGCCATGAAGAACAGGAAAAGGAGGATGAAAGAGGAGCATGGCTTCAGGCTTCCAGTGCACACAGCCCATGCCGGCTGCCTTGCCCTGACACCCTGTTACCTCCAGGGCCTTGGCACTCTGGCCCTCCCTCTGCAGGTGCCGCAGCTGCTCCTCCTCCAGCTGGCTCTGCAGGGCACGCCCCTTCCCCTGCTCACTCTCCAGCTCCCGAAGTGCAGCCTTCAGCTCGTTCTCCTTACTGCTCAGCATGGATCTGCATGGAGACATCACAGAACAATCTGACCATGTGGGCCAGAGTGTGTTCCCGGGGGCTGGGAGCTCCAGGAGGGGAGGCAGAGCCCTGCCAGGTCCCACGTGTGTGCTTCACCCCCCACCACAGGATTATCAACCCAGGGACAGCAGGGCGCGGTGCCCCGGGGGCTGCCCAACTGCGGCCCACCAGAGGTTCTGTTTCCTTTCATCACCAAGAAAACCATGGCACAACGGGGAGACTCCCGCCAGTGTCCCGGGAAGGTGGATCAGGCGCACCTCAGCTGGAGGACCTCCTGCTGCACCTCGCAGAGGGACCGGGACAGCTGTTCGCTCTTCTGCCTGCTCTCACAGAGGTCGGACTTCAAATCTCGCACCACAGTCTGCTCCGCCGCCAGGAGCTTCTGCACGCCATTCGCTTTCTCTTGCTCTTCACTCAGCGTCTTCTGCAAGTCACCGGCAATGCACTTCTCCTGCTCTACTTTATAAGCCAGCAGTTCAACTGAGAAAGACAAAAGAACAGTAACAGGCCCCCATGAGCTCCTCGTGCTGCACAAGTGACACCAGGTTAGAGACAGACTCGTGGGGGCGTGAGGTGTATGTGCTTCAGGAAGAAAGGAGGTTCTGTGGACTAGAAGCTTTCATTGCGGGTGGAACCAGGATGCTCAATTCTGCCCTCTGGGCCCATTTCCTTCCAGGGCCTACCCGCCTGGCCGGGAGCACACAGAGTCCAGGAGTGATATAGCCCTGGAGCCATCCTAAAAATGCCACCCCACCCCCACTCACACCCTAAACTGCCTCCAACAGAGGCAACTCCAGGCCCAGGTGGCTTTACTGGAAAATTCTCCCAAAACTTAAGGAAGAAATAACCCCAATTCTAGACAACGGAGGGCGGAGAGGCTACTTCCCAAATACTTCCCGCACCCCGTGGGGCTGGCGCTACCCAGCACCAAGACCAAAAAGGCACAACAGAAAACAGACCAGTGCCCCTCAGGAGTACTCGGACAGCACCGGCCCACCACCCCCATGCCCCTCACGAGCGATCGCATGGTGCCGGCCCCCCCATGCCCCTCACGAGCACGTGCACAGCGCCGGCCCCCCCCATGCCCCTCACGAGCATGTGCACGGCACCGGCCCCCCCAGGCCCCTCACGAGCGCTCGCACGGTGCCGGCCCCCAGCCCCAGGAGCACAAAGGGCATGGGCCCCCAGCCCCAGGAGCACGAAGGGCACGGGACCCCAGCCCCAGGAGCACGAAGGGCACGGGCGCCGGGACAAGGGCCGTGGGCTGAACTGCAAGGCCGCTCCCCTTGACGGAACCCAAAACTAGGAACAGAGGGCACTTCCCCAAGCTGACCAAGGGCGCCTGGCCCCACATGCCACGGTACGAGACCAGCTCCTGCCCCCAAAACTAAGAGCAGGGAACGGCATCTGCCCACACAGCTGATGGCACAGCACGCGAGAGAACATGGGCAAGAAACAAAAAATCGTTACTTACCCACAGATGACCTGAGCATCTACATAAAAACTCCCGAAGAAGCTAAATTAAATGTAGAAACCTACGAGACATTCCTGAACTCTAGCATGAGCTCCCAAGAATCTGCCAGCACTCAGAGCCCAACCCAGGCCCCTCTTGCCCACATCAGGCCCAAGAGTGAGGCCTCCGTGCCAGCCCCACCCAGCGCTGCCTGTCTCCAGGGTCCTTTCTGCTCAGTCCTATCAGCTGACAACCATATGGCAACACTCAGGGGCTTGACTAGATGATGCCCTGTCACCATCCTCTGCTCCCAAGGCCACACAGGTGAGTGTCGGGTGGGCAGGTGCAGAGGCCGGGCCCCAGGCAGTGTAGACAGTGACACCCACCCTGCCTGCGCAGCTGGTGCTCCTGCTGGCTCCCACGCGCCTCTGCGCTTGTCAGCGCCGTGCGCAAGTGCTGCAGCTTCTCCTGGTTCTGCAGGTGCGTCATGCGCAGCTGGGCACGCAGAGCCTGGATCTCGGACAGCAGGCTGCTCCGGTCCGGCAGGCGAAGATGCTCCAGGAACTTTTCCTGCAGGTCTCCCTGGGGCACAATGGGAAAAGCAGCCTGAGCATTGGGCAGCCACCCCATGCCCCGGCCTTCCCTGCTGCCCGCCCTCAAAACCCGCTCCGCCGGGACAAGCCTGCTGAGTCTGGGATGGGTGCACAGCAGATGCTGGGCCTCAGCTCTGTGGCCTGCAGGCGTCAGGGCTGGGCTGCGCTACCCTGCGTGAGGCCTGCAAGCCAGTTACTCTCAACACTAGGTTTCCTCGTGTATGCTGGCAGGAAAAGGATTTCTAGTGTCCCCATGGCACCAACGCCACCCAGCCCTGCACACAGAGCACCTCTCAACCCAGGAGGGGCTACCTGGAATGGAGAACGTTTCTTTAGCCACCTATCTATCTCAGAAAAGAGTGAGGCCTGAGGGTACATCTCGAGCACACCTGTCCTGTTACAGCTGCAGGTGGAAAAGTGCAGCATCCTGCATGGACTGAGCGTGAACGCCTGGGTAAGTCACAGCCACATTCCAGCGGTCGAGAGAAACACACAAACCGAAATTCACACACAAAACAGTCTGTGTCACCCTCTCTGCCAGGGCCGGACCCCTGGGGCAAACTGAGGCCTGGTGGCAGAGCTGACACTCACCTGCTCACGGATGATCTCCTCCAGCCTTTTGAGCAGAGAGCTGTGACCCCCCAGATCTGAGCCACTGAGTCGGGGCTGCAGCTCAACCCCCGGCATCTCCTGCTCTTTTTCAAAGGCCTCTTGCACAACCTGCAGAAGGTCCCCTCTCCAATCGGGGCACGCGGTGGGCACTTCCTAAAGGAAGAAGGAAGAAACGTGGCGTCCTCACAAATGCACCTGCATCCTTGTGCCCTAAAGTTCGCAGTGTGACTGCGTTTGGAGATGGGGCCTGCGGGAGGTGATTCAGGGTAAATGAGGCCTCATAAGAAGAAGAAGAGACACCAGAGCTCACTCGCTGTCTCCATGTGAGGACACAGCATGGAGACGCTGTCTGCAAACCAGGAAGGGCGCCTACACCAGAATCCAACCCTGTGGGCACCCTGATGCCACAACAGGTGAAATCAATGTCTGCTGTTTAAGCCCCCTGGTCTGGGGTGTTCTGTTACGGCAGCTGAGCAGACTGACAGCCGTTCAAACAGAAATGACCCTGACAGAAGAGAAGACACACACTGCCCAGGGCCATTCAAGGCACGAGAAGCAAAGGCTGCCATCATGAGCACAGAAGAGACTGAAAAAGACGATAAAGTAAGGTCAGGAAAATGTCAGCAAAGCTCCTTCCCTCTTTTCCTGCTGCTGCACCTTCGAGGCCCAGGGCCTGGAGAGGACCTAAGGCTGCAAGGGGCTACCCGCTGGTCCCCAGGGGCGGCGTGCAGCACCGATGAGCCTCCTGAATGCCAGCCAGGCTGCCGCTCGCACACAACCAGGGCCTGCTGGAGGGGCGAGTGGAGGCGGGTGGGGCTGACCCTCCCACTGGCTCTCCATGGCACCAGCACACCCTGTGCATTCCAGGCACAGGGACAAAGCCCTTCCCTCCCTCACAAAGCTTTGATCCCAGTCAGAGGCAGGCGCAGGGGCAGGACAGGGTGGGCATGGAGATGGGAGGGAGCGTGATGGGAGTTGGCGTCCACTCCACAAGCTCCACAGGCCCTGGTGATGGAAGCAGACAGGAAGGGAGATGGGGAGGACTTGGGGAAAAGTGGGGTGCGGGGTCGACAGCACAGAGGTGAGGCCCTGAGGTCCAGTTGCTGGGGCGTGGGGTGTGGAGAGGGAGGTAGGAGAGACCCAAGGGGAGGAATGAGGCTGGAGGGCAAGTCACCCGAGTGGCAGGAGGAGAGGCCCTGGGGGACAAGTGCTGGAATGGGCCGAGTCCGCAGGACCACATGGCCAGGAGGGACCACTCCCAGCCTCCCCGCAGGCTCACACAGGGCACAGGACTGAAAGCCCTGAGCCCTTCTGCTCCCCACACACCTCCACGTCCCGCAGGGAACCTGCCCCGAGAGCCTGCGCTGGCTGTGGGAGATGGGCAGGCCTCCCCAGGGTTCTTGGACCTCAGTCTTTTTGGCCGTGCTAAAAAAAATCCTAGGCCAGGCACGGTGGCTCACGCCTGTAATCCCAGCACTTTGGGAGGCTGAGGTGGGTGGATCACAAGGTCAGGAGTTCAAGACCAGCCTAGCTAAGATGGTGAAAGCCTGTCTCTACTAAAAATACAAAAATTAGCTGGGCATGGTGGCATGCACCTGTAATCCCAGCTACTCAGGAGGCTGAGGCAGAGAACTGCTTGACCCAGGGTGGTGGAGGTTGCAGTGAGCCGAGATTGTGCCACTGCACTCCAGCCTGGGAGAGACAGCGAGACTCTGTCTCAAAAAAAAAAAAAAAAAAAAAGAAAGAAATCCTAGTCTCCACGTGGCCCTAAGGACGCGGCCGTTACCGCAAGCTCCTTAAATCCTTTGGAAAAGAAGTGTGTGAAGGGCAAAATAAACCTGCGTCTTTTCCCCATGGAGCGAGCTGTCCTGTATCTCGTCTTCCTTCCGGGGTGGGTGTGGCTCGCCGCTCGGGGGTGCAAGGCCTTCTGACAGCGCCAGGATCTGGTGGCTCTCGTCACGCACCATCTGCAGTAAAGCCTGTGGTGGGAAAGCACGTCAGAAGGGAGTTGCCTGCCACCCCACACAGCCACGCTCTATACCACCTGCGGCCCCGAACTGCCGCCAGGACTCTGTGAAGGGCGGGCAGCTGTGGAGAGGGAGGGCACCACCTCGGCTTCGTACAGGCAGCACCCACCTCTCAAGCTACAAGGTTTTCAGACCCACCTCTCCCGACCTTCAGAGAGACAACACGGAAGCCAGGCTTGGAGTGAATTTCTCTATAAGCCACTCCAAAGATGGCCCCGCCACTTCCTCCACTCCACCTGCTCCCTGAGGGGGACACCGTCCCCCGTCTAAGCCTGGACAAAGCTCAGGGCACGGCTTTAGGCCAATGTCCACAGAGAGATCACAAACATATCACACACTCCCTGCCCACCTGGGACGCTATGAGATGGCCACCCAGGAGGCCTCTGTGCGTGGTCTGGCTGAGACCAGTGCCAACCACCAGCGTGGGGTGAAGCTGCCTGTGCTGGGCACGGGGAGCAGAGAAAACCATCCCCAGCAGGCCCTGCCCACAGGTCTGTGAACACGAGGCGGCTGCTTTATACGACCGAGTACGCAGCAGCTGGTGTCCGGACACACGCTTGACTGTCTCGCCAGAGAGGCTGAGGGGTAAGCAGACGGCCCTATGGAGAAGCTGGTGTCACGACCAGCCTAGAGCCCAGAGCCCAGAGGCTCCGCGCGGTCACCACCACATGAGCACACACCCAAGCACAGGACACGTCTGCATAAAAACCTGAAGAGAAAAATAATCTAATAAAGTCCAAAACGAGGGAAATGCAAAATGAGGCAATGATGAAGCCTACGACGGGTGTGACTGACTGAAAATAGGCTTTCCTGTAATTTTAATGATATGCCAAAAAAAGTCAAATATTAACACTAAAGTGTAAAACCAAATTGCGTACTATGTTCATCTCTAACAACTGAAAACACTTTTACTTTAAACATAACGTATGTGGCACAGGATGGATGCGAACTGAGGTCTGCGGCAGAGCAGGGTGTGGTTGAGGGGAGCGGGGTGGTGCAGGGAGGAGCGGAGATGGGGGGAGCAAGGCCGTGGCTGGGGGAGCAGGGTTGGGGGGAGCGCAGTGGGAGCAGGGCCAGGGGAGCAGGGCGGTGGGCAGGCCCTGAAGCTGCTTGGCCCCTCCCTTCCAGCTGCAGAGGACAGGCCATTTCCTTCTTTTTAATATGCTTTTCTAGATTCTATATGGAGGAGAAAATGCATTTTAAAAAACATCTCTTACAAAGAAGAGATGCAGAGGCCCTGGGCCACAGCTTCCCACCAGGTGACACGGGGCCCTTGCAGCTGGGTTCCCGTGAGGCCGGGAAGTGGTGCAGAGCCCAGTGGGCACCTTAGAACATGGCCTGTGAGGCAGCCTGGGGGGTCCCACAGACACAATCACCAGGGCTGAGAAGGTTCTGCCATCTCCACACTCAGGACCAGGCGGCTCTGCCTGTCAGCAGTGGTGGTGGTGGTGGCGGCGGAGGCAGGGGAGTCCTCATTTCCTAAGCTCCAGCACCTACCCTGCCCACTCATGGCTCAATTCCAGGCACGGCCGGAGGTGGCCAAGAGTGGCCGGGGCCCCACCCGTGCTCAGGACCCCTCAGCCTCCTCAGCGTAGGGACCACAGGGGCTATTAGAGCGTCGACCACACTCTTAGCGTCTGTGGCTGCATCTGAGCAGTGGGTGTCCCCCACGCGCCTGGAGCCACCTCCAAGCGGGGCAAGCACCCAGCTCCACTCAGATCCCCACTGCCGCATCAGTGTGGGCACAACCCCAGGGCTCCACACTCTAAAACACAGGCCAGAAATTAAGACAATAAAGGAAAACCCTGAGTTTGAAACAGTCTGAGACATCCGTGAGGAAAACTCCTTGTGATTTTCAACTGGACTTGGGACCTTTCAAAGCTGGAGGTGCTCCCTGGACAGCAGTTCCTCCTCTTCCTCCTCCTCCCCTCTCCCCTCCCCCTCCTCCCTTCCCCCTCCTCATCCCCCTCCCCCTTCTCTTCCTCCTCCCCTCTCCCTCCCCCTTCTCTTCCTCCTCCCCTCCCCCTCCTCCTCTGCTTCGCAGCTGCTGCCTCAAGGGCTACAGGAGGCCTTTCCTGCCTTTTGTGCTTTTCTTTTTAAATTATGAAACCTAAGTATGAAGAGTTAACATTAATCAAATTTATTCCTTAAAAATCATGAATTCTAATATTAGGTTGTTTTCCATAGGAAACACTAACCGAAACATCTCCTTGACGTTCTATATTGTATAAAAATTTGAGGCCAGGTGCTGTGGCTCACACTGTAATCCCAGCACCTTGGGAGGCTGAGGTGGGCAGATTACTTGAGCTCAAGGAGCTCAAGACCAGCCTGGGTAACATGGCAACACTCCATCTCTACAGAAAATACAAAAATTAGCTGGGTGTGGTGGCTCACGCCTGTAATCCAAGCTACTTGGGAGGCTGAGGTGGGAGGATCGTTTGAGCCCAGAAGGCAGAGGTTGCAGTGAGCTGTGACTGCACTGCTGGGTGACAGAGTGAGACAGTCTCACCAAAAAAAAAAAAAAAAAAAAAAAAAGAAATGCAAAGAAGAAATAAACTGATTTAAAAAAAAGTATCTCCAATTTCCATGTTTAAGAAAGTAAAATAAGTTTTTTTATTTTAATGAAAAAAAGAGGTTTAATTGACTCAGTTCTGACAGAGAGGGGTCTTACTATGTTGCCCAGGCTGGTCTTGAACTCCTGGGCTCCAACGATCCTCCTGTCTCAGCCTCCCAAAGTGCTGGGATCATAGGCATGAGCCACCGTGCCCAGCCAAATAAAGTAAAACAAGTTTTATTCTGAATGCAGTAAGTCCTCACTTAACGTCATGGATGGGTTTTGGAAACCGCGACTTTGAAACGCATGTAACAAAGGCACCCTTAGGGCCCGCTGAGACAACGGGAGCTGCGGCCAGCAGCACAGGAGTGTCCTTCCTACAAGGTCAGTTTCCAGGAACCTCGGGGCAATGCTCAGTGAGGACTTACTGCGCAGTCTCAGAAGAGGTTTCACTGATGTGAAGACTGTTTTGTTTGGGAATATGTTTACCACTTGACTAAGCTCCTGTAGTGGCATCATTCTATCACTCACTTGTTTAGCCAAGTTTTTGCCAATGGTTTTGTCACAAAATGATCTGCTAAACTGGGAGAGAAAAGAAAACCTATGAAAAGTTCCACAAAATTCTGCCTTCAAAGTTGACTCCAAGGAGGCTGAATGGCTTCTCTCCCATCGTCTGAAGAGAACTCGGCTCAGTCCTAGAGCACTGCGGCGTCTGGTGCCTCGGCTTCTCTACAGGGCACAGGCAGGAGGGAGGCACAGGCGGGAGAGAGGCACAGGCCGGCTCTGCAACTCGGGGCAACACCACCTGCCCACGGGCTCACAGGACCCTCCCTGCCCAGATGGGAGGCGGCCACCTAAGGGGCCAGTGCAGGGCTGGGCGGGCGGCTTCCGGGGCCACTGTGGGGCTGCCTCCCGTGAGTCATTAAAATGCAGGTGCTCAGGGGCACCCAGGAAAAGCTGGCCCTCCCAGGCTCTCCCCGGCAAGGCAGGACACAGGGCTTGGGGGATGCCCCGAGGATGCACATGTGAAGCTGTGAGGGCCACCCCTGCCAGCCATACCTTCACGTGCTTTGGATGCACTTCCTTCTCCTTCATGGCTTCTGGCAGCGGCTGAAACCTTCCAGAGATGGGAGCAGGGGTCACAGGACCAGCAGTTCGAGCCTCAGGGCCTCCTGACCCTGGGCTCAGTCTTGCTCCAAAACCTGAGCCGTCACCTAAAAACACCACAGGGTCAGGGTCCCACCCACAGCTCTCCAGGGGGTTCAGCAGGGGACGCACTGCAGAGGCAGGACAGGGGTGATCGGCCCGCAGCCCCCAGCGACAACCACACCGTGATTCTGCTCACGGAGAAAACACTGATGGGCCCCAAAAATGCTTCATGAAAACATAACCCTGGTGAGAATGACGCACGTCAAGTAAGAAAACGCAGCTTCACAGGTTGAGTACATCACCTGAGTCCCTGATTCCAGCGCCAGTCTTAGGGGACCTCTGCTCACTTCTCCAGACGTGGCCCCCAAAGACTCCACAAAACCCAGATGGCCTGGGCAAGCTCAAGAGCAGCGGGATGTGCGGGGCCTGCACCCTCCACGCCAGCCACGGAGATAAGGCAGGCAGCGGACGGGCATCCAATGACTGCTCAGGAAACGCTGACTGTGCCTGCCATGGGGTCCCTGCGGTGCAGCTCCTGTGTCAGGTGGGCATTGGGGTCTCAAGGAGGAAAATTCAAAACCTCCCAGTGCACAGGGCCCTGGTCCATCCCGGAGACCTGCACCTGCGCCAGCCCACAGGGAGGGGGGGCGCTTTGGAAACTGAGGCAGGATCGTGTAAGGGACACGAGACCCAGACGAGGAGGAGGCGCCCTGGAAAAAGGGTGTTGGACCTTCAAAACAGGAGGATGAGGATTCCAGCGAGACGGGGCCCCTGTGTGGACAAAGCTCCCTGGGGAGCGGAGGCGGCAGCACTTGGGCACCCGGGGGATGATGCCCCGGCACAGCCTGCTGAGCAGAGAGCACACTGGGGAGGAGCAGAGGCCAACGATGCAGGCAGAGTACAACATCAGAGGATGACGATGACCCCCTCAGAGAAATAACGGGCACGTCATTCACAAAACGAACCAACAAACTGCTTTTTGTGAGTGGCGGCAAGTGCCGAGAGAGCAGCACGAAGGCCTCAGGAGCAGTGCAAGGGTGCAGGGTGCTGGGTTGCTGCCTGTACCCCCCAAAATGCCTCAGGCCACCCACCGCCTGCAAATCTTGTGTCTAATAATGGTGCCAAGTCCTACTTCTGCCCTGTGTATCTCAGCTAAAGATGACGACGAAGAAATCTTTGGGGAAATCATCTACTTCAGGTGTCTGAGAAATCTCTGAGGGTGAAGGACGTTGCACCTCCCTGAGCTGCGGCTCCCACAGCGTGCACCAGTAACTCTGGGATGTGACTGCTGCGGACACTGTCACCCAGTGCCACCGAGACATGGGTGCCCACTCCATCCACAGGAGATCACAGCCAGCAGGTGCCGCCAGCGGGTGGTCAGAGCTCCACAAGTCCAAGACCACATTCCCCATTGTCCCACTGGACCCTGTGCCTTCAGCACAAACTATGCTTCACCTCGGGGCCCAACACCTTCCTCCAGGTGCAGGGACCTCTCACCTGGCTGTGCCCAAAATAAACTCAAGAACGCCCTCCAAAAAAGAAACAAACCAAGGAGCTAAAGCTAAAGGAGAGAGGAACAGTTAGGATGAGAAAGAGTTCTGAGAAATTTAAAATATGAGCGCAGAAACAGAACACTCAGCACAAATGTTGACAAATAAAGTTCTAAAGAAAACCTCTTAGAAATGAGAACAAAAACAAAAGAAGTAGAAATAAGGAAAGAAAATTTGACAATCAATCTTGGAGGCCCGATATAGTTGAATAACAGGAATTACAAAAAGAAGAGAGAAAACCATAGGATACGTGATTGGAGGAAGGACGAACGAGGAGGAAACCCTCCACCCCGACTGCGCAGGCCCCTCCAAGGTCGCGCGTCACTGGAGGGCGCGGGCACGGAGGCGGTGGACACCCTGACCGCGCAGGCCCCTCCAAGGTCGCGCGTCACTGGAGGGCGCGGGCACGGAGGCGGTGGACACCCTGACCGCGCAGGCCCCTCAAAGGTCGTGCGTCACTGGAGGGCGCGGGCACGGAGGCGGTGGACACCCTGACCGCACAGGCCCCTCAAAGGTTGTGCGTCACTGGAGGGCGCGGGCACGGAGGCGGTGGACAGGCACGTGATACCTTCCAACCCAAGTGTCTGCACCCAGCCAACCAAGCGACAACCACCAGGGAGATGAGGAAGTTCTCAAAAACAAGCACCTGCCAGACGCCTTTTCTACAGAGGCTTCTGGGGACACATTTCATTAAAAAAGAGGGGGCTGGCCAGGCGCAGTGGCTCATGCCTGTAATCCCAGCACTTTGGGAGGCTAAGGTGGGAGGATGACTTGAGCACGGGAGGTGGAGGCTGCAGTGAGTTGAGACTACGCCACTGCACTCCAGCCTGCGTGAGAGAGCAAGACCCTGTCTGGGTAAATAAGAGACCATTGAAGAGGGGCAAGGGGCCACCTGGGAGCCCCTGAGAGTTGTTGGGGAAGCACCTGCTGTGCTTGGAAGGCTGGGATGACATTCACCTGGACACCGTGTGCGAGGACAGCAGTGAAGCACACAGAAGAAACTGAGCCAAGAAAAACAAAAGTGGCTCGAGGGGGATGCACGCTCCCAGCGGCTCTGCTGGAACACGGGGTGCGTCCTTGAAGGGCAAACCTTGGCTGTGACAGCACAGGGCGTGCAGACTGCACCTCATGTAGCAAGGGGCGTGTGGCGAGGGGCTAGGAGGGCTGAAGATGCTACTTTAAACAGCAAATAGTTTGAAAATAAAGCAAATACGAGAAGACATTTCTGAGAGTTAAATGTGGGCATCCCCAGGGAGCTGCAGTCCTGAGTGGGGAGCTGGGACACAGGCTGCTCAGGAAATGGTCCTCTCAGCACCCATAACTGTTACCCTGCGTGCTCGCTATTCATCAAATAAATAAAAACAAAATTAAAAAGCTGCTGGCCCTACTCTGCAAATACTAAAATTTCTAATTAAATTGTGACCATGTTCTCAAAAATCACTAAATCGCTGAAAAATCCAACAGATTTTTTAAAAAGTTAGAGCACCTCAAAAGGTGACTGACTTGTAAAAAGACAACAATTATAGAAAAAGTTATGAAATTAAAAAAAGTACGGTGTGGCAGGTAACTGCCACCACAACTGATCCAGGCCAGGGCAACCAAGGGAGGCTGAGACCAGTGAGCGTGAGCATGAGAGGGAAGAGAATACTCAGTCTCTGCATCTCCCACAGAAGGAGGTGGAGGAAACCTGGCAGGCACCATCACAGACAAAGGCCCAAGTCAAGCCCACACACCTCCGGCCACGAGGTCAGACGCAGCCCCCAACGTACCATCGCGAGGACATGCCACAGTCAGCGGCCCCTCGGCTCCTCTCCAGGGCCGGTGCCCCGAAACCCACAGCAGAGAGAGGGACGTCCACCCCAAGGGGAGGGAAGGGCAGGGTGGGCAGGCAAGGCAGCAGAGCCTGGAAACATGGCATGCGCCGCCCCAGTCTCCATCCTGCCAAAGACACCTGAACACAGCCTGTGAGCTGGGGTGTCTTTTCCATAAAGGACACTACTGGGACAATCGGTGAATCTGAGCAAGGTCTGTAGCTGTAGCTGAGACGCCAGCCTTGGATCACGGTGAACATTCCAGGGTGGAGCGTGGCCCGGGCCAGCGACCTTGGCTCTGTGAAAGGTACAGGCGTGTTTGCAGGAGTCAAGAGGCCCCAGGTGCACGCCCGACAAAGCGCAGAGCCGGGGTGGAGGTCAGCGGGGGGCAGATGCAGAACCAGGCAAAGGATGCAGGAATTCTTTTGACTATTCTGTGCTAGGAAACCACTGAAATAAAAAATTAAAAATGAAAGATAACCAACTCACTTTTCTCACTTCTATCAGCTTTTCCTTCTAATCCAGGAGGAGGTGAACTTAATGTTTCTTGAGAATCAAAGGATGTTGTGATAAAATCTTCAACATCTTTCTCCTGTTCAGATAAGAGAGATTTTTAAATGGTCATAAAATAATGAGTAATTACATCATAGCGCTGACTTTGCCAGGTGAAAACTTTCAAAGGCCTGAATTTATCTTCCCACATAGACCCCAAATGAAACAACTCAAAACTGGTGAACACACAGGTCGAATGCTTCCAACAATTTAATCAGATTCACCCACAGCTCTTTAGGAATATTTTAATGTAGCCAACAGTAAATATTTCAGATTTAAACTGTTTTGCATGAAATGATAGTATATGGATGTTTCAGATAATATGTATCTGCTAAATTATTATTTTTTGAGGGAGGGTCTCACTCTGTCACCCAGGCTGGAGTGCAGTGGTTCGATCTCGGCTCACTGCATCCTCAACCTCCTGAGGTCAAGTGATCCTCCTGCCTCAGCCTCCTGAAGAGCAGGGACCATGGACGGCACCAGCACCTCCAGCTAATTTTTTGTGTTTTTTTTATAGAGACAGGGTCTCACCGTGTTACCCAGCCTGGTCTCAAATTCCTGGGCTCAAGCAATCCTCCCGCCTCAGCCTCCCAAAGTGCTGAGACTACAAGCTTGAGCCCAACCATACCTGATTTTTAATTTTATCTTACTCAAGATACACAAAATCCCAAAATGATTATGTTAGAAATAATACGATCTAACTCATAAATTATTAAAATTAATTAGCATATGTGAAACCTGTTAAAAATATGAAGCATTTCTGGCTGAGCATGGTGGCTCACGCCTGTAAGCCCAGCACTTTGGGAGGCTGAGGTGGGTGGATCATGAGGTCAGGAGTTCGAGACCAGCCTGACCAATAAGGTAAAACCCCGTCTCTACTAAAACTACAAAAATTAGCCGGGTGTGGTGGCGTGTGCCTGTAGTCCCAGCTACTAGGGAGGCTGAGGCAGGAGGTTTGCTTGAACCTGGGGAGGCGGAGGCTGCAGTGAGCCAAGATTGCGTCACTGCACTCTAGCCTGGGCGACAGAGCGAGACTACGTCTCACAAAAAAAAAAAAAAAGGAAGCATTCCTAAAACTAAACCTAAAAAACCATTCTGGACAAAGAACCCTATGCCCATCACACACGAAGACGTGTCTGGGCTATGCCCGTTGGAGTCAGCATCAGTGGAGAAGCATGCCCAGGGTACGTCTGAGGCGGGCAAATGCATCTCAGGCATTTAAAAAATACCTGAACAACTGAAATAATCTAAATGCTTCCATGATGCCAGTCCTGCAGAGCTGGCCCCACACAGCACTGAGAGGTGTGCGCTGTCAGGAGGTGAACAAACAATGGCAGCTGCCGTGGCGCCGGGCAGGCCACATTCCCACAGAACAGCGGGCCTGGGAGCAGAGCAGGCACCTACCACAGCCATCCTCTGCACATGGTGGTCGTCAGCCGGCGGAGACTCGGCCCACTGCAGTGCCAGCGCTGCTGCGGACACGCCTGGGGAACAAAGCAGCCCCGGCCCCTGGGTCTGTGGCAGCGAGGTGTCCGCCCTGTCCCCCAGGGATGTGTCGGCACTGCACAGGCTCAGGGCTCCTGAGTGGGGTGTCACGGGGAGGCTGGGCCGGGGCTCCAGGGTCCAGTCCTTCCTGAGGACCTCAGGGGAGCTCCAGGAAGACAGGTCCAGCATCCCGACCGGGCTCTTCCGGGGCCCAGCCTCTGCAGTGTGGCTCTGGTGGCGGGAGCCGCCAAGTACGCTGGTCGGTGAAGAAAGAGACCTGTCCTGACATTCTGATTTTTCTTGAATGGGAGAATCTGGCATTTCATCTGGTATCAAAGAATCCCAATTTTTGATAACATCAGTTACACCCCCCGTGGCTGTATTGGCATCACACGTGTCTACGGGGGGTGATATGTCAGGCTCTTCTCCGTCACAGGAATCATCACTCCAGCTGCTCTCCAACAGGTGTGCTGAGGCCACGAGCCACGGAGATTTGGTGTCGGCAGCATCCACATTCTGGAAGGTCATGGAATACAGCAAACGGTTCAGTTTTTCCTGAAGTTGTTTCACCTGAGCTACGAGATCGACCTTCGGCAGCTGACAATCTTCCAGTACTTTTTCTTTACCCTGCAGGTGAAACAGAACAAGTGCACGGTGGAATACCTGGCTCACCAGGAGTCGCACCTGTCCGGTGTTAATGAGTGGATTTCAGGGAGTTTCGGAGCACTCAGGGGTGATTCCACAATGAGCCCTGCACATTTCAAGTTTATTTAATTCTATGAGAAACAGAACCAAGGCTTACATCTCCTTGCTTAAAAGGCAACTGTCATAACCTATTTCTGCGGTGATTGAGGACACAAGCTTCATACAAGGGAAAAAGGATGGGAAGGTTCTATATCTGAGCACTGAAAACACAAAATTGTGGTTTATGTGATGAATTTGGAGTTTCTTTGTGTGTAACTTCTAAAAATTTGGCAGGCAGGGCTGAGCTTTCTCTTAAGAATTCAAAAAATTGGGCCGGGTGCAGTGGCTCACGACTGTAATCCTAGCACTTTGGGAGGCTGAGGCAGGTGGATCACGAGGTCAGGAGTTTGAGACCAGCCTGGCCAAAACGGTGAAACCCTGTCTCTACTAAAAATACAAAAATTAGCCAGGCATGGTGGCGGGTGCCTGTAATCCCAGCTACTCGGGAGGCTGAGGCAGTGAATTACTTGAACCCAGGAGGTGGAGGTTGCAGTGAGCCAAGATCTCAAGATCTCGCCACTGCACTCCAGCCTGGGCGACAGAGCGAGACTCTGTCTCAAAAAAAAAAAAAAAAAAAAAGAATTCAAAGAAACGTTCCTGTCATGAGGGCCCCAAGACTGTTTGCCGCAGGAGATGTGAAGGGCTCTCCACACAGGATGTATTTCCCGAGAACACATGACAAGCACACGAACCAGGTTCATGGGTCTCCTCAGAACTGCGGGCCTGGGCCCGTCCTTCCCTGATTTCTGCGGAATTCAGAATCTTTCAGGCTCTTAAACGCCAATGAGGTGCACGCAGTGTGGACCCAGGAACAGGGGGCACCTGCACTCATGCAAGAAACATCCCAACGACGTGCGGGACACTCACAAGGGCTGCGAGGGGCTCCGGTGAGCCCAGGTCTCAGCAGGCTTCAGCACCAAGCATGCTTCCATGCCACCCTAGAGACCATAAAACACCTGCCCAGCACTTCCGGTGTTAGAGCCTCTGGATTTCAGAGCCTGGAGGAGTAGTTGGGGCACATTTAGCAAACAGCAGGGAGGAGGGGGAGGAGGAAGAGCAGGGTGGGTGACTGTGTGTCCAGGAGGAGGAGGGTAGGTGTCTGTGTGTCCAGGAGGAGGAGGAGCAGGGTGGGCGACTGTGTGTCCAGGAGGAGCAGGGTGGGCGACTGTGTGTCCAGGAGGAGCAGGGTGGGCGACTGTGTGTCCAGGAGGAGCAGGGTGGGCGGCTGTGTGTCCAGGAGGAGGAGTGTGGGCGGCTGTGTGTCCAGGAGGAGGAGGAGGAGCAGGGTGGGCAGCTGTGTCTCCAGGAGGAGGAGGAGCAGGAGGGGTGGTTGTGTGTCAAGAAGGAGGAGGAAGAGGAGAGTGGGCGGCTGTGTGTCCAGGAGGAGGAGGAGGAGGAGGGTGGGCGACTGTGTCCAGGAGGAGGAGAGTGGGTGGCTGTGTGTCCAGGAGGAGGAGGAGGAGGAGGGTGGGTGGCTGTGTGTCCAGGGGGGCTGCGCTGGGCCTTGGACTGGAGGAGGCGAGGTGCAGACAATGCATCAAAAGGTGCCATCTAAGGCTGGGCGTGGTGGCTCACGCCTGTAATCCCAGCACTTCGGGAGGCTGAGGAGGGCGGATCACCTAAGGTCAGGAGTTCGAGACCAGCCTGGCCAACATGGTGAAACCCCGTCTCTACTAAAAATACAAAAATCAGCTGGGTATGGTAGCACACGCCTGCAGTTCCAGCTACTCGGGAGGCTGAGGCTGGAGAATCACTTGAACTCGGGAGGCGGAGGTTGCAGTGAGCTGAGATCGTGCCACTGCACTCCAGCCTGGGCGACAGAGCAAGACTCTGTCTCAAAAAAAAAAAAGAGAAAAAAAATAAAGGTGCCATCTGCACCTGATGCGGCCTGAGGAGAGGGCAGCTCCTGCACAGGTGTTTCCTAGGGGGCACTGGGGACCTGGCCCTGGTGCACTGGGTGGGAGAAGCATCAGCACCCGCTCTTCTCGCTAAATCTCCACCCTGCTACAATTTGAGATTGTCAAGGTGCAACCTCCTTTCCCGGGGAAAAGAAGTGTCAGCTTTTTTTCAAGTGACAATATGGAGTGAGGTGAACAGATTACAAGAATAAATCTGAAGCCTTTCAAAGTAAAACAGACGCTGGCCATCAAAGTCCTGAGCTGAGGTGAGGCCCATGGGGGCGATGTGGTCCTCCCATGAAAAGACAACCCAGGACTAACCCTCGAGCACAGTTAAATCCATTTGTATCAATTAAAAGAAAAAAACCCAACTGATTGTTTCTACAGAGTAGCTTAAATGAAGCACGTATGAAATTTCACAACAGTTATGGACAGCTCGTTACAGAACAGAAAGGATTCAGAGAACATGTCACTGCAGGCACAGACTGTGCTCCTCACCTCAGCAGAATACCCGCCTCTGCCCAGGGCAAGACCCACATGTTCTGCACCCAGCCTCTCCCGGGGGGGCCTCACGCCTTCCCCCTCCCCACACCTTGCTGCCGCATGTCCAGCCTCTCCAGGGGGGGCCTCGTGCCTTCCCCACTCCCCACACCTTGCTGCCGCGTGTCTAGCCTCTCCGGGGGGCGCCTCGTGCCTTCCCCACTCCCCACACCTTGCTGCCGTGTGTCCAGCCTCTCCCGGGGGGGGCCTCGCGCCTTCCCCGCTCCCCACACCTTGCTGCCGTGTGTCCAGCCTCTCCCGGGTGGGCCTCGTGCCTTCCCCGCTCCCCACACCTTGCTGCCGTGTGTCCAGCCTCTCCCGGGGGGGCCTCGCGCCTTCCCCCCTCCCCACACCTTGCTGCCGTCCTCCAGACTCAGGCGCATTTCATTTTTCACCAAGAGCAGCTCCGACTGCAGCTGCCTCTGGCAGATGGTGAGCACTGACATTACGCCTTCTTGCTTGCAGAGAGGTGCGTCCTTCAATGTCACCAGGACGGGCTGCAGATCACCCTTGACAGAGAAGACAGAGGAAAGCTGAGCATGCAGGAGGCTGTTGCTGGGGCTGCCCCTCAGGTGGCCTGGAGCTGGGAGCCAGTACGGCAGCCAGCAGGGATGCCAGAGGGAGGTGGCAGTGACATCCACAGCCGAGCACCTTGGTCCACAGCAGGCCACATGGGAACGGGGCTGAGGACGCAGCAGGAAGCTGCCCCGACCCAGGACAACCCCACAGAGCAAGGTGGACTGGGGCATCTGAGAGTGGGAGCCACTCTACAAAGACCCAGCTGGTGTGCGGGTGGTAGGCACTAAGTTCCCAAGGTTCTGCTCAAATACAAGTGGAAGCCTTAAAAGACGACTCCCTACAGGGCCTCCAGCTCCAAAAGAAGAGCTCGCTCGCCACATCTCCCACAGGCACTGCTCATCGACAGACAAACCATTTGATTAGAAACCAGAGAAGCAGCTTAAGCGGACCCTCCTCACACAGTGAGCTCCGTTTCACTGGACAGTCCCTATCATGTGAAAGAAAGAATTGTTTTTAAAAGCTTAAAACAATAAACTTAAAATGGTACAAAACAGTGAAATCCTCAGCCCGGTTTCACTGCGTACTGACCCAGAACAGGCCCAGGATGGCCCGAGCTTCAGGCCCCCTTTCTCTGCTGTGTCATGAGCCACCATGACAACTGCAGCCCCCAGTGCCCAGCGCAGAGAGAAGTCATTGACATTAAAGGAGAAAAGGAGAGTAAGAAAAAATACCCTGCCATGGCCCGCGGGGGGAGCCTACCTGTGGGTCAGGGACAACCGGCTCCAAAGCAGCATCATGGGAGGCCTCCACGTCGCCGGTGACCTGGGCCTTGGCGCCACCATCCATGCGAGGCTGTGGGTGGGCCCCGGGCACCCGTGTGTGAACTGTGGCTCTGCGGGCCTGCCGCCTGTCCAGCTCCACCTGGCACCTCAGGAACCGCTGGTGCAGCACCTGCAGCTGGCGGCTGAGGCGGGCACACTGCGCTCGGAGCCGCTGCAGCTCGGGAGGCTCTGCCCCGGCTGCCAGGGGCTGCTGCTCCAGGGCGCGGCGGATGCGGGCCAAAGCCAACAGGACAGCCTCCAGCTCGGCAGAGTGGGCCGCCTTCCGCTGGTTCAGAGCGTCAATTTCTAAATTTCTCTCGGCAATCATCGCTTCCTTTGCTTTCAGGGCCGCTTCGAACTCCTGGATCCGGGAGGCCATGTCTTCGACCTCAGCCTCCCTGAGGGCTACATTGCGCTCCAGCTCAGCCAGCTGCCGCTCCGCAGCCTCCTCTGTGCCCTGGAGGCGCTGCTGCAGGGCCTCCAGGGCCTGGCTGTGCCCACGCTCCTGGTCAGCCAGCAGCCGGCTCAGGGCCTCCTTGGCTTCCAGCGCAGCCTCAAGCTCTCCCTGCAGGGCCTGCCCACGAGGTACCCCGGCCTGGGAGCAGAGCAGCTCGCTCTGCAGACTGCCAGCCTGACTGTCGCTGACTTCGTGCACCACGGGCCCCATGAGGGACAGCTCGTGCTGCAGCTTCTCAATGACTTCATGGAGTTGTTCAATTTCCTCTGCTTTCTCCTTTTGTAATCGTTTCTGGTTCTCTTGCAGATTTTCAATAGTGGCTTTCAGTTCTTCAATCTCAGAACTTCTAGTATATATGACCTGAAGAGAGAGCACATTTCAGAGGCAAATTAAATGTATCCACTTCCGAACGTCCCTACTTCAGGGCACGTTACATCCTGAATGCATTCTTGGAGTGAAGACTCCATAGCGTGAAAAACAAAGCAGCCATAGAAGCAAACTGCTGGTGCCGGACGCACTCCACACCCACCTTGGCTGCCACTGGGCCCTGGTGCACACCTTGTGCTCCACGTCTGATCGTGGGACGAAGCTCTAATGCAGTCATTTTCCATGCAAGGACGTCTACAGAATGACGCTTTCACCATCCTTTAAATGTTATTTTGTTAATATTTAAACAACTTTGATTTGTTTGATTTTCCTGAAGGTGCATTAGATTTTAGGTGTCATTCTAACTCCAGGAGGAAAGTAAGAAACCTAGGCAGAGAATCTGCACCAACAAAGCGGTGAGCCGGGCACGCTCCCCTTCTATCCCAACACTGCTCGTGGTGATGCTGGTGATGAGGCGTCTCTGCCACTGCCACTCGGTGACACCAGGCATCAAAGTGAGTTTACTTGTGCCATGAAACATAATCCTCAGCCATGTAAGGAAATACGATTGTTTCCACTTTAAAGACAGGAAAATTGAAACTGAGATATTAAACATCTTTCTAAACCCACAAAAACAGTAAGTGGAAAATTAGGATTGAGATGTATGTCAATATAGCTCCAAACTCTATTCTCTTAAGATAACATTCCTGGTAATGACAAAAAATAGAAAAATTCTAATCCATTTGTGCTCTAACAATTTTAAAACAATTTGTTATAGACTAATATGTTCTTCCAAAAAATTGAGGATTTCATAACAACTCCAGGTTTCTCTGGAACTACCTCACAATTACTCTGGACTCAAATGCAAATCTGGCCTACAGAAAAAAAACAAAGGAACCGGATGAACCTGTGGCTTTGGTTTGGACGCTGTCAACAACACCTTCCTATGCATTTACCACCGATGAACAACAACATGCACTTAGCAAAAGCAGCCTCCCAGCTGCGGGCTAGGAATGCCCGCTGCACATTCTGCTCCCCGTCGCGTGCCTTACTGTGTGCGGCACCGGCCTGTGTCTCTGTACTCTACAGGCAGGTGAAGGAATTTCAAGGACAATTCTGATTATATGCAGCTTTTGCTCATTCCCTAAATGCACTAAATAAACTGGAATCAAAGGGTGTGCACTAAAGACGGTCATAATCACAACGCATGTATCATGTTAAAATACTGGAGCCAGCATACGAAGGTAGCTCTAAATGTAAAACACCAAAACCTAAAATCAGTGCACTGAGGCCGGGCGCGGTGGCTCACGTCTGTAACCCCAGCACTTTGGGAGGCTGAGGCAGGTAGATCACTTGAGCACAGGAGTTCGAGATCAGCCTGGCTGACACGGTGCAACCTGGTCTCTAGTAAAAATACAAAAATTAGCCAGGCGTGGGCATCTGTAGTCCCAGCTACTCAGGAGGCTGAGGTGGGAGAATCGCTTAAACTCTGGAGGCAGAGGTTGCGGTAAGCCGAGATTGCGCCACTGCACTCCAGCCTGGGCGACAGAGCAAGAGAGTGTCAAAAAAGAAAAATAAAAAGCAAAAAGCGTATGCAAGCATACTCAAGGAGACCTGAATGCAAAGTAAAACTATGAAATTTCTCAGGAAAATTGGGCTAGGGAAAGAGCTCTCAGAACTTCAAAAGTATAATCTGGTGGGGCACAGTGGCTCACGCCTGTAATCCCAACACTTTGGGAGGCCAAGGCAGGCGGATCTTCTGAGTCAGGCGTTCGAGACCAGCCTGACCAACATGGAGAAACCCCGCCTCTACTAAAAATACAAAAATTAGCTGGGCATAGTGGCGGGTGCCTGTAATCCCAGCTACTCAGGAGGCTGAGACAGGAGGACTGCTTGAGCCTGGGAGGCGGAGGTTGCAGCAAGCCAAAATCGCGCCACTGAACTCCAGCCTGGGCAACAGAGAGAGACTCTGTCAAAAAAAAAAAGTAAAAAGTTTTGCTCTGCAAAACATACCGTTAAGAGAATGAAAAGACCAGCCATACATTGGGAGAAAATACCTGCAAATCATGTATCCAAAAAAAGTGTTCAAAAGATATAAAGAATTCCCAAAACAATAAGAAACCGAACAATCCAACTTTTTAAAACTTTCTGAGGCGGGGCACAGTGGCTCATACCTGTAATCCCACTACTTTGGGAGGCCGAGGCAGGTGGGTCACCAGTGGTCAGGAGTTCGAGACCAGCCTGGTCAACGTGGTGAAACCCCGTCTCTACTAAAAACATTAAAAAATTAGCCGGGTGTGGTGGCAGCACCTGTAATCCCACCTACTCAGGAGGTTGAGGCAGGAGAATTGCTTGAACCCAGGAGGTGGAGGTTGCAGTGAGCCGACACGTTCCCGCTGCACTGCAGCCTGGGCCACAGAGTGAGACTCTGTCTCAAAAAAAAAAAAAAAAAAAAAAACTTTCTGAAAGACTTAAGCAAACATTTCCCCCACAATATGGATGGCAAATAGCATAGAAAAAGATGCGCAAGATCACTAGTCATTAAGGAAATACAAAACACTAGGATATACCACTACATATCTACCAGAATGTCTAGAAAAAAAGACTGACCTTACCAAACGCTGATGAGAACGTGGTTACCCGGAACACTCATCTATTGCTGGTGGAATGTAAAACGGTAGTGCAACTATAGAAAACAGTTTGACAGTTTCTTTTAAGGTTAAATATATACTTACACATGAATCAGCCATGCATTCAGTTTAAGTACTGAACCGAAAGAAGTGAACATTTATTTTCTCCCAAAAAGCTGTGCATGAAAGTTTATGGTGGCTCGATTCATCACTGCCAAAACCTAGAAACTATCCAAATGTCCCTCGATGGGTGAATGGATCAACAAACTGGGTCCATCCAGACAACACTACTCAGCAACTAAAGGAACAGACACAGGCGACAGCATGCATCAATTTCCAGTGCATTACAACACCTGACTCGAAACAGAATTCCAGACAGGAAGACAGCAGGCCTGATGGGTGGCCACAAAGAAACAGCACAAAGAAAATTTTTTGAGTGATGAGACTGTAGTGATTATTACAGGGCTAAATCCTTTTTTCAAAATTTATAAAACTGTATACTAAAAAAAAACTAATTTTACTATGCACGAAGTCTAAAAACAAAACACTTAAGTTGTTATACTGAAAAATAAGTATCTACAATCAATGACCTAAGGTTCTATCTGAAAAAGCTAGAAAAAGAAGAGAAAATAAACCCAAAGTAAATAGAAGGAAGCCAATAATGAAAATAAGAGGAGAAATCAAAGAAATAAAGACAGAAAAGTATCAGAGCCAAAAGCTGATTCTTTGAAAACACTGACAACATGGATAAACTACTAGCTAGAGAGACTCAAGAATAAAAGAGAAAACACGAACTCACTAATATCAGGAATAAAAGGAGGGCCATCAGCAGAGAACCTGCAGATATTCAATGGCAAGTAAGGAAATGGTTAATAAGGTGAACAGTTACAAAATGAGAAAGTATAGACTGGGCGTGGCGGCTCACGCCTGTAATCCCAGCACTTTGGGAGGCCGAGTCGGGCGGATCACGAGGTCAGGAGATGGAGACCATTCTGGCTAACACGGTGAAACCCCGTCTGTACTAAAAATACAAAAATAATTAGCCGGGCGTGGTGGCAGGCGCCTGTAGTCCCAGCTACTCGGGAGGCTGAGGCAGGAGACTCACTTGAACCCGGGAGGCGGAGGTTGCAGGGAGCCGAGATCGCGCCATTGCACTCCAGCCTGGGTGACAGAGCAAGACTCCATCTCAAAAAAAATAAAAATAAAAAAAGGAGAAAGTATAAACTTCTTTATGCAAAGAAATTTGACAATTTTGATGACAAGCACAAGTGCCTTGAAAAATACAACTTGTCACAACATGAAACAGAAATCCAAATACCTCAGTCTGTTAAAGAAAATGAATTATCATCAATCTCTCTAGATATAAAACTCCAAATGGCTTCATTGTTGATGCTATGAAAACATTCAAAGAAGAAATCCCAGCTATGTTAAATAAACTCTTTCAGAAAAGAGAGGAAGTGAAAAAATTCCCAATCTATTTTATGAGACTAACATAACCTTCATACAAAGCCTTAGGAAACACTGCAAAAAAAAAGACAATTATGGACCAACATCCCTCATGAACACAGATGCAAAAACCATTAACAAAATATTAGCAAATCAAATTCAGTAATATCTGTAACATATTAAAAGGGCAGTACATCACTACCAGGTATGGTTTATCCTAGAACCGCAAGGTTAGTTTAATCTCCAAGAAATAAATCACTCGATAAAGTTAACCCTATTAGTAGAATAAAAGAGAAAAATATCATCACTATTTCAATAGATCCAGAAAAAGCAAACTAGAAATATAACGGAACTTCCTTGATCTGATAAAAAGGCACCTGTGAAAAACCTAAAGCTAATATACTTAATGGCAAAACACTGACCACTTCCCTGTAAGACAAGGAGCTGGGCAAAGATGACTGCCCTAGCCAGTTTTAACTTTGTACTGGGAGTGCTAGACATTGTAATAAAAGAAGGAAATAACAAAAATTGGAAAGAAATAAAACTGTCTTTATCTGAAGATGATGTTATCTTATACATAAAAAGCCTTCAGGAATCCACAAAACGCTACTAATATACATAAATTGTGCAAGGTAACAGCAAGGTTAACATACAAAAGGTGTATGTGTATTCACGGTAAACAACTAGATAATTATTTTAAATCTCACTTACAATAGTGCGAAAAACCTAAAATATTCAAGGATAAATTTAACAGAAGACGTGAGACCTCTTTATTAAAACCTGTAGAATAAGGGAGAAGTAAATGGTAAAATTAAAGAAACATCACTAACCCCAGAGTTAGAATAAGCCACACAGGAAGGGAGGGCCCACGTTGAAGATGAGGTGTTAGGATGGCTGGAGCCCCGGAGGACGGCAGTACAGAACAAGTGACAACAACCACGACCACGCCAGGGAGACGGGAGCTCCGTTTCCCCACAAGTGTAAAAGACACTTCTAGAAGACAAACATCTTCACTGACATAAAATAGGGTAGAAAACAGCAAATGTGGTTTCCTTGAAATAACTGGAAACCTAACAAGAGTCAAACCTTTAAATGGAATTTTACTTTTCTTTATTATATAAAGCAAAATAGCATCCGCATCTTTACAAAAAATTAGGAGAATTACAGAAAACAAAGGATGTACGAATTTGCACATATCTGGAAGAAAAATCCCACAAGAAAAAATTGGGGATTGTCCTTAAAAAGCTTTCAATTCTTAATGGAACAAAAATACTGTCCTTAACATGTAAACTATTTTTTATATATTTTCATTATATAAGATTATAGTTAGAGGTCAAGTTCTAGAGCACTATAGACAAATAATACAACTTCTTCTGAAAAGTAATCAATGGTTTTTATAGGCATTCTTTTTTTTTGAGACGAGTCTTGCTCTGTCGCCCAGGCTGCAGTGCAGTGGCGCAATCTCGGCTCACTGCCAACCTCCACCTCCTGGGTTCAAGTGATTCTTCTGCCTCAGCCTCCCAAGTAACCATTAGAGGCACCGGCCACCAGGCCCAGCTAATTTTTGTGTTTTTAGTAGAGACGGGGTTTCACCATGTTGGCCAGGCTGGTCTCGAACTCCTGAGCTCATGTGATCTGCCCGCCTGGGCCTCCCAAAGTGCTGGGATTACAGGCGTGAGCCACCGCGCCTGGCCATAAAAGGCATTCTTCAATGTAACCCAAAAGGCTATTTTTAAATTTTTGCCAAATATACAAGATACAATCAGATACTAAGATAATATCTCAGCCTCTGTCAAAGGGAAATTAAAAGTGACAAACTGGAGACAAACTTCTCCTTCTTACTTCTATGGTCCCCTCCAAAATTATTTTTTTTTTAGGCAGGGTCCTGTTCTGTCATTACGGCTGGATTACAGTGGCATGATCACAGCTCATTGTGGCCTCGGCCTCCCAGACTCAAGTGATCTTCCTACCTCATCCTTCAGAGTAGCTGGTGCTATAGGTGTATGCCTGGCTAAATTCTTTTAAAAAATTTGTAGAGATGGGTCTCATTATGTCGTCCAGGCTGATCTCGAATTCCTGGGCTCAAACGATCCTCCCACCTCAGGTTCCCAAACTTCTGGGATTACAGGTGTGAGAGCCACTGTGCCCGGCCATAAAGTTAATTTTGTTTTTGAGACAGGGTCTTGCTTTGTTGCCCAGGCTGGAGTGCAGTGGCACAATCACAGCTCACTGCATCCTCCATCTCCTGGGTTCAAGTGATTCTCCTGCCTCAGCCTCCGGAGTGGTGTGTGTCACCATGCCTGGCTAATTTTTGTATTTTTAGTAGAGATGGGGTTTTGCCATGTTGTTTAGGCTGGTCTCGAACTCCTGAGCTCAAGTGACCCACCCTCCTCAGTCTCCCAAAATGCTGAGAATACAGGCGTTTGAGCCACCGTGCCCAACCAATAAAATTAATTTTGAAAAGTATTATAAATATTGTATGAGGAAACAGAAGACTGTCAACCAGGAAAGCCAAGGCCCCAGTCAATCACACCCAGCAACTATGAGGACTTCGTACAGGAGACGCAGGCGTAGCCAGAAGTGTGAGAAGAGCCCCTTCTCCCTCAGCACCGGGGAGTGGCGTACCTCGCCGAGGTAAACCTGCGGTGCCTAGAGCTGCTCGCTCACACACAGTATCCCCTTCTCCCTCAGCACCGGGGAGTGGCGTACCTCGCCGAGGTAAACCTGCGGTGCCTAGAGCTGCTCGCTCACACACAGTATCCCCTTCTCCCCCAGCACCGGGGAGTGGCGTACCTCGCCGAGGTAAACCTGCGGTGCCTAGAGCTGCTCGCTCACACGCACTATCTCCTCTTCTTTGTTGGGCAGAAATGCCGGTGGAAATGGTAATAACAACAACCATATCAAAACAGAGCCGACAGAACCTTACTAGGGAAATATTCCACTGACCCTACAGATATGAAATGTCCTAATTAAATAAGCCTACAGTTTTAAATTGGAAAAATGGAAAAACATTTTGAAAATGTTTTTTTTGTTGTTATCGTTTTTTGAGACTCTCCCACGCTGTGTTCATTCACCGAGCACGCGCCGCGTGGGCACCACACACACGATTCTCCCACGCTGAGTTCATTCACCGAGCACACGCCGCGTGGGCACCACACACACGATTCTCCCACGCTGTGTTCATTCACCGAGCACGCGCCGCGTGGGCACCACACACACGATTCTCCCACGCTGAGTTCATTCACCGAGCACACGCCGCGTGGGCACCACACACACGATTCTCCCACGCTGAGTTCATTAACCGAGCACGCGCCACGTGGGCACCACACACACGATTCTCCCAAGCTGTGTTCATTCACCGAGCACGCGCCGCGTGGGCACCACACACACACGATTCTCCCACGCTGTGTTCATTCACCGAGCACGCGTCGCGTGGGCACCACACACACACGATTCTCCCACGCTGTGTTCATTCACCGAGCACGCGCCGCGTGGGCACCACACACACGATTCTCCCACGCTGAGTTCATTCACCGAGCACGCGCCACGTGGGAACCACACACACAATTCTCCCACGCTGTGTTCATTCACTGAGCACGTGCCCCGTGGGCACCACACACACGATTCTCCCACGCTGAGTTCATTCACCGAGCACATGCCGCGTGGACATCACACACACGATTCTCCCACGCTGTGTTCATTCACCGAGCACGTGCCACGTGGGAACCACACACACGATTCTCCCATGCTGAGTTCATTCACCAAGCACGCTCCATGTGGGAACCACACACACAATTCTCCCACGCTGCGTTCATTCACCGAGCACGCGCCGCGTGGGCACCACACACACAATTCTCCCACGTTGTGTTCATTCACTGAGCACGCGCCACGTGGGCACCACACACATGATTCTACACAAGGTCTTTCAAGGGCATCTGTGAAGTTATGAATGCTCTGCAATTTTGAATATCACCTCTAATATAAACAGGTTGGTTCTGGTTTTCTTTTTTGCTTCAAAAGCACGGCTACATTAAAATAAAAGATTTAAAAATAGATTTTTTAATATACACCTACTATGTACTCACAAAAATTTTAAAAAAAATTTGTTTTTAAGATTTTTTTCCCATCATGCCAGTGGGAAGAGAAACAGTGAGTGGCCACTTACTCAAGTCACCTCCTTGAGAAGAGCAAGCCAGCAACAGCCCAATAGCTCCGAGCCTGTCACAGCCCTGGGGTGCTGCCCTAGGGAAGGGCCTCTCTTCAGATCCCTATCAGGGCTGCAATCAGAAAGCAGTTTGGGGCAGGGGTCGCTGGTTCCTCACTCAAGATAGAAAGCTGCTTCCATGCACATGTCCCCAGGCAGAATCGGGCGCTCTCTGCACTGTCTGCCACATGGAGGCCACGGGCATCTGTGAAGACCAGAGACTCGCGTCCCCGATGAGGGTCCTGGCGGCCGCTCGGCACCGGCATAAGCAACATGAACTCGGGCGTCACGTGGACCTTTGGTAGCTTACCTTCAAGCTTGTGTTCTCTTCCTCAAGTTCTCTGAGGCTGACAGCAGTCTGGCTGTTCTGCATGTCCAATTTTAAGTTCAGATGTAGTATTTCTTCATTTTTACTTTCTAAGTCACCTTTCATCTTTTCTAGCCGTTCTTTTAAGTCCAAAACCTTTCATTAAAACAAAAGAAGAAAAGTATTAAAAGTCATCTAATATTCTATTATTAATAATTAAGAAATTATTAAAATAGCTTTGAGATATTTAAATGCACATGCCTAAAGCAATTACTACCCTGTACCTGTACCCGCATACAAATGGTAAAACTGCAAAGAATACACAGTGGTCAGGGCTGGGCACGGGGCTCACGCCTGTAACCCCAGCACTTTGAAAGGCTCAAGCAGGCAGATCACCTGAGGTCAGGAGTTGGAAACCAGCCTGGCCAACATGGTGAAACCCTGTCTCTACTAAAAATACCAAAACTGAGCCAGGCGTGGCGGTGGGTGCACCTGTAATCCCAGCTACTCGGGAGGCCGAGGCAGGAGAATCGCTTGAACCCAGGAGGTGGAGGTTGCAGTGAGCCGAGATTGCGCCATTGCACTCCAGCCTGAGCAACAAGAGCAAAACTCTGTCTCAAACAACAACAAAAAAAAGAAAAGAAAAGAAAAGAAAAGAATACACAGTGGTCACAAGCCCATCGCCTGCGTTATCTGGACATCGGATCTGCCACAGAGAAGCCCACTGGACACTGACCCAGGGCTGGCAGTCCCATGGCCCCACTCTGCACTCACTTCGCTCTCGTGCCGCAGGAGTGCACTCTGTGTCACCTCTAACTGTACTTCTGGACCCTCAGGAGGGCTGCCCGAAGGAGGCTCGGGACATCTGCCTGCATCTAGTGTAGACTGCAACGTGGACGCCAGAAGCAAGCTACTCATCTGCTGTTTCTTTAACACCTCTTTATCCTATTAAAAAAAAAAAGGAACTCTTATTTTAGGCAAATATTTGGGAATTCAGTACCTCAAACTGCTGCCTGTTAAAGCACAGACCATCTTCAGCTGCACCTGAAGCAGAGCAGGGGGACCTGCACGCACCTGCACTCAGTGACACACCAGGCAGCACTGGCACCCAGGACCCAGCCACCTCCCAGCAGAGGCCTGCCTGGTGCAGGACGTGACCGAGAGCCACAGCCTGTGCCCAAGTCCACTGTGCGGAATTTATCTACAGTAATATTCACCAAACTATTACCAATATTTTCAAAACTGACAAGAACTTGCCAAAAAAAATAGGGCAATGGCTGATGGTATGCTCATACAATGAATATTACTTGCCTAGAAAAAATTTTTCAAAGAATATTTAATATGACGAAAATGGTCACAATACGTTACATGCGCAAGAGCATGACATATAAAATCGCATACACAGTCCAAATTTCACGAAGGGATAAAAACACATTTTCTAACCCTGGCATCTACTAAGCTCAGTAAACGTTTGCTGAATGAAGGCAGAAGGGGTGAAGCCGCCCTGGAGCAGCTGTCACTGAAATGTGTGCAGTGGCCGGCCAGGGGGACAACTCCGCTCCAAGTGCAGGTGATGCTCAGCAGTCCTCCCTGCGACAGCAGAACAGAAACACGTCAGGGCCTGAGGAAGGGCCCCAGTTTAATAATTCTCATCAGCACTTACGAGAATCAGACACACTTGGCCGGGCGTGGTGGTTCATGCCTGTAATACCAGCACTTTGAGAGGCCAAGGCGGGCAGATCACCTGAGGTCAGTAGTTCGAGACCAGCCTGGCCAACATGGTGAAACCCCATCTCTATTAAAAATACAAAAATTAGCCAGGCGTGGTGGCGCGTGCCTGTGCTCCCAGCTACTCAGGAAGCTGAGGCAGGAGAGATCGCTTGAACCCGGGAGGAGGAGGCTGCAGTGAGCCGAGATCGCGCCACTGCACTGCAGCCTGGGCGACAGAACAAGACTCTGTCTCAAAAAAAAAAAAAAAAAAAAAAAGAATCAGACACACCTGAGAAAGACTCCTCTCATCTGTGTCTGAGGCCAAACTACTAATTCTAAAATCAAATATCTTACCGAGCCTCTTTTCAAGTAACCTTTTAACCTCATAAAAGTCAGCTGAATTCCTTTTAGCTAAATGCTCACAATGGAGGGCACAGCTGCTACCCAGAAATGCAGACAGGCAGCCCTGCCCCCTCCAGCCATGAGATGGTCCACCTGGCTCAGTGCTCCAGCCCCTGTTTAAACTCTCAGACACAAACGAACACACAGAACACGGCAAACACCAGCAATGCAAAACCATCACTGGAGATCTCTTCACTGGGAGCTGACATGAGTTCCTGAGCTCAAAGATTGAAACAATTACAAGGGGCTCTCATCAAAGTATTTAATAAGCTAAGATTTTTTTAAACCTAAAATCTTAAATGTTTACTTTATGAAATATTAAGGATAAATTCAGAGTTCTTGAGACATAAAGAAATTGTATAAAATCCTACTACAGCAAATAAAATCAACAATCTCCAGAAAGGTCAAAGTACTCTTGCTACCCAGTCACCAATGACTTCTGTTTCTCCCTAACGCCAGTGTTTCTGGTGCAGATGTGGTGGCTGCGAGTGAAAAAGGACGCCCTGCCCACTCCCTGCCAGCTCAGCGATGAAGCCATGCCTGCGGGACACCTCACCACATGCCCAACCACAACGTGGAGACGCTTTACCTGTTCCAGCTCTTTCACGATGTTTTTCTGTTTTTCCACTTCTTCCTGGAGCTGGGCCACTTTTTTCCTGATGTTGATGTTCATCTCCTCCAGACGTTTAATTTCTTCTTCCTGCATTAACACTTGTCTATCTGCCGACTCTTTCTGTATAGCCAATTCATTAAATTCATCCAACTTTTCTCTCAACTTTTGTTGTAACAACTCAACCTAAAACAAAAAATGCTTGAGGAATAGACTGTTTTATAAAAACCCATTTTCCAAACAAAAAAGTACCCAAAACAACAGAGAGAAAACAGATGCCCTATGCCCTCCCCTAGACCCAAAGGGAGACCTAGACTCACAGGCTGCACAGGGAGACCCAGACTCACAGGCTGCACAAAGACCCAGACCCACAGGCTGCACAGAGACCCAGACTCACAGGCTGCACAGGGAAACCCAGACCGACAGGCTGCACAGGGAGACCCAGACTCACAGGCTGAACAGAGACCCAGACTCACAGGCTGCACAGGGAGACCTAGACCCACAGGCTGCACAGAGACCCAGACTCACAGGCTGCACAGAGACCCAGACTCACAGGGGGCACAGAGACCCAGACTCACAGGCTGAACAGAGAGACCGAGACTCACAGGCTGAACAGAGACCCAGACTCACAGGCTGCACAGGGAAACCCAGACCCACAGGCTGCACAGAGAGACCCAGACCCACAGGCTGCACAGGGAGACCCAGATCCACAGGCTGCACAGGGAGACCTAGACTCACAGGCTGCACAGGGATCTAAAGGAAGTATAGGGTGATGTTGTGTTAAGAAAGGCATTCTCTATAATACAGAATTTGTTAGGAAAATGAAATCTATTCTGATAGAAAAGAATGGAATACTACAGCCGGCGCGGTGGCTCACGCCTGTAATCCCAGCACTTTGGGAGGCTGAGGCAGGCAGATCACGAGGTCAGGAGATGGAGACCATCCTGGCTAACACAGTGAAACCCTGTCTCTACTAAAAATACAAAAAATTAGCTGGGTGTGGTGGCGGGCACCTGTAGTCCCAGCTACTCGGGAGGCTGAGGCAGGAGAATGGTGTGAACCCGGGAGGTGGAGCTTGCAGTGAGCTGAGATCGCGCCACTGCACTCCAGTCTGGGCAACTGCATGAGACTCCATCTCAAAAAAAAAAAAAAAAAGAAAAGAAAAAAAGAATGGAATACTTCTCAGCAACATAAAGAACAAACTATGGCTACACTCAGTAACCTGGATCAATCTCCAGAGAGTCAGGCTCAGTGAATGGTGTCAATCCCCCAAGATGACAGGCACGCTTCACCCATCAGGAAGATGGTTAACTTTTAGAAATAGACGACAGATGAGTGGTTGCCCAAGAAAGGACGGCGGCATGGCCGTGACCCAGTACACGAGGGTCCCTGGGGGGCAGAAGGCACTGCAGCGTCACCAGATCCCTGCCCATACTGGCTGTGACACTGCATTCCGGCTCTGCGGATGAGACCTCTGGGAGACCACGTGCCAGGCACGAGGGATCCGAGTCTTACCTCTTACAACTGTGTGTGAATCCACCATTAATTTTTTAAAAAAATAAACGAACCTACTACAGCTTCCTCAGACAAGAGAAAGCAGATGGCTGCAGCCCAAACAAGAGCAAGAAAAGCGAGTGGGTGGCAGGACAGTCCCAGCGAGCGCAGGGGAGCCTGGGCGCCAGCGCAGGGAGTGCCCATCTCGTTGACGCCTTCCTCACCTCTCCATCCAGCGGCGCCTGCTGCCGATTTCATGTACATGGAAGGCAAAAATTTAAAGAAAGTTAAAGCTTAAAAACACAGTGAAAGACAGCAACCAGCGGCACTGCAGGCTGCGCTGACTCACCTGGCTGTCGCGAGGGCCCCAGGGCTGCGGCTTGGCCGCCTGGCGAAGCTGCCCCTCCAGCCTCTGAATCTCCTGCTGGAACTCCTCGCGCTCGTGCTCCCGCTCGGCTGCCTGCTCCTGGGAGGAGAGGCAGCGTGTTGGAACCACCCCAACGGGGCTGGCGTGCCCCTTGCAGCGAAGGTCTACCCAGGCTTCCACTGCACGTACAAGTGCAACTGCCCAGCAGCTCAGACTCCAAATACCCCCCTCATCACAGTCACTTTGTAAAATGGAGTTAAGTAAAGAAAAACAGCTCTCTGCATGGAACACAGAGGAACGTCTGAGACTGGTGGGTGGGAGGACAAGAACCAGTGAGAGCCGCAGCACAGGCCCAGCCCGGGCCCCAAGTGACGCCTCCGTGACTGTGAGAAGGAGCATGGCAAGACCATGGGAGGCGGCCCTCAGAGGGCTGCACCACAACATGTGGGCAAGAAGACACCCACCAAGAGTCAACGACCTGGGTGCACCTGTGCAGCAGGTATGGGGCGCCCTCTTCATCATCCTACTGCAGAAGCTTACCTAACGATCGGGAAAGAAGTTCATGCTGTAACGGCAACTTTTAGTGATGCAAAAAAATGTATTATTCAGAATTCTTACATCCATGAATTGCCGCTGGTTGCGCAAATGCTTGTCCAGAGATGCCACCTGCTGTTCCAGGGCAGTGACGGCCTCCGCCTGCTTGGCACACCCGCGATGCTGAGACAGCTGTTCTTCTAACTCAGACTCCAAAATCTTCATCTGGGAGAGCAGGGCTGAGCGGTCCTTCTCAGCCTGCTTCCTGGTCTCCGACTGTTCTTTGGTCAGATTCTCCACTTCCTTCCGGAGAGCTAAGGATGCAAACAGGACAGACACGGGGACACCCCTGCACCTCAGAGGCTGGTGCATGACACGTGCATCTCCTGATGGTGATTCAGTCAAAACCCACCGAAAATGAAGTCACTTGAATTCGGGGTAAAACGCCCATCTTTTAAAACAACATTGGCTAAAGCAAATTTCTGAAGCCTGAGAAGAATACTTCTGAGTGACACGTGGGTGATTCTCTAGGAATTCTGTCTTCACTACTCTCTCCCAGACAGAAACACACGACTAAGCCCAGTCCCAGCAGACGATGGACGGTGCTGAGAGCCTGGGGTTGTGACGTGTCTAGGGGAAAGGCAAACGCCCCATCGGTAAATCAAAAGCGAATCTAGGTCGGGTGGGGTGGTTCACACCTGTAATCCCAGCACTTTGGGAGGCCGAGGCGGGTGGATCACTCGACGTCAGGAGTTTGAGACCAGCCTGGCCATCATGGTGAAACCCTGTCTCTACTAAAAATACAAAATTAGCTGGACATGGTGGCGTGTGCCTGTAATCCCAGCTACTCGGGAGGCTGAGGCAGGAGAATCACTTGAATCCGGGAGATGGAGGTTGCAGTGAGCCGAGATTGCATTGCTGCACTCCAGCCTGGGTGACAAAGTGAGACTCCTTCAAGTAAATAAATAAATAAATAAATAAATAAATAAATAAATAAATAAAATTAACTGGGCACCACAGTTTAAATTTCTGTCCCCTCCAAAACTCATGTTGAAATTTAACTGCCAGAGTGATGGTATTGGAAGGGCCTTGAAAAGGTGACGAGGCCGCAAGGGCTCCACCCTCACAGCAGTTTTAATGCCTCAATAAGCGGCTTTGGGAGTGGTCCTCCCACTCGGCCCTTCTGCCTCTGCCCCAGGAAGATCCAGCCCTCCACTCCGGAGGATGCAGTGTGCAAGGCTCTGCCTTAGAAGTGGAGACGGGTACCTCACCAGACACCAAACCTGCTGGCACCCTGACCTTAGGCTTTCCAGCCTCCAGAACTGTAAGTCACAAATGTGTGTCTGTGATAAATTGCCTAGCCTCAAAAATTCTCTTCTAGCAGCACAACCAGCCTGAGACCTGGGGTGGCGAAGCCCCAGCCCAGGTGGAAACTGCAGATGAAAAAGCGTCTTGGAAAAAGGGGCTCTCTGCTGCTGAGTCCTGAAGCCTCCATTTTATTATTATTATTTCTGAGATGGAGTCTCTGCTGCTGAATCCTGAAGTCTCTATTTTATTACTATTATTTCTGAGATGGAGTGTCTGCTGCTGAGTCCTGAAGTCTCTATTTTATTACTATTATTTCTGAGATGGAGTCTCTGCTGCTGAGTCCTGAAGTCTCTATTTTATTACTATTATTTCTGAGATGGAGTCTCTGCTGCTGAGTCCTGAAGTCTCTATTTTATTACTATTATTTCTGAGATGGAGTCTCTGCTGCTGAGTCCTGAAGTCTCTATTTTATTACTATTATTTCTGAGATGGAGTCTCTGCTGCTGAATCCTGAAGTCTCTATTTTATTACTATTATTTCTGAGATGGAGTCTCTGCTGCTGAGTCCTGAAGTCTCTATTTTACTACTATTATTTCTGAGATGGAGTCTCTGCTGCTGAGTCCTGAAGTCTCTATTTTATTATTATTATTTCTGAGATGGAGTCTGGCTCTGGGATTACAGGTGTGAGCTACCACTCCCGGCCTGAATCCTGAAGTCTTTAAGCCATCCAAAAACTAAAATATTAAATTCATATATGTTAACTGACATTTCACCAGCTTCCAAAAAATCATTTTGATTTGTAAAATTGTTAAGTCTTTTATCACAAACTATCATGACCAATGCAAGTAACATTCTCAATAAATGTTGATGCCACTGTCAGCAGTAACGGCGACTCCGCTGTAAACATGCTGCTGCAGTAACATTCACAACCTGAGACGTGCGGCGAGGCCCGAGGGCAGCTGCTCCCCCGACTGCACTCCCTGGGCCTGGACATGACCTGGGCTGTGCTTGGCCCAGAACATCGCCATCTTCAGGGCCAGGGGCACTAGGCCATGCACTGGGGCAGGGTGCCTGCTGACATGCACGCAGACTCAGGGAGGCACACGAGGATCGCAATCCCAGCTGGCGAAGCAGGTGACACCCACGCTGAGCAGGCACAGGGGATCCAGGGGGCCCAGGCCCTCCCTGGAGACCAGAGCTGGGACCCAGCCCAAGAACAGCTGTAACTATCACAAGACATCAGTTTCTGAAAAGCAGCACAAACTGTAGCTTAGGCACTGTAGTAAAGACCGTTAGAGAAATGCTCCTGTTTTGCTGGGGTGTTAAAATGGGACAACTCCACCCATTTTTATGAATACTGAAGATTAGAGTATCGCTGTATTTATTGTTTGCCACAGAAGTTCTGAAGTACTTTTCTTTAGAAAATAATTTGCAAAATCCAGTGCAAACACACAGCACGTCACACACAAATCACTCGTTTGTCTTTACAAACCTGAGTCCTTGTGTGCGGCAGTGACAGCTGTGCCTATGAACAAGAGTTTGCATTTACTGAGGTGGAAACAGAAACGTCCAGCTGAGAATGTGAGAGCTAGAACCAGTGACAGCAGCGTCAGCAGCAGGGCTCCGGGCAATGCTGCTGGCCTTCAACAACCTCCAGACTCAGCGCCCACCATGCCCACAACTGCCTGTGCGGCTGCAGGCCCATCAACTTTTCAAGGAGACAAAGAGAACAAAAGGGACAGATGGCAACACCTGAAGAGGGCCACAAAACACCACACAGCGAAGGAGGCGTCACGCAACACGGCGAGGCAAGACCGCTGCACACAAGGGCCAGGTTCACGCCACTGTCAGAGCCTAGGCCCTGCCGGGAGCGTGGTCAGGGCCGCAGTGGGTATGCCGGTAGCTGGCGCAGAGTCACACAACTGCAGAGCCAGGGTGAAAGGAAAGAAAATAAACCAGAGTGAGAAACTAGGGCAGGGTTAACAACGTCAAAATGAAAGCAAACAAAGAGGACCCCAGAGAAACAATGAGAATTTCCCAGTGACAAAGTTGGCCCGAGCCTGTGAAAGGGCTCCATGAGATCCACTCCCAGCATGCCAGGCGCCAGCCACTGCAGGGCCCATGGTAAGCCTCAGCTTCAATCCTGGGGCCTGCAGGGAGCCCAGCCAGGCTATGGACACCCAGGGCCCACGTCCACCTGTCACGACACTCCCTGGTGGGCCAGGCTTTGTGGCAGGAGGTGAACCAGAGGCAAGGCAGCAGAGGGGCCACCACAGCCTTGGGAAGAAGCCCTGCAGTGCTCAGCCCCACGTGCTCAGGCCCAGGGCACGACACAGGCACCTGACACGGCGGCGCTGGCCACAGGGCCCAGGCCTCACCGGGCCGTTCAACAGAATGCAGGCCACACACCCCTTTATCTGCCAGGAGGCCTGACAAACGAAGTGACTGGCTGAAGTCCAAGGGCTCGAGGTGATGAAACACCAGGTGGTCTACCCCGGCGGGGTGTGGCCCAGCGCCGGCTGGCTGGGCGCGAAGACACTGGAAATGGGGCAGCAGAGTCTACAGGGAGGGGCCCGACCATGAGGCTGCCCCCGGACAGCAGAGGACAAGCAGAGAAAGCATCGGAGAAACAGCGACAACAGACGCCCAGATGCGACAGCACCGCCAGGGCAGAGATGCTGAGAGCGATGCAGGACGTCAGAGACGTTCCTGAAAACACCCTGAAAAATCCTGAGGAGATGCAGGAAAACGAGGGCGTCAAAGGAAAAGAAACAGGATCTTGAGTCGTGTCTCCAGCACCACTTCACTGGTGGAGGAAGGGACCTGAAGAGACTCCAGGCCCTCCTGGCCCTGGAGGTTCCCCCGCACTCCCCCTGTGGACACACGGAGCGTGCGGGCAACAGGGCTTAGAGGCCCGTGGGGAGATGACGCTGCCCTGAGCCCGGCAGCAGGCAACACCGCAGTGAGGACTTCACAGCTGGCCAAGGAAAATCCACCCCAGAGCAAGGCCAAGCAGGCAGGCGAAAAGGAAACAAAAAGAGCAGCAGGAAGGGCCCAACGCCAGGAGGTGCGGCAAATAAAACTTGGCTAAATGGACCAAAAGAAGATACTCACAGACAGGCTTTTAAAAAACAGTCATGAATATGGTATCCATACAAGGCACAACTAAAACAGAGTATTAAAAAAGACTTAAAATAAAAGGACAAGAAAAGATACACGAGGGGAAAAACACCAGGCTAATCCTTCAGCATCAGAAATTTATATAAAAAATAGAACGGGATAAACGAGAATGACAGAAATGAACCAAGAAAAGGAGAGGACAAAGTGTGGGCACAGTCATAGGCAGAGTTTAAAACATCCCGTGGGACCAATGTCTTCCACCCTGGAAAACGCCCCCTGGGCCAAAGAATTATAAGCTTGTGGGACCCAGATGTCAACACGAGCACCACAGGTGAAAAGGCTGGGGCACCACGAGGAGGCACGACCTGAACCCCACATCCTGTGAAAGGCAGCAAACATGTCTGAAAGCGTCCAACCCAACGAAGGCAGTGAGAAACCACAGGAGCTGGCCGGGCATGGTGGCTCACGCCTGCGATCCCAGCACTATGGGAGGCCGAGGCAGGCAGATCACTTGAGGTCAGGAGTTCGAGACCAGCCTGGCTAACATGGTGAAACCCCATCTCTACCAAAAACATAAAAAATTAGCCAGGTGTGGTGGTGCTCACCTGTAATCCCAGCTACTTGGGAGGCTGAGGCAGGAGAATCACTTGAACCCAGGAGGCGGAGGTTGCAGTGAACTGAGATCATGCCACTACACTCCAGCCTGGGGACAGAGCGAGACTCCATCTCAAAAAAAACAAAAACAAAAACAAAACCATAGGAACAAGGAATCACAGGAACAAGGGCAAAAATCAGCAAGACAGAAGACAGCAAATGAGAATGGCCACAAAAATCAAAAGCTGGTTGTTTTCTAAAGACAAAAATGTAAAAAATAATAATAATAATAAATGAGACTTCTGAATTGGCTGAGGTGGTGCCTGCGATGCCCAAGCTTCTAACTCCAATCTGTGTTCCGAAGGGATGACCCTGAGGCCACGGCCATCCTGGAAGGAACTTTTGGACAAGCGCAGGCCCCTCTGCCTCCCATGTGCCTGAGATGCACGAATGCAATGTGAAAAGCCTTTGCTTGAGCTGAACCAGCTACTGAGGACGCAGTTCCCTGCAGGCTCGACATTTTAAGCTTATGTTTTGACAGTTTTCATTTTAAATACCTTTGAGACCAAAATATCTAAAAATCTGGAAAGATACAAACTAATATTGTTAACACTATGTTTTCCTAATGAGGGTTAATATCAGGCACTTGGTTATCTTAAATGAAATTTTAAAGTAGCTCTTGTTTGCCGCACTCGGCTCTGCCACCAGCTGCTGCTGTTGGACTCAGAGCCCCTCTTATTTCCACCTCACAGAGGTGGGGACCCTCCAACCAGCAGGACCAACAGACAACCCGCCTTCTCTGAAAGGGCAGCAAAGCCAGTGGATGCCTCACCTGATCCGCACAAGCCTCCCATGCCCCGTGTTCCACGAGAAGCTGCGTGCTGGTTTACACTTGACCCTCTAGAGACACTGAGTGTCCCTGGGAGCTGGGGAAACCGTGGCAACTGTATCCGCGCCCCACAGCTCGCACCGCCCTCCACAGCCCGTGCTCCTTACCAGCTTCTCTGGCCTCGGCGTCTGTGGCTGTGGCCTCCCCCCGGCTCCACAGACGGGTGCACTCCTCCCTCAGCGCCGCCTGCTCCTGGGCCGCCTGCTGCAGCTGCCATCTCAGGCTCTCCAGCTCCAGCACCAGACGGTGCTCGGAATCCTCCTTCCCGGCCAGCGCCTCCTTCAGATCTGCTGTCTCCACCTTGAATCCCTCAAGGGTACCTTTGTGGGAGACACAGATGCTCTGACAAAGCCAGTCCCAGGTGTAACTGAGGAGAGCCTGCTTGGAGGAAGGGACGGGGCCGCGGCCCCTGAGAGCAGCAGAGCTAAGAGCCAGCAGCTTCCAGGACCCAGCTGTAGGCCTCCAACAGCCCTGCTGGCCACAGCAGCTCCCGACCACCCCATTCCTCCCAAACCATGGGTGCTTCCCATGTTGGCTTTGTTTTTACATTTCACTTTAAAAACCCTATTCTGAAGGCTTCCTTCCCTCAGTGAGGCCAGGCCTGCTCCCCGTGCCTGTGCTCCAGGTGCCCCGAGGCCCCATGCTGCTCACCCTGAGTCTTGTGCAGCTCCAGCGCCAGCTCTGCCTTTGCTGTGCTCTCCTCCTTCAAGCACTCCAGCAGCTCCTGGTGCTTCCTGACAACCTGTGCTGTCTCCTCATTCTTAAAACTAAATTCTTTTTCAAAACGAGAATGAATTTGGCGTGCTTCTTCCAGCTGTTAAAACACATTTGCAAATCAAAACTCCAGATCAAAAATAACTGAAGCCTACATTAAGACCAAGAGAACGCCACTTCTACCCCCAGACCCTTCAGGCCGTCACCACCCAGGCAGGGCCAGGCCAGGGTGACGGGACCTGAGCGCATCTCAGCCACCCTCCGAGACACTGTGGCCACAGTCTCCAATGAGGACCCCTCCTCAGCCTCCCAGTTCAGCCCTAGGCCCCCCCTCTCCCTTCCTCCAGACACTCCCCTGGCAACTGTGTCCAGTCTGGGGCTCCCAGGCCATCTACAGGCTGAGGCCCAGAGTTACCTCTGAACTCAAAACTTAGCAAAAAAGAATTTTTATTTTCATTTTTGAGATAGGGTCTTGCTCTGCACCCAGGCTGGAGTGCAGTGGTGCAACCACAACTCACTGCAGCCTCAGCTTCCCAGGCTCAAGCAATCCTCCTGCCTCAGCCTCCTGAGGAGCTGGGACGGCAGACGCATGCCACCACGCCTGGCTAACTTAAAATGGGGTCTCGCTATGTTGCCCAGGCTGGCTGCTGGAGTCCAGGGCCATCTCCATGAGGCCGTCCACAGCCATCTCCATGAGGCCGTCCACAGCCAGGCTGAGGCTCTGGAAGACCCTCTGGATGGGCTGCTCACACTCCCGCACACTTTCTGGGCTCATGAGAAAGCTTTCATGCATGTGGCTGCTAATTTCAGCCACAGAAGACATCTCTGCACATTCAGACAAAGTTCTGTCCAACTCTGGGAGGGCCACATCAGACCACGTCTCCTCCAGCGCCGGAGCTACAAGATGAGCTCGTGGGCTGAAGTGAACCTCCTACCTTAGCCTCCCAAAGTGCTGGGACTGCAGGAGTGAGCCGCTGTGCCTGGCTGAAAAAAAGGTCTTTGATTGCTTTCCGCGTATTCCTATTTAATGTCTTTTTTAATTGTCTAAAATGTTCTAAAACGGTTACAAAAAATTTCCTTTCTTAGTGATAATCTCTAAATATGAAAACACTCCACATGGAATTGCAACAGTGCATGAAGTAAAGAAAATCGGCCTGTTTATTATCCAAATTAAACAAACAGATTCTCTCATTCGTAGCAAGCCCACTTCCACAAAAATCTGGTTCAGAAAAGCCTCCTCCTTGGGGAGAAACCCGTGCGAGTGTGGTTGGCACTGGCATCCACTAGGCTCGTGTGGCATCATCAGCTACTCAGTTGTTCACATCTCCACAGGACCCCGGGAGCCTGGGCCTCACCTGCCTGCTGGAGTCCAGGGCCATCTCCATGAGGCCGTCCACGGCCAGGCTGAGGCTCTGGAAGACCCTCCGGATGGGCTGCTCACACTCCCGCACACTTTCTGGGCTCATGAGAAAGCTTTCACGCATGTGGCTGCTAATTTCAGCCACGGAAGACATCTCTGCACATTCAGACAAAGTTCTGTCCAACTCCGGGAGGGCCACATCAGACCACGTCTCCTCCAGCACCGGAGCTACAAGATGAGCAGATGCCGGCACACGCGGCTCAGCGAGCAAGCCGGCCGCGGCCACGGCAGCCAAGACGACAAGGAAGCCACAGAACTCAGAACGTCGCCCCAGCCGAGATGAGACAGCGCCACGTCCACGGGAGCTGACAAATTTAGCCCAAACCTCGGTCTCGGCCTTCTGTAAGTGCGGAAACTAGCAGGAAACCAGGACGGCAGTGCTCCCAAGGGCATCGCCCAATACGGAGGCTCCTCTCAGAGAGCTCCAGGACCACAGAGGGGCTGCAAGCACAGGGCCGGGCAGCTGGTCCTGGCACACTCACCTGCCAACGGGGCCAGGCCTGCGCCCGCGTCATCCAGGCAGAGCCCCACGCGTTCCCCGATCCGGCTCCTCAGGGTGACGGCTGCCCTCAGCGTCTCTCCAAACAAACCCAGCAGCCTGCGCAGGGTGTCCTGGAGGGCCCCTCTGAGACAGGAGACACCCATCATCAGGCAAGCTGGTCACGGCCTAAGAACCCCCACCCTGGATGCTGCTGAGGGGCCGCCCACCAGTTTGCACACCTCGGCCCACGGCTGCCTGTCCCCACGGGGCCGGAAGACATGATCCTCAAGCCCATGTGAGCACAGGAAGCTGAGGCCACAGACAAGACAACCACGTGGAGCCCACTCAGGGACACAGGCTTTCCTAGGTGAGGTCTTCCTGATGCCATTTCTGATGTGTAAAAGGCATCACATTAGGAACACAGCAAACCCGTCCCGCAGGTGTGCAATGTGGCCGCACAGCACCAATCACCCAGGAGCAGCACACAGGCTCCGCCCCTCCCCTGGAGCACAGGGTGCACCAGCCAGCCGTTTCACAAGATGTCTGTCCAACACCAAGTCACACCTCAGCCACACATTCACAGGAGTTGTGTGGCAGGAAGAGGATGGTGTCTCCCAGCCTCTCTCTAGGCCTCGTGGACGTGCGGTCTGGGATGCTTCTGTCTTTTTTTTTTTTTGAGAAGGAGTCTCGCTCTGTCGCCCAGGCTGGAGTGCAGTGGCACGATCTTGGCTCACTGCAAGCTCCACCTCCCGGGTTCACTCCTTTCTCCTGCCTTAGCCTCCCGAGTAGCTGGGACGACAGGTGCCTGTCACCACGCCCGGCTAATTTTTTGTATTTTTAGTAGAGATGGGGTTTCACCATGTTAGCCAGGATGGTCTCGATCTCCTGACCTCATGATCTGCCCGCCTCAGCCTCCAAAAGTGCTGGGATTACAAGCGTGAGCCACTGCACCCGGCCGGGATGCTTCTGTTTTTACACACAGGGGCTCCCGAGGCCACAGGCCCCTCCACATCTCGCTCCCTGCACTATGATTTAGGGGCAGCCCTCCCGACTGTGACGCCGCTGAGGACAGGCACGTTGACCTGGTGCCTACACAGCCAGCCCTCCCTCTACTCAGCTCACAGCTCTGTCCCCAGAGAGCCCAACCCTGTGGAGCAGACGATGAGGACTCATTTGTGGGGACCGTGAGGTGAGAACGGGAGGCAGCGTCGTACAGGCCCCGCGAAACCGAAGACTCCGGGCAAATAACAGGGAGGCGGAGTCCTGAGGAGGGGCTTGACGGAGAGAATGCCACCTGCTCCCAGCACACTTCCACCCCCCAAAATGACCAACTCCTGCAGGCATCAGGGCGTCTGCAGCCACCCCACCTCAAGACAGGCAGCCTCTCCAGTGTCCAGGGACCGTGGGCTCACCTCTGCACCCCTTGTGTTTAGAGAGCCTGGGACTACCCCGCCCACCACCCACCTCTGCACCCCTCCAGTTAAGAGCACAGACCGCCTCACTGGCCTCTGTGCCCCTCGGTTTAGAGCCCTCGCTCGCCCACTGACCTGGGTGACTCGAGAGAGTCAGCACCAAGCTACGAGACACCCACAGCCAAGTGCTACAGAAGGCAAGGTCCTCACAGAAAAATCACAAAACTTGATGAAAAGAACAAAGAGAGACCTGCACAGACACTCCCCACACACGGGCGGACCCTCAGCACGACAGACACCAATGCTCCAGAAACAGCTGTGAGCTCAGAAGGTCCCATCAGCCCGACCGGGTCTCCCGACCCTGGGTGGTCTCCAGAGCAGAGCCAAACCAGTTCAGAGCTTCAGGACACAGCAGCACAACCCAGAGGCCTCGAGTGGGGACACAAAGACGGGAGCAGCAGCAGGACTCAGAGGCCTGGGGTGGGGACAGACAGACGGGAGCAGTGGCTGGACCCAGAAGCCTCGGCGGGGACACACAGATGGGAGCAGCAGCAGGACACAGAGGCCTCGGGCGGGGACACGCCAATGGGAGCAGCCAAAGACCCACACAAGGGGACGGGGAGGATGCGCACCCAAGGGGAGGCTGCGTTTGGCAACACAGTGCCGAGTCCACTGCCCAGACAGGTACAAGCAAGAACAACGGAAGAGCTGCAGGCTCACCCCAGAGTCACACAAAAGCAAAACTTAAAACCCTGTGAGGTGACCTGGGAAAAACCTCCATGGTGTCAGAAGAGCAAACAGTTTCTCAAGACCCCACACGAGACAAAAGGGCAGACAAGCCTGCGGGACAGCATCACTGCAGATGAGGAGGCACCAAGGCGGGATGTGGCCTGGACCCATGCGTTCAGGGAAGGTGACCCCACAGCCCGTAGTAAGCAGACCCACACCCCGCACTGGGAGAGCCCTCGGGGCTGGGCGCTCAGCCCAGTGCCTGCAGCTCCCCAGGCACAGGCTCCCAACGGAGAAAGGAACGGACAGGGCTATGGCCCCTGCTCGGGCCGGTCTCAGAAACACACGTCACAGAGAGAGATGCATGAGGCATGACACTTGCACACAGTCCAAAGCACAGGAACCACGAGACATGTGGGCCTGCACCCCATGCCGGGGACGAGGACACGCTGCGGGAACGTGGACACTAAAGGAGAGTGGTCGGGCTCTGTGTGGGAGATAACGGCTGGTTTTAATCTGGCCAGATGGGGAGATGGGACACAGCAGGCAGGGTGGGAGGAGGGCACGGGGGCTGGGAGATGAGACACAGCAGGCGAGTTCTTGCCGGTGCTTACAATCTTTCTAACTGAGAGAAGGAGGAAGCCGGGTCCCCGTCCACCAGGAGCCAGCGTGCATGGTGGCACCAGCCACGGGGCCAGGAGCCGTGGGGACCAATGGCATCTGCATGACCCAGCGGGTGCTGGCGGCCACAAGGCAGCCTCGGTGCCAAGGACACACTGACCTTTCGCTGTGGGACAGGTCGACGTCGGCCTTGAGCATGGAGAGGAGGTTTGCGCCTTCCTGGTTCTCCCGCTCCCGCCTCTGCTGCAGCACCTCCAACTCGGAGCGGCACTCTTCTATCTCGTGACTTAAGGATAAAACCTGGTCTTTCAGCTATCGAGAAAAATGGTTAAAGCTTTCGTTAAAACAATTTGGTTAAAAGTAAATGGCTGTAAGGGACTTTCAACACAATTTCACTACTTGAGAGTCTCTGACTTAGGACCTTTCAGCTTGGCGATGGGGCGAAAGCAGCAGGCACTTCGGCACATTCCTCGACTCACAACGCCTTCCACTGACAGTGGTCAAGGCGTGGCCTCAGCAAAGGCCGAGGAGCACCTGCACATTTAATAAAAATACAGCAAAGGTGAACGAGGTGCTGATTAAAGGTGAAAATTATTGATACGGTTTTTTCTCCATTATTCATCATTTACAAAAGAATACACAAACATCCCCAGGTGGAACCTGCGGCTAGGGGAGGGAAGGGGCCAGTTCATCAGAGATCCACCACTCAAACAGCAATTCGAAATAAGTCACTGTATCTGGTCATTCACAAAAGTCAGTTGCCAGGCAGGCAAAGATCTTTCTTTCTGAGACAGGGTCTCACTCTGTTGCCCAGGCTGGAGTGCAGTGGCACAATCACAGCTCACTGTAGCCTCAAACTCCACGGCACAAACAATCCTCCCACCTCAGCTTTCTGAGAAGCTGGGACTACAGGCGCGTGCCACCACACATGGCTATTTTTTTTTATTTTTTATAGAGACAGGGTCTCCCTATGTTGCCCAGGCTGGTATCGAATTCCTGGGCTGGAGTGGTCCTCCTGCCTCAGCCTCCCGAAGTGCTGGGATTACAGGTGTGAGCCATGGTGCTGGGGGAGGGCAAATGGGGAGTGAGAGTCTAATGGGGACAGAGTTCAGTTTTGCAAGATGAAGACTTCTGGAGATGGATGGTGGTGATGGCTGCACAATACTGTGAATCTGATTCCGTCACCGAATGTACAACACCATAAATGCAATTGCACCACTGAACTATGCACAATACCGTGAATGCGCTTCCGCCACTGAATGCACAACACCGTGAATGGGCTTCCAGCACTGAATGCACAACACCGTGAATGCGCTTCCGCCACTGAATATACAACACCGTGAATGCGCTTCCAGCACTGAATGCACAACACCGTGAATGCGCTTCCGCCACTGAATATACAACACCGTGAATGCGCTTCTGCCACTGAATATACAACACTGTGAATGCGCTTCCAGCACTGAATGCACAACACCGTGCATGGGCTTCCGCCACTGAATGCACAACACTGTGAATGTGCTTCCGCCACTGAATATACAACACTGTGAATGCGCTTCTGCCACTGAATATACAACACCGTGAATGCGCTTCCGCCACTGAATGCACAACACCGTGAATGCTCTTCTGCCACTGAATATACAACACCGTGAATGCGCTTCCGCCACTGAATATACAACACCGTGAATGCGCTTCCGCCACTGAATGCACAACACCGTGAATGTGCTTCCGCCACTGAACGCACAACACCGTGCATGGGCTTCCGCCACTGAACGCACAACACCGTGAATGCGCTTCCGCCACTGAACGCACAACACCGTGAATGCGCTTCCGCCACTGAACGCACAACACCGTGCATGGGCTTCCGCCACTGAACGCACAACACCGTGAATGCGCTTCCGCCACTGAACGCACAACACCGTGAATGCGCTTCCGCCACTGAACGCACAACACCGTGAATGCGCTTCCGCCACTGAACGCACAACACCGTGAATGCGCTTCCGCCACTGAATGCACAACACCGTGCATGGGCTTCCGCCACTGAATGCACAACACCGTGAATGCGCTTCCGCCACTGAATGCACAACACCGTGAATGCGCTTCCGCCACTGAATGCACAACACCGTGAATGCGCTTCCGCCACTGAATGCACAACACCGTGCATGGGCTTCCGCCACTGAATGCACAACACCGTGAATGCGCTTCCGCCACTGAATGCACAACACCGTGAATGCGCTTCCGCCACTGAATGCACAACACCGTGAATGCTCTTCTGCCACTGAATATACAACACTGTGAATGCGCTTCCAGCACTGAATGCACAACACCGTGCATGCGCTTCTGCCACTGAATGCACAACACCGTGCATGCGCTTCCGCCACTGAATGCACAACACCGTGAATGCACTTCCGCCACTGAATGCACAAGATCGTGAATGGGCTTCCGCTACTGAATGCACAACACCGTGAATGTGCTTCCGCCACTGAATGCACAACACCGTGAATGCTCTTCTGCCACTGAATATACAACACTGTGAATGCGCTTCCGCCACTGAATGCACAACACCGTGAATGGGCTTCCGCCACTGAATATACAACACCGTGAATGCTCTTCTGCTACTGAATGCACAACACCGTGAATGGGCTTCCGCCACTGAATGCACAACACTGTGAACGCGCTTCCGCCACTGAATGCACAACACCGTGAATGCGCTTCCGCCACTGAATGCACAACACCGTGAATGCCCTTCCGCCACTGAATGCACAACACTGTGAATGCGCTTCTGCCACGGAATGCAGAACACTTTGAATGCACTTCCGCCACTGAATATACAACACCGTGAACGTGCTTCCGCCACTGAATGCAGAACACTATGAATGCACAACACCATGAGTGCACTCCTGCCACTGAACTGTGCACTAAAATAAAGTGAAAATGATTTTTATGCTATACACGTCTTATCACAAGGGAACAGCGTATTCCACACACCTGCTGGACTTGGTGAGTCTTCTTTTGAAGCTGCAGAGACAAAGACTCTTTCTCCTCTTGGTGAAAAGGCTGTGCCTGTGCACTCTGTAGCCGAAGTGTCTCCTCTTCTTCATGCAAAGCAGTTTTCTTTTCACTTCCAAATTCACCCTGTACACATCAATAACAATAAAAAATACCAGTAAGCTAGAAAAATACATTCTTTGATGTTAGCCGGAATTCAGCACATTCAGCAGATATGCAGAGCCCCTACTCTGCACCAAGAGCCGGGATGAGCCAGACCACAGCCCCCATCAAAGAAAACATGGGTTCAAGGACTTCACTGGGAACACAAAAGTCCTGGTTTCGGGGATAAAACACTTAAGGAGACACAAGTTCGCGCTGGTGACAGCTGCGTGTCATAAGCAACTGCTCACTACCATTCCCAAATGGCTCCTGTAACATCTTTAAGAGTCACACTAAGAAGTTCACCATCAAGGAATTACAGCCATGAAAACCCGAGATATTTGGAAACCTAGGTTCCTTCCCTTTTAAAAGATTAAACCTTCTTTCTAAATAACAAAAACTTTTAAATAAGGTTCAATAGATGAATTAAATTCTACACACACACACACAGAGTTTTTTTTTTTTTTTTTGGAAGGACTCTTCTCTGTCACCCAGGCTGGAATGCAGTGGTGTGATCTCAGCTCACTACAACCTCTGTCTCCCAGGTTCACGGGATTCTCTTGCCTCAGTCTCCCGAGTAGCTGGGATTATAGGCGCCTGCCACCACACCCAACTAATTTTTGTAATTTTTCTTTTAGTAGAGATAGGGTTTCTACCAAAACCTGTTGGCCAGGCTAGTCTCAAACTCCTGACCTCAAGTGATCCACCCGCACTGGCCTCCAAAAGTGCTGGGATTACAGGTGTGAGCCACTGCACCCGGCCAATTAAATTAATGAAATAAGCTTATTTTTTTAAACTTCCAGAGGTAGCACTTCTAGAATGGCAAAGTAAGGACCTCCAAAATCTGTTCCTCTATAAAAGAAAAAGTGGTAAAAACCATCAAAACCAGTGTTTTCAGAGCTGTGGAAATATGGTCAGGTTTGCAATCATCCGAAGAGTGTTTATGGAAAACACAGGCTGAGTGTCCATAAGAACAAACTTCAGGTGCTTAACTTTGCCCTGACTCCATATCTCCTCTCCAATCTAACAGCCCTGAAAACCAGTAGCTGCTGGGGTGGGGTGGGGGACAGAATGGATTTGGAGCACCCCAAAATTTCCATGCACAACTGCCCGAGCCCACCTGCCGGGCACCTTGCTGCCGTGACTGGGTCAGAGCTCTCGGTGTCAAAAATTCTACCCCAGGGTTGGCCGGGCGCGATGGCTCACGCCTGTAATCGCAGCACTTTGGGAAGCCAAGGCGGGCAGATCACAAGGTCAGGAGATCGAGACCATCCTGGCTAACATGGTGAAACCCCATCTCTACAAAAAATACAAAAATTAGCTGGGTGTGGTGGTGGGCACCTGTAGTCCCACCTACTCGGGAGTCTGAGGCAGGAGAATGGTGTGAACCTGGGAGGCAGAGCTTGCAGTGAGCCTAGATTGCGCCACTGCACTCTAGCCTGGGCGACAGAGACTCCGTCTCAAAAAAAAAAAAAAAAAAAAAATCTACCCCAGGGCATTGGTTGGAAACAGTCAGGGTCAAGTGTTTAACAGCCGCACTGCCCACAGTAGAGAAACCAGCTGGGACTAATAAGGGACTGCCAGAAAAACAAAAGAAAACACTGGAGAATGAGATGTCCACAGGGGCCTCTGGAAAGCTCTGACATGTTCTGGGACTCTACAAGGTGTGAACACGTGCAGGGCTGTGCCCACACTGGAAAGGCCCAAGAGGCCCTGGGCTGGCTGCAGTGACCATCTGGCTTGGCACAGCAGGGGTGAAGGCCAGGGCCAGGCTGTCCACCGCCCGCCAGAGCCCTGAGGGCACAATGCACACAGGGCCCTCAGCAGAGAGAAAGACTGAAATAGAGCTCCCTTGACATCTGGAGCTGAAAAATACAATCACTGAAAAAAAAAATTCACTAGAGAGGGGTTCGGCAGCAGACTCGAGCAGGCAGAAGACAGAATTCACACGCTGGAAGATAGGTCAATTAAGACGATCCAGTCAGGGAACAGAAAGAAACATGAAGAAAACTCAGCAGTCGCCAAGGCCTATGGGGCACCCTCAAGCCAGACAGAGGGAGAGAAAAGGGCAGAGGAACCCTTGAAGACACGATGGCCAAAAACCTCCCAAATTTGATGAAAATAACAATAATAATAAAAATAATAATCCCCACATACAAGCTCAATGAACTCCAAGTAGGACAAACTGACAGAGACCCACACTTCACCCATCACAGCCAAACCTCAGCAGGGTTCAGGACAAAGCTTGAGGCCAGCCAGTGCGCAGCAGGTATATGGGTGCCACTCAAGACACGTAGCCCCAGGAAGACGGGTGTGGCTCACAACACGCGGCCCAGGAAGACGGGCGCGGCTCACGACACACAGCCCAGGAAGACGGGCGCGGCTCACGACACGCACCCCCGGATGACAGGGGAGGCAGCGGAGAGCCCATGCAGCACTGAAGGAAAAGCCCGTGGATCTTGAAGTCCACATCCAGGAAATGATCTCTCAAGGATGAAGGAGAAATTAAGACATTCCCACAAAAACAAAAGCTGAGAGGATTCATCACTAGCAGACCTGTCCTTCAAGAAATCCCAGAGGAAGTCCTTCGGGCTGAAACATAAGGCACCAGACTTGAATTCCCAGGAAGAAACGAGCAGCAGTAGTGCAGGTAACGACACAGAGAAAACAGGAGATGAAACAACACGGCTTTTGTTTACAATTCTTCTTCCTCCTGGTTTAAAAGACACGTGCATAAAGTAACGAGCACAAAAAGATAGAAAGATGTGGTTGGTACGACAATATGAGCACAAAGGGCAGACGAGGGAATGATGCTACATTAGCAAATGGTTTTGTAAACTTTTAAAATTAAGTTGGTATTAATCCAAACCAGATTGTTAGAAGGTGCTCGCTGTAACACTCAGGGCAAGCGCTAAGAAAATAACTCAATATATATCAGTCCCCTTTGTCTGCGGTTTCAGTTACCTGTGTTCAACCTCATTCTGAAAATATCATATGAAAAATTCCAGAAGTAAACAACTCTTATGAGTGTTAAACTGCCTGCCCCCAAGCTGAACGGTGTGAGGAAATCTCGCAGGCCAGGCCGGGGGTCATCCTTCTGTCCGGCGTTATCCACGTGGCAAGCGCTACCTGCCCACACACAGGCATCTCAGTGATCAGACCAACTGTCACAGCATCACAGTGCCTGTGTTCAAGTCACCCTTATTTCATTTAATAACGGCCCCAAAGCGCAAGAGAGGTGATGCTGCAATTCAGACGTGCCAGAGACACCATAGAGTGATGCCTTTCAGTTAAAAGTTGATGACGGAGCAATTCAGATATGCCAGAGACACCACAGGGTGATACCTTTAAAAGCTGATGATGGAGCAATTCAGATATGCCAGAGACACCACAGGGTGATTTCTTTAAAAGCTGATGATGGAGCAATTCAGACATGCCAGAGATGCTATAGGGTGATTCCTTTAAGGTAAAAGTTGATGACAGGTATGTATAGGCAAAAACAGCATATAAGGGGTTCAGAACCATTCACAATTTCAGGCACCCACTGGGGGTCTTGGAATGCATCCCCTCTGGGTAAGGGGCGACCACCGTATGGTAAAGGAAACATCAAGGAAATTAAAGTGAAAAAAGGCAGTAATGGAGGAATACAGAACAAAAAGGGCGTAAGATATGCAGAAAACAAATACCGAGCAAGTACTGACACATGCTACAACGTGCGTCAACCTGGGAAACACACAAAGTGAAAGCTGCGGACACCAAGGGCACACGCTGAGTCTATTTATGTAGGACGCCCACAGGTACGGCAAGCAGACGGCACATCACCAGGGATGGGGGAGAAGGGAGAATGGCGAGTAAATGCTAACGAGTGGGGGGTTTCTTCTTTTCTTCCTTAATTTTCATTTATTATCTTTTGAGACAACGTTTTGCTGTCATGCAGGCTGGAGTGCAGTGGTGCGATGTCAGCTTGCTACAGCTTCAACCTTCTGGGCTCCAGTGGTCCTCCCACCTCAACCTTCTGAGTAGCTGGAACTATATGGGCATGCCAACATGCCAGGCTAATTTTTTTATTTTTAGTATTTTTTTATTTTTGGTCTTAAACTCCTGGGCTCTAGCAATCCTCCTGCCTCAGCCTCCCAAGGTGCTGGGACTATAGGCACGAGCCACTGGGGGTTTCTTTTTGAGGTGATGAAATATTTTAGAATAAACTTTTCTCAGCTCTAAGATAAGTGATGACAGATTCTTGGTAGAAAAGGTGTGTTACACAGCAGATTTAAATATAAAAAGGCCTGACAAAAGTTGCCTAGAAAAAGCTCAGTTTTAAGACAATGAAATTATTTTGTGTTTTAACTTGGCATGTGAAAAGGTAATTGATAAAGTAAGTTTTTTGTATCTACTTAGCAGGCAGGAAAGGACAGCACGGAGCCCATGTCCTCAGCAGTGGGACCTGCTGCTCTGGGACCTGCTGCTCCAGCACATCTGGGGTGGATTGCCGGCTCCCGCTCCCTGCCCAGCACGGCCAGGAGGGCTGAGGGCTGGTGCTCCACCAGCTTCAGGAGGAGGAAGACGTCAACACTGAGTGAGTGCCTTTTCTGAAGTAACTGGGGCAACAGTTTCAATAAACACATGGAAGCCCTGACACCAGAAATGACCTTCATTCTCTCCCTTTTTTGTGTGATAAGCCATGGGGAGGAAAAGGATAAAGGATCGGGTGCCCCCCGCGCCGGCCTGGAACTTGCTGAGGTGCCAGGTGGGCTGTGCATCTGCATCCTAGTCACAGGGACCAGAAACGGGTTCGCACGGCACAACACTGAGGTCACTCGCAAGGCCTCAAGGCCATTTGGAATGCGAGTACAGTTCACTTTAATCAACTTTCTCTCCTGGATTTGATTTAGTTCCATCTGTTTGAAAGGAAGGCCTTGAGATTAACTTCTGAGCTGTGCACACTACAAAGTTTCCAAAGAACTTTAATTACCTTGCTGATACCCCAACCATCAGCAGTGCGTCTCCTGGGGGACAGACGCATTGATCCGGACCAACAGCCAGGGAGGGGGCAGCGGGCCAGGAGTAAGAGGTCCAAACAGGGATGCTGGTTCAGTGTACACCAACCACAAAACGCCGGTGAATTCAAGAACAAAACCCCAAATGCCAATGCACCCGGCAGGACAGAGGCCAAGGGACTGGGAAAACAGGAAAATTAATCCTCAAGACCAGGCGCCACCATGGTGCCCACAACAGCTCATGCTCAGACACAGTGGACGGGCTCCTCAGGCCCAGCCAGGCACAGATCAGGCGCTACACTCCTGGCACCCACAGCGTCAGCCTGTGGGGCCTGAGGGCAAACCTCTGCGCTCCCCGTGCCCAGCAAAGGATGTGGCAAGAGTCCAAGGCTGAAATCAGTGGTCCTTTGAACATCTTTCTGAGCCACAGACTACTTACTCTCTTTGGACAAAAATCTCTCAGAGGCCTACCGTGTAACAATGAGAAAATCAAACTTCTGTTTGAGGCCAACACGGGAGCCCAAGAACATTGGACACCCCCAGAGCCTGCGGAGCCTGGCCTAAGCTCCAGGCGTCCCAAGCTACGCCCCACTCAGGAGCACAGCTGGTGCCACGCTCTAGCCCCGCGGCCTCCTGGATCTCAGAGTCACACACTGCAGACGGAGAGGGTAGAGGGCAGGCTCCACAGAGAACCCCAGCCAGGGAGTGCCAACACTGCATGCAGCCCACCAGGATGCCCGGGCATGGCAGACAGAGGCGGCGCTCCCTCCACCCACTGGCAGCTGGAAGCTCCATGTGTGCAGTCTTGACCTTCGCTTTGTTTCAAGGCACAGCACCACCCGCAGGTACCGCCTCGCACCCAGGGGAGCCACCCTAACTGTCCACGCTTGGCCCTGTCCTGCCTGCACACTCTCAGGCCTTCGGCAGACCTGCAGAGGACGTAGGAGGTGGTGGAGGCCAAATGAGGCAGCTCCCCGCAGGGGGACAGCCCCCAGGAGACATCGGGCAGGGCTGGGCAGGTCACAGGCATGCAGGCCCAGCAGTGAGACGGCCAGTGCCCCACGTGTGATCCCTCAGGCCCAGGGCCTCGGCTCGGCCACAATGTCGAGCAGAAGCGTGCGTCCTCAGCCACCCCCTCAATCTGACCGGGCCGGCTCAAAGGAGATTTTCTTCCTGCAACCCCCTGGCAGAGGCTCTAGCCTGGAATAAAACTCTTTAAATTGACCATGTTCTAAGCTGTGAGGTCAGTATCAAAAAAGATGTTTCAAAAAAAGTTATTTTCAGGTTTTTCTAAAATCCACACAATTATAGAAAAATATCACATACGTTTTAATCATAAGTAAGTGGCATGCACAGAGAATACCAATGTCAGAAGGCAAAGACATTCAATTGAGAATGCATTTAGGACATTCAAATGCTATCTAAACCAACATTAATATTATCTTAATATTAAAATAATTAACCTATGAAAAGATTTGGGTTTTCAATCCGAGAAAAGATGACACCGCCTTGAGCACCCCACACCAGCCGCATGCGATTCACTTCTGCACTCAGCTCTGCGTCGTGTTACCAGCACACGCGGGGCAGGGCAGGGCAGGGGAATCTTATGGGATACATACTTCTATCAAAAAGAAATCAAGCTTACGTTTTCAGAGGACTTTCCTCACAACCAAACTCTCAAGGGCGGTATCCCGGAAAGTAATCCAATCACCCCACAAGCGTAGGTCAAGTCACACTGCTGACAAGTGACTGCTGTTCCAACAGGTGCAAAGATATTTGAAGCTCAGATAAAGCATCGCCGCAGGGGAAGAACAGGACATCCCAGCTATTCTGGGACAATGACCCAAAACACTCCCATCAGGGCTTGGCAGGGCTCTGTGTAACTTTTTTTTTTTTTTTTGAGACGAAGTTTTGCTCTTGTTGCCCAGGCTGGAGTGCAACAGCACGATCTCGGCTCACCGCAACCTCCACCTCCCGGGTTCAAGCGACTCTCTTGCCTCAGCCTCCCGAGTAGCTGGGATTACAGGTATGTGCCACCACGGCTGGCTAGTTTTGTATTTTTAGTAAAGACAGGGTTTCTCTGTGTTGGTCAGGCTGGTCTCGAACTCCCAACCTCAGGTGATGCACCTGCCTCGGCCTCCCAAAGTGCTGGGATTACAGGCGTGAGCCACTGCAGCCGGCTTGTGTTAAGTCTTTTCACGGTGTAAAGCCTGAGGAAAGACCAGGAGACCAGGAGAGGAGTGGCCACCATACAAGAAGCATTCTCACCAATCACAGGCCTGTGGATCTACCAACACGCTTGCAGGAACAAGGGAACAGTGACCAGCATCACAGGAACAAACAGATCCTGATGTGAGCCAGCCAGAAGAGACTGGCACGTGGGCTGGGCTTGTGATGAAATGCAGGGATCGCTGTGGATGTTTTAGGTGAGAATGGATCACGGTTATGCTGTATTGGGGGAAAACACCTCACTCGCAGACACATGGTGTCTTGGATTTGCTTCTAAACAATCAGGAGGAGAGGGGGACTGATGTATTGAATGTGCACCCCACTAACCAGCGGGACTGGGGGCTTGCTGAGTTATTCTATTCCTGCAAATGCTGCCCTCTGCCTCAAAAAACATAATATAAAATAAACAGTACATCCCACCTCCCCACAGCCCAGTTGTTTTCTTCTGTGAAATCAGCTACACCAAAACAATCACATAAAAGAGTATCTGAGCGGCCGGGTGCAGTGGCTCACGCCTGTAATCCCAGCACTTTGGGAGGCCGAGACGGACAGATCACAAGGTGAGGAGTTCGAGACCAGCCTGGCCAACATGGTGAAACGCTGTTTCTACTAAAAATATAAAAATTAGCCAGGCGTGGTGGTATGCGCCTGTAATCCCAGCTACTCAGGAGGCTGAGGCAGGAGAATCGCTTGAACCCGGGGGGCGGAGGTTGCAGTGAGCCAAGATCATGCCACTGCACTCCAGCCTGGCAACAGAGCGAGACTCCGTCCAAAAAAAAAAAAAAAAAAAAGCTAAGGCTGGGCGCGGTGGCTCATGTCTGTAATCCCAGCACTTAGGGAGGGTGAGGTGGGCCGGATCACGAGGTCAAGAGATCGAGACCACCCTGGGCAACATGGTGAAACCCCATCTCTACTAAAAATACAAAAATTAGGCATGGTGGCGCATGCCTGTAGTCCCAGCTACTTGGGAGGCTGAGGCAGGAGAATCCCTTGAACCAGGGAGGCAGAGGTTGCAGTGAGCTGAGATCACGCCACTGCACTCCAGCCTAGAGACAGAGCGAGACTCTGTCTCAAAAAAAAAAAAAAAAAAAAAGAGTATTGACATGCACACCCTTAGCAGCAAAGTAAAAAGCTAACTTACTCGTGCAAACCTGTACCTCAACTAGAAAAATACTGCAAAGACGCTCTAGGAGTATTCCGGTAATAGTCCGGGCCAGGCGCGGCTCACGCCTATGGTCCCAGCACTTTGGGAGGCTGAGACAAAAGGATTGCTTGAGGCCAGGAATTTAAGACCAGCCTGGGCAACACAGTGAGACCCCATCTCTACAAAAAATAAATTAGCCAGGCATGGTGGTGCACATCTGTAGTCCCAGCTACTCAAGAGGCTGAAGCAGGAGGACCACTTGAGGCCAGGCGTTCAAGGTCGCAGTGAGCTGTGATTGCATCACTACCTTCAGCCTGGGCGACAGAGCAAGATCCTCCCTCCAAAACAACAACAACAACAGTCACCCTAGAAGAACAAAAGTACAGGTTAAAGGACACAGGTGACACACGATTTCAGAAAATGAACACCTCCCTGTGCTATGCACAGATAAAACGGACAGAATTTCTTTAGCATGAGTCCTTGGAAAAGCGAGACAGAATCTGACTTTTCCTGAGAAGACCAGACCCACACGATACCCAGCAGGGTGCAGGTCTCAGGGCTGTGCCTCAGGACTGAGGGGCCAGTGTCCACACTGGGCAGCACTCAGAGCTGTCCACGTGAAGAAACAAGTCATTTCTAACCTCAGAATCCGGCGCTGCATCACCCATTCTCAGGAGCAGTCCCTCTTCACCAAGCAAACCTTTCAGGTTCAAAGCCTTACTTTATGGCTAAAAATGAGATCTTAGCAGGTCCTTGTTTAAAACCCCCTTGAAACCGTATGTACCAAAATCACCTAAAATTTGCACATAATGCTTCAAATAAATTATCAATTATTTCTGAAGTGCTCCAGACTCTAACCCTCCCCCCACAGAAAGGCCAGAAAATCGTACAGACCCAGAACACAGAAGCAGGAGGGCCCCAGGCATTCAGCCTGCAGGACAACATGCAGAATGACATGTGCACATGTGCTGTGTATGTGTGCATGTGCTGTGTGTATGAGCATGTGCTGTGCATGTTCACATGTGCTGTATGAACATGTGCTGTGTAAGCACGTGTGCATGTGTGTGCACATGTGTTGTGTGTGCTGTGTGCACATCTATGTGTATGTGCTGTGTGCATGCATGTGCTACATGCGCACATGTGCTGTGTCTGTGCATGTGCTCTGTGTGTGCTGTGTGTGTGCGTGTGCCTTGTATGGGCACATGTGCTGTGAGTGTGCTGCGTGTGCGCATGTGCTGTGTGCATGTGCCTTGTATGGGCACATATGCTGTGAGTGCTGCATGTATGTGCTGTGTGTGCACGTGCTGTGTGTGTGCACACGTGCTATATGTGAGCATGTCCTGTGTGTGACCATGTGCCACGTGTGTGCATGTGCTGCGTGTGCGCATGTGCTCTGTGCATGCATGTGATCTGTGTGTGCGTGCATGTGCTGTGTGTGGGCATGTGCTGTGTGTGACCATGTGCCATGTGTGTATGTGTGTCTTGTATGGGCACATGGGCTGTGTGTGTGCTATGTGTGTGCATGTGCTGTGTGTGCACATGTGCTGTGTGTGTGCTGTGTGCATGTGCCTTGTATGGGCACATGTGCTGTGTGCTGCGTGGGTGCATGTGCTGTCTGTGCGTGTGCTGTGTATGCGCTGTGTGCACATGTGCTGTATGTGCTGTGTCTGCATGTGCTGTGCGTATGCCCTTGTGCTGTGTGTGCGCATGTGCTGTGTGTGCGTGTGCTCATCATGCAGACCAGCAGGCGGGGTGGTGGCGCCTGGATGGGGCAGGTGCAGGGGTCCACAAGTGGGGAGACCTTGCTGCTTAAATGCAGTCCTGCATGGATGCAGAGAATCAAGACCACAGCAGGTGGCAGGGGACCTCAGCCAGGCCCCTTCACAGCCACCTTGGGAATCCAAGGGGGATTCCGACTGCTCAGTCTGGCTTCTTCTGACACAATTTGGTACCAGTCCTTACGCATATTCTGACACACAAGATTTTAAAAAACTGAAAAAGTAACTAAACTGGCCAGGTGCAGAGGCTCACACCTGTAATCCCAGTGCTTTCCGGAGGCCAAGGCAGGAGGATCACTTGAGCCCATGAGTTCAAGACCAGCCTGGGAGACAAAACAATAAAAATTAGCAAGGCGTGGTGGCACGTGCCTGTATCCCAGCTCCTTGGGAGGCTGAGGTGGGAGGACTGCTTGAGCCTGGGAGGCAGAGGTTGCAGTGAGCCAGGATCGTGACACTGTACTCCAGACTTTTTTTGAGACTCCTTCTTTAAAAAAAAAAAAAAAAGAAAGAAAGAAAATAAACCATACTGTGTGCAGATTTCTTTCTTTTTTTCCTGCAGCCTCAGATTCCCGGGTTCAAGCAATTTTCTCTCCTCAGCCTCCCAAGTAGCTGGAACTACAGGCCTGCACCACCATGCCTGGTTAATTTTTATTTATTATTTTTATTTTCATATATATATTTTTTGAGACGGAGTCTCGCTCTGTCGCCCAGGCTGGAGGGCAATGGCGCGATCTCAGCTCACCACAACCTCCGCCTCCCGGGTTCACACCACTCTCCTGCTTCAACCTCCAGAATAGCTGGGACTACAGGCGCCCACCATCATGCCTGGCTAATTTTTTGTATTTTTAGTAGAAACGGGGTTTCACCGTGTTAGCCAGGATGGTCTTGATCTCCTGACCTCATGATCTGCCCGCCTCAGCCTCCCAAAGTGCTGGGATTACAGGCGTGAGCCACCGCGCCCGGCCAATTTTTATTTTTAGAAGTGGACTCTTGCTATGTTCCCCAGGCTGGTCTCGAACTCCTGAGCTCAAGAGATCATCCCACCGTGGCCTCCTGAAGCCCTGGGATTAAAGGCATGAGCCCCAAGCCCAGCCCGTGTGCACATTTATAAGAGCAACTAAATGTGCTCTATGTCCACACAAGCCACATCCCCTGCACCAGTCCAACCCGGGATGACCCCTCCAGCTAAGCGTGGCCTCCCCTGTCAGCCCCCAGGCTCTCCATGCCCCTCCCTATGCCATCATCAGCTGGCAGGCACGCCTCACTATCCCCCCAGCCGCCTAGCGCCACACCCAGGATGAGCCCCAGCCTCCCTGACCCCCGCACCTCCCAGGCTCTGAATCGCCTCCACTTTGTTTTTCGTCCAGCTGCCAAGTAGCCTTTAGGACAGATCTGTGGTCGCGCCACAGACCACTCACTGCCTGCAGACCAGACCAGAACCCTGCCCTCCGGAGGCCCCAACAGGAGGGGAGGCCAACCAAAGACACCCCCGCTGGATGCCCACCCCTGCAGCTGCCTCGCTGGCCAGGTGCACTGACACATCTGCCCCCACGAAGCTGCACTCTTTGAGCACAGACCCCACAGCACGCACAATCCAGCGGCTCCAAGTGTATCCGTAAGTGCCTGAACGCTCTGATGAAGACTCAGGGCAGAGAAGCCGGGGAGGCACCCCTGTGGGAACCACACACATGGAGCTGCTCACCTGCACAGCCCCTCCCGCAGCACCCCCAGCTCCCCCAGCACCCCCAGCTCCTCCGGCTCCCCCAGCTCTGCCTGCCCTGCTTGCTGCTCCTGCATCTTGGCAGCGTACATCTCTGAGTTCCTGCAGGGCCGCTTGGTGCTGACGCTCCAGGAGCAGGACCTTGGCACCCACCCTGTCCAGGGCTTTGGTCCTCTCTTCCTCCAGCAGGCGTCTCTGATTGCACAGGGCTGCGACCAGCTCCTTCTGTCCAGGAAACATCGAGATGTGCCACATACCCACGCAAGGCACGGAAGGTGCACATGCTCCACATGCTTCCTCTGACTAAATCAGGCCGTGGTTTGAAACACACACTTCATGTGTGATATGCAAGTTCCTCCTTTCTGAATATTCTTTCAGAACTTCATTTTCTTTAAACCAAACAAACCAAGAAAACCTAATTTTAAATCCACAGCTTGGGAACAAGTGCTATTCTCCAAAGCATCTGTTTGCCTGTGATCAAAACTGGGAACGAAAGGAAACTGAAGCTGGCATCTGAGGACTGGCCTGGAGGGCAGCTCCCAGCAGCATCAGACCCCCGTCTAATTTTGTCCAGAAAGACAACATGGCTCCAGCTTCTCTCAAGAGGCACCTCCCAAGCTCAGCTCCCAGCAGCATCAGACCCCTGTCTAATTTTGTCCAGAAAGACAACATGGCTCCAGCTTCTCTCAAGAGGCACCTCCCAAGCTGGGAGCAGTGGCTCATGCCTGTAATTCCAACTACCTGGGAGGCCAAGGCAAGAGGATCTCTTGAGCCCAAGAGTTCGAGACTAGCCTGGGCAACACAGGGAGACCCTGTCTCTTAAAAAACAAAAAAGAAACAAAACACATCCCCAGGACTCCCTGACACGTGGTGAAGACAAGGACAGGACACAGAGGCCTGAGACAGGCAACTGACTGCACCTTACTCAGGAGAGCAGAGGGAGCCTGAACATGTTCTGCTTTCTAGGAATTCCCCCAAGATCGCATGCTCAGACCACACAAAACAGACAGCCTGAAACATAACATGAAACCCTCACAGCGATTAAAGAAGGTTCCACTTTTCTCCTGTTCTTACACAGAGCTGAAGGAAAGCAAACAATAAGCCAACGCTTTGGAGCCTCACAACCATTCCTCACAGTCAGTAAGGAGGAAGCCCTCCCGTGGCATGCTGGTATCGGGAAATCAACGTATCTACCTTATCCAAGCTGGCAATTTCCTAGTTTATAGTTTGGAACATGTACTTCTTAAACGTCTGACAAGGTATTGATCTGCCAGAACAACCATTTCTAACTGCCTCATCAGCTCTAGCCCATGCCCCATCCACCCTGCAGCCAGGCCTATGCATCCCCTTCCTGCAGGGAGATAGGCCAGCCCCAGCGGCTCCACATGCTCAACAGAGCAGACTCATCTATTTCAAGGCGAGAAAACCTCAGAGACCTCACTAAGGGCAGAGAAAGCACAAGGCGTGTGTGATACGACAACACGTGTCCTTTCCTGAGTCACAGGCACTGCAGCTTCTGCAGTCGGGCGCCAGCCCAGGGCAAGAGGGACTTCGCCAGAAATTCTTCTTCATGATAAAAACTTGAAGTGCCTGTCAAATGAACCATCACTGCTCTTTTTTTTTTTTTTTTTTTTTTGAGACAGTCTTGCTGTGTCTCCCAGGCTGGAGTGCACTGGTGCGATCTCGGATCACTGCAAGCTCCGCCTCCTGGGTTCACATCATTCTCCTGCCTCAGCCTCCCAAGTAGCTGGGACTACGGACGTCCGCCACCACCCCTGGCTAATTTTTTTTCGGATTTTTAGTAGAGACGGGGCTTCACTGTGTTAGCCAGGATGGTCTCGATCACCTGACCTTGTGATCTGCCCGCCTCGGCCTCCCAAAGTGCTGGGATTACAGGTGTGAGCTATTTTTGTTTTTTTTTTGAGACAGGGTCTCACTCTGTTACAGCCCAGGCTGGAGTGCAGTGGCACAGTCTTAGCTCACCCTGCAGCCTCGACTTCCTGGGCTCAAGCAATCCTTCTGCTTCAGCTTCCAAAGTAGCTGAGACTACAGGTGCGTGCCCCCATGCCCGGTGAATTGTTTTTATTTTTTGTAGCCCACAGGCTGGTTTCAAACTCCTGGGCTCAAGTAATCCAACTGCCTCAGCCTCCTAAACTGCTGTGATTACAGACGTGAGCCATTGTGCCTGGCCCATCACTGCTCTTGAAATGTAGCAAAAGGGTTTTATTTCAGGAAACATCAATAAAGGAGGGGACCAAGGCTCTGAATACACAACATGACCATCAGATCTTCCCACAGCAGCCTGGAAACCAAGTCTTCTGCAGAGGTGCTGGTCAGCCTTGAGGAATACTCCAAAGCCCACAAAATCCCCCACCAAGGTCTAGGCCCTCCCACATACGTACGAGAGCAAAGCCTTTAACAAGGTGCCTGTGATCAAAATAACCCTTCAACTCAGTGTTTTAAAGCCCAGCTTAGGCCAGGTGCGGTGGCTCATACCTGTAATCCCAGCACTTTGGGAGTCAAGGCGGGTGGATCGCCTGAAGTCAGGAGTTCGAGACCAGCCTGGCCAACATGGTGAAGCCCAGTCTCTACTAAAAATACAAAAATTAGCCGCGCATGGTGGCAGGTGCCTATAATCCCAGCTACTTGGGAGGCTGAGACAGAAGAATCACTTGAACCAAGGAGGCGGAGGTTGCAGTGAGCCAAGATTGCGCCACTGCACTCCAGCCTGGCGAAAGAGTGAGACTCCGGCTCAAAAAAAAAAAAAAAAAGCCCAGTTCACAAAGAGACCAGAAGTCCCCACTGATCTCGGCAGCCTGTGAGACACACAGACACCCACACAGGCACACACAGCACGCACGCAGACACGTGACACGCGGTGGAAACACACAGGCAGCGGGGAGAGGCCTGCCCTGGGCTGGGGCAGGGCGCTGGCGCCTTACCTGGTGCACTCCCTGCAGCTCGTGAGCCACGGTTCCGGCGAGCTCTGTGCTTGCTTCGGTTCGCAGGTGGTCCCGCACAGACTGTAGCTCCCCGTCATGTTTCCGCTTCAGTTTCTCCAACTCTTGAGTCAAAATCGTTTGGTGAAGAGAGTCCTTTTTCCGCAGTTGTTCCTCAAAGTCTGCTCGTAAGAGCTCTAGGGCCTGCCTGTGCTCCTCACGGATGGTCTGAAATTCAGACAGGTAACAGGATTCCAAAGAATCAAGGCTGGACAGATGTCTGGTCTCCAGAGCGCTGAGGTCGGCAGCGTGTTTTGTCTGCAGTTCGGCCACACGTGCAGCCAGCAGAGCCCCCTGCTTGCTCTCTAAGGAGGCTGTCAGCTCGCCCAACGCGGCCTGGTGTCTGGCCTCGAGCTCCGCCGTCACTGACAGGAGCTGCTGCTGGTGTCTCTTCTGGAGGAGCTGCAGCTCGCGGGCATGCTGCTCCTGGGCCTCCTGCAGGAAGGCATCTTGTTCCGCACTGAATTTCTCGGTGATCTCTTTACGTTCCTCTAAAAACCTGCAGCAACAAAGTGAACACAGGACAGTTAAACATGCATCAGGAAGCATTGACCCTTGCAAAAGCCAAGTCAGTTTCCCACAGGAAACGCCACTTCAACTGTTCAGGTCATCGTTTCGGGATTTTAACTGCTCTTACTACTTTTCCCTCGACCACCAGAAATAGTAAGTGGGAGAGTGAAGAGGCCCCATGAAGCCAGAGGAGCCCAGAGGCCAAAGACCAAAGCCATGGGAGTCGCCAGGTCACAGACCACAGGTAGGAACCAGCGCCCTCAGCAAGAGATGGCACACACACATCCCCGCCAGAGCCATGCACGGCAGGCACAACCGACCTCCTACTCACACCACAGCGTCCGAGCCAGCTCCCAACCAAGAATCCCAAGGTAATCTCTGCTCCTCAACAGGGAAGGGGCACTGCCCATGGGGAGGGCGAGGCCTGAGAACCCCATAGCAGTGAATAGAACCCCATGGCAGTGAATTGAACTCCATGGCAGTGAATTGAACCCCAAGGCAGTGAATAGAACCCCACGGCAGTGAATAGAACCCCACGACAGTGAACAGAACTCCATGGCAGGGAATAGAACCCCACGGGAGTGAACAGAACCCCACGGCAGTGAACAGAACCCCACGGCAGTGAACAGAACCCCACGGGAGTGAACAGAACCCCACGGCAGTGAACAGAATCCCACGGGAGTGAACAGAACCCCATGACAGTGAACAGAACCCCACGGGAGTGAACAGAACCCCACGGCAGTGAGGAGAACTCCATGGCAGTGAACAGAACCCCACGGGAGTGAACAGAACCCCACGGCAGTGAACAGAACCCCACGGCAGTGAACAGAACCCCACGGGAGTGAACAGAACCCCACGGCAGTGAACAGAACCCCACGGCAGTGAGGAGAACCCCACGGCAGTGAATGAATAGAACCCCACGGCAGTGAACAGAACCCCATGGCAGTGAACAGAACCCCACGGGAGTGAACAGAACCCCACGGGAGTGAACAGAACCCCACAGCAGTGAGGAGAACCCCATGGCAGTGAGGAGAACCCCATGGCAGTGAATGAATAGAACCCCATGGAAGTGAACAGAACCCCACGGCAGTGAACAGAACCCCACAGCAGTGAACAGAACCCCACAGCAGTGAGGAGAACCCCACGGCAGTGAGGAGAACCCCATGGCAGTGAGGAGAACCCCATGGCAGTGAGGAGAACCCCATGGCAGTGAGGAGAACCCCATGGCAGTGAATGAATAGAACCCCATGGAAGTGAACAGAACCCCATGGCAGTGAACAGAACCCCACGGCAGTGAACAGAACCCCACAGCAGTGAACAGAACCCCACGGAAGTGAACAGAACCCCACAGCAGTGAGGAGAACCCCATGGCAGTGAATGAATAGAACCCCATGGAAGTGAACAGAACCCCACGGGAGTGAACAGAAACCCACGGCAGTGAACAGAACCCCACGGGAGTGAACAGAACCCCACGGCAGTGAGGAGAACCCCATGGCAGTGAATGAATAGAACCCCATGGAAGTGAACAGAACCCCATGGCAGTGAACAGAACCCCACGGGAGTGAACAGAACCCCACGGGAGTGAACAGAACCCCACAGCAGTGAATAGAACCCCATGGCAGTGAATGAATAGAACCCCATGGAAGTGAACAGAACCCCGTGGCAGTGAACTAAGGAGGTGCAGGCGGCACTCAGGGCCAAAGACAGAGGCAGGGAGAGTCCTCACAGAAGGACCTGCTCCCATCAGGAGGCCAAAGAGCCTGGAGCTGGAGGGTCCTGCAAAATGCCAAGGCCTCCAATGGGCACTGGCGACATAGGACGGATGGCAAGAGGCACGGGCACCTCTGCGCCTGGAAGCCTCTCCTGAGGGCCTCCTTGGTTCAGCTCTACCACGAAGTGCATGTCGTAGCCTGGTGAGAAGAGCATCCTGCTCGTGTTCATGCAGCCCCAGTGACCTGAACGTGAGTTTCTCCAATTCCTAAGCAGGGCCCTGTGCGGCTCTGGTTGCTGGGGAAGGGCTGGGTGGGGCAGACAGATGAGAAGGGTACAGCCCAGGGACTGAGGCTCGCAAAAAGGGTCAGCACCAACAGGCAAAGAACCCAATCACTTTCTAAACCTCTTGAAAACTTCAAAGAAGAGTGTGTGTGTTTTAGAAAAACATGCTTATTTTTAAAAATCACCTGTTTAAGTTAAAAAAAACACAAAAATGCTTAGTGGATAAACTCCATGTCCTTATGACGCCTATAAAAGAAATTTAGCTTCTGCTGTTCAAATCTTAAAACACATGAAGAACAACAGAGACAATGACTGATCCCCGCCCCTGACACCCACCCAGGGAGTGCAGACTTGGGGGGCTTCGGGGCGGCGGCTGCCAGCCTGCCTGTCCAAACACAAAGCTGTCCCACTGTGGCCGGGGGGCTTCGAGGTGGTGGCTGCCAGCCTGCCCGTCCAAGCACAAAGCTGTCCCCATTGCGGCCTGGGGGCTTCGGGACAGCAACTACCAGCCTGCCCGTCCGAGCACAAAGCTGTCCCACTGCGGCCGGGGGGCTCCGGGACGGCGACTGCTAGCCTGCCCGTCCGAGCACAAAGCTGTCCCACTGCGGCCAGGGGGCTTCGGGACGGCAACTACCAGCCTGCCCGTCCGAACACAAAGCTGTCCCACTGCAATTAGGCTGAAAACCTAGAGCGCCACACCTTGTTCCAGCTCCCTCCAGACCTTTTCGCCCAGTGGAGCCCACAGCGCCTCCTCCCAGGAGCCTGCCCACCTTCTACCCTCCACGGTGTCTGGCCTCACAGGGACTGCAGATGGCATCACTGCAAACCCACCTGCTCCGGGCCAGCATCAGCTGCAGGGCGCAGTCTTCCTTCACGTGGAGCGCGGCAAGCTCCCCGTCCTGGGCTGTGGGCGTCTCCCGCCCACACTGGCTGCAATGCAGGGCGTCGTCTGAAGTGAGGTCCTGTTCCAGCTGCTGCAGGCGACCCTGCTGCTCCGTCAAGGACCTCTCCAGATCCAGGATCTGGGCTGCCTGTTGGTCCTGAAGCTGCCTCATTTCAGCTTCTCGAAGCTCAAACTTGTTTATGATGGTCTGTTTCTCGGATTCAGCCTTTTCTCTCAGTTCAAGTAGCATCAACGTTAACTTCTCCTCAGCTTCCCGCTGTAGCTCCTCCTTCATAACTTTCCAGTCCGTTTCTTTTCTTTGGAATTCCTGTTTCATCAGCTCAGTCTTTTGCTTAGCATTATTTAGTTCCTTCTGGTGGTCTTCAATTAGATTGTGTTTTACCTACAGACAACATAATTTCATTTAGGAGGAAAGACGCTAATGGAAGAGATTATTAGAAGAGACAACCCAAACCCACCTCTGAAGACAGGGAATTTTCACCACACACACACACCCATTACGCTGCACACAGCAACGGGAATGATTCTAATGTTGATGACAATGCAAGAAACCTAAAGTGGACAAGTCTAAAACTAAATAAAATGCCTCGTACATCCTGGCACCGAGAACCGACTGTTTTTTATCTCTGGAGCCCGTGGCCTTGACAGCAACCAACAACCGAAGGCAGCACACATCAGCCGCGCAAAGGCAGCAGCCGGAGGCTTCTTTGTTCAGACCAAGACCAGTGGCAGGACTCAGACCGGCCGCAGGCCTCTGTTAGGGGAACGCCTACCCCACAGATAGCGCTGGGCCACTGCAGCAAGCACGACCGGATGCCCAGGAGGCAAGAGCAGCCAATGGTGTGATGCTCCCGATCTGTACAAGGTCAACGCCAGGACAATGAAAGACCTTGAGCAAGGGGTGGACGAACTGCAAGGCACACTGTAAAGGGATCCTGTGCAGAGGGGGATGAAGGAGAATGCAGAGGGCAAATATCCTAACCTTTTTTTTTTTTTGAGACAGGGTCTGTCGCCCAGGCTGGAGTGCAGGGGCACAATCACAGCTCACTGCAGCCTCGAACTCCTGGGCTCAAGCAATCCTTTATAGAGACAGGTTTCTGCATGTTGCCCAGGCTGATCTTGAACTCCTGAGCTCAAGCAATCCGCCTGCCTCAGCCTCCCAAAGTGCTGGGATTGTTACAGGTGTGAGCCACCGTGCCTGACTTCCTGACTTTCAAAGAGAAAGAAAGTAGGTCAATAAACTACTGAACTCATCAAAAAGAAACAAACAAAAAACCCAAAAAAAGGCATGTAAGATTGACCTCCACTCCTTATTTAAAAATTAAGTTATTAAAGTTTAGGGTGCTACTTCTGGTGATGCCTGTGCACCTCGCCAGACCAGCCCTCCAGAGACAACCACTATGAACTGAACAGAACGTACAAAAAAACCTGAAGGCTGTGGAGAGATCCACAAGCAGACAGACCCTGCAGAGGGCTGGACATTCAGAAGGAAGAAACGGCACTGGGCCATGGTTCTTTTTCCAGCTTTTCAGTAAGAGTAGTATCTGTCCATGCCCCACACACAGAAATCCCAAATCCCTCACGTGAGCCAGAGTAACTGTAGAGTGAGGGAGGAAAGAGAGCTGCAACGCCTGGGAAGGAACCCGCCCACGTCTCAGGCTGACCCCGATCTGTACGTACGAGGGGCAGACTCCAAAAGCAAGCAAGCCGGCTAAAGCTACAAGAACTGAATTAACACCATGCCGCAGCCCAGCGCAGACTCAGGGGAGCATGGAGTCTGAAGTCACCCAAGTGAACTGCCTGCTGCAACAGAAAACTAACACTCTCCAGAGGAGCAGGACAGAACCCAAAGTCTCCAAATCTATCACTCACAGTGTCCAGGATGCAACCTGAACCCAGCTGACCCACAAATAAGCAGGAAAACGTGACCCCTGCTGAAGAGAAAACACAATCAATGGAAACCAACACCAAGACAAAACAGATCATAAAATCTGCAGAGAAGGATTTTAAACATCTTTAAATCCTGAACAAGAAACCTGTCACCTTAGACTTTTTTTTGCCACAAAAATACTCCTCAAGAATCAAGGTAAAATAGACTTCAAAAAACGGAGAAGATGTGTGCAGTACAGCAAGAGATGCTGAAGGAGATCCTTCACGCTGAAGGGAATGACGCCAAACACTCAGATCTTCAAGAAATGAAGAGCACCAGAAATGGCAAGTATAAGGCCATTTTTCCTCTTAATTTCTTTCAAACACATGTTTTCCAAAGCAAATCTCCTGACACTGCAAGAGGTGGATGTGATGTCTAGTCTATGAAAACTGCAGCACAGAAGACGAAGCGGAGGTGACAAAAGCACCTGTGCAGTTAGAGGTCACAGTTTACACAACGCAGCATCATGGTGACTCTCAGTAGACTGTACTGATAAAAGACAAGGTTAAGAATGTGTATTCTTTTTTTTCTCTTTTCTTTGAGATGGAGTCTCGCTCTGCCGCTCAGGCTGGAATGCAGTGGCGTGATCACGGCTCACTGCAACCTCTGCTTCCTGGTTTCAAGCGATTCTCCTGCCTCAGGCCCCCGAGTAGCTGGGATTATAGGCATGCACCACCATGCTCGGCTAATTTTTTTATTTTATTTTTTAGTAAAGACAGGGTTTCCCCATGTTGGCCAGGCTGGTCTCAAACTCCTGACCTTGGGTGATCCACCCGCCTCCCAAAGTGCTGGGATTACTGGCCTGAGCCACCATGCCGGGCCAAGAATGTGTATTTTAATCCCTGGAGCAACTATTAAAAACATAATGCAAAGAGGAATAACTTAATATGTCAACAGATACATTAAAATCAGTTCTAGAAAATATTCAAATAATCCAAAAACACAAGAAAAAAGAAAAAGCAGAACCATGACCACCAGACGCATCTCACAGAAAATGAACAGTGAAACGGGAAGACCTAAATCAACCACATCAGTAATTACATTAAACATTTATAGACTCAGCACTGCAACTGAAAGGCAGAGATTATCAGAATGGATTAAAAATTGCCAACTATGGCCAGGTGTGGTGGCTCACGCCTGTAATCCCAGCACTTTGGGAGGCCGAGGTGGGCAGATCACGAAGTCAGGAGATTGAGACCATCCTGGCTAACATGGTGAAACCCCGTCTCTACTAAAAATATAAAAAATTAGCTGGGCGTGGTGGCAGGCGCCTGTAGTCCCAGCTACTCGGGAGGCTGAGTCAGGAGAATGGCGTGAACCTGGGAGGCGGAGCTTGCAGTGGGCAGATATCGCACCACTGCACTCCAGCCTGGGCGACAGAGCAATATTCCGTCTCAAAAAAAAAAAAAAAAAAAAAGCCGGCGCGGTGGCTCACGCCTGTAATCCCAACACTGTGGGAGTCCGAGGCAGGCGGATCACGAGGTCAGGAGATCGAGAACATCCTGACTAACACGGTGAAACCTCATCTCTACTAAAAATGTAAAAAAAAACTAGCCAGGCATGGTGGCGGGCGCCTGTAGTCCCAGGTACTCGGAGAGGCTGAGCCAGGAGAATGGCATGAACCCGGGAGGCGGAGGTTGCAGTGAGCCGAGATCGTGCCACTGCACTCCAGCCTGGGCAACAGAGTGAGATTCCGTCTTTAAAAAAAAAAAAAAAAAAAAAAAAAAAAAATTGCCAACTATATGCTGTCCACATAAAATGCACTTTACTTTGAATAGATTAAAAGTAGGCCAGGTGCAGTGGCTCACATCTGTAATCCCAGCACTTTGGGAGGCCGAGGCGGGTGGATCACTCGAGCCCAAGAGCTTGAGACCAGCCTGGACAACACGGCAAAACCCCATCTCTACAAAAAATACAAAAATTAGCTCAGCACGGTAGTGTGCACCTGTACTCCCAGTTACTTGGGAGGCTGAGGTAGGAGGATCCCTTGAGCCTGGGAGGAAGAGGCTGCAGTGAGCCAAGACTGTGCCACTGCACTCCAGCCTGGGCAATAGCCTGTCTCAAAAAAAAAAGAAAAAAAAAAAAAAGTAAAACAAATAAAAAAAGATACACCAGACAAAAGGCACATGAAGGTTGGAATGACTGTATTGATAAAAGACGAGGCTGGGTACGGTAGCTCACGCCTGTAAACCCAAAAATTTGGGAGGCTGAGGCGGGCAGATCATGAGGTCAGGAGTTCGAGACCAGCCTGGCCAACATAATGAAACCCCGTCTCTATTAAAAATACAAAAATTAGCCGGGTGTGGTGGCACGTGCCTGTAGTCCCAGCTACTCGGGAGGCTGAGGCAGCAGAATCGCTTGAAACCGGGAGGCGGAGGGTACAGTGAGCCAAGATCGCGCCTCTACACTCCACCCTGGCGACAGAGTGAGACTCCGTCTCAAAAAAAAAACCAAAAAGAAAAAACAAAAAAAAAAAACAGGTGTATTTTTGGACAGAATACTACAAGACAGAAAAGGGTGAATTTTTAGGAAGACATTACAATCACAAATGTGTACACGTGTAACAACAGAGCTTCCACATACTCAAAACAAGAATTAAAATTAACAAGAGAGAAATCCACAGTCCTCTCCCCATAATTGATATAAGGAGGTAAAATGGTGGCCTGTGAAAAGCATAAAGACATGAGCATCAAAAAGTCACCTGGAGCCAGGTGCGGTGGCTCACGCCTGTAATCCCAACACTTTGGGAGGCCAAGGCGGGCATATCACTTGAGATCAGGAGTTTGAGACCAGCCTGGCCAACATGGTGAAACCCTGTCTCTACTAAAAATACAAAAATTAGCTGGGCATGGTTGGGTGCAGTGGCTCACACCTGTAATCCCAACACTTTGGGAGGCTGAGGCAGGTGGATCAAGAGGTCAGGAGATCGAGACCATCCTGGCTAACACGGTGAAACCTCGTCTCTACTAAAAATACAAAAGAAAAAAAAAATTAGTCAGGCATGGTGACGGGCACCTGTCTTCCCAGCTACTCAGGAGGCTGAGGCAGGAGAATGTCATGAACCCAGGAGGCAGAGCTTGCAGTGAGCTGAGATTGCGCCACTGCGCTCCAGCCTGGGTGACAAAGCGAGACTCCATCTCAAAAAAAATAAAAAAAAATAAAAAAAATTAGCCAGGCATGGTGGTGTGTACCTGTAATCCCAGCTACTAGGGAGGCTGAGGCAAGAGAATCACTTGAACCCGGGAGGTGAAGGTTGCAGTGAGCTGAGATCGCGCCACTGCGCTCCAGCCTGGGCGACAGAGCAAGACTCAGTCCCCCCCCCAAAAAAAAAAAAAAAAAAACAACAACAACAACAACAACAACAAAAGTCACTTGGGAAGTCTGTCTTCAGCCAACAGTGCCAGAGAAGGCCACACACTGGTGGCTGCAGGTGCCATCGGCACATGACCATCGGCCCACCTACCGCCTGCCCAGCTCCCCACAGGGCTCCACCCTTACCTCTATTTTGCTGGAAGTCCTTACCAACACCTGCATTTAACAAACAGCATGGGATCAGACTTGCAGGTCATCATAGCTTCCTATGAAGCTGTCTCTTGATGGAGAATGAAAATCATTCTCAGGAAGACATTCACAGGGAGAAGCAAAGGGGTGGGAGAAGCAGGACACAAATAGAAATGAAAACACTGTCACAAGCATGAGGTTGAGTCAGAACACACATGACAAGACATGACAATTTCAGTCACTTTAACTCCACTGCTCCAGCACGGGACGGACCCTGAGCTGCCCTGTCGGTTCACCTGAACTCCACTGCTCCGGCACGGGACGGACCCTGAGCTGCCCTGTCGGTTCACCTGAACTCCACTGCTCCGGCACGGGACGGACCCTGAGCTGCCCTGTCGGTTCACCTGAACTCCACTGCTCCGGCACGGGACGGACCCTGAGCTGCCCTGTCGGTTCACTTGAACTCCACTGCTCTGGCACAGGACGGACCCTGAGCTGCCCTGGCTGTAACCAAGCCCGTCGGGCCATGTGGAGGCTGCTGTCATGTTGCTTTGTCATCGTTTATGACGGCATGGCAGTGTCCTCACACTTGCAAATGGCGAGGAAGGGAGTCAGAGGGTGCCTCTTCCACAGGTGCAAAACAGCACAGGAAGAGCCTGGGGAACGTGGATGCAATTTAAGACTTGGGGTGAGCATCAGAGGCCAGCCACGTGCTTGGCACCCGGGCTTGTGCCTCCTCCCAGAGCCCTCTTAGGACACCTGGACAGTTTCCCTAAGAAATCTTGACTCAGAGGGCCGGGTGTGGTGGCTCACACCTGTAATCCCAGCACTGTAGGAGGCCAAGGCAGGCAGATCACTTGAGGTCAGGCATCTGACACCTGCCTGGCCAACAAGGTGAAACCCTGTCTCTACAAAAAAATACAAAAATTAGCCAGGCATGGTGGCATACGTTTGTAATCCCAGCTATCAGGGGACCACTTGAAATCAGGAAGCAGAGGTTGCAGTGAGCTGAGACTGTGCCACTGCACTCCAGCCTGGGCAACAGAATGAGACTGTCTCAAAACAAAACAAAACAAAAAGAAATCTTCACTCAGAACTTCACTTTCGCCCCTGTGCTGACCCTGACGAGATTCTATCCAACCGCCACCCACTACTGGCATTGCCAGGAATAGTTTCAAGAATTTATGGGACTGTCGCCCTTACAAATGTGGCACGTACAGCACTGGGCTGTCCGCAGGACGCCCCTCCATACACAAGGATACAAGCCTTCCAGGTGGAAGAGAGCGAGGACTCGGGCGGGAAGCACTGGGCTGTGGAGTCATGACTCACCTTCTCCAAATCGTCCTTCAGACGGGTTTCATGCTGCAACTTCTCGTACAAATTTCTATTTTCTATTTTTAGGAGTTCAATTTCTTCCTTGAGCTCAGTCTGAAGAAGCGAAAGTTGCACCTTGTGCTCAGTTTCCAGACCCAAGACTCTAGCTGCCACCTCTGTGTCGGCCTCCAAGTCCCCGTCCTGCACACCCTGGAGATGCACCCAGGGAAGCTCTGTGTGGAAAAGGAGCAGGGAAGACAGTCAGGCCGGTGCCGGCCCTCGATGGAGCCCACAGTCCGCACAGGCAGAACGGCAACCTATAAATGCTTCTGACAGCAGACACTGTGGATTTTCAAGCTCTGTGCTGACTCAGGGATGAAACCAGGCACGGCTCTCTCAAGTCTCCCCTCCCTTTTGGGACACCTCCATGCTGCCCCAGCACAGTGCCGTCCCGAGTCACAGGGATGTCCTGGGCCCACAAGACAGCCACACGACCCGCCCAGGCTACTCCTTCAGGTCAGGTGTGACATGTGACCCTCCATGAGTTCCTGAGTGAGCCTCATGCCTGTGACCAGATGTGGGCACACATGTGTCACCCAGGGTCTATGAGGCAGCCACAAGGACAGGGCCTGAGCTCAGGGGCCTGCCAGGGTTCCTGTCCCAGCACCTCCCCCTGCTGTTCTGTGCCCGAGCACGCTACCCCCACCGGCCCATCTCTTCTTCTGCAGAAGAGGAAAAAAGCAGAAGGGACTAGGTGCTAGCCAGGCACCAGTGGTGCCAACGACCATGGGCATCAAGGGGTGGCTGTGGGGACAATTGTGGTGCAGGACAGGCAGGAGTGAGGACCAGATGCAGGCACCGCTGCACCACCCCCAGCTTGAAGGAGGCCCAGGCAGGCCCAGGCTTCTCTCAACTTGGCCACAGCCCAGAATGGAGTCAGATCACACACCTCCCAGCAGGACCCGCAGCCTCAGCCCCTCACCCCCACCATGGACGGCAGCCCCACCATCAGCACAGTCCACGCCAGTGGCCAGGGCTGCCTGCCCCTCCTGGAACCCGTCAGTGGCCACTGTCCGGCGCCATGGGACCGTGACTCTGGGATGACTGCAGTTTCCTCTCCGTCACCTTCTGACCCCACAGCCCTGTGCCCCGTGCCCTGTCTAGGCATCCCACCTTCTGACCCCACAGCTCTGTGCCCCGCGCCCTGCCTGGACATCCCACAACCTTAGTCTGACTAGGCGAGCTGGGGTACCTGGGCCTGCTGGGAGCAGAGCAGGATCCTGGAAAAGCCTCCCCTGGGCCCAGTGGACACACATTCTCCCTCCAGAGGTGAATGGTCACCATGTCCATCCAGCAATCCCCATGACCCCCAGGGTGGCCGCCCAGGTCAGACCTGCCCTGCTGGGGCGATGGCCCAGGACACGCACTCCTGCCCAGCCAGTGACCCCGCCTCTAACGCCAAACCCTCATCAGGACACACTCTGTTGCGGTGCCAGCCCCAGAAGAAGAGGTCGGAGCACTCAGCTGCTTCACGGAGGACTTGGATCGAACCCAGGCACCCAGTCTCCCCGAGAACGTCCCCCAGACCCGGGACCTGCCGACACCATGGCGAGGCGGGAGGGGCCCACCTTGGCTGTGCCCTTCAGAGGGCTCCAGACGCCACCCGTGTCCCAATGCTGAAGTCTCTACGCAGCATCTGTCTGAGACATGCCCCTCGTTCTGGATGCAGAGGGGAGACTCCAGCACTTCCAACTGGTGCCTGTGGCTTTCTTCTAACTCCGCCTGGAAGCGTGGCAGGCTCTCCTACAGAGAAACCACGTGGGACAAGCATGTTAGTGAGCCAAGCTACCTCGCTCGCAGCTATAACCCTCAAAGGTGTTTCCTGCTATGCACAAAGAAAACTCAAACCTCACTAGGTTCATGAGACCACACGCTGCACCCTGGTGAACCCCGCCAGCCCACTGGCGTGCTTACATGCTCTCCCGCCCACACCCGTCTCTCAGCCAGGCCTCCGGAAGACATACAGGAATTGGTGGCACTGACAGGGACTGGTGCTCCTCAGGGCGGCAGGGCCCTGGACCGGGCAGACCTCTCCTCAATTCTCTCAGCAGCAAGGTCGGTAGGGCATGTGCCCCTCGCGTCTCTCCTGGTGGCCTCACATCTCAGGGCTGGGCTCTCAAGGCCAGCCTCCTGTGACCACTGCCCACTAACAGCTGTGTCCTCATCACACCCACGCGCAGAGGCAGGGGTTGGCTCTCAGGGGATACACGATTGCCTGGTGGGGCTACCCACCCCAGCCCTTCCTGGGTTCTCTCTGGTGCAAGGCCTGCTCGTGGGAAGGTCCTGGCTGCCTGTTCCAGCTGGGCCCTTGCCCTTCTCTGGCATTTCCCCCATAGCCTCTTGTGCAGCAAATTCTGTGTTGGGGTCCGCTTTGCAGGGAACTCAAACTGGCACACAGCCCGCTGCCACCCTGGCCTGGACACCCTGTGGCCTCCAGCAGGCCCAGGGACCCTGCTCCAGAGTGAGGGCTCCTGGCCGCTGAGCCCAGATGCCCCGAGTTCCCCTCCACTGGTTCCACCGTGCAACAAGCCACGCGGTGCTGCCCCTGCATCTCCTCCCTGCCCTCCCATGTGTCCCCCAGAGCCCAATGCCAGTCCCCTGCGTCTCCTCCCTGCCCTCCTGTGTGTCCCCCGGAGCCCGACACCGGCCCCCTGCGTCTCCTCCCTGCCCTCCCGCGTGTCCCCCGGAGCCCAACGCCGGGCTTGCTCATGCTGCACAGCAAGTGCTCCACAGCCACACGTACTGCTGGGCACCACACTGGCAGCACAGACCCAGAACAGTCTATCATCCCAGAAGCTCCGTTTGAACAGTTTGCCCCACAGAAGTTAAAGGTGACAGAAGTCGCAGCATGGAAGCAACTCAAGGAAGAAACACAAAAGCCAGCAGACGCTCCGTGTGGACTCAAAGCAAAGACACAATTTCACACCCTTCGAACTGCCACTGTCAAGTCTGACGAATGCAGCCCACTGCAGGGTGGAGGCCTTGCCCACAGCCAGGGCATCCCGGGGCTGAGGGAGGGGCTCCAGCTCCCCCGGCCACCCCCTTTCCTGATCAAACAGTGCATGGTGAGGCCCACCGCGGAGCAGCAGTGAAGTCGGGGCAGCATCCGCAAGCAGCCTTCCTCCCCTGGACAAGGTGGGAGGGACGGAAACACAGGCTCTATAATGTGGAAGACGCAGGGCTGGAAGGTCAAGAGCACAGGACTCCCCCACTTCTCAGCGTGCGGCCAATTACCTTATGTCGCTCAGGCTCGAGTTCATCAACGTGATCTTTTCTTCCTTTCTCAGGTTTCTCTTCTAAACCCACACAGGACAACCTGAAGGGAAAACATTTTATAAAAGCTTTACACACGTACCCCTTTTCCATGTGTGCACCATTCCCTCCCCAGGACCGACTGCTCACAGCAGAGGCGCCTCCTCGTGCTTCCAGTCAAGGACGGGCAATGCCCATGTGCAGGGAACCATGGCAGTCAAAGCCAGAGACACGGCACAGGGACATGCAGGTCTGGAAGAGAGTGTGCCCGCCACTGACTCTCTCTCTCTCTCTCTCACACACACACACACACACACACACACACACACACACGCACGCCTGGAGGAGAGCACCCCTGCCACCAACACACACACACACGCCTGGAGGAGAGCGCCCCCTGCCACCAACACACACACATGCAGGCCTGGACAAGAGCGTGCCCACTGACTCATGCACACACACACATATGCTGGCCTAGACAAGTGTGTCCACCACCAACATGTACACGCAGGCCTGGACGAGAGTGTGGCCACCAATGGCTCGCACACACACATGCAGGCCACACTCGGGTGCCCGTGCCTGTATCATCTTTTTAATCTGGACCATAAAATGTGTTTGTATAAAAGGCCATTGGTGCCTACTAGCATGAAATCACCAACAAAACTACCCCTGAACTCAGAGCCTGGCCCCTGTATGGCAGGAACTCACTGAGGCTGGAACTACTTTGCTTACCCAACTTCCACAGAGTCCAGAAGAGCATCTTCGCTCGCCCCCTGCAGCCTCTGCTGTAACAGGGTTAGGTCTTCTTGGTAAGTTTTCTCAGCATCCCTTAACTTCTTTTCAAAATAAATCCTCAGTTGCTCCAGTTCGGACTCATGCTGGGTTTTTTCTCGCTGCTTCAGCTGTTCTAAATCTTCCACGTGAGAGGCGCGTGCCAGGAGTTGCTCATGTAGCTCTGCAACATAACGGAGTCAGGCAATCGTCTTAAAATGGGACACCCACAACAAGCCAGGCGAGAGGCAAGAGCCTGGTTACCTGTGGTGGGGGCAGAACTCAGAAAAGGGCCCATCCCAGAACCTGAGAGTGATGAGGGACCCCTACGGCTTAGACTCTCGTACGCCCCTGAATGTGGAGAGCTCTCTCCAAGGGGTGGCAAGAGCCACAGGGCTGGGAGCAAAAGCAGCACTCAAAGTGGCAGGGATGTGGGGGGGCACAGCCAGCAAGGAGACAGACGATGGTCCTGCAGCCCCAGGAAACTGGATCCAGACCAACCTCGAGCCCAGAAGCAGGCTCATCAGGTTGGCACACGACGGCTGACACCTTGATGTGGGCTATGGGGGACCCTGGACAGAAAACCCAGCTGTACCATCTTGGACTTTCTGTAAGCTGACAACTGTGTTGTTTTAGGCCACCAAGTTTGTGATAATTTGTTACACAGCAGCAGAGAAGCAACACGGACCCTAAATGAACTTGTCTCCATGGCTACTACGGTCAGAATACAGCCCGCTGCTCTACAGCAGCTGACAGCCAGCAACGGGCACCCCAGAGAGGGCAAATCGGGGTTCTCTGCATGGGTCCCGAGAGGCAGGACAGAGACAAGCAGAGGACCAAGCCAGAGCCGGAGCCTGCGGGGAGCAGCTGTGCCTGTGGCCCCCTCAGCTTCTCTCTTCTCCAGCCTCCAGCGACAGACAGACCCCCAGAGAAAGATAAATCGACACGCTCTCAGCTGCACCTGGTCCCGGCAGGGCGCAGGGCTGGGAGGCGGAGCCAGGCCTGGTGCCCTGGTGACAGTGGCAGTGTCTCCAGTTCTTTCTCCTAAGTGCTCTTTGCTTCAAATCCCACCACCCACAAGGACAAGTTCGGCCAAAAGGCTCTGTCGGCACATGAATGCCAGGAGACACGCAGTGGCTCGCCCTCCTGTCCTGTGGCCCTGGGCGCCGGTGCCTGAATTGGGCTTGGCCAGCCCCTGCCCTCAGGCACCATCCAAACCCGCTGCACAAAGACCTCTCTGACACGGAACGGGGGGCCTGGGGTCGGGGTCTCCAGAGGTGCTCAGCTATAAGGGGACACCTGGAGCAGAGCTGCCTTCAGCAAGTGGCCTGGAAAGCTGGGGCCACAGGAGCCTGGCAGCAGAATGTGGGGCACTGCCCTGTGACCCCAGACACCAGGTTAGCCCGCACTTGGACAGCACTCAACTGTCCTTCCGAGGCAAACGCTCAGCACCACTGGTAAGCTTTCCTTAGACACGAAGGCACCCCCTGCGAGTGTTGCTCTTGGCCTTGAGGGACACACAGGTGCACGTCACTGCTGCACTGACTTGCTTAGCATAAAACCAGGGCTCTCTCCCACAAAGCAAACCTCCACTTTCCAACCAGACACCTCAACCTTCAGGATGTCAAACAGGTAAATCCACTTTTTTGTGTTTGCTAGAACTGTTAAATTCTGGCTTGGTGTTACAACAATGAAAAACACACAGCTTCAGCTTTTGAGGATCTGAATTTTCCAATACAATTCCTCACCACTCAATTCCTGTCTACTGGTCCTGGCAGAATCAAGCTGGGACCACAAGCGCCTGATCTCTTCTTGTGATTGCGCCTTCAGGTCTTCATATGATGCTTGAAGATTCTCTAACTGGAAAAAGCAAAGCATCCAGGTGAGACCCTAATGAGCTCAAGGCCCCACCCCAGCAGTGACGTGTGTGGTTTTATCTCTGCCACTGCGATCCTAAGGGTAAAAGCTCACATCCCAAACCTGCAGCTCGGAGAAAGCCAGCCACAGCAGAGACCGAGAGAGCTCTGTCCGTGACAAGAGGGATCAGTCAGTGCTGACCCCACAAGGCCAGGCACTTTCAGAATCTCAGGAACTTCCAGGTCTGTCTCAGCTGAGGAGGTGGCACGGCCAGGTTCCATGCCGGCCGCACTGGTGCAGTTTCATCTTGTGCACCTCCCTGCTTCGGTTTAGGGTCACACATACAGACTGCTGAATGGAATTTAGGGAGTCTTACTAGCCCACAGTACCCAAGACTTCCAAATAGGAGGTCTCTCAGTTTCAATACTTTTACATTAAGGAAGCAAGTACCTCCTACACCTTGACACTAAACTTTTCTGTACAATCAGCAAGAGCCCAGCCCAGTGCAGCATGGCGTGATGTCCTCCTGGGTAACGCTACACCTGGGGCTGGCCTGTCCTCCTCGTGGAAACGGCTCCTTCTACCTTTCCCAGTCATGGGCATCAAGACCAGAAGATGCTACCAGCCCCCTCTTTCCCATCTCGGAGGGAGAGACTGCGGGTGTGGAGTGAGCCCCGGCCTGGACTCTCTGCAGGAGAGGAGGGTGTGTGGGCACCAGAGTCCCGCTGGGAGACACAAGGGGCCCAGGACAGGCCTCCCTAAGACCCTAGACCCCAACTACTTCCATATTCTCATGTTTGTAAATCTTTCACACACCACGATTAACCCTATCTCTGATTTATGCTTTAATTTCTTCAACTGATTCTTGGGATACTCAGTTTGAGTCTCAGGTTTGTCAGGCCTCCAATGAGGACCTGGCCACATCGACATTTTGATATGTAGTGCTTCATTAGAAAAGCATCTTGAATACACACAGCAGAAAGAAATGTTTGTTAACTGTTCCTAGGAATCTCGTGTGTACTGGATCACGGTTAGAGGATGTGGCCTTACACTCCTACCTAGTGTTTGCAATTTGTGTAACTGTCTCAGCGACACCTGCAAAGAATATGCATTCCTAAGTACAAGATTGAACATAATTATTAAATCAGTCTCAGAGACTATAGCCTTACACTTTTATTCACCACTAACAGTCTATTTATTTTATTTATTTTATTTTATTTTATTTTATTTATTTGCTTTTGAGACGGAGGCTCGTTCTGTTGCCCAGGATGGAGTGCAGTGGTGAGATCTCAGCTCACTGCAACCTCCACCTCCTAGGTTCAAGTGACTCTCGTGCCTCAGCCTCCCGAGTAGCTGGGATTACAGATGCCCACCACCATGCCTGGCTAATTTTTGTCTCAAACTCCTGAGCTCATGATCTGCCCACCTTGGCCTCCCAAAGTGATACAGTTACAGGTGTGAACCACTGTTCCCAGCCAGTCTCTTTAAATTTAGTACTTAAGTTTTAGCAAATAACACAATACGAAATAGCCCAATTCCAAAATCTGTTAAAACTTCCCTAATATACCAAGTAATTAAATAACGAAGCTGCTGCCCACCTCCAGCTGTTTTTCTTTCTCGCTCTCTTTGAACTTGAACTCCAAGTCTTCTAAACACCGGCCATGCTCGGACTGCAGGTCTTCACGTAACTTCTCAATGGCTGCTTGATGATGACTCTCCAGGTTCCTAAGGGCCCCTAGAAAGGGAAAGCAATGGCACTTGGTTTACAAGACATCACTGTCCTCAACAGCGACCTCAGTGACAATAATGGTGCACCCAGAGCGCTGACACCCAGAGCCCCGTCCTGGGCGCCTCCGGGCCCCTGGTTTGAGCCTCACATGCCTGATAGCGCCAGGGGACATCGCCTACCCATGCCACCCGCCATGAGGGTCAAGCTGGAACACACAACCCTGGAGTATGAAAAGTGAACAAGCACAATGCTGCTGCTTTGTAATAATTTAGCAACTGAACATGCCAAGAAAAATCTCTGAAACAAAGATCAGGAAGGTTTAAGGACCCTGAGAGACCTGTGACCCATGACGGCCACCAGCGTGTCACACGTGCATGGAGCCATCCAGCACTTAGAAGCAAGGTAGGAAACGTGCGCAATGACGCACGGTGACATGAACGACATTCCTTCCAGTACTACCCAGGAAAATTCAGTCCCACTCCAAACTTGCTCATTTCCATTACTTACGTTCAGCCTGGTTTTTGTCTTGAAAAATCTTCTCCAACTCAGCTCTCTGTTCTGCCAATTCTTTCTGAAACTGGTTTTGTAAATCCTCCATTTCTGATTGATGCTTTGCAGACAATTCTTTGCGTAGATTTTCTAAACATAAATCTTTTTCAGATTCCCAATCTTCCTTCAGGGTCTAATTTAAAAGAAAAAAAAATTAAACTCAATAGTTGATTATCTGTGCTAAAGAAATTTAAATCACACAGTCAAAACCTATGAGCAGGCCAGGCAACATGGCTCATGTCTGTAATTCCAGCACTTTGAGAGGCTGAGGCAGGCAGATCGCCTGAGCCCAGGAGTTAGGGTTACAGACCAGCCTGGGCAACATAGTGAGACCCCATCTCTACAAAAAAAATACAAAAATTAGTGGGATGTGGTGGCATGCGCCTATAGTCCCAGCTACTCGGGAGGCTGAGGCAGGAGGATCAATTGAGCCCAGGAGGTCAAGACTGCAGTGAGCTGTGATTGTGCCACTGCACTCCAGCCTGGGAGGCAGAATGAGACCCTGTCTCAAAGAAAAAAAAGAATGGGCAGTCATGGCCCCCAACTAAACTGTCCTGACAGGCCTTACACCCAGTCTGTCCCCTGAATGCTGGCAGGACAGAAAAGCAGAAGCATCCAGGAGGCAAGCAGTTGAGGAAAAGTGAGCAAGGACCACCCACCACAAAAGAGACTGCCTTCTACACACGAGGACCACCCACCCTGAAACAGACCAGCCTCTGCACAGGGACCACCCACCCTGAAACAGACCAGCCTCTGCACAGGGACCATCCACCCCAAAACAGACCAGCCTCTGCACAGGGACCATCCACCCCAAAACAGACCAGCATCTGCACAAAGCGAGAGGACCACCTACCCTGAAACAGACCAGCCTCTGCACAAGGACCACCCACCTCGAAACAGACGAGCCTCTGCACGCAAGGCCTAATCCACACAGTCACCCTCAAAGCGTTAGGAATACATCTCCCTATAAGTCCCAGGGGCCAATGGCAACTTTGCCAACCTCCACCCAAGGGCTGGGCTCTGTCCCAAGTGTTCTGAGAAATGGGTCTCACTGCCTGGGTCAGAGGGGCAGGTGACCGGAACACAACCCCAAGCCTGGACTGACATCCATCGTCTGCCAAGGGCCTGAGAGCTGCCCAGATGCCTGACTCAGGAAGGGCCTCCACACTCAGCACGGCTGACAGCTCAGCCCTCTAGCGGAGGGCCTGGCAATGACGGGGCACTGCTACCTGTGGTCCCCAGTGAGGCCACCCACAGCAGGTGCAACCCACCCCACCCAAAACCTCCTCCCTGTGTGGTATTCTCCCCGGCACCCCAGCACCCACACCCCATGCACTGAAGGGAACTGCCACAACCACGAGGGCAGAGGCTGTGTCCCAGAACACAGCTCAGGGGCAGGCCACAGGGGCCACTCAGAAGACAGCATGGAGGGGCCGATCAGCGCCTTTATGTTATACAAGTCAATGTGAAACAACAAAACAAGTTTTCTGACAAATACAAATGATATAAATAAAGAACGCAATACACTTTCAACCAGCATATTCTAATAAAGCCTCGACTGGCTTCTGTCTGAATCAAGGCGAGGAGCGTTCTCATGGGACCTCGCGAGAAAGGAAAAACAACATACACAGAGGAGTGCATTTTAGAATCGATCCCGGGTACCTTTACTATTTGGGCGTTTTTCTCCATTTCTGATTGTAACTTCTCCTTCAGCTCGGCTGCAAGAAAAACAAAAAGCAGCTCAGGCCGCTCCATCTCAACCTTTTCAGTGACCCGACTGCCCAGGAAACGACCAGGCTCTGGCACCCACTGGACACGTGCCAGCATTCACGGGCTAGCAGGATGTGTCTGTGATGATGCTTGGCTTTAATAACAAACTGAGGACACCGTGACTTCCAGACACACAGGATGATCTAAGACAGGAGGTGAAGGTCAGCCCTGGGTCGCACCTATCACAGACCACCTGGAAACCTGCTCTAATAGTCTCCTGGCCACAAAAACCCAAGGGCCCCAGGGCCCCCTTTGTTCACCCCTCTCACGGTGCCAGACACCAGGCAAGGTGCTGAGAACAGAGATGGGGAGACGGTGCTAGGGCGCCCCAGCTCCCAACCCCAAGAGGGAACAGGCACTAGAATGCCCACACCGAGCCCACACGCTGCCCGTGCCCGCCTAGCCATGCAGTACCTGCTTCCTGTCCACACCTGAGCACCACCTCCTCCTTCTCCCGTGCGTGCTGCTCCCTGAGGAGCTCCAGCTCGTGCTGCTGCCTGCTCTGTAGCAGGGCCAGCTCCTGGGCACGCCGGCTGTTGAGCATCTCCCGCAGCTCCGTCAATGCCGTCTCCTTCTCCTTCTGGAGGTTGGCCTGTGTCAGCTCCAGCTGCGCCGTGTGCATGTTGCTCAGACTCAGGCGCAGCGCCTCCAGTTCAAGGCCATGCATGGCCTGCGGTGGAGAAAAGGCCTCTGATAAGGGCCCATGGTCAGAACCAGGGCGCATCAGGGAGACACAGAAGCATGAATGAGAAAGAGCAAGGAAGACACAGAAAATGAAACAGCAGACATCCCCTGGAAGCAGGTGCAAGACACAGAGGCCCGGATGCCACTGAGATGCCACCGAGCTCCTCTGCCAGCGACCCCACAGCGCATCACCGCCCTAAGCACCAGCACCCCGAATTCCCTCACTGTATGACAGCACTGTGTGTACCTGGAGGGGGCTTCGCAGCTGACAGGGAGAGCAACCGGCCCTGAGGTCAGTGTGTCACTCACGTGGCCTGCACCTGACCAAGCCCCCTGACCCCCGGCATCCACGTGTGTCTCCTCCACCGGCCCTGCTGATGGCCCCACACACAGAACGTGGAAACAGACAACGCAGAGAAAGGAGACAGCAGCGCCCACCCCACCCCCACCCGGATGCCCACTGTGCCCTGTGGTGATAACAGAGCCCATGCTGTGAGCCTGTGCGGGCCCCGCCGGGTCACCTGACTCTGCTGCAGGCCAGCCTCATCTTCACGGCTGCTCTCCAGGTCAGTAATGGCAAATTCACATTCTTGTTCACACTCCTGGGGAAAAAACGCAAAGAATGTGGTCCAGAATTCACATGAGAAGCCACAGTGATGTGCTCAAGAACTGATGACGCACGTCCTCACAAAACCCCGTTCGCAGCTGTTCACAGCAGCACCACTCGCAATGGCCAGAAGGTGGGAGCAACCCAAATGCCTCCTGAGGGATGAATGGTTGAACAAACGTGGGCTGCCATTCAGCCGCAAGAAGGAACAAAGCCCCAACTCAGGCTGCAACACAGAGGAGCCCTGAAGACGTGAGGCTGAGTGACAGAGCAGACACAGAAGGCCACGTGTGGTGAGGTTCCGTTTACATCAAGTGTTCAGGATCTGCAAATCCGTAGACATGGAGCAGCCTGGAGGCTGCGAGGAGCTGAGGGAGGAGAGCGGGGTGGCTGCCGCAAGCACCGGGCTTCCTTCTGGGGTGATGATAATGTCTGGAACCACTGGAGATGGTGCTCACACACGCTGTCAATGTACTAAATGCCACTGAGGTCTGTACTTTAAAATGGTGAATTGTATGCTTGTTAATTGTATCTCATTAAAAAAAAAAAAGATGGAAAAATATTAAACTCGCTTAAATCACAATGTAAAGTCAAAGTCCCAGAAACAGGCCAGGCATGGTGGCTCACGCCTATAATCCCAGCACTTTGGGAGGCCGAGGCAGGCAGATCACCTGAGGTCAGGAGCTCGAGACCAGCCTGGCCAACATGGTGAAACCCCATCTCTACTAAAAATACAAAAATTAGCCAGGCGTGGTGGTGGGCACCTGTAGTCCCAGCTACTTGGGAGGCTGAGGCAGGAGGATCACTTGAACCTGGAAGGCAGAGGTTGCAGTGAGCTGAGATCACACCACTGCACTCCATCCTGGGCAACAGAGCGAGACTCCACCTCAAAAAAATAAATAAATAAAATAAAGTCCCAGAAACAGAAGCTGTGGACTCTCCCCACGCCACAGCAGTGCTGCCACGGGAGGAACAAACAACCTGCTCTCAGGAAAAAGGGGGAAATGACGCCTACAGAGAGAAAATGTGCATAAAATGCCTGGAAAAAGCGGGTACCAATGAAAGGTAAACCAATCTAGAGACACAAACTTTAAAGATCCTTGTATGGCCACTAAATCAGCAAAAGTTGGGAAGAATATTACGAATCCTTAGTGCCACCACAGTCACAGGAAACAAATGCACCCAAATGCTACCAACATCAGAATCAGCTGCTTCAACTTTTTTCTCAGCAGCCGTTTTGGCAACATAGGTCGAGCCACAGAAAGCCTTTCCCTGTCTCAACATTCCCACCTCTGGAAACCTTTTCAGCAGCAATAACCCAAAGGGAAAAGAAAAGCTGCAGGGGGTCCGTCGGCACGGATCCCGAGCCCACCATCACCGTGGCCCTCCCTGCAGGCTCCTGCCCCTCGACTGGCGCCTGGGACGTATCCCCTGCCTGTGGAAGTGACCATTCTCCGGCTTCCCCCGCATCAGCCAGGCACCTTTCTGGGCTCCAGGTGACCCACTTGCTCACAGAGTACTTCAGATTAAAAAATGACCCAAACTAAATTTTTCTGCCCCAACTTGGGAACTGGCTAGGGATGGAGAGATACAGGCTTGATACAGTTGCAAAGGCTAGAAAGGCCCCCAGAGGAACTAGACAGGGAAGGGCGGCATGGTGGGCTCCACAGGGGCTGCCTGTGCGGGGACTCGTCCCCAGGGCGGGCGGCCACATGAGTGCAGCAACATCTCCCTTCAACGTCAGGAGCTCGGGCCGGGAGCGGTGGTTCACACCTGGAATCCCAGCACTTTGGGAGGCCGAGGCAGGTGGATCATGAGGTCAGGAGATTGAGAACATCCAGGCCAACATGGTGAAACCCTCTCTCTACCAAAACTACAAAAAAATTAGCTAGGCGTGGTGGCAGGCGCCTGTAGTCCCAGCTACTCGGGAGGCTGAGGCAGGAGAATGGCGTGAACCTGGGAGGCAGACCCGGCAGAGCTTGCAGTGAACAGAGATTGCGCCACTGCACTCCAGCCTGGGCGACAGAGCGATACTCCATCTCAAAAAAAAAAAAAAAAAAAAAAAGAAAAGATAAACAAAACTGATAGATCATTAGTGAGATTAACCAGGAAAGGAAGAGAGAAGATCCAAATAAGCTCAACTGGAAACTAAATGGGAGACATTACAACCAATACCACAGAAATACCAAAGATCACTCAAGGCCACTATGAACACCTTTATGTGCACAAACTAGAAAACCTGGAGGCGATGGATAAATTCCTGGAAATATACATCCCTTCGAGATTAGACCAGGAAGAAACAGAAATTCTGAACAGACCAGTAACAAGCAGCAAGACTGAAACAGTAATTTAAAAATTGCCAACAAAAATTGTCCAGCACCAGAGGGATTCACAGCTGAATTCTATCAGACATTCAAAGAAGAATTGGTACTAATCCTACTGAAACTATTCCAAAACATAGAGAAAAAAAGAATCCTTCCTAAATCATTCTATGAAGTCAGTATCACCCTAATACCAAAACCAGGAAAGGACATAACAAAAAAAGAAAACTACAGACCAATATCCCTGATGAACACAGATGCAAAAATCTTCAACAAAATACTAGCTAACGGAATCCAACAGCACATAAAAAAGATAATACACCTGGGTTTCATACCAGGGATGCAAGGTTTAACACACACAAGTCAACAAATGTGATATACCCCATAAACAGCATTAAAAAGAAAAATCATATGATCATCTCGATAGATGCAGAAGAAGCATTTGACAAAATCCAGGATCCCTTTACGATTAAAACCCTCAGCAAAATCGGCATAGAAGGGACAATAAAAGCCATTCATGACAAACCCACAGCCAACATTATACTGTAAAGGGAGAAGTTGAAGGCATTTTAGAACTGGAAAAAGACAAGGATGCTCACTTTCACCACTGCTCTGGAGTCCCAGCCAGAGGAATCAGACAAGAGAAGAAATAGAGGGCATCCAGATCAGTGAAGAGGAAAAACAGTCCCTGTCTGCCGATGACAGGATCATTCATCTAGAAAACCCTGGAGACTCATCCAGAAAGCTCCTACATCTGATCAATGAATTCAGTAAAGTTTCAGGACACGAAATCAACATACACAGATCAGTAGCACTGCTATACCCCAAAAGTGACCAAGCTGAGAACCAAATGAAGAACTCAACACCTTTTACGATGGCTGCAAAAAATAAAATAAAATACTTAGGAATATTCCTAACCAAGGAGGGGAAAAATCTCTACAAGGGAAACCACAAAACACTGCTGAAAGAAATCACTGGCTGCGCACGGTGGCTCACACCTGCAATCCCAGCACTTTGGGAGGCCGAGGCAGGCGGATCACGAAGTCAAGAGATTGAGACCATCTGCTGAAACCCCGTCTCTACTAAAAATACAAAAATTAGCTGGGCGTGGTGGCACATGCCTATATTCCCAGCTACTCTGGCGGCTGAGGTAGAAGAATCACTTGAACCTGGGAGGCGGAGGTTGCAGTGAGCCGAGATCATGCCATCGCATTCCAGCCTGGGCAACAAGAGCGAAACTCCGTCTCAAAAAAAAAAAAAAAAAAAAAAGAAAGAATTGATGACACAAACAGATAAAAAAACACATCCAGATTGGTGTGGATGCAGTGAAAACAGAAAACCTTTACACTGCTGGCGGGAACGTAAACTAGTACAATCACTATAAAAAACAGTATGGAGACCAGGCACAGTGGCTCACGCCTGTAATCCCAGCACTTTGGGAGGGCGAGGCGGGCAGATCACCTGAGGTCAGGAGTTCAAGACCAGCCTGGCCAACATGGGGAAACCCCATCTCTACTAAAAATACAAAAATTAGCTGGCCGCAGTTGTGCACGCCTGTAATCCCAGCTACTTAGGAGGCTGAGGCAGGAGAATCACTTAAGCCTAGGAGGCAGAGGTTGCAGTGGGCCAAGATTGCACCATTGCACTCCAGCCTGGCCAACATGGCAAAACCCCATCTCTACTAAAAATAAAAAATTAGTCAGGCGTGGCGGTGCATGCCTATAATCCCAGCTCCTCAGGAGGCTGAGGCATGAGAATCACTTGAACCTGGGAGGCAGAGGTTGCAATGAGCCGAATTTGCATCACCGCACTCGAGGCTGGGCAACAGAGCGGGACTCCATCTCAAAAAAAAAAAAAATAAGTAAAAAGCATGTAAAGCAGGAGCATCACTTGAGGCCAGAAGTTTGAGACCAGCCTAGTGAATGTAACGAGACTCCATCTCTACAAAATATTTAAAAATTTGCTAGGCATGGTGGCGCATGCCTGTGTACCCAGCTACTCAGGAGGCTGAGTAGAAAGACTGCTTGAGCCCAGGGATGGAGGCTGCAGTAAGCTACGATTGTGCCACTTACCGCAGCATGGGCAACAGGGTAAGACCCCGTCTCAAAATTAAAAAACAAAACAAAACATGTCCAGGAGGCCAGGTGTGGAGGCTCATACCTATAATCCCAGCACTTTGGGAGGCCAAGGCAGGAGGATGGCTTGAGACCAGCAGTTAGAGCCTAGCCTGGTCAATATAGTGAGATCCCATCTCTACAAAAAAATTTAAAAATATTCCCTGCCTTACTAGATGTGAGAAAAAATAAAATAAAAAATAAAAATTATATTAAAACGTGTCTAGGGAAAGGGATATTTTTGGAAGACTGATCAGATGAAAATGTGGCACTCAACTTGAAGGGACTCCCACGAGCCATAACACAGACTTCTCACAAAAGTAACACAAACACCTCACTAAAAAAGACCACACAATGTGCTACTCCAAGCGGAATAATGGACATATGGAAAACAGAAAACATTCAAGGAACCAAAAAAAGATCCTGAGAAGTGGCACCCACAGCAGACCCAAAATAATAAAAGTGATCCAAATCAACCCGAGCAACACATTCCATTCAAAGTGGATGGGCTGGCCAGGCACGGTGACTCATGCCTGTAACCCCATCACTTTGGGAGGCCAAGGTGGGCAGATCACTTGAGGTCAGGAGCTCAAGACCAGCCTGGCCAACATGGGGAAACCCCATCTCTACTAAAAATACAAAAATTAGCCGGATACGGTGGCACACGTCTGTAATTCCAGCTACTCAGGAGGCTGAGGCATGAGAATCTCTTGAACCTGGGAGGTGGAGGTTGCAGTGAGCTGAGATGGCGCCACTGCACTCCAGCCTGGGCTACAGAGTGAGAATTCGTCTCAAGAGTTTGAGACCAGCCTGGCCAACATGGCAAAACCCCGTCTCTACTAAAAAAAAATACAAAAATTAGCCCAGGATGGTGGCGGGCACCTGTAATCCCAGCTACTTGGGAGGCTGAGGTAGGAGAATCACTTGAACCTGGGAGGTGAAGGTTGCAGTGAGCCGAGATCACACCATTGCACTCCAGTCTGGGCAACAGAGAAAGACTCCATCTCAATAAAAAACAAAGTGGATAGGCTCACTGCACCTCCAAATACCAGGCCAAAGTGGAGACCAATTCACTCACAAAAATAGATGTACAGTTAAAATAAGTTTGAAAATATCTCTAGGAAACAAAAAATTATGCAGAATAACACAACCTATTTTAAAGAATCCAAATAGAACTAAAAACAGCAGGAACAAAATTAACAACTCTGGACATATTTAACAGCAGATTATATACAGATGAACAGAGGTTTAGAAAAATGGGAGATAACACAGATAAAACTATCCAGCCTACGGCCAAGAGCAAAAAGAAGGCAAGCACAAAAGTGGGCTGAGCTATACGTATGTGATATGGTTGGGCTGTGTCCCCGCCCAAATCTCATCTTGACTTGTAGCTCCCACAATTCCCACGTGTCATGGGAGGGGCCCAGTGGGAGGCAACTGAATCATGGGGGCGGGTCTTTCCCATGCTGGTCTCCTGAGAGTGAATAAGTCTCACTAGATCCGATGGTTTTATAAAGAGGAGTTCCTCTGCACAAGTTCTCTCTCTTTGCCTTCCACCATCCACCTAAGATGTGACTTGGTCCTCCTTGCCTTCCACCATGATTGTGAGGCCTCCCCAGCCACGTGGAACTGAGTCCATTAAGCCTCTCTTCCTTAATTACCCAGTCCTGGGTATGCCTTTATTAGCAGCATGAGAATGGACAAATACGGTATGCAAGAGAAGTCTAAACACTTAATGGAGAGAAAGAACAGGTAGAAGGTATGATGGAGATACTGGTTAGGATTTGAGAGGCAACAGATGAGAAAAGCATCATCCACACATTGAAGAAAACCCTAGATCCCAAGCAGAATCAAAGACATCATAAAAAGCCACACCTGGTGTGATAGTTAACACTGTCAACTTGATTGGATTGAAGGATACAAAGTATTGTCCCTGGATGTGTCTGTGAGGGTGTTGCCAAAGGAGATTAAAATTTGAGTCAATGGACTGGGAAAGGCAGATCCACCCTCAATCTGGGTTGCCACCATCTAATCAGCTGCCAGTGTGGCCAAAATAAAACCAGGCAGAAGAGCGTGGAAGGACTAGACTGGACTGGTTAGCCCTCTGGCCTCCATCTTTCTCCCATGCTGGATGCTTCCTGCCCTCAAACATCAGACTCCAAATTCTTCAGCTTTCGGACTCAAACTGGCTTCCTTGCTCCTCAGCCTGCAGATGGCTTACTGTGGGACCTCACCTTGTGATTATGTGAGTCGATGCTCCTTAATAAACTCCCCTTTATATATCTATCTATCCTTTTAGTTCTGTCCCTTTAAAGAACACATAAAATCAAAACTGCAGAACACCAGACAAAAGCCTTCAGGGTGGCCACGGCAGTGAACACAAGCTAGAGAGGGGCAGAGCGAAAACACCGGCAGGCAAGACACCAACCGCCAACTATATGTCTACGCTAGCCAGGCTTTCAAGAAGGGAAATAAAAACAGGCCAGGCACAGTTGTTCACACCAGTAATCCCAGCACTTTGGGAGGCCAAGGTGAGCAGATCACCTGAGATCATGAGTTCGAGATCAGCCTGGCCAACATGGTAAAACTATCTCTATTAAAAATACAAAAATTAGGCCGGGTGCGGTGGCTCACGCCTGTAATCCCAGCACTTTGGGAGGCCGAGGCGGGTGGATCATTTGAGGTCAGGAGTTCGAGACCCGCCTGGCCAACATGGTGAAACCCCGTCTCTACTAGAAATACAAAAATTAGCCAAGTGGTAGTGGCATGCACCTGTAATCCCAGGTACTCGGGAGGCTGAGGCGGGAGAACCCCTTGAGCCTGGGAGGCGGAGGTTGCAGTGAGCTGAGAATGGGCCACTGCACTCTAGGCTGGGTGAGTGAGAGACCCTGTCTCAAAAAACAAATAAATAAATACAAAAATTAGCCAGGCATGGTGGTGCACACCTGTAATCCCAGCTACTCCGGAGGCTGAAGCAGGAGAATCGCTTGAGCCCAGGAGGCAGAGGTTATAGTGAGCCGAGATCACCGCTCCAGCCTGGGCGACAAGAGTGCAAGAGCAAAACTCCGTCTCAAAAAAAAAAAAAAAAAAGACACATTCATTATTCATATTCACAAAAAAGCTAGAAGCAAGAAAGATGTCCCTCACCAGGTGAGTGGATAAACAAACTGTGTACCATGCACACAATGAAGTGCTAACCAGCATCAAAAAGGAATGAGCTACTGATCCATCTAAAACTTGGATGAATCTTCAACTCATTTTGCTAAGTGACTTAAAAAGTTGGACCCAAAAGCCTACATATTATAGAATTCCATCTGTAGAACATTCTGGAAAAGGCAAAACCATAGAACAAAAAACAGACCACTGGTTGCCAGAGGCTGGGGAAGGAGAGAGCGGCTGGTTAGAAAGAGGACACGGGCCCTCTTGGGGGCTGGGGTTGTTCTCGAGGGTAACTGAGTGGTGAATATGACTCTACACAACTGTGCATCACAAAGAATGAACTTAAAAGCATGCAAATTTTAGGGTGGCAAGGTGGCTCACACCTGTAATCCCAGCATTTTGGAGGCCGAGGCAGAAGGATCACTTGAGCCCAAGAGTTCAAGACCAGTCCTGATAACAGTGAGACCCTGTCTCTACAAAAAAATAAAAACAAAACTTAGCCAGGTGTGGTGGAACGTGCCTGTAGTCCCAGCTACTTGGGAGGCTGAGGTGGGAGGACTGCCTAAGCCTAGGAGTTCAAGGTTGTAGTGAGCCGAGATTGTACCGCTGCACTACAGCCTGGACAACAGAGCAAGACACTGTCTCAAAAAAAAAAAACAGTCCGCGTGGTGGCTCATGCCTGTAATCCTAGCACTTTGGGAGGCCGAGGTGGGGGCGGATCACCTGAGGTCGGGAGTTCAAGATCAGCCTGACCAACATGGTGAAACCCCATCTCTACTAAAAATACAAAACTAGCCAGGCGTGGTGGTACATGCCTGTAATCCCAGCAACTCGGGAGGCTGAGGTAGGAGAATCGCTTGAATCCGGGAAGCGGAGATTGCGGAGAGCCGAGATCGCGCCACTGCACTCCTGCCTGGGCAACAAGAGCGAAACTCCATCTCAAAAAACAAAACAGTATGCAACTTTAAAAAATTGACCAGGATGTTGTGGGATCCCAGGATAGGAAGTAGCCAGTGACCAATGAACCTGACTACATACTCACCAGTGAAGACACAACCTTAGTGAGGGGCTGGGGAAGAGAGGAGTGACCTGAGTAACCTTGGAAAACAGTTGTGACTGGAAACTGAAAATGGAGACAAAGGAGCTGTAAACACTTAACTCCACTTCGTAAATTTGTTTCTTATATGATGTGGGTTGCTAATTCTGAAACTATTATACACTTACAGGAGAGTTGAACAAATAAGTAAATAAATGGGGCCGGGCGTGGTGGCCCACACCTGTAATCCCAGCACTTTGGGAGGTTGAGGCGGGTGGATCACCTGAGGTCAGGAGTTAGAGACCAGCCTGACCAACATGGTGAAACCCCAATTAGCCAGGCATGGTGGCAGCACTTGCAATCGCAGCTACTGGAGAGGCTGAGGCAGGAGAATCACTTGAGCCCAGGAGGCAGGGGCTGCAGCAAGCCGAGATCCTGCCACTGCACTCCAGCCTGGGCAACAGAGCGAGACTGTCTCAAAAAAAAAAAAAACAAAAAACAAACAAAAAAAAACAACCTTCTAATTTTTTTTTTTTTAAAGTAAATAAATGGCAGAAGTGAGAGCCAGGCTTCTCACTGTCTGAGAAGGAAACTGCAAATAAACCTGGGGGGGAGGGCAGAATGAACTCTGTGGTGCTGTATTAGGCTATGAGGTATCAGTATGTACTCCTATTTAATCTATATGTCTATAAATACAAATGAACATAAATACAGCTATGAGTGTACACAGACTAGCTCCCAGGCACACCCTTCCTCACTCTGTCCACGGAGAGAGCCCAGAAGCAGCAGCAACATCCCAGCAGGAGTGAGCACACCTAGTGCCCAGGTCTTGCTCTCAACATCATAATCCAGTAAAAGGCACCAAGACTCCTTGGAGAAACAGCGGACTCAGAACAGAGACAGGGCCTACACGATGAGCCTGCAGCACCAACTTGCAGTGTCACAAGCCAGGATGTGCTTCAAACACATGACACAGGAGCCAGCTGAAGGGGCTCCCCACGGACAGAGCTGCAACAACTTAAGAATCAAAATAATGTTGAGGCTACACTAAGCTGTGATGGCACCACCATACTCCAGCCCAGGGGACAGAATGAGACCCGGTCCCAAGAAGTCAATAAATAAATGAAGAGTGGGTTTTATAGAACCCACCAGAGACTGTTCTTCCAGGCCTCACCTAGGAGTTAGATCTTTCCTGCAATAATGCAGATTAAAAACTAAACTTGGCCGGCATAGTGGCTCACGCCTATAATCCCAGCACTTGGGGAGGCCAAGGCAGGAGGATCACGTGAGGTCAGGAGTTTGAGACCAGTCTGACCAATATGATGAAACCCCTTCTCTACTAAAAATATAAAAATTAGCCAGGCGTGGTGGCATGCTCCTGTAATCCCAGCTACTTGGGAGGCTGAGGCAGAAGTACCACTTGAACCTGGGAGGCGGAGGTTGCAGTGAGCCGAGATCACGCCACTGCACTCCAGCCTGGGCAAGAGCAAAACTCCACCTCAAAAAACAAACAATTTGCCGGCCAAGTGCAGTGGTTTACGCCTGTAATCCCAACACTTCAGGAGGCTGAGACGAGCAGATCACTTGAGGTCAGCACCAGCCTGACCAATATGAGGAAACCCTGTCTCTACTAAAAATACAATAATTAGCCAGTCATGGTGGTGGGTGCTTATAATCACAGCTACTTGGGAGGCTGAGGCAGGAGAATCGCTTGAACCCAGGAGGCGGAGGTTACAGTAAGGCAAGATCGCACCACCGCACTCCAGCCTGGGCAATAGACAAAGACTCCGTCTCAATAAAAAAAAAAAAAAACAAAAAAACCCCAAAAACCAAAAAACAACCAAACTTGCCTAAAGCAGTGTGAACTGAGTCTAGCTAGAATCAAATGGCTAAAATATAGGCTTTTTCTGTGTGTGTGTGAGATGGTATCTCGGTCTGTCTCCCAGGCTAAAGTGCAGTGGCACCCAGCTAATTTTTGTATTTTTAGTAGACAGGGGTTTCACCATATTGGCCAGTCTGGTCTCAAACTCCTGACCTCGTGATCCGCCCACCCTGGCCTCCCAAAGTGCTGGGATTACGGGCGTGAGCCACCATGCCCAGCCTAAAATATATGCTTTTAACATAACACTTTAAAAGTAGTCAATTCCAAACTTAATGTTTTCCTCCACATGCTAACAAAAAACATGTCAATAAAATAAAGGTAATCAACTCAACACGTGTGGAATTCATCCCACCAGGCACATGGCAGAAACCTGGGACATGCAGACTGACCACAGCCTCCCTGCCCTGCCAGGCTCTCAACTGGCACAGGACTTCCAGTCACAAACCGATGATGTGAGAAACGAGGTACCAGGCCTAAGAAACAGGCTGAACAGACAGGTGAGCCAATCGACAAGGGCAACTAGAATAAAGGGAATTCATGACATTCCACAAACTTATGAAGGGTGGCTTCTCTTCAATGTCCCATGGGAAAAACAAAAAAGGAAGATCACAAGGGAGGCAGATTTGAGCTCAGGGAGAAGGGTATGAAGAGAGGCTTTCCATTCACAGGCAACACTAAGAACGTGCAGGCGGCAGCACGTGGGGCCTACAGGGTGAGCCTCTGCCTCCAGCTCTCTATGCTTCCAGTTTCCACTTCTAAAGAGAGGCCCTGCAGAGATGGAAGGTCCTCTCACTGGTTTGGATTTCTACAACATAAAGAAATCCTTTGACAAAGAATACACCTTAACAGAGAACTTAAAGAATACCTTTGTGAACATCCCACGCTGTTCTGCTGGGTGGTCACTGATTGTGAAGATCCCACGCTGTTCCGGCTGGTGGTCACTGATTGTGAACATCCCACACTGTTCTGGTGGGTGGTCACTGACTGTGAACATCCCACGCTGTTCCGGTGGGCGGTCACTGACTGTGAACATCCCACGCTGTTCCGGTTGGCGGTCACTGACTGTGAACATCCCACGCTGTTCCGGTTGGCGGTCACTGACTGTGAACATCCCACGCTGTTCCGGTTGGTGGTCACTGACTGTGAACATCCCACGCTGTTCCGGTTGGTGGTCACTGACTGTGAACATCCCACGCTGTTCCGGTTGGTGGTCACTGACTGTGAACATCCCACGCTGCTCTGGAGGATGGTCACTGACTGTGAACATCCCACGCTGTTCCGGTTGGTGGTCATTGACTGTGAACATCCCACGCTGCTCTGGAGGATGGTCATTGACTGTGAACATCCCACGCTGTTCCGGTTGGCGGTCACTGACTGTGAACATCCCACGCTGTTCTGGTGGGTGGTCACTGATTGTGAAGATCCCACGCTGTTCCGGCTGGTGGTCACTGATTGTGAACATCCCACACTGTTCTGGTGGGTGGTCACTGACTGTGAACATCCCACGCTGTTCCGGTGGGCGGTCACTGACTGTGAACATCCCACGCTGTTCCGGTTGGCGGTCACTGACTGTGAACATCCCACGCTGTTCCGGTTGGCGGTCACTGACTGTGAACATCCCACGCTGTTCCGGTTGGTGGTCACTGACTGTGAACATCCCACGCTGTTCCGGTTGGTGGTCACTGACTGTGAACATCCCACGCTGCTCTGGAGGATGGTCATTGACTGTGAACATCCCACGCTGTTCCGGTTGGCGGTCACTGACTGTGAACATCCCACGCTGTTCCGGTTGGTGGTCACTGACTGTGAACATCCCACGCTGTTCCGGTTGGTGGTCATTGACTGTGAACATCCCACGCTGCTCTGGAGGATGGTCATTGACTGTGAACATCCCACGCTGTTCCGGTTGGTGGTCATTGACTGTGAACATCCCACGCTGCTCTGGAGGATGGTCATTGACTGTGAACATCCCACGCTGCTCTGGAGGATGGTCATTGACTGTGAACATCCCACGCTGTTCCGGTTGGTGGTCATTGACTGTGAACATCCCACGCTGCTCTGGAGGATGGTCATTGACTGTGAACATCCCACGCTGCTCTGGAGGATGGTCATTGACTGTGAACATCCCACGCTGCTCTGGAGGATGGTCATTGACTGTGAACATCCCACGCTGTTCCGGTTGGTGGTCACTGACTGTGAACATCCCACGCTGCTCTGGAGGATGGTCATTGACTGTGAACATCCCACGCTGTTCCGGTTGGTGGTCATTGACTGTGAACATCCCACGCTGCTCTGGAGGATGGTCATTGACTGTGAACATCCCACGCTGTTCCGGTTGGTGGTCATTGACTGTGAACATCCCACGCTGCTCTGGAGGATGGTCATTGACTTGCTTCTGCTGCAGCTGTTCCAAGTCCTCTCTCTTCTCTCCATCACAGTCCTCCGGCTAAGAAGGGGAGGGCCAGAAAGAAGCATTTAAAGCAAGGTCCAGGGCTGCAGCCTCAGGCCCTTCCCAGCTCCTCTATCTGCAGGCCTGTGCTGACTTCATTTAACAAGTAGAGCTCACTTCCACCTGTTCAGAACGTGCACCTTCCGCATTAACAATTCTCAAGCTCTAAACTTTTTTTTTTTTTTTGAGACGGAGTCTTGCTCTGTCGCCCAGGCTGGAGTGCAGTGGCACAATCTCAGCTCACTGCAATCTCTGCCTCCTGGGTTCACGCCATTCCCCTGCCTCAGCCTCCCTAGTAGCTGGGACTACGAGCGCCCGCCACCACGACCGGCTAATTTTTGTATTTTTAGTAGAGACGGGGTTTCACCATGTTAGCCAGGATGGTCTCGATCTCCTGACCTTGTGATCCGCCCACCTTGGCCTCCCAAAGTGCTGGGATTACAGGCATGAGCCACCGCACCTGGCCAGCTCTAAACATTTTTATAATGCAAGTAATTTCCCTAATGATGTTCCTGCCCCTCTTCTTAATGAATTCTACTTTTTTTTTTTTTTTTTTTTGAGACAGAGTCTTGCTCTGTTGCCAGGCTGCAATGCAGTTGCACGAACTCGGCTCACTGAAACCTCCACCTCCTGGGTTCAAGTGATTCTCCTGTCTCAACCTCCTGGGGGTTTCACCATGTTGGCCAGACTGGTCTTGAACTCCTGACGTCAGGTGATCCACCCGCCTCGGCCTCCCCAAGTGCTGGGATTACAGGTGTGAGTCACTGTGCCCAGCCTACAATTTTTTTTTTTTTTTGAGACAAAGTTTCACTCTGTCGCCCAGGCTGGAGTGCAGTGGCATGACCTCAGCTCACTGCAACCTCCGTCTCCGGGTTCAAACGATTCTCCTGCCTCAGCCTCCCGAGTAGCTGGGACTACAGGCGCATGCCACCACGCCTGGCTAATTTTTTTTTCTTTTTTGTCTTTTTTGAGATGAAGTCTCACTCTGTCACCCAAGCTGGAGAGCAGTGGCACAATCTCAGCTCACTGCAAGCTCTGCCTCCCGGGTTCACGCCATTCTCCTGCCTCAGCCTCCTGAGTAGCTGGGACTATAGGTGCGTGCCACCATGCCCAGCTAATTTTTGTATTTTTAGTAGAATTGGGGTTTCACCATGTTGGCCAGGATGGTCTCAATCTCTTGACCTTGTGATCTGCCCAACTCGGCCTCCCAAAGTGCTGGGATTACAGGTGTGAGTCACTGTGCCCGGCCATGAATTCTACTTTGAAAAAGAAATTTAATTAATTTTTTGAGACAAGGTCTTGCTCTGTCACCCAGGCTGGCGTGCAGTGGTGCAATCACGGCTCACTGCAACCTTAACCTCCTGGGCTCAAGTGATCCTCCTGCCTCAGCCACCTGAGTAGCTGGAACTACTGGCATGCGCCATTGTGCCCAGCTTATTTTTTATTTTTTTGTAAAGACAGGGTCTCTGTTCATTATGTTCCAAAGCTGGCCTCAAAATCCTGGGCTCAAGCAATCCTCCCACCTCAGCATCCCAAAATGCTGGCAATACAGGCATGAGCCACAGTGCCCAGATTAGCTTGCTTTAACAAGATGATTCACTAAGAACATTTCCCTTTCTTCCCAAAATAGCAAAGAAAAATGACAGTGTCGACTTTTCGGGATCATTAGATGAGTCACAAGATGAATGCAGAGAGAGAGCACCCATGGCCAATGATGATGGCAAAACTGACGTGAAAATAAAATCTCAGACAAGTCTTCATTTGACAATACCCTAGATCAATCTTTTCAGAATCAAGAGGAAGTGAGGGACGAAAAGGGGACACAATAGTCTCAATCAGCTGCCCGCTCACATGAATGATCACACTTCAAAGGAACCTGGACCATCCACTTCCTAAAGAGGACACTTCTAATGTTTGTGTGTCAAAACTTAGTTGATACGAAGAGGTTGGATCAAATTTCTAATAAAGTTGTTTTAAATTATTGCTTTATTCTTACTTCTTCTGTAAATTACGTGTAAAACAACTTAAAATGACAAAACAGTAAGACGGCCCAGAAATCTAGATGATAAATGGTGATAACTATTTTTCCTGGTATTTGATACAAATATGAGTTAGAAAAGTGCTAGAACCACACTTCTTAAGCCTTCTATAGCACTAGTTAAATCTTCTTCAGCCAAAGTTTTTGTATTTTCTTCTGAAATTCTTGACCTCTGGGCAATTTTTGGATGGTTCTTTTTTTTTTTTTTTGGAGATAAAGTCTCGCTCTTGTCCTCCAGGCTGGAATGCAATGGTGCGATCTCGGCTCAGTGCAACTTCTGCCTCCCGGGTTCAAGTGATTCTCCTGCCTCAGCCTCCCGAGTACCTGGGATTACAGGCGCCTGCCATGAGGTCCGGCTAATTTTTGTATTTTTAGTAGAGATGGGGTTTCACCACGTTGGCCAGGCTGGTCTCGAACTCCTGACCTCAGGTGATCTTCCTGCCTTGGCCTCCCAAAGTGCTGGGATTACAGGCATGAGCCAATGCGTCCGGCCAGGTGGTTCTTTTACCAAAAAATGGCCTCTCCTCATTTTGTTCCTCATCTATAACTGAAAGGTCAAATTCTGCTTTCTACCATTGCTTTATTTTTATGATTTTTTTTTTGAGACAAGGCCTTGCTCTGCCGCCCAGGCTGGCGTGCAGTGGTGCCACCATAGCTCACTGTAGCCTCAAACTCCTGGGCTCAGGTGATCCTCCCAACTCAGCCTCCTGAGTAACTGGGACTACAGGTGTGCACTGTCATGCCCAGCTAATTTTTATATTTTTCATAGAGACAGAGTTTCAACCATCCTCCCACGTTGGCCTCCCAAAGTGCTCGGAGCCACCACGCCTGACCTTGCTTTCTGCCATTTCTGAGTTAACTTTCAGAACTGAGACAGCCGTTGCATTGGTTCAACTATTTTTCCATCATGCACTTAACAAATTGTAAGGCAACATAGCCGAATCCTGAATATTTACCACAAAGTCTTTCTGCAATTCTACCTTCGCTTATAACCATCCTGAAAAAAACCTAAGATCTTAAAGTTGGTTAAAAATATGTCTTATATCAGCTGGGCATGGCGGCTTACGCCTGTAATCCCAGCACCTTGGGAGGCCGAGGTGGGAGGATCACCTGAGTCAGGGAGGTCAAGGCTGAAGTAAGCTGATTGGGCCACTGCACTCCAGCCTGGGCGCCAGAGGGAGGACCTGTCTCCAACAAAAAGAAAAAAGACTTATGCTAGAAATCATCAGTATTTACCTAACAGTTAGTGATCAAAGTAAGCAATTTATTATATGTTGGAAAGCACAATAATTTCTCCCTCCCCCTCACACACACACACACACACACACACACACACACACACACACACACACATATCTTATGCTGTTCAATAAGCTCACTAGACTCTCCATAGCCAAACCTCTCACAATTTATAGATGGGTAAAATAAAACAAATGCACCTTTAATTATGTTTAAAGCACTGGTACAACTATAACATAAAGGTTCCTCGAGGATTCCTGATCTCCGGACGCAGCATGACCAACCATCTGAGAGGGGAGTGCCCTGGCCTGGGACATTATTCGGCCACACAGCCACCAGCTGCTAGCTTTAAACAGTGGACTCCTTCCTAGAATTTCACTTTTCAGAAGATCATTATTTTGAACACAAAATTACTCCTATTTTAACATCTACAACTGGATTAAAGGCATACTAAACTCAAATATCATGAACTATTTTATAATACATATGAAAAAAACTCTTTAGACTGAACTGATGATGTACAATGATATAATCAGAAAAAAGTTAATGAAATACCTGCTTCTTATAGCACCATTGGTTTTTATATACATAATTGACAAAATGGCTTAAGAAATTTGATTCCTAACTTAGTATACAGCAGAAAGACAATGGCTCTGTTCTACACATACTACTTAGTTTACCTATACGTGTATAAAGAAAATAAATTTTAGCCAGGTGGGATGGCTCACACCTATAATTCCAGCACTTTGGGAGGCCGAGGTGGGAGAATTACTTGAGCACAGGAGTTTGAGACCAGCCCTGACAACACAGTGTAACACTGTCTCTACAAATTTTTTTTTTAAGTTAGCCAGGCATGGTGGCACATGCCTGTAGTCCCAGGTACTAGGGAGGCTGAGGCAGGAGGGTCACTTGAGGGCAGGAGGTCAAGGCTGGAATGAGCCATGATTGCGCCACTGTACTCCAGCCTGGTCAAGAAAACAAGACCCTATCTCAAAAAAAAGTGGAAAAAAGCTGATGTCCAAGATCCAACAGGGGGTAATACCTGATGACTGCATGTTTAGCTTATTAAAATGTCAGGAATTCTGTGGAAAAAGCTGACTGGTACCTGACCTTTGCCCACCATTTTAGAGCCAATGGACAGGAAGAGGAGGTATGTCTCTGCTGATGTCAAGCTGTAACTGTGCAGAGGAATTCAGGATGACGATGTGAGATGAAAATCAGTCAGGCCCTGCCATGCCTTCATTCCATGAAGAATCCTGGCTGCAAGAGCACATACATTTTCCTAGAGAAAGTATCCTTACATTTTACCAGCTTTTGGTTTTTAAAATATTGCTTTAAACAGTTAAGTTACTACTCATAGCAACAGTTATTTTATAAGTAACAAAACGCTTTACCTTGGCCATCTTGCCATTGTTTCACCAACTTTTGTGAAAGCAGACCCCTCCTCACATCTACCACACCACCCGATGCTTGAGGGTGAAGTGTCCTGTCCACTGTGGTCACGAGGAGGTGACACAAAACGCAGCAAGTGGAGTGAGTGTGCGTGTGCATCTCTAAGTCAAGGGGACCAGTAATGGCCCTGGTATTTATAGATTCCTTTAAGATGTCCAAAATACATGTTTTATTAGTGGTATAGTTAATTCTAAAATGGAAAAAAAATGTTATGTAAGTAACCTAATGTGTTTATTGTAGGAAATACCAAAAACCATAACAACGAAAAAACCAACAACTCTATTCCTTTCTGACCACCATTGTTAATTTTCTGGTATATGCCCTTCTGGTTTTGAAAACAAAAATCAAAATGCTTTTCATCAGATCATCTTCCTGAATGAAGGCATGCATCAAATAGCAGAGTTAGAAACTAAGAGAGTCTCTACCTCATGAAACAGCAAAGTATGAGTGTTTAATCAGGAGTCTATACCATGCCTTCTAATGTTAACGACCCATCAGTCTCCAAATACAATTTACCACAAAATGTGCTAACTTTGGAATGGTTTTCTGATAGGATCCTGAGATTCCCACATATATTTATCAGCTTACTACTTTTAAAACGTCTATGCAGGCCAGGCACAGTGGCTCACGCCTGTAATCCCGACACTTTGGGAGGCCAAGGCAGGCAGATCACGAGGTCAGGAGTTCGAGACCAGCCTGGCCAATGTGGTGAAACCCCATCTCAACCAAACAAATACAAAAATTAGCCAGCCATGGTGGTGTGCGCCTGTAATCCCAGCTACTCGGGAGGCTGATGCAGGAGAAACGCTTGAAATCAGGAGGCAGAGGTTGCAGGGAGCAGAGAGCGTGCTGCTGCACTCCAGCCTGGATGACAGAGTGAGACTTCGCCTTAAAGAAAAAAAAAAAAGTATGTGCAACCAGAGGGCAGGGTGCAGTGGCTCACGCCTGTAATCCCAGCACTTTGGGAGGCCAAGGTGGGTGGACTGCTTGAGGTCAGGAGTTGAAGACCAGCCTGACCAACATGGTGAAACCCTGTCTCTACTAAAAATACAAAAATTAGCTGGGTTTGGTGGCGGGCGCCTGCAATCCCAGCTACACGGGAGGCTGACGCAGGAAAATCGCTTGAACCCAGGAGGCAGAGGTTACAGTGAGCCAGGATTGCACCACTGCATTCCAGCCTGGGCAACAGAGTGAGATTCCGTTTCAAAAAAAACCAAAAACCAAAAAACAAAAAACATATGCAACCAGAATATATCAAAAGTAACTTTCTGCCCAGCATGGTGGCAGAAATCCTGTAATCCTGGCACTTTGGGAGCTTGAGGCAGGAAGATCGCTTCAGCCTGGGAGGCAGAGGTTGCACTGAGCTGAGTTCGCGTCACTGCGCTAAAGCGTGGGCAACAGAGAGACTGTATCTTAAAAAGAAAACAGGAAAAAAAAAAAAAGACACCAACCCAACAACCAAAAACACTCAAGAGATAAAAAACAAAATTCAGGATTTGTAGGTAGAATAACACAAATTTTAACTGTTGGCAACAACTCAATTTTTTAAGTAAAGCAGGATACATACATTATGACCTTGAGCCAGATTCTGCCTTTGGCCACCAGTTTTCCAGCAAATCCTAGCAAACATCAAAGCCTGCACCCATTCTGCTGCAGCAGCAGGGACACTCAACACCTAAGGCCCTCGTTCATAATTCATACAAAAGGCCCAAGGACAGCCCGCCTCCAGGCAGGTTCGTAGGCCCCCAAGGAGCCCGGAAGGCCAGCCCCTTCAGGACTCAGTGTGCACTCACCTGCCACACCTGCCCATGGGGGTGCCCCTGCAGCTCACAAGGCCTCAAGCAGCAGACCCAGTCTCCTCCAGCAACACACCATGTCTGCAACACCTTCACCCCTTCCCTCTTCATCTCACTTTTAGTAAAAAGGTAAAAGACAAATGTGACAAGCAGGTGCATTTACAACTATGTGAAGGAATATTATGTTTTAAATGTCCCAAGAAACACCCATCAAAGGGGCTGACACGACCACACATGAAGAACTCCCAGTCTTCCATTACAAAGCAAACAACTGACACTTGTCTTCAAGTAGTTAATCCAAAACTTCTCAAAATTACATAATAAAGATAAAACAGGGCCAGGCGCAGTGGCTCATGCCTATAATCCCAGCACTTTAAGAGGCTGAGGATGGAGGATCGCTTGAGCCCAGGAGTTTGAGGCTGCAGTGACCTGTGATCACACCACTGCACTCCAGCCTGGGCAAGAGAGCAAAACACTGTCTGGAACAAACAAAAGAAAAAAAAAGAAAAAGAAAAAAAAGAAAACCCAAATTTATTAAGAATAAAACCATAGGCCGGGCGTGGTGGCTCATGCCTATAATCTCAGCACTTTGGGAGGCCGAGGCGGGCAGATCACGAGGTCAGGAGATTGAGACCGTCCTGGCTAACACAGTGAAACCCCACCTCTACTAAAAATACAAAAATTAGCCAGGCGTGGTGGCGGGCGCCTGTAGTCCCAGCTACTTGGGAGGCTGAGGCAGGAGAATGGCACGAACCCGGGAGGCGGAGCTTGCAGTGAGCCGAGATCGCGCCACTGCACTCCAGCCTGGGCGACAGAGCGAGAATCCATCTCAAAAAAATAAAAAATTAAATAAAAAGAATAAAACCATAAAAATTTACTCACTGTTTTTTTTTTTTTTGAGACAGAGTATCGCTCTGTCACCCAGTCTGGAGTGCACTGGCGTGATCTCGGCTCAATGCAACCTCTGCCTCACAAGTTGAAGCTATTCTCCTCCCTCAACCTCCCGAGTAGCTGGGATTACAGGTGTGCGCCACCATGTCCGGCTAATTTTTGTATTTTTAGTATAGACAGGGTTTCTCCACGTTGGCCAGGCTGGTCTGGAACTCCTGACCTCAGGTGATCCGCCTGCCTCGGCCTCCCAAAGTGCGGGGATTACAGGCGTAAGCCACTGCACCCGGCCCTCACTTTTTATAAACTAAAATAACACCCTCTTTCCTCACTTTTGAAAGGCAAAAACAGACCAAAGACCATCTTTAGTAAATCACACTAGAAATCACTAGAAGATAAGCGAAATGTTCAAATACAACCTTGAGCAAATCTACCTGAGCTGCAAAGGCCCCTCCTGCCCCATCAGGGGTGTCGTCACATGATGTGCTTTTGCAAATGTCCCCTCCTCCACAGAGTGCGCTGTCCTCCTTGGTTACCGGACTCTCCTCCTGGACAGACGCATCGACAGCCGAGCCCTTCCTCTTCGCCGTCTTTTTCTCCGAATGCGAACTGTCACCTTTTGTTTTTCTCTGTCGGAAGTGAGCAAGCTGCGCAAAAACGTAGATAAGTAGTAAAGGCAAAGGTAAGTGAGAAAAAAATAACAGAACCACAAAGTCAACAGACTGGTGGGGACCATGAGGCCCGAGGGCTGACCCAGTCTACTCTGCCACACCTGGCCAACAGATGGCTCTCCACAAACACTGCCTTCATCAATATCTATATCCAAGGGGTCTAACAATGAGGACTGCTAATTATGCCTGGTAAAGAAAACCATACGACTGATTGGCAGAATAGCTTTCCTAGCCCTTGGCAGTTTACAGAAAAATAAAACTTTAAAAAAAATTTGTATAAAAGATTGATAGCTTAATCAAGGCATATTTAAGTTTTAAAATGATATAAAAGCTAAATCTCTCCCTTCTTGCCCCAATTTTCCCCCAAATGAAGAAATATATAGCCCAGCCAAAACTTCCTAGCCATAGATTCTGAGACAAGATACAGAAATAGCAAAAAATTAATTAAGCCAGGTCAATCTCACATCTTCCTTTATGGAATCAGATGTTCTATTTTTCATGACACAGCTCACCAAAGCACCAGGGACATCCACAGAGCATCGCCCATCAGAAGGCACAGCCTAGCTCTCTGCTCAGTCCTCAAATCCGAGAGTTTGAGACTATGTGCGAGCCTCATCTCCCGCTAACGTCTTACTCAAGAGGTATGCGATCGATCCCACATCAGCCTTTCACGGGGAGACATCTGTTCCCTCAAAAGACAACTGTGGCCACAAAAACAAACGCATGGAACACACATTTGTGTAAATGATAACACAAGTACACAAGCTCATGGACCCAGAAAAATTACACAAGGCCATTTACACAAGAAAATGGTCTCTCAAGGAAATATTTTCTTCAAAGTCAACCTCATGTCGTTTATTTTCATGTCCTTCTCCACCACACCTATCCATGTCAGGATATAACACAGACCTGGTCTGCGGCCTGCCTCGCCCTACAGGCGGCGTCATGTGCCTCCCTCCCCCCTCCACCCTCCTGGGAGCTCTGCTCCTGTTCGCAGCTCCCTGCAGGCTCCGGGCTCCCCTTCCCCTCCTGCCGCCTCAGCCCTTCCCCGGCCTAGCCCCGCGTCCCCTGCCCGCCGTGCCCGGGAGCCCCGCTCTTCCCCAGCGCCCCGGCCAGAACATCCTGGGGGAGCCGCGCGCACCTCGCAGAGAGGCCGGCCTCGTCCCGGCAGCTCCCGCGGTTCCGCCTCGCGCTTTCGGGACCCCCTTTCTCCTGCCCCCGAGTCATGGGCTCTGCGCGCTTTATTCCCACGAAACCTAGGACGGTGGCCATCAAACCGAGCGCTTTTTCACGGCGAAACCCCGGGCGGGATAAAGACGGGAGCGCGTCCCTCGAAGGCGCCCGGCGCCAGCGCCGCGTGGGTTCCCGGCAGCGCCACGCCAGGCCCGGACGGGCAGGACGCGAGCCCAAGGGCGCGGGAAGAAGACGGCGGCCGGGAGCGCCGCGGGGGCCTTTCACACAGTAGGGACTGCAACGCCGCGAGAAACGCGCGGGGAAAGCATCTCCGAAGGACGAGGCGAAGGCGCACCCTGGGGAGGCGCTGCAGGCCACCCGCGCCACGCCCCCGGCCCCGGCCGCGCAGGAAACTGGCCCTAGACCAAGCAGCCACCCGAATACCGGCCGCCCGCCCCAAGCCACCCGGTCCCGGAGGACGCGGGAGCCACTGGAAAATGCAGCCTGGGGTCCAGCGCCTACCGTGCCCCACCCACTCCGTGCAGCCACGCCCCGCCCCTGTAGCCCCGCCCTGCAGCCACACCCCGCCCCGGCATGCACCGCGCCCAGCCCGCACACCACCCCCCCCCCCCCACCCGCCGCAGGCGCAGCCCCGCCCCGGCCCGCCCGAGAGGCGCCGCGCGTCCCGGCCGCTGATTGGCTGTGGCCGCGGCGGGGGCGGGACCTGGCGGAGAGCGGCGGATTCAAGATGGCGGCGGCCAGGAGGCGGCTTCCAGCGGCGCCGGCGGGAAAAAGCGAGACCTCCGCGGCGGCTTCCGCCGGACCGCGTCCGCTCCTGGCAGGGGGCGGTGGCGGGCACCGGAGCCGCCCTTAGGACTTCACGCCAGAGCAGCTAGAGAAGAAGCCCCTGATGTTTACCTTCGTCCTCCCGGCCTCCACCTTTCTGCGCCGCTGCTCTTGCTCAGCTTCCATCTCCCTCAGACTCCGCGCGGGCCGCCCCGCGGTGACGGGGCTGACACAGAGCAGCCTTCGCTCTATTTACACTCCCTCCCCCGCGCTTGGGTTCGCCCTCCCCCGCGACAACTGTCACGCAGCCGCGGCCCCGCCCCCGACACGCGCCGCCAATCAGGGGGCTGCGTTCCCGGTCTCGCGCACGCGCGCTCAGGGCGGTGCAGCCTGGGCGGAGCCCCGCCCTGTACGCTCGCCGGCCACAGATTGGTGCGCTCACTTACCCGCCTCCTACGGCAGGACCAGTAAGCGGATAGCGGAGGCCTGGCGCCCGCTGTGATTGGCCAATTTTAAAAGCCCCTGCCAGGCTGGCCGAGCGGCAAAATGTTCGCGCTGCTGGTCCGGCGCTGGCGGTGCTTGGGCTTTGTGTCCACCAGGACAGCGGGCCGGGCTCCCTGCACGCGCGGGCGGCGCCGAACGGCGCTCAGCAACCACCCGGACAGGACCAGGCCGTTTTCTCCCGCTCAGGCATTAGTCGTTGGCTGTGGGCCGCCGCGGGAAGTTGAGGCCTACCACGGAGGAGGCTGCTGAGGTGGATCTCAGGGGATCCGCAAGGGCTCCCTCACCCTTGCCGGGACCCTGGGAACCCGAAACAAAATCCTACGCCACCAGCCCGCCGAATGCGCCCCCTCGGCCGGGGGTCCTGGGTCTTCAGAGAAGAACTCGGCCGAATGCGGTCAGAAAGCCCGCGAACCGCCTGGACCTGCAGGCCCCGCCGCTTGGAGCTCCCGCCTTTCCCGACCGAGCCCGTGTCTGCTTGTGTGTCTCACTGATGTCTTAGGTCTCAAAAAAAAGAAAAGGTTTTTAGTAGACAGAAGAGAAATGGGGCCGTGGGTTCGTGGTCCCAGGGGGAAACTGACGTCGCATGAGGTCGTCGTCCCTCAGCTTGAGCTCAGCGGAACATGAGCTTGCAGAGGTGGAAACCACGGAAGGTTTGGGTGTCTTGGAGCTCTCTGGACACCGAAGCCCGGACACAGTCCCGGGGTCCGCACCGCCTGTGACCTGCGGCGGGACCGCCGGGGTGGGCGTTTTCTCAGCTGGCGCGCGCGTAGGTGGAACTTGGGAAACTAACTGGAGCGAAGTGGCAAAAAACCAAGACAGGGCGGGTGACCTCGCGCAGGCCGTCGTTTCCTGTGGAGTATTCCTTCAGCTAACCCCTTTATTTCATGTGTCCAAGTCTGGTTTCTGGGTTTCTTTGTAGTCCCTCCGGGCCTGTTCGTGCGCCTTCACTTGCAAACGGTTCGTCGTGGAGGGCCGTGTGCTTGTTTGCAGCAGTAACGATGCCCTTCCCGAGCGTGCTGGAGTGGCTCCTCGCTGACGCAAGCTCACCTTGCAGCCTCCTCAGCAACTGCAACTTAAACGCGCCCTCAGGAAGCCCTGGAATCTCGCTCAGAATTTTTTTTCTTTTTCTTTCAGACAGTCTCGCTGCGACGCCCAGGCTATAGCGCAATGGCGCGATCTCGGCTCGCTGCAACCTCCCTCAGGAAGCCGTGGAAGCTCGACCGCCAGAAACTTCCTTCTCCTGACTCAGGCCACAGTCTTCTGTGTGGTGAGCGGGGTGTCCAGCGGTCTCCTGGTTCCCAAACTCGGAATTGGGTGGTTTGAGCAAACTCTGGGCAGTGGGCTCATTAGAGCAGGGGCCAGGCAGGCAACACAGCCAAGCGAGCAGGGGCTGCACCCACAGGATCACACTTTCCAGGAACAGAGACCCAGACCGCGCCTGAATCTCACAACTGTTACGTGTTACAATACATTTACAACTGTGGGACTGAGGGGATGTGCCCAGGTTTGCCTAGACTGTGTTCCTCAGAACCCCAGAGTCGTTTCTGTGGACATTCTAGAGAGGTTCTGCTAATGTTGGACTTGGGTCTTATTTCAGTTCTTTTTTCTTTTCTTTTTTATAGGCAGGGTCTCAGTCTGTCACACAGGCTAGAGTGCAGTGGTGAGACCACCGCTCATTGCAGCCTCAACTTCCCTGGGCTCAGGTGATTCTCCATGTCAGCCTCCTGAGTAGCTGGAATTACAGGCACACACCACCATGCCCGGCTAATTTTTGTATTTTTAGTAGACACAGGGTCTCACTGTGTTGCCCAGGCTGGTCTTGAACTCCTAGGCTCAAGTGATCCACCCGCCTCGGCCTCTCAAAGTGCTGGAGTTACAGGCATGAGCAACCTCGCCCAGCCTCAATTCATTTTAAACTATTAAAAAGCTGTCAAGGCCAGGCAACCACTGCACTCCAACCTGGGTGACAGACTGAGACCCTAACTCAAAAAAAAAAAAAAAAAGCTGCCCAAATAAATTTTGTAGATACTCACCCTCAAGGAGGGAAACGTAACTCCCCTCTCCTTAAGTGTAGACCACACATAGCCACTTCCTCCCAAAGAGTGCAATAAAGAAAAGGAGGGAAAGAGCCACTGTATTGTGGAGAAAACTGGCAGACTCCACCTCAGCCAAGTGACGCAGGTCAGCCTCACAGTTATAGTCGAGGTGACAGTGTGTGTCCCTGATGTGATGGGGTGACAGTGGCACTTCACCCCTAGATGCTTCCTTTCTGTAACCTGCAGTCCCAGTCTAACCAGGAGAAAATAGACACATTTTAATTGAGGGACATTCTTCAAAATATCTGCCCAGTACTCTTTGAAACTGTCAAGGTCATCAAAAACGAGGAAAGTCTGAGAAGGAGCCTAAAGACACATAACTCAATGTAATGGGGTGTTCTGATGGATACCACATTAGGGACATGAGGCAAACCTAAGGAAACTGTCAAAGTGTGGACTTCAGTTACTTGTGTCTCAATATTGGTTCATTAATCATAACAAATGGGCCAGGTGCACTGGCTTTCGCCCAAAAATTAGCTGGGCATGATGGCACGTACCTGTAGTCCCAGCTACTCGAGAGGCTGAGGCAGAAGAATCGCTTGAAACTGGGAAGCAGAGGTTGCAGTGAGCCAAGATTGCACCATTGCACTCTAGCCTGGGCGTCGCAGCGAGACTCTGTCTCAAAAAAAAAATTATATATATATAACAAATGTAGCACCCTAAGGTAAGATGTTAATGAGGGGAAGCCACACATGTGGTATGTGGGATCTCCATGTACTATCTTCTCAATTACTCTAAATCTAAAACTGTTCTTAAAAACCCTATTTTAAAAAAAAGGCTGACAAATCCATGTCCTCTGGAGCATGTTATGTATACTACTAGAGATCCCAAGGAGGCAATTCTTAGTGCTTCCCATTCACTTGGCAGTCACAGCTGTGGGCATACAGGCTCAAGTCTCTCCTTAAGTCAGTCAGTATTACAAACCATACATAATAGTATACTTGACCACTGCATAAATGTTATAGACATTCCACATCAAGAGAAAGAGGAGAGGAAAAAAAGTTAACCAGTTCAACGTAAAGGAGAATCTGGCAAGGAAGCATCTCTGATGTGGGCAGAGCCTGCAGCAGCAGATGTGGAGGGCTTCTCACAAGTGACAGCAAGACTGTCTGTAAAACAGCCACTTTGACCTGGTGGTGCTCTGCTCTTTTCATGGCCATAGAGTACTCTGGTAAGGAGTGATAATAAGAGTGTCTTGTTTATGTCTTTTTCTGGGTGGGTGCAGTATCTACTGATGAGGAAACATCTGGTCCCTGTTGGCCTGATACCCTTTTTTTTTTTTTTTTTGAGGTGGAGTTTCACTCTTGTTGCCCAGGATGGAGTGCAGTAGTGGTGCCATCTTGGCTCACTGCAACTTCCGCCTGCCTGGCCCTATCTTATAATTTAAAAGGCATCAGAGGCCAGGTGCTATGGCTCACACCTGTAATCCTAGCACTTTGGGAGGCCAAGACGGCAGATCACTTGAGGTCAGGAGTTCGAGACCAGCCTGGCCAACATGGTGAAACCCCATCTCTACCAAAAATACAAAGATTAACTGGGCGTGGTGGCGTGCGCCTGTACTCCCAGCTACTCGGGAGGCTGAGGCAGGAGAATCACTTGAACCCGGGAGGAGGAGGTTGCAGTGAGCTGAGATGGCTCCACCTCTGCACTCCAGCCTGGGCAACGAGCGAAACTCCATCTCAAAAAAAAATACATAAGATGGAGTCCTTTTCTCAGATGAGGTCGCTTATATCAAGGGTGCTCTATACAGTTGCTTAACTAAATTAACCTGGTTTTTGTTCTGTGCACACTCAGAGCTGTTTAAATGTCTCCCAAGACTGTTACTGTTAATGACTGTGGACAAGAGCCAGGTTCTTTTATTATCTTGTTTATTTATTTATTTATTTATTTTTTTATTTTTTTTTCTAGACGGAGGTTTTGCTCTTGTTGCCCAGGCTGGAGTGCTGTGGCGCAATCTTGGGTCACTGCAACCTCTGCCTTCTGATTTCAAGCAATTCTCCTGCCTCAGCCTCCCGAGTAGCTGGGATTACAGGCGCCTACCACGACGCCTGGCTAATTTTTTGTATTTTTAGTAGAGACGGGGTTTCACCATGTTAGCCAGGTTGTCTCGAACTCCTGACCTCGTGATCTGCCTGCCTCAGCCTCCCTAAGTGCTGGGATTACAGGCATGAGCCACCGCGCCTGGCCCTTTTTTATTATTTTTTATAGAGATGGGGTCTTGTTGTGTTGTGCTGGCTGGTCTCCAACTCGTGGGCTCAAGTGATCCTTCTGCCTTGGCCTCCCAAAGCACTGAGATTACAGGTGTGAGCCAACGCCCAATGGCACTGGGATCTTAAACATGGGGCCAGAGTCTGCTCATGTCCAGCAGCACCAGCGAGGACCCCTGACTGCCATCTGGGAATGTGTGGCACCAGGCAGGTCATGTGACCCCAGCCCACACCCTCCACAGATCTGGAGGGAGGAGGGTAAGGCCTGGTTTCATGCTGACTTCATTTCTGGTTGGATGGTCTCCAGGGTAAGGTGAATTGAACTCTACATCAGGAGTAATCCAGCCCCTCCAGGGCCAGCAGGTGTGAGGTGCGCCTCTCCAAGGATCTCCATGAGCTGCCTCTGTGAGCCTGACCTCCTACGGGCTGGCCAGCCTTCACCCTATCACTCACTGGTCCAGCTTCAGGGTCCCCACATGGATGTGGGTTGGAAGACAGGACAGGCACACAACCATAGATACTGATGGGCATGGGCCATTTACAGAACTGAGGGCAAGAGAGCAATTTTGGCCACTGAGGCAAGTTCCTGGGTTAGCGGCACCAAGGAGGGTGCTGACCTCTGCCCCTTGGGTCCACAGGTCTGGGCCCCTGCTGCTGACATCCCCCAGATGTCAGTCTGCCTGTTAGTGGGATTGACTAACTCGTCAACATGGAGTTTAACGCCCAAACAAGTGCAGACCACGCTCCTGTTTTGCGTCGTCGCCCTCTGCGAAGCTTCCTACATACTTGACTCCCTGCCCGGTGCCCCCAGCCCCAAGGTGGGACACATCCCCTGGGCACCCCCTCTGGTCCTGCTGAAGCCCAGCCCCTCTGCATGTCACAACCCCTCCTCTGTCCTACCCCTTCTGCTGCCTGCAATTTCCTGAACTCCTTGGTAGGCAGTCTCCTCACACTGTCCTCCCAGTGTCTCCCCACCCTGTCTTCCCTGCTTGCTCTGAGGGTGCCTAGGAGGGGAGGTGTCGTTAACACCCTGGAGGCAGTACACGGGTGGGGCGCCCTCCCCTGACACAGGTTCTTCTGGACTGGGTCCTGAGGCTGGTGGTGCATAGGGGGTCACGACTGTCCCCTTCCCCCAGGTCTGAGGGCTCTGCCCCTCTGCCTCAGCTGCTGCCCACTTTTTTGCCTTCCCATGAAGCCCAGCTGGCCACACCTGGGGATGAGTGTTTACAGGTAGCCTGAGGACGCACAGTGGAAACCTGGCAACCTGGGGCCTCCCTGTGTCTGGAAGCCTGGCAACTGTCACGCGGCGCCCAGCGCTGGCTTCTGGGGCACTGCAGTCCAGGGAGGGTGTGGCTATCTTCCCACAGGGCTCTTCTCTTCCCTCAGGCTGGTCTCCAGGAGGTAAGGCCCGCCCTGCAGGCTACACCGGTGCTTGGGCTCCTGCTGAACAGTTCTTTCCCGCAAGTAACAGAACCAGGGAGGAGGTGGGCTGCGGCCTCCCCTGCCCCTACAGTCATCTCCTGCAGCTCCCACCATGCTGGACTCATCAGCAGCAGAGCAAGTGACCCAACTGACGCTGAAGCTCTTGGGACAGGTGAGGCAGAGCCCAGGATGCTCGTGTTTTTAACAATTCGCAGGCTGTGGCGTTGGAGGGACTCTTCGAGACAGCCCTGCAGGTGGAGAATGCAGGGCCCCAACAGCTGGGCCTGGGGCTCGCAGCCCAGCAGACCCATCCTCAGACTCAGTCTTCACATTCTCTGAGGGTCTGGGTGGCCCATGACCGACCGACCTGCCTGTCCTCGCAGGCCACTGAGCACAGGGTCCGGGGAGCCTCGGTGCCTGGGGGCTCCTCTGCGCCCCCTGCCTGCATTGTTCCCTCTCCGGCTGCCTGAGGGACCTGCTGCCCACCTTTCGCCAGCCCTGCATCCTGGCCCACAGGCCGCCATGAGAGGGACTCACCCCTGGACACACCCAGCAGGTAGCTGCTCAGCTCAGGGTTCAGGTGGGGGGTGATGTAGGCATGCACTGGCTGGGAAGCCTGGAGGCCTCACCAGTGAGGTGTCTCCCAGGGTTGCTCTTCAGAAATCTGCCTGAAGGGACCACTCAGAGCATCCGCCCCTAGACTTGTGGATGGAACACATGAATTCGCTAGAGGTCAGGCTTACAGAGGCAGCTCATGGAGATCCTCGGAGGGGCTTGACTCCTGCCTGTTGGCCCTGGAGAGGCTGGGTTACCCCTGACGTACCATTCTTTTCACTCAGAAAGCCTCTTAGTTATTCCTGGAGCACACAGGGCCTTTGCCTGGAGCCACCATCTCTGTCACAGTCTCTCTTCCTCACAGAAGCTGGAGCAAGAACGGCAGAACATGGAAGGGGGACCTGAGGGCCTCCACCTCGAGCCAGGTGAGAGCCCATGAGCTGCTTGGAACCAGCACAGACAGACGCAAGTGTAGCCGCTCCAGGGGGAGCCCCCTCCAGGGGGAGGTGGGGACAGCAACTCTGGGAATCACCCCCACTCCTGGTACCGGCAAGATTGTCCTCAACGCTTTTCCTTTACATTCAGAGTTGAAGACACCCCCATTCCTTATCACCTTTAGTCTGCAAACCCCAAAAAGGGGCACCTTCACTGTTCCCATTTTGCAGATGAGAAAATGGAGGCAGAGAGGTTGCTCACCCTGGCAGTGGTCACACCCAGATCAGACCCAGTTGCTCTGGTTCCAGAGCCTGAGCTTGCCCATTGGTTGGGGAGGAGCTGCTGTCCTCACTGTTACCCGGGGACGTCCGGGGAGAAGCTGAGGAGGCCAGAGGAGCATTTCTTGTTCTTTGGAACGTGGGGCAAGCTGTGAGCTGTGGGGGCTCAGCTGCCAAGGGCAGAGCCCAGTCTCAAATACAGAGAAAATCCCAAACCAGGTGCCCTGACTGCAGAGCCAGTGCGAGGGAACAGAATGGCTACCAGTGCCTGGAGCAGAGGGTTTGGGGACCCCCCCAAGGGCTGGCTAGGGTTCCCAGCGGCCCCTCTCCAGTGTGATGCTGGGTGAGGGGCAGGACCCCTGTGCCTAAGGGAAAGGAGGCCAGAACCCTGCCCCCCACCTTCCGGAGCCTTTTGAGTGTAGACCCTCCCTCAAGGAATGTAGACTTTTTCCTTTTTTTGAGGAGTCTCACTCTATTGCCCAGGCTGGAGTGCAGTGGTGCAATCTCAGATCACTGCAACCTCCGCCTCTGAGGTTCAAACAATTCTCGTGCCTCAGCCTCCCGAGTAGCCGAGATTACAGGTGCGCTCCACCATGCCTGGCCAACTTTTGTATTTTTAGTAGAGACGGGGTTTTGCCATGTTCACCAGGCTCGTCTCGAACTCCCGGCCTGAAGTAATCCACCCACCTCGGCCTCCTAAAGTGCTGAGATTACAGGTGTGACTCACTGCGCCTGGCCAGATTTTTTTTTTAATTCCTGAGACAGGGTTGGTCTCGCTCTGTTGCCCAGGCTGGAGTGCAGTGGCCTGATCACAATTCACTGCACCCCCGACCTCCTGGGATCAAGCAATCCTCCCAGTGCAACCTCCCACTGTTGAGATGACAGGCATGAGCCACCACGCCCGGACTGGGGGGCAGACTTGAGGGATGTGCAGATACTTGGGGATCAGAACAGACTCTAGACCACTTGGGGCCAGAGGGTGGCTCCAGGTGGCCAAGGTCAGGCTGCAGCCAGCCCTGTAGAGGCCTTGGCCTCCTGGAGCCCAGGGCACTCTGTATGAAATGCACTCAGGAGGAACCTGGTCGCGTGATTTCAGCCTCCCTTCCAGGAATGAGATGACCATCCTCCAGCACTGAGTTCCCTGGATTACCCCTCCCCTGATGCTGCCCCTTTCCCTCCTTACCCAACACTGGTCCCTCTTTCTCTGGGATAACCTAAGACCAGGATCCTCCCAGGCCTCCCTCATCCTGGGAGTGTGGGTGAGGCAGGGCCTTCCGACATGGGTGCAGTACCATCTGGTCCGAGTGCTTGCAGCGACAGCCTCTAGCGTTCCTTGGTAAGCAAGCTGGTTCTTCCCTCCAGGAAATGAGGACCGGGCGGACGATGCCCTGCAGACTGCTCTGAAGAGAAGGAGGGACCTTCTGCAGAGACTCCGGGTAGGCCCTGCACCCTCTGAGCGAACCTGGCTGAGCTCACTGTAGCAGAGATAGCTGCTCAGCCTTAAGGCACCAGGTCGGGGAGTATTGGGGAAGACCTTTCCAGACTCTCAGGGCCAGGCCCCAGCAAGGACACTGTTAGCTTAGAGACCTGCCTGGGTGCAGGTTTCCATCAGGACTGGAAATGTTGAGTAAGGGCCCAATTCCAGGAGGACCTGAAATTCTGGGATGCCCAGAGGTTTGCTCCCACGGCACTCACCAAAGATGCATCCGAGTGGCAGAGATGCAGGGGAGGTGGGGCCGCTTTTCTAGGGGGAGACCTAGAAAAAAGTAGGCCTGGAACTGGCTTGAAAGAGAGAACAGACCCTGGGGCTGGGAAAAGAAAACAACTGGAAACTAGCTGACAGGCTTGGGTCAATTTCAGGAGGCCACCCTCATGCACATACCCCTGGAAGGGTCTTCCAGTCATGGCCATCCTGCCCGGAGAGGCGCCTGTACCTGGCCCAGGCTGGCCTGAGCCTGACGCTGGGGGTGCCTCTGTGGCGTTGGGGCTCCCCCTCCCCGTGTGCAGCAGTTCTGCATCGGCCTTGCAGGAACAACACCTCCTGGACGAGCTCTCTCGGGCCCAGGCCTGGAGCGGGCCGAGCAGAGGAGCCCTTGGGTCAGCCCTGCCCCCAGAGCTGCCCCCGACGGGCATCCTACCCACTGCCTCCCCATCCCCGCTGGCCCCAGACCCGCCAAGGATCATCCTGCCTACGGTAAGAGGGCGAAGTCGAGGAGCACATCTGAGAGTGGGAGGCGGGTGCAGAATTCAGATTTTACAGAAGGCAGGAGGCGCTGTGCCTGCAGCGAGGTTGCCTCGTCACCCCCATCCTCCCAAGGCCCACCCTTGAAGGGGGCCAACTGCCTGCCTGGGCACTGCCTGGGCCTCCCCGGACTGCTTACCCCTCATCACAGAGGGAGGCTGGGGCCCAGCTCTGTCTCCCAAACCCCAGCCCTGGCCTTAAATGTTGCATTAGGGGTAGAAGTATCAGGAGAGCTCAGCAGGCGGCCCTGAATTTGGGGAAGTGTGTCACCTCCTCAAAACTTTATCACTGGCCGGGTGCGCTGGCTCACATCTCTACTCCCAGCACTTTGGGAGGCCGAGGCGGGCGGATCACCTGAGGTCAGGAGTTTGAGACCAGCCTGGGCAACTTGGCAAAATCCTGTCTCTACTAAAAATACAAAAATTAGCTGGGCGTGGTGGTGCATGCCTGTAGTCCCAGCTACTCAGGAGGCTGAGGCAGGAGAATCGCTTGAGCCCAGAAAGAGGAGATTACAAGACTCCATCTCAAAAAAAAAAAAAAAACTTTATCATGCCCAGGAGATGCCTAAGGCCCCAATGTCAAGGGCAGAATGTTAAAGGTAAATAGTGCTCCACTTCTGAGAGCTTCCTATAGCTGTTCAGCCTTCTGGGTGGCAGGCAGCAGAAAACAACTCTGACTTTCTGAAGCAAAAAATGGATCAGAGGGAAACCAGGCACCCAGAGGTGGGATGGAAGCTGGGGGCCCGGAGGTCAAGGCTTTGGTGGGATTCGTGTGACTGGGGTGCAGGGAAGGTGGAAGAGAAGAGGCTGAGGTGGGAATTTCTAGACAGGGCAGCAGAGTCTATGACCTGGAAGGCTTTTGCCCTTTGGGAGGGGACCCTGGCAGCAGCACGTGGTGGAGGGTACAGAGGGAAGGGGAGCCTCCGAAGGACCTGCCCCAGACCCTCCTCTGCAGATGGGTGGCCTTCACCAGGTTCTGGATATTCCCAGCCTGTGCCTTCCTGTCTTCCAGTGCCAGGAACCTCCTCCCAGGACAGAAGGGAGTACGGGGGGTCGTTGCTGTGGACCCCCCATCTTCCTCATCCCAAACACATCTACGCTTACTGTGTATCCATCAGGGCCAGTTATGCCTGCAGGTTTTGCTCTCAGCCCCAGTGACACCAGGTGGGTGAGCAGGGGCTGTGGGTCACTAAGATGAGCTTCCTGGCAGCTGGACTCAGAGCCCTTGAGGTAGGAGGTCCCATCAGCCAGGACGGGCACGGCGGCTCTAAGAAAGCTTCATGGGTCTGTGCCAGGGGTGGGCAAGCCACAGCTTCAGACCGGAGCTGGCCTGCCTCCTGTTCTCACGCAACCTGCAAGCGAAGAATGGTTTTACATTTTTACATGTTTGGGGAAAAGCCAATACAATAATAATATTTTGCAACATATGAAAATTATATGAAATGCCAATTCTGGTGTTCATAAATAAAGTTTTATTGGGCCAGGCCCATTTGTTTCCACATTGTCCGTAGCTGCTTTCATGCTGCAATGGCCAACTCAAGAGCTGACGGTGTGTCCTGCTTTGGAAGCCGTTTACGATCTAGCTCTTGGCAAAAGTTTGCCAACTATTGGTCTCTGCCGTCCTTTCTGTGAACTGAGGAAGAAGGGACAAGGCCAGGCAGCCTCACACAGCTAGAAGAGGATAAAACAGAAGGCCTTTCATGCTCGAATATTCGGCTATAATTTATTTTCACTCAGAGGAGAAACCAAAGTTTATTTTCGTGACGTGTTCTATGTATGTACTACAGTATATGATGGAGGACAGTAATTAACCAAGTTGTTATGGGGGCTGGGATAGAGAGGTCACTGGGACAGAATTGAGAACGCCTGTTGGGATGCAGCCATCCTACCCACGGGTCTGCCCCAGATGCTCAACACCATCCGTCATTAGGAAAATGCAAATTAAAGCCACTGTGAGCCACCACTGCATCTCTATTAAAGTGGCTACAATTAAAAAGACTGACCAGGCCGGGCACGGTGGCTCATGCCTATAATCCCAGCACTTTGGGAGGCCAAGGTGGCCAACCGCTGCTGCATTTCCCCTGCCTGGACACGGTTGGTTGGATGGGTGGCTCTCCTGAGGTCAGGAGTTCGAGACCAGCCTGGCCAACGTGGTGAAACCCTGTCTGTACTAAAAACACAAAAATTAGCCGGGTGTGGTGGCAGGCGCCTGTAATCCCAGCTACTCGGGAGGCTGAGTCATGAGAATCGCTAGAACCTGGGAGGCGGAGGTTGCAGTGAGCTGAGGTTGTACCATTGCACTCCAGCCTGGGCGACAAGAGCAATACTTTGTCTCAAAAAAACAAAAACACCATACCAAGTGTTGGTTGCTCCTATTAAAGCAGAATTAGTGGAACCAGGCCTCAGCCCACCCTGCTAAAGACAGGAAATGTGGGAAGCATTAAAAATACTATATCCTAAGTGATATCTAGACTGAAATACCTTTCCATTCAACCATTTATTCAATGTCTGGGGTTAATCATTTAAAGTTCTCCTTGGATGGATGAATGGATGTGTAGGTAGATGGTTGGCTGGTTGGATGGATGGGTGGGTGGTTGGTTGGTTGGGTGGGTGGATGGTTGGTTGGTTGGTTGGTTGGATGGATGGGTGGGTGGTTGGTTGGTTGGGTGGGTGGATGGGTGGATGGTTGGTTGGTTGGTTGGTTGGTTGGTTGGTTGGTTGGCTGGTTGGATGGATGGGTGGGTGGTTGGTTGGTTGGTTGGGTGGGTGGATGGTTGGTTGGATGGGTGGGTGGATGGTTGGTTGGTTGGATGGTTGGTTGGTTGGTTGGTTGGCTGGTTGGATGGATGGGTGGGTGGTTGGTTGGTTGGGTGGGTGGATGGGTGGATGGATGAGTGGGTGGATGGTTGGTTGGATGGGTGGGTGGATGGTTGGTTGGTTGGTTGGTTGGTTGGTTGGTTGGTTGGTTGGTTGGATGGGTGGGTGGATGGATGGGTGGTAGATACTGGAGACACTTTCTTCAAGGACATATGCAGATAGCTAATCACCTGGCTGTTCCTAGGTCCCCCAGCCTCCTGCCACCATCATTCAGCAGCTCCCTCAGCAGCCACTCATAGCACAGATTCCTCCTCCCCAGGTCTTCCCTACTCAACGGTCAGGAAGTATTAAGGAAGGTAAGTGTTCCATATTCATATTGTTGTGGGTTGAGGAAATTATCTACTGAAAGGGAAAATGTTCCTGGAAGCAGGACAGTCACTTAGGGCCAGCTTTTGGCTGTTCAACATGAAAATAATTTTAACTTTAAGAAATCCTTATATAAATGATATCTCATAGGGAAGGAAACAAGAGGTATAAGAAAGATAACTAGGAGGTAAAATAATTGGGCTCCAATTCCAACTCATCCAATCATCATCCATTCAAAAACCATTATTAAGATGCTTCTTTTAAAATAACTTTTAGGGCCCGGCTCGGTGGCTCACGCCTGTAATCCCAACACTGGGAGGCCGAGGCGGGTGGATTACCTGAGGTCAAGAGTTCGAGACCAGCCTGGCCCACAGGGTGAAACCCCATCTCTACTAAAAATACAAAAACCAGCTCACCATGGTGATGGATGCCTGTAATCCCAGCTACTTGGGAGGCTGAGGCAGGAGAAATTGCTTGAACCTGGGAGGCGGAGGTTGCAGTTTGAGCCGAGAATGCACCACTTTACTCCATCCTGGGCGACAGAGTAAGACTTTGTCTCAAAAATAATAATAATAATAATAACTTTTAAATACTTGATTTTTAAAATTTATTTATTTATTTATTTAGAGAGAGAGAGAGTGTGTCTTGCTTTGTTGCCCAGGCTGGAATACAATGGCATGATTTCAGCTCACTGCAACCTCTGCCTCCTGGGTTCAAGCGACTTCTCCTGCCTCAGCCTTCCAAGTGGCTGGAACTGTAGGCCTGCACCACCATGCTTTGCTAATTTTTGTATTTTCAGTAGAGATGGGTTTTCGTCATTTTGGCCAGGCTGGTCTTGAACTCCCAACCTCAGGTGATCCGCCCACCTCAGCCTCTCAAAGTGCTGGGATTATAGGCGTTTGCCACTGTGCCCGGCGCAATTTGACAAGCTTTTTTTATTTTTTTTATTTTTTATTTTTTTGTTCTGAGACAGTCTCGCTCTTGTTGCCCAGATTGGAGTGCAATGGCACAGTCTTGGCTCACTGCAACCTCCACCTCCTGGGTTCAAGCAATTCTCCTGCCTCAGCCTCTCGAGTAGCTGGGATTACCGGTGCCCACCACCATGCCCAGCTATTCTGTTGTATTTTTGGTAGAGACAGGGGTTTCACTATGTTGGCCAGGCTGGTCTCGAACTCCTGACCTCAGGCAATCCACCCGCCCTGGCCTCCCAAACTGCTGGGATTACAGGTGTGAGCCACCACACCTGGCTTGACAAGTTTTAACATATACATATAACATATATCACTACAATCAAGACTGAGCATATCCATCACCTCCAAAGTTTCCTCGTGTTTCTTTTTAATCCCTCCTCCTACACCCCCATGCAACTGCTGAGCAGCTTTCCGTCACTATGTAGTAGTTTGAATTTTCTAGATTTTTTATTTTATTTTATTTTTGAGACAGTCTTGCCTGTCGCCTAGGCTGGAGTGCAGTGGCGTGATCTCGGCTCACTGCAACCTCCGCCCCTCCAGGTTTAAGCAATTCTCTGCCTCAGCCTCTGGAGTAGCTGGGGATTACAGGTACCCACCACCACGCCCTGCTAATTTTTTGTATTTTTAATAGAGACGGGGTTTCAGCATCTTGGTCAGGCTGGTCTTGAACTCCTGACCTCATGATCCACCCACCTCAGCCTCCCAAAGTGCTGGGATTACAGGCGTGGGCCACCATGCCCGGCCTGCATTTTCTAGATTTTCGTAGAAATGGTCTACACAGTATGTACTCTTTTTTTGTACGGCTTCTCTCAGCATGACTGTTTTAAGATTCATCACTGTCGTTGGGTGTATCAATACATGGTTCCTTCTAATTGCTGAGTAGTATTGCATTGTGTGAATATATCAGTTTGTTATGCATTCACCTGTTGGTGGATGTCTTAGTCCATTTTCTGTTGCTTAGAATATCTGAAACTGAGTAATTTTTTTTTTTTTTTTTTTTTGAGACGGAGTCTTGTTTTGCCCAGGCTTGAGTGAAGTGGCGCAATCTCGGCTCACTTCAACCTCTGCCCACCGGGTTCAAGGGATTCTCCTGCCTCAGCCTCCCAAGTAGCTGGGATTACAGGCGCCTGCCACCATGCCCAGCTAATTTTTGTAGTTTTTAGTAGAGACGGGGTTTCTCCATGTTGACCAGGCTGGTCTCGAACTCCCGACCTCGTGATCTGCCCCCTTCGGCCTCCCAAAGTGCTGGGATTATGGGCGTGAGCCACCACGCCTGGCCAGCAGTTTCTTAAAAGTTAAATCAGCCAGGTGCGGTGGCAGATGCCTGTAGTCCCAGCTGCTCGGGAGGCTGAGGTAGGAGAATCACTTGAACCCAGGAGGTGGGGAGGCTGCAGTGAGCAGAAATCGTGCCTTTGTACTCCACCCTGGGTGACAGAGCGAGACTCTGTCTCAAAAAAGAAAAAAAAGAAACTGCCAAACTGTTATCTAGTGTCTGCATTTTATATTCTCACTAGTAATGTTTGTGAGTTCTAGTTATTTACAACCTTGGCAACATGTGGTATGGTCAGTCTTTCTCATTTTATCCGTTTTAACAGGATGCAGTGGTGGTTGATTGTGGCTTTGATTTGCATTGCCCCAGTGACTAATGGAATTGGTAGTCTAGGGGCAGATGTGTGTAGAATGGCTGAATCACCTGACAGCTGTCCTCAAATCTGTCCCAGTGACCTGCCTATCCCAACCCCTGTGCTGACTTGGTTAATTACTGTAGCTCTATCATATATTGCAATCCAAGCCAGATCTGGCCCAGGACGGCCATGTAACCCACATCCAGGGGATACCTTTCCTATTGTGATCCATATGAGGAGCCCCTGGAGTGGCAGAGAGCATAGCTTGTGCCATCATAAAGGGTAGTCCTGTCTGTCCTTATTACCTGTCGATTTTTCCAGATGAACTTTAGTGATAGTCTGTCAGGTGCTAAAAAGCACACTGAGGTAGGGGTGTGTGTGTGGGTGTGTGGGTGCCTATGCTTGTATGCCATAGGTTCTAAAAAGCATACTGAGGTAGGGGTGTGTGTGAATGGGTGAGTGTGTGCCTATGCTTGTATGCCATATGAGAGAAAATGCAGCATTTAAAATCAGTGGTTAATGGCCAGCACAGTGGCTCATGCCTGTCATCCCAGCACTTTGGGAGGCTGAAGCAGGAAGATCGCTTGAGCCTAGGAGCTTGAGACCAGCCTGGGCAACATAGCAAGATGCAATCTTGGCTGGGCGCAGCGGCTCACACCTGTAATCCCAGCACTTTGGGAGGCTAAAGAGGCTGTATCACCTGAGGTCAGGAGTTCGAGACCAGCCTGGCCAACATGGTGAAATCCCGTCTCTACTAAAAATACAAACATCAGCCAGGTGTGGTGGTGGGCGCCTGTAATCCCAGTTACTTGGGAGGTTGAGGCAGGAGAATTGCTTGAGCCTGGGAGGCGGAGGCTGCAGTGAGCTGAGATCACGCCACTGCACTCCAGCCTGGGTGACAGACCAAGACTCTGTCTTAAAAAAAAATCAATAAAAATAAGGGGAGGCCGGGCACAGCGGCTCACACCTGTAATCCCAGCATTTTGGGAGGCCGAGGTGGGAGGATTGCTTGAGCTCAGGAGTTCCAGACCAGCCTGGGCAACATGGGGAAACTCCATCTCTACAAAAAAATACAAAAATTCTCCAAGTGTTAGGTGCATGCCGGTGGTCCTAGCTACTTGGGAGGCTGAGGTGGAAGGATCACTTGAACCCAGGAGGTGGAGGCTGCAGTGAGCTGTGATTGTGCCACTGTACTGCAGTCTGGGCAAGAGAGTGAAACCCTGTCTCTAAATAAATACATAAATAAATGGAAATAAAAAACATTTGCAGGAAAGTAGATACTGAGGGAGTTTGCATAACTATTCTAAAGGAATTCGTAAAAGATTTTTTTTTTTTGAGATGGGAGTGTCGCTCTGTTGCCAGGCTGGAGTGCAGTGGCATGATCTCAGCTCGCTGCAATCTCCGCCTCCTAGGTTCAAGCGATTCTCCTACCTCAGCCTCCCGAGTAGCTGGGACTACAGGCGTGTGGTGTGCCACCATGCCCAGCTAATTTTTGTATTTTTAGTTGAGACGGGGTTTCACCATGTTGGCCAGATGGTCTTGATCTCTTGACCTCATGATCCACCCACCTCAGCCTCCCAAAGTGCTGGGATTACAGGCGTGAGCCACCATGCCCGGCCCTACCCTTATTTTTAAATGCAAGTTTTGCTGCATATTCAAGTCTAGATTGATAGTCATTTTATCTCACCACTTTCTAAGGACCCTATGATTGCACTGGGCTTGCCCAGATAATCCAGGATTATATTCCCATCTCATGAGTCTTTTTTTTTTTTTTTTTTTTTGAGTCACAGTGTTGCTATATCACCTAGGCAGGTCCAAAACTCCTGGCCTCAAGCGATCCTCCCACCTCAGCCTCCCAAGTAGCTGGGATTATAGCACCCAGCACTCAGGATTCTTTTCTTTTCTTTTTTTTTCTTGAGACGGAGTCTCGCTGTCTGCCAGGCTGGAGTGCAGTGGTGCAATCTCAGCTCACTTCAAGCTCCGCCTCCCAGGTTCACGCCTTTCTCCTGCCTCAGCCTTCCGAGTAGCTGGGTCTACAGGTGCCCGCCACCACGCCCGGCTAATTTGTTTTTGTATTTTTAGTAGAGACGGGGTTTCACCGTGTTAGCCAGGATGGTCTCGATCTCCTGACCTCATGATCCGCCCACCTCGGCCTCCCAAAGTTCTGAGATTACAGGCGTGAGCCACCGCGCCCGGTCAAGATTCTTTTTTTAAAAGTTAATTTACAGCATGGCACAGTGGCTCATATCTGTAATCCCAGCACTTTGGGAGACTGATATGGGAGGATCACTTGAGCCTAGGAGTTCAAGACCAGCCTGGGCAACATATTGAGACCTCTTCTCTACAAAACATATCAAAATTAGTTGGGTATGGTGGCATGTGCCTGTGGTCCCAGCTACTTGGGAGGATGAGATGGGGGGATCCCTTGAGCCCAGGAGGTCCATGCTGCAGTGAGCTGTGTTCACACCAAAGCGTCCCAGCTTGGGCAACAGAGTGAGACTCTGTCTCAAAAAAAAAAAAAAAAAAAGATTAATTTGTGATAAAAAAAAGATTAATTTGTGATTAAAAAAAAAAACCATGTAACTTTACCATTGTGACCACATGTTAAGTGCAAAGTTCAGTAGTGTTAACTATAGTCACTGCTGTGCCGCAGAACATTTTTATCTTGCAAATCTCAAACTCCACCCGTCGGACTACATCACCCCCTCCCGTCAGTGCCTGGCAACCACCGTCCTGTGTTCTGTTTCTACCAATTTGACTGTGTTCGATGTGTCCTGTGAGTGGAGCCGTACAGTATCTGTCTTTGTGTGACTACATCACCCGCTCCCGTCAGCGCCTGGCAACCACCGTCCTGTGTTCTGTTTCTATGAGTTTGACTGTGTTCGATGTGTCCCGTGAGTGGAGCCGTACAGTATCTGTCTTTGTGTGACTACATCACCCGCTCCCGTCAGCGCCTGGCAACCACCGTCCTGTGTTCTGTTTCTATGAGTTTGACTGTGTTCGATGTGTCCTGTGAGTGGAGCCGTACAGTATCTGTCTTTGTGTGACTACATCACCCCCTCCCGTCAGTGCCTGGCAACCACCGTCCTGTGTTCTGTTTCTATGAGTTTGACTGTGTTCGATGTGTCCTGTGAGTGGAGCCGTACAGTATCTGTCTTTGTGTGACTACATCACCCGCTCCCGTCAGCGCCTGGCAACCACCGTCCTGTGTTCTGTTTCTATGAGTTTGACTGTGTTCGGTGTGTCCTGTGAGTGGAGCCGCACAGTATCTGTTTTTGTGTGACTGGCTTATTTCGCTTAGTATGATGTCCTCAAGGATCACCCACATTGCAGCAGGTCACAGATGAGTAACAGTCCATTGTATGGATAGACCACGTTTCTGCCTCCATTTATCTATCTACTGAGGTACACTTGGGTTGCTTCCGTCCCTGCTCAAGATTCTGGGCTTGCATCTGCACAGGCCTTTTTGCCCTCTAATGGAACGCGTGCCTAGGACTGAAATGGCTGTGTCAGGAAATACAGCCACACAGTCTCTCAAAAGGTTTGTGCCCATTTACACTCCACATACATGAATGAGAATTTCAGTCGCCAGAGCACTTCACCAACACTTGGCATTTTCACACTTTTCATTTTTGCCAGCGTGGTGGGCATCTTATGGAAGTTCATTCTGGTTTAATTTGCATTTCACTTTTTCATATATTTATTGGCCATTTGTTTTTGTTTTTTGAGGTTTTTTTTTTTTTTGTAAGAGACAGGGTCTCACTCCATTGCCCAGGCTGGAGTGCAGTGGTGCAATCATACCTCGCTGCAGCCTCAACTTCTGGGCTCAAGCACTCCTCCCACCTCAGCCTCCCAAGTAGCTGGGACTACAGGCACAGTCAGCTAATTTAAAAAATTTTGTGTAGGCCAGGCGCAGTGGCTCACGCCTGTAATCCCAGCACTTTGGGAGGCCGAGGCGGGCAGATCATGAGGTCAGGAGTTCCAGACCATCCTGGCTAACACAGTGAAACCCCATCTCTACTAAAAATACAAAAACAAAATTAGCCGGGCGTGGGGGCAGGTGCTTGTAGTCCCAGCTACTCAGGAGGCTAAGGTGGGAGAATGGCGTGAACCTGGGGGGCAGAGCTTGCAGTGAGCCAAGATTGCGCCACTGCATTCCAGCCTGGGCGACACAGTCAGACTCCGTCTCAAAAAAAAAAAAAAAAAAAAAAACCCAGCACTTTGGGAAGCCGAGGCAGGTGGATCATGAGGTCAGGAGATCGAGACCATCCTGGCTAACACGGTGAAACCCCATCTCTACAAAAAATACAAAAAATGAGCCGGGCGTAGTGGCGGGCGCCTGTAGTCCCAGCTACTCAGGAGGCTGAGGCAGGAGAATGGCGTGAGCCCAGGAGGCGGAGCTTGCAGTGAGTCGAGATCGCACCACTGCACTCCAGCCTCGGCAACAGAGCAAGACTCCGTCTCAAAAAAAAAAAAAAAAAAATGTGTGTAGAGATGAGGTCTTGCTAGACTGGTGTCAGCTCCTGGTCTCAAGGACTTCTCCCGTCTCGGTCTCCCAAAGTGCGAGCATCACAGGCATGAGCTACCGTGCCTGGCCTTATTGGCTACTTGAATATCCTTTTTTGTAAAGTGTCCATTTAAGTAATTTGCCCATTTTTCTTTCAGGTTGCCTGCCTCCCTTATTGGTTTCTAGGGATTCTTTATAATTTCTGTAATGAGCCCTTTTTTGATATGTGCATTTTGAGTGTTCCATCCTTCTTGTGGTTGCCTTTTCACTCTCTTCATGGTGTCTGTAGATGAACAGATGTTTTATTATTTATTTTTTGGGGAGATAGTATCTTGCTCTGTTACCCAGGCTAGAGTGCAGGGGCATGATCATGGCTCACTACAGCCTTGAACTCCTGGGCTCAAGTGATCCTCCTGCCTCAGCCTCCTGAGTAGCTGGGACTATAGGCGTGCACCACTACAACTGGCTTAGATGTTTTAATTTTTTTTTTTTTCTTGAGACGGAGTTTCGCTCTGGTTGCCCAGGCTGGAGTACAGTGGCGTGATCTTGGCTCACCGCAACCTCTGCCTCTTGAGTTCAAGCGATTCTCCTGCCTCAGCCTCCCAAGGAGCTGGGATTACAGGCTTGAGCCACCACCCCTGGCTAATTTTTGTATTTTTAGTAGAGACTCAGAGCACGCCCTGGGGACCCGCACCGTGTACAGACAGACTCAGGGCACGCCCCGGGGACCCGCACCGTGTACAGACAGACTCAGGGCACGCCCCGGGGACTCGCACCGTGTACAGATGGGCTCAGGGCACGCCCCGGGGACCCGCACCGTGTACAGACAGGCTCAGGGCACGCCCCGGGGACCCGCACCGTGTACAGACAGGCTCAGGGCACGCCCCGGGGACCCGCACCGTGTACAGACAGACTCAGGGCACGCCCCGGGGACCCGCACCGTGTACAGACAGACTCAGGGCACGCCCCGGGGACCCGCACCGTGTACAGACAGGCTCAGGGCACGCCCCGGGGACCCGCACCGTGTACAGACAGGCTCAGGGCACGCCCCGGGGACCCGCACCGTGTACAGATGGACTCAGAGCCTGCCCCGGGGACCTGCACAGTGTACAGACACACGTGTTCTCTGGTCCTATAACACGCTCTATCACTTTAACAAATAGGAGAAATGGAAACTTTATTCAGGGTCCCCCTGCGTCTTCCCTGCAGACATGGTGGAGCTGCTGCTGCTGCAGAACGCGCAGGTGCACCAGTTGGTCCTGCAGAACTGGATGCTCAAGGCCCTGCCCCCAGCCCTGCAGGTAGGCTCAGCCCCCAGCAGAACCCGAGGCCAAGGAAACAGGGCCTGGGTGGTTTTTCTTCTGGAAATTTCTGCATCTGTATAGCTCTGAAAGGGCATTCCTGGCTCAGGTCTACAGTCTGGCTGTGAAGCCCCCATCCCCATCAAGTCCCAGCCCAGATGAGGAATGGGTTGCACAATTTGGGGCGGGAGAGGAGCCTCCTCCGGGAGGATGCTTAGACCCTGCCATCCTGCCTATCACATGGGATCCAGCCCCAGTTAGGAACAGGGCGGGAGTGGAGGTGGGGAGCAGCCTGGTCTGCGTCCTAAGCGGCAGGTGCTTCTGTGGCAGGACTCGCCACATGTGCCCCCGGGGGTCCCACGAGCTGCCAGGCCAAGGCTGCCTGCCGTGCACCACCACCATCACCACCACCATGCTGTGTGGCCACCTGGGGCCGCCACTGTCCTCCAGCCTGCCCCCAGCCTGTGGACGCCCGGCCCACCCTGAGTGTGAGTCACAGAGACCCTGGCCGGGGCACCCTCCACCCCCAGGCTTCCTCAGGGCTGTGGGCTGTGGCGGGAGCAGGGAGAGACCCTGCCACCACCCGGAGTGGCTACGCGAGTGTGGACTGCAGGCTCCTCCTGGGGAAGCTGGGCAGGCTCGCTTTCCGGCCACGGGGCCATTCCAGGGGGCATCCCTTGCTCCGGGTCCCCTGCAGTGAGGGGCCTGTGAACCCCACCAGGGCAGCAGCCCCTCCCAGGGACCCCTCCTTTCCTGTAGGGCGGCGCCGGCCCACCTGGGAGCCTCAGGTCCCCCTCTTCCATCACGGAGGTAAAGTTGAGGCCGTGGACGCCACCAGCCTGACGATCCTGAAATAAAGATTTCATCCAGAAAGAGTTTAAGAAAATCTCAGCTCAGGAGCCAGAACAGAAAAGATCAATAGCTTTAGCCACATGGAAGTGTGAACATCCTGATGGGGAAAATACCACAAAGTCTAATTTAATAACTAGGGACACCTGTTTGCCACAGCTGTGGCACTGACTCCCCTAAAGAAGTAGGGGTGCATGGCTCATGCCTGTAATCCCAGCACTTTAAGAGGCTGAGGCGGGAGGATCACTTGAGCTCAGGAATTCGAGACCAGCCTGGGTCACATAGCAAGACCCTGTCTCTACAAAAAATAAATTTAAAAAACTAGCCAGGTGTGGTGATATGCGCCTGTGATCTCAGCAGCTCTGGGGGCTGAGGTGGGAGGATTGCTTGAGCCCAGGAGTTAGAAGCTGCAGTGAGCTCTGATGGAACCACTGCACTATAGCCTGGACCACAGAGCAGGCCCCTGTCTCAAAAAATAAAATAAAAATGAAAGAAGCAAGCTGTGTATGACGTGATCCCTTTTGAGTTTAAAAAAAAAAAAAAAGGGAGAGTGCTAATGCTATAAATGCAGAAATCTCTACGTGCTGGTTTGCACAGCTCTTGTTCCTGTAAAAGGTGAGTGCTGGGCAGTGGAAGGGCGGCTCACTCTCCTCAGTTCAGTTTCCTTCTGTGCCGTGGGGTTTCTTACCATGTGGACAGGCTACTTTGACTATTTCTTTTCTTTACTTTTTGTTACTTTTTTTTTTGGGTGCAATTATGTTTCTTTGCTCTTTTAATATTGTTTACATATTTTTAAGTAGTATACATAAGCTTTCATTCACCCCCTATTAGGACAGATTCTTTCATTCCTGAAGTTCCGCACAAGGAGGAACCCTGTCCCAGTGCTTCCATCCTTGAAAGTTTGCAGGTAGGAGACAGGATGACCAGAGAGTTGCCACTGAGCTGCAGAGCTCCCCAGGGACAGCCACCTGGTGCTGACATGGACGGGCAGGTGTGAACACTGAAGGGCCCAGCGCAGCTACTGGCAGTAACACTCACTTCTCTCAGAACCGTCTTTTCGTGCCTCTTGAAGGTGATTCCAGAGACTCTGTGCTCTCGTTGAAAGCTCAAACCAAAGCTCTGACTCCATTTCCTCTTTTCACGGTGACTTTCTAGCATGGCATTTCTCTTTCCTTCTATTAAAATTTTTATTTTTTGAGACAGTTTTGCTCTTGTCGCCCAGGTTGGAGTGCAATGGCGTGATCTTGGCTCACTGCAAGCTCCACCTCCCAGGTTCATGCCATTCTCCTGCCTTAGCCTCCCGTGTAGCTGGGACTACAGGCGCCCGCCACCACACCCGGCTAATTTTTTGTATTTTTAGTAGAGACAGGGTTTCACTGTGTTAGCCAGGATGGTCTCGATTTCCTGACCTCGTGATCCACCTGCCTCGGCCTCCCAAAGTGCTGGGATTACAGGCGTTGAGCCACCGCGCCCGGCCTATTAAATATTTCTCAACAGAATTTTTCATACAACAGACGGAAGAAATGTCACAGGAAGTGATGGTCTTTGGATGGCCTGGTCTTGCTGGGTTCACAGGGATGAAAGGCTCTGGCATCCAGAGTGTCTGGTTAGGGCGCAGCTGGGCTGGCTTAGCCTTGACTGGCCTGCAGGAGGGGTGGGGTCACACCTGAGGGTGGGGCAGGGGATGAGCTCACCCCCATACACAGTCCCCCTTGGTCCACCTGGGTAGGCTGAAGAACTCAGAGCAGGCCCTGAAAGTGGGCTTGGGCTGCTTGGCGGGGGTTTTGGGGTCTGGGTGCCTGGTACCTGGTAGTTAGAAGTGGGGGCTTCTCATGGCCACACCTCCTTGCCTGTGGTCAGGAGGAGGGGGTGAGGGGGGCTCAGGGCACATTGTGCACACCTGTACACCTGATAACGTGGGTGACACTCACTGAGAGAGGTTGGAGATGACCCAGGGAGCAAGGCAGCACATATGCATGGGTCAGAGCCTCCACGGGGTTGGCAGATCTGCAGATTCAATGCAACTCCAGTCAAGATACCACATTCTTCCTGGCACGTGAGGAGCTGAATCTGGAACCACACAGAATGTGAAGGGCCAGGTGACTCCGGGAGCAGAAGGATGAGGACGGACCTGCTCTGATGACACTCTGGCTTGCAAGAGGGTCCAGAATCAGGGCAGTATGGCTGGGGACAGGCTGGGCAGTGGTGACCCGTGAGCCCCCACTCCTAACTACCAGGTTCCTAGAGCAGGAAACTACCCTGCAACAGGTGATGCTGCTGCTGCCTGGGCCACGGGCGGCTCTTCCTCAGATTCAGGTCAGAAGGGCATTTGCTCACATTCCCTAAAGAAATAAAGGGTTGGGGCCAGGCACAGCGGCTCACACCTATAATGTCAGCACTTTGGGAGGCCTAGGCGGATCAATCACTTGAGGTCAGGAATTTGAGACCTGCCTGGCCAACATGGTGAAACCCTGTCTCTACTAAAAAATACAAAAATTAGCCAGGTGTGGTGGCACACACATGCAGTACAAGCTACCTGGGAGGCTGAGGCAGGAGAATCACTCCAAAAAAAAAAAAAAAAAAAAGACAGGATTGCGCCGGGCGCGGTGTGTGGCTCACACCTGTGATCCCAGCACTTTGGGAGGCTGAGGCGGGCAGATTACTTGAGGTCAGGAGTTCAAGCCCAGCCTGGTCAACACAGCGAAACCCTGTCTCTACAGAAACAAAAATTAGCTGGGCGTAGTGGTGCGCACTTGTAGTCCCAGCTGCTCGGGAGGCTGAGGCAGGAGAATGGCTTGAGCCCTGGAGGCGGAGGTTACAGTGAGCCGAGACTGCACCACTGCACTCCAGCCTGGGCGACAGAGCGAGACCCTACCTAAAAACAACAAAACAGGCCGGGCATGGTGGCTCACGCCTATAATCCCAGCACTTTGGGAGGCCGAGGCGGGCGGATCACGAGGGCAGGAGATGGAGACCATCCTGGCTAACACGGTGAAACCCCGTGTCTACTAAAAATACAAAAAATTAGCCGGGCGAGGTGGTGGGCGCCTGTAGTCCCAGCTACTCGGGAGGCTGAGGCAGGAGAATGGCGTGAACCCCGGCGGGCGGAGCTTGCAGTGAGCCGAGATCGCGCCACTGCACTCCAGCCTGGGCGACAGAGCGAGACTCCGTCTCAAAAAAAAAAAAAAAAGCTTGGATTAAAGCTGACTCCATTTTCTGTTTTCACGAGTACTTTCTCGACATTAAGCTATGTCTCACAGTCAACAGAACGCCCTCCACCCAAGGGCGCGGTGGTGCAGCGACTTCAGGAACAGAGGGGCCTGGCCCGTGTTCCCAAGGGGACAAGTCCAGGCTAAGACAGGACGCAAGTCCCGTGGGAAGGCATTTTCATGTCCCTAAATCATTTCATAGGACAAACAGATGATCAGAATTGTAGTAGCCCCAGGCTTTAGAACTCACGAAGGTCTCTGAGGTGCTGCTCGGAGGCCTCGCCGTGGCCCTGGCTAGAGCGGTGTCCGCGGCCGGGACGCCCCGGGTCGGGAGGCCCCGGGGAACCAGCGCGCTCGCGACGCGCTGCCCTGATGAAGAGGCGTGCGCTGGCGCTGAAACTCCAGGGTTTACTCGAATATTCGAATACTCAGGAGGTAAAGCAGGAAATACTGACGCAAGCCTTTTCTACGGAAGGACGGGCTGCGGCACCCAAGCCCCTCGAGCCCCTTCCTCTCCGGGGGCGCAGGCTCCGGGCAGGGACTCCCTTGAAGGGCGAGAGGCGAGCGCTGCGCGGTGCTCCCGGGCAGGGGCCACGCGTTCCCTGAACTCCAGACGCCCTCTCGATGCCACGGCTCGGAACCGTTTTATTTACAATAATGAAAAATACCCGATGTGCCGTGAAGGAAATAAGAGGAGGTTCCCCTCGTACATTCATTCGTTATTTATTTGTGTGCGACCCCGGCTCCCCGCAGCCTCCACCCCTCCCGCGTCCCGCTTTCAGAAGGAACGCGGCCCTCAGCTCCCTCCGAAGAGGCCCCGGGTCAGGGGCTGCAGCCGGGTCCCCGTGCGTCGGCCCAGCTCTTCCAGCACCGCCTTCTCCTTCTGGAACATCTGGAAGGAAGGAAGCGCGCTGGCCCTCCCCAGGGAAGATGTCCGCGCCTCACTCTCTGGGGTCGCCTCCTCGGAATGCCCCTCCCACAGGGTTTGGGGGAACCCGGCCGCCCGCGCGGCTCTAGCTCAGGCCGAAGGGCGGGACCCGGCTCCGGGCACCTTCACCAGAACCTGAGCTCAGCGAGTGCACGAACCGCCACAGGCTGGGAGAATAAGCGGGGCCTCGGGAGGGGAGGGGGAGGAAGGAAGGGGGTCATGGGAGGGGGGAGGGGAAGGGGAAGGAGGGCTCACTGCAACCTCCACCTCCTGGGTTCAAGCGATTCTCCTGCCTCAGCCTCCCTTGTAGCTGGGATTACAGGCGCCCACCACCACGCCCGGCTAATTTTTGTATTTTTAGTAGAGACAGGGTTTCTCCATGTTGGTCAGGCTGGTCGCGAACTCCCAACCTCAGTTGATCCGCCCGCCTCGGCCTCCCAAAGTGCTGGGATTACAGGCGTGAGCCACTGCGCCCGGCCAGACTTTTTCTGTTTTTAATGAAAAAGGTTTTTCATGACTTTCAGAGAAGCAGTTTGCTCCCAACACGGGATTGTGTGCGTGTTAACCATGTGGACCGGAGCCCACGTGGGCCTCCGTAGGCGGAGCGCACGGGCCTGGAGGAAACCAACCTGGAACTCACTTCACGCAGAGCTGCCGCCTCCGCCCTGGGTCTGGCCTAGTCTGGCTGATTGGACCTTTTTGACCAAGCGCCACTGGCTAGTGTCAGCTGTGGCTCTCGGCCTCTGCACTCAGACCGCTTTCCTTAGTGAACACATTCAGCTGGAAGTATTTGGGGAGCCCGGTGTTGAAAGCAAACATCTGTGTCATTTTTACAAGGGCAGGTCTGAGGTCCAGTTCCTGCGGGGCCGGTCAGGATGGAGGGTGGGGGCTGGCAGGGGCCTGGGGGAGCCTCCTTCCCCCACGCACCCCCTCGGTAGTGGGATGGATGGGCTCCTTACCTGCTGCCACTCTGCCTCCGAGCCGTGTGTGAAGCCCAGCAAGTGACAGAGTCCGTGGGTGGCCGTCACCTGTCAGAATAATTTTAAACTGGCTCATCGAGGATGACCCCACAGGAACCTGCCCCTTCAGGGACACCCCAGGGCCACAGGCTGCTCTTGGTATGTGGCTGCAGGACCCCAGGGTTGCTGTGAGACCCCTGGGCAGGAATTACAGGCACTCAGCTTCAGTTCCCTTCCATCTAAAATGGAAAGCAAGCAAGCCCCTTTGAGAGTCTTTAGTCAATGTGGATTGCTCTCTGGGCCAGCACTGTGCTGGGGAGGGGCCCCCAGGATGGAACTGCCCAGCCGCAGGAGCAATGGGCAAGGGGGGGTGGAATATGAAGAAGTGGGGAGGGGTGGGTGCCACGGGGTGGTGGGGCAGTGGGGCACCGGCCAGGGGTGGCCTCCCTGCCCTAAGAGGGACGAGGCAAGCGCACAGCCCACACCCCAGGTCCAACCCCCAGTCAGAGGGTGGGGCCTCCAGTGGCCCCTGATTTTACTGAACACTCTGGGTAGAGCTTTGGGGCACAGGCAGCACAGGGAGTGGGGGAGGGGTATGAAGGCGGAGGCGGAGGGAGGTGCAGCTGCTGGTGAGTCAGGAAGACCCACAGTCGCCATGTCCCCCTGGAGACAGGGCTGGATTAAAGCCCACAGGGGAGGGGCACCCGGATGGAGCCCAGAGCTGGGGGAAGAGGAGCAGGAGGAAGAGGAGGGAGGGCCTGTGGACCCTGAGCAGGCACAGCACCAAGGGGGTTTATGGAGCCACATGGGCCATAGGGGTAGCACTCCCCTGGGGTTTGGGTGGAGGGAGGAGGGAGGTCTGGGAGGTGGGTATCCTTGGGGCTGGCGTGAGGTGCCTGGAGACATGGAGGACAAGGTGGGGTAGATGGAGAGTGCAGCTGAGAGCCAGCCCTGAGCAGAGCTGGCCTGGCCTGTGGCTATGAGGATGGGGTCCTGGGGTGGTGGGCTGGCCCTCCCCTCAGGGTAATAGCCCCACGGAGAGGGCTCTGGGCCCGAGGAAGAAATGCCAGGGGAAGACCAGGGAACAGAATCTTAGGTTTGGGGAAAATGGAAGCAGATGTCCACATACCCCCCCGCCCCCACAGTTGCTGGCCACAGAGATCCCAGGGCTGAATCTCCGGCTGGGCCACTTCCTATCACTCTCAGAAACTCCCTCTTCCCCAGCAGGGTGTGCATGGCGGGCAAGTCCCACCCAGGTCTGGAGGGAGCAGTTGGGGCCCAGGTTCCTGTGTGGCCGTCCCATCCTTTCACACTGGGTCTGGCTGGGAAGCTCTGCCTCAAGCCACACGGATGCACTTGGATCCACAAGGGCGATTCAGGGCATGGCTGTTCAGCCAAAGGAAGCCAAGTTAAGTATGATTCACTCATACATGGCTTTTCAGAATACTTTTCCTTTTTTTTTTTTTTTTTTTGGCATCAAGCTGCTGAAACCACCTGTGCAAAAATGATAACAGTGAGAGAAGTCTGGGGTGGCTGATTCCACTGAGTCCCGGGCACAGGTCAGGCTAACCGCGGGAGGAATTTAATCTAGAGTTTAACTTGCGTGGCTGTCCCCACTGAGTCCCGGGCACGGGTCAGGCTAACCACGGGAGGAATTTAATCTAGAGTTTAACTTGCGTGGCTGTCCCCACTGAGTCCCGGGCACGGGTCAGGCTAACCACGGGAGGAATTTAATCTAGAGTTTAACTTGCGTGGCTGTCCCCACTGAGTCCCGGGCACGGGTCAGGCTAACCACGGGAGGAATTTAATCTAGAGTTTAACTTCTGTGGCTGTCTCCACCTTACTTCTAGCCTCACAGGCTGGCTGTCCCCACTCAGTCCTGAGCACAGGCCAAGCTAACCACAGGAGGAATTTAATCTAGAGTTTAACTTTAAATCAAGAATAGTAATCATCCCTCCCTAAAACGAATCCCCTCCTTGCTCAGGACCGAAGCCACCTCTGTAAAGCTTGTGAAGGGCCACAAGATTAGGATGATGGGAGGGGCCTGAATTCTGCTCAGATGTAGGTGTCCTGAGGAGAACCAGCCCGCAGGCCTTGCTTCCCCAGCTTGCCCTGCTGTAATTCCCTACCGCTCACGACTCACGCAGCCAGAGGTCACGAGATTTGTGACCGCCCCAACTGCTCCCCAATAAGATAACGTCAATAGTAGAACAATGGTCTTTTGGGATGTTTTTCAGACTTTTGAGTTCTGGCAACCTACAGACCCCACCTGGACCTGAGACTCATGACTCAGCTGATCCTGTGGCTCCACCCAGAGGCGGACTCAGGGTACAAAAATCATTTACACCCCATGGTCCGTCTGCAGCCGATCAGCAGCACGCATTCCCTAGCCCCTGCCTGCCAAATTGCCGGTAGAAACCCTAGCCTCTGAGTTCTCTGGGAGATTGAGTTGAATAATAACTCCAGCCTTTCTGCTTGGCTAGCTCTGTGTTAAACTCTTTCTCTACTGCAATACCGCAATTGCAGTGAATTGGTTTTGTCTGTGCAGTGGGCAGGAAGAACCCATAGGTGGATTACACTGAGGAGAAACAGATCTGGAAGGTGGTGGAGGCTCCAACCTCTGTACTTCTGGCAGCTCAGAAAGAAGCTGATCCAGCAGGTCTGTGTTAGCTCAACATAGTCTGCTCTACTCCAGAGATAAAAGCTGAGAAGGCTTCTCTGGGAGCTTCTGTGTTTTCACAGCATGTTCTCTCCCTCCTTCAACTGTGGCATGAGGCATGCAGTCCCTACCCAGCCTGGGTGCTCCTCACACCCTGCTTACAGGTTCTTCCCCCAGTAGCCCTTACGGTACCCACGGACACACATGGATGCAGGGTTGTGATCTTGACCCCTTTGCAAGGCCCATGTTCCATGAGCCAGGTTATATGATTTCAGCATCCCCGCTTACAGTCAGGACGTCATTGTAATCTTCATTTTCTTTACACTGATGGAAGATATACTCCACTCCTAGGAAAATGTCTCCCAAATTGTAGTCATCTGGAAAATCAGGCTGGGGAAATTCACCTGCTTTCAGATGCTAAAAAATGAGGAAATGCAGACTTAGAGAACAGGAATCGTAACCCAACCACAGGTTGACAGGTTTCATCCTGGTTAATCCCAAGGCAAATAAGCACTTAATCGCTGACCAAATCACTTTTTTTTTTTTTTTTTTTTTGAGACGGAGTTTCACTCTTGCCCAGGCTGCAGTGGAATGGCGCGATCTCGGCTCACTGCAACCTCTGCCTCCTGGGTTCAAGCGATTCTCCTGTCTCAGCCTCCTAAGTAGCTGGGATTACAGGTGCATGCCACCGTGCCCAGCTAATTTTTGTATTTTTGTATTTTTTTTTTTCTGAGACAGAGTTTTGCTCTTGTTGCCCAGGCTGGAGTGTCCGCCTCCCGGGTTCAAGCGATTCTCCTGCCTCAGCCTCCCGAGTAGCTGGGACTACAGGCATGCGCCACCATGCCCGGCTAATTTTGTATTTTTAGTAGAGACTGGGTTTCTCCATGTTGGTCAGGCTGGTCTCAAACTCCCAACCTCAGGTGATCCACCCGCCTTGGCCTCCCAAAGTGCTGGGATTACAGGCGTGAGCCACCGCGCCTGGCCTAATTTTTGTATTTTTTAGTAGAGATGGGGTTTCATCATATGGGTCAGGCTGGTCTCGAACTCCTGACCTCAGGTGATCTGCCTGCCTCAGCCTCCCAGAGTGCTGGGATTACAGGCGTGAGCCACTGCGCCAGCCACCCAAATCACTCTTAAGATGCATGTCTCAGGCCCGAGTGGCAGCTGGGCCTGTGGCAGGTGGGTTGCCCAGCCAACTGTACACAAGTGCCCTAAATTGTTTCCATTGTGAAAATTGTCAGAATAGCCAGGCGTGGTGGCTCACAGCTGTAATCCCAGCACTTTGGGAGGCCGAAGCGGGCAGATCAAGAGGTCAGGGGTTTGACACCAGCCTGACCAACATGGTGAAACCCCATCTCTACTAAAAATACAAAAATTAGCCAGTTGTGATGGCACATGCCTATAACCCCAGCTACTCGGGAGGCTGAGGCAGGAGAATCGCTTGAACCCGGGAGGCGGAGGTTGCACTGAGCCCCCAGACTGCGCCATTGCACTTCAGCCTGGCTGACAGAGCAAGACTCCGTCCCAAAAAACAAGGAATTTGTCAGAATAAAAATGGAGCCATTAGGGTTATACAAACAAACCAAAAAACCTGACAAATAGAGCTGGGGAAAGCTATGAAGAGAGGATTCTCATACTTTCATGCCTGATAACAAAAACTGTCACTAAATATGGCAAAAACTGCAACAAAGGCCATGACAACCTTACACACATACAAAACTGCAACCTTGCACAAAGGCTATGACAACCTTACACGCACACACGAAACTGCAACCTTGCACAAAGGCTATGACAACCTTACACACGAAACTGCAACCTTGCACAAAGGCTATGACAACCTTACACGCACACACGAAACTGCAACCTTGCACAAAGGCTATGACAACCTTACACGCACACACGAAACTGCAACCTTGCACAAAGGCTATGACAACCTTACACGCACACACAAAACTGCAACCTTGCACAAAGGCTGTGACAACCTTACACGCACACACGAAACTGCAACCTTGCACAAAGGCTATGACAACCTTACACACACACACACGAAACTGCAACCTTGCACAAAGGCTATGACAACCTTACACACATACGAAACTGCAACCTTGCACAAAGGCTATGACAACCTTACACACACACACGAAACTGCAACCTTGCACAAAGGCTATGACAACCTTACACACACACACAAAACTGCAACCTTGCACAAAGGCTATGACAACCTTACACACACACGAAACTGCAACCTTGCACAAAGGCTATGACCTATGACAACCTTACACACACACAAAACTGCAACCTTGCACAAAGGCTATGACCACCTTACACACACACGAAATTGCAACCTTGCACAAAGGCTATGACAACCTTACATACACACACAAAACTGCAACCTTGCACAAAGGCTATGACAACCTTACACACACACACAAAACTGCAACCTTGCACAAAGGCTATGACCTATGACAACCTTACACACACACGAAACTGCAACCTTGCACAAAGGCTATGACAACCTTACACACACACACGAAACTGCAACCTTGCACAAAGGCTATGACAACCTTACACGCACACACGAAACTGCAACCTTGCACAAAGGCTATGACAACCTTACACGCACACACGAAACTGCAACCTTGCACAAAGGCTATGACAACCTTACACGCACACACGAAACTGCAACCTTGCACAAAGGCTATGACAACCTTACACGCACACACGAAACTGCAACCTTGCACAAAGGCTATGACAACCTTACACGCACACACGAAACTGCAACCTTGCACAAAGGCTATGACAACCTTACACGCACACACGAAACTGCAACCTTGCACAAAGGCTATGACAACCTTACACGCACACACGAAACTGCAACCTTGCACAAAGGCTATGACAACCTTACACGCACACACGAAACTGCAACCTTGCACAAAGGCTATGACAACCTTACACGCACACACGAAACTGCAACCTTGCACAAAGGCTATGACAACCTTACACGCACACACGAAACTGCAACCTTGCACAAAGGCTATGACAACCTTACACGCACACACGAAACTGCAACCTTGCACAAAGGCTATGACAACCTTACACGCACAAAGAAACTTCTACAAGGATAATCTGCCCAGCAACTGCCTGTCTAACCTTGGACGGACATTAATCTTGTTATTGATCTTTGTAACCAATTTAACCTTGTTATTGATCTTTGTAACCAAGGATCATTATCTCAAAACAATTATGTTTTTTTCCTTTAAAAATCTATGCCAGGCGGGGCTCAGTGGCTCACGCCTGTAATCCCAGCACTTTGGAAGGCAGAGGTGGGTAGATCACCTGAGGTCAGGAGTTCTAGACCAGCTTGGCCAACACGGTGAAACCCCAACTTTACTAAAAATACAACAACAACAACAAAAATTAGCCAGATGTGGTGGTGGGCACCTGTAATCCCAGCTACTTGGGAGGCTGAAGCAGGAGAATCGCTTGGACCTGAGAGGTGGAGGTTGCAGTGAGCCGAGATTGTGCCATTGCACTCCAGCCTGGGTGACAGAGCAAGCCTCCATCTCAAAAAAACATTAAAAAATAAAAAAAATAAAACCCTTGCCTTCCTTTACCTCCCTGAATATGCGAATATCCACACAGTCTACTATGGCATGTGGCATGTATTTTCACTGCAATGCTCTATCCCAAATAAACATCCTTTTCTTTAAAAGCCTGTTTGTTTAGGTTGCTATCACCTTGTCAAATGGCTTTTCATTTCTTTCATCCCTCCCAATGCAGAATCACGCAGATCCACAACTTCTACAGAGTTAAATCATCACATGGACACGACTGTATATTCCTGTTCTTTCCACTGGATATTTTGTCCTAAAGAGTCTTTCACATTTTCCACATAAAGACTATAAAGACCAGTCCACTTAGTTAAGGACTGTTCACACTAAGCCAGTCACCTATGGCTGGATATTTAGGATGCTCCTTTTATTTTCCTATTACAGAAAACGGTAACTTTTTTTTTGAAACAGAGTGCCACTCTGCGGCCCAGGGTGGAGTGCAGAGGTGCAGTCTTGGCTCACTGCAGCCTCAGTTTCTTGAGCTCAGGCGATCCTCTCACCTTAGCCTCCTGAGTAGCTGGGACTACAGCTCTGCACACCACCATGCCCGGCTAATTGTTGTTTTTATTTTTTGTAGAAACAAGGTTTGACTATGTTGCCCAGACTGGTCTTGAACTCCTGGGCTCAAGTGATCCTCCCACCTTAGCTTCCCAAAGTGCTGGGATTATAGGCCCAGCCAATAAATTAACAGTTCAATACATTTTTACATGATTCAGCATTTTCTTTTCTTCTTTTTTCTTTTTGAGACGGAGTCTCGCTCTGTCACCAGGCTGGAGTGCAGTGGTGCAATCTCAGCTCACTGCAACCTCCGACTCCCTGGTTCAAGAGATTTTCCTGCTTCAGCCTCACGAGTAGCTGGGATTACAGGCAAATGCCACCACACCCAGCTAACTTTTTTTGTATTTTTAGTAGAGACGGGGTTTCACCATGTTGGCCAGGATGGTCTTGAATTCCTGACATCGTGATCCACCCACCTCGGCCTCCCAAAGTGCTGGGATTACAGGCGTGAGCCACTGCACCCAGCCTCTTCTGTCTTTTGGTTTATTGTCTTGGGTGTGTCACCACAGGACTAAAGGATACGTGTGTGTGAAATGCTCTTGGAGTAGATTTGCCAAGTTGCTTTCCCAAAGGATTGCTCCAATTCCTGCTGCTACAATGTGGGAAGCCTTGAATGAAGTCATGTACAGAATGTAGATAATAACCTGACTGCTATTACATCGAGTTTGTTGGAAATATTTACCCCAGTCTGTTTATTTTCAGTGTTGTTTTAATTTTTCCAAGGTGCACATATTCATTAACGAATCCCACTTAAAATTGCAAAAATATTGCAGAAGCAGTTTGCTTCTCTCTTCTAATTCACTGAGAGCATTAGGAGGGGAAGGGGGTGGACGCTAGTCACCTTTTTCTTTTCTTTTTTTTTTTCCTGAGACAGAGTTTCACTCTTCTTGCCCAGGCTGGAGTGCAATGGTGTGATCTTGGCTCACTGCAACCTCCATCTCTGGGGTTCAAGCGATTCTCCTGCCTCGGCCTCCCAGGTAGCTAGGATTATAGGTGCCCCCCCCACCTCCCGCCCGGCACAACCACACCCAGCTAATTCTTTGTGTTTTTAGTAGAGGCAGGGTTTCACCATGTTGGCCAGGCTGATCTCGAACTCCTGACCTCACGTGAACCACCCGCCTCGGGCTCCCGAAGTGCTGGGATTATGGGTATGAGCCATCGCGCTCGGTTGTCACCTTTCTTTTTCCTGCTGGGTTACCAGTGTAATTGTGGACTCTGGGTGACGGGCCTCGATCAGTGGAGGCTGAATATACTGCCCTCTCTACTTCTGTGTATATTTGAAAATTTTCAAAATTAAAATTAAAAATCATGTCTGTAATACATATACTTATAGGCACCACGGAGCCTAGCCTATAATATAATTAATATATGAAATTGAGGCCGGGTGCTGTGGCTCACGCCTGTAATCCCAACACTCTGGGAAGCCGAGGCAGGCAGATCACCTGAGATCAGGAGTTCAGGAGCAGCCTGGCCAACATGGTAAAACCCCCGTCTCTACTAAAAATACTGAAAAAAAAAAAATTAGCCAGGTGTGGTGGCCAGCATCTGTGGTCCCACCTACTGGGGAGGCTGAGGCAAAAGAATCACTTGAACCAGGAAGGGAGGTTGCAGTGAGCCGAGATCGCACCACTGCACTCCAGCCTGGGTGACAGAGCAAGACTCCGTCTCAATTAAAAAACAAAACAAAACAAAACGACAGGAAATTTACTCTGGGAAGATGGGCTAGACAAGAAGAGGAACACTTTTTTTTTTTTTTTTTTTTACCTCATGAAATGGAAAAGAAAGCACATCGGTTGGGACATTTCTATCTCTGTAGATTCTATTAATGTGCTGAATATTCTTGTTGTCAACACAGATGATCCCCAGGTCAAATTTCTGCACTCCTAAAATCCTCCTTACAATCTCGATCTTACTGCGAAGTGGCGCTCTCCTGATGGGGATGACTCGCTGCAGATTTCTAATCACCAAACTCATTTCACGAAGAATAACCAGCCCTTTAAAAATGTTTGCAACGGAACCTGGGGTTAAAGTGTAAGAGAAGACCAATCAGTACAAGTGATAATACAGTCTGTAAAAATACACATGCACACGCAATCAGATCACTTTATTTGGTGGAACTGATTGAAAATCTTAAGGGAATTTACATTTACCACAAGGAGGAAGCAACAACGAGGGTCTATGGAAGGACGCCGCGGAATCAGGCCAGAAGGACTCCAGGCGGGCGGAGCGGAAGGAGCGGTTCCCAGAGAAAAGGGGGCGGGTTGGCGGTGCGCGCGGAGAGAGGCGCGCGGACGCGGCGGGGTGCGGGGAGGGGCAACGGCTGGGGAGAGGAAGGGCTGGAATGGGGGAGGGACAGGAGAGGGGACAGGTAAGCGTTGGGGGCCGGGTCCTCTGGGGTCTGGGGCGCCCGCAGACCCACGGGGGTGAATGCGACGCTCTCGCTTGGGAGACTAAAAACCCGCCCGGACGTACCGGTGTCTGGACCCGGCAAAGGGCACGAGAGCGGGCGGACCCGCCCGACCGGAAGCCCCGCCACAGAGCGGGCTGGGGGGAGCGGAACCGGATCGCAGCGGGCGGGGCGGAACCCGGTAGTGCTGAGCGAACCGGAAGGCGGTCCGCGGCGTTTTCTGCCCGCGGTGCGCAGCGCGGAGTATCGCGGCAGCAGCCTGTGCTTGCGCCTCCAGTCCTTCCGAGGGGCCAGAGGGCAGCGCGGGCCTCGGGGTCCTGGGGCGAGACGGTGAGCGTGGGGGCTGGGCCGGCGCCAGGGGCGCCGTTTCCTTCCCCCACGCAGCTCCGCGCGCCCGGGCCTCCACATCGTCGCTAACGGAGCGTTGCGGCACCGGCGACCCCGGGGCGGGACAGTGGCCAGGCCGGCCTGGGCCCAGCGCGCGGCCTCCGCCGTTTCGGGCTGTGCTGGGTGGAAGATTAGGCTCCCCGAGCACGCCGTCCCCGCCGAGAGGCCTCAGCTTCGTGGCAGCGCCCTCGCCCTTCCAGCCCGCTCGAGGGTGGTCGCCAGGGCGCAATAAAGGAATGTGAGAAAGTGCTTAGCGCTCCAGCCGCTCCGAGGGAAGCCAGGTGGGAGGAGATCCCGAAACGCTAAGGTTTTGACAGTGTTACATTGAATTCTCCGGCTGTAGAGATTGGAGGAAGTCAGGAGAAATTCGTCTCTAAGTTGTAAGGTGGAACAGCATTCATTTTCTTACTGCCAATGGAGGTTTTTCATGAATTTACTAACTCAGTAAAAAGATTCGGCTTTTTTTTTTTTAATCTTAAAGGATCACGCTTTAAACCTCTGTAACAAAGTAATTATTTGTACCATTCTCTACCCCACCCTCCAACAAAATAACCTATCGGCTCTCAGAAAATAATAACCCTTTGCCTGCCTTTGAAATAGTTATCCTTTTAGTATGACAGTGTTCAAAAATTCTTTTCTTAGTCTTGTAGCAGAACATAGCTATGATGATCTGAATTTTTGTCTTTCAGCTTGTTCTAAAGACGAAGGGGAACTCCCTAGTGCTACAGGCTGTTTCAGGAAGCCAATTAATTTTGTACACGTAGTACTTAATTACCTTCTAATAATTGGAGCAGAAGATGAACCCAACTAATCCTTTCAGTGGGCAGCAGCCTAGTGCTTTTTCAGCGTCTTCTAGTAATGTAGGAACACTTCCATCTAAGCCGCCATTTCGATTTGGTCAACCTTCTCTTTTTGGACAAAACAGTACCTTACCTGGGAAGAGCTCTGGATTTTCACAGGTATCCAGCTTTCCAGCGTCTTCTGGAGTAAGTCATTCCTCTTCAGTGCAAACATTAGGGTTCACCCAAACCTCAAGTGTTGGACCCTTTTCTGGACTTGAGCACACTTCCACCTTTGTGGCTACCTCTGGGCCTTCAAGTTCATCTGTGCTGGGAAACCCAGGATTTAGTTTTAAATCACCCACCAGTGTTGGGGCTTTCCCAAGCACTTCTGCTTTTGGACAAGAAGCTGGAGAAATAGTGAACTCTGGTTTTGGGAAAACAGAATTCAGCTTTAAACCTCTGGAAAATGCAGTGTTCAAACCAATACTGGGGGCTGAATCTGAGCCAGAGAAAACCCAGAGCCAAATTGCTTCTGGGTTTTTCACATTTTCCCACCCAATTAGTAGTGCACCTGGAGGTCTGGCCCCTTTCTCTTTTCCTCAAGTAACAAGTAGTTCAGCTACCAATTCAAATTTTACCTTTTCAAAACCTGTTAGTAGTAATAATTCATTATCTGCCTTTACCCCTGCTTTGTCAAACCAAAATGTAGAGGAAGAGAAGAGAGGACCTAAGTCAATATTCGGAAGTTCTAATAATAGCTTCAGTAGCTTCCCTGTATCATCTGCGGTTTTGGGCGAACCTTTCCAGGCTAGCAAAGCAGGTGTCAGGCAGGGGTGTGAAGAAGCTGTTTCCCAGGTGGAACCACTTCCCAGCCTAATGAAAGGACTGAAAAGGAAGGAGGACCAGGATCGCTCCCCAAGGAGACATGGCCACGAGACAGCAGAAGATTCGGATCCTCTGTCCCGGGGCGATCATCCTCCAGACAAACGACCTGTCCGCCTGAATCGACCCCGGGGAGGTACTTTATTTGGTCGGACGATACAGGATGTTTTCAAAAGCAATAAGGAAGTAGGTCGTCTGGGCAACAAGGAGGCCAAAAAGGAAACTGGCTTTGTTGAGTCTGCAGAAAGTGACCACATGGCTATCCCAGGAGGAAGTCAGTCTGTCCTGGCACCTTCCCGGATTCCAGGTGTGAATAAAGAGGAAGAAACTGAAAGTAGAGAGAAGAAAGAAGGTGAGCTCTGAAAATGTAGCACATAGAGTAAATCCTGCTGGCAGGTTTTCAATAGGTTTCTCTGGGTGTTAGCTTGATTTTTCAGATAAATCTCCCATAAACATTAGGGATTCTAATATGTCATACGGAGCAGGTCTTACATCTGTGAAAATTTCCTCTGCTTCGACACAGTTGGTGCCTCCTGTTGTTGGAAACATCTGATGGTTTAAGTGTCCATTCTCTGAACCCCTAGATTCTCTAAGAGGAACTCCGGCGCGTCAGAGTAACAGAAGCGAGAGCACAGACAGTCTTGGGGGCTTGTCTCCCTCTGAAGTCACAGCCATCCAGTGCAAGAACATCCCCGACTACCTCAACGACAGGACCATTCTGGAGAACCATTTCGGCAAAATTGCTAAAGTGCAGCGCATCTTTACCAGGCGCAGCAAAAAGCTTGCAGTGGTACATTTCTTTGATCATGTGAGTACTCCCATCTTGCCATTTGTTACCCTAGATTTGAACCTTGTCACTTTAAAACCTGTTTTTTTTTTTTTTTTTTGGTCCATCAGTTGTTTGCTTACTATAATATAGAGAAAGTACTCAAATATCTTATTAGCATAGGCTGGGATAGCACTATTTATTTCATAACTGGGTATATTCTAGGTCCCTACAGAATGTAGTACTCTAGAAATGCTGGGAGAGTTGTTCCCATGAAGTGAAATTCTTCTGAAAGACTTTAGAAATTCAGAAATTCTTCTGAAAGGCTCTAACCACATAGTACTTTTGGAAGTTGAGTTTTTTGGTTTTGTTTTTGTTTTATTTGGTCATAGAAGATCATCGCTGTAAACGTTCAAACAATACAGAAAAAGTGAAATTGGCCGGGCGTGGTGGCTCATGCTTGTAATCCCAGCACTTGGGGAGGCCGAGGTGGGCGGATCATGAGGTCAGGAGATCCAGACCATCCTGGCTAACACGGTGAAACCCTATCTCTACTAAAAATACAAAAAATTAGCCGGGTGTGGTGGCTCGCGCCTGTAATCCCAGCTACTCGGGAGGCTGAGGCAGGAGGATTGCTTGAATCCGGGAGGCGGCGGTTGCAGTGAGCCGAGTTCGTGCCACTGCACTCCAATCTGGGAGACAGAGCCAGACTCCGTCTCAAAAAAAAAAAAAAAAAAAAAGGAAAAAGAAAAAGTGAAATTCCCCTTGTCAGTCTATCCTCTAGAGATAACTGCTTTGAAGCACTGGGTTTGTATCCTGACTTTAAATGTATGCATAATACTTTCTTTTTATTTATTTATTTATTTTTTTGAGATGGAGTCTTGCTCTGTCGCCCAGGCTGGAGTGCAGTGGCATGATCTCGGCTCACTGCAAGCTCCACCTCCCGGGTTCACGCCATTCTCCTGCCTCAGCCTCCGGAGTAGCTGGAACTACAGGCGCCCACCACCACACCCGGCTAATTTTTTTGTATTTTTAGTAGATACGGGCTTTCACTGCGTCAGCCAGGATGGTCTCGATCTCCTGACCTCATGATCTGCCTGCCTCGGCCTCTCAGAGTGCTGGGATTACAGGCGTGAGCCACTGCGCCCGGCCTAAATGTATGCATAATACTTTCTAGGGTGCAGTGAACGTGGACTGCTCATGTTATATAGCTTTGTATCGTCACTATTTTTTCTGAGTATTCTCATAGACAAAATTACGTTCTATAGGAATTTATAAAGTATAAATTTATAAAGTGAAACTACATTGAGTGGATGGACTACGTTTTGTTGATTCATCTATTGGCAGACACGGGTTGTTTCTACTTTTTGGCTATTGTGAATAATGTTCATTGGCATATGACTTCTTTGAGTCCCTGCTTTCAGTTTTTTGGGGTATATTCTTAGGATTGGAATTGCTGGGTCATATGGTAATCCTAATTTGTTTTTAGTTTTTTTTTTAATTAAAAAAGTTTTTATTTTTAAATTTTTATAGATGGGGTCTTACTGTGTTGCTCAGGCAGATCTCGAACTCCGGTCCTCAAGCTGTCCTCCTGCCTTAGCCTCCCAAAGTGTTGGGATTACAGACCTGAGTCATTGTACCGGCTCTCATTTTTGTTGTTGTTGTTTTTGAGACGGGGCCTTGCTCTGTCTCCCAGCCTGTAGTGTAGTGGCGCAATCTTGGCTCACTTCAACCTTTACCTTTCCAGTTCAAGTGATTCTCCTCCCTCAGCCTCCCAAGTAGCTGGGATTGTGTGTGCACCACCATGCCTGGCTAATTTTTGTAGTTTTAGTGGAGAGGGGGTTTCACCACGTTGGCCAGGCTGGTCTCGAACTCCTGACCTCAGTGATCCACGCACCTTGGCCTCCCAAAGTGCTGGGATTACAGGCGTGAGCCACCGTGCCTGGCCTTGTTTTTATTATTTATTACTACTATTTATTTTATTGTTATTTTATTATTTATTTATTTTTTTGAGATGAAGTTTCACTATGTGGCCCAGGCTGGTCCTAAACTCCTGGGCACAAGTGATCCTCCCACCTCCACCTCCCAAAGTGCTGGGATAACAGGCATGAGCCACCGTGCCCAGCCCCCCTTTTGTTTTTACAGTTATTTTTTGCCTATTGCAATGTGCTTATTTTCCCAGCTGAACCTTAAATATTTTATGACATAATTAATATGTAAATAGACTGCCTTTATAAACAATTGATTGATACAGACAAAACTGAATATCCTCATCTCTCCTGTTACTCAGGAGCAGTCCAGTTAACTAGTGTGGTGTGTATTTTTCTAGACATCTTTATGAGTGTATCTACACGGAGACTAACGTGGTTGGTTTTGTGTGTGTTTTCTGTGGTAAGTGGCATCCCATGTGTGTTATTCTGCAGCTCCCTTTTGTGCTTAATTGTGACTTCGCAAACTTTCTGTTTCTGTATGTGTGATCAGCTGGTGAGAATCATCTCACCAAATGCCAACAAGGCCAAGTTTGTGAGTTCTGTGAAGCAACAAAGTTGTTAATTAAAAAAAAGGGGCCGGGCGTGGTGGCTCACGCCTGTAATCCCAGCACTTTGGGAGGCCAAGGTGGGCGGATCACCTGAGGTCAGGAGATCAAGACCATCCTGGCTAACATGGTGAAACCCCGTCTCTACTACAAATACAAAAACTTAGCCGGATGTGGTGGCGGGCGCCTGTAGTCCCAGCTACTCAGGAGGCTGAGGCAGGAGAATGCATGAACCCTGAAGGTGGAGCTTGCAGTGAGCCGAGATCTCACCACCGCACTCCAGCCTGGGTGACAGAGCGAGACTCTGTCTCAAAAAAAAAAGAGGGGGAAGAGCAAATACATGCTTGTGAGACAGGTAAGGGAGATAAATACTGCTGCTGCCACAGCCAGAGACCATGCAGTTAGCAGACGTGTGGGTGGAGAAATCACTGTCGTGCAAAGGACAGGGGCTCCTGGTGCCTTTGAATGGTCTGTTGTGCTTACTGCATTTGAGTTTTCAATCCCATTTCCTTTGGTTTCCTGATATACTCACACATGGCGGTTGTGGACTGTTTTCCAGGCATCTGCAGCCCTGGCTAGAAAGAAGGGGAAAAGTTTGCATAAAGACATGGCTATCTTTTGGCACAGGAAGAAAATAAGTGAGTTTTCAATTATTCTTTTGACTTTTTTAAAAAATTATTTTTATTTATTTAATAGAGATGAGATCTCACTATGTTGCCCAGTCTGATCTTGGGATTACAGGCATGAGCCATTGTGCATGGCCCTCTTTTCAGTTTCTCATGCTCTTGGTCCAAACCCTTTGAGCGTGAGCCCTTTCCCCAGCCAGTGGAGGAGGCTGGCTCTGAGTGGATTTGCATCTCACAGTTATTTCCTTGGGCTCTTGTCTAACCTCCTGTGACAATGAAAATAATATTACTTTCTTAGAAACAGAGTGAAAAAATCCAGTTCCAGGTGATCTGTGATTGCATAAACTCTTTTCTGCCTCCTATGTCCACAGGCCCCAATAAGAAACCCTTTTCCCTGAAGGAGAAGAAACCAGGTGACGGTGAAGTCAGCCCGAGCACAGAGGATGCACCCTTTCAGCACTCTCCTCTTGGCAAGGCCGCAGGGAGGGCTGGTGCTAGCAGCCTCCTGAATAAAAGGTGGGATCGGTCCCTCCTAATGACCTTATTCTGGAAGGACCAGGAAATAGCGCCCTATAGCGACACCTGAGTCAGGGTGCAAGACTGTGGGGAGTGGTGAGGAGACAAAAGCCAGTTGCTAGGGATGGTTGGGGGTGGAGGGGCAGGGGCTCTGCCCCTCCTGCCAGCATGGGCCGTTAGGAGGTGGGTCTGTGTGGGGCTGGTGGTCCCGGCCAGAAGAGAGAATTTTCTGACACTGATAACTGCCAGCTGCAGAGATGGTGGAGAGCAGTGATTCTGTCCTGTCTTGTTCTCATATACCCTAGGGCCGAGGTTGCTGAGAAAGCCTTCCTTTGGGGCTGGCCTTTTTTTCTTGTTTCCATCTTGGCATTTTCTATGGGAGAATCTCATCACACAGTTGTTATAGCTGGTACAGACCTTTCAGCTGCAGCTACAGGAGATCCAGGGGAGGCTGCTCACTTAGGACAGCAGAACTTCTGTCCTTGCACAGAGTGCCTGCTCTGTGGGACACACGCAGGCTGGCGCCCTGTGGCACACACGCAGGCTGGCGCCCTGTGGCGGGTCGCTGCCTGCCTCACAGGATTGTAGTAGCAAATCTCCTTGCTCATCTAACTTGTCCTGAATCCCACTGCAGTTAAGTGCAGTTCCACTTGACATATAAATGTATAAGCAATAACTTTTTACCTCAAGACATTTAACTGGCTGTAATAAACCATGCATTCCTTTTTTTTTGAGACACAGTCTGGCTTTGTTGCCCAGGTTGGAGTTCAGTGGCACGATCTTGGCTCACTGCAACCTCTGCCTCCTGGGTTCAAGAAATTCTCCTGCCTTAGCCTCCCTAGTAGCTGAGATTACAGGTGCGCTCCACCACGCCCAGCTAATATTTTTGTATTTTTAGTAGAGATGGGGTTTCACCATGTTGGCCAGGCTGGTCTCGAACTCCTGACTAGAGATGCATGCCCGGCCAAACCATGCATTTCTAATAATCACTTTCAGCAGTTTCCAGCATGACTTTTTCTTTTTTTTTTTTTTTTTCCCTAAAGAGCTGTCTCCTGGCCGGGCGCATGGCTCACGCCTGTAATCCCAGCACTTTGGGAGGCCAAGGCGGGCGGATCACGAGGTCAGGAGATTGAGACCATCCTGGCTGATATGGTGAAACCCCGTCTCTACTAAAAATACAAAAAATTAGCCAGGCATGGTGGCGGGTGCCTATAGTCCCAGCTACTTGCGAGGCTGAGGCAGGAGAACTGCGTGAACCCGGGAGGCAGAGCTTGCAGTGAGCCGAGATTGCGCCACTGCACTCCAGACTGGGCAACAGAGCGAGACCCCATCTCAAAAAAAAAAGGCTGTCTCCTAAAGGAAGGGCAGCATGACTTTTTGCAGGTGCAGCTTATCACAGTGAAGCAGACACGGTCGGCCATGTTAGTTGTGTTAACCAGCATGTGATGTGAAGTGCCCTGGCTACCTTGTCTGTCTGGGGAACTCTGTTCTCAAAGGCTTTTGCTTTTCACACCAGGCCTACTTTGACAGATCTCCGGCTGAATCCATCTTTTCATCTTTTGGCCAATGTATTTTCCTCACTTTCCGTTTTGTGATGAGCAGTTTAGTTGCTGGTTTGACATAATCTTTGACATTGAAGTTCAGAAAATGATGAAAGCTAGAAAATGGGGAAGCTGAGAGAGAATGCCTGATTCCTTTTAGTATGTCCTTCTACCAAAATAATTTCTGTTTTAAAACATGTAGGCATAATATTTCCTTATGATATTAAAGATTTTTTTCATGCTGAGTTTATTTCTTTGAAATAGAAATCAGTAAGTGTTCATTTTAGCTGTTTAAATGAGCCTATCTTTTTTTTTTTTGGGGGGGGTGGTAAGTTAGAGTCTCACTCTGTCACCCAGGCTGGAGAGCAGCAGTGTAATAATCTCAGCTCACTGCAACCTCCGCCTGCCAGGCTCAAGCAATCCTCTCACCCCAGCCTCCCGAGTAGCTGGGACTACAGGCACGTGCCACCATGCCCGGCTAATTTTTAAATTTTTTGTACAATTGGGGTCTCCCTATGTTGCCCAGGCTATTTTGTTTTTCAAAAGTATGAAATATTTCAAAATTATATTAAAGTCAGTGAATAATGTGAATAACGCTTTTGTGCTCATTACCATCTTTATCAAAACTCATCTCATTTCAGTGCTTGTAGTTTCTCAGCTTTAGAGGACCAGAAAATCTTGAAAGATGAGGGGACGTGTTCAGAAACGAAAATGCTCTGAAGGCCTTCCTGGGACGAGGGCCCTCAGTGTGGTGTTTACTTTATAGCTCTCCAGTGAAGAAGCCAAGTCTTCTAAAGGCCCACCAATTCGAGGGAGACTCTTTTGACTCAGCCTCCGAGGGCTCCGAGGGCCTCGGGCCATGTGTGCTCTCCCTCAGTACCCTGATAGGCACTGTGGCTGAGACATCCAAGGAGAAGTACCGCCTGCTTGACCAGAGAGACAGGATCATGCGGCAAGGTATGGCACTTGGTGGCAGAGGTTCTAGGGGCCTGGTGAGGTCATCATCTTGGGTGCCATCAGGGCAGGAGCAACTCCTTTCCATTGGGCTCTATTGCTGTTGAGTCTCAGAGCCTCTGATATGCTGTGTCTGATCTTCATAGTCTGCCAGTCTTCTTGGAGTGAGTGTTGCATGTATGTGTACATAAATGTGCAAATATGTTTGCTAATATATGTATAAAATAGTAGTGGGAGGATGCAAAAGAATGGGCTCCTGTCTGTAGAGGGAGCGGGATTCTGAGGGGCAGAGGTTATGGTGGAGTGCTCCATCTTGGACAGGGCATTCTTACACTGTTACGATGTTGAACTGTGTGAATGTATTACCTACTAAAAAGTAAGTATTTCATTAACACTAAAAATATATGCAGGGACCAAAAATAAAAGGAAAAAACACAGGTACTTCTCTTTGCCAATTTTTTTCTCTTAAATTCCAGACGGGCTGGGCATGGTGGCTCACACCTGTAATCCCAGCACTTTGGGAGGCTGAGGCATGAAGGACCACCTGAGGTCAGGAGTTCAAGACTAGCCTGGCCAACATGGCAAAACCCCCATCTCTACAATAAATAAATAAATAAGCAAGCTGGGTGCGGTGGTGTGCATCTGTAGTCCCAGCTACCTGGGAGGCTGAGGCAGGAGAATCACTTGAACTGGCGAGGTGGAGGTTACAGTGAGCCGAGATTGTGCCAGTGCACTCCAGCCTGGATGACAGGGTGAGATTCTGTCTCAAAAAAAAAAAAAAAAAAAATGCTGGGCGTGGTGGCTCACGCCTGTAATCCCAGCACTTTAGGAGGTCGAGGCTGGTGGATCACCTGAGGTCAGGAGTTCGAGACCAGCCTGACCAACATGGAAAAACCCCGTCTCTACTAAAAAGACAAAATTAGCCGGGCGTGGTGGCACATGCCTGTAATCCCAGCTACTTGGGAGGCTGAGGCAGGAGAATGGCTTGAACCCGGGAGGCTGAGGTTGCGGTGAGCTGAGATTGTGCCATTGTACTCCAGCCTGGGCAGCAAGAGCAAAACTCTGTCTCAAAAAGAAAAAAAAAATCAGCTATAGGAGTTTCCTTTTTTTAAAAGCTGTAGATAATTTGAATAATCACCATGTTTCCTTAATATAATAACATATAGTAATAAAAGCTGCCATCAAACATATCATTGATATGGTGATTTTTATATTCTAAATAAAATTATTATTAGGTATTAGAATTTTTCTTTTCTTTTTTTTTCCTCGAGATGGAGTCTTGCTCTGTTACCCATGGTGGAGTACAGTGGCGCAACCTCGGCTTACTGCAACGTCCGCCTCTCAGGTTCAAGTGATTGTCTTGCCTCAGCCTCCTGAGTAGCTGGGACTACAGCCATGCGCCACCACGCCCGGCTAGTTTTTGTATTCGTAGTAGAGATGGGGTTTCTCCATGTTGGTCAGGCTGGTCTCGAACTCCCGACCTCAGGTGATCTGCCAGTCTTGGCCTCCCAAAGTGCTGGGATTACAGGCGAGCCACCAGGCCCGGCCCAGGTATTAGAATTTTTCAACATGAAAACAAGAAGTATATATTTTGAGTGTGAAGTTGTTGCATTTCCTTTTCCTTGCAAGCTACATTGTAACTAAGTGTAATAGCAGTTTACTCATTCAGGTAAGAACCCAGTTAACGTCCATTATATGATTCTTATATTAAAGTCATGGTGAATACTGAGACAGTTTTAGAATAGTGATATATTTTGAATATTTGCAGTTGTTACAAGGCAATCCTTTTAGTAAACATCCTGCACCGTAATTTTTTGTCATTGAGGTCATTACAGGAGTTAGAAAACTCCGGCTGAAAGTGAGGACACTCCCCTGCTTTTATCTGCAGTGAGGGTCTGTGACTGTTGGAGAGGTGGACTCAGGGGTCTTTGGGAGCTTTGATGTCCCACTGCCTGGCAGAATAGACCATAAGTCCTCTTTCTCTGAGGCTCCGAGTTTTACAAATATTTTTCTTTTCTTTTGTAATGTGTGTGTGTGTTTTAAGTTTTAATTTCTTTTTATCATTATGAGAATACACTTCTGTAGGTTCGTGCTAACCATGTGGTACATTCTTACCTTTTACTTGACGTCATTTAGCTCGGGTGAAGAGAACCGATCTGGACAAAGCGAGGACTTTTGTTGGCACCTGCCTGGATATGTGTCCTGAGAAGGAGAGGTACATGCGGGAGACCCGTAGCCAGCTGAGCGTGTTCGAAGTGGTCCCAGGGACTGACCAGGTAGAGCCCTGCATCTCCCCATGGAGTGTGGGCAGGGGACGGGGCTGCTTTTGTCATTTCTGTACATACTTGATTTGGATGTTTGTTTTAGACAGTGTTGGGTATTTGTGCTATTAACAATCATATTAAGCTGTTTTGCATTGTGAGATGTTCACTCTGTAATTGGTACCTATGCATGATAAGGTATAGATGCAAGTTATTTTAAATAAAGTTGTTTTTCAAATTCTTTTTTTTTTTTTTTTTTTAGACAGGGTCTCACTCTGTCACCTAGGCTGAAGCGCAGTGGTCCAATCATGGCTCACTACAGCCTCAACTTCCCAGGCTCAGGTGATCCTCTCCTCTCACTTAGCTTACAGAGTAGCTGGGATTACAGGCATGCTCCACCATGCCTAGTTACTGTTTTATTTTTTGCAGCGATGGCGTCTTGCCATGTTGCCCAGGCTGGTCCCGAACTCCTAAGCTCAAGTCATCTGCCCACCTCCGCCTCCCAAAGTGCTGGGATTACAGGCGTGAGCCACCACATCCAGCTAACTTTTTTCTTTTTACGATCTTATTCCTGTCTGTTTCTATGCTTATGTTTTACACATTCGAGATTATGCTCTAGATACAATTTTATGTGTATCTTTTCCACTTAAAATTATGTCATGAACATTTTCCTTTGTTAGGGTAAACTACGAGCATTTAAAAATGACAGCATATTATTTTATTAGTAGCTCTGTCAAAACTCTGCATTTTTACCATTAGTAGATAGGCTGCTTCTAAATTTTTAGTTCTATTAATAATATTGTTTGGCATCTTGTATGTAATGCTTCTCTGGTATTTAGGTTATTTTCTTCAGATCCTAAGAATTAAATTACTGCATCAGAGGGTATGACCTTTCCTGAACATTATCCATGTATCTTCCCAAATTGTTTCCCCAGAAAGCTGCACCAATATAGATCCTTTTGGACTTTGTGAATTTTGCTTATGGGCTTCTCCTCTTCCTGGCTGGTGGCTTTATACACCCTTCGCCTGGTGCGGGGTCCCCAGCCCAGCAACTCGTGTCACTGTAGGGCCCCTGCCCCAGGAGAGGCACATGCCCAGGGCCTTGTCCTGTGTACATCTCTGCCTCTTCCCTTGGCCACATCTTCAGCCTCCTTTTGAGGTGGGAGATGCAACTCCAGGCCCCGGGGGGCAGCCAGCCCCTGATGCTGTGCCCTCAGCAGTCCTCACTGCCTGTCTCTGTTTCACTTCTGCTCTGTGTAGACTTAATCTGGTGTGTGAGCGAGCCTGAGACCTTTTAAGTGCTTGAGGCCCTTCCCTGTCCTGTCTCTCTGCTTTGGAGGCTGGCAGATGTGCCTTCACTTAACATTCCTCCTGTTTGTCATGATGCACTCGTATCTTAACTCCTTGTCATATTTGCCAAAATCAAATTTCTCTATTTGTCTTTGAATTTTGATTGTCACCTTTTAACAGAAATTTTATGTTGAAAAAATATATTCTCAAATACTGATCTTGTGTGGGTGTGTATGTGATTTTCCCCCTTATTTTCAGGCATAACTATGCCTGGCCCAAGGTATGCCACATGGGCAGCCTGTCTCGGCTTCATGTCTCTAGGTGGACCACGCAGCAGCTGTGAAAGAGTACAGTCGGTCCTCGGCGGATCAGGAGGAGCCCCTGCCCCACGAGCTGCGGCCCTTGCCAGTGCTCAGCAGGACCATGGACTACCTGGTGACCCAGATCATGGACCAGAAGGAGGGCAGCCTGCGGGATTGGTATGACTTCGTGTGGAACCGCACGCGTGGCATACGGAAGGTATTGGCTGCCTCCAACTTGGATGCTAAAAAATCCACGCAAATTCCAAAGTCAAACTGATATTTTTATTACTCTGTTATATATTTTATCTGTAACAAAAATGTACTTTTGTGGGCCAGGTGCAGTGGCTCAGGCCTGTAATCCCAGCACTCTGGGAGGCCGAGGTGGGTGGATCACCTGAGGTCAGGAGTTTGAGACCAGCCTGGCCAACATGGTTAAACCCCATCTCTACTGAAAATACAAAAATTAGCTTGGCGTGGTGGCACACGCCTGTAGTCCCAGCTACTCGAGCGGCTGAAGCAGAATTGCTTGAACCTGGGAGGCGGAGGTTGTGGTGAGCCAAGATGACACCACTGCACTCCAGCCTGGCTTCTGTCTCAAAAAAAAACAAACCCCAGTACTTTTATTTAAGTCACTACAAAGTCCTATTAAAATGTGCATCATGGGCTTTGTTTCAAATTGAAAAGTGAGAAATTGAGGTCGTAGCATGATCCTTCTCACAGTTGCCTCTTTGCATGGGAATGTGTGTGTGATCCTCCCCCTCGCCTGTGGCCAGGATATCACGCAGCAGCACCTCTGTGACCCCCTGACGGTGTCCCTGATTGAGAAGTGCACCCGGTTTCACATCCACTGTGCCCACTTCATGTGTGAGGAGCCCATGTCCTCCTTTGATGCCAAGATCAATAATGAGAACATGACCAAGTGCCTGCAGAGCCTGAAGGAGATGTACCAGGACCTGAGAAACAAGGGCGTCTTCTGTGCCAGCGAAGCGGAGTTCCAGGGCTACAATGTTCTGCTCAGTCTCAACAAGGGAGACATCCTAAGGTGAATTTTCACATCCAAAAGTTGTCCTAAGGTGACTGAAAAGGCAGGCTTTAAACAGGAGAAGAGCTTTCATGAGTGGTAGTAGCCAATAGTGCAGCATTCTCTCTGGTAGCAGATGTTGGGATGATAGTAGAGGACCTTGGTCTGGCTTTGCAGTCGGCTGAGCTGAGCTGGGGGAAGAGCGATGGGGGTGTGCCCTGGGACCAGCACATCTGACGTAGGCCCCACATGTTCATTTCTGAAAACAGTTTCTCCTCACCAGTGAGAAAATGAGGAAGGAATCCTCCTCATGAGACAGGTGAGTGAACCAGGAGAGGGAGTTCCAGGCGCCCTGCAGGGTTGTTAGCAGTTCCCTCTTCCCAGATAGTTTTGTCAAAGATCTAAGTAATAAGAGAGGAAAAAATTGTGTAAAACAAAAATGTGAAGAATGGGGTAGTGAGAATGAATGAATGTAAAACCCTGGTCTGATCCATAATTAGTCACTTAAACATGCGAAGTCTGGCGAGCTCTCTGGCCCTCTGCTTGTGGTGGACCCTCTGCTTGTGGTTAAGCTGGACTTATGGTGGACAGTGTCCCCTTTAGTTCTAAGAATCCCCTATCAATGGTGAACCTCTTTTTTTTTCTTTGTATTTTCCTCAAGAACTGTGTGACAGAATATCTAGATGTGTGATTGATTTTAATTTTTTATTTTATTTTGTTTTTGAGACCGAGTCCTGCTCTGTTGCCCAGGCCGGAGTACAGTAGTGTGATCTTGGCTCACTGCAACCTCCACCTCCTGGGTTCAAGCGATTCTCTTGCCTCAGTCTCCTGAGTAGCTGGGATTACAGGCACATACCACCATGCCCGCCTCATTTTTTTGTATTTTTAGTAGAGACAGGGTTTCACCATGTTGGCCAGGCTTGTCTGGAACTCCTGACCTCAAGTGATCCACCTGCCTCAGCCTCCCAAAGTGCTGGGATTACAGTTATGAGTCTCCATGCCCGGCTGATTTTAAATTTTAAAATTAAGCCTTGTATAGCCTGGGCAACATGGTGAGACCCTTCCACAAAAAAAAAATAAAAATAAAAAAAAAAATAACCAGGTGTGGTGATGTGTGCCTGTAGTTCCAGCGACTGGGGAGGCTGAGGTGGGAGGATCCCTTGAGCCCAGGAGGTCAAGGCTGCAGTAAGCTGTGATCATGCCACTGTCCTCCAGTCTGGGTGACAAAGCCAGACCCTATCTCTTAAAAAAAAAAAAAAAAAAAAAAAAGACCAGGTGTGGTGGCCCATGGCCTGTTATCACAGCACTTTAGGAGGCCGAGATGAGAGGGTTGCTTGAGGCCAGGAGGTTGAAGCTGCAATGAACTGTGATTGTGCCACTGCACTCCAGCCTGGGTGACAGAGCAAGTACTCTGTCTCAAAAAAAAAAAAAAATTAAACTGGTTATGAAAGATTGCTGTATTGTCTTTTTCTACGTGACAAGCATTTGTTCTCCATCACGAATAATTCAGTCAAAATCAATTCATTTCTAAACAAAAAGAGTTAATTTTTCTGTTTTTTAGACTTTACCATTCAGCACAGCTGACAGTCCATTGGCATTACTTTAAAGTAACTTTTTGATAACTGATTCCTAAATTGCTTTTTGAATTTGTTTATTCTATTCATTATCGTTTTGAAGGAAACCTTTGTCAAACCAACCCAAGCGTGGTAGTTAGTAAACTATGAATTTAACGGCACATTTCACCAGTAAGACCCTCCTTTCTCAGTATGGTTGAAATCCAGTATCATTATTACTTGAGACAGGGTCTTGCTCTGTCACCCAGGCTGGAGTACAGTGATGCGATCACAGCTCACTGCAGCCTCAACCTCTTGGGCTCAAACGATCCTCCCACCTTGGCCTCCCCACGTTTTGGGATTACAGGTGTGAGCCACTGCATCTGGCCAGTGAAATCTATTATTTATCAGATCTATCTTCATGAAAATTTTGTCTTATTTAAAATAACATTCCAACCCCTTTTCTCTCCTTTAATTAACAGAGAAGTACAACAGTTCCATCCTGCTGTTAGAAACTCATCTGAGGTGAAATTTGCTGTTCAGGCTTTTGCTGCATTGAACAGTAATAATTTTGTGAGATTTTTCAAACTGGTCCAGTCAGCTTCTTACCTGAACGCTTGTCTTTTACACTGTTACTTCAGTCAGGTGAGTAAATGAGCTGTGCTTGCAGAGTTGGAAGAAAGCAGGTGGTTCTTGTGCTGTTTGGGTGCTTTCCTATTCCAAGCTTTTCAAAGCAGGTCTCAGGCTGATGCTGTGTCACCCTTGCAGCAGCCCCACGAAGGGGTTACCGGTGTTGCCCTGTTTTATAGGGCTTATCACTGTTGGTCACCATCCGGAAAGGCTGTGCAATGGAAAATACTGTTCTATGGTTCAAATAAGAAAAATCTCTTTAGGAAAACATAGGTTGAATTCAGCACTATCATCATCCATGAAAGCTAACTAAAAAGCAAAAATCTCATATCATATGCACAAAATCTCTGACTTTGAAATGCTTCATGTTTTAAGTCGAAGTTTCTGGAGTGAGGCTGATGGCTCTAAGTTCCTTTCAGTGGGTGCCTCAGTGTCTGCACTTTGCCGTGTGCTAGGGTTGCAGAGGCAATGGGAAGGCCAGTCCCTCCCCTGGGGTTTGCGCAGAGTAAACTGTGTCTCGCGGTTTCCAGTCGGTTATTTTGTTCCACTTCCACGGAATTTGGGGATGAGGACAGAGCAGACCCTGTAGCACCTGCTGTTCTAGGCCCTGCATGATTCTGTTCAGTGCGATGTGACCAGGACCGCAGCCCACCGCACAGTGCGCCACCTCACCTCGCACGCACTCTGCTGCCCATTCTGGCAGCGGCTCCAAGGAGGCTGCCAGGATTCCTTGCCACAAGCCCGTAGTGGCCACAGCGTGGGGAGGATGCTGCCTGGGAGATCCCAGGACCTGCCTTGGTCGATCTGCGGCTCCAGGTCATTTCTTTGGTCACACATCAGGGCCTCCTGTAAACAGTGACTAAACCCAGTCATGTCACAGTCAGAAGGTCTTCTGCAGGTTTGCTCCTTGTTGTCAGATCTGCAGGTTGCCAAACAGAACTGATATTCTGGAGTCAATGAAAAGGTTTTCCACAACTTGTCACTTGTAGTTAATATTGGCTGGGTGCTTTGGCTCACACCTGTTATCCTGGCACCTTGGCAAACTTGGGAGGTGGGAGAATTGCTTGAGCTCAGGAGTTCAAGGCCAGCCTGGGCAACATAGGGAGGCCCTGTCTCTACTAAAAATAAAAAAAAAGCCAGGCAGGTGTGGTGGGATGCTCCTGTAGTCCCAGCTACTCAGGAGGCTGAGGTGGGAGGATCGCTTGAGCCCAGGAAGTTGAGGCTGCAGTGAGCCAAGATCTGCACTCTCCAGCCTGGGCAACAGAGGCCCTCTCAAAAAAAATGAACAAAAATAAAACATAGTTAATGTTGTATACATGATGATTGAGTGTTAGTAGAATGTTGACCATTTTTAATAACTTTATTTATTTATTTATTTAGAGATGGAGTCTCGCTCTGTTGCCCAGGCTGGAGTGCAGTGGCATGATCTCTGCTCACCACAACTTCCGCCTCCTGGGTTCAAGTGATTCTCCTGCCTGAGCCTCCCTCCTGAGTAGCTGGGACTACAGGAGCCCGCCACCATGCCCAGCTAACTTAGTAGAGATGGGATTTCGCCATGTTGGCCAGGCTGATCTCGAACTCCTAGCCTCAGGTGATCCACCCACCTCGGCCTCCCAAAGTGCTGGGATTACAGGCATGAACCACCTTGCCTGGCCATTTTTAATAACTTTAAACAAAAGAGATATTCGGGTATTTTTCTTTAGAAAAGTTCTTCACCGGCAGTGGCGCACAGAGGCAGCCTCCTGTCCCCGCAGCCCTGTGCACTCCTGCTCAGAGGCTTTGTGCTTGCTGTTTCCACTGCTGTTCCACACTCGCAGAGCCGCACGGCGCTGTCTTCACCTCCCTGAGGCCAGGCTAGGCTTGGCTGCCGCCCTCAGCAGGGCCCCCACCAGCGCTCCCTGTTCTCCCTGCCCATCTGCCGCACTAAATCACCATTCTGTGTGTTTGATGTGTTTGTTTTCTGTGGCATTGGTCTCTCCCCTGGCATGTCAGCTGTGTGGGGACAGGGATTGTGTTTTTGTTCACTGTTGTACTCTCAGCATTAAAAACGGTGCCAGGCACAGAGCAAATGCTTGATCAGTGTTGGTTGAATTAAAGAACATCGGAAGAGGACTAACAGCTTAGGTACCAAAGTCCCAGCACTCAAGCATAATTTTTGTTCGGATTTTCATGTTTTTCCTTTGTCTATTTTTACTTTTATTTTTATTTATTTATTTTTTTGAGATGGAGTCTCACTTTGTCACCCAGGCTGGAGTGCAGTGGCATGATCTCGGCTCACTGCAACCTCCACCTCCCGGGTTGAAGTGATTCTCCTGCCTCAGCCTCCCTAGTAGCTGGTATTACAGGTGCGTGCCACCACACCCAGCTAATTTTTGTATTTTTAGTAGAGATGGGGTTTCACCATGTTGGCCAGGCTGGTCTCAAACTCCTGGCTTCAAGTGACCCGCCTGCCTTGGCCTCCCAAAGTGCTGGGATTACAGGCGTGAGCCACCGCACCCAGCCCCATTGTCTTTTTTTTTAAGAGACTGGTTCTCACTCTGTCACCTAGGCTGGAGTGCAGTGGTGTGATCAAGGCTCACTGCAGCCTCAACCTCTTGGGCTCAAGCAGTCCTCCCACCTTAGCCTCCCATGTTGCTGGGACCACAGGTGCATGCCACCAAGCCCCACTAATTAAAACAAATTTTTTTTTATAGAGAATAGGATGTAGCTATGTTGCCCAGGCTGGTCTTGAATTCCTGGGCTCAAGTGATCCTCCCACCTTGGCCTCCCAAAGTGCTGGGATTACAGGTATGAGCCACTGCACCTGGTCTCTGTCTTCTTTTTTTTTTTTTAAGGCTCTTGTTAGAATGCCGTGAACAGTTGTCTCCAACTATTATATGTCATTCCACGGGATTGGTTTCCTGCTGGCATTCCATGGCCTCCGGGGTCCTCTGCAGCACCTTCCTGGCCTTTTGTCATGTGGATGCTGCACAGCTGACTTCACCTGGTCTTGTTGACGGACAGTTTGTTTCATGATTTCTCTTATGAATAAAACCTTCACAAGCCATCCTTCTCTATGAGAGTGTTTGCTTGGCACGCATTCCTGAGCACTGCCCCTGAGCAGACCGCCTATGATCTCTAAGCTTGGGTTCCGTGTTGCCAAAGCGCCTTCTGGTGGACTCAGCCCAGGAGGAGCCCGTGTGCCCCACGCTGGCCATGGCTGTGGTCATGGGCTGACTGCATGTGTCTGACTGGGCCTTCCTCTGAGACTGCAGTGATTTCGCTCCTCCTCTCAGATCCGCAAGGATGCTCTCCGGGCGCTCAACTTTGCGTACACGGTGAGCACACAGCGATCTACCGTCTTTCCCCTGGATGGCGTGGTGCGCATGCTGCTGTTCAGAGACTGTGAAGAGGCCACCGACTTCCTCACCTGCCACGGCCTCACTGTTTCCGACGGGTAAGAGCTGAGAGTGGAACTGTGGGGCCCCTGTCTCCTTTTTTCTTGTTAATTCTGATGAAGGGCTGTGAAGGGCTGGCTGCTTGCCTGACTTGAAGAAGGTGCATTCCCTCTGCCATGCAGGTGAACACACGAGACTCAGAATGGCTGGGGGTGTTCCCAAGGTCACACCCTGGCTGTCAGCACATTGAGGGCTCAGACCAAGTTCTTCGTGACTCCAAAATCAGTCCTTTTCATGACTTGCCGACAAACCTAAAGATAAAAGTTAGGGCCTTCTTTATTCTTTCCCTTGACTGCCTTTGCCAGCCAATGACGGACAACCTCTGACGGCTGGGATGGAGGCACCAGCAGGCCAGCCGGAGTCTTCTCCGGTAATTACCAGTCAGAGTGGTGAGACTCACAGACGCTCTCTCAGAAACTGGCAGCTTACACTCAACACCCGGTGCCTAGTTCCCCACCCTGTCTCCTCCTTCCAGTTCTGTCTCCTCCTTCCAGTTCTGTCTCCTCCTTCCAGTTCTGTCCTCACAAAATAAGACGGTTTTGGGTGAGCCAGCAAGGAGGCAGGAGTGAGTCAGCGTGCGTCTGTTAACACGCTGGGCTTAGTGGTTCTAGGGACCTACAGAGGCTCCAGGGTGGGCGGCAATGGGACCTGGGCCTGTGCTTTCTGTTATTTACACATGGCAGTGGTGACGCCCAGGGGGCTTGCAGTACTCAGCAGGGCACTGAGGGCGAAGCTGTCTTCTCCCCTGGTGACACCCCTCGGGGGTCTTTTGTGGTCTGGGTAGCTGTGTGGAGCTGAACCGGTCTGCATTCCTGGAACCAGAGGGATTATCCAAGACCAGGAAGTCGGTGTTTATTACCAGGAAGCTGACGGTGTCAGTCGGGGAAATTGTGAATGGAGGGCCATTGCCCCCCGTCCCTCGTCACACCCCTGTGTGCAGCTTCAACTCCCAGAACAAGTACATCGGGGAGAGCCTGGCCGCGGAGCTGCCCGTCAGCACCCAGAGACCCGGCTCCGACACAGTGGGTGAGTGAAGCTGCAGTCGTAGTGAGGGGACTAGCTGCATTTTCCCACCAGGACACCTCCCAGGAGCCTGGGCATCTGCATTTTCTCGCCGGGCCGCCTCCCAGGAGCCTGAGCACCTGTCTTGTCTTGGGGCCCAGGGGTGTGGCTCTTCCTCATGCTCAGATGGTTCTCACTGGGAGTGGACTGAGGGCTTTGAAGCCCTCCTCCTGGCTCCCTGACATCCTGGGGCTTGTTTTTCATGCAAAGCGTATGTTGTCCCACGTAGCTGGTCTCCTGGAGGGCAGGCCAGTCCTCAGGGTCACTGTGGGTGGCCTGGGGCTGTCCCTGCACAGACCTCGGTCCCCGTGGTGCCAGGCACCCTGTGTCTGCAGCTATGTTTTCTCCTGTATGTTTCCTTCCAGGTGGAGGGAGAGGAGAGGAGTGTGGTGTAGAGCCGGATGCACCCCTGCCCAGTCTCCCACAGTCTCTATCAGCCCCTGCGCCCTCGCCAGTGCCTCTGCCTCCTGTCCTGGCACTGACCCCGTCTGTGGCGCCCAGCCTCTTCCAGCTGTCTGTGCAGCCTGAACCACCGCCTCCAGAGCCTGTGCCCATGTACTCTGACGAGGTAGGGACTCTTTTTTTCTAGGTCTGGACTCTGGGAAGCCCATTGTGTGCAAACGTTCTTAGTCATCACCCCATGAGGTGGGGCTGTGGCGCCTGGTCTCTCAGGAGAGTCCAGAGAGGGGTCCTGCCTAAAGTCACTCAGCCTCAGGTAGGGCCCACCTATTCAGGCTCATTCTGGAGTCCGTCTTCATCTCAGGAGCTTCCTGTCCCAGCACTGGCCTGAGCCCGTGTGTCTGAACTCAACACCCGTCTATTCCTGACGGGATCATTGGCAGCATTGTGCGCCCCCTGATGGGTGTGACCTGGGGTGGCGTGTCCGCCTGGTGGGTGTGGCCTGGGTGGGTGTGTCCCCTTGGGTGTGGCCTGGAGTGGGCATGTCCCCCTGATGGGACCCCAGTATGCATGGACTGAGTGTGGGTGTGTCCCCTGAAGGGCATGTCCTGGGGTTGGGTGTCCCCACTGATGGGTGTGACCTGGGGTGGGCGTGTCCCCTGGCAGGTGTGCTCCCTGATGGGCATGGCTTGGGGTGGCTGTGCCCACTGATAGGCGTGGCCTCGGGGTGGACGTGTCCCCTCTGGTGTGTGTGGTCTCTGGCTGTGCACCCTGATGGGCATGGCCTGGGGGTGGGTGAGCCCCTTGACCAGCCTGGCCTGGGGGTGGACGTGCCCCTTGATGGTTGTGGCCTCAGGGTGGGCATGGTCCCGACAGGTGCCTTGATATTGAGTAGAGCCTGTCGACTCCATGGTTGTGAGACTGGATTGTGCCACTCTGGCTGCTTTGGGGCAGGCACTGGGCACCAGCCCATCTGGGGATCAGGGAGCGCTGAGGGGGAGCATAGAGTGGTCACAGAAACAGAGGCTGCTTGACGTAGACTGGAGATGGCTAGGCCAGGGCGCTGTGTGGCCATCCGCAGGGCGCCTTCCTCTCCAGATGGCACCTTTCTACCTTTCCTGCAACAGCCTAGCCGACCCCGTGTCAGGGGTTGTGCTTCTGTCACGAGACGCCTGCAGACTGTCCGGTGACAACATGTTACCCAGCATTTCTGCCCTGGGTGGGACGTTCCATTACACCCCATGCTGGTCTCTCCACAGGACCTGGCGCAGGTGGTGGACGAGCTCATCCAGGAGGCCCTGCAGAGGGACTGTGAGGAAGTTGGCTCTGCGGGTGCTGCCTACGCAGCTGCCGCCCTGGGGTGAGTGGCATCTGGTGCTCCCCTCCTGCTACTTGCTGCGGGGAGCTGCACCCAGTCCTTCAGAAGTTTCCTCTCATAAAGTTGCCTGTGTTTTTGGAGTCATAATCCAATAAGTTATTGCCAGATACAGTGTCAGGAAGATTTTCCCCTACATTCTTCTTTTTCAAGATGGTTTTGCTATTTGGGGTCTCCTGAGATACCATGCGAATTTTAGGATGAGTTTTTCTGTTTCTGCAGAAAGTGCTGTTGGGATTTTGATAGGGATTGTGTTGAATCTGTAGATTGTTCTGGGTGGTACTGTCATCTTTTTTTTTTTTTTTTTTTTTTTTTGAGATGGAATCTTGCTCTGTTGCTCAGGCTGGAGTGCAGTGGCTCCATCTCAGCCTCACTGTAACCTCCACCTCCTGGGTTCAAGCAGTTCTTCTGCCTCAGCTTCCCGAGTAGCTGAGATTACAGGTGGGCACCAGCCTGAATATTTTTTTATTTTTTGTAGAGATGCTTTTCACCATGTTGTCCAGGGGTGGTCTCGAACTCCTGGCCTCAAGTGATCCACCTGCCTCAGCCTCCTACAGTACTGGGATTACAGGCATGAGCCACTGCACCTGGCCTGTATTGTCATCTTAACAATATTAAATCTTCTAATCTGAGAATATGGGATGTCTTTCCATTTATTTAGGTCATTCTTAATTTCTTTCGACAATGCTTTGTAGTTTTCAACGTATAAAGTTTTTGCCTCCTAGGTTAAATTGTTTTTTTTGTTTGTTTTGTTTTGTTTTTGAGATGGAGTCTCGCTCTGTCGCCCAGGCTGGAGTGCAGTGGCACAATCTTGGCTCACTGCAACCCCCACCTCCCGGATTCAAGTGATTCCCCTGCCTCAGCCTCCTGAGTAGCTGGGATTACAGGCACCTGTCACCAAGCCTGGCTAATTTTTTGTATTTTTAGTAGAGACAGGGTTTCACCGTTATTAGCCAGGATGGTCTCGATCTCCTGACCTCGTGATCCGCCCGCCTCGGCCTCCTAAACTGCTGGGATTACAGGTGTGAGCCACCACACCCGGCCTTGTTGAGGATTTTTATATCCATATTCATGAGGGATATTGGTCTGTAGTTTTCCTTTTTATTTCTTTATTCCTTTTTTTTTTCTCTTTTTTGAGACAGGGTCTTACTTTGTCACCTAGACCCGAGTGCAGAAGCACAGTCATGGCTAACCACAGCCTTGATCTTCTAGGCTCAAGCCATCCTCTCACCTCAGCCTCCCAAGTAGCTAGGACCACAGGCACATGCATACCCGGCTAATTTTTTAATTTTTTGTAGAGATGGGGTCTCTCTATGTTGCCCAGGTTAGTCTTGAACTCCTGGGCCCAAGCAATGCTCCCATCTCAGCCTCCTGAAATGCTGGGATGATAGGCATGAGCCACTGTGCCTGCTCAGTCTGTAGTTTTCCTATAGTGTCTTTGGTCTGTCTTTGGTATTAGAGCAATGCTAGCCTCATAAAATGAGTTAGTAAATATTCCCTCTTCTTCAGTTTTTTGAAAGGATTTGAAAAAGACTGGTGGTTAGTTTTTTGTTAGTGTTTAATAGAATTTACCAGTGAAACCTTCTGGTCTTATACCTTTCTTTGTTTGGAAGTCTCCTTACTAGTTATAGGTCTACTCACATTTTTCTGTTTCTTCATGAGTCAGTTTTGGTAGATTGTGTGTTTCTAACAGTGGGCTTAATTTTTCTGCTGGCAGCCAAACAAGTACACGTTGCATATCCCTTCTTCAAAATGCTTGGGACCACAAGGGTTTTAGATGACAGATATTTTTGGATTTTGGAACATCTGTATTATATGTACCAGTTGAGTTATCTCTTACCTAAAAATCTGAAAATCTGAATTCTAAAATGCTCCAATGAGCATTTCCTTTGAAAAGCATGACATTGTTGTGCTCAAAAAGTTTGAGATTTTGGAGCATTTTGGATTTCAGATTTTTGGATTAGGGACACTCAACCTGTGTGGTTTTTTTTCCCTTGTCAATGACTTGGCTTTTTTCTGATATTTTTCTTTTCTTTTTTTTTTTTTTTTTTTTGAGACAGAGTCTTGCTGTGTCGCCCAGGCTGGAGTACAGTGACGCGATCTCGGCTCACTGCAGTCTCTCGCTCCTGGGTCCAAGCAATTCTTATGCCTCAGCCTCCTGAGTAGCTGGGGCTACAGGCGTGTGCTGCTGCGCCTGGCTAATTTTTGTATTTTTAGTAGAGATGGGGTTTCACCGTGTTGGCCAGAATGGTCTTGATCCGCCCACCTCAGCCTCTCAAAGTGCTGGGATTACAGGCGTGAGCCACCGCGCCCGGCCTTGACTCTGATTTTGAATGCTATCCCCTTTGCTCCATTTAGTGTTTCTAATGCTGCTATGGAGGATTTGTTAACAGCTGCAACCACGGGCATTTTGAGGCACATTGCAGCTGAAGAAGTGTCTAAGGAAAGGGAGCGAAGGGAGCAGGAGAGGCAGCGGGCTGAAGAGGAAAGGTAAGTGTGTCTTGTTCACGCAGCCAAATAAGGAGCTCAGTGTGGACACCGGCAAGAACTGACCCTGGCCGCGATGCTCCTGCTATTGTCCACTGTGCTACCATTCCACCCCTGCTGACCCACTCATGCCCTCCTATGCTTCAGCCCAGGGGGTGGATGGAGCTCCTCAGGCCACACCTACCCGTGAGCAGTGGCCCTTCCCAGCCAGGAAAGGCAGGGGAAGGGAGGTGGTGTCAGGGGTGCTGGAGTAGGGGTGGCCTACCGACTCAGGCAGCACACCTCAATCCCTGTCTGCGTGGCCAGGGAGTAAAACAAACAGCACTTATTTTTATTCTTAAACATTACCCTTGTGTATTTTTTCTCTTCCCTGTAGGTTGAAACAAGAGAGAGAGCTGGTGTTAAATGAGCTGAGCCACGGCCTGGCCGTGGAGCTGATGGAACGCGTGATGATGGAGTTTGTGAGGGAAACCTGCTCCCAGGAGTTGAAGTAAGTGAAACGCTGGTGTCTTGCTGTGCCAGGAGAGTGAGCCTTGGCTCTGCCCTAGGCTGTGTCTTGCGCCACTGAGGATGGGCTATTGGAAATGGGTCTTGCCTGTCTAAGCTACTTTGATTTTGTGACCAAATGTATTTGATGCAGTCCTCTGTGCTCCCTTGGCTGATAGAATTTTATTATAAAAAATTCTCTTTTATATGAGGGCTGCCACCACAGGATCATAGTCAGCCATCCTTAGTAGCCACTGGCATTTATCATATATTTGAGACACTTCCAATTGATTGCACAAGTCAGATGTTGCTGATGAGAAGATTTTGTGGTTGTCTGCATGGTAATTTACAAATTCTATGCCAGGCACCTGTAGTCCCAGCTCCTCAAGAGACTGAGGTGCAAAGATCACTTAAGCTCAGAAGTTCCAGGTAGTGTGCTATGACTGCACCTGTGGTGGCCACTATACTCCTGCCTGGGCAACATAGTGAGACCCTGTCTCTAAAATAATTAAAAATTCTGACTATTTTATTAAGATAAAGGTTTATTTCTTAACTGTTACGAGGGCCCCTATGGACCTATAATTTGGCACCCTGTTCCACTTAATTCTTTTTACCCTGTCTTTCTAGGTGTCTGTAGTTTAAGTATTAAAGCTTCTCTTACAGTGAAGATAGAATTACATTTTAATACTGAGGATGCAGACTCTTGCACTTTTTTTTTTTTAAAGACGGAGTCTTGCTCTGTCACCCACACTGGAGTGCAGTGGCGTGATCTGGGTTCACTGCAACCTCTGCCTCCTGGGTTCAAGCGATTCTCCTAGCTCAGCCTCCCAAGTAGCTGGAATTACAGGCATGCACCGCCATGCCCAGCTAATTTTTTTTTTTTTTTTTTTTTTTGAAATGGAGTCTCACTCTGTTACCCAAGCTGGAGTGCAGTGGCGCCATCTCGGCTCACAGCAAGCTCCGCCTCCTGGGTTCACGCCATTCTCAGCCTCCTGAGTAGCTGGGACTACAGGAGCCTGCCACTATGCCTGGCTAATTTTTCATATTTTTAGTAGAGACGGGGTTTCACCGTGTTAGCCAGGATGGTCTCGATCTCCTGACCTCGTGATCCGCCTGCCCTGGCCTCCCAAAGTGCTGGGATTACAGGCATGAGCCACCGTGCCTGGCTGCCCAGCTAATTTTTTGTATTTTTAGTAGAGACGGGGTTTTACCATGATGGCCAAGCTGGTTTCGAACTCCTGACCTCAAGTGATCTGCCTGCTTTGGCCTCGCAAAGAGCTAGGATTACAGGCGTAAGCCACTGTGCCCGGCCGACTCTTGCACTTTTCTTTTTTTTTTTTTTTTGAGACGGAGTCTCGCTTTGTCGTCCAGGCTGGAGTGCAGTGGCGCGATCTCTGCTCACTGCAAGCTCTGCCTCCCGGCTTCACGTCATTCTCCTGCTTCAGCCTCCCGAGTAGCTGGGACTACAGGCACTCGCCACCACACCAGGCTAATTTCTTTGTATTTTTAGTAGAGACAGGGTTTCACCATGTTAGCCAGGATGGTCTCGATCTCTTGACCTCGTGATCCGCCCGCTTCGGGCTTCCAAAGTGCTGGGATTACAGGCGTGAGCCACCATGCCTGACCGACTCTTGCACTTTTCAAGCAAGCCCTCAGTGTCTGTGGGCCCCAAGTGCAGTGTCTTCCATGCTGATTGCCCTGTTTCTAGGAATGCAGTAGAGACAGACCAGAGGGTCCGTGTGGCCCGTTGCTGTGAGGATGTCTGTGCCCACTTAGTGGACTTGTTTCTTGTGGAGGAAATCTTCCAGACTGCAAAGGAGACCCTCCAGGAGCTTCAGTGCTTCTGCAAGTATCTACAGCGGTGAGTCCTGTGTTCCTACAGGCACAATCCACACACACGGGGAAGAATCTTTTACCAAATTCAAAATATATGAGCTATCAGTTTCTGTATTTAGTGGTAAAAGGATGAGGGAAAATGTTATAGCAATGAATACCTAAAATAGACTCTAATTGGATTATACTGCATTTCAGAAATACTTGATTACACACACACACACACACACACACACACACACACAATATAAGGGGAAAAGTCAGGAGTTAGATTGGGACGTGGTGGCTACTCTGTATGTCAACTAATATTTATAGGGTGCCTGCCATTTGCCCACTGCACTAGGTGCTGGGAGACAGCTGTGAACAAGCCAGATTATGGCTGCATGCACCAATAAGGGTGAATTCTCAAAATATAAGTAGTGGAGAAAAAGCAATTAATAGGGAATATACAAATAGTGTATATTCAAACTAAATAGGTTGTTTCGGATTTATATATAGTGGTATAACCCTGAAGAAAAGAAGGAAAATAATGATCATAATCTCAGCATAGTGGTTACTTTTGGGAATGGGAGGTGGTGCCTCTCATGGCCACAACTTCTCAACTGGGTGTAAGTGCACAGGTGCTTGATGATTTATTAATCTTATAACTGGGCATATATGTGTTATGTATGTTGTATGATTCATTTCATAATAAAATTTAAAATCAGTAATAGTGTCCTTGGCAGTTGGAACAGTATAAAAGGGAGTATGGGGAGAAGTGAGTCTTCCTTCTACAACAGACCCCTGTCCATTGTGCGAGCAGCAGCTGCTTGCGAAACCATCCAGAGACTTTCTGTCCTTTCTTGTGGCTGTTGGCACAGAATGGGCTCATGATCCCTGCTTTGCTCTGAGCCTTCCTTTGCTCCATCTGATATGAGGTGGAGGCTTGGCTGTAGCAGCATGCTGAGCTGTCCCCGTTGCCAGTGGTCTTGAGGTCAGTGCGATAATGTACCATAAATGACCTTCCTGGTCTTCTGTTGATGGACTTTCATGTGGCTCTTTTGTTTTTTGTTTTGTTTTGTTTTGTTTTTTTTTTTGAGATGGAGTCTTACTCTGTCGCCCAGGCTGGAGTGCAGTGGCGCAATCACGGCTCACTGCAACCTCCACCTCCCAGGTTCAAGTGATTCTTCTGCCTCAGCTTCCTGAGTAGCTGGGACTACAGGCGTGCGCCACCATGCTCGGCTCATTTTGTTTTTTTTATTTTTAGTAGAGATGGGGTTTCACCATATTGGCCAGGCTGCTCTCGAACTCGACCTCGTGATCCACCCGCCTCGGCCTCCCAAAGTGCTGGGATTACAGGCATGAGCCACCGAGCCTGGCCGTAGCTCTTTTTAGCTCTGGTAAAGACTGTTGCAGTGACTGTCGTTGTACAGACAGACATCTCACCCGTTTGCACACAGGCACGTGTGTGGAGATAAATTCCTATCAGTGGTGGCTGTGGGTCAAGGGATATATGTATCTTTTTTGTTTGTTTGTTTTTTGTTTTTTGAGACAGAGCCTTGCTGTGTCACCCAGGCTGGAGTGCAGTGGTGTGATCTCGGCTCACTGCAACCTCCACCTCCTGGGTTCAAGGGATTCTCCTGCCTCAGCCTCCCAAGTAGCTGGGACCACAGTCGCCCGCCACCATGCCCGGCTAATTTTTTGTATTTTAGTAGAGATTGGGTTTCACTGTGTTGCGCAGGCTGGTCTTGAACTCTTGAGCTCAGGCAATCCGCCCGCCTTGGCCTCCCAAAGTGCTGGGATTACAGGCGTGAGCCACTGCACCCGGCTGGGTATATGTATCTTAAATCTGTATCCATATTGCCAAGTCAGCCTCCAAAGCTCATTCAGTATTAACTGTTAACGTTCAGTAGTTTCATTGCTCACCACACTCATTTGATGTCCTTCCTTCCCCATGCCTGAGTTCTGACTGCAATGTGTTTCTCAGTTTGAAGACCCTGAAAACACTCTGTGATGATACATTTTCATGTCCCCAGGTGGAGGGAAGCTGTCACAGCCCGCAAGAAACTGAGGCGCCAAATGCGGGCTTTCCCTGCTGCGCCCTGCTGCGTGGACGTGAGCGACCGGCTGAGGGCGCTGGCGCCCAGCGCAGAGTGCCCCATTGCTGAAGAGAACCTGGCCAGGGGCCTCCTGGACCTGGGCCATGCAGGGAGATTGGGCATCTCCTGCACCAGGTCAGCATCAGCTGTCGCCTGCCTCGTCAGGGCTCCCCTGCCCCCACTTGGTTTTACCAGGAGCTGAATTAATGTGTATGTTTGGAGGGTGAAGATAGGTGAAGCCTGGAGGCGAGGACAGGCACAGGGTTGCATTTTGAAGGTTGTCTCCCACAGTTGTGGATGTGTGACTTGTTCCACTGGGAAAGCAGAGCTCTGAGTTCACCTTGAAAGACTCAGCGTCCTGGTGCCTCAGTCTGACTCTGTATCACCTGTTCTTTTCCTGCTCGTCCCAGTTTAAGTACCTGCCACTTCCATCCTTGTTGGAGGAGCCGGAGGTCCACGCTGGCCTGTCTTCCGATCCCATCCCCGCCCCATCCCTCTGTTTCTCCCGCCGTCTCCTTCACACACTGCCCCGTTTCTGTAGCAGCATCTTCCAGACTCCACCTCCACCCTCCAGTATTTCCCTCTTGAGGCCCCTTGGTGTGGCCTTGGTCCTCCCTGCCACTCCTCCTGGTCACCCTGAGCAGAACCGGCTCCTCAGGGCCGTGCCAGGACCCCCCTCAGCCTGCATTCCTGGCCATGCTGGGCTTGGCCTTTATTTAGAACCCATGTAGGTGCCACCTCTTGCCTGGCCTCAGGGCTCCCTGGCCTCCCAGTGGGTGGGGACTGGGGAGGCAGCCTGGAGGGCCTAGCAGGCACACCACTGGGGCCTCATGTCATGTCTTGTCCTCCTCCTGGTCATCACTGGATGTTCCCTCTGAAAACTGTCTTGTGGGTGTCATTTAGCCACATCAGATTCTGTGCCGGCAGTGGGGGTGGCAGTCCCAGCCTGTTGGAGGCATGCTGTGAGGCCAGGGCTGGGCCTGGCTCCTCTGACCCATGGCTGCCTTCACATAGTGACCTGGCCTTCTCCTGGAGTCATGGCTTCTTGTGTCCCTGCTCTGTAGCTGCCCTTGTCAGCCTCAGTCTCCTTGTCTGAGCCCTCCACCCTGCCCCCTCAGCCCAGACCTCTGCCCCTCTGCCCTTCTGCGCACCCCCTGGTGATAGCCCTGTCACCCGTGTCTGTCACTGACAGCCCCCATCATGCATCTCCAACTGAGGCCTCTTCCCTGAGTTCCAGACTTGGTTTCCAGTTGGCAGTTCGACCTCTAAACCTGATTTTTCCCCACCCTGCCCTTTCCTGCTCATAGGATGCTGTCCTGTCCTCCTGTGCTTAGGGCACAAACCTGGGCTTGCATCTTTCTCAGACCCAGCATCCTCAGCTCTGCCCTCAGAACGCACCGAGGGCATGGCAGTTCTCTCCACCTCACTGGAATGTTGCTGCAGCACGTGTCTGTCTGCCAGCTTCCACCCTGGGCCCCGATTGTGTCCTCGGCACCACAACAGAGGGATCCTCCGACAGCTCAGCCAGGTGGCGTTGCCTCTTGGCGGCGTCCCTAGCACTCCCCGAGTCTCTGCATTGTGGACCCAACCCCTCCCCCGCTGCCCTCACTGCTCTCCCCAAACACACCAGGTCCAGCTATGGCCTGGCACAGCCATGCCCTCTGCTGTTTCCAGAAGTTGTCACACTGGCTCCCCGTTTCCTTCAGGTCTTTGCTCACATATCACCTGACCACCCTGAGTGAGATTGCAACATGCACCCTGCCTGGCTCCAGCCCCACCTGGCAGCATTTGCCCACAGTGCCGACACCTCACACGTGCCAGGCCAGCCTTAGAGATGCTGTTCTCTCCCCATTAGAGCCTATGTTCTCGAAGGGCAGGATTTTGTCTGTTTATTGCTGAATCTCCCACAGCCAGCACACAGTGGATACTTAACATGATATTTGTGGAATGAAGGAATCCTCTAACCCGTTTCATTGGCAGAAAATGTGTTTTTCAGTCTCCTGAGTATTCCCCAGGGGACACTAGCCAGTACTTTTCACTAAGCTCCTGCGGGGACACTGTCATTCTGCTTTCCTTTGCAGGTTAAGGCGGCTCAGAAACAAGACGGCTCACCAGATGAAGGTTCAGCACTTCTACCAGCAGCTGCTGAGGTCTGTCATGCTGCACCCTTCTGCGCACCCCCCGGTGATCCCCGTTCCCCAGTCTGTCACACTGGCAGCCCCCTTCATGCATCTCCAACTGAGGTCTCTTCGATGAGCTCCAGACTTGGTTTCTAGTTTGCAGTTCAATCTCTGAACCTGATTTTCCTCCAACCTGCCCCTTCCTGCTCACAGGATGTGTGTGCTGCTCCTGCAAGGGTCTCACACACTGGCTAATCCACGGTGGTCTGTTCCTCCCAGTGATGTGGCATGGGCGTCTCTGGACCTGCCATCCCTCGTGGCTGAGCACCTCCCTGGGAGACAGGAGCATGTGTTTTGGAAGCTGGTGCTGGTGTTGCCGGATGGAGAGGAGCAGTCCCCAGAGAGTTGTGGCAGGTCAGGAAGGGTTTCCCCTGTGGGGTTTCCAAGAGGGAGTGGACAGGGCAGAGTTGTGGGCCAGGGCCGGGTATTCCTCTTATGTGTGATGGGAACTCGGAAGTGTAGGTTTATGTTTTAATGCTTGGATTTACAGTCTGTTTTGCTCATGATTTTAAGTTGAAACTTTAGATTTGATTATTTCAATTTTTATTCCATAAACTTGGTGTATTAGTCCGTTCTCACACTGCTTTAAAGAAATATCTGAGACTGGGTACTTTATAAAGAGGTTTAATTGGCTCGGCTGTACAGGAAGCATGGCTGGGGAGGCCTCAGGAAACCCACAATCATGGTGGAAGGCTAAGGGGAGGGAGGCATGTCTTACATGGCCAAAGCAGGAGGAAGAGAGAGAGAAGGGGGAGATGCCACACGCTTAACCAGATCTCGTGAGAACTCACTATCATGAGAACAGCAAAGTGGGAGGTGCCACACACTTCTAAACAACCAGATCTCATGACAGCTCGCTGTAATGAGAACAGCAAGGGGGAGGTGCTGCACACTTAACCAGGTCTCGCAAGGCTCACTTTCATGAGAACAGCAAGGGGGAGTTTCCACACACTTAACCAGATCTCCTGAGAGCTCACTATCATGAGAACAGTGAGGGTGAGTTGCCACACGCTTAACCAGATCTTGTTGAGAGCTCACTATCATGAGAACAGTGAGGGGGAGTTGTCACACAACCACATCTCGTGAGAGCTCACTATCATGACAACAGTGAAGGGGAGTTGTCACACACTTAACCAGATCTCGTGAGAGCTCACTATCATGAGAACAGTGAGGGGGAGTTGTCACACACTTAACCAGATCTCGTGAGAGCTCACTATCATGAGAACAGCCAGGGGGATTCCACCCCCATGATACAATCACTTCCCACCAGGCCCCTCCTCCAACATTGGGGATTACAGTTCAACGTGAGATTTGGGTAGGGACACAAATCCAAACCATATTACTTGGCAACAGTCTTAGACCAAAAGCATTTAAGAGTTGATTGTTATTTCAAGCTGTGTTAAGGTACACTGATAGACCTGCTTCATTTTAGACTCTTCAGTAAGATAGTTTATAGTCTGTGTACTAAAGTTCCATTTTTTTCCCCTTAAAGAAACTTTTGGCATTTTAAAAAAGAAAAAATTGACATGATCTTATTTTCTGTAACCAAATAGCATACAGAAGTCATGTTTTTAAAGCAACTACAGTCTCTTTGTGTTTTTTTGAGACAGGGTCTTGCTTTGTTGTCACCCAGGCTAGAGGGCAGTGGTGTGATAACAGCTCACCGCAGCCTTGACCTCCTGGGCTCAACTGATCTTCTCACCTCAGCCTCCTGAGTAGCTGGAACTACAGGCGTGTGCCACCATACCTGGTTAATGTTTTTTTTTTTAAAGATGGGATTTCACTATGTTGCCCAAGCTGGTCTTGAACTCCTGGGCTCAAGCAATCTGCATGCTTCAGTCTACCAAGGTTTTGGGATTACAGGCGTGAGCCACCACACCCGGCTTACAGTTTATTTTTAAAATAGCTTTATTGAAATGTTATTCACATACCATAAACTTCACCCATTTAAAGTGTACATTTCAGTGATTTTTAGATATATTCACAGGGTTTTGCAACCATCACTGTTAATAATTCCAGAACACCTTTTCACTTAGAAAGCCCGTATTCTTTTTTTTTTTGAGATGGAGTCTCACTCTGTCGCCCAGGCTGGCGTGTGGTACACTTTGTTCACTGCAACCTCCGCCTCTCAGGTTCAAGCAATTTTCCTGCCTCAGCCTCCCAAGTAGCTGGGATTACAGGCGCACACCACCACGCCCAGCTTAGTTTTGTATATATTTTGTAGAGACAGGGTTTTGCGATGTTGCCCAGGCTGGTCTCAAACTGGGCTCAAGCGATCCACCTGCCTTGGCCTCCCAAGGTGCTGGGATTACAGGCGTGAGCCACTACGCCCAGCTGGTGAGTCATTTCTTAAAATAGCTGTCTTCTCATTTGCTAAGTTCGTATGTCACTTAAGAATTCTTAAGGTCTCGGGTATGAGAAATTTGATCTGTAAAAAACATGTATTTCAAACTCTAGGGATGTTTTCTATTGCTGAAAATCTTAATGCTTCAGAATTTTAAGTCACGTTAGAATGAGCCAGTTCCATTCTAATGGAATGGAGTGCCCCCTCCTCCTGCCCAGTTAACAACAAGTAGAAGCCGGGAGCAGTGGCTCATGCCTGTAATCCCAGCAACTGGGGAGGCTGTGGAGGGAGGATTGCTTGAGCCCAGGAGTTTGAGGCCAGCATGAGCAACATAGTGAGACCCTTTGAGTGAGACTCTACAAAAAAAATGGAAAAATTAGCTGGGCATGGTGGCCCGTGCCTGTAGTCTCAGCTACTGAGAAAGTCTCAGCTACTGAGAAAGTCTCAGCTACTGAGGCAGGTTTGCTTGCTGCGGTGAGCCAAGTCTGTGCCATTGCACTCTAGCTTGGGCGACAGAGCGAGACCCTGTCTCAAAAAAAAAAAAAAAAAAAGAACGAGTAAAGATCGTTGCTCCATTTTAAAACGACAGCCTGTTTTGTGCAGGTCAGCTTCATAGTAAGATTTGGTATTTGTGGACCTAGGTCTGTGTGATATTTCTCTTTCTTCTTTTCCTGAAAGTCTTTATAATTCAAATTTAGAATTAGATTCTTCAAGTGTTTTTTTTTTTGTTTTTTGTTTTTTTTAAATCTGTAGAATTCTAGCAAATTGGTTAAAAGTCAAGTTCATGGGAGATGAAGGCTCAGTGGATGACACATCCAGCGATGCTGGTGGGATTCAAACGCTTTCGCTTTTCAACTCGCTTAGCAGCAAAGGAGATCAGATGATTTCTGTTAACGTGTGTATAAAGGTGAACTATAATTACTTTGTGTTTACTTCTGTGTTTTCATTACTTTCACTTACTCCCAGATATCACTGGAACCATGCAAATACTGCTTATTCCCTAATGTGGTTTTGAAAGACTGGGAGGCTCAGAAGCAAGTATTATGTCTGTCCGTATATGTCGTTTAAAAAATTATTTTTTTAAGCCAGTCAAATTGAGCAGTGGGCACCAAGCCCAGCCTGCTTCTTTACTTTTTCTATTTTAATACTATATATTGGATTTCCTAAATGTAATACGTACACAAAACTTTTAAAAAATGAGGAAATGTAAAAGAAGTATAAAGATGATGATAAGAGCCATCCATGCTCTTGCCATTCTGAGGTAACAGTAACTTCTTGGTGCAAATTCTTCCCTTTTCCTGGGATTACAAAGTCACATTTCATCTACTGGAAATTAGTTTACTGCTGCTGTTAACCTTCATTTTCATTTAAGAAAGTAACACTTCCATGTACTTAAAAAGAAGTCAAATAATGCCACCCACGTGATTTAAAATGAGACATAGTAGCTCCTCCTTCCTCTCTTAACTCCTTTCTTCAGGGCCGCATTTTTCTCCTGTTTCCAGATCACACACTTACACAGCCATTTCTCAGTTTATCCATTTAAATGTTCTCTGCTGACTTCCCATTAATATAAATGTATTAGTTACCTTATTCCTAAATAACTAATTACTCCTAACATAGCAGCTTAAAATAATGTCTGTTATCATGGTATCTGTGGGTCAGGAATCCAGGTGTAGCTTAGCTTGGGTCTTCTGGCTCAAGGTTTCTCATGGGTGGAAATCAAAATGTTGGCTAGGATTGTGGCCTCATCTGAAAGCTTGACTGAAGGGTATCTACTTCCCAGCTCACTCTAGTGAGCTTGTGTCAGGATTCACTTCCTTGCAGGCTGTGGCCAAAGACTTCCTCAGTTCCTGCCACATGGGCCTCTCCCCAGCTGACAGCATGGCAGCTGGCTTTCATCAGAGTGAGCAAGAGGTGAGCCTAGATGGAAGTCTGAGTGTGTTTATAAGCTAAACTTAGAAGTGACATCCTGTTGCTTTTGTTGGCTTCTGTCTGTCAGAAGTGAGTGGCTAGGCCCAGCTCACGGGGCAGGAGATCACACGTGGGCATGAACACTAGACGAATCAGGGGGGGTCCTCTTGGCAACCGCATACCATACTAGGTACAGCGTGGCCTCTTGTGCCATGGTCCTTGCTCGGCCTTCCACGTCTTCCCGGGATAGCTACACTATCACTTTGTATTACTTCAGTGAGTGGGGTCATATTTTGATGGCTCTGTGACTGCTATTCACCTCAGAACCAGTAGTGTTCTATAACCACAATTATTTTTTTCCTGCAAGAAATAGAGTTGCCTTATTGTCTCACTTAATGTAGTTCTCTGTATCTCTTTAATTTTTACTGGGGGGCCATATATATCTCGGTAGAGTTTTCCAAATGTTCTGTCACTTCACTTGATCCATCCATGTTCCCTCTGTCCTGGAACTCTCATCTGTGGGCTGGTCTCCATCCAGGCAGCATGTGCCTTAGTGCCATCATTGTGAGCACATGTCCCTGCTCCTCCACCTGGAAGCTCTGTGACCTTGGGCAAGTTCCCTAGCGTCTCTGCCACCTGTGTATGGGTACTGTTACTTATTATCCCTATTTTACTCAGAGACGGTAAAATAAACTGCCCAAGCCTCTGCAGGTGCTGTCTGGTGGAGATGCTCATCTGGCTCTTGAGGATAAAGTGAGTGCAAACACAGACTGCACAGGACAGTGCCTGGCACAGGCCAGGTGCTTGCTCAGTGTTGCCATTAGCAGCAGCTGCAGTATTTTTTCTTGGTTCAGCCCCTTGTTGGATGTTATATGTCATGCGAGGGGAATTTTCTGAGTCTTTTCCATTATGAAAATGATTTTATTAACAAAATACCTTCAGCTGGGGGAAAGAAAAAGAAAATGCATTTATTTCATTCTGACATTTGCTTCATAGTTTAGCTACGTTTGTAAAATTATAGATAGAAAATTATTTTCCTGGCCGCGCATAGTGGCTTATGCCTGTAATCCCAGCACTTTGGGAGGCCGAAGTGAGCGGATTGTTTTGAGAGCAGGAGTTCGAGACCAGCCTGGGCCACGCGGTGAAACCCTGTCTCTATAAAAAATACAAAAATTAGCTGGGCATGGTGGTGTGTGCCTGTAGTTCTAGTAGCTTGGGAAGCTGAGGTGGGAAGATTGCTTGAACCTGGGAGTTCGAGGCTGCAGCGAGCCGTGATCGCACCACTGTGCTCCAGTGTTGATGACAGAGGAAGACCCCGTCTCAAAAGAAAGAAAATTATTTTCCTTCCAGTTTTGCTCCACTGTCACCTAGCATCCACTGTTGCTGTACCATTCCTGTTCCTTTCTGTGTGGCCTGGTTTTCTCTACGGAAGCCTTTTCTCTCTGTTCATGGCGTCCTGAAAATTCACTTTGTTACACTGGCACTGGACTAGCTTCACTCACTGTGCAGGGCTTAGCAGGTCCTTTCAGGCTACAGACTCCTATTTCACTTCTGGGACATTTTCATGTCTTTATGACACTCTGTCTTTTTTCTGTTCTCTCTTGAACTTCTGTTAGATAGATGTTAGGCCTCATCAATTGATCCTCTGAGTTTCTTATCCTATTTTCTATCCTATTTTCAATCTCATCTCTTCCTACTGTGTTCTGAAAGAGTTCCTTGACTTTATTTTCCAATTGTCCTACTGAATTTTTTATTCCATATATATTACTTATTTCTTCTTTCTTCTTATCATGACTTTTTAATAGCATCTTATTTTTTGGATGCATCATCTTATCTTTCCAAGGAAATTAGGGTTTTTGGGGTCTAAGTTTTCTTTGGTTCACGTATTATCTGGTTCCTCTTTTTTTTCCCCCTCTCTGCTACTCCAGTTTATCTCTTTTATGTTGGAGGCCCTCCTCAGAGCCTTACCCAAGGCTGGCTGTCTATATCTGAGTGAGGCCCTAAAAGGCTAGCCAAGAAGTTCTGTGTTTGGGGCGGGGTGGATGGTAGCTAAACGGCAAGCCAGGCTTTTTGGAGGGACTCCCAAATGTCTGGATCTGGATGTCTGTTCCCTAGACTGTTCAGTTTTTCTGGAAAGGACTTGTGCCATCTGCTTTCTGGGGAGCTGCTGGTATTCTCAGGGTAGGGTTGGGAGTGGTTTGGCGCTGAGTCCCTTCCACTGTGCCTGACCATGGCCCTGCATCTGGATCCTCTCAGGACTCCTGTTCAGGGGCCCAGGGGGACTGGTTTTGCATAGAGGTTGCCTGCAGTGGTGGGTGCCGCCAATAGGGTCAGGCTCTGAACTTCACCTTTGGCACCTGGTGTCTGCAGGGCCTGGGTATACAGGGCTTTTGCAGGCTCAGTCAACCTGACTCCTTACACACCCACATCTGCAGCCTTTACATATGGCATCCTCTGCTTCCCTAACCCAGGGATTGGTCACATCTATTTGCTGCTTTCTAGAAATGTATCAGAATCCCTCATCTGCTGCTGGCTTGCCTTCCCTCTTTCTATTATTATGGGCTTATATTTTTGTTTATTTTTGTAGAGATGGGGTCTTGCTATGTTGCCCAGGCTGGTCTTGAATTCCTGGCTCCTGGCCTCAAACAGTTCTCCTGCCTTGGCCTCCCCAAGTGCTGGGATTACAGTCATGAGCCACTGTGCCTAGCTTTAACTTTTTTATACCTGTTTAAGGTTAATTGAAGTTATAGTAATATGGTCAAACACAATTCTAGCTGGAGGCTAAATTACCTGTTGACCTGGCTGTTTCTTGCACTAATTCTGTTGCATTTATTCTCATTTTTGTTTCTATAAATTTAAAATATGAACATGGGTGGGCACGGTGGCTCACACCTGTAATCCCAGCACTTTGGGAGGCTGAGGCAGGCTGATCACTTGAGGTCAGGAGTTCGAGACCAGCCTGGCCAACATGGTGAAACCCTGTCTCCATTAAAAATACAAAAATTAGCCGGGTGTGGTGGTGGGCACCTGTAATCCCAGCTACTAGGGAGGCTGAGGCAGGAGAATTGCTTGAACCCAGGAGGCAGAAGTTGCAGGGCGCTGAGATCGTGCCACTGCAATCCAGCCTGGGTGACAGAGTGAGACTGCATCTCAAAAAATAAATAAATAAAAATAAAATAAAATATGAACATGTCTTATATCTGAAGGGCAGATATAGAAATTATTTTTCTAGGGTGACTGTCCTCTGAATATATGAAAAAACAATGTTATTTGACGTTTTCTTTAAAAAGGAAGTCTGAAGCTAGGCATGGTGGCTCCTCGAACCTGTAATCTCAGCTACTCAGGAGGCTGAACCAGGAGGACTGCTTGAGCCCAGGAATTCAAGACCAGCCTGGGCAACATAATAAGACCCCCTTCTCAAAAAAAGAAAGGTTGAGGGGAGTCTTTGCTAACAATTGGATTTAGGGAAAGAGGGGCCAGGAATTAAAATAACTACAGGAAGTAAGATAACTACAGGGTGTGCCCAGCTGTGCCCTTGGAGGCCTGTCTGGAGTACAGTCAATATTTAGTGCATGGAGAGCTTTGGCTGCACTTGCTCTGGGGCAGATCAATCACTGCTGATGCATCCCATGGTGCATCTCTCCTGATGATCTTGATGCTGTTGCAGGTGGCCCATGGCGCCCTCAGTGATGGTGCCATTGATGCTGTGGAGACACAGAAGGACCTCCTGGGAGCCAGTGGGCTCATGCTGCTGCTTCCCCCCAAAATGAAGAGTGAGGACATGGCAGAGGAGGACGTGTACTGGCTGTCGGCCTTGCTGCAGCTCAAGCAGCTCCTGCAGGCTAAGCCCTTCCAGCCCGCGCTTCCTCTGGTGGTTCTTGTGCCTAGCCCAGGAGGGGACGCCGTTGAGAAGGAAGTAGAAGATGGTTTGTGAAGGAAGTCTCGTTTATGAAGCGGCATTGTTTAATAAATGGGTGGAGGCCCTGGGTCTGAGGATGGTCCAGTAGTGTTGGGGTCAGGAATCACTGAGACAGCAACCCCTGTGGTGACTGTCCACTGCAGGACTGGGTGGGGTCAGCACAGTGAGATGTGTTAGCAGGTGTGCTGACAGCAGAATGCAAGTGCCCTTCATCTGTGTCTCTCTTAAAGGTCTGATGCTACAGGACTTGGTTTCAGCTAAGCTGATTTCAGATTACACTGTTACCGAGATCCCTGATACCATTAATGATCTACAAGGTTCAACTAAGGTAAGGTTTCATCATTTTTAATGGTCTGTCAAGATACTTTGTTTTTTCCCCTTTTGCTGTATCTTGAATTGAGTGTATATTAGCGTTTGCATTTTCTTTTTCTTAAGAGACAGGGTTTTATTGTCACCCAGTATAGTGACATGATGATAGCTCCCTGCAACCTCAAACTACAGGGCTCATGCAATCTTCCCACTTCAGTCTCCCAAGTATATGGGACTACTGTGGTGTGCCATTGCGCCTGGCAGCAGTTGTATGTTTTATACAGATAACTTTCTAAAAACATAAGCAGAAATCAAAATAAAAGATTTGCCCACAGTCCTGCTATCTGCAAATTAAATTGTTCATGTAAAATTTTTTAGTGTTTTTGTTTCTATGAATTTAAAATATGAACATGTCTTATATCTGAAGGTCAGATACAGAAATTATTTTTCTAGGGTAATTGTCCTCTGAATATATGAAGAAATAATGTTATTTGATGTTTCCTTTAAAAAGGAAGTCTGAAGCTGGGCGTGGTGGCTCCTCGCACCTGTAGTCTCAGCTACTCGGCGGCTGAAGCAGGAGGACTGCTTGAGCTCAGGAGTTTGAGACCAGCCTGGGCAACATAGCAAGACCCCCTTCTCAAAAAAAAAAAAAAATAGGGCAGGGGGAATCTTTGCTAACAATTTAGAGAAAGAGGTGCCAGGAATTAAAATAACTATAGGAAGTAAGATAACTATAGGGTGTGAAGGCACCTTGGCACATAGTGAAGCTGTTAGTCCTTCCAAAAAGGAGAAGACTCCATTTCTGTGCATGGTGAAGGGGATGTTCAGGGCTGGTTTCCTGAGGGCCTGGGCCTTTCCACGGGGCAACCATGCAGGTCACACTCCTCCTCAGGCCAGGTGGGATCTGGGGGCTCTCTTTAGTGCCCCTACTGGACATGTCTCCAGAGCCCTAGAAGGCTAAACTCAACTGCATAGGACACTTCTGTTCCCCTTCCTACCACAGTTGAGAGCCCAGTACTCTGGTGTTACCTGCTGTGGGCAACCTTGGGGGATCAAGCCCTTTCAGAAAGCTGTTTTTGAAAAACAGTGTGAATTGTTCAACCAAGTCTCTTCTGTCTTTGTTCTCAGGTTTTGCAAGCAGTGCAGTGGCTGGTTTCCCACTGCCCCCATTCCCTTGACCTCTGCTGCCAGACTCTCATTCAGTATGTCGAAGACGGGATTGGCCATGAGTTTAGTGGCCGCTTTTTCCATGACAGAAGAGAGAGGCGTCTGGGCGGTCTTGCTTCTCAGGAGCCTGGCGCCATCATTGAGCTGTTTAACAGTGTGCTGCAGTTCCTGGCTTCTGTGGTGTCCTCTGAACAGCTGTGTGACCTGTCCTGGCCTGTCACTGAGTTTGCTGAGGCAGGGGGCAGCCGGCTGCTTCCTCACCTGCACTGGAATGCTCCAGAGCACCTGGCCTGGCTGAAGCAGGCTGTGCTCGGGTTCCAGCTTCCGCAGATGGACCTTCCACCCCTGGGGGGTACGTGCTTGAGCTGGGGAGGTCTGGTGGGTGGCTGCAGCCAAGTCTCAGGCTTCCTTCTCACTGTAGTAACCGTCTGGTAGGTGTTGGGCACCAGTGTGAGGGCTGCACGTCCACCTCCATGTGTCTCCATGCTGTGCTCGCCTGCACCTTCCTTTGGTCCTTTGGGTTCATGGGCCAGAACAAGCTGGGTTTTGTGGAGTGGGGGCTGTTAGCCTTTCCTGACCAGCAAGGCAGTCCATGGGAGTTCACTCAGCCTCAGGAGAAAAGTGACAGGTGGTACTGGGAGGAACACCAACCCTGATCCTGTCCTGCCTGCCCCACAGGGTCCCTGTTTTCAGAAGAGACAAGGGGCAAAGAGCATGGGGACCATGTAGCCCTGTCCCCAAGCCACGGCCATGGCACTCAGTGCTGATTTAACATTCTTTCTTTGTCAAAGAGGCCTTGTTCTATGGCTCTGGCTGTGCCCCTGTTCCTGGCTGAGGTCTTTGGGCTGTTTTGACACAGATCCTACAGGACATCTGGCTGGCTCAAGCCCAGTATGGCATGGGGCTGCTCCTTCCTATGCACTCAGAAGGGAATGAGCTGCTCATCTGGCAGAAGTTGTGGCATTAGCACAGACACTCCCCTTTGGGCCTCAGGCGCCCTTCTAAATTGTGGGGTGTGGTCTGTAGTAGGTCTAACTCATGCTCATTATTGAAGGAACCCAAAGGGAAGCAAACCACTCAGCACAAGCCCTCGGCGCTCTGGTTAGGTTGGGGTTCCCCAAAATAAGCTAAGACCACTTATACCAGACTCATCTGGGTGCTTGTTAAAATACAGATTTCCTAGGCACAACCACAGGCCTGTACAGTCAGAACTTCTGGGTAGAACTTGGCTAGCAACACTGTTAAGGGGGACTGTCTGCATCCCTCACCTAGACCCTGGGAGCAAGCTGCTCTCCCCCCTCAACAACTGTGGTTCCACTGTGTTTAGAAAGCAGACTTCTCAACTTCACAGTTGCCTTCTCCTGAGAAAATGTAGAGAGTTAAAAATGTTTTCATGTACATTTTCACCTGTATTTTGGCCAAACCTGTAAGTAATGAGGCACTTTGTCCCCAGCCCCCTGGCTCCCCGTGTGCTCCATGGTTGTCCAGTATGCCTCCCAGATCCCCAGCTCACGCCAGACACAGCCTGTCCTCCAGTCCCAGGTGGAGAACCTGCTCCACAGAACCTACTGTAGGTGGAAGAGCAAGAGCCCCTCCCCAGTCCATGGGGCAGGCCCCTCGGTCATGGAGATCCCATGGGATGACCTCATCGCCTTGTGTATCAACCACAAGCTGAGAGACTGGACGCCCCCCCGGCTTCCTGTTACATCAGGTAATTAGAGCTTGATGGAATGGGATCAGCTCCTCACGAGACTTTCCTGGTCCAGTTTCTGCAAAGGAAGATGTTTAGTTGATGTTGCTGCTTTTCTTTTGGGTCTCTATCCTTCCTTTCCTTAGGACTTCCCTCTTCAAGTGAGTGACTTAAAAACATTGAGACAGGCTAGGAAGGTTCTGGTAGAGCCTGAACTCACCTCCCTGAAACAGGCCCCCTAGGATGGCTCTTAGAGAGGATTTTGTGGCTTTTGAGTAGTCATTACTGGCCCTGCCAGTCTGGATGTAAGCCTGTCTGGACTTTGAGTGATGCATGGACCCTGGGAGCCTATTTAACCCAAGTGTGGAAGTCACATAATTGTGTGACTTTAATCAAAGGGCTTGCACTTAAATCAGTGAATTTAAGCACATGCCACCTGTCGCTGTTTAAATATTATTTGTACCTGTTTTTGGTTTTTTTTGTGTTTTTTTTTTTTTGAGACAGGGTTGGCCAGGCTGGCCTCTTTGTTGGCCAGGGTGGCCTCTTTATCTGTTTTTGTATTGTTTTCTCAGAGGCGCTGAGTGAAGATGGTCAGATATGTGTGTATTTTTTTAAAAACCATTTGAAAAAATATGATGTTCCTTTGTCGTGGGAACAAGCCAGGTTGCAGACGCAGAAGGAGCTACAGCTGAGAGAGGGACGGTGAGGTTCATGTTCAGTATGTTTCTGTTGCTTGCTAAACTGTATTTTTCTTGCAAAGTAAATAGAAATTAACATCCTACATGCCAAATCCAGTCCACTGTGGGCAGACTGTGACAAATCCTCAAGGAACAGATCATTCCCATGCAGTAGAAACTATTCTAGAACAAAGTTGCAAGCATCTCACTTCATTTATCAGGCATACATGACCCTGAAATCATACCTAACCAGGAGAGTACAGCTGACATTTCATCTCACTTCCAAATTTGGTTCCAAAGCACAGTACCTAAAAAAGTTCACAAGTATGCTTTCTCCCAGGATAAACAATAACAGTGAAAATCTATTAATGTAATTTGTTGCCATAATAGAAAAATAAGTGGTAATTTTAGCAGGCGTTGAAATACGTTTCTTAAAATTTATACCTGTTCCTGATAAAATTTCTTTATTTTGGGTACTTTCTTTAGCTTGGGTAAAAAAAAAAGTCCTAACTTGATAAGGCTACCTAACATAAAACTACCAAAATAGAAAAAAACATGCTTCTTGGTAGAATGTTAGGAACAGTGGAATCAGAACCAGCCTGTTGTCCCGACTATTATTCACTATTGTCCTGGAAATCCTGACCAGTACAGGGATGTGGGATAGGCAGGCACAAATACTGAAAGGAAGGAGAAACTGTCATTTCCAGACAGTACAGTTGTCAGTCCAAGATAAGTCAAGTCCATAGAACCATTCTCAGTTCAATAAGGTGATCAGATAGATAGATCCACAACATGTTAAAAAAAAAAAAATTCTCATTCACAACAATAAACCTGAACAGAAAGGGCACACAGGATGGTGGAACTTTGCTGTTCCTTCTTGTTCCCCATAGAGATCCTTGAAGTACCTTCTCCAACTCCATGATAATCTAAAAACTGTTCATCTTCATAATAGGAGTGGAGCCTAATCCTTGGTCTCCTCACCTCCTGGTTTCCCGGAATGTCTTTCTCATTAACATATGAGTTCTCAGGGCCTGTATGTGCAAAGGAAACCTGAACCATTGAGGTTCAGACTAGGTTGTTGACAGGATACAATGCTGTGAAGATGTCAGTTCTGGTACTGGTAAGTTCTAAAATTCATCAGGATAAAAAAAATATGCACCAATTGCTGAGAAAGTTTTAAATAAGACTAACAAGGTTTGCTTGGCCTGATACCAAGACAACATACAGTAAAGCTCCAGTACTTAAAACCATGTGGGGATGCCAGAGTAGATAAATGGATCAGAATAAAGAGTCAGAATATGTGACAAAAGTGTTAGGCCAAATTATTGAAATTAGTGGGGAAAGGACAAACACTGGCATGTGTTTAGAAAAAAATGTCAGATGCCTTCTCTCTCACCATTTGTAAACATTACTTCCAAATGTATCCAAGAGCTATCTATAAAAAACCTTGCCAATACTAGGGAAGAACAGAATCTGGAACCCTAGGGTGGGAAGCAAGACATGAAGCAGAGAAGCTCCAAAAACCTAGCTGCCTCGTGAGAGCAGAAGCTTCCAAGAGGAACAGGCAGTCTCAATGCCTCTGTGCATAAGGGTCCCTACAGTGCAGGGGCTGCCTTCCCTCTTTGCTCCACTCCCTGATTTGATGGAAGCTTGGAAGCAGGCATGGGGCCAGCATGAGCTGTCCCAGGAGGGCACATGTGTCTGAGGCACATGTTCTTACATGTTAATGCACATGTGCAAATGTATCTACATGCTTTATATGATGCTGTAGAAATATTTTCTCTTGACCATAAACATTTCAAATCATGTACTTACAGTTTGGGAATAAAGCCTTTTCATCCTTCTGCAAACAATTTTCCCATACCATTGCTTCACATGCACCGTAACTGGAAGAGGAGCACAGAGTGTGCTCAAGAGGGGAGGATTCCCAGCACAGAGGATCTGATGCGAGGAGCTTCTGCTGAGGAGCTCTTGGCGCAGTGTTTGTCGAGCAGTCTGCTGCTGGAGAAAGAGGAGAACAAGAGGTGAAGCCCACTTCCTTCTAATTCATGTGTGTTGTTTAGTCTGCTTTATGCTGTGAGGGGAGACTGGTTATTGCTTGATTAATATAAGACAGCCAGGATGGAGAAGGGCAGGTGGATTATTAGCAACAGTTTTAGTGATGTAACTATTTAAAAGCTCTTTGAAGACAGAAGCAGTGCCCTAGATAGTATGTTTCTAACTGTTTATATTGAAGTGAATTTCATTTATTATTTATTATTGAAAGTCAGTGTTAAGTTTTTCTGGGAAATTCATGTGGTTAAGTCTGCTCAGAAGATGGTGAGTGCTGAACACTATGGCTGGCCACAGGCACCCTGCCCTTGGGAGCCTGAGGCATTGGTGGATCATCCCATGCTGTGAATGGACAGGAGCTGGGGCTGCCCCTCCTCTACATTGCCCACTTCCCTCCCTCCCATGCATACCTTTCCTTTGCTTTCATTTGATGGCCATGTTTACCATTTTACTGAGAAGTAGAATCAGGAATAAGGGACCTTCCACAGGTTGTCCTCTGCCTTCCCTGCCCTCCCAGCCACATCCAGCATCCTCCCTATATCCCCTTCCTGACCCCTCTTGTTGCTGGAAACGAACCATGCAGCTCGTAGTCAGTCAGCCCTTCCCTGGGCTGGGATCTCATCTCCCACCTACCCAAGGACATTCATTCAATGAGTATCCCTCTTGTGCTACCACCCCTTCCCATATTAGGTGGTGCCCATCAGCAGCACACAGACATGAAACATGCCTCCCTGTCTTGGTCCCATTTCCCTCTTTAGCCACCACTTCATGTTTCTGCCCTCTTAATGGTAAAACTCCTTAAAAACGCTTGTGATACTCTCTTCTTCAGCCTTCTTTCCCATGGGGATGAAGGCCCAGGGTTGAACATGACCATGAATCCCAGTCCTTGGTAGCATCCCATACTTGATCCTCCCCTCCTTGCTCCTAGGATGTCCGTGGTCCCCCTCCTGCCCTGCTGGTTCCTCCTCATCCCCCAGCTGCCCCCTGGATTCATTCTCTCAACCTCTCCTCTGCATCGTCTGTACCTACTCCTCAGAAATTTCATCCAGTTTCATGGATTTTTAAGTAACATCACTATTGTGACAGCTCCAAATTTGTATCTCAAACCTCTGAACTCCACACTTGAACATGCTACTGCTTCCTTGAAATCTTCATTAGACACCTATTGGATGTCTGGTAGCCACTGCAAAGTTAACATATCCCAAATCCAGTTCCCGGCTTTCTTTCAACCAACCCCTTCCTTTGGTGGTCATCTCTGTTGATGGCGGCTCCATCCTTCCAGCTGCCTAGATCAGGTGCCTTGGAATCATCCCCTCATATCAGCCCATTCACATATCCTATTGGCTCTATTGAAAATACATTCAGAATTGGACCACTTGTTATGACTTCCATGGCCACCACCTGGCTCAAGCCACTATCATCTTCCTTCTGGATTATTACAGTAGGCTGCAGTTTAGTCTTGGTAGACCTGGTGGGTGCCTTTCAAGTGAGTTAAGATGGAGGTCATGTCACTTGCTTGCTTACAGCCTCTCAGTGGTTTCCCTCTTTCACCTGCAATCAAAGGCAAACTTTGCAGGGGTGGCCAGGGCCCTGAGTGATCTGCCCCCCATTTCCTCTCTGACCTCCGCTCCTTCCTTGAACATGGTAGGCAGTTCACAGTTGGGCCTCTGAGTTTGCTGTTCCTTTTGCCTAGGACTGTCCAGCCCCTCCATTCTCCCCAGCATCCCCATGGCTGATCTTGTACTCACTTCAGATCTCTACTCAAATGTCTGCTTCTGTTAGGCCCTGCTTGCCCATCTCCGACCTTGTTTCCATGGCTCTGCTTTGTCTTTCTCATCTTCAAACCATGTATCTCTTGTTATGTGTTCCTTGTCTGTCTCTCCTCACTAAAGTATAAATTGCTTAGGGCAGGGCCTCTGTTTTGTTTCAGTGCAATATTCCTTGTACCTAGAATGATGCCTAGCATCTGGAGGAGGCTTGATGAATATGTGTTGGAAGGGTGAATGAATGTGTCCGATTACTAAAATCAGTCTCTATAATTTAAGTGGTTTGGGATGAGATTTTTTTTTCCTTTTTATTAGATAGAGTCTCGCTCTGTTGCCCAGGCTAGAGTGCAGTGGCACAATCTCAACTCACTGCAACCTCCACCTCCCAGGTTCAAGCAGTTCTTCTGTCCCAGCCTCCCAAGTAGCTAGGACTACAGGTACCCATCACCATGCCTGGCTAATTTTTGTATTTTTAGTAGAGACGCGGTTTCACCATGTTGGCCAGGCTGGTCTTGAACTGCTGACCTCAGGTGATCCACCTGCCTTGGCCTCCCAAAGTGCTGGGATTACAGGCATGAGCCACTGCACCTGGCCAAGATTGTTTTTCTTGAAAAGACCGGTATATGGAAGTAGACAGCTCTAGAGTATGTTAGGTGGCAGCGGGATATTATTTTGAGTTAATTTTAAGCTATAAGCAGCAATCCACTCATTTGGAAAATGTCAGAAGAATTAATTATAGATGCATAAAACCAAAGTAAATTAAATAAGATAAGCCAAACAAGACAATTACAAGTAATGTTAAGTAACACACAGAAGCAGTTGTTTTTGGATTAATACCACCCTTTTCATTAAATATAAATTGGAATTGGATTTATAAATTAAAGGGAAGTGGTTTTTCTATTTTTTTTTTTTTTTTTTTTTTTTTTTTTTGAGATGGAGTTTTGCTCTTGTTGCCCTGGCTGGAGTGCAATGGCACGATCTCGGCTCACTGCAACCTCCGCCTCCCAGGTTCAGGCAGTTCTCCTGCCTCAGCCTCCCAAGTAGCTGGGATTACAGGCACGTGTCACCATGCCTGGCTAATTTTTGTATTTTTAGTAGAGACGGGGTTTCACCATGTTGATCAGGCTGATCTTGAACTCCTGACCTCAGGTGATCTGCCCGCCTTGGCCTCCCAAAGTGTTGGGATTACAGGCATGAGCCACCAAGCCCAGCCTAGTTTTTTTTTTAAATTAAGCTTTATCATAGGAAGTTGTTAAATTTTTAATAAGTACATTTCTGCTTCTCAGTTGATGTCATAACTTAGTTATATTCTTAGTAAAAAGCAAAGGCTTAAGGCTGGGTGTGGTGACTCATGCCTATAATCCCAGCACTTTGGGAGGCTGAGGTGTGCAGATCACTTGAGTTCAGGAGTTGTAGACTAGCCTGACAATACAGCAAAACCCCGTTTCTACAAAAAAATACAAAAATTAGCTGGGTGGCATGCGCCTGTAGTCCCAGGTATTTGGGAGGCTGAGGTGAGATCATTTGAGCTTGGGAGGTCAAGGTTGCAGTGAGCCAAGATTGTAACACTGCACTCCAGCCTGGCCAACAGAGCGAGACCTTGTCAAAAAAAAATAATAATAAAATTGGCCGAGCACCGTGGCTCACTCCTGTCATCCCAGCACTTTGGGAGGCTGAGGTGGGTGGATCACCTGAGGTCAGGAGTTCAAGACCAGCTTGGGCAATATGGTGAAACGCCATCTCTACTAAAAGTACAAAAAATTAGCTGGGCACAGTGGCACTTGCCTATAATCCCAGCTACTCAGGAGGCTGATGCAGGAGAATCACTTGAACCTGGGAGGCAGAGGTTGCGCTGATCCGAGATTATGCCACTGCACTCCAGCCTGGGCAACAGAGTGAGACTCTGTCTCAAAAAAAAAAAAAAAAATTATATAAAATTTTAAAAAAGCAAAGGCTTAAAAAGTTTTTAAGTATATATAGATTAATGAACGATAGTTAACTTCCTAATCTCAGATATTTTTGAATTTATTATATATTGTTTCAGGTTTGAAGATCAGCTTCAGCAATGGTTGTCTGAAGACTCAGGAGCATTTACGGATTTAACTTCCCTTCCCCTCTATCTTCCTCAGACTCTAGTGTCTCTTTCTCACACTATTGAACCTGTGATGAAAACATCTGTAACTACTAGCCCACAGGTGAGAAGAAAGTATACATTTGGCATTTACATAAGAATTAAAGATTGAGAGAATGGCTGGGGAAAAAAGTAGTATCACGATTTATCCTATGATGTTTTGATGACTGACAAATTATTCGCTCAAATTAGACCTTTTCTTAAACTTTATCCATATCATTGTTAAAGAGACGCAACTGATTTTGAGTTTCTGCCTATGAAATAAATGAAGAATAGAATTGAAATATTCTTAAGAACTGAATAAGACCTGTAACTGTGTGCTGATGTGTAATTAAGGTCGTTAAGGTGATGACAGCAGCTTCTGTTGGAGCACGTATTGTCTGAGCTTTGGCATTACCCAGACCTCTCTTATGGGATTAATTTTTCCTGAGGAAAACTAATGAATGAGGAAGGTAAGCTCCCAGAAGTCAAGAGCCTCACCCAAGAGTGTTCAAGTAGTAAGTGGTCAGGGTTGCTTTTCAAAGCCAGATCCAACTGGCTCCAAAGCCTAAGGTCTTTTTACCTTACCATTCTTCCTTCAGTGGTTAAAGATGCAAAAACAGAGTTTCAATCACAGATATGTGCCACTGAACAGGTAAAAACTGTGCTCCTGGACTGGCTTTAGGAAGTCCTTCAATAGAGGAGAAAAGCAAATTAAAATGATGTACTGTTTCCATTCATCAGTTTGGCAAATACTTTAAAAATATTCATACCCTTTGAATTACCAATTCTAACCTAAAGAATTCTGACCTACCAGATATTCCCCAAAAATTAATGTATAAAAATGTTTACTGTAGCATTATTGTACGAAAGTCGAAACAGAATAAATATCCGAAGATGGCAGTCTGATTAAACAATTATAACACATTCATGTGATAGAATAATTCACAGCCCTTGACGATGATATCTTCTAAAAATGACTGGCTGGGCGTGGTGGCTCATGCCTGTAATCCCAGCACTTTGGGAGGCTGAGGAGGGAGGATCGCTTGAGGGAGGATCGCTTAAGTCCAGGAGTTTGAGTCCAGCCTGGGCAACATAAAGAGATCTCATCTCTACAGTACATAATTAGCCAGGCATGGTGCTACATGCCTGTTGTCCCAGCTACTCAGGAGGCTGAGCTGGTAGGATCACTTGAGCCCAGGAGTTTGAGGCTGCAGTAAGCTCCGATCATACCACTGCGTTCCAGCCTGGGTGAAAAATGACTGACACTGGAAATTGTTCATGATAGAATACAAAGGCAAACAGTCTATATACAGATACCAGCTGAATGTACGAGCTAAATGAGGCTGGAAGGATGTACAAAGGATAATTTTTTTTCCCTCTGTAAAAATAAATGACTACTCAGATGAGGTTTCTAACATGATCCAGATCTAGTGCCTTCACAGAGAACAGGTCGTAGTTTATTGACATCCCAAAACTGTTCAGTTTCTTTTTTATTCAAATAGAGTGACATAATGAGGGAGCAACTGCAGCTGTCAGAGGCGACAGGAACGTGTCTAGGCGAACGACTAAAGCACCTGGAAAGGCTGATCCAGAGTTCAAGGGAAGAGGAAGTTGCCTCTGAGCTCCATCTCTCTGCGCTGCTAGACATGGTGGACATTTGACCAGCCTGACCTGTGGGGAGGGGTTTTCTCCCGAAGAGTTTCTGTTTTTACTCAAAATAATGTTATTCTCAGATGCTTGATGCACTGTTGGAAATGTGATTAATCATGCAGATAAACCATTTAAATGTCAAAGTCTCCCAGTTTTTCATAATGAAAAGTTGTTTCTCCTGTGTGACCTCTTCAATATTCTCCTATATTCATGACCTCCTCAGATTGTCACCCACCAGCATATGCTCTGAGGCAGTTTGGAGCTTACATTTCCATGTATAACAGGCGATTCATTCTCTCAGCAAACCTGCAGTCCTTGATGTGCCAGACATCAGTGATGCAGAGATAAAGTAAGACACAGGGCCTCTGCCTGCTAAGCCCACCCAGCTTACATCCAGGAGAGTCAGGTACTTATGTACATAATTCTCAGAGAATGTGCATGAGGCGTGGGCCTGAATTGGTAGCAAGGAAAAAACAGAGGATGGAACAGGGTCTGGTTGGGTAGAGAAAGCAGAATTCCCGGAGAGGAGTGCAGGGGTGTAGCTGGAGACAGTGTACTTGAGAGGACATGATGAAAGCTTGGAGGTACCAGCTTGGTTGTGTGGCCAAGTGAGGGGAACAGGCCAGCAGGGTGAGGTCAGAGATTCTTGTCACCTTCTTCTGAGAGCTGTGAGAACCCGTTGTTGAAGATTAGGCAGAGAAGTGATCTGGTCACATTTTCTTTTAAGAATGGCATGTAGGGCAGGAATCTTGAGAGGTGGGTGCTGCAGCCATCCAGGTGAAATTCAAAGGGAATAAGCCTGAGTTTGCTAGCAATTGGTGTGAAGAGAGGGGATAAAATTTGAGCCATATACAGAAAGAGGTATTAATAGACTTGGTGATGTTGCGTATGACCACCAGTCTTAAACTGGCACTCAGCATCTCCTGACTGTAATCCTACATCCCCAGACTCTATTTCATGTCTTCTCATTCTCTTCAAACCTCCAACATTCGTAGATCATGTCCTCCTTATTTCACTGAGAAAACAACAGCACTAAGAAGAGAACCTCTTCCTCCACCAAATCAATCCCTGCTTCTCCAAACACACACTACTCAACTCAGGGATCTTTAGTGATTAGCTTCATGTAAAGACTTAAATAATGCTATTTCTTAATCTTGACTTGACATTGTTGACTTCCTACAATGGAAGAGGAGTTAGCTTCTCTTACACTGTCTTTCCCACAACATATTATCACCCCCACCCTCGACACCCACATTTCCTCTCCTATTAGTCTCCCTAAGCAGTTTGATATTGGCTGAAACCTGCATTCACAGTTTAGTATAACTGTATGCTTACCATTTCCTGTTGAGCCCTTTATTGGTTTATGATTACATTTCCTTTAGGTACAACTTTTGATTTTTCCTGGAGTTAATTACATTGTTTTTCTCATTTGCTTGGTTTTCTATGCTCGTCACTACTTTACCCAAAAGTCGCTGCCCTAAGTGTAAAGCTCTTCCCAACAAAGTCATGTGCATCAGGTAATATGCTCCACTTTCTCTTCGAGATGTTCCTCTGAGAACCCCGTCTTCTTGCCATAACTTGGACATTTCCTGGATTCTGAATCATATTTTCCTCTTGCTTGGTTTTCTCTTCTTGATGGAGCCTGTCCTTTAGTAGCCTCCTGAGCTTGAATATCTAAAATGTCTTTAATTCTACTGTAATATTATCAAATATATATTTGGTCTTTGTCTTTGCCTTCTGATATACAACTCCTAAAATCCTTGGGATCTCTAAAGTGATGTCTTTTTGTATGCTAGTAAGATGACTGATGGCGGACAGCTCCTATGTAGCTTCAGGATAGGGACTGGACATCTGAAAGACCAGGGCATGATTAGAGGGGTTGAAACTTTCAGCCCACCCCCCAAACTCCCAGAGGTTGGGGGAGAGGGACTGAAAGTGACGTTGATCGCCAGTGGCCAATGATTTAATCAACCATGCCTATGTAATGAGGGCTCCTAAAAACCCAAAAGGACAGGGTTCAGAGAGCTTGTGGATAGCCAAATGTGTGGGGGCTTCCAGGAAGGTGGACAAGAACACGTCCACATGCTGGGAGAATGGCACTTCGCAACTCCTTGCAGACAGAAGCTCCTGCTCTTGGGACTCTTCTAGGCTTCATCCTGTGTATCTTTTCATCTGGCTATTTGTAGCCTTTAAAATAGCCTTGTAATAAACGTGTTTCCCTGAGTTCTGTGAACTGCTCTTGTAAATTAAAGCCAAGGAAGGGGTCTTGGGAACCCAGAAGGACAGGTAAAACAACCTGGGGCTTGTGATTGACGCTGGACATGGTGCTCAGTCTTGCGGCACAGAGTCCTCAACTTGTGTGATCTGCCATCTCCAGGTAGACGGTGCAGGATCGAAGCGGATACCCAGCTGCTGTCTGCTGTACAGCTGAATGCTTGCTTGTCGGTGGGGAGAAATTCTCTACATCTGGTGCCAAAAGGATGTTGTGAGAGTAAAGAAATGGGTTTTTTTTTTTTTTTGGACTTATCTATCCTTACGTTTGATTCATCATTTGAATGAGAATAGAATTTTAGATTGGAAATCGTTCCTTTGTGTTTTTGCTTTTTTTGTTGCTGGAAATTTTTGAGATCACCTCTATTCCTGGTGTTCTCAAATTTCTCAATGACATTACTTCATATGTTGCCTCCCCATTCCCTCCCTAACCCCTGCCCAATTTATTGTGCTGGGCACTTTGTGGTCCTTTTTTCTAGTTTTTTTATTGCTATTGAACAAATTACCCCAAATATAGTAGCTTAAATTTGAGGAGGATTCAGCTGGGCAGCTTTCTGTTGGGATCTCTCATGCAGCTGCAGTCAGGTATTGGCTGAGGTTATAGTCATCTGAAGGCTTGACTGGGTCAGTGGTCCAAGATGGATCACTTGCATGGCTGGAGGTAATGTTGCACTGTTTTCCCCAAATGTCTGGCTCATGCTGATGATGGTGCTTGTTGGAAACTGTCAATGGGTACAGTCTGCCAGCTAATAGGTTTGTTTTTGTACTAGGTCATAGTTGCCAGTGTTTGCAGGACTCCTCTTGTGGGCCAGCTCCTCCAGAGGGATCCTCCCACTATCTCATGCTATCTGGCTAAGTGGGAGAAGTGAGCCTGGACCCACATGTGTAGACTTTAACTCAATCCGTCTGCTTTCAGTGGTCCTCGGCTATGCCTCATGCCTGAGGTAACACCTACTCTGATTCAACTACTGCAGACTTCCTCCACCCAAGTAGGAGAGGGGATCTATGGTCACACTGTTCCTCACAAAAATTTTCCACCAGTTATTCCAATTTCTGCACCTTCCTGGTATTTGCTGGCAGGAATGGTCTCTTGTTGGCTTCACCCACAAACGTAAGTCTCAACTTTCTCTAGCTAACTCAGTTATCACTTCTCCATCCATTCCCAGTCTCTATAATTTTGTTGACTTCTCTTGCTTACTAGTGTCTCCTCTCCCATTCTTTGTGGGGTTTTTTTGGTCTTTTATTACTTTATGTGAGTAGGGTTTGGGCAGGAAATGGAGGTTAATGTTTATGCTCAGTCTGCCATGTTTAACTGAAAATTTCTTTCAAAATTCTGCCATTAGGCTTTTCGCCCCATGTCTCTTGAGATAGCTCTTGTCAGTCACCAATACATTGTTTTGTTGCATCCAATAATAAATTCTGTCTTCATTTTGCAATCCCTTCCCCTCAGCAAAGATCACCATGTCTTCACTTATATTATGACTTCATATTCCTCTGGTTTTCCTCCTCTCTCTGGCCATTCCTCTATACTGGAAAAGGTCGGTGCCACAGGGCTTATTCTAGAACTTCTCTTTTTAATGTGCATTTCCTAATTCATCTTGTCCAATCTCATGATTTCAAATAGTACCTGAAAGCAAATGACTCCCAAATTCCTATCTCTAGCATTATGTTCTCTCCTGAATGCCAGCCTACTCAATATTTCACTTGAATGTCTAATAAGCATCTCTAGTATAACTTGTCCCCACTTTAATCTGAATTTTCCAATCAAACTTTCCCTATTTTAGGCCAGATGTGGTGGCTCATGCCTATAATCCCAACACTTTGGGAGGCTGAAGTGGGAGGATTCCTTGTGGCCAGGAGTTTGAGACCAACCTGGGCAACATAGCGAGACCCCGTGTCTCTACCAAACTTAAAAAAAATCAGCCAGGTGTGGTGGCACAGGCCTGTAGTCCCAGCTATTCAGGAGGCTGAGCCCGGAAGATCACTTGGCCCTGGAATTTGAGGCTGCAGTGAGCTAATGATTGTGCCACTGCATTCCCACCTGGGTGACAGACTGAGATCCTGTCACTAAATAAATAAAAGACACCTCTATTTTAGTAAATGACCACCACCATATATCCAGTTGTTGAGGCCAAAATCCTCAGAGCCTTCTGTATCTGGCTTAATGAATAAGCTGGAATGCAGTAGTATGTAAGCAGATAGGAACAGTGTTTTTTCTCATGACTGCCCCTAGAAGCTTAACTGTGTCAATTCTCAGACGTAGTTTACAGCTTTTTCTTTTCTTTCAGACATTAAAAAGAGCGGGTTATTTTACTCATAAAAAGTCCAGTCCATTAAAATATCAAAACTCAAACTCTTCTCCAATTGAAACCTCTTCCCTCACCTAGCTTTGCCAGGTTCAGTGTGAGATTCCATCCAGGCTGAAGCCCCTTATTCCTATTCTTCATGTTTCTACATGGAGGAACTTATCTGGAGAAAAACTTCCAGCCTCTTTCTGCTTCCAGAGAAGTAGAGTGACTCATTTGATTGAATTTCAGAGAACAGACAGGGTGGAGTGTGCTCAGGCTCCTCTGGGTACTCTTTCTGGGGTCTGTGGGTTGACTGGAGGGGTGTCTTCTGGTGGGCACTCAATTGCATAGTGCTTGGTGAGGCAGTTTCATGGCCTAGAGGCTGGGGGATATGTTTGTCTGACTTACGGGTGATTTAGTAGCTTGCCCTCTTGCTTGCAGATTTAAGCCTTGTCCTTCAAGCTAGGTTTTTAATTTGTGGCAAAGCTGATATTTTGATACCCACCCATCTTATTGCTGTGTCTTTTTCATTCGTTTCTGAACTGGGATAGGAAGAGGTGAGTATCCTTGATTGTCTAAAACCCCGCTATTCCACTGGGGGGAAGGTGCCTGTGGGTATTCTTTTGTCCACTCTCTCTTCCAACTTTCTCCTCCGGCTTGCTGTGGCCCACGGCCCCTTCGAAGTTAGGCTGGGGGTAGGAATTGAGGAGTGGGTGCCGAAATGCTCATTAGGCTGAGGCAGTTGTAATTGGATGTCAGGGCTTCTGTGGGCCAGGTGAAGACATGCTGGAGTCTTCTGTGGGTCCTTGACCTGACTTAGGGACCACGGGCTGCAGCCTCCAGACGTCAGCCATGTTTCCAACAGTCAGACGCCCCCTGCCCTGTTGCGCCCGGCTGCCCCTTCCAAGTTCGGTCACTCGCTCTGCCTCCATTTTCCTCTTCCCTCTGCTGCTAAGGCTTTTCACCTTTAATTTCTCCTGGGGCCACCCCCAACTCCAGCGACCCCGTGAGCAGCTGAGGCTCTACCGCGCTCGGTCCCGGCCAGCGACGCAGCCCTTCCCTGGCGGGGCTCCAGGGCTTCTGGCCCCTGTGGTCCGCCACGTGTGGGGGCCCACGGCCTCACCGCGCCTACCCCACTCCCCCCGGCGAAGCCTACGCGGCGCTCAGCTTCCCAGGGACGCCGGCGGCGCCCTCGGCTCCTCCGCTCCGCCCCGCCCCGCCGTCCCCCTGGTCTCGCACTGGAGCCGACGGCCCGCGCCCACCTCACCTCAGGGCGGCCTCCCGCCCCCGGCCCCGGCGTCCGGGCAAATCCTGCAGCGCGAGAGCAATTCCCTGCCACCCGACCTTCGCACTCGCTGTCCCTCGTTCGAGCCTCGCTCCCCACGTCCTTCCTTCCGACCTGCGGCTGGACCCTCCTCACAAATTCCTCAGAGAGGCTCACCTCAAAGCGCTGCGCACGAGGCCGGGCTCCCGGGACGCAAGCCTCTAGAAGGCGCGCGAGAGGCCCCGCCCCCGCCCGCCGGCCCCACTCACCAGCTCCGCCCCCACCTCCCCACCCACCAGCCCTGCCCCTCATGCCCCGCCAATAAGGCCCCACCCACCTCCCCCGTCCCGTCGCCTTCACCCACCATCCCCGCTCCCTCAGGCCCCGCCCCACGCCGCATGGGGCACCGCGCGCTCCACCACTGTGGTCGCCTGGCACACCCCGGGGTCACGCTCGCGGCGCTCCCATTGGTTGCGTGGGCGTCGGCCCACCTAAGCCTGAGCGCCTGCCGAGGCCTGCGCCTGCGTAGTGCGCGCGGGAGGGGCGGGGCTGGGCGGCAGGTCCCGGGTGCGGACATTCGGCAGCTGGTAGTGGGCGGCGTAGAGCACTGCAGCAGCAATGACGGAGGGCACGTGAGTCCCCTCGCCCCGGGCTCCTGACGAATGCGGGGTGGTCCTGGGTGCTGAGGAGAGCGTGACTGGGGCAGTGGGCCGGCGGCCGCGGTTGGGGCGGGGCCTGGGTCGCTGATGGCCGGTGGTCCTCAGGTGTCTGCGGCGCCGAGGGGGCCCCTACAAGACCGAGCCCGCCACCGACCTCGGCCGCTGGCGTCTCCACTGCGAGAGGGGCCGGCAGACGTGGACCTACCTGCAGGACGAGCGCGCCGGCCGCGAGCAGACCGGCCTGGAAGCCTACGCCCTGGGGCTGGACACCGTAAGTTGCTTCCGCGGAGCATCAGCGAGCTCGGGACCCTGAAGGGTGAGCCGTGAGGAGCACGTTTTCTCTCAGAAAGGCGCGTGGTAGGACCCGGCCAGCGACGCCCATCCCCAAGGCGAGCGCCCACGGGAACTGCGTTCGCGGGCCCCTCCGCTTCAGCCCCTTCATCTCTAAACCACGCATAGGAGACTCCTAATGTTGTTTTATTTTTTAGCACCTTATTTTGAGATAATTTTTGGCTTATAGGAGAGTTGCAAAGATAGTTGTAACTTTGTTTTTATTCACAAAAAGCGTTTGGATCCACTGTCTCTTAGTTGTGTGCATTGTAAGAGATTTTGGTCGTCAGAGTCTGCAGTGTAAACAGGGTCTCCTGCCAAGCCCCGGCCACCGAGGGAAAGGCTGTGCCACCCCTTGGGCCCTCTTCGAGAGTCCCCAGTCCCAGGCCCAGGTCGGCACCCGTGCCCCACCCTACACTCTGGGTGCCTGGTTTATTCCAGACATCTTGGAGAAGTTGTGAAGAATACATGACTGGAAAATAAAGCAACGAAAATGTGCAACTGTTCTTTTACTTTGCTGAGGTGTGATGCTCTCATCAAAGAGTTCAGACTTTTGATGGAAACAGCTGAAACTTTTAAAGTAATTTACATTCACTGTTTTGACTTGGGCTGTATGTGAAGAGGGTTCCTCTGGCTGGGCAACAGTCCCGTCAGCTATCTCTTTTTTTTTTTCGATCTCTTTGCAGAAGAATTACTTTAAGGACTTGCCCAAAGCCCACACCGCCTTTGAGGGGGCTCTGAACGGGATGACATTTTACGCGGGGCTGCAGGCTGAGGATGGGCACTGGACGGGTGATTATGGTGGCCCACTTTTCCTCCTGCCAGGTAGGAGTATGCTGCCCCAGCCTGAGGGTATGGCCACCCTGGATCACCCTTGGGATCCTGGCCCAGCCTGATCTAGGGTTTTGATGAAGCAGGTGAAAATCCAGGGGCTCACAAGAAAAGGGCTGGCAAACTCTGCCCTATGTCAGAGTCGTCCTGCTATTGGTCTAGGGGATCAGCTAGCCTTGCCGGTGTAGGGTGACAGGCTCTCTGATAAGAGAAGCAAGTGGTTCTCTAGGGCTCTGTGTTGCCTTGAGGGAGGAGGAAGGTGGGCTTTGAAGTCTCAGTACAGGATGGGATGGACATTCCAGGTGGAAGGCCCAGCCTATGCCAAGGGGCTGTAGGTGGGCAGAGTGGTGGGTGGGGAGCTGATATCTGCTGTGAACTTACTCTGAGCTATTGCAGGAGAGCTTCAGGTTCAGGCTGGTGAGTAGGAGGAGCATAGCAGTTGGACTGCCTGGGTATTGAACTGGTTTGGCTACACAAGACTATTTTGCATCCTGGGAGTGTTTCTCTACAGAAATCCTCAGCCTTGTAAAATGGGAAATTCCCTCCTATGAATTTATGCAATAGGACTTTTTTCCCTAGTGACTTGTAATCACATTGTTTCAATGACGTGAATTCGTACATAAATAGGTTTTGTTTCTGTGATAACTCTTACTGATACATCATTTTCTTTTACTACGCTGCCTTTGTAGTAGATAGAAAGTCCTTATATACATTTGTTGCCTTTCTTTTTAAAACATCTCTTACCTGTGTCTATTCATTTACTCATCCAAATTGCCTTTATCCTGATTCTGTCCCAGACTTGAAATGAAGTTGCAATAGGCTTATGTTAGTTTGGGAAGAGTTGGCCTTTAATGTTAAAAACAGTTCCATGGTGTTTACTGTAGGCCAAGCCCTGCTCAAGGCCTGTTCTTCTTTTAGTCCTTAGAATAAGCCTAATGAGATACATTAGAAAGCTGAGGCACATTTATTCCAGGTAACCAGACTAGCAGGAGGAGCACTGGGATCCCCATCTCTGCTTTGACTTCTAGCCCTGCTGCCACCTGGACTGTACAGCATTGAGTTTTTCTGTCCTGGGATTTGAGGGCCTGTCCTTAGGGGAAGTCAAGGTGCTCTTCTTCCCTTGGCCCCATCAGGGCCTGTTTAGACTGTTCTCAGGGCTCGTGGTAAGGCAATGACATAGAGTTGGTCAAGAGATGGGTCAGCCCCACTTTGCCTCTGTAGCCTGATCTGTGACAGGATTGGAATCAGGTTTGGTTATGTGCACAGTGTCAGGCACGCAGTGGTGCTTGGTCAGTGGGGATTACTGTGTTGTTTGTTCTTGCTGCTTTGGCTCTGGGCTTAGCTGGCTGGGACCCTTCCTGTGGGCTGGCTGTGAGTTGGAGTTTTTTTTTTTTTTTTTTTGAGACGGAGTCTTGCTCTTTCGCCCAGGCTGGAGTGCAGTGGCCCGATCTCAGCTCACTGCAAGCTCCGCCTCCCGGGTTCACGCCATTCTCCTGCCTCAGCCTCCTGAGTAGCTGGGACTACAGGCGCCCGCCACCACGCCCGGCTAATTTTTTGTATTTTTAGTAGAGGCGGGGTTTCACTGTGTTAGCCAGGATGGTCTCGATCTCCTGACCTCATGATCCGCCCGCCTCGGCCTCCCAAAGTGCTGGGATTACAGGCGTGAGCCACCGCGCCCGGCCGAGTTGGAGTTTTTTTGTATTTTTTTTTTTTTTTGAGACAGCATTTCGCTCTTGTTCCCCAGGCTGGAGTGCAATGGCACAATTTTGGCTCATTGCAGCCTCTGCCTCATGGGTCCAAGTGATTCTCCTGCCTCAGCCTCCTGTAGGGTCCAGCCCCACAGGGTCGGTGGGTTTTTCTCCCTGTGTGCGGAGATGAGAGATTGTAGAAATAAAGACACAAGACAGAGAGATGAAAGAAAAGACAGCTGGGCCCGGGGGACCACTACCACCAAGACGTGGAGACCAGTAGTGGTCCTGAATGCCAGGCTGCACTGATATTTATTGGATACAAGACAAAGGGGCAGGGTAAGGAGTGTGAGCCATCTCCAATGATAGGTAAGGTCACATGGGTCACGTGTCCACTGGACAGGGGGCCCTTCCCTGCCTGGCAGCCGAGACAGAGAGTGGGAGAGAGAGAGAGACAGCTTATGCCATTATTTCTGCATATCAGAGACTTTTAGTACTTTCACTAATTTTGCTACTGTTATCTAAAAGGCAGAGCCAGGTGTACAGGGTGGAACATGAAAGTGGACTAGGAGCATGACCACTGAAGCACAGCATCACAGGGAGACGGTTAGGCCTCCAGATAACTGCGGGTGGGCCTGACTGATGTCAGGCCGTCCACAAAAGGTGGAGGAGTAGAGTCTTCTCTAAACTCCCCTGGGGAAAGGGAGATTCCCTTTCCCGGTATGCTAAGTAGCGGGTGTTTTTCCTTGACACTGACGCTACTGCTAGACCGCAGTTGGGTCCGCTTGGCAACGGGCGTCTTCCCAGATGCTGGCGTTACCGCTAGACCAAGGAGCCCTCTGGTGGCCTTGTCCGGGCTTAACAGAAGGCTCGCACTCGTCTTCTGGTCACTTCTCACTATGTCTCTTCAGCTCCTATCTCTGTATGGCCTGGTTTTTCCTAGGTTATGATTGTAGAGCGAGGATTATTATAATATTGGAATAAAGGGTAATTGCTACAAACTAATGATTAATGATATTCATATATAATCATATGTATGATCTAGATCTAGTATAACTCTTGTTGTTTTATATATTTTATTATACTGGAACAGCTCATGCCCTTGGTCTCTTGCCTTGGCACCAAGGTGGCTTGCCACCCACAGCCTCTCGAGTAGCTGGGATTACAGCCATGTGCCACCATGCCTGGCTAATTTTTGTATTTTTGGTAGAGACGGGTTTTCACCATGTTGGTCAGGCTGGTCTCGAACTCCTGACCTCGTGATCCCCCCCCCCCCCCCCCAGCCTCCCAAAGTGCTGGGATTACAGGCGTGAGCCACTGCACCTGGCTGAGTTGGAGCTTTTCTTCCCTCTTTCTGGACTTTGGAAAATGCTCTTGGTCCATGATGCAATGTAGACAGCTCCCATTGACTGTGGCCTGTGCGGCATTGGGCAGCACTCTGGTGAACACTGAATCGGGTCTGACCTCCTAGCCCCAACCATTTACTGGCTGAGCCTCAGTTTCCTTGCCTGTAAAATCAGGAAGATGCTGGCTCTGCTCCTCTCTGCACATTTCCCCGTCCTAACAACATTATAACTGTTAGGAAAGAGACGGGCTTGTTTTGGGATGGCTCATTTTATGTGACCCTGTGTGCTGTCTCTGAGTCCATCTGCCCTTCTTCCAGGGTGTAGGGACCAGCCCCACAGGGTCGGTGGGTCTCTCCCTGTGTGCGGCGATGAGAGAGTGTAGAAATAAAGACACAAGACAGAGATAAAAGACAGCTGGGCCCGGGGGACCACTGCCACCAATGCACGGAGACCGGTAGTGGCCCCGAATGTCTGGCTGTGCTATTATTTATTGGATACAAAGCAAAAGGGGCAGGGTAAAGAGTGTGAGTCATCTCCAGTGATAGGTAAGGTCACGTGGGTCACATGTCCACTGGACAGGGGGCCCTTCCCTGCCTGGCAGCCGAGGCAGAGAGAGAGAGGAGACAGAGAGAAAGACAGCTTATGCCATTATTTCTGCCTATCAGAGACTTTTAGTACTTTCACTAATTGACTACTGCTATCTTGAAGGCAGACTAGGAGCGTGACCACCGAAGCACAGCATCTCAGGGAGACGGTTAGGCCTCCGGATAACTGCGGGCGGGCCTGAGTGATGTCAGGCCCTCCACAAGAGGTGGAGGAGCAGAGTCTTCTCTAAACTCCCCCGGGGAAAGGGAGCCTCCCTTTCCCGGTCTGCTAAGTAGCGGGTGTTGTTCCTTGACACTTTTCGCTACCGCTAGAGCACCGTCCGCTCAGCAATGGGTGTCTTCCCAGACGCTGGCGTTACCGCTAGACCAAGGAGCCCTTTTGCTGGCCCTGTCTGGGGATAACAGAAGGCTCGCACTCTTGTCTTCTGGTCACACCTCACTATGTCCCCTCAGCTCCTATCTCTGTATGGCCTGGTTTTTCCTAGGTTATGATTGTAGAGCGAGGATTATTATAATATTGGGATAAAGAGTAATTACTACAAACTAATGATTAATGATATTCATATATCTCTAAGATCTATATCTGGTATAACTATTCTTGTTTTATATTTTATTATACTGGAACAGCTCATGTCCTCGGTCTCTTGCCTCGGCGCCTGGGTGGCTTGCCGCCCACACAGGGCATGTCTGGATGGTTTGAACACCAGGGCTTCTGATGCTCTAAGCCAGAGTCAGGTATTCATTCCATGGCACATGTGGCTGGGGTCTGCCCTGAGACCTGTCCCATGCCAGGCTCTGGGGGCACATGGCTGATGGAACCAAGCATGGGGAGTGAAGGTGGAGGGTGGCCTGTGAGCACCATGCCTGAGAGGACCAGGCTGGGGACAGAAGGTTCTTAGTGGATAATATTTATTGTCTCTCCCTCCCACCTGACATTTGCAAAGCGGCATATGCTTGTAAAAAAATTATGAAACAGAAAAATATAAATAAATAAGTAGGTATTACCACATGCAAGGGTGACCAATTTTGTATTTTTCTTCCCAGCAGATGTTAAAGCAAGACCAACAATCTCCCCTCATGGAAGGCCCACTGATCTAAAATGCTGGTTCCTTTTGGACCTTCAGGGCACTTGTGGGAGACCTTCCTGAGGTGCTGTGCAGTGTCTGGTGTTTCTCTGACCCAGATGGTCATGGGAGCCAGGCGTGGCTGAGTGGGCTCTACAGGCACTAGGCGGGGAGCATCGCCTGTGCTGTGGCTGACGTTCCCTCTGGCCCTGTTCCCAAAATTCCCCATGGGGGCCTGGGAGGAATGGCCTTTCCAGGGGGTGTTTTTATGAGAAGGAGGTAGCTCCCTGTTGGAGTGAGGTGCTCAGGAGGAAAGGGGCCTGGTCTTAGCAGTCATGACCAGCTGTCCCCAGTGAGGAACATCTCTCCTGCCACACAGGCCTCCTGATCACTTGCCACGTGGCACGCATCCCTCTGCCAGCTGGATACAGAGAAGAGATTGTGCGGTACCTGCGGTCAGTGCAGCTCCCCGACGGTGGCTGGGGCCTGTGAGTGTGCCTGCCCCTGTGTCACTGCACATGTGCATGTGTGTGTTCTCATGATGTAGGAGATGCTTGGGTATCCAGGCAGCTGCCAGGGGTTAGGAGTGATTGCAGCTGTGGGTGTGGGGTGGGTGAGGGAGAGACTAGCAGGCGGGGAGTGGGCTGAAGGCCGTGCAGGTGGGGCCTCGGCTTCACATCTTTTGTTAAATGGGTTTTGTGGCTGTTAGGACGCTCTTGAGACCCACATGTGAAAACTGTCAGTCTGTTATCACTTAAGGCAGAAGAAAATTGCCCTTGACTCTGGGCTGGCAGCAGGTGGAGACAAGGCCTGACAGCTTTCCTGCCATGTGGCACACACTTTGGGAGCAGAGCCATAGCCCAAAGTGGACCGCCCTTGAGCTAGAAGTGTTGACTCAGGCATGGGAAGGTGTAGAGCAGGCGGGTCACGGTGAGGAAGGAGTGGGGGCTCAGTTGTCATGGGAGGTGCATGAATTCGTACTGCAGAGTGGCTGCTCAGGGGTCTCCTGTGTTGGCATGTTACGTCAGATTAAGGCATTTTAGCATTCTTAGTTTTCTGAGGAAACTCCACAGAAACTTTTGCTTTATTTCTTAGAAGTAAGGACAGATACCGGTTTCTCACCTGTCCTCTGCTCCTGTAGGCACATTGAGGATAAGTCCACCGTGTTTGGGACTGCGCTCAACTATGTGTCTCTCAGAATTCTGGGTGTTGGGCCTGACGATCCTGACCTGGTACGAGCCCGGAACATTCTTCACAAGAAAGGTACGGCATGTGCAGCATGTGCTGGGCCCGGGGTTCGTGTCAACTCGATAATGAGCTCTCACAAACGAGATACAGAAAGATGCACTTGCAGCTGAAACAATGGGCAAAAGCACATGAGCAGGGAATTTGTCAAAGCAGAAGTAGGCAGACACTGTTTAACCTAGGCATCATTTTTTAAAAAAGCAAATTAAGAGCCAGGCACAGTGAGTGGCTCACGCCTGCAATTCCAGCACTTTGGGAGACTGAGGTAGAAGGACCACTTCAACCTAAGAGTTCGAGGCCAGCCTGGGCAGCATAGTGAGACCTGGTCTCTACAAAAACAATAAAATATTAGCCAGGTGTGATGATATGCACCTGTAGTCCCCGCTACTTGGAGGCTAGTAAGGCAGGAGGATCACTTGAGCCCAGGAGTTCTGGGTTGCAATGAGCTGCTTGTACTACTGCACTCTAGCCTGGGTGACAGAGTGTGACCCTGTCTCTAATAAAATAAAAAAGCGAAGCAAACTAAGACAACCAGGTAATTCTGTTTGTTTCCTGAATTGGCAAAGACTTAAACGAACTGTGTTAATATGTCCACCTTCTGGGGGCAGCCTGGCTGCAGGCGAGAGCAGCCCTGGAGCTTGCACCTTCCAAGCTGATCGTCTATCTCTCCAAGCCTCAACTGTCTACCTCTCCAAGCCCGGGGCTGTCCACCTCTCCAAGCCCGGGGCTGTCCACCTCTCCAAGCCCCGGGCTGTCCACCTCTCCAAGCCCCGGGCTGTCCACCTCTCCAAGCCCCAACTGTCTACCTCTCCAAGCCCTGGCTGTCCACCTATCCAAGCCCCGGCCTGGCTACCTCTCCAAGCCCCAGGCTGTCCACCTCTCCAAGCCCCAACTGTCTACCTCTCCAAGCCCCGGCCTGGCTACCTCTCCTCTTGCCTATAGGCCCTGAGGGCAATTCCAGCCCAAGGGAATCCATGGCTCCTGCTGCTCCAAGAAAACCTAGTTCATGCTGTGGCTCTGCAGAGCCTGGCCTGGTCTTGTCCTCTGTGTTTCACAGACCTTCCGTAGCCAGTCCCACCTGCCCTGCTCTCTGCTGCATGCGCAGGGGCCTCCTGTCAGCTCCTCAGAGACCCTTATTATCCCAGGGCTCGCCATGCACTGCTTCCTTCGCCTGGAGCCTCTTACCTTCCACTCCTGCCCCGCTGGCTCACACTTTACATGTTCCTTCTTTGAGGACCTCTTCCTGACCTACCATGCCAGGTGGAGTGTCCTGTTACGCATTCTCATGAGATCCTGCCTTCTTTCTTCGTGAGCTTGTCACTATTGTCATCAGTTCACTGTCAGCCTTTGGTGTCGTTGATGCTGCCTCCCCAAGGCTGCTGTCTGGTTCCCACCACACTCCTGGCACCTGCCTGGTGAAGGAACGTGTTTAGGCTGCACTTTGCCTAGTAGCTTTGTGGGTCTTTATTGACTTTTGCATACCTTTTGGGGTTTGGAGCAGGGACTCCTCAGAAGCATGTTTAGATGGTGTGGCTGTGCCAGGACTGCATGCTGCTGAAGTGGCTCTGGCATGGGGCCAGCGTGCCGGAGCTACTCTGGAGTCTGGGGTCGTCTTTGTTCCCATACAGGACCAGTCTGCCAAGTGGAGATGACACAGACTGGGCAGCTCAGGCTTGGCTCAGAGGGCGAGGCTGAGTGTGCACTGTCACTTCCCCACCTTGCCTTCTCCAGGCGCATGTGCACCTGGGCCCCTCGCTCACCTGAGCACTGAGGTGTCCCTGGACCTTCCCAGGTAGCTGTCTTCATGTGCTCCTTCCTGGGGCCAGGGGTTGCAAATACCTCTCCTGGGGCTGGACACACCCACTCCCAGGAAAGCCACTGGTTCCACCTAGGGGGCCGTGTATCCAGGCAAGTTCTCAGCACTCTGGAACCTGCTTCGCACATGGGGGTCGCAAGATCCACATGAGGTTGCCCTTGCCTCATGGAGAGGGGCACACGTGACTCCCAGAGGATGAAGCTTCCCAGCTAGAGGCAGTGCAGACTTTGCTGACAGGAAGCAGATGACATGGGCCTATTCTCTCCCCCCTCAGGTGGTGCTGTGGCCATCCCCTCCTGGGGGAAGTTCTGGCTGGCTGTCCTGAATGTTTACAGCTGGGAAGGCCTCAATACCCTGTTCCCAGAGATGTGGTATGTCAGCTGTTGATTTGGTTGTTGGGTCGCTGCTGCTGTCCCGGGGAGTAGAGTGACAGGGACCGTGGGTCAGGTGCAGGCTGTGACAGCAGAGAGGGGTGGGCATTCTGTGGGTGGGTGGAGTTAGGCTCCTGGCAGAGGCCCTGATCAAGCTTGAGTCCTGTAGGGATACAGAAAGGGGGAGGTTCCCAACTGAGCAGGAAGAAGGCTGTGCCATGGATGGAGGTACCCTGAGTCAGGCTGCAGGCAGGGCTGGGTGGCTTCCCTCTTGCTGTGGAAGACTCTCAGCATCTGTAGAAGTAGGGGGAGGGTGCCCCTCCCCCAGCCTGCACAAGGGCATCCTGTGTTACTGCTGCTGCGCTTGTCTCCTTTGCTGGTGAATGTGAAGTGTGTCCCAACGTGACACCTCACCTGTGGACTCAGTGTGTGTGCTTTTAAAAGATCAGTGTCTGTGGCCAGGTGGGGTGGCTCACGCCTGTAATCCCAGCACTTCAGGAGGCCGAGGCGGGCAGATCATGAGGTCAAGGGATCGAGACCATCCTGGCCAACATAGTGAAATCCCGTCTCTACTAAAAATACAAAAATTAGCTGGGCATGGCGGCGCGTGCCTCTAGTTTCCAGCTACTCGGGAGGCTGAGGCAGGAGAATCACTTGACCCTGGGAGGCAGAGGTTACAGTGAGCCGAGATCGTGCCACCACATTCCAGCCTGGCGACAGAGTGAGACTCTGTCTCAAAAAAAAAAAAAAAAAAAGATCGGTGTTTGTTTTTTTAAACAGAACCACATACTGTTTAAATACCCAGCAAAATCAACATTAATTTCTTATTATCTGGTGTGTGTTTTTTTGTTTTGTTTTGAGACAGAGTCTAGCTCTGTCACTCAGGCTGGAGTGCAGTGGCGTGATTTTGGGGTCACTGCAACCTCCGCCTCCCGGATTCAAGCAGTTCTCCTGCCTCTGCCTCCCGAGTAGCTGGGATTACAGTCTCAGGCTATCACGCCCAGCTGCTAATTGTTGTATTTTTAGTAGAGACAGGGTTTCACTATGTTGGCCAGGATGGTCTCAAACTCCTGACCTCAGGTGATCCGCCTGCCTTGGCCTCCCAAAGTGCTGGGAGCCATGAGCCACTGCACCCAGCCTTATGTGGTGTCTTTAATCAGTGTCTTGTAACATTTTATGGCTATCTATTGAAAGCAGTGAACATCTCCCCAGAAAACACTCATGCATATGAGTTTACCCCGTTACGCATTTTGGGAAGTGAGACCCTGGAACCACACAGAGCCCCTGCTGGCTTCCTGGAGTGTTGTGGGAACCCTGGTGGGGGTGTCCCCTAGAGAGCTATCAGCAGGGCTGGGGGGTCCCTTGTGTTAGATGACTTTGGTGCGGGGGTGGGGGGTCAAGTTAGGGGAGGCAGGAAGTGAAGGGGCCGCTTAAGAAAGGACAGCAGCAGTGTCCTGATACAAAGGCCGGGGGCTTAACCCCAGAAGCCAGTTTGGGTGGTGACGGGGAGGCACAGGGATGGTGAGATCACCCCGGGAGGGTAGACAGAGCTACCAGAGTAGGGGGCAGGGTTAGGGTGCTGCTACCTGAGGCAGGCCGTAGAGCACATAGGTTGGGAGGTGTCCTGGGGCCATTCAGATGCCCGCTGGACTCTGCGCCTCACCCGTGTGTAATGAGCGGCAGAGGAAGGACTGAGACGGCAGTCGGCACAGCTGCCAGGGCAGGAGGGGTGTGGGTTCCACACGCTGGTGCTGGTGAGGGCGTCTCATCTGCCCCACTTGGGGGGGCCGTCGGTCAGTGCTGCCGCATGGGCACGCCAGGGTGCTGCTTGTCTTTGCTGGAGTTGCTTGGAGGGTGGGTTGGGAGGTGAAAGGAGGACCACAGACCTGAACCACTCCAGCTGCAGAAATGCTGGAAGTGTAACGCAAAATGTGAAAAAAAAAAAAAAAAACACCCTTTTAAGTAAGTGGGTGTGAAAGTGGGCCAAGGCCTGATGCCACAGTCAGGGAGCAGGGAAGGCTCAGCATTGCTCACCCTCACATAAGGCATCACATAAGGATGGGGGCTAGCAGGGAAAGGGAGAGAAAACACATGGGGCACACACAGACCCTGGGAAGCTGGTGGAGCTGTGCTAACGTCAGCAGACCAGTGGTCAAAGACCCAGGCCTTGGGGAGATTCCACAGACCTACAGTTTCTTTTTTCTTTCTTTTTTTCTTTTTTTTTTTTTTTTTGAGACGGAGTCTCGCTCTGTCACCAGGCTGTATGCAGTGGCACAATCTCGGCTCACTGCAACCTCCTCCCAGGTTCAAGCGATTCTCCTGCCTCAGCCTCCCGAGTAGCTGGGACTAGAGGCACACACCACCATGCCTGGCTTATTTTTGTATTTTTAGTAGAGATGGGGTTTCGCCATGTTGGTCAGGCTGGTCTCAAACTCCTGACCTCAAGTGATCCACCAGCCTCAGCCTCCCAAAGTGCTAGGGTTACAGGCGTGAGCCACCGTGCCCCTCCTAAAGTTTCTTAAATACACTTTTAAAAGTAAACTTTGAATTTTGGAGTAGTTTCCAATTTCTGGAAAAGTTGCAAAGATAGCCAAGAGTGTTCCCTGGGGCCCTCACACCATATCCCCATTGTTGATGTTTTATGTTACCAAGGTACGTTTGTTGTAGCTAAGAAACCCACAGACAATCCTAAGCATTTAAGAGCTCCATCACCTGGTTTTAGGATGCAAAATGCTGACCGAACTAGGAGGTGCAGCTCCTCGGAGGGTGCACCTATGGTTCAACTGTCCCCCTCAGGAGCACGGTTGGGAAATGCCCGCAGATGCACTGACGTGGTGGGGAATAGCCATCCACCAGTGTTCGTGCTTGAAAGGGCCCAAGGTATGGATGCTGGCGGAGGGGGCAGGCTTGAGTCTTGGGGTCTCCCACTGACTCCTGCCGTTGCCCCAGGCTGTTTCCTGACTGGGCACCGGCACACCCCTCCACACTCTGGTGCCATTGCCGGCAGGTGTACCTGCCCATGAGCTACTGCTACGCCGTTCGGCTGAGTGCCGCGGAAGACCCGCTGGTCCAGAGCCTCCGCCAGGTAGGACCTCATCAGGGAACAAAGTGAAGGCCTCTGGGGCTGGGACCCACAGGGCCTGGGGCTTCTGGAATCTAACCACACCTGTCCACTCACCTGGCGGCCCTGTGGAGCGGAGAGCCCTGTGATCAGAGCAGAGCCTCCACCTTCCTCCATCCTATAATAAACAGTGAGCAAGCTCTGCCCAGAGGGGACTTGTGCTATGGGACAGTCAGTAGCTGTAGCCCAGGGTTCCTGGGGGGACTTCCAGGACTCAAGGGATGCAGGAGGCAGATGTGCACTGTGTCCTCTGGAAGCAGGCCTGAGGCGAGGTTTGAGGTGCAGGATGTTTATCAGGCCTGCCGTGGGGAAGAAGGAGGGGCAGAGGGAGGAAATGAGCTTCTGGGCAGACCTGGAACTCATGGAGCTGGGGAGCTCCTCAGAGCGGTCCTCCCATAGGGGGCCTTCATGTGCCCTCGGGGTCAGTTGCTGGAGGGACCCCCACCCAGGAAGGGACTGGCCCAGGGCCCTGAGGGTGGATGGTGGGAGGCCACCCCTCCTGGTTTGAGCCAGGCCTACCAGGTGCTCCCAGGCCCCAAGGCTCAGACACTGCCCCCACCAGGAGCTCTATGTGGAGGACTTCGCCAGCATTGACTGGCTGGCACAGAGGAACAACGTGGCCCCCGACGAGCTGTACACACCGCACAGCTGGCTGCTCCACGTAGTATATGGTGAGCGCCTCCTGAGGGGCCGGCAGGGCAGCCCAGGGTCAGGGTGTCGCCCACTCATTCAGGCACTCATCCCCTGCCCCTCCACCCCGAGAACCAGCTGGTCTTCTACTCTCAGGAGTCCACCCTGTGCAAGGGTGTGTGGTAGGAGATGTGGGGCAGCCCCTCCTGGGCAGGGAAGGAGGAGCTCAGAGACCAGGCCTGGGGGTGGGTGGGAGGGGGAAACCCTGGGGAAGGGCAAGTCCAGGTGTTGCGGTGCATGGGGCTCCAGGCTGAGGCCAGTGTCATGGTGTCTGGCATCCACTGACCCCTGTCCCCTGTAGCGCTCCTCAACCTGTATGAGCACCACCACAGTGCCCACCTGCGGCAGCGGGCCGTGCAGAAGCTGTATGAACACATTGTGGCCGACGACCGATTCACCAAGAGCATCAGCATCGGCCCGGTCAGTGCCCCTGCCCGGCCTCTGACTGCAGCCCCTGGGGGTTGAGGTCCGAAAGTGAAGTCCTGGAGGCCGGGCTGTGAGCTGGGAGTGGGGTTTCCTGGAGCCTGGTGTACCTCCATTTGGGAGGTGGCCCTCTGATCGCACAAGTGTCTGAGGGCTTCTGTCCTGGACCCCTGCACGCCCAGCTCAGTGAAGTTGCCCCACCACACTCGACCCCCCCTTCCGTCCCCCACCGGCTCTTGTCCTCAGTGTGCCTGGACACTCTCCTGGAGGCCCTTCCCTGAGATCTTGCTGGCTAGCTGGCTAGCTGGGAGGGGTGCTTTTTCCTTACTTGGTTCCCTTTCCCCAAACAGTTCATCATTCGCCATTCTCCCGTGGGGTTTAGACATGCCCAGGGTGGGTGGGAGTAGCAGGTGCCACTCCTGATTCCTCCTGCCTAGCTAGGGACTTGGAGCTCTCGCCTCTGTGGGGCCTGCAGGGGGCCAAGTGTGGCCAGTTCAGTGACCTTGGAGGGTGCAATCCCCGGGCTGTGCTGGTGCGGGGCCGTCTCCTGACAGAGTCAGCAGGCCGTGGGCTGTGCTGCAGCTGCTGCCGTAGCTGTGCGCGTAGCTGCTGCGGTGTAGTGGGTTGGCTTAGGCATTCTCTGGACATGCCCAGGTGGCACTGGGCCACTGAGTCCCACCCTGACACTGCATCTCAGATTTTCTGGGCCTCATGCCACCTCAGTGGATCACAAATCCTGACTGACCCTGCAGCGGGTCCCTTGTTTTTTGCTCAGCAGTGATGTGGTTCTTTGTGGGTTTTGGTTTAATCCCATATAGAGCACATCTGTACTAAACGCATTAGAAACATGCTTGCAATTGGATCTTGACTTGTGAGATGCATAAGTAAAAAGTTGGGGGCCTCTGGAACATTCTGTTCTGAGGAAGAAGGGGGGCAAGTGGTCCCTACTGCTACAGTCCTGTCTTCGCATCTCTTCCTGGGCCCCTCAGGCCCTGTCCTCTGTCCCCTGTGTTGTCTCTAAGGCACCTGGTAGCCCACGCCCCTCTGGTTTCTCCTGGAACCCCTCGCTTCTCCCTGGTGGAGTGCTGCTCCTCCTCACACCCTAAGCCAGGCTGTGGCCTTGGCCGACACTGCCTCTGTCTGAGTTGGGTCCTGGGGACACAGTTGTTGCCCATCCTCACTCAGGAAATGCCTGTTAGAGCAGAAGGCCCCTGTCCTGGCCCTGAGTGATCTGCACGGCACCTTATGCCTGGGGGCTGCTGTGGATCTGGACAAGACCTTGTCCCTGGAGGCTGCTGTGGGTCTGGAGCGGAGCCTTGACAGGGCTGTCTCTCCTGCAGATCTCGAAAACCATCAACATGCTTGTGCGCTGGTATGTGGACGGGCCCGCCTCCACTGCCTTCCAGGAGCATGTCTCCAGAATCCCGGACTATCTCTGGTGAGTGTGGCTGGGATGTGCTTGTGGGGCCTCTCACAAAGACTGGATCTGAGCCCCGGCTGCGTCCCAGTGAGGGGGCCCCCACGGTGCCGTCTGGGAATACTGCCAGGGAATACCACCAGGAACCAGCAGTGTCAGGGCTTGTGGAAGCCACTGAGGGTTGTCTTTGAATTGGAAGATTTGCCACCCAGTGGAAGCGTGGGGTGTTCCCAGAAGGTAGAGTGAGGAAGGGGGTGGTAGGTAGCAGGGCAGGTTCAGGTTGGCATCAGGAGGCCTGTGGACAAGGGGAGCTTGTCAGCCATGGACTGTGCCCTGGAGGTGGGGCCCCTGTCATGGAGGGCACAGAGCCGTCCCACGGTGGGAAGCTTCCGCTGTACAGGCCTCTTCCTCTGGTGCCTCAGCACTGCACGAGGGCGGCAGGGCTGGCACAGCCTGGGGTTGGGGAGCCTCCCGCTGCCCCTTGCCTTGGGTGTGGCCCTTCTGGGTGAGTGTGTCCTGTTTTCCATAGAGTGTGGCCCTCACCCCCAGGAGCCCAGCAGCCCAGCTGGGGTGGCATCCAGGCCAGTGCCAGGCCTCGGGAGGGGACAGACGGCCTCTCTGGGACCCTCCTGAGTGCAGGGTCTGGGTAGCAGCTGGACTTCCAGCTTTCTCCTTGCACCTGACTTGGGCTTCTTTCTCCTCACAGGATGGGCCTTGACGGCATGAAAATGCAGGTAAGGGCTGTGGGACTGCGGCTGCATGCTTCCTTTGCAATCATGTCTACCCTTTATTCTTTTTCCTTTGGGGTTCAGAAATAACTCCTCCTGGACCAGGTCCCGGCAGCGTGCGACTAGAGGCTGAGTCAGTTGAGGCCTCTGGCCGTGTCCCTGTGGGTGCCGTTGGTGTCTGTGTGGGTGCCCACCGTTCTCAAATGTCTACAGCTGTCCTGTTTGCTTTTTGCCCTGATGATCTGAGTGGGCTCAGCTGTGTAACGACAGACCCAGAGCTGCAGAAGCTCTCATCTTGTTACTGTGGCAGGAGGTGGCTCTGGTTAGTGGGGGCCTCTCCTCCATGCACTCTTAATTTAAGAGGCTTCTTCTTAAAGGTCCTGGGTGGACAGGACAGGAGCCTGGAGGACCGTGGTGGTGTGTGGCCGGGCCTGGGAGCTCCCCGTGGACTTGGCCTGAGTGGGCTGGAACCCAGTCATGAGGGGCACCAAGCACAAGGAGGGGGGAGGCTGGTGGATCCTGGCTGACCCTGGTCCTGTCCTGGCTCTGGGGGCCCTGTAGACCGCAGTCCTGTCCGACTGGGCTGAGCCTGCGCCCCTTTGTGCGTGTCAGAAGCCCAGACAGTGTTGCCCTGTGTCTTGTGGTCTAAGGAGGGTTATGCCCTGCGGTGCCTGTCTTCTGTCCCCCACCCGATTCAGTGTGGAAATGTGGAGTCTCCAGAGGTGTCCTGGGTGTCACATTTGGGATGGATACACGTGGGCCCAGCACTGCCCGCCCCAGGGCTACCCTTGGTGCCAGGTGCCCCCAGCCACGAGCTTTTACCCAGCTGGCCTTGAGCTCCCCAGAGGCTCCCTGGACACTGTCCGTGTTTTGTGAAAAGGTTTTCAAAACACATGTAAAGTGGAGGTGAGTAGCAAGCCCTAGAGCAGGCCCTGGCCTCCCTGCCCTGTCCCCTCCCTGCTCCTCCCTGTCCAGCCCTCCCGCAGCACTGACTCATCAGTGCACCTCAAGCTGATGAGGGCCTCTGTGTTTTTACAAAATTGCTCCGAGGTTGTCACACCCAACAAACTTATGACGGTTCCTGAGTATAGTCCTCACGTTGTGGCTGGTGTGTGTGAATCAGGATTCAGGCCAGGCCCGCACAGGCCTTCGGTTGTTGGTCTTTGAGCTCCTGTTAGTCCAGCCGTCTCTCGTGGTCTCTTTTCTCCTCCTGGAAGGTTTGTCCCTGAAGGGCTTCACATTCCAGATCTGACTGGTTGCTTCTTATGTTCCCTGAGTTTTTGTAAACTGGCCAGGCCCTGAGGCTCGATCCCATTGTGTTTCTTTGGCGAGAATGCTTTTCTGGTGGTCCCTGCCTTGTCCGTCCAGTGCATGATGTCTGGATGCCTCTGCCACACACCACCCCCTGCCCAGTCCCCATGTCTGTCTGGTCAGTGCCCAGCTCTATCTCACTAGGGTTTGGTCACCGGCCCTTTGAACTGAGACCAGGCTGTGTACCTGTGAGCCCAGCTCGGGGTGAGATTTGAGGTGGGGCCTTCCCAGCCCTGTGCAGAATTCCCATCACCTCCAGGTGTACTCAGAAATGGGGATCATTGGCCAGGTGCGGTGGCTCACGCCTGTAATCCCTACACTTTGGGAGGCCAAGGTGGGCGGATCACAAGGTCAGGAGATAGAGACCATCCTGGCTAACATGGTGAAACCCCGAGGCTACTAAAAAATACAAAAAAAATTAGCTGGGTATGCTGGCAGGAGCCTGTAATCCCAGCTACTCCGGAGGCTGAGGCAGGAGAATGGCGTGAACCCAGGGGGCGGAGCTTGCAGCGAGCTGAGATCACGCCACTGCACTCCAGCCTGGGCAACAGAGCGAGACTTCATCTCAAAAAAAAAAGAAATGGGGTCATTTCCAGGCGTCACCATGACTGAGGTGCGCCACTGTCATTGGGTGAGAGCAGCTGGATGCTCTATGTGTAGGTGCTGGAGCCTCTGAGGGATCATCCAGTCCTAGAAGTGTCCTTAGAGGGACACTGTCCTGCCTGGTGGCCCATGAAGAAAGGGAGGGCTCTCTGAGTCTCCCCGACGTGTGTCTGCCTGCAGGGCTCAGCCTTCTCTGAGGCCCTTGTCAGCCATGAGGGGTGCCCAGGGCTCAGAGCCTGAGGCTGAGCGTTGGCTGGGTGGGAGCCCCCACACCTGGCCCTCAGGCGCCCATTGGATCCTGGAGGCAGTGGCTGGGAGCGGGAGGGGCTGCATCTGCTGCTGTAACACCATCCTTTGTGTGTAGGGCACCAACGGCTCACAGATCTGGGACACCGCATTCGCCATCCAGGCTCTGCTTGAGGTTTGTGGCTCCTTCTCTTTTCTCAGCCTCAGCTGACCTTCCTGTGCACGTAAGCCCACGCATCCACCTGAGGGCAGCACTGCTGGCCACACACTTGCCACTCCTCGATACTTCCAGTGACCTGGGCTCTGGCCTCTGGCTTCAGAGGGTCGTGCTGTGGAGGGGGTGGCCTTGGCCAGCAGCCTTGGGTGTTGGGCTGGGTCGGGGGCCTTGGGAGGGCAGGGGCTGGAGGCTGTGTGAGAAGGGGAGTCTGGTGAAGGCTGTTTCTGAGAGTGCAGGCAGGAGTGGGACTCCAGGTTATTCTTAGAACTGGAACTGCTTGGGCCAGGCACGGTGGCTCACACCTGTAATCCCAGCACTTTGGCAGGCCGAGGAGGGTGGATCACGAGGTCAGGAGTTCAAGACCAGCCTGGCCAAGATGGTGAAACCCCGTCTCTACTAAAAATACACAAAAATTAGCCGAGCTTGGTGGCGGGCACCTGTAATCCCAGCTACTTGGGAGGCTGAGGCAGAGAATTGCTTGAACCCGGGAGGTGGAGGGTGCAGCGAGCCGAGATTGTGCCACTGCACTCCAGCCTGGGTGACAGAGAGAGGCTCCGTCTCAAAAAAAAAAAGAACTGGAACTGTTTGTTATGGGCATTCTCGAGCCAGTACTGGAGAAAAATGAGAGTGGATTTTTATGCTGGTGGGAATGAGGTAGGTGGGATTCTGAAGGTGTTTCTGGAGAGCCCTGAGGGCTGGGCCACGCAAAGGGCCGGGCCACGCAAAGGGCCTGCCTACACAGGGTGCTGGAGACCCTCTGGGCATGGATGCTGGCCAGGCAGGGGGGTGCTGGCATCCATAAATGGTCTCCCGCGCCCTTCCATCTTCAGTCATATCTCATGGACTTTTGCTGTTTTGTCTTTAAAGGTAAGTACAGCAGGAAACCTTGGCACTCTCTGGAGATGTCTGCCAGTTTGATTCTGGTCCCCAGTGGGGGCAGGATGTGGCCAGGACCATCGGGAAACCAGCGCAGCCATGCTGGCTGTGCAAGGGCAGCTGAGCCTCTTTGTCCTGCTGTCTCTTCCAGGCGGGCGGGCACCACAGGCCTGAGTTTTCGTCCTGCCTGCAGAAGGCTCATGAGTTCCTGAGGCTCTCACAGGTGAGGCCGGTGCCTGGGGCTCTGAGGGGGCTGAAGAGGGGGATCAGGGCTGGGAGCTCCTGCAGGCACAAGTGCCCACCTCACCTCCACCCTGCCCTATTTCCTGCACTGGCGTTTCAGGTCACCCCCACCCTCCCATCCCCTCCCTAGCCCCTGCTCCATCCACCGGTCCTCCTCGGGTTGGCCTCACCTGGGGCAGCTCTCTGAGGCCTGCAGGGTGCTGGGGGTGCTGGCAGTTTCTGCGTCCTGCTCATGTTGGAGCCACTGTGTGCAAGGGCCAGGCACGGGCAGGGGCTGTGTACCCTGAGCTGCACAGCCTACACGGCACCTCCATGTCTCTGAAGCACCTTCTGCCCATGGAGGTGACGCCAGCCTGTGGACTTTCCCTCCTGAGACTGTTTGCAGCAAAAGCCCCGGTCCCTCCTGCCGGATCAGCTGCCCACAGACCCTGCCCGAGCCCGTAGTTTGACCTCACTGTCTCTCACACGTGCCTGCACCCCAGTCTGCAGCCACAGTCATCCCATACATGCGCCCCAACCTCCCGTGTCTCCCACACCCTGTCCTGGCCACGGCCTCAGCCAGTGTCCCTCTGCCTGGAACCGCTGCCCCCCAGCCCCGTCTCCCTCCCTTCAGCTCTCACTAGGACATTGTTCTGCAGGGCTTCTGGGTCTTCCTGGCCTCTGTGTGGCCAAGGCTGGCACCCATCTTGGGCTCAAGCAGAGGAGGGGCATTGTCCTGCTGTGCCTGGCCCAACGGCGGCCTGCTCCTGCCTCCTGCCCAGGACTTGCTCTGGGTGATGGGGACTTGGGGAGGCTGACTGAACCCTACGGCACTCCAGGCCTCTTCCCTTCTCACTGAGGTGAGAGAGGCAGCCAGGAGCTGAGGTTGTTCAGGAGGCAGTGGGGGCCCCTGGCACAGAGCACACCCGCAGAGACCTGGGCCCCCTCCCTGCCTTCTGGCCGGTGGGGAGATCACAGGGGAGTCAGGTGCTGACTCCCAGTCCCGTCTGGGCTGGTTTGAGCCCTCGCTGGCCAGTCACGTTTCCCAGCAGCTGTGGGTGGTGAGCAGAACAGGTGCAGGCCCTCGGGCGCCTCGCAGCACCAGTGGTGGCTGTGGCCGGCAGAGTAAGCTCCCAGGCACGTTCTGCCTCTCCAGTCCTGCCCAGTCTGTTTCAGCAATGTCCCAGATGGGGATGTCCCATGGTGACATGTTCTCTGCTTCCACATTTGCCCTCGATGCTGCCCAGGTCCCAGATAACCCTCCTGACTACCAGAAGTACTACCGCCAGATGCGCAAGGTATGCGGGAGGCAGCCCCATCCCTGTCCCGTCCCCCAGGGGAGGCCGCCCTCAGCAGGGTGGGTCCTTCCCTCTGAAGGGGGGGCTCCTCCCTGGGGGACTCCTCCCTTGGCGTCTTTGGGTGTCCTGCTGTGGTAGATGCCTGGCCTAGGGGCTCATGCTTCATGTTGCTGAGCTGCCTGGCACATGGAGGCACAGTTGGCTTGCACACACAGCCGTGCCTCAGAGCGGTTCCAGTGGTCATGGCACACACAGGCTTCAGAAGGACAGCCGAAGTGTAGCTAGTGTGTCCGGGGAAGGCAGAGGAAAGAAGTAGACCTCAGAGCCGGTGTGGGCTGTGACCACAGGTGCAGGCTGTGAAATTAGGCATGGACACAGCTGCTGCTGCCTGTTTACAATGAGGGTGGGGGGCACCTGGGCCCCATCCTGTCCGTCGTGAGATCTGCAGGTGTTGAGGGTGTGAGCTGCACCCCTGAGGGTCCTTTTGCTGGAAGCTGGAGGTCTGTCTGGATGTACCCAGCTTGGGGCCCTGGCTGCACCCACACCTTTGGTGGCTGGGCCCCTGCCCTGACCGGGTGCTCTGTGGTGGGGAGGGATGCATGCGGCTGTGGGGAGGTTCTGAGAACTGGGGTGTGGACACCCCCAGCCTGGAGTCACGGCTTGTGCTCTGCAGGGTGGCTTCTCCTTCAGTACGCTGGACTGCGGCTGGATCGTTTCTGACTGCACAGCTGAGGCCTTGAAGGCTGTGCTGCTCCTGCAGGAGAAGTGTCCCCATGTCACCGAGCACATCCCCCGAGAACGGCTCTGCGATGCTGTGGCTGTGGTAAGGCTGTGGTCCCAGCAGCCCCGTCCATACCTCGTGTCCTGCAGATGAGCTGTGTGCTCACTTCCACTCCTGTGGGCTCCAGCCCAGCACACACTCCGGCCAGGCCGTAGGAGCTTGTCCTTGGATGGCGTCTATATGTGGAGAACTGTGAGCTCTGGCTGGACCCTTAGGGGCCTTGCTGGGCTGTGTGCACAGGGCCCTGCACTGCGGAGCTGGTGTCCAGCCCAGCCACCGATACTTGGGGGAGCCGGCGTAGCCCCCAAGGTTTCTCTCTGGTGGTTTCCACTGGGTGTCTGAAGAAGGTATTTGTTGGTGTTGGTTTTGGTGCCACATCCTTTCAGCACATCTGGCTTTTGTGTGTGTTTCCCAGTGGAGACCCTGCCCTTTTCTGGCAGCATAGACTTGGTTTCTAAGTCATGGGCACGTGTGGGGGCATGTTCCCTGGTGGCTGTGCATGGAGGCCCTGACAGATGAGGTTGCAGCTGCTGCTTGGGGCACCCGAGGGCTTGGTTAACGTGGAAATCAGCTCTCCGCCCCCTGTTCCTGCCCCATCGGTTGTCAGCCCTAGTGTTGCCTCTAGAGAGTTCCGCTGTGCCCTGGGCGCCTGTGTGTGCTCAGCACATGGGCGAGTTCTAGGTTGCTCTCTGTGATTTCAGCTGCTGAACATGAGAAATCCCGATGGAGGGTTCGCCACCTACGAGACCAAGCGTGGGGGGCACTTGCTGGAGCTGCTGAACCCCTCGGAGGTCTTCGGTGAGTGGTCGGCCAGCACTGCGGCGCGCAAACCCGGGGCCGGCTAGCACTGTGGTACACAAACCTGGGGGCCAGCTTTTCCCCCTTGCCCGAGGCTGCAAGGGCCCAGGTTCACCGGCAGATCTGTCTGGAGCCCTCCCTCAGCCCAGGCTGTTCTGCGCTCCTCCATCCCCCGGGGTGGCAGGATCCTTGTGTTGTGGATAGGAGGGCATCAGGTCAGACCTAGGGGACAGCGGAGGGTTCCAGTGAGATCCACAGCCTGGGCTGGTTCCTGCTCAGTCCACAGGGCTTGTGTTCTGTGGAGGCTGCTGTGTATCCAGAGCGCCTGCAGGGAGGTGTCTGTGGGGACTGTGGGGACCCATGCCATGGGCAGTAGGCTGCTGTGTGTGCATGGTTGCCACCGTACTGGTCTTGGGGGAGGATCTCAGCCCTGGTCCACCTCTGGGCACCTCACATACCCGCCTTCCTGGTCCCCTCCACATCACACATGGCTTTTTGGTGTGGGGTCACAGCTTTCTACTGTGTTCCCCTCATCTTCGCTCTCACATAGCACAGGTGTGTGTCCTGGGCCAGCCAGTGTTTGCTCTGGAGGTTGGTCAGGGAGGCAGTGTCCAGGCCCGGGCTCACGGCAACACTCTTGCTTGTTGTGATTTTGCCTGAGCTGCAGGCCCTGGGCAGCCAGGGTGAAACTCAACACTTGGTTCTTCCCTCCCTTTCCCAGGGGACATCATGATTGACTACACCTATGTGGAGTGCACCTCGGCCGTGATGCAGGCGCTTAAGTATTTCCACAAGCATTTCCCGGAGCACAGGGCAGCAGAGATCAGGTAAGGAGGGTCTCAGTCCAGGATGCTCTGCCACTCTGTGTGGGGGCTGCCAAGTCGGGGGCCAAGACCCAGACGCATCATTCTGTGACACAGGGCCCTGGCGGCCCATCTCAGAAGCGAAACTCACGGAAACATGCAAGAGGCTTCAGATGTTGTGGAATCCAGTCGTATGCCCTAAAGCATACAAAATATCTGTTAGGAGCTCAGAATAGCACAGTTATAACACAAAAATGGATTTTCTCTGTCTTTTAATAATGTTAAGAAGACATCACATACCTAACTCCACCGGTGTCCCAGTAGCGGTTTTTAAGTAACCTTTCTTGTTGAAAGGTAGCAAGTATTCAGAAAAGTGTACAGGTTGGTCTTCTTGAAGCAAACAGGAAGCGAACAGTGCCAGCATTAGACATGGTGACACCACCAGAGCCCTCGGCCCTCCCCACGACGGGGCCGCCCACATGCCTGCCAGGTCGTGGGTGTCTGTTGCTCGCTTTGGATCTTGTCTAGGTGGACTCCTGAGGTGTGGAATTCGTGTTGCCTTCTCCTGCTCTCCTGCTCGCGGTTAGTCAGGTGGCTCGCGTAACAGCAGCGTTCTCTCCCTCGGGCCTTCGGTTGAACATAGATGCTGCGCTATCCAGCCGCCTGTTCTCAGCACCTGGGAGGATTTCAGTCTGGGTTGTTATGGAGCATCTACTGTGAACACTCTTGTACTTATCTTCTGGGGGCACCTGGGTACCCATTTCTCATGGTCACGTACCTAGGAGTGGCATTGCTGTGTTAGAGGGTACATTATAGGGTATGTGATTTTTGTAGGTTCTTCTTTATCCTATCACGATCACATTTTTTTACTTTTGTTAAACCTGGTGTAGACTCACCTTGGTCACAATGCACTGTCCTTTTTATATATTGCTAGATTCAATTTGAAGAATATTTTATTAGGATTTTAGCAACTCTGGTTACAAGAGACGCTGGTCTATAATTTTTTTTTCTTTATAATGTTTTTGTCAGGTTTTCCTGTTAAGATGATGCTGGACTTAGAAAAGCAGTTGGAAAATGCTTTTAAAATACTCTTTGGAAGAATTTATGTAATATTCATAATATTTCTGCCTTAAATGTTTGGGAAAAATTACCGGAAATGCCAGTTGGGCCTGGAGATTTCTTTGAGGAAAGTTTTTAAATTAGAAGTTAAATTTCTTTCTTTCTTTCTTTCTTTTTTTTTTTTTTTTGAGATGGGTTCTAGCTCTCTCACTCAGGCTGGAGTGCGGTGTAATTTCTTTAATAGTTTATAGGACTGAGCAGATTTTCCATTTTTGTATCAGTCTGGGGAGTCTTCCCATTTCCACTCAGCTTTACACTGATTCATGCAAAGTTGTTCAGTGTCCTCTTAGATGGCTCTGAGCCCAACACTGACATCCTCCTCTTCCTTCTGAGAATCTTATACTGATCTTTTGAGAAAAAAAAAATCTTAGTCTTTGCTTCTGTTTTTAAAGAGACTTTATTTTTGGTTTCATCAATTTCTATTGTTTCTTATTTTCTTTCTTTCTTAATTTTTTTGAGATGGAGTCTTGCTCTGTTGCTGAGGTTGGAGAGCAGTGGCGTGATCTCAGTTCACTGCAACCTCCGTCTCCGGGGTTCAAGCGATTCTCCTGCCTCAGCCTCCCGAGTAGCTGGGACTACAGGTGCTCACCACCATGCCTGGCCAATTTTTTGGTATTTTTATTAGAGACAGGGTTTTACCATGTTGTCCAAGCTGGTCTTGAACTCCTGACCTCCGGTGATCCACCTTCCTTGGCCTCCCAAAGTGCTGGGATTACAGGTGTGAGCCACCACACTGGCCTTTGTTATTTTCTTTCTCCTTTATTTTTCTAACTTGAATACTTAGATATTTGATTTTCAGGCTTTTATTGAAATATGCATTTGAGGCTATAAATGAGTTTTGATATATCATTCAATTGAATGTGTGTTCTGGTGCTTGCTGCAGTAGCACAGATACTAAAAGTGTTTTCTGTTTCTACTGTTCTCTGGCCCATGAGTTATGTGGGAGTATGCTGCTTCATTTACAATCTGAGAATGTTCTGGTGTGGTTTTTTTGGAAGCTGTGGATGGAGCAGGGGTTTTCTTGTGCTTCACAGGTGCAGCTAGGAGAGCACTGTGTTCAGGGTCTTCTGTCAGCCTGGCGTGGCCCTTGGCCATGTGCTGCTCTGCGGCGTGAAGTGGGCGTAAGTTGTCCTCAGCCACATTTAGAGAATTGGCCTTTTAAAAAATAGATCATCTTTTAAAAATCACTGTAATAAAAGTAAAGCAGGTTCTTTGCAAACAAGACTTGCAAAATACAGAGAAGCGCAAAGAAGCAGCTAAGTCGCCCCTCCTCGCCCCTGAAGGAGAATCTGCTGTTGCTGTTTGGTCTCCACATTTCCATGGCGGCTTGCTGCTCCTTTCACGCCTGGCCCACTTTGTGCCTGGTGAGGTTTCTAAAAGCCCTACCATTGAGCGCGCTCCTCCAGCACGAGCAGTAATGGCACAGGTGTTGTGTCATTTTACTCAGTAGCCTCTGGGTTATTTTTCAGTTTTCCTTGTTGTTTTTTAGCTTTTCCCCATTTTAACCTTAACTGGTATTTTCTTGTTAAATATTTATTCATGACCATTATTATTCCCTAGAGCCACATGGCTTGGGGTCCACCTGCCTGGGTCAGCCCCCATCCCTGCCCTTTCTGGCTGTCTGACCTGGCCTGGTGACTTCTCTTCTCTGCTCATCTCTCTCCCTGCCTGGGTGGGCAAGAGTACAGCCTCACAGAGTGGTGGGATTGTGTGAGATGCCGCAGGGAAGCACATGTCAGCTGTTGTTCACTGTGTAGAACAATAAGTCCCGGATGTGGCCCGCAGGGGAGCAATGGTGACTTAATCGCGGGCTTCCTCTGCATTTCTTTGGTGACTTCCAAGCTAGAACATTCTTTTTTTGTTTATTTGTTTGAAGCAGGGTCTCACTCTGTTACGTAGGCTGGAGTGCAGTAGCAAAATCATGGCTCACCACAGCCTCAAACTTGCGGGCTCAGCAATCCTCCCACCTCAGCCTCCTGAGTAGCTGGGACTACAGGTGCATACCATCACCCGTGGCTAATTTCTTAAATGTTTTGTATTTTTTAAATGTTGCTCAGGCTGGTCTTGAACTCCTGGGCTCAAGCAATCCTCCCACCTCGGCCTCCCCAAATGCTGGGATTACAGAGTGAGCCACCACACCCAGCCATTTTTAAAATTTTCACCAGGATGTTTTTTCTTTCATTTTTAAGCACAGTAAGTATTTGTGTATTATGTTACAGATATTTTCCCCTCAGTTTCTTTGTTCTTTTTATCTCTTCAGGGAGTATGAACATAAGTTTTTAACTTTTAAATGGTTAAATATATTAGTGTGATTTTTATATTAAGATTTTAAACTTGCCAGGTGCAGTGGCTCACGCCTGTAATCCCAGCACTTTGGGAGGCCGAGGCGGGTGGATCACAAGGTCAGGAGATCGAGACCATCCTGGCTAACACGGTGAAACCTTGTCTACTAAAAATACAAAAATTAGCCGGGCGTGGTGGCGGGCGCCTGTAGTCCCAGCTACTCGGGAGGCTGAGGCAGGAGAATGGCGTGAACCCGGGAGATGGAGCTTGCAGTGAGCTGAGATGGCACCACTGCACTCCAGCCTAGGCGAGAGTGCAAGACACCGTCTCAAAAAAAAAAAAAAAAAAAGATTTTAAACTTACCTGGAGAGTTTTTGAGATACAGTTGGGAGTTGCAAGTTACTTTACACTATTTATATGGAATATTCTATTTTACTACACAGACTTAAATTCTCCCTTAAATTCACAAATTTATAGAAAAGTTACAAAAATACTGAAAAGTGCTCCTGTTTACTCTGACTAGAATTCTTACCCTACCCTGAGGGCTTCATGACCTGTTCTCCCGCGTGATCCAGGCTCTACCCTCAGGGCTCATGACCCGTCCTCCCACGTGATCCAGGCTCTACCCTGAGGGCTTCATGACCTGTCCTCCCACGTGATCCAGGCTGTACCCTCAGGGCTTCATGACCTGTCCTCCCACGTGATCCAGGCTCTACCCTGAGGGCTTCATGACCTGTCCTCCCACGTGATCCAGGCTCTACCCTCAGGGCTCATGACCTGTCCTCCCACGTGATCCAGGCTCTACCCTGAGGGCTTCATGACCTGTCCTCCCACGTGATCCAGGCTGTACCCTCAGGGCTTCATGACCTGTCCTCCCACGTGATCCAGGCTCTACCCTGAGGGCTTCATGACCTGTCCTCCCACGTGATCCAGGCTCTACCCTCAGGGCTCATGACCTGTCCTCCCACGTGATCCAGGCTCTACCCTGAGGGCTTCATGACCTGTCCTCCCACGTGATCCAGGCTCTACCCTGAGGGCTTCATGACCTGTCCTCCCACGTGATCCAGGCTGTACCCTCAGGGCTTCATGACCCGTCCTCCCACGTGATCCAGGCTCTACCCTCAGGGCTCATGACCCGTCCTCCCACGTGATCCAGGCTCTACCCTCAGGACTTCATGACCCGTCCTCCCACGTGATCCAGGCTCTACCCTCAGGGCTTCATGACCTGTCCTCCCACGTGATCCAGGCTCTACCCTGAGGGCTTCATGACCCGTCCTCCCACGTGATCCAGGCCCATTCTTTCTTGAACCATTGGAGAGGAATTTGCAGATAGGATGTACCCCTAACTGCCTGAGTATTTCTTAGCAGGTGTATTCTTTTGTGCAAGTGTAAGTCAGAATGTTAATGTTGATGAAATACTAATCTGCAGGCCTAATTGTTCCAATAATGTCCTTTATGGCAAAATCTTCCCTCAAGCTTTAATCCAATATCATGGGTTGCATTTGTTTATTTTTAATTATTTTTCTTTTCTTTTTCTGTTTTCCTTACCCTTCTCACTGTGCACATGGGTTGCATTTAGTTATCACGTTGACACCCTTTTAACCTGGACTAATTCCTTAATCTTTCCTTGTGTTTGATGATTTTGTCATTTTTGAATTGTTCCACAAGTTATTTTGTAGAATATCCTCAGTGTTTTTTTTTTCTGGTGTCTCGTGATTAGATTCAGGTTATGAAATTGTACATTTTTGTCAGGAAGATTGCAGAAGAAATGGGGCCTTCTCCTGCACCTTACCAGGAAGCACACACCAACTTTGATCCCTTGATTAAGGTGATGACCGCTGTACTTAGTTTCTCCGCTATGAAGTTGCTTTTTTTTTCTTTGTGGGGAGACAGTTTTAGACTATGTAAACGTCCTATTTCTCATCATACTTATACCTGTTAGTGTTAGCATTTGATGATGATTCTTGCCTGAATCAATTATTTGCATAATGCTTACAAAATTATCATTCCTTCCATATGTATTAGTTGGTGTTCTTCCAAAAGCTTTTCCTTTGCCTCTGTTTATTTACTTATCACTGTGGACTCATAGATTCTTATGCAATTGATTTTGATACTGATCTCATAGCTAGACAATTTTGCTAAACTTTTAAAAAAATTTATGTACTTTATCTTTTATAGCAGCTTTAAATTTACAGAAAATTTGAGTGGAAGATGCAGTGTTCCCATAAAGCCGCTAACTCCTCGCACCTTCCATCAAGTTTCCCCAGTACTAACATCTTGCATTCAAGTGGTGCGTTTGCTGAAGTTGATGAGTCAACATTCATAAATTATCGTCCAGAGTCCATTGTTTACATTCAGCTTCCTCTTCATGTTGTTCATTCTGTGGTTTCACAGATGTGTGATGCATGTGCCCACCACTGCAGTGTCACACAGGATTTCACTGCCCCAGAGTCCTCTGCGCTGTCCCCACCTCCAGAACCCCTTAGTAGCAAACACTGATATTTTTACTGTCTCCATAGTTTTGCCTTTTCAGACTGACCTCTTTCACTTAGTAATAAGCATTTAAGATTCCTGAGTCTCTTTCTATGGCTCAATAGCACATTTCTTTTTAGTGCTGAATAATATTCCATTGTCTGGATGTACCACAGTTTATTCATTCATCTACTAAGGTGAATGTCTTGCTTGCTTCCGAGTCTTGGCAACTATGAATAAAGTTGCTATCAATGTTAGCGTGCACATAAGTTTTCAGCTCATTTGGGTAAATGCCAAGAAGCGTGATTGCCGTATCCTATGGTAAGAGTGTGTTTAGTTCTGTAAGAAGCTGCCAAACTGTATCTTAAGTGGCTGCACCATTTGCGTTTCCACCAGCAATGATGAGCGTTCTGTTGCTCCACATCCTCACCAGCATTTGCTGTTGTGTTTTGGGTTTTAGCCTTTCTAAGAGGTGTGTAGTGGTATCTCCTTGTTTCAATTTGCAATTCCCTAATGACATTATGTTAAAATCTTGTCATATAGTTATTTGCCATCTGTGTATCTTTTTCAGTGGTGTGTCCTTTAAAGTCTTTGGCTCATTTTTAAATTAAATTTTCTTATTGTTGAGTTTTAGTTCTTCATATATTTTGGCTGCCAGTCCTTTATCAGATACGTCTTTTGCAAATATTTTCTGCCTGTCTGTGTCTTGTCTTTTCATTCTATTAACAGTATCTTTTGCAGAGCCAGTTTTCATTTCAAGGAAGTCCAGCTTATCAATGTTCTCTTTCATGTATCATGTTTTTGGTGTTGTATCTAAAAAGTTACTGCCAAGCCCAAGGGTACCTAGATTTTTTCCTGTGTTATATTCTAGGATTTTTTAAGTTTTGCATTTTACATCTAGGCCCATGATTCATTTTGAGTTAACTTTTGTGAAGGGTTTATGGTTTGTGTCTAGATTTTTTTTTTTTGCATGTGGATGTCCAGTTGTTTTGGTACCATCTGTCAAGAAGACTCTTTTTGGGTCATTTTGTTGCCTTTGTTTCTTTGTAAAAAGTCAGTTGACTGCATTTGCATGGGTCTGTTTCTGAGCTCTCTGTTCCGTTCCATTGATCTGTTTGTTCTTCTCAGCAATCCCACACTGTCTTGGTTCCTGTAGCTCTGTAGTAGGCCTTGCAGTCAGTTACCGTCCCTGTTCTCACTTCAGTGTTCTCTTCAATAGTGTTTCAACTATTCTGGGTTTTTTCCCTCTCCATATACATTTTAGAGTCAGTTTGTCGATAGTTTACAAAATAACTTGCTGAGACTTTGGGATTACATTGAATCTGTAGCTCAAGTTGGAAAGATCTTTTATTTCTTTCATCAGAATTTTGTAGTTTTCATCATATATAGATCTTGCACATATTTTGTTGTTTATACCTAAGGATTTCATTTTTTTGGTGCTAATGTAAACGGCATTGTGTTTTAAATGTCAAAATCTAATTGTTCATTGCTGGTAGGAAAACAACTGACCCTTTTTTTTTTAAGGGATGCAGTCTTACTGTGTTGCCCAGGCAGAGTGCAGTGGTGCCATCATAGCTCACTGCAGCCTCAAACTCCTGGGCTTAAGGAATCCTCCTGTCTCAGCCTCCTGAGCAGCTAGGACCGCAGGCATGTGCCACTACGCTCAGCTAATTTTTAAATTTTTTTGTAGAGATGGGATCTTGCTCTGTTGCCCAGGCTGGTCTCAAACTCCCGTGTCTGCTTTGAGATGATTATATATTTGTGTCCTTTGTTAATTTAGAGGATTATTATGGATTTTTCTAATGTTAAGACACTTTTGTATTTCTGAGATAGACCTTTGTATTGGTCTATATTTAAGACAGTATTCAGTTTCTCAGTTGTTTTTTTTTTTTTTTTTTTTGAGACAGAGTCTCTGTCTCCCAGGCTGGAGTGCAGTGGCACAGTCTCAGCTCACTGCAAGCTCTGCCTCCCGGATTCACGCCATTCTCCTGCCTCAGCCTCCCGAGTAGCTGGGACTACAGGCGCCTGCCATCATGCCCAGCTAATTTTTTGTATTTTTAGTAGAGACGGGGTTTCACCGTGTTAGCCAGGGTGGTCTCAATCTCCTGACCTCGTGATCTGCCCGCCCCGATCTCCCAAAGTGCTGGCATTACAAGGCGTGAGCCACTGCGCCCGGCAGCAGTTTCTCAGTTTTAATTTGGAGTTTTGCATCTGTGTTCATGAGTGAGCCTGAAATTTTCACTTTTCCATATCTTATTTCTCTGGGTTCCTAGAATGAGCTAGAGAGTGTTCCTCCTTTCTGTTCTCTGGAAGAGTTTGTGTGAGATTAGAATGAGTGTGTCTGATAATTTAGTTGCATTCATTTATAAAATTCCTAGGCCTAGAGTTTTTTTTCTGGGAAAAGTTTACATTTTGACTCATTCTTTTAGTAGTTTTAGGACTGTTTAGGTTCTCTATTTCTCGATTGAGCCAGTTTTGATAAGTTAATCTTTCTAATTTGTAGATTTTTTCTCTAAGTTTGCAAATGTAATACATAAAATTTTCTTGTCATTTCTCACCATATCTGTAGTTCTATCCTTTTATTGCTAATATTACTAATTTGTACTTTGACTATTTGTATTTGTTACCTGTTGCCGAGTAACAATATTAGTACAAACCTAGTGGCTTAGAACAACACACATTGATTACTTCACCATTTCTGTGTGTCAGAAGTCCAGGCGCGGCCTCGCGGGTCGTCCTCTGCCTCAGGGTCTCTCCGGGCTTCAGTCAGGGTGTTAGCCAGGACTGGGGTCTCGCCTGAGCTTCCAGTGAGGAAGGATCTGCCTCTGAGCACACAGGGTCCTCGGCACGATCCCATTCCTCAGCTGGAAGCTGCCGACTGCCATCTGCTGTGGGGCCTCTCTAGATGGCATCTTCACAAAAGCGAGAAGGGAGAGTTGGTAGAGGGAGTCTGCTAGCACCATGGGAGTCGCGGTCACACAGACCTCAGTCCCAGGACCCACAGCCGTCAACCCTGCTGTGATCTGCTGGTTAAAGACAAGTCCCATGTCCCACAGGGCGACACTGGAGTAGACACTTTGCTCCGGCCTTTTCAGAGAACTGGTTATTTTTTGGAAATATCAGTTAGATGTAGGATGGGTCTTGTCTTCTAAATCTATTGTTTTCTCTCTAATTGATTTTTTCCTGTTTTTATTTAGTTCACTTTGTTGGGTTTGCTCAAGCCTGGGTCACTGGATCTCAGGGATGCTGCTCCTGTTTGCAGCTGTGTCTGCAGGGGCTTCCCAAGGCCTTGCTTTCCCCTCACGTCCCTTTCTCAGACTCTGCCAATCCGCTTCCCGCTCTGGTGTCCTGTAGTTGCTTCTTTTTAAAACCCTCGTCGGTCTGTGTAAACTGTTTATTTTTATGTGGTTTTTAAGGGAGACCATTCTCATTCTTTTGAGACCCTGGAAAGGATGGAATTGGGATAGATAAACTGCTGTTTTACCAGAATGTTCACTGGACCAATCTCGTGTTCCAGGGAGACCCTCACGCAGGGCTTAGAGTTCTGTCGGCGGCAGCAGAGGGCCGATGGCTCCTGGGAAGGGTGAGTGAGCCTCCACTGGTGAGTGCAGAGATGCATGGGATCCAGAGGTTTCTGCTCTCACACACTGCGTTCATAAATGTTGGCTTGCATGTTGTTGCTACACCAGAAGTTTCTGGAAGTGAGCTGCCAGCCGGTGATTTCTGGGGGTCCTCATTCCTTTGTGGCATGCGTGGCCTTTGCCCCGGTGGAAATTGCTCAGTACGTTGCTGGGCGCAGCCAGGCTGCTGGGAGCGCGCTGTAGCCTGAGCGTGGCTATTCCCTCTACCCTTTCTGCTTGCTCTTAGGGTCCAGCAGACAGAGCTGCTGTCTTCCATGGCCTTAATGCCTGAGGCACTGGAGTTGGTGGGCTGGCTGGGGCACGTGTGATTGTTGCAGAATGCGTGTTGTTTCACACACCAGCTGTGAACAGGGTGGAAGGGCTGAGGCTCTCCCTGTCTCCCTCCAGCTCCTGGGGAGTTTGCTTCACCTACGGCACCTGGTTTGGCCTGGAGGCCTTCGCCTGTATGGGGCAGACCTACCGAGATGGGTGAGTGAGTGCCTGTCCTCTGGTGGGTGGGGGTTCTCAACCCAATGCTCTGTCATGAGTGTTTTTTGCTTTGACATTTGGTTTTAGGGTTTGTTTGTTTGTTTGTTTTTGAGATGGAGTCTCGCCCTGTCAACCGGGCTGACATGCAGTGGCATGATCCTAGCTCATTGCAGTCTCAAACTCCTGGGCTCAAGCGATCCTCCCGAGTAGCTGGGATCACAGGCACACGCCACCACCCCGGGCTAATCTTTTAAAACTTTTATGTAGAGATGGAGTCTTGCTGTGTTGCTCACACTGGTTTGGGCTCAAGCAGTCTTCCTACCTCGGCCTTCCAAAGTGCTGGGGTTACAGGCATGAGCCAATGTGCCTGGCCTGTTTTTAATATTTTTAAACAGTGAGATAAGATCCCCGGTTGAAATGAGGATGTTTCCCTGGTCCCACAGCTCTCTAGAGCTTCGTGACATGTATGCTGGAGGGACGCTTCTGGTCTCCGGCCCCTCCAGGCATACAGATGCCTCCCAAGCCTGAGTAGGAAGATTAGGGTCCACGGCCTCACTGGAGCGGGTTAGAAGGCAGGAGATCTCCAGTCCCAGCCGTGTCTCCAGCCGCCCGACTGTCTCCCAGCCCTGTCTCCAGCTGCCCCACTGTCTCCCAGAGTCTGCCGTGTGGATGTTTAGAGGTGGGGAGCACCGTGCTTGGCTGAGTGCAGCTTGTGAGACGCTGCTCCCAAGCACTGCAGACCTCACTCAGCCTGACGTGTCCGTGAGGCCATCCTCAGTACTCGCATGTCCCTTTGTCTTCCCAGCGACTCTGGGAGGCAGGAGTATCTGTTCCCAGTTCACATCTGCAAAAGTCAAGCTCGGGTTTCAGTAGTGGCCCATGGCCCTTAGGTAGGGTGGCCCCATAGTGCAGGCTCCTCCCCGTACCCTAAGGCAGCCTGCTAGGGTGAGAAGCCAGGGGTCTGGGACCTTCCTTGGTGTGATGGTGTCTCCTGTCTCTGGTCTTTGCAGGACTGCCTGTGCAGAGGTCTCCCGGGCCTGTGACTTCCTGCTGTCCCGGCAGATGGCAGACGGAGGCTGGGGGGAGGACTTTGAGTCCTGCGAGGAGCGGCGTTATGTGCAGAGCGCTCAGTCCCAGATCCACAACACATGCTGGGCCATGATGGGGCTGATGGCCGTTCGGTGGGGACGACGGGACCCGTCCCTGAGCCTTGGGTTTGGGTAGAGGAGGGACACTCAGCTGTGAGCCGGTGGCCTGGGCTGAGTGAATATAGAGAGGAGGGGAGGCCTGTGGGCCAGGTCAGCTGCCACTCTGGGAACAGACACCTACAAGAGCCACATGCCTGGTTCCTGGGGCAAGAACGTGGGCTGCTCTGACCAAGTGGGGCCCTGCAGAGAGGCTTGCCTCTTAGAAGTGAACCACCCACCATTAGCTGTGTCAGTGGAAGAGCAAGCACATCAGGGACCCATGGAAACAGCGAGGTGGGCTGCGATGAGGATGCTGCTTCCTGGTGTGGTAGTGATGACGGTCACAGCAGCTGCTCTCTGTGACCCTCCTGTGTTCACAGCTGGTGCTGAGCCACATATGTGCCAGGTGCACATACACGCAGATCATGCAGGCATGCATCAGTGTACACACTGATGTGCACACACAGATGTACATGGAGACAGATGCACACACAGGCCTGTGCACACACGTATGCATGCCCACACAGGCACCTGTGTCCACACACATACAGATGCACCCACAGCATCCCATCTATGCCACACACAGACATAGGTACATGGAGACAGATGCACACACAGGTCTATGCACACACGTATGCATGCACAGGCACCTGTGCACACATACATACAGATGCACCCGCAACATCCCGTCTGTGCTGCCCTATTAGGTTTGTGGCCATTTGGGGAATCTTCCTAAAACCCTAAAAGCTAGGGCAGGTCTGCTTGAGCAGGAGCAGCAGGGTCTGGGGGACCCCTGACGGCAGGACAGTCAGGGACCCACAGTTGAGCTGGGCCCGCTGAGCCCTGGATCCTTCTTGGTGTCTTGTCCTGGCCAGCAAGCAAGTGTGAGCTCCTGTGGGTCTCCAGAGGCCCATGAGGACCAGTGGGCCAGGTGGGAACAAGGCTTGGCGTCCTCTTCAGGGGGGAACACCAGGGCAGGCCGGAGGAGGCCTGTGTCCCCAGCCTGTCATTGCTGTGGCTCCGCTTCTCAGGGAGCCTAGGAAGAAGGTGTGGCAAGAGCCCGAGGTGCTGGCTGCACCTGGCGGGGCCTGTGGGCGTCAGTTTAGACGCATCCATTCTCACTGCAGCATTCCAGGGTTTGCCCTTATGCTCGGCTGTGTGAGGGTGAGGATGATGCTGTGGGGGCATGCACGCTGGGTGTGTTTCAGCCTTCTCTTCCGCCAGGCATCCTGACATCGAGGCCCAGGAGAGAGGAGTCCGGTGTCTACTTGAGAAACAGCTCCCCAATGGCGACTGGCCGCAGGTATGCCGCCAGGGACCTGAGCGCACAAGGCCCAGCACTGACCTCCAGCGTGCGTGGCTGTTTCCACGTCCCCCTGCTCTGTGTCCTTTTTGGGGTACTTTGGACACTTGGGAGGTGTCACCTCTGCCAGTGAATGCCAGAGTTGGTGGCAGGTCTGTGGCAGGCGGTCGGGTCCTAAAGTCCAGATCTTGCTGTTGTTTCAAGTGATGCCCTGGGTGGGGGAGGAGCTGGATGGGAGAAGCCAGTGGGCGGGAAGCCTTTTTGCTGCAGGACAGACCCTCCCACTCCAGATGACCTAGTGGCTCCTCACTGAGCCAGAAGTCCCTGTGGTGTGGGTGTCATGAGGTCATGTGAGGCCGACCGCCCTCCCCTGGGATGAGGCTGAGTTGGTGGAAGCTGATGTGGTTGTGAGGGGCTGGTGACCCTGGCTTAGGGTTTGCTGCAGGGCGGGGAGTCTGAGCTGGGCTGATGGTGCCATGACCGACACGGGATGGACTACTTGCTTTCCTATGCTCTTGCTTAGTTAGCCCTTTCCAGGCTGACTCACCCACAAGCCAGCCAAGCCAACAGCCAGGGCTCCAGTTCAGGGACTAGCCCTCAGCTGACTGGTGAAGCCTTTGTGTTTATTTCTCTGTGTTCTTTTAGGAAAACATTGCCGGGGTCTTCAACAAGTCCTGTGCCATCTCCTACACGAGCTATAGGAACATCTTTCCCATCTGGGCCCTCGGCCGCTTCTCCCAGCTGTACCCTGAGAGAGCCCTTGCTGGCCACCCCTGAGAACATGCCTACCTGCTGGGTGCCGTCTGTGCGTTCCAGTGAGGCCAAGGGGTCCTGGCTGGGTTGGGGAGCCCTCCCATAACCCTGTCTTGGGCTCCAACCCCTCAACCTCTGTCTCACAGATGTGAATCTGGGGACCAGCCTGGAGGCAGGGATGGGGACAGGGTGGGTGGCTTAGACTCTTGATTTTTACTGTAGGTTCATTTCTGAAAGTAGCTTGTCGGGCTTGGGTGGGGAAGGGGGCACAGGAGCCGTGACCCCTGAGGAGGCACAGCACCTTCTGCCACCTCTGGTCACGGCCTCAAGGTAGTGAGGCTAGGAGGTTTTTTCTGACCAATAGCTGAGTTCTTGGGAGAGGAGCAGCTGTGCCTGTGTGATTCCTGAGTGTCGAGTGGGCTCTGGGCTGGGGTCGGCCCTGGGCAGGCTGCTCCTGCACCTTTTGTCTGCTGGGCTGAGGGACACGAGGGCAACCCTGTGACAATGGCAGGTAGTGTGCATCCGTGAATGGCCCAGTGCGGGGGGTGCTCATGGAGCATCCTGAGGCCGTGCAGCAGGGAGCCCCATGCCCCTGGGTCGTGAGCTTGCCTGCGTATGGGGTGGTGTCATGGAGCCTCATGCCCCTGGGTTGTGAGCTCGCCTGCGTATGGGGTGGTGTCATGGAGCCTCATACTCCTGGGTTGTGAGCTCGCCTGCATATGCAGGGTCTGTCATGGAGCCTCATACCCCTGGGTCGTGAGCTCGCCTGCGTATGTGGGGTCTGTCATGGAACATCCCAAGTCTGTGCAGCAGGGAGCCCTGTGCCCCTGGGACATGAACCCACCTGCGTGGAATGCTGTTTGTGAGGTGTCTACAGGGTTTATAGTAGTCTTATGGACACAGAAATGCACAGGGGACACTTACGGACACAGAAATGCACAGGGGAGGCCGAGCATAACCCGGGGTGAGGGGCAGGCAGCAGTTGTAGGTACTGTCGCGGGGCACTGCTATGTGCAGGGACAGCCAGCACCCAGCCCATCACCACTCCCTGAGCTGGCTGGCAGGTATGGCACCCTGGGAGCCTGGCATATACCCAGGGCACCCCTACAGCTGCCGCCAGTCTCATGCCCAGGTGGGTGCTCTGGGCTGGAGCGAGGGCCAGGTTTTGGGCTGAGGCTTCCCCAGGCAATCCTGTGAGCTCCCTTCTAGCCTCTAACCCAGTCTGGTCTGGCTTGCATGGATGTAGGGCTTGGGATGGGAAGTTCAGGTCCTGGCTTTGCCTTTGACTGATGTGGATGAGCAGCTCACATGCTCAGGGCCGCCTGAGACTGTCACTGTTCTACCCTGGCTATTGGGAGGAGTCACTGAGAGCTTCGTTACCCCTGCTGCCTTGCCCAGGGCACACCCTATGCCTCCTCATCTGCTCTTCCCCTCCCTGCCGCCTTCTGGGCAGGTGGCAGTCCCTGGCCTCTCCCCCTGGCTGATCACCCTCCCTCAGGCAGTGGAGATCTGCGTCTGGACACCCTCAGATCCTGTCATTTCCTGCCCAGAGTCCTTCAGGGCCACCCCTCTGCCTTGGTGTGGGGTCCAGGGCTCTCACCCAGGTGCCGCACCCTCTGGGGTCTCCTGTCCAGCTCCCTTGCCCCACATGCTGTCACTGACTCTCCTTGGGACTCGCCTGCCTGCTCAGAGCTCTGCAGGGCCTGGTCAGCTGCCTGTTCAGTGTCAACACTTCCCTGCACATCTTAAAACTCGGCTTTATTTTCGCTGAAGGAACTGTGTTGGGACCCTTGACATCTGTCAGGTTTGCACACGCTGTTTTTTTTTCTCAGCCCACGTGTTTTCCCCCACGTGGGGTAGCAGCAGGACAGACAGTGAATCACAGAGTCTGCCCTGAGCAGAGGCTGCTGTCCCCGGGACTCCTAGCCATGGTCAGACTGTACAAAACAGTTTTCCAGAAATGAAATGTAAATCCATTTTTATACTGAAAATGTTACTGAAAGTCACTTTTATGAGCATCTGCCTTAATAAACAGACATTGATTCCCTTATCAGAAGCCTGTCACACTGTGTTTCGTTTCATCCTGGGGACAACTGCAGATTTGGGGTTTCTGGCTGTCGTACGTCACCTGCCTGTGGGGCAAGTGGGAGGCCCAGCCTGGTTTAGGGAACAAGAGTGACGTGAGGAGTAGCAGGGTGCGTCTCCAGTTACCTGAGGGAAAGTAGATATTTTAAGAGATAATAGCATAGCCTATTTTAATACGTTTTAAAGGCCATAAGCATATCCAGGAAGATAAATAAACGTGATACAATGTCCACATAGGAGGAACTTTCTTTCACTGCATTGTTTTCCTTCACAGTGGCCTTCAAGTCACAGGACGCAGCGATTCCCTGCCCTCTTCGGTGTTATTACACAGGCAGGACTTCAGTGTCAGTATCCCTGCCTTCAGTCTTCTTTAGAAATCACATCCGTGTTCAATCCATTGTTTAGAGGGAGTGTATTTTTCCTGTTCCACGAAGAGGACTTTTTGTTCACAATTGGATCACAATGCAGAGGAGTCTGTTCCTCCCCCGTCGGCTTCTCGGTGCTGGGAGGGTGACCTGTCCCAGATGACTCATCACCCTGACATGCTCTTGACAAAGGACACCACCAAGAGGAGATGGCAGCTGCACCTGCGCAGCCTCTGTCTGAGGGGGATATTTGCCTCAGTGTGATTAAAAATCAGTCATGAAAGATTTTTGAATTCAGATTATTTTTATCAGGAACAGATTTTGAACATCCTGAAGTCTTCCCTGGCATCATATTAGGTTTTCTTTGTTCACTATGATGTAAAGTTTCAGACTCTTGATATTTTTAATATCAACATAGACGGTAGGACAAGGAATGATACCAGAAGTAAGTAAAGAGACAATAATGATAAGATCAATTTATCAAGACATAACAACCCCAAATGTATATGCACTAAATAACAGCTTCAAAATACATGAAGCAAAATGGCAGAATTGGAGAGAATGAGATAAAAACAGAATTTTAATGGGTGCTTTCTGTACTTTGCAACTGATAGACGTGAGATCTGTAAGGACAGAGATTTGAACATCAGCCAACACAAGCGAGTGGTCCTTGGAGGATACTTCACCTAACAGTGCTGAAGCACAGGGCTTTGCAAGAGCTTGTGGCCCATGTGCTAAGGTAGACCATAGCTGGCTCACAAGGTGAGTCTCAGTATGTTAGCAAGGACGGAAGTCATACACAGCATCCTCCCCCACCACAGTGGAGTTAGACTGAATTGAAAATCAGTGGCAAAGGAGCAAAGGCAGTTCAATGGAGAAAGGACAGTCTTCAACAAATGCTGAAACAAACTCCATTTGTAAAAAAAAAAAAAATGAACCTTGACATACCCTTCACATCTAGACATACTCAAGATCAATCAGAGACCTAAATGTAAAACAAAACTATAAAACCCCTAGAACATCACATAGGAGGAAATCTAGGTGACCTTGGGTTTGGCAGTGACTCTTTAGATACGACACCAAAGGCATGATCCTCGAAAGAAAACATTAATAGGTTGGGCTTCATTAAAATAATACATTTCTGGCTCATGCCTGTAGTCCCAGCACTTTGAGGGGCCAAGGTGGGAGGGTCACTTGGGCTCAGGAGTTGGAGACCAGCCTGGATAACAGTGAAACCCCATCTGTACAAAACAGTCAGAAGATTAGGCAGGTGTGGTGGTGCATGCCCGTTGTCCCAGCTACTCGGAACATTGAGGTGGGAGGATTGCTTGAGCCTGGGAGGTCGAGGCTACAGTGAACTGTGGTTGCGCCACTGTGCTCTAACTTGCGTGACAAAGTGAGACCCTGTCTCAATAAAATACTTTAATAAATGAAACTGAAACTTTCTGCTCTGCAAAGAATGTCAAGAAAATGAAAAGACAAGTCAGAGACTGGGAGAATATATTTGAAAAAGACAAAGGATCAGTATCCAAAAGAGCTCTTCAAACCCAACAATAAAACAACCTGGTTAAAAAATGGGCTGAAGGGGCCGGGCGTGGTGGCTCATGCTTGTAATCCCAGCACTTTGGGAGGCCGAGGTGGGCGGATCACGAGGTCAGGAGATCAAGACCATCCTGGCTAACACGGTGAAACCCCGTCTCTACTAAAAATACAAAAAATTAGCCGGGCACGGTGGCAGGCGCCTGTAGTCCCAGCTACTCGGGAGGCTGAGGTAGAAGAATGGCGTGAACCCGGGAGGCACAGCTTGCAGTGAGCTGAGATTGTGCCACTGCACTCCAGCCTGGAAGACAGAGTGAGACTTCGTCTCAAAAAAGACAAAAAAGAAATCAAACAAACAAACAAAGTGGCTGCGCCAATTTGCATTCCCACCAACAATGAGTTCCTGTTACTCCACGTCCTCAGCAGCATTTGGTGGTGGCAGTGTTCTGGATTTTGGCCACTCTAAATGGTATATTGGTAGTTTTAATCTGCATTCCCCTGATGACATATGATGTGGAACATCTTTTCATATGCTTATTTAACAACTGTGTATCTTCTTTGGTGCGGTGTCTGTTGAGGTCTTCAGCCTTTTTTTTTTTTTTTTTTTGTTTGATACAGAGTCTCGCTCTTTAGCCCAGGCCGGAGTGCAGTGGCGCTATCTTGGCTCACTGCAAGCTTCGCCTCCTGGGTTTTTTGAGACGGAGTCTCTGTCTCCCAGGCTGGAGTGCAGTGGCACAATCTCAGCTCACTGCAAGCTGTGCCTCCCGGGTTCACGCCATTCTCCTGCCTCAGCCTCCTGAGTAGCTGGGACTATAGGCGCTGCGAAACTGCTCTGGCCTGACACTGTGATGGTGGATACAGGTCATTATACATTTGTCCAAAGCCAGAGAATGTGCAGCATCAAGAGTGAGCCCCATTGTAAACTGTGGGCTTTGCGTGGTGATGATGTGTCCATGTAGATTCATCAGCTGTAACAAATGGGCCACTCTGGGACTGAGTGTTGGTGTGCGCGCCTGTAATCCCAGCTGCTTGGGAGGCTGAGGCAGGAGGATCTCTTGAGCCCAGGCATTTGAGGCTGCAGTGAGCCGTGATCAGGCCACTTGCCCTTCAGCCTGGGCAATAGAGCAAGACCTTGTCTCAAAAAAGTGCCACTTTGCTGCAGGACGTTTCAAATATATTCTCCCAGTCTCTGACTTGTCTTTTCATTTTCTTGACATTCTTTGCAGAGCAGAAAGTTTCAGTTTCATTAATTAAAGTATTTTATTGAGACAAGGTCTCACTTTGTCACGCAAGTTAGAGCACAGCCGCGCAACCACAGTTCACTGTAGCCTCGACCTCCCAGGCTCAAGCAATCCTCTCACCTCAGTGTTCCGAGTAGCTGGGACAACGGGCACGCACCACCACACCTGCCTAATCTTCTGACTGTTTTGTACAGATGGGGTGTCCTTCTCTTTTGATAACTTTGGTAGGGTTTGTCCATTTCCTGTGGTTGTGGAGCACGGGCATCAAGCTTTAACTACACCCCACAAATTCTAATGTCATGTTTTTATTCTCATTCAACTTGAAATATTCTCTGGTTTCCTTCGTGCTTTTGTCTTTTTCAAGACTTTTTTAAGAGGAGTTTTAGGTTCTTAGCAAAACTGAGAGGAAGATACAGAGATTTCCCCACTCTCTGCCCCAACAAATGCACAGCCTCCCCTATTATCAACAAACTACCTGACAGCCACAATTGTCAGCAAAACACACATGAGGGAAAAATATAAAATATAAGTAGCGTTGTATCTATTTAAGAAATTGATTTAGAAATTTAAAACTTTTCCAGAAGAAATCTAGTTCTAGATAGCTTCACAGATGAATTCTATCCGACGTAAGAAGGAACACCCAGAAAATGGCGCGGGATCTCTGCGGCTCATTTTAAAAGGCCAGTGTTCCAAAGCCAGACCAAGACATCACAAGAAAAGGAGATTCAGATCGATTTCCCCTGTGAGCATAAAAATACTTAAGATATTAATAAATTGAATCCAGCGCTATATTAAAAGGATAATGTGTCAAGACCAGAAAACTGTCAGAATGTTGATAGGTCCGTGGCTGGAGAGTACCTGACGTCAAGAGAAGGTTTCCTTGGAGCGGGAGGAAGACGGCATTTAAAATATGATGGGAGGAGCCAGGGCAGGAAAAGCCATTCAGGGCCCCGTCGGGCTCAGAGCGGGGGGGGCATCCGTGACTCACCCCTCGATTCTCTCTCTGCCCTGCATCCTGGACACCCTGCATGCCCTCGTCAGTGGGCTGTGGCTGGGCCCCCGTTGTCTTGATCTGAGGTGTGAGCCCTGTGGTGCAGCACCAGGCTGGTTGGGTTGTGTCAGGAACGCTCGGGGTGTAGAAACCTCCTTTCTCCACAAAGCCTGACTCGAGACTTTCTCTCCTAGAAGCAACCTTCCCCTAATCTGGCCGCCCGGGCTGAATGAAGGTGGTGTTCTCCCGGGGGCATCTGCGCCTGAGTGCCCTTGGTCCTGAGTGCCCGTCACAGGGCTGGAGGTGTGGCCGGCCCACTGGGATGGTGGTGGTGGGTGCCCGTCACAGGGCTGGATGTGTGGCCGGCCCACTGGGTTGGTGGTGGTGGGTGCCCGTCACAGGGCTGGAGGTGTGGCCGGCCCACTGGGTTGTTGGTGGTCCTGAGTGCCCATCACAGGGCTGGAGGTGTGGCCAGCCCACTGGGTTGTGTTTTCTGCCCTACGTCCCTTCCCATGAGGATGAGATGACCCATCTGTTGCATCCCGGCTGCTGATAAAACAAGACCCTCAGAGCCAAGAAACAACACTGAGGTGATTTACTTTCCCAAGTAATTGAAGCAGGGAGTCAGGGTGGGTTTCAAGACGGTCGCACTGACTGAGGACAGACGCCTGCTCTAGCAGGACCCCGTGAGCCGCAGCCCTGTGTGACGGCCCGAGGGGCCATGGCCATGGGTTGGGGGCGTCCTCAGTTACGTGCAGGCAGGAGCAGTGCAGTCAGGAACAATTGGTGTCTTAGACACGGGCGCTCGTGGTCTGAGGGGTGGACATGCACTGCTGGACCCTTCTCATCAGGAAGTGAGGTCAGCAGGTGGCCTCCAGCCCAGCCCTCAGGGCCACCCAGCGCTCCAAAGCATGTGGGGGCCATCGTGGGGCTGCCTCAGGCTTGTCTCCCCACCCTAGGCTGGTCTCCCCCCAAGGCTGGTCTCCCCACCCTAGGCTGGTCTCCCCCCCAGACTGGTCTCCTCCCCCAGGCTGGTCTCACCTACAAGGCTGGTCTCCTCCCCCAGGCTGGTCTCCCCACCGGGCTGGTCTCCTCCCCCAGGCTGGTCTCCTCCCCCGCAGGCTGGTCTCCCCCGCAGGCTGGTCTCCTCCCCCGCAGGCTGGTCTCCTCCCCCAGGCTGGTCTCCTCCCCCAGGCTGGTCTCCCCCACAGGCTGGTCTCCCCACCAGGCTGGTCTCCCCCGCAGACTGGTCTCCCCAACAAGCTGGTCTCCCCACCAGGCTGGTCTCCCCCACATGCTGGTCTCCTCCCACTGCCCTTGCCAGTCCCTCCCTCCTCAAGTGTGGGTGCCAAGGACGGACCCTGATGAACACCTGCACATCAGTTGCTGCCCCGGGTGCCAGGGTCCACAGGAAGCTGCACTGGGAACCCTGTGTCCTGGGCAGATCCTATGGGAAGTGCAGCCCACGTGTTACTCGGGTGAAGGCAGCGTCCCCACCCAGCTTGAGGACACCACACAGGGTGGACACCCTGGCTGGGCCGCTCAATGGGGAGTGGCTTGGACGCCCCCCTTGGAGTACAGTCCCCACCTCCCATACCTGCCTAATGTCCTTGGCATTCTTGGGCCCCGGTCATAGTGTGGGAGTGGCTGCCTGTGCACGCCACGGGCCTCCAGCTTCACTGCCTCAACGGGGCCATGAGCCATCGTGGGGGCAGGCAGGGGTGCTGGGCACCTCATCACTAGGGCAGTGACATCACAAGGCGTGGAAGGCAGCGGTGGCTACGGAACTCCGTGCCTGGGCTGTTTCTGTGGTGCCTGCGGACTCTGGGCTCCCACCTCCATGGGGCTGCAGGAGCCGTGAGGGACAAGGAGGGACGCACCCGCCATGGCTGAGGGCGGCGAGCTGATGAGCCGGCTCCTGAGCGAGAACGCGGACCTGAAGAAGCAGGTGCGCCTCCTGAAGGAGAATCAGATGCTGCGGCGGCTGCTCAGCCAGAGCTGCCAGGAGGGCAGCGGCCACGACTTGCTCCCACCCAGGGTGCATGCCTACCCTGAGGCCGGCTCCCCCGGGAGCGGAGGTGAGGCGCCGCCCAGCTCAGATGGCCTGGTAGATGAGGGGGTCGCGGGATGCCTGCTCCCCGGGAGTCGAGGGTGGCGGCCAGCTCCGTGATGCGGGAGGTCACGGGCACCTTTCACACCCTCAGGTCTGAGTAAAGCAAGACCAGGTGGTGGGTTCTGCTGCTGCCCTCAGGTGAGGCCCCTCCCCTCCCCTTCGGTCACTGGCGAAGTGGGAGTGGTCAACCGCTGGCAGGTGGACTGGTCAGCTGCAGTCATGGAAGTGTCCCCATAGGGGTAGAGCAGGTGGTGCGCAGGCTTGTGGGCCTCCAGGGCCCCAGGCAGCTCTTCCAGGCTGGTCCTGGCTGGCAGTTTGCTCTGCTGCGTGTGTCTCTTCTCCTCCTGGGTCAGGGGTGAGGGGGGTGTCGGACCAGCCACACGAGTCCCATGAGTGCTGTGTCCCATCCACTCATGTCCCCGGCCAGAGCCAGGCCAGCCCCGTGGTGGGAAGGTCCCACCCTGGGGAGGCCTCAGAGCCACCGGCCAGGGGAGCGGGTAGGGACAAGTGGGCGCCTGTCCCTGCGGGGCTGGGAGTGTGGAGCCATGATCCACTCACCACATAGCATTGACTCCGACCTTCTGTGGCTTTTTACTGAAAAAAGTATATATATAGGGTTTGGTCACTTTCTGCAAAGTAGTAGGCTTTATTCTAAAAGTTTTGGGAAAAACATTCCCCGTTCCTGCATGTGATTTGGGGTGGGGCTGACAGGTGTACCCTTGACTTTTCGTTGGGATGGTGGGCAGAGGACAGAGTCCCTGACCCAGCACTGCCTGGGATTCCCACGGCCAGCCTCGGCTTCCCACCCAGCCGGGCCCGGAAAGGACGTGGTCAGCCTGCCTGGTCCTGGACGATAGAGCAGGCAGCCTCGCCAGTGCCCGTGAACACTGCTGTCTGCGAGCACGAGCCATGCCCGGGAGGCCAGCTCTGCCTCTCACCAAGGGGCCGCTCCAGCACCTGTGCCAGGGGGCGGTGGGGGTGGTTGCTTCCTGAGTCCTTCTCAAACGCTGGCCACCACCCTCAGATGTGCACTCTGAGCAGGCGCAGTGTGCAGGAGGCACTCTCCGCAGCCAGGCCCCAGGCCCTGCTCGGAGCTCCATGGACAAGCCTGAGAGTGAGCGTGTCTGGAAGCAAAGAGGGGAATCCATGGTAGCGTCCCCACACCTTTGGTCTCTGGTGACAGGCAGGGGCTCCTCGCGGGGAGCTGGAAGGAGAGCACCTCGCCAGGATGTGCGGGGACAGTGTGGCTGGGGAACCTGGCGCCTGGGGGCCATGCTGTGCGAGGCCCCAGGTTCTGCGTCTCCATCAGCGGCCACTGAGCCCCACGCTCACCACGGGGCGTTTGCTGGGCAGACCTGCGCTTACGGTGCTGGGCCACGTGCGGGGTCCCGTTCACAGCACTGGTGAGGCCCGGACACTGTGGCTGCAAAAGGGCCCTTAATCTGTTTGGTGCGTGTGGACCGCCGCAGCCTGTGTGCCCCGGGCTGCATTGCTGTCCTCCTCCTCAAGAAGGAATCACCCTGGGCCGGACCTCAGGGCTGGACAGAGTGCTGGTGCCTCCCCTGGCAGGAGAGGGGCAGACCCTCGACCCTTGCCCAGGCTGTGCAGTCCCCAGAGGGACCCTTGTCAGGGGCTGAGTCAGGGCGGGGTCTCCATGACCACGGCTGCTGCCCCTGCCCTTGGGTCACCTTGGCAAACCCAGGTCTTGCTGGGCACAGGTCTTGGGAGGAGCCTCAACCTGAGGCCAGCAGGCCTTCCACAGAGGGCCTTGGAGCCCCCGCCACATTGTGTGGGGCAGGCTCAGTGTGGCCCGGGCTGGCAGTGGGGAGGGGCCTGGACAAGACCACCCTCTAAACTCTGCCACTTGAGTGGCAGCGTGTGGTGCACCCTTAATGCTCTGGGCCTCAGCATGTGCTTGGGAATGTACCTGGGGCTGTGGGACGCTGCATTCAGGACCAGCCCTCAGCAGAACTGGGGTTGGGAAGACCAGCACTGAGCTTCTGCAAAAAAGAAGTTTATAAACAAAGGAACCACCACCAGCAATGTTTGCATGTTGCCAAGACTTCCTTAGCATCTGTGTTCAAAACAGGATGAGTAAAAACCTGCTTTTCTTACGGGTTCAACAACACGTGCTCATGGTAAACTTAATAAACGCCATGGAGGCTGCAACGTTTAAGCCTCAGGCCACGCCTCCGGCCCCCTCCCCAAAGGCAGCCACAATCAATGTTCTCTTGGGTTTTCTCTGGAACTTTGGTGGAGATCTGTGTGTCTGTCTGTGTATCTTTTTGGTCCACCTACACGGGATTGTGCTGTTCTGCAACTTGACTTTTCCCCCTTAACGATCCATTTCACGGCATTCCCCACCAGTCCTTATCTGCAGCTCTCCCCGGCACACTTGAACACTGGGCTCCTTCTGTGGGGGCCCCAGGCAGGCAGCACTGTTCCCAGTTCTCTGTGACCGTGGACGCCGCTGCCGTGGGTGGCCTGTGCAGGCACCCTGTGGCTTTGTGTAGGGGATCCCACACGTGGGTCGTCGGGTCAAAGGCTGTGTGCATTTGAAATGTTGAAATAGACACTGTCAAACGCTCTCCGAAAGGTCCCTACACCCCACTGATGGAGGAGGAGGGCACTGCGCCGGCATCATTCCCACGTCACAGGAGGGCTCATCTGTCCCCGTCAGCTGGGGAGCAAGGTCTCCATGTCTTCTCACCCAGGTTTACAAGTGAGTGACGCGAAGGGCCAGTGGGAGCAGCAGTCCTCTGCCTCCCCTCCCAGCTGCCCCATCTCGTCTCCCTCGGGATCGTCCTGGTCCCTCCAGCACGGCCACGATGCCACTCGCCATGTCTCCACTGGAGAGGTGTCCCCTGGAGGACAGCCAGGCCCCCCCAGATTGCCCACTCGCTCCCTAGTTGTTGGTGGTGGATTGTCAGATGATTTCCAACAGTGGTGAGGATTCTCTGTGTGCAACTCCTGGTCACTCCTTCCGTCTGACGAGATAGAAGATTGTCCCTGTGTTGTTAGATGTACTTTAAAATGGCCCCGCAATATTGCCGATTCGGATGAACCACAATGTAACGAATTCTCCCTCAGTCTGAAATTAAAGTTTTTCTTCCCCTTGAGGTAAATAACACCACAAAAAAGGTTTTAAGAATTTTTATATTTAAGGTTATTTCCATTGGATTTCTTTTTTTGGTGTGTGTGTGATTTTTTTTACTTTTATGGAGATGGGATCTTCTATGTTGCTGGTCTTGAACTCCTGGGCTTAAGGGATCCTTCTGTCTCAACCTCCTAAAATGCTGAGATTACAGGTGTGAGCCACCATGCCTGGCCCGTTATGTTTTTTTCTTTTTCAGACAGGGTCTATGTTCCCCAGGCTGGAGTGCAGTGGCATGATCATGGCTCACTGCAGCCTCAACCTCTGGGGCTCAAGCAATCCTCCTACCTCAGCCTCCTGAGTAGCTGGGACTACAGTGCTTGCCACCATGAGCGGCTAATTAAATTTTTTTTTTTTTTTGGTAGAGACAGGGTCTCCCTATGTTGCCCAGGCCAGTCCCAAACTCCTGGGCTCAAGCGATTCTCCCACCTTGGCCTCCCAAACCATTGGGATTACAGGCTTGAGCCACTGTCCAGCTCGATTTATTTTTAAAAAATAGAATCATTGATTCAGAAGGCAGGAGTAAATGGTTTTTTGTTTGTTTGTTTTTGAGACACAGTCTGGCTCTGTTGCCCAGGCCGGAGTGCAGTGGTGTCATCTTGGTTCACTGCAACCTCTGCCTCCTGGGTTCAAGCGATTCTCCTGCCTTGCCCTCCCCAGTAGCTGGAATTAAAGGCACACACCACCATGCCCGGCTACTTTTTGTATTTTTAGTAGAGATGGGGTTTTGCCATGTTGGCCAGGCTGATCTTGAACTCCTGACCTCAGGTGATCCACCCACCTCGGCCTCCCAAAGTGCTGGGATTACAGGCATGAACCACCACACCTGGCCATGTATTTCTTTTTTAAAAAACTTTTAAGTTCAGGGGTACAAGTGCAGGTTTATTACATAGGTGAACTTGTGTCATGGGAGTTTGTTGTACAGATTATTTTGTCACTCAAGTATTAGCCTAGTACATTAGTTATTATTCCTGATCCTCTCCCTTCTCTCACCCTTCACCATCTGGTAGGCCTCAGTGTCTGTTGTTCCCCTCTATGTGTCCACATGTTCTCATTGTTTAGCTCCCACTTATAAGTAAGAGCATGTGGCATTTGGTTTTCTGTTCCTGCATTAGTTTGCTGAGGATAATAGCCTCCAGCTCCATCCATGTTCATGCAAAGGATATGATCTCATTCTGTTTTTTTTTTTTTTTTTTTTGAGATGGAGTTTCACTCTTGTTGCCCAGGCTGGAGTGCAATGGCACGATCTCGGCTCGCTGCAACCTCTGCTTCCCGATTTCAAGCAATTCTCCTGCCTCAGCCTCCCAAGTAGCTGGGATTACAGGCATGCACCACCATGCCCAGCTAATTTTGTATTTTTAGTAGAGATGGTTTTCACCATGTTGGTCAGGCTGGTCTCGAACTCCTGACCTCAGGTAATCCACCTGCCTTGGCCTCCCAAAGTACTGGGATTACAGGCATGAGCCACTGCTCCTGGCTGATCTCATTCTTTTTTATGGCTGCATAATATTCCATGGTGTCTATGTACCACATTTTCTTTATCCAATCTACCACTGATGGGCATTTAAGTTGATTCCATGTCTTTGCTATTGTGAATAGTCTGCAGTGAACATATGCGTGCATGTGTCTCTATAATAAAATGATTTATATTCCTTTGGGTACCATTAATGGAACCCAACCAGTAATGGAATTGCTGGGTTGAATGGTATTTCTGTTTTTAGGTCTTCGAGGAATCGCCACACTGTCTTCCACAATGGCTGAACTAATTTATACTCCCACTAACAGTGTATAGGCGTTCTTTTTCTCTGCAACGTTGCCAGCATCTGTTGTTTTTTGACTTTTTAATTATAGCCATTCTGACTGGTGTGAGATGGTGTCTCATTGTGGTTTTTATTTACATTTCTTTAATAAGCAGTGATGTTGAGCCTTTTTTCATATGCTCGTTGGCTGTATGTATGTCTTTAGAAAAGTGTTCATGTCCTTTGCCCACTTTTTAATGGGGTTGTTTGTTTTTTTCTTGTAGATTTCTTTAAGTTCCTTATAGATGCTGAATATTAGACCTTTGTCAGATGCATTAGTTTGTAAAAATGTTCTCCCATTCTGTAGGTTTGCTGTTTACTCTGTTGATAGTTTATTTTGCCGTGCAGAAGCTCTTTAATTAGATGCCATTAGTCAATTTTTGCTTTTGTTGCAATTGCTTTTAGCATCTTTGTCGTGAAATCTTTGCCCATCCCTGTGTTCTGAATGGTATTGCCTAGGTTGTCTTCCAGGGTTTTTATAGTTTTGAGTTTTACATCTAAGTCTATAATCCATATTGAGTTGATTTTTGTATATGGTGTAAGGAAAGGGTCCAATTTCAGTCTTCTGCATATGGCTAGCCAGTTATCCCAGCACCATTTATTGAATAGGGAGTCCTTTCCTCATTGCTTGTTTTTGTCAGATTTGTTGAAGATCAGATGGTTATAGGTGTGCAAACTTATTTCTGGGTTCTCTGTTCTGTTCTATTGATCTATGTACCATGCTGTTTTGGTTATTGTAGCTCTGTAGTATAGTTTGAAGTTGGGTAGTGTGATGCCTCCAGCTTTGTTATTTTTGCTTAGGATTGCCTTGGCTATTCGGGCTCTTTTTTCATTCCATATGAATTTTTAAACAGTTTTTTTCCTAGTTCTGTGATTAATCTCAATGGTATTTTAATAAGAACAGCATTGACTCTATAAAATTACTTTGGTCAGTATGACCATTTTTATGATATTGATTCTTCCTATGCATGAACATGGAATGTTTTTCCATTTGTGTAATCTCTGATTTCTTTGAGCAGTGTTTTGTAGTTCTCCTTGTAGACATCCTCCACCTCCCTAGTTAGCTGTATTCCTAGGCATTTTATTCTTTTTGTGGCAGTTGTGCATGGGAGTTCATTCCATTTGATTTGTCTCTTGGCTTGATTGTTGTTGGTATATAGGAATGTTAGTGTTTTTTGCACATTGATTTTGTATCCTGAGACTTTGCTGAAGTTGTTTATCAGCTTAAGAATCTAGGTTGAGACTATGGGATTTTCTAGATATAAGATCATGTCATCTGCAAACAGGGATAGTTTGATTTCCTCTCTTTCTATTTGGATGGGCTTTATTTCTTTCTTTTGCCTGATTGCTCTGATCAAGACTTCCAATACTATGTTGAATAGGAGTGGTGAGAGAGGGCATTCTTTTCTTGTGCCAAGTTTTGAAGGGTTGAGTTTTGATGTTGGTTGTGAGTTTGTCATACATAGCTCTTACTATTTTGAGGTATGTTCCTTCAATACCTAGTTTATTGAGCATTTTTAACATGAAGGGGTGTTGAATTTTGTTGAAAGCTTTTTTTGCATCTATTAAAATAATCATATGGTTTTTGTCTTTAGTTCTGTTTATGTAATGAATCGCATTTATTGATTTATGTTGAACCTACCTTGCATCCCAGGGATAAAACCTATTTGATTGTGGTGGATAAGCTTTTTGATGTGCTGCTGGATTTGGTTTGCCAGAATTTTGTTGAGGATTTTTGCGTCAATGTTCATCAAAGATATTGGCCTGAAGTTATCTTTTTTTGTTGCATCTCTGCCGGGTTTTGTTATCAGGATGATGCTGGCCTCATAGAATGAGTTAGGGAGGAGATTCTCCTCCTCAATTTTTGGAATAGTTTCACCAGGAATGGTACCAGCTCTTCTTTGTACATCTGGTACAATTCAGCTGTGAATCCATCTGGTCCTGGCTTTTTTTGGTTGGTAGGCTATTTATTACTGACTCAATTTTAGAGCTTGTTATTGGTCTGTTCAGGGATTCCATTTATTCCTAGTTCAGTCTTGGGAGGGTGTATGTGTCCAGGAACTTATCCATTTTTTCTAGATTTTCTAGTTTATGTGTATAGAGGTTTTCATAATATTTTCTGATGGTTGGTTGTATTTTTGCGGGGTCAGTAGTAATATATCCCTTATTTCTGATTGTGTTTATTTGAATCTTCTCTCTTCTTTATTAGTCTAGCTAGTGGTATATCTATTTTATTAATTTTTTCAAAAAACCAGCTCCTGGATTCACTGATGTTTTGAATGGTATTTTGTGTCTCAATCTCCTTCAGTTCAGCTTTGATTTTGGTTATTTCTTGTTTTCTGCTAGCTTTGGGATTTGTTTGCTCTTAATTCTCTAGTTCTTTTAGCTGTGATTTTAGGTTGTTTGATTGAGATCTTTCCAACTTTTTGATGTGGACATTTAATGCTATAAATTTCCCTCTTGTGTAATGCTATAAATTGCCCTAGCTGTGTTCCGGAGATTCTGGTATGTTGTATTTTTGTTCTCCTCAGCTTCAAGGAATTTCTTGATTTCTGCCTTAATTTCACTGTTTACCCAAAAGTCATTCAGGGGCGGGTTATTCAATCTCCATGTAATTGTGTGGTTCTGAGTGAATTTTTTAGGCTTGATTTCTAACTGGGTCCGTTGTCATCTGAGAGATTGTTTGTTATAATTCCAGTTGTTTTGCATTTGCTGAGGAGTATTTTACTTCCAATTATGTGATTGAATTTAGAGTGTGTGCCATGTGGCAATGAGAAGAATGTATATTCTATTGTTTTGGGGTGGAGAGTTCTGTAGATATCTATCAGGTACATTTGATCCGGTGCTGAGTTCATGTCCTGAATATCTTTGTTAATTTTCTGTCTCAATTATCTGTAATACTGTCAGTATGGTGTTGAAGTCTCTCACTATTATTATGTGGGAGTCTAAGCCTCTTTGAAGGTCTCTAAGAACTTGCTTTATAAATCTTGGTGCTCTTATGTTGGGTGCATATATATTTAGTGTAGTTAGGTCTGCTTGTTAAATTGAGCCCTTCACCATTGTGTAATGCTCTTCTTTGTCTTTTTTGATCTTCATTGGTTTAAAATCTGTTTTGTCAGAAACTATGATTGCAACCCTGCAATTGTAGTTTTCCATTTGCTTGGTAGATTTTTCTCCATGCCTTTATTTTGAGCCTATTTGTGTTATTGCATGTGAGATGGGTCTCTTGAAGACAGCATACCAATGGGTCTTGGTTCTTTATCTAGCTTGCCATTCTGTGGGGGTTTTTTTGTTTGTTTTGTTTTTTTGTTTTGAGACAGAGTCTTGCTCTGTCTCCCAGGCTGGAGTGCAGTAGCACAATCTCGGCTCACTGCAACCTCTGCCTCCTGGGTTCAGGTGATTCTCCTGCCTCAGCCTCCCAAGTAGCTGGAATTATAGGCACCCAACATCATGCCTGGCTAATTTTTGTATTTTTTAGTAGAGATGAGTTTTCATCATGTTGGCCAGGCTGGTCTTGAACTCCTGGCCTCAAGTGATTCACCTGCTTCAGCCTCTCAAAATGCTGGGATTACAGACATGAGCCACCATGCTTGGTCTGTTTGATGACCTTGAGGTTTTGATTGTGGTATAAGGTGGGTTCAGCCAACTGGCTTCATTTATGGAATATTTAAGGGGCCAGTGCCCAGCTCCCAACTCCTGGACTGCATGCTCTAGCTCTGGGGGACTTGTTTTGGGCCCTGACTTTGTTCTCTAGCTCCTTGAGGTTTGGAATCCACTGCACTGGGGGGCTGAGGTACTGCAGCTACAGCAGAGTGGCTGGCAGATGCAGAGTGCCTGCCTTCCTGTGGGGGTTCACCACAGTGGTGGAGGCAAAGCAGCTGGGGTGGGGATGGGGGGCTCCTGTTGGAGACTGTGTGCAGTTACTCTGGAGGTACTATAGGCATGGGTGGGGTGCTGGTTGGCACAGGTCTAGGTGCCTTTTCTGTGCCCTGCAAGCAGGAGTGATCGCTCAGGGTGGGGGAGGATCCACTGTTCTCTGCTCAGTGTTAGGTCAAGGGCAGGGTTCTGGCGGGTATGGGGCTTGCTGGCTCTGTGTCTGCCAAGGCTTCATCTGCAATGGAAGTCTGTAGGGAAAGGGGAGGCCCACCGGACTCTTGCATGCTGGTGGGGGAAGGAAATCAAAACCCACCTGTGCAGACATCAGCAGAGTGATGTGGGGAGTTGCCTGGGCCCAGGGGAAGCTGCAATATGAGGAGGGAGCAGGCAGGCTGGTGTGTGGCCGTCGGGGCTGTCTCACTGGAGCTCTCCACTGGCCGGGCACAGTCTGCCGGCACAGAAGCTATGGTGAAGTCCCCCAGGGCACCCATGACTGCCCTGCAAGCAGGCATGGCCAGGCTGGGGCCCCAGGAGAGGCCAGCAGACGAAGGGGTGCTCAGGTTGGACCGGTCCCATCTGATGGGTAAGACCACCCTGCAGAGAACAGGTCTGACAGTTCCCATAGGCCCAAAGTCTCCTGCGGGAGCAAATCAAGCCTGGGGGACGGCCATCCCTGGCTTGTGTTCCTGCACCAGACCCTCTGGGTTCTGCTTCAGCTGGCTGCTGCCCCCACCACTTCTCTAAGCAGCTCTCCCTGCCAACCAGAGTGTCCATGGTGGGCGAGGGGTCTCCCCCAGCTGGGGTTCCAGAGGCCCATGGCAACAGTGGGTTGCTCCTTGCCCGTTTAACTCCCCCATTTCCCCAGAGCTGTTGTGGGTCCAAAAATGAGCACCAGTGCTCAGTAGTCCCAGGCAGGTTCCCAGCTTTCTCCCCTTCAGCCCAGCTTCTGTGTGCTCCCTCCATCTGCCCTCAGCACCTTCCCTCTGAAGATGTGTTAGAAGCTCACCAGTCATCTCAGGCCCTCCCTGGGAGCTGTATCATCTGGCTGCATCTGGCCAGCCATCCCGCCCTTCCAATCCACATGAACTTCTTATTTCTGTCTTTGTCCTTATTACTCAGAACTCGGGCCTTGGCCTTGACTTTCATGGGGCCTCCTCCAGGGAAGGTGAGAGAGGATTTCGGCCGCATCCTGGCCTCCTGACCAGCTGTGGGAAGGACCAACGGTCCCATCTGCCCAGAGGAGGGAGGTTTGCACAGTCTGGATGCTGTGGAAGAGTCCTTCCCGTTCTTATTTTTGGAAAACAGAAAATTTGAGAAATGGCTTGTCTTGGTTGGTGTTTGTGAGCCTATCTCTGTACCAGTGGAGGTAACTCAGCTTCTTGCCAGGGACCGTATCTGGTATCTTGCTACGCTGCACAGCCACTGGGTCCCGCACACCCTGCCTCTTGCTCTCCACCCCACTGCCTCGTGCTCTGCACACACCCCTGCCTCGTGCTCTCCACCCCCATCTTGTGCTCTGCACACCTCCCCGCTTTGTGCTCTGCACAACCCCCGCCTCACGCTCTGTGCATCCCCCACCTCGTGCTTTGCACACCCCCACCTCATGTTCTTTGCATCCCCCACCTCACACTCTGTGCATCCCCCGCCTCACGCTCTGTGCATCCCCCGCCTCATGCTCTGCACTCCTGCCTCATGCTCTGTGCACACTCCTGCCTCATGCTGTGTGTTCTTGATCATGTTTGGATGAGACTTTGTGCAATTATTTTTGGCCTGGCCATGCTTTTTTTTTTTTTTCTGGGGGTTATCTTTGTAGGAATTTGACATCAGAGTTGTGACAAATTGTGAAACCTAATTGAGCATCTTTTAACCTGTTCTACGGTTCCAGCCTCATTTGTATGATGTCGGGATTATGACTTGTTTGGGAACTTGGCACACTCACCCACAGACCATCCAGGCCTGCAGCCCTCTGGGGAATAATCATTTCACAACTTTTAGATTTTCCTTCTTTGTGTATTGGTTCATTTAGGTTTTCTACTTCTTATTGAGTCACTTGAAAGTAATTTTCCAGGCTATCTCCTTTTATTGAAATTTTAATTAATACATAATTGTACATGATATTCTTTTATAATTTGAAAAGTGTCTGGGGTGGGGGTCTGTGAGGCCTGAGGACTCCAGGCCTCCCACGTGGCAGGAGGCCGGGCACACACTGATGACTTTGCTTCTTTCTAACTTTTTTCCTTGGAAAACATTTCAGAGGGAAGATTAGTTGGTTCCTTTGTAGGCACATTTTTTTTTTGTTTTTTGAGATGGATTCTTGCTCTATCGCCCAGGCTGGATTGCAGTGGCACGATCTTGGCTCACTGCAAGCTCCAGTAGGCACATTTTAAGGTATAATTTTTTGATATGGCTCCAAACACTTTCTCTAATATGTATTTGCTTTATTGCTAGGAGAATACACATGACATGGAGGTAGAATAGAATTACATAAGCCATAAAGGCATAGATAAGCTAAATTTGACCAGGGATTGGGGAAATGCCACATGACCTCATCAGCCTGGTTGGGGAATATTCAGTCCTCATGAGGGTGTGGGGCCAGGAGGTGTTGGTGGGCATGGGCCCTCCCCCTTGGTGTAGAAAGCAAAGAAAGTGCACACACCCGAGCCCAGCGTTGGACCACAGAGGATACTCACAGAGCAGGAGGCTCCTCCCCAGCCACAGAGGATACTCACAGAGCAGGAGGCTCCTCCCCATCCGCAGAGGATACTCACAGAGCAGGAGGCTCCTCCCCATCCACAGAGGATGCTCACAGAGCAGGAGGCTCCTCCTCATCCGCAGAGGATGCTCACAGAGCAGGAGGCTCCTCCCCATCCACAGAGGATGCTCACAGAGCAGGAGGCTCGTTCCCATCCACAGAGGATGCTCACAGAGCAGGAGGCTCCTCCCCATCCGCAGAGGATGCTCACAGAGCAGGAGGCTCCTCCCCATCCGCAGAGGATACTCACAGAGCAGGAGGCTCCTTCCCATCCACAGAGGATGCTCGCAGAGCAGGAGGCTCGTTCCCATCCACAGAGGATGCTCACAGAGCAGGAGGCTCCTCCTCAGCCACAGAGGATGCTCACAGAGCAGGAGGCTCCTCCCCATCCGCAGAGGATACTCACAGAACAGGAGGCTCCTTCCCATCCACAGAGGGTGCTCACAGAGCAGGGGGCTCCTCCTCAGCCACAGAGGATGCTCACAGAGCAGGAGGCTCCTCCCCATCCACAGAGGATGCTCACAGAGCAGGAGGCTCCTCCTCAGCCACAGAGGATGCTCACAGAGCAGGAGGCTCGTTCCCATCCACAGAGGGTGCTCACAGAGCAGGGGGCTTGTTCCCATCCACAGAGGATGCTCACAGAGCAGGGGGCTCCTCCCCATCCACAGAGGATGCTCACAGAGCAGGGAGGCTCCTCCCCATCCACAGAGGATGCTCACAGAGCAGGAGGCTCCTTCCCATCCACAGAGGGTGCTCACAGAGCAGGGGGCTCCTCCTCAGCCACAGAGGATACTCACAGAGCAGGAGGCTCCTCCCCATCCACAGAGGGTGCTCACAGAGCAGGGGGCTCCTCCCCATCCACAGAGGATGCTCACAGAGCAGGGGGCTCCTCCCCATCCACAGAGGATGCTCACAGAGCAGGAGGCTCCTCCCCATCCGCAGAGGATGCTCACAGAGCAGGAGGCTCCTTCCCATCCACAGAGGATGCTCACAGAGCAGGGGGCTCCTCCTCAGCCACAGAGGATGCTCACAGAGCAGGAGGCTCCTTCCCATCCACAGAGGATGCTCACAGAGCAGGAGGCTCCTCCCCATCCACAGAGGATGCTCACAGAGCAGGAGGCTCCTCCTCAGCCACAGAGGATGCTCACAGAGCAGGAGGCTCCTCCTCAGCCACAGAGGATGCTCACAGAGCAGGGGGCTCCTCCCCATCCACAGAGGATGCTCACAGAGCAGGAGGCTCCTCCTCAGCCACAGAGGATGCTCACAGAGCAGGAGGCTCCTCCCCATCCGCAGAGGATACTCACAGAGCAGGAGGATCCTTCCCATCCACAGAGGGTGCTCACAGAGCAGGGGGCTCCTCCTCAGCCACAGAGGATGCTCACAGAGCAGGGGGCTCCTCCCCATCCACAGAGGATGCTCACAGAGCAGGAGGCCCCTCCCCATACACAGAGGATGCTCACAGAGCAGGAGGCTCCTCCTCAGCCACAGAGGATACTCACAGAGCAGGGGGCTCCTCCCCATCCACAGAGGATGCTCACAGAGCAGGGGGCTCCTCCTCAGCCACAGAGGATGCTCACAGAGCAGGGGGCTCCTCCCCATCCACAGAGGATGCTCACAGAGCAGGAGGCTCCTCCTCAGCCACAGAGGATGCTCACAGAGCAGGAGGCTCCTCCCCATCCGCAGAGGATACTCACAGAGCAGGAGGATCCTTCCCATCCACAGAGGGTGCTCACAGAGCAGGGGGCTCCTCCTCAGCCACAGAGGATGCTCACACAGCAGGAGGCTCGTTCCCATCCACAGAGGATGCTCACAGAGCAGGAGGCTCCTCCCGGGAGGCCGATTACAGCTGTGTGTTTGCACGGAAACATGGAAACAGGCCCTGTCCATCAATAGGGCAAGGGTTAAAAATTCAGTGTGTGTGTCTGTATGTGTGCTCATGTGTACAGAGGTGCCAGGAAACAGTTAAATGAACCAGGTCGCTACCAGATGGCTCAGGGTGGATAAATCTCAAAGAGATAATGCAGCAGCAAAAAGTTCAGTTGCAGAATAAAATGTGTAGGGTGGTACAATTTATGTACAACTTAAGCATATAAAAGTCATTCTCCAGTGTGTGTGGGCACACAGGCAGGCAGGAGGCACACGGAGGCCTGCCCGCTTGCTGTGCCCATAGACGCAGTGCTCCCACGGGCAGGATGGGCACCTGTGGCCACTTCACCACATCCAGCTCCTCCTTTTACACCTGAGGCCTGAGGGGAAGGAGGATGCTCTGAAGACAGGGAAACCCCGGCAGGTGTTGAAGCTTGGGGTGGGGTGCATAGGGTTTGTTAACATGTTCTTTGTACGTCTCAGGAATGTTTTAGGAGCATCAGCCTGATTTCTCACCCCTTTCCTCCCCGCCTCAGTTCCAGATTTCGGAAGGTTCACGAGTGTTGCCGACATGCCCTCCCAACTGCAGACATCCTCCCTGGAGGACCTGCTGTGCTCACATGCCCCCCTGTCCAGCGAGGACGACACCTCCCCGGGCTGTGCAGCCCCCTCCCAGGCACCCTTCAAGGCCTTCCTCAGTCCCCCAGAGCCGCATATCCACCGAGGCACCGACAGGAAGCTGTCCCCGCTCCTGAGCCCCTTGCAAGACTCACTGGTGGACAAGACCCTGCTGGAGCCCAGGGAGATGGTCCGGCCTAAGAAGGTGTGTTTCTCGGAGAGCAGCCTGCCCACCGGGGACAGGACCAGGAGGAGCTACTACCTCAACGGTATGGCCGGGTGCGGGGGCACCTGGGGGGGCCCCCAGTGCAGGCTGGCAGCTGTGGGGAGGGCATGACTGGGTGGTCAGGCAGGGCCGTTTCTCCATCCAGTCACACAGAGTGGAGGGAGGAGAGCCAGGCTGGCAGGCTGGGGGTCCAGGGCTGTGTCTGTCCTAGTCTTTTGTCCATCTTTAAAGATAAAATGGGTTGCTTATCTTCTCCTTGGGAAGTTGTGAGAGTTCTTCATGTGTCTGGATATGAGTCCTTTTCTGGGTGTATGTTTTCCAGATATGGTCTCCCACTCCATGGTTTTTCATTTTCATAATAATGTTTTTTGATGAGCAAAACTGTTTAATTTGATGATGTCCAATTTATTGATTTTTCTTTTGTGTTTTATGCTTTTTATGTTCAGTTTAAGAAATCTTTGCCAAGCCCAAGGTCACACAGATTCTCTCCTGTGTGTTGTTCTAGAAGTTTTATAGTTTGGGTTTTACATGTAAGTCTCTGATCAATTCCAAGTTAATTTTCATATATGGTGTGAGGTTTGCATGTAGATATCCACCTGAGGCTCAGGCCAGCCTCCCACCTCAGCCTCCCAGGTATCTGGGACTACAGGTGTATGCCACCAGGCCTGGCTAATTTTTTGGTTTTTGTGTTTTTGTTATTGTAGATATGGGATTTTGCTACGACACCCAGACTGGTCTTGAACTCCCGGGCTGAAGCAATTCGCCTGCCTCGGCCTCCCAAAGTGCTGGGATTATAGGCATGAGCCACCATGCCTGGCCTGTCAATTTTATTTATCTTTTCAAATAACCGATTTTTTGTTACATTGATCTTTTGTATTTTTTCTTCATTTAAATTTCATTTATTTCTGCTCTGATCTTAATTATTTTTCTTCAAATTTTGGATTTGGTTTGCTCTTGCATTTCTAGCTCTGTAAGATGAATCATTAGCTTGTTTATTTCAAGTTTTTCTACTTTTTTGATGTAGGCACTTATAACTATAAACTCTTAGCACTTACAGCTATAGCTCTTAGTATGGCTTTTGCTGAATCTAGTACATACTAGGTTTTGGTGTGTTGTGTTTCCATTATCATTTGTTTCAAGACATTTTTAAAATTTCCTTCTTAATTTCTTCATTGATGCACTGGCTATCCAGGAGCGTACTGTTTAATTTCTATGTGTTGGTATAATCTCCAAAATTCCTTTTGTTATTGATTTCATTTTATTCCATTATGGTCGGAGAAGATACTTGATATAATTTCAATTTTTTGATTTTTAAAGACTTGTTTTGCAGCCTGGCATATGGCCTATCCTTGAGACTGATCCATGTGCTAATGAGAAGCAGGTGTATTCTGCACCTGTTGGATGAAATGTTCTGTAAATATCTATTATGTTCATTTGGTCTATAGTATAGATTAAGTCTGATATTTCTTTGATTTTCTGTCTTAAAGATCTGTCCAAGAGTGAAAATGGGTATTGAAGTCTCCAGTTACTATTGTATTGGGGTCTGTCTCTCTATTTAGCTCTAGTAATATTTGCTTTACATATCTGGGTGCTCCAGTGTTGGGTGCATATATATTTATAACTGTTATATCCTCTTGCTAAATTGACCCCTTTATCATTATATAATGACCTTCTTTGTCTCTTGTTATAGTTTTTGTCTTGAAATCCACTTTGATATAACTATGGCTGCTACTGCTCTTTTTTGGTTCTCATTTGCATGGAATATTCTTTTCTATCCCTTTATTTTCAGTCTATGTGAGTCTTTATAGGCGACGTATGTTTCTTGTAGGCAGCAGATGGTTGGGTCTTGTTTTTTTTTTATCCATTCAGCCACTCCGTCTTTTGACTGGAGAGTTTAGTCTATTTACATTCAAAGTTTCTTGGTTGTTTTTGACCAAACTCACACACCATCATTCATCAATTTGACTGTGCTGTAATTTTTTTTTTTTTGAGACAGGGTCTCACTTTGATGCCCAGGCTGGGGTGCAGTGGTGCAATCTCGGCTCACTGCAACCTCCGCCCCCTGGGTTCAAGTGATTCTCATGCCTCAGCCACCCGAGTAGCTGGGATTATAGGTGCGTGCCACCACGCCCAGCTAATCTTTGTATTTTTAGTAGAGATGGGGTTTTGCCACATTGACCAGGCTGGTCTCGAACTCCTGACCTCAAGTGATCCGCCCACCTCAGCCTCCCAAAGTACTGGGATTACAGGCATGAGCTACCGCACCTGCCTATTTACATTCAAAGTTATTATTGATAAGGATTTACTCCTGCCATTTTGTTATTTGTTTTCTCATTGTTTTGTGGTCTTCCCTCCTCTTTATCTAGAAGAGTTTGTGTTGAATTGGTGTTATTTATTCCTTAAGTGGTAGAATTCAGCGCTGAAACTACCCGAGCCTTGAATGGTCTCTGTAGGAACATTTTCCCCCTACAAATTCCATTTTATTGATAATGTCAACTGAAATTAAGGCTGTTGAGACAAATAATTCGATAAAGGTTTATTGGAAGCCAAATGTGAGGATCAACCCAGAGGAACACACCAACAAAGTTGAGAGTGTTCTGGAATCTAAGTCAGAAGGTTTCTATAGGAGAGGCTAGGAGGAGGGAAAGGACTCCTCATACTCATGTCTAAGTCAGAAGGCTTCTACAGGAGAGGCTAGGAGGAGGGAAAGGACTCCTCATACTTCTACAGGAGAGGCTAGGAGGAGGGAAAGGACTCCTCATACTCATGTTGTCCTTTTCTTTGGAGGGTACAATACAGAGGTTACAAGCATTGGCTACAGATGACAACATACAGGTCAACACATCTCTGTGAAAGACAGTCAGTAAACCTTTATGATTCAGGAATAAATCAGCATCTTTTCAGTCCATTAATCAGCACATCAGCAATCTGAGGAAATCATGATAAGATTCTCTACTCAGGGACCGTTAATCATAAGACCTTCCCAAGCAGGCCAGTTTGGAAGTCTGTTTACTTTTAAACTGTCAAATGTGACCTGTAAGGTTATCAGATATAAGGCTATTCAGAGTATCTATTTCTTCTTGAGTGAACTTTGGTAGTTTGTGTCTTTTAAGGAATTGGTCAATTTCATCTAGGTTGTCAAATTTATTGGCATAAAGTCATTCCTAATACTTCCTTATTATCCTTTTTATGTCTGTAGAATCTGTGGTAGTGGCATCTCTAATTTCTGCTAGTGGTAATTTTTGTCTTCTTTCTTTTTTCCCCTAAGTCTGGCTAGAGGTTTATCAATGTATGGCCTTTTTCCTTTGAAGAATAGGTTTTTGGCTGGATCTTACAGAGCCCAGGTTGGACTAGAAATCATTTCTAGAACCTATACTAGAATCATTTCTCGTCTATAGGATGTTTCTTCTACCTCATTTTTGCCTTGGTGGGGGGATGGGAGAAAGAGCTTGATTCTTTTTTTTTTTTTTTTTTTCTTGAGATGGAGTCTCACCCTGTCGCCCAGGCTGGAGTGCAGTGGTGCAATCTCAGCTCACTGCAACATCCACCTCCCGGGTTCAAGCCATTCTCATGCCTCAGCCTCCTCAGTAGCTGGGATTACAGGCACCCGCCACCATGCCTGGCTAATTTTTGTATTTTTAGTAGAGATGGGGTTTCACCATGTTTGCCAAGCTGGTCTCGAACTCCTGACCTTGTGATCCACCCACCTTGGCTTCCCAAAGTGCTGGGATTACAGGCGTGAGCCACCACACCTGGCCAAGAGTTTGATTCTTGATGAGAGAAATACATTGATACAGAAGGAGGAGATTACACCCGCTCCTCCATGCCCCTCATTGGCCCTAACACACTTCTGTGCAGTGTGTTGACATACCTCTTCTGCAGTCTTGAAAAGTGATTGGGAAAGAAATACACTGAAAACTACAAACATCATTGAAAGGAATGAAAGAAGACATAAATGACTAGGCATGGCGGCTCACACCTGTAATCCCAACATTTTGGAAGGCTGAGATGGGCAGATCTCTTGAGCCCAGGAGTTCAAGACCAGCCTCAGCAACAGGGCGAAACCCCATCTCTACCAACCCCCCACCACCCAAGTTAGCTGGGTGTGGTGGTGCATGCCTGTAGTTCCAGCTATTCAGGAGGCTGAGGTGGGAGGATCACTTGAGCCCAGAAGGTAGAGGTTGCAGTGAGCTGAGATCGTGCCACTGCACTCCAGCTTGGGTGACAGAGCGAGACCTTTTCTTCAAAAAAACAAACAAACAATAAATAAATCAACAGAAAAACATCTTGTGTTCACAGATTAGAAGACTTTATATTGTTCAAAAATCAATAATTTTGATATGGATTACATTGGATCTACAGATTCATGCAATCCCAATCAGAATCCTAGTGGCTTCTTTACAGAAATTGACAAGCAGAAACTGAAATTCATACAGAAGTGTAAGGAACCAGAATAAGTAAAACAATCTTGAAAAAGGAGAACATTGAGGGACTCATACTTCCCAGTTTCAAAATTGACTATAAAACTTACGGTTAACAAGACTGTGGTACTGCCATAACGATGGACATGCAGATCAATGCAATGGAATGGGAAGGTCAGAAATAAACCTGTACATAGATGGTTTTCAACAAGAGTGCCAAGACAATTCAGGAGGGACGGAATACTATTTATTCTGGAATAGTGGTGCTGGAACAAAGAGGTATCCACATGCCAAGGAATGAAGCTGGGCCTTACTGCACACCACATACACAAATTAACTCAAAATGGATCAAAGACCTAAGAGGTCTCAAAGAGCTGAGGCCAGAAAACTTGTAGAAAAGACATAGGGGTAAATCTTCATGACCTTGGATTTGGCAGTGGATTCTTAGAGATCACATCAAAAGCATGAGCAAAAGAGAGAAACAGACAAATTGGACTTCATCAAAAGTAAAACAAAACAAAAAAACAAACTTTTGTGCTTCAAGGGACAGTATCAAAAAAATGAAAAGCCAACCCGGAGAATGGGAGAAAACATTTGTGAATTGTGCGTTTGAAATGGGACTAGTATGCAGAATATTTAAGAACTCTGACAATTCAACAGTAAGAAGACAAACAGTCCAGTGAAAAATCACTACAGGACCTGAATAGATATTTCTCCAAAGAATATACAGTATATAAATGGGCAATAAGCACGTGAAGAGATGCTCGAATCACTAGTCGTTAGTGAAATGCAAATGAGATACTGTTTCCCGTCCTCCAGGAAAAAGATGGACAAGGTCATGTGCTGTTACGGACTCGGATACCATCAGAGGCTGTCCTGGGGAGGGGGGTTCGGAAGCAGGTTTTGTGGGAGCATTGCAGTCTCCTAAGTAATTTCCAGGAAGTAATTAAAATAGAATGTCCTGGGCCAGGCGCGGTGGCTCACACCTGTAATCCCAGCACTTTGGGAGGCTGAGGTGGGTGGATCACCTGAGGTCAGCAGTTCGAGACCAGCCTGGCCAACAGGGTGAAACCCCAGCTCTACAAAAAATACAAAAACTTAGCTGGGTGTGGTGGCACACGGCTGTAGTCCCACTACTCTGGAGGCTGAGGCAGGAGAATCGCTTGAGCCGGGGAGGCGGAGGTTGCGGTGAGTGGAGATGGCGCCAGTGCACTCCAGCCTGGATGACACAGTGAGACTCTGTCTAAAAAAAAAAAAAAAAAAAAAAAGTCCTGCCAATCCAGCGGTCCTCTTCTCAGAGGTAGGAAAGAATGAAGCAGTTTTATTGAATAAACATTAAAGCAGCCTTTGATGCCCAGAGGTTGCCAAGACAGAAGAACTCTCCCCCTTCCTCCCAGCCAAGCCGACTGGCCCTGTTCCACGGGCGTCCTCACTGGAGGGGACCCGTCCCAACTCACACCTCCAGGGCCGGGTTCCTCTGTCCTCTCAGGGGCCGACGCTGGGGCAGACTCCCCCGTGACAGGGGACCAGTCCCTACCCCCGAGATTAAAAGGTTTACCTCATCGCAAAGGGATAGAAGGGAGCCGAGGACAGGGCGAAGGGAAGGCTGTCTTGCCCTTTGGCACTTTAAGAAGCTCCTTTTCTTTCAGATTCTATTTGCCAGACAGTGGGGGGTGGCGGCAGGTGGGAGGAGGGGGGTGGAGGAGCCGCCCCCCACGTGGCCGAGGGCACCCTCGAGGGCAGTGGTTCCTCGCGCTCCCCTGACCTTGTCCCCGGCCTTCCCTCCCCCAGAGATCCAGAGCTTCGCGGGCGCCGAGAAGGACGCGCGCGTGGTGGGCGAGATCGCCTTCCAGCTGGACCGCCGCATCCTGGCCTACGTGTTCCCGGGCGTGACGCGGCTCTACGGCTTCACGGTGGCCAACATCCCCGAGAAGATCAAGCAGGTGCGCCCCGTGGGGAGGGCGCGGCCAGGAGCGTGCGGGGCGCTCGGTTCGTCCCTGTGAGGCCCCCAGATCTTGGCTCCTGGCCGGGCACTGTCCGCAGGAGGGGACCCCGGGGACCCAGGCGGGCGGGGCAGGGGTCGGCCCTGGGCCTGGAAGTCCCCGTCCGAGGGCCCCGAGCCCCCCACCCCCATCCATGCGCTGCGCCCGCAGACCTCCATCAAGTCTCTGGACGGCTCAGTGGACGAGAAGAAGCTGCGCGAGCTGACGCAGCGCTACCTGGCCCTGAGCGCGCGCCTAGAGAAGCTGGGCTACAGCCGCGACGTGCACCCGGCGTTCAGCGAGTTCCTCATCAACACCTACGGAATCCTGAAGCAGCGGCCCGACCTGCGCGCCAATCCCCTGCACAGCAGCCCGGCCGCGCTGCGCAAGCTGGTCATCGACGTGGTGCCCCCCAAGTTCCTGGGCGACTCGCTGCTGCTGCTCAACTGCCTGTGCGAGCTCTCCAAGGAGGACAGCAAGCCGCTCTTCGCCTGGTGAGCCGCCCCGCGCCCGCCGCCTTGCCTGCAGTAAACGCGTTTGTTCCAACCCGGGGCCGCGGTGCCTCCTGCGCGTCCCTCCGGAGGGGAAAGGGCCGCTTCCCCCGCGCGCGAGGCCAGAGAAGGCCCCTCTCCCACCGGTGCTGGGCCCCGACCGCAGCCCGCCGCTGCCCGCACCTGCGGAGTGCTTGTCACCCCTCATTAAAATCATCCGTTTGCTTGTCTGCCTTTACCTCTGGCTCTTTGAGGGCGTGGAGGGCGCCTCGGCCGCTGCTCCGCCTGCACGAAGCGCCGCTCGGTGCTCAAGGAGGGAAGCCAGGAAGGAGCCGCAGCCGGTAGGGGCCCCCTCTCCCCCCTTCCCCCTCCGCCCTCCCCACCTACCCCTCCCCCGGGCCTCCGCGCCCACCCGCTTTCCCGCCCGGGACGGCGAGTCCTGTCCCAGTTTGGGTTTCCCCGAATGCCGAGCTGGGGCAAGGACTTGGTTCTGGCGGATGGTTGCGCACCCCTGCCGGCAAAATGGAAACGCAGCCCCTTGTTCAAAAGCGAAGAATTCGAAAGGGCAACAGCCGCGTTACAGTGAACCCGGACCTTAGGGCTGAGCAGTGGCAACGCAGGCGGGAGAGCGCCGGGGAGCCCCGAGACCGTGGGGGTGCCGGGGGTGGGCGAGCGCCAGGCAGCCCTGAGACCATGGGTGTGCCGGGGGTGGGCGAGCGCCGGGGAGCCCCGGAGATCATGGGGGTGCCGGGGGTGGGCGAGCGCCGGGGAGCCCCGGAGACCATGTCAGGTGCACCTTGCACCATCCCGGAGCGGGGAGCTGGGGAGCTGACCCATCAATTCCCCTCCCCCTGGGTCATCTCCCTGCCGGAGGCCGGAACAGCGAGAAGACGGGCCCTCAGTGAATTGGCGGGACCTTGGGGCTGAGGAGATACCCAGTTCCAAAGTGCCCTGGAACGAGGGGCATTTACCGTGTCTCAGGGGAGTCTTGGCTCATGCTGCACAAGCCAGCATGCTCAGCCTGGTCCTCACACTGTCTCAGCAATAGTGGCGAGGATGGCAGGGCTGTCACACATTAACAGTTCAGAGCTCGATGGAGACTGCTGGGGACCCCACTCTGGCTGGTAGCTACAACATTCAGCTCCCAGGTGCAGATGGGCTGGATCCTGGGGTGCGGGCCCAACCTCATGCCCGGCAGACGAGGGGCCCGCTGGCCTGGGAAGCTCTGGCTGGGTGCTGATTTCTGGCCTTACCTTTGAGGGTGGCCTGTGGCCACACCGGCAGTGGGCTGGCTCTGTGGCTGGGTGCTGATTTCTGGCCTTACCTTGGAGGGTCGCCTGTGGCCACGCCGGCACTGGGCTGGCTCTGTGGCTGGGCCAGGAGCTTTGGGCCCCAGGCCTAGGGCTGCAGCCACACAGTCTCGGCCAGGTGGTCCATGCCCCCTTCCCCTCGGTGCCAGTGAGTGGATACTTCCAGCAAGCCTGGGATGGGAAGGGCTGTGATGAAACGCACCAGGATTTATTTCAGTTGGGTGTGGTGGGATACAGACACAGGACCCCTGACTTTAAAGGAGAGTGTGTCACAAAGTACTGCAGACCCAGCTGCTTAAACCACAGGAGGGCATGTACCGTGCCACACAGGGCCGCCCGGGGCGGGGCACCGTGGCAACAGGGCGCAGAAGGCGAGAGGGGAGAGCATGGCCAGAGGCTTTGTGGAGGTTTCCCTGGGAAGAGAGGCCAGGGAGGGTAGGCACGAAGGAGCAAGTTTAGGATTGGACAGGTTAATTTCCCTGGGCTCCGGGCTGTGGGGTGGTGTCTAGTTGACCACCGTCCTGCCCCAGGGTGATTGAGGGCAGAGGAACATGGGTTTGGTGAGTGAGTCAGATAAGGGGTGGTTGGGTTTACAGGCTCCAGGTGGGTTGGCTTGTGCATTAAAGGGGAGCTCTGTTTGCAGGCGCCTTTTGCTGTCTCTAGGAATTAGCCAGCCCTGGGAGGGCAGTCTCCACCTAGCCAGTAAGGCCCCTGAGAGGTCAAAGCATCGTAAACCAGAAAACAAAAACCACATGAGTTATACAGGAACAGTCTGGTGGGCAGGTGGCATTCAGCCCCTGTGCTCTGGGTCTCTAGAAGAATGGGGTTCTCAGCCTCTGGCCATGGATCCCCCAAACAGCCTTGGTGTCTTCCAGGCTCTTGGGCTTGGCTTGGAGTGGCCCCTGGGGGCTTTGGCTGGGGCGGTGCCCATGGCTCACCCTCTGTCCATATAGTGGGGCCCAAGTTGTCCACTGTGCTGGGCCAGCCTGGGGGGGCCCTGTGGTCAGAAGCTAGACCCCCACCCTGGCAGTGCCACCCCCTAGGCCCCTAAGCTGCAGGTGCACGTGGAACTTTTTGGAGGGCTCCCGTGCAGAGAGGGTGAAGCCCATTCCTGCACTTTTTCTTACTGTACTATTAAAATGAGGAGAAATGGGAACAGGGTGAGGAGGGTGGCCCTGAAGTGGCTGGCGTGGCCATGTCTCCTGGGGCAGCACCCGGGCCCTGGGCACCAGCTCTTCCATCTGTAGACGGGAGGGCAGTGAACTTCTAGGGGATGATTTCCGCCTCCTGGGACGGAGGTGGGCACCGGCCCAAGTGAACTCGGATTCTCCTGCACACAGCTTCCGTATTCAGTCATTTACTTATGGGCCCACTATGTTTGTCTCATACTCTGGGTTAGAAAAGTGTATGGCCTGCCTGGCCCTGGAATCAGTAGCCCTGGGCCTGTCACTGGGGAGAGATGGTGGAAACCCTGGCGTGGGCATAGATGAGATTCTTTCTCCTGTAAGTGGGGTCCCTTAGGGTCCCCGATTCAGCACCTGCCAGCATTTCTAATGTCTCAGTGCTGCCCCTGAGAACCAGCGCCGGCGTCACAACCAGCCCTGTTCCCCCTCGTGTTCTCAGCTGTAGCCAAGCCCTGGCCCAGCAGTAGCTGGGTAGGAAATGCATGCAGCTCCTGCCGGGGCCTCCCGCCCCAAGCCTCTCTCCTGACAGGCGATTTGCTGGGCTGGAGGACAGGGCCAGGTCTTGGCCTTGGCACCATCCTGGGTCACAAGTGTATGGTTCTGGTCACTCTGCTGTGGTGCGAGGATGAAGGTGCCAGCCCAGTGTGGGCAACCCTCACAGCCAGCATGTTCCAGTGCCCCGCACCTCGGGACCCTGGATGTGTGCGGCTGCCGTCACAAAGTACCGCAGACCCAGCAGCTTAAACCACAGAAATTTATTCTATCACAGTCCTGAAGGCCCAGAGTACAAGATCAAAGTGTCTCCAGCTTCTGTTTGTCTGAGGTCTCTCTGCTTGGCTTGCAGGCGGCCGCTTCCCTGCTTTGTCCTCCTGGCCTTTTCTCCGAGTGCATCCCTGGTGTCTCTCCCTCTTCTCACCGCCCTGTCCATCTCCACATCCAATCCAGTCTTCCGTGCTGGGGGTAATCCAGTCTGCCGTGCTGGAGGTCAGGCCTTCAGCAGATGGTTTCTCGAGGGGATGCAGTGCGGCCCTCAACAGACCCCGTCGTCCCCTCCTGGCCTCCAGACATGGATCCCTGACTCCATCCTCCCCTTGAGCCTCCACAGAGCTCTGACCCCATCCTCCCCTCCTGGCCTCCAGACATGGATCCCTGACCCCATCCTCCCCTCCTGGCCTCCAGACATGGATCCCTGACTCCATCCTCCCCTTGAGCCTCCACAGAGCTCTGACCCCATCCTCCCCTCCTGGTCTCCAGACACAGATTCCTGACCCCATCCTCCCCTCCCAGCCTCCACAGAGTCCTGACCCCATCCTCCCCTCCCAGCCTCCAGACATGGAGCCCTGGCTGGGGAACTCTGTGTGCTCCCAGCCTCTGAAGGTTTCTGGGCTTACCTGGCTCCTGTCTCATCCAAGTCACCCTGAGTAGCCACGGAGGTGGGGTCCCTAAGGCCCGCATGGCTGGGGTTCCATTAAGAACTTCAAGTGGGTGGCTCACGCCTGTAATCCCAGCACTTTGGGAGACCGAGGCGGGTGGATCATGAGGTCAAGAGATCGAGACCATCCTGGCCAACATGGTGAAACCCCATCTCTACTAAAAATACAAAAAATTAGCTGGGTGTGGTGGCGGGCGCCTGTAGTCCCAGCTACTCGGGAGGCTGAGGCAGGAGAATGGCGCGAACCCGGGAGGCAGAGCTTGCAGTGAGCCGAGATCGCGCCACTGCACTCCAGCCTGGGTGACAGAGCGAGACTCTGTCTCAAAAAAAAAAAAAAAAAAGAACTTCAAGTGGGGCTGGGCTCAGTGGCTCACACTTGTAATTTCAGCACTTTGGGAGGCCGAGGCAGGAGGATCGCTTGAGCCCAGGAGTTTGAGACCAGCCTGGGCAACGTGGTGAGACCTCATGTGTATTTGTCTGATAAAGGCATACACAAGACTGGGTAACTTTTAAAGAAAAAGCGGTTTGATGGACTCAACAGTTCCACAATCATGGTGGAAGGTGAAAGAGGAGCAAAGTCACGTCTTACAAGAGGGCGTGTGCAGGGGAACTGCCCTTTATAAAACCATCGGATCTCGTGAGACCATTCACTATCACAAAAACAGCACCGGAAAAAGCCGCCCCCGTGATTCAGTGACCTCCCACCGGCTCCCTCCCATGACGTGGGGACTATGGGAGCTACAACTGATGATGAGATTTAGGTGGGGACACAGCCAAACCATATCACCATGTCTACCAAAAATGGAAAAGTCAGCCAGTGTAGTGGTGTGTGCCTGTGGCCCAGCTGCTCAGGAGGCTAAGGTGAAAGGATCTCTTGAGCCCGGGGGCCAAGGCTGCAGGAAGCCATGATTGTGCTGCTGCACTCCAGCCTGGGTGACAGAGTGAGACTTTGTCTCAAAAAAAAAAAAAAAAAGAGAAAATGATAAAAGCACTGCAAGTGGGCAGCGGCTGAACGTGGAGACAGGAGTTCTCCCTTCTGAGCACGGCCCTGGTGCTGCTGACTTTGTGGGGAGCCTCTAGTCAGGGGAGCAGCAGCTGGGGAGACCTGGGGTCTCACCTGCCTTCCCCCATATCACACATGCCCGTCTCGTGTCTATCTGCACTCTCACACGCGTGTTCCCCTGCCCTGCGCTCACATGTATCTGCACTCACTCTCACGTTTGCTTCCCCTGCCCCATGCTCACGTGTACCTGCACTCTCACACGCGTGCTCCCCTACCCCACACTCACATGTATCCTCGCTCACTCTCACACGTGTTCCCCTGTCCTGTGCTCACATGTATCTGCACTCACTCTCACGTTTGCTTCCCCTGCCCCATGCTCACGTGTATCTGCACTCTCACATGTGTTCCCCTGCCCTGTGCTCACATGTATCTGCACTCACTCTCACGTTTGCTTCCCCTGCCCCATGCTCACGTGTACCTGCACTCTCACACGCGTGCTCCCCTACCCCACACTCACATGTATCCTCGCTCACTCTCACACGTGTTCCCCTGTCCTGTGCTCACATGTATCCACGCTAACTCTCACACATGTGCTCCCCTGCCCTGTGCTCACGTGTATCTGCACTCTCACATGTGTTCCCCTGCCCTGCCCTCACGTGTATCCTCACTCACTCTCACACGCGTGCTCCCCTGCCCCACGCTCATGTGTATCCTAACTCTCACACACGTGCTCCCCTGCACTCTCCTGTCTGAGCTGAGCTGACCTCAGTTGGGTGCTGCGAGCCAGGGCCTCATGCTGGCCTCTTGCCCTCCACAGCCCCAGGGGTCCAGGCTCCTCCAGGAACAAACGCAGGCCCCACGGGCTGCCTGGAAGTCCTCCCAGAAGGCAGCACAGGGTCACGAGGGTCACCCGCAGGGGCACAGGGAGGCCTCGTCAGGACAGGATTCCAGCCAGGCTGGCCTGATGCTCCTGGGGGTCCTCAGCACACGCCCCTTCGCCTCGGCATGTGCTTCTTTTCCGGGAACCCACACTCTGACTGAGTGGAGCCATCCCCTCTGGGTCAACAGCACGCGGGGTAGCTCTGCAGCGCCCCACTCCGCTGCTGCACAGGGACCGTGGCCCCAGTGCTCCTTGTGCCTTGCTGGTTAATGAGAAGCCGGTGGGGAGGTGCTGCCGGTGAGCGTATAAAGGCCCTGGCGGCGGCTGCGGAGCACTGGCCCTGTCCTTCCATCTGCCCAGAGAGGAGCATCCGGATCAAGGTGCTGGCCATGTCCCAGCTGGTGGAATGCGTCCCCAACTTTTCGGAGGGGAAGAACCAGGAGGTGAGGCCCCAAGGAGCTGGTCAAGCATCCAGGGCTGATGGGGCAGCTTGAGTGGCTAAGGCCCAGGCCATGGAGGAGGTGGTGGGCTTGGTGTCCCGGGTTGTCTTCCCAGGATGGGCAGAGCCGCTGCCCGTGGGCCCCAAGGACATCCTGTGGCTCAGGGGCCTGAGGAGTGCCTGACCCAGGGGTGGGTGGAACACGACTGGTGCTTGTGGGGGCTGAGGCTTGGCTGTGGCTTCAGGGGCCTTTCGGGTGCTTTCGGTGGGGGGTTGGGCAGATCTCTGGGCCTCAAAGGGCCTTGGTGCTCCCCCCTGAAAATGGGGCTCCTGCCACTGACTGAAAGGGCTGCGTGAGGTCACACGAGGTTGCCCAGCATGGTCCCCACCGCCGCCACTCCATCTCCACTGCAGTTAGCTTGCTGAGCCCCCACCCTGCAGCCACCATCCTCACTGGACCCAAAACGAAGTAGGCACAGAGGGGGCAGCAGGCCCCCAGGTCCGGCCTCTCGCCGTCCACAGCCCTGAGGTCCAGGCTCCTCCGGGAACAAACGCAGGCACTAAGGGCCACCTGGAAGGCCTCCCAGAGGGCAGCACCAGGCCACAGGGGTCACCTGCAGGGATGCAGGGAGGCCTCGTTATACCGGGATTCCAGCCAGCACCAAGGCCCTGGGACAGGGCAAGATTTGGGGCTGAGCCCCTGCTCCCAGCAGTCCTGCCACCCGGAAGGTTCTAGGACCTTCAGGCCCCTCCCCCATGCTGGTGATCTCTCCCTCCCCTGCTCGGGGGTGGGGGTCCTGGCCCCTCTGTGACCTGCGCCTGTGGTCACCTTCTTGGATCCCCAGCCACGTCTCTGGCATCTGTCTGTCGGAGCAGAGCCCGTGAGTCTCTCCTGGAGGCACTACCTGCAGCCCCTTGTGGGGACCATGCTTGGGCTGGAGTGACTGTGGCTGCTGTGAGGGTTCCCGGGAGGCCGCTGTGTGCGGGCACTTTCGGTGGGAGCTCAGCTTGTCGGAGAGCCCCCAAAGGCTTGGCCCGCCTCCTCAGCCCCCATTTGTGTCTCGGGGTGCAGCCACCTCCAAGCTCCTTTTCCTTATTTCAAACGGGGAGACTGAGGTGTGGGGGCCGGGCCTGTGTCCCAGGTGATCGACGCCATCTCTGGAGCCATCACACAGACCCTGGGCTGCGTGCTGCTGGATGTGGACGCAGGCCCTTCCACCAACCGCACCGTGTACACCTTCGTGGGGCCGCCAGAGTGCGTGGTGGAGGGGGCCCTCAACGCTGCCCGGGTAGCTTCCCGACTTATCGACATGAGCAGGCACCAAGGTGAGGTCTCTGGGCTCTCCTGTGGCCGCCGTGTCTCAGAATGTCAGGGCCGAGCCCTGTCCTGGTGTCCTGGGAGAGGGGGTAGGCCCAGGGCCCAGGCTTGGAACGTGGGGTCCAGTGGGGCTGGCTCTGGCTCTCCTAGGAGGACCCTGAAGTGTGGGGGTCATGGCCCCCAGCCTGCCTGCAGGGCTGTGCTCTGGGGGACCCCCAGGTCGCCACGCTCCCACAGCACCGGGCCACCTTCACGGCTGGGTGGGGGGAGGGGGCCACGCCAGGGAAGGTTTGTGGGCCCCGTCCACCTGCCCACACGTCAAGGGGGCTGAGAGCTAGTCTTGGAGCAGGCACTGGTGGGGGAAGGGCTGCCCGGAAGCTGACCTGTCAACAGTCCACAAGCCAAACACCTCGGTGGGCGGGCAGGGCCAAAGGTGTGTGGACACACAGGCGCTGGCCAGGGGCTGGGCTGTGGGCCGTTCATGAGAGGCCAGGGATTCACAGTGATCCCGAGGGGTGGACGGATGAGAAGCTTATCTCTTAAGTGACCAGCCCTGGGCGGTGGCGGCAAAGGCGGGGGAGGCTGGCGTCCCCTGGGGTGGGCGCCGACCCACGGCTTGGTGTAGCCACAGCGAGGGACTCAGCTAGTGAGAAGAATGCTCTGGAAACGCAGTGTGGATTCTCGGCTTCAGGGGAGGGGGTTGGGGTGGCCGGAACCCAGCCTCAAGCGCCCCCTCTTGGCCTGGCCAGGGCTGCCTGAGAGCTGAGCTTTGCACCCCTTGGAAAGTTATTTTTGTGAGTGTTAGGAGAGGGACAGGTTTATCCCAGAGATGCCAGACCACCCGCTCGGGTGCTGCTGCTCCTGGGCTGAATGACCTCCCCCACACTGGCTGGGAGGACGGTGTGGGAACTTCTGTTGTCCCGGGAGGGCTGGTGCTGCCGCTGGGGCAGGGCTGGGAGCGCCCAGGGCCGGCCTCCTCCCTGTGGGTCAGTGTGAGCAGCTCGCTGGGTGTGTGGACTGGGGGCTGCCCAGGCCGGAGAGGACAGAGAGTCCGAGAACCCCGTGGAGCTCCCACCCGCTCCCACGCCTGGCCTCCTGCCCGGCCTCGCCATCTCTCCACAGGAGAGCACCCCCGCATGGGGGCCCTAGACGTCTGCCCCTTCATCCCCGTGAGGGGCGTCAGCATGGACGAGTGTGTGCTCTGCGCCCGGGCCTTTGGCCAGAGGCTGGCAGAGGAGCTGGACGTGCCAGGTGAGCGTGCCCCCCTGCCCCCCTCGCTCCGCTCCCGTCTCATCGGTGTGGGTTATTGGCTCCTTCTGTATCCCGCAGTTCCCTGCCCTTGACTGCTCTTGCAAGGGCAGAGTGTTCCAAAAAGCCAACACGCAGAAGCGCAGCTCCCTCAATACCGAAATAAACGCAGCCTCGCCTGCGGCCGTGCAGGCCCGGGGCCTCCTCAGACTACACCGCAGAGCAGCTGCACAGGCAAACCAAGAGCCTTAAAGTCCACGCCTTCTAGAGCAGAATAATTTCACTTTGGGAAATTAAGTAAATCAAGAAAATGATATGAAACAAACAGAGACAAACGGGACAAAGTGCATACCCACCCCTAGGCTGCACCAACCCAGCGCTCCCGGAAAGAAATCCCGAGGCAGGGACGTAGGTCACAGTCACGCCAGCGTGCAGGGCACACGTAACCCCCGTCACGGTCACGCCGGCATGCAGGGCACACGTAACCCCCGTCACGGTCACGCCAGTCCCCCCTGAAGGAAATACCGACGCAGGGCCCACGTCACAGTCACAGTGGTGTGCGGGTTCACGAGTTTTTCCTTTTCTCTGTCGTTATATTTATGTGGTTGCTTGCGGTTCTGTTTATCATACAAAGAAAACAGAAGCATGAACGTCCTGCCGTTAGCACGTCCCACATGTTCCATCCGAACCCTGCAATTCGCCTTTTCAGGGCCCTCTGAGGAGGGGGTGGGCGGGGTTGCTGGCCCACACTGAGGGTCCACTGGGACCACCCGCATCCATCCAAGGCGGAGAACGGGCACTCCCCGGGAGAGGGTGCAGTAGGGGCCCATTCCTGGGTTAGGCTGGAGGGAGCCCCTCCACCTGGGTCCTCCAGGAACTGAGTCCTGGACCCCCTGCCTGTCCAGGCCTGACCGCCGGGCTCTCCTGCAGTTTACCTGTACGGCGAGGCGGCCAGGATGGACAGTCGCCGGACCCTGCCAGCCATCCGGGCTGGGGAGTACGAGGCCCTCCCTAAGAAGGTGCCCCAACCCCGGGCGGTCGGGCCTGGGAAGGAGGTGGACCTGCCCCTTTGTCCTGGCTGGGGTGGCTGGGCTGGGCCCCTCCTTCCCGGGACCCCGGGGGGCTGCTCCCTCCCGTGGGGGATGTCTCACCCCAGAGCAAACTTGCTTACAGCTCCAGCAGGCCGACTGGGCGCCCGACTTTGGGCCCAGCTCCTTTGTCCCCAGTTGGGGGGCCACGGCCACGGGGGCGAGGAAGTTCCTCATTGCTTTTAACATCAACCTGCTCGGCACAAAGGAGCAAGCCCACCGCATCGCACTCAACCTGCGGGAGCAGGGCCGCGGGAAGGACCAGGTGACCCCGTTCGCTGACCCCATGGAGCCCCACCCAGCCCCTCGGGAAAGGGTTAGATGCTGAGAGCCTCAGGCGGGGAGGTCGGTGGTGGATGGGGCACCGGCCGGACAGGGTTCGGCCTCCCACCTGCAGACTGGCCCAGCCTCCGCGTCCACACCGTGCGGGGACCGCGCAGGTCGGCAGGTCAGGGGCGGAGTGAAGCTGGGGAGCTCTGGCCTCCTGGGGATTTTCCACGGACGAGGCAGGACTTCCCTTTGTTAACATGTGGCAGCATTTCCATACTGCTGGGAAACAGCGACTTCCGGAGTCCCAGGTGCCCTCAGGGGCCCCCCATATCCCTCCAGATGCCTTGGGAGCCCCGACACCCCTACAAACCTTCAGGTGCCCCCAGGCCTTTCCCTCCACGTCTGCACAGCAGTGGTCACCCGGTCTGAGCGTCACTCCTGTGCAGATGGTGTAGATACCCGGAGAAAGGCGGGGGGACCACCTGCCCATCTGTTCCCCACTCAAGAGACCCCGGTCCCACAAACAGCCAAGGTCCTGGGACCTCTAAGTCCTGCTTTAGGCCCCGGCCAAGGGCAGAGGTCAGAGTCCCCCCATGTGGACTCAGTCACCCCGACAAGTGCGGGGCTGAAGGGATGTGTCAGGGGAGCAGATGGGATGGGAGAACGGCATGGGGGTGCCTGGGGCCCCACCCCGCAGCATTCCCCCAACATCTAGGACACAGCGTGGCTGGAAGGCAGGGCCTAGGCTGGGTGGGGGCCTGCCGGGGTGGGCCTCCGGCGTCTGACCCTTGGGGCCTCCATTTCCCTGTGGCAAGCGAAGTTTCTCTGGCCCTCCCCGGCCAGCTCAGTGAGGGACGGAGGAGAACCACAGCACCCACCCAGGCACAGGCTCCTCCCTGTCCAGCTGGGAAATGCAAGTGCCAGGAGAGACTGGCAGGGCCAGGCAGGATGCGCTTCCTAGCCCAGGCTGGGGAACGCTCTTCCTTTGCAGCCAGGACGTCTGAAGAAGGTTCAGGGCATTGGCTGGTACCTGGATGAGAAGAACCTGGCTCAGGTGTCCACCAATCTTCTGGACTTTGAGGTCACGGCACTGCACACGGTCTACGAGGAGACCTGCCGAGAAGCACAGGTGAGGCCGGGAGCAGCCGCTGCTGCTGTGAGGGGCGTGCAGATCTGTCCCGTGGGCAGGGCGGGGGCCCCACATCCTCCAGCCAGGGCCATTCTCCAGCCAGCCCCCAGGGGGTGACACTGCCTGTGCCTCGGCAGGAGCTGAGCCTCCCAGTGGTGGGCTCACAGCTGGTGGGCCTGGTGCCCCTGAAGGCTCTGCTGGATGCGGCCGCCTTCTACTGCGAGAAGGAGAACCTCTTCATCCTGGAGGAGGAGCAGCGGATCAGGCTGGTGGGCCAGGCTGCCGAGGAAGGGTCGGACAGGGGCGTGCGGGGAGGGTGGGGAGGCGGTGGCGGAGCTCACAGCCCTGGGGTGCAGCTTCCCTCCCCCTCCTCCCCCTTCATTTTATTGACTTGTGTTCAGAAGATGAGATTTCACTTTTTATTTTGGACACCTTATTGAGGTTTTTTTGTGACCTATGATATGCTCAGCTGTGCAAATTCCACGGAGAGGACACCCCCCCCTTTCTGCTGGGTCTTGCCTCCTGGGCCGGCCATGCTCCCGTGGAGGGGCCTGTGCCTCCTCTCACCACCTCCGTCGGGGCGTCCTGCACCCCTGGAACTGGCAGCTTATGGATGTGTGTGCCTTCAGCTATGGGACTTAGATCCCCATCCACGGAGCGGCTCCTTCAGAAAGTGATTCCTTTTGTCTTGTGGACACCTGGGCCTCAAGGCTTCTGGAGTCTGGGTTCCACTGGGGCCTCAGGTCCTGCTGGGGTGTGGCAGCGTCTGCAGAGCCGCTGTCCACCTTGGTCTGTCCTTTCACTCGAGATGACTGCAGAGGCGCTGTCCACCTTGGTCTGTCCTTTGACTCGAGGTCACCGCAGAGGTGCTGTCCGCCTTGGTCTGTCCTTTCACTCGAGATGACTGCAGAGGCGCTGTCCGCCTTGGTCTGTCCTTTCACTCGAGATGACTGCAGAGGTGCTGTCCACCTTGGTCTGTCCTTTGACTCGAGGTCACCGCAGAGGCGCTGTCCGCCTTGGTCTGTCCTTTCACTCAAGGTCACTTTGTTTTAGGTGTGTTTTTCGCAATAAGCACAATCCACTTAACTGGATTTTTTGGGGACGTTTTGTCTGTTTGTGTTTTTACTTATTTAGCTCTTGGGACTTGTGGATTCCGTCCTTGTTTAGTCTCAGGCATATTTTCTTCTATTAGATCGCTGACCCAGTTATTTAGTTCTCTAGCTGTAGGACCCCCTGATGCTGCAGCAGCTTTGATGTCTTCTCTGCCTCCGTCTTTACTTTCTCTGCCGCTCCTTTCCTCTGGATTCACAGCGGTTTTCCAAAACCCAGCCTCAATCATTGGTGCGTTTGTGGCCTCGTCTGTTGTATTCCTGGCTGTTAACAAAATTTTTTGTGACTTTACATTTTGTATAATTTCTTACAGAGAAGATACAGGTGGCCCTCCACTCCTGCCTTCCACCCATATTTTCCAAGTGCTTGCATTTTGCCCCATTTATTTGTGTATAATCATATTATATTTTTTTCTGGACTATTTAAAAGTTGGATTGAAGACATTGTGCTCTTTTACCCCTAATTTATTAAGGCTGTGTTTCTTAAGAACAGGGACATTCTCTTACATAACCACAGTGTAATTATCAAAATCAGGAAATTCAACACTGATACAATCCTAGTATCTAATAATCCTCAGGCCATAATCAAATTGCTTCAGTGTCCCAGTGATTCCCATCATAGCGATTTCTCCTCCAATCCGTGATCCAGTTCACGTAACACAGAGCACTGAGCCAACCTTTTCTCCTTTCTTCCAACTGTTCCTGTCTTCCTTGTCCTTCATTGACCTTGACATAGTTTCAAAGGACAGACTTTTAAAAGTGCCTCAGTGGGGACTAGTCTGATGTTGCTTGTGGCCAGATGTAGTTGTGCATTTTTATTTTAATTTAATTTATTACTTCTTTTGAGACAGGGTCTTGCTCTGTCACCCAGGCTGGAGTGCAGTGGCACAATCACAGCTCGCTGCAGCCCCAAACTCCAGGGCTCAGGTGATCTTCCCACCTCAGCCTCCCAAAGTGCTGGGATTACAGGCAAGGACCACTATGTAGTCCTGGCTAGTTTTGTGCAGATGGGGTTTTGCTCTATTGCCCAGGCTGGTCTCAAACTCCTGGACTCAAGCAATCCACTGACGTCAGCCTCCCAAAAGTGTTGGGACGACAGGTGTGCACCACCACGCCCAGCCAGTTACGCATTTTTGGCAGGAAAAGCATAGATGGTGTTGTGTCCTCCTCAGAGACGCCAACTCCCCACGATGCTCATTTTCTCAGGGTGCCGACGTGGACCCGTCACTTGCCAAGGCGACCCCCTTCCTCCTGGGCCCTTCACTGCAATGTTACTATTTTTCCTTTTGCAATTAATATGTTGTGGGGAGTACTTCAAGGTGTTTAAAGTATTGAGTAAGTAAATACCTGTTTATTACTGAAATTCCAGAGTTTTAGGAGCCAGTGACAGCATTCCAACGTCATCCTTTCTGTCTAAGCAGCAGCTGTCGCTTCTCCACATTTCCTTGTCTTCTTATGTGTGAGGCCCCGTCTGCTTTCCAGTGTGGCGTTTTGTCTTCTTCTTCTTCTTCTTTTTTTTTTTTTGAGATGGAGTCTCGCTTTGTCACCCAGGCCGGAGTGCAGTGGTGCGATCTCGGCTCACTGCAACCTCCACCTCCCAGGTTGAAGCAGTTCTCTGCCTCAGCCTCTCGAGTAACTGGGGTTACAGGCTTGTGCCACCGCACCTGGCTAATTTTTGTATTTTTTTTTTTTTTTTTTAGTAGAGACGGGGTTTCACCATCTTGGCCAGGCTGGTCTTGAACTCCTGACCTTGTGATCCATCCGCCTCAGCCTCCCAAAGCACTGGGATTACAGGCGTGAGCCACCGTGACTGGCTTGGGTTTTGTCTTCTTTACCTGAAGGGCCCCGTGCCTGCGGCCTGCACAGGTCTGGCTGTGCCCGTGGCTGCATGCTGCCTCCTTGTGGTGAGGCTGCTTTGCTTTGTGTTGTGTGATTTTTGATTGCCAGTGCATGCTCTTTGGAATTTTATCTATGGTAATTCTTGGACATCTGGGTTCAAAGTTTTCTCCTCCAAGGAGGGTTTGTGCTGGCGCTTGTGGACACTGCCTTACAGGACCCCCTGAAGCTGAGTTTTTGGCTTGGAGTTCTGGAACCACACAAGAGTGAATTTGGTGTCGGGTGAGGCCTGCAGCCCTGTCAGGGTGGCTTGTGATTAGGAATTCCCAGGAGATTTTTTTTTTTTTTTTTCCTGCTTCACCCAAAGGGAAGGCAGGGACTGGGAAGTACCTCAACTGTTTCCTCTGGCGGGTGGCTGTTTCTAATTCATCCTTGGGGGTGTCACCTTCCAGAGGTCTCCAGTCGGACCCCACTCTGAAGGCCCCAGACCTCCCCCACTCATCAGGGGCTGCCAGAGAGGGGCAGTTGCCCCCAGGGCAGACCCAGCTCCAGGCTGGCAGGCCTTTCCGGACTTGTCTTTCTGGTCGTGTCTGGTTTCGAATGATGTCCTGTCTGCTAGCTTAGCCAGGCCTTTAAAACGCCGGCATCTGCCTGGGGTTTTCTGCGGAAGGAGGCTTTGCCTTGTGGCTTGCTGGTTCTATGGCCACGGGGAGGCACTCTCCACCCCGCCCGGCTGCTGTCCGTCTTTGTGGGGTGGGGTGGGGGTCGCATAGCCAACGTGTTCTGAATGGGTTTCGCAGAATGAATTCTAATCTTAAATGGGACTGTCACAACTTTATTTTGAATTTAGGTAAAACTCACTTTTGTGGCACACAAGTTTATGTGTGGGTGACTTGGGGCTGTTCCTCAGCTTTTGAGGACTTGTTAGATGTGAAGACTTGGCGAATTAAAATCTTTCCCGCCCGTCAGCGATGGGGCAGTGGTGCTGGGGGGCGGCGAAGGATGAGCAGCAGTTTGCTGAGGGGTCCCCAGGGGGCAACTCCTTTCTCTGGGCCTCGGTTTCCCCAAGGGCAACTCAGGGTGATGGCTGTTTCCAGAAGCCTGTACGGGGTGCCTGCTGGGGCGGGGCCCACAGGGCTCCCGGCGGGGCAGAGGTGGGGGGTGCCAGCCACACCCCTGCCCTGCTCCCCGCAAAAGCACCTGTGTGCTCGGGGCAGGGGGCGGCTGCCGCAAGGGTGGGACCCGCGGGTTCCGAGGCTTTCCTGGTGGTGGAGACGCGCCGAGGCCGTTTCCACTCCAAGCCCCTTTTCCAGGTGGTGAGCCGGCTGGGCCTGGACTCCCTGTGCCCCTTCAGCCCTAAGGAGCGGATCATCGAGTGAGCCTCTGCCCTCCCGCCCTCTTCTCACCCCTCCCGGGCTCTGCCTCTCGGGCCTTGCGGGGCGCTGGGGTCCTTGCGTGGAGACCCGGCTGAGTCCCCCCAGCGCCTCCCTTTGGGCGCCTACTCGGCCTGCGCCAAGCGGGGGTCTGGGGGGTGAGGGGGGCACAGAGACCCCGGCCGGGTCCCCGCAGGTTCTCACCCGAGTGGTCACCTCCCTGTGGGTGCAGACGGGCGTGGGGCCTGGGGCCGCCCCGGGAGGACTGCGCTCCCCCCCACCAACCCCGGCCAGACCCGCTGAGCCGCGCCCACCCTGCAGGTACCTGGTCCCTGAGCGCGGGCCTGAGCGAGGCCTGGGCAGCAAGTCCCTGCGCGCCTTCGTGGGGGAGGTGGGTGCCCGCTCTGCGGCCCCCGGGGGCGGCTCGGTGGCGGCGGCCGCTGCGGCCATGGTGAGCGCGGGGAGAGGGGCAGGGGAGGCGCTGTTGTTGGGGGGAGGGCGCTGTTGTTGGGGGGAGGGCGCTGTTGTTGGGGGGAGGGCGCTGTTGTTGGGGGGAGGGCGCTGTTGGGGGGAGGGCGCGGGGGGTGTAGAGTGCGGGGGTGGGAGGGCGCGGTGGGGCCGCCCTGGGTGGAGACGTGGGGGCCACACGGGTAGGACCCTCAGGGGCGGGACCCCCGCAGGGATCACCCGGGCCCCTCGCTGTTCCTGGGGGCGGTCCCGGGCCGTCTGGGGTCCCTGCGACCCCCACATCCACCCCTCTCACAGGGTGCGGCGCTGGGCTCCATGGTGGGCCTCATGACCTACGGGCGGCGCCAATTCCAGTCCCTGGACGCGACGATGCGGCGCCTGATCCCGCCCTTCCGCGAGGCTTCGGCCAAGCTAATCACGCTGGTGGATGCCGACGCCGAGGCCTTCGCCGCCTACCTGGTGAGTGGCGGCCACAGCAGGGCTCCCCGGGCCCCACCAACAGCGAACCCCCAGCTGGGGCCCCAGTGAGAAGCGGGTCAGCCTCCGGCTGGGGAGGGGCTGGGGACCAGGAGGGGCCTGAGGGCGTCACCACTGGCCGCTGTCTGGACCTTGACCACCAGCACCGCCCTCACCCCGGCAAGTGCTTGGGCCCAGCAGGGTTTGAGGGTTCGGCCAGGGTGACCCCACATTCACAGGCCATGGCAGCCGGTACAAGGGAACAGGCCCCTCCCAGCAGGGGAGCCAGGAGCCCAGGCTTGGGGGACCCCACAGACCTGGAGCAAGGCAGGGCCCCTAAAGAAGCCTGCAATTCCAGGAAAGGAGGCCTGCAAGAATCTCAGGAACACAGTGATGAGTGCTCTCAGGCAGGCCAGAGAGGACCCGTTTCAGCCACAACATAAGACAGAAACACCATCTTCAGATAACACCCACTCAGGCAGGCAGTGACCCCACCTCCCTCCAAACGAGACAGGAACATGAGCATCAGCTGGCAGGATGTGCCCACAGATGGGTGCTGGGTGCTTAGAGCCTAGGGCAGGGGCCAGAGAGCCTGGGAAAGGGCAGTGACAAGGTCAGGATGCCCCCAAGCAGTTCCAGCCCAGGAGAGGACAGGAGGGAAGGACAGAAAAGAGAGAGAGAGGGAGGGGAGAGAGAAGAGAGGGAGAGTGGGGAGAGAGGCAGATGGCGGAGAGAGGGAGGGAGGGGGGAGGGAGGGAGTGGGAGGAGAGGGAGAGGGGGAGAGAGGGAGGGAGAGGGGGAGAGAGGGAGGGAGAGGGGGAGAGGGGAGGGAGGGAGAGGGGGGAGAGAGGGGAGGGAGAGGGGGGAGAGAGGGGAGGGAGGGAGAGGGGGGAGAGAGGGGAGGGAGAGGGGGGAGAGAGGGGAGGGAGGGAGAGTGGAGAGAGAGGGAGGGAGAGAGAGAGAGAGAGGGGAGAGAGGTGTAGGGGCCAGCCCTACAGGGTCTGTGGGTTTTTCTCCCTGTGTGTAGAGATGAGAGATTATAGAAATAAAGACACAAGACAAAGAGAAGAGAAGACAGCTGGGCCTGGGAGACCACTACCACTAAGACACGGAGACCGGTAGTGGCCCCGAATGCCTGGCTGCACTGTTATTTATTGGATACAAAGCAAAAGAGGCAGGGTAAAGAGTGTGAGTCATCTTTAATGATTGATAAGGTCACGTGAATCACATGTCCACCACACAAGGGCCCCTTCCCGGTTACGTAGCTGAGGCAGAGAGAGAGAGGACAGCTTACATCATTTTTTTTAATGCTCTTTTTAGAAAGATTAAAGACTTTAATACTTTTACTAAGTTTGCTACTGTTATCTAGAGGGCGGAGCCAGGTGTACAGAGTGGAACATAAAAGTGAAACAGGAGCATGAGCGCTAAAGCACAGCATCACAGGGAGACGATTAGGCCTCGGGATAACTGCGGGCGGGCCCTTTACAAGAGGTGGTGGACCAGAGTCTTCTTCAAACTCCCCTGGAGAAAGGGAGACTGGCTTTTCCGGTCTGCTAAGTAGTGGATGCTTTTCTTTGGCACTGACGCTACCGTAGACCATGCTCCGCTTGGTAACGGGCGCCTTCTCAGACGCTGGCCTTACCGCTAGACCAAGGAGCCCTCTAGTGGCCCTGCCTAGGCCTGACAAAGAGCTCACACTCGTTTTTTGGTCACTTTTTAGCGTGCCACTTCAACTCCTATCTGTGTATGGCCTGGTTTTTCCTAGGTTATGATTGCAGAGCAAAGATTATTATAATATTAAAGAGTAATTGCTACAAACTAATGATTAATAATTATATATAATCATATCTATGATCTATATCTAGTACAACTCTTGTTATTTTATATATTTTATTATACTAAAACAGCTTGTGCCCTCGGTCTCTTGCCTGGGCACCTGGCTGGCTTGCCGCCCACAAGAGGGAGATGGGGAGGGGGGGTAGGGAGAGAGGGAGGGGAGTGGGGAGAGAGGGAGGTGGGGAGAGAGACAGGAAGGGACAGAGTGGGAGGGAGGGAGAGAGAAACGTGTGCCCCAGCCTCCGTAGCAGGGCAGTGGGGACGCCTGTGTTTCTGGGAGGGCCACAAGACCCCCAGCCCTAAGTTGGGAAGTCTACCCTACAAGGCTGGGTGAGGAAGGCAGGCCCCAAATGCACGTGGAATCTACACACAGGCACAGAGGGAGCCAGGATGAGGGCCTCCGATAAACAGTCCCGGATTTGCAGAGGGAGTCGCCTGAGGCTCCCGTTCTGGTCCTGTGGAGAGGTGAAGCTGGCTGGGCTTCTGGGTCTGGTGGGGACTTGGAGAACTTTTCTGTCTAGCTAAAGGTTTGTAAACACACCAGTCAGCACTGTGTCTAGCTAATGGGGTGGGAACTTGGAGAACTTCTCTGTCTAGCTAAAGTATTGTAAAAACGCACCAGTCAGTGCTCTGTGTCTAGCTAAAGGTTTGTAAACGCACCAATCAGCACTCTTTAAAAACGGACCAATCAGCACTGTGTAAAATGGACCAATCAGCACTCTGTAAAGTGGACCAATCAGCAGGATGTGGGCGGGGCCAAATAAGGGCATAAAAGCTGGCCACCGAAGCCAGCAGCGCCAACCATGGCGGGTTCCGTTACTAGCTATGGGGGTTTTGTTCTTTTGCTCTTGGAACTAAATCTTGCTGCTGCTTACTCTTTGGGCCTGCACTACCTTTACGAGCTGTAACACTCACTGCCAAGGTGTGTAGCTTCGCTCCTCAAGTCAGCGAGACCACAAACCCACCGGGAGGAGCTAACAACTGTGCTAAGTGCCACCTGTAAGAGCTGTAACACTCGCTGCGAAGGTCTGCGGCCTCAGGGGAAGGAAGAAACAACTCCCGACGCGCCACCTGTAAGAGCTTAACCCTCGCTGCGAAGGTCTGCGGCCTCAGGGGAAGGAAGAAACAACTCCCGACGCGCCACCTGTAAGAGCTTAACCCTCGCTGCGAAGGTCTGCGGCCTCAGGGGAAGGAAGAAACAACTCCCGACGCGCCACCTGTAAGAGCTCACTGAGAAGGTCTCCGGCTTCATTCCTGAAGTCAAGCAAGACCACGAACCCGCCAGAAGGAAGAAACTCCGGACGTATCTGAACATCAGAAGGAACCAATTCCGGACACACTGTTTGCAGGGAGGTGTAGACGCTGATCACCGTTTCCAGTCATTTTAAAAATTCAGGTTTTATTTATTTACTTTTTACAATAGATAGACCCTTCGGGGATTCACCCCGCCTTCGCCACAGCCCGCCCAGTGCTGGCCTCTCTTGCTGCCTCAGAGCTCCGCGTTTCCTTCCCCTCGCACACAGCCCCGCCCGCTCCCAGCCTGGCCCCTTGGGTTTTCCACTGTGGGAAGCACCCCCCCTCCCCGGGGGGGGGGCCCAGGGCACCCAACACCTGCTCGCAGAGCCCTGCTTTCTGGGATGCGCTTCTCATTACCGGGGAGGTTATGTTCCGTACATTTAGCAGTGGTTTTTACTTCTTTTCCAGGAAGTTATCTGGTGAATATTTTTTGACTCCTTTTATCTTAGTTTCTCTTGGGGCTTTCGCTGCCTTCTAGTATCTTTTTTTTAAATAGGGGAATCAGGCCTTGTTCTGGGCTCAGCTTTCCCCGTTTGTTGTTCGTCTTTGGACTTTGCGTGTGGGGCTTCTGACAATGACTCTTAATCTTTATGTCGTGGAATGTATCAATCCTGACTTTGTATTTTTTGGGTCTTGTATCACAGTTCAAATGGCCTCCCCAGAACAAGATGATGTTTTCTAGACTTCAATGGGTTGATGAACTTTAGACCCGGGGAGGCATTTAAAGACAGTCATGAATTTAAATGTAAATATTAGAAATAGGCTAGGCATGATAGCTCACACCTGTAATCCTAGCACTTTGGAAAACCAAGGTGGGCAAATCCCTTGAGCTCAGGAGTTTGAAACCAGCCTAGACCACACACCAAGACCCTGTATTTACCCACCCCCCCCCCCAAAAAAAACCCAGGCATGGTAGCAGGTGCCTGTGGTCCCAGCTACTCAGGAGGCTTAAGTGGGGGTAGCTTGAGGCCAGGAGTTTGAGGCTGCAGTGAGCCGTGATTGCATCACTGCACTCTAGCCTGGGCAACAGAACGAGACCCTGTCTCTAATGTAAACATATGTATATAAAACATAGGAACAACTTTATGTTTAGAAATTTAAAATAAGGTGAATAATTAAAAAACAAGTAGGAAAAGTACGTAGATGAAAATGTAATCAAGGGGCAGGAAAGAAACAAGACGTGTGGTTTAGAGAACCATGAGCGGGGACGGTGAGACTGCTAGGCATCAGTGGTCGAAATCATTGGATTGGTTTACACTCCCTGTGAGCAATGTGAAGGTGGACGGGGAGTGCTGGATTTGTTTACACTCCCTGTGAGCAATGTGAAGGTGGACGGGGAGTGCTGGATTGGTTTACACTCCCTGTGAGCAATGCGAAGGTGGACGGGGAGTGCTGGGTTGGTTTACACTCCCTCTGAGCAATGTGAAGGTGGACGGGGAGTGCTGGGTTTGTTTACACTCCCTGTGAGCAATGTGAAGGTGGACGGGGAGTGCTGGATTGGTTTACGCTCTCTGTGAGCAATGTGAAGGTGGACGGGGAGTGCTGGATTTGTTTACACTCCCTGTGAGCAATGTGAAGGTGGACGGGGAGTGCTGGGTTGGTTTACACTCCCTGTGAGCAATGTGAAGGTGGACGGGGAGTGCTGCGTTGGTTTACACTCCCTGTGAGCAATGCGAAGGTGGACGGGGAGTGCTGCGTTGGTTTACACTCCCTGTGAGCAATGCCAAGGTGGACGGGGAGTGCTGGGTTGGTTTACACTCCCTGTGAGCAATGCCAAGGTGGACGGGGAGTGCTGGATTTATTTATACTCCCTGTGAGCAATGTGAGGGTGGACGGGGAGTGCTGGATTTGTTTATACTCCCTGTGAGCAATGCGAAGGTGGACGGGGAGTGCTGGATTTGTTTATACTCTCTGTGAGCAATGTGAAGGTGGACGGGGAGTGCTGGGTTGGTTTACATTCCCTGTGAGCAATGCGAAGGTGGACGGGGAGTGCTGGGTTGGTTTACACTCCCTGCGAACAATGTGAAGGCAGACGGGGAGTGCTGGATTGGTTTACGCTCCCTCTGAGCAATGTGAAGGTGGACGGGGAGTGCTGGGTTGGTTTACGCTCCCTCTGAGCAATGCAAAGGTCGACTTTTGAAAAACATAAGGAGATATCTGTACCTTGCACCAAATACATAAGTAATTTCCAGATGGAATAGAAAACTGTGTTTCCCCATCACCAACACAACCAAGCCTCACGATAAATCACAGAAAACAAAACTGACCGGGCGGGCAGGCCTCAGCCGGACACAGATGCGGCCACCTGAAGCACACCCTTGGCCAAGATCTGCCGAGGGAGACCATGGACACTGCAAGTCCTGGGTGTGAGAGAGTGTTTGTAGCGTGAGTCACAGCTTGGGGATGGCTGTCCTGCCTCCGCCTGCAACTGCTGCAGACCCTCGTGCAGAGGACAGCCTGGGAGAGGGGCTGCAGCCAGGAGGCCTGGTCCGGATGACGCCCCAGCCAGTCAGGGAGACACTGGGCATTTCTGTTCCTCGATCACTGCTGTCGGAACGGTCAAAGGATCCAGATCTGGCCGGGGCCCAGGGAGCAATTGCTCCCATCCATGGTCGAGGGTGGGGGCCGTTGATGATGACTTTCTGGTGGAGATTTGGCTGAATCTTCCAAGATGAAGTGAGCACATTCCCCACTGAGCACCCCTTGGCCGGGGCTCTGGCCACAGTCCATGTGAGTAGGGCTCCCAGTGGGTCCTTGGAAGGTTGGTCTGTGGTCCCAGCTGTGCTCGTCCACACGGGGTGGGTCCGAGGAGCCGAGTGCCTTACGGTGACGCCGTGAGCTACACACATGAGCACCTAGGAAAGGCCGGTGCCTGTGACCGGGGCAGGGAAATGAGGGGCTTTGAGGTTTGCTCTTAGTCCTACTGCACAGGTCTGAGCCTCTTATGCCCAGGCTTGGGGGCGGTGCAGCTAGCTGCTTGTGTTGGAGACACAGGCCCAGAGCCACTCCTGCCCTACAGGTTCTGAGGGCTCAGGGGACCTCCTGGGCCCTCAGGCTCTTTAGCTGAGAATAAGGGCCCTGAGGAAACTACCTGCTTCTCACATCCCCGGGTCTCTGACCATCTGCTGTGTGCCCCTGACCCCCCCTACCCTGCTCCTCCACCAGGCCTGATGCCAAGGGCTGTAAACCACTGGCCCAACAGAAGCTTGGTTCCCAGAGAACTGGTCCCTGCCTGGGACATGCTCCTTGCTACGGCCCCTTGTGGGAGCTCAGAGGGCATGGCTGCTCCCCCTATGGTCCCTCGCCCAGTGGTTCTGTCTCTTTCTGGCAGGAAGCAATGAGGCTGCCCAAGAACACACCTGAGGAAAAGGACAGGTGAGCCTGGAGGGCCGGCCGCACTGTGGGCCTCTGTGTCTGGGGAGTTGGTGGCCAGGATCCCGGGTACCTGGGTGCTGTGACGGGGCGTGGTTGGCCTGGGCGTGCTGGGTGTTTGGGAATGACGGGGCGTGGTCAGCCTGGGCGTGCTGGGTGTTTGGGAATGACGGGGCGTGGTCAGCCTGGGCGTGCTGGGTGTTTGGGAATGACTTCCCATCGCCCGCTTCTGCAGCCTGCTCAGCCCTGTTGGGGTGCAGTGTGTCCACTGCCTGCCTGTGTGTGCCCCTGTGCCCAGGCTCTCATCTTGCTCCTTCCAGGCGCACGGCGGCCCTACAGGAGGGGCTGAGGCGGGCAGTCTCTGTGCCGCTGACGCTGGCGGAGACGGTGGCCTCGCTATGGCCGGCGCTGCAGGAACTGGCCCGGTGTGGGAACCTGGCCTGCCGATCAGACCTCCAGGTAGGGGGGCCCGGGGGACCCCAGGTCTCCTGCTGCAAAGCAGGAAGCAGCTGTTGGGGCTGAGTTGCTGGAGAGCGTGGTGGTTTGCTGGGCTGAGCCAGGTAGGGAGACCTCACTTCACGGGCAGTTCCCGGGGCTTTGGCCTCCTCCAACAGGGCCGGGGTGTCCTCTACCTTCTAAGATCTCGCTCACGGCGGCACCACAGACGGAGACCCAAATGTGTCTGCAGAGCCCACCCTGACCACTGTATAAGTGTATACTCCCCCAAGACCCCTTGTATCACCCCCACTGTCTTGTTATAGAAAACACCCACATCAGCCCAGGCACAATGGCTCACACCTGTGGTCCCAGCACTTTGGGAGGCTGAGGTGGGAGGATCACTTGAATAGAGGAGGTGGAGACCAGCCTGGGCAACATAGTGGGACCCTGGCTGTACAACAGATATATATGAGCCAGGCACGGTGGTGCCTGTGGTCCCAGCTACTTGGGAGGCTGAGGCAGAATTGCTTGAGCACTGGAGGTGGAGGCTGCAGTGAGCCGTGATCACACCACTGCACTCCAGCCTTGGTGACAGAGCAAGACCCTGGGTCAAAAACAACAAAACACGAGAAAGCACACAAGGCAGCTCTTGGAAGTAGATGCATCACACTGACAGGGGCCACGGCTGGGCAGAGGGTCCCAGAGAAGGAACGTCTATCTCATGGGCTCAGCACTTTCTGCAGCTGCCCTAAGACCTCATGGTCTTCGGGGTCTTTATAGGAAAGACACCTCTTTTCAGCATCTGGTCCCAGAGAAGTGTCCCCTCAGTCCCTGGGAAGTGGCCCTGGGCAGTGGGCGGGCCGTTAGCCTGAAGCTGCCTCCGGGGGCCCTCCAGGGGATGACTTTGCCTCTAGAACTGTGGTCCTGGCTCCTAGAGTGGCGGAGAGCCTCCAGCGTGACTGCTCCCAGGCCTCCTGTGGGGCTGAGCCCTGCTTGGATAAGAGGAAGTTTCGTTTTCTAAGCTCAGTGGTGGAAGAAACCAGGAGCCGTGCTGAGCTTGTTGCCCCGGTGGCGGCTCCCCTCTGTGGGGCAAAAGCGGGGGCTGCGCTGGGCTCCTTGTGAGGAGGAGGACGAAGTCCGGCCTGTCCCGGAGCCCCTCAGGCAGAGACCCTCCTTCCGGCAGTTTGCTCAGCCTTGATCCATGTAGGGGCTCCCTGGGGTCCTTGCAGGTGGCGGCCAAAGCCCTGGAGATGGGCCTGTTTGGCGCATATTTCAACGTGCTCATCAACCTGAGGGACATCACAGACGAGGCATTTAAGGACCAGGTGAGCAGGAGGCAGGTGTGGTGCCCGGACCCCACGTGGGGGCCTGGATTCACAGCCTCAGGGTGATTGCCGACTGGCCGTGGGCAGTGGGGGTCGGAGGTTGCTGCCCAGCAAGCTGGGCTGAAGACTGGAACTCCCAGACCCCTCTTTCCCTGTGTCCATCAGATCCACCATCGTGTTTCCAGCCTCCTGCAGGAAGCCAAGACCCAGGCTGCACTGGTGCTGGACTGCTTGGAGACCCGGCAGGAGTGATGGTGCGGGAGGCCTCTCCGGGCTTTGTGGCCCCTCCCTCGCCCAGCCCCAGAGGGCAGAGCTGTGACCTCGGTGGGGACACAGCTTGTTCGTGTGGGGCCCGGAGTATAGGTGGGCAGGCAGCGGGGCATCGCCTGGGAATGGAGGCGCTGGCAGGGACAGACGGCCCCTTAGGCCCATGCGATCTCCAGTAAAGTTTTGGCACCAAACCTGTGTTGTGTGTTGGTGGTTTTGGGGGCAGGGCTGAGAGCTGAGCTGCGGGTCTTGGGGCAGGAGCAGGACACATGGTCAGTGGCCCATGGGAGCCAGGGTTGGAGGGAATGGGGTCGCAGCGTGAGGAGACAGACCTCAGTGCCAGGGTCCCCAGACACCCAGTGCAGCCCACAGTGGGCAGGGTCACAGGTATTCAGAGCACCTGGGGTTCAGTGCAGGTCCCTGGGCTGTGAGGCCCGTTGTCTGAGGGAAAGGGGCCCTGGTTCTGTGCATGGGACAGAAACCCCAGGGACAGCAGGACCTTCGACGCTGGAAGGATAGCCTCGCTTCCCAGGTGCAGCTCCCGGCAGGTCCGGACAGTTCCACAGAGCACGGTACTGGCCCTGTCCTCAGTTCCCATCCACCCTTCAACCAGTGGCTCCTGGGAGACTTTTCCTCCCTGCCCGGCCAGCCTCCTGTCTCCAAAGAAGTTCTCCATTAAAAAATAATTTAACAAATCACTATACTCTCAAATTACTTCCAGATGGACTATTACATGTGACAGACAACGTATGAATGTATTTGTTAGTCAGCACTGCAGGATATTAAAAAGAAGATTACTGTGTCCTTGAGGGAAGCAGAAAACTCAAATGCCTTATTGGAGAGATTTCCCATTCTGAAAATAGAACATACTTGTTCGTGAAAAAAGATGTCATCATCCAAGACAAATGACAAGAATCCTACAGGGAGAAAAAACACCCAAGGTGTGTGTGGGTACAGGGCCATGATCACTCAGCATGAAAGGTTCCTACACATCCGGCCGGCAGGGGGCGACAGGGAGGGGGTGCCGGGGAGGGGAGACTGGGAGGGGGTGCCGGGGAGGGGGTGCCAGGAGGGAACGCCGGGGAGGGGAGGCCGGGGAGGGAACGCCGGGGAGGGGAGGCCGGGGAGGGAACGCCGGGGAGGGGAGGCCGGGGAGGGAACGCCGGGGAGGGGAGGCCGGGGAGGGAACGCCGGGGAGGGGAGGCCGGGGAGGGGAGGCCGGGGAGGGAACGCCGGGGAGGGGAGGCCGGGGAGGGGAGGCCGGGGAGGGAACGCCGGGGAGGGGAGGCCGGGGAGGGAACGCCGGGGAGGGGAGGCCGGGGAGGGAACGCCGGGGAGGGGACGCCGGGGAGGGGAGGCCGGGGAGGGAACGCCGGGGAGGGGAGGCTGGGATGGGAGACGGAATGCTGGGGAGTGGGGAGAGGAGACAACGCTCGGGAGGGGAGGAGGGGAGGAGGGGAGGCGGGGAGGCGGGGAGGCGGGGAGGCGGGGAGGCGGGGAGGCGGGGAGGCTGGGAGGGGAGATGGGGGAACGCTGGGAGGGGAGGCGGGGAAGGAACGCTGGGAGGGGAGGCGGGGAGGGGAGGCGGGGAGGGGAGGCGGGGAGGGGAGGCGGGGAGGGGAGGAGGGGAGGCGGGGAGGGGAGGAGGGGAGGCGGGGAGGAGGGGAGGCGGGGAGGCGGGGAGGCGGGGCGGGGAGGAGGGGAGGCGGGGAGGCGGGGAGGCGGGGCGGGGAGGCGGGGAGGGGAGGTGGGGAGGGAACGCTGGGGCGGGGAGGCGGGGAGGCGGGGAGGCTGGGAGGGAACGCTGGGGCGGGGAGGCTGGGAGGGGAGACTTGGGGAGGGAACGCTGGGGAGGGGACTCAGGAGGGGAGGCTGGGAGGGGACATTTGTGAGGGGACATTTGTGAGGGGACATTGGTGTTGGGATGGTGAGGGGACATTTGTGAGGGAGCATTGGTGTTGGAACAATGAGGGGACATTTGTGAGGGGACATTGGTGTTGGGATGGTGAGGGGACATTTGTGAGGGAGCATTGGTGTTGGAACAATGAGGGGACATTTGTGAGGGGACATTGGTGTTAGGATCGTGAGGGAACATTTGTCTGGGGACATTGGTGTTGGGACAATGAAGGGGACATTTGTGAGGGGACATTGGTGTTGGGACCGTGAGGGGACATTTGTGAGGGGACATTTGTGAGGGGACATTGGTGTTAGGATGATGAGGGGACATTTGTGAGGGGACACTGATGTTAGGACCGTGAGGGAGGGGACATTTATGTTAGGACTGTGAGGGAGGGGACATTTGTGAGGGAACATTGGTGTTGGGACCATGAGGGGACATTTGTGAGGGACGCTGGTGTGGTATAATTGGTGAAGGGCCAATGGTGAGCGGCAATTGCCAGGTGGAGCTGTGGGGTAGAGCCTGTAGGTAGCTGGAAGTCCCTTCCAGTGGGACTGATGTTCCTGCCCTGCAGGGTCCGAGGCTGCACACGTGGGAGCTGGCACGAGAGAGGGGAGCGCCCTCTCCCTGCAGAGGCCCGGGCAGCTCCTGTAGGCGGAGCTTGTGCACCTGCAGGGGCCTCTGCCTCCCTCCACCTGCAGGACCCGCGGTGTTCACCTGGAGCACAGAGATCTGAGGGCTGACACTCAGGGCGCAGGGGCTTAGCAAAACAGGCGGGCCTCTTCTGCGTCTCCTGGTGGCATTTGCGTAGTTTTTTTGTGGGATGGGAAAAGGAGGAGAGGAAGAGAAAATAACTGACGTACTCCTCTGGAGCTGCAGGCTGTGTGGTCAGATGACAGAGTGGTGGAGTATGAAGAAAAGAGTGAGTCTTCTCAAAGGACAACAAAGTTTCAGGGTATCCAGAGTGAATTGTATTCCCCCGGTTTCACATGTTGACTCCTAACCCTGACCCTGACCCTGACCCTGACCCTGATCCTGATCCTGATCTTGACCCTGACCCTGATCTTGACCCTGATCCTGATCTTGACCCTGATCCTGATCTTGACCCTGATCCTGATCTTGACCCTGATCCTGACCCTGACCCTGATCCTGACCCTGATCCTGATCCTGATCTTGACCCTGATCCTGACCCTGACCCTGATCTTGACCCTGACCCTGATCTTGACCCTGACCCTGATCTTAACCCTGACCCTAACCCTGACCCTAACCCTGACCCTGACCCTGACCCTGACCCTGACCCTGATCTTAACCCTGATCTTGACCCTGATCTTGACCCTGATCTTGACCCTGATCTTGACCCCGATCCTGACCCCGACCCTGACCCTAACCCTAACCCTGACCCTAACCCTGATCTTAACCCTGATCTTAACCCTGATCTTGACCCTGATCTTGACCCTGATCTTGACCCTGATCCTGACCCCGACCCTGACCCTAACCCTAACCCTGACCCTAACCCTGACCCTGATCTTAACCCTAACCCTGACCCTGACCCTGACCCTGACCCTGATCTTAACCCTGACCCTGATCTTAACCCTGACCCTGACCCTGATCTTGACCCTGATCCTAACCCCGACCCTGATCCTAACCCCGACCCTGATCCTAACCCCGACCATGATCCTGATCCTAACCCCTGACCCCTAACCCCGATCCTAACCCCTAACCCCTAACCCCGATCCTAACCCCTAACCCCGATCCTAACCCCAACCCCTAACCCCGATCCTAACCCCAACCCCTAACCCCGATCCTAACCCCTAACCCCGATCCTAACCCCTAACCCCTAACCCCTAACCCTGATCCTAACCCCTAACCCTGATCCTAACCCCGATCCTAACCCCGATCCTAACCCCGACCCTAACCCCTAACCCCTAACCCTGATCCTAACCCCGATCCTAACCCCGATCCTAACCCCGACCCTAACCCCTAACCCTGATCCTAACCCTGATCCTAACCCCGATCCTAACCCCTAAACCTGATCCTAACCCCTAAACCTGATCCTAACCCCGATCCTAACCCCGATCCTAACCCCGATCCTAACCCCGATCCTAACCCCTACCCCTAACCCCTAACCCCTACCCCTAACCCCTAACCCCTAACCCCTAACCCCTAACCCCTAACCCCTACCCCTACCCCCTACCCCCTACCCCCAACCCCTAACCCCTAATCCCTAACCCCTACCCCTAACCCTAACCCCTAACCCCTACCCCCTACCCCCACCCCTAACCCCTAACCCCTAACCCCTAACCCCTACCCCTGATCCTAACCCCTACCCCTGATCCTAACCCCGATCCTAACCCCTAACCCCTAACCCTGATCCTAACCCCGATCCTAACCCCTAACCCTGATCCTAACCCCTAACCCTGATCCTAACCCCGATCCTAACCCCTAACCCCGATCCTAACCCCTAACCCCGATCCTAACCCCTAACCCCGACCCTAACCCCTAACCCCGACCCTAACCCCTAACCCCTAACCCTGACCCTAACCCCTAACCCTGATCCTAACCCCTAACCCCTAACCCCTAACCCCTAACCCCTAACCCCTAACCCCTAACCCCTTACCCTGATCCTGATCCTGATCCTGATCCTGATCCTGATCCTGATCCTAACCCCTTACCCTGACCCTGACCCTGATCCTGATCCTGATCCTGATCCTAACCCCTTACCCTGACCCTGACCCTGATCCTGATCCTAACCCCTTACCCTGACCCTGATCCTGATCCTGATCCTAACCCCTAACCCCTAACCCCTTACCCCTAACCCCTAACCCTTTACCCCTAACCCCTAACCCTTTACCCCTAACCCCTTGCCTCTTACCCCTTACCCCTAACCCCTTACCCCTAACCCCTTACCCCTAACCCCTTACCCTGACCCTGATCCTAATCCCTAACCCCGATCCTAACCCCTAACCCCTAACCCCGATCCTAACCCCTAACCCCTAACCCCAAGCCCCAAGCCCCAAGCCCCAAACCCCAAACCTCTGGATGTGACCTTGTTTGGAAATGGGGTCTTTGCAGATGCAGTGAGCTCAGGTGAGATCATCCTGGAGCAGGGTCCAGTGTGACTGGGGTGAGGTTATCTTGGAATAGGCTGAGCCCTGGGCCAGTGTGACTCCAGTGAGGTCATCCTAGAGTAGGCTGAGCCTTGGTCCACTGTGACTCTGGTGAGCTCATCCTAAAACAGGCTGAGCCCTAGTCCAGTGTGACTCGAGTGAGGTCATCCTAGAATAGGCTGAGCCCTGGTCCAGTGTGACTCGGGTGAGCTCATCCCGGAATAGGCTGAGCCTTGGTCCAGTGTGACTCAAGTGAGGTCATCCCAGAATAGGCTGAGTCTTGGTCCAGTGTGACTCGGGTGAGCTCATCCCAGAATAGGCTGAGCCCTGGTCCAGTGTGACTCGGGTGAGCTCATCCCAGAATAGGCTGATCCCTGGTCCAGTGTGACTCCAGTGAGGTCATCCTTGAGCAGGCTGAGCCTTGGTTCAGTGTGACTCGGGTGAGCTCATCCCAGGATAGGCTGATCTCATCCCAGGATGGGCTGATCTCATCCCAGGATGGGCTGATCTCATCCCAGGATAGGCTGATCTCTGGTCCAGTGTGACTCGAGTGAGGTCATCCTGGAATAGGCTGAGCCCTGGGCCAGTGTGACTCGAGTGAGGTCATCCTAGAGCAGGCTGAGCCTTGGTCCACTGTGACTCTGGTGAGCTCATCCTGGAATAGGCTGAGCCCTGGTCCAGTGTGACTCGGGTGAGCTCATCCCGGAATAGGCTGAGCCCATCCCGGAATAGGCTGAGCCCATCCCGGAATAGGCTGAGCCCTGGGCCAGTGTGACTCGGGTGAGCTCATGCCAGGATAGGCTGATCTCAGCCCGGGATAGGCTGATCTCAGCCCGGGATAGGCTGATCTCAGCCCGGGATAGGCTGATCTCATCCCAGGATAGGCTGATCTGTGGTCCAGTGTGACTCGAGTGAGGTCATCCTGGAATAGGCTGAGCCCTGGTCCAGTGTGACTCAGGTGAGGTCATCCTGGAATAGGCTGAGCCCTGGTCCAGTGTGACTCAGGTGAGGTCATCCCAGAATAGGCTGAGCCCTGGTCCAGTGTGACTCGGGTGAGCTCATCCTGGAATAGGCTGATCTCTGGTCCAGTGTCTCGGGTGAGCTCACCTTAGAGCAGGCTGAGCCTTGGTCCAGTGTGACTCTGGTGAGCTCATCCTAAAATAGGCTGAGCCCTGGCCCAGTGTGACTCGGGTGAGCTCATCCCAGGATAGGCTGAGCCCTGGCCCAGTGTGACTCGGGTGAGCTCATCCCAGGATAGGCTGAGCCTTGGTCCAGTGTGACTTAGGTGAGGTATTCTAGAGCAGGCTGAGCCTCAGTCCAGTGTGGTGACTTGTATCCAGGAGCTCAGGAACCCTGGGATGCTGGGGAGAGGCCGGGGCAGGCCCTTCTGTAGCCCTCCAGAGGAAGCATGGCCCGGCTGACGCCTCCAGAGCTGTGGCCGATATTGGTAGTTGTTCAAGCTGTGTCTGTGGTGCCCTGTGATGGCCGCCAAGCCCACTCCTACCAGGTCAGCACCTGCCTGTGGAGCCTCTGGTTCACTGTGGTGCTCCTGAGCTGAGCCTGAAGGACTCTGGGGGTCTGAACAGCAAAAACTCACTGAGATCTCCACACAGTACAAAACAAGCTCAGAAGCTGCTGTCTCCCGTCTAGTGTTAATCATGCGTCCACCCACAGAAGACCCTCAGCTATGGTGACACTTCTTAGAGCACTTTGGGCCTGGCTGGGGATGGAGGGAGAGTTTGCTGATCAAGGCTGTGGGGTCTGCACAGGCGGGGTCAGCCAGCACCTGCAGTTGATGTCCTAGGAGGACAGGGCTGGGCCCGGGGGAGCCATTGACCCTGGTGGGCGAGCGACAGCTGCAGTGTTTCCCTCCTGGCCACAAGACACCTTTGAGGTCTCTCCTGAGCACAGAAGCTCGCAAGCAGGCACGCAGTGGGTTCAAAGCCTTTATTGGGTCAGGGCTTGCTCCGGAGCTCGGGCCAGGTAGGTCAGGAGCCTTGGGATGGCTGCAGGGGGAGGGAGGCCGGGCAGCCTGCGGAGGGCCTGGGGAGACCTGGGGCTGGGCGGGGGCTGGGGCTACGGGGACCCCATGGGAGGAGCTGGAGAGGCGCGGGCCCAGGGCGTCCTCCGAGTGAGCAGCGGTGCTGGCCATGTGGGACCCGGGCCCGCTTAGCACCATGGACGGGGTGGGCTCACGACCCTTGACTGCGGGGCCCGGGCGGCGGCGCTAGCAGATCCAGCGGATGAAGCGGTCGAAGAAGCCGGGTTGCGCCAGGCTGTCGTAGTCCTTCTCGCGGAACACGGCGGCGCGGTCGCCCAGGCTGAGAGTGGTGAGCACGTCCATGTCCACGTCGCTGCCCAAGGCCAGCACGGTGGGTACCACGTTCTGCTTGCGCATGGAGTGCGCCGACTCGTGCAGACTGTCGTTGCCCGTGACGCCGTCCGTGAGGAACACGAAGGACAGCTCTGCGTGCCTCCGGGCCCCGCCACGCGGGCTGCGTACGATGGCATTGATGGCGTGCACCACTCCTGCGCCCACGTGCGAGAAGGAGTTCAGGTATTGCGTGGTCTCCAGCGCCTCGTGGATGGCCGTGAGGTTGTGGCTCAGCGGGAAGGCCACCTGCTGCTCGCCGGGGCCACCAAACTGCAGCAGCGCCACCCGTGCGTTGAGAGGGTCGTCGTCCCTCCGGGCCAGTGTCAGCCGCCGCGCCACCTGCTCCACGAAGCGCCGGGCCTTGTGGAAGTTCTGCTCACCCAGCCGCTCGGAGCCGTCCAGCAGGAAGACGATGTCCACGGGCCGCTGCGTGCACTGTGCCACGGACAGCTCTGTGGGGAGACGCAGGTGCGGGCTGGGCGGAGGGGAGGTTGGCAGGACCGGGCGGGCCCCAGCCCTGCACCTATGCCCTTCCATTCGCACCCTGCCTGCAACCCCACAGACCACTGGGCTCTGCGGGGGCGTTTCTGCAGGGCAGCCCTGGGTGTGTGTCCTCAGCCCAAGCCTCTCTGAGGCGGTACTCCTGGGAGCCGCCATCTCCTCTGCTGGTGCTCCCAGGCCTGAGACCCTGATTCAGGCCCCAGGCCCTGTCCACCTGCTGAGCGCCATCCCTGCACAGGCTGCCCTCCTGGGAGGGAAGGGGCCCAAAGCATCCTTTCATGGCTCAAGAATTTGCTGCCCACAAAAGGGCCACTGTCTGTGTGGTGTGGGAGGGACTTAAGGAGGACCCTGGCTCTGACACCCCCCAGCCTGACCCCTCACTTGCTGGGTCCCAGAGCTGCTCAGAACACCTAGCGCTGGTTGGGCCACGTCCCTCCCGGAAAGACCGGGAGCACCTGACTCTTCTGATTGGCCATGGTGGGGAGCAGTGGGCACAGGGGCAGCCAGACCTTCTGTGGCAGCCCAGGTGGGCTCTGCCCTATGACTCTGTTACCAAGCGGGGCCCCCACCTGCCTGGGTGGTCACCAGCCCTGGGCACTGGGGACAGCTTGGGGGCCTGGCCATAGCCACAACCCAGGCCAGGCCGCCCACCACACGTGTGGGTGTCACGTGGGGCCAGAGACCACAGGACAGGACACGGACAGTCCTTGCGTGGACCTGGCCCTGTGTCCTCACCAGGACCTCAGCTCCTGGGATGGGGGGGGAGGGACAGAGCCAGTTTCCCCAAGGGTGTCTGCTTCTCAGCCCAACCCCTGGACGTCGTCACAGCTGGTACATGGACCCCCAGGAATGCACACAGAGGACCCTGACCCGAAACTCGGTTTCCGGGGTCCCTGGAAGTGCAACGGTGCAGCCCCACAGGTAGTGAGCAAAGCTCTGAACACAGCAGGGTGACCTCAGGCTCCACTGCAGCCTTCACAGAAGGCTTGAGACAGACCTTGTCTGAGCACGCACGAGCTGGCAGATGGGGTTCCCTCAGTGAGCTTATGAGTGACGCAGCTTATTCAGTGAAAGGAAGGGCAGCCTCCCTGTTAAGGCCACACCTGGGAACCGGCTTAAATGTCCAGAAACTCCTCAGGTACTGCTGGGCTTCCCAAACCCCCTCAAAACTAATAACATTTTCACTGCTGTCACCACACACACGGAGACAGACATGCACGGGGCGGCTGGTTTTGGGGGGTCTCTCTCCATCAGTGTCTGTGGGGCCTGGTGGAGACGGGGAAGCTGTGTGGGCCGTCCAGGCACAGGGAGGCTGAGGGTGTCGGGATGTCTGTGGACTCTGCTCTCCTCCTTCTGTGGAGGATCCTTCATCCCCACAGTGGGAAGCCCAGCCTGGCCTGCCCTGTGCAGTGGGTGTGGGGACGAGAACCTGGCCATGAGAAATGGTCACAGCCCTGCCCGGCAAGAGCCCAGCCTGGATGAGGGCTCCTGCAGTTGGAACGTCGGGGTCAGCTCGCTGTGGGGCTGTGCCCTTTGGATGGTGATCCCTGCCGCTCCCCAACATTGTGGCCCCTGGGGTTCTCTGCTCAGTCCTCCGAGGACCGCAGAGGTTGTACCTGGTGGATGCTCCCTCGACTGTGCTTTTGGGGACCCAGAGGTTGGGGTGGAAGGGTGCAGACACCCCGGGCTTGGGGCTGCTGGCAGGCAGGCGTGGCCATTCGCCCTACTGTGCATGACACCAGCCCAGATACGTCATGGTGCCAGGACTGCCAGCTTCCCTCAGGACTATCTGCTGCCCAACCCGAAGCCTTCACCTGCCACCAGGTGGGCCGTGAGCGCCCCCAAGTCACCATGGATGGGATTAGTGCCCACACCCAGCGAGGCTCACCAGCCTCTGGGGCCTGTTTCTGAGGCTCCACTGGAACCTGGTGCTGGAACATTCTCCAGCACCTGGGCAGCACCCTCCCTCAGCCCCATCCCAGACGCACGGCAGCCCAGCTGGGCCGCTAAGTAAGGGCCTCCAAAGACTTCCACGCCCAAACCCTGGAGCCTGCAAGGGTGACCTGATGCGGCAAAGAAGGACTCTGCAGACGGGAGTGAGTTAAGGGTCTTGCGAGGTCATTCTGGACTTGGGGTGGGCCTTAAATTCAATGACTGGTGTTCTTATAAAGAGAGCGGCCACAGGAAGACGGAGGAGAGACTGGAAGATGCAGCCGCAGCAAGGGACACGGTGGCCACCAGCGTGGGAAGAGGCCGGGAGCTGCCCCAGAGCCCCTGGAAGGACTGTAGCCCCGCTGACCCCGATTCCAGATCTCTGGCCTCCACTGAGAGCCAGCCTGTGGGGGGCAGCCCTGGGAAGCTAGTGTGGCAGGGAGAGCCTGGCTGGGCGGGCGGCCGAGCTTTAGCAGAGGGCCAGCGCGGTCTCGGGGTCCCCCACGATGTCCCTGTGCACCAGCTTAAAGGTGTCAATGAACAGCTCCATCCAGTCCTGCCGCTCTACCCCGGTGGCGAACTTGGCCCGCTCGGCGGTGTAGACCAGCACGGCCACCAGCTGGGAGTAGGCGGCCGGGTCCTGCGTGAGCTCCGTGGCGTTTAGCAACTGTTGGATCAGGGGGATGGTCCTGGGGAAGGTGGCGTCCGGCCCCTCTTCCGTGCGGAGGAAGGTGACCGGGGGCTCGCCGCCAGGCCACGGTGCATCTGCAAGGGAGCGTCCAGAGAAGACTGTAAGGCCTGCGGTGGGCGTCGGCCCAGAGCTCCTCCTCGGGCGGCCGCTCAGCGAGGCCAGAGTGAAGAGTGGCATTTGGGCTGGCGAGTCGGTAGAGGAGACGCAGGTGGAGCGGGTGTGTGGCTCGGCCTTGGCAGGAGGCGTGGGGGCAGTGAGCACAGGGACAGGAAGCTGGCAGGGAGCTAGGAGAGGAGACCCGCACGGTGGCACCTTTGGGGGACACCACGGACCCCGAGAAAACCTTTCAGCACAAAACAGCTCCATCCAAACCTGCGCCGGAGACACGCCAGACTCCAGTAGGGCTTCCAGTGCCGCAGGCCCCATCACCAGGAAGACCCCAGCCACCCATCAAGAGCCCGCCTGAGAAAGCTTGCGGTGGCAAACCCTCCCTCAGCCTTTCTGGGATGAGTCCTCTACACCCAGAATTGTCTTCCCCTGAGCAGACCTGGGCTCTGCAACGTCTCTGCCTTTCCTTTCCACTGAGTGGAGCTCAGGTTACGCTGTGGCCCCTATGCAGCTCTTATCGGTGAGTGGGCCCCGCCCTGACTGCCTTCAGCTGCGTCCGGTTTGTTTCTCCAGCCCCCTCTGGTCCCCACGCAACTGAGAACTCCACAGGCCTGGTGCAGGCCCAGGGTGGCTGGGCTTTGGGGTGGACAGGGCTGTCTGGAGAAAGCCAGGGCCAGGCCACACAGCCAGTGGTGTCCACCCAGTGCCCGGGAGGGCCGAGGAGGATGCCTGGCCGTGTGGGCTGGTGAAAGCCGATTTAACACTGTCCCTGCTGTATCTCCTGGAGCCACAAGGTCGAGTTCACTTTGAAACTGGAAACAGCTGGAAAGGAGGATGAGCTCTGAGTGTCAGGGACGAGGTGTCAGGGAGGGGAGGGGTTCTGCCAGGGCTGCTCCCACTCACTGTCAGGTCCTGGAGGCCTCAGAAGAGGCCAGAGCTTCAAGGGCCTCCGTGTCCTCCCTGGCTGCTTTCCCTGTGGTCCTCTGGTGGCCTGAGTGACCCACTCCCAGGAGGGAGAACGGGCTGACCCCATGTCACCGTCTTGGGAGGAGCCACCATGGGACCCTACGAGGCCCACGTCACCCTGAGGCCAGAACCAGAGAGAGCACGAGAAAAGAAAAGTGCAGGCTGATGTGGCCGATAAGCGCAAACCCTCAGGCAGGGATCAGCGAATCAGGGCCCACGTGCATAAACAGGGCCACACACCACAGCCAGGTGGGTTTATCCCAGGCACGCAGGGCTGGCTCAACATTGGAAATTCAGTGACACTCAACGGGCTAGCTAACTCCCAACTACAATGATAGGCTAAAGAGGAAAGGTCACGTGACATCCACAGACGCAGAGAAAGGACCTGACAAGACGCAGCACCCACCCACTCACGATAGAACCTGGAGTGGAGGGGAAGCCACAGCGGCCACTCACACTGGACCCCGGAGTGGAGGGGAAGGCCTCCATCTGATAGAGAGCAAAGCACCCAGGGTGACCATCGCCATGTCGCCCATGATGGGGTCCCGAGACTTCGCTGCCTTGTCACGAACGAGGGGCTGGGTGGAGGAGCCAAGGTCTGGTTCCTGCCCTCAGGGTCCAGCTGCCCCTGGTGCTGATGCGGCCCTGGTGGACCCTGGGGGAGGACGCCTGCACCTCGGCGGCAGAAGCACAGCCCACTGTTGTGGGGCCAGAGGCTGCCCGCCTCCTGAAAGGCAGCCAGACCCAGGTGCAACCCCTAGGTTCTCTGTCGGAGCACGTGTGGGGAACCTCGGCTCCGAGTCCACGGCTCCTCCCCTGGGGCAGCCTCAGGGCCTGTGAATGTGCTCAGTGGCCCAGCTCACCCACCGGGAGCTCCCCATGGAACGCCCGAATGCACACCGTGACCCGGGTGCTGAGGAAGCGCTGACTTCGTACCACAGACCCCGAGGTTTCCTCCCTGTGGTCCTCCAGGACGGACCCTCCCACCCTGTCTTCATGGCGTCCCCACCCTGACACTCCTCGAGGGGACGGCTCACTGAGGGGGACTCAGCTCCTAACGCCCCCGGGGACCTCCTGTGGGCCCAGGTACGGTGCAGCAGTGCACCATGGGGGCAGCACCACGTCCAGCAGAGCCTGGACGGCACCCCCAGCCCTGGGCACCCCCAGCTCCAGCTTCACACCCACGTGGGCCACATCCGGGTCATGGTCTCCCCCACTCCCAGAGATGAGAGCCACAGCCGCAGCTCCGAGGCAGGCCAGGGTTGGAGCAAGACCTGCTGGTGGGTGTCGGTGCTTCCGCCCCAGGATGGTTTCACTCACTGAATCCAGGGCTTCCTCCGCGTGGCACATGCACGGCCGGCCCATGGTGGGCCTTCAAGACCAGCAGTCACACGCCGAGCACAGCGCCAGGCTAGCAGCACCCGGACCATGACCTCGTGATGCTGTTCCTGCGTTCCCGGGAGCCTGCCTTCCCCGAGCCCCTCCTCCCCTGTGCTGCCATCCTGGGGCCATCTCACTAAGGAGCAGCCTCCGCAGTGGCTCCGCTGCCCCCCGGGTCCCTGCACGGCCCCTCCCCCAGCCCAGCCCTCGAGGAGGAAGGACACCAGGGCTGCTTTGCTAGTCTGGGGTGGTGGCTCAGGGTGCCCTGCATTACCTGTTTGGCAGGGAAGGTCTGGGCACACGATCTGAGGGTCTGGAAGAGAGGAGAGAGGCCGGGCCAGGGTCAGTCCCTAGGGAACCCTCAGCGGCCGTTCACTGATCTGCCTAGACAGGCTCAGGGTGCAGCTGGCCTCCGCCCTGCAGCCCCGAGAGGGCCCGACCCCTTCCTACCCACAGCCCAATATCCTGGGCTGCACATTCGTCCCTCAGGTGAGGGGTGTCCCTGGGGCTCACGCTAGACAGCGGCTGGGGCCTGCTGCTCCTCGGCCGACTGCCCCGCGCCCACACGCTCACCGGGGCAGAGGACGTCCTCCATGTCATCGATGAACTTCTCGGCGACCAGGTCGGAGAACAGCGTCATGTTGCGCACCTGCTGCGGCTTGTCGCAGGCGATGGAGTAGAGGTTCTCGCTCTCGTGCTTCTCGTGGAACATGTCCCCGATGCCGATGGCCGTCACTGTGACGTCGCGGTCACACAGGGCCCGCAGGTTGAGGTCGTCGTCCCGAGGGTCGTGGCGCCCGTCCGTGATGACCACCGCAAACACGCGTGTCTTCTGGCGCCGGCTCTCCTTGATGAGGCGGTCGTAGGCAAACTTGAGGGCCGAGGGTGTCCAGGTGCCGCCCGCAATCCACTCGAGGTTCTTGACAGCCTCCTTGAAGCTCGACAGGGAGTCGATACGTTCGTCGTCCAGCTGGATGGCCTCAAAGGTGCCCTCGTGGCTGTACTGCACCACTCCCACACGCGTCCCTGCAAGCCGCACGCGTGAGGGCGTCGCCAGAGGCCTCGGGGTCTGGGGCATCCCCAGCCATGCAGAGGCCCTCGTTGGAGGGACGCGTCTGGACTTCTCCCATCTCATCGCCTCCCACGCCCCGCCCGGCCCCCCTGCAACGCTGCGCCCACCCCTGCCCCGCTGACCTGTCTCGGACTTGGGGTCCTTAGCGATGGCACCCAGCCTGTTGACCACGTTGATGACGAAGTTCTTCTCCAGCGTGAAGTTGGTGTACCCGATGCTCTCGGAGCTGTCGATGACGAAGACCACGTCCAGGGCGCCACAGCGCTTCTCGCAGTCTGGGGGGGTGGCAGGGTCATCGGGGGGTACCGCGGAGACCTCAGACCCTAGGGCCAGGTGCACATGCGGGACCCAGCCCTCCCTCCCTCCGCCCGGTGCGTGGGCCCCGACCCTGCCGTGGGCAGTGCCTCACCGCAGCACCCGCAGGTCTCCCTCACGTAGGTCATGACGTCACACTCCTGCAATGCACACGGCAGGCAGGGCAGTCCCCCCGGGGCCCCAGAAGAGTTTCCACAGCAAGGTCCTGGCCTGGGGGCCCCGGGACATTCCAGCCCACGTGTGGAGGCAGCCATGCAGGGAGGCTGGCGGGTCCTGTCCCTGCCAACCTCGCTGCCACCCTCCTCCCCCGACCAAGCTTGCTCTCTGACCTTGCCAGCTGACCTTCCCCCACCCCTGCTGCTCTTGGTGTCTAGTTTTGGCAGGAGAAGGACACTGGTTCTGCCCCATGTGACACCTACCGTGAGGCCGGGGTCTCCAGGGGGGCCGGGCTCACCCTGGGGAAGGAAGGATGAGGCTGAGACTCTGGGTCCAAGGCTGGGTGGCTGAGTCTCTCCCAGGCCACTGCCCGCTGACACGTGGGTCCACCGTGGGCAGAACCACGAGGCTTGGGTGTGCATTGGCCTGGCAGGTCGGGGGGAGGGCATGGGGACTGGCCAGCCACCTACCTCGGGTCCTGGGACTCCTCTTGGCCCCCGAGGGCCTGGCTCACCAGGGGGACCAGGATCCGCCTGAGAGGGAACAAGGACAGGTGGGCTTCAGTGGCCACAGGGACAGTCCCTGCACACAGCAGGGCCCCCCGTGCTGTCCCCAACCACGGGTCCTCCCTTGGGGGGGCCTGATAGGTGCAAGGAGTAAGACAAGGCTGTGCCTCCTCCTTCCCTATGCTGGCACCAGAGCTGGAAAGGCCGCGAGTGGCCACTGTCAGAGCCTGGCCCACCAGAGGGGTAGGGGCCTGGCAGAGCTGGGTGTCCCAGAAATGACAGCCAAAACAGCTCATTCCAATCCATGGCTATTCCACCCCATTATCATGTACCCACCAACTCCACGCCCACCCAGCCACCCACCCACTAACCCATCCATCCGTCCACCCAGTCACCCATCCACCCACCCACTAACCTATCCATCCATCCTCTGTCCACCCACCCATCTATCCATCCTCCCACCCACTCATCCATCCATCCGCCCACCTGTCCGTCCGTCCATCAATCCATCCACTCATTCACCTAACCATCCATCCATCCACCCACTCACTCACATACCCATCTATCCACTCATCCACCCATCACCCACCCAACCACCAGCCGTCCATCCTCTGTCCATCGACTGACTCACCCATCCATCCATCTACCCATTTATCCATCCATCTGCCAACCCACTAACTCATTCATCCATCCATCCTCTATGCACCCACCCACCCATCCCCCCACCCATCCCCCCACGCACCTGCTCACCCATACATCTACTCATTCATCCATGTATCCACCCACCCACCCACCCACCCATCCTCTATCCGCCCACTCTTCTATTCACTCATCCACTCATCCATCCACTTGCCCGTCCATCCATCGTTATCCATCCCTTGTTTTGTGCTCACTCAGTTCCAGACCAACTTGCAGCCCTGGTTAAACCCTTGGCCAGGCTAGGGGATTTGGAGGCACAGAGCACCTTCTGGGGGATAACTGTGGGGAGGACGCTGGGGTGGGGATGCTGGGAGGGGTTGCTGTGGGGGATGCTGTGTGTGGGACATTGGGGAGGGGACCTCTGGGGAATGCTGTGTGTAGGAACTCTGAGGAGGATGCCATGTGGAGGCATCTTTGGGGGGAGGGGACTCTGGAGGGGATGCTATGTTGGGGTCGCTGGGGAGGGGACCCTGGTGGGGGATGCTGGGAGGGGACTCGGGGGGGATGTGGAGGGGTCACTAGGGAGGGGACCCTTGTGGGGGATGCTGTGGGGGGGATGTTGGGGGGGTCACTGGGGAGGGGACCCTTTGGGGGATGCCGTGTGGGGGGATGCTGGAGAGGGGACCCTGGGGGATGCTGGAAGTGAGGCTGGGTGGAGGGAGGGGGCCCCTGAGCCAGCCGTCCCCTTTAGGAAGGTGGGGGTGGTGCTCCTGGCTGGGGCCAAGCTGCCTGGCATTCTCCTGTACTCTTAGATGCCACGCTCAGCCTCAGGGCCCCTCCCTGCCTCTGCCCAGCTGCTGTGGCTTTGGGATGGCGACACTCACAGGCTCTCCTTTCTCTCCTTTCCTCCCAGGTTCTCCTTTCAAGCCAAAGTCGCCTCGGCCTCCCTGTGACAGGGAACACATGTTAGCCTAGGACAGAGGAGCTGTCTCTACCCGGGACACCAGTGAGATGTTTATGTGGAAAAATCGATCTGGCATTTTGGGGTCCTTTAAACGGGAGCATCTATGTGGTTTTTTTTGGCAAAGCCTGAACTTTGGTTGGAAAGGGACCAGCCAGTGGCTGACAGCTCCCCCAGAGCTCAGCATAGGTGACATGGCTGGGCCTTGGGGAGCCAGGACCATCCCAAGACAGGGATGGTCCTGTTAGTGACGGTGGGCATTGTGTTCCCAGCAATAGTGGATGGGCGTGCAGACCCCCACCCTGGGTGGGCACAGGTGGCCAGGACCCACACATACCTCGGGGCCGCGTGGGCCGGGCTCGCCTTTTTCTCCCTGCGAAGCAAACAGAAGCCAGGGTGACTCAGCCTCAGATCCCAGTGCTCCTTCCTCCCTCTGGGCAGCTTTCTGCAGCCCCGTTTCCCTCCCTCGCTCATTCACACTCTGGGTGAGGCCACTGTGCTGCATTCTGAGCTGCGCTCTTTTCCTGACGCTGGGCTGGACCTGTCCTTCACTGAGTCACCCAAAGCCTTCCCACCACTCTGTCTGACGCTGGGCTGGACCTGTCCTTCACTGAGTCACCCAAAGCCTTCCCACCACTCTGTCTGACGCTGGGCTGGACCTGTCCTTCACTGAGTCACCCAAAGCCTTCCCACCACTCTGTCTGATGCTGGGCTGGACCTGTCCTTCACTGAGTCACCCAAAGCCTTCCCACCACTCTGTCCCGCAGGGGGGACCTCACACTTTCTTCTGCACAGAGGAGGCCTTGAGGGAACTACTAGGAATCTTCAGGGCCTTTGGGACAATGTCCACCCACTCCTGGGAGCTGCCATCCCAGGCTGTGACTCACGGGTGCTCCTCGGGGTCCTGGGTAGCTGAATCCAGGCCTGCCGGGGTCTCCCTGGAGGAGGACGTTGAGTCAGTCAGCATGGTCATAGGACGGGGTGGGGCTGGGGGGCTGTGCTCAACAGGGCGCAAGGTGCACACTGGGGTGGAAGTGGGCTGGGGGTGCCGTCGAGTTCTGGCTGTGAGCAGAGGCCTGGCAGGGCCAACCTCGCCCCGTCCACCTCCAGTGGGGGCTGGACATGCCTAGAGACCCAGGAGCCTGCCCACACGCGGGGAGTATCCTGCTCAGCCCACGTAGCTGCCCTCAGGCCCTGCCTCAGGAAGGATGTGCCACCCACACCCAAGGGTCACTGCTGCAGAGGAGAGCCAGGGGGCTTCCTGGACCCCGGAGGCATCCCCTCACTCCAGAGCTGAGAACAGGAGGCACAGGCCCGTCCTGAGGCATGTCTGCCGGCAACAGGGTGCCCCAGGCCGGCCCCCTGTCCTGCTCCTCAGGCAGCTGCCCTGAACCCCTAACACATCCTGCTGGGGGAGGGGCACGTACCTTGGGGCCTGGCTGTCCTGAGTCTCCACGGGGTCCTGCATCACCGGGGTCTCCCCGAGATCCCTGAGGGCAGGAGAGAAATCCAGAAGTCAGCACAGGCAGGGACTGGCCATGCCCAGGGGTCACCTGACATGCCCCGTCCAGCCCTGACCACCAGGCCACATGGCCCCAGCTCCTCCTGCTGCCTGTGGGGGCCGTGGACCCCTGTCTTGAGGGTCCCAGCTCCTCCTTTCCCTGTGGCCCATCCAGGCCCTCAGGCCCACCGCCTTGCCCCTGACTCCCCAACCTGGGTCCTTCAGGGCAGGATCGGGGGCTGGTGGGTATGAGGTACTCGGGATCTAGGGGAGCAGGTCCTGGCTTCCGAGGCCAGGCTGTGCTGCCTGGGTTTGCTGTGGGGACAGTGGCTGGCTCCAGGCTGTCCCCACATGGATAGGGAGACCCGCCCGTGGGGTCAGAGGGCACAGGGGCCCCACCTCCAGCCGTGGGGTCAGAGGGCACCGGGGTCCCACCTCCAGCCGTGGGGTCAGAAGGCACAGGCCTCCCGCACTGACACTGACCTGCTTTCCGGGCTCCCCAAGAGCTCCCTGGGGGCCTCTGGGTCCAGGCAAGCCTCGGTCTCCCTGGAAGAAAGGGGAGGAGTTTGGGGTTTTCTTGACTGACAGCGGCACCCTGGAGTCCCCAGTATCAATCCTGTGGACACTGCAGGGCCTCGGGCGTAAGACGGGTCTGGCCCCGGCCCCTATGACCCTCCCGGAGGCTGTGACTCCACTTGACCTTCAGCCCTGAGCACACTGAGTGGAGTAGGCCGGGTTCTGGGTGTAGCCCCTGCCTAAGCACCCCTACCTTGAGTTGCAGCCCTCACCTGGGTCCCCTACTTTGGGGTGCAGCCCCTGCCTGGGCCCCGTTTACCTTGGGGTACAGGTTGCCCTTACTTTGAAGTGCAGCCCTTGCCTGGGTCCCCTACCTTGGGGTGTAGTCCCTTGGCCACCCTACCTTGGGGTGCAGCCACCCTTGGTCCCCCTTACCTTGGGGTGAAGCCCTTGCCTGGGTCCCCTACCTTGGGGTATAGTCCCCTGGCTCCCCTACCTTGAGGTACAGCCCTCACCTGGGCCCCCCTTACCTTGGGGTGCAGTCCTGGCCACCCTACCTTGGGGTACAGCCCTTCTCATCCCCCTTACCATGGGGTACAGCCCCCCTCGGATCCCCTACCTTGGGGTGCGGCCCACCCTGCTCCCCTACCTTGGCTCCTTTGTTGCCAACCTCTCCAGCCAGGCCACGGGGCCCCTCAGGGCCAGGGTCCCCCTGTGGGAAGGGAAGGGAGGCCCCATGGGTCTCAGCTGAGGCCTCCAGCCTGGGTCCCACGTGAGAGGCGGGTGTGGCCGGGGGTTGGGGAAGGGGGCCTGGGAGGAAGGCCCTCGTCTGTCCAGGGGGACATGCAACAGTCGCCCGTTTCACCCATAGCTCCTTCCCGGTGCCTGTAGCTGCCGCTCTGAGCACGGGGTCTCTCGGTCCCCCTGAGGCCACCCACACGTGGGTAGGACCTTGTCCACTTCCCGGGAGGAAGCCCCTTCACCCGATGTCGAGGGGAGCTGGTGGCCGGGGTTTTACCACACAGCCCTTCAGCATCACCCCTGAGGTCACGTGGGTAAGCAATGCCTCAGTGGGCCGGGGGTGTGAGTGGTGCCTCAGTGGGGGCCGGGGGTGAGCGGTGCCTCAGTGGGGGCCGGGGGGTGTGAGTGGTTCCTCAGTGGTGGCCGGGGGTGAGCAGTGCCTGCACAGCTGTGCGGGGTGTGCCTGGGTGGGTCGTGGAGCTTCCTCAGCAGAGAATGGGGTGTGGGGATATCAGGGCTGCGTTCCCAGACTCTGCAGAGAGTGAACTCTGGAGAGTGAGGCCCTGGAGTTCTGTTGTTCTCTGGGAGGAATGGGGTTGGGGCCCTCATCAGCAGGGCCCATGGGCACCACAGTGAGACCCCGTGGTGCCTCCACACGAGGACTCACCTTCTCCCCCTTGGCGCCATCGCTGCCTGGGCTGCCCTTGGTGCCGGGGTCTCCCCTGCGCCCCTGCAGAGAACAGGCGTGTGGGTGAGGGAGGGGGCTGAGTTCAAGCCCAGAGCCCCTGGAGGGTGGGGGCTGTGCCGGGGCCGATGCTCCTTCTCTACAGGAGGGCTCTGGCTTTGGCACCTGGGACCTCGATCCCCGGGCTCCTTCCCAACAGCGTCAGCCTGCGCTGGTGGCTCTGTTGCCAGCCCTCGTCCCTTTGCTGCGTCGGTCCCGCCCATGCCGAGGATTTAGGAATGATCTGGGGAGGCTCCAGGGGAGTTGGATGTCTGGTGAGTGGCGTTTTAGGTGATGGGCTGGGGCCCGGTGGGGACCTGGTGCCGTCCAGTCACTGTGGTCACTCCCAGGCAGGCCCCATGCTCAGACAGAGTCCCCTTGGAGTGGTCAGCACTGGGACGGGCCCTGCTCAGCCCTCACAGGATGCCCTGGGCAGCTGGTGCTGGGTTTAGGGAACACCATGGAGGACCTGCCTGGGCTTTCTCTCTAAGTCCAGCTCTGGGGGGTCCCGTGGGGTGGTCCGGGTCCACTTCTTGGGAGGATGGGGGCCTGGCTGTGCCTTGCCAGCAGGGGGTCCTGCCTACAGCCCAGGTGCCCTTCCCCCATGGTCCTCCTCAAGCTGCAAGGAGGATGCCCGGAGCAGGACCCTGAGGCAGGGGCGGGAGGGACTCACCGGCTCGCCTTTGGGTCCTCGGGGCCCAGGCCCGCCCTTGGCTCCTTTCACACCAGGACCTCCTGGGGCTCCATTGTTGCCTTGATACCCCTGAGGAAGGAGAGGACAGCACAGTCACCCAGAGGCAGGGGCCCTGAGGCATGGTCACGCCTGTGTGGTGTGGAGCCCCTACTGTCTTCCAGCGGAATCCGCTTGCCAGGCACGTGGGGGCCCTGCAGGGTCCCCTGGAACTTGTTCAGCCTCGTGAGGAGGGCACAGGTCAGAGGGGCTGGTGGCTCAGGGCACATGGCCTGTTCTTCCTGTCCCTCCCCGTGTCCCCAGAGCCCAATGGGGTGCCATGGTGACAGCAGACACGGTGGCCAGCGTGACTGTTCATCTGGGCCATAGGCATGAGTGTGGCCAGCTCAGCTGCAGGCGAAGAGGCAGAAGGGCTCACCTTGCTTCCCTTGGCCCCGATTTCTCCCGGGGGCCCTCTGCGTCCTGGGCGGCCAGGGTCCCCCTGGAAGGGTTTGCAGAATCAGCCTCACGTCTTTTGGCAGGGGAAGGGGGGTGCAGGATGCCCACTGGGGGGGCAGGACTCATGGTTGGGCTTGGGACTGCACCTCCCTGATGTCCACAGGGCACCTGGGATGCCAGATGCTGGCTGGGGGCTGCTGGAACCTCCGTGCCAGCTGAGGGCAGAGTGTGTGTCACGGGCAGGACGCCCGTGCATCTGCACAGAGGACTCAGCCAGACTTGGGCTCAGGCTGAGGGAAGGTGGACAGAAAGTGGGAAGCCCTAAGTCCAAGCTCCCAGAGAAAAGCCCTTGGGGATCCTGGGGCCGCCAGGGACGGGGCGACACTGCAGGCGGCCCAGGAGGGCAGAGCCCCTGTGGCACCAACGTTCCCATGGGGAGCTCCAGGAGGTGTGGGTGGGGCTCCCTGGGGCTCCACCTGGGAGGAGGTGGATTTGTTGCTGAGGCCTCGGTGAGCAGCGGTGGGGCTGCCCAAGCCCTGGTTAGAAGCTGACGAAGCAATGGGCAGGGCACCCTCCACCACATCCCACGGCCATTGGCTCCTCACTGACCAGTGTTTCCAGAAAGGCCCTCTCTGCTCAGCTTCTCAGCTGGGGCTGCCTCCAGGAGGCCCCTGGAAGCTGGTGACCCCGCCTGCCCCGGCCGGCCTGTACCTTGACAAGGCCACTTACCTTGCCGCCTTGGTCTCCTCGCTCCCCTGGACTCCCTGCTTCCCCCGGGTAACCGTCGGGGCCCTGAGAGAGGAGTGAGAGGTGGAGCTCGGCACACAGCGGGTGAGGTTCTCCCCATGAGCCAGGGCCCAAGTGCTCCATTGTCCCAGCCCGGGAGGCACCTCCCACCCTCGCTGTGAGGCCCCAGGCTCAGTGACCGAGAGGCCAGGCCTGGATCTGCTGCTCAGGGAAATGGAGCTGTCCAGTGACACCAAAGTTTGGGATGCATCAGGTCTCCAGGTCACGGGGATCCGCCAGGAGCTCCCAGGGGGAATTCCTCACATGACTCCAACCTGGCAGAACGCTGGGCTGGGGCTGCTGGGCTGCCGGGAGAACCCACGCTCCCACTGCAGCAGCAACTACCCTCCCACCCGGTCAGGCACCCACACCCCCTGGGCCGAGGCTGAAGGAGGGGTGCAAACGGCCCTTACCCGGTTTCCAGGGTCTCCCTTGCAGCCAGGAGGTCCGATGCGCCCCAGCTTGCCCTGAAGGAGAAGGGGGCAGGAGGAGTCTCAGGGCCGGGTTCTGGGGTCCATGTGTGCCAGCGACCAAGACACGGCCCGCCCGGTTCTGCCCCGCAGGGCTGCAGCGCTCTCCTCCTGGCACACGGGTGCCCACATGAGGCCACGGCTGCTGTGGAGCTGTCTCCGGGGAGGCAGAGTGGCTGTTGTGCAGGAACAGGCCATCCCTGGCTGCTCCTCAGCCCAGGCTGCCTCCCAGAGGCCCTGAGGGCAGAGCTCCCTGGGCACAGAGGATGTTCCCACGGGGAGCCATGGAAGGAGTGGGTGGAGCTGTCCTGTGGTTTGACCTGGGAGGGGGTAGGCTTGTTGCTGGCCTCTGTGTGCAGCTGTGGAGCTGCCCCAAGCCGGGATGTGCAGCCCTGAATTAGACGCAGGCTGGTGAAGCCCCGGGTGGGGCAGTGGGATGTGGCAGGAGCTGAAGTTCATGTGTGTGTGTGTGTGTATGCGTGTGTACACACGTGTAAGCTGACAGATCAGGCTGGATCTGGGGGCTCTGCAGAGGCTGGGATGCCTCTGTGAGACCAGTCCAGCTGCGAGCCCGAGGCTCCCTCTACCTTCTGTCCATCGGTCCCGTTCTTGCCAGCCAGGCCAGGGGCCCCCTGAAGAGAGAAGGAAGAGGGGACTCCATTAGCCCCGGTCCTTCTGCCCTGAGCAGCAGAAAGGAGGGGCTCTGCCTACCCAGCCAGCCTACCTTGCGACCGTCGGCTCCAAATTCACCCTGTGTAGGAGGAAAGCCGGTGCAGTGAGCTCGGTGCCTCAAGGCATCATGGGCACTGCTGCCTCTGGGGGGCAAAGCCCTTGGGCCAAACTCGAGGCCACAGGACCCCCCCAGGAGCCCCCAAAGCCACCACTGAGAAAAGACCAGGCCGGTGCCCCAGGAGCAGTGACAGGCTGCGGCGGACGCCAAGAGGTGGGTCTGGGCCGAGGCTGGCGCAGGTCTGAGGTCTGTCAGGGCAAGAGCCTCACCTTCTCTCCTTTGAAGCCAGGAACGCCCTGGGGGCAGGAGGAGAGAGGGGCATTAGTGAGGAGCTCTGCAGAGACACAGGCAGGGAAGGGCCAGCCCTGCAGGCTGAGGGGAGTGCTCGGTGGGCCGCTGGCATCTGGTGTTCTCGACTAACAGTCTGCGGAGGAGGCTGAGCCCTGGGTCGGGCTGGAGGCTGGGTTTTGGGACGGCCATCAAGTTATCGAGGTGCTTCTGTTCCTTGGTAACTGGGGGGTGGGTCGTAGAGGCTGAGGCCGAGGCTGGGCTGGGGGGAGCCTGCCTGGCAGTGCTGGGGCCTCAGGGTGGAGCCACGCCCCTGGCCGAGGTCACTCACCTTGGGTCCTGGAAATCCAATGGGGCCTTCGATGCCCGGGTCTCCCTGTGAAGGACAAAGCAGCAGTGTGAGCCCAGCCCTGGGGCACTGGGCTGCAGGCGGGGCAGGCGTGGGGCAAGGACACTCACCTGTCTTCCCTTCTGGCCAGGCTCTCCCGGCTCACCCATGTTGCCCTTGGCACCCTAAAAGCAGACAACAGAGAAAAGAGTAAATCGAGGCAGGGTAGGGTGGGCAGTAGGCAGCTGGGGACCCTGCCACAGCTCCTCTGAGAGGTGACACAGCAGAGGTTACTGATTCCCCTGCCCAAGTGGAGAAGTCTTGGTGTCAGCTGCTCCCCAAGGGGCCAGCCTCTGTCAGACAAGGGTTTGCTTTGACCCATTTCTCCCAGCTCTGAGGGAAGCTTCCCACAAAGCCATCTGCAAAATGGAGGCAGAAGAGCCCCCTGGGGTGGGGGTGCCTGGCCCGTGGGGGTCCCTTCTGCACCCCGTAGCTGTGACTGTGGCCAACACTGGGCTCTGATTCTCCAGCGATGCCTGGGTCACCGTCACTACAAAGATTAAGTCCTTTATCTAAGTAACTTTAGACAGATCAGGACTTCAGAACACCACATAAAGGTTACACTCTCTTGGAATTAAAATTTTAACCTATGATACAGAACTTTATTAAATAAATTCATCTATTTATTGATATGCTCCCAATTTAAGTGCAAAGAGGAGCAGAGGAAAGGGGAAGAATTAAGAGGTCAAAAGGAAGAAAAGGGAGGAAACTCAGGGCAGGGGATGAGGTGGGCAGAGGCTTCTGGAACATCACAGCTGTGCCCTGTCCTGGGCTCCGCTTGGCACCTTGCCACCCCTCAAACTCTAACCACAGTGACCCCTGTGGCAGCTTCCAGTGGCCCCCCAACAGAACAGGTCACTGCACTGCTGTGTGCAACCAAGGCTGCCCCAAGTGGCAAATTCATTCCCAGCTGTGGTAGGGTAGGCATTGCCACCAGGACTGGAGAAGCCAGGGAGGGAGATGGCAGGATTTCACCTGCAGCCTCGAGATGTCTCATCCTGGAGAAAGTAAATCCAGATACCTACTGGTCTAGATAGCTGTTATCCAAATTTAGAAAAACACGAAGCTACGTAGCAGTAACATCCTCTATGATGGTCAATTCCTTATTTCATCTCCTTAGAAGCTACTTTCTCCTCCTATGCTTTTCTTTATAATTTTTGACAGATGTGAATTGTTGGAGTTTCACATACTCTATTAGTGAGTTTTGGAAGGACTTTATTTTATGCACCTCTGTTAGGAAAATGCAGGGGACGTTCAAACCAGAAAATGCAGGGGACATTCAAACCAGGCTCCCTAAAACTGCTTATTTAGTAAGCCACAAAAAAGTTTCCTTCATATTAATGAGCAATCATATTATTAACTGTAGTGCATCTCACATTTTATTTACTTACTTGAATATGCTTGCTTACCAAAGTATTTTAATGGCATATCTTAATAATTTTTTACAAGCTTCTGCTTTTCTCAATATACTATTTAAAAGGAATTAGACATATAGAATTTTAGTTTCTCCAGGGACAGAAGTGTTGAGACAATTTGAGGTACAGCTGGCCTTAAATGTGGATTTCTTTTTTTTTTTTTTTTTTTTTTGAGACGGAGTCTTACTCTGTTGCCCAGGCTGGAGTGCAGTGGCGTGATCTTGGCTCACTGCAACCTCCGCTTCCCAGGTTCAAGTGATTCTCCTGCCTCAGCCTCCCGAGTAGCTGGGACTACAGGCGCATGCCACTACGCCCGGCTAATTTTTGTATTTTTAGTAGAGACAGGATTTCACCATGTTAGCCAGGATGGTCTCGATCTCCTGACGTTGTGATCCACCCGCATCAGCCTCCCAAAGTGCTGGGATTACAGGTATGAGCCACCACGCCCGGCCAAATGTGGATTTCAAAACAAATCAGGGGCTTCCCAGTAGTGCAGACCCTGCGGGCAATCTGGGTATCTTACCTTCTGTCCACGGTAGCCCTTGGGGCCAGAGGGCCCAGGGATTTCCAGGCAGCTCACCTTGTAGCACTGAAACGAGGAAGCAGAGACAGAAGGTTGCATGGGTGGGACATTCCTCAGGTGGCAGGGCAGGGTCTCAGAACGTGTAGCCCACGACTCTCAGCAGGGGCCAAGGAGATGCTGAAATGCCCTGAGAATCTGGGTGGGGGTGAGGGAGCAGACATGGGGTGCTGTGAGGCTCTGCCCCCATCAGGGACAAGCCAAAGAGTTTGGCTCTCGGTCAGGTGTTCTAGGCAAGTTTTAAAAAACCAAGCCTGGCTTAAGCCATGACAGAAAATAGAAGGGAAGAAAGGCTGGGTGCAGCTCACGCCTGGAATCCCAACATTGTGGTAGGCCGAGGCGGGGAGGACTGCTTGAGGCCAGGAGTTAGAGACCAGGCTGGGCAACATAGTGAGATCCCGTCTCTACAAAAAAAAATACGAAAGCGATCCTCCCACCTCAGCCTCCCAAGTAGCTGGAACTACATGCGCACACCAGGTATGGTGGCAGGTGTCTGTAGTCCCAGCTACTTGGGAGGCTGAGATGGGAAGATGGCTTGAGCCTCAGAGTTCAAGGCTGCAGTGAGCCGTGATCGTACCACTGCACTCCAGCCTAGGTGACAGAGAAAGACCCTGTCTCTAAAAAAACAAATATAAAAGAATAAATTTTACAAAAGGATGGAAGAGCAAGGGGCATTGGTGAGGGAGGCACCATTTGTACACAGCAATGAAACCACTGTTAGTGAGCAGTGATTCTGAGGCAGGGCACGTTTTTGCAGGAAGCCTCACGGGGGAGATCTCAGATGCCTGCTCCCCTTCCTGAGAGCTGGAGCTGGGACACACAGGGAGGTGGGGATGTCATGGACCCCGATGATGTCAGTTCCTTCTCCCCTGACCTGCTGGTCTGGGCTCGGGCCTCGAGTCCAGGGTGGATGGATCCCACCTGCCCGGAGGCCAGGCCCTCGACCTCTCTTTGTAACACGTGCTCTGTGGGTGACCCTAACGCTGACCCTCACGGGATCTAAACAGCCTAGCTTTGGCTGGGAGCCCTTTCTCCAGACGCCAAGGCCTCAGGTCCAACACGGAGCAGGTGGCTCCCTCTCCTCTCATCTGTTCCAGCCTGGAGGCGCCAGGAGTCGGCAGCCTGGCGCGGTCATCTCTGCTGGGTCAGCTGCCGGCCAGCACTGGCAGGAAGGGAAGCGCCACTCACCTCTCCGTAGGCTTCGTGTTTCTGCAGAAAAGACAGACGCGCTGGTTAGCCGTGTGCCTCAAGACCTGGGGCGGCTGCACCTCGAGTCTGGGTGGCGATGGAGGGACACCTGAGTGGCCCAGGCCCTGCCCGGAGCTTCCTCCTTCGGCCTCCGCGCTCACAGAGGGGTAAAGTGAGGCCCAGAGTGGGTGGACGGCCCACCGTGGCCACCCCCGGCACGTGGACAGTGCTCCCGCCCGCGGCTCACCATGACCTTGATGATGCGGTTGATGGTGTCCTGGTCGATCTCGGTGGAGTCGGGCAGCATGGTGGCGTAGTCGTTGCGGTAGAGCTCGTGCGGCGTGCTGGCGATGTCCCGCAGGCCCTGCTCCTTCAGGTTCTGGTTGGGGGCCACGGCGAAGAGCCGGATGCCCTCCTCGCGGGCCCGCTCGGCCTGCAGCTTGATGCCCCCGCAGGGGCTGCCGGTGACGTGGCCGTCGGTGATGACCACGGCGAAGTGGACGGTGCCCTTGCTGCGGTCCTGCCGGATCTGCTCCGTCATGTTGGCCAGCGCGCAGTCGGTGAAGGTGCCGCGGCGGAAGGAGTTGATGCCCTGCAGGTTCTTGATGAAGGAGGCCCGGTCGCTGCCCGGTGGGCTGAACACCTCCACCTGGTCAGAGAAGTGCAGGCCGCCGTAGCGCCAGCTCAGCGCCACCTGGTCCAGGTAGAACTCGTTCTGCAGCTGGCTGATGAACTGCGGCACGAACTGCTTCATGTGGAAGAGCAGGATGTCCGTGGGGGACTGCATGGTGACGCTCTCCGAGGTGTCCAGCACGAAGTACACATGGATGGGGCAGTCGGTCTTCTCTGTGGGGTACAGGACCCGTCACGAGCCAGCCTCAGGAGGGACTGCTGTTAGAGCCCCGTTTCCTGGCCCCGTGCCTGTTTGTGGGTTTGACCTCACTGCCCCCGAATGCCAGAGCCCCCGGCCCCCGACCCCTGGCACCTCGGTACTGGTCCCAACTGCCCCCCAAATGCCCAGAGCCCCCGGCCCCCGACCCCTGGCCCCTTGGTACTGGTCCCAACTGCCCCCCAAATGCCCAGGGCCCCCGGCCCCCGACCCCTGGCACCTGGGCAGTTGTTGTTTCTCTCGGTGGTGTCTGGCGAGATGACCTCCTGCTGCTGGGCCTGGATGGCCCCCAGGATTCCCCAGAGCAGGAGCACGGAGCAGGGGCCCTGGAGCATCTTGGCAGCACCTGTGGCCCTGAAGTCCTGCAACAGGGGTGGGGGTCGCTCAGACACCCCCAGTGCCTCTTCCCTGGCACCCTCCCCCATGGCAGGCGCACGCACAGCAGGTCAGCGGGATTGGGGGCACTGCCCTCAGTCTTCAAGGAAGCGGGGTCTGCGCCCAGCACACACCGTCACCAGCATCTGGACTGGGGGGCTTGCGCCCTCTTGCCCCACCCTGGGTGGGGTCACAGATGTTTAGTGGGTGCCTCTGGGCTCAGTTTGGGGTGGGATTTGGATGGTTGAGGCCCTTCTATGTCCTCCAGGGCTGGGTGGAGTGGGCAGCTGGGCGAGTCGGCATGGAAGGGAATGGAGCACCACTGTCTGGAGCCCCCCACTGCCTGGGGCTGCCCTGGAAGCAGTGCAGAGGGGAGGGCGGGAGAGAGATCCCAGCTTCCCCAGACGGGCTCCCCTGCAGAGCTAGGCACTCTCTCTCTAGCCTGGCTCCATTCCCTTTAAACAGGACTTTGATAAGGAGGGAGGGAGGACTCTGTCAAGTGTGGGGACACGGCCGTCATTAGCCTGGCTTTCCTTTCTGTTGGGTGCCAGGACCCTAGAGCAAATGGATCCAGCCCTTGAACGTCCATCCTCCCTGATGCCCTGTGGCTTGGCCTAAGCTCTAGCTCCAGGAGGCCATCAGGACAGGCCTCACTATGCCCGCTGACTCCGCAGAGTGGGGCTGGAGGCCATCAGGACGGGCCTCACTGTGCTGCTGGCTCTGCAGAGTGGGGCTGGCAGCAGCCGGGCAGCTGGGCAGAAAGGGCACCGGGCCTGGTTCAGAGCGTGCAGTTCCAGGGGTAATGCAGGGATTGGAGTGCCGCCCTCCCCTCAGTGCAGATGGGGGGAGTGTCCAAGCACCAGGACTAGGGGAGGCGCTGCCAGGAGAGGGCCCTGAAGGGTTGCTGTGATTTTGCGGCGTCTGGAGTGGATGAGATGACCCAGGCCAGACCTGCTCAGCCTGGGGCCCAGGGAGGAATGAAGTCCCTTCCCAAAGGTGCCAGCTCAGGCAGTTTGTGGGTGAGTTTCACAGCTTCAAGGACAAGCACTTCATGCTATTTAACTTGTTTTAGAACATAAAAAGATAAACTTTTTCCCAATTCATTTTTAAATGTGGCATAACCTGTGACCAAAGCTTGATAAAAAAAAAAAAATTCCCTAAAAGTAACTCTACAGATAAATATCACTATAAATATTACTGATGGCAGCGGCAGGCCATCTGGTGTGGCCGCTGCCATCACACTGGCTGCTCAGGGAGGGCCCATGGAAGAGGCAGACAGGCCCCCAACCCCACAGACTGCCTCCCTGGGGGCCGCTGCCATGGGGCCGGGCCGGGTGGCGTGCTGGGTGAAGGGGAGCTCACAGCGGTGTTGCCCCTGTCTGGGATGCTGGCCCAGGTCTGGAGACCCCGCCCCAGGCTGCGAGAGGACATGGCCAGGTACCATGCTCCACGGAGCCAGCAGGAGCCGGGGATAAGTGGGATCCCTGCCCCTTGCAGTTTGGCGAGGTGAGAGTTCCCCAGGTACAACTGCCCAAGTCGTGGCTGTGGATCTGGGCCTTCTGCTCCATGGAGCAGGCAGGAGCCCGCCCCCACTCCTGGTGCAGTTGCAGCTGCCCCAACTGGGGCTGCTGACCCAGGCATCTTGGGGAGCCAGGGAAGGCCCCTCTTTCCCTTGTAGGCCTGGAGGTGCCTGTTCCCGCTGCCCAGCTTCTTCCCACTCCCACCACCCACTCCAATTTCAGAGCAGAGTTGGGGCTGAGCCCGGGCACTGTCACAGCCTGGCCGGATGTGTGCATGCTTGTGGCAGTGCTGACATGCCAGCCCCCTGCTGACTTGGCCCCCTCCAGACTGTGGGCACTAAGAAGTGCAGGAGGGGAGGCTTGGGGGGGTGCTGAGGGTGGCTGGGCACAGGTGCCGCTTGGTACCAGCAGCCTGGGCACCATGGATGGCTGCAGGAGGCAGATAGGCTCCTGGGCAGAGGAGGATGGGTCCCCAGTGAAGCCCCACCTTCAGGCTGGGGCAGGCCTGAAGCCTGGGGGCCGGGTTGCCCGTCCTATGGACCAGAGGGGAACTCAAGGTGCTTTTTTCTGGGCTTGCACATGGCTGCACATGGACCAATCAGCATGCACTTCCCCCCTCTGAGGCCTTTAAAAGCCCCAGGCTCAGTCAGAGCAGGGCAGAGCATGGCACGACCAGCTGCAGAGAGGAGCTACTCTCTCTGCTGAGAGCTTCAGGACCTGAAGGGATGTCAGGACAACCAGCTGCAGAGAGGAGCTACCCTCTCCAGGGCTTTCTCTCTGCTGAGAGCTGAACACTAGTTGCGATGCCCTGTTTGCAGAGAGGAGACACGCTCTCGGGGGCCTCCTCTCTGCTAAGAGCTGCAGAGACAATGGGATGACCTGCTTGCAGAGAGGAGCCACCCACTCCAGGGCCTTCTCTCTGCTGAGAGCTAAACATTTGACAAGACAACCCGCCTACAGAGAGGGGCTGCCCCCTGCGGGTCTCCTGTGAGCTCCCCTAACACTCAATAAAGCTTCTCTGTCTTGCACACCCTCCACTTGTCTGTGTACCTCATTCTTCCTGGACACAGGACAAGAACTTGGGCAAAGGCACCACTGGCCATAGAGGTTTCAGGCCAGAAAAGTGACACCCTAAAAATCCCATAACATTATCACAAAAATTCTAGCCAATATTAAAAACTGAAATCCAATAGCATATTAAGGACCACTATACCAGAACTATAATATGAAGTTAAAGTACAGTGATGCCACAAACACTAGGGAATACATTAATGTAAGTCACATTAACATAAAATGGGAAAAATATGCAATTGCTTCAATAGATCCCTGAAACATCAATTTCTAACTAAGAAACAACAACAGCCAGACAAGGTAAAACCTAGTAAGAAATTTAGGAGTAGAATTAACTCTATAAAGGATATACATTTCAAATCAAGAGCTCACATCATATTTTACACAAAAAGCTAAAATAGTGGTTCTTATTCTTTGTGGTCATGGACCCTTTTAAGAGTCTACACAATTTCACCTTACACAAATGCATAGATGCTCATATACAGAAATCATGTCCAGGAATTCGGGGATTCCATTCGTAGATCTAACCCTGGGTTAAAAAATCCTGCATTAGAAGAATGCTTACTACAGTACAAAAAAAATGGGGTGGGGGCAAACAGTGCAGACCTTACGCTACTATTCAGTGTTGTGTTGGAAGCCAATGCAATAAGACAGTAAAAATAAACAAAAGTATAACTGTTGGAAAAGAAGAGACAAAACTGTCCTTATTAAAGATAGGATTGTCTACCCAGAAAATCATCTGAACAAAGTTTTTTTAAAAAAGAGAAAAAAAATATATATATATAGACAGAGAGAGAGAAAGAGAGAGAGAAAGAAGGAGAGAGAAAGCAGGGGAGATTAGGGAGAGAAAATTTAGTGAGCCACTTAGAAAAATGTATCATTGATGAAAAGAGTCAAACTCTGTAAAACATTTTAAGAGATTTATTCTGAGCCAAATATGAATGGCCATGACCCATGACACAGCCCTTAGGAGGTCCTGAGAACATGTACCCAAGGTGGCTGGGGTGCAGCTCGGTTTTATTCATTTTAGGGAGGCATGAGACATCAATCAAATACATTTAAGAAATACATTGGTTTAATCCAGAAAGGCAGGAAAATTCAAAGTGGGGAGAGATGGCTTCCAGGCTACAGGTAAATTTAAACATTTTCTGGTTGACAATTGGTTGAGTTTGTCTAAAGACCTGGGATTATAGAAAGGAAATGCTCAGGTTAAGATAAAAGACTGTGGAGACCAAGGTTCTTCTGAAGTCTCATAGTGGCTGCCCTTAGAGACAGTCGATGACAAATGCTTCCTATTCAGACTTTTAAAAGCTGCTAGACTCTTGGTTAATCTCTTCAGAATTGGGGGGGCCTGGAAGAAAAAGATCTAGCTATGTTAATAGAGATTCCTTACAGATGCAAATTTTCCCCAGTAAAGGACAGCTTTGCAGGGCCATTTCAAAATGTGGCAAAGAAACATGTTTTGGGGTAAAATATTTTTATTTTCTTCTTGGTCGTGTAGAGTCATGCCAGAGTCAGATGGAAAGTAAGTCACGGCATATAGGGTTAGATAAAACCATCTGATGAGAATTTATGGTTTGTAGGGCATGACTCCCCAGACCCCTTAGATAAGAATATAGGCAAGATAAAAAAAATCAGAGCTTAGTCCTCAATATACAAAAAGTTATTGATTTTCTTCTATCAGTGACAACCAGTTAGAAAATGTTGCAGAAAAATGCTATTTACACTAGTAAGAAAAACAACATAAACCCAAGGAATTAACTGAATAAAAATGTGCAGGACTTATGAAAAAAACTCAAAAAAATTTTTGAGAAATATATTGGAAAGACAAACCTTGTTTTTGGATAAGAAATCATCCCACTATCTTAAACTGATTTAAAAATATCAGTTATTCCTAACTGAATCTATAATAGAATGCAATTTTAATTAAAGTTTCCAAGAAAATTTTTTGCATTTTCATAGATAGGAGTTTGCAAAATGAATCCAAGTTTTACTTGGTAGAAAAAGCAAGAAGAGTTGAGCAAAATAAAAAATAGAGTGATAAGAAAGCTTGTGCTATCAAATGAAACGATAAAATTAAACTTTTGGTTTTGGTGCTGGAACAGGCCAACACTCCACACAACCATGGGCATAACAACACACAAGAACTTAGGCTATGACATGGTGGCCTTTCAGAGTGGTGGAAGCAGGCTGGGATGAGGGCTCACCCTGTGACTAGAAATAAAGGTACTACCTCACATGGTGCTCCCAAATAAACTCCAAGAAAAGGAAGTATCTGAGTGCAAAACAGGAACCAAAAAGTCTTTGAAGAAAACAGAATGTATAAAATGTCAATGAAAAATCTATAATAATTGTGTACCAGATACTGTCCTATATCCCTTCATTCAACATTCACAATTGGACTTATGGCCTTAGACATAGGTACTATTACCATCCCCACTCCAACAGATGAGGAAACCAAGGCCCAGTGAGGTAACTTGCCCAGGGCACTCAGCTAATAGCTGAGGTCTGAAGCCTGGCAGTGTGGGCTCAAGTCTGCCCTCTTGATACTGAGCTCCCACATATGACCATCATTACAACAAAAGCAATATGAGCAGACTGGAAGCAGACTGAGAGCCAGCAACAATCTTCCCGGTGTAAGATATAAATATTTTGATGGACTGTTATTAGGTGCATAAATATTTATAATTATTATATCTTGCTGTATTGAGCCTTTTATTAATATATGATGTCCTTCTTTCCCTCTTGTAACCTTTTTTGATTTAAAGCCTATCTTGTCTGGTATTAGTATAGCCACTCTTGCTCTCTTTTGGTTACTGTTTGTGTGGCATGCCATTGCTCATCCTTTCACTGTCAATCTATTTATGTTTCTGGATCTAAAGTGCATCTCTTGTAGAGAGCATATAGTTGGATTTGGCTTTCTAAATCCATTCTGCCAATCTCTGTCTTTTAACAGAGAGAGTTTGGAGAGTTTAATCCATTTACATCTAAAGTAATTACTGATAAAGAGGGACTTCTCTCATTTTGCATTTTTTTCTGTATACCTTATGGATTTTTTTGTCCTTAATTTCCAGTATTACTGTCTTGTGCTTAATTTTTTTGATGGTGAAACATTTAAATCCCTTTCTCATTCCCTTTTGTATTTATTCTTTAGTTATTTTCTTTGTTGTTACCATGGGGATTGCATTTAACATCCTAAAATTATAACAGTCTACATTGAATTTATACCAGTTTAGCTTCAATGGCATAAACAAAACTCTGCTCCCTGAATGGCTCTGTCCCCAACCCTTTTAGTTATTGATGTCACAAAATTACACCTTTATATATTATGTGTCCAAAAGCATAATGTTATTTTTAAATCATTAGTCTCTTAAATTATGTAGAAAACAAAAAGCAGCATTACACACCATTGTTACAGCAATATTAGCTTTTATAATTGTCTATATATTTACCTTTACTGAGATATTTATTTATTTATTTATTTATTTATTTATTTATTTATTTATTTATTTTGAGATAAGGTCTTGCTCTGTTGCCCAGGCTGGAGTGCAGTGGTGTGGTGACAGCTCACTGCAGCTTCAACCTCCCAGGCCCAAGTGATTCTCCCACCTCAGCCTCCCCAGTAGTTGGGACCACAGGTGTGCACCACCATGCTTGGTCAATTTTTAAAATTATTTTTATTTTATAGAGATAGGGTCTCCCTATATTGCTCAGGCTGGTCTTGAACTCCTGGGCTCAAGTTATCCTCCTGCCTTGGCCTCCCAAAGTGATGGGGTTACAAGCATGAGCCACTATGCCTGGCTGAGATCTTTATTTCTTCACTTGAGTTACTGTCTATCACCCTTTATTTCAACCCGCAGGACTCCCTTTGGCATTTCCTATAGGACAGGTCTAGTGGTAATGAACATTCTCAGCTTTTGTTGATCTAAGAATGTGTTAATTTCTCCCTTACTTTTAAAGGACAGTTTTGCTGGATGTGGGCTTCTTGGTAGACAGTTTTTATTCTTTTAGCACTTTGGATATATTGGCCCACTGCCTTGCGGCCTTCAAAGTTTCTGATCAGAAACCTGCTAATAGTTCTAATAGTTTTATTGAGGATTCCTTACATGTGATGAATCATTCTTTCTTGCTGTTTTCAAAATCTTTGTCTTTGGGTTTTGACAATTTGATTAGAATGTTTCAATGTGGGTCTCTTTGAGTTCATCCTGCTTGGAACTTTTTGGGCTTCTTGGATGGTTATATTCATGTCATTCATCATATTTTAGAAGTTTTCAGCCATTATTTCTTCAAACAGTCTCTCTGCGCCCTTTGCTCTCTCTTCTTCTGGGGCTCCTACAATGTTTATGTTGGTTTGCTTGATGGTATCCCACAGACCCCTTAGGCTCTGATCACCTTTCTTCAATCTTTTTATTTCTGCTCCTCAAACTCAATAATTTCCATTGTTGTATCTTCAAGTTCCCTGATTCTTTATTCTGCCTGCTGAAATCTGCCTTTGCATTTCTCTAGTGAATTTTAAATTTCAGTTATTGTACTTTTCAGCTCCAGAATTTCCTTTTGGTTTCTTTTTAAAATTCCTAGCTTTTTATTGATATTTTCATTTGTTCCTACATTTTCTTTCACTTTCTCCACATTTTCCCTTAGTTATTTGAGTATCTTTAAGATAATTCTTTCAAAGCCTTTGTCTAGTAGATCTACCACCAAGTCTTTTTCAGTGACAGTTTCTGTTGTTTTTTTTCCTTTGAAATAGGAAAGTTTCTTTGTATGCCTTGTGAAATCAAAATCTGTTTCTTCCCCAGAGTTTGCTGGTTTTTCTTGTTTTTATAATTTTGATTGTTGCTGTCTCTGTGCTAAGGATCAGCATAAAGTATCAACTTAAGGTCTTTTTAGGTCTTTTCTGAGCCCGTGACTTCTCCTGAGCATGTGCAATGACTTTTTGATTTTCTCCACATATATGGTTGCTTTTGAATGTGCTAGTCTTCAATGTCTACCTCTCAAAAGAGGAAAAAGAGAAAAATGAAGGGAGAAAAGGGTGCCAGCCCTTTAAATCTCCTGGAAGTCACTTCAACCAGAGGGAGAAGGGCTTGCAATAATGGGGGTAGTTGCAACAACAAAGTCTGTGTCAATAGATTTTGAAAGATCTACATCATACAAGATATCTTTTCAGACCACAAAGGAGTAAAGTTAAAAATCAGCAACAAGGACATTTAAAAAATCACGAAATTAAACAACACCCTGTTAAATAACCAAGGATAAGAGAAGAAATCACAAGGGAAATTATAAAATACTTAGAGATGAGTGAAAATGAAAACACAAATTTAAAAACTTGTTCGACAGTGAAAGCAGTGCTAAGGGGGAAACTGATGGCTATACATGCTTATATTAAAAAAGACAGGTCTCAAATAGGAACTTAACCTTACAATGTAAGGAACTAGAAAAAGAACACAAGCTAGCAGAAAGAAGGAAAAAATAAAGATCAGAGCAAAGATAAACAAAATGGAGACTAGACAGATAATAGAGAAAATCAATGACAACAAAAGTTGGTTCTTTGAAAAGATAACAGAATTGACCAGCCTTAAGCTAGATTCTAGACTAAGAAAAAAAGAAGAAACTCAAATTACTAAAATTATAAGTGAAAGTGGCAACATTGCTACTAATTCTACAGAAATAAAAAAGATTATAAGAGTGTACTATAAGCAACTATATGTCAACAATTTGAATAACACAGATGGAATGGAAAAATTTCCAGACAGACAAAACCTATCAAGACAAAATCAAATCATGTAAGAAACAGAAAATCTGAATAGACATAACTAGTAAGGAGATTGAATCAATACTCAAAAATCTCCTGACAAACAACCTCTGGACCTGATGGCTGCACTGGTGAATTCTACCAAACACATAAAGAACTAACACCAAACCCTCCCAAAATTTTCAAAAAACTTGAAGAGAAGGGAACACTATTTAATTCATTCTTACGAGGCCAGCATTACTCTGATACCAATACCAGACAAAGATATTGCAAGAGAAGAAAACTATAATCCAGTCTTCCTTATGAACATTGATGCAAAAATCCTAAACAAAATACTATTAATAGTAAACTAAATTTGGTATAATTTGATGCAATTAAATGGAATTTAATGAATTGACCAAGTAGGATTTATTTCTGGAGTGCAAGGATAGCTCAACATACAAAAAAAAAAAAATCAATCAATGTAATACACATTAACAGAATGAAGGAGGAAAAAAAACTCACACATGATCATTGCAGTTGATGCGGAGAAACCATATGACAAAATTCAATACCCTTTCATGATAAAAACACTCAACAAATTAGGAATAGAAGGAAACTACCTTAACATAATAAAAGCCATATTATATGAAAAAGCCACAGTGAACATCATACTCAGTGGTGAAAGACTGAAAGCTTTTCCTCTAAGGTCAGAAATAAAGGAAGGATGCCTGCCTGCTTTCACTACTTCTATTTAACACTGTACTGGAAGTTCTGGCCAGAGCAATTGGGCAAGAAAAAGAAATTAAAGGCATTCAAATTGGAAAGAAATAAGTAAATTATCTCTGATCACTGATGATATGATCTTGTATGTAGAAAACCCTAAAAATTCCACAAAAACTGTTACAACTAATAAACAAATTCAGCAAAATAGCAGAATACATAGTAAACACATAAAAATCAGTTGTATTTCTATTCACTAACAATGAACAATCCAAAGGAAATTAAGAAAACAATTCTATTTACTATAGTATCAAAAATAATAAAATACTTAAAAATTGACTTAGGAGGTGAAAGACCTGTACAATGAAAACTACAAAACATTTCTGAAAGAAATTGAAGAGGACATTTAAAAAAAGACATTCATGTTCATAGATTGGAAGACTTACTACATTAAGATGTCAATACCACCCACATTGATCTAGAGGTTTAATGTAATCCCTATAAAAATCCCAGTGATTGTTTTTTTTTTCAGAAATAGTGAATAAATCCTAAAATTTAGATGGAATCTCAAGGGACCTTGAATAGCAAAAAAAAAAAAAAAAAAATCGTGAAAGAAAAAAACAAAGCTGGGGGACTCACATGTCCTAATTTCAAAACTTACTACAAAGCTGCAGTCATCAACAGTGTGGCACTGGCATAAAGACAGACATACAGACCAACGGAATAAAATAGAGAGTCCAGAAAGAAACCCTTGCATAGATGACTTTCAATCAGGCTGTCACGACCATTCGATAAAGACAGTCTTTTCAACAAACGGTGCAGAGACAACTAGATATCCACATGCAAAAGAATGAAGTTAGACCCTTACCTAATACCAAATACAAAAATTAACTCAAAATGGATCCATGCCCCCAGATCTTTAGGTTTTAAGACCTAAAACTTTAAAACCCTTAGAAGAAAACATAAGGTAACACCTTCATGACATGGGACTGAGCGATGATTTCTTGGGTATGACAATAAGAAAAAATAGATAAATCAGATTACACCAAAATTTAAAAACATTTTTTGCATCTATCTAGTGAAAGGACATCATCAACAGAGTAAAAAGACAACCCAGAGAATGAGAGAAAATATCTGTAAACTGTGTATCTAATAAGGGATTAATATCCAGAATATATAGAGAACTCCTAAAATTCAACAACAACAAAAAACAATCAACCTGATTCAAAAATAGGTCAAGGACTTAAACAGATATTTCTCCCAAGAGATATATAAATGGCCAACAAGCACATGAAAAGATGCTCAACGTCACTAATCATGAGGGAAATGCAAGTCAAAACCACAATGAGATACCACCTCACACCCATTAGGATGGTTAACATTTAAAAAAAACCAAGCGAACCCAGAAAATGACACCTGTTGGTGCAGGTGTGGAGAAACTGGACCCTTGTGCACTGTTGGCGGGAAAGCAAAATGGTGCAGCCACCGTGGGAAACAGTGAGGCAACTAATTCCTCAAAAAAATGAAAAAATCAAGTGATCCACAATTCCACTTCTGGGAACATACTCAAAAGAAGTGAAAGTGGGATCTCCAAGAGGTATCTGTGTGGTGTGTTCATGGCCACATCATTCACAGTAGCTCAAACGTGGAAGCAACACAAGTGTCCAGCAACGGATGAATGGGTAAACAAAATGCAGGACGTGCATGCAGTGGAATACTGCTCAGCCTTACAAGGGAAGGGAATGCTGACACACGTTACAGTATGGATCAATCTGGAGGACATTAAGCCACGTGAAATAAGCCAGTCACAAAAGGAGACATTTCATACGATTTCACTCATATGAGTCACGTAAATGGCCAAATTCCTGGAAACATAAAGTAGGATGGTGGCTGCCAGGGGATGAGGGAAGGGGTGATGCGAGTTGGTGCTCCACGGGCTTCAGTTTGACAAAAGGAAAAGAGTTCCGGAGATGGACCTTGGTGATGGCTACACAACACTATGAATGTACTTACTGTCGCTGAACTAGCTGCACACTTAAAAATGGTTAAGACAGTACATTTTATGTTGTATACCACAATAAAAAATTCAGGAAAATAAAGCTTTTTCAAATCAATAAAAAAAAAAGAAAAAAACCCCCAAACACCCCAAACAAACAACAAACAAACAAACAAACAAACACATCCATGGCCTGGGCAACATAGTGAGACCCCGTCTCTTAAAAGAAAATTAGCTGGGCACAGTGGTGCATGCCTGTAGTCCCCGCTACTCGGAGGCTGAGGTGGAGGCTCGCTTGAGCCAGGGATGTGCAGATTGCAGTGAGCAGTGATAGCACCACCACACTCCAGCCTGGGTGACAGAGCGAGACCCTGTCTCAAAAAACAAACAAACAAACAAAAAACCAAAAAAACCCAAAAAGCGAACATCCATTAGGAACATGGGGACATCACAACCAGGCAATGCACATCACTACACACGGTCAGTGATCAAACAGCCCAAATAGCCTTGTACTGCACAAAAACCAAAGACATGCAGAACAAACCCCCAACAAGGCATCATTCCTTATCTATGAAATGAGCAAAAAAAAAAAAAAAAAAAAAAAAAGACAGTGCTCCTATCCATTGTGGAGACAGGTTCCCTGCCACTTCTGGGATGGGCATCTGACGTTTCTGACCTCTGGACCCAGACGCCGCCCTTCTAAGAGCAGGCGCCCTGTGAGCTGGGATTCTCACCACCACTGCCCATTACAGCCTCCACTGCAGGCCAGGAAGGGCCGCTGGGCGGGGCTGGGTGTTTGGATCCTGGGCGGACCTGGGCAGCCCCGTCCCAGCCAGTGCCCCGCGGGCTGGGTAGGGCCCCTTCCATGAGCAGCGCCAGGACCCCTGCTTGTGGTGGGTGAGCCCCGCATCAGGCGCCCGACTTTGCATAAACGTGAAATAGGCCACAGGAGGCAGCAACTCAACGTGCAGGGCCGTGTTTAAGAGAAAGCATCTCACCCGGCCTTTCTTTCCTTTTTTTTTTTTTTTTTTTTGAGACGGTCTCGCTCCCTCGCCCAGGCTGGAGTGCAGTGGCGCGATCTCAGCTCACTGCAACCTCCGCCTCCCAGGTTCAAGTGATTTTCTCCTGCCTCAGCCTCCCAATTAGCTGGGATTACAGGTGCCTGCCACCACGCCCGGCTAATTTTTTTTTGTATTTTTAGTAGAGACCGGGTTTCACCCTGTTGGCCAGGCTGGTCTCGAACTCCTGACCTCGGGTGATCTGCCCGCCTCGGCCTCCCCAAGTGCTGGGATTACAGGCGTGAGCCACCGTGCCCGGTCTGGCCTTTCCTGAAATAATCACCAGAGTCGAAGTGCAAGGGGGCCTCCAAGCCAGAGCTGTGTTATCCCAAGAACAAGGAGCTCCGCGGACAGCAGGCCCCTCCTTTCTGGGTACCGACCCCAAAGGGAAGGTCCCTTCTCCAGGGGCGCCTGAGGCGCGGGCACCGGGGTCCTGCTGGCACAGCCCGGATGGGCACCGCTCGCCCGCACACCTGCGGCTCCACAGAGGGCCGATCCGTTCGGTTGCCAGCAGTGGAGACCCAGGCCCAGCGGTTCCACCAGCGTCCCCCGCGGAGTCCCAGGGCGGGTGTGGGCGGCCCGGCAGGGGCTGCGGGTCGCTGTCAGCCCGGGTCCCGCCGCCCTGCGGAGCCGCCTCCGTCTGCAGCTTCTCCTGGGCCTGGCGGGGCCCTGGTGGGCTCCAGGCCGGGAGGGGCGCAGCGATGGGGCGTCGGGGCCACCCGCGTCCCCTCCCCGCCCTGTCCCGCCCTCGGGCACCGAAAGCCCCTCCTCCCCCCGCCCCGCCGCCCCTTCCGTCCGGCCCGGGGAGAGGCCCTGCGCCCCCGGAGGTCCCAGCCAGCCGGGGCGTCTTCCCCGCAGGCCGGAGCCGGACCCGAACCGCTCGCAGATGCGGGGCCTGGCGGGGCGTGCGGTGCCGGGGTCGTCTCGGGAGCGGGGGTCCCAGCACCGAGCTCGGGCGCAGGCAGGGACCCCCCCACCCCGCCCAGGCCGGCTCCGCCCCAGAGGAGGCCGCGGGGAGGTGGCCCCAAGTCGCGGGCCCGAGGGTCGGACCCTGAGACGCGGAGCCACAGGGGCAGGCGCGGCCCCAGCCCCGCGAGTAGTAGCCCCGAACCCCCAGAGCCCCCGCGCCGTCCCTGGGGCTGGAGTCCCCCTTCCCGGGGGCCCGAGGGACGGAGCCGCCGCCGCCGCCTTCCCAGGACTCGGGGTCACCCCCCGCGGGCCGAGCGGCTTCCAGGGTGCGGGGTCCGGGAGGCGCTCACCTGGTCCCGAGGAGGCTCCGCTCCCGACGGCCCGAGGCGCGGGCGCCGAGTAAGCAGAAGGGAGGGAAGCGCGGCCGGCGCCGCCCCCTTTATACCCCGCCCCGCCTGCCTGACCCGACCCGCCGCCAGGAAGCGCTGCGGCCCCGCGGATGGGAGGAGGGGGCCGGGGGGACGGGAGGGGGATGGGAGGGGAGCGGGGACCCTCGAGGGCGGGAGGCAGGAGGAGGTGGAGAGGGTGGGGACCCCCCTGCAGCCCGGGCCCAGGTCCCCCGCCATCCCCTGCCCGCTGCTGCTCGGACTTCACGTCCCGGGCCCGGCCGCCCGTCGCCCCCGCCCCATTTCCCGGACGACCTGGCTGGGGCTGCGTCCGCCTCCGGGGCCCTGGGTGTTGGGGACCGCGCCCCGCACGCAGGGCCGACGGGGGCCCTGGGACTCGCCCCTTGGTAGGAGCTGCCCTGGGGGGGTGCAGGGCTCCCCCCATCAGCCCCCCCACCCCTCCCCTACCCCGTGTCCTGTGTCCCGCTTGCTCAGGCCTCCTGCGAGAGGCCCCGGGTCAGGAGCTCCTGCAGAAACTGCCGCTCCTGGGGCCTGAGGGTGGGGAGCCGGGAGGGCAGGGACAGCAGAGCCTGGGCGGGGAGGTTGGGGCAGAGCCTGGGCATGCGGCGAGCCACCCCTGCCACCCCTTTCCCGCTGGAAACCACAGGTGGGCTTGGTGCTGGGCCCTGGGACCACCGTGAGGTCCCCACCTGAGCCCAGCCGGGGACAGAGTGACAGGGGTCCCTGGTAGGCTCTGTCTGGGGTCCCCACTCCCCACCCTGCTCACAGCCCCCCAGCCAGGGCCGGGGTTCCTCCTTGAGGTGAGGCGCAGGCGGGGTTGGGGAGAGGTCCCTGGGCTCCAGGACAGGGCCCCCTTCAGAGCTGTCCTGGAAGGGGGCGGAGCGGCTGGGGGCGAGGTCCCTCTTCTGATGAGCAGGTTTGCAGATGTGGTGTGTGTGTGTCTGAGACTGAGTGTGTGTGGTGTGTGCATCTGAGTGTGTGGTGTGTGTCTGTGTCTGACACTGAGTTTGAGTCTGTGGTGTGTGTATCTGTGTGTGGTGTGTGTCTGTGTCTGAGACTGAGTTTGAGTCTGTGGTGTGTGTATCTGTGTGTGGTGTGTGTCTGTGTCTGAGACTCAGTGTGTGAGGTGTGTGCATCTGTGAGTGTGTGGTGTGTGTCTGTGTCTGAGACTGAGTTTGAGTCTGTGGTGTGTGTATCTGTGTGTGGTGTGTGTATCTGTGTGTGGTGTGTGTCTGTGTCTGAGACTGAGTGTGTGAGGTGTGTGCATCTGTGAGTGTGTGGTGTGTGTCTGTGTCTGAGACTGAGTTTGAGTCTGTGGTGTGTGTATCTGTGTGTGGTGTGTGTCTGTGTCTGAGACTGAGTTTGAGTCTGCGGTGTGTGTATCTGTGTGTGGTGTGTGTCTGTGTCTGAGACTGAGTGTGTGTGCATCTGTGAGTGTGTGGTGTGTGTCTGCGTCTCAGGTTGAGTGTGAGTGTGTGTGTCTAAATGTGCCTGAGTGTGGCAGCCACATGGTAACCATGAGTCCAGGGCTCCTGCCTGCTGCTCCTGAGCACAGCTGACTGCGGGCACCGTGTGCCACTCCCCTGGGTCCACGCTGAGCTCTCACCTGGGCAATGCCTCCTGCTTCCAAGCCAGCAGCTCCCAGGGGGAAGCCAGGCCCCTCTTCACAAGACCAGAATCCTTTAGGGGTTACCTTGGCTCCAGAAGTTCTCCTCGGCCTGGCCAGCACTGTCTAGGGGCACGTGCTGGCCAAGGCTCCCCGTATCTCCTTCACAGAGGTCTCACCTGTGGTCTGAGGCTTCCATCCTCTTTGGCCACCTCCCCAGCGTCCTTCACAGACATTGCACTGATAAATCTCCAGTCACGTCAGAGCTTCCATGGCACCTGCCTGTTGGAAGACCCCAATTAACACAAGTGGTGCAGGAGGGGCCTGAGACTCAGCTGGTGCGGTGGCCGTTTCCTGGACAACACCGAGGACACCATTCTGGTTGATGTGGTGATATGGGTAGTTTTTGGCACAAAGTTAGGGCCCCAACTGTTAAATATTTTCACCAAGAGTGATCTGGGACGTTTTCCTGGTGGAAGGGGAGGCCTTGTGGGTGTGGCAGTTTCCCCCTTTCAGTGCATGGGGGGAGTGGGGTTGATGCTCCACAGAGGGATGAACGGAGATTGCGACGTTACCCACGGTTGCCCATCAGGCTTGGTGTGAGAACAAAGGGCCTCTCTGGTTGCTGAAAAGGAGTCCCATGTTTGGCAGAGGTAGAACCAGTATGGCTGAGGAGCTGACAGTGACTGTGGGGACCACCTAGCTCTAGGCATGTTTTGATGCCTGGCCACGGCTGGCCTGTGTGAAGGTCGGGACCCTGGTTGGGAAAATCTGGGACCCTGAAACATGGGCTGAGACATCCAGGTGGAAGCCCTGAGGGCATGACCCTGCAGACCCCTGTCCCCTCAGAGCTTGCAGAGGGGCCCCTCCTGCCCTTGGAAGCCAGCACTTCCTCTGTGCTGGAAGATGCTCCAGGGGCCTCCCCTACCAGAGCAGCAGGTGCCCTCACTGGGGGCTGCTCCACCTTGTCTCTTGGCTGCCAGCAGTGACTAGGGAGAAAGTCCAGGGTAACCTGGATGGGGACCTGCTGGGCCTGACCAGGGAGTAGAGAGGTTGCATGTCCAGGAACTGCATGAGGCAGCCAGCATGTGCCTGCAGGAGCCAGGGAGCACCCCCGGTATTAGATTTCCAGGGTGCTTTATCCAGGGGGACAGAAGAACTATTGAGGTGGAGGCACTTGCTTGGCACATAGGATTAATTACCTGGCAAGTTCTGAAGGTCGTGGGTCAAAGATGATTCTGGGATGGCTCCCAGAAGCCTGGAGAAAGCGATGGGTCATGTTGAGCCAAGCCCCTGGCGGACGGCAGAGGAAGGAAGAAAGAGGCCGAGGGCGGAGACTCCAGTAAAATATCGTGGTTCCCTACTCCATTCCTGGACTTGAGCTAATTTCCTGTCTGGAACCATTGATTGCAGAGGTGGCCAGGTCACCAGAAGGAAGGACCAGGCAATACCTTGACAAGGATGTTCTGTAGAATCCTGCTGTCACTCACTCAGCTGGCTGCACGCTGGGAAAATCCAGAGATTTTGAGGACAAATGGACACGGGATGTGAGTGGACCCTGATACTGGAGGCCAAAAGTGTCACTGTGGCCTCCCTGTTAGAGAAGGGGCTGACGGGGCCAGGTAATAAAAAGGAATCCTGGCTAAAGTGTTGGTCACAGTGAGACCCCTGGGCCAGAAGACCATCCAGTGGCCGCTTCCCTGCCCCCTGAGTATGTAATTATAATTTATGTACTTGGTGGCTGGAGTAGCCATATATTGGATCCCAGGCCTGTGTGGTGACAGACATCATAGTGGGGAAGTCCCCTTTCCATGGCCAAGAGAGTAAATCACAAACCACGTTGCATCCTGGGAGGATGGCACCACCATTAAAGGCCTCATGGAGGCGAGCGTGGTGGACTGTCGTGTCTGTTTAATTCTCTGGCCTGGTCATTGCAAAGACTGATGGATCCTAGAAAGTGACGCCAGACCACTTAGCCTCAACCCGGTAGTAGCTCCAGTTGCATCTGCTGTGTCAGACGTATCATCGTAGCAGATTAATGAGGCCAGTGATTGGCCATTGCATTCTTTTCTATTCCAATTAGAAAAGAGGATCAGAAACAGTTTGCATTTACATGGGAGGAACAACAATACTCATTCCCAGTTTAGTGGCAGGGCCACGCTAACTCTGTCCTCTGTCCTAATATTGCCTGAAAAGATCTGGGCACCTGAGCAGTCCACTGGACGCCACACTGATCCATTACGGTGACAACATAATGGGCAGGAGGAGGAACAGGAGAGTCATGTGCTAGAGGCCTTATGAGACACATTTGCATCTGTGGGTGGGAGCTGAACTCCGAGGATTCAGGGACCTAACTTCATGGAAGTTATAGGGCACCAGTGATCAGGTTCATACCAGGACATCCTCTAAAGTAAAAGAGAAATTGCTACATCTTGCATCCCCTACTTCAAAGGAGGAAGCACAGGGCCTGACAGGCCTTTTTGGGTTCTGAAGGCAACATATTTAATTCCTGGGGGCACCGCTCTGACCCACGGCTCAGCTGACGTGGAGGCTGCCAGCTTCGAGGGGGCCAGGAGCAGAAAATGACTCACTTTTTCATGAACCAGCACAGGCTCTCCTGAGAGCCCTGGAGGGAAGGCTCCGGCTATACTGCCTCCTGGTGTGAGGAGGCTTCGCTCTTGTCTGCCCCACTAGGGCGGGGCTGACATTCTAGCCTTGCCGGTGGGCTCTGGTCTGCTTCCCCTCATCATGCCCTTCTCAGCATTCTCATTTTCAGACTGAAGTTGGGTGATTGCTCCTTTTCTCAGAGTGCTTGGGTGCAGCAGGCTGCGGAGGGGCACTGAGGCAGCCCGGCCTCAACCAGGGTTCCCAGGACCTGAGGCCCCAGGCTGGACCCCAGCAGGCTGCAGGCTGCCCTGTGGACACCACACCTCAACACCCAAAGGGCCCTGCTGAGGTTGGCAGTCAGTGCTCAGAGCACCTCCAGGCACGGTTCCTAACGAGCAAGCTGATGCCAAGGTCACATGACCATGAGTTTTTGGCTGCATTGGGTCCTGTTTATGGAGAGATGGTGGGAGGGGAGCAGCATGGGTGGGTGGTGGTCCACGCTTAGGGGATTAACTGGGAGCTACAGTAAGACACATGCGTACCATTAAGAAGAGACTTTCTCTATCGGAACTGTGGGTGCTTGCAGGCCCGGCCTGGAGGAGGAGGAAGCCGTGCTGTCCTTTTCTGCCCTCGTGTTCTCAGGCCGAGGCAGGCCTTAAGTGGCTCTGTGTGGAAAAGCTCTCCGTGGCTTTCTCACACTCTGGACACCACGTGGACCGCTCAGGGCAGCGGGGGCGTTACTCTCGGGCTTGCAGCCTTTCATGGACATTTGAGAAGATGCCTCTGTCGTCAGACTTTCCTCTGCTTACTCATGGAGCCGACAGACAGAACTAATGTTCTCCCCAGCCGCAGCTGATCTCGACTCAGAAAAAAACGAAAAATGGCAAAACCTGCCACTAATGGGCAATTGCACATGAGTCAGTTTGTGTCACGGGTGTGTGTTCAGAGCTGGCGGTAGATCCTCCGGCTTTTATTTTTTAAGCCAGAGCCACTGCATTATTCTCAATAATCTCACCCAGGCTCTCGGGCTGCCAAGCACGTGTATTTTTGTCTTTTACTTTCACAATAGCACAGGAGTACTGGAGAATGTGGCGTGGACCATAGTTTACATTTTCAGCGGAAACCAGGACCAGAGGCTGTGTGCTCGGGGCCCAGATGGGGTGAGGACACCAGGTGGTAGGAAGGTCGGGGGACAAAGGCTGTGGGCGAGAGCCTCATCGATCCTGCACCAGGAGGAGCCAGGGGAGGCTGCCCTGTCTCACAGAGAGGAGACCGAGGCTCCCGGAGGAGGACAAGTGGCAGGAAAGAAAACCGCGGCCTTTTCTCTCCCAGTCAGGGGGGTGGTGTGTTTCCCCTCCACCATCTGGGAGGTTGTCTATACTATGTGGGATTTGATTACAAATATTTCAAAATATTTATGCCTGAATAAAACCCTCCTCCTAACCAACTGTGCGGTGCTAACTGAAGGGTCCACGTGAATGTCACGCAACTCGGTTCCCTGCTGGCGCAGGACGGCCACACTGACAAATACTTCAGCGGCCGGCAAGACCTGTTTGTGACATGAGAATGTCAGGTAAGCACAGCACAGGGCTTCTCACCGTGGGTCCAACCCAGAGTGTAGTGCCACAAGTCCCCAAAGTCTGAAAAAAACTCTATTTTCCTGGGAAGAGGGCCCAGAGATTTAATTGGAAATAGGTACATGTAACTCCAAAGGTAATGCATAGTTTCAAAGAACTGGAACCCAACAAAACACACAAAATCCACATGAAGGAAAATTCAGTTTTTCTCTGATGACTTAGGGAGTCCAGAGTTGACACTGCCACCAGTAATCCCATGGTTATCTCTACCACCACCACCATCACCACCACCACCACCATCACCATCACCACCATCACCACCACCACCATCGCCACCACCATCACCATCACCATCACCATCACCACCATCACCATTATCATCACCACTATCATCACCACAACCACCACCATCACCACCACCATCATCACCACCATCCCCACCACCACCACCATCACCATAACCATCCCCACCACCACCACCATCATCACTATCACCATCACCACCATCATCACCATCACCACCATCACCATCATTGCCATCACCACCACCACCACCATCACCACCACCACCACCATCACCACCACCACCATCACCACCACCACCATCACCACTACCACCATCACCACCACCACCATCACCACCACCACCACGACCATCACCACCATCACCACCACCACCATCACCACCACCACCATCACCACCACCATCACCACCACCATCACCACTATCACCATCACCACCACTTTCACCACCACCACCATCACCACCACCACCATCACCATCACCACCATCACCATCATTGCCATCACCACCACCACCACCATCACCACCACCACCATCACCACCACCACCATCACCACCACTATCACCACTACCACCATCACCACCACCACCATCACCACCACCACCACGACCATCACCACCATCACCACTACCACCATCACCACCACCACCATCACCACCATCACCATCACCAACACCACCATCACCATTATCATCACCACCATCATCACCACAACCACCACCATCACCACCGTCATCACCACCATCACCACCACCACTTTCACCACCACCACCACCACCATCACCATCACCACCATCACCACCACCACCATCACCATCATTGCCATCACCACCACCACCATCACCATCACCACCATCACCACCACCACCACCACCATCACCATCATCACCACCATCATCATCACCATCACCACCATCACCACCACTACCACCACCACCATCACCACCACCACCACCATCACCATCACCATCACCACCATCACCACCACCATCACCACCACCATCATCACCACCACCACCATTACCACCATCATCACCACCATCACTACTACCACCACCATCACCACCTTCACCATCATCACCACCATCACCATCATCATCACCACCACCACCGCCACCAACACCATCACCATCACCACATCACCACCACCACCATCACCACCATCACCACCACCACCACTACCACCACCATCACCACCACCATCACCACCACCACCATCACCACCACCACCATCACCACCACCACCACCATCACCACCATCACCACCATCACCACCACCGTCATCACCATCACTACCACCACCATTACCACCATCATCACCATCACCACCATCACCACTACTACCACCACCATCACCACCTTCACCATCACCACCACCATCACCATCATCATCATCACCATCACCACCACCACCACCACCAACACCATCACCACCGCCACATCACCACCACCACCATCACCACCACCACACCATCACCCCATCACCATTATCACCACTGCCACCATCATCACCATCACCATGCCTCCCCACTACTGTCACTACTACTACTGCTATCACCATTACCCTCACCCTTACTGTCACCACCATCCATATCACAATCTGAATCAGTTATCCATTTCTCCATAGCAAACCATTCTAACACTTAATGTCTTAAAAAATCACCCATTTAATTTGCTGTTTTTTTGTGGGTTGACACTTTGGACTGGGCTCTGCTGGGCAGCTCTTCTGATGGTTGCATCTGAACTCATTATGTGGTGCCCATCAACTGAAGGCTTGGAGGAAGCTGAATGATCTAAGATGGCATTACTTATAGGTCTTGTAGGGTTTTGGCCAGGGTGCTCTGGTTCTCCTCCATGTGTCCTCTCTAGAAGTCTAACTCAGACTTGTTTACATGGCGTCAGTATTCCAAGAGAATGAGAGCAGAAGCTGCAAAGATTCTTGAGATCTGGGCCCAGAAGTCACAATACATTGCTTTGCCACATTTTATTGGTCAAAGCAAGTGACAAGGCCAACCAGGATTCAGGCAATGGAGAAGTAGCCTCCAGCACCCAATGCGAAGAGCCGCAAAGATTTTGTGACTCTTTTCAGTCTACCACCACCACCACCACCAACAACAACACTATCACCTTTTCCCATTCCCATTCCCATAACCTTTGTCTATCCCCACCATCCTCTCCTAAAGGCAAGCACTGACCATTTCAGGAGACTGGATCATAGAAAGATGTAGCCTCTGATCTTAAAGGCCATGCCATGTAGCTGAAGACATACATATTCGTGATGGGTGGATAAGGGTGTTGTAAATCTCTGGATGTACTCCTCACCAACACTGACAAAGTCTCTTGAGGGAGAAAGGGTGAAAGTCCTGGGTGACTGCCATCTTCTATCTTGGAGGCAGGGCCTCCGTCTGATATGGGAGAAGGATGTGCTCACCTGCAGAGTGCCCTCTTTGTTAGGTGCCTGTTTACAGTTACTTTTCTTTGCCTTTTTGTTATTAATTTTTACCTTTTACTAGTGATTGGCATTAAATAGTTATGACATTATTGTTTATTTGGGGGAAGATAATGCATGGCCACTGTGCAAAAGTCAAAAGGCACAAAAGGGTACAGGGTAAAAGGCCTCCTGCCAGCCCTTGCTGCAAGGCTGGAGTGGGGGAGAATAACTTCCATGCTCACTCGCGCAACTGTGGCCGTCCTCACCCCCTGCTGGCTGGAGACACCAGCTTCTCACCACAGCTCCCCATGTGCAATACAGAAACTTGATTGCCCTAGAGTGGGAGCTCTGAGAAAGCTGGCAAGAGAGGATGAGAGAATGAGATGGTGGCCCAGCAAGACAGAAGTAAGCAACTTTCTGTAGGCTAGTCTTCGAATTACATCTCATCACTTTTGCCGTAATCTGTTTGTTAGCAGTCAGTCACTAGGTCCAGCCTGCGCTCAGGTGGAGGGGATTATACAAGGTCGGGAATACCAGGAGGCGGATTGCTGCAGGCTATTTTAGAGACTGCCTACTGTAGGTCTGTTAGCAACACATTTCCTCAGTTTTCATTTGTTTCAACAGCCTTTTATTTAACCTTCAGTTTTAAAAGATATTTCCCTAGGTAAGAATTCCAACTTAGCAGTTATTTTCTTTTGATACTCTGAAGATGACATTCCATTATCTTCTGGCTTTCAGATTTGTGGAAAAAAATCTATCTTTCTGTTGTTTCTTTAAAGAAAATGTGCTTTTTTCCTCTGGTTTCTTTCAAGGTTTTCTTATCGTCTTTGGTTTACAGCAGTTTTATGATGTACCTAGGAACGATGTCCTTTATGTGTAGATTTTCTTTTTTGAATCTGTGGTAAGATATCTTTTATCAGTTTTAGAAAAGTTCTTGGTTACGATCTCTTCAGATATTGCCTCTGCCCCTTTCTGTCTTTATTTTCCTCCTGGGCCTGAAATTTCACAGGTTAGAGCCTTTCATCATCTTCCATGCATCTCTTATATGCTTTTCTATATTATCTGTCTGTCTTTGTCCTTCAGTCTGCCCGGTTCCTTTTGACCTATTTTCAAATTAACTTATTCTCTTTTCTGCTATGTCTAATCTGCTATTAATCCTATCCATTGAGCTTTTAACATTAGTTATTGCATTTTTTACTTTTAGAATTTCTGTTTGATCTTCAGTGTCAATTACTTTTTTTAACGCAATTATCTCATCTTCTAATGTCTCATGAATCATACTTATTTTAAAGTTCATGTCTGATAACTCCCAAATCAAGGCCACCCATGGATCTGTTTCTCTTGTTTGTTTTTTTCCCCCATACAGGCATACAGTCCTGTCTCTTTTCTTGCTGGGTTATTTTTGATTAAGTGCTGGACATTGTGTATGAAATATTGTAGAAGCTCTGTTTAATGTTATCTTACTTTTTATAGGATTTAATGTTATTTTGGTGGACAGTTGGTGTAGGGACAGGTCACCTTTTTCCAATCACAGTTGGATGTAATTCAAATCTAAGTTTATGTCTTTGTGAATACTGAATATCACCAGTTTTCCCCTAATCCTAGAGCCTAACTTTCCAAGGGACCAGCTGAGAGTCTAAGGTATTTGCTGAGGGTTCTGTTCCTTCGAGGGCCCTAAATTCTAGGTGTTTTCTCCCTAGCACTGAGAAACTGGCAAAGAGTATGCTTAGTTTGTTTTTCTTTCCAAAATAGGTTTATTCAGGTATATTTTACATAACATAAAATTCACCCTATTCAAGTATGAGTATGCAATTCAATAATTTTTGGCAAATTTACCAAATGGTATAATCATAATCATAAATCAGCTTTAGAAAGTTTTCATCACCCCAATAAGACTTCTTATGCTCATTTATCGTTAATACCCTTTCATACCCTCCACCCCAGGAAACCACTAATCTGCTTTCTGTCTATAGATTTGCCTTTTCTGGATGTTTCATGTAAATGGAATCATACGGAATCATACAGTATGTGGTCTCTTGTGTCTGGCTTCTTTCATTTAGCATAATGTTTTTGAGGTTCACTTATGATAGGCTATGTGTCAGTAGTTAATTCTTACCAAGGTACAGTATTTTTTTCTGGAATAAATGCTTTTCAGGTTGTTGCAATACTTTGGTTAATCTGTAGAGCTCTGAAAAAGAATATTTTGATACTTTTTCTAGTAATTTCTTTGCTTTTAAGGAAAACTGGATTTATGGAGGTTCTCACTCCACCATTCCAGAAGTCCTGGCCTTATAATTAATTTTTGTTCATTGATCCTGTGCCTTGTCAAATTCACTTATCGGTTCTTGCAGCTTTTTAAATAAATTCTGTAGAATTTTCTAAGCACAAAATAATATCCTCTGTGAATAAAGATAATATTACCTCATGATGTAGTCTGGCTCTGTGTCCCCACCCAAATTTAGTCTTGAATTGTAATCCAAATTGTAATCCCCACATGTTGGGGGAGGGATCTTGTGGGGGGTGATTAGATCATGGGGGTGGTGCCCCCATGCTGTTCTCATGATAGTGGGTGAGTTCTCACAAGATATGATGGTTTTATAAGGGGCTTTTCCCCCTTTCACTCTGCACTTCTCTCTCCCTGCCACCATGTGAAGAAGGACATGTTGGCTTCCCCTTCTGCCATGATTGTAAGTTTCCTGAGGCCTCCCCAGCCATGTTAAACTATGAGTCAATTAAGCCTTTTTCCTTTATAAGTTACCCAGTCTTGGGCAGTTCTCTATAGCAGCATGAGAACAGACCAATACACCTCTTCTTTCCAATATGTATACCTTTATTTCTTTTTCTTGCCTTTATCTGCTAGTTAAACCTCCAGTACAATGTCAAATAGCAGTGGTGAGAATGGATGTCCTTAACATAGTCCTGAATTTAGAGAGAAAGTCCACTGTCTTTCACAGAAATATGGTATTAACTATAGGGTAGCTTTGGTGGTTTTTGGTGATGATGCTCTTTATTATGTTGAGAAAGTTAACTTCTTTCTTTTTTTAGTTTTTATTTTAGAGAAAGTTAACTTCAATTTCTAGTTTTCTTAGAGTACTTTCACAAACAGGCATTGCATTTTGTCAAATATACTTTCTGCATTTATTGAGGTGATCAAATTGTTCATCACCTCTATTCTGCTATTATAGTAAATTATATTGTTTGATTTAAAAAATCTTAAGCCAAAATTGCATAAGCACAGTTAGCTATGGTATAGTATCCTTTATATAAATTGGCAGGTTCAATTTGCTAATGCTTTGTCAAGGAATTTTGTGTTTATGTTCATTTGAGATGTTGGTCTGTGTTTTCCTTTTCTCTTTTCTTTTCTGGTTTGGGTATCAGGATGATTTTGGCCTCATCAAATAAATTTTGAAATGTTACCTTCCCTTCTATATTCTGAAAGAGTTTACTCAGAATTGGTGTTACTTCTTTCTTAAATGTTTGATATAATTCTCCAGTGAAGACCTCTCACACAATTTTCTTAATAACTATAGGAATATTTTTGAGTTAATTTAGATAATTTATAGATTTCAAGGAATCTGTTTATTTTATATAAGTTGTCTAAATGTATTGGCATAAAGTTGGTCATCATATTTCTTTATTGTCCTTTTAATGTCTGTCAGATCTGTAGTGATGTTTCCTATTTCATTTCTCATGTTAATAATTTGTCACTTCTCTCTTTTAAAAAATCAGTATAGGTAGAGTTGTATCAAATTTATTGATCTTTTCAGAGTCAGCTTTTTGTTGTGTTGATTGTCTCTATTGTTTGCCTGTTTTCTATTTCAGTGTTGTGTGGCTGGGCCTGTCATTTTATTTGGGATGATGACCAAGTTTGAAGGCCACCATTCAGCCCAGGCCAGCCTGTCTGAGGATAGCAGTGCCACTGACTGGTCCATGATGACAGTGGTCGGGATGGTGGGGCAAAAGCACCCAGGCGATCAGTCACAGGGGCAGGGTCCTGGAGTCACACTGTGCCCTGGCTGTGTCACTGCTCCTCCTCAGTCACAGGGGCAGGGTCCTGGAGTCACACTGTGCCCTGGCTGTGTCACTGCTCCTCCTCGGTCACAGGGGCAGGGTCCTGGAGTCACACTGTGCCCTGGCTGTGTCACTGCTCCTCCTCTGTCACAGGGGCAGGGTCCTGGAGTCCTGGAGTCACACTATGCCCTGGCTGTGTCACTGCTCCTCCTCAGTCACAGGGGCAGGGTCCTGGAGTCACACTGTGCCCTGGCTGTGTCACTGCTCCTCCTCAGTCACAGGGGCAGGGTCCTGGAGTCACACTGTGCCCTGGCTGTGTCACTGCTCCTCCTCGGTCACAGGGGCAGTATCCTGGAGTCACACTGTGCCCTGGCTGTGTCACTGCTCCTCCTCGGTCACAGGGGCAGTATCCTGGAGTCACACTGTGCCCTGGCTGTGTCACTGCTCCTCCTCGGTCACAGGGGCAGTATCCTGGAGTCACACTGTGCCCTGGCTGTGTCACTGCTCCTCCTCGGTCACAGGGGCAGGGTCCGGGAGTCACACTGTGCCCTGGCTGTGTCACTGCTCCTCCTCGGTCACAGGGGACTCTTCACCTCACCTGGGTCGGGCGAGCTGCCCGTGAGGAACTTCCCAGGATACCAGGGTTGGGACGGTGGCAGCCGCAGGCAGGTTTCCCTGGCTCACTGTGGAGGTGTCAGCACCACTGGGTGCACGTGAGTGCCAGCTGGCATGATGGTGTGAAACCACACACAGCCAAACCTGGAGGCACCAAAGTGTCCTTGATGGACACAAGAGGAGAGAAGTCCTGTGATTGGCTTAAGAGAGGCTGGAAATACCTTTTAACAAAACCCAATACCTACCTCTAATGAGCCTTATTCTCACATTATTAGAATTGTACATTTACCCTGATGCCAACGTCAGCTTGATGGCGAAACCTGGGATGCATTCCAGTGTGTTCCTCCTTTTCCGGCTCCCGCCCCACCCAGGGACCTGTCCCTCAGGGTGGCCTGGGCTCCCCTCTGGACCTGGCCTCGGGTGCAGCCTCTGGGTTTGACCATTCGCAATTCTCACCGAGACCCCTGACCCTCCCCAGCACCACTGTACTCGCCTCCCGGGTCAGCCCTCGTCTGGCTGGTAGCCCCTCCCGCAGCCCCCAGGACCGCAGGAGGGTTCAGACGGGAACACGGGAGCAGCTGGATGTGCTGCTGCTCACAGGAAGCCACCACAGGGCAGGGTCAGAGGGCACTCACAGCAGCCACAGGGCCGGGTGTGGGGCGGTCACACTGCCTGGGACCATTTGCCAGTTTTAGAGGGGAGGGGACGTCACAGAGCTCAAGACAGGGCCCTGGGTCCCCCCCAGAGCTGCACTAGGGGGTCTGGGACCACAGCTCGCCTGGGATGGGTTCGGACCCAGAGACTGGACATCCAGCCTCAAAGTCAGGCTATTGCTGCTTGCATCTCCGCTGCCCTGTATGTTGGCGGGGGTGGGGAGCAGCCCCCCTGTTCCACAGGCACCGGGAGCGGCTCACAGCCCGTGCAGCCGAGCCACAGGGATGACACATCCCCAGAAATTAGAAATACCGCCTGGAAGGGACCCTAGGAGCCGTCTGCGGTGGGGCGCCCATTCCACATCCTCAGGGTACAGAGCCTGCTCTCCCCAGCTTCTCCCCTACAGGCCCAGGACACAGGCCTTGTCTGCGCCTCCCTCCCACTCCTGCCTGCTCTGTTCCTTGAGGTCGGGAGGAGTGGGGTGTGGTGGGGCTGTGTGCCCTGTTGCGTTTCTTTGGGGGCACTGGTCCTCCTGGCTCCTGGGCAGCTCCCTCCCGTGGTCTGAGGCACTCACGCTGCCCTCTAGGCCCCTCCCGCTCTGTGGGCTGAGGTCTTGGAAGACTCAGCGACGTCGGCCGCAGAGAAGCCTCTCTTCCCTTTGAAGGAGCCGCTTTCCGGCAGGAAGAAAATTTTAAATTGTCGGACAAATCAAGCCCTAAACAGAACCAGCTGTCCTGAGGATTAACAGCCTTGAGACCCCGAACAAATGTGCAGCCCCGCGTGGAGGGCGCGGCGCTGTGGGCGGCAGCCGGGGGTGGCTATGAACTTGTGAGCTGGAAGCCAGTTCGAGAGGGCCTGATTCCAGGGCCCACAGTCGTCGCAGGGGTGGGATTTTCTGGGGCTGGTTTAACCGAAATGCCACAGGGGCCTCTCAATTTCTCCCCAGAGTCAGGACTCTCTGGAGGCTGCCGCCTGCCCTCCCCCAGGGTCTGAGGCCCGGCCTTGGAGGGCCCTGTGGAGACTCCACCGGGCAAACCTCCTCTCAGTGAGCAGATGCGGTCGAGGGTGAGACCAGCAACATGTGGCCCCCTCCCTGCTCAACGCACCCAATTACCCAACTCACTTATTAGATCCCCGCACGTGCAGGTGTGGTGGCAGGCGGGGGAGGGCTGCTGGGTGCGGCCCAGTGCCTCCCAATAAGACCTGGATGGTGACGATGGCCTGCAGGCTGGGAGAACCTTGCCTGCCCGGCTGCCCCCCAGGTCACCTCTTCCAAGCTCAGGTCCCTCTGGACAAGACTCTGAGTCCCCCACCCCACCCAGCTCTCCAGGGGCCCCCTCCCACCAGCTCAGAGACCCCTTTTATCAGGCGCCCCACTCTGCCCCCACGAATGCTCAAGGCCCCGATCCCTGCCAGCATGTCTTCTGGCCTCAGCTCATGTCCCAGGGACTGGTCACCCAGCCTCCCCACCTGAGTGGAAGCCCAGTGGCCTTCCTGGAGGAGGGGGTCATTTTCTTGGCATTGCCAGGTCCTGAGTCCTCCTGAGCTTCTCTCCCCCGCAGTTGGTGTGGACAGTCCCAGGCGTGGCACCCCAGGGACACAGAGGCCCAAAGTGAGAGGACCCTCTAGCCCACCTGGCTTCTCTGTCAAGGCCCAGCCTGTGGGACAGGTCGGGACTGGGAGGGTCTCTGGGGAGCAAGGGTCAGATGGGGAAGAGAGATCAAGTGGGTGGGTCCCTGCTGGGAGGGGGCACAGCACCCCCAGGCCTGCTCACTCTGGGACTGACCACAGCCTCCCAGGGCCACACCACAATGGCTGAGCAGCGAGTGTCATCGTCCAAGCCGTGACTGAGGCGGGGTGAACGGTTGCCTGGGGAGGGCGGGCCGGGCTGTTGACCCTGAAAGCCATCCTGGGGAGGGTGGGCCAGGCTGTTGACCCTGAAAGCCGTCCTGGGGTGGGTGGGCCGGGCTGTTGACCCTGAGAGCCGCCCTGACGGGAGCCCCGAGGTTGCATCTGCAGGACCCCTGCCCCCACCTGGCCTGGCCTCGGGGGCTGCTGCCCCCCGTCCTTGTACTGCCCACAACAGACACGCACGGCAGCCTCCAGGGACTGCAAAGCCACAGTGTGTTTGAGGGGCGGCCTCTGGACCCTGGGCTCTGGGGCCCTGCACAGTGGACGGGGTCTGTGGAGGGGTCAGGGGAGCTGACCGCTCACCCCCTCTTTGCCGTCCAGGCTCCTGTTGCCCCCGTACTCCCAGGCTGCCTCGGCCACCGGCGCTCAGCTACTCAGAGCCTGGGAGAGACAGGGCGTGAAGGCCCCCATTCATCCTCTGCCTGACCTGAGGCAAGTCACTTGCTACCTGGGTGCCTCAGTTTCCCCACCCGTGAGAGGGGCATGTGTGTCTTGCGGGTTCCTCCATGTGGTGTGAAGGTTCTCACTGTCCCGTGTTAGGGGCTGCTGAGAACAAGCAAATGGCCTGCTCCCTGGGAGCCGCCGGCACCTCCTTCTCAGCCCTGGAATCCGTAGCCCTCCAGTGGCTGCACCTGCTCTTCGGGTCCTGGACGGCTGGGCCGAGTCCACATGGCACCTGCTGCAGGGCCCCTGGGCTGCTCCCCTCTCCTCCTCAGCTGTGAAACAGCGACTGCTGTTGGGAAGTTTCCACGGCTGTTGGGTGCGGCCGTGGGTGCCACAGCTGGTTCGGGCCTCCCTGCCATCCGGGGCTCTGAGTCAGCTGCCCTGGCCCAGGCCACCTGCCAGGGGGAGCACTGGGAGGCCCCAGCTGCAGAGGCCCTGAGGCTCCCCTGTCCCTGCTCTGGGCCCACCCTTCAGTCCCTAGGGTTGGGGATCGGGGGGTCTTCAGTGGGGCCTGGGGGAGGCTTCACAGTCTGTCCCTGCCTCACTGCTGGGGGGATGCAGGGCCATGCCCACCCCCACGCCAGCTAAACGACCTCGGCCGTTCCTGTACATGACACACTTTCCAGAGCCCGGGCCGTGCAGTCATATTCGTCACTCGGAGAAAATGTTCCGAAGGTGGCTGGGTCCAGGTGAATGTGTCACGGCACATTTATCAGGAAGGAATTTGGGCTGTTAGCGAGTGACTGGTAATGGTCAGACACCCACGTTTTCTGCAGAGCAGGCCTTCTGTGTCTGAGCTCGGAGGAGGTCCTGGTGCACGAAGGAGACGGCCGTGTGCCGGGCGGCTTCGAGTGCCCTCCTCATCCCGTTGTCCCCGAGGCCTCTGGGGCTACGCAGTGTCTGCGTTGGTGCACTTGGCCTCAGAAGTCCCATTCAGCGTCCTCTCCTCGGTGGTGGGCAGGAGACTGGGTGGCCCGGGTCTGTACCCTGGCGTCACTCCTGCTCTGTGACATCCCGTTTTCAGAGTAGTTGGGGTGCTCATCAGTTGACCTTAGGTGGGAGGTCACTGGGTGGACCTGGCCTCATGACGGGAGGACTATGGCACCTCGAGTGGGGCCAGAAGAGAACTTGTAGGGTTGGAAGCACCTGGGGACTCCTGTGAGGGGCTGGGGGACTGTTGCCGAGGGTGAGGGCTGAGCCTGGCCACAGTCCCCAGAAGACACAGTCCCAAAGCTGCTGGGAACCGGGAACAGGTTGGCTGTCAGCCGAGTGAGCTTGGAGACGGCCGTCCCCCCAGGCCCGGGACCAGGCTGCAGTTGCCGCGTGAGACTGGCTGAGCCCCAGACTCCTGGCCTGCAGGCTGGGCTGCAGTGGGAGCTGGTGAGGCCACGCGTCTCCTGCTTTTATCTGCATGTACAGCCCAGGTGCTCGGGGGCCTCCTGCCAGTGCCCCTTGTCGTCTTCTGTGCCTTGGCAGCTTCACCGCCCTGGGCCCTGCAGGTTTAGCTGCTGTTTATGACCCACGGGGCTGCACCTGGGACCTCACCCAGTCTAGGCTGACGTCCTCCTGACACTCACTGAATGTGCTTCTCCATCCCCGTGAGACGCTCACAGCGACTTCCTGGTCATCTGCTGGGAGGCTGGTGGCCACGAGAGCAGAACCTCACATCTGGACCTGCTTCCAGGGAGGAGGGGGGGACACGAGGAGGAGAATGGGCAGCAGCCACGCTGACAGGACAAGTCTGGGAGCAGCGCAACACGCCATCGGGGGCTCGCCCATGTGGCCCACCACTTGGCACCCCCCAGGGAACCCCCACAGCACCCCCTGGGGCACCCACAAGGCACCTCCATGCCACCCCCACAGCACCTCTGTGGCACACCTCCTCTTGAGCCCACAGAGCAGGAGCTGCACCTCCCCGGGAGTGAGGGAGTTGTGCGGCTGCGGCTGCCTCTGCAGACGTCTGTTCTCTGTTGCATTTTCCAAAGCAGAGTCCCCAGCAAGAGTCCCCGGAACGGGCGTTGGGAGCCCTGAGTGGTCACTGCAGCTCACTGTGATCCTGTGTCCTGGGTGGCCGCGAGGGGCTGAAGGGAGCACGCTGTGCATGTGCGTGTGTGTGTGCGTGCATGTGTGTGTGTGTCCACGGATGTGTGCATGTGTATGTGTGTACGTGTGTGTGTCCACGTGCGTGTACGAGTGTACACACGTGTGTGTCCACATGCATGTGTGTGCATGTGCATGTGTGTATGTATGTGCACACGTGTGCACATGTGTGTATGTGCATGCACGTGTGTGTGCATGTGTGTGTGGATGTGTGTGCACACATTTGTGTGTGTGTATGTGTGTCCACACATGTGTGTGTAGCCTGGTGCTGTTGGCTACGTGCGTGGGAACAGAACCTTCCAAGACACCCTGGCTGGATGAACTCAGCGGTGTGGCTGACATGTCAGTGGGACACAGTGGGGCTCACAGGAAGCTAGCCCCTTGCTAAAGCTCCGAAGAGGGCCTGCATGAGCTGGGGCAGTGCTGGCTTCCTCTGAGTCACATGTGTCTGTTTCCAATTATGAGCCCAGCCGCCAGTGACAGCATGTGCGGGGGTGAGTGTCTGAGCAGCGAGCACATAGCTTTGTGGACTCCTCAGACCCCCAGTCCGTGTTGGACCAGGAGGGAGCCGGGAGCAGGGAGGCCGGTGACCTGGCTGGGATCCCAAAGTCTGATAGTGGCTTTGGGGCTCGACTTCACATCTGGGACCACGTGGCCTGAATCCTTGGGTTTAATTGAAAAGTTGCAGCTCAGTGGGCCTGGGGTCCCTCCTGCAAGCCCTGGGCTGCCGCTCCCCTGGGCATCCTCTGCAACCCTGCAGGACCTGGTCACGCCCACAGTCTCCCATGGGCAGTGGTGCTGGACGCTACCTTCCTTGTTTCCACATAACTTGGTTCAGTGGCATTCAGGCCTCCATGCCCCAGGGACCATGGCTGTTTAACCTCCATCATCAGGAGTTTTCTGACCCTTTCTCAGAGGCATGAAGGCCATGGGGGCCTCTGCCCAGCCAGGTCCTCAGCCTCAGCCACAGACCTGAGTGTTTCCTCTGGTGACATCCCTCAGGGACGCGGGTGCCCAGCTCGGGGACTCCAGGTAACTCTGTGGTGGGACCCTTGTGCCTGCCCAGGACAGGCTGACTTGGGGCTCTGCCGGCCTCGGAGTCACCACCAAGGGTGAGGGCTGAGCCTGAACCCGGCCACAGTCCCCAGAAGACACAGTCCCAAAGCTGCCAGGAACTGGTTGGCCGCTCTGTGCTCTTCTTACTTCCCTGCTGAGGTCACCCTCTCCAGCTCAGCCTTTGCCACGTGGGATCTTTGCTGAAGGTTCCTCTCCGCCCTGGTACTTCCACTTCCCTCAGAGCCTAAGCCTGTGATGCACAAACCCCGGAATACGTCTTTCTTTCCCACTCTTTCTGCATTGGAGCTGAGGAGGCTCCGGGAGCGTGGACCCTGGCGGCCCCTCTGGCCATGCAGGGCGCCTGTGGTGGCTGCTCTGGGTGGCCCCTTGAGTCCCGAGTGAGGAGAAAGTGCAAGAGAACTGCTGGTGTGGGAAGGAGGACCCTGAGGGCCTTGGTGAGTTTTTGGTGCTGCAGGTGCAGGCTGAGGACCCCTCAAGCCCGTCGTCTCTCTGGACCCCCCGTCTCACCTGGTGTGGATGCCCCTGAGGCTGCCCCACATCGGCCTCACTGCGATGCTCCAGGGACAGGAATCATGGGCAGACGGCGTCTCCTCTGTGTCATTATGTGGTCCTCCCTCTGGGAATGTCTGTGTCTCTTCTCCTCTCCTTATGTGGATGCCAGTCGGATTGGATTAGGGCTACCCCGATGGCTTCCTTTTACTTCAGGGCCTCTCAAACACCCTGTCTCCAAATAAGTCACATTCCAAGGTACTGGGAGTGACCACTTCAACGAAGGAGCTTTGCCGGTTCCACCCCAGTGGGGAGCAGGAAGGCTGTGGTGCCTGCCCCTCCACCATCGGCCCATGTCACCACTGAGTCCTGCAAAGCAGAGAGACCAGCCTTGCGTCCGTGCTGCACTTTGCAGAGACTGGGGACCCCGCAAAATGAGTGAACACGTCTAGCAGAGGCAGGGGCCCGAGTGCCTGGTTTCTGGAGTCCCACGAGGAAGCCCTCTCCTCCCCCCTTTCCTTGGGTCCACCTGGGGGCCTTTACGATTTCACGGGGGCATCCAGACCCAAGCAGGAGACCACCAGGTGTCCCAGCGCCAAGTCCAGTCCTCCTGGCTGGGTGATCTTTATTGGTGCGTGGAGAAGAGTGAGCCGTCCGTGTGGAAGGTCTGTGCGGGTGCCTGCTGTGTTCTGGGGACTCCCTAGAAGCAGGGACACACTTGTGCGTTTCAGACACGCCCTTACCCAGTGTCTGAAACCACTGTCCTGAGAAGGACCATGAGCTCTCGGTGCTACGCTACTCATCTGCCCCACCCCAGCACGGGGGAACCAGCAGTAGGGTATTTATTAAGGATTCTTGGGGCCACTGAGACTTGGTGAAATGGTTCATTCATTCAAAGAGCCATGGACGTTCTCTTCTGCAATCCAAAATGACAAAGTAGACACATTTTATCCGTTTCTCTTTGTGAAGAGAGAATTGTATTACATAACGTCTGACTTACAGTCAATGCTCCAGGAACCAGGACGTCCTGTGTCCTGTAGCTCTATGGGATTAGGTGGCCCTAATCTAATGGCTGGTGTCCATGTAAGAAGAGGAGACGATACAGACACACAGAAACACACACAGAAGCTGAGAGTATTTTTTTTTTATTTTAAGTTCTGGGGTACATGTGCAGGATGTGCAGGTTTGTTACATAGGTGAACGTGTGCCATGGTGGTTTGCTGCACCTACCAACCCATCACCTAGGTATGAAGCCCAGCACACATTAGCTCTTTTCTAATGCTCTCCCTCCCCCAACCCCACACCCTGACAGGCCCCAGTGCGTGTCGTTTCCCTCCCTGTGTCCATGTGTTCTCATTGTTCAGCTCCCACTTATTGAGAACATGCGGTGTTTGGTTTTCTGTTCCTGCGTTGGTTTGCTGAGGATCACGGCTTCCAGCTCTATCCACGTCCCTGCAAAGGACATGATCTTATTCCTTTTTATGGCTGCATAGTATTCCATGGTCTATATGTACCACATTTTCTTTATCCACTCTATCATGGATGAACATTTGGGTTGATTCCATGTCTTTGCTATTGTGAATAATGCTGCAATGAACATATGCGTGCGTGTATCTTTATAATAGAATTATTTATACTCCTTTGGGTATATACCCAGTAATGGGATTGCTGGGTCAAATAGCACTTCTGGTTCTAGATCTTTGAGGAATCGTCACACTGTCTTCCACAATGGTTGAACTAATTTACATTCCCACCAACAGTGTAAAAGTGTTCCTATTTCTCCACAGCCTCACCAGCATCTGTTGTTTCTTGACTTATTAATAATCGCCATTCTGACTGGTGTGAGATGGTATCTCATCACAGTTTTGATTTGCATTTCTCTAATGACCAGAGATGTTGAGCTTTTTTTCATATGTTTGTTGCCTGCATGTATGTCTTCTTTTGAGAAGCGTCTGTTCATGTCCTTTGCCTGCATTTTAATGGGCTTGTTTGCTTTTTTCTTGTAATTTGTTTAAGTTCTTTGTAGATTCTGGGTATTAGGCCTTTGCCAGATGGAAAGATGGCAAAAATGCTCTCCCATTCTGTAGATTGACTGTTTGCTCTGATGATAGTTTCTTTTGCTGTGCAGAAGCTCTTTAGTTAGATCCCATTTATCAATTTTTGCTTTTGTTGCAATTGCTTTTGATATTTTCATCATGAAATCTTTGTGCCTATGTCCTGAATGGCATTGCCTAGATTTTCTTCTAGGGTTTTTATAGTTTTGGGTTTTACATTTAAGTCTTTAATCTATCTTGAGTTAATTTTTGTATAAGGTGTAAGGAAGGGGCCCAGTATCAATTTTCTGCATATGGCTGGCTAGTTTTCCCAGCACCATTTATTAAATAGGTTTCATTAAATAAATCCTTTCCCTATTGCTTGTTTTTGTCAGGTTTGTCAAAGATCAGATGGTTGTAGATGTGTGATCTTATTTCTCAGTTCTCAATTCTGTTCCATTGGTCTGTGTGTCTGTTTTTTTGTTTGTTTGTTTGTTTGTTTTTGTTGTTTTTAGCAGTATCATGCTGTTTTGGTTACTATAGCCTTGTAGCATAGTTTGAAGTCCTACAGTGTGATGCCTCCAGCTTTGTTCTTTTTGTTTAGGATAGTCTTGGCTATAAGAACTCTTTTTTGGTTCCATATGAATCATAAAATAGTTTCATCTAATTCTGTGAAGAATGTCAATAGTAGTTTAACGGGAATAACATTGAATCTATACATTACTTGCCATTTTCACGATATTGATTCTTCCTATCCATGAGCATGGAATGTTTTTCCATTTGTTTGTGTCCTCTCTGATTTCCTTGAGCAGTGGTTTGTAGTTCTCCCTGAAGAAGTCCTTCCCTTCCCTTGTTAGCTGTATTCCTAGGTATTTTATTCCCTTTGTAGCAATTGTGAGTGGGAGTTCACTCATGATTTGGCTCTCTGCTTGTCTGTTTTTGGTGTATAGGAATGCTTGTGATTTCTGCATATTGATTTTGTGTCCTGAGACTTTGCTAAAGTTGCTTATCAGCTTAAGAAACTTTTGGGCTGAGATGATGGGGTTTTCTAGATATAGGATCATGTCATCTGTGAACAAAGACAATTAGACTTTCTCTCTTCCTATTTGAATGCCCTTTATTTCTTTCTCTTGCCTGATTGCCCTGGCCAGAACTTCCAATACTATGTTGAGTAGGAGTGGTGAGACAGGCTGTCCTTCCATGTTGCCCAGGCTGGTCTTGAACTCCTGGACTCACCTCAGCTTCCAAAAGTGCTGGGATTATAGGTGTGAGGAGCCACTACACTTGGAGATCCGAATGTTAAATTTATCCCTAAGCATTTATTGTTATTTGATACTATCATAAATTGTAGTTCATAAATTATAATTTCTGACTGTTCATTGATCTTGTATTCTCTGACTTTGCTACATTCAAATGTCAGTTCTAGTAGCTTTTTGGGTTTCCTAAGTTTTTTAGATATGCCATCATGTTGTCTGTGTATAAAGACAATCAGTCTTACATCTTTCTTCCCAATTTGTATGCCTTTTATTTGTTTTTCTCATAAAAAGTCTGGGCTTAGGCCAGGGCTTTGCATATGCCATTGAAGAGAAGTGGGGAGAGCATTCACCACTGCACTGCTCCTTAAGAGGAAAGATTTAACCTTTCTCATTAAATTGATATTAGCTATAAGCTTTTTATAGATATTCTTTGTCAGGTTTGAAGAGGTTCCCTATTTCTGATTTCTAATAGTTTTTATGATAAACAGCTATTGGATTTTGACAAATGCTTTTTCTATAGATGTAGAGAAACCTGAGATGATCATATTGTTTTTAAAAAATCATTATAGGCCTGGCACCGTGGCCCACATCTTTAAATCCCAGCACTTTGGGAGGCTGAGGTGGGCGGATCACTTGAGGTAAGGAGTTCAAGACCAGCCTGGCCAACATGGTGAAACCCCATCTCTACTAAAAATACAAAAATTAGCCAGGGGTGGTGGCAGGCACCTGTAATCCCAGCTACTCAGGAGGCTGAGGCAGGAGAATTGCTTGAATCAGGGAAGCAGAGGTTGCAGTGAGCCGAGATCATGCCACTCTACCTCAGCCTGGGAAACAGAGTGAGACTCTGTCTTAAAAAAATTTATATTAATATGGTGAATTGTATTATTTGGTTTTTAATATTAAATGAGTCTAGCATTTCTGGGATCTATCCCATCTGATCATGATGAATTTAAAAAAATACATTGCTGAATTTGATTTTGTTAAGGACTTTTAACTCTAGGCTTGTGAGTGATATTGGCATATAGGTTTCTTTCCTTTTAAAATCTGTCTGTTTTGGCTGGGCATGCTGGCTTATGCTTGTAATCCCAGCACTTTGGGAGGCCAAGGCGGGTGGATCACTTGAGCCCGGGAGTTCAAGACCAGCCTGGAGTTTAAGACCAGCCTGATGAACATGGTGAAACCCTGTCTCTACAAACAAGCGATAACAAAAAATATTAGCTGGGCATGGTGGTTTCGTGCCTAGAGTCCCAGCTACTGGAGAGGCTGAGGTGGAAGGATCGTTTGTGCCTGGGAGGTTGAGGCTGCAGTGAGCTGTCATCATGCCACTGCACTCCAGCCTGAGTGACAGAGTGAGACCCTGTCTCAAAACCAAAAAAAAAACTGTCTGTTTTGAAGACTAGCATATTGGCATCAAAAAATGAGTTGGAAATTTTTCTATTTTCTGACAGCTTTCGTGAAGATCGGCATTATTACTTCCTCAATATTTGATAGAATTCATCCAGGAGCCATCTGGGCCTGGAGTTTCCATTTTGGAAGGTTTTGGTAATAATTTTAATTTCTTTTAGTCTATAGCTAAATTCAGACTTTCTATTATTTCCCTTATTCAGTTTGGTAATTTGTGTCTTTTAATGAATTTTTCCATTTCTTCTAAGTTGTCAGTTTTGAGGTCTTTATAATATAATATTTCCTTATGATCCTTTTAACATCTGTAAGATCTGTAGTGCTGTGCTCCAGTTTAGTCCTCATATTGGTAATTTGTGTTTTTTCTTTTTTCTTATCTTGATCAATCTATCTAGACACTTATTAATTTTATTGACATTTTCAATAAACCAGCTTTGATTTAATTGGTTTTCTCCATTTTTTTGGTCAGTTTCATTGATATCCACTCTTTTCTTTTTAAATTTCCATCTTTCTACTTAGCTTTTGATTTACTTTTACTTTCTCTAGCTTCTTAAGTAGAAACCTATATCCTTGATTTTAGACTTTTCTCCTTTTTTAATACAAGCACATAAGGCTGTGTGTTTTTCTCCAAACACTGTTTTAGGTATACCTTTTATTTTGACATTAAAAATATTACTTTCTTTCAGTAAAAAATATTTTTAAATTTTCTTTTGATTTCTTTGACTGAAATATTATTTAGAATTGTATTGCTTGATTTCAGAATATTTGGATGTCTTCAAAATGTTGACTTTTAGATGAATAATTATTGACTTTTTGATTAACTCTAATGCCTATGTGTTCTAACAGTTACTGAAAGGGGGTTGAAATCACCATTATAATTATTATAATTGTGGATTAATCCATTTCTCTTTTCAGTTCTGTCCGTTTTTAATTTATGGATGTTGAGAATTTCGCATTTGGTGAATATTCATTTCAGATGCTGTCTTCTTGACGAGTTGACTTCTTTATCTTTCTTCTTTATTCCTTATGATATTGTTTGTCCTGGGTCCACTTTGCCTGACATTAAAGTTGCACCTCCAACTTTCTTATAATTTCTATTTGCTTGGCTATCTTTTTTTTTTTTTTTTTCTGAGACAGAGTCTCACTCTGTCCCCCAGGCTGGAGTGCAGTGGCGCAATCTCTGCTGACTGCAACCTCTGCCTCCCTGGAACCTCCCAAGTAGCTTGGATTACAGGAATGTGCCACCATGCCTGTATGCCATGCCACCATGCTAATTTTTGTAATTTTAGTAGAGACGGGGCTTCACCATGCTGGCCAAGCTGGTCTCGAACTCCTGACCTCACCACTTCCTTCACCACCACACCCAGCATGGGCCACACACACGTAAATCCATGCCTTCCTCCTAGATGCCTGCCTTGGCCTTCCGAAGTGCTGGGATTACAGGCATGAGCCACCGTGCCCGGCCTGAACAGACAGTGGCAACTGCAATTACCTGCCTGTCTACCGTGCTATCCATTGGTTTCAAATCATCAGAAAGAAAAGTTGGAGAGATTACAGCTGCAAATCCTAAATTCAGGATACTTACAGAAGCAGAGGCTGACGCTCACCTTGTCATTCTAGCAGAAACTAAACATTGTCACTGGTTTATACATCCGTGATGCCACCAGCCTGCGTGTTTGGTAACAGTGAAGCCGCATTATGATTGAAAAGAGATCCTCTCCCACTTCACCCACTGCTCAAGTGGTTAGGACTGCGTATCAGTAAGAACTATGCTTTTTGGGGAAAAAAAGAAAGTTAATCTTCATTTTGCCGTATGAAGAGGTAAGGCCTTCTCCACCACCATGAGCAGGTTAGCGCCTTATAAAAGGGCGGGGGGAACCTGCGTGTGCCTTTTGTTTTTCTGCTGCCATCTGAGGATGTGGCACTTGTCCCTTTTCCCCTTTTCATTCTTCCCACTGTGTGAGGACCCCCAGGCAGCACCTTCCATGAGAAATGGGCCTTTGCCCATTCACTGAACTTGCAGGGGCCTTGATGTTGGATTTCCCAGCCTCCAGAGCTGTGAGAAAATAAAGTTTTGTTATTGATAAATTACCCAGTCTCAGGTATTTTGTTATAGCAACACAAGCAGACTAAGAAAATTCCTCTCCTTCTATTCATGAACTTACAAAAATCATGTTCACAAGTGGGCAGAGCTGTGGCCAGAGCCCAGGACTTCTCACTCTGACTCCAGGGCTCTCTTCACGTCACTGCTTGCCTTTTGTTGGCTGGAGCGCCGTGATCTCAGCTGCTCGGGGGTCCAGGGGCTCATGGAGAGTTCGGCTCCTGCCCCTCCTCTGTGGGTTCCTCCACGCACTTGTCCTCTTGCCCTCTCTTGACTCTGCGGGGCTTCACCGCCACCTAGCGTGAGCCACACCCACGGAAATCCATGCCTTCCTCCCAGGTGCCAGGTTCTCAGGGTCTCTTGTTAATGAGAGACCCTGCAGAGGCGTGCAAGCCCACCCAGGGAGCAGATGCCCATGTTATCAATGCCTTCGCTCCCGAGAGGGGTTCACACTGAGGATGAAGGTGTTCAGGCCTGTGGCAGGTGAGGTATTTGGGGCAGTTGCTCTTTCATGGAATCGCAGAGCAGGTTCACCTGCACAGCCCTGGCACCTTCTTGCTTCCAAATCCACAGCGCCTTAGCGAAATACAAGCTCATCCAGCCCTCAAAGAGTGTTAACTTTCCACCAACAGGTGTACTTTTAAAAAAGAAGGGCGCCGCCAACCTAAAAAGACATGGCCCACAATGAGCCATCTGAAAGATGACTGGAGGCTCTGCTTTTAAAGAAGTTGCCAATCAGTCGATCAGCAAGCCAGCCTTCTGTTGCAGACGAAGAAATGCAGGAGCTTCTGGACATGCTGAGAGCGCACATGAGTGGCCAAGAGAAAGGCGGGCTTTGGAGGGGTCCTTGCTAACTCCTTCAGGCATTGATTTCTTTTTTTCTTTTTCTTTTTTGTTTTGAGACTGAGTTTCACTCTGTTGCCCAGGCTGGAGTGCAGTGGCGCGATCTCGGCACACTGCAACCTCTGCCTCCTGGGTTCAAGTGATTCTTGTGCCTCAGCCTCCCAAGAAGCTGGGATTACAGGTGTGCATCATCACACCCGGATAATTTTTGTTATTTTTTAAGTAGAGACGGGGTTTCACCATGTTGGCCAGGCTGGTCTTGAACTCCTCACCTCAAGTGATCCACCCGCCTCAGCCTCCCAAAGTGCTGGAATTATAGGCATGAGCCACTGTGCCTGGCCTTTTGGGCATTAATTCTTGAAGCCACTGAATTAATCGTTGGCACATTTATTCAATTTAATCCGGCATTTCTGATGCTTAAACTTTACCATGTACCAAATGGTCACCCTTTTCCCTCCATGTAGTCGGGGAACCAGTCTGTGAATTTTCCAATCATTCATTTGTTCCTTTATTAGTTACACACTCAGACAACAATTATTGAACACCTTTTCTGGGCCATGCCCCCTCTCGGGTCCTGCAGAGGTGCCAGTGAGAAGGACGTGCAGGGCCCTGCCCGCTGGGCTGGCCTATGACCTGTGTGACCATCTTGCCCCTGCCACCTTTCCCAGGGTGCCGTGCTCTGCCAGCCTCCACGGCTCCCTGTAGGCCAAGCGCCTCTGGCCGCCCCCTCAGCTCGGCCCTGGGGGTAAGCGCTGCCATCTGGTCTCTATTATTTGGGGCCTCAGCGTCCCATGGATATTAGCAAGCTTGGCTCTGCGGCCCTTCCCTCCCCGGCCTACAGAAAGTGCCATCGCTGAGGGTCTGAGGGGAGCCCCCACCACCAGTGCGTCTGTGATGGCCTTGGAGAGGCTGTGTCCTCCGAGCCACCCTGTGCTGCATCACCCTCTGGTTGACTTTCTGGATTCATTTGTTTCTCACGAGGTACAATTCTGAAAATGCTTCACGTGAATTCCAGGGTCGAACAGATCAGTAAGGAGATGGTGGGTGGCATGAAGCAGGTTTCTCCTGACTGGAGAGGAAGCGTTAGACACACAGGGAAGGCAGGCGAGAATGAGCCCTGTGGTACTGGCTTAGAGTTGGAGATGTCACTGCGAAGGCACGTTCAGCACTCCCCCGACCCCCACAATGCACACACACCCAGTCACACATGCATATACATGTGTGTGCATACACACACACCCAAGCACACATGCACACACACGCACATGCATGCATACACACAGGCACATGCACACACACACGTACACACAGGCACACATGCACACAAGCACACATATGCACACACATCCAGGCACACATGCTCACACACGAGTGCACACACACACCCAGGCACACATGCACACACATGCACACACACGTGTGCATGTGCACACACACCTAGGCACATGCACACATGCGTGTGCACACACACCCAGGCACACACACGTGCACATGCACACAAATGCACACACACGCACATGCACACACACACACTCCCAGACACATGCACACACACAGGCACATGCACACACACACGTACACACAGACACACATGCACACAAGCACACACATGGACTTGCACACACATGCACACACACACCCAGGCACACATGCTGACACAGGAGTGCACACACACACCCAGGCACATATGCACAGACATGCATGCACACATGTGTGCATGCACACACACACCTAGGCACATGCACACATGTGTGTGCACACACACCCAGGCACACACACGTGCACATGCACACAAATGCACACACACGCACATGCACACACACACACCCAGACACATGCACACACACACAGGCACATGCACACACACACGTACACACAGACACACATGCACACAAGCACACACATGGACTTGCACACACATGCACACACACACCCAGGCACACATGCTGACACAGGAGTGCACACACACACCCAGGCACATATGCACAGACATGCATGCACACATGTGTGCATGCACACACACACCTAGGCACATGCACACATGCGTGTGCACACACACCCAGGCACATGCACAGACGCACACACCCAGGCACACGTGCATACACACACATGCACACAGACACACTCCCCCAGGCACATGCACACACACACACCCACACACACCCAGGCACACATGCACACACACACATGTGCACACACACATCACGCACACACACATGCATGCACACACACGCAGATGGGTTGATGGGCAGGAAAAAATTATCCGCTGTTATTTAACTGGGTTGCTGTAGACGGAAAGGAGGTTGAGACATGTGAAGACAATTGGACGCAGAGTCTGAATCTGTTACTCAGAGACTACAATGTCATTGGGGTCCCCGACTAGAGTGGGGCTTGCAGGGGGGCGGATGGCTCCTTCAAGGTGCAGTGTCTGTGCGGAATCAGGCGCTTGTATGTGCTGCATCCCATCAGGAAGAATTGATGGGTCCAGGAACTCAAGGCTGGGAGCGGAAGTGCCCGCTCCGGTCACTCCCAGCAGTCCTGGGAGAATGTGGTGCTTCCTGCCCTGCACCTCTGAGCTCTGCGGGGTTGAAGGTCTTGTCCTCCGAGTCCCCTTAGACCCGGTGTCCTTAGACCCGGTGTTCTATCTGCTGCCAGGGCACTTTGGACTCCTTATGTCCCAGGACCAGCAGGTAAGAAGGGGAGTCACCATCTTGGCAGGAGGCATTGGCCGGGGGCACGCGTGTGAAACCCAGGCGTCTCGCCTGGTGCCCCGTGCCCCCTTGTACTGGCCACAGGGCTTGAGCCATGCCCCAGCGGAGCCATTGAGACTTGCCCGGGTGATAGCTGCTGCGGGTGGGGGGATTTGGAATGGAGGGAGGGACGTGCATCAGTTGTGGCCCCGAGACCCCTGGCAGGGAGGAGAGGCCGGTGAGAGCCTCGGAGTGGCTCTGGCCAATGCCCAGGGGAGCGAGTGAGACAGCGGGGAGTGCGGTACGCAGGGAGTGGAACGATGGGCAGCTCCCGGCTCCTCCGCCTCAGTGGGCCTGGCCGCGTGCTCCCAGCTCCGTTCCTGGGACACACGGGACCCCCTGCAGTGCTGAGCTGGGCTCGAGAACCCTGTTGGCCTGTCTGAGCTCCCCCACCTGAGCTGGAGTCCCAGGCCCCACTCCCACCGAACTCTCTGCTTCCTCGGCTCCCTTCCTCTTCCTCCCCAGACACTCCGCATCCAGGCCCATCCGGCCTCTGCTTCTGGAAGGGCTTGAGCTAGCACCTCTTGTCTTTTTTCTTCTGAGGGGCGGTATTTAAAAAATGAATTCCAGTGATTTTCTTCATTCAGTGTTTTTGAGGGAGGTCTCTGTCTAAGTGCCTCCTTTTTAGGGTGATGCTGGAACTGAGAGGGGCCTGTCTGGGACTGAAAGACGTTCCCAGCCGAGCTCCTTTTCAGCCAGATGAAGGGAGAGACTGACCCCGAGTTTGTGTCGGGTTACGCTCCAGCCTGCGGCGGCGAGGCCTCATGGGTTACAATCCAGCATGCAGGACGGGAGCTGAGAGCCTGCACAGGAACGGAGACTCTGTGGCTGGACATTCTGGAGCCCCCAGCTGCGGCCGTGGCCCCAGCGACCCACCTCCACAGAGACAGGGGCGTTGGGGTCTATGGCCCAACAGTCCCAGGCCCGCCCTCCCTCTGGCCCTGTGTCCTGGGCCTGGGTCCCTTGCAGGAGGGAGCCTTGCAGACAGCCCCCAGCTGCTCCTGCTGGCTTCTCACTTCCATGAAGGCAGGGCAGCTTCTGGGCGGCAGCTCAGCCTTCCCACTGGATCCCAGCCCGCGCGCATTTTTAAAGAGGGTGGGGAATTTCTAGCCTAGATACGTTTCTAAAGGGCTCCTGGATGGGAGAGTTAGAAGTTGCTTTTCAAATGATTATTTTGCTTGAAATTCTCTCCCCTAACCTTCCTATAAGCTGTGAAGCACTGTCTATTATCTGTGTCTACACCCTCATCTAACGTATGGCTGGTGCTCCCTAAGATAAGGTTGCTCAGAGAACAACGGGATAGCTTGAGTCCGCCGTCCTTCCCTCCAGCAGAGACCCAGAGTGGCTGAACCGTGGCCAGCGTCGGTGCAGCCACGTAGCTGGGAGCAACGGCTGTGCTTGCAAAGCCTGGTGGACACCTGGAGATTTTCATAATTGTTTCATATTTTTGTTTCCTTTGGGTGTAAGAATAAGGATGTAAATACTAAATTGTGTTTGCTGAGAGGCCAAAGCAACAGATACTCTCCTCCTGCAGAACGCCACGGAGGGTGGTGGCTTTCCATGCAGACCCGTGAGCCACGCGCTGTGGCCTGCACTGTGCACCGACTTGTCTCTGCATCGCCTTGTCGGAGAGCAGGGCTCACACCAGGCCTAATGAAGGGCAGGGAACTTGGCTGATAACGCTGTATGTGTTAGGAAATTTGTGTTGTCACAGTATATATTTGGGATTCAAAACAGGGTAGAAACATGGAATTCTTTGTTTAGAACAAAAATAGAACAAGTCAGCAGGAAAGGAATTGGAGAAGCAGCCGCCCTGGGTCCCGGGGGCCTCCGGCCGCACAGGCGCTGCTGTTCTCAGGGGCTGCAAGGCGGGAAGGTCGGGCAGGAGGCGGTGCAGGAATGAGGGCTCCCCGTTCTGGCTCTGCCACCCATTCACTGTGTGGCCTTCTCTTTGCTCCTGGAGTCCTAATTTTGCAACGAGAAGGCTGGAATAAAGGCTCCTGCCTTTCCAGCAACACATTCTGTGTCTTCAGCCTGGTGCGGAGGCAGGGCTGTTTCTTGTTTGTTTCATTTTCTGCCAGAAAGGTCTGGGGAGAAATCTCTTCTGCGGGTGGAGGCAGCAGCCCCGGTTTCTTCTCCCGGGGGCCCTGGAAGAGGCGTTTCCCACCCAGCTCTGTGGCAGGGCCGGGGTGTGGCCTGAGCGGGACAGGAGGGGTTAACAGAGAGTGAGCTTGGCGCCTGGACCTCTGGAGTCCAAGCCCTAGGTGTCTGCTGGAAAAATGTAGCAAGGAGCCAGGTGACACAGCTGTGTGTGTTTGTTTTTGAGGTTACCAGAGAAACAAGAGGGAAAGTAAAAAAATAAAGTTTCCACAAAAATCCAAACTGACTTCCAAAGCATCTGAGTGCATGGAAGCGACACAGTCGGCCACGCCCCAGTCCCAGCGCGCTCTGTTTTGCTGGCGGCCCCTCCGGCCCCCGCCCAGTGTCCACAGGAAGGAGGAGAGGAGCTGGCTTTTCCATGGGGAAAGGGGCCAGGAGTGGTGGCTCCGCATGGAGTAACGGCCAGGGCCAGTGACACATTGCGCGGACTGTTAGCTCTGAAACACCACCAGCCGCAGGGAGACACCGGCTGCATTCTAGGTGGTTATGAGTGGGAGGGAAGTTCCCATCAGCACACTGAGCATCAGCAATCGGGCGGAAAGGTGGAGGCTGTGAACTTAAGGAAAAGGCCCACAGCCAGATGCAACCTCCAGTTCATCCCACAGCACCCACGTCGAGGGTGGAGGAGCTGCAGGCACTGCCAGCGCACTCCCAAGCAGTGGGGTGAGGCCGTCTCCCCTCAACCAGGCCCGGAGGAAGGGGCGCCGCACACAGGGCCAGGCAAGCATGACACAGGCGGGACTCAGCCCTGCTGCTGGCCGGTCACCTGGGCAGTCCCTGGCTCTTGCCTCCTGTAAAGCGGCTGGGTGGCCCCTCTGGGCCTTGGCGTGTTTATTCCATCTCTCAAGCACCCCCCAGTGCCATCCTCCATGCCTCCCAGGGGAGCAGAGCACTCTCAGATGACAGGCATCAGGTGCCCACCACGAGAGACCCGAACAGCCTCTCTCCTCCTTCCTCCCTCTCTCCCTCCCTCCCTCTCTTTCTCCCTTCCTTCCTTCCTCCCTCCCTTCCCCTCCCTCCCTTCCTTCCTTCCTCCCTCCCTTCCCCTCCCTCCCTTCCTTCCTTCTTCCCTCCCTCCCTCTTTTCCTTCCTTCCTTTCTGCCTCCCTCCCTCCCTTCTTTCTTCCCTCCCTCCCTTCTTCCCTCCCTCCCTCCATCCCTTCCTTCCTTCTTTCCTTCCTTCCTTCTTCCCTTCTCCCTCCCTCTTTCCTCCCTCCCTTCCTCTCTTCCTCCTTTCCTTCCTTCCTCCCTCCCTTCCTCACCTCCTTCCTTCCTAATTGAGATAAAATTCAGGATCCATTATTTTAACCTTTTTAAAAGCGTACAGTTCAGCCGCATTTAGTACTTTCACAGTGCTGTGCAACCCCCACCTCGGTCCAGTTCCAGAACATTTCATTTCCCCAAGAGGAAACCTCGCCCTCGTGAAGCAGACGCCCCCCTGCCCATTCCTCATTCCTCCAGCCCCTGGCACCCCCCAGCCTGCCTTCTGTCTCTGTGGATCTGCCTATGCTGACCAAGTCGTATAAATGAATCCCACAACAGGAGCCGTTTGTGTCTGGATTCCTTCGCTCAGCAGAACTCGTCTGGGGCTCATCCACGTTGTAGCACGCGTCAGGACTTCGTCCTTTTTCACGTCTGAATGATACTCCGTCGCATGGATAGACACGTTTTCTTTATCCATTCATCCACCGGGGACACGTGGATTGCTTCCACCTTTTAGCTATTGTGAAAACGCTGCTGTGGCCCCCCTTTCTCTCGAGTCCGATGAAATCTGCGTGAGTAGAGGCAGCGGACATGGCGGGCGTGACTACTGCACAGGCACTGATCCTGGACGGGCTCCGGGCAGGGCTGGCAGGACCCTCAGCATCCCCTGCAGTTTCCACAAACAGCGAGTGGAACCCACACCCCAGATGCTGCTGGGCTTTACGGGGCCCCTGGTGCCAGGTCCCTGTGACTTCTGAAGGGCAGGGCTCCCTCCCGCTGGGTGCAGGTGACTTGGGCAGGCACTGAACTTCTGGCCTCTCTGGGTGGGGAGGATCTGGCTTCCCCTTCAGGTGACAGGTCCAGGCTGCCTAGCCTCTTGTTGAGCATATTTGGGGTCAGAGGACCTCTGTGGGGCTGTGGGCACATGCGGGCTCCCAGGGTGGGTTATGAGTGCTGTTAAATTAAGTTTGGCCTGAAGCTGCCCCCATATGTAGTGAACTGCAACCCACCTCAGGATGTAAACAAACTGCAACCTAACTAAGCGTGTTCAAGTGATCCCTGACACGGGTTTATGATTTTTTTGATTTTTCAATGGGTTTATTGGGGCATTAAATGCATTTTTTGACTCATGATTTTTTCTACTTATGATGCATTTATTGGGCCATAACCTTACTGTAAGTTGAGGGGCTTCTGGTATTCTTTTAACAAGTAGCCGAGTTTCAGCCAATCACAGCAGCCAAGCTTCAGCCAATCACAGGCTGCCAACAGATCAGACCACACCCATATGAGGCAGACGTCCAGCTGTAGCCAATCAGGCTGTTTCTGTGTCTCACTTCCGGGTTCTGAGTGCTGCCTGCCCATGTTTCTGGGTGGAACTTGCTGAACCTCTGGAGGTTCTGGGTGCTGCCTGATTTGTGAATTGTTGTTTGCTCAAGTAAACTGCTAAATTTAATTTGTCTAAAGATTTTTTTAAACAGTGCTTGAGATCTGCAGTTTAGTAGGTGGGAATGGGCCAGGGTCCTTCTTTTCCTGAGTTTCAGGCCAGACCCCTGGCCACACTGCTCTGTAGACCTGGAGCTGGATGACCCATGGTGCATGGTGGAGGCAGAGTTGCTCGTGTCAGGGTTTGTTGCTGTGGCTTACTATAGCCCATAACTGATGAGGAGTGAGGCAGCCATGGAAGACACAGCAAATAAGAAAACCCTGTGAAAGGCAGTGTCCACCAGGGCTAGACACTGGTGGTCATGCAGCCTGTCTGTCCAACCTGCCCTGTGCAGAATAAGCCAGAAAACAGCCTGAGGAAGGTTCCTAGTGAAGTCTCCAGGGTCTTAAGGGTTGAGCCTTAAAGAGTTAGATCCTTTATCCCAAGATTTAGAACAATTCCAAGTGCTTGTGTGTTCCTCTGTGTTCCTCTCACAACTTAATGAGAAACAAATATCACAAACAAACCGACGAGTGATTCATATGACCAAAATGTTGGCTCCACTTAGCTGTCTTTTCTTCAAATGTGCGTTTTCTTCTTTTGTAGACAGTGCTTGAAGGGGATGGGTGAAGAGGAAACTGAGGAAGGACAACAGGGGATGGTGCTCCACTGCCTTCAGCAGAGCTTGGCACAGCTTGACCACATAAATGTTTCTGGCCAGACAAGAGGCACTTGCACTTCTCAGCTTCCCACAGAGCTGAACATTTGATTTCACCCTTTAATGCACCTTTCTGGAAACCCAGAACTTGAATCTGTGCAGTATACAGGGAAGCAACCACTATTGCTGGGAGTTAGAGAAATTTCTGTCTGGTTTGTAGAAAATCTAAGAATGGCTTACAACAGCCAAAATAGAGGTCACATATGGGGCCTAACATGGTATGGGAAGGGGAAAAGTGGGGTGGAGATGAGACGTCTCCACCAAGGAAGCGTCTACACTGACAGCAGTTGGACGGCTTAAGGCAGAGGGTGACCCAAACTCAGCTCTGAGATGGAGTCTGGGACTCTGGGATTATGATGGCACCAGGACAGGTCCAAGTCAGGAAGGAGGAAAGTGTTTCCTGGTGGGTTCTTCCTCCCCCTGCACAGACAAAACCAATTCACTGAGACCATGGCTTTGCAATAAAGAGCTTAATTAACATGGGGCTGGCCATGCCACATGGGAGACAGAGTCACTACTTAAATCAATCTCCCTGAAAATTTAGAGGCTAGGGATTTTCAACAATAGTTTGGTGAGCAGGGGTCTAGGGAATGGGTGCTGTTGATTGGCTGGGGATGCAGTCTTACGGATGGAAAAGGGTCCTTGTGCACTGAGTCCACTTCTAGGTGGGGGCTGCAGTAGCAGTTGAGCCCAGAGTCACGGGTCAGAGTGGGGCAGTCATCAGAAATGCAGAAGCCCGTAAAGACTTCTCAAAAGGCCAATCTCAGGTTCTACGATAGTGATGTGATCTGTGGGAGTAAGTGGAGACGTTGCAAATCTTATGACCTCTGGTGTAATGGCTGGTCATCGTTTTTGCCTACATCTTAGCAAAATTCAGGTGCCTCTCATCCTCCTAACCTGGTGGTCTTTCGTTAGGTTTACAAAGGTGGTTTAGTTTTGGGAAAGGGGTATTATCATTTAAACTATAAACCAAATTTCTCCCAAGTTAGCTTGCCAAGCCCAGGAATGACCAAGGGCAGTTTGGAGGTTAAAAGTAAGATGGGGCTGGTTAGATAAGATCTCTTTCACTGTATACTTTCCCCACTGTTATAATTTTTGCAGAGGTGGTTTCAGAAAGGGTTGGCATAAAGGTCAGAGCATGAAGAGATGCTCTCTCCCTGGAGCACCTGAGTTCAGGAGTCGGCAACACAGCCAGTGCTGGAGTTTCCCTGTCAAAGGGACCCTTTCCATTCCCCAAGGACAGAGCATGAGGTCCCTGCCTCTCATTTCTCTTATGTTTTTCCCCATGTCTGAAATGTGCCCCAACCATTGCCATCTGTTTCCAACTCAACCATCTTTCGAGAGCTGGAAAGGACTCTTGCATGAGAACTGTTTCCAATACCATCCAAATTTATGCGGCCTCTTGCCTACTTTGACATAATGAACAGGGTCTGGCAAACAGATTCAGAAAAGCTTACTAAACGTTTATTTCAAATAGATTTCCGTTGCGTTGACTTCCTTAAGTGTTCCCACTGGGATGGGCCACCCCATCCTTCTTGACTCAGAAGTAGAGACTTTCCACTGGAAATCCCCAGAGGACCCAGGCAGCCGAGGGAGGTGGGGGCTGAGCCTCTCCAGCATGACTCACTGTGGTCACCCTGTGACCCACTTCCACTGTGAGTTTTGGCTGAATGGATTCTCATGATCCTTGTTTCACCACAGTCACCCCCTCACTGGAAAAGCAAGGCTAAAGGAAGCCAGTCACAGCTGAACGCCAAGCTGCAGAACGACGCTTCGGAGGGGGGACAAGAGGAACTGGGGGAAGGGACGGCCCCTCCATACTGTGGCATGACCTGGGCTGCATTTCTTCTCCAAACCACAATCCTTCCCTAGCTGTAGAACTGAAGGTCCCATGATGAATGGGGACAGAGCGCCAGGGTGGGGAAGGGTGGCCTGCCCAGGGCCACCAAGGCTGTGGGTTGGGAGTGGGTCCACAGCCCTCCTCCGTCAGAGCCCTGTGACCGGTACATCAGGAAAAGTGAGGTGTGGGCTCTCAGAAGAACTTCTAAAAATGAGTTCTTCAACATGACTTACTAACTTTTTAATAAATACCTTCACCCATGCAACCCTTTAACCTTGAGAAAGTTCTGGATGTGGCTGCTTTGGCGGCCTCTGTGACTATTGCACCCTGGTGTGTGATATCTCCTTGTGCTTGCTGAAGGCAGATGGGCCTAGTGAACCTGACTTTCAGTCTGGGTTCAAGAAGCAATCCCTTAAATTAGAAAGACGAAACATCCAGTGACTTTTGCAAAACTCAGAGTATGGAACGTACAACTCTACTAAGCAAACATTATGAAAACAACGACACTCTGGATTTTTTTTTAACAGCTCCATGTGAGAAAAAGAACAATGAGGAGCATGAAACAACCACATGAACTGTCCACACAGACACTGAGGGATGGACTCAGGGGAACATCCACATCCACACGACCTGTCCACAGAGAGACTGAGGGACGGACTCAGGCAAACATCCATGACCACACGACCTGTCCACACAGACACTGAGGGATGCACTCAGGGGAACATCCACATCCACACGACCTGTCCACAGAGAGACTGAGGGATGGACTCAGGCAAACATCCATGACCACACGAGCTGTCCACAGAGAGACTGAGGGATGCACTCAGGGGAACATCCACATCCACACGACCTGTCCACAGAGACACTGAGGGACGGGCTCAGGCAAACATCCACGTCCACATGACCTGTCCACACAGACACTGAGGGACGGACTCAGGCAAATGTCCACATCCACACAACCTGTCCACAGAGACACTGAGGGACGGACTCAGGCAAACATCCACATCCACACGACCTGCCCACAGAGACACTGAGGGACGCACTCAGGAAAACATCCATGACCACATGACCTGTCCACACAGACACTGAGGGATGCACTCAGGGGAACATCCACGTTCACACGACCTGTCCACAGAGACACTGAGGGATGGGCTCAGGCAAACATCCACGTCCACATGACCTGTCCACACAGACACTGAGGGACGCACTCAGGCAAACATCCATGACAACACGAGCTGTCCACACAGACACTGAGGGACGGACTCAGGCAAACATCCACGTCCACATGACCTGTCCACACAGACACTGAGGGATGCACTCAGGCAAACATCCATGACCACACGACCTGTCCACACAGACACTGAGGGATGCACTCAGGCAAACGTCCACGTCCACACAACCTGTCCACACACACACACTGAGGGACGGACTCAGGCGAGCCTCCATGTCCACACCACCTGTCCATACAGACACTGAGCAATGGGCTCAGGTGGGCATCCGTGTCTACACAGCCTATCGACAGAGCCACTAAAGAATAGGGCTCGGGGAAGTGTTTATGTCCTGGTGTCCTTACTTGTAACCTTGGGTTATTTAAAACTTGGATATGGGCAAGTGGGAAAGAGATGGGGCCATTCAGCATCACACTGGGGTATGGTATGCCAGCTTCTTGTCGTGTTAGTGCTGTGGACCTGTGGACCTGTGAACCTGTGGACCCGTGGACCCGTGGACTGGTGGACCTGTGAGCCTGTGAATGTGTGGTCCTATGGACCTGTGGGCGTCTGAACCTGTGGACCACTTTACCTGTGGACCTATGAACTCATGTATGTGTGAACCTGTGGACCTCTGGATCTGTGTACCTGTGAACCTTTGTACTGTAGATGTGTGAACCCATGGACCCGTGGACCCGTGGACTGCATGTGAACCCATGTACTGCTGGACCTGTGGACATGTGGACCTGTGAGTGTGTGGACCTGTGAGTGTGTGGAACTGTGGACCCGTGGACCTGTGAGTGTGTGGACATGTGGACCATGGACGTGTGGACCTGTGAGTGTGTGGACATGTGGACCATGGACGTGTGGACCTGTGAGTGTGTGGACCTGTGTGTGTCTGGACCTGTGGACGTGTGGACCTGTGAATCTGTGACTGTGTGGTCCTGTGGGGTGTTGGGCCTGTGAACCTGTGAGTTTGTGTACCTGAGAGTGTGTGGACCTGTGGGTGTGTGGACCTGTGGACGTGTGAACGTGTGGACGTGTGAACCTGTGGACCTGTGTGTGTGTGGACCTGTGACTCTGTGACTGTGTGGGCCTGTGGGGTGTTGGGCCTGTGAATCTGTGAGTGTGTGGACCTGTGGGTGTGTGGACCTGTGGACCTGTGACTCTGTGACTGTGTGGGCCTGTGGGGTGTTGGGCCTGTGAATCTGTGAGTGTGTGGACCTGTGGGTGTGTGGACCTGTGGACCTGTGACTCTGTGACTGTGTGGGCCTGTGGGGTGTTGGGCCTGTGAACCTGTGTGCTCATGTTTGACATCATGGTTCATTCAGGGCTCCAGTTCTGTGAAGTTTCGTGTCTCTCTCTAGGAAAGGTGCACGGAAGCACCGCGCTGCTGGGCTCAGCTTCTCTGCTGTGCAGGGCGCAGGGTTTTGCCCCACACCCTCCCCCCACAGTGTCTCTCCTGAGGCCCCACTGTCCCTGCTCCTCCGACCCCTCCTGCACCAGCCCTGCAATCTGCCTGCTGAAGAGAGGCTCAGCTGTGTCTTTACCCTGCATTTGGAGAGAGGCATGTTTCTAACTTTTCAAACATTTTACTTTGACACTGAGGATGCACAAGACGTGCAGCCTCTGTGGGGAGCCGATCGGAAACGCGGCGAGGCCACATCACCCGCGCGGGGGACAGGAGCCGCGGGACCCACCTGCAGGGAGCTGAGCCCCAGCACCTTCGTTTGGACGTCTCCCCAGCACGGTGCTGCCTGCCCAGGCTGTGAGCAGGGATCAGACCCCACTCCCTGGGTTTAACATGAAAGCCCAGCTGTAAGTTGGATGGCTTGGATCTTTCTAGGCAGGAGCACCCGATCTTTCCAGTCACAGAAGTCAGTTTCTTCAAGGCAGACGTGCAATAAAGCTAGAAGCCTTACCGTCTGATCCCACCACCCTCCCCGACCCCGCCCACTGGGCACCCGCGTGGTGGGGACTCACAGCCCCAGCCCCCCAGAGATTGTCGTGTGGGCGACGGAACTGAGATGAAGGCAGAGTGCTTTCCTCTTTAATGTCACATAAAGGGAGAAACTGTTATTTTGAAAAGTGGCTGCCGTTTCACTGACAGCCTGAAGAAGGGTGGGAGGTTTCCTGCGGGGGAAAGACCCCTGTCTGTGGTTGGGAATCCCCTCCCGGAGTTGTGGGTTGTGGAAGCTGAGGGTCTGTGCCTTCAGCCAGCTGGGAGAGTGACAGGGAGCCGCGGGCGCTGCCGCCGAAGCCACAGAAGTGCTGAGCGGTCGCTGGGGGGCTGTGGTCCTGGGAGAGACGCTGGGGGAGCCAGGCAGTTTCAGCTGCTGCGTGTGTGCACCGTGGTGCGCCCGAGGGCCAGGTGTGGGTTTGGGGTGTGTTGCCTTTGCCCACCAGCTGCAGACATCTAGGGCCACTACGGCCACCCCAGCCCTGACACAAGTGCACCCCCGGGTTGGGGCAGGGGCAGCACGGGGGCTGCCTACACCCCATCTGCCACCCGTCACGGGCAGGAAGGGTCCTGTGTGGTGAGACCTGCAGGCCTTCAGGCCCAGACTTTAAACAAACAGAACCAGTGGGTGACCACAGTGCCCATCAGGGTGGGCACCGGCCACCCCCCCACGCCCACGTCCCACACTGGGTGGAGGTTTGTGAAGGAGCCGGGTGGGAGCGCAGCGGCACAGAGAACCCCGGGCGTGCAGGGAGCTTCCATCCAGCCTGCAGGCCCTGACCTCTGCTGCTCTTGAGAGAAACCCTGAGGCCGCCTGAGCACTTGAGCTTTCCCATCTGTGCCAGCAAATCGGGAAGGCCACGTTCTCTCCATAAATGGAAACATTTTGAGGGGGCCACAGACCACTGCCAAGCGGCACAGCGATGACTAAGCCCCGCGCGGAGGAGAGGGCGTTGCCTGGCTCGAGTTCCGGGACCGTGTGGGGCTGTCGGGGCGGGCGCCGAAGGCCTCTCTGAAGGCGGCAGCAGCAGTGGCGATTTACTCACCCCGGTTTCTCCGCGAGGCTTCTGGTAAAAGGCTGGATTTGGAGATTTCTCTGTTGGTAAAAGGAAATCTCACCTGTGCCCTCCTCAAAGTTAGGACGGAGGGGTGCTGGCGAAGAGCGAAGGGAAGATGCCTCCCTGTGGACTCAGATGCGCGTTTGCAGTCATCACAAGCAATCGAGTATCCACAGATTTGGTCAATTTAATAAAAAATAGGCCAGGGAGATAATGAGTGTTTTCTAAAATAGTTTTAAATCTATCGCTATGTGAACTCAGGTTTTTAGTTTGAAACCATCATTTTCTTTCTTTTTTGTTTGCTTTCCATTATGTCCCACTTTGCTCAGGGTTCTGTGGCCCCAGCTCAGGGCTGACATCATGACTGATGGTTGTGCACAAAAGAAACGGCAGACCAAGGCGTCCTGCGCCAAAGCTGGAGGGGAAAGGCCGAGCCTTGCGGGAGGGACGCTCCTCGCTACTGGTGGATGCCAGAAGTCTCTGGGCATCTCTAGACCTGTCAGGCGGTGGGAGGGGAGGCAGCGCATGTGGGTGGCTCTGCCCAGGGTCACCGAGGAGTCCTGGACATGAACCTTCCAGAGAATCAGCAGGCAGGGTCAGGGCCGGGCGTGCGCTCCCCTTGCAGAGAGGAGGCCCCCGGAGGGTCCCAGTCCAGGCCCAGTCCTGTCCCACCCGCCTGTGGGCACACAGCTGCACCTGGCTTCCCAGCCTCCTCTCTGTTGAGCGGGACCCAGTGATGGGCACCACCTCCAGGCCTGACCCTCAGCCCAGCTCCCACCACGCCCAGCTGCTAATTTTTGTACTTTTTGTAGAGACGGTCTACACAGGAGTTTCACCATGTTGCCCAGGCCAGTCTTAAACTCTTGGGCTCAGGCAATCCACCCACCTCGACCTCCCAAAGTGCTGGGATTACAGGTGTGAGCCACCACGCCTGGCCTATTTTCTTAGATTTATCCCTAAGTAATACGTATTCCTGTCCCCACCCCAGGGGGCAGGGGGGTTCAAGGAACAGCCCCAAGGTGCTAGGCGGGCAGAGCCCTCAGGGCCAAGGAGCCTGAATCCCTGGAGGACCACATGGAACAGAGAGCCCCTCCGGGTCCGGCAGGAGCCTGTGTGCGCTGAGATGTCTGCTACTTGTCCCGTCCCAGGGCCTCGCCTCCCAGCTCACCAGGTGCTCCTCCAGCGTCCCCGTGCGCCGCCTCCTGGCCTTCAGTATGGCCGGCTCAGCACTGCCTGCTGGGGCTCTGGACACCGGGAAGGCTCTGAGGAGATGTCAGCCTGAGGTCTCCATGGCAGGACCGAGGTGTGATGGCTCATAATCCCCCAAGGGAGGGTCCAGACCACCAAGCGGTTCTCAGTCCCTTCAGAAGGCACCCAGACTCACAAGGAAAGGCCAAGGGCTTGGGCTAGGCCACTCCACCCTGAACCTGCAGGATCCCTGTGCGGGGCAGAGGGAGGCAGGGGGGCTGCGTGGGGCACAGGGAGGCAGGGGGGGCCTATGCGGGACAGAGGGAGGCAGGGGGCTGCGTGGGGCAGAGGGAGGGAGGGGGCTGCATGGGGCAGAGGGAGGGAGGGGGCTGCGTGGGGCAGAGGGAGGGAGGGGGCCTGTGCGGGGCAGAGGGAGGGAGGGGGCCTATGCGGGACAGAGGGAGTCAGGGGGTTGCGCGGGGCAGAGGGAGGGAGGGGGCTGCACGGGGCAGAGGGAGGGAGGGGCTGCGTGGGGCACAGGGAGGCAGGGGGGTCTATGCGGGACAGAGGGAGGCAGGGGGCTGCGCGGGGCAGAGGGAGGGAGGGGGCCTATGCGGGACAGAGGGAGGCAGGGGGCTGCGTGGGGCACAGGGAGGCAGGGAGGTCTATGCGGGACAGAGGGAGGGAGGGGGCTGCGTGGGGCGCAGGGAGGCAGGGGGGTCTATGCGGGACAGAGGGAGGCAGGGGGCTGCGTGGGGCAGAGGGAGGGAGGGGGCTGTGCGGGGCAGAGGGAGGGAGGGAGGGGGCTGCGTGGGGCAGAGGGAGGGAGGGGCCTATGCGGCACAGAGGGAGGGAGGGAGGGGGCTGCATGGGGCACAGGGAGGCAGGGGGGTCTATGCGGGACAGAGGGAGGGAGGGGGCTGCGTGGGGCAGAGGGAGGGAGGGGGTTGCGTGGGGCAGAGGGAGGGAGGGGGCTGCGTGGGGCAGAGGGAGGGAGGGGCCTATGCGGCACAGAGGGAGGGAGGGGGCTGCATGGGGCACAGGGAGGCAGGGGGGTGTATGCGGGACAGAGGGAGGGAGGGGCTGCGTGGGGCAGAGGGAGGGAGGGGGCTGCGTGGGGCAGAGGGAGGGAGGGGGCTGCGTAGGGCAGAGGGAGGGAGGGGGCTGCGTGGGGCAGAGGGAGGGAGGGGCCTATGCGGCACAGAGGGAGGGAGGGGGCTGCATGGGGCACAGGGAGGCAGGGGGGTCTATGCGGGACAGAGGGAGGGAGGGGGCTGCGTGGGGCAGAGGGAGGGAGGGGGTGGCGTGGGGCAGAGGGAGGGAGGCGGCTGCGTGGGGCAGAGGGAGGGAGGCGGCTGCGTGGGGCACAGGGAGGCAGGGGGGTCTATGCGGGACAGAGGGAGGCAGGGGGCTGCGCGGGGCAGAGGGAGGGAGGGGGCTGCGCGGGGCGGAGGGAGGCAGGGGGGTCTATGCGGGACGGAGGGAGGCAGGGGGCTGCGTGGGGCAGAGGGAGGGAAGGGGCTGCGCGGGGCAGAGGGAGGGAGGGGGCTAAGTGGGGCGGAGGGAGGGAGGGGGCTGCGCGGGGCGGAGGGAGGGAGGGGGCTGCGTGGGGCAGAGGGAGGGAGGGGGCTGCGTGGGGCAGAGGGAGGGAGGGGGCTGCATGGGGCACGGGGAGGCAGGGGGGTCTATGCGGGACAGAGGGAGGGAGGGGGCTGCGCGGGGCAGAGGGAGGGAGGGGGCTGCGCGGGGCAGAGGGAGGGAGGGGGCTGCATGGGGCAGAGGGAGGGAGGGGGCTGCGCGGGGCAGAGGGAGCGAGGGGGCTAAGTGGGGCGGAGGGAGGGAGGGGGCTAAGGGGGGCAGAGGGAGGCAGAGGCTGCGCGGGGCGGAGGGAGGCAGGGGGGCCTATGCGGGACGGAGGGAGGGAGGGGGCTGCGTGGGGCAGAGGGAGGGAGGGGGCTGCGTGGGGCGGAGGGAGGGAGAGGGCTGCGTGGGGCGGAGGCAGGCAGAGGCTGTGCGGGGCAAGCCAGATTCCATTCAGAGGAGAGTGGCGAAAGGAATGTGTGTTGGGGCCAGATGCGGCCATGTGGGCCAGGAGCTGGGGATCCCTCTGAAGTCCTGCCAGAGGGGGCTGCGGGGAGGGCTCCAGCACAGACCGGGCCTGGGCACAGACTGACCACAGGGCTTGGAGGTCATGGGTCAGAAGGGTCAGAGGCCCAGTGGGCGGTGCTGATCCCTGGCCTGCTCTGTCTGGGCCTGGGCCGTCTCTCTCTGCTCGCTGTGTCAGGGTGGGGCTGACTGGCACACTGCATACCCGAGAGCCCATCGCATATTCTAGCAGTGAAAGTGAATAACTGGAAAATGAGAAATTTAAAAGGACTTATTGTAGCATCAAAGAAAGGCCTTACAATAGCATCAAAGAAAGTGTATTACTTAGGGATAAATCTAAGAAAATAGGCCAGGTGCGGTGGCTCATGCCTATAATCTCAGCACGGTGGGAGGCTGAGGTGGGTGGATTGCTTGAGCCCAGGAGTTTAAGACCAGTCTGGATGAGGTGGAGAAACCCCAGTCTCTACAAAAAATACAAAATTAGCCGGGCGTGGTGGTGGGTGCCTGTAGTCCCAGCTACTGGGGAGGCTGGGGGGGAGAATGGCTTGAGTCCAGGAGGTTGAGGCTGCAGTGAGTCAAGATCGCACCCCTGTACTCCAGCCTGGGCGACAGAGAGAAACCCTGTCTCAAAAAAAGAAGAAAGAAAAAAAGAAGATAGGTACAAGATCAGTACATTGCGTACTAAAAATCGTTGCTGAGAATTAAAGACCTAAAAAGTAGAGAAATATATTGTATTCACGAATTAGGAAACCCTACTTTTTAAGCTTAGAGTTTTTCCTCAAAACTCATTAAATCTTTGATATTTGGATTTAATGTGATGCCAATGAGTGTCTTTTTCATGGACATAAAAAAGCTGATTCTAATATGTATATGGTAATTCAAAAGGCTTTGAATAAAGTAATCTTAGAACAAAGTTGTATGTTTTAAACTACTTAATTTTAAGACTTACTATAAAGCTACAGTAAATAAGACCGTGGTATCGGTATAATACCAAATATATGTGTGTGTGTGTGTGTGTGTGTGTGTGTAGCCCAAGTAGTTAATTTAATGCAAATTAAAACAGTGACACACCAATACATACCCACTGGAACATCTAAAATTAAAAAGACACCAGACGTTGGGGGGTTGCGGGGCTGCCAGACGATGACACGGTGCTGGTGGGAGTTTAAGTGTCACGACCACTTGGCAGTTTCATAAAAGGCTGAGTTTGTCCTCACCTGATGACCCAGCCATTCCACTCCCAAGGAGTTCCCTAAGACACACCAGACTCATTCCACACAACGACGTGTACGGGGATGTTCACAGCAGCTTTATTGGTAACAGCTAAAATGTGCCGACAGCCCTGTCCACCACCGAGGGAACCACCGCAGCAGGAGGGGTCTGTTGCCAGGACGGGCCCTGCCCAGCTGTGAGCGGCCAACAACTGCTCCGCAAAGCAGCAAGGAGGAATCGCGGAGGGACAGGGGCTGGGCACGGAGGCATCCAAGCGCACAATTCCATTTCTGTGCAACTCCAGGAGCAGCCAGGGTGGCAGGCAGTGACAGAGTCAGGGCTGTGGGTGACGGCAGGGACTGAGAGGCAGGGCTGTGGGTGACGGCAGGGACTGAGAGGCAGGGCTGTGGGTGACGGGCAGTGACTGAGAGGCAGGGCTGTGGGTGACGGGCAGTGACTGAGAGGCAGGGCTGTGGGTGACGGGCAGGGACTGAGAGGCAGGGCTGTGGGTGACGGGCAGGGACTGAGTGGCAGGGCTGTGGGTCAGGGCAGGGCTGTGGGTGACGGCAGGGACTGAGAGGCGGGCTGTGGGTGACGGGCATATTCCACGGCTCCACTGTGGCTGTGGTTCCACGGCGGGTGCACTTGCAAGAAGGCATCGAAGTCTACCCTTAAGATCTGCAGTTTCTCTTATGTAAGTTACACCTTGATGCAATTGACTATGGAAATTAAAAAGCACCTGTGTTTGAACGCAAGCGGGTGGCCTTCTCCTCGTGGCTGCAGCGGCTGTGGAGAAACCAGGTGTGGCCAGTGTCTTAGTGTGGCTGCTGCCGCCACGAGGAGACCACAGACCTGGCAGCTTCAACAGGAGACATTTATCCTCTAGCATCCGGAGGCTAGAAGGCCAAGGCCAAGGTGCTGCAGGGCTGGGCTTGGTGAGGCCTCTTCCCAGCTGGCAGGCGCCTGAGTACGCCGGCGTCACTGGGGCCACAGCCGTAGCCGACCCGGGCTCCATCCTCCTGACGCCATTTAACCACCATCACTTCCCAGAGGCCCAATCTCCAGACGCAGCTGCACTGGGGGCGAGGCCTTCAACCTGTGAACTGGGGAGAACACAAACGCTCAGTCCCCCGCGTTGGGGTGTGAGTCTGAGGACGTCACAGGCACCACGGCCTTGCATCGTTTTCCAGGCACACAGACCATGTCTTTCCACAGCGCTGTGAGGATAAAGAGCAGGAGAAACCATAGAGACGGGAGGGAAGGGTTGGTGCCGGATGAGGGAAGTCTCGTGATGCCAGGCCAAGAAAACCCCAGGCGGTTCAGATCTTTGGAGAGGAAGGGCTGGCATTTTTATCTGGAAAAAGATGCTGAGAAAGCATTGGAAGCTTCTCACGCTGGGGCGCCAGGGGCTCTGTTCTCTGAGGCTCCTTCTTATAGGACTCTGGACGCGGATGCCCCGTGCCGAGGGGGTGCCGAGGGACTGCCTAGCCTGGACGGTGACCGAGGGACCTGCTCCCCACACTGTGGTCTCACGACCCCACCCCACACCCATAGATCTTGGGAGACTGTGAAGAGCTTTGTTTGCACAGGTTATGTCTATCAACATTGATTATATCAGAAAGTAAAACAGAAATCCAAAAATACTGATGTTTCGATCCGTTTCACATTAACAAGGATAAACCCACTACATTTTCACGTAATATGCTTTTAATTAAAACAATTAAATTATCGTTTCCCGAATGGAAGATCTGTGAGGAGTATGCACTGTTTTTCTTTTCCAAGTCTGTTCGGTGTCTGGCTTCATGGGAGACAGCTGGTTCTCGGAGCCGCTTCTGTGTTCAAGCCGCTGCAATGGGGTTTTGGGCAAATCTGTGGAAAGTCTGGCCTCACCGCGCACTTGGAGGGAGGAGTGCCTCGGCAGTCATCTCAGATAACTGTGGATAAGCTTCGATTCGATCCCCAAACCCAACAAGCGGTCCTGTCTTAAAGGTGTGTTGCAACGTGAGATCTGAAACTGCATCGTGGGTTTTGTACTTGGAACATTTGTGAGAGCGAGAATGTGTCAGTTTCATCATCAAAATAAGCTTGGCCTCACAGACCCCCCAGAGCATCTCAGGAACCTCTGCGGTCCCCAGACTGCACTTTGAGAACTGCCGTCCCAAGTTCTTGTGTCCCCTCCTCCCAGGCCAGCCAGCCCCGGGCGTGGGGGGTGCTCCAGGAGCCCACCGCGGTGTTTCAGTCTGGTCTGGAGTGGGGGCTGCCGGTGAGGGATGTGCAGTATGGGGTCCTCCCCACAGGGTCCGCATGGCTCAGAGCAGCGCAGGGCTGGGCCAGCCTCTCGAGAACCCAGAGCCGGTCCAGGGCAGAGCCAGGAGCCGACTTGGGGCCTCATCTGTGGGGGCCTCTCCCATCACAGCTGCCCAGGCCACCATGCAGCCGCTGGGGAATGTCCAGCCTGGTGCTGGCAGGGTGTGGGCACAGGGCCAGATGCTTTGCTATGTGCCGACAACCAGTGACCACCGCAGCAAGTGGTCTGAAGTGGGCTGTGTGTGGAAATGGCTGTGCGCCCTGCAGAGGTCCCAGGTTCTCCATTCGCCCTCTAGTCCACACCAGACCCCTTGGGAGCTGCGGCAGCCACCCCACCTCGGAGCCTGCACGGCTCCCTGCCCAGCTCTGGATGGGGGACTGCAGGCCCTGGCCCCCTTCACTGTGCCTGGCGGCCCCTGCCCTGCTGTGCCTTGGCTGGGAAGAGCTTCTGCTTGTGGAGCAAAGTGGGGAGCGGTGTCTGCCGTCAACTGAGTGTCCCCTGACCCCGGTCTGTCTTATTTCCAAGCCTCACGGGGTCTGATTCCAGAGCCGATGGGACCAGCCCAGTTCCGCACAAGCTGCTGTCAGCCTCGCCGTCCCTGTGCCACCTTGGAGGGCTGACAGTGTGTGTGACAGGGCCAGGCCCCTCTTCCCAGACCCCAGTGTCACCAGCCTGGCTCCCTGGGACAACGTGATGCCCCAATGAGAGAGGATGCCAAGGGCTGCCAGGGTGCAGCCAGTGCTCCTGACTTGTGGGTGACCTGGCCTCACTTCGGGGACCCAGCAGGGAAGCTGTCCACCAGCCGTGTTTGGAAAGCCTGCCCGGGATGGTCAGGGTGCCGTCCACTCGCCACTGTGCTCCGAGGACCCTCCCCAGAGAGCCCCGCTGTGGGCACAGTGAGTTCTGCGGTGGGCCCAGAGGATGGTTTCTCGATGGTGGGGGTCGCGGCGGCTGGAAGCCCTCCCGTACAAACACACTTCGTTCACTGGCCGCTTGGTGAAGGGTCCGCCATGAGGGCGCCGTTTCTTCATTCTCAGCCATGGGCTGTGCCTTGGAGCCCTGTCCTCCAGGTCAGACGCCCAGCGGACATTGGAGTGTTGACCTTCAGGGATGAGGGTGCCAGGTCCCAAGAGTCTGGGTCAGCTGCCGGGAGGTCTGGGGGTGCTGGGGCCACAGCAGGATGGGTCCTGGCCAGGGGCCTGTCCCCCTGACCTCCTGTGTGTGGGACTTGGAAAGCTGACTGGGGCCTCCTATTCTTTAAAAAGAATCCGATCATCCATCACACCCCAGGAAGCCCTCTTCAAGCCCAGCAGGCATTTCCTGCTCAGGGCTGGGCTGTCTCCAGGTGTGCGTGCTGAGCGGAACATTCTCCTGGCTGGAAAATGCGCGTGTTCACCTCATGCCTATGAACAACAGATCTATAGGAAGGGAAGAAGATCAATAAACAAATCCCCTCCCCCAGGAGGAAGCATTAGGCGATTATGCAAAGAATTGGTTTGATGAATTCCCTTGGAAGCAGTGGTTCGTGTGTGTCATACGCTGTGGAACTGGCCTCCCCAGCCTCCTATTCAGGGTTCTAACCCCGATAAGCAGCTGCAAAATGTGTCAGGCCAATGGGAGAGAGGCCAAGTGTGGCCTCCGGCCCGTGTCTTCATCTTCTCAGGGCCTCTCCTAACTGTCCAACGCATCTGCCTACATTTTCTCAGGAATTGGATCCGCAGATGTCTGGTTATGCAACTGCTTCCCATTTTCGGCCAGAGAAGTTACTCAAGTCGGTTTGGAGAGGAGCTTTGCACGGATTCGGCCAGCTGGGCTTAGCGAGAGGCCCTGGGGCTCTCTGGGACAGAGGAGGGACGCAGTGCGAATGCCTCTTCCTGGGAACCGGAGCCAGGAAGCCTTTCCAGAGGCCACAGTCGCCTTTTCCCAGGTGGTGCTGGAGGAGGAGGCCCTAACTGCTTTCGATGCAGGGGGCTGCCCCTTGAGCTGGGCCAACTGGGAGAAGGTGGACGGGGAGTTGGTTAGCAGGGTAGAGGGCATGGAGGGTGGTGGGTGTAGCTGTCAGGGACCACAAAGTTACAGCAAGCCCAGGAGAAGGTTAGAAATGGAGGAGGGCTTTGAAGAATCATCTCTGGGGAGGTGCCGTTTACATACAGGAAGATGCACCCACTTAAAGTGTATAGCTTGATGAGTTCTGGCAAATTTATATAACTGTGTGACCATGAACACAATCAAGACAGAGAACATCCATCACCCCAAAAAGATCCCTCATATCATCCACAGCATCTGTCACCCCAAAAAGATCCCTCATATCATCAGTAACATCCATCACCCCAAAAGACCCCTCATATCATCAGTAACATCCATCACCCCAAAAAGATCCCTCATATCATCAGTAACGTCCATCACCCCAAAAAGAACCCCTCATATCATCAGTAACATCCATCACCCCAAAAAGACCCCTCATATCATCAGTAACATCCATCACCCCAAAAAGACCCCTCATATCATCAGGAACATCCATCACCCCAAAAAGATCCCTTATATCATCAGTAACATCCATCACCCCAAAAAGACCTCTCAGTAACATCCATCACCCCAAAAAGATCCCTTATATCATCAGTAACGTCCATCACCCCAAAAAGAACCCCTCATATCATGAGTAACATCCATCACCCCAAAAAGACCTCTCATATCATCAGTAACATCCATCACCCCAAAAAGATCCCTCATATCATCAGTAACATCCATCATCCCAAAAAGACCCCTCATATCATCAGTAACATCCATCACCCCAAAAAGACCCCTCATATCATCAGGAACATCCATCACCCCAAAAAGATCCCTTATATCATCAGTAACATCCATCACCCCAAAAAGACCTCTCATATCAGTAACATCCATCACCCTAAAAAGATCCCTTATATCATCAGTAACGTCCATCACCCCAAAAAGAACCCCTCATATCATGAGTAACATCCATCACCCAAAAAGACCTCCCATATCATCAGTAACATCCATCACCCCAAAAAGATCCCTCATATCATCAGTAACATCCATCACCCCAAAAAGACCCCTCATATCATCAGTAACATCCATCACCCCAAAAAGACCCCTCATATCATCAGGAACATCCATCACCCCAAAAAGATCCCTTATATCATCAGTAACATCCATCACCCCAAAAAGACCTCCCATATCAGTAACATCCATCACCCCAAAAAGATCCCTCATATCATCAGTAACATCCATCACCCCAAAAGACCCCTCACATCATCAGTAACATCCATCACCCCAAAAAGATCCCTCATATCATCAGTAACATCCATCACCCCAAAAACATCCCTCATATCATCAGTAACATCCATCACCCCAAAAAGATCCCTTATATCATCAGTAACGTCCATCACCCCAAAAAGAACCCCTCATATCATCAGTAACATCCATCACCCCAAAAAGACCTCTCATATCAGTAACATCCATCACCCCAAAAAGATCCCTCATATCATCAGTAACATCCATCACCCCAAAAGACCCCTCACATCATCAGTAACATCCATCACCCCAAAAAGATCCCTTATATCATCAGTAACATCCATCACCCCAAAAAGACCTCTCATATCAGTAACATCCATCACCCCAAAAAGATCCCTTATATCATCAGTAACATCCATCACCCCAAAAAGACCTCTCATATCATCAGTAACATCCATCACCCCAAAAAGATCCCTCATATCATCAGTAACATCCATCACCCCAAAAAGATCCCTGATATCATCAGTAACGTCCATCACCCCAAAAAGAACCCCTCATATCATCAGTAACATCCATCACCCCAAAAAGACCCCTCATATCATCAGTAACATCCGTCACCCCAAAAAGATTCCTCATATCATCAGTAACATCCATCACCCCAAAAAGATCCTTCATATTATCAGTAACATCCATCACCCCAAAAAGATCCCTCATATCATCAGTAACATCCATCACCCCAAAAAGATCCCTTATATAATCAGTAATGTCCATCACCCCAAAAAGAACCCCTCATATCATCAGTAACATCCATCACCCCAAAAAGACCCCTCATATCATCAGTAACATCCATCACCCCAAAAAGACCCCTCATATCATAACATCCATCACCCCAAAAAGATCCCTTATATCATCAGTAACATTCATCACCCCAAAAAGACCTCTCATATCAGTAACATCCATCACCCCAAAAAGATCCCTTATATCATCAGTAACGTCCATCACCCCAAAAAGAACCCCTCATATCATCAGTAACATCCATCACCCCAAAAAGATCCCTTATATCATCAGTAACGTCCATCACCCCAAAAAGATCCCTCATATCATCAGTAACATCCATCACCCCAAAAAGACCCCTGATATCATCAGTAACATCCATCACCCCAAAAAGACCCCTCATATCATCAGGAACATCCATCACCCCAAAAAGATCCCTTATATCATCAGTAACATCCATCACCCCAAAAAGACCTCTCATATCAGTAACATCCATCACCCCAAAAAGATCCCTTATATCATCAGTAACGTCCATCACCCCAAAAAGAACCCCTCATATCATCAGTAACATCCATCACCCCAAAAAGACCCCTCATATCATCAGTAACATCCATCACCCCAAAAAGACCCTCATACCATCAGTAACATCCATCACCCCAAAAAGATCCCTCATATCATCAGGAACATCCATCACCCCAAAGAACCCCTCATATCATCAGTAACATCCGTCACCCCAAAAAGATCCCTCATATCATCAGTAACATCCATCACCCCAAAAAGATCCCTCATATCATCAGTAACATCCATCACCCCAAAAAGATCCCTTATATAATCAGTAATGTCCATCACCCCAAAAAGAACCCCTCATATCATCAGTAACATCCATCACCCCAAAAAGACCCCTCATATCATCAGTAACATCCATCACCCCAAAAAGACCCCTCATATCATCAGGAACATCCATCACCCCAAAAAGATCCCTTATATCATCAGTAACATCCATCACCCCAAAAAGACCTCTCATATCAGTAACAACCATCACCCCAAAAAGATCCCTTATATCATCAGTAACGTCCATCACCCCAAAAAGAACCCCTCATATCATCAGTAACATCCATCACCCCAAAAAGACCTCTCATATCATCAGTAACATCCATCACCCCAAAAAGATCCCTCATATCATCAGTAACATCCATCACCCCAAAAAGACCCCTCATATCATCAGTAACATCCATCACCACAAAAAGACCCCTCATATCATCAGGAACATCCATCACCACAAAAAGATCCCTTATATCATCAGTAACATCCATCACCCCAAAAAGACCTCTCATATCAGTAACATCCATCACCCCAAAAAGATCCCTTATATCATCAGTAACGTCCATCACCCCAAAAAGAACCCCTCATATCATCAGTAACATCCATCACCCCAAAAAGACCCCTCATATCATCAGTAACATCCATCACCCCAAAAAGACCCTCATACCATCAGTAACATCCATCACCCCAAAAAGATCCCTCATATCATCAGGAACATCCATCACCCCCAAAAAGTCCCTCATACCATCAGTAACATCCATCACCCCAAAAAGATCCCTCATATCAGTAACATCCATCACCCCAAAAAGACCTCTCATATCATCAGTAACATCCATCACCCCAAAAAGACCTCTCATATCATCAGGAACATCCATCACCCCAAAAAGATCCCCAATATCATCAGTAACATCCATCACCCCAAAAAGTTCCCTCATATCATCAGTAACATCCATCACCCCAAAAAGATCCCTCATATCATCAGTAACATCCATCACCCCAAAAAGTTCCCTCATACCATCAGTAACATCCATCACCCCAAAAAGATCCCTCATATCAGTAACATCCATCACCCCAGAAAGACCTCTCATATCATCAGTAACATCCATCACCCCAAAAAGACCCCTCATATCATCAGGAACATCCATCACCCCAAAAAGTTCCCTCATATCATCAGTAACATCCATCACCCCAAAAAGACCCCTCATATCATCAGTAACATCCATCACCCCAAAAAGTTCCCTCATACCATCAGTAACATCCATCACCCCAAAAAGATCCCTCATATCAGTAACATCCATCACCCCAAAAAGACCCTTCATATCATCAGTAACATCCATCACCCCAAAAAGATCCCTCATATCATCAGTAACATCCGTCACCCCAAAAGGACCCCTCGTATCATCAGTAACATCCATCACCCCAAAAACATCCCTTATATCATCAGTAACATCCATCACCCCAAAAAGACCCCTCATATCATCAGTAACATCCGTCACCCCAAAAAGATTCCTCATATCATCAGTAACATCCATCACCCCAAAAAGATCCCTCATATCATCAGTAACATCCATCACCCCAAAAAGATCCCTCATATCATCAGTAACATCCATCACCCCAAAAAGATCCCTTATATAATCAGTAATGTCCATCACCCCAAAAAGAACCCCTCATATCATCAGTAACATCCATCACCCCAAAAAGACCCCTCATATCATCAGTAACATCCATCACCCCAAAAAGACCCCTCATATCATAACATCCATCACCCCAAAAAGATCCCTTATATCATCAGTAACATCCATCACCCCAAAAAGACCTCTCATATCAGTAACATCCATCACCCCAAAAAGATCCCTTATATCATCAGTAACGTCCATCACCCCAAAAAGAACCCCTCATATCATCAGTAACATCCATCACCCCAAAAAGATCCCTTATATCATCAGTAACGTCCATCACCCCAAAAAGATCCCTCATATCATCAGTAACATCCATCACCCCAAAAAGACCCCTCATATCATCAGTAACATCCATCACCCCAAAAAGACCCCTCATATCATCAGGAACATCCATCACCCCAAAAAGATCCCTTATATCATCAGTAACATCCATCACCCCAAAAAGACCTCTCATATCAGTAACATCCATCACCCCAAAAAGATCCCTTATATCATCAGTAACGTCCATCACCCCAAAAAGAACCCCTCATATCATCAGTAACATCCATCACCCCAAAAAGACCCCTCATATCATCAGTAACATCCATCACCCCAAAAAGACCCTCATACCATCAGTAACATCCATCACCCCAAAAAGATCCCTCATATCATCAGGAACATCCATCACCCCAAAGAACCCCTCATATCATCAGTAACATCCGTCACCCCAAAAAGATCCCTCATATCATCAGTAACATCCATCACCCCAAAAAGATCCCTCATATCATCAGTAACATCCATCACCCCAAAGAGATCCCTTATATAATCAGTAATGTCCATCACCCCAAAAAGAACCCCTCATATCATCAGTAACATCCATCACCCCAAAAAGACCCCTCATATCATCAGTAACATCGATCACCCCAAAAAGACCCCTCATATCATCAGGAACATCCATCACCCCAAAAAGATCCCTTATATCATCAGTAACATCCATCACCCCAAAAAGACCTCTCATATCAGTAACAACCATCACCCCAAAAAGATCCCTTATATAATCAGTAACGTCCATCACCCCAAAAAGAACCCCTCATATCATCAGTAACATCCATCACCCCAAAAAGACCTCTCATATCATCAGTAACATCCATCACCCCAAAAAGATCCCTCATATCATCAGTAACATCCATCACCCCAAAAAGACCCCTCATATCATCAGTAACATCCATCACCACAAAAAGACCCCTCATATCATCAGGAACATCCATCACCCCAAAAAGATCCCTTATATCATCAGTAACATCCATCACCCCAAAAAGACCTCTCATATCAGTAACATCCATCACCCCAAAAAGATCCCTTATATCATCAGTAACGTCCATCACCCCAAAAAGATCCCTCATATCATCAGTAACATCCATCACCCCAAAAAGACCCCTCATATCATCAGTAACATCCATCACCCCAAAAAGACCCCTCATATCATCAGGAACATCCATCACCCCAAAAAGATCCCTTATATCATCAGTAACATCCATCACCCCAAAAAGACCTCTCATATCAGTAACATCCATCACCCCAAAAAGATCCCTTATATCATCAGTAACGTCCATCACCCCAAAAAGAACCCCTCATATCATCAGTAACATCCATCACCCCAAAAAGACCCCTCATATCATCAGTAACATCCATCACCCCAAAAAGACCCTCATACCATCAGTAACATCCATCACCCCAAAAAGATCCCTCATATCATCAGGAACATCCATCACCCCAAAGAACCCCTCATATCATCAGTAACATCCATCACCCCCAAAAAGTCCCTCATACCATCAGTAACATCCATCACCCCAAAAAGATCCCTCATATCAGTAACATCCATCACCCCAAAAAGACCTCTCATATCATCAGTAACATCCATCACCCCAAAAAGACCTCTCATATCATCAGGAACATCCATCACCCCAAAAAGATCCCTCATATCATCAGTAACATCCATCACCCCAAAAAGTTCCCTCATATCATCAGTAACATCCATCACCCCAAAAAGATCCCTCATATCATCAGTAACATCCATCACCCCAAAAAGTTCCCTCATACCATCAGTAACATCCATCACCCCAAAAAGATCCCTCATATCAGTAACATCCATCACCCCAGAAAGACCTCTCATATCATCAGTAACATCCATCACCCCAAAAAGACCCCTCATATCATCAGGAACATCCATCACCCCAAAAAGTTCCCTCATATCATCAGTAACATCCATCACCCCAAAAAGATCCCTCATATCATCAGTAACATCCATCACCCCAAAAAGATCCCTCATATCATCAGTAACATCCATCACCCCAAAAGACCCCTCATATCAGTAACATCCGTCACCCCAAAAAGATTCCTCATATCATCAGTAACATCCGTCACCCCAAAAAGATCCCTCATATCATCAGTAACATCCATCACCCCAAAAAGATCCCTCATATCATCAGTAACATCCATCACCCCAAAAAGATCCCTGATATCATCAGTAACGTCCATCACCCCAAAAAGAACCCCTCATATCATCAGTAACATCCATCACCCCAAAAAGACCCCTCATATCATCAGTAACATCCATCACCCCAAAAAGACCCCTTATATCATCAGTAACATCCACCACCCCAAAAAGACCTCTCATATCATCAGTAACATCCATCACCCCAAAAAGATCCCTCATATCATCAGTAACATCCATCACCCCAAAAAGATCCCTGATATCATCAGTAACGTCCATCACCCCAAAAAGAACCCCTCATATCATCAGTAACATCCATCACCCCAAAAAGACCCCTCATATCATCAGTAACATCCGTCACCCCAAAAAGATTCCTCATATCATCAGTAACATCCATCACCCCAAAAAGATCCCTCATATTATCAGTAACATCCATCACCCCAAAAAGATCCCTCATATCATCAGTAACATCCATCACCCCAAAAAGATCCCTTATATAATCAGTAATGTCCATCACCCCAAAAAGAACCCCTCATATCATCAGTAACATCCATCACCCCAAAAAGACCCCTCATATCATCAGTAACATCCATCACCCCAAAAAGACCCCTCATATCATAACATCCATCACCCCAAAAAGATCCCTTATATCATCAGTAACATCCATCACCCCAAAAAGACCTCTCATATCAGTAACATCCATCACCCCAAAAAGATCCCTTATATCATCAGTAACGTCCATCACCCCAAAAAGAACCCCTCATATCATCAGTAACATCCATCACCCCAAAAAGATCCCTTATATCATCAGTAACGTCCATCACCCCAAAAAGATCCCTCATATCATCAGTAACATCCATCACCCCAAAAAGACCCCTCATATCATCAGTAACATCCATCACCCCAAAAAGACCCCTCATATCATCAGGAACATCCATCACCCCAAAAAGATCCCTTATATCATCAGTAACATCCATCACCCCAAAAAGACCTCTCATATCAGTAACATCCATCACCCCCAAAAGATCCCTTATATCATCAGTAACGTCCATCACCCCAAAAAGAACCCCTCATATCATCAGTAACATCCATCACCCCAAAAAGACCCCTCATATCATCAGTAACATCCATCACCCCAAAAAGACCCTCATACCATCAGTAACATCCATCACCCCAAAAAGATCCCTCATATCATCAGGAACATCCATCACCCCAAAGAACCCCTCATATCATCAGTAACATCCGTCACCCCAAAAAGATCCCTCATATCATCAGTACCATCCATCACCCCAAAAAGATCCCTCATATCATCAGTAACATCCATCACCCCAAAAAGATCCCTTATATAATCAGTAATGTCCATCACCCGAAAAAGAACCCCTCATATCATCAGTAACATCCATCACCCCAAAAAGACCCCTCATATCATCAGTAACATCCATCACCCCAAAAAGACCCCTCATATCATCAGGAACATCCATCACCCCAAAAAGATCCCTTATATCATCAGTAACATCCATCACCCCAAAAAGACCTCTCATATCAGTAACAACCATCACCCCAAAAAGATCCCTTATATCATCAGTAACGTCCATCACCCCAAAAAGAACCCCTCATATCATCAGTAACATCCATCACCCCAAAAAGACCTCTCATATCATCAGTAACATCCATCACCCCAAAAAGATCCCTCATATCATCAGTAACATCCATCACCCCAAAAAGACCCCTCATATCATCAGTAACATCCATCACCCCAAAAAGACCCCTCATATCATCAGGAACATCCATCACCCCAAAAAGATCCCTTATATCATCAGTAACATCCATCACCCCAAAAAGACCTCTCATATCAGTAACATCCATCACCCCAAAAAGATCCCTTATATCATCAGTAACGTCCATCACCCCAAAAAGAACCCCTCATATCATCAGTAACATCCATCACCCCAAAAAGACCCCTCATATCATCAGTAACATCCATCACCCCAAAAAGACCCTCATACCATCAGTAACATCCATCACCCCAAAAAGATCCCTCATATCATCAGGAACATCCATCACCCCAAAGAACCCCTCATATCATCAGTAACATCCATCACCCCCAAAAAGTCCCTCATACCATCAGTAACATCCATCACCCCAAAAAGATCCCTCATATCAGTAACATCCATCACCCCAAAAAGACCTCTCATATCATCAGTAACATCCATCACCCCAAAAAGACCTCTCATATCATCAGGAACATCCATCACCCCAAAAAGACCCCTCATATCATCAGTAACATCCATCACCCCAAAAAGTTCCCTCATATCATCAGTAACATCCATCACCCCAAAAAGATCCCTCATATCATCAGTAACATCCATCACCCCAAAAAGTTCCCTCATACCATCAGTAACATCCATCACCCCAAAAAGATCCCTCATATCAGTAACATCCATCACCCCAGAAAGACCTCTCATATCATCAGTAACATCCATCACCCCAAAAAGACCCCTCATATCATCAGGAACATCCATCACCCCAAAAAGTTCCCTCATATCATCAGTAACATCCATCACCCCAAAAAGACCCCTCATATCATCAGTAACATCCATCACCCCAAAAAGTTCCCTCATACCATCAGTAACATCCATCACCCCAAAAAGATCCCTCATATCAGTAACATCCATCACCCCAAAAAGACCCTTCATATCATCAGTAACATCCATCACCCCAAAAAGATCCCTCATATCATCAGTAACATCCGTCACCCCAAAAGGACCCCTCATATCATCAGTAACATCCATCACCCCAAAAACATCCCTCATATCATCAGTAACATCCATCACCCCAAAAAGACCCCTCATATCATCAGTAACATCCATCACCCCAAAAAGACCCCTCATGTCATCAGGAACATCCATCACCCCAAAAAGATGCCTTATATCATCAGTAACATCCATCACCCCAAAAAGACCTCTCATATCAGTAACATCCATCACCCCAAAAAGATCCCTCATATCATCAGTAACATCCATCACCCCAAAAGACCCCTCACATCATCAGTAACATCCATCACCCCAAAAAGATCCCTTATATCATCAGTAACATCCATCACCCCAAAAAGACCTCTCATATCAGTAACATCCATCACCCCAAAAAGATCCCTTATATCATCAGTAACGTCCCTCACCCCAAAAAGACCCCTCATATCATCAGTAACATCCATCACCCCAAAAGACCCCTCATATCATCAGTAACATCCATCACCCCAAAAAGATCCCTCATATCATCAGTAACATCCATCACCCCAAAAAGATCCCTCATATCATCAGTAACATCCATCACCCCAAAAGAACCCTCATATCAGTAACATCCGTCACCCCAAAAAGATTCCTCATATCATCAGTAACATCCGTCACCCCAAAAAGATCCCTCATATCATCAGTAACATCCATCACCCCAAAAAGATCCCTCATATCATCAGTAACATCCATCACCCCAAAAAGATCCCTGATATCATCAGTAACGTCCATCACCCCAAAAAGAACCCCTCATATCATCAGTAACATCCATCACCCCAAAAAGACCCCTCATATCATCAGTAACATCCATCACCCCAAAAAGACCCCTCATATCATCAGTAACATCCATCACCCCAAAAAGACCTCTCATATCATCAGTAACATCCATCACCCCAAAAAGATCCCTCATATCATCAGTAACATCCATCACCCCAAAAAGATCCCTGATATCATCAGTAACGTCCATCACCCCAAAAAGAACCCCTCATATCATCAGTAACATCCATCACCCCAAAAAGACCCCTCATATCATCAGTAACATCCGTCACCCCAAAAAGATTCCTCATATCATCAGTAACATCCATCACCCCAAAAAGATCCTTCATATTATCAGTAACATCCATCACCCCAAAAAGATCCCTCATATCATCAGTAACATCCATCACCCCAAAAAGATCCCTTATATAATCAGTAATGTCCATCACCCCAAAAAGAACCCCTCATATCATCAGTAACATCCATCACCCCAAAAAGACCCCTCATATCATCAGTAACATCCATCACCCCAAAAAGACCCCTCATATCATAACATCCATCACCCCAAAAAGATCCCTTATATCATCAGTAACATTCATCACCCCAAAAAGACCTCTCATATCAGTAACATCCATCACCCCAAAAAGATCCCTTATATCATCAGTAACGTCCATCACCCCAAAAAGAACCCCTCATATCATCAGTAACATCCATCACCCCAAAAAGATCCCTTATATCATCAGTAACGTCCATCACCCCAAAAAGATCCCTCATATCATCAGTAACATCCATCACCCCAAAAAGACCCCTGATATCATCAGTAACATCCATCACCCCAAAAAGACCCCTCATATCATCAGGAACATCCATCACCCCAAAAAGATCCCTTATATCATCAGTAACATCCATCACCCCAAAAAGACCTCTCATATCAGTAACATCCATCACCCCAAAAAGATCCCTTATATCATCAGTAACGTCCATCACCCCAAAAAGAACCCCTCATATCATCAGTAACATCCATCACCCCAAAAAGACCCCTCATATCATCAGTAACATCCATCACCCCAAAAAGACCCTCATACCATCAGTAACATCCATCACCCCAAAAAGATCCCTCATATCATCAGGAACATCCATCACCCCAAAGAACCCCTCATATCATCAGTAACATCCATCACCCCAAAAAGATCCCTCATATCATCAGTAACATCCATCACCCCAAAAAGATCCCTCATATCATCAGTAACATCCATCACCCCAAAAGACCCCTCATATCAGTAACATCCGTCACCCCAAAAAGATTCCTCATATCATCAGTAACATCCGTCACCCCAAAAAGATCCCTCATATCATCAGTAACATCCATCACCCCAAAAAGATCCCTCATATCATCAGTAACATCCATCACCCCAAAAAGATCCCTGATATCATCAGTAACGTCCATCACCCCAAAAAGAACCCCTCATATCATCAGTAACATCCATCACCCCAAAAAGACCCCTCATATCATCAGTAACATCCATCACCCCAAAAAGACCCCTTATATCATCAGTAACATCCACCACCCCAAAAAGACCTCTCATATCATCAGTAACATCCATCACCCCAAAAAGATCCCTCATATCATCAGTAACATCCATCACCCCAAAAAGATCCCTGATATCATCAGTAACGTCCATCACCCCAAAAAGAACCCCTCATATCATCAGTAACATCCATCACCCCAAAAAGACCCCTCATATCATCAGTAACATCCGTCACCCCAAAAAGATTCCTCATATCATCAGTAACATCCATCACCCCAAAAAGATCCCTCATATTATCAGTAACATCCATCACCCCAAAAAGATCCCTCATATCATCAGTAACATCCATCACCCCAAAAAGATCCCTTATATAATCAGTAATGTCCATCACCCCAAAAAGAACCCCTCATATCATCAGTAACATCCATCACCCCAAAAAGACCCCTCATATCATCAGTAACATCCATCACCCCAAAAAGACCCCTCATATCATAACATCCATCACCCCAAAAAGATCCCTTATATCATCAGTAACATCCATCACCCCAAAAAGACCTCTCATATCAGTAACATCCATCACCCCAAAAAGATCCCTTATATCATCAGTAACGTCCATCACCCCAAAAAGAACCCCTCATATCATCAGTAACATCCATCACCCCAAAAAGATCCCTTATATCATCAGTAACGTCCATCACCCCAAAAAGATCCCTCATATCATCAGTAACATCCATCACCCCAAAAAGACCCCTCATATCATCAGTAACATCCATCACCCCAAAAAGACCCCTCATATCATCAGGAACATCCATCACCCCAAAAAGATCCCTTATATCATCAGTAACATCCATCACCCCAAAAAGACCTCTCATATCAGTAACATCCATCACCCCCAAAAGATCCCTTATATCATCAGTAACGTGCATCACCCCAAAAAGAACCCCTCATATCATCAGTAACATCCATCACCCCAAAAAGACCCCTCATATCATCAGTAACATCCATCACCCCAAAAAGACCCTCATACCATCAGTAACATCCATCACCCCAAAAAGATCCCTCATATCATCAGGAACATCCATCACCCCAAAGAACCCCTCATATCATCAGTAACATCCGTCACCCCAAAAAGATCCCTCATATCATCAGTACCATCCATCACCCCAAAAAGATCCCTCATATCATCAGTAACATCCATCACCCCAAAAAGATCCCTTATATAATCAGTAATGTCCATCACCCGAAAAAGAACCCCTCATATCATCAGTAACATCCATCACCCCAAAAAGACCCCTCATATCATCAGTAACATCCATCACCCCAAAAAGACCCCTCATATCATCAGGAACATCCATCACCCCAAAAAGATCCCTTATATCATCAGTAACATCCATCACCCCAAAAAGACCTCTCATATCAGTAACAACCATCACCCCAAAAAGATCCCTTATATCATCAGTAACGTCCATCACCCCAAAAAGAACCCCTCATATCATCAGTAACATCCATCACCCCAAAAAGACCTCTCATATCATCAGTAACATCCATCACCCCAAAAAGATCCCTCATATCATCAGTAACATCCATCACCCCAAAAAGACCCCTCATATCATCAGTAACATCCATCACCCCAAAAAGACCCCTCATATCATCAGGAACATCCATCACCCCAAAAAGATCCCTTATATCATCAGTAACATCCATCACCCCAAAAAGACCTCTCATATCAGTAACATCCATCACCCCAAAAAGATCCCTTATATCATCAGTAACGTCCATCACCCCAAAAAGAACCCCTCATATCATCAGTAACATCCATCACCCCAAAAAGACCCCTCATATCATCAGTAACATCCATCACCCCAAAAAGACCCTCATACCATCAGTAACATCCATCACCCCAAAAAGATCCCTCATATCATCAGGAACATCCATCACCCCAAAGAACCCCTCATATCATCAGTAACATCCATCACCCCCAAAAAGTCCCTCATACCATCAGTAACATCCATCACCCCAAAAAGATCCCTCATATCAGTAACATCCATCACCCCAAAAAGACCTCTCATATCATCAGTAACATCCATCACCCCAAAAAGACCTCTCATATCATCAGGAACATCCATCACCCCAAAAAGACCCCTCATATCATCAGTAACATCCATCACCCCAAAAAGTTCCCTCATATCATCAGTAACATCCATCACCCCAAAAAGATCCCTCATATCATCAGTAACATCCATCACCCCAAAAAGTTCCCTCATACCATCAGTAACATCCATCACCCCAAAAAGATCCCTCATATCAGTAACATCCATCACCCCAGAAAGACCTCTCATATCATCAGTAACATCCATCACCCCAAAAAGACCCCTCATATCATCAGGAACATCCATCACCCCAAAAAGTTCCCTCATATCATCAGTAACATCCATCACCCCAAAAAGACCCCTCATATCATCAGTAACATCCATCACCCCAAAAAGTTCCCTCATACCATCAGTAACATCCATCACCCCAAAAAGATCCCTCATATCAGTAACATCCATCACCCCAAAAAGACCCTTCATATCATCAGTAACATCCATCACCCCAAAAAGATCCCTCATATCATCAGTAACATCCGTCACCCCAAAAGGACCCCTCATATCATCAGTAACATCCATCACCCCAAAAACATCCCTCATATCATCAGTAACATCCATCACCCCAAAAAGACCCCTCATATCATCAGTAACATCCATCACCCCAAAAAGACCCCTCATGTCATCAGGAACATCCATCACCCCAAAAAGATGCCTTATATCATCAGTAACATCCATCACCCCAAAAAGACCTCTCATATCAGTAACATCCATCACCCCAAAAAGATCCCTCATATCATCAGTAACATCCATCACCCCAAAAGACCCCTCACATCATCAGTAACATCCATCACCCCAAAAAGATCCCTTATATCATCAGTAACATCCATCACCCCAAAAAGACCTCTCATATCAGTAACATCCATCACCCCAAAAAGATCCCTTATATCATCAGTAACGTCCCTCACCCCAAAAAGACCCCTCATATCATCAGTAACATCCATCACCCCAAAAGACCCCTCATATCATCAGTAACATCCATCACCCCAAAAAGATCCCTCATATCATCAGTAACATCCATCACCCCAAAAAGATCCCTCATATCATCAGTAACATCCATCACCCCAAAAGAACCCTCATATCAGTAACATCCGTCACCCCAAAAAGATTCCTCATATCATCAGTAACATCCGTCACCCCAAAAAGATCCCTCATATCATCAGTAACATCCATCACCCCAAAAAGATCCCTCATATCATCAGTAACATCCATCACCCCAAAAAGATCCCTGATATCATCAGTAACGTCCATCACCCCAAAAAGAACCCCTCATATCATCAGTAACATCCATCACCCCAAAAAGACCCCTCATATCATCAGTAACATCCATCACCCCAAAAAGACCCCTCATATCATCAGTAACATCCATCACCCCAAAAAGACCTCTCATATCATCAGTAACATCCATCACCCCAAAAAGATCCCTCATATCATCAGTAACATCCATCACCCCAAAAAGATCCCTGATATCATCAGTAACGTCCATCACCCCAAAAAGAACCCCTCATATCATCAGTAACATCCATCACCCCAAAAAGACCCCTCATATCATCAGTAACATCCGTCACCCCAAAAAGATTCCTCATATCATCAGTAACATCCATCACCCCAAAAAGATCCTTCATATTATCAGTAACATCCATCACCCCAAAAAGATCCCTCATATCATCAGTAACATCCATCACCCCAAAAAGATCCCTTATATAATCAGTAATGTCCATCACCCCAAAAAGAACCCCTCATATCATCAGTAACATCCATCACCCCAAAAAGACCCCTCATATCATCAGTAACATCCATCACCCCAAAAAGACCCCTCATATCATAACATCCATCACCCCAAAAAGATCCCTTATATCATCAGTAACATTCATCACCCCAAAAAGACCTCTCATATCAGTAACATCCATCACCCCAAAAAGATCCCTTATATCATCAGTAACGTCCATCACCCCAAAAAGAACCCCTCATATCATCAGTAACATCCATCACCCCAAAAAGATCCCTTATATCATCAGTAACGTCCATCACCCCAAAAAGATCCCTCATATCATCAGTAACATCCATCACCCCAAAAAGACCCCTGATATCATCAGTAACATCCATCACCCCAAAAAGACCCCTCATATCATCAGGAACATCCATCACCCCAAAAAGATCCCTTATATCATCAGTAACATCCATCACCCCAAAAAGACCTCTCATATCAGTAACATCCATCACCCCAAAAAGATCCCTTATATCATCAGTAACGTCCATCACCCCAAAAAGAACCCCTCATATCATCAGTAACATCCATCACCCCAAAAAGACCCCTCATATCATCAGTAACATCCATCACCCCAAAAAGACCCTCATACCATCAGTAACATCCATCACCCCAAAAAGATCCCTCATATCATCAGGAACATCCATCACCCCAAAGAACCCCTCATATCATCAGTAACATCCGTCACCCCAAAAAGATCCCTCATATCATCAGTAACATCCATCACCCCAAAAAGATCCCTCATATCATCAGTAACATCCATCACCCCAAAAAGATCCCTTATATAATCAGTAATGTCCATCACCCCAAAAAGAACCCCTCATATCATCAGTAACATCCATCACCCCAAAAAGACCCCTCATATCATCAGTAACATCCATCACCCCAAAAAGACCCCTCATATCATCAGGAACATCCATCACCCCAAAAAGATCCCTTATATCATCAGTAACATCCATCACCCCAAAAAGACCTCTCATATCAGTAACAACCATCACCCCAAAAAGATCCCTTATATCATCAGTAACGTCCATCACCCCAAAAAGAACCCCTCATATCATCAGTAACATCCATCACCCCAAAAAGACCTCTCATATCATCAGTAACATCCATCACCCCAAAAAGATCCCTCATATCATCAGTAACATCCATCACCCCAAAAAGACCCCTCATATCATCAGCAACATCCATCACCACAAAAAGACCCCTCATATCATCAGGAACATCCATCACCACAAAAAGATCCCTTATATCATCAGTAACATCCATCACCCCAAAAAGACCTCTCATATCAGTAACATCCATCACCCCAAAAAGATCCCTTATATCATCAGTAACGTCCATCACCCCAAAAAGAACCCCTCATATCATCAGTAACATCCATCACCCCAAAAAGACCCCTCATATCATCAGTAACATCCATCACCCCAAAAAGACCCTCATACCATCAGTAACATCCATCACCCCAAAAAGATCCCTCATATCATCAGGAACATCCATCACCCCCAAAAAGTCCCTCATACCATCAGTAACATCCATCACCCCAAAAAGATCCCTCATATCAGTAACATCCATCACCCCAAAAAGACCTCTCATATCATCAGTAACATCCATCACCCCAAAAAGACCTCTCATATCATCAGGAACATCCATCACCCCAAAAAGATCCCCAATATCATCAGTAACATCCATCACCCCAAAAAGTTCCCTCATATCATCAGTAACATCCATCACCCCAAAAAGATCCCTCATATCATCAGTAACATCCATCACCCCAAAAAGTTCCCTCATACCATCAGTAACATCCATCACCCCAAAAAGATCCCTCATATCAGTAACATCCATCACCCCAGAAAGACCTCTCATATCATCAGTAACATCCATCACCCCAAAAAGACCCCTCATATCATCAGGAACATCCATCACCCCAAAAAGTTCCCTCATATCATCAGTAACATCCATCACCCCAAAAAGACCCCTCATATCATCAGTAACATCCATCACCCCAAAAAGTTCCCTCATACCATCAGTAACATCCATCACCCCAAAAAGATCCCTCATATCAGTAACATCCATCACCCCAAAAAGACCCTTCATATCATCAGTAACATCCATCACCCCAAAAAGATCCCTCATATCATCAGTAACATCCGTCACCCCAAAAGGACCCCTCGTATCATCAGTAACATCCATCACCCCAAAAACATCCCTTATATCATCAGTAACATCCATCACCCCAAAAAGACCCCTCATATCATCAGTAACATCCGTCACCCCAAAAAGATTCCTCATATCATCAGTAACATCCATCACCCCAAAAAGATCCCTCATATCATCAGTAACATCCATCACCCCAAAAAGATCCCTCATATCATCAGTAACATCCATCACCCCAAAAAGATCCCTTATATAATCAGTAATGTCCATCACCCCAAAAAGAACCCCTCATATCATCAGTAACATCCATCACCCCAAAAAGACCCCTCATATCATCAGTAACATCCATCACCCCAAAAAGACCCCTCATATCATAACATCCATCACCCCAAAAAGATCCCTTATATCATCAGTAACATCCATCACCCCAAAAAGACCTCTCATATCAGTAACATCCATCACCCCAAAAAGATCCCTTATATCATCAGTAACGTCCATCACCCCAAAAAGAACCCCTCATATCATCAGTAACATCCATCACCCCAAAAAGATCCCTTATATCATCAGTAACGTCCATCACCCCAAAAAGATCCCTCATATCATCAGTAACATCCATCACCCCAAAAAGACCCCTCATATCATCAGTAACATCCATCACCCCAAAAAGACCCCTCATATCATCAGTAACATCCATCACCCCAAAAAGACCTCTCATATCATCAGTAACATCCATCACCCCAAAAAGATCCCTCATATCATCAGTAACATCCATCACCCCAAAAAGATCCCTGATATCATCAGTAACGTCCATCACCCCAAAAAGAACCCCTCATATCATCAGTAACATCCATCACCCCAAAAAGACCCCTCATATCATCAGTAACATCCGTCACCCCAAAAAGATTCCTCATATCATCAGTAACATCCATCACCCCAAAAAGATCCTTCATATTATCAGTAACATCCATCACCCCAAAAAGATCCCTCATATCATCAGTAACATCCATCACCCCAAAAAGATCCCTTATATAATCAGTAATGTCCATCACCCCAAAAAGAACCCCTCATATCATCAGTAACATCCATCACCCCAAAAAGACCCCTCATATCATCAGTAACATCCATCACCCCAAAAAGACCCCTCATATCATAACATCCATCACCCCAAAAAGATCCCTTATATCATCAGTAACATTCATCACCCCAAAAAGACCTCTCATATCAGTAACATCCATCACCCCAAAAAGATCCCTTATATCATCAGTAACGTCCATCACCCCAAAAAGAACCCCTCATATCATCAGTAACATCCATCACCCCAAAAAGATCCCTTATATCATCAGTAACGTCCATCACCCCAAAAAGATCCCTCATATCATCAGTAACATCCATCACCCCAAAAAGACCCCTGATATCATCAGTAACATCCATCACCCCAAAAAGACCCCTCATATCATCAGGAACATCCATCACCCCAAAAAGATCCCTTATATCATCAGTAACATCCATCACCCCAAAAAGACCTCTCATATCAGTAACATCCATCACCCCAAAAAGATCCCTTATATCATCAGTAACGTCCATCACCCCAAAAAGAACCCCTCATATCATCAGTAACATCCATCACCCCAAAAAGACCCCTCATATCATCAGTAACATCCATCACCCCAAAAAGACCCTCATACCATCAGTAACATCCATCACCCCAAAAAGATCCCTCATATCATCAGGAACATCCATCACCCCAAAGAACCCCTCATATCATCAGTAACATCCATCACCCCAAAAAGATCCCTCATATCATCAGTAACATCCATCACCCCAAAAAGATCCCTCATATCATCAGTAACATCCATCACCCCAAAAGACCCCTCATATCAGTAACATCCGTCACCCCAAAAAGATTCCTCATATCATCAGTAACATCCGTCACCCCAAAAAGATCCCTCATATCATCAGTAACATCCATCACCCCAAAAAGATCCCTCATATCATCAGTAACATCCATCACCCCAAAAAGATCCCTGATATCATCAGTAACGTCCATCACCCCAAAAAGAACCCCTCATATCATCAGTAACATCCATCACCCCAAAAAGACCCCTCATATCATCAGTAACATCCATCACCCCAAAAAGACCCCTTATATCATCAGTAACATCCACCACCCCAAAAAGACCTCTCATATCATCAGTAACATCCATCACCCCAAAAAGATCCCTCATATCATCAGTAACATCCATCACCCCAAAAAGATCCCTGATATCATCAGTAACGTCCATCACCCCAAAAAGAACCCCTCATATCATCAGTAACATCCATCACCCCAAAAAGACCCCTCATATCATCAGTAACATCCGTCACCCCAAAAAGATTCCTCATATCATCAGTAACATCCATCACCCCAAAAAGATCCCTCATATTATCAGTAACATCCATCACCCCAAAAAGATCCCTCATATCATCAGTAACATCCATCACCCCAAAAAGATCCCTTATATAATCAGTAATGTCCATCACCCCAAAAAGAACCCCTCATATCATCAGTAACATCCATCACCCCAAAAAGACCCCTCATATCATCAGTAACATCCATCACCCCAAAAAGACCCCTCATATCATAACATCCATCACCCCAAAAAGATCCCTTATATCATCAGTAACATCCATCACCCCAAAAAGACCTCTCATATCAGTAACATCCATCACCCCAAAAAGATCCCTTATATCATCAGTAACGTCCATCACCCCAAAAAGAACCCCTCATATCATCAGTAACATCCATCACCCCAAAAAGATCCCTTATATCATCAGTAACGTCCATCACCCCAAAAAGATCCCTCATATCATCAGTAACATCCATCACCCCAAAAAGACCCCTCATATCATCAGTAACATCCATCACCCCAAAAAGACCCCTCATATCATCAGGAACATCCATCACCCCAAAAAGATCCCTTATATCATCAGTAACATCCATCACCCCAAAAAGACCTCTCATATCAGTAACATCCATCACCCCCAAAAGATCCCTTATATCATCAGTAACGTGCATCACCCCAAAAAGAACCCCTCATATCATCAGTAACATCCATCACCCCAAAAAGACCCCTCATATCATCAGTAACATCCATCACCCCAAAAAGACCCTCATACCATCAGTAACATCCATCACCCCAAAAAGATCCCTCATATCATCAGGAACATCCATCACCCCAAAGAACCCCTCATATCATCAGTAACATCCGTCACCCCAAAAAGATCCCTCATATCATCAGTACCATCCATCACCCCAAAAAGATCCCTCATATCATCAGTAACATCCATCACCCCAAAAAGATCCCTTATATAATCAGTAATGTCCATCACCCGAAAAAGAACCCCTCATATCATCAGTAACATCCATCACCCCAAAAAGACCCCTCATATCATCAGTAACATCCATCACCCCAAAAAGACCCCTCATATCATCAGGAACATCCATCACCCCAAAAAGATCCCTTATATCATCAGTAACATCCATCACCCCAAAAAGACCTCTCATATCAGTAACAACCATCACCCCAAAAAGATCCCTTATATCATCAGTAACGTCCATCACCCCAAAAAGAACCCCTCATATCATAAGTAACATCCATCACCCCAAAAAGACCTCTCATATCATCAGTAACATCCATCACCCCAAAAAGATCCCTCATATCATCAGTAACATCCATCACCCCAAAAAGACCCCTCATATCATCAGTAACATCCATCACCCCAAAAAGACCCCTCATATCATCAGGAACATCCATCACCCCAAAAAGATCCCTTATATCATCAGTAACATCCATCACCCCAAAAAGACCTCTCATATCAGTAACATCCATCACCCCAAAAAGATCCCTTATATCATCAGTAACGTCCATCACCCCAAAAAGAACCCCTCATATCATCAGTAACATCCATCACCCCAAAAAGACCCCTCATATCATCAGTAACATCCATCACCCCAAAAAGACCCTCATACCATCAGTAACATCCATCACCCCAAAAAGATCCCTCATATCATCAGGAACATCCATCACCCCAAAGAACCCCTCATATCATCAGTAACATCCATCACCCCCAAAAAGTCCCTCATACCATCAGTAACATCCATCACCCCAAAAAGATCCCTCATATCAGTAACATCCATCACCCCAAAAAGACCTCTCATATCATCAGTAACATCCATCACCCCAAAAAGACCTCTCATATCATCAGGAACATCCATCACCCCAAAAAGACCCCTCATATCATCAGTAACATCCATCACCCCAAAAAGTTCCCTCATATCATCAGTAACATCCATCACCCCAAAAAGATCCCTCATATCATCAGTAACATCCATCACCCCAAAAAGTTCCCTCATACCATCAGTAACATCCATCACCCCAAAAAGATCCCTCATATCAGTAACATCCATCACCCCAGAAAGACCTCTCATATCATCAGTAACATCCATCACCCCAAAAAGACCCCTCATATCATCAGGAACATCCATCACCCCAAAAAGTTCCCTCATATCATCAGTAACATCCATCACCCCAAAAAGACCCCTCATATCATCAGTAACATCCATCACCCCAAAAAGTTCCCTCATACCATCAGTAACATCCATCACCCCAAAAAGATCCCTCATATCAGTAACATCCATCACCCCAAAAAGACCCTTCATATCATCAGTAACATCCATCACCCCAAAAAGATCCCTCATATCATCAGTAACATCCGTCACCCCAAAAGGACCCCTCATATCATCAGTAACATCCATCACCCCAAAAACATCCCTCATATCATCAGTAACATCCATCACCCCAAAAAGACCCCTCATATCATCAGTAACATCCATCACCCCAAAAAGACCCCTCATGTCATCAGGAACATCCATCACCCCAAAAAGATGCCTTATATCATCAGTAACATCCATCACCCCAAAAAGACCTCTCATATCAGTAACATCCATCACCCCAAAAAGATCCCTCATATCATCAGTAACATCCATCACCCCAAAAGACCCCTCACATCATCAGTAACATCCATCACCCCAAAAAGATCCCTTATATCATCAGTAACATCCATCACCCCAAAAAGACCTCTCATATCAGTAACATCCATCACCCCAAAAAGATCCCTTATATCATCAGTAACGTCCCTCACCCCAAAAAGACCCCTCATATCATCAGTAACATCCATCACCCCAAAAGACCCCTCATATCATCAGTAACATCCATCACCCCAAAAAGATCCCTCATATCATCAGTAACATCCATCACCCCAAAAAGATCCCTCATATCATCAGTAACATCCATCACCCCAAAAGAACCCTCATATCAGTAACATCCGTCACCCCAAAAAGATTCCTCATATCATCAGTAACATCCGTCACCCCAAAAAGATCCCTCATATCATCAGTAACATCCATCACCCCAAAAAGATCCCTCATATCATCAGTAACATCCATCACCCCAAAAAGATCCCTGATATCATCAGTAACGTCCATCACCCCAAAAAGAACCCCTCATATCATCAGTAACATCCATCACCCCAAAAAGACCCCTCATATCATCAGTAACATCCATCACCCCAAAAAGACCCCTCATATCATCAGTAACATCCATCACCCCAAAAAGACCTCTCATATCATCAGTAACATCCATCACCCCAAAAAGATCCCTCATATCATCAGTAACATCCATCACCCCAAAAAGATCCCTGATATCATCAGTAACGTCCATCACCCCAAAAAGAACCCCTCATATCATCAGTAACATCCATCACCCCAAAAAGACCCCTCATATCATCAGTAACATCCGTCACCCCAAAAAGATTCCTCATATCATCAGTAACATCCATCACCCCAAAAAGATCCTTCATATTATCAGTAACATCCATCACCCCAAAAAGATCCCTCATATCATCAGTAACATCCATCACCCCAAAAAGATCCCTTATATAATCAGTAATGTCCATCACCCCAAAAAGAACCCCTCATATCATCAGTAACATCCATCACCCCAAAAAGACCCCTCATATCATCAGTAACATCCATCACCCCAAAAAGACCCCTCATATCATAACATCCATCACCCCAAAAAGATCCCTTATATCATCAGTAACATTCATCACCCCAAAAAGACCTCTCATATCAGTAACATCCATCACCCCAAAAAGATCCCTTATATCATCAGTAACGTCCATCACCCCAAAAAGAACCCCTCATATCATCAGTAACATCCATCACCCCAAAAAGATCCCTTATATCATCAGTAACGTCCATCACCCCAAAAAGATCCCTCATATCATCAGTAACATCCATCACCCCAAAAAGACCCCTGATATCATCAGTAACATCCATCACCCCAAAAAGACCCCTCATATCATCAGGAACATCCATCACCCCAAAAAGATCCCTTATATCATCAGTAACATCCATCACCCCAAAAAGACCTCTCATATCAGTAACATCCATCACCCCAAAAAGATCCCTTATATCATCAGTAACGTCCATCACCCCAAAAAGAACCCCTCATATCATCAGTAACATCCATCACCCCAAAAAGACCCCTCATATCATCAGTAACATCCATCACCCCAAAAAGACCCTCATACCATCAGTAACATCCATCACCCCAAAAAGATCCCTCATATCATCAGGAACATCCATCACCCCAAAGAACCCCTCATATCATCAGTAACATCCGTCACCCCAAAAAGATCCCTCATATCATCAGTAACATCCATCACCCCAAAAAGATCCCTCATATCATCAGTAACATCCATCACCCCAAAAAGATCCCTTATATAATCAGTAATGTCCATCACCCCAAAAAGAACCCCTCATATCATCAGTAACATCCATCACCCCAAAAAGACCCCTCATATCATCAGTAACATCCATCACCCCAAAAAGACCCCTCATATCATCAGGAACATCCATCACCCCAAAAAGATCCCTTATATCATCAGTAACATCCATCACCCCAAAAAGACCTCTCATATCAGTAACAACCATCACCCCAAAAAGATCCCTTATATCATCAGTAACGTCCATCACCCCAAAAAGAACCCCTCATATCATCAGTAACATCCATCACCCCAAAAAGACCTCTCATATCATCAGTAACATCCATCACCCCAAAAAGATCCCTCATATCATCAGTAACATCCATCACCCCAAAAAGACCCCTCATATCATCAGCAACATCCATCACCACAAAAAGACCCCTCATATCATCAGGAACATCCATCACCACAAAAAGATCCCTTATATCATCAGTAACATCCATCACCCCAAAAAGACCTCTCATATCAGTAACATCCATCACCCCAAAAAGATCCCTTATATCATCAGTAACGTCCATCACCCCAAAAAGAACCCCTCATATCATCAGTAACATCCATCACCCCAAAAAGACCCCTCATATCATCAGTAACATCCATCACCCCAAAAAGACCCTCATACCATCAGTAACATCCATCACCCCAAAAAGATCCCTCATATCATCAGGAACATCCATCACCCCCAAAAAGTCCCTCATACCATCAGTAACATCCATCACCCCAAAAAGATCCCTCATATCAGTAACATCCATCACCCCAAAAAGACCTCTCATATCATCAGTAACATCCATCACCCCAAAAAGACCTCTCATATCATCAGGAACATCCATCACCCCAAAAAGATCCCCAATATCATCAGTAACATCCATCACCCCAAAAAGTTCCCTCATATCATCAGTAACATCCATCACCCCAAAAAGATCCCTCATATCATCAGTAACATCCATCACCCCAAAAAGTTCCCTCATACCATCAGTAACATCCATCACCCCAAAAAGATCCCTCATATCAGTAACATCCATCACCCCAGAAAGACCTCTCATATCATCAGTAACATCCATCACCCCAAAAAGACCCCTCATATCATCAGGAACATCCATCACCCCAAAAAGTTCCCTCATATCATCAGTAACATCCATCACCCCAAAAAGACCCCTCATATCATCAGTAACATCCATCACCCCAAAAAGTTCCCTCATACCATCAGTAACATCCATCACCCCAAAAAGATCCCTCATATCAGTAACATCCATCACCCCAAAAAGACCCTTCATATCATCAGTAACATCCATCACCCCAAAAAGATCCCTCATATCATCAGTAACATCCGTCACCCCAAAAGGACCCCTCGTATCATCAGTAACATCCATCACCCCAAAAACATCCCTTATATCATCAGTAACATCCATCACCCCAAAAAGACCCCTCATATCATCAGTAACATCCGTCACCCCAAAAAGATTCCTCATATCATCAGTAACATCCATCACCCCAAAAAGATCCCTCATATCATCAGTAACATCCATCACCCCAAAAAGATCCCTCATATCATCAGTAACATCCATCACCCCAAAAAGATCCCTTATATAATCAGTAATGTCCATCACCCCAAAAAGAACCCCTCATATCATCAGTAACATCCATCACCCCAAAAAGACCCCTCATATCATCAGTAACATCCATCACCCCAAAAAGACCCCTCATATCATAACATCCATCACCCCAAAAAGATCCCTTATATCATCAGTAACATCCATCACCCCAAAAAGACCTCTCATATCAGTAACATCCATCACCCCAAAAAGATCCCTTATATCATCAGTAACGTCCATCACCCCAAAAAGAACCCCTCATATCATCAGTAACATCCATCACCCCAAAAAGATCCCTTATATCATCAGTAACGTCCATCACCCCAAAAAGATCCCTCATATCATCAGTAACATCCATCACCCCAAAAAGACCCCTCATATCATCAGTAACATCCATCACCCCAAAAAGACCCCTCATATCATCAGGAACATCCATCACCCCAAAAAGATCCCTTATATCATCAGTAACATCCATCACCCCAAAAAGACCTCTCATATCAGTAACATCCATCACCCCAAAAAGATCCCTTATATCATCAGTAACGTCCATCACCCCAAAAAGAACCCCTCATATCATCAGTAACATCCATCACCCCAAAAAGACCCCTCATATCATCAGTAACATCCATCACCCCAAAAAGACCCTCATACCATCAGTAACATCCATCACCCCAAAAAGATCCCTCATATCATCAGGAACATCCATCACCCCAAAGAACCCCTCATATCATCAGTAACATCCGTCACCCCAAAAAGATCCCTCATATCATCAGTACCATCCATCACCCCAAAAAGATCCCTCATATCATCAGTAACATCCATCACCCCAAAAAGATCCCTTATATAATCAGTAATGTCCATCACCCGAAAAAGAACCCCTCATATCATCAGTAACATCCATCACCCCAAAAAGACCCCTCATATCATCAGTAACATCCATCACCCCAAAAAGACCCCTCATATCATCAGGAACATCCATCACCCCAAAAAGATCCCTTATATCATCAGTAACATCCATCACCCCAAAAAGACCTCTCATATCAGTAACAACCATCACCCCAAAAAGATCCCTTATATCATCAGTAACGTCCATCACCCCAAAAAGAACCCCTCATATCATCAGTAACATCCATCACCCCAAAAAGACCTCTCATATCATCAGTAACATCCATCACCCCAAAAAGATCCCTCATATCATCAGTAACATCCATCACCCCAAAAAGACCCCTCATATCATCAGTAACATCCATCACCCCAAAAAGACCCCTCATATCATCAGGAACATCCATCACCCCAAAAAGATCCCTTATATCATCAGTAACATCCATCACCCCAAAAAGACCTCTCATATCAGTAACATCCATCACCCCAAAAAGATCCCTTATATCATCAGTAACGTCCATCACCCCAAAAAGAACCCCTCATATCATCAGTAACATCCATCACCCCAAAAAGACCCCTCATATCATCAGTAACATCCATCACCCCAAAAAGACCCTCATACCATCAGTAACATCCATCACCCCAAAAAGATCCCTCATATCATCAGGAACATCCATCACCCCAAAGAACCCCTCATATCATCAGTAACATCCATCACCCCCAAAAAGTCCCTCATACCATCAGTAACATCCATCACCCCAAAAAGATCCCTCATATCAGTAACATCCATCACCCCAAAAAGACCTCTCATATCATCAGTAACATCCATCACTCCAAAAAGACCTCTCATATCATCAGGAACATCCATCACCCCAAAAAGATCCCTCATATCATCAGTAACATCCATCACCCCAAAAAGTTCCCTCATATCATCAGTAACATCCATCACCCCAAAAAGATCCCTCATATCATCAGTAACATCCATCACCCCAAAAAGTTCCCTCATACCATCAGTAACATCCATCACCCCAAAAAGATCCCTCATATCAGTAACATCCATCACCCCAGAAAGACCTCTCATATCATCAGTAACATCCATCACCCCAAAAAGACCCCTCATATCATCAGGAACATCCATCACCCCAAAAAGTTCCCTCATATCATCAGTAACATCCATCACCCCAAAAAGATCCCTGATATCATCAGTAACGTCCATCACCCCAAAAAGAACCCCTCATATCATCAGTAACATCCATCACCCCAAAAAGACCCCTCATATCATCAGTAACATCCATCACCCCAAAAAGACCCCTTATATCATCAGTAACATCCATCACCCCAAAAAGACCTCTCATATCATCAGTAACATCCATCACCCCAAAAAGATCCCTCATATCATCAGTAACATCCATCACCCCAAAAAGATCCCTGATATCATCAGTAACGTCCATCACCCCAAAAAGAACCCCTCATATCATCAGTAACATCCATCACCCCAAAAAGACCCCTCATATCATCAGTAACATCCGTCACCCCAAAAAGATTCCTCATATCATCAGTAACATCCATCACCCCAAAAAGATCCCTCATATTATCAGTAACATCCATCACCCCAAAAAGATCCCTCATATCATCAGTAACATCCATCACCCCAAAAAGATCCCTTATATAATCAGTAATGTCCATCACCCCAAAAAGAACCCCTCATATCATCAGTAACATCCATCACCCCAAAAAGACCCCTCATATCATCAGTAACATCCATCACCCCAAAAAGACCCCTCATATCATAACATCCATCACCCCAAAAAGATCCCTTATATCATCAGTAACATCCATCACCCCAAAAAGACCTCTCATATCAGTAACATCCATCACCCCAAAAAGATCCCTTATATCATCAGTAACGTCCATCACCCCAAAAAGAACCCCTCATATCATCAGTAACATCCATCACCCCAAAAAGATCCCTTATATCATCAGTAACGTCCATCACCCCAAAAAGATCCCTCATATCATCAGTAACATCCATCACCCCAAAAAGACCCCTCATATCATCAGTAACATCCATCACCCCAAAAAGACCCCTCATATCATCAGGAACATCCATCACCCCAAAAAGATCCCTTATATCATCAGTAACATCCATCACCCCAAAAAGACCTCTCATATCAGTAACATCCATCACCCCCAAAAGATCCCTTATATCATCAGTAACGTCCATCACCCCAAAAAGAACCCCTCATATCATCAGTAACATCCATCACCCCAAAAAGACCCCTCATATCATCAGTAACATCCATCACCCCAAAAAGACCCTCATACCATCAGTAACATCCATCACCCCAAAAAGATCCCTCATATCATCAGGAACATCCATCACCCCAAAGAACCCCTCATATCATCAGTAACATCCGTCACCCCAAAAAGATCCCTCATATCATCAGTACCATCCATCACCCCAAAAAGATCCCTCATATCATCAGTAACATCCATCACCCCAAAAAGATCCCTTATATAATCAGTAATGTCCATCACCCGAAAAAGAACCCCTCATATCATCAGTAACATCCATCACCCCAAAAAGACCCCTCATATCATCAGTAACATCCATCACCCCAAAAAGACCCCTCATATCATCAGGAACATCCATCACCCCAAAAAGATCCCTTATATCATCAGTAACATCCATCACCCCAAAAAGACCTCTCATATCAGTAACAACCATCACCCCAAAAAGATCCCTTATATCATCAGTAACGTCCATCACCCCAAAAAGAACCCCTCATATCATCAGTAACATCCATCACCCCAAAAAGACCTCTCATATCATCAGTAACATCCATCACCCCAAAAAGATCCCTCATATAATCAGTAACATCCATCACCCCAAAAAGACCCCTCATATCATCAGTAACATCCATCACCCCAAAAAGACCCCTCATATCATCAGGAACATCCATCACCCCAAAAAGATCCCTTATATCATCAGTAACATCCATCACCCCAAAAAGACCTCTCATATCAGTAACATCCATCACCCCAAAAAGATCCCTTATATCATCAGTAACGTCCATCACCCCAAAAAGAACCCCTCATATCATCAGTAACATCCATCACCCCAAAAAGACCCCTCATATCATCAGTAACATCCATCACCCCAAAAAGACCCTCATACCATCAGTAACATCCATCACCCCAAAAAGATCCCTCATATCATCAGGAACATCCATCACCCCAAAGAACCCCTCATATCATCAGTAACATCCATCACCCCCAAAAAGTCCCTCATACCATCAGTAACATCCATCACCCCAAAAAGATCCCTCATATCAGTAACATCCATCACCCCAAAAAGACCTCTCATATCATCAGTAACATCCATCACCCCAAAAAGACCTCTCATATCATCAGGAACATCCATCACCCCAAAAAGACCCCTCATATCATCAGTAACATCCATCACCCCAAAAAGTTCCCTCATATCATCAGTAACATCCATCACCCCAAAAAGATCCCTCATATCATCAGTAACATCCATCACCCCAAAAAGTTCCCTCATACCATCAGTAACATCCATCACCCCAAAAAGATCCCTCATATCAGTAACATCCATCACCCCAGAAAGACCTCTCATATCATCAGTAACATCCATCACCCCAAAAAGACCCCTCATATCATCAGGAACATCCATCACCCCAAAAAGTTCCCTCATATCATCAGTAACATCCATCACCCCAAAAAGACCCCTCATATCATCAGTAACATCCATCACCCCAAAAAGTTCCCTCATACCATCAGTAACATCCATCACCCCAAAAAGATCCCTCATATCAGTAACATCCATCACCCCAAAAAGACCCTTCATATCATCAGTAACATCCATCACCCCAAAAAGATCCCTCATATCATCAGTAACATCCGTCACCCCAAAAGGACCCCTCATATCATCAGTAACATCCATCACCCCAAAAACATCCCTCATATCATCAGTAACATCCATCACCCCAAAAAGACCCCTCATATCATCAGTAACATCCATCACCCCAAAAAGACCCCTCATGTCATCAGGAACATCCATCACCCCAAAAAGATGCCTTATATCATCAGTAACATCCATCACCCCAAAAAGACCTCTCATATCAGTAACATCCATCACCCCAAAAAGATCCCTTATATCATCAGTAACGTCCATCACCCCAAAAAGAACCCCTCATATCATCAGTAACATCCATCACCCCAAAAAGACCCCTCATATCATCAGTAACATCCATCACCCCAAAAAGACCCCTCATATCATCAGTAACATCCATAACCCCAAAAAGACCTCTCATATCATCAGTAACATCCATCACCCCAAAAAGATCCCTCATATCATCAGTACCATCCATCACCCCAAAAAGATCCCTGATATCATCAGTAACGTCCATCACCCCAAAAAGAACCCCTCATATCATCAGTAACATCCATCACCCCAAAAAGACCCCTCATATCATCAGTAACATCCATCACCCCAAAAAGACCCCTCATATCATAACATCCATCACCCCAAAAAGATCCCTTATATCATCAGTAACATCCATCACCCCAAAAAGACCTCTCATATCAGTAACATCCATCACCCCAAAAAGATCCCTTATATCATCAGTAACGTCCATCACCCCAAAAAGAACCCCTCATATCATCAGTAACATCCATCACCCCAAAAAGATCCCTTATATCATCAGTAACGTCCATCACCCCAAAAAGATCCCTCATATCATCAGTAACATCCATCACCCCAAAAAGACCCCTCATATCATCAGTAACATCCATCACCCCAAAAAGACCCCTCATATCATCAGGAACATCCATCACCCCAAAAAGATCCCTTATATCATCAGTAACATCCATCACCCCAAAAAGACCTCTCATATCAGTAACATCCATCACCCCAAAAAGATCCCTTATGTCATCAGTAACGTCCATCACCCCAAAGAACCCCTCATATCATCAGTAACATCCGTCACCCCATAAAGATCCCTCATATCATCAGTAACATCCATCACCCCAAAAAGATCCCTCATATCATCAGTAACATCCATCACCCCAAAAAGATCCCTTATATAATCAGTAATGTCCATCACCCCAAAAAGAACCCCTCATATCATCAGTAACATCCATCACCCCAAAAAGACCCCTCATATCATCAGTAACATCCATCACCCCAAAAAGACCCCTCATATCATCAGGAACATCCATCACCCCAAAAAGATCCCTTATATCATCAGTAACATCCATCACCCCAAAAAGACCTCTCATATCAGTAACAACCATCACCCCAAAAAGATCCCTTATATCATCAGTAACGTCCATCACCCCAAAAAGAACCCCTCATATCATCAGTAACATCCATCACCCCAAAAAGACCTCTCATATCATCAGTAACATCCATCACCCCAAAAAGATCCCTCATATCATCAGTAACATCCATCACCCCAAAAAGACCCCTCATGTCATCAGTAACATCCATCACCCCAAAAAGACCCCTCATATCATCAGGAACATCCATCACCCCAAAAAGATCCCTTATATCATCAGTAACATCCATCACCCCAAAAAGACCTCTCATATCAGTAACATCCATCACCCCAAAAAGATCCCTTATATCATCAGTAACGTCCATCACCCCAAAAAGAACCCCTCATATCATCAGTAACATCCATCGCCCCAAAAAGACCCCTCATATCATCAGGAACATCCATCACCCCAAAAAGATCCCTTATATCATCAGTAACATCCATCACCCCAAAAAGACCTCTCATATCAGTAACATCCATCACCCCCAAAAGATCCCTTATATCATCAGTAACGTCCATCACCCCAAAAAGAACCCCTCATATCATCAGTAACATCCATCACCCCAAAAAGACCCTCATACCATCAGTAACATCCATCACCCCAAAAAGATCCCTCATATCATCAGGAACATCCATCACCCCAAAGAACCCCTCATATCATCAGTAACATCCGTCACCCCAAAAAGATCCCTCATATCATCAGTACCATCCATCACCCCAAAAAGATCCCTCATATCATCAGTAACATCCATCACCCCAAAAAGATCCCTTATATAATCAGTAATGTCCATCACCCCAAAAAGAACCCCTCATATCATCAGTAACATCCATCACCCCAAAAAGACCCCTCATATCATCAGTAACATCCATCACCCCAAAAAGACCCCTCATATCATCAGGAACATCCATCACCCCCAAAAGATCCCTTATATCATCAGTAACATCCATCACCCCAAAAAGACCTCTCATATCAGTAACAACCATCACCCCAAAAAGATCCCTTATATCATCAGTAACGTCCATCACCCCAAAAAGAACCCCTCATATCATCAGTAACATCCATCACCCCAAAAAGACCTCTCATATCATCAGTAACATCCATCACCCCAAAAAGATCCCTCATATCATCAGTAACATCCATCACCCCAAAAAGACCCCTCATATCATCAGTAACATCCATCACCCCAAAAAGACCCCTCATATCATCAGGAACATCCATCACCCCAAAAAGATCCCTTATATCATCAGTAACATCCATCACCCCAAAAAGACCTCTCATATCAGTAACATCCATCACCCCAAAAAGATCCCTTATATCATCAGTAACGTCCATCACCCCAAAAAGAACCCCTCATATCATCAGTAACATCCATCACCCCAAAAAGACCCCTCATATCATCAGTAACATCCATCACCCCAAAAAGACCCTCATACCATCAGTAACATCCATCACCCCAAAAAGATCCCTCATATCATCAGGAACATCCATCACCCCAAAGAACCCCTCATATCATCAGTAACATCCATCACCCCCAAAAAGTCCCTCATACCATCAGTAACATCCATCACCCCAAAAAGATCCCTCATATCAGTAACATCCATCACCCCAAAAAGACCTCTCATATCATCAGTAACATCCATCACCCCAAAAAGACCTCTCATATCATCAGGAACATCCATCACCCCAAAAAGATCCCTCATATCATCAGTAACATCCATCACCCCAAAAAGTTCCCTCATATCATCAGTAACATCCATCACCCCAAAAAGATCCCTCATATCATCAGTAACATCCATCACCCCAAAAAGTTCCCTCATACCATCAGTAACATCCATCACCCCAAAAAGATCCCTCATATCAGTAACATCCATCACCCCAGAAAGACCTCTCATATCATCAGTAACATCCATCACCCCAAAAAGACCCCTCATATCATCAGGAACATCCATCACCCCAAAAAGTTCCCTCATATCATCAGTAACATCCATCACCCCAAAAAGACCCCTCATATCATCAGTAACATCCATCACCCCAAAAAGTTCCCTCATACCATCAGTAACATCCATCACCCCAAAAAGATCCCTCATATCAGTAACATCCATCACCCCAAAAAGACCCTTCATATCATCAGTAACATCCATCACCCCAAAAAGATCCCTCATATCATCAGTAACATCCGTCACCCCAAAAGGACCCCTCATATCATCAGTAACATCCATCACCCCAAAAACATCCCTCATATCATCAGTAACATCCATCACCCCAAAAAGACCCCTCATATCATCAGTAACATCCATCACCCCAAAAAGACCCCTCATATCATCAGGAACATCCATCACCCCAAAAAGATGCCTTATATCATCAGTAACATCCATCACCCCAAAAAGACCTCTCATATCAGTAACATCCATCACCCCAAAAAGATCCCTTATATCATCAGTAACGTCCATCACCCCAAAAAGAACCCCTCATATCATCAGTAACATCCATCACCCCAAAAAGACCCCTCATATCATCAGTAACATCCATCACCCCAAAAAGACCCCTCATATCATCAGTAACATCCATCACCCCAAAAAGACCTCTCATATCATCAGTAACATCCATCACCCCAAAAAGATCCCTCATATCATCAGTAACATCCATCACCCCAAAAAGATCCCTGATATCATCAGTAACGTCCATCACCCCAAAAAGAACCCCTCATATCATCAGTAACATCCATCACCCCAAAAAGACCCCTCATATCATCAGTAACATCCGTCACCCCAAAAAGATTCCTCATATCATCAGTAACATCCATCACCCCAAAAAGATCCCTCATATCATCAGTAACATCCATCACCCCAAAAAGATCCCTCATATCATCAGTAACATCCATCACCCCAAAAAGATCCCTTATATAATCAGTAATGTCCATCACCCCAAAAAGAACCCCTCATATCATCAGTAACATCCATCACCCCAAAAAGACCCCTCATATCATCAGTAACATCCATCACCCCAAAAAGACCCCTCATATCATAACATCCATCACCCCAAAAAGATCCCTTATATCATCAGTAACATCCATCACCCCAAAAAGACCTCTCATATCAGTAACATCCATCACCCCAAAAAGATCCCTTATATCATCAGTAACGTCCATCACCCCAAAAAGAACCCCTCATATCATCAGTAACATCCATCACCCCAAAAAGATCCCTTATATCATCAGTAACGTCCATCACCCCAAAAAGATCCCTCATATCATCAGTAACATCCATCACCCCAAAAAGACCCCTCATATCATCAGTAACATCCATCACCCCAAAAAGACCCCTCATATCATGAGGAACATCCATCACCCCAAAAAGATCCCTTATATCATCAGTAACATCCATCACCCCAAAAAGACCTCTCATATCAGTAACATCCATCACCCCAAAAAGATCCCTTATGTCATCAGTAACGTCCATCACCCCAAAAAGAACCCCTCATATCATCAGTAACATCCATCACCCCAAAAAGACCCCTCATATCATCAGTAACATCCATCACCCCAAAAAGACCCCTCATATCATCAGTAACATCCATCACCCCAAAAAGACCCTCATACCATCAGTAACATCCATCACCCCAAAAAGATCCCTCATATCATCAGGAACATCCATCACCCCAAAGAACCCCTCATATCATCAGTAACATCCGTCACCCCAAAAAGATCCCTCATATCATCAGTAACATCCATCACCCCAAAAAGATCCCTCATATCATCAGTAACATCCATCACCCCAAAAAGATCCCTTATATAATCAGTAATGTCCATCACCCCAAAAAGAACCCCTCATATCATCAGTAACATCCATCACCCCAAAAAGACCCCTCATATCATCAGTAACATCCATCACCCCAAAAAGACCCCTCATATCATCAGGAACATCCATCACCCCAAAAAGATCCCTTATATCATCAGTAACATCCATCACCCCAAAAAGACCTCTCATATCAGTAACAACCATCACCCCAAAAAGATCCCTTATATCATCAGTAACGTCCATCACCCCAAAAAGAACCCCTCATATCATCAGTAACATCCATCACCCCAAAAAGACCTCTCATATCATCAGTAACATCCATCACCCCAAAAAGATCCCTCATATCATCAGTAACATCCATCACCCCAAAAAGACCCCTCATATCATCAGTAACATCCATCACCCCAAAAAGACCCCTCATATCATCAGGAACATCCATCACCCCAAAAAGATCCCTTATATCATCAGTAACATCCATCACCCCAAAAAGACCTCTCATATCAGTAACATCCATCACCCCAAAAAGATCCCTTATATCATCAGTAACGTCCATCACCCCAAAAAGAACCCCTCATATCATCAGTAACATCCATCACCCCAAAAAGACCCCTCATATCATCAGTAACATCCATCACCCCAAAAAGACCCTCATACCATCAGTAACATCCATCACCCCAAAAAGATCCCTCATATCATCAGGAACATCCATCACCCCAAAGAACCCCTCATATCATCAGTAACATCCATCACCCCCAAAAAGTCCCTCATACCATCAGTAACATCCATCACCCCAAAAAGATCCCTCATATCAGTAACATCCATCACCCCAAAAAGACCTCTCATATCATCAGTAACATCCATCACCCCAAAAAGACCCCTCATATCATCAGTAACATCCATCACCCCAAAAAGTTCCCTCATACCATCAGTAACATCCATCACCCCAAAAAGATCCCTCATATCAGTAACATCCATCACCCCAAAAAGACCCTTCATATCATCAGTAACATCCATCACCCCAAAAAGATCCCTCATATCATCAGTAACATCCGTCACCCCAAAAGGACCCCTCATATCATCAGTAACATCCATCACCCCAAAAACATCCCTCATATCATCAGTAACATCCATCACCCCAAAAAGACCCCTCATATCATCAGTAACATCCATCACCCCAAAAAGACCCCTCATGTCATCAGGAACATCCATCACCCCAAAAAGACCCCTCATATCATCAGTAACATCCATCACCCCAAAAAGACCTCTCATATCAGTAACATCCATCACCCCAAAAAGATCCCTTATATCATCAGTAACGTCCATCACCCCAAAAAGACCCCTCATATCATCAGTAACATCCATCACCCCAAAAAGACCCCTCATATCATCAGTAACATCCATCACCCCAAAAAGACCCCTCATATCATCAGGAACATCCATCACCCCAAAAAGATCCCTTATATCATCAGTAACATCCATCACCCCAAAAAGACCTCTCATATCAGTAACATCCATCACCCCAAAAAGATCCCTTATATCATCAGTAACGTCCATCACCCCAAAAAGAACCCCTCATATCATCAGTAACATCCATCACCCCAAAAAGACCCCTCATATCATCAGTAACATCCATCACCCCAAAAAGACCCTCATACCATCAGTAACATCCATCACCCCAAAAAGATCCCTCATATCATCAGGAACATCCATCACCCCAAAGAACCCCTCATATCATCAGTAACATCCATCACCCCCAAAAAGTCCCTCATACCATCAGTAACATCCATCACCCCAAAAAGATCCCTCATATCAGTAACATCCATCACCCCAAAAAGACCTCTCATATCATCAGTAACATCCATCACCCCAAAAAGACCTCTCATATCATCAGGAACATCCATCACCCCAAAAAGATCCCTCATATCATCAGTAACATCCATCACCCCAAAAAGTTCCCTCATATCAGTAACATCCATCACCCCAAAAAGATCCCTCATATCATCAGTAACATCCATCACCCCAAAAAGTTCCCTCATACCATCAGTAACATCCATCACCCCAAAAAGATCCCTCATATCAGTAACATCCATCACCCCAGAAAGACCTCTCATATCATCAGTAACATCCATCACCCCAAAAAGACCCCTCATATCATCAGGAACATCCATCACCCCAAAAAGATCCCTCATATCATCAGTAACATCCATCACCCCAAAAAGTTCCCTCATACCGTCAGTAACATCCATCACCCCAAAAAGATCCCTCATATCAGTAACATCCATCACCCCAAAAAGACCCTTCATATCATCAGTAACATCCATCACCCCAAAAAGATCCCTCATATCATCAGTAACATCCGTCACCCCAAAAGGACCCCTCATATCATCAGTAACATCCATCACCCCAAAAACATCCCTCATATCATCAGTAACATCCATCACCCCAAAAAGACCCCTCATATCATCAGTAACATCCATCACCCCAAAAATATCCCTCATATCATCAGTAACATCCATCACCCCAAAAGAACCCCTCATATCATCAGTAACATCCATCACCCCAAAAAGATCCTTCATATCATCAGTAACATCCATCACCCCAAAAAGATCCCTCATATCAGTAACATCCATCACCCCAAAAAGATTCCTCATATCATCCACAGCATCTGTCACCCCAAAAAGATCCCTCATATCATCAGTAACATCCATCACCCCAAAAAGACCCCTCACATCATCAGTAACATCCATCACCCCGAAAAGATCCCTCATACCATCCACAACAAACCGCCCCACCTCATACAATCACTGACTGGCACTTTGTCACCATGGATGGGTTTGTGTGTGGCTTTCCTGTGGTGGAGGAAGACAATAGGGACTCTTCTGGCCTCGGCATTTGTTTTTGAGGTGCATCCAAGTGTGATTGCTGGACCGGTGGTGGCTCACGCCTATAATCCCAGCTCTTTGGGAGTCCGAGGCAGGCGGATCACCTGAAGTCAGGAGTTCAAGACCAGCTTGGCCAACATGGTGAAACCCCATCTCTACTAAAAACACAAAAATCAGCTGGGCACGGTGGTGGGCACCTGTAATCCCAGCTACTCCGGAGGCTGAGGCCAGAGAATTGCTTGAACCTGGGAGGCAGGGGATGCGGTGAGCTGAGATCACACCATAGTACTCCAGCCTGGGCGACAGAGTGAGACTCTCATCTCAAAAAAACAAAAACAAAAAAATAAAAAATAAAAAACATCTGTGATTGCCGAATGTCCCCTGGCATGGCTGTGCCACAGTTGCTCTGGTTTGGGGTCCACTGTGATGAAGCCTGCTGTGAACACTTGGGCCTGAGCCTTGGTGAGGATGTGTCCTTCTGTTTCTTGTGGGTAAACGTGTGGACTCGAGTGGCCGGGGTATGAGGCAGTTGTGTGTTTAACTTCCTGTGAAGCTGCTGGTTTCCCAGGGTGGTTGCACCATCTTACATTCTCACGAGTGGTGCATGAGAGTTCCGGTTCTTCCACATCCTCAGTAAACACTTGCCTGAAGTTTCCACTATTGCTGTGGGTGTGCCGTGGGCTCTGATCGCGGTTCCCCTCTGGGTGTCCCTGATGGTGGTTGGGTCTGAGCTCTGGTTCCTGAGCTCACTGGCCAATTGTGTGTGTATCTTCTTTCAGGCAGTATCTGTTCTAATTATTTCTCCCCCCCCACTTTTTTTTTTTTTTTAACTTTTTGTATTTTTTTTAGAGATGAGGTTTTGCCATGTTGCCCAGGCTTACCTTGAACTCCTGGGCTCAAGCAATCCTCCCACCTCGGCCTCCCAAAGTCCTGGGATTACAGGCAGAAGCCACCATACCCAGCCTTTTTTAAAAAAAAGTTTGAATTTTGAAATAATTTTAGAGCTCACAGAGAAGTTGCAAAGAACGTACAGAGTTCTCACATGCTCTTCAACCAGTGTTTTCAATATTATCCCACATAACTATCAAAATCAAAGCATATCAAAACCAAGAAACTGACATTGGTACCAAACTGTTCACTGAGCTACAGATCTTGTTCAGATTTTGTCAGTTTTTCACATGTATTTTATCTGTTCGTAGTTCACAGACTTATGGATTTGTGCAGCTATGATCACAGTCTGGATATATGACTTTTTCATTCATTTTTCAGTCACATTCTGCCTCAAACCCTAACCCCTGGCAACTACTTATCTGTTCTCTAGCTCTACAACTTTGTTATTTCAAGAATATTATGTAAATGAAACTATATAGGATAAAATATATACATATAGAGAGAGAGAAAAAAAGAGAGAGACAGATTGGCCTTTTTCACTGAGTATAATGCATTTGAGATCCATTAAATTGTTGCATGTCTCAATAGTTGTTCCTTCATGTTACCGAGTAGTATTCCCTGTGTGGATGTCCAAGTTTATTTACGCCGTCAACTGTTGAAGAGCATTTGCATTCCTGGAATAAACCCTACATGATCAACATGATCATGGCTTATAATTATTTTTATATATTTCTGTATTCGATTTGCTAAGTTTGTTGATGATTTTTGCATCTTTGTTCACGACAGATATTAGTGTGCCATTTTAAAATGTTGTTTTTGTCTTCTTTTGGTGTCAGGGTAATATTGGTTTCATATAATCACACAGGAAGTGCTCTTTCTTCTATTTTCTGGAAGATATTAGATAGAATTGGTACTATTTCCTCTTTAAATGTTTGGTAGAATTCACCAGATGGTGAAACCATCCGGGCCTGGATATTTCTTTTTTGGAAGGCACGTTAACTAAGGAATTTATTAAAGAAATTCCATTTATTTAAGAGTTATAGAACTATTTGGATTATCTGTTCCACTTGGAGATGTTTTGGTAGCTTGCTGTTTTTGAGTAATTGGTTAATTTCATGCAATGTGCTGAATCTCTGTGTGTAGATTTGCTTGCAGTATTGTTTTCCTTTTAACGTCTACAGAGTCTATAGTTTTGATATCCCTTCTTTTATTCCTGATATTATTTATTCTCTCATTTTTTGTCAAGTTTGCTAAAGTTTTATGATTTTATTGTCTCAGAAACCAGCTCTCTTTCCACTGATTTTCTCCATCATGTTTTAAGTTTCACTGATTTCTGTTCCTTTGTTCTACTTGCTTTGGGTTTATTTTGCTGTTTCAAAATAATTTCTTGAGGTGAAAGCTTGGATTATTCTTTTGAGATCTTTCTTCTTTCGTAATATAGACATTTAGTGTTGTAACTTTTCCTCCAATCACTACTTTAGTTACATACTTCAGGTTTTTATATATTTTCATTTTTGTTCAGTTAAATATTATCTTTAAATTCCCTAGAGACTTTCTCTTTCTGGATTATTTAGTGGTACGGTGCTTAACTTTTAACCAGCTTTTAAGCGGTACGGTGCTTAACTTTTAAGCATGTATCTCTGTTATAACTAGTTTAATTTCATTATAATCAGAGAACATACTTTGTATGATTCATTTCTTCCAGATTTATTTAAGATTAAAAAAAATAGAGACAGGGTCTCACTATGTCACCCAGGCTGGCCTTGAACTCCTGGCCTCAAGCAATCCTCCCACCTTGTCTTCCCAAAGTGCCAGGATTACAGGCACCAGACACCACGCCTGGCTGGCCTAAGATTTTTTAATGACTCTGGGCATCACCCGCCTCTCTTGGTAAATGTTCCAGGTGCCCTTGAGAAGTCTTTGTTTTCTGCTCTGGTTGGGTGGAGTGTTCCATAAATTCAATTAGATCAAGTTCGTTGATGGTGATGTTCAGTTCTATGCCCTTGATGATTTTCTGTCTGTCTGCTCTGGGACAGAAGTGTTGAGGTCTCCAACTATAATTCCGGATTTATTCCATTTCTGTCTCATGGGTTTTGCTTCATATACTTGGAACCTGTGTTCTAAGTTGTACACACACTCAGGATTGTTATATCTTTTTGGTGAATTGACCCTTTTTTTTTTTTTTTTTTGAGAGAGTCTCGCTCTGTCGCCCAGGCTGGAGTGCAGTGGCGTGATCTCTGCTCACTGTAAGCTCCACCTCCTGGGTTCACGCCATTCTCCTGCCTCAGCCTCCCGAGTAGCTGGGACTACAGCGCCCGCCACCATGCCCGGCTATTTTTTTTTTTTTTTTGTATTTTTAGTAGAGACGAGGTTTCATCGTGTTAGCCAGCATGGTCTCGAGGACCATCCTCTCCCAAAGTGCTGAGATTACAGGCTGAATTGACCCTTTTATCATCATGTAATTTACCTCTTTGCCGCTGATAATTTTCTTTTCTCTGAAGTCCACTTTATCTGATATTAATATAGGCAGTTCAGTTTGTTAAAATTTGTGCCTGCATGATGATATATCTTTTTCTATCCTTTTAACACTGACCTACCAATATTATCTTTAAAGTGAGTATCTTGAGGGTAGAATATAGGTGGGTTATTTAAAAAAATCCATTGTGACAATCTGTCTTTTTAAATTTTTAATTTTTTTTGTAGAGATACGGTCTCACTCTGTTGCCCAGGCCAGAGTACAGTATCATGATCACGACACTGCAGCCTCGAACTCCTGGGCTCAAGCGATCCTTCCACCCTGGCCTCCTGACTAGCTGGGACCACAGGAGCACACCATATGCCTGGGTAATTAAAAAAAAAATCTGTAGAGACAGCGTCCCACTGTGTTGCCCAGGCTGGTCTTGAACTCCTGGCCTCAAGTGATCCTCTTGCCTTGGCCTCCCACAGTGCTGGGATGACAAGTACGAGCCATAGCATCAGGTCTCTGTCTTTTAATTTAGATCAGTTACATTTAATGTCATTATTGATATGTTTGGATTCAAACCTACCATTTTATTATTTGTTTTCTGCTTATTTCCTCCATTTTTTTGTTCTTTTGTCTTTTCATTCCTGTCTTTTGGTTATTTGAACATTTTTCAGTATGTTAAGTTACCTATTGTGTTGTTGATGATATAGCTCTGTAGAATATTTACTGGTTTTCTGGGGGTTACCATATGCATACTTCACCTTTCACAGTCTCCTTAGAATCAGTATTTTAGCATTTCAAGTGTTTTGTGGAACTCTTGCCACCCTGTAGCTTCCTGGACCTGCATCTTTTATGCTGCAGTCCGTCTTAGTTGATGTGCTGAAACTCCACCCAACGATACTACAGTACTTGCTTTTCATCATCAAACATTATTTTAAAGAACTGAACAGTCTATTACATTTCCTCAATATTTATCATTTTTGTTGCTCTTCCTTCATTCCTGATGTTTTTCTATCTGAAAAAACTCTTTTAGGCATTCTTTTAGGTTATATGTGCTGGCAGCAAATTTTCTTAGTTTTTCTTCATCTGAGAATGTCTCCATTTCACCCTCATCCCTGAAGGATATTTTTGCTGGATATAGACTCCTGAACTGATAATTATTTTCTTTCAGCAATTAAACAATGTGCCAGGTTGGGCATAGTGGCTCATGCCTGTAATCCCAGCACTTTGGGAGGCTGAGGTAGGCGTATCACCTGAGGTCAGGAGTTTGAGATCAGCATGGCAAACATGGCGAAACTCCATCTGTACTAAAAATATAAAAATTAGCTGGGCGTGGTTGCAGGCGCCTGTAATCCCAGCTACTCAGGAGGCTGAGGCAGGAGAATTGCTTCAACCTGGGAGGCGGAGGCTGCAGTGAGCCAAGGCTCCGTCTCAAAGTGCCACTTTTTCCTGGCTTCCATGGTTTCTTTTTTTCTTTTTACTCCGTTGCGCAGGCTGGAGTGCAGTGGCGTGATCTTGGCTCACTGCAGCCTCCGCCTCTCAGGTTTAAGCGATTCTCCTGCCTCGGTCTCCTAAGTAGCTGGGACTACAGGTGTGCACCACACCTGGCTAATTTTTGCATTTTTAGTAGAGATGGGCTTTTGCCATGTTGGCCAGGTTGGCCTCGAACTCCTGACCTCAGGTGATATCCATCTGCCTCAGTCTCCCAAAGTGTTAGGATTACAGGTGTGAGCCACTGTGCCCGCCCGGCTGCTTCCATGGTTTCTAATGAGAAATTTGCAGTCATTTCAATTGTTGTTCTTTTATAGTTTTCTTTGTCTTTAGTTTTCAGAAGTTAGGTTGTGATGTGTCTGAGTGTGTGATGTATCTGTGTTGTGATGTTTCTGAGTTGTGGTGTGTCTGAGCTGTGCTGTGTCTGAGCTGTGGTGTGTCTGAGCTGTGGTGTGTCTGAGTTGTGGTGTGTCTGTGTTGTGGTGTGTCTGAGTTGTGGTGTTTCTGAGTTGTGGTGTGTCTGAGTTGTGGTGTGTCTGAGTTGTGGTGTGTCTGAGTTGTGGTGTGTCTGAGTGTGGCTGTATTTGGGCTTTTCCTGTTTGGACTTCACTCAGCTTTGTGAACCTGAGAACGAGAGAAGGATTGGAGGGTCAGACTCTGCCTGTGATATGGGCAGAAACTCCCCAGACCAGACCTGCCTGCAGAGACACCTGTGAAGGAAGTGAGGGTTTGCAGTAAGTAGATGCCGGAACCCCGCTGGGCTAATTTTTATTTGTGGCATTCTCCAAGGTACCAAGCTTGGTCAGGTACCTTTTGGCCAAGTAGATGGCAGTGGGAGAACGTTCGGGGTCTGGATGCTGGCTCCGGCTCGGGGTCTGGATGCGGGCTCTAGCTTGGGGTCTGCCCCAGCCCTTGGTCCCGCTGGCCGAGAGGCATACTGTGCTCTGGCTACTGGGCCACACACGCTGGCTCTGAGGGCCTGAGTTTGGAACGCCCCCTTTACTCACAGCTGATTTTCAAGGAGTCAGCTTTAAACAGATGATGTCGGTCGGCAGCATGTGGGCCAACCTCCCCTGTGTATTCGTCTGTTCTCACACTGCTAATAAAGACATACCTGAGACCGGGTAATTTATGAAGGAAAGAGGCTTAATGGACTCACAGTTCCACATGGCTGGGGAGGCCTCACAGTCACGGAGGAAGGTGGAGGAGAAGCAAAGGCGCCATCTTACGTGGTGTCAGACGAGAGAGCTCGTGTAGGGGAACTCCTCTTTATAAAACCATCAGATCTCATGAGACTTACTGGCTACCACGAGAACAGTACGGGGAAACCGCCCTCATGATTCAATTATCTCCACCTGGCCCCGCCCTTGACGTGTGGGGATGATTACAATTCACGGAGAGACTGGCTGGTGACACAGCCAAGTCCCACCACGTGGCACCCTCAAACACACAAGAGAGGCTCACAGTTCATGGCCCTCTGCTGAGAACAAGGGAGCTGGGCTGGGGTGGAAACAGGCATGGGAGGAGGAAGGCTCAGAGCCCATGCTGTGGGGAATGGAAAAGAGGGATCTCGGAGGCCCTGGGACCCCAGCCGCAGCTGAACGGCCCACCTGTGATGGAGAAGAAGGCCTGTGGGCTTTGACGGTGCGGCTGCAGTGCCATCGTTCCCTGCCACGATCCCCCACAGGCCCCCCTGGTCCCTGCGCCCAGCCCGTCTTCCCTGGCCTGGGGACTGACCTCGGCTGGGGAGCCCACCTGGAAGTGAGTGGCCGTGTCCCCGCTGGGTGGGGAGGGACTGAAACCAGAGGGAGCTGAACCCCCAGGAGGAGAGGTTGGTCACTCAGCGGCCCTGGTGCCAGAGGTGAAGTGAGGGTGTTCACAGAGGACACCCCAAGGAGAAGATTTCAAAGGCAGAGCTGCTCTGGGGGACGCCAGATCTGTGGTGGGAGCCCTGAGTGTGCACAGGTGCCCAAGAAAGGGCTCCAGCTGCAGCAAAGAGACGGTCAGAAGCTGAAGGCCCAGAGACAGCCGTGCAGCCCCCGGGAGCCTCGCTCAGATGCAGGCCACGGGGACCAGAGACACGGAGAGGGTCCTGGCAGGGGCTGGAGGGAGGGTGGAGGGCGGGACGTGGCTCCGCGCTATGGAATGGACAGGAGGGAAGGGCTGGCTTACGGGTGGCAGCGGTGGGGTGTGGTGAGGCCTACCATGCTGGTAACTGTTTACCCACTGGCCCTGAGGAAGAGCACCTGGGATTCGTCACGAGTGCTGATTCCAGCTGCGAACACGCCACCTCAGGAAGCTCCTGAACGCTGCCGTGGTGTTTCCACCGCGCAGATGCAGAGGCAGAAGGCACCTTTGTGACCATGGTATTTAACTTAATGTATTTAATTGTAAGTTTATGTAATTTTAAAAATAACATCTGTAGCCCGGGTGCGGTGGCTCACGCCTGTAATCCCAGCACTTTGGGAGGCTGAGGCTGACAGATCACCTGAGGTCAGGAGTTTGAGACCAGCCTGGCCAACTTGGCGAAACCCCGTCTCTACTAAAAATACAAAAACTAGCTGGGCGTGGTGGGCGCCTGCAATCCCAGCTACCCAGGAGGCTGAGGCAGGAGAATCACTGGACCGGGAGGCCAAGGCTGCAGTGAGCTGAGATTGTGCCACTGCACTCCAGCCTGGGTGACAGAGCAAGACTCTGTCTCAAATAAATAAATAACATCTGTGTTTAGCAACTGGCTCTCAAAATTCTTGACCAGGAGACTTCGTGAGCGCTCAGGGTCTGGCGGCGTGTGGGTGAGGCAGAAGGAGCTGTGTGGTGGGGTGGGTCAGGGGCGCCTGGGTTGCCGGGCAGAGTCCCTGGAGGTGCAGTCAGTGGACATGAGGGGCCTGCAGGAAAAGGCGGTGGTGCGGGCCCATGCCCTGCTGTGCTGTGTGTGGACTCACCGGGTCCTAGGGGGGCATCCGGGAGGCCGGCTTCCCCGTGACTCACAGGCTGGCTACGCCAACGCCAGGATGTTTCCCTGGAGCCTCTCCCCGCTCTCCTCACAGAGCCAGGTCAGTGCGGGGGTGCAGACGGCTTCTACCAGGAAGCTGCGGGTCTGCGTGGGTGAAGCCTCCAAGGACACTTCTCTGTTTCAGGGTTGCCTGGGAACAAGCTCTCCGGCTCCCGGTGAGACCCTGACGTGGTGCAGCCCGGGTTGCAGCGCAGGCTCCTCTTCTGGTTCCAGCAGCCACCAGAGGCCCCAGTGACGCCACAGGCCACACGCTGACCAGCAGCCTCGTCACTCACTCATTTTTCCAACAAGTCTTTGCCAAGAGGCAGCCGGGTGCCCACCTGGCACAAAGGCCTTTTCTCTTGGGGCATGGACTGGGTATATTTCGGGGCAGGAGAGAAGAGCTTTTGACAGCAAAACTCAAGGTCTGACGGCTGCTCAGAACACCGCCGGAACAGCGGCCCGAACACTCCAGGTGCCGTGAGCAGCATCGGGCTCGCCCGGCAAAGCCCCGCACGTCCTCCCACGGGCTCCGTGTTTGATCACTGTGGTCCAAAACACTTGCTCCAGGCTCTTCTCTCACTCTGCCTCCATCCAGTCCCGGGAAAGGCACTCTGTGGTCGTGAGAAGCCAGGCACGGGGCATGAATCCCGTCCTGGGTGCAGCCGTGGGGCCTGGCCGGGCTCTTGGCCATCCCGAGATGCAGCTTCTGCAGGCCTGCAGGCTGAACGAAACACCGAGCGTCACTCTGTGAATACATGAAATAACAAAGAAGGATTTGGGGACAGAATTGACGATGGCACCTTGACAATGGGAGTTAATGTCTTAACTTAGGATGCCTTTCAGTTCGGGTTTCAGGTGACCTGGTTGAGAGGTGCTGCCCCGTCCCCCACACGCCTTGGGAAGCCCTGAGCCCTGCTGGTGGGGACAGGCCAGGTGCAGCCCCCAACCCCCAGGCCCTTCTGGGCTGGACTGGCTCAGCCATCTGGAAGGCGCCCGTGTGTCTCTGTGTGGACTGTAGCCCCTCTGGGTGCGTCCTCCAGGCAGAAGCTCAGCTCCCACCACTTCCTCCAGATAGCCGTAGGGCCTCTGCCTGGATAGGGTGTCCCCTGTGCCCCACACGACCCCAGAGGTCAAAGCCAGGCCTGGACGGAGAGGGAAGGCATGGGACTCAGCCCTGATGGGCAGGGTTTTCTGGAGAATAAAGTGGGTGAAGGGACCCTCAGCAGGGTGTGGACGGCGGCTCACCCAGGATCACAACTTAGGGTGGATCGTGTCTCACCGTGTCCCTTCCAAACGGCATTCTGTTGGTGAAAGCTGCACCCCCAGCATTCGGCTTTTTTCACGATGAGCCCCGAAGCCGCGTGTGTGGAGGGCGCCTCGTGTTCTGCCCGAAGCCGCGTGTGTGGAGGGCGTGTTCTGCCCGTGTGGGTGCCACGTGCCTGGGGGACAGTCCGAGTGGCAGTGGACGCCTGGCCGGGTCAGTTCATGCCGACAGGGAGACCCGTTCACTCGGTCGTGGCATCAGCACGGGGGCTCAGCCTGTGCCTCTCAGCAAACGCCTCCTGAGTGGAGAAAAGGAACTGGTTAAATCATTAGGAAGCATTCAGACCGGGACCCAGCACGCGACATCCCCGGCACAGAGAGCCACTGACAGGTCATCCTGGAGGAAACTGTCCTCTGAACACACACTTCGGAAACCCCGTGGCCAGGGGAATCGGCGCGCGCGGGTGTCTGAATCGGCGCACGCAGGTGTCTGAAGGCCCCGAGGACCGAAGAGAAGCCTGTGAGTGCTTTGGGGCCTGACGCCCTCTAGGCCTCGTTCATGACCAGCCTGGCTCTCCGGGCGCCGGCCCTGCTCAGCTCCGCATGTGAGGTCATGGTGCCCACAGCGTGGATGTGGGGCGCTGACGTGGACACGAAGGACCACCCACGGAGGTCTGGCCTGGCCATTTCTGCACCACAGAAAACAACCTTGGACTACATTTTCAAAATTGCACTTTTGTTTGATATTAAGCTGGTGATGGAAACGCAGCCTTCCTTCTTTACAATGCGTCTTGGTGTTTGTTACACACCGCCGAGCACTGGCCCAAGGAAGGCGTCAGCCGAGGCAGAATGTGTGAGGCCTTTCCACCTTCAGAGCCTTGGGCCAGCCCGTCATGGGTTCTGCTGAGGCAGCACGGAGCACCTCCTCGGCTGGGACCCGCCCCCGCCCCCACTCTGGCCTCGCCTCAGGGCCTGCAGTTCTTTGGGGGTTATCTGGGGTGCCGGCCTCCCCTGGCTGCAGCCCCCGAGGTCAGGCCCGGCCTCCTGACTCCCGGTGTGCACTACGTGCTCTCCCATCGTGGGGCCGGCACCTCTAGGGTCGGCACCTCTAGGGTCGGCAGCACTATCACAAGCCCCGGGCCCCCCTCGCTCCAGCTGCTCACCCAGCCGGAGGCCCCCACTGTCCTCCCTCCCACTGCCTCTCCCCGAGGCCCCCCGTGGCCCTCACAGCCCTGTCTGCAGGACGGGTCTCTGTGCCCCTGGCAGCCATCAGTATCTCAAAGCAGCCCCAGGCCCAGCTCTGAATTCTGTGTTCCCGACGCTCTGTCACTCCATGTCGGCCGCACGTAGGCGGAGAGGCCGGATGGGAGCCATCTGGAGCCTCCTCAGGGCCAAGACACGTCCCCAGACCGCAGCTTTCCGAGGAAGTGGGATGCTCTGGCGATGCCTCGTTTTAGCCCAGAGTGGTTTGTGGTCTGGAATGCTGGAGGAGGGCGCAGAGCGGGGGTCATCCTGGAGCTTCCGTGAACTCGTCACAGGCCTGGGCCTGCCTGCGCCGTCCATGGAGCAGAACCGAGGGGCAGCCTCTAGGGTCGAGGCCCTGAAGCCTGCCCCTGAGGAGGTGACACAGGGCCATGTGGGTCCAGGCTGTGTGGGCCCGAGCACTGTGGCCTGTTATGGCCATGTCTGCGGGTTCCGCAGCAGAACCTGTGTCCTCTGGCAGCCGCAGGCTGGGCCGCCTCACCCCTCTGGGAGGGGTGTTCCCAAACACCCTCAGCAGCTGGCCACAGTCCTCAGGACAAAGCCCCCGTTGGGCTGCACTGCATGGACCCTGCTCACTATGGGGGCGATGCGTCCCCACCCCGCCACCTGAATTCTGCCTGCAGGACCCCAAACCTGGTAACCCCTCTAATGCCCGGCTCCCGTCTCTCCTCGCTCCCTCCACGCCTTCCCCTGATTGTCCGTGGCTGGGCCCTGGATTCTGTTGTCTGGCAAGGCAGTCACTTCCCGGGGGCCCTGTAGAGTGGGCAGGGCTGCGGCTCCCGGGGAAACTCCATGGCACACCCTGTGCCTTTGCCGTGCAGCCTCCTGCCCAGGCGCCCCCCCAGCCTAGTGCTCTGCGGGCCTCAGGATGGAAGCCGGGACAGTCTCTGCGGGGCCTCAGGGATGGAAGCCGGGCCAGTCTTTGTGGGGCCCCTGGGCTACATGCACACAACCGGGCCGACAGTTCCTGTTTTTCCTTTTCTTTTTAACTGGGAACTAAGGAAGGTCTTTGTGTGCCCGCTGACAAGGATGAAATTTTCCAGCTGACCACAGTAGAAAGTTCATCATACTGACTTATTTGTTGCTGTGAATGCAAGATAATTGCCCCTATACCTTGTCCCTAAGACCTCGTTGAAGGACAAGACTGTATTGGAGGCTGGCAGACACTGGACAGGCCCATCCATACCACAGGAGACATGGGGGTATTTGAGGCTGGCAGACACTGGAAAGGCCTGTCCACACCGCAGGTGATGTGGGGGTATTGGAGGCTGGCAGACACTGGACAGGCCTGTCCACACCGCAGGTGACACGGGGGTATTGGAGGCTGGCAGACACTGGACAGGCCCATCCACACCGCAGGTGACGCGGGGGTATTGGAGGCTGGCAGACACTGGACAGGCCCATCCATACCGCAGGAGACATGGGGGTATTGGAGGCTGGCACACACTGGAGAGGCCCGTCCATACCGCAGGAGACATGGGGGTATTGGAGGCTGGCAGACACTGGACAGGCCCATCCACACCGCAGGTGACGCGGGGGTATTGGAGGCTGGCACACACTGGACAGGCCCATCCATACCGCAGGAGACATGGGGGTATTGGAGGCTGGCACACACTGGACAGGCCCATCCATACCGCAGGAGACATGGGGGTATTGGAGGCTGGCAGACACTGGACAGGCCCATCCACACCGCAGGTGACGCGGGGGTATTGGAGGCTGGCACACACTGGACAGGCCTGTCCACACCCCAGGAGACCCGGCGGCGCGATCCTTCTGCAGCTGGGCAGGGGAGGGTTTCGCTTCCTCAGGGGCCTCTTCAGGGTCATCGCTGGCACAGAGAATCGAACCAAAGTCCCTTCTAATCTCCCGTCAGTGGGAATCCTTACAAACACCTGGTGATTACACGGCTTCCAGAGATTGAGTAAATATTTACATTCCATGCTAGCTTGTCGATAAATATCCCTAACAGGAGTTACTGGACTTCAAGGGAATGAATTCTTAGTGGATATCTGTGACTATTTTAAAACCGAGATCTCATTTCCAAAGGAAAAAGCACAGGCCCTGCGCGTCCGCTCCGTGTGGGTCCTCCCGGCACCGCGTGCTGCCTCCGCGTTGGGTCCTCCCCACACCCCGTGCTGCCTCCGCGTTGAGTCCCCCCCACACCCCGTGCTGCCTCCGCGTTGGGTCCTCCCCACACCCCGTGCTGCCTCCGCGTTGGGTCACCCCCCCCCACACCCCGTGCTGCCTCCGCGTTGGGTCACCCCCCCCACACCCCGTGCTGCCTCCGCGTTGGGTCCCCCCCCACACCCCGTGCTGCCTCCGCGTTGAGTCCCCCCCCCACACCCCGTGCTGCCTCCGCGTTGGGTCCCCCCCCCACACCCCGTGCTGCCTCCGCGTTGGGTCCCCCCCACACCCCGTGCTGCCTCCGCGTTGGGTCCCCCCCCACACCCCGTGCTGCCTCCGCGTTGAGTCCCCCCCCCACACCCCGTGCTGCCTCCGCGTTGGGTCCCCCCCCCACACCCCGTGCTGCCTCCGCGTTGAGTCCCCCCCACACCCCGTGCTGCCTCCGCGTTGGGTCCTCCCCACACCCCGTGCTGCCTCCGCGTTGGGTCACCCCCCCCCACACCCCGTGCTGCCTCCGCGTTGGGTCACCCCCCCCACACCCCGTGCTGCCTCCGCGTTGGGTCCCCCCCACACCCCGTGCTGCCTCCGCGTTGAGTCCCCCCCACACCCCGTGCTGCCTCCGCGTTGGGTCCCCCCCCACACCCCGTGCTGCCTCTGTGTGGGTCGACCCCCACACCCCGTGCTGCCTCCGCGTTGGGTACCTCCCGGCACCCCGTGCTGCCTCCGCGTTGGGTCCCCCCCCGCACCCCGTGCTGCCTCCGCGTTGGGTCCCCCCCGGCACCCCGTGCTGCCTCCGCGTTGGGTCTCCCCCGGCACACCCCGTGCTGCCTCCGCGTTGGGTCCCCCCCACACCCCGTGCTGCCTCCGCGTTGGGTCCCCCCCGGCACCCCGTGCTGCCTCCGCGTTGGGTCCCCCCCCGCACCCCGTGCTGCCTCTGTGTGGGTCGCCCCCCACACCCCGTGCTGCCTCTGTGTGGGTCCCCCCCGGCACCCCGTGCTGCCTCCGCGTTGGGTCCCCCCCGGCACCCCGTGCTGCCTCCGCGTTGGGTCCCCCCCGGCACCCCGTGCTGCCTCCGCGTTGGGTCCCCCCCGGCACCCCGTGCTGCCTCCGCGTTGGGTCCCTCCCGGCACACCCCGTGCTGCCTCCGCGTTGGGTCCCCCCCACACCCCGTGCTGCCTCCTGGACTAGGCCTTGCCCGTCTCAGAGCTGATGTCGACGGACGGCACCGCAGGCACTGTTTTGTGTCTGGATTCTCCATGTTCATCGACGCCATGTGAGCCTCACAGGGCTTTTATTGTGGAGGAGTGGTCCGTGTGAGCCTCACAGGGCTTTTATTGTGGAGGAGTGGTCCGCGGCTGCAGCACCGCCCGTCGGTCCAGCCCTGGTGGCTGCTGTCAGGTTCAGGCTGCTCTGAACGCTCGTGACGGGTCCTCATGGGACCCAAGCACAGGTTTCTGTTGCATAAATACCTAGACATGGGACTGCATCATCGTCAGAGGGGTACTTAGCGTCAGTGGATACTGCGAGGCGGTTTGCCGAAGGGACTGGGGGTGTCAGCCGCCCCCTCCGAGGCCCGGGACTGGGGGTGTCAGCCGCCCCCTCCGAGGCCCGGGACTGGGGGGTGTCAGTCGCCCCCTCCGAGGCCTGGGACTGGGGGTGTCAGCTGCCCCCTCCCAAGCCCGGTGTTTGGTGGTTCTGTATGCTTCCAATGCTTGTACTGATGGTTTAATTTTGAACATTTTGGTGAGTGTGTAGTGGTAACTCGTTGTAATTTTAAATGTATATTTTCCTGATAACTAATGGTTTTAAGCACTTTTCAGATGGTTATGGATCTTTTGGATAACCTCTTTGTTATCCAAAAGAAGTTAGGAAGTAAACATAAAAGCTAAGACAACACAAATCTATTAGTTTACATTTCAATGAAAGTCCACGTGGGTCTCACTGGACTGAAACCAAAGTGCCTACAGGCTCCATCCCCTCCTGGGGCTCCAGGGAGAACCCCTGTCCTCGCCTTTTCCAGCTCCAGCTCCGAGCCCAGCTTCTGCCTGTGTCCGTGGCTTGCAGCCCCTTCTCCTAAGCTATGTTGTGGGTGTGTGTCTCCTCCAAATCTCATTGTGAAGTGTGATCCCACTGTTGGAAATTCAAGGAACGCAGCATTGTCAAAACCATCTGGAAAAGTAAGAACCAATTTGGGTCACTCACACGTCCCAATTTCAAAGCCACAGTAATCAGGGTGGCGTGGTGCTGGCTTAAGGATGGACACACGGAAAAACGGAACAGAGTAGGGTCCAGAGACAAACCTTCACACTTGTAGTCAGCTGATTTTCAGCAAGGGCGATGCACATTCAGTGGGAGAGAAAGTCTATTTGACAAACGGTGGGGGGTCAACTGCATAGTCATGTGCAAAAGCATGGATTTATGTTCCACCTCACACCAGATGCAGAAATTAACTTAGATGAATCAATGACCTAAACCTCATAGAAAACACAGAGGCAGCCATCGTCAGGACTTTGGATTAGGTAATGGTTCATTAGCTATGACATCAAAAGCACAAGCTACAAAAAAAAAAAGATAAATCAGGCTTCATAAAAATCAAACATTCTGTCCTTCTGAAGGCACTTGAGAAAATTAAAATATAACTCACAAAATAGGAAAAACATTTGCAAATCACATATGTCATAACAGTCTATAATCCAGGATATATGAAGAATTGCTACAACCCTGTAATAAGAAGACCAAGAACCCACTTTAGAAGTGAACAAAGGACTCGGCGAGACACTGCTCCAAAGAAGACTTACAAACTGCTAATCCACATGTGGAAACGTCTTTGACGTTGTTAGACATCAGGGAAATGTCAGGAAACACCACAGTGAGGTACTGCTTCGCGTTCACCAAGACGGCTGTGCTAAATGACACCCAGCTCTTCCTCTCCTAGGCCCAGGCCAAGAGAACTGAAAACAACAACCACACGCTCACACAAAGGCACAGCAGCATCACTCAGCTGATAGGTGCCCATCGATTGGTGAATGGACAAACGCGATGTGGTGTAGCCGCAGAGTAAACCGTTACTCACCCACAGCCGGAAGTGAGGTACTGACACGTGCCACAGCTCTGTTCTCTAAGTGCTTCTGTGACCCTCGGAGTCATCTTTTATCTTTCATAAGAAATGACCAATGTTTGCAGCTGAGGTTTGTTGTCGTTTTATCTACTTCCTTCTTGTAGAAGTGCAGGGGCCCAAAGACCTCTCGTAAGTTGGTATTGTCTCTGTTCCTTTTAGATAAAGTGGATATGATTCCTTTAGAAATATTGTGGTTTTTAGTTTATATAAATTGCATTAGATAAAAGCCATACCTGCCAGATGTGGTGGCTCACGCCTGTAATCCCAGCACTTTGGGAGGCCGAGGTGGGCGGTTCACGAGGTCAGGAGATCGAGACCATCCTGGCCAACCTGGTGAAACCCCGTGTCTACTAAAAATACAAAAGTTAGCTGGGTGTGGTGGCGCGTGCCTGTAATCCCAGCTACATGGGAGGCTGAGAGGCTGAGGCAGGAGAATCGCTTGAACCTGGGAGGCAGAGATTGCAGTGAGCTGAGATCGCACCACTGCACTCCAGCCCAGCCACAGAGTGAGACTCCATCGGGGAAAAAAAAAAAAAAAAAGGCCACACCTAAAAAAGATTCTTCTGTACCTTAGATTCTCTGTGAGGCTACTGTGGGATGGTGATCTTCAGATTCTTAGAATATCTATTGGTTAACATAAAAGGCACATCTGTAAGATCCTTAGAAAGTCACTTACTTGAAATGGTCTTTGAGGCATTACTTTAAATATTTCTGAGGCTGTCTTTAGTCCTTTTGTGCTGCTATAACAAATGCCACAGACTGTAATTTATAAAGATCAGAAATTTATTTCCTACAATTCTGGAGGCTGAGAAGTCCATGATCAAGGCACCAGAATCTGGTGAAGGGCTTTGTGCAGTGTCCTTACACGGTGGAGAGTGGAAGGGAAATCCACTCCCCAAAGCCCTTTTTACAACACAGATACATTCATGAGGATAGAGCCCTCATGACGTAAACACCTCCCAACAGGCCCCACCTCCCAGCACCACCGCACTGGGGACCAATTTGCCAACACATGAATTTTGGGGAACACATTCAGACCACAGCAGAGGTCTTAACTAGGGACCTCTTAAGACCCTATTTAAAATAGTCCCATCCTTGGTTTTATATTACTCTGAGACCATGTTATCTGAACAGTGACCTGGATTTGATTTTTATACTTAAGCTTGATTTTACTTTGAGAATCATATTCTGGCAAGACAGACTGTTCCTCTATAATTTCTCTAAATTTTACTTGAAAGTTGAAAAGTTTCTCAGTTCACCTCTTTGCTCTTGAATTTTATTACAGGCAGCTGAAAGAATCCAGGAAGCATCTTCAACACCCCCTGCCCAGAAGTTGCCTTAGCTAGGTCACCAGTTTATGAGGAATATTTTCTATTTTCCATGTTCCCTCAGGTGACAGTGTTGCCAAACTTCCACACCATGTAACAAGAACTCCCTTTACCTCCACTTCCAAGAACATTTTAATTACTTCTCTTTAAACTCTAACCAGTAGCCTTATCAAGGCCCATCAGATTTCTGCCTGCTGTCTACTTCCCAAATTAACAAAATTTCAGGGTTTTTTTTTTTTTCAGCAGAATCCAACTTCCAGCTACCAAAAATCGTAACAATAATTTTGTGTCAGATGTGTGGCTTCATCTTTACTGAGACTACATTTTGCTGACAATGACCTGGGTTTTATCTTTGCCCTGAGGACCTTTCTTGCTTTGAGAGCCCTTTGCTGCCTGGAGACATTGTTCTGAGCCCACTATAGTTTTTCTAAAGTCCAGTTTAAAACAACAGTTCATTCTTTTAGGACACATTCAATTATTCTTATTATACCTTCACTCTTGAGTAAAACCTTAGCTGGGTATAAAATAGGTTGTAGTTGGAGCTATTTCTTCATTGTTTTCTTGATTCTATTCATCTGGATGAGAAGTCTGCTGTTGATCTAATTGTTCCTTTGCAGGTTATTCCATCCTTATCCCTGAGGTTCTGTAGTTAAACTCTAATGTATGAGTGCGTGTGGAGCGGGGACAGGGGGTTGGGTGCTATTTTTTCTGCTTAAAACTTGGACTCTGCTTTATATCTGAGGTAAGGAAAGTGAGTGAGCTCCTTGAGATCACACTTAAGGTTGGCACAGAGCCAGAATGAGAACCGAGGCCCCTGGACTCCTCACTAAGTGCTCTCCTGTGGTGCCGCCCCTCTTCCCACAACTGTGGTCTTAGATAATGTGGATGGCGAGAGCAACCAGGGGACTTCACCACATAATGATGCTCTTTCTTCCCTAATTGGCTGTACACTCATGAGGTCATGGAGTCTTTCTTTTTTAATAATTGTTGATAATGCAGTGTCAGGGAGAATGACGTGTTTGTTTGAAAGAGAACAGACTTTGGAGCTGGGCAGGCCTGGATTTGAATCCAAATCATCACTGATTTTTGTGCAGTCTTGAACAAATGATCCAATATCTCTCAGTCTTACTTTGCTCATTTGTAAAATGAAGATATCATCATCATCTTTATGGGGCATAATGGAGATGTCTGTACATAGTAGATGCAGGGCAGGTGCTTTGGTGCGAGCTTGCTGATAGGGGGTTGAGGCTGGTGATGTGGGACTGCAAACAACTAAACTAAAGCCACCCAGATACCAAATTGTCAGGGGCTGAGAGAGGAGATGGGGGAGAGATTAGCTTCCCCACAAGTATTTACAGCCCTGAGTGCATCACTGGTTGGGAGATGGGTCAGGTCTCTACTTGCACCACAGCTGGATTGGGTTGCAGTTTTAGCTACCTCCTTTATTTTTCTGGCAGTGAGATTTATAGAAGGAAGACAGCCAGATGCTCAGTCCCTGGCTTATTTGTGATTTCATTCCAGAGTGTCCCAGTAATGTTCCTCAGAAATCCCTGAGAAAGTGCTGAAGAATGAGGGTGAGGTTTTACTATTTGCTGTTGTGGGGGTCAGCTGGGTTCCTCCAGCACTGGGGTGAATGGCAGTCTCCTAGTGGACTTTGGTTGCTGCTATGAATAATGCCTGTTTGCTTCATTATTGCTTAAAGGCAGGGTGTTACACAGTGGATTAAAAAAACAATTTCGAAGAAGGGCTCCAAAAAGACAATTAATTCATATAAAAAGCACTGACTTAACCCTTTTGATGTGTGGGTTTCAGCTGCCCCATTGACCTAGTTGCTTCTCTGGGTATGTAACACTGGTTCTGTGGCCCAACTGAGGTTAATGCCAACATAGCTGGAGAAAGCTCAGAGCAAAGGAAGAGACCAAATCTCTTACGAAAATCCTGGCAGGCCAAACCGTCCTCCATCCAGCAGATTCCCCTTAAATGAAAGCTGTTTATAAGAGATGTCAGATTCTGGATTATGTTTTGAAAATGTTCCCTGAGCTCTGTGATAACCTCACTGGGGTCACATCTGGCCTGGAAGCCACATGCCAAACACTACATATTTAGGGCTGAATTTGCAAGTTCAAGACAGGAGGGAAAAACTTTAGTTAAAAAACTTAAAAAAAAATTTTTTTAGAGATGGTGTCTTGCTATGTTGCCTAGGCTGGACTCAAATTCCTGGGCTCAAGGAATCCTCTTGCCTCAGCCTCTCGAGTATCTGGGACTACAGGAATGCACCACTGTGCCAGCTTGAATTAATTTTTTATGTATGTTGTGAGGCAGGCATCAAGATAAATATTTGTCCCTAATAGTTAACCAGTTTTTCAGGCACAGTCTGTTGAAAAGACTTTCTTCTCCCCATTGAATTGCTTTGGTGGCTTAGTTGAAAATAAACTGGCTATGTAAGTGTTGGTCCATTTTGAACTACATTCTGTTCCACTGATCTACTTATCTGCCTTTATACCAATACTACACTCTCATAATTACCAGTGCTTTACTAAGTTCTGAATTCAGGTAGTGTAAAATCTTTGATTTTGTTATTCTTTTCCAAAAATTCTTGTCTACTAGGTCCTTTGCATTTTCATGTAAATTTTAGAATCAACTTGTGACTTTCTGTTCTTAAAAAGCTGGCTGTGATTTTGATTGAGATTGCATTGAATCTGTGTATTAATTTTGGGAGGGGCCAGGTACGGTGGCTCACACCTATAATCCTAGAACTTTGGGAGGCCAAGGCGGGCAGATCACTTGAGGCAAGGAGTTCGAGACCAGCCAGGCCAACATGGCGAAACCCCATCTCTACTAAAAATTAGCCAGGCATGGTGGTGTGTGCCTGTAGTCCCAGCTACTCGGGAGGCTGAGGCATGAGTATCTCTTGAACCTGGGAGGCAGAAGTTGCAGTGAGCTGCACTCCAGCCTGGCTGACAGAGTGAGACTCTGTCTCAAAAAAGAAAAAAAAAAAGGGGGAGAATTGACATCTTAACAGTATGTACCCTTCCAGTCCATGAACATGAACATATCTTCATTTAAGTCTTCTTGAATTTTTCTCAATAATGTTTTATAGTTTTCTGTGAACAGTTCTTGTGCATCTTTCATTAAAGTTAATCCTAAATATTGTAATATTGTTTTATTTTGATGCTACTAATGGTGTTTTTTCCATTAAGTGGTTTCAGCTTTCCAACTGTTGTTTGCTAGTGCATAAAAATTCATTTGATGATTGTATATTGACTTTGTATCCTGAGTTCTTGCTTAATTCACTTACTAGCTCTAGTAATTTGTTGTTGTTGATACTTAGGATTTTCTACATACACAATCATGTTCTCTATGAACAAATAGGTCTACATTTTCCTTTCCTATCTTTATGATTTTTAGTTTTCTTGCCTTATTGCTCTTCGGTAGGAACTCTAGTACAAATATTGAATAGACATAATAAACGCCAACATCCTTGCCCTGTTCCCAATCTTGGGTTGAAAACATTCAGCATTTCCTTATAAAGTATGGTATTATCTGTAATTTTACAAGTTGAAGATGTCACTGTCTATTCCGTGTGTCTTGACAGTTGTTATTATTATGAACAGATATTAAATTTTGTCCCAAAGTTTTAGATGAGTTTATTTAGATGATCTTGTGAATTTTGTCCTTTAACCTATTAATGTGGCGAAAAATTTTTATTGATTTTTGAATTACATTCCTGGAATAAACTCCACTTGGTCATGACACATTACCGCTTTTAATGTATTGTTGTTGGATTTGCTAACATTTTGTTAATTTTTAAATTTATGCTCATGAGGGATATTGGTCTGTAGGGTTTTGAATCAGAAGTCTTCTTTTTTAGAAAGTTTTTAAGTATAAATTCTATTTCAGATTTTCTGTTTATTCTTGGGTTAGTTTTGATAAGGTCTGTCTTTCAAGGTTTTTATCCATTTTATCTAAACTGTTAATTCTTCAGATATTTTTGTCTTCCATTTTCTCTCTCTCATTTTTAGATCCCAAATGCTTATATTTCAGACTTCTTGTTATAATCCCGCATTTTGCAGAAGTTCTGTTCATATTTTGAAAAATCTTTTTCCTTTGTCTTGAGGAAAAAGTTTGAATACTTTCCAGTGACCTTCAAGTTCGTGATCCTTTCTTCTGCATTATACAATTGAAGCCCACCCATTGATTTTTTTCTTTCATATGGTCTATTAGTATTCACATTCATCTTTTGAAATATACCATTTGTTCACCCACATTTGAAATAATTGTTTTAGTATTTTCTCTTCCCAATTACTGGTTCATCTGATAATCATCTCCTTCTAGAGATTTTGTTTTCTTCTAAGTATAAACCATACATTTTCACTTACTTGCATGTTTTATATATTTTTGTTGTTTGGCACATTGTGTATAAATGAATAATGAAGATTGAAGCATTTTTGTGTTGGTTCCTTAGACATGCATTTCCTTCCCTCAGAATGTAGTCAGGGTGAGAAGCCAATCACTCAGCTTTCTCCTAGAATCTCCTTGAGAAAAAGAAAGTTGCGGCTTTAACCTGTGATTACTCAACTTCAAATTCCTGAGATAGAGTTTTTCAGACTTGTCAGTGTTTGGTCTTGGAGGGGGCTGGTTGCAGTTTCAACTCAGGCAGGGGTGTGGAATCCATTAATCACAGCAAGTATGAGATCTTATGGTTTATTTCTGCTTAGCCACCCTTCCTCCACTGCTATGTTTATGTCAAAACTTGGAGTGGGGAAGGAGAATTGCTCAGGTTAGGTGCTCTATCCTTGCCTTTGTGGCTTTTCTAGACTCCAATTTGTCCCATCAGTTCATACTGCCACCCAAAGTTCAGCAGACAGCACTTTGTTCCCGTAAAGTTTCTTACCCACAGCAGGCCCATCCTCCTCAGACCTCAGTAGGAAGCCTGGGAGCTGTCATCTCTCTTTCTTGCCTATGCTTGTTTCTTTCTGGAATTCAGCTCTCAACGCTTTCTTCACGCCGCTGCCTGACCACGCCCCCTACCCCGGTCTTTTAGAAAAGTACAATTTTAATTTTGTTTGCGTTTCTCTTGTTGTTCTCATGGGAACAAAGTCTTTCTCATGTTAATATAAAGCAGAACTCTCCTGTATCTGGCATTCTGCTACTTTCTTTTTCCAGTCAAAGTGTGTCATGGATTTTTTTCATGTGAACACAAATAGGGTTACCTTATAATTTAGAGCTTTAAACACTTATACTTTGTTTTTCAAACAAACGTAATGCCTTTTCATTATTGGTAGAGTACTAAAAGCACAATAAAAAATAAAAAAATCAAAGTTAATCATTAACTTTCCTTGTCTTTTTTTAAAAATTGAGGAATAACTTACATATGGCAAAATGCCCAAATCTCAATTGTATAGCTCAATAAATTTTAGATATATTTACACTGTGTGACCACCACTCATATCGAGATATAGAACATTTCCATCATTATTCTTCCCAGTCAATACTGTCTCCCAGAGAAAACCATTATTTTCACTTCTAGCATCATGGGTTGGATTTTTCCGGTTCTTAAGTTTAATAATTGGAAGTGTGTAGTATGTACTCTACTGTGCCTGACTTCTTTTGCTCAAATAATGTCTGTGAGATTCATCCATACTGTCATGTGTCTCTATTGCTTATTCTTTTATTGTTGTATACTATTCCATTGATGAATTACACCACAATTATTTCTCCATTAGCCAAGTGATAGACAATTGAGTTGCTTCAAGTTTTTGGCTTGTTATCAATGAAGTCGCTGTGAATTTTTGTTGGACATTTCACTGATTTTTCTAACTTTGCTTAGGGTGAAATGATTGTATCATGAAGAGATGTATATATAGCTTTAACAGAAATGGCCTGTTTTCCCACATGATGGAATCACTTTGCATTCCAGGAGTGTATGAAAGTTCGAGTTGTTTCACGTCCTCACCACATTTGGTATTAGCAGCCTTTTTAGGGTGCTGTCACTCTGTTGGGTATGTGATAGGGCCTCATAAAGTCTTAACTTGTACTTCCCTGATGCTCTCCCATTCTTCTTAGTGGCTGCATGATATTCTCCAGTATGAATATGCTGGAATTTATTTAGCCATTCCCTGCTGATGGATATTATCTTTGTTTCTAGTTTTAATTCTTTAAAATACTGTTTCATTTCACACTTTTGACCCATACCTTTGGGTCCACATGCAGATATTTCTGGGTTCAGGTCTTAGGGTACTCGGCACTGCAGTGTAAGGCACGAGGGAGCAAGCATGTCATGTAGAGCCCCTCACAGCCTGCACACGAGACCCCTGTCCAGTATTATGCTGGTTCTTCTCACATGACACCATCACTCTGAACCAGATGCTTCTGGAAAAGTGACGCCTTTCCCATGCTAAGTCCCGGGCCACATGTTAAGCTGTGTTTCCATTATCTTGCTCCTTCAAAGGCTTTTTTTCTGGAATCGCCTCTTCTTTTGACATCAGCATGAATGGGATGCATTTCCCTGGTTTTCCTTTCTTGGCTGCCTCTTAGACAAGGCATTTTGAAGATAACAGTTTTACTGCCTGTCACTGCAGCAAAGCAGACCGGTGATGACAGAAACCGAGCGGAGGAAGTTTTATGGCTCCTAAGTCATCCTGGAGACCCCAGGCCTTGCAGTCACCCTCCGCAGCCCACACTGCCCTGGTCCTGGCCACTGAGGTGAAAATTATAAGCTTCCCCTCCTGGAGTTTCCTTTTTTCTTTGCTCACGTCAGGAACATCTACATTCAGACCTGGGTGGACTCTTTCCTTTTTTTAAAGTTCCTGATATTGAGAGAGCTTGAGTCCATCAAAACTCTGGACAGTTAGGAAAGACTTGCCATAACCACACATAACGGACAGGCCTGGCCTGGACACCATCCTGAAGCTCACCCTAGAGCGCAGCCGCGTCCGCACAGGTGGACGGTGTGGTGCTCGGAATGCAGTCACCCTGGATTGCGGACACTGGCTCCTCAACTCTAGCCGCGTTTGTTTGGGTGGGCACCTTTGACCTCTCTGTGCCTCAGTGCCTCATCTGCGACACATGGGAAGGAAGAGGATCCACTTCAGAAGGTGGCTGAACCAGGACATTGAGGCGTGTGAGGTAACAGTCAGCCTGCAACACCGTCCACACGGGTGTGGGTGATGCCATCACCCCCGAATCCCCAGAGGAGGGGGCAGACGCAGACGACTCCAAGCTGGGACCAACCACCTGCTCAGTGGAGTCATCAACACCGCCGGCCGTGGGCCCGGTGCTGAGTTTGGATCCCGGCCCTGTGCCTCAGTTACCCCATGGGTCCAGTGAGAGCAGGCACAGCCTGTCTGGCCAGCCGCTGGGGACTACACAGCCCCAGCTGTGCAAACCGCCACCAGCGGGCCCAGGTGGCCCAAACCAGGCGGTCACCAAGCAGCCCAGCAGGAGGCTCTGGACCCGAAAGAGGCTCCCACTCAGCTGGGAGGGTGAGGCAGGGGCAGCCCAAGGTGGATGAACATGGATGCCGCTGGAAGCCCCACATCACTGGAAATGCACATCCAGAGCCAAGCAGGAGCCAGGCCGCCGGGCATCTAGCCTGTGATTGGCTTAGAGATGCACACGTGATGCCCCTCCAGCCAATGAGATGCAAGGACTAGGAGCCTGTGGGAATCTGGGAAGGGTTTCTCTTCGGGACCACAGCCTCAGCTCCGGGTCTGCGGCTGCTTATCCTGTGGTGTGTGCGGACTCCCCAGGCACTTGCTGTCCCGCTGCAGCCCCTGTCCCCGTGTGGTGGCACCCTCAGGACCCCAGGGGAACAAGCGTGGAAGCGGGAGCCCAGGCTCCGAGGGCGGGGTTTCTGGGGACGCCGAGGCTACTGAGTTCACCGCTGGCTGGAGCAGAACGGACGGCAGCAGCCAGAACCCCACCTTTGAGGGCCTTCGAGCTCTGGGGCCTGTTGCAGGTTTTGAAAGCTCCTCCTGCTCCAGGGTGAATGCCGAAGTGCTTTTCATTTTCTGGGAAGCTGGTTTGGGAGACATTGTTACATTGCAAGTATTGCCAATCCGAGTCCTCCAGAAAGCCCGCGAGGAAGCTCATCTCCCTCACGGAAGGAATGTTCGTGCGCAGCTGCGAGTGGCCCTCATCCTCCTCCATGTGGTGTTTGAACAAAGTGTTTTGTTTGGTTTTTGTAGCTTCCAGATCACGTAAGGAATGCTAACATCCCAGACCCGAGCCTGTGGGCTGCTTTTCCTCCAAGTCAATGGCAGCTAGCTGGGCCTGGGCTCCAGCCCAGATGGTGGGAGTGACTTGGTCTGGATTGGGCCTGGCATCAGAATCTTTAAAGATTCTCCCACCTCCAAATTATGCATGTGAAGCCAGCAGAGGACCTCTGCTCTGAAAGCCTGATCAGGTTGGGACTGAAGGCCACCTGGAGGAGATGGCCGACCATGGAGTCCAGGTGATGGCTCCAGGTCCCTTCCCGATTTGTGCCTGGAGTCTGCAGGGTCATTTCTGTGCCCCCAGTTAGTGGGAGGCAGCTTGACACATGGGAAGTCCATTGTGTGTCTGGGACTTCTTACCGTACTTGTCCCCTCAGTCTCCTGGAGTGGTTCAGACATCGCAAGCCTCAGCTCAGCCATCCTGTACGTGCTCTACCACAGGGAAGTCTGAACAGCACTATGGCAGCTGACCTCAGCCTCTTCCGCCACATTTGGGAACCATCTGGGAGAAGAGATCAAACGCAAGCCCTAGGGGAAACCTCAGATCCAACTGGCAAAAGATATATAAATATGCTGAACAGGAGACAGAACCCACAGAAAAGCAACATGAAGGCAAAAGTAGTGGGGATCTGACCTAGGAATGCTTTCTTAACAAAAAGCGCAGCGGTGGATGGCTGCAGCTCATATGCATGGAGCAGCCTAGAGAGTGAGGCAGTTTTCATCCCCTCCTCACTTCATCTTTTTTTTTTTTTTTTTGAGACAGAGTCTCGCTCTGTTGCCCAGGCTGGAGTGCAGTGGCACGATCTCAGCTCACTGCAAGCTCTGTCTCCCAGGTTCACGCCATTCTCCTGCCTCAGCCTCCTGAGTAGCTGGGACTACAGGCGCCCGCCATCACGCCCGGCTAATTTTTTGTATTTTTAGTAGAGACGGGGTTTCACCATGTTAGCCAGGATGGTCTCCATCTCCTGACCTCGTGATCTGCCCGCCTCGGCCTCCCAAAGTGCTGGGATTACAGGTGTGAGCCACCGCATCCAGCCTCACCTCATCTTATAGCCATGCAATAGACACTTTTATCCAGCTTTACACATTTTATTTAAATACTTCCCATCGTACTTGCCACGCCCTTGGCACTGGTCTAAGTGCATTGCAAAGATCACTTGAACCCTCAGGACAGCATTCTGCCGTGGGTGATGTTATTACTCCCACATCAGAGATGAGCAAATGGAGGCCCTGACGGCTGCGGTCTGAGTCTATGCAGGTCAGCTCCAGAGCCTACGCTCTTAACCTCAGCACTGTGCCGCCTCTGGCACAGTAACAAGGACTAAAGCAAGGAAGCTGTCAAGTTCAAGTTCTGCTCTTCCTTCAAAGAGCCAGATACATTTGGCTTTGAGTCGAGGCATGTCAAAGTCCAGCGTTCTCCTGGGGTGGGGTGGGGGGCTCTTCTAGTTCATGAAGACTCTCCTTCTCCTGATTTCACATCTTAGGACCAGGGTCTGTATGCTGTAGGCAGTCCTGCCCTATATTCACCTGGGTGCAGAACTCTACATTGTGGCACTCCTCAAAAGCTTTCTGCTACATGGGGTGCTGGCGGAGGGTATTCATGTTGTGAAACACTAAGATGTACCTGGACTTCTGAAGTCCACTTTGCTCTCCCCCAGACTTAACCCGTCCACAGCCTCAGCATTTTCTCTTCCCTCCCACATTTCCCGTAGTGACTGTAAACTCTTCAGTTTATTGTAGGTACACCTATGCCAACTCCCTTTTCTGAAGTAGCCATAATGAGGAGGATGGGTGCCAACACTTTTGTCCTTCATCTCAGTACTTGTCGAGTTTTTACAAAGAAAATGAGAGCTCTTTCCACCAAGACACCTCTGGTGAATGAAGCTCTCTTAATTCTGTGGTCAGAAAATGTTTCTGTCTCTACCCAACTGGAGAAGGGAAAGTACAGGACAAGGAGGGAGAAGGCTCCATGTTATAGCCCCACCATCCACTGCCTGAGGGCCTGGAGAAAGTCAAGTCACCTCCCCTAGTCCCAGTTTTCTCTTCAGTAATTTAGGGACCATAGCACCTACTCTGTACTTGAGAAGAATTGTCAGTGATTTCTGGTTTAGGGAGCTGGGTGAAGCCCCCTGTCTCACTACCCTCACACCCAAGGATATGAACCACAACAGTTTGAGCAAGAAAAGACAAACAACAACAGCCTTTACTGTTGAAAGTGGAGGAAGGGAAATCAGCTCTTTGCATCAAAGCAGCACCTGCCTCTACTCTGCCTGGAAGCTGCAGTTGGAGAGGACAGAAGTCAGAGCCCAAGGGAATGCCCCCCTCTCCGCCCCCCATTGATTCCTCTAAAGGGAGAGGGCTGAAGGAGATGGGAAAGGAGGTGGGAATTTCAGAGGAATTGTGGCCTTTCTCACCTTACTTCCTCCTGCCCCCACCAGACCCATGGTGATTCCTTATGAATTAGGGCTGGGGTTGCCAGCTTGGAAAACCAAGTCTCAACAACTTTTAGACAGTCTCAGAAAGAAAATGACATAAATCTTTATGAGGTGAAGTTGACAAATCAGGAGGTTTGGGGAAAGGAGTGTAAGTGTATTAGAATACTGGTCTTTCACAGTGGGAAGGCACAGATAGTTTCTAAGTTGGAAAAACATCAAGAGGTAACAGTTCTAAAGGGAGCCATATGAAGAACTAAAATAAAAATGAGAATGAATTGGCTGGGCACGGTGGCTTAACGCCTGTAATCCCAGCACTTTGGGAAGCTGAGGCCGGCAGATTGCCTGAGCTCAGGAGTTCAAGACCAGCCTGGGCAACATGATGAAACCCCATCTCTACTAAAATACAAAAAATTAGCCCAGAGTGGCAGCGTGCACCTGTAGTCCAAGCCACTTGGGAGGCTGGGGGAGGGAATTGCTTAACATGGAGGCAGAGGTTGCAGTGAGCCAGGATCGTGCCACTGCGCTCTAGCCTGCGCAACAGAGCAGGACTCTGTCAAAAAAAAAAAAAAAATTCTAATCAGGAAAGATCAGAAAGTAGGTAAGAGGAGGAGAGGTGAGAAAAGTAGGTAAGAGAAGGTCTGCTGCTTTTCTTATCTTTTAACGTATATGTTCAATAGACATTGTCTAAATGTGCTAAATCTACAAAAAGAGTGTTGGGGTGTTTTATGGACTGAATGCTTGTGCCTCCTCCTCTCTCAAATTTGTATGTTGAAGCCCTAACTTCCAGTGTGGCCGTATTTAAAACAGGAAGTAATTGAGGTTAAATGAGGTCATAAGGGTCAGGTACTGATCTGATAGGAGCAGTGTCCTTAGAGACACCAAATATTTTCCTATACCCTCACAATCTCCTTCCATGTGTGAACCTGGCAAGAGAGCCACTGTTTTCAAGCCAGGAAGAGATCCTCCCCTATACCAGAAATCACCTATGCTGGCACCTTGATGTACTTCCAGTCTCCAGAAGTGTGAGAGAAAGTAAATTTTTGTTGTTTAAGCCACCCAGTCTGTGGTACTTTGTTATGGTAGCCCAGGAAGACTAATATAGGGTATAATATATGAAAGAAAAAAGTGGAATAATTGAACAGTGTAACCCTTTCAGATCACCATAAGGAAAACATCCCACTTCTGAAAGAAGTTCATACAGTGAGAGTTAAAAATAAAGAAAACATTATAAATAGAAAATGTAAAATGCTGGCATTAAAACAAAATGTGTCAAATGCAAATTAAATATACTTACCTATTGAAAGATGTAGTAAAGTCCAAGTAAATAAGAAATTCATCCACAACAAAGTGATTCAGAAAGGGCACATTAAAACCTAGAGAAACAAAGGCAGATTAAATTCAAGACATAAATTATGAAGTGAGTTAAAACAGCACTGTATATTGATCATGATTTTTTTTTTTTTTTCTGAGACAAGGTCTCACTCCCATCACCCAGGGTGGAGTGTAGTGGTGCAATCATGGCTCACTACAACCTCAACTTCCCAGGATCATGTGATTCTCCCACCTCAGCCTCCAGAGTAGCTGTTACTACAAGTGTGCACCACCACGCTCGGCTAATTTTTTGTATTTTTAATACAGACGGTTTCACCATGTTGTCCAGGCTGGTCTTGAGCTCCTGGGTTCAAGCAGCCTCCCAAAGTGTTGGGATTACAGTCCTGAACCACCTTGCTCAGCCAACCATGAAATCTTAATGCACCAAATAACATAGCAATAAAACCACATGGAACAGACTTCCTCTCTGATACCTGGCGTAGATATACTTTTCCCTATTCCTCCTGCCAAGGACAACAAAAAAACCCTGAAAATTATATGTGAAACAAATAGAAAAATATTCTGAAAGGTGGAGCAAACAAGGCAGATCCGCTAGGAACACGGGAATTTGAAGAATGATATGGTGTTGAGCTCCCTGGGTTTTCCTTTTCCCTTGTATATCCCAGATATGGAGCTGAAGAAGCCGGAAACCTAGAAACACCAAAGGGCAGACAAAAATATCCCTAACAAGAGTTTACTGTTTCTAGCCAGAGGACCAGGATAGGAGCAACCTAGGAAGACAGAAACTTTGTGGCCTCACCCTCACCTATGCAAGCAAAGCCCAAGTTGGGGAGCCTAAATTTTCATGCTCATGAGAATGATGTCACATGCCAAGTAGAGAGCCAGTATTTCTATCCCCACCAGTTGATCATAAGGCATGACACCCCACACCTCACAGTTCAATGGAAACCACAAACAACCTAAACCTCCACTCCTACCCAGCAGTAATAAAGTAAGCCTTTACCTCCCCAGTGGGGTGAGGTGGAGGAGGCTTAGTGAGGAGTTAAGACCTCCACCATGACTCAACAATAATGAGCCTTCCCCTAGAGTGGAATCAGTGGAGACCACATGGTGAGCCAGAAATCCTGCCACCATCCAGAAGTAACAAGGTACCCCCTTCCTCTTGGGTATCAATACAGGCCTTAGTGGGAGCCTGGATTTCTGCTTCCACCTGGCAGTAACAAGGTAGTGTCTCCCTCCCTCCCTTTGCTAGACCAGCGTCAAAGAAAGCCAGCTAAAACAAGTTTTTAAATGAGATCCAGAGTCTCATAACATAGTATAAAAATGTCCAGGTTTCAATAAAAAATTACTAACCATACCAAGAACCAGGAAGATTTCAAACTGAATGAAAAAGACAGCCAAAAATGTCAGTGCTGAGATGACAGATACTAAAATTATCTAACAAAGTGTTTAAAATAGTGATGGTAAGACCGCCTCAACAAACAATTACAAACATTCTTGAAACAAATGAAAAAAAATAGCCTCAACAAAGCAATGGAATAGAAAGTCCTATCAAATAAATAGAAGATGTAAAGAAGAATCAAATGGAAATTTTATAATTGAAAACTATAGTAACCAAAATAAAAAGCTCAGCAGATGGTTCAAGAGAAGAATGAAGCAGCTACTTGAGAGGCTGAGGAAGGAGAATCACTTGAACCTGGGAGGCGGAGGTTGCAATGAGCCGAGATCGTGCCACTGCACTCCAACCTGGATGAAAGAGCGAGACTCTGTCTCAAAATAAAAAATAAAAAATAAAAAAGGAGAAGAATGAAGGAAACAAAGAATAGTGAACTGGAAGATAAAACAATATAAATTATCCAATCTGAACAACAAGAGAAGAATAGAGCCTTAGGACCTGTGGGACTGACTGAAGATCTGACATGCATGCCACCAGGGTCTCAGAAGGAAAGAAGCAAGAGAGGGCAGAGCTGAAAAAGTACTCAATTTTGCACAAAGATGCAAAAACAATTCAGTGGAGGAAAACTGCTTTTCAACAGATGGTACTGGAGTAATTGGATGTCCATAAGCAAAAATATGAAACTTGACCTAAGCCACAACTTATATAAAAATTAATTCAAAATGGGTTGTGGAACCAGATGAAAAATATAAAAGTATAAAACTTTTGGAAACATAGAAAATTTTTTCAGGATCTAGTGCTAGACAAAGTATTCTTAGACTTGACACCAAAATACAATACATAAAAGGAAAAAAATTATACATTATACTTTATCAATTTGAAAAGTTTTGCTCAGTGAAAGAGTCTATTAGGATAAAAAGACTACAGAATTATAGAGAATATTTGCAAATCACTTATCTGACAAAGGACTAGTATTAGAATATATAAAGAACTCTCAAAACAGAAAGAATCAATTCAATTAGGAACTGGGCAAAATACATGAAGAAATATTTCACTACAGAAGATGTATCAATTGCAAATAGTCACATGAGAACGTGTCAACATTATTATCCATCAGGGAAATGCAAATTGAAACCATGAGATATCATTACTCATCTATCAGAATGGTTAAAATAAAGGCTATAATCAGTGCCAAATTCTGACAAGAATGTGGAGAAATTGGATCAACATAATGCTAGAGGGAATGATACAGCCACTCTAGAAAATAATTTGGAAGTTTTTTAAAAAACTAACCATACAACTACCATATGACCCAACATTTGTACTCCTGGGATTTTATCCCAAAGAAGTGAAGATTTATGTTCACACAAAAACCTATATACAAATGCTTATAGTGGCTTTATCCATAATAGGTAAAAACTGGAAACAACCTAGATGTCCTTCAGCAGATGAATGCTTAAACAAATTGTGGTACATTCATACCATGAAAGACTACTCAGCAATAAAAAGAAATGAACTATTAATACTTGAAATAACCTGGATAAATTTTCAGAGAATTATGAACTATCGATACTTGAAATAACATGGATAAATCTTCAAAGAGTTATGCTGAGTGAAAAAAATCCATCCAAAAAGATCAGATAGTATGATTCCATTCATATAACAGTTTTGAAATGATGAAATTATAGAGATGGACTATAGATTAGTGGTTGCCAGTAGTGGAGGGGGTTGAGGTGGGAGAAAAGTGGGTATGGCTACAAAAGGGCCACACAGAGGATCCTCATGGTGATGGAATTGTTCTTTATCATGGTCCTGTTGATGTCAATATCCTGTTTGTGCCATTGTACTATAGTTTTGCAAGATGCTAATGTTGGGGGAAACTGGGTAAAGGGTATACAGAATCTTTCTGTATTGTTTCTTACAACTGCGTGGAAATCTACAATTATCTCAAAACAAAACATTAAAAAATTTGTAAATAAATGAACATTACAAGATGGTTTAAGTTTTGAAAATCAACTACTGTAATTCACCATATTAACAAACTAGAAAAGAGAAAAATTGTGATTATTTCAAAAGATGCAGAAAAAGCATTTGATAAAATACAGTATCTGTTCTTTATTAAAATAAAAAAAACCCTAACTCTGAACAAACACAAAATAGAAGGGAAGTACCTCAACTTGTTAAAGTGCATCTCTGAAAAACCTGTAGCTAACATTATGCTTAGTGGGAAACTCTAAGATCAGGACAAGGATGGCCACTTTCACTGCTTCTTTTTAATATTGGAATAGGGGTTCTAGCCAGTGCAACAAGGTGGAAAAAGAAATGAGTCATCTAAGGTGGAATAACAGAAGTAAAACTGTCTTTATTTATAGACAATATGATCATCTATATAGAAAGCCCAATGGAATCTTTTTAAAGCTGCTACAAATAATAAGTTTAGCAGTGTTGCAGGACACAAGCTCAAAATCCAAAAATCAATTGTATTTCTATCTGTTATTAACAAATACTTATAAATTGAAATTTAAAATTACCATTTACAATATTGGCATAAAATATGATCTGCTTAGGGTATAAATCTATACAAATATAAGCAAAACCTGTACACTGAAACTTATAAAACATTGCTGAGATAAATAAGATCCAAATAAATGGAGAATTATACTGTTGCTGTGGTCTGCATGTTTGTCTGTAAGGTGACTGGATTGGTTCTGGATGAATGCACCAGTTCCTGAGAGAGTGGGTGGCTATAAAGTCAGGATGCACATCAGGGTTGGTTCCCCTTTGCATGTGCTCACATTCTTTCTGACCTTCTCCACCGTGTTTTAAAGCCGTACAAAAGAAGCTGAGCAGATTCCATCTCTATACTCCTTATACAGCCTGCAGAACCATGACCTAAATAAACTTCTTTCTTTTATAAATTACCCAGCCTCAGATATCCCTTTATAACAACACAGAATGAACTAAGTCAACTGTGTCCATCGTTATTGTTAAGTGGTCAGTTATCCCCAAAGTGGTCTGCTGATTCAATCAAAATTCCAACAGGCTATTTTATAAAAATTGACAAGCTGATTTTAAATTCATATGGGAATTCAAGTGACCTAGAATAGCCAAAACAACTTTGAAAAAGGACAACAGCATTGGAAAATTAACACTCTGTAATTTCAAGACTTGTAAAGCCACAGTAATCAGGACAGTATAATATTGGCATAAGATAGACAAATAGATCAATGGAGCAGCATAGAGTCCAGAAATAAATCCTAATGTATATTCACAACTCACTTTTTTAACCAGGGAGCTAATAAAAATCAGCAAAGAAATGATAGTTTTTCAACAAACGGTGCTGGAACAATTGGACATCCACTTGAAAAAAGATGAACTTGGATCCATATCTTGTACCATATGCAATTATTAATTCAAAACAGAGCATTTAAAACCTGAAACTATGAAACTTACAGAGGAAAATATTGGGCTTGGCAAAGAGCTCTTACATATATGAAAAGCATGATTCATTAAACAAAAAGATGAGATGGACATCATCAAAATTAAAAACTTCTGTTCTTTGAAATACATTGTTATGAGAATGAAAACAAGGTTGGCAAAAAAAACTATTGAAATCATACATCTGACTAAAGTCACTTTTCTAGAACATAATTAAAAACTCTCAAAACCCAATAGTAAGAAAACTAACAATGTTTTTAAATGGGCAAGTGATTTAAAGAGACACTTAACAAAAAAAAAATATGGATGGCAAATAAGCACATGACAAATTCTCAACAGCATTAGTAATTAGGGAGATACAAATTAAACCACAGCGAGACACCACTACACATCTTTGAGAGTGGCTGAAATTTAAAAGACTGATCAGACCAAGTGTTGCTGAGGGTGTGAAGCAGTGCTCATACACTGCTGATGAGGAGGTTAAATGGTAGCATCACTTTGGAAACAATTTGGCTATTTCTTAAAAAGTTAATAGTAACTACCATATAACACAGCCATTCCACTGTTAGGTATTTACCCAAAGAAATGAAAGTATGTGTCCACACAAGGACTATGTACAATGTTCATAGCTATGGGTGTGTGAAAAAATAAACATGGCAGCGCACCATCAGTAAGACTCGATTTTTTCAAACTTTGTTAGGGGGGTGTCAATAATTTAGTAACACTTATCCCTTTTTTTCCCAAGAGAAACTTAGTCTGCAGCTTGTGTGAGGTCCTGTGTTTTCCTCCTACATTTTAGAACATTCTGGGTTACTCTGGATATTCGGAAAACAATAGACATGGAACTGCTGTAAAAATACACACCAAAATATGTTAGTTATGTGTTAGAATTTTTACTTTACACACCCCATTTTCTTACCTAAGTGGTATTAGTAAATTTATTCCAAATGGAACCTTTGTTAAGAACGTTGTGGCCATTGCACATTTGCAAAGTTGCTTATTGAAACTGCTAAACAAAAGCTAATCCCACCGCTGAATAGAGTCAGTATTATTTATCCCTAAATACTTCAGTATGTGTTTCCTAAAAACAAGAACATTCTCTTACATAACCACACACAGTGATCAAAATCAGGAATTTAACACTGATACCACTGATACAATGCCATCATCCAATTCACAGACATATTAATATTTCGGTGGTTGTCAGAATGACGTTCTTGGTGGCCTAACCACCAAGTGGTTTCCTATAAGAAGGGAAAAAATCTTAGAAGATTACTGTAACACTGGACCCAAACACTGAAAAACCTGAAAGAAAAGACAGTTTTATCTGACTGACTGAAATTAACTAAGTCAATATAGAAAATCTAAGCAGACATATTCACATACAAAAATCAGAACGGCTCCCTTCAACCCCTGACCCCAAATCACCAGGCTTCCATGATTTCAAAGGTGCTAATTATATAATCATCTCCATCTATGAAAAACAAGATTTATTTCCTCATTTTTATGGACAAATAGAAAAACAGTGTCTTAGTGGGACACACTTTTGGCGTTTCTGCCAAAGTCAGGAACAAGAACAGGCTGCACACTATTGTTACCCCCACTTTTGGAGGCAGACATCCTCACATGCAGTCACACACGCACACACATGCACACATACATACACATGTACACACATGCACACATACGTACACATGCACACACGTACACACATGCACACATACGTACACATGTACACACATGCACACACACGCACACACGTACACACATGCACACATACGTACACATGTACACATGCACACATGTACACATGCACACATATGTACACATGTACACACATGCACACACGTACACACATGCACACATACGTACACATGTACACACATGCACACACATACACACATGCACATGCACACACATGCACACACACCCCCCTTGGAGAGGTCACTCCCGTGAAGAGGTCACTCCCCCAGAGAGGTCACTCCCGTGAGGAGGTCACTCCCCCGGAGAGGTCACTCCCGTGAGGAGGTCACTCCCCCGGAGAGGTCACTCCCTTGGAGAGGTCACTCTGTGAAGAGGTCACTCCCTTGGAGGTGTTTGCTCCTGCCCTGTCCTCTCCAAGGGAGAGAATGAAGATCAGCAGGAGGCCCCCTAAGCCCAGGATGGACCAGACTGCCTGGGGTCCAGACCCTGCTGCTCCTGCTCGGGTCTGTGTGTGGGGCCAGTGGGTCCTGGGGCTGACAGGAGGAGGGAAGGCCTCGCTTCCCCAGGAGACCTATGGGAAGGGATGGTCGACGTGCAAACCAGCCATCAAAGGAGCTGCCCCCACTCTGCGTGGAAGAAAGGAGGGGCACCCACCTTGGGTGAATGGTGGCTCCATTCCAGGAGCAAGGGGTTGGGGGAGGGAGGGAAAAGTCTACTAGAAATATGGGAAGAGCTCACAGGGTTGGGGATAAAGATGAGGCGTATTCATTCTAACACAACCGTGTATTGAAGCAGTGCCTCAGAGCTGCACCAACGTGCCATCTCGCCGGCTCTGTGGTCAGACGCCTGGTCGCGGCTCAGCTGGGGCCTGTGCTGGGGTCTCAGCGGCACCAACGTGCCATCTCGCCGGCTCTGTGGTCAGACGCCTGGTCACGGCTCAGCTGGGGCCTGTGCTGGGGTCTCACCGGCACCAACGTGCCATCTCACCTGCTCTGTGGTCAGACGCCTGCCTGGTCGCGGCTCAGCTGGGGCCTGTGCTGGGGTCTCACCGGCACCAACGTGCCATCTCGCCGGCTCTGTGGTCAGACGCCTGGTCGCGGCTCAGCTGGGGCCTGTGCTGGGGTCTCACCGGCACCAACGTGCCATCTCGCCGGCTCTGTGGTCAGACGCCTGGTCGCGGCTCAGCTGGGGCCTGTGCTGGGGTCTCACCGGCACCAACGTGCCATCTCGCCGGCTCTGTGGTCAGACGCCTGGTCGCGGCTCAGCTGGGGCCTGTGCTGGGGTCTCACAGCTGAAATCAATGCGTCGACCCCTCACTGGGGGCTCAGCCTCCTGTTTCAAGCTGGCTGGGTGGGGGCGGAACTGCTCCCAGTCCACTCACCAACCGAAGCTGCTGTGAACATCCGTGCGCGTCTCTCCGGACTTGCGCATGAGTTCTGTGTTTCACCGATCTCGGCAAACGCTCAGGAGCTTGGCTGAGGTGGGCAAGTGCGCACTGGGCTTTGAGAAATGGAAGGGAGATTCTAAAGCAGCTGCACCCCACAGCCCGCAAGAGGGCTGCAGTCACCCCACATCCTTGCAGACTGCCGGCGCTGGTGCTGCCAGCCCAGCTTCAGCCTTTTGGGGGTGTGAGGGGGCGTCTCTCACAGTTTAACTCATGTCCCTGAGGCGACACCGCACCCTCACTCAAGATGTGGTTCCCAGCCTCCAGGGCCTGAGGCATCACCACCTGGAGCTGCGAGAAGGAGAGGGACATGGTCTGCAACCTGTGTGGGGAGCGCTGCTGTCTAGAAGCTGTCTCTGCAGAAAGTGCTGCCCGACCAGCCAGCGGGGAGGGTGGGAGGACACCTGTGCTCGGTCATCTCACCAACCCGGAGGTCTCCCTCGCGCGGGGGTCAGGGAACCGCACCGGCCAACTGACCTTGGATGGAATGGAAACAACCCCTCCACATGCTTCCATAATCGTAGCATAAAAAATGCGTTGAAAAGGGCAAATATCATCTGTCTGAAATATGAATGTGTTTAACTTTTCCATAAAGAGCAAAGATGATTGGATTGGGTTTGGAAACGTGAGTACTGCTGTCTGCAAACATGTGTGGAAGACAACACATCTCAAAAGATTAAAAGTGAAACATAACAAGGAGAAACAAAATCCAAAAAAGGAAAGTGAGGACCCCAGCACTGGTGCTGTCCAGGAAAGGGTCACAGCAAAGCCACAGCTGAGGTCATTTGTCATCGATGCGCGGCGTTGGGCTATCGTAGCTGCAGTGGCAGGAGGAAAAACAAAAGTGGCCTCAGACCTCCGTCCACCCCCAACCCCCAGTGATGGATGGTGGTTAGGATGGCACTCAGCTATAGGGGTCCCGAGGTGGGCAAATAGGCCCCGTATGTCCCCAGCTCAGGCTGTTGGATCTAGGGTAGCTTTTGAGGTGGGCTGGTGGAGGCTGGCAGGGGGCGCTGGGGAGACACCTGGGACCCCCACAGTCTGCTAGGCCCCAAAGCCCCCTCAGACCCCCTGGGTCCCTGTCCCCTTGAGGACCCTTCCTGGGAGGGAACTGCAGCCAGAGGCTCCCAAGGAGAGAACCCAGGCCTGGCACTGCCCCCACGGTTCTGGATCAGGATTGATGGTTGCAGGGGAAGACCCTCCTGACAGGCCTGAGATCCTGGGGCTCTGTGCCTCCTGCCAACCCCCTGCCTTCTTGAGGCCAGTGGGTCCCAGCTCCTCCTGCACCAGGACAGGAGGGGCCAGGAAGGGGCAGGAGCCTGCTCTGACCTAGGAGTCAAGGAGCCATGCTGTGGATGGTCCAGGAAGGACTGGGGTCTCTGACCACTCAGAGCATCAGGGTGACTGGCTTTGCCCTCCTATCTGGAGACTTGGTGTGATGATCTGAAACATCACTTTTCTAAACTGGGAACAAGTGTGGGCCTGATGGGCTAAGGTTTCTTTCCTATTTTTTCAAAGTTGAGCTGTTCTGTGTGGGGAACGCCCAGAACAAAAGGGGGTCCTAGCCTCTCCTCCTGACCTGGGAGGCCACAGGTGAGAAGCACAGTGCGGCCGCCAGCTTGGAGGATGGTTCAGGGATCAAGGCACTTCCCTTCTTGAAGCAGGTGATACTGTTGGGCTCCGTGTCCCCATTCACATCTCATCTCAAATTGTAATCCCCACGTTGAGGGAGGGAGGTGGCTGGATCCCGGGGGTGGCCTCCCCCGTGCTGTCCTTGTGATAGTGAGTGAGTTCACATGTGACCTGATGGCTTTATAAGTGTTTGGAAGTTCCTCCTTCATGCTTCTCTCTCCCACTGCCATGTGAAGAAGGACGTGTTTGCTTCCCCTTCTGCCGTGATTGTAAGTTTCCTGAGGACTCCCCAGCCATCTGGAACTGTGAGTCAATGGAATCTCTTTTCGTTATAAATCACCCAGTCTTGGCCAGGCACGGTGGCTCACGCCTGTAATCCCAGCACTTTGGGAGGCCGATGTGGGTGGATCACGAGGTCAGGAGATCGAGACCATCCTGGCTAACACGGTGAAACCCCGTCTCTACTAAAAATAAAAAAAAAAATTAGCGAGGCGTGGTGGCGGGCGCCTGTAATCCAGCTACTTGGGAGGCTGAGGCAGGAGAATAGCGTGAACCCAGGAGGCGGAGCTTGCAGTGAGCCTGGATCGCGCCACTGCACTCCAGCCTGGGCAACAGAGCAAGACTCTGTCTCAAAAAAAAAAAAAAACAAAAAACAAAAAAAATCACCTAGTCTTGGGCAGTTCTTTAGAGCAGTGTGAGAATGGCCGAATGCACGGGGAAACTCACATTCGTGGCTTCTCACATCCCTTCAGGAAGAGAGTCTTGGGCACACTCTGGACACAGCAGCCCTAAGGCCCCTTGGCTGAGCTGTTTTAGTACCAAATCCAGAGCCTTGGGCTGGTCCTCTTGGGTTGACCTAGTTGGATCTGGCCTGCCCCAGCCCATCCAGGCCTGATTTGCTCCTGACCCTGAAGCCCAGGGTGTCGGAGCCCCAGCTCCTGGGAGGAGTGGGAAGGAGACAGAGAGATGTGGGTGGCCAGAGAGCCCCCGAGGGATTCAGTGGGGATGCAGGGGCTCAGCCAGCATTGCCATCCCGACACACAGAGTGCTTGGGGATGAACCAAGGCTGGGACCTGATGGTGGGGTCTCCGTGCCTAGGAGGCAAGGGTGGCTGTGATAGGGCAGGGGGCTGTTGCAGGGGCTTGCCCAGAGTCCTGCCAGCCTGAAAAAGGTAGTTTTGCTGTTGAATTGTCTGATTATTTGGGGCCGAGGGGCCTCCCAGGCCTGAGGCAGGACGTGCACATGGGAGCTGGGGCCTGGGGACCAGGGAGCAGGGGCCCCAGGGGCTGACGCTGCGCCAGGGGTGTCCGGAGCCTGGCCAGGTGTCAGTCCAGTGGGAGGTGTGGGGGCCACGGTGACCGGCCGTGGGAGTGTGTGTCCCTCCTGTGCCTCAGTTTCTACAAGATAAGAGACTGGGACCTTGGAGTCTGCCCCCACAGGAAGTGTGAGGTGCAGTGTGAGGCCAGGAGCTTCCCTGGGCCCCGTGGGGGTCTGCGTGGCGGCTGGGGGTTCTGCATGGCAACCCGGGCCTTGGTAACCCCCACAGCCCCTCCTGCCCGGAATCCTGGTGACCCAGGCGTTGGGGGATGGGAATGCCCGCAGGTGAGGATGGGTTGAGGTTCAGGAGAAACCCCGCCGGGACCTGGGAACAGGGGCCCCACCTCAAGGCCCCCCTGAACCCAGTGTGCAGCCCAGGGGTGACCCGGAGAGGTCCGTGCAGGACGGGCGCAGAGGAAGGGGGTCCTGCAGAGAGCACTCAGGAGAGACCCTCTCACCAGGGTCCCTGGGCCTCCTCCAGGACAGGCCGCTCCCCTCTGGTCGCCCCAGCCTCCTCCCAGCCCCTGCCACGCATGGGCCACTGGCCGTGTGGGCACGAGGGGCCTGGGCCTCGCCACAACCCTCTCAGGTGGGTGCCATGGAGTCCTTCACCCAGCTTACAGGGGAGGAAGCCGGGACGAGGGCTCAGGGCCGGCTCGGGGTCACCTGGCCATATACAGCGCAAAGCAACTGGGATGGGGAAGAGCAGGCCTGGGCCGGAGCTGTGTGGGGGCTGGGGCTGGAGGAAGCCTCTCCGAGGACCTTGCAGGGTAGCCTGGGCACGGGGAGGCTCCACGCAGAGTGTGGGCCTCAGTGCCGTGAGGGAACGTCCCGCTGGCCAAGTCCAGCCCTTGTCGCGCCAGGGCCGCAGCTGCAGTGCGAATCCCATAGGGCAGCCGGGAGGGGCTGGGCAACCACCTCACTGCGCCTGCCCCGGGCCCCTCCCACCGCCTCACTGCGTCTGCCCCGGGCCCCGCCCACCGCCTCACTGCGTCTGCCCCGGCCCCGGCCACCGCCTCACTGCGTCCGCCCCGGGCCCCTCCCACCGCCTCACTGCGTCTGCCCCGGGCCCCGCTCACCGCCTCACTGCGTCTGCCCCGGGCCCCGCCTACCGCCTCACTGCGCCTGCCCCGGGCCCCGCCCACCGCCTCACTGCGCCTGCCCCGGGCCCCGCCCACTGCGCCTGCCCCGGGCCCCGCCCACTGCGCCTGCCCCGGGCCCCGCCCACCGCCCCACTGCACCTGCCCCGGGCCCCGCCCACCGCCCCACTGCGCCTGCCCCGGGCCCCGCCCACCGCCCCACTGCGCCTGCCCCGGGCCCCGGCCACAGCCTCACTGCGTCTGCCCCGGGCCCCGCCCACCGCCTCACTGCGTCTGCCCCGGGCCCCGCCCACCGCCTCACTGCCTCTGCCCCGGGCCCCGCCCACCGCCCCACTGCGCCTGCCCCGGGCCCCGCCCACCGCCCCACTGCGCCTGCCCCGGGCCCCGCCCACCGCCCCACTGCGCCTGCCCCGGGCCCCGCCCACCGCCCCACTGCGCCTGCCCCGGGCCCCGCCCACCGCCCCACTGCGTCTGCCCCGGGCCCCGCCCACCGCCCACCGCCCCACTGCGTCTGCCCCCGGGCCCCTCCCACCGCCCCACTGCGCCTGCCCCGGGCCCCGCCCACCGCCCCACTGCGCCTGCCCCGGGCCCCGCCCACCGCCCCACTGCACCTGCCCCGGGCCCCGCCCACCGCCCCACTGCGTCTGCCCTGGGCCCCGCCCACCGCCCACCGCCCCACTGCGTCTGCCCCCGGGCCCCTCCCACCGCCCCACTGCGTCTGCCCCCGGGCCCCGCCCACCGCCCCACTGCGTCTGCCCCGGGCCCCGCCCACCGCCCCACTGCCTCTGCCGCGGGCCCCGCCTACCGCCTCACTGCGTCTGCCCCGGGCCCCTCCCACCGCCTCACTGCATCTGCCCCGGGCCCCTCTCTACCTGCAGTTCTGTGAGGGGCGCTTGTTCTCCACCTGAAACGGAAATGCATGGTCCCTAGCATTTTCCCGCAGCTCTGGTGGCCACATGGTGTGACGCATCGAGCGAGGCGTGTCCCTGTCTGTGGCACCTGAGGGGCTCGCCGGGGTCCCCGCAGGTGAAGGCCTTCAGGAAGCCCCACCCTCACCCTTGCCGCCCGTCCCTGCTGCCCTCCTCCAGCCCAGCCCTCGGCCGATCCTCTTAGTCCCCCAGTGGCCCCCGGGAACAGCCGTGCACCCCGGATTCTGGGATTCAGGGGCCACGAATTTCTTTCTTTTGAGGATGAGCCCTCGCTGCCTCTGCCCTCCGCCCTCTTCTTGCTCTGCCCCAAAGGTGGAGCCTCCCAGGACTTCTTCCTATGGGCCCTGCAGAATCTCAACTCCCCTTCCGAGCTCCCAGGCGTATTTCAGTACCAAGCCTAGAACCTGGGGCGGGCCTCTGTGGTTGACCTCGGTGGATGTGGCCGGCCCCAGCCCACTGAGGCCTGATCTGCTCCCGATCCCAAAGCCCAGGGTGTTGCCTTCTCAGCTCCTCTCTGTCCACAGGTGCAGCATGGTCTCCATGTCACCGACGCAGACGCAGATAAGGGGCATGGATGGACAGCTGTAGCCAAGGGCAGCCCTGGTTCTGGCCTGGGACTGGTGGTGATGGGGGTTGAGAGTGAGCATGCACGCACACGCCCCCAACCTCCTGTGACTGCTCCTTTGGGGCACACGGCAGGATTTTACTTTGTGGGGAAGATAACCACAGGCAGAGGAGAGAAAACCTTTATTTGGAAAAGTCGCGACATGGATATGGTTCAGAAAAAAACACAGAAGGAGCAAAACTAACATGAACATAGAAAGGGGGCCTTTGATAAAACGTTGAACACATCACTATTCTGAGGAAGGAGAGGTTTGCGTTGTTTCTAGTAAGACACAGCCCTCTGTGGCACCAAGGGGCTCTCATGTCCAGTCCAGGCCCCAGTCTCTGCGGGAGGGAGGAGCAGATGGGGTTAGCACCGTTAATCTCGAGGGTCTTGAGTGCAGCCAGCGCCCCTGCGAGTACTCTCTGAGATCGGGGTCAGTGCTGGTCAGCAGCGGCCTCCAGGGCTGTGGGGCCAAGGTCCAGGCCGGTCACCAGCAGGACCCTCAGGAGACAGGGCTGAGTCGCCGAGATTTATGTCTACAACGGCCTCCTGAGCTTGGTTTCCCAAAACGAGACAGAGGCCAATGGCTGCCCCAAGCTGAGAAGAGCTTGCTTTGAGTTTAATTGTAAAGTAACTGTTAGGTGAGGATTGGTGGGAAAAGCCAGCTATGGGGACAGAGGAGAGGCAGGCTAGTGCAGCACGGGCCCCGAGAGGGCGTCTTGCTCAGGCTGGTGGGACGCAGCACAGAGGTGCCTAGGGAAGGAGCTGCGCGGGCAGGAGGGAGGGCGGGCAGGAGGGCAGGGCAGGAGAGCCCGGGGTGGGGAACCCAGGTGAGGCCAGCTCAGGGCTGAGCCCCAGAGGGCCCTGCACAAAGCAGGCAGCAGCGTTGTGTCCTGGCTTTCCAAGCTTTTCCTTAAAAAAATCTAGCGAATCAGGTTGGTCGGCAAAATTCGCATCACATTTTACTCTGTTTAGTGATGAGTGGGGAGGGGTGGGAGGACAGGGTTTGGTGCCGGCGTGCGGGGTGGGCTAGCCCAGCGCCACCTTCCTGGAGACTGTCTGGTGGAAGACACCACGGAGCAGGGCCTGGTAGCTGGGGACACGGAACAGGTGGCGCTCGCCGTAGGCCACGTCGTACTCGGCCGTCTTGCCGGTGACCAGGACGCGGATGTGGGGCTCATTCACCTGGCGGCCCACGACCACCACGAAGATCTCGATGCCTGCCCGCTGGGCTTCCTGCACGGCCTTCTCGATGGCAGCGGGCGTGGCGCCCTGTGAGTTGCCATCTGAGAAGAGCAGCAGCCTCTTCTTAGCAGCGCCGGACGAGGCCTCGCGGTAGAAGCGGGTCACATAGCCCAGGGCATCGTTGACGTCGGTGGCGTCGTTGATAAAGTCCATGGCATCGACGGCACTGGCCAGGGCTGTGTAGTTCTGCAGGAACTGCAGCGATGCCCGCTCTGGGCGCTGCTGGCCCGTGCCGCTGTACTGCACCACTGCCACCCGCACGTCGTGGGCGGGGTCCGTCCTGCCCGCTGTGAGGAAGCGCTCGGCCAGGCGCTTGGCGAAGCGCTTGGTGGTGTCAAAGTTGTGGCTGCCCACGCTGGCGGAGCCGTCCAGCAGGATGGTGATGTCAGCCGGGGAGGAGAACGTGACTGTGGGGTGGGGTGGGCAGCCGTTAGCATGAGGCCCTGGTGATGCAGCTGCAGTGGGCCGGCCAAAGAGCGTCTAAGCTCCCCAGAGAGGGCACGGCACGGTGGTGCTCAGCCACCGGAGTGAGCCATGCACCTACTCTCGTGACCGCCAGGCCCTCCTCCCAGAGCCCCCTCCTCTCAGAGCCCTAGCCCCAACCATGGTGCCCTCCTCCCCATGTGTCCCGGCCGCCGAGGTACTCACTGGGGCAGGTGTAATCTGGACACTTCTTGTCTGTAAAAGAGAAAAGCCGTGCAGTGTGAGCCCACTGCTCCACCTATAACCCTGCAAGGAGATGTCACAGGACCTCCCGGCCGAGCACAGGGGTGGCCGTGCCCCCGGAGGTCACAGCGAGCTGGGAGGAGGATGCCTCTGGGACAGCCCCAGGCGGCCTCGTGCGCACCTACAGGGGTGGCCGTGCCCCCGGAGGTAACAGTGAGCTGGGAGGAGGCCTCTGGGACGGCCCTGGGCGGCCGCGCGCGCACCTACGCAGATCTGGGACAGCCCTGTGCGCACCTATGCAGATCTGGGCGGTGACATTCTTCAGGAAGGCATCCTCCAGCAGCTCTGCGTAGTTCTCCTTGACCAGCGAGAGGCCGGGCCGGCCCTGGGACGGTGCCAGGCCTTGGCAAGAAATGACATTGAGCTGGTCGGAGCCTGGGACGAAGTCAAACACGTCTTTGATGCCCACGGAGACCACCTGTGGGGACAGACAGTATCGGTGTGGCGCAGCCTGCTCTGCCCTCGTCTTTCTGGGGACAAGGCCACCCTGGCTGGCGGGGCGCCCTAGGCGGGGCAGGTGCAGCCTGGGGGTGGCCACCCCACCTGGATGCCGGGGCTGCAGAGCACGTTGAGCGGTGTGGTGTCCCTCTGAGTGTCTGAGCGCCCGTCAGTGATGACCAGGGCGATGCGGTTGTTTGGGCTGGGCGGCAGCAGCTGGTCCCGCGTGTACTGCAGGGCCTCCCCCGTGAAGGTGCCGCCCGCCATCCACTGCAGGCTCTTGATGGCTCTGCATGGCAAAGGGCAGGAAGGGCCGGTTGGGGCCAGGCCTGCCGCGGGGCCGAGCCCACCTGGGATCAGGGGTCAGGGCCGACCTGCCGCGGGAACAGGGGTCGGGGCGAGGGGTGGGAGGGTCCTGGCCGTGTGGGGCACTCACTCCTTGAGCTCCTGCACGTTCCGGATGCTGGGGCTGCGCAGGCTCACGTGCTCTTGCATCTGGCTGTGGCTGTACTGCACCACACCCGCGTACGACTGCCCTGGCTCGAACTGTGGGACCGGCACCGGGGTCAGGATGCGAGTGCTGCCCCAGGTCCGCATAAGCTTCCCAGGGGTGACTCTATTGGCTGCGGGTGCCCAGAGGGTGGCATGGCCCCCAGGACCTCAGGACCTGGGTCCCCTGCGATTGGCTCCAGGTGCAGAGGGTGGCACAGCCCCCGGGACCTGGGTCCCCTGCAAAGCAATCTTCCTTGGTGGATGAAGCCCTCCTGGGTTCTGTCCATGAGGGACAAGCCCACACCCAGCACTCAGGACTCCAGACTACTGCCCTTCAAGGAGAGGGGGGACCCTCCCTCATCTGGGGCGCCTGTGTAGAATGGGCCAGCCTCGCCAAGTGGAGCTGGAGGCCTGGACGGGCTGGCGCGTGCCTGGCATCCTTGTCATGAGTCGGGAAGTCACAGGGATGCAGCGGTGGCCTCGGGAGGCTGAGGTCTGGCGCGGGCAGGGGCGGCCGGCAGGGTCGGGGTGCACCTGGGCTTGACAAAGCCGGGCGGGGCGAGGCCTCACCTTGACCAGCTCGTCCCGGCTCAGCCGGTCGATGACCTTGACGACGAAGTCCTTGGCAATCTCGAAGTTCTGCAGGCCAATGCTCTCCGAGCTGTCCAGCACGAACAGGAGGTCGATGGGGCCGCACTTGCATTCTGCAGGCGGGGGCGGTGTCAGCAGAGCACGCCCCTCCCCTCCAGCGCCCTGGCCCCTCCCCTCCACCGCCCTGGCCCCTCCTTGGCTGCCACGTCCTCACTTGACACGTTGGGGTCCCCCCGTCTCAGCCCCAGAAGAGCCCACCCCCTCCCATGGCCCCGTAAAGGCCGCTCTGTCCGGCGGCTGGTCAGGGCCGGCGTTGCTCAGCCAGGCTAGGGTGGGGCCTGTGGGCCAGAATTATGGAGCAGGGACCCCCCCAGCCTGCTCCTGGTTATTTCAGTTATGGGTGAAAGAGGGCGGGGCCCAGCCCAACACCCGGGAACCCTGCTGGCTTGGAGCAGGCCCCAAAGGAGGCGGGCAGGTGCAGGGAGCCGCGGGCGGGGACCAGAGTGCCACGTGCTGTCCTGTGACATGCGTGGGACCCAGGCCTCGATCCCCCGCCCCCGGGATCCATTCTCTCAGGAGCTAGAGCCTGGGTCTCACCACAGCAAGCTGAGGAGAGAAAGAGTCAGTTAGACCAGTCAGGGCTGCGTCCTGCGCACGTCAGAAAGGCTTCTACTCTTGGGGCAGCCTCCCCACTTCCCCGGCCTCCTGCCCCGCCTCCCCGCCTCCCCGGCCGCCCTCCCCACGTGGCAGCTCTGCACCGCACCGGGGACTCTCAGCCTGTGCGGGGACCCGGGGGCCTGGGAGGGCTTTGGAGGCCGGTAGGGGCTGGCTGAGGAGCCTCCTCAAGGATGTACCCAGAGACCCAGGCCCCCAACAGTGGAGAGACCCTTCTAGGAGTGGAACAGGCCAGGCTGGCGGTCCTGCTCTCCCTAACGAGGACGGCTTCTCAGAGATACTCACAGCACATTTTCATGATGATGTCCAAAATCTCGCATTCCTGGGGAGGGAGAGATGAGGGTACTGGGGCCATGGACAGCCCCTCCCAGCGGGGACTGTGGGCTGCTGGATCTCCAGGTCACCCTCCCCGGGGTCCCCACAGGGCTGGGTTTGGGCGGGAGGTTCTTTGCAGGTGTGCCCGGTTCTGCCCACTACACCCCTGCTACTGGGCTGGACCCCTGACGTGGTCATAGAAACAGCACAGTCATGGGTCTCCCCATGGCCGTCACGGGTCCCCTCATGGTCCTCATGGGTACAGGTCCCCCCATGATCCTCACACATCCCCCATGATCGTCACGGGTCCCCCCATGATCCTCACACATCCCCCCCATGATCCTCACACGTCCCCCCCATGATCCTCACACGTCCCCCCCATGATCCTCACACGTCCCCCCCATGATCCTCACACGTCCCCCCCATGATCCTCACACGTCCCCCATGATCCTCACACGTCCCCCCCCACGATCCTCACGGGTCCCCCCCGTTCCTCACATGTCCCCCTCCATGATCCTCACGTCCCCCCCCATGATCCTCACATGCCCCCCATGATCCTCACATGTCCTCCCCATGATCCTCACATCCCCCCCCATGATCCTCACGGGTCCCCCCCGTTCCTCACATGTCCCCCTCCATGATCCTCACGTCCCCCCCATGATCCTCACATGTCCTCCATGATCCTCACATGTCCTCCCCATGATCCTCACATCCCCCCCCATGATCCTCACGGGTCCCCCCCGTTCCTCACATGTCCCCCTCCATGATCCTCACATGTCCCCCATGATCCTCACACGTCCCCCCCATGATCCTCACGTCTTCCCATGATCCTCACGTCCCCCCCATGACCCTCACGTCCCCCCCATGATCCTCACATGTCCTCCATGATCCTCACATGTCCTCCCCATGATCCTCACGTCCCCCCCCATGATCCTCATGGGTCCCCCCCGTTCCTCACATGTCCCCCTCCATGATCCTCACACGTCCCCCATGATCCTCACACGTCCCCCCCATGATCCTCACGTCTTCCCATGATCCTCACGTCCCCCCCATGACCCTCACGTCCCCCCCATGATCCTCACATGTCCTCCATGATCCTCACATGTCCTCCCCATGATCCTCACCTCCCCCCCCATGATCCTCACGGGTCCCCCCTGTTCCTCACATGTCCCCCTCCATGATCCTCACACGTCCCCCATGATCCTCACACGTCCCCCCCATGATCCTCACGTCTTCCCATGATCCTCACGTCCCCCGCATGACCCTCACGTCCCCCCCATGATCCTCACGTCTTCCCATGATCCTCACGTCCCCCCCATGACCCTCACGTCCCCCCCATGATCCTCACGTCTTCCCATGATCCTCACGTCTTCCCATGATCCTCACGTCCCCCCCCATGACCCTCACGTCCCCCCCATGATCCTCACGTCTTCCCATGATCCTCACGTCCCCCCCATGATCCTCACATGTCCTCCATGATCCTCACATGTCCCCCCCATGACCCTCACGTCCCCATGATCCTCACGTCTTCCCATGATCCTCACGTCCCCCCCCATGACCCTCACGTCCCCCCCATGATCCTCACGTCTTCCCATGATCCTCACGTCCCCCCCATGATCCTCACATGTCCCCCATGATCCTCACGTCCCCCCCATGATCCTCACATGCCCTCCATGATCCTCACATGTCCTCCCCATGATCCTCACGTCTTCCCATGATCCTCACGTCCCCCCCCATGACCCTCACGTCTTCCCATGATCCTCACATCCCCCCCCATGACCCTCACGTCCCCCCCATGATCCTCACATGTCCTCCATGATCCTCACATGTCCTCCCCATGATCCTCACGTCTTCCCATGATCCTCACGTCCCCCCCCATGATCCTCACATGTCCTCCATGATCCTCACGTCCCCCCATGATCCTCACATGTCCCCCCCATGATCCTCACATGTCCCCCATGATCCTCACATGTCCATGATCCTCACATGTCCCCCATGATCCTCACGTCCCCCCCATGACCCTCACGTCTTCCCATGATCCTCACATGCCCTCCATGATCCTCACATGTCCCCCCCATGACCCTCACGTCCCCATGATCCTCACGTCTTCCCATGATCCTCACGTCCCCCCCCATGACCCTCACGTCCCCCCCATGATCCTCACGTCTTCCCATGATCCTCACGTCCCCCCCATGATCCTCACATGTCCCCCATGATCCTCACGTCCCCCCCATGATCCTCACATGCCCTCCATGATCCTCACATGTCCTCCCCATGATCCTCACGTCTTCCCATGATCCTCACGTCCCCCCCCATGACCCTCACGTCTTCCCATGATCCTCACGTCCCCCCCATGACCCTCACGTCCCCCCCATGATCCTCACATGTCCTCCATGATCCTCACATGTCCTCCCCATGATCCTCACGTCTTCCCATGATCCTCACGTCCCCCCCCATGATCCTCACATGTCCTCCATGATCCTCACGTCCCCCCATGATCCTCACATGTCCCCCCCATGATCCTCACATGTCCCCCATGATCCTCACATGTCCATGATCCTCACATGTCCCCCATGATCCTCACGTCCCCCCCATGACCCTCACGTCTTCCCATGATCCTCACATGTCCTCCATGATCCTCACGTCCCCCCATGATCCTCACATGTCCCCCCCATGATCCTCACATGTCCCCCATGATCCTCACATGTCCCCCATGATCCTCACATGTCCCCCATGATCCTCACGTCCCCCCCCCATGACCCTCACGTCTTCCCATGATCCTCACATGTCCTCCATGATCCTCACATGTCCCCCATGATCCTCACGTCCCCCCCCATGACCCTCACGTCTTCCCATGATCCTCACATGTCCTCCATGATCCTCACATGTCCCCCATGATCCTCACGTCCCCCCCCATGACCCTCACGTCTTCCCATGATCCTCACGTCCCCCCCCATGACCCTCACGTCCCCCCCATGATCCTCACATGTCCTCCATGATCCTCACGTCTCCCCCCATGATCCTCACGGGTCCCCCCCGTTCCTCACATGTCCCCCTCCATGATCCTCACATGTCCCCCATGATCCTCACACGTCCCCCCCATGATCCTCACGTCTTCCCATGATCCTCACGTCCCCCCCATGACCCTCACGTCCCCCCCATGATCCTCACATGTCCTCCCCATGATCCTCACGTCTTCCCATGATCCTCACGTCTTCCCATGATCCTCACATGCCCTCCCCATGATCCTCACGTCCCCCCCATGATCCTCACATGCCCTCCATGATCCTCACATGTCCTCCCCATGATCCTCACGTCTTCCCATGATCCTCACGTCTTCCCATGATCCTCACGTCCCCCCCATGATCCTCACATGTCCCCCATGATCCTCACATGTCCTCCCCATGATCCTCACGTCCCCCCCCATGACCCTCATGGGTCCCCCCATGATCCTCACGTCTTCCCATGATCCTCACATGCCCTCCATGATCCTCACATGTCCCCTCTATGATCCTCACACGTCCCCCTATGATCCTCATGGGTCCTCCCATGGCCGTCATGGGTCCCCAGGGCCTGGTACCAGCTCTTCTTCCACAACCCACCCCCACCTGTGAGCAGCGTCTACAGGAGCACCCATGGACAGGACCCACACCCCAAGGGATGGAAGCTGCAGTGGTCGCCCCCAGCAATGTTCACAGAGCCCCACTTACGTCCGGCCCAGGCGGTCCTTGGTGTCCTGGGGGACCCTGTCCGAGAAACGGAGTAGAGGAGCTCTGAGGGTGAGGAGCCCACTGTGCTTCCTGAGCTGAGACAGCCCCCACCCCCAGGGCCCTGCCCCTCATCAAGCCCACCCCTGCCCGGTCCCTCCCTACCCAGCCCCTCGTCCACCAGTGACGGTGCTGTGAGGGCAGCTGGGGCTTTGCACACTGGTGGTCCAGGCGGCCATCCCAGGTGGGCCCCACCCTGAGGACCCGCTGTGTCCCTGGGCTCGGCTCTGCTGCCCTGGCCACCACCTGGCCCTGGTGACCGGCACCTCCCACCCCCAGGGCCTCCCAGATGACGTGCTCCCCAAAATTCCCTCCCGCCGCCTCCCACTCTCCCAGCCTCTTCCAGCGTTCCCCAGCCCCAGCATCCAGCGTCCCAGGCACAGCCCACCGTGGCCTCACCCAGCCACATCCACCCACCTGGGGGCCCTCGGGACCCCGGTACCCCTTTGCTCCTTTGACTCCTCGGGGTGCAATGTCGTTGTTCTAGAAGGGAACAGCGTTGTGTCAATGGACCGTGCACCACCCGGGCATCTGCACACTGGCCCCGTCCACAGAGTATCCAGCAGCCGGGGCCCATGAGGCCTCCCCAAGCTGGTCCTGGTCCACTGCCCTTCAAGGGCCCAGCCCTCTGTGGCTCAGGTGGACTTGGGGCTGGCCCTGCCTCCCATCCACACTTACATCGTCTCCGGGGTCCCCGGCTTCTCCCTCGTCCCCCTTGAGGCCGGGGTAGCCCTTCGTGCCCTGCAGTGATGGGAGAGCACTTGGTTAACAAGGGTTTTATTTTGTTTTTAGGAAGTGGAAATTTTAAAAGGAAAAAGATAAAGATAAGAGAGGCACTCTTCTCTTCCCTTCCCCAACCACACACATTTCCTGGGCTGGAGAAACTGGGTCCCGGAGTGGCCTAGAGAGCCGTGGGGCGGCCTCTGGGGCTGGGCCTGCCCTGCGCACCGAGGGGAGATCGGTCACCGGGCAGTCAGGGCCGTGAGGGGACCGACAGGCCACACCACAGTGGGAGCCTCGCAGGGCCTGCTGGAGCCGATGCCGACTGGGGCTGTGGCCACAGACAGTGGGGCAGCCGTGGGTGTCTGTGTACCCCGTGTGTTTGCTTGGGAGCCTGTTTGCACATGTGTGTTCACACGTGCGTGTCCGTGTGACTGAATGTGTGTGTGCCCACAGCCAGATGGAGGAGGGGGTGTACTCACGTTTATCCCGGGAGGGCCCCTGTTGCCCGGATACCCCTGTCATGGAAAAGCAGGGCAGTGATACCAGGTTCTGATTTGAGAGGGGAGGCTGTGAGGGCGCACAGCGGAAGGGCCTGAGCTGACAGAATCCCGGCCATGGAATTCCTGGGCCAGCCGGCGGTCCTGGGGCCAGCCCGCCCACCCAAGAGTGTCCAGTCCACTAAAGAGGGCGCCGCAGGCAGCTTGGGCATGTTCCTGTGGGCTCAGCCTCCGGACACTTACGGGGAAGCCAGGGAAGCCCTCGGTGCCGTTTCCAGCGGGGCCGTCTTCTCCCTGGGGGTGCAGAGTAGCCGTCACCGTGCGAATCGGCCAGGCCTGGGATACCCACTGGCCGGCACAGGCCCGGGAGCACTGCACCCGCAGGGCCCCTCCGTCAGCCCAGAAGCCAGTTCCCTCCCCTGGGGCCACCCTGCTGGTCCCCATGGACCCTGGGACCCGGATCTCGGGGCAGGAGGGGCCCTGCCGAGGTGGCCTCTGGCTCAGGTGCTGACTGTGGCCAGGAGCCAGTGATGCTGTGGGCACTCCCGGCCCGGTCAGGGACCCCAGGCAGCTCCACAGTGCGGGGCTGGGGCTTCCCAGGGCCTCTGGCAGCCAGGCCTCCGCCCCAGGGCCTGAGCTGTTGGACACTCACCCTTTCACCCATCAGCCCGGGGTCTCCAGGGGGTCCGGCAGGTCCTGGGGCTCCTCTGGCACCCTGAGGAGGAAGAGGAGGCATGAGGGGAGCAGGCTCGGCATGGTGACCTTGGAGGGAAGCAGGGCCCTCCTGGGGCCGGGAGAGGTCCCATCGGGAGCCAGGACACCCAGGGCCATAGAGTCCTCAGAGGGCGTGGGGCCAGCACTGGGCAGACAGTGGGTTCTGGATCCTCAGGCCCCCCCTGGGTGGGCGGGTGTGGGTGGGGAGTGGGACTCACCTCGGACCCTGGGGGACCCTCATCGCCTCGGTAGCCTTTAGGTCCGATAGGGCCAGCCTCGCCCTGTAGAGAGATGGATATGGCACGTTGGACCGCAGGCCTCATCCAGCCTGAGCCCTCCCTGACCCTAAGCTGAGGGTCTCAGACCAAGAGGCATCAGGGCCCCCAGGCTCCGGCCCCAGTCCCATCAGCGCAGGGGGAGAGCCAGGCCCACTCTTGGGTCTGACGAAGGGCCTGCACGAAGGGCCTGGGCACAAGTGTTGAAGCCCTTCGGTGGGCGCCCGGCTGGTGCCTCAGGCCCCCACGGAGGGGTGAAGCCTCTCCCAGATGACTTCGGTGGGCGCCCAGCTGGTGCCTCAGGTCCCCACGGAGGGGTGAGGCTACAGGTCCCCAGGCCGCAGACCACCTGCCCCTTCTCCTATCAGAGTGGCTCCAGACTGCCCTCCCTCATGGTCCCCTTTGGGCCTGGCCTGGTCCCCTTAGCCCACCTCAACTGCAGGACCATCTGTGGGCTGAGCCTGGACACCACCCTGCCCCCACCTGCACCTGAGGCTGCCTGCTGGACTTCCTTGAGTCCCCCACATCTCATGAGGACCCCCTGTGGGGGTCTATTTCCAGAGCTGGCCCCAGCCCCCACCTTTGAGGGCCGGCTCCGTGGACAACTCCAGCGGCGAGTCCCTGCCCTTCCGAGTCTAGCCCAGGCACCCCAAGCACTTCCCAGCACGCCCGGCTGAGCCAAGAAGGGAGCCGTGTGCACATCGCCCGGCCCACCTGGCCCACCTGGCCCACCTGGCCCCAGCCATGAGCCTGGTCGGACGCCTGTCCCTGGCCTGTGGTTAGGCTGATGCTTCCTGATGAGGCCTGTCCGGTGGTTCAAATGTTTACAACTTTCCCACTACCAGACTTGGCCCATTCACCATCCTGACCCCGTGGCCTCCACCAGGCAGACGGGAGGCATCTAGTGTATTGCTCTCCCTACCCCGACTGTGCAAGCACCCAGGCCTGGCTGTGAAGCTCCTGCACCCTTCGTGGTCAACGCCCCAGCAGTCAGGACTGCAAACTTGACTGTGGACTTTGCACATGGGCCTCAAGGAGGTCCAGAAGCCCACCAAACTTGGGGTTCAACAGGGGTTAGTCTGGTACCCTGAGACCCTGCCTTGGGAACACAAAAAGGGGGCCAGGAGGAAGGATGGAAAGGAGGTCTCTGTGCCCTGGGCCAGGTGAGTGGGAGGCAGAAGGCCTGGACCTCACCACACACAGTCAGACTGTGCCACAGACAGCAGGCCAGACTGGGCAGTTTCTGCAGAGCAGCTGCAGAGGCAGCTCACTGGGGGCACCTCCTGGGACCAGCCCTGAGGGCCCAACCGCTTCTGGCATCCACACAGGGAGAGCTCCATGCTGGGCAGGGTGGAGGGGAGGGGTAAGGCTGGCAAGGGCTGAGCAGGGAGGTTCCGGGAGCAGGGAAAGCCCGGAAGGCCAGCTGGGAGCCCAGCGTCCCGATGGACAAATGTGGCTCCAAAGCCACCTATCCACACCCCCGGGCCCCGAAAGGTCCCAGGGAGGCTCCAGGTGAACAAGTGCCTGCCTCGGCCAGGCAGCTGTGAGTCATGGGTCACATGGTGCCCTGGTCTCAGGCGTTGGGGGAAACCTCCTCCAGGACAGCAGCCTAGAGACTATTCCCAGACCCCCAGGCACGGGACCCGCCAGCCCCTGTGCAGCCTGCCCCACGGCCCTGGAGGCCCTGCAGCCGGCCTGCTCACAGGACTGCCTCTCTTACCACAACCCTTTGAAAGTGGCTTTGTTTTTTCTTATAGTGGCTATTGATTACTTTGAAAACTGAACATATAAAACAGGCAGGGTGTGATCAGAATTCTCTGAGCAAGTCCTGGCCTCTGAAAGCTCATTCCACCAAGACTTTCAGCTACCAAGGTCTGGAGCAGCCTCCCAAGCCTGGAATGTGGCCCTGGGCCGTCCCCTCCCCACAACCTGCCACTGGCTGCATGGCCTCTCCCACGCACTGTGCCCTGCACCTGGCCCTGTCCTGGGTGACCACACGGGAGGTCAGATCAGCCTCAGGGCTGGAGCCCCGGGAGCTCAAAGAGCAAAGAGGATCAGAGACTGAGGCCGTGCACTTCCCCAGGAAGGTGTCGGAAGCCCTTTCTGCCCCTGCCGTGAGCGGCACGCAGGACCAGGTGGACGAATGGCCCAGACCCCGCCTGCCAAGCCCTGCCCTGGTCCTAATCTATGACACAGGTATTTTTAACAGCTGTGTAACACCCGTTGGCACCACAAAAGCACGATTTCACCTCGTGCACAGAAATACAAATGTGACTTGCACTGGGACGGCCTCTCCCATCTCCCTGGGTCTGAGGCCCCGTCTTGGCTGGATGTCTGAGACAGCTGCCGTGCCCAGGGTCTGGCCTTGTGTGCGGTGTGTGGGCAGCTGCGCACATGGAGCCGTAAGGTCGATTTGTCCACAGAAGCAGACAAGCTCGGGAGCACAGACTTGCTGTCTCCGGGCGTGACCGTGTGGAGGCCTTCCTGTCCCCATGGGGCAGGTGAGCTCCGGGAGGATGCAACGGCCCAGCCCAGCCTGCGGGCAACACCACACTGGAGTTACCATCATGGCAGTCATCAGAATGGGGGAACAGACAGAAAGCCGCACGGCGTGCACAGCGATTCCAGAGGCTCGGAGAAGGGAATTTAGAATGAGATGAAAGTGCATTTTCATCCTGACACCCTGGGATTCTGGAAACTTCCATAGCCTCACAATCCCCAGTTGACCTCCAGCCACAGTCATGCCTGGCTCCTGACCCAGAAAAACAAATGCTGACCAAGCTCCCAGTGTCTCCCAGGGGCTCCAACACCTATTCCTCACTGTGAGGCACCCTTGCCCCGGATGGGCCCCCAGACAGCGCTTCTCCACCTGGGCTGAGCGTCTCAGCATCAGGCCCCCGGGCGCTGGGCCTGCTCTCAACAATCCACACCAGCCCGGCCCAGGCCGCGCCTCACCCCCTGCAGCCGGCTCCCACGCAGGGACACCCCCGAGATCTACAGAAACACAGACACCCTCAAACGGAAATGAACAGACCCCCAGTGCGTGAGCTGCTGGAGCACTTCTACCCCCAAAACCCGAATTGGCCAACGCCCCCCAACCCCACAGCGCTTCCTACCGGGTCTCCAGGGACACCAACGGGGCCTTCTCTTCCCTGATCACCCTGCGGGCCAGCTTCACCCTGAGGAGAAACGAGCCGTGAGTGTGGAGCTGGGCCATCCTTGGGGAGGACGGCTGCCCGGGCACGCTGGGAGCCACAGCGTGCTGTCCAGGTGGTCACTGGGCTGTTCCGGCCTTCCCTCCCCGCACAGCCCCTTCCTGGCCTCGCCAAGCGTTTCCTCGGCCCACGTGCGTGGCCATCGGCGTGGCTGGCTATGGCTATCTTCATTCAGGAGGCCGGCAGCTCCTCCTGGGGCCCCAGAGGCGTCCCTGCGTGCACCCCTGCTTCTCCAGCGAGCTCCGTGGACCTGGCAAGTGTTTGTAGCCACGGACTTGTGGCCCGCTGGGAAGCTGGAGCTGTGTGGCTGGCCCTTCCTCTGGGCTCTACCTGGCTGTCAGTCTCATATCCTGATCTCAGAGGAGTGGGCCTAGAAGGCAGTCTGAGTCACTAAGTCACACGATCCCTGCTTTGACGTCCCCCCGACCCCTCCACGGGGGCTGTGCGCTTCTGGGGAGCTCCCAGGGAGGAGGTCAGAAATCCCCCACCTCCCACTGGGGAGCCAAATCCCTCGGTGGCGGCGACTCTGGCCCTGGCTCAGCTCTCTGGCCCTGCTGGAGCCCCGCCTGTCTGTCACAGCACACGACAGCCGCGTGTCCTGATTCTCGGACAAGGGGGCACCCGGGGGCGCTGCCTCTGAGGCCTGGCGGCTCGGCTGGGCACACCAGGGCATTCTCTCCCCCTCACTCTGCCCGCCAGGCCCTGGCTCTCCCTGAGCCGGACGGGACTGAGATGCCCGGAGTCTGCCAGCTGCCCCGCCCCACGTCCAGCACAGCTTTCCCAGCAAGTCACAGGGACAGAGAAGGGCCCTGTGCTTCTGCACCCTGAGGCTGGGCTGTGGGGTGGCCTAGCGAGGCCCACGGCCCACGGAGCTGAAGGTGGCGGGTGGCCTCTGAGGCCGCCGGTATCTCGGCTCTGGGGCGAGTTTTCCATGTCAAGACTTCCCAGGCAGGCGCCCTGCAGGCCTAGCTTCCTGTCTGGGGTTCTGACCCAACGTCCTCACGCTGGGAATTTTAACTAAGGAAAATTATTCCAAAGAAGAACCCAAGCTCGGATGCAGAAACGTGGATGCCGCCTGGTGGGAAAGTGGGCACCGGGTCCACGGGCAATGCCTTCACACAAAACAGGTCCCAGCATCAGGCATGTGGCTGGGCGCCGGCTTCAGGGGCTGCCCTCCCTGATGGCGTGGGGATGGGCTGGCCACATCGAGGGGCCACAGGGGCTTCATGACGTGTCCTGTGGCTCTGGAGGCCTGACCCAGCCCCAGCCTCTGCCTGCCCCTTCCTGGGGTGGGTCCCAGGTCCAGGAACTGTGACTCACAGGGTCTCCTCTTGGTCCCCGCGTGCCTGGGGTCCCCCGTGGTCCTCTCTCTCCAGGGCCGCCCTGAGCAGAGAGACATGGAGGGGAGAAGCCTCAGCTGCTGGAACTCACACCTAGCTGGGGTGGGGCTTGAGGCCTGGCCTGGACCGACTCCCCCAGCAGGACCCCTGGGAGGGGCCACCCCTCCACCGCATGCCCCACGGTTGCAGAGGCCGGAATGTCCTGGTTCCCCAGGTCCCACCCGCTCTGAGACTGTGGGAAGAGGCGTCCTGGACGTGTGGGTGAAGAAACCCATTTGTCCTGGGCAGGAGGCCATGGCTCTCAGTGCTGGGAGGGCCAGACTGGGCCGCAGAGGCCACGTCCACAGCTACACGGTGAGGCCAACAGTGCAGGCTGCTCCTGCCCCACTCACCCGCTCCCCGGGGGCACCGTCAGGTCCTGGGTTCCCCTGGGATGAAGAGAAACAGACGCCGGCGTTAGTCTGGTGGACACACTGCATTTGGTCTGAGGGACGTGGAGCAGACCCCGAGCAAAGAGGATCAGAGGCTGAGGCCATGCACTTCCCCAGGAAGGTGTCGGGAGCCCTCACTCACCTCGTCGCCCGCCTCTCCTTTCTCTCCGGGGGGACCAGGCTCTCCCGGCTGGCCCTGTGGGGAACAAGGGTTGAATGGTCGCTCCATCTCCTTGACCCTCCCTGGGCCCATGCCTGGCATGTGTGGGGGCTGTGCAGCTCCTCACCTCGTCTCCAGGTGGTCCCGAGCTCCCTGGTCTCCCCGCCTCCCCGTCAGCTCCAGGCTCGCCCTGGGGAAGACCGGGGGAGTCACACACGCTGGCAGGGGCGTGCACCAGGGGTGCAGCCGTCAGAGGCCACATCCAGGGCCTCTCACCCATACTTCAGGCCACTCCCTCTGACCAACACCGTCTGAGCCCGGACCCCCCAGCACCCTCAGCCATCCACAACCCTGCACAAAAGCCTCCTGGAATGTTCCAACCTTGTTCCCTGTGAGGCCCAGCCAAGGGCCATCTTGTCTAAGGGGCAGGATTTGGTTCCCATTAGAGAAGGCACAGCTTTGCCAGGCTGGCAAATTGGCAAACTCAAATCTAGGGCCTGGAGGGTAATCTGGGAACTTGAAGATGAGATTTGGAAACCGTCTGCTGGGTGCTAGGAGCTCGTCTGGGAATGTTTGGGGTGGGGTCAGCATTCGCCTTTGTCTTCCCCAGCACTTCAGTTTCAACAAAGAAACTCCAGAGAAAACACCAGCAACGGCGACTCAGCTTTGTCAGACGAAAAAGCTCCTTCTCCCGCCTCGTGCTCCCGCCCTCCCACCCGCTCACCACCCTCCTCCCACCCCCGCTCACCACCCTCCCACCCACTCGCCGCCCTCAGTGCCACCCAGCCCATTCTCAGTTCTGAGAGCCATTCTGGGCTGCAGCTCGCAGGCCAGGAGTGACGCGGTGGGGTCCCATCTGTGCCGAGCAAGCGGCAGGTGTGGGGGACAGAATGGCGGAGGCCTGAAGGCCCTCGGGCTGCAGGGAAGGCTCCGGGCGGGAGCGCCACGGCCGCTGTCCCCACGGTGGGCAGTGTCCCCGCCGCTCCTCTGCCTGCCTCCAGCCTCCACCAGCTCCTCCCCTCTGAGGCCACACGGGTGGCCGACATGCTTGGACCAGGACTTGCTTCCAGGAGAGGTTTCCAATTCAGCGCTTGGCCAACCGTGAAGGCCCTGGTCCTCCAGGGGCCGCGAGTCACTCACCTTTTCTCCTTTCAGTCCAAAGGCGCCGGGGTCTCCCTTGGGGCCGGGGGGTCCTTGAATGCCCTGGAGAGAAGAGGGCAGCATGACACCACCGGCAGAGGCCACCGCGGCCTCTGGCAGCAGCCCCAGACCGCCCAGACAGAAGTCAAAACGGTCCACACGAGGTGCTGCTGACAGCGCTAGTTTTAAAGTATCAGTGAAAGGAAGTGACTTACGTCAAACCCGGGCGAGCCCTTGCAGCCTGGCAGGCCTGGGTACCCCATCTCCCCCTGGAAAGAGGAAGAAAACTAGAAAATCTGACGGCCAAGTGGGTAAACTGAGGCCCATCACCTGTCAGACTTTGTGCCCTCCGTGCCCTCCACTCCCTCCCTGGAAAGCCCCACCTAGCAGACACCCCCCTGGCGTCACCTTCACACCATCCACCCCACTCCTCCGTGTCCCTCCTGCCGGGATCACCTCACCCCATCCCTCCCTGTCCCTCCCCGTCCACCCCATCTCCCCCCGGTCACCTTCACGCCGTCCACCCCGTCGATGCCACGCTTGCCCTTCTCTCCCTGCGAGGCGGGAAAACCAAGGCAGGAATCAGATGCAGGTCAGACATGCTGCCGTGGGGGCAGAACTCCCCCCTCCCAGCAGCCCACGCTCACCTTGTAGCCCTTGGGTCCCCTGGAGCCCTGCAGAGACAGGAAGCGGGTGTGAGGGGGTATTTGGGGTGGGGAGGGCAGGGCAAGCCTGGCTTAGGCCCACACGAGGCAGGGGCTTGGGTGCCCCCAACCCAAGGGGGCAACATCACTGCTGAGAATCATGGGGACTGACAGTGATGGGGAGGGGCCGCTCTGCAGAGGGTAACCGCCCGGGGGACCCCCGGCTCCGCAGAGGGTAACCGCCCGGGGGACCCCCACTCTGGGGTGGGGTGAAAGTGACACAGGCGCCTTTGCTGGGTGCCTGTCCTTGTCCTTCCAGATGGAGGGGACAGCGAGGGGCGGTGGAGCGGGTCTGCCGGACATGTGGTCTCCCGTTGGGGACACTGTCCTCATCCCCGGGGACACCCTCGTCCAAGATGGCACATCTGCGCCTGGAGAGACCAGCTCTGAGGTCGAGCCTCACTCACCTTCTCCCCACGGCTCCCTTTTTCTCCCTACACACCCAGCGGAAGAAGAGGAAGAGGAAGGCTTGTCAGTGCTGTGCAGGGCTGAGGGCACCACCGGGCTCGGGCCAGGAAAGGGGGGGCACGTACCTTCATCCCCTGGTACCCAACAGGTCCGAGGTCCCCGGGCCTTCCCTGGAACACAGGAGGAGACGGTGAGACACCCCTGGAGGAGCAGGGGCAGGGGCCAGTCCCACCCAGCCCCATACCCCTCCCTCCAGCCCAGCCTGGTCAGGCCGAGAGAGCGGCCCTGCTGCACGGGGCCCATGGTGCCGAGGGCCTCCAAGGTGGAGCTGGGGGAGGGAAGTCTATGGATAGGATTTGGGCCAAGGAGCCACGGCAGGGGCCCCGGACGGTGCTGGCCTGAGCACCCTGGGCCACCTCCCCACCCAGCCCCTCCCTGGCAGGGGGGCTTAGGGGCTGCCTGGGGGGATGTGTGGAAGGATGGCTGGGCTGTGGCCCCTCCAGGTCTGCTCCCACCCACAAGGAACAGGCAGTGTGACTTTGGCACTCAGAACCCAGACATTCTTCCGGAAGTTTCCGAGGCCTAGTCGTTCCCCGCCTCCAGCTTCTTAGGGCCCCCACCCCACAGTCAGGCACTCACAGGATCTCCGGCTTCTCCCTTCTCTCCTGGGAGCCCCGGCTTGCCTCGTTCTCCCTGGAACACAAAACAGGTCAAGGTTGGGGCAGCCCCGTTTCTTTCTAAAAAGCTGGCTCACAAAACAGGTTTTTAAAAAGACGCTTCATCCAGCCTTCAGGGATCACAGGGCTTTAAAGCACCTTCCCCATCACATCTGGTCAGCCTGGGTCTGGGAGCTCCAACCCGCACGCCAGCTCCCCCCACTCCCTGCCTTCGTTCCTGTCTGCTCTGCTTTGCTGATCCCCAGGCACAGGTGGGAGGGACATGCAGCACAGAAGCCCCCCAGGGCCACGGCTCAACCCCCAGGAAATGGCCATGGGACTCGGGCCCACAGCTGCTGGGTTTGATGGTTTTTAGGAGAAGCCAGAAATCTGAGGTCCATGGGCAGCCTCATGGCAAGTTGTAATTATCAGCAGCTAATTCTAACGTTTAAGGTCATCCTGTGTGAGCCACACACAAGCAGGGGCCCCACATTCTCACCCTCCGATCCCCAGAAAGGTCCTTCTGAACAGAGTGCGGCTGAGGGCAGGGCGGACAGAGACACCCTCAGAAGCCCCCAGCACCCCTGGGACAGTCCATACCCTGCACAGGCCAGAGCCTGCCTGCTGGACCCTCACCGTCCCCTCTACCTGGACCCTAGTAACACCGCCAGGGCAGCCCACACCCTGCACAGCCGGAGCCTGCCTGATGGACCCTTGCCGTCCCCTCCATCTGGAACCCGCCGTCCCCTCCATCTGGACCCCCGCCGTCCCCTCTACCTGGACCCTAGTAACACCGCCAGGGCAGCCCACACCCTGCACAGCCGGAGCCTGCCTGATGGACCCTTGCCGTCCCCTCCATCTGGAACCCCGCCGTCCCCTCCATCTGGACCCCCGCCGTCCCCTCTACCTGGACCCTAGTAACACTGCCAGGGCAGCCCACACCCTGCACAGCCGGAGCCTGCCTGATGGACCCTTGCCGTCCCCTCCATCTGGAACCCCGCCGTCCCCTCTGGATCCTCATGGTGGACTTGGGTGCCCAGGAGGCTTTGGTCCTGCCACCCCCACTCCCAGGCCCCACAACACATGGGAGGAGCAGGAGTCACCACTCACCTCAAAGCCGGGGTCGCCCCGGAGCCCCGGAGGTCCTCTTGCAGGCTGCAAGGCAGAGGGGACGGTCAGCCAGGACCCCAGACTCAGGTTCCCAGGGTGCAGGGCGCGGGGTCAGGGGTGGGGGGGCACACTCACCTGGCATTCGAAGGAGCAGCACTGTGGGGGGAAAGCATGGAGACGAGTCAGTGGGAAAGCCACGGACATACGGCTGGGACACAGGGTGACATGCGACCCAGGCACATGGGCAGACGGACACACGGATGGACGCACAGGCGGACACATGTCCCAGGCACATGGGCAGACATACAGGTGGACATGCAGGGGGACACACATCCCGGGCACACGGGCAGACACGCAGGGGACATGTGTCCCGGGCACATGGGCGGATATGCACAGGGACACGTGTCGTGAACACACAGGTGGATGCGTGGGTGGACGTGTGCGGACTCACGGCTGGGGGTGGTGGGGAGGGCTCTTACCACTTGCTCCACGTTATTTTTCTGAAAAGAGAAATGGAAACGCAGAATTACTTTCCACCTGCGGCCGCCACGGGCCTCCCCGTCTCCTGGGCAGGGGCCTCACAATCATGTCCACGATGGTGTCGATGGTCTGGCTGATGGCCTCCTCTGCGTCGCGGCTCTGGCCCCAGTCAGCCGCCGTGAAGTTGCGCCGGTACGTGTGGTCCGTGGCGATGATGCTCAGACGCGGCTCCTGGGGGCAGTGTTCAGGGCGGGCTGAGCAGGGCTGGGACCCCTGACGGCCAGGGCCGCTTCCCACAGGGCCAGAGGGGAGGCTGGGCTGGGGCGCTCCAGGCTCCTCAGCAGGAGGGGCTGGCCTCTCAGGGGCAAGGGTGGCCGGCTGGAGAACCCACACCCTCCCAAGGACCAAAAGACGGTCCCAGCTGCCAGGGGCCTTGCAGCCGCCACTCCCTGTGGTTGGGGGCATCTGCCGGGGGGGGCCGGTGCCTACCAGGTGGTCAGGTGTGATGGCCACCGAGAAGACTTTGACGCCCAGGTGCTTGGCCTCGTTCACAGCATCCTCCAGCCCCCCACAGGGTTCCTTGTAGCCCTCCAGGGGGTGCCCGTCGGTCACCACAATCAGGTACTTATTCTCCTTCAGGTGGGAGCCCCTGGACAGGAGAGGGCAGCGTGAGACCTCGAGGCTAGGTGGGGGAACTGGAGGGAGACCCAAGCCCGTCCGGGAGGTGCTGGTCCCTGTCTCACCGGGAGGAGCCGCCTCTCTTTGCTGATCCTGGCTGTACGGTGGGGGTTACTAAAAAGAACCTCACCATGGGAAATAACGCCCTGTGGTTCTCATTTCTCTAAACTGCTTTGGAAAATCCACGCCCTCCCAGGAGAGGCACCCATGACCCCAAAGGAGGCTCGGTTCCTGGGGTGCCCTGGGGCGCAAAGCCCCTGACCAGTGAGTGGAGGCTGAGGGTGGCAGGGAGCGTGCCCCTCCAAGATGCCCGCCGCGTCTACCCACAAGCTGCCTCAACTCAAGGCCGCTTGGTCACCGTGGCTCTTGCAGGAAATCGGTGTGATGAGCAAACAACAGGGCGATCCCTGAATGCCCTAAATCCAACCCCCCGAAAGGGAAAGTGGGAGCAGCAGGAAGGAGGGCAGCATTGCGGGGCAGTCGGGCAGCCTGCTGGGGACGCTGAGCATCTCGGCCAGAAGGGCGAGCTCATTTAGGGGAGTCGTGTCTGTCTGCGGCTTCCACGGGGGGCCTCACTCTGACGTGCATGGCCACGTCCCCCAAGCACCCCCTGCAGACAGCAGACGACTTCCTGCGACTCCAAGTCCCCCAGGTCCCAGCCTGGCACCAACTCTGGAGGGAAGTGGGCACAACCATTGGAAAGGGAATGTCCGGCCCACACCGGCCGTGTGGTCCTCCGAGACCGACCTCAGGGAGAGGCTCTCCCCGCACCCCCCGCACCGCCTGGCTGGACAGGGCAGCCTCGGGGGCCCCCACTGCGATCCTGAGGCCTCGTGAAGGGCTGGGTGTGGGGAGACCACGTTCCCCTCCGGACACTCTGGGGCTTGCGGCCCCTGCGTCCCCACAGCTGGACACTGGGATGACAGGAAACCCCTCAGTCCAGAAAAACCCCGAGAAAGCACGTGCTTCCGGTCTGATGAGTTTGTTTCAGTGATCCTAGCCCTGCTTGGTGTTGATGCTGTGGGGAAAACCACCCGTCTCTGTCTCTCTCAGTGTCTCTGCCTCTGTTTCCGGTCTCTCTGTCTCTGTCTGTGCTTCTCTCTGTCTCTCTGCCTCTTTGTCTCTCTCTCTCTCTGCTTCTCTGTATCTCTCTGTCTCCCTCTCTGTCCCTCTGTCTCTCTCTGTCTCTGTCTGCCTGTCTCTGTCCCTCTGTCTCTATCTCTCTATCTCTCTATTTCTGTCTCTCTCTGTCTCTGTCCCTGTCTCTGCTTCTCTCTGTCTCTCTGCCTCTGTCTCTCTGTCTCTGTATGTCTCTGTTTCTGTTTCTCTGTGTCTCTCTGTCTCTGTCTCTGTTTCTCTGTCTCTGCTTCTCTCTGCCTCTGTCTTTTTCTGTCTCTGTCTCTCTGTTTCCCTCTGTCTCTCTCTCTTTCTGTCTCTGTCCCTGTTTCTGTCTCTCTGTCTCTGTCTGCCTGTCTCTGTTCCCCTGTCTCTGTCTGCCTGTCTCTGTCCCTCTGTCTCTGTCTCTGTCTGTCTCTCTCTGTCTCTGTCTGCCTGTCTCTGTTCCCCTGTCTCTGTCTCTGTCCTCCTGTCTCTGTCTCTGTCTGTCTCTGTTTCTCTCTGTCTCTGTCTGCCTGTCTCGGTCCCTCTGTCTCTGTCTCTCTTTGTCTCTGTCTCTCTCTGTCTCTGTCTCTCTCTGTCTCTGTCCCTCTGTCTCTGTCTCTCTTTGTCTCTGTCTCTCTCTGTCTCTGTCTCTCTCTGTCTCTGTCTGCCTGTCTCGGTCCCTCTGTCTCTCTTTGTCTCTGTCTCTCTCTGTGTCTGTTTCTCCCTGTTTCTGTTTCTCTCTGTCTCTGTCTGTCTCCGTCTCTCTCTGTCTCTGTCTCTTTCCTGCCCACAAAGTGGGTCAGGGAGGCCGTGCAGCCTCCAAGAGAACAGGGAGGCTGCAGCTGAAGCCGCACAGGGACCCGAGGCCAACCCCAGCCCAGGCTGGGTACCACGCGTGAGAGCTGGCGTGGGCAGGAGGCCGGGGGCCACTCACCCCACGAGGAGCTGCTCCAGCCCCTTCTTGATGGCGCAGTCGGTGTAGGTGCCCTTCCCAAAGTACTTGACCGCGTCCACGCTGCTTTTGAGTGCGTCGCGGCCGCCAGGCATGCGCGTGAGGCCTTGGATGATCTCCACCTCGTCACTGTAGTGCAGCGCGCCTGCGTTCCACACCAGGTTTCGGTCACAGCGGTAGTACCTGCCAGGAACAGGCATGGTGGGCGTGAGGCGGGCGGCCCCTGGCACCATCGCTACCCGTCCCAGGGCACGACGTCACCCAGATGGACAGGCTGCCCCACCCTGGCCGTGGCTGACACACAGCTGGACTTGCCCTGTGGCCCTGAGGCTGGCCCTTCTGGAAGGCTATGCAGGCGGGTGTGGCCAGCAAGCGACCTGCGCCCCGATCCCTCAGGCCCTCAGACCAGGAGCCCTGAGCGTGTGGCCCTGCTGGGGTGGGGTCCTTGGGCCTGCAGTGGGGCAGCATGACAGTGGGGGAAGGAGGCACCCCGGGGATCTGAGCAGTCCCCTCGCTGCCCCCTGAGCACCTGAGCCTGAGGCTCTCAGGGGTCTGCTCTGCCCCAGCCTGGGGTGGGCCCACCTCTGCCCCACCCACCCTCCCGCCCATTCAGCAGAGTGACCACGGCGCCTGCAGGAATCCAGTGGCAGCGACGTGGGGATGACTCCGCCCCATTTCACAGGTGGGAAACTGAGTCATGGGGAGACTGAGTAAAGGCAACAAGGGCGACTCGGGGGACGCTGGGCCACGTGGCCGCCCCTCCCCGGTGCCATCCACAGCCAGACCCCCCCACACACACTGCCGCACGGGCCTGGCCATGTCCACTAAGCTCAGGGTTTCTGGTACCAATGGCTCCTGCTGGGCACGGTGTGGGCTGGAAGGTCCACCCTGCTGTTACCGGCAGCCTCTGACTGTGCCCCTTCTGGTGGCGGGAGGCTCCGGCCCAGCGGCCAGTCAGCAGGGTCAAGGAAGACGGGGGGTGCTACGCCAGCTAAGCTGTGTCCCCACTGCCAGGGCCCGTCTCAGTGGGGGAGCCCCGTTCTACATGCCCCCCCCAATGGCCCTGTGCACCCATGGGACCGACTCCCCTCTCCCCCCCGGTCTGTCCTCGGCCACACGCACAGATGGAGAAATGTGGAGCAGAGGGTGCCGTGTCCCGAGCCCAGAACCAAGCCTGGGGGCCCTGGGGCTGCAGAGCGACACCCCTCCCGGCTCCTGAGTCGGGGACCTTCAGAACGTGGGATCCAGGACCCAGGTAGAAGCTCTCACTGCCCACGGAACGAACCAGGGTCCAGGTGGTTAGTGAGGGGCTCCCGTGCACCAGGCAGGACTGCGTGGCTGGGCCAATGCGCTGAGCCCTCTCGGTCAGCCTGCGGGAGCCTCTCTTCCCTACATCTCAGCCTCACTGTCACCTCGGCCCTGCTGAACAGGTGCCACCCCCGCGAGCAGGGTCTCAAATCAGCTCACTCTGGAAGGCGCTGGGAGAGGCTCAGACCAGCTCACTCTGGAGGGCGCCGGAAAGGGCCCTGGCCTCACTCTGGAGGGCGCCGGGAGGGGCCCCGGCCTCACTCTGGAGGGCGCCGGGAGGGGCCCCGGCCTCACTCTGGAGGGCGCCGGGAGGGGCCCCGGCCTCACTCTGGAGGGCGCTGGGAGGGGCCCCGGTCAGGGCAATGCTCGCCCTTCTTAGAGGGGAGGCTGAGGCCGTCGCACCCGTGTTCCCCTGGGCCCCCACCCCTCCCTCCAAGAGTCCCAGAAGCACAGGAGGAAGGTCACGGGGCATCCCTCCTACCTGTCCCTCAGGTTGTCGATGAAGCGCTTGGTGAAGGACTTGACTTTGTCCACGAGGGCCCCGTAGGGCTTCAGCCTGAGGGCCACACTCTCAGAGGTGTCCAGCACAAAGAACAGGTCCACGGGGCAGTCTGGCCGAAGATGGAGGAGAGGGGCCTTCAAGCTCTCGCCCCATTCCCCGAGTCTCTGCTGGGCCTGCCCTCCGGGCCAGCCCAGCGCCTGCAGCACAGAGCCCCGGGCCCGGAGAGGCTCTCCCGGGAAAAGGCAGCAGGACGTCCGTAGGTGGGGACAGTGGGGAGGGGGTGGAGTGAGACCCCAAACCGCTCCTGTGCCTCGAGGGGAGTCAGAAACCTTCACAACCTCCCCCGAAGGGCAGGGCGTCCCTGGCACGGGACGGGACCAGTGAGACCTCACGGGAAGGTTTCTCGCTGGATTCAGAACCAGCAGCGGCACGACTTATTCTAGAACGGGGCGGGGGGGGGGGGGGGCGTGCGTCCGGACTCACTGCCAGGTGAGGGGGCAAACGGATTCACGGGGCGCTGAGACAGCCCCGCACCAGCTCCCCCTCGCCAGGGAGCCCCTCCCGAGCTGCCTGCCGTCCGGCCCCGCTGAGAATGCTGAGTGCTGACCCTCTAGGGGCCCCGGCCAAGGCCTGGTGGGGCAGAGCTGGGCGCTGCAGCCGCCCCGAGCGGGGAGTGGGGTTCAGGGGCTCCAGGCCCCCAGTCTGCAGTTCCACGCGTGGGAGGGGACCCCGCGCATCTGGCCCTGGCCGGCAGCAAAGAGCGGGGAGTCTGGAGCCTGCACCCCGAGCCACCACTCACCCTGGAAGGCCACGGCCCTCGGGGTCTCCGGCTCATCCTGCGCGGCTGTCCAGCAGGCCTGCAGCAGCAGGGGCAGCAGAGCACGGGCCGCCCTCATGTCTCGGGCCTGCGGTCACCACACAGCGCGGCCAGGGCAGGGAGGGCCGCCGCCGCCGCCCAGAGACCGAGGCTGCCTTCTGCTCCCAGCCAGAGTGAGAGCAGAGGGCGGGAGGGCGGGAGGGGCGGGCCGGGGCGGGGAGGAGCGGCCCAGTGAGTCACCACCTCCTTGCTGGGGTCTCTCCCTCCAGAACCAGCAGCAGCTCCGAGCCCAGGGCCCCGCCGGCTGTGGCTGGAGAAGGCGGTTTCCCTGGCTGGCTCGCCGTGGCCTGCAGTTCAGTTCCTGTGTCAGGGAGGAGGAAACTGCAGCAGCTGAATCAAATGTCTGAAAACCAGCGTGTCACCCAGAGAGAGTCCCTTGAAACATTTTTCGGTAGTTTCCAATCCAGACGTCTCCATGTGGGACGCACGGGCAGGCTCTCTCGCCTCTTCCCACCAACCGAGGTCCTACAGAGGACCTCGCTGTGAGCTGAACTGTTGCTTTATCAGATCTCCGCGTTCTTTTTTCACGTAAATATTTCTTCACAGTATAGTCGGATACGTATTTGCCAAAGATATTTCAGTTTGTACCGTGGGAAGACAAAGTTGCTCATGATATAGTTGTTATGTATGCTGTGTGTGGAGACAGAGAGACAGAGAGAGACAGAGACGGTGAGAGAGACAGAGACAGAGAGACAGAGAGAGACGGTGAGAGACAGAGAGACAGAGACAGAAAGACACAGAGAGAGACACAGAGAGACAGAGGAGGGACAAAGACAGAGAGACAGAGAGAGACAGAGACAGAGAGAGACAGAGACAGAGACAGAGAGAGACAGAGAGAGAGAGACAGTGAGAGAGAGACAGAAAGACAGAGACAGAGAGACAGAGAGAGACACAGAGAGACAGGAGAGACAGAGACAGAGAGAGAGACAGAGAGACAGAGACAGAGAGACACAGAGAGGCAGAGAGACAGACAGAGACAGAGAGAGACACAGAGAGAGGAGAGACAGAGAGAGAGACAAAGACAGAGACAGAGAGAGGGACAGAGAGACAGAGGAGAGACAGAGACAAAGACAGAGACAGAGAGAGAGACAGAGAGAGACAGAGAGACAGAGAGGAGAGACAGAGAGACAGAGATGGAGAGACAGAGACAGAGAGACAGAGACAGAGAGCAAGAGAGACAGAGAGACAGAGACAGAGAGAGACAGAGACAGAGAGAGAGACAGAGAGAGAGACAGAGAGAGACAGAGAGAGAGAGGAGAGAGGGGCTGTCCCTGCTATCACCTGGGGGTGGGCTCCAGATGTGGCAGATGCATCCCTGGCCCACAGAAAGTCCCAGAAGAGCTTTCCCAAAGCTGGAGCTGCTGAGACGTGCCTAACACCAGCCTAAATGTCTTATAATTTTAAAACGTACACAAATTGTTCATACCAAAAACCATGTTAAAGAAACATTTGAAAAAACCTTTAAAATTCATACTTGATTCCACAACTCCACAGTGACTGTTTTTGGATTGCCTTCAATATTTTCCCCACACCTACGTCACAGAAGTTGTGAAGTACTTCTCCTTCTTTTCCTCCTCCTCCTTATTATTATTATTATTACTATTATCATCTAAGGGGCTCACTCTGTCATCCAGGCTGGAATGTAGTGGCCTCATCACAGCTCACTGCAGCCTCAGTCTCCTGGGTTCAGGTGATCCTTCCACCTCAGCCTCCTGAGTAGCTGGGATCACACGCATGTGCCACCACACCCAGCTAATTTTGTATGTTTTGTAGAGATGGGGGGTCTCACGATGTTGCCCAGGCTGGGCTCGAACTCCTGGACTCAAGTGGTCCTCCTGCCTCGGCCTCCGAAAGTGCTGGGATTACAGGCATGAGCCACCGTGCCTGGCCTTGTACACTTACTGTACAGTCAATTTACCTGCCACTGATGTCATCCACACTGTGGCTGTGGGTGCTGAGGTTTGGTGCTGCCTGCTTGGAGCTGTGGCACCAGCCTCTGGGCTCCTGACTCAAGCACAGGGGGCTTCAGGACCTCCGTGTTCTCTTGGCCTCTCCCAGTCTGAACTGTTTTATCTGCAAGGAGTGCTTGCAGATTTGGGAAAGGAAATAGGAACACGCTGTGTAAGCAAACACCAAGAACGCAGCATTCCCTGCAGTGAGGGTCCCGCCACAGGCACACAGCAGCAGGTGGCTGACACACGGTCTGTAAGATGGAAGAGATGCAGATGCCCCGACACACAGGGACAGGTTCACGGGGCCCAGTGGCCAATGGCCTGTTTTGCCTTGCAGAGGTGGTTTCATAAGTCAGTTCACAGTACACCACCAGCTCCGCCAGCAGGTCCGCGGGGTGGGTGCCCACTCCACGAGGCGGGTGCGGTGGGAGCTGTGGAGATGCGTGGGAATAACGCCGACACCCCAGGCTGCAGCACCCTGAGCTGCAGGGCCACGGTCCGACTCCTCCCCCGGTCCCACGTTTCACCCTGGCCTGGGCTTCTCCGAGGCAGGGCTGGGGCCGCACTGTGTGAGGGGCTCAGGCTCAGGGCGGTCCCAGGCCTGGGTGCGGCCCAGAGGTGCCTCTGCTTCGCAGGAAATCTGCAATGATGACTCAGAGTAAACTTGACTCTTTCTCTTATGAAGAAGATACATGTTCATCATAGCGAGTTTTTTAAAATCATAAAGCAACATCTAGTTTCACTACCGAGCGGGATTCAGAGCTAATACTTTGTGGTGTGTTTCTGCTGTAAGCATTTTTCTTTTTTTTAGATGGAGTCTTGCTCTGTCGCCCAGGCTGGAGTGCAGTGGCACAATTTCGGCTCACTGCAACCTCCGCCTCCCGGGTTCAAGTGATTCTCCTGCCTCAGCCTCCCAAGTAGCTGGAACTACAGGCACATGCCACCACGCCCAGCTAACTTTTTGTATTTTTAGTAGAGGCAGGGTTTCGCCATGTTGGCCAGGCTGGTCTCAAACTCCTGACCTCAGGTGATCCGCCCTCCTTGGCCTCCCAAAGTGCTGGGATGACAGGCGTGAGCCACCGCGGCCACCGTGCTGTAAGTGTGTTTATAGACGTGCGGTCGCCTGCTCTGTGCACCGTACCGTGAGCTTGTTCATAGACGTGCGGTCGCCTGCTGTGTGTTCCTTCATGCACTTTCATCAGGGATCTTTTCTGATTGTAAGTGATGCTTATGTCTTGGGGAGAACATGAAAACCACATAAAGCATGAAAATAAAACATCCTGAATCCCAGTCCTGGCTGAGCTTACTGTTGTCATGGGGCTGATTTCCACAACCTGCCCCGCCCACAGCGGGCGAGCTCCCTCCGCTCCCCCACTCCTCTCTCCTGTCCCCTTTGCTCCCTCTTTTCTCTTCTCTCCCCCTCCCTCCTGTCACGCTCACTCCTCTCCCCCTCCCTCCTCTCTCCCGTCCCCTCCTCTCCCCCTCCCTCCTCTAATGCTCACTCCTCTCCCCCTCCCTCCTCTAATGCTCACTCCTCTCCCCCTCCCTCCTCTCACGCTCACTCCTCTCCCCCTCCCTCCTCTAATGCTCACTCCTCTCCCCCTTCCATCCTCTCCCCCTCCCTCCTCTCCCCCTTTCCTCCTCTCCCCCTCCCTCCTCTCATGCTCACTCCTCTCCCCCTCCCTCCTCTCCCCCTCCCTCCTCTCCCTCTTTTCCCCTCTCTCCTTCTCCCTCCTCTCACACTCACTCCTCTCCCCCTTCTTCCTCTCTCCTGTCCCCTCCTCTCCCCCTTCCCTCCTTTCCCCCTCCCTCCTCTCACACTTGCTCCCCTCCCCCTTTCCTCATCTCCCCCTCCCTCTTCTCCCCTGTCCTCATTCTCCTCTCCGGCTCCCTACTCTCCCCTTCACCGTCTCCCTCCTCTCTCCCATCCCCTCCTCTCCTCCTCCTTCCTCTCTCCCCCTCCCTCCTCTCTCCCATCCCCTCCTCTCCTCCTCCTTCCTCTCTCCCCCTCCCTCCTCTCTCCCCCTCCCTCCTCTCTCCCCCTCCCTCCTCTCTCCCCCTCCCTCCTCTCTCCCCCTCCCTCCTCTCTCCCCCTCCCTCCTCTCTCCTGAAGTTACCCAGGTGTCTCTGGCACATGTCCACCCCCAAGCCCCCATCCAGGCCATTCCTGCAGGAGATCCTTCTCCCATGGGGCTCCACCCCCACCGCCCCCCGAGCCCAGTTGGCTTCCAGGATCCTAGGAAGCACAGAGCCAGGAAACTGCTGCCCTGGGGGGCCTCCCAGAGAGCTGCACTGCAGGGTCTGGCTGGGAAGGGCCCTGCAGCCCCGCCTGTGTGTGGGGGGAGGTAAATGCACTTCCAGAGAAAGGGAAGAAGGGGGCGAGCCACACACCCTCCCTGGCGATCTGGCTGTCCTCTTTCTCAGGCCTGCCGGCCCTTCTGTGGATGGGGACTCTGGGCCCAGTCTGGGATCCCAGAAGCAGCTGTGGGGAGCAGGACTTACCCCACTGTGCCAGTCGTCCACAGCCCTGGGGGGGGGTCTGAGTCTCCAGGTGTGGGAAGGGAGAGGGTGGGACAGGGGAGGGGGTGGGAAGAGGGGGGAGGGGGAGAGGGTGGGAGAAGGGAGAGAGTGGGAGGAGGGAGAGAATGGGAGGAGGGGAGAGGGGGTGGGAGGAGGGAGAGGGTGGGAGGGGGAGAGGGTGGGAGGAGGGAGAGGAAGAAGGATGGAGGAGAGGGCCTTGAATGTGCAGTGTCCCTGGCAGGGCCTCTCTGACTCCTGCGGGTGGACCTGAGCCTCCTCTTCCAGCAGGACCTGGCCAAGAGGTGATAAGGAGGGAGCATGAGGTGGGCTTGGTGGAGGAAGCTGTCCCGGGAGGCAGGGGAGGGCAGGGCTGTTTCTGGAACCTGCCTGCCCTCCACCCCTACCCCCACCCCCACCCCCATCAGGACCCTGCGTTCAGGGAGAGGAGCCCCCCAGTCCACCTCGAGGAGCCCTGGTGCCTCCAAACATCAGCGCGGGGAAAAGGGGAATTATCCACCGCTGTCCTGTGTTAGTGGTTTTCTTAAACCCATAAAAGTGGTGGAACGGGAAGGAAAGATGATCCCAGGAAACTGCCTTTGTCCACAGGGAAAGTTGCAGAGGAGACTCAGTGCTGCTGGTGGCTGGTGGGAGCCCCAGGGCTGCTGGCCCAGGCCCCGCTTCTGTCCCTCCCCTTTAGGACCAACTGTACCCCCTCCCCTGTTGCGGGAAGTCAGGGACCCCAAACGGAGGGACCGGCTGAAGCCATGGCAGAAGAACGTGGATTGTGAAGATTTTATGGATATTTATTAGTTCCTCAAATTAATACTTTTATAATTTCTTATGCCTGTCTTTACTGCAATCTCTAAACATAAATTGTAAAGATTTCACGGACACTTATCACTTCCCCAGTCAATACCCTTGTGATTTCCTATGCCTGTCTTTACTTTAATCTCTTAATCCTGTCAGCTGAGGAGGATGTATATTGCCTCAGGACCCTGTAATAATTGTGTTAACTACAAAAATTGTACAGCATGTGTGTTTGAGCAATATGAAATCTGAGCACCTTGAAAAAAGAACAGGATAACAGCAATTGTTCAGGGAATAAGAGAGATAACCTTAAACTCTAACCGCAGGTGAGCCAGGCAGAACAGAGCCATATTTCTCTTCTTTCAAAAGCAAATGGGAGAAATATCGCTGAATTCTTTTTCTCAGCATGGGATATCCCTGAGAAAGAGAATACGCACCTGGAGGTATTGGCTTATAAACAGCCCCCGAGGTGTGCCTGTTTCTTATGGTTGAGGCTGCAGAGATGAAATAGACTCCAGTCTCCCATAGCGCTCCCAGGCTTATTAGGAAGAGAAAATTCCCACCTAATAAATTTTGGTCAGACCGGCTGATCTCAAAACCCTGTCTCCTGATAAGATGTTATCAATGACAGTGGTGCCCAAAACTTCATTAGCAATTTTAATTTTGCCTCGGTCCTGTGGTCCTGTGATCTCGCCCTGCCTCCACTGGCCTTGTGATATTCTATTACCCTGTTAAGTACTTGCTGTCTGTCACCCACACCTATTCGCACACTCCCTCCCCTTTTGAAAATCCCTAATAAAAACTTGCTGGTTTTTGTGGCTTGTGGGGCATCACGGATCCTACCAACGTGTGATGTCTCCCCCGGATGCCCAGCTTTAAAATTTCTCTCTTTTGTACTCTGTCCCTTTATTTCTCAAGCCGGCCAACGCTTAGGAAAAATAGAAAAGAACCTACGTGATTATCGGGGCAGGTCCCCCAATACTCCCCCACCCACACCCACACGGAGCTCCCAACCCCAGCCCCAGGGCAGGGTCCCACTTCCCCCTTTAAAAATCTTTTTCCTCCCAGGTCTCTCAGTCACCCCCTCTACTATCACCACTGCCGGCCAAGCTCTGCGCCACGTGTCAGTCGCCTCCCTGCCCTACCCAGGGCACCCGAGATGTGGAGGACCTGCCCTCCATGGGCTCCAAAAACCCAGGCCCCAGCTGGGGAAATTTTCTAGACAAGGAGGCCACGAGACCCACGCAGTGAGGGTGGACGCGGAGGGGACGGTGCTTCTAGCCCCGCAGGGCCCGGCTGCAGTGCTGAGACTGGGCCCCGCCCTCCACTCTCCAGGCGCTGGCAGGAGCTCACTCGGGGCTGCAGGTCTGTCCTCCACCCCCAGGAAAGGCTGGGAGGAAACTCATCCAGGGATTTTCCATCCCATAAGCTCTTTTTCCACAGAAGTCCGAGTGCCTTCGGGGAGGGAGCAGGACAGCTGCGCCCACGGGTAGGGGACAGGCCCTGCGTTTGTGCCCGGAGGGCAGGTGGTGGGGGCTGTCCGTGCCCCCTCCCCAGTGACTGCGGAGTTTCCGGAACGCCCTCCGGTGACTCCCTCCCAGGGTGTGGTGTTGGAAGGCGGCACCCACTATAAACACCGAGGACCCAAGCCCTCCAAGCATCTGTGGAACAAAGACATTTTTTCTTTCTACTGCCTCCACTATCCAGTGAATTTTCCTCCCAACTGAGAACATGACTCATCAAGGAGGACCCTGTTTCCAGGGGTTACACATGCGGTTTCCGCGGTGGTGGCCCTGTACGGCCAGTGGAAGTGGCACAGGGACAGAGAGGCACATGCCGGCCCCTCCAAGGGCCCAAGGGCTGCACGCGGCCCTCGGCTCCTGTCCCGGCACCTGGGCATGGCGGCCATCCCCTCCCCTCCCTCCTTTGTGGGGGGTGAACCCATCTCCATCTCCTCTTCCCTGTGAGGGTCCAGGGGTCTGGCTGGCCCACGTGTTTGCTGGGCACCTAGGGCAGGGCGGCTTCTGGCCCCAGCCTGTTTGCGGAGTGTGAATGAGTCCGCTGGCCGGAGGCAGCCTGCGGTTGGATCTCCCCGGGGTTCGGGTGGGGCGGGTCCCAGGGCCACTGGTGGGGAAGGTGCAGCCCATCCTGGTCCCAAGCGGGGGTGCGACGGCTCAACACTGGTCCTTCTGAGTCAGGCTCTCCCTACAGGACGTCCGCCAGGTGATCGCTGGGGCCTCGTTGACCACGGGCCTCCCCAGTCGCCAACGGGAAGGCAGAAGGCAGAAAAGAGGCCAGCCGGGAGGCGGCCGTTGCCACAGGAGCCCGCGGCGCAGGGAAGACGCCTCGGCTGCAGGCGGGGCTCCTGGCAAGCGTGGGGGACGCGGCCTCCCACCGGTCGGGTCGGGAGGGAGCAGGCTTCTGGGGAGAGTGGGCGACATCGGCGATCCAGGAATCGGTCTGCGACAGACTGACTCCTAGATAGGAAAACACACGTTTCTGGCAGCATTGCCTGTAACTGGAAAGACACAAGGCTCAATTCCAGGGACTGTTCCGTCAATCACGGGCCCTGGGACAGTCCTGCGGCCCCCAGACAGCGGCGAAGAAAGCTCTGCGCGCCCTGGTTTGTTCCGGGAGCGCCTCTGGGAGCCGCAGGCTCTGGATATCAGAGGGAGGGCGCGAGCCCGTGGCGGGAGCCGCAGGGTCCTGGGGTTGCGTCCCCGCCCTCTCTGCGTTTCCTTAGAGACTCCCGCTAAGAGGGGCTGAAGCGGAAACCCCCGCACTGCGTGTGAAACTCAGGAGCCCGCTGAGGCCCCCTGGTGCTTCCCGGGGCCACATGCATTGGCCTAATTTCATTTTGTTCCGTTGCCTGTAAGCTGAGAATTTCATTTTCTGTTGAGAATCCGTCATAGAAGCTCTGATTCTGGGAACTGTCATTTCAAAGAAACGCAAAAAAAAAAAAAAAAAAAAGACTAAGACTGTCTCGATGACGCTGTGATCTCGCTGGGTTGAGAGGCCACTGCCCTGAAACCCAGGGCCCATGAGGCAAAGGGTGGCGGGGGGTCCAGGGCTGCCCAGCGCTGGCAACACAGAGGCTCCCCCAAGCCATGCCGGGGGCTGGCACCGCCTCCTGAGGACCCCCGATTGGACCCCTCTCCCAGGCTGGCATCACGCCCCATCCTGTGGCTCCCGGGCGCCCATCAGGGGCTGGTCCCACACCCCCTCCGGGGAGGGCTGGAGACTGCAGAAAAGCGCCCTGAGCCCGTCTGACCGCACTGGGTGGGCTCCCGCAGCAGGCAGGCCCGGCCCCCCGGGACACGGACGCGGCAGGGACGTCCCCCACGGCACAGGGCCCGCAGCCCCTAGAGCTGGGCCCCGGAGGCGGCTGCGAGGCTGCGGGGCTGGACGGGTTAAGCCTTTCCCGTTAGCTCAAGCTGGCCTCTGCCTCTGAACATCTGGCAGGAATATTTCTTTACAGCCGTCTGAGCTGTGGGGGAGTCTGGCTGCGTTCCCAGAGCCTTTTCCTCAGATTTCGGCGGAATGGGGGAGCCAGCAGGAGCCCGCGTGGACCCCAGGGAGGAGGCTTCCCGGGAAGTGACGGAGCTGAGGCCGCGCCTGGCCCCCAGAGCCCACCCTGAAGGGTCCCGGGCGGCCAGCGCATTCCCGCTGCCGAGAATCACTTCCGGCGCCGCTGACCCGGCCCGGGAGACCCTGAGATGTCTGTGGGCAGCAGTGGGAGCCCTCGGGTGGGGTCGCCGAGGCTGCGGAGGGCCAGGGCTGCACGAGTGACCCAGCTCAGACCTGGGGTCGCTGTGTGAGACCCCCCCCCCATCCCCGGGCCGGGGCCCGAAACTCCCTCCTCTCTGCCCCCATCATGGTTTCTGGGCCCAAAAGGTCGTGGGGGGAGGGGCGGGCTCCCGAGCACTGGGTTTCAAGCCCCGATGCTGTCGGTCCTGCCGGCCCCATGCTCAGACACCCGGTTCCCTTCGCAGCGCGGGGCAGGGCCCAGGGGCTTCTAGGACCTGGTCTGGGAGCCCCACACAGGCCCTCCCCCGGCAGTGGGGAGCTCAGCTGCGGGGGCTGCCCCCATGTCCCGCCCACCCGCCGGCATGCAGCAGTTTTAATGAGGCTGGGGCAGTAGGGAAGAAAGGGTTAGGGTCCCTTACAGACCAGCAGCCCCCACTCCGGCTGGGTCCCAGAGAGACGGGGGCGGGGGGGGCTTCTTGCCACTCTGCAGGGAGCTGAACATGGGTGGTCACAGTCCCACATCACCCCACTCCTCAGACACCCAGAGGGTTTCCACGCAGGACAACAGCATCTGTAGGGGGCCACTCAGACCCTCTGTCTCTCCGCCTGACCACACCGTGGCTCAGAGAAACTGCTGGCATCCTGCCTGGTATACCCCAGGCTGGATGTGCCAGGAAAGCTGGGGCAGTCAGAACTGGGTGAGGTCCCAGCTCTGTCACCCACTAGTTGCCTGAGCTCGGGTCGGGACACAGGCTCCCAGAGGCTCCGTTTTCTCAAGTTGTCAAGAGAATGCCCACTCTGTCAGTGGGAGCTGATGGAGGGAGTAACAGTGACAGAGTTGGGGCTCCCATGAGGCCAAGGTCCACAGGCCCCGGGCTCAGAGACCAGTCCAGATGGACGCAGCACACAGCTGCCAGGGGCCCGCCCATCCAGCCCAGCTTCCCGGCATCTGGTTTCCATTGTCCCCACATGGGAGTCACAGAGCCTGGGGCCGAGTGCCTGGGTAACATCTGGGCTTCTCAGGAACACTTACACTCCCTGGGCCAATCAAACCCCAAAGAGAGGGTGCGGTGGGAACGCGGCTGGTCTGTGGAAAGAGACCTCATCTCTGTTCAGGGCCTCCAGGCCTCAGGGCCATCTCAGTGCCCACCTTACGGAGCTGTGGCTGGAGGCTCTGGGATCAGGACAAACTGGGAGCGAGACGCAGCCATCCCTGCTCTGGGCTGGGTCTGGGGTCCCAGGGTGCCAGCCACAGCCAGGCAGGAGGGCCCAGAGCAAGGCCCTCCCAGGTGCCCGGCCTCTGGAGTCCCCACCCTTGGGAGGCAGAGACCCTCGCGTTCAGCAGGGTGACCTCCGTGGTCTGGGGCTCCTGGGCTACTGCCAGTTCCCTCCCCAAACATGTGACCCCAAAAGCATCAGGATCTGAGGGTTGTTTCAGAGCTGGGGGAGGGGTTGGGTGCTCTTTTGCCCTCAGGAGAGCAGGCCCAGGACTCAGTGAGTGCCCAGGGGTGAGGAGGGCTCAGGAGGCCAGCGCCGGGCCATCAGCCTCTGCACCCCAGGGTCTGAACTCAGGGTCTGAGCGAGTCCAGGGCTGCCCTGCAGTGACAGGGAGGGCCGAGGGTGGCAGAACAGGTGATGGTGGCTCTGGAGATGGCGGTGGGGGAAACGGGGCAGGCAGCCTGGCTTTGGGACCCCAGGCCCCAAGGTCACAGTGACCTGTAGCCTGCCGGGTCCAGATACACAAGCAATTGTCACAGCCTAGCAGCTGGGGGGCTCTAGGAGGAGGCTGGGGCTGCACAGTGAGGGGCAGTGCGGGGTGTGGGACACGGTTTCTGGAGTCTCTGCTCCCCGAGCCTCGTCCCTGCACAATCGCAGGCCCCCTCCTCCCCTCCCACTGAAGCTCACTCCAGACAGCTAGGTTGACAGCTGGGTGGGTGCCCCGGACCCTGAGGCTGGTGAGGCTCCCGCGGACGCCATGGAAGGATGGTCAGGGGCGCCCTCTGCTGCCCATGGGCACCAGTGCAGGACGGTCCCCCGAGGGGCCCAGAGCCAGCACTGTCCCCCCTCCGTGGCCTCCCCGCTGGCCCCAGATGCCTGGGTCCACCAGTGCCTGGGAGACTCTGGCGAGGCTTCCACTGGGGTCAGTGGATTTGCCACCCCCTCTCTGTCCTGACCCTGCCGGAGGCCAGTGAGGGAGCAGCTGGAACAGGAGGCCTCCAGGCCTGCAGGCAGCGGTTTCCCTTGGCTGCAGGGACTGGGTGGGACCGGAGCCTGGCCCGGAGGCTGTGGGGTGCAGGAGGTGCGAGGAGCCCTAGGCCAGGGTCACAGCCCAGGTGGGAGGCATCAGGGCCTCCGTGGTCATTGTTTTCAGCAGAGACCTCAAGGGAGACGCAGTGCCTGCCAGAGCCCACTGCAGTGGTCGGCTCCAGTTGCCCCAGGCCAGGCTACGCCTGGGCGTTTCTCCAGGTCTCCTGAGAACCCCTTTCCCCTGATAATGGGAACAATCCCCTCACCTTCCCCTTTGCAGAGGCAGGAATGGTGCTGGCTCACTGTTACATTATTCTCTTACCTCTTTGTCTCCTTTAATTTGACCTTTCCTGACCTTGACGTTTTTGAGACGTTTAGGCCACTTATTCTGTAAAATGCATCTCAAGTTGGGCTTGTGGGGCCGTTTCTCATGACCAGGTCCGGGCTGTGTGTTCCGGCCGGAATTCCACAGTAGTGCTGGGGGCCCTCAGGCGGGAGTCAGAGGCTGCTGCTAATTGGAGCTTCGATTCAGGGCAGCTTGAACCTGTGCTCCCAGGTGGCTGTCCTTAAGCTTTGGGCTCCAGTGAACTCTATGCTTAATCATATTTCCTGAGTCTCGTAATTGAAGACGGACAATGATATCCCTGTATATCATCCGTCTAATTTTGTTATTCATCTGTTGACCTCCATCTATCATCCCTCAGTGTACTGGGGCTGCTGTAATGAAATACCATATTGTGGGAGGCTTCCATAACAGAAACTAATTTTTTCATAGTTCTGGAAGCTAGAAGTTCAAGGTCAAGGTGCTGTCAGGGTTGGTTTCTGGTGAGGCCTCCCTCCCTGGCTTGCGTACGGCCACCTTCTCATTTCTTCACATGGCCTCTTCTCTGTCCACTTGCAGAGAGAGAACAATCTCTGTGTCTCCTCTTCTTAGAAGGACACCAGTCCTGTCAAATTAGGACCCCACCCTTATGACCCCATTTAACCATAACTACCTCCTTACAGGTCCCATCTCCAAATGCACTCACATTAGGGCTTAAGGGCTTTGACATATGAACACGGGAGGGACACAGTCAGTCCGTAACACCACTGACCCATGCGCACCTGTGTGTCTGCTTGGCTGCCTTCCCACCACTTAACACCTTTTCAGAGAGTGGAGACCCGACCCCCACCAGCCACAGTGTAATTGTCTATTTGCTGCATCCGAGAATACACAGAAAGCAGCTTCAGGGTTGCTAATCCCTACCTGTGTGAAAAGCAAACCTACTGTGTAGAGCTTATTTATAATTTTTAATTATATATAAATAGATAATTATACAATTATAATATTCACTTATAATTTTGAGGGATCTTTGGCCTATGAGTACATGGTCAAAATACTTTGTTCAAAAATTTCTTTTTTTTTTTTTGAGACACAGTCTCGCTCTGTTACCAGGCTGGGGTGCAGTGGTGCGATCTCGGCTCACTGCAACCTCCACCTCCCGGGTTTGAGCGATTCTCATGCCTCAGCCTCCCAAGTAGCTGCACCTGCACCTGCAGGCACCTGCCACCATGTCTGGCTAATTTCTGTATTTTTACTAGAGACGGGGTTTCAGCATATTGCCCAGGCTGGTCCCGAATGCCTGACCTCGGGTCATCTACCGACTTTGGTCTCCCAAATTACAGGCATGAGCCACCGTGCCTGGCCTGTTAAAAAATGTCTTATCCTCCCCTTTCCCTTGCATCCAGTGTGCTTATATTATCCATTTGAAATGAAATGAGTGTCGATTCCATTTTGTTTCCCCACCCTTATTGGTTTCAGTTATTAGTTTCTGAGTAGGGGAGACAATAACATGTTCTGAAGTTTGGAGCTACAGAAGGGTTTGCTCACGCAGCGGTCACTCCTGTCTCCCCCTCCTTTCTGCCCTGCCCCACCCACCTCCTGGAGGCAACCAGACATTCTCAATTCTCATTTAGCCTTTCTGTGTTTCTTTTTGCAAAAGTAAAATGATGCATGTATATTATTTTCTTATTTCTCTTTTTTCTCGCCCCAAATAGCCTACTATAATCTTTTGCACTTTGCTTTTTTTCATCACTTAACAACATACATTGAAATCGCTCCGTGTTGGGTCATAGAGACCATCCTCATTCTCTGCGCAGCTGCGTTAAGGCACTCTGTGGCAGTACCTTAGTTTAGCCAACACACGTCTACACAGGAGCATTTAATTTTTTCCGGTATTTCACAACCACCAATTATACTGCATCAAATGACCTTGTGCCTACAAGTCTTCCCATCGTTGGAGGTTTTCTTCAGTGTGAATTCGTAACGTGGAGTTGCTGGGTCACGGAGTTTTATCGGATTGAACTGCCTTCCGCACGGCTGTGCAGCTTGGAGTCGTCAGCCAGTGAGAGGCCACAGCCTCATCAATACTGTAACTGTCACAACACGAGATTGGAGAGGACCTCTCGCTGTAGTTTTAATTTTTATTTCTTATTCCAAATGAAGTTGAACAACTTTTCGTATAACTAAAGATCATTTTGATACATTTTGGGAGAAATTATCTATTCATGTTTCATGTCTTTTGCCCATTTTTCTGTTGAGTTTTTGATGTTTTCCCCCTCAAATATTGAATTTTTTAATATATGGAATATTAGCCATGCATCTGTGATTGTGCAGCACACACCTTCTCCTCGTCTCTCAATTTTCCTTTGCCTTTGTGGTGTTTTGGGCCATGCAGAATGCTATTATTTTCATGTAGTCAAATTAATCTTTTGTTTTGATTCCTAGAAAAATCTTTCCTCATATTCACGGTATGGAGGAATTCACCTGTATTTCCTCTAGTACTTGTTTCATTTTTTACATTCAGATGCCAAATCCACTGGGGTGTATTCTTGTGTATGGTGTGAGGTGTGTGTGCGGGGGAAACCCTAACCCTGTTTCTCCTCTGCTCTCACACCACAACAGCCGTCAACATGGAAGAAGACTTCTGCAACCAAATGTGCAGAGGTTTCCCCACACATCAGGCAGCGGACACCTCTAATTCAGTTCCAGCGCTGCCTGCCCAGAGCTAGTTTCACCTCCTACAGTGTAAGGGGTCCGTCCCCAAGACCACTCCCTCCTTCCCACCAGTGGCAAGTGTGGGCCTCTGGAGCCTCTGACCAACCAGCTTCCAGCTGGAGTTTGATTAATTTGCTGGAGTGGCTCACAGAACCCAGGGAAACACTTATTTACATTACCAGCTTATTATAAAGGGTGTTGCAAAGGATACCCATGAAGAGGCCGAGGGGGAGGGAAGGGGGAGGGGCTTGTCGCTTCCATGTCCTCCCCGGGCAGCACCCTCCAGGACCTTCCATGCGTTCAACTCCAAAAGCTCACTGAACACTGTTCTCGTGGGCTTTTATAGAAGCTTCATGACATCAACACTCCTTCCCCCAGGGTCTACGGTGGGACCCTCTCAGGGGAGGGTCTTAAGACCCACAGTCAGCAAGGTGGGGATGTTAGAGTGAAGGACAGGAGAAGGCGAGAGGCCTCCCCTGTGGCCCAACACACCTGACATTGTAACAAAAGACTAACGAGGGGTAAGGGAGGCATGAGCCAGGAACCATGGATGAAAACCCATTTATATATGTGATAACACCAATATATACCCATTTATATATATCATAACACCAATATATACCCATCTAACGCCACAGTATGGAACCCATTTTAACTTTTTCCAAATAGCTACTGAGTTGTCCCAGCACCATTTATTAAAAAGTCCGACTTTGCTCTAATTATTTGAGATGCCATCTATATTAGTCCATTCTCGCATTGCTGTAAAAAAAAATACCCATAACTGGCTGGGTGCGGTGGCTCATGCCTGTAATCCCAGCATTTTGGGAGGCTGAGGTGGGCTGATCACCCGAGGTCAGGAGTTCAAGATCAGCCTGGTCAACATGGTGAAACCCCATCTCTACTAAAAATACAAAAAATTAGCTGGGCATGGTGGTGGGCGCCTGTAATCCCAGCTACTGGGGAGGCTGAGGCAGGAGAGTCACTTGAACCCGGGAGGCGGAGGTTGTGGTGAGCCGAGATCACCCCATTGTACTCCAGCCTGGGCAATAAAAGCAAACCTCCATCTAAAAAAAAAAAAAAAAAAAAAAGGAAAAGAAAAAAAGAAATACCCATAACTGGGTAATTTATTTAAAAAGAAGTTAATGGGCTCACTTATGCAGGCTCTACAGGCAGGATAGCAGTTTCTGCTTCTGGAAGGCCTCAGGAAACTTACAATCACAGCAGGAGGCAAAAGGAATGCAGGCACATCTTATGTTCCTGGAGCAGGAGGGAGAGAGAGATGCAAGAGGGGCCACACACTTTCAAACAACCAGATCTCATGATAACTTACTCACTCACTCTCATGAGAACAGCACCAAGGGGATGGTGCTAACCCATTCATGAGAAATGCACCCCCATGAGCCAATCATCTCCCACCAGGCCTCATCTCCAACACTGGGGATTACAATTCGATATGAGATTTGGTGGGGACACAGATCCAAACCTTATCATTCTGCCCCTGGCCCCTTCAAATCTCATGTCCTTCTCACATTGCAAAATACAATCATCCCTTCTCAACAGTCCCCTAAAGTCCTAACTCATTCCAGCATTGACTCAAAAGTTCAAAGTCCAAAGTCTCATCTAAGACAACCCTTCCATCTATGAGCCTGTAAAATAAAAAACAAGTTAGTTACTTCCAAGATACAATGGGGATACAAGCATTGGGCAGATACTCCTATTCCAAAGGGGGAAAAGTGGCCAAAAGAAAGGGGCTACAGGCCCCTTGCAAGTCCAAAATCCAGTAGGGCAGTTGTTAAAACTTAAAGCTCCAAAATAATCTCCTTTGACTTCATGTCTCACATCCAGGGCACACTGGTGAAACAGGTGAGCTCCCAAGGCCTTGGACAGCTTCACCACTGTGACTTTGCAGGATTCAGCCCCCACAGCTGCTCTCAAGGGCTGGTGTTAAGTGCTTGTGGCTTTTCCAAGCATACGGTGCAAGCTGTCAGTGGATCTACCATTCTGGGGTCTGGAGAATGATGGCCCTCTTCTTACAGCCTCACTAGGCAGTGCCCCAGTGGGGACTCTGTGTGGGGGCTCCAGCCCCACATTTCCCCTCCACACTGCCCGAATAGAGATTGTCCACATGGCTTCACCCTTGCAGCAGGCTTCTGCCTGGAGACGCAGGCTTTTTCATACATCCTCTGAAATCTAGGCAGAGGCTCCCAAACCTTAACTCTTGCACTGTGTGCAGCTGCAGGCTTAACACCACGTGGAAGCCACCAAGGATTATGGCTTACATTCTCTGAAGCAACAGCCTGAGCTGTAACTGGGCCCCTTTCAGCCACAGCTGGAGCTGAAGTGGCAGGGATGCAGGGAGCAGTGACCCATGGTGTTGGGGCCCTGAACTTGGCCCATGAAACCATTCTTCCCACCTAGGCCTCCAGGCCTGTGATGGGAGGGGCTGCTGCAAAGGTCTCTGAAATGCCTTGGAGACCTTCTCCCCACTGTCTTGGATATTAGTACTTGGCTTCTCTTTACTTATGCAAATTTCTGCAGCTTGCTTGCATTCCAGCCCTGAAAATAGGCTTTTCTTTCCTACCACAGGGCCAGGCTGCAAATTTTCCAAACTTTTATGTTCTGCGTCCCTTTTAAATATAAATTCAAGTTTTAGGTCATTTCTTTGCTCACACATCTGAGCATAGACAGTTAGAAGCACCCAGGTCACATCTTGAATGCTTTGCTGCTTAGAAATTTCTTCCACCCGATACGCAGAATCATCTCCCTCAAGTTCAAAATTCCACAGATCTCTAGGGCAGGGGCACAATGCTGCCAGTTTCTTTGTTAAAGCATAGCAAAAGTGGCCTTTGCTCCAGTTCCCAGCAAGTTCCTCATCTCCATCTGAGACCTTCTCAGCCTGGACTTCACTGTCTATATCACTATCAGCATTTTGGTCACAACAATTTAACAAATCTCTAGGAAGTTCCGAATTTTGCCACATCTTCCTGTCTTCTTTTGAGCCCTTCACACTCTTCCAATTTCTGCCTGTTACCCAGTTCCAAAGCTGCTTCCACAAAGCTGCTTCCACATTTTCATGTATCTTTATAGCAATGCCCCACTTCTTGGTACCAATTTTCGGTATTAGTCCATTCTCACACTGCTATAAAGAAATGCCCATAACTGAGTAATTTATGAAGAAAAGAGGTTTAATTGGCTCATGGTTCCACAGGCTATAGAGGAAGCATAGTGGCTTCTGCTTCTGGGGAGGCCGCAGGAAATTTACAATCACAGCGGAAGGCGAAAGGGACGCAGGCACATCTTCCATGGCCGGAGCAGGAGGAAGAGAGAGATGGGGGAGAGGCCACACGCTTTTAAACAACCAGATCTCATAACTCACTCACTCACTATCACGAGAAAAATGCTGAGGGGATGGTGCTAAACCATTCGTGAGAACCCCGCCCCCATTGTCCAATCACCTCAAACACTAGGGCTTACAATTTGACATGAGATTTGGTGGGGACACAGATCCAAACCATATCACCATCTTTATTTAGAAACATAAATTTCCATAAGTGCTTGGTGCCCTGTTTTATTCTGAGCTTTCTGTTCTGCTCCACTGGCCTGTTCTCTGTGCACTGGTGTCTCACCGTTTCCGTCACAGAGCTAATGTAGGCTGCAGCTTCTCCACCAGCCCCCTTGTAGGGAGTTTTTTTCTGTGTTTCCTGACTGTTCTTGCTTGTTTGTTTTTCCATATGAATTTTAGTATCTATTTGTCTACATCAATAGAAAAGTTGGTGTTTTTACTGGGATTGCACTAAATTTATAAAGTGTGTGTGGAAAACGTTCAATGGTGTGGAGCCATCCTATCCAAGAGCAAGGGCATCCATCCATTTAATGACCTCATCCTCGTGTCTTCCAGTGTTTTAAGGTTTTCTCATATAAGATTTGCACATTTCTTGTTACACATTCCTAAGTAGTCTCCTCTGTTGTTTTAAATGGAGAGCTGTGAGTTTTAGCTGTTGAAAATTATTTAAATGGAAAACAACCTTTCTTTATTAGCATTTGTAAAACTATCCTGTAGGGAGAGCCTCTGATGAAAAGCATATGAAAAGTAGGTCAGTGAAGTCAGAGGGCTGGCCTCTAGCCCTGGCTCCAGTATATACTTGTGTGTAATCCCCAGGAAAGCTGTGGTGTCTCTGGGCCACAGTTTACCCACCTGTAAAATGGGGATGCAGTGTCTATTCTGGTGGATGGTTGAGAAAATCAAGTGGAAGACACAAAGTGCCACAGGAAGTGGGTGATATGGTTGGGCTGTGTCCCCACCCAAATCTCATCTTGAATTGTTGCTCCCACAATTCTCATGTATTGTGGGAAGGACCCAGTGGGAGGTAATTGAATCATGAGGGCAGATTTTTCCTGTGCTGTTACCATGATAGTGATAGACGCAGGAGGCAGATAATGGGGAGGGTTCCTGGAGAATCTCCAATCTGCCTGTGCACTGGAAGAATGGGGTGGAGCCACAGCAAATTCACATCTTGTGCAAGAGGGAGGAGCCTGGCCTCTTCAGCTCCTGTGTGGTGGCCTGGAACTCAATCTGCAAGATGGGAGCCTCCTGGAAGGATGCCCTCCTGCTTTGCTGAGAGTTTTTTTCCTTTTTTTGTTTTTGCCCAATAAATTCCATTCCCCTCACCCTTTAGTACGTCTGCATGCCTAACTTGTCCTGGTCATGACACAAGAACCCAGATTTAGCTGAACTAGGAGCAAAATTCTGCATCAATAGTGAATAAGTCTCATGAGATCTGATGGTTTTATAAAGGGCAGTTCCTCTGCACAGGCTCTCCTGCCTGCCACCATGTAAGATGCGCCTTTGCTCCTCCTTTGCCTTCTGCCATGATTGTGAGGCCTCCCCAGCCATGTGGAACTGTGAGTCCATTAAACCTCTTTTCTGTTATAAATTACCCAGTCTCGGGTATGTCTTTATTAGCAGCATAGGAATGGACTAATACAGTAAATTGGTACTGCAGAGAGTGGGGTGCTGCTGTAAGGATACCCAAAAATGTGGAAGCGACTTTGGAACTGGGTTACAGGCAGAGGTTGGAACAGTTTGGAGGGCTCAGAAGAAGACAGGAAAATGTGGGAAAGTTTGGAACTTCCTGGTGACTTGTTGAATGGCTTTGACCAAAATGCTGATACTAACACGGACAATAAGGTGGTCTCCAGGCTGTGGTGGTCTCAGATGGAGAAGAGATGAGGAACTTCTTGGGAACTGGAGCAAAGGCAACTCTTGCTATGTTTTAGCAAAGAGACTGGCGGCACTTTGCTGCTGCTCTAGAGGTCTGTGGAACTTTGAACTTCAGAGAGATGATTTAGGGTATTTGGCAGAAGAATTTTCTAAGCAGCAAAGTGTTTGAGAGATGACAGAGCGTAAAAGTTTGGAAAATTTACAGCCTGACAATGGTAGAAAAGAAAAACCCATTTTCTGGGGAGAAATTCAAGCCAGCTGCAGAAATTTGCATAAGTAGCGAGGAGCCAAATGTTAATCGCCAAGACAATAGGGAGAATATCTCCAGGGCATGTCAGAGACCTTTGTGGTAGCCCCTCCCATCACAGGCCCAGAGGCCTAGGAGGGAAAAATGCATTCATGGACTGGGCCCAGGGCTCCCCCCCTGCAGTGTGCAGCCTTGGGACATGGTGCCCTGGGTCCCAGCTGCTTCAACTCCAGCCATGGCTAAAAGGGGACAAGGTACAGCTCAGGCCATTGCTTCAGAGGGTGCAAGCCCAAGCCTTGGCAGCTTCCACATGGTGTTGGGTGCACAGGAGACAAGAATTAAGGTTTGGGAACCTCTGCCTACATTTCAGAGGACGTATGGAAATGCCTAGATGTCCAGGCAGAGGAGTGCTGCAGTGGCAGAGCCCTCATGCAGAACCTCTGCTTGGGCAGTGTGGAAGGGAAATGTGGGGTCTGAGCCCCCACACAGAGTCCCCACTGGGGCGCTGCCTAGTGTGAGAAGAGGGCCATCATCCTCCAGACCCCAGAATGGTAGATCCACTGACAGCTTGCACCATGAACCTGGAAAAGTCACAGACACTCAATGCCAGCCCATGGAGGCAGCCAGGAGGGAGGCTGTACCCTGCAAAGCCACAGGGGTGGAGCTGCCCAAGACCATGGAAACCCACCTCTTTCATCAGCATGACCTGGATGTGAGAAATGGAGTCAAAGGAGATTATTTTGGAATTTTAAGGTTTAATGACTGCCCTAATAGATTTTGGACTTGCTTTGTCTCAGATGAGACTTTGGACTGTGGACTTTTAAGTTAATGCTGAAATAAGTGAAGACTTTGGGAGACTGATGGGAAGGCATGATTGGCTTTGAAATGTGAGGACGTGAGCAGGGTCAGGAGTGGAATGATATAGTTTGGCTGTGTCCCCACCCAAATCTCATCTTGAATTGTATCTCCCATAATTCCCACGTTGTGGGAGGGACTCAGTGAGAGGTAATTGAATTATGGGGGGTGAGTGTTTCCGGTGCGGTTCTCGTGATAGTGCATAAGTCTCATAAGATCTGATGGTTTTAAAAAGGGCAGTTCCTCTGCGCAGGTTCTCTTGCCTGCCACCATGTAAGATGTTCCTTTGCTCCACCTTTGCCTTCTGCCATGATTGTGAGGCCTCACAGACATGTGGAACTGTGAGCCCATTAAACCTCTTTTCTGTTATAAATTACCCAGTCTCGAGTATGTCTTTATTAGCAGCCTGAGAACAGATGAATACAGTGGGTTATTCAGGTTATCTCCTGAAATATTCACTTCCAGGCCCTTGGAAAAGCTGAGCTGCACATCATGTGATGGTTAGAGGTGTCTAATGGTCATTAGAGGACACAGAGTGGTGCCACCCTGTGTCCACTGAATGAACTGCCCACAACAGGCCCTCCCAGCGCCTCCCCTGCCAGGCTCAGACTCATCATCTTGGGAAGGACAATGTGTCCCACACGGCCCTTTCCTTGGGGCCTTCCTCACCGTCTGTCTTGGATGTAGCCTCAGCCATCAGTGCCAGTGTTCCTGGGATGCTTGGCAAGGGCAGGGTCCTGGGTTGCACCCAGAACAGGGATCAGAACTGCAGGTGACGCACCTTGGAGTCTGCAGCACTCCAAGGCCAGCTGGTTCCTGCACATTCCAGGCTCCCAGAGCCAAGGCCGCTGCCTGAGCAGTGGAGAGAGGTGTTGAGACCAGTCATGGAAGCAACGTCCAGAATGTACCCTGGAAGGGCAGGGGCTGGCAGCAGGGACTTTCTGGGAGAGGATCCCTGACTGCAATGAGGGCCGTGGGGTGGACCAGAAAGGATGCATCTCCTCGTGCTGCCACAGCACGGGTGGCTTCCTGTGTTTCTGAGCTTGGACAGGAACAGACTCTCTCAGGATGGACTCTGTGTCTGGCATCTCCTGCTTGGTGTAAGGTCCCTGAGGCAACCCAAGTTGATGTGTGTCTGAGCAGGCTGTTCATTCCCATTGCTGTGGCGCATCCCAGTGCACAGACACTCCACATTTTACTCTCTCACTCATTTTGGGTGGCCTGTGGAGTGGAGATGTCATGAGGAGGGTGCTATGAATGTCCCAGTGGATGTTTCCGGTGCACACACATTCACAGTTCTCTTGACCACGTCTGGAAGTAGAAACTACAAGGTCACAGACATGCAGATACTCAGCTTCAGGAGACACCACTCATCTTCCAGAGGAGCTATTCACTTCCAGCAGCCATCATTGGAAGTTCTATTTGCTCCACATCCTCTGTCCACAGGCCACCTCTGCCTGTTTCGTTTCAGCTGTCTGGCGGCCAGGCAGCAGTTCCACGCTGTGGTTTAAATTTGCATGTTTGTTGGTAATGAGGTCGAACACCTTTGTGTATGCTTGTTGCCCACTGATTTCTCATGTCTTCTGAAGAGTCTGAGCAAGTCTTTTTCTCATTGGTCTCTTGGGCTGTCTTCTTATTTGCACATTCTAGAATGAGGCTCTGTGTCAGACAAGTGTACTGTGAATATTTTGTCTTTCTAGTTCTTGATTTTATACTTGTTTATCAACTTCGTTTATGGTTAGTGTTTTTGTGACCTCGGTATCACTCTTTGCCCACTGCAAGCTCTGGAAGCTCTTCTCCAATGTTTACTTCTAGAAGCTCATTGTCTTACTTTTGACATGCAGATCTAAAATCCATCTGGAATTGGCTTTTTTTTTGTATAGGGTGTGAGGTAGTGTTTTGTTTTGTTTTGTCAGAATGAAACAGAACAAAAAACAGAAAAGGACCCCCAAAAAGGAAATTTAACAAAGTATCAGCACTGGTTATCTTTGGATGGTAGAAAAATGAGTGATTCTCATTTTTCTTCCCTGGAGTTATGAATTTTTACTTTTTGGGAAAGTGTTATGATGCTTTCCTAGGGTGATAGTTTTGACAGACTTCACTCTAACATCACTTTTCTCGGCATTGTAACAAATCCATTCTGACCATTGGAAAAGAAATTGTCCACTTTTGTACCAGCCATCTGATGGGCCCACTCCCTCTGGCTGAGTCTGTTTTCCCAGTAGAGGAAGCTCTCATGGGCTTGAATTCCAGGACAGTCATTCACTAATTCTTAAGAGGAAAAAGAATACTTCTGTGGTGGACACAGAAGTAGTCCAATTTCAAATACTGGACTTTCAAATGAAGTTCAAAGTTTCCTGTATCTGAATCTGTCCAAATGACACTTGGAAATTTTCAAAAACACATTTTTTAAGAATTAGTCCTTTCTGTTTTCTCTATTTGATCCTGCTTCTCCCATGGGAATCTCTTGGTCAACGAAATTCTTCTCCAGCTCCTGCTGACTCTGTGCTCTCCCACTCTGTCCAGCTCTGTCTCGTTGTGATCTGTACTATGCCCCCAAACTCCCTTTTTTTTTTTTTGCTTGTGAAAAAAGCCCTGGCTGATCTGTTATTCAATCTTGAAAACAAACAAAAATAAAAAATGAACCAGTCTCTGACTATAAGGCAAGATTGGAAGTGACCGTGCTGAGTCCAGGAAATGCTTGCCCCATTCTGCAGTGGGCTCCGCCCTAACTCAGTGATCAAGCCAAAACCTCGAGCTGGGTTGGAAAAGTGGTGATGCAGCCAAATTAGCTTCTCAAAGATGCCTTCTGGCATAGGACTGTTTTCAGCTGGTTATTTTGAAATGCTTTGTAAGAACAGTTTACATCAATAAATGAAACTTCATTTCTTTTGTTTTTGTTTTTGGAGACAGGGTCTCACTCTGTCACCCAGGCTGGAGTGCAGTGGTGTGATCGCAGATGACTGCAGCCTTGAATTCTTGGAGTCAATCAGTACTCCCACCTCAGCCTCCCAAGTAGCTCGGGCTACAGGTATGCACCACCACGCCTGGCTAATGTTTGTATTTTTTGTAGAGATGGGCTTTCACTATGTTGCCCAGGCTGGTCTCCAACTCCTGAACTCAAGTGATCTGCCTGCCTCAGCCTCTCAAAGTGCTGGGATTACAGGAGTGAGCCACCACCCAGCTGAAACCTCCATTTAAAGGGCATCTCTGTCTTTGCATTGGGAAGAGAAGGGGAACGAAGTTACTAGAAACTCTTACACTGGAGGCAGTGTTGGCTTGACTCTCCATAGCAAGCCTTACCTTTGTTTAGGTGTTTTTCTGTCCACCTTATCTTAACTGGGCCTTTTGATTTTTCAAGGACGAAGTACTTTATTACTCACAGCAATACCAGTAGCCAGAATGTTGGCATTTTTTTCTAACAGAGTATCAGCATACTTTTCACACCAGTTTCCGAGCCCCGTTTCCCCAACAGTGACACAGAGTGGGCCCAGTGGCATCTGCACACACCGTGGAGTGCATTGCAGGAGAGGAACCCTGAGCTCAGGGAACGTGAATCTTTTATAATGGACAGTAAGCATGCCTGATCTTTGCTTTGGAGGGAGAAAACGTCTTTACCTTCAGGATTAGGGTGTAAGCAACCTGCCCTTTGATCTAGAAGGACATATTATCAAGGCTGTCACAAAACAACACCCTTGGAAAGATGGTCTAGAACAATCAGTGCCTCTGTCCATGAGATGAGCAGGAATGTCAGAGACAGAGAGTTGGGTCCCAGCCTCATCCAGTCCTCATTGCAAATCGTCTTGGCCACTGACACGTTTTCTGGTGAGTGTGCCACTTGATATGGTGTGAAGGTTTTGTCGCCTCCAAATCTCATGTGAAAATGTGTTTCACAGTGTTGCAGGTGGGCCCCGGGGGGAGGTATTGGATCATGGGGTGGATGTCTCACGAATAGCCTAGAGCCATCTTCTTGGCAACGAGCACGTTCTCACTCAGTTAGTTCCCATGAGAGCTTGTTGTTTAAAGGAGCCTGGCTCCTCTGCCCACTCTGTCCCTTGCTCCTGCTCTTGCCATGGGATGTGCCTGCTTCCATGGCCACTTTCTGCAATGACTATCACTTCCCAAGGCTTCCCCAGAAGCAGACACTGGGGCCATGCTTGTGCAGCCTACAAAACCGTGAGCCAAATAAACCTCTTTTCTTTATAAATTATCCAACCCCAGGTATTTCTTTATAGCAGTGCAAACAGCCTAACACGCCTGTCCATCAGCCACTCTCATTACTCCCACTGATAGAGGCTATCTTTCCTTCATGGACCTTCTTGCTGTTTGTTTTACTGTTTTGCACCAAGCACGTGTGGGTGTGTTTGTGACATCATCCCTCTGCCCCTGACCTCCCCATTTAAGGGTTTGTAATTAAATTGCACCCACCTGGATAAGCCAGAGTTACCTGTTTATTTTCATGTCAACTGAGTAGAAACCTTAATTAATTGGCAACATTAATACCCCCTTGCTATGGAATATGATGTATTCATGGGTTCTGGGGTTTAGGATTTGCACATCTTTTGGGGGCCATGATTCTGCCTTCTACATAGATCACATCAGACAAAAAGCATCAAAGCTGTTCAAGACTTGACAATGCAGTCACCAGCTATTAGATCCACATAGAGCAGGTGGCAGGTAGAGAATACACTTCTACTCAAGCAGACGTGGAAGACTTACAAAAAGAGACCATTGAATTAGGTCATAAAAGATGCCTCAGTAAACCCCAAAGGATCCGTGTCATGGAGATTATGAATTCATACCATGATGCAAAACATTTGGAAATGAATATTCAAAGGATACCTGAGAGAATGTCATGTGTTTGGACATTTAATAACATTTTACTAAGTAACCTTTGGATAAGTAGAACTCTTGAGGGAATGAAAAAACTCTTTAGAATTGAATAATAATGATAATACCATATGTCAAAAGTCACAGGACACAGTTAAGAGTACCCAGAAATATACAGTCATAAATAATTTTTCAATAGGACGGGCGTGGGGGCTCACACTTGTAATCCCAGGTGACTACAGGAGGCCAAGGTGGAGGATCGTTTGAGCCTAGGAATTGCAGACCAACCCGGGCAACAAAGCAAGACCCTGCTTCTACAATAAATGAAAAAATAAATTAGCTGGGTGTGGTGGTGCGCGCTTGTAGAGAGTAAAAGGTTTCCTCTTCAAAGTTCCCCTTCTTGTTAAAGAATACATCATAAGTGTTAGAAATAATAGTTTCTTTTAAAGACTTTCTTCAAGTCTCCTTGCTTTGTGCTAATAACTCTTTGTTAAGCCCTATCCCATGTAATTGTTGGACATGCTCACAGACACGTTCCAGCTCACAGCCTATGCCCCTTCCTTATTTGGAAATGTTATTGCTTCCTTAGACCTTTCCTAATTACCTATTTAGGAAAGTTTCAGGTTATTAGCAAATCAGGTATCAGTTTAAGACTGTGAGGCCCAGCTCCAGCCAATGGATGCAGGACACAACAGTATGGACGACCCAAATGCTTAAGGGTTAACTATGTCTGCCTTTCCTTTGCTTAGGTGAGCTCTCGCGATCATTCCATCTGTGACTGAGCACCCTTTCTGCAGAAAGTAAAGATGGCCTTGCTGAGAGATCTTTTGTGTCTGTGCTGACTTTTCTTCGCAGCACCGATTATCTATTTCTAACAATTTTGGTATTTCTAACAGCACTTGTAGTCCCAGCTACTTACGAGGCGGGGATGGGAGGGTTGCTTGAGTCTAGGAGTTTGAGGCTTCAGTGAGCTATGACAGCACCACTGCACTCCAGCCTGGGGAACAGAGCAAGACCTTCTTTCAAAAAAAAAAGAAAAGAACAGAAATAGAACTAATCATACAAATGAAGTAATTGGAAAAAACAGCAATGTAACAAAATGATCCCAAATTAATAAGAAAAAGGGGAATGACAAAGATACTGGCAGAAATCAATGAAATAGAGAACAATAAAATAATATGAGTAGCAAAAACCAAGGATCATACTTTCAAAAGATATACTGATTTTGACAATATTGAGCAAAAAAAGAGGAAAATATAAATAAAAATAGAGACTGAAAATACAGAAATAACTGCAGACAGAGGGATCAAAGAAATCACAAGAACATTATGAGCAGCTGCATTCAGAAAGTTTGAATTCCCAGATCGTTTCAAGAAAAAACAAAATGCCAGAGCTGACCCCGGAAGAGGCCAGCACGCGCCTGCCCCAGGCTTCCCAGGTAGACTGTGCCAAACTCAAGGAACTGCTCAAGCTTAACTTAGACAAACTGTCCCAGAACCTAGAGAAGGGGCAAAAGGCTGGTATAAGCCAATTCCAAAACCAGCTAAAGATAATTCGAGCTTTTGCCTGCTCAGCTGCTGGGTGCTGTTCCCAGACCAAACCGAGGGTGGGGCTGCTTGTTCTCTCGGCCCAGTAACGAGACGCAGATGAACTGGGAGAGGAGTGAGTTAACCGGTTACAGGGAGAAGGGCTGGAAATTATAGCCAGACCAACGTTTTCCAGAGCTTGTGTGCCTTCTAAGCTCTGTGTCTGCGTGTAAGTGTGCACTCATCCAAAGACATAAGTGATGAACTTCTCATCTATCACTAAGGCCTGAGTCCTGAAGACCTTCCTCTGGAGCCTCAGTGGATTTACTGACTCTAACTGGGTCCAGGTGCTGGGGTGATCACCCTTATCTTGCCCTCTGCTAAATCACGGAGGTTTAGGGAGCTCCTTTAGTTTCCAAGGAAGCTCGTTTGTGGAGGTCTGGGGAGTTTCTTCAGACCCCAGTAAAACCTGTTTAATCCTAAACAGGTCCTGTTAAGAATTCCTTCATTATCTTGTCATGCTTCAAGGCCCTGGAGAGGCCTGGGCAAGACTCTCAGGGGATGTCTTTTACAGTCCAGCCTTTGCATAAGGGCGCCGGCTCTATCAGCTTTTCATATGTATCCTCATCCCTCAGTCGGTGTGGAAACAGTTGTTCCGGGGGCCTGCGTGAGTGAGACCTGGCCTGCCTCGGTACCATTCCCGGTGCGCTTGGCACAAAACAATGAAACAAACAGCAGGCCCATGAAGGAAAATATCCTAAATAAAATATTAGCTTGCCAAACCCAACCACACATGATCAAGCAACGCTTGTCTGTGAATGTGACGTGCATGCATTGGGAGGTCTGTCATGTAGCTCACCATAGTCACAGGCTAAACGGAGAAAAACATCTCGGCCAATGCAGAAAGCACATCCCACGAGGTTCAACACCCCTTAGTGATACAAACTCTTAGCAAAGTGAGGACAGAGGGAAAATTGCCTAATTTCAAGTTTTATTACTGGATGTCCTGGCTGTGGGATATGACAAGGTTTCTCTTCAAATAGCCTGATCAATCTTTTAATTCATAGTACCCCCCACACTTTTTTTTTCCTTTTTCCTTTCTGCCTTTGTTAGATGCCCAGGCATGCCACAGTACCAGGCATTATCAGTACCAGCTCACATTCCTGTCCTTATTTGGAAAGAGGACTAACTTTCTAGCTCACTACAGACACCCCTTCCCCTTTCCTCTTTTACTTGCTCACCTTATCTAAAAAAATTCAAATGTTCAGCCAACCGGGATTAGATTGTACGACCCGACCCCGGCCAATGGGGAAAGGGCACAGGGGCAGGGGCAGGACTTGTGTCAGGAAGAAAGGTTCTCGTGCCCCTTTGTTCAGATGTGCTTTCATGGCAACTGGCCAAGGAGGCGGCCCTCTGCGCAGAAGTAAAACTGCTTTGCTAAGAATCCTTTGTTTGAGTGTTCAATTTCCTTAGGATTTTGAGTGTTATTCCTACCATGGCTGAGTGTAGAAAGAGAAAGAAAGAAATGCAAAGATTGGAAGGGAAGAGAGACGGCTGTCATCTGCAGGTGACATAATCCAGCCACAGAAACCATCAGAATCACCAGCCAAAGACAATTTAGCAAAGTTGCCAGATACAAGATGAAATTAAAAATCAATAGCTTGGGATTCAGCCCGGAGATGTGTCGAGCTGGAAGGAACAGTACAGTAACAAGAGAAAACTCGAGATGGAGCAGGGCCCCAAACACAGAAGTCGAGGGAAATCTTGAGTCCCTTCAGGCGAAATTCCAGGCACGTCGCTGGCTTTAAAAAACACCATGGAATACTATGCAGCCATAAAAAATGATGAGTTCATGTCCTTTGTAGGGACATGGATGAAGCTGGAAACCATCATTCTCAGCAAACTATCACAAGGACAAGAAATCAAACACAGCATGTTCTCACTCATAGGTGGGAATTGAACAATGATGGACACAGGAAGGGGAACATCACACACCGGGGACTGTTGTGGGGTGGGGGGAGGGGGGAGGGATAGCATTAGGAGATATATACCTAATGCCAGATGACGAGTTAATGGGTGCAGCACACCAGCATGGCACATGTATACATATGTAACAAACTTGCACGTTGTGCACATGTACCCTAAAACTTAAAGTATAATAATAATAAAATTAAAAAAAAAAAAGTCAGTGAGCAACCTGACAAGCAAGAAGGTCAGAACAGCTTAAAGCAACAGCCAAGGAGGTGAGAGACCGAATGCTCGGCTCCCCAGAGAAACAAAAGATCCCGTCACTCACAGACATCAGACAGGGTGGGGGTGCTGAGGACTGAACTGGGACCACCATTCTCTGTCCTCAATTTCCTCCGGAGGGGCCTGGAGGAAGTCACGCCCATGGGCCAGAGCTAACATTCCTTTCTGATGGCCCTGGGTTTTCAGGTAAAGTTTCCTTCCCTTCCTTAACCAATGACGAATCAGAGAATATGACCTGTAGCCCCCGGCTTCGAGACGTCCCACCCTTTAGGGGAAGCCAATGGGCAGCCCCAGGTATTGATCTCTGGCTTTGCCCTTGACCTCTGTCTCCTGCTTTTAGTAACCCTGAGCCGGAAGCCATCAGAGAGTGCAAGTCTTAAGCACGGGTTGCCCGGTTCTCCTTGCCTGGCGCCCTGCACTGAACGCCTCGCTTTCTATCGCTGCAAATCCCCATGTCGGGGCTCGGTTTTCTGTGCTGGGCAGGCTGACCCCAGTTCCATTCAGTAACAAACTGTGCAAACTGCAGATTAACAACTTTTCTTGAGCCCGTCAGAGAACCGAGGTCACAGGACAAATCTCTAGCCCGAAATCCAGAGACAGGCACCTGCAGGGTCCTGGCATTTTCTTACCTGAAATCCAGAGACAGGCACCTGCAGGGTCCTGGCATTTTCTTACCTGAAGGCCACAACAGAGGGCAAGATGGTTGAACTGGAAATTTTATAACAAACTGCTGAAGGCTGTGAGCTTCAGGGAAGTGTGGAGCCCCTGGGAGCCGCAGACAGAGGGAAGTTCCATCTTTTTGCAGACTCCGCCTCCAGGAACCCCGCTAGGTGCCCATGGGGAAGACAGGGCGAACTCCAAGAGAGGTTTCGCCCCTGGTGCTGCCTGGGGAGGGACGCCCAGACCACCTCCCACCTCAGGAGGGAGCCTTAATCTTCAGGATGCTGTGAAGGGCGGTTAGAGGGGATGGAGAGAAAGCAGCTCTGCCCCCGGGGCAGGTGTGTTCAGGCCCAGGCTACACCTCGGGGAGGGCCCGGTTACTTCTAGAAGCTGAGTCAGGGGCTGGGTATTTTCTGTTTCTTGACGAAAAAACATAATTGTGTGTCTTACAATTATGCATTATATCAGGTACTTAGGTTCTCTGTACTTGTGTGTATCTTTGTCATCTTTCATGGTAAGAATTTAAGTGAGTTATTCAATATGGAAACAGAGTAAGAATATAATTAACAAAGATTGTGAAGGAGGGGCAGGCATGGTGGGGAGTGGAGAGCTAACTCCTCATCTGTCCTGGCAGGAAACAGCAGGAGAGGTGGGGTCAGACCCAACAACAGCTGCGAGCTTTTCTGTACTGACGAGTCTCCTCCCCCAGCCGCCCTCCCTTGAGGAGGAGCCACAGCACCCCGGAGGAGGCAGAGCCAGAGGTGGCCGCGGCGGGAGGCTGCCACGGGGCAGTGTGAACAGGGCTGGAGGGAGGGCGGCGGGCAGGAGGGGTGTGTGTGCGAGGCCAGGCCTGGGGCAATCTCCGCCCTGAGGACAGGTTTCGCTCAGGAGGTAATAGTATTTGTGCTTTGTAAAAGGCCACTCTGGAGAAGGAGGGTGGCTGTGTTGCGGTGGAGAAGGTGGGTGCATGGCTGCTCTGGACACAGCATGGGACCCTGGAAAGGGCTCAAACCCTCCTGGGGGCTGGAACAGGGCCGGGGTCTTTTGGACAAGCCCTGCCTGTTGTCCTGGGCAAGGTCCCCAACCCAGTGCCCTGGTGCACCCTTCACTTGCTGGTGCCCCCAAGGCCACCCCTCCCCGGAGTCACAGGTCACAGTTTCCGCAGGACACACAGGGGTGAGGTGGCACCTGACAGCCTCAGGGACCCACAGGAGGCATCTCATAAAGGCACGTAGTCCAGGTCTTCCTCGTAATCCGTAGACGTGAAAGCTCGGGGGGAATCCGGCACTCCGACCACTCGCTGCCATTCCCAGGTGGGTGCGTCACCGCCGCCCACTCACAGCATGGCAGACGCCGGCGGTGGTCGCATCCCGGCCCATCAGGCCCAGGCTGGGAGCATGGCCCTGTGGGTACTGAGGGTACCCCCGTGCCCACCTGTGGGTCAGTGCCCGTGCAGAGGCACCTGGAAGTGTCCTTGTCAAAAAGAGAACGGAATCGACAAAGCTTCTGTGACCACCTCCCACCTGTGGGGATTCCGGGGGCCAAGGAGTGAGGTCGGCGTCATGCCAGGAGGCGTTGGGGTGGACGCCTGGGCTCCTCAACAAGCGTCACGTGACGACACAGGGCACCGGGAGGGGCTGGTGCGCGACGGTCGGAGGGGCAGACAGGTCTGCTCAGGGGTGGTGCTGCCTTCGGGAATCCTCACAGCCAGGCGCTGCTTTTTCTTTTTTTTTGAGACAGGGTCTCTGTCGCCCGGGCTGGAGTGCAGTGGCGCAATCTTGGCTCACTGCAGCCTCAACCTCCTGGGCTCAAGCGATCCTCCCACCTCCTCAGCCTCGAGAGCAGCTGGGACTACTGGCATGCGCCACCACGCCCAGCTAATTTTTGTATTTTTAGTAGAGACGGGGTTTTGCCACGTCGGCCAGGCTGGTCTCCAATTCCTGGGCTCAAGGGATCCGCTCACCTTGGCCTCCCAAAGTGCTGGGATGACAGGCATGAGCCACCGCGCCCGGCCCAGATGCTTCTGCTGGAACATTTGCTTTTCTCAAAATGTCCTAGAGTGTGTTTTTTCTTACTGTGTAGCTCTGCACTTAATAGAGGTGTATCCAACTTCTCCAAATTAGAAGACAATCCCCATGGGAGGTAAAGAGAAGTTATTCTCTGGGTGACGCTGAACGAAGCCGACAAAGCAGCCGGCACTTGGCATGAAGTGGGCGAAGAGCACACGCCCACGTGGGGTGTGTTTCAGGTCTCGCCACAGCCACACGTCCTTTCATCAACCAACAAACCTCTTCTTAATCCTTTTAGCATGACGTTTTTTACTCCTGTCAAAGTAGTTTTTATATATTTTCATAACGTTGTACATTCAAGGATTGAAAGTGGAAATTGTTATTTGACGTATTTCATGGTGCAGGAAAACTCATCATGAACCTTTACCTCAGAGAAACATGAAATCATCCCAGGTAAGCCACGGAGCTTGTCCTCGGCTCCTGACAAGCATCAGCCCAACGGCCAACACCAAGTGCGGCTCCCAGCACGTCCGGGCTGTGCCTGCGGCGAGCGGCTCCTCCCTCCCTGTCCTCCGGAGGCGGTGAGTCTCCACGCTGCCTCGTCTCCTCATCCTAGAGTCAAGGTGCTCTTCCAAAGCAGGATGGACGGGGGCCCGGGCAGGGCTGAGAACTGTGCTTCCCGACCTCCCGGTGGAGTCTGCCTTTCCCCAGGTCTCACCCTGTGCTCTTCTGTGGTTCCGGGGTTGACTGAGGACGTGAGATCATCAACATCCACAGGAACCTGGTGGCGACCTCAGGGAGCTGCTCTCTGTCGAGCTGTTGACGTGCTGGGCTTTTTCCCAACTACGCTTGGTCTTATCAGTAGAAACACCTGAAAATGCAGCCCCGCCCCCGTCAACCTGAAATCCACCCATGCAACTCTGGGTAAGAGGAGCCCCTCCCACAGGCCTCCTTCCTCCACCTTCCCCGTGTCCGTCAACACACCGCACAGCCTGCATCACGGGCCTTAGCCACGTGGAGGCAAATATTGGTCCCCGGAGAGGGCCTCACTCCCTCAGATCCTCAGAGTCGGAGGTGAACTCCCATGGCTGAGCTGCAGGGTGCCTTGGATTTCCACGAGTCCAAACCCTGAGCAATTATGAGGCCGGCCAGTCCCGCGACGTTATCCTCTGTTTTATAAAACTGCCGGCACTGGTGCTAAGTGATGTCCACCAGGAATAAGAGGTGACCACTGACCGGATGTCGCCACAGTTCCTGAGAACAGTTTATTCGTCTACTAAATATTAGAATATCTATTACATTAATTTTAAAAAATGAAAGCTCCTGCCTCGTGAGATTTTTACATCAACCATGAGATTCTTTGAAAGCCTTCGAGTTCACGGGCCAGCACTTCTGTGACGGCGTTTACTTAGACAAACATTCCCACCAAGTACAATTTCAAAAGCTGAATTTTAAAAAATCTGTTGTGATGCTTGAGGGCTTCTGCAGCAGCCTCAGGAGAGGGGCTAGGGTCCTGGAGAGAGGAGAGGCCCGTGAGGTGCGGCGGCAGACCCGGAGTACCGTGTACCACTGGCTCGCTCAGCCAGGCATCTGCAGCTCGTGAACCTCGTGCAACAGAAGGCTATGAAGACCAGCAGAAAACTGCTCAAAGCTGGACAGAGCTCTGGTCTAAGGGCGCTGGGCAGATGACAAGTCAAGTTCAAAACCCACCCAGGAGGAAGGACCAGTGGACACCCAGAGGCAGCCCTGGGCACTCTGCCCTAAGCGGGGGTGACCTGGGAGCAGAGTAAGCCTCACAAAGTCCGACCCAACTTCAGTGAGATGAAGTTGATCCATCCCAATGCGAGCCGGTGGGTTGGACAAAGAGTCTCCGGAGGAAGATGGATCATCCAGAGCCCAGCCTCTGTTCAGGAGATAGGCAAAGAGCGGCCTTGCCGGCTTTAGGATATGCGGGTCGTGGAGGAGAATGAAGTTCAAACGGTTCAGCACGAAAGCCGGTTGGTGGGAAGTTCCCTCAGTCCTCAGCCATGTGCCTCTGTCAGCAAGCAATGGAATTCCCACTGTGGCCACAGGAGAACCCTCTCCCCTGGGAATGGGCCGGTAGTGCTGAGCACACCATCACACAGGCAGTGGGTGGGGAGGGCCACACCTGCAGCTCCATGGAGCAGACGCACCCTGCTGGGACCACGGGCTCCGTACAGCTCAGTACACCTGCTGCATCTGCTGTGTCTTGTCCTCATACACACTGGCAGTTCCGGATGAAATGGCGGCAAATCTGCACTCATGCACGGCACGCCAAATGGCATGAAGAGACAAATATCAATACTCCAGTGACAGAGCTCCCTCCCCACATCCCTACATATGTGAATACAGTGGTACGTAACTGGAGTACTATTAGGCAGTTGGAGTTTAAAAACCCATCTGAGCACAGGCGTGGTGGTTCACGCCTGTAATCCCAGCACTTTGGGAAGCCGAGGCAGGTGGATCACGAGGTCAGGAGTTCGAGACCAGCCTTGCCAACGTGGTAAAACCCCGTCTCTACTAAAAATACAAAAATTAGACAGGCGTGGTGGTGGGCGCCTGTAATCCCAGCTACTCAGGAGGCTGAGGCAGGAGAATTGCTTGAACCCGGGAGGCAGAGGTTGCAGCAAACTGAGGTCATGCCACTGCACTCCAGCCTGGGCAACAGGAGCAAAACTCCATCTCAAACAAACAAACAAACAACAACAACAACAACAAAAAACCCATCTGAATTGCTCTTACATATGGCTTTACACACACACACACACATAATATATAGTAGCATATATGTTTCAGAATTATTCCTCACGCCATGATTCAGACTCGATGAGCAGGAAGGAATTGACTGGAGGCTAAATGTACGAAGCAAAATCCGGGGGCCTCAAAACGTTAAAAACAAAGCAAAACACAGCAAAACTCTGCTGCTGACACTGGACGCCGGAAGCTCCAGGGTCACGACCACAACAATACAGAGAAGAATCATTTGTGATTGGCAGTTGTTACCAAGAAAATACGGATAATTATAATGACAGCAAAGAAGGAAAAGAAAATGATGAGACGAAAGAAGACTTGGATTCTGGAAACCAAAGGACAGAAAGAAGATACAGTTAAAACAGCAAGAGAAGCTCCGCTGTGCCATCCAAGGGCCGCCTGGACGAATTCGACTTTGTAAGGACAGCGTCTTTTCCTATGGCCCGTGACAGGGAGCTGTTGGCGAGGCAGCTTGATTTTACAAAATCATGGTCCCAGTAAGATTTTCAGAGATGTCAACAATGGACAGTGCAATGCTTCTCAAACAGAACGTTCGGAAAAACTTGCAAATGGTCACATTTTCACAAGACCCAAACTGCCTATTTTAGGACGAATGCCGGCCCATTGTTCGCTGTGAAAATGGCGTTCAACACCAGAGACTTTCTCGTGCCAAGCAGGCTCTCAGACGGAGAGCCCCATGCCAGGGGGATGTGTTGATCCGAGGTCACACGGGCCAAGGAGCCTCTGGGGATTGGCCCAGCCTGCTGGGGATGCCTGCCACCCCAGGAGCACCCATTGACCTCAACCCGCCCACGAGCTTACGGAAGGCAGAAGCAGGAGGGAGTGCCAGTGACGTGTCTGGCCACTGCCTTAGTTTTGCAGCCGTGTATCAAATGACCGAAGCCGTAGAAGCCGAAGCGGCACCCAGGTATTAACTCACGGTTCCTGGGTCAGGAGTCGGCTCAGCTCAGCTGGCTTCTGTTCTTCAGGGTCTCCCAGGCTGCCATCGGGGAGCCGGTGGTCACATTCCCATGCAGAGGCTGGACTGGGGCAGAACCCACTTCTGGGCCCACCCAGGTTGTTGGCAGAATTCATTTCCTCGCAGCTGCAGGAGTGAGTGCTTTAGGTGTTGGCCGGTTGTCAGCTGGGGCTCCCAAGCTCGCTCGGAGAGGTGCCTGCAGTCCACCTCCAGAGGCAGAGAGTCCCCGCGGCCATTCTAGGGCAGCCCCAAAACGGCTGCTTGCTTCTCCAATGCCAGCAGGGGAGCTGGAGCCTTACGCAGTGCCAGGGAGTGACATCCTGGCCCCTTGCCACATCCTACAGGTCAGAAGCAACTCATAGACCCCTCCCACAGCCCCAGGGAGGGGGTCTTCCAATGCTGAGGTGGGGGTCCCGGGGCCTCTGTGGGGTCTGTCCACCATGGTCACAAGCTATTTCCTGTGTAGCCTGCATGCAGGCCACTGAACATTCATGTTGAAACGTAATCCCCAACGCAGCAGTAGTAAGAGGTGGGCCTTCTGTGAGGTGATGAGGTGGCCAATGCTCTTCCGCAGGAGGCTGAAGGGAGCCCTCCCGCCTGCTCCGCGAGGACGCAGTGTTCCTCCACTCGAGGTCACGGTAACAAGGCACCCTTGGAAGCAGAGAGCAGCCTTCACCAGACACAGAACCCAGCACCTTCATCTCGGACATCCTTGCCTCCGGAATTGTGAGCAACCCATTTCTGTTGTCTGTTCATTTCCCAGTCTCAGCAACTGAGGGACTCAGATGTTGCCCTTCTGACAAAGCCCTGGGTACATGTGCTGCTTAATGAGAATGTCCAATTATTTTCCAATTACTGTGAGCATCTACCTAACGCCACTGGAGTCAGCCAATTCCTGCCCCTTTCCTGACAGTCACAGACACCCCACTGTCCTTGAGGAAGCAGGGGGCATAGATCCTGCTGTGTCTACAGGACACCGAGGTGCGGGGATGTCTGGCGACCTGGGGACACTTGCTGTGACAGGGTGTGACCCTGTGGCCCTGGGCCAGGTGCCAGTGCCCGGGCTAGATGGAGACTCGGCCATAGGCTTCCAGAAGCTAACAGCCACATTTCCCACGCCCATGATGTGCGCCCACCGGGACTGGGGTGCCCCAGCGCCCCTTGTTCTAAGCTTGCACGTTTCCTCAGCCCGAGGCCTTGACCATGTGGTTGTGGGTGGAACCGGGACTCACACTGTGGGGAAGGGGCACCGGGAGCTGGGTCGCTGGAGACGTAAGAAGGCGCAGGATGGGAACTGCTGACCTGCAGGGCTGTGAGGCTCATGCTCACTTGATTCCTTAGAACTGAGAATTGCCACTTTGCGCGTCTCCCATCACAGGAGAGTCCAGGGCCTCCTGTGAGGCCCACACAGGTGCTCAATCAATGCTCGCGGCACTGCCCTGTGAGCTGCCCTGAGTCACAGGATGCCTCCAGCTCTGGTTTGGAGCCTGGTCCCTGGCTCTGAGTCCCCACTCAGGCCCCCTCACGCCCAGCTGGGGCTCTGGATTCTGCTGTGCCTCTGTCCTCCCGAGTCCTGAGGGGCTGAGAGTTCTGCACAACCCCCACCCTGCTACTCCAGCTCTCCCATCTCCCCTCCTCCCCTGCTCTGGGCTCCCTTCCACCCCAGCTCTGGCTGCCCCGCACCTGATGTGCTCCCCACATGTAGTATGCTCCCCCCACCTGGAGTGCCCCCGCGGAGTGCTCCCCACCTCCACCTGGAGTTTTCACTCCACCTGGAGTTTTCACTCCACCTGGAGTTTTCACCCCACCTGGAGTGCTCCCCCCACCTGGAGTGCTCCCCACCTCCACCTGGAGTTTTTGCCCCACCTGGAGTGCTCCCTCTACCCGGAGTGCTCCTTCTACCCGGAGTGCTCCCTCTACCTGGAGTGCCCCCTCTACCTGGAGTGCCCCCTCTACCTGGAGTGCCCCCCACCACCAGGAGTGCTCCATTGCCTGCTGTTCTTCCTCCAGGTGAGTGAGCAACTAACCGCTTACCTTCTTAGGTCTTGCCCAGCCTGCACTTTCTAGGGATGCTTCCATGATCATCCCATTTTGATTCCTCTCTTCTCGTGGCGTCTCATTTCCAGGGCTTCTGTCATTGTCAGTTGTACCCACGCTGTTGACTGACCATCTCCACTGACACGGGTGCTGAGGAAGGCCTGTGTCTTCCGCATCCTGGTGTCTGGGCCCCACCGGCGGGAACCCCAGTCCTAAGGTGCCAGCATGTGTGCCCAGGTGCCACACTGGGCTCACTCCTGTAAGCCTCCTCCTGGGGGCAGAGGGTGGGCAAGGAGTGTGTCCAGGAGGCTGAGTCGGGGCCCTCCAGGCCGGCACACAGGCCAGGTGGCTGAGGCAGGCCAGGTGGAGTCTAGGAAACAGGGCAGCTTCTGCCTGATCAGGCAGGAAGGGGCTCCTGTGAGCGGGTGCCGTGTGGCTGGCTAGGAGCCTGGGGCAGGCTGTCCTGGGCCCCTGGAGGCTCCCCAGGTTCTGGCCAGACTCCCATCCTCCTGGAACTGCTGACTCTTGACAGACACCTCCAGTGAGGGGTCAGTGAGCCATGTCTGTCCACACATCCCAGGCCCACCACCTTCTAGAAGATCCCGTGAACACCAGGATCCAGGTGTGGGGGTGGTGCCCTGAGCCTGCAGAGCTGGGACAGGAGCCCCCGAGTCCTGCCCTCCCCGGTGCCTGGCTCCCCGTGCATCCCGGGTCTTGTCTTTCCTGATAAATCACCTGGGGGCTCCCCCCATTCCCTGGGCCTGGGTTAGGGATTAATCACCTGAGGGGAGGGCCTGAGTCATACCCAGGGCTTCAGGATTGAGCAGGGGCACAGCCAGGCTTCTTAAGGTGAGCACAGGCTGCCAAGTGAGCCACGTGGACTGTCCCCAAGCAGGTGTGAGGCGGATAGGCTCCACCTGTGGAAGCACTGGGGGTCACCGGGCATGGCCTCTGGTACCCATAACGGCTATAAGGGAGTAAGTCTCACAAATTAGGAACTGGCATTTTGGTGCCTGGGCAGGAATGGTGTTTTTGTGTTTGTCATTTTAAGTAGTTTTGCCAAAGTACAAATAGAAGTGCTTATGTGTGTTGTGGAAAGGGGGATGAAATGGCATCTGTGTGAGAAGAAACCCAGGCTTCTCGATAAGCACTGGGCTCAGGGCAATGTCTCCCCAGGGGAAGGACGTGCCGGGGCCTGGGCGCATTGGGGGGCGCAGAGACGAGCCAGAGCCGGTGAGGAGGGGCCACGACATTTATTGAACTCTGAGGAGCACAGAGGGGGCTCCCTGGCGCGTCTGTGCTCTCCAGCCGCCCTGGAAGACGCTCAGGGGACCCCAAGAGCCTTCCCAGCACGTGGCATCTCTGTGAAGGCAGGGCCCCCAGCAGGCTCCGCCCTCCACCCCACTCCTGGGGTCAGAGCCCCAACATCCTCCACGACCCTCCTCTCCTGGCGCTCCCCATGGGTGGCAGGAGAGCCATCCCCCGATTCCAGCACACAACCTGGGGCAGAAACTCGAGCCCAGACAACACTGGCTCTGAGGGGAAACCGAGTCAGCACAGCAGGGCTGTGTGAGAGAGGAGGGGTCTCAGGCAACAGTTCTGGACGGTTCTGGATGGCAGAGGAGAAGGGCGGACAGGAAGTGCTGTTGGAACGCCGACCCAGCTCCTAAGACAGACAGCTACGCTGACACCAAGGAACAATATTTCTAAAATAATTACCACTGCATGCCGGTGCATGGGCAGACTGGAGCGTAAGTCATAAATAAAATAACACTGAAGGGGGACTCGGCGGAGCCTGCAGCCTCTGTAGAGAGCAGCTGTGTGCGCGGGTGTGTTTCTCCATGGCATACGTCCTTTTGTTAATTAAGAAAACCTCTCTATTGGTATCTGTGAGGCAGGGAAGGTGGGCTGTACAGAGTGCGAGAGCCGGGGGCCTTAGGCTCTGGCAGGTGGGTGACGCGGGGGAAGGGTGCTGGGTAGGATTAGAGCGTGCCCATCCCGGTGACCTCGGACGTCAGCCTAGAACAGACAAAGGCAGGAGAGGGAGAGACGGTCACAACAAACGCCCTCATCAGTGGGCAGACGTGAGGCCGGGCTGTGTGGCCTCTGTGCTCGCTGGGACAGGTCATCCCGGTCAGCTCAGGAGGTCCTGAGCTGGAGACCACAGCAGAGCACACAGGCCTCTTCCTCGCCCTGGTCCCCACCATGCCCATCACCACGTCAGGTGTGTGAGCCAGCCCTGCATGGGGGCTTGAGGCCTTCCCCGTGTGGAGCCGCCCACACAGCCCTGGGTCGGCCCCTGGGGGTGCTCAGGGCCTTCCCAGCCTCACACCTGGCATCTGAGAAGGGGCTTTTGTTGCCACAGGAGTAAGTGTATGTGGGTAAGAGCCATCTGGCCCCAAGCACGGGTCCCAGTGGGGCTGTCAGTAATGCGGTCTGGCAGGCGGGAACCTCCCTGACAAGCCCCATCCCCAGGCTCGCCCTGGGTTTGCCAACGCTGCACTTTGCCCAGCCTCCTGCCCATGGGCCTGCAGCCACAGGGATGGAAAGAGGCCCAACCTGGCTCTGGATTGAGGCAGAAGCCCAGCGGGGCATCAGTGGGTAAAGTCGGGGGGTGTCCTCGTCCTCTCCAGGCAGCCCCTCACCCACTCACTGGGCGTGCAGGTAAGAGAAGGGTCACCGGGACAGGGGTTCCAGGGCCCACGCAGGGCTGTATCCACCCAAAGGACCCCCCCCCTCCCCTCCCCTCTCCTCCCCTCCAGTCCCATCCCATCCCGTCCCCATCCCACAAGCCCAGCTCAGGGCTCTTGCAGTAGGACATCCTTGGGGAGGGAGGAGGGATGTTCCTTACATCGGAGGCCGGCGGGGCTGGTGGTACAGCGTGGCTGGGGGGCTGGTGGTACGGCATGCCTGGCGGGGGTGCTGGTGGTATGGTGTGCTTGGCGGGGGTGGGGCACTGGCTTGAGGCCGAGTGGGGTGCAGTCACAGGGACCCAGGTGGCTTCAGACCCTCCCATGTGCACAGGGACCCACGGAACGAAGCGGCCTGCAGAGTCCTGTCCTGCCCATCCCTACACGTTTCCATGAGAATGAAAAAGGAGGCAAAACAGCAAAGTCCCCAAACGTTGGTCTTTCTGGAGACCTCTGAGCGGACAAGAGTCAGGCCTTCCAGGATAGGTCTGGCCGCCTGTCTGGGGCCACGGGAGCACCTGCCTTCCTCTCTAGCCTCTGGGATTGTCCCTGGAGACGCTTCGGGTGGGAGGTCGGGAGAGTGAGGCGGCCCCGTGTCTACATGGAGGCTGTCACCATCCCATCCTGTCCCCACCATCCAGCCTGGAGCAGAGGGGACAGAAGGGGAGGCAGAGTGTGGCCCAGACTGTGCCTCCTCCCACCCCCCGACCGTCCAGGCGATGTAACGCCGGCTGGCGCGTCCCTTTCCGGGCGTCTCTCAGAGACCCTTGGGAGCTGCTCACCTGGCGTTGATGAGATACTGGGCAAGGCTGATGTTGGCCGGGGTCCCCGTGATGGTGATCTGACGCTCTGAGGACCCTTCCGTGGCGTTGGCGATTTTGATCTGAGCTCCAGACATCTGTCGAATTTCATTGATTTTGGTCCCTTGGCGTCCAATTATGCAGCCTATTAGCTAGAAACAAGGACAGGTGGGATTTCTTAGAGAAGAGCCCAAGCCAGCCCCTGAAGACTGTGGGCAGTGCGCCCGAGGGGGCCTGTGGGACGGGCCGCCAGCCTTGGACTCTGCCCCAAGACCTGAGCTCAACACCCCGGAGAGGCCCCGCCCACACCTGCCTGCAGGTGGTGCCTGATCCAGGCCACCTGCCCGAGGTCAGGCTGAGAGCACCTGTGCCTCTGCTGGCCCCTCTCAGAGCCGCCCTGCTACCCACTCCTGTGGGAGGCCCACCCAGCCAAGAGGCACAGTCACTCAGCCTGGGTGCTCCACACTGGTCATCCCGGGGTCCAGGAGCGACCCACAGGTGGCAGCCAGCAGCTGAGCAGGGAGGCTCCACCATGGCCCAGCGGTGTCTGCACCTTCTTGGCCACATCCCAGGGAGACCAGTTCTGCCCAGACAGGCAGCATCACAAATGCTCAAGAAGAAACGTGTGCTTGAAGCCACAGCAAAGCTCACTGCTGCCTAAAACTTAGCTTTTGCTGAACTTAGATTAAACTCTGAGGCCATTCGGGCGCCTCCTTTCATTCCCCTGTTGGGACCCCTGTTTAAAGGTGGAACACAGTGGCCTCTGGCCAAGGCAGTCATCAAGAATGAGGGTGCTCCTTGAAGCAGCTGAGGGAGGAGGGCGGGGCATATGGGGCAGCCATGAGGGGCGTCGGGGACAACTCGGGCCCCCAGAGAAGACTGCACAGGAGCCAATGGCATCTCTCAATGCCCACCATTGGATGGAATGGAGTCCCTTCATGCACGCATAGGCCACGGATGAGAGCTCTGGAGCTTGGACAGGAAAGAGACGTGGCCAGACCTGTGGCAGAGAAAGCCCCAGACTGGAGGGTGCCCGGCACAGGGTACCAGGAGGGCAGCTGGGCACATGGGTCCCCGAGGGCCCTGAGGCAGAGTCCACTCCCACCTCCCGTGAGGCTGCTGGGGTGTCAGAACGGTGGTGAAACTGAGTGACAGGAGCAGGTTTCTGTCCTTACGCCAGTGAGACGCTGGATGGAAGGGCTGGGCTGGGCCATGTGGCGGCATGCAGGAGGGACGTCCACTTTCAAGCGTGAAGGGGCTCAGTCTGTGGGGTGAGCAGCAGCTCCATGGTGGGACACAGGTGCCCTGCCAGCCAGCCCTTGTCCCTGAGGAGACCTATGGTGTCTCAACTCTGCTCACCTTAGAGGCCATCTCTGCTGGACTACAGAACCCTCAGTCTTTGTAGATATCCACAGAGACCCCTACTCTGGAGAATCCAGGGCTGCTGGGAGTCTTCTATCTCCTGCTGCATCTCTGGGCTCCCCCACACCTCTCAGACCCCACCCACATCTCCCAGGCCCCACCCACATCTCCCAAGGCCCCACCCACAGTCCAGCCCTCTCCCTGCTCACGCCTGTGTGTGGTGTTGAGTGTGTCACTGGGGTTAGGAGGGTGGTTTCCTAATTGGCACATGGCCACATTCACCTGCCTGGCTGCATCTTCCTCCCTGGTGGCAGAGAGATCTGAAGGGCTCATCTCTGGTGGGGGCCAGGGACAGCAGCACAGCCCGCATGGGGAGGGGGAACATGGCTGACTCGGCAGCATGACCACGGGTCCCTGTAAGATGCCAACATCCAGGAGGGAGAGCTCCTGGGCTTTTGCACTGCCCCACTTCCTATACCCCTCCTTGGCCAGCATGCAGCCAGCTTTCCTCCCTAACACTTTCTGCGCTGGAGCGTGTGGTGTCTGCTGAAGCGCACAGCACCGAAAGCCTTGTGCACATGTGCTGTTGGATCTCTCCTCAGAGCCTGCTGGAGGAAGTATCTCCCTGCCCCTCCTGCACAAAGGGCCTACCCTCTTCTCTTAACCGTCTGCCCCTGTCTTCTAACTGCCTCGCTCCAGCTGTGCCCTGGCATGTATCCCCCTCCTGCTCTCACCCTGCCCTCTCCCTCTGCTCCCTGCAATGTGCTGCTCAGGGTGCCCCTCTCCCCAGGCTCTGGAGAGTGCTGCCTTTGCCACAGGCCTTTCCCCTCCTCTGCACACAGCTGTGGGGTCTGAATGCTGATGGGACATCACTGAGCAGCCAGGGCATGCCCGCCTAACCACAAATGCCAAGGTGAACAGCACTGTGACTTCTATACTGGCACTCTCTGCCATGAGAAGGGAATGTGGGGAGGTCGGACTTCCTTCACCTGCCCTGCCCTAGGCCAGATGGCTCAGTGCAGGGGAGGATGCCTTCTAGGCTGAGCCCTGCAACCCAAGGGCGCCTCCCACCTGGCCCCACCTGCACCTGCAAACCCTGCCAGCAGTTAGCAGACTCCTCTCCTCCTCTCTCCTCACCCTTGTGTGCCTCCATTGCAAATTCAAAGAAGAACGATAGAAATATTCTGAAATAATGTGGCCCCTCCTAATCAGATGTCAATGCCAAATTCCACTGGAACTGCAGTAACAACTCCCATTGCAGCCTCTCCTCCTAGAGACCACTGTCGGACACCTTAGATTCCTTTCCCCAGCAGAAGGCCTGGCTGATTCTGCAGCTAAGAATGAAGGAAAGGGGCATGAGCCTTGGTGGGTGGGTGACTGTTGCTTAGGGCAGAGTAGGGGTGACCACAGGCACCAGTGCCTGCATGGCCAAGAGCAAGGACTGAAATAGGTGGTGAGGGAGGTCCATAGTGATCGTCAGAAAGGAAACCAAAGGGCTGGGGCCCCTGGACTGGCCTGTGTCCCCAGTGGCTGTGCTGGGGAGCCTGTGGGTCTCAGGAGTCCCTGCCTCCAAGCAGTGTCTTTCTGCAGGAACGCTGAGGCAGCATGATCCAACTGTGACCAAGAGACGGACGTGGACGAGATGACAGGCAAGTTCAGAACAAGCACGCCCATTTTATTTTTTCCTTTTCTCCAAGAAGGTAGCAGGCAGCCACCATGTGAGGAACATCAGCTTTGGTGCAGCCCAGATACATCCCCCACAAAATCTGGGGGTGCTGGTAAAAGCCCCCTCACAGTGTCGTCAATAGCCTTTTCCATGAAGAAGCATGGAAGGCTGTACCCAAAGGCACTGGGATAAGAGGAAGCTGCCTTCCTTCTGAGAAGTGGGTCTCTTCCCTAGGAAGATCCCCAGGAGGAGGATGGGAAGTGAGTGATGAAGAGCTGGGAAAACCAGCATCCATCTGTACAAAGGAGACCCCAGGAAACAGGTTGACCAACTCTCCAAAGATGTCTCATCCTCTTAAAGCTCATTTCCATTTTAAATGAGTGTTTGGATAAGAGCACCAAACCTGGTGTTAGTGAGCACTGACTCACCAAAGAAGGAAAACCCCACAGGAAAAGCCTGGTGGCTTTACTACCTGGAGGAAAAGACTCAGGAGGATGCCAGAAGCCAAATGCTGAAGGAACCACTGCAGTGAGGGAAAGGGTTGGGGAAAAATCCCCTCCCTCCAAGAATGCAGGGACCAGTTGGCTGTGCCACCCCACACCTGGGGAGATGGCTCTGTGCCGCTGCCTTTCAAGTTGGGCCAACCTCAGAAATCCATGGGGATGCCAGAAGGCTGGACCACAATGCTGCCTGGAGTGTGAGTGTCCTGAGCTTCTTTTAGCAGACATGGGGACTCTGGGCCTGACCAGCAACCGGGATAGAAGAAGGCCTAGAGTGCACATTGCCATGAGGGGCTCAAATGAAGATGGCTCTTCAGGCGGGTCAGTGGCACCAGCCAGACAGCCTCATGGTCCATTCCTCTGGCGACCCTGCTCTCTTCTGCCTCTTTTTCTCCTGCTCCACTGTCCATCTTCCACACACAGGACTGGTGATCTCCCTGAACTGCCAAATCTGTGCTTCCTATGGTCAACTTGTATGAAAGGAAGGAACAGGGCTTAGATTTCCTGCCCAGCAGGTGTAAAGGGGCAGAACAGTGAAGATTCCCAAAGTCCACAGCTCTAGGGCAGAAAAGCCTCCTGGATGCTTGAGCTGTAAGTGGGGCAGCCACCTCCACAGCCCACACAGGGACTCTGCTTGCTGCTCTGGCAGCTATCCCTCAAGAACATGTGGCCCATGCCCTCCCTGGTCTCTCAGTTTGTGGATAAGTCAAGCATTCAGAGAATAGTCCTCTCTATCCTCAAGACCCGTGCTTACTCTGGGGGGGACTGAGTGTGTTGAGGGGAGCTCGTAAGGCCACACCCTCAGGTATGCTGAAGGCATGAACAGACTGACGAGTGCTAGAAGGAATCTAGACAAGTCTGTGACATCCAACCAGCTTCAAGTCTGTTGGAGCCAACTCATGGAGAATCCCAAACCTCCTGAGGGGCCAGGGCCCATGGAGATAATACTGCAGGTGGGTCCACTCTAGAGCATTCCTGGGCCACCTTGTTCTTCAAGGTTTGATCCGCACCAGGGCAGTGCCTCCACAGCAACATAGGTTCTCAGCCCAACTCTCATCTGACTACTGATTAATATCTGAAGTCCCCTTTAGCCTGTTGCTTGTTCAACATCTTAGGGATGTAAAAACACATAACTTTTTATGGGCATTAAACCCACTTTAAAAAGGAAAGGAGGGAGGACACAGATCAAACAGTGGGGTTGGGGTGGTGAAGGCATTACCAAGCAGTGGGTCCCTCTGCCCAAAGGACAGCAGAGCTGACAGCCACTTGTGCCTGGTGTTTCTACCCAGGGACAGGCGGGTACAGCGGGCATACTCACATCATTGGGAATGGTGAGCTCATGAGTGCTGGCTGGTGGGCTGGCGTCCAGACCTGGGTATACCAAGGGGACATGGTTAGGCTGGTGGAAGGCTGCTAACAGTCACACTCCAGTGCCTGTCCCTCACTCTCCTGGGTCAAGTGAGACAGGGCTGTAGAGCTGGCCCAAGTGTGAGGGTCAGCACAGCCCAGAGGGCCAGGACCCTGTGAGCTTTCAGTCCCAAACTGCCACCCAATTTCCTTAGTCCCAACCTCTCTCAAAAGAAGGAAAGAGAGACCCAAGCAGGACATTTTGTTTTTTTCATTTTGTGCACAGCATGACTTAACTGCCCTGTTATGTTTGTATACTCTCTTGTGACACCTTGGAAAGCCACCCTGGTGGGCCCCTGGCTGAAGGGCAGGGCCATCCAGCATGTCTCAGGGTCTCTGTGCAGCACCCAGGGCACAGGCCATGCTGGCCACACTGATGCTGAGTGCCCATTTTCCCTTAGTTCTCAGGAGACCCTACTGGTTCTGAGGCCCACACCGCTCTACCCGACAGTGCCCCACCTCCCTGTGACACCCCCCGGCCTGCTGCAGGGGACAGCAGATGGCAGAGCATGCAAAGTTGCCTCTCATTCCGATTCTGATGTAACTCTGTCCAGAGGCCCCTGCACATAGCCTGGCTCAGACAGCTCAGGCCCACCAGGCAGTTCTTCCAATTTGGAGCAAGGAGAACTAATGGCATCACTGAGCCAAAAATGAAGTGCTAGGGCCAATGAAAAGCTGCACATTTCTATATAGATACCTTTCTTTGTTGAAGAGTGACAATATGGGTCTAATTGATCATCAAGCCTAAGCTTTTATATTTACAAATCTCCACTTAGTACCATCAGATAAAAGACAACCTCTCAGAGTTCAAGTCCAAGATTTGCTCTTGCTTGGAAGCTGCAAGCCCCATGAGTACTGGTACAGGAGGGGCCAGAGGCTGCTCTGCTCTTCGTGCTCAGCATTTCCATTTCCTGGACAAGTGGCGGCTCCAACCTGCAAGTCTAACGCTGACACTCTGCTCTTCCCCTTGCAGGCCCCACGTGGTTCTTGTAACTCGGATTCTGCAGCTCAGCCTGGGCCCTGGAGACCCCAGGATCCACCCCTCCTAACCATCGCAGGCCAAGCTGATGTACCTTCAGAATACCCCAGACTGGGGAGCCCTCCTCCCACCCCCATGCGTCCCTCTTGCTGGTTCCTGCCTCTGCTGTGCCCCTCAGCCTAGGTTCCAGACAGACCAGAGGGGTCCCCAAAATGCACCCCCAATGTTTGGAGACTCCCAATGAGCTCCTACTTCCTCACGGTGCCTCCCGTGCCCCCCAACTCCATGTTAAAGCCACACAGCTCCTGTTCCTCCCCACCACCTCTGCCCTGCCCCCCGTCCCTGCCAACCACACCCTCCCTGGGCCCTGGGTGGGGCAATTTGTCCACAATGCCACCTCTCATCTTGTCTTATGGTACTGGCACCACCAACCAGAGGATCCTCTCACTGTGGCCAGCCAGTCTCCCTGGCAGGGAGTGACCCCACAGGGCAGACGTGGTCCTGTGGGACCGTCCAGCACAGGAGGGGATCAGCTGGTGCTGAATGAACCAATTCACCTCTAATTCTCCATTATTTTTCCTTTGCATATATAAGCCTAGAGTTTCTGTTCTTTATATTCTTTTAATAAAGATACTTTCAAAACAACACTTATTTGGTTATTCAATTATCTATACACATTCCATAAACAGTGATATTTAAAATGTCACTGAAAAGATTTCCTTGGTCCTGCCTGAGTCCTAGACAGAAATTCCTGAACAAAGTAGACCTTAGATGAATAGAGAGGAGTGAGCCAGACCTGTTGAACTTGGGATATTTTGATTGAAGGGAGGAAAGTATGGGAAATCTTCCTAGGAGGGCACTAAAGTTAAGCAAATAATATAAAGAAATGTCTGCATAACCAGGACATTCATCTCAGGACAGCATGATCAATGTGTTCATTCATCTCAGGACGGCAAGGCCCAGGTGTTCATCCCTCTCAGGAGAGCATGGCTGATGTGTTCATTCATCTCAAGACAGCATAGCCCAGGTGTTCATTCATCTCAAGAGAGCATGGCCAATGTGTTCATTCATCTCAGGATGGCATGGCCGATGTGTTCATTCATCTCAAGATGGCATGGCCGATGTGTTCATTCATCTCAAGATGGCATGGCCGATGTGTTCATTCATCTCAGGACAGCATGGCCCAGGTGTTCACTCATCTCAGGACAGCATGGCTGATGTGTTCATTCATCTCAGGATAGCATGGCTGATGTGTTTATTCATCTCATGACGGCATGGACCAGGTGTCCATCCATCTCAGGACGGCAAGGCCCAGGTGTTCGTTCATCTCAGGACAGCATGGCCGATGTGTTCATTCATTTCAGGATGGCATGGCCCAGGTGTTTGTTCATCTCAGGACAGCATGACCGTTGTGTTCATTCATCTCAGGATGGCACGGCCGACGTGTTCGTTCTCAGGACAGCATGGCCGATGTGTTCATTCATCTCAGGACGGCATGGCTGATGTGTTCATTCACCTCAGGACAGCATGGCCGATGTCTTCATTCATTTCAGGATGGCATGGCCCAGGTGCTCATTCATCTCAGGATAGCATGACCATTGTGTTCATTCATCTCAGGACGGCAGGGCCGACATGTTCATTCATCTCGGGACAGCATGGCCCAGGTGTTCGTTCATCTCAGGACAGCATGGCCCGGGTGTTCGTTCATCTCAGGACGGCATGGCTGACATGTTCGTTCATCTCAGGATGGCATGGCCCAGGTGTTCATTCATCTCAGGATGGCACGGCCGACGTGTTAGTTCATCTCAGGACAGCATGGCCCAGGTGTTCATTCATCTCAGGACAGCATGACCGTTGTGTTCATTCATCTCAGGACAGCATGGCTGATGTGTTCATTCATTTCAGGATGGCACGGCCGATGTGTTCATTCATTTCAGGACAGCATGGCCGACGTGTTTGTTCATCTCAGGACGGCATGGCTGATGTGTTCACTCATCTCAGGACAGCATGGCCCAGGTGTTTGTTCATCTCAGGACGGCATGGCCCAGGTGTTTGTTCATCTCACGACAGCATGGCCAACGTGTTCACTCATCTCAGGACAGCATGGCCCAGGTGAGTCTGTTTCTTATGAAGATGACGACATTCCAGGTACCAGGGGTAAAGGAGGCTGCCCCAACCTGCAGTCCAAGCCCACGCTGGAAGTCTCCTGGCCGCAGCATTCAAAGAGGCCACAAACACCTCCCATCGCTGCCCACCCAATTTAACCCTGTTGTGGCTGGCATGTGTGTGCACTGCAGTCCCCAGGGCCTTGGTGAGGGGAGGGTCATTACAGGACACCTGCCTGGCCACCAGGAAGCCACTGTGGCACCGGCCATGTGCACATGGAGCCACAAGGTGTGGTGCGTGTGTGGCATCTTCTTCACGGGCACCTAGGAACCCGCTAAGCCCCAGGCAAACAATTGTGTCTGTTTCATGGCCTTGGCCACTGAATCTACAAATCTATGTGCTACCCCACAGTATCTGAGGAATGAACATTTTAATGCAAGTCGGGAGGGGTGCAGGCAAATCCAGCACAGACTGATCTTCCTCCTTAAGGGTTTGCTTGTAGTCCTACAAAACCCATTTCCAAAGCACACCATGGTGAGACCTCTATTTCCTGCTCCCACGGCTGCCTCCCATGGCCGGGGTGCCCTGCTCTGAGCACCTCAGGCCCCACCATCCAGCCACAGTGGCAGCATGGCACCACCCACGCCCTGGGCAGCACCTGAGGCTGGCCCACAGCCTCCCACGGAAGCTGGAAACTGCTGCAGCGGCAGGGCCCCCACACCTCCTCCCCCTGGGGCTCTGCTCTGCCGCCCTGGCCTGTTCTCCTGTCAGTGTGGCTTTGTGTTACCTGATGACTGGCCCATCAGATTTTGAGCTTCTTCGGAGGAGTGTAAAGGCAGCTTTTCTCCTGGAGAGCAAAGAAGAGACAGGTTTAATGTTTTGCCCTCAAGGAGATAAGCAGGGTCCCTTCAACTAGGGAAGCTCAAAATATGACTGGCGCACGCACCGGCGCTCTCTCTGGCCACGGCCACAGGCATGGCACTGCCTCTGTGGGGAGGGACACCTAGCTGCCAGGCACGCCAGGGGGAGAGGGGGGTTGTCCACAGGCATGGCGCTGCCTCTGCAGGGAGGGACACCCAACTGCCAGGCATGCCAGGGGCAGGGTGGGCTTGCCACGGATGGCCACCCTTTATGGCCTCATGACAGCGACTGGGCTAGGGCTGACTCAGGTCACTGCTCTCCTGGGGCAGGGCTGGGTGCCACCTTGGGATACGCAGTGGCTTCCTGCAGAAGAGCATCCACGTCTGCTGTGCTCTCGCTCCTGGAGAGAAAAGCCTCCAGGGCGGCCCAGTGGGTACGCTCAGCAGAAAGGGCCACCCAGGACAGACTGCGGGCAGCACAGGGCACTGCCCAGCAAGCGCAGACCCTCGGTGGGCAGACGTCTCTTCACAAGCAAGGCTATGGCAAGGCCAGCTGTAAGGTGAACCAGCCCCCAAAAGTGGGAGCGAGACCCACCTCCCGCCCCCACCCTGTCCCCGGCCCCAGCCCCAGCAAGCCTGCTGCATGTGAACGTGGCAGCACCGGCACTCACAAATCCAACTGCACCTGTTCTATGCACTGCACCGAATAACACAGTTCAGAAAGAGAAAGTCCCCAGGTGAGAAGAGAAGGAGGTGAGAAAAGGGCTGGGTACGTACCGGGGAAAGCGGGGTTGGTCTGTCCGAGGGGAGGAAAGGGGGTTTGCTGCATGGCCAACTGGTGGAGCTTGGTCAACTGCTGGGGTAGGAGGGACATGAGAGCTAAGAAGGTTATTGTCATCGAGTACAAGTCACACCAAATTAAAACGGCAGTAACAGAACTTTGCACAGATAGATAGAAAGAGGGCCATGCGGACACATGGCAGACGCAAGAGAACGCAAGGACTTGGCCTGGGGGAAGCCAATGGAGTCCAGGCTGTGAGCAGGCCAATGCCTGGCGTGCAGAAGGCAGCTCCAGAAGCTGCTGTCTTCTCTCCCTGGCTCCCCGGCAGCTCCAGCCTAGACCGGCCCAGCCTCCCTCTCACCGGCTGGTGTGGACAGGAGGCCGGGGCCAGTGGGCCATGGAGAGTCTGGGGGAGTCCGGGAGCCACAGATGAAGACCAGCTGCACTTCTAGGAGATTCAAGGCCAAGTCACTGGTCACTAAAATCAGCCTAGCCCCTGTGGGATGCACAGAGGCATGAGTTTGCAAACCTCGCCCTGGTCTCACCCTGTGCTAGGCCTGGCCCACTCCCCTCCCCTGCAGGGCCTTGCTTTACCCATGAGGTGACCTGGGGTGGGGGAAACACCTGAGGGGCCACACACCTGCCTTTTAGTCACCTCCAGGAGCGTCTTGCCTTCCCTGGGATTACAGAACACTAGTGCTAGAAGGTTCTGTGGAAGGCATGAGGGAGGGACGCCTCGGGGCCCTCAGCTGGGAGCCGCCTGTGTCCCCGGTCCCTGCAGGCTGCCCCCAGCCCTTCTCCTCCCATCCTCGGGCCACAGGACTTTTCAAGGGGGCTTTGATGCCATTTTTAAAGTTATTTTACCTGAGCCTCATTTCTTAAATAAAAACTAAAAATAGCAGAAGATAATGGTAAACGTGGCAAGGTGAGGCTCAAAATTCTTCCACCCTTTGGAGATCCCAGGGCTGCTCAGCAGAGGGCATGGTGCTCCTCAGGCCTGGCTTTCCCAGGAGCCACAGGCCTCCAGTGGGGCTGTCAAGGCTGGGTGCTGCAGAGGGTGTCCTGGGGCTCAGGAGGACACCGGGCAAAGTTCCTCTGTGGTGCTGCCCAGCAGGCAGGGGAGGTGGCACATTTGGGGAGGGCACCACCTCCCCAGCATTTTCCCTTCAGAACATTCAACCCAAACAAATCCCAGCGTGGCTGTGTGTGGACTCCTGTGACCCACAGCCAGGCAGGCACCTCAGCTTCCTCACTGCACAGGGTATGGGTGGCAGAAGCTGCCACAGAGGCCACCAATGCTGGGGGGTGTGGGCGCTCGGAGCAGAGCTGCCATCTGCACGTGAGAAGGCCGGCTGCTGAGCACCTGACCAGACCCCCATGCTTGCCCTGGCCACCCCTGGAACCTGGGTTCCCTGACACCAGGGAGTAGTCAGGAATGCGGCAACTGTGGTCCCAGCGCCTTCCCAGCTGTGTGCTCCTGGGTGGGTTTGAACTTGGCCTCTCAGGAGCTGGGAGCCCTCCCCTAAGAGTTCACCCAGAGTCAAGATAAAGGCCCTTCCTTCCTCAGTACCTAGTACCCTGGGAGGATGGGGGGGCTGCTCCCCAGCCCCGCCCCTCCCCAACCCCTGGTCTTGCAGCCAGGTCTGGGCTGGGGGGCAGGGCAGGCCTGGCAGGAGGGGGCCGTCTGGTGTGCTGCAGCCCATCTGGCCTCTTCTTGCTCCCACAGGATGGGGTCTGGTCCCCATGGCAAGCCCGTGGCCTCTGGCACACCTTTGCATTGAGTGGAGAGCAATGAGATTGTAGGGTGTTTCTCACCGCAGCCTGACTTTGCTCCCTGAGCATCTGCCATTGCAGACACATCTGGTGAGCACTTACACAGGGGCTCATCTACAAAGCAGGCCCCGCCCAGGCCTCTCTGCCTTCCTGGCTGTCCTCTGACCCCAGCTCCCACGTGGGTGGCATCTGCGCTGCCCCGTGATGTAACGTGAATGGGCGTGCCGGGTTATCTGAGGGGATGTGTGTGGAAGCCCCTGATGAGGGTGCCAGGAGAGCTTGTGGGGGACATCCTGTCCCAAGGACACCAGCTGAAGTCACCAGGACAGTCTACCTCCTGGAGATACACGAGGCCCTGCGGGGGCAGCAGGAGGAAGCAGGCGCATCTGGGGTCCTAGTGAAGGCGCCCCACCTGGACAGGGCACGTCAGGAAAGACCGCAAGTGTCCCAGGCCGGGTAGGAGAGCTGCAGGCAAGATCACCCACGGTGGGGTGAGACACTCCTGGCAAATTCATCCACAGCCACAGGACGCCGAATGGCACAGATGGGATCCGCAAACCCTCGACTCCTAGTGGGGCTCAGGAGCTGCCCCATGGCCAGGGAATGGGGCACGGGGAGGGGCGCCCCCTGGGCTCTACAGGGGTTGGAGTCGGCTCCAAGATGGCCCAGCCTATGGCCGTGGCGACAGGAAGGCCTGGTGTCTCCAGGCCTCAGTTCCTTGAACTATAAAGTGGGGGAATGGATGTGAGTGAGCAGCAGCTGTGGCTGCGGATGACAAAAATGTCTCCCGATACATTTTGGGCTTTTTATGATGAAATGACCACACTAGCAAACAAATCTCTCTCCTCCCCACCTACAAATGTAGGTAGGGGACGTCCTAGGGAGGCCTGGACTAGTACTGGGCGGTGCTGGGGGAGCATCTGTGGAGAGGATGGGCGGGTGCTCACCCTAGCTCTGCCCGGGATCAGTCAGGCCACTGCACCTCGTTTGGACTCAATTTCCACATCTTTTAAAGGAGGGAACAGGACTAAGTGCCAAGGGGCCTTCCACTTTTTGGGAAAATTCTGCCCTGTTGAAAAAATGAGGCTTCTGGTTCTCACCAGTACCTCCAAACCACTGAGAGGAAAGAGTTAGAAAGTCAGGTAGGCAGGTGAGAGGGAGGGAGAGGAGGGGAGGGAGGAGGGGGAGAGTGAGGGAGGGGAGAGGGGAGGAGGGGGAGAGGGAAGGAGGGGAGAGAGGAGGGAGGAGGGGGAGAGGGAGGGAGGGAGAGGAGAGAGGAGGGAGGAGGGGGAGAGGGAGGGAGAGGAGAGGAGGGGAGGGAGGAGAACAGAGTGAAGGAGAGGAGGGCAGGAGGGTAGGATGTAGGAGGAGAGGGAGGAAGGGGAGGGGAGGGAGGAGGGGGAGAGGGAGGGAGAGGAGGGTAGGAGGATGGGCAGGGGATATAGCCCATTACTGAGGTTTCTCTGTAAACTGTCTTTTCTATTTCACATTGTTTCAGAATGTAACACATAGACAGCTACTAAAATTACAAGCATTTAAGATTCAACTCAATGAATTATCACAAAATGAATGCACCCATACAACTATCACTCAGGCCAAGAAACAGGCCCCCACCACAGTGGTTCTAACCTGCATTCTATTTCATCTCCAGCAAAATGTCTGTTTCTGTCATTCGCCCATTTTTCTTATTGCTTGATTTTTGCTGACTTCTCAAGAGCACCCCAGCATTTCAGATGCCATCCTGTCTGTCATCCCTGCTGCACAGATTTCTCCCCACTCTCCCATGGTGTCTTATGAGAAACAGTATTCTAACGTTTCACATAGTTGAACTCACCAGTATTTTCCTTTATAGTCTGTGCTTACGTTTTAAGAAATCCTCCCCTGACCTGAGAATAGGACATTCTTCTATATTTTCTCCTAAAACTGCTAAATTCTTCTGTCTTGTGTTGGAGTTCTTGACACATGGGAAATGATTTTTGTTTACGGCAGGAAGTAAAGATCAATTTCCCCACGTGGTAGACCCACTGTCCTGGCACTGTGTGGAGCATCTGCCCTCTCCCAGGCTCTCGTGGGCAGCTCTGTCCCGTCCAAGTCTCATAGATGGCTTCCTTCCTGTGTGAGGGATCCTGGGCTCTCATGTCTGATCCAGTCTACTTGTCTCCCACTGCACCAAAACCATACTGTGTGACATAGTCATCTCTGATGATCACAGTGCCTCCTTCTGGACACCTCCTGCGGGACCTGCCTGAGGCTGTTTTACAGCTAACATTTTTTAGATAATTAGAAGGAATACACTAAAATAATGATAAAAAGCATAGTAATACACAAACCAGTAACACAGTTGTTTATCAGCATTATTTAGAATGACGAGCTGTGCTTAACGGCAGGTGCTAGACGGCTAGACGGCTGGCAGTGCAGTGGGTTTGCACCAGCAGCACACGTGGGGGTAACGTGCTGCACTGCAATCTCAGGTCAGCTGCAAGGTCACCAGGCAACAGGAATTTCTCAGCTCCACTGTACTCTCATGGCATCACCATCGTCTGTGTGGTCTGATGTTGGCTGAACCGTCGTGTGGTGCATGACTGTAATTGCTTTGTGCTAAGAAAGTGTGGTCGATACAATTCCAATTTTTGAAAGATGATGAGATGTGCTTTATGGGCTGGTATGTGATCAGGTTTTGTAAATGTCTCCATGAATTCTACAGCTGTAGCAGGTGTAGCGTTCAAGGTACGGCAATCACGTCAGGATCATGGGTGGTTCTGTTGATGCCTTCTTCACACTTGTCTACTTGACCTATCACTCATGGAAAGAGAGGTGTGCCAAGTTTTTGCTATAATGTCTGTCAAATTATCTATGTTTTGTCAATTTTTTAAAATATATTTTAAAGCTATGTTTTAGGCACGTATAAATTTTGAATTATATCTTCTTGTGAGCTGAATTTTCTATCAACATGTAATGACTAAAGTTTTTCTCTTAAAGTCTTGTTTTTTTTCCCCTACTGATGTTAATATTGGTACACCAGTTGATTTTGTTGCATATTCCTTAGCCTTTTCCCATTCTTTCATTTTTTCTGGGTCCTTATGCTTTAGGTGTGTCTCTTGAAAGAAAAAAAAACAAAAAAATTATTTTTTGCTTGTTTGCTTGCCTATTTGTTCAGCTTAAAAATATAGTCTGGCAGCCTTTGCTTCTTAACTGGAATTTCGTAATTTTACTTTGATCACAATCATCCACATATTTAGCCTAATTTTTGACACTTGTTTTCTAATTGTCCTGCTTTTCCAGAGTTTCTTTTTTATTTCACTCCTTTTCTTCTGTTGGATTAATAATTTTTCCCCTCACTTGTTTCCTGTCATGGAGGTTACATATCAGACTTCTTTGTTGTTAGTGGTCACTGAAGCTTTAACATGTGCGTTGAGAGTCTACACTCGGTGTCTTCACCCTCTAGTGGAATGAGACAGAGACCTGCGGGTGTTCGCATCTCCTCACGCACACCCGACCTTACGTGTGCTGTTTCTACCCACTCGACTGTTCCAGGTCGAGTTTATTTGTATTATTTGTTTATCCTGTTTGGGAATTGTTGATGGTTTCTCTAATTTTGGAAGGTTCTCTGTGTGTCTCTTGGAATTTTCTCTCTCCATTCCATGTCTCCCCTGGGCTTCCAACTGGATGCATGTTCTTCCTTCTCAGGCCTCCTGACTAGTGTTTCTCAGACCTCCACGAGCCAGTGAGTCACCCGAGGGTCCTGTAAAGATGCAAAGTCTCGTTCTGAGAAGGGCAAGCTGGGAGCAACAACATGTGAGAGCCGTGCCACTGGGCCCTGCAGAGGGTGGGGTGTTCCAAGAAAGGAAAGATGGAACTAGCCAGCAGTGAGGGTTGCCTGGGCCTCTTGTTTCATGAAAGGAGTGGCTGCAGTAGCACAGCTCTGACAGCAGGTGGGGCCATGGGCAAGCCGCTGCACCACTTGCAGCTGGAAGGTCTTGGAAGGTGCCAGGCTTCAGAGTGAGAGAGGCTGGGCCCCTCGGCATGTGCCCAGGGCATGCGGCATTGACTACTCCCTCACTACAGTGAGGGGACCCCTCACCCACCTCCCCACAGGGTTCCAGAGGGAGACACAGAACAAGTGGGAGGAGAAAGCACTCTGCAACAATCTGCCCAAATCTCTGCAAGTGCATGAGATTGTCACGAGAGCCCACGCGTGCCCTTCATGTGTCCAGGGGAAATGCGTGGCACCGACAGAGTCCCGGGGATTGCACAGCTGGGATGAAGGGCCGCATCCAGCACAGGATCTGGTCGTGCCTCCCATCCCTGGCTCCCACTTACAACGACCCATTTCTACAATTTCCCCATGACTCTTTCACTGAAGAACCAGCTTCTTAGTAGATACTGGTGTCCGCTTGATTCCCAGCATTGCTGCACATCTGCCGCTCACGTCCAGCTGCCTGGGCGGCTGTGCCAAGCCCTCCCATTCCCTGGCTCATTAGCTCTGGCCAAGGCGCCTCTCAGAGCTTCCACTTCCTTGTGTGTGGAACTGGCCCCACAGTCCTGAGATCTGCTTCACAGGGTTGGTGCAAAGGCTCATCTAAAATAGCCTACACGGCAAATTCTTCGTCAACTCTAACATGTTTTTATTTTTGCTTGCTTTCAACATCCCCTTTAAATGATCGGGACGTTAAGTAAGGGAGTGATTAGGAGACCTGGAAGACTAGAAATAAAGATTTGTATATATGAGGGTATTTTTTCTTTTTTTGAGACAGGGTCTTGCTCTGTCGCCCAGGCTGGGGTGCAGTGGTGCAATCTCTGCTCACTACAGTCTTGACCGCCGGAGCTCAGGTAACTGCCCCACCTTAGCCTCCTGAGTAGCTGGGACTCCAGGTGTGTGCCACCACACCCAGTTAATTTCTGTATTTTTTTGTAGAGATGGGGTCTTTCTCTTTTGTCCAAGCTGGTCTCCAACTCCTGGGCTCAAGCAATCCTCCCATCTTGGCCTCTCAAAGTGCTGGGATCGCAGGAGAGAGCCACTGTACCTGGCCTATGAGGGTATTTTTGAAGTTCACTCATTTCTTCCAGAAAAAACAATTCCTTCCTGGTGTAACTTCCCTGCTGTAATTAAAGGTGCAGACGTGCTGGCTGAGAGTCAAGCAGTCTGTCCAGGCGTGGGCGCTCTCGGCTCTGCTCTCTGGTCCCAGGTCTCAGGTGCTGTTTCTCTTTCTCATTTCTGAAACTGCACTTGGTCTGACCCAGGCAGGACACACAGAGGCACATGGATAGTCTCCAGGGCTGCCGAGTGGCCATACTGGAGAGCCTGACTTCAGTCCTCCTAAGTCCTTCCCCCTGTCGAGCAGCTTTGTGCCTCTTCAAAACACCTGCACATCCAGAGCACAGTAAGCCTCGAGGAGGACGTGGGTAAAACGATGCATGTGGCGTGTGAGGAGCTGGAGAAAAGCAGGCGAAAGCAGATCAGTGCCGATGACTCCTTTTTTTTTTGAAACGGGGTCTCATTCTGTCACCCAGGCTGGAGTGCAGAGGGATGATCTTGGCTCACTGCAACCCCCGCCTCCCGGGCTCAGGCAATCCTCTCGCCTCAGCCTCCCGGGTAGCTGGGACTACAGGCGTGTGCCACCACGTCCGGCTAAATTTTTTTGTATTTTTGGTAGAGACGGGGTCTTGCCATGTTGGCCAGGCTTGTCTCAAACTCCTGAGCTCAAGCGATCCACCTGCCTCAGCCTCCCAAAGGGCTGGGATTACAGGCTTGAGCTACCACACCCAGCCTGAGCCACCATGCCCAGCCCAGATGATTCTTAAATAAGAACAAGCTAAAAACACTTTTTAAAATTGGGCACAGAAAACACATGCATATTTTAGTTTTACAAAAAGAAATACTCAAACCTAAGGAATGTATTTTCTTATGCTTGATGTTTCTTATTCATGGGCCCACACATCCAGGTCAAATATCACGTTCCTAAAAAATGACTCTAGTATCTGTATATAAGCCGGCACTGTGGTATAAATAAACTTTGTACTCAATTACATTATAAATTAAAACAACATATTCTATAATTATATTGATATTGTAAGAAATTGAAGCTTTAAAAATTTCTACTAAATACCAAAGCTTTAAAAATTTCTACTAAATACCAAGCTCAGATACAAATTGCTTCCTGACTATTGTTACCTATGTCACTAAACAATCATTTTATTTTTGTGTTTAATGATTGATAGTCCAAGTCTTCAATTTTACACGCCTGCAAGAAAAGCACCATGGAAGCTTCCAGTCTTCTATTAATAACAGCTGCTCTGCAAATCTCACGACACCGATGTAGAAACAGAATGTCTTCCACAGAGAGATACTTCACAGTAAAGAACCAAGCGCCTTAGTCCACTCCTGCTGCTATGACAAAATGCCTTAGACCGGGCAATTCAGAAACAGCATAAATGTGTGGCTCACAGTTATGGGGGCTGGAAACTGGAGATCAAAGTGCTGGCTGGTTTGGTGTATGGGAAGGGCCCAGTCTCTGCTTTCAATATGGTGCCTGAACGCTCTTGTCCTCACATGACAGGAGGGATGGAGGGGAGGCCACTCTCTGAAGCCTCTGTTATCTGAAGCCTCTGTTATCTGAAGCCTCTGTTATCTGAAGCCTCTGTTATAGGGGCACCAATGCTGTTCACGAGGGTGGAGCACTCATGACCCAATCACTCCCCAGCCCTGGGACCCCCCACCCTCTAATGCTGTCACCTTGGTGATTAGGTTCCAACAGAGAAATTGTGGAGGAATAGACATATTTAAACCATGCACCAGGTATCTCAAATCATTACCACATGCACTGAGGCAGTTCTCTTAACAGTTAGTTATACGTTAAACTAATTTGAAACAATCTGCACAACTACCCATTTCTAAGAGATACTGAGAAAGTCACATGAGAAAGAGCAAAGCCACCGATCGAAGTAAAAGCCAATCACCAAACATCAGGGTCCTGCAGTCCCACCGTGGCACACAGCCACGGCCTCTGGAAATTTCAGACCACAAGCATTCTGGCTCAGACAGGTGCTCAGCCAAAGGCCACAGTGAGAACGTTAGGCTCTGTGGCCACAGGAAACCCGTAAGGTGTCACCAGAGGGTCCCCGCAGGTCTGAACATCCAACTTCAGGGCGACTGTCTGGGGTAAAGACAAACCCTGACCCCATCGACTAACCTTCCCTTTACCAAGGGCACCGCACACTGCCTTTCCTTTGGGTTCCAGAGCTTTGCAAAGTCAAGCGACCCCCGCTTTGGAACCTGCCTCTGCACACGTGCATCTCTAGAGGTGTGCGACCACCTGTCCTGAGTCCTTAATGGAACTGGGCCACCCCAGAAAGTCGCCTCTGACTCCCCTGGCTGCCATCTTCATCTTCCTTCACACAGGCTTTCTGTTAGGAGGCATCACACCTGCCCCCCGCACCCCTGCCACACACATGCACGGGGACACGCGCGCGCGCACACACACACACACACACACGCACACACACACACCTCTGCTTCTGCCCAACGCTGCTGCTGGGCGCAGGCTGGGGCAGCCCCAACAGTGCCTTCCGGTGTGTGGTGGCCACAGCCCAGCTTCCTAGTGGGGACAGGCACTGGTGTCTACAGCTGACCCCAGGATGAGATGTCCTTGATGTAGCTACAGCAGCATCACCAAAGGTCTGATGCCAGGAACCACTAAAAACGGCCTCTGGGGCAGGTGGGGAAAGGCTTTTCTTGATCAGCGTTTCTCTACCATTTGATTCATGTGTTGCCTTTAATGGAATAACTATTCTTATCTATTCTCCATTCAATATAAATTTTCCTGCAATGATAGTAAATTGCATCTCTATATCAAAGATTTATTTAATGATCATTAACTCTTAAAAACACTCCTGACCTGCCTTCTCGTCTCACTCAGATGGATGCCCTTGCCCCCAACTCAAAAGCATCAGGGTTTGCAGAAGGCTCTGGAGCAGCCTGCTCACCTGACGGCCGCCTCCCAACCAGCTCAGAGGCGCCTCTCGCAGTTCAGAGGGAGCAGCACACGGACCGGAACTGCGTTACGAGGAGCAGCTACTGAGCTGGGCAAACGTTCAAAATGGTTTAGAGAAGAGAAATCTCCTCAGAACCAACTCCAGGTTTGCCCCATCTGCTGACAGCACGAAGCACTTCCGGTGTGGCCATCTCTCGTTCTCTGTTGCTCTCCCCTCTCCTCTCCCCAGTGCCTGCCAGTGCGGCCGTCACTCCCTGGGGGCCCTAAAGCCGCCTCCAGAGAGGCCCTTTGCTCACAGTTTGCACCTTTTATCTCTTGGCCCCTAAGGGGTCAGAGCCGCACAGCCCAGAGCAGCCCAGGGTTCCCCTCCGATGGTTGATCTGAGAGTATCTTCTTCCTCCAGCACTGGAATTACACTGACGGTTTATCTGAGAGTAACTTCTTCCTCCAGCACTGGAATTACACTGACGGTTTATCTGAGGCTAACTTCTTCCTCCAGCACTGGAATTACACCGACTGTTTATCTGAGGGTAACTTCTTACCCCAGCACTGGAATTACACTGACGGTTTATCCGAGAGTAACTTCTTCCTCCAGCACTGGAATTACACCGACGGTCTATCCGAGGGTAACTTCTTCCTCCAGCACTGGAATTACACTGACGGTTTATCCGAGGGTAACTTCTTACCCCAGCACTGGAATTACACCGACGGTTTATCCGAGGGTAACTTCTTCCTCCAGCACTGGAATTACACCGACGGTTTATCTGAGAGTAACTTCTTCCTCCAGCACTGGAATTACACCGACGGTTTATCCAAGAGTAACTTCTTCCTCCAGCACTGGAATTACACGGACGGTTTATCCGAGGGTAACTTCTTCCTCCAGCACTGGAATTACACCGACGGTTTATCCGAGGGTAACTTCTTCCTCCAGCACTGGAATTACACCGACGGTTTATCCGAGGGTAACTTCTTCCTCCAGCACTGGAATTACACCGACGGTTTATCCGAGGGTAACTTCTTCCTCCAGCACTGGAATTACACCGACGGTTTATCCGAGGGTAACTTCTTCCTCCAGCACTGGAATTACACTGACGGTTTATCTGAGGGTAACTTCTTCCTCCAGCACTGGAATTACACCGACGGTTTATCTGAGGGTAACTTCTTCCTCCAGCACTGGAATTACACCGAGACCCAGCAGGAGCAGAAAAGAGGTGTCGGAGCCACCGGTCATGGAGCTGCATGGGACCCAGCTCCGCATGGCCCGGGCGGAGCCAAGGACACTATGCCCGCCTGGCATCCCACTGATTCTGGAATGAAGACAAAGGCCTATTCCACTGGCTTTCCACAGCCTGGATCTCTGTGTGTAGATGGACCCTACGTTTCCATGTGGACTCTGAAAGGGGGAGTTAATTTCACCAGGCCCTCAAATGTGCTTGCCAAGGTATCTTTGTGGCCTGTTTGATAATGTCACCCAACTTCTTAGGTGCAGAGAAAGTATCACTGACGCCTGCCTGTGGCAGGTGAGCACATCCTCGCTGCCCTGCACGGGGACAGAGCCCATCTCAGTTCCCTCCCAGGCCCCGTGGGAGGGAGGAAAACCCAGGACTGCAGCAGAATTGAGACAATTTGACATCAGGCCAAGTCCTCAACACAAGCAGAATTAGTGCTAAGAGGTTAAAAGGTTATTTGAGGTCATATGGATACGACACAGGTCAGGAGCGCTGAGAAGTTGATTAATATTATTGTGTAATATTAATGTTAGTAGCAATTAACAGCAGCATGCAGGTAGGTAAACAACCATGAGAAGAGAAAGGTGAGAGGAAGACAAAGTGAAGACTCACATCCGGGTGAGGGATGGCATACTGTCCCTGGATTGTGTAGGCCTAGAGAGAGAGAGAGAGACCCCGTCAGACTGCGACCTGGCTGCACCACGGCTCAGCACCCGCCGCCACCCTCCAGCATGACAAGGACCCTCCGGTAGAAGCTTCCCCCTCGTGTGCCTCTCCACCTGTCCCCATCCTACGACAAAGGGCCAACCCTCCCAGGGCACCAGGATCCCCAGGGGAGCCGCACCCACTTCCTCTGGGCGGGCAGAGCTGAGCTGGCCAGTTCAGCGGGTGGGAGGGAAACAGTTCAGCCTTGATGCTTCCGACTCCAAGTTTCTTAAAGCAAAAGAATCGAAGAGTGATCTGTTTGACCCCCCAGTAAGAGGTCCACTAATTATTACGGTTTTGAAAATTTAATCAGTCACCTGGGTAAATACTTTTGGGAAATAATTTACCCCAAGAAGTCCAAACAACAAAAGAAAGCTCTAAACGGTGACCAAAACCAATTCACCAAAAGCCAGTCTATGTAGGAAGCGGGTCTACGTCAGTCACGGCTTGCTGCCTCTCATGATCACCCTGAAGACAGGGAGGGGGTGGCCCTCCTGACATGGGGGCAGCAATGCGCCCCTCCCAAGCCATCGTGTGGGGCTCCTGAGGCCTCATTTTGGCTTCAGTATTTCCTTTGCCTTCAAAACAGTGACTCCGACCTGCAGCCTCTTCCCACCCACCCTGACTCTGAAATCTGGGCAGGTGAGAGAGGCCCCACCTGCCCCACAGGTCCCGTCAGTGGAGACGCTTTCAGGTGATTCAGAAACTCATGGCCAGACAACAAATGGACCACACAGAGTCAAGGGAGAGTGAAGACCACGAACAGTTGTCAGGACTCGGGACATGGACAGGGCTGCACCAGGCCTGGTGGCAGCCTGGGGGTGGAGGGAGCGGCTACCAGCCCCTGGCTGTGCGGGCCCCACGCCACTTCCCATGAGGACCCGTGGTATCGGTGTTCGCGGTGACCACACGTAGGGGTGGGGGGACCCTGTGCACCAGAGAGGGACACTTCAGGGAAGGATGTGTGTCACCTCTGTGCAGCCCAAACCCTCCCATGGGTTTTGAATCTGCCAAGAGTTTTCATCATAAACAACCCAATCCTCGGAGTTAAAGGCCAGTCAACCTCCAGACAGGGACCCGGCTGCAGCCCAGCTTTGAAACAAGCCCCAGGGCTGTGAGGCCACAGTGCTGCGTCGGGTGAGGAAGTAAAAGAATCTTATCAGATAGAGCAGGAACCAAGGACCTCACTGTCCTGTACGAAGTGTCTTGAGGGCCACCTGCAAGTGTTTTGTAAAGGTGCTGCCAGAGGCACTTTCCCATGTGTCACCGAAGGTGAGGGGCCCTGGAACTCATGCTGGGAGCCGCCCCCTCAGCGCACGGGGTCCCAGCTCAGCCCCAACTGTCTGAGCTGAACCACAAGAGCTCAAGCATCCTGCATCCTGGGCCACGTGAGTTTTCTGACTGATCTTCTTACTGTTGTTATGTTTTCTATCTGCTCGTCCCTTAGCAGGCTCTGCTGATTTAACTCATGACCATGTCATGCTAGAAACGCGGTGGTGGCTGACAGGAGCTGCTGCTGGGTGCCCCCAGAGCACTCACAGTGGCGGGGCATCTTCCAGGTCCCTGATTTCTCCAGTTGGACAGAAATAAAGTGGACGGGCCCTCCAGGTTAGCTCTCTAGGGTCTGTATTGGGTTGTGTGTCCTCATCTAGGCACTGTGGGTCTGAGTCGTCAAGGAGACGCCAGTGGCCTTGCAGGTATCCGGCCCACACTTCTGGGTTTGCATTTCGGCAGCTCCCCTGGGTTACTTCAGGGTGGGTAACTCCCTGCGACTCTGTCCTCCACCACCAAGGCTGACCACTGGCCAGACCAGACTGTCCCCAGGGCCCCAGGGCCCAGCTCTCAAAGGGCTGACATTTTAGCATCAGCCTTGGTACAGCACCCACTGCACAGGGCCCTTCACCTGCTGCAGTAGGGAGGGCATGCTACTGCCTTCTTTACAGGAGTGAGAGGTGTGGGGCCGGTGGCTGAGCAGGGCTCAGCTGCACCCCCTCTCCCCTGGAGCTGTGACTCCACCCCCAGTGGCTTTAAGACCCCACATGTGTTTGTATAAACACACCTTCCTTTTGAAAAAAATCCTACCTTTTACCACATGATATCATCACGGATTTGTTTAAACATCAAGGTGGAGTCCACAGAGGTTACTAACCCGGTTACCTAACCATGAATTTGGGGAAAGCAGTGAAATGGAGTTTTGCACAAGGACTTCTCCTGCCGTGTGACTCCATGTGACCCTGTGACCTGAGCCCCCTAGGTCGGCGAGGTAAGGACATGTCCCGCTGCCCACAGGGCTGTGACACCAGGCAAATCCCTGGCTAGCCAGGCCCAGTTTCCTGGCTATAAAATGGGGGTGTGCCATGCCCTGGGGCTGCTGTAAGGATGGCATGTGCATGTGGGGGCTCCCTGACCACAGCAAGGCAGGAAGGGGTGTGTGCCAGGCTGTGGAGACGAGGCCAGCGTGGGAAAAAGGCATACCCTGCCCTGAGCACACAGGACCCCGGGAGGGAAGGGATGGACACACACTCCCTGTCTCTCCCTCAAACACGGGCCACAACTGGGAGATCTGATAAGATTCCTTTACACCGTAAGGAAAAGCACCAGGAAAAGTCCTAACATTTGCCCCTTCTCTCCTTTTTGATGGTAAAGTCAAACCTCAGGCCTGTTCTGCCCTGCCAGGGTCACCTGTGGGAACGTCTGTCTCAACTCTCCCTTGAACAAAGACACACATCACAGCCGACTGGACACAGAGCTCTTCCAGGCCAACCCCCGCCGGACACCTTCAAAGTCTGTTGGCCACAGAGTGGCCCTGAGTGGGTGGGTGCTCCCTGTGCCCTGGCCAGGGTTTGGGCTCAGGTGAGGGGCTGGGGCAGGACTCCCCTCCTCCACTCTCCTGCAGAGGTGCTGCCATCCCTGGCGGGAGAACACAGAGCTCAAGGGCTGAAACCAAAAGAGCCAGATCTGCAGACCGGGTATGGGGTATGGGGCGCCTATGAGGCCCCTGCTCACAGCAGAGGGAGGTCCGGACACAGCGGCACAGACGCCCGGTCGTCGGGCCATGCATCCCTCCTCAGTGCAGAGCTCCCTCCTCTCGCATGTCCCTGCTACAAGCACATCCTGGGAGTTTGGGAACACGGATGTCAGGGGAAACAAGACCCTGGTTCTCACCGTGCTGTTTCCAACGTGAGTCGTAAAATCACCTAGAAGGCGCCTGCGCGCCGGCTATCTAAGCTTCCTAAAAACACCCAGTTCTGGGAACTGGATTTAGGCAGAGCCAAATCTTCCTGCCCGGGTGAGGGAGGGAGAACATGATTCCGTGGGGCCGTCTCTGTGGGGGGATGCCGCTCTGAAGGCCCCCTGCATCCGCCTGGTGCTGGGTGTAGGTGGAAGAGCTCTGCCTCCAGCACGGGTGGGAGACGTGCACGTGAGAAGGCGAGAAAACCTGAGTGCACTAACGGGCAGCGGCGGGTGCTGCAGTAAAAGGCTGAGGTTGGCAGTGGAGGCCGCGAGCGGATCGGCTCTTACCTGACCACCTGCAAAAATGACAGGGGTGGAGGCGGGCTTTGGGCGGTAGGGAATGGTGGCACCTTTCGGTGGGGACTAGGAAAAGGGACAGGAGAGGGAGAGAGAGCGTTAGAGCAGCTTCGCAGCCTGGCAATGGGGAGGCGTGCCCCGGCCCACCCCACTCAGCCCCCTGCACCAGCTCCACGCTCCCCACACCTCCCTGAGTTTCGCAGCAGTGCTGGGGGAGGGGAGTGAACACCTCCAGCCCCCACACCCTCTGTGTGGCTGTCTTATGGCCCGTCCCTCCAGAGGGCTCCTTTTCGCTGAGCCCTGGGCTGCAGTTTGCCACACACCGGCCTCCTGAGAGTACCGCCTGCCCCGAACATCCTTGGGAGGCTCTGTGGCAGTGCAGAGGGTCAGTCCCATTGTGGGACGCCAGCTGGGGTGGGTCCCTTGCGCACAAGACCCTGTTGGACAAGGGCTGGCCGCCAACCCAGACGGCCCCCTGCGGTGCTGGCCCCTCCACCGGGGCCCCTTCTGGGATGTGCAGGGCCCTGCAGGCCGGGCTGCATGGCTTCACAGGGAGCTGCCCCCTGGAGCAATTCTCTTGAATGTTCTGGAGAAAGTTGAGCCCTGTAGGACTCCACCGGGACCTATATCCAAAGCGCTTGGCTTGGCCCGTGGTGACAGTCAGCAGAGATCTCCACAGGAGACTTGGAAACATCCCACTTCACTATGTGAAAAAGCATGTTTAAAGTGCTTATAGACTCCAAAGGAAAAAAATCCCATAGTTATGATGAGGTTTGCCTTAATTTCCCTTGGTTATTCTGTCGGAAACACAGGATTAACATTCTCAAGTGCTAGCATTTTTAGCCTGCCCTCCTTCTCCTGGGTGAGTACCCTGTCTAACTGTCCCCAGGGCCCAGGTCACCGAGGCAGAAGTCCTGGGCCTGGGGGGCACCACAGCTGGGGTTGGTCCAGCAGGAAGAGGTGGGGGCTGGAGCCCATGAGCCGTTCCTGGCAGGGGGCAGCCTGTCCTGCTAGGAGTTCTGGGGCCTTGGCTGACTCAGGGCCAGCCCAGCGCTCAGGGAGCGCCACTCACACTCAAAGCCCCATGATGGGGAGTGGGTGGCTGGATCCGCAGGGCCAGGGCCCTGGGGTGTGACCTCAAGTACTGTGGGGAAGGAGATGCGGGGTGGGTCTGGGCTGACTCAAGCTGGGCCTGGGGTGGGAGGAACTGACTGAGGTGGACGGGAGCCGCCGCTGCCCTCCCCGGCTCCTGGAGATGCCCAGCCTCGGGCCGCTGTGCTATGGGCCCTCGACCCCCACCCGGGCACAGGAGTTCCCAGCTGACCCTGACCTGTGATTCCCGCTTCTTGTCTGGGCACAGGGCCTGCTGGCCTCCCCTGGGACTGCATGAGCCTCCCTGCACTGGGTACAGGGTGCTGGGCCCTGGGTGGGCAGGGCACCATCTGTGGCGATGTCTGTATTCTCAGTGGGCCCCACCCAGACTCAGGGCACCCTGGGCAGCCCTTTCCTCCGTCATCTCCTGGGTGTGAGGTGAGGCATGCCCACTACCAAGCCCAGAAGTCCTCCAATCACCCAGGAGGGTCTTTAAGGCATCCTTGGCTTTATTTTTCCAGTCACTCTTCATCTGAGAGCGGACCCAGCTGTTTCCAGCTGTGATGAATCTTCTTCCCTGGGATGATGGCCCCTGGGCCTTGGGATGCTGCACAGCCAGCGGGAGTGAGAGCAGCTGCCCGGCCATCTTCACCAGCCATGTCTGCTACGAGCTCCCTGTCTTGCTCAAACCTCCCTGCCCAGGAAGGAGACAAGGTGGTTCAGATGATGGCTCTGGGGGCATGGGCAGCCTTGGGGCAGTGGGTGCACCTGCATCTGTGGAGCTGCATCTGGCACTGCACCGGGACGCAGGCAGCAGAGGCACTGGGTGACGCTGACGAGACCCACGTGTTGTTGAGGAGCTGGACCTCGGCCCTCCATTAGGGATGTCCCTCCTAGAACTGTTCGTGTCACTCGCTGCTCCTGAGCCTCGGCCCGCAGGGCCTCCAGGGCCTGAGACTGGAGAGTTGAACAGATAGCTCAGACCAGCATGGCACTTTCGCCCTAACCAGGGAGTGGGGAAGATTTCAGAACAAGAATATTTTGAAAAATATTTTTCACTTCACAAAGTATCAAACTTCTGGGAAACAACAACCACGCAAACATTTTTTAAAGAGTCAAACATGGGGTTTGAACCCCAAGCCAAGCACGAGATAGGAGTGAGCCTGGGCTGCAGGAGGGGCTGGAGGCTGACCCTGCAGAGCTGCTAGAACTTTCCATCTGGGGCGAGGCTTCTTCATTTTTGCTTCAGGAAAGACTGGCAACTGTTGATAGCTTCATGAATTTTGAGTATACTTCAGAGTTTTTTCCTCCCCCCGAAACTTCAAGAGAGGCATCTGCTCTGAGCGGGCTCTTCTCTGCTTTTCCGTTTTAATGCTTTTGTTCACCCATCTCTACTTCTGCATGAGTTTTGCATGTTTTCCCGAGTTTTGACCTCTGTTCCTCCACAGTGGTTTGACGCCTCCTTCTGCAGAACTGCATGCGCAGAGGAGCCTCCTGCCTTTGCCTCCCTCCCACCCCCAGCTGCCCCCCAAGGCCTGACTCCAACGTAAAGAGCACTGTTTCTGCAGCTCCAACTCAGTGCAGAAGACCCCTCAGTGGGATGACAACTTCTTACCCAAATCCGAAGATGAGAGGAGAGGCTCCCTCCTCTCCACATGCTCTCCCCTAGACGCCCCCACGAAGACACTGGACCCTGAGCTGGCAGCCCCAGCACCCCTGTGGCGCCCATACCGGCACCGCTCTCGCTCAGGCTGCCTTGGAAGCCCAGGTCAGGAGCCCCCCACAGCCCCAACTGTGTGAGTCCTTGGGGCGACCGGGGCTTCCAAGCCTTTGCCTGCAGTGCTGGGAGGCCAAATCCAGCACTGACGTGGGCTGGCCCTGGCGCGCAGACGGTACCTCCAGCATGACCACACAGATCTGCTTGACGCACTGGATGATGGCATCTGGGGTCCCCGAGATGGTCACCGCTCGCTCCGTGGAGTTGGGCAGCATGTCCCCAGCCACCTGCACCTGGGCACCTGTGGACTGGAGAGAGGGGACGTTGGAAGGGAGCACCAGGGTAGCAGCGCATGGGGCAGCAGTACCTCCCGAGTCTCGGCACCCAAGGCAGCTCGGAGGACACTTCCTTGGAAACCTGCATACAGCCCACGCGCCCCCTCCCCCCGCCGCCATCCCAGCACTGCCCCCATGCCGCCCCTGCTACCACGGCCTGGCACCCGGCCCTGTGCCTTCCCTCGGGCGCACTTGGCACCTGGCCAAGGCTAGACAAGGAGGCATCTAATCAGAGGCATTTTCAGGGAGACAAATGACTCTTTTCAAATACATGGAATCCTCTCTCCTCTGTGGAGTTTTAGGTCACAGAGAAAGGTGGACTCTGGTCATGGGAAAGGAAATGAAGATTGGGGCAGCTGCCCTGCTGCATAGGGCAAGGATTCAGGCTTTCCTTGAAATGGGACAAACGTGTGAATGTGAAGTTCACACCTGCAAACTCTGCCCACTGGGACAGGCCGATGGCTCAGGGCTGTCTCCAGGTGCCCTGGAGGCCCCTCACAGGGAGTAGATACAGCACCCAGTGCCCAGGGCCTCCCTTGCCCAGAACCATGTGACCAACTAGTTCCTCCCTGTCCCCAGCACGGCCCATAGGAGTGTAGTGGGTGGGCAGGATCCATAGGTGAGCAGTGGGTGGAAAGGGCCCATATTTGGGCAGTAGGTGGGGGGGGTCCGTATCTGGGCAGTGGGTGGGGGGGGTCCGTATCTGGACAGTGGGTGGGCCGGGTCTGTATCTGGGCAGTGGGTGGCCCGGGTCCGTATCTGGGCAGTGGGTGGGGGGGGGGGGGGTCCGTATCTGGGCAGTGGGTGGGCCGGGTCCGTATCTGGGCAGTGGGTGGCCGGGTCCGTATCTGGGCAGTGGGTGGCCAGGTCCGTATCTGGGCAGTGGGTGGGCTGGGTCCGTATCTGGGCAGTGGGTGGCTGGGTCCGTATCTGGGCAGTGGGTGGGGGGAGGGTCCGTATCTGGGCAGTGGGTGGGCCAGTTCCGTATCTGGGCAGTGGGTGGGCTGGGCTGGGTCCCTGCAGCGCAGTTGTGCTTGTTCATGGTTCCTGTGTTCCAGTCTCGCACTTTGAGCTGTGGGGTCTGCGTGGCCAGCATTGGGCTCGCAGACAGCAGGGACGAGGCTCAGGAAGGCTGCCTGGCCTGCGGCCGCCACCCGCAACCCGCCTAGAGGCTCCGCAGCGGCCCAGGCTGGGAAGGTCCTGTTACCTCCCTGATCTCCTTGATCTTGGAGCCTCCTTTGCCGATCAGGGACCCGCACTGGCTGGCAGGCACCACCAGCCTCAGCGTCACTGGGGGCTTGCTGGTGGCAGGGCTGTTGCTCATGGAGTTGATGATATCCTAGGGGAGAGACACGTGTGTTGGCAGCACTTCAGGCCTCGTGCAGTGAGAAAGCAGGAGGAGGGCAGGGGGTGCGTCCTGACTTCCCACACTCAGAAGCCCACAGAGCCCCTGCCATGCACAGCCGAGGACACAGTGGCCAGGCCAGGCCAGGGAGGACCAGAAGACGCCGCTGAAATGGATGGGCAGGCTGGCAGGGCACACAGACGGCAAGGCAGGATGGTCACCACGCCGCAGTGGGGTTGGGGCAGGTCTGGCCTTGGTCGTGGAGACCTGGTGGGCAGGGGGTGTGGACAGACAGGCTGATACAGGAAGTGTGGATGCTGGCCTAAGGGGAGGGGAGAATGGAGGCTGGAGACTAGCTGGGGGCTGGGTCTGATGCCCAGGGCCAGGTGAGGCAGGGATGTCGGGGACAGGCCACGACTGGGTGTGGAGGGCACGGGGGCAGAGAATGGCTCCTGGTGTCTGGCCTAGGGAAGGAGATGTGTGGTTAACGTAGAAGCGTGAGAAGGCTGAGGCGGGGGGGGGCCTGTGCCCACCCTCCTGGGCAGCCTGGTTTGGCTCATGGTCCTGACACCCAGGAGACGGAGCTGGGCTTTGGGTTCAGGCTGGCAACCCGTGGGGGACAGGGCTTCTGTCAGCCGCATGGGGCATGTCCAGGCTGTGGCCCGGAGCTCGCTGCAGAGCATGGCAGACAGCTCGGCAGAGGCAGTGACAGGGGGAGTGTCCAGGCTGTGGCCCGGAGCTCGCTGCAGAGCGTGGCGGACAGCGCAGCAGAGGCAGTGACAGGGCAGCGCCCCCAGGACACCCCCAGCTCTGGATCCATTATGCCTGAGCTACGATTCAGGGCAACAGGATTTGCTCTCCACGAAAAGTGCCCTCTTCTTAGAAACAAGGCTTGGTCAGTGTGTGCCTGGACAAACTGCTATAGACTAGCAAGGAAATAGGATGGTGTCCCCTTTGTCTATTTTTTGTGCTGAGAGCTTGACTTTGACCCACACAGAGCGTTCTTTCTGGTGAGGCTGGGGAGAGGCTCTGTGTGTCAAGGTGTCTGGTTAGGGACCTGAGGCACAGGCACGGACACTAAATTCCCACTTCCTGCCACCCGCTTTCATGGGGCCATGTCTCAATTCCCTCCTCTCCCAGGAAAACTCCTTGAATGGAGTCATTGCAACTGGAATTCTGGTGCCTGTCTCTCCAAGTGGCCTCAATTCCCCAAGGATGATTGGGCCTCACTGGCTGCCCGGGGGGAACATTTGACTTTAACAAAATTGTTCATTGAGAGGCACCTTAAAAAAGAAAGATAATAAGATTTTTTCAGGCCCAATGGGCAGCATTTTTTGATTGGTATGAAGAGGCCTTCAAATGAACTTCTCATTTAAAAATAGTTTCACTAAAACATTCTTTGGCTACAGCTAGTCAGCAACCTGGCAGACGTCGGCAACAAACCAGACCCCCAGGCTCGTAAGCTCTCTCCTCCTTTTCCTCCCACTGCCCCTGCCCAGCACTCCCCCTGCCCCGTCCTTCCCTTCCAGCTCCTCCATCGACTCTACCTCTATCTTTTCCAGCCCTCCTAAAACCCCCAAATGCCAGCTGCCTGTAAAAACCCATCCCCTGAGAGCCAGGCGAATAGGCAACTCCAGAAGCTAAACCTTGGATTGGAGCTGAATTCAGAGCTACACTTACAGATTCCCTATACCCAGACAAGACCTGCAATGACCAACAGAAGAATTTAGAATTCTTTTGATTGCACATGACCCAGAGTTACCTGAACTCTGTCAACAAATAAACCCGAGGGTCAAAAAAGGTCCCACAGCAAAGTCCTAAATGCCACCCCTAAAACATCTCCAGTAGGAACTGATTAGAACAAGTACAAAGACAGCCGTAAGATGAAACAACTGGAGATTTGGGGACAGACTAGAAAGTCCCTTCCGACAACCTCGACTGTCTCTACCCTTCCAGGTAAGGGAGGCGCTGGCATAAGGGCAGCCCTTTCGTCCCATGAGGTCAGTGGAGTGAAACCCCACTCGAAAGCAGAAGTAGGGATGGGAATAGCCCTTCTGCTGAATGACAGCCACTGGCAGAACACACTGAAAAAGCTCTGGAACAAAAATGAGCCAGGACTCCTGCAGACCAGAGAGCTAGGCGCCCCTCACCAGCCCCAGCACCCAACAAGCACACTCATGTAATAGCTGCTGCATTCAGAAAGGACACCAGAGAAAAGATGATCCCATCCCCAGAAAGAACAACTGAGACATAGAAAGATCCTGGGTCCAGGCAGTGAGGGAGCCCGAGGAAGGAACGGGCGGCCGGCATCCGCCTGGCCTTCAGCTCTCAGGATGACTAACACTGGACACAGGTGGTCTTCCTCATCCTCCTGGTGGCCACTGCGGCTCTTCCTGCATCCGACTTGCAGAAGGGTCTCACGTCATCCTCCTCCTCAGTTTAGATACACCACACCCTGGGAGGCGTTTCAAATCACCCGTCGTGTTTTCTCTCCCTATTTCCCAGCCCTGAACTGTAACCCTTGGGCCCTTGACTGCAAAACATTCATTCTTGCTCTGGGACTCCACCCCTGAAAATTTAGTAGGCAGAGACTTTGCCTGAAAACAGGATGGCATCTTAAATGTACATCAGAGACAGTTTCCTGAGCTCCCGGAGAACTCCTCGGCCCACCGGCAAGTGTGTGGGCTCTGGGCAGACCCCTGCCTCATGAGGTGGGTGTAGACTCCAGGTAAGGGTCTTGACGCTGCACCTGACACAATCCCACTAACACAGGCAAAATGACCGGGGCAAAGCCTCTAAAGGCTCTGAGAGGTTCCACCAAAACATGACCCGAAATTCTCCACAATCCTGTGACCCCAAATCCAAAAGAAGGGCTCAAACTACAGACAAACGGCCCCTGTCCAAGGCCTTCCCGACCCGACCCTAGCCCCTATCCAAAGGCCTCCCCGGCCCGACCCCACCCCTACGGCTCCTATCCAAAGGCCTTCCTGACCTGACCCCAGCCCCTGTGACACGCCTGTCCTGCCAGTACAGATACCAAGATACTGATCTGCCAAAGACCTCAGGGCCACCAACAAAATTATTCTCCCTTACTTCCTAGGCATACTGAACCGAAACACAACTTTGCTGTCCATTCTTCCCAAAGCCACGTGCTTCATGGTGGTGGGTGTTCACGCTGCCCCTCCAGGGCTGCCACTTGACCAGGAGAGTGAGCATGTTTTGCCCTCACTGGGGAGGACAATGATGAACTTGGACAGTCACGCCCTGGGGGTCACTGAAGTCCCCTCCTGCTTTTTCCAGGTCCTCATTAAGACTTAGAAGACCTAAATCTCCCTAGCGATTCAGTTCTGACACATCGTGGTGACGCCCTCTTTGTTCAGAGACGAGGAAGTCTGTGGAGGACCCCACCCACCTGCAGCCTTAGTGGACTCTGTCGAGAATCCCGGCCTAACGTCCCACTTCACAACTGAAGCTGGAGGTGATCAGGCAGGGCCTGTGCTGCAGAACCGGACCAAGTCCATCCACTGAAACGCTGACCCTCCGTGTGACTGTGTTTAGAGATGGGGCTTTACAGAGGTAACTAAGGTAAAATGGGGTCCCTACAGTAGACCCTAATGTAATCTGACTGGTGTCCTTGTAAGAGGAGACAAGGAACTGACACACACAGAGGGGTGACTCTGTGAGGACCCAGGAAGAAGACGGCATCTGCAAGCCAAAGAGAGAGGCCTCAGAGGAACCGGCCCTGATGGCACCTCGATCTGAGACTTCCAGCCTCCTGGACTGTGAGAGAACCAGCATCTGCCGTGTAAGCCACCCAGTCGTGGCATTTTGCAATGGCAGCCCAAGCAGGCTGGGACAGTGTGCTGCCGCTGACCTGGCTCTCTCCTTCGGCACAGTCCTCTGTGGTGCAGAAAGTCTGCCAGATGCAGAACTCATCACACTTGCCAGCGCTTGTCAACTGACCAAGGGCCCATGGCGGTGGATGCTCTGGAAACAGAGGAGCTTTTAGCTCTGCTGGAAGCCCACCCTACATGGGCCGGGTGCTGAGTTCTTGGGCACACTTTTTCCTAGAGAGGTGGTGACTGCAGATGTGAGGCCAGTGCAGACGGAGATGCGGACGTTGGAGGAGGTGCTCTGGGGGGTCATTCTGCCCAACCAGTGCTTTAGCCACAGCTTGACTCCAGCTAAGCCTCGAAGTTTGGATCTCTGGAGGCAAGCCAAGAGGCCATTGTAAGATTTCAACACTTCGCCCCTGATTTTGAAAAGGAAGGATGGACAAATTCTGAAAATTCTGGTTGTATCCTTTACTCAGTCTTCTCTGGTGCTCTCAGCTGGCTGTGGTACCAGATGATTTCAAACGGATATTAGCTAAGTCACTCCATGAAACTACTCATCATGCTGTAGACAAATTGATGAACATCTCCAATCAACATTGGTGGGAAAGCTTTACAAAGACTGGATGAATATCTCCAGTCAACACTGGTGGGAAGCTTTACAAAGACTGCTGAGGTTCTTTTAAGGCCAGGTATCTGTCACCAGCACAATCGTGACATGGTGTGAGGGTGAGACACGGCCCCAGAGCGATGACTCAAGGGCCCTCTGAACACCTTCAGGTAGATTTTAACCAGTGTCCACCTGGGACTGGAAATACTTTCACTGTTATGTGTGTGTTTTCAGGATGGGCTGAAGCACTTTCTTGTTTAAAAGCTACGGTCCTTAAAGTTGCCAAAAAATTCCTTGATTTTGCATTTCCAACCTGAAGCATACCAACTTTTACATGAAGTGATTGAGAAATACATTTTACACAAACCATTATAACAGAACTCTCTGAGTAGTTACCCCTTACTCAAGAACAACACTGTCCTGACCATCCACAGTCTTCTGGAAAAACCGAAGGACCAAAAGATGAAAACTCCAAATCCCTCGAGCTTCCTGAGCATCCACAGTCTTCTAGAAAAACCGAAGGACCAAAAGATGAAAACTCCAAATCCCTCGAGCTTCCTGAGCATCCACAGTCTTCTAGAAAAACCGAAGGACCAAAAGATGAAAACTCCAAATCCCTCGAGCTTCCTGAGCATCCACAGTCTTCTGGAAAAACCGAAGGACCAAAAGATGAAAACTTCCTGAATCCCTCGAGCTTCCTTGGCCATACAGTCTGCGTGCTTGGAGACATCTCAGCTCTTCCTCCATGGACTGATGACTGGAAGGCTTGTACCTTTAGGAATTCCTGGTACTCGACTCTGCCCTGCTGCAGCAGAGATGACAAATGACTGCAGAGGACTCAGCACAACCCTACATAACCTATGTAATAGCATAGGTTACGGCTGCTTCCCATGACATCTTCCCAAACATCCTCCTTAGGACCTTCAACCAGGAGATTTTGTCTACTGGAAGGGACATCAGAGAAAATCTGTTTCTCTAACCTCATTGCAAGGGGCCTTACAAGTATTGCTAACAAATCCAGCAGTGAAACTCCAAGGAATCAGTCCTTGGTTTCACATTTCACAGCCAAAGCAGCAATTCAGAATTCCACACAACTAGAAAAAGACTCCCACACAGGACCTCAAACTGAGGTTCTCTGAGATCCTCTAGAGGCAGCCATTCTTCAGAAACAGACGGCTGATCTCAGACCTTCCTGCAAGCTGAAGACCTTGGACAAGGGACAATTTCTGCTCAGATGTCCTGACAAGACCTCTGTCTGATTTGTTTCATTTTTCATCTGCTTATATATAATCATTCTCCCTCTTATTCTCCATGGACCCCTGGTTGTCATCCACCTCTGTTGATGGTCCCTTTTCTATTTTCTTTTCACTTTATGATAATTGTTAGGTTAGCACATATTCGTTCTAGTGCCATTCTTGATTATCCCAAACAGTAACCACTGCCCTCACTCTCACTGACTACTGGACACACCGCCCACCACCAGGCCCCAGGGATGCACATCTCTAGACATGCCAGTCTCATCAAATGGGACCCTGGGGAATGACAGCTGATGGTCTTTCTGCTTGCATCTACGTGGACAACTGACTCTAAACAAATCACCTGTGACTTTGCTAGCGTCCCTTTCTCCTAGAAAAGCAACCAATTATTAAAGTTTACTGATCGGTCCCTAGGTCATTCAAAACTTAAATTCAGCAACCTGCATGAGGCACCTGGCCACGAAACACTGGCCACGAGGGAGAAACTAAGAGAGGTCCCAACTGAAGCTGGAGGACACAGGCCTTGGTTCCAACCTCTTGTCCTGAGCAACAGCCCTTCCCCAGTCTCCATATGCCTCCACCAGACACTGCTTCCTTGGGACCAGTCACCAGGCCCTGCTGGCCTCAGATGAATACCTCAGACATCTTAGGAATGGTATCCTGAGATTTCTCTGTGTACAAAGACCCTAATTCTATAATCTCCACAGCTGGAAATTCTGACTCAAACTCGAGTTCCAAAACGAGGCCACCTGTGATTATTTGTGTACTCGTGGAAGGGATGACTGAGTGTCCCCCACAGTGGGAATCACACAGGCAGAAACTGTGGTCAGAAACCCATCGCCAACTCCGGCAGAAGTTATTCGGGACACCGCCTGCCCTGGGTGGAAGACGTGTTGGCACAAGCAGCGGTGGGTGATTGCTTTTCTCCAGTTTCTTGCTGGCCAGCCATGCTGGCGTCTGTGCCACTGCACATGTTACCCGCAGAGCGAAGGTCCCAGGAGCAGGCTGCCCAGCACCCTAAGGAGCGGCTATGAGGCTCTCCAAGGCTGGTCCTCATGGCTATGGGATGTGTCCTCTTGCCTTGGGTTGGGTAACGGCGCTCTTCGTCTCACCACCATCCGGGGACTGGGTTGTTCTTGTTTCTGTTTTGGTGTCACGATGCTGGTCTGCTGTATTCCATCAGTCTCCCATCAGACAACGGCCAGGATGACTCAGCAAAAGAAAGATCCAGAGGACCCCGCAGCACAGCTGAACAAAAAGGCAACTAAACCATCCCCAAGCGGCGTGACCTGGCTCTCTAGCCTTTCCTGAACTGTCTATCCTCTTGCAAATGAGAGAGTGGCTAAAAGGGGAAACTAAGAGACAACCTACAGACAGTGGCCAGGCCACCTACGATAGGGGAACACTGGCCCCAGTGTCTGCAGCATCCAGCATTGGAGGCCAGGCCACCTACAATAGGGGAACACTGGCCCCAGTGTCTGCAGCGTCCAGCCTTGGAGGCCAGGCCGCAGGCTCTGCTGCAGTTAGCTCTGGGCAGTCAGCTTCCCTCATGTGCGTCCCCAGTTCCAACTCAGGACCCACTGGAAAAGGCCTCGCACACTCCTCCAACCAGTCACATGGGATGCCCCACTTCTAGCCCTACTGCTGGCCCCAGGGCACATCTCTCCTCTCCTCTCCCACTCCCAAGCTCCCCCTCCTGCCTGCCTTTGAGTCTCTGCCAAGCACAGAAGATGGCGCCAACCCCCACCATGGCCAGCTTTGAATAATAAAGAGCCTCTACTCATTCTCCCTTGGAGGGGTCTTTGTTTATTCCCACAAAGTCACCTCATTACTTAATGGTCACTCCTCAAAGACACTAAATGCATCTCTAACCTCCAGCAATTTCAAGAAAATTAGAAACACATAAAGACATTGAAATTTCATTCAATGACAGAATACACAGAAGTGCTGCTCTTTCTCTCTCCCCCTCGCTCTCTCTCTGTCTCTGTCTCTCTCTTTCTCTCTCTCTCTCTCTCATCTCTCTGTCTCTCTCTGTCTCTCTCTCTGTCTCTGTCTCATATCCACCAGCACGGATGGCCTCTACCTTTACCTTCCGTAACTCAGCCAGGCTACATCAGCTCTCACGGGGGCCCCAGAGGCATGGTGCTGTGTGGCTGAGGACCAGGGCTGTGCCAGCCAGGGCTTCATCAAGAGCCATGTGGCAGAGCTGGCTGGAGGCTGGAGGTGCTGGTGTGGCCCAAGGGTCAGCCAGGCTGCACGCCCCAGGGGAAGGGTGGGGTGTTCTGAGGCCGTGCTCGGTGCCCCAGGGCAGGGTCTGGGGAAGCTGAGGGAGGTGGACCTAAGGCATACAGCCGGGAGTAGCTGGCTTCAGAAGGATGGAGGGACACTGGCCCCTGACTGGGTGAACCAGAGCTGCGGAGAGGCCCTGGGAGGCAAAGGAGGTGAGCGTAGTTATGGGGTTGCCTGGGCGGGCTGGGGCATCCCCTAGTCCAGGTGTAGGGGAGAGGACCCAGGGAGCCAGCTGGGACCAGGCCTGCCCCCGCCAGGCTGGCAGAGGTGCCTGGGGTGCAGGTTACCTCCTCAAACTTGTATGCGATCATGGCAAAGGCCTTGAAGATGGCGTCTGTGGGGCCTGTGATGGTCACAATCCTCTCTGGGCAGTTTCCCTCTGAGATGTTGATCCTTGCACCACTCTAGGGTGAGAGCAGAGAAACCCCAGTGACCTGATTAAAACCCTTGGGCCAGTGGGTCGGGGGCCGCAAGTCCGTTGACAATTGACACAAACACGTGCCTCTGTCCGCTGACGGAAACCATGACTGAACAGTAGAATACTTCTCAACAATCTCCTTTATAATGAAATTTTAACTAGCAAAAGGAATCCAACAGATCCCTTCCCCACAGGGGAGCACAGGAGGCCTGAGTAGGGGAAAAGAGGCCCCGCGCTGCACTCCCCACACGCCCCGGCTGGCCGAGAGCACAGGCAGGACGTCGGCAGGGGCAGAGCCTGGGGACCCACCCCGCCCACCCGGGAATGGCTGCGGACAGGTGGGGACCCACCACACTCACCTCCTCACGCATCTTCTTCACAGTTTCTCCTTTCTGGAATGAAGATTTAGACAATAAGGAAAAGGCATCCCCCTGGCTCTGAGGACGGCGTGGCCCATGGTGGGTGGGGAGCGGCCTGGCCCATACGCCCACACAGCAGAGCCTCCTGCCTGTGCTGGAGGGGCAAACCAGCCTCTCCACTAAGAAGGCCAGGCTCCATGCCCACCACACCCTGGCAGACATTTCGGATGGGAAACTGAGGCCCAGGAAGGCAAGTGCACCCACCTACAGGCACACAGCTGGCAAGGGTGGTGCAGGTCTGACCTGACTCCTCACGGCAGCTCACTCATGGCACATGGCAGTGTGCGTGCCCTCAGGTGCCCTGCATGGCTGGCTACACTCTGGCTCGGCCTCCCGGAGGTGGTGACTCTCGGAGACGCGCCCTCTCAAGCGTTTGGGAGGAAGCCGGGACAATGAGCTACTAGAGGCGCCCCCATGGTGGGACTGAGGGGAAGGACACAGGGCCCCCGGAAGCAGTGAAAATGTGATGAAGACAGGGAGGTGGCCCTCACTGCTCGGCCTCCCGGGGCAGCAGGCTTCCAAACTGGGCCTTACTTCCCCCGGGCCAGCCCTGATTTGGAAAGGAAGTGTCTGGGGGCTGCTGCCTCCACCGGCACTCCTAGAGACCACTCAGACTACACGGCCGGCTGAAGAAGGCGTGAGAAATCATTCTTCGTGGGGTCTTCAACCGGGAAAGAAGGACTGGCCACCAAGGCCACGGGCAGGGGGCAGCGAGGCGACCAGCTGGAGTGAACCCCTTCCCCTCAGAGCCAGGGACCAGCTTCAATGTCATAAAGCATAAAGGCGACACCTCTGGGGTCCTGTCTTCATGGAACACAGACCACCCACCAACTGGGAAAGGTGCACCTACTGGGTGCCACCTAGCACCCAGGGAGGCTGCCATCCTCACCATCCCCTTACAGAGACCCCAGGAGAGGCAGAGATTCAATCAGTAATTACCTTCCCGATGATGCTTCCAACTTCCTACAGGAAAAAAAAAAATAACAGAAAGATGATGTCATGGAGCAGGAGGAGGAAAACAATGGAGGCAGACACTACCGAAACCTGCCTACCTTCCCGGTGTGAGTGAAGAAGGACCTTCCCGGTGTGCGTGAAGAAGGGAGAATTCAGAATCTGCTGGTGGGTAGGAGGGTGTGTACAAGCCAGGCTGCCTATACAGAGGGCCTGAGCCGGGTCTTCCTTGGCGCCCACCTGACCAGGACAGAGATGGGCTGTCTCTAAGTGCCCCGGGGGAGGGCAGCTGGCTGCCCCTGATAAATAACTCAGGGGGCATCACCTACACACTCAGGCTACCAGGAAACCCTGGAAGAAATGTGTGAAAAATAAAGCCTTCTTCAATTGTGTGACTTAAAGAAAACTTAGCACTGCAATTGCTCCGTGACTCCTATTCCAATGGCAGCCTGTTAAAAGGAACGCTGGAAGATGCTGCCACAGTTCTGATGGCGAGCCCAAGGCAGTTTCGGGACACACACTCCCCGCTGGGCTGAGTGGCCCAGTATCTCCCTGTCCAGCAGCGGGACAGAGCTGACAGGTGCTACTGTGGCCTGTCACCTGAAGCGGGGCCAGCAATGGTGACGTCTGTGAGGCCGTGAGGACGGTGTGCAGAGGGGCCCGTGGAGGGAGAGGGAGGCCATGAGGACGGTGTGCAGAGGGGTCTGTGGAGACAGAGGGAGGCCATGAGGACGGTGTGTAGAGGGAGGCCGTGAGGACGGTGTGCAGAGGGGCCCGTGGAGGCAGATGGAGGCCGTGAGGACTGCGTGCAGAGGGGTCCGTGGAGGAAGAGGAAGGCTGTGAGGACGGTGTGCAGAGGGGTCCGTGGAGGCAGAGGGAGGCCATGAGGACGGTGTGTAGAGGGGCCCGTGGAGGCAGAGGGAGGCTGGGAGGACGGTGTGTAGAGGGGCCCGTGGAGGCAGAGGGAGGCTGGGAGGACGGTGTGTAGAGGGAGGCTGTGAGGACGGTGTGCAGAGGGGCCCATGGAGGCAGAGGGAGGCCGTGAGGACTGTGTGCAGAGGGGTCTGTCGAAGGAGAGGAAGGCTGTGAGGATGGTGTGTAGAGGGGTCTGTGGAGGGAGAGGAAGGCTGTGAGGACGGTGTGTAGAGGGGCCCGTGGAGGCAGAGGGAGGCTGGGAGGACGGTGTGTAGAGGGAGGCTGTGAGGACGGTGTGCAGAGGGGCCCATGGAGGCAGAGGGAGGCCGTGAGGACTGTGTGCAGAGGGGTCTGTCGAAGGAGAGGAAGGCTGTGAGGATGGTGTGTAGAGGGGTCTGTGGAGGGAGAGGAAGGCTGTGAGGACGGTGTGCAGAGGGGCCCGTGGAGGGAGAGGAAGGCTGTGAGGACGGTGTGCAGAGGGGTCCGTGGAGGGAGAGGAAGGCTGTGAGGACGGTGTGCAGAGGGGTCCGTGGAGGGAGAGGGAGGCTGTGAGGACGGTGTGTAGAGGGAGGCTGTGAGGATGGTGTGCAGAGGGGTCTGTGGAGGGAGAGGGAGGCCGTGAGGACTGTGTGCAGAGGGGTCTGTCGAAGGAGAGGAAGGCTGTGAGGATGGTGTGTAGAGGGGTCTGTGGAGGGAGAGGAAGGCTGTGAGGACGGTGTGCAGAGGGGCCCGTGGAGGGAGAGGAAGGCTGTGAGGACGGTGTGCAGAGGGGTCCGTGGAGGGAGAGGGAGGCTGTGAGGACGGTGTGTAGAGGGAGGCTGTGAGGATGGTGTGCAGAGGGGTCTGGGGAGGCAGAGGGAGGCCATGAGGACGGTGTGTAGAGGGGCCCGTGGAGGCAGAGGAAGGCTGGGAGGACGGTGTGTAGAGGGAGGCTGTGAGGATGGTGTGTAGAGGGGCCCGTGGAGGGAGAGGGAGGCCGTCAGGATGGCGTGCAGAGGGGTCTGTGGAAGGAGAGGGAGGCTGTGAGGACGGTGTGCAGAGGGGCCCATGGAGGAAGAGGGAGGCCGTGAGGACTGCGTGCAGAGGGGTCTGTCGAAGGAGAGGAAGGCTGTGAGGATGGTGTGTAGAGGGGCCCGTGGAGGCAGAGGGAGGCTGGGAGGACGGTGTGTAGAGGGGCCCGTGGAGGCAGAGGGAGGCTGGGAGGACGGTGTGTAGAGGGGCCCGTGGAGGCAGAGGGAGGCTGGGAGGACGGTGTGTAGAGGGGCCCGTGGAGGGAGAGGGAGGCCGTCAGGATGGCGTGCAGAGGGGTCTGTGGAAGGAGAGGGAGACCATGAGGATGGTGTGCAGAGGGAGGCTGTGAGGACGGTGTGTAGAGGGAGGCTGTGAGGACGGTGTGCAGAGGGGTCCATGGAGGGAGGAGGACAATGGACACAGGGAGGGGCCCCTGTCAGTCAGGGCACCTCCCCTACAGAGTGCAGCTGGGTGGCACGGCCGCTGCTGCTGGAGATGGGGCTGTGCACCTGGCCTCACAGAGAGCCCCATCTACCATGCGCCTTGGCTCCTGACACCAACAGTTGGAGAGGCAGGTCCCTCTGTCTCCACTGCAGGAATGAATGCTCTGGGTGTGGGCACCACCACCTTCCCCTGCGGAGGAGGCCGTGTCTTCTGGAAATCTAGGATGTGCCAGTGCTGTGGGGCTAGAGCTCAGAGCCTCCGCCAGCCTCCTCCCGGCGGGAGGCCACGCACAGATACTGGCAGTTGGATTCCTCCTGGTGCACACCTGAGGCAGGAAGAACTGGGGGACCCTGTGCTGTGGGGCTGGAACTGGGGTTCCATATAGGGAGCTGAACATGGAAGGAAGTGTTCTGCGGGGCTGCAGCCCAGGACCCACAGCAGCTCGGGACCCACAGCAGCCCAGGAGCACCATGCACCCTGGCTTCCAGAACATGCCACCACACACAGGAGCTGCTGGGGAAGGGGCTGGTTCCAGGACTGGGACAAGGAAGACAAGATGAGCAAAGAGCAGGATGGGGCTATAGGAACAGGGACTCGTCGGGCCTTGGGGTTCTGGCCAAAGCAGAGGCAGCGAGGGCATCGGAGCAAATCACGTGGTCATGGAAGGAAAAGCCGGGGAAGAACATAGCAACCTGACTCCCAGAGGATAGAAACACATGCTCTGAAAGTCTGAGGACAGGTTCCTGGGAGTGGCCGACAGGCACACCCCGGGACAGAGCTGCTGCCATGTTCCTGCCAACGGCCAGGAGACCTAGACCAAGGCATGGGTGCTCCTCACACGCTGTGCAGAAAGTGCCAACTGCACAGTCAAAGCCGACGATCTACTCCAGGTGGAAGGGACTTGAGACAGGGTACCAGGGGATGCTTTGCAGCCGCTGTGAAGGGAGGCCAGTGGTGGGAACACATCCGTGTGGGTGCCCTGACACTGATGGCTGTGTGTGGTTGTGCTGGAGAAGGTCCCCGTTTGTAGGAAACACGCAGAAGATATCAGGTTGGCACTGTCTCAAAGGGGCTGTACCTATAACTGCCTTGTAAGTTTGAGATTGCTTAAAATAAGATTAAAAAATGATCCAAAGACCCAGGCAGTGTCAGGTTGTGTGTGCCACGGCCGCCTTTCCTACAGAGACAATAGCCCAGGCAGTGCGTCTCTGGTTCTGTCTGCCGCGGCCGCCTTTCCTGCAGAGACAATGGCGGCTCCTCTTACCTTTCCATGCATCAGCAGGCGGATGGTGAGGGTCACGTTCAGGCCACCTTCTGAGACCTTGGACTCCATCCTTCTGCCAAATTGTGGCTGAGGGTGGTGGCTTAAGGCGCTGAGGGTGCTGTGAGGAAGGACAGATGGGGCCCAGAAGGCGTCACCTGGAGAGAGAAGGCACAGCTGCTGCTAGAGAAGAGTCTCACGGACCACGCACATCCAGGGGTGTCCTGGGCCGCTCCCACTCCGGCCTCCCGGGTGGCAGGACAATGGGGTTGCCCACCCGCCATGTGCTGACCAGGCCTCGCCTGCTGGGCACAGGGTGCACGGGAGTTCAGGGGAGGGCCTTGGGAGAGGTCTCCAGGGAGGCCCCACGGCTGCCTCCCTCCTGACGCTGGGCAGGCCACCGCGGCCCCTGGCCAAGGTCTGCATCTGCCCAGGGTCACAGAAGCACCTCTCTCAGCATCCGGAGACTGGCAGGAGCTACCTCTGTGAGGCCCAGGGGACTCGCACCTCACAGGCCCAGCGCCCTGGGGCTTTGCCCCCTGCTTCTGCTGTGGCCTCAACACACAGTCACGGGGTGCCAGAGTCCCCTCACCAGGGTGTGGGAGCCGGCCCTTCACATCCCAAGCCTGCCATCCTCATCCCCTCATGCTCTCATGTGACTTAGTCTCCATCAACTAAGCTGCCAAACGGCTGGTGTCCTTGGCAGTTCTCGGCAAGTGCCTTCCACGCACACAGTGCTGTCTGCAGTCATCGTGTCACTACTGTGTACCATCATTCAGTGAGTTGACGGAGCCCACTGGGCAAAATTAAGGCCTCATTTTATGACTGACCAGCAAAGAATGATGGTAGTGGAAGTGAGGGACTCGTGCAACAGTCAGGGTGACTTTGTGTGGCACGGTGGGGACCCTGCTCCGAGGTACTGGGCTCTGCAGAGTCAGCCCCATCCCGAGTCCTTCCCTGAAGGGCAACACCTCACCGAGGGGGCTGGCTCGCAAAACCCACTAGGAACAGAGCCCTGTGAAGCTGCACCCCCCACCATAATCGAGCTGCCTGGACACTGCCCTTTGATTCAACCGGTTCACACAGAAGAGGCGGCTATGGGTTAAAAGTCAGGGCAGAGGGCTTCTTTCTCAATAAAATAGTTCTGTTAAAAAAATATGCTAAAAGAAAAACACAAAGATAACACAGACGTAAAGCCCGTTCCAACTGCCTGTGTGGTGTGTAAGGAGGATCTGCAAAGAGCAGCCACAGGTGTCAGGCGGTGGACGGGAGCCACAGCCAGGGACGCACCTCTGCACTGACAAAGTGACACGCTGTCTACACCCGCGCTTACGCTGTCTACACCTGTGCTTAAAAACACATGTATAGGTCACTTCATCAACACACTCAGACTATCACAAAATTATTGCAATTTTATTACAAATTGTTATCTGTAATAGTATTTGTATTAATTTGTAATTTTATTACGTTATTATTTGTAATAAAATGACACTTTGAAGGACAAGGATTTTCACGTTGCATTTAAGGAGGACCTCACGTAGCACAAAGGGTTCCGAAGATCATCCTTGCATACGAATGCTCTCGCTTCACTGTGCAGCACGACAGCCACATGTGCCTTTTTCAGTTTAAAACCAAACATCCACAAGCACATTTAAAGTGCCAAACAGCCTCGTGTGGGCGGCGGCAGCTACTGGGGGAAAAGCACAGAGAGAGGCCGTTTCTGGCAGCGTGGACAGCTCTGCTGGACAGCACAGCTCACACCATTGCTTCAGTGACTCATTCTAAGTAGTGCATTCGTGTAGACAGATCTCAGAAAGGAGAGCAGAGTATCAGTTCAAATGCATGGCGTGGCCCCTGAGAAGCACCTCTGTGCGCACACGGGCACCCTGAGATAAGCCTGGCTGTACCCTTTCACCTGTGGGTGCCGACGGACCCACACACATGGACTGCATCTCGGTGTGGCTGGTCTGGAGCTCTGTGCCTCCCTTTTAATTAAAAACTCTCCTCCCCATCAGAGGGACAGCAGGGCCCTGCAGCCATCTGTTATGTCAAGGTTTCCAGCCCAGGGAAGGGAAAGTGGGTCAGCTCCTGCCAGGGGTGCTTGGGGCTCCAGGCTGTCAGCCTCTATCAGTCACACAGGCTAGCGAGCTGCAGCCTGTGCCTCTCTTCATTCCAATGGCAGCACGAGTGAGAGGCCATCCTGTGCCATGCGGGTCACCTGGGACTCAGTGCCCAGAGCCCCAGAGGACCTACCCTGCTCCAGTCAGCAGCTCCCAGAGCTGCAGACCACTCGGAAGGCCAGGGTGGACGAGGTGTCAGCCACTCTCTGGCTCTCCCTAGGCACCTGCCCGTCCATGCCGTCTGGAAAGTGCCCTGGCCTTGCTGCCACCTCCGCAGCTGCTGCTGTCCTTCCCAGCTAACACTGGCCATCTGCCCAGAGTCCATGGGGCAGCTCAGTGGCTTCCAGGAAATGAAGGGCTGAAGTGGAGCCTGCAGCAGCCCACGCTCAGACCACTGGCATCCAAGGCCCCATGGGACTGGCCGTTCCTCAGAATGGAGCCCGTTCTGAGGCTTGCCCGCCCCTCCCCACACTGTGTTCCAGAAACAGGCAGAGCTCTGGTCCATCCAGGTCCCTCCCTCTGTCCCGTCCAGTGCTGGAGATTTAGCACATTTTAGCCCATGCAATGGGACAGGGAGAAGAGACAGGCACAGTCATCCGTGAGGGCCTGGGTCCCCACCCACCTCATCCCCACTCCCCGTCTGCACCCGGGGCCCTCACCTGCCTCCCTTCCTGTCTATACCCGGGGCCCTCACCTGCCTCCCTTCCTCTCTATACCCAGGGCCCCCACCTGCCTCCCTTCCTGTCTATAACCGGGGCCCTCACCTGCCTCCCTTTCTGTCTATACCCAGGGTCCCCTCCTGCCTCCCCCTGCCCCCCATCTGTACCCGGGGCCCCCACCTCCTCCCCACTGTCTGCACTTGCCCAGGGGGTCTGTGGACCACCATCTCCAGATGTGCCTCAGGCCAGAACACACTCTGCACCCCAGCTCCCAGGGGATGCAGCCTACAGCTGTGGCCACGGGGATTTCAGACACCCACATCTGACATATGTGACCAGCACGACTCCTGACCCACCCCATCCCATGCATTAACAAGCCCAGCAGCCCCACCCACCATGTGAGGCACAATCTGAGCTTTTCTGCATCCTCTTCCACCCCCACTGCCCCCAGGTCCTGCCCCACCCTCCAGCCCCTGCTGTGACAGGTGCCAGGGACGCCTCCAACCAGCAACACAGAGCCCCTTCCCTCCTCCCCACTCCCTCCCTGCTCAAGACAACTCTCCACATCCCATTCTCTCAGAGTTTAGTCTAAGGCCTCATCCACCACCCCTCAACTGCCATAGGCCCTGAGGGTAAAAGCCCCCGGCACTTCTCCTCCCTAGAGACTCCCCTCTCCGTCCGGGCCTAGAACACCCTCCTTCCTGCACTCAGTCCTCGCTCCATCGTGGTCCCTCCTCATGGGGCTTCCCTGTTAATATCGGCTCCCCTCTCCAGGACTCCCTCCCCTCTCCAGCACTCCCTCCCCTCCCCAGGACTCCCTCCCATCTCCAGAGTTCCCTGCGCTGATTTCCAGCTCACACAGTGGCCCTGACGCACAGCTATGGAAGTAGAGAGGGTCCTGGCACCCACAGTGGAGACGGTCACTAAGATGGGGAGACCCAGGTGGATGGAGTGAAGGTGCCCTGAGGACACACAGGTTCAAGGGAGCTGAGCTTGGGGCCTGGGGGTGGGGACAGTCCATGCATAGACCTGGGGTGCAGATCTCCTCACGGAGGACACAGGGCCAGTGCTGGGAGCCCAATTTAGCCACAGCCTTGGGGTCAGCCCTGGCAGTGCCAGCCTCAGCTGCAGAGACTCATCCAAGGCCCTGTGGGTTGGTTGGACCTGCCGCACAGACCATGCCTGCTTCCCCTCCTCCCAGGTGTGAACATGAACACGGTCTGGGCACATTAAGCCTCGTGAGAGATGGGACTGCGCCCCTCACGTGCGCTTGCAGCTCCCCTTTCTCAGGCCAGGGACTAATGCACTCTGTTTCTTTGTTCTGCACAATGACTGGAGAGAATTAACCAATGCCGGGGACAGAAACCTCCTGCCGTCTTAGTTCATGACCCTTGTAGAGGAACTTCCCCTTTGTCCTGATCTGCAAGGACCAGAAGACAGGAAACGGTGACTGACGCACCCTCTGACAGGTTAAATGTACCCTTCCCTGAAACAGGCACTGTCTGTCACCCATCAAATGCTGTGATTGCGCCCACCTCGTAGGAAGGACGCCGCGGTCCTGCTAAAAGCCTCCGCCTCTGCCTGCCCGAGGGCACCCTTCCCCTCCCTGCTTCCGAGGGTGAACTCCATTCCTCTGGAGCTGGTGTTTCTGGGTGGGCCAGCCTCCAACTGCCTTTGAATAAACCCCCCTTACATTAGATTCTGACCCTGTGGTGATTTTAGGCCGGTGGTGCTCTGTGGAATGCAGGCTGTGTGGACGTCCTGACTCAGGGGCTGCTCCCACTGGGTGACAGGCACAGGGCAATTGAGACAGCCCAGGAGGCTGAGGTCAAAGGGGCACAGAGGCCCCGGGGCTGTGCAGGAGGAGGGGCCGGGCCAGGGGAGGAGGCGCTCAGAGAGAGCTCTGATGGCCCCGTGCAGTGGCATGGACCGACTCACCGTTTAACCTTGCGTGTGTAATGTGGTGTCATGGCCTCTTAAAGGTATCATTGATGGTTAATAGGCCGCACATACTTCAAGTCTACAGTGTGACAGTCTTGCCCGTGTATACCCCTGGGGCCGTCCCACAGTGGCTCACAGGAACCTGCAGTCCTTGGTCCCCTGTGGTCCGTGCTCCCACTCCACCCGCCACTGCCCGCTGACAGGTGCCCACTTGCGGTCACTATAGACTCCTGGACTTTCAGAAGTCGACACAAAGGGAATCATGTCGTAAGTATTCTTTTGTGTCTGGCTTCTCTTAGTATTTATAGAAGATGTATCCACGCTGCTGAGCATATAAACAGTTCCTTTCTGTTTAGAATTCCACTGTGGGAAAAAACCACCACTGGCTCTTCCATTCAACCAGTGAAGAACATTTGAGCTGTATGCAAGGGGGGATACACGAGTAAAGCTGCTTTAGACATTTGTGCACAGTTCTTCTCATGGAAGCACTTCCATTTCCTGCAGGTACCACCTAGGAGTACAACGGTTGGATCCTGCGGAAGCGGCACGTGGAACTTCCTAAGAAACTGTTCAAGACAGCGGCACGGCGGTTCCACTATCTACACTCCCCTCAGCAGTGAACAGAGTTCCAGGTTCTATTATCTACATTCCCCTCAGCAGTGCACAGAGTTCCAGGTTCTATTATCTACATTCCCCTCAGCAGTGCACAGAGTTCCAGGTTCTATTATCTACATTCCTCTCAGCAATGCACAGAGTTCCAGGTTCTATTATCTACATTCCTCTCAGCAGTGAACAGAGTTCCAGGTTCTATTATCTACATTCCCCTCAGCAGTGCACAGAGTTCCAGGTTCTATTATCTACATTCCCCTCAGCAGTGCACAGAGTTCCAGGTTCTATTATCTACATTCCCCTCAGCAATGCACAGAGTTCCAGGTTCTATTATCTACATTCCCCTCAGCAGTGCAGAGTTCCAGGTTCTATTATCTACATTCCCCTCAGCAGTGCACAGAGTTCCAGGTTCTATTATCTACATTCCTCTCAACAATGCAGAGTTCCAGGTTCTATTATCTACATTCCCCTCAGCAGTGCAGAGTTCCAGGTTCTATTATCTACACTCCCCTCAGCAGTGCAGAGCTCCAGGTTCTATTATCTACATTCCTCTCAACAATGTAGAGTTCCAGGTTCTATTATCTACATTCCTCTCAGCAGTGCAGAGTTCCAGGTTCTATTATCTACATTCCCCTCAGCAGTGCACAGAGTTCCAGGTTCTATTATCTACACTCCCCTCAGCAGTGCAGAGTTCCAGGTTCTATTATCTACATTCCCCTCAGCAGTGCACAGAGTTCCAGGTTCTATTATCTACACTCCCCTCAGCAGTGCAGAGTTCCAGGTTCTATTATCTACATTCCCCTCAGCAGTGCAGAGTTCCAGGTTCTATTATCTACATTCCCCTCAGCAGTGCAGAGTTCCAGGTTCTATTATCTACACTCCCCTCAGCAGTGCAGAGCTCCAGGTTCTATTATCTACATTCCTCTCAACAATGTAGAGTTCCAGGTTCTATTACCTACATTCCCCTCAGCAGTGCAGAGTTCCAGGTTCTATTATCTACATTCCCCTCAGCAGTGCACAGAGTTCCAGGTTCTATTATCTACACTCCCCTCAGCAGTGCAGAGTTCCAGGTTCTATTATCTACATTCCCCTCAGCAGTGCACAGAGTTCCAGGTTCTATTATCTACACTCCCCTCAGCAGTGCAGAGTTCCAGGTTCTATTATCTACATTCCCCTCAGCAGTGCAGAGTTCCAGGTTCTATTATCTACATTCCCCTCAGCAGTGCAGAGTTCCAGGTTCTATTATCTACATTCCCCTCAGCAGTGCACAGAGTTCCAGGTTCTATTATCTACACTCCCCTCAGCAGTGCAGAGTTCCAGGTTCTATTATCTACATTCCCCTCAGCAGTGCACATAGTTCCAGGTTCTATTATCTACATTCCCCTCAGCAGTGCAGAGTTCCAGGTTCTATTATCTACATTCCCCTCAGCAGTGCAGAGTTCCAGGTTCTATTATCTACATTCCCCTCAGCAGTGCACAGAGTTCCAGGTTCTATTATCTACATTCCCCTCAGCAGTGCAGAGTTCCAGGTTCTATTATCTACATTCCCCTCAGCAGTGCACAGAGTTCCAGGTTCTATTATCTACATTCCCCTCAGCAGTGCAGAGTTCCAGGTTCTATTATCTACATTCCCCTCAGCAATGCACAGAGTTCCAGGTTCTATTATCTACACTCCCCTCAGCAGTGCAGAGTTCCAGGTTCTATTATCTACATTCCCCTCAGCAGTGCAGAGTTCCAGGTTCTATTATCTACATTCCCCTCAGCAGTGCACAGAGTTCCAGGTTCTATTATCTACACTCCCCTCAGCAGTGCAGAATTCCAGGTTCTATTATCTACATTCCCCTCAGCAGTGCAGAGTTCCAGGTTCTATTATCTACATTCCTCTCAGCAGTGCACAGAGTTCCAGGTTCTATTATCTACATTCCCCTCAGCAGTGCACAGAGTTCCAGGTTCTATTATCTACATTCCCCTCAGCAGTGCACAGAGTTCCAGGTTCTATTATCTACATTCCCCTCAGCAGTGCAGAGAGCTCCACGTTCTATTATCTACATTCCCCTCAGCAGCACAGGGTTTCAGGTTGGATTATCTACATCCCCCTAAGTGCACCGAGTTCCAGGTTCTGTTATCCACATTTCCCTCAGCTGCGCACAGAGCTCCAGCTCCTCCACGGCCCCGCCAACAGCTGGTCCGTTCAGCCTTTTCTGTGCTGCCCAGCGGGCATGCAGTGTTGTCTAGTTGCAGCGTGTGGCCAGGCAGAACCCCTCCCCGTGCTCTCATGCTGGCCTCATGACCTGTCTGCTCCATTCTCTCCCGCAGCAGAGTAGCTGCTGGAAACTGCCCCTTTGACAGCTGCGAGGCCACGTCTCCCACCCTGGCAGTGACAGACGCAGTCCCAGCCCCTGGCGTGGGCCAAGTACCGAGGTCAGGGACACAGCACTCCTTACTGAGGGCTACTGGAGGAATGGGGTCATTGGCTGGAGCCACTGTCAGCTCCAAGACAGAGCAGAAACAGGCCTCCGTCTCGGAGCTACGCTGACTTCTAAAAGCTCCCTTTGGTTTTCATAAGTATCTTTTCCTTAAAGTCACACTGGAGAGAATCTGGGGGGATCAGAAGCTGCAGGTGAAATCTCCATGTACTTGAATGCTGTTCCCTGGATGCCAGTGCCACAGGAGATGGACAAGCACGTGAGGGCTGAGCAGCACTCACGGCAACAAACATCTGTAGCCACCTCAATGTACTGCCACAAGAGCCATGGCAGGGAGACTCGGGAATTGTTCAAAGGTCCCCAAACTAGGGAAAGACGCAGCCAGGCCTGAAGCTCCCCGCCTCTAACTCCACAGCATCCTTTCCCAAGGGCGGGCTGCAGAAGAAGGGAGGAGGAGGCTGGCCGTGGCCCTGGCCATGAGGAGGGGAGGAAGGGGTGCCAGGCAACCACACTGCCTGCACCGTTGCTTTCTGCCCAAGGTGGAGACCAGGTTTCCTGCTCTGAGCTGCATCTGCCAGGAAGCACAGGTGCTGTCCCTGCATTCAGAGCTGGGCTGGGTCTTCACAATGGAGGCATCAGGGGAACAGTAGAGAAGACGGTCCTGACAGCTTCTAAGCAGGCCCCAGGTTTGATGTGATTTAATGACTTTTGCAGTCGGAGGAAGGCAAATCAGAGGCTGCTGGCCCGCATGCAGCTGCTCACGGCAGCTTGGGGCACTTACATTTAACAGCTCCTCTCTCCACTCCACCGTCTCCGAAGCCCCTGTGAGCGCTCCTGCCTGAACCCCCACTCCCACACACATCGCTCTTTGTCTCCACAGAGGAAACAGACCCAGGATTAGGGCATCAACGCAGCTCCAGTCATGCAACAGTGCACGGGCCAGAACGAAAGATTCCTTTCTTTACTTACTTGCTTATGGCAAAGTGGTATTGAGCCCATAAAGGTGTATTTAGGAAGCTAACATACAAGGGCTATTTAATGTGCAAACATTATAATTGTTCCATGTACAGATACTGTCCACCTGTATTTAATGTGCAAACATTGTAATTGTTCCATGTACAGATACTGTCCACCTGTATTTAATGTGCAAACATTGTAATTGTTCCATGTATAGATACTGTCCACGTGTGTTTAATGTGCAAACCTTACAATCATTCCATGTAGATACTGTCCACGTGTGATTTAACGTGCAAACATTATAATCGTTCCATGTACAGATACTGTCCACGTGTGTAACATGTTTATTCATTTCAGCTTCACTCACAACCCACAAGGGATTTAAGAATTCAGCTCCAATTATGGGTCTAAAAGCACTGAAGCTGCACACAGGAGGCTGGCGGGAGGAGAGCTGCCTGTGGTATCACATGCTATGTCGCTGTGGAGCAGGGCCCTGCCCTGGAGCAGGCATCTGCCGTGGGGAAGATGCTGTGTGCAGTGGCATGTGGGTGGCCCCGGCTGGGAGACCCAGGTGAGTGAGGGGCCAGTTCACCCTGCTGTGGCATGGGAGGTGGGACTACAGGAGCAGGGTGAGCTGCTCTAGCCCCGGTTCCCACCTGCAGGCACCCATAAATGCAAGGAGCAGATTGAAATCCACCCTGGAGGTAACACCAGTTATTAATTAATAACTTGATTATTTTAACAAATATTTCCTAGGCAGTCACTAAGCTTTAGGCTCTGTGCTGTCCTTGAAGAAAAACAGGTAAACAAGGTGCCTTCCCAAGAAAGGAGCTGTCATTATTAAAGTAACAGAAACAGGCGACAGAAGAGCTGCAGGAGCAGGAGGAGGGGCCAGGCTCAGAGCAGGGCTCAGCTAGGGGAGACCCCCCTGCCCTGTGCGGCCTCCCTGGGATTCGTACACGGCCAGGACAGGTACCCAGCAGAGTGTGAGGACCCCAGTGCTCCTGAGGAGAGACGCTGAGAAATGTTAGCCCCCTCCGGAAATGCCCATGGGTCAGCAGCGATGCAGGGCCATCCCCGGAGGACAGAGCTACAAGCACAGCTGCAAGGGCAGGTCAGGGAAAGGCGGCCCAACCTTCCAGAGTCTGGCTGGTCTCTCTTCGCCGTGGGCTGGTACTAGACATCTGTTGATAAGAGCAGCTGTGACAACAGTGAGGTCGTCACGAAGCCAGGGCTCTCCGGGAAGCTTAGGGAGTGCGTAGCAGTTGCAGCCTCTATAAAGGGCGACCTGGCAGAATGTACCAATAGCCTAAAATACTTGCCAACTTTAAACTAGAAATCATGTTTGCAGAAATCTCTTCTCCCACAAAAGGCACAGACATTCAAAAAGTAGGTGCCCGGAATGGCGATGCTGTTTGCCTGGGTGCCCAGTGGAAACCAACACCAACGTGTGCACAGCTGGGGAACGAGGCCACTGGTGACAGTGTCCCCCACGCCACAGAGCTCCTGTCTGCTTCTGGCTGGGCCTGTCCTCAGCAGCTGGTGTCTGCTGATGCCTTTACTTGTCCCTCCAACTGAATGAGGTGTGGAGCCACCATCACCCTGTCTTACAGATGGAAGGACTGATGCTGGAGAGGCTGGAGGGCCTGCTCTGGTGACGCAGCTGAGCAGGGCAAAGCTGGTGCAGCCCCAGCAGCTCAGGCATCTGTGCTCTCAGATGCCACGTGCACAAAAGGAGTGGCAAGGCTGCTGCTTCTGGGAAATGGAGCACACAGCGCTTCCCAATCCTTCCCGCTAAAAACAACAAAACAGCCTGGATATTGTATCCACAACAAACACAAGAAGACTGAAATGCGTAGGAAAGGCAGACTAGCCAGGGACCAGGGCACCCAGGGAACGGCGTGGTGGTGAAACCCTGGGCTTTCTCTATGTCTCTCAGACTTGGAAGTGGAAAAGCTGGCAAGCCGGAAATGCCAACAGGCACAGACAAGAAAAGGGCCCCAACAAAAGTCTGCTCTCTGCAGCCGAAGGGTCAGTGAAGGGACAGCACAGTGAGGCTGGAAATGTTGAGCAGCAGCTCCTTTATTCCACCAGGCACCACGGAGGACACGGTGCCCCTCCCCACCCACGCAGCAAAGGCCGCGTACAGAGCCTAGACCTCCATCCTCACCAGGCTGTCAAGAGGCTCCCGAACCCCATGCGGGGGTGGCTTCAGAGCAGGCTGAGCAGGGACAGAGGCTCTCATCTCCACAGGTGGTGAGTCCTTGACCCCTGGTGTCAGTGGAGGCGATGCGGGGTCAGTAATGAGGAAGCCCCCTCCTCTGAGCAGGGAGGTTTCCGCACAGGCCTCCAGGGCCCCAGAGCTCCCACCCTTGCCCAGTGGCAATGAGGCCTCCACACCTCACCACGTCCTCTGCCCTTGGCACCAGCGGCAATGAGGCCTCCACACCTCACCACGTCCTCTGCCCTTGGCACCAGCGGCAATGAGGCCTCCACACCTCACCACGTCCTCTGCCCTTGGCACCAGCGGCAATGAGGTCTCCACACCTCACCACGTCCTCTGTCCTTGGCACCCGCGGCAATGAGGCCTCCACACCTCACCACGTCCTCTGTCCTTGGCACCAGCGGCAATGAGGCCTCCACACCTCACCACGTCCTCTGTCCTTGGCACCAGCGGCAATGAGGTCTCCTCCACACCTCACCACGTCCTCTGTCCTTGGTACCCACGGCAATGAGGCCTCCACACCTCACCACATCCTCTGTCCTTGGCACCGGCAGAGGCCGAGTGGAATGCCTGGACTTTCACTTCTTGTTTCCCCTGCTGGAGAAGTATCAGAGGCAGCCGGCTAAACAGAAGGTTTATATAACCAGAGTCTCATAACATAATATCCAGAAGGTCCAGATTTCAAACAGAAAATCACCTGTTATACAAAGAACCCAAAAGATCTCAAACTGAATGAAAGACAGTGTCAGCCCCAGGATGACACAGCTGTCGGAATCCTCTGACAAAGAAGTGAAAGCAGCCTTCATAAAAATGCTTCAGCAAACAAGCAGGAACACTCTTTAAACAAATGAGAAAACAGAATAGAATGCCTCCACAGAGAAGCCAGTTCCCAGCAAGCTAATGGGAGATGCAGACAACTGAAAGGGAACGACAGAACCAGAAAGCACCGTAACAGAGTGAAAGAGTCAGGGGAGAGAAGCACGGAGCTGTGAGAAAAAACAACAGAAAGTACCCCGTCCCAACAAGAGGGAGAACACAGACCGGAGACGCACAGACGGGGCCCCTGAGACCTGTGGGACATGGGGAGGACCTAACATTCCTGTCCTTAGGGTACCAGAAAAAGAGAACAAAGGGGATGGGGATAAAGGCTCTTGAAAAAATAATGGCTAAAACTCCCCAAATTTGGCAAAAAGTAAAAACCTACATATTTGAGAAGCTGAGTAAACCCCAAACAGGATAAATCCAAGGAAATCCACACAAACACACCTTGTAGTCAAGAGTCTAAAAACCAAAGGCAAAGAATAATTCTTGCAAGCAGCAAGAGGGACATGACCCCATGCTACCGGAGGGAGACAAGGGATGACGTGGATTTCAGGCGAGAAGCACGGAGGCCAGGAGGACGTGGACCCGAACTGCTCAGTGCTGAAAAGGACAGAAGTGCCAACTGGAATGATATATCCAGTGAAAATAATCAGGAATAAAGACATGATGGGGTGAAGGAAAATTAAGAGAAGTTGATGCCAGCGTGCCTACACTGGGAGAAGGCCTAAGTCCTCTAAACAGAAATGAAATAACGATGAAATCTTGGAATATCAGGAAGGAAGAAAGAACATAGTAGGCAAACATGTGAGTGCATAGAAAGGCTTCACTCTCGAGTCCTCTAAACTATGATTGATGACTGATGCAAAAATTACAGCATTGTCTGATGTGTACAGAATGTTTAGGAAATATTTAAAGCAACTACATCATAAATGAGGGACAGTAAAAAAATTATAAAGGAAGTTACAGTTTCTTCCCTCCAACTGGTGAAATGTTGACAGCAGTAGAATTGGTAACACATATATGCCTGGGCAACATGGCAAAACCCTGTCTCTACAAAAAAATTTAAAAAATTAGCTGGGTGTGGTGGTGCCTGTCTGTGGTCCCAGCTACTGGGGAGGCTGAGGTGGGAGGATGGCTGGAGCCTGGTTAGTCGAGGCTGCAGTGAGCCATGATTGTGTCACTGCACTCCAGCCTGGGCAACAGAGCAAGATCCTGTCTCAAACATGATACATGCACACACACGTGACATATATGCATATTTAGATGTGCATGCATGTTGCATATGTGTATGTTATATATGTGTATGTGTACATATGTATATACATGTGCTACATATATATATTTGTGTGTGTATATATATGCTATATACTTAGTATTCAGTATGTGTGTATATATATGATATACTACCTAGAGCAAGCACTAAAAAAGAAAGCCATACAGATATATACTCTAAAATGTTACTGATAAAATAAAATTCCAAAAAAATGTACACTGACTCACAGGAAGACAGAAAAAACTAAAACCAGAGAAACAAAAAACAAAACCAACAAAATTAAAAATGAGGCTGGGTGCGGTGGCTCACGCCTGTAATCCCAGCACTTTGGGCGGTCAAGGTGGGAGGATTACTTGAGCCCAGGAGTTCAAGGCCAGCCTGGGCAACACAGGAATACCCCGTCTCTACAAAATACAAAAATAAATTGGCTGGGCATGGTGGTGCATGCCTGTGGTCCCAGCTACTTGAGAGGCGGGGGTGGGGGGATCACTTCAGCCCAGAAGAGGCTGCAGTGAGCCATGATCACACTACTGCACTCCAGCCTGGATGACAGAGCAGGACCCTATCTCAAAATAAATACATACAAAAGATACATAAAAGGTGAAATGGCAGATTTAAGCCCTAACATCTCAATACCATAATAACTTTAAGTATAAATGGTCCAAATACACCAATTGAAGCACAGATGGGCAAAGTGGATTTAAAAATATGACCCCATCATATGCTGTCTACAGAAAACTCACTTCAAATAGAACAATATAAGCAAAGTGAAGATAAACTAATGGGAAAAGGCATATCGTGCAACCATTAATCAAAAGAAAGCAAGAATGGCTATATTAGTGTCGGAAAAAATAGACGTCAGAGCAATGAAAACGATCAGAGACAGAGAAGGACATTACATAATGATAAAAGAGTCTAAATAAGCAATAGCAATCCTAAATGTGTATGAATCAAATAACAGAGCTATAAAATATGTGAAGCAGAAACTAACAGTAGTGAAAAGAAAAATATAAAAATCCACAACGACAGTTGAAGACTTTATTACTGTCAACAACGGAAAGAACCACTGGGCAGAGAATTAGCAAAGGATTTAGAAGAACTCAACACTATCAACCAACGGGGCCTAATGAACACTTCCGGAACACTCTGTCCAGCATCAGCAGAATCCACACTCTTTTCCTGCATGTACAGAATCTATACCAGGATAGACCATACCCTTGGCCATAAAAGAAACCTCAACAAATTTAACAGAATTAAAACCATAGTGTATGTTCTCTGACCACAGCTGACTCAAACCAGAATCAATCATGGAAAGATAACAAGAAAAGTTCCAAGCACTTGGAAATGGAACACATATATGAACAATCCAAGGGTCAAAGAGGGAATCTCAAGGAACATCCAAAAACACATTGACCTGAATGAAAATAAAAACACAGCATATCAAAAATCGCAGGACACAACTACAGCAGTGCTGAGAGGGAAACCTGTGGCACGAAACACACACATTTGAAGAGAGAAAAGCTTCCAATCAATAATCTAAGCACTCATTTTAAGAATCTAATAAAAGAAGAACAAAATAAATCCAAGTAAGCAGAGGAAGGAAATACTAAAGACCAGAACTTGGCGCTGATGTAAGAATGACACGCAGGCCGGTGGAGGAGAGCGGAGAGCCTGGCAGGAAACCCCGCAGCTGCAGCCAATCCATCTACAATAAAGACACCAGGAACACACACGGGGAAGGACAGTTTCTTCAATAAACGGTGTTGGGGAAACTGGATATCCCTGTGCAGAAGAATGAAATTAGACCCTCATCTCACACCATCTATAAAAATCAACTCAAAATGGGTTAAAGACTTAAATGTAAGATCTGCAACTGCAAAACCACTAAGAAAAAACACAGGGAAAAATTCCACAACACTGGTCTAGTTAATGACTTTTTTTTTAATATGGCCCTCAAAGCACAGGCAACAAAAGCAGAAAGTAGAGAAATGGGATTATATCAAACTGAAAAGCTTCTGCACAGCAAACAACAGAGTGAAGAGACAACCTAGGGAACTGGAAAAAAAAAACTGCAAACCATACAACATCTGATAAGGAGTTAATACTCAAAATGTGTAAGGAACTCAAACAACTCAATAGCAAGAAAACAAATACCAGATTTTAAAACAATGGCAAAGAAACAGAATGGAAGCTTCTCAGAAGAAGACATACAAAAGGCTAACAGGTATATGAAAAAGTGCACAACATCACTAATCACCAGAAAAATGCAAATTCAAACCACAATGGGATATCGGCTCATACCTGTTAGAATGGCTATTATCAAAAAGACAAAAGCTAAGTGTTGGTGAGGAGGTGGACAAAAGGGAACCCTTGTACAGTGCTGATGAGAAACTTAGTACAGTCATTATGGAAAACAGTACGGAAGTTCCTCAAAAAACTAGAAATAGAACCACCATAGGATCCAGCAGTCTCACTTCAGGGCATATACCCAAAGTCACTACAGTGAGGAGACACATGCAGGCCCATGTTGATTGTGGCACAACTCACAACAGCCTAGATATGGTGGAGTCAGCCTAAGTGTTCATAGAGAGACAAACGGATAAAGAAAATGTCACACACAGACATACACACAGAAAGAAACCATGTCATCTATGTCACTGCGGATGAACCTGGAGGACATCATAACAAGTAAAATGAACTGGGCACAGAAAGACAAATACTGCATGATCTCACATGTGGAATCTAAAAAAGTGCATCTCACAGAAGCAGAGGGTGGGAGGTGGCTGTTGGGGACTGCGGGGGGTTGGGGGAAATGGGAGCTGTTGGTCACTGGCACAAGTTCAGTTAGACGGGAGGCAAACAGGCTGGGGAGCTGCTGTGCGGCACAGTGACTATGGGTAAGAACAATGCATACTTGAAAATTGCTGAGAGTGATTTTAAATTTTTTATAGAGATGGGGTCTCTCTATGTTGCCTAGGCTGTTGCCTAAGGTAGGCAGGTCACTGGAGTCTAGGAGTTCAAGACCAGCCTGGGCAAAATAGACCCCATCTCTACAAAATGTTGAAAAAATTAGTTGGGTGTGGTGGTGTGCACCTGTGGTCTCAACTCCTGGGAGACAGGTGGGAGGATCACTCGAACCTCACCACAAGCAAAGGTATGTGAGGTGATGGATATGTTAATTAGCTTGATTTAATCATTTCACACAAAAAAACATGAACAAATAGAATTCAGCAATATACCACAAGAATTACATGCTATAACCATTCTTCCTGTGATGCAAGGCTGGCTCAGGGTTGGAAAATCTGTCTGTGTAATCTACCTTATTAACAGACTAAAGAAAGCACACAATCATATCAATGCATGCAGAAAAGCCTGTCACAAAACTCAATACCAACTCACGATAAAAATTAAACTGCTCAGAAAAAAACAGGAATAGAGGGGAACTCGCTCAGCTTGATGAAGGCCAGCCAGAAAAGCAGCCACAGCTGTGGCCCGCAGCTGGCCCAGGCATGTCCACTCAGGAGCACTTGGCTGGGCATGAGCTGCCTGACACTGCCAGTGAGCTTCTAAGCTTGGACTCACCCCTTGCTGAAGCCCCTGGGTACCTTCCCACTGCTGTGCTGTTTAACCCCGGCCCTGAGCCTCCCGCCCAGAGCCCAGCACCTACCCCCTTGGTCTTGTTTGTCACTGCTCCCTGCCCTGCCACTGGCTCCCTGGCTTCCGTGGCAGGGACAGGGTGAGTTCTCCCACCCACTTATCAGGACCTTCTTCTGGAGGGTATTGCCTACCAGGCTGTACCTACAACCCCGTCTCTCCTGGCCCTGCTGCAGTCACCTGGGGCCACCCTGGCACCGAGAGGGCAGAAGGCACACGTGTCTCCTCCATTCACCACTGAATCCCCAGTTCCCAGCACCACTCTTGGCCCACAAGGGGGCGCAGTATATATTTAAGGATTAGACAGATTCACACCATGAGCACTGAGCCCAGCTCAATTTCCACGGCCTCGTGGAACCTTCTGAAATTCAGCGATTTCTAAACTCAATACTCAGAAGCACCGTAATCCTATTTTCTCCCATACCACCCATTCCTGCGTTTTTCATTCAGACAGTCACTGAGGGTTTGCTGGGGGTCTGCTGTGGGGGTCCCTGTGGCCCACAGAGGAGGCACAGGGCTGGGTGTGGGGCCATGGCAGAAGAAGTTGTGTGGGTCAGGACCGCGGCGCCCCAGGTGCTCCCCTCCCCTCCGAGGCCCAGGGCCAGCAGGGTAGAGCTTTCCAGGAGGGCAACTGGGGAACCAGGCAACAGTCCTGCTTTCGAAGGCTGGACGTGACTTGCAAATCCACCAGCTCCCAGAAGAGGCCAGAGGAAAACCACTCACGACAGGAACGTCTTGTCAATAAAAAGGATGCAGAGAAAAATGCCACGAAACCAGGATGGACTCTCACGCCATACAACAAACGCAGACAGCAGAGAACTGCCACCGTTTTGCAAGCTCTTGAAACCCATGATTGTTTCTGTCCTTCCTTTATTTGAGCTACTCCAATGTGAAGAGGCTTAGTTCTGTTTTTAATTTCATTGGGTTTGGGTCTTGATTATTTACTCCCTTCTGCTTGTTTTGTTTTCTTTTTTTAAAGTTTCTTCAAGTGGAAGCTTACATTATTGTTTGAAGACCTTTCTTCTTTTCTAATGGATGCTGTCATGCTATAAATTTCTCTAGAGGCACTGATTTACTAGTATCCTATAGGTTTTTTTTCATTTTCTCTTACTTCAAAGTATTTTCTAATTTTTTGATACTTCCTCTTTGACTAGGGCATTATTTAGAGGTGTGTGTTTTGATTTTCAAGTATTTGGAAAATTTCCAGTTATCTCTGGTTATTGATTTATAGTTTAATTCTACTGTGGCCAGAAAATACATTTTATATGATTTAAATTATTTTAAATTTGTTAGGCTTTAGTTTTTTACATGGAATATGACCTGCCTTGGGGAACATCCCATGTGCACATAAAAACCACGTGTACTGTGGTGTCTGCATTGTCTGCAGGTCTCGGAAGCTCCATTCATTTCTCCCAGTCCTTTTTCTATCACTCGGCATGGATCATTTGTACTGAGCTGTCCTCGTGTTTGCTGACGCTGTGCCCTGTCACTTCCATTGTTATTGAGTCTACATCATGAATTTTTCATTCTGGTTATTAGATTTTTTAGTTCTAAAATTTCCATTTTATTCTTTAAATCTCCTATTTCCTTGGCCAGGCGCAGTGGCTAACGCTTGTAAACCCGGTACTTTGGGAGGCTGAGGTAGGCAGATCGCTTGAGTGTAGGAGTTTAGGACCAGCCCGGGCAACACAGAGAGACCTCATCTCTATGAAAAATTTTAAAAATTAGCCAGGTGTGGTGGCTGCACCTGTGGTTGCAGCTGCTGGGAGGCTGAGATGGGAGGATTGCTTGAGCCTGGGAGGTGGAGGCTGCAGTGAGCTGAGATTGCACCACTGCACTCCAGCCTGGGTGACAGAGTGAGGGTCTCACTCACTCAAACAAACAAACAAAGAAAACCTTCGCTTTCCCTGCGTAGAGTTCCTATTTTTCCATTCACTTTGAGAGGGCTCACCCTTCCTCCTGGAGCACGGTGGCGCAGCTGCTCTGAAGATCTTGTGGATCCTCCACCAGGAAGGATCCCAGGTTGGTGTGTGTTGCTCATCTCCCAGCAGGAGAGGCTGAGGGTTCCTATTTCTTCCTATGCTGAGTACGGACGTCGAGTTGTCCTCTGGTCTGTTTGAATATTGTCGTAACACTCCAGTTATCACTTAAATCTTATGCAGAACCACGACATTTTTATTTGGTCGGGCAGTGGTTCTAGTTAGTTCCAAAGCCTCTGTGGGCTGTGGCTCCAACGTCTGTTCTGTTCTGAGAGCTTCTGCACCGCTGTTTAGCTCTGTGCCACCCAGTGCCCGGCTGGGACCTGGGGGCCATCAACCCTGCAGTCCCCTTGTCAAAGCCTTTGCTGTACTGTCTGTGGTCAGACCCACACGTAGAGAGGGCAGGCAGTGCCCAGGAATGCACGCACAACTTCATGAAATCCCCTTCTCAAACTCGCCCCTCTCTGTGATCTCCAGGGCTTTCTGGTCAGGGCCTGGCTTTTGCCACAGTGCCAGAAACTTACTGCACTTGCTACTGCACTTGCATCCTGTCTAAGGCCAAGAGGCAGAAGGGCAGAGACACAAAACAGCCCCGGGAGGACCCCCCCACCCCGGAGGGCAGGGATGGGAAATGGCCCTGGGAGGGCCCCTTCATTCTCTGGGACCACAGGTCCTCTGGTGGGAGAGAAAAGTTCTGCCCCTGTGCGTTGCCAGCCTGTCAGGCTGCTGTGCCCTCAAAGCCACTGCTGCCACAGGATCACCTGGGGGTGAGGATGGGAGAGACTGGAAGCTGAAGCAAATGCCAACCAGCAGGAGCTCCCTCTCCATCCTCAGACAGAAATGCGGAGCTTCTCTGTGGCTGCACTTCTGGGTATGTGGCTGCCTGGAGTCCAGGCCATGTGGCAAGGGCAGTGAGGACACAGGAAGCTCCCTGCTGGGCTGGACTCCTTTCCAGCCTGCTCCCACTGCCACCTCCCGGTCCCAAGGGAGCTGCTCCAGCACTCTGTGCAGAAGTCCCAGCTGTGCTCAGTGGGAGGGGCAGGGGGGTGTACCCCTACTCCATTTGACCAGAATCAAAGCCTCATTTAATTTTTTTTTTTTTAAGATGGAGTTTCACTCCTGTTGCCCAGGTTGGAGTACAGCAGCTCACTGCAACCTCCACCTCCCGGGTTCAAGCAGTTCTTCCGCCTCAGCCTCCTGAGTGGCTGGGATTACAGGCGTGCCACCATCACACCTGGCTAATTTTTTGTATTTTTAGTAGAGATGGGGTTTCATCATGTTGGCCAGGCTGGTCTCAAACTCCTGACCTCAGGTGATTTGGCTGCTTCGGCCTCCCAAAGTGTTGGGATTACAGGCGTGAGCCATTGCACCTGGCCATTTCATCGTTATATTGATTAAATTGGCAAAATCTGTTTAAAACTGGTACCACTATAAATTCTGATAAATTTGCCAGTTACTCTTTTTTTAAAAAAATATTCAAATCAACAGAATGCTAGTAAAATGAATACTGCCCTAGTAAGAAGTGATGTATAATGAAACAGCGGCCACACAGGGCCACAGCCCCATGTTTTTCCATATATAAATCCAGGCTGTCCTAACACAGTAGGGCGAGCTCTTCCTCCATTTTACACATGAGGTGACACAGTGCGATGACCCTGAACTGTGACCAGCTGACTCCAGGCCTAGGTTCCCGACCACCAGAGAGGTAATCCATCATCTATTTTCATGCCAAAAATAACAGTGAATGACATCCCGTCAGACCCGAAGGGAAGAGACCCACGTTTGAAAGTGTCACATGAGGCCCAAGTTGTAAGGCTTGTTTTCTGGGGGATGGATGAATAGGTTTGGATATTAACATAGAGATGCCTTGGAGTGTAGAAGGGCGGTCACACAGCTGTGAGTGCGGCTGGCAGCAGGCGCCCTGAGCTCTCTCCTGTGTGCCACTGCTTGCGCCGAGAAGGCGGGAGAAGCCTTGCCAGCAAACCGCCATCTGGGGTCCTCGCAGCCGCAGCGAGCGCTGTCACAGCCAGCGGCTCTGGCCATACCCCCGTTAGCTGTGCTCTGTCCAGGGCTGCACTCACGGCCTCAGCTGTCTGGGGGATGTGACTGTGGGAGGGAACACAGTGCGGGGTGGGTAGCAGCAGCCCCAACTTGATTTATCCTGTTTAACAGCTCAGTGCCTGCATCAGGCTGCACGAGGCCAGGACGGCGGAAATGACAGGGCAGATTAGCTGCCACATTCTCCTTGAGAGCCTCACATGCACATCATGTCCCTGAGGCCACCCAGGGCAGGGGAGGCTTCTGGAATTTCATGCTCCTGCCTGTCACAGGCGGCATTCGGAGGCCGTCCAGGGCTTACACAGCCTGGCCTCGGCGAGCGTTCTGAACAGCCTGCTCCCCTGCTACTCAGCGTCAAGGCAGACAAAGGTGCCGGTGGGGAACAGTGACCGCTCACCTTCCCCTGCTCCAGCAGCCCAGCCACACTGGTCTCATGTCTGGAAGACGCTGAATTTTCCTGACCATAGCCAGGCTCCCTCATGGTGCCAGTGTTCCTTGGTCCCACCTTTGGGAACCACGTAAGAGTGTGCCTCCTACAAATGTTCCAATTCTTTCAGATGCTCATTTCGGGATTCGTAATATCTCTGATGAGAGACAGGGTAGGCCACCCTGAGAGCTGAGTCAAGTCTGGGCTCTGACACCGTCCTGGCTGTGATGGATGCACGTGGACTCGCCTGCCTAAGGGCAGGTTCTGGCCCCTGACCGCTCCATCGGTGCCCTGGGGCTGCACACAACATCTCAGGCTCCACGGGGCCCTCTAGTCTCAGTGGGAAGCTGAACGCAGCAGGGACATCCTATTGGCCCACGAAAAAGGGTCCAGCAGGAACATTCCTCACCCCACACCTTTCCTCAGTTCCCACACGGCACCAGGGATGCGGGGCCGTGGGCACAGCCATTGTCTGCAAGTGGCTCACAGTCTGGTGGAGAAATTGGCTGTGGGCTGGAGCAGTGGGGGATCCAGATAGCCGAAAATCAACATCGGATCCCACCTCGCCCTCAAATGTGTGTCCTATATAGGTGAAAGATCCAGAAGTGAACAGTAGAAGTTTAACCCTCTTGGAAGGAAGCAAAGGTCAACCTCCCTGTAGCCTCAGGGTCAGTAGGCATGAGGAGGAGAGGCTGCGAATGAGCGGTCCTTCCCAGCTCACTGGGAGGGCAACAGAGACAGTATCTGTCCTGCTCTCGCCCTGGACAGGGAGGGACATCACCCTGGCCATTGCTGGTAGATGTCCCAAGACCCCTGGGGGAAGCCGGTGTGGGCAGGCTGAGCCAGGGGGAAGCAGAGGCACTGCAGCCTGCCAGAGTGGCCCCGACTGACTCTGCACTTTCCCAGGAGCCCAGTAGCAGACCTGAGTTTTTAATCGAATTTGAGTTTTCTGACGTTGTGTGACTTGACCCAATGCATCCCCGTGGTGCAGGCGGTGAAAAGCAGCAGCAAGGCGAGTACTGGTCCTGCTGACCCCACAGTTTACTGGAAAAGATAATCCCAGGATGCGGCAACCTGGAACAGCTGCCAGCACATGTGCAGCGGAGAGTCAGCCGCAGCACGCAGCACGGAGGGGCCCCCAGCCCCAGTGAGTCAGCCGGAGCGCGCAGCACGGAGGGATCCCCCAGGCCCGGTGAGTCAGCTGGAGCGCGCAACATGGAGGGGCCCCCAGCCTGTCTGGCTGCCGCTGGACGCCCTGAGCCAGGTAGGAGCCTGGAAGGAAGGTGCCGCGTCAGGGGCGACCGCGCTGCTCGGGCTCAGTGACTGGCTTTGTGAGGAGGCTCTTTTGGGAGCTGGGCAGAGCTCCCTACTTGGACAGGGGGCTGGCCCAGGCACTCCTGCAGCACTCCTGCCTCCAGCCACTCTCGGTTTGGGACCTGCACGCTCTCTCGTGAGTCTAGGGCCACTCCAGAGCTGGTGACACAGCCAGAGGCCAGCAGCAAGAAGCAGCAGCACAGGCGACACGGGCAGCGAAAACCACAGTGACCGACACAGTGACGGGAAGGGATGCCTTCACAGGGTGAGGGCGCTCCACATCCCCACACCAGCCAGCAACGGAAAATCAAATCTTAAAAGAAGATAGCATTCGAGACCAGCCTGGCCAACATGGCAAAACCCTATCTCTACTAAAAATACAAAAAATTAGCCGGGCGTGGTGGTGAGTGCCTATAATCCCAGCTACTCCGGGAAGCTGAAGCAGGAGAATCGTTTGAACCTGGGAGCCCGAGGTTGCAGTGAGCCGAGATCGCGCCACTGCATGCACTCCAGCCCGGGACGACAGAGCAAGACTCTGTCTCAAAAAAAAAAAAAAAAAAGAAGATACCATGTATAAGGCCATCAGAAAGAAGGCAAAGAGTTGGGATAGACCCAACAAAAGTTGTGTGAAACCTCTATGTAGAAATTATAAAGCATCATAAAGAGCAATTAAAGAAGATCCGAGAATTAGAAAACATATTTTTCATTGACTCGAACTCTCCATAATTTAAAATGTTAATTCTCCCAATTTTGATCTACAGATTAATTCCATAGACAAGCTGATTTTAAAATGTACAGGAAAAATTAATCAGTTCAAGAATATCCTGAGGAAAAAGGTCAAAGTGAGCCGATTTATTTTACTAGAGATCTAGACATGAAGCTGCAGCAATTTAGCTCACGCGACAGTGGCATAAGAATAGACAAGCGGGCCAAGTGCAGTGGCTCACGCCTGTGATCCCAGCACTTAGGGAGGCTGAGGTGGGTGGATCACTTGCGCCCAGGCTGGGCAATATCGGGAGACCTTGTTTCTACAAAATATTTGAAGATTAGCCAGGCATGATGGCGCATGCTTGTAGTCCCAGCTGCCTGGGAGGTGGAGGGTATAGTGAGCTGAGGTTGCACCACTGGTCTGCAGCCTAGGTGACAGAGCGAGACCCTGTCTCAAAAAACAAACAAACAAGAAAACCCAACAACAACAACAACAAAAACCAGACATGTAGACCATGGAATAATTCAACAGAAGGTCATGAAAAACAGGTGCGCACAGACATGGGCAGAGCGGAAGGCCTTTCAGTACCCAGCACGTGGTCCCCTGCATGGGCAGGTGAATAAAATGAAACCTGAACCCCCTCATCAATCCACCCTCACGTGGACTTGGGCGCTGTGCGTCTCAAGGGGAAGCGTAAACGACACAGCGTCTGAAAGACAGCACAGGACGCCATTTACACAGAGCTGGGAGGTGGGGGAGATTTACACAGAGCTGGGAGGCGGGGGAGAAGGGCAGAGTTTTCAGACACCAGAAAGCTCTGACTGTTAAGAAAAAGGCTGAAATGATAAACCACGTTAGAATTAAGATTTTGTTTGGGTCAACCGACACTGTGAGGGGACAGACATACAGGCCACAAGTGAGACAAGGTACCTGCAGTTGTTTAATGACAAGGGGTTCCCATGCAGAGAATATTTCTGGGTTGCTCACAGAGGACTGGGCAGAGGTCTTGAAAAGGCACATCCCAGAGGGACACCCTCATGGCCAATCCGTGATCCAAAGGGCAGTGGAGCGAGCGCATCAGCCAGGAGGTAGAGGCAGGAGAAAGTCGCAGCACACACCCCACAGCCCCCAGAGGTGAAGACACAGCCCAACAAAAATTGCTCCAGGAAGCGTGGGAGAGCACACGACACCAGGTGACCTGCCCCTCTCGCCCGTATCACCGAGGAAAGCCACTCGGTGCCACCCAGGAAGGATGATGGTGGGTGCATGCTGTGACCCAGCAATTCCAGCTTCTACCTAGACAGAAATTCCAACTCATGTTCCAAATCAAATATGAACAAATGCAATCAGCAGTATATATGAAGACTAATCAGACAATATCTTAATGGGATTTATTTTGGGAATGGATGGGCATCGTTATATCACAAATTCTGTCAACATAATTGATAAATTAAAGGAGAACCCCAATAACCATACAAATAATAATAAACAACACACTGATAGAATGTTTACCACGCGCCAGGCACAGACAGCCCTTGCCACAGCCCTCCAAGCACCGAAGCCACAGGCCGGCTGGACCATGCCGACAGCCACACAGTGGCAGGGGCACTGGGACCGCAGCCCCAATGCGGGCTCCGGGGCCTGGACACTGAGCAGGCTGCTCCACTGTAGAAGCTCGGAGGGCACTTAGTACTGTCCACAGCCATCACCATCAAATAGAATTGAATCCAATCCCGCAGGAATGGAAGAAAACAGCTCAGGGAAGGTAAAGACAATTTACCAAAACACAAAAGCACAGCACTGGTTCCAAATCTGTGTCCTTGTTCCCACTTTTCACAGAAGTGGGTGGGTACAGTATGGAGCTCTCCTTCCAGCTTTCATTACAACAAATGGTCACAGGAGGTAACTGAGGAAACTAGGAAAAATGCGGGACCAGGGACGCATTTTAGACACATGATAAAACGGGGCGTTGCACTGCTAACATGAAAAGCAGACGAGCCTCCGATTACTTGAGAACCACCTAAGATGTTTAAGGAAAAATAAAGCCCACCTGGCTATGGAGAAAAAGGCTGGGTCTACACGGGTCTGCATGGATGTGGCACTGAGGAGGGACCTCACCCCAGGAGAGCCCTCATCCTCATCCACACCCCTCTCCAGCTCGCTTAAGGCGTGCGGGATGCCCAGGCGGAGCATGTTGGAGCATCAGCACACAGCTGCCGCCAGCACGAGCAGACGCGCTCCCAACCTTCTGGGGTGTTTGCTCACTCATTCATGTGGGCCCCCAAATCGGAGCCCAGCCCCTCCCCTGGGGGGACGGAGGCCTCTGCTCCGGGAGTGTTCTCCAAAGCCTGGGACCTTCCACATCCCAGGGGAACTGTCACCGCAGCAGGAGACGCCACTGCAACCTTCCAGGAGCTGCTTAAGGAAAACTCCCAGAGACAGGCATTGAAGCCACCTTCCCTCCGTGGAACTGGGGCTCTGAGGAGAGAGGCAAGTCCAGGGATGCTTCTTCCCACAGAGTCGGAGACTGCGGCACCAGAAAGATCGTGGCCGCCGTGCTGGTGCCAAGGGCGGGGAGAGGGCAGTGGCCCTGGCCTCTTTTCAGCTGGTTCTGCATTCTTGTGGCCCGGTTAGACTCAGGGACTGCAGCTTCCAGCAAGGATTGAAGATAAAGGGCCACTCGCTTCTCCTTCCACACCCCACGCCCCTGCCCAGGCTGCAAGAGTGAAGCAGAGCCTCGCAGGGGAGGGGGAGGAAGCCCAGAGCCACCTCTGCAGTATCACCCCTGCCCCCGGGGTCCTGGAGAGGAGGTGTCTCCCATGAAGGTCTCTGGGTGCGGGTGGAGGGAGAAGGACTCAGGCAAGCCCCGCATAGCCCCTTCCCCACCCCAGTCACAGGGCACCACCTCTCCAGGGCACTGGGCTGCATGGCCTTCCTGGGGGTTACTGGGCTGCACGGCCTTCCCAAGGGGGTGCCCGTCTCTCCCAGGCACTGGACTGCACGGCCTTCCCTGGGGGGTGCCTGTCTCTCCCAGGCACTGGGCTGCACGGCCTTCCCTGGGGGGTTCCCATCTCTCTGGGCACTGGGCTGCATGGCCTTCCCTGGGGGGTTCCCATCTCTCCTGGGCACTGGGCTGCACTGCCTTCCTGTAGGGGGTTCCTGTCTCTCCCGGGCACTGGGCTGCATGGCCTTCCCCAGCGGGTGTTGGGCTCTCCCTGGCACTGGGCTATACAGCCTCCCTTGCGGGCCCCCATTTCCTGGCTGGTCTCATGAGGGGTGTGAAGACCTGGTGTGAAGGCCGGCCAGGTGCCACAGGGGTTCTGCGCATGAGAGGGCTGACTTCCCTGTCCTAAGAAGACTCACCATCCCCTGTGCCTTCAGAACAGGATGAGTGTGGTGGGAACAGAAACAGGGTAACACTACTCACAAACTTGCTGGCTGGACACACGCAGCTGGGGAAAGAGGCCAGAGGCCAGAGGCAGTGAGTGGCTTGGCCCACGGTCGCGTGGCAGGCGGTGGGCAGTGGCAGTAGGGTTTGGACCCTCTGGTCCTCCCAGTCAACCCTGCTGTGCACAGGAAGGGCCCGGGGTGCAGGGCCAGGCCTCATCACTTCAGACCCCAGGAGCTTCCAGCCAACCAGAGCTGCTCCCAACTGGGTCTGGCCGCATAAGGCTGCAGGCGGCGGTCGTGCGTGTCTCCATGGAGGGCTGGGGAGGAGGGAAGCAGGAGACGCAGCTCCCGGCCTCCCTGCTGCCCTAGGAAGGGTGTGCATGGGGCTGGCAGGTCCCGTGGATGCATGAATTAATGTTTTTAGGAGACTCATTCGTCATCACAGGTAAGATGATAGACCACTCTATTATGACAGGAAAATAAGCTAAAATTAGATTAGCAAATCATTTCTTTCAGCATCTTAGTATTTTAATAATACAACAAATGGTATCTGCTAAAAAATCTCCTTAAAAAAGATATAAGCTAAAGCAACTAAAACCATTAAGAATCTTCCCAAAAGAAAAAAAATCACTAAGAAAAACCCAGAAGATAATAAATGTTGAGTAAAACTTTAAAGGGAATAAAAATGAGTGATACAAGATAAATAAATGATAAAAGTAGTTAAAATAGATTTATGAAGATTAAGATAAAGCGATAACATTACAACTAAAAAATAAATGAACAAAAATAAATTCAATAAAAATAAAGATAACTTAGATAAGAAACATACACAAAAAATTCAAGGCTGAAGTGTGACTAACAGCTAAAAAAATCCGACTAAAAAGCTCAGCACGGTGTGAGTCAGTGGTGGGGCCTGGCACCTGGCACCACTGGTTTCAAGGCACTGGTGCTAAACCCCAGTGCGGCCACAGCACCTTGGTGGGCCCTGCCTGCGAGGGAATGCATACGCAGCTCTGTGATCAGGGCTGCAGGGATCCAAAGAGGTGCCAGGTGTGGTGGCATGCAACGTTGGTGGCGAGGGGACAGGCCCCACTGCCCTTCTGTCCACCGAGGTCTCCACACCCACCTCCTCCCAGTGGTGGAGCTGCCCTGGCCACTGAGGAGCTGCACTGACAGCGTCCTGCAGGCTGAGGGCTGCAGCCCACATGCATGTTGACAGCATGATGGTGGAGGGTGGGGACGGCGAGAGGAGCAGGAGCAGGAGCAGCGGTCACCCCAAGCTTCACCTGCACAGTTGAGCCCCAGGGAGCGGCCACCTGCCAGGGTCCTCTGCTGACCTCGGGTCACAGTAGGGGCCCAGGCGGAAGAGAAGGAAGGAAGAGAAGGGGGAGCTGAAGATGACCCCAGGGTGCCCGAGGGGTCTGGGTGGGGTCCAGGGTGGGGCAGCCTGATGGGGGGAAGCAAAGGCCACAACCTTCATACCTTCAAGCAGCCACGACTGCAGACGCTGCCCACTGCCCAGTCAGATGCTCCCGGATTAGACCGAATCCTCCGGCAGCAGCATCCCAGCGATGTGCGCAGCTTCAATCTGCTGATGGCCTGTTAATCCCACAACCTCCCATCAGCCTGCCTCATCTAATTCATGTTTAATGGGTTTGGTTTGTTTTTATTGTATTTTAGTGTCTGCACTGGAGAAAGTTACAGATACTTGGGCGAAAGACAAGCTCTGTATTTCTACTTGCCAGAACGCACACCTTTATTCATAAACACAACCCTAAATACCGCACAGGTAAAATCCATAAAATAAACCTCCAGCTGGGGCGTCTGAATTGTTGAATTTGTTCTTACTGAATTCCAATGGGAAGAAGTGAGTCTCATGAGCTTTGCTGTGGCAGGATCTGAAAGAGAAGTGTCCACCGAGCTGCCCAAAGCCAACCCCACGTCCTGCGGCGCTCCTGTCAGTACCACAGGGGCAGGAAGCCCTGGCTTGGGTGAGGATGTCCGCCATGGCTCCTTTCCCTGTCTCGGCCACCCCGTCCTAACGCCTGCCTCCCGGGTTCTTCCCAGTGCTGTGGGCTGCAGTTTCCGGTGACGGGGGGATGTGCAACGGGGATGTGGACAATGTTTCTGGAAGTCTGGCCAGGAGGCGGGCCCAGGGACAGGCTCGCAGAAATGCCCGCCAGACCCGCCCAGGCTGAAGCAGGGAGCTGGGCAGCCATGGGGACCCCGAGACCCACGTGGATTCCTCAATGCACGGGGCCAGACGCCCTAAGGCTCAGTGGCGATTTAAACTGCAGAAAGTCAGGCACACACATTTGTAGGTCACCCAGACCTGTGGCTTTTAAAAGATTTGACTGTAACAGCATCGGAATCCTTTATTTAAAAAAAAAAAAAAAAAGAACAAATAAGTCAACACAAACACCAGCGAAGCTGTTCAGGCTGAGATTCGGCGGCGCAGAGCAGGATGTGGGCCGCCTCCATGCAGCCGGGCAGGCAGGACCCTGGGGCTCTGAAAACCACGCAGACAGAGGAAGCCACCCTGCAACCCTGGGCACCCACACCGGGAGGTGCCCCTGTCCCTGGGCTCTCTCCTCCGAGGCACCTGCTTTGTTCTGCGTAAACACCACATTCCAGGTGTTCTGTGACTTGATTTTAAAACCCAGGCATAACCGACAGGCAGTGAAGCGCAGGAGTCTGAAGTGACGGCTTGATGTCCACTCGGCACTTACCGTGTGGCCACTAATTCCGGACGGGCCCGCTGCGCCTCCGAGTGAGATGCCAGACCCCCTGGCTGCCAGCCTCCTGTGGCCTCTTCAGTACCATCTGGCTTTCTCCTTTTTTTGTCCAGCTTTTTGACTCAAAGTAACATTTCTGAGACTCTTCCATGCTGTGTGCGACAGCGCTGGGTTCCAGCTATCGCTCTTCCTCTTACCACAGAGCAGAATTCCACGGCGTGAGCCTGGTCCCGGCTGGCCCCTTCTGCTGTGGATGGCACTGGCCACCTCCAGTGTGGGGCTGAGGAAGGAAGACGCTGCGTCCAGGAGCGCGAGTCTTCTGTGGCCGCAGCCGGACTTGCTGTCCTGTGTTCATGAGAGACAGCTATCCGTCTCCACGATGGGCGCAGCCCCCAGAGCTCCTGCAGCTACAGTGAGCCTGGAGATTTCCCTTCTCTCTCTCTCTGATAAACAATCACGTCGCAAACACCTGGACCATGTCTGTGCACAACACAAGGGTCGGGTGGCAGATTCCTGGAAGGAGAACTGGCTGGTGGAAAGATATTTGCATTTATAACCTTCACGGCCCGCACCCTCCGCGTGCGGTGAATGCCGGTAGCAGGTGCGCCAGGGACCCCGTAGGGGCACACTCTGCCCGCACGCCCGTGCCAGGTCCTGTATGCTGGTGACTACCATCGGGAAGTCTTTCGGGTCATCCGTATTCTGTTTCTAAGCAGCTGTACGTTCATTTCTAGGTGGTTGCTGCTTTCACGCTGATTCGTGGGGGCTCCATCGCTGTCCTGTGAGCGATGTTGCTGCTCCCACAGGCTGGCCCTGCCTCAGATCTGGCGCAGCGGCCGTTGCGTGCCCGCGTTTTGTTCCGTCCGCCGCCTTCCCTTCCACGCCTGCTCTGCCTAGGATGCCCTCCCCAAAAAGACCACGTTAAACAGCCACACACGTTTCTATGGCTGCTGTGGCGTTGCGTTCGGTGTGTGGCAGAGTACTAAACCGTGTTTTTGAATAGATACCTCAATGACCGATGTCTTTCACTGAATAGTCTTCCCATGCCCATTAATTTAAATACCACTGTTTTTTTAAGCAAAACAAAACAAAACCAGCCTCCAGTCCTGCCTCTGTTAATTACTCCTGCCGGATAATGTTCTGTTATGGGATTCCTGTTCCCTTCTTTCCTGTGTCCTTCTGACGACTGTCCCCGACCTCCGCCCTAGTACACGCATCTCCGTGACGGTGCACATGCAGACGGGGGTGGGGTGGGCAGGAGGACCACAGGGAAGGGAGGGGAGAGGAGGGGGGAGGAGGTGCTGGAGCCTCTGGCAGGGGAGAGGGTGTGAGGAGCTGGCTTCTGAACAGGCTTCACGCTCGTGTGCATCTGGGGCCAGCCTGAACACCTCAGCCTCTCTGGGATTGCTCCAGCAGCCCCCGCCTCCCACCAGACCCCTCCCCAGCCAGGTCCTCTCCTCCTCTAAGGCCATCTGTGGCTGGTTCCTGCCCCAGAGACACAGACCCTTCATTTCTCCTGAGCCCCTGGAGGCCTCACAGCCTCTGCCACAACGTCCCTCCCACCCAGCCTGTCTTGGGTTCCTGTTAACCTTGACCATGAGCGAGCAGCACCACATTTTCTCCACAGCCCCTTCTCCTCTCACGTTCCAGGAGCCTCTCTTTTGCTCGGCATCAGGGCAGATGGGGCAGGCCCTGTGTCATTTCCTTGTGATAAGAACCCTGGCCTGTGCACCTGGAATTCCTGTCACTGGGCCACAGGTCTGTCTGGTTCATATCTGACCTGATGGCTCACTGAACAGCACAGGCTGTGCCCCTGGCCCTGGGTGCGAGGTGTGGACACTCAGCTGGGCCCTACCTCAGTGCTCCTGACATAGTCTGGTGGGGAGGAAAGCTGACAATTTACAGATCCAGAAGGGCCAGAAGGTTCTTAGGTGATGGCAAGGGGGGTCCAGGGGTCACACGTGGAGAGCCACTGACTTGTGCTATTTCATTGAAACACCGCAGCCCATGCTTGGAGAAGGAAGCCCACTGCTATTCTGCTGGCTGGAGTGCGGCAGGACAGGCCAAGCCTGCTGGCTCTGCCTACAGATGGTCCAGTCCATGCGGGGGTCCTGGAGACCCTGTCATAGCATCCGGCCTGTGGCCCTGAGTCCCTTCAGTCACCTCAGCTGGGGTGAAAATGTCTCTTTGGGAGGCTCCGGCTGTGGGGGGTGCACACCCTGAGCCCGCCTGAGGCCTCTGCAGGACAGCCGCCTGCCCTGCCGAGGTCCTGGCCGTGCAGAAGCGGCACCAGTCCCCGCTTTCCGAGCAGAGCCCACAGCTCCGGGTGATAACACACACCCCACACACGGAGAAGGCTGTGTGGCGTCTGCAGGGCCTTGTGGAAGACCATCCTCAAACCCAGCTCCACCGAGCAGCCCTTTCAGTTCCCAAATGAGTCAGGACCCAGAGGAATGAGGCCAATGTGAGGGAGAACATCAGTCCCTGCCTGGTGCCAGAGGACACGCCGCTGCATGAGATACTCAGTGGCGGACGGGGCGGGAGGCACGGAGGTTCTTCTGAGAAGTACAAAGGGGACATCAACTTGTTGCCGCTGCATGAGATACTCAGTGGCGGACGGGGCGGGAGGCACGGAGGTTCTTCTGAGAAGTACAAAGGGGACATCACCTTGTTGCTTCTGCATTGTTCCATTTCGTTATTTCTGCAGAAACAGCGATATCTTCCACTGATAGAAGTGAAGGAATATCCATCCAGTAGCACCGGCCGCGCAGGGCAGGCTTTGTTCCTGGAGATAGCGGTATGCATTCTCCCCTAAAGGCGACTGGGGGTGGGCTACGATTTTGTAATTTTTTAAACATGAGCAGGCATGCTCATTACAGTGGCATCTCCCTGTCTTCTGACCACATACGATGACTAATTGCTCCCATTAAGCCAAGTTCTGGGACACACGTCAGGTGGAGCAGAAAAATGCAGATAAAGTTAAAAACTGCATCAAAATAAGTGGGACTTTCCCCAAGCGTAAAAGAAGCATTTTTAATCATAAATATGAAAAACATTAAATTCTTCTACCCCATCTTAATGAAACGAGAGAAAAATTCCCTTTCCTCAAGATTGGCAGTGGGTAAGAAACAGTCCTTTAGAAATATTACATGAAATTCATTTGAAGGCTGTAGTTGGCGGGAACTGGGTATTAGCCTAAATGCAGAATGTTTTCAAAAGGCATTACTTTCACGCAGAGAAAAGCTTCTTTTTGTTATCAAGGGTACAACTGCTATTCGATACAACTAAAATGTAGAAGAATTTAAAAATCTAAAGTGTTCATATTTATTTCTATGAACTTGGTCACAGACCCACTTGCCTGGAAAGCGAGTTAAAACACAAATTTAAAATATTTATCTCTGAAAGGAAAAACCATTTCGCTGATAGGACACATTCAAATCAAACTCCATTATGACTTTGGCTCTGGCAAGCTATTTCTGGGAACATTTTTCCCAGCAAATGCAAGCAGGAGCAGGAAATGTGTCTAAATATGGCAGCGATGGTCAACACACCACACAGACACTGCAAACCCTCTCTATTGTACTCACAACTGCCAAAATACGTTCACCAGAAGGATCCTGAGCTAAGGGAACACTTTAGTTCATTTACAAATAGGTGAAAATATAAAATTTTGTTGTAACTTATGAACGGAAAAACTCAGCATCATTTTCTGAACATTTTGAAGTATTATGCATTCCCTGATGGCTTCATCACACAGGAATCCTGCTCACTGGCCTTCCTGAGGTTAAGAGAATCATGTTCTTCGCCATTTTAAGCACCAAGCTGCAAAAGTGCATGCTCTCCATCCATCGGCAGCACCCATGACCCCGCCTCACTCGGATGCTGGACATCAGTGCCCCACGCTAGTGGCGGGGATGTAATCACCTGTTCAGTTCAGAAGCCAGCGTTCACCCACAGAAGCAGTGATGGAAGGCTCTCATCAGACTGAAAAGTCTGGCCCCATGAGGGTGACCAGTGTTTGCACAGGCGAGAATCACACTCCCATACCACATCCAGTATCTCTGATTGATAAACATCCGTAAAACCACGTTTATGTTTCCATAAATAATAACATTCGACTAGTAAACAACATTATTAACACTTGCTATGGGTCCTCAGAAGGAACCCTGTTAGTGGAACAGCAGGCCTGACGGGAGCCTCATCATCTGAGCGGGCTTAAATGTAACACAATTTCCGCTTTTTCATCGTAACGCATCGTGCACGGCTATGCGGTTCCTCTAGGCATTTCCCCGACAGTCAACCAAGCACAAACTCTGCCTGCCACGCTGCCTGGGACTCCCGTCGAAGCCAGTCTCAGCCAACCGTCCTGCCCGCGGACCGCTCACCCAGGGCCCTCAATCCCTTACCTCGGAACAAAGCAGCTCTGTGAGGCTGGGAACGATCAGGTTTGATGCGGGTATCAGACAGATGGCCACTCTCCCCGTTTAGACAAGATGAGATGCTACCGGAGAAAGAGGAGAGTGGTGCTTCGCTCTCCACCGAGGGAGGCTGCCCACCCCATTGGCCTCGGGCGGGAGCCGCGTGACATGGGCCAGGCACATGTGACCCACTTTTTGCCCAGCTCCCCTCATGCCCTTGGAGGGTGTACCCAGCACTCATGCGCTGTCATTTCAATACCCCCTTCCCCCAACAGGGGCGACTCAACAGCCCGGCGAGCCTGCAGGACACACGGCCGCAGCAGCTAAGCCCCTGGAATAGGAAGGGGTGGGCGGGGGCAGAAACCCCAGGGCCCAGCATTAATCCCAACACAGCTCCTAAGACACGAGCTTTTGCTGCTGCTGCCGCCGGTCTGCCATGGGTGGCGTAGGCATAAAGCAGGTCCCTACCCGGACAGTGGGGCTGACCTGGGCTTGGCTGGTGACGCTCTTGCAGGTCCTCATGAACTGCAGGATGAGGCTATTCCTCACCAGGAGGAGGTACCTGAAACAGCATAAACTGGAAATTCCCTCCTTTCCCTGTTTTCTTCTTTGTTGTGACTGAGATGTTCCAGGTCTGCCCCACAAGAAAGACCCATGCAAAGCTGAGTGGACAAGCTGCAGCCTCAAATGTGGTCCTGATGCCAGCTGTGCCCCAGGCAGGTGGGGTGGAAAGGCCTAGCCCAGGACCCCACAGCCCAGGCACTCGGGGCCAAGAGAGGAGGTGCAGGATGCACACTGCTCCACCCATCAAACTAGGCACTTCTGCCACAGAGTAGGAGAAAGTCACCCTCTGTTCTGTTATGGGCTTCTTACCTTGATCCCACCATGTTACACAAGACTCAGGGGCGGTAATGGGAAAAGCACACACAACAGGCAGAAGTGAAATGTGAATGCAAAGAGAAGCCACTGGGCTGTGAAGAGGGCCCGGTTTCATCGGGGACAGGCTGAGCTGGCTCCTGCTGGGGCCCACGCAATGTGCTTGCAGCTTTCTGATGCCAGACAAGGCACAGAGACAGTGTGTGGAGTCCTGCATGTCTTACTGACCAAGCAAAGTCAGCCGATTGCTTATTAAAGAAAGAAGCTAAAATAACGAGTATCGGAGGTTCATACAGAAAAAAATAGAATATGTGTACATGCAAAAGAAAAACCTGTCACTGATCATTACCCAGAAGGACCACGGTTGATATGTGTTATCTTGAGATCTGCCTATTCAGACTTTGGTCTAGTAGGCCTGTGTTTTTATATCTTTTTAGCAAAAATAGTAACCAACCATGTTTGTTTTTCTTGCTATTATATATGAAATATTTTTCTATGTTACTATATTGAAGTCTGCATAAAAGGGAGCAGATTCCCCACGGTATTGCATTTTGTGTTTTTATGCATTTATTCTGATGCATAAAAATCTGCAATGACTGACAATTCCAGGTATTTTGAATTGTTACAGTAACTAATAATGTAATGTTTGTTGCTATGATTTAAATGTACGTGTCCCCCCACCTCCCCCCGCCCCAATTCCTATGTTGAAACTTAAGACCCAGTGTGATGGTATCAGGAGGTGATTAGGCCATGAGACTCCGCTCTCAGATATGGACCAGTGCCTCATAAAAAGGCTCAAGAAAACCAGCAGGGTCCTTTTTACCCTTACATCCCATCCACCACGGGGACACAGCGTTCGTGGCCTCCAGGGGAAGCAGCGTTCAAGGTGCTGTCTCAGACAGGCCGACCCTTCCCAGGCGCAAAACCTGCTAGAGTCTTGATCCTGGATTGCCAGCCTCCGTAACGGTGAGCGATACACTGATTCTGTCTATAAATTGCCCAGTGTTGGGTATCTTGTTCTAGCAGCAGAAATGGACTAAAACCATGACCTTTGAGTGGATCCCGTTTTGTCTCTCTCTTATTTCCTTGTAGTCTGTACTTATAATTTTGGGGCCAAAGGAGGCACAAGCTGAACTGGAGGGCGAGAAGCAGGCCCAGCTGGCGCCATCCAGTCCGTTCCTCTCCCCTGGGCAGGCTCTGCCCTCGGTGCTGTCTGCAAGCACTGAGCTTATGAACACGGAGTGGTCAGGGAAGAAGAGGAGGAGGATACAGTGGCCACATTAAGACAACTCTGGCTCTGCATCTGGCACTGCTGACTAATTTAATCTTGAGCAGCTCTCGGTGTGGGGTTCCTGTTACGGATGGGGAGAACAATGGCAGAATCACTCAAGGCGTGCTCTGGCCCTAAAGCTTGGGTGGTGGGGCTGGCACCCAGGCTGTTGCCCCAGGTGGCTGGGGGAGGACTGGACGCTGAGCGTTGAGGCTGGCGTGGGTGGGCCTGTGGTGTTCACAAACAGCCTGCTGGAAGGCAAAGCAGAACAGGCAGGCAGGGCCTGGTTGCCAGTGGGGTGGAAGGTGGGTGGCTACCAGCAGATGTGAGGCCCAGGTGGGTGCTGTGGGTAAGCGGCCTTCTCACCTGCTGTGTGCAGTGGGGAGAAGGAAGCTGACCAGGCAGCAGCTGAGAGGGGGTGCTGGCAGAGGTGAGAAGGCATGGAGGCGGCTGCACACCAAGCCACAGCGCTTGTGAAGGGAGGAGCTGAGGGTGTGACTGGGAAGGAGCAGCCCAGAGGCAGGAGGGGAACTGGGGCAGGGGCCTCCACAGGGCCCAGGATGGGCAGAAGGAGCCGCTGGCTCAGTGCCGCCAAGAGCCCAGTGAGGGCGAGGGGAGGTACAGAGCGGCCCTGCTCGGAGGGGTCACTGCCAGCAGCCTCGGAGTGGAGGCTTTTGCCTCCACAGTCATTTGCACCCAAGGCGAGCATTGCACCTCCACGGGGGTCACTGCCAAGGGCTGCTCCTTGCCACACTGTTTCCTCTACCAATCCTGCTCCCAGGGCCACGCTCAGGGGAGGGGTCGCTGCCGGCCGAAGGGGCACAGCTGCGTCACGTGTGTGTAACTGCCTGTGTAAGGAAGGGCTGTCCATCTCCCCCGCAGTCTGCATTGTGCCTGTTTTACTCTGCGCCGTCACGCAGCCTCGCACGATCTTTGCTGTTGGCCATGAGAGGCTCTTTCAGGTGGGCTTCGGTGTCCCTCCAGGGCGATGGGTTTTCTGCCTTGGGGCTGTCATGTGCTCAGGCTCATTTGTGCTTCCCCACCCAGAATCTGCCATTTCTCCATGGAACCCTTCTGTTTTCCAACCATTTCGGTAGAAAGAGGATAAAAGGCCATGTAAGTTGCAGTCCCAACTGCGTGTTCAACACAGACAGCAACATGGTGTAAAATGTCAACCAAGTCAGCTGCACAGTCCTAACTGCTGTTAGCCATATCACTCCTGCCAACACGCAACTTTCGACGAATAAAATTAGAGACCTAATGGTGCTGCTGTGAAAATTTCACATTTACTACATGTATGTGAATACAGCTGCTTCATTCCTTTTCTCTAAAACCACCAGGACACAGAAGGGCACCGATGTACCCTGGGACTTGGAAGCCACAGGAAGGAGAAGCAGCCCAGAGGCCATAGCCCGGCTGTCGGCTGGAGGGGGCACCTGGGCCTGGCTCTGGTCTTTCTGAAGCTGCGTGCTGGAGCCTTCGGTTACCCGAAGTTCAGGAGGTCAGACCCCATCCACGATGGCAAGAACCTTCCAATCCAGGTGCCGAGGACACCCCCATGCTTGACTCCTGGGTGCATTTGTCAGAGGGTGGGGGCACCAGCCATCCCTGGGCTGGCTGGTCCCTGAGGCCCCTCCTGGTGCACAGCTGCTGTGGTTTTACAGTGGAGCGGCCCTCTGTGTTCCCCAGGAGCAGCCTCCCTTCTCCATTTAAAGGAAGTTAAAGGTGTTGAAGGAAGAGGCCGCCTGCCCTGCTTCCTCAGCTGATGTGTCTCTCTGTGACCCGGGTGTGGAGACCAGGCCTGGGAGGTGAAGTGCCCTCACCTGGGGTCCAGCTGTGCTGCTCACGGTGCACGATCCCCGAAGGCGCACTCAGTGCTGGAACAGGCCCTGGAGAGGGAGGTGCCCAGCCGAGTGTGGAGCCCGCCCCAGGGCCAGGCACCCACCCATCACACTGACGGCTGCCCCTAGTGGTTTCTCCAAGAGGGGAGATGTCACGTGTTAGGACTGGTCTTCCCTGAGCAGAAGCAGGGAGCCAGGGTGAGGCTGGCAGCCAGTGGAAGGCCAGCTGTCCAGGGTCCCAAGGGCCACCTTGGAGTTTCCTGGGCAACCTGGGAGTTTTCCTCCCCAGGGGCTCTGAAGCAGTAAATGGGGAGAATGTGAAATGGATTCATCCCTGCTTCTGATGCATAGCCATGCAGGGGAACCCCCATATGATGCAATTCTCTCTCAGAGAACCCTCTCTGGCCTTGTACCCTGACTCGCTGGCCACCTCTGCAGCACGGCCCCTCCCGGCCCGGCTGACCCGCTGGCCACCTCTGCAGCACGGCCCCTCCTGGCTCAGCTGCTCCTGGTCGGGGACCTGCTGATACCACAGCACAGTGCTGGGCGTTCACAGAGCTCACATCCCAAGGACGGCGACACCAGCAAAGGAGTGGACAAGCAGCAGGAGTTGGTGGCAGCAGACAAGGCTGGAAAGGCTGGATTGGGGTTTTATATGGCGTCTGTATTCATCTGTTCTCACGCTGGTAATACAGACATACCCGAGACTGTGTAATTTATAAAGGAAAGAGGTTTCATGGACTCACAGTTCCACATGGCTGGGGAGGCCTCACAATCATGGTGGAAGATGCAGGAAGAGCAAAGGGACGTCTTACATGGTGGCCGGCAAGAGAGGGCATGTGCAGAGGAACTATGCTTTAGAAAACCATCAGATCTCATGAGACTTACTCACTATCACGAGAACAGCACGGGAAAGACCCGCCCCCATGATTCACTTACCTCCCACTGAGTCCCTCCCATGACCTGTAGGAATTGTGGGAGCTACAATTCAAGATGAGATTTGGGTGGGGACACAGCCAGACCATATCAGCATCCATCAGGAAGACCTCACTGAAGGGGGACCTGGGAACTGTGGAAGGAAAATAAAATCTCAGGACCCCAAACCCACTATGACGAGTTCAGTTTGGGAACAGAGTCATGCAAAGGTGGCCTTCCTTTTGGTCCTAAGCAGACAGCTGCAGATAGAAGGCTGCGAGGCTCCCCAGGGGCCTCCCTCACCAGCTGCCCACAAGGAAATGCCCTCTGGGCCCCAGTCTGTACCCTAAGGCAGTGTCCTGCTGACTCTCACCCTGACAGTGTCAATAAACAACAGCTTATCTTCACAGGTACAGGACTAAGACAAGACCAGAAACCGTCCCTCCTCCGCCCAGCCCAAGATACACGCATGTCTTCCTCTGCTCCAGGTTTACTTCACCTTATGGGAAATGCAGATTCTTGGAGAGACCGTGCATACATGACAGGTCCTCTACCGCCTCCCACCAGCTCCTTCCCCTTCAAATACGGAAGTCCTAAAAGTCTCTTCGGAAAAATCCCAGGCAACAGGCCCTACAGTAACTTCTGTCTCTCTTTCCCTGGCGAGTCCTCAACCTCGGCAAAATAAACCTCTGAGCGGATTAAGATCTGCCACAATCCCATTTTGGTTGACACGTCAGAGACTGGAGGGAGGTGAGGGAGGTCCGTGAGGCTCCCTGGGGCATGGCCCGCAAGGCAGGAGTGCAGGGTGGGTCTGAGGAGCGCGGTCAGTGGGAAGGGTGTGGGAATGGGGGAGGCCTGGCTTGGCTGTGGGGGGAGCCAACACCCCTGCCCTCTGCGAGCCTCTCCCACGACACCTCCGTCAACACTGGAGAGCAAGGCCCTGGGGGGCAGCCCTGTTTCCCCATCCCATCCAGGGCTCATGGGTCCAAGAGTGGCAGAGAAGCCAGCACCAGGGCTTGAGGCTTTCTGGTCACTGGTACATGCTGGCTCCTGTCAACAAGAAGAGCTAAACTCTATGAAATAATATTTGAAGAGATTTACTCTGAGCCAAATGTGAGTGACCATGGCTGAGGCACAGCCTCAGGAGAACCTAAGAACTTGTGCCCAGGGTGGCTGGGGTGCAGCCTGGTTTTATATGGTTTAGGGAGATATAGTGAGGTGTGCTCTGCTTTGAGGTCCAGAAAGGCAGGACAGCTCAAAGGTGGGGGGTTATAGGTGGTTGTATTAGGCTGTTCTTGCATTGTCATAAAGGAATGCCTGAGGCTGGGTAATTTATAAAGAAAGGAGGTTCAGCTGGCTCAGGGTTCTGCAGGCCATACAGGAGGCTCAGCACTGGCATCCGCTTGGCTTCTGGAGAGGTGCCTCCGTGAGGACTCAATTCTGATTTTTTTTCTTGCCTATATTCCTATCTAAGGGGTCTGGGGAGTCATGCTCTACAAACCATAAATTCTCATCAGATGGGTTTTATTTAACCCTATATTGTGACTTACTTTCCAACCTGGCATAACATTATGAGACAAAGAATACAAAATAATTTACCCCAAAACATGTTTCTTTGCCGTATCTTCAGATGGTCCTACAAAGCCGTCCTTTGTGGGGGAAAATTTGCATCTGTAAAGAATCTCTATTAACATAGCTTGACCTTTTTCTTCCAGGCCCCCCCAATCCTGAAGAGATTAACTGAGAGTCCAGCAGCTTTTAAAGGTCTGAATAGGAAGCATTTGTCATCGGCTTTCTCTAAGGACAGCCACTATGAGACTTCAGAAGAACCTTGGTCTCCACAGTGCTTTATCTTAACCTGAGCATTTCCTTTCTATGATCCCAGGTCTTTAGACAAACTCAACCGTCAGCCAGAAAATGTTTACATTTACCGATAGCCTGGAAGCCCTCACTTTGAGTTGTCCCACCTTTCTGGACCAAACCAATGTATTTGTTAAATGTATTTGATTGATGTCTCATGCCTCCCTAAAGTGAATAAAACCAGGCTGTACCCGACCGCCTTGGGTACATGTTCTCAGGACCTCCTGCGGGCTGCATCACAGGCCACGGTCATGCAGATTTGGCTCAGAATAAATCTCTTCAAATATTTTACAGAGTTGGACTTTTTTCTTTGACATCAGGAAACTTGCGATCATGGCGGGAGACAGAGGAGCAGGCATGTCACCTGGGCAGAGCAGGAGGGGAGGGAGTGCCACACACTTTTACACAACCAGGTCTCCCGTGAACTCAAGGACAAGAGCTCGGTCATGACCGGGGGATGGCCCAGGCCGTTCAAGGGGAAGCCGCACCCATGACCCAAACACCTCCCGCCAGACCCACCTCCAACACTCGGGATCACATTTCCACGTGAGGGGTGGGTGGGGCAAATACCCAAGCTCCATCAGGGGAATTAAAAGATGTTCTGATGGGGACTCGGTTGAATGAGTTAAGTTACCATCTGAAGGCCTGGAATCAATAGCAAGGAGTGTCTGGGTTAAGAGAAGGGGCTGTGGAGACCGAGGTCCTTATTCTGTGGATGAAATCTCATAGGTGTCCGCCCTTAGAGGCAATGCGTGGCAAATGTTTCCTATTCAGACCTTCACAAGGCGCTAGAATCTCAGCCAGTCTCCTCAGGACTGGGAGGGTCTGGAAGGGGAAAGATCCAGTTATGTTAATACAGGTTCTTTACAGATGCAAACTTTCCCCCATAAAAGATGGCTTTGGAGGCCCATTTCAAAATATGGCAAATAAACATATTTTGGGGTAAAATATTTCATTTCCTACTTTATCTGTCACGTGATGTGAAGCCACAGTCAGATTGAAAAGCCACGTTATATTGGGTTAAATAAAACCCATCTCATGAGATGTTACGGTTTGTACAGTGTGACTCCCCACGCTCCTTAGATAGGAATTTGGGCAAGAGAGGAAAAAGGTCAGAGTTTAGTCCTCTCTCCAAGCCGAGCAACTTCCCTGGCAGGAGGTTTTCTGTCTCCCTGGGTTCCACCCGCCTGTCACCTCTGCAGCGTGTTCTGTGCCTGTGTGGGGTCCGGCCCTCAGGCCATCGGGCACTTGGATCTCGGGCAGAAGGCAGACAGACACGTGGGCCTGACCCCACACAGTGCATGGCCTGCAGCACAGACCTAGGGTGGCGGGGTACGGAGGCAGCCCTGGGTCTCGTTTAAATCCCAGAGAGAGCATTTATATCTCAGATGTAGGAGGCAACCAGCCTGGCTGGGTTCAGGCTTCAACTCTAAGGGGCTCTGTATGTGGTTCCCACGTTGGTTGTTTCGGTCTTTGCAGGGCTCTCCAGGCCTTCCCACGCATGCCCCCCTCTGTGCTGGTGCGGTCTGGGAACTGGGCAGCAGTCCACCCCATGGTGCGGTTCTCAAGGTCTGTGATGGGCTGTTTGAGGGCGGATGTGTGTATGTGAAGCTGGGGATGAGTGTGGGAGAATGCCTAGCCCTCTCCGTGGGCTTCCGGAGCCTGTGTCTGTGCTGGCCTCCCTGTGCCTCCGAGATCCCAGGATTCCTCTTTTCCCTCCTGCAGTCGGGAAGCTCCAGCTCTGTGCATTGGCTTCCCAGGTGCACTCCTCCAGGATCAGCTGTGGGAAAGCGCAGAGAGAGAGAAGGCACTGGGGGATCGCGCCACTTGGGCATCGCTGCCAGACTTGGAGAGGAAGGCTCCCTCCCTCTGTGGTAGAGCCTGGGGGCCCCTGCTGACCCCCTTGGCCATTCCTGGCACCACTACTGTCGCCATAAGGCTGCCTAGGGTCCCCTTTCCTGCTCTTCGAGCTGTTCCGAGAGGCTCCTCCTGGAGCTCTCTGTCAGCTTTCTGCCAGCTTCTGGGTTTCAGCCTGCTGTGAACTCAGGCAGGAGAGATTGTAAGTTTCCATTTCCTCCAGCACTCCTGCTACTTACTTCTCAGACCACTGCATTCCGTGGGGCAGAGGCTCAGAGTGCTTGCTCCATCCACCCAGAGCCCACACCCAGCTTCATTTCAGTCTCATGAAAGAGCATCTTCTACTCACAGTGAACAATCCAAAAGGGAAATTAAGAAAACAATTCTATTTACAACAGCATCACCAAGAATAAAATACTTGAGATAGGCACACACAAGGGCACCACTCCTAACAGCCAAACGGGTGAAGGCTTCCTGTCCATTGATGGCTGCAGCCTTTACATACAACGGGATATCGGTCAGCTTTCAAAAGGAAGGACATTCTCACACACGCCACAGTGTAGATGAACCCTGAAGACAGTAGACTAAAAGAAAGAAGCCAGATACAAACAGACAAATGCCATATAATTCCACGTGTAGCGGTTCCTAGAGCAGTCAGATTCCTAGAGACAGAGAGTAGGATGCTGGGTGCCAGAGGCTGGAGGAGGGAGGGTTTAATGGGGACAGAGAGTCAGTTCAAAAAGTTGAGAAAGTTCCGGAGATAATGGTGGTGATGGCTGCCCAGCATATCCCTGAACTGTATGCTAAAAAATAGTTAAGATGGAAAATTCTATGTTATGTACATTTTACAACAACTAAAAATAAAAACAAAAATAAATTTTAAAAAAGCATTTGTGGTAGCTGACACACATGCAGGGCATGAGGAGTTGTATTTGAGCCTGCAAGTCCAGGCTGGCCCTTGCATGGAACAAACCGCACAGCCTCTCAGGGCCCAGGTTACTGAGCTGTGAAACGTAGAGGCCTCATCCCACCCCTTCCATCTCTCTCCCAGGCCCAACTTCAAAAGGATGCTGCTCTTTGTGTTTCTTTGCTTTTTTTCCCCCCCATTCTTACCTTTTTGGAAATCTTTTCTCTTCCTAGCCTCGTGCACAGAGGCTGAGATGCGGATATCAGTTTATGACACGTCGGCACCACCGCTTCCTGGGAGCGGCTTCTGCACCGTACCATCGGCTCCTTTTTATTCTCACCGGCCCTTATCACCACCACCTGCCACTGCCACCACCCAGGAGCCCATTCTAAAATACCGAGTGCCTGACTCTTACTCACATATGCTCTTGCAAAGTATGTGTGTATTTAATTTCCTATGCATGCGTCTGTACTCACACAGGCAGAATGGTTTAACACTACTCATGTTTCTTAGCTTTTTAACCCAGTGAGACAGAACAGGGCCTGCAGGGAAGAAACCTAAGGTCTTCCTAGAACTAAATCAAATGCAAACACTTCAGCCATGACAGGAACACCCTCTCCATTCACAGGGGTGTACACCAAGTAACCAATGGAAACCTGCAGAGGGTATTGAAACCCCAGAAAATTCTGTCGCTGGGGCCCGTGAGCTGCTTGCTCGGGCTGCTCCCACCCTGTGGACTGTGCTCTCATTTTCAGTAAATCTCTGCTCTCACTGCTTCATTCTTTCCTTGCTTTGTTTGTGTGTTTTGTCCAATTATTTTTTCAAAACGCCAAGAACCTGGACACCCTCCACCAGTAACGCCAGCCCTGCCTTTAAGGGCCATTGGCACATCCAACCCACGGCATCTGGCTTCTGCCACAGTTAGGTTTTCACTCTTCTAGGCGGGGCACTGAGGTCACCTTCCACCCTGACATCCACGGAGCACAACAAGGAGATGCTGTGTGCATCTGTCTCCATGACCCCGTGGAGATTTTGTCACCACAGAGATGCAGGACAGCATGCCAGGTCACAGCAGGCTCCAGAGAAGACATGCCAGCCCACCCCCTCTGGCCAGCAGCATGTGCACTTTCCGCATCTGCTCCCAATGCCTGGTGCGAGTCCACTGCCCGCTCCTGCTGGTCTCAGCTGTGGGAAGTGTACACGCCATGTCACTCTGCATCTCTCAGACAAGAAGTGAGTTTGCACATCTCTTCACCAGCCTTTTGTACTTCTTCTTCTGTAAACTGTCTTTCAGATCCTTCACCCATTTTTCTATAAAAGTTACTGTATTAGTTTACTATTGCTGATGTTACAAATTACATCACAAATTTATTATCTTCTATTTCCAGAAGTCAGAGGTCTGAATCAGATCTCACTAGACAAGTCACGGTGTTTGCAGGGCTGTGTTCCTTCTGAACAAAAGTCAGGGTGTCTGGAGGGCTGTGTTCCTTCTGAACAAAAGTCAGGGTGGCTGCAGGGCTGTGTGCCTTCTGAACAAAAGTTAGGGTGGCTGCAGGGCTGTGTTCCTTCTGAACAAAAGTCAGGGTGTCTGCAGGGCTGTGTGCCTTCTGAACAAAAGTCAGGGTGGCTGCAGGGCTGTGTTCCTTCCGAACAAAAATCAGCGTGGCTGCAGGGCTGTGTTCCTTCTGAACAAAAGTCAGGGTGGCTGCAGGGCTATGTTCCTTCTGAACAAAAATCAGCATGGCTGCAGGGCTGTGTTCCTTCTGAACAAAAGTCAGGATGGCTGCAGGTCTGTTTTCCTTCTGAACAAAAGTCAGGGTGGCTGCAGGGCTGTGTGCCTTCTGAACAAAAGTCAGGGTGGCTGCAGGGCTGTGTTCCTTCTGAACAAAAATCAGCATGGCTGCAGGGCTGTGTTCCTTCTGAACAAAAATCAGCATGGCTGCAGGGCTGTTTTCCTTCTGAACAAAAGTCAGGGTGTCTGCAGGGCTGTGTGCCTTCTGAACAAAAGTCAGGGTGGCTGCAGGGCTGTGTTCCTTCTGAACAGAAGTCACGGTGGCTGCAGGGCTGTGTTCCTTCTGAACAAAAATCAGCATGGCTGCAGGGCTGTGTTCCTTCTGAACAAAAGTCAGGGTGGCTGCAGGGCTGTGTTCCTTCTGAACAAAAGTCAGGGTGGCTGCAGGGCTGTGTTCCTTCTGAACAAAAGTCAGGATGGCTGCAGGGCTGTTTGCCTTCTGAACAAAAGTCAGGGTGTCTGCAGGGCTGTGTGCCTTCTGAACAAAAGTCAGGGTGGCTGCAGGGCTGTTTGCCTTCTGAACAAAAGTCAGGGTGGCTGCAGGGCTGTGTTCCTTCTGAACAAAAGTCAGGGTGGCTGCAGGGCTGTTTGCCTTCTGAACAAAAGTCAGGGTGTCTGCAGGGCTGTGTGCCTTCTGAACAAAAGTCAGGGTGTCTGCAGGGCTGTTTTCCTTCTGAACAAAAGTCAGGGTGGCTGCAGGGCTGTGTTCCTTCTGAACAAAAGTCAGGGTGGCTGCAGGGCTATGTTCCTTCTGAACAAAAATCAGCGTGGCTGCAGGGCTGTGTTCCTTCTGAACAAAAGTCAGGGTGGCTGCAGGGCTGTGTTCCTTCTGAACAAAAGTTAGGGTGGCTGCAGGGCTGTGTTCCTTCTGAAGGCTTTGGGGAAATTTTCCCTTGTCTTTTCCAGGCCACGTTCCTTGCCTCGACCTTCGAAGCCATCAGCTTTTTTTAAGCTTTATTTATAATTGACGCATAATAGTTGTACATATTTACAGGATATAGTATGATGTTGCAATACACGTATACATTATTTAATGATCAAACCAGGGAAATTAGCATATCCATCACTGTAAACATTTATGATTTTGTGATAACATTCAAAATCCTGTCTTCCAGCTATCTGGACAGACATATTATTATTAGCTATAGTCACCCTATTGTTAACAGAACACCAGAATTTACTCCTCCTGTCTAACTGTAACTTTGTACCTGTGGACCAGCCTCTCTTCTTCCTAGCCTCAGGGCTGGGGAGCTTTATTATCTATTTTCTGAAACAATCTGTGTAAGTTAGAAATCAAGTGTTCCTTAAAGTTAGGTATAATTCACCCATAAAAATGTGTCTGAGAACTTTTTTTGAATGGAAGTCTTTGATTGTCACTTAAATTTCTTCAGTATTATTGGCTTATCCAAGTTCTCTATTTCTTCTCAAGTCTATTTTGGCACTTCCTATTTTCCCAGGAAGTTATCAATTTCACCTATGTTTTCAAATGTGTTAGCATATGGTTTCCCACAGTACTCAACTTTTCTTCTTGGCTGTATCTATGGTTATTTCTTTATCTATCTATCTATCTATCTATCCATCCATCTATATTTATTTTTATTTATTTATTCACTCATTCACTCTTCCTATATTCTGTTCCATCGACTGTCACCAGTATCATCCCTTCACACAAAACAGCTTTCAGGGCTGTGAATTTTCTGTTTTTCTGTGCTCTCTATTTCACTGATTTCTGCCTTATGTATCCTTGGGCTTTCTCCCTTGCTCTTTTTTCAGCCTCTTGAGTTAATTTTTCATGTTTCTTAACACGTGTTTATAGCTACAAATGTCCTTCTAAGCACTGCTTTAGCTGTGTCATGCTAATTTGGACGTATACTGCCTCATAATCACTCAGCCCTAAAGTTCTTTTATTTCTTTTATGATTTTATTTCTAACAAGAGTTTTTTATAGCATATTATTTATGTAAGCTATTCCTTTACTATTAATTTCCAGTATAATTGCCTTATGCTCTCCACATGCTGTGTTATAGACAGATTTCACCTGTACACATACATCCCTATGTTACAGACAGACTTCACCTGTACACATCCTAGTACTGTACATGCTCTCTGTATGCTTAGAAAGTAACATGTAGAGTTCAAAATATACCTAACAGCTCAAACTTATTTATTATATTGCTTAAGATATTAATACTCCCGCTTATTTTTTGTTGACCTACTTCTTGGAGGGATATGTTAAAAGCTCCAAACACAACTGCTCATTCATCCAACGTTCCTTGCAATTGTATCAACAGAAGTTCATGGTAGCAGCTCAAGCCACGGCACTAATGTCTGCAGGCTATCACCAGACCACCGAAATAGCACCCCCACTCCTGATGCTCTCATTACCTACTCTTTCCAAACACCTCAGGACGGTCTTCAGCCCCCAGCACAGCCTTCTTGTCCTTCATTCCTGAAACCTGTGCCTCCTTGGCTTCTTGGGGCTGGCTCCAGGGCAGAGCCGGAAGGCTGTGCGAGAACCACCTGGCCTGGCACTGGACCCAAAGGTGTTCAACCACAACCAGCTCACTGCTACCAAAAGCAGGGATCCCCAATTTCCCAAAGTCATATACAGAATAGTCTTCAGGGCACATTGTGGACTGAAGCAGGGTGAAATACAGCACTGTGTCACTTCAAACAGATTTCATTTGTCAAGGGTAAGTCTGACTTTGTTATATACACTCTTGGTAAACAAACAAACATGGAAACAAAAGACAGTAACTCACCTTCCCCCATAAGCAGGCTATAAGGTTTAGAGCAGATCCATAGACAGCAAAGGTTCAGACGTATTGAACTCAGAGCATCATAACCACAGCAGGTGATTTACAGAAGGGTTGACTTTTGTCGTGGAGCCTACTGACCTAAAACACAAAAACACAGGGCTGTGTGAGCACACCAGTGCAGGGCCTCTCCGCCAGCACTGGGCTTCAACGGAACTGCCTCTTGCCTTCAACACAGCAGTCAACACCTCTTCAGCATTCGAGTACAAGGCACAGTGTGAGTGTGGAGACAGAGTGCCAGCAAGTGCTCCCCCTGGGGCTCTTCCCCCCAACACCCCAAATGAGGTGACTCAACCCAAAGGCAGGCTTCCACTTCACAAGTGAGACGTCTACATGAAATGTTTTGATAAAATTGCACTTACTTACGTATTTCCTTATATCTACACTGATTTTAAAACAATATTTATTAAATTATATATTAATTTAAATACATAGCTGGTTTTCTAATTTCACTGATAGTGAACAAATTTCATCTAATTTCTTCAATTTCAGCATGGTCTTAGAGGAGAGACTTGGAAAAAAAAGGCACATTTGAGGTTGGATGTGGTGGCTCATGCCTGTAATCCCAGCACTTTGGGAGGCCAAGACGGGAGGATCACTTAAGGTCAGGAGTTTGAGGCCAGCCTGGGCAACATGGTGAAACCCCCATCTCTACCAAAATACAAAAAAATTAGCCAGGGTGGTGGCGGGCACCTGTAATCCCAGCTACTCCGGAGGCTGAGGCAGGAGAATTGCTTGAACCCAGGAGGCGGGGGTTGCAGTGAGCTGAGATTGCGCCACAGCACTGCAGCCTGAGTGTGACAGAGTGAGTGAGACTCCGTCTCAAAAAAAAAAAAAAAAAAAAAAAAAGGCATATTTGGAACCTTGGGAGAAAAAGGGAAGGAAGGATGGAAAGAGTAGAAATTCAGTTTCCTACAAAAATAAAAGCATAGCAAGGCATAAGAAGACACAGATTTAATCCATCTCCAAATGCACCATTCAGTTTTTTTCTAAAAAGAACCTACGTTTTTGCTGACCAACAAAAAAGGATGCTATTGGACGAAGAAACCTGGTAAACCACCTGTGTCCCTCGGCATGTCCATTCCCAGCTAGAAACACCTGTTATTGCTAGTGCAGGAAAATCCAAGTGCTTTTAAAATAAATAGAAAAAAGGCATGCAAAATCCCTTTGGGTAAATGATGTTCTCCAAGTCGCAGACACTCCTGAAGTCCTTCATGGCTCTGAGAGAGGAAAACGGGGTGTGGGCACTAAAACTTCTTCAGCTAATGGAACTGAGAACTCCCACCCAGCACTGCAGTCCAAAGCAAAATGAGTAAAAGCTGAGAAACAGAAATGAAACACTAAAAACACCACGAACACAAATGTACAGTTAAAACAAGAAACTGTGAAATGAGAATTAATTTAACCCAGGAAAGAAATGAAAGAGAATGACACAATTAGCCTAGAAATGAGACTAAGTTACAAGGTACCAAAAGAGAGAGATTCGGCTGAGTGTGAGGCAGGACAACAGGAGGAGGCAGGGAACAGAAGGCTGATCCATCCAGGCTGACTCCCTAGAACTAAATCAAATGAAAGCTCCTCAGCAACGACAGGGATGTGAACAGCTTTGCAACTGCACTTCACCCTCTCCGTTCACTGCATTTACCCTTTGTAACTTCATATGCATCCTCTCCATTTATACAGACCACACACTCCAAGTAGCATCCTCTCCATTTACAGTAGGGTGCGTTCTGAGTAAATGACTCTGACTTCACTTCATTCTCTTCATTTTCATAGAATATTCGCCAAGTAACCAGGGGAAACCTCTAGAGTATCGAAACCCCAGAAAATTCTGTAAGCTCCTGAGTCCCGATGGTCAGGCTGCTCCCACACCATGGCGTGTACTTTCGTTCTCAATAAATCCCTGCTTTTGCTTTCCTTGCTTTGTTTGTGTGTTTTGTCCAATCCTTTGTTCGAGATGCCACCTGGACACCCTCTACTGGTAATGACTGCATAAGGAACACTAGAGGAGGACTGAGAACATCAAAGAGAACATGAGGCTGACCAAGAGGTGAGAGACGCGCAGAGAAGCTGCCAGATACAGAGCCCAGGCCAACAAAGACCCAAGAAACACAGACTGGAGTTCCCAAAAAAGAAAAGCAAAACTACGAAACAGACCTAATACTTAAAATCCTAGAAATGTTCTTAGGAAAAAAATAATAGACAAGTTGAAAGGCTCATCGTGTACTTGAACAAACTGACCCAGAACGGTGGCCCTGAAGGCACTCCCCAGTAATGATTACAACTGAAAGAGAAAATTCTTTGGGACTCCAGGCAAAAAGACCAGCTTATTCACAAAGGGAAGAAAATCAGATGGGGATCGGACTTCCTGACTGCAATGTACAAGGTAAGTGAACAGTGGAGCAATTATTTTCATAAACTCAAGTAAAAATAAAGTGTGACCAAAGGATTTTATGTCAGCCAAACTGTCCTTCAAAATTAAAGCTCTAGAGAAATAGTTTTAAATAGCTAAGAACTCAATGAACACTGTGTTTCCAGGCCCAAACCCACTACAAAAGAATCTCCCTCAAGCCAAGAGACCACTGGGAAATTTGACATAAACAAAAATAACAAATCTGTTGAGCACAGACTAAAACAGAAAGTGAGGGTAAGGATGGAGGTGGGGTGTGAAACAGCTTCTTATCGGGAAGCATGCTGTTCTGCAAAAGTAAAAATACAGCAAATAAATCAGAGGTAGATGAATCAGAAAAAAAGGAATGTAGAATAAGCTCATAGGCTGAAGCATGAAAAATAGGTGGGAGAAAAGAATCCCACCAGACAAGCCAAAATAAAGAGGTCAGAGGAAGAAACAAGGGAGTAAGGGTGCAATGAGAGGTGTTATTTATAACAGTAGCCAGCAGGACAAAACACAGACCTTCCTAAATGCCAAAAACAATAGAAAAAAAAAGCAAAAACACAAACCACATTTAAAAAATAAAAAGATGCACAATAAATAAAACACAACATACACATTAAATACAGGAGCAAGTTATGTGGCAGTTGGGACTGGACATACTGGTCCTAGCAACACATGAGTAAATGTAAATGGTTTTGGCCCTGTGAAAAATTTCCACTTGGCTCACAAAGCCAGCTCTGCTTTACACAAGAGACATGACAATTGCCAAGTGATTTGAAAAGGCTCAATGTCAAGGAATGAGCAGAAGCACGTGAGGCCAGTGCACCAGGCTGAAGAGCAGGGATTGCAATCTCCCTGTCAGACAAGGTCCAGCCTCACCTCAAAGCAGGAAGCAAGACCAAGAAGGGCACTTCTTGATGCCGGAGGACCCAGTGCGCGGTGAAGCCATATGAGTTAAGAATCTGCTAGAACCCCGAACACAGAAGCTGGCTTTATAATGCAGAAACTATAGGTGTTGGGGAAAGAAACAGAAACCTAAGAACAGAAATCATTAACACATGACTGTCAGCCATGGCAAGGTAAGGGGTCAAAAATAACTCAGCATGACAGAGAGCTAGTAACAGGAGGTAGGTCTTAGGGACATTACATCAAACTTTGTACTCCAATAATAGAGATTATACTTTCTTCTTAAACATACTTGAAACATTTGTTAAAAAAACAAACAAACAAAAAACTAGCTTGTATTAGGGCACAAAGAAAACCTCAGTAAGTTACATGAAATAGAAATGGCACAGACAGCAGACAGCAGTCTATGCTAACAATGCAAGACCAGAAAATAATGAACTTTAACCAAAGGCTATTTCCTTGGTAATTTATATCATTTTAGAAACACCTAAGGGGAACTGGTTCATGATGTATATCTATCAATATAGTTCTAGATATCTCCCTAACAAGTCCCTAAATTGGTAAGGAACCCCATGAGACCAGACATCGAGAGAGTGACGTGACAGAACGACACATTCCTGCAGTGACCCGCCTCTTCCAACCTCACGCACACGCCCAGGGGAGCCTGAGAGCAGGCCCCTGATGGAGCTGGATACAAACGAGATGGAATCTCCACGTGGAAATGCTCTGCAGCTCCCTTTTCACTGGGAAACACAGCTGTTTAGGAAGGCAAGGAGACGGAGGAGATGGAGGCGGCGTGGGATCCCCTTCCTCACCTCTGGCCTGCTCTGGCTGTGAGACCCCAGGAGTAACAGCAGAGCAATGGCTTTAACATCTTGCTGAACATGCTGAACTGGCTGCCACAACAGATCAGCTTCAAAGGCAAGGACCCCAAGGGTGTCACATTCCCTCCTGGGCACAGTCCAGACAAAAGCAGTGCACTCAGCTGCAAACTACACACATGCATACACATGGCAAAGGCACACACTCACATACATGTGCACACGGGTGCTTAAGCAGCTCACACACATGCATACACACAGCAAAGGCACACACTCACACGTGTGCACACAGGTGCTTAAGCAGCTCACACACATGCATACACGCGGCAAAGGCACACACTCACACGTGTGCGCATGGGTGCTTAAGCAGCTCACACACATGCATACACACAGCAAAGGCACACACTCACAAACGTGTGCACGCGGGTGCTTAAGCAGCTCATACACACGCATACACAGGTGAAGGCACACACACGTGTGGACACAAGTGCTTAAGCAGCTCACATGCATGCACACGGCAAAGGCACACATTTACACACATGTGCACACGGGTGCTTAAGCAGCTCACAGCATTAGCCAGGCTCTTAAGAAATGGCTTCAGCTTCACCAGAAGGTTTCAAACCTCAGACAATCACAAGGCAGCATGCTGTCTCTCTGTAACATTCTCCTCATGCCTCTCAGCCTCAGGGAAACCGCTTCAGACAGGAAACCATGACTTGGTAAGAGATCATCTGGTGGCAGGTGCCCCTTGCTAACCAAGGCTGGTTAAGATGAACAAAAGGCATAAGAGAGCAGAACTGTCAGTGACCCCTCCGGAGGTGGACTCCTTGGGAATCCAGGTATGGTCCTTTTAGGGAGAAGAGTTTAGAAGATATTCAAGCTGATACCTTAAATCTCTGGGGTACCCAGTAAAAAAGTCTAAGAATTCATAAAAGGAAGCTTCTGATGAATGCAAAATTTTGTTCAACCTTAAATAAAGCATATATATATGTAAACTATATATATATAAAACTATATATATAAATAAAGCATATATATAAACTTTATATACGTATATAAACTTCATATACGTATATAAAGTTATAACTTTATATACGTATATGAAGTTTATATATAACTTTATATATATGTATATAAACTCAGACCCAGTCTTCTTCTTATGAATCTGCCTGGAGAGGAAGAAAGAAGAACCATGGTTTCATATGTACCAGAGTTTGGATCCTAACGTTGCCACTTTTGTGGGCTAACACCCAGAACTATCTCCATTCTGTCACGTCTAAGATGAGGAAGCCACGCTGCCCTTGTGGTGCGCGTGGAACCATGCCGTGGGGAGCACCATCAGCAGGGAGCACCAACACACAGTGCTCACAGAGGAGCGGGGAGACCAGCCTGCCTACCATCTCCATTACTTCTGCCACACAAAATCCTCCAGCCACGCTGAATTCTACCCTGGCAGGTGTCCTGCGGCTGCAACAATGCTGGAGGGAGGGTGGAGAATGTGACCCCAGGGCTCCCTCACCTCGGGCTGGGTGACATCTGGACTATGTGAAGGGCTCTGGAGGGCAGGGCAGCACCACCCACCCCTGCCACCCAATCATAAGAGTCCTTAGGTGCTGGGGCACCTCCCACCCAACGTGTCTATGCTCCATGCAGCAGTGTGCAAGACCTCCCTAAAGTGGGGCTCTCACCAAGACGGCAAAGCATTTCCTAATGCAGTGGGTCAATCGTCCGGCTCAAAGGGCAGCCTTGGAGCTGGACAGACCAGCCCAATGAAAAACAAGCACGGCCTTGTCTGCAACCAGACTGCTGGAGCTGGGGCCTGCAATTTTGGGTAGAAACACTGAGAAGAAAGACTGAAAGAAGGTCAAGGAGAGAGACGAGCATTAATAGAGGAAGAATGCTACAAGAAGGAGCAGTGAGGTCAGAGGTCACAGGCCCCAAATCGCCCAACTGGTGGGAGATGCCAACATACCTCTCTCCTTTACAGTTCACACAAGTATACCCCACAAAAGTAATAAAGATGCAGAATATATTAACAGCACAAACAACATGATAGTGTGTATGTGTGTCTGTGTGTATATAAAACCCTGTACCTGACAAGCAGAGGTAACACATTCTCCTAAGGCTCTCAGAGAACAAAACAAAAATTGATAACGTTTTAGTTCATATTGCAGGTTTCAACAAATGTTGAAAACATGGAGTCCACAGAACATATCTCCTACTCAGTAGGCAATTAAATATCATTAGCAAAAGATAACTTTACAATTCCCTTGGACAAAACACTTTTTAAATGTTTCCAGATAAGAAATGGATGAGATCAGAAAACAGACCTCAACAATAATAAAATTATTGCATGCCAAAATTTGTAGCAAACAGCTGCAACAGAACTCACAGTAAAGTTTATAGCTTTTAAAAGGAGTAAAGAAACATAAAATTAGTGAGTCACGAATCCCATTTAAAAAGTTAGAAAAAGAACAGAAAGTATCCACAGAAAGTGGAAAGGTAATAATAAAGAAAAGTTCAGAAGTTAAGCAAAGAAACAAAGGCAACTGAGAAGATCAGTAAATATAAAATTTGGTTCTTAAAGTCTAAATAATATACAACCCTCTGATGAGATTAATCAAGAAAAACAACTGCGAAGGCACAGGGGATGGTAGTCACGTAAAGGAAGCCATGCCTTCTGGTTCTGGACAGGATGGAACAGACACCTCTCTCCCTATTCTTCCTGCTGAGCACAGCCAGCAACTCTGGACATTACATGTGGAACAAACAGAAGAGAACCCTGAAAGCTGGAGGGAAGAAGGGGGACTGGCTGGGCCCTTGGGATTTGAAGAATGACACAGCAGTGAGTTCGCTATTCAAACCCTGAAAGCTGGAGGGAAGAAGGGGGACTGGCTGGGCCCTTGGGATTTGAAGAATGACACAGCAGTGAGTCCACTATTCTTTGGGTTTCTTATTTGTTTGTTCATTTTGTTTGTGTTTCCTCCTGTATATTTCAGACAGGTCACTGGAAAAGCTTGCAACTTAAAAATGCCAAAGGATACACACTGGAAAAAAAAAAAGTCTCAAGAAAATTCTCTCTAGGGAAAGGAATGGGAAAGGAGGAACCTATTAAGTCAGAAAGCATTTGAGAATACCTGCCCTACTCCAGGCAGAGAGGACAGGACACACACAGCACCCTGCCCTGTCAGAGGGGCTGAGCTGAGAGCCTCGGCTTCCACTCCCACCCAGCAGTACCAAGCACCCTTCTCCCCACCAGTGGTGTCCCAGGATCCAGGGAGGAGCCTGGATCTCCACCCTAGCTTGCTGGTAACAAGACATCCCTTCCCCATGGTGTCAACAGAGGCCGAAACAGAAGATTGATGTAAGATTCAGACTATCATAACATAATAACCTATACTTCCAGGACACAAACAAAAATTATGTGTCATGCCAAACATTAGGCATACCTCAACATGAAAGAGAAAAGAAAATCAACAGAGGCCAACACTGAGGTAACAGAGATGCTAGAATTCCCTTACCAGGATTTTAAAGCAGCTTCACTGAGCTTTTTATAGACAGGCTTAAACCAAGTTTCTAAAAAAGCCTGAACAAATAAGTAGGCGATATGGAGAATGAACAAACAAACAAACAAACAAAATAAAAAATGAAACAGACAATCTCAATATCCCTATAACAATTAAAGCAATTGAATTTATGATTTCTCACACCAAGTGGGAATCTAGGTGAATATCCTGAGAGCAAATGGAGAAACTCCAAATCGTAATTGTAGACTCCAAGTTCCAGGAAAGCAACAAGAAAACACAACACAACACAACAAAAAAGAACTATTAAGGAGTTCACTGGAAATTTAAGCCATACTGAAGGGCCTAAGTCCTCAAGTATCTCAGAAATACACAATGAAGATTCACTTCTGCACAGAGAATCGCCTGGAAGAAAACTGCCCAAAGCAAAACACAAACTCAGCTAGCCTGGAACACGAGGCATTTTTGTATTGAAAGTGCTAGAGAAAGAGAGATCCAGAGGAGGTGAGCCCCAGCACATACTGGTGACAAAGGGCAGTGATTGAAGGCAACAAACAGCTCAGCGTGGAGAGTGAGAGGCTGTGCATCTCTAGACAACAGAGTCAGGGAAGGGAGCCCTCCTGAGTTGGAAGTGATTTCTAGAGACAGAAGTGTCCACACACACAGGCCTCAAACATATTTCACCGTAATAACAGAGAGACCTCTTGGTTGTTGAGGCTAGGAATGCTACTTTGGCTCATTCCCAATTCCTCTACAGAAAACTTTCTCCTAATAGTCCAGGAAGACTCTTATTTAAAAATGGGACACAAAGAATTATGATCAAATCCCGTATGAGAATATTACCAAAAAGAAGTAAAAGTATGATAAATAACACAGTAGCAGATAATGAAAATATACCAAAAAACTATGGACACAAAGAAAACGAAACTCATAGCGTAATATGTGAAACTGAACTAAGAATTGAGAAAATAACCATCATTTTAGAAGAACATAATTTAAAATAGTATTAGAACATCTTAGAAGTGGAATGGCAAGAAAACAGGAAGACATTTTATTATTGACAGAACTCACGAACCAACTAGATTTTTTTTTTTTTCAGAAATGAAAAGTAGAAGAAATGTAAGAGTAAGGAGACATCACAGAAGGCACAGGAATAAAACAGAAAGAAGAGAATGAAAATAATTAAACAGAAAGAGAGGTAAAAAAGGTTCAGGAGAACATGACAGACAAAAAGACAGGCAAAAGAGATCCAACATACATACAACCGCGATTTCCTGCTGCATCTTCCAAGAGCATGGGGAGACACACAGTCCTGCATCAATGACGAGAATACGTTCTGAGAAATGCACTGTTAGGTGATTTCATCACTGTGCAAATATCGTAGAATATACTTACCCAAACCTAGGTGAGAGAGCCGACACACCCAGGCTAGATGGTATAGCCTATTGCTCCTAGGCTACAAAGCAGTACACAACACATGACTGTACTGAATACTGTAGGCAACTGTGACACAATTCTAACTATTTGTGTATCTAAACATACCTAAACAACATAGAAAAGGTACAGTGAAATATGGTATAAGCGATTTTAAAAGGCCAGGTGCAGTGGCTCACATCTATAATCCCAGCGCTTTGGAAAGCTGAGGCAGGAGGATCAGCTGAGCCTAGGAGTTTGAGACCAGCCTAGGGAATGTAGGGAGACCTCAGCTCTACAAAAAAATTTAAAATTAGCCAGGCATGGTGGCACATGCCAGCTATTCAGGAAGCTAAGGTGGGAAGACCACTTGAGCTCAGGAGGTCAAGGCTGCAGTAAGCCGATAATAAAATGGCACACCTATCTAGGGCACTTATTATGAATGGAGCTCACAGGACTGGAAGTTGCTCTGGGTGAGTCCATGAGTGAGTGGTGAGTAAATATGAAGGCTTGGGACAGGATGACTACTGTAGACTTTAGAGATACCGTACACTTAGGTTATCCTAATTTTATGAAAATATTTTTCTTTCTTCAATAAATTAAATTAGTTTACTGTAACTTTTTTTTTTTTTTTTTGAGACGGAGTCTCGCTCTGTCACCCAGGCTGGAGTGCAGTGGTGCAATCTCAGCTCACTGCAAGCTCCACCTCCTGGGTTCACACCATTCTCCTGCCTCAGCCTCCTGAGTAGCTGGGACTACAGGCGCCCGCCACCATGCCCGGCTAAATTTTTAAATTTTTTTTTAGTAGAGACAGGGTTTCACCATGTTAGCCACGATGGTCTTGATCTCCTGACCTTCTGATCTGCCCACCTCGGCCTCCCAAAGTGCTGGGATTACAGGAGTGAGCCACCGTGCCCGGCCTACTGTAACATTTTTACTCTATAAACTTTTAAATTTTTTTATAGTACTTAGCTTAAAACACACACACACAAATTGTACAGCACCACAAAATATTTTCTTTATATCTTTATTTTATAAGCTTCTTTCTATTCTTAAAATTGTTATATTTTTATTTTTAAACTTTTGGTTAAAAACTAAGACATAGGGGTAGGCGTGGTGGCTCATGTCTGTAATCCCAGCACTTTGGGAGGCCGAGGCAGGTGGATCACTTGAGGTCAGGAGTTTGAGACCAGGCTGACAAACATGGTGAAACCCCGTCTCTACTAAAAATACAAAAATTAGCCAGGTGTGGTGGCGGGCGCCTGCAATCCCAGCTACTCGGGAGGCTGAGGCAGGAGAACTGTTTGAACCTGGGAAGCGGAGGCTGCAGTGAGCCGAGTTCGTACCACTGCCCTCCAGCCTGGGCAACAAAGTGAGAGAGACTCCATCTCAAAAACAACAACAACAACACTAAGACATAAACACACACATTAGCGTAGGCCTACACACAGTCAGAATCACCATGGCGTAAAGCAACATATTTAAGATACTAAAGAGAAAAATGCGAACCAAGGATTTTATGAAGCCAAATTACCTTTCTCCTGTGAAGGCTACAGATAAAAAGATATGACTCCACAAGAACACAGGAAATATTTTTCTGATGAGCCCATCCTGAAGAACATAATATAAAATGGGGTTGGGCCAACCACAAAATAATTGGAGAAGCTTTGTCATAAGGTATGGTGGTAAGTGTCAAACACATTTAACTACTGAACTAGGACTAAATGATGGAGTTAAGGGTGACAGGATAATATGTAACCATTAAATGTGCTTAAAATAAAGTTAATACACTAATGAAATGGGAGGAAGAGGTGGGAGAGCAAACAAAAATTAGGAGTGGGAGAGGAGGAAGAAGAGACTTCTGGCTAATTTTAATACTGCTTATAACAGTAAGTCAATAGAAATTATGTAAAAAGAGGGGTTTATGTGAATTATATAGAGAGTGATAATATAAAGCCAAGAAAAAAATACAAACCTTCCTAAAAGTGAAAAGAAATATGAACATGGAGGAAAAGTTTACTAAGTTGAAGAATTCATGTATGCACACATTTGTTCATGTTTTCAAAAAGAAAAAATGGAAAGATTAAAAAACTTAAAAGCTACTTACAGGAGAAGGAAGGGAACTGAATGGAGAGAAAGGGAGGAAAGTGAGACTTTTGTGAATAGCCCTTGCAATAATTTTGACTATAGAATCATGTAAATGTTTGTATTTTACATAATCAAATGCAGGAATTTCAGTTAAAGCTATAACCACAGAGAGAAGGACTGTAGGCACTGACCTTAAAACACAGGAATCTGACTGCATATCCTCAAGGGAATATATTATACAGACAGAAAAAAGCGCAAAGAAATATATTGCTCTAAATTTAGTCATTAATCATAATATTGGTATTATTCTCCAAACCTGTTATATATTTACTTAGGCTAAAACAAATAAGTAATCATGGTAATGATGAGAGAAAAGAAAAACTAGCATAAATTTTAAATTTTTAAGTTAAAATAATGTAATCTTAAATATGATTTAGAAATATTTATCTTAATTTTCTCTTCTTTTAAAATTACAAACATTTCTTATTTCTGTTCACTAAATTATAAAAAATCAATGACAACCCAATTGCAATAAGCACTCCTAATACTCATGCTGTGGTCTCTAAATACTACTTCCCAAATAGTATTATTATTATTATTAGAACAAAAACAGGTCTCCCAAAAGAGTTTGATTCCAGGTGTTCTGTGGAAGAAAATATAAAAGGTAAGGTGGGAACACATACGACAGAAGGCAATAAAGCCATCCAAGACTGATGTGGTTACATCAGAAAGCAAGGGGAGCCCAAAAACCACAGAACAGTTTGAGTAAAGAAATGGTAGCTGCACTGGCCAAACTCCACTGTGTGTATAATATCCACCAGTTAACAATGATGCTTCACAGGGAGAGAAAAGCAGGGAAAGACACAAACTCACAGGACAACACTGGGGCTTCCAGAAACCAACTCATCCCAGTGAGAACAACTGAGTGCAAAGAATGAAGCATCTATCCTGCCTTTCTGGTATGAACCATAGTTTAGGTAACCAAACAGCCCTAGTGGATGAGGCAAACGTTATTCCACATAGATGAATCCCAACTAATAAGTACAGAAAGAACAACACAATTAGAAAATCACCGTTCTGCAGCCCCTAATGTGTACTGCATCCAGGCAATGACCATCAATGAACATTGACAGCAAGCTGCAAGGCTGGTGGGGAACCCAGCAGTGGCGGATCAGGCTGACCCCCTAAGCTCAATCCTCAGTCTCAGCACCAGTGAAGGAGCGGCCAGACCACACGCCTCATCATGCCATGCGGTGCAACGTGCAGTGCCACCTAGGAAGCTCGCTCGCCTCACAGGAAAAATAACTCTGAATGGAATCGCACCTCAGACCTACCAGGGCAAATATGGGGTTGCAGGTGGGCTCTGCACCATGCCAGAGGAGGCAGCCAGCCAAATCCAGAACACAGGCATTCCACACAGCCGCTACCCCCAAGAGGCAGACAACCCAGGGCTACAAGCAGGCCTTCGACATGAAACCGCCTGCAGGAGAATTTCCACAGGCACGTAGCCATGCCCTATAACGTGAAGCCAGGGCGCTGTGGCCTGTTCTCACAGCGCCATCCCTAGGCTCCAAGAGCCAGCATCCTGGGAGCTCTGCAGTGCTGTGCTGCTGCCTGTGGCTTGCACACAGATGTCACATAACATCATTTCCGCTGGAGGCACATGCCTGCCCACATTAAAGGGAGGGTCACGATCCCCTCCCTGGCGGGAGGTGCATCAAAGTCACAGCACAAGAGCATGTGGAACGGGAGACACAGACCACAGTGAAACGTTATTTACATTCACTGCATTGGCAAACATTCAGAATGTTGGTGGACTGTAGATCATCCGTGGCGCTAACACGCTGCTGGGGGATGGGAATTGGTACCCGCGCTTTGAAACAAAAACTGACGTGGTCCTGAAAGTTCCTGAAAGTTCACCTTTCACAGACTTTATGATACAGCAATTCCACTTCCTTAAACCAAAAACACCTCATGTGTGCACCAAAAGAAGCACACAGGAATGTCCATGGAAGCATCACAATGGCAAGCGAGCTGCACGACCCTGCTGGAAAAACCAATAAATGATGCATATTCACACAGTGGAACACTATGCAGCCGAGCACACAAACTGCAGCTCTGCCCAGAAACACACACCAACCTAAGACACCTTGTGTGTGACTAAACAGAACAGGTTTGGGAAGTCTATGTAGGGACAGATGCCACTTTCTAAGAGTTCAGAAACAAGCAATCATGTGTAATAAAATAAAATTATTTTAAAGAAAAGAGATGAGAAAACAAAACGCAGGATCACGGTAAAGAAGAGGAAGCACCCACGGCAGCATGGGTCATCTCGCTTAGCCTGGTCCTGGGGTCACGGCTGTTCATGAGAAAGCTATGCTCCGCAGCTCACGTTACGTACGTGTCATATGCTAATTCTCACGTCACAACATTTTAATGAATATACTGGAAAGTGCAGCCAAGTACTGCAAGCAGAGGAGCTGGCACACGTGATCCCGGACCAGGCAGCACTTACAAAGGATGGCAGGAAGGCCAAGACACTGTCACGGAGATGAGGCCCAGCAGGGCAGGAAGGCATGACCAGCAGGCCTGGCCACAGGCAGCAAGCACCAAACCCCATTCCAGATGCCAGGAAGGGCACACACAGGCCTGGCGCAGGTGGGCTGTCTTCTGGCCGCTCCCTGGGTGGACTGGTCTTGGAGACTGGACAGTAAGGACTGGGGAGAGTCAGGGTCCACTTTGGAGGCAGAACTGGGAGGGTTTGAATCACATGAGTAAGGAGGTACCAGGAAGGGGTCCAAGGTTCCTTCTGTTTGTATCCCCCACAGGTCTGCAGACATCGGCCCCCAGAGAGGGGCAACCCACGGCCAGGAAAGCAGACAAAGCTCCAAGCAGACCAGGCAGCCCCTCTGTAAAGCTGAAGGAGGAGCTACTGTGGGTGGCCTGGACTCCTTGTCATCTCGGGCCCCACGTTGCCCCTCTGGTGATCAAGGACTCACAGACTTCTTGCTCAGATTCTGGAAGATGGGCAGCTTTTTGTTTGGTGAGGTTACCATGCCTGTGGCCACAGCTTCCCCTGTGGAACTGAGATCCAGACCCCGCCAGGCCTGGGGCCTGTTCCCCTGGGGCCTGTTCCCCTGGGGCTGCCGTGACACTGGCTTTCTGCGCTCCCCTCTCCCCAGGGCATAAGGCCCAGACCTCCTGCGGGTCAAGCTTAAGACCCTGGGCCCAGGGTCTGCCTGTCCCTGGCCCAAGCTGGCAGGTGTGGCCTGGCTGAAAATGGCTCAGGAGAAGCTGATCCACTATGCAGGCTAGTCTGCCAGAGCCAGGGTCCAGGCCATGGGCAGCTCACAGGGACGTGGGGCCACGCCCAGGCTCTGTCTTCCTCACGCAGGGGCCATGTGGCAGGCCAGGCCCAGCACACCATGTGAGTGCCCAGAATGCTGAGGCATATTAGGTTTGAACCCTGGAACTGTATTTCTGCCTCTCTGACCTCTCAGATGCACAGGGACTTGCAGAGCGGCTCCTTAAGGTGCTCCAAGTCGGTGCTGGCTGCGGCCGGGAGCTGATGGCCCGCAGGGAGGTGTAGAGACCCGGGGCCAGTGTTAAAGGTGCTAGGGCCACTTGGCTTTGCTGTGACCCCCATGCACAGGAGCACCAGACTCCTCTCTGCCAACAGGCCACAGAGCAGCTTGGGTGCTGCTAAGCCTCCGGAGTGGGGCGAGTCTTGTGCAGGAGGCTCCCAGGCAGGTCCCGGGGAATGAAGTTTAAACAGGCCCCACCCACACTCCTGGGAGCCTGTGTAGGCCCCGCCCCCGGGGCCCAGGGCAGACCTGGGCTATTCTCTGTCTTGGCTCCCCTCATCCGGCTCTTACCTCAGGAAAAGATGTACCTAACTCCTATGATTCCTACATCCTCATAAATGAACCCACAGGAACCTGTGGCTCTGTGAGTGGGGAGCAGCCCCCGTGTCAGCAGAGGCTGCCGCGGCGTTCGCGAACCGGCCTCCCAAGCTGCCCGCGTCATTCAGTGGCACTGCCCACCTCGAGCACGGGTGGACACCGAGCGGAGTGACATTTCCAGCAGTGCTTTGAGGGACTCACGGTGCCTCCCCATTCCTGCTGCCGCAGGCCTCCCGAGCTCGGGTGTGCACTCAGCGTTCAGAAGTGGGCATTCCTGGGCTCTGCTGAAAAGCGTGCCAGGTGACCTCGGAACTCACCTGCTGCTCTCCTCTAGAGGCAGCTCCGAAGTCTGCTTTGTCCTTTTAAAAACCTTTCATACCACCTCCCTCGTGGGCCCCGTCTGAGAGACGCCTCTGATTTTTCAGTGGTGCTTCCTTTGGAGTCTATTGGCCTACTTCCATCTGCACGCCATCTCACAGGTGCTGCTGCCTCCGAGGCGCTGGGCTGCACCCTCACGGTGCGGCACTCGTGGACGTGGTGGCCTGGGGAGAGCAGGGCTGTGGCCGTCTTCTGTTGTGAGGCCAGCACGAGGACCTCTTTGGCGGGCACGGGGACAAGCTATGCTGGGCAGTGGCGAGGAGGCAGCTGGCCCCTCCCAAAGCACAAGCTGCATGGGGAGGCCACCCCTAGACAGTCACAGCACATGCTGTGCCTCGGAAATGGACATCCTAGCTAATCATAAATTTCGGTCAGCCTCTAGGAAAGCATTTAGTCATTCATTCACAACTTCCAGTCCCTGCTCTAACACGCGCCCTGGTCGGAGGGCGCTCTGATGGCTGGTGACAGGACACGACACTGCCAGGAAAAGAAGCTGCCAGCCGGGCTCCAGGCACTGTGCAGCATCTTCCTGAGAGGCCTGCTCGGCCTGGCCTTGCTTGGAGTCTGGGCCCTTGACAACTTCCATGTAGACCCAGACTCCTGGGCCCCATGGACTCGTGAATCAGAGCGTCGGTGGCAGTCTCAGCCTGTGGGGGTGCTGGCCAGCCCAGCTCCTCCCTTCCCTACCCAGGACATGTCCTGGCTCAGCCCCCAGCCTTCCCTGTGCTTGGCTTTCCTTCTGGTGACCAGATAACATCCATGCCATCCTCAGAGGTGGTGACAAGCACAGGTGAGTCAATCGCCAACATGGTCCAAATTTGTTTCCAACATTTAAAAAACAGAAGATTTCATATTCAAATATGATTTTATGACTTTAAAAGGGAGTCAGGTGTTCCCTGAGCTCCTGCCCAGGCAGGCAGGACTGCAAGCTCCTCCCAGCAAGGTGGTCCCTCCGTGACCCTGCCCTGCATGGGGCCACAGCAGCCACCTGTGGTCTGCCCAGAAACAGACAATCCTTCTGGAGCTCTTAGCCCCTTAGACCTGGCCTCTGCCACTGGCACTGGCCACTCACATTCATGGGCACATACACTAGGCCTGGGCACCATCCAGTCGTGCTCAGGGGGGTGGCCCCTGTCTGAAATCCTGGTGAAGCAGAAACACCCTCTGTCCTGAGAAGCCCTTCTCCCCTCCTCCACCCACTCTCCTGACACGGGCAGCACCTCGGCAGTTGGCTGGAACCAGACAGTCTTTGTGAATAAGCTGCCAAGGGCCAACGTGGGAAAGTTCTGAGCCTGGCATGCACAAGTAGCATGCTGGATTTTTTAGGTTCTAAGGTTGTGCTGTTGTGAGGCCTGGGAAGCACCCCTCAGCTTGGCATTGCCTTCTTTACAGAGATGCCTGGGGGGCCACAGGCTTTCTCTCAGCTTTCCATCTGATGGCATTAAGTAACCCGCAAGCAAAGTCCAAAACTGTGAACATAAAAATGCTACATATTGATGAATGAAAGCCCTACTGCCCCACAGTTACTATGTAACATAGTTATTTAATAACCGCGAGGTGGGGGTAGCTCCTGCCTGCCCATGGCCTGAGGCCGTGTCTCCGTCTGCTGGATGGGGATGCCCACTCCTTCCCTTGCGTGTGCCCACAGCTGCCCACAGAGAGCCTCGCTGGCTGCTGATATGGTTTGGCTGTGTCTCCACCCAAATCTCATCTTGAATTGTAATTCCCACAATCCCCACGTGTTGAGGGACCTGGCGGGAGGTGATTGGATCATGGGGGCAGTTTCCACTATACCGCTCTCATGATAGCGAGTTCTCACGAGATCTGATGGTTTTGTCTGGCAAGTTCCTCCTTCGCCCACACTTCTCTCTCCTGCCGCCTTGTGAAGAAGGTGCTTGCTTCCCCTTCGGCTTCTGTCATGATTCTAAGTTTCCTGAGGCCTCCCCAGCCATGTGGAACTGTGAGTCAATTAAACCTCTTTCCTTTATAAATTACCCAATCTTGGGTATGTCTTTATAGCAGTGTGAAAACGAACTAATACAGCTGCATTTGTTAAGCTCCATCTGCCAAATTTGTTTCTTCTCTTGCTCCCAGGAGTGCTCAATGTCAGGAGGAAGCCACGACTCACTCACTGTAGAACACGAGGTCAGCACAGGGCCATGGGGGTGGGACTTATTGTCAACATGATGTAGGTGTGGGGTCCCGGGGTGGCTGCACAGCTGAGAACGGTCAATTTCCCAAAGCTGAAGTTCTGACACTCAGAGGCGTTTGGCAGAGTGACTCCATCTTGAGTAAGGGCTGGGTAAAATAAGGCTGAGACCTGTTGGGCTGCATTCCCAGATGGTTAAGCATTCTAAGTCTTGGGATGAGATAGGAGGTCAGCACAAGATACAGGGTCATAAAGACCCTGCTGATAAAACAGGTTGCAGTAAAAAAGTTGGCCAAACCCCACCAAAACCAAGATGGAGATGAGCGTGACCTCTGGTTGTCCTCACTGCTACACTCTCACCAGCACCATAACAGTTTACAAACGCCATGGCAACATCAGGAAGTTACCCGTATGCTGTAAAATCCCCTCAGCTCCAGGAATTGTGCATGCCTTTCCCAGAACACTCATGAATAATCCCCCCTTTGTTTAGTATACAATCAAGAACCATAAAAATGGGCAACCAGCAGCCCTCGGGGCTGCTCTGCGTATGAAGTAGCCATTCTTTATCCCTTTACCTTCTTAATCTACTTGCTTTGGCCGGGTGTGGTGGCTCACACCTGTAATTCCAGCACTTTGGGAGGCCGAGGTGGTAGGATCACATGAGGTCAGGAATTCGAGACCATCCTGGCCAACATTATGAAATCCTGTCTCTACTAAAAATACAAAAATTAGCCAGGCATCCTGGCACATGCCTGTAATCCCAGCTACTCAGGAGGCTGAGGCAGGAGAATCACTTGAACCCGGGAGGTGGAAGTTGCAGTGAGCCACATTTGCACCACTGCACTCCAGCCTGGGCGACAGAGCGAAACTCTGTCTAAAATAAACAAACTAACTAACTAACTAACTTGCTTTCACTTTATGGACTTGCCCTGAATTCTTTCTTGTGTGAGATTCAAGACCCCTCTCTTGGAGTCTGGATCGGGACCCCCTTCCAGTAACACGACCAGTGCAGTGCTTTCCAGTGTATGGAATAAAGCACAATTCAGGTTGAAAAGCTATGAAATTCTTTAGAAAATCCTGCTGAGAACAAGACTTTCAACAACAGACCTCACCATCTATATGCACATCAAATTCTCATGTTTTCTTCCATTAATTCCCTAAGTTGTTTATCAGTTTTGATACTTTTTTTTTTTTTTTTTTTTTTGAGACAGCATCTAACTCTGTTGCCCTGGCTGGACAGCAGTGGCATGATCTTGGCTCACTCCAACCTGCACCTCCTGGGCTCAAGTGATCCTCCCACCTCAGCCTGCTAGGTAGTTTGGATTACAGGCGCATGCCACACACCCAGATAATTTTTACATTTTTTTGTAGAGACAGCCGGCGCCGCCCCGAGGAGTGAGCGGAGGATCTGCCTGGAGCTAGCCAGCCTCATGGCCTGGACAGACACCTCAGTGAGCCTGTGATCAGGGCCCTCGGAGCAGAGCCAGCTGCAGGGAGGCAAGTCAGGAGGCCTTTCCTTGAGGCCAGGAGAGAAGAACAAGCCAGCAGGAGGGCAGGACAGACTCCAGAGACACTCGTTGAGAAAACTGGCTTCAGCTCCAGAGTGGGGGGCAGAGGGGCCGCTCCGCCTGGGCAGTGTGGGGACTGCTGCCGGCCGGGAGGCTGCCAAGAGCCCGGGAGAGGAGGGCAGAGGGCACAGCACTCCTTCTTCATAGACAGCAGGGACAAAGGTGGAGGGTGACTACGTCACTCTCGATTCCCCGCCTTTCTGGGAAGGCCTCATCATGAAACATTTTCGGCATCATAATACTGGCTTATAAATGTTCGTATACCCAATTCCCAAACCATTGATTAATTTATTAAAGCTATGATTTACGTAAGGATGAGCATTTAATTAGAGAAGAGCTTCTACCATTTCACCAACCCAGGCAGGGGGGAAGGGGTGGAAAGGGGCGGCTGCTGTCCCAGGGGCAGCCCTTGGTGTCCTCCTGGTCCAGGCTTTCTTCCCTCCCTTCATTGTGCTCCAGAGCCAGGTGCTGCGCTGCCTGCACTAGAAGCCCTGCCCTAGGCTGTGCTGAGCATGCGCACACACACCCCCGAGCGGGGCTCCTGCATCAGTGGCCTCACTCCACCCTGCTCTCCCAGCGAGCCTGCTGTCCATAGTCTGGCAGGTCTCCTCTTCACGTTCAGTGACACAACTGCTCGGCGCATTATAGAGGCCTCTGAAAGGCTGTGTGTTCATGATCCTCCCATGGAGGGGCTCAGAGGAGCGGCCTAAGAGGAGATGCCTGCACTGTGCAGGAAAGAGGGGCTCCCTGCAGAGCCAGTGCCGTTGGTGGGGCTCAGGCTCCCAGGGTAGGGGCAGGAGTGGTCTCCACAGTGCACATTTGCACGTATGTTAGGACGAGGCTATGGGGCACAGAGGGGCCATTTGCCCTGCCTGGAGACTAGTCTAGGGTTGCAGGGCCCACATGCACTGCATGCCCCCAAAAGGGTCAGGGGAAGGCTTCCTCCATCCCCTTGGGGCCACAGCCTCCTACTTGCCTAGGGAAACATGGCTCTTGGAGGCCCAGGGAGGCCACTACCCTGCTGAGCAGGCAGGCCCCAAACTAAGGTGGAGACCACAGCGATCGCAGCAGGGCAGCTGAAGCTGGTCTCAGGCTGGTGGGTGAAAGCTGAGGTTACTGGCAGTTGCCACGGCATGGTGAGATTGCCAGGATGAGGGCCCACTTGAAGAACATGCCTGCACTGCCCTAGAGCTGCATCTTCCCGGCAGCAGAATGTCAGGGGAACCAGGCCTCCCCGCTTCAAGTGGGACAAATGTATGAGCCTGGGGGGCAGGTGGGGAGGGCCCTGCAGGGTGCCTGGGCAGCCCGTGGAGGAAGAGCGGGGAAGCCCTCCGCACCGGGTGTAGCCAGCTGCACCGCATTAACAGCCACTTCTCCTTCAGAACTTTGCTCTTCAGGTGGGGTCTGGGGTGAGGAAACCCAGTAACCCAGGATTTGCACAAGGAAAGTAGCTTCCTGTGGCTTGGCTTCTTACGAGTGTCTAAAAGAACCGTCCTGGTACCGCTAGGCCACAAAAAGTTCAGAAAACACTGCAAGGGACACTGGGACACTCTAAAGCCAGGCCCAGAGAAGGAATGCCGAGGAGAGAGAGGAGGAATGCCAAAGAGAGGCCCAGTGGGAAGGGGTTCTGCCCAGCACCCTCTGCCTGGTCCCGGGCTCCCTGTGCAGGGAGCTATGCCAGTGTGCTGAGGGTGTTCGATGAGGACAGCAGCTCACAATTGCAGAAGCCATGGACTCCTGGAGAAATGGACCAAGCACCTTCTCCCCAGCAAAGTCTCCTCTCTCCAAAGAGCTTTGAATCTCAGAGAATCTGAAGGCCCCCACCATGTGGGGCCCATCCAGAGCCCTGGCCCAGAGCAGCAGAGGACAGGCTTATACCCCTGCTCTGGAGTTGTGAAACCGTGGCACCCTGGAGTTGTGAAATGCCATCTCATACTTGGCCAATGGCCCTTCCATCCCTGTCCCAGCTCCTAGACTGGCTCTTTCCATTATAAGGAGGCTGGGAAGTAATCCAGCTTCACCTGGTAAGTTCGACCTGTGAAATGTGGGCAGACACAAGTCAGACACAACACCTTCTGTCCACACCACTGGCACAAGGCTTCCAGTTGGGCAGAGCTGCTAGGGGGCACGGGGACAGAGGTGGAGCTCCTCCATCCAGCCCCCAAAGGAGCCTGGGCGTGACCGTGGGCACTCAGAGCAGGCTGCCTCCTGAGGGACCAGAAGTCAAGCGTGCGAGGGGCTGCGGGGCGGAGAGGCCACTCTGCCTCCAGGGACACACACTCTCCCAGGCCCGCTTCCCTGTGGCCAAGGAGGAAAGCCGAGCAGGCACCTTTGAGTTGCACACAACGGACACACAGCACAGAGCCCACCCAGCCTGAGTATTTACCATCTGCCTTTCATGGAAATGCCGGCACCTGCTCCAGAGGATACAGGAATGATAGAGATCGAGGACGGGAGGGACTCCCAGCCTGCGGGGAGGCTCCTGCATGTGCCCAGCAGACTTTCAGCAGGGCTGGGCTGCAGGAGTGCCCAGCATTTCCCATTTCAGCTCCACTGGAAAGTGCGGCTGGTTCAAGTTGTTGCGAACTGATCCCACCCATGTATACTGGGGTGGGAGGGCAGTGGGCAGCTTCTCGGCTCAGGTTTCCAGAGCACGAGGGGGCAGATCCAGAGCGAGAGTAACTCACCATATTAAGAGTCCAGGCATTAAGTCTGGTGCCATGAAGGGACCAGACTTTGGGGCCATCTTCCTTGGGTAGGGTTTATTTTGCATGGGGAAAGCTGGGAAGCAAATATTTGTGACCAGAAGGGCAAATGATGGTGACTGAATTACTGCTCATGCATATTCACTGCCTGTCCCTGGGAGAGGCCTACACTTCCCACCCCCTGAAGTCTTGGCCAGTTGGCGTCTCTTGTGGGAAGAATAACTCCCGTCCTGCGGGTGGTTGTCTGTGCTCTCACTGCTCTGCTCCAACACCAATGATACTCCAGATGGGGACTGCACTAGTTGCTTGGGAAGGGGTTGAAGACAAGAGCCACAGCTGACACAGGTGAACAGGAAATAAACTTGTCTATGTATCAGCCACTGGCATCTGAGGACCCTTCATTACTGCAGCCTCCCCAAGCCCCTCAGAGCCGCTCTGCATCCTTCCCAGACAGCAGCACCAGCAGCACAAAGTCTCAGCCCACTTTCCTGGCCAGGTTAGTTCCAAATTTTCTTTCTCCTGTTGGTATGAATCTGGCAACTCCTCCATCTCTTTCATTTTAAACTTTCTGGGTCTTTTAATTGAGGTCTCATGAAGAGTGTGTCCTTGGACTTCCCTGGGACCCTGAGTTCTGCTTATTAACAGCTTGGCTGAGATGTAACTGATGTACATAAAACTGCATACATCACAGTGTACAATGTGAGTTTTTAAATTCTGGTGGCTGTACTTTCAGTTCTGAAACCTCGACTTGGTTGGCCCTCCGTCTTCGCTTGGCTGAGACTTTCCACTTCCTCACTGTGTAGAGCTGGTGATGGCTCACTGAAGCATCTTTATGATGTCTTTTTTAAAACCCCTGTTGGGTAACTTCGGTGCCCATGTCATCTGGGTGTTGGTGTTGGTGTCTGTCGATTGCCTTTTGTCAGCTGAACTGGAGTCTTCCTGGTTCTTGGCGTGTGTGAGGACCTGCAGTTGAAACCTGGCCATGTGATGTGACGTGATGATCATGTCCAGATCTTCTTTTATCTCATTTTCACCGGCCTCCTCCGACACCATCGCAGCGGGGGCAGAGGTGTGCTGCCTCATTGCCGCCAGGTTAGAGGAGGCATCTAGGTTCCGCCCCTGGCCTCAGCTGATGCCCAGATGGGAAGGGCTCCTTGTCCCTCAGCTGATGCCCAAATGGGAAGGAGCTCCTGAGCAGGTAGGGAGCTCCAGTCCCTGTGTGGTCCCCAGGGATGCGGGAGTGGGGAGCGCTCTTGAGAGCCTGGCTCAGCTGGGAGTACGTGTCCCCATCAGCGTCCCTGATGCTCCCTGGCTCAGCTGGGAGTACGTGTCCCTGTCAGCCTCCTTGATGCCCCCATGGTGTGGACTGGAGCACCTTGACACAGGTGGGTACAAGCAGAAGCCTCAACTCTCCACTTGGCCTTTCCTGACTCGGGGGAGGCTGTGGCCACAGTTTTGGGGAGCTCTGGCCAAGGCAGAGCATGTTTTGTTCTGTCCGGCTAGGCTGCCCCTTTCCTCCTCCTCTGGTTAGAGAGAACAGAGTTTGTTAGGATTTTATTTTCTTGTTTGCTTTTTGCCTGTACCCACTGGCGTTTCTAGTTTTCTGACTTGTCCAGTGCTCCATCTGGAACAAATGACCCAGGGAACTCACCACCATGTCGTCCCATGGGTCCTGAGGTATGTGGCTGGCTGGCCTTCTTCTTCCCACCTTTCAGAATCTTTTATGCATGTTTTATATAAAATACCCAGCACCTTTGTCATGCCTGGTGGGGAGGACAGGGAAGGCACCCTGACTCCATCCTCCTAAAAGCTGAAGGCCACGCACCCGCTTCATGTCACCACAGAGTACTTCACACACCTAGAATTTTGCATGCATGAAATCAGAAAGTTTAGACTCATTCATGTCAAGCTTCTTTCACTGAGTGTAGTTATCCTCACATTCACCTGCGCTATGTGGATCAGAGCAGCTCTTAGTGCCTGTCTTTTAACAGGAAAGTTGAACCGTTCAAATGCATTGAGGTAACATGACACCTGGACTTGTCTCATTCTCACTGCTTTATTTAATTTAATTTTTTTTTTTTTTTTTGAGACAGAGTTTCACTCTTGTTGCCCAGGCTGGAGTGCAATGCCGCAATCTCGGCTCACCACAACCTCCACCTCCCGGGTTCCAGCAGTTCTCCTGCCTCAGCCTCCCGAGTAGCTGGGATTACAGGCATGTGCCACCACGCCTGGCTAATTTTGTATTTTTAGTAGAGACAGGGTTTCTCCATGTTAGCCATGCTGGTCTCAAACTCCCAACCTTGCCTTGGCCTCCCAAAATGCTGGGATTACAGGCGTGAGCCACTGCACCCCGCCCTCACTGCTTTTTTCTTTTCCTCTTTAGTTATATATTTTTTTCTTTCATAGGTAGTAACTTGGAAGTAAATGTATTTTAATACTAATAGTTAAAATAAGGAAAAACTCATCTGGATTTATTTCCATGTCACTGTATGCACTGTATGCACTGAATCCCTCCCTGTGAAAGATTCCACATGGGCCCCCACGTCCCACCACCAACCCCACCTCTGCTGGGGCAACCTTGATGCCCTGCCTGACAGAACTTCCCCTCCCCAGACAAAGCGAGGAGTCTTCCCTCCTCCCAGTTTCCAGCATTTCCCTACTGAATTGCACAATTCCTACTGAGATGCAAAAAGAAATAATGATCTATATGAGCCCTAAAAAATAAGAAAGGGTCTCCTCTGTCTAATACAGAAAAACAGTCTCAAGGAAACTCATCCACGGTGACACTGATCTGCCAACTGGGAGGGAGGAGCCTGCGGAGCAGCCAGGAGTGGCAGACCCCTCCCAAAATCACCAGCCATGGGTTGAGGGACAAGACAGAAGGGTGCTGGGCAGCAGGCAGGACACGGATCACACAGGAGGGCCAGCTGAGCACTCAGGTCCTGGGCTCTCCACGGCGGCGGGGACACTCTCCCTTGCCTCATTTCCTAAGAGATGACGATCAGGGAGGAGGGCCAGGCTCCACAGAGCAGCCACGCAGACAGGCAGCAGTGGCCGAGGCAGCCACTTACTCCCAGGAAGGCGCTGAGAACGTCATCTAGATTCTGTGGTGACATAGCCTTGCTTTTACTTCGGAGTCACTCAAGAGCTCGCAAACATCCCTGAACCACCAAGACCACAGCAATTAGAACCTCAGAGCAAGGGCTTGGCATCACAGCCACCTCCTGTGTGGCACAAGCTCAGAGCCAATGCAGGGACACCTGCTGTATGCAGGCCAGGGCTGAGGCCCCCTGCCAGGTACCAGGGTGCCCCTTCTCTGCAGCTGCCCACCTGCAGGGTGCAGGGCTTGCAGGCTTGTCAATGTTTTCTCAGGAGGAAGGCATTTCTTTCAAACGAAGTTGTACTCGGACCTTAAGCCATAAACTCACAAGAACGGCTCCCTGGGCTGTTCCACTTTTTCCTGCTGATGACAGTCTCACATCTCTTCTAATGGCCCCATGTCCTGCCCAGCTTTCCTGCAGCCCCTGCCAGATGCAGGCCATCTATGTCCTTGTAGACATCAGCCAGCAAAGCAGCGGGTGAATCCGGGTGGATGCACAGTGGGGAACAGCCGTCTGGGTTTCATCATGTGGAACCATTACTGCTACCAACACCCTCAGAAACCCACCCACACCATCAGTCCACAAAGACCCACAGGCCCTAGAGACAAGACCAGGGCAGGGAGGGCTGAGAGCTCACCGCTGTTGCGGAAGCAGAGATTTACTGTGAACCCAGGCTGGTTCTACAGCACACCTGTGGGGATAAAGCAATCCAAATGGGAGAAATCTCTTTAGAGGACATAGGGAATGCGTTGTCAGTCTGCCCCTCCTTCCATGATTAAGTTTAGGAATTCTGGGATGTGGCTTCTAAGCCAACCTTTCTGAAATGACTTGCCTGATGCCCTGAGTCTCTTAGTTAGACAATGGAACAAATGTAGAAAAAGAAGGAAATGAGATCCAAAACACAGCAAAACTCGGAGTGTTCTAAAAGCACATGTGCTCTGGAAAGGGACTTGCACCTGAGGGCAGTGATGTGATCCTTAGACTTGTCCTGAGTGTCCGAGAGAAACGATGCAGGAGGCAGAGTGAGGGGCTCAGCACATCCCCTGCCCAAGACAATGATAAATGGGATGAAACCATCAAAAATAGCCACTTTAGGATGCTGGAAATCAACTAAAGACACATTATAAATTGAGAAGCATTTATTTAAAAGAAACAAACAGGCCGAGCGTAGTGGCTCATGCCTGTAATCCCAGCACTTTGGGAGGCCAAGGCGGGTGAATTACGTGAGGTCAGGAGTTTGAGACCAGCCTGGACAACATGGTGAAACCCCATCTCTACTAAAAATAAAAAAATTAGCTGGGCGTGGTGGTGGGTGCCTGTAATCCCAGCTACTCAGGAGGCTGAGGCAGGAGAATTGCTGGAACCCGGGAGATGGAGGTTGCAGTGAGTCGAGATCATGCCATTGCACTCCAAACTGGGCGACAGAACAGGACTCCGTCTCAAAATAAATAAATAAAAATTAAAAAATTAAAAAAAAAAACCTACTTTGCCTGGGGTCCCTTGCCACACTCTTTGAGGAGCATCCCTGAACCCAGGCCCATGGGCCCTGAATTGCCACAGCTGCCCTGCAGGAACCCGTCGGCCACCCCTTTGGGTGAGTCAGTGAATCACAGAGCCAAAGATCGCAGCCCATGCCAAGCCCACACACTGTGTGAGGACCAGGAAAAAACTCTCAGAAGAATGGACACGCGTGGTTCTGCGGGACATGAAAGGGAATCTGCACAGCAGAAAGTCCACGCCCGGGGTGGGAGCTCAAGGGGGTTAAACGGCTGCACTTTCCACTCATGAAGAGACCAGACACCACCTCAACCGAATCCCCAGCAGGACTTCTCCTGGAGCTGCACAGTGTGGAAGGTCCCCCGAAGGAATTAAGGCCGACGTTTTCTGAAACTCTGAAACCCTGTGTTCCTGGCACAGCAGAGCAGCCATGCCAGCAGGCGCCGGGGAGGACGACACGCAGGGAACAGAGGTGACTGACCTGAGGGGTCATGGGGACTGCAGAGGTCATTTCACAAAAGGTGCCAGTACAATCAGTTTTAGACCAGAAAGTTAAAAAGTCACAGTCTAATTCTAATCTCACCCACTACGTCAATGTAAGTCCTTGTAAAATTTTAAAAGTAAAAGTTGAATAAAACTACAATCTTATCTCACCCTTAGGTTGCACAGACCGATGTCCTATAAGAGGACAGCATGGAGGGGGAAGACCTTACCCCCAGCTAGGGCCCAGGTCAGCCTCACATGTGAGTCACAGTGACAGGGTGTGCCCGATACCATGGGGTGACAGTGGTACTTCACCTCTGGGGGCTTCCTCCTCAAACTCATAGCCCCTTCCTGTACCCATGAGAAAAGCATCAGACAGATCCCAGCAGAGGGATAGCCTGAAAAATGCCTGATTAGTCCTGCTTAGGACAGTCAAGGTCACCAAAACCAAGAAGAGTCAGAAACTCACAACCAAGATGGGTGTGTCCTGTGCCAGGTCTGCCCCTCGTGCACCTAACCCTGTCCCTCACTCTCCTAACCCTGTCCCATGCGGGGTCCGCCCCTTGCTCTCCTGGCCCTGTCCTGTGCTGGGTCCGCCCCTTGCTCTCCTAATCCTGTCCCATGCCAGGTCCACCCCTTGCTCTCCTGGCCCTGTCCCATGCTGGGTCCGCCCCTCATTCTCCTAACCCTGTCCCATGCCATATCCGCCCCTCACTCTCCTGGCCCTGTCTTGGGTCTGTTATCTGCTTAACTGACAATTTTTAAAGAACCATTTTTAAAAAATCATTTTTATAGTCACCTGGAAAGAGATCAGTTCTTGCTATGGTTGATTTATAGCTTCTTGGGGGATGTGTCCAGTTTTAACCATGAAACATTTAAAAGAACGCAAAACACTGGAGAAGGCCCCAGAAAAGGCAAAAGAGGAGCTAAAGAAATGGACAGTGCGGCCAGAGGAAAGGCTCAGGCTGCAGTGGGGGCTGAGGACCCCGATGGCTTCCAGGATGATGGTGCCGGTGCCTGTGCCTGCAGGAGTCCTGCCAGCTTCTCCTGACCTTCAAAAGGGTCAAACGAGCAAATGGCCTCACACTGAACACGGAGAGATACCGGAGGCTATGGGTGACAGTCACACATTGAGGGACATTGTGAAACCACTTCCCAGGGCGAGCAGGGAAGCAAGCTCAGTTCCAGGTGTCCTCCAGAGGATGAGCATGTGGAATATCATTTCTCAAGGCTCATGATTTTGGGGTCTGATAAATATCTAAGTTGTCAGGAAAGAGAAGGTAGGAAAATGATGAGAGCAGGTGTCGGAAATGCCGAGTGACAATGCACCCTAAGGAGGAGCCTCCCCTGGGCGGTGCCTCCCTGACACTGCCGGTGCTTGCAGGACGGAGGCTCGGAGGGCCAGGGCTGGGCTCTGCTGCCTCCCATGACCTGGAGCTCCAGTACAGTAGAGGGAACAGAACCCCAACCCCAGTCTGCGTGACAGCCACAGAGCACCAGCAAGAAGTGACAAGAGCAGGGAAGGGAGCAGAGATAGGCTGCAACATGTCACGAGCAGTCAGCATCACACGGGAGGACAGGAGGGTCCCATGGAGAAGCCAGAACAAGAACCAGGGAGACAGGTGAGGAAGAGAGTTCTAGAAATGAGTTAGGGGAGGGGGCGGGGCCCACAGCAGGGTGCAGGCAGGGAAGAGTATTCTAGAAAAGAGTTGGGGGAAGGTGCGGGGCCCACAGCGTGGTGCAGGGGGAAGAGTGTTGTAGAAAAGAGTTGGGGGAGGGTGCGGGGCCCACAGCGTGGTGCAGGGGGGTACTGGACCTCAGTTGAGGACCTCCTGGGCTGGACGTCAGGCTGGAGCTCAGTGTGTGCTGGGCCACAGTGTGACCCAGGAGTCACTGGTGACCCTGAGGGTCTTGGAGCCCCTGCAGAATCCAGGATTAGGGAGAGGCTGCACAGGAGAGGGGGTGCCTCCCAGCCTGCCAGGCAAAGAGGGGGAACCGGGAAGGGGGAGCAGGTCAGGAGTTGAAAGATGCTGTTCTCAAGAAAGGATTCTGCCTCTAAAAAGAGAAAAGGTAGCAAGTTAGCCCAGGTCACGACGCCAGGCTCGCTGGCTCTGCAAGACAAGGGTGCTTTGCAGGGGCCACATGGATGGACAAGGACGAGGGCCCGGGTCTCCTCTCAGAACGCACTCCTCAGACACAGGTGTGCTATCACCGCTGTGGCCTTCAGAGTCTGAGGCTCTGTCCTCTCGAGGCTGTATCCCGCAGGGTCCTGAGGGCCTCTGCTGAAGGCGGGGCACACAGCCCAGATCGTGTGGCCAACAGAGCTGCCTGTCTGCTGCAAAGATGAAAAAGCGCCTCCCACCAGGATATTTCTAAACCGGGAGAAAAGGACGTGGCTCAGATACGTTAGCCCTGCCACGAGGTGGCAGCAGAGGTCCATGGTCATCCCCCACGTCCCAGGAACTCCCTCCCCTGGCTTCTCAGAAACCGAGGTGCCTCTGGGGCTTGGCTCTAACCCAGGGGTCTGCAGGCCCCGCTGGCTGCCCATATCCACAATCCATGTTTCCCCGGAGCACAGTCTCACCCCCTCCTTGACTCGTGGTCTGCAGCTGCCTTCCAGCACCAGGTCAAGGCCACGCACACTGCAGACCGTGTGGCCCGCAGAACCCAAGCCACCTGTCCTATCTTGACCTGGGTCATCACAGGCCCTCACAAGGATTGCGGGAGAACAGCAGCCAAGCTGAAGTGCCAACACTGCGTGACATCCTCCTGGGCCTGGCACTCCTATCCGTGGGTGACAAAGTTCCCAGACAGCAAAGCGACGAGATAAAATGGAGCCCATGGGGCCAGGTAGGCGCAACGACCTCACAGGCAGCAAAGGCGTGCTGGCCCGTGGTGCCCACTGCCATGGCAGCCAGACTGGGTGTTCCTAGGACGGATACACTTGACATGGACACACCAAAAACACCTGAGAGCCGGGAGAAGGCCAGCACCATCCCACACGTAGCCGAGAGCCAGGAAAAGGCCAGCGCCACTCCCTTCAGAGGAGATGAGGTCTGAGCTGGTCCATGGGTCAGAGCCAGTGGCTGAAACGGAGACCCAGTCTCCAGGGAAGACCCGCAACAGTCCTGCGGTGTACAGCAAACATTCACCCCACCTTCCCCAGCGGGCCTGAGTAACTGCCTGGAGTGACAGCATGATGGGCAGAGTGAGTGGCCAGGCCCCGGACCTTCAGACAATGGCTGGGTCTGGGGCCTGAGCTCCTGACCACTCCAGGGGACTCAGACACCATCATGGACCCACAATTAATATGACAGACGGAGCCTGGCCCGAGTCCATCTGGCAGAGGCCCTGTGCCCGCACACCCATCTGCTAGACGTTCTGGTACAGCACTGGACAGAGGTGCCCAGCAGCTGCCAGACAAGCCCTCTGGCCCCGGCCTTGAGCAGGATACTAAGGCAGAAAAGGCCAAGTACAGTCCCCAGGAGCCTTCCCCACCTCAGCCAAGATAGCACCTGGGGAAGACTGTAGAATCTACGCTACCATCAAGGACTTCAGGGCTGCGTGGGCGGTTTGACCCCTTTCCATTTTCCACTCTAGAAACCAGATGGACTCTGGGGACAACAGTGGCTGCCGGCCTCAGCCTTGGGGTGCCCAACGGCAGTGTCGTGCCAGGTGTGGTCTCTGCACCTGCATCCGCTTACTTGATGAACATGCTCTTCGTCCCGTCTGTAAAGAGGATCAAAATTAGACTGTGTGTTCTTGGGAGAAGAGCAAATACATAACCAGCGCTTTCCCTCAGAGCTAAGGGAGCCCTTCCTGCTCTGTCACAGGACAGTCTTCAGGGACTCCGACTGCTTTGTTTAGGTTTTATTTTTTAGAGCAGCAAACTGAGCACAAAACACAGAGATTTCCTATATACCCCCATCCCCCACGGCCCATCCCCCACAGCCCGCCACCAGAGCAGTACATGAGTCACAACCAAACCCACGTGGGCACATCACCACCCCCCAGGTCCAGAGTTCACAGCAGGGCTCATGCTCGGTGCTGTACTCTGTGGTTTGGGCAAATGTGTAATGACACGCATCCACCATTACAGCATCACCCGGAGTATTTTCCCTGTAGTAAAAGTCCTCTGTGATCCACCTACACATCCATCTCTCCGCCCAACTCTTGGCAACCACTGATCTTTATACTATTTTTATAGTTTTGTCTTTTCCAGAATGTCATATAGTTGGAATCGTACAGCATGCAGCCTTTTCAGGCTGGCCTCTTTCACTAAGTAACACGCATTCAAGGTTCCTCCGCATCTCTTCATGGTTTGACAGCTCATTTCTTTGTAGTGCTGAACCATATTCCACTGTTTGGATGCACCACTGGTGTATTCATTTGCCTACTAAAGGATGTCTTGGTTGCTTCCAAGTGTTGGCAATGATAAACAAAGCTGCTATAAACATCTGTGTGCAGGTTGTTGTGCAGGCTGAAGTTTTCAAATCCTTTGAGTAAATACCAAGGAGCATGACTAATAGATCTCACGGTTAGAGAGTTTTTAGTTTGCAAAATGATGCAACCACTTGGGAAGATAGTTTGGCAGTTTCTTACAAAACTGTGGCAGTTTCTTACAAAACATTCTGCAAATGGCAAAACTATAGTGACAATAAAAACATTAGTGGTTGCCAGGGGCTTCAGAGAAGGGAGGAGTGAGTACGTGAAGCGCATGGGGGCAGTGGAGCTCTTCTGTATGACACAGTAATGACAGGGACACATGTCACTGGACACTTGTCAAAACCTGTGTTCAACACAGTGAACCCCAATGCAAACTTACGAACATCCATTAATAATAATGAACCAGGCCAGCGCGGTGGCTTACACCTGTTATCCCAGCACTTTAGGAGGCCGAGGTGGGCAGATCATGAGGTCAGGAGATCGAGACCATCCTGGCTAACAAGGTGAAACCCCATCTCTATTAAAATACAAAAAATCAGCCAGGCTTGGTGGCACACACCTGTAGTCCCAGCTACTCGGGAGGCTGAGGCAGGAGAATGGTGTGAACCCGGGAGGTGGGGGTTGCAGTGAGCCAAGATCGCACCACTGCACTCCAGCCTGGGCGACAGTGCGAGACTCTGTCTCAAAAAATAATAATAATAATGTACCAATATTGGTTCATTGACTGTACCACACTTGAGGCAAGATGTACGTAACAGGAGAAGCTCTGTATGAGGGGAGGAGGTGGCACGCTCTATACTTTCCAATAATTTTTCTATATTGTAGAATAAAATTGCCCTAAAACATAAAGACTATTAACTTTTCAAAAGTGAAATAAATCCTGAGTTCATAAGGATATCATCAACTGAAAATGGAAACTACAAGGTTTTAGATTTTGATTCCAACCATGAAGGAGTAAGGACTTATGATCCCACAGTAAAAACCTTAAGAACTGGACAGAAATAAGAAGCAAGTGTGTCCGAGCATTGCACAGCAGGGTGCAGGACTGTGATCTTTCACCTGGCGGAGACACACGCTGAGCTCCTCACCGGCTGCTTTCTAGCTGCGTCCACTGTCAAGTTGCTGCTCATGGCAGTGCAGCACACACACAAGCTGCTGCCTCGCTGGGGGGCTGAAGACAAAAGGCAAGCATGGGGGCTGCGGCAGCAGCTGGAATATGGGAGATGGGGACAGCAGAGGCAAGAGCTAAGAGGAGACGGGGCCCCCAAACTGCAGGAAGATGTTGGCCAAATACTATGCTGTGCACCCAAGGACTCCATGAGGAATGGCAGAGAGAGACAGAACTACTGGGGAGTATGAGGTGAACAGACACGCTAAATGTCATGTGGTACCATGAGGCGGGGACTGCTCACAGCCACAGTGGAGGCCCCTCACTCAGCATCCAGGGTGTTCACTTGAGACCCATAAAAGGCTACACCTTAGGAGGAGGACAACGTTAAGTTCTAGAGGAAGGGATAGTGAAGACTTTCCTTGACAAAGTTCGACCGAGCCATGACATGAAGTTTCGGTAAATTAGATGCCTGCAGAAATAAAAACCAAAAACAACAAACACAACACCCCAAATTCTTAACAGCGTAGCATATATAGTCACGTGCCACACAACGACATTTCAGGCAACAACAGACGTGCCATATACCACAGCCGTCCCTTAAAATTAGAATGGAGCTGAAAAGTCCCATCACCCTGCGACGCGGTGGCCTCCTTAGGAAGGAGTGCAGCTGGATCCCCCCACGCCTGTGGTGATACTGGTGTAAACTCACCTGCTGCCCTGCCAGTCACATCAGAGCGTAACTCGTACAATTACTTACAATAGTAATACCTGACGATGATAATAAACGATGGTGTTACTGGTCTGTGTATTTACTATACTATATTTTTACCATTATTCTAGTGTACTCCTTCTATTTATTAAAAAAAAAAAGTTAACATAGAACAGCCTCAGTCAGGTCTCTCAGGAGGTGTCAAGAAGCAGGCACTGTGATCACAGCAGAGGACAGCTCCACGCCTGTTACTGTCCCTGAGGACCTTCCAGCGGGACAAGGCATGGAGGTGGAAGACAGTGGCATGCACGATTCTGACCCTGTGCAGGCCTAGGCTGAAGTGTGTGTGTGTGTCTCAGTTTTTAACAAAAGGGGAGGGGAGGGGAGGGGAGGAAGAGGGGGAGGAGGAGGGGGAGGAGGGAGAGGGAGGGGAGGGGCAGGGGGAGGGGAAGGGGGAAGGGGAAGGGGATCTTAAACATGAAAAATTCTTATAAAAACATAAAGAAAGAAAATATTTTGGCGTAGCTGTATACAATGTGTTTGTGTTTTAAGCTAAGTGTTATTACAAAAGAGTCAAAAGTTAAAAAATAAATCTAAAGGTTTATAAAGCAAAAAAGTTACAGTAAGCTAAGGTAAATTTATTATTGAAGAAATAAATTTTGTTATATCATAAATTTAGCATATCCCAAGTGTACAGTACTTATGAAGTCTACAGCAGTGCACAGTAATGTCCTGGCCTTCAGATTCACTCATCACTCACTCACCACTCACTCACCACTTACCACTCACTCACCACTCACCACTCACCACTCACTCACCACTCACTCACCACTCACCACTCACTCACCACTGACTCACCACTCACCACTCACTCACCACTCACCACTCACTCACCACTCACCACTCACTCACCACTCACCACTCACTCACCACTCACCACTCACTCATCACTCACCACTCACCACTCACTCACCACTCACTCACCACTTACCACTCACTCACCACTCACCACTCACTCACCACTCACCACTCACTCACCACTCATCACTCACTCACCACTCACCACTCACCACTCACTCACCACTCACCACTCACTCACCACTCACCACTCACTCACCACTCACCACTCACTCATCACTCACCACTCACCACTCACTCACCACTCACTCACCACTCACCACTCACCACTCACTCACCACTCATCACTCACCACTCACCACTCACTCACCACTCACCACTCACTCACCACTCACCACTCACCACTCACCACTCACTCACCACTCACCACTCACCACTCACTCACCACTCACCACTCACTCACCACTCACCACTCACCACTCACTCATCACTCACCACTCACCACTCACCACTCACCACTCACTCACCACTCATCACTCACCACTCACTCACCACTCACCACTCACTCACCACTCATCACTCACCACTCACCACTCACTCACCACTCACCACTCACCACTCACCACTCACTCACCACTCACCACTCACCACTCACTCACCACTCACCACTCACCACTCACCACTCACCACTCACTCACCACTCACTCACCACTCACCACTCACTCATCACTCACCACTCACCACTCACCACTCACCACTCACTCACCACTCACTCACCACTCACCACTCACCACTCACTCATCACTCACCACTCACCACTCACCACTCACCACTCACTCACCACTCACCACTCACCACTCACTCACCACTCACCACTCACCACTCACTCACCACTCACCACTCACCACTCACTCACCACTCACCACTCACCACTCACTCACCACTCACCACTCACTACTCACCACTCACTCACCACTCACCACTCACCACTCACTCACCACTCACCACTCACTACTCACCACTCACTCACCACTCATCACTCACCACTCACTCACCACTCACCACTCACCACTCACTCACCACTCACCACTCACCACTCACCACTCACTCACCACTCATCACTCACCACTCACTCACCACTCACCACTCACCACTCACTCACCACTCACCACTCACTACTCACCACTCACTCACCACTCACCACTCACCACTCACTCACCACTCACCACTCATCACTCACTCATCACTCACCACTCATCACTCACCACTCACCACTCACCACTCACTCACCACTCACCACTCACCACTCACCACTCACTCACCACTCATCACTCACCACTCACTCACCACTCACCACTCACCACTCACTCACCACTCACCACTCACCACTCACTCACCACTCACCACTCACCACTCACTCACCACTCACCACTCACTACTCACCACTCACTCACCACTCATCACTCACCACTCACTCACCACTCACCACTCATCACTCACTCACCACTCACCACTCACTCACCACTCACCACTCATCACTCACCACTCACTCATCACTCACCACTGACTCACCACTCACCACTCATCACTCACCACTCACTCACCACTCACCACTCATCACTCACCACTCACTCATCACTCACTCACCACTCACTCACCACTCACCACTCACTACTCACCACTCACTCACCACTCACCACTCACTCACCACTCACCACTCACCACTCACTCACCACTCACCACTCACTCACCACTCACCACTCACTACTCACCACTCACTCACCACTCACCACTCACCACTCACTCACCACTCACCACTCACCACTCACTCACCACTCACCACTCACCACTCACCACTCACTCACCACTCATCACTCACCACTCACTCACCACTCACCACTCACCACTCACTCACCACTCACTACTCACCACTCACTCACCACTCACCACTCACCACTCACTCACCACTCACCACTCACCACTCATCACTCACTCACCACTCACCACTCATCACTCACCACTCACCACTCACCACTCACTCACCACTCACCACTCACCACTCACCACTCACTCACCACTCATCACTCACCACTCACTCACCACTCACCACTCACCACTCACTCACCACTCACCACTCACCACTCACTCACCACTCACCACTCACCACTCACTCACCACTCACCACTCACTACTCACCACTCACTCACCACTCATCACTCACCACTCACTCACCACTCACCACTCATCACTCACCACTCACTCATCACTCACTCACCACTCACTCACCACTCACCACTCACTACTCACCACTGACTCATCACTCACCACTGACTCACCACTCACCACTCACCACTCACTCACCACTCACCACTCATCACTCACCACTCACTCATCACTCACTCACCACTCACTCATCACTCACTCACCACTCATCACTCACTCACCACTCACCACTCATCACTCACCACTCACCACTCACCACTCACTCACCACTCACCACTCACCACTCACCACTCACTCACCACTCATCACTCACCACTCACTCACCACTCACCACTCACCACTCACTCACCACTCACCACTCACCACTCACTCACCACTCACCACTCACTACTCACCACTCACTCACCACTCATCACTCACCACTCACTCACCACTCACCACTCATCACTCACTCACCACTCACCACTCACCACTCACTCACCACTCACCACTCATCACTCACCACTCACTCATCACTCACCACTGACTCACCACTCACCACTCATCACTCACCACTCACTCACCACTCACCACTCATCACTCACCACTCACTCATCACTCACTCACCACTCACTCACCACTCACCACTCACTACTCACCACTGACTCATCACTCACCACTGACTCACCACTCACCACTCACCACTCACTCACCACTCACCACTCATCACTCACCACTCACTCATCACTCACTCACCACTCACTCATCACTCACTCACCACTCATCACTCACTCACCACTCACCACTCACCACTCACTCACCACTCACCACTCATCACTCACCACTCACTCATCACTCACTCACCACTCACTCACCACTCACCACTCACTACTCACCACTGACTCATCACTCACGACTGACTCACCACTCACCACTCACTCATCACTCACCACTCACTCATCACTCACTCACCACTCACCACTCACCACTCACTCACCACTCACCACTCATCACTCACCACTCACTCACCACTCACCACTCACTCACCACTGACTCACCACTCACCACTCATCACTCACCACTCACTCACCACTCACCACTCATCACTCACCACTCACTCATCACTCACTCACCACTCACTCACCACTCACCACTCACTACTCACCACTGACTCATCACTCACGACTGACTCACCACTCACCACTCACTCATCACTCACCACTCACTCATCACTCACTCACCACTCACCACTCACCACTCACTCACCACTCACCACTCATCACTCACCACTCACTCACCACTCACTCACCACTCACCACTCACTCACCACTCACCACTCACTCACCACTCACCACTCACCACTCATCACTCATCACTCATCACTCACTCACCACTCACTCACCACTCACTCACCACTCACTCACCACTCACCACTCACTCATCACTCACTCATCACTCACCACTCACTCACCACTCACCACTCACTACTCACTATTCACCACTCACTCACCACTCACTATTCACCACTCACTCACCACTCACTAGCTCACCACTCACCAGCTCACTCACCACTCACCACTCACTAGCTCACTCACCACTCACCACTCACTCACTCACCCAGAGCAACCTCCAGTCCTGCCAGCTCCATTCATAAATGCCTTACCCAGGTGTGCCATTCTTTATGTTTTATCCTGTATTTTTACTTCACCTTTTCTATGTTTCGAAGTGTTTAAACACACAATTGCCACTGTGTCACAACTGCGTACAGTATTCAGCACAGTCATGCACTACACAGCTTTGTAGCCTAAGACCAATAGGCTGTACCATACAGCCTAGGTGTGTAGTGGGCTGCACCAGCTAGGTTTGTGTAAGTCCACACCATGATGTTCACACAGGGAGGAAATTGCCTAACAACACATTTCTCAGCATGTGTCCCTGTCATTAAGCGATGCACGACTATCCAATGAACATCATACAAACAAAAAATACTGCACATATGTAGATGCAGAAAAACACGGTCCAATATCAGAAAACAAATTTAGTCCATAAAAATAAAGAGATGGCAGACACATTTGGGGTTATTGGGCAGGTACTTTCAAAGGAGCTATTATAAATTTGTTAGAAAATTAAAGGAAGGCTGGGTGTGGTGGCTCACGCTTGCAATACCAGCACTTTGGGAGGCCAAGGCAGGTGGATCACTTGAGGCCAGGAGTTTGAGACCAGCCTGGCCAACATGGTGAAATCCCATCTCTATTAAAAAAATACAAAAAATAGCCGGGCGTTGTGGCGCATGCCTGTAATCCCAGCTCCTCAGGAGGCTGAGGCAGGAGAATCGCTTGAACCTGGGAGGCAGAGGTTGCAGTGAGCTGAGATCGTGCCACTGCACTCCAGCCTGGGCAACAGAGGGAGACTCCATTTCCAAAAAAGAAAATGAAAGGCAGACTGAACTAACTGAACATAATGAGTGAACTCATCAGAAGATCTAAGGAAGAAAAGGGAAACTATAAAAATGAGTCAACTAGAAATCAAGAAATGAAAAATAAAAATTTCGGAGAAGACAATTCACTGGATGGACTTAGCAGGAGAACACATACCACACACAAAGCAACCAGGGAACTACAGATCAACAGATGCTATTCAAACTACGCACAGATAGATTTAAAAAAGCTTAAAAATAAAACAACAGAACCTGAAAGACCTGCGTGACAATAGTGAGTGGTCTAAAATATGTTTAACTGGAGTCCCAGAAGAGAAGAAATACTGAAATGGGAAAAAGTTAAATATGATGGCTAACCATTTTTTAAATTTGATGGCTAGTGTCAATCACACATATAAAGATGCTCAACAAACTCCCATAAAAAAACAGAAGAGAAGAAAACCATATACATACACATTCTAGTCAAACTGCTGAAAATCAGAGACAGAGAAAAACTTTCAAAGCAATAGGAAAAAAATACATTGCACAAAGAGAATGAACAGAGTAAGGAATGACCTCTCATCAAAAACAGTGGAAGCCAGAGGCAAAGGAATGACATATTACATATGGGCAAAAAATCCCAAAACCTCTAACCTAAAATTTTAGAGAGAATTTCAAAATGAAGGCAAAATAAAGACATCATCAAAATTATCAATCAATAAAAATGGAGAGAATTCATACCTAGCAGAATTGCACTACAAAAAATGTTCACACCCGGGCGCGGTGGCTCATGCCTGTAATCCCAGCACTTTGGGAGGCCGAGGCGGGCGGATCACCTGAGGCCAGCAGTTCTGGCCAACACGGTGAAACCTGGTTTGTACTAAAAATACAAAAATTAGCCGGGTGTGTTGGTGGGCGTCATCCCAGCTACTCGGGAGGCTGAGGCAGGAGAATTGCTTAAACTTGGGAGGCAGACATTACAGTGAGCTGAGATGGCACCACTGCACTCCAGCCTGCACAACAGAGCAAGACTCCATCTCAAAAACGACAACAACACAATGTTAAGGGAAAATTTTCAGACTGAAGAAAATGATGCCAGATGGAAACTCAGATCTGTGAGAAGGAGTACAGAGTGTCAAAAACAGAAAACAGTATAAAACCCACACTTTGGGCACATGTTCTCAGGACCTCTCGAGGCTGTGTCATAGCTCATGGTCTTTAACCTTAGCAAAATAAACCTCTAAATTGACTGAGACCTGTGCCAGATACCTTCTGGCTTATGATAGCATGTGCAGAAGTTAATTATATGGCAACACGACCTCCCCAAAAAGGAGCAGTTAAATGGAAGTATATTGTTGTAAGGTCCTCATAGTAAATGTGAAAAGGTGTAATATAAGTTTGAGTGAACAATGATAAAGTTGTATATTAAAATTTTTAAAACAACAAAAATACAAAGCAGAGCTAAAAGATAAAGAGGAAATAAAATGAAATTCTAAGGAATAACTGATAAATATTAAGGCAGGAAAAGGAAAAGCTATAAAAGAAGAGAGGGACAATTAAAACACATATAAGAAGAAGGAAGAATAAACTCAACCAAATCAGTTATTACAATAGGTGTAAACAGATTTAACACTCCAGTTAAAAATGTACTGCCAGACAAGATAACAAAAGCACCACTCAAGGCACGTGCTACTGTTAGAGAAACACTTTAAATACAAAGGCACAGACAGTTAAAAGTAAAACAATGAGAAAAAATATGGCATGCAAATACTGATCCTAGCAAGCCAACATGTCTCAATACCAGACAAAGCTGGTGTAAGGACAATGAGTATTAGCAGGTAGAAAGGGAAATGTTTCACAATAAAAAAGGGTCAGTTTATCAAGAAGATGTAACAGTCCTAAATGTGTTTGCTGTTTCTGTGGCAAAGGGACTGTGCAGATGTGATGAAGGTCACAGGCCTTGCAATGGCGAGATTATCCTGGATTATCCAGGTGGGGCCACTCTAATCACTTGAGTTCTTAAAAGTGGAGAATCTTTCCAAACTGGGTCCTGTGGCTGACACAAGAGGTGGAGGAGGACTCAGGAGCAGATGAACGGGAGCACTTCTAGAATCTGGAAGAGGCAAGGAGGTGAGTCCTCCCCGTGAGCCTCCAGAAGGGATGCAGCACTGCTGCGGAGAGCCCAGTGGGGCCTCCTGCTTTCGGGGCTCTCATCAGCAGAACTGAAAGGTGATGAGCTTGTGCTGTAAGCCATGGAATCTGTGGTGATATTGGAAGGTGGCCACATGTAGCAAATGCAGCAGGAAATAACAAATAGGAATGGAGACTGATGAAAGCACAGCGAACAAACAGTAAACAAAATAAAGAAAAGAAGGTTAATATAAAAATACAAAAAAATGGAAAAACACCTAGACCAAGAGAAAAAGAAAACAAAAATCACAAAAGATATGAAAGACAAGTTGTCAGTACTGATCCGGTAGATATTAAAATGATAATGTGAGATTATTATGATGACCAACTTCACACCAACATATGTATCAGTTTAGATGAAGTGGGGCCATTTTAAAACTACAACTTCCAAAATTGATACAAACTGTAAAAGGAAATTTGAATATCTCTATAGAAACTAAAAAATGAAAGTTGTTGTCAAATACCTTCCCGACAAGAAGACTCAAGGCACCGGCAAATTCTGTCAAACACATAGAGACATAACAACACCAATCTTACACAAACCCTTTCAGAAAACAGGGATGAGGGAATAATTCCAAAGTCATTGAGTAAACCAAGCATAACTCTGGTTTTAAAATCTGACACAGAGATGAGAAAAATGAAAGTGTCTCTCATGACCATAGCTATAAAAAATCATTACCAAAATATTAGTGAAAAAAGTCCAAAAATTGGCCGGGCACAGATGGCTCACGCCTATAATCCCAGCACTTTGGGAGACTGAGGTGGGAAGATCGCTTGAGCCCAGGAGTTTGAGACCAGCCTGAGAAATGTGGCAAAACCTCATCTCTATTAAAAAAAAAAAAAATTAGCCAGGCATGATGGTGCACACCTGTACTCCCAGCTACTCGGGAGGCTGGGGTGTGAAGACTGCTTGAGCACAGGAGACTGAGACTGCCGTGAGCTGAGATCGTGCCACTGCACTCCAGCCTGGGCCACAGAGCGAGACTCTGTCACACACACTCTCACACACACACACACACACACACACACACACAAAGAATAGAATCACGACCAAGTAGGGTTTACACCAGGAATGCAAAATTGGTTATATATTGCAAAATCTGGCAATATGTAATTTACCATATTAACATGATAAGGCAGTAAATTATTATTTCAATAGATGCAGAAAAATGCATTTGACAAAATTCAATACTGTGCATAAAACTTCACAATAAATCTTTTTTCTATTAGGCTAAAATTTGCTTTCCAGTGACATCACCCTGATTATTGATGTGCTTGATCCTTCAGAGTCAACTAGTTAGAAATCCTGATACCATCTGCAAAACCCCTTGGCCAAGTAACATGGCATAATCACAGGGGTGATGTCCCACCTTACCAGCAGGTCCCGCTCACTCTCAAGAGGATGTGTGTATGCAAGGCTTGTACACCAGGGAGCAGAAGCCTTAGGACCCCCTAGAATTCTGCCCCCCAAACCTCATCAGCTGGCTTCCTGTGAGGGTCTCTGATGGGAGATGATGCAGGGAAGAGGCAGCAGGACAGAGGGCCTTCCCCCGACCCGGATCGCAGCATAGCAGCTGCTGGCATCTGCCGCACTTAGCAGCTGCTGTAGTGGCAACGGCAGGAGGGAAGCAGGGCAGCTCCTTTTAGGAGAGTCAAGCCCTGCTCAGATCAGCTCCTTCACGTGGATCCAGAGCCGAGCACAACAGTGCTCCCCACGCAGCAGCCGGCCCAGGCTGACAGGCCCCAGCCCAGAACCACCAGCAACTCCAGCCCAGAGCCGAGCACAATAGTGCTCCCCACGCAGCAGCTGGCCCAGGCTGACAGGCCCCAGCCCAGAACCACCAGCAACTCCAGCCCAGAGCCGAGCACAATAGTGCTCCCCACGCAGCAGCTGGCCCAGGCTGACAGGCCCCAGCCCAGAACCACCAGCAACTCCAGCCCCAGTGAGCCCCTTCCTCCTCTTGCTCGCACACCCCCTCTTTATCTCCCGTACTCCTCAGCCCTACATCACCTTTCTAATCAACTCTCTGTACTCAACATGCTCTCTTTAAATGCGTGGAGTGGAAATGGTTTTCCTAACTGAACCCTGATGTATAGAGTCATCGAAATAAATTCTAGATAGAGATGGAAATGCAGAAAGATAATTACTACAATAAGTCGTCCAATATTTATATAACTGTGAAATGATACAGGCAGAACATCACAAATGAAAAGCGCTCTTAGAAATCATTTTTTTTATACTTTAAGTTCTGGGACACAAGTGCAGAACATGCAGGTTTGTTACACAGGTATACACATGCCATGGTGGTTTGCTGCACCCATCAACCCATTATCTACATTAGGTAGTTCTCCTAATGCTATCCCTTGCCTAGCCCCCCACCACCGACAGGCCCTGGTGTATGATGTTCCCCTCCCTGTGTCCATGTGTTCTCATTGTTCAACTCCCACTTATGAGTGAGAACATGTGGTGTTTGGTTTTCTGTTCTTGCGTTAGTTTGCTGAGAATGATGATTTCCAGCTTCATCCATGTCCCTGCAAAGGACATGAACTCATTCTTTTTTACGGCTGCATAGTATTCCATGGTATATATGTGCCACGTTTTCTTTATCCAGCCTATCATTGGTGGAAATTTGGGTTGGTTCCAAGTCTTTGCTATTGTGAACAGTGCTGCAATAAACATACACATGCATGGGTCTTTATAGTAGAATGACTTACAATCCTTTGGGTATATACTCAGTAATGGGATTGCTGGGGCAAATGGTATTTCTGGTTCTAGATCCTTGAGGAATCGCCATACTGTCTTCCACAATGGTTGAACTAATTTACGCTCCAACCAACAGTGTAAAAGCATTCCTATTTCTCCACATCCCCTCCAGCATCTGCTGTTTCCTTTTTAATGATCGCCATTCTAACTGATGTGAGATGGTATCTCACTGTGGTTTTGATTTGCATTTCTCTGATGACCAGTGATGATTAGCTTTTTTTCACGTTTTTTGGCCGCATAAATGTCTTCTTTTGAGAAGTGACTGTTCATATCCTTTGCCCACTTTTTGATGGGGTTGTTTTTTTCTTGTAAACTTGTTTAAGTTCCTTGTAGATTCTGGATATTAACCCTTTGTCAGATGGATAGATTGCAAAAATTTTCTCCCATTATGTAGGTTGCCTGATCACTCTGATGATAGTTTCTTTTGCTGTGCAGAAGCTCTTTAATTAGATCCCATTTGTCAATTTTGGCTTTTGTTGCCATTGCTTTTGGTTTTAGTCATAAGTCTTTGCCCATGCCTATGTCCTGAATGGTATTGCCTAGGTTTTCTTCTAGGGTTTTTATGGTTTTAGGTCTTATATGTAAGTCTTTAATCCATCTTGAGTTAATTTTTGTATAAGGTGTAAGGAAGGGGTCCAGTTTCAGTTTTCTGCATATGGCTAGCCAGTTTTCCCAACACCATTTATTAAATAGGGAATCCTTTCCCCATTGCTTGTTTTTGTCAGGTGTATCAAAGATCAGATGGTTGTGGATGTCTGGCATTATATCGGAGGCCTCTGTTCTGTTCCTTTGGTCTATATATCTGTTTTGGTACCATGCTGTTTTGGTTACTGTAGCCTTGTAGTATAGTTTGAAGTCAGGTAGCATGATGCCTCCAGGTTTTTTTGTTTTTTGTTTTTTTTTTTTTTTTTTTTGCTTAGAATTGTCTTAGCTATACGGGCTCTTTTTTGGTTCCATATGAAATTTAAAGTAGTTTTTTCTAATTCTGTGAAGTAAGTCAATGGTAGCTTCACGGAGCTAACACTGAATCTATAAATTACTTTGGGCAGTATGGCCATTTTCATGATATTGATTCTTCCTATCCATGAGCATGGAATGTTTTTTCATTTATTTGTGTCCTCTCTTATTTCCTTGAGCAGTGGTTTGTAGTTCTCCTTGAAGAGGTCCTTCACATCCCCTGTAAGTTGTATTCCTAGGTATTTTATTCTCTTTGTAGCAATTGTGAATGGGAGTTCACTCATGATTTGGCTGTTTGTCTATTATTAGTGTAGAGGAATGCTTGTGATTTTTGCACTTTGATTTTGTATCCTGAGACTTTGCTGAAGTTGCTTATCAGCTTAAGGAGATTTTGGGCTGAGATAATGGGGTTTTCTAAATATACAATCATGTCATCTGCAAACAGAGACAATTTGACTTCCTTTCTTCCTATTTGAATACCCTTTATTTCCTTCTCTTGCCTGATTGCCCTGGCTAGAACTTCCAATACTATGTTGAATAGGAGTGGTGAGAGAGGGCATCCTTGTCTTGTGCCAGTTTTCAAAGGGAATGCTTCCAGCTTTTGCCCATTCAGTGTGATATTGACTGTGGGTTTGTCATAAATAGCAGAAATCAGTTTTGTTTTAAAGCTGACTTTCTTGAAAGGAAAATGGGCAATGCAACACAAATATAAAATTCATGAAAAGCCACAAGGGTTTTTCTAAATCCCGGAGTGTGCAGTGTCCACAGAGAGTGAGTGCTGCATACAGGAGCCAATGACAAGGAGCTCGGAGCATCTGATGAGAAAGAACAAGAGCAAGGCAGGGAAGCCGGCATCTGGAGAGAGCAGAGCCCAGTGCCTCAGTGCTCTGGGTGAGGGGACCAGAAGTGGAATTCTGAATGCAGGCTGCTCCTTGACCCCAAAGAGATGTTCCGTGGGGTGTGGGGACTCTGCGGCCTGGGTCCCTGGCCCTTTGGGGTCTGCTTTGTGGAGGACTCTTCACTAGAGAGGCCCTGGCTGGTCCCCATGACTCAGCTCCTCATTCTAAAAAAGAACGATGAAATACCCACCTTTCAAGGTTGTGAGAAGTACTCTGTAATTTGCAAAGTGCTATACAAATGAGAGAACTTCAAGCCTTATTTTCCCAGCATAATTCTAGAGTAAAAATACGAGATAAGAAAAGGGGACAGAGAAAAGTAGGAGGACTGCATGGGCCATATTGTTCTGAAGGCATCCAGGGCCACATTGAGCCAGGGTGCGGTTATGTGCCAGTGGATCTGAGAAGAAAGGAGGACTTGGCCCTGTACTCCAGGAAGAACACGTCTCCTGGCCTCACCTCCACTTCCCTTTCTGTGCAGTGAGGGGTAGCTGGCAGCAGCCCTCAGCTCCCACCCTGCTCGAGTCTCTGCATGCACTTGGCCGAAGGGCGGAAAGGCCGCTGTTCCATCCAGCACGGGAGTACAGCCACTTGTCCGCACCAAGCCTGCCACGAGGGCGATTCTGCGATTCTGCAGCCGGGTGGCTTTGCTGGGGTCTTCCACGCTCTGTGCAGAGCTGCTGGTCCTCAGACACATCACACCTGCTCTCCGCCCAGTGATAACCCTGGAGGCAGCAATGACTCAGAAGCTGAAGAAAAAACATCCCAACGTGACATTCGTGTGGACCGCCCTCTCTAATGCTGAGACACAGCAGCACAGGGAGGCTCCTCCATCTTCTCATGCAATGGGAACCTCACAGACTCCTGGGTGGAGAGGCCTGGACTTCCCCTCATGGCCCGCCCCCCAGCTCTGCTCTCGCCCTCCTTTCCTCAGGACCATCCGAGTGTGCAGGTGCTAGGAGGGGATGTCACCTTTACCACCACAGAAAGATAGGAGCATGCCTGCAAGCTCAGGCGCAGGGATGAGCTGCCAGCAGCAACGGCTGGTCCTTCCAGTCACACCCTCGCTGTGGAAATGTGCTTGCCCCAACTGTTGACACAAAAGCAGACAGGAAGCATTATCTTCAAGGTCCCCTAGCTCGATTTTAGGCGCCTGTATGTGCCGTTCTGCCACACTGCCCACAAGGCCTCTGAGCACCTCGTCGGCACCAACCCAGGTGGCCCCACTCTGCTGGTGGGAACCTTGAGGCAGTGGATAAGGGAGGACAGGGGGCTCCAGAAGGAAGGGCTGCCCATGGCCACCTCCGCACGGCCCAGCACATAGGGCAGGTGGGCAAGGGGGGTGCCAAACCCCTGCTTGTTACCAGTCACACCCACCCATAATCTTCCAATTACTTTCCCCCCCAGACACCACCTGGGGGGTTTTCAGCTCCCCCAAGCAAACGACCAGAGAGTCACACAAGAATGCCTCTTCCTATAGAAGGTAGGCTTCCGGGGAACAGCCTTAGACCCTGCCATGGGGGCCAGGCCACAGGGGTGTGGCTGTGACATAGTGCCCGGCTAGGAAGCGCCATATGTGGTAGCCATGGCCCAAGATGACGATGCCCAGGGTGGCACAGGCCTTCCCACACACGGCCTGGGGCTGCACGGCTCTCCCCACAGCAGGGCTGTGCCATCACCACGGGATCAGGCGGTCACAGCATCCAGGCAGTGGGAAGCCTTTATCTACGTCACTGACACCCTCCCGTGAGGCCCATTTCACAAAAGCACAGGGCCTGCCACGGCAGGGTTAGCATTTGAACCATGCCCAGCTCTGAGCTGGTAAGCCTGACTCCCAGGAACACGGCCTGGCCTTCCTGTGCTGCCTCTCTCGGGGGCAATCCTTCCTTCCCACCCCTCCTGCTTGTGGTGGCAGCAGAAGCACTCGCCCAAGGTGAAAACCGTCATTCACACACAGGAGGTTTCAGAAACTATCTTCATGTGGCTAAAACTGGCCAACACTGCAACCCAAGTGACTCCTGAAAGTCACTGTGATTTCAGGAGCCGAATGCCTGGTGCGTGGGGACATCAGCAGGATAGCAGGGACTGGGGAAGCAGCAGTCCTGGTAAGGACAACAGAGCCCAGGCAATGGACCAAGGGACACTCAGGGTCAGGGGGGTGCAGAATAAATACTAGTCTTTCATAAGCAAATGCACACATTTTCACCAAACATCTCCCCCAAGACTAGGATCTTCAGTAAGCTCCCCGGCTCATTTCCATGGCTTTTGGTTTTGCCAGTTAATCATGCTGTTTCACATGGTTTGATATTGTACACCACCTTAAAGCCTTTCAAATAGCTGGAGTAAATCAATATAATCTACATGGATGGTGTGGGCACTAGGAGGCAAAACATTTTATACCATTTTTATTAATAATAAGTTACCAAGATGACAAGATATTGTACCACTAATTCTAAAAATAGAATCCCTCCAAAGGAGTCCTGTGAACACGCCAGAGCCTGCAGCACAAAGCCCGGTGCACAGGAGGGAACCAATGTGTATGTGCCAAGTGAAACAGCAATGGGGTAAAAAACACTACAGCCACGCGGGCAGCAGAGAGGGAGGCGCGGCAGCAGGCAGTGGGCACCTGTGGGCTGGGCCTCCTGTTCCAGGCAGACAGCCACCTCCCCTGGAGGCTCACAACACCACAGATGAGGAAGAGAAGCACCACAGATGTCTCAAGGATGTTCAGTGCCAGGACGCCCCCAAGGCACCTGCACTAAGGTCTAGGCGTCCTTCGTCTCAGCGAGGGCACAAGTGAGATACAGCGCAGTAACAACATTCATGGGAAGGGACTCAGCAGCCCACCCCAGCAGGACCTGGGCCATCCGGTGCCCTGGCACAGGGTCACCTCCCGAGGCCTGACTATGGCAGCAAGGCCACGGGGAAGCCATGTTCCAGGCTGTCACCATCTGGGTCCTGGAGAAGCTCAGGGACCTCTTGGAGCCCATACTGCTCCAGGTTCCTCTGGGTTACCCCAGGTTCATGCCCAGCTTGGCAGTGCCCAGGGACCCTGGGGTGGCCATCAGAGCCAAGCACTGTGCAGGGCAGCTCAGCACACCTTCCCGCCCTCAGTGTCCTGTTTGTATTTAAACTTCATGGGAAAGCTCCCGGCACTGGCAGTATAAAACCACCACGGCTTTTTCCCGACCTAACAACAGACTGCAGGATTCTTGGAGAAAGGGTCATCCTTGGGTGGAGAGGCCTGGACTTCCCCTCATGGCCCGCCCCCAAGCTCTGCTCTCGCCCTCCTTTCCTCAGGACCACCCCAGTGTGCAGCTGCTAGGAGGGGATGCCACCTTCGCCACCACAGAAAAGAAACAATAAAAACAATAAAAATGGCTGCTGTCATTGACCAAACCATTCTGGGGGTGAAAGGTAAACAAAGGTCAATCTGCTTATTTTAAAGCATGGCCAGCTGCATGTGCAAAAAACACACCAATACCCTTGCATGGCCACTACCCCCAGCAGAAAGGTGGGCTCTGCCACACAGACTGTAGCCTCTGCCTCTGCTGAGAAAGTGAGGAGGGGACGCACTCACACAGCTGCAGGCACACCAGGCTGGAGGCAGAGACAGGCTGTTTTCTCAAGTTGCTTTGTGACAGACTTCCAACGAATAGATAAAGAATCAGAACAAGTGTTTGCACAACAAAACAATTTTTGTTTTCAAATTATGACTGTACAATGCAGACGGGAAATGTTATTTTTTATTGAAAACAAGAAAAATCATTAAAAAGAACTCAAAGAGATTAAACAGTAAATATATGAGTATCAATGAAAAATGCACCAAGACCTAGTGAGTCGTTTATACACGACAAGGGTTAAAAGCTTTTCCCTCCGTGGCCTGCGTGTGGTTTCCCTAGGGTTAGCCCTGCTCAGGGCCCTCGGGGACCCTTCCCATCCCTGCCTCCTCCCAGCACCAGCCCTGGAGGCCCCGCCTGGGGTCCTTGGGGACACAATGCCCCTCCTGCTCCTGCCTCCCTCAGGGCCTCTCCTCCCCATGAAGGAGAGGAACATCCCAAACACACAATCTGACCTCCTGCCCTGCTTAGAGCCCCACCATCCTCCCCCAGCCTGGTCCTCCTCCTCCGTCAGCCTGTCTCCATCTCTCACGTCTCCCAGGGGCTCCTGTCCCTTCTCCGGTATGGCTCACTTTTGCTCTCAGAGCCCCCTCTGCAGAGCCCTCTGGGCCACGTGCCCTGACACTCACACCACCTTGGGCAGCCCGGGCACAGGACAACGTAGGCACTCAGTAAGTACAATTGTTTTTAATGAACAAGCTAAGAAGAGGCGAGTGAAGGGAGGTGATGCCATCAGGGCTGTCTTGAAAGAGCTGACCATGGAAGACAGGACGCTTCAGGAATACAGCAAGGGGTGCTGCTGACGCAGGGGCTGGACAGCTAGCTCACCCCCAGTCCCAGCACCCAGCTGTGAGCCTCTGCACCCAGCCCACTTGCATGACAGGGCAGAAACAGCGCCCAGCTGCAGAGCCGCTACCAGGAGAATGTGGGCAGAAAGAGCTTGCACTGGGCCAAGGCCTCTGCCCAGGATGGCATCCAAGGGGTCTGAGGGTAAAGGAGGGAGCCCCGCTAACCACCCAGCCCAGAAGTCACTGCTGAATGAATCATGACGATGCCCTCAAGGAAGAGGAGGGGAGACCCCGAGAGCCACAGAGGGACAGTCAGTGTCACAGGACAACCGACCAGCTCCACTGATGACGCTGAGATGTTCGGGAGGGATGTGCACCATGAGATCACACACATGATTAACCTGCAGAATCTGATTAAACTGAGTAGATCATGGGGAATAATTATATGGGTTTGGATCTCCACATACTGTTTTTCTATTTCCACACTGGATTATTTAACCTTGTCTTGCATGCACAAGCCAAATACTTGCTAATGCAACAAATTAGCAAATGCAGTGACAGGCTCTGAACAGCACATACTGCCTAGAATTCCTTCCAAAGAATACTGCAGCTAAAGGCAGAAAATGAGCAAAAGGCATATAAGCAGAGTGCATCCAGGAGGACCTACTGAATCAAGTATGTGACAACAAGTGCGGCTGTGAAGGCGGGTCAGTGACCAGCACCTGTGGGCATGGCATGATGGCCCCTCTCTGAAACCCATGTCAAGAAGAGCAAATGTACCAAGGCCATGGAACCTGAGTGTGTCTGTGGCCCTGTCCCTGTGGCTGCCTCAGCTGCCGCCATCTGCTCCTCTGCAGCTCCTTGTGCACCCAGGGGCCCTGCAGCCAGCAGGGAGGGGCCAGCCCAGACACTGGCTGTCTTGTAGGAGGTGGGTAGACAAGGGCAGGACTCAGACAGACTGGCCACCGCGGCTGTGAGTGGGGACAGAGGAGCAGCTAAGGCAAGGCTAGCAGCCAGGGTCCCCACAAGGCTGGCCATCAGAACACTCCAGGGTCCTCACGACACCCCCATCCACACGGGGAAGTGGATGTGACCTTCTCCCGCAGGACGCAGTGGCAGTGAGAGCCAGGCTGTGGGTGCTGCAGGTGGCACAACAGGAGGACGGGTGACTGGGGAAGTCACAGGTGATAGAATGATGGCTGGTGCCATTGCCAGAGTTGGAGAGTGGCCATAGCAGAGCACGTTCCAAGGTCAGAGCAAGTGGGCATGCCGGCAAGAACGGGTGGCCATGCAGAACGGGCAACAAGTCCTGGAGGAGGCGGGAACCCCATGCTCAGGCGCCCCATCTCCTGGGAGGATGCAGGGCTGGGAGCAGAAGGAAAGTCACTTGGAGGAGGAGGTGGGAACCCCATGCTCGGGCGCTCCATCTCCCGGGAGGATGCAGGGCTGGAAGCAGAAGGAAAGTCACTTGGAGGAGGAGGCGGGAACCCCATACTCAGGCACCCCATCTCCCGGGAGGATGCAGGGCTGGGAGCAGAAGGAAAGTCACTTGGAGGAGGAGGCGGGAACCCCATGCTCGGGCGCTCCATCTCCCGGGAGGATGCAGGGCTGGGAGCAGAAGGAAAGTCAGTCATTGGGCACCAGGGCCACACAAATGGGGTCAGGAAAAGACATCCTCCCTCCCAGGCTGTGGCCTAGGCATAGTGAAGCACATGGCCCAGGTGGGAGGGCCACCTCACCCAGGCTCAGGAGGGCACAGGTGTGCACCAGGGTGCATGCGGTGCTTGGCCCAAGGGCCCAGCACGAAGGGGTGGCAGGTGACCAGGACAGGCAGCTGAGAGCAGAGGGCAGGGCAGGAGGCACCAGCAAGGCTGGCGGTGTTGGGTGGGTTAGAGGCATGGCAGGGAGGGGGCCTCAGGGTCAGGTCAGGCACACACCTCAGGACACGCCCACAACACGCCTGTTTGGAGCCAGTTGGGCTCAGAGTTCAGTGCTGGTAAAGAGCCTCTCCATTTACCCTCAGGTTCCAAGGTCTCTTCCTTTGTCTACAAAGGCGACATCATCTGCACTTCACAGAAGGCCTGGCTCAGGGCGCACAGGCTTGCTCCCACATCCTGCTGGGCTGTGCGAGGGGTAGCCCTGACCTGGACCTGCTGTCTCTGTGGGTGGATCTGCCAGGAGCCTCTGGCTTGGCCCGGTGCTCCCAAGAAAAAGCTGCAAGAGAGGAGCTGCTGCCTGGCCCCTCAGCCTGTGCCTCTGGAAGGCCCCACCTGCAGCCATTACTCTGCGCTCCTGCAGCCTCCTCCAAAAAGGCAGCTGCACGGAAGCCAGGCCATGATTCATGAAGAGAGAACAGCACAAGAACCATCGCTGGGCGGTTCTCACAGTGAGAGAACAAGCTGTGGGCAGAGGGCGCGGGAGCTGAGAGGACCCTCCCCGACAGCTGTCCAAGCCACCAGCAACCAGGCATTGGAGAGCCCGGTGCCAATCTGGTGAAGCTAGCACAGCCTCTGCCCGCATCAAGGCCTCCTGGGCTCAGCCACTGGGACATCACCTCAAGAGGCTGCTTGTTCTCAGCTCATTATTTTTTAATCATATTCTGCGGCATTAATTTTGTTGTAATTAAAATTCCAGTTTGAGGAAAGCATTTGAGAAACTAAAACAAAGCCCAGTTCCCAGCACCCCAGGCTCTGGGTGGCCCTGCCGTGGACACGTGCCTGGCCCCTCAGGACCAGGCACGGACACCTTGGCCTGGCCGCCCACCTGGCCTGTGACACCGGGGTCACAGCATCATCTGCCAAAGTCTTGCAGAAGATCTGTTCTGAGGAGAAGGCTGAAGAATTCATTCTGCAGCCCTCCCCCCTTATCCAAGAGGGGTACGTTCCAAGACTCTCAGTGGCTACCTGGAACCATGGACTATACCAAACCCTGTTATAAACTGTCCTATGATAAATTTTAATGTATAAATTAGGTACAGAAGGAGATTAACAATAATAAAACAGAACAATTTTATCAATATGCCATAATAAAAGTTATGTAAGTATGGTCTCTCTCTCTCAAGACATCTCACTATACTGTACCATGGGTGACTGAAATCACAGAAAGTGAAACTGTGGACAAAGGGGGACTACTGTACTCATCGGACAACTTGTTATTGTGATATAATTTCAAACCTTGAAAAAAGTGTATAAGCATTAAAAAGAACATCTACATATCCTTTACCTCATTTATCCAATTACTTATATTCCGGCCCATCTGTGTGTCATGAATTCGTCCAAGCACACATTCACTCTCTCTACAGATCCACGCATTCATCCATGTACAAATCCATTCACTCTCTCTATGGATCCATGCATTCATCCATGTACGCATTCACTCTCTCTACAGATCCATGCATTCATCCATGTACACATCCATTCACTCTCTCTATGGATCCATGCATTCATCCATGTACACATCCATTCACTCTCTCTATGGATCCATGCATTCATCCATGTACGCATCCATTCACTCTCTCTATGGATCCATGCATTCATCCATGTACACATCCATTCACTCTCTCTACGGATCCATGCATTCATCCATGTACCCATCCATTCACTCTCTCTACGGATCCATGCATTCATCCATGTACGCATCCATTCACTCTCTCTACAGATCCATGCATTCATCCATGTACACATCCATTCACTCTCTCTATGGATCCATGCATTCATCCACGTACGCATCCATTCACTCTCTCTATGGATCCATGCATTCATCCACCCATGCATTCACTCTCTCTATGGATCCATGCATTCATCCATCCATGCATTCACTCTCTATGGATACATGCATCTGTCCATCCACGTATTCACTCTCTCTAAGGATCCATGCATTCATCAACATGCACATCCATTCACTCTCTCTACAGATCCATGCATTCATCCATGTACGCATCCATTCACTCTCTCTACAGATCCATGCATTCATCCATATACACATCCATTCACTCTCTCTACAGATCCATGTGTTCATCCATGTACACATCCATTCACTCTCTCTATGGATCCATGCATTCATCCATGTACGCATCCATTCACTCTCTCTATGGATCCATGCATTCATCCATCCATGCATTCACTCTCTCTACAGATCCATGCATTCATCCATGTATGCATCCATTCACTCTCTCTACGGATCCATGCATTCATCCATCCATGCATTCACTCTCTCTACAGATCCATGCATTCATCCATCCGTACACTCTGATGATGGATCCATGCATTCGTCCATCCATGCATTCACTCTCTATGGATACATGCATCTGGCCATCCATGCATTCACTCTCTCTAAGGATCCATGCACTCGTCCATCCATGCATTCACTCTATGGATCCATGCACTCGTCCATCCATGCATTCACTCTCTCTATGGATCCATGCACTCGTCCATCCATGCATTCACTCTGTCTACGGATCCATGCACTCGTCCATCCACGCATTCACTCTCTCTATGGATCCATGCACCCGTCCATCCATGCATTCACTCTGTCTATGGATCCATGCACTTCTCTATCCAGTCTATCCATGCATTCACTCTCTCTATGGATCCATGCACTCGTCCATCCATGCATTCACTCTCTATGGATCCATGCACTCGTCCATCCATGCATTCACTCTCTATGGATCCATGCTCTCATCCATCCATGCATTAATTCTCTCTACGGATCCATGCACTCATCCATCCATGCATTCACTCTCTGTGGATCCATGCACTCATCTATCCAGTCTATCCATGCATTCACTCTCTCTATGGATCCATGCACTCATCCATCCATGCATTCACTCTCTGTGGATTCATGCATTCATCCATTCATGCACACAATCACTCTCTCTATGGATCCATGCATCTGTCCATCCATGCATTCAGTCTCTATGGATCCATGCACTCATCTATCCATGCATCCACTCTCTCTATGGATCCTTGCACTCGTCTATCCATGCATTCCCTCTCTCTATGGATCCATGCACTCGTCCATTCAAGCATTCACTCTATGGACCCATGAACTTGTCCATCCATGCATTCACTCTCTCCACAGATCCATGCACTCGTCCATCCATGCATTCACTCTGTCTATGGATCCATGCACTCGTCCATCCATGCATTCACTCTATGGATCCATGCACTTGTCCATCCATGCATTCACTCTCTCTACGGATCCATGCACTCGTCTATCAATGCATTCACTCTCTCTATGGATCCATGCACTCGTCCATCCATGCATTCACTCTCTCTATGGATCTGTGCACTCGTCCATCCATGCATTCACTCTATGGATCCATGCACTCGTCCATCCATGCATTCACTCTCTCTACAGATCCATGCACTCGTCCGTCCATGCATTCACTCTCTGTAGATCCATGCACTCGTCTATCCAGTCTATCCATGTATTCACTCTCTCTATGGATCCATGCACTCATCCATCCATGCATGCACTCTCTGTGGATTCATGCATTCATCCATCCATGCATTCATCCATCCATGCACACAATCACTCTATGGATCCATGCATCTGTCCATCCATGCATTCACTCTGTCTACGGATCCATGCACTCGTCCATCCATGCATTCACTCTGTCTATGGATCCATGCACTCGTCCATTCAAGCATTCACTCTGTGGACCCATGAACTCGTCCATCCATGCATTCACTCTCTCTACAGATCCATGCACTCGTCCATCCATGCATTCACTCTCTCTATGGATCCATGCACTCATCCATCCATGCATTCACTCTGTATGGATCCATGCACTTGTCCATCCATGCATTCACTCTATGGATCCATGCACTCGTCTATCAATGCATTCACTCTCCGTATGGATCCATGCATTCGTCCATCCATCCATTCACTCACTCCCTCTATGGATCTGTGCACTTGTCCATCCATGCATTCACTCTATGGATCCATGCACTCGTCCATCCATGCATTCACTCTCTCTATGGATCCATGCACTGGTCTATCTATGCATTCACTCTCTCTATGGATCCATGCACTCATCTATCCAGTCTATCCACGCATTCACTCTCTCTATGGATCCACGCACTCGTCCATCCACACATTCAGTCTCTATGGATCCATGCACTCGTCTATCCATGCATTTACTCTCTGTGGATCCATGCACTCATCCATCCATGCATTCACTCTCTGTGGATTCATGCATTCATCCATCCATGCATTCATCCATCCATGCACACAATCACTCTCTCTATGGATCCATGCATCTGTCCATCCATGCATTCAGTCTCTACGGATCCATGTACTCATCTATCCATGCATTACACTCTCTCTATGGACCCATGCACTCGTCTATCCATGCATTCACTCTCTGTGGATCCATGCACTCGTCCATCCATGCATTCACTCTCTCTACAGATCCACGCACTCAACTATCCATGCATTCACTCTCTGTGGATCCATGCACTTGTCCACCCATGCATTCACTCTCTCTATGGACCTATGCACTCGTCCATCCACGCATTCATTCTCTGTGGATCCATGCATTCGTCCATCCATGCATTCATCCATCCATGCACACATTCACTTTCTCTATGGATTCATGCATCCATCCATCTAGCATTCACATTCACTTTCTCTACAGATCCATATATCTGTCCATCCACATATTTACTATCTCTGTAGGCCCATGCCATCTGAGAGTGTTTACCAGACACCACGCTCTTTCACCCCAAATACTGTACCATGTGTTTCCCCAAAACAACATCCAGATAACCACAGTGCAATGATCAAAATCAGAACATGAGCACTGAGTCAGTACTACCACCTAATTCTCTGCTGATTCTCCATGCCCTGTCCCCAGACACATTACAAATTCATTGATTAAGCCCTCGTATTTAAACTTTATATAAAAATAACACAAGAGGGCCTTCAAGAGCTATGTAATTAGAAATGCTATTATAAATCATGCTTCCATTCTAAGAGGTTTGGGAAACAAATTTCACACAATTCAAACCCCATACAAAGTTTTTCAAAAGACAAAAGAAAATAAGAAACTAAATAACATCTTTACTGACAATAAACACACCATAAAAACATGCTAACAAAAAAGACAAAAACCATAATCAAGTATTTTTTAATTGCCTAAAAGGCATTAATGGTGCAAAAGGTGAAAAAATACAAATCAGAATTAGAAAAACTAAACAACTGAGGTCACAGAACTAGAAAATACGTGGGAATAGAAAGAAAAATATTTCAAAAATAAAGATGAAATTAGAAGACACAAAAAGACCAAATAAACACAACAGACAAAAAATGGAAACTTTAAAAAATTTTTAAAAAAGCAATGAAAAGAATTCAAGAGAAGTGATACATACAGAAGACAGACAAGGAAGTGCAAACACATGTGAACAGCATCCCAAAGAGGAAACTGAGGCAGGAGACACAGCAAAACCTCCAAACCAAATTGTAAAAAGCTCTTCCTAAATGAAAATAAAAACAGTTAAAACTAAGTGCAGGTTGGATTTAATTTTCTAACACTTTACTTATGATTGCACATCTGTTTTCTGAGGGTACAGTTACCTATAGATTTTTTTAACAATTCTTGCACAATTTCTACATGACAATATTGCTGAGCTCATCAGATGACTTGGAGAAGTTTTGTTGTTTCTGTACTCCAGCATGGTTTATAGACCTCACACATGACCCTCCCTTTGGGACATGCTGAAACCCACCTGCAGAGGGGATCGTCAGGTGGTGTGAGAGTGCAGCCCTCTGACTGGCGTTTTCAGTCACTCTCACAATTACGGGTCTTTTCAGACTCATTACATACATTGAGGCAGTTTTGTTGATTTACATCTTTGTAGAAAACTGTTCACTTAGATTTCCAAATTTCTTTGCACAGAGGCTATAAACAGCAGTCTCTTAGAGTGTTAACAGCTTCCTACCTGCAGTGGTATCTATTTTCCTGTTTCCCAAGTTTTAAGGTTTCACACCTTCTCTTTCTTGATCGAAGTGGCTAACAGTTTAAGTATTTTATTGATTCTTTTTCAGAATTTATTGCACCAAGCAATAAGTTTCCATGCTCTACTGTATTAACCTCTATTTTATCTTCATTCATTTTTCCTACTTTATCTTGAATTGGTTTTAAGTCTTTCTCTAATCTTTAGAGTCATATGGCCAGTTCATTCATTGTAAATGTTTCTGGTTTTCTGACATTTTCTTCTGAGAATTGCTGTTGTGGCATCCCTCATGTTTGACGTGCAACATTCTCTCACTTTCATTACTTTTTAAACAGTATGCTTTATTTAAAGGCATTCCAAAATTCCCAAGTATATAATGACGTCTGGGTTACTTTTGGCTATCATTTTGTGTTTTTTTCCACTTTTACTGCACTTTATGATTTCTGCTTTTGAAAATTAAGATTTTCTATAAAATCAAATACATGGCAGAGATATTTGTGAATGGTCCTGGAGAGAGAGAGAGAAGGTAAAGAAAAGAAAGGAAAGGGGGAAAAAAAAAAAGAAAAAGAAGAAGACAAGTGTCCTCTGTGTCCCCTTCCAAAAAGAGTGGGTTATGAATGCTATTCAAATTCCTCGTAAACATACAGACATTCTGGTCCTTTTGATTTGTCAATTGAAATTTCCCATTATGGTACTGAATTAATCCATCTCTTATTCTTAGAATTTCTTTCTACATAAATTTCACAGCTATGTAATTATGTACATAAAAGTTCACAATGATCGTATCTTCTTAGAGGATTATAAACGTGAAGTATCTTTGTCCCATTTAATGCCTTTCATCTTTTTCACGAAAATGTCGTTGCTGGTATGCTTTCTAGTGGCTGGCATTGCTCAGTGCCCTTCCCATTAACAAATTCTCTGTTTCTAGATCCTTTTTTTTTTTTTGAGACAGAGTCTGGCTCTGTCACCCGGGCTGGAGTGCAGTGGCGCAATCTCGGCTCACTGCAAGCTCCGCCTCCCGGGTTCACGCCGTTCTCCTGCATCAGCCTCCCAAGTAGCTGGGACTACAGGCACCTGCTACCACGCCCGGCTCATTTTGTGTATTTTTAGTAGAGATGGGGTTTCACTGTGTTAGCCAGGCTGGTCTCGAACTCCTAACGTTGTGATCTGCCCACCTCGGCCTCCCAAAGTGCTGGGATTACAGGCGTGAGCCATTGCACCCGGCCTCTGGGTCATTTTTAAGACAATCTGAGGTCTGCCTTTTAATAGAGAAATCTAACCTCATATTTGAATTAATGTCTTGCCTTATATATTTTCTATGATTTCAAATGTTTTCCCTTCTACTCCACCTTTTGGTGAATTGATGAGGTTTTCTTCATTCTGAAAGTTTTCCTTTTCAAGATGTGAAGTCATGCATCTGTCCCTATTCCTCAGGGAGCTCCTATTTACTTATTTTTAGAGATGGGGTCTCATTCTGTCACCTGGGCTGGAGTGCAGAGGCACGGTCATGGCTTGCTACAGCCCCAAACTCCTAGGCTCAAGCGATAATCCCACCTCAGCCTCTGGAGTAGCTGGGACTACATGCATGCACCACTACATCCAGCTAATTTGTAAATTTTCTGTAGAGCCAGGGTTCCTTGTAAATCATTAATCCATTTAAGCCTTCATTTCTATACTACGGGCGTGAGTAGCATCTATAAATTCCCCCTGAAAAAAACCCTGAAGTTTAGTAAGCTTTCATTTTTCTCCTTCTCATCATTATACAGATACATATGCTTGAGATTTTTATTTCAAATAGTATTTTAATTTGCATACCAATATACACCAACAGTGATTTAGACTAGTACATGTTACACTGGATGCTTTCCTCTCCATTATTTGTGGAATCAAAACTTGTTTTCTTTCATAGATAGTTGTCTTTTTTTTAGTTTTGTCAGGGTATTAGGGATGAGGCTGGTAACCTCTGAGTCCTTCACTATCTGAAGACACTTTTCCTTTGCCCTTCAATTTGAATTCTAGTCTGTCTGTGTCTACAATTCCAGGTTTGAAATCATTTTTCCCGAGTATTTTGAAGATACTGTTCCAATTAAATCTAGAGTACAATTTCTCATTGAGAAGTCTGATGCCAATGACCAGCCAGAGCTTTGCAGAGGCTATCGCCTCCCGTCTCCTCCTGCAGAGCCCCTGTGGAGTCTCCGCTGTCCACAGTATCTGAAGATCGGTCCTCACAGGTCCTGGCAGCCGTGTTTTCCCCGCACCCACTCAATACTGGTCAGTCCTGTGATGCGCTCTGTGCTCGGGGAGACGATCTTCTAGGATGTCTCCATTATCTTCCCCTCAATATTCTCTCTTTCCTGGTCCTCAGACTCCTGTTAAACAGAATATGGAGCTTCTCAGCATCGCGCTTGGCCTCAGCTTTTCCTCTCGCTCTCCCCGCCTGTCAGTCCTGGAGCTCTGCATCAGCGAGTCCTGGACTCGCTGGTCCTCAGTCTGTGCTTGGGAATACTCTCGGTTTTTGACGTCTGAGTGCGGTAACAGCTCTGGGTCTGCGTTCTCAATAGTCCGTGGCTATGCAACTCTTCATGCTGCCCATTCTGTGAGTCCTGCTTTCCTGGCTGTGCCACTTTGACCGTCTACTCTTCGAGGCCTTTGGCACTCCGTTTGAAGGAGCCGTGTGTCTGACCGAGTCTCCTTCCGGAAGGCGGCCCCACGTCTTCTTTCTGCTGTGCTCGCTGCTGCTTTCTCCTGCTGCTGGTTTCCCTCCAGCGTGCTGTGGTTCCCAGCTTGTTGGCAGTTTTGCCTTAGAGAGGCTTGGTTTGCTCATCCTGGATACTGTTCCTGTCTACTTTGGTCAGCCTCGGGTGTTGCAGCAGGGAGAGGGAGGGGTGTCTTTGGACTGCATGTGACAATGTTTCGTCTCCTGGAAGTGGCTCCCTGTCCCTCACTGGAGTTGGTGGCTGGCCCCAACACAACTTCTGACTGCCTGGGCCCAAAGCCGGGGGGTTTGAGGGGGATACCTGACTCTGCTCCTCTGAGTAAGTGCTGCCAGCCAGCCCTCTCCAACTCCCTGAGTCCATTAATCTGAGCTGAGCGTCCTAACTTCCACTCTTCTCTGCATTAGGCTTGTCTGCATGTCTTCTGTGGTGGTGTGATTCCACAAACATCGCCTGTTTCTATCTCTTAATAATCAGTCAAGACATCTGGTCCTCTGACTGCAGTCATCCCTGTCTCCTAGCACATCATGAATTTCTGTTGTTGCTGCTGTTTCAAAATTTCTGTCTTTTCTGGAGATTCTGGTTCAGGGTGTCAGTAGATGACTTTCTCAGGTGACCATCCTGTTACAATCACCGACTGACTTGTGCTGTCTTTTTAAAAAAAGAAAACTCTATTTAAGTTTTCTTTCCACAGACAATAGATAAGCTAACCTCTTATCCCAGAGGGGCTTCCTGGGAGGGCCCCCACCTTCTCTGTACCTTCATCACTGCCAGACGCTGGCCTCGGTGGGCCAGCCAGACCCTCCACTGAGCCCGCCCCTCCTGGCATCCCAAGGCTGCCCCAGCAGTTCTCTTGCCCTTGCCGCAGCTCTGCGGGTTGCTGCCACCTGCACAGAAACAAGCTACTGTTTCTCCCACTTTCAAATAAAGGCTGGAAACACAATTTTTAAAGTTCTAGTTGGTAAGATTAATCTCAACACAGTAGCCTGGAGCCCCGGGCCTGGCCTCCAACTGCTTCACAGCCTGGCCCTGCGAAGGGTGGCCCTGCAGTGGCCTGGGCCAGGTGGGCTTGCAGTCGGCTTGCCTTGAGGTCCCAGCACAGAGAAAATGGGAGAAGCAGGACTCACACCCAAGCGACTGGAGCAAGGAAAGGAAAGGCTGTCAGCCTGAGGGCGGGCACTGCCCTAAGGATGGGGACTGGGCATGAGGCCCAGCTCCTGAGTGCAGCTCAGGGCTGGAAATGAACTGCATCCTTGCTTTCAGGAGCAGGACCTAACTACATAGTTGCTTTAGGATTATTTAAGCCTTACCCTGCAATTTCTCTGTTGTCTGTAATTACCCTGTGCCACGACCTAACACTTGCTGTGCAGTCAGTCAAGCGGTTGGCAGTTACCAGGGAAACCAAGTAGTACTATTCTCTAAGCTGAAGAGGTAGTTGTATTTTAAAATTTTTTCTTAGTTGTATTCTACTTCGACAGAAATTAACTTATGACTGCCACCAACTGGAAAAAGAAAGTTGTTGGCGGCCACCTGCCTTCCGGCTGTTGCACACCTCCCTCGCAAGCTTCTCTCCTTCCCTAGCCCAGATCACGCCGCAAGACCATCGTCTCCTCTCTGCCTTCGTGTCTGGCTACCCGCTTGGTTCCTTGTCCTTGCTTGACAAAAGCCACACCCTATTAAAGTCTCACTCTCTGTCAATTCCGTGCCTAGACTCTGGAGCTGCACACAACTGGAAAACACAAACGACTCAGTGTACGCCAGACCAGACCACAGGCAGGCCACACACACCAGTGACCACACTCACTCCCTGGCCTGGCCACGCTCCCAGCCTTCCAAATTCTACCGCACAAACCTTACACTGACCCATATGAAACTGCCTTTTATCGTACATCAAAAACATATAAATATGCATATCTCATACCGATTCCTGTCTTCAAACCTCCCCCTTCCCACGCTGGGCTGACGACCAACACAGCCTTGTTGTGAGGGGCTTCCTGGGATGGACCCCACCATCTCTGCACCTTCGCCACTGCAAGATGCTGGCCTTGGTGGGCCGGCCAGCCCCTCTACTGAGCCCACCCCCATCCTGGGCATCCCAAGGCTGCCCCAGTGGTTCTCCTGCCCTTGTGAGAGCTCTGCTGGTTGCTGTGACCTACACAGAAACAACCTACTGTTTCTTCCACTCTCAAAACTGGCTTCCTTTCCCCTACCACTCTCTTTTCCTTTGTAGTAAAACTCTCCAAAACTCCACCTTGCTGCCCCAGCCCCTCTGCTGTCCTTCTCCCTCTCCAGAGCACCCCACTTTTGCTTTTGTTGCCCGCCAAGTCTAAAACTGCTCAAGACCCCCAAGGACCTGCATGAGCTCTGGTGGCTCATTCCTGGCTCTCCCCTTACCCCACCTGTCCACAGGATTGAGACTATCTCTCCTCTCCTGATGAGGCACTGCCCTCAGCTTTTGCGTCTCCTGGGTCCCTCGCTGGTCACTTAGGCTCAGACTCTGCTTGTTCCTCCACTGCATCCCAGCCTGCCAAGGCAGGGACGCCCCGGGCCTGGATCCTTGCTCCTCTTCTCTCCACAGATGCCCCCTGGATGACCCATGCCATTTCAGGCATAAAACATCATGGAGGGACCAATCAGGCACAAGTCCACAGGCACAAGTCCACCTCTCCTGGGTCTCTCTATCCAACTGTGTGCTCACTGCTCTGCCTGAATGGCACGGCGTCCCACCTTGGCTGCCCTCGATGCAAGTGCTGGACACAACTTCGTCCTTCCTGCTAATCGGGCCTAGAGCCCCGCAGTCACCTCACCTCCCCTGTCCCACAAGTACTTCCTCCACTCTGTTTGAAGGTCCTACCTTCAAAATGGATCCTGAATCTGACCCTCTCATGATGTCCTCGGGACCACCTCTCACCTGGGTCCAGGTAGAGCCTCCTCACCGGTCTCTGCTTCCCCACTGGATCCCCTGAGAGACTATTCTTTTTCTTTTTTTTTTGAGATGGAGTCTCACTCAGTCGCCCAAGCTGGAGTGCAGTGGCGCGATCTCGGCTCACTGCAAGCTCCGCCTCCCGGGTTCACGCCATTCTCCTGCCTCAGCCTCCCAAGTAGCTGGGATTACAGGTGCGAGCCACCACACCTGGCTATTTTTTTTGTATTTTTAGTAGAGACGGGGTTTCACCGTGTTAGCCAGGAGGGTCTCCATCTCCTGACCTTGTGATCCACCTGTCTCGGCCTCCCAAAGTGCTGGGATTACAGGCATGAGACACTGCGCCCGGCCGAGAGACTATTCTCTACCCAGACACCAGAGCGATTTGGCGAGAACCTAACTCGGCCCAGGTCCCTCCCCTGCTCAAGACAAGAAGCACCGGCATGTCCCACCTCTGCTTAAGACAAGAAGCACCGGCATGTCCCACCTCTGCTTAAGACAAGAAGCACCGGCATGTCCCACCTCTGCTTAAGACAAGAAGCACCGGCATGTCCCACCTCTGCTTAAGACAAGAAGCACCGGCATGTCCCACCTCTGCTTAAGACAAGAAGCACCGGCATGTCCCACCTCTGCTTAAGACAAGAAGCACCGGCATGTCCCACCTCTGCTTAAGACAAGAAGCACCGGCATGTCCCACCTCTGCTTAAGACAAGAAGCACCGGCATGTCCCACCTCTGCTTAAGACAAGAAGCACCGGCATGTCCCACCTCTGCTTAAGACAAGAAGCACCGGCATGTCCCACCTCTGCTTAAGACAAGAAGCACCGGCATGTCCCACCTCTGCTTAAGACAAGAAGCACCGGCATGTCCCACCTCTGCTTAAGACAAGAAGCACCGGCATGTCCCACCTCTGCTTAAGACAAGAAGCACCGGCATGTCCCACCTCTGCTTAAGACAAGAAGCACCGGCATGTCCCACCTCTGCTTAAGACAAGAAGCACCGGCATGTCCCACCTCTGCTTAAGACAAGAAGCACCGGCATGTCCCACCTCTGCTTAAGACAAGAAGCACCGGCATGTCCCACCTCTGCTTAAGACAAGAAGCACCGGCATGTCCCACCTCTGCTTAAGACAAGAAGCACTGGCATGTCCCACCTCTGCTTAAGACAAGAAGCACCGGCATGTCCCACCTCTGCTTAAGACAAGAAGCACTGGCTCCCACTCAGAGCAAAAGCTCTTAGGACGCCACAGGACCACAAATGACCTGCTCCTCACCTCCTGGAACTCAGCCCCTGACGCTCTCCCTTGCTCGCTCTGCTCCGGCCACACTGGCCCCGGGTTGTCCTCCACCTTAAAGCCTTCGTGCTGGGACTCCTCTGCCCGGATTGCTCCTCATCCACGGCTCACACCCTCATCTTTCCTTTAACATCACCTTCTTAATAAGGCCAACCTTGACGGCCCTATTGAACACTGGCAACCCCCAACTGCATGTATGTATGCACACACGTGTACACATACACACATGAAAAGACACGATCACAAACACATGCACACACTCGTGCACTCATAAGCACACAAGCACACGTACACATGCACCCACTCATGCACACATGAACTCACATGCACACACTCACCCTCGCACACATGCGGGTACACTACGTGCACAATCACACACATACATGCAATCACACACACACACATGTGCACACACTATGTATGCACAAACATGCATGCACATTTGCATGTGCAGACACACACATGCACACGCACGTGTGCACACACACATGCACACGCACGTGTGCACACACATTCACTCCTGACCTCTGCTTCATGCCCCCTTCCTTGATCTGCTGAGCATGCCATCTCATTTTCTCAGGTATGAAGTACACACAGGACGGCCAGCTCTGGGGACACAGCCATTGGTGTGCACTCACTGTGTTCCAAGCCCAGGACAGAGCAGGGCACAGAGCATGTATTTGGTTACCGTTGGCTGAATAAGTCTGTTGGATCTGGACAGCAATTCAATTCTTGCAGCCTCATTTAGAATTATTGCTAAAACCATTTCTAACGCTGAAATGTGTCATTAGCTCCACTGTGCTTCTAACCTGAGGAGAACTGCCCTGTGACTGGTGAGTCGTTAACATTCTGCATAGATGAAAAGTTGACAGTCACCACATACTCCAGATCATGTTGTTTAAGAAATACAACTTTTTTTTCTCATTCCACTACAAATTACTCTGTAAAAGGAAATAGACATGAAGCAGGTCAGTATCTGAGAGGCCGTTAGCATCGTCTCTGCAGGGGCCCTCGTGGCGGCCCACAGTGAGTGAGGTCAATGGGAGTCGGGTGCAGTTCAGGGTTAAGAACCTCAAGAGAACGGTCAAGCAAAGGGAGCAACCAGAAGTCAGGATCAGCCCCGTGGGGTGGGAAAAAAGAGGGCAGGGTGTGGGCTGAGGTAGGTCAGCCGACAGCACTGAGGTTGGGGACAGGCAGACATGGGGGCGAAGCTGGGCAGGGCAGGCAGGGTCACAGGTGAGCCATCATCTGGAACAGAACGGGGCCGGGCAGGCAGGTCACCAGCAGGGGTAGACGAGAGTACCTGGGAGTGTCTCCTTCTCCCGGCCTGGGGCCGCCTGTCCTGCCAGCCCACCTGCTCCCCGAGGGTGACACACTGTCCATCTACCAAAAAGCAAGGGAGAAGTATCACGTTACCTGACGAACTTGGCAGGACCCATGCCAGGCACGCCGCCCACACCCTGCGTGACCGTCCCCATCCCTCACCCATCTGACTGTGGGGGGTTCACAGGACACCTTGTTACTTGAATTCAGTACTGCATCCTCCAGAAATGGTCAGACATGATTCTACAGGTCACAGCATGTCCCAGTAAGGAGACACCAGCTGTTCCTGGCTATGCCCTCCTGTCAGCTCCTGACAACTGGTGCCCACCTTGCAACTGTAGGTGCCCCCATCTTCCCCCGTAGGTCTCCCCAGTCTCTCCCCGCCTTTGCTATAGTCTGCTAAAAAGTTACCCTTTACTTGCAGGTAGCATTACCTGAGCTATACCTCAAAGCCTGATCTCTTTAGTAAGGCTTTCAACTTTTCCTGTTGCAACAGTCCACATCCTCAGTTATAGCAGAAATACCTTTTTAAAAATCTGGTAACACATTTGTGAAGCGTCAAAGGTGCCTGGCATGCTACAGACCCCAACCAAACTCTACTGTCTAGTGGAGCAAAGTGATGGAGAAGCAAGGCCCTACCCTGTGGACAGCCATTAGCCCTAGCCTGGGATGTCCCCCACTGCTGTGTGGGCAGGAATGCCAGTGACCACCAGGGCCCAAGCAAGGGGACTTGCTTTGTTCCCTAGAGGCCCCACCATATAATTTAGGCAGCAAGGAAACACTTCCAAAAAACTCGGATGAGGCCAGGCACAGTGGCTTACACCTGTAATCCCAGCACTGTGGGGGGCTAGGGTGGAAGGATCACTTGAGCCACGGCTGGTCTGGAGTTTGAGACCAGCATGGGCAACACAGGGAGACCTAGTCTCTATTAAAAAAAAAAAAAAATTAGCCAGGTGTGGTGACACGCGCCTGTAGTCCCAGCTACTCAGGAGGCTGGGGTGGAAGGATCACTTGGGCCCAGGAAGTTGAGGATGCAGTGAGCTATGATCACGCCATTGCACTCCAGCCTGGGCAACAGAGCAAGACCCTGTCTCAAACAAAACGAAACTCAGATGAAACGTCAAGATCCAGCTGTTATCCTAATGAATTACGTTCCAGAAACAGGCACTGATTATGAACACATGCAAAATCTTAAAAAGGAGGCGAAACTATTTTCAAGCATTTTATGATTTCCAAGAACGTTCAGGTTTATTACAATATACCTAGTATTTACCAGATTAAAAAGCAGGCACTATTATGATTTTTATAGATGAGGATCAGGCTCAGAGAGGGAAGCAGTTGGGATGGGTCAACAGCTGGAAATTCTTTGTGCAGAGTTGCAGCACAGGCCCTTTCCATCCTAGCAGGCTGCATGCTGCTAGGGGACCCATGGACTCTCATAGAAGGAGGCAGGAGACAGGTTCTAATAATTCCTTCAGAGGGTGTGGGTGAATTCAGGACACACTGCTATTTACAGCATTTTAATGACTATTATTCTGTGTTCCTAGGAGCAGTCATGGTGCCAGAACATTCCTGCTGTGCAGGCACCCCCAAGTTGCAGGTGAATTACTTCACATCATGTCTCAGGTTTCCCAATTACTAAACAACAGGAACATACCATGAGTTGGAACGAACGTAGCAATATATGTAATTCTCTTACTAACAATAATAACTTAAAATTATTTGTGACTTAGGTGGTTTTCATAACTCTTCAAAATGATACTTAAGACCAGGCGTGGTGCCTCACACCTATAATCCCAGCACTTTGGGGGCCAAAGCAGGCAGATTACCCAAGATCAGGAGTTTGAGACCAGCCTGGGCAACGTGGTGAAACCCCATCTCTACTAAAAATACAAAAATTAGCCAGGCACATTGGTGGGCGCCTATAATCCCAGCTACTCGGGAGGCTGAGGCAGGAGAATCGCTTGAACCCAGGAGGTAGAGGCTGCAATGAGCTGAGATTGTGCCATTGCACTCCAGCCTGGGCGACAAGAGCAAAACTCCATCTCAAACAGAAAAAAAAAAGATACTTAAATATAAAGAGTAAAAATGTCAACAATGGACAACAAGACTCTCTCCTGTTATGCAGAGCTCACTGTCACTATTAACATTCCCTGGTGGTCCATCCAGGAATTTTCTACACAGGTAGGAGTGAAATGTTCATGCCTTTTCTATACCTGCCATGTTATTCTTTACAATCAAAACACCTTAAATTTTTTTTGAATCAGCACATTCAGAGCTACCTTGGCACAAAAAGTGAAATATTGTACATTTTTTATTTCAGAGGTGTTAGCCAGAATCTTCTCCACACTGGACTCTGCAAATTACATCCCTGTCAAGGTAGACAAGGGGCTCTTTCACACCACTGCTTACACTATTCACTCTCCAATGTTTTAACCTTTGACAAATTGAAAAGCACAAAAATGTTACCTCATCATTTTACTGTTTTAAAACTATAAAACTGCAACCATTTTCAGTGAGTCTGAGTTCTTTTCTATGCTCACTGAATTCCGTGCTTTGTGTGTGTGAAAGTCCTGCTCACGGCCTGGTCCAGGAAGGAGAATAACTGATGGCTCCCCAAGGGTGAGGAGGAAACTGCCATCTTCACACCCTCACCACTGCTGGCGTGAGTAGGTTATCCAGCTGGTTTTGGTTCTTTTACTGGTAATCACTGAACTATGTTCTTAAATCCCTACTAGCTCATCAGTTGGCCCCAAGAGCACAAGGCCATCTTTCCAGCCCTGGCCTCTGCAGCTCAGGCCGTGCACTGACCTCCTCCATCACCATGGCTACCTTGTGAAGCTTGCAACGTTAAAATCCCGTCCTCACCCTAACTTCTCACTCCGCTGTGCGCTGTGCCTCTGGGAGGCCATCGCCACTCTCTGTGACCTTCCCCCCTTCTCCATTCCTCTTTTGGCCTCTGGTTCTATCTCCAGGAGCTCTTTCAACCATGCTTGTGAGAATCACTTTTCCCAAGTTCTTACAGGTTGCAAATGTACTGTTGAGAATATCATTTCTTTCTCTAAAGATTTTTGTATACTTTGCTACACTTTTTTCTACCATGAAAATTGTGGTGAAAACAACTTGGACCAGCCTGATCATCCCTGATACATAACACAGACATCAATAGAAAAATGGCTGAAAACCAAGAAAAGCACTTCATGAAAGATGAGCTCCAAATGGCCAATCGCACATGGAAAGATGCTCAGCCTCATTAGTGACGGATTGTAAATTAAGATTTACAAATTAAAACCAAAACCATATTTCTGCAATATTACTCCATATAGTTTATTTAGCATATTTTTGGGCAAAAATGTCATTATCTGGGCGAGAAAGGGGGAAGATGTTGCTTTCCGAAACTTGGTATAGCTTTTGAAGAGCAATTATGGAGGAAAGTGGTTGCCTGAATGGTCATTATATGAGATCAGTCTGTATTTTGCTAGTGGGAGTACAAACTAGATGAGAAAGCCAGAATGGCAACAGTCAGCAAAGCTGAAGCTCCGTGTAACCTGCGACACAGCAGTTCCACTCAGTAACATGCCTCACAGAGAAGTGTATGCTGTGCCCACCACGAGATTGTGCTGTATGCCAGCTGGGCTCCTCGGAGAGCAATGGACCATTTTAAAATCTGGTTGCTTTTAAGATTGTTTTTGTCTTTGGTTTGCAACAAATAATGATATGCCCAGATGTGAAAAGTTTGCTTGCTTGTTTGCTTGCTTTTTTAATTTGTTCATTTCAGGGTAGGCTGTTTCATGAATTTGAATATAAATGTCTTTTGATGCTTTAGAAAAATCTCTGGTCTTTATGTCTTCAAATATTTTTCTGATCCCCTACTTCCTGGGATGCTCATTACATGACATTTGACCGTTGACTCCATCCTGCAGGCCTCTTGCATTCTACCTTGAATGACTCCATCCTTTTTTCTGTTGTGCTTCAACACAGACTGACTGCACTGAACTGCCTCCCAATGCACTGTGCCTGTTTTCTACTGTGTTCAGTCTTCTGTTAGGCACGTCTAGTAAATTATTAATTTCAGATCCTATATGTTTCAATTCTAAAATGTCCATTTGATTCTTATTATAGATGATTCCACTTGAAATTCTCCATCTTTTCATATATTTTTCTGTCTCTCTTTTTTAAAAAACATACTAATCTTAGTTATTTCAAAGTTCTTATCTGGTAATGCAATTATACAAATCATCTCTGGGTCTATTTCTCACATTTTTATCTCGTCTTTCACTTACTGTTCTTGTTTTAGCACGCTTCAAAATTTTTTACTGAGTACTGAACATCATGGTTAAAAAATAATTGAGACTATGGACAATGTTATCTTGCTCCAAAAAGGAATGCTGCTTTCTTTTGGGGAAAAAAAAATCAGCTTTGAGATATATAATGGAATACTGAATGAACTATTGATACACATAACGGCACTGATGAATCTTGAGAGTTATGATGAGTAAGAATAGCCAGACCAAAAATCGTAAGTATACATATTGTGCATTTCCATTTATATAAACTTTCAGTGAAAGTAAATTCTGTAGTGTCAGAAGGCAAGTGAGTGGTTGCCAGGTAACTGACATATAATAAAATGTACATATTGTAAATATGCAAATTGAAATGTTTTAACATATGTACACACCTATATGTATACACTTCACTCAGTATTCCATTATATAGATGTACAACAATTTGTATAGCCATTCAAGTATGGATGGACATTTGCAATATGAACAAATTGCTACAGATGTTCCTGCTCAAAGGTGTATGGAAATATGCTTTCACTACTCTTGGGTAAATACCTTCTAGTGGGATGTTGGTAGGTACGTATTTAATAAGCTCTTGGTTTGATTGCCAAAATGTTTCCAAAGTAACTGTACCATTTCCCATTCCCACCAACAGTATATGAAAGATGCTTCCCATCCTTGCCCATACTTAGTATGGTCAGTTACACCGAGTGGTTTCTCATCGTGGTTCTCATTCACATTTCCTTGATGACAATGACGCTGAGCATCTATTTATGTACTTATGTGCCAGTCACATGTCTTCGTTTGTGAAATGGATGTTCAAATCTTTCAGCCATTTTTGTTTTTTCTTTATTTCCTTAGTACTGCATTTTAAGAGTTCTTTACACATGTTAGATACATTAGATATGTGATTTGCAAATGTTTTTCCCAGTCTGTGGCTTGTTTTTCCATTCTCTTACCCATGTAAGAGAATGTAGTGAATTTTTATAATATTATGTTGCCTCAGAATCCATTCTGAATATAGGTTGGACTTTCTTATACCAGGAGCAGGGCATGGTCATCCTTGACAAACTTTCCAGTTCTCTACCTCCTCCCGGGTCCTCAAGGTGGTTGATCAGATATCTGCCTTACACCACAGCCTCCTGGTGATCACCTTCCTGTGGGACAGCTAGACACAACTTACTTGATTCCCCCACTTACCCCCACAGCCCAAATGACTGCCCAGATGTACCCCACTGACACCTTCTCAGTCAGTGTGATCCCACGGAGCTTGTGGCTGCTTGATCTAAACCCACGAACTAAAATTCCCTGCAGGAAACCAGCTTGAGTAACGCCCTAGACTCCAATAAAAGTGTTGGCGCATCGGTCCCTGGCTCTCTCTCTCTCTTGCTCCCCACCTGCTGGTTGAGTGCACACGTACCACATGGCTTCCCACTGCCTACTGACCCTGCATGGCTGTCCTCTTCTCTCTGAGATCATATTACTTAATACAAATGCTTCCATTGCTTCATGCTCTGCTGTGCTGTCTCCTGTGTGTTTCACCTGAGCCACACACCCAGACCCAACTCTCCTGTCCTGATCAGGCCTCTCTTAGAGAGTGGCCACCCTGGTAAGAATAAACTAGACACAGTCAGACAAGGGCCACAAGGACATCAGCCAGCATAAACAAGTTTCACGTGAAAGGGACACCTCGTCACAGGTTGGACCAGGTGCCTAAGTAGGCATTAGACTGCCTGTCAGGATAAAGAAGAATCCCATTAAAGCACACTGTAAACATCTATGACCTTGGAGCCCCATCAGATCATAACTAGAATTTATAACCTCTTTCCAGAGAGAGACTTCAATATCAAATCAGAGGAAAAAATCACAACAGTGTATCTTGAAGAGCAGAAATTTTTTAATTTTATGAAGCCCAGTGTATAAATGTGTGTATTTTGAGACGAATGCTTTGAAAGTCATAACTAGGAAAACACTGCCTCACGCAAGATCACACGGTCACAAAGAACGCCTCACGTTTTCTCCAAGAAATTATATATTTTTGAGTTTTAGAGATCGAAATTCCTGATCTACTGTAATTTTTATAAATGACAAAAAGTATAGGATTTTTTTTTTCACATGGATATACAATTATTCCAGGACCATTTGTTTAAAAAGCTATGCCTTTTCCCACTAAATTGTCTGGGCACTGTTGTTGAAAATTAATTGGCCATGTTTGTGCAGGCCTACTTCCAGACTTTCTATTCTGATCCACTGATCTACTTGTCTATCTTAACAGCAATACCACACTGCATTGACTATTGCAGCCTATAATAAGTCATAAAACCAAGTACTGTTATAGCCAAATGTCTATGAAAAGCCTTCTGGGACTCTGATTGGGAGTTCATTGATTCTATAGATCAACGTGGGGAGAATTAACATCTTAACAATATTGAGTCATCTTAACAACGAACATGGTATATCTCTCAATGTATTTATCTTCAACAATTTCTGTTGGCAATATTTTGTAGTTTTACGTGTTCAAGTGTTGAACATCTCTTGTCCAACTTAGATTTCTAATGTTATTAAAAATAATATTTTTTTCATGGAGAGGAGCTTCAAGATGGACGACGAGATGCAATTTATGCCCACCTCCTCCACTTTGAAGAACCAAAAGAATGTACGGTCACTTTTTGAATACATTACCCAAGAGAGAATGTGAATTCAACAGAGAAGTAACAGGAAATACCAAAAGTGAGTTAAGGAAAAGGAAGAGGGGGAGCCTGCCTGGCTGGGATTGGTCGGGAGCCAAGAGTGACTTCCCAACACAAGGAAAGGCTGAGTGAGAAACTTCCAGTGGCCCACATCCCCAACCATGAAATCATGCAATTCTGGCCATGGGAGACTCCCTCAACCCTCCCCAGCCCTGAAAATAACATCAGGAGATGCCAGGAGACTGTGGGACAGAGCTGCTTCAGGGAGGGAGCTCATGCTGGGTCCTACAACTCCCTGAGACCTCAGTGGCTACAGCAAGGCACCATTTTCAAACCTAGCCTTTGGCAGACTGCGTGATGTCCTAGGGCCCAACAGCTACTGAGGCATTATGGAAACTCAGGCTGTCGCTGCTGGGACTGGGGAACAAGCTGGGAGTGCTCCCACAGCTGAGGATAAGAACCAAGTGAGGCACAGCCTACTGCCACCAGGGCTGGGGGGCAAGCCCTGTGGGGACTGGGAGCTGAGAGGGGTGTGCATTCCCTATCCATCAACCCAGGCTTTGGCCACCAAGGATGGACCCACCTGCTCCAGTGGCAGGGATCAGTGCAGCTGCTCCCACTCTTCACCCAGCACTCCACCTGGGGCCTGAGGATCGACCCACCCCTGCCAACCAAAGCTGGTACCTGCCCTCACTACTGGGGGGTCTTGCTTGAACACAAGCCCACCCAGCCCAATTTCACCCTCTTACCCTATTCCAAGACAGAGCATGTAGCCCAGGGTCCCGGGCATTGCCCAACCCAATCCACCATTGTGGGTGCCTTAGCACTCCTTCCAGGGGCTTGAGTTTGGGTCTCATCTCCCAGCTGCTATCACCTCAGCTGGCACCTACCTGCAAGTACCACCTGTGGATCTGACGACTGGCCCTCCCTGCTCATCACAGCCACCACCAACATAAATGTACATTGCCTAGGACCCAGAGTATCATCCCACCACTGCTATTGTCATCGCCCATGCCAGTTTCCCAGGGGCCCAAGAACCCACCCACCAGCTTGGTCCACTGCTGTTATTACCAGTATCCAAGCAAGACACATGGAGGCCCAATAAGCGGCCTACTGGTAACCACCAGCATAGGTGCCAGGATATGCCACCCTGGGACATAAAGATGGGCACACTCAATCCAATGCTGCCTCTAGTGGGGCCTTAAGTCTGGCTCACCTGGCATCCCAGTCCCCAGCACAACTTCAGCACAGCTCCACTACTAACTGCACCCTAACCTACTGAAGAAATCACAGACACCACCAATGCTGTTTACAGACAAAGATATCATACAGAGACTTCACTACTGCATGCACCCAGAATCAAACCCAGAATATCCCAACCAACATGACAGATTCATCTTCAGGAAAAAGTCCTCCCTATGAAGTGAATTCAAAAATAGGAAGAAGCAACTATTATACTAGAAGTGCAGACATCAAAGTATGAACACAAGAAACATGAGAGAGCTAAAAAAAAAAAAAAGGCCCTCCCCAAAGGAACACAATAATTCTCCATCAATAATAGATCTTAATCAAAAAGAAATTTTTGAAATCCCAAATAAAGAATTCAAAATATTGATTTTAAGGAAGCTCAGTGAGATACAAGAGAATTCTGAAAAATAATACAAAGAAATCAGAAAAAGAATTCATGATATAAATGGGAAATTTATGAAAGGGACAAATACTTAAAAAAAAACAAATTCTAGAACTGAAGATTCATTGAAGGAGATACAAAATACATTTGAAAGCTTCAACAATAGGCTAAATCAGGCAGAAGAAAGAATCTCTGTACTTGAAGACAAGTCTTTAGAAATAATCCAGTCAGATAAAAATAAAGATAAAAAAGAATATGGAAATCCTTCATGACATTTGGAACAACATAAAGTGATAGAATATTCTAAATATCAGTATCCCCAAGGGTGAAGAGATAAAGGCAGAACTAGAAAACCTATTTAATGAAATAATAGATGAAAACTTTTCAAGTCTAGCAGAAGATTTAGACATTTAGATAAAGAATGTTCAGTGATTCCCAGGCAGACGCAATGCAAAAAAGGTCTTCTCTGTAGCATATTATGTCAAAATCTCTAAAGCCAAAGATAAAGAGCAAATCCTAAAAACATCAAGAGAAAAGCATCTAGTCATCTATAAAGGAAATCCCTTCAGACTGACAGCAAATTTCTGGGCAGAAACCTTACAGGCCAGAAGAGAATGGGATGATATATTCACAGTAATGGGGGAAAAAACCAAAAAACAAAAAAACCTGCCATCCAAGAAGACTATATCCAGCAAAATTATGCTTTGTAAATAAAGTCCTTTCAAGACAAGCAAATGCTGAGGGAATTTGTTACCACTACATCATCCCTACACGAAATGCTCAAGGGAGTCCTAAACCTGGAAGTACAAAGATGACATTTACCAACATGAAAATACATGAAAACATAACTCAGTGGTAAAGCATCACACAAAGAAGGAAGAGAAATGGCTTAAATGGTAGCACTAGAAAAATCCACCCAAATTAATAAGAGAAAAAGAAACAAAGAATACATAAAGCAAGAAAACAACCAAACGACAGAAACAAACCTGTCGTATAACCGCCTCAAATGCAAACAGGTTAAACGCTCCAGAAACAGAATGGCTGAATATATTTTAAAAACATGATCCAACTAAATGCTGCTTACGAGAAACTAGCCTTGTCAGTAAAGACACATATGAACTGAAATTAAAGGGATGGAAAAAAATATTTTGTACAAATTGGAAACCAAAAGTGACCAGAAGCTATAGTTATATCAGATAAAATACACTTTAAGTCAAGAAAGGTAAAAGACAAAGAAAGTCATTAAATAATGATAAATGGATCAATCCAGGAAGAGGATATAACAATTCTAAATATATATATATACCCAACACCAGAGCATCAAGATTCATAAAGAAAACATTACTAGATCTAAAGAGGGAGACAGACAGAGAGAGAGAGAGAGAGAGAAAGAGAGACTCAAGTACAAAAACAGTGGGAGAGAGAGAGAGAGAGACTCAAGTACAAAAACAGTGGGGGACTTCAACACCCCACTCTCAGAGAGTGATTTTCACTCTAGAGAGAAAATCAACAAAGAAACATTAGATTTAAATTGGACTTCAGACCAAACAGACCTAACAGACATTTACAGAACACTCTACCCAACAACTTCAGAATATTCATTTTCATCAGCACATGAAAGGAACATTCTCCAGGACAGACTACAAAACAAGTCTCAACAAATTTTTAAAAATCATATATCAACTATCTTCTTAGACCACAACAGAATAAAACCAGAAATCAATGCCAACAGGAACTTTGGAAACTACACAAATAGATGGAAATTCAGTATGTTCCTGGGTCAATAAAGAAAAAATGAAAATAAAAAAAATCCTTGAAACAAATGAAAATAACACAACATACCAAAACCTGTGTGATACAGCAAAAGCAGAGCTAAGAGGGAATTTTATAGCAATAAATGCCTACCTGAAAAAAGCAGACAGCTTACAAATTAACAGTCTAATAATGCATCTCAAGGAACTGGAAGTGCAAAAACAAACTGAACCCCAAATTAGCAGAAGAGAAGAAATAATAAAAATCAGAGGAGAACTAAATGGCATACAGACCAGAAAAATAATACAAAGGATGAATGAAACAAAAACTTGGCTTTTCAAAAAGATAAACAAAATTGATAAGCCACTAGCTAGACTAACCAAGAAAAGAAGAAGGCTGGGCACAGTGGTTCATGCCTATAATCCCAGCACTTTGAGAGCTGCAGTGTGGGAAGACTGCTTGAGGCCAGGAGTTCAAGACCAGTCTGGGCAACATAGCAAGATCTTATCTCTAAAGAAAAATTTAAAAAGTTAGCCAGGAGTGGTGGTACCCATCTGTAGTCCTAGCTACTTGGGAAGCTGAGGCTGGTGGACTGCTTGACCTAGGGGTTTGAGGCTGCAGTGAGCTGTGATCATGCCACTGCACTCCAGCCTGGGCAACACAGTGAGACCCTGTTTCTAAAAATGTTTTTAAATAAAAAAGAAGAGAGAAGAACCAAAGAAAACAAAATCAGAAATGAATAAGGAGGCATTAATTAAACTGATACCACAGAAATACAAAAGATCATCAAAGACTATTATAAAAAAAAAAAGCTATATACTCACAAACTAGAAAACCTGGAAGAAATGGATAAACTCCTGGAAGTATACAACCTGCCAAGACTGAGTCAGGAGGAAATAAAAATCCTGAACAGACTAATAAGGAATAGTGAGACTGAATCAGTAGTAAAAGTCTCCCAATACAGAAAAGTCCAGGTCCAGGTGAATTCACAGCAGAATTCTACCAAAAGTACAAAGAAAAACTAATACTAATCCTCCAGAAACTACTCCAAAATATCAAAGAGAAGGGAAATCTTCCTAATTCATTCTACGAGGGCAGCATTACCCTGATACCAAAACCAGACAAGAATACAACAAAATAAAACTACAGGCCAATATCCCTGATGAACACAGACACAATAATGCTAAACAAAATGTTAGCAAACCAAATCCAACAGCACATCAGAAAAATAATACACCATAATCAAGTGAGATTTATACCAGGAATACAAGTATGGTTTAACATACAGAAATCAATAAATATGATATATCACATAACAGAGTGAGTGATAAAAACCGTATGGCCATCTCAATAAATGCAAAAATGCATTTGATAAAATTCAACATCTCCTCATGATAAAAACTCTCAACAAACTAAGCATAGTGGTAACATACCTCAAAATAATGAAGCCATATATGACAAAGCCACAACCAACATAATACTAGAGAAAAGCTAAGAGTGTTCTCTCTAAGAATTAGAAGAAGATAAAGATACGTACTTTCACCACTCCTATTCAACATAATACTGGAAGTCCTAGCCAGAGCAGCCAGGAAAGAGAAATAAATAAAAGGAAACCAAGTTGAAAAAGAGGAAGTCAAATTGTCCTTCTTTGCTGATGATATAATTTTATCCAGAAAAAACTAAAGTCTCCACCAAAAAGACTTTTTTTTTCTTTTTTTTTTTTTTTTTGAGATGGAGTCTTGCTCTGTCGCCAGGCTGGAGTGCAGTGGCACAATCTCGGTTCACAGGTTCAAGGGACTCTCCTGCCTCAGCCTCCTGAGTAGCTGGGATTACAGGCACGCACCACCACGCCCAGCTAATTTTGGCATTTTTTTTTTAGTAGATATGGAGTTTCACCATGTTGGCCAGGATGATCTCAATCTCTTGACCTTGTGATCTGCTCACTTCAGCTTCCCAAAGTGCTAGGATTATAGGTGTGCGCCACCACGCCCGGCCCCATAAAACTTTTAGATGCGATAAATGAATTCAGTAAGTTGCAGGATACAAAATCAACATACAAAATCAGCAGCATTTCCACACACCAATAGTGATCTAGTCAAGAAAGAAATCAAGAAGACAATCACATTTACAATAGCTACACAAAATACCTAGGAATAAATTTAACCAAGGAAAGGAAAGATTTCTATAAGGAAAACTACAAAGTGCTGATGAAAGAAATTGAAGATGACACAAATGGAAAAGCATCCCATGTTCGTGGATACAAAGAATTAATATCATTAAAATGACCATATTGCCAAAAGCAATCTACAGATTCAATGCAAGCCCTATCAAAATACCAACCTCATTCACAGAATTAGAAAAAATTCTAAAATCCATATGGAACCAAAAAAGGGCACAAATAGCTAAAGCAATCCTGAGCAAAAAGAACAAAGCTGGAGGCATTACATTATCTGACTTCAAAATATATAACAAGGGTACAGTAACCAGAACAGTATGGCACTTATATAAAAATAGACACAGAGATCACTGGAGCAGAATAGAGAACCCAGAAATAAAACCACAAAGCTTCTGGTTTAATAGTCCCATTAAAAAGTGAACAAAGGACATGAATAGACATTTCTTAAAAGAAGACACACAAACAGCCAAGAAGTATGTGAAAAAATGTTCAACATAATCTTCAACAAAGCTGACAAGAACTTACACTGGGGGAAAAGGACACCCTCTTCAATAAATGCTGGTGGAAAAAATTGGATAGCCACATGCAGAAGAATAAAATTCGACCTTATCTCTCACCATACACAAAAATCAATTCAAAATGGATTAAATACTTAAAATGTAAGACCTGAAACTATAAAACTACTTAACTGTAAGACCTGAAACTATAAAAATACTTAAATGTAAGACCTGGAACTATAAAAATACTAGAAGAAAACCTAGGGAAAACTCTCCCGGACATTGGTCTGGGCAAAGAATTTATGACTAAGACCACAAAAGCATAGGCAACAAAAACAAAAATAGACAAATGGAACTATATTAAATTAAAAAGCTTCTGCACAGCAAAGAAAACAATCAGCAGAGTGAAAAGACAACCTGTTGAATAGGGAGAAAATATTTGCAAATTATTCTTCTGACAGAGGACTAACATCCAGAATATAAAGGGAACTCAATCAAAAGGGAAAAAAACAAATAGTCCCACTAAAAAGTGAACAAAGGACCTTAATAGACATTTCTTAAAAGAAGACACACAAACAGCCAAGAAGTATGCGAAAAAAATGTTCAACATAATTAATCACCAGAGAAATGCAAATCAAAACCACAATGAGATGTCATCTTGAACCATTCAGAATGGCTGTTATTAAAAATAGAATCGCCATAATCCAAAAATAACAGGTGTTGGTGAGGATGCAGGAAAAAGAAAATACTTATATATCATTGGTGGGAATGTAAACGAGTACAGCCACTATGGAAAACAGTACAGAGATTTTTCAAAAAAACTAAAAATAAAATTACCATTAAATCAAGCAATCCCACTACTGGGTATCCACCCAAAGGAAATAAAATCAGTATATCAAACTAGTACCTGCACTCCCATGTTTATTGCAGTACTATTCACAATAATAAGATATGGAATCAACCTAAGTATTGATCAAAGGGTGAATGGATAGAGAAGATGTAGTATATACACACAAAGGAATACTATGCAGCCTTAAAAAAGAATAAAACCATGTCAGTTGCAGCAACATGGATGGAACTCAAAGTCATTACCTTAAGTGAAATAAGCCAGGCACAAAAAGACAAATATCTTATGTTCTCACCTATATGTGGAAGCTAAAAAATTTGATCACATGGAGGTACACAATGGAAAGATAAATACTAGAGACTAGGAAGGGTGAATGGGGGTTAGAGGAGAGGATGAAGAGGAAAGGAAGTGGATTACAAACCTTCAGTAAGATAGATGGAATAAACCCAATAATATCAGAGTAGGGTGAATGTATTTAACAAAACTATATTGTATTCAGGTGATGGACACCTTAAATATCCTGACCTGATCACTACATATTATATACATGTAACAAAATTTCACGTGTCCCATAAATTTGTATAATTAAATAGGTTAACAAAAAACTAATAATTTACTTTAATATTTAATTATTTGTTGCTGGTATACAGATATAAAATTGATTTTTGTATGCTGATCTTACATCCTGCAGCCTTGATAAACTTACTCATTAGTTCAGGAGCTTTGTTTTGATTCTGTAGTAGGTACTACAGGGTCAAACATGCTGACTGAGAGGAAAGACAGTTTTACTTCTTCTTTTTCAATTCCAATGCCTCTTTCTTGACTACTGAACTTGCTAGAACCTCCAGTAAAATACTGAATAGAAGAGATGAGAGCAGGTTTCCTTGCCTTACTCCTCATCTTAGGGGAAAGTATTCAGTCTTGCGCCATCAAATACGAGGTTAGCTCTAGATTTTTCATAAATACCATGCATCTGAGGAAGATTCCTTCTATTATCAGTTTCCTGAACGTTTGTATCTGAAAGGAGTGTTGCATTTTGTCAAATGATCTCACTGCATATTCTAAAATGACACTGTTTTTCGTTTTTAGTTTGTTAAGACAGTGAAATATACTGATTAATTTTAGACAAAATGATGCTCTGAAAATGCTCAAAGCTTACATTTAGCTTTCAGTCACCCACCACACTAAACTGCTAATTAATGCTAAATGTTTGGTCAACCGAAATCTCTAAGTCTTTATTGAACACCCACCATGTGCTTCAAACAGAACTTTAGTGAACTCATCATGAACATGTGTCCCATGGGACCCCGTGTGGAATATTAATTAGCCCACTGTCTAGTCTCAAAATACATAATCTACTGGACATAAACATGCAAAAAAACTTAATGTTACAATATTCAAATCCTGATTCAAGGCAACAAGAGCAGCTGGATCATAAAGCACCAACAATTCTATCAATGGACAGCAATGCAGACCCCTGGCTGAGCCAGGGGGAAGAGCAGGCCTTCCGGCCAGGACATGAGGACTGGCCAAGGGAGACAGGTGACTCAGGCACACATGTTTACACTCCATCTTTCCCAAATTTCCACTGAATTGATTGAAGAAATCAGGAAAACAAACCACTGGAAAGGACAGATGCAGGGCCCTCCGCAAGCTCCCATGTGACGGCATGGGCAGCTGGTTCTAGAGGCCCCTCTCCTGCCCTTCCTGAAAAGCAGTGTGCCATGGAGGCAATGGGTGAGCGAGATGCCGGGGATACATGGCTGCAGAGGCTGGCCCCAGCCACACAGGGTGCCACATGGGACCAGAGGCCACCAAGCCCCCTTTCAGCACCCCACAAGGCTGGGGGGGGACCCAGAACTGGTGTGAGGCACAGCCCAAGTGAACTTTCACCCAGCTCAGGGTCCGAATAACCTTAAAGGAGATCCCGGTGAAAAATGAGGGCTCACAGCAGAAAATGTCCATACATGCACGCTGGGAAGAAGGCAAGACCAGCACTGACTTCTCCTTCAGGGAGCAGCAAACAGAAAGAAAGAAACACAGAAGCCATAAAAAAATCTCTGCCACATGAAGAAAAACACAACAACACAGCAGAAGGTAGAAGAACGCATGTTCAGAAATATGCACAAAAAGAAACAGGTGATTTTAGTCAATGGCCTGCTATGTGCTTTCAGAGACAAGAAGGAAAAGAAAAACTCAATGAAACAAGAGATTAAAAATTGTAAAACGATAGTCTAAAAAGAAAAGGAAATATGAATAAAAAATTATATTTGGCTTCAAAATAGCTTTAGATAAAGTCTAGAGGAACTGTAATCATGAGAAGAAATGATCAAAATTTCATTTACTTTCCATATTCTTAATCTTCTGTTTGCTTATTTGACTCCAGGGGAGAGGAGGCGCCCCTTCGGCAGAGTTCAGGGGCGCCGTCCAGACGGACACACGGAGGGAGGCGGGGTCGCCCTTGATTATGCACCATGTCCAACACCAGGCCGCCACCTGCCAACCCCCCGGCGTTCACCATGTCCTGGGGTGGTGAGCACTACCATCTCCACGGTCCACTGTGCGCCTCAGGGCTAAAACAAAACCTCCTGCAGGCTAAACAATGTCCAGAAAAGTTCTTCTTCCATTTTGTCTTCCCACAGACTCAATAATAAAGTGTATTTTTCCTAACAAGAGATGCAGTTTCTGCTGGGCTGAGTCACAGAGCTGCCGTACTGTTAAGCTTTCTCTGAAATATGTCACGTCACATTTCTATCACTTGTGAAACGAGCGGCCCATTTTTCCCTCCCTGAATATCACACACTAGTTACACTGCAGAGGCCTGCCTACAAGAGACGGCCAGCCAGAGTGAAGACCTGGCAAGGCAGAAATGCAGGACTTTAGGACCCCAGAGAGAACCTGCAACCATGGGTGGGGCAGAGGCAGGCTGGCCTGCACGCCAACCGAGTTTCAGAGAAGGCACCTAAAAGGTCCAGACACCAGTTCTCTCCTCTGTAGGGGGAATACAAGACCGGCCTGGATAGGTGGTTCTAAGAATTAAACTGAACAAAGCACGGTAGGGGTCACCCATTTTAAGATCCCTTTCATTTCAGAGATGCAGGTGCTCCAGCTGCACGCACAGGCAATGCGCCCACAGTCCCAGCACAGGCAGCAGACAGCCCTGCGTGAGCACCCGCGTCTTCTAATGGTGAGCACGCACTGTCACCTGCACTCAGGGACAGGTTTGGGAGGGTGAGTTTTACCCTGAGGAATGGGTCGTCCAACACTCCCTCAACTGTAGAAACCTGTGTCCACTCAATTCAAATCACAGAATAACCATGAGAGAGCACTGTGGGAAAACCCATCCATCTCATGCCACCCACAGTGTCTTGTGGGGCCCTGGAACTGAGCTGGGCCTTAGCCAATGCCCAGTGAATGCAAGAAGACAAGGATTCAGTGGAGAGACAAATGAAAGAGGGGCAGAGGCTGAGCTAAGTCAGCACAGGCAATGCAGTCTGTAGCCAGTGCCACACAAAGCCTGAACCGTACTTCTGGTAACAGTCCCCAAACAGCCCTGAACAGAGAAGCAGAGACACAGTCCTCCTGGAACTCCTGACACGTGCTCACCTCCTGCCATCGGTCATCATGCCCTGATTGCGCCTTGGAGCTCTGGCATCCCCGAGTCAGACGGAACAGGCAGAGGTGCCTGTCGTGGAGACGAGGGGACGATAGCACCGCAGGCCAGGGGTGCCTGGCTCCCTGCTCACAGGGCAGGCACAGCACGTCCTCAGCCAGGCCTCCAACTGCAGATGGTGCCCTGGGAAAGCCTGCTGCCACCATGGGGAGGGCAAAGCACACCAGTGCAATGGGGTAAAAGTAGCAGGAGGCAGAGCCATCAGCTTCATGCAATGTGTGCACTCAACTGGAGTGTTCTGAGTCCTCTTCAATGTTTCCTTTGCTCAACAAATTTAAATCTCCACAACTCAGAAAGGAAAAGTTGTGCTGCTGTACTACACTAAATCAAGTTGAATTACCAGGAAGCTATCACACAAGAATGTGGTAATGATATACTGGAAAATGTGAATACATCTCCCCTCAAATGCATCTGCTTTGACACCCCTAAGACACCATGACGGTGCCCCACAGTCTGATGCTCAGTAACAAGAATTCTGCCAGTGATTTCCACTGAGCAACAGAAACGCCTTCAGGAATTTACTGTAAGCAAAACCACAGCCAAGTATAACACAATATAACAGACGTGAGAGTCTCGCAGTGCTGGAAACCTTCATCTTGTCCAAGTGCTTTCGCTGAGAAACGTGAGGGTGGCTCACTGCCACCCACGCAGGGAGCATCATCAGCAAAGGCCCATGCAGGGCTAGGCCTCAGCAGGCACCACAGCGGCCACACACAGAGGCACCCCACAGCCCAGGCTCTCCCCGCCAAAGGGTGAGAAGGCAACTGCCCCACGGTGTGTGTCCCAGTGCAGCTGGGAGGGAAGCAGCCAGCCACCTGCAAGACAGAAGCTGGTGCATCGTGGCAGCAAGGACACTGGCACCATGGCCTTTGGCCAATGTGGGTAGCGACACTGGTTCCTAAAACTACAGGCATCCTTCTCAAACAATCAAGCAAAAAACAAACCTGCTAGAGTTCACTAAACACCAGCAGGATCTGTGCCCTTGCTCACACTGCCTGCCCCTCTAACAGCCCTCCCTCTGCCTGCTCAGGACCAGCACAGGCCCCCTCCTCTCTGAGAGCCTGTCAGTGCCCTCTAGGGCACCACTTGCAGGGGCCTGGGGCCTGACATGAGCACCGGAGCAGGAGCAGGGACCCTGCCATGGCCTCCCGACTGGCCAGCACAGAGCTGCCTCACCACGAAGGGCTGTCCTATCCTGAGCAAGTCCTTTTACCTCCCCATGCCCCATTTCTTAAAATGGGGATAAAAAAGTGCCACCTCAAGAAGGCAAAACAGTGCAGTGCAGCTGCTGTGGAACACAGTCTGGTGGCTCCTCAATCAGTTAACACAGAGTCTCTACGTGTCCCCCAGGTCCACTCCTAAGGAACTGAAAAGAGGTGTCAAACAAGAACTTGTAAAATAATGTTCATGGTGGTACTATTCACAATAGCCGAAAAGCAGGAAAAAACCAATGTCACTGATCAATAAGTGGATGTGGTATATTCATACAACGGAACATGATTCAGCCATAAAAAGGAATGAAATTCTGACACATGCTACGACGATGCAGATAAACCTCAAAAACAGGATGCAAGTGAAAGAAGCCAGACACTGTGTGGTTCCATTTACATTAAATACCCAGCATGGGCAAATCTGTAGACAGAAATTAGACTAGTGGCTGCCAGGGGCTGGGGAAAGGGGGGATTGGGAGGGACTGCTTCACGGGCACAGGGCTTTACTTTGGGGGGGTGAGAATGTTCTGGAAGTAAGCAGACGTGGTGGCTGCATAGCATGAAGACTGTGCTCAACGCCACTGAGTTATACGCTTGAAAACGGCACAGTTTATGTTATGTGAATTATGCCTCAATTAAAAGGGGGGAGGGGAGTGACCCCTCACAGAGCTGCTGTCAGGGTCAGAACTGAGTACTGTGTTAGTGAGTGTGTGTGTGTGAAAGTGGACATGTTTCTAGTCAGTGTCTGACACACTGTAATGATACCACTCTTGTTGTTGTTGTTGATTGTGTTGGCTTTCTCATTTGGTTTTTTCTTTTTTTAAAGAAAGAAAGAAAAAGCTCTAAATAATGCACAAGTTAACTGGCTATGAAGCCCTAAGGGAGAAAGGAGACTCTCAGGATAGGCAGAGTCCTGGCAGCTACACACCTTTCCTGTTGAGAGGAAATCGGCCTCTTCCCTCCAGTCTTTTCAATGACCAATGAGTGACGGGGACATCTGTGGGCATCTGCTGGGGCCTGTGCTCACACAGGCCAACTGCAGGCTGCTTTCCCAAAAGTGTAACCGTGAGCTAAAAAGTGCTTTCATCTGCTCAGCTGCCATAACAGAACACCACAGACTGGGGGCTTCCACGGAAGCTGGAAATGGAGATCAGGGTGCTGGCTGGGTTGGAATCTGGTGCCAGTGCTCTTCCTCGGTTTTGCAGATGGCTGCCTCCCTGCTGTGTCCTCACATGGGTGCAGAGAGAGAGACAGCTCTGGCATCCCTTCCTCCTCTTACAAGGCCACAGTCCTGTCAAATTCGGGCCCACCCTTATGACCTCAGTAACCTTAATCACCTCCCAAGGGCCCCAACTCCAAAAGCAGTCACACTAGGGGTTTGGGCTTCAACAGGTGAACTTGGGGGCACAATCCGGTCCATCGCTGGTGGTATCTGAGGAGGAGAAAGTCATGTGAGGCACAGCAACACATCAAAGCGTGGCCAGCCACTCCAGCGGCCAGTCTGCAGGGCAGGCGCCTCACTAAGGATGGCTGGTCAATGCCGCTGCTCCCTACATCCTCAGCCTGGGACTGTGAAGCCCTGGATGACGATGTTGTACGGACCCACGTCAGTCTCACAGGAGACAAGACCATGGGAGAAAACGCTGCTTTAACTGTGCCAACATTTCCACATTTAAAAGGCACAGTAGCCCACATCCAACATCACTGACCATTAACATTACTGCACTCATCCTTCCAGGCTCCGGGAGACTTCTGAAGGCGTCCACTTGAATACATTATTTTTCAGCACAATTATGAGACTGAACAAAATTTGAGCCTTCCCCGTTCTCAGGAACATGAAGGAAGCGCATCGCCAGTGCTTATTCAGGAGGAATGACTTGTTTCTGTATTTTCTTATCAGCATCATCCACAGTTACTCCAGAGAACAGTCGTCCCTGTGGAAGTCCCCATAGCCCTAAACTGAAGCCGATGTCTGGACCTGAGAGGCCTCCTAGGGACCATCCAGGAGGCAGGAGCCAGGAGACAAGCCCCCGACCCCTCAGGAAGGCAGACAATGGAAGAGCCGCGCTGGCAAACCCTCCCAGGACCAGCATGGCACTGTCCTCGGTGCCCTCACCAGTCCCAGGAGCCCCACGGGGAGGGGCAGCGTGCACCCTGGGGTCTGGCAGGCCCAGCCCGCCGGGAGAGCACATTCGCAGCTCCTCACTGTAGCTGCTGAGTAGGTGTGACTGAGGGGTTTTCTCTATTTGAGCTGTCCTCCTATTTAACTTGTTGTTTCTACCAACTTCACTTCAGGACCATAATTTTTATGAAACAAAAAATCTCATTACCTCACCTGTTTTCATCTGGCCAATGCCCGCCCCAATCTGATGATGCAGATGGTGCTGTGGGAAGCGTTTCCCAGGCCCCAGCCTGGCCACCCTCTCCTCTCAGCACAGATATCCTGGCACCCCTGGAGGGTCACCCTGGTGCCCAGTCACCCAAGTCCACAGGGATATCTGCTCATGCCTCTCTGTCTACCCCCACCTTCCCCTAAAGGGCACCATCCCAACTCAGCAGCTGCCCACTGACCCTGCACCATGCTGTTTCAGGCACACCCATGCCCTCTGCACACACACCAGCAGGTGTCCATTCTATGGGCTGTACTCACACATGGACAGCAGCAAGTCCACGTCTCGCCACAGGCTGGCCCAGGCCCCACGGCCCACCCGGGGCCTCGACCACTGATCCTTCCTGTCCAGCTCCAAGGCTCTGCAGCCAAACTCCCAGACCTCCTCCCTTCCAAGAGCAAAGCTTCTCCGGCATAGCCCCCGCCCATTCCCAGGAAGCGCACATCTGTCTCCACGCTTATAATTATCACTTAGCAAGCACACAGACGATGGCACCACTCTTTCCCTTGCTAGAATGTGGTAAATGGAAAACTAACATTATAAAGCTATTTTTTACATTCTGTGATTTGTTTTAAATTAAAAGCTTGAAAAGACTCTTGAGCTGGCTGACTCCATGTACCCCAGGTGTACTCCTAAGCACAGCTGCCTGCCCACCGTCCAGAAAACTGCAGCAAAAGCTTCTCTGCAAGCCCCCTGCCTTCAGCCTGCAGCTGAAGTTTCTGAGAGAGGCTCCATGGTGGGCAGCAGGGTTAACGGAAGTGGTCAGAAATAGGGTCAGAACATGCAGCACCCCTCACTTGGCGGGTTAACTAATACCCAGCCAGCTTGTTTTGCTATAGCACAATTGTTGAATTCAAGAAACTTTGTATTACTGGCCGGCCACGGTGGCTCACGCCTGTAATCCCAGCACTTTGGGAGGCCAAGGCGGGTAGACTGCCTGAGGTCGGGAGTTCGAGACCAGCCTGGCCAACATGGAGAAACCCCATTTCTACTAAAAATACATAATTAGCCGGGCGTGGTGGCGCATGCCTGTAATCCCAGCTACTCGGGAGGCTGAGGCAGGAGAATCGCTTGAACCCGGGAGGCGGAGGTTGCGGTGAGCCGAGATTGCGCCATTGCACTCCAGCCCAGGCAACAAGAGCAAAACTTCATCTCAAAAAAAAAAAAAAAAAAAAGAAAGAAAGAAAAAAAAAAGAATGAGAAACTTTGTATTACAAAAGCAATTATCTCACTAAGAACAAAAGGGAGGAGCTAGACAGCTTCACTCACAAATAATAAAGCTATTTTTTTTCTGCAGATGTTTCAACAGGAAAAGCCATGTATGACATTCAAAACACTGTATTATTAGAAGCTCATATAATTGGTTAATGCAGACAAAAATCAAGGCTAACTAAAAGCAGATCAAATGACCCAGTGATCAACCTAGAGGTTCCCACGGCCAAGGGCAAACGGAGGGAGTGCCATGAAGCAGCCTCCGGGGAGAGAGAGGAAGGGGCCTGCCTGAGAATTCGCTCTGTGTGAGCACTGCCCACGTGCAACCAGCGACACTCGCCAGGGCACTGATGAAACCAACCTCCAGGGAGCAGCACGGGTGACCCGCGGGGAGGGCGCGGCCCTAGCTCTACCACCTCCCTGCTCCCGGACCACACTGGTGGGCGCAGGCAGACGATCCTGATGCTCGACCACGGCCGCATCTCATCTGGGGGTGCCCTCTGCTATTCTTATCCTACAGGCGTTCAACCCAAAAAAAACTTTGCAGTGAACTTTGCCTCTTCCTCTTTCTCCTGAGGATGCTCCTCTACGCCGAGTTTAGGAGAAGAGAGTGAGAGGAGCAACAGTGAAAGGCCAAGGGAACAAATCCATCCGCGCCTTCTCCACTGCACCCTCAGCCCTACAGCTGAGAAGCGGAGTCCTGAGACTGTGCCAGCACCGCACGCAGAGCCTGGTGTGCGGTCGGAGCACAGAGTGAGAGGAATGAATGCTGAATAAATAATTATCATCCTACACACATTCTAAGCCAGAAATAGAGAAATGTTACAGCCCTCAATGGTGGGAACTGCAAAACCTCAGCCCTGCAAAGCATGCCCCATGTAGGGGCAGCGCCACTGCTGCTTGTGCGGCTCAGCTGACCGAGCGGAAAGCCAGAGGGGGCACCTCCGGAGAGTCGCCGAGCACTGCTGCTCCGGTGACCAAACGTCCGGCCTTCTAAGAGGTATGTGTCAACCTCAATCCTAAGCAAGCAGCAAGGAAGATGTGGATACGTACTGTCCCTTTAAGTTAAATTACCTAGAGAAAACCTATCCTAAAAGAAAAGGCAATGAAAGTAACCACAAAAGTGATGAGACAGAAAAGCCACGGCTCACATGACCCCCTGGAAGGGTTGCTGCTGGCCTTACCTACAAGGCGAACGTGGAAAATCCGAGAAGTCCTCAATGAGAGTGAGGTGGTTTGAGAAAATGCCCACAGATTGTTGGATACATCTCTCTTAAAAAGGCAGAGCACAGGCCAGGCGTGATGGCTCACGCCTGTAATCCCCGCAGTTTGGGAGGCTGGGGCAGGTAGATCACTTGAGGTCAGGAGTTCGAGACCAGCCTGGCCAACACTGAGAAACCCTGCCTCTACTAAAAATAATAAAATACAAAAAAGTTAGCCGGGTGTGCTGGTGGGCGCCTGTAATCCCAGCTACTCAGGAGAATCGCCCAAACCCAGGAGGCAGAAGTTGCAAGGTTGAGCCAAGATCATGCCACTGCACTCCAGCCTGGGTGACAGAGTGAGACTCTGTCTCAAAAAAAAAAAAAAAAAAAAAAAAGAGAAGAAAAGAAAAGAAAAAGGTGAAGCACAATTACCCTCCCTTAAGACAGGACTGACTTGGTAACGCACATGGAAAGAACACAGTGTGGCAGAAGGGACAGGGGTGTAACACCCGAGACTGGGACATGCAGGCCGCGTGACCCCTCCTTGCTCTCTCTCTCTCTCTCTCCAATCGCCTGCTCAGGAAAAGTGAATGGCAATCCCACAGATACGCACGCAGCCCTGTGGGGAGGCCGCAAGGTGCTGGGCTGAGGCCTCCTGCCCTTGCCCTGTGAGAGCACCCTGGAAGTGGGCTGTCCAGCTGATGTGCAGCCTCAAAAGAGACCCCAAGCCAGACCCACCCATGAAAGGTACCCCTGAATTCTGGACTCATAAAATTTCTTAGATAATACATATTTGTTGTTTTAACCCACTCAGTTTTGCATTGGTTACACAGCAATAGAAAATAAAGAAAGGAGGCAGATGAAATTGATGGAGAAACAACTGCAAAGAAAACAGAATACACAATGCACGAGCCTGTGTCAGGAATGACAGTGCATTCCACGGAGGAGTTGCAGAGAGACCAGTTACAAGATGCCATCAGGATAACGGGAGCTGCGCTGGGCAGCTGGGCCTTCCGACATCCTCCCTGGTTGCGGTGGCAGTGGTGGTGTCTGCTCCAGGTCAAGGCTGGCAGAGAGGGGAAGGGAGGGCCAGCGCCTCAGGCAGTCACTGCACCCTCAAGGCCCAGGACACTCACGTCCACAGGACATGCATCCCGCGGCTCACCTACTATCCTCACCAGAGACCAACCACACCCACAGAAAGGCCAAGAGGCATTCTGGAAACACAAACCTCACTGAGTAACAAAGAAACAGTATTTGAGGAAAGCCAACGTGATGAAAGAGAGACGCCAGACTGGAAGGAGGGACGGTCATCTGAGAACATACAAAGCAAGTGGCAAGCGCTAGTTTACACGTCCAAGGTGACCGTCACATGCTCTGTCCAGGCAAGAGAGGCAAGTGAACACCCTGAGAAGGAAAAATGTTGTCAAAATAAAAACCTAATATGTGAACCTAGGAGTAAAATGGACACAGCTTGCGAGCAAAGAGACAGTGAGAAGATGAAGCCAAGGCACTCTCCAGAATGCAGGTGACGGGAAAAAGAGACGGTAACAAAGATCCAAAGAGGTCCAGAAGGAATGACCATGGAGCAGAAAGAAAGAAAACAGCATTCAAAAAGGCGACAGAATAGAATTCCCCGGGCTGAAGAAATAAGTCTTCAGAGTGAAAGGACCCAAGGAACAATGTCCTGCTTAAGTTCAGAAAATCCAAGGCTGAGGAGAGAGCCCTGAAAGGCTCCACGTGGCAACACTGTGCTAAAAGACAGTGGAGTTCTGAGGAGCAGCTCTTCCCACGGAACTTTTTTTTTTTTGAGATGGAGTCTCGCTCTCTGGAATGCAATGGCGCAATCTTGGCTCACGGAAACCTCCGCCTCCCAGGTTCAAGCGATTCTCCTGCCTCAGCGTCCCGAGTAACTGGGATTACAGGCACCCGCCACCATGCCAGGCTAATTTTTATGTTTTTAGTAGAGACGGGGTTTCACCATGTTGGCCAGGCTGGTCTCGAACTCCTGACTGAAAGTGATCCGCCGCACCTCAGCCTCCCAAAGTGCTGGGATTACAGGCATGAGCCACCGTGCCCGGCCTCAATGGAACTTTTAAATCATCTAGCCCATCAATATTTTAGACATTTCCAATATATCTGGATTTATTTACTATTTTATATTGTGTTTTCTACTTTTCTCATCTTTCTGTGTTCAAGTATCCTCTTTTGCCTTCTTTTGGATTTTTCTCCCCATTATACATTTTTTTCTTTTTACTCTAAACTTAATTACATAACTTATCAAAGCCTAATGTCCCCACACTCTACCCACGCAATGCCAGGACCTTAAAACTCTTTAATTCCATTCCCTTCCTGCTGACATGACCTTGGAGTCAATTATTTTAGTTCTACCATTTGTGGTTTAGCCCAGGAGACATCTGCCTCAAGCCTGTTCAATTCACTCACATGCATACAACTTTGTTTATAATGCCTTCTTAGAGCTCGGACTTTCCATAGAAGACAACCTTCTCTCCTCCTGAAATAGGTCCTTTAGAAATGCTTTTAGTAGCCAGGCATAGTGGTGCATGCCTGTAGTCCAGGTGCTCAGGAGGCTGAGGCAGGAGAGTGGACTGAGCCCAGGAGTTCGAGGCTGTGGTGCACTGTGATCATGCCTATGAGTAGCCACTGCACTCCAGCCTGGGCAACATGGTGAGACCCTGTCTCTAGAAAAACAGAAATACTTTTAATAAAGTCCTATAGGTATCAAATTATCTCCACTTGTGTTTGTATAAAAATGTATTTATTTTTCTATAATTCCTGAAAGATATATTAAGTATATCAGTTAGTGCAAAAGTAATTGCAGGTTAATGGCAAAAACTGCAATTACTTTTGCACCAACCTAATAGAATGTCAGTTCTTTTCTCTCAGCACGTTAGATATTATCTAGCTATCTTCTCCTTTCCACTGGTGCCAGTAAGAAGCCATGTCAGCCTTAATGTTGCTTCTTTGAAGGCAATGTCTTTTCTCTCTGTTAAGATCTTGTACTTGTCTTTGGTGTTCCAGAGTTTCACCATGATATGTCTAAATATAGACTTCATTTCACCAGGCTGGTATTTGTTAGAGTTTTTGAAACTGTAGATTGGTGGCTTTCACGCACCCTAGAAAACTGTTAACCATTATTCCAAATGTTACTTTTACTCCATTGTCCCCCCTTCTCTTTCTGGAAAACCAGTGAATTATATGTTATAACTTGTCCATGTCTCTCCATGTCTGAAATCTTCTCTTGAATAGTTTATATCTCTTTGTCCCTCTGGGCTGTGTTCCGTCTGTCTACTGTGGATTACAGTAAAAGCCAGAGAAGGAAGGTGAATATAAAAAGAAATGATGAGAAGTACAGAGTAGGAAAGTCTGACATAATGTAACTGAGGTTTCCAAAGAAGAGAAAAATAATGCAGCAGAGGTGATATTTGACAAGATAAAAAACATGGAATGTTAGCGGAAGCTGTTCCGGATGATATCAAACAAAAACTCAGATCCACACAGAAAAAAATCTTATAACAATTAAAGAAACTGAATTCACAGTTTAAAAACTCTCCAACAACAACAGCAAGAAACTCCAGGCCCAAATTGCTTTAATGGCAAATTCTAATAATTTAAGAAAGATAAAACATGACTTCACACAAACTCCTGAAAACAGAAAAGGAGGAAATCCTTCCCAAATCATTTTATGAGGTCAAATTTATCTTAACAGCAAACCTATACAAAGCCACTTCAAGGAAAGAACACTACAAACCCAAATCCCCCATGAATATAGATGCACAAATTCTTAACAAAATCCCTTTACTGTAACACATCGTAACTTAGTAGGATTTAACTTGGAAACCTTCGCTCAACAATCAAAAATCAAAGTAATTTGCCATTATATAGATTAAAAATGAAAAACCATACATTATTTTAATTGATATAGATAAAATATGTGACAAAATTCAACTAGCATTCATGATAAAAATTTTCAGCAAATTCCTTAACCTGATAAAAAGCTATCATCATACTTAAGGTGAGAAACCAGATGCTTTCCCCCAAGAGCAGAAACAAGACAAAGATGTCCATTCTCACCATCTCTAATCAACATCCCACTGGGGATCCCAGTAAGTACCCTAAGAGAAGTAAAAGAAATAAAGAGCCTGTGGGTTAGAAACTGTAAAAAAATAATTAGAGCTACAAAACAAGTTTAGTAAGATTGCAAGATACGAGATCAATATATAAAAATGAGTTATATTTATTATATACACTAGCCAAGAAAAACCCAAAATAAAATTAAGAAAACAATTACATTTATAATAGCATGGAAAAGCAAAAAATACTTAGAATAAGTTTAACAAAAATGCAAGACTTGCACTGTGAAAACTATCAAACATGTTGAAAGAAATCACAGAGGGGCTAAATAAACACAAAGCCATCTCATGTTCCTGACTGAAAGACTTCATATTGTTGTCATGGCAATACTCCCCAAATGTATCTACAGATTCAAGGCAATCACTGTCAGATCTGCCATTATTTACTGAAATGGCAAGCTGATCCTAAAATTCACATGGAATGCAACAATGACAAAAAAAAAAAGTCAAAATTTCGGAAAAGAAGAACTAAGTTAGAAGACTCACCCTTGTCAATTTCAAAACCTATAAATCTCCAGGATCCAAAACATAGTACTGACTTAAGAATATACATAAGACTAGCCAGGCACGGTGGCTCACGCCACTTTGGGAGGCCAAGGCGGGCAGATTGCCTGAGCTCACAAGTTCGAGACCACCCTGGGCAACATGGTGAAACCCTGTCTCTACTAAAATACAAAAAATCAGCTGGGCATGGTGGTGCACGCCTGTAATCCCAGCTACTCGGGAGGCTGAGAGGCACAAGAATCAGTTGAGCCCCGGAGGTGGAGGTTGCAGTGAGCCAAGATCGCGCCACTGTACCTCAGCTTGGGCTACAGAGTGAGACTCTGTCTCAAAAAAAAAAAAAAAAAAAAAAAAAGAATATATATAGACCAATGGGTTAGAATTGAGAATCCAGAAATAAACCCTCCCATCTATGGTGAAATGATTTCTGACTAGAATACTAAGACCATTCTATAGGAAAATAATCATCTTTTTAAATATGGAGTGCTGTGACAACTGAATATCCCCATGCAAAAGAATGACTCTGGACCCCTACTTCACACCACAGACAAAAATTAATTGAAAATGGGCCAAAGACCTAAATGTAAGAGCTAAGACTACAAACTTCTTAGAGGAAAACACCAGTGTACATCTCCATAACCTCGGATTAGCCAGTAGTTTCTTAGCTATGACTTAACTGCACACAACCAAAGAAAAAATAGGTAAAGTGAACTTCACTGAAATTAAAAACTTTTGTTTGTCAAAAGGTACTACCAAGAAAATGAAAAGACAACCTACTAAATGAAAGAAAACTGATAGCAATGTTATCTCTGTAAGTGTCTAGTATCCAGAATATATATTTTTTAAAAACCTACAACTCAACAATAAAGAACAAACAATTTAAAAGTAGGCAAAAAACTTGAATAGACATTTTTCCGAAGAAGATATACAAATGGCCAATAAGCACAAGAAAAGATGTTCCACATCACTAGTGACTTGGGAAATGCTAATCAATACCACAGCGCGATACTACTTCAGGCCTCCTTGGATAGCTGTACCATAAAGAAATAGAAAATGGGTGTTGACAAGGATGTGTGGAAACCGGAACGCTCACACATGTGGGTGGGAATGTCGAATGGTACAGCATCTGTGAAAAACCACTTGGCATCTTCTCAAAAAGGTAAACACAGAGTTAAGACATGACACTACACTTCTACTTCTACATATAAACCCAAGCTAAGTTAAAATATATGTCCATATAAAACACTTGTACAGGAATGTTCGTAGAAGCATTATTCATAATAGCCAAAAAGTGTAAACAAACTAAATACCCAAAAAGTGTAAACGAACTAAATACCCGCCAACTATAATGGATAAACAAAATGTGGTCCATCCATACAATGGAATATTATTCAGCCATAAAAAGGAATAAAGTACTAATACATACCATAACATGCATAAACTTTGAAAATATGCTGAGTGAAAGAAATCAGACACCAAAAGCCACATGTTGTATGATTCCATTAATACAAAACTTCAGAGTAGGCAAATCCATAGGAACAGAAAGGAGGAAGAAGGAGTGGGGAGTGACTGCTCCTGGGGTTGTTTTACGGGTGGTGATAGTGATAATGGCTGTACACGCTAGCGAATATACTAAAAACCACTGACGTCTATGGTGTGTGAATTATATCTTAATACAAACAAGATAAAATGGAAATAAAAGTTTTAAAAACATGCATATTCTCCCCAAATTGTTCTGCAGATCCAACACTATCTCAATCAAAATCTCAGTGGTCTTTTTTTGTAGAAATTGACAGCTGATTCTAAAATTTGTATTTTAGAATCAAAGCAAAGGACTTTATAAGAAAAACAATTTTGAAAAAGACCTACATTAGAGGACTCACTGTACCTGATTTCAAGACTTATTATAAAGCTACAGTAAACAGAACACTTTGGTGCCAGTGAGAAGACAGGAATGGAGTGCAGTGGACTGGAATACAGAGTCCAGACAGATGCCAGCACAGATGGCTGTCTGGTGAAAGAGCAAAGATGACCAGTGAAGAAAATAACAGATCTCTGAACAAACAATGCTCAAAGAAATGTACATCCCTGGGGGAAAGTGAACCTCAACTCTAATCTTGCACTATATATTTTTAAACTGGCTCAAAATGGATGGGGGATGGGGAACAGATCAGAGACCTAATTTAAAGACCTAAAACTATATAATTTCTAGGAGAAAACAGGAGATAATCTTTGTGACCTTGGGAATGTGCAGAATTCTTAGGACACAGGAAATACAAACCATAAAAGACAAAAAATGACAAATTTTACTTTACCGAGATTAAACACTTCCGTTTCTTTAAAGACATTAAGAAAATAAAAATTCAAGGCATACTTTAGGAGAAAACATTTGAAAAATACATATCTGATAAATGACTAGTATTCATAGCATATAACAAACCCTCACAAATCAACAATAAGAAAACAAACAATATAAAATGTTTTAATTTTAATGGGCAAAATGTATGAACAGACACTTTGCTACAGATGACATACAGATGGCAAACAAGCATGGAAGGAAGGTTCCGTATCACACGTCACCAGGAAAATGCAAATTAAAACTATAATGTGATACCATTACATGCCCACTAGAAAGGAGAAAATTTTAAAAGCTGACAACACTGAATGCTGACCATTTATTTCACAAGCAACAGGAACTCTCATGCACTGCCTGTGGGAATGTACACTGACTGGTGCAGCAACTTGGGACAATGCGTTCATTGGGAGTTTCTTACAAAATTAAACACACACTTACCATGTGATCTAGAAAAGCCCACTCCTAGGTATTTACCTATGAAAAATGAAAACATACATCCACATAAAGACCGGTACAAGAAAGTTTATAGCAGATTTATTCATAATCTCTAAAACTGTAAATCTCCAAATTTCTATCAATAGGTGAATGGATGTACAAATTGTGGCATATTTATCAAAAATTACTCAGCAACAATATGAATGCATCTCAGAAGTATCATGGGCAAGGGATAAAGCAGAGTCAAAATGTCACATGCTGCATGATTCCACATTCTGAGAAAGGCAGAGCTGCAGTTAAACAGATCAGCGATTGTCAGGGGCTTCAGAAGGGTCATGCGGGAACTTTGAGCTGGTGAAAATATTCTATTTATAATATGATTGTGTTGATAGCTAATATCTGCATATATTTGTTGAAACTCATAAAACTGTATCCTTAAAAGGGTGAATTTTATACTATATAAATTATATCTCAATATACTTCACGTTAAAAAAGATACCAAGAACAATCCCAAGCAAGATAAATACAAGAAATCTACACCTAAATACATCATAGTAAAATTGTAAAACACCAAAGACATAGGGAAGATCTTAAAAGTAACCAAAATTTTAAAAGAAATTCCTTGAACTGAGTATTATTTAAATTGAAAGATGGCTTCTCAATAGCAATGGAAGCCAAAGACAGTAGAATAAAATCTCTTCCATGCTCTAAGAAAATAATCTTCTACCCAGAATTTCAACCCAGAGGAACAGGAGCTAGGATTAGTTTCTCTGTTACTAGACTTTCAACCTCTCTACTAAACTCTAATGTGGGATACACAGGCAATTAGCATTTAAGTCTTTATGGGGCTGTGAGAAGATACAAGCTGTCATGCTAAATTTAAAACTCACGAATATTTTCTAGCTGTTTTCTAGCTATATCAACAGGGAATATTTTTTAAATGCTGCTGAAAACCTGAGATAATTTCTGGTGGTCACAAATAGACACACCAGCAGATTTGGGTAGGTTAGCAGGTCTAATTTAAACAACCAAAGCAAAAGAAATGAGCCACTGAGATTAATCACCAAAATCAAAAAAACTGTACTGGCAAAGATACAACAAATACGTCAATACCTTAGATTTCCAGGACATAATTTAAAAGTTTTCTTGTTTTTTCAGCATTAATTTTTTACTGGGTACTTGAACTATTCTTATCATAACCATTTTCATTATAATATTATATACAGGTTGAACAAAGACTCATCACTACTCCTAAACTTGTAGTCCGAGCATTTTCTATGCCACATGCCAATATTTTTCCATTAAAATTTAATTTTGGAAAGCAGTCTTGGGTAAAACAATTTCAGAATGACCTAATAAGTAAAATACATTTTACCTATTAAAAATTAAAAATAAAATACAGGTTTTGAAAAAAAGAAGGTAGAAAGTTTCAGTTAAAAATAGTTTTTTACCCACATTCTCACCACGATGCATTTTAGAAGAGGCATTATCTGTGGTAAAAGTGGAAACAAATAGTAATGAATGTGGTGAGATATGAGTAAATCTAAACAGGCACCAGTGTATAAAATGATGGAGAAAGCTGCACAATATTAAAAATACAACAGTTGAGAATGAAAATGCCATTCAAGTCAGGAGAGAATAATCAGAGGTGAGCACTGTGAGACTCCTTCATTCTCCGGAATGTGGACAGAGTACTAATTAATTCTAGACCTTGATAAATTAAGCATACATATAAGACAAACACAAAAGTGAGAGAAACCGAAATTACATAGTGAAGGAGAAAACTAATGAGTAAAACAGTCATCTGTCAATCAAAAGAAGGGAAGGAAGAAAAAATAAGAAAGTTGAGCTAAATAGAAAGTCCAAAATAAGATGGTAGAATCGAGTCCAAATTATAAGTAATTAAAATAAATGAAAGTAAAGTAAATGTTCTAGTCTTTAAAAGGCAAAGATTGTCAGGGAGGATAAAACAAAAATCCGTTACATCCCATTTTAAAAGACTCACTAAAACACTCGGATACAGAGATACTGAAAAAAGGGGAAAGAAAAATATATACTAGACAAATACATCAGACAAAATTTGCTTTAAAGCAACAAGCATTATCAGGATAGACTACATAACATAAAGATTAAAAGGTTCAATTTATTAGCAAGATACTATAATAATTCTAAACTTACGTAGACCTAAGAGCAGAAATGAATAGAAATATAAGAAAATAGGCAAATCTATTAATCCAATCATACCAGCATATTTGAACACAACTGTCATAGTGACTGATGTATCAGTTGGAGAAACATCTTTTTTTTTTTTTTTTGGAGATGGGGTCCTGCTCTGTCACCCAGGCTGTCATGCAGTGGTACAATCATAACTCACTACAGCCTCAACCTCCTGGGCTCAAGGATCCTCTTGAGTAGCTAGGACTACAGGTGCACACCACCATGCTCAGCTAATTTTTTTTTTTTTTAATTTTTGGAGAGACAGGGTTGCTATGTTGCCTAGGTTTGTCTCGAACTCCTGGCCTCAAGCAACCCTCTCATCTTCAGCCTCCCAAAATGCTGAGATTACAGGAGGATGCCACAGATAAAAATATCTATGAGGACAGAAAAGACAAGATTATTAAGCTTCACTTAATGGCCATATACAGAAAGCGTATACTCAAAATTGTAGAATAGATTCCACTGTCAGATACACAGGACATTTATAATACTTGACCATGTGTGAGCCGTCCTTTGACTGCAAACACAGAGATCACCTGGTCCACAATGCAGTGAACTTAGAAACTAAAATACTTAAAATTATTTATATATAAATATAAATGTATATTTTTACATGATTTTTAAAGCTCTGTGTATTTGGAATTGAGAAATACTTCTAAATAACTCATAAGCCAAAAAAGGAGTCACAGTAGAAACAAGACAACATTTATAAGTTAAGGATAATAAAAGTACTATATATCTAAATCTATGCACTGCAACAAGCTGTACTTTGAGGGAAATGTACAACTTTAAACACTTATCTATATTTTTAAAAAGCTGAATATCAATGAGCAAACATCCAATATAAATTTGAAAAAGAACAGAAACATAAACTGGAAAAAAAGGAAGAAATAAAAACATAATGAAATAGAAAAATAAACATCCCATAGAAAAAAATCAACAATTGAAAAATTCATTAAAATAAACTAATAAAAAATTAAACTACACAAGTACTAGAATAAAACATGAGTAATTTCCTCTTTAATCTGGGTGTAGAAAAAGGCTAATTGTGAATTAAAAATCTAGATAAAAGATAAATTTGACTATAAAAATAAAAAATCTTTGGCATAGCAAAATGACATGAGAAAATATGACAGAAATACTAAATGGAAGAAAATATTTGCAGCATATTCCACAGGAAAAGAAATAATATCTCTACGATACCAATAAATAAATAAATGTTTAAATTGAGGGGACAAAAAAGACCAAAAACCCTATAGAAAAATGTACAAAATACATGAAAAGAGACATAAAAATGTCCTTAAACATATGAAAAGGTGCTCTACTTCACTCACAAGAAGAGAAATGCAAATTAAAACCACGCTGAGCTACGCTGTTCAGGCATCACTTTAGCAAAAAGTCATGAGCTGAAGAACAGACCCCATGGTGTGGCTGTGGTGGTCATGGAGGGCGGTGGCCACCCCTTGAAGGTGATTTGCAACTGTCTAACTGAAGGAGGAGCACTGAGCACTGCCAGTGAACCCAGCAATCACCCCGCTAAGGCCTTTCCGGGAGATAGAGTCACACGCAAATACAAATGCACAAGGCTATTCACCAGTGCACTGGGTGTAACTGCAAAATATCGTAAACTACGTCATCATCCCACCATCATGAAACCCAGACGAGGACGCAGCACTGGGCAGCAGAGGAAGCAAAAGGAAGAATGAGGACGATCACTCCACCCTGGTACAGAGCGACTCCAGGGATGCTGTTTAATAGAAAACACAAAGTACAAAAAGGAAGATGTAGATGGAGGCATGGCACTGTGAATGTAATAAATGCCACTGAATTATACGCTTAAAAACAGCTTAAATAGCAAATGTAATGTTATATATGTTTACAATAAAAATAGTAAAAAGAGAACATATGTAGCAAGATACATTAGTATATTTTAGGTGAGAAAGAAAAAAGAAGAGAAACAGAAAACATACATATGGAGGGATAATTGTAAAAATGTGTTTGCCTAGAGGTATGCCAGCAAACGTTTAACAAACAGCTCCTGGGGTGGGAGGGAGGACCCGGCCTGTAGTGTTTGCCAGTTTCCTTCCATGTGCAAACCCTCCCACCGTGGGCGATTTCCAACCTACCACATGATGTCACTAAACACAGAGCTGGGAAGAGATGTGCAGAAGTGGCTCCAGGAGCTGGTGAGAGACCACCTTAGAACATCACTGTCATGTACAAGGGGTGGGGATAACAGGAAGAGAAAGGACATTGTGGGACTTGTCTGTTTTATACACGCACATATACGCATGTATACGTGCATATATATATATACACACAATACTTACATGCATGTATGCTTACACAGAGGTGTGTATGTGTACATGCACATATTTCCCAGCTCTGACCCCTAACAGGGTTAGAAGCAAAGACATTCGACAGCAATAAGCCTACCTTGTACCCAGATATTGCTCCTTGGTAACATTTTCCCACTACAAAAACTAGAGCCCTTCAAACATCTGGTGGACTCCAGGGCTGGGTAGGTTAGGTACAAGATGGGTGTGAAACATTATATGGAAAAGTTAGGAAACTGTTTCTTTAAATGAGGCAGAGGGTAGCAGGAAGAGAAAGGAAGGTGGGGAACGAAAGAGGGAAGGAGGTGGGAACGAAAGAGGGAAGGAGCTGGGAATTGGCCTGGTGGGCTCCCACTGATCAAATCTAGGAGAATTTGAGCACAAAATCCTCGAGGACAGTGATGAATGAGACACTAGGACAGCGGTGAATGAAGACACAGGAGTCCAGGAAGAAAGGGGGGCGGGGGTCTGCTCCCAGCAGGTGGCCAAGTCTGCATGGGAGCTGCACAAGCACCACTTACAGCCTTCACAGTAAAGATGGGTCAAGGCAGAAACCAACCACGGCTAAGTCCTGGGGAAACGTCACAAGATGCAGGATTTCCTCATGGTCTTCCAGGGGCTTCCTGCAGATGGTTTATTAGTCGTGAGTGGTAACCAAAGTCAGGAGAAGCCAAACAGCTCTGCACTGAGTCAGCAACCTCACATCCCAACGTGGGGGCAGAGGGTTGCTCCGCACCTGGCGAGGTGAGGCCCTGAGGAAGCACAATCCCACGCAGGCAGGCGCCAGCCAAGAGTGCCCAAGTGAATCCTATCACAGGAGTCCCTGGACACGCCCCAAAGGAGGAAACATCTACTTATTAAAAGAGACTGTTCTCCAAAACATCAATGTCATGAAAGTGACAGAAAGGCTGTGGAAAATGTTCCTGATTGACAGAGATGATAGACACACAACAAGCAGGTGCAACACCTGATCCCAGACCACATCCTGTACTGGAGGGAAAATAATATAAAAGACATTACAGGGGGACTGGAAATACTGGGGTGCAGCATCTAGATGGGTTTTGTAAGCTGACAATGGTGCTGTGGTGATGAGAGGACACTCCCATTCCCAGGAAACAGCACCTCTCCATCCTCTGAATCACTCTCTTGACTCCTCAGGGACCAATGTCTAGAAGCATCCACGTGCTCTCTGTCTCTTAATTTTCAAAGTTTCTCTACTAACTCATTTTCAGGCTTTAAATATAACCAAGTAGCTCATACTAAAGATGCAACCCAAACACCTCCCTTCTAGACCCCAAGTTTTCAGAGTCAAACATTTTCCACAGCCATCTCCACCCCTCCCTCTCCCTGACTCTTCAAGCTGGCTCAATCTGGCTTCCTCTGCACCTTCTCAAAGTGACTCAGGACCTCCTGACCATCCCTGTGCCAAGTCCAATGCCATCTTTCAGCCCTCGTCTTCAGTGTTTTCCTCCCTTCTCAAGCTGGAACAAAGAAAAGACGCAGTGTGACTGAAGGGCGCTCACACAGGCACTCTCATGAAATGCTGGTGAATGTGTAAAACATCCGTGACTCTGGATGGTAATTTGACCATGAGTACCTGAGATCTGAACTTCTTACAATCTAATAGCAATAAAGTGAAGGAGAGAAGGTTCTGAAAACGGGGAACTGTGGGCTGGATTCTGCTCCAATGCTGGCTCATCTTTAGTCTCTGTTTCTTTACTGATAAAAAGGGTTAATCAAAGACCTTGGAGAATTACAGGAATTAAGTGAGGAACTTTTGCAGGGAACATAGTAATGATTATGGAAACCATCTTCTCATAGGTCATATGTTTGTTCCTAGAAAGACACTGGTGGTTCTTGCCCTCTTTGTAAAAGCTGAAGCAACCTTCCCCCAAGGGTCAGGGCAGGAACAGGTCAGGAGACCCAGTCTCACAGATGGAAAAGCAGCACAGAGAGGGAAGGAACCTAGCCGAGGTCACGTGGTGATCTGGCAGAGAAGCCGGAAGCAGAACACAGTCTCTGGATTCTCAGGCTAGTCCTGCTCCACCAGCCCAGCTGGGTTCCTACCGGACACTTCTCTTCCCGTGACTTGTGCTCAGACTCTGCCAGCTTAACACAAGGGAATGATGACAACAGCTCACCGCTGTGCTCCTAACACCTGCCCCCAACTGCAACCAGCCCTGCTGGATGTGGCCAGAGGCACAAGCTCAGCAAAGAAGGTACATGTGGATGCAGCCGTGTTCAGAGGAGTCCTATCTTGGGTTTGCTGCAAGGGCAGAGGCTGGGAAACAGGTGGGTAAAGTCAAACCCATTTACTCACTAGCAGGGTGAACAAAGCTGCAGGGCTGTCAGCCTGTACCTCAGAAGAGCAAAATGGCCAGAGCACTTGGAGCAAAGCTCACACCCACACCAAAACCTCAGCCTAGCTCAGTGCTTCCGGAGTCTATCACTGACTGCCCTTCATCGCCAAAGACAGGGTGGCCTCTGTGACACCATTCACACAGGGCCTATGGCGCAAAGGCATGAACACTACACAGAATGAAGTAAGCTGTCAAGTGTCCCTGCAGATCCAGAGGAAGACGACAGAGACCTGGGTGGAGCAGGAGACTGGGATGGACGCAGATCACCATGCACGCTGACGAGCAAGAGTAGACAGGCTGCATCTCCAATGAATGGATGGTGCATTTGTAAAATAAAAGCACACAGAAATGCTGACTCCCACCTGTCTAAATGTGCACACAGAGGAAATTCTTCTCCACCTGACATGCCATCCCCAGTCACCATGGACCAGCAACAATAGCTCTCCAGATCTATCACTGTCTCTGCACGCAGGGCCGCCAGACAGCCTGGCAGCATGGCACGGAGGAGGGATGAGTCATCACGAAAAATGATCATCCCTCCGTGCCAGGCTGCAATCTGATCTCAACCTCCGGGAGGGCGGCACTCTCCAAATCCCTGTGAGAGGGAAAAAAGCAAAGCAGAGAAGGTCCAGAAGGAATGCTACCTAGCCAAGGAGAAAACTCAGAGGAGGGAGGAAAGAAGGACACCAGTGCCATGAGACCTCCGCTGGGCCCATGGCAGTCTGTCCTCCCTCGAGAGGTGTGCTGCACCATTTCCAAACAAAGAACCTGAGATTCGATGAGGCTGCAGAGCTTCTGCTGGCTGGCGAGGAGCGGGGTAAGGGCAAGACCACAGCCTCTGTGGCTGAGAGCATGTGAAAACGCCCTGCCCCAGCCGGCCAAGACCTCCAGGTCTTCCCTGGCCCTCCTGGTTCTGGGGCCCGCATTTCCACAGTGAAATCGTGCTGCCCATCCCCGCAGGCCCTGGGTCTTGGCTGGGAGGGGCTGGAACCGCCCCACTGTCACCGCAGCAGTGCCTATGGATGCTAGGGCTTGTGCTGGCCAGAGTCCAGGAGGCTCAGCAGGCCCAGAGCTCACCCCGCGGCCTGGTGCTCCTCTCAGAACAAGGATGCCCGGTGGGCTTTGCAATTGATATGGCTTGGCTGTGTCTGCACCCAAATCTCATTTTGAATTGTAGCTCCCATAATCCCCACGTGTCGTGGGAGGTACCCAGTGGGAGGTAATTGAATCATGGCGGTGGGTTTTTCTCATGTTCTCATGGTAGTGAATAAATCTCACCAGACTGATGGTTTTATAAAAAGGCAGTTCCCTCGCACACGCTCTCTTGTCTGCCACCATGTAAGATGCACCTTTGATCCTCCATCGTCTTTGGCCATGATGGTGAGGCCTCCCCAGCCATGTGGAACTGAGTCCACTAAACCTCTTTTTCTTTATAAATTACCCAGTCTCGGGTATCTCTTCATAGCAGTATGAAAATGGACTGACACAGCGACGCTGACACAACACCGTGTGCGCTACGTCAATGGACTGACACAGCGATGCTGACACAACACCGTGTGGGCGCTAAGTTAATGGACTGACACACCGACGCTGACACAACACCGTGTGGGTGCTACGTCAATGGACTGACACAGCGATGCTGACACAACACCATGTGCGCTACGTCAATGGACTGACACAGCGATGCTGACACAACACCGTGTGTGCTACATCAGTGGACTGACACAGCGACACTGACACAACACCGTGTGTGTTACGTCAATGGACTGACACAGCGATGCTGACACAACACCATGTGGCGCTACGTCAATGGACTGACACAGCGATGCTGACACAACACCGTGTGCGCTATGTCAATGGACTGACAGCGATGCTGACACAACACCGTGTGGCGCTACGTCAATGGACTGACAGCGATGCTGACACAACACCGTGTGGCGCTACGTCAATGGACTGACACAGCGATGCTGACACAACACCATGTGGGCTATGTCAATGGACTGACACAGCGACGCTGACACAACACCGTGTGGGCGCTACGTCAATGGACTGACACAGCGACGCTGACACACCATGTGGCGCTACGTCAATGGACTGACACAGCGACGCTGACACAACACCGTGTGCGCTACGTCAATGGACTGACAGCGATGCTGACACAACACCGTGTGGGCGCTACGTCAATGGACTGACACAGCGATGCTGACACAACACCGTGTGCGCTACATCAATGGACTGACACAGGGACGCTGACACAACACCGTGTGCACTACGTCAATGGACTGACACAGCGACGCTGACACAACACCATGTGGCGCTACGTCAATGGACTGACAGCGATGCTGACACAACACCGTGTGGGCGCTACGTCAATGGACTGACACATCAAAGCTGACACAACACCGTGTGCGCTATGTCAATGGACTGACACAGCGACGCTGACACAACACCGTGTGTGCTATGTCAATGGACTGACACAGCGATGCTGACACAACACCGTGTGGGCTATGTCAATGGACTGACACAGCGATGCTGACACAACACCGTGTGGGCGCTACGTCAATGGACTGACACATCAAAGCTGACACAACACCATGTGCGCTACGTCAATGGACTGACACAGTGATGCTGACACAACACCGTGTGCGCTACGTCAATGGACTGACACAGCGGCGCTGACACAACACCGTGTGCGCTACATCAATGGACTGACACAGCGATGCTGACACAACACCGTGTGGGCGCTACGTCAATGGACTGACACATCAAAGCTGACACAACACCGTGTGCGCTACGTCAATGGACTGACACAGTGATGCTGACACAACACCGTGTGGGTGCTACATCAATGGACTGACACAGCGATGCTGACACAACACCGTGTGCGCTACGTCAATGGACTGACACAGCGACGCTGACACAACACCGTGTGTGTTACGTCAATGGACTGACACAGCGATGCTGACACAACACCGTGTGCGCTACGTCAATGGACTGACAGTGATGCTGACACAACACCGTGTGGGTGCTACGTCAATGGACTGACACAACGATGCTGACACAACACCGTGTGGGTGCTACGTCAATGGACTGACACAGCGATGCTGACACAACACCGTGTGCGCTACGTCAATGGACTGACACAGCGATGCTGACACAACACAGTGTGGGCGCTACATCAATGGACTGACACAGCGATGCTGACACAACACCGTGTGGGCGCTACGTCAATGGACTGACACAGCGATGCTGACACAACACCGTGTGCGCTACGTCAATGGACTGACACAGCGATGCTGACACAACACCGTGTGGGCTACGTCAATGGACTGACACAGCGACGCTGACACAACACCGTGTGTGCGCTACGTCAATGGACTGACACAGCGACGCTGACACAACACCGTGTGTGCGCTACGTCAATGGACTGACAGCGATGCTGACACAACACCGTGTGGGCGCTACGTCAATGGACTGACACAGCGACGCTGACACAACACTGTGTGGCGCTGTCTGCCTTCACACTATGCCAACACTCTTGCAAGTGCGCCTCACTCTGAAGTGTGGGTGACCCCCAGGTCCTCACTCACTCCTCTCCTGGCCACTATTCAGTGCCTCCTATGTCCTCATCCTCGCCTATGGAGGCAGAAGCTCTTCCCCTGTCCCTTCCTCCCCTCCTCCGTGAAGACAGAGCTTTGGCTGAGCCCAAGGCTGCCCAGCGGGAGAATGCGTTGCCCAGCTCCTCTGCAGAGAGGGTCACCTGGCACATGTTAGACACACCTGGTCTCAGATACCATGACACACGTCAGCATAACTTGGGCCTCCAGTTCTTAAAATGAAGTTGTCCCCTGTTGCATCCACAGGCTAGAACACACGGGGTGCACCTGCATCCCTTCCAACTCTGCAGTCATGACAACACAGCAAGAGACAGAAACCACACATCGAGAATGGCAGGCACCCAGAGTCCAGGCCGGGGAGGGCCTCACAGAGCCCAGCCCTCCCATCCAGGAATGGTGATGTCAACGAGAGCATCTGACCTTATTAAATAAAGCTGGTGGGTCTGGGAAGCTCTGTATTTCCACAGCTTACCCTTTCCCCTGGGTTCAACTCTTCCTCTTGGCACGTGGCTCTCTGTATGCCCCACACCGTCCCCTCAGCTGTGAGCCAGGATTCCAAAAGCCTCCATGGCACGTCTCCTATGGGTCTCACACAGAAGTCTGTCTGCTCCCCACAAACTCCAGACTGTTTTTCTTCCAGAGCGATCACTCCATCTCCCAGGACCACAGGCAGCATACAACCCCATGGGGTCCCTCTGGGCACCTTCTCCACTGCTCACACTGTACCCTGCTGCTCCGTGACAGCCTGTGACATGCCTACAGTGGGTGCCACTCTTCCATCCCCAAGCCCCACAGCCATCTCCTACAAAACACCCACAGTCACAAAGGGCCCCGTCCCTCTCTGACCCACACAGGGCAAACATGATACTGAAAAACTAGAAACTTAACAACAAAAGAATAGTCCTCCTAGGCAGGACTACCAAGAAATTAATCTTTTAAATTAAAGAATAAAAACATGAGTGACAACAGGTCAGTACATATAAAGCCAGTAGAACAGAGTTAAAAGTGTCTTAGAAGACTGAGAGTCAAATGCATTAGTCAGAAAATAAATGAAAATGTTCAAAGAAGCACTCAGGAAACTATTAAAATAATAGCATTAACTTGAAGAAAAAGAGAATTATAATTATAACGTATGCTAAAATGAGAAATTAATAGTAAAATTATAAATGATCAATATAAATGAAAGCTATTTTGGAGAAAAAATTAGACAAATGTGACTAAAATGCTGAAATAAGTACTAGAAATAAAGGGAACACAGTAACAGATAAAATGACTGAAAAACTAGGCCCGGCATGGTGGCCTACACCTGTAATCCTAGCACTTTGAGAGGACGTGGCAGGAAGATCACTTGAGGCCAAGGAGTTTGAGACTAGCCTGAGCATCTAAGCAAGACCCCAGTCCCTAAAAAAATTTTGAAAATTAGCTGGATGCGTTGGCACATGCCTGTAGTCCCAGCTACGTGGGAGACTGAGGTGGAAGGATCGCTTGAGCCCAGGAGTTCAAGGCTGCGGTGAGCTGGGATCAACATCCAACAGAGTGTGGCTCTGTCTCTAAAAAAATAATAAGAAGAAAAATTAAATTAAGTTAAAAATTTTTAAAGACTGAAAAATGACGAGCACAACATATATATGTTATATACATACATATGTGTATATATATATATATATATATAACATATACACATTTTTACCTATATACCTAAAAACTTGCTTAAAACTGACTGTTTCCTAAGCAAAAACCATTGGTGTATAAGAAAATGTGTATAAAATCAATAACCATGGTAGAAATTATATAGACACTAAAAAATCAGTCTCCAAAATAGGCTCCAGGCTTAGCAGCTTTGATAGACGAATTCTATTAAAGGAAGAATTCTATCAAAGGCAGAATTCTATCAAAGGCTGATAACATTTGCATTTCTAAACAGAAGACAGAAAAATTTGTTATTTAAATAAAGGATAGAAAAACATGGGACGATTCTCAAATCATGTTATGAAAGCAAGCTATCATTTATTGCCAAAATCATATAAAAATTAGAAAAAAAAGAACCTTATAGAGCACTATCACCCTAGCCATAACCCTCACCATAACCCTAACAGTAACCCTAATCCTAACCTTTACAATAACTCGAACACTAACGGTAACTCCAACCCTTATGCTAGCCTTAACTCTAGCCCTAACCCTATTATTAACCCTTATTCTAGTCCCAGTAAGATACTGGGAGCATATTATAATTGGAAGAGCTATGGCCTAACGGGGTTTATTCCAAGAATCAACACTTGGAATGTCAGGAACAGAATTCACTCCATTGAGAGACAAAAGCAGGAATCATACAACCACCTAAATAGTAGCAATGAACACATTTAGTGAAATGCAACTTTTTTGATTTTAAAAAACACGTAACTTAATAAATAGCAATAAAAGAAAACTTCTGTAGCTTAATGAAGAATATATACCAGAGAGCTACGAGGAGCATACTTCATGGTGAATGCATTTGGGTCAAGGTAAAAATAAGTCAAATTTCACCTGAAAACCCGTTTGCAAATAAAACCATTTTAACATGTGACCACATTCAAATATATAAAAACTGATAGTTTTCCTATATAATGTTAAATATTTGATAAATGCAATGGGAAAAATCCCAATTACAATAACCAAATAACACAAATTAGTTGGAAAAGAATTTGAAAGATAAAACCTATAGCAAGAAAGCTATGAAATGTAACTGAAGGCTAATAACAGAATAAATGGAAAGACAGATTCCCTTTCTATATAGGAAACTATTTAAATATTGTTAAAATGTCAGCTGTTTATAATTTAAATTATAGATCTGATCCATTTGAAAAGAAACCTCAATATGATTAACTTTTTAAACTTGAAAATCATTCTAAAGTTCATTTAGAAAGTAGGTAGCCAAGAATAACCAAAATGTTTTTTGAAATATTGGTTACCTTTATCAGATATGGAAATATATCGTGAAACTAAAATAATTAAAACAGTGTACCAGCACTAGAACAAAGAGGTCAATTAGAGAATTCAGAAACAGACACTAAAATACACAATATTTTCATATGTGGTACACATACATAAAAAGTTGCAGCATGAATCATTAGAAAAATGAAGTATTTTGAATAAACGGTGTTTCTAATATAAGAAAAAATAACTTAGATCTTCACCTAAGAACATACACCTAATTAAATCCCAAGAAAAGGATTTTCTAAATGTAAACACAATAAGAGATGACATCACAACGGAAAATACTGAGCGAGCTACCCAAAATGCTACAGATCAGATGAAAAAGTGCACGACTCAACTGGGGAAAATTCCTCCCACAGACATAAAAGCAGAGTATCTTCAATAATGCAAGAATGCTTATGAGCATGGGGGAAAACGACATTATTGTTAAAGAGCTAAGCCATGTGTGTTCAGTGCGCTTCTGCATTTCGAGATGGAGACGTATGCAGTACCTGGTGTGTCAGGATACAACAGCACAGGCACTCTGGTACAGCCTTGTTCAAGCACAAACTTGCACTTTTGAGATCAACCTGGCAATTACACATTATGCCTCTTTTAAATGTCCATGTCCTCTGACCCAGGAATTCTGTAGGTGTGAACACTGCCTACAAAAGAGAGGAAGCTGCTGTGGATTTATGCACAAGGGTGTTTACCTCGTATTATGGATATTAGTGGAAAATCAGAAAAAATAAACAAAAAGGGAATAATCCAATAAATGATACCTAGATCCACAACATGGGAAACCATGCAACCTTCTAAAAATAATGTTCTCAAACTAGGTAAGGTCGAACACTTTGCAGAATACTATTCAGTTAAAAAGCAGGGCACGAAAGTGTGTACTGAATGCCTGAGGCAGACAGTCTGGACTGAAATTTCCCCACAGCCCCCAGAGCACTGGGCAAGAGGCGCTCACCAGGCCTAACGCTGCAGAGCTCAAGCAACCTGAGGAGAAAGATCTGCCTCAGATTCACCAAGCCAGAGGCCGCGCCTCTGCAGTGGAGAGGACCAGAGGGCAAGGGAAGTGGAAGTCTGCCCTGGCAGGAGCAGGGCAAGCAAGGGAGCTCAGGGCCTGAGGTTCATCAATTTTTTATAAAATAATATTTGCCATATAACCTTTAAAATTTTTTATTTTTAATAAAACTATAAATATACACAGTTTTTAAAAGCAAATAATTCGATAAAGCTTATGAAAAGCAGTGGCCCTACCCCTCCCTTGCCCCCTACATCACAATCCTTCCCTGAGCTCTTAGCCTCTTTCGGCATTTCTTTATCTCCATATTTCTAATTACTGAGTTTGTATTGCTATTCTTGATCTTACAACTTTATGTATCAGCTGTTAGCTTCCTGCTATAAAAGATGAGCACTGACTCTCCTGAGCCCCTACCTCGCCCTCCTCCCCACTCTCCAGGACTCCCCTCACTGGCTGTGCACCTGGTACCCACACCTGATGCTGCAGCTCCCTTCTTGCACAATGTTTCTGCTTCTCGCAGTGAATAAGGGCCTCCCCACTGCTTTCTTTGGTGTTCTATGAACTTAGGTTGATTTCTTTCCAAACTCCTAGCCATGGGGCCGACCACTGCAGACCCACTCATCCCGACATCACCCTCCAGCCCTTCTTGGAGCCACGCCCCAGGGCCCCAGCGTCCAGCTTCCTCACCCACCAAGTGGCTCCTTTCCCTCCCTCCTGTGTCTGTTCCTAGGTTCCCAGTGTTCTGGGGCCAAATAAGGAGGAGCTGGAGTGAAGCCATCCTGTGCCCTGCTTTCCGTTTAGGACAGTCCCCCACCGCAGGGCAGGCTCCCAAGTCACCTTCCAGGGAGGAACCAGACTGGGTAGGAGAGGGCTGAGAGGCTGACTCCTTCTCAGACAAGCTTTCCACAGCTTTCCTATGTCAACCCTATCTCTACTGCCTCCCCATGTTCAGCTGCACAGTAACGCCATTCCCAAGACGTGGGGGCACTGTCTGCAACACAAGAAACTCACTTCTCAGTCCCCTCAACACACACACATATAACAGATGCACACATACCACACACACATGCACACACCTTCCACACACACACGCATGCGTGCGCACCTATATACACACTCACCTGCACACACATACACACACACGTGTACACACAGACCTGTGTGGGTAAATACACATGCACACACACACACACCACACACACACTCACATGCACACATACATGCACCTCTCAGCTTTCTAGGTTCAGATCTGCTCTGACCATTTGCCTTCCAACTTTCAAAGTTCTGTCATCTTCTTTCTCAATTTCTTGGTGACTTCTGCCCTTTAAAAACATCTTGCCTGTCATTTTAGTGGGCTTTTAAGAGGAAGCAGAGGTCACTGTGAAATCAATTTGCCAATTTGGCTGAAAATCAAGGATCAAGGGAATAATTTTTTTTAATTTTAACATGGGAGCTACTAAGTCATCCCGGATGCTAACAGAAGTGACCTGCCAGTGAGGAGGGCACGCAGAGAGATGGCACCACAGACCACACAGCGGGGCAAGTCCCTGAGGAAACAAGAGGGTGGGCTTGTCCTGAGCTAACAGCGAGGGCTCCTTGCACTTGAGGGGCAGGAAAGGCCAAGGGAGGAAACGCGACTTAGCCCCTTGGGTAGGAGGATGGGGCAGAGAAGCAACTCTCTTCTCCTTAACTCTGAGGCATAGACGCCAGCTGAGACTCACATCTGATTAGATCAGAGATCTGAGGAAGGGGAAGCAGACAGAACAGAATGGCCTCAGGCAGAAGCAATTCTTCAAGGGGGTGCTGCTGGGACTAGGCAGGTGAGGGTGGATCCAAGCCCTGGGCTGTGAAATTAGATGAGACCAGTCTGCACAGCTATGTGGTCTCCATCAATGCTGTGATCTTGTTCTACCACATGGACACTGGGAGGACACAGAGGCAAAGCGAAGAGAGTGTGTGTGACAGTGACTACAGGGCAGCACCAGGTGCTGTGGGCTGATGAAGATGGGGAGGCCACCCAGAGGACCATGGGCAGGAAGGGGTGGGCTGATGAAGATGGGGGGGCCACCCAGAGGACAATGGACAGGAAGGGTGGGCTGAAGATGGGGGGGGGGCACCCAGAGGACAACGGACAGGAAGGGTGGGCTGATGAAGAAGGGAGGGGCCACCCAGAAGACCATGGACAGGAAGGGGTGGGCTGAAGATCGGGGGGCCACCCAGGGGGCCATGGACAAACAGGAAGTGGTGGACTGATGAAGATGGTGGAGGGCTACCCAGGGGGCCATGGACAAACAGGAAGGGGTGGGCTGATGAAGATGGGGGGGCCACCCAGGGGGCCATGGACAGGAAGTGGTGGGCAGATGAAGATGGGGGGCTACCCAGAGAACCGAGGACAGGAAGGGGTGGGCTGATGAAGATGGGGGGGGCCACCCAGAGGCCCGTGGACAGGAAGGGGTGGGCTGATGAAGATGGGGGTGCTACCCAGAGGACCGTGGACAGGAAGGGGTGGGCTGATGAAGATGGGGGTGCTACCCAGAGAACCGTGGAGAGGAAGGGGTGGGCTGATGAAGATGGGGGGGCCACCCAGAGGACAATGGACAGGAAGGGGTGGGCTGATGAAGATGGGGGGGGCCACCCAGAGGAAAATGGACAGGAAGGGGTGGGCTGATGAAGATGGGGGGGCCACACAGAGGACAATGGACAGGAAGGGTGGGCTGATGAAGATGGGGGGGCTACCCAGAGGGCCATGGGCAGGAAGGGGTGGGCTGATGAAGATGGGGGGGCCACCCAGAGGACCATGGACAGGAAGGGGTGGGCTGATGAAGATGGGGGGGCCACCCGGAGGACAATGCAGAGGAAGGGTGGACTGATGAAGATGGGGGGGCCACCCAGAGGGCCATGGGCAGGAAGGGGTAGGCTGATGAAGATCGGGGGGCCACCCAGAGGACAATGGACAGGAAGGGGTGGGCTGATGAAGATGGGGGGCCACCCAGAGGACAATGGACAGGAAGGGTGGGCTGATGAAGATGGGGGGCCACCCAGAGGGCCATGGGCAGGAAGGGGTGGGCGGATAAAGATGGGGGGCCACCCAGAGGACCGTGGACAGGAAGGGGTGGGCTGATGAAGATGGGGGAACCACCCACAGGGCCATGGGCAGGAAGGGGTGGGCTGATGAAGATGGGGGGGCCACCCAGAGGACAATGGACAGGAAGGGGTGGGCTGATGAAGATGGGGGGGCCACCCAGAGGACCGTGGACAGGAAGGGGTGGGCTGATGAAGATGGGGGGGCCACCCAGAGGGCCATGGGCAGGAAGGGGTGGGCTGATGAAGATGGGGGGGCCACCCAGAGGGCCATGGGCAGGAAGGGGTGGGCTGATGAAGATGGGGGGCCACCCAGAGGACCGTGGACAGGAAGGGGTGGGCTGATGAAAATGGGGGGGCCACCCGGAGGACAATGGACAGGAAGGGTGGACTGATGAAGATGGGGGGGCCACCCAGAGAGCCATGGGCAGGAAGGGGTAGGCTGATGAAGATGGGGGGGCCACCCAGAGGACAATGGACAGGAAGGGGTGGGCTGATGAAGATGGGGGGCCACCCAGAGGACAATGGACAGGAAGGGGTGGGCTGATGAAGATGGGAGGGCCACCCAGAGGACAATGGACAGGAAGGGGTGGGCTGATGAAGATGGGAGGGCCACCCAGAGGACCATGGACAGGAAGGGGTGGGCTGATGAAGATGGGGGGGGCCACCCAGAGGACAATGCACAGGAAGGGGTGGGCTGATGAAGATGGGGGGGCCAGCCGGAGGACAATGGACAGGAAGGGTGGACTGATGAAGATGGGGGGGCCACCCAGAGGGCCATGGGCAGGAAGGGGTAGGCTGATGAAGATGGGCGGGCCACCCAGAGGACAATGGACAGGAAGGGGTGGGCTGATGAAGATGGGAGGGGCCACCCGGAGGACAATGGACAGGAAGGGGTGGGCTGATGAAGATGGGGGGTCCACCCAGAGGACCATGGACAGGAAGGGGTGGGCTGATGAAGATGGGAGGGGCCACCCGGAGGGCAATGGACAGGAAGGGGTGGGCTGATGAAGATGGGGGGGCCACACGGAGGACAATGGACAGGAAGGGTTGGGCTGATGAAGATGGGAGGGGCCACCCGGAGGACAATGGACAGGAAGGGGTGGGCTGATGAAGATGGGGGGGCTACCCAGGGGGCCATGGACAGGAAGGGGTGGGCTGATGAAGATGGGGGGGCCACCCAGAGGGCCATGGACAGGAAGGGGTGGGCTGATGAAGATGGGGGGCCACCCAGAGGACAATGGACAGGAAGGGGTAGGCTGATGAAGATGGGGGGGCCATCCAGAGGACCGTGGACAGTAAGAGGTGGGCTGATGAAGATGGGGGGGCTACCCAGAGGACTGTGGACAGGAAGGGGTGGGCTGATGAAGATGGGGGGGCCACCCAGAGGACCGTGGACAGGAAGGGGTGGGTTGATGAAGATGGGGGGGCCATCCAGAGGACCGTGGACAGTAAGGGGTGGGCTGATGAAGATGGGGGGACTACCCAGAGGACTGTGGACAAGAAGGGGTGGGCTGATGAAGATGGGGGGACTACCCAGAGGACCCTGGACAGGAAGGGGTGGGCTGATGAAGATGGCGGGGCCACCCAGAGAACCATGGACAGGAAGGGGTGGGCTGATGATGATGGGAGGGGCCACCCGGAGGACAATGGACAGGAAGGGGTGGGCTGATGAAGATGGGGGGCCACCCGGAGGACAATGGAAAGGAAGGGGTGGGCTGATGAAGATGGGAGGGGCCACCTGGAGGACAATGGACAGGAACGGGTGGGCTGATGAAGATGGGGGGACTACCCAGAGGACCATGGACAGGAAGGGGTGGGCTGATGAAGATGGGGGGGCCATCCAGAGGACCGTGGACAGTAAAAGGTGGGCTGATGAAGATGGGGGGACTACCCAGAGGACTGTGGACAAGAAGGGGTGGGCTGATGAAGATGGGGGGGCTACCCAGAGGACCCTGGACAGGAAGGGGTGGGCTGATGAAGATGGGGGGCCACCCAGAGGACCATGGACAGGAAGGGGTGGGCTGATGAAGATGGGAGGGGCCACCCGGAGGACAATGGACAGGAAGGGGTGGGCTGATGAAGATGGGAGGGGCCACCCGGAGGACAATGGACAGGAAGGGGTGGGCTGATGAAGATGGGGGGGCCACCCAGAGGACTGTGGACAGGAAGGGGTGGGCTGATGAAGATGGGGGGGGCCACCCGGAGGACAATGGACAGGAAGGGTGGACTGATGAAGATGGGGGGGCCACCCAGAGGGCCATGGGCAGGAAGGGGTAGGCTGATGAAGATGGGGGGGCCACCCAGAGGACAATGGACAGGAAGGGGTGGGCTGATGAAGATGGGGGGCCACCCAGAGGACAATGGACAGGAAGGGTGGGCTGATGAAGATGGGGGGGGCCACCCAAAGGGCCATGGGCAGGAAGGGGTGGGCTGATGAAGATGGGGGGGCCACCCAGAGGGCCATGGGCAGGAAGGGGTGGGCTGATGAAGATGGGGGGACCACCCACAGGGCCATGGGCAGGAAGGGGTGGGCTGATGAAGATGGGGGGGGGCCACCCAGAGGACAATGGACAGGAAGGGGTGGGCTGATGAAGATGGGGGGGCCACCCAGAGGACCGTGGACAGTAAGGGGTGGGCTGATGAAGATGGGGGGGCCACCCGGAGGACAATGGACAGGAAGGGGTGCGCTGATGAAGATGGGGGGGCCACCCAGAGGACAATGGACAGGAAGGGGTGGGCTGATGAAGATGGGGGGGCCACCCAGAGGGCCATGGGCAGGAAGGGGTGGGCTGAAGATGGGGGGGCCACCCGGAGGGCCATGGGCAGGAAGGGGTGGGCTGATGAAGATGGGGGGCCACCCAGAGGACAATGGACAGGAAGGGGTGGGCTGATGAAAATGGGGGGGCCACCCAGAGGACAATGGACAGGAAGGGTGGGCTGATGAAGATGGGGGGGCCACCCAGAGGGCCATGGGCAGGAAGGGATGGGCTTATGAAGATGGGGGGGGCCACCCAGAGGGCCATGGACAGGAAGGGGTGGGCTGATGAAGATGGGAGGGCCATCCAGAGGACTGTGGACAGTAAGAGGTGGGCTGATGAAGATGGGGGGGCTACCCAGAGGACTGTGGACAGGAAGGGGTGGGCTGATGAAGATGGGGGGGCCACCCAGAGGACCGTGGACAGGAAGGGGTGGGCTGATGAAGATGGGGGGGCCATCCAGAGGACCATGGACAGGAAGGGGTGGGCTGATGAAGATGGGGGGGCCATCCAGAGGACCGTGGACAGTAAGAGGTGGGCTGATGAAGATGGGGGGACTACCCAGAGGACTGTGGACAAGAAGGGGTGGGCTGATGAAGATGGGGGGGCTACCCAGAGGACCCTGGACAGGAAGGGGTGGGCTGATGAAGATGGGGGGGCCACCCAGAGGACCCTGGACAGGAAGGGGTGGGCTGATGAAGATGGGGGGGGCCACCCAGAGGACCATGGACAGGAAGGGGTGGGCTGATGAAGATGGGAGGGGCCACCCGGAGGACAATGGACAGGAAGGGGTGGGCTGATGAAGATGGGGGGGCCACACGGAGGACAATGGAGAGGAAGGGTTGGGCTGATGAAGATGGGAGGGGCCACCCGGAGGACAATGGACAGGAAGGGGTGGGCTGATGAAGATGGGGGGGCCATCCAGAGGACCATGGACAGGAAGGGGTGGGCTGATGAAGATGGGGGGGCCATCCAGAGGACCGTGGACAGTAAGAGGTGGGCTGATGAAGATGGGGGGACTACCCAGAGGACTGTGGACAAGAAGGGGTGGGCTGATGAAGATGGGGGGACTACCCAGAGGACCCTGGACAGGAAGGGGTGGGCTGATGAAGATGGCAGGGCCACCCAGAGGACCATGGACAGGAAGGGGTGGGCTGATGAAGATGGGAGGGGCCACCCGGAGGACAATGGACAGGAAGGGGTGGGCTGATGAAGATAGGGGGGCCACCCGGAGGACAATGGACAGGAAGGGGTGGGCTGATGAAGATGGGAGGGGCCACCCGGAGGACAATGGACAGGAAGGGGTGGGCTGATGAAGATGGGGGGACTACCCAGAGGACCATGGACAGGAAGGGGTGGGCTGATGAAGATGGGGGGGCCATCCAGAGGACCGTGGACAGTAAGAGGTGGGCTGATGAAGATGGGGGGACTACCCAGAGGACTGTGGACAAGAAGGGGTGGGCTGATGAAGATGGGGGGGCTACCCAGAGGACCCTGGACAGGAAGGGGTGGGCTGATGAAGATGGGGGGGCCACCCAGAGGACCATGGACAGGAAGGGGTGGGCTGATGAAGATGGGAGGGGCCACCCGGAGGACAATGGACAGGAAGGGGTGGGCTGATGAAGATGGGGGGGCCACCCGGAGGACAATGGACAGGAAGGGGTGGGCTGATGAAGATGGGAGGGGCCACCCGGAGGACAATGGACAGGAAGGGGTGGGCTGATGAAGATGGGGGGGCCACCCAGAGGACTGTGGACAGGAAGGGGTGGGCTGATGAAGATGGGGGGGCCATCCAGAGGACCGTGGACAGTAAGAGGTGGGCTGATGAAGATGGGGGGGCTACCCAGAGGACTGTGGACAGTAAGAGGTGGGCTGATGAAGATGGGGGGGCCACCCGGAGGACAATGGACAGGAAGGGGTAGGCTGATGAAGATAGGAGGGGCCACCCGGAGGACAATGGACAGGAAGGGGTGGGCTGATGAAGACGGGGGGGCTACCCAGGGGGCCATGGACAGGAAGGGGTGGGCTGATGAAGATTGGGGGGCTACCTAGGGGGCCATGGACAGGAAGGGGTGGGCTGATGAAGATAGGAGGGGCCACCCGGAGGACAATGGACAGGAAGGGGTGGGCTGATGAAGACGGGGGGGCTACCCAGGGGGCCATGGACAGGAAGGGGTGGGCTGATGAAGATTGGGGGGCTACCTAGGGGGCCATGGACAGGAAGGGGTGGGCTGATGAAGATGGGGGGGCCACCCGGAGGACAATGGACAGGAAGGGGTGGGCTGATGAAGATGGGGGGCTACCCAGGGGGCCATGGACAGGAAGGGGTGGGCTGATGAAGATGGGGGGGCCACCCGGAGGACAATGGACAGGAAGGCGTGGGCTGATGAAGATGGGGGGGCTACCCAGGGGGCCATGGACAGGAAGGGGTGGGCTGATGAAGATGGGGGGGCCACCTGGAGGACAATGGACAGGAAGGGGTGGGCTGATGAAGATGGGGGGGCTACCCAGGGGGCCATGGACAGGAAGGGGTGAGGATAATCCCCTGATACCCTTCAGCTGCTCTCTGCACTAAGGCTAAGCATAGGTGAATTTTTAAATTCTTTTTCATATTTTTCAGTTCTATAAGGAAAATTGTTATCTTAAGGAAAACAAAAAACTCTAGGCCAGGCGCAGTGGCTCACGACTGTAATCCCAGCACTTTGGGAGGCCGAGGCGGGTGGATCACGAGGTCAGGAGATCGAGACCATCCTGGCGAACACGGTGAAACCCCGTCTCTACTAAAAATACAAAAAATTAGCTGGGCGTGGTGGCGGGCGTCTGTAGTCCCAGCTACTCAGGAGGCTGAGGTAGGAGAATGGCGTGAACCGAGGAGGCGGAGCTTGAAGTGAGCCAAGATGGCACCACTGCACTCCAGCCTGGGCGACAGAGCTAGACTGTCTCCAAAAAAAAAAAAAACTCTAAGAAGCAAATAACCAATTCAGTATTACAAGAAATAAAAGACCTCAAAGTAAATAAAAATCTTCAATGAAGTGTTCATTACTACTTCTTATTTCCTGATCTTGCTGTAGCTGAAAAACAGCCCCTACATGGGGCTAGGAGTGGGCTCTGGCACTAACCAGCTATGGGAGATGGGTCCTTACCTGCAAAATGAAGTGGACCTGAGAGGTCTGCACGGACCACACACAGCCCAGGGAAGGCACCTGTGCTTCGCCATGGAGGCCTACATTCATCGCTGTCTCTCAGGAAGGGGGAAGAGTTCTCCAAGACATGGGAATGAAAAAACCAAGTGCTTCCAAAACTACTGGCTCCCCTGGGAAACATCCACTCAGATGAGCTCCGCTCTGCTTCGTCATGGCACCCCAGAATCTCACAGCGGGAAGCTGCAGGACTCACTCGACACAGCCCACGAGAGGAGAGCCCGTCTGTTCCAACCAGCTCAGTGCTCATGGCACCTCCATTCCCACCAGCAGAAGAGGCCACAGGTACCTATAAAAGTTCCCTGTCTGTACTGAACGAAGGCATCAGGGAATTTCCAGAATCTGCCTGCTGCAGCCTCCACAACCCACATGCTGGCAGGCGATGGGTCCACCTGCACTGCTTGCTCTGCTTCTCAGCCTGGCTGCCGGGGCATGGCTTGCATGGTCGGGCTCGCCCCACCCCAGCACGCTGGTTTATTTCCAGAACTGTAGGCTGGGTCTGAAGAGCCTACAGTTAGGCTCAGAAGAATTTGGACAACACCAAAGTCGAAGAGAAAATGGGAACAGCACATAACAGGTGTTGTTTATCTGTCTGAGTCCCAGAGGCTCTTCCCTTGAGAGTTTGGTGAAAATTAGATCCAGATTTGTAAGATTACAAAGTTGGCCCCAAGGCAACAGGGATTTGGATTCCTCTAAGAAACAGGTATTACAGCAGCTTTAGCTAAAGCCACAACAATAACCTAGCACAGAGAAGAGACTGGCTGGCTCCCTGCTCCCACACCCACCCTGCTGTGGGCTCCTCTCAGCCCCGACACCACGTGGACTGAGAGCAGCCTCAGGATGACCTGTGAGACCCCTGATGTGCCCCAGCTGCACTCTCACCTCCTGCCCCTCAGCCTCCTCACTGCCCCATGGATGCACCAGGCATGTCAGACCCGAGCTTCTGCTCCAAACCCCCTTGGCCCTGCAGCTCCTCACCTCCTGCACCAAGGGGCTCACACGTGCACCTCCAGCAGAGTCGCGCAGATGCCCCGTGTCTCAGGGCTGACCTGATGGCCTATTCACACAGCACCAGGACTCCCACACCCTGCCCTTCCCTGTTTCCTCCACAGCCACTGTCACCCCCTGACATGCCACAGGATGAACTCACTGACTAGATTTATGTTTTCGATCCCCCCGCAAGGATGTCAGGATTCTGGCAGTGCGCCTGGGACATCACAGGCACACTGTAAACATGTGCTGAACGAATGAAGGAACAAACAAAGTCTTTGTTCAAGTAATTTGTTAGTAAGAACTCTCCTCTTATGATATTAGTCAGGATTCCAGTCACCTGCAAGCCTAAGCACCTAGGAGCACAGGCCCCAACCCCCCCATGCCATCTCTCCGAGGGCCTCCCCCTGCCAACTCCCCATGCCATCTCTCTGAGGGCCTCCCCCTGCCAACTCCCCATGCTGTCTCTCTAACCAGGGCGCTGCCCTGCTGCAGCTGACATCTCTGGAAGTTAGTAGGTGGGGCCCGCAGCACTGTCTCCTCAGAATGCACCGTGCTCAGGACCTCACAGCAGCCCAGGGCTGCCACCAAGCACACCAGGAAGGCAAGACACACTGGGAGCTCCGATCCACGTCCCATCAACAAGGCAGCTCTTCTTATTCTACTATTGTGAAGTTGGAAGACTTGGCTCAAATCCCAGCCCCACCACTGGCACCAAGATAACCTGAGTGAGTTACTTCACCTCGCCAAGCCTCAGGGAATAACAATCCCTATCTCAAAGGGGCACTGGGAGGAAGAAGGGAGTGACTCTATGGAAGTTATGAAATCAGGGTGGCTGGTACTACTTCATCAGCATCAGCAGCCATCATGACTACATTAGTTTTCCATGCAGAACTGCAAATATACACCAAGTTCCTGCTGAAAACGTTTTGAAAATGACCTTTAATAAGCTTTAGATAAAGAAAGACATCTTAAGTATAATTTTCAAAGGAGTCATCTCAAGGTAGTTTTACAAAACTAGAATTGGGACCACAGTGCATTGTGTGAGACAGGTGAGTGCCTCTGTGTGCTGGCCGGTGCCAGGTCCTTTCCACAGATGTCACCCATGCACTGTGTGGCTTCAGACATTGTGGTGCCATCACGGCCACCGCACACACAGGCACTACCGGGCAGTGGGCACTGTTGGCACAAGAACAAAGGCATGCGGTAGGCTCGTGCGGTAGGCTCCAAGTGCACTAACAACTGGCCCTCCAGCTCCTGCTGGTCTACACGGTCAGGTTAACTGTGGAGAAAGGTTACCAGAGAGGGAGGAAACTGCCTCTTTTAAAATTTTGGTTCCACAGAAGCAAGAAGGGAAAACGCGTGTCACTCACACTACATGCTCTTGGCAGTAGTGTGACCTGAGGCAGGTTCCCCATGAGACATAAAACCAGGATCCAGAGGGTCAGCAGAGACACACGGCTTCCCTTGAGAGCAAGACTTTCAACTCTGCTGACACGGAAAGAGTCGTTTAGTCTAAAAATATCGCCTGTGACAGCATCATAAGAAGCACTACTTACACGGAACCACGTGGGGAGCTTCTCTCTCGTAGACAGTCCTGTAAACAGTTGAAGGAAAAAACAATTAAAATTGGAAATCATAGGCTTTCCAAAGAGAGACAGAAATCACAATCTATGACCTTAGATACCAAATTTTTTCAAACCAAAGTCATCTATTAAAAAGACATGTTTATAAATCAGATATTGGGAAGGTCAAAGACAGTTTCCCAGAGAAAGAATTCCATAAAAAGTGATTCAATTCTAAACTGAGTCTGGAACATACACGATACTGATAAAGACTCAGAACCCCAGGGTCCCTGAACCTTGACCCACAGTCCTCGGCCTGACTGACGTCTGGGGCACAGCTGATTCTCAAATCCCTCTGAATCTATAGGGGAAGGTAAGAACACAGGGAGAGTATACGGGACGGGACAGCCCAGAACACCCACAGTCTCGGCTCCACCCTGAAGGGCCTTCACCTGGACCACAGGCCAAGGGTTCTCCCTGTGCAGACTGAATTAGCAGGTGAACACCGCGCAGAGACTCCTACAGACAGACAGCCGGCCTCTGTCCAGTGATGTCCAAAGACTACAGAAACATAAGAAAGCCTGGACCATGGTCAGCTGTGACAGAGAAAGAGTGAGACTGGGGTGACTCTCCCACCTCACTTAAAAGTCAGACAAAAGATATGAGATGAGGGCGTTCAGACATGGAGCAGCAGGCAGCACAGGACAACGATCCCCAGAGAAGGGAAGCAAATGGGATGCATCCTACAATTGCTGCAGCCTACAGCCTGGGGAGAGTGCCTGGGCCACAGCACAGGAAGGGGGAACCCAGGCAAGGCCAGGGGAGTTGGAGACGGAGTTGAGAATTCAGGGAGGCAAAGGCAGAGAGGAAAGGGGAGAGATGCAACTGACATCTCTGGAAGTCGGTGGGCTGGGCCTGCAGCACTGTCTCATCAGGATGCACTACACTCAGGACCCCACAGCACAGGAGGCAAAAGCTAGAATTAGAGGGCAGAGTACCAGAAAGGAATGCCCTGCACAGAGAAACATCCCAGAGGTCTGTGGTGGATTCTCTAGTCTCTGCCTGGACATGGATGGGCACATGTGAGTGAGTGAACTACAGGAGGTCGGGGGAAGAACCAATGAAAAGAAAAAGTACAGACAATAGCTATGGCTCACACAGATCTGGGAAGAGTTCCTACTCCCAACAACTAGACTGCAGGAGCCTTGCAGTACAGGGGACACCACACTGAGCACTCAAATGACTGCACTGGCAGCAGACTAAGCTGGGGTACTACACTAGGCAATGCTTAACAAAGTCAGCAACAAGCTGCCAAAAAATCTGAACTTTCCAAGTAACTTAAATGCATTCCAAAACATAGTTCAAAATATTTTAAAAGAATGCAGAGTCCAACAATACAAAGTTTACGATGTCTTTCATCCGTCCAAAACTGACGAGGCATGCAAAGTAGTACAAAAATATATCTCATAATGAGATTGGTTGATCAGTAAGATACAAACTCAGAAATTATACACACAGAGATCATTAGTACACAAAGACATTAAAACAGCTATTATACACTTTAGGAGGCAGAGGCAGGCAGATCACTTGAGGTCAGGAGTTCAAGACCAGCCTGAGCAACATGGTGAAATCCCATCTCTACTAAAAATACAAAAATTAACCAGGCATGGTGGTGGGCACCTGTAATCCCAACTACTTGGGAGGCTGAAGCAGGAGAATTGCTTAAACCCAGGAAGTAGAGGCTTCAGTGAGCCAAGATCACACCACTGCACTGCAGCCTGGGTGACAGAGCTAGACTCCATTTGAATGAATGAATGAATAAATAAATAAATAAATAAATAAATAAATAAATAGGCCAGGCACGGTGGCTCATGCCTGTAATCCCAGCACTTTGGGAGGCCGAGGCGGGTGGATCATGAGGTCAGGAGATCGAGACCATCCTGGCTAATGCAGTGAAACCCCGTCTGTACCAAAAATACACACAAAAAATTAGCCAGGCGTGATGACGGGCGCCTGTAGTCCCAGCTACTTGGGAGGCTGAGGCAGGAGAATGGCGTGAACCCAGGAGGTGGAGCTTGCAGTGAGCCGAGATGGCACCACTGCACTCCAGCCTGGGCGACAGAGCGAATCCATCTCAAAAAATAAATACATAAATAAATAAAACATCTATCATAAATACATTGCATATGTAGAAGATGATACAGGAAAGCATAAAATGCTAAGGAGAGACAAGAAAAGTATTTTTAAAACACACAAATCAAGCATGCAGAGATGAAAAATACATCTGAGATTTAAAAAAATATACTGACTGGGATTAACACCATATTAGACCACAAAAGAAAAGATCAGTCAATGTACAGACAGAATAATCTGTGCAGACAGAAACTACCTAAAATAAAACACAGATAAAGATTCTCTACTCCCAAAAGACAAAAATATATGTGTAATTGGAGACCCAGAAGCAGGGGATGGGACAAGCCAAAAACATATTTTAAAAAATAATGACAAAAGGCAGGGCAGAGTGGCTCAAGCCTGTAATCCCAGCACTCTGAGAGCCCAGGAGTTTGAGACCAGCCTGGACAACACAGTGAGACTCCATCTATACAAAAACATTTTTAAAATCAGCCAGGCATGGTGGCACACACCTGTAGTCCAGCTACTCAGGAGGCTGAGGCTGGAGGATTACCTGAGCCCAGGAATTCAAGTCTACTCTGAACTGTGATTGCACCACTGCACTCCAGCCTGGGTGACAGAATGAGGCCTTGTCTCTAAAACAGACAAAAAAAATTACAAAAAGTTTTCAAAAATGGATGAAAATTTAAGCCCATACATAGATTCAGAAAGGTCAACAATCCCCAACCAGAAATAAATAAACAAATAAATAACATTAAACTAAACCAAGGCACGTCATAATCAAATTATGTAAAAAAAAAAAAAAAAAATCGTAAAGGCAGCCAGAAAAAAAGAAACATTATGGCAAGAGCAGCTAAAATCTACTCATTTGCTGCTCTTGCCACAGAAAAACAAAACAAATCAAAACTGGGTACCTATGTGAGATGATGGGTATGTTAATTTGCTTCACTACAGGAACCTTTTTATTATCTGTATTTTATAACATTATATTGTGTACCTTAGATATACACAATATAATTAATTTTTTAAAATAGGAAACTATGTACAAAGAGACAAGCACAGACAGGGTGAACAGAGAACTTTTCAGAAACAGTGCAAGTCAGGAGCCAATTGAATTCTATCTCTAAAGTAATGAAAGAAAAGGCTACCAACCTGGAATACTATACATAGTAAAAATAACTTTCAAATATAAAAGTAAAAAGAAGATTTTTTCTAACAAACAAAAGCTAAAATAATTCATTATCCAACGTACCTGAACTGCAAATAATATTAAAAGAAGTACAAAATACAAAAGGAAAATAATACCAGAAGGAAATCTGGATCTACAAAAAGAAGTGAAAACCATTGAAACAGAAAATATGTAAAATATAAAAGCCTTTTGTTCTTAATTTTTTAAGATTGTTTTAAAAGATAATAGACTATGTAAAGCAAAAGAAAAAAAAAGGCAATGTATTGTGGGGCTTATGACAATATCGAAGTGAGGAGATAAGGGCATAATGTAATAGCCAGAAGTGAGAGGGTATACTTTGGTAATGTTCTTACATTATATGTGAACTGGTATGATATTACTTGCAGATGACTATGGTAGCTTAAGGAAATATACAACAAATCCTAAAGCAACCTCTAAAAACACAGAGATAAAGCTAATAAGCTGCAACCCAATGTCCTCAGGTTTTCAGGCATATACTGTAAAAAGTATCCACTTTAACTGTTGCATCTTGAGTTGTTGTTTAAGAAAAGTTCCAGGAAGAAGCCCAGTGCTGGTGAAACAAAAACCAGTTAGATCCAGAGAGGCCTCAGTTGGAGATGAACTTTGGCAAACTCTCCTCATTACCATACTAAAAACTCCACCCAGAGAAGAGCTTATTTGCCATCTTGTATACCTGTGATGTATGTAGAAGCATGACTGACAACTGTGCCTGTGCTGCCTTGACTGTACCTTCTACACACAATGATTCAGCTAACGAGCCTAAAAACGGTGTTTTCAGCGTTGTTCAGGGAGGCGCTGCTTTGGAGATTTATCCCTGGTGTCCTCCTTACTTGTTGCAGTTTTAGATTCCCTTGTCAAATCCTCCTTAGTTGAGCTCATTGTACTATTGGTGGCCAAGCAATTGAACCCACCCATTGTGTGGGCAACAAAGCTAGTAAAGGTAATAAAACTGATCATAGAAAGTACTCAATCCAAAATAAAGGAGAATGAGAGAAAAAAAGGGGACTCTAATAACAAGTGGGAAAAATAGAAATCCAACAGCAAAATGACAGATTTATACCCAGCCATATCAATAATCACATTAAATATGAATGGTCTAAACATCCCAATTAAAATGTACTTTTTAAGACTTGATAAAACAACAAGACCACGCTATAAGCTATTTGTAAGAAACCCACTTTAAATATAAACATACACAGCGGTTAAAAGAAAAAGGATGGGAAAAAATGTGCCATGTTAACTCTAATAAAAAAAAGGTGGAGTGACTATATTAATATCAGAAAAAGTAGATTTCAGGGTACATAATATTACCACAAGTAAATAAGGGCATTATATAATAATTAAGGGGTCAGTTTATCAAGAGAAAATAATAACCCTAAACGTTCACACACCTAATAAAGAGCTTAAAAATATATAAAGCAACCCCCCACCAAATAGATAAATCCACAATTATAATGGAAGCTTTCTACACTTCTCTTTCAATAACTGATTTTGTAAAAACCTACACAAAAGATCAGTACGGGATATAGGAGACTCAAATAACATTATCATCCAACATTATTTAACTGACATTTATAGAACACTCCACACAATTATAACAGAATATGCCTTCTTTTCAAGTGGTCATGAGATATTTTCAAAGGTAATATTCTGAAAATTTTTTTTAAATTTCAATAAAACTTTAAAGGAATAAAAAAAAGTTTCCTGACCACAATGGAATTAAATTAGAAATCAATTAAATTAGAAATCAGGAATAAAAAAGTATTTGGGAAATTTTCCAAATACTTGGAAAATAAACAGCACATGTCTAAATAACATATGGGTCAAAGAAAAAACACAATGGAAATAAGAAAGCATTTTGACCTGAATAAAAATGAAAACACTACATATCAAAATATGTGGGAGGCAGTAAAAGCAGTACCAAGAGGGAAATCAATAGCACTAAATGATTATATTAGGGAAATAAAAGGTCTCAAATCCATTACCTAAGCTTACTAAAACAGAGCAAAACAAGCAGAAGAAAGGAAATAAAGAATAAAAATCTATAAGCTGAAAAGCCATTTTAAAAATACTTGCTTCAGGAGACTAAAGTGGGAAGATCACTTGAAGCCAGGAGTTTGAGACCAGCCTGGGCAACATAGCAAGACCTACTCTCTACAAAAAAAATTTTTTTTACATTAGCCAGGCATGGTAGATGGTGGAACATCCCTGTAATCCTAGGTACTTGAGAGGCAGAGGCAGGAAGATCACGTGAGCCAAGAAGTTCAAGGTTACAGAGCAAGCCTCTGTCTCTAAAAATACATAAATAGAAGTAAAAAATACAGAAAATTAATAAAACCGAAAGTTGGTTCTTTAATAAGGCACATAATATTGATAAACATCTAGTTGCACTGACCAAGAAAAAAGGTAGAAGGCCCAAATTACCAATATCAAGAATGAGAAATAGAACATTATACAGACACAAAAGATATTATGAAGACAATTAGGTCAAACCACAATGTGATACCACTTCACACCAGAATGGCTATAATCAAAAAAGTCTAACGGAAGTGTTGGTGAGGACCTGGAGAAACAGGCAACCTCATACATCGCTGGTGGAAATGAAAAATGGTGCTGCTAGGGTGGAAAACAGTCTAGCAGTTCCTCAAAAAGTTAAACATAGAATCACCATAGGACAGCAACTCCCCTCCTAGGTACAGACCCAAAAGAATTAAAAATACAGATGTAAGCAGATACTTGTTCATAACAGTGCTATTCACAATAGCCAACACGGGGAAAGAACCCAAATGTCCATCAGCAAATGAACGGATAAACACACTTGGTACAGCCATCAGTGGAGTATTCTGCAGACATCAAAAGGAATGAAGTACAGCACGTGTTACAGATGAACCTCCAAGCGGGGCTAAGTGAAAGAACCCAGACGTAAAAGGTTATATATTGCATTATTTCTTCAGATGAAATATCTAGAACAGGCAAGTCCATAGAGACAAAAAGCAGGTTAGTGGTTTCCAGGGCATAAGGAAAGGGGGAGACCAGGAGTGATACTTAATGGGTGGGAGGTATTCCTTCGTGGTAACAAAAAAGTTTTGAAAAAGTCTTGAAACTGGGTACTGGTTATACAACATTCTGAATGCACCAAATTGTACACTTTAATTTGGTGTACTTTAATTGCATTTTAAGTGAATTTCACCTCAATAAATAAATAAATACAATAAGCGGATACTATGAACTACTGCATGTCAGTAAATCTGCCAACTTAGATGGAGCAAGTTCTTACAAGAATCGAATAATCAAAACTCACTTAAGGAGAATTAAATAATCCTATACACATACCAAAGAAACTGCATTCAAGATAAAACCTTCCCACAAAGAAAAGAGCTGACCGAGATGACTTCGCAGGTGAATTCTATAAAATAAAATATTCAAGGAAGAAATAATATCAATTTCTTACTAACTCATCTAGAAAACTGAAGATGAGAGAATACTTCCCAATTCATTCTATAAGGCAAGCATTAACATGATAAAAAATCAGAAAAAGACACATAAGAAAAGACATCAATATTCCTCAGAAATATAGACGCCAAAATTCTTAAATTTTAGCATATAAAAATCCAACAATATAAAATAAATACATGCAGGTAAAGTGGGTTTTAACCCAGAAATGCAACTGGCTTACTATTGTTTTTTAAAGCAATCAATGTAATTCACCATATAAACAAAAAAGAAACACCATATGATCATCTCAATAGATACAGAGAAAACACTTGACAAAATTCAGTATTAACTCATGATAAAAATCCTCGGCAACCTGGGAATTTAAGGACTCTTTCTGAACCTGATAAAGGACCTCCAGTTGAAACATACAGCTAGTAGTATACACAAGGGTGAAAACTGAATGTTTACCCCTAAATTCAGGAACAAAGTTAGACCGTCCCCTCCAAGCACTTCCTTTAACAAGATACCAACCTCCACAAGTGATCTATCAATTCAGTGCAACCCCAACCAAAAGCTGAACTAATCTAATTTTAGAATTTGTATGAAGATACCGAGGAAATAAACCAGCCAAAGAACTTTGAAAAAGAGAACAAAATGGGAGGGCTTATACTGCCCGATTTCAAGATTTATTATAAAGCTAGTTATAAAGATAAATAAATTGACCCATGGAATAGAGTACAGTCCAGAAATAGTCTGCACACAGTATTAACCATGTTTTTCCTTTTCTGTATCTGATGCTTTGACATCCAGGGCCTTGCTGACCTGGAGGGACTGCCCTCCCAGCGTTAGCCAATTCCTAGAAATAGCAAACAACCCACCCTAGAGTGCACCTTTCAAATATAAACCCGCCAATCCAGAGCCCACACCCCAACCACCTCCTCTCACATGGGGCCACTCCCCACCTGCCCCAATCACCCAAGGCCAGGCACCAGACAACTAGGGACCCAAGGGCCTGCTGAAATGATTCAAAGTGCCACTCCTAAGCCTGCTCCCCCTGCCTCACCCATTCCTCCCGTGGAGACCACAGTGAGGCTTTCCCTGCCCACATTGTCCCCTTGCTCTCTCTGCCTCTTGACCTACCCGGTGCTTCCCATGTGGCCCTGCCTGGCAGCTGTGCTCCTGCTTCCAGGCAGCTGTGGGTACAAACACTTTCTTCCTTCATGACAGTCATTTCTATGTCTCATGTCTTAGCACACTGTATTAAAACAAATCCCAGATATCCTGAAAACACACACATATGAACAAGTGATTTTGACAAAGTTTCCCAGGCAACTTAATGAGGAACAGATAATCTTTTCAAGAAATGGTGCTGGAACAACTGGACACTGTATTTTTAAAAACAAGAAAAATAAGAACCTTGACATTTTCTTTGCATCCAATATAGAGTTAATTCAAAATGGATTATAGACTTAAATGTAATAGTCAAAACTATAAAGCTTATAGAAGAATGAATAAGAGAAAATCTTAAAGACCTTCAATTTAACAAACAATTCTTAAGCATGATACAAAAGGCATGAACTACAAAAGAAAAAACTGATGTTGGAGGTTACCAAATTTTAAAACTTTTCATCTTCAAGTCACTGTTATAAAAATGAAAAGTCAGGCTACAGACTGAGAGAAAATATTTGCAAAACACATACCCCATTAAAGACTGTATCCAGAATATATACAGAAAAAATTCTCAAAGCTCAATAAGAAAATAAACAACCCGGTTTTTAAAATGAGCAAAATATTTTATCAGGTACTTCAAAGAAAATATACAGATGGCAAATAAGCACATGAAAAGACGATCTGGCCAGGAAAGCAGAACGCATGCTTTCCAGACCAGCCAGGCCAGCCATGGGAGCCACACGCGGGTCACTGTCCTCCACATCCTGAATGCCGTGGTGGAAGACACTGGAAACACAGGCAGGCATCAGGCGGGAGACACAAACATCAGGAAAGGTCAGCACTGTCTGCGACACAGGGACAGATGGACAGGCCTGGCGGGATCATGGGCCTGCAACCCACTGACAGGGGAAAGCAGGGATGGGGCATGTGAGCAGGGCGGGTCAGGATGCTGCCAACGCTCCTTGAGCACACAGAGGTCTGGGGCATGAGCACCCAGGATAGAGTGGAGCAAGCCCCACCTGGAGTTCCAACCACACCAGTCTCTTCTGGGCTCCAGCCACAGGCCCCTGGGTGTTGGGCCTGGACCTCTGCTCCTCTCCCCTAGATGAGCCCACCCAGTCCATAGCCATGCTCTCTTTCTCTACCGATAATTTCCTAAATTAATCTCCTTGCCCCTGCTCTCCCCCATGAACTCCCATATCCACTGCCTACCTGGCCAAGCCACTTGGACATCTATTACCTGAAGTCCAAGACCAAATCCTTAACCCCTCCTACCTTGGACCTGACCCTCCCCACGTCATCCTGCCTGAGTTGCTCAGGCCCCTCGGAGTCAGGTCTGAGTCCTCCTTCCAGTCCCATTGGCAGCCTCAGCATGCACCACATCTCAGCAGGCCTAACCACACTGCCTGGGCACCTGCGGCCTCCGTACCAAACCTGCATCCCAGTGCCTTCCCCACAGCCAGGGCGAGCCTCTGCAGTGGGGCCTGGGGCCATGCTGTCCACTGCCCTGAGGGTGACACCTGACCTCCTAGGGGGGGCCTGCTCTCCTGACCTCATCTCCTGCACTGGCTTCCTCACCCCAGCTGCCCCCCACCCCTTCCTTTCCTCCATCAGGTCTTTGCTCCATGCACGCCTCCTGCCTAGACACATGCCTGGCTCCCCCCTGCCACCCAGTTCCAGCACCTCCTCCTCCGAAAGTCCTCCCTTGCCCACCCTCCAGGCAGCCCCTCAGCCACTCCTGCTCAGCCCCCCTGCTCTCTGTCTAGCATGTGCCTGCTGTGTTTGTAAGTCACTTTCTTTGGTTGTGGGCCCTCCCTCCACCCACCAGAAATAAGCTCCATGGTGGTAAGAACCCTGCCTGTGTGTCCCCTGCCACTCTGAGACCGGGAAGAGCACTGTGGAGGCAGGCCCCCAGCAGAGGCTTAATGGAGAGAGGACAGGCAGGCACTGCCCCCACAGTCTTCTCCCTAAGTGGCAGGGCCTGAAGGAGAATGGGTCGTTAAGGACAAGCTTGCTGCGAGGCCCAAGGCATCTGTGCCTCCACATCTGTGGGCATTCTTCCTTTTCTAAAAATCATAGAATGAAGTAAGATTTATTGGACAAGGGAAAGGGAAAACCCTGTACCTACCACAGGATACTTGTAATTCAATTAATCAGAAAAAAAACCACCATCAGAAACCATCTGCTCTGAGGTCATCTGCTCAGAGGTCATCTGCTCAGCAGTCATATGCTCAGAGGTCATCTGCTCAGAGGTCAGGGCACTTCCCAAGCACAGGCAGCGGGTGGAAGCTACCACAGACCACACCCAGCCGACGTGCCGCAGCCCAGGGCCCAGGCTCTGGCATTGCCACTGGTTTGCAAACACACCCTAGCATCGCAGGGGAAATCACACAGCCACGACAGAATTTCTTCATTAGAAAGATATTTTTAAAACACGGCCAGTAATAAGGCAAAAAAAACCCCAAGCAAAATGTTACACCTTCTGCAGATTTAACCATGATACAAACTGCCATACTTAACGGCTCGCAACAGTTTATTTGAGCTATTATCTGTAACTTTCATCATTTAAGTTATAGAGGAAGTTCATGGAATACTGTAGTATCCCAATGACAGCATCTCCTGAGAGTCAGTGCCTCCCTCACAGAGAGGCCGTCCTGTCCTCCTGCCACCCACTTTCTCAGACCAGAGCAGCCTCACGGCCCAACAGCCTGAAAACAACAGCCGACAGAGTGCCACTCCAGCTGAGGGGGGGCGGGTTCTCTTTCAGATCCCACCGAGGCACCCCACCCTTGCTGTTCCCCATCACTGCCCACAAATCTACACGCCTCACACCGCTTCTCATTCTCACACTTACAGTGACACCGCTAACACCTCACATCAGTTTTAATGTTCGTGTTACAGAGCAGCCTGGCCCGCCACCCTGAAGGCAGTGAGATTCCCAGCTGTCCCCACCTCGCTTGGCAGGGGCAGGGCTGGGACTCCTTCCAACATGCAGTGTTGGCTTCTGGGGCTGCCCCGTTGGGAGAGGATGAGCAAGCAGAGAGCAGAAAGCAGCAGGGAGTGTGGGCAGCCCCCATGCACCACCCCGTGGAGTGTTTTAGCCCACCACTTCCAAAGACTGCATTCTCATAACTCGGGGTAACACCGGGAGGGGGTGGGGTGGGTCACAGCTGGACACCCCTGGAAATGCAGCTCCTAGGAATTTGCTCATAGGTTCCATTTTCGATAAATGTGTTAATAGGAGCTCAGACTTCAACAGATCTCAATAAAGGAAGATGAGCAAATGCTATGTTTTTACCTAAAACCTAAATAGGCCACAGGAAGGATCTGACTTCAGGAGGGGGACAGCCTTGACTCTGAATTTCTCCAGATCTGGGGGAGAGAGTGTCTCATTAACTTACCCCCTCCAGGTGAGTGAATTGAGAGTTTTACAGTGCCAACAAGAAGCAGGATGTGGGGGAGCTAGAGTTTAAAACAGCTTATGCTGGAGGAGGACGGGCAAGGAAGATTCAACTTAATTCCTATCACAGAATCCACCAGTAATCACCATTTCTATTATAAATAATTACCACTCTCGGTGATGGTCTCAGCGGAAAAAGAAGGAAGCAGTCAGCAGGTGAACTTCTTTACTCCTCCACCTCAAAAGTGGCATGGCCATGACATGACTGACAAGGCCAGGGAATGCAGATCCCACAGACCCTGAGCTCGACCCCGGGCCTGGCATCCAACCTGCGTGTTGTGCGGGCTGTGCTCCCTTGCTGGGACAGCAGCCCCTTCCCTCCTTCCAGACACTCGACAGCAAGTTTCCTCCATTTAAACATTCAGTATCTGCCCACAGTGTGTATTTTTTATTTCACTTTCATATTTAAGATAGATCATACTTCAGGTATGTGTCAATATAGATACATATACCCATGTTTCAATCTTACAAAATTACATTGATGGGCTTTACTCACTATCAACTTGTAATGATTTACAAAATGATTTTTGTTTCAATGTCAGTTAGTACATGAACTTATTAAAATTTTAAAATTCACTATTTTTACTTAACTCTTTTCTGAATGGGTCACTCTCATTATCAGAACTAGACATAGGAAGTCTGTCTGGCCTCTCACCAGGGTAGTGAAGTTGCCTAAAATATATCTGCTAGACTCTCTAAACAACTGCCCATATGGTCACCAATCCCTGATGGAGAATTAGTTCTTCAGAGGCCTGCCCCAGAGCCTCCCTCGAGAGCAGGCCGCTAGGCCGCAGACGGCAGGCCATGTGCTCAGAGCCACTCTCTAGGATGCCTATGTGTCCCCTGGTTGCCAAACACATGCCAGCTCTCTGTGCAGAAAGCTGGAAAGAACAGAAAAGTGCAAAAAATATCTGTAAAAGCACCTGCACTTCCCAGATAGAAACAATGATAGCAGTAGAGTGTATTTTCTTCTAGTACTTTCTCATTATTACATTTACCTATATACATTTTTCTTTTTGAGACGGGTCTTGCTGGGTCATCCAGGCTGGAGTGCAGTGGTGCGCTATCGGCTCACTGCAACCTCCACCTCCTGGGTTCAAGTGATTCTCCTGCCTCAGCCTCCCGAGCAGCTGGGACTACAGGTGAACGCCACCACGCCCGGCTAATTTTTTTTTTTAATATTTTCAGTAGAGACGATGTTTCACCGTGTTAGCCAGGATGGTCTCAATCTCCTGACCTCAAGATCCACTCCCCCTTGGCCTCCCAAAGTGCTGGGATTACAGACGTGAGCGACTGTGCCCGGCTACATTTACCTATATACATTTTTAAAACAAAAATGAGATCACATTTTTGCTAAGAAAATGTAGTAAATCTGTATCTGTAGTATTTGTAGAAAATATTTATAACAGCTTGTTTTTAGCCTTTTAACAATATTTGTTAATAGTCAAAGAAATTTGTCTATGAAAATATCTATTATTTAAGACTGTATGGATTGCTTTTATGCTTAAAAAAATACTTCTGCATTTCAAAGATCAGGTTAATATTCACATAATTCTTCTCCAACAATAAAAATAGATATTATTTATCCTATGAGCATAAAAGTGATATACATTCATTTAGGAAAACTTAGAAAATTCAGAAATGTGTGAAAACAAACAGCAGAGTGACCTCAGCTCTCAGAGACAGGTGCTGTAAGCCTTTGGTTGTACCTCTACACACACATACACATGCACACATATATCCACTTACATTTTATGTCACATAGGCCATTTTTACATACATTACTGACTTAGGTGCCAGTATACTGGGTACCTTTTTTTCATGTCATGGATCATTCCTATAAATGCTAATTGCTTTCTAATATCTCATTGTGTTGTGAAGTACAATAACTGATTTACTAAATCCTTTATTACTGGGTATTTGGGTTGCTTCCAATTGTTAATTATTTAAATTACTGCTGTAGTGAACATACTCCGTACATAAATTTAGTGTTTATCCGATTATCTCCTGAAGATAAAGCCATAAGAACAGAATTTTCAGCCAAAGTGCATAAATATTTTTAGAGCTTCTCATATACTTGAACAAAGAGCCCCCAAAAGCTTGCTTCCCTACAGTAGTCCTCTGAGACACGCAAAGTGACTCCAGTTTCTGTGATTTCTTGCCAAAATTCTATCTTATCAACCTTCTCAAAATACATGCAGATGAGATCGTCAAAGAACAATGCACACACATTTGCTTCATCAACAGTAAGACTCAGTCCCCTCCCTGTCTATGGACCTCTGTGAAATTCGACAGGAAAGTGACAAAGTGGACCAAATGGAGCACATGGAGCATGAAAATAAAGTGGTACCAGTAGCTTCTGGCCAAAGCTCAACAAATTTAAGCAAATACATTTAGATAAGAAATTCTGGTGTCTTTAATATTAGAATAACTTTAAAATGAACCTAATAATAAGTCATTTAATAATAATTAAATTGGGGTCAGGAGCTGTGGAAATCATTGTGAACTCGAGGCCACAAAAGGTTTATTTCCAATTCTCTCACCAAAAGTGGTCTCCTCAAATACTCACGGTCAGCCCTGCAGCCAAGAGCTTTTTTTTGTTTGTTTGTTTTTTGAGATGGAGTCTCACTCCGTCGCCTAGGCTGGAGTGCAGCGGCGCGATCTTGGCTCACTGTAACCTCCACCTGCTGGGTTCAAGCGATTCTTATGCCTCAGCCTCCCGAGTAGCTGGGACTACAGGCACCCGCCACCATGCCTGGCTAATTTTTGTATTTTTAGTAGAGATGGGGTTTCGCCACATTGGCCAGGCTGGTCTCAAACTCCTGGCCTCAAGTGATCCTACTGCCTTGGCCTCCCAAAGTGCTGGGATTACAGGCATGAGCCACTGCACCTGGCCTCAAATACAACTTTCTAAACACGCAAAAATTTTTGGCCAAGTAGCTGCTTCTGCAACTTGAGGCAAGAAAAAATCAGAGGGCCTGACACACAGAGTGTTCTGACCAGAAAGCAAGGTACCTTCAAACATCTGGGGCAGCACAGGGCAGCACAAAGTGGCAGCTGAAAGGGCCCCCACACCCAGCCAAGCTATGGCCATCCTGGCGTTGGAGAGAATAAGTAATATTCTTGTTTAAGTTTGAAGCAGGAGCTCACGTTGAAGTCAAGGTCCAAATCATCTTAGAACATGCAACAAAGTCACCTGTCCTAGACTAACTGGTCTAAAACATGAAGCCTGCACCCTCCTGGTCAGTGTGCAAGTGCTGAGCTGCTGGACGTTATCTGCACCAGAGAGGTAAGAGAAGCATCTGTCAAAACCATTGCAACCCTACAAGAGTAAAGGTACAGAGGTCATGGAGAATTAAACTACAGTGAAGGTGTTTTCAAAACTCCAAATGAAGTAATAAATTTTACAATTATTGTATTTCTGAATACTTTTACTGCTAAGGCATTTAAAAGAATAATTTACTCACACTGCTTAAATTGTTTTTAAAAATTGATTCGTTTTTTTTATTACTTTTTTATTATACTCAAGTTCTGAGATATATGTGCAGAACATGCAGGTTTGATAGACTGGATAAAGAAAATGTGGCACATATATACCATGGAATACTATGCAGCCATAAAAAAGAATGAGTTCATGTCCTTTGCAGGGACATGGATGAAGCCGGAAACCATCATTCTCAGCAAACTAACACAGGAACAGAAAACCAAACACCGCATGTTCTCACTCATAAGTGGGAGTTGAACAATGAGAACATATAGGCACAGGGAGGGGAACATCACACACTGGGGCCTGTCAGGGGGTCGGGGGTAAGGGGAGGGATAGCATTAGGAGAAATACCTGATGTAGATGACAGGTTGATGGGTGCAGCAAACCACCATGGCAGACGTATACCTATGTAACAAACCTGCATGTTCTGCACATGTATCCCAGAACTCGAGTATAATATTTTTAACATATTGAGCCCTAAATAAAGTACAAGCAGCAGTGAGTATTCCTCTTTAGGCACAAAGGACTGGTGGATGTTAAAGACCTTTGCAATTGTCCTGCTGGCTTATCTCTGGCAAGTCATCTGGAGGTGCCTTCTCTACTTGTCCCTCAGGCCAGAACAGGTTCCACTTCCTCTTACTGACCCTGGAATTTGGTGGGTAATGATTTTGCCTATAGAGGTTCAAAAATCTGGCAATCTTTTAGTTTCCAGATTTGGTGTTCATGCCTTAGTATGTGTATTAGTCCATTCTCACACTGCTATGAAGAAATACCTGAGACTGGGTAATTTATAAAGAAAAGAAGTTTAATTGACTCACAGTTCCACAATGCTGGGGAGGCCTCAGGAAACTTACAATCACGGCAGAAGGCAAAGGAGAAGCAGGCACCTTCTTAACAGGGTGGCAGGATGGAGAAGTGCCAGATGCTTACAAAACCATCAGATCTCGTGAGACTCACTCACTATCACGAGAACAGCATGGGGAAAATCACCCCCATGATCCAGTTACCTCCACCTGGTCCCGCCCTTGACATGTGTGGATTTTGGGTAATGGGGATTACAATTCAAGATGAGATCTGAGTGAGGACACAAAGCCTAACCATATCAGTATGTCTTGGAGAAGACACACTAAAAACCCTCTGCACACATTTCCTGCCACCGGGTATGGCTTGTTCTCACTTCTCAGTTCCTCAGTTGTCTTCTTTTAACTCTCTCAGTGATGGCCCCTCTAGCCTCCCTGAGAACACTTGCTGTTCTGTCCTTCATCCCCAAGAGCGGCCCCAAGTCACTCGCATCCACTGAGAAGCCCCTTCCCAAACTGCCTCAGCCCTAATTCTGAGGTAAAGCCAACCTTATTGCAGGGTGAGGATTACGAACGGTCAGCCAGATACAGCTGAGCTAATCACACAAGGGTGGCTTGTTCCCTGAATTCAGCCAGGCCAGGGCTAACCCAAGACGGAACTTCCTCACACACTGACCTCCCGTCCCATTAGCTGGGCTCTAGATTTGCTGCTTGGCCCTGCTTAGCACAAGTCCTACACAGTTTCCACTCCTTTATTTTACAGAGCATCTTGATATCAGATGAATAGGCAGCTCTGCACTGCTGTTCTTTTCCAAACTGTTGGCCAGTCTTATGCTTTTATTCCCTTGTGACATTCAGAAGCCATTCATCAATTTTCATAAAATATCCTGTGGCAATCACATTCATTTTTTGAAAGTGTTCATTATAAAACATAGGACGCAGATGGTATCCATGAGAATGGCAGAGTAATAACCACTAACAGCTTACCTCTCCATAAAAGCAATGAGAGCCCTGGCAAAATTGTCACAATTAACTTTTTAAGAGCTCTGGAAATTCATCAAAGGCTTGCAGCAATCCAAGGATCACTGATTCAAGAAAAACAACTGGACCTTGGTAAGAACAGTGAGCTTTATGGCATTTTAACTTACCCTACTTCCATCCCCTTCCCCCGAGCTGCATCCAAGCCTTGAAAACCAAGAGCCCAGCAATCAATGAGAACCAGCAGCCTGGCTGGCATGGAAGCGGCAGAACAGGACAGGAGTCTTTCGAAGCTGTAAACACCTACCTTTAAAAAAGAGGCAAGATCTCAATTTGATAACCTAAACTTCCATCTTAAGAAACTAGTAAAACAAGAGAAAACTAAACCCAAAGTAAGCAGAAGGAAGGAAACAACAAATACTATGGCAACAAGAAATTAAATAGAAATAGAAATTAAATAGAAATTAAACAGAATAGAAAACAAAACCAAAAGTTAGTTTCTTGAAAAGATCAAAAAAATTGACAAATCTTCACCTAGACTAGCAAAAAAAAAAAAAGGAGAGAAGACTCAAATTGTTAAAATTAGGAATGAAAGAGGAGACATCACAACCAACCTTGCAGAAATAAAAAGGATTATAAGAAAACACTATAAACAATTTTATATCAACAAAAAGCCTAGATGAACAAATTCCTAGAAACACACAGAAACTACAGAAACTGACTCTAGATAAAAGAGAAATCTGAACAAACCTAAAACAAGTGAAGAGGTTTAGTAACCAAAAAACTTTCCACAAGGAAAAGTCCAGGATCAGATGGCATTACTACTGTATTCTGCCAAACATTTAAGTAAGAATTAACAACAACCCCTCACAAACTCTTTCAAAATTACAGACAAGAAAAGGATACTTCCCAACTCATTTTATGAGGCCAGTATTAGCCCAATACCAAACCCAAACAAAGACATCAAGAGAAAACCAAAGACCAATGTCTCTTATGAATACACATGTAAAACATCACAACAAAAATATTAGCAAACCAAATCTAACAATATATAAAAAAGATTACACACTGTAATCAAGTGGGGTTTATCCCCAAAATGCAAAGTTGGCTTAATATCCAAAAATCAATCAATGCAATACATCATATTAATGGAATAAAGGACAAAAACCACATGATCATCTCAGTAGACACAGAAAAAGCATTTGACAAATTTCAATATATCTAATGATAAAAACACTCAAAAAAACTAGGAATAAAAGGAAGCTTTATTAACTTAATAATGGATATCTATGAAAAACTCACAGCTAACATCATGAACAATAGTAAAAGATTGAAAGCTTTTCCCCTAAGATGAGAAACAGTACAAGGATGCCTGCCCTTGCCAGTACAATCAACACCATATTGGAGGTTTTAGCCAGGACAATTAGGCAAGAAAAAGAAATACAGGGCATCCAGACTGAAAAGGAAAAATACAAATATCTCTATTTGGAGATGACATGATATTGTATATAGAAAATACTAAGAAATCCAGTAAAAAACTAGTATAATAAAGTTCAACAAGGTGGCAGGGATCAATATACAAAAAGTAATTGTATTTCTGTACACTAGCAATGAACAATCCAAAAATAAAATTTTAAAAAATCCATTCATAATAGCAGCAAAAATAATAAAAAACTTAGGAATAGATTTAATTTTTTAAAATGCAAGACTTATACACCAAAAACTACAAGAAAGGGAAAGGAATTAAACAAAACCTAAATAAATAGAAAAACATCCTATGTTCAATGTAATATTATTAAGATGGCAATATGTCCTAAACTAATCTACAAATTCAATGCAATCTCTATAAAAATCCCAGCCAACTTTCTGACAGAAATTGACAAGCTGATTCTAAAATTCATATGAAAACTCAAGGGACTCAGAATAGCCAAAACAATCTTAAAAAAGAAAAACAAAGTCAGAGGACTCACATTTCCCAATTTGAAAACTTACTACAAAGCTACAGCATTCAATACATTGTTATATGGGCATGTTCTGGACTGAACTGTATCCCCACAAAACCCATGTGTTGAAGACCTAATCCCCCAAATCACTATATTTAAACACAGGGATTTTAAAGAGGTATTAATAATTAGGATTAAATGAGATCATAAGGGTGGGGCCCTAATCCAAAAGAACTAGTGTCCTTACAAGAGAGGACTGGTATCCTTATAGCAAAAGAACAGTGAAGACACAGCAAGAAGATGTCATCTCCAAACCAAGGAGAGAGTCCCCAGAAGAAACCAAAGCTGCCAACACTTTGATTTTAGACTTCTGGCTTCTAAAACTATGAGAAAATACATTTCTGCTGTTTAAACCATTCAGTGTAGTATGTTTTTATGGCAGCCCTAGCAGACTAATTCAGGGTATAATGATGTAGATATATTCTCTCTCCCTCCCCATATATAGATATGGAAATCAACAAATTAACCCTTACATTTATAGTCAACTGGTTTTGACTAAGACTGCCAAGACAATTCAATGGAGAAACACTATTCATTTTAATAATTGTCCCAGTGTGCTGGCACAATTGAATATCCACATGCTAAAGAATGAATCTGGAACCCTATTTCATACTACATATGAAAATTAATTCAAAATGAATCAAAGACCTAACGACTAAACCTATTGAAGCTCTTAGAATAAAACGTGAAAAATATGAAAATGTGACCTTGGATTAGGCAGTGGTTTCCTAGATATGATACCAAAAGTATAAGCAATGAAAGAAAAAATAAATAAATTGGGCTTAAAATTAAAAACTTTTGTGCTTGCAAGGACAGGATCAAAAAAGTAAAGTCAACCCACAGAACAAGGGGAAAATTTGGCAAATCTAATAAGGAACTAGCATCCAGAATATAAAAAAGAATTCCTAGAACAATAAAAACATGACTCACTTAAAAAATGGGAAAATGATTTGAATATACATTTCCCCAGAAAATATATGCAAATGGCCAGTAAGCACATGAAAAGCTTTTCAACATCATCAGTCATCAGGGAAATAAACGCCAATCAAAATAACACTGATATACTACTTCACATTCACTAGAACGGTAATAGTCAAAAAGACAGACAATAACAAGTGCTGGTGAAGACATGCAAAATTGTTAACACTCATAAATTGCTGGCAGGAATGCAAAATGATGCAGCCAATTTGGAAAACACTCTGGCATTTTCATTCCCATTTCTCAGGGAAGGAAAGAATGGAGAGTGACTGATAATGTACATGGGATTATTTTCAGGCTATAAAGAATGTTCCAAAATTAGTGATAATACTTACATAACTCTGTAAATATATTAATACCAAAAACTACTCACTTGTACGCTTTAATGGGTAGATTTTATGGTATGCAAATTATACCTCAATTCAAAAAATAAACATAATAGACATCTATATACTTACCAGGAAGATTAAAAAGTTGTCAACATTTTGATTTGCTTTGGATCTCTTTTAAAAATGCTTGCAGATACCACCAAAGCCCTATACTCCACTGATACCCCTCTGTATAGGAAGGAAACCATATAATCTAGAGATGGCAAATCAGTACTCACATTCACGTGTACATATCTTCACCAGCCACGTGCATATCGAAAAACAATACCAAACTGCACTTATCCTTTTGCAACCTGCTTTGTTAACACTGTTACTGAGATTTATCCATTTTGATACCCATAGATTTAATTCATTCATTTTAATGTTGAATAGTTTTTGACTATGTGAATAAAACAAATGTCCAGTTCCCCTTCCTGAGAACAGTTAAATTGTGTTTTGCTCTTACAAACACCATAGGCCCATATCCCTGGGCACCCACTAGTTCTTCTAGAGCAAATGCCTGAAAATGGCATCGGTGGGTCATATTATGTGCACATTTTCAACTTTACCTGAAAATGTGCCTCCAAAATAGTCTCCAAAGTGGTTATAAAAATGTGCACTCCCAAGAGCAAGGTCCCCACATCTCACCAGTACATATGAACTGACTTCATGCCTGCCAAGCTGATGAATGTGAAATGGTATCTCACTGTTTTAATTCACATTTCATGGATTCGTCTCAAAAATGAAGTTTTCATATACTTATATCCTTTCTGGCTTCTTCAATTTGACTTGTCATTTTACAGCCTTTTATCTATTGTATGCTTATTCTTTCTAGATCTTTGATATTAATCCCTTTCAAGTTATATGATTTTCAAATGTATAATCTTATCTGTAGTTTTTCCTTTAAGTCTATGAATACCTTGTAATGTGAGCTTCATCACTGTGAATCTGCATATGCATGTGTGTGTGTGTGTTCCCTGAAACAGGTTTCCTAGAGGACGGGACTAAGGGTTAAGAGACGTAGAACCCAGTGTGGCACCAAGGCTTTTGGCCTACGCAACCAGAAAAAGGAGCTGTCCTGGAATGGTCAAGAGTTCAGTTTTGGACATATTCAGTCTCAAATGCTTATTAGACTTGCAAATGGAAATGTCAAATAGGCACTGAGACAAATTAGTCTGGAGTTGATGGGAGAGTCCCAGAGCAGGAGTCATCAGAGCACAGCCAGTATTTAAAGTCGAGAGAAGAGATGAGACCCCAAAGGAGTGAGGGAAATGGAGGCGCAACCAACCATGCTGAAGAGAACGAAAACACAGAGCATAGGCGGTACATTCAGAAGAGTGTGTGGGAACTACTAGCCCTTAGAGGAAAGACAAAACAAGAGGACAGAAGTGTACAACGTTTATATTCTTCCATCTCCAAAACTGAAATAAAGGAAGAACACAACTGGAGTGTGACCAAGTGGCTCTGCACATACCCCACCCCTAGCTGTCCTGGCAACAGGCCCCTTTCATAAGACAACAATAAAAATATTGCATGCAAATGAAGAAAACAGAAATCAGAAGCAGGGCCAAGACAACAGCACTGGCTCCTCCTTCGGGAAAGTTCTGGGAGGAGACAATGAAGCAGACTCACATGGCTGCACATCTGCAGCGTCATCCTCATCAGCACCAGCACCATCGAGAGGCTGCTGGAATGGCAGGTGCTCTAAGGAGTGCGTGCAGCCTGTCCTGTGCTCCCTCGTGCACCATGCAGGTAGTGGAGCATGGCGTCAGCAGGTGCAGGCACATCTTCAGGGAGCCCACACTGTCTCAAGAAGAGGGTCAGGTAGATGCATAACCATGTGCAAAGTAAGGAAGAAATCTCACTCTGCCTTCATGAGGTGGTTGTTAGTGAGGGACAACATTCAAAAGCAGGCCCTGGGTAGGTAAGAACTCCGCATGGACAGACGAGGTGTGTCTGTATGGGGCTGTGTGGGCAGGACTGCTTATGCAGTCTACAGGAGGGCAGTCCTAGCAGGTGGAAAGCAAGAGCAAGGCCAGCGGCTCATCCCAGTTTGTCTGGAGCATAAACCAACTAAAAGGGAGAAATGGTAGGTCAAGCTAGAGAGAGAGCCTACAAGCCAATGCCAGAAGATCTGGAATGCGAGGCCAAGGGGCTTGCTGGCGGTGCTTTACCTGGAAGATAAAGGGACACCAAGCACAACTTTTTAGCAGTAGTGGCATGTTGAAATCTGGAATTCATTACTACTGGAAGTAATTTCCTAAAGTCTAGATAATACATTTTATCCCAAAATTCCCATGTGGTCCTAGAAGCTGGCCTCTGTAGCTTCCTGCAAAGGCATTAATAGTTCAGTGTAAATGACTCATAGAAAGAGCAACCCTCGGCCAGGTAAGGTGGCTCACACCTGTAATCCCAACACTTTGGGAGGCCAAGGCAGGAGGATCACTTGAGCCCAGAAGTTTGAGACCACGACACCACAGTGGCAAATGTGTGGGCAACACAGTGAGACCACACCTCTACAAATAACTTTCTTTAATTAGCTGGGCATGGTGGTGTGTACATGTGGTCCCAACTACTCAGGAGGCTGTGGCAGGAGGATCGCTTCAGTCCGGGAAGTCAAAGGCTGCAGTGAGCCATGATTGCACCACTGCACTCCAGCCTGGGTGACAGAGTGAGGCCCTGTCTCAATAGGAAAAAAAAAAAAAAAAAATGAAAGAAAGAGCAACCCTCACAAGAAATGTATAATAATCATCATCATAATTAGTATATAACAGCTAAGGCTAATAAGATGCTGACCACAAACCAACGTGTACAGTGTCAGTAAAGATTCGGAGACAAGTCATTTGGAAAAGTAAAAATTTACTTGAAAGAGGTACAGAAGAGTCAGTTTTCAAAACTGGCTCACCACATTAAACACATCAAAATTAGGAAACTGCATATTAAAACAAAATACTACCTCACACCTGTTAGAATTATTAATATCAAAAAATCTGGAAATACTAAATGTTTGCAAGGATGTAGAACAGCAAGAAATCTCATTCACTGCTGGTGGAAATGCAAAATAGTACAGCCACTTTGGAAAAGAGTTTGCTAGTTTCTTATAAATTACACATACTTTTACAATATGATCTGGCAATTGTGCTCCCTGGTATTTGCCCAAATGAATTGAAAACTTATATCCACACAAAAACCTGCACACAAATGTTTATAGCAGCTTTATTCATAACTGCCAAAAACTGGAAGCAACCAAGACATCTTTCAATAAGTGAATGGATAAACAAATCAAGGTATATTTATACAACAGAATATTATTCAGTGATAAAAAGAAATGAACTATCAAGAGATGAAGACAGACTAACTTTAAATGCATACCACTAAAGCTACATACTGTGTCACTCCAACTATATGACATTCTGGAAAAGGCAAAATTATAGAGATGGTTAACAGATCAGTGATTATCAGGGATTCAGGGGCAGAGGTAAAGAGATGAAGCACAGGGGATTTTTAGGTCAGTGAAACTACCCTGTATGATACTCTAATGATAACTACAAGACATTAAGCAGTTCTCAAAAACCATAGAACTTTACAACACAAAAATTAAACCTTAATGTATGTACTTTATTTTAAAACATCATTTAGGAGGTCCAATCTCAAGACAGGATGCGGAAAGTGACAAAACAATCTAACTGTATTAAAAATATATTAAACAACCTTAACAAAGGGGTTGGAGAATAAGGTGCTGACCTAAGTCATTTTAGAAATGAGTAGAATCTCTAAGGTTGAAGGAAAAAGGAACTGTAAGCACTGAAGTACATAAGCACTGTACTCTAATTGATAAAGTTGTTTACCAAGGAGTACAAGATAACAATCCTCATACTGCTATACATGTATACTGAAGGTGAACAATTAAGTAAATCAATAGTGGATGGTGCAAACCAGTTTCTCACTGTTGGAGTGAGAAGCCAGCAAGCGGAGAAGGCTAGAATAATCCGTGTGGCAATGGATTCAAGTTACAAAAGGCAGTATGAACTAATGCTCAAGAAACGTACAGATGATTACATATAGAAATATCTATAGAGGTATGTACACACAGGTTAGCTCAAGAAAGATACAGATGGTTACATATAGAAATATCTATAGACATGTGCATATATACAGGTTAGTTAGTATACAAACATATATCTCCTTTGCTCTGTCAGCTAAGATGGCCTAAAAGCAACAAAACTCCCAGAGCAACAAATACATTCAGCACCTAGATATTGGTTTCTTATATTATTCTCCAATAAAAGGAACCAGGACTCCTTGGATAAATGGCTGATCCTAGCACAAGGGCAGGAAATACTATACACAAAATGAGCCTGGAGCATCATCACTTTCAGTAGTACCAGAAAGGAAAGAGGTGCTTAAAAACAAAACACACACACAATGATGTGGGTATGTCAAAGGGACACAGGAACCAACTGAAAGTGCTCCCAATGGGCAAAGCTGGAGCAATTTCAGAGAAAAAAAATGCAACATGGAACTATAAACCCAAGAATTGTTTTTAAATCCATGCGTTCATACTTAAATAAATAAATGATTGGAAAAATAAACAAGTGTGAGAGCGGATAAATCTCCCAATATAATACTAGTCTAAATAATTTATACAGACACTCCATCGTCAGTGAGGCAGAGCACAACTCTCCACCCTTTAAGTGTGCACTACACAAGATGACTTCCTTCCAAACAGTACAGTATGGAAAGACAGAGAAAAAAAGAAGAGTTATTTGGGTTGGTTCCAAGTCTTTGCTATTGTGAATAGTGCCACAATAAACATACGTGTGCATGTGTCGTTATAGCAGCATGTGTCCAACAATGATAGACTGGATTAAGAAAATGTGGCACATATACACCATGGAATACTATGCAGCCATAAAAAATGATGAGTTCATGTCCTTTGTAGGGACATGGATGAAGCTGGAAATCATCATTCTCAGCAAACTATCGCAAGGACAAAAAACCAAACACCGCATGTTCTCACTCATAGGTGGGAATTGAACAATGAGAACACTTGGACACAGAAAGGGGAACATCACACACCAGGGACTGTTGTGGGGTTGGGGGGAGGGAGGAGGGATAGCATTAGGAGATATATACCTAATGGTAAATGATGAGTTAATGGGTGCAGCACACCAACATGGCACATGTATACATATGTAACAAACCTGCACGTTGTGCACATGTACCCTAAAACTTAAAGTATAACACTAATAATAATAATAAAAAAGAAGAGTCACTTCACAGCAAAGAAATCTGACAAACACACCTCAGCCAGGTGATCAAGGTCACCATCAACAGTGATGAGTCATGCTGACAGTGAGCTTCCTTGACATGTGATAGAACTGGCAGTTTATCTCAGTGTCTTCATCCCCAAAACCCATAACTAATCACCAGAAAACACCAGATCCCAGCAGATCCCTAATGAGGCACATTCTACAAAGTACATGCCCAGTCCTCCTCAAAATTGTCAAAGTCATCAAAAACAAGGAAAGTGAGAGAAGCTGTCACAGCCAAGAGGAGCCTGAGGAACCACAATGATTAAATATAATGTGGGATCTTGGCTGGGATCCTGGAACAGAAAAGGACATTAGGCGAAAACTGAAGAAATCTGAAGTATGGACTTTAGTTAATAATAATGGCTTGATATTGGTCCATTAACTATGACAAATGTCCCTTACTGATGTAAGATGTTAAACTGGATGTGGGGTTTACAAAGATTCTCTGTACCATCCTCATCATAATTCTGTAAATCTAACACCATTCTAAAATCTGAAAAAATATTAAGAAATAGCAATTAAAGAAAAAAAAAGGCCCCCGTCTTAGTCTGAACATGTTGGGAAAACAGCAGCTCTCACGGCAGTGCCAAATTCTGAAAAGTCGTCGCCTATCTTCAGACACTGACATTGCAGAGGTCACGGTGATGGTGTCTTTAGAAGAGGAACCTAGAAAGTCCAAGTTTACAGGAAGTACTCAATATTTCATCATTTGAGGCACCCAGTTAGATGCCATGTATCTAAGATATAGAGTGTTTCTCCTCTGACTAAGGTATGTGATGTACTTAGTCACAACTGAAGCAGAAAATGTCAGCCTTGCCCCAAAATATTTCTTAATTCTTACAGTGAATACTCAGCTTAAGAGGCTGAATGTTCCGAAGACAGGCTAGCAATTTTGGACCCTGCCATAACAGCAGCCCCTTCTGCTGAGAACTTACAGCATGCCAGGCACTTCCTCTGCATGGCTGCTCTCCTCATGCCAGCTCAGCAAGACATGGACTGTTGTTTCTGTTTTACAGATGGGGAAACGGAGGCCCAGAAAGGCTAAGCATTTGTCCAAAAGTTCTGCCGCTAGCAAGCAAGGAAACCAGTCTTTGAAATCACATCTACCAGGCACTGAAGCTCAGGCCAGCTTCTTCATCCATGCTGGGTCCCTTGGCCTCTGCACACACATGGGCCTGCCAGTGGGGGCCTCACCCAGCCATATGCAGAGCTTTCTGGACAACTGGACATGTGTGTGAACAGTGCAAATGCTCCTATGGGGAGCAAAGGATTCTTCCGCCCTTGAAACAGAGCCAGGGTCTAAAAGCTTCTACAGAACCCATGTGAATCACAGTCACCAATATGCCATTAGATCTTGGACATTAATTCCCTAAAAGTATTTCTGAATCTTTGAAGGGATTAACCCCTCATTGTATTAACTCCCACCCCTGCTGCAAGCTACGGTTGCTAGCTTTTCTTTTTCTATTTAAATGAGACATTGATTTTTATTTCTTTATCTCATGAAGTTTGCTTATATGAAGCTGTTTTACAAGTGATCCCTTTCACTTTGTTTCCTGAATTTTAGGAGAATCCTTTGTCAGCTTCCAAGATTTCTATGGTTTCCAAACTTAAGCAGCAAAACAGTGGTGTTGCCCTCCTTGGCTTCTTGATCAACAGTGTTCCTCAAGGGTTCAGGGGGTCAGAAACCATGGGGATTCACAGGATCCCTGAACTCTCACAGCAGCAATCTGACCTTGGAATTGGGCAGAAATGCAGATTCTGACCCTCCTGCCACACCTCCTCCCATAAAGTGGCCCACCCTCTGCAGGAATACCTTCAGGAGACCAGAGCACCACTCTAGCCCTTGAGAAGAAAAGCTGTAACCTATCCCTCCCCCATAGTACCCACATGGTGATCCCAAACATCCTCCTTTCACATAGAACCAGTCTAAAGCTTTTTCCCAATTTCGGCATGTGGAACCCCTAGGAAGGAGGGAAGTAGGGTATGCTGAGTCAGGCTATCTCAGTAGAATTAAACTTCCTCAGTCCCATAGTTTTATTCAGTGATGAAGCAGAACGTCGGCTTTGCCACTGAAGATACCTGGGCTAAATCCTGACACCAGTGGAATGACCTTGAGCAAGCTTCTCAGGTCATCCTCCTCACCTGGGAAGACCAGCTTCCTGGGGCTACATGTGCAGTCAAGATGACACCTGGGGTGCTCAGCTCTGCAGTTCAGAAGATGCTTCAGCGTGGGCTCTTGACACTTCCTCTGTCTGCACGTGCCAGTGATGGCCCCACTCTCTCCCTGCCTCTCCCAGGAGTCCAAGTTCAGGCAGGCAGTATACAGAGAAGCAGGACTATCACCTCCACTATTTGGATATTATGCTCCTAATAATACCTCTGTATTTGGCAAATGTCCTCTGGAATCATTCTGATTATGCCTCAGTCAAGGATCACATGCAATGATGGCCCAAAGCCTCACAAAGTGTGGACAGAGGTGCTCACTGGAAATGCAGATCCCCACGCCTCACATCCACTGGGTCAGAAACTACATTTTATTTATTTTATTATTTATTATTTATTTATTTTTGAGACGGAGTCTCACTTTGTCTCCCAGGCTGGAGTGCAATGGCATGATCTCAGCTCACTGCAACCTCTGCTTCCCAGGTTCAAGTGATTCCCCTGCCTCAGCCTTCCGAGTAGCTGGGATTACAGGCTCCCACCATCATGCCCAGACAATTTTTGTATTTTTAATAGAGACGGGGTTTCACCATGTTAACCAGGCTGGTCTTGAACTCCTGACCTCAGGTGATCCACCCGCCTCAGCCTCCCAAAGTGCTGGGATTACAGGCATGAGCTACTGCACCCGGCCAGAATCTGCATTTTAAAAACCCAGGTGACTCGTGCACACTAAAGTTTCAGAAGCACTGACCTAGATCCCCAGAGACAAAAAAGTATTCCAATTTCAAGGCTTCTATCAGGGAATATTTCCAAGTAGAAAGCATTACTCCTTTCCCGCTCCTGCAATCAATAATGTATGTGCACACTCAGTCAGCATGAAGAGCAAGCAGAAGCTGACCTTAGGGGCCTAGAAATAAAAGTTACAGAAAAGGACAAAATAAACTTGCTGACAAGCCTCATAACCAAGAGATTTTCTCTCATCTTTTTACCAACCTCTTTCTAAGCAGTTTCTTGAACTTTGTTTGATCCAAGTTGCAGAGATAAATATTTTTTAAAGTAAATACCTAATTCCTAGATGTCAGTCCCACTGGGAACTGAAACAGTATCAACTGAAGCAGAGAGAGAACAGGGGCTTACTGGTGTCCCTGACATCTGAAAGGCAGCGTGCTCACCCTAAGTGCACATGGTGGATGCTCCGCATCAGCCTGCCTCCCTCTGCCTGGCTAGGGCTTCTCAACCTAAATGCTGAAAGACCTCCTCATGTCATTTGGGATTTGTGCTAATTGAACCAGCACTTGCTGATTAAGCCAAAAATCTTTCCTAAATTCTAGAGCATTTACAGTACATGGGCAGCAGTGGGGACTGGGGAGGGAGCTATACAGAGGGAGAGAGAGAAATAGAGATAGGTAGGGAAAGGGGGGCAGTAGAGAGAGATGGCAGAGGGAGAGGAGAGGGAGAGAAAGGAGGGAGAGAGCAGAGGGAGGGAAAGGAGAAGCCCGCACTAGCAGCAATAATGAGCTCCTGTCACACCCCAATGTGTAAGAGACTCTGCATACTGTAACGTCAGCCAGACTGGGCATCCAGGTGGCACACTCAAAATCAATGAACCTGCTGCTAGATGCTGTGAGCCTGGGCAGAGGGCTCTTCCTCCAGCTACACAGTGATGTCAGGGCCCCCAAGAGATTCGACTTTCCTGGTTAGGGGACCTGGACACTGCTGTTTTGCAAAAGCCCCCCAGATGACTAATGTGTAGTCAGAGTAGAGAAGACTGCTCCAGGAGGAGAAAGTTTGTTCAAATTCATTACCTTTGATGTACTGCAGCAATGAGGATTTTCTAAAACACAACATTGCTAATGTAAAGGTGGAAAAGACTCTTTGACAACTGAGTGTCTTGAATGGTGAAAGTCTGTAAGAAAGACGGAGGGTCCTCTTCAAAAATGACTTTCACAATGACATAAACACACATGTGCAAAAGAATGATCTGTCCCAACAAGGGACGTGCTCTGTGCCTCTTTCACCTCTATGAAGACTGAATTAGTGAGCACCATGGCCAAGTCAGTATTTTATTCCTGCCTCCTGGGCTCACAGCAGGGGTCAGTAAGCCATGGCCCACAGACCATTTCTGTACAAACTATGAACCAAAAATGATTTTTATTATTTTAAAAGGCTGAGAGGGGAAAAAAAAAAGACCATAAGAGACCATATGTGACCCTCATGCCTGAAATATTTACTATCCAGGACTTGACAGAAAACATCCACAGATCCCTGATTTGTGGCAACCACAGGTGCCCAGAGGTTCCCTGTTTGGGTCCACACTGACAGGCACTTTCCCTGCCAATTCACAGACAGGAGCACCCTGACATGCCTTAAGCAGGTCAAGCCAGGTAGAAGTGCACGCCCAGTAAAGAATCCCCAGAGAAAACACAGCCACCAATTGCTAGACTCCCCAGGGAGCTGCAGGAGCCCTTGTCTCTATGTGCAAAGGGGACATCTTCAGCCGAGGAGGGGCTCTGCTTGTCCCAGCCCTGGTGTCACTTACCCACTGTGCCCACATCTCCAGTCTGGGTCCTGCTGTGACCTCACACAGAGACCCTAAGATGCTCACTGAGGCCCCTGCTCACAAGGGTGGGGGCCTCAAGCTGAAGGTGTCCCTGGATAAGTACAAACAGCAACAGCCCTCACTTGGCCTCAGTGGCCGACGCAGCCAGTCTCCATAGATTCCCTGGGAACCTGGCTGATCAAGGGAACTCACATAAGCAAATGAGCCTCACTCAGAGGATGCATCCACACCATGCTGCACAGAGAGCAACAGCCCAGTGCTCCTGAAAAGAGGCTGCAAGGGCCTTCTGGCTGGGCCCAGAGAGAGAGCTCCTCACAGCCAGCAAGGTGACCCTCACAACAGACTCTGGAATCAGCACACCGAAGCCAGAAAAAAGAGGCACACCTCCCCAAGATGGGCTCTGTGGAGGCTAATGGTAGAAACCAGGCTCCAGAGACCAAAGGGAAGCTGGTATTTGGTTATCTCCAGAATCAACTGCCATCATGTATTCAGCAGACAGCAGCGCCCTGTGTCGTCTACCTGCACTGTATCACATCACTCTCTAGGTCATTTGGCTCACAAAATTGATTTAGGAGAGATTATTCAATTCCATTTTACATTTTCATGTTTTGGAACTCTGCCAGCAGCAACTTCTGTTCTTCCAGAGGTCAGGAAGCTATGGACAAGGCATCTCTTGCTGTTGTAAATGGAACTCCATATTCCCTTTATGAATTTCCTGTCAATCTTCAAATTACTTCAAATACGATTGCCCTTCACTTAGACAATATTTTATGTCTCCATGTCTCCCTCCTTGCCATATCCGATCACCGCCCCCCACCGCCAGCAGCAGACAAGCACTCCCCTGGAGCCCCCTGGGGCGCCTCTGCCAGGGGAGAGCAGGAAAATGGGGGCAGACGCTGTGGCCTCCCAGTCTGCAGCTGGCCCGCAGACCACAGCAACAGAGGATAGCATGTCCTGCATTTTAAAACTTCCTGCTCTTGTTCCCAGTTCCCCCACCAACCACCACGTTTCCTTACTCCTTTCTGCAGACAAACTATGTCAACTCCCCTCATTCCTGAGGGCTCTGCTCCACCCCAGCAGTGATGGCCCTTCTCCCAGCCACCATTGACTCCACACTGCTCAGGGTTGCCACCAGAGTCTCCTTGGAGCCATCCCCAGCATCTGATATGACCTTCACCACCACCCACTCAGCGGGTGGGCAGTGCCCCTTGGCTTTCCTCCAGCTGACCAGTTTGTTCTTCCCAACTCAAGATAAACGTGTCTTCCCTTCTGACCTCTTGACATCAGCCGGAGGGCCAGCCTCCATCTTGGATCCTCGTCTCTCCTTGTACTCCCTACTTGATAATTTCATCCATCAACCACTCGCAACCTCCATCTCCATGTCCCGGTCCTCTCTCCCAAACCCCTGCTAACATGTAACGTTCCATTGCTATCCACCACAGGACATGTCCAAACTGCAACCTCATGTGACAACTGCAAAGCCACCTTGCTAGGCTATCAAGCCAAGAGCCACTCTTGATGCCTCTCCTTTTCATGTCACATGCATGTTCATGAGCAAGCCCCAGGAGATGTATCACCAAACTACACCCAGAACCCAGCCACCATGCATATCCACTGCTGCCACCCTGGTCACAGCCACCACCATCCTACCTGATGAATGTGCTCCTTCTTCTGTTCATGCCCCCCGAAACAGCAGGCACAATCCTCCTTTTACAGGCTAAGTCTATTCATGTCATTGCTCTGCTCAAAACCCTGCAATGGCTCCCAATTTCCCACGGAGTAAAAGTCTAATTCTCCCATCGGTCTCCAAGGCCCTTCAAGACGGACTCACCCTCTCCCAGCCACTGTACCCCAGAAAAAGGTTCCTCTCAAAATATTACTGCTCATGAACAATGCACCCAAGAGCTCTGATGGAGATGTACAAGGAAATGAATGTTGTTTTCATGCCCGTTAACACCGCATCCATTCTGCAAGACACGGGTCAAGGAGTAATTTTGACTTTCAAGTGTTACTACTTAAGAAATACATTTTGTAAGGCTATAGCTGCCACAGATGGTGATTCCTCTGATGGATCTGGGCAAAGTAAATTGAAAACCTTCTGAGAGGCATTCACCGTTCTCGATGCCATTAAGAACATTCGTGACTCATGGGAGGAGGTCACAACATCAACAGAGTTTGGAAGAAGTTGATTCCAACCCTCATGGATGCCTTTAAGGGGTTCCATCCTTTATTGAAGGAAGTCACTGCAGATGTGGTGAAAACAGCAAGAGAACTAGAATTAGAAGTGGAGCCTGAAGATGTGACTGAATTGCTGCAATCTCATGATCAAACTTGAATGGATAAGGAGTTGCTTCTTATGGATGAGAAGCAGAAAAGTGGTTATTTGAGATGCAGTCTACTAGTAGTGAAGATGCTGTGAACATTGTTGAGATGACAACAAAGGGTTTAGAATATTACATAAGCTTAGTTGCTAAAGCAGCAGCAGGGTTTGAGAGGACTGACTCCAATTTTGAAAGAAGTTATACCGTGGTGAAAGGCTATCAAACAGCATCACATGCTACAGAGAAAACTTTCGTGAAAGGAAGAGTCCATTGATGTGGCAAACTTTAGTGTTGTCTTATTTTCAGAAATTGCCACAGCCACCCCAGCCTTCAGCAACTATCACCCTGATCAGTCAGCAGCCATCAACATCCACGTAAGACTCTCCATCAGTGAGAAGATGATGACTCACTGAAGGCTCAGATGATTATTAGCATTTTTTAGCAATAAAGTATTTTTAAAATTAAGGCACATACATTGTTTTTAGACATAATGCTATTGCACACAATAGACTAGAGTGTAAACATAACTTTTGTTTGCCTTGAGAAACCAAAAAATTCATGTTACTTGCTTTGATATTTGCTTTATTGTGGTGGTCTGGAACATAACCTGCAATAGCTCCGAGATTTGCCTATACCTGATGTTTCTGATGAGCTTAGTGGTGAAATTATCAAGTGATTTTTTTTGACACTGTATACAGAAATGTGTTAACGTTAGGAAAATCTTCATAACTCACTGAATAATATTTCCAAATGACTAATGCATGTTATGAAAATCATGCATGGCAAAATATTTGTTTGCAGGGCAAGACTGACAGACAATGGGCTGTAATAAAATACTACAAGTTTATTGATAGTGTTTCAGACTCCATGTTGCAACTAACCTTTAAGAAACTACCACCTGTCAAGTTTTGATGTCCTATCTAACAAGAACATCTACAATAATCTGATAAAGCTATGAAAATACTCCTCTTGTTTCTAGCCACCTATTCATGTGAGGCTGGGTTTTCTTCACATAATTCAATCAGAACAATGTATCACAACAGATTAATGCAGAAGGACATAGGAGAATCAAGCTGTCATAGTAATTCTGACATTAAAGAGTTCTAGAAATTCTCCTCACTAATTTATTTTTGTTTTATAAAATATAGTTCTTTTTATTAAAATGTTATTTCGGGGCTGGGTGAGGTGGCTCATGCCTGTAAACTTTGGGAGGCCAAATTGGGCAGATCATTTGAGGTCAGGAGTTCAAGGCCAGCCTGGCCAACATGGCAAAACCTCGTCTCTACTAAAAATAAAAAATTAGGCTGGTGTGGTGGCGCACACCCGTAATCCCAGCTAATTAGGAGGCTGAGGCAGGAGAATCGCTTTAGATTGTGAGGCAGAGGTTGCAGTGAGCTGAGATTGTGCCACTGCACTCCAGCCTGGCAACAGAGCGAGAGTCTGTCTCAAAAAGAGAAAATGAAACTCTGTCTCAATAAATAAATAATAAAATGTTTTTATTATATAATGGGTTCATTATTATTGTAAATTAATTTCTGAATAATTTTAAAATATCTGTGTTAATTTCAAGTAATGTAACTATCAATAGATAGAACCCAACTTAAGAAGTTGAGAGGAAAGGAGTCCTGAATTCCAAAAGTTTGAGAGCCCACTGGCCTAGTGTCATAGGATACTGTGGTGCTTGAGGAGGAAACACAAGTGGTTTTGGTGAAGAACCATGGAGACCCACTGAGATAGGCTGCCACCAGATGCTGCCTGTCCCCTTCCTCACACTGAGTCAGAGGGAAGACTGAGTTATCTGTTTGTTTGCTTGTTTGTTTTTAGGTGACTGCTAATAGGAAAGTAGGTTCACTTGAAAGACTAACATTGGAAGGAAACTGTGTGATGGATTCATTTCAACTTTAATATTGTAAATAATTTTAGAAATTGATATCAGAATTTAATTTTCAAGGCAAAATCCCTCCAGGCGATTCTGCTCTGTGAGAGGAGATTTAACCCAAATTGTTCTGTTATCCAACAACATTTATTAGCACTTGGTAGGGACACTGTGCTATTCTGAGAAGGGGATCAGGGATACTGCAGATGATTTTTCGCTCCTAAGGGTTTTTTTCAGTACTTTAGGAGGGAGAAAATGTTGGTAGGACAAGCTCTCCACTGAAAGGCTGCCTAAGAAGATGTAAAATGGTGGAGGAGATGGGAAAGCTGGAGCCACAGCAGCTCTCTACAGAAGGCTCTGGGCTGAGGGACGCAGTGCCTGAGAAGGAGGGAGTGACCAGCCTTCATGTAGGCTGGAAGCAGTCTGGCAGGTTACAGCCCTAGACAGGAATTCACATCTCACTGCCTGGTATCGGGACATGGAGCTCTCTGGCTGGCTCACTCACATGCACGGGGTACCTATGGCACACTGCGCAGTGGAGAAAAAAAAGGTCTGTTAGCACCAGAGAGGTGGTTGTTGCTGGGCGGGCACCTTGCAGAAGGAACTGTCCCTGTGGAGGGTGTGGGACACAGGCCCAAGATCACAGTACAGGGGGTGCTGTGTACTCATCCTCACTTGGCCTCAGTCCTCTCCATCTGTGGGCTGCTTCCAGGGCTCCTTGTGGAAATACAGGAACATCTCTCTTCTATTGGGAATCCAGGGAACAGAGAATTCTGATTAATGCGTTCCCTTTCAGTTTCCAGATCATTATTAGAAAATTCCTTAAACCGTAAGACTAAGTTTCTGATTTATTCCCTAGAACACATTAAATATGATTGTCTTTGTAAAAAGACGGGATTTTTCAGGGCCTAAGGGCATCATTGACCACAGAATATTAGTAATCCAAGTGTCCTGAGAAATCATCTGGTTTAGATCTCCTGTCTCAGAGCAGAAACACCCAGGGAGCTTTTCCTGCTATTGCGGAGCCTCCCACCAGACTCAGCAAACATTGTCACTGGCATGCATGGGTCCTGTCCCTCAGCTTCTTGACTACAGAAATGAAATCAGAAAACCTGACTGAGATGAGACTTTTGACTGTGGACATTTGAGCTAATGGTGAAATGAGTTAAGACTTTGGGGAACTGTTGGGAAGGCATGATTGGTTTTGAAATGTGAAGACATGAGATTTGAGAGGGGCTGGGGCGGAATGATATGGTTTGGCTGTGTCCCCATCCAAATCTCATCTTGAATTGTAGGTCCCGAAACTCCCACATGTTGTGGGAGGGACCTGGTGGGAGATAATTGAATCATGCAGGTGGGTCTTTCCCATGCTATTCTTGTGACAGTGAATAAGTCTCTTAAGATCTGATGGTTTTATACAGGGAGTTTCCCTGCACAAGCTCTCTTCTCTTGTCTGTTGCCATGTGAGACATGCCTTTCGCCTTCTGCCATGATTGTGAGGGCCTCCCCAGCCATGTGGAACTGTGAGTCCTTTAATTAAACCTCTTCCTTTTGTAAATTGTCCATTCTCAGGTATGTTTTTATTAGCAGTGTGAGAAAAGACTAATACACTGGGTAAGGGCTACAGTTCCAGATATGACAAGCTATATGTGACTCTGGACTCTCTTACTGCCTCTTTCTCTAAATTGGATGGCACTGAGGTTTGCTGTTAGTAACAAACAGGAAGCAGGTGTTGGTTGAAAGCTCTACTGGAGTGCAGTGGAGGGAGGGCAGATTGAACTCTGGCTTATCTTCTAATCTCCATCGTCTCCTGCTATTCAAGAATCAATCGCAGGAGTCAGTGCCCTCCACAAAAGGTCTCCAGGATGGAGGAATAATGAAAATGCAGAAAGTGATTTGGAATTATTAGCTTCTAGGTCACTTGGGAGAGCCCTAGGCCATGCCTCGCTGGGGACTTAGAGGTGTGGATTAGGTTGTCTATGCGCATTTTATTTCTTTTATTACCCTCTAACATCTTTCATTACCTTGGGGTATGAAGACTTTCCTCCATTTGTGAGCCATGTTTGAGTTGCTACATAAAGCTCAGGGCTGTGGCAGGTGATGTTAATGAGCAAGCTGGTCTTTAAATAGCACAGCTCCAATAAACAGAATCACCTGTTTTATAGCTTGCTATTGGAGAAAAGTGTTCACAGAGGATTCCGAATAGCTGGGAGAACATTAGAAAGGCAGTAAAATGTTCCCTGCCCCTGCCGTGAAGCAAGACTGGCTAAGAACACACCCCACAGCAAAGACACTTCCTTTGGGGTGGACCAGAATCATTCATCATGATGCATTAAACTCAGGTTGCATCAAAATGAAGAAGGGCCAAGCCAAAATCTCCTTGATTATGGGAAACTTAGTCATTTGTTCTCTGAGTCAGCTTAATGGTGCATAATGTTCACATCATATTCTTTTGGGGCTGGGCCAAGAGGCCAGCATGTTTGCCAGCAGTGCAGCAATGAGCTAATCAGCCTTTTGGCTCCCACATTCCTGGCCAAGAGCTCTTCTGGAATGAGTGCTGTCACTGCACCAGACCAGAGACCTCACGTAGACTGCTCTTTCTTTTCCTCTATGTCACATGCTGGTCCTTGCTTTCATCAGATGATCCCCAGATCCCTTCTCCCCAAGAGAGCCCTGCTAGGCTGAGGCTCTGAGATGTGATGCTAGAAATTCAGCCCAACGAATTATTTATTGAAAAGCCCTGTCCTGGTAGCTGCTTGGTGGGCGACAGCCCCCATCCTCAAGAAGCATGTGTCCCCCATAATGGGAGGCTAATGCATGAACACAAATGTCTTCAATGCCATACAGTGTTAGGTATGCATAATCAGAGAAGAGCACACACTCCACAAAACAATGTGGAGTGTCAGAGAGGTGGGCACTTTGGAGAAGGGGAAGGAGCCCCAAGAGGATGGTACCTCAGCCTAATCTTGGAGAGTCTGTGGAACAGGCCTGGCACATAGGGATGTTGCAGTAAGGGAGAGTTATTATTATTTTATTCCCTAGACTCCTGTTTTCTAACGTGTAAAATAGAAAAAAGTTGTTTTTCACATCTCCCAGGGACTAAATTGTGAAGCCCAGGTGAGACAACAGGATAAGGTGCATGGGAAGTAGTGTGTAGGGAAGGTGGATGGGCCAGATGGGGACTCAGCATCTAGTGTCTGATGACTGAGATGCTTCAGCCTGTGTGATATCTACCCCTGGCCACTTCTGAGGCTCACACAACAGAGGAGAAGTCTTCTGGACGTTCTGGAAACTAGTAGGACACAGCTGATTCAAAAATGAGCCATGGCTACATGTTCTGTCTCTGTCTTATTAATAAGATACTGTAAGTAGGAGAATAATTCCTTTGTAATTTTTTTTTTTTTTGAGACAGGGTCTCCCTCTGTTGCCCAGGCTGGAGTGCAGTGGCATGATCATGGCTCACTGCAGCCTTCACCTGCCAGGCTCGAGCAATCCTCCCATCTCAGCCTTCCGATTAGCTGGGACCACAGGTGTGCACACCTACACCCAGCTAATTCTTAAATTTTTTGTAGAGGTGGCATCTCACTATGTTGTCTAGGCTGGTCTCAAACTCCCAGACTCAAGCGATCCTCCTGCCTCAGCCTCCCAAAGTGCTGGAACTGCAGGTATGAGCCATAGCATCTGGCAACTTTGTGATTTTTTTAAGTGGTTTGTATGATTAAGATGGAAAAGTTTTTAAAAATTAAATTATTAGTGAGTGTATTCTCCACAAGTTTGTGCTGGAGCATAAATTTAGAAAGATATTTAGAGTATTTAGAGTAATTTTTTATGCCATGTGGTATTCCAATGTACATATGTTCCATAATTTGCTTGTTTGTTTAACTGAAACAGTTGAACTGCTGACAGGCATTCGGGATGTTTCCAGTGTTTCACTATTAGGCATAAAGCTTCTATGAAATTTCTTATAGATATCATTTGGCCAACATATGTGCATATTTCTCTCGCACATATATCCAGAAGGAAGACTGGTGTGTCATATGGTTGGTGTAGGTTTATTTTAAGTAGATACTTGCCAGACATATTTTCAAAGTGGTCAAAGCAGGTCGCAATCAACCAGCAGCATATAAGAATTCAGTTGTTCTACATCCTCACCAGCACTTGCCATTTTCTGTCTTTTTCACACCTGCCTTTCTAAAGGCTATTGTGGTATCTCACTGTGGTTTTAATCTGTACTTTCCGGATCACTGACAGCACTGAGTACTTCTTTATAAGTTACTGGACATTTCAATGTCCTCTTTTGTGAAGTGTCTGCTCAAGGCTCTTGCCCATTTTTTGTTGGTTGCCTTTTTTTTTTTTTTTTTTTTTTGAGACAGAGTCTTGCTCTGTGGCCAGGCTGGAATGCAATGGCGCAATCTTGGCTCACTGCAACCTCTGCCTCCCGGGTTCAAGCAATTCTCCTGCCTCAGCCTCCCAAGCAGCTGGGACTACAGGCGTGTGCCACCATGCCCAGCTAATTTTTGTATTTTCAGTAGAGATGGGGTTCCACGATGTTGGCCAGGATGGTCTCGATCTCTTGACCTCATGATCCACCCGCCTCTGCCTCCCAAAGTGCTGGGATTACAGGCGTGAGCCACCGCACCCAGCCTGTTGGTTGCCTTTTTTAAAAAATTAACTTGCAGTTGTTTTCATACATTCTGGAGACAAATCTTTTGGTTAATATATGTATTGCAAACATCTTTTCTTGGTGCATGCCCTGTTTTTCACATTTCTCTCACTTAATGGTCTTCTGATAAACAAAAGTTCTTATTTTTAATAAAGTCCAACTTCTCAACCGTTTCTTTTATAGGTAGGGCTTATTGAGTCTGGTTTAAGAAAAATTTGTTTACCCTGAAGCCATGAAGAAAATATTCTTCCATATTTTCCTCTAGCAGCGTTACTATATTCCTTTAACATTTAGGTCCAATCCAAGTGTGGCTGGTGTGAGACGGAGTCCAAGTTCATGTTTTCCATATGTATGTCCAGTTATTCTACTTCCATTTAATGAAAAGACCTTTTTTTTTTTTGAGACAGAGTCTTGCTCTAGTTACCCAGGCTGGAGTGCAGTGGCGCGATCTCAGCTCACTGCAACCTCCGCCTCCTGGGTTCAAGTGATTCTCCTGCCTCAGCCTCCTGAGTGGCTGGAATTACAGGTGTGTGCCACCACGTCAGGCTAATTTTTGTATTTTTAGTAGAGACGGGATTTCACCATGTTGGCCAGGCTGGTCTCGAACTCCTGACCTCGTGACCCACCTGCCTCGGCCTCCCAAAGTGCTGGGATTACACGCGTGAGCCAACGCACCTGGCTGGAAAAGACCATTCTTTTCGTGCTTAATTGTAGGTGGTGCCTTTGCTAAAAATCAAGTGGCCTTATGTACCAGGTTCTAGTCAGGAGACAATAGTTACAGAAGTAATTTGAGTAGGGAAAATTTAATAAAAAGAATAACTAGTAAAAGCGATTAACTATCAAGATGGGTAAAGGGTAAAGGCCACTGTAAAGAATATAGGAATAACAAATGTAAAAGCCAGTAAAGGAGAGTCCTAAGAAATGGAAGAAACTTAGAAGAGGATCTCTCTAACAAGTCTGAGATTCAGGCATTGTTACAGAGGGCATGGCTGTGACCCACTGGAGAAACTCACTGAGGTACTTGAGGCTGGAGCCAGTGCTGAGGTGCCTGTGAGACTCTCTGGGCAGTCATCTACTGGGGTGCTGGCTACTCTTGATAAGAAACTGCCCACTGGCTGCCATGCCATCAAACAAGAACAAAAACCCTGAAACCTGGAAGAGAAGCCCCTTCCTCTACCTGTGTCCCTCCAGCACCCTCTGCTGACAAGCCCACCACTATGCCAACTGGTCAAGGAGGAATTTTCTTAGGGTCCAGCACCAATTTCAACAAACGGGGCCAAGACAGGTGGGATCAGGAGTTAAGAGGTAATAACAGATAACTGGCACAGCACACCATTTGGGTGGGTCTGTTTCTTGACTCTTCTATTTCAATTTCTCCATCTTATGTCAAGGCTCTGTACTGATTACTATAGCTTGATAGTATATCCTCATAATGGCTGGTGGAGATCCTCCACTGGCATTCTGCATTACAACTGCCTGTGCTATTCGAAGTCTTTTGCACATCTTTATATGTTTTAGAATAAACATGCTGATTTACACCTAAAAAAAACAAACTGCTGAAATTTCGATCGTGGTGTTTTAGTTTCAAAGAGCAGTTTGGGAAAGAACTGATATTTTTATAATATTGAGTTTTTCAATTCAAATAATATGATTTATTCCTCCACTTAAGCATTCTTTAATTTTTCTCAATGATATTCTGTTGTCTTTACTATAGAGGCACTGGTTTTATTTCTAGAAATTCTTTTGATTCTACTGTTGCTGCTACATAGAAATATAATTGAGTGGTGTTTATTCACCTTCTATCCAGCAACCTTGCTAAATTTATTTACAAATTTCAGTGTAATGGCATGTAAAGTTTTCAACTATGATTGTGTATTTATTCCTCTTTTCAGTTCTGTTTTGGCTTTTTGTATTTTAAGGAGACAATATTAGATGCATGGCTATTCAGGGTGTTACATCTTCCCACTAAACTAGCCCTTTTATAATTATGCAATGACCTTCTTTTTCTCTGGTAATATATTTTGCCTTAATGTCAATTTTGACTACAGTAATAAAGTTACTCCAGTTTGTTTTGGTTAATGTTCAAGTGGTATAGATTTTTCTCGTCTACTTTCAACCTAACTACATCCTTGCTTTTAAAATATGCTTCTTTTAGACAGAACATAGTTTTTATTCTATAGACAACCTTTAGAATTTTAATTGGAGTGTTTAATCTATTTGCATTCAATTTGTATTTCTAAAATGTTCATTTTAGTTCTACCATCTTGCTATTTGGTTGGTTGTTGTTTTTGTTGTTTTTTTGGTCCTGTGGTTCTTTGGTTACTTTATTTCCCCTTTCCCATCTTCGTTTGGAATAATGAGGTATTTTTTATTCCGTTGTTTTAATCTCAGCTTCTTTTTTATTCTAGTGTTATCATTTTCACAGTTATCTAAGAGATTTCAATTACACCATAATTTATTACAGACTGCTTTAAAAATCTCAGAAGAGTTTAACTCCCTTTATCCCCTCCTGCACTGACAGAGTCATACATTTTTACATGTTGTAGATTCAATATGACATTATTTCTGTTTTAAGCAGTCAGTATCTTAAAATATTTGTTCACATATTTACCCTTTCTTGTGTTCTTCATTTCTTCTATGCTTCCATTTGGGAATATTTCCTTTCAACCTAAAGAACTTGCTAAAAGTATTCTTATAGTGCAGGTCTGTCTATGACAGACCGTCTCAATCTTTGTCTGAGAACATATTTATGTTGCCCTTCATTTTTGAAAAATATTTTCACTGAGTATAGAATTCTAGATTGACAGTTTTCTGTCAGCATTGAAATTCTTCTTTTTATCCATTTGTTCCTCTTTTCCTGTTTTTAAACATATTAATCATATTTGTTCTCATCAAATTTATTGGGGAATGATTTACCTTAAAAATTATATTGTATTAAAGTGTACAATTTGATGAGTTTTAACAGTTGTGTATGATCCTAAGACAGGGCATTTCCATCACCCCCAAAAGATTACTTGTGTTCCTTTATAGGCTATTCCCTCCACTGCCTCTGGGTCCAAGAAAAACACAGACATGCTTTTTGTCATTTTAGATTAGTCTGTATTTTGTATTAATGGAATCATATACTATAAACTCTTTTTATGTCTGTCTTCTTTCAGTTAACATAACAATTTTGAGATTCACCCACGTTATTGTGGGTATCAGAACAATGTTGAAGAGAAGTGGCAAGAGTAGACATCCTTGCCTTGTTGGTAGTCTTAGGAGGTAAGTGTTCACTATTTCACCTTTGAGTATGAAGTTAGCTGTAGGTTTTTTATAGATGCCCTTTATCAGGTTGATGAAATTATTGTATGTTCCTAATTTACTGAGAATTTTTATTATTAGTGGGTGTTGAATTTTGTCAAATGTTTTTCTGCAACTATTGAAATAATTGTCTGGTTTTTCTCCTTTATTGTTAATATGGTGAATTACATTGAATGATGATGATTACATTGAATGATGAGTAAACCAACCTCACGTTCTTGCTATAAACCCCATTTGGTTGTGATGTTTTATCCATTTAAAATATTTCTGGATTTGATTTGATAATGTTTTAAGGATTTTAGTACCTAGTTACATGAGGAATATTAGTCAGTAGGTTTTTCTTGTAATATCTTCATCTGGTTTTGGTATCCGGATATTCTTGGCCTCATAAGATGAGTTCAGAGGTGTTTTCCTCTCTTCCGTTTTCTGGAAGAGTCTAGGTAGAATCAGTATTAATTCTTTTAAAAACATCTGGTAGAATGAACCAGTGTAGCCTTCTGAGCTTAGAGTTTTTAACTAGAAATTGAATTTATATAGTAGATATGGGCCTATTCAGGTTATTTATTTATTTTTGAATGAGCTTTAATTGCTTCGTTGTTTTGAATGAGCTTTAGTCTTTCAAGGAATTCGACCAATTATTCCCAGTTGTTTAATATGCTGGCTAAAGTTGTTTAGGATATTCTCTTATTATCCTTTTATTATCTGTAGGATCTGTAGAGATAATTCCTCTTTCATTCTTGATATTCATGTTTTGTGCCTTCTTTTTTTTTTATCTTGATCATTCTAGCTATGAGCTCATAGATTCTGTTGATCTTTTCAAAGAACCAGCTTTTGTCTCAATTTTTTGTCTGTTTTAAATTTTGTTGATTTCTACATTCTTATTTTTTTCCTTCAACTTACTTTAGATTATTTTGCTGTTCTTCTTCTAGTTTTTTGAGTTACAACCTAAGGTCTCTGTTTAGAAACCTCCAGTTTGTCCCTGAACTTGAGAGTGGCCTTCCTGGATTCTTTATTGAGACCCTTCCAGGTCCTTATCTCCTCAGTCCTGAAAGTTCAGCCAGTTAAAGCTTCTGAGCTGATCTTTTCAGCTTCCTGCCACATACTATGGATTCAAATCTGGAAAAATGACTTGAGGGGAAGATGGACTGTGTACTTGTTGCAGGCCTGTTTCCTTCAGGGTGACTCTATTCCCTAGACACCTGGAGAACGTGGGAGAGTTGCCATTCTGTCTCACTGGTCCATCTCCTGGCTTCTTGCACAGTTCCAGAACTTGCCAGATAATCTGGTGGACAGAACAAGCCTTGTGCTGGGGACTCCTTTAGTTTCCAGTCAATTATAATAGTACCTTGAGACTGCAGAAACACTCTGCTGGTTTTTCTTTTCTCCCATAGAATCCCTCAGCTTCAACCACACGTGATTCTTAGGCAATGTTTGGAATTACTGGCTTATTTTTAGCTTATCTAGAAGGGTTGTTATAGCTCATATACTCTTCATTGCTTTGATCATTTTAGAAATACAGTTTTTTCAATTTACCATTTTTTATAAATCCACTTGTTCCATTGGTAATGTTGGCCTGCTCTGACTCACTGTGTTCTAATTGAAGGCAGAATTCTCCCTCTCTCTGTTCAATTTATATACAATCAAATTCATCTATTTTAGGTGTACAGATTAGTGAATTGTGACGTATATACACACACACACATACATACATACGTATATATTATATATATTTTATATATATATCATATATATATATATATATATAAAACTACCCACACAAACAGGATATAGAACATCACCCCAAAAGGTTCTGGTACCCCTTTTCATTCAATATTCCCCACTCTCACCTTCCAGTCTGGGCAATTATTGATATTCTTATGTAAATAGAATCATATGATATGTACTGACTTCTTTTGTTATGTCTGGCTTACTTCTTTCAACATTTTTAAGATGAATCCATATTGTAATGAATGTATTTTGTTCCTGTTTATTAGTTAGTATTGTACTATGTTTGTTTACTTGCCTGTTGATAGATTTTTTAATTGTTCTAGCTTTTAACTATTATAAATAAAGCTACTGTGAACACTTTTGTACATGTCTTTGCATAAGAATATACTTTCTTTTTTTGTGGGTAATTATCTGGGAGTGGAATGGTTACGTGGTATACGGTAAGTGCTACGGTATTTAGCTTTATAAGGATCTGTCAAACTGTTTTCCAAAGTGGTTGAGTGGTTTACTCTCCCCCTTGCCCTGTGTGACGGATCCAGCTTACCACTATTTGTATCACTACTTATTTTCATTACATTTTAGCCATTCTATTAGATGTATACCGGTATCTAACTTTAGTTTTTATTTTCCTAAAGACTAATGACAGATATTAATATCTCCTTGTGCTTTTAGCTTTCATTTTCCTGAAGACTAATGATGATGAGCATCTTTTTCACATGCTTATTAGCCATTTGTATGTCTTCTATGATGTATCTGTAGAAATATTTTGGTATTTTTTATTGAGTTGTTGTTTCCTTATTATTGAGCTGCAAAAGGTCTTTGTATATTCTGAAATAGTCCTTTTTTCAGATATATGTAGGAACAAAATTTCCATTCTGCTATTTGCCTTTTCATTTTGTAAATGGTGTCTTGCAAAGAACAGAATTTTAAAACTTTGACGAAATGTAAATTAGTTTTTCTTTTGTTGATGTATTGCTTTATTTTTATTTTTATCTATTTGTTGATGTATCTAAGAATCTAGCAAGCCCCAAGGTCAGAAAGATTTTCTCGTTTGTTTTCTTCTAAAAGTTTCATGGACTTAGCTTTTATATTCAGGTTAATTTTGAATACAGTGTTAGGCAAGGATCAAGGTTCTTTTTTTTATATATGGATATTCAGTTCTTCTGACAGTTTGTTGGAAATATTTCCCTTTCTTCATTGAAATGCCTTGACATTTGTCAAAAATCAATTGATCATACAAGCTTGGGTCTATTTTTAGACTCTGTGTTCTGTTCCATCTACATGCCTATCCCTATGCTATCATATGCTATCGATTACTGGATATTTGAAACCAGATAAATCAAGTCCTCCAACTTTGTTCTTTTCCAAATAGTTGTGGCTGTTTTAGGTCTTTTGCATTTAAAAACAAAAATTTAGACTCAGCTTCTCAACTTCTTCCAAAAAAGCCTGCTAGAGTTTGATTGAGATAGCTTTCAATCTGTAGATCAATTCAAATTGACATATTACCAACACTGAGTCTTCCAGTCAGCGTACATCATAATCTCTTCATGTATTAAGTCTTTCATTTCTCCTAGCACTGTTTTGAAATTTCCAGTATACAAGTCTTACACATATTTTATTAACTTTATCCTGTTTCATATTCTGGGATACTATTATAAATGGCAGTTTATAATTTTTTTCATTTCCAATGTTAGCTAGTATACAAAAATAGTTAGCTTTATATATTGAACTTTTATCCTCAATTTAGCTAAAGTTATTAGTTTTAATAACCTTTTCTCTATGATCTGATCATCTGTGAATTCCTATCCAATATGTACGCCTTTTATTTATTTTTCCCACTTTATTGTCTAGGACTTCCAGTATAATATTGAATAGAAGTAGTGAGAATGGATCTTCTTGCCTTGTTCTTTATCTTAGGGGGAAACGTTCAGTCATTCACCATGAAGTATAATGTTAATTGTGGGTTTTTCATAAATCCACCTGTTAGCTTGAAGAAGTTCCCTTTTTTTGTTTCCTAAAATTTTTTTTATCATCAATGTGTGTTGAATTTTGTCAAGTGTTTTACCTGCATGTATTGAGGTGATCATAGAGTATTCTTTTATTGTTAATATTTTGAGTTTACTAAATGTTAAACCAACCTTGCATTCCTAGGTTGAACCCCATTTGGTCCTGATGGCTTATCTACCTACCTACCTATCTTCCTGAGTTTGATTTGCTGATACTTGTCATCTTTTATATCAGTGATTAAGGACTTTTATATCTATGATCCTGAGTTAAATTTTCTGGTGTTTTTTATCTTGGAATATTTTTGCCAGGTTTCATGACAGGATAAAGCTGGCCTCATTAAATAAATTCGGCAGTATTCCCTCATCCATTTTCTGAAAAAAAAATTGTGTAGGAATATTATTTTTTTCTCAAACTTTTGATAGAATTCATCTGGGCCTCAAGTTTTCTTAGTGGTAAAATTTTAAATTAAGGACTTGGATTTTTAAAGCTTTTCAGATTTTTGTGTCCTGAGTCAATTTTAGTAATTTGTTTTTGTTGTTGTTTTTTTTAAGGTACTGAATTTTTCTAAGTTATCAAGTTCAGTGATATAAAATATTGCATCATTAGCCTTTTCAGTGTTGTAAGATCTGTAATGATGTCTTCTTTTTCACCACTGATATTTTTAACCTGTATTTCTTCTCTTCTCCTGATCAGTTGAGCCAAAGGTTTATTAATTTTATTGCCTTTTTCAAGTACAATGATTATGCCTTCATATTCTTTTTACTGTTTTTCATTTTATTGATCTTTATTCTTAACTTTATTATTTTCTTCCTATTTATTTTGGATATACTTTACTGTTATTTTATTAGCTTCTTAAGGTAAAGGTTAAAGTAATTGATTTGGGATCTTTTTCCTCTTCTGATGTCAGCACTGACATCTGTACACTTCTACGTAACCACTGCCTTAGCTGTATCTCACATATTTTTGAACTTTTTATATTTGGAAATAATTGTAGACTTACCAGAAGTTGCAAAAATCATAAGAAGAATCTCGTGTTCTTATCAATAACCTTATTATTGATTTCTAATTTAATTTTGTGGTAGTCAGAAAACATTTTATTATTTAACACTTTTTCATGTTTTCTTGAAATTAGTTTGTATTCTTCAGTTGTTGGCTGGCATATTCTATAAGTTTCAGTAGAACAAATTGGTTGCTGGTGTTGTTCAACTCTTCTATTCTCTTATTGGTTTCATGTCTACTTGCTTTAGTACAGGGAAAAGAGTGCTGTCTTATTTCTACTTTTAATTCTGTTTCATGTATTTTAAAACTTGTTTTTGGGTACATACACAGTAGGATTGTTATATTTTTTGATAAACTGATATTTTATCACTATGAAATGTCTTTGACCAGGCACGGTGGCTCATGCCTGTAATCCCAGCACTTTGGGAGGCCAAGGCGGGCAGATCATGAGGTCAGCAGATGAAGACCATCCTGGCTAACACTGTGAAACCCCGTCTCTACTAAAAATACAAAAAAATTAGCCAGGTGTGGTGGTGGGTGCCTGTAGTCCCAGCTACTCGGGAGGCTGAGGCAGGAGAATGGCATGAACCTGGGGGGTGGAGCTTGCAGTGAGTGGAGATCATGCCACTGCAACTCCAGCCTGGGCAACATAGCGAGACTCCGTCTCAAAAAAAACAAAAAGAAAAGAAATGTCTTTATCTCTGATTAGTCTTTGCATGGTATATCTTTTTCATCCTTTTTCTTCTAACCTAGTTGTATCTTTATATTTAATGTGAGTTTTATTCATATTGTTGGGTCTTGTTTTTTATCCTGTCTTTGCCTTGTAATTGGAATGTTTTGACCATTTACTTTTATTATAATTTTGATACTGTTGGGTTTAAATTTACTAACTTACTACTTGTTTGTTGTTTATTTCATCTGTTCTTTGTTCCTCTTGTTTATTAGGTTCTTTCTCTTTTGGCATTCCATTTCTCCAGCCCTGACAACATCACTGTATTATCCATATCTATCATAGTGGATTTTTCTTTTTCTTGATGGATAGATGCTCACCTATATCATTTTAATTCCTCCTTAAGAACTTTCTCTAACCTCTCTTATTACCTAAATTTGCTGGTGACAAATTCAGCTTTTGTTTTTCTGGAAAGTCTTTATTTCTCCTTAATTTTAAATAATATTTACTCTGGAAATAGAATTATAGGTTTACAGTCTTTCTTTTAGCACTTTAAAGTTGTGGGTCCACTGTTTTTTTCTTTTTTGGCTAATTTCTGATGAGAAATCCATGCCTATTCATTCTTATATTTCTGCCTCTGTGCTTAAGGTTCTCCTCCTACACTTTGGGGCCTCAATATGGTTTTCTTTGTGTTTATCTTTCTTGAGTTTTATTAAGCATCTTCAAATTGTGGGTTTATTGCTTTTACCACATTTGAAGTATTTTCTGGCATTGACTGCCATTGTTTCTTCAAATATTTTTTTTCTTCACACCTTCCTCTTCTCCTCTTCTGGGACTTCTAGGTTATGCCACACTGCCTGATACTGTTCCACAGGTCACTGAAGCTCTTTTTTCCTCCTTGTGTTTTAGTTTGGGTCTTTTCTATTTCTATGTTATACAGCTGTTTTTCTTCTGCACATCTAATCAGCTGTTAATTTCATTTATTAAAGTTTTCATTTCTGATATTTATTTCACTGTCAAAGTTCCATCTGACTCTTTTTTATATATCTTCTATTTATCTTATACTATGTTCATGTTGCCCTTTAAGTACTTCTACATATTTATAATACTTGTTTTAAGATCCTTGTTTGGACAGTTTATCATCTCTACCTTTCAGGGTCTGTTCCTATTGACTGCTTTTCCTCTTGTTTTTGGCCATATTTTCTTGCTTCTTTGTAGGTCCAATAGCTTTAGATGATAGTAGACACTGTGAAAATTACATTAAGTGTCTGGATTTTGTCGTTATTTTTTAAAAGAATAGTAGACTGTCTTCTTTCATGCAGATAATTTACTTGTGGATCAGCTTTTTTAAGCTTTGTTAGGTTGGATGTACAGTATCTTTTACTCTAGAGCTAATTTAGCCCTACTCTTGAGGTATACCTTTCCGTTACCTCTACTGATTGCCTTGGTGGTTCAGGAGGGATGCTCCATTCTGGCTGGCCAAAACTCTAATTGTCTCCCAAACCTCTGTTGAGCAATGTAAATTGTTCATCTTAGGCCAGGCACGGTGGTTCACACCTGTAATCCCAGCACTTCGGGAGGCCAAGGCAGGCGAATCACTTGAGGTCTGGAGTTTGAGACCAGCCTGGCCAATATGGTGAAACCCTGTCTCTACTAAAAACACAAAAATTAGCCAAGGTGGTGGCAGATGCCTGTAATCCCAGCTACTCAGGAGGCTGAGGCAGGAGAATCACTTGAACCCAGGAGGCAGAGGTTGCGGTGAGCCAAGATTGTGCCACTGCACTACAGCCTGAGCGACAGAGTAAGACTCCATCTCAAAAAAAAAAAAAAAAAAGTTCATCTTACAGGCTTTTTGTTTTGTTTTGTTTTGTTTTTGTTTCTTGTCTTGCCTCATGGAGTCTCATGTGTTGGTTATTGGTTAGTGTTTGGCAACAGACTGAAGGAATCCCCAGTGCAGATTTTTGGGGCTGATTTTACTTCTCTTCAGAGTCTTTCCATGTATCTCCTCTTCACAATCTCCAACTAACTAAGCCTGCCTGAGCTTTTATGTTTCACCAACTCAGTTATGCTGTAAGGCTCTGCTTATGTTCCCCCTCATTGCCGTGCAGTTTGAAAAGTACTTTTACTAAGAAAGTTGGGAATTACAGGGTTTATCTTTATCAGTCTTGCGCAGCCTGTTGTCCAGTGTCTGAAGTAAGTTGTTTTATATATTTTTCCAGTTTTCTGGTTGTTCACAACAGAAGGATAAGTCCTATCCTGGTTACTCCATCATGGGCAGAGACAAAGGTCTCCTTCCTTTTTGTATTTCTTATTTTTATTTTTTTTAGTGGTGGTAAAATACACATAAAATTCACCATCTTAACCATTTTCAAGTGTACAGTTAAGTGGCATTAAATACATTCACACTGTTGTGCAACTATCACCACCATCTATCTCCACAACTGTTTTCATCTTGCAAAACTGAAACTCTGTATCCATTAAACAATAATTCCCCATTTTTCCCTTCCCCACAACCTTTAAAACCCACTCCCCATGTTATTTTCTGTCTCTGAATTTGACTACTCTTGGTATCTCACTTAAGTGGAATCATATATTATTTGTCCTTTTATGACTGGCTTATTTCACCTCTCTTTGTTTTTAAAGAAAGTGTAACATTTGGTCTTTGCATCTAATGTTAGGATGATGGTTTGTAATACTCAAAATGTTCAAGCCAACAAGCTGATATGGTAGACAGTCACAGGGATATACATTGATGGTTTTCTGTAGCAGAGTGGCAGGGGGCAGGGTGTGGGGAAGATAGACTTCTGTGTGTTTTATTCCATAGCTTAACATTTATCAAACCTCATGTAAATCACTATAAACACTAAGAATGGAAAATTAAACTGTAGCATTGCCCATTCATATTTCTCTGGTTTAACAGACATTTTATGAGCACTGTGTTAGTCTGTTTTGCGTTGCTATAAAGGAATACCTGAGACTGCGCAATTTATGAAGAAAAGAGGTGTTTTGGCTCATGGCTCTGCGGGCTGTACAAGCATGGCACCAGCATCTGCTTGGCCTCTGCTGAGGCCTCAGGAAGCTTTTACTCATGGTGGAAGGTGAAAGAGGAACAGGCATGTCACATAAACAGAAAGAAAGCAAGGAGCAGGGAAGTTCCATGCTCTTCTTTAAACAGTTATCGTGTGAATTAACAGAGTAAGAACTCTCTCATTACTGCAGGGAGGACACCAAGCCATTGATGAGGGATCTTCCCCCATGATCCAAACACCTCCCACTAGGCCCCACCTCCAACACTGGGGATCACATTTCAATATGAGATTTGGAAAGGACAAATATCCACACTATATCAAGCAGTAAAATCAGTAATTCTCTCTCTCTCTTATGAGTTAATCTCAGGTCCTTCCTTACCAATGGCACCATCAGAACTGCATAAATTGCATACTTAATACCCTCTTAACTTAACATATACTTCCTTATTACTTTTTTGTTTGTTTGTTCTTGTTTTTAGAGACAGGGTCTCACCGTCACCCAGGCTAGAGTGAAGTGGTGTGATTATAGCTCATGGCTGCCTTGAACTTGTGAGCTTAAGGGATCCTTCTGCCTCAACCTCCAGAGTAGCTGGGACTACAGGCATGTGCCACCACACCTGGCAATTTTTTTTTTTTTTTTTTTTTTGTACAGATGGGTTCTATGTTGACCAGGCTGGTCTCAAGCAATCCTCCTGTCATGGCCTCCCAAAGCACTGAGATTACAGGTATGAGCCACCATGCCCAGCAACACCTTATTTTTTATTTATTTATTTTTTTTTTTGAGATGGAGTCTCGCTGTCGCCCAGGCTGGAGTGCAGTGGCACGATCTCGGCTCACTGCAAGCTCTGCCTCCCGGGTTCATGCCATTCTCCTGCCTCAGCCTCCCGAGTAGCTGGAACTACAGGTGCCTGCTACCACACCGGGATCATTTTTTGTATTTTTAGTAGAGACCGGGTTTCATCGTGTTAGCCAGGATGGTCTTGATCTCCTGACCTCGTGATCTGCTCGCCTTAGTCTCCCAAAGTGCTGGGATTACAGGCGCAGCAACACCTTATTTTTAAAACACTCACGTGTATTGATTCCTGTGATAAACTTCTTCAAGGCATAGTGTCACATCCCTGGAAAACTCTATCCTGACTTTGTAGAGAATCTGCCATTCCATTACAGTATTATACATATTTGTCTATGATCTCCTGTTACAATCCAATGTACTTGTTATTTTTATATCTCTCCCTATAACCCTAAAAGTCTCTTTCACCTTAGATCTCCTTACTTTGCTGTGTCTAACCCAAAGTAAGTCCTCCGTAAAGATTAATTTAAGGAAGGAAAGGCATCACCATTATCCTCAATTATAGGTGAACTTAGTGACTCACCTAAATCTACATTTATTATCTGCAATTCCTTCCTATTCTTTCTTTAACCTGCTGCAATGTGGATTTTGCCCTATTACTCCACCAAAAACAGCTTTGTGGGGATCACCAAAGGCCTCTTTGACTTTGCTAAATCCAGTGATCAAGTCTCAATCCTATCTTATTTGACCTATCAGCAGGATCTGAATCCAGGTCATTGTTCCCTCCTTCTTGAAATACTTTTTTTACTTGGCTTCTAGGATATACCTCTATCCTGTCTTTTCTCCTAGCTCTCTGATTGATGACACGCAGTATTTTTGTTTTGTTTTGTTTTGTTTTGTTTTGTTTCAGATTCCTTCCCCTATCCCAGGCCTCAATGGAAAACCCAGGGTTAGGTTCTTGGTACTCTTCTCTAGCTTACTTCCTTAGTGATTTCACCTGGTTTCATGACTCTAAATAGCTCCTATGGGCTGATGAATCTCCAGTTTATCTTTTCGGCCTGGACTCCATCCTCTAAACTTCAGGCTGCTATCCATATGCCTACCTAACACCTTGATTTGGCTGTATAATTGGCATGTTTCACTTCCTATTTGAAAAACATAATACAATCATCCTTCTGTTCCCCCTAGCCTGCTCCTCCTCATCTTTCTCTATATCAACTGATGGCACGCCATTCTCCTGCTTGTCAGTCTAAAACCCTGGGACTCTTTTCTTCCTCTCATACTACATACCTCATATATCAGCAAATTCTACCTGTACTTTCTTCACATTATGTTCAGAGTCCAGCTACTTCTTACCACCTCCACTGCTATCACTCTATGGCCATATGCCACCATTATTCTTCACGTGGATAAGTGCACTCAGTTTTTAATAGGTCTTCTTGCTTCAGTTTTTGCCTGGTTACAGGCAGTCAGTCCCATACTAGTCAGAATGATCTTTCTGTAGGTTAACTTCCACTTCTGGGAAGATGGAGTAGATGTGCTTTCTGTATTCCTCCCACTAAGCATAATTGAAAACACTGGACATTATATATAAAACAATCATAGACTCTGAAAGATGACTAGAGGAAGGCAGACCAGCTAGAGACCTTGCGACCCAAGGAATGACGTGATAGTGAATTCCCTGGGTGTTCATAGTACCATAAATATGAATGGATGCTGGGTGGGAGGGGGAAGAAGCCCCAACAAAAGCATGTTTTACCTAGTTTTGACCAGAAAAGGGACAGCCTAGCAAGACAGAAAACTTTAACAAAATAACTGCTCACTCCAGACAAACCCACAGAAATTTTTAGCTATTGTTTCTTCAAGTACTTTTTTCAGCTTTGCTCTTCTTCTCCTCTTCTTCTTGAAATGTGATGACATGATTCTTAGCAATTTTTTTCATAGCCCCCCAGATTTCTGAGCCTTTGTTCTTTTTTGGTCTATATTACATCTGTTATTAGTTTGGATAATTTCTAATGTTCTTTCATTTCACTGATTCCTTCCTCTGATCTCTCCATTCATCCATTGAGTTTTTTATTTTGGTTATCATATTTTCCAGAAGACAAAAGAAGAGGAAAAATTTCTGAATTCATCTTACAAAGTTAGTATTACCCTGACACCAAAACCAAAAAAGACATTACCAAAAGAAATAAAAATATGGACCTACATCCCTCATGAATATAGATGCAAAATATCCTTAGCAAAGTATTAAAAAATGGAATTCAGCAATTCCCTGACTTACAATGGTTCAGCTTATGACTTTTTTATTTTATGATGGTGAAAAAGTCATATGAAACCATGAGGTTTCAGACTTTTAGCAAGAGTGATTCCTTGACCAAAGACCAGGTTGCATTTTTCACTTACGATACTTTCAATATACAATGGGTTTATCAGGATGTAACCCCAACCTAAGTCAGGGAGCCTCTGTACAAAGAATTGTGCAACATGACCAAATGGGGTTTACTCCAGGAATGGAAAACTGCTCCAGTATTTGAAAATCAATTAATGTAGTACTTCATATTTACAGGCTAAAGAAGAAAAATCAAGTAATCCTATTGCTCAATGTAGTGAAGCATTTGACAAAATCCAACATCTATTTGTGATAAAACCTCTCAGAAAACTAGAAATAGAGGCTGCTATGGTCTGAATGTCCCCTAAAATTAATGTGCTGAAACTAAATCCCCATTGTAGTGGTGTTAAGAGTGGCACCTTCTGGGAAGTGATTAAGTCATCAGGGCTCTGCCCTAATAAATAATGTCTTATAAAAGGGGTGGCAGGAACTAGCTTAGGCCCTTTTTTGCTCTCTGCCTTCTGCCATGTAAGGACGCAGCATTTGCCCCTTCTGCCATGTGAGAATGCAGCAAGAAGGCTCTTACCAAATACCAAATACTGGGACCTTGATCTTGAGCTTCCCAGATTCCCAAACCATGGGAAGTAAATGTCTATTGTTTATAAATTACTAAGTCCAGGTATTTTGTTATAGCAGTACAAATAGACTAGGACAGAGAAAAAGGTATTTAACTTGATAAATATCATCTATACAAATCTACAGCTAGCATCATACTTCATAGCAAAATAGTGAATGATTTTCCCCTAACATCGGGAACAGGACAAGGTTGCTCACTTATATTCCACATAGTGCTGGAAATTCTAACCTGTGTAATAAGGAAATAAATAAAAGACCTAGAGATCAGAAAAGATAAACTAAATTGTCCAAATCTGCAGATGACTTGATTATCTAAAAAAATCCCAAGGAACCTACCAAAAGCTTCTAGAATCAATGAGTTCAGCAATGTTATAAAACTAAAGATAAACACACAAAAATTCATTTTATTTTTGTATATTATCAATGAACACATGGATACTCAAATTAAAAATATAATAAAATCCCTGAAAATAAACACACACTTAGGTGTAAATCCACCAAAACGTGTAGAAATTTTATGCTGACAACTACAAAACACTGAAGAATTAAAACAAATATATCTAAATAAATGGAGACATACTACGTTCATGGATAAGAACATTCAGCATAGTAGAGATATCAATTTTCCCTAAATTATTATATAAATTTAATGCAACTTTCATTAAAATTTCATCAAAAATGTGTGTATATATAGAGAAGTTGGTTCTAAAATAAATATGGAAAAGCAAAGAAACTAGAATAACTGAAACATTTTTTACAAGAGCAAATGAGAGAAATCTCTACCCGATTTCAAGACTTACAGCCACAGTAGCCAAGATTAAGTGACATTGTCAGAAGGATGGACATGGCAATCAATGGAACAATATAAGAAATCCAGTATGGAAAATACTATAGAGAATCACAGAAAGGTGCCCAAATGATTTTGGAGAAATGAGTTTCTCAAATGATTTGGAGAATTGCAAAGGCAACTGGTGAGAGGATAGACTTTCCAAAAAATGATGTAAGAGCAATCAAATTATCCATAGGCAAAAGCATGAACTTCAATCTAAGTCTCACACCTTACAGAAAAATTAACTGAAAATAAATTGCACACTCAAATATAAAATGTAAAACTATAAAACTTAAGACAGAATAGAAGGAATCTTTGTGATCTACGGCTAAACTTAACACCAAACATGATTCGTAAGAACTGATAATATGCACTTCATCAAAATTAAATATATTTTATCTGCAAAAGCCCTGATTAAGAGGATTAAGAGCAGATACAGGATGGGAGACATATTTGCAAATGAGATAAAAGACACATATTAGAATATAGGTATGTCTCAGAAATACTGTGGGTTCATTTTTCAGGTACCATAATAAAGCAAATATTAAATTAAAGCAAGTCACATGAATTTTTTCATTTCCCAAGGCATATAAAATTTATGTTTACACCCTACTGTAGTCTATTGTGTGCAATAGCATTATGTCTAAAAACAATGTACTTACCTTAATTTTAAAAATACTTTATTGCGGCCAGGCGTGGTGGCTCACACCTGTAATCCCAGCACTTTGGGAAGCTGAGGTGAGTGGACCACTTGAGGTCAGAAGTTCAAGACCAGCCTGGCCAACATGGCGAAACCTCGTCTCTACTAAAAATATAAAAATTAGCTGGGCGTGGTGGTGCACACCTATAATCCCAGCTACTCAAGAGGCTGAGGCAGGACAATCGCTTGAACCCAGGAGGCAGAGGTTGCAGTGAGCCGAGATTGTACCACTGCACACTCCAGCCTGGGCAACAGAGAGAGACTCCATCTCAAAAAAACAACAAAGAAAAAAGTAAAAATAGTTTATTGCTAAAAAAAAAAAAAAAAATGCTAACAATCATCTGAGCCTTCAGTGAGTCATCATCTTTTTAGTGGTGGGGTCTTGCCTGGATGTTGGTGACTGCTGATCAATCAGGCTGATAGTTGCTGAAGGCTGGGGTGGCTGTGGCAATTTCTGAAAATAAGACAACACTAAAGTTTGCCACATCAATGGACTCTTCCTTTCACAAAAGTTTTCTCTGTAGCATGTGATGCTGTTTGATAGCCTTTCACCACGGTATAACTTCTTTCAAAATTGGAGTCAGTCCTCTCAAACCCTGCTGCTGCTTTAGCAACTAAGCTTATGTAATATTAATATTCTAAACCCTTTGTTGTCATCTCAACAATGTTCACAGCATCTTCACTACTAGTAGACTGCATCTCAAGTAACCACTTTTCTGCTTCTCATCCATAAGAAGCAACTCCTTATCCATTCAAGTTTGATCATGAGATTGCAGCAATTCAGTCACATCTTCAGGCTCCACTTCTAATTCTAGTTCTCTTGCTGTTTTCACCACATCTGCAGTGACTTCCTTCAATAAAGGATGGAACCCCTTAAAGGCATCCATGAGGGTTGGAATCAACTTCTTCCAAACTCTGTTGATGTTGTGACCTCCTCCCATGAGTCACGAATGTTCTTAATGGCATCGAGAACGGTGAATGCCTCTCAGAAGGTTTTCAATTTACTTTGCCCAGATCCATCAGAGGAATCACCCACCATCTGTGGCAGCTATAGCCTTACAAAATGTATTTATTTATTTTATTTTATTATTATTATTTTTTTTTTTTTTTTTTGAGATGGAGTCTTGCTCTGTCGCCCAGGCTAGAGTGCAGTGGCACTATCTCGGCTCACTGCAAGCTCCGCCTCCCAGGTTCACGCCATTCTCCTGCCTCAGCCTCCCGAGTAATTTTTTTGTATTTTTAGTAGAGACGGGGTTTCACCGTGTTAGCCAGGCTGGTCTCGATCTCCTGACCTTGTGATCCACCCGCCTCCGCCTCCCAAAATGCTGGGATTACAGGCATGAGCCACCATGCTCAGCCACAAAATGTATTTCTTAAGTAGTAACACTTGAAAGTCAAAATTACTCCTTGACCCATGGCTTGCAGAATGGATGCGGTGTTAATGGGCATGAAAACAGCATTCATCTCCTTGCACATCTCTATCAGAGCTCTTGGGTGACCGGGTGCATTGTTCATGAGCAGTAATATTTTGAGAGGAACCTTTTTCTGGGCAGCAGGTCTCAAGAGAAGGCTTAAAAGATTCAGTAAACCATGCTATAAACAGATGTGCTGTTATCTAGGCTTTGTTGTTCCAGTATAGAGCACAGGCCGAGTAGATTTAGCATCATTCTTAAGGATCCTAGAGTTTTGGAATGGTAAATGAGCACTGGCTTCAACTTACAGTCATCAGCTGCATTAGGCCCTAACAAAAGAGTCAGCCTGTCCTTTAAAGCTTTGAAGCCAGGCATTGACTTCTTTTCTCTAGCTATGGGTGTCCTAGATGGCATGGTCTTTCAATAGAAGGCTATTTTGTCTACATTGAAAATCTGTTCCTTAGCGTAGCTACCTTCATCTATTCTCTTACATATTCTGGAGAACAAGGTACAGCATCTACATCAGCACTTGCTGTTTTACCTTGCACTTTTATGTTATGGAGACTTCTTTACTTAAATCCCATGAACCAACCTCTACTAGCTTCAAATTCTCCTATATCTTCCTCATCTATTTCAGCCTCATAGAAGTGAAGCACATTAGGGCCTTACTCTGGAGTGGACTTTGGCTTAAAGCAATGTTGTGGTTAGTTGCACCTTCTATCCAGACCACTCAAACTTTCTCCATATCAGCAACAAGGCTGTTTCACTTTCTTATCCTTTGTGTGTTCACTGGAGTAACATTTTCCATTTACTTCAAGAACTTCCTTTCCATTCATAACCTGGCTGTTTGGCATAAGAGGCCCAGCTTTCGGCCTATCTGGGATTTCAACATGCCTTCCTCACTAAGCTTAATCATTTCTAGTTTTTCATTTAAAGTGGGAGACGTGGCCAGGCACAGTGGCTAACACAGCACTTTGGGAGGCTGAGGCAGGTGGATCACTTGAAGCCAAGAGGTGGAGACCAGCTTGGCCAACATAGCGAAACCCCGCCTCTACTAAAAATACAAAAAATTAGCTAGGCATGGTGGCATGCATCTGTAATCCTAGCTACTCGGGAGGCTGAGGCACAAGAATAGCTTGAACCCAGGAGGCAGAGGTTGCAGTGAGCCGAGATCACACCACTGCACGGCAGCCTGGGGAACAGAGTGAGACTCTGTCTCAAAAATAAAAATAAAAAATAAATAAAATGAGAGATGTGCAACCCTTCCTTTCACCTGAACATGTAGAGGCCACTGAAGGGTTATTAATTGGCCCAATTTCAATATTGTTGCGTCTCAGGGCATACGGAGGCCCCAAGAGAAGCAGACAGATGGAATGGTCGGCTGTGGAGCAGTCAGAACACATAGAACATCTTATATGGGCACAGTTCATGGCACCACAAAATAATTACAATAGTAACAAAGATCGCTGACCACAGATAACCATAACAGATATAATAATAATGAAAATGTTTGAAATATCATGAGAAGTACTAAAATGTGACACAGAGACATGAAGTAAGCAATGCTATTGGAAAAATGGCACTGAAAGACTTTCTTGATGCAGGGTTGCCACAAACCTTAAATTTGTTAAAAAAAAAAAAAATTCTGTAAAGTGCAATAGAATGAGTGATGCCTATATTGGAAGGCTATCAAGCTCACCATGACAGATACAAGTTTTCCACAATTCTAACTTTTGCCTGAAAATTCAATTTTATCATTTGCAACAAACACATGCAGTTAATTCCTTTGAAGTAACAGGCTCAGTTAGTTCAATTTTCAGACATTTTATGCCAAAAATACAAGTCTGAATAACCATGGTTTGTCTGTCAGTTGTTCTTTAAAGTAAAAACAGTGTTCCATTAAAAGAGGAGCTAGTTTAACTCCTAACCCAAAAAAAGCACAAGTGCTTTTCCTCAAACAATCATTGTAGTTCCATCTGCCAAAGTACATTATGCAAACTTTCAATTCCATCTCACAGAATATTAAAAACACATGTACTCGCAGGTCAAAATTTAATAAAATTAATCATTCCTACGACTTCATCAAGAACATTCTTAAACGGTGTTGGCTTTTTGTATGCGAGTGGGTGGCAGTGAAGAGTATGATGACTGTCAGTAGAGTTTGGTGCCATGGTCTTGATTTGTGTCAAAGCACCTGCCATTGCTTTTACACCATCGGTGCAAATGTCCACACAGTGAAAAAGGAAAGAATGGCTCCATATCATTATGAAAACAGTTTTGACCTTATGAGCCCCCTGAAAGGTTTCCAGGGAGCCCGAGACTCCACAAATCACAGGAGATTTTACAGGCTTACTGTGGTTGCTATGGCATAAAAAAAGAGGTGAAAAAAGAGGGTTTGAGCCCCAGCTCTGCTTTCACTGGCACTGCAATACGCCTAGTGCCCCCAGCCCTGAGCCAACCAGGAGTAAGAACCACCATGATTGCTCATCAGCTATTACTGCCCTCAGTGGGTCACATTTTTTCCTCTGTTCAGCAGGAAGTTATAAGCTCCCTTCCGGCTTCATAGTCCAATCTGGTTCTTTGCCTGATGTAGACCACAAATAAGAGCATTTGGGCCTTGCCTGTGGGTTCCCTTGGTGGTACCTGCCTGTCTGTAGGGACATGTTCACTTAAATAAGATCTATCCCTGCATCAAGGACACCAAGCACACGGGCCCAGCCCAGGACCTCAGCCTCAGCTGCCCAAGAGGTAGAGGGCTCTGCCTCCCCATCGTGTGTGCTCACTGAACTGACCTCCACCCCACTGCCCCCACACACTCACTTTTGGAAATGACAGAAGGAAGACCAGGGTCAAAGTCTCCTCAGTAAGTCCTGCAAAGCACAGGACCTCGCCTCAACTATGCTCTGTTCTTCAGGTGGGAAAGTTTCTTGGGACCTTACCACAGAACTCTGGACAACAGAGGCACTCCACAGGCTCCAGAGCATCCCTATCAGCTCAGGAGAAGCTGTGTCCTGAAGATGCGGTGGCATCCAGAGCAAGAGAAATAGAAATGGTGGGTGCTAGGTGGGGGCATGTCCAAGAGAAAGAGGCCCCTGTGGATATCCAACTGAGCCAGGGAAGGGGGAAGTCATGTGGGGCTGGATCCCTGTTCCAGGAGCCGGGGAGAAGAGCCAGTCCCAGCATGGGTCACAGACCACTATGGGAATCTACGGATCACATCTCATTCCAGTGCCCTCATATAAAAGCAAGCTACTACACCTTCTCTCAATATCAGCCTCCACACTAATTATATGAATAATACATGGCTTATCTTTGAAAAAGACTATTAAACCAAAACTTTCAGTTTCCTAAGTGGACCTAGAGAAGTATGGCTACCTCAAGTTTATCAATTTTTTAGTAAGCAACATAACCTACTTCATTATTATTTGTTTAATTAATTAGATAATTAATGAAGTATCCTGTGAAAGGGCCATATATGCAAAGCAATCCTCAAATACCAAAGGAGCCAAGAAACCAAAGAAGGAGGCAGAGAAATCCAGTTTGTTGGTATTGGGTGATTTACTGGAGAATGTACAGACAGAATCATGGTCTTGGGCAGGTGCAAACAGGTAGATCTCTGCACAAACCCCCAGACATAGAGTTTATATCTCGGAACGAAAGTATAGTGCTCTGGAAGATATGTGTAGGATGCTACAGTCATCACAGCCTATGATCTCTGCAACAACAAGGGTTGTTTTGAAGAAAACTTACAATGAATTGGTCTTCCTACATAAAGAGTAACAACATCAACTAAACATTGTGGAGGTATTATCGGCTTAGGGTTAGTCAGAAGTTACATGGCAGATTTACATTTAAAATAAAGTCACTCTTGAGTCTTGTCTTGACTCAAGTCAAGATAATTCAGTGAAAGACATTACTGAGAAACAAGGTTCCATTACAAAATCTCATTATCTTCAAAATTCCATAAAAACTCAAACCAGCAGTCTAGCACCCTAAGTATTATGGTGATTATTAACTGGGTTATACCACAGATAACTGTAAATTGGACTCTCTGTGTCACCATTTTGGATTGTTTCTTTTTTGCTTAAGGATAATTATAAATAGAGCTCAGAACTCTATAGAAGAGCACCCAACTAAGTAAAACTCATAGAGAGACATGCTCACTGGACCTCTCCTCTCTCAGTGCTGTAAGTTTCCAAGGCTAGTTTGGGTACCTTATAGTAGAAACACATGGCCTCGGAGGATGAACTTAGTTTGCTAAATAAATCATTTACCTTCCGAAAGTACTTCAGGATGAAATAATAATGTCTTCTCTACCCACAGAGCTTTACTCTTGAATGTGTTTGCACATCAGTTATCTCATGTTGCTTCCACAAGGGCCCCAGGAGAAGCTCAGGCCAGGTATTCACTTCTGCCTGTCTTCAAAGCAGAAAAAGATTCAAAGCAAGAAGGCCCAGGCACTTCTTGTAGGATACTACAGAGAGAGAGGGATGAGTCTGGGAGTTGTCCACATCACTGCAACTTAAATACAAAACTCTTCTCTTCATCAAAAATGTTTACCTTTATATCTCATTTCATTCAAAAAAATCGAAGTGTCTTATTTTTTCTTCTTTTAAGAAATCAGAAAAGGTTTGATTTTCCAGTGTTAATACAGTTAAAAACAAAAAAGATGAACTGCCATACCACACCTTTGTGACGTCTGCTTAGAAAACTGCCACAAACGTACAGCTTCATTTCCAAACAGTGGAGAGGCGGAGGGAAGTAGAAAATGGGTCAAATAATTCCCAAAGAAAGAGTCTAATCAGAAATTTTCTTCTTTCAAATTATCTATTATTAAATACATATTTCAACAGAAATAAATTAACACAGAATTGGGCTCCTTGAAGAGGGTGACACCATAATAAAAACTGCTGTCAGACAGCTGGTAATGAGAAGACCTATTTTATACAGTGCATGTCATTTGGTGAAACCGTTTACCCTTGATCATCTGAAGGCAGATAATGCACACACCCAGCCTCCAGCTCAGGGGGAAGAGAAAAAGGAATGCCAACTGTCTAGGTGACTGTTACCCATTTTGCTCAGTTGAGCATCACAGAAAGACACGGGCTTAGGCAAAAACTAGCTGGCTTGAGAGAGACAGGAAAGCATCTAGAGACAGTCCAGAAATATGGGCCTAACAATCCGGGAAAAGCTATCCCTCTGCTCCCCAAGAGTAAGATATGCGACTGAACATGTTCTGAGCAGCAAAGACCCATTAAGACTCCACAATGAAGAGAGGGCTAAACTGTACACACAGGTGAGATTACAGGTGTGTCTCCACCCACACCCATGCCTATTGTATTATGTTAAGCCTCAAGATACCCTGGGTAGGGAGAGACACATGCATAAGAAAGCAAAAATATGAAGTAGCTGGAAGACTAGAAAAGAACTTTGGCTATAGTTACTGGCATATGAAACTACCAGACGCAAATAGATCAGAAGCTACTAGAATTGGGGAGAAACTGCATTGCCAAAGAAACATGAGCCTAAAACAGTCAGTGACTGTCAAAACAACCCCAGGCCTCCAAACTTCCACAAGCAGAAAGCAGGCTGTGGGATCTTGCAGCCCCTAACCCCTAAGAAAGATGTTCTCCCTATTTTAGTCCATTTTCTGTTGCTTATAACAGAATACCAAAAACTCAGTAATTTATAAGGAAAAGGAATTTACTTCTTACAGTTATAGAAGCTGAGAAGTCTAAGGTCAAGGAGGAGAATCTAGTGAGGATCTTCTTGCTGGTGGGGACTCTGCAGAGTCCTGAGGTGGTGCAGGGCATCACACAATAAGGGGCTGAGTGTGCTAGCTCAGGTCTCTCTTCCTCTTTTTATAAAGTCACCAATTCCACTCCCCTGATAACACATTAATCCATTATCCATTAACCCATGAATAGATTAATCCACTCATAAGGGAACAGCCCTGAAGATCCAATCACATCTTAAGATTAAACTTCAACATGAGTTTTGGAGGGGACAAATATTCAAACCATAGCACTCCCAAGGCCTAGCCAGATGGAGGGACAGAGAAAGGAGGCCTGGAGGACAACAGACCAGTTTCTCCTGCCCCCACTCCCAGAATAGAAGGTGAAAGAATCAGACACACCACATTGACCATGATGAACAAAGACAAAAACAAGATTGTGTCAAAATCCCTCTCCCCACTGACATAAGTGATGACTGTTTCTTTACCAATCACAGCTTTAACCTCACTCCAGTCTAACCTCCTTGTAGATAAGATTTACAGACACTCATCAAAAAATTGTCCCCACTTACTGATACCATCCCACTTTCTTGAACCCTCCCCCAAATCACCTAACCAAAGCCCAAATCCTGTAACAGGTTCTTTCTAACGCCCTCTTACCACAACACCCCATGGTTCCCAGGTGAGTGTCTAGTGGCCTTTGCTTAGAAAACATTGATAGATGCCTTCATAATACTTGCCCATGGGATGTTGCTCTAACTGTGGACCAAGAACTGATGTTGATCTTCCATTCTCCCCTTCCAAAATGGAAGTTTTAAAAATTGCAATTGGCTTGGTTTGGCTCCACTATTGTACGGTATGAACAGCAGACAACCTGTGTGTCAGTTCAGTCATCAAACGACAAGAGCGACAACTGGATTTGATAAAGACCACACAATGCTAGAAATCCATCCTTTGTGCAAGACACAGTAACTGGGGCAACTCTGGATTGTGTCCCTGGAGAGATGAGTGCATGACAGTTGTGAAAGAAGGGTGTGCCAAGGCGAAGGAATGAGGCAGATAACTAACTGTTCATAAAGAACTGTGCTCCCCTTTCCCAGGACAGCATTGAAACTGGGAAGCAATTGTCAGCCAGAAACAACACACTGCAGATTTCATGCCTGCATCTAGATAGAACCCCATAACTGGATCTTGCCAGTGGAAAGTATGAAGAGATACAGATCATGGTCCTCGTCACTTTTGGGCCAACATGGCTGAGAAGCATGTGTGCCTTCTCCATGTGTGCTCTCTCATCTGCCAGCTGGACTGACAGGAAGCTGGGCCTAGAGGATAAGGATGCCACCTCCGTAGCAGATGGCATGACCACCCACTGTGAGGAGCTGGGCCGAATCACCACATAGAGGAAACCTGATCACTGATGAGGTGCATCCACAGTGAACTGTTACATGAGCAAGAAGTAAATTTTACCATGTAAGGCCCTGAAATTTGTGGGATTGAAAGTTAACCAAAATATCCAAAAATTGGGGGTAAGAGATACAGAGTAAAAGCATGAATCAGATACTGAGAAACCACCCCTCAATTTGCACTGGAACCACAAAGGGCTAACCCCTCAAGGTAAAGAATAAGTCCTCAGAAGCAAGTCAGCCCTCCCAAGCACTGAGCCTTTGTTCTACTCATCCGGTTGTCCTTAAGACTACACTGGATTAAGTTTGCTTCTTTAAGAACCTTAGCAGTACCTGATGAAAACCTCTCTAAAAACAATAATCATCCCAAATTATTTCAAATTATTCCTCAAAATATTCTGCAAATACAAATGTCTAGTAGCCTAAAAGAAATTAGTGACCCATTGAGGAAGAAAGAGTAGAAATCACAGAAAACAAAAACATATCTACAAAGACAAGAAGTTGGAATTACCCAACATAGACTATTTTAACAACTACACTTGTATAATAACAAAAACCCAAACAACCCAATTAAAAATCTGGCAAATGACCTGAATAGACATTTCTCTCAATAACACATACTACTGGGCAATAAGCACAAGAAAAAATGGTCAACATTACTAATCATTAGAGAAAAGCAAATCAAAACTACAAAGAGATATCACCTTATACCCATTAGAATAGCTATTATCAAAATAATAATAAGTGTTGGTTAGGATGTGGAGAAGCTGGAACCCTTGTGCATTGCTGGTAGAAACGTAAAATGCTGGAGCTGCTATGAAAACAATACAGTCATTCCTCAAAAAGTTAAGAAAAGTATTAGCATATGATGTAGTAATTCCATTTCTGGGTATATGCACAAATTAAGTAAAAGCAAGGGACTCAAATATTTGTATACCCAAGTTCATGGCAGCATTATTCACTATAGCCAAAAGGTAGATGCAACCCAAGTGTCCATCAAAGAATGAATAAACAAAATGTGGTGTATATATATATATATACACAATTGAATATTATTCAGTCTTAAAAAGGGAAGAAATTGCAACACATGCTACAACATGGATGAACCCTGAAGACAGTACGCTACATTAAATAAGCCAGTCACAAAAGGAAAAATATTTATGACTTCACTTATATGAAGTATCTATAGTAGTCAAATTCATAGAAACAGAAAGTAGAATGGTAGTTGCCAGGGGTTTGGGAAAGGGAGTTATTGTTTAATGGGTAAAGAGTTTCAGTTTTGCAAGATGAAAAGAGTATTCGAGATGGATGGTTGCACAACAACATGAATGTACTTAATGTCACAGAATTGTACACATAAAATGTACTCTTTAAAATGGCAAATTTTATGTTATGTTTAACTAAAATTTTAAAACTATAGTTGCTATAGTTAAAAACAGAAACAATAAATTAGAAGCTACAAAAAGTAACAGTTTCAATTTTTTTTAATCTAAAACTGAAAAGTTATAAAGTCATGAATGGGTTTTAAAGCAGATTGAGTGCTGCTGAAGAAAGAATTGGTGAACTGGAAACTAGGTCAAAATAAAATAAAATATTCAAAGTAAAGTGGAGTGGCCAAAATCCAGAAATATAAGAGAGAGCATGAGAATATATGGTGAGAAATCTAACACAAATTTAATCAGAGTCCCAGAAAGAAAGAAAAGAGATGATGCAGAAGCAATAGCTGAAGAAAACGGCAGTGAATTTTCCAGACTTATGAAAGACATCATGTCATAGATACAAGAAGCCAACATACCTCCCGCAGGGATGCATGGAACTTAGTGAAACCATAGAAACCTAAGGATAATTGGAAAATCCTTTATGGCAATAGATTACCTCCAGAGGATAGCAGTTACATTTACTTCAGAACAGGAACAAGAAAAGCCAGATGCTGTGGAAATATATCTCCAATGTGCTGAAAAAAAATAATGCCAACATTAAATTCAATATACGGAAACAAAATCTTTTAAGAATAACATGAGAGTGTGATATCAGTGAAAATAGCAAAGTAAGAACTTCCAAAAATCCCTTCTTTCACAAAAGCAATTTTTAAATGCCAAAAATTGGCCAAATCAACTTTTTTTTAGAAATCTAGATATTTAACCAAACGCTTGCCACAATCTGGAGAACATTTCTTAAAGAAAAATGGTTAAATATCCTAAGAACATAAAATTTTGTGATATGTTAACCTGCCCTATTCCCATCCCCCCACTCCCAACCCTACCCCAGCTCTATAGTAGTCTTGAAAACCAACCACCTACAATCAGAGTGAAAACCAACAGTCTGGCAGCAACAGAAGAGGATAAAACAGAGTTAGAGCTCCTTCAAAGTCTTATTATTTGTTATGGCTAACAGGTTCCACTTGCAAGGTTACATTTATTTGACCTGACATGGAGCTCACTGAAAAGTATTTTCCTTAGAGGTAGCTGTCAAAACAAAGACAATTGTTTAATATGGTGACTACCTGAGACAGTGGACAACAGTTGGAACAAATAATATATTAACTCAAAAGCTTAAAAGGAAAATCTGGGGAATGAGATGCCCACAGGGTATTAAAAACTGTATATTTCTGGAAATCTAGAACGCCATGGTGCATACATAGAGCTATGCACCTACTCAAGGTTGTGCGAATGCCCAGAAAAGAAACTGGAGTGCCCTGAGATAGCCCTAAGCTCTCACACTGAGCTGACATTGAGACTCTGCACAATCAGAAAATGAAGGCTAAGGCACTTATAAACTGGTAGGTTACATACATGGGGTCTCTTGGGAAAGTCTATGAGACTTACTGATTCCAGGCATTTAAGGAAACCTCTGTCCAATTATTAGCTGACCACTAAGCTATTCAAGTACAGAGTCAGTGAAGATACATGATAAAGAATACAGACTTTACAGAGTTAGTTCGGGAAAGTCACTACATAAACAAATGAACAGAAACTACTATAACAAGCAGCAGCAACAACAACAACAACAACAAAAATGGAAGAAAGGAGAATCAGATTTCCAGAGTTGCCACATTATATTATTTAAAACATAAAGTTTTCAAAAAAGTACTATGACACATACAAAGAAACAGGAAAATATGGCCCATACACAGGGAAAGAAAAAGCAATCAATAGAAACTGTTCCCAAGGAAGCCCCAGTGTTGGACTTTACATAACCTATTTTAAACATATTTGAATAACTAAAGGAAGCCATGTCTAAAGGATTAAAGAATGGCAGTGTTGTTTCACCAAGCAGATATCAATAAAGAAACAAATTATAAAACTAAACCAAATAAAAATTCTGGAGTTAAAAAATATGATAATTGAAATAGCAAATTCATTAGAGTGGTTCAACATCATATTTGAACAGGCAGGACAATCAGTAAGCTTGATGATAGATCAACTGAGATTAACCAATCTAAGGAACAGAAAGTAAAGAAGTTAAAAAAAAAATGAACTGAAACTCAGAGCCCTGTGGGAAACCACCAAGAATACCAACAGATGGCCAACCATGGTGGCTCACACCTATAATCCCAACATTTTGGGAGGCTGAGGTGGAAGGATGGCTTAAGGTTGGGAGTTCAAGACCAGCCTGGGCAACATAGTGAGAACTCATCTCTACAAAAATGGAATGAATGAATAAATGAATGAATGAGAGAAAGAAAGAAAAAGGGAAGGGAAGGGAAGGGGGAAAGAAAGAAAAAGAAAGAAAGAAAGAACAAACAGATGCATAATGAAACTCTCAGAAGGAGAGAAAATAAAGGGGTACAAAGAATATATGAAAGGATTATAATTGAAAACCTCCCAGATCTGATGGAAAAAATTATACATTCAATAACCTCAATAAGCTTCAAGGATAAACTCAAAGACATCCACACCTAAATATATTATAATCAAACTATCAAAAGACAAAGAATTGTGAAAGCAGCAAGAGAGTAACTCATTAAAAAGGGATTCTCAAATCGCTTGAACCCAGAAGGCATAGGTTGCAGTGAGCTGAGATCGCGCTATTACACACCAGTCTGGAGACAGAGCAAGACCCCATCTAAAAAAAAAAAAATTCTCAATAAGAAAATAGCGGATTTCTCACCAGAAACCACAGAAACTAGAAGGCTGTAGGATAACATATGCAAAATCATGAAAGAAAAAGACTGTCAAACAAGAATTCTATATCCAGAAAAATTATTCTGCAAAAACAAAGGAGAAATTAAGACACTCTCAAATAAAAGCTGAGAGAATATGTCACTAGAAAACCTACCTAACAAGAAACAGTAAAAGGAGTCCTTCAGGCTTAAATTAAAGGACACTAGATAGTACAGAAAATCCAGGTGAATGAATACACAGCACCAGTAAAGATATAACTATAATGGTAAATATAAAAGACAGTATAAATGTAACTTCTGTTTGTAACCCTTTCCTCCTACTCGATTTAAAAGATAACTACATACCATCGATGAACAGAAATAGTATTATTTCCTCTTTTCCAAATTGGATGCCTTTTATTTCTTTCTCTTACCTGACTGCTCTGGCTAGGACTTCCAGTATTATGATGAATAAGGGTGGTGAAAATGGACATCCTTGTTTTGTTCCAATTCTTAGAGGGAATGCCTTAGGCGTTTCCTCATTCAGAATGATGTTGGCTGTGGGTCTTTCATAAATGGTTTGAATTATTTTGAGGTATGTTCCTTCTATGCCTAGTATATTGAGGATTTTTTCATGAAAAGATGAATTTTATTAAATGCTTTTTCTGCATCTATTGAGATAATCATATGGCTTTTGTTTTTAATTCTGTTTATGTGGTAAATCACATTTAATGATTTACATATGTTGAACCATCCTTGCATCCCTGGAACAAAACCCACTTAATTGTGGTGTATTATCTTTTTGATACGTTGTTGGATTTCGATTGCTAGAATTTTGTTGGGGATTTCTGCATGTATTTTCATCAATGATATTGGTCTCTAGAGTTTTCTTTTTCATTGTATCCTTGCCTGGCTTTGGTTTTGGGGTAATACTAGCTTCACAGAATGAGTTAGGGAGAAGGCCCTCCTCCTCAATTCTTTGGAATAGTTTCAGTAGGATTAGTACCGGTTCTTCTTTACACATCTGGTAGAATTCAGCTGTGATTCCATTTGGTCCTGGGCTTTGTTTTATTGCGAGAATTTTTGTTACTGATTCATTCTCGCTACTTGTTATTGGTCTGTTCAGGATTTCTACTAATTTCTTCCTGGTTCAATCTTGGAAGGTCGTATGTTTGGATATGATCTTGTACCTAGAAAGCCCTAAAGACTCTTCTAAATGATTCCTGGATTTGATAAATGAATTCAGTAGAGTTTCAGGATACAAAATTAACTAACAAAAATCAGTAGCACTTCTTTTTTTTAAAAGGTGGGGTCTCACTCTGTGACATAGGCCGTGGTGCAGTGGTGTGATCAAGGCTCACTGTAGCCTCAAACTCCTGAGCTCAAGTGATTCTCCCACCTCAGCCCCCCAAGCAGCTAGGACTACAGGCATGTACCACCATGCCTGTCTAATTTTTTATTTTTATTTTTTTGTAGATATGGAGTCTCATCATGTTACCCAGGGCAGTCTTGAACTCCTGGCCTCAAGTGATCCTCCTGCCTTGGCCTCCCAAAATGCTGGAATTATAGGCATGAACCACTGTACCCCAGCAGTAGTATTTCTAAACACCAATAACAATCAAGCTGAAAACCAAATAAAGAACTCAATTTCATTTGTGATAGCTACAAAAAAATAATAAAATACCTAGGAATACATTTAACCATGAAGGTGAAAGATTTCTACAAGGACAACTGCAAAATGCTGATGAAAGAAACTGTAGATGACACAACCACATGAAAAACATCCTATGCTCATGAATTGGAAAAATCAGTATCATAAAATGAACATACTGCCCAAAGCAATCCACAGATTCAATGCAATTCCTATCAGAACATTAATGTCATTTTTCATAGAGTTAGGGAAAACAATCATACAATTCATATGGAACCAAAAAGAGCCCAAATAAATCAAAAAGAACAAGGCTAGAGGCATCACATTACCTGACTTCAAATTATACTACAAGGCTACAGTAACCAAAACAAAATGGTACTGGTATTAAAAGAGACACATAGATCAATGGGGACAGAATAGAAAATCAGAAATAAAGCCACACACCAACAGAAAACTGATCTTTGAAAAGTTAACAAAACACTGGGGAAAAACACTCTATTCAATAAATGATGCTAGGAAAACTGGATAGCCATATGCAGAAGAAAACTAGACCCTTATCTCTCACCATATACAAAAATTAACTCAAGATGGATTAAAAACTTAAATGTAAGACCTAAAACTATAAAAATTCCAGAAAACCTAGGAAAGATGTAGGGACCAGCCCCACAGGGTCGGTGGGTTTTCCTCCCTGTGCACAGAGATGAGAGATGACAGAAATAAAGACACAAGACAAAGAGATAAAAGAAAAAACAGCTGGGCCCGGGGGACCACTACCACCAAGACGCAGACACCGGTAGTGGCCCCGAATGCCAGGCTGCGCTGTTATTTATTGGATACAAGACAAGGGGGCAGGGTAAGGAGTGTGAGCCATTTCCAATGATAGGTAAGGTCACGTGGGTCACGTGTTCACTGGACAGGGGGCCCTTCCCTGTTTGGCAGCCAAGGCGGAGAGAGAGAGAGAGAGGAGACAGCTTACGCCATTATTTCTGCATATCAGAGACTTTTAGTACTTTCACTAATTTTGCTACTGTTGTCAGAAGGCAGAGCCAGGTGTACAGGATGGAACATGAAAGCAGACCAGGAGTGTGACTGCTGAAGCACACTATCACAGGGAGACAGTTAGGCCTCCAGATAACTGTGGGCAGGCCTGACTGATGTCAGGCCCTCCACAAGAGGTGGTGTAGTAGAGTCTTTTCTAAACTCCCCCAGGGAAAGGGAGACTCCCTTTCCCAGTCTGCTAAGTAGCGGGTGCTTTTCCTTGGCACTGACGCTACCACTAAACCTCAGTCCACTTGGCAACAGACACTGGCGTTACCGCTAGACCAAGGAGCCCTCTAATGGCCCTGTCCAGGTGTGACAGAGGGCTCACACTCTTGTCTTCTGGTCACTTCTCACCATGTCCCTTCAGCTCCTATCTCTGTATGGCCCGGTTTTTTCTAGGTTATGATTGTAGAGCGGGGATTATTATAATATTTGAATAAAGAGTAATTACTACAAACTAATGATTAGTGATACTTACATATAATCATATCTATGATCTATATCTAGTATAACTCTTGTTATTTTATATATTTTATTATACTGGAACAGCTCGTGCCCTCAGTCTCTTGCCTCAGCACCTGGGTGGCTTGCCACCCACAGAAAAACTCTTCTGGACATTGGCCTAGGCAAAGAATTCATGACTAAGACCTCAAAAGCAAATGCAGGCCAGGCACAGTGGCTCACACCTGTAATCCCAACACTCTGGAAGGCTGAAGGCAGGCAGATTGCTCGAGCCCAGGAGCTCAGGACCAGCCTAAGCAATATGGTGAAACCCCATCTCTATAAAAAAAAAAACAAAACTTAGGTATATTGGCACATACCTGTAGTCCCAACTACTTGAGAGGCTGAGACAGGAGGATCACTTGAGCCTGGGAGGCAGAGGCTGCAGTGAACCGAGATCAACAATAACAAAAATAGACAAATGGGACTTAATAATAACTTAAAAGTGTCTACACAGCAAAAATAATCATCAACAGAGTGAAGAGACAACCTGCAGAATGGGAGAAATATCTGCAAACTATACATCCAACAAAAGACTAATATCCAGGATCTACAAGAAACTCAAACAACTCGACAAGAAAAAAAAATAATCCCATCAAAAGTGAGCAAACATGAACAGGCATTTTTCAAAAGATATACAAATGGCCAAAAAACATTTGAAAAAGTGTTCAACATCACTAATCACCAGAGAAATGCAAATTAAAACAACAATGAGATATCATCTTACAACACCCAGAATGGCTATTATTAAAAAGTCAAAAAATGACAGATGTTGGCAAGTATGCAGATAAAAGGAACACAAATGTAAATTAGTACAATCTCTATGGAAAACAGTGTGGAGATTTCTCAAAGAACTAAAAATAGAAATAGAACTACCATTTGATCTGGCAATCCCACTACTGGCTATCTACCCAAAGGAAAAGAAATCACTGTATCAAAAAGATGCTTGTACTCGTATGTTATTACAGCACTATTCATGATAGAAAGATATGGAACCAACCTAAGTATCCATCAACAGCTGACTGGATAAAGAAAATGTAGTATACATATACCAAAAAATACTACTAAGCCACATAAAAAAATGAAATCATGTCCTTTGCAGCAACATGGATAGAAATGGAGGCCATTATCTTAAGTGAAATAATTCAGAAAGTCAAATACCATATATTCTCACTTACGAGAGAATATGGGAGCTAAGTAATATATACACATGGACACACAGAATGTAATAATAGACATCAGATATTTGGAAAGGTGGGAGGGTGAGAGGGGGTGGGGAATGAGAAATTACCTAATGGTTAAAATGTACACTATTCGGGTGATGCTTATACTAAAAGCCTAGACTTCACCAGCATGCAATATATGCATGTAATAAAACTGTACTTGTTCCCTCTAAATCTATTTTTAAATTGAAAAATAAAAATTATTAAAAACAAAACTGTAGCAAGTACAGATAACTGTAAAAGCCAGTAATTACAAATCTGTGTTGAAGTGCACAGAATGTACAAGATATATATATATATATTTTTTTTTTTTTGAGATGGAGTTTTGTCTCCCAGGCTGTAGTGCAATGGTGCAACCTCAGCTCACTGCAACCTCTGCCTCCTGGGTTCAAGCAATTCTCCTGTCTCAGCCTCCCGAGTAGCTGCAATTACAGGCATGTGCCACCACGCCCGGCTAATTTTTGTTATTTTTTAGTAAAGACGGGGTTTCACCATGTTGGCCAGGCTGGTCTCGAACTCCTGACCTCAAGTGATCTGTCCGCGTCGGTCTCCCAAAGTGTTGGGCTTACAGGCGTGAGCCACCATGCCCAGCAAGATGTACTTTGTATGACAATAACAGCACAAAGAAGGAGGGAATGGAGATATACAGAAGCAAAGTTTCTGTATACTAGTGAAATTAGACTGGTACTAATCCAAACTAAACTGTTATAAATTGCCAGTAGTTAAGACCCCAAGTAACCCCTAAGAAAATAAAAAATAGTAAAATAAATGATAAGGGAAATAAAACAGTACACTAGAAAATATCTATTTAACACAAAGTCAGTAATGGAGTAATAGAAAATTCAAAAAGACATTGCATAGAGAAAACAAGAAGCAAAATGGCTGGCATAAATTTCACCTTGTCAAAATTGCATTAAATGTAAATGGATTAAACATTCCAATGTAAGCACAGAAATTGTCTAAATGGATTTTTTAATGATTCAATTATATGCAGTATACAAGAAAGACACTTAAATACAATGAACAAATAGGTTAAAAGCATGTAAAAATGCAAACAGTAACCAAAGGGGAGCTTGAATGGCTATATTAACATCAGAAAAAAAGGTCTTTAATACAAAAATTGTTATTAGAGACAAAGAATATTTTATAACTATAAAAAGGTCAATTCATCAAGAAGCTCTAACAATTATATACATATATATACATATATATATGTGTGTGTGTATACATATAAAATAAAACCCCAGAATTTCATGAAACAAAAAATTAAGAGAAAAAAGGGAGAATCAGACAGTTCAACAGTAACAGTTGGAAACTTCAAAAGTCCGTTTTCAATACAGGATGGAATGCAAGACAGAAAATCAGAAAGAAAACAGAAGATTTAAACAATACTAATAAACTAATTAGACCTAGCAGACATTTATAGAATTCTCCATTCAAAAAGCAGAAAACACATTATTCTCAAATACACATGGAACATTCTCTAGAATAGACCAGGTGTTAGCCAAGAAAATAAGTCCCAAAATTTTAAAGGATTGAAATAATATAAAATATGTTCCCCAACCACAAGGGGAAAAAATAGAAATCAGTAACAGATAAAAATTCAAGAAATTCAAAAGTTTGTGGAAATTTAACAATACACTGCTAAATAACCAAAGAGTCAAGGGAGAAACCACAAGGGAAATTAGAAAATACTTTGAGATCATTAAAAATGAGGCCAGGCACAGTGGCTCACGCCTGTAATCCCAGCACTCTGGGAGGCCATAGCGGGAGGACTGCTTGGGCCCAGGAGTTCAAGACCAGTCTGAGCAACATGACAAGACACTGTGTCTCACAAAAAATTAAAAAATTAGCCAGGTGTAGGGGAATGCACCTATAGTCCTACCTACTCAGGAGGATGAGGTGGGAAGATCGTTTGAGCTCAGGAGACTCAAAGTTGAGGCTGCAGTGAGTTGTGATGGCACCAATGCACTTTAGCCTGGGTGTCAGACCAAGGCCCTGTCTCAAAAAAAAAAAAAAAAAAAAAAGAGGAAAGTAAAAGAAAGCACAACGTATCAAAACTTATGAAAGGCAGTGAAAGCAGTTCTCACAAAATTATAGCTGTAAACACCTATGTTAAAAGAGAAATATCTCAAATCAATAACCCAACGTTCTACCTTAAGAAATTAGAAAAAGAGCCAACTAAACCTTTTCAAGCGGAAGAAAGAAAAAAACAAATATTCGAGCAAAAATGAAACAGAAAATAGAAAAACAACAATGAAACCAAAGTTTCTTTTTTTTAAAAAAAGACCAATGAAATTGACAAACTTTTATCTAGAACGACCAAGAAAAAAAGAGGGAAGACTCAATTTACTAAAATCAGAAAGAAAACTACCAAGCTTACAGAAATAAAAGGACTATAAAGAAATATTATGAACAACTGATAGCCAATAAATTAGATAACCTAGGTGAAATTCACAAATTCCTAGAAAGACAGAAACTATCAAAACTTAAAAAATAGTACATCTGAAAAAAACCTAAAACAAGTATTCAGTATTTTAAAAATTTCCCACAAGGAAAAATTAGAAACAGATGGCTTCACTATTAAATTCTACCAAACATTTAAAGAATGAACACCAATCCTTCACAAGGAGAAACGGACACTTGCCAACTCATTCTATAAGGCCAGTATTACCCTAATACCAAAACCAGACAAAGAGATCACAAGAAAACTATAGATTAACATGTCTTAAGAATACAAACTTAAAAATCCTTAACAAGGCTGGGTGTGGCGGCTCATGTCTGTAATCCCAGCATTTTGGGATGCCGGGGCAAGCAGAGCACTTGAGGTCAGGAGTTCAAGACCAGCCTGGCCAACATGGTAAGACCCTGTCTCAACTAAAAATTCAAAAATTAGCCATGCATGGTGGCACGCACCTGTCATCCCAGCTACTCAGGAGGCTGAGGCAGGAGAATCGCTTGACTCCAGGAGGCAGAGGCTGCAGTGAGCTGAGATCGCACCTCTGCACTCCAGCCTGGGTGACAGAGTGAGACTCCATCTCAAAAAATCCTCAACAAAACACTTGCAAAACCGAATCCACCAATATATAAAAAGGATTATATGCCATGACAAGTGGGATTTATCTAGGGAATTCAAAGTTGGCTCAACATACAAAACTGAATCAATGTAATACATGACATTAATATAATAAAGGACAAAAATAACAGTATAGATGCAGGAAAAGCATCTGACAACATTCAACACGATTTCATGATAATAACACTCAACAAAATAGGGATAGAAGGGAAATTCCTCAACCTAATTAAGGGCATCTATAAAAATTCACAGCTACCTATACTTACTGGTGAGAGGCTAAAAGCTTTCCCCCTAAGATAAGGAACAAACAATGATGTCCACCCTTGCCACAACAATTAAACATTGTGTTAAAGCTTATAACCAGGGAATTACATGAGAAAAATTTTAAAAAGGCATGCAGATTAGAAGCAAAGAATTAAAAGTATCTATATCTGCAGATGATATAATCTTGCATATAAAAAATCCTCAGGAATCCACTAAAAAACTATTATAGCTACTAAATCCTATGCTCATGGATTGGAAAACTTAATATTGTTAACCTGACAATACTCCCCGAATTATCTACAGATTCAATTAATCCCCATCAAAATTCTACCTGCCTTTTTTTTTTTCCCCAGAAAGTGACAAACCAAACCTAAAAATCATACGAAAATGCAAGGGACCAGGAATAACCAAAATAAATAAAAAGACCAAAGTTGAAGGACTCACACTTTCCAATCTTAAAACTTACTACAAAGCTACAATAATCAAGACTGTGTGCTGCTGGCATAGAGAGAGACATATAGGTCCATGGAATAGAGTTGAGAGTTCAGAAATAAACCCATATTTTATGGTCAACTGAGTTTTGACAAAAGTGCTAAGGCCATTCAATAGGTAGTCTTTTGAACAAATGGTACTAGGACTAGACAGCCACAGGCAGAAGAACGAAGTTAAACTCCTCCTTCATACCATAGATAAAAATTAACTCAAAACGCACCAAAGACCTAAATTTCAGAGCTAAAACTATAAAACCCTTAGAATAAAACGGAGGTGTAAATCTTTGTGACCTAGGATTAAGCAATGTCTTAAATATGACAAAGCACAAGCAACAAAAGAAAAAAATAGATAAATGCAGTATTACCAAAATAAAAATCATTTGTGCATCAAAGGATACTATCAAGAAAATGAGGCTGGGCACGGTAGTTCACACCTGTAACCCCAGCACTTTGGGAGGCCGAGGCAGGTGGATCACGAGGTCAGGAGATCGAGACCATCCTGGCTAACACGGTGAAACCCTGTCTCTACTAAAAATACAAAAAATTAGCCAGGCGCAGTGGCGGGCGCCTGTAGTCCCAGCTACTCGGGAGGCTGAGGCAGGAGAATGGCATGAACCTGGGAGGCAGAGCTTGCAGTGAGCCGAGGTTGCACCATTGCACTCTAGCCTAGGCAACAGAGCAAAACTCTGTCTCAAGAAAGAAAGAAAAGAAAATCAAAAGACTACTCACAGTTGGAGGGAAAATATTTGCAAATCATATACCTGATAAGGGACTAACATACAGAATATATAAAGAACACTTACAACTCAGTGATAAAAAGACAATCCAGTTTTTAAATGGGCAAAGGATTTATTTATTTTTGTTTTTGTTTCCAGCTATTTTTTTTAGTTTATTATACTTTAAGTTCTGGAATACATGTGCAGAACGTGCAGGTTTGTTACACAGGTATACACATGCCACGGTGGTTTGCTGCACCCATCAACCCGTCATCTACATTAGGTAGTTCCCCTCCCTGTGTCCATGTGTTCTCATTGTTCAACTCCCACTTATGAGTGAGAACATGCGGTGTTTGGTTTTCTGTTCTTGTGTTAGTTTGCTGAGAATGATGGTTTCCAGCTTCATCCATATCCCTGCAAAGGATATGAACTCATCCTTTTTTATGGCTGCATAGTATTCCATGGTGTATATGTGCCACATTTTCTTTATCCAGTCTATCACTGATGGGCATTTGGGTGGGTTCCAAGTCTTTGCTATCGTGAACAATGCTGCAATAAACATATGCATGCATGTGTATTTACAGTAGAATGATTTATAATCCTTTGGGTATATACCCAGTAATGGGATTGCTGGGTCAAATGGTATTTCTGGTTCTAGATCCTTGAGAAATCGCCACACTGTCTTCCACAATGGTTGAACTAATTTATACTCCCACCAAAAGTGTAAAAGCTTTCCTATTTCTCCACATCCTCTCCAGCATCTGTTGTTTCCTGACTTTTTAAGGATTGCCATTCAAACTGGTGTGACATGGTATCTCATTGTGGTTTTCATTTGCATTTCTCTAATGACCAGTTATGATGAGCATTTTTTCACGTGTCTGTTGGCTGCATAAATGTCTTCTTCTGTTCATATGCCTTGCCCACTTTTTGATGGGTTTTTTTTTTCTTGTAAATTTGTTTAAGTTCTTTGTAGGCTCTGGATATTAGACCTTTGTCAGATGGATAGATTGTAAAGATGTTCTCCCATTCTGTAGGTTGCCTGTTCACTCTGATGACAGTTTCTTTTGCTGTGCAGAAGCTCTTTAGTTTAATTAGATCCCATTTGTTAATTTTGGCTTCTGTTGCCATTGCTTTTGGTGTTTTAGTCATGAAGTCTTGGGCAAAGGATTTAAATAGCCATTTCTCCAAAGAAAAAACAAAAATGGCCAATAAGCAGTACATAAAAAGGGCTGAATACCATCAGTCACTACAGATATGCTAATTTATACCACAATATCTACTACTTCCCACCCACTACATGGCTATAATCAAAAAACTGGAAAATAACAAGTGTTTGAGAGAATGTGCAGAAATTGGAACCCTCATAAATTACTGATGGGAATATAAAATGGTGCAGCATTTTACATTCCAAATTGTTTGGAATTTTACATTGCCAAATTGTTTCCCGAAGATGTTGCAGCATCTTCGGGAAACAATTTGGCAGTTATTCAAAAAGTTAAACAGAATTACTGTATGACTCAGCAATTCTACTTCTAGTGTAAACCAAGACAAGTGAAAACATATATTCATATGAAAACTCGTACTACTGTTCATAGCATGTTGTTCATAACAGCCAAAAAACAACCGAAATGTCTATCTACTGATGAATGGATAAACAAAATGCCATATATCGATACAACTGAATATTAGTCAGCCACAAAAAGGAATGAAATACTGATACATACTACAACATGGATAAAACTTGAAAATGTTATGCAAAGTGAAAGAAGCCAGACACAAAAGGCCACATACTATATAATTCCACTCATATGAAATTTCCATAATGGGCAAATTCTTAGAGATGAAAACTAAATTCACAGTTGCCAGGGCCTTTGGGGAGGAAGAAACAGGTAGTTACTGTGTATGAGGTTTCTTTTTAAAGTGAAGAAAATGTTCTGGAATTATGTAGTAATGACAGTTGCATGACCTTGAAAATACACTGAAAAACACTCAATTGTAAACTTTAAAAGGGTGAATTTTATAGTGTGTGAATTATATCCCACAAAACGTTTAAGTAAATTGAAAGAATTTGTTAAAAGATGAAATAAAAATATTTTTAGATTAAAAAATATGTAATGTTGGCCAGGCGCGGTGGCTCACGCCTATAATCCCAGCACTTTGGGAGGCCAAGGTGGGCAGATCACGAGGTCAAGAGATTGAGACCATCCTAGCCAACATCGTGAAATCCCGTCTCTACTAAAAATACAAAAATTAGCTGGGCGTGGTGGCGTGCACTTGTAGTCCCAGCTACTGGGAAGGCTGAGGCAGGAGAATCACTCGAACCTGGGAGGTGGAGGCTGCAGTGAGCTGAGATCGCGTCACTGCACTCCAGCCTGGCAACAGAGCAAGACTCCGTCTCAGAAAAAAAAAAAAAAAAAAAAATGCAATGTCTACATCAGCTGACCTGCAATAAAGGAATTTCTAAAGAGGGCCCTTTGGGCAGAAATGAAATCATCCCAGAATAAGTCAGAAATGCCAGGGAGCAATGAAGAGCAAAGAAAAGACAAGTATCTGAATAAATCTAAATGAACACTAACTGTTAATATTACTGTTAATACAATACTGTTAATGTTACCAGTAATAATACTATTAATACCAATATTGTTAATATAATACCGTTAATATTAATTTATTTCACTGAATTTAAAAAGAATATATAGAATTAAAGTGCATAATAATAAGCACATATGAATCTGGAGGGGGGTCATAGAGTTCAAGTCTTCTAAGAAACTATGATTTGTCTATGAGAAAGACAAAGGTATAACTACATTATCTGGATATATTAGTAACAATTTACACAATAACCACTAAAAGAACAAAAAATAGGACATAATCTCCAATCTACTGGAGAAGGTGGAAAAATGGAATGATTTTTTCAAAAAATCACATTATCAGATTAAAATAATGCAAGAAAAGAGAGAAAAACACAGAAAATGTAGGACAAGACAAATACATAATAGAATCATAAATTTAAACCCAAATAGATCAGTAATTACATTTAATGTAAATGAACTGTTCCAATTAAAAGACAAAGACTGTCAGATTGAATGAAAAAAATATCTAACTATACTCTTTGCAAGAGACATACCTAAAGCATAAAACTATAGTAAGGTTGAGAATAAGATAAAAAACAAAGATAGCATGTAAATATGAGCCTAAAACATCTAGCATGGCTATGTTAATATTAACATCAGACATACCGTATCATAAAGTCAAATATTAATTACTAGATATAAAGAGAACCAGTCATAATAATTAAAGTCTCCATTCATCAGGAAGACCTAACAGTTTTAAATCTGTGTGGCCCTGACAACACAGTCTCAAAAATTTATACATAAAAACTGGCAGAACTGCAAGAAAAAATAAGACAAATCCATAATCATAATGAAATTGTGTAATTATCTCAGTAACGAATATAACAACCAAAAAAAACTAGTAAGAAAGCAGATGTAACATGCTTACCAACTCAGCTAAACAGAATATTTAGTATAGTACATTGAACCCAATTATTTCCAGGCACATAGGAATATCTGAGAAAACTTACATACCATATTCTGGGCTACAAGGCAAATCAGCATATTTCAAAGGATTAAAATCATAGAAAGCAGGATCTTTGGGCAATATAATTTTGCTGAAGAATAATAAAACAAGAAAATATGCATATGTTTAGAAATGTTTAAACATTCTTCTAAATTACCTAGGAATCCAAGAAAAAACCATAATGGAAATTAGAAAGCATAACAAACAATAATGAAAATGCCTTAAATCAAACTTTGTACGATGTAGTTGAGGCATTGTTTACAAGAAAATATATCACTTTAAACACACATATTAGAAAAAAAGGAAAAGCTGCAAATTAATAAATTAAGCATTCATCTCAGATTAGAAAAGAGAACAGCTATAAGAAAGGAAAATTACAAGCCAATTTCACTCACAGGCACAAATGCAAAAAATCCAAACAAAATATTAGTCATCAGGGCGGGCGTGGTGACTCACACCTATAATCCCAGCACTTTGGGAGGCCGAGGCGGGTGGATCACCTGACGTCAGGAGTTTGAGACCAGCCTGGCCAACATGGTGAAACCCCGTCTCTACTAAAAAATACAAAAATTAGCCAGGCGTGGTGGAACGTGCCTGTAATCCCAGCTACTCTGGAGCCTGAGGCATGAAGAACTGCTTGAACCCGGAAAGAGGAGGGTGCAGTGAGCCAAGATCATGCCACTGCACTCCAACCTGGGCAACAGAGCAAGACTCCGTCTCAAAAAAAAAAAAAAAAAAGCCATCAGAATCCACTCACATATTTTAAGAATAAGCTGGCATGATCAAGTTATGTTTAAATAGTAGTCATCTGTGGGTAGTAGAATTATCAAGATTTTTATTCCGCTTTTTATGCTAATCTTTCCTTTAGAAATTTTCTACACAAACATCCATTACTTTAGGGACCAGGAAAAATATTTTTGAATTAATCATTAATATTCTGATCTCTCATCTTTTTGAGATCAACTAATTAATAAATGGCAAGAAGAAAAGAACAAGGGCTGGCTCAGAACAGCCATTCTGTCTGAATAATATAAGGATACAAGGCTTTATTTGTCTCAGTGTCTCTACTGGGTTGACTGAGAACAAAGAAAGGGTGAATAGGAGTAGAAAAGGATTTACAAAGATAGGAATGTGATAATAGCAATTTGTAGGCTTTTCCCCAAACATTAAAGGAGCGATCTCATACACAAATGCGTCTATAAATAGAATCCATATTGCACTTTAATGAATAATTTAAAACCACTCTGCAAACAGGGTTAAGAAAACAGGAACCTAGATGCTGAAAAATCAATAGTTCTGTCCTATCCCAACCTAGTGAGTTACAGAAACAGATGTCTAAGTTTTACATTATTTTTTAGAAATGTTGGAAAATAGATGGTTAGGTAGAAAAAGACTTAAAAACATTTACAACCTTTGAGCTAATAGTTCTACCTTTAGAAATTTAGAAGCAATCAGTGATACGCACAATGATTTTTGTATAGGATATTTTTCAAAGCATTATTTATCATGATGAGTATTTTAAAGCAACATAAATGTCTAGCTATAGGGAAATGGTTCAATAAACTGGGACACTCTTTGGAATAGTATGCAGCCATTTGAAATCATATTTTAGAAGAACACATTATGAGACAAGGAAATGCTCATGATCTAGTAAAAGGAAAAATATTGGTTCAAAAAACATACTTTGGAATGAATCCCAACTTTAGGATATGCATATCATACATAAATACAAGTAGGAAAAAACACTGAATATCCTCTTGTGGTAAGATTAAGGATAATGTTGATCTTCTACTTTATAATTTTCTGTTTCTTCCAATTTTTCTACACAAAACATTTGTATTACTTTTATAAATAGAAAAAACGTTGTATAAAAGAAAATAAATAATAAGCTGGTTACCTTAAATAGAGTCGAACACCCTTCATCAACCCAAATCCACTTCTAAGGGGAGGTCAGTAGACATCAGTACATCAGTTTTCTATTGCCACATAACAAGCTATCACAAATTTAACACCTTAAACCAATATGTATTTAATATCTCACAGTTTCTGTGAGTCAGGAATTTAAGCAGGCTTAACTGGGTCCTCTGCTTAGGGTCTCACAAAGCTGCATTCAAAGTGTTAGCCAGGCTGTGTTCTCACCTGAAGCCTTGACGGGAAGAATCTGTTTCCACGCTCACTCAAGATTATTGACAAAATTTGTTTCCTTGTGCTATTGGACTGAGTGCCCCCTGCTTCCAGGATGAGGAAGATTCTACCACCCTGCCCCATCTGAAATTAGGTATGGCCAGAATGACTCCTTCTGGCCAATGAAATGTGAGCAGAATGGACTAGCGAGCCTTCCAAAGTGATTAATTGCTACTGCAAGTGTCTCCATATTTAAAAAGGTCCAGATCCAGACCATTTAAGAATCGATTTTGCCAAATTTCCAGGAAACAAAAATTCCTCCCTTTCCAAAACTACGACATTTGGGAGGCCAAGATGGGAGAATTTCTTGAGCCCAGGAGTTGAAGACCAGCCTGGGCAACATAGCAAGACCCTTATTCTGCAAAAAGAAAATTTAAAAATTATCTGAGCATGGTGGTTTGTGCCTATAATCCCAGCTAATCAAGAAGTTAAGGCAAGAAGATCACTCGAGTCCAGGAGTTCAAGGCTGCAGTAGGATATGATAGCACCACTACACTCTAGCCTGGGTGACAGAGAGAGTCCCTGTCTCTAAAAAAAAGAAAGAAATTATTACAGAGATGATGAAGTATCATGTTGATACCAAATCTGAATAAGGGTGATACAAGAAAAGATTATCACCGGTCAACACCTCTTATGAATATTTATGCCAAAATCCCAAATATTTGCATATTGGGTCCAATAATTTAGGCTGGAGTGCAGAGGCATGATCACAGTTCATTGCAGCTTCAACCTCCCAGCCTTAAGTGATCCTTCAACCTCAGTCCCCCAAGTAGCTAGGACTACAGACACATGCCACCATGCCCGGCTAATTTTTTTTCTTTGGTTTTTTTTTTTTTTTTTTTTTTTTTTTTGTAAAAATGGGGTCTCACTATATTTCCCAGTCTGGTTTTGAACTCCTGCGCTCAAATGATCCTCCAGCCTCAGCCTCTCAGTGTTGGGATTACAAGTGTGAGCCACCACATCTGGCCTGGTAATATTTTTTAATGTAGTACATCACAGTTTCTCCCAGGAAATCAATGATGGCTTAAATTAAAAGAATAAAATATCTCATCTCAATCACGATTTTTAAAAAAAGCTTAAAATTATCTAAGTAAGTACACTGTATAGAAAACCATTTGAGAAAATTCAAAATCTATTCATGATTTTTTAAAAAAGCTTTTATTAAACTACTAGTAAATGTGATCATCCTTAACCTAATAAAGGAATCTACCAAAAAAAAAAAAAAACAAAGTTCACAATTCAGTCTTTCACAGCATTTCTTTTAAATGAAAAACAATATAAGGATAATCTTACCACAATCTCCATACAACTTTCTCTAGTGGTCCAAGCAAAGGAAAAAAGACAAAAAAAGATCAATAAAAGATTTAAGAACTAGGGAGAAAGAAATTAAATTATCATTAGGTACATGAAGCAATCAGAAACTGATCCACGCATTTGTGAAATCTGATGTGTTTCAGAGGTACCACTGCAGATCACTGGGGAAAGGACTGTATTCAATAAACAATACTGGTACAATTGGTTATGAATTTGGAAAAAAATTAAAATTGGATCTCTATCTCATACCCCACACAAAAATAAGTTCTAAGTAGACTATAAAAAGCAAATATTTAAATATTTTTTAAAGAGGAGGATATATTATGACTGATATGGTTTGGCTGTGTCCCCAACCAAATCTCATCTTGAATTCCCATGTGTTATGGGAGGGACCCAGTAAGCACGTAATTGAATCATGAGGGCAGGTCTTTCCCACGCTGTTCTTGTGACAGTGAGTAAGTCTCAAGAGACCAGATAGTTTTAAAAGGGGAGTTTCCCTGCACAAGCTCTCTCTCTTCTCTTGTCTGCTGCCATGTGAGATGTACCTTTCAACTTTCGCCATCGTGAGGCCTCCCCAGCCACGTGGAACTGTAAGTCCATTAAACCTCTTTCTTTTGTAAATTGCCCAGTCTCGGGTATGTCTTTATCAGCAGCATGAAAATGGACTAAAACAATTACCTTGGAGTAACACAAGATTTCTTAAATCAGACTCAATCACCATAAACTGTAAGGAAAATATTGATAAATCTGACTACATTAAAACTGAACATCTGTTCATCAAAACAGCATATTTAAAAGGATAAAGAACAGGATACAAATAGAATCCAGAATATGTAAAGAACTTCTAAAAAGCTATAAAAAGGATAATCCAGACAATAAGTGGACAAACAATATAAGAATACAATTTTTAGAAGAAGCTCAAGTGGCCAAAGTATGGGTAGAAAATCCTCAAACTCACTAGCCAAGGAAATGCTAATTAAAACAGTAAGATATTTAATATCTACTCAATTGACAACAATTAAAATATCTGAAGCTACAAAGGATTAGTGAGGATGTAAAGAAACAAACCTCTGGAAAGTAATCTGACAACAGCTATGAGGTTGGAATTGGGCCTAGCCTGTGACACCACAATCTCAGTGGTAAGTGTATACCTGGTCTACTCTTTCTCAAGTGTCCAACACAGAGGAAAGATGACCCAGTGGGACACGGCAATTGGGAGTGGTATAGGCTGTGGAAGCTGCTCAGAGAGACTGGAAGTGGGATTTGGGCCAAATAAGACAATATCAGATGCCAGTCTTACCTAGGAGGTGAAATAGAGAATAGAACTATGCTTATCTGGGGTGAATTATACCCAAGTGGCAGCTCCATCATTTTATCTTCTAAAACCAATCTAATCATGTTATTCCCTCCTTAATTTTGTCAGCTAAGACTGCCAAATGAAGAGCCCCAGTTTTTATCGGTTTCTTACTGCTGTTGGAACAAACTTCCAGACACTTAGTGTTTTAATACAACAAACATTTATCTTACAGTTTTGGAGGTCACAAGTCAGACAAGGGTCTCACTGGGCTAGAAACCAAGGACTGCATTCCTTTCCCAAGTCTCTAGGGGACAGAATCCCTTTTCTTGCCTTTTCCAAAGGCTTCCCACATTTCTTGACTGGTGCACCCTTCCATCTTCAAAGCCAGCAATGGCAACTAGAGTCTTTCTCACCTCACATCACTCTGACACTGACTATTCTGCCTCTCTCTTCTACTTTTAAGAACCCTTGTGATTACTCAGAGCCCACCCAGATAATCCAGAATAATCTCCCTATTTTAAAATCAGCAGATTAGCAACCTCATTCCATCTGCTGCCTTAACTCCCCTGCCATGTAACATAACATAGTCCTGAGATTAGGATGTGGACAGCTTTATGAGCCATTATTCTACCTACCATGCAACTCCTCCTCCACTTTCACCCTCCTCCATCTCCAACAAAGTTCCAACCATTTCACAATGCCCCTAACACTTCCAGCAGGGTCCCAACTCCTTCACTATGCTTCCATACCTCCAGCCTCCACACCGCTACACACTCTGTACTCCGGTTATTCCAACCTTCTAGCCTTTTTCTAATAAATGTATACCCAATCCATGCCCAATTATAACTCATGCCCTAGGGCCCAGCCCAAAGGCCACCTCCTCTCTAAAGCTTTCCCTGATTCTCGGCCCAAATGAATCGCCCCTCAACACATTTGCCTGGTTTTCTATGTATCCCAACTGCAGCACTGAGTATGGCCCCCTGTAATTATCTGTTTACATGTTCCTTCCTCAATCCGAACTGGTGAGCCCTTCAATAAGAACTCTGTCTCATTCCCCCATGGGTTCCCAGATCATAGCATAGGAAATGGCAAAGAGTAGGGAATCAGGGAGTATTTCTGAAGCTTGGATGAGGCAGAAGGAAGTTTTCCTGAGTTTCTGTCAACAAAAGAGATGTCAAAGAGTAACCTGGGTTAAGTGTACAACAAATGGGGCTACAGAATCAGTTCAGATGATCATAACAAAAAGCACCTCAACAATCCACTGCTTAGCTTGATATACAACTTACTACCATGTGACATCTCTGTGCCACAAGTGACATCTATCTTTTTTGTTTTTTTTTACTGCTAACCTGTGGGGCAATTCTAAAGTAACTGACAAAATTAACCTCAAGAGAAAGAAAAGATTCATGTAAAATGATTTACAAAGATGTCCTCAATATTAGAGAAAAGAGAGTAGATATAGCTCTAACACAACAGGAATGCCTGGCAACCACTCAATAGCCCAACACATAAACAGATCCCATCGCCAGGAAAGGCTGAGAACCAACATGCTGGAGAATGCAAAACATGCTAGAGTCAACCCTTTTGGGAACAAGTTGCCCCTACATAGATATATGCCTACAGATGTATGTCTATATTGTAATAAAGGTGCTATGGTTGGAATATCCCCTCCAAAACTCATGCTGAAATGTAATCCTCAATGCAGAAGCAGTATTGAGAGGTGGGACCTTTAAGAGGTGATTGGATCAAGAGGGCTCTGCCCTCATAAAATGGATTAATCCACTCATGGGTTAATGGATTAGTGGGTTGTCATGGGAGTGGAGCTGGTGGCTTTGGCCCCTGGACCTTAGACTTCTCAGCCTCCATGACTATAAGAAATAAATTCCTTTTCTTTATAAATTACCTAGTTTCAGGTATTCTGTTATAAGCAAAAGAAAACAAACTAAAACAAACTGGTACTTTCTTAAAGGAATGGTTGTTAAGAAAACAGGGTTTCATTTAATGTCAGTGATTTGTTACTTGATGCCCATACTCAAGCAACAAAACTCCCACCTAGAGAGACAGTGAAGACTAAGCAAAGGAAATGGAATGTTGTAGCATAATTATCCTCCTTAAAAAGAAGAATAAAATGGCGTAAGTGTTTTCAAGACACGCTCCCATTCAACATAATTTCCCTGATCAAATTTTATTTAATAATATGAATTCTGAAATTAATTTTAAAGTACACTGGAAAGGAAGTTTGAGCTCCCCCTGCCCCAAAACACACACACACACACACACACACACACACAGAGAGAGAGAGAGAGAGAGAGAGAGAGAGAGAGAGAGAGAGAGAGAGAGAAAGAGAAAGAGAGAGGTGACACGGATTCAGCACCATGGACAGCGGGCCCATGACGCCTTGCCTCTGAGAGTCACTGCCACCAGGGATGAGAGCTGAGACATCAGAGCTGCCCCAAAATCTACAGCATTTATTCTAATGTTTAAGTTGGGGCAATTCCAATACATGAGCAAGTATTTTCCTTGGTTATGGCCCAAAGCACAGCCTTCTTCACTGAGAGGATACACAACTTACATCTACTAAAATCTGTTTCAGTGTTCACCTTTACAATAAAGCCATGAGACTTTTGTAAAAATAGAAATGATTCTGCCATTGACACAGGAACTGAAATAATCAAAACTGATACACAGAATCCAAATCTGAATGGCTAGATTGGTTCAAGAAGCTTGTGAGGCTTTTTCAAATTTATAAATGCAGCATGCTGTCAGCCTCCTCAACAATAGGGTAAAGAATAGCTTCTTCAAAACAGCTAGCAAAATACAACTATATGTTGAACTTTTTCGCATAAATAGCTAAAAACGTAACCACAAAGCTGTGTGGGTTTTCCCCCACCATGCGCATTATAAAGATATCTGGGAAAGTGATGTTTTGAGGTCCAAAAGCACCACTAATCAGCAGCACCTGGGGCAACGCCAGCCAAAAAGCCCTGAATTCTAGACAGAGTCCATTTTTTTCAGTTATAAAGACCCCATTTATCATCAAAACTTTTTCAAAACCTTATAATATTATCAACTAAGAAAATACGTGAAACTATGTAAGTTCTAAACCATTCGTAATGAACTTGCACTGTATAAACAACAGCATCTACATACAAGCAAAAAAAAAAAATTCTGCTCAAAAGTGAGACATCAGTTAGTCGGTCACTGCACTTGTTAGTTTTAAGGCCCCATGTTTTCTGACAGATCTCCAAGCCTGAAAACACCAGAACTATTTCTGCTTCTCTCGTGTGATGATCAATTAGGTCCTTTCAGATCTTGCAGATGATCCCTTTAGAGTGCCACTGTTCTACAAACACTCCTTTTGGGGCCAAAATAGGTATCTCTGACACGCTTTAAGATGATGAATTGTTCTTGAATATGAGGAGGACTGGGAGTTAGTTCTCTTAAATAGGGAAGCACCCTTGCACACTCCTTTGGGATCCACATCTGAGAAAGTCCAAAGAAAAGAAAAAGGGCAACAGTTTGCCCCTGAAAGTGAGTTCAATTTCAGAGGGATATGTGAGGGCCTGTGCCAGAGGAATATTTTTGAAATGGGGGGAGTCTATAAGTTGCCCAGTCAAATCTCTAAAGGCCTCTCCGCAAGGCCCTGCTGCTCCAGATTCCTTCTGGCGAATCCCACTCTACAAACACTCAACAACTAAGAGTGCTACTGGCTCACATGGAGGGCTAACAAGACCTGCAAATCCAGGCTGCTCTGAAGGACGGTGGAAGATAACCAACCCCGAGCCACGAGATTTAGGACCCGACTTTTGGTTAACTTTCAAATTTCTTATGCCAGTAATAAACTTCAGAGTGGGGCGGGGGGAATTGGAAAACATCACCAGGCAAAAAGAAAAAACAAACTCTTTCACGAAACAAGACTTCCAATTAGAACACGTGTGGGGACAATAAGAAACACGTTCTAACCACCCCCAAAATTAAAATAAAACACAGCGAGCAACAAGAGAGACCTGGGCGCGCCCCACCGCCCGCGCGCGGCTCTCCCGCAGGGTCACCGAGGGGTGAGGCCGCGCTCTCCCGGCGGCCGTCCAGGGGGAGGAGGCCCCGCGCCGCGCCCCGCCGCCCTCCAGCCGCCGCGGCCGCTCCGGGGTGTTCCCCAGATCTCTTCTCAATCAAGAGATGAAATTTGTGCCGTTTTGAAACTGAAGCCTCGAGTAGTCCAGACGTTTTCTGACCCACATCCGAGAAGTTCTCGGCTTCCCGCCGCAACTTCCGAATTTGGGGAGGGGGCGGAGGCGGGCGGGCCAGGCCCGGCGACCGCACCTTGAGGGAGCGCGAGTCCCCTCGCTGCCCCGGGCCGCCGCAGGCGCCGGCGGCGGTCGGGGACGGCGCGACCCAGCCCGGGGCCCCCGCCCGCCCCGGCTCCGGCGAAGTTTGCCGCGGCCCGGGGTCGCCCCGTCACTCGGCCTCCGTCGGGGACTGGGTCCCCGTAACCCGCAAGGGCGCCCGACCCCGACCCCGCCCGCCACCGCTCACTCACCTGCCCTGCGCGGGACGGCGAGCCCGCGGGCCGGCGGGGAGAGGCCGGGAGGCCCGGGCGGGGTCGGGGCGAGGCGGGTGAGGAGGCAGCGGCGGAGCCTAAGTCGGCCGAAGCGGTGGCGACCGCAGCTGAGGCGGCTGAGGCGGCGGTCGCGGCTTCAGGCGCTCCAGCCCGAGCGCTGCGCGCGGCGCGGGCCCGCCCCTCTGCGCCGCTAACCAATCTAGCGCCGCGCGCCGCCGCCGGCCCCGCCCCCGCCCAAGGGCAGGCTCGCGAAAGCGGGCACCGCGGGCCAATGAAAGGGCGGAACATCGACCGGCTCGGCCAATCCGAGCCCGGAAAGTTCTCTGGAAAAAGCCAACTCGAGTCAAAGGGGCGGGGGTGGGGCTGGGGGCGGGGCGGGGACCTGGCCCAATGACGCGCGGGGCGGGGCCGAGCATTGGGCGGGGAGGAGGCGGGGCCTCGAACATGCGGGCCGGTCACTAGTAGTGGGCGGGGTCGTAGGCGGGACATTGAGCGGGCGGGGCAAGAATCGGGGCGGGGCCCTAATGAAGTGAAGCGGGGAGGGGACGGGCAGTGGGAGGGGCAGGTCATCATTTGGGGTGGGGTAGGGGCGGGGCAGGGGCGGGGCTGAGTACGGGAGGCCAGGCCGGGGAGAGGCCTAAGTCGGGGCGGGCGGGAGAAGGGCAGAGCAGTGGGCGGGGCTCGGGGGTTAGGGGATTGGTGTCCTTGCTGGGGCGGGGCCCAGGCTTGGGGCGGGCCTGTGGTGAGCAGGGCCGTGGATGGGCGGGGCGAGCCTTGGTGGGCGGGCCAGGGCTGTGGTGGGCGGGGCGGGCCTTTGGTGAGCGAGACCTTGGTGGACGGGGCGGGTCCGCGGTGGGCGGGGATTTGGTGGGCGGGCGGGCCCGACGGGACGGGAATGGCCGTTGAATTCCCAGCCGTGCCGCAACCCCGAAGGTCCCCCTGCAGCGCCCGCTTCCCGTTCTCTGTGGGCCTGGCCCCGGCCCCGAGGCTGGGGCCGCAGCGCCCGGCGGGCAGGGGCCCCGAGCGGCCCGTGAGCCTCTGCCCAGACGCCGCCCGCCCCGCGCTGGTCCCGCGGCCCTGTCTCCTCCGCCCGCCCGGCGTTCGCGTGCCCCGGCCTGGGGCGGGACGTTGCTGGGCCGCGGGGGCTGCAGGGGGAGGCCGCCCTTTCTCTGGGCTGGCTCCGGGCTGTTCCGCTCCGCGCCGTTTTCCCGGTACTTCCCGCGGAGCCCGCCTCGCTGTGCGTCCCGGCCCGGGCGTTTCTTCCGCGGCGCTGAGCGCCCGCCCCGGCCTCGGGCAAGGGCAGCCGGACGCCCCGAGGACCAGGGCGCTGGGGCCGAGGCGCGTCCTCCGCAGTCGCCGCGCCTGGGCCCCGTTTCCCCGCGGGTCCTTGCCGGGGTGGGAGGCGCCTCTTGGCGTCCGTGGGGAGCTGGGTGTGGGGGGCGGCAGGCCAGGAGGTGGGGGGGCTGAGCCGGAGAAACGTCCTCGCCCCGCCCGAGACCTCAGACACCCCAGAACCTCGGGCCGGCAGCCAGCTGCAGGAATCGCGCCCTAAAGCCTGGGGTCCGCGCCCGCCCGCCTCCCGCGAGCGCCAGGGGCTGCCGGGTCACCGGGATGCAGCCTCGAGGCGACGTCACAGACCCCACGCGGCCCCCCAGCACCTCCGGAGCCGGCGCGGGGACAGGGGTTCGGGATGGACGGAACCCACCCAGGGAACGTTCCGGGCCGTCTACGCCAGGCGCAGGGCGGCCGTCAGCTGGGGTTGGAGGTGGGTCAGGAAGAGATGTGTTCTTTTGTCTCCAAATGTCGCTTGTGTCATTAAAAGACAACATTAAAATAGAAAAAAAAGAAAAAAAAAAGCCTGGGCCGGCGTGAGGAGGGGCCGTCCGCGAGCTACGGAGGCTGAGTCCGCGGGGAAGGGAATGTGGAGTGGCGGGGGGCGTTTGGCGAACCCGTGCTTTGGACGCGCTTGGCGGTTTCGGGGAGAATGAGAATGGAGGGGAGGGAGGCCAAGGCCCGCAGCCTGGTGGGAATGCTGGGAAGGACGCTGTGGACAGGACCTTACTGGAAATGAACCAGAAGGGAAGGTGGGCCGGGCGCGGTGGCTCGCCCCTTAATCCCAGCGCTTTGGGAGGCCGAGGCAGAAGGATCGCCTGAGCCCAGGCGTTGGAGACCCGCATGGGAAACATCGTGAGGCTCTGTTTTTAGGAAAGGAGGAGGAGAAGGGATACTGGGCGGCCTCTGCCACACCTGGACTCTGCGCGCAGGGGGCCAGAGGGACCCAGGGCTGCTGTGCTGGAGCTGGAGCTGGCACGAGGGTCTGGGCAGAGCGCTGTCAGCGCCCCCAGATTACAGGCTGCCAGCCTCCCACGGTCCTCTGCGGGAGCCTGCGGCCTCAGCTGCCTGCCCCGCCGGCTGAAAGACACAGTTAGTCATTAGGAAAGTAATGATAGTGTTTTCAGGGCAGCGTGTTAGACCCTAACGACTTTCTATTATTTGCAGTTCCTGCCAACCCTGTGAAGAAAAAAAGCAGCTCATCTCTCACGCCCCGCCCCTTGACGCACGCTGATCCGGCCTGGTTCTGGGTTCTCCCGGAGCGTGCAGGGCAGCCCCGCCCCAGGCGGCAGCAGCTGGGCCTGCAGCGTGTCCCTCATGGTGCCCGGCCTCCAGGTCCAGAGTTTCCTGCCTCCCTGAGCTCTGGGTGCGCTGTCTCCACCCTCTCATGGCTGTCAGGATGCTGGTCCCGTCAGAAGTGCACCCAGGGGCTCGCATTTATAAATAACTCCAGGGTGTCTTGCTGTGGGTATGGAAATCGGGAAGGCAGGTTATCATCTGCTTGGAATGATGTCAGATCCAGCCCCAGGAAGTCTCCCAGCACCCGGCCTTCTTGCTTGTCATGGGCTGGGACATCTGGAGGGGTAGGGGCGAGGGCCTTCTGTAGCTCCACATTAGCTGGCTAAAGTGTGGGGAAAACAGTAACACACAGAAAGCAATCATGGTAGTAATTAACGTCAAAACCTTGCAAGATGTTTAGGCCTCCCAGGAGCCCTGGAGAAGCCCAGCCCTTCCACATAACACCAGCACTCCCAGCGGCAGGGCCTCCATCCCCCTGCTGGGGAGGGAGATCCGGAGTCTGGGTGGAGTGTGTGGTCTCTGGCCTTCAGCAGGACTACACTCCAGGCTGAGCCTTTCCTCAGGCAGAATTCATACCCTTACCTCAGCCTACAACCCCAGCACACATGTTACCTAGGGGCAAATTAGTACTTTGCCCTCATGTCCTCTTCACAAAGCACTGGGGTAGAAGTCCTTCTTCCAGGGACCAGCAGCACCCAGCCCCTGCTTCCCCAGGCTCCTGCCCTGCACAGGGACCGCTGCCACTGCCCACCAAAAGCTGCTGGGGGGTGTTGGGGCTGGCTCAGCTGAGCTCACACAGGATCCTCTGATGGCCAAAGTGCTGGAGGGGAAATCAGAGACCAAGAAGCCAATCCCTGTGCCGGCTGCCCTGGTTAGGGAAATACAGAAACTAAAAATAGTTCCACTTCCGCTTCCTCCTTTTTATATCAGCCTCATCATAAGTGCACCTGACCTAACTTACCTGGTGCTGTGGTGTTTGTACTTGGATTAGGTGAAGCAGCTCAGGGGTCCCCTCATGCCCTCTCCCCTGTCCCCCTGCTGAAAAGGCAGCTCCCACATGCAGCACTGCCTGACTGGCCCCTGGCCTGGGCCTGGGATCCTGCAGAGAGACAGCAAGCCATGGCCAGAAGGCTTGCAAGGTGCCCCCAGCTTGGGTGATGGTGACACCCAGAACAGGGCACTTCCTGGAAATGTGATCTGGAAGGGCATTGGGCATGAGTGGAGCATGGAAAGAGACACCCAGGACGGGCGGAGAGAGGCATCTGGTGTAGGTGGGGCTGCAGCCGCCTCTCCTCTTCGGGGCTGGCAAGGTAACCCTTGCCCTGTGCCCCACAGCTGCCCTGATTTCTGGGTGTCTCCCAGAAGCACACTCTGCACTGCTTCTGCATCCCGGCCACTCCTTCAGTGTCCAGCCCCCTTCCCCAGCGCAGAGTGAACACAGAGAGGATGGGGAGTGCCTGCTCTGCCGACATGAGGGGCTGGCAGTGACATCTGTCCCTGTCACAGGCACAAAAAGTTATCAATGTTGGTAAGTTGGATTCAAGCCATGCACGGAAGCAGATGGCTCTGCCCCAAAGGGTAAAACATCCTGGAAGTGAATTGGATGGAGTCTCACATAGAGCAGCCCATCGGCTTCTCTGGCAGTGTGCCCTGGTTTTAGCAGAAAATAATCACAGGGTCTCTAATATCTGGCTGTGGAGAAGCACCCAGAACTCCCCCAGTTGCCCTCATGATCCCTAATGGACGAGGGATGTGTCCTGTGTCCTCTCAGCTCTTCACGCTAAGAAGCAAATGAATCCTTGGCCTGCCCCTCAGACTGGCATCTCCACAACTGGGATAGACATCTCAGGCCCTGGGGTCCATCAGTCACTGCTGACAGAGAGAGAGAGAGAGAAAGAGAGAGACAGAGACAGAGAGGGAGGAAAGAGCTCCTGCTGCCACCCTGGTGCCCTCGGGTGCCTCTCAGCCCTGGGGAGCAGTCATCCTCTGCTCTGGGCCCCTCCCCCACTGCACACAGAGCACTCCCCCCTTGTCTTTTTTATATGCAAGTTTTCTTATATTTTGCATAAAGAAGAAATGCACACACCTCACACATGCACCAGAAACGTCACGGGTCATCCAGACCTTCCTTTTATTTTGGGAAGACTTTCAGCTCAGAGGTAGCCAGAATTCCGCCCCTTCTCTGTGTGCCTCAACGGGCACCATTAAGACTCTAAAATTAGAACAACTCTTTGTTTTGGTGCCGAGCCACCACGTCACTCCCACCCTCCCTCCAACCTCTGCTGGGTTCTCAGGAAGAGACTGGAGGGGGAAATGCAAAGCTTCCAAATCCCACAAAGAAAGCCCACCAGCTGCTGGGCAGACCAGCACAGGTGGGGCATGCTGCAGACGCCCTTGCTTTGCCTACCGACAAGTAACACTTTAAGACTGACTTTTATATCCATTTGCTGCTTTTTTATTAGGGCCACCTGAAACCTGTCTGTTGACATGAGTAATCCTCTGTAATATCTGTAGAGTGTAGAGATGGATTTAAACATGTGGAGCTGTTCAGCAGAGTATTCCCGTAAGATAAAGAGAGTGGTGGGACAGGCTTGGCCCAGCCCGCCAAGCCTTTATTTACTTAGGACCCCAAATTTCTTGGTGTCCCACCTCTGCCACAGTTTAGCAAGCACCTGCCTTCCTACTTTACTGGACTGGAAAATAAATACACATGCATTTAGTCTCCCTGCAACCAACGACCTCTGATAAGTGTTTTATGGTGAAAATTCAAGAACATAAATCGTGAGAAATACACCATTAAAATGTAAATTAAGGGGGCAAAACCCTCCACTGTAGCTGCAGTCACAAATGGGGAGCGGAGGAACTCAGTCTGGCTCACAGAGGATTCTTTTTAGCCCCCTCTCTCCCAATTGCCACCCCCCGGACCACCTAGGACTAGGCCAGTCTCTGCGTTTATGGTACCTGGGGAGCCTAGGAGTTTGCAAACCTATGATCAAAGGCTGGGAACAAAGCCAAGGTCAGGAGGGCTTGTGAGTACTGCCCTCTGGCCTCCCAGGTGAACAAGTCAGAAGTCCCACACACAGAGAACAGGATGCACCCAGCAGGTGGGTTGCCACGGCAGGTTCCCTTCCTCCCTGCCTGACATCCAGATGATGGGGCCTCCTGGAAATGCACAGACATGGCTCTCACATCTGTTGGCGTCCCTAGCTCCCTCAGCACTGGGCTCTCCTTTCCCGCCCGTTGCGGGTCCCCACTTAAATACTGAAAGGACAGGTGGAGGTGGAGGTGGAAGAGCCTGCTTGTCCACTCCCGAGTCCCGGGGCCAGCCATCGTGGAGAGCCAGGGGCGCTCCAGGCCGCTCCAGCCAGGGAGGCTCTTTGGGGTCCGCCCCACCGCATGCCACAGCTGCCCCACTAACCGCCAGCTCTGTGGCTGCCGTGTCAGCAGCCCTGGCCCACACAGGCTCTCTCCTGGAGCTCAGCAGGTCTACCCTTGCCTACCTCTGGCCTAAAGGCCTCCAAAGGAGCTGGTGGCACTCACTCTGCTGGTGTGGACACTACACGGAGGGTGCTTGTCAGCTGCTCAAAGAGGGCCTGACAGAGAGCAGCTTCAACTCCACCCCAGCAGGCTCCACTGCTGCACCCACGCACGATGCTACTGCTGTTCCTTCTCTCTCGGGTCGCTATCCCTCTGCGGCAGGCAGAGCATGCTGTGCTGATCCTGTGAGCAGTCCTGTCCAAACCACAACCACGGTGGAGCAGCAGCATGCCAGCACCGCGGTCCGGGGGCTACTGGACACACGGAATGGCAGGGCGCTGAGCTCCCCGGCACAGACTGCGGGTGCAGGACGGCGCCAAGGACGGGAAGGCTCCAGGCTGGAGAAGCTGTGCCCGGTCACCAGCATGCCCACGGCCCTGTGCCTGGCGGCCCTTTGGGAGGGCTGCGAGGGGGCAGTGTGAATGCAGGAGAGAGGTGTGGAGCTGGGGCGCCACTTCGTGTGTGGGGGCCCAGGGGAGAGCAGTCCCTGCTGGCTGCTGGGCGCCAACCTGAGAGCAGAAATGCACAGCCCTCCCCCAAACAAATGCACACCACACGCACATCACACACACACATCACACACACACCACACACACACCACATACATACACATATCACACACACCACACCACACACATCACACCACCACACACACCACACACATACACATATCACACACCACACCACCACCACACACACCACACACATACACATATCACACACCACACCACCACCACACACACCACACACATACACATATCACACACACATCACACCACGCACACTACCATGCAGACACCACACACATATCACACACACCACAACACACATCACACCCCACACACATCACACACACCACCACACACACATCACACACACACACCACACCACACACATCACACACACACATATCACACACACCACCACACACACATCACACACACACACCACCACACACATCACACACACACATCACACACACCACACCACACACATCACACACACATATCACACACACCACACCACACACACATCACACACACACCACACACACATCACACACACCACACACACACCACCACACACATCACACACACACCACACACATCACACACATACACATATCACACACACCACACCACACACACATCACACACACATCACACACACACATCACACACACCACACCACACACATCACACACATACACATATCACACACACCACACCACACACACATCACACACACACCACACACACATCACACACACCACACACACCACCACACACATCACACACACACCACACACATCACACACATACACATATCACATGCACACCACACACACATCACACACACCACACACATCACACACATATACATATCACACACACACCACACACATCACACACATACACATATCACACACACACCACACACATCACACACACACCACACACATCACACACACACCACACACATCACACACATACACATATCACACACACCACACCACACACATACACATACACATATCACACACACCACACACACACCACCACACATATCACACACACACCACACAGACGTCACACACATATCACACACACCACACACACATCACACAACCACCCCACACATACACATATCACACACACCACACACACATCACACACATTCACACACCACACCACACATCACACACATTCACACACCACATGCACACACCACATACACATCACACATTTACACATATCACACATATGCACACCACAAACATCACACATATACACATGTCACATGCACACACCACACATATACACATACACATCACACACATCACACACATTCACACACACCACACACATCATATGAATACACATAACACACATACACACATCATGTGTACATACATCACACACGTACACCTATATGTACCACACACATACACGCCACACACATTCACATACACCACACCGCACACATGCACAAGCACATATCACACATGCCACACACATACACGTATATCACATACCCCACACATTACATGCAAACACATCACACACATATCACATACACCACACACACATCACACACACATACACAATGAATCACACAGACACACCACACATACACATAGCACACACATACGCACATAGCACACACACCACACACATATCACACACATACACACCACACATCACACACATACGTCACATACCACACATACATCACACACATATACACACCACACATACATCACACACAAACACATCACAGACATACATATCACAAACACACATCACATACATATCACACACACATACGTCACACACACATACACACACCACACACATACATACCACAGACATCATACACAAACATCACACAAATACATATCACACATAACACACATGTACTACACACACACGTACACCATACACACATACACACCACACACGTCACATACAAACACACATCACACACACATACACACACCACACATGCATACACACCACACACATCACATACAAACACACATCACACATATACATATCACACGCAACACACATACATCACACATACATACACACACACCACACACACATACATCACACAGAAGCACATCACACACATACACACTCCACACAGATTCCACAGCACATACACACGCACACACACCGTCTGAGAACTCCAGCCTCGGAGACCCACATGCCCCGGAGGAGACTCGGCTGCATTCCCAGCCCACCGCTCCCACAGCAGCAGCCGGTTATGGAAAAACGTCTCCGTCTTCTGCTGGTCCCCGCCAACAAGAGTGCGATTCTTTGAAAAAAGAAAAGAAGTGAAACCTTGCAGGAAGTTCCCCAGGGATAGCACACATTTTAATGTGATTACTAATTGGCTCCAGCCCTCAAACCAGCCTCTGTTTTCAAACTAGATGGAGGTGATGTCACTGCTTTGGTGGGAAGGGGACGTAGTGGGAAGGAGGGGGCAGGAAACCGGCCTCAAGGAGCCGGACTGCAGCCGCCGCAGCAGATGTGGGGTCTTCCCTGGGGCAGATCCGCCCAGCCTCTGGCCCGGGAAAGGTAGCTGTGGAGCGGTACCCGTGTTCTCCTCAATCCCCACCAGCACGGAGACCGGAAGCACTTCTCTGGTGTGGCCGGAACGGCAGCAGAGGCTCCCAGCCCCGCGCTGCTCTCAGACTACCGAGGGTGTAGTCCACAGGGCCTTGAAGGCTGGGGGCTGCTGCATTGCTGCATCCTAACTGGGCCTGGTGAGCAGAACACGGGGGTGTCCTGCCGGCCCTAGGAGCTAAACGCCACGGTGCCCTGCCCGCCCTAGGAGCAGAACACGGCAGTACCCTATCTGCCCTAGGAAATACCTGTGCACGGGACACTGGGAGCCAACCCCCAGGAAGACTCAGGGACCTACCCAGGAGTGAAGACCTGGGGGATCTAGTGACTCAGGGCATGCCAGGACATGTCTTCTATGTAAATGGCAAGTTGTTGCACCTTGAATCTTCTTCCTTTAAGAAGGAGGCACCGGCTTTGGTGGGCCTCTGTAGATTTCAGAGATAGCGTATGCCACAATTGGAACGAGTTCCAACCCACCTAGTATCAGAGCCAGAAAGTGCCTGTTTCCAGTGGGACGCAGAGCAAGGGAAGCCTCCGCATCAGGTCCAGGCCACAGTGCAAGCTGTTGAGCCACTTGTTCTGTGGGATCAGCAGAGTCAATGGTTCTGGAAGTTCCTGTGGAAAACAGCATGGCAGTGTTTCTGGTGAATCCTGATATGACAGTCACAGAACATCCCTTGGAGTTATCAAGCAAGGCCGTGCCTTCAGTGCCAAAGAGCCACCCTCCATTTCAAAAGCAACTGTGGGCACGCTTGGCGTTAGCAGAGACTGACTACGCAACTCAACGGTCAAGTGACTGTGTGAGCAGAGCTGCCGTGTGAGCTGGCTATCATCAGTGCACCGAGCCACAGGTGGGTGACTGCAGGGACAGCCCAGCGCACAAGGGAAACAGCCTGAGCAGGTTCAGAGGGCACAGGTGCATTCCAGGTGCTGCGGAGTCCATGCTGTCTGCCCCCATGCACCGTTACTCTTCCTCTGATTATAGCCGCATTCTCGCGGGGGTTCCCTGTGGTAACTGACAGAGGAAGACGGAAACACTGCCACGTTTCTAGCCAGAAACACAGACGCAGCAGCACAATATGTTGGTTCCAGCCGGGCATGGATGCTGCCACCCTACGACCCCTCTGGGTGCGGGAAGTCCTCCTGGTCAGAGCTGTGCACATGGCACTCAAGGCCACAGTTCTGTGGAACGAATGCTAAACACCGCATGGTAAGTATCTTCACAGGCTCCTAGGCAAGCAACCCAAAAGGAGCAAGATCAGAACATTGGAAATAATAAATGTGAGGGAAGAGGCAGGCAGGTGGTCCTACAGAAGAGGGCCCCACACATGGAGGCATTTGTGTCTTACGTTAACACACGCCAGGAAGCATCTCCTGCAGAGGACGCAATAGGCCACCAGGCTGACTGGATGGCCGGACAGTGGCCACGAGCCAGCCTGTGCCACCAGCCAACTGAGCCAGGAACAGAGCACACAAGAGAGAAAGGCTGAAAGCTTGGCCTGGGCCCAGCAGCGTGGGTCTCCTCATCAAGGCTGGCTTGCCAGAGCACAGACCAGCACCGTTTCTGACCTGGCCCTGCTCTTGGGGGAGACCAGCCAGCCTCGTGGAGGCAAACCAATGACCTCAAGCTCATCTCGCCTTGGAGGAGAGGGCAACTCATCCTTACAGAACTTGACCTGCACTCGGGGTGTGGGGCTGCCTTCCCACCCTTCCTGTGTCTTCCAGCTCCCCTGGCAGTGGCTTTCAGAATTTGAACCTCACTGACTTGCTGACGTAGAAGATTAAAGACGCTCACAAATTCTTTGACAGGCCTCCCATCAAAAGGTGAAACCTGTGCTCCTTGTCTTTGAAACTGGCCAGTTTCTTTGGCCAATACAGTATAGTAGAAGCAATGCTGTGCCATTTCTGGGGTCGACCTTCAAATTCTTCCCTCTGGGATTGCTCACTCTGGGAAAAGCCAGCCAGCACATAAGATCAAACTGTGCTGGCCTTACCATGCCGTGAGGAAACCCCAGCTGGACGAAGGGAGGAGCTTCATAGAAGGAGAGATCCCTGCAGCAGATACAGCGTCCCAGTGAAGAAGCTTTCAGACGATTCCAGCCTCAGCCACCATCTCACCGCGTCCCAGTGAAGAAGCTTTCAGATGATTCCAGCCTCGGCCACCATCTGACCGCGTCCCAGTGAAGAAGCTTTTGGACGATTCCAGCCTCGGCCGCCATCTGACCGCATCCCAGTGAAGAAGCTTTCGGACGATTCCAGCCTCGGCCGCCATCTGACCGCATCCCAGTGAAGAAGCTTTCGGACGATTCCAGCTTCGGCCGCCATCTGACCGCGTCCCAGCGAAGAAGCTTTCGGATGATTCCAGCCTCGGCCGCCATCTGACTGCACCCATGTGAAGGACCAACATGAGAACAGAACACTGGGCTGATCCTGCCAGCCCCCAGCACAGTGAGAGATAACACATCGGGGTTTCAGGCCACTAAGTTCGTAGATGGCTCCTTGTGCTGCATTAAACATTTATGACAGTATTTCACAAAGCACCTGCCTTGCACCCAGAGACCTCTTCAAGGTAAAGAAGGTCTGATGACGGGCACTTGACCATGGAATTCACTGGCGTTACCACAGACCCATCACCCAGAAGCAGTCGGCCTACCAGTGAAGGGAGACTCGCAAATGGCCCGGCATGGGCGGCAGCTGTAAGAAAGCCTGGGCCCTTCTGGCCCAGGAACTGCACTCCAGGACGTAGGATCCGTGCTGAGCCCATGGTCAGGAAATGATCCCGTGTCCCTGGGACCTTGCATACAAAGCTCTGAGGACCCCAGGGACAGAAGCCAGTTTGGCCCCTCCCCAGCACACACGCTGAACGGCTTGCATGGCTGTGCTTCCTGGGGCTGAAGTCTGAGGCTCTCTTGGACCGGAATCCTTGACCCCCTGGTTGAGGGGAGGCTCCTGCCAGCGTACATAGGTTGCTGCAAGACTAGAAGCCATGACCACCATTTGGCCACTATGGCCTCCTCGTGCCAGTGGGCAAGCCACAATGCACTTACTGTACCCGTGAAAGGGCAAGGCTCTGAACACCGTGGAGATCTCCGGGGTTGGGGGGTTGCCAGGCTCAGAACACTGTGGAGATCGGGGTGAGGGGGCCAGGCTTCGAACACCATGGAGATGGTGGGGGCCAGGCTCCGAAAACAGTGGAGATAGGGGTTGGGGGGGCCAGACTCTCAACACCATGGAGATGGGAAGTGGGCAGGCTCTGAACACCGTGGAGATCAAGGCTTGCTTCTGTACCACGGGGCCAACGAGGGGAATGCCTGCAGCTGACAGCTTGCTGGGGCACTTCGGGATCTGCACTGAGTGGCAGCCGTAATCACAGCAACCATGGCCCATCCAATGCAGGATGACCGAGGCCTGGGTGCCATGGGGCGAACAGTTCAGACCAAGGCTCAGCTGAGGGAGGCCAGTCTAGGATGTGGGGAGGGCAAGGAGAGGATAGTATGGGGTTTGGCCCCAGGATTAGCGGTGTCAGCAGGGACCATAGCCTGATGTGGCAGCCCTTTTAATGCCTTTTCAGTAGATTACAACCAGACAGCCCCTGGAGAAATTGCGTTTGCACCACCCCTCAGGAACCAGGGCTGTCCATTCCCAGGTGAGACATGTGGGGTGGGCTGTCATCGGTTCCAGGGCCATCCATTCCCAGGTGAGACACGAGGGTAGGCTGTCATCAGTTCCAGGGCCATCTGTTCCTGGGTGAGTCTTGCGGGGTGGACTGTCTCGAGTTCCGTTCAGGTCACTGAGGCTGGCATGGTCGCCTTGCTATCGGGCTTGAGCAGCCATTGCGAACGTCCCTCCCGGCTCCTGCCTGCACGTCTCGGGTTCCGTTCAGGTCACTGAGGCTGGCATGGTCGCCTTGCTGTCGGGCTTGAGCAGCCATTGCGAACGTCCGTCCCGGCTCCTGCCTGCACGTCTCGGGTTCTGTTCAGGTCACTGAGGCTGGCATGGTCGCCTTGCTGTCGGGCTTGAGCAGCGATTGCGAACGTCCATCCTGGCTCCTGCACGCACAGCTAGGTGGCTGCTGTTGCTCCTGCAGCCATGGCCAGTTGTGGGTCCCTGGAGAGCTGTTTCCGGGCCCACCCATCAGGTATCAACAAACCCCAACAACACCCAGCTCTGATAGCGCTGGAGGCCTCTTGCTTAGTTTCTCAGGGCTCTCTTGTTGCCTGTGATGGGGGAGATGCATCGGAAGCTGTCTGCCACCTGCACACACAGTCTGAGGTGAGATGAGGCCAGCAACAGGAACTGGCAGGTCCGCCCTGTCCCACTCTTCTCCCTGCTCCACTGACCAGAGATGCAGGAGCTTCACGCAGTCCCTGAGGAGAAGCATGAAGCCAGACATCAGCCGGCAGTGGACAGCGACCTCCCTGAGAGTCGCCTTCCTCCCTTTCTTGCCTCAGTCCCCTCTTCCCTCACTCCTGTTTCCTGGGATTGCACTCCCCAGAAAAATGCAGGCACAAGACTTTTGCCTCAGGTTCTGTTTGCTCAGGGAGCTAGGCTAACAATATACAAACACCATAATAAAGTGTTGGCTATCCAGCCTCGTTCAAAAGAAAGATACAGAATCATGGTGTCGGAAAACAGAGACAATTTGACTTCCTCTCTTCCTATTTGAATATGCTTTATGTCTTTCTCTTGCCTGATTGCCCTGGCCAGAACTTCCAATACTATGTTGAATAGGAGTGGTGAGAGAGGGCATCCTTGTCTTGTGCCAGTTTTCAAAGGGAATGCTTCCAGCTTTTGCCCATTCACTATGATATTGGCTGTGGGTCTGTCATAAATAGCTCTTATTATTTTGAGATATGTTCCATCGATACCTAGTTTATTGAGAGTTTTTAACATGAAGGATGTTGAATTTTATCAAAGGCCTTTTCTGCATCTATTGAGATAATCATGTGGTTTTTGTCTTTGGTTATATTTATGTGATGGATTATGTTTATTGATTTGCATATGTTGAACCAGCCTTGCATCCCAGGGATGAAGCCGACTTGATCATGGTGGATAAGCTTTTTGATGTGCTGCTGGATTTGGTTTGCCAGTATTTTACTGAGGATTTTCACATCGATGTTCATCAGGGATATTGCCCTGAAGCTTCCTTTTTTTGTTGTGTCTCTGCCAGGTTTTGGTATCAGGATGATGCTGGCTTCATAAAATGAGTTAGGGAGGATTCCCTCCTTAAATTTCGAAAACCCCATCATCTCAGCCCAAAATCTCCTTAAGCTAATAAGCAACTTCAGCAAAGTCTCAGGATACAAAATCAAAGTGCAAAAAACACAAGCATTCCTATACACCAATAATAGACAAACAGAGAGCCAAATCATGAATGAACTCCCACTCACAATTGCTACAAAGAAAATAAAATACCAAGGAATACAGCTAATAAGGGAAGTGAAGGACCTCTTCAAGGAGAACTACAACCCACTGCTCAAGGAAATAAGAGAGGACACAAATGGAAAAACATTCCATGCTCATGGATAGGAAGAATCAATATCATGAAAATGGCCATACTGCCCAAAGTAATTTATAGATTCAATGCTATTCCCATTAAACTACCATTGATATTCTTCACAGAATTAGAAGAAAATACTTTAAATTTATTTTTTCTTTCTTTCTTTTTTTTTTTTTTTTTTTTGAGACGAGTCTTGCTCTGTCACTCAGACTGGAGTGCAGTGGCATGATCTTGGCTCACCACAACCTCTGCCTCCCAGGCTTAAGTGATTCTCCTGCCTCAGCCTCCCAAGTAGCTGGGACTACAGGTGTCTGCCACCACACCTGGCTAATTTTTGTATTTTTAGTAGAGATGGGCTTTCACCATGTTGGCCAGTCTGGTCTTGAACTCCTGAGCTCAAATGATCCGATCACTTTAGCCTCCCAAAGTGTTGGGATTACATGCGTGAGCCACCATGCCCAGCCTAAATTTCTTATGGAACCAAAGAAGAGCCCATATAGCCAAGACAATTCTAAGCAAAAAGAACAAAGCTGGAGGCATCCCACTACCTGATTTCAAACTATACTATAAGGCTACAGTAACCAAAACAGTGTGGTACTTATACCAAAACAGACAAATAGACCAATGTAACAGAACAGAGACCTCAGAAATAACACCACACATCTACAACCATCTGATCTTTGACAAACCTGACAAAAACAAGCAATGGGGAAAGTATTTCCTATTCAATAAATGGTGCAGGAAGAACTAGCTAGCCATATGCAGAAAACTGAAACTGGATCCCTTCCTTACATCTTATACAAAAATTAATTCAAGATGGATTAAAGAGTTAAATGTAAAACCCCAAACCATAAAAACCCTAGAAGAAAACCTAGGCAATACCATTCAGGACATAGGAATGGGCAAAGACTTCATGAGAAAAATGCCAAAAGCAATTGCAACAAAAGCCACAGTTGACAAATGGGATCGAATTAAACTAAAGAGCTTCTGCAAAGCAAAAGAAACTATCATCAGAGTGAACAGGCAACCTATAGAATGGGAGAAAATTTTTGCAATCTACCCATCTTACAAAGGTCTAATATCCAGACTCTACAAGGAACCTAAACAAATTTACAAGAAAAAAAAACCCCCATCAAAAAGTGGGTAAAGGATATGAACAGACACTTCTCAAAAGAAGACATTTATGCAGCCAACAAACATATTTAAAAAAAAGGCTCTACATCACTGATCATTAGAGAAATGAAAATCAAAACCACAATGAGATACCATCTCACACCAGTCAGAACAGGGATTATTAAAAAGTCAAGAAACAATAGATGCTGGAGAGACTGTGGAGAAATAGGAAACTTTTACACTGTTGGTGGGAATGTAAATTAGTTCAACCATTGTGGAAGACAGTGTGGCGATTCCTCAAGGATCTAGAGTCAGAAATACCATTTGATCCAGCAATCCCATTACTGGGTATATACCCAAAGGATTACAAATCATCCTACTATAAAGACACATGCACATATATGCTTATTGCAGCAATATTTACAATAGCAAAGACATGGAACCAACCCAAATGCCTATCAATGATAGACTGGATGAAGAAAATGTGGCACATATACACCATGGAATACTATGCAGCCACAAAAAGGAATGAGATCATGTCCTTTGCAGGGACATGGATGAAGCTGGAAGCCATCATTCTCAGCAAACTAACACAGTACCAGAAAACCAAACACTGCATGTTCTCACTCATAAGTGGGAGTTGAACAATGAGAACACATGGACACGGAGGGAAACAACACATACTGGAGCCTGTTGGGGGGTGGGGGGCGAGGGGAGGGAAGCTAGAGGATGGGTCAGTAGGTGCAGCAAACCACCATGGCACATGTATACCTATGTAACAAACCTGCATATTCTGCACATGTATCCCAGAACTTAAAGTAAAATAAAAAAGATTTAAAAAGAAAGAGAACTTCATTAGTGCCCAAACTAAGCAAGACGTCACAGCCCCAGTTGTCATGGGAGCTGATGCTGGAAGCAGCCCTCAGGGAAGAGGGATCAGAAACAGGCCCTGGAGGGGTGAGGGTTGGGTTTTATTTCAGATGGGGTAAAAGAGATGGCCCTGGCTGCCACAGCAGGGACAGCAGCCTCCTATATGGTCATTAGGCCACGAAGGCTCTGCCCTCATCCGTGACATTTCTTTTCTTTCTTTATTTTTTTGAGACAGGGTCTTGCTCTGCTGCCCAGGCTGGAGTGCAGTGGCACAATCATGGCTCACTGCAGCCTTGACCTACTGGGCACAAGCGATCCTCCCACCTCAGCCTCCTGAGTAGCTGGGACCACAGGTGTGCACCACCACGCCCAGCTAAGGATACTGGCAAGGTCAAGACCCTGAAGGGCCATCTCATCCATGAAAAAAAGACTAGGTAAGTTCTACCCACTGCTCTAAGATATCAGCAAAGACATTTTCCCTCTGCCTAGAGATCTTAATGAAAAAAAAAAAGGCTCCCCAAAGAGATAAATGAATATGTGACATGTGACAATATGAAATATGAATTTCCACTCACCCTTGTGTGACATGGGACAATATGAAATCTGAATTTCCACTCGCCCTTGTGTGACATGGGACAATATGAAATCTGAATTTCCACTCGCCCTTGTGTGACATGGGACAATATGAAATCTGAATTTCCACTCGCCCTTGTGTGACATGGGACAATATGAAATCTGAATTTCCACTCGCCCTTGTGTGACATGGGACAATATGAAATCTGAATTTCCACTCGCCCTTGTGTGACATGGGACAATATGAAATCTGAATTTCCACTCGCCCTTGTGTGACATGGGACAATATGAAATCTGAATTTCCACTCGCCCTTGTGTGACATGGGACAATATGAAATCTGAATTTCCACTCGCCCTTGTGTGACATGGGACAATATGAAATCTGAATTTCCACTCGCCCTTGTGTGACATGGGACAATATGAAATCTGAATTTCCACTCGCCCTTGTGTGACATGGGACAATATGAAATCTGAATTTCCACTCGCCCTTGTGTGACATGGGACAATATGAAATCTGAATTTCCACTCGCCCTTGTGTGACATGGGACAATATGAAATCTGAATTTCCACTCGCCCTTGTGTGACATGGGACAATATGAAATCTGAATTTCCACTCGCCCTTGTGTGACATGGGACAATATGAAATCTGAATTTCCACTCGCCCTTGTGTGACATGGGACAATATGAAATCTGAATTTCCACTCGCCCTTGTGTGACATGGGACAATATGAAATCTGAATTTCCACTCGCCCTTGTGTGACATGGGACAATATGAAATCTGAATTTCCACTCGCCCTTGTGTGACATGGGACAATATGAAATCTGAATTTCCACTCGCCCTTGTGTGACATGGGACAATATGAAATCTGAATTTCCACTCGCCCTTGTGTGACATGGGACAATATGAAATCTGAATTTCCACTCGCCCTTGTGTGACATGGGACAATATGAAATCTGAATTTCCACTCGCCCTTGTGTGACATGGGACAATATGAAATCTGAATTTCCACTCGCCCTTGTGTGACATGGGACAATATGAAATCTGAATTTCCACTCACTCTTGGTGTGTGGAAATCTCAGCGAAGAAAGTAAAATGAAAACTTGTTTAATGTGATTGAAGTCCCTGGTGCCTGGAAGGAAGCAAATACATGTCTCCCTGGAAGGAAACTCCTGCAACCTGAAAGACGAGCTTGTTCTAAAGATGTCCAAGCTCCGCGCGAGAGAGAAACACACGAGAAAGCATCAAAGGCTGAGGAATGTAAGTTTTGTGTCCTTCAGAGCTAAAGATGCATTAAAGAATCAAAAGAATAATAAAATCAAGGGCAACATGAATAAACAAATGGTTTAGAAATGAACAATATAATCACAGAACTTAAAACTCAAAGGAAAGGTGAGAACCAGATAAGACATCGTAGAAATGAGAACAAACAAGCTAGAATGCAGAGATGAGAAAATTATCCAGAAAACAGCAGAGAAAGGCCTTAAAATATTCAGGATCTAAGTCAGGACGAGATGTGAAAAGCAGAATGAGCCATGTAGCAGAGGCAGCATCTGTCAGTTCCCGCTGCTGTAACAAAACACCTGAGGCTGGGCGAGCTGTAAACAGCATGAGTTTATGGATCACAGTTTGGAGGCTGGAAGTCCAAGATCAAGGTGCTGGCAAGTTTGGTGTCTGGTGAGGACTGTCTCTGCTTCCAAGACAGTGCCCTGTGGCTGCGTCCTCATGTGGTGGATGATGCAAGGGCAAAACGGGCCCAGCCAGTTCTTTTCAGCCTTTTTATAAGGCACTCACCTCATCTGTCAGCCTGGGCAACATAGTAAGACCCTGTCTCTACAAAAAATTTTAAAATTAGGCTGGGCACAGTGGCTCACACCTGTAATCTCGGCACTTTGGGAGGCTGAGGTGGGTAGATCACCTGAGGTCAGGAGTTCAAGACCAGCCTGACCAACATGGAGAAACCCCGTCTCTACTAAAAAAATACAAAATTAGCGGGTGTGGTGGTGCATGCCTGTAATCCCAGCTACTCGGGAGGCTGAGGCAGAAGAATCACTTGAACCCAGGAGGCAGAGGTTGCAGTGAGCTGAGATCTTGCCATTGCACACCAGCCTGGGCAACAAGAATGAAACTCCATCTCTCAAAAAAAAAAAAAGATTTTTAAATTAGCCAGGTATGGTGGTGCGTGCTGTAGTCCTATCTATTCAGGAGGCCGAGGTAGGAGGATCACTTGAACCCAGGAGGTCAAGGCTGCAGTGAGCCAGGATTGCGCCAATGCACTCCAGCCTGGGCAACAGAATGAGACTCTGTCTCCAAAAAGGAAAAGGAAAGAAATGTCACTCCTGAGGGCAGAGCCCTCGTGGCCTAATGACCTCCTAAAGCCCCATTTCTTAACGCTAGCTCGGGTTCCCACACATGAATCTGGGGGACATGTATTTGAACCACAGCAGGCAGTGATGAGAGAGGGGAAGAAGGTGAGGTTCAAAGACATGGTGACTCAGAATTCTCCAGAATGTGAAATGCTTTTGTCTACTTGGGCTGCCATGAGAAGTGCCACAGACTGGACGGTTTAAACGAGGCACATTGTCCCGGAGGCTGGAAGTCCAAGGTCAGGGTGCCATGGGGCCAGTTCCTCTGGGACCTCTCCCCTGGGCTTGCAGATGGCATCTTCTCCCTGTGTCCTCACAGGGCCATCCCTCTTGCGTGTCTGTGTCCTCATCCCCTCTTCCTCTAAGGGCATCGGTCACACTGGGTTAGGCTCACCCTAACAACCCCATTTTAAATCAATGACCCATCTCCGGATACAGTCCCATTCTGAGGTCTGGGGATTAGGACTTCAACACGGGAATTTGGGGAGGGGGAGGACACCGTTCAGCCTGTAACAGAAAATGACTAAAGACAGAAAAAGAGGAAAGCAGCACCCTGAGGCTTTGGCAAGATTAAAACACAGAATCTAAAAAGTGAAGAGGAGCTTGAAGGTAACTGGAGAGAAAAGGTAAACGCCGTCAAGGAGGAAGGACCAGAGCGACAGGAGGGGCCAGCAGAGCCTCAGATGCCAGAGAAAGAGCGACATCTTCCCCGCCAGGAGGGGAGCCGGCCCCCGAGCACGGCCCCAGGAGGGGAGCGGGCCCCTGAGAACGGGCCCAGCTGAACTGTCATCCAGCCGGGAGCTGGGGTCAGTGTCGGTTCAGAGTGACCACTGAACGTTATGGCCCAGCAAGAAGGAAACAACCCAGAAGGAAGCCATGGGATGCAGGGCCTGGAGCGCGAAGCCTGAATAAGCCTGGGCATGAGGCATGAGATGAGCCATGCAGTGAGGGGTGTGGGGACTGCGGGGAAGACGGGGCTGAGACAGCAGAGCCTCATCTGCAGGAGGACACTGGGGATTCTTGCCGTCACTCCTCGACCTGACCCTAGGGCTGTGAAGCATCGTTGCGGTGGCCTGTCTGCCACGTTTTGGAAACAGCCACCCTTTGGCCACAGGCTGGCAGCTAGGTCTGCCTTGGGGGCCCACACGGGCTTGAAAGCTCTCCTAGATTGTTTGTCAGGAAGTTCCAGGCTTCGGGGACCCAGGATGTGGTTCCCCAGGGCAGGAGTGTGGGATCTAGGTGGAGACACCCCGTTGGCCCCACAGATTTCCTGTCCTTCTATGGGAGAGGCAGGTCAGACCAGACAGGCTCTGGGCGGAATCCCTCAGATCCAGGTTACATGAGCCTGACGGCATGGGTGCACACACGTCTCACTCTGCTTTCAGTAACTATCCCCCACCAGGTGGATAAGTGGCTTTTTTTTTTTAATTTAAGTTCTGGGGTACATGTGCACAATGTGCAGGTTTGTTACATATGTATACGTGTGCCATGTTGGTGTGCTGCACCCATTAACTTGTCATTTATGTTAGGTATATCTCCTAATGCTATCCCTCCCCCCTCCCCCCACCCCACAACAGGCCCTGGTGTGTAATGTTCCCCACCCTGTGTCCAAGTGATCTCATTGTTCAATTCCCACCTATGAGTGAGAACATGCAGTGTTTGATTTTCTGTCCTTGCAATAGTTTGTTCAGAATGATGGTTTCCAGCTTCATCCATGTCCCTACAAAGGACATGAACTCATCCTTTTTTATGGCTGCATAGTATTCCATGGTGTATATGTGCCACATTTGCTTAATCCAGTCTTATCATTGATGAACATTTGGGTTGGTTCCAAGTCTTTGCTATTGTGAATAATGCCGCAATAAACATACGTGTGCATGTGTCTTTATAGCAGCATGATTTATAATCCTTTCAGTAGGATAAGTGGCTTTAAGAGACACGCACACACACAGCCCCACAGCCTGGAGACAAGCAGCTCACGCCACACATGGAAGAGAAGGCATTGACCCTGCTGGCTCTCCAGCCTGTGGACGCCCGCACAGGCACCATCCTCACACTCCAGGCAGGCCTGAGATCGGGGCGCTGCTGGCAGTCTTAACAAAAAGCAAAAGAGCTGACATAATCTCTCTCCCTTCCAGGTAAAAACGAAGTTTTTAGCAATCACTGAAAAAGTAGCTGCCCTTACAGGCAGGTGCTGGGAGAGGCTGCTGGGGAAGCAGACATTTGGAACAGTTTCTGAATGTCATGTGACCTTCTTGCCAAAACCTGTTAAACTTGTCACCTGTAACAACTCTCATACTTGCTCATCCTTAAAATATAGAAATGTTTTCTCTAACCTGTTAAAAAAAAGTATTCTAAATCAAAGGTTTCAGTGAGTCTTGAAGCCGTTTGTTAAAAATATATGAATGCAACTCTTTCCAATTAGTTTGCAAGAACGGGGATTGCTATCAGGGAAGACGGAAATTTACCAGCTGAATTTCACCAAAAGCTGGTGCATAATTGATAAATGGGGTGAAACCAAGAATATTATGATTCTGTACGTGCAGCCAACAATCCACTTTTTAATTTGAATTTGCATATTTTTGAGGTCTTCTTTTTAGCTATAATAGCCAACTATTCAAACAAGCTAGTCTCAGACCAGACTCTTGAAATCGGAGTTTCACAGCGTGCTAAACCAAGGCATTTAAGGAAGCTGACATTAATTCACTAAACAGAATTATGATTATTAATTTTACATTAGTAAAATGTTAAATTGAGTACACAATGTTTTTAATAATAAGTGAAACATTTGGAAATATTATTTCATTTTATCTCATCCTTTCTCATGTTTGTGCATGTTTTTAGTGTATTTTTAATTGGATTACATATATTTGCTCAGATGCTTTTTACTGATGAGCTGGATGACCGAAAAAAGTTTAAAGACCACTCATCAAGCTGAAGAATTAGGAAGAAAAAAAATTTAAAGAGCTAAAAAATACATAAAATGCCGAGGAGAAATCGGAAGCAGCAGAGAAGAAGGTGCATTTGGCCGGGAGTTTCATCCAGAAGCTGTTTTTGTTCATTCATTCCCACAATGAACGTACAAAGTAAAGCCCTGCCCGGGCCCCCAACTGGAAAACACGGATAATAACAGTCCCTCTCTGGGGCTGGTCAGAGGATGAGCAAACAGACATAAATCATTAGTGCCCAGCACATGGCAATTGCTATATAAAGGCTGCCATTCTGATGAGGTTGAACTGTATGAACTTGCCACTGTTCAACTGTCTGACCTACAAATCAGTATTCATCATTCTCCCAATGGCAGAGATGAGGAAAATGAGGCATGGAGGCATTAGAGGAACGTGGCAGCTCGTATTTTCCAAAAATGCAGTGTTTCCTGGCACAGACGTCCTGCCCATACATCCTTCCAGAACTTGCTACCGGCCCATGAAGAGGCAAGGCCTGTGTCTGCTCTCCTTGACCCCGACTGGACTTGTGGGCCGTTTCAATTCAGAAGATGGAGTGGGTGATGCCCTGTGACTTCTGAGGTCATGCTAGAAAACACAATTCAGCTTTTTCCTGGCTCTGTCTCTCAGGGGCCAATCCCTCTGGAGCCCCGAGCTGCCATGTAAAACATCCGCTAGCCTGAAGTGAGCCAGGCTGGAGACCGAGTGGAGGTAGATGGGGCTCCACAGGACCTGGTTGTTCTAAAACCGCCTTTGCAAAAATTATAACTGAGGAAATGATGACAGTGAAAGAGGTCAGACCCCACCAACTGCATCTTGCTTCTAGTCCTTAAGCTGCTCTTGTTCATTCCTGGGTGTAGGCTGAGCTAACCTAGGGAAGGAATTTAGTTTATGGTTTGACTCTGAAACAAAATTGATAATAGCCCTTTCCTGAGAGGACCCCCTTCTTGCCTTGGGACCAGTCTGCCTTTGCAGGACTAACAAATTAGCTACAAGATTAGAAATTATGGTTTAGGGGGACATGCAGCCTCTGGCTGCAAGAGTCTGAACCTTCCCAAATTGCTCCTGGGGATAACATCACTATCGTAAAACCTAAGATCAGTGCGTGAGGTATTCTGCAGACCCTGCACTTGATGGATCAGCTGACACTACCTGACCGGTCATCTGGATCAGCCAGTTCTGCCATCACACCCAGAAACAGAAGACAGCAAGAAAAACTCACTTTGACCCCCTATGATTCCATCTCCAGCCTGACCAATCAGCACTTTTCTCTTCATAAGCCACTACTTGCCAAATTATCTTTTAAAACTCCAATCCCCGAATGTTCGGGGAGACTGATTTGAGCAACAATGAATCTCGGGTTTCCTCCACAGTCAGCTCTGTGTGAGTTACTCTTTCTCCATTGGAATTCCCCTGTCTTGATAAATCAGCTCTGTCTAGGCAGTGGGCAAGGTGAACCACTGGACAGTTAGAGTTCCAGTCCCAGGCACAGGTGAACAAGCCTCCGAGGTTCCCCAGCACCATTCAGTGCACACAAGAGCCGGCCAGCTGAGCCCTGCCAACACAGAACCAACATAGACAAGAATACACACCATTGCCATTGCTCTAAGCCACTAGGTGTTGGGCTGCTGGTTACCCAACCCTGATAACTGAAACAAGTAGCTTTGCTGAGTCACCACAATGCTGGTCAATGCTGCAGCCTCTGCTGCCAGCCCAGGTGCAGCTTTCATGCCTGGGGCCCTGCCTGGGAAGAGAAACACCACAACTACCTGGGTACCCTGCTTCCCAGTTCACAAGCCCTTGGTCCACGGAGAGCCTGTGAGGGGGCTCGAGGGAATGAGAAGGGACGTTACCTCTCACTGACTCAGCAAAGACCCTGAAGTACCACCCAGGCACCAAGCCCTGGGAAGACAAGGATGTGTAATGCGGGGTCCCATCCACACGGCTCACAGTCCCCAAGAACTGAAGGGAAATTGGATAGTGGCATCTGTGAGGCTGGTGACCTTGGTTTCCAAGGAGAGGAGGCTACCCAGCTCCCATCCCCGGACCCCTGCCCACTCCCAGCCATCTGGTCACCTTGGTCACCTGATCACCTTGCTGAGAGCACTGTTCCAGGAATGTTACCACATTTTACTTACAAGCAAAAGAAACAGCAAAACAAGCCACACACCCCCAGATACCCGTGCTCCTTTAAAGCACTTTAAAAGCAGAATTTTAATCAGTCCAAAGCTAGGACAGGTCCCCATAAGCCCTTGGATTATCAGCTCAGTGTTACAGCTGCACCCTGTAATGTCCTGTGACGCCCTTCCCAGGATGTGAGGCCCCCAGGACTCCTCGCAGAGCCAGTAACCCCCGGCGCCCTGGCACCCTGCCACATTGCGTCACTCTCCGTGACAAATGACACTCATCTTGGACAAAGCTGGGCATTAAAATGTTCGAGGGAGAAAAATCTGGGGAAGATTCTGACGAGGATGAAGTGACTGATCCTTCCTGAGAGTTTATATCTCCGTGCGGGGAGGCTTTGGATTAAAGCCTTGGTCCTCGAGACGCAGGGCATTGTACTTCCTGCTGCCTGTCACTGGAAACCAAAGTATTTGGCTTAAGCTTATTTTTTCTCTTTAAGCTCCCAGCACATACTTTGCTTGAGAGTGATTTTACAAAGCAAAGACATTTATTTCCTGAGTGATGGGAAATCTGTCCCCCTCCGAGTGACCTGCTTCTGGGAGAAGTTACAGAAGGAAGCCCAGGCTCTTCAGATGAGGCTGCTGAGCCCTCAGGGTGGCCCGGACACCACCTCGGGGTTGAAACTTGAGTCTGCTCAGTGGCCTACATAGGATAATTCTTACCTTGTGGGTATAATTGCACTGTTTTTGTTAAGAGTTATAGACATCCCTGGGTCAGTGATATCCCAAGTCCAGGAGTGGGACCTCAAAACTCCTTGTCCTTCTCCTCCCAGGCATGCACACTCTCCCAAGTCAGGGTTCAGGTTTGCCTGGGTGGACACTCCCCTACATGAGCACCTCCAGCTGCCTGGCTCAGCACCCACTGTCTCTGGGCCTCCGTTTCTCTCTCTACATGCAAGACAAGGACATCCACGTCCTGCCTTGGTCTCAAGGTGACTGTGAGAACCAAATGGCATTGCAGGCTGTGGAAGGTGCTTTAAGCAGACCTGAGCGCTGGCTGCTGGCTGTCCAGCGAGCAGCCAGGCTGAGCAGCAGAGGGTGCTGGCTTGGGGCAACCTTCCTGTCCAAAAGCTTCCTCCTCCACTTTCCCATCTCCAGCACACACCTCTGTGGCTCTGGTTAAACCACAGCGCCTGGTGTCCAGCAGGCTCTTGAAAAAACCTTGTGGAGAAGAGTGAAGAAAAGCGGGGAAGCAGAGAGGCAGAGCAGAGCAGGGGAACAGGGAGAAAGGAGGAGAGGCCCGGGCAGAGGGAGTGGCTGCCCCAGGGCCTGTGGAAGCACCGCCTCTGCCATCGCTCCAGGCTTCTGCTTGTGGGAGGGTGAGGAGTAAGAGTGGGGCAGACCCTGCGGCTCCTTCCCATGGGTCAGGGACACCAAGGCTGGTTCTCACAGCATTCTCTGCGCTGCTGCGAGGCCTCATTAAGTGCCCTCATCTCTCATCCATATGGGGTGCCCCAGATGAGCACAGAATCCACAGGAGGACAAAGCCGCGTCCTGGCCCTGGGGCTGCAGCGGGGAGTGGAGTGCATGCAGACCCCGCTGGGGAGCCCACCCTGGGCTGATGCCCTGTGCAGAGGATGTGTGTGCGTGTCCGCCCTCTGGTCCGCTGAGCTGATGGAGCAATGATTCTAGGAACACCAATGGTGGTCCAGAGCTCCATGTCCCCAGCAGCCACCTTCCTGGAGGAACTCACCCCCCGTGACCCACCCTCACTAGCCATGTCTGCAGGCCCTGATGGGAAAGGGCAGAGACCCCCGGGCCACTAGACATCAGGAGGGAGTGACCTGCCCAAGACCACACAGCCAGGATGATGCCACGTGGGACATGGGTCTGGTTACCTCTGCCCAAGGCATTTTGCACCCATGTAGATAACTTACAGAAACCAAAACTCATTCTAAATACCAAAACTTTAATAACGTCTTAACCATTTAAAAATGTGATGTAAATATAGTTTAAATATTCAGCTTCTTTGAAGCCTTGTGACACTCAGCATCCTTTAAGGTGACCTGGCATGCACAGAAAACTGTGGGTAGGTGTGGATCCCGGCCGGGAGCCTGGCGGGGAGAGGCTGGTGGGAAACCAGGATCCTGCGTGGGAAAGGTGACGAGGGGGCATTTTCAGCAGAGACTTGGCTCCTCTGGGTGGGTGAGGCAGACGCGGGCTCCTGGGCAGCCTGTGGTGCATATGGTCAGTATGCACAGGGCAGCCAGCTTATCCAGGACAAGGCAGCTGTTGGCTGGGGCACAGCTGCCATGTGGTCCTCACCACCCTCCACCTGGCCCGGGACAGACTCAGCAGTGCAAGTCCTGAGGGGCAGAAGGGACTGGGGAGGCCAGCGGGGACGGGGTCTACCGGCCGGGGCTGCTGGGAGGTGGGGGATGTGCAGACCGTGTCATGAGAAATGCTAGACACGTGTGTTCTGCAGTGGTGCCCGTTAGTATGAGTAACTTTGGAATACACGCATTGTCCTCATTTCGGGACAGTGCAGGAGTGGGGTGACTGGGGGAGAGGCTCTGTTATGTCATTGTCCTCATTCGGGACAGTGCAGGAGTGGGGTGACTGGGGGAGGCTCTGTGATGTTCCATGAAGCTCCATGGCTTTCGCAAATCCGTGGAAGGTCTGCAGCCGTGGAGGTGGTGGTGGCGCTGTCTTTGTCTGCATTTTTTTTTTTTTTTTTTTTTTGAGACGGACTCTCGCTTTGTCGCCCAGGCTGGAGTGCAGTGGTGCGATCTCGGCTCACTGCAAGCTCCACCTCCCGGGTTCACGCCATTCTCCTGCCTCAGCCTCCCGAGTAGCTGGGACGACAGGCGCCTGCAACCACGCCCAGCTAATTTTTTGTATTTTTAGTAGAGACGGGGTTTCACCGTGTTAGCCAGGATGGTCTTGATCCCCTGACCTCGCGATCCACCTGCCTCAGCCTCCCAAAGTGCTGGGATTACAGGCGTGAGCCACCGCGGCCAGCCTGTCTGCACTCTTTATTCTTTAACTTTCGTTACAGTGTTACATACAGAGAAGTGCACAGAGCAGAAGGGGATGGCTAGCAAGTTACCACAACGCCCGGCAGAGAAGCAGAACTCTGGACATCAACGAGCCCTCCTGGTGCCCCACCCTGCCCCCCGGGGCTGCTCTGTTTTTCATCTGGGTGAGTTTCCCACGCGTCGTTTCCTCTGCTCCCCACGCAGTGGTCACCTGCGTCACCGTCACCGAGTGCAGCTGCAGCCTGCTCGTTCCCACGCCTGCTGTGTCATCTCTATTTATTTATCTCCCCTCTGCTGGTGAGCCTGTGGCCATTCCCCGTTTTCCCACGTCTGAGCACACACGTGTGCACCTGTCTATGGTATGGACCTAGGACATGAATTGCTGCATCGGCACTGGTGGACGTTCTTGGCTTTAACGACGGGGGGCCAGGCAGCCCTCCAAGGAGGCAGAGCCAGTTCACATTCCCGCTCGCCATCCGCTGGGGTCCTTGTCACTCCACATGGTCATCGACAATGTCATAGTTTAGCCATTCTGCCGCGTGGTGGCATCTGACTGAGATTTAACCTGTGTTTCCTTGGTGGGTCCTGAGGCTTTTCATCCTCTGACTTTTTAACACCCATTTGAATGTCCTGTTTGGTGAAGTTGGATGTGTCTGTCCCCTTTCCCACTGTGCCGTTTCCCTTCTGGATTTGCAGGACTTCTGTAAGACCGCCATGGCTGCACGTACTGCAAACACCACCCTGCACTCCGTGGTGTGTCTGTTCACTTTCTTTTCTTTTCTTTTCTTTTCTTTTTTAATATTTTTGAGATAAAGTCTCGCTTTGTTGCCCAGGCTGGCGTGCAGTGGCATGATCTGGGCTCACTGCAGCCTCCGCCTCCTGGGTTCAAGTGATTTTTGTGCCTCAGCCTCCCAAGTAGCTGGGATTATAGGCATCCACCAAGACACCCGGCTAATGTTTGTATTTTAGTAGAGACAGGGTTTCACCATGTTGGCCAGGCTGGTCTCGAACTCCTAACCTCAGGTGATCCACCTGCCTCGGCCTCCCAAAGTGCTGGGATTACAGGCGTGAGCCACCATGCCCGGCCCCTGTTTACTTTCTTAATGGCATCCACTAGACAACAAAAGGTCTGAATTCTAACTTTACCAGTTTATCAATCTTTGCCTTTATGTTTGGTGTCGTTTGTATATCTCAAGGTCATAACTATATTTTCTTAGAAAATTTTGTTTTGTTGGCTGGGCACGGTGGCTCACGCCTGTAATCCCAGCACTTTGGGAGGCTGAGGCAGGCAGATCACAAAGTCAGGAGATCGAGACAATCCTGGCTAATATGGTGAAAACCCGCCTCTACTAAAAATACAAAAAATTAGCCGGGCGTGGTGGCGGGCGCCTGTAGTCCCAGCTACTGAGGAGGCTGAGGCAGGAGAATGGCATGAACCCGGGAGGTGGAGCTTGCAGTGAGCCCAGATCCCACCACTGCACTCCAGCCTGGGTGACACAGCAAGACTCCGTCTCAAAAGAAAATTTTGTTTTGTCTTTCACTTTGGATGCTGGGATGAAACAGGGATTTTATCAGTCGGCTTTTCCTGGATAATGAACCACCCCTCAACTCAGAGGTTTCAAACAACACGTGTCTGGGTGGGTCTGGCTCTCAGCTGGTCTCTGCGGATGGGCATTTGGCCAGAAGACTCAATGCCTCACTCAACTGTCCTTGGCTTCACTTTCATTTTTTCCACATATTCCCTCGAGGTGAGGTTGAGGAAACGTTTCCTTTTAGTTTATCCTGCATGGTGTGTGTGGGGCTTCTGGAATCTCGGGTTTGGTATCAGTTTTACATAATCATCAGTCGTTACCTCTTTAAATATGTCTTCTGCTCATACTCTCATTCCTTCCCTTCCAGGATTCAAATCCCACATGTGAAACCTCCTGCTGTGGCTGGTGCCCTTTCTCTCTGTCACAGTTTCTAGTCTTTGTCTCTTCCATACTTTACCCCGCTAACCTAAAGCACTTGCCTGTTACATGCATAATGTACAGTAACAGTTACGCTGACTGACCCATAGATATCCTGGCCCAGCCCCAAGGAAACTGCAGGACTTCAAACTGAGTTGAAAGGGAAGCCCCAGGTGGGGGTGCTGGCCAGGCCTCTGCCCAGTGGGGTCTGCCCATCTCAGCAGGCATGGTGTGCACCTTGTGTGACGTGGCACCCTCCTACACTCGGCCTGCCAGGCTGATGTGTAGTGTTCCTGGGGTTCTTCCTTCCTCACGGGTGGAGAGTAAACATGTCCACACAGGAGGAGCTCTGGTCCTCTCACTCTGTAGATCCTAACAGACACGCAGGCCCCCCAGCTGGACCTGGTCTCACTCTAGATCCCAACGGACACGCAGGCCACCCAGCTAGATCTGGTCTCACTCTAGATCCCAATGGACACACGGGCCCCCTAGCTGGACCCGGTCTCACTCTAGATCCTAACGGACACGGGCCCCCCAGCTGGACCTGGTCTCACTCTAGATCCTAACAGACACGCAGGCCCCCAGCTGGACCTGGTCTCACTCTAGATCCCAACAGACACACGGGCCCCCCAGTTGGACCTGGTCTCACTCTAGATCCTAACGGACACACGGGCCCCCCAGTTGGACCTGGTCTCACTCTAGATCCTAACAGACACGCAGACCACCCAGCTGGACCAGTCTCACTCTAGATCCTAACAGACACACAAGCCCCTCAGCTGGACCTGGTCTCACTCTAGATCCTAACAGACACGCAGGCCCCCAGCTGGACCTGGTCTCACTCTAGATCCCAACGGACACACGGGCCCCCCAGTTGGACCTGGTCTCACTCTAGATCCTAACGGACACGGGCCCCCCAGCTGGACCAGTCTCACTCTAGATCCTAACAGACACGCAAGCCCCCAGCTGGACCTGGTCTCACTCTAGATCCTAACGGACATGCAGGCCCTGCAGCTGGACCTGGTGTCTTCTTCTCCAACATCCCATAGAAAGTGGTCTTGGGCCGGTGCTGAGGGCATCTGTGCGATTGAGTGAGGAAGAAAGCGCCTTCTCTCTGCTCTTCCTTGGAGCCCTTCTGGGAGAGCCCAGGGGCCTGGGACAGAAGCACAGCACCACTCCCTAAAAACCAAGCCATGCACCCAAACCCCAAAGCTTCCTGGGATTCCAAAGACTTCTGACTTACATCTCATTTTTGCCCTAGGAGGTTTTAGGAGGCAGCCTCTGCCAGACTGAGGGTGAGTCACTTCCTGGTTTATTTAAAGTCTGATGCTCCTAGTGTGAAATGTCCCCAGCTAATAACTGTCTGAGAAGAACTCGAATGTCATCTTCCTACGCTCTGTAAGCCTCAGATTCCCCCACACCCCCAGTCACCTGAAACGGCAACCTCAGGGCATCAGACGGCCGCTCCACCTTCCTGCTCAGAAGGGCAATGCGTCATCCTGGCTCCGAGGCTGCTCCCGACAGGGATGCACATCTTGGGCCCGCTGCCCAGGAGCTGCTCTTCCCAGTGCTGCACAGTGACGTACTTGCCATTCCAGCATGAGCTCGCTCACTAACACCAGCTGCTTCTCCCCAGCTCTACACAAGAGCTTGCGACTCTCAGGAGAACACTGTGGTGATCTCGTATCATTTTTGGAGTGAAGAGGCAGTGAGGCCGGCAGATGGACAGAGGGATGAGGTGAGCAGTGGACCATCACGAGGAGCCAAAGCTGGATGGAGAAACTAAACCCAAAGAGAGCAGATGGAAGGGAAAAGCAAAACGTGGACATCAGTGAGAGAGAGCAGACGTGCAATGGAGAAAGCCAACAACGCTGAAACCCAGTTCTCTGAAATGATCAATAAAATCGATAAAGAAAACACAGAGGGGAAAAATGAGCAATGGCGGCTGCTTTCTCAGGAGAGGGGGGTGCGGGCACCCGGTGGGCCTGACGGGCACCAGAAGGTTAAGACGAGGCTCTCATGAACAATTTCATGCCAGATGAAAGCGCAAATTCTTTGAAAAACATAACCTATCAAAATTGACACACAGATATAAAAACTCTGACATACCTACTGCCATACTATATCCATTACAGAAATTTAATCTGTAATTAAACAGATTCCACAGAGAAAACTCCTGGCCCTGAGAAGTCACCGATGAGCTGCAGCAAACCCTTAAGGATGAAGAATGCATGCAGTGTTGCCCATGTTCCCACAGAAAGCACCGTGATCGGAAATCCTAAACCCGGTTCCAGCAAATCAGACTCAGTGACATATGAAAAGGTAGCCAGGCGCGGTGGCTCACACCTGTCATCCCAAAACTTTGGGAGTCCAAGGCAGGATTGCTTGAGCCCAGGAGTTCAAGACCAGCCTAGGCAACACAGCAAGATCCCATCTCTACAAAAATGTTTACAATTTAGCCAGGTGTGGTGGCATGTACCTGCAGTCCCAGCTACTCGGGAGGATGAGTGGGAAGATCGCTTGAGCCTGGGAGGTCAAGGCTGCAGTAAGCCATGATCTTGCCATTGCACTCCAGCCTGAGTGACAGAGCAAGACTCTGTCTCGAAGACAAATAAATAAAATTAAAATTAAAAGGCCAAGACCAAGAAAATCTATCTCAGAAATGCAAGATTGTTTTGACATTCAAAAATCAATCAACGTCATTGGTGAAATAAAGAACAAAAACCATAGGATCAACTCAATGGATTCAGAAAAACATTTTATAAAATTCAATTGGTTAACAATAAAAACCATCAACAAACTGGAAGCAGGAGGTTCCCCAGTCTGGTAAAGGATATCCATGGAAAACCCTCAGTTAATGTCAGAACTTCATAGTGAAGACCCCCCGGCACTCGGCCACCTGCCTGGAGAGAGGAAGCATTTTCACTCAGTGCTGCTGCAATAACTGGGTGTCAATAGGGAAAACAAGGGACGTTGGCCCTTCTTTTGTGCTACACATGAAAGCTAATTTGAAGCAGGTCATAGATCCAAAGGGGATGGGGCACAAGGGGCACAAACACGATGACACTTCTGCAGGAAAACACAGGAGATACCTCTGGACCAGGCACTGGTGAGGATTTCTTGGGCAGGACTGAAAAATCCCACTGATGTAAAATTAAACACTGACAAATTGGACTTTATAAAAATTAAAAGCAATTTCATGCAAGATGGAATAGACAAATTTGGCCAGGCACGGTGGCTCACACCTGTAATCCCAGCACTTTGGGAGATCTGCCCAAAGCGGGAAGATCATGCGGTCAGGAGTTCAAGACCAGCCTGGCCAACATGGTGAAAACCCGTCTCTACTAAAAATTCAAAATGAGCGGAGCATGGTGGCGCATGCCTGTAATCCCAGCTACTCGGGAGGCTGAGGCAAGAGAATTGCTTGAACCCAGGAGGCAGAGGTTGCAGTGAGCTGAGATTGTGCCATTGCCCTCCAGCCTGGGTGACAGAGTGAGACTCTGTCAAAAAAAAAAAAAAAAAAAAAAAGAAGAAGAAGAAGAAAAGAAAAAAAAAGAAAGAGATAAATTCCTTGAAAAACACAACCTACCAAAACTGACACAGCAAATATAAAAACTCTGAATATCTATGACAATACTATATCTACTACAAATTCATCAAGAGACACTGTCAAGACAATGAAAGAGCAAGCCAGAATCTGGTGAAGATGTTTGTAATACATTTATATGGCAGAGGATTTCTGTACAGATAGATAAAGAATTACAAGTAATTAAGAAAGCAACAACCGAAGGAAAGCATTGACAGTGCCCTGAGCAGGTGCTTCACAGGAGAGGGTATCCAGGCAGTCCTAAGCATTGACAGTGCCCTGAGCAGGTGCTTCACAGGAGAGGGTATCCAGGCAGTCCTAAGCATTGACAGTGCCTTGAGTGGGTGCTTCACAGGAGAGGGTATCCGGGCAGTCCTAAAGCATTGACAGTGCCTTGAGTGGGTGCTTCACAGGAGAGGGTATCTGGGCAGGCCTAAAGCATTGACAGTGCCTTGAGTGGGTGCTTCACAGGAGAGGGTATCCGGGCAGTCCTAAAGCATTGACAGTGCCTTGAGTGGGTGCTTCACAGGAGAGGGTATCCGGGCAGTCCTAAGCATTGACAGTGCCCTGAGCAGGTGCTTCACAGGAGAGGGTATCCGGGCAGTCCTAAAGCATTGACAGTGCCCTGAGCAGGTGCTTCACAGGAGAGGGTATCCAGGCAGTCCTAAGCATTGACAGTGCCTTGAGTGGGTGCTTCACAGGAGAGGGTATCCGGGCAGTCCTAAAGCATTGACAGTGCCTTGAGTGGGTGCTTCACAGGAGAGGGTATCTGGGCAGGCCTAAAGCATTGACAGTGCCCTGAGCAGGTGCTTCACAGGAGGGGGTATCCAGACAGTCCTAAGCATTGACAGTGCCTTGAGTGGGTGCTTCACAGGAGAGGGTATCCGGGCAGTCCTAAAGCATTGACAGTGCCTTGAGTGGGTGCTTCACAGGAGAGGGTATCCGGGCAGGCCTAAAGCATTGACAGTGCCCTGAGCAGGTGCTTCACAGGAGGGGGTATCCGGGCAGTCCTAAGCATTGACAGTGCCTTGAGCAGGTGCTTCACAGGAGGGGGTATCCGGGCAGTCCTAAATCGCTGACAGTGCCTTGAGCAGGTGCTTCACAGGAGGGGGTATCCAGACAGTCCTAAGCATTGACAGTGCCTTGAGCAGGTGCTTCACAGGAGGGGGTATCCAGGCAGTCCTAAGCATTGAACACATGCACAGAATTGGCATTCATCAGAGGAATGCAAATTAACACCACAGTGAGATACCCCCACACCCCCACCAGGATGACGAACATTAAAAAGACTGACAATACCAAGCATCAGCCGGCGAGGACGGGGAGCAGTAGGAAGTCCTGTATGTTGCTGTGGGAGTGTGAACGGTACAATCACTTTGAAAATCATTTTGACAATTTGTAATAAAGCTAAACGTATGTCCACCCTACGGCCCAGCAATGCTCCTTCTACGTGTGTGTCCAAGAGATGGAGGCATCTGTCCACAACAAGTCTTGAGAAGAGTCTTCACAGGAGCCTGGTGCATTACACCCCAAACTGGAAACAGTGCCAGCATTTAGCAAGAGGAGAATGGATACGCAAATCAGGGTCCACACGAATCAGGGTCCACGCACGGGGTGGGGTACAACCCAGGGGAAAGGGAAAGAGTACTGTGGTAGGCACAAACACTGTCCAAGTCTCAAAGCTCAGATGGAGTGGAACAGTCAGATTCTATAGCACAGGACACACCGAGGGACTCCAGTTTATTTGACGCTTGAGAAAGGAAAAACGAATCACCAAGCTAGAAATCAGACTGTGAGTATCTGGTAGGGGTAGGGTGGGGAACCGTTGCCTGGGAAGGGGCAGAAGGGGACTTCCTGGGAGATGGAAATGCTCCATATTTTGCTCAGGGGGTCAGTCACATGAGCGCATATATGTGTGAGCTCTACTGTGCTGTAAAATTACAATGGATGCATTTTACTGCCTGTAAACTGCACCTTAACATAAAATAAAGCAAGCACCCCTCAAAGTCCAAACTAACATGCAAAAGTATATAAGCAAACTGCGGTGCGTGGGTCGGAGCGGAGCTGCCCGGGGCGCAGCGGAGCACGGCTCACTCAGGCACTGCGAGGCTCCACCTGCCGCGGGAACGCCCGCCACCCACCCTGAAGTCAGGTAGGACACGATGATTTCTCCTAATTCGAGAATAGCAGGGATAGCTGTGGCTCGGACTTTGATTTCTCCCTGAGGCATTAATAATGGAAAAGGCTCATCATGTTCGGTGTGGAGTATTTTTAAACGGTTGGCATTTCGTAAGTGAATTCTCTTTACTCTGACTTTTCCGTTGTCTTCTGTTTTTTCCTCCAGCTTTAGTGAGGCATAATTGATACACAATTACATGTAGTTAGCTGCCCGTGTTTAAAGTGCACAGCGTGTTGAGTTTTGACACCACACCCCGAACCCATCTCTGTGGCTCTCAGCGTTCCCTCCCACCTCTCGTGGTCCCTCCCTCCCCTCCCTCCTCCCCCTTCCTTCCCCTCCCCGCCCTTCTCCCCTCCCTCTGTCCTTCATTTCTCCTCCCTCCTCCCCCCCTCCCTTTCTCCTCCCTTCCTCCTCCCTTTTCCCCTCCCTTCTCCCTCCTCCCTTTCTCCTCCCCCCTCCTCCCTTTCTCCTCCCTTTTTCCCTCCCTCCTCCCCTCCCTCCTGCCTCTGTCCTCTCCTCCCTCTGTCCCCTCCTCCCTCTGTCCCCTCCTTCCTCCCTCCTACCTGTCCTGGATCCACAGCAAGCACAGGTCTGCCTCCTGCCACTGATGGTGAGTTTGCTATAGGATTCTGGATACACGGGATTATACTGTGTAGACTTTCTCATCTGACTTCTTTCATTCGGCAGAATTATCCTGAAGACCACACATCAGTACTTCCTCCCTTTTTGTTGCTGAGTGCTACAGTCATGCGTCACTTAACTACAGGGAGACTTTCTGAGAGATGCATCGGTAGGCGGTTTTGCTGTTGTGAGAACATCAGAGGCGACTCACACACACCGAGACGGTAGAGTCTGCAAGACACCTAGGCCATGCTGTGCAGTGTATCACTCCTGGGCGGCACACCTGTGCATCATGTGACTGTACTGAATACTGCAGGCGACTGTAACACGGTGTCATTTGTATATCTAAACGCCCATGCAGCGTGCGACTGCACTGAATACTGCACGCGACTGTAACACGGTGGCATTTGTGTATCTAAACGCCCGTGCAGCGTGTGACTGCACTGAATACTGCAGGCCACTGTAACGCGGTGGCATTTGTGTATCTAAACGCCCATGCAGCCTGTGACTGCACTGAATACTGCAGGTGCCTGTAACATGGTGGCATTTGTGTACCTAAACACCCGTGCAGCGTGTGACTGCACTGAATACTGCAGGCGCCTGTAACACGGTGGCATTTGTGTATCTAAACGCCCATGCAGAGTGTGACTGCACTGAATACTGCAGGCAACTGTCACGCGGTGGCATTTGTGTAGCTAAACTCCCGTGCAGAGTGTGACTGCACTGAATACTGCAGGAGACTGTAACGCCGTGGCATTTCTGTATCTAAACACCCATGCAGAATGTGACTGCAGTGAATACTGCAGACGACTGTAATGCGGTGGCATTTGTGTGTCTAAATGCCCATGCAGCGTGTGACTGCACTGAATACTGCAGGCAACTGTAAGTGGTGGCATTTGTGTAGCTAAACGCCCGTGCAGCGTGTGACTGCACTGAATACTGCAGGCAACTGTAACGCGGTGGCATTTGTGTAGCTAAACGCCCGTGCAGCGTGTGACTGCACTGAATACTGCAGACTACTCTAATGCGGTGGCATTTGTGTAGCTAAACACCCGTGCAGCGTGTGACTGCACTGAATACTGCAGGCAACTGTAACGCAGTGGCATTTGTGTAGCTAAATGCCCGTGCAGCGTGTGACTGCACTGAATACTGCAGGCGACTGTAACGCAGTGGCATTTGTGTAAGTAAATGCCCGTGCAGCGTGCGACTGAACTGAATACTGCAGGTGACTGTAACGCGGTGGCATTTGTGTAAGTAAACTCCCGTGCAGAGTGCGACTGCACTGAATACTGCAGGCGACTGTAACGCGGTGGCATTTGTGTGTCTAAACACCCGTGCAGAGTGCGACTGCACTGAATACTGCAGGCGACTGTAACGCGGTGGCATTTGTGTAGCTAAATGCCCATGCAGCGTGTGCCTGCACTGAATACTGCAGGCGACTGTAACGCGGTGTCATTTGTGTATCTAAACGCCCGTGCAGAGTGTGACTGCACTGAATACTGCAGGCAACTGTAACGCGGTGGCATTTGTGTAGCTAAACGCCCATGCAGCTTGTGACTGCACTGAATACTGCAGGCAACTGTAACGCGGCGGCATTTGTGTAGCTAAACGCCCGTGCAGTGTGTGACTGTACTGAATACTGCAGGCAACTGTAACGCAGTGGCATTTGTGTAAGTAAACGCCCGTGCAGCGTGCAAGTGAACTGAATACTGCAGGTGATTGTAACGCCGTGGCATTTGTGTAAGTAAACTCCCGTGCAGAGTGCGACTGCACTGAATACTGCAGGCGACTGTAACGCGGTGGCATTTGTGTGTCTAAACACCCGTGCAGAGAGCGACTGCACTGAATACTGCAGGCGACTGTAACGCGGTGGCATTTGTGTGTCTAAACACCCGTGCAGAGTGCGACTGCACTGAATACTGCAGGCGACTGTAACACGGTGGCATTTGTGTAGCTAAATGCCCATGCAGCGTGTGCCTGCACTGAATACTGCAGGCGACTGTAACACGGTGGCATTTGTGTATCTAAACGCCCGTGCAGAGTGTGACTGCACTGAATACTGCAGGCGACTGTAACGCGGTGGCATTTGTGTAGCTAAACGCCCATGCAGCGTGTGACTGCACTGAATACCGCAGGTGACTGTAACGCGGTGGCATTTGTGTAGCTAAACGCCCGTGCAGCGTGTGACTGCACTGAATACCGCAGGCGACTGTAACACGGTGGCATTTGTGTAGCTAAATGCTCGTGCAGTGTGTGACTGCACTGAATACTGCAGGCGACTGTAACGCGGTGGCATTTGTTTATGTAAACGCCCATGCAGCATGTGACTGCACTGAATACTGCAGGCGACTCTATCGCGGTGGCATTGTGTAGCTAAACGCCCGTGCAGCGTGTGACTGCACTGAATACTGCAGGCAACTGTAACGCGGCGGCATTTGTGTAGCTAAACGCCCGTGCAGCGTGTGACTGCACTGAATACTGCAGGCAAGTGTAACGCAGTGGCATTTGTGTAAGTAAACGCCCGTGCAGCGTGCAAGTGAACTGAATACTGCAGGTGACTGTAACACGGTGTCATATGTGTAGCTAAACGCCCATGCAGAGTGTGACTGCACTGAATATTGCAGGCGACTGTAACGCGGTGACATTTGTGTGTCTAAACGCCCGTGCAGCGTGTGACTACACTGAATACTGCAGGTGACTGTAACGCGGTGGCATTTATGTAGCTAAACGCCCGTGCAGAGTGTGACTGCACTGAATACTGCAGGCGACTGTAACGTGGTGGCATTTGTGTAGCTAAACACCCGTGCAGCGTGTGGCTGCACTGAATACTGCAGGCTACTGTAACGTGGTGGCATTTGTGTGTCTAAACGCCCGTGCAGCGTGTGACTGCACTGAATACTGCAGGCAACTGTAACGTGGTGGCATTTGTGTATCTAAACGCCCATGCAGCCTGTGACTGCACTGAATACTGCCGGCGACTGTAATGCCATGGCATTTGTGTATCTAAACGCCCGTGCAGAGTGTGACTGCACTGAATACTGCAGGCGACTGTAACGCGGTGGCACTTGTGTATCTAAATGCCCGTGCAGCGTGTGACTGCACTGAATACTGCAGGCGACTTTAATGCAGTGGCATTTGTGTGTCTAAACATAGAAAAGGTACAGTAAAAATATGGAATAAAGGAAAAAAGTAGGGAGTAGTGACATCAGTGAAACAGCTGTCTTTGGAAGCCCCCAGCACTGGTGTCCCTCACAAAGACCCAGAACAGTAAACAAGGCAGGAAATGGTTTTTTTTTTTTTTGAGATGGAGTTTCATTCTTATTGCCCAGACCAGAGTGCAATGGTGCAATCTCAGCTCACTGTAATCTGTACCTCCCAGGTTCAAGTGATTCTCATGCCTCAGCCTCCCAAGTAGCTGGGATTATACGCACCTGCCACAATGCCTGGCTAGTTTTTGTTTTTGTTTTTGTTTTGTTAGTAGGGACGGGGTTTCACCATGTTGGCCAGGCTGGTCTCAAACTCCTGACCTCAGGTGATCTGCCTGCCTCAGCCTCCCAAAGTGCTGTGATTACAGGCATGAGTCACTGCACCCGGCCATGAGCCATGAAATGTTAATGAAAGTCCCCACAGAGAGCTCCAGAACACATCAGAGGAGCCACAGCAACCCTGGCATGCCCAGAAATTCATGATAGTCACAAAAAGAACAAAAGGAAATGCCGGGCCCCTGACACCCCATCCCCTAACCAGGGTCAGCTGGAACCCAGGAGAACATCTCCCTTTGGTGAGGAAGTAATCAAGAGGACCCCAGCAGCCCCCATCAACACCATGGACACCCACCGCCCCCACCCTTGGGGTCCCTTGCAGTCCTCACAGGCACGAAGCCCAGGGTGGAGTGAGCTGCCTGGAGGCCACACCACTGTGCTCCCGCTGGAGAAGGAATCGACACTGTGCCTGCCCCCGTGACCCTCGCGGTGCCCTCCTGGAACTGGAACTACTGCTGGAGTGTGTCTTGTTCCTGGGGGAGCAGCCCCAGCTCCCCTTCACCCCGAGGCTAAGCCGCTGCCCAACCACCCCAGCCCAGTGGCCCCACATCCCCCAGCCAAGCTGCAGGCAGCTGTTACACCTTCTCTATGGGGCCAAGCAAATGTGGGGCCACTCCACCAGCCATTCTCGCCCCCTCAGGCTGGAGCTAAAGCCATAAACTGCCTCCAAAGAAAACAATACCTTGGTTGCTCAGAGCAGTCACGCCTCCTGGAACCCAAGTTGAAGAAGCACTCTGCATCCAGGGAAATGATACCTGAGCCACCCAGGACAGTCCCGTCCCTCAGGCCTGAGTGGAAGCGACACACCACCCCAAGGGGAATCAGTGCCCTGGCTAAGCTGAGCAGCTGCACACCCCAGGGCTGAGCTGACACAGTGCCCTACATCCCAGAGAAAGAGAGCAGTAGCTGAGCCCAGACATCCCACCTTACAGGCCAAACAACTCAACTGCCTGCTTCCCTAGAGCTGAACTAGCCCCCTAGAGTCTGAGGAATCCCCCTTGCTAGTCTTCCCATTATGGGGAAAATGAGACTAGAAGAACCCCAACAGCCTTCGAACTGAGGATGTTAACAGCCTACACTGTCCCCACCAGTGTCACGAACTTCTACAGCCTAGGCTGCTGAGGGGTCCACAGTTATTGCTAATGTTGAACACGGCTGAAGAAGCTGCAGAGACTATACCACTGCACTGATCCAGAAGCAGCCACCATACCCTTCCCAAATGGCACACTAAAATCCACTGCAGGTAAAAGCCTTTCTGTATGAAAGCCACTCTAGAAATTTTGAAAGAAGCAATTGTTCCACCAGATACATAGACATCAACACAGGGACACAAGAAATATAAAAAGATGAGGAAACATATCACCGAAGGAACAAAATAACTCTCTACTAACAGGCCCCAGTGAAGAGGAAATCAACTAACTGCCAGAAAAGGTATTCAAAACAATGATCTTAAGGAGACTCAATGAGATACAGGTAGATAAGACAATTCAACAAAATCAGGAAAACAATTCATTATGTGAACTAGAAATTTAACAAAGAAATAGAAATAATAAAAAGAGCCAAATAGAAGTCCCATACCTGAAGATTTCAAGCAATCAAATAAAAATTACAATAGATAGCTTCAACAGCAGACTTGATCAAGCAGAAAAAAGAATTTCTGAACTTGAAAACTGGTTATTTGAAATTACCCTATCAGAGAGAAAGAGAAATGAGAATGAAAAAGAGTGAAGACAGCCTACAAGAAGTATGTAACACTACTAAGTGAACAAATGTTCATGTTATGGGAATTTCAAAAGTAGAAGAGAAGGAGAAAGGCAAAGAAAACCTATTTAATAAGAGCTAAAAAATTCCCAAGTCTGGGGAGAGATATGAACACTGACATCTAAGAAGCTCAAAGTCCCCAAATAGAGTCAACCCCAAAATGTCCTCTTACAGGCACATTATAGTCAAACTTTCAAGTAAAAGACAAAGAATTCTAAAAATGGCAAGAGAAAATCATCAAGTCACATATAAGGGAATCCTCATTAGACTAACATAAGATTTCTCGACAGAAACATTACAGGGCAGGAGAGAATGAGATAATACATTCAAAGTATTGAAAGAAAAAAAAGTCAGCCAAGAATACTATACTATATATTCTTCAGAAATGAGAGAGAAAAAAATATTTCCCAGACAAGCAAAAATTGAGGGAAATCATCACCATTAGACTGATCTTACAAGAAATGCTCAAGGGAATCCTACATCTGTGAGTGAAAAAATGACAATCACTATCATGAAAACACACAAAAGTATAAAACTCAGTGGTAAAGCAAATATCCAAAACAGAAAGAGAAAAGAATCAAACCTTATCACTACAGAAAACCACCCAACCTCAATGATAAATAATGAGAAGGAAGAAAGGAACAAAGAAACAAAGGATATACAAAACAATCAGAAAACAATTAACACAATTATAAAATAAACCCTCACCTACCAATAATAATCCTGAAGGTAAATGGATGAAATTCCCCACTTAAAAGATACAGACTCGCTGAATGGATTTTTTTTTAATGACCTAACTACATACTGCCTGTTAGAAACTCACTTCACCTATAAATACACATACAGACTGAAAGGGAAGGGATGTAAAAAGATATTTCATCAACCCAAAGTGAGCGATAGTAGCTATATTTCTATCAGAAAAAACAGACTTTAAGTCAAAAACTACAAAGAGATGAAGGTCATTACATAATGATAAAGGGACTGACTCAGCAAGAAGATATAACAATTGTAAATACATATGCACCCAACACCAAATCATCCAGATATATAAAGTGAATATTATTAGATCTAAAGAGAGAGACTCTAATATAGTAACAGTTGGGGTCTTCAACATCACACTGTCAGCCTTCGACATATCATCAGATAGAAAATTAACAAATAAGCATTGGATTTAAACTATGGTTTAGACCAAATGGACCTAACAGACATTTACAAACCATTTCATCCAACAGCTGCACAGAATATACATTCTTTTCCTCAGCACATGGAACATTCTCCAGGATAGACCATATGTTAGGCCACAAAACAAGTCTCAACAAATTTAAAATAACTGAAATATCAAGTTTCTTCCTCTCCTCTCCACTCCTTTCCTTTTCTTTATTTTTAAGAGATGAGGTCCCACTCTGTTGCCCAGACTGGAGTGCAGTGGCATGATCACAGTTCACCAAGCCTCGAACTCGTGGACTCAAGTGATCCTCCCTCCTCAGCCTCCCAAGTAGCTGTGACCACAGGCATGTGTACCACATCTAGCCAATTAAAAAAAAAAATTCTTGTAGAGGTACAGTTTTGCTTTGGTGCCGGGGCTGGTCTTGAGCTCCTGGGCTTCAAGCAATCCTCCTGCCTTGGCCTCCCAAAGTGCTGGGATCACAGGCATGAGCCACCATGCCCAGCCCCAGCTAGACTTTTAAATTTTAGCCCTGCTAGTGTGAGTGTCGTGGCATCTCATCTCTGGTGTGATTTGCATTTCCCTGATGAATAATAATGTTGAGATCCATGCTGACCTTTGATCTCATTTCCAACCTCTGGTGAGCTACTTTGAGAAAAACAGGTAAAATTTGAGATGAGAACAGCATAGGGAGGAGTGTCCATGGGGGGAAGAGTTGAACTTTGGAGTTGATTTGTCATCCTGTTCTTAGCCACCTCAGAGCCTCTGGAAATCCCAAGCTGGAGTGCCTGCTAGGGTCTCACAGGACATAAGGGTGCCCCCCAACCCCACCTGCCCCCTGCTGACCGATGGCTTCCTGACCAAGCCCAGTGAGTTAAAAGAGGATGGTGGATGAAGCCGACGTTTCCGAGAGGGCACTTTGATAACGTCACTCTGCCTCCTCCCCAACGTCTCTCTGGTCCAAGTGGCCAGCTGGGGAGCGGGTGTGGGAGGAGGGTCACTGTGTGGGTCCCCTCAGTGGGGATGGTGTGGGTCATGTCACCCTTGCTATGGGCCCTGGGGACCCTCCTCTAGGGCTGCTCAGACCCATCCCCTGCCAGGTCCCAGGTGGGGCTGATGAGGCCATTCCACTGCCACACAACATCTGCATCAGAGACCAAAGTAACAGGGCTCGAGGCGGGAGTGGCTGGCTCTGCCCAGTGCACCATGTAACAGCACAGACAAAACTACACAAATCCCAGCTGGGTACGGTGGCTCACACCTGTTTTCCCAGCATTGTTCGAGGCCGCGGTGGGAGGATCACTTGAGGTCAGGAGTTCGAGACCTGCCTGGCCAACATGGTGAAACCCCATCTCCACTAAAAATACAAAAATTAGCAGGGCATGGTGGCATGTGTCTGTGATCCCAGCTACTCGGGAGGCTGAAGCAAGAGAATCACTTGAACTGGGGAGGCAGAGGGTGCAGGCAGTGAGCAGAGATCATGCTACTGCATTCCAGCCTAGGCAACACATCAAGACTCCATCTCAAAAAAAAAAATAAAAAAAAACAAAACAAAAACAAAACCAAAAACCAACTATGCGAATCCCCATTAAACACAAGCAGCTGAGTCTGCTTTGCACTCCGTGTCAAGGTCAGGCTGCCTTTGGGGGCCCAAAGAGACATGGGCTCCATCCAGGGATTTGCTTCCAAGAGAGGCCAGGTAAATCAAAACGCTGAAGCCTGATCCACCATGAAGGCTTCTTGTCAATAATTTTCTTTCCTTTCTTTTAAATGCTGGTGGAAACATCTGTGTCTCTCCCACCACTTTGCCTGATGTGGACAGTTTCCAGGTACTTGAGGCTGCTGACGCAGTCACTCCCTGCCCTGGAAGGAGATACTGCTGAAGGATGTTAGGTCCTTTCCTTAAGATGTGCACATATTTAATTGTGGAAAAGCATGCAGTAATTGCCTGTTTGTGAGGTCTTTATGGAGGACTCTGGTCTTGGCAATTCTGGGGTCTGAGGAGGGACAAGTTGGGCTCAGCCACTTCTTCTCAGCCAGCATCTACTGCCCAGCCATGCCTGAGGTATCTGCTGTGTCTGCCACAAGCTCAGAGAGGAGAATCAGAGAGCCATAGTGGAGAATGCAGGGATCTTGAGCAAACCCATGTCCTCTTCAGCTAACAACTCTCCTCTTCTCCCTTCACGGAAACAGCTCTTGGATTGGTCCTGAATCTGAGGTTGACCAAAGAGCTGTTTGGGGGACACCAGGTGTCTTGGACGATTGTGTTGGGAGGTTGGGTGATTTATAAAGAAAAGAGGTTTATTTGGCACACAGTTCTGCAGGCTGTACAAGAAGCATGGTGCCGGCATCTGCTTCTGGTGAGGCCTCAGGAAGTGTCCACTCATGGCAGAAGGTGATGGGAGCAGGTGCATGCAGACCATATGGTGAGAAAGGGAGCAAGAGAGAGTGGGCAGAGGAGGTGCCAAGCGTTTTTAACAATCAGTTCTTGTGAGAAGGAATAAAGCATGAATGCATTCATGACCGCGAGGACAGCACCAAGCTCTCATGTCCTAGGCACCTTCTGTCAGGTCCCATCTCCAACATTGGGGTTCAAATTTCAACACGAGGTTGGGGAGACAAATGTCTGAAGTATAGCACCAGGCAGGTGCCATCACAACGAGGGTTACAGGCTGGCACTCCCAGAAGCCTCCAATGTCAGGAGGAGGCAGTGTCAGGAGACGAGGCTTGAGAGGGTCTCCAGGTGCACGTGCAGGTGCTCTGCCATCTCCATGTGACCTGCAGACAGAGGAAGAGAGGTTCCTGCCTTGGGCAGGTGGCTCAGCTGAACATGCCACTCAGCGTGTGTAATTGGGATTTGCATAGGTTTTTTTTTTTTGAAACGAAGTCTCTCTCTGTTGCCAAGGCTGGAGTGCAGTGGTCCAATCTTGGCTTACTGCAACCTCTGCCTCTCGCCTCCCAGGTTCAAGTGATTCTCCTGCCTCAGCCTCCCAAGTAACTGGGATTACAGGATGGATCCTGGTGCATCACAGGTGGCCCTGGAGAAAGTGGAGCCGGGGTCCTCCTGGAGGGAGGCATGTGAGTGTCAGGGTGGTCTCATCCAGGCAGGGGCGGCCTACAGATGGGATGGGGAGCAAAATCATGACTCCAGCCCCACGGGAGTCTGAGGAAGGAACACATAGGTGACTGGGAGGGGCCAAGCTCCATCCACCTTGCATGATTGTCAGCCTCCTCTCCAGGCTGTCCCAGGAATTGTTTCTGGGGCCATGGCAGCCCAGAGGGAACAAGGCATAGCGTGGGCAACATGCCCCTCTGTCCGCCAGGAGCAGCCAGGGCCATGGGGGCCTGGGACAGTGGGTCGCACTGGCTCCTCCGTCCTGGAGGGGCTGGAGTCACCCTTGCCCTGGACACGGACTCGCATTCCCTGCCTAACTGCCCTGCTGTGGGCTTCTGGCAGCTTCTTTCATGACAGCAGACTCTCCCACACAGCAATTCTGACCCCCGGGCTCAGGGGGAGGATCCAGAATCAGGTGGGCTTGCCAGCTTCCCGGAGGCCCAGCGTGCAGCCAGCTGGGGAAAGCATAGGGTGCTGGGTGGTGAAACTTGACGCAAATGACCTGCTCAGGGCCAGAGCCATCCTAGCCAGGGAGCGCAGCCTCGCTGCTTTCAGAAGTTTTAGCCAAGGGAGTGAGGACTCTACCAGGAGACGCGTTAGGTCCCCACAGTTGAAAGCTAAGGGTGACTGTGAGCATTCTGGGAAGTGCGTGCCACTGGGGGAAGGTCCCTGCGGACATCACTGTGGTTCCCGGGTGACCAACCCTCACTATCAAGATGCTGCCCTCTTGCCTACATTCTGGGGGGAGCCCCCTAACCAGATCCCTCAGTGGGGATGGTGTGGGTCACCTCCCTCTTCAATAAACCCTTATCTGCAAAGCCTTGAGAGGGTGCAGACACTGCCCCCCTTGTGAGGGCCCAGCTGCAGGAGCATAGCCAGAATACTGTTCCCGCCCTAGGACCCATGTGCAGCACGCCGACCTGATCCCGCCCTCCCCGCCTCGCCGCAGCCATAGTTAGGGTGCTCTGAGCCAGTGAACTTTAGGGTACGTCCCAGGATGCCAGATGCTGAGAAGGGAGATTGCTGGGACTGGCAGAGAAATGGGCATCATCTGGAGTCCTCGACTGGACTGGGGGGACCTTTCTGGCCCCCCAGTAAGAGAAGGGCTGACCTGGTCTGGTAGGAGTATCTGGGAAGAAGTGAACAGTGCTGGGCAGTCAGGGGATGGCTGTTGTCACTTTGGTCGGACTCTCTTCCCATGCTAGAGGAATTCTCACGGTCTGTAGGCGGGAGCCCAGGCAAGCCTAGCAGGAGACAGGCAGGCAGGGCTCCCCTGCACCTTGGGGCCAGTGCAAGGCCCTTCCACGCCGCTGCAGGCTGCTCTGGGTGTGCTCTGGGTGATGCCTGTCGGGATGAAGGGGTTCCCTGAAGCCCTGGTTCCACCCTGAAAGCCCACGCAGCTCCTTGCCATGAGCACAGGGGTTTGTATCAAAATACTGCTTCTGATTGCGTGTCCATGAGCAAGACCAGCACTCCAGGCCACGAACCAAGCTTGTCCTGTGGGTCTGTGTGCTTGCTGGCAAACTGCCAGAAACGGCTCCAGGGTAAGAAACAAAATGCCGTGGGTTCATTTTCCCCAATTGGGATTTTGTTTTCTTCATATAGAACCACGGATTATAGAAGTGACACTGATAGCAAACCAATCTTTGATGTCTACTTGGAAGATGCAAAAAGACAGCAGGTGGGCAAGGCGCAGTGGCTCACGCCTGTAATCCCAGCACTCTGGGAGGCTGAGGCGGGCGGATCACCTAAGGTCGGGAGCTCGAGACCAGCCTGACCAATATGGAGAAACCCTGTCTCTACTAAAAATACAAAATTAGCTGGGCATGGTGGTGCATGCCTGTAATCCCAGCTACTTGGGAGACTGAGACAGGAGAATCACTTGAACTTGGGAGGCGGAGGTTGCAGTGAGCCGAGATCGTGCCATTGCACTCCAGCCTGGGCCACAAGAGTGAAACCCCGTCTCAAAAATAAATCAATAGGCCAGGCGCAGTGGCTCATGTCTGTAATCCCAGCACTTTGGGAGGCCGAGGCGGGCGGATCACGAGGTCAGGAGATGGAGACCATCCTGGCTAACATGGTGAAACCCCGTCTCTACTAAAAGTACAAAAAATTAGCTGGGTGTGGTGGCAGGCGCCTGTAGTCCCAGCTACTCAGGAGGCTGAGGCAGGAGAATGGTGCGAACCCGGGAGGCGGAGCTTGCAGTGAGTCGAGATCGCGCCACTGCACTCCAGCCTGGGTGACGAAGCAACTCTGTGTCAATAAATAAATAAATAAAAAGACAGCAGGTGATATGGTTTGGACCTGTGTCCTCTCTGCCCAAATCTCATCTTGAAGTGTAATCCCCAACGTTGGAAGTGGGGCCCGGTGGGAAGGGATTGGATCATGGTGGTGGTCCTTCACAAGTGGGTTAGCACCAGCTTCTTGGTGCTGTTCTCATGATAGTGAGTTATCGTTAGATCTGGTTGTTTCAAAGTGTGCGGCACCCCCTCTTTTTCTCTCTCTACTGCTCCCACCATGTGAGACGCCTTGCCCCGCCTTCACCTTCCACCATGACTATAAGTTTCCTGAGGCCTCCCTAGAAGTGGAAGCTCCTATGCTTCCTGTAAAGCCTGCAGAACTGTGAGCCAATTAAACCTCTTTTCTTCATGAAGTGCCCAGTCTCAGGTATGTCTTTATAGCAGTGTGAGAATGGATGAATGCACGAGGTCTTCAGGACAAGCCCCATTTCATTGGTTACGAGATGCATGTTTTTCATTCTAGCCCCCAGAGACCTGGATACATTGCACAGGTGCTGACAGCAGGTGGCAGTGTGGAGCAGCGGTGTGACACCTGCAGGGCCCTCTGGGGACACCACATAAGGGCAGCCACAGTGTCCCGGAGCCCGTGCAGTGTGACGGCCCCAGGTAACTCTCCAGCCATCACTCCACCCGTGGAATTACAGCCAACTGAAGCACCTCTGCTACATTCGTCAGCTTGATAAATGTCCAAGCAATGAACCAAGAACAGGGACCATCTCTTCCAGTAGCTTCTCACCATCGCACACACTTTGCAGGGCCGAGGGCTCTTCCTGGCCCATATCTAGCACGTAGATATTTTATTCACTTATGTTTTGAATATTTCATGGGTCCTTCTCCCCCAGAGGCCTCAGAGCACTCCCAGAATTGGAATGGAAATACACAGTGCGTCCTTGTCAGCTGTCCGGGCCGCCACGTTCAAAGGGCAAGACATAGTAGCTTCTGCTCAAATTAGAATGATCTGTCTCATCAAGCGGAAGATGGTTGTTGAGACTTTGTGTCTTTAAAGTATTGCCTTAAAAAGCAAGATTAAATGAACGCATGAACGCTTGTGCAATATGGCAGGAAAATCCCGGGGGTCTGCCTGGACTGCTCGCCCCAACCCTCTCTACGCATGGGTTCTGCTGCAACATCGAGGAGAGAGCAGGGGGTGCTCATCTCCAGGCCATCGGCAAAGATGTCAGACTGTACTTGTCCCACAGGCCTGGCCAGCAACAGCAGGGTCTCCCCCAAGTGGGGCTTGCCAGCCGCACTGCTGCATGTGGCTTTGGGAGGGCCTGCGGGAGCCTGCTGGTCCCCATGGGCCTGGCAAGCATCTGCCCTGGTAGACTGAAGTGCCCCCAGGCCCTGTGGCTAGAGGAAGCCTGCTGGCCCCTGGAAGATCTGGGAGAGGAGAGCTGGACAGCTCACCCACCACGGCCAGCATGAAAGGCAGCTAGTAAGCCCCCCTGCGCTGTCAGCCTCTGCTCAGAAGTCTCTGGAGTGGTGTCCAGGTGCTGAGGGGGTGCACTGATGCTGCACTGATGCTCAGCCAGGAGCAACTGGAGCAGAAAGCAGCAGTCATGGGAAGATGCCTCAGATCACACACATGCACATGTGCACACACACGCACACACACATGCACAGATACATGCAGACAGACGGACACATGCACAGATGCACATGTATATGTGAGCAGACACATGCAAAGACACACACACCAGGCACATGCACACATGCACACAGGAGCGACTGAAACTTACAATAAAGCACGAACAAGTCTAAGGTTCCATAGACGTAGCTCTGTTCTAGCAGACGCTGACCAACTCTCCCATTAAAAACACAACACAAGCTAGAAAAAACTATCTTAAAATGTCTGTTTGAAATCAATGAAGAACTCCTAAAGCAGTGACAATTTTGGGGGCCAAGGTCTGAAAGACGGGGAAAGTAAGGATGATGGGCTGATGCTTGGGGCGGCGTGGATCCGGGCTGACCAATAACTGGGGAAGCAAAAGCTGAGCTGAGCCATGGGAGCCGGACTCAGCTCTCGGCACTCATGGGGCCAAAGGAAAAAAAGGGGCCCCGAGAAGCCCCTCAGCTGTTGGTGGGAACCCTGAAGGGGAATCAGCCTGACCCCACCCTCCCAGAGTCTGCAGTTGGGTCACAAGGGCCTCCCTCCCTGGGTTACCACAGGAGCGAGCACCACTCGGCTCCCTGGAGACGGCACCACTGGTGGCCTGAGACCTGTCCTATGAACATCTTGTCACTCAACCAAAAATGCCAAGGGTACAAGATGAAAATCAACCAAAAAAGGTGAAGGAGAAGAAGCAATTGCAGAGAAGCTGCAGAGGAGTGGAGGGAGATGGCCCCAGGCAGGCAGGGGAGTGGGAGGGAGGTGGCCCCAGGCAGGCAGGGGAGTGGGAGGGAGATGACCCCAGGCAGGCAAGGGAGTGGAGGAAGGTGACCCTGGATGAGCAGCGGAGTGGAGGGAGGTGGCCCCAGGCAGGCAGGGGAGTGGGAGGGAGGTGACCCCGGACGGGCCAGGGAGTGGCCACCCAGAGACCGGCACCCATGATGAGGGGCTCTTAGGGTGGAAAGGAAATGACCCCCCGGGGTGGGGTGGGAGCTTGGGGATAAAGGAAGGAACGCAGAGCTGGGAAAGGGAAGTGAATAAACAGACGCACACATGGTAGAAAATAATGATAATGTGTCCGGCACGGGGGCTCACACCTGCAATTTCAGCACTTTAGGAGGCAGAGGCAGGAGGATCACTTGAGCCCAGGAGTTTGAGACCAGCCTGGGCAACACAGCAAGACACTGTCTCTACCAAAAATTTAAAAAAATTAGACTGCATGGTTGTGTATGCCTGTAGTACTGGCTACTGGGGAGGCTGAGGTGGGAGGATTGCTAGAGCCTGGGAGTTGGAGACTGCAGTGAGCTGTGATGGTGCCACTGCACTCCAGCCTGGGTGACAGAGCAAGACCCGAAAAAATGAAGAAGAAAATAATAACAATAGTGATTTCCAGAGTTTGACATGCAAGTAGAGTTAAAATACATAAGAACAACAGAACAAAGGGTGGGATGGAATAAAGGGGTGATGTAAATCTTTGGTGGTCTGGTAAGAGATAGGAAGAATTTACACTGGAGTTTAACATGCATAACTACTGGATGAACAGTAATTCATAACTGGCAGGCTAAGAGAGGATAAACATGGAATAAAAAATAATCGAAGCCACGAGGAGAGAGAAGAAGGAACAGTGAACAAGTAGGAAAAACAGAAAACAATTCATAATGCCAGAAGTCAAACGCAGATAATGGAATCAAAATAAAAGAACCAGAAAGTTCAATTCAAAGATAAAGATACACTGGATCCTGCAGGAGACACACCCTCAATGTAAGGCCACAGAAAGATAAATGGAAAGGGAGGTCTGGAAAGCTGGGGTGGCTGCATTAACACCAAGCAGAGGAACCACGGGCAAGGAGCTCAGCAGACCAGGGTCAGCTGGTGGCACGGGGCCCAGCCCACGGGAAGATGCCAGCCTCAAACTACAGAAAACAAAGTTGCAGAGTCCAAGAAAGAAGAGAAATCCACAATCATATAGAAAAATTTAAAACATCTCCTGGTCACCAATAAAGCATGTGTATTAGTCCCTTTTCATGCCGCTGACAAAGACATACCCGAGATTGGGAAGAAAAAAAGGTTTAATTGGACTTACAGTTCCACATGGCTGGGGAGGCCTCAGAATCATGGCGGCAGCAAGAGAAAATGAGGAAGAAGCAAAAGCAGAAACCCCTGATAGGCCCATCAGATCTCGTGAGATTTATTCACTCTGTCGAGAATAGCACAGGAAAGACCGGCCCCCATGATTCAATTACCTCCCCCTGGGTCCCTCCCACAACACGTGGGAATTCTGGGAGACACAATTCAAGTTGAGATTTAGGTGGGGACACAGCCAAACCATATCAGCATGCAAGGAAAATACTAGCAAGAGTAGGCAGTATTTGAATCAATCACCTCACTGATGTTTAAATCACTGCATGTGACAGGTGCATCCCAGGGCGGAGCAGCTGCCAGTGCTCAAATGACGGGGCCATGGGGTGATAGGACCGTGGGGCGACGGGGCTGTGGGGCGACGGGGCCGTGGGGTGATGGGGCCGTGGAGTGATGGCGCCATGGGGCTTCTTGGGGGTACACCCTATGCAACTGGAGAGGACGAAGTGAATTTACAAAGTCATTTACTTGGCCCATGCCCTATGGAGAGGATATTTTCTGTGGTAGCTGAAGTGTGAACTGCCTTATGCTCCCTGCCTCCAGACCCAATTTTCCTGCCTCAACAGGCACAGGTTTCCCTGTCAGCCCGCTCTGCACTCCTGCACTCCTATCTGATCACCGGGTGTTATCTTTAAATCACTGTCAGATTTGTGTAGTGATTTCTGTAAGTTTAGATTTTTGCACCCTTGTTCCCAAGCAAAATTGGCTGATGATTTTCTTGTGCTATTGACGGGGCCCCCGTTTGACCTCATCCAGACCCTATGGACGGGCGGCCATAGGCGGGCCACGGTTGACTGACGGAAATGTGGACGCATTGTTTTCTTCTATTTCAAGCACTGTCATCGTGAACATCCTTGTGCATGTGTGTGTTGTATGTCCACGTGGTGTGTTGTGTGTGTGTTACCGAGAATTCTGTGTTCGGATGGATTTTTTAACCGACGAGATCCACAGAGCCGGAGCTCTGAACCAGCAATCTGGGTTCTTGTGACAGTGAGCAAAGAACTGCAAACACCAAAATGTAAGCTTAAAACAAGGTTGATTGAAATTTCCAGTAATACTGTCTCAGAGGGTGTGCAGGCTGATTTCTGAGAAGTGACGTCAGCACCTGGTTACAGAGCTCAAGGTGCTTCTGTGGGGTGTGAGAAGGAGCTGAGGTTTGGGCTGTCTGAGTAACAGGCTTATGTCATTTGGCAGCTTATGGTGACACAGCTAAAATTAAACTGTGCGTATTTTTACCCATAATTCATTAAGAAAAGCCCGATGTGGGGGGGGGGGGCACATGTAAATGTTATTACAGTTTTAGATCACTGGGCACATGCTGCTCTAGGGATTTCCACCTGTGCCCTGGTTTCCCCTTCCACAGGACATGCCGGCCACAGGTTTTAATTCAAACTCCGTCCCTCATGGTGGAGTTAGGGCGGGCTCGGGGCTGAACTTAGGTGGGCCAGGGGCTTAATGACAGCTTCTCTGTTCTCCTTTTTACCCTCTCCCAGCTGCTGATGTGTGTCTAACTACCTAACACGTCTATGTGGTGTGTTTTTTTGTGTGCGGGTGGTGTGCATGGCGTGTGTGTCTATGTGGAGTGTTTTGTGTGTGTGGTTTGTGTGTGATTTGTGTGTCGATGTGGAGTGTTTTGTGTGTGTGTGGTGTGCGTGGTGTGTGTGCCTATGTGTTGTGTTGTGTGTGTGTGGTTTGTGCGTGATTTGTGTTGATGTGGAGTGTTTTGTGTGTGTGGTGTGCGTGGTGTGTGTGTCTATGTGGCCTGTTGTGTGTGGTTTGTGCGTGATTTGTGCATGTGGCGTGTTGCGTGTATGTATGTGTGCGTGGTTTGTGTGTCTATGTGGAGTGTGGGTGTGGTATGCATGGTGTGTATGTGGTGTGTTGTGGGTATGTATGCGTGTGTGTGGTTTGTGCATAGTGTGCATGGTTTGTGTGTCTATGAGGTGTGTGTGTGGTTTGTGTGTGGTGTATCTATGTGGCATCTTGTATGTGTGTGGTGTGTGTGGTGTGTGTCTCTATGTGACGTGTTTTGTGTGTGTGGTGTGATGGTGTGTCTATGTGGCGTGGTGTATCTGTGTATCTGTGTGTATGTCTGTGGAGTGTTGTATGTGTGTGTGGTTTGTGCATGCTGTGTGTCTGTGTAGTATGTATCTGTGTGTGTGTCCATATGGACTGTTGTGTGTACCTGTGTATCTGTGTGTGTGCCTATGTGAAGTGGTATGTATCTGTGTGTGTGTCTTATGTGGAGTGGTGTGTATCTATGTGTGTGTCTATGTGGAGTGTTGTGTGTGTGTCTATGTGGAGTGTGTGTGGGTGTCCATATGGAGTGTTATGTGTATCTCTGTGTGTGTGTGGCCATATGGAGTGTTGTGTGTATCTCTGTGTGTGCCCGCGCATGCAAGGGTTTCTCGGGCAGGGCCTGAGAGGCGCGTCCCAGGCTTGGTGCGCATCTGCCCCGGGGTCCCCACGCGGCCCGTCCCTATCACGACCTGGAAATGCTCCAGCGCCTCTTGCGTGGGCGGGACACCGGAATTTCCTAAACTTCAAGCCGGGCGCCGTCCCCTGCGCGAAACCCCCGCTCCCTGCGAGTGGAAGCCGCCGCCTCGCCCGCTGTGGGTGCCCCGCGGCTCCCTGCCGCCCCCGCCCCCGCCCCCGCCCCCGCCTCCGCCCCCGCCTCCGCCTCTCCCGCAGGCGCGCGCTTACCCAGCACCCAGCGCTCCCTGCACCCGGGCGGTGCTCAGGATGAAGCCCGACCGCCCCAGACCCTCTCGGGCCCTACCCCGCGACAGTGTCCCGTGCCAGGGCGACCTCCCCGGGGTCCCCCACAGAGCCATGGGAGAGGACCCCCGGGTTCGCCCTGGGGCAGGAGCCTGGGAGAGGGCCGGGCTCGAGGTGGAGGTGGGGGGCGGGGCGGGGTGTCTCAGGCTCTGCCCCGCCCCTCCTGCCTCAGCCACGCCCCTCCTGCCTCAGCCACGCCCCTCCTGCCTCAGCCACGCCCCTCCTGCCTCAGCCACGCCCCTCCTGCCTCAGCCACGCCCATCCCCCCTGCATGTCTCCACCCCCCATGTCTCCGCCCCGCCCCAGCCCCGCCCCTCCTGTCCCCGCCCCGCCCCCCGTCCTGGGCCCTTTGCAGTCCTAGGTCGTTTGGGAGCCGCCGCTGACGCCGCCGACCAGAGCCTTCCTCTCGGCCCCTGCACCCTTCGAACTCCCGGGGCGGGCACGGAGCTCTCGACAGCCGCGTCCCCCGCTCCCCGCCGGCTCCAGAGCGAGGCCTTCTGCGGGCAGCGGGCACTGGGCTTGGTCCAGAACCTCAGAGGCGGCCGGGGCCGAGATGGAGGGAAACCTGGGAGCGGGCGGCCGCGCGCTCTGCTGGGTCTGGGCTCGGCCGCGCGCCCTCCGGCCTCCTTCCCCGACTCGGAAGTCGCCCCCGGACCCGGAGCGGCCTCTGTGGTTCCGACTGGTCCAGGACGGTGAGACTCCTCTCTCCCCAGCTTTCCTTCCAGTGCGGGAAACGGAAGGAGGACTTTTTCTGGAAAATCAGTGTCTGCGCTTCCCACCGGGCGGGTTGGACCTGAAGACACGTTCGTCCCGCGGAGAATACGCGACACCGTGACCGACACGCGGCAGTCCTGCCTTAGAAGCGCGGCCGGGCCGGCGCGGGACCCGCAGCCTGGGGACCTTCCTCGCGCCCCAGAGAGGTCTGGGTGGAACGGGAAAATTAAAAAAACAAAAAAACAAAAAAAACCGGAAAGGCAAGAAAGGAAGAAGTCCGCTGGAGAACTCCGTGCGAAGGCCCCACTCATACGCGTCCCCGGCCTCAAGGGGAGACGAGGAAGAGAGCGGCCCAACCTGGGCCTGGGAGTATCGTGACCCGTGTGTTTAAAGAACTAAAACGTGGCGTTAAAAATAAGTGGACGGGACACCATCAGAACTGTTTTTTTTTTGTGTTTTTAGATGGAGTCTCACTCTGTCGCCAGGCTGGAGTGCAATGGCGCGATCTGGGCTCACTGCAACCTCCACCTCCTGGGTTCAAGCGATTCTCCTGCCTCAGCCTCCTGCACCCTCCTGTGTAGCTGGGATTACAGGCACATGCCACCATGGCTGCCTAATTTTTGTATTTTTAGCAGAGATGGGGTTTCACCATGTTGGCCAGGCTGGTCCCGAACTGCTGATCTCAGTTGATCCACCCGCCACAGCCTCCCAAAGTTGGAATTAAAGGTGTGAGCCACCGCACCCTGCCACACTGTCAGAACTGAGGAGGCAGATATGAGAAACATCTTAGGAATAAAAAAGAATAAATGAATTTGAAAAGAATGAATAGGCTAAGCAGCAAATTAGATGCAAATACATATAAAATTAGCGAACTGGAAGATATATTTGAAGAAGTCACCCAGAGTGCAACACAGACAAAGGGTGAAAAATAAGTTCTCTTTAGTGGTTAGCATTGTGATGGAGTAAAAAGGCCCCACGTGGCCTAACTGGGGCTCTAGGAGGAAAAAAAGTGGATTAAATGGGCCAAGGTAATAGGGAAGAGATGTGAATGGAAAGGCACCATTTCTCAGACTCTGAAGCTTCAGAGAATCTAAGCAGAGTGTGTTTGAAGAAAACCACATCTGGACACACCTGTTGTAACTGGAGATTCTCAAAGACAAAGATTATAAAAGCAACTGGAGAGAAGAATGAGTAACTGTTGAACAGCGCTGAAACCAACACCTAAAGAGCAATAGGGGAAGCCGTGAGAAGCAGAGCTGTCAAATGCCTGGGAGGAAACAGCTTTCAACAAGAACTGTTCATCCCATGATATACCTTTCAAGAATGAGAGTAAAACAAAAGCATTTGTAGTTAAACAAAAACTAAGACTTCCACTTTGAGCCACAACAGAATAACTGGTCCAGATTTACTTTCTCACCTTAAACAACTAGAAAGCAGGACAAAATATATGCAAAAATGTCTTTTGAGACATGGGACAGCGGTCAGAATTGGGCAGCGGTTACTGAGAGAGGAGAAACTAATGAGGAGAGACCTTCCAGCCACTGGCTACTGTCTGGAGAGGAGCTCCAGGCCAGAGCCTGAGAGGGGGTACCCAGATAAGGCGGGGTCTTGCTGAGGCAGAGACTGAGTTATAAGTTGGGGGAAGCCAAGGCAACCAGAATTTTCAGGGCTGAGTACAAGAGAAGAGGGAGCTACAGAGAGAGAAAGAGATGGGGAAGGAGAGAAAGAGATGGGGGAGGAGAGAAAGAGATGGGGTGAGAGAAGGCAAGAGGGAGACCCACCCAGAGAACTGTGGCTGAGCACTGATCTACGCATGCCTATGAAGAAATTACCTGAGGGGAAAAGAACCACTAGAAAGGAGGAGGCAGAACATCCGGAGGATCTCGAACAGGGCTGGGATTGTTCGTGTTCCCACAAGCCAGAGTGGAAAGACCTCCTAATTCAAAGGGCATCGTGGAGGCTGCAGCAGGATAGTGTGTCAGCAATGGGGCCAGATTAGCCCCAGGCTGAAGGACCCACACTAACGAGGCTTCTAAGTAATCCTAAAAAGGATTCCAACACAACCCAAGAATATTCAAAGTAATACCAAAAATTCAGCACCCACCCATGTACCTTTCACAATGTCTATACCATTCAATCAAAAACTATCACACATAGAAGCAGGAAAATATGATTCATACCCAGGGTCAAAATCCATCAGTAGAAACAGACCCAGAGAAGACAAATACAATGGGATTTGTATACAAGAACACTGGGGCAGTGCTAACTAGATTTCATATGCTCAGAAAGGTAGAAGAAGGCATGGGCGTGATGAAGAGGTTCTTTTTCAATGAACATAAAACAATTGACAACATTCCTTAACAGCATATAAAATAGTGGTACATCTTAAAAGTGGTGCTACCTTAAATTTTTGGTGAAATGTGGTAACAGCATCTATTACAACCTGCCTAGTGTTTATCCCCCTTGGAATGTAACCATTACTTAAATTTATTTATCATTTTAGAATGAAGTTGGGAGCAAGAGGGAGTGGACTCTCATTCACTGACTTACTCATTCTGTTATCACATGTGTACTGAAAATTCAGAGTAAAACCTCAAACTGTGCAACCCAGAATTTACCAAGATGAGAATAATGAGATATATAAACCAATAACTCTATACAAAGTGCTGCAAGAGAAGATTAACATGAGATAGAAGGAGTTCAGAGGCGAGGAGAAGTCAAGGCTGGCCACATGGCAGAAGAGGAACTTTGGCTGGGCTTGGATGATGGGGCATTTGGACAAGTGAAACAGTGGAGAATTTCTGTGAGGGACCTGGGCCTCCACCAGCCCTTTGTATGAATTAGAAAAGGACTTTTTCTCTGTTGCCCAACACTGCAGGTGCACTACTTGGGAAGTGAACAGCACCTTTGAAATGAGGTGCTACTGAAACAGAAGCCTAAAACTGGGGGAAATCATCTTAGGGATGGAAGTGTGGGCTAAGAGACCTCAACGAGACTGATAGTAAAGTCTCAAAGGTCAGCGAGGGAACATATGGAAAGATGGAAAAGAGCGACTGCTGTCATGTAACAGCAGATAAGTTAGTTAAAATATCCTTTGGGGAAACCAGGACACCAAAAAATATACTACATGAGCTTGTGGGTTTGACTAAAGAGACTTTGAGGCAGACTGTCATAATTGGCAACTGCTTTCTTTTAGCTGTGTGTAATATAGATAAAATAATGAAGGAATGTCCCATTTTTGAGCAAAATTTAAAGAAAATATAAAGGTGTCAGGACTTGGCTGGGTTTCTCTAAGCAGTTTCTCATATGCATCTTTCAGACAAAGAAATATTCTCACAGTAAGAAAATGCTGCGTGGCAGAGATGGAACTCAGTGTGTTTGAAGTCAACTATGGCTGTGGGGTAAAGTTCAGATTAAAAGTGTGGATTTCATACCTTTTATTGAGACTTGAGAAAGATTTAAGGCATGACTCATTTACTCTTTCAGTGAGACTGAGAGACTTGTGATGATATCTTTGTCTAATGGAGTGAGACCCCCTTAAGATTTGTAGGAAATCCACCAAGTTTTTAAGAGAATTGTATTGGTGGAGGCACTGTCAGCTCTGAATAAAGGGGACAATTCAAAATTAGAAGAAGTCTCTGGGACATCCATCTTCTATGTCCAGGAAGCTGACTAAGAGAGGTAATCAGATGAAAATATGGACCCTTTTTCAGGGGAAAGGAAGGGTGACTCAGAGGGTGGAGTCAAGAGCATGGAGGGAGAGGCAAGAGCATAGAACAAACACTCAGCTCTAATTAAGGTACACTTCCTACCTCTAGAGCAGGGGAATTGGTGCCCTGCAGCTGGATTTTAGCTGTGTGGTCCTTGACTGCTAATGTGCCGCCAGCTTTCTGACTTTTCAGTCAGAAAGACCGATCCTGGTTTCTTTCCTCCCCATTGTATTAAAATGTTGGGTGTGTGGAAGAGGGAATTTGACCCCTTTAGTTTGCAGGTCTTCAGGCTGGGAGGAATTGCGCTTGAGTAAATGCATCTTAGGAATACACTGGGGGTACTTTACAGACCTGACATAGATGATGAGACCCTGGACTTTGTGCTGATGCCATAATGGGCTGGGATGTTGGAGGCCTTGGTGAAGGAGGTGTGTATTTTGCATATGCAAAGGACAGGAATGGCTGTAGCCAAAGAGTAGACCATGCCATTATGTTCTTTTTCTTTTTGTTTGTTTGTTTTGAGACGGAGTTTCGCTGTTGTTGCCCAGGCTGGAGTGCAATGGCATGATCTTAGCTCACTGCAATCTCTGCCTCCTGGGTTCAAGCGATTCTCCTGCCTCAGCCTCTGTAGTAGCTGGGATTACAGGCGTGCACCACCATGTCCAGCTAATTTTGTATTTTTAGTAGAGACAGGGTTTCTCCATGTTGCTCAGCTGGTCTCGAATTCCTGACCTCAGGTGATCCACCCACCTGGGCCTCCCGAAGTGCTGGGATTACAGGTGTGAGCCACCATGCCTGGCTGACATTATGTTATTTTTCTAAGGTGGCCACAGAAATGGTTTTCCATCCCACATGTTCTTCTTCAACGTGAACTTGCTACATCCTCAAGAGATGGGTCTATTTCTTGACACTCTTACACAGTCAAATGAGGCAAAGTAGAAAATTCATTCATTCTTAGCCTAAGATAAGCATGCAGAGGAAGAGACATTAATGAATTCATGCAGCATGAAATTTTCCCAGTGGGGGAATAAAAAAGATACATTATTAGAACAAATAGAATTATAAAATGATGTAAGTGGCTATATCTTTTTAGGACACTCTTCAATAAAATCAAGCTGTTTAGCATTATTGCATTTTAACTACATTCCATTTTTCTGACATAATCAAAAAAGCTTAACAATTAATTTGGTATATTTTGAAGTCTGTCCTTAAAATATTTGCAGTCCCCTCAGGCTAGATCATGGGCTTCCTGGCACTCCACTCCAGCAACAGTGTACTATGGTCCTCATCACCTGGTGTACTTACCGTCATGACCACCCAGAGGTAAAAGGGAGCTGCAGCCCATGGCTGGCCAGGACCCTGGGTTTTCAGAGATCCCTGCTATGTTAATATGCTGTCCACTTGTTTGCTCAACTGCCTCACTTCAGGCTCAACATCTCTAGAAAAACAGATATTAGGGAAGTCCCTGGCCCAGTTGCAGGGCCGGCGCACTTCAGCAGCCCCAAGTGTAAGCTGCACAGGCGAGCTGAAAGCCAGGTCCTCAACGCAGTGCCCCTCGTCTCCCCCAAGCCTGGCACCCCAAGGCCCATTTTTGTATCAGTGTGTCCCAGCCCTGGCTTTCATCTCACAAGGATAACAGCAAATAGCTTAAAGGAAATAAAGAAAACGTGAGTTGAAAGGGCACGGTACATCCTAGGCAAAAGGTGCATCATGAGCAAAAATGACATATGGACCGAGGGTGCGCTGGAGATGGCTCACACCAGCCCTTAGAGCTGGCTGTTAAATTATCAAGAATAGTGTGAGCCAGTTGTTAATCCCAGCCATTATCATACATCAAATTAACAAATTTACAACCAAATCAATTATATCAAAAACAAAGTTAATAGATACTCCACACTCATTTCTTCCTAATTATTTTTAACCTGTTTTGCTACTGTTTATGCCCTGGAGGCTGCTTATGACAACTGTACCTGTATGATGGAGTTGCTACACAAAGGTGGCTACTGTGTATCTCTTTCCAACTCTGCATTCAGTGACATTTGGTAGCTGGAAATCCACCACAGTGGGAGTTTTACCAGAAACTGGCAAATGCTACAATCAGGGCTTTCCCCGAAGAAAGCTGGTTGGTAAACATTTGCCTGCACGCCACAGATAAAGAACTATGAGCTCTTCATAGCAGGTTGCATACCAAGGAGAGTACAAGAGGCCACCTCAGAACTCCCACTGAGTGCTCTTGTGGAGAAGGAGACAGAGCAAGGTCTACACAGTTAGGGTGGAAATGGGCTCTGGGAGTTTTATACCCATCCAAGTTCTCGCTCACATGTGGAGGACAGCAGGTAACGTGCTGACACTGAAGGACAACAGCCCAAGTACATCCAGGTTTGTAGTGGTATGGCCAAAAAGGACACTCCTTTCATGAAGGCATCCCATGACGCCTTTGTGGAAGGGACCCCCAACCCACGGGCCACAGACCAGTACCAGTCTGTGGCCTGTTAGGAACGGGCCTGCACAGCAGCAAGTGAGTGGTGGGCCAGCGAGCTTGACCACCTGATCTACACCTCCTGTCCAATCTGCGGTGGCATTACATTCTCAGGAGCACAAACCCTATGTCAATTGCACATTCAAAGGTTCTAGGTTGTGCACTCCTTATGAGAATCTAATGCCTGATGATCTGAGATGGAACAGTTTTGTCCTGAAATCCTGAAACCATAGCCCCCTGCCACCCCTCATCTGTGGAAAAATTGTCTTCCATGAGACTGGTTCCTAGTGCCAAAAAGTTTGGGGACCACTGCTTTATAGTACCTAAAATTATATTGTATGTTTTTGTTGACAGAGTTTTCTAGAGGGATCTGCAAGAAGCTGTTACAATTTATTGCATGGGGAGGGAAGCTCAGGGTGGTTAGAATTCTTTACTTCTCCTGTGTTGATTGCACCTTCTACATTGTATGTATGTACCTTCAATATTTTATAAATGTGTGTTTTTTAGAAGAGATATGCTGATATAGGACACAGAAAGATTTAAAATAAAATGAAAGAAAAGATATATTAAACCAATATTACCCATTAGAAAGCTGCTGAATTGCTATGACTGTCCCATGAAATAGACTTAAAGGCAAAAAGCATCATGAACGTTAAAGAAAATAAGAAGAATGACTCACCAGCAGGACAAAAACTGTGATGGACAAAAACTGTGGACATGAGGAATGACTGTGATGGAGAAGAACAAGAACTGTGATGAACCCATATGCACCTAAGAACATGGCCTCCAAACACAGAAAGCAAACACTAATGGAACTGTGAGTCCACAATCTCAAGAAATTGTGTATGTCTCTTTCAATGACAAGACAATAACAACAAAAAATTAGGATACAAAAGAATGAGTTGAGTCTGTTCATATTAATTTGAAAAGATCTCTTCAACATATTATTTATTCAATATGCCAAGATGCAGAGCAGTATCGCATAGTGTAATCTCATTGAAGTGTTAAAAGTATACATGTGCACAGGTGTGCACACAGGCATGCACGCACACACACACATGCCCTTTGGTTCTGCACGTACATGTTCTGCAAGGTTCCAGTGGGGAATGGAAGCAGAGTTTGTAGGGATGGGGAAAGAGAAACTTCTTGTATCTCAAATTTTACTTTGCTTATGTTTAAATTTTGTCATGCACACTTATTAGTATTATACCTTTTTTAAAAAAAAGAATGAAAAGAAAAAAAAAGTCAGTTTAAAAAATCTGATTAACTGTCCCTGCAAAAGGCATTCATCTGGTTTCCCAAGTGCTGTCAAGTCAAATTGGTGACAGAAATAATCGCCCCAGTCTATTTTCAATGGAGAGAAGGAACACAGTTTTTGAACACTGGTCTATTTATTTTGAAAACTGAAATGTGTACCAATATATGACAAATCTTCCAGGGGGGAGAAGTTTGTGTGAATTCTCTACCAATTCCATTCAAAAACCTCTTTATCTCTGATAATTTTCACAGCCTGGTCTTATCTTTCCAAGTTTGGTGGTGTGAGTTAAGATAAAGGGATCCTTAGACCCTATTGTTGTCAATGGAACTGGTGCACACCACCCCTGCTTGCAGTGACTCACACAGAGTTGCCCCACCTCAGGGTACAGAGACTCACGCCATCTTGGTTTTAGAAAGGAGGCACCTGCCCTTGTTACCAGGTACCTTCTCTGAGGGCCATGACTCCTTCCCAGAGCCACACCCACCATACTCTCCAGAAAAATACCAGGGGTTTACCAAAGACTGTGCAGAGTCAGAAGCCTTGGTTACCTCATGTCTGTGCAGAGTACCCAGGAGGCCCTCGGGGCCCCTCCTGCTTGCTCTGTACGAGGTCACTGTCCTTCCCAGGGGCTCCTATTGTCCCTAATCACATAATGTTGACCCCTAAAGTAGCTGAGGGACTTGCTCAGTTAAAAAGGCTGGGCTGGGCCAGGTGCGGTGGCTCATGCCTGTAATCCCAGCACTTTGGGAGGCCGAGGCAGGCAGATCACGAGGTCAGGAGATCAAGACCATGGCGAAACCCCGTCTCTACTAAAAATAGAAAAAATTAGCCGGGTGCGGTGGTGGGCACCTGTAGTCCCACCTACTCGGGAGGCTGAGGCAGGAGAATGGCATGAACCTGGGAGGCAGAGCCTGCAGTGAGCCGAGATCGAGCCACTGCACTCCAGCCTGGGCAACAGAGCGAGACTCTGTCTCCAAAAAAAAAAAAAAAAAAAAAAACGGCTGGGCTGGGCTGACAGTCCCCTTCCAAAGGGGCACTGTCCACTCCCCACTCCCAAGAGGGGCACGGGTGTGAGTGGCCACCGGCCCATAGCAATTCTGAAATCCGTCTGGGCGCAGGCTGCCGGTGATCACCCCAGAGGCCCTGTCAGTGGCTTTGCTGTGCCAGAAAGGCCTCCTTCTCACTTGCTTGTCTGGTGTCCCCCCAACCCTGGGCTCCCTCTCCCCGCATGGAAGCCCACCTCCCCAGGCCTCTCCGTGAGCCTGGGCTCCACCCAGTAGGGGGGTCTCGGGTAGATGGACTTCCTGCGTGGCAGGAGCTTCTAGACAGCAGGAAGGGGCGGCCATAAGCCAGTTCCCAAGGACAGGTGGCTCTGGTGCAGGCTGCCCGTCAGCCCAGCCGTGGGGCACACCGGACTCGGGGCCACGTTATGGGATGAGGGCTATGGCAGCTATCTCTGGGGAACACACTGGCCACAGTGAATCATGTGCTGGCACGTAGGGTGCACTCACCCTACTCAAAGCCCCGGTGCCGCATCCCCCAGAATATCGCTCCCAGTTCATGATCTCGTCATCCACATGGAGTCCAGGTGAGGCTGAGGCTTCACAGGTGTGGATCCCCCTAGTCTACAATGGGACAGAATAGCTGCAAATAGCACTCCCCACTCCCAAGAGGGGCACGGGTGCGAGTGGCCACCGGCCCGTAGCAATTCTGAAATCCGTCTGGGTGCAGACCGCCGGTGATCACCCCAGAGGCCCGGTCAGTGGCTTTGCTGTGCCAGAAAGACAGTGCAGGTCCAACGCCCACCTCGTGTTGACCCTGCTCACCCAAGGCCTTCTCTGAGCCCACATTGAAATCCAAGCAGGCGTCTGACGAGGAAGGTGAGAATTCGTCACTGCCTTCCCTTCATGTCTGCTGCAGTTCACACCTGGCTTCGCCCTCACTGAATGGTGTGGGGCACGGTCCTGTCTCCGACAGAGATTCCCACTGGGATTGCTGCGTCACCTCCTCCTGGCTCGTCCCCACCCTCCCAGCGCTGCTGGGCCTCCTGCCCCGTCCTTGCCGTCTGGGATTTGTCCCCTGCCAGGCGTGCGTTCCTGGGGCGGCATCCTGCCCTTCTCATCCTGCAGTCACAGTTGCAGGGCGGCTAAAGCACCTGGAATGGGGTGGAGACCGTGACTAGCTCCTCCTGCGCCACGTGGGGAGTCTGGCAGGGATATGACTGCCATCCGGAAAGCCTCGGGCATGTGTGGCCCTGAGACTGGTCCTCACCAGCAGCACTTGGCAGGAGAGACGCAGGCCACTCCGCTTTCAGAGGCTTTTAGAGGCAGCTGTGTCTCCGTCAGGCTCAGAAGACAGCAGGGCTCAGCCACCAGCTAGCCAGGGACCCCATCTGGGACCCCATAACCACTGTTATGCTTGAGCCGTTTTGTACCTTGGGGCCTGTTTTTCACACACCCAGCCTGCCCTGGCAGCACAGAGGACCTCCGAGAATGTGTGTGGAACGAATGAGCGAATGTGGAAGCTGGCGGCCGGCACTGGGCACGTGTCTGTTGCAGCTGAAGCCCAGCCTCACATTCCAACTGCCCCCCCTCAATGGCCAGATGCCCAACAAGGAGGGTACAGCTGGCACCAGAGGTCTTGGGCCTGTGCAGGAACCTGAAGAAAGTTCTGGAACAGGGCTGCTGGCTTTGCATGCTGTCATACCCACTGTTCATGCACCTCGACTCTCCATTCAGTGCTGGCATCTCCAGGCAGAACCTCGCAGTGTGCAGGGCTTCCACTGTGCCTTCCCCGTCCCCGCCACCAGGAAGGTCTCCTTGGCTCCCATGGAAATGAAGCAGTGGCCAGAGTTTGCATGAGGCCAAAGGTCAAGTGGCTGAAGTTGCTCACTGGGAAGGACGTCAGAGGCAAGTGCACTGGCATCCCAGGGGCACCGACATCCCAGAGGCATCTGACATCCCAGGGGCACCCCCATCCCAGGGGCACCCGCATCCCAGGGCCGCCTGCATCCTAGGGGCACCTCCATCCCAGGGGCACCCGCATCCCAGGGGCACCCGCATCCCAGGGGCACCCCCATCCCAGGTGTACCCGCATCCCAGGGGCACCCGCATCCCAGGGGCACCCATATCCCAGGGGCACCCCCATCCCAGGGGCACCCGCATCCCAGGGGCACCCACATCCCAGGGGCACCCCTATCCCAGGGGCACCCGCATCCCAGGGGCACCCGCATCCCAGGGGTGCTGTGCACAAGAGGTGACCCTCCCCTCCCCTGGAAGCACTCCTCTCCAGGAACTGCAGGCCAGGGTGGAGGGAACCCTGTCTGGACTGGGAGCGGGGCGGGGGGAACCCTGTCTGGATTGGGAGCGGGGCGGGGGGATCCCTGTCTGGATTGGGAGCGGGGGTGGGGGGAACCCTGTCAGGGCAGGGAGGGACCAGGGCTGGGAATGCACATCGTGGCAGCCGGAGCCCTGATTCGAGTGGAGTTTGGCAGAGACACCCTGAAGACGCAGCACTTGAGTGCAGAGCTCCAGGCTGAGTGGGAGGGATGTAGGTGCAGGGTGGTGATCGGACATCCAGCCAGTGCCAGGGAAAAGTCCCATCAAAGCGACAGACTCTTTGTACAAACTGGCTCAGGGCCAGCTCAAGTTGAAGGACAAACAAGAGGTGAGCCCCAGGCTGCCCAGGCAGGCGGGTCTGATGCAGAGCTCGCGGGTGTCTGGCATCCAGGCACTCAGGCCAGAACCTGCAGCAGGTTCAGAGAGAGACAGCTGCGACGCGTCCTCACACCTCCACCAGGAAATCGATTCTGGGGTTCGGAAAGGAGGAGTGGGCCTGGGACAGCTGCCCACACAGGAGCCCCCGTGGCTAAGGACGGGCCAGAGTCACACAGCGAGGACACTCACCCACCTCTGCCTGCTGGCCTCGCTGCCTGCCTGGGGCGCGTGCAGGCCCCGAGTGGAGACCACACCAGCCCCAGTCCCCAGGCCCCTCCCAGGCTCCCTGAAGGGCAGTGAAGGCTCAAGAACCTTCCAGGCCATGCCAAACCTTCTTCCCCACCTTGGGTGTGAGACCACGCACCTTCCCCAAAAGCTGATGCAGACATCACGGTCACCACTCACATGACCCCAAGTGCAGACTTGGTCACTGTCACCACTCACCTGACCCTGGGGAGTCCAAGCACGTGCAAAGCTCACCTTCAGCCCCGTGGCGGGGCCTGGCTGTGCCCTAGCTCCAGGCATCCAGGGTCACGTGGGCAGGATCTGAGGATCAGATCAGCAACCCTCCACCCACCTGCCACGGGACTGTGCACTGGCCAGCTCTTGAGGCCCTTTCCTAAGCCGGGACGCACCCCACGCAGCCCACCCGGGCCCCCTGAGCAGGTGGATTGTCCTGCCTCTCCTGCCTGTAACCCGGTGGTCCTCCTGCCCTGGTTCTCACCACCGGAGTTGCCAAGCTCCTCCAGGTCCTTCAGAGGCCCCCAGTCGCCACCTCCCTAGTCACCCCCAGCCTCCCCCAGGCCAACTCAGGGCCCACAACACTGTTGTAATTACCTTTAAATCATAAGAAAAGAAAAAAGAAATTTTAGATGAAATGAAATGTTTTCATATATAATATTAGCACATTTGGGCTTCTTATCAACACAGACGTAAAACAGGATTTTTGATGTTTTGTGGAGGGAGGGCCCACGGAGGCAGAGTGCTTGCCCCACGGCATCTTGTGTCCTGGCCGTTGGGCCACATGGCTTCCCAGCTGGGCAGGACCCTCACCCTCTAACTCCTGGGGCTCACAGCCTTGGCAACTGTGAAACCTCATGGGTCCAGTTGAGCGTCTGGATTCTTGTTGAACGGAGTTCAGGGACTTTCTGATTCCGTGAAATCTTGCGGATCCGGCACAGCTGTCCTCTTCTTCCTGCCGAAAAGTGCCAATCACTCCCTGGTGTGGTGGAGCTGCCAGCCAGCTGGGTGGCTTGTGGCCCAGAGCCAGCAGCACTAAACAGAGCCCCCCACCCTGGGAGTGCCTGGGGGGCTAGTGAGGAGGCGTCCTCAGGGGTGTCTGCACAGCTGAAGCCCCTCCAAGGAGTGCCCAGGCAGTGCCACGTGGTCCAGAGAGATTTAACCCCTGGGCCGGAAGCCATAGGAGGCAGGCAAGCACTGCTTCCTGTGGGGTGAGGGCTGCTCGCCCAGACCACTGCAGCCACTGGCAGGAAGGCACGGGCTGCCCTGTGTCAGGGGTGGGATGGCGCATGGGCCCGGGTCGCTCTGACGGGTCCTCCTCACCATGAGAAGGGATGGCATCGTGTGTTCAGAGGCATGAATCAGTGTCAGGCATTGCTTGGTGCCGTGGCACACTTTCCTGTACAGCCCGAGGCTGTCTGGGGAGAGGTGGGAACTGACCTTTCGTCTCTCTCTGCAGCATCGCCTGCCACGGGCAGCTCCCCAGACGCCACCTCTTATTCCCGGCCCCTGGCCCTGCCCCAGGGGGAACTCAAGGGTTGTCTCACCCTCAAAATCAGCCTGTAGGTTAATGGCCCCGAAGACCCATGGAAACCAGGAGCATACCCCATACCCCAGGCAGCTTCAGCCTCATTTTGGAGGTTCCAGCTGAGCTGAGCCAGCAGCTGAACAAGCCCACAGGCCCCGCAGTGTCCTTCCCAGGTGGTTCCGGGGGGCGCGCCTTTCCCTGGCAGGGACCGGGGGCTGGGTGGGGCAGAAGGACAGCCAGTGTCTCTGAAGAAGGAGAGAAGACTTTTATTGTCAACGAGAGGAAGACGGAAACAAAGGACAAAAAACAGATGTTATTGGTGAAAGCTTGGGGGATTCAGCCAACTTCTATTTCTAACAAATGAAGGACAAGAAAAGGCTTAATCAGCTAATGGAATACAGGCTGGGCCGCTAACGCGGTGTGAGGGGCCAGGGAGATGGCGTCCATGTTTGAAATATAAATCAGCTGTGAAGGCGCCAGTCTGCCAGGGAGAAACCAAGCCATGACCCCAGAGCTGCTCACAGCACTGGCCCTGCAGGCAGGGGAATGAGCTGGGCCAGGGTGCCACGTGAGGGGGCAAGGGGGCAGGGCAGGGAGCTTCATCCCAGAGTCCTCCTGCATCTGCAGCTCACGCAGCTGTAGACAAGGGCAGGACGAGCAGGGGCGCCGGGCAGGGGCCTCCAGGAGGCACTGGGAGAAGGCCCGGGGGCCGGGGTGGAGCCTGAAAGGTCCTCCTGGGGATGGATGCTGCAAGGGCCAAGTCTGTTGGCGGCAGATTCACTGATGTCTGCCCATCTAGCTGTGGTGCATTCGAAGCCCTCTCAGCAGCAAGAAGACCACCATCCCCACATCAGGAACAGAAACCCACCTGCAGGAGGGAAGTGAAGAATCCCACCGAGGGAAGCGAAGAATCCTTCTGGGGCCCGTCCAGCAGCAGGTGGGGAACTGGTGGGAAAGGAGCTTCGTGGGGAAACAGCCCGGCCTGCTCTGGGTGGTGGGTGCCCCTGTGCATGAAGTTATCAGAACCCAGAAGTAGACACCTGGTTTGTGCATTTTAGTAGAAGCTAATTAACCTCAACTACCCACATGTACATAAAATTCTCGGAACCAAATTTCCATCCTGTTGTCTCTGGAGGCAAATCCAAGAGCCCCCTCCGCGGCCCCCGGGCACTGCTTACGCACCACGCCCCCACCGGAGGGCACAGGTGAGCTCCTGTGCCCAGCTAAGTGGACGTGGGAAGTACTCATCCAGCAAAGGCGGTGGCTGCCCGTCTGCAGTGCCCGTCTGCCCGTCTGCACGGGGCCAGCCGGGACACACGGGGCAGGGCCTCTCCCACCCGCTGGGGGGGTGCTGCTTTCTGGAGCGGGTCACGCTTTGGGGCCACCTTGAGAATGCGGGGGTTCTTTGTTCCCTAAGGAGACAGGAGGGACCCAGTGATGCACACTGTACGCTGCTTCGTGGGGCTGGGTCATCCTCAGAAGTGCTTATGGTCAAGCAGGTGTTTTCCGCACAGAATGTCCACCAACCTACAGAAACCCAGAGGGCTTTTAAATTATTCTTATAATTTTTAATGAGGTAGGAGCTAAAACAGAAAAACCTGAACCACCAACAACCAGAAAGTCATCACCAGAGGCAGGAGCTGGGCTGACTCCTCATCCTGCGGGCATCAAGTGGTCCAGCCAGGCACTCCAGGGGAGACTGCGTGGTGGGGGTTGTGTGGAAGACACTCTTGTCATGCTGGGGCAGGGCCTCCACCCCCTTCCTGCCAGCCCTGTGGCCCTGCAACTCTCCAAACAGTGCCCACTGCCTCTGCCTGGGGATGGGGCCCTTGTCGGTGTTCTCTGCCCCAGGATGGGGGGCACTGCCCGATACTTGGCTGCTCACTGAAGTGGGGGTGGGGCTGGGCGCCTGCGCACCCCTGGGGAGCACAGAGGTCAGGGAGGTCCTCCCGGCCCACACAGCCGCAGCCGGCTGGCCACCCACAGCCCCGGGTCCAAGAACGGCGCCAAGTCCTCCTCAGGCCCTGGTCCCCATAAGAAGCGCTGGGCAGTTAGTGGATTTCCCCCACTCTCGGGAAAAAGGATGGAATCTAAAACTTGGGACTGTTCACCACTCTCTCAGGAGGGCACGGCAGGGAGTCTGCAGCTTCCCGCCAAGATCAGTTTAACATTGTGAAAAAGAAGCACGTAAGCCTTGAAACTTGGAGCCAAGACAGAAAAACAGGCCCCAACCGATGGCCTCCTGTGCGGCCAGGGGTGACATCCCACAGCCCCAGGGCTCACCGAGGTCAGAACCACCTGATAGAGCCGACCCCTCCCCACACATGGGCAGTCCGAGGCCCTGGACGTGAGCAGAGGGGCCGTGAGAGCCGGGCCGGGGTGGGGCAGGCTGCTCAGGGCAGGGAGTGAGGCCCAGGACACAGCCCTGGGAAGAATGGAGTCCGGAGGGGGAGGAGGGTGGCCGGAGCGCCCACTGGAACACCCACCGCCTCTTTGGCTTCGTCGTCCTGCCAGGGCGCAGGTGTGGGGCGTCTCTCCCAGGTGGTCGGCGCGGCCGCCAGTCTGGCCTGTTAGCACGGGTGGCTCTGCAGGGGGAGATGCGGCCAGCGAGGAGAGCCCGGCAGAGCCTGAGAAACTGAAACGCAGGGTGTGCGGCCGCTGCTGGCCTTTACACTGTGGGAACAAGCGAAATGGAAAAACATTGAAAGGCAGAGAATAAACCACCACGAGGCCATTCGAAGGCCCCTCAGCCCAGCAGGTGGAAGGCGGTCCCACCTAAAACTTCTGGGCTGTGACAAACAGAATGGGCGAGGGCCGGAAGCCTCAGCATCCACCACAATGAAGCAAAAAGCCATGAAAAGAAGTGAGTGAGATAAAAAGCAAGGGCTACAGCTGAGTTCCAGAGAAATGCAGGTCACAAGGCCAGGAGGCGCTTCCTGGGAGCCAGTCACAGACCAGACCTGGAGGCCAAGGCAGAGACGTCGCACTGCACCGAGGGAGAGTGAAAGCAGCCAACATCCTTGGAGGAGACAGAGTCCCACTCAAGTAAGGGCTCTAGACATTTTTGAGGAATAAACAAAAACATTTGAATGGAAAGAAAAATAACTGAAAACATAAGTGGAAATGTTTTCCTCAGGCCTCGGAAGGATCTGTTGACGCAGATGGGGACATGCCCTGTGTTGCTTTAAGGAGTCAAAGCAAAGAAACACAGACACATGCTGGGAATGCACTTGAATCACACGGATTTTGGAAACATCCTACGTGTGTCTAATGAAGAAGAAAAAAAAAAACACAGGGAAAAAGTTTACCAAAAGAAACCAAAGCTGGCCTGTCCTCAATCCCCCACCCCCTGCCCTACCCCAGGTTGTCTCCATGTGGGAAGAAAGAAAAGCAGGACCCAGGCAAGCGGGTGAAGCTTCCCCCTCTGTAAGCCTGTTTCCTCCTCTGCAAGATGGAGCTAATTACAGCTCCTGCCCATAATGCTATTGGGAAGACGAAGCAAGTTCCTGCCCGTGGAGACCTTGGCACTACCCCAGGTACGGTCAGGCACTGTATTATTATATTGTTATCATTGGCATGTATGAGCCCACAGAAAGACAACTTTAGCAACCTGAGAGCTTGATGTCCTCTCTAGTACTAAGAATGTTCCATTTAGTGCTGGCATCAGATGGGGACTTTTATGTTTCAAGAATGCCCAACTCAAACCAGCTTAAACATGAATTTGTTGATTAATATTGACTCATAACTAGAAAGTCCGGAGGAGAGCAGGCTTCAGGTACAATGTGATCAGGGTTCCAGTAACATTTATCTACAAATCTCTGCCATGCCGTGCTCCACCCATCTGTCTTATTCTCAGGGTTGCTTCCCTCCTGGTATCAAAGTAGCTGTAGTAGCTGGGCACAGTGGCTCACGCCTATAATCCCAGCACTTTGGGAGTCTGAGGTGGGCGGATCACTTGAGGTCAGGAGTTCCAGGCCACCTGGCCAACATGGTACAACCCCGTCTCTACTAAAAATGCAAAACTTAGCTAGGTGTGGTGGCGTGTGCCTTTAATTCCAGCTACTGGGGAGGCTGAGACAGGAGAATTGCTTGAACCGGGGAGGCGGAGGTTGCAGTGAGCCGAGATCGCTCCATGGCACTCCAGCCTGGGCAACAGGGCGAGACTCTGTGTCAAAAATAAAAAAGTAACTGCAGTAGTTCCAGGCTTCATACCCACACCCCACACCAGCGACAGCACGAGCTTCTGTCCTAGACTGCCCTGATGGCTGAAGGGCCATCCCCTGGAAGCTGGGATCAGTGAGGAGGCTGTGCTGACTGGCTCAGAGCATCAGGGCACCCCTCCAGCAGGGGAGTGTGCACACCCAGCATAACGGGGAAGTCGCTGCACCCTAAGAATAGGCAGTTGGCCTGCAAACCCAGACTCCATGCAGCCCCCTCCCCAGGTAGGAACCAGGCATCTGGCTGGCCACAAGCCATCACGACTCCAGGGCTGGGCCAGGGCCTTGCCTCCTCCAGCGCCCCCACGCCAGCTTCTGTCCTTTCCACAGTGTTAAGTCATCCTCCAACACATCTCTCAGCCCAGGGTTCAAGTCTCCTCCCTCCTCTCACAGCAGTCCCTGGGGCTGCTCTGTCTGCTGTACCTAATAGCTGGCCTTTGACTTTTGCACAGCTGGACGTTCATGCTAGAGGAAACTTTTACCTGTTCTCCCTGGAAGGAAAGCTGCAGGGACCCACACAAGACCTGCAGCCTTGCTGGTGTCCTCTGCAGTTGCTTCTTTCTTTCACACGATAGAAAATAAACGGTCTCTTTTTCGTGTACTTTGTAGAAACACCGAATCAGAGTCCGAAGAGCCCCAGGATGGTAGATAGGAAGGGGACGCTTCGACCACAGGGCACGGGAGGTTGGGGCCCAGAGAGAGTAAATCATGCTGTCAGGGTCACAGGTAGCAGTTTGTAGAACCGAATCTGACCCAAAACAAAGTCCGTCAACAGACCTTTGAGCGAAGAGCGATTTCATGAGTCACAATGCACCTGCACACTCCGTTTTTTTCTAACTGGAGTGAGGAGGGGAGCGTGTGCTTTTAAAGAGAGCGTCCGTCTGGAAACGCTGCACATTCGTTTTGACAGGAACACGGCAGGCAAAACAATCTGATTAGTGACCCTCCGGGAGCCGCGATCCGATTAGGCCTCCCAGGCGCCTGTGCTGGCTGCCCCCGGATGGAGGTGGCTGGAGACAGCAGAGCGGGCGGAATCAGGTCTGGTTTATGTTGAAGACTAAGATGCGTCTCTGGGGACGCTTGCCAGTTTCTGCTTGGCCTTGGCAGCTTTGTTAACCTGGCAACTGGAGCAAGAGAGAGGCCTATTTGAAAAATTAAAGATGTGACGAAGGGATAAAAAGGTCTCCGGAAATTTCCATCTGAGTGCTGGAGACCAAATCTCTTCCCCCCATCAGGACAGCAACTTGGGCTGCTATCTTCCTGCCAAGAAGCTCAGCGGGGCACGTTTCCACTCAGCCTGCTGAGGAGAAGTCAGCTATTAGCAGTGTTATTTTTTAAACATGAGACGCATTCTAAGAGAATTTAGAAGACATATTTGTCTTAAAAATTATGACTTATTCAATGCAAGCTGTTTGTTGTGTAACAAGATTGGGTGAAATGAAATCCGCTCCGATGACAGGGCTTCTGTTGGAATGTGCCACTGTAGACGGTCTGTGTTTATAGACTTGAGAATTAATCATTTTAAACTCCAGAAAAAACCCACACACTTCCGGGGCAAATGCTAAAGACAGTGCTATGGTCCCTCTGTAACACCAACAATCCACAGACTTTACTCTAAAACCCACATTTCCAACTCTGGGGTTCCTACTTGCTTCCCGCACCCTGGCTTCGCTTTATTGAGAGCACAAATTAACTGCACACATTTAAAGTACACAATATGATACGTAGGCACTTCTGAAACTGTCACTAAAATCTAGGTCATGAACACATTTACCCCAAAATCTCTTCCTCCGCCTCAGATTCTCTTACACTGCTCCCCTGTCCCCAGGCAGCTGTCGGTCTGTTTCCAGAGCTACTGACGGATCTCCACCTTCTAGAGTTGTATAGAAATGGACTCAGGGGGCCAGGCACAGTGGCTCACACCTGTCATCCCAGCACTTTGGGAGGCTGAGGCGGGCGGATCACCTGAGGTAGGGAGTTCGAGACCAGCCTGGCCAACATGGTGAAACCCTGTCTCTACTAAAAATGCAAAAATTACCCAAGCATGGTGGTGCACACCTGTAGTCCCAGGTACTGGGGAGGCTGAGGCAGGAGAATCACTTGAATCAGAGAGGCAGAGGTTGTAGAGAGCCGAGATTGTGCCACCACACTCCGGCCTGGATGACAGAGCGAGACTCTGTTGTTAGACTGGCCTCAGTCACGAGCACAATTGCTTTGACATTTATTCACAGCATTGCACGGGCCGGTCACTCCTTCACCGAGTCATGCGGAATGGTCATTTACTTCTTTTTTTTTTTTTGGAGATGGAGTCTCGCTCTGTCGCCCTGGCTGGAGTGCAGTGGGTGCTATCTCGGCTTACTGCAACCTCCACCTTCCAGGTTCAGGTTGAAGCAATTCTCCTGTCTCAGTCTCCTGAGTAGCTGGGATTACAAGCGCCCGCCACCACACCCGGCTAAGTTTTTGTATTTTTAGTAGAGACGGGGTTTCACCATGTTAGCCACGATGGTCTTGATCTCCTGACCTCGTGATCCGCCCGCCTCAGCCTCCCAAAGTGCTGGGATGACAGGCGTGAGCCACTGCACCCAGCCGTCTTACTGGGTTTTAATTTCCGTTTCCCTCATGAATAATGACACTCTTTCATGTGCTTATTTGCCATAACTAAACTGTTTATTATTTTTTCTAGTGTAGTTTTTCCTTTTATTTATTTTTAAATCCTTTTTTTTTTTCTTTTGAGATGGAGTCTCTGTCACCCAGGCTGGAGTGCAGTGGCACAATCCCAGCTCACAGCAACCTCTGCCTCCCTGGTTCAAGCAATTCTCCTGCCTCAGCCTCCCAAGTAGCTGGGATTACAAGTACCCACCACCACGCCTGGCTAATTTTTGTGTTTTTAGTAGAGTTGGGGCTTCTGCATGTTGGCCAGGCTGGTCTTGAACTCCTGACCTCAAGTGATCCACCCACCTCAGCCTCCCAAAGTGCTAGGATTACAGGTGTGAGCCACCTTAAAGTACTTTTTGTAACAGATTCAGATTTACAGAAAAATTGTGAAGATGGTACAGAGAGTTCCCACATACCTGGTACCCACAGTTTCCCTCATAAACATCTTCCATTACTAGGATACATTTGTTACAATTCATGAACCAATATTGATACATTGTCGCTCTCCAAAGTCCCCGCTTTATTCATATAAGATTAGTTTTTCTCTAAGGCGCCTTTTCTGCCCCAGGATCCTGTTCAGAATCCCATGCTACGTTTAGTTATCTCGTCCCCATAGGCTTCTCTTGGCTGTGACAGCTTCTCAAGCTTTTCTTACTTTCGATGGCCTTGTCAGTTTTGAGGAGGACTGGGCAGGTATTCTGCAGAGTGTCTCTCAGTTGGGATCTGCTGGCGTCTGAGGTTTTCTCATGATTAAACTGGGGATATGGGGTTTTGAAAGAAGACCATTGAGGTAACCCACCATCTTCAGACAATCATGTCAAGGATCCGTATGACCAGCATGATTGTCACCATTGATGAGGACTTTGATCACCTGGCTAAGACAGCTTGTCCGCTTCCTTGCTGAGAGTGTTCTTTCCCCTTCCAGAACAGTCCATCTTGGAGGGAAGTTGCTGTGCCCAGCCTGCACGCAAGAACTGAGGAGTTACGCCCCCTCTGAGGCAGAGTGTCTACATAAATTATTTGTCATTCCTCCATGCAGATTTGTCTCTTCTCCTTCATTTATTTGTGGATATGTTATTGCATCCTTTATTTATATTGGCATGGACTTGTGGGTATTTACACTTGGGTCACGGTGCAATAACACTTCTTGATTTTGTTGCTCACACTGTTCCAGCATTGCCCGTTAGGAGCTCTTCCATTCAACTCCTGTAGCCCTTTGACATAGCCCATCAATCTGAGGTTTGTTTTGGCATTTTATTACTACATTTTAGTACAAGATGTTCTAGTCTCATCTTGTATATTACTGGCCCCAGCTCTGGAATCCACCAGTTCTCCAAGGAACCCTGGTTCCTTTCATTGAAGAAGCGTATTGGAAACCGAGATCTGAGCATGAGATGTGCTTATAGCTATTGAGGTGTTGTTGCTGCCAAACCCTCTCAGCTCACAGAGGAGAAAATATATGTGCATATATTAACCATGTATATATGCATATCTAAAATACTTCTCTAGGTAGCCGTAGAAATCTACACGGGGCTAAACATCAGTTCGTACCAATGTCTCCAACTCAAATCTAGCACCGTGTGGGTCATCCCAGCTGCCTCCTCTTGCTTCTGTAACCTCCTAATAGTGAGAACCCTGGCTCCTACCATCTGCTATCCATGTATTTAATTGTTCAATTTTCAGTATACATGTGCTGTGGTTTGAATGTGTTCCCCAAAAGTTCATGTGTTGAAACTTGACCCCCAGTGAAGCAGAGTTGAGAGGCAGGACCTTTGAGAGGTGATTGGATTAATCAGTTCATGGATGAATGAGTTATGCCGGGAGTGAGTGAGTTCTCAGAAGAATGGGTCTGTTGTAAAAGCGAGTCTGGCCATCTCTTGTAAGACCCTCACCATCTGATGCCCTGTGCCACCTGGGACTCTCCAGAGGGTCCCCACTAGCAAGAAGGCCCTCACCAGATGCAGCCGCCTGACCTTGGACCTCCCAGCTTCCAGAATGGTAAGAAATAGATTTCTTTATAAAGTACCTAGTCTTAGGCATTCAGTTATAGCAACAGAAAACAGACTAGGACAATATTATGGTAGTGTCAGAACTGTTAACTCACACCTCACTGGGAGACAACTTTGTCAGCTAGAGTCCAGTGCTTACGTACTGTTCCTTTGCCTTTAGTCTTACAGACTCCACTCATTCTGAACTAGGTCAGTGCTGTTCCCCCACTCCCTTCAGTGAGGATGTCCCATGCATTTGTAATACAGTTAGATGGTTTTGTCACATTCTGGATTCCATCCTGAGGTCCTTGAGCTCCCTAAATGGTTTTTAAATTTGCATACAATGGGGTGTATTCTTTGTACTGTAAAGTTTCACTGGTTTTTGGTAAGTTTATAATATCACACATCCACCAATACACTATCATACAGAATAACTGCCCTAAATAATCTCCCGTGCTTTAGCTATTCAGTCCTCCAGCCCTTCCCACAAACTCTTTACCACTGATCATTTTACCAGCACAATGGTTTTGCCTTCTCCAGAATGTCGTATCATTGGGGTTATATAGTGTGTAGTGTTTTCTGCCTGACTTCTTTCACTGAGTCTTATGCTTTTAAGATTTATCAGGAATGCGTTTCTGTATCTATTGACCACGTGGTTTTTCTTTATGTTTATTGTGGTGAATTCCATTGATTGATTTTCCATTGCTAAACCAACCTTACATTCTTGGCATAAACACCAGTAGGTCACAGTGGAGTTTCTTTTTTATATATTGTTGGGCATAATTTGCTAACATTTTAGTTGAGAATTTTTGTGTCTACATTTAACTAAGGACAGAGCAGAGTGAAATATTTAAAATGTTGAAAGAACTCCACCAACTTCGAGTTCTATATCCAGTAAAATTATTCTTCAGTGTAAGGGAAACATAAAAATGTTCTCAGACAAATAAAGATGGAGAGAATTAATCACCAGCAGACATGCTCTACCAGAAATATTAGAAGAAGTTCCTTAGGAAGAAGGAAATTATATAGGTCAGAAACTTGAATCTATATAAAGAAACTAAGTGTTTGAGGATGAATAAATATAAAATCCTCCCCCCCTTATTCTTAGTTGATCTAAAATACAACTGTTTATTAAAAGTAATAATTATAATGATATTGGGTGATTATAGCATATAGGTAAGTAAAACAAATGACAGCAATGTGGTAAGGGATGGGAGAGGATTGGGAATATTCTGTTACAAGATACTTGTAGTGTATGTGGAGCAACATAGCGTTATTTGAAAGTCGATTTAGATGAGTTGTAAGTGTATATTGCAAACTCTAGGAAAACACCTTAAAAATTTTTTAATAAAAATTGATATGCAAAGAAAAGAAACATATGGAATGTATACAGAAAGATGTAAGATGCTCAGTTAAAACCAGAGAAGGCAGAAAAAGAATCGCAAATTGTGTTTTCATCTTCAACCAGTTTAAAATACTTTCTAATTTCCTTGTTCGTCGTTTCTTTGACTGGTGGGTTATTCAGATATCTGTTTTCAGTTTGTAAATATTTGGAGATTATTCAGAAATCTTTGTATTATTAATACCTGATATATTTCCGATTGGCCAGAGAACATTACCATGATGCAGTGAATCCTTCAAATTTATTGGGAATTTTATTTTTTTTTTTGAGACGGAGTCTCGCTCTGTCACCCAGGCTGGAGTGCAGTGGTGCGATCTTGGCTCACTGCAAGCTCCACCTCCCGGGTTCATGCCATTCTCCTGCCTCAGCCTCCCCAGTAGCTGGGACTACAGGTGCCCACCACACGCCCGGCTAATTTTTTTTTGTATTTTTTTAGGAGAGACGGGGTTTCACCATGTTAGCCAGGATGGTCTCGATCTCCTGACCGTGATCCACCCAACTCAGCCTCCCAAAGTGCTGGGATTACAGGTATGAGCCACCGCACCCGGCCGGGAATTGTTTTATGACCCAGAATATGGCCTATTTTGGTAAATTGTTTGTGTGCAGATGAAAAGAATGTGTATTCTCCTGTTGTTGGGTGACATATTTGATAAATATTAATTTGGCTGATAGTATCCTGCAAGTCTTGTCTGCCTTTACTAAGTTGTCTATCAATTTGTTCTATCAGTTATTGAAATGAGGTGTTGAAATCTCTGACTGTAATTGTTGGTTTGTGTACTTCTCCTTACATTCTAGCTGTTTTTGCTTCATGTATCTTGAAGCTTTATTAGGCGCGTACATGGTTAGGGTTGTTAAGATCTCTTGATGAACTAATCCCTTTATTATTATAAAATAATCCTCTTTATTTCTTACAATGTTACTTATCTGATATCTACTTTGATATTGTAATAGCCACTCTGGCCATCTTTTGAATAGTGCGATGGTATATATTTTTCCATCTTTTGATTTTAAACCAATTTTGTATATTTATATTTAAAGCGTTTTTCCCTGTCAGCAACATAAAGTTGAGTGTGGCTTTCTTATCTAATCATATAATTTCTGCCCCAGTTGAATTGTTTGGGCCATTAGAACATGATTGTGATTATTAATATGATTGGGTTTAAATCTATTATCTTACTTTTCTTCTTATATTTGTTCCATCTGTTATTTTTTCTTTCTTCTGCCTTCTTTTGCATTGTGTTTTTAATTCCATTTATCTTCTTTGTTGGCTTATTAGCTATAATTCTTGTTTTTTCTTTTATTTGTAGCTTTAAGATAAATAGTATGTATCTTTAACTTACGCAGTAATGTGATATTAAAATAGCATCTTTCCATCCCCTCTCACACCTTTTTTGCTGTTGTCAAACATTTTTAAGCCTCACACATTTTTAAACCTCACACTTTTTTTTTTTTTTTGAGACAGGGTCTTTCTTACTCTGTCATCCAGGCTGGAGTGTGGAGTGCAATGGCACGATCATGGCTCATTGCCACCCTGACCTCTCGGGCACAGGAAGTCCTCCCACCTCAACCTCCCGAGTAGCAGGAACTATGGCACGTGCCACCATGCCCGGCTACTTGTTTGTATTTTTTGTAGAGAAGGGGTTTTGCTACATTGCTCAGGCTGGTCTTAAACGCCTGAGCTCAAGCAATCCGCCCGTCTCGGCCTCCCAAAGTGCTGGGATTACAGGTGTGAGCCACCGTACCTGGCCAACCTCACACATTTTTAAACCTCACAATACATCATTAGGTTTTTTCTTTTCGTTTTAAGCAGTTGGTTATCTTTTAAGGATATTTTTAAAGTAAGTTTTTAATATTCGCCCACATATTTTCCATTTCCAATACTTTTTATTCCTTTGTCCAGCTTCAGATTGTCCTTCTGTCCGACGACTGCCTTTAACATGTCATATGACATTTGTCTACTGTTGATGAAATCTTTCAGTCTTTGGATTCCTAAAAAAGTCTATTTCACCTCCATTTTTAAAAGATGCTTTTCTCGGGTATAGAATTCTAACACTTTTTAAAAATCTGTTGGTACTTTCGGCCTGGCGCAGTGGCTCACGCCTGTAATCCCAGCACGTTGGGAGGCTGAGGCGGGTGGATCACAAAGTCAAGAGATTGAGACCATCTTAGCCAACATGATGAAACCCCATCTCTACTAAAAATACAAAAATTAGCCAGGCGTGGTGGAGCATGCCTGTAGACTCAGCTACTCAGGAGGCTGAGGCAAGAGAATTGCTTGAACCTGGGAGGCGGAGGTTGCAGTGAGCCGAGATCGCACCACTGCGCTCCAGCCTGGCAACAGAGTGAGACTCCGTCCAAAAAAAAAAAGAAAAAGAAAAAAGAAAAAAAGGAAAGGAATCTGTTGGTACTTTAAAGAGGTTGCTTCATGGTCTTCTCACTTGCATTGTTTCCAATCAGAAATCCATCCTTATCCTTATCTTCATTACTTTGTATGTGAAGTTTTCCCTGCCTCTAGTTGGTTTTAAGAAATTTCGCTTTAACACAAGTTTTGAGCAGTTAGATTATAATGTGACTTGGTGTTTTTTTTTAATATTTCTTGTGCTTGGGGTTTATTGAGATTCTTGGATTTGTGGGTTTACCTTGTTCAAATCCTTGTTTTACAACTTAAAGTGCCTTAATATTACACACGCATTAGGGCACTTTAAGTTGTCCTGTAGCTCACTGATGCTCTGTCCATTTTTTAAGTATTTTTTTCTGTGTGTTTTATTTCGTACAGTCTCTATTGCTGTTGCTGTGTCTTCAAGTTCACGCATCTGTTCTTCTTCAATGTCTAATCTGCGGGGATCCCATCCAGTGTACTTTTCACCTCAGACGTTGTAGTTTTCATCTCTACAAGTTTAATTTGTGGTTTTTTTTTTTTGAATCTTCAATGTGTCTCCTCCTAATACTCACTCTTTTCTTTACCATTTTGAACATAAAAATATAGTTACAATAATTGTTTTAATGTCCTTTTCTACTAAATCTACCTTCTTTGTCATTTCTAGATCTGTTTCTATGGATTAATTTATATCCTCATTTTGGGTTACGTTTTCTTTTTCTTTTTTGCATGCCCACTAATTTTTGATTGCATGCCAGACATTCTGAGTTTACTTTGTTAAATAATTGACATTTTTGTCTTCCTACAAATATTCTTGAGCTTTGTTCTGGAATGCAATTAAGTTACATGGAAACAATTTGTTTCTCCCAAGGCTTGCTTTGAACTTTTCGGGCAAGGTCAGAACAGTTTTTAGCCTAGAACGAGTTTATCTCCCCTACTGTGGCAAAGCCTTCTGAGTGCTCCACTCCACGTCCCATGGGCCATGAGATCTCCGCTCTGACTGGCGGAACAGGCAACATTCCTGCCTGTGCGTGAGCTCTAAGGGTCACTCCTGCTTCTCTTTCTGATGGTCTTTCCCTGGCCTTGAGTATTTGCCTCTCACACCTGCACAGATCTGTACACACCTAGATACCGGAGGAGGAGCTTCCACGGACTGTTGGAATCTGCTGTAAATTCAGCTCCTTCGTCTCTGATCCATTCACACCTAGACACTGGAGGAGGATCTTCCATGGACTGTTGGAATCTACCGTAAATTCAGCTCCTTCCCTTCTGATCCATTCACACCTAGATACCGGAGGAGGGTCTTCTGCGGATTGTCGGAATCTACCGTAAGTACAGCTCCTTTCTGTCTGGGACTCCGTCCTGTAATTTATGGCCATCTTTGCCTCGCGGCCTCCCAGCTGTGTTTCCTCAGCTGTAGGAAACCGTGGTTCTGCCCGGATTCCTTTTCCCTGTGCTGCATCCTGGAAACTATCTCCTGGTCATGAGCTCCGGCAGCTCTAGGTCTCAACCTGTTTGTTTCACGTCTCTCAGGGAGCACTGCACCACGCTGCCGGAGACCAGGCTCTGAAAACATTTTGCTTCACATATTTGCCTGTTTTTTTCAGTTGTTTCATGGGGGAGAGTGAGTCTAGGTTCTGTTCCTCCCGCGCTGTTAGTGGAAGTTTTCAGAACTGGCCTTTTGAAAAACTTCCCGGAGACAGTCACAAATGTTCCGTAGTCACTGGGGCTTCCCTTTACAATGCCGATGTGGCGAATGCATGTGGTGTCGTGTCAGTGTGATGCACCTGTGTGGTGAGTGTTGTCTGTGTATCATTTTCCACAAACATAGATTTTGGTTCATGCCTGAGCTCTCTGACTGATAACTGTCTTAAAATTAAGAGGAAACCCTTTGGAGTTAGTGTGCATTTCTGGATTTGTCTTTTTTTTTTTTTTTTTTTTTTGAGACGGAGTCTTGATCTGTTGCCAGACTGGAGTGCAGTGGCGCGATCTCAGCTCACTGCAAACTCCGCCTCCTGGGTTCAAGTGATTCTCCTGCCTCAGCCTCCTGAATAGCTGGGATTACAGGCGCCCGCCACCATGCCCAGCTAATTTTTGTATTTTTAGTAGAGACAGGGTTTCACCATGTTGGCCAGAATTGTCTTGATCTCCTAACCTTGTGGTCTGCCCGCCTCGGCTTCTCAAAGTGTTGGGATTACAGGTGTGAGCCACTGCACCCAGCCTGGAAGTCTTATCTTTCTTTGCTGTGCAGGTTCCCACCTTCACTTTTTATTTAATTTTTTTATTATTTTTTATTTATTTATTTATTTTTTGAGATGGAATCTCGCTGTGTCCCCAAGGCTGGAGTGCAGTGTCCACGATCTTGGCTCACTACAACCTCCGCCTCCTGGGTTCAAGCAATTCTCTTGTCTCAAACTCCCAAATAGCTGGGACAACAGGTGCACGCCACCACACTTGGGTAATTTTTGTATTTTTAGTAGAGACGGGGTTTCACCATGTTGACCAGGCTGGTCTCGAACTCCTAACCTCAGGTGATCTGCCCACCTCAGCCTCCCAATGTGCTGGGATTACAGGCGTGAGCCACCGCGCCCAGCCTCACCCTCACTTCCAATGCAGAGTCCAGCACTTGCAGCTGGAACCCACCAGGCCAGGAGTGGGAACACCGGGAGGCGCTCCGGGCCCCAGACCTGCCATATTTAATCCTGGCTGCACAAACGCAACACGTTCTAACTCGAAAGAGGTTCATTTATTACAAGTGAATGGCATGGCAAATTACTGCAATAGAATACTCAAATATTTATTTTATACTTGGTCAGTTATTTCTGGCACATCTTTTAGGGTCATTGCTCGTTCCTGTTTTATTTTGGTTGTGCTTGTCTGAAGGCATTTGCCCCCAGCTGGGTGTCATTCAGACCTCTTGCCTCTCTTGTCTTCTCAACAAGACTCGGTGACATTTGCTCTCTGCAAGTGCACGGCAGCGGAAAATACTGTGGTTCGCAAGGCAGGGAAAGTGGATTAGGCTCGGTCGTTTATTCTCCTTCTTTCCTTCTTCCTTTGCACATGGGTGGCTGGGAAGCAGCTTCGTTTCTAAGGGCAGGGAATGACCACAGCAGTGGTAAGAGCAGCAGCTGAGGCTGAGCCAGACCATGAGCATTCCCTCCGCCAGCCGTGAGAGCGCCTCTTTATCATGGAGAAAGCAGCATCAGAGAGGCCAGCTCAGAGGACAGCGCCGATTCTCCGGGGCTCGGGCATCCCTCAGCTCCAAGCCGATTTTCCGGGGCTCGGGCCTCCCTCAGCTCCAAGCCAATTCTCTGGGGCTCGGACCTCCCTCAGCTCCAAGCCGATTCTCTGGGGCTTGGGTGTCCCTCAGCTCCAAGCCGATTCTCCGGGGCTCGGGCCTCCCTCAGCTCCAAGCCGATTCTCCGGGGCTCGGGCCTCCCTCAGCTCCAAGCCTGGGTGCTGCTCTTCTTGTTTCTCTGTTTGGCCTCAGCCCAGCATTGGGTTCGTCCTCCTCACTGACACTTGGCCACTGTTGTCACCACTCTGCAAGGCCCCTCACCTTTGTCATTCCTCTTCTTGGTCCTTCAAATCCTCATTCCCAACTCCAACCTCCACTCCCCTGCCCCGCCGTGTGCGGCTGTCCTTGCTGGTGTTGTCTCTTCCCTCCTGTTCTAGAGGAGTGTGTGTCTCTTTGTTTGGACTCTGATTTCGCTTCCTACCATGGTGCCAGTGCCACATCCCATTCCCACATGGCGTCTCCAAGACCCCTCCCTGCTGCATGGTGGATTAGCTCCTGTGGGCGCCACCGTGGGCACCCTAGCGGGGGTGCCAGTGCCACATCTCATTCCCACATGGCGTCTCTAAGACCCCTCCCTGCTGCATGGTGGATTAGCTCCTGTGGGGGCCATAGTGGGCACCCAGTGCGCTTTGCCTGACCCTCCCCAGGTGATGGACATGGAGTGTCCCGCTCCTGCCGGCCTCACTGAGCCGTGGGCACGTCCCTGTGTGGGCCCTGTGTGGCTGTGGGAGGAGTCCTTGGGGGGTGGGTCCTGGAGAGGACTTTGCCGGGCCCTGGCATCCCTACCTCTCAGGGCCAGGCCGCTCCCCAGGAAGGCTGCACGGTTTATGCTCCACGAGTGACCCCAGGGCTCCCCTATGCCCACGTTCCAGCCACACCTGGCACGAGCCAGTTTCCTACATTTTGGGAGCTGGGGGGTGTGACGTGCTGCCTTCTGCAGAGTAAGCTGCATTTCCGGCGTTTTGGCCCCTGCGGGTGATCTGCTCACATGCGGATCCTGTCTCTGGGGCTGTGGCCGATTGCCTGAGGTTCAGCTGTGCCCACTGCCCATGTGGAGGGCTGTCTGCCCCCATCATCACCAGAAATGAATGTCACAGTGAAAATAAATCTGCTTGTCACACTGGGGGCCATTTTGACAGCAAACTCCATGTCTAGCAATTTCTCTTAAAAATACCCTGTGTGAGGGAATGATGCGCATTTGAATGACTAGTTCTTCACTGCTGTTAATGAGGAACACGGAAGCTCTGCGTGTGCTGATGTGGAACCACCTCCGAGCCAGTAAGTGAGAAAACTCGCGCGCAGGTGTGGCCCCACATCCGGAGGTCCATCCACACGCCATGGGCTCCAGGTTTGGCCGGATGCTCCCTGGACAGAGCTGCAAATCAGAATCCACAAGTACCTGCAGGGGCCTCAATAAAATAAAGACTGAAAAACAACTGGAAAAAAATATAAATCTTAGCAAGTCTTTGCAAGTTGGAGCTGGAAGACGTGGCCTTCCCGTGGTCTCCGGAGGACGCTGCCTACCACTGGTCCCCATGGGGGACTCGCCCACACCCCTGGCCATTTTCAGTGTCTGTGTTTGTCTCCTTGTCGGTGCATGGTGACACCTCACCGACCTAAGTACACAGATGGGGGCAATTCCCTGATGGACCCAGGACACCGACACTCACCCGGCCTCAACGTTGCGATGTTTCCACACAGCTGAGGGGCTGGCAGTTCTTCATGGTGCTTTTTGACTTAAACATGTTTTTAGGTTGGATGCAAGCACGTCTACCCATCTTTTCCTTTGTGATTTCTGCCACTGGCATCCCCAAATTTATGTAGTTATTGACTTCCACATGAAAATTCAATTTAGGCCAGGCACGGTGGCTCATGCCTGTAATCCCAGCACTTTGGATGGCTGAGGTGGATGGATCACGAGGTCAAGAGATCGAGACCATCCTGGCCAACATGATGAAACCCCGTCTCTACTAAAAATACAAAAATTAGCTGGGCGTGGTGGCGTGCACCTGTAATCCCAGCTACTTGGGAGGCTGAGACAGGAGAATCGCTTGAACCTGGGAGGCAGAGGTTGTAGTCAGCTGAGATTGCAGCATTGCACACCAGCCTGGGGACCTAGCCAGACTCCACCTCAAAAAAAAAGAAAAAAGAAAAAGCAAAAGAAAATTCGATTTAACTGAAATGTGTTTCCCTGTGTGCTGAGAAATTGGAACACAGCTCCATCTTGTTCCAAGCAACCAGGTGGCCGTGCTCTGTCCTGCCCTGGCAACAAGCCTGCCCCGACTCCCAGATTCCCGGCCGCAGGGCTTCCTGTAGCAGCTCTGCTCCCTACCTGTGCTTGCCCTCGCTCAAACCAAACGCAGTCCTCTCACACATTTATTTCTGGAGCTGAACTCGAGTCACACTGGCCACATGCGAAGAAGAAACACCCTCTGCAGCCCGGTCACAGCCCCACCACCTGCTGCATCCCTGGGAAGATCCCCAAGGCTCGCCGGCCAGCACCCCTTCTGCGGCACCACTGCCTTCCCGGGTTCTCAGGGGGTCTCACTGCAGTGATAATGGGGCAAATCCTTCAAAGGTTGAAGGGCCCACTGGGGATTTCTCAGCAGCCAGAGCTGCAGGCCCACACCCTGGGGCCAGGCTGCAGAGCCGGCATGTCCGAGTCCCAGCTGAGGTCCAGCCAGCCGTGGCCCACCTGGACTTGGGGGGTCTCAGCCTGTCATCTTGGATGCTGGGTGTCACGCACTTGTCTGGCCTGATCTGTCACCAGCCGTGTGGAGTCCGACTAGAGAGCCTTGGCCCCGAAGGGTTTTCAGAAGCCACCTCCAGTCTCTCGTCAGCACGGGACGTGCTAACCACTGAGCCCAGGCTTGGAGACGATGCCGCCGCTGTCTGAATATGGAGCCACTCGGCACAGACTGCCTTGGATGGCACGACTCTAAAAATATCCCCAAATAGGTGGCCTCCTGGTCATGCCCTCCGAAGAATGGAGCTCATGTCTAAACAGGAATGATTCCATCAGACACGCAGGAGGCAAAGGTGAGCATCACACTATCACTCCCCACGCTACTGGGCTCAGGAGGCCAAGTCCGAGTGCCGAGGGCACGGCCACCCCCACACCCGCTTCCCGTCCGCAACCGTCTGGGCTGCATCTGTGCTGTTAGTTGAGCAGAGGGCTCAGCCTGAGCCAGGACAAGCTCCTCACTAGCATCCCCGAGAGTCACCAGAGCCCAGGACAGGGTCCAAGAGAGGCACACTGAGTGTGGTGGAGGGTTGGGGCTCCCCGGAGCCTCAGAGCATCCCTTCTGCTCAATTCAGGGCAGTGAGTGGCCTTGGTTTGGGCCCCTGCACCCTGGTCCTGGTCACTGCACAAACCCCCAGCCCTCGCTCCTCTGCTCTGGCCATGAACCACTGCAGGGCTGTGGCTGGAGCAGGACACGCCAGGCGGACCCTCACATGCCAGCAGCCTCCGGGCCCACCCGTCTCTGTGACAGAGACTACCAGCAAGGTGTGCAGGGCCCGGGGCTCAGGGCCAGGCTGGGGCCACAAGGCACAGGCCAGCACCTGGTTCACCCAGAGCAGACGAGAAGCCTCAGGAGAATGTGGCACGGGCTACGTACGGGGTCAAAGCCGGGGACTCCAGGGTGTCACGAGGCCAAGGTCTGTCTCCACTGATAGGGAAGACCCATCTCCCGGGCCGCTGTCTGAGCCCCAGTGCCCTGGCCTCGGGTTCTCTATCTCAAATCCCTTCCTGCTGCCAGGGCTCCAGCAGCCCCAGGGCCCAGCCTCCAGCTCCGTTCTTCCTGAGTCCTGGGCAGCTCCATGCAGCGGGTGCCGTTGTGCAAGGAGCTGACACGTGGGGAGGCAGTGGCTGGTGCCCAAGTCCTGGCACCAGGGCACTGGCCAGGCCAGGGCTGAGCCCAGGGGAGGTTACATGGTGTCCAGAGGCCTCTCGGAGTGGCCAGGCCTCTGAGGCGCCGTCCCAGGAGACACATGCATCTGAGTCGCCGTCCCAGGAGACACATGCATCTGAGGTGCCGTCCCAGGAGACACGTGCAGGCCGGTTGCCGTGCAGGGCCCCCAGGAAGCCCCGGCCACAGGTCTCCCACGCCACCCTCCACCCCGCCTCTCTCCGCATCCAAGATCTTCCAGAGGACATGAGAGAACATTTAAAATACTTTGGTGCAACAGAGACAGATCAGCCCCAGAGCACTTGACAACATCCTGTTCTGTCCTGTCTGTGGCAGCTCTGGCCATGTCCCTGGCCCCCACCCCGTGTCTCCTGGCGCTATGGCTGCAGACAGGTGTGTCTCTGACTGGTTTCCTCTGCACGGTGTTTTGAGAAGAATTCAATTAGTTTTAATTAGTACAAATTTAATCAATTTTAATTAATTTTAACTACCTAATTTTAAGTCTTTAGTTAAGAAAGGCAGGGTTTCACATAAGAATTACAGATTTCAAGCTTCTCTTTAAAAGTTGGAAGCATCAAACACCCAAGCCCGGGCGCTGGTGGGGAGCAGCAGGGGAGGACGAGCTGCTGACGAGCGGGTCTGGCTCAGAGCAGCGTCCACCCTCGGCCCTCACAGGCCCCGCTGCCCGCCAGAGCTTGAACTTGCAGTCTTGGGTCGCCCGGTCTTTCTGTCTGCTGTGGAGGTAGAGACGCTGACGTTCTCAGCTTAGGAGTCTCAGGTCTCCCCGGACCGCAGGCCGTGAGGACCTCTGCTGGTCATCCCCGGGGTGGCTGCAGCCACCCTCTTCCGGGGACTGGAACGGGAGCATCCTTGTGGCCTGGAGGGGACCCTGCTGGTGGCCGCCCGATGTTCAGGCCCCTCTTTCCAGCTCTGTGTGCCCCACCCCAGCTTCTGTTCTCGGCTTTGACCTATGACCTCCGACCTTCAGAGGATTAGGGCGGGGGTCTCCCTGGAAACCTCAGAGGATTGTCTGTCCCGTGGTCACCTCCCGGGTGTAGACCTTGCTGCATGTGCACCGTGGCCACCTCCCGGGTGTAGACCTTGCTGCATGCGCACCGTGGCCACCTCCCGGGTGTAGACCTTGCTGCATGCGCACCGTGGCCATCTCCCGGGTGTAGAGCTTGCTCCATGCGCAGCGTCGCGGTGATGTCACTCACTGGGCCCGCAGGGACCACGTGGATCCTGCCTCAAGGTCCGCGATCCCCTCCCGGCACCTCCAGGACCGCGCATGGGCGGCAGCCGGCCCCTCGGCTCCTGCGGAACTCTGCGCGGGTCGCTTTCTGCCAGCGCCCGCGGTTCGCGTGGAGCCCACCCTGCTCGGGAGGCTACGGTCCCAGGGCCTAGGCCAGTCTCAGGCACTCCCCACGCGGGCCGCCCCGCCCCGCCGCCCTCCTGAGTCCCAAGTGCCCGGGACGGTGGGTTGGCCTGCAGCCCCTTAGCCCCTGCGCGCTGCCACGCAAGCCCGTCCCCTTTCGCCGCCGCCGCCCCCTGCACCTCCGTTCCCTGCAACCCGCGTCGCCTGCATGGCCACCCAAGCCGGTTCCCCTTCCCCCCACAACCTCCCTGCAACCCCCTGCAACCCCCGCCGCCCCTGCAACCCCCGCCGCCCCTGCAACTCCCACCCCTACCCCCACCCCCACCTGCAGCGCTGCCGCCCCCGCCGCCCCCGCCCTCCCCGCCGCCCCCGCCCTCCCCGCCGCCCCCGCCCTCCCCGCCGCCCCCGCCGCCGCCCCCGCCGCCCCCGCCGCCCCCTGCGCCGCCCCCTGCGCCGCCCCCTGCGCCGCCCCCTGCGCCGCCCCCTGCGCCGCCCCCTGCGCCGCCCCCTGCGCCGCCCCCTGCGCCGCGAGGCTGCTGGGCTGGGACCCGCGGAGGCTCCGGGCGCCGCTCGCCCCCTGGTGGCCACTCCCCGCGTTGCGTCGGGGAAACCCGAGGCCTCCAGGCGCGCACAGGGCGGCCCCACACAGAACCTGGACGTGCTCCTGGGCGCGGGGTTCGGGAAACATCGACCCAGGGAATGGACCGAAAGTACCGATGTCGTCAAAGGGGCTGCTTCTGGGGAGAAGGCGAGGGGCCTCGCCATTGAAGCCGGGAACAGGGCCCGCTGCTGGGACTCAATGAATCTGGACAGTTAAAAGCAAATAAAATAGGAAAAACCGAAACCGTAAGAGGAAGATTCACTTGTCAACTTGTCATAACAATAATAGTAAAAATGATAGCACAGCAGCTTTAGTCACCACAGCCAAGCGGAAGGAGATGTCCAAATGTCCATCCATAAATGAAAAATCAAAATGTGGAGACGCACACAGGGAGGATCGCCGGCCTGAAAGGAAGTTTCCACGCCGCTGCCCCGTGCAGGGACCTGGAGACAGGATGCTGAGTGCCCCTGGCCAGGCACAAGAGGACGCCCACTGTGCGTGTTTCCACTTAGAGGCCCCGCAGTGGCCAAACCCGGCCAGAAAGTGGGATGGGGGCGCAAGGGATTGGGAGGGGGGCGCGGGGGATTGGGATGGGTGCGTGGGGGATTGGGGGGGCATGGGGGATTGGGATGGGACGTGGGGGATTGGGAGGGGGCGTGGGGGACTGGGAAGGGGGCGCAGGGGGACTGGGATGGGGGCGCGGGGGGATTGGGGGTGAGTGTCCTGGGTGCAGAGCTTCAGTTTTGCAGGACGAAAGAGTTCTGGAGATGATGGGGGTGACGGCCGCACAACAGTGTGAATGTCCTTAATGCCATTGAAGTGTGCAGTTGAAAATAGTTAACATGGTACATTTTATGTCTCTTTTACCACAAAAAAATACAAAATAATAACAGCAAGGCCTAGGGCTGGCACTGTGATGGGCCGGGCTGCCTCCCGCTGAGCCGTGCCCCCTGTGGCTCCTCTGGACTTTATCCCGGGGACCCTCATGGGCTGGAGGGAGGATGTGGCCTGGAGTCGTGTCCTTCACACAGCACCATGACCCTTGCACAGGTCCTAAAGGTCAGCGGCTCCCGTCCCCTTAGGCCGGTCGGAGGGATGCGCTGTGCCTGGAAGGACCAGTAGAGCTTGCAGGGCAGGACCCAGCCCCAGCCTCTGCTTACAAAACTGCACCCACGGCAGCAAAGGCCCCTGCCCTCCAGGCCCAGCCTCCAGCGAGGCCCCCGCTCCGGTCCTGCCCCAGCCCTGAGCCTGGCCACCTGCCGCCCGGGTGGAGTCTTGTTTCTTCTCAGCATCGGTGCTGATTCCTCCAGGTGAGCGAGATAGTGGAATCTGCCCCCTGCGATTTGCCAGGAGGAAGAGCTTCCATTGCGCGAGGTCTTGTGTAAAAGTGAACACATGGGGGGCGCCACGGAGAGCTGGGGCTGGCACTGCCCTGGGTGCCCTGTTCTGGGCGAGAGGCCGTCTGCTCTGCTGGTGACCGTGGATTAAAGCACACAGCCGTCGTGTGTTTTGTGCAGTGTCCTCCTATCAGCACAAACGCAGGGACAGGGTGGACGGGCGGACCAGCCCAGAGACTCCCGTGTCAGGTCAGACTCATGGCCCAGGAATGACCTGCAGGCTCTGCATTAGGGGTCTGGGACCACACCCAGGGCCAGGATGAGACTGGCCCCAACCCACTAAGACCCGCTCCACTCCGCTGAGACCAGCCCCTCTCTGCTGGGGCTGGGTCTGTCCCGGGTGCCCTGTTCTGGGCGAGAGGCTGTCTGCTCTGCTGGTGACTGCGGATTATAGCACCTGCTTATGCCTCTTCCACGTGGTCCCAAGACCCGGGCCTGGGTAGGAACTGGGCGTCTCTGCACATTTGAGGGCTGCGGTCCTGGCCTGGCCTGAGCCTCCAGGTGGGTGTCGCTCTCCCCAGGGGCTCTCCCTGGGGCCCCCGACACAACAGCCACCAATGTCCACACTGCCTGCTGGTGGCACAGCCTGTGGGTCTCCCTGGAGTGGACAGGAGGGCAGTTTTGTTCTTTCCCTGGGGCACTCCTGATAGCTGGACCAGCCTGACTCCTGCTGCTCAGGCTGGGAGGGAGGTCCTGAGGCCAGGATGTAGCACCCTTGGGCAGACACAGATGCAGCAGCAGCAGCCCAGCCTCTTCTTTGGCCCATCGCAGATCTCTCTGGTCTGACAGTGGCCTCACCCACTCCCTGGGGTCATCACTGTCTCCTCCTGAGGAGGCCGTCAGTCCCCACCACACAGCCAGCCCCGTGGAGCGGCGAGACCGTGGGTCAGACACTCGGGCGGACACCTTTTGTAGAAAAGCAAATTCCACCCCATGCTCTGAGGAACGCACCTGAAACAGCCATAAGGAGGCCGCACAGGAAGCCGAGGTCTCAGGCCAGCGCGGCGGCAGAACACGCGGTGGTGTGGGTCCATCTCCACACTGCCCTAAAGTACGGACAAAAAGGCGTGGACATGCAGGGAGGCGCAAACCCCAGTCACGGCGGGGCCCTTCACTCTGGCAAACTTGACACATATCCCAGACAATGCATGAATGAGGCTATCAGAGATTGAAATCCCACTATTTGCAATTTAGATTTTATTCATATAAAACACGATGTGCATAGAGAATATGCATTTTTCGAAAGCCCATGAAAAAGTTTAAAACATAACCCAAAACCAAGCCACAAATCGAAGCTCAAAACAATTTCACAAAATGAAAACCTGCTTAGGCCACGTTCTTTGATCTGAACTTTATAAAACGACATATTAAACCAACAAACAACAACATCTGGCTACTAGAAACGTGTGAATCATTCTCTGTAATGAGTCATGAGTCCAAGAGGAAATCAAGCAAAAATCACGTCCTACGTAGAGGCTGACAGCAACAAGTGTAGTGACACAGCGTCCATGGGCCTGGCCAAAGGTGCCCCGTGAGAGGAATGAATTATTAAATGGTTTATTATTCCTAGTTTTATTCAAATTAAAGGAACATAGCAGTTAACTCAGAAACTAGAACAGAAAAGGAACAACAAAGTCAACAGGAAAAAGAAAAAATAATGAGAAAAGCAGAAATTAATTAATTGGAAAGCAATTAAAACTTGATTTTTTTTTGTTTTTTTCCTTTGAGATGGAGTCTCGCTCTTGTCGCCCAGGCTGGAGCGCAGTGTCTCGGCTCACTGCAACCTCCACCTCCCGGGTTCAAGCTATTCTTCTGCCTCAGCCTCTTAAGTAAAACTTGAGTTTTTAGATCCAAAAGGTAGCTCCTTGAAAGAAAATAAGAGGAACAGAGAGTGCAACCAACCCAGGCGCAACTGGGACTGTGAAGAACAGGAAAGGGACTAAGACGAGGGGGAAGGTAGAGGAGGAAGTGGGTGTTGTGGGGAGGAGAATGGAGGTGGGGGCCAGTGCAGAGAAGGTTGGGGAGGGTGGGGGGAAGGGTTGTGGGGAGGCGGGGGCGGGGTGGGGGGCGGTGGTGGGAGGGAAGGGGACAGAAAGGCAGAGGAGAGGGGAGGAAGGCAGAGGAGGGAGGCAGGGAGGGGAGATGGGTGTGGGGGGAAGGGAGGTTGAGGAGAAGGTGGAGGAGAGGAGAGGGGTCTGCAGACTGCACGCCCCTGCACTACTGCGTGTGAAAATTGAGAGGGAACGCCAGTCATCCAGGAACACGTGAATACTGAAACATTCAGAAGAAGACGATGAAATCTGCGTGCAACAAAACCACGGAAGCCCGGGGCCTGCAAGACCAAGCCTCCCAGCGGGGCTGCTGTGATCCTGAACCGTGGATGGAGAGCTGGGCCTTGGCTGGGAGAACTGAGCTCCATCCTGCCCAAATCTCCCTGTTTATTTCATGCAGTTCCATTCTGGATCTAATAAGACCGTGTAGTCAAGGAAATTCCAGCTGGAGAACCAGCCCTTTCCACATGGAAACGTTCACTTGCGCTTATGGACGGGGTGGCAGGTGGCCCATGGGAAGAAGGGAGCACAGAAGACCCCGTCTCCATGGGGTCTGGCATACGGGGGCCTGAGGTGTCTGTGGGGGCTGGAGAGAACCAACAGCTGCCACCTGGGGACACAGTCTCACGTGACACTTTGGGGCTCAGAGGCCTCAGGGGGCAGGAGGCGCCTCCCCAGGAGGGAAACACCCCAAACCACGGAGGTGACCAGGGCGGTGCATGGGGTGTGGGAGAGACCAGGAGGAAGTGCCAGCCTGGGCTGGGTGGGCAGGAGCAGGATGCACAGCAGCCCAGGAGGGGCTGGGATGGGGTGGGTGGTACCCCACACTGACCCCCACTGTCCACTTTTGGCCAATCCTGCAACATCCGCATGTGCCAGCCTGGCCAGGGAGAGACAGTTCGCAAGATGCCAGAGAGTTCGGGGCTCTGCAGCCTGGGAGGGCTGCCCTGGGGCTAAGAAGGGGCAGAGATGGGGGTCTCTGTGGGGACAAGATGTGAAGGAGGTCACATGGAGACCTACGTGGCTGGAGCATACTGGACCTGTACCCCATCTGCAACCAAGAGCCACAGTGTGTGCCTGGCTGTTCCCTCCCCACTGTCCACCACCCCCCACCTGTCCTCCTCCCCACAATCCGCCACGTGTCCCCCTCCCCACCACCAACCACCTGTCCCCTGCCCCTCCCCCACCACCTATCCCCCTCTCCACCACCTCTCCCCCTGCCCCTCCCCCACCACCTGTCCCCCTCCCCACCACCCACTACCTGTCCCCCTGCCCCTCCCCTGCCACATCACTGCCCTTTTCTCCCGAGGCTGAGGCCATTCTGGGTTCTCCCTTGTAACCAGCTGAGGCCTGGACTGTCTCCCAAGAGACACGAGAGGGCTTGGAGCATTCGACTTGCTTCCAGGCCTTTCCCCCACTTCCAGCAGTGCAGGCTTTTAAAAAACAATTTTATTGAGGTGCAATTCACATGCCATAAATTGCACCCATTAGAAGCAGTTGTTAAACATGTCTGACAGATGAACACAACCATTAACCTCTACCCCCATCAGACACAGAACAATTCCACTGACCCCGAGCCTCCACCACAGGCACCTGCTCACCTGCCTCCTTCCAGGACGGAGCCTCCCTCCCCCACAGATGGACTTTCCCAGGCTGGACTCTGGCCCCCCAGCACGAGGGTGCTGAGACTCACTCAGTTGTTATTTCCTTTTAGTCTGAGTAGTCCCTGTTGCGTGGATGTACTGCGTGTTTATCTTTCATCCCATAATGGATATTCGGGTTGTTGCCAGTTTTTAGCAGTTACATGGGAACAGGGTACAACCCCTGTGCGTGGGCTTTTGTGGGATCATGCATTCACATCTCTTCAGCAGATGCCTAGGAGTGGAACTGTGGTTCATAAAGTAGACACATGTTAAACTCCACAAGAAGCTGCCCCACTGTTTTCCAAAGTGTTTGTAACATTTCACATCCCCATATACTGCTCCACAACCTTGCCAACACTTAGTATTGTCAGCTTCTTAAATTTTAGCCTTTATAGTAGGAGTGGTTTGGTACTTCAGGCCTTAATGACAAAGGATTATGATATTTATGATATTAGGTACATTTTCATGTCTTATTTAAGTGTTCAAATCTTTTGCATATATATATATATTTATATTTATTTATTTTAGACAGAGTCTTACTCTGTCACCCAGGCTGGAGTGCAGAGGTGAGCTCTCGGCTCATTGCAACCTCCACCTCCCAGATTCAAGCAATTCTCCTGCCTCAGCCTCCTGAGTAGCTGGGACTACAGGCACCCGCCACCACACCAGCCTCATTTTTGTATTTTTAGTAGAGATGGGGTTTCACCATGTTGGCCAGGCTGGTCTTGAACTCCTGACTTCAAGTGATCAACCTGCTTCGGCCTCCCAAAGTGCTGGGATTACAGGTGTGAGCCACTGTGCCCGGCCTCTTTTGTGTATTTTAAGAAGTGGGCTATTTTCTTATTACTCAGTTGTAAGCATCACTTACGTGTCTGGATACAAGTCCTGTATCAGATACAAGGAATATGAATGTTTCCTCCCAGGTGTGGCATTTTGTTTGCTTCCTGTGTCACTGGACACAGATCTACAAGTTTGACAGGGTTAGCTTTTAGTTTGGGTCTCAAATTAGTGTTTGTGAAAGGGACGTGATAAAGTCTGATGTTCATCTTCCCCTGTGGATATCCAGCTGTTCCTGAACCATGTGATATAGAGACCACCCTTTCCCCAACTGAATTACGTGGACACCCTTGTTGGAAATCTGTGGTCCATGTGGGTGGTCCTATTGCCGGACTCCACCAGCTTCCCTTGGTCTCCATATCTCTGAGCTCTCCGACGTCACTCTTCTTAGTCACAATTGTTCTGGCTATTGTAAGTCTTTTGCATTTCCATCTCAATTCTGAATCAACATCTCAATTTCTAAAAAATAAGCCTGTGAGATCTCTGTTGGATTGCACTGAATCTATGGATCAATTTGGGGAGAATGTTCACCTTAATAATGAGCCTTCCAATTGTCAATGAAAAGAGTCAAACTATGTAAAATATATGAAGAGATTTATGCTGAGCCAAATATGAGTGACCATGACCCTTGACGCAGCCCTCAGGAGACCCTAAAACATGCGTCCAAGGTGACTGGGCACAGCCTGGTCTCATACATTTAAGGGAACATGAGACACCAATCAAATACATGTAAGATATACACTGCTCTGGTGTGGAAAGGTGGGACAACCTGGTGGGGGCTGGCTTCCAGGTTACAGGTAAAGCTAAACATGTCGGGATTGGCAATTGGTTGAAAGAGTTATTATCAATAGAAAGGAATGTCTAGGTTACAGTAAGGGGTTGTGGAGATCAAAGTTTTAGCAGCAGATGAAGTCTCTGGGTCGCAGGCTTCAAAGACTAGATTCTAAATGATTCTTATCAGACTTAAGGTCTGTGTTGAAGTTGAAAGTTGGTTGGCTTTCCCTGAATTCCCAAAGGGGGTCAGGTATAATGATGAGTATCCATCCCTCCCTTCCCCTCATGGCCTGAACCAGTTTTTCAGGTTAACTTTGGAATGCCCTTGCCCAGAGGAGTGGTCTGTTCAGAGGGTTGGGGGCTCAGAAGTTTATTTTTGGTTTACACAATCCATGAACAAGGTCTGTCTCCCCCATTTGTTTAGCTCTTCACTAATTTCTCTCAGTAATGTTCTGCAGCTTTCGGTATAGAGAACTTACACATTTTTCATTAAATGCATTCTTAGATATTTTCCGATTTTCAATGGCATTGTAAATGCTGTTTTTCAAATTCTGTCTTCCAATTATTTGTTGCTAGATTATAGAAGCACAATTACTTTTGTATATAGACTTAGTATCTCATGACCTTGCTAAATGCCCTTATTATTTCTAGTATTTTTGATAACCTGTTAGGATTTTCTGCCCTGACAATTGCATCATCTGTGAACAGAGACTCTGCCGCTTCCTTCCCAATCATTTTGTCTTCTAACGTCATGCTTAGGTTTCTCGGATAGCTTGCTTGCAACCAAGATGCATGCCTGTGATTGTGGCGGAGCTTGATGCAAACCTCCTCCGACCCCAGGATGTTCCTGTAGCTGGACATCACTCCACCTGTGGGCAGGAGGGTTATCACCTCCAAATTCTGGAAATGAGGACCAGGCAGTGTAGGCTTCAAACTCCACCTTGCACTGGCCAGATTTCCACTGGTTATTTTAATGTTTTTCGAACACTCTTTTGTTAGATGACATTATTCTAAACAGCTGCCTGTGATTCCAAAGAGGTTCAAACCTCCCCCTTTCCCTAGTAAAGATGGGCTATTTAAGCATGATTTTGTGGAAGTCTGGCTGTAGGGAGACTTGGGGACATCGGGATTCAGTGTTCTGCTGCTGGGCCAGGCACGGCTCAACTGGGAGGGGCTGGGCCTGCTGGGGCCGCTGTCCGGGGCCCCAGTGGGGCTCAGCATTCAACTCCATGCCCAGAGGACCACGTGGGACACCCTTCCAGGGAAGAAGTGTGGCAGGCACAGGCCCAGGTTAGCCCCACTGCTGTGACAGGCTGTGAGGGACCTGCGCTCACTTGGGGGATGCGGAAGCCAGGAGCTCCTGGGCTCCAGGCAGGCCAGGGACAACGCTTCTTCCTCTGGGCTTTGCTTCTCCACTCAGCCGCCACAGGGCTTCTGGCTTCTGGCTTCACAGAGAAGATGCTGAGGACGGTGGCCCGGCTCAGCCTCTGAGAGGATGGGGGCCACAGCTGCAGGCAGGCCTGGGCTTGGGGCTAGTGCTGGGAGGCCTGACACAGGGGCATCCATGTCAGTCCCCCTTCTCCAGACCTTTGGGCCCCTAGGCCTTTGTGATGGGCCACCCCTGGCCGCTGGGAGTGTTAGGAGGTCAGCTCGTGGAAAAAGTGGGGGCGAAGGCCTGGCGGGAGTGGGGGCTGGAGAGAGGGGCAGCTGCAGCAGAGACCCACTGGCCAGCAAGCGAGGCAAGGCATTTACAGGGCACACTGCACCTCTACCAAGCAGATTCAGATGGGAGCAGAAGCACCTGTCATTCAGCAAGGTGAGACTGGGGAGACGTCTGGAAGTGTGGGAGGAAAAACTGGCTGAGGCCATGTGCAGGCCAGTTCACTGCACATACTGGGGTGTGGCAGGCCGGTCCGCGCCCGTCTTCCTGCATATGGGGTGCCGTGTGCATGGGAGCATGCATGTGTATGTCTCTGTATCTCTGTATGTCTGTGTCATGTGTATGTCTGTATGTTTATGTCTCTGTATCTGTGCATATGTCTTGGTGGTGTCTGTACGTGTGTGTATATATGGGGAGGGCTGTTTTTGTGTTGCTATAAAGGAACACACAGACTGGGTATCATAAAGAAAATAGGTGTAATTGGCTCACGGTTCTGCAGGCTGTACAGGAAGCATGGTGCCAGCATCTGCTCCTGGTGAGGCCTCAGGAAGCTTCCACTCATGGTGGAAGGTGACGGGGAGCCAGCGTCACATAGCAAGAGTGGGAGGAGGGGAGGGCAAGGGGGGGTCCCGGGCTCTTTTAAACAACCTGCTCTTGAGTGAGCTAACTGAACAAGAACTCACTCATCACCAAGGTGATGGTGCTAAGCCATTCATGAGGGATCCGTCCTCATGATCCAACACCTCCCGCCAGGCCCCACTTCCAACACTGGGAATCACATTCCAACATGAGATTCGGAGGGGAGAGAGAATCCAAACCACATCAGTGTGTGTGCGTGTGTCTGCGCATGTCTGTGTCCATCTGTGTGTGCACGTCTCTGCACGTCTGCGTGGATCTGTGTGTCTCTGTGCATGTGTGTCCATGTATTAGCATTTGGTCCAAGCCTTGCTTCCAGAGCCACAGCCACCACAACAGCACCAGCTGAGGGAAAGGGCTGCTCGAATGCCACTGCCTCCCTATGCTGACGGGGACCTTAACCACAGGGACAGCCCTGCGTCTCTCCAGCCAAGGCAGAGGACTGGCCGGTTGGTCTCAGAAGGCAGTGGGTGGGCAGGGTCCTCATTCTCTGGCAGAGATTTCTTGGGCCTGGACTATGGGTGCTAAGGCTGCCGGGGAGTGGGGGCCCAGGAGCTGGGGATGGGGCACTGCTGTGGGGTGGGCTGCAGAGCCCACCCGAGCCCCTCCAGGAGGGGAAGGGGTCTCTGTGGCCTGCAGCCCCCAGACACCACTGTATATGGCTGGAGCCTACAGGCTGGAGGGCTGGGATCCACACTGCTGGGCCCCTGCTGATCCCTCCAACCCAGGGCTTCTCCCAGGGACCAGCTCTCCCTCCCATCCCTGACGCTCAGGCACTTAACTTTGACAAACCGATGATGAAACACGCAAGGACGGGGACCGCTGGAGGCTCACGAGGGCCAAAGCACAGGATCCATTCCCAGATGCCAGTGTCACTCCCAAGTCACCTGCGTTTGTAAGTCTCTATTTTGGGTGGAGCCCTCTGGAAGCCCACGCCCCACTGTCTGTGGCCACTCCTCACAGTCCTCAATGGAGGTTTCTGTAAGTTCTTCACGAGTCTCCTGGCTCTTCCCTCAGAGCAGCTGCCTCCAGATTACAACTGCCAAGTGCTGTTGGTGGCGGAAGCCCCACCTCCCCACTCCGAAGCAGCTCCTGCAGGAAACCTGGGCCTTGTGTGGCTGGGGAACTCCCAGGACTCCTGCCACACAGGGGGACCCGAGGGCAGCTTGGGCAGGCCCCTTGCGGCCAGGGGCGGATTCGCTCGGCTCCACCTGGCCGGAGAGACAGGTGAGGGACCGGTCTTTGTGGGTCCTGCGGCATCCCCTTGGGGCTGTGGCTCCCTGCCTTGCTGTCTCCAGGCGGGAAGTGGGTGGGAGCCATCCTTCTGTGGGAAGGAGTCTAGGAGCCCCGCTGCTGTTCATCCCCACTTCCCCTCGGCTTCCTGGCCTCTCCTGCGTGTAAAGGGAGCAGGCTGCCCTGGCGAGCTGGCCCCATGGCTGGCTCCTCTCTGCCTGGAAGGAAGGAAGGGCCCCTCCTCCTCCGCGTTGCCCCTCCTGTCTTCCAGCAGGGCCAGGTTCTGCCCACCCATGGAGAAGGCCAGTACAGGGGAGAGAGCCAGGGCTCCCACGAAGCAGGCGGTCCCTCCAGGCGAGGCGCTCCATCCTGTAGTGTTCCCTTAAATTCTGCAAGCTACCCCAGATCCCCCATTTCCAGCCAACAAATCCTTTTTAAGTTCCTTTGAGATTTGTTCGTGTGGCTTGCTACACTCAGGACTCTGGAAAGAAGGCCCAGGCCAGAGCTTTGGGCAGACGGCCATTTAGGGCAAGGGCCCTGTGTTGGCTTCTTGGTGGTGTTGCCCGGCTGGTGGGCAGGAGAGCCAGAGCATCCCCCCAACACCAGGAGGCAGGTCGCGGATTGTGCTGTCTACACTCCGGAAGGGGTACATTCCAGGGGCTGCTGCCCCAGACTCACCCCTCACCTGGGACCCGCACTCTTGAGCTGTGGGTACCACGGTGGCCGTCCCCTTCTGTTCTGTGCGGCGGACTTCCTGGCTCCTCCTTAGCCTTGGGGCCCCCACAGCCCTCGGCTTGGCTTCCCTCCCCATAGCCAGGCCCTGGATAACTCCAGGGTAAAGGGACCCTGAGGCCCCCCACTTCCCCCCGTGTCCTGCACAGGCCTTGGGCTTTCGGCGGTGCTGTCTGCTGCAGCCCCACGCCTTCCTGGGAGAGTGGCTCAGGCCCCGCTTCCTGAGTGTGACTGCGCTGCCATCTGCGAGGCCTGCGCGGGTCTCCCCCGGGCTCTCCCTGCTGGGATGGGGACTGGTGGCCCCGGGCCACGTCCTGAATCCGGCTTGCTCCTTGGTGCAAGCCCGTACAGGTCACGGTCAGGCAGGAGGGCGGGCGGCGGGGTCCTGGGGGCGCCGAGTTCGGGACCGTGCGGTCCCCAAGAGCAGGCTGTGCGTGTCCCTGTTGGAGCCCCACGAAGGCGGCCCAGGGCCACCCCTGAGGGCGCGTGGGCCCGACCCGCGTCCCGGGTCCAGCTTGCGGCCAGGAATGCAGGTGTTTAAGGGTGCCAAAAGGAAAACGCACAAGGCCTCGTCGGGGGGGGGGGGTCAGGAGGGGGGCTAAGGAGGGGACCGGGGGTGTGAAGAACGCGGGGGAGAGGGATGGCAGGGTGCCCGCCCGAGGGACCGACACCTCCGCGAGTGGCACCCCAGGATGCTGACGCCGGCGGGGGTGGGGGCCCGAGGGGCGGTCGGGGTCAGGGGGCGGCCCCAGGGGTAGGGCCGCAGCACGAGGGGCCGCGTGACCCCGGCGGTGACCGGGCGGGGAGAGGCCGGCGCCGGGGCTGGGAGAGGGCCGTGGGCGGGCGCGGCCGCGGGTGGGAGGATGCCCCGTGGGGACGCTCCTACCGCAGCGCCCGGCCACGCGCGAGGCCCCGCCCTCAGGACGCGTTCGGTGGGACGGACCCGCCCTCCCCGCAGCCGCGCGCCCGCCGCGCCGCCTTGTGGGCGCTGTAGTCCCGGAGTCCGCGTGCGCGGGGCCGGGTCCGGGAGCCCCAGGGCAGCCGCCCCGCCGAGTCGCAGGTACTGGTGGGGAACGGGGCCACGGGGCCGCGTGTCGGGGGCTGCGGGGTGTCTCGGGGCCTTGGGGTGAGTGCGGGGCGCGGGCCGAGGTTTGCAGGGCCCTGCGAGGTGAGTGTGGGGGCTGGCGCTGGGGTCCGCGGGGCTCCGGGGAGGGTGCGAAGGCTTGGGCCGGGGTCTGCGGTCTGCAGCCTGGGGTCTGGGGGGCCCTGGGGAGGGTGCGGGGCGTGGGCCGGGGTCTCAGCGGGGGTCGCGGTGGCGCGGGCGCCGTGGGCTGCGTGCCGGGCGCCTGGCGGAACCGTTGCTGTGCAGCGGGTTTCCCGCCGCTAACTTTCCGCCGCAGCCTGCTAATGGGGTGGGGAGTCCCGCCCCCCAGCCTGCCCTCCGCGTCATCCTGGGGCGCCAAGTCCCACCCCCGGGTCTGGAGGAAAGCGTGGATCCGGCGTTCGCGCCCAGGCACGTGTTGCTTCGGGACGGGCCAGCCGGCGGGTGGACTCTGCCAGCCACGCGTGGGGCGGGCCCCTGGCACATCTCCAGGCCATTGTCTCCTGTGCCAGAAGCTTTGTAGGCGCAACTTCGCCTTGGAGCAGCTGTGGGTGCGGATCCAGCAGAGCAATTCCGAGGCGTCTCAGAGAGAGCCTGGACAGCCGCTGGAGCCTTTCCCGAGTGGGTCCTTCCAACACCTCTACAGCAGGAAAGCCATCCCCCTAGGGTCCTGTCCATCGGAAACTCCTGTCCTGGGGAGTCTGGCCTGCCTGGCCTCAGGACACAGGCTAACTAAGCTGGCCCCGAAATCCAGAATGCATCCAGAGGGAAGGTGGGATAAAGTCCTTGGAGGTGCCTGTTGGCCACCCTGTAAAGAGATGGCCTCCCGCTACGGAGACCCGAGGATCCGCGCACAGCCCAGATTCAATCAGCAGAGCCGAGGTGCCTCTGGCCCAGTGCACCTGCCTGCCCTGTCCAGGCCTGGGAGCCAGGCTGCATCTCACTGGCCGCCTTTGCCTGGGTGCCACCTGTGCACTGCTTGTTGCAATTGCTAATTGCTTTCTTTCCGAAGGGGCTCTGGTGGATTTTTATAATTCCAGATAGTACAGTTATCTGTGCTGGACACAGATGAGAAAGAGTGCTTCTCGGGTGTTTGGGCCTGCAGCAGTGATAGCCGGAGGGTCTAATTATGCTGTTAGGAACCCTGAACTTGGTCATCTGAACAGGGGTGGGAGGGTGTGCAATGCTTTCTTCTTCTTCTTCTTTTTAAACTAGCAGGTGTTCTAAAAAACGTCACGAACATTCTTGGTTAGCCTTCCAGAGTAGGAGCTGGTTTAAACACGGAATGATAGGTGGCGTTCGCTTGTGTTTTGATTGCGGGTCTCTGGCCTTCTCTGGTGCTTGGAAGGACAGGGCCTGGGTGGGGGTGGTCACTGCGGACAGTGGGGCCGGGCATTTGCGGGGGCTGTTACAACCTTCTCCTGAAGGCAGGGATTCTCACTGCTTCCCCGTGGCCCTCCTGTCTGGCCGGGGACTTCCTTCAGATGCCGGGAAGAGGCCTCAAGCTGTATGGGACTGGGCTGGGGTCTGGACACTTGGAGTCTAGGCGTCCCCTGGCTTGGGGCTGCGTTTCTATGATGGTGACCAAGCTCCCTATCTTTCCTCTTGGAGGTGGTCTTGGCCGTGATGGCCAAGCCTCTGTCCGTGGACTACGTTCACCGCACATAAGTTGAGTATGCTGGCAGCAGAGGCTGACAGTTAAGACCAGCAGCAGCCCCTTGCTGGCGGAGACTCTGGCAGTCTCTCCAAGGAAGGAATGTTCTGGTCGTTTCTGGAGGTGGCACCTTTCAGAACAGGGGGCCCAAGTACCCAGGGCTCCTGGGCCCCTGGGGGTCCTGTGGGTGGGGATCTGACTCCTGCGGCCATGGACTGTGGCCCAGACCCTGGGCTTAGTTCAGCTCCTGATGGCCCCCCGTTGTCTGCGGCGATCTGGTTGCTCTGGTTGTCTGGGGATCGGTGCGCCTGTCTAAACCTGCTCACGGGTGGGAAAGTGAACTTGACAGGGAGTCCCAGGGCCGAATGGGTCTCCCAGTGGGAAGGGGTGGGTGCGGTCTGAAGTATGTCCAGCTCTACCTGTGGCCTCTCTGGGCATCAGGGTCCCTGGTGATGGGGCCCAACCTTTGTGCACTGATCTTCCCAGCTGTTGACAGGCCCTGAGGAGGCGTGGAAGGTGAGGCCGAGGCAGGTGACCGTCAGATCTGCCTCAGCCTGGCAGTGGCCCCTGCCTGCGCTTCCTCCTGCCTGGCCGGCTGTTTTCATTCTGGCCCTTTGAGAACTTCTAGGGTCCTGGCTGCCTCCCATGGAGGGTGCTGGTCCCATCTTCTTCCCAGCTGTGCCCTGCCATGGAGCTCCGGAAACCTCGAGGTTCCCCTAGCCCTTCCCCCTCTTCCCTGCGGCCCCCATTGCAAGCCCACCAGCCTCTGCCTCTTAAGGGCTTCCCTGCCATCACCTATGTTCCTTTGTCACAGACATGAGTGTGTAGAGGTGTCAAGACGGGACCCCAGATGATGCTGATGGCTTTGCCTAAGTGGCCTGGGGAGGGTCTCTCTCTCTGGTCCCTGAAGGCCACCTTTTTCCTAAGCCTGTGTGTCAGGTTGGGGGCGGTTCAGGGAGCACTTCCAGTCTGAGTGGTCTCTGATACCTGGAGACTGAATGCTGAGAGCCTGGGGCAGATTTTCCTAGGGGTCACTGGACCCCCAAAGCTGGCCCCACATCGAGGGATGCTCTGAGCCCCTGCTGGAGGGTTGGAGGAGACTCTTCTCAAATCCAGACCCTCTGCAGACCCCCCTGCCACCCTCCCAAGCCGGCCCTGTGGCGAGGCACAATTGTCCGACTGTCAGCCCAGTGCAGATGGGACGGCGACCCCGCCCCACAAGGCTGCTCAGCTGCCCTCTGCATGCGCTGCATCCCCACCCCACCTGAGCAGCAGACGGCCTTTCCATGCGCACTCTGCCAGGCCTAGCCTCCAGGAGCAGAGGTCAGCTGATACAGACGTGAGGTGCACCTGTCGGGGACCAGGGCCGGGTCCTGGCCTCACGGGGTTGGCTTGGTGTGGGCGCCTGACACACTTGTTTATGGCAGTTCACTTTTGACTTACTTGAAAGAGAACTTTACACCGGGGCCTTAATGGAAAACCAGAGCCACGTGGCACCTGGAGACATGATTCTGATAAGTGGACAGGCTTTTGCCCCGCAGCTGAAAGGCACAATTTGTGGTGGTGAGACGTGCCCTTGCCCGCACCGGAGGAGCCTTTCTCCTGGGCAGAATCAGGACTGAAAGAGACACGCCCTCGAGTGTGCTTCGTGCTGCTGCTGCTCTGCCACGTGCCCTGGCCGTGTGGGGCGGGGGTGCTGGTGGGATGGTCCCCAAGGTTGGGTGCATGTTGCCTCGTGGATGAAGGCCTGTGGTCTGGGGTGCTCCATCTGGAACGTGTCAGGTCCACTCATGGCTCCTGCCAGCTGCTTTCGTCTAGGGTAACCTGCCGCCGGGGATGCTGGGGTCCCTGGGCTCAGGGGCTGGGCCTCGGCTCCATCCCATCCTCCCTCCCACGCCTGTTTCACCCCTGGCTGCTCTCAGCCCCCTCAAGGACACCTGCTTTTCCCTCTGCCCTTCCCTCACTGTGGGCTTGGCCTGCACGCCCTCCTGCCAGGGCACGCGGCTGATGGGGACCTGAGGCTGGTACCTGCAGCCACCCGCCGCTGGCCACCTGTGGTGTGACCCCGGCCTCCAGCAGCGTCCGTTCCTGCCTGTGCCCTCCCTGGGCCACCTGGGTGCCGCTAGAGCAGCAGCAGGCACGTGGGCTGCCCTCAGGCCTGTGGGGTGAGGTGTGCCCCCCGACCGCCACAGGTACTGCCCAGCAGTGCCATGAGTCTAGTGTGGCCCCAAACCCTAAATTTTGTTAGTTTAGTTAATATAGTAAGTCAATTAGTTAATTAACTTGGTTTTGATTGGCACTTAAATCACTCCATGTGGCTGGAGACTTCCCTCAGCCTCGGAGACCCTGGAGGTGGTGACAGCCTGGCCTGGGGGACTCCGGAGCGGCTCAGGTGTGGGTGGCTCCCAGTTTGGTGCTACGGGGTGAGGATGGGTCTGGGGTCTGCATTCGTCTCCAGGGTGGCGTTTGGTCCTGAGTGGCGAGGAGGAGGCCGGCACTGGGCCTCGTTTTGCGGGGTAGGGAGGCCTGCAGACCATCTTCCAAGGTGCCCTGACTCCACCCCTCCTTCCAGGCACAGCGTCACCTTCGTCCCCTCCGGAGCTGCACGTGGCCTGAGCAGGATGGTGCCCTCCAGCCCAGCGGTGGAGAAGCAGGTGCCCGTGGAACCTGGGCCTGACCCCGAGCTCCGGTCCTGGCAGCGCCTCGTGTGCTACCTTTGCTTCTACGGCTTCATGGCGCAGATACGGCCAGGGGAGAGCTTCATCACCCCCTACCTCCTGGGGCCCGACAAGAACTTCACGCGGGAGCAGGCACGTGGGTGCCGGGGTGCCGGGCAGCCGCCTGTGGGTGGGCGGGGAGCAGCGTCTGGAATAGGCACGTGGGCGCCGGGATGCGGGGGCGTCCGCCAGTGGGTGGGCAGGGAGCAGCTTCTGGAATAGGCACGTGGGCGCTGGGTGCCAGGGCGGCCGCCTATGGGTGGGCGGGGAGCAGCTTCTGGAATAGGCACGTGGGCGCCGGGGTGCTGGGCGGCCACCTGTGGGTGGGCGGGGAGCAGCGTCTGGAATAGGCACGTGGGCGCTGGGATGCGGGGGCGGCCGCCAGTGGGTGGGCAGGGAGCAGCTTCTGGAATAGGCACGTGGGTGCCGGGGTGCCGGGCGGCCGCCTGTGGGTGGGCGGGGAGCAGCTTCTGGAATAGGCACGTGGGCACCGGGGTACTGGGCGGCCGCCTGTGGGTGGGCGGGGAGCAGCTTCTGGAATAGGCACGTGGGTGCTGGGTGCCAGGGCGGCCGCCTGTGTGTGGGCGGGGAGCAGCTTCAGGGGCCAGGGCGCTTTTCCTGTTGGATGTGCGAGCACTTGAGGCTGGAGCGGGTGAGTGGCCGTGTCAGCTGATAATATGGTCCCGGAGGGAACCCGGCTGGGGTCTCACACCCCCAGCAGCGGGCACCATCAGATGGAGGGGCCTGGCTTCGGCCTAGTAACCAGGCTAGATAAAAAGTGATATTGTGTCCTGCAGAGAGAGAGCCTGCCCCACCCCACCCGCCAGGCCATGCTCATCGGCCCTCCTGGTGAGGAAGCCCACGTCCAACCCTGCTGGGCACCTGCCTTCAACAGAGACTTAGTGGCTATTTACCTAAAGAGATTATTGAAGGAATTTTCATTTTACTCAGCCATGAGGACAAAGGGTCATATTGAAACTGTTCTAATAGGCTTATGCCCAGTCACGGGTCTCTCAGGTCACATGAGCGGTGGAAGCAGGAGCGGCCGTATCCGAAGCAGTTTCCTCCTGGAGCTGTGGGGTCCTTATCCATAAGGCACATCCGCACAGGAAGAGCCTGGAAAAGCGCTCTCACAGGCTGCCGGCCCAGCTGGTCACCCCGACACCCCATCCCAGGGCCCTGGGCCTGCTCACCTGCCCATCCCAGCCGCTGACCCCGTCCTCTGCTCCCACATTGCTGACGCTCGGCATGCCTCTTGTTCCCTGTGTCTCCTGGCCAGAAGCCGGACCCCACCCCTCCCAGACCCTAGAAATGTGAAACTGATGTGCAGCCGAGGAGTGTGCTATTGGGACAGTGGAGGTGCTGCCCTTCCCGCGTGCCCAGCTCAGAGCACCGTGCGGTGTGATTGTGTCTCGTCCCACGGCCAGCACTGTTAACCGCCAGGCTGGGTCACTTTCCAGGCGAGGACAGGGTCTTGCCCCGGCTCCGGCTGTCGGTGGCGCGGCTGGGGCTGGAGCGGCGGAGCCATCTCCTTGACCCCTCATGAAATGCTTTCTGCTCCTGGCCAGTCCTCCCCTCTCCCTGCCACCCACTGACCAGATGGCATCTCTGCTCTTAGTGGAGGGCCACTGTCCACCGCCAAGGTTATTTATAGGGATGAGCATTATGTGTGGCGTTTCCCTTAAAATAACAAAATAAGAAAAGTCTCTAGAGCAAAAATGTTTAAATCCCATCTGCCTGCCCTCTCATGTTGTACATTAACGGATTAAAAAGTAGATTCCAGAAATTAAGCCATTCCACCAGGCCTTGGATATCATCAGAGGGATGATGGGTGCAGGCGCTCGGTGCACCTGCCACTTGGTGGGGCCCCCGATCTCAGCCCCTCTGGCTGCAGGAGAGGCCTGGGGAGAGCTTCATCACGCCCTCCCTCCTGGGGCCCGACAAGAACTTCACGCGGGAGCAGGCACGTGGGCGCCGGGGTGCGGAGGCGGCCACCAGTAGGTGGGCGGGGAGCAGCTTCGGGGGCAAGGGAGGCCTAGCCTGCCAGGACTCGCCAGCCCCTGTTGTTGCCAGGCTTGTGTCTAGGAAGTTCACGTAAGTGGTGTCTTGTGACCCAGCTTTCGCAAGTTGCTCTCCTGCCCAATCTGACTTGAGAGACGTTCCACGTGGGTTCGAGGCTGTTCTTAAGCTGCACCTCCTGGGTTGAACTACAAGGTGCTTATCTGCTGCTTTGCTGGAGGTGATTAGGGGATTCCGGGTTCTCCCACTGCAGGTGATGGCTGCAGGTAGAGCACGAGCCGGCAGCCTCAGGCAGTGGGCCTTGACCCAGCTGGCCCGGGCTGGCACTTCCAGTTCACTCCTGGGGCGAATGCTGCTTCCTCCGCAGCCTGCCACGGGCTGCCCATGTTCCCCTCACCAGCTCGGGTGGGCTGCTGAGCGCCGGCCGTCTGGCCGCTGTGAGGAGCGTGGTTTCCTTTGCTCACATTTGCTCTGCCACCATTTCTCCCGCCGTGGGCCGGTGTTTCCTGGCAGCCCTGTGGTTGCTGTCCTCCTTGGACCTGGTTCCCTTTTCTGCCTCCTGGGGACCCCGTGCCCTTGGGATTGGACTGGCTGTGTGTTACATACGGTGTTTCTCTGGAGTCATTTTGAATTTGGCCAAATTTCCCTCCAGGGTTTCTGCTTTGAGTGTCAGCTGAGAGCGCTTTCCCCGGCCGAGTCCGTGAGGTGCTCCTGGGTGCACTGAGGTTGCCTGGGCCCCCGCTGGAACTGTGCTGTGTGGTGGGAGCTGCAGCCCCCGCCCTCCTCCAGGGAGACCCCCCCGGCCCAGGACCCTGTGCACAGCAGTCCCTCCTGACCTGCGGCCCATGCCCCGTCCCCAGCCAGCCCCTGTTGGGTGCCCTTCTGTGGCATCCAGTCCTGCCGCCCCACGCCTGGCCCTGCCCTCGCGTCCTGCCTGCCTTCGGGCCTTGCCCACCTTCCCGCCTCCCTGTTCAGAGAGGTCGCCCTGAGGCCGTATGGACATAGATTTGGGCGCAGCTGCCTGCACTCTCCCCATTCAGCCTGGACCCCAACCAAGACCTGTGGAGAGCAGGGCCGACGCTGGGCTCAGGCAGCAGGAGGCTGTCCTCGTGTCAGAGCCGTGGCCGCCTGACAGATGCCACCTCCCTGCTGGGACCGTTGTGAGGGCCCCTCCCCCAGCAGCCTTGTAAGTGGGACGCAGGTCACAGCTCTGGGCAGAGCCTCCCTGCTGTCTGCCTGCCAAGGCTGAGGAAGGGGGAGTAGGGGCCGTTGAGGAGGTGCAGGGAGAGAAGCGGGAGGGCTCTGGGTGGGTGTTAGGGGGTGTTCAGGCTGCACTTTGACCCCGTGGTCTGCCAAGGGGGAGCTCTGCACTCAGACCCTCAACTAAGACCAGGAGGTGCCTGATGAGGCCCCAGCCTGCAGAGCTAGCTCCTGGTGGAAGAGGAAATGAGGCATGCTCCATTCATTCAGAGGTGGGTGAGGCTTCTAGGACCCCTGGCCGCCCTTTTCCAGAGAGCCGTGGGGTCTGGGGAGAGCCTCTCTGCTGGCTGTCTACCATTTTGACTCTGGGCTGTGGGCAGGACCTGTGCCCCGGCCAGGGGCTGGGGCTGTCATGCCCCCGCGCAGCCTCCTGTGTCTGGGGGTCGGGGGTCCCTGAGGTCCTAGGAGGGCCCCTGCCTCTGAGCCGCTTCTTTCGGAATCTGCAGGGGTTCCCTGGGCTGGCCCTGAGGAGGAGCCTCCCCCAGTCGAGCAGGCCATCAGCCAGGAGAGCTTGCCCACAGAGGGGCTGTTTGATGTCCCCAGGACATTGCTGTAAACATAGTGCAGAAGCCGATGGCTGGCCCTGAGGCTCTCTGTGACCTGCGGGCTCACTCAGCCTCCTGGCACATGACCTGCCCTCAGAGTGTCCCGGAATGTCCTGAGCAGGACGGAGTGCCGGAGGGACCTTGGGTGCCTGGTGCTGCTGGGACCACAGCCTTTGGGTCAGCCTGGCCTCCATGAGGGTGCAGGCTCCGGGGTGCGACCTCAGGGTGCCCTGAGGTGGGGTCTCTGGGCAGCCTTCCCCTGAGCCCCTGGGAAGCTTCTCAGCATGCCGGCCTGGCTGCAGGGTCCTACTACTGCCCAGCTGTTCACAGTAGCCGGTGGCCGGGCTCTGAGCACATCGGGCCACACATCTTGGGTATGCCAGACACGAGGCTAAGAGCCCCTGGGGAGGCGGCGTGGCTCGGTGCAGCACCCCATGTGCTGACCCAGGGTTTGGTCCTGCCAAGTGTGGCTGGCAGGGGCTGAGGTCACCTGGGGCAGCACGAGTAGGGCTGTGGGGTTACTGGTGGTCAGGCCTGAGTCGGGTGGGGCCTGCTGGAGGCCCAGAGTCCAGCAGGGCCCTGCTGGCTCATCTGGTACCAACCTCCAGTGGATCTGAGGTGGGGTCTGGTGGGGCCTGTAGGCGGGGCCACCTGCTGAAAATGCACCTGGGCCCCAGGGGAGGCTCCAAGCATAGGGTGGCTCCCACATCAGTCCCCAGGGAGGGGCAAGGCAAGCGGCTTGGCCTCACAGGGGTGGGGCCTCTTCCTCTGGACTGTGCCCAGGTGTGCCCAAGTGTGCCCACAGCAGCCCTGGCCCCTGCCAAGACAGCTGAGGACGTTTGGTGCCTGCCTGGAGTAGTCTGGGGCAGTGCCCTCTGACCTTGTCCTGTAGGAGGTAGCATCCCCAGCCCCATGCCCAGCTCCACGCTCCCATCGAAGGTGGATGTGTGTTGAGGCCACAGGCATGGAAGCCAGGCCTGGAGTGTCCACCAGCAGCTCAGTGGCCAAGGCTGTGGAGCTGGGTTCCCACATAACATGTGATGGAGGAGGTGGGGGTGGGCAGGCTGACAGCCTGTGCTCCCCCTCCTGGGTGGGTGCAGGGTGGCTACAGGGGCGTTTGCCCCCCTCCCTGCTCTTGGGTTGGAGTCTGGCCTTAAAGACCTTGCTCTGGGGACAAGTGTGAGATGGGAGTGCGCAGCCCAGGGCCCTCTGCCCTACCCCACTCCCTCTCTTTCCCCTTCTTCCCCTTCCTGTCTTTCTTCCCCTGCCGGGTTCCCCCATGAACAGTCCCTCCCACGAACCTGCTGTTCCTGATCCTGCCCTTCCTTTCTGTGTCTTCTGTTTTTGTCTCTCCAGGAAGGATGGAAGGAGCTTGTGCTGGTGTGAATGTGTATGGGTTACAGCTGTGTTTTCCATATTGTTTAAAATGAAATAAAACCATGTTTTGATTCTATTAAAAATAGAGAAGCTGGCTGGGTGTGGTGGCTGGTGCCTGTAATCCTAGCACTTTGGGAGGCTAAGGTGGGCAGATCACCTGAGGTCAGGAGTTCGAGACCAGCTTGCCCAACATGGTGAAACCCCATCTCTACTAAAAATACAAAAATTAGCCAGATATGGTGGTACGCACCTGTAATCTCAGCTACTCGGGAGGCTGAGGCAGGAGAATTGCTTGAACCTGGGAGGTGGAGGTTGCAATGAGCTAAGATCGTGCCACTGCACTCCAGCCTGGGCGACAGAGCAAGACTCTGTCACAAGAAAAAGATGAAAATAAAAATAGAGAAGCTTAGATGAACAGGCTTGTTAATAACGATTCCTTCTGTGGCCACTGCCAGCTTTCCGCAGGCAAACGCTCCCAGGCTGCCGGGACGGTCAGGAGTCAGAGGTCCCTGTTCAGAGAGGACGATGCAGTGGGACATGGGACAGGGGCGTGCTGGGGAGAGGGGTCCCACCAGGCAGTGTTGGGGCAGGAAGCCGTCAGCAGCCATGACCTCGGGCGGGCTGTGTCCGCCGCAGCCGCAGCATTGCTAACGCCTGGTGGGGCGCACGCCCGCCTGTCCGCAGGTCACAAACGAGATCACGCCGGTGCTGTCGTACTCCTACCTGGCCGTGCTGGTGCCCGTGTTCCTGCTCACCGACTACCTGCGCTACACGCCGGTGCTGCTGCTGCAGGGGCTCAGCTTCGTGTCGGTGTGGCTGCTGCTGCTGCTGGGCCACTCGGTGGCGCACATGCAGCTCATGGAGCTCTTCTACAGCGTCACCATGGCCGCGCGCATCGCCTATTCCTCCTACATCTTCTCTCTCGTGCGGCCCGCGCGCTACCAGCGTGTGGCCGGCTACTCGCGCGCTGCGGTGCTGCTGGGCGTGTTCACCAGCTCCGTGCTGGGCCAGCTGCTGGTCACCGTGGGCCGAGTCTCCTTCTCCACGCTCAACTACATCTCGCTGGCCTTCCTCACCTTCAGCGTGGTCCTCGCCCTCTTCCTGAAGCGCCCCAAGCGCAGCCTCTTCTTCAACCGCGACGACCGGGGGCGGTGCGAAACCTCGGCTTCGGAGCTGGAGCGCATGAATCCCGGCCCGGGCGGGAAGCTGGGACACGCCCTGCGGGTGGCCTGTGGGGACTCAGTGCTGGCGCGGATGCTGCGGGAGCTGGGGGACAGCCTGCGGCGGCCGCAGCTGCGCCTGTGGTCCCTCTGGTGGGTCTTCAACTCGGCCGGCTACTACCTGGTGGTCTACTACGTGCACATCCTGTGGAACGAGGTGGACCCCACCACCAACAGTGCGCGGGTCTACAACGGCGCGGCAGATGCTGCCTCCACACTGCTGGGTACGCATGCCCTGGTCCCCGAGGCTCCTTCCCCCGGAGGCTCCCCGCCACCTCCCCCTGCCCCGTGGATCCTTCCCCCGGAGGCTCCCCGCCACCTCCCCCTGCCCCGTGGATCCTTCCCCCGGAGGCTCCCCGCCACCTCCCCCTGCCCCGTGGATCCTTCCCCCGGAGGCTCCCCGCCACCTCCCCCTGCCCCGTGGATCCTTCCCCCGGAGGCTCCCCGCCACCTCCCCCTGCCCCGTGGATCCTTCCCCCGGAGGCTCCCCGCCACCTCCCCCTGCCCCGTGGATCCTTCCCCGGAGGCTCCCCCTCCCCGCCCCCTGCCCCGTGGATACCTTTCCTCAGAAGCTCCCGCTACCTCCCCTGCCCCGTGGCCCCCCAGGGCTGCTGCAACGCCCCATCCCTCCCCTCTCAGGCGCCATCACGTCCTTCGCCGCGGGCTTCGTGAAGATCCGCTGGGCGCGCTGGTCCAAGCTGCTCATCGCGGGCGTCACGGCCACGCAGGCGGGGCTGGTCTTCCTTCTGGCGCACACGCGCCATCCGAGTAGCATCTGGCTGTGCTACGCGGCCTTCGTGCTGTTCCGCGGCTCCTACCAGTTCCTCGTGCCCATCGCCACGTGAGTTCCAGAAGGGTGGGAAGCTGGGGGCGGGCAGGCGCCAGGATCAAGCCCGGCACTTCGCTGGGTGCTCCCACCTTCCTGCTGCGCCCCAGCGGCTGTGCCACTGCTGGCCCCACCAGCCACCTGGAGCTGACCAGGGTCCCCACTTGCCTCTCCCTGGGACCTCAGGCGTCCCTTCCTGTGCCGTCCTGCTGCTCCCCCACGCCCTCCGCGCTCCTCTCTGAAGCCTGCTGGGCTCACAGCCTTGCCCTGCTCCCAACCCCACCCTCCAGGCCCCGGGCTGCTGAGACCCCATCCAGGCAGGAGCGGGAGCTTGCACCTGTGTGAGTTCATCCTCAGCTTACACTCACACCAGGCACTCACACCACACACACACCACACGCTCACACATGGACACACATCACACACTCATGAACACACACCACATGCGCACAGATGGACACTCACCACACACTCATGAACACATACCACACGTGCACACATGGACAAACACCACACTCACACATGGATATATCACACATGAACACACCACACACACGGACACACACCATGCTCACACATGGATATATCACACATGGACACACTGCACATGGACACACCACACACACACGGACACACAACGCACACTCACATGAACACACCAGATACTCATAGATGGACACACCACACACACACACCACACACACGAACACACACCACATGCTCACAGATGGACACCCACTACACTCACATGAATGCATCACACACACATGGACACACACCACACATGGACACACCACACGCTCACAGATCGACACCCACCACACTCACATGAACACACTTCATGCTTACCCATGGACACACAGTACACAGGGACACATCACATGTTCACGGACACCCACCACACTCACATGAATGCACCATATGCTTACACATGGACACACACCACACACTCACATGGACACACCACACACAGATGGATACACCGCACTCACATGAACACACCACATGCTTACACATGGACACAGAGCACACATGGACACGCTACACGCTCACAGATGGACACACACCACATGGACACACAACACATGCTCACACATGGACACACCACACGCTCACACATGGACACACATGCTCACACATGGACACACACACGCTCACACATGGAGACACCCACACATTGACACACTCCCACCACATACTCAGACCACACACACTGACACACTCAGACACTGACCCTGTGCGCTCACAGGGTCCTGCTCCCTGGACCTGCCCCCTCTTTCCTGCCCGCTGGGAGGACTTTGGCCCCAGCTCAGTTCCCCTTCCTGGGCTTCCCCTCCAGGGTGGCCTCCGAGCCCTGTCTCCCTCCCTCCGTGGGTCATCCCCCTGGGCCTTATGCTGGTCACGAGCCTGTTTGAGCTCAGAGCACCCTCCTGACCCTTGCATTGTGCCCTCTGCGTCGGTGGCCTCACCCCTGCAGCATCCTGCCTCGATGTGCCCGGCCCTGTACTTCCCCATCCTCCCCACATGCAGGCAGCAGTCTCCTGGCATGGGCAGCCCGGCCCACCCTTCTCTCCCGCCCCTGCCATACTCGGGGCCCCTTCTGCTCCTGTGTGGCCGCCTTCTCCAGGCTCCCCGAGGCCCACACTGGGCTCTTGCCATCCCTGGCTAATGAAGGCCCAGCGTGATCTTGCTCGGGCCCTCCTCCCTGACCTGCCAGCGCTGTGGAAAGGGCCAGGGCCTCTGCCGATGTGCTGTCCCATTGCTGCATCCAGGGGGACAACGCCTGAAAGGTTTTAGTTATAAAGTCATTGATGCCCATCGCAAAAAAATCCAACACGGTGCAGCAGCATGCAAAGCAGAAAACTGCTGTTTGCTACGGGGAATCCCAGCATTTTCTGCTTGTCTGTGTTAGGTTGATATCAGACACAGATGCAGGTGGTCACTCACAGATGCAGGTGGTCACTCCCGGTCATGAGTGGTGGGCCTTACAACCCATCCCCACTCTATGGGTAAAGTCACCATTTCCATTTTTCTTACACGAGGAAAACACTGAGATGAATGCCCTTCTACCTACATTTTTGTTTCCAAATTCTAATAATGACCCTCAGGTGGATTCCTGGAAGGGGAATGGCCAGGTTGGAGAGTATGTGCTTTTGAAAGCAGGTTTCCATCAATATTGCAGGTACCCTGCAGGCCGGCATGCAGGCTTCCTCCCCGTCGGGATGGTGGAGTGGCCTCCCCACCCTCCCTGAGCCCCTGACGGGCCAGCTGGGCTCCCAGCCTTTCCTTAACCAGAGCGAGACTGGCCGGCCTGCTGTGGACTGAGTGGCCCCTGTGTGTGTCCTGACTGTGTTGGGACTCGCTTTCCTCCCTGCTGATCTGAGGAGCATTCATCTGTATCATGTATTTTCAATCACCTGTATCCCCATCACGCCCCACACTCATCTGCCTTTAATTCAACTCAACAGTGTTTTCTGAGTGTCCTTGGAAGCACCCTGGGGGCTGGCCTGGGTTCTGCCCTGCCCAGCGCCGGCATCCAGAAGCTCGTGTTTGTTCTGGGTTCTCCCTGTTGTTCGTCTGCCCTTCATCCCACTGACCTGCTCACCAGGACCTCTGTGTGCTTCTCATCCTCCCTGCCGCCCGCCCGCCTGCCTGCCCCCCAGCCTCCACTGTCCCCACTGTCCCCCCGTCTCCAGTGCCCAGCAGCACAGACACCTCTGCCCTTCTCTGAAGGGTTCCTGGGCATTTTTATTTTTTCTTCAGGTGAACTTTAGGACATTTTTTGTCCGGTTCTTTTTTTTTTTTTTTTAAGCACTTTGCAGATTTTAATTGGAACTGCATCCGAAGACTAGTTTCTTTGCAGAGCACCAGAAGCCTGGCGTGTCACCTCTCCATGTCAGGAATGTGGTGCCTTCATTCCTGGACATATTCATGCCACCGCTCACCTCCAGGGCCTGCCGTAACTGGCTGCCACTCACCTCTAGGGCCCACCCTGCCTGCTGCCACTCACCTCCAGGGCCCGCCCTAACCTGCTGCCACTCACCTCCGGGGCCTGCCCTGCCTGGCTGCCACTCACCTCCAGGGCCCGCCCTGCCTGGCTGCCACTCACCTCTAGGGCCCACCCTACCCGCGGCCACTTACCTCCAGGGCCCGCTCGATCCGGCTGCCAGTCATCTCCAGGGCCTGCTCTGCCTCCAGGCCCCCCCTCCCCAGCAGCTGCCACTCACCTCCAGGGCCCACCCTATCCGGCTGCCACTGACTTCCAGGGCCCGCCCTTCCTGGCTGCCACTCATCTCCAGGGCCTGCCCCGCCTCCAGGCCCCCCTCCCCCCCAACTGCCACTCACCTCCAGGGCCCGCCCGGGCATACCCAGCTGCTATTCACCTCCAGGGCCCGTTCTGCCCAGCTGCCACTCAACTCCAGGGCCCCACCTACCCAGCTGCCCCTCACCTCCAGGGCCTGCCCTGCCTGGCTGCTGCTCATTCACCGACTCTGTGGTTTCACTGCTCTTCTAATTTATCAAACATTTAACCATGAAAGACTTTCATTCCAGACTTTTCTGTCTGTGCCCAGAGGTTCTCTTGATGATGATTTTCTGAGTGTTTTGAGACGCCCGTGACCTGGTCTGTCCCAGAGCCCATGGGAGCCCTTCCAGGCATCTTCTCGAGTTTGTGTTTTGTGACACCCATTGTATAGGTTCAGCATCCCTAATCAAAACAGCCAGAATTCAGCTGGGCGCAGTGGCTCACACCTGTGATCCCAGCACTTTGGGAGGCTGAGGTGGGTGGATCACCTGAGGCCAGGAGCTCGAGACCAGCCTGGCCAACATGGTGAAACTCTGTCTCTACTAAAAATACAAAAATTAGCTGGGCGTGATGGCGCATGCCTGTAATCCTAGCTACTCGAAAGGCTGAGACAGGAGAATCGCTTGAACCCTGGAGGCAGAGGTTGCAGTGAGCTGAGACTGTGCCATTGCATGCCTGAGCAACAGAGCGAGACTCCATCTAAAAAAAAAAACAAAAAATCCAGAATTTGAAATTCTCCAAAATCTGACAGTTTTTGAGCACTGGAAAGACAACCCAGTGGAAAATCCTGTACCTGACCTTGTTTGACGAGTCTCAGAACACGGTCAAAAGTTTCTTCATGCACAAAATTACTCCAGAACTCAGGGTGAGGCCCTGGGCAGTAGCAGGCAACCCCTTTGGCTTGCAAATGTCTGTCAGGTATTATATAAAATCACCTTCTGGCTGTGTGTATACAGTGCATATGAGCATAAATGAATTTCGTGTTTAGACTTGGGTTCCATCCTCAAGATATCTCATTATGGACATGTGAATATTCCAAAATCCAAAACTTCTGGTCCCAGGCATTTTGGATAAGGGACCCTCACTCTGTACTGAGCCAGGGGGACATGGCAGCTCCCAGAATGGCCCCTCAAGGGTGGCCTGGGTGCTGGCTCCTGCCTGGCAGGGGCGGGCATGTGTGGGAGAGATGGGGCCCTGGTGGGGGGCTTGTGCGTGCCCTGGGACCCCGTGGCTGCCGGGCGGGTCATAGGCTGGTGGGAGCCGGGCTGCAGGCTTTTCCCTGTGGCTGCTTCTCGTTCTCCCAGCAGCGCCTGATCTGCCCGCTCTTCCCGTTCAGCTTTCAGATTGCATCTTCTCTGTCTAAAGAGCTCTGTGCCCTTGTCTTCGGGGTCAACACGTTCTTTGCTACCATTGTCAAGACCATCATCACTTTCATTGTCTCGGACGTGCGGGGCCTGGGCCTCCCGGTCCGCAAGCAGGTGAGCCCATTTCAGGCCTGCGTCCTCGGGGACGGAAGCTACTTGTGGGGACGTTGTCGAGGCTTCCTGGTGCCCGCCTGATGTGGAGCCCACTGTGGGCTGGGGTCACAGGGTGCGGGCCTGGGGCTTCCAGTGGGACACACCAGGCCAGCGAGAGCAGGAAGTGAGAGAGACCCCAGCGGGGCTCAGTTGTTGTGGGCGGGAGCCTCCGTCAGGCCCTGGGCCTCAGTGGGAGCAGCTGAGCCTCTGCTCGCCACGGCAGAGCCGTCCGTCCTCGTCTCCGCTCTCTGCCTGTGGCTGCCGGAACTTGGTGTCCTTGAGCCCTGGCTGGAGGCCACGTGAGCTTTGTCCTCTTCAGGAAGGAGAGCTGAGCAGAGCCACTCAGCAGTGTCGGCGCGCAGGCTTCCGCGGGTGCCTTCCCCTTTCCCACCTCTCGCGGGCCTTTGCTGCTTCTGAGAAGAGCTGGAAAACACACATTTAACTCCTGAGGGTCCCAGCCAAAGCCGGGTCTCCGAGTGAGCTGGAATCAGCCATGGTGGGCGTGGTGTGAGAGGTCCTTCCAGGCTCCTCAGTACTGCCCCAGCCTGCAGCTAGACAGATGCCCTTGGCGGGTGGGACAAGGGCTTTGTCCACCTGGGGCCTAGGTCTCACTGGGCAGGAGGACTGTCAGGGTTAGCCCTGATCCTCTGAGGGTGCGGAGTCTGTTCAGCCTCAGTGACTCCAGAGCTCAGGGTAAGGCCCGGGCAGTAGCAGGCATCCCCTTTGGCTCGCAAATGCCTGTTAGGTAAGGATGGCTGTTGCTCGCTCATCAAAATGCATTCTTCAGCCCAAGAGTGTCATTAGGGCCTGTCCACGCTGGCAGGCCACGTGGCCCTGTTCCACAGAGCCCTCTGGGTACAACACCCCCGACCCAGGTGTGAACACTCAGGGCGGGTGAGCCTCCGAGGCCCGGGGGTGAACACTCAGGGCGGGTGACCCTCCAAGGCCCAGGGGTGAACACTCAGGGTGGGTGAGCCTCTGAGGCCCAGGTGTGAACACTCAGGGCGGGTGAGTCTCCGAGGCCCAGGTGTGAACACTCAGGGCGGGTGAGTCTCCGAGGCCCAGGTGTGAACACTCAGGGTGATGAGCCTCCAAGGCCCAGGGGTGAACGCTCAGGGCGGGTGAGCCTCCAAAGGCCAGGGGTGAACGCTAAGGACAGGTGAGTCTCCGAGGCCTGGGGGTGAACGGTCAGGGCGGGTGAGCCTCCAAGGCCCAGGGGTGAACCCTCAGGACAGGTGAGCCTCTGAGGCCCGCGGGTGAATGTGTCCAGGCCCGGCCTGGGTGGACACAGCCTCCTGGTGGCCGGGCTGGTCTCAGGTCTGCAGAAAGGGGGCCCAGAAGGCTTCTATTGAATGCGTGGCCCCAGGGCAGGGTGCTGGCAGCAGTCCAGCTGGCTTTGGAGGGGCTCCAGCACCCGGGAGGAGGTCCTCCCCATTCTTGGAGCCCCGAGTTACCTCTGTCCCTAGACAGCAGTGGCTGCCAGCATGTATGGGCAGGGAGCTCCCGTCCCAGGGAGAGCCCCAGGGCCCTGTGTGGCCCCAGCCAGGCTGGAACTGGCTTCTGACCTGCCTCTGGGTGCTGACTGCCCCTGACTACCGTTCCCGCCCCACCTCCATCCCTCTGTGACTGCCTCTTGTTCAGCCCCTGGCAGCTGGAGGGGCAGATGCCTGAGGGCTCTTTAGGGACCCTGTGCGTGTGCTCCCCTGCAGCTGCCCTGTGGAGGGGACCCCTCACGGTGGGCTTCTAAGGGCCCATGGGGGCTTGATGCAGGGGGTGGAGCAGTTCTTCCCCAGAGAGCTGGTCACGAGGAAGCCCTTTCCCTTCCTTAGCTGGTCCTGGTCCTGGTCCTGGTCCTGGTGTGGCCGTGGAGGCTGTGGGGGAGACAGCTCTGGGGAGGTGGAGGCAGGTTCTGGCCTGTGGTTCCTGGCTGCCTCTTGTCACATAGAAAAAAAACACATGGACTTTTCTCCGGCTGGTTTGATTTCTAGGTTAAAAAGTAACTAGTGGGGCATTTTGCTCATGGCTGGACATCCTGTTGGGTCTAGAGGAGGTGGTGCGGGCTCATCTTGCCCCCGCGCCTGTTACTGGGTGCCCAGTGTCCACTCTCTTTCCTCCAGCATGGAGAGAACAGCTGGGCCAGGAGTTCAGGCTTGGTCGGGGGTAGAGTCTGGAGATAGGAGGGAGCCGTGATGGAGCACGGGGGGACAGACAGGGCTAGAGCTTGCCTGGGTTTGCCTGCTTTTTAAATTAAGCTTTATATTTGGGCAATCTTATATTCACATGCTGTTTAATAAATAATACAGGGAGATCCATGTACCCTGTACCCAGTTTTCGCAGTGGTCACGTCTTACAGTTCTGTAGCACATCACAACCAGCATGGCGACAGTCAGGATCCAGAACATTCTATCCCCACAGGGATCCCTCAGGCTGCTCTTTATAGCCAAGGCCCACCCTACTCCCAGCCTCACCTCCTCTCAACCACTACCCTCTTCTCCGCTTGTATGAGTTTGCCATTTCAGGAGTGTTGTATAAACACAGCTATGCATTGTGTATCGTTTAGGGATTGGCTCTTTTCACTCAACATTGTTCTCTGAACATTCATCCATGTTGTTACTGTGGCTGTGGCTGATTCCTTCTTGCTGCTGAGTGGTGTTCCAGGGTGTAGGTACAGCACACTTTATTTATTCACCGTTGAAAGACTTGTTTCCAGTGTGAGGTATTACCAATAAAGCTTCTACGAACATTCTTTTATAGGTTTTTGTGTGAATACAGGTTTTCCTTTCCCTGGGACACACGCCCAGAAGTGCAAGTGCTGGGTCACCAGGTAGTTGCCTGTTTTTTTCCAGGAAAGAAGCAGGGAAGCAGCCCACTTTCCATAGCAGTCGTACCGTTTTATATCACCACCAGCAGACTTTGAGAGATCCAGTCACAGCGTCTTCAGTATGTCGTGTTACCACTAGTTTTTATTTTGGCCGTTGTGATAGGTGTAGTGATATTTCATTGTGGTTTTAATTTGCATTTCCCTGGGGGATAATGTTGTTTTAATTTGCATTTCCCTGGTGGATAATGATGTTGAACATCTTTTTATGTCCTTATTTTCCATTTGCAAAATCTTCACATCTTCTGCCCATTTTCTCATTGGATTGTTCATTTTTATACTCTTGAGTTTTAAGTGTGGTTTGTGTATTCTGGATATTAGTCCTTTGTTAGATATATACAGTTTGCAGTTTTTTTTCAACTCTGTAGCTGGTTGTTTCATCTACTTAACGTGGTCTTTTACAGAACAAGTGTTTTTTAACTCCCATGAGGTCTGATTTAACAGTTTTTCCTTTTATGGAAACTCTTTGCCTAGCCCTAAATTCAGAAGATTTTCCTCAAATTTCTTTTTTAAAGTTTCGTGTTTTTACATTTAAGTCTCTGACCAGCTTTGAGTTAATTTTTGTATAAGATGTGAAGTTTAGGTTGAGGTCACTTTTTTTTGGCCTGTGTGTATCCATTTATTCCAGCATCATTTGCTGAAAAGACTTAGCTCTCCCCATTGAATTACTTTTGCACCTTTGTCAAAAGTTGGGCATATTTATGTGAGTCTGTTTCTGGGTTTTTTATCCTGTTCCATTGAACTATGTGTTTACTCTTGTACCAATATCACACTGTCTTGGTTATGAAGCTTTATAGCAAGTTTTGAAATTGGATAGACTGATTCCTCCAACTTCTTTTTATTCAAAATTGTTTTGACTATTATAGTTTCTTTGCCTTTCCATATACATTTTAGAGTAATCTTGTCTATATCTACAAAAATTCTTGCTCAGATTTTGTTAGGAATTGCAATTAAGCCAGTGTATCAATTTTGGGAGAATTGACGTGTTTACTGTGTTGTTTTCCAATCCATGAACATGGTATATCTTTCCATTTATTTAGATCTTTGATTTCTTTCAGCATTTTGTAGTTTTCAGCATATGAGTACTATACATGTTTTTAGTTTATGCTTTTTCTTAAGTAAATCAAACCAGATTTTGAAATTTGTTATCTGCATTAGTCTGTTTGGGCTGCCATAGCAAAATATCACAAACTGGGTGACAAACAACAGAAATATATTCTCTCACAGTTCTGGAGGCTTGAAGTCTGAGATTAAGGTGTTGGCAGGTTGGTTTCTCCTGATGCCTCTCTTCTTGGCTTGCAGTTGGCATCTTCTCCCTTTGTCTTCATATGGTCTTTTTTTTCTGTGTATGGTCCTCCCTGGTATCTTTTTTTCGTTTTTTTTTTTTTTTTTGAGATGGAGTTTCGCTCTTGTTGCCCAGGCTGGAGTGCAATGGCGCAATCTCGCCTCACCGCAACCTCCTCCTCCTGGGTTCAAGCAATTCTCCTGCCTCAGCCTCCCAAGTAGCTGGGATTACAGGCATGTGCCACCATGCCTGGCTAATTTCATGTTTTTAGTAGAGATGGGGTTTCTCCATGTTGGCCAGGCTAGTCTTGAACTCTGGACCTCAGGTGATCTGCCCGCCTTAGCCTCCCAAAGTGCTGGGGTTACAGGTGTGAGCCACCACGCCCGGCTAGTGTCTGTCTTCTTATAAGGACATCCAGTCAGGTTGGAGTAAGATGCCATCCTTGTGACCTCATTTAACCGTAATTACCTTTTGAAAGGCCCTGTCTTCAAATGCAGTGACATTGCGGGTTAGGGCTTCAACATATGAATTGGGTGATGGGTTCACAATTCATTCCATAACAGTGTATACATGTTCGTTGCTAGTGTATAGAAATGTAGTTGATATATTTGTGTGTTTATCTTGTATACTGCAATTTTGCTGAGATTACTTATTTGTTGTAGGAGGCTTTTCCGTTTTTTGGTCTTTGTTTTTTAAATTCCTTGAGATTTTCTATGTAGATAATTATGTCATCTGCAAATATTTCTTCCTTTCTGATCTGTATATCTTTTATTTCTTTTTCTTGACTTAGTGCACTGGCTGGAACTTTATTAATTCCTTCTTTCTGCTTGCTTTAGAGTTATTTTGCTCTTCTTTTTTCTAGGTTCTTGAGGTGAGATATTGATTTGAGACTTTTCCTCTTTTCTAATTTATGCATCTAATGCTATAAATTTCCCCACTCAGTACTGCTTTAATTGCATCCCACAAATCTTAATAGGCTGTGTTTTCATTTTCATTCATTTCAGTGTGTTTTTTGATGCATCATTATTTCAAATTTTGTTGTTTAATTTCCAAGTGTTTTGAGATTTTCCTGTTATCTTTCTGTTATTAATTTCTTTTTTGATTCTGTTGTGATTGGAAAACACATTATTATTTCAGTACTTATAAATTTGTTAAGATTTGTCTTATGACCCAGAATATTATCTGTTTTGATATACTGTGGACACTTTGAAAGAATGTATATTCTGCTTTTGGGTGGAGTGTTCTGTAAATGCTGATCAGATCCTGTTGGCTGATGGTATTGATTTCCTCTCAGTTCTTGTGGATTTTCTGTCTAGTTTTATTATTGAGAGGGGGTATTGAAGTCTCCTAAGTATAATTGTGGATCTGTTTCTCCTTTCAGTTCTGTCGTGTTTTTGCTTCACATATTGGCAGCTCTTTTGTTTGTTGCATACACGTTAGGGATTGAAATTTGTTTTGGTGGACTGACCCTCTTGTCAATTGTGTAATAGTGGGATTATATAATGTCCTTCTCTGTCTCCGCTGTCCCTGGTCTTTTTTTTTTTTTTTTTTTTGCTCGGAAGTTTATTTTACCTGACATTAATATAGCCACCCCTGCTTTCCTTTGATTAATGTTCACATGATACATCTTTTTCCATCGTTTTACTTTCAACCTTCCTATCTTGGTATATTTGAAGTGAGTTTCTTGTAGACAGCATGTAGTTGAGTCATGTTTTTAAATCTACTTTGCCAATCTCTGTTTTACAGTTGGTGTATTTAGACCATTCATATTTAATGTGATAATTTGTATATTAGGGCCTAAGTCTGCCATTTCGTTTTTAATTTTTCATTTATTCTCTGTTTTTAGTTTCTGTTTACATTTTTTGCAGCTTCCAGTGGGTTACTTGTACATCCTTTAGAATTTTGTTTGGTTTATCTATTGTGTTTTTGAATGTACTTAGTATAGCTTTTTTGGTTGCTTTATGTATTACATTAATACATAAAGTTTGAGTGAAGTATAAAAACGTTGCCTTCCTTTATGTCACTATCATCTCCCGCTTACAATACAATTATCTTAAATATTTTCTCTACATACCTTTAGTGCTACATAAGAAAATATTGTAATTTTTGCATTAATCATCAAACATATTTTAGGAAACTAAAGAAGGAAAGTCTGTTTTATTTACCCATAATGTTGCCTACTGTGGTATTTCCTCTTTCCTGTTATTTCAAGATTCTTTCCTTCTTTAGTAATTTCCTTTCTGTTTAGAGAACTTGTTTTTTGCCATTATTTTAAATAGATCTGCTGGTTACAAATTTCTTCTCTTAGTTTTTCTTCATCTGAGAGTGTCTTGATTGCTCTTTTATTCTCAAAGGATGTTTTCACTGGATATAGGATGTTGGGTAGACAGTGTTCTTTTTTTTTAGCCTGTGAGAAATGTGGTGCCCCTTCCTCATAGCTTTCAGGATTTTTGATGAGCAATTACTTTTATTCAAATTGCTTGCCCGTAAAGTGTCATTTTTCTCTGGCCACTTCCAAGATATTTTCTTTATTTTTATCGTTAGCTTATAGAAGTTTGAATATGGTATGTGTTGGTGTGATTTTGTTTGGGTTTTCTATTTGGGGTTTGCTCAGCTTCATGAATCTGCAGTGTACATCTCACCAAATTTAGGAAGTTTTCAACCATTATTTCCTGAAATGCTTTTTGAACCCCACTCCTTTTCTCCTCTTTTTCTAGAACCCCCATGTCACACATGTTAGATCATGTTGTATAGTCCCACAAAGAATGAGGCTTTGTTCATTTTTTTTCAGTCCACTTTTTCTTTTGTTCAGGTTGGATAATTTCTATTGTTCTACCTCCAGTTCATTGATCATTTCTCTGCCTCTTCTATTTTGTTGTTGAGATGATTCATTAAGTTTTTAAATTCTGGTTATTGTACATTTCAGTTCTAAATTTTTTTTTATTTCTCCTATTTCTTTGCTGAGACTGTGTTTTTTCATTTGTTTCCAGCATGTTTGTTATTGTTCACTGAAGCATTTTTATGGTGGCTGCTTTAAGATCTTTCTTAGCGAATTCTACTGTCTGTGTTGTCTTAGTGTTGGTGTCTATTAATTGTTTTTCAGTTTGAGATCTTTGTGGTTTAGTGTGCCAAGGGATTTTTTAGTGAGATGCAAGCATTTTGGGTATGATGTAATTTCAGCATCCTGTTGTGGCTGACGCAGCTCCTGCAGGTCAAGCAGGGTGTGCACCTCCCTACAGGCAGGTGGGGTGGAAGTCCAGGCTCTCACTCAGCCTTTGTGACACCTGAGGGAGGGTGGGTGGCTGGGTGGGGGCTCCTTCTTGTTGCCAGGCAAGGATGGGAGTCCAGCTCCCCTCGTGGCCCCCTTGATGCCCCTGGGGTTGGGACATTCTCATTATTGCTGGGTAGGTGAAAGTCTGGACTCCCGCTTGACCTCCTCTGACACCCCCCAGCATGGAGGGGGACAGGCACGCTCTTACTACTGGGTGAGGATAAGAGGCCAGGCTCCCCATATGGTCTCTGCTGACTCCGTGAGGCTTCGGGGGTGACTAGGCTCCCCACCTGGTCTCCACTGACTCCATGAGGCTTTGGGGGTGACATCTTAGGTTTCCCTGTGGTCTCTGCTGACTCCTTGGGGGTGAGGGTGGGTGTCTTTACCAACCAGTGGGAGTGAAAGCTCTAGTGCCCACTGGTGTTGTCTGACACCACCCCGCAGGGGACTCGGGGATCCTTGTTACAGGCTGGTGAGGGTGGGGGGTCCTTGCTGACATGGTGGGTGGAGCCGAGGTCTGGTGTCTGGGGGGAGCAGGGCGATTCCTGTCGAAAGGTCTTTCCTCATGTTGGGCTGACCCTTCCCTGGGTCTTAGGCCAGAGAGAGCTGCTTCCATGGGCTCTTTTTTCTGCATCTGTTGTCTTTTCCAGCCTGCTGCCTTCTTCAGTTTCAAAATATCTGAGGTGAAAAGAAAAGCCCCCAGGGAGCTCTGCGTGGCACAGTCTGCCCTTGCGTGGCACAGCTCCCCAGACCCCGAGGTCCTGGTCAGTCTGTCCTCCTCGCTCCTGCTTTCAGAGTCTTCCCAGGTGTTTATCTCAGTGTCTTGGGTAGGAGAAGAGCAGGGAGAAGCGTGTCAGCCCCATCTTCCTCAGTTTGCTTTAAAAACAGCTGTCCTGGAAGGGTGCCAGTGCCGATGGGCTGCAGGGATTCTGGCCTGCGGATGTGGAGCTGGGGCCTCAGGGGTCTTGGGCGGGACTCACTGGGCTCTGCCCACGGATGTCCTGAGGGCACTGCAGCCTCCTGAACCGTCTGCACCTCCGGGAATGATCAGGTCCCTCCCTGGTGTCCCAGGGACATCTCCAGTCCCTCCTGCCCCTGGCAGCTGCGAGAATCAGGAGAGATGTGGCCACCACTGGTGCCGCTCCTTCTGGTCATCGTAGCACAGCTTCCGCTGCCGAGATGGAGACAGGCTCCATGTGCAGGCTGCTGGGGGTTGCTCTGGGCGCGAAGCCCTGGGGATCAGCTCCTGGTCACCTGCTGTGGCTCTCCTCACCCTGCTCTGCCAGGCGAGACGTTCTGGCCCTCATGGGCGCCCTTCCGCTGTCTCAGCACCATGGGGGGGCAGCAAGCACCACCAAGCAGGGGACTCGGGAGCAGACACCGCAGGCCACACACAAGCAGGCCACCTGCCAGGTTCCGAGGGGTTCTTGGGAAATGGTGGGAACCCCCCTTCAGGCCTGTGCCAGGCTGTGGATTTCGGGGGGGCTATGGTGAGCACTGTGGCACCTGCTCCCGGGGCTGGCCTCTGACCGCTGTGCAGTGTTCAGGGTCAGCCTCTGAGCTGGAGGAGGGTGAGCCTGGGAGCAGGCGTCGGGGTGTAGGGTGCCAGTGTCCCAGCCAGGCCCTCCCCACCCGCCTCACCCAGCCTCTCTTTCCAGTTCCAGTTATACTCCGTGTACTTCCTGATCCTGTCCATCATCTACTTCTTGGGGGCCATGCTGGATGGCCTGCGGCACTGCCAGCGGGGCCACCACCCGCGGCAGCCCCCGGCCCAGGGCCTGAGGAGTGCCGCGGAGGAGAAGGCAGCACAGGCACTGAGCATGCAGGACAAGGGCCTCGGAGGCCTGCAGCCAGCCCAGAGCCCGCCGCTTTCCCCAGAAGACAGCCTGGGGGCTGTGGGGCCAGCCTCCCTGGAGCAGAGACAGAGCGACCCATACCTGGCCCCGGCCCCGGCCCCACAGGCAGCTGAATTCCTGAGCCCAGTGACAACCCCTTCCCCCTGCACTCTGTGCTCCGCCCAAGCCTCAGGCCCTGAGGCTGCAGATGAGACTTGTCCCCAGCTGGCTATCCATCCTCCTGGTGTCAGCAAGCTGGGTTTGCAGTGTCTTCCAAGCGACGGTGTTCAGAATGTGAACCAGTGACTCTCGGGCGCCCCTGTGGTAACTTTGCAGGTGGCCCTCGGTGCATCCCCATGACCCCTGCCTCGAGGGCCGCCTGCCTTAGCAATGGGGGCCTCCGCTTATCCTGCTAGCAGGCCCCCTAGGATTCCCCCTGCCCTGTGCCGCACTCTGGCGGTGGCCACAGGGTGCTGGCGACACTCAGGGCAGCTGCCTGGCCATGCTGTCCCTGCCCTGTGCCCCGCGGGCTTTGGTTGCTGGAAGAGGTGGGTGGTGGGCTTCTGCGTCCACCAGGCATCACTGGCTCATGCCCCTTGGGGGGTTTGAGACAAATCCTTTCTGCCCCCCAGGGCTAGTGAAGTGGCCTCTTAGATACCAGCTCAGGGGACACTGGCCCCACAGGAGTTGTGAGCCCTCTAGGGCAGGGTGGGAGCCGGGACCCTGAGGTGTAGCTGAGCTGTGACATTGCTGGTCATCCTTGGTGCTCTTGCTTTTTTGAAAGATGCTTTTTTTTTTTTTAACTGACGTAGAATGAAGAACTGCATGTGGCTTCTCTGTCTCTGTGGAAAAGCCATCTCAGGTTGGCGGCAGACACATTGTCATCAGAGGGGAGCAGCGGCTCTGGTCCTCGGAGCTGGTTCCTCTCTCCCACCCTAAGGGCAGCCCTCCATGGTCCTGTCTGTCCTTCTGAAGTGTGTCCATCCTGACCTGCGGGTCCTCAGCTGCTCCCACACTTGTGCCAGCCCGGAGGGGACTGGTCCCGGTCACCGCGGACGTGCTGGCCTTGGTATGTGCCAGGCTTGCCTGGGCTGGGCAGCCTTGGGGGGCTGCCTTTGTGGTGGGCGCTGGGGAAGTACGTCCCAGCGGCCTCAGGGTCTAAGGAGCGCTAGTGCCTTGCCCACAGGTGCGGGACCATCTGATGTGATGTGAACACTCTTCCCGCATACATTAAACACGCTTGTTAAGTGCGTGTGCGCAGGGCTTCTGATTCCGGGCCGGCCTGGCCTGGGGGTTGAGGGTCAGCAGTCGGCGAGGAGGCCAGGAGAGGCGTCCCAGCCTTCTTCCGCCTCCAGCCCACACGGGGCCTTGGTGCCCATGAGCTGAGCACCCCCACAACCCTAGTCAACGGCCCTATCCTGTGGGGCCTCTGCCACATCTCTGCGGCCCCGGGTGAATGGCTGGCTGCTCAGCAGCTCAGCACGGAGAGCTGGGGGGAGAATCTCTGGCTGGGGAGGGGCTGCTGGAGCTGCTGGACCCAGGGCTCTCCCGAGGTGGCTCAGGGGAGTAGGCATCGTGGGGTACCCTGGGTTGAGGCAGAGGCTGCACGTGGAAGATGGCCCGAGTCAGTGGATGGTGCCGGTCAGACAGGGCCGTGGTCCCGGGTGCATCCAGGGGCTCTGTCACGGCCGCCCTGGGGACCCTGCTGGGAGGGGTCTGCACCAGCCATTTCCTGGGCTGGTAGATCTAGCAGGATGTGATGGGTGGAGGTGGGCTGGGCCTGTGCCATGGGCGTCACTGGGGAGGCCCACACCGCCATCAGAATCCTCCTCCCAGCGCCTCCCCCACCTGAGGGCCTGCTCCCTCCGCAGCCTGCTCACTGCACCCACTGCCTGCCTGCCTCTGAGTCCTGCACTCACCCGGCCACCAGGACAGGGATGGCTGTCAGGATGTAGTGTTGCTGGGAGCAAGTCAGGTCCTGCTGTGAGGAGAGACCTGAGAGTGTTGGTGTGTGTCCACACACCCGTGCATGCCTGTGTACCTGTGCACACTATGGATGCTCCTGCACACCTGTGTATAACTGCACACCTGTGTATGCCCAGGCACACCCGTGTACAACTGCACGCCTGTGTATGCCCAGGCACACCTGTGTATAACTGTGCACACCCATGTATGCCCAGGCACACCTGTGTATAACTGCACACCTGTGTATGCCCAGGCACACCCGTGTACAACTGCACGCCTGTGTATGGCCATGCATGCATACCCCATGTAACCGTGCGTGCCTGTGCACACTCCGGATCTGCCAGTGGGGCAGTCCAGGGATAAAAGACTCCTGAGAACTCCTTTTGGAGAATTGTGTCTTTCCTGTGACAGTGAAGGCTGCTTGCAAACCAAGAGTCAGTGTAAAAGGTCACTTTTATTTGCCTGTCTGAATTGGCTTCACATCACATACAATTACAGAACCAGCCCCACCGGTTTCCTCGCAGTCCTGAGGCAGGTGCGTGTTGGCCGTGCTGTGGTCAGCCTGGCGCTGCCCTGAGTCCACTTGTCCCTCCACAGAACGAATGACTCTGGGGTTGATGTTGCCGGATCTCAGGGGTGGCTGTGACTGACAGAGGACCTTGTCGCACCTCGTGGCTGCTTTGTTCACCCGCAGGGCGGCCTGTGTGCACCCCGGGGGTCCCCTTCAGTCCCAAGGAGGGCAAGGATATGGGTTTCCTAGGAGACAGCCAATGACTGTCCTGCATCTGGAGCCAGCCTGTCCATGGGCAGTGCACAGATGACAGCCCTCCCTCACTGCCCTGTGTGCTGGCTGCCGCATGTCCTGTGCCAGCCTTAGCCTCTTTGATGTGGCCTTGTTCCATCCTGGCACTCAGCTGGACAAGTGCTGGCTGAGCCACGTCCCAGCCAGGGGCATGAGATGGGGGCCCTGGATGGCAGGCTGCCAGACCCCAACTCATGGGTCCCTTGAATCTCCCAGCTTGGACTCGGCCAGGGTGGAGCTGTCTGCTTTGGATGTATCTCATGGCTCATTTGGGAGGCCAGCCCCAGGCTGCGGTGCGTGGTGTTGGAGGACAGGCCAGAGCTGGGGGTCACAGTGCGCCTCTGAGCTTGGAAACCTGCTTCAGCCTGGGGTTGCTGTGGAGAATGGCCCAGAGCTGAGCAGAAGGGGCTCCCCCTAGCCCCAGGGACCTGAGCCTCCCTCCCATCTACTGCAGGGCGAGCACACACCCTGGAGGAGCCCAGATGGCCTTGTGCTGACTGTGGCCTCAGCTCCCATTGCCTCACGGGGCCTGTCTGCTAACAGGTCTGGGTTTTGTGCACAGAACGGTGCTGCTAGGTGGGAGATGAAGTCAGCACCTGCCGGGGCGAGCACGGCTTCCCAAAGCAGGAAATCCTGGAGAAATCGAGCCGTGGTCTGATCAGGCCAAGAGGTTGCACAGGGCATGATACTGCACCCTGCCTGACCCAGCTGCGCTCACAGGTCAGGGGAGAGTTGGGGCAGGTGAATGTCAGCATCAGGCTTCTGTTTTAAACTTTTAAAAAAATACACTCTTTGGCTTCCTTTTATTTCTTGAGGATTACATGAAACGTGAACTATACAGGAAAGTATGGCAGCCAGGTCCTGGGGCCAGGGGCTGGCCGGCCGCTCCCTGCCCACGGTGGGGGCTTCCTCCAAGCCGCCCGTCCTCTCCGGCCATCCGCATCCAGGCGGCGGCTACTTGGAGGCAGTCATGAAGCTGTTCTCAATGCAGAGCACGATGTAGGCGTGATGGCAGCTCGCGGCACTCTGCCCCAGGAGCCTGCCCCCCAGCAGCGAGGAGGCCTGGCCCGTGGCCGAGGGAGCCTCCGTCCGCCACGTCTCACAGTAGCTCTCGGTCAGCCTGCGCCCGTTGGGGTCCGAGCCATGCCACACGCTCTTCTGGGGCCTGTAAGACGCGCCGGGCCATCAGTCAAACCCAGACCTGCTCTGCTTAGGGCAGAGGCCGCTCCCCGGGCAGGAAAGGTGGAGGCAGGAGGCCAGCCCTGGGGTTACCAGGGGGCTGCAGAGGCTCCCACAACCTGGAGGGCCACATGGCCTCCCTGCTGGCTGCCTGTGGAGGGGGCTGCATCTCCCAGACTGCCCCCCCCATGCTGCTTCTGCCAGACACACCCACGGCAGAGGAGAGAGGGGCCAGGGCTTGGCCTGGCTGGGTGAACCTGGCCCTCATGCCTGCTGAGCAGAGGCTTCCTGAGGCTGCCTCGCTAGGAACCAGCTCCGCCTCCCGGGCTCCTGGCTTCAGGCCTTCCCTGGGGCCCAGCCCCGCCCACAGAACTCCTGTCAGAGACCCTTGGCAGGTGCATCTCCGTTACAGCAGATGGCCAGGCACTGCTGGGGACACGCTGTGTGGCACCCCGAGACACCCCTAAATGCATGAATGTTGGAAGAATCGGGGTACTCACGTGGGGAGACACCCCTAAATGCATGAGTGTTGGAAGAATCGGGGTACTCACGTGGGGAGGGCACAGCGACATTTGGGACGAAGCGTTCTTCTAGATACCCTGGAAATTTCTGTCAACATTTTAAGGGCACACATGCTCGGACTCCGTGTTGCCCTTTGAGTTTATTCTCGGTGAATAAACTCGCTGCGCTGCTTACATGGCTGACCACGGGCTTGGTGACATCCGGGAGGCATGGAGTCTATCTATCCGCCATGAGCAGAGGGCCGGGGGCACCTTCGGGGCCTTCTTACAACTACCTGGCTCTCAAACCCATTGCTAATGATGACTTCTCAGAGCAGTTCTCATTTTCTCAATGCTCTTCTGGATTTTGTAATTTTAAAGTAATGAGCATGTATAAGATTTGTCCAAAAACGGGGGGAAACTGCGGATAGGAGCCCGCCCGCCTTCCCTGGCCGGGGCTCTCAGAGCTGCTCACACAGCACTGGGAACCTACCAGGTGGGGTGCCTCAGGACGTCCTTGCCATCAAAGGAGAAGATGCGTGCCCCGGGCTTCAGCGGACCCTCAGAGCCTGAGAACAGAGCCTCCCAGCTGGGAAACAGCAGCTCGTCCTGGAAGAGAAACCGTGTGTGTATGTGTGTGTGGTGTGTGGGTGTGGGGGTGTGTGGTGTGTATGTGGGGGTGTGTGGAGGTGTGTGGTGTGTATGTGGGGGTGTGGATGTCTGTGTGGGGTGTGTGTGGGGGGGTTGTGGGTGTGTGGGGGGTGTGGATGTGTGGGGGGGTGTGTTGTGTGTGTGGGGTGTTTGGGGGTGTGTGTGTGTGGGTGTGTGTTTTTTTGGGGGGTGGGGTTCTGCAGCCCCTGGGCATGTCCCGCCAGGGAACAAGCGCAGGGGAGCCAGGCCTGGCCAGGCAGCCTCTGCAGACCCCAAGAGGCCTTGGCTAAGGCAGGGGACCCTGTCCCCTAACGCCAGGCTGTGAGGGTGGGGAGTGCCAGGCCGCAGCCGCCCGCTCCCAGCCCTGGGTCTCTGACCCCTCTGCTGTTGGTTCTGGGGAATGTGGGTGCTCCCCGGGGCACCCAGAAGCCACAGCCCAGTGCACGAAAAGGGGCCACAGAATAAAGCCACATGGGTGCTGTGGCAGAGGGGCCACCAGCCCGGGTGGCACTAGAGGCCCAAAGGACGGTTCCTGATTCCAGGCTTGTATGTGAGCCCTATCACCTGTGTGGACACTTGGTCCAGCAGCATGGGACCCTCTGAGGGGCACTGCCGGGGGAGCGGGGGTCAGGGGGCCATGAGGGGGGGCCCGCATGGGATGCCCTGTGGGAGGTGGCAGTGCCCAGGGATGCAGAGGCCTGGCCTGAGCCTGGAGGGGTGTGACCCACCTGGAGCCTGCCCTGAAGTCACCAGCCTGGGCGCCAGTGTCTGTACCATGGTGGCCTCCAGAGGCCCTAGAGGGGAGCTCCCCCGCTGGGAGTTCACCCCAGAGGTCAAGTGGGGGCCGAGGAGCCCGCGCCCTCAGGACTGGACTGACCCACCTTGAGGTTGACGATGGGCACGGCCGCGCGGTCGGCACGGCGCACGATGCTGTACAGGTCCTGCAGGCGCGAGGACAGGAAGGCGCGGAAGGTGCCCGCCAGCCCCACGGCCCGCGCCTGCTGGAAGCACTGGAAGTCGGCCCCGCGGATGCCCCGCATGCTGCCTGACAGGGGGCTGTTGAGCGCAACCAGGTGGAGCTGCGGGGAGAGGGGCGCGTCACGGGCTGTGTCCCACGCTGCCCCCTGCACCCAGGCCCCGGGCGCACCACCCCGGCCCCGCACCTGTGTGGACAGGCACGGCCAAGGGGGGCTGAGCGGGAAGCGCGCAAGTGACACACTGAGGGGCCCAGGCAGCAGCCCCCATACGCTGCCAGGTCAGAGCAGCCCTGGGCCATGTGGGTGCCCCCACCTACCGCTGTAGGCAGAGATAGGCCGGTTCCTCAAGAATGTGACAGGGACTGGACTTTCATGACCACTGCTTGGCCACCAGAGGGCAAGTCCCAGGCCCAGCCAAGCCGCCCCGAGTGGCCCTGAGCCGCCAGACCCGCACCCATGGCCGAAGCCTGGGACCCCCAGCAGCTCTGCAGGGGCTGGGCCCTCTTCGCTGCCGAGAGCCGAGGGGCTAGATGGAGCCGAGCCCACTTTGGGGGGTACTCACCACGGGCTGGAAGTCGCGGTGGGTGTGGGCGGGTGGGCTTGTGGGTTGCGCCGGCCGCAGGTGCACGTAGGAGCTGTGGTGTGGGGCTCCGGGGTAGGGCTGGGGCTCGGGCAGGCGAGGGGGGCTGGCCAGGATGTCATCTGCCCGCCAGGGCCGCGCGGTGGGGTGGGGGTGCTCCCGCCGCGGGTAGGGGTTGCTGTCGTGCAGCTGCACCATGGGGGGCTGCAAGGCGGCCACTTCATTGTCCTGCCGGTGGGAGACGTGGGGCCTGTCGGCGGGGGGACCCTCCGGGTGCCCCTCCTCCATCTGTGTCCTCCTCTGGGCTGGGTGAGAGGGGCTGGGCTCTGAGCTGGCAAGCAGGGAGCTGCGCCCCCGACTCTGGGGCTGCCCTGGGGGTGTGGGCAGCAGCAAGGGTGGGGAGTCCTGCCTGCCGTGGCGCCGGATCGCAGGTCACCTCTGCTCAGGCCCCACAGACCCAGCCGTGCTCAGAAGCCGTGGCCCTCACTCACCACGTGCCCTGACCTGCCCTCTCCTTTGCCGCGGCTCCAATTCAGGGCCCCTGACCTCAGCACGGCGACCTTCGACCTTCTAGTCTCCCAGGGCCTTTCTCTGTCTCCCTCAGAGGTGACCTCCACCCTAGAAATCCCAGCCCCCAGACCTGCACCCCAGTCCGGATGCCCCTATTGATTCTGCACCTTTCCCCACAGCCCTCAGCCCCTCCTGACCCAGCTGCCATTGCCATCCACCTGCACCCCGTCCACATGGCTGTCCCCACTGTCCGCTCCACAGGGCCAGGCTGTGTGTTACCCAGGGCAATATCCATGGCCACCCGGCACACAGGAGGGGCCATGACTATTGACGGGCTGAATGAAAGAATGAATCAGCAAATGAGTGAGAGCAGACTGGGCTGAACCCTGTGAGGAGACAGGCCGCTGCAGAGCCCCTGACACTGCTCCACATCAGGCCTCACTCCTGAGCCAATTAAGGAATCATGACCTCTACTCAAGGAGGGGCCGACAGCAGCTGGACGCAACACTTAGGAAAACGAAAATATTTCTACCCATCCATCCACCCACCCATCTATCCACTCACCCACCTGTCCACCATCCATCCACTCACCCACTTGTCCACCATCCATCTGCCCATCTATCCACTCACCCACCTGTCCAGCAGCCACCCATCTACCTACCCATCCACTCACCCACTTACCCACTATCCACCCACCCATTCATACACTCACCCACCTGTCCACCATCCATCCATCTCCCCAGCTACCTACCTATCCACTCACCCACCTGTCCATCCACCCACCCACCCGTCCACTCACCCGCCTGTCCACCATCTACTTATCCATCCACCTCCCCATCTACCTACATATCCGCTCACCCACCTGTCCATCCACCCACCCACCCGTCCACTCACCCGCCTGACCGCCATCCATCCACTCACCCACCTGTCCACCATCTACTCATCCATCCACCTCCCCATCTACCTACGTATCCACTCACCCACCTGTCCATCCACCCACCCACCCGTCCACTCACCCGCCTGACCGCCATCCATCCACTCACCCACCTGTCCACCATCTACTCATCCATCCACCTCCCCATCTACCTACATATCCACTCACCCACCTGTCCATCCACCCATCCATCCATCCACCTCCCCATCTACCTACGTATCCGCTCACCCACCTGTCCATCCACCCATCCATCCATCCACCTCCCCATCTACCTACGTATCCGCTCACCCACCTGTCCATCCACCCATCCATCCATCCACCTCCCCATCTACCTACATATCCACTCACCCACCTGTCCATCCACCCATCCATCCATCCACCTCCCCATCTACCTACGTATCCGCTCACCCACCTGTCCATCCACCCATCCATCCATCCACCTCCCCACTGATTCACCCACCCAGTCACCCACCACTCTAGAGATATCCCTTGTGTCTGGCACTTTGGGTGAGGGAAGGCAAAGACACAAGATGTGGATTTTGGCCCCAAGGATTTTGACCTTGAGGAGGGCAATGAGCGGCAGACACAACTGGGAAAGTTGAGGGATGAGAGGGGCTCCCTCGTGAGGCCAGCAGCTGAGACGGAGGTAGTGGGGGACCTGCACTGAGACGGAGGTACTGGGGGGCCAGCGCTGAGACAAGAGGTAGTGGGGTGTCCTGCACCAGTTTCTGCAGCAGGGGCTGATGGTGAACCACATGTTCAGCTCCAGAACTCCAAAGGACCACGTGTTGTTCCTCAAACGGGACAGCACATACCCCCTCATGTCCTGACCACCCACCAGTCTCAACAGAAAAAATGCTCCTTACCGTCCCTCGTGGGAGTGGTGTCCGGGCCTCCAGCTGGAAGAAAGCAGCAGGGTCACCCAGGACCTGCGGCTGGGCCTGAGCCAGGGTGCCCTCCCTGCCCAGCACCCGCCTCTCCCGCCCCAGCACCTGGCCCTCCCAGCCCACAGGAGGGTGCCCTCCCTGCCCAGCACCTGCCCCTCCAAGCCTGTGCCAGGGTACGCTCCCTGCCCAGCACCCGGCCCTCCCAGTCCACAGCAGGGAGCCCTCCCTGCCCAGCACCCGGCCCTGCCAGCCCACAGGAGGGTGCCCTCCCTGCCCAGCACCCGCCTCTCCCTCCCCAGCACCCGGTGCTGCCAGCCCACAGCAGGGTGCCCTCCCTGCCCAGCATCCGGCCCTCCCAGTCCACAGCAGGTTGCCCTCCCTGCCCAGCACCCACCTCTCCCTCCCCAACACCCGGCCCGCCCAGCCCACAGGAGGGTGCCCTCCCTGCCCAGCACCCGCCTCTCCCTCCCCAACACCCGGCCCTCCCAGCCCACAGGAGGGTGCCCTCCCTGCCCAGCACCCGGCCCTCCCAGTCCACAGCCGGTTGCCCTCCCTGCCCAGCACCCACCTCTCCCTGCCCAGCACCCGGCCCTCCCAGTCCACAGCAGGTTGCCCTCCCTGCCCAGCACCCAGCCCTCCCAGCACGCGTTTGCTAGACCATCCCCTGCCTCCTCCTGTCAGGACCAAAGCCCCTGAAAGTTAGGATGGGGCTGCATCCGGGTGCCTACAAGCACACCTGGCACACAGTGGGCACCAGCTCAGCATCTGCTATGAGACTGGCAGCCTCTCCCTGGCCAGATGAAGGGACTGGAGTGGGATTCACTGTCTGGGGTGCTGCAGGGGCTGGCCAGGCCCAGGAGGGGGCCGGTGGCGAGAGGGAGGGAGGGCTCCAGAGGGAAGGTGGGAGGGCTCCAGGAGTCAGGGCTGTGTCAGTGTGCAGTGTTCTGCCATGGAGGCTCCCACGGACGTCACAGGCCGTTTCAGCGGCATGGGGCTTCTACCAGTCCTCACCTTTGCCACACGAAGGTAAACCTTCCCGGGGCCCTGCAAGCATGGCCGCGCCCACCTGGATCAGAGCGGCCGCTCCTGCCACCCAGACCATTTTGGGAAAGCAGGAAAGGGGCTGGTCTGTCCTGGAAGGGGCAATCCCAGGTGTGTCTGAGGAGCCAGGCTGGTGAGCAAGGCCCGTGCTAAGCGGAGAGGATGCATTTCATCCCACCTTGGTGTTTATAATGCGGGGTGCAGAGCCACGGGACAGCCTGCACCCCAGCCAGGGGCCGTGCTGTGGACGTCACGTGGCCCTGGAGGGCCTGAGCCCCCCTGCCGCCTCGTCCCGTCAGGCGCCTTGTCTTATTATCGGGTGTGTGAGGTGACATTTATCTTTGTAAAGGTTCACTGTGACATGACCCACCAGGAGCCCCTCACACGCCATGTGTTCATCCACTTTCAGAAGCTTGAGCTCACTTTTCTCTAAACCCAAAACTGCTCACAAAAGTATTTTACTAAACTTTACCAAAAGTTTGAAACTTTAAGAAGTGCTGGCTGCCACCTGCCCCCATCCCTGTCCGGGGCCTGAGCCTCTCGCCTTCCTTAAGCCCCAGGAGGCGGCTTCGGCCCTTCCACGGGTCCAGAACCCGTCACACAGGGCGCTCACCTGGACCTTCCGGAACCCGTTCCGCACGCGGACGTAGAGCTCCTCCTGCTCGGCCACGAAGAGGAGCCAGCCCTCGGGAACCTCGTGCACCTGGCCCAGCATGGCCTGGCGCGTAGCCCAGAGCCTCACCTGCTGGGACCAAATGCAGAGGTGTGGGGCTTGGCGGGGAGGGCGGGGGGCAGGGGCAGAAGGAAGGAATGCCCGTTTCAGGGTACTGGGCAGAGGCCGCAGGGCTTTGGACAGGTGTGGACTGAGGCAGCTGCCCCCATGAGCACCATGGGGACCCCTGCCTGCCTCCAGCTCCTCAGCCTCCGTGGACAGTGTACGGGCCCTGGGCACTTCCCAGCTGGTGGTCGTCCTCCTGGGTCCACCTGATTCCCCCATGGCCTGGCCCCGCTTCCACCCTGGAAACCGCATCTTGGCCTCCTGTATATCTCCCTGTGGGGTCCGTGGGATAGTGTCTCTGAGGGGCAGGGGCTGCAGAACCAGCCAGGGCACGGGACGCAGGTGCCCAGCCAGCTGCCCAGATACTTACCCCTGAGGAGGCGCCCATGGTTCCAGGGGGCCCAGGGGGCCCAGGGGGGCCCGGAGGGCCGGGAACGCTGATAGCTGCAGGAGAGAAACCAAGGTGGGAACACGAAGCCACACGAGGCGGCCTCTGCCCGGGGCCCACTCCCCACTGACTTACTCTGCCTGTGAGGGCCAGGAAATGAAGGGGGCCCTGGGGGGCCGGGGGGGCCTGGGGGGCCGGGAGGGCCCTGGCGCCCCTCGTAGCCGATGCCGGGGGGTCCCTGAGGTCCATGTGGGCCGGGCTGGCCCCGGATGCTCTCTCCCTTGGGACCCTACGGACGGCGACAAGAGACGCTTCCTGGTTACCTCGTGCCCTGGACTGGGGGTGGGCAAGCTTGTGGGGCTGGGGCTGCCCGGGGCTGGGGCTGCCCGGGGATGGGGGCGGGCAAGCTTGTGGGGCTGGGGCTGCAGCTGCCAAGACCCCCTTGGCGAGCGCAGCCTCTGAGTCACCGGTCCCCTCCCTGCCCACGCCATAGCCTGAGAAACCCCCACACCATCACCCCTTCTTCCCTGGGGGTGCGATCCCGGGGGAGAGACCAGCAGAGACCAGAGACCTGACAACAGTGTGGGCCCCCAGGCAGTAGCTGGGGCCCATGGCTCTCTGGAGTCTTTCAGGACTGATGGACCTAAACCCTGATCTGACCGGGCCCAGGAGCAGAGGTGGATGCACGTGGTCCCAGCAGGAGGGCAGGCCATGGAACTGCAGGGGGATGGGGGGTGTCCGGGGTCAGTGCACCCACACCCATGCGGCCTGCTGCGTCCCCACACAGGGACAGGGACATGTCGGGGCTGCTGAGCTTGCAGGGGCAGCTCCGGCCTTGGCAGGTGTCGGTGGCCGGGCTGGAACTGCCCTCAGCTCCTGCACCCAGACCCCTGGGACATGGGCTCTGCCTGCACAGGCTGGGACTTACTGGAATCCCGGGGTAGCCACGTGGGCCTGGGGGGCCGGGGGGGCCTGGCAGGCTGGAGCCGAAGAAACCGCCGCCCCCGGGCTCCCCCCTTTCGCCTTTCTGTCCTGCATCACCTCGGTCTCCCTTCTCCCCCTGTGGACGGAAACACTTGTTACACGGGAGCCCTGAACCCCTACAAGCCACAGGTGGCCTCCCATCCCCCCGAGCCAGGGCTGGGCAGTCAGAAGCTTCCGGAGCCCAGGCCTGGGAGCTGCTGGCTGCATAGAATAGGGCTAGACTCCCCACCTCCCACTGCATCAGCCGAGTCCCCCAGAAACTGAGCCGGGGACAGGAACGTCCTGAGGGACGCCCTCGACACCCTCTGGAGCCAGCGCCCCTCGCAGGGCTGAACAGGAAGGGGGCTTGGGCCGGATGGGGCGAGGAATTGGGAGCAGCCACCCAGCGGGATGTACAGGACCTTGGGGGCCCCCAACCCCACAGGGAGGTCACCCACCTTCATTTCAGCCTCCAACTGAAGAAAGTCAAACGGAAACTGCCCTGCAAGAGAGAGACAGGCGGGGTCCCGCTGAGGTGGTGTCTGACGGCGCCGGGTTCCCTCTGCAGCCCCCAGCACTGGTGGGTTTGCCTGAGGCCCTTCTAGCCATTTCGCGGTAGAGATCGCGTATTTCATTAGGTTCTTCCTAGTTAACCGATACTTTCTGATGTTTTTGTTAATGGTGCCTTTTTATTTTTATTTTTTTAAATTTTTTTATTTATTATTATACTTTAAGTTTTAGGGTACATGTGCACAATGTGCAGGTTAGTTACATATGTATACATTGGCCATGCTGGTGTGCTGCACCCACTAACTCGTCATCTGGCATTAGGTATATCTCCCAGTGCTATCCCTCCCCCCTCCCCACAACAGTCCCCAGAGTGTGATGTTTCCCTTCCTGTGTCCATGTGTTCTCATTGTTCAATTCCCACCTATGAGTGAGAATATGCGGTATTTGGTTTTTTGTTCTTGTGATAGTTTACTGAGAATGATGATTTCCAGCTTCATCCATGTCCCTACAAAGGACATGAACTCATCATTTTTTATGGCTGCATAGTATTCCATGGTGTATATGTGCCACAAACAACCCCATCAAAAAGTGGGCAAAGGACATGAACAGACACTTCTCAAAAGAAGACATTTATGCAGCCAAAAATCACATGAAAAAATGCTCACCATCACTGGCCATCAGAGAAATGCAAATCAAAACCACAATGAGATACCATCTCACACCAGTTAGAATGGCAATCGTCAAAAAGTAAGGAAACAACAGGTGCCGGAGAGGATGTGGAGAAATAGACTTTTACACTGTTGGTGGGACTGTAAACTAGTTCAACCATTGTGGAAGTCAGTGTGGCGATTCCTCAGGGATCTAGAACTGGAAATACCATTTGACCCAGCCATCCCATTACTGGGTATATACCCAAAGGACTATAAATCATGTTGCTATAAAGACACATGCACACGTATGTTTATTGCGACATTATTCACAATGGTGCCTTTTTAAAACTTCATTTTTAATTGCTTAGGACTCGGTGGTGGTTTTTCTAGACTGCCCTTCCATCTGGTGACCTCGGTACATTGACTTACTCATCCTGAGAGTTCACCTGCAGATCCACTTGTGGGGCTTACGTGGGAGACGTGCTGAGAAAAGAGCAACGTGCTTCCTTCCTCCCAGCGTCCTGCCCTTCCTGTCTCTCCTCTGCCTCCTCCCAGGGTGGGCAGGCAGCCGTGTCTTGGCCCTGACTTGAGGGTCCCTCCACCCCCTCCAAGGGTGAAGCTGTGGCAGTTCCAGGTGGCTCCTTCCAGACCACGGAGGAGCCCTTTGCTGAAATCCCTGCTTGTTGCTGCTTCTCTCCTTTTCATCAGTCCCGGCAGAGGTGCAGCAATGTTGTTAGGCTTTGCAAAGAATTCACTTTGGATTTTTGGACTTTCTTGATCCTTGCTATTTTTATATATAAAACATACGCAATTTCTCTTCAGTCATTTTTGATGTTTAATACTTCTTCCCATCTATTTTCATCAAATAACTGTTTGTTGTTCTTTAAATGCTGTTTGTTCTTTAACATCTTAGGCTGATGTGTAGAAACAGGTACTACTTAAAGCTGTAATTTTGTCAACGGAGATGACAAAACCCCTTCTCCTTCCAGGTGGGACCTTAGACGGCCCTGGGCAAACCTTCTCCTGTGACTGTTCCCCTGAAACCGTGACCGGGGTGGGGACCACCTCACCCCTGGAAGCATGCCCTGTAACCCAGAAGCTTTGGAGCACGTGGCTCCACACCCCCAGGGCCCCCCATCCCACAGGAGCCGTCCCTGGGGTTGGAGGTCACTGCTGCTGTCAGGACCCATGCTCCCTCTCGGGCTGGGCCCTGCTCCGGGTCCTTCTGCAGAGGGAGGTGACCGGCTGTGGAGCCCCTGGGGGTCCTTCTGCAGAGGGAGGTGACCGGCTGTGGAGCCCCTGGGAGTCCTTCTGCAGAGGGAGGTGACCGGCTGTGGAGCCCCTGGGGGTCCTTCTGCACATGGAGGTGACCGGCTGTGGAGCCCCTGGGGGTCCTTCTGCAGAGGGAGGTGACCGGCTGTGGAGCCCCTGGGGGTCCTTCTGCAGAGGGAGGTGACTGGCTGAGGAGGCCCCTGAGGGTCCTTCTGCAGAGGGAGGTGACCGGCTGTGGAGGCCCCACTGCCTGGGAGACCTGGGATCGTGCAGGGCAAGGGGCCTGAGGCTGCAGTGTGAGGGCTGAGGATGCCCTGGACGCAGTGTGAGGGCTGAGGATGCCCTGGACGCACCTAAGCTCCAGGGGTTTCTGACTTCCACCTGCTTCTCCTGGATTCCTGAGCCGCGTGGAAGGCCACTGCCCTGTGGGCACTTCCCACTTGCTTCTACCGCACTGGTGAGGTCACAGTTCCTGGAAGCCAGGCCTGCTTTCAGCCCAGCCTGGGCACCTCTGGGGCAGACCCCGGTCCCGATGCTGGAGACGTGGCCTGGAGACCTTCGCAGGTGACGCCTGTCAGACCTGCTGTTCAGATCTCCCTGGGCTGAAAGTCCCCCTATAATGACTGATTTGTGTTTTTCTTTTTCACTTTGCCAATTTTGCACTTGTCACATCTTGAGGCTATCTCATTAGACGCACAGAAATGTAGAATTACTCAATTTCTCTGGTAGACTTGCTCCGTTGTCTCAATGAACATTTATTTTTGACCATGTTTCTTACTCCAGGATATACTTTGCACACACACACACCCCAAACCACACCCCCACACTACACACTCAACACACACACACCAAACCACACCCCCACACTACACACCCAACACACACACACCAAACCACACCCCCACACTACACACCCAAGACACCAAACCACACCCCACTACACACCCAGCACCCCCATAGCCACACTCCACACACACCCCACACCACACACCCAACACCCACATACACACTCCACGCCCCTCACACTACTACACACCCACATATACACACTCCACACACCCCACTACACACCCAACACCCACATATGCACACTCCACATACCCCCTCACACCTCTACACTACACACCCAACACACTCCACACACACCCTCACACCCCACTACACACCCAACCCAGCCACATACACACTCCACACACACCCACACTATACACCCCCACACTACACACCCACATGCGCACACTCCACACTCCACCCACACCCCCACACTGCACACACTCAGCACACCCACATACACACACTCCACACACACCCAAACCCACACCAGCCTCTGGGTGCCTCGACCTCTCCAGCCCTCACGTTCGGGGAGCGTCTCTTGTAAGCAGCACATGGTTTAGCCATATCCCATTGACAATGTCTGTCCTTCAATGGATGTATCTACCCTCGTCATACTTACAGCACCTGTAGATGTATCGGGACCTAAATCTACTGTTTATTCTCTAGTTTCTATTCATCCCACCTGTTCTGCATTCCTTTTTCTCTCATGTTTTGCCTTCTTTTGGATCTACTCTGTGTGTTCTAAACGTCCTGTGTGTGTGCCGTCCTGCCTGCCCTCCTGCCTCTCCACCAGTGTTAGCTGTGCATTCCTCTCCAACCTCACCGTCCAATATAGTGAGAACTACCACCACTCCCCAGGGCGCTGAGACCACGGGAACCTCTAATTGCACTGACGCTGGGACACCGTGCTGTGCAGCCTGTGCCGGTTCCCGCGGGAGCCTCTGACCCCACTGTTCCTGGGATGCCATGCGGGGCAGCCCACGCGGGTTCCCGCGGGAGCCTCTGACCCCACTGTTCCTGGGATGCCATGCGGGGCAGCCCACGCGGGTTCCCGCGGGAGCCTCTGACCCCACTGTTCCTGGGATGCCATGCGGGGCAGCCCACGCGGGTTCCCGCGGGAGCCTCTGACCCCACTGTTCCTGGGATGCCATGCGGGGCAGCCCACGCGGGTTCCCGCGGGAGCCTCTGACCCCACTGTTCCTGGGATGCCATGCGGGGCAGCCCACATGGGTTCCCGCGGGAGCCTCTGACCTCACTGTTCCTGGGATGCCATGTGGGGCAGCCCACACGGGTTCCCGCGGGAGCCTCTGACCCCACTGTTCCTGGGATGCCGTGTGGGGCAGCCCACGCTGGTTCCCAAGGGAGCCTCTGACCTCCCTGTCGCTGGGACGCCGGTTCCTGCCAGCGTTGTCTCTCCCCATCTCTGCACTCCTTTCCCTTGGCCTTGTCTTCCCCCTGAAATGCCCTCCACTGCCGACACAGCTCGGGTCTGGAGTGGCTGGCCTGCATGTCATCCTCGTTCTGAAGGCCATGGGAGTACCACTGGCTGTCGGAGTCTACACTGGCAATTGACTTTCTTGGATATTTTAGAAACCATTTATGGTCTTCTGGCTTCTCCCGTTTTGTTGAGAAATCTCATCACTCTAATTGTTGATCCTTCGAATGAGGGGAATGCTCTGAGCCTTCCTTGGCTTTGGAAGAGCATCAGCCATTCCGCCTGCAAACACTGTTCCCTCTGGAGCCCTCGGAGCCCTCGTTCTGGCTCCCAGGGACAAGCAATCCCACGTCGACCGAAACCTATACACAGGTCTCAATCTCCAACTGTTCCGCCTTCAGCCCCAGGTTCATCCTGACACCTCTGAGCTTCCCAGCTCTCTGCTGCCATCTCCAGACTTCCTGTGGCTTTTGAATATGTGACCTTCAGAGTTCAAGGTGGGTCCGATGACCCCATGAGCTGGGCCTCCTGGTCTGGTGTGTCATTGGCCTCTTCTCCTGGTTTCTGGTCATCTGTGCATCATTCACTCCTTCCTGGGTGTCGTGTGTGACGCTGAGAGATCCAAGGCTGGCACGGGCGCATCTTCCATCTTCCCGCTTGCTTTCTGCCTGCCTTTGCCTCCACAGGCCTTAAGGATGTCCCGGCCCAGACTCGGCCTCTGCCTGCCTGGTCCCTTCCCACCCCAGAGTACAGCCCCAGCAAGAGCAGGTATGGCGGCCTCCTCTGCAGAGGACCCTGGCGGCGAGAGGGGACCCTGGCGGCGAGAGGGGACCGTGGCGGCGAGAGGGGACAGTGGCGGCGAGAGGGGACCCTGGCGGCGAGAGGGGACCGTGGCGGCGAGAGGGGACAGTGGCGGCGAGAGGGGACCCTGGCGGCGAGAGGGGACCCTGGCGGCGAGAGGGGACCCTGGCGGCGAGAGGGGACCCTGGCGGTGAAAGGTGCCCGAGGCTAGCCTGGCTCTCTGGGCTTCTGCTCTGCCAGCCCCCAGACATCCTCAAACAGTGGTTTTCTCACATTTTATCCAGCTGTTCTCAGTGGTCTTGGCAGGACATTCAAGCAGCCCTGCCACCCTCAATGGAGGTGGGGCTCAGGGGGGAATTCTTGTCCTTTGGGGGAGCAGGGGTGCTGGGCTCACCCTCCAGACAGCCTGTCGGGCAACGCCTCCTTCCCACATGAAACCCTGGAGAGTTTCTCGACAGAGAGTCCTCCAGTGCCGACCCCTGGCGCCGTGGAAGGGAGGGGGCATCTCAGGACACTGAAGCTGCTGTGTCTCTGCGCAGTGCCCACCTGGGTCTAGCATGGAAGGGCAGCCATCTGCTCCTCAGGAGGTGATGGGGGTATCTTGCTGGGCCTGTGCCCTGCAGCCACCCTCGCCCCCAAATCCAGGTCCTATGAGGCCCCCCCATCAACCCAGAAGGGGCTTCCTTCCTCCCGCAGGGTGAGGTGGTCACCACCCAGTGAGGGTCCAGGACCTGCTTGTGGTGGCGGCTCTAGGTGTGACCACACTTCAGTGCTGGCCACGCCATGGCTCTCCTGCCTGGGATGTCCAGAGTTGCTCACCTGGTGGTCCGGGGGGGCCCACTTCTCCTTTGGCGCCCTTGGGTCCTGGAGGGCCCTGATTCCCTGGAGGAAGAGACACCCAGTGCCCATCAGGAATGTGCCAGGGAGGACTCCAGGGTGGTGCCCCTCCTGCCCGAAATGCCCCAGTGCCTGGGGGCCTGGATGGGGGGGCATCAGATGGACATGGGGACAGTCAGGGTAGGAGCTGCTGGAGAGCAGGGGCGCCCTGGGTCCCCGTCAGCAGGCCATGTGGGGGCCAGGCCACACCTGCAGGGCATGTGCTGACCAACAGGAGGGACGGGGCTGCTTCCACCCTGCTTTGGCCAGAGAAGCAAAATCTCAATGGAGAACAGCAAATGGGGGCCACCCCAAGGTCAGGTCCTGGATGGCTGTGCTGGGAGGGCCCACAGGAAGGGCCAAGGTCATCGGAACTGGGGCGTGGGCTGGGCGTGTAGCACTGGCCTTGGGGCACTGGGGGAGTCTCACTGCTGCTGGCACGGGAAGGAAGGTGGGGCTCTGGAGCATCCCTTCAGAGTCTGTATCCCCGGCTGTGAGCCCAGGACCCTCACCTGGCAATCCTGGAGGCCCGGGGCGGCTGGACTCAGCAAACACCTGCAAGGAACGGGGAGAGGCGGCTGCTGAGGGCGATGTTCTGAAATGGAGGCCACCACCACTCAGGGGTCCCCAAGCCCAGAAGCACCAGTCCCTGTATGAGGCCACATAGCAGCCTCCCCCAGTCAGAGACGGGAGGGAACAAGGGTATGGAGAGCAGGAACCACGGCCTGACGCCACTTGGCCCTCATTGGTCACTTCACCTTGCTGAGCCTGGGAAAATGGGGGTGCCCCTAGCATCCCTGGGCTCAGGCCCTTAGCAGAGCCAGCCGGAAGCAGCTCCACACCCAGAGAGCCCTCCCTTTACCAGGCCTTCACCTTTCTTAGGAACTCAGCTGCTAATCCACTGCCCACCAAACTGGCACATCCTAGAAGGACCCCCAGACGCAGAGGCCAGGGGAGAAGAAGGCCCAGCCCCTCTGTGGGGCTCTGTGTGACAGCCAAGGGTGGCTGCAGGACAGTGGGTGCCCCGGGGACTTACATTGCTGTCGTAAACAGGAGTCCCTGGAGGGCCTGGGGGCCCTGGAGGCCCTGGGGGGCCAGGCATTCCCTGTGGGGAGGGCAGAGAGCTGTTAGGCTTATGGCCTGCCTGTCAGGCAGCAGCTGGGAGCAGAGACAGTTCAGAAAAATCAGAAACCTGACCAGGCAGACCTCTGACCAGGCAAAACCGAGAACGCAGTGGGTCACTCGGGCCACGGCTCCCTGAGGACAGGAACTGGCCCCGGCCCCACCTCATCCCACGCTGGAGTCGTGCACAGACGTCCCTCGGGAGGAGTGAAGAGGCCACCAGGTCTGCGTCTCAGGTAAAAAGGTGACTGAAAATGCCCCACCCTGCTGATATCAGGGAGACAAAGCTCTTGGCTCAAAAGACACCAGAGTGGACGCCTTTGGGCTGAGCGGGAGAACCCCCAGCATGGAGGGCTTGGAGGGCATGGAGGGCATGGAGGGCATGGAGGGCATGGCCCAGGCCCATGGATGCCCTGCTGAGAATCCACGGGGGCCTGTTGTGTGTATGTGTGTATATGGGTGCACATGTGTGCATATATGTGTATTGGTGTGTATGCATGTGTATATGTATGTGCGCATGAGTATACATGTGCAGTGTGTATGCCCATCATGGAATGGGCCAGGGAGGGCTCATAGTCATGTATATGGATACACATGTGTATACGTGCACATGTATGAGTGTATGTATATACCTGTATGGGTGTGCATGTGGACAGGCCCATATATGCTTGAATACATGTGTATATGTGCACCTATGTGGAGTGTATGGGCATGTGTACACACATGAGCAAGTGTGGATGTGTGTGTGTGCATGTGTATGGGCATGTATGTGCACAGATGCATGTGTATGTGTGCACACATGTATGAGTACGGCCATATATGTGCATGCATGTTTGAGTGGCCACACGTGTGCATGTGTGTGTGGACATGTATGACTGTGCATGGGTATGGCATGACCAGTGCTGTGTGGCCACATGGCAGGGCTGCTTATAAGTGGCCTCTGAGAGGAGCTGCAGGACCCCACGCTGTGGCCAGGCCATTCCCAGGTCCTGGTCTCCCAGCCACCCAGTCCGCCCCTTGAGAGACACTCACCCTCATGCCAAATCCAAGGCTGGCATCTCCCGGCTCCCCTTTCTCTCCTTTCAATCCGTTCATCCCGGGGCGACCCTGGGGCGGAGCAAAGGGGGTGGGGACTGCTGGGCACTGATCATTACCAGACACCTTCCCGCAGGGTGCCTGCCGTAGCCCCACGCCAGGCCCGGCCCGGCCCACGCTCAGCCTCACACGTTCCCAGCTCTCAGGCTACCCCGGCCCTTCTCACCCCTTTCCTGCACAAGGACCCTTTTGGGAGGAGGTGACTGAGCCTAGCACACACAGGCCCACTGCCCTGTCTGCCCCCAGGGCTTCCTCCTGGGTACTGGCCCCTCGTGGGGTACTGCCAGCCACATCCAGGACAAGAGCTGCGCTCAGGCAGGGCCAGTTCTTGGGGGAGGACAGTGGGTACGGCGGCCGTCCACTCCCCTCTGGGCATGTCACCCCCGTGGGCCTGGGCTGCTCCCCACCTGCCAGACCCCATCTGCCGCCCCCACTGGAGACCCTAGGTCCTCACCGGCCGTCCAGGAAAGCCAATCTCTCCCTTGTACCCCGGCCGTCCGTATGGACCCTGCAAGAGGAAGGGAGCCAGGCTTAGTGGGGCAGACCCCGGCCCTTGACCACGAGTTGGGGGGTCCTGGGGAAGGGGAGGAGCCATGCAGAGCACAGCACCCTGGGCCACCCATCAGCTCGGAGGAGCCCACTGCAGCCTCACGCCGACACCTGCCCCACACGCTTTAAAACTGCACTAGGGAGATGAGCCCTAGGCCGCACAGCACAAGCTCAGCAGCCGCGGACGACCGTGTCCTTGGGGGCCGTCATGCCCGAGCTCAGTGCAGAGAAAGCCAGGGACCGACTTACCGGGGGTCCTCGGAAGCCTGGCTCTCCCTGAGCAAAAAAACAAGAAGACAGGGTTAGGTGGCAGCTTGTGTCCCACCTGGCAGCCTGAGGGCCCCTGTGGCGAAGGCACGGTTAGGTGGCAGCTTGTGCCCCACCTGACAGCCTCCCTAAGGGCCCCTGTGGTCCCTTTGGGTGCACTGGGCCATCCCCAAGGCGCAGGCAGCCCTGGGGAGGACAGGAGCCACTGGTGAGGGGAGGGTCGGGATTGGGGTTTGCGTCCAGGTTGGTGCGTGCATGCATGCCCCGGGGCCCTGAAGCAGGGGTGGGGGGTGGAGGGTGGAGGGTGGAGGGTGGAGGGCGTGTGCCACGCAGTGTCCTGGTTGCCACAGGCCCCAGCTCCAATGCACAGCTGGGTGGGATAGTGGAGCTCTCACTGGGCCTGGGGATCCTGTGTCTGAGGCCCACCCCAAACACCCCGGAGGGCTCACTGCTCCCTCTGAAAGTGGGAGAGCCGGTGCCCCACACTCCAAAGATCCAGGCTTCTCCCCAGGACCCTCCCCGAGGGCTTTTCTGGGTGGCTGCCTGCTGGGGGTGGGGACGCAGGCACAGGCCCCTTGAGGAACTGACTCCGGGCCCTGCCCACAGCATCAGGGCCCCCAGGAAGAGGCTGGAGGGGCAGCCAGAAACCTGCTGAGGCTGAGCTGGTACGGCCTGGGCTCCTGCATCCCACAGGCCAGGCCCCAGGGAGGCGCGAGCTCAGAGCTGCAGCCCACTGAGAACCTCCCCCCTCAGCAGGGTGGGCTCAGGGGTAGGGAGAGGATGAGGGGAAGGGAGAGGATGAGGGGCAGGGAGAGGACGAGGGGCCGGCGGGACCGCCGACATGGGTGCAAGAAAGGAGGGGCCACCAGGGCCAGGCCTGGATGGTGGAGCCCTGCTTGGGAGAGGCTAGTGCATCAGGAGCCAGACCCTCAGAAAGACCCTCCCCAGGCTGTCTCCACGGCCCCAGGAGCCCCCACGCCCGCTGGAAGGAGGCTGCCCGGCCCTCACCTTGGCTCCTTTCTGGGCAGGGCCCAGGGCACCGCCGTTGGGGCTGAAGATGCTGCCCGGTTCACCCTTCTCACCCTGGAATGGCAGGAGGTCCAACAGAGTCAGGGCCAGCTCCTTCCCCACAAAGCCTCACCCAGAGCCCCGAAGGCAGGGCTGCTGTGACTGGGCCTCGCAGCCTGGGTCCTTTCACGGGAGGTGACCACAGGGACGGCCCGAGCAGGGATGTACCCCTCACGTGTCACAGCAGCAGCCGGGGGGTCCCAGGTCCCTCCCAACAGTGGTCATCTGGGCAGGCTGGAGCCACCCCTGGGCCACAAAGGGGGTTGAGGGACAGCACCTGAGCCCCTTACCTTGGGTCCCGGGGAGCCTCGTTCGCCCTTAGAGCCCAGGTTGCCCTTGGGTCCTGCAGGTCCCTGGAATGGAGACCAGGCCGTGAGGCCTGAGCGGCTGGCATCTCCCCCATCCCCGACGGCTGCTCCATCTCCCCCGACAGCTGCCCCCCGCAATATGCCTGCCTTGTCAGCCCCACCAGGGCCCCTCCCGGCCCCAGCCTCACTCTGGACACTGCAGGCCTCTGCAGGTGCAGGGAGCTGCCTCACCCTCACGGGTGCCCACCCAGCACAGGGCCTGCCAGGGGCTCTCGCCCACATCCCACTCCCATCATTTTCTTGGGGGCAGTGACTGTCGCTATCCCTCGGGCCTGACGAGGCCCACCCCAGCTCGACCGGGCTGCTCTGTGCTACCAGGTGGAGACCCCTCCCCAGCTGGAGGGCAGTGGCGGGCAGCATGCAGCTCTGGCACCAGGTTACTCACGGGAAAGCCTGCGAAACCCGGCCGGCCCTGGGGAAAGAGGGATGGCGTCAGCTGGGGTCATCACGCACCCTCGCGCCTGCCTGGACCCCACCCAGCCTTGTACCCAGGTCCCCGCAGGCCCGTCTCTTAGAAGCTGGGCAGGCACATACCTCAGGTCCCGGCACGCTCAGGACGGATCCCTGTCCACGAGCAAAAGGAAAAATCGGAAACAAAGAGCCGCATTTAAAATTAAACTGGACTCGAGCGACTTACAGATCAACAAAATACCAAACCAGGAAATTCAAGGAAAATGTTGCTTTCCAGTCTTCCTGGGCCTGGGGCATCCCTCCTGCAGCACAGATGCCCCTCAGCTCAGAGCAGCTGGATGTAGACTCCAGATGCCCTAAAGGGCCACGGTTTTTACTTCCATTTTGTTTTAAAATGCTCCTGCCTCTGCTAGACGCTCCCTTGCTTGCCGGCGGAGGTGGCTCGGCCTACGGGAGGCTTTTCTGATGTTCTGACGTCTTGACCGTCACGCCGAGGTCCCTGTGGCCTCTCGGGCTGCCCCTGCCTCCCGACGCCTGTCTGCCTGCTCCTAGCAAAGCCGTGCTGGGGCAAGCCCTCTCCTGCCTGTTCCCAACTCCACCCCTCCTCTCAAGACTGTTAGAGTCCCACCTCCTAGGTGGGGAGCTGGAGCACAAGGGTTAGGTAACTTGTCCAGTGTCACACAGCTGACAGTGCCTGCTCTCAGCTCTGCCCCGGGCAGCCCCCCTTCCACTGGTGGCCACAGAGAAGCAGGGATCTGAACCCCTGGCCACACCCAGCTCTGCTGCCCTGGGCCCTGCATCTGCCCAGGGCTCAGCTCCCTGCCCAGAGTGGGGCTTGGTCCCTGTGTTCCATGTGGCTGGGCGGAGACGCGTCTGCCTCTGTGAGGCCAGGGTGGCACAGGGACCAGTGGGATGCACTGCTGGCAGGCGCAGAGGGTGCAGCTGAGAGGCCTGATGGACGGGCCACAGTGGGGGAGGAAGGTTCCGGAACCAACACAACCTTCACCAGAGGGCCAAGGGTGCATCTGCTTCTTCTGACGGGGCAGCTGGGTGACTACATGCAGCTTTGGGGCCACAGTGTCAAGGACACAGGGACTGAGCCCAATGGGAGCCTTTGACGTAAAAACACTGCCCCCTCTGCAGGCCCTCCCCCCTCCCCGGTGTCTCCAACACCACATGGAGCTGGGCTCCCCAGGCGTCTCTGACCGAGGGTGTCTCTGACTGAGGGCCTCTGCAGCCCCCACCGTGGAGGTGGAGTGTGGACTGGCAGTCAGGGCCTGTCCTGACCTGGGGGGTAGGGGGTGTGGGGGGGGCTCGGGGAGGGATCTCTGCACCCAGTGGGGGGTCTGGACAGATTGGGTGCCCACCCACGCAGCGTCCTTACGTCCTGCTCCGACACGTAGACCACAGGCCCCGGGGGTCCGGGGGGGCCAGGGAGGCCCGGCTGCCCGACTCCGTCCTTCCCTGGATCTCCCTGGAAGAGGAGGCCACGTGTCCGGCATTTCATCTCAACCGCTCTGGCCAGGACCCCAGAGTCCACCCAGCCCTGGAGGGGGTGCCCAGAGCCCACGGTGGGTGAGGAGGCGCCTGGGGCTGTGGACTGTGGCCTTGAAGCCCCCTGCCAGGCAGGGCAGGCTCCAACAGGGATGGTTGAGCCACACACGCTGCCCCCAGCCTGAAAGCCACCCCTGTCAACTTGAGGGTCTTTGCCCTGAGTCTCTGAGGTCACATGGGCAGCAGGTGCACAGACCTGGGGGCAGCTGAGGCCAAACCTTCTGGGATGTCCCAGCGCCCCCCATCCCCATCCACCCGCCCCAGGGACACTCACCTTTTCTCCCTGGCTGCCTCTGTCTCCCTTTGGCCCCTGAAGAGACAGAAAGGAAATGGTTCATCACCAACAGAAACAGAAGCCCCTGGCCCCCCGTGAGGGATGGCTCTGATGAAGATGTGGGGTTCTTTATTTCCCGACCGGCTGGGGCCTGGGAGGGAGGCAGCCACCAAGAGCCCTGACGGAGACTTGTACTCAACTCCTGGCACTCAGAGACCCGGGAGTGGGCACACGGAGGCCCAGAGACCTGGGAGGGCACACGGAGACCCAGGAGGGCACACGGAGGCCCAGAGACCTGGGAGTGGGCACACGGAGACCCAGAGACCCAGGAGTGGGCACACGGAGGCCCAGAGACCCAGGAGTGGGCACACGGAGGCCCAGGGACCCGGGAGGGCACACGGAGGCCCAGGGACCTGGGAGGGCACATGGAGGCCCAGGGACCCAGGAGGGACACACGGAGACCCGGGAGGGCACACGGAGGCCCAGGGACCCGGGAGGGCACATGGAGACCCAGGGACCCACGAGGGCACATGGAGAGCCAGGGACCCGGGAGGGCACACCTCGTGCCAGCTTTCATCTTGGCATAGTCCCTTCAGGGCTCCACGCCCCCCTGCACCCTGGGCCCACCAAGGCGACTCACCTGGGGCCCAGCAATGCCCTCTCTGCCAGGGAGGCCGGGGAACCCGGGGACTCCATCTGCTCCAACTTCTCCCTGAAAGGGTCACATGGAGGACACAGGGCATTGGCCACACGCCCAGGAATGCAGGGACCCCCACGAGGAGTCCGGGGCACCCGTGGACGTGGCGATGGCCTGGGCTTCTCTCTCTCACCCCTGTGGGCCTGAGCAGGGGCTGTGCAGGGATGGAGGAGTTGGGGAGGGGGGAGTCGGGAGGAGGGGGGAGTTGGGAGGAGGGGGGAGTTGGGGGGAGGGGGGAGTCGGGGGGAGGGGGGAGCCGGGGGAGGGGAGAGTCGGGGGGAGGGGGAAGTGGGGGAGGAGGTGTGGGGGAGGGGGAAGTGGGGGAGGAGGTGTGGGGGAGGGGGAAGTGGGGGAGGAGGTGTGGGGGAGGGGGAAGTGGGGGAGGAGGTGTGGGGGAGGGGGAAGTGGGGGAGGAGGTGTGGGGGACAGGGAAGTGGGGGAGGGTGTGGGGGAGGAGGTGTGGGGCAGGGGGGAGTGGGGCAGGGGGAAGTGGGGCAGGGGGAAGTGGGGCAGGGGGAAGTGGGGCAGGGGGAAGTGGGGCAGGGGGAAGTGGGGCAGGGGGAAGTGGGGCAGGGGGAAGTGGAGGAGGAGGTGTGGGGGACAGGGAAGTGGGGGAGGGTGTGGGGGAGGAGGTGTGGGGGAGGGTGTGGGGGAGGAGGTGTGGGGCAGGGGGGAGTGGGGGAGGAGGTGTGGGGCAGGGGGGAGTGGGGCAGGGGGGAGTGGGGCAGGGGGAAGTGGGGCAGGGGGGAGTGGGGCAGGGGGAAGTGGGGCAGGGGGAAGTGGGGCAGGGGGAAGTGGGGGAGGGGGAAGTGGGGGAGGCAGTGTGGCGGAGGGGGAAGTGGGGGAGGCAGTGTGGCGGAGGGGGAAGTCGGGGAAAAGGAGGGAGAGGCGGGAGGCCGGTGGCAGGGGCTGACGGGGCCTGCACAGCCAGACAGCTGGGAGGGAGGAAGGCCATGTTCCTGACGCAGTCAAACCTGGGGGTGCCCTGGGGTTGGATGCCCTGCCTGGTGGGTATCCTGGGGGTTGTCTTCAATTATAAAGAAACAAAGCAGTGGCAGGAAGAGCGGGGGAGGCCGCCCCGAGCTGATCTCTGCAGGTGTCCAGCTGGGCCCTCCCTGCCTCTGCTTGGCCACGTCCCTAAACCCGGGCACAGTGCTTACCTTCGCCCCCGGCAGCCCAGGCACGCCAGGATCCCCCTAAGTGAATAAAGGGGCTCGGTGAGCACCTGCTGGGGCCAGCCCAGTCCTCAGGCAGTGTCCACCCCGGGTGAAGGGAAGGGTGAGTTACCCAGGATGCATATCACCGCCCTCCCCCAGTCCAGAGCCGAGGGGTCCCAGGGACACTGAGCAACTTGTGCAGGGACCCCGTGGCCCAGGCTGGCTGAAGGCACCTGGCCGGCCGGGACAGCTGCGGAACCTGGGGACATATTCCATCACTAGGACTGCAGACTGCAAGAGGAACCCCGCTGAGACGGCCTCATTCAAACAATTTAAGAAAGCAAACACACGGCCCTTCCCAAAAGTCAGCCTTTTGAGTGTCCCGATGTCTTGCATATGAAAGCAAAGCATTCTCAAAGGAGCAGGTGCCATGGCAGGGGCTGGTGACGCGTGAGAGTGCAGCCCCAGGGTGGGCCCCGTGCGCCCTTGGCCCCGCACGCAGCAGAGGACGCTTTGATGAGCACGCAGCGGGGTGAAAGGCGGCTGCTGCCCAGGGCCTAGGAGAGGAGGCTCCAGGCTCCCCTCTCAGGCACCTGCCCTGGGAGCTTCGGGGCCTGGGCAGGGGTGGGGTCTTCGGGGCCAGGCTGGGGGCTAGTGTCCCCCAGGGATGGAGGGAGCAGAGGACAAAGCTCCTGGGTCCTACAAGGTCACCATGGCTCTGTCCCTGAGCCCAGGAGTCCACCTGTCCCTGAGGCTGAGGTGGGGACCCTGAGTTCTTCCCCTATGCCCCTCTTTTCGGCCCAAGTCTGAGAATATGCTTCAGGTGTGTGAACCCAGGAATCTTGATTCCTGGGCTTCGGAGAGAGAACGGGACAATGGCCCCTTAACGCTGGAAGTCTAGGTTGGGGGTGGTGTGCGATTATTTCCCTGTCAGGCTTTTTCGCTGTATTTTGCAAACTTCCCAGGATGAATTCACCCTACTCCGGCCATCAGAAAACCTGAGCCAGCAACCACAGAAACCCAGGCATATCCGTCACTGACCTTGAGTCCCGGCAGGCCGGGAGTTCCCTGTCAGGGCAGAGGAGACACAGTGTTAGTGCAGCTGGAGGCCCTGCTGTGAGATGCTTCTGCCGCAAGAAAAGCCCGCTGGTGACAGTCAAGACTTCAAAATATGTGTGTAAAAGGAAATGTACTAAGTTAAAATGGTAAAGCCATTCTAACTTACTACGGAATCAATTAGTTTCTGCCTAATTGAAATTTCTCATTCATTTTGCTCCGAGTAAGAAATGTGTCCCAGCCACCCGTGCTCTCAACAGGCTGAGTCTCTGAGCATGAAGCTGGACGCTGTGGCTTCAGCCACCCCACGTGGCTCTTGGGCAGGGCTGTGGCCCCGGGGGCTCCTCCATGCTGGCGCCACGAGAGCGCTGGTGGTGTGGAGGGGACAGCGGGGGCAGGGGAGGAAGGAGCTTGTTGCCCCTGGGTCTGCCTCTGACACGTCTGAGCTGTCTGAGCAGTTGTTTTGGGATTTTGGTCACTCCTTGCTGGCCCTAACCCTGAGCAGTATACATGTTAACAGTAGAAGAAAGTGAGATTTCACAGGAATTTCAGATTCTACTCAGGCCAAACATTTGTTACTACCCAAAATTGGGGCCACAAAAAGAATGTGATGACTTGAATTTCCCCAGAAAGGCCTTTCAGGGGGCATGCGGCCCCATGTTCCTTTGTCTTGACCACTCACAGTGTCTCCCACTTTGCAGACCAGGCCCTCACCCCGTGACTTTAGTTCAATGAAGGGGCATCTCCGAAGAGCGAGGGTGGCCCGCGGGGCACAGCGCCCGCCACACGTGGTCCTCACGGCTCTGCAGGGCGGCTTCCGATCCCATGCAAGGCCGGTGGCTCTCAGGGACACTCTCCTGCCCCAGGCAACACCCCCTTACCCCTCAGAGCCGGCCACGCCCAGCTCACAACACTACCTGTGGCCCATCAGCGCTTCGGGCTGTTGACCAGAAGGGCCCCCCGGAGCCTTCCATGTCATCCTGGAAGAGACACACAAGACACGTAGGGGCCTGTGTCCCTTCTTAGGGAAGGACCCCTCCCTGGGGCGGCACTGCCCGAGAGGAGGGTGGGACATGCTTTGGGGCCACGGTGGCCCAGGGAGCCGCCGTTCTCGGATGGGGACTGTCTACCTGGTGGCAGGGCCTGGGTGGGGCCCCCCCGGGGCAGCCCGTCTCGGGTCAGCTCATTCGCTCTTGGTCAGGGCACGGGTGCTGGGGCATGGCTGGGCCAAGATCCCCATCAGCACCGTGGGGCACGGGCGACAGGCGAGAGACTCGAGCCCCACCATGGGGAATATGGAATCCCAGGCTGAGGCAGTGCCAGCAAGGCCACCGCCCAGGACGTGCTGCTCTGTGAGAGATGCCAGGGGTAGTAGGGCTGGGGCAACGGCAGCCCCCGGCTCTCCAGGCGGTCAGGTGTAGGCGGTACTCACAAATCCAGCGGGGAGTCCTGGTCCTGGTGGCCCAGGGGGCCCAGGGGGGCCTGGTGGTCCAGCAGGTCCAGGGGCTCCTGCCAGGCCGCTCTCCCCACGAGCGCCAGCAGGACCGGGGTCTCCCTTGCTCCCCTGCGTGGGGTGAGGAGAGCGTGTCAGGACCCAGCCCAGCCCCCGCTGGCCCTGCAACCCCAGTGTAGACACATTTTCTTATGATGCCTTCTAAACCCTGCAAATCAAAAGGTAAGGAACATTCTGCCAAGCAACGCAGGCCCCACAGCAGGCTTTCTTCTAACTTTACGACACGATTTCAGCCACACTGAAACACAACTGAGGAGAGAGCCACGGAGCCTGAACTTGGTCAGGGTTGGGCCCACATGCACAGGGGGAAGCCCACATGCACAGCGGGAGGTGCACACGGCACCCTCGTTACCTCCAGCCCTGGCTCCCGGGCAGGCAAGGGGAGAAGAGAGGAGAGAGGAGAGGAAGCTCAGGACCCTGGGACCAGCCCTGGCTCCCGGGCAGGCGAGGGGAGAAGAGAGGAGAGAGGAGAGGAAGCTCAGGACCCTGGGACCACCGGGGCTAGCGTGGACACAGGCGTTGCGGTGACTCTATTAGTCCGAAAGCCGTGAGAAGCAGGCGAGCCCGGGGGCGTGTGCTGGAGCCATCGGTGACCCAAGGCCCCAGCCACCTGGAGTGTGAGGTGAGAGCCCGGTGTGGGGGGCGTGAGGGAGGGAGGCCCTGGGGCAGGGGTCCCGCTGTGACGTGGCCCAGCTGCACCACCCCTCTCGTCACAGCCACAAGCTCCCTGAGCCTCGGTTTCCGTGGCTGTAGACGGAGAGGCCCAAGGTTCCTTCCCGGGCTCGGGACAGAGCAGAATGAGATAGTGTGAGCCCAGCACTGTCCACAAATGGGGCAGGAATGTGACCCGCTGCCTTGATATGATCACAGGCCCAGCCGGAGGAAGGAAACCCCCTCTGTGGGGAAGGGTCCTTCCTGCTTCCCATGTCCCCCACAGGGGCTCAGCCTCCAAGCCAGAGCTTTCCCCGCCCTCCACCTGCCAAGGTGATCCTCGACTGCCTCCTGTCTCCTCCCTTCTAGCGCTGGGTCTCCACTGCGGCCACCCTCCAATAGCTATGCTGGGTCTTGACAGATGGGCACCATGTACCACCCACTTCACTTGAGGGCTGACTTCATGAGAATCTTAGATTTTACTTTCTTGGCTTTAATCTATCTTAGTGCCTGGCATCCTTTTATCGTCTTTAAAAATCTAATTTTTTTTCTTTTTGGACACAGGGTCTCGCTCTGTTGCCCAGGCTAGAGCACAGTGGCATGACTGTAGCTTACTATAGCCTTGAACTCCTGGACTCAAATAATCCTCCCGCCTCAGCCTCCCAAAGTGCTGGGATTACAGGTGTGAGCCATCGTGTCCAGCCTCATCTAATTTTTGATCTTTAAAAAGTGCCTATAAAAAAGTTTGTTTAGGCTGACTGTGGTGGCTCACGCCTGTAATCCCAGCACTTTGGGAGGCCGAGGCAGGTGGATCACCTGAGGGCAGGAGTTCGAGACCAGCCTGGCCATCATGACGAAACCCTGCCTCTACTAAAAAAAAAAAAAAAAATACAAAAATTAGCCAGGCGTGGTGTCGGATGCCTGTAGTCCCAGTTACTCAGGAGGCTGAGGCAGGAGACTCACTTGAAACCGGGAGGCAGAGATTGCAGTGAGCTGAGACCGCACCACTGCACTCCAGCCTGGGTGAGAGCGAGACTCTGTCTCCAAAAAAAGGTTTGTTGAAAACCTCTTTCTAATTTCATCCCTTTTTTCTTCATTTTCTATCAGGTTTACAATTAGGTTGTAGGGTTCTAGAATTCTCATTCACGTTACTTGACATTTTTGTTTTTTTAAAACTTTCATTATTTTCATACATGCATATCTAATTTTGCTGATTTTAAAGCTGATCAAAATATTCCTCCCCTGCTTAACTCAAAGCCTACATGTGTACGTGTATGCACACATACTAGAGACACAGATGTGCACACACACTGAAAATATGTGTGTGCATATGCTGGAGAGATGTGTGTGCATGTGTGCTAGAAAAACATGTGGGCACATACCTACATACGTGTGTGTATGTGCACATAAGAGATATGTGTGCACATGCCCCAGATACATGTGTTGCACATATACACCAGATACATGTGTGCACGTATGCTAGAGATACACGTGCACATACATGAGAGATGTGTGCACATGTGCCGGCTATGTGTATGTGCACATATGCTGGAGAGGTGCGCGTGTGTGTGTGCACATATGCTGGAGAGGCGTGCGTGTGTGTGCACATATGCTGGAGATGTGTGTGTGCATGTGTGTGCACATATTCTGGAGAGGTGTGTGTGAGCACATATGCTGGAGAGGTGTGCGTGTGCACATATGCTGGAGAGGTGCGTGTATGTGTGTGCACATATGCTGGAGATTGTGTGCACATATGCTGCAGATTGTGCATGTATGCTGGAGGTGTGTGTGTGCATGTGTGTGTGCGCACATATGCTGGAGGGGTGTGTGTGTGCACATATGCTGGAGATGTGTGTGTCCGTGTATGTGTGTGTGCACACATGCTGGAGAGGTGTGTGTGCATGTGTGTGCACGTATGCTGGAGAGGTGTGTGTGTGCATGTGTGTGCACATATGCTGGAGATTGTATGTGTGCACATATGCTGGAGGTGTGTGTGCGCACATATGCTGGAGATGTGTGTCCGTGTGTGTGTGTGCACATATGCTGGAGAGGTGTGTGTGTGCGCGTGTACATATGCTGGAGAGGTGTGTGTGCACATATGCTGGAGAGGTGTGTGTGTGTACATATGCTGGAGAGGGGTGTGTGTGTATGTGCACATGCATTCACTCCCAGCCCATGTCCTCTCAGCCCCTCCGGGTTCTCTCACCACCTGACTCGCAGCTGTCCTCTTCCTCACTCCTCTCCCCACTGGCCTTCCTTCCCTCATCACCCCCATCCTGGAGCTTGGCCATGCTCTGGGGGAAGTTTCCCGTTAGTGCCAACCCCGTCCAGCCCAAGGTGAGGAGCTCCTGACATTTTGGACATGATTCAAGTGGGCGGCCCGCAGAAGCCTGGATCCTCGAGGGCACCTCCGGGGGCGTCTGTGGTGGGGTCGGCACAGATGCCGACTGGAGGCCCAGACCCGGCTCCCAGCCCCTCCTCTGCAGGGTTCTAGCTCCTCCTCCAGCTCCACTCCCACAGAACAGAAGGAGAAAATGGGTCGTTGTGGGGGTGTCAGATAAACTGTCTAGTCAAGCAGGCTGTGGCCCAGACCTCAGGCTGCCCGAAGGAAGGCTGGGTCCATGGAGAGCAGCTGCCCTGAGTCCAGAGGGTCTGAGCAGACTCTGGGCCAGGCCAGGGCCGCCAAGGACACCCAGGCTGCCTTCAGTGCTCCTTCTGAGTGCCCCCAGACGCTCATGAGCCTGCGGGACAGGTGGCTGGGGCTCCCCTGTGGGGGGATGTTGGGGGGCCCAGCTCAGGGCCCTCCCCAGGCCACAGGCAGCCTCTCCACCTGCTGTGACCCAGCCCCTCCTCCCAAAGCTCCCGGAGCTGCTTTATCGCGCTTGCCACAGGGAGCTTGTTTCCAGATGAGCTCAGCTTCCAGGGCGCATCTACTCTCAGTTCACCGGCAGACCAGAGCTCGGTGGAAGCCACATCGCAAGAGTGACAAGGGCCGAAGCCACCTTGCCAGAGTGACAGAGGCCGCTGCCAGCGATTCCGGCAGGACGGATGGACAGATGGCAGGAGTGGGGGTCAAGGCCAGCCCCAAGAGAGCTCACTCCCTCGACCGTGGGGCCTCCACCCTCTTTGGGGGTCCGAGCACTGAGTGGGCACCAGGGGCAGGGGACTGGTGTGCCAGGGATTCTGCTTGTACCTTAGGTCCTGGGGCGCCTGCTTCACCCTGTACGGAAAAGAGCAGGATTATGACAAAATCAGACCCGCAGCACAGTGGACAGAAGAAGGCACATCGCCCTGCCAGGAACTGTGCCCTGACCCAGGTCCCTGCTTTACTGCCTGTGCAGGTTTAATAGTTTCTGAGGCTGTTGCCACTGTCATCCCCCTTTCTGGTGTGGTTGGGGTCCTGAAAGGGAAGCCACAAGGGACGCCAAGCCTGATCCCAGTGCTGGACCTGGCTACACGTGGGGCCTGGATACCTCCCCAAGGAGGGCCCTTCAGCTCAGCCACAGGCTTAGAGCAGTGAGGGGCATTTACAGCCCGCACCCCCTGCTCAGTCCAAAGCAGCGCAGCTCTCATCGGAGGTCACGCTGGAGACCGCTCCCCAGGAGGCCAGATGCAGGCGACTCCCGCCAGGTCCACCCACAAACGCCCGGGGCCCCGGCTCCTTGCGTCAGTCCGACAGAGGCTCATGGCCACTGCCCCGTAACCAACGTGGAAGCTCGGAGCAAGATCTCAGATCTCGCGGGGTGCCCACGTTCTTAAAACCCGTGAGTCCACTCATCATCACAGGGTTATGAATTTCTACCCGAGCCCCAGCCGCCCAGGTCAGGTTGACCTCCACAGCCCGAGGCCCCAGGCTGTGGGGCTGTGATGGGGGGCTATTCCTGGCATTTCCCCTTCACGGGCGTCACCAGGCACCCCCGGACCCGGGCCACATGGTGTGGTGCTGGGCCCCACTCACCCTGGACTCGAGGGAAGACTTACCAGGCTGCCTTTCTGCCCAGTCCTTCCTGGGGGCCCCTCTCTTCCCGGAGGGCCTGGGGGTCCCTGGGGGAGAGCAGAGCATAGTGGGTCTTGATGGCATTCGGCCACTAAAACGATTTCTGGGTTAACAAGTTATCTGGGCTTCTGCAGGTTTCCGGAAGGCAGGACACAGAACGTTCCCCAGACACAGGGCCAGAGTCCCAGGGCTCACGGGAGACCCCACAGCCTGCGTAGCCCACAGTTTCGCAGCCACATTGGCAGGATGAGATGGCAGGGCTGACAGCACCACGGCGGGAAGACGCTTGCACACCAGGGCTGGGGTAGCCGCTGCTCCCTCTGAGAGGCAGTCTGGCCACATGCATGAGTATGGATTAGGCATGTTCTTTAAGCCCAAATTCCCCTCAGAATGGATCCTGGGGAGCACTTGCCATGCGGCACCCAGAGAGGCCTCAGAGCCGATGGTGACGGCGAACGCCCATCGGTAGGGTTGGCTGAATCAGGTAGGGACTGTTACGGAGGCAGGGGCATGTCATGGGTGACCTAACCCCACACTCCCTGCCCTGCACACCATGGCATGCTACCGAGTGACCCCAGGCCTCGGGATGCCACTGCAGCGTGACCCAATTACAGCAGCCACATCTGCACCTGCTGCCCATCATGACCTGCTGCCCATCATGCGTGGCACAGCTGGTGGGAAGCCTGCTGTGGGGACCTGAGACCCCATGAGCCACGTTGGCCAAGCAGGCTCCTCCCTCCCCTGGTCCTCCAGCAATGCTGACCTCGGCCCTCCCACACCCACCCATGGGAATTGCTCATGGAGACGCTCTCAGTGCAGTCTGTGGACCCACAGGGCCAGAGAGGTCGGAGGCCTTGCTTGCGGTCACCCCCACTGGTCAGCGCCCCTAGAACCATGGGGTGGCCACTCAGGTGCCTCCGCACACCCCAGGGCGGCCCCGAGTCAGCAACCGCCCGCCAGCTCCCAGAGGAGATGAGGTGAGGGGGCGGGGACTGGGGAGGCCTGAGGCTGGGCAGGGGCTCCCATGTGGGGTGTTCACCCCTCACTCCCAGCAGACAGGGCTCCCGACACTGACGGCGGGAGGCAGGACTTACCGGGAGGCCGGGAAACCCGGGGGGACCCTCGCGCCCAGGCACACCAGGAAGGCCGGCGGGTCCTGGGACGTCGGAGCTGTTCACCCCAAAGCGGCCTGGCTCGCCGGGCAGGCCTGGGACACCGGGGGGTCCGGGGGGTCCAGGGAAGCCTCGAGGACCCTGGACGTGGGCGAACACAGATAGTCACAGCCCATGTGGCACCCACCAGGGATGACCACCACCCCCAAACCAGGCCTCGTCCCCACCCCCTACAGGACCGCAGCTGAATCCTGGGGGTCCATGGCCTGTTCCTCACGGGCACAGACATCGGGCAGCACTGCAGGTTAAGGGCCACTCACCCGCAGGGCCTCCAGATCGCCCCCGAAGCCAGATCCCTCCATGTCAATGAAGGTCTGAGGAAAAGAGCCGGAGAGACACGTTGCCCTGAGCTCGGCCCCCCGCCTGGCCTACTCCTGGCCCCTGCCCCGCAAGCTGCATATCGAGCTGTTTCTACAGGGAGCTGAGAAACCACGGCCCCTCTGCTGCCCCCAGAGAAGCCTGAAGGCAGGTGGATGGGGGCTCCCACCACACCTGTGACCCCTTAGCTCAGCCAAGACCCCACGCAAGCCCCTGAGGGTGGAGCTGATACTCCTGGGCCAGATGCCCTCCCAGAGGCAGTGCCTGCTTTTGAGGAGTGCACACCCCGGGTCGTAGGAAGCCAAGGGTGGGACTCACCAGCTTGTCGTGTCTGAAGGAGGGTCCTGGGGGCCCTGGAGGCCCTTGGGGTCCTGGGGGACCTCTCTCTCCAACCCCAGGGTCTCCCTGGGAACACAAGACAAGCCCGTCATACCCTGGGCACGCACACAGCCCCCACCTTGAGCCAAGGGCCAACACAGGAAGGGGCCCCACCCAGCCACGGAGACTCACCTTGTCGCCCTTGGGACCTAAGTCCCCTGGAGTCCCGGGGAAGCCTTGTGGCCCGGTGTCGCCCTGGAACACAACATCCAGGTGCCCAGTCAGGGAAGGCACCACCATGGGCCGCACCCAGCACCCTCAGTGCTCCTCCCCCAAGGAGGGGACGGACGGGAGCTGAGCCCTTCAGGGGAGTCTCCAGGGCCCGGAAAGTAGGAGGGCGCCAGGCCCAGCAGACTGTCTCCCGCCGGAGCCCATTTCGCCAGCCACGCCTGGAGGAAGCTGCGGGCAGCATCCCTCGGGAGGTCACAGCAGGTTCCCCGAAGGCCTCCACAACAGCTGGTGCTTGGGTGTTACATACGTGTGTGTGTGTGTGTGTGTGGTATGCATGGTGTGTGTGTGAGGAGTGTGAGTGTGGTGTGTGCATGTGTGATATGTATGTGTGATGTGTGAGTGTGCATGTATGGTGTGCATAATCCATGGTGCACGCATGTGTGCACACGTGGTATGTGTGTATCCACGTGTGGTATGGGTAATGTGTGGGGTGTGTGCATGTGTGTTCACGTGTAATGTGTGCACGTGTGTAGCATGTGTGCATGTGTCCACGTGTGTGCACACGTGTGTGTAGTGTGTATGCAAGTGTATCCACGTGTGGTGTAATGTGTGGTGTGTGCACACGTGTAATGTGTGTGCACATGTCCACGTGTGGTGTGTAATGTGTGGTGTGTGATATGTGCCGTGTGTGCATGTGTGGTATGTGTACGTGTGGATCCTCACCCCCCCACACACACGCAGTCTCACACACACATTCACACACTCAAACACACACGCACATACACACGTGTGTGTGCCCTGTGGGTGGGCCCCGTGGATCCTCACCCCACACTCACACACACGCGTGCGTGTACCCTGTTGCAGTGGGTGGGCCCCGTGCCGCCCCTCAGCCGACTGTCCTGCTTTGCCGTGGTCCTCATCGCAGGCAGCTTGGCTGTGGGGTGCCAGGCGGTCGGTAATGACCATTCGGTGGGCACCATGAGATGCCCTCCCTGTCCTTTCAGACCTTCTAGACTGTTTTTAACTTGAACCCTCCTGTCCAGTGTTCGTGACGGCCCCACTTTCTGCCGAGTGTTACCATTTGCTGGGCAGGCTGTTCCCAGGTCTTTATTCGCAGTCGATCACGTCATTACTGTGCTTGGAAACGGTGTTTGCTGATTTTTAAAGACTGAACTGCGTGTTTTGCGACGAAGCTCGGACTTCACAGAGTCTCAGGTCGCCCCGTGCTTCCCTCCCCCGCCGACCTGCACCACCACCCGCCCCGCCCGACTTCCTTTTTCTTTGCTGTGTGTTTTCCCTCTAAGGGTTTGGAAGCTCTGCCTTTTCTCACTTCCTTTCCTTCTTCATGGTAGTTGTGGCCTAAATGTCTCAACACAAATGCATAACTGCTATTTCCCATCAACAGTTACACTCATCTTTTCTTTACAAAATTCCACTTTCAAAATGGTTTTGCTGTACAGTCTCCTCACTGGGTCGCGTTTAAAAAGAGTGTCACTGGCAACAAAGCCCTGGGGTCTAAGCAAACATCACAGATAACACAGGGGTCAGAAAGAAAAGCAGACTCACCGGCTTTCCGTCTTCACCAGGGTCACCCTGGGTGTGCAAGAGAAGCCATTAGTGATGGGAAATGACTCCTCCGGCGCCACCTACAGTGTCCACATGGAAATGCACCCCACGCTCCAAGTCCCCACGAGGTGGCAGACGCCTTCCCCCAATGTCCTCGCACCCGCGCCAGGAGCCTCCTCACACCCACAAGGGCTGTGTCTGAGCAGCTCCACCTCCCACGTCTGACCACCTTCCAGCACCAACCCCGAGCAATGGTGGGCCTAAGGAGGCTGCTGACCTGCCCCGATCCCAGCTCAGCTCACTCCCACGTCGGCCGCAGCCTCTCCCCCTCCTGCCCAAGCCCCCACCTCCAGACCGGGACGGACTCGGGGGGGCGTGAGGACTCACCGGCTCGCCATCCCTTCCAGGGGTGCCGTCCCTCCCCGGAGGCCCTGGGGGTCCTTGTGGTCCGGGGACAGGTTGCAACGCTGGGCCTGCAGGACCCAGGGGACTCACTGGGCACGGGAGACCCGGGGGACCAGGTAGGCATGGGGATCCTGGGGGGCCTGCCCGGCCAGGTGGGCCCGGAACACCTGGCTCCCCTTTCTGCCCCTTCAGGCCGCCCTGGGAATAAACAGAACACAGGGCTCGGGCTGGGGTGGGGCCCCATACACCCTGCCCGCGTGTCCCGCTGTGCCCTCCAGAGTCCCAGGCTGGGCTGCTTCCCACAGTGGACACGCAGGGTGGACGCATGCTGGCACCGAGTGCTGGGCACAAAGGAGGCACGGGCACAGAGGGGCTTCATCAGGGCTCACAGTGAGTGGCCCAAAAGGCCACAGGTGCTCTGGTTCAGAATGGTTCAGGAGCACAGGGAGGTGGCCTTACCTCTTTCACGCGGCCCCCAGGGGTCCGGACACTCCCGTCCCACGTGGAGACAGAATCTGAGCCAGGAAGTGTCTGAGCTGGGAAGAGAAGCAGAGGTGGCCACGGTCAGGCCCCCTGGGTGGCCCCAGCTCTGCTCTCGGCACCCCAGACGGCCCCGGCAGCCCAAACGCTTTCAGTCCTGGAGCCCGGCTGGACACCGTCAGATCCCCAGCCTCAAGCCGCACTCCCCTGAGCTCCGGCTCCCAGGCAAAGGCAACAGGGAGACAGAATTTAAAATCAACAGTGAGGCCGGTGTGGCCATCTAAGCTGATGACAGCTGAAACCTGGGAGATGCTTCCTGAATTTGTTACAAGAGACCCCGGCCCCCAGAATGCCTTCTTATCACCCAGCATGCTTTGTCCCTTTTCCTTTTTCCTCTTCACTTTTACTTAAAATAAAAATGAAAACCAACAGAAATCTTGCAAGAGAAGCACAGTGAACACCCAGAGCCTGTACCCAGAGCCACCATCCGGGCCTCGGCATCTCCCCACCTGCCACACACACACACACACACACACACACACACAACACATAATACACATCACACACATGTACATTACACATGCACATCACACACATACACACAATACGCACACTACACATCACATACAACACAACGTGCACTGCACACCACACACGTACACTACACGCAACACACACACCACCACACCACACACAATACACCACACACTGCACACACCACACACCACACACCATACATCACACACATACCTCACCATCACACAAACACACATGTTACACACCACACACACCCCACACCACACACACACCACATCCAGAAAAGAGCTTACCTCCTAACGAAGCCACCGTTGTCTGCTCCTCGATTTCTTCACTTCTGGAATCTTCCGTGCTGCTGCCTCCAGCCAAGGGTGGAGTGGTGACCGGGGGTGGCATGGGGAGCCTGGGTTTTAGGGCCGCGCCCTGCAGGACGAGAGGGGAGGTGGCCTGTTATTCAGCCGGCAGATGCCCGGTGGAGACTTGCTTGGTTTGTGAAATGAAATACTTAAGATTGCAAGAAAGATAAAGAAAAATCCTCTGAAACAGGAGGGTGCTCCAGGGCTGTGTGCAAGGGGCTTCCTTCCGTGGGCCGCAGGGGTGTGGCCGCCTGTGGGCTCCCCGGCTCCCCAGGACCCAGGACTGCGCCTGCCGTCACCACAGAGGCCTCCTGGCGCCCGACAGGCCATGCTGGGAAGCTGATGTGAACCTGCAGAGGGTCCCCGCAGGGAACACGTTCCCGCACCCGTCTCTAACGGAAAGCACCGCGCCTCAGTCCCGGGGCTGGGGCCTCCCCACTCCCCGCCCCTCCTATGTTTTCTCAGGTGGCCCGAGCTGGGGAAAGCCTTCCGCACGCTCCCTGCACCGCCTTCTCCTCCTGGTCGTCAGACTCACACACCCGTTCATTCCCTGGTGGCCACCCACGAGCTAACGGAGGGATGGGGCGAAGGGAAGGCCAAGGTTGCCTCGAAGACCAAGGAGTGTGCAAGGCAGGACCTCGTTTTAAAGGAATATCCTCTCACCAGAGACACGCGGCGGCCAGGCAGGGCCGGAGCGGGGCCAGCGCCCAGGCTCCGAGCGTCTGCCCAGCCCAGCATCCCTGTTCCCAGCCAGGAATATGTCTTCGTGGCATAGAGGGAGCTCTTGGAGCCACACCTGCGTGTGCACATGTGTCACCCCACTGCTGGGAGGGGCTCTCCCGGGACCCTGCAGGGTGGGCGGGGCCCCGTCCGGCTACTCACCGTCTCCTCCCTGAGAAGCTCCCGGGCGTCCCCGAGCCCGCTGCCAGAGTCTCCGGATGCCTGAGAAGTTTGAAAAGGGAAAGGCTGGAGAGATGGCAGCCAGGCCAGGCCCCGAGCCCGGCAGGCCTGGGAAGCAAAGGACGCTGCTCTCGCCTCCTCCCGGCCCCCTCTCGCCTCGTCCAGCCCTCTCTGGTGCTCTTGGGGGGGGCGCTGGGGTGCGCACGCTGGCCTTCCCTGCCCAGGCACCATCTGAGCTTCAGTAAGTCGTGTCCAATCGGGTCGAGGACAGTGACGCTTCTGAACCTGCCTCGGCCGGTGGTCAGACATGCGGAGGCGGGAGGGGGAACGCGCTCCTCTCTTCTGGCCAGAGCCCTGCCCTGGAGGAGGCCGCACCACAGATGCTCCCCGCACAGGTTTCCCCAGCGCACGCCCGGCTGGGCCGAACAGGCACCAAGGCGGCTGGATGTTTTAAACTTCAGGAAAACCCGGAGGAGAAACATCCTCAGGGACCGCTACTGACCCCTGAGGGCAAGACCGGCCAGGGGAGGGGTGCGGCGCCTCGGCGACCCCCTGCACCCAGCAAGCTGTCCCAGGGCACAGCCTTGTCATGGCCACCATGTGAACGATCTGGCGTCTTCTGGCATGTTCCAGGCAAAAACAACGGGCTTATCAGGCAAAATAAAGAAAAAACATGGAAGTAACATGGATGTTCACACACTGCCCACAGTCCAGCCACGGTGTCTCCTGCCCACGCCGCCAGGAGCAAGGCTGTGGGTCCACGTCCACGGCGTCTCCTGCCCACGCCCCCAGGAGCGAGGCTGTGGGTCCACGTCCACGGCGTCTCCTGCCCACGCCCCCAGGAGCGAGGCTGTGGGTCCACGTCCACGGCGTCTCCTGCCCACGCCCCCAGGAGCGAGGCTGTGGGTCCACGTCCACGGCGTCTCCTGCCCACGCCCCCAGGAGCGAGGCTGTGGGTCCACGTCCACGGCGTCTCCTGCCCACGCCCCCAGGAGCGAGGCTGTGGGTCCACGTCCACGGCGTCTCCTGCCCACGCCCCCAGGAGCGAGGCTGTGGGTCCACGTCCACGGCGTCTCCTGCCCACGCCCCCAGGAGCGAGGCTGTGGGTCCATGTTCACGTGGGGCATGTTGTGATCTGGGCCCCTGAGTGAGAATTCCCTGCTGTTCCTCACACCTGGGGCTGGGGGAGTCTCCCCTTGGGTACCACGTGATTCCACACACCCCACCAACACACACGCCACACAACACACAGACACAGACACAGAGACACACGCACCATGCAGACATGCAGACACAACACACAAGACAGACACACCACAGAGACACACCACACACACAGAGACACAGCACACACACAGACACACTACACACAAACACAGACACACCACAGACACACACGACACACAAGACAGACACACCAGCGACACACAGAGACACACAACACACACAACACACAAGACAGACACACCACACAGACATACACACACATCCACACACAACACACAAGACAGACGCACCACACAGACACACCACACACACAACACACAAGACACAGAGACACACCACACAGACACAGACACACACACACACACTTTGCTGAGCTGCCTCACATCCTCTGTCTCACCAGCTGCCATGGAGGGTGGTTTCTGGTGTTTATATCATGCTTTGTATTTGTTTTTACGGGAAAGTTCAGGGCAAGGAAGGGCTCTGAGGTGCTACAGGAGAGCGTAGAAATGGCATCGCAGCTTCCCAGTGCCCCAGGTGGTATATTTTGGGACTTTTCCTGTCACAGACCTTGGCCCTGAACTCCGCGTGCCAGGGATTGAGGGGAGACCCCACCCGGGCCCCAGATGTCACTCACCCCATCTGAGTCATCACCTTCCTCGTCCAGGCAGTGCATGGGGCTCACCTGGGGGTCCCTGCGCACCTTCAGCTCAGCGATCACCCCCTAAATGCAGACAGAGAAAGGGGTCACCAGCGGTCCTGAGGCGGCAGTGGCAACCCCAGTGCTGCTTGAGCTCCAGATTTCGGGGGGCCCACAAAGGGCAGGAGAGTCTCGGAGAGGGAAGGGGTCTCGGGCAGCCTCCCTGGGGGTGCGGTATGCCTCATGGTAGGAAGACGTGGTGAGACCCAGGGGCGTCCTGGGCGCTTTCATGTGGAAAGCACCCGGCTGGGCGGAGGCTGCTCCCTCAGACTCGGCTCATCTGAGGCAGCTGATGGGCCACCTGAGGGCTACGGGTTTAGAACCACAGCAGGTGTGGCTCGATCCAAGGCCTGGGAGAGCGGGCAGATTCGAGGGGCTGCAGGTCAAGTCCCCCAACCCCAAGTCCCGGGAGCTTTACGCAAGCACCAGGCGGCCTCATCTCCCGACTCGGACCAACCGAGGCGGCACCATGGCTTTCCTTTCTTCGAACTTCACTTTTTCATCAAAAACAAAACCCAGAAGCCAAGGACAGAAACGCCGCAGATGTGGGGGAGTTTCCTGGATCTCTGCGCCCATTCCGTCCGGACCTAATCTCACTCACTCACCCACCTACCCACCGCTCCCTCTGGCATCTTCAGTCCTGGGCTGAGTGCCAGGGTGCCTGACCCTGCCCTCTCGGGCCCTGGCGCAGCCGGCGGTGCCTCGTGAGACGCAGGCTGGGGATGCTGGGCAAGGACACAGGAGGGCGCAACGTCCTAAGCCTCAAGCGAGCAGCTTGCCCGGTGGGGAGAGGACGCTGGGAGGGGCTTTGGCAGGAAAAGGGGCTGCCAGGTGGGGGCTGCGCACAGTACCAGGGGCTCCACTGGCCGCACTGCGGGTTCTGCATCCTGGCCTAGATTTCAGAGCCAAGCGAGGCCAGCTGGAGCCTGGGGCTCCCCACGCCGGCTGGGCCCCCAAAGCCCAGGCAGGTGGCTCAGGAGTGGGGCTGAGCCTGCAGGACGGGGTGTGAGTGCTGAGTGTGTGGGCACATGTGCATGAGAGCATGCATCTGCATGGACACATGTGTGCAAACATGAGATCACGTATGCACGCGTGTGAGCTCATGCGTGGGGGGGGTGTGGACCCCGTGGGCCCCCTGGGTTTCCCACAGGGTTCCCACAAAACGCACCAGCGGTTCTCAGCGTCACAGAGCGCACCAGCGGCTCTCAGCATCACACTGCGGGGGAGGGCGTTGCCTACAGTGCCCCCAGGTCGGCCAGGGGCAGCACCGTGGGGTCCAGGGTCCACCATCCACCAGGACCTACTGCGTGGGGGTGGGGCAGCAGCCCAGCGGCTGAGCCTTCACATTCAGGAGCCCCCAGGTCAGGCCCAGGGAGGAGCTGGGGTTGAATTCTAGAAAACTGCGCTTCGGCCGGGCGCAGTGGCTCACGCCTGTAATCCCAGCACTTTGGAAGGCTGAGGCGGGTGGATCACAAGGTCAGGAGATGGAGACCATGGGGAAACCCCGTCTCTACTAATAATACAAAAAATCAGCCTGGCCTGGTGGCGGGCGCCTGTAGTCCCAGCTACTTGGGAGGCTGAGGCAGGAGAATGGCGTGAACCCGGGAGGCAGAGCTTGCAGTGAGCCGCAATCGTGCCACTGCACTCCAGCCTGGGCGACAGAGCGAGACTCCGTCTCAAAAAAAAAAAAAAACAAAAAAAACAACTGCGCTTCTCCACTGGGGCAGCCCGGGCGGGGGGTGCATCTTGGGTGGTCTTGGTGTCTGGGAGGGACTGGGCATTCCTGACACCTGATCCCCACACAGACATGCACTGTCCAGAGAGGCCCATGAGGCCCTGACACCCCCACAGGTGGCCACAGCGCTCTCCTGAGAGTGCCCCCGAGGGGCCGACGCCTCCTGCACGGGGCTACAGGGTGCCTGGGTGGGGGGCGACTACAGAGGTTAGAGAAGCTCTGAGCCCGTGGCGGCTGCTGGCTCCGGGGGTGGGGCAGGAGGCACTAGTGCAAAAGCCACAGGCCCATTACAAATATTTAAGGGACTTCGGACTGAAAGTTATGAAATCCGGAGACACCCGAAACAGAGCTCACAGGAATTCTGTGAGGGAAGAGCATGTAAAATGCTTCCTGACACACTGCAGCCTCAGCACCCTGGAAATCAGGACACAGCTGGAAATCAGGACACAGCTGGAAATCAGGACACAGCTGGAAATGACGTTCAAGGCAACGGCAGCAGCTGGGAGGCGGTGCATGATTTCCCGGGAGACGGCCACTGACAAACCTGACTCAAGAAAGTGAACCTGAAAAGACCAACGACGCCCAAGGACTCTTAGGACGAGGAACACAACCAATGCTCCGGAGGGCTCTGTTGGACCCAGCTGCGGCCGGGGGTCCCAGGCACCATCTGCGGCAGCGCCAGGGTCGATGCAGCCTTGTGGAGAGGCTGAGGAGGAGGAAGCCTCGGTTTCCTCCCTGCTCCCAAAGCTCTGTGCTTGTTTCTGCCAAAAATTATGAGTCACACAACTTGAATGTTTCTTTCCCAAGTATCTCAATTCAGAAGTCTTGTGCTGAACAAGTCTGTCTTCTTCTCTACCACACAAGCATGCTTCTCCTCTCCCCAGCTGGAATCTCATCTAAGACCCAAAGAGAAAGTTCCTGACACCTGAGGCCTGCAGGGACCTGACACAGAGATCAACCAACACAGCCCTCAGCACACGGCCCGCAGCGCATCACCCAGGCCCAGCAGCACGAGGCCCGCAGCGCGCCACCCACGCCCAGCAGCACACGGCCCGCTGCGCGCCACCCACGCCCAGCAGCACACGGCCCGCAGCGCGCCACCCACGCCCAGCAGCACACGGCCCGCTGCGCGCCACCCAGGCCCAGCAGCACACGGCCCGCAGCGCGCCACCCACGCCCAGCAGCACACGGCCCGCAGCGCGCCACCCAGGCCCAGCAGCACACGGCCCGCTGCGCGCCACCCAGGCCCAGCAGCACACGGCCCGCAGCGCGCCACCCACGCCCAGCAGCACGAAGCCCGTAGCGCGCCACCCAGGCCCAGCAGCACATGGCCCGCAGCGCGCCACCCACGCCCAGCAGCACGAAGCCCGCAGCGCGCCACCCAGGCCCAGCAGCACACGGCCTGCTGCACGCCACCCAGGCCCAGCAGGGCCCCAGCCCAGGGCCAGACCCAGGGCCCTCTAGCTCCCTCCTGTTCCAGCTCTCTGACCTTCCAAGGTTTCACTGGGCTGTTGTAAGTCATGGTGTCTTCTCCAGGCCAGATTTAACCACATAAACACATCAAATCCCAGCTGGGTGCAGTGGCTCACACCTGTAATCCCAGCAGTTTGAGAGGCTTAGGCGGGTGGATCACCTGAGGTCGGGAGTTCGAGACCAGCCTGACCAATATGGTGAAACCCCGTCTCTACTAAAAATACAAAAATTAGCTAGGCATGGTGGCAGGTGCCTGTAATCCCAGCTACTTGGGAGGCTGAGGCAGAAGAATCGCATGAACCTGGGAGGCAGAGGTTGCAGTGAGCCAAGATCACGCCATTACACTCCAGCCTGAGCAACAGAGCGAGATTCCATCTAAAAAAAAACACAAAAAAAACCACACATCCAATCCCAATGGTCAAAAAAAAAAAAAAAAAAAGAGGTAAAAAGGCAAATGACAAGGTAGAAATTAAATCTGCAGCATGCAAAACCAAAGAGCAGTTTCTTTTAAAGATAAGGAGTTTGTATAAATCACTGAGAGTTGGGCCCATCGAAAACCACAAAGAACATAAACCAGTCAGTCACAAAGGAAGAAATACAAACAGACAATAAACAAGTGAAAAATGAAAGTCTATCTTCACTAACAGTCCAAGAAATGCAAAATTAAACACCCAGACCCCCTCTTCCTACACATGGGACTTTGCTGATGAGGAGGCCCTCACCGCAGGGCGGCGGCCCGGCTCTCCGTAGCACCATCGGGGCACAGCTGTGCACCCACGTACCGAGCTCTCGGCACTCAGCCGCTTTTCCTAACAGTGTTAAAGATGTACGGCACTTGTGGGCCACTTTATTCCACCAAGAAACGGCTGGGGACTCACACAACAAATTGCCTCTCACTGGAGGGGGTGACTCTGACTTCTTTCCCGGTAATCATGTTTGTGATCAAGAGGAAAACAAAGAGGCCCAGTTTGGTGTCAACGTCCTAACGGCTCCTGAGCTCTGAGGGTTAAAAGTTCCTGCCAAAGGTGAAAAGTCAGCTTTCAGAACCCCCAGACACCAGGACTTAGAACAACTTCAAACAAACAGCCCTTGTCTGGGCAATAATTAACCTTCTGTCCCCTGCGGCCCGCCAGGGCAGGGGCATCCAGCTGCAGGCCAGCTTGAATGCTAGAATTCAGGGACTTGTGAGACAGTGCCAGCTGAGGTCACCCACGTGGCTGTTCCCAGCCAAAGGTTCCCAGAAATGCAGGGGCTTTGGACACAGACTCCACATGGGTTTAGGGATCTGTCCACTCCCCCAACCCCAAGAAATGAAGGCCCACTGGAGGGACTTCCCGGAGACTCAGGTGGAGACGGCCACGTGCGTTCACCGCTGGGGGACTCCCACCACGTGCTCCAAAGTGGAGTCTCACAGGCGTGGGTTGCTGCACCCTTTGTTAAAGGTGCTGACCTGCAGGGCCGCCCTGAGCCCCTGGTCCCAGCGGGTGTGCAGCTACCACAGGAGAACCCTGCTGGGATCAACACCCTGCTGCCGCCAGCTTTGGATCGTTCATCGTTTTCAACAAGGACCCCAGCTTTCATTCTGCATGGGGCCACGAGGCATGTGGCTGGGCCTGGACTCGGTCCCCACTTACCCGACCGGCCGGTCAGAGGCCGGGAGCCCCACTTCACCACGGGGCTTGGCACAGGCCTGGGGGTGTCTCTGGGTCACGGGGTCACAGCTGGGGTGGATGTCTAGTTACAAAGTCGTTCAAAGAGGGCCCTCCTGGGCTGGGCCTCGGGGTCTCAGAGAAACCATGGAAGCCCAGGGCTACCCTTCCTGGGGGCGCAGGAGCCAGAGAGCCAAGAAAGTGAATGCCACCCCAGCCAGGCCGGCCAAGAACCCGGGAGGCCTGCGCTGGAGGCCAGGGCTGACCACAGCTGGGGTGGGGGCTCTCCTCTTCCGGCCACAGCTCCGTCCCTGTCCCAGTGGCCACTCCCACCCCACCCCACCCCACCCCACCCCAGCTGCTCCAGTCCCCCAGCGACGGCACAGTGGGGGTTACCTGGAACTTGTCAGGGTCCGCTCCCCCGGCCTGAGCCACGAAGAGCCCGGCGCCAGGCTCCAGCTCCAGGCCCCGTGAGGACCGAGCAAGCGGCATTCTCTGGAACTCCTCACAGTCCACGTAGAGGGCCACAAAGCCACCCGCCACACTGAGGGCTAAGTGTGTCCACTGGCCGACGAAGGCGGGGAGCCGGAAGCTGGCGGCTGTGTGGGTCTGGCCTGCACCTGGTTCCGTGTAGAGCAGGGAGATGTCCTGGTGCCCGTCCTGCACCCCAGAGAGCTTCACGCCCAGCAAGACCACGGCCTGCGCCGAGTCCGTGATGGCGAACAGCACCCCTGGGCTCTCTGTGGCTGGCCGGATGTGGAACAGCAGTGAGAAGTCGCGGAAGAAGAGGCTGGGGAAGTGGTACCGGGCCACTTGGCCACTGTTGGCATCTGGCCCAAAGACGTAGGCCAGCCCGACGTCGGGGTCATCCGTCTGGGTGACCTGCTGGGGCGGGGGGTCCCCAAGGAGCTGCAGCAGCCCCACCTCCTCGCTAACGCGCTCTGCAAAAAGAAAGACAGCTGGTGAGGTGGCTGTGCAGGACGGAACCAGGGGCCACCGATGCGGCCTGGAGAGGCAGCCAAGCAGGGGCAGAAAGGGGAAACTGAGTCTGGGAGGGCTCTCCATGCGCCTGGCAGCCTGCCCTGATCCCCTGGGCTCAGCCACCCAATGGCCACCCAGGTTCACTCATTCCCAAACGACAGGCAGGCTCCATGCAGAAACCTGTCTGCAGGGGACATGGTGTCTGCACGGGACATGGTGTCCACAGGCTTCCCCTTCCATGCTTTGAGCATTGATGGGCACAGCCAGTGGGGAGAAGGGGCCAGGGACTGGCCAGCACCCCCGCTGGGGCAAGGAGCTGTGAGGGGCTGGGGCTGGCAGCCTTCCCACCCGGCCCTGTGCCCTGCCCGCCCACTCTGACCCTGCTGGAGCAGCCCAGGCTGGCACCCCAGGCTGGCACCCCAGCCTGGCCTCCACTGTGAAGCCACAGTTCCACCACAGGGAAGGAGGGAGGCTGACCCCACACCCTAATGTTCTTCGAAGCCTCGGCTACGGGGCGTCGCCCAGAGTGGCTGCCTCAGCTGGGGTTCCGCGTGGCATCTGAGGACACGGTGCGGGATTTCACCCAGCGCTGTCGGGCACCGGCTCACCCGCATCTGAGGACATGGTGCGGGATTTCGGATTTCACCCAGCACTGTCGGGCACCGGCTCACCCGCTGGGCCAGGTGCTTCGTGTGGCAAGGACAAGCTGTGTCTCCCCACCCCCCCATGCTGATTCCCCTCGGGGCCACAATCACCCCTTAGAGGGGCTGCATGCCTGACGTACCTGCCAACGTGCCACAGTCTCCCCACCAGCCCCGCTGCTCCGTGCAAATGCCCCACAGCGCCGGGTGATTCACTCCACTAATTCCTGCCCAGGCGGAGCTTGACTCCACTTCGACTCAGTAGCCCAGGGTGAGAAGGAGCCCTGTCCATCCCTCACCCAGGGAGCCCAAGCCAGGACGCAGCCCCAGTGCCCAGAGTTCTCACACCTCGTTTCCTGCCCACGGGAGGGGGGCAGCACCCACTCAAGGGCAGACCCTGCTCAGAGTGACTTCCCAGCACACCTGCCGTGCCAGGCAGAGCCCGGGCTTTGCAGCCACAGTCTGGGCCAGGGGCAGAGGGGTCCCAACGGGCTGAGCCTGGGCTCTGGGGGCCAGCGGTCACATCCCCCTCAGACAGAGGCCACCGTCCGCCCAGATGGCAGCTGTTACAATGATCGTCCATCCGGATGGCAGCTGTTACAATGATCCTTTTTTTAATAAGAAGTGCCCTGGTCCCACATGTCCAAGCTGGGGCTGTGCTAAGATCAGGAAACAGGACTCGGCCTGGGGCCCAGAGGCCGTGCCAGCCGCCCAGCTGCCCCCGCGTTCACCTTGGAGAAACCTCCCACCACCCTTCCTAGAACATTCCGTCATTGGGAAAGCAAGATGCGGCAACTGCCACCTTCCTGGGCTGGAGGGTACCAGCACGCTACACCGGCGGCGTCAGGGACCCCAGTGACAGCAAAGCCCTTTCCAAAGCTGTCCCGTCTCCTCTCCACGAAGCTCCTGGGGGCTCCCTTCAGAAGCCAGCTTCCAAATGCCCGGCCCTAAGATGCTGGATGGGCAGAGAATGGCGCAGCCTCCACTCCCCAAGGTACGGGCCCAGCTGTCTCAGATGTCCTGGAATCAAACAGCAAATGCCTGAACCCCATTTCGAGAGCTCAGCCTTCCCAGGTGCGAGAGCTCAGCCTTCCCGGGTGTGAGAGCTCAACCTTCCTGGGTATGGTGGGGCGGCCCCTCCTGCTGGACCACCTCCCTTTGGATCAAGGTGCTTGCTTCTTTAAAGACCATTTCCCCCTCAGGAATCAGGCCAGCCAGAAGTGTGGATGGTTCTGGAGGCCTGTGTGTGTTAACAGAGGCCCCTTTAAATATGCCCAGGACAGACAGTGCAGCCAGCATCCTCCCCGCAGGAGAGCAGCGGGTACCTCTGGCTGGGACTCTCTGCTGTTCTCACACAGTGTGGAACGTCCCCGCCCCTCCCCTTGGGTCCCTTATCTTAGGGGACTGGGGACGTCCATCCCTTCCGCAGTGGCAGCCTCCGAGCCAAAGCGCCCTCTCCCAGAAGCCAGACTTTCCAGGACCCTCACTCCCAGTCTAACCCTGACACGGCCTGACTGGGGGTCTCCTGTGAGTCCCATCCTCGGCTTTGTCTGACACCTCCCAGGACAAGACCCTCCCTTCTCCCCAAACTGGGCTCTCCACCAAGAGCCGCGTTCACCCACGGGGGAGTGGGCTCCAGACAGGCCAATCCTCGAGGGCCACACCCAATGTCCTGCATCCCTCACGGCCACCGTGGCCCCGAAGAAAAGGGCAGACCCCTCAGAGACCCTCAGACACGTGCACTCCACGGACGCCCGCCTGTGCTCAGCAACAGGTGCTCCAGCCACTCCCCAGAACCAGCCCAGCCTGACTCCTCGGGGCACAGGGCCTGGAGTCTCTGCCGCGCCTTTGAAGGGCTCCTGAGGACAAGATCCAAGGCTGCCTGGCCAGCCCCCCACCCTCCAGCACAGCCGCCTCCAGGCCTGCAGAGCCAGGGCCGCTCCTGCCCGCATGGAGTGCTCTCAGCCCACTTTCCAGGGAAAAGAGAAAATAACCACCTCAGTAAGACTCACACAGAGCTTCCGGAACCTGATCCAGAGCTTGAAGAGTGCGCCACCATCATCACTCCATCACACCATAGCACTTACGCAGTGAAGTGCCCCGGGGGGACATCTTGGCATCAAAGAAAAACGGCCTCAGAACAAACACCTCCACCAAACCCCAAGGCTGCAGAGCCCCTACGGAAGGGCTAAAAACAACCTAAGAAACGGGCCCCTGTCCCCGGGTGGAGACTTCCTGTTGACACTCGGACACGTTTACAACATTCAATCTCTCCACTGTCAGCGCTGACCGAAAACCCACGCCAGGCACAGGTGGGGTGGCTCAGCTGGTGTCTGATAAACAAAGGCGAGGCTGCGCGATGAACCCGCCAGTCGGGGCTGAGCAGGTGTCCGCAGGGTCATCTGTTATTACAGAGAAGCAGAAATACCTGCGAGTGCTTCAGTCAGGAGGGGCTGAGGAAAAGACCAGAACAACACGAAGACCAGAGCATCTCCCTGGAGTTACGGAGACTCCTGAGATGCAGGATAAAGAGGAACTTTCAGACACAGGGCAATCCCATTAATGCAAAGTAAGATTCCCATGCATATGTACACATGTGCAGCTGTGCACATGGACAAACTGTGGTGGGCAGAGCCATGGCCCCAAGGATGTCCACGGCACAACAGCTGGAACTCACAAGCGTAATTTTACGTGGCAAGGGGATGCTGCAGCTGGGACTCGGGTTGTGGACCTGGAGATGGGAGATGATCCACATCTAACCACACAAAGCCTTAAAATTGAAGGACAAAAGATGGCACCATGAGGACTTGTCCAACACCGTTGGCTTTGAAGGGGGAAGAAGGGGCTTTGAGCGAAGGGAAGCGGCAGCCTCTAGAAGCTGGAAAAGTCAAGAAAACAGATTCTCCTCCAGAGCCCCAGAGGGACCCAGCCCTGACAACACCTTGGTTTCAGCCCAGTGAACTGGTTTCAGACTCTGACCTCCAAAACTGAAAGGTAAGACAGCTGTGTTGGTTTAAGCCACTGAATTTGTGGCAATTTCTTACAGTCGCCAATAGGAAGCTACATACCTATATGCAAATTGGCACAAACCCATGGGGGGATGGACACGGTGCCCCCACCTGACACTGCAGGTGGCCGTGGTGAGTGGGACTCAGGAGCTCTGTTCCACCCTCTCATGTGTGGCTGGAGTCTTGCCGAGGGCCTGCCTTATCTAAGAGGGTCTTTTTTGGCCCCAGGTTGGGCTGTTGACTTCTGGGACAGACTCCAGCCCACCAGGAAGATCTCATCCCCCAAATCCCATCCCGGGAAGAGGAAGAGATGAAAACGGGATGCTTTGGAGCTCCCACCGAGGGACTACGGGATCCACCTCTGCCCCAGTGCCTGGGCACTGTGCCGCTCCCGAGGGCTGGGCAACCTGGAAATGTGGTCACTCTGCCCCCGCAGATGTGTGTCTCTTCCTGAGAGCTAGAGGCTTCCATCATGGTTTGGCTCCAGCCCAGTTCTCAAAGCTCCAGCCTCTGAGCTCTGGACCCAGCCACAGTGCCCATAGGGAGTTTCTCCCCGCACTTGGCATAGCTGGGTGGCATCCAGGCTAGACACCTGCACATGATATAACAATGATGATGCCTCAAGACTTGATTTCTTTCCTTTTCTTTTTTTTTTAGATGGCATTTCACTCTTGTTGCCCAGGCTGGAGTAGAGTGGTGCAATCTCAGCTCACCACAACCTCCACCTCCCAGGTTCAAGCAATTCTCCTGCCTCAGCATCCCGAGTAGCTAGGATTACAGGCATGCACCACCACACCCAGCTAATTTTGTATTGTTAGTAGAGATGGGGTTTCTCCGTGTTGGTCAGGCTGGTCTCGAACTCCCGACCTCAGTCGATCCGCATGCCTCGGCATCCCAAAATGCTGGGATTATAGACGTGAGCCACCATGCCCGGCCAAGACTTGATTTCTTGACAGAAAGAAACGTGTTTGAAAATGATTCTGGAGTACTCTGGTAAATGGCAGATGGAAAGCACCAGGAATCCATCTCCCCAACTAATTAACAAGTGCATGGGCAGAATTTGTCTTAGAACTCTTTTGGAACTCTGGAGTCTACTGAAAGCTTGCAATGTCCAGAGGAAGGCTTGGACAGTAACGGGTGGTTAATTTAGCTAAACCCCAGCTCTTGGGACAATAGCAGCCACACATCCATCCTCCACCCCCACTCCCATAGCAGGTGCCATGCACGAGTTCCTGGAGCAGCAGCCACACAGCTTGTGGGAAACAGGACGGCAAAAAGGACCCTGTCCTGCAGACATCGAGAACCTGTGCTCCGATCAGTTTGCCTGGGATCACAGATGTGCAGACAGGGAGGTGGGGCCATTGTTTTACACTCCCTCTGTTGTTGCACGCTCCCTCTTCCAGCTGAAGTGACTTGAAGGGGATTTAGAGGGCTGGCACTGTTTTTTCTCCCTCATTTTTATCTTATTCCTCCTTTGGGAGCCAAACATGAAAGAACAGGACATTGAAAAACAGCAGCATGTAAGAGGAAAATTAGAAAGTGGCTGCACACACCCAGGGAAAGGGACAGGCTCAGAAAAGACCTGAGAAGACCTGAAGTTCACACCTAAGGGAGATTTCTGGCACAGACACAAAACATTTTTTAAAAAGTAACAAAAAAAAAGCGAACACTGGTGAAGGGCAAAATTGACTTCAAGAGCCACATTACTGAGTTCAAATGTTCACTTTTTAACACAAAATCACAAGGCACACAAAGCAATAAGAAAATATAGCACATTCAAAGGAGAAAAATAAATCAACAGAAGCTGTCTCTGCAAAAGACCTGATGGCAGATCTACTAGACAAAGACTTTAAAATGACTGTCTTAAAGATGCTCAAAGAACTACAAGAAGGTGTGGAGAAAGTCAAGAAAGTGATGTATGAACAACATGGAAATATCAATATAAAAACCTTGAAAGAAACCAGAAAGAAATCACAGAACTGAAAAGTACAATAGCTGAAATTGAAAACATCACTAGAGGAATCTGAAGGTGATTCGAGCAGACAAAAGAATAAATTAATGAGCTTGAAGATAAGATAATGGAAATTTTCAAAGACAAAAGATGAATGAAAGGTGAAAAGAGCCTAAGGGGCTTGTGGCCACCATCAAGAGACAAGGAAGCATGCATGCCGTGGAAGCTGCAAACAGAAGAGAAAAAGAAAGGTGCGGAGAGACTAACTGAAGAAATAACGGCTGAAAACTTCTCAAATTTGTTGGGAGACATGAATATAAACAGTTAAGAGCTCAGGGAACTCCAAGTAAGGTGAACTCAAAGAGACTCACACCAAGTTACATTATCATCAAACTTTCAAAAACAGAGAGAGAATCTGGAAAGCAGCAAGAGAACAGCAACTGATCACATCCAAGGGCTTCTTAATAAGATTATCAGCAGATTTCTCACAGAAACTTTGGAAGCCAAAAGGCAGTGGACCAATATATTCAATGTACTAAAAGGAAAAAAAAACTGTTAACCAAGAGTCCTATATCCAGTAAAACTGTCCTTCAAAAGTGAGGGAGAAATTGGCATTTCCAGATAAACAAAAGCTAAGGGAGTTAATTGCCACTAGACCTGCCCTGCAGAAAATGGTCCAGGGAGTCCAGCAGGTGAAATGAAAGGACACTAGTCAATAACAGTAAGTCACATGAAGAAATGAAGATCTCAATAAAGGTAAATACACGGGCAATTATAAAAGCTGGTATTGCAACAACAGTTTGTAACTGCACTTTTTATGAATGAACCTGGAGGATATTAAACTAAAGGAAATAAGGCAGGCATAGAAGCAAATACTGCATGATCTCACATGTGGGATCTAAAAAAGTCACATTCATAGGAGCAGAGTAGAATGGTGGTTGTCAGGGGCTGAGGTCTAGGAAGGACAAATATGCATGTGTGCCACAGATGTGGCTAACAAGAAGGAAGCCTCGAGGGGGGCCCAGCAGCCTGGCTCCAGACTGCTCTTCAGCATTGCAGCAGATGCAGGACAAGCAAGAGCCCTGCAGGGGGGCACCAGGAGACCAGCAGGTGTCCACCCTAATGGTGCAGGCCATCTGATAAGGGGTAGGGACTGGTGCCGGGATGGACGGTGCCCATGCACAGAGTGGGGTGCAATGGGGCACAGCTGCCACCCCACTCTGTGCATAGGCAACGGGGGCCTCCTTGACTTGCTGTTACTGAGTAGTGTCCTTTCATTTCGCCTGTTGGACTACTGGACCATTTCCTGCAGGGAAGGTCTAGTGGCAATTAACCCCCTTAGCTTTTGTTTATCTGGGAATGGTAACAGGGCACAGCAGAGGCCAGCCCACAGAGAAGAGGAAATGTGACTGTTGGTCGAAGGGTACAAAGTTTCAGTTATGCAGGAAAAGTAAGTTCTAGAGGTCTAATGTACACATGGTGATTACAGCTAGAATACTATATCGCATATTGCACTTCAAACTTGAGTAGATCTTAAGTATTCTCACCACACTCACAACGGTAACTGGTTGAAGTGATAGATGTCCACTAGCTTGACTTTAGATATATACAAAAACCCAAGTATATGTAAAAGGACCTGCAGGAAGCCCTGTTTGGAGTGCTGTGCTTTTCATTCTGTCTGTGCTTAGTTCAGAATCACACAAGATCTTGTACCCACAGACAACTGCACCCAATGCACTGGGGCCTTGACACTCCAGTAGGAGTTAAATGCTGAGTCACTCTTGGTGCATCTAAGAGGCATGGAGAATTTACGAGAAGCTTAGCCAGCATCATCGAAAAAAATATTTGTAGGTTGCCAAGCGGTGAGAGATAAGCATGAGTTATTTCCCACGGAGTGGTCTTCTCCCTTCTTAAACCAAAGTTACATGGAAACGTCAAACAAATCAAAGCATTTTAAGGAAAAGGGACATTTTCTCAAGTTCTGCATTTGACTAAAGGAGCAAGAGGTAAGCACCGTGTAAAGACACCTGTGTGCCAATGGCTGGCCCATGGGGTAGGGAGGAGCGATGAAGGAGCAGCCCCTCGGGGCCATCATGGTGACGTGACCTTCACATGCACTCCCGTGGCCTCCCACTGACCTCCAAATGTCCAGAGATGGGGGTGGAGGCAGAGGAAGCCCCAGCCCAGGGGCCTGTGCGCCACTTGCCAAGATCACGGGACTCGTGCATTTGAGATGAGCGACTTGGCCGGCGTGTGTGTGGACCTGCCTGCCGAGCACCCCGGTGGCAGCTGTGCCCAGTTGCGCCCCACTCTGTGCACGGGCACCATCCATCCCGGCACTGGTCCCTGCCCTCATCAGATGGCCTGCACCATGAGGGTGGACGCCTGCTGGTCTCCTGGTGCTCCCCGGCTGGGAGCTTGCTTGTCCCGCATCTGCTGCGATGCTGAAGAGCGCTCTGGGGCCAGGCTGCAGGGCCCTCCTCGACGCTCCCTTCTTGCTAGCCACACTTGCGGCACGCACACGTGTCTGTCCTTCCTAGGCCTCAGTTTCTCACCTGTAAACGGGAACAATACGCAGCTCCCAGGTCAGAGGATGCTTGCCTGTAGGACTCCTTGGAAACATCACCTGCCTCTGCTACGGTCCCAGGGGCCAGGGTTTGTGAGAGCTCAGGAGGGGTGTAGAGAGCAAAGTCCAGAGGGCCAGGCACCCGTTGCTGTTGTGGGGTGACACTCTCACAGCCCTTGTGACCTGAGCTCTATGTGTCACTCACAGAGTCCCACTGAGACAGCCCAGGGGGCTTCCTGGAGGCAGTGTCCCGGGCAGCCCAAGCCCAAGCCCCGCTCACTCACTCTTGGCAGCTGCAGCAAGGGAGCCTCCCTACCCCACCCCAGCCCTCCCCTGTGAGGGGGCCTCACTCCCTTCCTCGTGGACCTGAGGGACAAGCCCACAACACAGCCAAACCCTCCACAGGGTCCCTGCCTGTGTGCTGACCACACGGTCCACCCTCCCTTTGAGCGCCCCCCACGCCCCAGCACGGCTGCACTGTCCCCCACACTCTCCTTGAGGTGGGCCAGGTGGGGTGGACACACAGGGCAGTGCCCAGGACGAGGTGGAGGGGGCGCTGGAGATGGAGCCGGGCAGGAGGCAGCAGGACCCCTCCAGCTCCCCTCCCCTCAGGGGCACATACTCCCTGACCCCTGGAGATGCAGCCAGGGACCTCTGTGGGCCTCGAGGGCTCTGTTCTGGTGCCCAGATCACAGCCCAGCACCCCCACTTTCGGGGCCTCGCAGTCTGCCGAGGAGTCAGGCTGGGCTCCCCCTCCTCCTCCTGCCCCTCACCCAGGGCTGGGAGTGTCCAGCCCAACATAGGGGCCCGGCAGGAGTTGGGGCTAACCCAAGAGGAGCCTGGGCTGGGGAGGAGCTGAGAGGCCAGAAGAGGGGGCAGGACCCTCCCGGCCAGGCCACACCTGGGAAGGGGCTCCTTGATAAAGCCTGAGGCCCACCCCTGGCCAGAGGCAATGCAGGCCAGGAACGCTGATGGAGTCCCCCAGGACCCTGCACGGGACACAGCCTCCCTCGCACAGGGACACTACCAAGCTGTCCAGATGTTCAGTGAAAAGTCCCCATCAGGCTGTGCCACCGACCGGGCCAGCTGCAGTTACAGAAATTCCTCGCCCTCACAGCCCCACTCGGACCCCAGCCCCCAAGCCATGCAGCTGTGCCCCAACTCCCAGGAGACCGGCACCTTCCCTGAGGCTGAAGCTTGCTCACAGTGCTCAGCTGATCCCAGACAGTCTCGGGCTGGCAGGGCTAGGGCAGGGTCAGGTGCGCAGGCCTGGCGTTTCCCCTCCCACAGGCTGCAGCCCTCCCAGCCCACTGCTGTCCTATCTGCCTCCATGGGCTTGCAGTGGAGGAGGACAAGGTGGGCTGTGCTCGAGCCTCCCGGGGCTCCAGGACACCGGACCCGGGTCCCTCCAGGCAGTATGGCTCCTGCAGGGCTGCCCTACCCACATGCTTGGTGGGGAACAGTAGCCAGGTGGGGTGTGGCTCTGGGGGGGTTGCCTGCAAGGCGGCTGGTGCTTGCTTGGCATTTGGGTGTTCCAGGGACGGAGCATGAGTGGGACCCAGGAATCTGGCTGCTTGTGGCAGTGCCAGCTGCCCTGGGGGTGACATCTAAGCCCTAGGAGATGCCAACAGCCGCGGGCATGGCCCCTGCCTCAGGAGAGCTCCAGTCCTACGAGATGCCAACAGCCGCGGGAAGGCCCCTGCCTCAGAGAGCTCCAGCCCTACAAGATGCCAACAGCCACGGGCACGGCCCCTGCCTCGGAGAGCTCCAGCCCTACGAGATGCCAACAGCCGCGGGCACAGCCCCTGCCTCAGAGAGCTCCAGCCCTACGCTTCTAGGGCGCATCCACAAGGGCCCCCACTCCTGCACACACCAGGCCCCCCCAGCGCAGTTCCTGTGCCCCCCTCAGGCTCAGCCAGGCCCCGCTGCAGCCCTCCCTCCCTCCCTCCCTCCCTGCCCCTCCATTCCAGCCCACGTGGGCTTTACTCCTGGGACCACCTGTTGTCAGCACTTGTCCCTGCCCTGTCTGTGGCCCCCCAGCCACTCCCCAGGCCCCACACAGGGTCTGCAGAGGCTCTGGGCTTTGCTGAGAGAAATGGTCAGTGGCCTGAAACTCGAGGGGAATCACCAAGCTCGTCATCCCTCACGGAGCCTGGTGGGTGGGCGTCCACCAGAATTTCCACTACACGTACCCCCACCTCCAGGTCCGGCACAGCCGCTAACCCCCACCAACCCTGTCCCAAAGCCCAAAGAGCAAACAGCAAGGCTGCTTCCCCTTGGCACTATGGGGAGGACAGCAGAGAAGGACAGAGCACCTCACCCTGTGGGGATAGGGCCTCTGGGCCAAGGCTGCCAGGTGCACACAGCAGGCAGAATCTGAATGGGGCAGGCACAGCTCAGGGGCCCCGTCTACTCCCGGACACAGAGGAGGGATCTGCTGGGGTCCTTTCTGGGCTGCCCCTGCCCCCAGGAGGTTAAAGAGTCCCCCCTTCCCTCCTCTTCCTGCCCCCAACTGTCCAGCCAGCAACAAGGCCAGGCCACGCGGTGATGGGGCAACGTCCCCTGGGCCCAGGAGCAGCCCCCACTGTGGCAGGGAGGCTGTGTGCTTCAGGATGGGGAGGGGGACATGAAAGGCTCCCTCTCAGGACGGGCCCTGCACACCTCCCTGGTCCCCACGCTGGTAGGGTCTCTGCACTGCCCACGTGGCAGCACCCTTGGCCCGAGCACGCTGGGGCTCCCAGGAAGCGCATCGAACCATGCAGCTTAGTGACCGGAGCAAGGTCGATGCAGCCACACCTAAGCGGGAATCTCGGCTCCCTGGGGTGAGTCACGCCACTGCCCCACGCCTCAGTTTCCCCTCTGTGACTCGGTGCATGGCAGGGTATCTTGGGACCGTGCTGAGGACTAAATGCGCTAAAATGCTCAGGGAGCCCCAGGCCCAGGCGGCACCTGGACACATCGGCTGCGGTTCATCCAGCCCTCTTCCCATCCAGACGCCGGCCTCCTCCCCACACAGGAGGCCTCACTCCCACACTCTCCCACCTCCCGAGGGCCACGGGCCCCTGAATGTAGAGACTCGGTGTGGGGGGAACCTGTACCAGGCTCACGTCAGCCCCGCCCACACTTACCTGGCAAGGCAAAAAGGAAAGGGTGGGGAGATCGGGGCCGGCCAGTTACCTGCAGCCGGCCCAATGAACACACAGTACCCGTCCTCCTGGGTCGGGAGCGAGGCACAGGCGACGGGCAGCCGGCCCCCGCCCAGGCGGCTCCAACACGCATCCTGCAGGGCCTCGCAGAACTGGCGGCAGGGTGGCGGGGCGGGCGGCGGGACGCTGCCGCATGGGGGGGCCAGCAGCAGGCAGAAGAACCAGGCGAGGAAGGGGTGGCAGTGCGTCCGCAGCAGGCCCCCCCACGCCCGTGCCCCGGCCCGCACCTGCTCGCCGCTCTCGTGGTGGAGGTGGTTGGGCAGCCAGAAGCGTGAGATGCCCAGGCGGCCGCAGACTGGCAGGGAGGGCGGCAGGGGCAGGCAGCGACCGGCGGGGGCCTCGGGGTCAGCCCCGAGCAGGGCAGAGTTATTAGCGAGACCCGGCCGCACAGAGTTAGCCACGTGGGAGACCCAAGCACCGCTGTCCCTGATTAAAGTGGTGACTGCGACCTGAGACAGTGCGCCCGGGAGCCCAGAGGAGAAGGCGGAGGGGGCCGCGTGCTTGCCCAGGGAGCCCGTCACCAGGGGGTGCAGAAGTGGCGCGCGCAGGCGGACGTCAGGGCGTTGGAGCTGCTGGCTGGGAGCGGCTGCAGCGGGCGAGAGTCCTTGGCTGTCTGGGTCCTGCAGGCTTCCCCAGGGAGGGGCCCCGCCCAGCAAGGAGGAGAGAGAAGCTCTACCTGAAGACGGTGGTGGCACTGAGGGCCCCGTGAGTGGTGCCCAGGGCCTGCCCAGGGAGGGAGGCGATGGGGTGGGTGCAGGCAAGGTGCCAGCCTTGGTTGTGTGGGCGCCCAGAGAGCTAGGAATGCCACGGCTGGGCCAGAGAGTGGTCCCATTCTCCTGGGGGGTGCTGGAAGGCCCAGCGAGGGCAAGGGGGCCCACGGGAGTCTCGAGGACCAGCGTTTCCGCCCTGGCCAAGCTCTCAGTGGGGACAGTGTCATTCCACAGCTGGACGAAGCTCCGGATGCCTTTGGCCACGTTCAGGATCTCGGCTCCGACACCGGCAATGTTCTCCTCTGGCGCGTCCAGGCTCTCGGCAGAAGTGGGGGTGTCCTGGCTGTCTTCCAGAAGCTCTGAGGGTGGCTCAGGGCTGCCAGGGGCTGTCGCTGGCTCTGTGGAACCATTCTGGGGGGTCACGTGTGTATCTGCTGGGGTGGTATCTGCTGTGGGCTGCACAGGCAGGGGCCCCTGGGGCTCAGGGATCGTGGTAGCTGCGTGGCTGGTGTCCTCATTATTGAACCAAAGCCAGTTCAGGTTCAGCAGGTTGGCCCGGGCAGCCGCCAGGCAGCAGAAGAGCAGCAGCAGGATGTGGCAGCCACAGGGGTAGGGAGCCATCGGGGCAGTGCGGCTGGAGCTGCGGGCGGCGGGAGGGCCTCTGTGCCTGGAGGTGGGGCTAGCCAGGCTCACGCCCTCCTGCCCTCCCCTGTGCAGGCTTCCCAGCCTCTGGCCGGCTGTCTTCCACCCCCCACTCTTGCAGAAGGAAAGAAGGCACCAGCCTTGGAATCAAGGTGCCCAGCACCCAGGGGTTCCAGCACCCAAGAATTTATAACTTCTTTCCCATGGCCCTGCAGCAGCCCCAGGCTCCGTGAGGACAGAGGGTGCTGTGTGCAGTGTCCACAGGGTTCCCAACGTGCTCCGCTAGGCTCTGCCGGGGCAGGGCTGCTGAGTCTCTGGATTGGGGCTCCAAGCCAGGACCCTATCCCAGAAGCACTGAGGCAGCGGCCCCCAGCCCCTGCTCCCCCTCTGACCTGGAACGCCCAGAGGCGCCTGGCCTGGAGCCATTGTGTTGTGGGAAACTTGGAACCGAAAAAATGCTCAGCTTGCTGCAGTGCCAATTCCACTGTTGCAACGGCTGCCCAAGTCGTTAAACATCCCGGGGAGGGTCTCGAGGGGCTCGGACCCTCTCAGAGCTGCTGTGCCTCCCCTCGAAGCTGGGGCTTTACCTGTCTTGGACTGTGTCCCTCTCAGCCCTTCCTGACCTTCTGCCCAGGAGACCCAGCAGAGACGGAGCCCGGGACCGGGGCAGGAATGCATCCTCCTTCCCGGCCTCAGTCTCCCTGTCCACAAAAGGATCCGGTTAGACTGGAACATTCCAGGCAGCGGGTAACCCACAGGGATGTGAGTGGCATGTGAGTGGCTGCTGTGCCCCCGCCCCCAGCTGCCCAGGCACAGCAGTGGGTGCTGAGTGTGCCTTATGCCCTCTGAGGACCTGTGTGCAGCCCGGCCATCAGCCCATTTCACAGATGAAGAAAACTGAGGCGTGAGCCTGGTGACCCCGCTCAAGATCACGGAGCCCATAAGAGGTGGAGCCAAATGGAACCCAGGCAGTCTACACAGGCGTGCTCACTCACACACGTTCACACACGTGTACATCCTCACACGAACACACCCAGGTTTCACCCCACAATCCACCCACCCCCTCAGTGCTCTGCATGCCAGCTCCCCCAGCTGGAGTCCCTCGTCACCCTGCCTCCTCCAGGCTGTGTGGCTGGGGTTGCAGCCACCCTCCCCCAGGGCTGGGGTCAGTTGACGTGACAGCAGCTGTGACGAAACAGCCCCACAACCTGTCCCCAGCTGTCCCCAGGTCAGGACATGCTATAGACATCGGTCGATTGCTGTCCACAGGGCAGGGCTGGGCTGCTTGGGACCCAGCCTTGTTTCAAGCAGCTGAGTGCCATGTCCTTCTCGAGGGCAGGCGCGGGCATTCCACAAGCAAACATCTGCATGTCAGTGAGGCCGTGCTCCCAAAACTAATCCCCACACTGCTCAAACTCGTCTTAGAGATGCCCGGAGAATAGTCTCTTTGCTTGAAAACTGACTGCTGCTGCTGTGATTTTATGCCTGAACACGCCTCCGGAAAGTCTCCGAACAGAAATTCCAGAGACTGCCCCCTCCTACGCCAGCACATCTCAGGGAGGGAACTCTGTTGTGGGGGACGCCCCCAGCCTCATCCCGAAGGCTCTGTCCTCAGAGGGTCACTGGCCAGCTGGGCTGGCCCTGCATTCATGCCCCCCAACATACACCTCCTGGGCAGAGCCAGGCGCAAGGAACTGATCACGCCTAGCAATGGAGGGAGAGCAGCTCCGGCCCTCGGGGCCACACTTGGAGGATGGTGGCAGCCCCATCGCACTGAGCACCCACCCTGCCATCTGCAGGGTGCCTGGCTCCCTCCACCCTTCCCCTGCCCACTCCATTCCTGACCCCACCCTTCCTGCCCACTGTCCAGGTCTCCTCCACCTCCAAGTGCTTTGAGAGCTTCCTGTCCACCATCGGGGTTCCCTCACCTCCAAGCACCTCCACAGCATCGCACGATTAACCTCCTGGAAATCCTAGTGCAGTTCTGCCACAGCTCCACAGCTCAGCCCCCGGGATCTGGTTCCCACCAGGAAGCACCTGACAAGGGTGGCTACTACATAAGCCTCCTCACACATCATCACTCAAACGCACGCATGTGTACGGACATGCTCACACACGAACACCCACATATGCACACATATATGTATGTTCACTCCTGCTCATGTATGAACACATGCACATGCATGCTTAGCTATGCCATATGTCACGTGTGAATACTCACAGGCAGACACAAGCCCCCACACATGTACATATAAGCTTACATGTGTCAGACATGAATGCTCACATGCATACACAAGCACACGTACATACATGCTCACACGTCACGTGAATACTCACATACACAAGCCCACACACATACATAATGCTTACATGTCACACATGAATGCTCACATGCATACACAAGCTCACACATGTACATGCATGCTCACATATGTCACACATGGATACTCGCATACAATCACACACGCGTACATATATGCTCACATGTCACATGTGAATACATGCATACACACACATACATGCTCACACGTCACGCATGAATACATGCATACACAAGCTCACATACATACATGCTTACATGTGTCAGACACAAATGCTCACATGCATACACAAGCCCCATGTACATACATGCTTACATGTGTCAGACATGAATGCTCACATGCATACACAATCACATATGTACATGCATGCTCACACGTCACGTGAATACGCACATGCATACAGAATCACACACGTACATATATGCTCACGCGTCACACGTAAGTACTCACATGCATACACAAGCTCACATATATACACACACACGTCACACATGAATACATGCATACACAAGCTCACACACATACATGCTTACACGTCACAGAGTGCATATGCATGCTCAGCTCTGCCATGCATGCTCACACACACATGCACACACACAGGCAAGCACACTCACCATGTACTTGCACTCTCAGAAAGCACCCTGGTGTTGCCCAAGTCCTGCTAGCAGCATGGCCAGGGATCCAGGCCTCCTTCCCAGCCCCTGCCCAGCTCCGTGTAAAGGGCCTGACTGTGGCTCGTTCCAGGAGTCTGTGTGCCCAGATGGCACCATGAGCAGTGCAGACCAGGGTTTCGGCGTGGCCTCTTCCCCTTGGTGGAGGGAGTGGAGAAGCTGAGGCACAAGGAGCAGCAGTTGGCAGTTTCCCTGCGGCTCCTCGGCACCTCCTGGGGTGAGTGAGGCCTCAGGCCTGCCAGAGATGGAGGACACACGTGTCGTCATGAGGGACCTTGGGGTCTGCAGGAAGGCAAGAACCACTTGGCTCTGATGGGGCAGCTGGGAGGCCCATGATGGAGCTCACTGGAGACGACCCAAGCCAAGGAGGAAGAGGGCCCATGGATCCCGATGGAGCAGAGTTGACAGGACAGGTGAGACCCCTCCCTGGGGGTGCGCGGGACCTGGGTGACACAGGAGAGTGCCCCAGTCTGAAGTGCCCCCACCCTATTGCCTTGAGGCCTGAGATCGACCTTCCCAGTCTGACTTCATAGAGGAAGCCGCCTTCAACTCCCACTGCCTTCCCCTCTGAGCATTCCTGCTGCTGAGTGCAGAACATGGCGTCCTCATTCGACTCAACAAAGGCAACGTTAACCACAAACTCCCTCAGCAAACCCCAGGCAGACAAGCCCATCATCCCTGTGAAGGCCAGCGAGGGGCTGGGGAAGAGCATGGCTCGCCAACCCCGTGGGATCCCAGAAAGGCAGCACCCCACAACACAGCCACCCAGCTGTGTCCCCAGGGCCCCAGAGCCTGTGGGGCCCCTTTCTCTGGCTCTCAGTTATGACAACAGGAGGGCCAAGGGGCTCCTCCCTTCCTGGAAGCCAAGCTGACCCAGCTGCTGGGTTGCACATCATCACAGCTTGTCCCAGTGCGTGTGGAGTTTGACCTTGGGTTGACTCCCTGCTCTATCCCCTGATGAGAAAATGGGTCTCCTCTGTTGCTAGGCTACAGTGCTGTGGTACCATGGCCCCCGCTGGCCGGCCATCTGGCCAGGGCACTAGAAATGCCCGTTGGAAGCTGTAGCCATGGGCTACCCGCACGCAGCCACTCTTGTTATCATGACCTGCCCACTCCTGAGGGGCCTGAGGCTAACAGCTCAGAACCCCATACCCCCTAGAGGACCTGCTGTCCCCCACTGGTGCCGTCCTGCAGAGTCGGGCCCTGTCTCCAGAGGTGACGGCACCGCCGGAGCAGCCACGAGGGCCCTGGAGCCTAAGCGTCCACCTGGCCTTGGTGGACCCGGGGGTGCTGTCCCACCATGGAGCGTGTGTCCTCCCTCAGCCTCTGGTGTCCGCACAGCCATCGAGGGCTCACCACTGCCACGCCAGCCACGGGCTCCAAACGTTGAAGCAGCTGGCAGCGGGGTGCAGGGTGGGCACACCGGGAGGGAGGCCTGAGATGCGGTGGGGAGGTCACATGCACTGGCTGCAGTTTCAGAGGACAAGGGAGACCGCCCACCATGAACACAGGTGCCAAGAACGGAGCCTCCCCACTCCCCGCACCCCATCTGGTCTTCGGGAAGGTTCCACCCTCCCACTGTCTCCGCCCTGCCCCGAGCCAGTGTTTGTCCTGTCTTGTTGGCCTGTCTGGTTTAAATTCCTAAATAGTGTGGTCTTTTATTTTCTTTTTTTAAAAAGGCACAAACACCCCCACGTGAACAGGGGAAACTGGTTCATCAGGGGGCAAAGAGGGGGGCTCATTTCCGGGCTGAAGGCCCCAACCGTAGCTGTGAGGCTCCGGGCTGTTCAATCGTCAGAGGCGTCCCTCCTGCTTTTGGCCACCCTAGGCCTCAGCCCGTGGCGGGTGGCTCTGGGCTGCCTCTCCTCGGGTCTCCCACACCTCAACCCTGAAGGCTGGGGGAGGATGACAGGCATGAGGGAGCAGGGCAGACCCCGCCTGAGCCACCCTCTTCTTCCCTGAGCTTGTCCTTGCCCCCAGATGCTCGCCCAAGCCCAGAATGTCCTGCAGAGACCCCTCAGGTGTGGCCTCCCTCCCCTCCTTCCCCAGGGACCAGACACTGTCCAAGGACAGGCCCAGGCAGGCTCCTGGAGATTCCAGGGAGCGAAACCTGGACCCTGAGTTCCCAGTACCCACTGCCCATGGGCACGCCCCCAGGCAGGCACAGCCAGTCAAGGTTTGGATGCCGCAGACACGTCTCCAGCCCTTTTGAAATGAAAACATGACTTTTCGTCTTTCTGTGGCGCAACTAGTTTATGATTGTCTAAAGTCTCTGAACGTGCTTCCTGGGCTCTGCATTTTGTGGCTACTTTTTCAAACCACAATGATAAAGGCAGCTTTATCATGGCACTTCCAGAGTGCCCCCTGACAGCTCTGCTGCTTGGCCGGGACCTCTCACCAGACCTGGCCGCCGGGCACAACCCGGCCAGCGGCACGACCAGCTGCCGCCGCCTGCAGATTCAGTGGCTGGAGTTGGCCGCACAGTGAGAGGGCCAGGTGGCCAGGCCTGGGTCCAGGTCCCTGGAGGGCACTCCCCTGTCACCAAACACATGGACCTGAAGACCTACAGTAGCAGAGGGAGTGTGGCAACACCCTGTCTAACACCCACCCCCAGCTTACAGCCTCTTTCCCCCTCTGCTCAGTGCTCAGGGTGCCCCATAAGCCCATTCTCTCCCCCACGGTGGAGGCAGGGTGGAGGCTTCTGTCCCCCGATTCCACGACGAGGTTTCTCTTAGCTCTTCCCTGGATGTACATTCCTGGACTCCGCCGTGTCCCTCCCCAGGCTCTGGTGTCCCTCTGACTGCTCGGCAGAGCCTGGGGACTATGAGGTGGGGAGCCTGAGGTCTTCAACCCCAATCCTCCACCGGGTGATCACGAGCGGTGGGAGCCTTCTTGGCTCCTAAATTAATGCCAAGCACAGCCTGGCGCTCAGCAGGCAGCCTGCCTCTTCTCCCCACACCTGGCCGGCGGCAGCTGGAAGCCCATGAGAGCCAGGCCCTCCCCTCGGGCTTGGTGCAACCTCCACCGCAGCCCCAGGGCCCACCCTTGGGAAGACCGCCAGAGACACAGGAGATGGATCACTGGTGAAGGGTCACGAGCCGGGCAGCAGGGCCTGAGGCAGGAGCAGCAAGAGGATCAAAGTGCTGCAGGGAAAAGACACTTTAGACATCTTCCCAGGGACAGCTGCCACCTCTGCCCCTGACAGGAGGCCACGGGGAGGACACACAGTCCCCTGCCATGGCTCTCCACAAAGCCTGCACCTAAATATGAGCAGGCAGGTGGGTGAGTCCAGGCTGCGGGACAGACACCCCCACAGAAACCCGGCTGGACTGCCACGTTAGGAAGAAGGCGGCGGGGCAGCGGGGCCGGGCAGGGCTGCTCCAGAGTCAACAGAGTACAGAGCAGGACACTAATGCAACACGTGGTCCCTGACGGCTCTGGGACTGCCCAAAAGATACGCAGGCCAGTGGGGCAAAGGACATTATGGAGCGCATCTGGAGACGGCCTGTTCACAGGGGGACGGACAGAATGATTGTAAACTTCTCAGGCATGACGATGACACTGTGGCTCTGTGGGAGAACGTCCTTGTTCTTGGGACATGCACGCAGAAGTGCATCTACAGGGCAATGGGTGGAGACGCTGCGGCTCACCTCAGCGAGTGTCTGTACTTGCATGTGGGTATGCAGAAGCACACGTGTGTGCGTGTACACAGATGTGTGGATATGGATACATGCATGCATGGATATCTGTGTGCGTGGACTGCATGTGGATTATGTGTGCATACAGATGAGCATGTGTGCATGTGTGCATGGGTATGTACATGTGCACACATGGATATGTATCACGGATGTGTGCGGATATGTACGCATGTGGAGGTGCATGTAGATATTCTTGTGTGTGCACACGCATGGATATCTGTGCATGTGGATATGCGTGTGTGTGGATACGGACACAGATGGAGAGAAAGGGAGTGCCTGGGAAAAATGTGGCAAGTGTTTGCTTGTGAGTCGAATGGAAGGTGTGTATGAGCATTTTCTGATCGTCGTATCAACGTCAATGCAGGTTTGAAATGTTCTCAAAGGATGTTTGTAGAGAAAATAGAGTTTTCTTCCTGATATCTTCTGGCAAACTCCCTATGCCAGCTCTACCTCTGGCAGTGCAGGTGACTCAGCAGAGGGTGGGAAGAAATGCTTTTCAGACCTCGATCCACGTCCCCTGGGGCTCTGTGTGGGTGTTATTCCTGCATGCCTTCAAAGCCTTGTTACTCCTCCCAGTCCGAGAAGGCTGGCAGAAGACACTGCCTGTGTCTTCTCCTGAATGCTGCCCCAAGGGGGGGCCGATGGGTGGAGCACAGCGGGGCAGCGAGGCTCACCGACATCTCCTGCTTGATGTGATAAAATTCACTGAGGGCGAAACAAAAGACCTCAATGTGCTCTATAGGCTCTAAGGGAACCATCCATGCTCTACCCAAAACAAAGCAGATATTTTCAAAGACTCTAAGAAGTTCGAGAGCCAAGAGGTCCCCCGATTTTGTTCTTCTCCAGGATTGCTTTGGCCATTCTGGGTTCCTTGAAATTCAATTTAAGTATTGGGGTCACTTTGACAATTTCTATAGCCAGTGGGGATTCTGGCAGGAGTTGTGTGGACTCTAGTTGATTTAGGGAGTATTCTATCTTCCAATCCATAAACATGGGATAACTTTCCATTTATTTAGATCTTCCTTAATTACTTTCAATGTTGCTTTGTAGTTTTCAGAGTAAAAGTTCTTGTTGATGCTGTTGTAAACAGATTTTTCTTTCTTAATTTCATTTTTGGATTGTTCATTGCAAAATAAATACAATAGATTTTTCTATACTGATTTTATACCCTGCAACCTTGCTGAGCTCATTTATTGGTTCTAATAGTTTTTTTGTGGATTACTTAGAAAAAAACTGTAATTTTAGAGGAACAATAAAAAACTTTTTAGAGGTTAGAACTTTTACTTTTAAATATATATATGATATATGATATATATGATATATGATATATATATATATAAGATCTGGCCTCTAAAAATAGTTTTACTTGTTCCTTTCCAATCTGGATGTCTTTTATTTCTTCTTGCCTAACTTTCGTGGCTAGAACCTCCAGTACAATGTTAAATAGAAGGCGCAATAGGGAACGTCCTTGTCTTGCTCCTGATCGTAGGAGGAAAGCATTCGCTCCTCCACCACAAGCACGGTGTCAGCTGTGGGCTCTGTCACAGACGCTCTTTACCAGCGTGTTAAGTGTTTTTCATGAATGGTGTTGAATTTTGTCCAATACTTTCTCTGCATCTATTGAGATGATTGGGTGTTTTTAATATTTTATTCTATTGATATGATGTATTACATTGATTTTCAAGTGTTAAGCCAACCTTGAATTCCTGGGATAACTCCCACTTAGTCATGGTGAATTTTTTTTATATGTTGCTGGATTTTATTTACTAGTAGTCTACCAAGGATTTCTGCGTCCATATTCATAAGATAAACTAGTCTGCAATTTTCTTTTTTTGGCAATGTCTTTGTCTGATTATGGTATCAGAGTAATATTGGTCTCATAAAATGAATTGAGAAGCATTTCCCACTCTCCTAGTCTTTTGAAAGAGTTTGTGAGAATTAGTTTTAATTCTTTAAATGCTTGGTAGAATTTAGCTGGGAAGCTCTCTGGTCCTTGGCTTTTCTTTATGGGTGTTTTTGGATTACTAATTCAACCTCTTCACTTGTTATATATCTATTCACATTGTCTATTTCTTGTTGAATCAGTTTGAGTAGTTTGCACCTTTCTAGGAAATTTTCAATTTCATCTGCCATCTATTTTGTTCATAGTATTGGATTAGAAAAAAGTCAAAGGACTTACATTCCCAATTTTAAGACTTACAATGCGATGGTAACAGGACAGTGTGGGAGTGGCACAAGGACAGACACATGCATCGGTGCAGTGGAACTGAGGGTTCTGGAATAAACTCATAACCTACGGGCAACTCATGTTTGACAAGAATGTCGAGACTGTTCAGTGAGAAAAGAGCAGCCTTCAACAAACGGTGCTGGGCCAACGAACAGATACACGCAAAAGGGCGAAGCTGGATCCCTACTTCACACCACATGCAGCTATTAAAATTTTTATTTTAGCTCTTAAATAAAAGAGCTAAAATAAAAAAACTTTTGAAAGTTTTCTTTTTCATAACCTTGGATTTGGCAGAAGATTCTTACATATGACAGCAAAAGCCCAAGTGACAAAAGAAAAATAAATTGGACTTCGTAAAAACTTAAAAGTTTTGTGCCTCAAAGGACACCATCAAGAAGGTGAAATGACATCTCACAGAATGGGAGAAAATATTTGCGAATCATATATGTGAGGAAGCACTTCTATCTAGATGATGTAAAGAACTCATAAATCAACAACAAAAAGACAATAATCCAACTAAAAGTGGGCAAGAATCGGAATAGACATTTCTCCAAAGAAGAAATACAGATTGCCAAGAAACACAAAAAAAAGATGTTCAACATTATCGGTCATCATGAAAATGCAAATGAAAACCACAAGACACTGCTTTACACCCAAGATGGGCTGGAAACAAAAAGTCAGATAAAAACAAGTGATGGCAAAGATGTGGCGAAATCAGAACCCTCAAGGCTGCAGGAAGGGACGTGAGATGGTGCAGACACTTGGGAAAGCAGGCTGGCGGTTGCTCAAATGAGTAAACACAGTTACCATAGTCCCAGTGATTCCACCTTAGGTATATACCCGAGAGAAACGAAGACACACGTCCACACTGAAACTTGTACACAAGTGTTCACAACAGCACCGTTCACCACAGCTAAAAGGTGGACACCTCTCAGAAGTCCACCAAATGCTGAATCCATAAACACAGCATGGTGCCTCCACCCGGTGGGACATTATTCAGTGACAGCAAGGAATGAAGCCCTGGGACAGGGTGCAACACGGACGAACCCGGAAACCACACGCCGAGGGGAGGAAGCCAGACAGAAACGACCACACGTTAGATGGTTTAATTCGTATGGAAGCTCAGAAGAGGGAACCCAGGGACAGAAAGGAGATGACCGGTGGCCAGGACTGGAGGGAGGGAGGGCGGCGGAAAGGCTTCTCTCTGGAGTGTTGAAATGTTCCACGGTCGATGGGGATGATGGTGGCATAGATTTTTGAATATACTGAAAACCACTGGATTGTACACTTCGAGTGAATGGCATGGAATGTGAATTACATCTCAATAAAGCCGTTCAAAACAATCAAGGGAGACCCACATCACATTTTCCAAACCACGCAATCCTTAATGCTGCTTGATTTCTTATTAATTCCATTTTGAGTGAGATTCATTTTTTTCATGTATTTGATGAAAGTTTTTCTCTTATAAATTCCTGTGCTTTCAAACTCATTTTTAGAGGGGCTATTTATCAACTTTTAAAAACTAGGGTATGGACACGGAGTCATCTTTGTTGCTAGTGTTGGTTTTCAAACCTAGTACCGCATGTTCGAGGAGCACGTGGCTTCCTCCTAACACGTCGAGTAGCGTTTCCTCCCTGGCTCACAGCCTCCACTCCCCGGAGCCTCTCTCGCCCTGCACGACCCAGGCTCTCAGAGCTGCTCTCGTGCTGGCCCCCGGTGCTCGCAGCTGGCATTTATCGAGGGCTCCTCTGTCCACAGCACTGTGGAACCACCCTCTATGCACGAGTGAGCGTGCACCTCACAACTATCCTGGCATGTGCATTTTACAGCCAGAAAACCAAAAGTCCGGACGACCAGCCGACCCCAGCCCTACGCCTCACCACACCCCCGCACACCACCCACACGAGCACATGGCCCTTCATTCACTCCGCACATCCCACACCTCACTACACCCCTGCACGCACCTCACTACACCCCTGCACGCCACCCACTCGGGCACACGGCCCTTTATTCACTCCACACGCCCCACGCCTCACCACAACCCCACACGCCACCCACGCGAGCACACGGCCCTTCATTCACTCTGCACACACACCCGTGCTCCTGCTGCAAGCCCAGCCTGCTCGCAGCACTGAAGATGCACTGGAGAACAAAACCTGGCACAAAGTGAACAGAGAGGTGATTTCGGGAGGCAGGAGGTACCACGGAGCACACACGTCACATGGGAAAGGGTAGAGGACGCCACGGGATGACCACGCCAGGCCAGGATGTGCAATGGGGAAGGGGCCAAACAGAAGACAAGAAGAGAGCGACAGCGTGGCAGCTGGGAAGCAGGTTCCCCACAGAGGGACACTGAATTCTTGCGTGGCAACGTGGCCCCCCAGTGGTAGGGCCAGACACCTACTCGCCCTGTGACACCCTGGCCACCCAAAAGAGGACAGGCAGTCCTGACTGCCACTGGGAGGACGGTCCCCTTCCTAGGAGTCTGGAGGGCCACCAGATGTCCAGTGTCCCTCGGACGCATCTAGGGGATCATGCAGCGGGCATCTCTCCTTAGTGCTGCAGCTCAGCTGTTCCTCTCCACCAGCAGAGCCGCGTAAAGGGGCACGGGGCCGCACTGCTCTCATAAAGACTCTTCACCAGGAAACTGGCACTTGATTTGTGTTTTCACGGAGGCCTCCCTGGGGACCCGGCTGCAGCCCGGGATGTGACAGACAGGTACAGGACCACCCAGAGGCTTCACCTTTCGCCCACGTGGGAGAAAAAGGGCCGCCTGTCGGAGAACAGTTCAGCACAGTCCACACCCAGGGACCTCCTAGGTCCCGAGAGACCACAGTGCAAGGAGGGAGCCCTTGGCCGAGGCTCCTAGCCCTGGGTGGCCAGTGGCAAAGCATCTCCACCACCGGGACTCTGCTGCGATGCCAAGCTAGGCTGTGAGGGCCAAGGAGGAAAGGCAAGGGCGGCCTTTCAAGCTGGTGAAGGCCCACTTGGTTTTCAAGGGTTTACCAGGTTGCTCATTAACTGGGTTTTCTCATGGAAGGCCCCAGGGCAGGCTCACACAGCCAGGTTCCCACGGGGCTGCTAGACCTACCCAGACCCCAGCTGTGACAGGCACACTTGTGCCGGTTGGGGCCATGGGGTAAGCACCTCCCAGGCACCAGGACCTGTGCTGGATGCAAGACCCTGGTGTCCTCCAGGAATCCGCCCACACCAGCACCGCCGCCCACACCAGCACCGCCACCCACACCAGCACTGCCACCCACACCAGCACCACCGCCCACACCAGCACCGCCACCCACACCAGCACTGCCACCCACACCAGCACTACCGCCACCCACACCAGCACCACCGCCACCCACACCAGCACTACCGCCACCCACACCAGCACCACCGCCCACACCAGCACCGCCACCCACACCAGCACCGCCGCCCACACCAGCACCGCCGCCCACACCAGCACCGCCGCCCACACCAGCACCGCCGCCCACACCAGCACCGCCGCCCACACCAGGACCGCCACCCACACCAGCACCACCACCCACACCAGGACCACCGCCCACACCAGCACCACCACCCACACCAGCACCACCGCCCACACCAGCACCACCACCACCCACACCAGAACCACCACCCACACCAGAACCACCACCCACACCAGGACCACCGCCACCCACACCAGCACCACCGCCACCCACACCAGCACCACCACCCACACCAGCACCACTGCCACCCACACCAGCGCCACCACCCACACCAGAACCACCACCCACACCAGCACCACCACCCACACCAGGACCACCACCCACACCAGCACCACCGCCGCCCACACCAGGACCATGCCCACACCAGGACTGCCACCCACACCAGCACCACCGCCGCCCACACCAGCACCGCCGCCCACACCAGCACCACCACCCACACCAGCACCGCCACCCACACCAGCACCACCACCCACACCAGCACCACCGCCCACACCAGGACCACGCCCACACCAGCACCACCGCCCACACCAGGACCACCACCCACACCAGCACCACCGCCCACACCAGGACCACCGCCCACACCAGCACCACCGCCCACACCAGGACCACGCCCACACAAGCACCGCCACCCACACCAGGACCACCACCCACACCAGCACCGCCGCCCACACCAGCACCGCCGCCCACACCAGCACCGCCGCCCACACCAGCACCGCCGCCCACACCAGCACCGCCGCCCACACCAGCACCGCCGCCCACACCAGCACCACCGCCACCCACACCAGCACCACCGCCCACACCAGCACCACCACCCACACCAGCACCGCCGCCCACACCAGCACCACCGCCCACACCAGCACCGCCGCCCACACCAGCACCGCCGCCCACACCAGCACCGCCGCCCACACCAGCACCGCCGCCCACACCAGGACCACCGCCCACACCAGCACCACCGCCCACACCAGGACCACCGCCACCCACACCAGCACCGCCGCCCACACCAGGACCACCGCCCACACCAGCACCACCGCCCACACCAGGACCACCGCCACCCACACCAGCACCACCGCCACCCACACCAGCACCACCACCCACACCAGCACCACTGCCACCCACACCAGCACCACCACCCACACCAGGACTGCCACTCTTGGGCCTGGGCGTGCTCGTCCGAAGGGGTCCGGCCCTGCTACTACCCGGTGACAGAGACTACGATGTCCAGGGGGTGGAGGAAGTGGAGGCAGAGGCTGACAGGGCAGCGCCTGCCCAGCTGACATAGGTGAGGGTGGGCTCAGGGGCAGGGACACCCATGGAGAGTGAGACACGTGGGTGATGTGCAGCCAGAGAGTGAGGGGCCCTCCCCACAGACACAACGTGTGCCTCTGCGGCTTCACGGTTTTCATCATGCTCTGCAGTTACAAAAATAAAACTCACAGGTGGGATTTAAAGGAGAAAAAGCAAGGCACAGGCACGGAACGGGCAGGGTTTCCTCACGTGCACCCTGTACACGTGCAGCAGGTGGCATCCAGTCATGGCCAGTGTCAAGGCTCAAGGCTGTGGCCCCACAGCAGCCATGGTGGGCAACAGGGCAGCGCCACCCACTCAAGGGCACAGCCGAGCTGCAGGACTGTGCGGTCAGGGCAAGTGGGTCTCCCCACAGGACTGCATGGATGAGGGCGAGGTGACCTCCCCTGGGCTCAACCCCACACAGTGGCTGTGAGAAGCACACAAGATGCACAGTCCTATCCCTGGAGTGGGGGTCCCAGGGGGTCACCAGGCCTGTGCTTTGGCAGGGAGACCCCGAGACCCCACGGACCCTGTGCTGAGGGCGGCCTCCCGTGGCCTTGGGAGTGGTGTGGGGAGTCTCTCCTTTATGGAGAGAGCCGTGTCCCCAGCAGCGTGCTCCATCCTTTAAGGACATGGGACATTTTCTGCTGGAAATAGTTGCATATCAGAGGTGGGCGTCTGAGGGGGACAGGTGAGAGCTGACCCGGCGCCACGCCATAAGCTGGCCCTGCTCAGAGCAGACCTGTTGGCGTGAAGAGCCAGCGGCAGAACATGGGAAGCTCACGGCCGTGTTCTGTAGAAGGCACCGGCTGGTGAAGCAGAGATGGCAGATCACGGAGAGGAGCAGGGGGAACATGAACAGCCCGGGACGGGAACTGTGGCCAGAGCCACCGGGCAGCAGGACTGGAGGACCAGGTGGGGGCACCTCCAGGCCAGGAGCTGGCAGCCCTCGAGGTGGGTTCAAGCGTCCCAAGGCCTGGAGGCAGCTGCTGGGGCAGGTGGGGCGCCTGGGATGGGCATGTGGGGGTTTTATGATTTAACACAGGAAAACTCTGCCTGGGCATCTGTGCTGTCCCTCATCTTCTGGGGACAGTAGGGGCAGCGTCTGGCCCCATTGCTTCCCCCTCTCCCAGTACAGAACCAAAATAAGACCTCGATGAACCCTGAAGGGCAGCACGTGGAGGAGCGTGTGCCAGGAGTAGAGGTGAGGGACCAGGGGCACGCAGGAGCAGCCTCTGTGTGTAGGGGAGCTGTGGTGTCCAGAACCTGCAAGACTCCAAGTCTGGGCAGCTGCAGCAGATTCCGTCCATAGTGGGGAGATGGGAAAGTCTGTTGTAATTCCCAGGGCCATGTGAGGCGGTGGGCAGAGCTTGGAGCGGAAAGGCTGGTGTCCCTGGGGTTTGCATCCCAGGGGCACGCAGTGAGGTCTCCATCAGCCTCGGCACAGCGAGAGAACTGCTGAGCCTCGTATAAGTGAGCGTCCCGTGGTTCCCACGCACGATAACGTCCTAGAAGTGCTGATCTTGCCCCCAGGTTCCAGCCCTGCTCCCAAGTTCAGATCACCCAGGGTGCTGGGAAATCTCACCCTGCCTGGGCCCACGGCCAGGGGCCAGTTCCTAGCTCCAGGTCTGGGGCGGAGTCCGGCATCGACATTTCCAAAAAGCTTAGACACGATCCCCACGTGCAGCCAGGGTGTGACGTAAACCCCCGCAGGCCCTGACTGCTTCTGGCGAACGTGGCTCAAATCCCCGCAGGCCCTGACTGTTTCTGGGGAACGTGGCTCAAACCCCCGCAGGCCCCGACTGCTTCCGGGGAACGTGGCACGGAGGACCTGGAGCCAGGGGTCAGCCCTGGGCAGGGCCTGAGGAGCCCACCCAGCAACTCCCAGTGGACCCCTGGCAGGCCTGAAGCACCCGCTTTCCTCACAGACAGCAAGGGGCAGCTCTGGACCCTCTACGTGGGTGGGCAAGAAGCTAAGGGGCTGTGAGAGCCCAGGGAGGCCTCTGCTTCTGAATCTTGCAGAGCTTGGAGAACGCAGCCAATTCCAGCGGGAGCCTGTGTGCACAGGTGAGGAAGCCGAGCTGGTGCGGAGCAGTCACACAGCCACAGCCACAGCCGACGTTCCGACCCCGCAGCCCTTGCCCTTACATCCCCGAGCGTCGGGGAGCGTCGGGGGCTAGGCCGGAGACGTTTGCCCCATCATCGGAGGACCGGCCCCTCCGCCCATGCGGCCCACGGCCTGCCAGCCTCCGCTCGCGCTTTCTGGGTCTTGGCCCCACAGAAGGGGTGGGAGGTGCGGAGTCGGGGCACCAGCGCGCAGCCCGAGATTTCCCAGTTTGCTTTCGCTCAGGAAGTCATTCAGACACTCCCATCTCCCAGGCCTAGTCCCCACTCCTTGCTGCATTCACAGCCGGAGACTAATGGACTTCACAGGCTCGCACTGAGCACTCAGGGGCGCAGAGAGCGGCATTTCCCGAGCATCTTAGAGGCCAGGCTCTGTGCTCGGCGCCAGGACGAGCTGCACTTCCAAATCCAAACCCTGCTTGCTGCACGCGCCCAGAGCCGCCCGGGCTGGCAGCAGCTCCGGGCAAAACACGCTCTGAGCACGGCCGCAGCTCGCAGGCCCGGAGGCCCCGCGCACAGGACTTGGCCCAGGACGTCCGGAGCCCGCGCGACGCGCTTCCGTTAAGCCAGTGGCCGGCCGCCAGGGGGAGCCAGAGGCCAGGCATTTCTCAGCAGGCACCGAAGTCCCAGCGGGAACGCTCACCAAAAAGTTCACTTTGCTCTTGGTTCCGTCGGACATTTTTATGATGGACGTAACGCACACGCTGCAATACGTAAAGGCCTAGAAGGTAAAAGGTCATGACCTCTCTGCCCACCAGCCCGTGACCGGCGGGCGCCCGGCATCCACACGGCCTCTGCTCACACGCACACGAGGCACGCACCAGAGGAGCCGAAACGGAACGCGCTGCGCCCTCCGCGCCCCTCGACCACGGCCACTCGGGCGGTCCAGGCCTGCCTGGGGTGCTGCGGAAGAGCAGGTCCCTCCCACTGTGTTCTGTTGCAGAAATGACCAAGGAACACGTTTGCTGATTACAGCACTGTACGTAACAGCAACAGATAGGTTTTCTCAAAAAACGTTAAGTGTCGTTTTTAACAGACACATAAGGGTCACATCTGTGGGGTGCCTGGTGGGGTCAGATGCGGGTGATGAGCGTGGCCTGCACCTCCGACAGCCTTTCTTTGTGCTGGGAACGGCCCTGCCAAATTGCCATGAAAGTCCCTAAGCACGTCCTGTGGCTTTCGGTATCCATCTCCACACAGACCCACAGCAGCCCCTCGGCCCCCACCGGCCCCCAGACCACACCAGGGAGCCCCGGGTCACCATCTGGAATGTGCCTCTGGATGCCAAGTCACATGTGGGCATCTAACTTCACTTTCTTCCTTCCGGCTGCACAGACAGACCTGCTAACGTGTCTAGTAAGCCACTCTGCCTGCAAGGATTAGATGCGCCTTTGTCCACGTGCTGTGGAGCTTGCGTGGCCCTGGCACCCTGCAGAGGCGCCCTGAGCCTCAGTGGACTCCCGTCAGAGTTGAACAGCCATGGAAGGGCTCAGTGCAAACGGGGTCTTAGCCTCCACAGCACACACTCCCTCTCCACTGCCCCTTTCCCTTTCCTGCCCGGAACACCAGCCCTGCAGAGTAGCCTAAAGCCCTGAGAAGGGCAGGCTGTGCAGCCGGCAGGAAAAGTAAACCCAACATCGAGAAAACAAGGATGGGTGCACAGTGTGACCGGCACTCCCTGCCCAGGCACCCAGGGATGAGCTCCAGAGGCCAGGTCCGGGGTCTCCTGCCCAGCCCTGGAGTGTGAGGGTCTGAGTGTGTGAGTGTGTGTGTGTGCAGGAGAGTGCCTGTGTGATGTTGTGGTGTGAACAGCACACACCCCCACCTGCAGAACCTTGGCAATAGAACCCACCTTCACTATGTACAGGAACGGATGCAGAGAGCAGAAGCCCCAGCCACGGCTCCTGCCACAGCCAGCTGCTCCCCAGCCAGGGCCCCCCGCAGCCCGGCTCGCCCCTAGCCAGCCCCTCCCTAGCCAGGGTTCCCCCAGCCATGGCTGCCCCCCAGCCAGCAACTCCCCAGTCACGGACCCCTAGGCACGGCACCCCCCCAGCCACAGCTCCCCAATAGCCACAGCTCCCTCCCTCCACAGCTTCCCCGCCAAGCCACATCTCCCTCCCATCAGGGACCCCACAGCCACGGCTCCCTCCTTCTAGGGCCCCCCAGCAGCGGTACCCTGAGCAGCCTCAGCTCCCTCCCCACCAGACCCCCTCCCCCAGCCTCAGCCCCACCCCAGCCACAGTTCCAGGGCTGCAGGGGTGGGGCACTTTCCCGCCATCCAGTCCCATGGTCCCCTCCCCAACGGGAGTTCCATGTGGCCTCCACGTGGCCTGAGGCACAGGCGCCCACAAAGACGACCTTTCTGCCGAACCGAAAGCCCTCTCCTTCCAGATAGAGCAGGAAGTAGAATCTCCACTCCCCAGCTTTAAAATCACAAGAAATGAAGGAAGTCAGGAAAATGAACACAGATTCACAATGGGGCGGTGGCACAGTCCCTCGTCCCTGCCCAGCTCATGCAGGCTTCTGCCCACTGCACATGCTGGATGGGCCCGGGGTGAGGGTGGCTGCTTTGCTGTGACACTGCTGTACAGCTCACTCATCCCTGGGCCTGGGACCTCCTGGCTGAGGGTCTTCTCAGCCCAGGGGCCCACCATCAGCTCAAGGAAATCAAGGGCTAGAATCACTGTCACCCACATGGGCATTCACCAAAGGGATGGCAGCCCTGTAGGTAGGGTTTCAAATGAGCCCCCTTTGAACATGCTCTTGCTCACAGAGGAGACTGTCTGCAAAGGCTCCACATTGTGCTGGCTTTATAAAGGCACCCAGAAGATGAGCCTGAGGCCCCAGTGTCCCCCTTGCTGACTGCAGTGGGCAGGAATTGGCCACCCTGCCTGGGCCGTGGGCCCACAGCTCTGCTGTGAAGGACAGCGGGTGAGGCTGGGACCCCAGGGTGCATCTCACAGGGGCTCAAGAGAGGGGCACACGGAGTTACTGATGGGAAGAGCATTTGTCCATAGGTGTCCCAACTGACAGACCCACGATCCTGAATGCAGAGGAGGCCGACACCCTCCGAGCAGACCTGTGCCAGGGAGCGCCGGGGGGACGTCCAAGGGGCCCATAGGTGCTCGTGATGCCCCAACATGCCTCAGCCCAGGGCAGACCCTTCACCCTATAGGACTCCCAGCTCCCCATCCACCCAGCATCTACCCCAGTGGGCAAACGCTCACTTCCTGCTCCCTGACCCCACCTCTGCCCCAGCCAACCTCTGACTCCCTCCCGGACTCCCACAGCCTGGCCCTGCCCGTGCCTCCCACCTGACACATGGAGGCCGAGCTGGGGCTCAGAGGGTGGGTGCTCCCCAGTCCCCAGAGTCACTAAGAACAGGCTGCCCATTCCCGGTGGGTCTGTGCTCAGAGGGAAGGCCAGGACTCCATGGCCCAGCCGAGCGCATACACTGAAGGGGCTTCTGAACCCAGACCTAACCAACCCACCCATGGACCAAACAGCTGGAGGTCTGCAGGTCTCTGATGGGGACGCCCCCACTTCCTCCTCCTCCCTCCGCCCACCCCACACTCCCCCTTCCTCCTTCTCCCTCTTCCCACCCCCACCCCACCTTCTTCCTCTTCCTTCCTCCCTCCCGCCACCCCCTTCTTCCTCTTCTCTCCTCCCGCCCCCACCCCCTTCTTCCTCTTCTCTCCTCCCGCCCCCACCCCACCTTCCTCTCTTCCTCCCATCGACCCCCTACCCACTTCCTAGGACTCACACCTGCAGTGCGGCATCCCGGCATCCCTATATCTGTCTCCAGGAGGGCGGGTTCACCCCACCATCCCCACCTGCACCCACAGAAGAACAGGGACCAGGGCTGCGAGAAAGCAGGGCAGTGGCTTTCCTTCAGCCCTCGGTGCTCCAGGGACAAATCCCACTGAGCACATCCCTCAGGAAACCATGCAGGGTCAGAACCAGCCCCCGGCTTCCCCTCTGACTGGGCTTTCCCGACCCAGGCTCTCAAGCCACAGCCTGTCAGCATCACAGGAACCAGGGCCTGGTCTAGGACCAGCTGTTCAAAGGCCCTGGGTCACCCCTCACCAGAGAGACCCCAGCACAGCCCAAAAGAGAGAAGCGATGCCCCTTTCCGGGAAGCCCAGCTCTGGGGGCTGCAACCCACCAGGACCCCCGCCAAGACGTGGGGGAGCCTCCATCTCCCCACTGCCAGTCAGCCCTCCTCACCCCAGATACATCCAGGAACCACCTGCATATACAGTCTTTGGTTAGGAAGAAGGTGGAGGTGGAACGTCCAGGTGCAAATTCATTCAGCCTCTGCTTCCCTCTGAGGAGAAGATGCACTGGGTTCTTCTCCATGACTTTTAAAGGTTGTTGTAACAGCCCTGCTTGTACATGCCAAGCTTCTGAAGCTCACAGAGCCATGGGAAGCCCTCACCCCGACTCAGGCAGGGAGTCCCAGCCTCCGGCCTGATGCTCAGAACTGCTGCAAACCCCCCTGGAGAGAGCAAGGAAAGTAGGTCTCACGCACAAACTCTCTCACCTGGACCTGTTAATGGCTGCCTATGGGGTCAGATGGGAAAGGTACCTGGTTTCTGAACTGAGAACAGAGGTGTCAGGAGCTCCTGCGCCCGTCCCAGCACGGGCCACCTGTCCCCGAGGGCAGAAATGCTGTGACCCTGCACCCTCTGGTCAGATGCTTCTGTCCTGCCCTGCCACAACCCCCTCCTGCAAGAGCTTGAATATCACCACCCCCTGGTGAAGCCACTGCCTCTGGGTTTCTGGATCATGCACCCATGAGCCACAGGAGCACAGGCTTGCACAGGAAGTGTCTGCTCACACACCTGGCCCATGCACCTGCTCACACACCTGGCCCATGCACCTACTCACACATCTGGCTCATGCACCTGCTCACACGTCTGGCCCATGCACCTGCTCACACACATGGCCCATGCACCTGCTCACATGTCTGGCTCATGCACCTGCTCACACATCTGGCCCATGCACCTGCTTACACACCTGGCCCATGCACCTACTCACACATCTGGCTCATGCACCTGCTCACACGTCTGGCCCATGCATCTGCTCACACGTCTGGCTCATGCACCTGCTCACACATCTGGCTCACGCTCCTGCTCACACATCTGTTTGGCACCTGAGCCCCCAAAGCGTGGGTGTTCATTCCCCTCTGCCCCTGATGGTCTCTTTCCCACTGTGCACACAGACTGGGGTTCCTGGGGGGCTCACCTGACACCACCTGGCTCCTGGCACCTGCTCAGTACCCCTCAGCCTGTCATTCCATGCCACAGCCCCTCCCCTGGCCAGTGCTTTCAGTGAACCCATTTGCAGGGGAGAAAAACTGAGGCACAGAGAAGACACATGACCCAACAGTCACACGGCTGGCCAAAGAGATGCTGCCTGTCAGTGTGAAGAAAATTATCGAATCCCACATAGGACCAAGAGCTCAGGAATGTGAGCTGCTGGGGGCTCCAAATGCCATCCAGCTCATCTCCCCAGGGGATGACTTCAAAAGGTGTTCTTGCAGGAGCTCTTCTCATAGGATAAACCCAGCTCACAGGGGCCACGGCAGCCACACGAAAGGAGCCTCCTTGCAGGCCCTGGGCCGGCGTCTGTTGGATCAACCTGAATCCACCCGAGACCTGCAAAGCCCCTGGTATTTTCTTGCTGCTCTGTGGCCCTGCCCACCTTCCAGACAGAACTACTACCAGGCACAGGCACAGACGCACACAAAGACGACCAGAGAGGCTCCCGGGCTCCACTCTCATGGAGCTGGTCCAATCCACACACAGTGGGTACTAGCAACCTCAAATTTTAAAGTTTGTTTAAAGCATGTTACCTATAAAAATAAAGGGCTTTTAAGAGCCGTAAGTGGAAAGATTGAACTAAATGTTCTGTCCTATCATCCAAACTTTCTGTCCACATCTGAACGAACCCAGCACGTCCCTCTCTCCTTGTCCTTCTATAAACTCACAAGGTCAGAAGGAATCAAACATGAAAAGGTGTCCGTGACCCTCTCAGAATGAAGCCATTGTTGCTGTTTTCTTTGGCTAAATGACTCAGTCAAGTTTCGAAGAGGATTAACGTCTGTGTACACTGCTGTTTTTTCTAGAACCTATTTGGGGTTTCTCATACTTATTCTAGAAAAAGTGGATGCAGGAGGCACCTCTCCCTAGAGGGGTGAATTTAGTGGGACATTTGGCATAACTCTGCCGGAGGGGTTGGCGCAGGCGTCTGTCTTCTGCAGCCTTGATTTCTGTGGGTGGAGGGTGAGGCCCCTCGCGGCTGTACCGAGGGAGGCCTGCACAGGGCTGGCTTACAGAGCAGGCTTTTGCTGTAGGACAGCCTGCTATGGGGCTATGTGCCACCCTGACCCACAGAGCCACGTGCCCAGAGACATTTCAAGGAAGCTTCCAGATCCCAGCCCACGAGCCCACGGAATGGCGCAAGATTCCCGCCAGCAATCACACAGAAACTGGCCATTGTCCTGCCGCGCTCTGACCCCAGCAGTGTGGTCCAGACGCTCTGACTGGAGCCACAGGCTCTGAGATGCGGCAGATGTTAGGACTCGAGGGTGTTCTCGCCCAAAAAGTGGGTGATGAAAAGTGGCAATGTGGCTCCCAGCAGGGCCTGCATAGCCCAGGGGGCTGTGTCTGCAGAGCCTCCACCTGAGCACCCCAGTCCATCCCACTCCAGGCCCTGTGCAGAGGGAGAGGAGGCCGCTAGGTAAATATCTGCCTGATTTAAACCTGGAGGCAATCGATGGACCACATCACCCACAACGTGAAGTGGGGGGTCCCTCAGCGGCGTCTGCAAGGCTGCCTGCCACAGACTCTCACTGAGACCCTGGAATGTGGCCTCCGCCAAGGCCACCTCCGCCAGCCCAGCCCCAGCCCCAGCCCCAGCCCTGACCTTCAGGACCCCCCATGAGGGCACCTGTCCCCCAAATCCAGGGAGGCCCTGCTGGGGCAGGGAGAGGCCTGGGGCTTGTTCCAGTCTGTGCTCTGGAACTTTCCTTATCTCCAACCTGTGTCTGCTCTAAAGTGCTGGAAAGAGGCCAGTGGGGACTGAGGTGGGCACCGCCCAGGGCCTGCAGCCCACAGCAGGCTCAGCCGTGGGAGGGTCTCCATGGGCTTAATAGGATGTGGGCCGGGAAAGCAGCTTATGACACCCTTGTTAGCAATGGGGCAGGAATGAGAGCAGCCGTCACCAGGGCAGCAAGTGCAAACCAAACCAGGGCTGCCCTTGGCAGGAGCAGTGACCACCCACCCACTCACCCACCTGGTACCCCCGCTGTACCCCGAGGAGCTGAGAGCAGGGGCTCTGCTGCCCCCACCAATGCACGGCTTAGATTGTCCGCAACAGCCTGCCCTGCCTGTGCCCAAATTGTCTCAAATGGCAGACACCGAGAGCCGCAGAGAGCCAGCTGGGATTGTCTTGGGGGCCTTGGGGTCTGCTGGGCCCTCCAGAACATCACCACTTTCCGGGGGCTTCCAGGAATCGGTCAGAATGAGTCCACCCTCCTGTGGGCCGTCTAGGCCTGGCCTCCACCCCTGACCCCCAGGGCCGCCTGGTCCTGTCTGCCCACCTCCCCTGGGCTGGAGGTCCTGCCTGCCCACCTCCCCTGGGCCGGGGGGTCCACACACGCTCCGCTGTCTCTGCAGCCAGCACTGGCCCTGCACACAAGCAGGTGCTCGGTGGAGGTCACCTGGGCCTCCCCAGGTCTCTGCAAACACTGAACCTCTGTCCTTGGCCCAGAAGGGGTGGGACACCCTGTCTGTCCGTCACCCACCCTTGGAGAGCACAGAGGCGGGCTCCCTCCCAGGCCTGCCTGACAGCTCAGATAAGCCGCTATGAATGGAATGCGACCTCCTCCCGTACAGGAGCGTCACCCCCAGCCTCGTCACCCACAGCCTCGCAAACAAACCACCTGGAAGCCAAGAGACCAGCGCCTGCCTGAGAACAGTCCTGCTCGGCCCGCCCGTCAACAGGCAAGGGCACCCCGGGACTTATTTCTAGGTCTTTCTATGGACTTGATTTTCAATGGCCCAGCTGACTAAGGGCGGGCGAGGCAGTCTACGCGTTCTGTTCCATCTGATCCGCCTTGCTCCCGAGCTGACCCTGCCTCATGGGGTGACCACAGCCGGCAGAGCCTCGTGATCCCGGCTTCCCAGGGCAGCCCCACAAAGGAGCTTGCTTTGGTGGACGAGTGCGGGCTGAGGGCCAGGGAAAGCCAGCCGGGCCACTGACGCTCCCTTGCAGTGCAGCCTCCTGCCTAGAAATAAAGGCAAGTTCTCCCAGACCAGCCACGAGATCCTGGGCCGAGACGCGCCATCTCCACATTCTTGGGCTTCCAGAGACTTAGGCAGCCACCCACGCTCTCCATCAGCCTTTGTAACCGGACCCGGGGTCACCAAGAATGACCCTGAACCTGCCCAGGGTGGATGCCCCACCCGGCCCCTCCTCAGCAGCTCCCTTGGGCACAGCTGGAGCAGAAGCCCAGGATCCCAGTCTCGAGGCCCCTCCCCAGCAAGCAGCAGGCAGCAGAGGACCTGGGTGGCAGGCAGGCCCCTCCTGCCATGTCAATCGTAGCCTATGAAAAGGCTGGGTCCTCCCAGAGCATTCAGGGTGAGAGGCGCCAGGGAGGTGCTTCGACCTATTCAGAACCTTAGCTATGACCACCACAGAGTTCCACACGCTCAGGAGAAGGCGAGAGGGCGCTAGAAAGATGGGGGGCCCCCAAACCATGACCCTACTTCACATGCAGGAGAGGGCGAGAGGGTGCTAGAAAGATAGGGGGCCCCCAAACCATGACCCTACTTCACGGACACAGCACATGCAGGAGAGGATGAGAGGGCGCTAGGGAGACAGGGGGGTCCCCAACGAGAGGGCGCTAGGGAGATGGGGGCCCCCAAACCATGACCCCACTTCACATGCAGGAGAGGGCAAGAGGGTGCTAGAAAGATAGGGGGCCCCCAAACCATGACCCCACTTCACGGACACAGCACATGCAGGAGAGGATGAGAGGGCGCTAGGGAGACAGGGGGGTCCCCAATGAGAGGGCGCAAGGGAGATGGGGGCCCCCAAACCATGACCCCACTTCACATGCTGGAGAGGGCGAGAGAACGCTAGGGAGACGGGGGCCCCCAAACCATGACCCCACTTCACGGACAGAGCACACGCAGGAGAGGATGAGAGGGCGCTAGGGAGACACGGGGGTCCCCAATGAGAGGGCGCTAGGGAGATGGGGGCCCCCAAACCATGACCCCACTTCACATGCAGGAGAGGGCAAGAGGGTGCTAGAAAGATAGGGGGCCCCCAAACCATGACCCCACTTCACGGACACAGCACATGCAGGAGAGGATGAGAGGGCGCTAGGGAGACAGGGGGGTCCCCAATGAGAGGGCGCGAGGGAGATGGGGGCCCCCAAACCATGACCCCACTTCACATGCTGGAGAGGGCGAGAGAACGCTAGGGAGACGGGGGGCCCCCAAACCATGACCCCACTTCACGGACAGAGCACACGCAGGAGAGGATGAGAGGGTGCTAGGGAGACACGGGGGTCCCCAATGAGAGGGCACGAGGGAGATGGGGGCCCCCAAACCATGACCCCACTTCACGGACACAGCACATGCAGGAGAGGATGAGAGGGCGCTAGGGAGACAGGGGGGTCCCCAACAAGAGGGCGCTAGGGAGATGGGGGCCCCCAAACCATGACCCCACTTCACATGCTGGAGAGGGCGAGAGAATGCTAGGGAGACGGGGGCCCCCAAACCATGACCCCACTTCACGGACACAGCACATGCAGGAGAGGACGAGAGGGCGCTAGGGAGATGGGGGGTCCCCAACGAGAGGGTACTAGGGAGATGGGGGCCCCAAAACCATGACCCCGCTTCACAGACACAGCACTCCTGGCCTGGCACCGCTGTAGAGACAGGAGCTGTTCTGCTGGACCAAGGCGGGCAGGCTTGGTTGGGGGAGCCCAGGTCCCATGCACATGGGCCCAGAGGAGGTGGGGAGGGGGCACTGGCAGCTGAGGACACACAGTGGCCTTCACATGCCCTGGAGAGGATGCTGACAGGGGCTGCCAGAGCCTGTCCGTCACCCGCAGTCAGGCTCCCAGCTCCACCGTCCTGGGATCTCGCCGCCTGCTCATGAGCATGTTCATTAGCTCAGAACTCAAAACTAGAAGATGCCTCCAGCCCCATCATGAGACTAGAGAGGGGAGAAGAGGAGACAGGAAGTGGAGCCTTCCTGGGCCATGTTCTATGCAGCCGAGCCTGGGTGCTGGGTGCACAGTGGGTGACTGAATGATGGAATGGGCGGGCACTGCCAATCAACGTCCGCTGACTCCCTCTCCTCCTGCTGTGGGCACTGCCCCTTCCTCACAGGGACCTGCAGCAGCCATCGCTGACAGTGACCGTCACCCACAGCTCCCCGTGGCAACTGTGCACCTGCAACGCCTATGCCTGGGACTCTGGCCTTTCATCTTGGGGAGGCCTGGCTGAAATGTTTTCCAAAGGAAAGGAGACAGGGAAAGAGACTCTCAGATCCCTCCAGGGATGCGGTTAAAGAAAGCTGTAGTCTCGGCTGGGCGCGGTGGCTCACGCCTGTAATCCCAACAATTTGGGAGGCCGAGGCGGGCAGATCACAAGGTCGGAAGATCGAGACCATCCTGGCCAACATGATGAAACCCCATCTCTACTAAAAATACAAAAAAATTGGCCGGGTGGGGTGGTGCGCCTATAGTCCCAGCTACTCGGGAGGCTGAGGCAAAAGAATCAGTTGAACCTGGGAGGCAGAGGTTATAGTGAGCCGAGATCGCACCACTGCACTCCAGCCTGAAAACAGAGCAAGACTCCATCTCAAATTAAAAAAAAAAGAAGAAAAGAAAGCAAGCAAGCTATAGTCTCGAGTGCAGAGACATTTCAGGCACATAAAACATGCTTTAAAACGTAGAGAATCTATGGTGGACTATTACACACCCATGAAAAGGGATGAATTGTGGGTCTGCACAACACCACGACGTACCTGGAAACGTGAGGCTTGTGAGAGGAGCCCGACACAAAAGGCCTCGCACTGCGGGAGCCACCTGCGTGAACGTCCAGAACCGCCGATCCAGAGGTGGACAGTGGACTCGCAGGTTCTCGGGGCCGGGCGGTGGCTGCGTGACGGCCCAGGGCTCCCTATCTCCGGCGTGTGAATGTTCTAGAATTGGGCAGTGGTGATGGCTGCACAGCCTTCTGGCTGTACTAAATGTCACCGAATTGTTTGCTTTAAGATGGTTAATTTTATGCGTTGTGAATTTCACCTCAACTTTAAAAAGTTAAAGAATCCAATCGTTTCCAGTTCTTCAAAAGATGGAAAATGCCAGGGTGGAAACTCGTGGCCTCGGTTCTGGCTGCTACTGAAGTCTCCTGACCCCAGAGACCCCATCCTTGGCCACGCCTGGCTGGTCACCCCTGCACGCCAGGTCAGCTGAGGGTGCCCCTGGCCCCACCTTCCTCAGAGCGGGCTCAGCCAGTCTCCCGGTTCCCACAGCGCTGCGTCTTTGAGGCCCGAGGCCACCCTCACCACACGCTCCTCAAACTCCGAGAGCCCCCAGGCCCAGATGCCGCCTGCCCGCAGGAGCGCCGGACGCCACCCTGCACAGCACTCAAGATGCACACTCGAGCTGCCCACAGAGGGATGGGGGCAGTCAGGAAGGCTTCATGGAGGAGGTGGTGCCGATGGGCCTTGGCCGGTGCGAGCAGTGGGCAGGAGTCGGCTGCCTTGGCTGTGACCCAGGAGGCCTCGTGTCCTCCCGGCTCTGCAGGGCCAGGGACAACATCTCCCAGGACAGAACAAGCAGGGAAGTGCCTGACCCAGTCAGACTCATCCAGGCCCCGGGTGTATGAATCACCTGGGCTCATCAGTCAGGCCTGAGCTCATCGCGAGTTGCCGGCGCATTCCCGAGGCCTCGCCCCCCTTCCGCTGGTTCTCAGTCCTGCAGACCCAACCCCAGGGCCAGGGCGCATGGGAGTCAAGTCACGGCGACCAGTGTGAATGCTGGGCCCGCAGACCAGTTGTCCGGCAAAGGCACCCAGAGCACTGGCCACCCCTCACGGCAAAGTCCAGGGTAACCACAAGCATGCACAGAGACCTCAACACCTGCCAGCCTGCCCACCCCACCTGGAGAATTCCGCTCCCCACCCGCCGTGGTGCTGGTGTGTCCAGACACGCCGCAGAGGTGTGAGGTCAGGAGCAGGGGTGGCCGCGGAGCAAGAGGGGGCCTGCCTGGGGGAGGCGGAGCCCATGGGCACGGCACCCGGGCACACAGTCTGGTCAGTGCCAGGCGGGTCAAGAGGCCTGAGGCAGACATGGGAGGCTGGTGGGCCAGGGGAGCCAGAAGCCTCAGGGACTGCTGGTGAGTTACTAGGGGCCACATCTGGCCTCCTGATTCAATGCCAGCCTTAAGCACTGCCCCAGAAGAAAAGAGTGGGGAGAAGCCTCCAGGGGCCACCGGCAGGACAGCAGGGGGAGGTGACACTGTGATTTAAAAGGTCGAGAGAGAAAGGGCTGCGACAGAGGTGGATACGGCACCCACACAGAGAACAGAGAGCTGGGCCCAGCCCCCAGGGTGGCTGCCATTAACACTCAGTCCAGATATTCCAGTGACCAGGCCCCGCACATGCTCTGGAGAGAGCCTGGCTTTTTAAACTGCAGCAGAAAGCAAACGCACAGACATCGCCTTCCAGAAGTGTGAGCGTGAAGCTGGGGCGTCTGCACCTCAGGAGTCTGCCCTGCTGGAGTGCAGCCCTGGGACAGCAGGGCTGAGATGCCCCTGCGTCCTGAGAGCACCTGTGTTCACGGCACCCCCGCATCCCCTCCCCTCTGCTCAGCCCCCTGCTGTTCAAGAGGCAGCTCCTTCCACCGTGGGGAGCATCAGTCCCAGCAGCATGGGCACCCTCCAAGGCCTCCCTCCCAGACCCCTCAACGCTTAGAGGAGAAAAGACAGAGAGGAGGCCCCAGAACGGGCAAGTGTCTGCAGGAGGATGCAGCCACAAGCTCCCAAACCTGCTGGACAAAGCGGGCAATCAGCAGCAGGTGCAGAGGGTGGACATTCGTGTGGTCTCACGCAAGGGCTGAGGATGCAGTGTCGCTGCCGTCCCGACCAGGCCTGGCACCCAAGGGTTTCCGGGGGCTTCCAGGGCCGGAAAGGGACCTGGGCTCTCCCGCTCAGGGCGTGGCAGGGTTTCCGGGGGCTTCCAGAGTCGGAAAGGGACCCGAGCTCTCCCGCTCAGGGCGTGGCAGGGTTCCGGAGGCTTCCAGGGCCGGACGTGATGGGGGAGCGCTGCAGGGGTCTGGGCTTCTCCATCTCAGCAAGGAGGGTGTGGACGCCCACCTGGGAGAGCAAGCGCAGCCTCGCCACGCTGAACCAGGGGCTGCCCTCTCTCAAAATAACTCCAGGCCAGGCTCGGTGGCTCACACCTGTAATCCCAGCACTTTGGGAGGCCAAGACAGGCGGATGGGAGTTCGAGACCAGCCTGGCCAACATGGTGAAACCCCATCTCTACTAAAAACACAAAAATTAGCCGGGGGTGGTGGCGGGGGCCTGTAATTCCAGCTACTCCGGAGGCTGAGACATGAGAATCGCTTGAACCCGGGAGGTAGAGGTTGCAGTGAGCCGAGATTACACCACTGCAGTCCACCCTGGGCGACAGAGCGAGACTCTGTCTCAAAAAAAGAAAAAAAGTAACTCGAAAGTCACTCAAACTAAATGCTGTCAATTCACTTACGCCCCAGCCAGGCAACTGCGAAAAGGTGGGGAAGCAGGAGGGGGCGGGGTGGGGGCAGTGCTCTCTAAAAACCAGGGGAGTCGCACTCAGCCCCTTCCTGGGTTCTCATCCCACATGAAAGAAGCAACAGGGATGCAGGGATGAGGCCTCACAGTGCTTTGGGCAAGAAGGACAGCCAGCCGAAGTCAGAATGAAGTTTGCACGCACAGATGTGCTGTTCTAACTTGGGATAAATGTGGATCTCGTGAATCCCGAGAGCCCTTGGCGCTCTGGCTTTGCTTTGGAAAACAGTGTCCCATGCCAGACCACCCTGGGGAGGATGGGGGTCACCACAGGCTCCCAGGGATGTTTCCTTTCTGCTGCCCAAGTCCAGAGACCAAAGGCCCCGAACCTCCCCCTGAGGAGCCGGGGAGGCTGGACGACGAGAGGGACCCTCTGACTCCAGACACAGGACCCCACCTTGTGCAAGTCTGCAGCCCAGCTCCACCCCTCACAGGGCAGCCCACGGGAGGTAGCTGTGCAGTATTCACGCAGGAGGGTGTGGGTGACTGGGGTCGTGGCCCCTGCCGTGACGGTTTTCAGAGGCCTTGGGCCACCCGAGGGTGAGGCAGGGGGTCCACCTCCATGCACACCTCTTGGGGGACAGTTGCAGGGACCCCAGGGACCGGCTGACTCTGCGGCAGCACCAGGGTCCTGCAGCGGAGCCCAGTCTGGGGCTCTGACAGGCGTGTCCGGGGAGACGGGCGGACGCGGTCACACTGCACTCACAGCACACACACACACGGCCGGGGCTTCGACAGGCGTGTCCAGGGAGACAGGCGGACGCGGTCACACTGCACTCAGCACACACACACACGGCCGGGGCTTCGACAGGCGTGTCCAGGGAGACGGGCGGACGCAGTCACACTGCACTCAGCACACACATACACATGGCCGGGGCTCCGACAGGCATGTCCAGGGAGACGGGCGGACGCGGTCACACTGCACTCACAGCACACACACACACACGGCCGGGGCTCCAACAGGCGTGTCCGGGGAGACGGGCGGACGCAGTCACACTGCACTCAGCACACACATACACACGGCCGGGGCTCCGACAGGCATGTCCGGGGAGACGGGCGGACGCGGTCACACTGCACTCACAGCACACACACACACACGGCCGGGGCTCCGACAGGTGTGTCCAGGGAGATGGGTGGACGCGGTCACACTGCACTCAGCACACACACACACACGGCCGGGGCTCCGACAGGTGTGTCCAGGGAGACGGGTGGACGCGGTCACACTGCACTCAGCACACACACACACACGGCCGGGGCTCCAACAGGCGTGTCCGGGGAGACGGGCGGACGCGGTCACACTGCACTCACGGCACACACACACACACGGCCGGGGCTCCGACAGGCGTGTCCGGGGAGACGGGCGGACGCGGTCACACTGCACTCAGCACACACACACACACGGCCGGGGCTCCGACAGGCGTGTCCGGGGAGACGGGCGGACGCGGTCACACTGCACTCAGCACACACACACATGGCCGGGGCTCCGACAGGCGTGTCCGGGGAGACGGGCGGACGCGGTCACACTGCACTCACGGCACACACACACACACGGCCGGGACTCCAACAGGCGTGTCCGGGGAGACGGGCGGACGCGGTCACACTGCACTCAGCACACACACACACGGCCGGGACTCCAACAGGCGTGTCCGGGGAGATGGGTGGACGCGGTCACACTGCACTCAGCACACACACACACGGCCGGGACTCCAACAGGCGTGTCCGGGGAGACGGGCGGACGTGGTCACACTGCACTCACGGCACACACACACACGGCCGGGACTCCGACAGGTGTGTCCAGGGAGATGCGTGGACGCGGTCACACTGCACTCAGCACACACACGGCTGGGGCTCTGCGCAGCCCAAGACTGCTGTGAGGAAGGAGGCGGTGGGCGGTGCTGCCCACCCATTGGCTCACAGGCCCAGCAGCACCGATGGAGAGGCCACGATGCCACAAGTCAGACCCACCCCCTCACCATGAGACTGACTAGACCCCAAGCCCGGGGCATCTGAGAAACCTCCTGCGAACGGCTACAGAGGAAATTTTCAGGTGCGAGAGATCTGAGGAAAGTTCTGGAACCCACGCCTGGACCGGTTTGGACCCTCAGTGGAAACACATCAAAGAGAAGGAAAACCAGCTGGGGAAGGATCCTGGCAGCGGTGGCTCAGGTCTGGGAGAAAGTGGCACGGACGAGGCAGTGCCTGAGCAACGGAAACCGACGGGCAGGAGGCGGGAAGGGGCTGCGCCACGGGCCTCCCAGGGTCCCCACGCCACTGCACACCTAGGACTGAGGGAGGGTCAGTGGGGGCCAAGGGCTGCCCCGGAAGGGAGCCGGTTTTCAGGAGCTTCCAAGCTGAAGGACAGAAGCCACCAGGACCTGGCCCAGTGCTCTGGTCCAGGGTGAGGTCACACCTCTGACCAGGGATTGGAGGCTGCAAATTGGAGGCACCACTGGCCGAGTGCTCGCGAGTTCTCCACTGGTCAGGTGGGCCGCAGGGGCCTTGGGGGAGCGCCTTGGCACTGTGGGAGGTGACCACGCAGGCTCAGGCACGGCCACCCTGGGGGTCATCCTCTGTGGGGCACCTTGGGGCAGGTGTCTGTATCCCGGGAACCCTCGCCCAGAGACCCACGGCTAACCCACAGCAGAGTTGCGCTCCAGGTGTGTTTACCTGCAGCCACACACCTCCTCACCTGGCTCTCCGCCCTGCAGAGAGGGCCTCCCACTGCTCCCCAGCGGAGCCCTGAGCCTGCCTGTGCCCTGGGCCTGCCAGCACCACCAGGGCCCACCACAGAGGCACAGGAAGCCTGGGTTTGCTCCTGAATTGCCGTGACTGCCACCTCCTCCACCTGAGAAGGTGTCCCTGTGTCACTGCGGATGGCGGACCGGGCACTGTGGGAGGTGGGGTGGCCTGCCAGGGTCCCGACACGAGGCCTCCTTAAGCCCTACCCTCCCCTGAGCACCAGCGCCCGGGACCCTCTGCAGGGACTGTTTCCACCAGGGCCCCGCAGCACTGCCCAGCACCCTGGCCCGGCTCCGTCTGCAGGACCTGCTGGCAGGACAGGCCCCTGTCTGTGCATGAGAATTCACTGGGAGGCAGCTGCTCCTACAGCCTCCGATTCCAAATCCAAATGCCCAACAGGAGGGCCCTGGGCGAGCAGCTGAGTGCGTCCGGCCTCTGCCCCCAGGACACTGCAGAACCCTCCTCCGAGAGGGTCTTAAACTGGCCGGTAAGGGCTCCAACTCAGAACCACGGAGTCTGCAGGACGGAACTGCCTCCACCTGGTACGGGCAATGCACTCAGGGAGAAAACCAAGCTATCCTCCAAACACTGGGGAGCTCTGGCCAGCCTCCTCTGTTAATATTTGACTCAAGCCTGAGGTGCCTAATTCAGCATTAACTGGAGTCACTCAATGGCCATGAGCCCCTTGGTTCCGCAGTAACTCAGGTGGGGGTGGGGACAACCTGGGCTGACCCCGAGGAGGCTGGGATTCAAGAGAGGCCGACCTCCAGATCCACTCATATGACCCCTGGAGCCGGGCCCTCCGGGGGGCGGGGGGCGGGGGGCGGGGGGGCAGGCGCCCAGCTGTGTGTGGACACAGCTTTGGGAGGGTCCTGCTGCTGCCCGAGGTGCTTGTGGAGCTCCACGCCTTTCTCTCTGCAAATCACTGAACACAGCAGCAAGGAAAGGGAAACTGTGGAAGCTCAGAGAATGTACCCCAGCACAGCAAGGGCAGCTGGCCGACGCTCAGGAACTGGACCAGCCAACACTCAGGGACCAGACCGGCCAACACGTGGGAACTGGACCACCTAACCCTCAGGAACCATGTCACCATGGAACATAAGCCATGGTTTCCAACTCCCTTAAGCTCCAGGACACCATTTCCAAGCTTGATTTGCCCTAAGGAGAAGGAGAAGTGGTCAAAAGTGTGGACATTAAAACCACTTCGGCTGCCTGCGGTGGCTCACACCTGTAATCCCAACACTCTGGGAAGTAGAGGCGGGCAGATCACCTGAGGTCAGGAGTTAGAGACCAGCCTGACCAACATGGAGAAACCCTGTCTCTACTAAAAATACAAAAAATTAGCCGGGGAAAAATACAAAAAAATTAGCTGGACATGGTGGTGCATGCCTGTAATCCCAGCTACTTGGGAGGCTGAGGCAGGAGAATCTTTCGAACCCAGGAGACAGAGGTTGCAGTGACCAGAGATCATGCCATTGCACTCCAGCCTGGGCAACAAGAGTGAAACTCCATCTCAAAAAAAAAAAAAGCCACTTGGACCTTCCTGAAACCACCCACCAGGTGGTCTCCCAAAGAACAGGCCCCCCCACCCAGGAGGCCCACAGCCCCGCCTCACCCAGTGGCCTGACCTGGGGCCGCTACCTCCCCTTTCCTTGGCAGGGTGCTGGGCGGAGGCCCCGTTTTTCACTGACCGACGGCTGGGAGAGCCCGTGCCACCCACTGTGCCCTGAGACCCGCACAGGACGGCGACTCACAGATGCCTTTTGCTGCCCTGCCCGGGTCCTGCCACGGCGCAAGGTGCGTCAGGCCAGGCAGCCACGCGAAGGCCCCGGCTCCTGGCTTCTGCCATCTTTTCTGTCCTGCAACTCTACCCTGGAGCCTTCCACCCCTTCAAAAGCTGCAGGAAGAGGTGAGACCCTCAGTGCCCACAGGCGAGGCCCCGCCATTGCACTCCAAATGCCTGCCCACCAAGCTCAGGGCCTCCTGCCCCTCTACAGACAGAGCCCACCAAGCCCAGGGCCTCCTGCCCCTCTACAGACAGAGCCCACCAAGCCCAGGGCCTCCTGCCCCTCTACAGACAGAGTCCACCAAGCCCAGGGCCTCCTGCCCCTCTACAGACAGAGCCCACCAAGCCCAGGGCCTCCTGCCCCTCTACAGACAGAGCCCACCAAGCCCAGGGCCTCCTGCCCCTCTACAGACAGAGCCCACCAAACCCAGGGCCTCCTGCCCTTCTACAGACAGAGCCCACCAAGCCCAGGGCCTCCTGCCCCTCTACAGACAGACAGCAAGCGGGTGTGCCAGGGTCCCTGAGCCAAGTCCAGGTGCTCAGACTTTGCTGAGATTAAACCTCACAGTGAGCCTGTGTGTGCCTGCATGTGTGTGTGTGTGTGTGTGTGAGAGCCCATGTGTGTGAGCTGTGTATATGTGAACCTGTGTGTGAGCCTCTGTGTGTGTGAGCCTCTGTGTGTATGTGAACGTGTGTGCATGTGAGTCGAGTGTCTGTGAACCTGTGTGTGTGTGACAGCCATATGTGCGTATCGGCCTGAGCGTGTGTCTGTGTGTGTGAGCGTGTTGGCATGGAATGGGGTGAAGATGGCACCACACCACAGGCAGGAATGGAGGGTTGCAAGCTGAGAGGCCACACTTATGACACAGATCACAGTCACAGTGCTCAGGAATTCCAGAGGTGCAGCTGGCCCTGGGGGACCCGGGCTGTGTCCTGTCACAGGGCCCTGCGCCTCAGGTGCTGAGGTGTTCAAAGGTTCTCTCCACTCGGTGGTCCACCTGGCTGCCTACTGCCTGGGAGGTGGCAGGAATGAGGGTCTCTGTGCCAGGCAGGCACGGCAAGTACCTGGCCAACCCTGAAACAGTGTGAGCTTCCTTCCTGGCAACCTGCCAGCCACCTGACCCGCTCCACACCTTCCAGGCCTGCAGGCAAGAGAAGAGGACTGCAGGAGTGAGCAATTTAAGAAATGGAAGGCCGAGGTTTTCCAATCTAATTAACAGCATGACAAGCCAGGATGGGCTGCTGACCCGCGTGGAGCCTTGCACAGCCAGAAACGCGGTGTCCTGCTCCGCTCCTGAGACGCCAGGGCTGTCACTGCAACACAGCCCCCAACACTTCCACACGGGCGGACTCTGGCTCTCCAGGCACCGCAGCGCCCTCTCCTTCCCTTCCCAGCTCTCCTGAGGCCTGTGGTTCTGGGAGTCTCTGCCCCGTGCAAGCTTGACTGTGGCCCTCCTCCCGTGTCCAGCCGCACCAGGCCCTGGGATCCCGGATCTGGCTTCACCTTTGCAAGGGGCTCAAAGCAAGCACCTATGGGGGTGGGGGCGGCAAAGCTGTCTGGCCAAGGTCCCTTCTCTAGAGTGCCTGTCTGTCCGTCTGTCCTTGAGGAGCCTGAGGAGTGCAAGGCAGGACAGGCAGGCACCAGCTGAGCCGGTACCGGGCAGGGACCAGTGCAGGACCTCGAGGCAGGGCTGGGTGGGGTGGGGGTGGCCAGAGTCTCCTGGCTTGGAGCAGACACGGGTGAGTGGCACAGACTGTCCTCACACCCTCCTGGGACAGAGGTAGGAATCCGTGACCAGGACAGACACAGGCAGGACTGGGAGAGGCAGAGCAGGTGCCTGAGCTTGGCCACGCACAGCTTCCAATGAGGTTGGGCCATCCACAGCTCCCCAAGGTTCCCCGCCACTGTTCACCCCACCCCAGCACAGCCGAGAGCTGTGGTTTCTCCTCCCATGGAGTCCTGCATGGCTGCCCACTCCAGGCCCAGCCCAAGGGCACCGCCTTCTCCAGGCTGCCTTCCCCACACATGCCACACCTCCAGCCCCAGAAGGTTCTGAGGAGGGGAGGAGCTGGGGCCCCCACTCACCCTCCTGTTGCCAGGATACAGGCCCAGGAAAAAATGCCACAGTGCTGGATTAATGTCTAGACAACGTGACCTTTCCCCTGGTTCTCTAGATATAATTGGGACCCAAATTGTCCGGTGTCATGAGCTGACAGCACGGATGAAGGAGGGGTCTGTTCTCGGTGCCCCGAAGGGACTCCGGGAGAGGGAGAGGGCAGCCCACTACCTGTGTGGGGGCTGCATGGGGACGAGCCAGGGTCGCCCACAAAGGCGCTTTCTGTGGAGGGGACGTCACCTCTTCCATCAGCGATGACGCAGCTCTGAGATCACTGTCCTTGCAGTGGCTCCCGTTAACTCCCTGCTGCCCGTCCTGCCAGGCTGGTGCCACGAGACCCTCGGGGCTGGGCCGTGGGACAGGTGCCTGCCCAGCCCTGCAAACACATCCAGCAGGTGTCGAGGGCTGCCAAGCACAGACTCCTACTGCCAGCCATGCACAGTGCCAGCTGCGACAGCAACGCCTCTGCCAGGAGACACGGAGGAGACCGGCCCTGACGCTCCTGTCCGGGGGGCTGCTGCACACTCAGGCAGGATGCAGGGGTCCTGAGGGGGACCCTCGGCTCGCCCACGGCTCCCATGGCCGGTCTGGTCCTGGTATTTATCTCAACTTCATTGTTGTCCAGAAGCTGCTTTTTATTATTTGTGACCATGAAAGGATGGAAACAAATTCCTGTTTTCATTCAAAACCACCTGCGTCCACCAGGCCACAGAGCAGGGCCACGGCCGCAATGTGGAGTCAGTAAGCCAAGGTTGTGAGAAGATTCTCAGGAGGGGGGTCCAGGGAGGGAGAACTGAGGGCTGGGGTTTCGGGGGGCATTTTACTTTTTCTTCCAGGCAGCGCTGTACTGGCTGGGGCCTCAAATGCTGAATAATGCTCCTGTTGGACTTCAGTAATTTTAAAAAATAAAACTGTTTAAAAATCATGAAAATTTCACAATGCAACCAAGTGGCCCCAGGTCCTCCCCTAAGCATGGTGCCCATCCGTGGCTTTGAGGAGGGTCCTTCAGCGCCAGCCAGGCTTCCTGGCATTTACACCCAAAACACCTGATAAGTCTGCTGAGAGAAACACTGTACCTGGCAGGACATAAAGTCCAGGCCACTTTGCAGCCCAGCTCCCACCCCAGGGCCCGAACAGTGATGGGCGGCCTCAGAGAGCACCCAGTGGCCCCAGGAAGCCGGACCCAAGCCTTCGGAGCAGCCTGGCCTTGGCGATCCTGCAAGCGTGTCACTACATGACATTGAGTGTCACTACACACGGCATCACATCACCACACACGGCATCACACATCACTACACACAGCATCATGTAACTACACGGTATTGCGTCACTACACAGCAGCACGTCACTACACGGCATCACATGACTACACGGAATTGCATGTCACTACATACGGCATCATGTCACTACACGGAACTGCATGTCACCACACACGGCATCACGTCACTACACGGAACTGCATGTCACCACACACGGCATCACGTCACTACACGGAACTGCATGTCACCACACACGGCATCACGTCACTACACGGAATTGCATGTCACCACACATGGCATCACCTTACTACACGGAATCACGTCACTACATGGAATTGCATGTCACTACACATGGCATCGTGTGTCAGGGCCCAGCTCCAGAGCCTCTGGCAAGGGCTGGCCAACTTCTGCTCAGCACTTTGGCATCCCTGACCCGCCACTGACACTGGGGACCCTGGTCCTCACGTCCATCCTTTACTGAAGACAGGGAAGAGCTGACCTGCAGCCCTGATGCCCCCAGACTGAGGCGGTGAAGACTATGGCACTGTCTGCCCCATGGAGGGGTTGCTTCTCCATCTCCCTGCCTGCAAGCCGTCCGGGGGGTCTGGCTGGTTCCACATGACACAAGCCCCTCTAGAGGGTGTGTATTGGTCATCACGCCTCGCAGGGCCGCAGGCACAGGAGGTCGGGGTGGGAGGGACCCGGGAACCCGACGCTAAAGCAGAGACAGCCTTGGAGTCCCCTGAGGAGGTGCCGCTTCCCTGAGACCCCAGGAAGTGACGTGAGGTGGCTGGGAGGCCCCTGAGGAGGTGCCGCTTCCCTGAGACCCCAGGAAGAGATGTGAGCCAAGGAGGGCAGGCTGTGGACACGGTGGGGTCAGCAGGTGCATGAGGCAGGCTGTGCAGAGCAGGTGAGAACCGCCGGCGAGCACCCCGAGGCTCAGCAAGGAGGCAGCCTCTGCAGTCACCGCAGCAGACAAGCGACCAGGCAAGCGCCGCTCCAGAGCCTGCCCGGGAATTCAACTAAACACCCGGCAGCTGTTCCCAGGCCACCAGCTCCTGCCACAAAGCAAGGGAAACCACCAAGAAGGGACAGCTGCCTTGACGTGGGAAGAATGAGCCCAGCACTGAGCTGCCCTGCCAGAGACATCCCTCCCCAGCTCGGGGACCCTCAGCGATGCTGGCGGGCAGGCGTGGGAAGGGCGCACCCACCCTACCACTTTGGCAGCCGGGGGCCGGGATGCAGACCCCTCTGCCCCCACCAGGGATGAGCACCCGGCCAGCTCCACTCAGCGCTGTCCTCAATCTGCAGATGCAGCCCACAAAGAGCCCGGAGTCAGAGCCAGCTCCCCTGGAAGGGAAGGGTCTTGTCACTGCACATCTAGACAGCAGGCCCTGGCCATCCAGCCCCACGCCAGGCGCCCCCACACACAGCCAGCACTCCGGGGGCGGCACACGTTAACGAACAGGCACCTGCCCTTCTCGGTTCCTGCGGCAGCAGGACTGGCCATGCCAAGGCCACCTCCCAGGAAAGACGGGTCTGGGGAGATGGAAGAGGCGGGAGACACAGAGTGCTGCCAGCTGCGCTGTGGGTGGGGCCTGGGGAAGGAGGTTGGAGGCCAGAACCCCCTTTTCTCTCTTCCCTACAGTGCAATTCTCCCCACCCTTAGCGTTTTCCACAGAGCAGCACCTCCTTCACCGCTTCATGGGAGTGGCACCCAGGATGGAGGGCCCAGCTCTGCCCAGACCACAGTGGCTACAACAACGGATGCAGAGGATTTGGGCCAAACCACATCCCCCGGCCAAGAGTGGTCACCCCACAGTCCGTTGTTATTAACAGGCCTGGTGCACAGGTCCTGGGTGTGCTGAAAAGCCCATCAGGGAGCTGGAGGGAGCAGAAGTTGGCACACAGAATGCCAGAGAGACCGCGGTCCTAGAAATGCCACAGAGAGGGCAGCTGGGTCAGGCAAGGCGGGGGCACCCGTGAGACCCTCGAGTCGGAAGAGGACACCTGAGGACACTGAGCAAGCCACAGACCGCAGGACAGGGAACCTGCAGGTGAAAGGGCCCCAAGCCCCGGGGAACCCAGGGATCCCTGCACAGCAGGCAGGCACGTTCGGGGGCCAATCCAGAGACTACAGTGGAACAGCCCACAAGCACAGAGAAGCAAGTGCCAGAAGGAGGTAAGGCAAGCCGGTGCCATTCGTATCCATTAAGAGGCTAAGAATCCCACAAGGCCCTGACAAGCCAGGAGGTGAGTCCACGTGAAATACAAACACCAGCAGGGTCTGGCAGTGAGGGTAGGAGCTGCTCCTGGGGAATCTGGGCGGGCTCTCCGGGATCCCAGCACCACCTTTGGGAAGATCATTTCCCAAAACACACATTATCTAAACAGCAACCCACCACAACCAAAAGCAACCAAGAACACCGACAGTCAGAAAAACCCTTTAACAAAAATAACTTAGGGAACTAGAATTATTTCTGCTGAAAACAGAAGGGTAAAGATCAAATTAGCTGCTTCCAAATATCTGAAAACTCACGGAACAAGAAAACATACCTGACACTGAAAGCACTGTCACTCTCTTGAGAGCAAGACCAGCTTGCAATTCAGACGAGGAAATGCAGAACGAGGAAATGCAGAACGAGGATATGCAGAACGAGGATATGCAGAACGAGGATATGCAGAACGAGGATATGCAGAACGAGGGAAGGGAAGAGTTGTCAGGGGCAGGGGCTGGGGCTGGGGATAAAAGACCCGGGCAAAGTGAGCTGTGCTGCTTCCAATCAAGTGGGAGAGTAGAGGCTGCACCTCTGGAGTTCAACTAGAAACTGTGTGCTAGTCAGCATGCAGCTCCAATCTGACTAATATTTAGCACCTGCTGAGCCTAAGCTGGAACCTAAGAGATGCCGGGTGACCGGGTCACAGAGGACAGACCAAGGTCCAGGAGAGCGCGCTGCCCTCAGAGGAATCTAAGAGATGCCAGGTGACCAGGTCACAGAGGACGGACCGCGGTCCAGGAGAGCACGCCGTCCTCAGAGGAATCTAAGAGATGCTGGGTGACCAGGTCACAGAGGACGGACCGAGGCCCAGGAGAGCACACTGTCCTCAGGTTCAACACCTAGGGGCCTGGATTTCTGAATCCAAGCAAACACCGCCCTGCCCCAGCCACCCCCACACCAGTGCGGAGCCTCGCGGTCCCCACACCACCCCCAGTTCACAAAGGACACCAGGCGTGGGGAGACTGTGCCCCGGCCACCCCCACACCGGCCCCAGTTCACAAAGGACACTGGGCATGGCAAGACTGTGTGTGCTGCCCCGGTCTCCTGGCCAGAAAGTGGGCTGCAGGACAGAGATCCAGGCTGGCCGGCCCTACTGCTCCTGACCAAGATGGACCTCAGAGAAGGTCCCCATTCCCCAAGAATAGGTTGAAAAAGCCGGGTCTAGGGAGCCACGATCCAGATGCCAATGAGAGGCGTGATTCACAGGTTTCACGGGCCCCACAGGAAGGGCTGGTGTGGCCACGTTCCCAACTCAGCTGGGTCAGGGTCACAGAGGCATACCTGCCTGGTGTTGCTGGGCAGTCTGGATAACAGAAGGGGTCTGGCTGTGTGTTCTGGATAACTGAAAGGCCCGGCGAGGCATTCCAGATAGCCGAGGGCCCACGCAGTGTTCTGGATAAGCGGGGACCCACACTCTCCTGGCCCCCGGCAAGTACCCTCAGGGCTGAGGGCCTGCTTGGCACGCACCTGGTCAGCTTTTCTTTATGAAAACCCCCAACACACCATGCCCGCCTGGCTGCGTGAGCACCACCCGGGGCTCCACCCGGCTGCAGCGCCAGGCACTGGGCTGGATGGCACTTTCCAGGAGTGCTTCTGCGCCTTTGCCTCATTCTCCAAAAGTAGAGCTCGCACCTCTCTGAAGGCCAGGCAAGGCGTGAACCCCAGGCCCCCAGCCAGGGTCTGATCAACGGCACCGCCTGCACTTTCCGGTCCGGGGCCTGCCCCGGCCGCCTGCTGCACCCCCGCTCTCAACTCCACACCACGCTGGTTCCCACCTGCATCCATCTTCCGGAAGGGGGGCTCCATTCACAGCCCCGCTCCGCCACCCCTGCGCATGGTCCTGCCCCTCCTCCTGCCCCACCCGTGGCAGCCGGTCCTGAGCTCTGAGCCCCGGGTGTCCAGCTCCTGGCTGCTGCCCTGGGCCTGTTGGGAGGTCATCCTGGGGACCTGAAGACCAGAGGTTCCATTGAGTCAGGAGATTCCGAAGGCCGAGGACTCATCTTTAAGTCTCCACAAAGCCCGCAGCCTGGCGTGGCCCTGGGTGTGCAGGAAGTGCTCATATTCTGACCCCCAGCAGCCTTGAGGGTCCTGCTGAAGCCGGCACACATACAAGACTTCCTGCCCCACGGAGTGGCCCTTCACACGTGAGAGGCCCTTATTCCCACGGTTACTAATACCACCCCTTCTGTGAACCAACACCACGCCGCACTGTCACCTCTGGCTGCTGGGACAAGTCAGTCAGTGTCTTAAAGCAACACAGGCATCCCTCAGAGCTCAGGAGACTGGAAGTCAGAAGTCACGGTGCCCACAGGGGTCCTCTGGAGGCTCCAGGGGGAGCCCACTTCCTGGTCTTCTCATGCCCTCCCCAGCGGCTCCATCTCCATCATCCCCTCCTCTCCCTGTCCTGCCCCTTCTCTATAAGGACCCTCGTGATGACACGGGGCCCACCTGATAATCCAGGGTCATCTGCACCTGATCCTGAGCCTCATCCCACACACAGGCCATACTCACGGGTCCCACAGGCCGAGGTGGTCAGCTCGGAGTCAGTATTCGGCCTTCTATGCGTGTGATCGGAAGTGGAAGCATAAATGAAGGTTTTGGGTTTCGTTTCTTAGGTTCGGGGACATTAGTGTCCATCTGTCTGCCCTCTCACTGGCGGGCAGGGCTGTTTTCTGGTCTGGGAGGCTGGCTGTCCGTGAGGCCCTCAGGCCACATGCTCGGAGCATGGCCATCAGCAGGGGCCAGGCCTGGGGCAGAGTCGGCCGCAGGGTCCGAGCCTTGTCTGCAGGAGGCCGCCCGGGTCTGTTAAAATGTCAGACGTCCCCTGTGATGACAGGAAAGGCTGAATTGGGACAGGTGGCCTTCCTGGTTTCCAAACCTCCCACAACATTCTCAGTCATTTTCACAATAGAAACGTGTGACTAACAACCTGAGTAGGTCGGGCTGGAGCCCATTCCTTTGGGGGTGAAGTCTCATTTCAGCTGGAAAACAGGGATGTCCTGCTGCCCCGAGGGGATCAGAGACCCCGCATCAAGATGTGCCCCTGAAAGGGAGACAGGGCTGAGATTTCGGGACCCAAAACAGATGAGAGGTCAGCAGCAACACTGCCTGCCAGGCACAGGCACACCATGGCCTCCCAGCAAGAGGCAGGGCAGCAGCAAAGCCAGGAGAAGGGAGCTGATTGACGGCCAGAGCCGCAAGGCTGGGCAGGAGGGCCTGGGGCCAGGCGGTGCATCCAATATAGAAAGGGCCTCCCCCTCCTCCTCCCGATCCTCCTCCTCCACCTCCTCCTGCTCCTCCAAGGGACCGAGGCTCAGAGAGCAGAGATGGTTCAGGTGCACACAGGCTTGGAGAGGGCAAGCTGTTTAGCTGAAATGAGAATTTATACTAGAAGACGCCTCCCAGCTCCATGGACCAGCTCACTCCATAAGGCTCCTGCCCCTGAGGGTCCGCCACCTCCCTCAGCACCCCTCCAATCCCACACCTAGGGAATTTCCTGGGAACCTGCCTTTTAAACCCTCTCCATCCTCTACCCTGCCTCTAGCCTCTGCAAAGGCCCAGGCACAAGTGCTGGGCATGGCTGGCGGGGCCTTTGCTTCCCTCAGTGCCCAGGGACAAGGATGTGCAGGGCTGGCAGAGGGACCCCAAGGTTAGCGTGGACGGGATCCATGGACGCTTCCTTCTTTCTGGCTGGAAGGCTGAGATGATAACAGAAAGGAAGCGGATGTTCTCTGAACTCCTCCTCAGAGGCAGCACGTGAGGCTAAACTTCACAAAGCACAGACACCTCCCTCCGGGAACTGCCTCTTCACAAGAAAGCTCCTCGCCGGGGCAAAAGAGGCCCGGCTTTCTCAGAAGTCTCCTGACAGCCAAGGGGTCGTAGCGGGAGACTTTAGAAAATGTTCGCTGCCCAGTCACAAATCCAGCAAGTGGAGGAGACAGGTGTTCCCTGGGTCCCCGCGACAGGGGTGTTGAAGCCTGTCATGGTGCAGGCGCCCTGGCCTGCGGACACGTAGCGCGGCTGGAGGAGGTGGGAGTGGCTGCCCTCTCTAATACACATCTGTCAGTTCAGCAGGCACAGCGCGGGGCTCAGTAAGAAGCAGCACAAAAGCTGCGTCTGCTCACGGGGACCCATTTTACTCACGTTGCAAACCAGTCCCTCCTATGGGGCTCTGCCCTAAGGGTGGGGATGGAGCCCTCTCTCCACTGTGGAGTCCCCCCTAGAGCCTCAGGACCGGCTGGCCTCAGAGGGCTGTCAGCAGGACACACCCCAGGAAGCCGATGTGTGATGTCCCATCCTTCCTGTATGGCCCCATGACGCTCCACCATCCCCAGGCACAGATTAGAGACCAAGACACAGACAGGGTGAGCAGCCTGCCCATGGCCACACACACTCAGGGTCACAGCCTGAGCTCTCAGCCATCACACTAGGCGGCATCCCACCCATGAGGGCAAAGAGGACCATAGATGACGGCCAGGCTTCCTGACAGTTTAGCCACTACTGTGAGAAGCATCTCTAATTCCATATCCACAAAGGCAGTCAAGACGCTAACAGCTGACAGGTGCCACGTGGCCTCCCCACAGGCACTGAGGCCTCAAGCACCTTCACTTGCAGGACCCCCACGGCCCCTCAGCAGACCTGCACCACAGATGAGCAAAGTGGCAGGGCCAGCACCATTGTCTGTGTGCTTGGGCCGCAGGCCCCTGAGCTCTGCTGGCCACTCCAGGGTCCCATCTCTAAAGGGACCAGAAAAATGAGGAAAAACAACTCCACACATTAAGAAATATACCCCATGGCTGGGCACAGTGGCTCACGCCTGGAATCCCAGCACTTTGGGAGGCCGAGGCAGGTGGACCACCTGAGGTCAGGAGTTTGAGACCAGCCTGGCCAACATGGCAAAACCCCGTCTCTACTTTAAAAAAAAAAAAAAAAAAAAAATTAGCCAGGCATGGTGGCCCACACCTGTAGTCCCAGATACTCAGGAGGCTGAGGCAGGAGAATCGCTTGAGCCCGGAAGATGGAGGTTGCAGGGCGCCAAGATCACGCCACTGCACTCCAGCCTGAGCAAGAGAGCCAGACTCCATCTCGGAAAAAAAAAAAAAAAAAAGAAAAAAGAAATATACCCCCAGTTAAAGAAATATCATACCCCCAGTTAAAGGCTGACCATAAACAATAAAAGTACGCAAAATAGGACATCCAGAGCTGAAAGCATCAACAGACAAAAAGCTACAGGGAAAGAGAATGCACCTGCAGGGCAGTGGGCACGAGCCACAAACCCGGCATTCCCAGAGAAGCACGACGGCCCCTTAGTGCGTGAAAAAGTTCACCCACACGGCGAACGCCACGTTCCCAGAGAAACACGACGGCCCCTTAGTGGATGAAAATGTTCGCCCGCACGGCAATGGGGACTCACAAAACAGAACTCTGAGATGATATTTTCCATCAACCAAATTAGCAAGGTTTTTTAAAAGACAGGATCCAGCCTGGCCGTTTAGGCCGCAGAGCTGTGTGTAAATGAACGTCGCCCATCAGAAGCGAGGCCCTCCCCTCTCCTGCAGGTCCCTGACCACAGCCCCCGCCACCGCCACTCAGCCCTGACTCTGGCTGGGGTGACACCCAAGATAAGAGCTGTGAGAAGACGAAGCCCTCGCCTGCGCCAGCGATAAGGGTGCACTGTTCCCTGTGACTGCTCACTCACAGCGCCGGGCCCTCCAGAGCCTGTGTCAGCGATAAGGGCACGCTGTTCCCTGTGACTGCTCGTTCACAGCGCCGGGCCCTCCAGAGCCTGCGTCAGCGATAAGGGCACGCTGTTCCCTGTGACTGCTCGTTCACAGCGCCGGGCCCTCCAGACTGTGGGCGTCTGAGGCTTACTCCGGGCCCTTCAGACTGTGGGTGTCCGAGGCTCATTGTAGTGTTTCCTTCCCCTCTCTCGGGCAGGCCCCTCTCTCTCGCACACAGAAGGTGCTCAAAAATGCACACAGGAAAAAGGAATCAAAGGCCGGGTGGACCAAGAACAGTGGCTGGGCTCTCCCCAAGCAGCTGGCGGGGGCCTCGCCACCCATCAGCCCACAGCCCTGGGCTCTGAGGTTCTCCACTAATGCCAGCCCCCAACCCTGCTGGCCTCTTCAGCCCCAACATGGAAGAGGTCACAGACACTGGCTCCATGGGGTCACCTGGCATCGGGGAAGGCAGAGCCACGGCAGACGATGTCCTGCCCCTGGATAACACCCTGCACTGGCAGCTGCAGGGCTGGGACTTCGCCACAGGCCCACGGAGTTCCTGGGACACTACCCCTGTCTCTCCCATGCCCCTCCCTGCCACAGGGAGAGGCCAGATGTCCCGCCCAGCTGCAGCGTCCGCCTGAATTGAGTGATTCCTCCCAAAACACAGTCTCCCGTTGTCTAAGTTGAAACATGGAAGGAAGGTCTCCTCTCGGTTCCCGAGGCCATAGGGTGTGTGGACTCGGGCCTGCCCAGGTGTGTCCAGACGAGGCCTCCGGAGCAGCCGAATCAGGCTCTTCCTGAGCCCTCATGCTCCAGGACCGGAGATGCCAGACGGCGTGAAGCCACCACCAAGATGGGCTGCCGGCCCAGGAGCTATGTCCAGCCTGGCTTTCCCATCAGCTCACGTCACCCCAAAACAGACAGTGCCTCTCCTGCCCGCAGGAGCAGCTGTGCTGGCAGGTTCTCTGCAGATAGAGGAGTCCGAGCTGCTGAAACTTGACCCTGTCTCACAATCTCTAAGCACAGATTCCAGAGAGGCCTAACTGCGGCAAATGTTGAAGCTGCTCAACGGAACGGTGGGGAAATACAAAAGCACGGACTTCAGACCAAAAATAAATGAGCAAACGAACAAACTGCTGGGGAGGTGGGTGCGAGCTCCGCCACCGTAACCAATCACACTCCCTCCTCCTACCGTTCCCATTGGCCTTCCTGCCTGTGGCTCTGGCCCAGTGTCTGTCCGCAGGGGTCCCTGCAGGGGTCAGCCCTGACCCCCAGTGTCCATGCACAGGCACTCCCCGCAGGGGTCAGCCCTTGACCCCCCACCAGTGCCCGGCCCCAGCACCAGCGTGTGCCCACTCGCAAACCCGCTGGCCTTCTGGAAGCCGGCGTGGTGAGAGCCAAACCGCCACCCAGCCTGGTGCTGGTGCCTGCCCTGCCCATCACAAGGCTCCTGTGGGAACGAGGGGCCCCACAGGGGATCAGCCCCGAGGTGGCGAGGTGACCCCATCTGCCACCATGAAATGCCAGAAAGTGCCAGAAAGATGCAGGGGCTTGAGAATAATTCCCCTTTCCATGGCTCCTGTGGAAGAAGCCAGAAAGGCCGTGCTGGGGCTTGCCTGTGCCGGAGGAGCTGCGGGGGGAAGGCGTGCTCCTGCAGGCACGGGGCACAGACACTTCCCCTGCAGCCTCCACATTTCATCTGACTCAGCGCATCCGTGATCAAAAGCTCCTCCTGACAGCCCTTCTGCAGAGGCCCAAACTCGCCATCTAAAACGTTACCGCCAGGGCCGGTAAGCACCGCTCCCTCACTCTCTGTGGCCCTGGGCAGCGCCAGGGGACAACACAGATCAGCTCCCTGCCTGGGCTGGCTGTCTCCTCACGTGACACGGGATCTGGCACAAAGATCCAGTGTGTGGTATGTGGCTTTTACACAATTGCCAGCGGCCGCTCACGGAACCCCTAGAGGAAGCAGCCACTCCCGCCCCGGGGTTAAGGAGGGGAAACTGAGGCAGCAAGGCTGGTGACGGCCACTGGCCGTGGAGCAGGGTCTGCACTCAGGCACCAGATGGCAGGGCTTCACTTGCCTGGCACTCCGCTGCCTTGGACAGGTCCTGGCCTATGACCGCCTGGTGCTGGGCTCTGGCCTGTGACCACCCAGTGCTGGCCCTGGCAAGGCTCCCAGGAGGCGGGTCTCAGCTGCCCAGTCATTCTGGGCAGGTGCCTGGGCCTTGAAAAGGGCCTTAGACCCCAAACTCCCAGGCCTGGGAGGCCTTGGATGAGAGAAGCACCCGAGCCCAGAGGCCACAGAACACCCCACAGTGCCCCAAACTGCTTTCAGGATGTTCATGGGCCACAGTATTTCAAAATGTACCAAATATCATCATCGTATAAGGGCGCCCAACATGCATTTTAGTTTCCCAGGATTCTGCCCCTGCCCTGCACAGCACCATACGAGGGAATATCTGTCTCAGGCCCTGTGCCGTCCACCACTGGCCAGCCGCTGAAATCTCGCTGTGGGGTTGGGCCTGGCCAGGCCTGTCGTCTTGTTCTCTGACAGGCACCCACTAACAGACAGCCTGGAGGGTGGCAGCTCTGACTGGCCGTGGCAGGCACTGGGGTGGCCCCTTCTCCGCATGGTCCAGTGCCCCATGCCGGGGGTGGGGTGAGGGCCGGGGGTGGGGTGAGGGCCAGACACAGCCCCAGCCAGCTTTGTCCCTGCCAGCCTCTGCACCTGACCCCTGAGCACTGGTGGGGAGCCAGTGCCGGCACAAAGGCCCAGTTGGCTGGCACACTCTCCTCTGCAGGCCTGGGGCTGAGAGAGGAAGAGACTTGCTGGAGGTTTCAGGTGTTGCCCCACTCCATCCCCCACAGCTGTGAGGTTCTTTGGGTCCCTGGGCTTCACCTGGAGAGTTCCAGGGTGGCCTCGGGTCTCCAACATACGCTCCACAGCCAGACCCAGGAGGGTCTCCTTCCTGAGCAGAAGCAGGCACCCCTCCCCCCACACAGTGAGCGGGGGTGGGGAGGGTGTTGTGGGGGCCCCTCTCTCTGAGCTGCCTGCATACTCCCTGCCCGACCCAGTGAGCGGGGGGGGGGGGGGGGGGGGGGGGGGGGGGGGGGGGGGGGAGGGTGTTGTGGGGGCCCCTCTCTCTGGGCTGCCTGCAGGCTGCAGCTTCTACCCCAGCCCAGCCCCTACTGTCTGTTCCGCCTACAGGGCGGTGGTGCTGTTGCTCATACCACAGGATCCCCTGGCACTCCCGGGGCCCAAAGAACCCAGACCCTAGCCTTTTCAACAATCCAGGTGAAGACAGAACAAGGCACTCTGAGGGAGGAAGACTTTGTGTGGATGCAGCATGACTATGTGAGAATCACACACCTGCGGGGGGCATGTGTGTGCACACACATGTGCACTTTTGTGTGTGTGTGCATGTACACAGGTGTGCCCCTGCACTTTGCGTGACTGGGAATGTGCACCTGTGTGCACAATTGTGCATGCCCGTGTATGCATGTGCCTTGAACTTTTAAATGGAGCAGCAGCAGGTGAAGTGGGACTCTCCCGGACTGGCCCCCAGTGTCTGGCGCCTGCACTCTGGAGCAGGGCAGTTCACTCCTTCTAGGTTTTCCTACAGAGGACTTCCCCCGCTCTGCTTTCATTTATAGGAAAACAGGAGTGCCCTGAAAAACAAGTTTTGCTGAAATTCAAAACTATCTTCCAAAGTCCTTGCATCTGAATCCTGAAGACTCCCCAGTGGGTGAGCCCAGAAACAAGACCACCTCCTACACGGGAGGGTCTCTCGTTGCCATGTGCCCTGGGGTGAGCCACACCCACGGAACCCAGGTCACTGAAGCCCAATCCCTGCAGGGCTTCAGAGGGAGTGGGAAGTGAGGCGCAGGGACCCTGCCTTGTACCCACACCACTGGGCTCTGTGCTGACCACCAGACAGGAGGAGGTCCTAGTGGTGAGCAGGGGCAGGACGTGCATCTTCTGGGGGCTGCAGGGAGGCAGGGGGAGAGCTTGATGCCATGGTGGAGTGTAGGAGAGGCTCAGAGACAAGAAGACTCATGAGACCAAGCTCCTGGCGTGGCCGTGGGCATCAGCAACTGCCCCGGTGACACAGTCCTCTTCCTCAGCCCCACTCTGACTCTGAAGCACTGACTACAAGCACCTCTTGGGGGTCACGGCTGTTTCGCACACACAAATCCACCAGAGGAGAGACTGCAGGTAAGACTGCGGCACCTCACACAGCTGGGTGGCAACCAAGCGGCCAAATGACCACTGAGCCCAGGTTCCTGATTACAGGGAAAGGCACAAACACCATTCAAGAACCTCAGCATCACAGAGACCAATCCTGACACAAAAAAGCAAAAGACTTTTCTAAGGATCAAGTGTAGCACAGAGACAAGGAAAGATGCATCATTCTTGGCCAGAAAAAAATGTGCAAATCAGCAAACTGGGCCTCAGGCCTTCAACTCTCAAGGGTGCTTTTTAAGTTTTGAGAACAACTGAAACCCTTGCCAGAGTCAGCATTTCAGACACATTAGCTCTTCTCCAATAACCCCTAAAGGGGGAGACTGTTTTCCCATTTCAGGGGGACTTGGTCCTGCAAGGACTGGAACCCGGTCTGCGGGTGGCCTGGAGCCTGAGTTCTCTCCGGGATGGGGGAGGGGTGTGTGGGCAGCACGCAGACCCCTCTCTGGGCCGGCTTCCGCTTCAGCCTCCTGGCCACCCGCCTTCCACATTCCATTAGACACCTCCAAGGGGCCTTCCTGCCCCAGAGTGCTTGAGGCTGGGGCAGGCCCGGGACGGAAGAGGAACGCACAGCCCATTTGGCCAACCGTAACTTTCCCTGCTGAGGCCTGCACGGACTTTACACCCCACTCTTAGATCTCAAGACTGCATCTCACCAAAGCTCGCGTAACAGTTTTTGTTTTTTCTATTCAAAGGCAAAAAACCATCACCTTTTACATCTCCTCCTTGACAACGTTTCATAAGCTCGGGCCCCAGCGTCTTTCCTTTCCTTTGTCCCTGTGTGATTTAAAACATCCCGCCCAGGGAGCCCTGGTCTGGGCCCTGTGGGCGCTGGCGGCCCGGCTCAGAGGGCAGCTCTGCGGCCTGATTAATGGCCCCGAGTGACCCTGGGCCGCGGTGGGGATGGAGCCGCGTGAGCTCACAGCCGCTCTCCGCCCGTGTTTCACCCCCTACAGTTCACACAGTAAATGAAGAATTGTCTACGACTTAACAAGCAGGTGTTTTCAATACATCTACTTATAAGGTAGCTACTTTTTTGAAAGGTCTATGCTACTATTTAACCTGGTGACTAAGTCGATTGGAAACAATGAAACAAATTATTACAAGAATCCAGACCACATCCCTCCCTCCCTCCCTCTCCCTTTCCTGCTTCCTCACCCGCTGTAGCAAGCAGGTGTGGAGTCCAGTCGGAGGCAGGCGCTGGCTGCGTGGACCCCCGGGTGGGATTCCACCCGCGACAAGGCACCCAGGCCCTTTGGGCGGGGCTCCCCTGGGGTCCGCGTCCCCGCCGCCTCCCCCGGGCCTCTGCTGGGCTGGCTGGAGGCTAGAGGTAGGAGGCCCCGGTTAGCAGCGTGGTGGGGAACTGGGTCCCGGGGTTGGAGGCAGGAAGGTCCCCACGGGCCCCGCGCACCGTTTGCCGCGCACGGGAAGCGGCGAGGCCGGCGGGGCAGCGGCTTCTGGGCATTGTTCTCGGACCGCGCGGCGCTCGGTTGGCATCAAAGGGGACCGCGCAACCCGACACCACGGCGGACGCGGGGACAGAGGCCTGAGGGCGGCGGGGACAGAGGCGCACAAGGCCCGGCCCGCGGCGAGGAGCCTCAACAGGTTGGAAACGCGGAGACGACGCCCCGCGCTCCGCCGCCTTCCGCCCGCGGTGAGTCCCGGGACCCGGCGCTGCGGGGAAGAGGCCGTGAGGGCGACACAGGCCGCGTCTCCCGAGACCCCGCGGCCCCGCCCCGAGCGCTCCCGGCACCGACGACCCCGCCGGCCGCGGAGGTTCGGTCCCCGCGCGGGGACTCCGGCCGCTCGCACCGCGCACCCCGCCCGGCCCGGACCCCGCGGGGAGAATGAATGGGCGGGACTCCGGCCACCCCGCCCCGCTCCGTCCGGCTCCGGCGCCTCCTGCGCGCGTGGGCAGGGCCGGGGCTGAACCCAGAGCGGCCGGGGCGGGGGTGAGGGAGCCGGGCGGGGACCCCAGCCAGGGCGGCGAGGCCGGCGGGCACCGGCGCGAACCTTCCCGTCCCGCCAGGGTCTTACCTGGCTCCGCGGAGGCCGCGCGGACCCCGAGAAGCAGGACCAGGGGCGCGAGCACGTCCAGGAGGCGCCGCCGCCGCGGCCACGGCCAGGGACACCTGCGCAGGACAGGCACGGGTCAGGGCCCCGCAGAACCCAGACGACCCCCGCAGAACCCAGCCGAGCCCCGCAGCCCCCGCCGCCCGTCCGCAGCCGCACCTTGGCGTCCCCCAACCCCTGCCCGCAGCCCCAGCCTCACCTCGGCGCCATGCTCTCCCCAGGACCGTCAGCGCCGCGGGATGCTGCCTCCTCCGCCGCGGTGCACCCGCTCGGACCGCCGCGCTCCAGCCGCCGCCGCTGGGAGGCCGGGCAGGGGGCGGGCAGGGGGCGGGCAGGGGGCGGGCAGGGGGCGGGCGCGGGGCGGGCGCGGGGCGGGGACGGGCAGGGGGCGGAGCGACGAGCAGGGCAAGGCCCGGGGAGGGTAGGGGGGGGCGGGCGCCGCAGCGGACCTGCGGCTGCGAGGACGGGGCGGACCGGGACCCGGGGGCGGCGGGGACGGGCGAGGACGGACAGGGACACGCCCCGCCCCGAGGGAACCGCCCGAGGCTGCGACCCAGCATAGGGCCCGGGGGCTGCCCCGCGAGGAAGCCCAGGTTTATGCGGAAGGTGAACGCCGCTGCCCGCCGGGCTACGACCCCAGCCCCTGAGTCCGGTGGGGCAGCGGGAAGGGGGGAGATTTGAATAAAGAGATTCACCGCGGGGGGGACGGAATGGAGGAGGAAGCCGGCACCTCCGGCCCGCAAGGCCCCTGCAGGGTCCTGCCCCCCCCCCGGCTGCACGGAGGGACGGACGCGAGACAGGAGGGGCGTGCGAGAGCCAGATCTGTCCCCAGGTCCCCCTGTTCCCAGGACGCGGCCCAGCAGAGCCTCTTCCTCCCCAGTTCCCAGGCTCCTCCTCCCTCCCAGGTGAAAACCCTGTTTCTATTTCTTCAGGGCCAGCATCCTGAGCCCCACCTGCAGGCCCTGGGCGCTTTCCTCCTGGCAGCTGTGCCCCCACCCGACCGGACCGCTCCCTGCAACCAGAGAGCCCTCACACCAGCAACACCCCCCCCAGCCTGCTCCCTCCTCGTGTGCACGAAACTCATGGCACTGGCTCGACGGCTTTCTCTGAAACCCTCTGATTCCGCCTGGCCCATCCACACTGTCCCTTCCCGGCCAGGGCTCATCTCCTATGCCTGGACCAAACAGCGTAGTCTCCAGTGTCCCTGCTCTCCCCACACGTGACCCCACCCATCCTCTGAAGCAGCCCCAGGAGGCGGCAGTGACTTCACACTTCTAGTGCCCGGCCCTCCCAGCCCTCCTCTCTGGGCTTGCTTGCCAGGGTCCTCCCAACCTGACTGCTGCCTCCCACCTCCTCTCCACCCCTGGAGCTCTCCAGCCGCAGCCGCGGGGCCTGCTTGGGATTCTCCTCTGCTGGCATCATCCCTGCCTGCCTCAGCCTTCCCAGGCCCAATCCTGCCCAATCTCACCTCTTCCCGCCCAGCCACCTGGCCGGGTCCCCACCAGCATCTGCCTTCAAACCTGGAGTCCTTCTCTGAGTGCTTGCGGTCCACTGTGAGGGAGGAAATCAATTTAAAGGATTATGACCCACATTTTTTAAAAATAAAAAGATTAAGGAGAACAGCATAGAGTAGAAGTGGTCATCGCACACTTCTGCAAAACTTTTGTTTCTCAGGTGGATGGAGGAGTGAGTCTGTGTGTGTGTATCAGGGTTTGGTGGTGTCTCTGCAGTGCAGTGGGTGTGTCTGTGTGTCTGCTGTGTGTGTGTCTGACTGTACCTTGTGTGCATGTGTCTGCGTGTCTCTCTGTGCTGTGTGTGTGCATGTGTGTGTTTCTGTAACTATGTACAGTGTGTGCATGTGTGTCAGCCTGTGTGCGTGTGAGTGTGTGTCAGGGGTGTTCATGTGTCCTGGGTCCTGGTGGCTTCTCCTCCCGAGGCTCCTGGTCTGTCTGGGCCCCGTCCATTAACCCTGCAGTGCAAGTCTCTTTCACCTCTTCCATCTCACCTGCCCTGGGGCACCACTTCCACCCAACCCAACCCATTCCTAAGTCTTCCGTCAGGGGAGGTGCGTGCTGCCAGGGGAAGCAGGTCTCTGCAGGTGTGGCCTGATGCACTGCCCTGGGGGCCTGTCTGCGGCTCCCAGGAGGGAGGGGCTGGGGCAGGGCGGGTGCCAGCCCACCTGTGGCCCGAGTTGGCCTACCTCTCTCCTGCCCCACTCCCCACCTTTGGGGACTTTGGGGGTGTGATCAGTAGGAGACACAGCTACTATGAAACACATGTGACTGCTTACCTGGTAGCTGTACGAACTCTTTTTGCTCATTTGTTTCACTTGGGGCCTTACCTTGGCCTCATGGCTATGTCCCCATAGGCTCTGCAGCATCCCCTCTTTCTATTAGAGTTGTATTGTTTCCTTTGTAGACACGCGTAATATGTGATAACCACAGAAAAATCAACAGAAAATGCAGAAACACACGTAGAAAATAAGACCAAAAGTCTCTCCATTCGCCTTACCTCCTCCCGGGCCCTTCTGCACAGACGCCCGCAGGTGCTCTGAGGGCAGCGCCCAGTGTCCACATGGAGCTCTGCTCAGCCCTGTTTGTCCCTCCACCAGGGTCCCGGAGGCTCTGTGCCCTCTGGTAGGGCCAGGCTCAAACCAGTGCCCCCAAAGAGACGGATGTGCCAGGTCCCTGGGGGGCCTTGGAGCACAGGTGTGGGGAGCAGGGGAGTGGCCATGGCTCATTGCAGGGACCAGGGGAGGGCTCATGGGCTGTGGAGGAATGGGCTGTGGGGTGCGCAGGAAGGAGAGAGCATCCAGGACCGAGGGCAGCTCCGGCAAAGGTCCTGGGGTGGAGCAGGTGGAGCAGGCTTAGGACTGTGTCCGGGTTCCAAGAAGCGGTAGCAGATTCCTCAAGTCTGGGGCCTGCACCACAGGTGTCTGTCTTGCTTCCTGGGCAGGTGGGGCCTGGGATGGGGTTGATGGGTTTGCAGGGAGAGGTGGTACAGACAGGGAAGGGGCTGCACTCAGGCTCAGAGGAGCTGCCCGGGCCGTGGTTACAACCCGCAGTGCGCAGGAGCCTAGGAATGGTTCAGCTTTTGTGAGAGGCTGCACTCCTCTTGACATAGAGCAGACCTGGCCTCAGCCCTGCCTCCACCTGCACCTGCCATGGCCCTTTGTGCTCCCTTCCCTGCCACAGCATCCACCCAATCACAGGGTGAGTTGTCTGAAGACACATAGCTCACACAGGACACAACCTCACTGTAAAAACTCCACATGTGACCAGTAAAGCTGGAGTCCCAACCCTGCCTCCTGCCAAACCGAACCCTTATCATCTTCTGTGGGTTTTCCTTCCAGGCTGTTTTACAAAATGCATTTTGTAGATATTTGTTACTCTAGAAATATTATGTTGCTTTGTGGAATTTTAAAAACAAAGCATACATGAGATAATATCCATGGTTTTGAAACTTGCTTTTAAAGCTCAATTTCTGTTCTAGCTCTTTCTATGCCAGGGTGAACACATTTATGTAAATGATTGAATGAAACTAGCTAAGTCTCCCTAAAATTAATGAGACTTGGCTTATTTGTCAATTCTTCCACCATTCATGAGACTTAGCTTATTTCCATTTCTTTGCTTAAAATAATATGCTGTCTTGAAAAGAGATAGAAACTGTGAGAAAGAACAAAATGAAAATGCTAAAAATGAAAACACAGTAAGAGATGAAAAATGGCTTTGAGAAGCTTGTCAGTAAACTTGACTTAGCCAAAGAAATCCATGAATTTGAAAATAGCTCTATAGAAATCATCCAAATGGAAAACCAAAGAGATAAGAGGAAAAACATAGAGCGTCTTTCCAAGGGATTACAAGACGATCTCAAGTAGTGTAACATATGTACAATTGGAATCACAGATGGTGAGGGGGTGGACAAGGAATATTTAAAGAAATAATGGTCAATAATTTTCCAAAATCAATGACAGACATCAAAGCACAGATTAAAGAAACTCAGAGAACATCCATCAGGAAAAACACCAAAAAAGTAAAACAAACAAAATAGAACAGAAACAAAAACAAGCACAGAAACCTGTGCATATTCAAGCTGCTGGGGAAAAAGACATGCAGAAACTCTCTAAAGGAACTGGGAGGAGAAGGGAGGGAGAGCGACACATGAGACGCGAGACAAACAAAGATAAGAAGCACAGCAGAACTATCTGCAGACACTATGCAAGGTGGATGACGATGGAGGGATGGCTTTCAAGTACTGAAAGGAAAAAAAGTGCTGATTCAGATTTTTTTTTTTTTTAGATGGAGTCTCGCTCTGTCGGCCGGGCTGGAGTGCAGTGGCACAATCTCTGCTCACTGCAAGCTCTGCCTCCTGGGTTCACGCCATTCTCATGCCTCAGCCTCCCGAGTAGCTGGGACTACAAGCACCTGCCACCACGCCCAGCTAATTTTTTGTATTTTTAGTAGAGATGGGGTTTCACCATGTTAGCCACGGCGGTCTCAATCTCCTGACCTCATAATCCGCCCGCCTCGGCCTCCCAAAGTGCTGGGATTACAGGCGTGAGCTGCCGCTCGTGGCCTGATTCAGAATTCTTTACTAGTGAAAATAACTTTTAAAAATTAAGGGGAGAAGGGGGAGGCCAAGAAGCAGGCATTGGCTATCCGAGCAGGGGCCTAGGATATCCTGTTTCTTCTGCAGTTTGCTGACCTAAGCCAATTCAAGGCACTTTGTCTTGGAATTGGACCACTGTATACATTATTTCCTTCAGACATGAAGAGTAATACAGTATAGAAATGGAAGAAATAATTAAAAATTTTAATTGCTGCAAATGACAACTATCTAAAGGCAAAATGGTAGTGTTGTATTGTGTTGATAACATGCTCCAAGGTAAAGCATGTGATGATAATTCACAGAGGATGGAAGAAATTGTTGGGAAAATACTGCTGTGGGGTCCTTACACTATATGTGAAGCAGTCTCATACTATCTGAAGGTAAACTCTGATTAATTTAAGACTTAACCCTAGGACAGTGAGTACAATTTTCTAAAAGAGGTATAAGTTATAGGACAAGAGGACATAAAATGGAATGATAAAGTAATGCTCAGTTAACCAAGAGAAGGCAGAAAAGCGAGCAAAAGAAGCAAAAAACATGTAACAAATAGAAAACACGTGACAAAATGGTAGCTTAAAATCCAATTGTATCAATAATCTATTAAATGTGGATGGTCTAGCCATACCAGTTAAAAGATAGATTGTCAGATTGGATTTTACTAATTTTATTTTATTTTTTATTTTTTTGAGACAGAGTCTCGCTGTCTCCCAGGCTGGAGTGCAGTGGCGCAATCTCGGCTCACGGCAAGCCCCGCCTCCCGGGTTCACACCATTCTCCTGCCTCACCCTCCTGAGTAGCTGGGACTACAGGTGCTCACCACCATGCCTGGCTGATATTTTTGTATTTCTAGTAGAGACAGGATTTCACTGTGTTAGCCAGGATGGTTTTGATCTCCTGACCTCGTGATCTGCCCGCCTCGGCCTCCCAAAGTGCTGGGATTACAGGTGTGAGCCACCATACCCGGCCTGTCATACTGGATTTTAAAAAGCAGGATTCAACTATATCGTGGCTACAAGAAATGCACTTTAAATCTAAAGGCATATATAGAGTTAAACATAATACACCATTCAAGCACCAGCCAAAAGAAAGGCAGAGTCGCTGCTTCATCTCCGACAAATAGATTTCAACATCTACGTGGATGTAGATGTAGATCTAGAAGGAGCATCCACATGGATGATGAGGGACTTTGCATCATAATGAGGGTCAGGGCTCCAAGAAGACATCACAATCATAAATGAGCATGTACCAAACAACAGGGCTTCAAACCCCATGAAGAAAAACCCATCGAACTGGAAAGAGAAATAGACAGATCCCCAGTTATGCTTTAAGACTTCATCTCTCTTCTCTCGGTAATTGTCAGACACATGGACAGAAAAATCAGTAAGGATGCAGAGGGCATGAGCAACACTATCCAGCACCTAGAGCTGATTGACGTTCATAGAACACACCACCCAGCAACAGCTTAGAACATTCTTCTCAAATGTGCATGGACGTCACCAAGATAGACCATATCCTGGGCCATAAGATATATCTTAACAAATTTTTAAAAATACAAATCCTACAAAGTATGCTTTTAGGGCATAACAGAGTTAAGCAAGAAGTAAAAAAATAGTTATCTGGAAAGTCCCAACATATTTTGAAATTTTAAACAACACATTTCTCAATAAATCGTATGACTCTTGGGAGACAATTAGAACTTTGTTTAGTTAATTGAAAATAACAGCATATCCAAATTTCTGGGGAAAAGCTAATGCAGCGCTTAATGGGAAATTTATAGCACTAAATGCAGAAAAGAAGGAGCACAAAGAAACGACCTGAGCCTCCAACTGAAGAAGCCAGGAAAAAAGCAAATTAAGCACAAAGTAAACAGAAGAAAGGAAATAATAAATATCAGAACTGAAATTAATGAAAAATAGGAAGCAGACCAAAACAGTAGAGAAAAATTATTGAAGCCAAAAGCTGCTGTTTTTTGTTTTGTTTTGTCTTCTGGAAATTCTGTCTGGACTGATTTTTTTTTTTTTTTTTGATGGAGTCTCACTCTGTTGCCCAGGCTGGAGTGCAATGGTGTGATCTCGGCTCACTGCAGCCTCCATCTCCTGGGTTCAAGTGATTCTCCTGCCTCAGCCTCCTGAGGAGCTGGGATTACAGGCATGAGCCACCACGCCCGGCTAATTTTTGTATTTTTAGTAGAGACGGGGTTTCACCATGTTGCCCAGGCTGGCCTGGAACTGCTGACCTCAAGTGATGCACCCACCTTGGCCTCCCAAAGTGCTGAGATTACAGGTGTGAACCACCGCGCCTGGCCCAGACTGATTTTTTTTAAAGGGTACTGACGTAAATTTCCAATATCAAGAATGAAAGAATAGAAGAAAGAAAGATCCTACAGATATTAAAAAGATGGGCCAGGCTCAGAGTCTCACGCCAGCAATACCAGAACTTTGGGAGGCCAAGGCGGGACGATTGTCTGAGCCCAGGAGTTCAAGGTTACAGAGAGCTATGATCACGCCACTGCACTCCAGCCAGGGTGACAGAGTGAGACCCTGTCTCTTAAAAAATAAAAAGGGTAATAAATGCTACTTATGAAAATAGAGAATTTATAAAATACCATTTGTGAACAATTTTAATTTTAAAAACTGAATAGCTCCATGTCTGTTGAAGAAATTAAACTCAATTAAAAGCCATTTAGGAGGAAAACCCCTAGCCCAGATGTCTTCACTGGTAAATATTATAAAATATTTATTGAAGGAATAATTGCAAATTACAGAAGCTCTTTTAGAACACAGAGGAGAAAGGGAAACTTCCCAATTCATTTCGTGAGGTCTCTATTACTCTGATACCAGACAGAGACACTGCAAGAAAAGAAAACTGCAGATCAATATCCTGCAAAAATCCTTGACAAAATGTTAGCAAAGAAAACCCAGTACTGCAGAGAAAGGATCGTCACAATCCTGACCAGCAGGTACCATCTCAGGGATGCAAGGTTGGTTTAACATTCAAAAGTCAGTCAATATAATTCACTCTATTAGTAGAATAACTGAAAAAAGTCAGGGTATCATCTCCCTACAAAAAATACACATCTACAGAAAAATAATATAGCAAAATTAAACGCCCATTCTTTAAAAAGTTCAGGAAGTTAGGAATAGAAGGGAATTTTCTCAGCCTGGTAAAGAGCATAATTTTATACTTAATATTGTAAAACGAAATCTTTCTCCCAAGGTAAGGAACAAAAGAAGGATGCTGCTTTCACCATTTCTATACAGTATTGCATGGGAGATCTTAGTTTAATTAGGCAAGAACAAGAAATAAAGGGGTACAGATTGGAAAAGAAGAAATAAAAAAGGACTAATCACACATGACATGATTGTCCGTAGGAAATCCTGAGGAAACTATACACAAACTTTTAGAATTAATAAGTGAGTTTAGCAAGGTTGCAGGACATAAGGGCAACACAGAACAACTGGCTGTGTTTCTATATACTAGCGATGAAAAATTAGAAATGAAACAAAAAGCAATGCTTACCACAGCAGGGAATATGAAGACTCGGAAGATTCTTGATCAGAAGTTTCAATGTTGTGAAGATGTCAGTTGTCCCTAAATTATGTATAAATACAACACAATTACAATCTACATGCTAGCAGCTTTTTGGTAACTATTAGCAAGCTGATTACAAACTCTGTATAAAAACACAAAGGAACAAGAATAGTCAAAACAAGGTTGAAAAAGGAAGAACGAGTTGGAGAATGCTACTCCCTGTCTTCAATATTTTATTATAAAGCTGCAGTCATCAAAATAGTGCAGTTTGCAAAAGGAAACAAATATAGACCAATACAACAGAATAGAGTCCAGAAATAGATTCGTGTGTATATGATCAATTGATTTTCAGCAAAGGTGCCTCCTCTTCTCTGGCCCCTCTCCCCCTCTCCCATCAAGTGGCAGCTGGGATATGGGAGAGCAAGATCCATACGGATGGGTGAAACAACCCTGGCCTACGGTTCCGTCTCTAGTTCAGCTCCAGAGGGGTCGGTGCAGCATGCATCAAGGAACACGCCCAGGAGCAGGTCACTGCACCCGGGCAACCGAAATCAAGGGTGCCCCCAGCAGATATTTCTAGTACCTGCAAAGACCTGCAAATTTAGGTGCAATGCACCCATCAGGGGTCACGTCCTGGGTAACATTCTGCCTTGATTAGATTTTCAGGGAAACATAGCTAGAAAGTTAAACCGGTATTAACTTGTCCATATTGATGAGAGAAGGTTATGTTAATCTTTTACTCATCTCCCAGAATCGGCTAAAAAGAACACAACGGACAACACCAGCTCTTGGAGGGGATAAGAACCGGGCAGAGCGTCCCCATGCTGCTGGTGGGAGCATAAATTGTACAGTCTCTTTGGAGAAGTGGCCTCTCTGATAAAGTGGAGCATGCATGCATCTGACGAGAAGTCCTCTCTTGGGAATGCGCCCCACCGCATGTGTTCTAAAAACACGTGTCCAGGAACCTTCACAGCAGCACCATTCATCACAGTCTGAACCAGAAATAGCCCAGTGTCCCTCAGCAGTCAAATGGAGATGGTGGTTGTTTAACACAATGTGGTGACCTTCGGCAATGAGAAGGAAGGTGTGACAGCAGGGCTGAGCCTCACAAATGTCACGGTTGCGTGGGAGGAGACAGACGCCTAAGTGCACACAGTCGATGATCCCATGCACACAAAACCCTTACTGTTTAGTGGTCAGAAACATTCAAAGTGGGCTGGGGGGCAGTGGCTCATGCCTGTAATCCCAGCACTTTGGGAGGCCGAGACAGGCGGATTACTTGAGTCCAGGAGTTCGAGACCAGCCTGGCCAACGTGGTGAAACCCCATCTCTACTTAAAATACAAACATTAGCCAGGTGTAGTGGCACGTGCCTGTAATCCCAGCTACTCGGGAGGCTGAGGCGGGAGAATCGCTTGAACCCGGGAGGCAGAGGTTGCAGTGAGCTGAGATCGGGCCACTGTACTCTAGCCTGGGCAACAGAGCAAGACCCTGTATCAAAACACACACACACACACACACACAACCCACCATTCAAAGTCATTCTTACAGATCATAGAAAAACTGATAAAATTTCATAAGAATAAACATTTGATACTTCTTGAGATCCTAGATGATGTGATCAGATAAGGAATGAATTTTCTGATTCGTCATACATCACACAGAGACTAGTCTCCCCTAGAAATACAGAGGCTCAGAATCCCATCACATTCAGAAATATAAAGATGGGTCAATATTAGGACATCAGCGACCACAAGTCACTGCTTTATCAGAACAGAAAGCCATGGGATGCATCAATAAATTCCAAGATGTTCGATAAAATTCAACACTTGATGATAAAAACTCTTTTGCTATGGGGCAAAGCATGCTTTCTTTTCTTCCTTTTCTTTTCTTTTTTGAGATAGGGTCTCACTGTCACCCAGGCTGGAGTGCGATGCTGTAATCATGGCTCACTGCAACCTTGAATTCCTGGGCCCAAGCAATCCTCTTGCCTCAGCCTCCTGAGTAGCTGGGACTACAGGCACGTGCCACCATGCCCAGCTAATTTTTGTATTTTTTGTAGAGATAGGGTTTCTCCATGCTGCCCAGGCTGGTCTTGAACTCCTGGGCTCGAGTGACCCGCCCACCTCAGCCTCCCAAAGTGCTGGGATTATAGGTGTGAGCCACCGTGCCTGGCCAGCATGCATTCTTAACTTCATAAAAGTCGTCTCCCAAATATTGAAAATAGATTGTGAAATATTTTGCATTCCTTTTAAAATCACCAAAAAGAAAATGATAAAATTTGATAAGAATAAACACTTGATACTTCTCGAGATCCTAGATGATGTGATCAGATAAGGAATGAGATGGAGAATAAGCATGCTGAGTTATTTGCAGATGACATCGTTGTCCCTCTAGAAATTCCAAGAGAAATCAGTCAGAACACTGCAAAGGTATCAGAATAAATAAAAGTTGGGGATGATGGGCATGGGCAAGGTGAACATCAAAACAAACCAATAGTTGTCTTATACATCAACAATAACTAATATAGTATGATAGAAAAAATGTCTTCACGATAGTCACGAAACATGAAATGCCCGCAGTGAGCCTTGAAAGGTGTGCAAACAACTTCATCAAAAGGATAAACTTCTACCAAGGGATTGGAAAGAGTCTCCGTAAACGTGAGCGCCCCTTCGTTCCGGCAGTGAAGCCCAAGGGTGAAGAGCAGAGCTTTCGATGTTAGAAACAGGATGGGACACCCAGTGGTCCCCAGGCCGGTCAGCTCAGGGCTCCATCTCGTCATCACCCTGCCTGTCCCCTGCTCTCCGCCTGCTCCCTGGATCACAGTCCCCACAAAGCTCTTGCACTTAACCCTTTCCTCAGGCTCGAGTCTCCAGGGAACCCACCCAGGACATCCTCTAAATTCATAGCTAGGGAGTTCACACCGAGGGGTGGTGAGGTGGGAGAGGCGCACTCAGCTTCTGCAGCCGTCCTGCCTGGCCCATGTCCACTTGCCAGCGAGGACCTTGGCAGATGCTTGCCCCTCTGTCCTCATGAGCTGGTCCTCATCTGAAAGATGGCAGTAATAACAGTGTTTGCCTCCTGAACCAGCTGGGGGGATCCAACATGACAATCCACTGAACCTCAGCAATCGGACAGGAGCCGAGGTGGAGAGAGTGTAGGCCGGGGTCTGATCCCATTTCAGACACTGGGTTCACAGAGAGGAGGCCATTTTCCCCAAGTCTGCATGGACACAAGGGAAGAACTGGGTTTGGAGGTAGACGGCCTAAGAGTGCCTGCTCAGCCCCCGACCCCACAGCCGGCTGACACCCAGGCTCAGCCCCCGGCCCCACAGCCGGCTGACACCCAGGCTCAGCCCCCGGCCCCACAGTCGACTAGGACCCAGGCTCCCCACACCCAGACCCCTGCACTGAGCCTTGCTACGCCCCATCAGCCCCTGCTCCCTGAGAGGTTACCTTGCTGGCTCCGGGCCTCCTCCTATCTTGGATGGGCCTGCTGTGTCCCTGCGGCTGCCACGCCAGCCCCGCTCTGTCCTCTAGTGTGGAGGCTGCCCTTGTCCTCTCCCCAACACCTCTCTGTGCACCTTTGGTTGTGGGATTTGATCCTTAGTTTGCATGTTCTAGAAAGGCGTGTGGCGGTCGTTTTCTTGCAGTTTTTTCTTGTTTGGCATTTTGTGCAGGCTGCCTGGAGTCTGCGTGACTCCAGGTATGATGTGGGGCATGTTTGATGGCAGGGTGTGCGTATAACTCAGCTCTGCTGTGTGCCCTCCTCAGTGGGGCATGCATGTCAAAAAGAGAGGCTTCGGGAGAGTTCCAGGAACACCACCACAGAGGGTCTCTACTTCAGGACCAGTCCTGTCACGCCCCCCATGTCCCCTGCACCACTTCTCAGATGACACCGGCAAAGCGTGACAAAGCGTGACCGACAGCGCTGCTCTCCCTCACTGTCTTTCTCCTCCAGTGAGAGCCCACTCTGGTGGCCCCGGCGCAGGAGGTGTCCACACCATGCACACCGTGCTGGCCGTGTTGAGGTCTGGCTGTCAGAGGCCGTGAACCCCGGGAAGGATGACGCGCTCAAGGCATGAGGAGCGGGCGGGGACCCACCGTGCCCCTGCGGGCCTGCTGCAGGCGGGCGGCCTCGTGCCGGGAGCAATGCCCTGGCGAGCATGCGAGTAAGGACTCAGCCATGGGGCCCAGGCACTGCACCTTTTTGCAACTTACTCTTGGCTCTGTGAGCCATATCCAGGGGATTTCACGGGCTTCTCTCCCCACACTGTGACTGGAAACCAATGCAGCTCCTTTTCCTGTTCCTCTAGGCAGGACAAAGCCCAGCTCACTGTGAGCGTCAGGGTGACCCAGCGGCCAGGCGGCCTCCCTCCCATGGCGGTGGCTCCTCCCCCATGGGCCCCATGACACCTCCTCTGCCCACAGGCCCAGCAGCCCCCACCTGGACGCAGGGGCTCAGCCTCGTCGGAGGTGGCTCAGACCAGGCCTCCAACTTCAGGGCCTCCAACCATTAAGGACTGGGGAGTCAGCACTTCTGGGAGCCATTTGTGGAGCAGCTGTGGGGGTGCCGCAGGCTTTGTAGCCTCAGCCGTAGGGAGTGGCGCCTGTGGCTCAGGCCTTCTCCGGAGACCCCCACTGAGTTTCCGCCCGGCTCAGAGCTCGAGGCCTGACTCCAGGACTCGCCGGGTTTGTGACTTCGGGAACATTCCTCAGCCTCTCTGTGACTCTGTTTCCTCATCTGTGAAAAGGGGAACGAAAGACTCTCTCATCCTGGGGCCCTGGAAAGGTCACGATTTACGAGACCGACTGTAGCAAGAGTCGTCACAGGTGTGGAGCAGCTAGAACTCCCGGCACTAAGTGTGGAAACTCAGGGAACTCCCAGCACCGACTGGAAACTCAGGGAAGGCCACTCACTTCCGCAGTAGGACAACCCTTCTGAAAAGCAGTTTTGCCACTTGCTAAAAAGTTAAACACACACCTGTCTCGTGATCCAGATATTCAGGTCCTCAGTCATCCACATCAAGACCTGAAGCCACATGTTCATAGCGGCCTTGTTTGTGAGGGCTGCAAACCGGAGGCAAAGCAAGCTCCTGTCAGGAGGTGAGTGTATCAGCCAGCCCGAAGCTCCTTTCCCACAGAGGGCACTCAGGAGTAGAACGCAGTGAACTCAGTGTGGGCCACAACACAGGCAAACAGCACAGAGCTTGTGCCAAGGAAAAGAAGCCAGACCAAAAGGTGTGAACTGCAGGATTGTGTTCACGTAAGATTCCAGCAAATGCAAACCAACCTATGTGACAAAGAATAGATCAATGGTTGCTTGGGGTCGGGACTGGGAGTGGCTGTGGAGGACAGGACAGAGGACACAAGGAACCCTGAGAAGTAGGTCTGTTCACTGCCTGTATGGTGGCAGTGGATTCATGGGTACACACAGATGTCAACTCATGTCAAATGGACACTGATGTGCAGCTTGTTGTATGCCAATTCTCTGTCAATAAACATGATTCATGACAGTTCAAGCACTAGTTAGTTCAGTCTGCACCCTTGGGTGGGGGTTTCCCTGGCCGGGTATGCATGGTACAGTAGTAGGTAGCCAGGTGATGTGGTTTGGCTGTGTCCCCACCCGAATCTCATCTTGAATTGTGGCTCCCATAATCCCCGCATGTTGTGGGAGGGACCCGGTGGGAGGTAATTGAACCATAAAGGCGTGTTTTTCCCGTTCATCCTCTGGGTCCCCGTCTCCACACGCCCTGCCCGTGCCACCAGGGACCACCTCCTTACCTGGGAGCCTGGCCTCAGACTCAGCTTGTGGACAGTGGTGTGTTTCAGATGGTTTTTATGTTATTCTGTAAACCACACAAACACATCACACACACACTTGTGGATGCGTGGTGTATCTTACGATAAGCAAAGTCAATAAAAAACCTTAAGACCAGGACTACAAATGTGGATGAATTTTTACGATGAAGTTGAGCTCTCTGGGGATGTTCTCAGTGAAGAGGCTCGTCCAGACCCAACTCCCCTGCTCTGCCTTCAGGTGCCGGTGAAGGGGACACATGGCGTTTCTGGCCCCTCAACTCGTGGGAGGAGACCTGGGGGTGCTGGGAGGGCCGGGGTGGGAAGAGCAAGGACTGTCACGTCCAGGACGCAGGTGAAGGGGCTGGGGGGCAAGCCTGGGAAGGCAGTGGTTGTGGGGGCCTCACGCTGCAGCCCCACCCACCCAGCCCCTTTCCTCTCCGTCCTGCCCTCCCCACGGTGGTCCCCCTCTTCCCTCTGAGCTCCTGTCCTGCCTCCCCCACATCTGCCTCCCCTTTTCCTGTTTCCTGTCTGGCTCTTCTCTCCACCTTCGCCTCCCTCAAGGGGTTTCTGTAAATGAAGGAAAAGGGAAAGATCCAGGGTGTTGCCCGGCCCCATGAAGGGAGGCAGAGGCCAGCGTGCCCTTTGCCCAGCCCTGCAGGACACCCGGCCTTGGGACATCCTCGCAGCCGACTCCTGCTGCCGTGGGCCGGAGGCTCTGGAAGTCTTCTGAGCTTGCCACTGGCTCTCCCTGCCCGCCTTAGAGCCACACAGAGCCCTCTGTGTGCTGCTGCAAGTCGGCGCAGAGATCCCCGGGCAGCAGCCTTCAGCCTTAACTCACTCAGGGCGCGGTAAAAAGGCAGCCGCCCCAACCAGCCGCCAGCCCGAAGTCACCTGCTGCGGGCTGTGGAATGAGTGGAGGGTACCTGGCCGGCCCACCCGGGGGACACAGGCGGGCAGGGTTTGGAAGGCCTGGGGGGCGGGCTGCAGGCAGAGCCCCTCTGTGTCCTCCCGCCTTGCTGTCTGGGATGTGGGCCAGGCCCCTGGTGCTGGTGAACAGAAGCACTGGGCCCCCACTGGCCAGACCCGGGGCAGGAACCAGCGGCCAAGTTCGTTACCTGTTGTGGTTTCGGTGAGGTGAGTGCTCAGCAGGAAGAGACGCAGGCAGTTCTTGGAGAATCCTGGTGTCAGGCCTGTCCCTTTCAGCGAAGCCCCTGGAGAAGGTGGGCGTCTCCCCAGCATGGCCAGGCAGGGACAGGGGTTGGGGGACGTCCAACCAAAATCCCAAAAAGGTGTTCCGTGAGACTTGATGTGATTATTCTAAAATGCATATGGAAGACTAAAAAAACAGAAATAGCTAGGACACTGCTGAAGAGGGAGGGAGATTTTTCCACCGCATGTTGGGATTGTTAAGAAATTATAGCAGTGGAAGTGATGTGAGATTTTTGCCTGGATAAACAGATGGGCACCAGGATTGGACAGAGAACTCAGGAACAAATTTTTGTGTGGGTGGAACCAATGGCTTTGCAGGTTGGTGGAAAGAGGGGAAACCTCTCAATCAGTAGAGCTAGAAAAAAATAGTTGTCCATATGGAAAAAGATGAAAGTAACTCCCAGTGGATTAAGGATTTAAATGTCAAAAACAAAACTGTAAATTCTAATTAGAAAATGTGGCCGGGCGCAGTGGCTCACACCTGTAATCCCAGCACTTTGGGAGGTCGAGGTGGGCGGATCACGAGGTCGGGAGATCGAGACCATCCTGGCTAACACGGTGAAACCCCATCTCTACAAAAAATACAAAAATTAGCTGGGCGTGTTGGCAGGTCCCTGTAGTCCCAGCTACTCGTGAGGCTGAGGCAAGAGTATCACTCGAACCTGGGAGGTGGATCTTGCAGTGGGTCAAAATTGCACCACTGCACTACAGCCTGGGTGACAGAGTGAGACTCAGTCTCAAAAAAAAGAGAAGAAAAAAATGGTAAGTGGCTCTCTTTTAGAGGGTGTGTTTGGAAAAGATTTCAAAAACACGACACACAAAGAAGCAGAGGGCATAGTCAGAATTGATACTCTGTGAAGACTTTAAAAAGGAGATGACTTACAAAGGCAAAGGCACGGTTTGTGGAACTCAACACAGGACGTACAGCACCCAGGGCTACTAACTCATTTATTAGAGTCCGAGAGCGTGCTCCAGCGGGGTGAGCCTACGGTAGTGGTCCAGTGGGGGTGAGCCTACAGGAGTGGTCATGCTCAGTGAAGGATTCACTTGTTTATTAGAGTCCGAGAGCGAGCTCCAGTGGGGTGAGCCTACAGGAGTGGTAGTGCTCAGTGGAGGACTCACTTGTTTATTAGGGTCGGAGAGCGAGCTCCAGCAGGATGAGCCTACAGGAGTGGTTCAGCAGGGCGAGGCTACAGGAGTGGCCATGCTCAGTGGAGGACTCATTTTTTTATTAGAGTCCGAGAGCGAGCTGCAGCAGAGTGAGCCTACAGGAGTCGTTGTGCTCAGTGGAGGACTCACTTGTTTATTAGTCTGAGAGAGAGCTGCAGTGGGGTGAGCCTACAGGAGTGGTCGTGTTCAGTGGAGGACTCACTTGTTTATTAGGGTCCGAGAGTGAGCTCCAGTGGGGTGAGCCTACAGGAGTGGCCATGCTCAGTGGAGGACTCAACCACTACAGCGATCGGCCGGGAGAAACCCAGGGGAGTCCATTCCCCCAACCTTGCCCTTCGCCTTGGCCCTGCCTTCCTGCTGGGGCCTCCCTGTGGATGAACCTGGGGACTGTGGGGAGTGCAGTTTATGGGTCTGAGGGCGGGGAGGAGTGGCTGCCCACTCCCCCATGTTCCCTAGTCTGAGGGGTTTCCTTCATGAGGGGCTCCTGGGCTTCAACACGGCCTTTGCTTCAACACGGCCTTTGCTCCCTACAACCTGTGAGGCCAGCAGGGCAGCTTACAGGGCTGGTTTCCATGCTCCAGTGTGGACCACGGCTTCCTCCCACCCCAAGCAAGCCTGCCTGTCCTGTCCTGGCCACCCTGGGAAGGGCTGCAGTGTCCAAAATAGCTTCAGAATTCCTTAGAGCCAGAGAATGCAGGGCCTCGGACAACAAAGACCTCTGGGGACAGGGCAGATGTCCCTGAGCCTGGATTCCTGCCTCTGACGTGACCTCCGACTTGGGATTCCCAAGACAAGGGTCAGTGTGGGATGATCCTTTTAAGGGAAGTGTCCCCCTTGGGGCCAGTGAAGTCACTCCTGTGGTGGGGAGTGCTGTGGTGTAGACCAGGCTCGCCCAGCAGTCCCTCCAGTGGAGGCTGAGAGGCCTTCCCTCTTCTCCCAGGACCAGGGACAGTGTCCAGTGGACATGGAGAGAGCAGGAGGGGCGGGAGTGGCTGCCAGCTCCTGGCAGGGACCACAGCCAGCCCCATCCCCATCTCCAGCCTGGGCCTGGGCTGCTTGCCCATCAGTTGGGTTCATGAGGGCTCAGAGCCCCTGAAGTTTTCAAACACATCCTGATTCCCAAGAGCCGTGATATGCTATGTGACCTCGTTCTCCCGGCACATGAGAGGCATTAAAGTTCACGTCTTTCATTTCCTTTCATGCTCAGTTTGTCTCTGGTGAGCAGGGGCTGATTTTTGCTGTAGAACCTTCCAGCACAGACAGGGAGCCCATACACATGGGCTTGGAGCCCCATGAGGCTGCCATCATATGCCAGTCAGGGTTGTTAGTGTTGAGGTGAGAACACACTTACGAACACACACATGAACACACACTCACATACTCCCACATTCACACACGCACACACAAACGAGACACCAAAGCATGGCTCGTTCTGCCCCCGCCCAGACACCATGTCAGGAAAGTCACGTCTCATTGCTGTGACGCTGTGACATCCACCAATGACCATGGAGGTGCCCTGAGTATTGAAGCTGGGTTAGGGTAAATGCTAGTGAGTAGGCGAATTTGCCCATGAATAATGAGGCTCGACTGTGTTTTACTTGAAGAAACACGTAGGAGCTAGAAGTAAATGGAACAGCATTCAGGAAAGCAACGCTGTTTTTCCTGAACTCACGCAACATCAGGGTCCCAGGGTCCCAGGGTCCCCGCACCCCGGCTGCCAGGCCTGGCAGTTCTGGGCTGAGCAGTGCGTCTCTGACGCGTCCCTGTGATGCGGCTTCTGCTGGTCTGGGTTCTACACTGAGATAACCTGCTCTCATCGAATGGGTGCCTCAGGTCAGGCTCTGCAGAGAGCCAGCTGGGGACCTGCCTTGTGTGTGAGAGCTGCATGGAAGCTCCTGGCACAGCCCCGTGGCAGGAAGGGAGCGATGCAGGAAGCCCAGGGCCGTCTCTGCAGGCTGCAGCTTCTTTCAGGACAGCCTCTTCCTGCAAGTTTCAAAGTCAGTTTCTGTGCACATGAAACCGGAGTCAATGAGGCTGAGTTCCAGCACAACCAAGCTGCCCCCGTGAGGCTGCCTGATACCCAGATGTGTGTGTTTAAAAGAGACATAAGGCAAGATTTGTCACGGGATGAATCATCTTCCGTGCTCCTAGGGGCAGCTAATTTTAAAGTAGCCAGGACTGTTTCAAGGTCATAGTGACCCTCGTGGGCTGTGTTATTGCAAAGTCAAACTGGAGAGAGCGTGAGAGCGTGTCTGGGACAGAGTGGATCTGTGGATGCTCCTGACTTTTTGCCCAGATGACGTCGATGTTTAGGCTTCCCTCCCGACGTTAGTGTCCACCTCAGCATCTTTCACCTGCAGAGCACTTAATGGAGATGCAACTTAGAAACAAGGAGGTTGAGGTTCCTTGAGGTTCCAGTAAAAGTGCTCCTGAGAGCAGCTCAGGTGTGTATGTCCCCAGCCCTGGCCGGCCGGACACAGCCGGTGGGACAGGAGCCCGGCAGGTATGGGCCAGCTCAGGTGACTGCCCAGCCGCTGCCTGCCTGGAAACTGTGTGGCCTCCCCCGTCTGCCTGGGCTGGCCAGGAGCTCACATGGAAAGGGATGCACCTGACCCTGCAGTGCCGGTTCCCAGGGCAGTTGGGCGACGCGCAGTGAGCTGCACCCTGGATTCCTCACATAGCTCAGGAGCCTCGGCGTGTGGCTCTGCAGAACCAGGGCCCCTGGAGCACACTTACCCGCAGTTTAAACTGCTCCTGCCGCCGGGGGGCTGGCCCTCTCCCACCCTGGGGTCGGCCGTCAGAGCCCTCCACAAGGAGGGAAGCAGGCACTGATGACATCTGGGGGAAAGATGGACTTTGGGGGTCGGCCCTTAGAGCCCTCCACAGGGAGGGAAGCAGGCACTGATGACATCTGGGGGAAAGATGCGGACATCTGGGGGAAATATCATGCAGAAAGTGGCATTCGTCTGCCTCGGAGTTGGCGTGGCTGGGTGGCGTGTTTCCCATGTCCCAGCCAGGGCAACTCAGCCCTCCCTCCGGCGAGGCACGCAGGCCTAGCACGCTGCCCGTGCGGCTCACGGAGAGGCAGCCACGTGTGGTAGATTCAGTCCACAGGCCTCTCGAGAGCCACGTCCACCAGCCCAGGACCCTCACTCGGCCTCAAGGCACTGCTAAAGGCCAAGGAGGGGTCAAGCCTGCTCTTCTGATCTAGACTGGCCTCCCCCGACCAGGGACACCTGCCTAAAAGCACCCCTCACCAACAGGGAGGGCCCTGCCTGCGAGCGGCATGAAGGCAGGGTCTCCCCTGTTCCTCCCACACGTCTTCCCCACCCAGGCTCCCGCACTCCCTTGGGCAGGGGTGCTGGGCTGGGTGGATCTGCCTAGCTTCTGCCCAGCTTCTGCCCTGCTCCACTCCCCGTCACTACCTCCCTCTCTAGCTCCTTCTGCATCTCCCCAACGCATCTTATCGCCACCCTCACCTCCACCTCCCTCCCTCGGCCTGTCTCTTTCTTCTTTGTCAAGCCATGACTGGCCTCAGATGAGGTTACAAACCTACTGGGGCTGGCAGGCCATGGAGACGGTCTATGACGCCAACCCCAGGTGCACACAGGGGAGCTGAGGTCCTGCCACCATGACTTGGCCATGGTCACAAAATCCCCGAAGGAATAGAGGGAATAGAGCAGAGGTCAGCTTCTGACCCCCGGAATGACTCCTGCGGCCGCCTCCTTGGCTCTGGCAGTGGAGAGAAGGGGCTCCAGAGTGGGTGGGAGGTTCTGGTGGAAGGCTTTGGTGAGAGAATGCAGATGGGGCCAGATGTGCGTCCTGCAGGAGCTGGAGCTGCTGGAGCTGGGTGGACGGGAAGCAGGCCTGCCCCAGCCACACAGGCCGACCTAGCGCACAGCTCCAGGGAGGCAGGGCTCCTCCAGGCCACTGAAGGGTGCCCTGGAAAATAAGGGGCACTTTCCCCTCCTTTATGGAGGCTTCCGTGCCTCAGAACATAAGTTTTCTTTTGTCATTACTGAGAAAGCTCACTTTGTTATGGGAAAAATGAAACCAGAGAATTTGTTCAACCAGGAGCCATGGGCGGATAAACAAAAACACACACCAGCCGGTTCTAGGCAGTGGGATGGCGCCGTGCCTCCCCGAGACCCCAGTCAGGGCGGCACACACACCTGCACCTGCTGTTCATCAACAGTGACAGGCATGTCCAGGCCGAGCACACCAAGGTCAGGGAGGGCCTCTGGACCCACTTTCTTCACCACGCGGCATTCCTGGCCTTCCGGTACTGACGTTGTAACTGCGTTTCTATTGGCACCACTTTTAACTGAGTTATAGAAAATCAGACACTTCTGCCTCAGGAGACAGATTTCCGACCACTATTTTTATTTTATTTTATTATTTCACCTAGAAATTTTGCCAGCTGGGTACGGTGGCTAACGTCTATAATCCCAGCATTTTGGGAGGCTAAGGAGGGGGGATCACTTGAGGCTGGGAGTTCGAGACCAACCTGACCAACATGGCGAAACCCCGTCTCTACTAAGAATACAAAAAATTTAGCTGGGCGTGGTGGCACGTGCCTGTAATCCCAGCTACTTGGGAGGCTGAGCTGGGAGAATCGCTTGAACCCGGGAGGCGGAGGTTGCAGTGAGCCGAGATCGCACCACTGCACTCCAGCCTGGGCGAAAGGGCAAGACTCCGCCTCAAAAATAAAAATAAATGTCCTCTTCAGCATGAATGTAGCTGTTTTGACGCTTGTAGCTTCGGTCATGCACAGGGCGCAGGCTCCACCGCATCTGACCACCCCCCGGCCCTGCCCCCAGGCTCTGCGAGGATGTGGTCATCACGGAAGAGGCCTCAGGTCACAGCACAGCCTGGCGCGGCCATGCCACCGCCGGGGCACTGAGTCCCATCCCGTGCCAGGGAGCCTCAATGGGCTGGCGGCTAGGAGATTCCCTCTCTTCTTAAAGCAAAGAGCCAGCTTGGCCGAGGTGCTCAGCCCTGGCTGCGGGGAGGAAAATCACCTGGGAGCAGAAAACCCGAGGAAGCTGAGCACCACCCGCAGGGCAGGCAGGTCCGGACCTTGGGCGGTGGGGCTGGCTTTGAGCAGGGGCAGGCCCCTGGGGGTGCCGCTGTGCAGCCGGGAAGAGGGTGTAAGGCCCAGAGAGTGTTTGCTGCTCTGCAGGCAGGTCCCAGTGTCTCACCCCAGAGGCCGTCGGGACCCGCGGATTCCCTCAGGGAGGGCGCCTGGCCTGGCTGTGGCACCGGAGGAAGTGCAGCCCCAGTAGGTGAAGGGACTGTGTCCACATCTGGAGCTTTGCTGCTGCCACGATCATCCTCAGATGACATGGCCCGACTCTGGGGCTCACAGTGCCCCTGTTTTCACAGCCATTTAATTCCTTAGGCCCAGTCCTGGAAGGACGGATGTGCAGCCTCTGGGCCCCAAGGGGAACTTGTGTCCTTTTCCACCGAGTGACCAGCCCAGTGCTTCAGCCGACCCCACCGCAGGGGCCGGGGGGAAGGGGCTCCCACGCTGTGCGGTGCCCAGTGGAGGGCCAAAGCCCCACACCTCTGCAAAGGGCAGATAAAGCCAGGATCAGCTTTAGCAGGGACAGGACTCCTGCAGCAGAGAGGAGTGGATGTGGCCCGTGGTCGGTGACCCCTCCTGGAGGAAGACTGTGACTGGCAACAGGCAGGTGCAATCACCAGATAATTGACCAACAGCTTCTCTACCCAGCGCTTTCTCCATGGGCAGCCCCTCCCTGAGCTCCCTTGCAGAGGCTCCTCCCCACCACCCAAGGGAGCCCCGCACAGCCCAGCCCGACAGCTGAGCCCAGCCATCCTCCTCTCCTGTCTCCTTTCCCATTCTGTGGACTTCCTGGGGTTGCTGTGACAAATGGCCACAGCCTTGGTGATTTTAAACAACGGAAATGCATGCTCACGGTCTGGAGGGCAGGAGTCTGAAACCAGCATCACTAGGTCAAGGGGTCCCTCTGAGGCCCCGGAGAAGGTCCTGCTGGCTTCTCTCGGCTCCCAGCGGCCGTGCACTCCTTGGCTTGTGGCCGCATCGCTCTGACCTTCGTGGACAGCCTCTTCATGGTGCTCTCTGCCTCCGTGGTCCATGGCTTCCTCCATGTCAAGTCTCCCTCTCGTGCGAACCTTGCGATGCCACCTGGGGCCCACCTGGATGACCCCAGTTGATCACCCCCATCCCGGGATCCTAACTCAATCCCATCCCCAAAGACACATTTGCTACATAAGGTCACATTCAAGCACCACAGGGATTGAGACCTGGCGTATTTGGGGACCATTTTCCAGCTGACCGTGCTGTTTACACCTGAGCTGAACCCGCAGGCTGCTCCCTGCCAGGCACTGGCCCCCTGCCCATCCCTGGCTGCAAGGGCAGAGGCTCCTGAGAGGCCTGTTTCTTTCTTCCTCCTCAGCCAGCGCCTGCCTTCACGGAGCTTTGCAGGTGTGTCTTCTGGTGGAGAAGACGCTGCCCCCTTATTCTTCGCCCCTTCTCTGAAAACCAAGAAAACCAAGAAAGGGCCGACTGGGATGGCAGCTGTCCACACAGATCCCGGGAACTTGAAGACACAGGCAGGTGCCCACCAAAGGCTCTGGGCTCCTTGTCGCGGTGCACTGGCATCCACTGCTTGGCAGCGATCAGCTCCTTGCTTTGTCTTCCTCAGTCTATGCGTGTGTGGCCGTGGTCGAACGGCCCATGCAGCCATGACACGGAACATCCATGTCCTGCCTTGGTGACAGCGTTGGGGGCAGCGGGCCAGGAGCCAGAGAGCAGGATCTGGGTCGTCTCCCTGCTCCAAGAACCGGATATGCTGAGAAGACACAGATGTGCCACCCAGGTCCTGGGGCAGGTGCTTTGTGGGGTGGGTTCCCTGAGACTGGAAAAGAAGTGTCTGGAAGTCACTGGACACTCAGCATTTGAACCAAACCCTGGGGCCACAGCAGCATGAGGGGGCAGCTGCACAGAGATAGCTTCAGCCTCGCTCCCCACTGGCCCCTAAGGGACCCACCCACCACCGTTCGGCCCGGACAGGACTCCGACCAGTTCCTCTCTGGGCGGACTTTGGCTGTCTCTGATTTCAGGGTGAAGCTCTCTGTACACAGTTGCTTCTTTCTGCTTTAGCCTTTCCCCATCTGCGTGCTGGGGTGAACACCAGGTGTCTCTCTGGCTAAGTGGCTCCTGGGCCTCTGCTGCTGGTTTTATGTGCTGGGCCTTGTTGGGCTCCTCTGGGTGCTTGGTCACTGCTCCTAGACAGCCCAGCACCTGCCCCTGCGGCTGCCTTGGCCGTGGCCCCCATGCCTGGCGCTTAGCGATCCCGCCTTGGCCGTGGCCCCCATGCCTGGCGCTCAGCGATCCCACCTTGGCTGTGGCCCGCATGCCTGGAGCTCAGCGATCCTGCCTTGGCCGTGGCCTCCATGCCTGGCACTCAGCGATCCTGTACCCACAGGAGCTGGGCTTTCCAGAGCCACTTCCGGAACAGCAGCTGGGTGGGCTTTGCCTCAGCAGTGGCCAGCTCAGGTAGCCAGACATGGGCCAGGCGACCTCGCGAGGGTGAACCAGACCTAGACGCTGGGCTTGGGAGGGGGCAGTGGTGAGCGGCACCCCTCTCTCCTCCCCTGGAGGCTGCTTCAGGCCAGGTCTCCAAGTGTCCGAGCGTCTTGCGTGAGCCGAGGTGGGCCGGGCAACACATCCCCTTCCCTTTCTGCTATCTGTGCAGGGCCAGTCTCTGTGGTTATTCCAGCCCATGCCTCCCTCTTCCCCAGCCCACTCCCAGTAAAGCGCCACACACAGGCCTTGCCTGCGGGGTGCTGGGAACCCTGCTGAGATGGCAGAGGTAGGTGCCCAAGAGGAACGGGAGCTGGACGGATGTGTCGGGGGAGAGTGGAGTGGGAGGGAGGTGGAAGCATCGGGCTTCAAGGAGTTTGGGGCCACAAAATCATGTTCCTGAAAACAGATAGAAGGGATCGGCTTGTCTTGGCCACTTTCATCCTTCTTTCTTGTTTCTCGGATTGCGGGGGCCTTGGTGTTTAGAGAGAGGAATGGACGCAGAGTGTCCTTGCTTCCCTGCCTGGATGCCGCCTCCACGGGAAGTGCGGGAGGTGAGCGTGTGTGCATCGACGGACGCTGGGTGCGAGGGGAGTGTGTGTGAGGTGAGCGTGTGTGCACGGACAGATGCTGGGTGCGAGGTGAGTGTGTGTGCACAGATGGATGCTGGGTGCAAGGTGAGTATGTGCATGGACGGACGCTAGGTGCGAGGGGAGTGTGTGCATGGACAGATGCTAGGTGCGAGGTGAGCGTGTGCACGGATGCTGGGTGCAAGGGGAGCGTGTGTGCACAGACGGACGCTGGGTGCGAGGGGACCGTGTGTGCATGGACGGAGGCTGGGTGCGAGGGGAGCGTGTGCACGGACACTGGGTGCGAGGTGAGTGTGCGCACGGACAGACGCTGGGTGCGAGGGGAGCGTGTGTGCACGGACGGACGCTGGGTGCGAGGTGAGTGTGTGCACGGACGGACGCTGGGTGCGAGGGGAGCGTGTGTGGACGGACGGACGCTGGGTGCGAGGGGAGCGTGTGTGCACGGACGGACACTGGGTGCGAAGTGAGCGTGTGTGCATGGACGGACGCTGGGTGTAAGGTGGGGGTAGATGACAGATAGATACAGATAAACACGGGAGAGGCTGGGTCACGGTGAGGCCGGAAATTATTCATCAGCAGGACCTTCTGTTCTGGGATGGGCACCATGGCGCTGACATTAACTGGCCAGAAGGCTGAATCAAGACAGAGGAAATGGAAGAGGAAGGGGTGTCTTCCCCGTGATAGCACTCACCACCTGTGCTGAGATTGGGACATTCGAGGCTCCGTTGATAAGTGGCTCTGGAGCCAGCTCACCCGGGCTCACTGGGGCTCAAACCCTGGCTTCCCATCCACCAGTGGGGTGTTGATGGCTGAGGCATTTGACCACCCCGTGCCTCAGTTTTCTCACCTCCCTTAGGGATCTGTCAGCATGAAGGTGGGGATGGGTGTCCAGGGCTGTGAATGTGGCTCCTGGGGGCGGGCCCAGCAGATGCCAGAATCAAGGCAGAGGTGAGGGGTTGGCTCAGGTCTTTTGGATCTGAGGGGCTCAGGGAGGTGCAATCAGGGAAATCAAGTCAGCCCCTGGACAGAGGAGTTCAGAGAAGGAGCAGGGACAGCACCCCGGATGGGGAGGGTGTGCACTGTGACCAGGGAGCAGCAGAGACAAAGGTGCAAACCAAGCCTGATACCCAGGGGGCTGGGGAGGAGGTTCTGAGGAGAGTGGGACGGCTTCCTGTGGCTGGCTCGGGGCCACCGTGGCCCTGATGGGAGCGGCTCTGGACAGTGATAAGAAAGAATCAGGCGGCTCGGGGCCACCTTGGCCCTGGTGAGAGCAGCTCTGGACAGTGATGAGAAAGAATCAGGCCTCCAGTTTAGGGACTCTGTTCCTGGTGATTCCTGGGCTAAAGGACTAATCGGGGAATCTCAGTATTTTCCCTGACACGTAAGTCACTGAGGAGGGCGGTGGCACGGTCACAGCAGTGCAATGTGCCTCCCTGTCACCTGAGAGGTCACCCAGGGCCTCACCTGCCTGCTTCTCCAAGGCCTCCCTCCCTGGCCAGCCCCAAAGGAAGGTGAGGCGCTGGGAGGGCAGGGGGAGAACTGCGGGGATGGGGAGGAGTTTGGGGTCAGGCCCTCCTAGAGCTGGCTTTGCGGGACCTCCAGGTCTCAGACCACAACTGCCTTGTCATGCAAAGAGAGGGCCCAGGAGGGAGCAGCCTGGCAGTGCCCTTGTCCCTGTGTATTGGGTGGAAGTGACAGAGAATTCTATGCTTGAAACCCGAGTTGCCCCAGGGCTGGGTGAGTGGACTGGAGACTTGGATTACTAGCCTGGGAGGGTCCATGTGGTTCTGTTTAAAGTTTCAGTAAGAGTCGGCTCCCCTCTTTGGTTTGTTTGTTTGTTAATGAAGATTGCTTCTTCCTTTCGAATCTTTAGAGGAAGAATCACAAAGAGCCTGGGGCTGGCTGGAATTTTCTCCTGTGCAGCCGTCCAGCGTCCTGTGGCAGCTAGCGGCATCTCAGTGTGCGAAGCCCTTTGTATACTTCCCTGGAATGTGGCTTTTATTTTGTAACAAAGCAAATGTTTTACTGCTGGTTTTCCTTTAACAAATAAATATTGGCCTCAACACATGTCAGAGAAAGTCGACAACAATATACCGAAGTGTCTGTGATTAATGAAGGAGAAAATGATCCTCCCCACTCTTCCCCTCCCAAAACATAGGTCCCAAGATGGGATTTTCAGCCGTGGACCCCTCCAGAGCCTGGGTGGGTTCTGTACTTTTGGGTGGTTGAGTTTTTTCTCTGGCCTGGGGAAGCCCCATCCTGGAGTCCTTTATCTGCTGTTTCCCACCTGTCAAGTGGGGTTGGAATCTGATAATGGGAGAAATGGCCCCTCTGCGCTCTAAGGAAGGGCTCTGCGTGGTGCTAGTACCTGCTTTCATATCTGTGTTTTTAAAAATACAAGGCCAACGTGTTGATTCTCCCAGGAGATTTATGGTATCAACCAACCCCTGGGCACTGTGGGGCTGGGGTAGCCCTTCCAAGTAGCCCCCATAAGAGCAGGGGCCTTATGGACCTTTATACACTGTATCCTTCCCTATTGGCTTATTTAGGGGAGGAAAACCTTTATCACTCCCCTCAGGTTCTGTTCCTGAGGTTTGCAAATTAAACTGACAAAAGGCAGATTTGCAGCAGAAAAGATAGCAGAAAATTAAATTTAAATTTGAATGTTATGTGCACGGAAGCTTCACAGACAAGAAGCAAAAACCCAAAGAAGGGATGAGACACAGGGACTTATATACCATTTTAACAAAGGGTGATAAATTGTGGAGAAGTCACTGGACAAAGGAAAAAGGGGGTTTGGGCTCCTAGGGGTGGTAGATTGTTGGCGGTGATTAAAAAATGCATGGGAGGTAAGTGTTGTTTGGTAGGGGCTTTTTCATAGTTAAGAGTCATTCTCCTCTGCCTGGTACTGGAGAGGGGAACACCTTTACCCAGAGAAATGTATGCCCTGCTTTTAGGCGAAAGAGGAGGGCAGAGAGCTCTTCCTGAATCTGTAGCTTCTGAATTGCCTTCAGCTCAAAATAATTCTTATGCAAAAGTGGCATATTTTGGGGTCATGTATTACAATCCCCTTCACCAAGGGCTGCTCCCAGAGGGGGTGCAGTTGAACAAGGGAGCCACCAACATGCTCAGCAGCCAGGTCCCCCAGGGTCTGGGTAGGGCCCCTGGCCTCCACCACCAAGACCTCCTAGGCTGACCAGTGTCATCCCTCAAAGCTGACACCCCATTGGTCAACACCAGTTAAACCGGCTTCACCGTCTAGAGGTTTTTTCAAGGAAAACATTTGCCTGAACAAGAACGCAGGATTGCACCACAGCCTTTGCTGAAGGCAGAAGTGGCTTCAGTTGGATCTCACATGCCCTCCCTCCGCTGCAGAACATGGTCGATTCCCCAGGGGCTGGTTTCCCGTTCTCATTCCACTGATGTCACAGGGGCTCTGAGTTTGATTCTTGCAACATCTGAGTTTGATGTTTTATGGCCACCATGGGTTCCCAGGGCAAAGCTCCCACAGAAACTTAGCCCAGGTTCAATTAATGGGGAATGCTTCCCGTCTCTCCAGCTGCTGTGGAAGCCCCCACCCAGGAGAGGACCAATCTTGCTGGGGAGCCAGGGCTCCCAACAGGGACCCCCAGAGACACAGGCAGGCAGGTAAGCCGGCACTCAGGGCCACATGGGCAGCTGGATGGTGTCCCTGGGCAGGGTCTGCTCATCCCTGTGGCTGGTGGGGGCTTGTCAGAGTCACAGGGGCTGAAGCTGGGGGAAGTGGCTCAGCAGTGGCTGGCCGGGCCTTCCAAAAGACCCCTGGCTGCCAAGAGGATGCAGCAACAGGGGACGAGCCACCTCCAGGCCACCTCCAGGCTATCATCTCTAGGGCTGTCCAGGCCATCTCTAAGCCATCATCTCCAGGCCACCTCCAGCTTTAAGCCTCCTTATTCGGGCTGAACTAGGCCAACCCGGCAACCTTCTAGGTAATGACCACATCCACGACGTCATCGTCACAGCCCATGCATTCGTTATAATCTTGTTCATAGTAATACCCATCATAATCGGAGGCTTTGGCAATTGACTAGTCCCCCTAATAATTGGCGCCCCCCACGTGGCATTTCCCCGCCATCTCCAGGCCATCTCTAGGCCATGATATCCAGGCCCTCTCCAGGCCACCTCCAGGCCATCATCTCCGGGCCACCTCCAGGCAGGATGCCCACTCATCTCTGTGCTTTACTCTTCTCTTCCTCTCCTGTCTCCGGAGTGGTCTGCAAGGACCTCTTCCCCACTGCCCCTTTCTCTGGTCTTCAGATATTTCATCTAAAAGCCCCAGAGAGGATTGCTTGGAGCATGGCTCATCAAGGCAGAGCCCTGGACTTGGGAATGGGTCCCCAGTGATTGGCAGAGATGGGGCACCCTCCTCCATCCCCCCCAGCCTGCAGTGCCTCTGCTCCTCCCCCCTCCATCCCCCAGCCTGCAGTGCCTCTGCTCCTCCCCCCCTCCATCCCCCAGCCTGCAGTGTCCCTGCTCCTCCCCCTCCTCCATCCCCCAGCCTGCAGTGTCCCTGCTCCTCCCCCACCTCCATCCCCCAGCCTGCAGTGTCCCTGCTCCTCCCCCTCCTCCATCCCCCAGCCTGCAGTGTCCCTGCTCCTCCCCCTCCTCCATCCCCCAGCCTGCAGTGTCCCTGCTCCTCCCCCTCCTCCATCCCCCAGCCTGCAGTGTCCCTGCTCCTCCCCCTCCTCCATCCCCCAGGCTGCAGTGTCCCTGCTCCTCCCCCTCCTCCATCCCCCAGCCTGCAGTGTCCCTGCTCCTCCCCCTCCTCCATCCCCCAGCCTGCAGTGTCCCTGCTCCTCCGCCTCCTCCATCCCCCAGCCTGCAGTGTCCCTCCTCCTCCCCCACCTCTGTGGTTGACCCTCAGCTCCCCTTCCACGAGGAAGATCGAGGGAGCCTCCGTGGTCCCCGCCATCCAGCATCCCCAAGTGTGTCCTCCTCTGTATGTGGACTCCCTGCTACGGCCGCTGGACTCAGGAAGACCCAGCCCCTCCCTCCCTCCCCACATCCTGCTCTGCACGGTGCTGGAGGACAGACACCCACTGTCCTGCCCTGCTCCTCTCGGCCCTTTGCTTGCACCCATGTCGTCAGTCAGATGCCCAGCCTCACCCACAGCCGAAGTCTGTCCAGCAAGTCACCCACCAGCCTCCCAGTCGCGGCCATCAGCCGACCTCTTTCTGTCTGTCCTTGGAATGTGCTTCTCCTGGCTCTCCCACCCCCCGCCTGACACCCCCACCCCCTGCCTGACACCCCACTGCCAATCTCCCATGCTCCTCATAGGGTCGGAGACCCCAGTGCCTGGCCCCTTCTGCCATTCACCTCATCACTCCCTGGGCCATCTTGCCCAGCCTCATGGCTTCCCAGAGATAGCACAGACTCCTCCCAGCCTTACATCCCCCTCCCAGCCTTACATCCCCATCCCCAAATCTGCTTCCTCCCAATGCCCATTTTCAGGCCAAGGAGGTTACTTAGTTCCCATCTGGAACAGAACATTTCAACAGACGCCCTCTCCCCTCCCCGCCCCCCACAGCCCCACAGGTTTCCTGTGCTCCCTGTTCAGGCACTGGAACCACCATGAACAAGTCCGCAGCTACTGAAAGGTCAGGCTCTGTGGAAGGGGAGAGAATGGCACAGCCCAGCAGGCTCTGCCCACACCCCCGTGCAGGGATCTAGAGGGGCCACAACAATGAGCCCAGCGTACAATTCCAGGATGTGTCTCTGTTCCTCCAGGCCAGGACAGTGTCATCAGGGAAGGGAAAACACCAGCCACTGCAGCAGCCCAGCTAGGGATGAGGAGGGGCAGGGGAGGAGGCAGGGGTGGGGAGGAGGCAGGGGAGGGGCAGGGGTGGGGGCAGCGCTGCAGGAGGGTGGTGTCCATGCGGGTGTCTGTTTCTGTTCCCTCCACCAGAGCTCCTGGTGTGGGCTATGCGGGTCCCTCTGGGCGGCATCCACCTCCAGGGCTTCCCTCTGCTCTGGGCAGTGCTTGGACATGGTGGAGGGGCAGGCCCTGCCCTTGAGCCAGTGGCAACATCCTCTTGGTCCCTCAAATTCCCCCTGGAGCTGCCTGATCCAGTCCCCCTTCCCCACGAGGGCTGATTGGACCCGAGGCACCAAGGAGCCTGGCTTCCACCCTGGGAGGGACTCTCTGCAGGAGGGGCCGGTGCCTGCACTGGGCTGATGGTCACCTGCATCCCAGGGGAGTCCAGCCCCCAGGCTCTGCAGCACCTGGCTGTGGCCCAGCTGCACCTCCACGGGTCCTGGGGGGCTTCTCTGGCTTTGCTCATGGAACAGTGTGGCAATCCCACCTTGAGCTCTCCCGTCATCAGGAGGGACCCCCGTGTGGAGGAGCTCACAGCCAAACCCAGCTCAATGGTTGTGCCCCAGGGCTGGTGTCAGTTGGGTGGGAGAAGTAAGCAGGGGTTTCTGAGGAGGCTGGCCCATCTCAGACCCTGCTGCTGATCCTGGCCTTCAGGCCAAGAGCTCCATGGCTGAGGGGCAGCTCCTATTTGTGACCACCCAGGGTTTCTGGGCTTTACTGTCAAGAGTCTGAGTTTGAAAAGGATGATGGCAGGGGGCTGGCAGGGTATCACCCCTGGTCTTAGGTGAGGTGGGTGATGGCATTTCTCAGCTGACCAGCTTGGGCGTGTGACCTCAGAGGTGTCCATGGGACAGGAGTGCCCATCTACCACATTCCCCATGGAACATGGCAGTGGCTCAAAGCAGCTCCAGAGATGACTGTTAGGTCGGCCCCTGGCCCTGCCCCAAACCTGGTGTGTGCTGGGGGCGAGTGATCTTACTTCTCTGTAAAATGGGGGTGTTTCACACCTCCTGAGGGTGTTAAGAGGATAAGGGGCACAGAAGCTTCTGCACCGTCAGTCCAAATGGGTATTAAGTATTCATGTGCTCCCTGATGTCCCCTGGCCTGCGGCAGGCAGTAGTGGGTGGGCCTCTCACTGGCAGTGAGTCTGGTGCATAGATTTTAGCGGTGGCTCACGCTCCCACGCTCTGGGTCCCACCTTTGCTGTGTGACTTGGGGCACCCCAGGCTCTGATGACACAGCCTAATGACACTCTTTGGCCAAAGGGGTGTCAGCAAACATGGCCCAGGCCCAGGCTTCAGAAGTGAGGCTGTGTGGCTGGACTTGTTCCCTGTGGTGCCTCTGCCACCACCATTAGACCATGCCCAGGCTAGTCTGATGGGGGATGGAGGTGTGTGTGCACTGGTGCTGAGTCACCCGCAGCCAACCCCAGTGTGCGAGCTCACCCAAACAAGTTCAAGACAAATACAAAGAAAAATACACCTAGGCATATCACAGTCAGATTGCTGAAAGCTAAAGATAAAGACAAAATTTTAAAAACGGGAAAAAAGGCAACTTCTTTCAAAGGAAAACAAAACTTACAGCTAACTTTCCCAAGGAGATGATGGAGGCTGGGAGACAATGGAATGAGACCGTTACAAAGTTTAGAGAGAAAATGCAACTGTCTCCTGGTATCCAGAGTGGATTGGTCCCAGGACCTCCCGGAGATGCCAAAATCTGCAGATGCTCAAGTCCGTGCTGTAAAATGGTGCAGTGTTTGCATACCACCTCCACACACCCTCCCATATGCTTCAGATCATCTCTGTGTTACTTACAATACCTAATGTGCTGTAAATGCTATGTAAAGAGTCGGTATACTGTGTTATTCAGGGAATAATAACAAGAAAAAGTCTGCATATGGTCAGTACAGATACAATTTTTGTTTCCAATATTTTTAATTAGTGATTGGTTGAACCCACGAATACAGAGGGCCAGCTGTAAGTTCCAACCAAGGGTATTTTGAGCATTAAATTAATTTATTTAAATTTGTATTTTGAGATCATTTTAGACCTTCTACACAAGAAGCGTTATAAAAATAGTCCAAGAGTCCACATATTCACTGAGCTTCCCCAATGTTAATGTATTACATAACCATGGTACAGTTATCAAAACTAAAAAATTGTTTTTGGTACGCTACTATCAAAGAACCAACAGGCTCTAGCAGCATTTCACCCGTTCTTCACTAACGTTCTCGCTCTGTTCCAGGATCCCATCATGCTTCTCCTGTCAAATCTCCTTCGTCTCCTCACATCTGGGACCCTTTCTCAGTGCGTCCTGGCCTTTCATGACCTGCACACTCTTGAAGAGGATTGCCAGCAATGTCGGAGAGTGACCCACGGTGGGGGTTTGTCTGAGGCTTACTCACAATTGCCGTGGGTTATGGACTTGTGGAGAGAATACCACGTACGCGAGTGCCCTTTCACAACATCACGTCAGGTTGCAGGGTATTGTCCTGACTTACCACTGTGAAGTCACCTTTGATCACTTGGGCAAGGTGAACTCTGTGCATTTCTCCAATATAAAGTTATTATTTTCCCCTTTTCTTGCTCAATTCATGGAAATTGAGTCACTAAATTCAGTCCACACTCAAGGGGAGTGACATTAAGCTCCGCCTCCTAGAAACAGGGAGATAAATGAGGGTGAGGACGCATGCTACAGCCACTGCAATAACTGCTATGTTGAGTTATGTAAATATCCTGTTTTTCCTTAAAATTCTGTCCACTAATTTTAGCATTTATCAGTGGTGACAGCAGCAATTACTACTGTAATGTCATAACAATGATTTTCTATTTCCCTTATTCCTTTTACATTTATCCATTGGAATTTTTTTGTAGTTAAGAGTTGCCCCTTCTTATGAATTTACATATTCAATCATTAATCAAATCAACGTGGACTCCTGTATATTCATTTTTCCTTTGGGCTTTAAGTCAATAATATTGTAATTTATGTCATTGCTCAGTAACCAACTATCTTATATCCAGGAAAAATATCCTGTAAAAATGAAGTCAAAATACAAGCATTTCCAGACACAGGACAATAGAAAGTGTTTGCTTCCAACCACTGGAAGGGATCCCCAGGGGGCTGCTCTGATGAGGGGTGGCCGTGGCCCACAGAACACAGAACAGAGACGGGGGTGTGGAGGCCTTGGGGGGTAGGGACCACCAGAGTCACAGGACATCAGCGTCACATGACAGGCTTCACGGGTTTAGAAGCAGTGGGTTAACACTCACGGCCGCCACAGCAGAAGGCGTAGAAGGGAGATGCATTCATCTGCAGCTGCGTAGAAATCACCGTGAGTTTAGTGGCCTGAGAACGCAGACCTGCACTCATAGACGGTTTCTGGTGTCAGAAGTCGGGGGGCTCCACTGGATTTGCTGCCGAGAGTCTCTCGGCCAGAGTCCAGGCGTCGGCCGGCTGGGCTCTGAGCGGGAGGCCTGGGAGAGGACCCGCTTCTGAGCCCATTATTGTTGTCGGCAGAATTCAGGTTTTTGCAATTGTGAGCCCAGGGCCCCCTCTCCCTCCTGGCTGTCAGCTGGGGCTTCTGCTCCTGAAGGCCCCACATTGCCCATCATCCCCTTCTCCATCTCCCCTTCTTCTCCAAGCCAGTGAATCGCTCCAGCACGGGCCAGGGAACGTTCTCTGCCCTCGAAGGCTCACGTGCTCAGACTGGGCCCGTCCAGATGATCTCCGTATCATGAGCCAGTGAATCACTCCAGCACGGGCCAGGGAACATTCTCTGCCCTCGAAGGTTCACGTGCTCAGGCTGGGCCCGTCCAGATGATGTCATAAGACTGCAACCCTCATTAAAAGTCTCTTTTCGATTGTGTAATATGTAACATAACATATTCACGGGGTCTAGGGATTTGAACAAGCACATCTTTGGGGGAGGGGTCATTCTATCTATCACAAGGAATCATGGAATTAAAGAGTTCAAAGGTCCTGGCGTTGTCTGGGGAGAGGTAAAAAACTAACTTCCATTAGATTCTTAAAAATCAAAGATGCGTATTGTAATTTCTGAAGTCACCGCTAATAGAACACTAAAAGAATCTGTAGCAAACAAGCGAATAGAAGGAGAGTATAAAATAATAGAAAGATAGGTAATAAAACAAAAAAGAAGATAATGAAGGAGAAGACAAGGAACTTGGAACAGGAAGGGAAGCCCACCTGCAGGATGGCAGTGGAAACCCCACATATTCGAGGTTACATCAATGGCAAGTGAGCAAACACTCAAACATTGTCAGACTTGGTTTAGAAAAGGCAGCAAAATCCAGTAATATTCTGCTTATGGGGGATACATCAAAAAACACACAGAAAAATGGCAAGTAAAGGAATGCAAAAATACATCATTTAAACACTAAGCAGAAGAAAGCCGCTACAGTTGCCGTGATGTCAAAGCAGCTGAGAAACCACAGAGGTGACTGTGGCTCAGCAGCAGAGGCTTTTCTTATTTTTTTATTTATTTTGAGACGGAGTCTCGCTCTGTTGCCCAGGCTGGAGTGCAGTGAGGCAATCTCGGCTCACTGCAACCTCCGCCCCCTGGGTTCAAGTGATTCTACTGCCTCAGCCTCCCAAGTAGCTGGGATTAGAGGTGCCCGCCACCACGCCCAGCTAATTTTTGTATTTTTTAGTAGAGACGCGGTTTCGCCATGTTGGTCAGGCTGGCCTCGAACTCCTGACCTCAGGTGATCCGCCCGCCTCGGCCTCCCTAAGTGCTGGGATTACAGGCGTGAGGCACCACGCCCGGCCGGGAGGGCCTTTCGATAAGCGGTTCCGTGTGGGCGGCTTTTCAACAAGCCGCGCTGCAGGGATGGGGTCTCTAATCGGAGGAAATGAATCCCGATCTCACCTCCCACCATTCTAAAGTATCAGTTCCATATGGATTATTGCTCTCAAGATAAAATAATAGAGATTTTAGAATGTGAAATAAGGAAATATATAATCATGATATCTTACACAGACCAGAAGAGTGTATCACAAGGACTACATGAAGTTTAAGGACTTCTGTTATCAAAAGACACTGTGAAGACTGAAAAATTAAGCCACACAGTGAGAGGCGCTACAGTACGTGTCATTTCTTAGGATTCACGGAGGACTTGTGTTGAGAATGTGTGAAGAACTCTGACAAATCAATGAGAATAAAGCGCCCGCCTGGCAGAGGCAGGGACAGACCGAGGTGCGTCGCGATGCGGGTGTCTGGTGAGCACGTGGGCGGGACCCAACCTCACCCATCGTCCGGGAGGTGCAGACTAAACCCCGAGATGCCGTCCTACCCCAGAGAGGCCAACATTTCAAAGATCGACAGTTCCAGGCGGTGGGCAGAGTGCCACGGCCGGTGTGGAAAACGGTGGCCGGCATCCACTCCAGCCTAACGTTTCGTACCTGGGACCCGGCAGTCCCAGGCCTCAGTCTGTGTTCTGGGTGGGAAGCACCTACTCATGTTCACCCAAAGACATGAGATTGTTTATAGCAGCATTATTCCCAATACCCCTAAACTGGAAAGAACTCAGATGACCACTGGCAGTGGGGTGGGGGTGGAACAGCTACATAATAGAACACGGGGCGGCGATGAAACCAGCTCCTGCAATGTGCAGCCACATGGCTGCATCTCACAACTGGGAAGCACCTGTCGGGAGGCGCTGTCCCTCCCAGCCTCCTGCAAGCACAAGGTGGGCACCTGGGAGGAAGGGTGTCCTTTGTGCTGTGGCTCACTACAGCCCTTCTCCCAGGGGCCCCAGGCATAAGGCTCCATCCCCATGGTGCCTGGACGTCCCAGCCGACTCAGGGTCCTTCCCTCACTTCCTCCACCTCCAAACCGTCCTCCCACTCTGTGTCCCATGGGCTGCCCGGCAGGAGAGCTGCAGGGTGGCCTGCGAGGGACTGAGGACACACACCATCCTCCCTGTGCAGAATAAGGACAGAGTCTCCCTCTTCTCTTCTCTTTAAAGTCTTTCTCTGTCCTTTTCAAATGTACGTAAATCTGTTTTCTAGCTAAGGAAGCCTCTGCCCAGGCTCACAACTCAGGAACGTTTCCTTGGGAGGTTAGCGCCTCAGAGCAGCGGGCCTCACTCGCCAAACTGCAAACCCCCCGGAAGGCACAGGTGCGCAGTGTTCACTCAGCTGTAAGGAGTGAGGTTTCTGTCTCTGCGATGCCTTCAGTGGGCTGCCCCAGCCGCACCTCGCATTCTGGCTTTAACGCTTACTCAGTAATAGAATTGCTTTTTCTCTTCCACCTTTCTGAGGAGGTTTTCTGGGTTGGAAAATACGTTGCGTTAGATTCTATTTCCCTAGCAGATCCCTGCCAGGAGATGACAGCTGGGAGGACAGCGGGCTCGAGGGCCTCTCCTGGGCCCCAGGAGCCGCTCGCTCCAGCCTGGGTACTGCGTCCATCCTAGCTGCATGTGGGCCACCCGGTGCTAAACTCCCCTCCACTCCCAGGTTTGTGTCTCCCTCAGCCAGAGTCCGAAACCCCCTGGGGAGGAGCATCTGCCTTGTCAGAGCCCGTTCAGGTTTGTGTCTCCCTCAGCCAGGGTCCGACCTGCCCTGGGGAGGAGCATCTGCCTTGTCAGAGCCAGTTGCCATGTGCACTGCGTTTGCTCCCAGTGGTCAAGGCCACACCAAGTGTCAGGAGTTCCCAGGCCCCGCAGCAGATGAACCTCTTTCCCTCGCTGCCGCACACATTCTGCAAGACAAGACCTCACTGAGTCCCCTCTGAACCCACTGGGCTCAAAAGCCACGTCCAGGGGCTGATCACGGGATCCCAGGGACAAGGACTTCACCCTGTGCCTTGTAACTGAGGACACAAACTTTTCTTTCTCTCTCCAAATGCTCTTTGCACAGTGCATGGCAGGCCAGCAATGTGGCCTGGGTTAGCTCTGCCCCGTGTGGGATGGACAGGCCAGGCACAGCCTCCAGGATGCCTGGTCTCCCTTCTGGAGCTCCAGGTGACACCCAGCCTCGTCTCCTCAGCCACGCTGGCCATGCCTGGACATGCATCAGAACTTCCCCATCAGGGACCCCCAGGAGTACCTTCCCCAGGGGTCCCCTTATTTCCCTAGCCTTTGTGCAGTCGTCAGGGACTGTACATGATGGTTATGGAGGAGTGTTTCACCAGGCAGAGGCAGAGAGGAGAGGAATCTGCAGAGACAGAAGGGGCCACCCCACAGCCCAGCCTTGGCAGCCAGCAGTGGGAGAGGGGCTCACGTGTACTTATATCTGGAATAAGTGGCTGGGGCCGGATGCCCATGGGCTGGGCGTGGAGGGAACTGGTGCAGAGGTCGGGGAAAGGCTGGCGTGGGACGCACAGCACTGCACTGGCTGGAAGTGGCCCCCAGAGGCCAGGCTGGTTGCTGGTCTCCAGAGCCAGGAGGACCAGGCCTGGGAGCCCCACCCCACGTCCAGTTGCAGCGAGGGCTGCATCCCTCCCCCGCCAGCTGGGCCTGAGTCACCTCTGCGGCTGCTCTCTTCCCAGGCCCCACTGACCCTCCAGAGCCTGGAGGGCCGCCAACTGCATCCAACCTCCCTTCTGCAACCTCCAGCTCCTCTCCCCAGCACCTTCTGCTCTCTCTCACCCCACAGGTCTGAGTCTGAACCCCAAGGACCCGTGAGGTGGCCGGGAGAACGGGGCCAGGTGGAGGGGGTCGGACTCTCACTCCTCTGTTTAATTCTGTGTGAACTTCCCACAATGGGCTGGAAACGCATCTGAGCCCATGCTGACTTCTGGTCAGCCCTCGGCCTGAGGGTCGTTTGCTGCCAGAAGGAGGTTGTGCCACGGCCAACCCCGCCAGGCTGTCCCCCTCACCAGGCGACCCAGTAGGAGCACCTCCCTGGCAGCAGCTCACGCACCACCTCTCATACATGCCAATACTGCAACCTCGCATCTCAGAGGGGCCGAGTGCACACCACCACCCGCCCCGCTGCTGACCCGGAGGCCCCAGGAGTGGCCCAGACAGAGAGGACGCGAGCCGAGTCCTGTGTAGCCTCCTTGCCCCAGAGACTCTTCCTTCAGTGATTCTTTGTTGTTGTTGTTGTTGTTTTTGTTTTGTTTTTCTTGAGACGGAGTCTTGCTCTTGTCACCCAGGCTGGAGTGCAATGGCACGATCTCGGCTCACTGCAACCTCTGCCTCCTGGGTTCAAGTGATTCTCCTGCCTCAGCCTCCCAAGTAGCTGGGACTACAGGTGCCCGCCACCACACACGGCTAATTTTTGTATTTTTTTTTAGTAGAAATGGGGTTTTGCCATGTTGGCTGGTCTCGAACTCCTGACCTCGTGATCCACCGGCCTTGGCCTTCCAAAGTGCTGGGATTACAGGTGTGAGCCACTGCACCTGGCCCCTTCAGTTTTTCTTCTATAGCCAAGCCGCTGGTGCCAGGAAAACCAAGGCGCCTGGAACCCTGATTTCTGACGTGAGGGATAAAACTCCTGATGTCATAGAAGACACAGGCTCATGGGTGCCAACACCGCCTGGTTTACAGAGGAATGCAGTGAGGAATGCGGTGAGGAATGTGGTGAGGAATGTCACGTTCCCACACCTCCCTGGGCTTTGAACTCAGAATCTGTGAAAATCCCCCAAAGGCCATTCGAGATAAAAGGAACTGAAAAAGCCACCCGCTCCCAGTCCCTATCCCATCAAAGCACAGATGGGAATTAGATTCAAGATTCAAGGCCAGCAGATGGTGGGAGGTCCCCCTCCCTCCACCCGCACTCGGAGGCACTTTGTGGGTTAGTGACAACAGGCTGGTCCCACTGTAGCCCCTGACGGCCACACCTGGAGTCAGACGCACGAGTCAGAGTTGCCTTCCGCTCCTGCCATCAGCCCTTCAGGGCCCCTTTTGGAGCAATCCAGCCTCTCCCGGAGAAGCTCCGCGTCTCCTCTGGGTGAACGCCTCCGTGGATGAATTCCGGGTTTCTCTCCTCTCAGGGATCCCCGCCCTGGGGTCTCTCCAGTCTCCTCTGCCGCTCAAACAGGGTTTCTCCTGGGGAGTGAGGGCTGGGCCCACGCCTTGCCTCTTCCCCTCCCAAGGCCTGGTGCAAACCGTGTGCTCCTCCAGGACTGGGAACCCAGAAATCCTTTTGGTGCGGCCGGCTCTGGCAGACCAAGGTTTGGCCGCTCACTATGGCCCGGTGACGCTGGCTTGGCCGTTCACTATAGCCCAGTGACGCTGGCTTGGCCGCTCACTATGGCCCGGTGACGCTGGTGACGCTGCGCCTGTCAGGCTCCTTGGGTTTGACAGGGAGGAGCGGGGTTGAAGGAGCCCCCTTTGCTCCAGCTGGGACCTGGCCCAACTCCAGGGGCAGAGGTCTGTGGGGTGCCAGAAATCGCCTGGCAGCATTGCATATCTGGGGCTCCTGGGACCCCAGAGAGTAGGAGGGGAGGGAGGGCAATAGCGCGGCCCTGCCGTGAGGATGTTGGCAAGTCCCATCCGCTCTTCCCGCCCACAGCCTCATTCTCCACCATCCCGTCTCCAGTCTGCTGGAATTAGCTGGCCGGGATCACTGCCTCGTGTTTTCAGGAGAAAAAGCAAACCTGACCATTCATCAGACAGGGCAAGTCAGCCTCGTCCGGCCCCTTGTCCCCGTCGGGGAATTCCAGTCCATCTTGGCTCCATCTGGCCCAATCTCTTTGGGCAGCACCCGTGGGGTCACAGCTTCCCTGAGAGGCAAAGCTCAGCTTCACGGGTGTCTCTGGAAGAACAGTTTCCTGGGTCCCAGGCCCTGCCCCTTTTTCAAACACCCCTTTCCTCTCTGATGCGGCTCCAGCCCCAGCCCCTGGAGACTCCCCCTGGCCTCCTGGTGCTTGGCCCCGGGCCCCGGCCTGAACTCACAGACTTCCCTGCCCCATCTCAGGCCCCTCTCCCCATCCTCTCCTCTACCCCGCAGCCGGGCCTGGCCCAGCGGCCCTGGGAGGGACTGCCACAACACAGCTCAGCGGTTGCTCGTGAAAGCGGGCTGGGTGATTTGGCTGGCCGTCCCCGCATGTTCAAGGGACACTGTGGTGTCACGGGCTCCGCAGACAGTGGGAAAGCGCTCCCAGCAGCCACTCAGAACTTGGCCGCCTGCACCCCATTGTTCACGCTCCGGCACTGCTTCCTTTGGTCGTGAACCAGCAGAAGTTGCTGAGGTCTGTTTCCCCCATCAAAGTTCACATGGCCTGGGTGAGTCATACTGCGGCCACTTCCTTTTGGATACACTCACCAAATATCCACAGTTTGACTCCCGACAGCCAAGAAATTTCCATCTGTTCAGAACATACAATTAAAAATCCATCCAAAGTGAAAGGAACTTATGACTCAGCAGGGCCCCGAGAGTGACTCACTGGCAGGGAGTCGTCGGCCCGTGTTTCTGGCCCTACACTCCTTTCTCATTGACTCAGCAGACACTCGCCAAGCTCCTACTGTGTGTCAGGCACCACGCAGAGCTCACACAGATGTCCAGAGGCCCAGTGTCCACGCTCAGGAGCATCCAGTCTAGCGAGAAGGAGCAGCGGTCACAGCACAAGCCAGGCTGTGGCTGGGCCGGGGCTGGGTGTGGAGAGTGGGCGAGGCCCCCGGCCGCAGCATGAAGGGTACCCTTCCTCCCACGTGCCCACCTTGTGCTTGCAGAAGGCTGGGAGGGACAGCGCCTCCTGACAGGTGCTTCCCGGTTGTGAGATGCAGCCATGTGGCTGCACATTGCAGGAGCTGGTTTCATCGCCACCCCGTGTTCTATTACGTGGCTGTTCCACCCCCACCCCACTGCCAGTGGCCATCTGAGTTCTTTCCAGTTCAGGGGTATTGGGAATAATGATGCTATAAACAATCTCATGTCTTTGGGTGAACATGGGTAGGTGATTCCTACCCAGAACACACACTGAGGCCTGGGACTGCCGGGTCCCAGGTACGAAACGTTAGGCTGGAGTGGATGCCGGCCACCGTTTTCCACACCGGCCGTGGCACTCTGCCCACCGCCTGGAACTGTCGATCTTTGAAATGTTGGCCTCTCTGGGGTAGGACGGTGTCTCAGGGTTTAGTCTGCACCTCCCGGACGATGGGTGAGGTTGGGCCCCTCCCACGTGCTCACCGGACACCCGCATCGCGACGCGCCTCGGTCTGTCCCTGCCTCTGCCAGCCGGGTGCTTTATTCTCATTGATTTGTCAGAGTTCTTCATACATTCTCGACAAAAGACCTCCGTGAATCCTAAGAAATGACACGTACTGTAGCGCCTCTCACTGTGTGGCTTAATTTTTCAGTCTTCACAGTGTCTTTGTGAGGAGGCCGTGGAGATGGAGGTCTTTCCCTGACTGTGTTCTTGCTGGGAAAAAGGACTAACGGGGCTTCTCTGTGACAGACCAGGTGTCCGCAGAATCCAGACTCCACAGACCAGTGTCCCCAAGTCACAGCCCTGGGTGTGGGAGAGTTGTCACCAAACCCAGGAACAGAGCTGTCCAGCAGGGGCCGACTCAGGCCGGGAGAGTGACACTGAGCCCCACGGAGGGGCGTCGGGGAAGCGCCCACTCGCCCATTCGCCCACTCTCCCGCTCGCCCTCGGGGGTTCTGTGGGGCTTGGCCTCTCCTACTCGAAGTCCAGACCCGACTTCCAGGCTCAGGGCACGATGCACTTTGGGATGAGAGAGTGGCCTTTTGTGGGCCCTGGGGGCCCTTGTCGGTGGGACCACCCACCCCTCCTGGGGGCTGCTGTAGTGATTTTCAAAAGAAAAGAAAACATTGCCGAGGGTTTCTCAGCGTTTAAAAGCAAAGCAAACCTGAGTGTGCGCCTGGCAGCCAAGAAGAGGCCTAAACAACTGAGATCAGTCAGGATTGTTAAGGACAAAGATGATCAAAGGAATTTGATGGAGAAAACCCCACAGGGTCAGTCAGAAACCCCGGCTGCCATCGAGCAGCTGACGCTTGAGGACATTCACTGCAGTTACTGTTGGGCCCTGGGACAGGCAGGGCTGTGTCCTCGGGGTCCCAGCACCCCTGTGGGATGAGCTCACCGGCAGCTCTTTCCGGATGATCTCTCTCTCTCTCTCTCTCTCCCCGCCTGGTGTGGTCAGGTTGCTTCTCTCTCCTGCTCACAAGGAGGGGTCCCCTCTCCACGCTTGCTCTGTCCCCAAAGTCCTGATGCCACCCCAAAGGTGCTGACGTGAGAGGGGTGGTGTGTCCTGGGTCTGGGGACAGGTGGGGTGTGGCTGGATGCAGGTAGGGGGCCTGGGCAGAGCTTGGGGCCAGGTGATCAGGGAGGTGGGCAGGGGCTTCCCAGACCCCCTCACCCTGCTCCTAAGGGGAGGAGACCCGGCCCTGCTCTTGGGTCTGCAGGTAGGAGTGGGGGAAGAAGCACATGATGAACATAAAGTCGCAGCTCAGAGGTGATGCTGGGCTAAAAGCAACATTTTCAAATAAAATCTGTTGGAATTCAGACAGGCAGGACAGTGGGGAGCTGGCCTAGGACCTGAAACCCAAACCTTGCAGGGCAGGGAGCTCACCGAGGCCACGCCAGGCAGGGGGGCTTGGGCACCGCCTTCACCTCCTGCCAAGACCCTTGAGTTTCACTAAGAGCCTCCTTGCTGTCAGCGTGTCCCTGCGAGGGGCCCTGCCCGCGTGACCAGGCAGTCCGGCCTCTGGGTCAGCCTTCTTGACCACATGACTTGCAGGTGACCAGGGCTGTAGAGGGGCAGCTGAGGCAGCAGGGAGGGAGGCCGCTGGGGACCCCAAGCACTGGCTGTGGCCCGTATGGGTCCTCAGGTGCATGGTTCAGCCAGAGGCACCATGGCTGCCTGGAGATTGCGGAGCTGGGAGCAGGGACTAGGCGGGGGTCGGGCTGAGCTCACAGGGATCTTTGCTTATCCAGGGGGAGAGGTTTTCTGCAGGAAGACTTAGGACTGCAAGTGGGGCTTGGATTTTTGGGATTCCAGCCTAGGAGGGTGGCTTCCTGTGAGTCCTGGGCCACTCCTTGGGTAGCCCACATGCCCCATTTTATGCGGCCGTTAAGACATCTGGACTCTGTCCCATGGCTGCTGGAGGCATCTGCCTGCCTCTCCCGTCTGTCTCTCCTGTCCTGTCTCTGGGACAAGAGGGGGTTGGGGTAGCGGCCTGCGCAGTCTCTAATAGCAGGGAGGGTCCCCAGGGCACCCTCCCCTCAGCCTCCAGGAATAAGTGCATCAGCTTCCCCTCCTCCCTACCCCGGGGCCTCGAGGTGGGGCCCCCAAGATTGTTTTCGGCTCAGCCCTCGCACAGAGCATGAGGCTGATCTTAGCAGTGGTCTCTGGCCGCCCCCGCCACCTACGAGGCCACAGCACCCCAGACCCCTCACCCTGCCCCAGGGACACACAAGGACCTGGTCTTGGCCCCTAATGGAAGCCCCCGAGCTGGCCCAGCGTCCTCACCAGCCTCCCAGCTCTGCCCTCTGCTCAGGATCTCAGAGCCACAGCCCCCGACGCTCTTCCCTTCATAGATGATAATACTTTCTCTTCCTATCTGTGCGATTTTTATTAACTTAAAAATTTTTGTGGCATTTCTCCATTTGTGGCATCTTTTCAATTCCCCTGAAATGATCTGCTTCAACATTTGTATGAGTTCCCTGTGGCTGCTGTGAGAAATGACCACAAACTCAGTGGCTTAAAACAACACAGAACCGGACGGGCGCGATGACTCACGCCTGTAATCCCAGCACTTTGGGAGGCCGAGGCGGGCGGATCACCTGAGGTCAGGAGTTCGAGACCAGCCAGGCCAACGTGTTGAAACTCCGTCTCTCTTAAAAATACAAAAATTAGCCAGGTGTGGTGGCGGGCATGTGTGGTCCCAGCTACTGGGAGGCTGAGGCAGGAGAACTGCCCGGGAGGTAGAGGTTGCGGTGAGATGAGATCGCACCACTGCACTCCAGCCTGAGCGACAGAGCAAGACTCCATCTCAAAAAAAAAAAAAAAAAAGATTCATTATCTCATGGCTCCGAAGGAGTCACTTGGGGTGGGCAGGGCCAGCACCTCCTGGCCCCCCAAGAGAATCGCTCTCCCACTTTCCCCGCCCACAGTCCCTGCTGCAGTCCTGTGCCTCCCCCGGGCCCTCCTGCCTCCCTGGATAAGGGCCCCTAAGGATTACCAGCAGATAACCAGACCTCCCGTGTCAGAGTGCCTGGCCTTCATCACAGCGACCAGTCCCCTCTGCACAGAGCCACACATTCCTGGGAGGGAGCAGGGTGTGGAGGCTTTACGGGTCGTATTCTGCTTAATACAATGGGCTGATAAAACCTCATTGTGTCTGGGGAAGATTTTGGTGGGGGCTGCATTCCCCCTTTGTCCTCCCTGAATGCCTGGGCTTTGTCTCTTGTTCTGAGATGCTCATGTTTCCCTCTGGGCGGGGAAGGGCGGCAGGGCCGGGGAAGAGGGTGGGGGGCGGGAAGGGGAGTGGGGGCCACACCTGAGTTGTGGGACCGCACTGATGAGGATGACAGGGACCCGTGTCCGAGGGGGTGGAGACAGACGGCGGTGAGTGGATACTGTGAGGCCTCCTGGACACCAAGACCACCTGCACGATCCCCCTGCCTGGAGCCCCCTCCTCAGTTCCCACGTAATGAATTCGGGGATGACTGAGTCTGCTCTAGGCAGTGGACGATCGCTGGTCCTGATTGGATGTCCCAGGGGTGTGAATGGCAAGAGGGCAAAGCCACACTTGCTTGTCCTGGTGAACCTCAGAACAAGCCTTCGCTTTAAGGCCCTTGCGGGGGGGTTCTCTGGGGACTGTATCCATGAGGAGGGAGCGCCCTCTGCATAGGCTGGCGGCTTCCAGCTTTCGGGGTCTCCTGGAGGAATCTCCCCAGTGGGGCCTCCTAATCCCACCTAGAGCAGCCCCCATCCCCTCCCTCTCAGGCCTGTGCCAGCCGTCACGATGCTCTCACCTCCTTATCACCTGCACGGGAGGAAGGCCCAGGACAGCAGTGGGGCCTGTCCAGTTTCCCTGTCCCCGAGGCCTCACCCAGTGCCCATGAGGACAGAGGGATGGACGCGTGAGGGGTCAGGGGATGTGGGGCTTCCCGCCCTTCAAGTGCCTAAAGCTCACTCTGCAGTTTAAAAGATCACTCGTGTTTGGCCACACACAGTGCAAATTGCCTGTGCTAACGTTTGCGTGTGCCTGCAATTGTGAATATGAGGTCTTTTTTTCCATTGCATTTTCTGGCTGGTGAGCATGAGGGAGTGGGAGGTATATAGCCCCTTGAGGGACTCCTGGGGCTGCAATGGGGAGTGCCGGAGGAGGAATTAAAAGCTGAGCTGAGGAAGGCATCTCCCTGGGGCCGCGAACCCTGGGAAGGTTCAGTGGGGTTGGCCCTGCCCCTAGCTGCTTCCAGTGCAGGGGCAACCCACGCACAGACCCCGCTCCATGCCACTCTCCTGCTCTGCGCCCAGAGTAGCCCGCCTTCCCAGGGCCTGCAGGGCTGGCCCCCACCCCCTCAGATGCCCTGAGCCGCCTCTGCTGCCAGGATGCTCCCCTCCCTGTCCATCTGCTCGGCTTCTCATTCCTGGGCTGTGCCCCGGGTTCCCAAAGGCTGGGACCCTCATGCGCACTGTCCTAGGCCCCACACCTCTCTGTGGCCCTCTGGACAGCTGGTGGACTACAGCTTTGCCGTCCGATTCCCCAGCTGCAAATCCAAGCTCTGTGCTGCTCAGCTGGGCGGCCTCCCTGTGCCTCAGTTTCCTGCTCTGTCAAGTAGGGATAGTGGTGGCACCTATTCATGGAGTTGTGTGGCCAGGCTGTGTCACAGCCAACAGCTGTGGAACATGACACAGAACGTGCTAGTTAGGGGAACTGCTCTTCCACACTTGGTGTGAAATAATGAGGCTATTTTGTTCCATCATCTTTTGTTCCATCATCTTTTGTTCCGTCATATTCCACCCAGGTCCCTCACCCACCTGGGGGCTCTGGCTCGATGGTCCCCCCGGGCAGCAGAGGCTCGGGTACCAAGGAACATTTGGCCAGTGGTGGAATGGCTGGATCCCCGGATCTTGGCTGTGACCTGAGCGAAGCTCTCAGTCCTGGAATTGGCTGTGACTCCAGCTTCTCTGTGTGGACGGGGCCCCGGTTCACAGAGCAGCCAGGAATGGTCGCTAGTCATCACTGGTCAGATTTATTGGCGGCAGGTCACTCATGTGTCCACCACACACAAAAAGCAAAACAAAGCATGGAGAGAAGGGGCTTGGAGAAGGTGGCCTGACGGGGGCCGCGGCTGCTCTGGGAGAGGCTGCCCCTTGTGCTTCGAGCCTCACCCATCGGGCAGCATTTGTGCAGCTGGTCCCTTCCCGGCATTGACCACCAGGCCCGAGTTGCTGGCTGCCCTGAGTGCCCTGGTCCCTGGGGTCCCCATGGGAGATCGAGGGGCTCAGGAGAGGGCATGGGACTCAGGAGGTCCCGAGGCAGCGGCTCCTTTTTGCTTCACAGATTGGGCCTCATTTATCCCAGTGCTGCCGTGTACGAAACGGATTGAAGACTTTGAAAACCACAGGACCCCAGGGGCCTGTCTATTCCTTCCACATTTGACATGCTGTGAAACCAGGACTCTCCACCCAGCAGCCCACAGGTGCGGCAGGGGCCAGCTCGCTGTCTTGCTCCTGACACACCCCGTGCCCTGAGAGTGCCCTGAGAGTGCCCGGCGTGCGGGAATATACGTTCAGTGGTCAAGCAGTCCTAAGCTGGCTGGTGAAGAGAGAAATGAGTGGTGTGGGCCTGTGTGTGTCCAGCCCCATGCAGCCGGAAAGCGTCACCAACAGTGAGACCGAAAGCAAAAAACTGAACATTCTTTTTCTGCGAAAGAACATCTGATTGGAAAAACATGCGCCCAGCTGCAGGAGCTGAGGGCAGCTGTGAAACGCGCCGGCTCGGTGTGTTTGACAGTGGAACCGCTTCGCAGTCCTGGAGTCGGAGCCTCGCTGATTGTGATCACGACACATGGCCACTTCCCTGAGAGAGAAATCATGGCTTTTCCGGACTTAACGTTCTCATTCTTTTCACTGCTATATTTTGAAATTTAAAACGTAGAAGACAAAGTTGCGAGGATAGAGAGGGAGCACCTCACTCAGACTCACTAACTTTGTGCATTTTGCCCCATTTTCTTTATCACACTTCCTCTCCTTCACTCAAAAGTGTTTTTAGAACCAAAAAAAAAACAAGTAGGCGCGCAGAGGCCAAGGGAAAAACTTCCCCTTTGCCCTCGCAAGTTTCACTGGAAAATCAACACAGAAGGCAGATTAACTGGAGGAAAGGCTGACATGTGTTCTAATGTGCATAGCATGGAGGATCTTAGGAGGACTATTACCCCAAACCCCGGGGGGCCACAGACGGCCATGCGCCCTTCTTCTTGGGGGAAAGGAGATGGGGCAGTGTGGGTGACTTTAGGGTGGTAGTAAATGATTTTTAGGGAATTCAATGGGCTTGAAGCACAGACAACGGCCTGGAACAAAGTCCGCTGGAGCAGACAATGCTTGTGACATTTGCCAGGTGTGTTGACAAACCTCAGCCTTTCTTCTTGCGATAGAAGCTCAGTTAATGGAAACGCAGGGAGGGGACTCCGGGTCATTGTTTTCTTCTTTGGCCGGTAGGGACTTCAGGCAGATAAGGGAGATTCAGGGAACAACTTCGTGCTTTGGGAGAGACAGGAGCAGGGAGGTCAGAGAGACCCTGAGGCTGCCTCAGTTCACATCAAAGCTGCATCTCAGGTACCAGCTTCTGAGCCCCAGCAAGCCGGGGTCACCATGTCCACTCCCCCCTGTGGACCTCAGCGTGTGCCCGCAGGGAACGCCCGTTGGTGCAATCACCTAACGATGTGATACAACCATCTAGCGGGCAGTCCATTTCCCATTCTTGTCCACTGTCCCAGTAATGTTCCTTCCCACCCAAGGGTGCAGTGCAGGAGCACGCGTGGAATTTAACCGTCACGTCTCCAATCTCCCTGAACCCAGAACACTCGCCTGAACTCTCCTGTCCTTTTGGACCTTGGTGGTCTCTCCAGCGCCCCTTATTGGCAGTCTAAGGGGATGCTGGCAGGCCGAGCAGAGATGTGGTTTGTGGGGCCCCAGCCCCGGCAGCTCAGGATAGGGTCTGGAGGGTGGGTTTGGGGGGAAGACCACACCTTCATAACAGGCACCCTCTCCAAACTGCACGACTCTCATTTGTCTCACCTTGTGGCATTGGCTATAATTTCCAGTACGGCATTGAACAGAAGTGGCCAGGCAGACAGCCTCACCCCGTTCACAGAGTGAGAGGGACACCGTTAGGGAGGCCCACCCCAATGGCCACATTTTCACTTGATTACCTCTGTAAAGATCCCATTCTCCAGATACAGTCACCTTCCGAGACGCTGGGGTTAGGATGTGAATTTTGGCAGTAGGGAGTGGGGCAAATTCAGGACAGAGCAGGAATTCTCCCCTCTTCCTCTGTTTTCTGAATGAGTTTGTGTAAGGTCGGCACTCCACCATCACATCTGATTTTAGCTGTAGGCTCCTCATACGTGGCCCATATCATATGGAGAAAGTTTCACTTTGTTCTTAGCCTGTCTTGAGTTCTTATCTGTGATAATGGGTGTTGCTTTTTTGTTGAATGATTTCTCTGCGTTTATTGAATGATCATGTTTTCTGCTTCTGTGAATGACACTGATTGATGCTCAAATAGTAAACGGCTCTTGCATTCCCAGCGGAAGCACGTTTGGTCGTGGTGTACCATTTACTTCCCTTGCTGGCGGTGATTGCTAACATCTGGTTGAGTGTTTTGTGTCTGTGTTGATGTGCGGGACGTTCTCCAATTGTGTTTTATCATAATGTCTTTGTCAGGTGTCCTCTCAGGCTTACATCCGCCTGGTACAACGCACTGGGGATTTTATTAGTTTGTTTGGGCTGCCTTAAGAATGCGCAGAACGGGTGGCTCGAACAGGCACTTCCTTCTCACAGTCCCGGAGCCTGGGATCTGAGATCAAGGAGGGGCAGGGCTGGTGCCTGGGGTCTCTCCTTGGCTTGCAGACGCCATCTTCTCCCTGTGTCCTCACAGGGCCGTCCCTCTGTGTTTGTCCGTGCCCTCATCGGCTCTTCTTATGAGGACCCCGGCAGACTGGGCCAGGGCAACCCTAATGACCACATTTTAACTTAATGTCCTCTGTAAAGATCCCCTCTCCAAATACAGTCACCTTCTGAGATGCTGGGGTTAGGATATGAATTTTGTCAGCAGGGAGGGGGCAAATTCAGGCCATGGCAGACGTTCTCCCTTCTTCTGTTTTCTGAATGAGTTTGTGAAAGATCAGCATTATTTCTTCCCTACGTATTTGATACAACTCACCATAAAATCACCAGGGCGTGCAGTTTTCTTTGTGGAAGGAGTTTGATAACGAATTCAGTTATTAAAAGTAGACATAAGGCTATCCAGATTTTCTATTTCATTTCATGCTGATTTTGGTAAGTTGTGTTTTTCAGAAATTTGTGTCACCCATGTTGTTAAATTTACTGACATAAAGTTGCTCATAAAGTTTTATTATTATCCTGTGCTGTCTCAAGGATCCACACTGATATTCTTTCTTTCAGTCTAGATATTGGCAATTTGTGTCTTCTCTCTCTTTTTTAAATCAGTCTTGCTTGACAGATAACAATTTTAACAACTAAAAAAATCAATTTTGGGTTTGTTGATCTTTTTATCTGTTTTGTATTTCAATAATTTCTGCTACTACTTTCATTATTTATTTTCTACTTTTTGGGTTTAATTTGCTTATCTCTTTTATGCTACTTACATTGGAAACTTATATTATTGATGTTAAGCCTTTTTTTTTGTTTCTAATCTAAGCATTTAAAGCTATAAATTTCCCTCTAAGCACCCTTTGCCTGCATTTCCACAAATTCTTACATTCTGCATTTTCATGATCATTCACGTCAAAATATTTTCTTCAAGATTTCTTCTTTAAAAGTTTTTTTTTGTGGCTGAGTCTTGCTACATTGCCCAGGCTGATGGACTCCTGGGTTTAAGCAATCCTCCCACCTCAGCCTCCCGAGTAGCTGGGGCGATGGGCGAGAGCCACCTTGCCTGGCATGCGATTTCTTCCTGACCCACACATTATTTAGATGTGTGTTGTTTAGTGTACAAATAGTTGAGACTTTAAAAAATACTTAAAGCATGTACAGGAGACACTGCAGCCCCTCATGCCAAACCCAGGGCAAAATGTCCCGGCTTCTTGCAACAACCCTACGAAGAAGAGACTATTATGATTCCTAGTTTTCAGGTGAGAAAACTGAAGTTCAGAATCATTAAATTACCTTTTCAAGGTCAAACAGGTGGAATATGGTCCAGCCAGGTCCTGAGCCCTGCTATGCTGGACTTTAAAGTTGATGCTACTGACTACCTGTGAGTTGTGTGCACCTGTGTGCCTTTGCCTGTGTGCCTGTGCGGTGTGCCTGTGTCTGTGTGCCTGTGTACCTGTGTCTGTGTGTATGTGCCTGTGTGCCTGTGTCTGTGTGCACAGTTTGCTAGGTCTGTCACAATAAGCCACCACACACTGGGGGCTTGAACAACAGACATTTATTATCTCACAGCAGGCTGATTCCCCCTGAGGCTGTAAGGGAGAGGCTGCTCCAGCCCTCCCCCAGCTTCTGGGCGTCCCACAGCCATCATGGCTCCTCAGTTTGCAGATGCATCCCACAGCTGTCTCCACACGGTGTCCAGACCTCCCCCTTTAAAAGACACACAAACACACCCTAATTACCTCATTTGTACTTGATTAGCTGCAGACCCTATTTCCAGATAAGTTTATTCACAGATCCTGGGGGTTAGGACTCCAACATATGCATTTGGGAGAGACACAGTTCAATCTATAACAGCATGTATATGTATATGCTTGCCTGTGCATGTGTGTGCACATACATGTGTATATCAGCGTGTGTGTGTTTGTGTGTAAACTGTGTGACTCTGCATAAAATCCTACCCTGAGGTTGACAGGGGGTGAAACTGGGCCCAGTGCAGGGCCAGGACCTGCCGGGATCATAGGAGGCTGGGCAGTCACCTCCCCCGCATCCTCCCGGCTGACACCCTGTGCTGTGAGGTCAGGCCGCCCCGACTGTGGGCACAGGAATGGGCAGCAGGCTACCAAGCCGAGGGTCTGCATGGGTCCTCCAGCCGTCTGTGGAGGGGCCCTACGGGCAGAGAGGGGAACCAGGGCTGTGTGTGCCTGGATGGAGGTAACTGCTGGGCGGGGGCTGATTGTGGGGCACCAGGGATAAAGCCTTGAAGCCAGAGCCGGAGGAGGCCGAGGAGGGGCTGGAGGGTGAGCATAGAGCCGCTGCAGGAGCCCTTGGGACTCGGTGCCTGGGTCTTTGGGAGGGACAGGGAGCAGGACAGTGTGGCCTGGGCACTGGGTCCAGGCAACTGTCCAGTCTCTGGGGGCCAGGCCGAGGAGCTGGACTTCTTCTCCCATGAGATCCCTTGTATGGTGTGGATTTCTGGCTTCTCTTTTTCTTTTTTCTTTTCTTTCTTTTTTTTTTTGAGATGGAGTTTTGCTCTTTTTGCCCAGGCTGGAGGGCAATGGCGCGATCTTGGCTCACCGCAACCTCCGCCTCCCAGGTTCAAGTGATTCTCCTTCCTCAGCCTCCCGAGTAGCTGGGATTACAGGCACCTGCCACCATGCCCGGCTAACTTTTGTATTTTTAATAGAGATGGGGTTTCACCATGTTGGCCAGGCTGGTCTTGAACTCCTGACCTCAGGTGATCCACTTGCCTTGGCCTCCCAAAGTGCTGGGATTACAGGCTTGAGCCACTGTGCCTGGCCCTCGTGGCTTCTCAAGTCTGGCAGATCCTCCCCAGATGCCTAGGCCCCCACAGCTCCCCGCATGCTGAGGTCCAAGCTGGAGGCAGCGTGGTTTCTGTGTGGGCTGCTGGCTGTAGGGCTGACCAATGGCCGGGGCTGCCCTGGACCTGCCAGCAGTGGCAGCCGGCAGGAAGTGGGTCCCAGGTGCAGGCTAGTGGAAAGAGGAGGTTGAACCACAGCCAAGCTGCTCAGATTTTCCAGGGTTGGACCCCCGGGTCATCCATGTGGGAGGAAGGAAGTGGTCCTGGAAGAGGCAGAGGAGCCCTCTGGCCCCCACAGGAAGGGTGGGCCCTGCATCCTCAGCCCGTGTCCCTCTTTCCTAGAAACTGTGGGCCCAGGTTAACCCCGGGGGCCTGTGGGGGCTGGTGCAGAGCTGAGGATGAACACATCCCCACACCAGGGGCTCCCCACTCAGACCCCTGAGCCACAGGGGAAACTAGGGATGCCTCCCGGTTCCACTGCCAGGGCCCAGGCCATGCTGTTGGTGGACAAGTGGGCAGGCAGGTGGGCAGGCAGGTGGGTAGGCAGCAAGGCCAGGCCTCTGCTGGCCTCAAACTCAAGGTGTCCAGGAGGCCCTCAGCGGAGCGGAACGCCTGTAAGTACCACATGTGCCAGGGCGCGGGTATCTTTACCCACCACTCAGAGAGGTTGTTTGCTGAGTTCCTTCTATTTTGTAGCAGCAAGATCTTTCCTCATTGTGCGAAGAGCTGGTGCAGAACCTCCCTGATCCACGCTCTCCGTCAGTCTTGCCCTGTTTTTGGGGTCCATCCGGCCGCCACCATGTCCTGGTCCCCGCTGAGCCCCAGGTAGGCGGAGGCCCTTCCCCCCCATCCTGGGATCCGGCCGCCACCACGTCCTGGTCCCCGCGGAGCCCCAGGTGTGTGGAGGCCCTTCCCCCATCCTGGGTCTTGTCATTGCAGGGGAAACTCTGAGACCCCCAGCCTCGTGGTCCTGCCGCCCTCCCTGGCAGGTTCTTGTCGACTCAAGCCCAGTGAACGAGGCAGCTGGAGGACAGACTCGCGGTCAGCGCTGGGACCGAGGCGGCCCTGGGGGGTCGTGCTGCCCACCTCAGCTTTGCCTCCAGCATCAGCTGCTCAGCTTGTCCCTCACCCTGGGGTCCTCTGTAAGTCCCGAGCACTGCAGCCCGTGGGAGGGGCTTTCTCCCAGCCCCAGTCCATCTCCTGATCACCACACTCCTCTCACAACGGCTTCTGGGTTCTGAGGTTTTCATTCTCACACCTGGCTTCTATGGCAGGTATATATGTAAATGTAGGTCTATGTGCAGATATGTGTACATACGAATTGTGTGTGTACATAGCTATGGTATATGTGAGTGCATGCACCTACACACAGGTACATGGTGTGTGTGTGTGTGTGTGTGGCATGCACCCATGCACACGTATGTGGTATATGTGGTACATGTGCACACATATGCAACACACGTGTATATGTGGCAGTGTGATGCATGTGGGTATGTAAATGTGCATGGTGTGTGTGGGAATGCATTGCACATGTGTAAGTCTATGTGTGATATGTATACACATGTGTGTGATGTGTGTGGTGCTGTCTATATGCACATGTGCTGTGTGATACATGTTTGTGTGCAGGTACATGTGGTGTGGCGTGGGGCGCATGTCTATATGCATATGTGTGGTGTGGTGTGTGGTGCAAATTTATATGCATGTGTGTTGTGTGATACGTTTGTGTGCACATGCATGTCATGTGTGTGGTGCATGTGTCTATATACACATGTGCTGTGTGATGCAGCTCTCTGTGCACATACATGTGGTGTGTGCCTGTGTGAATGCATGTACATGTGCAATATATAGCATGTGAGGATGTGTGCCTATGGACATGCATGTGGTGTGTACACATGTGAATGCATGTGCACATATACGTGTGTGGCCCATGTGCATGTGTGAAAGCTTGTGCATGTGTACATGTGCCTCTTTAAATTCAGGAGCTGTTCACTTGAGTGATGTAGGAATGAGCAGAGGCAGGAGCTCTGGAGTGTCCCTGACGGCAGTAAGTTCTTCCAGTTCTGAAGCAGAGCTGCCGGCGAGAGAGCCCAGCCCCGCTTTCTCCTTCCTCCAGGGCGATAATGTTCCCATGAGGCTCATTAGAGAAGACGGATGAATGCTGGCAGCTTGAAGGCTTCCAGAGTCACGAGCGCGCACACGCACACACACGCACGGCCCCACCAGTCTCATTACCAGCAGTTACGTAAAGCACACTTCCTGGGAACAGCTCGCCTCATTAGTCCACCGGGGTGATCAAGCTGCAGAAAGAAACCTCTCTTCCCAGAGTGGGGCCCACCGTGCCCAGTCGGTGCAGCTCAAACCACACTCCGTTCCCAAAGGCTGGAAGCAATTTTCCGGCTCTGAGGGAATTTCCATGGATTATTTGTTCATTTGTTTTGTTTTTAGAGACAGAGTCTTGCTCTGTCATCCAGGCTGCAGTGTGGTGGCACGATCATATCTCACTGCAGCCTTGAACTCCTGGCCTTAAACAATCCTCTTGCCTCAGCCTCCTGAGTAGCTGGGACTACAGGCACGTGCCACCACCCGCAGCTAATTGTTTTTTGTACTTTTTGTAGAGATGGGGTATCACTATGTTGCTTGGGCTGGTCTCAAACTCAGGGGCTCAAGCGATCCTCCCACCTTGGCCTCCCACAGTGCTGGGATTGTAGGCGTGAAGCTTCAGCTGAATTCCCATGGATTGCATGTCAGTTGGTGCTGAGGAGTTTGAGGCCAATGCCGGTGGTGATTCCTGGAATGTGGTGACCACCCACCTTGGAGATGATGACCCCAGGTCCCCTCCCCCAGCCCTAATTAGAGCAGAAGCACCAAGGCTTCTGCCTGGGAAATGGCTGGGAATACTCCTCCTCCCCAGCCCCTGAGGCTGGTGTACAGCGCGGGCATGGGGGCTGTGGGGACCCAGACAGGGCCTGACTCTGGCCTGCTGGGGATCCGGGCAGTCTGTCTCCCAGAGACTGGTGGTTCTGGCTGCCAGACCCCTGGTTAATGTGGTTAATGTGGAATTGGGTTCCAGCACCGGGCAAGTGCTGCCGGCCGGCCGTGCTCCCACTGGTTCCTCACACCCACAGCATGATGCTCGTCTTACAGATGAGGACTTTGAGATCCAGCAAAGTTGCTAACTTGCCCAGGGTTGTACAGCAGGAAGGGGAGAGAAGAGGTTAGGAGTCAGGCAGCCTGGCCCCAGACACAGGCCCTCACCCACTGTTCTGCCCTGGCCTGGCCTAAGCATTCACAGGAAGCCGACGATGGGAGGGCCTGGTGTCCCGACAATGCCCTGGGCCCAACTCCTCGGCCCCCGGGAGAACCCAGAGGAGGGCTGGGCCCTCCCACTCCAGGTCCTGGGATCCTGGCAGACAGGATGCTAGGACCCCTCTAGCCTGTGCTGCTGCAGAGGGTCACCCCACAGAGGGGGTCTGCAGACCGCCTTCGAGCCCCTGCCCTCAGCCCTTGGAGCCTGAGACTCCCAGCAGCCTGACCTATGACCTTCAGTAACGATGATGTATCAGCTGGAATCAGACAGACCACCCAGGGACTCCGTCAGTAAGGAGATTTCCTTTTACTTCCTTTGTTTAATGTCCTTCTTTTATCCACTCTTACATAATTTTACAACTTTTTATTAGGAAGATGAATCCATTAATGCATCACCCGGCTTCAGTGATAGCCAGCCTCCCTCTAGCCTCATAAATCCTCCCGTGGGGTATTTGAAATGAAATGAAGACGTCCTATCACTGTGTCCATAAATACTGTGGTATGTGCCCCCAGCAGACAAAATCTCTCCTTTTTAGAAAACAGAGTCACAATGTAATCATCACAATGGATCCCTAAATATTCAGCCTGTTCACATTTCCCTGACTGAAAACGGCTGTTGTAACGTCTTTTCCTTGCTGCCCCGGCCGAGTCGCGTCTTCCCACCCCGCGCCCTCTGTCCTCTCGCTTTCTGGGCATCTGCGTGTGGATCCCGGGCCGTTCGTCCCATGGGATGCCCACTCTCGGGCTGCTGCTGCTGCCTGGCCAGATTTGATGAGCTCCTCCATCCCTGCATTTCCTCCAGCCTTGGGGTTGCCAGGCAGTGCTGGCCTCTGCCCTTGGCATCTTGTGGGGGCACAGGGCGTCCTGGTGCCTCTCTTCTGGGGATGGTCAGCCTGGTCACACAGGTCCCCAGAGGAGGACTGGGTACTCCTGCCCCTGGTCCTGGGATCCCTGGAGGGCAGGATGCTGGCACCCCCTCCAGCCTGTGCTACTGCAGAGGGTGGCCCCGCAGAGGGAGTTTTTGGACGGCCTTAGAGCTCAATACAGCAGGAGGCTGCCTCGGCTCAGGCCCTACCTGTGGTCTTAAGCCGGCTCTCTCCTTGTAGGGACTCGGTTTCCCTGTGTTACCCTACTCCCCACCTGACAGCTCAGACCCTCTCGTGGCAGTGGCTCACCTCTGGCGTTTCCTGAAGGTTTGCAAACGGCGATCTTCGGATCCCATCACTCCTTCTGCGTTTACTCGCTGGAGATTCTCTGCAAAGAGCTTTCTCCCGTGAGCTGCTCGGCTGGGTGAGAAAGTTCCCGCAGGAAAGCCGGGACACGTGCTTGCTCCCTCCCAGTATTTGCCGGTTCGCAGCATCACGGCTTGGTGCCCTAACAGCATCCGAGAGGGACAGGAGGTTTTGAAAGTGGTTTGATAAATTCTCGGAGTTTCAAACATTTGATGTTTTCTACCATCACTACCATTAGTCTGTTCCATGCCTGTAGTGCCCCGGCTGGCGCTGGGAGCCCTTCAAGCTGGGGGCTGCCCTCTTGACAGGGGGACGCCAGCGTGGTGGGTGACACTGCACTTGCTGGTGCCTCCTGGGCTTCCAGCAGCTCCCTGTGCCCCTGCCCAGGCCACGCTCAGTCACTTCCCGGAGTCCCGGTTCAGGTGAGTGGGGAGAGGGGCTCAGAGCCAGCCTGGGTGCCGGAGACTGTGGCTCCTGAGTCGTCTTTGCTTCTGGGCAATTCCAGATGACACAGCGGAAAAAATGTATTTTTATGAAACAAACATATGGCATGAGTTCAAGAGCTTACACAGGTGCCTCCCATTCAAACTGGGGAGTTTCTTCAACTTCTTTGACTTTATACTTGTATGCTTTTTTCTCTAACCCCGAAAATCTTGGCCCCTGATGGTATTAACATGTTTTGTCTTCATTTGCTTTATTTGAAACTGTATATATTCTAGTTTAAAATAAGAATACCAATATTATGGCCAAGTGCGGTGGCTCACACCTGTAACCCCAACACTTTGGGGGGCCGAGGTAGGAGGATCACTTGAGCGCAGGAGTTGGAGACCAGCCTGGGCAACATAGTGAGACCCCATCTCTACAAAAAATCAAAAATTAGCTGGGCATGGTGGTGCACAGCTGTAGTTCCAGTTATTTGGAAGACTGAGGCAGGAGACTCTCTTGAACCCGGGAGTTACAGGTTGCAGTGAGCTGTGATTACACCACTGCACTGCAGTCTGGGCGACAGAGTGAGACCCTGTCTCAAAAACAAACCAACAGGCCTGGCACGGTGGCTCATGCCTGTAATGCCAGCACTTTGGGAGGCTGAGGTGGGTGGATCACATGAGGTCAGGAGTTTGAGACTTGCCTGGCCAACATGGTGAAACCCTGTCTCCACTAAAAATACACAAATTAGCCAGGCGTGGTGGCGGGCGCCTGTAATCCCAGCTTTTGGGGAGGCTGAGGCACGAGAATGGCTTGAACCTGGGAGGCGGAGACTGCAGCGAGCTGAGACTGCACTGCTGCACTCCAGCCAGGAGGACAGAGAAAGGCTCTGTCTCAAAAACAAAAACAAAAAACAACAACAGCCAAAAAAAAAAAAAAGAATACAAATATTATTATCAGCAACCCAATTAGAGACTGCAGCCCGACATTTCTGTGTCGCTCCTCTTATCCCGCGACACACCCCGCCAGGGACGTCTAACCAATTCCTTGTGTTGAAAATCCAGTTGGAAGCGACACACCCCGCCAGGGACGCCTAACCAATTCCTTGCGTTGAAAATCCAGTTGGAAGCGACACACCCCGCCAGGGACGCCTAACCAAGTCCTTGTGTTGAAAATCCAGTTGGAAGCGACACACCCCACCAGGGATGCCTAACCAATTCCTTGTGTTGAAAATCCAGCTGGAAGCTACACACCCCGCCAGGGACACCTAACCAAGTCCTTGTGTTGAAAATCCAGTTGGAAGCGACACACCCCGCCAGGGACGCCTAACCAATTCCTTGCGTTGAAAATCCAGCTGGAAGCTACACACCCCGCCAGGGACGCCTAACCAAGTCCTTGTGTTGAAAATCCAGCTGGAAGCGACACACCCCGCCAGGGACGTCTAACCAATTCCTTGCGTTGAAAATCCAGTTGGAAGCCACACACCCCGCCAGGGACGTCTAACCAATTCCTTGCGTTGAAAATCCAGTTGGAAGCCACACACCCTGCCAGGGACGCCTAACCAATTCCTTGCGTTGAAAATCCAGTTGGAATGCTTCTCCAAGAGGTTAGGCCACCAACAGGACATGAAATTCTCTCCGTTGGTCATTTGTCTCCCGTCTTCAGGGACTTCCGTGTTTGAGTCTTCCTTGTGCCTGCTTTGTTTTTTGTTTTTTTTTTTTTTTGAGATGGAGTCTGGCTCTGTCGCCCAGGCTGGAGTGCAGTGGCGCGATCTCGGCTCACTGCAAGCTCCGCCTCCCGGATTCACACCATTCTCCTGCCTCAGCCTCCCGAGTAGCTGGGACTACAGGCGCCCGCCACCACGCCCGGCTAATTTTTTGTATTTTTAGTAGAGACGGGGTTTCACCATGTTAGCCAGGATGGTCTCAATCTCCTGACCTCATGATCCGCCCGCCTCGGCCTCCCAAAGTGCTGGGATTACAGGCGTGAGCCACCGCGCCCGGCCGCCTGCTTTGTTTTGTCACTAAGTTACACACACGATTCCTCAGGCAAAACCGTCAAGCACAGCTGCTTGGCTGAGCCCGGCTTTCAGGCAAGGGGGCAGGTTCGGCACTGGGGGCCAAGGCACTGTGAAACCACCACGTGGCCCCGCTGATAGGCACCTGCTCTGAAGGCGGCTGGAGGCCGTCTCGCCTGAGACCCTGACTGTCATCTCAAGCCGGTTGTCCCTTGCAGGGACTTGGCTTTTCTATGCTCTCCTATTTAAACAGACATAGTGTCTGTTCTATGCTGGGCCCCAAGGGTAAGTCACAGAGGCCTGAAATCGAGGATGAGGCTGAGCAGAGCCTGGGCAATGTGGGCGCAGCCTAGAGGGCTGCGCTGCGCTGTGGTGGACATGGCCTGCAGCGCCGTGAGCGATGCCTGTGCTCTCACTCCCACGGGGCAGGTGGAATCCCACAGACAGAGTCTCCTCACCCGGCCTCCCCGCAGGTGTGTGTCCGGGGCCCAGAGGCATCGGTTGGACCAGCTGAGCTGGTGTTTGTTGACCAGGAGCAGCTTTAGTTTGCTCTGGGTAGAGCCCAACTTGTCTCATCCACCTCTAAAGCCAAACTTCATCCAATTGACCAACGACGAGCTGGAATTCCACAGGACAGTCCGTGGCCACCAGAAAAGCCTCCATGGCCTCTGCCACAGGCTCTGTCTGACTGTGGAGCAGATGGATGTTTCCGTGAGCACAGGTCAGAGTCCTGCCTCCCAGCCAGCCCTCCTCATCACAGTCCTGGCACTTCCTCCAACTCCCTCTGTCCTCCGAGTTGTGGCAGGGGCAGAAAACCCCACCGTGGAGTGCTGAGCCAAGACTGGGTTCACGGATGGGTCCCGGCCACTGGCTGCTATACCACGCTCCCTTTCCAGCCTCTGCAGCACCGCATGGAACGCACACATCCTCTCACATTCACACAGACACACCCAGCGCCACTCCCGGTGTGGTTCCTTCCATATTCCAAACTCATCCGGACCTTTATTTTATTCATTTTTGTTTTATTTATTTATTTTTGAGACTGAGTCTCACTCTGTCACCCAGGCTGGTGTGCAATGGCGCGATCTCGGCTCACCGCAACCTCCACCTCCCGGGTTCAAGCGATTCTGCCTCAGTCTCCCAAGTAGCTGTGACTAAAGGCGCGTCCCACCATGCCCAGCTAATTTTTGTATTTTTAGTAGAGAAAGGATTTCTACTAAACCAGGTCAGGCTGGTCTCCAACTTCTGATATCATGATCTGCCCGCCTCAGCCTCCCAAAGTGCTGGGATTACAGGTGTGAGGCACTGCACCCAGCCAGATAGACCTTTATGTTAACAGCTGCACATCGTCCCATGGCCTGGATAAGCCGACGTCTATTGGTTAATGTGGTTGCTGTTGCCCAGCTTTGCTCTGCAGATCAACATTTGGTGTCCTTGCACACACACGTGCCTGCCAGCCTTCCCCACCTTGGCCTATGCGAGCGCCCACTTCCGAGCTCCCTGTTTCACTCGCTTGCTTGGTTTTTTTTGGTTCTGCACCCCCTCCGCACCCCCAAATGAAACCCCATCCGGACAGGGACCCTGTCTTGCTCACCCGTGGATCCTGGGCACAGCAGGGAAGATGCTCCCCTGTGATTTCTTCCAGACATGTTTGTTTCAGCCTCCGTGTTTGCATTTGCAGACTGCATATGGGAGAACGTGGGGCCCCGGCTTCCTGCATTCCGTATGAATCTGCAACTGAGCTGGCACCACTAGTAAAGAGGTCCCCCGTTCCCTTGATCTGCAATCCTGAATCTGTTGTGAATCAAGTGTCCTGTGTGTGTCTGTCTCTGGACCTTCCATTCCACTTCACTGACCACTGTGTGGCCTGGTCTGGACTCCTGTAGCTTTGTGGTGGGCATTGGCAGCTGGGGGCCGAGTCCCTCGCTTTGGTCGTCCTCAAGGTCGTCTTGCTGTTCTTGCCCCGTCCATTCCCATGTAAACTTTAGCTTGGCAACCTCCCACCCGCAACACACACACTCACACACTTTGGCCTGGATTTTAATGGTGATTACATGGAATTTATAGATCAATTGTTGTGTTTGTTAACTTGTTTTTAACTTGCTTTTAATCCATAAACATATCATATCCCTTCCTTTATTTAAATCTTCTTTTTTTTTTTTTCTTTTTTTTCTGTCACTCAGGCTGGAGTGCTGTGGTGAGATCTCTGCTCACTGCAACCTCCACCTCCCAGGTTCAAGCGATTCTCCTGCCTCAGCCACCTAAGTACCTGGGATTACAGGCGCCCACCTCCACACCCGGCTAATTCTTGTATTTTTGGTAGAGATGGGATTTCACCATGTTGGCCAGGCTGGTCGCAAACTCCTGACCTCAGGTGATGCGCCCTCCTAGGACTCCTAAAGTGTTGGGATTACAGGCATGAGCCCCCATGCCTGGGCTATATAAATCTTCTTTAATGTACCTTAGTCAATGTTTTGCTGTTTTTGGAATATTTTACTGAACAATTACTAGGTAATTGATGGGTTTTGATACTACCAAAATGGTATCATTTAAAAATTCTCATTTTCTAATTATTAGTTGCTGGTCTGTATAAAGATAATTAATTTTTGTATATTTAGCTTGTATCCAGTGTTGTTGCTAAATTTACTTTTTAAAAATAACAGCTTTATTAAAATATAATTCACATACCATACAGTTCACCTGCTTGAAGTATAGAGTTCAGTGCTTGTTAGTATATTCACAGAATTGCACAACCATCATCCCAATCAATTTTGGAATATTTTCATCACCCTCCCCCACAAAAAGTACAACAAGCAAAAACCTGTACCAACACTAAATTCATTTTTCATCCTAACACTCACCTAGAGATTATTTTGGACTTTCTACAAACACAATGCACTTCCTGCCGTGCTTCTGTTGGGAAATCTGCCAGAACCCACAGGAGGGAAAGTCTAATGAAAGCACGCGCCTGCTGGAAAACGAACCGGGCTTTTGAAAAGAGAAGGGCTGCGTTTGTGCTGACACGAGCAAGGTACAGAGAGATCTAAATGCATGGTATAGTGGGTGTGTGTGTTGTCCAGAATGGCTAATTCAAATGTTCATTCTAACCTTAGACGTGGATTGAGAATTAGGCAGATGTACACAGAAATGAATTAGGACACTCAGGCTACTTGGGAATTTTGAGTGATTCCAGTACAAGCTCCTGAGGGCCACATCAGCAAAGGCATTTCTGAATGCATCCTCTTCCCCTCCCCAAAGAAGAAGATTAAATGTGCCAGGTCTGTAGGGAAGGTCAGTAGGGGTGCTTGTGACCAAGCCTGCGTCCCCTCACCTGTGCTGCTGGCAGGCTGGGCCCCCAGGCAAACCCTAGCATCTGACTGGATCAGTTGAGCAGAACAACCCTGAATTAGGCTTCTGCCCCGAGCTGGGGGAGCCAGCCACAGAGACCCCGGGTGGGAAAGCTGGACCAGGCACGAGCCTCCTTCTGTGGGGGGCTCAGTGGTGGCTGCAGGGGTCATTCCCAGGGGTCGGAGGCATGCACCCCAGGCAGGAGCTGCCTCCAGGTGACTTGAGCAATGAAGAGAAAAAATTCTTTCTGTGTCAAAATATGTTTCTGTGTTAGCCTAAGGTAAACTGAGAGAAAGAATCCCAGTTTAAGAGAATGTCTGCATAAGTAAGGTTCACAAGTGTATCTCAGAGCTTGTGATTCTCTGGGGAAAATGTCATAACAATGTAGGAATCTTCGTTTAGACAAGTTTGCCCATTTTATAACTTTGGTACACATACTACTATAAAATTTCAAGTTTTAACACTGAAAATTAAATTTCCGAGGGTGGCAGGTGAACAATTTCCTCTGAGGAGAGGGAAGAGCCACACCTGATAATTTCTTTTCTGCCTTTCTCTCCTTTTCCCTGTCCTGGGACTTCCAGAAACTGCGGGAGGTGGGGCCAGAAGAGAACAAGGATCTGAAAAATGCTCTCACTCTAACTCCCGCGTGGCATGTGTGAGCCAGTCTTAGCTTTGGTTTGCACTTTCTGAAAAGAAGGAATGATGTCGAAACCTTAGTTTGAGAGATGATGGATTCCTGGGTGGAAATGAGCAAACGGAGGGATGGATGGATGGATGGATGGATAAATAGATGGATGGATGGATAAATGGATGGATGGATGGATGGATGGATGGATGGATGGATAGATGGATGGATGGATGGATGGATAAATGGATGGATGGATGGATGGATGGATGGACGGGTGGATGGGTGGATGGATGGACGGATGGGTGGGTGGATGGATGGACGGATGTGTGGATGGATGGACGGGTGGGTGGATGGATGGACGGGTGGGTGGATGGATGGATGGATGGGTGGATGGATGGATGGATGGATGGATGGATGGATGGATGGATGGATAAATGGATGGATGGATGGATGGATGGATAAATGGATGGATGGATGGACGAGTGGGTGGATGGATGGATGGATGGACGGGTGGATGGGTGGATTGATGGACGGATGGGTGGATGGATGGACGGGTGGGTGGATGGATGGACGGGTGGGTGGATGGATGGACGGATGGGTGGATGGATGGACGGGTGGGTGGATGGATGGACGGGTGGGTGGATGGATGGATGGATGGGTGGGTGGATGGATGGACGGGTGGGTGGAAGGATGGATGGATGGATGGATGGATGGATGGATGGATGGATGTGTGCAGAGGAAAGAGGCACTGTCATCGGTCTCCACGTGAATTCCAGCCAGCAAGACTACAATGCTCCTATGAGACCAAACTGTATTTTGAATTAAAGTTTCCATATTGAGGATAAGCTTATGCTCAGAAGAAAAATCACAGCTTCTGAGCGACTGCTCTGTAAATTGGCAACAGCATGAAGCAGATAAGAGAATATGCTCACTATGGACATGTGCCCAGACACGAAGCAGATAAGAGGATACGCTCGCCGTGGACATGTGCCCAGACACGAAGCAGATAAGAGGATACGCTCGCCGTGGTCATGTGCCCAGACACGAAGCAGATAAGAGGATACGCTCGCCGTGGTCATGTGCCCAGACACGAAGCAGATAAGAGGATACGCTCGCCGTGGACATGTGCCCAGACACGAAGCAGATAAGAGGATACGCTCGCCGTGGACATGTGCCCAGACACGAAGCAGATAAGAGGATACGCTCGCCGTGGACATGTGCCCAGACACGAAGCAGATAAGAGGATACGCTCGCCGTGGACATGTGCCCAGACACGAAGCAGATAAGAGGATACGCTCGCCGTGGACATGTGCCCAGACACGAAGCAGATAAGAGGATACGCTCGCCGTGGACATGTGCCCAGACACGAAGCAGATAAGAGGATACGCTCGCCGTGGACATGTGCCCAGACACGAAGCAGATAAGAGGATACGCTCGCCGTGGACATGTGCCCAGACACGAAGCAGATAAGAGGATACGCTCGCCGTGGACATGTGCCCAGACACGAAGCAGATAAGAGGATACGCTCGCCGTGGACATGTGCCCAGACACGAAGCAGATAAGAGGATACGCTCGCCGTGGACATGTGCCCAGACACGAAGCAGATAAGAGGATATGCTCGCCGTGGACATGTGCCCAGACACGAAGCAGATAAGAGGATACGCTCGCCGTGGACATGTGCCCAGACACAGAACAGTGGCTAGTTGTTAAAACATTTCCTTCCAAGGCTAATATTTTCAGAAGGAAAAATATAACAAAGGTGATTACTACCACATTTAAATCTCTGCAAGGCCCCGTTTTACTTTTAACCTGATAAAAGGGACCAGAACTAGTGGATCCATGTCATGACGCACTTGTCAAAACCCATAAAATGTTCGACACAAGGAGTGAGCCCTAATGTGAGCCGTGTGTTCACGCGACTGATAATTGTAACAAACGCAGCACAGGAAGCAGGATGTCAGTCGCAGGGGAGCCGAGGCACTGGGGCTCCCTGGACCTGAGACTCGGTTTTTCTGTAAACCTAAAACTGCTCTAAGTAAGAAAGTCCACTAATTAAAATGTTTAAAAAGGAGCCAAACCATGCTTCTTCTTTAATACATCTTATATGCTTTTCCTAATAATAATATGAATCATTTTAAATGTCCGATTTGGAGATTTTCATATCGTTTTTGAAAGACTGGGCATTTTGGAAATCCCCTGTTGGGTCATGTCATTACCTGAACAGCTCATTAAACGTTTTGTGAGTGACTCTGACACACACGATGGGTCCCTTGTCATTCATAAACGGGATTTTATAGAAGCATTGATTATATAATAATGTTATAAAGGCCTATAAAATTGCTCCTTAACCTGAATTGCAGGGTGAAATTTAAGGGCAAGCATCTCTAATAATATCCATGTGGAAAGCTATTGTATTTTGATCTTATTTCATTATAGTTTCTGACATTCTCAAATGGCCTTTGCACTTTGTAGGAATAGGGCATTAAGAAATAAATACCTGGCCGGGCACGGTGGCTCACACCTGTAATCCCAGCACTTTGGGAGGCCAAGGCGGGCGGATCATGAGGTCAGGAGATCGAGACCATCCTGGCTAACACAGTGAAACCCCATATCTACTAAAAATACAAAAAATCAGCCAGGTGTGATGGCGGGCGCCTGTAGTCCCAGCTACTCAGGAGGCTGAGGCAGGAGAATGGCGTGAACCCGCGAGGCGGAGCTTGCAGTGAGCCAAGATTGCACCACTGCACTCCAGCCTGGACGACAGAGCGAGACTCCATCTCAAATAAATAAATACCTGAGTGTCTTTTAAAAATTAGAATTAAACACCAAATTGTGGGTTATTTAAAAAAAATATGTTAAAGACAAATTCCCTTGACCTGGGCGTGTCTGTTTCTTCTCTGTGTTGGTCACTTCACATCAGATGTAAACACCAGCGCTGTTCCCTGACTATTCTGAATATAAAGACACCTTTTTCTCTCTTCTCAGAGACCTGTATTGCCTTAACACTCCCATGAATGACCACCTGCAAGCTTGCGCTGTGACTCCCGTCCCAAGACATGCGGGCCAGTATGAGCGGAGAGGTTCCCAGCACCGTCACAAGACCCTGTGATATTATTTTAGACTCACCTGTGGCTGTTGACAACACCACACACATGAAATGATGCTCACCAGAATCGAAATACTCAGCTAAACAAAGAATTGTATTGGTCATGAAATTATTAACAGGAGGGATAAAACTCCAGGGTGGGCCATTAAAGAATTTGAATTCAAATCATTCTCATGTAAGATGTTGGAGCGAGATTTACACCTAGGCGTGTGCACCCACCAGGTCAAAGTCTCACTTCTGCCCTGTCCCTGCCACACCCAGCCCAGAGCCATCAGAGGGACAGGCTGGTGGGGACTTGGGTGCGGATGGGAGGTGGTGCCAGTTCAAGGGGTCCCCATGGTCAAGTTGTGGCTACCTGAACACTGAAAGAAAATGAAAATCATAGTTACTTAAAATAAACTTATTATCTAAAAACTGCAAACCCCCAGTGGTACACAAAGACAACTTCCTTTTTTCTTGTCTAATTAATAGTACTAAACACAGGCCAATTGATTCAGTACAAATGCTGCTTACTTGAGCTGTGTTTTGATTGTCTTTTCTTTTTTTTTTTTGAGATGGAGTTTTGCTCTTGTTGCCCAAGCTGCAGTGCAATGGTGCAATTTCAGCTCACTGCAACTTCCGCCTCCTGGGTTCAAGTGATTCTCCTGCCTCAGCCTCCCAAGTAGCTGGGATTACAGGCACCTGCCACCACGCCCAGCTATTTTTTGTATTTTTAGTACAGACGGGGTTTCGCCATGTTGGCCAGGCTGGTCTTGAACTCCTGACCTCCGGTGATCCACCTGCCTTGGCCTCCCAAAGTGCTGGGATTACAAGCATGAGCCACCACGCCCAGACTGTCTTTGCTCTTAAAAGGTGCAGAAATCTGCATTCGTTTTCTGGGGCTGCTGCAACACTGTTCCACAAAACTGATGGCTAAGAACAGAGGTTCTCTCACAGATCTGGAGCCAGAAGTCCCAGATCAAGGTGTGGGTGGGGCCGTGCCCCCTCCAGAGGCTCTGGGGAGGATCCCTCCTGCCTCTCCCAGCTCCCAGCAGCCCCCAGTGTCCCCTGGCCTGTGCATCTCTCCAGTCTCTGCCTCCATCTTCATGTGGCCGCCTCCTTGTGGGTCTGTGTCTGTGTCCACATTTCCCCTTCGGGTGATTACACAGTCACATTGGATTACAGCCCATCCTAATGAACTTGATTTAACGTGATTAAATCTGCAAAGACCTTATTTCCAAGTAGGGTCACACACACACAGGTATGGGGGTGTAGGGCTTCAGTGCATCCTTTTTTGGGGGGAGGGGACACCATTCAACCCATAACAAAATGCGTCTGTGTGTGAGGCTGACTCCGTCCCTGTGAGCACAGGCTCCCCTGTGAGACTTTCTCCCCAGTTTGGGGGCTCCTAACTGGTCAGTGGTGTATTTGCTATCCATTGTGTCCTGACAAAGCACCCCAAGTTTAATGGCTCACAATAACCTACAATAAACCTTCCTTATCCTCACAGTTCCTCTGAGCCAGGAAATCCAGCACAGCTTAGCTGGGCGCTGGGGCACAGCGCTCTCATGAGGCTGCAGGTGGATGCCTCTGGGGCCACTGTCATCTGAGAGCCTCCCCAGGGCTGCAGGGTCCAGGTCCAGGCACGTGGCTGGCACACTAGTGCTGCTGGTGGCGGGAGGCCTCTGTTCTCCCTCTGAGACCCATGGCTGGCCCATGGCTGCCTGGGCTGGCTGGGCTTCCCTCCCACCCCAGGCAATGTCGTCAGCGGACCATGAGCTCAGCAGCTGCCAGCTAGGCTTCCTTCATTCTCCTACAGTCTCCCGGAGAGGAAGGGCCGGCGCTTCCTTCTTTGCTCCTTAGAGCCTTCCTGTGACTTCTGCAGCAAGGTTTTTGCAGACAGCAGGGTTTGTAGGTGTACCTGTGGCCAAGCATTTCTCATTTTTCTGGAACTTTAAAGTACCTGGAAGGTTTTTCTTTTTCTCTTCCCAGGTGTGGAAACCACAGAATCTTCTGTGCTCTGTGCCTGAAGTGTGGGCAGGCTGCGCCATGGCACCCAGGGCAGTTTTCCTGGAAACCAAGATGCCGTGTTCCAGATTTCAGTGTGAACCAAGGCAGTGTGCAGGGGCCTTGGATGAAGCTCCCACTCCTGCCCATTATTTTGGGAGTCGAAGGGCCTGAGGCAGGGGCCAGAGATGAATGCTGGTGGCTTACATCCCAGCTCAGGAGCTCCGGAAACCAGAAAGGTGTCGTGGAAACTGTGGGCCACTCGAGGCAGCAGGAAGAGGTGCTCCAGGATCCTGATGAAGTGAAAGTGACTCCATGCTCCTTGCAGGCTGGTGGGGAGCACACGGGGGAAGCAGGGACTGTGTACAGCAGGGCAGGTGTCCCCTCCTGCCCTTCCAGGTGCCCTGGGCACCTCTCCCCACCACACTCTGCCCAGGCTGACCCTGGGGCTGGCACAGGCTGGGGAGGGTGGGTTTGGCCTGGGATATTGGCAGTCCAAGGTCGGGGGGGGCTCCTTCTAGGCAGGTGCACAGGCAGCCTGTCTCCCTGCACTGAGGATCCAGGGACCCCGCCCTCACCTTACCCTCCTGGCGTGCTCCAGCCATGGGCTCGCTTTCTCCCTACTCCCTGCTCCACCATTGCCAATGGTCCCTCCATCAACGTCCCCCTGGGGCTGCCTGAGGCTGCTCTGCTTCCCGGACCCTGGGCTCTCTCTGGGACCCTGCTGGCCCGAGCCAGCCTCCTCTCCACGCTGGGGATGCAGTTACACCTGTTTCTTTGACGGCTGCCTGGTAGAGTCACATTTCACCCCCAGCACCCCGTGGCATCTAGGAGGCCCTGCAAGCCCCTTTTGGTGACCTGGGGAGCCTGGGCTTCCGGCTGGGTGGTCTCTGAGGGGAGGAGCCTGGTGCACCCTGGATGGAGGGGAGGAAAAGGGGTGGCCTGGACATATCCACCAGGACTGGGCCTGCCTGTGATGCCAGTGTGGCCCTGGTTCTTCACCGAGACCCATCTCCCCAGGCCAGGGGTGGGGCCTCCCTGGACTCCCCTCCTCGCCCTCCAGGGACGGGGGCTGACACTCCTCACACACACGTCTACCTCAGAGTCTGGTTTCCATCCCTCGCACACACCGTAACCCCCCCAGGGTTATAGGACAATTTTGAACCTGTGAGGACCCAGCTCCTCTCCATGGGGTACATTTGGGAAAACACAGGCCCAGAGAGGGGGCACAGGCCCAGGGAGGGGGCACAGGTCCAGGGAGGGGGCACAGGCGTGGGGAGGGGGCACAGGTCCAGGGAGAGGGCACTGGCCCGGCGACGGGGCACAGATCCAGGGAGGGGGCACAGGTCTGGGGAGGGGGCACATGCCCAGGTAGCACAGGCAGCTGAAGGCCCAGTGGGACCCTGACACCTGATGGCAGAAAACACAAAAGTGACAGGCTGGCACCATGGCCCAGAAGGGCCCCTGGCCCTGCCTTCACCTGCAGGCCAAGCTTCCCCCCACTAGCCACCCCCATAGGCCTCTCGGCTGGCATGGGACACAGAACAGAGTGTTGACAAAAACCAACACAAAGGCAGCAAAGCTGCTGGTCAAGTCTCAGTGACTGTGAACGGATACCAGGGTAACAGTGAGATGTGTCCACACCGAAGGGGCTCGGGAGTGGGAGTGGAGCCCTGGAGGCCCCATCTTTGCTGGGAAGGGCACGGGGGAGCATGGCCCCCATCATGAGCAGAGACAGAGAGGAGAGCTTGGACTCCTCACTCCAGGGAAGGCACGTGGGTGCCCCACACTGCACCTGTGGGACTCGGCCACACCAGGAAGACCAGATGCATTTACCTAGAAATCAAGAAAGGTTCACATTCAATCAACCAGACACATCATTTGAAAATTTGGGGGAAAATACTAAAAGGAACCCAAAGATAGATAAAGAACAGCACTAGTGAAGACGGCAGGAGGTGGGGACTTGGTCAGATGAAGGCCTGGCTCTGAGGCCAGTGCAGTGCGGGGTGAGGCAGCCCAGAAACGCCCGGGAGCTGCCACGGGCAGACACTGAGGGAGGGAACCGTTCCCAGCCACAGCTTTCTTGGCACAACATAAACCAAGAAGCTTTTGAAGCCTGCAAGACCCACGACCTTCTCCAGTCAAAGGCCGCTGACATCTGCTCCATCCATGGAGGAATCAGACCCACAGGTCACAGAAACCATGGCCGAGCATTTGAAATGATGAAACTCTTCCTCACCAGTTCATTGTTTCTCCAGGGCAGGGGCCTAGAAGTAGAATTTCTTGGTTGAAAAGATGGCACCTTTAAAAACTATCATGTAAGAACAACCCTAACTGTCTTCCCCGCACCGGCAGCCGCCTGCCTCACTCACTCATCCCCACACTGAAGGCTTCCGAGCTCCTTCGCATTGGAAGCAGTTCCAGACGCTGGGGATCCATCACCACACAGCAGGGGGAAAATCCCTGCCGTGCAAACACACATTCCAGTAAGAGACAATGAGACAGGCTGCTGGGTGCTGGTTAGGAATGTGAACGGGGTTGTCAGAGGGGCCTCGCGGAGAAGACCCTGAGAAAAGACTGGAGGAGGCCAGGAGCCAGGGAGGCCTGTGTGGTCGGGGAAACAGCATCGCAGGCAGAGGGAACGGCGAGGCAAAGGCGAGTCAGGTGCATGCCCGGTGTTCCAGGATGGAGAGTCCATGTAGCCAGAGGGTGGGGAGGGAGGAGAGGACCTCAGGGCGGGAAGTGGGTGAGTTGGGAGCCACCCTGGCGGGTCTGCCAGATCCTAACAGGGTCACCAGGCTTCTGGCTCAAAAGCCAGCTGTCGGCCAGAGAGCAAGCTTTGGGGGCTTCAAGAGGGGTGACATTGGTGTCTCAGCCCAGCTCAAGTGGGACAGGCCGGCCTGGCTGACCCTGGGGTGTCTTGTCTGTCTGAGCCTCGTCCCCGCCGCCACCTTACACATCGGATGCACATGTGGGCAGTGATGACTGATGGGCCTTTGTGGAGTCTGGGCTCTGCACAGGGGCTTGCTGGTGAGGGAAGATGCGGGGACGGAAGGGAACCCGCTGTTGGTGAGAATGTGCCCGGGTCTCGTGATAGTCTCTCATCTTAGTCCTGCTGAGCCACCCCTCCTGGCTGTTCCCATGCACCACAGGGCCCCTGGACTCATGTAGACAGGAAGACAGGGGCACCTGCCACGGAGAGGAATGGCCCAAGTCTGTCAATGCTCTCCAGGTAGCAACACGTTGATGGGAGGGCGGGCTCCTCAGCCCCACTCATGGCTGACCCAGTAAAACAGTGGCAGAAGCCAGTGGCTGAGGGCGTGTCTCAGGTGTGCATGCGCTGGCTGGGAACTGGTTTTTGTTCCTCCAGGGGCCCCATGGGCTGGTTTCCAGTCTCTGAAACACCTGTGACTCCAGATGGTCTCCTCTTACAGCATGGGTGGACGCTAAGGGGGTTGTGGGAGGCTTGAGAGATGCAGAGGAGAGAGCCTGCCAGACCCAGAATCCCCACTGTGTCTCCTCCTCGGTGTCAGAGGATCAGCTGTGTGCATACACAGACACATATGCACAGACACACGGATGCACAGACACACAGACGCACAGACACACGGATGCACAGACACAGTGACAGACACACAAGCACACAGACACACTGACACACATACACAGACATACAGATGCACCAACACACAGATACAGACACACTGACACACACACACATATACAGAGACACACAGATGCACAGACACATGGACGCACAGTGACAGACACCCAAGCACACAGACACATAGACACAGACACACAGATGCACCAACACACAGATACAGACACACTGACACACACAGACACACAGATGCACAGACACACAAACACACACACAGTGACACACACACACACAGGCACACAGACACACACAGTGACAGACACACACACAGGCACACAGACACAGACACACACAGACACAGAGATGCACCGACACACAGATACAGACACACAGACTCACAGACACAGACACACTGACACAGATGCACAGACGCACACACACAAATACCACACATGGGCACACACACGGCCCTGAAATTTAGGGAATTCTAAGAAAGATTTTTAAATGTTTATTTTATTATTTTCTTTTTTCAAATAGATTTTTGTTCATGTAAAACCAGGAAATGGCTTTAAAGTGATTTGGGTTTTATAAATAATCCTCACTGTAAATAGTTCAAGGACAACATGAAACGTTTCCAGGAGGCAGCAGCCCCTGCCCCGGCCCTCCCTCTGCCTGCTCTCAGCCCCTGCCCCCTGCCTGCTCTCAGCCCCTGCCCACTCTCAGCCCCTTCCCCCTGCCCTCCCTCTGCCTGCTCTCAGCCCCTGCTCCAGCCCTCCCTCTGCCCGCTCTCAGCCCCCTCCCCCTGCCCTCCCCCTGCCCCTCTCTGGATAGTTGGCCCCCGAGGGTGGGTGCCTGGCCTGCCAGCGCTTCCTCCTTCACTTAGGTCCCTCCTGATGTCCTGTGGGGGCCACCCCCCACCCTATACGCCACGTGTGTCCCCTCCCTCACTGCCCACTCTTGGCTAAAACCACAGTCACTGCTTGTCATGGCTGGGCCCCGTACACACAGCATTCCCCTAATCTTCCAGCCCAACTCTGCTCTCCGGAGGCTCAGCCTCCTCCTTCCAGGACACGACCCCCGCCCTCTGCCACACTCCACAGCGTGCTGAGAGGGCCAGACCCATTCCCCATGTCTTCCCACGGGGCAACCCCTTGGTGGGCTGTGGGCCTCCCATTCTGGGTGGTCCTGGCCCTGCCCTTAGCCAGCCTGGCCTCCCTGGGCCACCCTCTGCTGAGCGGCTGCCCCCGCCAAGGCTGAAGCTGACCCCGGGCTGACCTTCTGCCTTCGGAGCCGGTCCCGCTGGCTCACGGGGTATGGCCCACGGGGACAGTGGGAACCGGGGGTCTCAGCATTCCTTCCAAAGATGCACAGCCCAGAGTAGAATGAGGTACTCATCTCCAGGGCAAAATTAAAGCAGGGAGCAGGGGGGTGTTCCAAAAACTCACTCATCAGAAAAGCGGTATTTTAATGCAATTCTTTTTAAAACCAGGAGTAACGCAAAAAATATCGATGACAAAACGTCAAAATAAAAAAGGACATTCTTCTTTTCAAAAGAAGTCTTGTTTCTTTCCAGTTCATTTTCCAAAAGTCCGAGGTGGTTTGGGGCTGCCCTGGGTCCCTTCCCGTCCTCTGCCCCCGTGCGGGGCTGTGCTGTGGACGGAAGCCTCTCGCCAATGCCCAGCGGCTCCATCCCGAAGGCCCCTGAGGCTCCTGGAGCGGCTCCACCTCCCCTCCCCTTTCCCACAACCCCTCCCTCCCCATCTTGAGACCCTCCACCCTAGCAGAGGCCTCACCTCGGAGCTCCTGACCTGATGGGAGTCCACCCCCTCCCCCGCCTTGGCCAGCACCCCCTGCCCAGTTTCACCCAAAGTTCCCACTCCACCCCGTGAGAGTCCTTTCCCCTGGGGCTGAGACAGAGGACACCAGGCAGTGTCTGAGGAGCCCCCTTCTGTGGATACCTCCCAGTGGTTACGTTGGGCGAAAAGAAGGAAAACGGTTGTGAAGAAGCCAGTCAGCTGTCCAGTGCCCTGAGGCCTGACCCCCTCCATCCTCAGGCCCTGAGCCCTGACTGCCTCCACCCTGAGGCCCTGGACCCTGACACCCTTCCATTCTGAGGCCCTGGGCCCTGACCATCCTCCACCCTGAGGCCCTGGGCCCTGACACCCTTCCATCCTGAGGCCATGAGTCCTGACCACCCTTCACCCTGAGGCCCTGGACCCTGACCCCCCTCCATCCTGAGGCCCTGGACCCTGACCCCCCTCCATCCTGAGGCCCTGGACCCTGACCATCCTCCACCCTGAGGCCCTGGGCCCTGACACCCTTCCATCCTGAGGCCATGAGTCCTGACCACCCTCCACCCTGAGGCCCTGAGTCCTGACCAGCCTCCATCCTGAGGCCATGAGTCCTGACCACCCTCCATCCTGAGGCCATGAGTCCTGACCACCCTCCACCCTGAGGCCCTGAGTCCTGACCACCCTCCACCCTGAGGCCCTGAGTCCTGACCGGCCTCCACCCTGAGGCCCTGAGTCCTGACCGGCCTCCACCCTGAGGCCCTGAGTCCTGACCGGCCTCCACCCTGAGGCCCTGAGTCCTGACCGGCCTCCACCCTGAGGCCCTGAGTCCTGACCACCCTTCACCCTGAGGCCCTGGGCCCTGACCATCCTCCACCCTGAGGCCCTGGGCCCTGACCATCCTTCACCCTGAGGCCCTGGACCCTGACCCCCCTCCATCCTGAGGCCCTGGACCCTGACCCCCCTCCATCCTGAGGCCCTGGACCCTGACCATCCTCCACCCTGAGGCCCTGGGCCCTGACCATCCTTCACCCTGAGGCCCTGGACCCTGACCCCCCTCCATCCTGAGGCCCTGGACCCTGACCATCCTCTACCCTGAGGCCCTGGACCCTGACCATCCTTCACCCTGAGGCCCTGGACCCTGACCCCCCTCCATCCTGAGGCCCTGGACCCTGACCATCCTCTACCCTGAGGCCCTGGGCCCTGACCATCCTTCACCCTGAGGCCCTGGGCCCTGACCATCCTTCACCCTGAGGCCCTGGACCCTGACCCCCCTTCACCCTGAGGCCCTGGACCCTGACCCCCCTCCACCCTGAGGCCCTGGGCCCTGACCGTCCTCCACCCTGAGGCCCTGGGCCCTGACCATCCTCCACCCTGAGGCCCTGGACCCTGACACCCTTCCATCCTGAGGCCCTGAGTCCTGACCATCCTCCATCCTGAGGCCCTGGGCCCTGACCATCCTCCACCCTGAGGCCCTGAGCCCTGACCCCCCTTCACCCTGAGGCCCTGGGCCCTGACCCCCCTCCACTCTGAGGCCCTGGTCCCCAGCCTGGCTGGGCCCCGGAGCAGTGAGCAGGGCAGCAGGCCGGAGTGAGCAGGTTCCCCCAGGTGACCATCAGGTGATGCCTGGTCCTGGGCACCCTGCCCCCTCTGTGCTTGGCCAGCGGCCCCTCCACTCAGCTCTCCCAGGGGCCTGGGCTGACCCTGACTGCCCTAACCATGTTGGTGTATGGTGCCCGAGGGCTCAGGCCAGACAAGTGTCTACCAAGGGCAGCAGACGCTGGGGCACCTGGCCCGAGGCCACAGAAATAAGCAGCCTCCCGCAGAGCCTGGCATGTGGGGGGTTGAATGCTCTCATCTCCCTATTTAATGATTTCCTCAGCAAACACATCCTCGGGATTGCTCAAGGCTGAGGTCACTGTTCAGCTCAGCTTCCCGGGAGCCTGTGAAGACATTTGCAAAAGGGTCCACTGAAAACAGCACGGGCTGGGCTGCCAGCAACCCGGTGGGTGGGAGGGCAACCTCAAAAAAACCCTCCGGTCAGAAAACAAAATGGCAAAAAGACGTCTCCTCCAGGGGCCCGGTCCATGACGGATACGCCTTTGAAATCCTGGGCCAGGCGTCTGTCCAGAGCAGTGAATTCTCCAAGGGAAGGCGGGGTTAGGATGCTGCACCCATCCCTGGCGGAATTCCAGGTGGAGCTGGGAAGAGCATTGCTCCCACCCACAAGAAAAAAGCTACAACTGCATGTCAACAGCGCGTGATCCGTCCAGGAGCCCAGAACCAACCTGGAAGAGGCGGGTTCCTCTGCGGGTGGGACCCTGGGCAGGTGCCCGGCCAGATCACCGTGTCAGCTGGTGAGAAGTATGAGCTGGGGATAGTCAGCAGACTGCGGCCTGGGATGGCTGCTGGGCGGGGTGGAGATCGTGAATCTCCACCGCAGGGGGACCTGCTCACTCTGCCCTGCTCGTCTGGCCCCAGAGGGACCGGGCTTTTCCCACAGTACTGGCTGAGGGAGGGGCACCCTCCGGGGCCACGGAGCCCAGGGAGGCCCGGGATGCCAGGACGTGGAGATGTGTGCTGTGAGCAGCACACCTGGAGGAGGGGCCGGAGAACGCGGAGCACACCTGAGCCCAGGCCCACTCCAGAGGATGTCCCTCTGGGCTCTGCAGTGGGCAAGGCCAGGAGAGCTGGGAGGGACAGGTCTCTCTCTCTCCACCCCCTCAGGAGGTGAAGCCCCAGGGCAGGCAGAGACAAGCACAGGTGCGGCTGGAGCAGCCTGAGGGTCGCCGTGGCCACAGCAGACATCAAGCCAGGGGACTCCTGCGGGGCTGGACTCAGCCCCATGATAAAGGCAGGCAGAGGGTGGGGGCTGTTAGGGGCTGAGTGGTGTCCCCCAAATCCCTGCATCAAAGCCCTAACAGCCAGGACCCCAGAAGGTGACTGTATTTGGAGACAGCTTTTAAAGAGGTGATTAAGGTAAAATTCAGTCCTTAGGGCAGGCCCTGATCCAGTCTGCCTGGGGTCCTTATAAGGGGAGGGAGGACACAGACACATGGAGGGGTGGCCCTACGAGGAGACGCCGCCCACAAGCCAAGGAGAGGCTGCGGGAGGAACCGGGCCTGCCACACGGGGACCTGGGACGTCCAGCCTCCAGGACGCAGAGAAACAACGGTCTGCTGAGGAAGCCGCCCGGCATGTAGCATTTGTGCTGGCAGCCCTGAGAAAACTTGAATAGGCTGCTCCGCTGCTGGCATGAGAGCTGTTTTCCTGCAAGGCTGGGCAACTCCTCCACCGCTGGCGGATGGAAAATGGGGCGGCCGCCACGTGCCTGGTTTATCCCAGAGAGGTGAGGACCTGGGTACGCGCAAGCACACAAGCCTGTGTGGCAGTGTCCACTGTGGCGATGCCAGGACAATGATGGCTGGAAGGGACCCGAAGTGCCGCCCTGGTAATGGGGTGACAGACGGGAACATCTGAGGCAGAAGGCGGGGCTCAGATACTGGACCACATTGAGGCCTAGCTAACACAGGGCAGGGGCACAGGTAGCTTTCCATGAGGCACGCCCTCCAGTGCGCCATGTCAGTTTACGGGTGCCGCGGCAATACCTGAGCATTACTGCCCCTTTCCATGGCAACTACCTGACCACCCAAGAGTTACTACTCCTTCCCTAGAAGGAGTGTCCACCTCACACAAGGACCGTGCTGGGGCGGCGTCCGAGATGTGTGGGGCTGTCTGCGGCCTTGAGGGCCTCGTGGGCACAGTGCAGACTTGGACACAGGTGGCAGGGCCCGGCGCTCGGAGCTGAGGATGGGTCCAGCAGATGCTGACACCAGCTAAGCTCCTGCTGTGAGACCCCGACCCCGTGGCGTTCAGGAACTCCACCCTTTCTGATCGCATCGCCCTCATGGACAGCCTGCAAGTCCAGTGACGTTGTCTCCATTTCACAGACGGAGAGGCTGAGGCTTGGTGCCGAGGGCTTCCCACATATCTGGGAGTGGGAGCTGTTCTCAGGCCAAGCCACCCTGGGTCCCTGGGAACTCACTGCATCCTGCGTGATTCCCTGTGTGTCCCCTGCCCAGACCCCTCAGAGCCAAACTCAAATGGCAGCTTGGCACCAACACCTCCCCTGACTACACAAAGGGAACATCCACCATCCCAGAACCCGCCCACTTCATTGCCCCGCACTGCTGCACACCCAGCCCTGCAGGCGGCAGCCCCAGGAGCAACAGACACCTCCTCACACACCTCCAGGTCCCCAGCGTGGCACGCAGCCTCCAAGCACCTGACCACCGTACCAGCTCCCGGTCCACCTGGCCCAGGCCCACTCCCCTGGGTGTTGGCAGGAGCCCCGCCTGGACTCTCACACCCCAGGCCTCCAGTCTGCACCAGCATCTGCAAGCCCAGATCCTTCGATGGCCCTCCCAGCTGAGGACACACCCCAGGCCTCGCAGGACCTGCTGGTCTCTTGCCAGCACCTACAAAGCTCTCTGCGCCTCTGCCCGGCAGCCTCCTCCTTCCCGCAGCTCCACCTCAGCCTGGGGACATTTGCCCAGCGTCCCCTCTGTCCCTCCACTCTCCCCTGGGTCTCCGTGCCCCCAGTGTCACCTGAACATCCCCTTGCTGACCTGCCGTGCAGCCACGTCCCCACCATAAGCACTGTCATTACGCCACTGTGTGGGTGTCTGCCTTGGGTCTCTGCCCCCGGCCGCCCCCAGGGCCTGTTCCTTGAGAGCAGGGCAGGTTCTGTGTGTTTCTTCCCCATAGTCTATCCCCAGCACCAAGAGCAGCGCCTGCCACACAGCAGGTGCTTCCCAAATAGAGTGGGGCAGTGTTTGCACCGTTTGACTCCTCAGGCCACCTGTTTCCATTGCACACAGAAGGGGAGGAGTCATTGCCACCCAGGCAGTCAGGGGAGGCTTCCTGGAAGAGGTGATTGGGGAACTGGGCTTTGAAGGATGCCCACACCTCACCAGGCAGCAAAGCCCAGAGGTAGCAATGCAGCCTGTGAGCTGTGCCAGGGTGAATGCCAGTGAAATGTTAGAGTCAACTGCAGCCAGGGGTGGGGCAGGAGGGAGAGAGGAGAAAAGAGGGGGCAGAGGTATCAGGAAGGGCCAGCGGGGGCCTCCACACCCAGCCACAGAGCGTGGGGCTGTCCTGTGAGCAGTGGGCATTGTCGGGGTGACTAAGAGATGACCAGCGTGGGTGGTATCGGGGGAAGCCAAGCCCGGGAGTTAGGGGGACCTGGGGCCCTGAACACATGGCTGCAGCACGTCTGGGGCAGATCGATGGGACCGTACGGGCCAGGGCAGACACTGGGCATCGGGTCAGGTGGTGACCTCCGACAGTGCGTCCCCACGGCCCATGCGCTCATGTTTCAGTGCTTTGAGGATGTTGTGGGGGCAGGAGCAGGGAACTGGACCCGAGTCCCACCCTGGGCATGTGGCGAGCCTCCTGCATGCATTCTTCCGGAAGCTTCCCCAAGGTGTCCGTACATGCTTTTCTGTGGAATTTCTCATCCTCTGTACCTCAGCGGCTGACTGGGGCCCATGCTGCAGCCTGGGGAGATGCAACCCCCAAGGACGAGCCGGCCAGACGGTCCCGAGGGCCACAGCTGGAGGAGGGTCTTCCAGGCTTGGGCTGGGGACAAAGCCCCTTTGTGCCTTCCTGGCCGAGGCCCCATGGAGGACAGAGCTCCTTTCAAGGCCGCCCTGCTCCTCCACAGTGAAGGCTGACTTGGCTTCGGGGATCCTGGGGCAACACCATGTGGTTGACACCACGGACTGATTAGAAACAGCTGGCAAAGGCGCCAGGGCCCTGGGTTGTAGGGGATGGTTTCAGCCTTTTCTAATATTGGCTCTGACTCAGTTAGAAACAGAGTGGGCCCAGAGCCTCCCAGGGGGCTGGTTAACCCCCAACCCCGATACAAGGGCCCAGAGCCTCCCGGGGCTTTGCCAACTCCATGTGAAGATGTCTTCAAGGCAGGGGTCGTGTGGGACGAGCCCGCATGGCAGGGGAGCGGCAGCCAAGGCCAAGACACAGACAAGTGCAGGGTCAGAGGAGACAGCGGTCCAGCCAGGCCCCTTGGGGCGCAGATGAGAGCCACAGCACAGCCCACAGGGACCACAGCCCACGAAACCACAGCCCACAGAACCACAGCCCATGGAGGGACCACAGCCCACTGGGACCGTTGCCTGTGGAGCCAGGTAGAACCAGGTTGGAGACACCCCCGGGTGCACCGCGCACCTTGCTCCTGGGCTGCAGGCATAGCAGTCCCCCCCCTTCATGGGGGCCCAGCCCGGAGTCTGCTGCTCACTGAGGCTGCTCGGGAATCCCAGGGTGGGAAAGTGAGGCCGGGTAGCAGAGGGAAGCACCTTCTCCTGGGGATCAAGTATTGCCACCTGTTGTGGGGGTTGGGGAGAAGAAGCTCTCCCGGGAACCAGTGGCTCCCTCCCTCCCCACTCTGCCCACGGCTCAGGCCTCCCACAAGCTTGGGCACCAGTGTCCTGCAGATAAGGGGGTGTGCGGGTTTTCCTACCAGAACAGGCCGGTGGGACTTGCTGGGGTGTAGGTGGCTGGGCCACAGGTGTGGATGGGTGTCGTGGGCGATGGGGGAAGCTGGGGTGGGAAGGATGTGCCCGTCTGCCACGCTGGGCCCCGGCTTCTCAGGGCTGTCCCACTGGGCAGGGGTCCGCCACCTGCAGGGCACTTGCCCCTCCCAGCACAGTTCCTCCTTGGGGTCTTCCCTGCACCCCAGCCTCGAGGCCCCTCCGCTCAGGCTCCTTGCAGCCCCACCTCCCACGACTGTTCGTCCCCCAGGAGCCCCACGTGATCTGTCCCCTGCCCTGCTGGCACCAACTCTCTGGGATGTGAGTGAGCCCGAAGCGGGGGCACCAGGATGGGAATCGGGTGCTATGGTGCCGTGGTGGCTGGGGATCTGCGTTAAGCTGGTGCAGGTGAGGAGGCCTCAGGCTGAGCCCTGGTGGCAGCTGGAATGGGACCCGCCGGCCTGAGGTGTTGAGGGGGTCCTTTCCCCGCTTCAGGCCCACACTCTGTGGGGCGCACGGCCACGCTGCGGATGGGCACTGCCCTCTGCACTCAGCCCCACCCAGCGGCCACTTCTGTCCACATCCTGCTGGCCAGAGGCCCAGGCGTCAGACATCCCCAGACCGCCTGCCCCATGGGTGAGCAGACCCCACCTTCTGCCCTGGGAATTTCTGGCTGGGTGGTCAACAAGGGGAGCCTGGGGGTTCAGTGCCCAACTCTGCTCGGCCTACATCCCTCTCGGGACTCACCCAGCCCCTGGGGGCCTTGGACACTGGGAACACAGTGGACAGTTCACACTGAGCTTTCACCTAGACAGTCCCAACCCAGACGCAAATGCGGGAACTCTTCCTCCTCCAGCGTCCCACAGTCACCCAGGACGCACCACAGCGCCCAGACCCAGCTTCCTCACCCAGCCTTGCCCCTTCCTAGCTCAGGCCAGAGCCCAGGAGACCCCTCCACATCCCTCACCCCACCCTACCCCCTCACCTCCCTCCCCCACCCCTTCACCTCCCTCCTGCCCCCACCCTCTCACCTCTCTCACTTCCCTCCCACCACCACGCCTCTCACCTCCTTCCCACCCCCACCCCCCTCACCTACTTCCCACCCCCACCCCCTCACCTCCCTCCCACCCCGATCCCCTCACCTCCCTCTCACCCCCCTCACCTCCCTCCCGCCCCCACCCCCCTCACCTCCCTCCGGCTCCCAACCCCCTCACCTCCCTCCTGCCCCCACCCCCCTCACCTCCCTCCCACCCCCACCCCCTCACCTCCCTCTCACCACCCTCACCTCCCTCCCACCCCCACCCCCTCACCTCCCTCTCACCACCCTCACCTCCCTCCCATCCCCACCCCCTCACCTCCCTCCCATCCCCACCCCCTCACCTCCCTCCCACTCCCCTGCACCCCTCATTTCTGACTCCCTGGGAGGGTGACTCTGTCCTCAGTGTCCTGTCCACCTCCACTGATGTCTGCTCACTGCCATTCATTCAAGGGTCAGCCTTCTCAGCCCCCTGGGTAGGACAGTGCCTTCTCCCATCACTGCCGGAACTCCCCAGGCAGTTTGCATGGGTTTCTCACTGGAAGCTGCTGAGCCCCACCTGTGTGGGGTCCTGGGGCTGCCCCACTCCTCACAGCAGGCTGAGCTCATGGTGGGTGCCGGGGGGTGGGGAGGCTGAAAGAAGGAACTATCGGTGAGGCACCTGCAGGTTGGGAGGGAGGAGGGGCAGGCGGAGGAGGCTTCTTTAGGATGAGCCCAGCGAGGGTGGCCCAGGGGAGATGGTGCAGATCCCAGGAGCCCACATCAGCTGGAGACCTTAGGGAGAGCTCCAGGCCCAGCACACCTGCCCCAGCCTCAGCCCAGGAACCTTGCCCTGTCGGGGGAAGGAATGTGTGGAATGTTCCAGCAAAGAGGAGGTGAGGGGCACGGAGACCCTGGCCAGGTGAGGGACAATGAGACCCTGGTGGCCCCAGGAATGCTGTGGCCCGGGAGGAAGCAGAGGGGAGCTGGCCAGTGAGCTGCAGGCCTGCCCACACCCATGGCCCTGGCTGGGACCCCGCGGGGGCTTGGGGAGGGCCCTCTGGGGCTGGTGGCCTCCCGGTTCGGGGAGTTGATGTTTTCACTTTCAGAGTTCCCACAAAAACGAGCTCACATCCCTGGGGATTTTCTGCTTGACCAGCATCCCACGAGGCTGCCCTTGTGCAGCTGCCAGCCCAGCCCTCCCTAAGCGCCTTCCAGGGCCTGGCCCCAGGCCTGCAGGCAGGAGCCTCCCGTGCGGGCAGCACCTGAGACCTTCAAGGTTTATTAAGCAGAGGTGATTTTGATGAGTGAAGCGCAGGGGTTGGAGGTGATTTTGTCCCAGGTGGGGAGGGTCCTGAGCTTGGCAAGAAGGCAGAGGGGCAGCTACATGGGTGCCCGTATGGCTGGCACAGAGCACCAGCCTCTGGAGGCCCACCCCGGGCTCAAGCTCTCGAGTCAGGGACGCAGACAATGGACAGAGCCGTCCTGGCATCAGGGGGCACCCAGACGCCTCCTCCTGACAGACAGCCAGACTCTTCATGCGAGTTTGGTGGCACCGGCTCCAGGTTCTGGGCCCGCCTGGAGTACCTGCTCTGGCTGGGATGGGGCCAGTTCCCTGCTTCCGTGGGTGTGGGCCAGGGCTGGGCACAGGGGTTGGTAAAGTTTGGGCATCTTGAAGGAGAATGCTGAGGCCTCCCGAGAGCCCCCGTGCAGGACAGGACCTGGGTGGAGGCGAGACGGTGGGCGTGGCTTTCCCCCCATGCTGTCCTGAACGCCTCAGGGCTTGGGAAACAGCTCAGCAAGGGGGCCCTGCCCCCGACTCCATCCTGGGGCACCGCCAGATGCTGTGAGGCTCGGCCAGCCCAGAGGTGGCATCAGAGGGACTGCCATGAGCAGAGGGCACCACACAGAGATCCGAAGAGTCCAGTCCCTGCCTGAGGGGAGGGTGGGTTCACGGGACAGAGTCCGGGCCGTGAGCTTGACCTGAGGACTAAACACGGAGCAGGGGGAGGAGGGGCGGGACCGGGAGGGCAGAATCCATGCGAGGAAGAGGAGGGTGGGGCCGGGACAGCAGAACCCAGGGGAGGAAGAGGAGGGGCAGGGCCGGGACAGGAGAACCCACGGGAGGAAGAGGAGGTGGGTGTTGTGTATGCACAAATATCATACATATGAGCACAAATGAGCCATGAGGAAACGTACAAATCTGCATAAATGAATTCAAAAAGCCAAAGCGGCCATTCAGGGAGAGACCACAGTAAACAGAACAGCGCGGCTGAGCTGGTGTGGCCCCGTCAGCCACATGGGGAACTGCGAGCAGCCTCCACTCACCCGTGAAGATAAAAGTGGCTGTATGGGCTCACCCAGCAAAACCCAACTCTATCCTGTTTACACGAGACATACCCCAGATCTAGCTCTTCAGAAGCCGCAGAGGGAAGAGCGTGCAGGATGGGGTAGGCAGGTGCAGGAAGGGGCCATCCCAGGAGACCCTCTGTCCCAGGAGCCAGCCTGCCTCGGCCAACAGCCCTCCTTGCCCGCTAGGAAGTGTGGCTCTCAGAGCCAGGCTGGGGCTGAGGTCTGGCCGCCTTGTTGGGGCTGCCGGCATGGGACAGGTCAGAAACTCAGGTCCACAGCAAGGAGGAGTGTCAGAGAAGGGGAAAGGAAGGACAGAGAGAGCCTTCTGCTTTCTTATGCTTTTTGGGGGGCGGGGAGGGGGGACAGTCTTGTTCTGTCACCTAGGCTGGAGTACAGTGGCTCAATCTCTGCTCATCACAACCTCTGCCTCTCAGGTTCAAGAGATTCTCGTGCTTCAGCCTCCCGAGTAGCTGGGATTACAGGCACCCACCACCACACCCAGCTAATTTTTGCATTTTTTAGCAGAGATGGGGTTTCACCATTTGGCCATGGTGGTTTCAAACTCCTGACCTCAGGTGATCCACCCGCCTCAGCCTCCCAAAGTGCTGGGATTACAGGCATGAGCCACAGCGCCCGGCCCATTTTCCAATTCCTAATTGTGCTGGGTGGTCATGGCGTGGGGATAAGTAATGGGACAGTGACGTCGTTATGGGGCGGGAGGGGGATGGGAGGCTCCGTCGTCCGGCCCCCGCTACCCCAGAGCGTTATTTGGAGGTGGCTGTGGTGGCTGAACCAGGCCTCCTAGGGTGTCTCCGTCCTAACCTCAGGAATCGGCAGACATCGCCTTGGGTGACACAGATGCCATGAGGTTAGAATCCACGGTGGCAGAGTTGAGTTGTGACTGGCCAAAAAAAGCCTAAAATATTCATTCTCTGGCTCATTACAGAGCAGTTTGCTGACCCCTGGTCCGCCTGCCCGCTCCCCGGCTGGCCTGTGGGCACGACCTTGGCCACCGCCTGGGGCTCAGCAGGAGCGTGAGCTTCCCCCGAAACCAGCCCCCCCACTTCTCCCCCTTCAATGAGCCACAGATAAGCCAGAATCTGACTAAGTGCAGATGTGGGTTCTGGAGGTGCAACCCCAGGATGCACACGAGGGGACCCTGACCCCAGGATGCACATGAGGGAACCCTGACCCCAGGATGCACATGAGGGAACCCTGACCCCCCACGTACACATGAGGGGACCTTGATCCCCACCCACACACGAGGGGACCCTGACCCCAGGATGCACACGAGGGGACCCTGACCCCCACCCACACATGAGGGGACCCTGAGCCCCCACCCACACATGAGGGGGCCATGACTCCCCACCCACACACGGCGTCTGAGTCCCGTCTCCTCAAATCTGACTTGCTCAACCAGCAGAAGTGAGACAGAGACTTTCTGGGGTTCCCAGGGTTACATCTTAAGGGGCCTGGCAGCACCCGCCTGGGTCTCTGGGGATGCTCCCGCTCGGATCCCAGCTGCCGCCAGCTCTGCAAAGCCCCAGTGTGGCCACGTGGGGTGGCCTCAGCCAACAGCCCAGGCTGAGCCCCACCCCAGCCGCCTGCCCTTCCTGCCCTCCCTGCGCTGAGCCACTTGGGTGCCCTTCAGGAGTCCCTGAGCGAGAGCCACCGGCTGAGCCCCGCAGCTGCAGAGCCTGGTCTGGGAGGTTTTATGAGATCCACCACCCGTGTGATGGGGACTGAGGGTCCGTCCGCATCTCTAACAAGCCACTGGTGATGGTGGTGTGGAGCAGGGGCCACGGTGGAGCAGAGGCCACGGTGGTGGGGCGAGGGCTCAGCCTCCAGTGGGGTAGATGCCTCTCCCAGGACAGGGAGGGCCGGCTGTTCTGGGTGCCTGCTGCATCTGGGGACTTCCTAGCAATGCCTCCTTCCTGGGGAAAACTCGGCCCGCTGGCCCACCTGTCCGCCAGCTGCTGATCCAACGCAGCAGGGAGCTCCAGGGGACGCCGGGCTCAGTGCCAGGCCTCGAGGCTCTGATAGCAAACCAAAGGCTGCCCTGCCCTCCTAGGGCCAGGACGGTCACACTCTGGGTCCTGGCCTCCCATCTTCAGTGTGTGCTCCTGAGCCCGAGTCCCTCCGAGAGGAGGGATACATTTCCCGGGATTATAGCCACACTCTCCAGCTAGTCAGGTGCACGTGGGCCACCTGCAGGAGGAGGCCCGTGGCCCCAGGAAACCTCTCACTGTGCTCACTGGTTTGGCACTTTCTCCACATCGAATGACTTACCATAAACTTATATTTTTGAACCACTAAAATACATGTGTTATTTGGGCCCAGCCCTGGTGTTGGAGTAAGAGCTTCTAAAAATAAACCCTTGCTAGGCTCCCACAGCAGAGCCTCCAAGGCGCGGCTTAGCGGGACCAGACGATCACCATGTAAGGCTGCCCAGGGCCAGCTCTGAGCTCCATCCCCCTCTTCTCTCCCAGGTCCCCCCAGACCAAGGTGTTGGTCAAATTCCTTCAAATCTTAGGGGAGACTCACAGGAAACAGGAGGGAGTCTGGACCCCAGGGCGAAACGGGCCAGGAGCAGCCAGGTGGCCGTGTGGCCCCACGTCCAGCTGCAGGCCATTGTCAGGGCAGACCTTGGTGCTCAGAGAGCATCTTGAGCCTGGACAGAGCCTTATAAGGCGCTCCTGGGGTTGTGACACACGCTCCAAGAATAGCCTCCAGGCTTTGTCTTCCGACGGGCTGGCGCCAGGGTCCTGCAGAGAGTGCCCGGCGCCAACCAGGGGCCAGTCAGGCACATGCACACCGGCCTCCTTCCTGCCAGCCCACTGGGCTGGGGTTTCCCAGGGCTGCGGGAAGGGAAGTGGAGGAAGGACGTGGCACCGCAGCTGGCAGGTGCAGGCCGGGGCTCTCATCCTGGTGCTGACCCCACCTGGTCAGGCAGTGCCCACACGGGACCAGACTAGGATGCTCAACCTTTTCTACTGCACCTTGCTGGCCGGCGGGCAAAGCCTCTGGGCTCACGGAATGCCGTTTAAACATGTGTCGTGTAAAACATACAGGACCCTCACCCGAACATACTGCCATGCGGTCATAAAACATTTCAACTGTGTTGATGGAATACATGTGAGTCCGGTCTGGCTGCCACCACTGTCCTCTCCCGTCCAGCTTCACAAGTGGCCGAGCTCCTCCACGACCCTGCAGGAAGGACCAGCAGCACGGCATCTCTCGGCATTGCCAATCAGCCGTCTGGTGGGGTCCCCGCGGAGTCAGGGCCATTCCTCCGGCCTGTCCACCTGACCTGCTGCCTGCACACAGGCCTCACGCCCTCACTCACGCTCACACATGCTCCCTGTCCCAACTGCAGCAGCCCTTCCCCCTTGGGGCCTGGGTGTCCCTTCCTGTCTCCCTTTGCCTGAGGAGGAACCGGCGTCTGGTGCCCTTTGACCTTGGCCTGGCTCCGAAGTGAGTCATGGAAAACCTGGCCGCTGGGAAGGAAGGCGCTTGTCCTCCCAGACCCAGGTCTGCAGCAGTTGTGACCATGCCCATCCCAATGGCCCTGCCTGACAGCAGGGAGGCCAGTCCACCTCCAGGTAACAGGCCCCAATCCTGGAGCCCAGCCTAGAAGAACTGCCAGGGGGTGGATGCAGGGCCTCAAGGCTCTCAGAGCACGGCCTGCAGAGCAGATAGACACAGGGCCAGGGCAGGAAGGGGCAGGATGGGGGTGGGGGCAGGAGAGGAGGCCAGAGTGGGGCTCCAGAGGGGCCCGGCCTCACCCTGGAGCTGGGCCGGGGTGGGGGCTGTGACCTCCAGGTTTGTTGGGCCCTGGGTGGGGAAAGGCACCCTCCATGTCATGCCCGGTGCATGCAGGGGTCCCCGAGAGGCCTGGGCACCCAGGGACAGCCCCCACCCCAGCCCACCTGGCAGCCACTGCAGGTGACCAGAAAGCTAGTCCCAGGCTGTGGGAAGATGGCCCAGGGCTTGGTGGGGAAGGAACATCAGGGGACGGGGCAGGAAGGAGAATGGAGCCCCTCTGGAGGAGCCTGAAGTCCCTGGGGTGGTGCACGTGGAGTTTCTCAGCCAGAGAAGTGGGGGCCAGAGGAGTGGGGGCGGCCACCCACGTCCTGGAGACGGTGACTGACCGGGAGGTGGTGGGGGGTTCGATTTTTCATGAGTGGAGGAGCTTGGGGCTCCCCAAGCGCATGTCGGGGGGCACTTCCTGGTTCCTTGGCCTCTGGCCTGTGGGTGCCCAGCCCCTAGGACCAGCCTGGAGGTAACATCCAAATGGGGTGGGATTCCCCAAAGGCCACTGGGACCCCCCCACAAGCCTTCTCCCAAGTACCCCCACCCTGGACCCTGGACCCTCTGAGCTGAAGTAGGGGTCTTGGGGTGACCGTCTCAGCCCCTCCTCAGGTCCCCAACTCCAGGCTGAGCCAGGCATGGCCTCCTCCACCGTGGCCTCCTCTGCCATGGGTGCTAAGATTGCCCTGCTTCCTCCCACCCTGTTTCTTCTTGAGATCGTGGTGGGCGGCCTGGCTGGGGACACTTGAGGTCACCCCCGGGCCCCCAAGGCCACTCACGGCAGGACTAGGCGTCCTAAGAGGAGGCGGAGTGGGGATCCGCTCACCAAAGCCACAGAAGAGGATCCCAGGCTAACCCGGGTCCTTGCAGACTGATGGGAATCCATGAAGTCAAACAGGGTGAATTTCTAAGACAAAAGCTGGTGTTGTTTATTTTTTGTGACTGAGTCACTCTTCCCAGCCTCTTCCCAGGATGGAGATGCCAGCATTGTTTCTCGCCCCCTCGCCTCTTTCATGTGTGTCCTCAATGCCCCAGTGAGAAAGGGAGGGACAGACAACAAGCTCAGGTCCCAGCCCCCACCCCACCTACATGCCCGTTTCTGCAGCTGTCGGAAGCTGCGGTGCAAGTTCCACGCTAGTAGCTGGTGCTGTGAAGTGCCACGGCCAGGAAGTGAGGTCCCAGAAGCAGCCTGGGCACCCCTGGGCGCTGGGTAGAAATGCAGAGTCCCAGGCTCCAGCCCAGACCTGCTGAGTCAGAATCTGCATTTTAACAAGAGCCAGGGTTCCAGGCCCCTGTTGAGGAGCACTCAGGGGGCTTCCATTGGCCCCAGCTCTAAAGAAGTCGTGCGGCCCATCCCGTGTACAGGTATGACCATTTGGCCAAGGCTGCCCTTCTCAAAGACCTGGGCGGCACCCTTAGACGGCTTCTTAGAGGCCTGGGTGGGCCCCCCCTACACCAGGGTCCGGGTGGGCCAGGGCACTTGCATTCCTACAGCACCAAGGGTGCCCAGGCTGCTGGTTGGGGCACACTTTGAGCCGCTCCCGGGCGTAAGACAGCAAACTCCACCCACAGGAGCTTTTGGCTGCATTTGGGCTAAGGATGGTTTGTACGTGTTTAAATGCTTGGAGAAAAATACAAAGAAAAACATGGACAGAGCACAGTGGGTGCACAGACCATGTGGCCGCAAAGCTTAAATCCATTACTTTCCAGGCCTCGACAGAGCTGGCCGGTCCCTGATCTGAGTAACAGAGAAAGTAAAAGAGCCCCCTAAGAGAGCCGGTTCCCTTTGATAACCACAGCCCCTCACGCCCCGGCCTCCCCCACCTCCCCCGCCTCCGGAGATCACACTCGCGTGCCACTGATGCCTGGTGCCTTCACACTTTCCACTTTTGCCAGGATCTTCTCTGGCTACTATGAGCTGAGCGTTCTTTAGCATCTATTATTCCCACGTCCACCACTGGCCTTCTGACTCGGTTTCTGGGGTCTTTTGTGATAAAGTTGTGTTAGCTTCTGCTGCAGTCCACTTTATCTCCTCCTCTGCTCCATGTGGGGTTGCGTCTTTGTTTGGGAGAGTTGCTATTCTAAGGTCCATGTTCTCCTCTAATACCTTTTTGTTTTAAGTTCCGGTGTATATGTGCAGGTTTGTTACATGGGTAAACATGTCCCATGGGGGTTTGCTGCACCTATCAACCCATCACCTAGGTATTAAGCCCAGCACACATTAGCTCTTTTCCCTAATGCTCTCCACCCCCCACCCTCCCCCAACAGGACCTGGTGTGTGTTGTTCTCCACCCTGGGTCCGTATGTTTTCATTGTTCACCTCCCACTTATAAGTCAACATGCGGTGTTTGGTTTTCTGTTCCTTTGTTAGTTTGCAGAGGATAATGGCTTTCAGCTTCATCCATGTCCCTGCAAAGGACATGATCTCGTTCCTTTTTATAGCTGCATAGTATTCCATGGTCTATATGTACCACATTTTCTTTATCCAGTCTATCACTGATGGGCATTTGGGTTGATTCCATGTCTTTGCTATTGTGAATAGTGCTGCAGTGAACATACATGTGCATGTATCTTTATAATAATTTATATTCCTTTGGGTATATACCCAGTTATGGGATAGCTTCTCAAATGGTATTTCTGGTTCTCAATCTTGGAGGAATCACCACACTGTCTTCCACAATGGTTGAACTAATTTACATTCCCACCGGCAGTGTAAAAGTGTTCCTATTTCTCCACAGCCTTGCCAGCATGTGCTGTTTCCTGACTTTTTCGTAATTACCATTCTGACTGGCATGAGAACTCATTGTGGTTTTGATTTGCATTTCTCTAATGACCAGTGATGTTAAGCTTTTTTTCATGCATTTGTTGGCAGCATGTATGTCTTTTTTTGAGAAGTGTCTGTTCATATCCTTTGCCCACTTTTTAATGGGGTTGTTTTTCTCTTGTAAATTTGCTTAAGTTCCTTGTAGATTCTAAGTGTTAAACCTTTGTCAGACAAACAGATTGCAAAAATGTTCTCCCATTCTGTAGGTTGTCTGTTCACTCTAATGATAGTTTCGTTTGCTGTGCAGAAGCTCTTTAGTTTATTTAGATCCCATTTGTCAGTTTTTGCTTTTGTTGCCATTGCTTTTGGCAATTTCATCATAAAGTCTTTGCCTGTGCCTATGTCCTGAATGGCATTGCCTAGATTTTCTTCTAGGGTTTTTATAGTTTTGGATTTTACATTTAAGTCTTTAATCCACTTTGAGTTAATTTTTGCATAAGGTGTAAGGAAGGTGTCCAGTTTCAATTTTCTGCATATGGCTAGCCAGTTCTCCCAGCACCATTTATTAACTAGGAAATCCTTTCCCCATTGTGTGTTTTTGTTTGGCTTGTCAAAGACCAGATGGTTGTAGATGTATGGTGTTATTTCTGAGTTCTCTATTCTGTTCCATTGGTCTATGTGTCTGTTTTTGTACCAGTACCATGCTGTTTTGGTTACTGTGGCCTTGTAGTATATTTTGAAGTCAGGTAGCATGATGCCTCCAGCTTTGTTATTTTTGCTTAAGATTGTCTTAGCTATGAGAGCTCTTTTTTGGTTCCGTATGGATTTTTAAATAGTTTTTTCTAATTCTGTGAAGAATGTCAATGGTAGTTTAATGGGAATAGCATTGAATCTATAAATTGCTTTGAGCAGTATGGCCATTTTCATAACATTGATTCTTTCTATCCATGAGCGTGGAATGTTTTTCCATCTGCTTGTGTCCTCTCTGGTTTCCTTGAGCAGCGGTTTGTAGTTCTCCTTGAACAGGTCCTTCACTTCCCTTGTTAGCTGTATTCATAGTTATTTTGAACTCTATGCAAATAAACTGGAAAATCTAGAAGAAATGGATAAATTCCTGGGCACATACATCCTCCCAAGACTGAACCAAGAAGTTGAATCCCTGAATAGACCAATAACAAGTTCTAAAATTGAGGCAGTAATAAATGGCCTGCCAACCTAAAAAAGCCCAGGTCCAGATGGATTTACAGCTGAATTCTATCAGAAATATGAAGACGAGCTGGTACCGTTTCTTCTGAAACTATTCCAAATAATTGAAAAGGAGAGACTCCTCCCTAACTCATTTTATGAGGCCAGCATCATCCTGATAGCAAAACCCGGCAGAGACACAACAACAAAAAAGAAAACTTCAGGCCAATATCCCTGATGAACACCAATGTGAAAATCCTCTATAAAATACAGGCAAACCAAATCCAGCAGCACATCAAAAAGCTTATCCACCACGATCAAGTCAGCTTCATCCCTGGGATGCAAGGTTGGTTCAACATACACAAGTCAATAAACGTAATCCATCACATAAACAGAACCAATGACAAAAACCACATGATTATCTCAATAGATGCAGAAAGGGCCTTTCATAAAATTCAACACCCTTCATGTTAAAAACTCTCAATAAACTAGGTATTAAAGGAACATACCTTGAAATAATAAGAGCCATTTATGACAAACCCATGGGCAATATCATACTGAATGGGCAAAAGCTGGAAGCATTCCCATTGAAAACCAGCACAAGACAGGGATGCCCTCTCTCACCACTCTTTCCCAACACAATGTTGGAAGTTCTGACTCCAGGGCAATCAGGCAAGAAAAAGAAATAAAGGGTTTCAAATAGGAAGAGAGGAAGTCAAATTGTCTTTGTTTGCAAATGACATGATCCTGTATATAGAAAACCCTATCATCTCAGCCCAAAAGCTTCTTAAGCTGATAAACAACTTTAGCAAAGTCTCAGGACACAAAATCAATGTGCAGAAATCACAAGCATTCCTATACACCAACAACAGGCAAGCAGAAACCCAAATCATGAGTGAACTCCCATCCTCTGATATCTTATAGTTTCCCTTCCTGTTTAGGCTTTTACTGTCTGTGAAACATGTTTTTGGGAATGAAGTGAGGAATGAGAGGAATGGCTATTCATTACTGCCTCAATTTCAGAACTTGTTATTGGTCTATTAAGGGATTCAACTTCTTCTTGGTTCAGTCTTGGGAGGGTCTGACTTCACATGTACTGGGGAGTCCATCGCATACCCCTCATTTGAGAAACCGCCCTTATCACGAATCGGACTCCCACAGTTGCGTGGAGCTTTTCCTGCCCTCTCAACTCCACTCCGCTGGTTTATTTCTCTATTCCTGCTTCATTTACTCTTGCTTTCTTATGCATGTCTATTAACGCAGCTTGTCCTTCTTAGTTTTTTTTTTAAATAGACTTTACTTTTTAGGGAAGGTTTAGGTTCACAGTAAAATCGAACAGGCGGTACAGAGTTCCCATGCACCCTCTGCCCCATCACAAACATGCAGCCTCCCTCACCATCAACACCCACACCGGAGCGGCCCATTTATTACAAGCCATGAGCCTGCATGGCCACACTGTCAGCACCCAAAGACCCTGGTCCACACGAGGGCTCGCTCTTGGTGCTCTTCATGCCGTGGGTTTGGACAGATGTGCAATGGCATGGATCCACCACTGCAGTCCCACACAGAGCGGTTCCACTGCCCTGAAGATCCCCTGGGCTCTGCCTGTCTGTCCCTCCCTCCTGAGCGCTGGCGACCACAATATTGCCTCTTCCAGAGTGTCACATGGTTAGAATCACACCGTCTGTAGACTTTTCTGCATGGCTTCTTTCACGTAGTAATACATAGTCAAGGCTCCTGCATGTTTTCTCCTGGTTGCTTGACAGCACATTTCTTTCTAGCACTGCATCATATTCCACTGTCTGGGTGTGCCACGGTCCACCTACCCCTTTCACCTACTGAAGGACATCTTGGTTGCTTCCAAGTTCTGGCAATTATGAATAAAGCTTCTATAAACATCTGCATGGAGGTGATTGTATGGAAATAAATGTTCACTTCCTTTGGGTAAATGCCAACAAATGTAATTGCTAGAATGTATAGTAAGAACACATTTAGTTTTGTAAGAAACTGCAAACTGGCTTCCAAAGTAGCTGTGCTGTTCTGCATTCCCACCAGTGATGAGCAAATGCCAAACTTTGCTCCACGCTCTCACCAGCATTCAGTGGTCAGTGTTCTGGAATCTGACTTCCTAACAGGTGTGTGGTGGCATCTCATTGTTGTTTTAGGTGCATTTCTTACAATCTTTACATGTGCTTCTTTGCCATCTGTGCATCTTCTCCAATGAAGTGTCTGTTCAGGTCTTTTGCCCATTTTTTAATCGGGTTGTTTGTTTTCTTACTGTTGAGTTTTAAGAGTTCTTTATATATTTTGGATAACAGTCCTTTATCAGATGTGTATTTTGCAAACACTTTCTTTCAGTTTGTGGCTCATCTTCCCATTCTTTTGACTTTGTCTTTTGCAGGGCAGAGGGTTTTAATTTTAATGAGGTCCAGCTTATCACTGATATTTTTTCATGGATCAGCCTTTGATGTTGTACTTTAAAAACATCACCAAATCCTAAGTCATCTAGATTTTTTCTTGCGATACCTTCTAGGAGTTTTATAGTTTTGCATTTGACATTTAGGTCTGTGATAAATTGTGAGTTAATCTTTATAAAGGTTTTATGGTTTGTGTCTAGATTCATTTGTTTTTTCTGCATGTGGATGTCCAGTTGTTCCAGCACCATTTGTTGAAAAGCCTATCTTTAGTCCATTGCACTGCCTGTGCTCCAGGGTTGAAGACCAAGTGAAGATATCTGTGTGCATCTGTGTGCATAGTGCTCTCCAGAGAAGCAGAGCCAAGAGGATCGGTGGACGGATGGATGGATGGATGGATGGATGGATGGGTTGATGTGTTCGTGCTGTCACTGGGCCCGGAACATCTTCCCCACACACCTCCACGTGTGGACATGCTGTGTGTGTGTGTGTGTGTGTGTGTGTGTGTGTGTACACATGTGTACACGTTTTCCTGGGCCACTCTGGTGTGGGTGTTGATGGTGAGGGAGGCTGCACGTTTGTGGTGGAGCAGAGGGTGCATGGGAACTCTGTACTGCCTGCTTGATTTTACTGTGAACCTAAACCTTCCCTAAAAAGTAAAGTCTATTTTAAAAAGCAAAGAAGGACAAGCTGCGTTAATGGACATGCCTAAGAAAACTAGAGTAAATGAAGCAGGAATAGAGAAATAAGTCAACGGAGCGGAGATGAGAGGGCAGGAAAACACGCACATGCATGTTTATATGTGTGTGGTTACATGAGAGAAAGAGAGAAGTTTATTCTGAGGAGTTGGCTCACATGATTTTGGAAGCTGAAAAGCCTCATGATCTGCCATCTGCAAGCCAGAGACCCAGGAGAGCCGGTGTTGTGGTTCCAGTTTGAGTTGAAGGCCTGCACACGAGTGGGGCTGTGGGTTCAAGTCCCAGCTGGAGGACAGGAGAAGGTGCCACCTCTCAAGCAGTCAGGCAGAGAGATAATTCTCCCTTCCTCTACCTTTTTGTTTGTTTTGAGATGAAGTTTTGCTCTTGTCACCCAGGCTGGAGTGCAATGGCGTGATCTCTGCTCACTACAACCTCCACCTCCCAAGTTCCAGCGATTCTCCTGCTTCAGCCTCCCAAGTAGCTGGGATTACAGGCACCTGCCACCATGTCTGGCTAATTTTTGTATTTTTAGTAGAGATGGGGTTTCACCATGTTAGTCAGGCTGGTCTCGAACACCTGACCTCAGGTGATCTGCCCGCCTCAGCCTCCCAAACTGCTGGGATTACAGGCATGAGCCACTGCTCTGTGATGGGCTGGCGGGCAAAGGCCTATCTCGCATCTTCAGGAGACTCTTAAGCCTCTAAGGGTGCCTCTGAAGCCCTGGAGGAGCCTTCTCAGAGCCATCTGACGCTTCCTAAGTCCAAGGGCCAGGGAGCTGACTCATCCCTGCTCCCTGGGAGGAGAGGCAGGTGCCAAGGGGCCAACCAACGGTGACAAGCCTCCTACAACCTCTGCCAGGTGGCGGGTCTGTCTCCCGGAACTGCAAGCCTCTGCCTCCAGAGCAGACCAGGCAGCTGGTGGACACGGATTTGCCTGGGCTGACCTGGGCTGAAAGTCATCTTGGGACAGCAGAAGTGGATGAGTTTGGCTAGGCTTCCGTCCTTCTGCAGGCTCTGGGACAGGCCAGGGTGCCCAGCCATGCATCAGGGTCTATGGGTATGCTAAGGAGCAGCCCGGTTCTCCAATGTCCTCACCTGGCTTCTGGGGATTTGGTCCTTAGGGTGGCACCCAGGAAGCAGAGGCCGGGCTGAGCTTGGGCACCGCCATCCTGGAGCTGCCCCCACCTGCCCAGCTCCCCCAGAACACCCTCCCCACCCACCTCCACCTGTGGACATGCTGAGTGTGTGGGGGCTTGTATGTGTGTATATGTGTGGGCACATGACTGCGTGTGCATGTTTTGCATGTGTGTACACGTGTGTGGATGTGTGTGCACATGGCTGTGTGTGCATGTGTGACTGCAAGTGTGTGCACCTGTCTATGGATGTGTGTGGATGTGTGTTCATGTGTATGGATGTGTGTATGGATGTGTGTGTGCACATGGCTGTGTGTGCATGTGTAATTGCATGTGTGTGCATGTGTGTGTAAGTGTGTGCATGTGCACATATGTGTTCCCAGAGTGTCTCCATTACCCAGGATGGTGCCTGACAGGGAGTGCAGTCCCATCTCTAGCCAGGGCCACCCCTTGCAGTCCAGGCCTAAGGCCAGTGTCACTCACAGGCCCTGCACCTTTCGTCGACAGTATCTGGGGATCCTGGGCTCTCCAGGGCGGGCAGGCTGCCTTGGGGTTGAGAAGCGGCTGGTTTCCCGGGGGCAGCCCTTTGACCTTAGTTGGGTCACTGCCCCCTTCTGGGATTCCGTCTTCTCTCCCATTTAAGGACAAATAGGTCTTTCCCATGTGAGATGCGGTGCCTGGCCAGGGCAGGGATGCAGATATTGACCCTAACTTTGTTCAGAGGCTGGGCTTCCCCGGCCCTGAGCCAAGAGGAAGCCCCGTCCAGAAGCCAGGAAGCAGCAGCAGGGCCAGCCCTGGCACTGCCCAGGTCTCCCCACCTCGGCTCTGCTCAGCGCTGGCCTGGAGAAAACAGAACGGCAGCTGTCGGGGCTGGTCCACGAAGTGTTGTTGTTTTGTTTTTAATTTTCTGATCAGGGTAGAGAGAACTAAAAGTTCAGGAAAAAACAGGTATTTTTGGAAATTGTAAAAGCCGTGACTCATTGCTGGTAACTCATCTTCCTACAGATGAGTCAGATGAGCTTTTCTCTGAGCAGCTGGAATGTCCCCTCGTCCTCAGTTTTGTGAAATTTGAATAAAATATGCTCCCTTGGGTCAAGGTGAGAGTGCATGTGTCCTGGGGCTGCGGTAACAAAGTGTCATGAGCTTGGTGCTTTCAGCATCAGAAATGTGCTCTCCAGGTCTGAGGCCAGAGTCTGAAAGGAAAATGTCACGGGGCTACCTCCCTCCAGGGGCGCCAGGGGCTGCCGGGCGGATCCTTCCTGCCTCCTCCAGCTCCGGGAAGCCCCGGAGTCCCTTGGTTGGATCACGCCCCGTTCTCTTCTCTCTCCTAAGGACCCTTGAGATGTCATCTAGGTCCCCCCTCCAATAGACCAGACCCTCTCCTTGCCTCAAGAGCCTGACCTCACCTCACCCACAAGACTCCCTCTTAGACAGGGTCCCATCCACAGGCTCCAGGGGTCAAACACGATGTAGGGGCGGCTGGGCTGGAGGAGGGTCAAGGCTGCTGGGGGGCACCAGTGCTGTGGACTTCAGGAAAAGGGTCCCTTGCGGGAAGAGGGGATCAGCCGCCACCCTGCCCACGGTGCCACAGGACGCTTTCTGCCCCCCAGCGGCACGAGACAGCAGGCAGGCAGCAATTGTCTGCAGATGGCAGCCTGGGCTCAGGAAGAACAGAGCGCCAGGCCCAGCCCAGCCTGCCAGGCACTGCCCCAGGTACTCTGGCCCTGCCGGGGGCCCCAGCCTACAACTGAACTTCGGCTCCATATTTCAGACCCACAATTTTGCAATCTCCTCCAATGTTTATCAGAGCCTCTTCCCACTGCCCCAGCACACTGTGAACTCCCAGGGCCCACCCCACACGGCTCTCAACTGTGGTTTTGAGGGCAGTTTCAACAATGCTCCTAGTGCGGGTTTGGGGCCAGGCAGTTCATGGAGCTCCCACCGGCTGCCATTCCTCACACACCAGGACATTCCCTCCTGCTGTGCCCAAATGCATCTTGGGTCCCAGTGTGCGAGAAGGACAAGAGTAGGGCACGGGCAGCCCGTGAGTGGGGCAGGTGAGAGATAGACCCTGAAGTCCCACTGCACAGCAAGCCCCTGCTGTCATGAGGCCGCAGCTCTGCTGGGGCCAGCCGGCTGGCCTGTGGGCGTGAACATGTGAGTAAATGTCCTTAGGGAATGGGTTGCCGTGTCTTCACTGTTCCACACAGAGCATCTCGTCTTTTTGTGCATTTCTACATGTGCATTCCTGGTGTGTATTTGCACATCTGCCATCTGTGTGTGTTCTGGAGTGTGTCTGTACACGTATGTTCCTGGTGTATTGTTCATGCATATTCCTGGAGCGTGTCTGTGTATGTGTGTTCCTGGTGTGTATTTGCACATGCATGCATATTCCTGGACTGTGTCTGTGCACGTGTTACTGGTGTGTATTTGCACAAGTATGCATATTCCTGGAGTGTGTCTGTGCACGTGTGTTCCTGGTGTGTATTTGCACATGCATGCATATTCCTGGAGTGCGTCTGTGCACGTGTGTTCCTGGTGTGTATTTGCACATGCATGCATATTCCTGGAGTGTGTCTGTGCACGTGTTCCTGGTGTGTATTTGCACATGCATACATGTTCCTGGAGCATGTCTGTGCACGTGTGTTCCTGATGTGTATTTGCACGTGCACGCATGTGTGTGCTTGTGCACCCCGGCTCCGTCTTCCTCTCGTCCTCTCTGCCCGCCGCCCTCCTGGGCCAGACTCTCCTGTTCTGAGCGGAAGGCAACGAAGGCTGGGATTGCACAGGCCTGTCTGGGTCACAGGCACGTCAGGGCCGCCTGCTCCTAAACCTCCTGCACTGAGATGGGAACAGGAGGGGAGGCTGGCGAGGGCTCCTTCGGTTCAGATGCCTCCTCCCAAATGAACGGCAAATGTCAAATGCAGCCCCAAGGAAAATAGTTCCCACACCTAATCATGTCCGGGAGAGGTCGGTGGGGGGGCGCCGGGAGCACATGCTGGGTGGGAACAAGGGCCCTTTGTGTGCCGTGGGCAGCTGTGGCTGCAGTAGCGAAGCTAAGAGGACCGGCTGTCTGGCCGCCTGGCTGCCCAGAGACAAGCGCTCTCCTTGTTGCGTCAGCGCCCGAGCCCAGCCCCTGCCTGGGCTGCGGGGGAGTCTGGGACCCTGGCTGCAGGGAGGGGCACGTTCTCACTCATGGAACATTCTCAGGCCAAGACAGTCACAAATGGGGTCACTTCTGATGGTGCTCAGCTGCCGCAGCGGCGAGCCATGAATCGCCCATGCTAGCTTTGGCTGGGGCAGAGTCCTAGGGCCCGAGAGATGAAGCAGGAGGGACAGTGGACCAGCCAGGCTCCCTGCGAGGTCCTCCCCATGGCACCTGAGGATGGGGCAGCAAGGGTGGCCTGAGGGACCCTGCAGCCTCTGTAGGCGCCCCTTCCTCTGTTGCCTGGCCTGAGCACAGCTGCCCTAGGACCAGCAGAGCCCGCACCTCACCGCTCCCTCCTGCAGAGGGTGCGGCAGAGCGAGGGCCCCCCTTCCACCAGAGACTCCACCCTCACTTCGGAGAAAGCTGAATTCAGAAAGACCCACTCCTTCCCACGTAGGCAGGGAGGGTGCCCGGTGGGGGTCTGGGCTCCATGGAGGAGGTATTGGAGCAGGACAGCGGGCAGCTTTAGGGGACGCAGCCTCTAGGCCGGTCTGAGCCCCAAGGCTCAGGAGACCGGTTACGCACAGGAGACCAAGCATGTGAGCGCATGCAGGGAGGCCGGCGGGGCTGACGGGAGGTGCCATGTAGAGAGGACGGCAGCCACAGCGGCGCACACAGTATTAGATTCACCTCGGAAGCAACGGAATGCAGGGTTCCCAATACAAATAGGTAGAAGAATCTGCAGATGAAATGTGTGTGTGCGTGCGTCTGCAAAGTAAGAAAATGCCAGGAAACATGGATGGAAAAGACACAGATGCCAGCCTGAAGGGTCCCCCGCTGAGACAAACTTAACAACAAAATAAACTAAAGAAGGACAGGAACAGATGGCCCATGCATAAAATGAGACTCTGTGGTTCTATATAGATGTCAATATACTTAATTAATAAATGGGGGAAAAAGAAAGCTCACCCACCCCAGTAGAATTCCAGTTGATAAGTGACCGCATGAGGAATTCCCCCTGGCAGCCGTTGCTGTCACAATTAATTCAGGCAACAAGAACATCAGTCAGTGCCAAACCTGGTGGTGAACGTGGAGTGAAGAATGGGGTTTTACATCACCTCTGAGTGTCCCCACGAAATGTACATGAATTACAGAGAAGGAAGGAATTTCCAGTGGAGACCCCTGCAGACGCCACGTTCCCCAGATGGTCAAGGTCAATGCCCCCTGGAGTGGACACATCGGTACGCCCACCTCCGAACCCAGATGAACCAGCTCCCTCCACCGACAACCTGCGTCTAACCATGAAATAAACCGAAACTGACAGTATTTCTCTTTTCCACAGAGTCAAGGTCTTAGAAGTCAAGGAAAGACTGAGGACTGTTCCAGGTTGAGGATGAGCATGAAGTCTTATAATCCCTGTAATCCCAGCACTTTGGGAGGCCGAGGTGGGCAGATCACCTGAGGTCAGGAGTTCGACACCAGCCTGGCCAACCAACATGGTGAAACCACGTCTCTACTACAAATACAAAAATTAGCCAGATGTGGTGGCACATGTCTGTAGTACCAGTTACTCAAGAGGCTGAGGCAGGAGAATCGCTTGAACCTGGGAGGTGGAGCTTGCAGTGAGCCGAGATCGCACCACTGCACTCCAGCCTGGGCGACAGAGTGAGATTCCCTCTCAAAAAAAAAAAAAAAGAAAGAAAGAAAAAAGGCATTATTGGGACAGTTGGTAAAACCTGAATAGGTCTCTAGGTGAAGAATACGTACTCTTTGTACTATTCTTGCAACTTTTTGGTGTATTTGAAATTGTTTTGAAATAAAAAGTAAAATTAAAAGCGAGAAGCACCCTGTGTGGCTGGCACCCTGGCTGCTCGCATCTGCAGGAAGCATGGTGGGGCTGGGAGGTCCCAGGCTGCCACGGCCCCTTTGTGCTGCTGTAAGAAGGTACCTGTGACTGGGTAACTCATAAGGAGCAGAAATGTACTGCTCACAGCTCTGGAGTCTGGGAAGTCTAAAACCAGGGCCCCGGCAGGTTTGGTGTTTGGCGAGGACTGCTCTCTGCTTCCAAGATGGCCCCTTGTTACCGTGTCCTCTCATAGCAGAAGGCGGGAGGGCAAAAGGGGCCTGGCCAGTCAGACAGCCCTTCCGTAAGGCTCCAATCCTACCCTTGAAGGTGGAGCCCTCTCGGCCTAACCCTCCCGAAGGCCTCACCTCTGGACACTGTTGCACTGGGGATTAAGTTTCAACATGGATTTCGGAGGAACAGACATTGGAACCACAGCAGTGCCATCGCTCCCAGGCTGAGACCCCACCTTGGCTCTCTACCCCTAGCATCTCCTCCCTGGCCCCTGGAGAGACACAGGAGAAGGAGAGAAGGGCTGTTCTGTCGGAATCACAAGGCCGAGTGGACTCTCACCTGAGGGAGGGCACCTGCAGCCTGGCTGGCCCCAGGGATCTGTGGGCACGGAGCATGTGGCTGGGTGCCTATCACCTTCTTCCCCACTTTACCCTGGGCATCCAGCCCCTGGACCATGGCTGCCAGGCACGGAGCAGGTGTGGAGGAGTGTCAGCACGATGAAATTCACCCACACCACGGCTGCCACAGATGGACAGCCTCATGGAGAGGTGTGGCCAGGGGAGCAGGGGAGGGGCCTGTGGGGTCAGGTGGTCCAGAGGAGAGCCTTCTGGCAGGGGGGCTTGTGAGAGCGTTCCAAGAAGGTGGGCAAGCTCAGCCAGGAGGCTGGAAGGGTGAGACGGTCCAGGCCAGAGGATGGCAGCCGCAGTGGGAGGGAAGGTGAGAGGCCCTGTGGTCTGGCTGGAACTGAACAGATGACACCAGCAGGGATAAACATGGTGGGAAGGTGGGGGCCCAAGCCAGTCCTTGGAGCTCAGAGAGCATCTGGTTTTGGTCTGGGCTATGTTTGGTGTGATGGCTGGGGGAGTTGCTGAGGTGGGAACGCCCTTGAGGGCTCTACCTTGAAGGGTGGGATTAATGCCTCAGGAAAGGGCTGTCCGAGGGTCCCTGTTTACAGGGAGATGGTTGATGTGGGAGGGAGTTCTGGCTGAACTCACAGTGCCCAAGGGCTGACCAATAACGAGCCCAGCCCAGTGTGGCCCAAACCTTGCGGTTGGATTAGTCTGCTCGGCAGCTGGGACGGAGGACCATGAACAGGGGCTTGGCATCCCACATCGATTCTCCCACAGTCCTGCAGGGTGGGGCCCACTGTCCAGCTGCTGCGGGGCCAGGGCCTCCGGGACCCCCTCTGGCTGGCAGTCAACGGCTCCTCCCACCCTCCCAGGGCCCCTCTGTGTGCTCTGGGTCCTCATCTCCTTCTTGTGAGTCAGACTGGACAGGGCAACCCCAGTGACTCCCTTTTACTGTAATCACCTCCTTAAAGGCCCCACCTCCAAATCCAGTCCCACTCTGAGGTCCTGGGAGTTGAGGATCCAGCATATGGATTTTGGGGGCCCCACTCAGCCCTGACACTGCGCTGGACAGAGCATGCCTCAAATTCCAAGGGTGATGAATTCGCTGTGACCACACTTCTGTCGTTAAACATCATTCATAACCAGGTGCTGACATTTGCCGGACAGGTGCCGCCCACAGCCCCTCGCTGCCCTGGGTCCAGCTGATGCTCAGCTCCGTGGTCCGGCCGCTGCTGGTGGCGGTGTTGGCCCAAGGGTGATGCTCTCCTCCCTCTGCTGGGAACACCCCTGGCAAGGACGCTGCCCACCCATCCCCGCACATGGAAAGGAGGTGAGGCAGCTGCGGCATCTTCACAGAACACATCCCCCCGACACGCACCAGGACATGGCTTGAGGCCCGGGCCTTCCACACACTCATGGGCTTCTAGCACGTCCTTCCCACGTCAGACACCAGACAGAGCCGGTGCAGGTGGCTTCCAGGTGGCATGTCCCTTCGGATGGGCTCTGCCGTCCCCGTCATGTGCACCAGCTGCTCCGTCCACCCTTAGTGCCAGCTCTGGGGGCCTAAGCAGGAGCTCAGGGACATGGAGACCGTGGAGAGGAGGCATTCACTGTGGGGTGTCCCAGGGCTGGGCACCAAGGCAGGACCTCCGTGTGCCCCGAATGCCGGCTTCCCTGGAGACTGCAGCCAGCCGGGATCTCTCACATCAGCCTCCCAAGACCACCATGAGGGGGGCGCTTAGGAGCAGAAACACCCAGGCCGAGCAGGATGAGCAGGTGAAGCTGCCCAATGCAGGGGACGGGACGCAGAGGCGACTCACGAGCCTGGGGCTCCAGCAGCAGCCAGGCGGATCCCGCCACACCTTTCGCTGTCAGCTACCAGTCTGCCTGCCACCATCACCTTCCCGCGTGTGACTGGGGCCCTGGTTCCCCAGGCAGCCGCTGACTCCCGGACGCCTGCTGGCCAGGCCCTGGTCATGAGTGCATTCGGGGAAGGCTTCGGGCCTACAGGAACGGAAGGAAAAGCCATCCGGCCTCCCTGACCCTCCACACAGAAGCTGAGGGGTTCCCCACACACCGGCTGCCGGGGACTGCCTCGACTCTGGTTTTGGCACAGACAGGCCCTGCTGTGTCCGTCATCTCTGATGGAAGTGACAGCCGTTTCCCCTGCAGACAGGCCAGAGCGGCCCATCCATGCTCCACGGTGTGAGGCCAGTGGTGGCATCCCCAGGGCCACAGCCCAGCGAGGGTGAGGTGGAGGAGCATCCTGGCTGAGGGCTGGGCCGCCTCCTGCGTGCTCTGCGGAGCGATGCTTCCGCACCACCCCCGCCCTTTCCTGGCTGTCTGTGAAACTGAACATCTCCAAGTCAATATTTTAACTGCTAAGCACAGGCCGCGCTTCGAGGCTTCGTGACGAAGACGTGGAAACCGCAACCCTGACCTCACCGTCAGAGCCGGGCCTGCATTTCCCAGTCAGCACGTGTGTCCCTTCTCCTCAGCAACCGCCAGCCCTGGGACAAGCCCCACACCACCCTGGTTACCCTCAGCTGCGAGACGGGAGGTGCCGGGCACAGCCAGGACTGCATCTGGTCCGTGCTGCGGGGATGCGGCCCTGCGTGGGGCCGGGGCTTAGATCAGCCTCCTGTCGGGTTGAGCGGGGAGGCGCACACCTGCCCCAGACTGCAGCTCAAAAGAGGCAGAGGCGAGGGTCAAGCGTTCCATACCCCGAGGTCCCCGGGGCCCCGTCAGAGAAGGTGGGGGTCTCAGGGAGCTTTGGGTTTTGCTCTGCCTCCTGGGCCTGACCCTGGCCAGAGCTGAACCTTCTAGAAGCCAGGAAAAGTCAGCACCAATTCCTGGACTAGACTCCCTGCCGAGCCTGCCCCTGAGCGCCCTGTGGCCTGGGTGTGGGAACCCAGAGGGAGACTGTGCTGGTGTCACCGGGGGCCTTCTGGCGGTCAGGATGGCTCACACGGAGGCACTGGGGGGCTGTGGCCAACCTGTGGGACCTGTCCACCCCCAAGGCTGCTGTGAGGCCTAAACGTGGCAGGGGCTCCCCGATGTGAGTCCCTGTGTCCTCGTCCTACAACGCTCAGTGTCGGACGGGGGGCAGGACCCACAGGCCCCTCTCAATGAAACCTACAGAGGCCCCTGCAGGTGACCTCGAGGGAGGCCACAGAGAGCAGGACCCACGTGGGGGAAGAGAGCACCTGCCCCACAAAAGACAAATCAAGTTGCTGCCAAGGAGCCAGCAGTTTGGGGCGGATGAAGTCACAGGATCACCCACAGCGAAAACAGGGAGGCGGCCACCCCCCCCCCCCCCACCTGGGGAGCCTCAGGGGCGGCCAGGGCCACGGGGGTGGCACGAGGCAGGTGACACCAGGCAGCAGGCGGGGGCAGCGCTCCAGGAAGCAGGGTCCGACCGGAGACGTGGGGATCTCGGGGCGGTTTCGGGTTTTACTCTGCTTTGCCTGGGGCTGCGCAGTGCTGAAGGGTGATCTTGAGCTAACGGGATGCTGAGGCGGAGGAGGATGGAGGATGAGGGAGGAGCAAGTCCTGGGGGAGGCAGCAGGGGAAGAGCAGAGGCCCCCGGAGGGGAGTGGACGGCTGCGGGTGTGGGGGGCTTCTGGGATAGGTGAGGGTGTAGGGCGGCCCTCTGACCCGAGAGCCACCTGAGAGCCACCCGAGAGGCCCGAGCGACGGTCCTGGCGTCTTCGCCTCCTGCAGGCGGCGCCCAGGACTCACTGGAAGTCAGGAGCTGCCTGAGACCCCACAGGGGCACCCACTGCGTGCCTTGGGGTGGGACGTTCTGGGTAGGGGGTGCTCCAAAAAAGAGCCACAGAAGGGGATGAACCGCATGAGGGTCTGAAGGACGGGCTACGTGGGGCCGAGATCCTCAGCAGAGACAGTTCCCAGGCTCGTCCCCCTCCCCCAGCGCTGTGCAGCGTCTGCCGGTGTTCCAAGCCATTTCCTGACTTTCTCATGGTCTGGGATTCCCAGTTTCATGAGATTAAGATAGAAAGTTGTGGTTTGCGAAAAATTGTGCAGTTAGAGGATGAACATTCCATCGATGGGAGCCTCAAGTGGTCTGAAGGGAAGGCCAGCTGTGGGAAACCTCTCCCAGACGACTGTCATTGTGCAGAGGGGCGGGGCCCCAGGGACCCCGGGGTATGGAATGCTTGACCCTCACCTCTCACCTCTCACCTCTGCAGGTCCTGGGTGCAGACTTCACCTTCTGGACCTTCTATCCGGAAAGTACATGGCCCACACGGTGGTGCAAGGAGCCTTGGGCTGGGCACCTGCTGGCCTGGATCCGAGTCCTGCCCTGGCAAAAGTGCTGATTACTTTACATACTTCTATATCTGCAGAACCAGGTGATTGATCCTCAAAGCCCAGCCAGCTCCAGCAAGCTCTGGTACCTGCAACCACGGGCCGCCCTGTGCCCGGCCCACCTTCCTCAAACCGTGTTCCGCTCACCTGTGGCGTGGCCGCCCCCGGAGCAGCGCGTGCCGTGTGCCGAGGACAGAGGCAGACCCGGACAGAGATAGATGTGGAGGGGTAGCCAGTATCAAGGGCACCCCCGCTTGTGCTCACTGCCCCACCCGCCTGCTTTTGCCTCTGACGTCCAGACATTCTTCTCTTAACCCCAAAGCCCCTGGGGTTCAGTTCCTGCTGTTGCAGCCCAAGGGCTCCACCAAGAGCTGGGGGCAGTGTCCACCTCCTGGGGGTCTCAAGGGGCTCCATAAGAGCCCCTTGTCCTGAGCCCCCACCCAGGCTGAGCACTGGCAGCTGTTCAGTCCCGGCTGGCTTTAATTGTTGTCGTTTAATATTCAATATTTGACATAAACTCTATTTTGATTGTGAAACCACTCAGCATTCCATGTCCTTATTCCTGGATTTTGATTCTAAGCCCCTTTAGGAAATGTCTGCCCCGAAGTGACCATCTTGTCTGGAAGGTTCCCACAGAGCAGGGTATGATGACAGCCCGACGGGCTTCCTCCCAGTGCAGACACCGCTCCAGCGGCTCCGGCAGGAGCACGTTATCATCCGCAGAGGACAGACGCCAAAATGTGCAGGGGCCTGTAAGCCTGCGCAGTGTCACACACACTCAGCCCCAGCGAGCTGCACGCACACATTACTGTGTTTGAGATTACAGTTTTACAGTGTGTTGATTGTTGATGTCCCCTACTTTTCTGGATTTTCCTCCAGTTTTGTTTTTTGTGGGTTTTTTTTGTTTTTTTTTTTTTTAAGATAGGGTCTTGCTCTGTCCTCCAGGCTGGACACTATCTCAAACAAACAAGCAAACAAAAAAAAATTAAAAGTGCAGCCCTCACCTCCTCGGCTCAAGCCATCCTCCCACTTCAGCCTCCTGAGTAGCTGGGACTACAGTTGTCTGCCACTACCCCTGGCTAATTAAAAAAAAATTTTTTTGTAAAGACGGGGTCTTGCCATCCTGCCCAGGCTGGTCTTGAACTCCTGGGCTCGAGCAATTCTCCCGCCTTCGCCTCCCAAAGTGCTTGGCTTACAGGCATAAGCCACCACGCCCAGCCATTCCCCAATTTTGAATTGGTATTAGTAGCTTTAATTCTGTTATGTTTCTCTTACAATAAGCACCTTTCTCAACACATTTCCATCCATTGACAAAATAGGGAGAAAGGGGCATTTCCAGTGAGTTAGACGGGTTACTTTAAAAAACATCTGTGTCATCTCTTTAAACTGTTCAGGAACTTCATGTTGACAGTGTTTTCCTCTGTGCCATCAGACACATTCTCTACTGGTTTATAGAAATCAAGTTAAGAGCCATCTCTGGAATCAAGGTAACCTGGGTAAATGCTGAGACCTGAAGGGATTTGGTGATAGCAACTCTCCTTTCAAATTCTGCAGGAGGAGTGGATGTTAATCTGAGATGGCCACAGAGCTGAGGGTTCCTACAGGGAACGGTAACATGAGGCGTGTTTGTGGACTGGCCCCTGCTCCCCAGTCTCCACCCAGAAGACCTCGGGGAAGACACAGGCAGACACCTGGGACACACAGAGTCCCCGGGTCACAGGGAGAGAGGAACAAAGAACAAACAGGGCAGGTTTTTTCAATGATAAAACCACCATGTTCTGGCTTATACTGACACATTTTAAAAGCCAGGTTAAACAGATGATTTTCTTAGAAAATATAAAGTATGGCTGGGCACAGTAGCTCATGCCTGTAATCTCTGCACTTCGGGAGGCCGAGGCGGGTGGATCACTTGAGGTCAGGAGTTCAAGACCAGCCTGGCCAACATGGTAAAACCCCATCTCTACTAAAAATACAAAAATTAGCCGAGTGTGGTGGCACACACCTGTAATCCCAGCTACTCAGGAGGCTGAGGCAGGAGAATTGCTTGAGCCTGAGAGGCAGAGGTTGCAATGAGCAGAGATCACTCCAGCCTGGGCAACAGAGCGAGACTCCATCTCAAAAAATAATGTAAAATTTAAAAACAACAACAAAAATGAAAATATAAAGTATAACATTGACTCAAGTAGAAATAGAAAATCTGATTAGCCCTATGGGACATGGGCAGGAAACAGAAAAAAAAAAAAGTAGTCAAATGATATCCTTTAAAAAAGCACCAAGCTCAGGCAGTTTTTTACAGGAATATGCAGGACTGATCTCTGCAACAGAGAGACAGAATGACCGTTTAGGAATCTGTCCTCTGAAGGCCAACAGCTCAGTTCAAATTCCATCTTCGCCCCCATGGCTGGTGACCTTAGGCAGACTACTTAAACTCTCAGCCTCTTCATCTGTCAGATGGACACGAAAGCAATACCTAGTTCGCAGGGATGGCTTCCAGGTTAAAGACTTAACTCATGTAAAATATATAGAATTGTGTTTGTTGCATAGGAAGAACTTGATACAGGTGAATTTTTACTAAGAATTACTATTATTTCCAGGCACAGACAAAGACAAAAGTATCACAATTCATTCTGTAATATATAGTTGCACGAGTCTATTCTCACATTGCTATAGAGAAATACCTGAGACTGGGTAATTTATAAGGAAAAGAGGTTAAATTGGCTCATGGTTCTGCAGGCTGTATGGGAACCTTCGGGGCGGCCTCAGAAAACCTTCAATCGTGGCAGAAGGTGAAAGGGGAGCTGTTGCGTCTTACATGGCCAGAGCAAAAGCAGGAGGGTCAGGGAGGTGCCACACACATTTAAACGACCAGATCTTGCGAGAACTCACTATTGCGAGAACAGTACCAAGAGGAAGGTACTAAACCATTCATGAGAAATTCACTCCCATGATCCAACCACCTCCCACCAGGCCACACCTCCAACACTGGGGATTACAATTCAACATCGGATTTGGGTGGGGACACAGATCCAAACCATATCAATAGTTAACCAAAAACCTGAGAAACTAATGGCAAGAATAACACACACACATCTACACACAATGATGCTGACATAGTGTTTATAATAGGGATGTAATTACCCAAAAATAAAAGTATTAACAAACAGAATCCAATCCATCAGGAGCAAGTAAAGTCTATCTCCGGAAAGCAAAGACGGTTCAACATTAGAGAATCTGTTAGTACAACTCACTACATGAAGAGACTAAAAAAGGGAAACTTTGGGCATCTCAAAAGATAGGCCCCTAACAAGCATCTGGTAAATTTAATATTTAGTCCTAATTTTAAAGCACACACAACCACAAGATATTCAGAAAGCTAAAAATAGCCAGAAACTTCCTTAACCTGTAACAAACATTGTCTTTAATGCATGAGAACAGATATTAGCAAACTTTCCTGTAAAAGCTCAGATGGTGAATATTCTAGGTTTTTCAGGCAATACTGCCTCTGTCTGGACTATTTAACACCACTGCTGTGGTGTGAAAGTAGCCATCAGACAATATGTAGAAGAATGGGTGTAACTGTGTTCCAATAAAACTTTATTTACAAGAAGAGACCATTGGCTGGATTTGGCCCCCCGGCCACCAGTTTGGAAACCCCTGCATTAGAATCATTCGCATTAGTCAGAAACAAGAGAAAGACGCTTGATTTTATACTTGAGTCCTGGCCAACATGATAATATATACAAAGTATAAATATTAGAAAGGCAGAGACACAACTATAATTATTTGCATAATTATATGACTGTTTACCTAAAAAGTTCAAAATAATGAACGGACAAACTATTACAAGTGACCAAGTGTAACATCAATATACATCAATCAAGAGTGTTTACTAAAACAGCAATACACAATTACAACATTTTATGGGAAAGTGTCCCATTCATTGTAACAAAAACTGTGGATTTCCTAAAAATCCATAAAATACTCAAGAACAAACCAAGAAATGAGCACATCGGACATCAAAGAAATCTTAAAAATTTTGCCAAAGCTCTAAATTCGTTGAGAGCTGGAATCCATTTTCAAGTAGTAGGACTCTAAGTCACATGAATGTCAGTTTTCCAAACTGTCCCCATAAACTCCGTGCATCCCTTAAAACTCCCGCAGGACTGCTGTGGGTCTTGACACTGCTTCTAAACTTGACATGGGAGAGGAAACGTGTAGGACCCGCTGAGGAATGCTTCTGAACGGCCTCGGGGAGGGAGCCTGCTGTAAAGCTGTCACAGTTAATGCCAGTGCTACTGTGCAGAAACAGAACTCAGCCCGTGAGTCAGGACTGAGACAGCAGAGACAGCAAGCATTTACGGGAATTTTGTTTACGATGATGGTAGCATTTCATGTCAGCCGGTGGAGAAAAGATTCCTTTTTCAATAAATGATGTGACAACCGGCTATGTATTTGAAAAAGAAAACGTTAGACCCGTATCTCACACAACCCCAAACAAAATTCCCGCGGATTACAGGGCTAACCACTTGTGATGGAGTGAATGCTGATGTGTCCCCCCCAAATTCCTGTGTTGAAGCCTCACCCCCAGTGACACGGTATCAGGAGAGGGAGCCTTGGTTACGTTAGCCAGGAATCCCCCCCCTCACCAGGAACCTGACCGTGCGGCACGGTGATCCAAGACTCCCAACCTCCAGAACCGTGGGAAGTAAGTTTCTGCTGTTTAAGCCCCACAGTCTATGTTATTTTGTTCTCGGCCCCAGCTGACGAGAACGCCATTAGAACATCAGAAGCCACAGCCATAGAAGGACAGACGAGACGCTCAAGTTTGTTTTAACCGTCTTGCCATAAGAAATACCCTATAAGTCACACCTGAGACTCAGGCGTCCTAAGAAAGGAGGGTGTGGACACTGCCCCCAGCACCTCTCGTGGCCGGGCTGGGTGACAGGCACACAGGAACTCATGACACTCACCTCATAACTATTGTTCACATTAAACATGCACCAAAATTTACAACAGAACACCATCGACAAAGCTGAAGTTTGTTTTGACCGTCTTGCCATAAGAAATACCCTATAAGTCACACCTGAGACTCAGGCATCCTAAGAAAGGGGGATGTGGACACTGCCCTCAGCACCTCTCGTGGCCGGGCTGGGTGACAGGCACACAGGAACTCATGACACTCACCTCATAACCACTGTTCACATTAAACATGCACCAAAATTTACAACAGAACACCATCGACAAAGCTAAAAGGCAGGCAATGGATGGAAGAAACCATTTCCAAACTACCAACATGGTGTCCCAACAGGAAAAGACTAACTACTGGGCAAAAGATGCGGTTAAACAAGTCACAGAAGAACCCACAGGTACCGCTCCTGCAGAAGCTGGCGACTCTGCCGACACCGTCAGCATGACGCAGAGGGGTCTCCTCCCCACACCCACAGCTCCGCGCGTCCTCCTCTGTGGGCCCGAGGTGGGCGTGTACTGATTCATCCACACCTCTGTCTGCTCCTGAGAGCAGCGCCCTTCACATCTGCGTCCTAGGCCCCACTAAACGCAGGACACGGAGGCCCTCGCAAATTTCTCGAATGAATGAACGAAGAAAGGTCGTTTTCAAGACCTCTGGCCCTTCCCCTCTTAGAATCTCTAAATCTCACACTCGCACTTGCTCTGGAGGGGATGAAACAGATACTGCCAGGGCCAGGAGGTTTACGATGTTTATGCTGAGGCCCACGGAGCTATGCGGGCTCAGGATCCATGTGGATTTGTCACCCTGAACTCAGCGGTCAGGGCCTGCTCGTGAATCAGCAAAACCTCCGGCTGTGCTTCATTCCAGGGAGGAAACCCAGCAGCCCCGTCCCCGTCTGCATTTCCGCTGACGCTATCACTGGAGAGGGAGACGAGGAGTCCTTGAAACCAGCCCTCCGAACATAAATAAGCAGCCGGGTTCAGTGAAGCACATGACGCAGGCTTCACCTCTGCCAGCGTTTCCATCCCAGAAAGTCCTGCGGGACAGATTCTCACAGTCCCCAGTGAGCCCCATCCGTGACCCCTGCTCGCCCCCCACGTTTCCCAGATGACGGCAGCTGGAGAGCCTTCCTCCGACAGCCGTCCCAGGCCACGGAGAGGCGGCCCCGCAGAGAGCGGATGTTTGTGAAGCTCCCCTTGGAGGGAAAGCTGCCCCCAACGCTGAACACTCCCGTCTCGAGGCGCAGACAGGGGAGCGGTCACGAGCCGGCCAGGCCCTTTTACAGCCAAAATCGGGGGCTCAGAACATTCTTTAATGATTTCCGAGCCACCAAGTGCATTGGGCGGCCCCGCCTGTCTTCGTTCCCTGAGACGTGGTGCTTTCTCTCCTGGAGCCCCGTGTTGGGGACGCTTCAACCGCAGGCCTTGCCTCCCTCCCACAGTGCTGAGGAAGGACAGGCCCTCCCTTCCCCAGGAAAGCTCAGGCTGGAGAAGCCCAGGTGTGGGGGGAAGTTCTGAGCTGGCATTGTCACCCCCGGGTCTAGTATTCCCGCAGAGTGGACCCAGGCCCTGAGCCCAGGCTGTGCCTCCCCCATGTGCAGCCGCTGGGATGTGTCCAGGGCAGCACAGGAGGCAGCTGCCCAGGTGCTCCCCTAGGCAGAAGGCTCGGGTTCTGTTCCAGGGCAGGTGGGCTGGCATGGCCCTCGGGAGCACAGAGCCCTGACTGTAGCCCCCCAGATCCCCACAGGCGCCGGCCAGTCTCACCCAGGAGGGCAGGCCCTGCTGTGCTGCAGGCCCCCCGGGGCACTGGTCCCCCCCATGCTGACCACACGTGGCTTCCTTGGGATCAGCGCACCCCCAGGAAACCCTGGGCGCCTTCACGACTTGGTCACTTGGTGACCTGGGACCCTCGGGCGCCTGCTCCGTGCACAGAGCTGGCCAGGCTGTCTGTAGGGAAGTGTTAACTGGGGGCCTCAAAGCTCCTGCTAAGAAATCCTTCTGAGCACGGCCTCTGGCCCTGGAGAACCAGAACTCCCTGCCCTGCCACTGACTCACAAAGTTGTCCCCTCCCTGTGCACTTCCAGGCACAAAAGCCAGGATTTGATTACTGGGGAACTGCAATGTGCAGGGGTGGAACTTGGCAATGAGTCCAGAAACTCCAAACACGTGAACCTGGTAACTCACCTTGCAAACGGAGGAGCAGGCCTGCACAGGGTCCCTGGCGTTCGCTCTCTGGTCTCCTAGAAGAGTCCTCCTTGGGTCCTGAGCTCTGCGGTCCTCGGCCAGTCCACTCTCTGTCCTTCCCGCTGGCCAGCCCCCTTCCGCGAAGGGACAGCTCCCTCGTGTCCATGGCAGGGTGGTCTCGGGGGACAGTGGCAACATCCCCAACTGCCTCTCTCTGCTCTTCACTGCCGACCCTGCTCCCAGGGCCGCCCCCACGGGGCCAGGAGGCTCCGAGGTGGTGACAGGTAGATGCTCCAGCTGTGCTGAGACCTGCCCAGCCTCTCCCCATCTGCACGTCTCTCAGGAGAAGACCCACATCCGGTCCCCACACATCTACCCACTGTGGGTGTTCTGGCCAGGGGGCCTGTGACTCACAACTACCTCGGGCCCAGGGCTCACTCAGGGGGCTGGCGGCCTGGAGTGCCCAGACCTGACCCTGCTGAGTTCTGTGGGGACGGACGATACTCAGGGCCCAGCAGGGGTAGAAGGATGGGCTCTAACAGGTGTGGCCCCAGGACCACAAGCTGCACCTGCTGCGTCTGAGCCCAAACAGGGCCTCCTTCCCCTCAGGTGAGGTTTTGCAGGGAGCTGGGCGGGGCACAGAAGAGCTGGGAGCAGGTCAGCAGTTGAGGAGTAGCTCCGGGAGGGGCCGCAGAGGCCCAGGGCCTTTTCTCAGGGGTTGCTGGGGACAGGAGAGGCTCCGACAGGGGCCGCCCAGTGTGCTCTTCTGTCATGTGCTGGAGCCTCTCTCTTCATTCCCTGCTGGAAACATCCATGCTGTGCTTGGCGGAGCTGCGTTTCTCCTGCTGCGTTTCCCCGTGGCACAGAGCTCCCAGGAAGGGCTCTCCTGCCCTCTCGTGGCGGCCTCGGGGCAGTGGCCTGTGGGGGCCGCCAGCCCCTCCTTCGCTGTGTGAGCCGCTGGTCACAGAAGACTGCCATGCAGGGAACGGGGCCACTTCCTGATACTCAGGGACAGATTTTCTTCTCTTGAGGAAAGACTCATAAGACCTCTTCTGGGTCATTCCTGATTAGGACTTTAATCCAGGGGTCAACAAAAGACTCCCCAACCTGAAGGAGGCTGCCCAGGCGGGGAGAAGAAAGGTCAGAGCCCACGGAGAGGCAGAGGGGCGCCAGCCTGGAGTGCCCCCTGCTGCGGCGCCCGGCACGTGGCTCGCCTGCTCTCCCGCCTCTGTCACCTGGGAAGAAACAGTGGGCAGGAGGAGAGCCCCTGGGGCCTGAAGCAAGGCCGGGCCTTCGCCACGGACAAGTGACTTGGGCCTGCTGGAGACAGGGCATGGACCGTGGCCTCTAGGTGAGCACAGTACTGCCCGTAGGACCCGGGTCTGTGGGCCCCGGCTGTGAAGGCCACTGAGCCCAGCAGAGCTCCACCCTGAGTCCTCACAACAGAGCCAGTGGGGTCAGGGAGGCCTGGCCCTGAGCGGCCCAGAGGCAGAGGCGTGGCCCGCTCGGTTCCGCTGTGGCCTTGGCTGTTCTGTGGATTTCTGGTTCGGGGTGATCTGTGCCCCCTACATGAATAGGGTCGGCTTCTGCTTGGGCGGTCACCTCCCCATCCATTAACCATTGACATCTGCAAGGAGAAGTATCTGTTCACAGAAACAGCAGCGGGCCTGTGTTCGGAGGCGGTGGCCTGGGCGTGGCTGCAGTGCTGTGGGACCCTGGGGGGTAGAGGGGAGGGCTGCAGTGCCGTGGGTCCCCAGTGAGGGGCAGGTGGGGGCTGCAGTGCTGTGGGACCCTGGGGGGTAGAGGGGAGGGCAGCAGTGCCGTGGGTCCCCGGTGCAGGGCAGGTGGCGGCTGCAGTGCTGTGGGTCCCCGGTGGGGGGTGAGGGCTGCAGTGCTGTGGGTCCCTGGAGAGGGGCGAGGGCTGCAGTGCTGTGGGTCCCAGGTGGGGGGCGAGGGCTGCAGTGCTGTGGGTCCCTGGAGGGGGGCGAGGGCTGCAGTGCTGTGGGTCCCTGGAGGGGGGCGAGGGCTGCAGTGCTGTGGGTCCCTGGAGGGGGGCGAGGGCTGCAGTGCTGTGGGTCCCTGGAGGGGGGCGAGGGCTGCAGTGCTGTGGGTCCCCGGTGGTGGGCGAGGACTGCAGTGCTGTGGGTCCCTGGAGGGGGGCGAGGGCTGCAGTGCTGTGGGTCCCTGGAGGGGGGTGAGGGCTGCAGTGCTGTGGGTCCCCGGTGGTGGGCGAGGACTGCAGTGCTGTGGGTCCCAGGTGGGGGGTGAGGGCTGCAGTGCTGTGGGTCCCTGGAGGGGGGCGAGGGCTGCAGTGCTGTGGGTCCCCGGTGGGGGGTGGGGGGCTGCATAGGGAAACCCATCTCAAGGGGCTCTGTGCCCACAGGGCCCAGGCAAACCCCTTCGCCTGTCCGTGGGAGTGTCAGGGTCCCCAAGGCTGCACGAGGTCACAGCACGTCCAGGAGGACTCATGGGTGTGTAAGAAGTTATGTTCAGCCAGGTGGTGCCATTTCTCCCAGGTAAAGGCGAACGGCTGGATCATATCGCAGGTGTGTCCCCAGCTTCTGGCTTTCTGTGCCCTGACCACTCTGCAGCCCGCCAGTTGCAGGTTTTCCCGGCAGGCCTGAACTCAAGCTGGGCCTTGAGCATTCCCAGGCACTGATAAAGGTGTTTAGGTCATTGCCCAAAACCCTGAAACAAAGCAGCCCTGGTCCAAATTCCTTAAACTCTCGTATCAACTTGCTGCAGACAGACCTGGGTGGAATCCCCGTCTTGCCGTCTGTCCCAAAGATACACTATCTGTCCTATCTGTCCTAAGGATACACTGCAGCCCTCCTTATGCCAGATCCCCTAGTAAGTGCTCTGGAAGGATCACCCTGGCAACGAGCGCCTCTCCCTGGAATCCCAACCAGCCCCATCTCGGGATGGTTTGAGGCACTCCCTGGTGGAAACTCCCGTCACTGTTTTTGGAAAGACTCCAGCTGTGGGTTTGGCCAGGATGGAGCACAAACTGTGAAATGATTTCCAAAGGGTGCAGCTCCCATCGACCGTGTATGTGGGTTCCCGCCATTCCACTCACCCACCAATACTTGGTGTCCATGTTTTTAACTATTCCAGTGGTGATAACGGCATCCCCAATGAGATGTTCACGTTCACTTCCCTTTCTGTCCAACGGCCATACGGGTTCCCTTCCTGTCCATTGGCCATTCAGGTTCCTTTGTGTGTCAGGCTGGCTACCATCTCTATGTCAAATTACGGGATTTTAAAATATCTTTATATATTCTAGATACAGCCCTCTGTCAGATCCATTATTCTGAGTATTTTCCCCGTCGATGGCTTGCCTTTTCATTTTAAGTGTCTTTCAAAGAGCAGAAACGCTTATTTTTTGGTGAAGTTCAACTTATCTCTTATTTTTTCTTTTAAAGCTCCTGCTTTTGTGTCCGACTGAGGTCTCCTTTTTTTTTCCCAAGCGTTTGTCCATCACGTGGCATTTCTGGGAGCTCGGGACTCCACTCTGACGGAGGAGAGAGGCCATTTCTTTTACTGTCTCCTGTCTCTGAAGAGAAGGATGAAGTAAAAGTTGAAAAACAACAGGAATGAAGTCAGCAGCAAGACCAGTTGGTGCCACCGATGACCAGGCCTGAGGTTAAAACATTACCCTCCCCCCGACTCTAACCACATGTGATCTCAATCTATCACGACCCTTTCACGTGGACCCCTTAGAGGTCTAAGCCCTTAAAAGGGCCAGGAACTCTGTTTTCGGGGAGCTCGGTTCTTGAGACGCGAGTCTGCCGAAGCTCCCGGCCGAATAAAGCCAAATCCTTCCTTAACCTGGTGTCTGAGGGGTTTTGTCCGCAGCTCGTCCTGCTACATGACCTGCCTGTCTATCCTCTTACCTACGGCAACCTGCCTTGATTCCTGCAGCTTTAAAATAACCCTATCAGGGTTACAGTATTTTAATTTTTGCTTCACATAGTGTAAATCAAAAATAAAATTCTAAGCTTCCCCAACCCACTGAATGGACCCCTCACCTCCACCAGGGGGATTCTGAAGAACCTGAAAAATGAGTTCAGGCCACGAAGGGACGGGGATTGGACATGGCTCATTATACCCACCTCCCTTTGGAGTTCAGGTGCAGCTGACCAGACTGACAGAGCAGACTCCATAGCAGCAAGACACCAAGTTCCAATCTGACGCTGGTATAGCATCACGTGACAACAGGCCCTCAAAGTATCAATGTATTTTACCCCAAAATATATCTCTTTGACAAATTTTGAAATGGCCCCGCAAAGCTGTGTCTTGTGGGGAAATTCATATTCTGTAGACTCCCCTTCCCTTTCCAGCTCTTTTTCTGATCCTGAGGAGACTGGCTGAGAGTCTAGTGCCTTGTGAAGGTCTGAATAGGAAACATTCGCCACGTATTTCCTCTAAGGGTGGACACCTATGAGATTTCATCCACAGAATAAGGACCTCGGTCTCCACAGCCCCTTCTCTTAACCCAGACACTCCTTTCTATTGATTCCAGGCCTTCAGATAATAACTTAATTCTTTCAACCAACTGCCAATCAGAAACATCTTTGAATCCACCTATGACCTGGAGGCCTTTCCGCTTGGAGTCGTCCTGACTTTCTGGATCAATCCAGTGCACACCTCACATGTACTGACTGATGTCTTATGTCTCCCTGTAATGTATAAAACCAAGCAGTAAAACAACCGCCTTGGGCCAAGTTCTCAGGACCTCCTGAGGCTGTGTCATGGGTCATATTTGGCTCAGAATAAATCTCTTCAAGTATTTTACAAAGTTTGGCTTTTCTGTAAACAATAGGCAGATATAAATTCCATTTGCTAATTTTTTAAAATGCTGTGTCTTGGTTCATGAAAGACATTGGTCTGTGGTTCTACTGTCTGGTGATGTCTGACTTTGCTATCAAGGCAATGCTGGCCCATACATCGAGCAGGGAAGTGCCCCTCCTCGTCCATCGTCTGAGTGGCTGGATTCCTATTATTTCTTCTCTAAGTAGGATTCACCAGCTTGGCCCTCTGGGCCTGGAATTTTCTGTGTGAGAAAATTTGATAACAAATTGATCTCAAATTTAACAAATAATAAGCATTAGTATTTTCTTTTTTGGTAACTGGCATCCTTCAAGAAATTCGTCCAATTATACTGTTTTGGGGGCTGCCTGCACTAGAGTCAGCGTGGCGTCCCCTCAGAAGGCCGGGTTTGCCAGCGCCGCGCCCCAAGCCAGGTTGGTCGGCCAGTGCTGCTGCCCTCGGGGAGCAGCGGGAGCTGCCTGGAGGCTGCGGGGAGCGGCGGCGACGGGCATGCACCTGGCTCCCGAAATCAGACCTTTAATAACGCCTCGCAGAAGGGGCGGGGTGGGAGGTTGGCAGCGCAGGGGCGGCAGCCCCGGATCCCCGCGGGTCTCCAGATCACCCCATCGAGCCCCACGCCCCAGTAGCGCAGTCCCTCCAGGGCTCCTTGGAGGGCCAGGCCTCAGCCCGGGTGTCCCCTCGCCGGGGCTCCAGGGTTGGGGGCACCCAGGAGGCCGCAAGTGTGGAGCTCGAAGGCGCCCCCCGACTAGAAACCCAGGCTCTCATGCGCGGCTCCCGCCCCGACCCCAGCTCCAAAGGGGCGAGAGCACCCGGCGCCGACCCCGTCTACGGACCCCCTCCTCCGCCCCGCCCCCGCCGTCCAGCCCTCCCGCCCCTACCAACCCCGGGCCTCCTCCCCAAGGACCCGCCCCGCGCCACCAGCCGTCAGCCTTCCCGGCCCCCAGTCTCGCGCCCCCTCCCCATTGGCCTGCAGGGTCCACCGACTTCCCGACCCCGGGACCTCCCGACCCCCGGACCTCCCGGCCTCGCGGACCCTCAGGAGCCCCTGCGTGGGCTGCGCCAGGTCGCCCGCGACAGCACCGCCGCGAACCACAGCCACAGCCTCCGGGTCTGCAATGGAACCTCTAGCCGCGGCGGTCAGGAGGGCGGAGACTCTGCGCACGCGCAGTTCCCCCTCCCGCCCCGGCTTGCCGGTGATGGCGCATAACGCATGCGCGGGGAGGGCGGAGCTGGGCGTTGCCGTGGCTACTGGGAACGCATTTCACGGGGGCGGGGCGTGATTCCGGGGCGGGGCGCGGCCGCCGGAAGTGCGTGGCCGCCCGGGGCCATGGCGACACTCAGCTTCGTCTTCCTGCTGCTGGGGGCAGTGTCCTGGCCTCCGGCTTCTGCCTCCGGCCAGGAGTTCTGGCCCGGGCAGTCGGCGGCCGACATTCTGTCGGGGGCGGCTTCCCGCAGACGGTAAACGCGCGTCCACGGTGCCAACGCTGGGGTTCCAGGGCCGGGCAGGGTCAGAGGATGGGATGGGGGCGGGGCGGGGTCAGGGGCCAGGGAGATGGGATGGGGTCAGGGGGCAGGCCCACGGGATGGAGGGTGGTCCGGGGCCAGGGAGATGGAATGGAGCGGAGTTATGGGGCAGGGGCCAGGGGGATGGGATGGAGCGGGGTCAGGGGGCAGGGGCCAGGGAAATGGCATGGGGTCAGGGTTCTGGGGCACGGAATGTGGCGGAGTAAGGGGCCAGGGTGATGGTCTGGGGGCAGGGGGCAGGGGCCAGGAGGGATGGGATGGGGGCGGAGCAGGGGCCAGGGTGATGGGATGGGATGGGATGGGGGCGGGGCAGGGGCTAGGGCCAGGAGGGGTGGGATGGGATGGGGGCAGGAACGGGGGCCCGAGGGATGGGATGGGGGCGGGGCGGGGGCCGGGGCCAGGAAGGATGGGACGGGGACGGGACGGGGACAGGACAGGGACAGGGGCAGGGGCAGGGGCCGGGCTGGAGCCTGGGGGATGGGATGGGGCGGGGGCTAGGGGCAGGGTCGGGCCAGCGGGTTGGCTGTAGTCGAGGCTGCGTCACTGCGGCCCGGGTCTGCAGGCGGGGTCGTCTGCGAGGCCGGGGGCGCAGCCTCGGGAGCCCAGGAAGGGCGCCGGGTTGCTCAGGCTGAGCGTGGGCGGGCTCCGGAGGCCCCTGCAAGTGACACGGGTCCAGGCCTGGGTGTGCGGAGCCGGGAGTCAGTGCCGGGCGGGCGCTCCGCAGTGAATTCTCAGGGCCAAGACGAGCTTCGCGGCCGCCCTGTGGCTGTGGGGTCTCCAAGCGGACCCCGGGAGGGGCCTGGACGCACAGGTGTGCACGTCCCCTTGTTCTCAGGCCTGGGCGCTGCACGCAGCTTCACTCGCGACGATGGGAGTATGGAAAACCAGCGCAGAGCAGGGAAGGGAGAGCGCCAGGGACAGGGTTTCTGTAGCCCTTGGGGACTTGTCTGTGCCTTGGGGACTTGTCTGTGCCTTGGGGCGCTTTGTGTCCTTCCGCTAGGGCAGTGATCTTAAAGTGTGTCCTGGATCTCTGAGCTTTTGTAGCCGTTTTAATAGTAGTACCAGAGTATTATACGCCTTTTTCACTTCTCATGAGTGCACTGTGGAGTTTTCCTAGAAATCACTTGATCTGTGATGTCACAACAGATTGAATGCAGAAACGGGTATGGGAATCCAGCTGTCACCAGACCCAAAAGAGATTTGCAAAAATTAAGAACATCATCACAGTTCTTCTCACTAATTCATTTTTTAAAATACACTTATTTTTTATTTAAATATGTGGTTTTTGTTAACATGTAACGGCTTCTTATTTTTAGCTGAATTAAATACTTGTAGCTTTAACGTCTAACATAGGGACCTATCAATAGACACAGTGCACATAACCAACCGTCAGTCATTGTTTCCAGCGTAAAGGGGTCTTTAGACCAAACAGTTTGAGAACCATGTGAGTACTGATTCTTGGGTTCCAGTCACTGGGATTCCTCTGCCTTAGTGTTGAACTATTGCTAATTGTTAAAAGGATGTTAGCATGTCTGCTGCTTCTGCTTACAGGCTCCGTAAGTAACTGGTCATAGAGAAACAGGCCACTCACTGCCTTCACAAACTAGGAACCATTGTAAGTGCCTAGAGTCGGGCCACGCACTGAGACTTGTGAGCAGTCGGGTTTTCCGTGGGGAAACCTCAGCATTTGAGACCTGTGGTCCTCCTTCTCCCTGCTCAGGTATCTTCTGTATGACGTCAACCCCCCGGAAGGCTTCAACCTGCGCAGGGATGTCTATATCCGAATCGCCTCTCTCCTGAAGACTCTGCTGAAGACGGAGGAGTGGGTGCTTGTCCTGCCTCCATGGGGCCGCCTCTATCACTGGCAGAGTCCTGACATCCACCAGGTCCGGATTCCCTGGTCTGAGTTTTTTGATCTTCCAAGTCTCAATAAAAACATCCCCGTCATCGAGTATGAGCAGTTCATCGCAGGTGAGGCCGAGCGGCGCGCTGGGAGGCCGTGGTTGCTTAACTGGGGCCAGGCAGTCATTTCTAAGGTAGACATCAGGTTGGGCTTATGATTGCATCCAGCCTCACCAGCATCCTCCAGTGCCCAGTGCTGCTGCCTGAGGCCTGTGGCAGCGCCTCCTCCGCTCAGGAGCACAGTCCATTTCCCACGCTGCAGTGAGCTTCCCAAAATGTTTCTCGGAAATGGACCTGAAGTGGATAAGCTTTGTGCCCCCTCAGTTAGAGCCGCTCTTACACCCTAAGAAAGCGGCCACCCCTGGGTGTTGTAGTGACAGGACTCGGCTCCTGTGCGAAAGGCTGTTTTATGTTCAGGAAGACGCACTGCGTGTGGAGTACGCTTCGTGGTGTCTCAGTGCAGCGCCAGGGATAAAGGTCTGTCTTGTTTAATTTTGTGTTGCTTAATCTTCTCATTTAATTTTAAGAGAAGAATTAAAGCTCTTCTTAGAATGAAGGTATTTAGAGCTTTTTGTGTTGCGTTGTTTGGAAGAGATAAAGGTAAGTGATGCTTTGCTGCTGCACTTGAGAGGCCTTGAAGACGAATGAGTTAGTTTTGAGTCAGGCTCCTGCTTTCTAGCATCTGTTGAGTTCTTACTCGACAGCCACTCTTGGGGCTTAGAGACCTTTGCTCCCTGCCAAGGAGTGTGGCTCCCATGTCATCATTTTTCAAGGATGTGGTTCTCGTTGCACCCTAGATCTTGTCACTCTGAAATGTTTTCTGTGTCAGGGTCAGTCTTGTGAGTGCTAGGGGCATGCAACAACAGGGGGTAACCTCCGACATCCTTGTTGATACCAAGTCAGAAAGTCTGCTGCTTGTAAAAAGCATTCCTAGAGTGCGTCCTTTCCTGAGTTGACTTTAAAATTTGCTTGTGAGTCCTGGAAGATGAAAGCTGTGGTTGGGTATTTGGTCTCACTAGCAGCCAGCCCTTGGTCTGAACATTGGGTTATAGGAACCCAGAGATGCTATCCTTACCTCCCTTTGGTACCAGTGGGTTTCCTGACAGGGAAGCGGACAGCTCTGGGCCTTGGGCATCCGAGTGCTTGGGAAGGTCTGGGAAGACAGACCCCGTGTAATGAGCTTCTGAGGCAGATATGCTGGTCTCACGCTTACCTGCCATCCACCAGCCTGGGGCTTTGCTGAGCTGTTTCCTCGCCTGTGAGGTGGGGAAGGAACTGGGTGCCTGTCCTAGGGCGAGGCTGCCAAGAGACTGCACACAGTGAGCTCCTGATGTGGCTAACACAGCGCCCAGCGTGCAGGATCTTCACCACCTCCCACTAGCATAAAAGGAGCCCCCACAGCTGTGGCCTCGGGCCCTTAGGCCACGCAGCCCTTAGCCCCCAGTCATGAGTGAGCAAAAAGGATACCGGAACTTCACCTTTGCGATGCTCCCTCCCGCTTTGTTCCTGCCCCAGAACTTCACCTGCGCCGTGCTCCCTCCTGCTTTATTCCTGCTGCATTTGAGCAGATCTTAATTGCTGACCTCTTGGGTGTCACAGTGGCACCTTCTTGGTGCTGGTCGGGCCTTGGGTAAGAGGCACGACTCCTGCTCACCTGAGCTTCTGTCCCCGGGGGAGGCAGGACACCAGTGCAGTAGATGGTGGCCGAGGTGGTAAGGAGCGCTGTGGGAAACCAGGGGGGTAGGGGACAGTGGCCTCACAGAGGGCCGGAGGGCGAGCCCCCAAGGGGAGTGGTCCTGGGAGGGAACAGCCTGGACCAGGGCGTGAGGGCCGGATGGGCTCACACGGACCCCTGTGAGGAGGGGGCCTGCTGCAGCCAGGCAGGGGTGGGGCCGGGGAATCGGGGACCAGCTCCACACCACCCCCCGCCGGCTGCTGTTGCACGCTGACGGCCATGTGCCCTCACGGCATGTGCTCTGCCGTGTCTCTGCTTTTGTGAGCCTCCTACAGTCCCTTTGCGAATAGGGTGGTGTACAGTAGTAAGAGTCAGCTGCTGGTGACTGATGCGTGCCCGTAAGTGAGCTTCAGATCGCTGTCACACTGCCTGGCTTTTCTTGGTGTCTTTCAGAGTCTGGTGGGCCCTTTATTGACCAGGTTTACGTCCTACAAAGTTACGCAGAGGGGTGGAAAGAAGGGACCTGGGAAGAGAAGGTGGACGAGCGGCCGTGTATTGATCAGCTCCTGTACTCCCAGGACAAGCACGAGTACTACAGGTGCCTGCTGAGGCTGCTCCCCCTGCCGCAGGTGCCCCCCCGCCTCCCCCTGCTACATGCGCCCCCCCCCCCCGCCGCAGGCACCCCCCCTCCGCCCCCTGCCGCAGGCGCCACCCCCCCCCGGCCTCAGGCGCCCCCCGCCCACTCCTCCCCACCACCGCGGGTGACCCTTGCCCCCCCTGCAGCACCCTGCCTCCCCCCGCCACGGTGTCCTCACCCCCCACTCCCCCAGCCGCAACCGCCTCCCCCGCAGTGCCCTCACTGCCCATGCTGGTTGCTGATGCAGGGTTCTGGGTGTCCCCTCCTGGGCATCCTGACAGTGTTGCGGCGGCCCTTGTGGTGGTAGCGCTTGTGGCTGCCCACACCGTTCCTCGTCCTTGACAGGCGGGTCCCCTTTGTGCTGAGGCCTGGAGAATGGGCCGTGATGAACACCTGGCTGAGACCCCGTGCCTTTTTCCCTGTGTCTTTTCATGCATTTGGATGCTGCCACAGGGATGGAGGTCTTGTCAGTCCCAAGTGTCAATTGCCATTAAAGGCTCTGACACTGCCAGGCCTCCTGTGGAAAAGCTGTCAGTTAACAGCCTCCATGTGTCCAGTGCCAGGGCAGCTGGCTCTGAAGCATGGCAGGTGAGCTCTTGGGAAGGGCGCGGTTGACTTGGCTGACGGTCACAGCCAGGCTGGCCCTGAAGGTGCACAGGGCTGCCTCTGTCCAGCTCCCTCTGCCTCCCTGGCCATCCGGCCAGCCCCTATCATGGGGAAAGCCTCAGTGGTCCATCAGCCTGAGAGACACTCGTGGGCTTCTTTTAAAATTTCACTAGAATGTCGCGATCTGCAGTCACGATCAGTAAGTTTTCCTAAAGCAGCTGCGTTTCATCAGGAGCAAGCCACAGTGTGTGCGTGTCTAGACTTGATTTGTTTTCCTCGTGAAAGCAAAATAAACTGATAGAGCTGCTGTGGGTTTTGTTTTCCAGAGGATGGTTTTGGGGTTATGAGGAGACCAGGGGTCTAAACGTCTCCTGTCTGTCCGTCCAGGGCTCAGCCTCCATCGTGGCGCCCCTGCTGCTGAGAAACACATCAGCCCGGTGAGTGCCCCAGTCCCCTCGGGAGCAGCCTGGAGGCTGTGGCGTCTGCTCTGTGCGTGCTCGGCTGGGGGCTCTCCGCCCATGCTCCCGCATCCCTGGCCCACCCACCTCACAGACAGCGGACCCTGGGGGCCCTGGGGGGTGGTGGTTAGGGAAGTGGTTGCATGTGTCTCTGCGAAACAGCCCAGTGGGTGCAGTGGATGACGTGGACAGCGGGTGAGGGGCACAGAGGTGAGGGCTCAGCCCGGCCAGGTGCACAGGGAGGGGCTGAGCTGGGCTGGGCTGGGAGCGGCGGGGGGCTCACCATGAGACTGTTCTCGATTTGTAGCACTTGGGCAGCTTTTACCAGTACCTCCCCCCTCCCCACACCCAACACCCACTGTTTGATCTGTTTTCTGCCTCAGGAGTCTGGGGAGGATCATGCAGCCACCTTTGGCCATGCGTCTGCCACAAGTGGCCGCCGGCCTGGTGAGCCGGGCCTCGAGGGTCCACCCAGGAGGCTGGGGTTGCAGACAAGTCAGTACCTGATGATGTTGTAAACTCTGGAGGGAATTGTTGATGGCCACGTTCTTAGAACTTGCTGCAGACTAGGACCCTCTCCGTCACCTCCCTTGGATCTTCTGAATCCCCCAGCAGGCGCTGTGAGCGTCTCCCCCAGACCGGGCACAGCAGGGCATGGGTGCCCCTCGCACTTGCCCACATTGAGGCTGCCTTATCTGCTGTCGTGCCCTGTGTGTGCCTCTAGAGGCCATCAGCCACGATCCTGTTGCACATCACAGCTGGCTCGGTATCACCCTGGTCAGTAACAGCTGCCGCTGGCCCCAGCGGGCCAGGACCACATGGTCTCAGCTGCTCTGGGCCTTTGTGAAGGCAGGTGGTTCCAGCACAGGCCCGCGTGTCTGCTGCTCAGCCAGCCCGACTGTTGCAGACAGAACTCAGAGGTTGTGGAGGGAGCTAGGCTGAATTTTTTTGGTTGTTGAGATGCAGCTTTAATGTTGTCCTGGGACTGGGTTCATTTCATGAAAACATCCGGGTTTCAGAAGCCAATCTGCCTACGTTTGGGGCCTGTGGAACAGTCTTGCCAGTCAGTTTTTTTGACTCACATTTACAGGTTAGAATGGAGCTGAGCCCAGAGGGGGCTTCCAACTAGATGGTCCTGATTTAGGAGAAACGCTTCTGCCAGGGAGCAGTGGGAAAAGGCACAGTGGAAAAGGAGGCTGATGATGGGCGGTGAGGTCATCTGCCCCCAGCACCCAGGGAAAGTCTCTTCCGGGGGTTAAAGCCCTAATGGGAAGGTGAAGCTATCAAGCCGTCAGGAGAGGAGCCTCACCACCTTGGCGCAGAAAGCTTTCTTCAACAAGATGGGAAAAGCATGCGCCAAAAAAGAAAGATTGGTAAAGCCAGTTACTTTAAAGTCAAGAACTTTTGTCCATTAGAAAAATGGAGACAGGCCTCAGAGAGGGAGGTCCTGCAGCGCATTTGATGAACTAAGGACTCTCTGGGATACAGGAGACGAAACCCAGCGAGTGAGGGACGGGCAGCCTGGGGTGAGGTGAGTCCAAGGCGGGATCCGTGCAATTGAGACGAAACCCAGCGAGTGAGGGACGGGCAGCCTGGGGTGAGGTGAGTCCAAGGCGGGATCCGTGCAACTGAGACGAAACCCAGCGAGTGAGGGACGGGCAGCCTGGGGTGAGGTGAGTCCAAGGCGGGATCCGTGCAACTGAGACGAAACCCAGCGAGTGAGGGACGGGCAGCCTGGGGTGAGGTGAGTCCAAGACGGGATCTGTGCAATTGAGACGAAACTCAGCGAGTGAGGGACAGGCAGCCTGGGGTGAGGTGAGTCCAAGGCGGGATCCGTGCAATTGAGACGAAACTCAGCGAGTGAGGGACGGGCAGCCTGGGGTGAGGTGAGTCCAAGACGGGATCCGTGCAATTGAGACGAAACTCAGCGAGTGAGGGACGGGCAGCCTGGGGTGAGGTGAGTCCAACACAGGACCCATGCGATTCAGGAGTAAGGACAGCTGCTGTTAATGCGAGCAGGTGCCCCCATTGCTGTCATGCTCGGGAAACCAACCGCCGTCGGGAGGACAGGCCCGCAGGGGCTCAAAGGCTGCTCCTGGAGCAAGAATCTGGTAAAACCCTGGGAACCCAGTGCACCCTGAATGCGGGACATGCACCCGCAGACCCCTGCCCAGGAACGTTCATAGCCTCCCCGGACCAGGAAAACACGTGCACCCCTCAGCCACGCACTGGATAGAGTGTGGTAGATCCACAGCTGAAGATGGGCAGACTGCTGCTGTGTTCAACAAAGAGAAATCAAGATATAATGCCCAGTAAAAAAAAAGAAAAAGATAAATGTAGTCATGTTCCATGTGCATGAAGGTCAAGGACAGTCCCGTGCATCGGAGGGAGAGATGGGAGGATGCCGGGGAGGCCCCTGAGGACGGGGCAGAGCAAGTGTGTGAAGTGCTTTGTTCCTTGTTCCTCCACCCGGGTGGGGGCTGCACCGTGTTCATTTTGGAGCAGTTTGTCTACCTGCGCCCGTGCGGAATGTCCTCTGCCCGCGCCCATGTGGAATGTGCGTCTTGAAGTGCAGTATTGCATTTCATAAAAAGCCCTTAAAACGGCATTAGAAGCAGGGCCGGAGGCACCCACTGAATCCAGCTACGCCCATCTCTCCAGAAATCGCCTCACATCGCCGCCTGTGCATGCGGCCGTCTTTTGAAACACATGTGGAATCACCACACGTGCCCTCTCCATGCGGTTTTCAGTTTGCCCTTTCTTCCCACCCAGCCATTCACCTGGGTATTACGACACATGGACATCACCTCGTTCTTTTGCAGTTGTCTGTGTACAGATGGAAGAAAAGGTGGCTTTTGGTTGTTTCCAGGTTTCTGTAGAAGAGTCTTTGTGTGAACCATGAGAGCGTAAAACTGTAGGATGCCACCCAGAAGAGGATGGCTGGGTGTGCCCTTGGTGCAGTCCTCAGAGTCCCCGCAGTGGCCGTGCACGGCTGGTTCCCAGGCAGCCACGAGGGCCGAGAGCTTCCATCTGTGTGGATCCAATAGCAAAATGTGGAATCATTGCTCTGTTCATTTGTGTTTCTTTGATTTCAGAGTAAAACTACACTTTAAAAGCCTTTTGAAATGTTATTGTATAAAATGCCAACTTAGATATGTTGCTCATTTTTTCTCTGTAGAGATTAAATTTTTTTGTTTGTTTGTTTTTTGTTTTTTGAGACTGAGTCTTGCTCTGTTGCCCAGGCTGGAGTGCAGTGGCGCGATCTCGGCTCACTGCAACCTCAGTCTCCTGGGTTCAAGCGATTCTCCTGTCTCAGCCTCCCAAGCAGCTGGGGCTACTTGTAGCATGCACCACCATGCCCGGCTAATTTTTTTGTATTTTTAGTAGAGACGGGGTTCCACCGTGTTAGCCAGGATGCTCAATTGCCTGACCTCGTGATCCGCCCACCTTGGCCTCCCAAAGTGCTGGGATTAGAGGCGTGAGCCACTGCGCCTGGCCATAATTAAAATTTTTATTTTTCCTTAAAAATTTCTGCGTTTTTGTATTCCAGCCTTTACCACCCCAATATTCAGGTCTATTTGCTCACGGTCCATTTTGTGTGTTTCGTTTTTATTTTGCATCAAGAGCGCTGGGGGGAGTTTGGTGAGACGGTCGGCTCAATGGCTGGAATAGGAGAGGCACTTCCCACGTGGAATTAGGTAACGTGACAGTCACAGGCACCAGGATGACTTGTCAGACCCAAACTGGAGCAAGGAAGGCACTGAGGAGGAGGCACCTGCCTGCGAGTCTGAGATAAAGGCCAGCTGGAGGGCTCTCTGAAATAACCCCAGGACGTTCCTCACGTGCTTCATGCACCTCAACTTTCACAGCCGCTGCTTCAGTCGTATGCCCATATTCCTGGGACTAGGTTTGCCACCGGACAAGGGTTGCAATAATTCGGACGAGACGCTGTGGAAAGAATGCCTGCCCAGGAATGGCGTCTCTACCACGGAACAGATGTAGCTCCGGCTTTGAGCTCGAGTCAGTGAATTTGTTTCCCGGCAGCTTATGTGAACCTCTCCTTTTTGTCAAAGAAAACCTTCCCCCACCCTCCCCTCCTCAGGCACGCCTGCAGCTTGCCATAGCCGTCGGTGGATCCTGGATTCCAAGCCTTTTGCCCACTGTCAAATACACTCCTCAAATTAGGAGATACTTTTCTCTGATGTCATTCTGTTAGTTGACAGTAGGCATTAAAGCCCTCTCAGAACCGTGGTGTGGAGGCCAGACGGCAGCCTGCCTGTGTCTCAGCCATAACCGCCCGATGCGCCCTGGTTAGTGTCCCTCGGAGACTTGGTCTCTGCTTCCTCGGCCCGGGGTTCTCCCAGTTTGTGCTCTGAGAGTGTGAATGTCATCATCCTTAACTCATAACTGTTTATTCTTCTGTTGTTTAAAAACAGGTCCGTGATGTTAGACAGAGCCGAGAACCTACTTCACGACCACTATGGAGGGAAAGAATACTGGGATGTGAGTGTTTCCTCGGGAGCGTCTTTCTCAATTAGTGTATGTTGCCCATTATTTAGCTTTTGAAAATTTAAAACAGTCAACAGCTCTTTTTGAACCTTGCTGATTAAAATCATCATTTTAAGCCATGGATTTGGGCAACTGCTGTGACTCTGCGCCACCCCCAAGCCTCACGTGGCTGCAGAGCCAGGTCCTCGGGAGCCCGCAGGGCTACCCAGCTCTCCCCTCTGATGCCACAGGCCCTGAATGCAGTGGCAGCGCCCTGGAGTCAGCCCCCGAGTCAGTGACTTCGTCAGTGGCTGGAACGTAGACCCCTCCTTTCTCCTCTCTTTAGCTTTGAAAGGTGGGACTATTCTCTGCAGCAGGTCTTTTCCGTTGGTGTTGATTTCTGCATTGATGGGGTGACTTTCCATAGCCACCCCTGGTTCTGTGAGTGAGTGGGAGCAGAGGGCGGGAAGCGGCTGCCCCCTCCCGTGGACACAGCAGGCCTGCTGACGTGTTCACCAGGGCAGCAGCTTGTAAAGCCGGAACCTGCCTGCAGGAGACACAGTCCCTGCTCACGTGGGACTTTGTGCAAGTCAGTCCCACCCTGTTTGGCAAAGCAGGATGTGCTAACCGCCTAAGCTAGAAGTCGAGTTGGGGAGAGACTGAGGGGAAGGAGCTGCACACAGTTGTGCCAGCCAGGGGCAACGGCCAGCTGAGCCCAGTGTGTGCCGCAGCTTCCCACGGCAGGGGCTGGCAGAGCCGGCAGGGCTGGGCGGCTTGCCCTGTGTTGGCTTCATGCAGGAGACCCTCCAAGAGCCTCCACCGTGGATGGCGCTGCTTCTCAGGCGACCGTGGATGAAGGACGTGTCTGAGGGGCTTGTTCCAGCTGCGGGGGTGGGTGGTGGCAGCGACAGGAGAACCCGCTCCGGGAGGGCTGCGTGGCAGGTGGGCGTGTTCTCAGCCGAGCCGTCGCCGTTTTCACAGACCCGTCGCAGCATGGTGTTTGCCAGGCACCTGCGGGAGGTGGGAGACGAGTTCAGGAGCAGACACCTCAACTCCACGGACGACGCAGACAGGATCCCCTTCCAGGAGGACTGGACGAAGATGAAGGTAGCCCCCCTCCCTTTTGTTAATTAGAGAAAAGGTAAAGTCTCTCTGGAGATGCCCCACACTCAGGCCTTCCATGTAAAGTCACAGCAGGGTTGGCGTGTCTGTGGGCGTGGATGCCTCGGCGCCTCTCTGGAATGTGAGTCACAGTAATGACCTGCTCTCGGGAGGCACCGGGACCCTGGGGCCCTCGTCATGTGCAGACTCAGGGAGTCACTTGGCCTGGCTTTACCTTTAGTAACACGGGCAGTCATGGCAGGCCCAGCAGACTCAAAGGTATTCTCAGAGCGCGGTGAGGCCAGGAGCGCGGAAGCAGGAGGTCGAGGTGGTCAGAGGCACGTTGGGCCTTTTTCCCTCTTGGCTTGATTGATAAAGAGAAAAAAGCAGCGTTCACCTGGACTCACCCAAAAGCACCATCAGTGCTGTTTTGGTCTAGAATCATCCTCTTTTTATTCTTTGTATATATTTTTAAGTGTTTTCTGAAAGTTTGAGTTTTTCTGTGATGTAATTTCAACAAATGTGTTGCTTTTTCAACTTGATATTGTTTTTAAGCATTTTCAGTGTCTGTTTGTAGCGTTTTTTAAACAAAACTTTCATAGAAGTGCCATTTTACTCGCTTGTTCTTTATGGGGTATTTGAGCTGTTTCCAAGTGGAATAGCATTCATTGCTCCAGCAATAATTAAGTTACTTGGACAGTTTTTACTGGGGAAAAATATGGAAGATTTTTTTCACTTTTATCCCACTTGTGTTTCTTTTCAGTGTTTTTTATTTTTTTATTCTTTTTAATTTTATTTTTAATTTCATTTGTTTTTTTGTTTTTGTTTTGAGACGGAGTCTCACTCTGTCGCCCAGGCTGGAGTGCAGTGACACGATCTCAGCTCACTGCAACCTCTGCCTCCCGGGTTCAAGCGATTCGCCTGCCTCAGCCTCCCGAGGAGCTGAGATCACAGGCGCGTGCCACCGCACCCGGCTAATTTTTGTATTTTGAGTACAGACAGGATTTTCCCATGTTGGCCAGGCTGGTCTCAAACTCCTGACCTCAAGTAATCCACCCGCCTTGGCCTCCCAGAGTGCTGGGATTACAGGCGTGAGCCGCTGTGCCTGGCTTATTTTATCATTTTTTTTTTTTAGCCTTAATCATTTTTGGGGAGCAGGTGGTGTTTGGTTACATGGATGAAGTGGTAGTTTCTGAGATTTTGGTGCACCCATCACCCGCGCAGTGTACACTGTCCCCAATGTGTAGTCTTTTATCCCTCACCCCCTCCACTCTTCCCCTCGAGTCCCCAAAGTCCACTGTGTCATTCTTATGCCTTTACATCCTCATAGCTTAGTTCCCGTGAGAACATACAATATTTGGTTTTCCATTCCTGAGTTACTTCACTTAGAATAATGGTCTCCAGCTCCATCCAGGTTGCTGCAAATGCATTCATTTCGTTCCTCGTTATGGCTGATGTACCACATTTTCTTTGTCCACTCATTGGTCAATGGGCATTCAGGCCGGTTCCATGTTTTTGCAGCTGTGGATTGTGCTGCTATAAACATGCGTATGCAAGTGTCTTTTTCATATAGTGGCTTCTTTTCCTCTGGGTAGATACCCTGCAGTGGAATTGCTGGATCAAATGGTGGATCTACTTTTAGTTCTTTAAGGAATCTCCACACTGTTTTCCACAGTGGTTGTACTAGTTGACATTCCCACCAGGAGTGTCACAGGATCCCTTTCACTGCATCCGCGCCGACATCCATTATTTTTGGGTTTTTAAATTATGGCCATTCTTGCAGGAGTAAGGTAGTATCCTATTGTGGTTTTCATTTGCATTTCCCTGATCATTAGTGAGGTTAAGCATTTTTTCATACGTTTGTTGGCCATTTGTGTATCTTGAGAATTGTCTATTCCTGTCCCTAGCCTACGTTTTGATGGGATTATTTGTTTTTTCATGCTGATTTGTTTCCTTTCCTTGTAGATTCTGGATATTAGTCCTTGGTCGGATGCAAAGTGTGCAAGTATTTCCTCCCACTCTGGGAGCTGTTCGCTGATTGTTTCTTTTGCCGTGCAGAAGCTTTTTAGTTTAATTATGCCCTATCTATTAATGTTTGTTTTTGTTGCATTTGCTTTGGGTTCTTGGTCAGGAACTCTTTGCCTAAGCCAATGTCTAGAAGAGTTTTTCTGATGTTATCGTCTAGAATTTTTATGATTTCAGGTCTTAGATTTAAGTCTTTAATCCACCTTGAGTTGATGATCCAGTTTCATTCTTCTACATGTGGGCTGCCAATTGTCCCCACACCGTTTTTGAATAGAATGTCCTTTCCCCACTTTATGTTTTTGTTTGCTTTGTCGAAGATCAGTTGGCTGTAAGTATTTGGCTTTATTTCTGGGTTCTCTTCTGCTCCACTGCTCTAGGTACCTATTTTTATAGCAGTACCATGCTGTTTTGGTAACTATAGCCTTGTAGGATAGTTTGAAGTTGAGTATTGTGTACTTCCAGATTTGTACTTTTTGCTTAGTAGTTTTGCTTTGGCTATGTAGGCTCTGTTTTGGTTCCATATGAATTTTAGGTTTTTGTTTTTTCTAGTTCTGTGAAGAATGATGATGGCATTTTGATGGGAATTGCACTGATAGATTGCTTTTGTAGTATGGTCATTTTCACAATATTGATTCTACCCATCCATGAGCATGGGATGTATTTCCATTAGTTTTTGTTGTCTATGAATTCTTTCAGCAGTGTTTTGTAATTTTCCTTGTAGAGATCAAGTTTTGTGGGGTTTTTTGGTTGTTTTTGTTTGTTTGTTTGTTTGTTTGTTTGCAGCTGTTATAAAAGGAGTTGAGTTCTTGGTTTGATTCTCAGCTTGGTTGTTGTTGGTGTATAGCAGTGCTACTGAGTTGTGTACATTGATTTTGTGTCCTGAAACTTTACTGAATTCATTTATCAGATATGGGAGCTTTTTGGATGAGTCTTTAGGGTTTCCTAGGTATACAATTATATCATCAGTGAACAGTGACAGTTTGACTTCCTCTTTACTGATTTGGATGCCGTTTATTTCTTTCTCTTGTCTGATTGCCCTGACTAGGACTTCTAGTACTATGTTGAATAGAAGTGGTGAGAGTGGGCATCCTTGTCTTGCTCCAGTTCTCAGGGTGAATGCTTTCAACTTTTCCCCCTTCAGTGTAATGTTGGCTTTGGATTTGTCATAGATGACTTTTATTACCTTGAGGTATGTCCCTTCTATGCCACCTTTGCTGAGGGTTTTAATCTTAAAGCAATGCCGGAGTTTGTCAAATGCCTCTTCTGCATCTATTGAAATGATCATATGATTTTTGTTTTTAGTGCTGTTTAGGTGGTGTGTCACATTTGTTGACTTGCATATGTTAAACCATCCCTGCATCCCTGGTATGATACTCATTTGATCATGGTGTGTTATCTTTTTGATATGTTGTTGGATTCAGTTAGCTAGTATTTTGTTAAGGATTTTTGCATCTATGTTCATCAGGGATATTGGTCTGTTGATTTAGGGAGGATTCCCTCTTTCTCTGTCTTTTGGAATAGTTTCAGTAGAATTGGTACCACTTCTTCTTTCAGTGTCTGATTTCAGCTGTGAATTCACTGGGTCCTGGACTTTTTTGGCAATTTTTAAATTACTGTCTCAATCTCACTACTTGTTATTGGTCTGTTCAGAGTTTATATTTCCAGGAATTTATCCTCTTGATTTTCCAGTTTGTGCGCATAAAAGTGTTCATAGTAGCCTTGGATGATTATTTGTGTTTCTATGGTATTGATTGTAATATCTCCCGTTTTGTTTCTAATTGACCTTATTTGGATCTTCTCTCTTCTTCGTTAATCTCACTAATGGTCCATCAATGTTGTTTATCTTTTCAGAGAACCAGCTTATTGTTTTATTTAACTTTTGTATTTTTTTGTCTGTTCATTTCAATTTCATTTAGTTCTGCTCTCATCTTGGTTGTTTTCTTCTGCTGGGTTTGGGTTTGTTCTTGTTTCTCTCATTCCTTGAGGTATGACCTTAGATTGTCTGTGCTCTTTCAGATTTTTTGATGTAAGCATTTAATGCTGTGAATTTTCCTCTTGGCACCACTTTTGCTGTGTCCCAGGGGTTTTGATAAGTTATGTCAGTGTTATTGTTCAGTTCAAAGAATTTTTAAATTTCCATCTTAATTTCATTGTTGACCCAAAGATCAGGAGCAGATTATTTAATTTCCATGTGTCTGTATAGTTTTGAGGGTTCCTTTTGGATTTAATTTCCAGTTTTACTCCACTGTGGTCTGAGAGGGTACTTGACATAATTTTGATTTTCTTAAATTTATTGAGGCTTGTTTTGTGGCCAATCATATGGTTTATCTTGGATAACGTTCCATATGCTTATGAACAGAATGTATATTCTGCAGCTGTTGCATAGAATGTTCTGTAAATATTTTAGTCCACTTGTTCCAGGGTATAGTTTGAGTCTATTGTTTCTTTGTTGGCTTTCTGTCTTGATGACCTGTCCAGTGCTGTCAGTGGAGTATTGAAGTCCCCACTTATGTTGTATTGCTGTCTATCTCATTTTTTAGGTCTAGTAGTAATTGTTTTATAAATTTGGTAGCGCCAGTGTTAGGTGCATGTATAATCAGGATTGTGGCATTCTCCCGTTGGACTGATCCTTTTATCATTATATAACGTTCCTCCATCTTTTTTAACTGTTGTTGCTTTAAAGTCTGTTTTGTCTGATATAAGAATACTACTCTGCTCGCTTTTGGTGTCCATTTGCATGGAGTATCTTTTTCCACCCCTTTACCTTAAGTTTGTGTGAGTCCTTATGTGTTAGGTCAGTCTCTTGAAGACTTTTGCCTCACAGCTTTCAGGTGGATTTTCATCCATTCTGCCATTCTGTTTCTCTTAAGTGGAGTCTCTAAGCCATTTACATTCAACTTTGGTATTGAGGTGTGAGGTACTGTATTCTATTCATCATACTAGTTGCTGCCTGAATACTCTGTTTTCTTTCTTTTTCATTGCGTTGTTTTATATGCCCTGTGAGATTTATGCTTTAAGGAGGTTCTATTTTGGCGTATTTTGAGGTTTTGTTTCAAGATTTAGAACTTCTTTAACATTTCTTGTAGAGCTGGCTTTGGGAGTGGTGAATTCTCTCAGCATTTGTTTGTCTGAAAAAGATGATCTCTCCTTCATTTATGAAGCTTAGTTTTGCTGGATATAAAATTCTTGGCTGATAATTACTTTGTTTGTGGAGGCTGAAGATAGGACCCCAGTCCCTTGTAGCTTGTAGGGTTTCTGCTGAGAAATCTGCTGTGAATCTGATAGGTTTTCCTTTATAGGTTACCTGGTGCTTTTGGCTCACAGCTCTTAAGATTCTTTCCTTCATCTTGACTTTAGATAACCTGATGACTGTGTGCCTAGGAGATGATCTTTTTGTGATGAATTGCCCAGGTATTCTTTGAGCTTCCTGTATTTGGATGTCTAGATCTCTAGCAAGACCAGGTAAGTTTTCCTCAATTATTCCCTCAAATAAGTTTTCCAAACTTTTAGATTACTCTTCTTCCTCAGGAACACCACTTATCCTTAGGTTTGGTTGTTTAACATAATTCCAAATTTCTTGGAGGCTTTGTTCATTTTTTTTACTATTCTTTTTTCTTCTTGTTTGTTGGATTGGGGTAATTTGAAAACCTTGTCTTCGAGCTCTGAAGCTCTTTCTTCTCCTGTTCTAGTCTATTATTGAAACTTTCCAGTGTATTTCGTTTCTTTAAGTGTGTCTTTCATTTCCAGAAGTTGCAATTGCTTTTCCTTTATGATACCTATTTATCTGGAGCATTTTTCATCCATATTGTTTTGTTTTTTTTTTTTAATTTCTTTAAGTTGGTTTTCACCTTTGTCTGGTATGTCCTTGAGTAGCTTAATAATGAACCTTTGGAATTCTTTATCTGGCAATTCAGAGATTTCTTCTTGGTTTGGATCCATTGCTGGGGAGCTACTATGATCTTTTGGGGGTACTATAGAACCTTGTTTTGTCATATTATCACAATTGCTTTTCTGCCTGCTTCTCATTTGGGCAGAGTACTTCAGTGGAAAGATCTGGAACTCACGGGCTGCTGTTCAGATTCTTTCATCCCACGGGGTGCTCTGTGGCGCTCCTTGCCTTCCCCTAGGGATGGGGCTCCCTGAGAGCTGGGCTGCAGTGATTGTTATTGCTCTTCTGGGTCTAGCCACCCAGTGGGGCTACCAGGCCCTGGGATGCTGCTGGGGAATGTCTGCGGAGAGTCCTGTGATGTGATCCGTCTTCGGGTCTCCCAGCCGTGGGTTCCAGCACCTGCTCTGCTGGAGGTGGCGGGGGAGTGAAGTGGACTCTGGGGGGGGTCCTTGGTTGTAGTTTTGTTGAGTGCACTGGCTTTCTCGAATGCTGGTTATGCTGCAGTGAAGTTGTCACGTGGACAGACTCGGGACCTGTGGACAGCCAGGAGGTTGCAGGTGGTGGGATTAGCTGTTGCTTTCTCCTTCCTTGGAGCAGGGTTGTTGGTTAGAATTTGCTGTAGCCGTTTGCGTTGGTGGCTTCCAGCCAGGAGGTGGCGCTGTCAAGAGGGCAGCAGAGCATTCTGGCTCCCGGGGAGTTTGCAGCTGTGAGCTGCTTTGTCCACAGGATCTGTGAACTCTTTGTGGCACGTCCCTGCGGTGGTTCTCGGAGCAAAAGTTCACAGCGTGAGCCTCCACATGCTGTTCTCTTTTTAAATATTTTTCTTTACCTCAGATAAAATGATTTCTGGTAATTAATACTGCTTCACTGTCTTCTTAGAAAGACATCTGGTCGCCCCCGAGATTCCACCTGAATCCCTTAGACAGCCCTGGAGCCACCCCGTGGAGGAGGCCACATGGAAGGGGTCATCCCTCTGTGTCTCGAGTCCCACCCGGTGCCCAGGATGAGCCCCGAGCCCGCCTGTCAGTTTCTGCATTTCCTTGTGGTTCTTTGCTAGGTCAAGCTGGGCTCGGCGCTAGGGGGCCCCTACCTGGGAGTCCACCTGAGAAGAAAAGACTTTATCTGGGGTCACAGACAGGATGTACCCAGTCTGGAAGGGGCCGTGAGGAAGATCCGCAGCCTCATGAAGACCCACCGGCTGGACAAGGTGTTTGTGGCCACAGATGCCGTCAGAAAGGGTATGGAGCTTCAATGCTTTCGTTTCTTTCCTTTCTTCTTGATCCCTGGTTCCGTTCTGGGTAGACCTGGAACTACCCAGATCCATGAAGATCTGCATGATCTTCAACTGTAATTCCTGGGAGGGTAAAGCTGAGTTGTGTGTCTGCACCTTTGGAGCCAGTTCCTAACGAATTAACCAGAAGCCAAGTACGCATGTCTGTCTGCTAAAGAGACACATATCTGTCCTTACTGGAGGATCCCGGTTCAAAGGGTCTCTCCTTCTACTTTGCAGAATATGAAGAGCTAAAAAAGCTGTTACCCGAGATGGTGAGGTTTGAACCCACGTGGGAGGAGCTGGAGCTCTACAAGGACGGAGGCGTTGCGATTATTGACCAGTGGATCTGTGCACACGCCAGGTGCCTGCCCACGTCACTGTCGGCCGAGAGCGGGTCGGGTGGCTTTCAAAGGTTCTTCTGTCCCAAGTACTCGGTGTCAGAGCAGATGGTCGCCTGTGTTCACAGTGGTCATTTCCATACTGTTTGCCTCCTCGTCTGAGTCTCCTGTAGCATCTGGTTCAGTGTTTCCCTGGGCTGAAGTTAATTGTTCATCTTGCCCCTTTAGTTCTCACGCACAGAATTCCTCCATAGCAGGCTGTTGGCATAGCTGGCCTCGTCTCAGAACCTCTTCTTGTGTCTCATTTTCCCATCATTCCCAGTTTCTGCCCCTGTCTGCCCCCTGCCCTGAGAGTTGCCCGTGCCCTGGACTTGGGCGTGTCCTTGTTGCTGTGTGTGTTGTTGAGCATCCGTGAGCGTCCCCGAGGCCAGGAGCATGGGCCCTCGTGTGATCGTTCTTGTGGGGCTGCCGTGAGCGTCCCCGAGGCCAGGGGCGTGGGCCCTCGTGTGATCGTTCTCGTGGGGCTGCCGTGAGCGTCCCCGAGGCCGGGAGCGTGGGCCCTCGTGTGATCGTTCTCGTGGGGCTGCCGTGAGCGTCCCCGAGGCCGGGAGCGTGGGCCCTCGTGTGATCGTTCTCGTGGGGCTGCCGTGAGCGTCCCAGAGGCCGGGAACGTGGGCCCTGCGTGCAGTCATTCCTCTGGGGTTGCTGTGGGAGGTACGCCTGGGCTTCTGTTCCTCCAAAGACCTGCCTGCCCATCTGCATAGATGAAGGCTGGGGTTAGGGTGAAACGGTTTGAGTTAAATGGAAAATGAAAGTAGAGGGAATGATCTTCCCCGTGGTTAGCACTGTGCATGCACGTGCGTCTCTGTGGGTTAGTCTGTCTCTCTCCTGCCCGAGGAATGCTGAGCGCCCTGAGCCGGTGCCTCTTCACATATCTGCTATTTCCTGTGGTGTTCTGGGCATTGTGTATAAGACTCACAGAAGCTCTGGGTGATGCTGTCTGCTGGGTGTGGGTCCCTTTCCCTGTTAAGCAGACAGGATGCAGCGCTGACTTCTTAGGTCAGGGCGGAGGTGTGCAGGAGCCCAGTCACGAGCTCGCCCCTGCTTCTCAGGTGTGGCCTTGGGATTTTGACTGCGACCTTGGCTTGGCGGTGCTGTCTCCGCAGCCCAGGAAGCCTGCTGTGGGGAGGCTTCGCACTGAGCTCTCAGCCTCCTGCCCTCAGCTGCGCGAAGTGCTCGGCCCAGCTCACTGAAGCTGCCCTGCCTCCGGGCCGGCGCGGCCTGCTCTGGCAGGCCCCTGTGTGTGGGGTGGTGAGGGTCTCCCCACCAGTGCTGCACCCCGCAGCAGCATACAGGCCTGTGTGGCCTGCTGGCCCTGTGGCTCCGTGTACAGCGCTGTGCATGTTACATTTGCTCTGGAAACATCTCTGGGGTTTGCTTGTTCACGAAGTTCATGAAGTGCCGCTGGAGAGCCAGAGACCAGCTGCGCAGGAGCCGGAGGAACGGGCAGGTCGCTGACCTGAGGTCTGGAGAAACCCCTGGAGAAGGGTGTCCCCACCAGCCCATACAGCGTGTGTGTGGAGGGGGCGTTGACCTCCGTGATGTCTGCTGTGCCTCAGGATAAGGACCCCCCATGCCCTGGCTAGACAGTGTGTGGTTAGTAGGAATTTCTCTTTGTTCACCGTGTGACCCCCAGGAGGTATTCGACCTGCACTGGCGTGCCTGGCCTGGGATTTGGTGACGGAGAGGAGGGCTCCCGGGGGCACATGCGGCGGGACAGGAGCGTGGCGGCTGCTGACTGTGGGGTGTGGATGGGGCTGCAGCACCAGGCAGAGCCCCTCAGGGCGCAATGTCGAGGGCACCTGAGCGAGGGGTGCCAGCAAAGGGGGTGGCCGGCTGGTGGGTGCTCGGGGGGCGGCCGTGTTGGTTCCATGTAACTGTGGAACTCATTTCACTCAGCTGCTCCTCTCAGTTCTCCCTGACTCTGGAACCTCTGTGACCCCAGTTCTCCCTGACTCTGGAACCTCTGTGACCCCAGTTCTCCCTGACTCTGGAACCTCTGTGATCCTTTGCAGGTTTTTTATTGGCACCTCAGTCTCAACGTTTTCTTTCCGGATTCATGAGGAAAGAGAAATCCTGGGGTTGGACCCCAAGACGACGTACAACAGGTTCTGCGGAGACCAAGAGAAGGCGTGTGAGCAACCCACCCACTGGAAGATCACCTACTGAGGAGGATCCTCCAGGGCCGCTCCCCGGACCCGACAGGCGCGGGTGGATGCAGGTTCTGTCGCCGTGGAGTCACCGTCTACTGCCAGCTGGGAGCTGGGTGGATAGGACCGTCCCTCACAGGGTCCCAGGCCCAGAAGAGGCCCCACGCCTCTAGAGTTGTGCTCCATCCTCGGCGGTTCCAGCCGCCATGGCTGATGAAGAGGCTCCGCTGCTCTCGGGGGCGGCGGTTGTTTTCAGGCAGCGTCTGTGAACCCACAGCTCGGTTGCCAGCAGGGCCCGCGTGGTGACCCAGAAGCAGGAGTGTTTGTCAGGCTCCAGCTCTGGCCTTTCCAGCCACCTTTCATGTCCTCATATTTTAAGTGCATTGAGGATAGATGCAGGCGGGTGAGCTGCCCTCCGTCAGGTGGACCCGGGCTGACATTTCCCTGGGAGCTGGTGCAAGGAGAAGCGTCATTTTAAATGTCTGCAGAGCGACCAGGGGCCTCATGAATCCCTCCGTTGCCCTCCGCGCAGCAGGAGGCTGCCTGTGTGTTTCCTCCTGGGATGTGTGCAAGGCAGAACTGGTGCTGCAAAGGAAAGGGCCTGAGGCCTCAGGGAGCTCCGTGGAGGGATGACAGTTCAGGCCCTACTGCTGGCACGTCAGAGCGCTGGGAAGTTTTTCAGTGACGTCTCTGGGGCACTCAGTGGATTGTCTGTAGGAAACTTGCAGCTCCGCTCCTCACACCAGGCCCGGCTGGCCACCCACCCTTGCCCCCACTGCCCCCCCTCGCCCCCACTGCCCCCCCTCGCCCCCACTTGCCGCCCCTCCCTCGCCCCGACTGCCCCGCCCCACCCCACCTTCACCCCGACTGCCCCCCCCCCACCCCACCCTCACCCCGACTGCCCCACCCTCGCCCCCACTGCCCCTCCCTCGCCCGGCTGGCTGCCCCTCCCTCGCCCTGGCTGGCCATCCCTGCCCTCGCCCGGCTGGCTGCCCTGCCCTCGCCCCGACTGCCCCGCCCCACCTCACCCTCACCCCGACTGCCCCTCCCTCGCCCGGCTGGCCGTCCCTGCCCTCGCCCTGGCTGGCAGGTGCACATGGGGCCTCCGGGTCTACCATTCGCTATTGAGAACTAGAAATGAGGAAGGACAGTTAACGCTAACTCCAAAAGGCTGTCTAGGATGAGCTGCTTTATCAGGGAGCTTCTTGTACCCATTTTACAGAAATCATTTTTAGGTCTTTGTGCCACCATCACGAGGGGCATCTGCAAAGAGGGCAACGCTAGACACAGAATCCGTGGAAGGTGCAGCAGTGCCTCAGGGGTCCTCAGGGTCAGGGAGCCCCCCTCGCCCTCTTGGCCCGTTACCCTTTGTGACTTTCCACCATGGTGTCATGTGACCCTCAGTCAGGCTGGTGGGGGCTGAGTCCTCACTGAGCAGCCACTTTCCACATCTGCTAGAGGAGCAGTGACATGGACACCTGTGTGACAGAGAGAGGACAGTTAGTGAGGAGGGACAGACAGCTCTTCCCTTCGGAGCCTGGCTCGTCTAGGACATCACCTTGCTGTGTCTTCTCAAGCTTTTAAAATGGACCCTGAACGTGGGACAGGGCCCTATGGTGTTACTCAAAGCTGTGCAGGGTAAATGATGACATATTCTTCTTCCATTTGTTCTAGAAACAGTGCCTTTTTCATTAGTTGCATTTTCCAGGCTGAGAGCTGTATAAAACATTTTGGACTGTGACCATGTACCTTCCTTTTTAAAAAAAATAAACTGCTTTATGGTAGTTGGTAGCTGTGGAGTGTAGACTCATTAGACTCATTTCCTGCCACACAGCGGAAGGTGGAAGAACCTTTTCAGATCTCCCAGAAAGCGGATGGTGACCAGGCATGGAGGAACAGGGTAGGGGCCGCTCCTGCTGGCCTGCGAGTGCTGTGGCATCTACGTCAGGACACCACTTCTGCCAGAGCCCCTGGGCCCCCAGCGTGGCCTGGGTCTGCTCAAGGGGCCCTGCAAGGCCTCGTCATCAACAGCAACCGGCCGTCCTCTGTTCATTAGACTGCTGGGAGACCTCTTTGGGGAAAGAATCCCTCAGGTGTAAAACTGCCAGGTTTTTAGGCACATAGGAGATGGCAGTATGGCCTTTGGGAGTTTAATTGTGGTGGGAAAAGACCAGCCAGTGAGAAGATTGTGTGGTCGGTGCTGGTAAATGCTGCAGAACTCGAGTGGAGAAAGCCTGGAGGTGGTGGGAGGTTGGGAGGGGCTCAGGAAGGCTGGGGGGGCTGTAACTCGCAATGGCTGGGAACAATGAATACAGAGGCCCCCAGGGCACATACGGCCAAGGCGGAGAGAAGCTGGTGTCCCAGACGGAGCAGCTGGGCCAGTGATGCATCAGGGGATCTGTGGGTAGGAGGGCCGCTGCGGGGTCTGAGTGGAGTAGGGTATGATGTGGCCACTGTGCAGAGAATAGCCTGGAAGCCAGAGGCTGGTGAGGAGGCTGTTGCGTGGTCCGGGTGAGACGCAATGGTCAAGAGTGCTGAAAAACTTTATGCTGGACGTGGTGGCTCACGCCTGTAATCCCAGCACTTTGGGAGGTCAAGGCGGTTGGATTGCTTCAGGTCAGGAGTTCGAGACCAGCCCAGCCAACATGGTGAAATCCCGTCTCTACTAAAAAAAATAAATAAAATAAAAAAATAAAAAAAAAATTAGCCTAGTGGGCGTGGTGGTGCATGTGTGTAATCCCAGCTACTTGGGAGGCTGAGGCAAGAGAATCACTTGAACCCTGGAGGCGGAGGTTGCCATGAGCTGAGATTGTGCCACTGCACTCCAGTCTGGGCAACAGAGTGAGACTCTGTCTCAAAAAAAGAAAAACTTTAGAGTTTATTTGAACAAAGAACAGTTCATGAATTGCACTCAGAACTGGGAGAGGTTCAGCAAGCTCCACTCAGCAGCACGGGCAGGCAGCACTTACAGACAGAACACGGAAGTGAGACACGGAAACAGCCTGATTGGCTACGGCTGGGCGTCTGCCACATGTGGGTGTGGTCTGACCCACTGGCAGCTTATGACAGACTCAGCTACTTGTTACAAGAATAGACTCATTAGGTTGAGTTTGTTTACGTGCTTAGTTAGGTTGCAATTCACTAGGCAGAAATTCAAAGAATGGAGGCAGCTTTAGGCCAAATTTAATTTAACAAAAGGACCTGAGTGCCCGCGGTATCCCTGGAAGGAGTTGCTGGGTCTGAACGTCAGGAAGGTGGGGCTGGGAGCGCAGGTGGACCCCAAGGGGTTGTCTTAGCTGCTGCAAGGATGATGGAACCCGCTCCCTTTTTTAAGCTAACGGTCTTTTGTTGCAGGAAGAAAAGATGGACTTGCAACTTGGAATGGACGTAAATCATAGCGTTTTCAGCACTGTTGGTAGTGCTGAAGTCCACAGCCACAGCCTGTTCTGCCAGCTCCAAGTCATGGTTCCAAAGGTTTTAAAAACAGTCCAAAGATACTCCCTTGGTAAAGGTTTCATTTTTAAAGTTTGTGTGAATGGTGGCAGCCTGACCCTGTTTCACTCCAGTGCAATGCAGATGACACCAAGCCAACATGCAGAGGTATGGCCAGGGTGTTGCCACTGTGAGTTGGGGCGCACACAAGCACAGGGGGCCGTCGTGTGGTGAGCTGGGCCCAGTGGCTCACCCTTCACCCTTTCTCCACACATCTTCCTGAAGCAGACCAAGTTGAAGTGTGTGTTTTCAGTAAGCGGCTGTGACTATACTAACACATTGAGTTAGAACCATTTGAATAGGCTTTGAATCTTTTTCATTGTTCACTTTTAATACTATTAAGCATTTATTTGGGAAACAAAGGATTGTGATTTGGGTAAACTGAGTCAGGGTGGCCCTGAGTAGTGTCCTAGAAAGCAAACACTGGAGACTTTTGGTTTTTCTCTTTGAGACGGAGTCTCACTCTGTTGCCCAGGCTGGAGTGCAGTGACGTGATCTCAGCTCACTGCAACCTCCATCTCCTGGGTTCAAGCGATTCTCCTGCCTCAGCCTCCTGAGTAGCTGGGACTACAGGTGTGCACCACCACACCTAATTTTTGTATTTTTAGTAGAGATGAGGTTTCACCATGTTGGCCAGGCTGGTCTCGAACTTCTGACCTCAGGTGATCTGCCCACCTCAGCCTCCCAAAGTGCTGGGATTATAGGTGTGAGCCACCTCGCCTGGCCTGGAGAGATTTGTTTTGGGGATTTCCAGAAAGGGGTTTTGGAGGTAGTTCATTGGCTGGGCAGAAATCCTAAATGAAACCCATTCTGATGGGTTAGTTCTTAAGGGCACTCCCAGCTGGGAGATGTGAAGGCCGTCAGGGGCTGACTTCAGCTGTTGGTCCAAGTCTACGGGCGCGTCCTGTGGACTGGCCGTCAGCCGTGTGAATGCAGGCCTCCTGCAGCTGCCCAGTTCCACTTAGCCTCAGCATTAGCGACTTCATTTTCTTTCACATTTCCCCCTTTTGACCAAGTTCTTCCTCCAGAAAGTGTCACAGATCAGTTGGTGAATGTGATGTTGTCCCTTGTTGCTGGGAGGGACTTGTCCCAGGGAGTCATGTCCCTCGTTGGGGACGTGACCTCAGTCAAGCTCAACTGTCATCTGCTTCACCTTTGCGTCAGTTTTCATTTCAGGTGATTGTCCGAATTCCACCAGGGGTAGAGGTTTCTTTAAATGAGAAACCTCAATCCAAGGGTCAACACCTTTTAGTTTGGCAGCACAGGGATGGGTAAGGAGTACCTGATGTGGACTCTTCACTGAGGTTGAAGGAAATCTTTTTGTAAATGTCTTTTCCAATAGAGAAAATGATCAGGCTGAAGGTTGTGATGTCTGGTGCTTTTATCTCCTGGGAACACACTGTGTAAAGATTGTCTGACCAGGGTATGACTTGCGTGGCTAGCCTTCATTATTCCCTTACAATATTGGAGCATGTCTCCTTTAATCAGTGGACTATTAAAAGCAGAAGGGACTCTATGCATTGGCCCTCCAGTGATCATTTCAAAAGTGACAACTTGCAGTTTCCAAAAGGTGCAGACCTTAGATTCAGAAGGACCAGAGGAAGTGCCTTTGGCTGGGGCAATTTTAGTGCTTCCTGAAATTTTGCCAGTTGATGCCATCTGTGCTTTCCACCAGTCTGCAAGATTGGGGATGGTAGGCACAATGACAGTGCTGTCATGTGGACCAGACTTCACAGATTTGTTTTATGACCTGGCCAGTGGAGCTCCTTGTCACTACCTGTGAAGATATGCCCTTGTCACTTAGGGAGAATCTGTTCTTGTAGAGTTTGCAGCATCTGAGGCAGCGGCACATCAGAAAGGGAATGCTTCTACCCAGGAGGAGAACATGCAAATCATCACGACATATTTATAGTCTTGAGAGGCAGTGGCTGGATGAAGTCCATTTGCCAAACCTCAGAGGGTCCACTTGGCAGGTCAGAATGACCTGGGACTCTCCGAATTGTCTTTGCTGGGTTGAATTTTGGACAAACAGCACAAGGCAGTTGTGCCTCTTCGGCCGCCCTTGAAATGTTTCCCCACCAATACTGTTTTGTAAACGTGTAAGTTCATTAGTTGCCCAATGAGTCATCTGATGTGTTCATAGATTCTGGTAACACTGGCTCATGGGGTGCTGGGGATAGAGCGTCTTTAATAACATCATTTACATCCTTTTTGGGAAAATTATCTTAGCTGTAAGGTTTTTGGTCTCAGTGAAGCTCAAGGCAGCGGCTTTTGCTGTGGAATCAACCAAGTTTTTCTTTAGCCTCATCTGACTCCAATTTTGAATACCCAGAAATTTTGATTATGGCCAGAGGGAAGCCAAATTGAATTTAATAAACTATTGACAAAAGTGTCATTTTTAATTTGGTTCCCTCTGGAGGTTAAAAAGTCTGTTTCCAAAGCACACCAAACTCACGAACAACCCGAACGAGGGGCAGGAGGAGCCCTGGGCCCAGGACTCCACCTTTCAGTGCTTTGTCAGCCTCTGTGAGTTCAGATGCTGTGTTTTGGAGAGAGGCAATGTTAGAGTTCTGATGGCATCCAGCCAGATGCTTCCAAATGCCCATTGAAACAAGCACCCCATCTGGACGTGTGTATTTTAATACATAGCCACGGGCCATTCTCTCACTTCCGGAGGAGCTGCACCCAACACTCCTTGTGCTCAGTATCTTTCCATGAGCACGCCCCCTTCCTAGGGCTCTATGGCTCCCCACATGCTAAGACCCTTGTTTTGGAACCAAGTTCTTCTAATTTAGTTCAGAGAAAACCTAGGTGTAGCAAAGGAACCCCAGTTTGGCCAATGTAAAAAGGGCCATTGCTCCAGATAAACGGGGCTGGAGTCCAGAGGGGGCACAACTGTTACGAGGTTTAGACGCACAGAGTCCTACACTTAAGATAATCATACTCACCATTGGGAAAATCTCCAGTAAGCAGGGAAAACATCCGCCAAGCTGAAAGCCTTTGCCGGCACAGAGGCAGCAACTGCCCCCAGATTCCCAAATAAGGTATCAGCCTCAGTTGAAGGGAGGTGCTGGCCCCAAAGAAGGGGCGTGCACAGGGGCCTCTGTGTTGTGGGGACTTCACCCAATTCCAGAGAAAGCCGCTCAAAGGAGAGATCTTGCTGGGCCCCGCTCCTGACACCAGCCGTGTTCACGAAGAAAAGATGGACACGGAGGTAGAATGAATGACTGCAGTTTGGGTACACTGAGTCAGCCCTGAGCAGTGTCCTGAAGGCAAGCGCAGGCAAGGCTTTTATAGGGGGTTCCACAAAGGTTGTTTCTGGAGGCCGTTCATTGGCTGGGCAGAAACCCTTAATTGCAAACCCGTGCTGATTGTTAGTTGGTGAGGATGCTCCCCGTGGGATGTGACTTCAGCTGTGTGTCCGAGCCTCTGGGAAGGTCCTGTGGACTGGCCGTTAGCAGGTGTGAGTCCAGTCCCCCCGCGGCCGCCCAGCTCACCTCAGAAAGCCTCAGTGATTTCCTTTTGTCTCTCAGTACAAATGATGTCCGGCTGTGCGCAATCGTCAGGAGGCATCTGAGAAACCGGCCAGCAGGGACGGGGCGTTAATCATTAGCACGTGCAGCTCAGGGCCCTCCAGCGGCTCCTCATCACCCGGAGGACCCATGTCTGTGGGACACAGCTCAACTTTGCGGGAACAGGACCACCGGCCAGTGTGTGCAGACTGTGTGCAGAAGGTGCTTTTGACACTTAGTTTTGCTATATAGAAACAGAATGAATAAATGATCTTTTACTTTTCTGCAAGAGGTAAAAAAAAAATTCTGTTTCATTCTTCTTGGGGGTGGGGTCCGGCCAGCTTTGGTCTGTTGAGCTCAGGGGCCGGTTGGACCTGGCCCTGTGGGCAGGGTGGGGCCAGCAGGTGGATGACCCAGGACCGCGGGAGGGGTGGGCCCGGGAGGACCGTGGAGAGGGCCCTGGGTGTGCACCTGCCCCACCTGCCCGTCCTTTGCTGACTGCAAATCTCCCGCCTGCCTCACGGCTCCCTCCCGTCTGAGATGGCAGAAGGTTCTAGAGTCTCAGAGAAGGCCTTGTCATTGCTGCACATCTGGGTTCTTTCAGGACCGATTGAGGCTTTCCCACAGCTATTGAAACGAAGAAAGGCATCCCGTGGTGCCCGAGACAACAGCCGTGGACGCTGCTCTGATGCTGCGGGAAGCGCGTGGGCGGCCTCGGCTGTTCCAGGTGGAGCTGCGCCCTCCGCAAACAGCCGGCTTTGCGGATCCTGCAGCCGCCCCACGTGCCCCCGCGGTTTCCCACGAGGACCTGCAGAGGCCGAGGCTGGCTCCTGCGCCGGCCAGCATGAGGATCTCATGGGCACTGCGGGCTTGTGCTCCTTGGTTCCGGGCGCGGCGCCCTCTCACCTGGTCTATAACCTGCTCTGTGGCTGCAGGCTGGGGCTCGGAGGCAGGTTCCCACTCTACAAAGGTGTCAACACCAGCCGGCACATGGGGGTGGGGCAGGGAGCTTTGCAGGCGTGAGAACGTGGTCCCCAGATGGTGGTCCAGGGCCAGGACCCCCGGCTCCCCTGTCCCAGGACAGGGCTTTCCCCCAAGCCCACAGTGGACATGAGGCTGTGTGAGGGAGGCTCCCGCGGGCTCTGCGGTCTGTGGCGGCCCAGAGGCACTCGGCAGGGTTCCCATGGCTGCCCTGGGGCTGCCGAACTGCTCCGGAGGGAGGGGAGGTTCTAAGAGACGGTGGATCAGGCAGAGAGTCCAGCGTCTCACTGTGGAGATGAGGCCCGGGAATGGGGGCAGCTGTGTCTCCTCAACTGTAGCTTCACGTCGGGGTGGTGTCGCTTTGAGGCTCCTGTCTCAGCTGTGCCCCCGCCACACGCTGTCCCTGCCCAGGCCCCTGAGCCCGGCTGCAAGGGCTCTGCTCCCACCCGGCAGGCAGCTGTGCAGGGCAGGGAGGGCGTGTGTGGAACTGTCTTTGAAGCTGGGCTTTGTCCCCTGCTTCTAGAGAGGAATGTGTCTGCAGAGATTATTTTCTTACGATAATCAGTCTGATGCTCTCAGAGCCCAGCCAGGCCTCCAGAGATCTGTGCAGGGCAGATAACCTTTCCTAGAGCTGAAGGGGAAAGAAAGCCACAGCTCTGTGGCTTCGTTACAGCTACAGACTCTCATGGTCACTGGCTTCCTGTGAAGCTGGAGCTTCTGCCACGTTGGCCTGTCAGCCGTGCAGCATCTGGGGGTCCCCCTGTCCCCGGGACGGTGAAGGACGAGGGCTCATGCTCCGGGGTTTCTCCTACTTGGTGGAGGGGGAACGGGAGGGTCAGATCTCACAGCCACTGTCCCGACCTGGAGCCACAAGGACCCATGAGGACACGGCCAGGGCCTCCCTGGAGGGGCAGGAGGCCCACGCTCCCAGGCTGCCGGATGAGGCTGGGGTGCCAGGGAGGTGGAGTGGCTCCTGCATCACCCAGCGGTGCGGCCGCAGCACAGGCCAGGCCCAGGCTTCAGGCTCCACAGCCCTTCCTTCAGTTCCCGAGCCCGGGGGCAGCTCTGGGCAGCAGCTGCGCACCTGCTGTGCGCCACCGACCACAGACTCCTCCCCCACCAGCCAGAGTCAGGGCTGCAGGGAGCCCCTCGGGAGCAGGGGACAGTGTGGAGGGAGAGGGGGATGGGCACAATCAGGGCATCCAGGCCTAAGCAGTCCCCGACCCAGCAGAGCCCCCATCAAGAAATACAGGTGCCCTCACCACAGGCTCTGATGTCCCTAGCCAAGCGCGGGGTGAGGGGAGGCTCTGAGCCTGGTGGGACTGCCAGGCCCCCTGCTCCACCTCGGGGCGGCACCCTGCAGACAGGACCTGCCACACCTCTGTCCCTGCCATCTTTAGTCACTCCCCTCCATCCAGGCAGCAAGGACCACGTGAGATTCGTCCTTCATGCCGAGAGAGGGCCTGGTACCCAGGAAGCTCATGGGGCTTCCACGGCTGCCCCTCCCGTGAGGTGCCAGAACTGCCCCGGCCGCCACAGGCAGCACTGGGCCCTTCCGTCCTGCAGCCCTGGACTCCCCGGTTCTCTTGGGGTCAGGGGCCGCCACGGGCAGCACTGGGCCCTTCCGTCCTGCAGCCCTGGACTCCCCCGTTCTCTTGGAGTCAGGGCCACTTACTTGGTGCTTCCCACCATCCGTGCCAGACCCCTCAACATGGCTCTCCCCGTGGCACCAGGAGGCCTCCTGGGTCAGCACCTCTGGGCCCTGCCCACGAAGCTGTGCCACCTCCTGAGGCACCTGCCACCCACCCACACCCACCCCAGCACGTTTTCAGCCGCAAGAGAACAAAAGCCTGACCCCAGCTGGCTTTGAAGTTCAAGAGCACAGACAACTTCGACCACTCAAAAGGCAGTGGGTGAGGTGGCCTCAGGCACGGCTGGATCCAGGGACACGGGCGGCACTGCTGGGATCGGCTCCAGGTGTGTGTGGGGGGCACTGCTGGGATCTCCTCCAGGCTCCTCTGCCACGGTGACAAGAGGGATGCCCCCACAGCAACAGCCACGTCCTCCCACTCCCACCCCCAAGCCTGGCAGGTGGAAGAGCCCAGCAGGAGTCACGCCTGACCCCACACAATCATGTGGCCCAGAGACACGTGGCCACGGCTGCCACCTGTGGGTGGAGTTACCACCCAGGCAGGCAGGAGAGCTGGGCTGGGAGGCGGGGCCCTGGCCGGCTGTGGTTGCAGCTGCTCTCCTGAAGCAGGTGACGCGGCACCTTTGGCTCCATCAGGTGGGGGATCCTGGAAGCCCGTTCACACCCTGCCCCACATACACTTGTGCAGTGCATGGAATTTTGGAAACTTCGGGACAAAAGCCACGTCTTCCGCCCTGTCTCCTTCCGAGATCGATTTAGTTTTCATTTCACTCTCTCTGCTACTGTGTCTCCTACAGTCAGTGGAGCCTCCAAACTGAGGAAACAGCCTCCCCCATTCTCACCCGCCCCCCATCCACCCAAACGCCGAGCAGATCCCCTCGGGTACTGAGTCCTATTGCCCCCAAAACCAGAGCTCCTGGCCCCGCCCAGGACCCTCTTCCGTGTCTCTTTCTGTCTCTGTTTCCCCCTTCTGCTCTGTTTGTCTCTGTGCCTCTCCCCTCACTGTCTCTGAGTCTCTGTCTCTCCCTCTCTCCCCATCACTCCTTCTCTCTCCCCATCTTTCTCTGTCTCTCCCTCTCTCCCCATCACTCTTTCTCTGTCCCTCTATCTCTCCCCATGTTTCTCTATCTCTCCCTCTATGTCTCTCCCTCTGTGTCTCCCTGTCTCTGTGTTTCTCCCCCATCTCTCCCTTTCTTTCTCCCTCTCTCTGTGTCTCCCTCTCTCTCCTGCACTCAGGGAAGAACACAGGCAGCACAAGAAAGGGCTGACCCACCCAAGCCCCCAGGCTCCCTCTGCGTTCACAAGGTGGCCCTGCCTGTCCCCTAGCTCCGGGCCGCCAGGCTCCTCCCTGGCCCTCCTACCTGCCTGCCTCTGTTCACCCTTCCCTGAGTTCCCTCGGCCATTGACTTCCTCTGTCTGCTTTGTGTTTCTACTCGTGAGCAGCAGAAATTTTTCCCGCAACGCGGCCAAAGAGAAAGACATTTAATGAAACTAAACTTTGTCTCTATGCTTGGCCTCCTGCTCACATCGTGTTGGCGCCGTGTCTCAACTCCCCGGCTGCGTCTGCTTTCTCAGGCACGAGGCTGTGCTGACCCCTGGGAATCGCATTCATAGGGCTCCAGCCTCGTGCCTCATCACTCACCTAAAGGCCTAACACCAGCTCACTGGGCTGTAAGATTTCAACACATGAATTCTGGGGGACACCGACACTCGGACCGCAGCAGCCCCAAGAACTGTGGGCCCAGGAGGTTACAATAAATCTTCACCAGATGTTCTGGAGAGGGAGGAAGGTGCGTGGGGTGGGGAGGCTAACAAAGGGCTGTGTGGGGTTGGGGTCCTGGGGGGCCAGGTGGGCACTGTGGGGCCCAGCAGCAGCGAGCAACCCCTCGAGCACTCACCTCAACGTTCTCTACCAGACCGGGGGCTCATCCAGACTGGGGGCTCCACCAGACCGGGGGCTCCACCAGACCGGGGGCTCATCCAGACCGGGGGCTCCACCAGACCGGGGGCTCCACCAGACTGGGGATACTTCTTGGGCCCCCACCACGGCAGGGAGAAGCTGGGCCCATAAAGTGCATTTTGCAAGTAGAGCCCTGAGCCCAGCCCGCCTGGAACCTTGACCCAGAGGACTATGGAAGACAATTAAATGAGTGGTTGTTTATGCCATTAAGTTTGAGGGTGATTTGTTCTGAAGCAGCAGGTAATTGGGACACCTCGGGTTATAAAAACGAGAAGCAGGAACTGCTCGGGACCTTGGCGCCCGACACCTCCTGAGGGATTCAAGCCGAGTCACTCATCCCCAGATCCACTTCCAGCAGCACATGAAGCCAGGCTCCCCCTGCACCGATCACCCTCCTGTTTTCAGAAGTGCACGCCCTGCTCCTGGCAGGAATAACCCACTTCCTATCTGCGAGTCTCCGGCCCCAGCCAGGAGATCAGCACAGGCACCCAGCTGTCAGAGCAGGAGCCTGGAAGGGCAGGGAACGGGTGCTCAGCCACAGAACCAAGACATGGCCCCAGGAGAGCACAGAGTCATCAGGGACAAACTGCTGTGAGTCACTCAGGGCGGCTGTGAGAAAACACCACAGCCTGGGGGCTTCAGCACCAACATGGAGGGATTCTCCTGGAGGCTGGCTCCGAGGTCAAGGAGGGGCAGGGCTGCTTCCTGAGATGCTCCTGGACTCACAGACGCTGTCTCCTCCCTGTGTCCTCACGGGGCCATCCCTCTGCGTGTGTCTATGTCCTCACCCCCTCCTCTTACAGGGACACCAGGCAGACTGGGTCCCAGCCACCCTGCCTGTCCTTTGCCTTAAACATTTATCTATTAAGGTATTTGGGGCACTGCAAGGTTACGTATTGAAGGTGTACAATTTAATGACTTATGGCCTCCGTTTTAAGTCAATCCCCATTTTTAAGCCCCTATTTCCTTTAAAGACCTAAGTCACATTCTGAGGTTCTAGGGGTTAGAGCTTCAACATGAATTTTGGGGGACACAGTTCCGCCCCGACACCCCTCCCATTGCACACACCGCTTCCACCTCAAGAAGAGGCCAGGGCAGGGCTGAGTCAGTTTAGGGTGGATTCGCTGTCCTGCTCCTCAAGGCGGAGGGCAGACCCCCAGCCCACCCAGCCTCCCAGCCCCCAGTGTGGCAAGCAAGGCACGTGTGAGGCAGAGCCTGGACCCGCACGGAGGAGTGTGAGGGAGGCCATGGCGGGTCCAGAGGGGACCCCAAAGATGATGAAGGGAGATGTTTCCAGACCCCCCACTGCTGGGGCCATCTCCTCCCTGCACTCCAGCCCTCTGCCACGGAGTCTTCAGGGAGGAGGGGGCAGCCCAAGCGGGCCTGGGAGTTCAGTGACCCGGCCCCGACAAGTGGGAACGACAGGAGTGAATGGAGGGGCTCACATTTTGGGGGCGCCGTGGAGCCGTGCCTCTCTGCGGGACCATGCGTTCCAGACCCATCAGTCGTCACGGCCACATCAGCTCCGGCCTGTCACACATGGAGCCTCTCGCTCCTATGGAAAGGCCTTTTCAGGACACACCAGAGCAGCTTCACGGCCCGGGTTCACTGCCCTCAGGGTGGCCATGTGAGTGGTACGGAGAGTGGACAGCCCTGGGCCCGCAAGAGGCTGCAAGGCTATCGGCCCCTCCCCTCCCCCCACTGCCAACACGTCCCCACCCGTCACTTTCTAGAAAGGCTTGCATGAACACACATGCTTGCTGACTCCTGAGAAAGGCCGCAATGCTACAGCATGTGAGCTGGTCTGCAGAGAATGCCCCTCAGGAGAATGGGCACATGCCACCTGCGCCAGGAGGCAGATGCCACGGTCTCCTGAGCCACCACGTGGCCAGCAGTAGGCCCAGGCTTGGGGTCTGAGTGTGAGTGGGGCCTGCCGCTGCCCTCCCAGGCCCGTCTCCTCAGGGAACATGGAGGATGAATAAACAGGCACATAAGTGGCCACAGGGACGGGGACAGTGAGACCACATCAGGGAAAGCTGTAGAACAAGTGACGTTCTGCATGCAGGGAGCGGGCAGGAGACACACCGCGGTGCACAGGCCCAGCAGAGGCTGGAAAGCAGAGAGAGAAGATGAACAGGAAGGCCGGGCCACTGTGTCCAGTCCTTCAAATGTCGGCCGCAATGCAGTTCTCTAATCCTGAGGAGGTGGGCCAGGAACACCCCTTCCAGAATACAGCAGAAGAGATGGGGGAGGAGGCCTCCCAACAGACAGCCTCTAAAACCCGAAAATGCCCAATAACATCACATTTGAAAATCTTTTTGGGGAGAAGATAACTTGAAGCCCAAAAGGCCTGAGGCCATGGAGAAGCATGAGTCCAGCTGGGCACAGCACCGTCTGTACGGGTCCTGTTGATCCCTGCTGTCCAGGATCCTGAACATTAATGAGCCCCAGGCAAGCACAGAGATGAAGCCTGGGGCCTGTGTGAGGCAGGAACCCAGAGCAGAAGCCCTGCAGGAAGCCAGGAGCCCAAAAGAGGGGCCCTCAAGAGTGAGCCAGGGAAACCCGCCAGTCACGGGGAAGTGGCAGGGACGCTTGCTGCGTGAGCCTCAGCTCTGAAAAGAGGAGCAAATAAGAGAAAAAGTCTCGAGAATTTCTAGCACCGGCCATCCTCAAGTGGGTTCAAGGTTTAAAGCATCCACACCCACAAAATGTACTTCCAAGTGGGCTGCTCAGGTCCTGGCAAAGGCAAGCACAAAGCCTCTGCGGGGATCCACCTTGGATGCCTGAGAGTCCCACGCATGCAAACGTGATTTCACAACACAGAGGCACCACACGCACCAGGAAGCCTGCCACCATGGGCAAGTCAGCAGAAACAACCAAATGTACAATCAGACTCATCACAATGCAAATAGTGGAATAATCCAAGGCAGAGTATACAGTAATGACGGCTAACATATTTACAGAAATAAGAGAGGGTACTGAAGTGTGACAAAGGAACAAGATGTTATCAAAAATGAAATACAATTAGAAATTAAAATATCATTGAAATTAGAAACATGAATAGCAAATTCGACACACTTAAAAGATAGTTCATGAACCGAATGATAAATCTGATAATGTTACAGAGAATGCAGCCAAGAAAGCTAAAGAGATAGAAAATCAAAGAAATATGAAAGGACACAGAAGAGAGAATGTACAGGCGTCATCTTTATGTAAAGAATATTCTAGAAAGAGACAAAGCATGCAGGAGAGGTCACATTCAAGGAGATGTCAGGTGAGGATTTTCCAGACATAAATCCTCACATTCAGAAGGCCCAGTGAATCCCAACAGGCTAAATCAAAAGAAACCCACATATGGAGAGCAATGGTGAACCTGCAGAAAACAAAGACAGAGGATGCTGAGTCCCAGGAGAGAAAAGGCAGATGACCCATAAAAGAGCAGCAACAAGGCTGAGAGCCAGCTTCCTTACCACGCTGGGTGCCGGGAGGCGCCAGTAATATCTCAAAGCACTTGGGGAAAATACTCTCAATCTAGACTTCTGTTATCTGCAAAACTATCTTTCAAAAATAAGAGGAAAATACAGATTACTTCCAGACAAAGAAAAACCAACACGGTTTACCATAAACACATCTCAGTAAAGGACCTTTGAAGATGAAAAATAATCCCAGAAGGAAAGTTGAAGACACAAAAAGAGATGCTGAAGCAAGGGAACCATAAACATGAATAAAGTTAAACTCACTGTGTTAATAATCCTAACACCAGTAACAGCAATATCCCTGCTTGCTGGGGTGAGAAAAACAAGGTACAGCAAACTACCTTGAGTAGTTTGTGAGCAAACTACCTTGAGTAGTTTGTGAGCAAACTACCTTGAGTAGTTTGTGAGCAAACTACCTTGAGTAGTTTGTGAGCAAACTACCTTGAGTAGTTTGTGAGCAAACTACCTTGAGTAGTTTGTGAGCAAACTACCTTGAGTAGTTTGTGAGCAAACTACCTTGAGTAGTTTGTGAGCAAACTACCTTGAGTAGTTTGTGAGCAAACTACCTTGAGTAGTTTGTGAGCAAACTACCTTGAGTAGTTTGTGAGCAAACTACCTTGAGTAGTTTGTGAGCAAACTACCTTGAGTAGTTTGTGAGCAAACTACCTTGAGTAGTTTGTGAGCAAACTACCTTGAGTAGTTTGTGAGCAAACTACCTTGAGTAGTTTGTGAGCAAACTACCTTGAGTAGTTTGTGAGCAAACTACCTTGAGTAGTTTGTGAGCAAACTACCTTGAGTAGTTTGTGAGCAAACTACCTTGAGTAGTTTGTGAGCAAACTACCTTGAGTAGTTTGTGAGCAAACTACCTTGAGTAGTTTGTGAGCAAACTACCTTGAGTAGTTTGTGAGCAAACTACCTTGAGTAGTTTGTGAGCAAACTACCTTGAGTAGTTTGTGAGCAAACTACCTTGAGTAGTTTGTGAGCAAACTACCTTGAGTAGTTTGTGAGCAAACTACCTTGAGTAGTTTGTGAGCAAACTACCTTGAGTAGTTTGTGAGCAAACTACCTGAGTTTCAGAAACTCTGGATGTTTGAGAAGAATGAAAAGAGACTGAAGACACTGAATAGCCTTAGGCTTTTTTTTTTAAGAGATGGGGTCTCCCTCTGTTGCCCAGGCTACAGTGCAGTGGCATGATCATAGCTCACCATAGCCTGGAATTCCTGGGCCCAAGCGATCCTCCCACCTCAGCCTCCTGAGTAGCTAGGACTACGGGTACATGCCACCACACTCAGCTAGGTTTTTTTTTTCCCCCTCCATATTTTGTAGAGACAGGGTCTCACTATGTTGCCCAGGCTGGTCTCGAAATGCTGGCTTCAAGTGATCCCCTCACCTCAGCCGCCCAAGGTGCTAGGATTACAGGCGTGCAGCATTGCTCCTGCCACTTTAGACTCTAAGATAAACAGTAGATTAAAGTTTTGAGATTCCCCACCAAAACAACAGGAATAGAGAATATAATTCTCAAAGTAGTGTGAAGGAGTGAAAGTGGGATAAGCAGAAAGAATGAATCAACCAAAAGAAGGGGTAAGAAAGGAGAAAAAAACAGCAAAAGGATAAATTAGAAAACACAATATAGAGAGGTATAAATAATCCAAATATACCAGAAATCACAATAAATCTAAATAGATACAACTTCTGATCAAAGGCACAATTATGAGATTGGGTTTTTGAAGCTGAGTTATGTGCTGCTTACGGGAGGCTCACTGCACAGCCACCGCCAGGGGCGATGAACAGGCGGGCAGGTCCTGCCCTACTGCGGACTGTACGGTTCAACTCAGCATGGGGACGTGAGGATTTTTCAGGCAGGGGCTCCTCATGGCCTCCACAGTGAAGGAGACAATGAAAGTTATCATGTAACTCTGGGGGCGGTGCTTGGATTGTTACAAACCGAAAGGACTGAAACAAGTTTCTGAGGGTGATGACTGGGTTCTCTGCTTGGAGCCTCACCAGGCCAAAGGCAAGGCGATGCCCAGCCTGAGGTCTTGCCTGAGGGTGCTGGGGAGGCAGCAGCGACTGGGCTCCCTCAGGTTGTTGGCAGAAGCCAGCTCCTTCTATGCCAGCAGCAGCAGCAGCCAGTCTCCCTCATGCTTCGAGTCCCCGCCTTCCCCTCCTGCCCCCTCTCCTGCTGTCAGGGACTCACATCGCCCAGAGGATCCAGGCTCATCTACTTTAAGGTCAGCTGATTAGGAATCTTAATGACATTGGCACAGGTCCCTCTTGCCAAGCAACGCAGCATTTTCACGGGCGACCTCACTTCTGGGACGGCATTTGCCGAGGCTGGAATTCTGCTGCCCACACCTAGGAACAGAGCTGGTGGCCCTCCCTCTCAGATTTCCTGAGGGACAGAGCTGGAGGTGAGCAGAGGTCAGATTCAATTCCAGAAAGGGAGCTTTATTAACCCTTTACTCACAGAGATCAATGAACCAGTGGGGTTTTTGGTTCTAAATATGCAGAAAAATATCATTTCCAAGTATAGTTCCTCTCCTTTTATCACCAAACTGCCCTCTCCTGCATTTATTCTGACATTGGGAGTTAGGCTGAGTCAGGAAGCAAAGGCTGCAGGCGGTGGCGCAGGTGAGCCCGGCACTGCAGGACAGCTTTGTCCTTCTCTCTGTTGTAGGTGTTCATCTGTACCAAGAGGAAAAGTGACTCCTAAGACCTCACTGTCAGGTGTCCTTAATCAATCGATTTTCTGATATTCATCAATAGCTCATTGATCAGTAGCACAGAGTCCTAACACAATTGGATAAAGCCAAAGCATCGGCTCTGGCTTTAGCCCAGCCGACGTGAATCCACGCTCAGCCCTATGTCCCTGTCTGATTTGGGGCTACTTGCTTCTCTAACCCCAGTTTCCAAAGCTGTAAAATAAAATAGGGCTATTCCGTGGGTTGTCATACAGATTGTGCGTGAAAATCCATGTTAAATGCTTACTATGGTGCCAGGAACATTAAGAGTTCAGTAGATGTCAGCTACTGAGTATTATTACTAAAAATAACACATCTTCTGAAATTACAGCTTTTTAAACAAGTCAACTATGGCAAAAATAAGTATCGGGCTGATGAGTGATGTTTTCTGCTCAGCGTCATACAGATTTTCTTTCTTTCTTTTATAAGATCCATAACTTGTTTGCATTAGGGGTGTGGTTTTGGTTTACAAAATTCTGGATAGCCTGAAACTCCTGATTCTCTTGAACCACCCTGAACACAACCTTTTTGCAAACAATCCTTTAAACATTTTTGTGAGTTTTGGTAACACAGAGCAAAAGTCATAAAGATGTGTCTGTGCTTTGACCCAGTAGGGGATGCAGCTTAAGAACAAGAATCTCACCTGAAACAAAACCGCCATGGAGATGTTCATTATGACATCACTTAAACGAAAAAACAACTATTTGACTAAATGTGCAATAATGGAGATGTTTTAGTAAATTACTGTACCTCTCCTAAATATACAACTAGGCAGTATTGAAAAGTATAATAAAGTTAGGCATGTAGAAAGGTATCTGACTTGAAGTGAAAGGGAGAACATTAAAATAACACAAATAACACTTTTTTTTTTTTTTTGAGATGGAGTTTTGCTCTTGTTGCCCAGGCTGGAGTGCAATGGCACGATCTCGGCTCACTGCAACCTCCGCCTCCCGGGTTCAAGCATTTCTCCTGCCTCAGCCTCCTGAGTAGCTGGAATTACAGGCATGCACCAGCATGCCTGGCTAATTTTGAAATTTTAGTAGAGACGGGGTTTCTCCATGTTGGTCAGGCTGGTCTCGAACTCCTGACCTCAGGTGATCCACCTGCCTCGGCCTCCCAAAGTGTTGGGATTACAGGCGTGAGCCACTGTGCCCGACCACAAATAACACTTGTATAACCATTCGATGACTCCATGGAATGCAAGGCGTGTACAAACCTACACCAGTGTCATGTGGGTGGGTTACAGAGGGCTGCCTTATATTTAGGCTTATCTTTAATATTTCTGGTTGCTTGCTTCAAGAAATTTAAAGAATACTTTCTGATGATTACATTGCCATTGGCATCTGTCATGATGTATCCATGAGATAAGACTGCCCTGAGCACTGAGCGGTTGGTTGAGTTGGAGACGCCCTCTAAAGCCGTACACAGTTAGGACTCACTCCGCATGACCCCAAGAGTTCATCCCCAGATGTGTGTGGGCACAAGGTGCCTCCCCTATGCTCCCAGCAGCCTCCTCGATCATCTTCTCCCCACGCGGAACAGAAGACAACTCCGGAAAGGTGAATTGGCAATGTCTGCCTTAAAAAAAGGAGGAAGGCAAAAAACGCTGTCAGGCCCCACAGCATCACAGAATTAACTTCCACAGCAGAGAGAAGTCAGCTGGGGCTGGCTGAGGCTGTCCTCTCCACTCCATTACCCTCACCATTAATGGGGAGGATTCAGACTCAACTGCACATGCAAAGTTTCTGTAGATAACCCATTTCTGCTTGAAGCAGATTCCCCTGCCATTAATTCAGGGAGGGTTCACAGCATGCTGCAGTTACTTTGCTTTGTGAGTTAATGTCCCATAAGCTCAAACTTGTCACCAGGCTAACACAGAGGATGTTTACCTCGCCTTCTCGACTGGCTGTCCTAAAACACCTGCTCCTGTGGGTGCTCGTGGCTGTTAAGGGTCATTGGGTTGGGGGGCTGAGGAGGCGCTGCTTGCCCCATTTTTCTCCCCCGTCTGCCCCTCCCACACCCTCTTATGGCCACACCAGAATGTCGTGCTGCTCTACCAAGACCTGAGGCTCTTCGTGTGGGGAAGGGCACACAATCTGGCTTCTGCTCCCTCAGCTCACGTCCGTGGGAGATGGACTTCATGGTCACACATGACGTCAGGTCAGATGAGCCCCTTGTTTCAGGAATTCTTAGAGCCAGTGGGGGCATTATGACTGTCATGTGCAGACAGCCATGTGTATCTGGCCATAGAATTCTTTTCTCCTACTGAACAATGACCAATCTTTTACAGTATTAGTGACAGCATCACAATGAAGAGGATGTCTGTGCACACCTACAAGGCTGGCTGTCCAGGAACCCAGTTCCATACCTCGTATCACTCCTGTGGGGGTTTTGAGGTTCTGCCCTGGAAGGACTTGGGGTACTGACCTCGGTGTCAGAGGGTTGAAATCCAGCAGGGCTCTGATACCCTTGCCTGGAAACAAGTCTGAACCTGCTATCCAAACCAGCCTCCCACTGCCTCCCCACAACTGAACTTATCCACCCCAGGGGCCTCCCCACCCCACAGGAGCAGAGCCTCTTACCCCCACCACTAGCCCTTAGGCGCAGAGCCCTTCACTCCCACCCCATAGGCACAGAGCCCCCCACCCCTCACCCCCACCCCATAGGCACAGAGCCCCTCACCCCCTGACCCCCACCCCATAGGCACAGAGCCCCCCACCCCTCACCCCCACCCCATAGGCACAGAGCCCCTCACCCCCTGACCCCCACCCCATAGGCACAGAGCCCCCCACCCCTCACCCCCACCCCATAGGCACAGAGCCCCTCACCCCCTGACCCCCACTCCATAGGCACAGAGCCCCTCACCCCCTGACCCCCACTCCATAGGCACAGAGCCCCTCACCCCTCACCCCCACCCCATAGGCACAGAGCCCCCCACCCCTCACCCCCACCCCATAGGCACAGAGCCCCCCACCCCTCACCCCCACCCCATAGGCACAGAGCCCCCCACCCATCACCCCCACCCCATAGGCACAGAGCCCCCCACCCCTCACCCCCACCCCATAGGCACAGAGCCCCTCACCCCCTGACCCCCACTCCATAGGCACAGAGCCCCTCACCCCGACCCCCACTCCATAGGCACAGAGCCCCTCACCCCCACCCCACAGGAGCAGAGCCTCTTACCCCCACCACTAGCTCTTGACCTGCACCCAGAGCTTCACATGACTTTACCCTGAGCTGCCAAGGGCCAGCGCTGGGGATGGAGATGGTGTACGGAGCTAGAGGAAAAAGGGTTGGAAACACAGCCAGTCCACCTTGTGATATCTTAACATCACCCAGAAACCTGTGACTTGTAATGACACTGAGAACTCAATTCAGCAGGTGTCGTGGCCCAGAAATGCACAGGGGCCAGTGCATAACTGGGCCATCTTAGACCCTGTGTCAGCAGACATCTCATGTGCCTGCTGGTCTCCCTGGCTCTGCTGTGGTGTGGGCCAAGCAGCCACTCAGGTTCCTGCTGACCTGCCTCGACCAACTCAGTGCAGCCAGGCAGACCAGCCACATGCTCCACCTGCCACTTCTGTGTCCTCATGAGATGCCACTCTGCAGCATGGGGATGTGGTACCCAGAGCAGCTGCTGAGGAGGCTGGGAATGCAACCCAGGGCCCCTGATTCCCTGCGGGGACAGCTTTGACCAGTGGAAAGTAGCCGCCAGAAGAGAGCCAGAAGATACATTCCGTTCCCCTCCTGTGGACTCCCTGGAGCCATCTTCCCATGCAGCTGACCCAGAGGCATCTGCCGAGCCAGGTCACTTCAGCCCCTTATGAAACAGCAGCCAGCACAGTTGAGACTCACATCGCATCGCTGCAGGGAGGTCCTTCCTTGCCTCAATCTCTCGCACCTCACTCTCACAGCCCTGGGTTTACACTTCCCAAATAAAGCCCCAATGCTTTATATCCTTGCCTCAGGCTCTGTTTTCTAGGTTAAGACAGATCCAAACCAAAAGGACATAGAAAGTGAAGAATAGCCTTGGGGATTATAATTCTTATACTATTGCAGATAAGATGCCCTGAACAACCCTCCTGAATAAAGTAAATAGTTGAATTCAAAGAAACTTATAAAACATACCACAGATCATTCATGAAAGCAAATAAACCACAAGGAACAAAGAGAGGGAAATCAAGAACCCCAGGAGACAAGCCATGCCAAATCCAACTTTCAAATCCAGGTTTTCTACAGAACCCTGCAAACACTGAGCAAGTCTGACAATGATAGAGGGCTGAGAGGAGAGGAAATAAGCCTGAGGATCTTCCCAAGGTGGGAAAAATAGAAGAGGACCCTTTGTAAAGCAGAAACTTCAAAGGGTAAATGAAAAAATTCATGCAATTGTACATAGACATGCAGGAAATGTTCCTGTCTCAGCCCTAACATTAAACTGATAAGAAAAGATACTCCACTTGATCTTAGCCAAAAGGCCAAGATACAGTTCAGCAGTAACATTGAGGATGGAGAAAAAAATACCCCAAGAATTTATAAACTCAAGGCAGACCTCAATGAAGTTGATGATCCAAATTCAGTCTAACTTTGTGTGGTCCAAATTTTAAGTTGATTTATTTACAAAAATAGTCCTATACTGGAGACACCTCTTCCCCCCTCCCATCAAGGTGACAAGTTGAAGGAAATACAAATCTTTCTGGGGAAAATTAAGTCAAAGACTCAAATAATTCCAACTAATATATTTACAAAGCAAATGAACAGTTCACAATCAAGAATAAGAACAAAGGAAACAAATTACTATAAAATTTGATGTCTGAACAACAGATTTAGACGCAGACAAAGAGAGAAACAGTGAACTGGAAAACAGATCCAAAGAAATTACATCAGAATGCAGTCCAGAGAAACAAAGAGACAAAACACTTAAAAACAGTTGAAAAACCATGGATGATGGAAACAGAGAACCTAACATACATGTAAAAGAGTTTTTGAAGGAAATAATAGAAATAACATGAGAGGCAATATTTAAAGAGACAATGGCTGAGAATTTTTCAGATACCTTAAAGACACTGGATAGATTCTTCAAAGAGTCAGGAAGCCCAATACATCCAAAGGAGGAGAAATCAAGGAAACAGAAAATCTTTAAAAATAGCCCTAAAGAAAAAAAAACAGATTATTTACAAGGGAATGACAATTAGATTGTTGACATCTCATTAGTATCACAGAAGCCAGAAAGTGGCATAATAATTACCTAAATGTTTATATCTCTTCCAAGACTCGAGAAATTTTCAGCTATTAGTTCATTGAATAAATTTTCTATGCCTTTCCCCATCTCTTCTCTTTCTGGAATTCCTAAAATTTGAATATTTGTTCACTTGGTGGTGTTCCATATGTCACACAGGATTTTTCTTTTTTTCTTTTTTCTTTTTCTTTTCTTTTTTTTTTTTTTTGTTTTTTGAGACGGAGTTTCACTCTTATTGCCCAGGCTGGAGTGCAATGGCACGATCTCGGCTCACCGCAACCTCCAACTCCTGGGTTCAAGCGATTCTTCTGCCTCAGCCTCCTGAGTAGCTGGAATTACAGGCATGCGCCATCACACCCGACTAATTTTGTATTTTTAGTAGAGACGGGGTTTTTTCATGTTGGTCAGGCTGGTCTCGAACTCCTGACCTCAGGTGATCCACCTGCCTTGGCCTCCCAAAGTGCTGAGATTATAGGCATGAGCCACTGCACCTGGCCGTTATTTCTTTTTGAGATGGAGTTTTGCTTTTGTTGCCCAGGCTGGAGTGCAATGGTGCGATCTTGGCTCACTGCAACCTCCGCCTCCCGGGTTCAAGTGATTATCTTGCCTCAGCCTCCCAAGTAGCTGGGATTACAGGCATGTGCAACCACGCTGGCTAATTTTGTATTTTTAGTAGAGTATGGGTTTCTCCATGTTGGTCAGGCTGGTCTCAAACTCCCCACCTCAGGTGATCTGCCTGCCTCAGCCTCCCAAAGTGCTGGGATTACAGGTGTGAGCTACTGCGCCCGATCTTTTCATTGTTTTTTTATTTTTTTCAGTCTGACTGGGTTATTTCAAAAGCTTTGTCTTCGGCCAGGCATGGTGGCTCATGCCTGTAATCGCAGCACTTTGGGAGGTCAAGATGGGAGGATTGCTTGAGCCCAGGGGTTTGAGACTAGCCTTGGCAACATAGTGAGATGCCATCTCTACAAAAAGTTTAAAAACTAGCCACGTGTGGCGGGGCACGCCTGTAGTCCCAGCTGCTCAGGAGGCTGAGATGGGAGGATCACTTGAGCCTGGTAGGTTGAGGCTGCAGTGAGCTGTGACCATGCCATGCAGCCTGGGTGACAGAGCAAGATTCTGTCTCAAAAACAAAACAAAACAAACAAAAAGTGCTCGTTGCTCTGCCTTCAAATTCAGAAATTCTTTCTTCTGCTTGATATAATAGATCATTGAAGCTCTTGGTTGTATTTTTGGTTCACTGAATTCTTCAGTTGCAGGATTTCTGTTTGGTTCATTTTATGAAACGTATTTCTTTGTTGAATTTCTCATTCAGATCATCAATTGTTTTCCTGATTTCTTTGTTTTGTCTTTCTGTATATCTTGCTAAGACTTAAGATTATTATTTTGAAATTCTTTTCAGGCATTTCACAGATTTCCTTTTCTTTGGGGTCTGCTGCTGGAGAATTATTGTGTTCCTTTGAAGTTGTCATGTTTCCTTGCTTTTTCATGTTTCCTGTGTCCTTAGGTTATAACTGTGCATCTGTTGTAATAGTCACTTCTACCAATTTTATGAAGTAGCTTTCTTAGGGAAATACTTCTTTTCCTATAATTGTATCCATAGTGTCAGTTGGGTAGGGTACTTTGGCTTTAATTCTAAGTGGGTGCTGTAATGTAGTCTCTGTATGATTTCTGTGGCTGTAATCAACGTCAGTGGTATCTGCAAGTTTCTCAGTAGCTTAGGCTGTGGCTGTTTCTGGAGGCTGTGGTGATGCTTTGCTGGAGGCTGAAGTGCTGTGTAAGCTAGTCCTCATTACCCTGGGTGGCAGCACAGGCACTGGCTGTGGTGGCAGAAGGCCCTTTGCAGACTGGTCATTGAACCCCTGGGCATCTCACATGGGTGTTGATGATACTAGTGATGGGCTAAGCAGGTGCACCCTCAGGCCCCCCGTGCTAGTGGTGGTGGCAGCAGGCAGGGCTGGCTAGCCCTTGGGCCTGTGGATGACATGTGCAGGCACAGGACTGTGGAAGACATTCTTGACTTACTCTTTTTTAGTATTTATTATTGTCCATTTTTCCAATATTTTGTTGGGGATTCCAATTATGTGTATGTTACATTTCCTTTGCCTGTCACCTCACAGTGTATGAGGGTTCTCTTCTTCACATCCCTGCCAGCATTCATTATTGCCTGCCTTTTGGATAAAAGCCATTTTAACTGAGGTGAAATGCTATCTCATAGTTTTGACTTGCATTTACCTGATGAGCAATGATATTGAGTACCATTTCATATGCCTGTTTTCCATTTGTATGCCTTCTTTCGAGAAATATCTATTCAGATCTTTTGCCCATTTTTAAACTGGATTATTAGATTTCTTTCCTATTGAGTTGTTTGACCTCTTTATATATTCTGGTTATTAATCCTTTGTCCAATGGATAGTTTGCAAATATTTTCTCCCTTTCTGTGGGTTGTCTCCTTTGTTGATTGTATCCTTTGCTGTGCAGGAGATTTTTAACTTGATGTGATCCCATTTGTCCATTTTTGCTTTGGATGCATGTGGTCGTGGGGTATTACTCAAAAAATTTTGCCCAGTCCAGTGTCCCGGAGAGTTCCTCAGTGTTTTCTTTTAGTAGTTTCATAGTTTTGAGATTTGTCTTTGTCTTTCATCCATATTGATTTGAGTTTTGTATATGGTGAGAGATAGGTGTCCAGTTTCATTCTTCTGTATAAGGATATCCAGTTTTTTCTCAGCACCACTTATTGAAGAGATTGTCCTTTCTTCCAATGTATATTCTTGTCACCTTTGTCAAAAATAAGTTTACTGTGTGTAGATGGATGGATTTATTTCTGTGTTCTCTATTTTTTTTTTTTTAGATGGAATCTCACCCAGGTTGGAGTGTAGTGGCGCCATCTTGGCTCACTGCAACCTCTGACTCCTAGGTTCAAGCGATTCTCCTGCCTCAGCCTCCCGAGTAGCTGAGATTACAGGCACCCACCCTCACACCTGGCTAATTTTTTGTATTTTTAGTAAAGACGGGGTTTCACCATGTTGGTCAGGCTAGTCTTGAACTCCTGGCCTCAGGTGATCTGTATGCCTTGGCCTCCCAAAGTGCTGGGATTAGAGGCATGAGCCACTGCAACCAGCCCTGGGTTCTCTATTCTGTCCCATTGGTGTGTGTCTGTTTTTATGCTGGTACCATGCTGGTTTGGTTACTACAGCTCTGTAGTGTAAGTTGAAATCAGGTAATGTGATTCCTCCAGTTTTATTTTTTTCTTAGGATTGCTTTGGCTATTTTGGGTCTTGTGCGTTTCCAAATAAATTTTAAGATTTTTTTTTCTATTTCTGTGAAGAATGTCATTGGTATTTTGAGAGGTATTGCATTTAGTATGTAGACTGCTTTGGGTTATATGGGCATTTTAACAATACTGGTTCTTCCAGTCTATGAACATGAAACATCATTCCATTTTTTTGTGTGTTCTCTTCAATTTCTTGCATTGATGTGTTATAGTCTTCACCATAGAGATCTTTCACTTCTTTGGTTAAGTTTCTTCCTATTTTATTTGTAGCTATTGTAAATGAGATTATTTTCTTGATTTCATTTCCAGATTGCTCACTGTTGGCATACACGAATGCTACTGACTGTTGTATGCTGATTTTGTATCCTGCAGCTTTGCTGAATTTATCAGTTCTAATACTTTTTCAGCACAGTCATTAGGTTTTTCCAAACATAAGATCATATCCTCTGCAAACAATGATAATTTGACTTTCTTTTCTAATCTGGATGCCCTTTATTTATTTCTCTTGTCTGATTGCTCTAGCTAGGCCTTCCAGTGCTATGTTGAATAACAGTGGTGAAAGGAGGCATCTTTGTCTTGTTTCAGATCTTAGAGGAGAGGCTTTCAGTTTTTCCCCGTCAGTATAATACCAGCTATGGGTCTGTTGTACATCGCTTTTATTTTTTATTTTTTCTAATCATAAAGGGATGTTGAATTTTATCAGATACTTTTTCAGCATCAATTGAAATGATCATATGGTTTTTGTTCTTATTCAGGAGCATATTGTTTAATTTCCATATGTTTGTACAGTTTCCAAAATTCCTCATTATTGATTTCTAGTTTTATTCCATTGTGGTCAGAGAAGACATTTTATATACTTTCATTTTTTTGGAATTTTTAAAGGCTTGTCTTGTGGCCTAACATACGGTCTTGAGAATGATCCACGTGCTGAGAAGGATGTGTATTCCACAGCCATTAAATAAAATATTCTGTAAACAGTTATTAGGTCCATTTGGTCTACAGTGCAGATTAAGTCCAATGTTTCTTTGCTGATTTTCTATCTGAATGGTCTGTCCAATGCTGAAGGTGGGGTGTTAAGTCTCCAGCTGTTATTGTATTGGGGTCTATCTCTCTCTTCAGTTCTAATAATATTTCATATATCTGGGTGCTTCAGTGTTGGGTGCATATGTGTACTTACAATTGTTATATCATCTTGCGGAATTAACCCCTTTATCATTATATAATTACCTACTTTTTCTCTTATTATAGTTTTTTTGTCTTGAAATTTATTTTGTTTGACGTAAGTATAGGGCCTCCTGCTCTTTTTTGGGTTTTCCATTTGCATGGAATATCTTTTTCCATAACTTTATTTTCAGCCACTGTGTGTCTTTATAGGTGAAGTGTGTTTCTTGCAGGCAACAGATTGGTGGGTCTTGTTTTTTAATCTTTTGTTGGAGAGTTTAGTTCATTTACTTTCATTGTTATTATTGATAAGTTAAAGACTTACTCTTGCCCTTTTATTATTTGTTTTCTGGTTGTTCTGTGCTCTCATCTTCCTTCTTTCCTTCCCTTTTGTCTTTCTTTTAGTGAAGGTGATTTTCTCTTGCGGTACGTTTTCAGTTCTTCCTTTTTATTTTTTGTGTATCTGTTGTATGTTTTTTGGTTTGAGGTTACCATGGGGCTTGCAAATAATATCTTATAACTCATTATTTTAAACTGATGACAACTTAACACTGGTGCATAAACAAACAAGCAAAGATTCATCCTCCCACTTTTAATGTTTTGATGTTTCTCTTTAAATCTTATTATACTGGCTGAGCACGGTGGCTCATGCCTGTAATTCCAGCACATTGGGAGGCCAAGGTGGGTGGATCACCTGAGGTCAGGAGTTCGAGACCATCCTCGTCAACATGGTGAAATTCCATCTCTACTAAAAATACAAAAAAAATTAGCCAGGCGTGGTGGTGGACACCTACTCGGGCAGCTGAGAAAAGATAATCACTTGAACCCGGGAGGTGGAGGTTGCAGTGAGCCAAGATTGCGCCACTGCACTCCAGCCTGGGCAACAAGAGCAAAACTCCATCTAAAAATCCTCTGTGCTATGCCTATTCACTCCTCCTGCTCTCAAATGCCTGACTCCTGCTAGTCTTTTTACTGTTTCCACAGTTTTGACTTTTTTCAAAATGTCATATAGTTGGAATCATACAATATATAGCCTTTTCAGATAGACTTATTTCACCTAGTAACATGCATTTAAGGTTCCTCTACATCTTTTCATTACTTGCTAGCTAATTTCTTTACAGCACTGACTGATATTCCATTGCCCAAATGTGCCACGTTTCATTTATCCATTCACTTACTGAAGGAAGGACATCTTGGTTGCTTCCAAGTTTGGCAATAATGAATAAAGCTGCTATAAACATCCGTGAGCAGGTTTTGTGTGGACCTAAGTTTTCAGCTTCTTTGGAGTGCAATTGCTGGACCATATGGTAAGATTATATTTAGTTTTGTAAGAAACTGTCAAACCGTCCTCCAAAGTGGCTGTACCATTCGCATTCCCACCAGCAATGAATGAGCATTCCTGTTGCTCCACATCCTCACCAGCACTTGGTGTTGTCAGTGTTCTGGATTTTCGCCATTCTAATAGATGTGTAGTGGTATCTCATTCTTGTTTTAATTTGCACTTCCCTCATAAGATTTGGAGCATCGTTTCATATGCTTATTTGCCATCTGATATCTTCTTGGGTGAGGAATCTGTTAAATTATTTTGCCCATTTAAAAAATCAGATCATTTTCTTATTGTTGAGCTTTAAGAGTCTTTATTGATTTTAGATAATGACCCTTTATGAGATGTGTCTTTTGCAAACATATTCTCCCAGTCTATGACCTGTCTTTTCAGCCTCTTGGCTTTATCTTTTGCAGAGCAGTTTTTAATTTTAATGAAGTCCAGCCTATTGTTTCCTTCATAGATGTTGCCTTTGGTGTTGTACCTAAAAAGTCATCACCAAACCCAAGCCATCTAGGTTTTCTCTAATGTCATTTTCTAGAAATTTTGTAGTTTGTACTTTCTGTGATCTATTTAGAGTTAGCTGTTGTGAAGGGTTTATGATTTGTGTTTACATGCTTTTTTTTTTCATGTGAACATCGAGCGCCATTTGTTGAAAACACTATCTTTTGTCCATTTTATTGCCTTTGTACTTTTGGCAAACATCAGTTGACTATATTTGTATGGGTCTACTTCTGGGCTCTCTATTCTGCTCCACTGAGCTATTTGTCTGGGAAACAAATAGCTTGCACTAGGCTAGACACTCCAGACCTCCTCATCTGCCATGGCCTCATTCCTGGGAGCCCCACCCCTTGATTCTCAGCAGTTTACATCCAGGGTGGAGAGGTGCTGGGTCACAGGGCCTGACAGCCATGTTCCTCTGGGTGGCAGTCACTCAGCATTTGCTTCTCACTGCCCAGCAGAGCAAACCCAGCTGCACATCGGTCTGACTACCACTTCTACTTTCACTGTACTTCCTTTATCCAGCCCAAACTCCATCCCAGCCAAGACTCAAAGTGTGAGTTCCATCTTGACACCCTGAAGACCAAGCAAGGGGTGGCTGGCCAGGCTTTACTGTCTTTGTTTTGCAGAGGAGGAGGCTGACTGAGGTATATGGGAGCAAAGCTTTAAGCCCAGGTACCTTGATCCCCAGACCAGGGCGCTTCCACTGTCACCCGTTTCTCCCTGAGAGGTACATGCAGTGCAGGGTTCCTTGAGATAGCCCCTCCCTTCCCTCCAAATTGTCCCAGTGCCCTGAAGGTCTGCCCACTTTCAGGATTCCTGGGGCTGGATGGGTCTGAGAAGCCAGGCTTCTGTTATGATGTCACTGACCTCATGGTGCATGGCGTGTCCTGTGTGAATCCCAGGGCTCCAGCCCCACCCCTGCTTGCCTGGGCAAGGGCTTGACATGAGGGATGCACAAGGTCACCTGAACCACCAAGGAGCTGGGGTGGAAGAGCCTGCCCTGAGGCAGGGACAACACGGTGGCCCCTCTTGGCTGCTGCCACACTCACTGGTCACTCCAGGCATGTGCCTGGTTTATAAGCAAATTATCCAGGGCATTTTTCTCTCCAGGGCCCAAACATATTTCTCTACTACTTAAACAGAGGTAAACTGAATCCACTTAAAAGTACCTGCAGCACAGTTCCCCCCACCTATTTTTTCCCTCGGTTTTGTCGCAGAAAGAGGAGGCACCAAGGAGGCAATCGCAGCAAAACTGAGTGACAACAATGAATTCTAAAACAGAGGCTTGTCCCTTCAATGATCAAATCAGATTTGTCCATGGCAATGTTCATCTTCAATTTAAACACAGACAGGTCATCCTCAAGAGATTACTTCCGCCTCAATTCACATAGGACAGGTGATGGGAAGCGATAAGAAACTGTGTCATATCCCCAAATACACTGCATATTGACCCACAGATTGGTGAAAGGGGTGCGCAGCTCTCTGCTTGGCAAGTGATAATATTCAACGGACAGTCAGCATTTTTGCTCTAGAATAGCTACATATAAAGCAATTTGACACATGCCAGGAAGAGGCGATCTTCTGCTTATCCTTTCAATGATTTTTAAAAATAAACTACTTTATAGGATTACGTAGCATGAATTGACGATTTATGAGGGAAGTTCTAGAATAAATAACAATGTACTCATAAGAAATGGATTTTTTTTTCTCTTATAAAAGGTAAACACCCAAATGAGATGGGTTCGCTATCTCACCGGGACACCCAGGCATCCATACTAAGCTGATTAGTTCCAGGCAAAAGGAGGAAAACAAATAATAGTTTGAAGGTCGCCCTCCTCTGATTTTGTGTAAAAATATCCCGGCTCTGCATAAGCCCTTCTGTCCTCATTCTCCAGTTCAACTGCTTGAGGTTTGCTTTTCTGAGAAGAAATGTGTTCTCCATATAAATGAGGCTCGGGCGTGGACAGTAAGGACACACACACAGCACAGAGGCTCTGGCCTGGACCCCCAGCCCCAGGAAGGGCCCTGCAGCTCAGACGACATTCAGTGCCCTGCCTGCTGGTTTGCCGCACTGGCTGGTGCCAGGCCTCGGGGGCAGGCAGGCTGGGGTGCACTCTAGTGTCTTCAGAAGCTCAGGGTTGGCTGTAAGTCCACCACTGAGTGCTCTGGTTTGGGGTGACTTACCCCTTTGCAGATGGAACCTGAGAAACAGCACCCCGTCCTCAAGGCAGCCCCAGAGTCCTGCAGCCGGGCTGGGCTGGAGAAGAGGCTCACAGGGAAGCGGGCTACAAGTTTTTGGTTTTGCTCCTAATCTCTGAATTTTGAAAACCCGTAACCCCTCATATGCGTTTAGCTCACAATTCAATTTTTAAATTATACAGTTGTTTTGTTTTATACAAAGGTTGTGATTTCTGTCCTAAATATTGATCTTTACTAAAAAAAAAACCTTTTGGTCCTCCTTTACACGTCCACGTTTGTGGCTCCTTCCACCGTGGCCACACCAACCTCTGCCTCCCCCTTCTGGGCACCCCTCACCACTCATCCCCGACACGGCCCCAAAGCCCAGCCCTCTCTCCGCCCCAGCCCCTCCCTGCGCCCGGCATCACCTCAGGCCACCTGAGACCTCTGGCAGTTACCCTCGAGTCCTCGTGGTGACTGAGACCCCCAGGGCAGGATCCGTCTCCAGCTCAGGAAAAGCTGTAGGAACCAGTGGTCACTCTCAAAGGAGAACCCACGACCTGTGTGGCGGGGACTGGGACTCATCCGGATCTGAACACGGTAAAGATGGACGCCTTCCGCTTCCGCCTTCCGCTTCCGCCGCCGCTTCTGCCTGCGCCTCCGCAAAAGGACTAGCTTTTGCCCCTTTGGAAGGTTTGGTCGTTCCTGGACTTGATTCGGCTTCTGTCACAAAATTTGACCCCAGTGCCATCTACTTTGCCTCCTGAAAGTCTTTTATGCTTACCTCGCCCTACTTCTCTACAACAAAAAGCTTTAAATGGGGTCAAAAATTTAAAATTTATTTTGTGATCAAAAGCTTTTAATATCTCCTGAGTTATTTTCACAAGTAGTATCACTTGTTTTTCAGAAAACATATGTATGTTACAAACTGATAGATAACTACTAACACATAAACACATTGATTGAAACTGCCTTGTTAATGAGAAGAGTGGGGCTGTTTTTCCAGCAAATTGGTTCCCACACCCAAGGAACAAGAGGACTCAGCTCCAGTGAGGCAGGCTTCAGTCTCAAGTATATTTTTCTCTTCATTTTTATAGACCATGTTAGGAAACTTTGTTTGCATGAATATGTAGATAAGGAGGTATAGTATAGCAATTGCCCTCAATTGTGTTCTGAACTCTTCTGAGTAATAGTTCCTAAATCGGATGATGATCTGAAATTTTAAAACTGTAAAAATTAGTTTAATGCTTTATCAGCTATCAACTTGGTTTTTCATTCAAGTGTTTTGAAAGCAAAGGATTAGAAACGACTTGCCAAAGGATGTGTTATCCAGTCAGTCTCAATTTCTGGAACATTTACTAAGAGGCTGTCCTTGTCTCAGTTTATCAAGGGACTGTCGTTTATCCCTGATTCTCTGTCACCTTATTTAATCTAATATAGTTTGAGGGGGTTGGGAACATTAAAATGTTGTTAATTTCATTGCTTTTTGGGGCCAATTTAATATTTTTGATAAAATGCTTTTATTATACTATTATTTTAAATGTGTTTTCATTGAATCCTTGGAGTTGAAGATGTAGTTCATTCTATTTATGGCAGATGTCCTCCATATACCCTAATCCTCCTTGTTAAACCAGTGAACCAAATTAGACATTTTTCATCAGGAAAAGTCTGACCTACTTTTTCAATTGAAATAAAAGTGTTCGCATGCTTTTTCAAGGATATTAAAAATAGAAAACCACTGAGAAATAAATTATACAGGACATCTTATTAAATTACCAAAAGTGGTAAAGTTATGATTTAAGACGTGTAGAGCTAATATAATTAATTGACCCACTTTATGATATGCCATTACAAGAAAATACATCTATATACCACTTTTCTTACTTAATTTGTAACACTTTAATGAAGCATGTGGGTAAATGTTCAGGTCATGTACTAAGTGAGGACTTGTGTGTATATGTTTATTGAACATTACTTTCAGGAGCAAAACACTAAATAAGAATCAGCTATAGGCCAGGTGCAGTGGCTCACACTTGTAATCCTAGCTGTTTGGAAGGCCAGGGTAGGAGGATCACTTGAGCCCAGGAGTTCGAAACTAGTCTGAGAAAGATGGCAAGACTCCTACAAAAAATTAAAAAATTAGCTGGCTGTGGTAGCATGCACCTGTAGTCCCAGCTACTCAAGAGGCTGGGGTGGGAGGAGCCCAGGAGTTTGAGGCTGCAGTGGACTACGGTTGTGCTACTCCACTCCAGCCTGGGTGACAGAGACTCCATCTCTTATTAAAAAAAATCAAGTATAAAAGTCATTTATAAACCCTCCCCCGTTAATTTTGCTACGCATTACAGAAGTTCAGGAGGGGCTGTGCAGAGCTGGACCTCAGCCTCTGAGGTGGAGTGCTGCTGCCCTGCTACTGGCACCTGTGAAGGCAGGCAGTGAGGCTCCAAAGCAACCTGCTGATGAGAACCAATAGCAGCTTTGCAGTTGCAGAAGCACTGCGGCTGAGCAGCAACAGCAAGCAAATGGCAGGAAATCACCTTCTCCCTCATCCTGTCTGCCATGGTCCCTCTTGTGCTACCTTTGGCAGAATATAAAGCCAGCAGAGAATGGGAACATCGTATTTGCAGGGTCCCAGCCTCAATATTATAAAGCGGAACGTAAATATTGAATTTGGAACTGAGAGATAAAGCTTCATAACTGACCCAAGTGGTAGACAGCATGAAAGATCCAATGTGTCTTCACTCTAAGTTCTAGAAGGAAAGAATCAACATAATGCGGAAAACTAACAAGTCCCGTAGCTGACAAAGTGTAAGGTGTGTCTGCAGTATTGTTTATGAGTATCTAAGAGTATTCAACTCATCCACAGAAAATAAGAGAAATGAGCAGACAGGCCAGTAGCGTGTGAGACACGTGAGCCAGAAGACTGTGGAGAGGAAATGGGAGCATCAGAGAGGTATTCAGTATTCATAAGGCATTCAGTATTCATAAGGTATTCAGTATTCATAAGGCATTCAGTATTCATAAGACATTCAATATTCATGAGGCATTCAGTATTCATGAAGCATTCAATATTCATGAGGTCAGACAAAATTATCCACCGGTTATTGACTTCTGTTTTGGCCCTACTGTTTTCTGCCTGGGACAAGCAGATAAAAGCCCTAATTCATTTAATCTATTAGAGTTAGTCAATTTGTCAACGGAGTCAATTTTAACATCTTACCACTTCCCTTATTAACAGATTTTATAAAGATTAACATAAAATCTTTGACCTTTGTTCATTAGAAAAATAATGGAGATTCCCATCTGTGCCCCAGTGGGACAGAGACTTAGACGTACTCTCGTATACTTGGGTCTCCATGTCGCCCTGGCCTTATCACGTTGATATTACCCAGACTAAATTCTGGGTTATTAAAGATGTGTGTTGTTTTCTTTCACTTTAGCTTTCTTTTTTCTTTTTTTTTTTTGAGACGGAGTCTCACTCTGTCCCCCAGGCTGGAGTGCAGTGGCGCAATCTCGGCTCACAGTGCAACCTCCGCCTCCCGGGTTCAAGCGATTCTCGTGCCTCAACCTCCTGAGTAGCTGGGATTACAGGTGCATGCCACCACGCCCGGCTAATGTTTTGTATTTTTAGTAGAGACAGGGTTTCGCCATGTTGGCCAGGCTGGTCTCAAACTCCTGAGCTCAGGCAATCCACCCAGCTCGGCCTCCCAAAGTGCTAGGATTACAGGCGTGAGCCACCACGTCTGGCCTGACTTTAGCTTTTTAAGAACCCCCACAGGCCGGGCGCAGTGGCTCACGCCTGTAATCCCAGCACTTTGGGAGGCCGAGGTGGGCGGATCACGAGGTCAGGAGATCCAGACCATCCTGGCTAACACGGTGAAACCCCGTCTCTACTAAAAATACAAAAAATTAGCCGGGCGAGGTGGCGGGCGCCTGTAGTCTCAGCTACTTGGGAGGCTGAGGCAGGAGAATGGCGTGAACCCGGGAGGCGGGGCTTGCAGTGAGCCGAGATCGCGCCACTTCACTCCAGCACTCCAGCCTGGGCGATAGCGAGACTCCGTCTCAAAAGAAAAAAAAAAAAACAAAAAAAAAAAAACAAAAAACACTACAAACTTACCAAAGTACTGATTTTTACACTGTAAACCTCTTGTAAGATTTCCTACATTTTGTTTCTCAATTTAAGCATCTCATGCAAACCTGCTTCCCAGGTGGCAAAGCTCTGACGCATGGTATGTCTGGGAACTTTTTAAATTAATTCAGAATATATTTATTTAATGTCTGCAGCATAGCAGGCTTGTGCCAAGTGAATAGCCATGAACAAACCAATGCCTCTCACCCCCTGATGTCTGCATTTCATAGTGGGACAGATAAACAAATGCAAATGTCATTAATCAGTGCTAGGAAAGAAAATCGACCAGGGAGAACAACATAAGATTCAGCTGATATATAAAGTACTTGTTTCCACAAAAATACATTTAAAATGACTCTCTAAGGAAGTAAATGATTGCAATTTTAAAAGCTTCCTGATATTTTTCTTATTTTCTTTAATTTGGACAATTTACATTTTACAGCACTACAAGTTGTTGCTTTTGTGTGAAAAAAATCCCACGAGTACTTAGAGTACCAAATAAATGGCATTTTAAAAAGTCTATGCTAGCACTTTTTAAATCTTCTTATGAACATTTGCAAACATACAGTTACCAACACTTGGCCGGTATTGTTTCATCCGAATCTTCTTCTCTTCTCCATTAATGGAGCTGCCTGTCCCTGTTTTATTTTTTATTTTATTTTTTTGAGACTGAGTCTTGCTCTGTCACCCAGGCTGGAGTGCGGTGGCGCGATCTCGGCTCACTGCAAGCTCCGCCTCCGGGGTTCACGCCATTCTCCTGCCTCAGCCTCCCGAGTAGCTGGGACTACAGGCGCCCGCCACCATGCCTGGCTAATTTTTTGTATTTTTAGTAGAGACAGGGTTTCACCGTGTTAGTCAGGATGGTCTCAATCTCCTGACCTTGTGATCCACCCGCCTTGGCCTCCCAAAGTGCTGGGATTACAGACATGAGCCACCACGCTCGGCTGTCCCAGTTTTGTTTTTTTTGTGTTTTTTTGTTTTTTTTTTGAGATGGAGGCTCGCTCAGTCGCCCAGGCTGGACTACAGTGGTGTGGTCTTGGCTCACTGCAACCTCTGCCTTCTGGGTTCAAGCGATTCTTTTGCCTCAGCCTCCCGAGTAGCTGGGACTACAGGTGCATGCCACCACGCCTGGCTAATTTTTGTATTTTTAGTAGAGACAGAGTTTCACCATACTGGCCAGGCTGGTCTCAAATGCCTGACCTCATGATCTGCCCACCTCGGCCTCCCAAAGTGCTGGGATTACAGGCGTGAGCCACCATGCCCGGCTCCTGTTGCTGTTTAAGCCCGTCTCAGACACATCCTTTCATCTGTGATGCCTTCAGTCTGTGGGTGTGGCAAAGTCCATGAACATCATATTAGCCAGATGTTAGCACTTCTATCAGCCAAATATTTTAGTATTTCTATATTTTCTTTTTTGTTACCCTCTCCTTTTCCATGTGGTCTTCCAATGGTAAGTTCATTCCATTATTTAGTTCATCTGTTGTGTTCACTTTTTCAAATTCTGCTTGGTTCTGTTTTCTGATCTCTTCCTGGACTGTGTTCTAAAACGCTAGAATCTATTCTAATAGGATCTCTATTCAGTATTACCATTTTGAGCTTTAGATAGTTGTGCTCTGCAGATTTCTCATTTCTCCTTATGAGGTCATTTTCCCATGGAGGCATTGGCTGCTTGGCCAGAAGGCAGAAGGTGGGACCTCAGTGCCTGAGGGCATAGCGGGAGGTGGGCCAGCAGAAACCCACACTCACTCCTCATCCCTCAGGTCTGGCCTCACACTTTTTTCTCCTGCAGCTGTACCACACAGACCAATCTCACCAGTCCTGGAGGGTGGGATGGGGGAGGCACCTGCCAGAGGCTGATTAGTTCCCACCAACTCTCAGCCCCTCACCAGCACAGGGCCTTTGCACTGCCTTGATCTGTTCCCAAGGACATCTGGGACCCAGTGGTGTGCTAGTAAATGCTAAACAGACTACCCTGCTCCAGTGTGGGCACATATATGTGTACATAAGCTTAGTGTACATGTTACAGATATAAAAGGAGCAGCATGCAACTTAAAAACATGAATAAAATGTACAATACTGTTGTAAATCCCACAGAGCCAGTTTTTATGGAATGCTTTCATTGAGTCTTGCTGAGCCCTACATCTGAAGCCAACACAGGGTTGCAGCTGATGAATGAGTGTGGTTGTGACAAGAATGCCAGGGATGTTTTCACCGATGAGTCAGATGAAGGCGAAGCAGCAGGACGAATGCCAGAGCTTCACTTGTTCAGTGACTGAGTGACTTCTTTGCTTAAGTAGATAACAGTTTCCAGAGGCTGTGAGACAGTTTCTTCAATTTTCTGTGCCATTCACAATGTAACAGCTACATTTGCAGTTTGATCTGCATCTTCCTCCATCACTTGCTAGGTCTGGAGACAATCACAACAGTGAGTCAAGCCCTGAGTCACGGTGTCTGTGGGTATCAGGGGTGTGAAACCTCCCACCACAACTGATCCCAAGCTACTGATGTGAGTTCCCAAATGCAGCCTAGGAGGGGCGTGCCCACCATCGCAGAGTATGCGCACAGTAAGAACACAGATTGCAGTAAAATGCAGCAAAAAGTAGGAAGTGACGAGTTTCGAGTGTTTACCTTTGTTTTTAATATCATTCTGAGTTTATCAAATGTGACGTTAAGTAACAGCTGCGTTCACCTACTGGTGGGCCAGGTTCCTGGCACTGCAGCCTCCAGCAGTGGCACGCTGATGCCTGGTCCAGTGCTCCGGGCTCGCCAGGCCCCCTCTGGCTGACCATCTGCCTTGCAAGCCTTCTCCGTGAGGCCACCCTGATCCCAGTACTTACCATTGCAGCCCGCCCCACTGCACCATCCTCACCTGCTTTTTCTTTCTTCCCAGGCACCATTCCCTGACACTGGCGTCTGGTGTGTTATTTGCTTTCCTGCAGAGCAGCAGCTATTTGGGGGGAGTCTGTGTTGTGTTCACCGACCTGTTCCAAGCACCTGAAATAGTGCCTTCTGGGTCGGCCTTCATTACGCATGTACTGAATAAAAGCTCAAGAACCTCAACATTTACAGTCAGGCTCTACGAGATTCACTATACAGTATCTCGTAAAAAGCAAAACTTTCATCTTACGTGGTCAAATTCAGGACATTTCCCCAGTTCCATGACAGAATAGTGAGTCCAAGTATTCCATCCGGTGCGGCCCCCAAGGCAGCTCCCGAAGAATCACTGTTCAAAGGATTCACTCATCAGGGAGAGGGTTCCCTTCATTCTTTTCTCTGAAGCTTGTTTTTGCTGCAACATATTTTAACGTTTTTATTGTGGGAAATGAAATAGTTTCAAAATTGATGCAAATGAGAAAATCAAGTTACCTGTCTGTAATAGTGCTTTATTACTTGTATGATGCTTTTGACTTTTCAAAATATTTTCCTGTATTTGTTTTTAATTGTAGAAACATCAGACAAATGGATATGCTTTTTACATAGGAACACAAAATCAAAATCATCTCAAATCCCATGTCCACAGACCCCGGCCAGACTCCCTCCTTAGCCAGCCTGGCCCACCTGTGCTTGTACAGTACGTGAAGCGTATATACACTGTTACAGCCACGACACGGAAATGCCGCTTTGCTGCCAACTTTCCACTTATTGTGACTGTCCTTCCAGTGTTGTAACTAGAAATAACATAGTTCTATGGTGGCACTTAGCACCTGGTTTTTTCACTGCACCCCAGCACCTGTGTCACCATTGCCTCTTATTGAGTGTGTAGGTTCTTCCTGTGTTCTAGCCGCAAGTAATGTGAGGGTAACGAGTCACACGGGCATGTGTCGACATCCATTTTATATGCAGGATGAGAGTGGGGCAGCTGCCTACTTTTCCTCTACACCACCTTATATATAGGAGAGGCGCCAACATGCTCTCCAGAAGACAGTGAAGAAGTCAAGAATCTAACAGGGGTGGGGACTGAGGGGAGACTGTCCCAAGGTGGGGAAATTCCAGTAGCACTGGTGCAAGCACAGCAGGTGACAAGACCACGTGGAGGCAGAGCTGCAGCTCTTGGGCGGGACTCAGCCACCTTTTCAGGTTATGCATGTGGGCGTCCATCCCCAGGCCTGCTAGTGGAGCCAAGGGCAGAAATAATTTGAAAGGAAAAGAAGGTCTCAGCAACACCAGAGTAGTGAAACATTTTCTTTTTATTGAGAGCATCTCAAATCCTTTGTCTGTATTTGACAGCGTCTCATGCTCAGTTCCAGCTGGTCTTGTGCGAGAGGAAGCTCATGCAGTTGTAACGTGTGGTGTATACACAGATCTACATACAGAGAACACTGAGGATTGCATGTTAGCAACATGTTTCTCAGCCGAATTACATTCATAGAAAGTGTCCAGATTCTAAAATCAAATTAAAAGCATGTAATCCAAAGCCTGAAAAAGCAAACAGCTTTAGGGGCTGACTGCATTAGCGTTCCACAGACTGTGCTTTCAACCGTTCAGTTCATGTTTCATGGCCCATCGGCTCCTTACATACCATCAGCTTATGCTGTGGCCAAAGGAAGTGTTCTTGTGGCTTGGTACTCGTCCCTTCAAACAGTAAACAAGAAAGTGCAGACGGTGCTGCCAGAGACAGGAGGATTTTCACACGAGACTGAAAAAGCCGACACACCCTTACAACTAAGTCACGGTCGAGTCGGACCTGCCATCCACCTCCACCCGTCCCTGGAACCCGGCAGGTCAGAGTTTTCTCTAATTCTATTCCCCGGCATCAAGTGAACACTAGAACTCACACGGAAGGCCCCAAGCAACCACTGGCCTCGGGGCTGGGTGTACCCACTCCTCACCCAGGGAGATTGTCACAAAACACGCTAGGGGGCAGAGACGCTGTAAACTGGACACACACGGAACACAATGCCCTTTCCACTTACACAGCGTGGGGATGATAAAAAGGAATCTTTTGAGCAAGTCTATAATTTTACAGAATTTAGAGGTGGGAAAGATGGCCAATTTTCCTTCTTTATGCCTGGGGCAGACCACCTGCTTCTGGGGTAAAGTGTTTGAGAAAGAAAAAGAGCCACTGTACATGTGTTTGTTTTGAGACATGGGCAGGTCCGGATGTGCAGTCCACAGCTTCGCTAATCCCATCCTCAGATCTGTGCACAATGTGAAGACGGAGCCGTCCCCTCCTCAGTGTACCTGTGTGAGATTACAAGGAGAGACACTGTCTTCACAAAGAAAGTGGCGATTCCACAGCCTGGAGATAAATATGGTTATTTGAATAAAAATAAATTCCACAGAAATCCATGCCTTGTGAGATACTGGCTTGCACATTTTAAAATAATTGCTTTTAATTACAAAAAATTCTCCAAAATAGGAAAAGATGATGAAAAGTTAAATTAAGACTCAGAATAAAAACTGCAGTTCTTTGGCGTCCCTTGCTGGGAAGAGGTGGGCCTGGCGTAGGACCAGGTGATGAGAGCTGAGGAAGGTGGTGACGACATCCATCTAGACCTGTCGCTGCCTCATGGCACAGAACACACCGCCCCACCTGAGACCTCCCACTAGCAGGACTCTGTCCCTGGCAGAGCTGTACCTGAGTGGTCCTGAGGGACAGTGTCTTTGTGGAATTAATACTTCAGGTTTAGTTAACAAAACAAAACAAAACAGAAGCCCTCTCTTTCCCTACTTGTCAAAATGTCCTCAAAATGTAATATTTTTTCTTAAAAAATCAAGTTCCTGCTTGTGTCGAATTTTCTGCTAAGTCTCTAAAACCCACATCAAGGACACTGGATGCAAAATGACACGTCAATGAAACAGCTATAGTCTAATGCACACCGAGCGCTCAGAAGGGAGGGATTAAAGTGCTAAGTTCCCTGATCTGTCTCAGGGAGGAGTCAGCATTCTGTATTTTATTTATTTATTTTCTGATTACAGATGAGCTGTCCTAGGAGCAGTGCAGAGCCTCTGGTCCCTTGCACATCACCTTCCTCCTCACAGCCGCCCCGCCCAGGGCTCCCTGAACCCAGTTCCTTCCTACAGTCGCCCCCCGCCCCGCCCAGGGCTCCCCGAACCCAGTTCCTCCCCACAGCCGCCCCCTCGCAGCCACCCCGCCCAGGGCTCCCCGAACCCAGTTCCCCCCAACAGCCGCCCAGCCCAGGGCTCCCCGAACCCAGCTCCCCCCAACAGCCACCCCGCCCAGGGCTCCCCGAACCCAGTTCCCCCGAACAGCCGCCCCGCCCAGGGCTCCCCGAACCCAGTTCCGCCCCCTCGCAGCCACCCCGCCCAGGGCTCCCGGAACCCAGTTCCCCCCGACAGCCGCCCCGCCCAGGGCTCCCCGAACCCAGTTCCCCCACCCACAGCTCCCCCCTCCGGACAGGGCTCCCCGAACCCAGTTCCTCCCCACAGCCGCCCCGCCCAGGGCTCCCAGAACCCAGTTGCCTTGGCTGCCTTCCTCCTGCCTGGACGGCTTGGGATAGAGTGCCCTGTGCCTCTCCTCAAGGCCGCACGAGTCCACCCCGGAAAGGTGCCACCTCACATGGTCTCAAGGCAGCTGCTCAGGCCCCACAAGGTGAGGCACTCACTTATTCGGGGTGGTACAGGGAGCAGTCATGCTGACTTTAGCTATTACCTGACAGAAGGGAAAAGCCAGACATACCGGGTAGTTTTGCATGTATATGGAATATATTAACACTAAACTTGGTAACCAAAATCCACATATTTTTAAAAACTAAGTCCATCTCCCAATCCCCATTAGAAAAAAATACAATTTATCAAGACAATAAAAATGCACAGACTTACAAGGTGTTTTTTCTAGAGTGTGCAAGAGCCTGCTTGGGGGAAGGCTAGCGACAACAGACCCCTCTCCTTCTGCAGGTGCAGAACCCCAGCACGATCTGCCTGAACAAAACCCCACTGTGGTGACGGAGCGGCTGAGATGCCCGCTGTGACTGCTTCAGGGAGACAACTACCCTCTTCGGTGGAGGAGGAGGCTGCTGTGGGGCAGATGTTCTAGCCGCTGAACCCGGTCACGTCCCCAACAATGTGCCCTAAGCAGCACCCCTTCCTGCCGCGCTGCGACGAGATCTGTGTGGACACACGTGGATGGGGCTCCCGACATCTGGAGGCACGCCCCCCGCCAAAGCCATGGTGTTTCAGTTTTGGGGTCTGAGCTCCCAGCGTCTGGTGGGAGGATGACGCCCCTCTGCCCCTGCTCTGGTTTCCTAGGCTCATCACGGACACACAGGTGCCAACACCCTGGCTTTCGCTGTGGCAGGTGTATGCTGTGGGGTAAGGTCTGCACCAATCTCTCCCCATGGCCCTAGGAGACCCACCTGAGAACGCTCTAGAGCCTTGGAGCTGGGCACTGCTCTGGCAGGCAGAGCACTTCTCTCAGCTCCTCTTCCATCCTGAACGGAGGCAACAAGGCACCTGGTGCAAATCTCTGGGCTTGGTGGAGGTGATCCACACAGGGCCCTCGCCCGCCGCGCTCCTGACCTCCTGGGCTGGCCGCCTCTGTCGTGGGGCCGTCCCGTGCACTCTGGGTGCTGGGCAGCCCTGAGCTCCCCTGTCAGGACTGTCAATGTCTGGTCTACACTAGGCCAGCAGCACGTGGTCTCACCAGCTCTCACTTGGATGCTTTTTATTTTTCAAACATGTCTTTGATAAAGCTGCAAACAATAATTTAAAACTATGGCATTTTCCAAGAATGAGTATCTACTGAAAGCATTCTACTTCCATCCTGTGAAGGCCTTTGGGCGGCCACCCACATCCATTCGATTCAGAGGAAGGAACAGAGGGAACTTAGGCCATGTATTGTGCAGTAGCCCTCGTGATTCCTTCTAGTCCATAAAAGTTAAATATCCTTTAAAAAACCTGAATGAATGGCCAGCCCGGGGTTACTGGCCATGTTTTATCTGTGATTACTTAGAAGTAAACTGAGAAAAGTTTTCCATGATCTGATCCTACAAGGAGTACAGAAGCTTCTAGAGGAGGCTGAGGGCTACAGGGGCCTGGGTCACGCCTCTGCAGGACACATAGTCACTGCTGCGGGACCCCATGTGCGTGACAGGGCCACGCTACACCATGCTGGGAGTCTGCTCCTCAGGGAGAGACTGTTACAACCTAGTGTGTGGAACTACCCAGGGAGGTACCTACGGAGAAAAGAGACCTAAGTTTAGACAGACGTGTGGCGATTTCCTTTAGGCTACTATTTCCTACCTCTATTTTCCCACCCTCCTCCATATATAGATGCTTTTTTGCAATTAAAATAATGTGGCATAAAAGTGACCTGACACAATTACTTCTTATTTTATAAACCACATTCCTAGCTCTGAATAAATTATTTATTCAAGAATTTCACACAAAGTAATTTCTATTTTCCTAAACTTAAGGAAGCCCTACTCAGTAGAACTCAATTTCTAAACGTAAACCGAGATTGAAAGCAGTCACTGGACGGTTTAGAAGGGGAAATGCTGTGGCAGAGAGATGCCAGGCGGCGATGCTGGGCCCTGACGCACCCCATCCCCTCCCCACACTGCGCACCTGCCCCAGGTCTGATGTGAGATGCTGGGGACAACCGTGGACACCTGGTGGTCCCCTGTGTCCCCCTACTCCCTCCCCAAGGTATGCACCTGCCCCCAGTTCAGATGTGAGGTTCTGGAGGACGACGCTGGATGCCCACAGCCCCCTGCACCCCCCATCATGTCTGCCCGGGTCAGGGCGTGAGTGAGAACTGGTCCTGCTCGGTGGGCTTCTCCACCCAGGCCCCCAGCCCCGCCTTGATGAAGGCTGTGAACAGACGCGCCTTGGCGGCCTGGTACTCCTTTGCCGCCAGCTTGGACTCATGGTACACGTTGGGCTTGGTAATCTTTGAGCGTAGTAAGTGGGAGGGAACCTGTGAAGGGATACAAAAACAAATGCAACTGTTGGCGCTGTAACAGATGAAAATAACACCGACTAAGACACCAAAATGTGGCCTTTAGAACTGCATTGGCTTCTGGGGGGAAAGCCACCCGGAGGAAGGCGCCTTCTGCCAAGGGAACGGCTTCACACAGAACAAGGTGCGGCGTCTCCTAAGGGCTGAGTTATCGCCACGTTCCAGTCTTGCTGGTCAAACAGGCAGCCACAGACCCCCGAGTTCGGAAGACATGCTTCTGGGAAACCACCAGTAGTTGATTCAAGTTTCATTTTTAACTCTAAGAAGCACCACGGATGTTATGTGTGTCATCACCCTGATGACCTTGGAGGCCTTCCCTCATGCGGCCAGTAACTCCTTCTGTGTGGACCTTGGACTTGTGGCAGCTGGCCTGGGTGCTGCCCCTGGTGAACAGGACCCTCCCGGGCACTGTCCCTTCTGGCTATACCTCCCATGCCAGTGCACAATGCTGGTCTCAGAATAAATAGATGCCATCTACTTGACTGAAGAATACACACAAACTAGTAATACCCTGACTTACTATATAAAGTTTTATTCTGGGGAAAAAAGGGCCCCACAGCTAATTCAAAAGGTTTAAAAACTCTACTGGAGGGTTATCAGAATCCAAGCAATTTTTATGTTGCTGAGAAGGAGGGGACAGCAGGGTGACTGGCCCTGCGTTTTGCATAATGACTTTCAATATCTGAGAGTAAGAGACGTTTCCACCACACACAGTGGCCTGGCAGTGGGTGTTACCCTGCAGCAGGGAGGAAAAGAGCTGCCTTTGAGATGGCATTAAGGTTTCAGGGACGTGGCCACACTTCTAAGCTAAAACAATCTGAAGGAACAATCATTCCAAGTGATCGTTTTTGGAAGCTGTGCATGATGACATGATGAAACAATTTAAGGAACAGTAGGTGTGAGGACAGACAAGCTATTGGGGAGGTGGAGCCGGCGCATTGCGGTGAGGGCGCCTCAGTACCTTGCCGTGCACACGCATCCAGCGACAGTACAACGCGTGCTTACACAGGCGGGACGCGCGGCCCAGCTCATCCTTCCCAGTCGTGGCGTTGATGACCTCAATAGCGGAGTCGCCTACCGTCCAGTTGACACTGAAGTTGGGGGCCTTCCCTGGCTGCCGTGCTTCTGCATTGCTGATGCCTGAAACGGAAGACACAGGAAGGTGGTGTGAAGCCCGCTTTCACCCCCAGGGAGGGAGCAGCCAGGGGCGGCACACTGTGCTCAGACATGGCCACAGAAGTGCGTGGTGCGGGAATTCTGCCTGCCGAGGAATATACACAGACTTGAGTGTGCATCTGCCATGGCAGTGGCCTCACACTCTTCCACTGCCACCAGAACAGGAGCAGTGCTGAGAAAGCAGAACTGACCCACGGGTATGCACTTGTCTGATAGGGCAGGTGGGCAGAAGATTGACAGAAACCTGAAATCATGAGACTTCCTGACAAGTGTGTCTTTTCTCACTCTGGCACTGACGGAGCCAGGAACCTTGGCAGCCTGAGGGTGGATGGGTGGGAGCCACTTCTGAGACTAATGCAGGGTCCCATGAGGTCATGCAGGTGGGGGTTGCTCCTGTATCACACCACCTCTGGCGCTCATGCCTGCATGTGCTCCCCTGCCACTGAGAGGCCAGGCATGTTCAGGTCACGTGGCTTTGCATGTGTGACATCCATGATGCAATAGGAAACCCTAATTCTTAACAAGTGTCTTGAAATGGTTCACAAGAGTCTTGAAAAAGTTCATAGAAAATGCTTATTATGAAAAAACCTCATGGATTTCAAAATTTTTTGGCACCAAAATAAACTTGTACTAACTTGCTGAAACATGTCTGAATAGGATCTAGTTTGAGGCACTGAGAAGATTAAGACATCTGTTTGAAAAGCACTCCTATCAGAGCTACATGACTTCTGCTAAAATTGAGGCAAGAACAAACATCAAACAGGAGATAAAAATAGCTTTTACAAAGACAATCCTGAAGAAAATGCATAATCCAAAAAAAAAAAAAAAAAAAGGCTACCAAGAGGCAGAAGGGGCCCAGTCAAAGCACAGGCTGACTGGCCAAAGCACAGGCCATGGCAGCATTTTTGGGATGCTCAAGGCGTTTTGCTTGTTGGGTTCACGTGGAGGGCCAAAGGATGGTAATATCTGCTTCTGATGACAGTGATTCAAGAAAGTGAGCCAAAGCTTTAGCAGAAACCCCCCTGGGGAAGCTTCGCCAGAGACCTTCACCATGACAAAGCACCTATTCATTCCTCTCATCAAACAAGGGCAACTGTGTGAGGGTTTCGATAGGAAATCATGAGCCATCCGCCTTATGGTGGTTGCAAATCCACCTCATTTGGCTCCTTCTGACTTCTTTTTGTTTCCTAATCTCAAAAATTCCTTAAGGGGCACGCTTAAGGAATTTGTCTTCAGTTAATAATGTAAGAAAGACTGCACTGACATGGTTAAACTCCCAAGACATTCAGTTCTTTTTTTCGAGACGAAGTCTCACTCTTGTTGCCAGGCTGGAGTGTGTGGCGCGATCTCGGCTCGCTGTAACCTCCACCTCCTGGGTTCAAGCGATTCTCCTGCCTCTGCCTCCCAAGTAGCTGGGACTACAGGCGCGTGCCACCATGCCCAGCTGGTTTTTGTATTTTTAGTAGAGATGGGGTTTCACCATGTTGGCCAGGATGGTCTCAATCTCCTGACTTCATGATCCTCCCGCCTCAGCCTCCCAAAGTGTTGGGATTACAGGCATGAGCCACCGCACCCAGCCACCATTCAGTTCTTTAGGGACAATCTAAATGGCTAGGATCAGCACTTACAAAAATGTCTTGAATTTGATGGAGCTTATGTTGAGAAATAATGTTTATATCTTTAAAATTTTTTTTATCTTTTAACTTTATGAACTTTTTGAAGTACCCTTGTACTTATTTTCTTGCTGTGTTTAAACTATCTCATCTTAACTAATCACAGGCTAATTTTGCAGGGTTGAAAGTTTTTAAAAAGATACTTGCATAACTCGGAATTGAATACATGTATCTGCATTTATATATTGAGCTTGATAATTCATATCACATGGATGTTATAGGCCACCAAAATCAAAACTAATTTAGGATATGAATCTTTAGAACATGCTTAGAACACGGGCAGACTCATATTCTGAACCCAGACACTGAACTGTCAAGCCCACTGGCCAGAAGCAGCACACTGCACTCTCAGATGACTCAGTACAACTCACTTTGTGCCCTGTGGAGGCCACCCCCACCCCGTCACCATGCTCACTTGCTTTCAATGACCATTTATCCCTCCCTTGGAGAGATATCAAAACCCAGATGACAGTTTACTGTTCAGAGTAAGGAACCCAGGCAGAGTGTAGCAGATCCCCTGAATTGAGAGTCAAGGGAAACCAAGTCAGCCAGATTTCATAAGACAGAGTACCGGAAGGAAGAGACAATGCAGACAGAGTGGGCCCTGGAGATACGCAGAGGGTGTGCTTGAATATCCTGTGGAGCACTGATCAGAGTAGGCATGTTACTCAATCAAGGCTGGGAAACAGCCTCCTGAGAGAATGGAAAAGTGCCTGACATTCACATCTAGAAGATACAGACATAAAGATATAAAAAGGCCTAAGCCAAACTTCTAGAGAGGAAAACTACAATGTATTAGATAAAAAATACACCTGATGGCACTAACCACAGAATAGAAACCGCAGAAGAAAAGATGAGTGAACTTAAAGACACAGTAACAGAAACTATCAAACATGAAACACAAAGAGAGAAAACAAGAACAGAAAATCAGTGATGTGGGGCAGGTGAAATATGTGTAATTAGATTTCATGATGGTGAGGAGAGAGAAGGGGGAACAGAAAATATATCTGAAGAAAATGAATAAAAAACTTCCAAATTTCATCAAACCAACAAACCCATGGATTAAAGAATTTCAATGAATCCCAAGCACAAGAAACATGAATAAAACTATACTAAAGCACAACAGAACAAATTGTTCAACACTAGTATTAAGAGAAAATCTTAAGCAAACCCAGAGCAAAAAACACACACAGGAATAAAGATAACACATTTCTTACTGGAAACAACGCAAACAACAAGTCAGGGAAGCAATGTCTTTAAAGTGCTTAAAGGAGAAAACGGACCCTGCCATTCCAGCAGAAATATATTTGTACAGCAAAATATACTTCAAAATGAAAGCAAAATACTTTCCCAGACATACCAAAGCTGAAATAATTCATCATAAGAAGACTTGTGCTACAAGGAATGTAAAAGGAAGTCCTCCAGCCAGAAGAAAAAATGATACCAAAATGGAAATCCAGATCTATACAAAGAATGAAGAGCCCTGGAAATGATAGCTACATGGATAAATATACAAGAGGTTTTTTTCTTATTATTTAAATTCCTTTAAAAGATAATTATTAAGATGAAAATAATAATAATAAGATGTGGATTTTTTAACATATGCAAAAGTGTCTGAAAACAATACCACAAAGGTTGGGAATGGAAAAACGAAAGTATCCTGTTGTAAGCTTCTTTTACTATATGTGAAGTAGTATAATACCACTTGAAGGGAGATCGTGGTAAGAATGCATACTATAAACCCTAAAAACCACCACCAAATTAACAAAAGTTACAGCTCAAAAGTCAAGAAGGAGTCAAAATGGAATCATCAAACACACCCAATTAAGGCAAAAGCAGTAAGAAAATGAGGAAAAAGTGAACAAAGAACATATGAAACACATAGAAAATAAGTAGCAAGATGAAATTTAAACCTAATAATATCAATAATCACAATAAATGTAAATGGTCTAAGTACCTCAGTGAAAAGGCAGAGATTGTCCATGGTGGGAGAGAGAAGCAAGATCCAAATATATAAATATATATAAATATATGCCTATAAGAAACATGTTTTTAATATAAAGTACTTTAATATAAAGGGATAGAAGATACACTGTGCTAACACTAATCAAAAGAAAGTTGAGGAGGTTATATTAATCTCAAAACAAATTTCAGAACAAACACTATTACCAGAAATAAAGAGGGTCATCATATAATGGTAAAGGAGGTCAGTTTATTAAGATAAACCAACAATCCTAAATTTGTATGCATCTAATCACAGAGCTACAAAATACGGGAAGTAAAAACTCTAAAAAAGGGGAAGAAATAGATAATGTACAATTATAACTAAGAGATTTTCAATCCTGCCTCTCAATAACTGATAGACCAAGTAGAAGATCGGTAAGGATATAAAAGAAAATAAATAGTATAATCAAACAACTTGGCCTAATCAACATTTACAGATCACTCTACCCCAAAGTGGCAGATTCACATTCTTTCAAGTTTTGTGGAACACTTATAAAGACAGATCATATTCTGGTCCATAAAACCAAGTCTAATAAATTTAAAAGGACTGAAGTCATTAAATGAAACTAAAAAACCAACAACACAAAGATCTCTGTAAAATCCCTAGTATTTTGAAACTAAATAGCAGACTTCTAAATAACCCAAGGGACAAAGTATTTTAATATAAGTGAAAATGAAAACATAACATATCATAATTTTTAAATGCTACAAAAGCAGTAAAAAGGGTCTTAAAACAATGACCTCAACTAGCACCTTAAAAAACTACAAAAAGATGGGCAATTGAAACACCAGGTAAGCAGAAAAAAAAGAAATAATTAAAATCAGAGTACAAATTATTGAAATATAAAAAGACAAAAATCACTGAACCTAAAAGTTGGCACTTAGAGACGAACAGAATTGAAAAACTTCTAGCTAGAATGATCAGAAAAAAACAAGAGAAGATACAAATCATCAATATAAGGGATAAGACGATATCATTAGAGATATCACAGATATTAAAATGAATATTCTGAATGCTTTTATGCCAATATATTAGACAAATTAGATGAAATGGACAAATTCCCTGAAAGACAAATTACTGAAGCTTACTCAAGAAAAAAGATAAAAACAGATAACATGAATAGCCCTAAATCTATTATAGAAAAATAAATTGTAGTTAGAATTTTCTCACAAAGCAAACTTCAGGCCCAATGTTTTCACTGGTGAATTTAACCATATATTTAAAGAAATAATACCAAATCCAAACAAACTCTTCCAGAAAACTGAAGAGAAAGAAATGCACCCCAACTCATTTTATGCCTGACAAAGACATTAAACTGAAATGACAGACCAATATCCCTACAGACAAATATAAATACAAATATTCTAAATGAAATTTTAGCAAACTGAATCCAACAATATATAAAAAGAATAGCACATAATAACCATATAACGTTTATCCCAAGATGCAAAGTTGGTTTAATTTTTTTTTTAATGTCACCACTAGCAAACTGAAAAATGAACTAAATGCTCATCTCATTTTTTGTTGTTGTTGTTTCAGATGGGGTCTCACTACATTGCCCAGGATGGCCTGAAACTCCAGGGCTCAAGTGATCCTCCTGCCTTAGTTCCCAAGTAGCTGGGACTATAGGCCCAAGTCATTGCAATGACAACAGTCATCTAAGAGCAGAAAAAAAGCATCTGAGAAAATCCAGCATACATTCTTGATTAAAAACGCTGAGTAAGCTATAAATAGAAAAAAAAAAAAAGTCTTGAGCTGATAAAGACATCTGTAAAAAACCTACAGCAGCCAGATATGGTGGATCATTCCTATAATCTCAGCACTTTGGGAGACCGAGGCAGGCGGGTTGCTTGAGGCCAGGAGTTCAAGACCAATCTGGGCAACATAGGAAGACACTGTCTCTATAAAAAATTTAAAAATGAACCAGGCATGGTGGCATGCACCTGTAGTCCCAGCTACTCAGGAGGCTGAGACAGGAGGATCACTTGGGCCCAGGAGCTTCAGGTTACAATGAGCTATGATCACGTTACTGCACTCCAGCCTGGGTGAAAGAGTGACACCTTGTCTCTAAAACAAAAAACAACAATAAAAAACCCTACAGCCAACATCATACCTAATGGTGAAAGACTGAATGTGTTCCCCCAAGATGACATGTAAGAGAAGGATGTCTGCTGTCATCACTTCTACTCAACATTGTACTGGAGGTCCTAACCAGTGCAATAAGGATGTAGAACTGATGAGTGGACTATAAAATTGCTATGGAAATACAAAAAGGACCTAAGCAGCCAAGACAACTTTGAAAAAGTACAAAGTTGGAAGACTAACTCTACCTGACCTCAAAACTTATAATAAAACTATAGTAATCATGACAATGTAATACTGGCCTTTAGACAAAGAGATTAAAGGCAAACAACAGAGTCCAGAAACAGACCCACATGTATATACACATGCCAGCTGATTTTTGACAAGGGCGCAAAGGCAATTCCATGAAGAAATGAGGAACCTTTCACTAAATGGTGCTAAATCAACTGGATATCTTACATGCCAAAAAATGAACTTCAGTTCATCCTTCATACCCTACACAAACATGAACTCAAGTGAAATATAGTCTTAAATGTAAAAACTGCAACTGTAATATTTCCAACAATATAAGAAGAAATCTTTGTAGTACTGACTTAGGCAAATATTTCTTAGATATAATATCAAAAGCATGATCCATCAAAGAAAATTTCTATAAATTAGATTTTGTCAAAATTAAAATTACGTGGTTTGTGTAAGACACTATGAAGAGAATTAAAAGACAAGCCACTGATTGGGAGAAAGCATTTTTCAAATCATATATCTGATAAAGGATCTGTATCTAGAAAATATAAATAACTCTCAAAACCCAGTAATAAGATGTTAAAAAACTCAGTAAAAATGTGCATAAGTTTTGAACAGTTTATTGAAGAAGGCACAGGGATGGCAAATCAGCATGTGAAAGGGCATTCAACTTCATTAGTCATCAGAGCAATGCAAATTAAAACCACAATGGAATATCACTAAACACCTGCTAAAATGTCTAAAACAACCGCTCGTACTACATGCTGGCATATAAGTTACAGAACTACAACTCTCGTACACTAGTGGTGGTAATGCGAAAATGGTACAACCATTTTGGAAAACAGGTTAATAGTTTTCTAAAAAGTTCAACATACACCTATCTTATGATTCAGCCATTCCACTCCTAGGTATCTACTAAAGAGAAATGGAAGTAAGCGCCCAAAGATTTGTACAGAAATGTTCTCAGCAGCTTTATAATATTAAAAGACTGGAAACAACCTAAATATCCACCAATATTTCAAGGGATAAACAAATTGTGGTTTATCCACACAGTGCAACGCTACTTAGCAATGAAAAGGAATGAACTATGGATAAACCCAACAACGTAGATCAATCTCAAAGTGATTAAACTGAGTGAAATAAGCTAGACCAAAACGGTGCAAACCTTATGATGACATTTATGTAAAATCCCAGAAAATGCAAACTCATCTATATAGACAGACGGTACATACCGGGGATGGGAATGGGGATCGGGGAGAGGGAGGGATTATGAAGGAGTACTAAGACAATTTTGAAGTGGATAAGTATACTCATTATCTTTATTGTGGTGATGGTTGCACAGACCTAAACATAGGCCAAAATGTATCAAATTGTATATTTTAAATATGCAGTTTATCATATGCCAATTATACCTCAATAAAGTTGTGAAAAGACACTAAAGATAATTTAAAAATAAAAAAATTGTTCTCATTAAAAAAATAACATTTGCTCACTATGGACAATTCCAAAACTTCACACAAACCTTAGAAAAGAAAAATAAAGCTATAAAACCCAGAGACAGCCACTATATATTTTGTAGTTCTTAAGCAGATATGTTCAGTAGAATCAGATATGAAGCTTTAAACAATAAGCACATTGAATCCTACCTCTGAGATTCTAATTGGGTAGGTTTTGGGCAGGACCCTGGCCACTGTCTTAAAAAACAAAATGCAAAAAAAAAAAAAAAAAAAAATCCTTCATGAGTCTTCCCCCCCGCCCTTTTTTTTTTTTTTTTTTTTTTTTTTAAGAAAAAGGGTCTTGCTCTGTCATCCAGGCTGGTATGCAGCGGCACAATCATAGCTCACTGCAACCTTGAACTCCTGGGCTCAAGCAATCCTCTCACCTCTACAGGCTCATGCCACCACACTCAGCTAATTTTTTTTTTTTTTAACAGATAGGGTCTTGCTATGTTGTCCAGCATGGTCTCCTGGCCTCAAGTGATCCTCCCATCTCAGCCTCCCAAAGCACTGGAATTATAGGTATGAGCCACCATGCCTGGCTGAGTAATTCTTAAAGATGCTATAGATTCTTAAACTCTCCCAAAACAATCCTTCCTTCCTAGATGAGCTTTGCCATTTGAATGCATATTCTTTTCGTGTATACACACATGCATGTGTGAACATACATATTCATGAACACATGCTGACTTCTGTAAAGCACCGAGATGATACGGATCCTTTCTGATAACCTTCTCATGGATAAACTATACTAACAGGTATAAAATGAAACTATACTTAGGTTCCTGGGCATATTGCTAAATTTGATTTTATAGTATTTCATTTAGGAGTCTTGCATCTATAGTCATAGGTAATTCTGTGGTTTTTCTTTTTACTTGCGTTTTGTCCAGTTTTGGTATTTGGATTAGGTCAATTGCTCTTTTCTATGGCCTGGAAAGTTTATAGAGAGGCAGAATTACATGTTGATAGACAGATTAAACCATCTGTGAATTTGTTGGAAGGTAATTTTTGGACAACCTTTTCAATGTCTTCTCTGGAAATTTCCTTTGCTATATATTGTATTTCTTTTTGGGTTAACTTTGATAATTTACATCTTCTTATTTTTTCTTTGTTGCTGTTGACAGTTTCAAATTTATAAGTATCGGTATTGGAGTTGAACAAAGAATTCTTTTGAAATCTTGATACATTCCAGGACCCCCACTGGATGCCTGAAACCACAGATAGTACCAAATCCTAAATAACTATGTTTTCTTTCTATACATATACACCTATGATAAAGTTTAATTTATAAATAGGAGTAAGAGATTGACAACAATAAGTAATATTAAAATAGAACAATTATAAGAATATACTGTAGTCAAAATTATGTGAATGTGCTCTTTCTCTCTAAGTGCTACAGTATTTTCCGACCTTGGTTGGCCTCCTGGAGAGGGAAACTGCAATGAGGAGTGGGACTGTACCCTCCTCCACATCTGCAGATATCCCTCAATTTCCACTTCGTTACTTTTGTTTTATCTGATATTAGATTAGATAGCCCTGGCAGTGGTAGATCTGTTTTACTGTTCTTTGAAGTCAATGTCTCTCTTAGTTTTACTATTTTTTTTTTCTTTTGAGATGGCAGGCTGAAGTGCAGTGGCACGATCTTGGCTCACTGCAACCTCCCCTCCTGGGTTCAAGCAATTCTCCTGCCTCAGCCTCCTGAGTAGCTGGAATTACAGGCTCCTGCCATCATGCCCAGCTAATTTTTGTATTTTTGGTAGAGATGGGGTTTCACCACGTTGGCCAGGCTGGTCTTGAAATCCTGACCTCAGGTGATCCACCTGCCTCAGCCCCGCAATGTGCTGGGATTACAGATGTGAGCCACCACGCCTGGCCAGTTTTACTAATCTTAATCTTTTTTCCTCTTTCCTATATCATTCATTTCCTTCCTCGTCCCCCTCTCTGTCTCACTTCTATTTCCTTCCTTCTTCCTGTATTTCCTCTTTAGCTTTGTTGTGCTTTCCCTCCCAATTTTGGAAAAGAAAGGCTTAGTTCACTTATTTTTTTCTATTCATTCAAGGCCATGATCTCCTAAGGGTAAGTGGGGCTCCAATTCACCATTTTTGATATGTGTATTCTGAATAGTCAGTACTTTAAGTTCTGGTTTCTTGTCTGATCTAATAATTAGACAAGTTTTTGCTTTTTTAACATTTCAAAAGTGACAGACTTTGCAGGAGAAACAGTGCTGACACCACCACCAAGCCTGTGCTCCTCAGTACACCCCTCCAAGCACAAACTTATACTGGAGTCTCTTTGTTTTGCTTCTCAAGAATTGTTCAAAATCATGCCTTAGTTTTGTTTGCTTCATGTCTGAGCCATTCCTTTCCTGAATAGCTTTTTTATGTTCCCTGGAGTTTCCACTCTCCTTTACCTTCTTTTTTTTTTGTCCACAAAAGAAGTGTTTGCTTTCACCCTACCATTCAGAGTATTCCACTTCTCAGTTAGGCTATTCATTAAAAATAAATTCACCTTCTTCTAAAAACATTCTTTTTAGTGTTGTCTAATATGAGTCTCTCTTTTAATTTGGAAATTACTTTTCAGGCTTGCTGTGAATTATCCTTTTCAATTGTACTTTGGATTTATAAGGTATTCTTTCTTAAATTCAAGTTTTCTCTTTCTTAGATGTCTTTTTCATTTTGCTAGAGTATCCTCAAGTCATTTTGTTTCCTCCAAAAGTGTATGTCCTCTGAATCCTTGACTATCTAAAAATTATCACTTTGTCCCAATGCTTGATTAACATTTGGTTGGGTAGGAAATTCTACAATAAAAATATTTTCTCTTTAGAACCAGAAAGTCATCTCATCACTCCGTTCTGACTTCCGGTGTCCTGATAAGGGTTATAGAAATCTGTAACGTATTGCAGCTAACTTAGAAGCTTTTAGGATCTTCTCTTTGTCCTTGGTGTTCTGAAACTGCAACGGGATGTGCTGGGCATAGACTTTTCTCATTAATCCTGCTCAGTATTCAGTGCATCCACTTAATTCCAATATTTGTGTTTTCCTCTGTACTGAGGAATTTTCTTCTGTTATTTCCTCCTCCCTACTTCCTATTTTTGAAATGCTATTAAATAAACATTGGGCCTTCTGAATAACTTTCCACATCTCTGAAGGCTTTTCTCATAATTCTGCCTTTATGTTCCAAGTTATCTGAGACTCATCTGACTTCACCGTCCCCCTGCCCTCATAAGAGCAAAAGCTCCATGAGGAAGAGGTTTTGTTTGTCCTGTTCACTGCAAAATCCCAACACCCAGAACCATGCCCACTGCACACTCAAAAAATACTGAATATTTTCTAGACCTTCAAATTAATATTTGATTTCAGCACTTACTAAATAACATACTAATAAGATTTATCATTACTTATTTCTCTTGTTTTCTAAATTGTTTCTTTCTCTCAGTTGTTCTGTTTTCTCATATAGATCTTTCTCTTTTGTGTTATTTTCCTCATAAGTTTGATAATCCAAGTTTGTAAGTAAAATACTTTTATTCAATACAAGTAGCTGGCATGGTTTCTTCTGCTTGTTTCTTTGATGTGCATTCAATTCTGCAGAAGGTCTGAAGGAAAACAATCAGCCAAGACCATGTCCTCATGCCAAGAACTCAGGGCTCCAACACCGTCCTTCCCTGGTTGTCGGGGTGGTCAGGTGTGCCCTAACCACACACAGGGCTGGGCTGGCCTCACCACAGGCACTGGTAGGAGCCTCATGTCTTCCTGAGGTCACTGTTCCTGCATTTACTGATTGCTGCTGGGGCGGTTTTTACCACACGCTCAGGTTTCTCCTGTGGCACAGTTTTGCCAGTGGAACTGAGGTCATCCGTGTTACCAGCACACCTGCCCTACCTCCAGCACCTGCCTGCATGTTCTGAGTTCCTGCAGGTCCCTGAGCTGTCACTCTGTAGAGGCAGCAGCCCCAGGAGCATGTTCAAGGTCACACCCTTCAAGCAGACAGAATCAGGAAGGATTTCTTTTGTGGGGGAATGGCTAGAAGAGAGGGTGTCCATTTAAACTGCTGGGGAATCTCTGACCATAATGGAATTGAATCTTTCATAAACAAATGGATAACGCTTATATTATCTTCCTCTGCAATTCCACTACTTCTCATCGAAATAAAGGATTACTGTTGAATGATACTTAAACCTTAGAATTACAATATTTTTCACTAAAACTAAATGATTAACAAAAAATATAAGATCCCAATAGTACAAAATATTTTTTATATTTTAAGTTAAATCAAGTCCCATCTTGAAACAAAAATGGAGGAAACAAGGCAAAAAGAAAATAGCCCGAGCTTCCAATAGTAACCATATGCTTTTTCTGGGGCAGAAAGCCCCTACATGGTCGTAAGTGCATACTTCTACGAGTCCCTGCGGCCAGTGCAGTGTGGGGGCTGACATGAGTGAGATACTTATCTTTCCAGCCTGCAAAGAGGGAACTAGGGCAATGAGTTAATCCCAGGCTGCGGTGCAGAAACCAATAAAAGCAAGAACAACTTGGCTGGTAACGAGAATCCCTCTGTTGTTGTAAATTAAGTGTGCTGAATCAGAACTTTTAAAGCAAAAATACAGAGAAACTGTGAATTGGCCTAATAACTGCTACAATTAAAAAACTCAGAAGAGCTGGCATTGATGCTTTTTCTTATTTCTACCCTAAAGGTATTTTCCAATAGGTTCCTCATATAGTAGGGTAATCAAAAATGAATAATATACATAATGATTAATGGATATTTTAGGGTTATTATGGGTTCATGTTATAAAAACTATCAGACATTCATTAGTGGATCAAGGAAAATGTGTACGTACAATCTCGACTGAAAGTGGCCTTTATTCTGCAAATAAGAAGGAGTCAAGACCTGGGCATAAGTTACAGTATAACGAAAACTGTGCACAGCACCCCCAGTGAGGGTGATACAGGCCATGCAACACAGGAGGGAGCCTCTGAGCCCCTCTGGGTCCAAAACCAACCTGCCATTTAAGCTGAGAGCAGAGCACCTTTGAGCCTTTCATTGTGATCGTCTTAAGAAGGGCAGCCCTTGAGCTGACAGAGAAATAAACACAAGCCATTAGAATCCGTACAGAGCAAGATGGCTGGGTTCTCCTGACCCTTCCAGCCCACTCCCCAGGGCTGCTCTCAGGCTTTCTCTGCCAGCTTGGAAGTGCCTTGTCCTGGTTGTCCACTAACCCCAGCCAGGTGCTGAGGGCTTTACACAGAGGACCTCTGGCCACATAACACTTCTTTCTCAAAGGAGACCTCAGGGTTTTAAAACACCAGCTGTGGAAGGAGCCTCAGAGCTGTGGTCCTGAGTGAGGTGGGCTCATGTCCAGAGAGCTGCATGGGCAGGAGATGCTAACTGGATGTGGATGAAGGGGAGCAGCCGGTGGAGTGGGGCTGAGAGGCTCACAGTGATCCTGCCAGCTCCTCCTTTTCCTGAAGCAGCTCCTGGGGGAGCCCCAAGGCACTCCCGTGCACTATCTTCGTCCGTAGGAGGCAAGGCTTGGGGTGGTGAAAGGTGGGATGTGGGTTCAAGCTGTACTTGTCCTATGGACAGTGGAATATGGCTGTGAGCTGCAAGCCCCGTGGTGTCTGCCGGCTGCGGCTGCTTCCACTGTGAAGGGTGACGGCAGGCCCGGCCCACAGGGCTGCGGCGTGGATTCAGGGATGCATGTAAGAATCTGGCTCCTGACTTGAGCACATGCATGCCCGGGAGATGGCCTGAGGACGGCAGTCAGTGAACTATTATTATTTTTAAAAACCTTCAAAAGTGTCATTGATACAATAGGTAACTGTACTGTACCGTTACAGTCATCTGCACAGAGAATTTAAAAACAAGCAAACTGCACTCCGTAGGATCTCGAGTTTAGAAGACACCTGGAGATCACGTGGGTTAATCCTTTCAGCCAGATCCCCTATCACCGTGTCCGTAACAACAGTGTCCATCCAATTCCAACCTGAACACTTCCAGTCAGGGGAGCTCAATTCCTTTCAGGAAACTTTTCTAGACAGTTCCAATCACTAGAAAGTTGTTCTCTCAGTATGCAAAAGGAGAACTGAAAACCCAACAGACATGAGGAACCCCAAATGCAGCCACTGAAAACCCAACAGAGACGACGAGCCCCAAATGGAGTCACTCTCCCAGAAAGGAGAACTAGAGCGAGAGACGGAGCCGTGTGGCGGCCGTGGTGCAGGGAAGTGGGCCAGGCATGAGCTCCTGGGGAGCCTGCTCCGTGGGGAAAACAGTTCACTCCTGAGATGGTGACAGAGAAGTCAGGCATTCTCTTAGAATGCAGTACAGTCAAAAAAGCACATCAGATGAGAGGAGAGACACTGGTCACAGGCCTGTGAGTTCTGCTCAGCAGCATTTTCAGGGACAACAGAGAGGGCAGAGAAGATGCTTCTAGCAGAAGTGACAGGACAGAAGGAAACTTCTCAGAAGTGAAGACTCAACAATCCAGATCAGAGGGTTCAGGGTAGTAAGTAGGAAAGAAACTCAAACAAACTAGCCACACACCTAGGCTTAATCTGTTGAAATTCCTGAATTTTAGGGAAAATAGATAAATGTAACGCTACAGGAGAGAAAACAAGGAGGTACCTTCTAGAAAGGAAAGAAACTCAAACTGGCTCTGTGACAAAGGGTGACCATGGAGGGGTGGCATGGAGGTCTTGACGTGTCCTTGGGGTAGGGCAGAGCCCAGACATCCACAGTCCCCAGTCCACCTGGCACACAGACAAGGGCCAGGTAACATCAAGATCCAGGGCCCCACCCACACAGGACTTTTCTCCAAAAATCAAACAAAAACAACCAACCAAGAAATCACCCTGTCACCCCAATTAAGGATATATTCCAGCAAAGTGAAAACTAAATCTGGATGTGGAGTTAAGGGCAGGGGCACTGGCTACAGAAAACTGGTTAGAAGAGAAACCAGGAGCTCTTACGTCTTCATCTAAACAACTGTTGATCATGAGGCTATGTGACTCATTAAGAAAGGCTTTTTAAAAAAAAAGCACGATAAAATGAGTTTCTAAAACTCAAGATGATGTCATCAGAATCTAGGAAGATGAGGATGGGAAGAGTGTGGAATAAAAATGAGCCCAATATTTCAGCTTTTCCCAAGTTTGGATCTTTACAAATATTAATTCTTGATGCCAACATTTTTTCAAAGTGATTTAAACATATTTGTTTTAAAAAATTGGGGTAACCACTGGTCAGAATAGAAATAAGATTTAGAACTTCCCACCAGTCGGAAGAAAGGGGAAAGACGATTTAATCAGTCCAGCAAAAGTAAAGGGGAGGAAAACAGAAAATAAAATGGAAAGAAAAATTGTCAGATGAAAAGAATGATTCTGTACTTGGAGCCAAGCTTGGTGGTCGTTCTCTTCTACAATGACTCATGGCATGTTCACTCCTCCTAGAAACCAGGGCAAGGAGGAAACTCACATTACTGATACCTCTTTCCCACAACCCCGGTGCCTGCTCTTACCTGGAGAATACGCATACACACACACACACACACACGCACACTCTCATACTCACACTCACGTGCGCGCACACACACATGCACACACACTCATGTGCACACACGCACTCACACGCACACACTCTCACATGCACTCACACACACACACTCACATACACACACACACTGTCCACACTCTCACAGTGATGTTCCTTCTCTCTCACTCCAGACAGGGCCTCATTAAACCAGCTTCCCTTGCTCTTCCTGCCCATAATGTCAAACGGTCTCGGGTGGACAGCAGCTCGGCAGGCACCTGCCTTCTTCCTGCCACACACCTGGGCCTGCTGCCAGCCCCCTTGGGTCCCTGTGCTGTCCTCCCAGAGATACCTAAATGCAAGCTGTTCGCAAGGACCCTACCCCATCATGTAGCCTTGTTTGTTAACGTTTCGTGCCAACATTCAACATGAAAACCAGCAGGATAGGAAGCCTTGTCCACCAACCCCGGAGCAGGCTGTCTGTCAACAAGGTCCCCAGAGCCATCGCATGGGGCATTTGGGCACCCTGCTCCTTCTTCTTGGTTTATCTTAGTGAGCCTTGGACAACAAACTGGGCCAGTTGAGGAGCTCACACTCAGGAGATCAATGGACGTAAATTAGAAGCCGGAATTGTCCTGAAACTTGCAAGTGCTGCATGTGAAACTCATTTGAGAGAAAGTCTGAGAAAGCTCGAGAGACTTCCGCTTCCACAGTGCTAAGCAAGGGTACCAAGTGTGTATACCCACAAAGGCAAAAGTGTCACAGCTTGGCACCAAGAACCTTTCTGAAAGTAAAACTAGTGTTCAGGCTGAAATGAAAATTAAATTCTTCTCACTTTAATCCTGACAGCATTGTCTTTTTAAAAGAAAGCAACGCCCTATCCCTACATTTTCACTTTGATTTGCTCCCAGTTTCAGGTAATCTTTTCTTCGTATTCATTTATGTGCATTTTTTGTTCCTCCCTAAAGACACTACAATTCACTAGGCGCCGTCATACCTCGCTCTCTTTTTAACATGGGAATGACCTTTATAATAAAATGCGAGGTGACAAAGTGTAACAAACACGACGTGAGCTGTGATGCACAGTGCAGATGCACAGCAAGGGGGCCAATGTCCTGGTAGCTCCTCTGTCCAGGTCACTTGTTAAATGTAAGACTTTTCTTTTAATAGAGTTTTGAGAGCTTTGCTTTGGGACCCATTTTTAAAGAGCGTGACCTCCCAAATCTGTTAAGACATCAACATTTGCCTCTCCATATTTTTCTTATTTGGTTCCTTTTGTCTCCAGTAACACCCACAGCATTACTTGCCTTCGACTTCAACTCTGAAGCAGAAGCCTCTGCCCTCCCATCCTGCTCCACCCTGTGGCTCACCTAATTTCCTGCTACGCTGTCCTGCTGATTCACAGGAGTCCTCGTCTAAAGGTGTCTTCTCCAAAGCTACTTGCTTTGCTGATCTGAACTCTCTTCAGGGAAACAACAACAAAAACCCATTTCCAAAATAAAGCATTTACCAAAAATAAGATATTTCAAATAGTTTGCATTTTGAAATAGACTTTGGTGCTAGAGTGACATTGTTTATTGGCTCAGATTTGAGTTAAGGTTCTGCCTCCTGGAGCTTGAGTGGTGTCCTTTTATTTTCATAGGACAGTGACACATTTGTCCAGAAGGATTGCAAGGGGTGCCTGGTCCATCCCTGCCACTGGGCGTATGAAGAACCCGAGACACAGAAGCTTCCAAGGAGGCAGAGCTGACGCAGGGGCAGCCTCATGGCTCCAACCCAGGCTCTCTCTGCTGCTGCTGAATCAGCTCGGCACAGCCCCCTGCAGCGGGGACCAGGGGAGGGGTTTGGTAATGTGCTTTAGGCTATCAAGATTAGAGATAATGGAGGCCGGGCACGGTGGCTCACGCCTGTAATCCTAGCACTTTGAGAGGCTGAGGTGGACAGATCACCTGAGGTCAGGAATTCAAGACCAGCCTGGTCAACATGGTGAAACCCCGTCTCTACTAAAAATACAAAAATTAGCTGGGTGTGGTGGCATACGCCTGTAATCCCAGCTACTTGGGAGGCTGAGGCAGGACAATTGCTTGAACCTGGGAAGTGGAGGCTGCAGTGAGCCAAGATCACGCCACTGCACTCCAGCCTGGGCAATAGAGCAAGACTCTGTCTCAAAAAAAAACAAACAAAAAACCAGAGAAGATACTGAGGAGGAAAGGATAAACAGCAGCATCAGTAACTTTGAAGTCTCTATCTTGCAGACACTATCTTTCAAGGTCTTTTAACAGATATAGATGCTTTTCACATAAGTGAGATATGATAAAAATACACTGACTTTTATAAATGAGCTCTACTTTCAATATCTTAGAAAATTTCTTTAGCAAAATGATTCTGTCTTTGCAGATTTTAGTTACGGATGAGATATTGCTTAGACAGCACTATTCAACAAGGCCCTAATTAACAACTATTTTTGAGTATCACCTATGTGTCCCATATTCCACATGCAATGTTTTAAGTATCTATGCATATAAAAGATGAGTGACAGCTAAAATTAAAGCACTCTTTGCTCAAGTACAGAAAATAGAGAGCAAAGAGGGAAATTTTCTGAATCATGAGAAATTCACACACCAATACACAACAAAATACTTCCAAAGACATTGATGCTACAATTTCAACCTACCTACCATCAAGTTTTATCTGTCTATTTTGTTTTTCTTAAAACACAACGGTTAAGTTACGGAGCTGTAAAATTTAATTAAAGACAACTGTTTTTCCCCATCCCTGCCTCCTTCATGTGCTCTGACAGGCATGCTTTCAAATAAAATTCCACACTGCTTTTTCTCAAATTAAAGGCGTGCTAGTTGCCAGGCACTAGAAAACAAGGCAGCACAAACACAAGCACACACACCCCCCAAAATAAACGTGTTTCAGGTTAGGATTATGGTTTTAGTTTTGAGCTTTTAAAAAAGTAGTAAAATTATATGTTTAAAAAGATAAAAATACCTTAACTGTGTCCTTTTAAATAAAGGTGAGCTTAGAAGTTAGGACCTTTGAATTCAAAAGCTCCTGTTCACTTTACTGTTAGCCACTGAAATTCTAAAAAAAGAAAAAAGAAAACCAGCAATGAAGGGAATCGAGGGTAGGTGCAGACACCAGAGAGACAGCCTCTGCCTGCCATTGGCACCCCTGGTTCCACCTGTCACCATCTCTCGGAGCCAACAGGGCCTCTCCAGGGAGCCCAGGGCAGGCTCTAGGCAGCTCATCACTGTGGACACCCTGGTGGCTCTAAGACAGCGTAAACGTCCCGGAGACCTGGCTCAGGGTTAGTCTGGGAAAGCCAATGCTGACATAATTTTCAGTGTCTGTTGAGTCTCTGCTGCTGAGACAGGAATGAATACAGTGCCTGAGTGAGAGGAAAACAGACAGGTGCCCAGCCCAGTCATAATTTCATTCTTTTCATTTCTCATTTCTTTCTTTCTTTTTTTTTTTTTTAAAGACAGGGTCTCACTCTGTTGTCCAGGCTGGAGTGCAGTGGTACAATCTTGGCTCACTGCAACCTTGACCTCCTGGGCTCAGATGATCCTCCCACCTCAGCCTCCCAAGTAGCTGGGACCACAGGCGTGCCCCACCTCATCTGGCTGATTTTTTTGTATTTTTTGTAGAGATGGGGTTTTGCCATTTTTCTCAGGCTGGTCTTGAACTTCTGGGCTCAAGCAATCCACTAGCCTTGGCCTCCCAAAGTGTTGGGATGACAGGTGTGAACCCATCAATTCTTCTATGAATGGCTAGGTTTGTGATCTGTAAAGGAGATTAATCTTACAGAGAGACTCACTTAAAAGGCCCTAGAGACAAGGCCCGGAGAGACTCAGAAACATCACCTTGGGTCTCTTTAGAAGGACTCTGATGTTCTTTTGATAGCCACAGAGCAGCTCAGGTGGTGTTTTTTTCATTCATGAGGATGAAAACATTGCAAAATCAAGACAGAGATCAAATCAGCACACTCTAGAGATACTTGCCACTGAGCAAAGGCTTGTTGAGGGTGTAGAGAGGTGGCAGGTCCTCTATGTTGGAGATCCGCTGGTACATGGCCCTGGAAAGGTGGTCCCCGTGGTAAAGGCTGCCCAGGATGATGCTCGAGAAGTAAATGGGCTCCACGAAAATGCTGAGCAGGGATCCCTGGATGCCCACCACGTTCCAGCTGGAGGGAGAAGAAAGCACAGTCTTCAGGCAGCTCGGACTCAGTGCCGACGCGGCCCAGCCCAAGCCTGCGTGGTTACAGGGATGCACTGGCAATTCCGCAGGATCCCAACCAACTGACAAAGGAGTGCAACAAAAAGTAACAGACTGATTTAGCAGCTTACGATCACAAAGACAAAAATCTACTTAAAAGTCATTTTACACTGTGATTGTTTTTACCATTACATTTTCCCACAATCAGTGAGCCACATATGTTTCTTGTGAGAAATCTGTGGGAAATATCAGAAAGGAAATTACATATTTATTTTATTATAGCAGGTCTCCTTATCTGAGGTTTCACTTTCAGAGGTTTCAGTTACTCACTGTCAACCGTGATCTGAAGATATTAAATGAAAAATTCCAGAAATAAACACTTCCAGACTTTCAACTGTATGCCGTTCTGAGGAGTGTGGTGCAATCTTGTGCTGTCCAGCCCGGGATGTGAACCATCCACGTTGCGGATGCCGCTGGCCCATTAGCAGTCGCCTTGGTGATAAGATTGATGGCCACAGCATCACCGTGCTTGTGTTCAAGTCACTCTTATTTTATTATTAGTGACTGTTAATCTCTTACTGTGTCTAATCATAAATTAAACTTTATATAGGAAGGTACTTACAGGAAAAATACCAGCACGTACAGGGTTCAGTACTATCTACAGTTTCAGGAGTCTACTGGGGGTCTTGAGACACATCTACGGAGAAGCGGGGACCACTATACTTCTTAAAAAAGGACAGCTCTTCAAGAGGTCCTTCAAAACATTAAACTGCTTATTTCCTGTTCTCTGCAAGTGACAATGGCACTGAATGCACAGGCAGGTAGGGTGTGGGGATTTACAGCGACTGCATGTGTGCAGCTGACATGCAGGACACCAATGACGCATGCCAATGGCAACTTAGGTATTCATTATCAGCTCCAACACACACATGCCTTCACAATATGCCTGTTCTCTCTTTCTGAGCCCCACAAACAGCAGAGATGCTCTGCTCAGCCTGGGAGTTGCTGTGTCTGGAGCACCCTTTGATGGGCGCTACATACACAGGGTGTGAGGTACTGGGGGGAGACACAGCCCAGGAGCTAAACAATAATGCAATAAAAAGACAAATGAAGAACCATAAATTGAGGTAAAATCAATTTGGGAGAAAGGGCGGGGTTCTGTGAAAAAGAAAAAGGGGTGTATGTACTTGAAGGAATGCTCCTGGGGTGACCCTGAAGCTTAGCCCCAAAGGAGGGGGCTGTGAGGCTGAGGGAGGAACGCATGTCCCAGCCTGGGGGGGGCAGGGGACACAGGACAGCAGCAAGGGCAGCCAGGGCAGAGGGGCAGGGCAGGGGCCCCTGAGCAGCCAGGAGCTTGATGAGGGAGGGGGCGGTATTGAGATGGCAGAGAGAGGCCTCTGGAGTGGCCCAATCTAATTTCATGGAGTGTCTCAGGGGAGGGGCTGGCGCATGCGCATTTTCCGAAGTGGCGTCAGCAGTGTGGCACGCGCTGCAGGGGAACACACTCAGCACAGTGTGGCACGCGCTGCAGGGGAAGACGCTCAGCACAGTGTGGCACCCGTTGCAGGGTTAGACGCTCAGCACAGTGTGGCACAGGCTGCAGGGGAAGACGCTCAGCACAGTGTGGCACGCGCTGCAGGGGAAGACGCTCAGCACAGTGTGGCACAGGCTGCAGGGGAAGACGCTCAGCACAGTGTGGCACAGGCTGCAGGGGAAGACGCTCAGCACAGTGTGGCACAGGCTGCAGGGGAAGACGCTCAGCACAGTGTGGCACGCGCTGCAGGGGAAGACGCTCAGCACAGTGTGGCACGCGCTGCAGGGTTAGACGCTCAGCACAGTGTGGCACAGGCTGCAGGGGAAGACGCTCAGCACACGCTTCAGGGTTAGACGCTCAGCACAGTGTGGCACGCGCTGCAGGGGAAGACGCTCAGCACACGCTGCAGGGGAAGACGCTCAGCACAGTGTGGCACAGGCTGCAGGGGAAGACGCTCAGCACACGCTGCAGGGGAAGACGCTCAGCACGGTGTGGCACAGGCTGCAGGGGAAGACGCTCAGCACACGCTGCAGGGGAAGACGCTCAGCACGGTGTGGCACAGGCTGCAGGGGAAGACGCTCAGCACACGCTGCAGGGGAAGACGCTCAGCACGGTGTGGCACAGGCTGCAGGGGAAGACGCTCAGCACACGCTGCAGGGGAAGACGCTCAGCACGGTGTGGCACGCGCTGCAGGGGAAGACGCTCAGCACAGTGTGGCACAGGCTGCAGGGGAAGACGCTCAGCACACGCTGCAGGGGAAGACGCTCAGCACAGTGTGGCACAGGCTGCAGGGGAAGACGCTCAGCACAGTGTGGCACAGGCTGCAGGGGAAGACGCTCAGCACACGCTGCAGGGGAAGACGCTCAGCACACGCTGCAGGGGAAGACGCTCAGCACAGTGTGGCACGCGCTGCAGGGGAAGACGCTCAGCAGTACAGGTCAGAAATGAGGGTCGACTGGGCAGTGTGGGGACAGCGAGGCCAGGGCAGATGAGAAACATTCGGGCTTAGATCTGCGGATGTGGCAGGACTTGAGACTGGAGGAGGCTGACGCCCAGACTGGAACCAGCCTCCATATATCCCCCCTCCGTCACTCACTCCACGGCACAGCCTCTGCCTGACAATGCCCACAGTTGTATTTGGAGGCCTGAAGTCTCAGGGCCACTCCATGCCCCCTCAAGAGCCTAGTGGGGCAGAGCTGGCAAGTGGGGTAGGCAGCACATGACAAACAGCCGCCAACCTCACCTGTTTACGCCTCATTCTGGATATGCTCCAGCACTGACCTCCAGCTGCTCAGTCCCCACTCTGGGGTCACCCTCACCCTGCTCATCCCTGTCACAGCAGTCATCAGCAGATCACCTGGGATCCACTTTTGGAAGAGATATAGGACCTGACTTCTGGCCACTGCCACTGCTAGGCCATGGGTCAAGTCACGCCCCCCTGCCTGTGTCATGGCGCCCTCTCCTAAGGGGAACCCTGTGCCTGCCCCAAGCCCTCTCCTCTTGACCCCTGTGAACACGTGGGCCAGCACAGGCCATTCCCTGGCACAAAACAGTCCAGTGGCTCCCAAGAAAATGCCAGCAGTCCTCCGGCCAGATCCCCCAGCCCTGTCACCTCTCACCCTGCACCTGTCCCCAAGCTTCTGGCCACCCTCAGGGACCTCCTTGCTGCTTGCCCAAAGCTTCTGTCCACAGGTCCACCAGCTGGAACACCAATCCCAGAGGCAGCCACGGCTGCCCCCACTTTAGGTCCCTGTACAAAAGCCGTTCTGAGGGAGGCCTCCCTTCCCAGCCACTCAAGCCTTTTGCTTACCTGCTGCCTGAGGCCTCCCTTCCCTGCCGCCCAAGCCCTCCAACCCCATTCTGACTTCCACATAATTTACAGATCCATGTTGGACTCTCTGCTCCCATCCTACCCCAGTGCAGGAAGAGGTTTCTGTCTGCTTTCTTTACTGACCTATCCCAGCACTTACAATATGTACCTGGCACATACAGAAGATCAATAAATATGTGTCGAATGGACAAATCCTCCAATTCCTATGACACATTCCTTCCACCTTCCAAAATGGAAATGAAAATGAAGGTTTCCCCAGCTTACAGAAAAAGCATGAAATGATTCAATACCTCTAAGAAACACAGGCCCCTTTCTTCTACAGATTAGAAGCCTCTATGGACTCAGAGCATCTTTAAGCTGAATTAGGTCTTCTGGGCAAACTTTAAAGCAGTGATCCTGCAGAAACCTTCATTTGTTAGGAGTCATTAATTCTGAACGTATGCTTTGTAAGAGAATTCCAAGAGTGTCTACGGCTCTGCAGAGGCCCTGGGTGGGAAATGGTGTGGCACCAGCTTCCACTAATGCACCTCACAAAGTACAGCTGGGACAAACTTCATCAGGATGAAATCGCCTAGCGCCAGTGAGAGGGTGTCAGACACAGTCAGCGTCCATGCAAATAAAACAAGTAAAGCTCTGCCAAGACTGCAGGCAGGACATCTCCTAGAGATACCCACTACATGTCCACAGCCACCTGTCCTGCGGACCCCATGGGAGGTGCCCACTCACAGCGTGCCATGAAGTGTGTTTGGCTGACACCCAAGGAACCTACAGGTGTCCCCACTCTCACAGCATGGCCTCGGGCTCAGTGCACCCGGGTCTAGGCATCTGTGCCTGGCCTTCTTCGTCTTTCATTTTCCTTGTGCCATTTCTTTAGGAACAGAGTCCAGACTGCTATCATCTGATCTGTCCCCTGATTCAGTAAAGGTCCCGGCCTGAGAGACTGAGCTGCAGACAGACGTCGGCCAGACCACACAGGGCAGGAGAACTACTCTGACCCAATCCACAGCCTCCACAGCACTCAGCCCAGTCAGCCAGGCTTTCAGGAAGGACTACAGCTTCCTAATGGTTGCCTCACGCCCACTCCTTCCTGCTTCCAACCCAGGACCAGCCAGAGATGCCCCTGGGTTCTTCAAGCAGCTGCACGGGAGGCCACCTTCTGCAGAGCCCATCTTGGCTTCCCCTACCTCCATCACAACATACCCAAAGCCTCCCCCTTTCCCTGCAATAAAGCCATCCCTCTTCCTGTGCCTGCCTTTGAGTCTGCCCAACACAGTGGTCTGGCCCCCTTGCCATAGCCGACTCTGAATAGACAGGCTGCTGGTCCTCCTCTGGATGGTCTTGTTTGTTCCCACAGCTCTGTGCAGCTGAGGGCACAGGCCGAGGTCATCTGAACCAAGACTCTCGTTCCTTCCCACGGCTCCCGCGCCAACATAATCACCGTGGGGTGGCCAACCCCATGGGAGCCTCTCACCCCATGGTCTTGTGGACAACTCTCTGGGGCTGCATTCACTGCCAAACTGCCTGCCAGTGGGATGGACACCCTGGTGACCTCCAATGGCAGTGCCGTGGCTCCCACCCCACCCCCAGCCTACCATGGCCCTGGGCCCTCTGCCTGCCACTGTGCCCTGTGTAAGGGGAACAGTTCAGCCTCACCCAGCCCCATCCACCTGGCCCTCCAAGGTGGCTGCTCCCCACTCTCTACTCTCCCAGAGCAAGGACACAGCTGCAGCCAACTGGCATCATTTTGGCCACCAGGGCTCTTTCTGGGCAACTTTTCTGGCCATTTGCTATTTTTTGGCCCACCCATGCTAGGTTCTATCAGCTTGTGTTTGTTTCTTCCTTGAGGTAAAGTCTAATTACTATATAATAAAAGGCTTGGATCTGAAGGGTTCAGGTCCATGAGCCCCGACTCCTGCATTTATGTGTGTGACATCCCCACGCCCCAGCAAGGATCCTCCAAATGGATGGCTTTGTGCTATGCAGGTGCTGGAGTCAGCCTGTAACCAAGTCGAATCCTTTGTTGGTCACATGAGACATCAGAAATCTCTTCCCAATATGTGGCTTTTCTTTTCCAAATATGTGGGTTATAGTAAATACTTCCTGAAATTTTAATTTAGTCAAATTTATTCACTTTTCTTTATAATTTGGGTTTTCTGTGCCTTACTGAAGAACCCTGCAACTGCCAGGCACTGCTCTGCATACTCAGGTCCTTAACTGTCCTGGCATGTGCTTTGTGGATAGTGTATGGCGGGCTGCTTCTCTGCACAGACAGCCTGTTTCTCCAGGACTGGTCGTTGGCTACTTTGTCCATGTCTTCTGCGAGCACCACGTCTAGCACAGACTGCTGGCTGCAGCTCTGCCTTTCTTCCCTTCCTCCTGCATGACAGAGCCCCAGTCCTCTTCCAGGTGGCTGAGTGTGTAAGCCCGGCCACCCCAGCTGCCCCATAGCGAGTGGAGCCCTGTGCCTGAGCTCTGGATGATGAGCTGAGCTGGCTGAAGTGTCCCTGTGCCTGGAATTCAGACTGGGTGCTCAGGGATTTCGTCAGCTCTAGGGATTATGAAGACCCTGAACTCAGAAGAGACCTCTTAGATGGTGCGGGACAAAGAGGGATCAGGCTCCAGACCATGGAGCCACCAGAGCATCTCTGGGCCACCTATTTTTGGACTTAATTTTCTGTGAGAGAGACAAGCCTCCATCTAGTTTACATTTTCTTTTAAACACGGGCAGGCCTGATCACCAGTGCTGCCCCACGGGTCTGCAGGTCTTTTCAGATTGTATGTTGTGCCACTGTTCTGCTGAAAATTACCACTCACTTTTGATTACTATGGTTTTATATTGTTAGTTTTCTATTTCCATGTTGGGATTCAATTTTTAAGTACTATGAAAAAATAAGATTTTTATTAAAATCACATTGAAATGATAGATTTAAGAGGAATTAATGAAGCTTTAAAAAATATAAAATAGAATTTGGCTTGCTAAATTTTTAAAGATAATGTAAGTGTATAAATGTGTATTTCCATGACATGTTGTCGTTTTGTTTTCCTTTACTGTCCTTGTCTGGTGTGGAGATAAAGGTTGTAGTAACCTTTGAGTTATGAGCCACACAATGAGCTGCAGAGTTCTTCCCTACTTTTCTATCCTTGGAAAATATTACATAAAATGGGGATCATCATCCCACAAACGATGTCTAGAACTCACTCAATGTTGTCTGGGCCAACCACTTCCCCTCTCTCCACAGACCTTCCTTCCTTCTATTTTCTTAATTTCTTCTCTCTGTGTGTGTGTGTGTGTGTGTGTGTGTGAGATTTAATTTAATAGGCAGAGTTCTATTCCAATTTTCTGCATATGCTTAAGTCACTTTTAGCAATGTACGCTTTTCTAGAAAATGTTCTATTTTGTCTCAGTTTTAAAACCTATCAGTGCTGAAGTGTCTAGGACTCTCCACTGTAGCAATCTCTGCTGGACCCTGAAGGATATCCGTGTTTTCATTCCAGATACGTTTTGGTAGTGCCTTCTGCCTTCCTGATCAGCCTCACCGGTTCTGCTGACTTTAATCAACCTTTGGGTTACTGCTCACTGCTACATCTTTGTTGCTTACAAAACTAATTTCTGCTCTTAACTTTACTGTTTGCGTCCTTCTAACTTATTTGAATTTTTCTGATTCATATAGTTGTGGTGCTTTCTGTCATTTACTTATATAAGCATTTTCTCATGTGATTTCTTCTCCTGGAGTTACTGCGGTACAACTGACATACAATAAACTGCACACACTTAAAGGGACACTGTGGTAAGTTTTGACATTTGTATGTACCCATGAGACCTCACTCCCCAAACCTCCTGTCTCCTTACATCTCGTTCTGTCCCCACTAGGCAATAACTGACCTGCTTTCTGCCACTGCAGCTTAGTCTGCATTCTCCCAAGATGTATACAAATGGGACTGTATGGTAATTCCTCTTTTTCATCTGGCTTCTTTCACTCTGTGTAATTATTTTGAGATTTCTCTATGCTGTAGTGTATATCACTGTTCTTTTTTTCACCCAGTAGTACTCCACTGTATGGATACGCCACCATCTGTTCTATCTATTTAGCGGTTGATGGCCGTGTGGATTGCTTCCAGTTTTTGACTATTTTGTCTATTACAAAGAAAGTCCTACAAACATTCATTTACAACTCTGTGTGGACATACGCTTTCATTTCTCTTTGGTAAACCACTAGGAGTGAAATGGCTAGGCTGCATGGCAGGCATATCTGTAACTTTTTTTTTTTTTTTTTTTTTTGAGACAGAGTCTCGCTCTGTTGCCCAGGCTGGAGTGCAGTGGCGTGATCTCAGCTCACCACAACCTCTGCCTCCCAGGTTTAAGCGATACTCCTGCCTCAGCCTCCTGAGTAGCTGGGACTACAGGTGTGTGCCACCATGCCCGGCTAATTTTTGTATTTTTAGTAGAGACAGGGTTTCACCATACTGGCCAGGCTGGTTTCGAACTCCTGACCTTGTGATCCACTTGCCTCAGCCTCCCAAAGAGTTGGGATTACAGGTGTGAGCCGCCACGCCTGGCCATATCTGTAACTTTTTAAGGAACTGTCAAACTGTCTTTGTTTTGTTTTGAGTCTTATTCTGATGCCCAAGCTGGAGTGCAATGGCGCAATCTCAGCTCACTGCAACCTCCTCCTCCTGGGTTTGAGTGATTCTTCTGCCTCAGCCTCCCGAGTAGATGGGATTCCATGCCTGGCTAATACTTGTATTTTTAGTAGAGATGGGGTTTCGCCATGTTGCCCAGGCTGGTTTCGAACTCCTGACCTCAAGCGATCCATCTGCCTTGGCCCAAAGTGCTGGAATTAAAAGCATGAGCCACCGTGCCTGGCTGTGTCAAACTGTCTTTAAAAGTGATTGTTCTATTTACATACCTAGCCACAGTGGATGACAGTACCAGTTCCTCCATATCACTGTCAACATTTGGTTTGGCCAGTCTTTTTAATTTCAGCCACTCCAAGAGATGTGTTGTGGCATCTCCTTTGCATTTCATCAGTGACTAATGGTGTTGACCAGCTTTTCACGTGCTTATTTCACATCTGTGTATCTTTTTTTGGTGAAGTGTCCATTCAAAGATTTTGCCCATTTTAAAAACTATTTTTCCCCTTGTTGCGTTTTGAGAGTACCAGTGGATTGTGGATACCAATCGTTTATTAGATATATGATTTGCAAACATTTTCTCCCTGTTTGTCAGTTTATTTCTCACTGTTTAAACAGTGCCTTTTGAAAGAAGTAATTTTTAAACTTTGACAGTTTTTTTCCTTTTATGGAAAGTCTTTTTTAGTGTAGCTAAAAACTTGCCTAACTCAATGTCACAAACATTATCTCCTGTTTCCAGAATTTTTATGCATTTAGGTCTATGGCCCATTACAAATTCATTTTGTATATGGTGCAAAATATAAGTGAAGTCCATTTGTTTGGTTGCTTGATTTTTTTTGCCTTTTTTTTTTTCTGCACAGGAATATCCACTTATTTCAGCATCACTGTTGAAAAGACTATTCTTTCTCCACTGAATTGCCTTTGTGCCTTGGTCAAAAATTAACTGTGACCAGCAATGAACAGCAGAATTGGAAATTAAAAACACAACATCATTTACACTAACACCCCCAAAACTGAAATATTTAGGTATAAATTTGACAAAGTATGTACAAGATCTGTATAAGTAAAACTATAAAATTCCAAAGAAAGAAATCAAAGAACTAAATAAATGGATATTCCATATTTATGGCTAGGAAGACTCAGCGTTGGTTCTGTCCAACTTGACATAGAGATTCAACACAATCCCAATCAATATTTCAACAAGTTATTTTGTAGACATTGATGAACTGTTCCTAAGGCTGATATAAAAAGGGAAATCCAGAAGAGCAAACACAATATTGAAGGAATATAATGAAGCTGTAATATTAACATTACCTGACTTAAAGACTTACTATACTAGAGTAATCAGCACAGCATGGTATTGGTGAAAGAATATACAAATAGATCAATGGGACGGAATAAAAAGTCTAGAAATAGACCTACATAAATACAGTCAACTGATCTTTGACAAAAGAGCAATGACAATGAAATGGACAAAAGGTAGTATTTTCTACAAACAGTGCTAGAACCAATGGACATAAACATGCAGAAAAAAAAAAAAAAGAATCTAGGCATAGGTTTTACACCCTTCACAAAAATTAACTCAAAGTAGGTCACAACCTAAACGTAAAATGCAAAACTATAAAATTCCTAGAAGATAACACAGAAGAAAATCTAGATGATCTTGGGTTTGGTGATGACTTTTCAGATATAACATCAAAGGCACAATCTATGAAAGAAATAACTGATTTGCTGGACTTTATTAAAATTAAAAAGTTCTACTCTGTGAAAGACAAGGGAGTGAAAAGACAAGCCACAGACTAGGAGAAAATATTTGCAAAAGACATATCTGATAAATCTATGAAGAACTCTTCCAAATATACAAAAAACTCTCTAAACTCAACAAGAAGAAAATGAACAACCTGATTAAAAAATGGCCAAAAAAACTTAACAGACACGTCATTCAAGAAGATATACAGATGGCAAATAAGCACATGAAAAGATGCTCCACATCATATGCCATGAGGAATCTGCAAATTAAAACGAGATACTACTACATGTGTATTAGAACGGCCCAAAACCAGAACCGCTGACAACACTGAATACTGGTGACAATGTGGGACAACATTCATTGCTGGTGGGAATGCAAAACAGTGCGGCCACTTTGAAGGACAGTTTGGCAGTTTCTGACAAAACTCAACATACCCTCACCATACTACCCAGCATTCGTGCTCCTTGGTACTTACCCAAAGGACTTGAAAACTCATGTCCACAAAAAAACCTGCACACAGATATTCATAGCTGCTTTATTTGTAATTGCCAAAGCGTGGAAGCAATGAACCTTCAGCAAGTGAATGAATAAACTCTGGTACATCCAAACTATTATTTAGCACTAAAAAGAAATGAACAATCAAGCCATGAAAAGGCATCAAAGAATCTTGAATGTAAATTACTATGTGTAAAAAGCCAATCTGAAAAGGCTACATACTGTATGATTCCAACTAGATCACATTCTGGAAAAGGCAAAACTACAAAGACATTAAGAAGATTAGCTGTTGCCAGAGGTTAGGAGGTGAGAGGGGTGAACAGGCAGAGTACAGAGGATTTTTAGGGCAGTGAAACTACTCTGATCTCACACTGTGATGGTGGATACAGGTCATTATACATTTGTCCAAAGCCAGACAATGTGCAGCATCAAGAGTGAGCCCCATTGTAAACTGTGGGCTTTGGGTGATGATGATGTGTCCATGTAGCTTCTTCGATTGTAATGAATATAGCACTAGAGTGGGAGATGCTGATGATGGGGAGGCTGTGCATACGTGAGGGCACTGGGTATATGGGAAATTCTGTATCTACCACTCAATTTTCCTATAAACCTAAAACCACTCTAAATAATAAGGAATCAGTTGTTTGTGTACTTATCTTTATGCCAAAATCATACTTTCTTAATTACTATCTTGAAATCAGGTAGTATTAGCCTTTTACTTTGTTCTTCCTTTTGAAAGTTGTTTTAGCTATTCTATGTCCTTTGCATTTCCATATGGATTTTGGAATCAGTTTGTCAATTTCTCTAAAAAATCCTGTTGAGATTTTGATTAGGATTGCATTGAGTCTATAGATCAATCTGGTGAAAACTGGTATCTTGACAATACTGAGTTTTCCAACCAGTGACCATGATGTATCTCTCCATTTATTTAGTTCTTTAATTTCTCTAGGCAATGTGTTAACAGTTTTCAATATACAGCTTTCAGTGTATTGCTTTACACATTTCAAGTTCAACTGCTTGTTGCAGGTGTAAAAAATATAACTGATTTTGTATTTTGCATTTTGGATCTTATATTCTGCCACAATGCTAAAATCATTCATTCATTCTCATAGTTTTGTATAATATCAATCTCATTTCCTACATAGACAAGTATGTCTGCAAATAAAGACAGTTTTACTTTTTCCTCTTCAATATGGATACCACTGATTTCTTAGGACCTTATAGCACTGGCTAGAACTTCCAATACAATGTTGAACAGAAGTGGGGAGAGCAGACAATCTTGTTTTGTTCCTGATCTTAGGCAAACACATTCAGTCCTTCCCTGTTAAGAATGACATTACCTGTAGATTTTTCATAGATTTCCTTTATAGGTTGAGAAGGTTTCCTTCTATTTCTATTTTGCTATGAGTTTTTATGAGGAACACATGTTGGATTTTGCAAAATGCCTTTTCTGTGTCTTTTTTAGTTTGTTAATATGGTGATTTTTATTGATTTTTCAAATGTTTCATTTATCTTGGAATTCCTGGGATAGCCCCTACTTGGTCATGATGCTGTATTTGGTTTGCTAAAGTTTTGCTAGAACTTTTGGATCTATGTTCATGACACATTTTAACATGTAGTTTTATTTTCTTGTGGTGTCTTCATCTGGTTTTGGAACCAGGGAAATGCTGGCCTCACAGAGTGAGTTGGGAAGTATTTCTTTCACTTCAATTTTGGAACATTTTGTGCAAAATGGGTATTTCTTCCTTAAATGTTTGGAATTCAATAGCGAAGCCATCTGAGCTTGGGGTTTTTCTTTTGTTGTCATTTTTGGTGGGAAAGGCTTTAAATTACAAATTCATTTTCTCTAATACATATAGATAGCCCAAGTTATCTACTTCTTCTTAAGTGAGCTTTGGTAGTATGTGTCTTTCAGGAAATATGTCCATTTCATCTAAATTGTCAATTGGCATAGCCTTGTTTATAATTTCTCTTCACAATCCTTTTAGTATCTGTATCATCTGTGGTAATTTCACCTCTCCCATTCCGATATTGGTAATTTTGTCTTCTCTCTTCCATTTTCCAGGTGAACTCTTTTCTTACACATTTGGTGCTTCACTGTTCCTTGCCCTCTCTCTGTCTTCAAGTGGCATCTCATCTTCCAGGGCCTCTCTACACGGAGGGGCAGCTTCTTATAGCCCGGTGGTCTCAAGGTAGTCACAACTCTCACATGGTGGCTGCCACCAAGAGGCAAGAAATGGAAGTTGCCAGGCCAATTAAGGCTATGCCAGAACTAGCACTGCATTACTTCCACCACATTCTCTTATTCAAAGCAGCCACATGACAGGCTCAGATTCAGGGGGATGGGACAGAGACATCACCTCTTAATGGTACAGTGGCAAGGTCACATTGTTGGAGAGGATTTTAGATGAGAGGCATTGGGGTGGGGCTATCTTTGTAAAATACATCATAATTTTCAAATGTCCACCTTATTTGGTTACTCCTTCCCATACCTTCTCTTTGAAACCATAACCACAGAAATTATTGTAGCTCTACTATAGTAAAATTCTAGCATTCTTCTTTCTGACTGCATTAGCTGACTCCTTTTTAGCTCTCATTCTCTTACTACCACTACTCTATTCTCTAATTATAGATCCACCTTCTCTGCCTGAATGCCACAATCAACTGGCTTATTTCAAAGAAGCCTCAAACCTTCAAATTCTAGATAAATTTCTAGAATAATATGAAGGCTAAAAATTTGTTCTAGAAGAAACAAAAATTTAAGAAACTAGTAACCAGAAAAGGACCTGAAATTACAACTACAATATCTAGACTGGTCTCCTGCCAAAATGATGAGGATGACCATGAAGATAACCACACACACACACAAAAATATATATATATATATATATATATATATTTGAGGACTGGATGTTTTCACTCTTGGGTTCTATACACTGCTGTCTCACAGAAGAGACTTCAGAAAGTAGAACAAGAAGACAAACACACTTTATGAGGCTATATAACCTGGATTCCAAAATCAGATAAGAACAATTAAAAAGTTTAGAAAAAGTATAGGCCTATTTAACTTATAAACAAAAATCCTAAGTAAAATATTAGTCATCCAAATCAAACAGTATGTTAAAACAATGAGTGACTATAATAAAGTAAGGTTTATGTCAAAAATGCAAAAAGGTGGTCAACATCAGGAAATCTATTAATTATTTACCATTATTAAAAATAGACACACATAAAACATTTGATAAAGTAACACCAATATATGATAATAAAAAGGCTCTAAGACAATAGGAATAGAAGAGAATTTTCCTAGCATGATGAAGGCTACCTACTAAAACCCTGTAGGAAAAACTGTACATCATGGAGAAACTTCACTCACAATCTCTCTGAGATTCAGGAAGAAAACATGGACAGTGCTGTAACATATCATCCAAGGTCCTGGACAGCAGGAATAAAGAAAAATAACACTGGTATAACAAAAGAAGATATAGAACAGTCAATATCTACAGACTGTGACTTGGTACATTCAAGAACAACCAGGAAAGTATAAATAGAATAAGAAGTGAGTTAAGTTGCTGGCCATAAGGTTAACATTAAAAAATCAATGGTGTTTGGACTACGACTTCAACAAGATGGCAGTCTAGGAAGCTACAGGCCCTCTTTCCCCCATAGAGACCCTGAGTTAACAACAATATACAGACCAGAATGGCTCTGTGAGAACTCTGGAGACCAACTGAGAAGCTACAGTATCCAGGCCATTGTAAAACTAGGAAGAGATTCCAATGAAAGGGATAGGAAATTTCACGATGTTTGGCATGCCTGTTTGCGCCCCTTTCCCTAAATAGCAAGGTGCCCCCTAAGTGGGAGGAAGCCTCCATACTGGGGCTCTTCTCTTGGGATGGAAACAAAAGAGTGGATCATTAGTCTGATGTTCTGGCTGTCTGGAGTCTGCCCAAAGGGCTGGTTTCTGTCTTGCCTGAGTCTCATCAGACTCGGTGATGAGACTGGTGCCAGAGTTTGGGAGCCACTAAAAACAGAGGCAAGCAGCACATTAGAGCTACAGTTTTCCAGGAAGACACCAGGAGAAGCAGGAAATCAGAAAAAGCGTAAGAGGTCCTAGATTTTTTAGCCAGCTTGTTAGTGAAGAACTTTCTCTCTACACAGCCAGTACACAAAGACTGGGAGAGGTGGTTCTTTTTTCAAATGCCCAAATATTAGCAAAGCACACAAATAAACAAGGCATACAAGAAACAGGAAAACATGGCCCAACCAAAGGACCAAAAGTAAATTTCCAGAAACTGACCCTAAAGAAATGCACATCTATCAGCTGTCTAAAAAAGAATTTAAAATATCTGTCATAAAGATGCCTAATGAGCTAGAAGAGAACATAGACAACTAAACAAAATAAGAAAAACTTAGCAAGAACAAAATGAGCATATCAACAAAGAGATATTAGTATAAAATGAGCCAAACATTCTGGAGCTGAAAAATACAATAACTGAACTGAAAATATCATTAAAGGCATGCAACAGAAGACTTGATGAGGTAGAAAAAAGAAGACAGGTCACTGTCTTTTTTTGAAATCACTGAGTCAGAGGAGCAAAAAGGAAAAAGAATGAAGAAAAGTGAAGCGAGACTAAGGGACTTACAGAACACTATCAAGCAGACTGATACAAGTATTCTAGGAATACTAGAAGGAGAAGAGGGAGAGAAAGGGGCTAAGAGCTTATTTGAAGAAATAATTGCTAACAATTTCCCAAATCTGTGGAAAAAAATGGACCATACAAGTTCAAGCTCAAAGAAATGAAATACAGATAAATCCAAGGAGAACCACACTAAGACACATTTTAATCAAACTGTCTAAAGTGAAGACAGAGAATCTTAAAAGCATCAAGTGAAAAGCCATTTGTCATATACAAGGGAGGATTCATAAGACCTGTGGCTTTCTCAGCAGAAACCTTGCAAGCCAAAAAGGAGTGGAATGATATATTTTAAGTGCTAAAAGAAAAAAAAAAAAACCAACCCTGTCAACCAAGAATACTTGATCTGGCAAAACTGTCCTTCAAAAATGAAGAAGAAATTAAGACTTTTCCAGATAAACAAAAGTAGAGGGAGTACATTACCACTAGCCTGCTTTACAAGAAATGCTAAAGTGAGTCCTTCAAGTTGAAATAAAAAGACAGTAAATAGCAACATTAAGCTGTATGGAAAAATAAGGTTCTCCTGTAAAGGGAGGCACATGGACGAATACAGTAACCAATACTATTGTAATTTTGGTGCATAAAATTTAAATGACAAAAACATTACAACTACAATGTATATTAATGGATATACAGTATATAAAGATGTAATTTGTGACTTCAATAACAAAGTGTGAAGGGGTGGAAGTAAAGAAGTAAAGTTTTACTACGTAATTGAAGTTTAAGTTAAAATAGAATGCTATAATTTAAAGATGTCTTATGTAATTGCAATGGTAACCATAAAGAAAATACCTGTAGAATATACACAAAAAGAAATGAGATTCTGTACCCCACGGAGACAAAAGGAAAAAAAAAAAGAAATGAGAATCCTATAGATATGGTTTAGCTATGTCCCCACCAAAATCCCATCTTGAATTGTAGCTCCCACAATTCCCATGTATTGTCGGAGGGACCCAGTGGGAGGTAATCGAATCATAGGGGCAGGTCTTTACCATGCTATTCTTGTGATAGTGAATAAGTATCATGAGATGTGATGATTTTATAAAGGGAAGTTTCCCTGCACAAGCTAGCTCTCTTTTGTCTGCTGCCATGTGAATTGTGCCTTTCACATTCTGCCATGATTGTGAGGCCTCCCCAGCCAGGTGGAACTGTGAGTCCATTAAACCTCTTTCTTTTGTAAATTGCCCAGTCTCAGGTATGTCTTTATCAGCAATGAAAATGGAAATGGACTAATACACCTATCATTAGAAAAAATAATGAAAGAAACACAAAGGAAGGCAGTAAGAGAATAAGGGAAAAACAAGCAAAAAGCTACAAGCATACAGAAAACAGCAAAATGGCAACAGTAAGTCTTCCCTATCAGTGATTACTTTAAATGTCAATGAATAAACTCCCCAATCAAAAGATACAGATTGGGTAAATGGATTAAAAAAAAAAAACAGAATTCAACTATGTACTGTCTATAAGAGACTAATTTTGGATCTAAGGATACATAGGCTGAAAGTGACAGGATGGAAAAATATATTCCATGCAGATGGTAACCAAATGACAGCAGGAATAATGAATATGAAAACGAATTCATTCAAACTATTAATGGATAAGAATATTGGGTCAGTAATCAAAAATTTCCCAATTAAGAAAAGCCCATGGCTGGGGGCAGTGGCTCATGCCTGTAATCCCAGCACTTTGGGAGGCCGAGGCAGGTGAATCACCTGAGGTCAGGAATTCAAGATCAGCCTGACCAACATGGTGAAACTCTATCTCTACTAAAAATACAAAAATTAGCTGGGCATGGTGGTAGGCACCTGTAATCCCAGCTACTTGGGAGGCTGAAGCAGGAGAATCACTTGAACCCAGGAGGCGGACGCTGCAGTGAGCCAAGATTGTGCCACTGCACTCTAACCTGGGTGACAGAGCGAGACTCCATCTCAAATGTTTTCACTAGAGAATTCTACCAAACATTTAAGAATAATTACCACCAGTCCTCCTGAGACTCTCCCAAAAAAACTAAAGAGAAGAGAACATTTCCAAGCTCACTCTATGATGCCAGCAGTACCCTGATATCAAAGCCAAAGACATGAAGAGGGGTAAAAAAAGCTACAAACCAGTATCTCTGATGACTACTGATGCAAAAATTCTCAACAAACCAAATTCAATAGCATATTAAAAGGATTATACATTATGATACTCCTGGAATGCAAGGATGGTTCAACATATGAAAATCAATTAATACATTACATTAACAGAATGAAGGACAAAAGCCACATGATCATCTCAATTGATGCAGAAAAAGCATTTGACAAGATTTAACACCCTTTCTTAATAATAATAAATACATTCAACAAACTAGGAATAGAAAAAAAACTAACTCAACGTAATAAAGGACATTTATGAAAAGACCACAGTTAATACTGTACTCAACAGTGAAAGACTGAAAACTGTTCCTCTAAGATCAGGTACAATGCAAGGATGTCCACTTTTGCCACTTCTAGTTAACACAGTATTAGAAGTTCTAGCCACAGTTAAGTAGGCATGAAAAAGAAATAAAGGGCATCCAAAATGGAAAGGAAGAAGTAAAATTATATCTGTTTGCAGATGACATAATTTTATATGTAGAAAACCCTAAAGATTCCACAAAACTGTTTAAATAATAAACACATTCAGCAAAATCATAGGATACAAAATCAACACACAAAAATCAGTTGCATTTCCATGCACTAACAATGAATGATCTGAAAAGGGAATTAAGAAAACAATTTTCAATAGCACAAAAAAGAATAAATTACTTAGTAATAAGCCTAACCAAGGGGGTGAATGGCTTGTACAATAAAAATTATAAAACACTGCTGAAAGAAATGAAGATACAAATAAATGGAAATATATCGCATGTTCATGAGTTAGAAGACTTAATATTGTTAAGATGTCCATATTAACCAAAGCAATCTATAGAGTCAACATAATCCCTATCAAAATAACGATCGCATTTTTTGAAAAACTTCATCCAAAAATCTTTATGAAATCTCAGGAGACCCTGGATAGCCAAAACGATTTTGAAAAAAGAATAATAAAGTTGGAGGATTCAAACTTCCTCATTTCAAAACATATTACAAAGCTACAGTAATCAAAACAGCATGACACTGGCATAAAGAATAGACATATGGAATAGAACAGACAGCACAGTAATAAACCCTTGTGTATATGTTCAAATCATCTTCAACAGAGTGCAAGACTACTCAAAGGGGAAAGGACTTGCAGAAGACACTGCATCTTCTCAAAGGGCTAAGGATTACAATATCAACTATAAAAGGAACTCTGAAAATCAAGAGGAAAAAGGCATGAGATTCAAAAGACAAATGAACAAATGATATTAACAGACAATTCAAAGAAGGTGTAAGATGAACAGTTAATATGTAATTGAAGAGATGCTCAACATTCCTAGTGATAAAGAGAAATAAAAATTGAAACTATGAAGATATCAGTTTACAGAATGTGGGAGAAGCTAACTTAATGCACTATTAGTGTAAGTGTCAACTAGTGTGACTGCCCTGGGAGGCAATCTGATATTATTCTGTGAAGTTATATATGTGCATAACTCCTGAATATATGCCCCAAGAAACTCTAGCAAAGTCTATAATATCGTGATGGAGTTTGCATAAGTTGAAGGATATACAGGACTACATGTATAAGGGAGTTAGAAGAAATCTGGGTGTCCCATCATGAAGGAAATGGCCCATGACTATGAAGGAAGATTTGCAAAAGTCAGTAGTGAACTGGCTGTTGGTTAGAGCAACAGAAATAGCTCCAAAAATATAGGTTGAATGAAAATGTAAGAATCAGATAGGATTTATAGCATAGTATAATTTCTGTAAATTAGCAACAAATACTCCAAATAATTCTATTGTGTATTTTTCAAGAGTACACCCCCCTCCCCCACATCACACACACACAAAGTTGACGTATGCACGTGTGGAGGTGGACTGGAAGGACAAATAATAAGTAAACACATCACAGTGGTCACCTGGGCTGTGGGCAATGGCCCAAAATGTGATTAGTCCAGCTCCCTGTACTTGAGGTTGCCTGACAAGACCCACTGAAGGAAATCAACACAAAGGGCACGCAAACAATGAAAAGATGTGCAGGTGCACATGCGTATGCATTAATTTTGACAGCTTCTGGATGAACAGTCAAAACCCACTCACTATGGGTGCCACAGGAGGGCTCTGAAGAGGGAGGTTTTAAACTTTATCATTGTATGCTTTTTACCATCTGCTTATGTTACTTTTTTTTCCAAATAAATATTAGTTTAAAAATGAAAACAAAGAACTACTGGAACTGATACCATCTGAAGAAATGGGTTTTCTATAATCTGCTCTGGATACAGGCCTCTGAAAGATGAATATCTCCCAGGTGCCTGCTGACTACAGAAGTGTGCTTGCAGAGCCCTCCTCTAAGCCTAACCCACACCCAGGCACAGAATGGCTGGGGATGCTCTCTGTGCTTAGAACACAATGCCTGTGACAGGGTTTGCATTACTTTTAAAATGCAAATATCAACTACCTAAAATGTTAACTGAATGATGAAAGTGACCACTGAAGTTGCATCTACTACTAATGAGGAGAAGCCAGTAGTTTTAAGATGTCATGGCCTGTAGCCCATTAAAAACATCAGTTTAACCCAGAAGCCCACATTAAAAATAAGTGGTAAACTCTGAGATGCTTGGGTAGGAATGTTAGAAGCGTGGAGCCTCCTGTGTCTAGGTCCTGCTGCTGCCCCTCACGGGGGTCCCAGCAGCACCTGTTTAGAACCTCAGTCCTTCAGAGAATACTGTGGAACACCTGAGTGGGAAATGGGGCCAAAATTCAAATGGTTGTGGAAAAGGGAGGTTGGCAAACAGTACGGATGAATCCTGTGTGCAGGGAGGTGGCCACAGGGAGCCCCCGCCCCTTACCGTGCAATCTTGTCACTGCAGGACATGGTGAGCAGCCGCTCCCCTTGCAGCACCCCGTCCCACGTTTGGATGCTCGCATTGGAGCGCACTGGAATCGTCCCCTCACCAGACTCTATTTTGGTCCGTAGCTGTCCTCTTGCTTTACGATTTGGGTGTCTATCTGCTGGTTCTAAGAGAGAAAAAGAGTTAAAACCCCACAGGTAGTAAACCATCTATTTGATTTATTGAAAAGCACATCTAACAATAGCTTATAAATTTAAAATACAGTCTGTGCATATAAATGCATATGTTTATGCCATACATACAAAATACACATACAAAATAAGTATGTGAAGCTGAGAGGCTGGGTATGGTGGCTCACACCTGTAATCTCAGCACTTTAGGAGGCTGAGGCAGGTGGATCGCTTGAGCCCAGGAGTTTAAGACCAGCCTGGGCAACATGGTGAAACCCCATCTCTATAAAAAATATAAAAATTAGCCAGGTATAGTGGTACATGCCTGTAGTCCCAGCTCCTTGGAAGGTTGAGGTGGAAGGATCGCTTAAGAGCCCAGGAGGTCGAGGCTGCAGTGAGCCATGATTGCACCACTGCACTCCAGCCTGGGTGTAAGAGCGAGACCCTGTCTCAAAAAAAAAAAAAAAAAATTATATGAAATTGAGTAGGAAGGACATAACACAAATAAAATTCACGAAAGTGGTCTCCAAGGGAGTTGGGGAAATGGGGTTTTCACTTTAACTGAAATGATTTATTTCTATCATTAAAAATGCACTGCAGCAAATAGGACAAAATGCTAACATTTGCTAATTCTGGGTGATGGATACTTGGGTGTTTGCCATGTTATTTTCCTCTATATTTTTAAAATTTCCAAAATAAATCTAGACAGATGCAGAAATAAACCCATGGAAAGTATGGTAAAACATCCATAGTGAGTATTTCTGGGTTACAGGAATATGGGTGATTTTAATGTTCTTATATTTTAAAAATAGTTAGCAATTTTCCACAGTGAGTATGCCTGTTGCTTTTATAAACAAGGAAAGTAATGTAATAAAACGTTCTATTTGGAATAAACAATGCCTAAGAGCTTGGGAGAAGGGATGTAGATACAAAACACTAAAAAACAAAAGTGCTAACCTCAAATGTAAAGAAGGATGGAAAAAAATATGATCACAATAGTGGTTTCACTTTTCACTACTGTTTATCTGCTTCTGAAATATCAGGCAAATAAATACTTTAATTACACATTTAGCAAATTAGAATTCCTCAGAAATATGGAGGATCACATACACCTCTGATTTAGGGATATTTATTACCCAAATTTAAATACTGATATAATTTTAATCCAATATTCTCGCTCCATTCTAATTACTTGGTTAATTACAATCGGCATTTTTCATTCATTAAAGTTTTCTAATTAAGTTATTAATTGGAAAGAAAAAAAATCCATGCTTTTATAGAGACTCTTATCAGATCCACATCCAAGTCTAAAAATAAAAAGAAGACAAGGAAAAGGGATATTAACATAGGTTAGTTTTTATCTGTTAACATTTTCTTGAGAAACTGGCTTGTTGAAGAATCTCGTCTCATACCTTCCAGGATTGGCTCATGTGGTGAGAAGATTCTGGCATCTCCACAGGGAGAGGTGCTGATGTACAGATGAAACTGGACATTCTCCTTCAGCCTAAACCCCCCTCGCTCTGATTTCTGAAAGATGGATCTTTTTTGATCATCTTTGTTACTGAAAGGAAAAAAGTTGCAAAAGTAACATTTAAAGCTGTATATAGCTAAATTTTAGTCTATCATTTTCAGAGGCTAGTATTTTCCACAGGGGAAAGATAAGTTTGAACTAGAATATTTATTTTACATGTTTAGGGTAATTAATACAGTTCTTGTCACTCAATAATGGATATGTCATCAGAATGTGAGTAACCTTTCCTTCTTCCAATTTATGACTTCAGAACAGAAAGACCACATACAAAAAATGGCTTTGTAAAGAAAAGGAGTTTGGATACATGACTAGCTCTTTCTAGAAACGGTGACTAGAATAAAAATTACCATCTTTACCTGGCAGTTTGGGAACTTCTATTTATACAGCATACAACAAAATCACATGGTCTTAAACACAGACTTGAAATTTATGACCATGTTACGTTATTGTATGTATGTGTGCATATGTGTGTTGAGCATTGTGGAAGAATGGGATCCAGCCTTATTGTTACTAATTAAAGTTATGATTTTGAGAGATTTTCCATGATTACAGAAACAATGAAAGGTTTTGCAATGTTTTCTAATAGAAGAATATTTTTTAAAAATAGCTTCCTGTCCTTATTTGTTTACTAAACTTACTTTAAGTAAAGCTCAAGTTGTGTATAAAGAAATCTGAGCAAGGATCTCCGAGATATTATCTCTGCATGGCAGTCATTTAATGCAAGGCCACGGTCACTCATGTATTCACCATTAATACATTTTGTTCCCGTAGAAACACTTATCACCTTGGCATCTTTAACATCTGTGCCTGAAAAAAAAAAAAAGAGACACTATTTTCTGTAATTCACAGTAATGTTTGCCTAACTGTGCTCCTGAAGTCTGACTCTTATTCTCAGTGACTTAACTTTTCAGGGGCCAACAGACTTTTCAAGCTCATCTTCATGCATATTCTTACCACCTATTTTTTAAGTGGGCAAATGTATACACGCAAACAACCTCCTATTGAGGACTCACTTTGTGACATTTCTGGAAAGCCAACCATCGTCATTGCTTAGTGTCCAGACACTAAACTCAAGGAAGTCATTTCCTCTGGTATGCAATAGCATCTTTTCTTGAATGCTCACAACTAGAACACAGCTGGGCAACACTATGGAAAGGTGGACTAACTGGTCTGGTAATTAATCTTGACATCAAATATCAACATACTAAAGAGATTAGGAAGGAGGGGTTAACGGCACCCAGAGGAATAAGAAGGAAAACAGAATTAACTTGTGATGTTTTCATTAGTAAACTGTCACCATGTAACCACACTGGGAGTGAAATCACAAGCAGTGGTGAACTCCCACAGACAGATCACTACGTCTCAACTTTGTGAGATAAACCACTGACCAGAGGTGTGATGCCAGGACCCTGGAAGTTACCTGCTGGGAAACTCGCATCCACTACAGCTGAACCAATGGTGTGCACACCATGTGGCAGGTATGCACCAGGTCTGTTAGGTAAATTGTCCTCACTGCATTCCCACGATGTCCTCTGAGGCTCATGCTACTAATGTCTCCACTGTATAGATGAGGGAACTGAGGCACAGAGGCCTTGTAACCTGCCCAAGGCCACTCAACCAGCGGGAGCCCCCTGAACCAGCTGTCTAGAGTGCCAAGTGCTCCAGCGTCCTGGCTTCAGATGTAAACTATGGCTCTGAGCAAGCGGTCTCAGGTGAAATACACACTAAGATGTAAGGTGTTCCCAGAAGGTGATCGGCCTCTTCTAAGGTGGTTAAAAACAACAACAACAAAAACAAAACAACAACAACAACAAAAAAACGATGAAAGAACATGACCAGCTCACTCACCCATGCCGCTGGAAGAGGCAGGGAGTCTTACCTAGGGAACTACTCTATTCAGTCGTTGTGGTGTTCACCTTTGATTAATGTAAAAGATAGCAGTAAGGAGAGAGGTAAAAGGGGGAGAAGATACAGGTACAAAACATTAGAATAGAAGCTGCTGTTCGGGTGCTTCCTCCTCCCTGGACACGGCACGGCAAGGAAACAATGGTCATGAGCAGAGCAGTCAGGTTTCCCAGGGCAGCAAGAGGTGGGTCAGTGAAGAGGGCTGCAGAGTCTGACAGAGGTGACCCCTCAGGGGGAAAGGACAAGAAAGTCACATACCGAGAACTGGGGGTTTCTCCAGGGCTGGTGGATGTAGACAGAGAAACTGTCCCCAGCTTCCTCCCTGACCTCTAGGGCCTGCTTCCTGCATCTGGCAGTCCAGGCTGGGCTGAGCAGATGCTGGGCACAGAGACGGCCCCACATGACAGGGGTCCTCTCCCTGAGTCTTGCTCCACCCTGGGATGCCAGACACTGGCCAAGGATGTGGCTTCCCTTCCCAGGAGCTACCCACAGAGAGATGCTGCTGCGCGTTCTCACTCCCGGGATGTGGGGAGAGGACTCGGGGGTTCCTTTTGCTACTGGGAACTTCTAGACTAATTTAATAGGGTTTCTTCTATCGTTCTAAATTGTGCTTTTTTTCCCCACGGATTTTCTACTCTTGCTAGAGCTTTCTCCCTCCTCAAAGGAAGTCACACAGAAACTTATCTGGCATCGTTAACATTAACTGATACAATAGATAGGCTCTACTTTCAAATAAAGCAAGAATTAGTAAGCCCCTTGCCATCTTCCAGAGCAGATTGAGGCCATTCACAGGATGAAGATGACAGGAATCAAATATTAATATAGTATGCTTTCTCCAGATAAAACAAACTTAGGTTAAAAAGATGAACATTTTGGGAAAAAAGCTTGTAAGTGCAGTTCGTAAACTTGCATATGGCAGACATTTTGAAGAAAAAAAGAAGTAACCATCTCCCGTCGGTGTGGCACAGTGGTTTTTGTCGACTGAGAACATTTCACATTTGTCAGACATGAAAACAGGCAGGGTTACATACAACACCAAGATGGTTACCTGTTGTCATGACAACTCCAGCCAGCACTTTTCTGCGAGCGTGAGGGGAGGAGAAGTTGTCGGTCAGGTCACCAAACTTACCCAGGACCAGGCGTGAGACAGCGTCAGCTAAAACCTGTGTGGGAAGCACAGATGCAGGTTAGGGGCCAGATGCAGCTGGGAGCAGGGCTCACTCTCTCAATGCTGCACGCACTCTCCCTTATGGAGTGACACAGGCTGCTTCTCATCTGGAAAACCACACAGGTAAATCTGGCAAACAAGTATGTGTGTATGTTTCTTCCAGAACACTCCTTGGAAATAGACACCCCAGGATCCTGCCAGGCTCTGGCTGAGTCCTTCGCCACCCGCGTGGGGCCAGTGTGGAGTGTGGGCACCACACATGAGCATCCCTCCAATCCTCACCACAGGCCAGCCCGGCCCTCAGGAGGAAACCGAGGCAAACAGGCAAAGCTGCCTGCTCAGGGCCACCTGGCCACGCCTACGCCCACCTAGTATGGCCCTCCCACCCCCCTTGCCCTCTCTCACGTGCACACACGGTGTGGCTCAGTCAGCTCCAGGGCCACACACAGCTGGGAGCACAGCCCAGGATGATGTGCAAAATCACAGGCAAGAGAAAGGGGCAGCTTGGAGATGCAATCCGGTGAAAGAAGCCACAAGCTGTGCACAGCACCTCCCTCAAAGGCGCCACCGAGAGGCTTCTCAGCCATTCCAGCCTCTCCACACAAATGCACTCTGACTCTGCTCACTCGCCCAGACGGTACGATAGAATCATGTACCAGAGAACAGCATGGGGAGGGGAAGCGCTTAGACGTTCGGAACACCTGCACAGGTATATGCTCAGGTCAGACGGACACCTGTATTAAAGTGCTTCTGAGAACAGATGTATTTGTTGGATTTTGGACATGGTCTTATGGCTTATGATTTATCGTGGATATAATGAGCCCATGGCATTTTGGGAAATGATGTCTGCTGGGAGGTGGGTGTTAAGAGCCAGTTTCAACTCATGTCCCACCAATTTCACACTTGTCTGGAAAATCAAATGACTACTAGGAAAACCCAGCATCCCCAGGTTGGTCCTTAATAAAATATTTCTGAAATGAGTAGAAAAGATAGTTGTCAGGATGTTTTTCTCTTATCATTGCACCAGCAAGTATCAGTGAGCCCCAGAGGACAGTGTTCAAGACAAGTCACGTGCAGAATGGACAGAGGCTTTGGTGGCAGGGATCCACGCACCCGCAGGCAGCAGCATCTGCAATGCAGGGGTGAGCGGACGCGAGGAACTGAGGCTGTGACAGAAACACAGGACGTGGCCAGGGTGCCAGAGGGAAGGGGCGACGCATTCCAATTGGTCAGGGTGCCAGAGGGAAAGGGCAATTCATTCGAGTTTACAGAGAAGAAAAAGTCATAAGAAGATTAGGGATAAGCCAGAGGAAATAAAAGTTTCCATTTCATATAAGATTAGGCGAATCTCCAAACTTTCAAAGAGAGGCGAAGAACTTTAACTTCAGAGTGAGTTCCGAGAGCCTCACTCTGAAGGTCTGGTGCTGGGGCTGATGCTTGTTAACGCAGACATCTGAGGCACATGGCCAGGGCTCAGCACCCCCTTGAGGGGATTACTGGTCTCATTAACCTGTATGGTTAATGAAGTACTTCCCTCTTAATTTGGGGGACAGATATAAGAACAAAAAAAAATGCTCTTAAGAGTTAAACCCATGCCACACAGTCCCAGGCAGCACCATTTACCTGCAATGACACGCAGGGATGACTGACCTATGTCCTTCAAGGGTTACTCTAGAAAAAGAGTGAGGGTTTTCCGCCCATCCTAGAATGCACATTTGGAAATTTCCTGTTGAAAGACAATAGAGCCCACCAACAAAGCCCTAAGGACTGGTTCTGGGAGGGCCACCCGGGTCCTACAAGGAACACATGTCACATTCCGGGGCTATGCTGGGGGCTCCAAAGACACAAGGTGGCAGGTTCCACTCCGGCAGAGACTAGAAGTGCAGCTCCATCCCCTCATGCCCTAGTGGTTCTGGACATGAGGCCTAGAGCCTGGTGTTCAGCACCTACAGAGCCCAGAGGAACGTGGCGTCAGGGGGCTGAGACAGCCCTGCCCACCTGCACCCCTCCCCAGGCTGGAGCCCAACAGATGTCCCTCCAGCCTTCCCAAGCCAGGGGCTCTGGTCATGCTCCACACAGAAGTCACTGCAGGCGCACAGCCAAGCCAGGGAGGCAGGGGTGACATCTTTACTGGCACTTCGATCTGCGTCCGCCTAAGGTGCTCCCAGCCTACACACTGAAGGTTCAGACATCTGGGATCCACGGCATTTGATGTCATTTCAATGGTCTTATATGCCACTCTGTCAATATTAAGGGAAGAGAAGTCACATCAGACAATATTTTGAACTCAGGCTTTAATATTTTAGCAAAGAGTAACCCTGAAAATAAAAAATCACATGGGATCTAGTAGCACTGATTTGTTAAAGTACAAATGGACTAATAATCCTTATAAACAATGTTGACGAGAGGTTAATAAGGGAAGCAAGTACTTGGTTCGTTAAAAAAATCAGTGAAAAATAGGCAAAATAAAATACATTTCCTTCCTTTAAAACAGAACTCCTGGTCATCTCAGACTACAACTGCACAGACGTTGTTCTAATTGCAGCCAACAGCAAAAAAGAAACTATAAGACACTTGGATTCTTCCAGGGGAACACAAGCCACCTTCAAGTCTTGTGGTCAAGGGTAGTATACATGTTATCTTCAAAGTGAAGAAGACTCTGATACAAAGGAATAAATGAATAGAGGGTCAAAAAAATAATTTTTGCAATAGACCAGAAGAACTTTGGATTTCCAAGAAAAGAAGGAATACATAACCAGAGAGTTTTAGGATTTAGAGATGAGAACTAAAGGTGATTTTCTCCTTTACTTTTTCTCTTTCACGTAAGCCAATCTAAGCCCACCCTGGAACTTCCCCTTCCTTCGTCCTGATTTCACTGGGCTGGGGAGGTCAAATGGAAGCGTGGCTGTCCACCTCCAGCCTGGGCATGCGCGGAAGTCCTCATACAGCCCATGTAGGAAATTCAAAGTAGAGACTCCCTGGCAACTGGCAGGCCCTAGAACAGTTGTTGGAGGCCCCTCCCTCCCTGCGCTCTGATAGGTGCTCACTGCTGTGCTGGCTCATTCTCTGCTATGATGGGCTCCTCGGCTTAGGAATAGCAAACAGCCACCAGCCAGTCATGTGGGAGCCCAGAGGCTGCCATCCTGACCCAGACTTGGGTTTTCAGCTGTTGACGGGCTGGTGTCACTTATCTTGAATGTGAGATTCTTGGATGAGACCTTTGAAGGAAAATGGTGCCGAACTGGGGGCAAGGTTTCAAAGACTGGGCTCTTCTTCCCTCTCTCCTGCTAAAGGCTTGCTGTGGGATGAGGGTCATGGGGGGGTTGCCTAACAGGAAGGGAGTTATGGATAGTGTTGTAAACACTGCTCTGGTGGACGGGGTCTCAGGTGTCCCTGCCTTGCATTGCGACAGACCCACCATGCACTAGGATGCAGACGGCTTCTCAGTGGCCACATGGCCATGGAAATCAAGCAGCCAGACTTACCAGTAACTCCTCCTGGTGGGGACAGAGTGATGTCAAGGTGGAAAGTCAACAGTAATCCTGAAACTAAAATGCTGTCTAGAAGCATTACCAAGAGCAATGACCCCATGTTTTAAAGCAGCAGCATAGTTCCTCACCTGCGGTAAATGCAGCTGAAGACCCTCACTGGGAATAGGCTGGCGAGATGGCGTCTGATCCAAGTGCAAGTTAAAAATGGTGGCCAGGGCAGACTGCGCAGCCCGGGCCTTGGCAAGCTTCTTGTTTCTCCCCGAGCCTTCAAAGAACTGACCATCCACGACCACAGACATGACGAAGCTCTTGGCATGGCTCTCCCCGCTCTCAGAGAGGAAGTCATACTTGAGTCCTGGGCGCAGTTCGTTCAAGATCATCACGGGATTCTTCCCACTCGGGGGTGGGAATGGTGGTAAGACAGGGAGAGGAGGCTGGGCTAGGCTGGCAGGCACCGGGGAAGCAGACAAGCTGAGGTCCCCGCTGGAACTGAAGGAGTCATCCCCATTGGAGCCCACGTAAAAGGGAGGCTCCGCCTTGTCAGGAGTTTCAAAACCATTGAAGAGCATGTCAGGGAAGTCGGCCTGGTCAGATGTGAAGTCCGTGTTGACAGACAGGGTCCTCCCCATGGCCAGGTGGGCCTCAGAGGCATTAGGAAACTGAACGAAAGACCTCAAGGCCTTCTCAGCAGCATGGAGTTTTGCCTTTTTCTTTGTGGGACCAGAGCCCTCAAAAACCTGGCCATTCACCTCCACAGACATGACAAACAAAGGCGCGTGCACAGGCCCAGTCTGGGACAGGAGTGTGTACTGCAAACCAGGCTTGATCTCATTCAGCTGCATCAGGGCGTTCTTGGGGAGGACGGGCCCTGGTGTTTTCCTCCTTTTCTTCAGGCGGTACTTGGAGTGGCCATTGCTGCCCTCCTCCAGGGGCCGCTTTCTGCCGGGGCCACCACCACCCCCATTGGAGAGCTGAGAGCCCTCGCCAGGCCCAGGTGTGCTGCCATCCTTGGGGGACACGTTGTCCAGATTGCGGTTTTCCTTCACATCAGTGCTGCTGGAACCTGTGGTGCCCAGAAAGAGTAACTTACAATGCCTTCGTTGCAGGATCTTGTAAATGCAAAATTTATAGATTCCTTTAGCTCTCTTTGTAACTGGTTAAGTGATGTGTGCTTATAAATTTTATTCCTTGATGTATACATGAAGAGTTATACATTTAGTTAAAGAACTATCAGCCTCAACTAAACAAGTAATCTGACACTTTGCTTAGTGGCTAATACCATTTCTATTTAGTGTCACCAACTGCTTTTGCTTTAAAAAGTAAAATCTTTAAATAATTTTTTTTCTTCTGAGAATATTCTGAAGTACCTAGACTTTTTCAACCTTATCAAAATGTGGGATGATAAATTAATCCAGAAAGACCTTACATTAATAAGTCTAATGAAATGACAATTTAATATCAATATATGGATAAATATATATTTATTTTAGCATTCTCCTTTCACTGTTGTTTACCCTCATGCTATCTAAGGGTTTTAAATTACAGCGTCTCTCAGAAGAGAAAACTATTTAAAAACATGCATTCACAGGATAATTAGTTTTTCAGGTTTAAAATATTCAATCAATACATGCAATTATTTGATTTAGTTTATGAACCAATCTTTAAAAGCTGCTTATGTAACTGTGTAAAGTATTATGGCTTTTTAGTTGCTGTGTTTAGGAGGGTATGGTTTTATTTCTAGTATCTATTCAAAAATGAGAATATTACATATGGGGGCTGATTAAGTCTGAATCCTTAATATCGTTCCATGATAGGAAAAGTGTGTAAGAACAAGACACAAAACTGAAGCTGTAGGCAGGTTACAACTTCCTAACTTCATAAATACACTTTCTGGTGATTTTGTCTTTTTTAAAACAATTATTTGATGAATTTCCAGAATAATTTGTTTATCCTAACTTTTAAAGGTATTTCAGATTTTGAATTAATACAATTTTAGAATTGTAAAATTACATGGCAAAATAAACATAATTTTAAAATTTTATTTATTTATTTATGTATTTATACATGTATGTATGTATGTATGTATGTATGTATGTATTTATTTTTGAGACTGGGGTGCAGTGGCGTGATCTCGGCTCACTGCAACCTCCACCTCCCGGGTTCAAGTGATTCTCCTGCCTCAGCCTCCCGAGTAGCTGGGACTACAGGCGTGCGCTACCATGCCCGGCTAATTTTTGTATTTTTAGTAGAGACGGGGTTTCATCACATTGGCCAGGCTGGTCTGGAACTCCTGACCTCAGGTGATCCGCCTGCCTTGGCCTCCCAAAGTGCTGGGATTACAGGTGTGAGCCACCGTGCCCGGCCCTAATTTTTTATTTTAAAAAGAGGAGTATAAAGTGTTCATCAAGCTTTTTAAAAAGGAGAAGAAGAAATAATTCCTTTCCATCATGGCTAGGCAGCTGTCACATGGAGCCCAGGGGTGAGGGCTACAGTTCCCTGCAAGGTTGTAATGTGAATGAAAGTTAAAGATATTTACCACTAGATTTCAAAAATCTGTATTTTTTTAAGTAACCAAAATATTACTAAAATCGTAAACCAATTTACGAGTGCCCCATATGGTGGCTTTAGGGTCTATTTCTACTACATGTGTAAAAAGGTAGATTCTCATTATTGTTAAGCAAACTGAAAAGTTGTGAAAATATTCATCAGCTTCATCCATGGGAAGGTTTAAAGGGACCAAGTCCTTGCCCTTGGCTGCCAATCTTTGAGGTTAAAGATCTCTAATTCCAGGGCTGTCATCATTCAGCCAAGACAGCAGAGCATAAACCTGGTTTAGACACAACCCATGGGAAAACTGATGCCACACTGTGGTAGAGGCTAAGAGATTTAAAACTTTCTCTACAGACATTATTTCTCCAAAATAATCCTCACACACACACCACTTCTCCCAGTTGACAAAGCTGATGGAATGGACACTAAATTTTCATTTATAACATCCTCCAGCAAAAGCTCGATAGGTTACTCCTTTCGGTGCTCAAAGGGAATAAAAGGTTAAAAAAAAATAGAGCCAAGATGGAATTCAGAGATTAATAAACTGAGCAAGAACATGACATACTAGATTACTGCTTACATTTTGACTTTGTTGCTAAACAATTATCAATATCAAAAATCAAATCATTATAAATGTATTTGGACATGCATTTAACCAAATATTTATAACCTCTGAAATAACCAAATGCTTTCCTTTCAGAAATAAAAATAATTACTATTGCATTGACAAATAATCTTGAGAAGAAAACACTTTCTGTGATACAGATTCCATACATTCTAAATTCTTATTCACCTCAGGAGCACACTGAAATACTACTCTCACTGTCACTGAAAATGCTACTATCATAAAGGAAAATACTAAAACTAGAGAAAGATGCCACTTCCACAGCTTTTCTTCAACAGATGCCTTCTCTTTCTGTATCATGCTACTACACTTCATAAATGTAAATACTGATCATGACAGGGCTTTGCATTGCTTTCAAAATGATACAAATACAGGACCAGAATGTCCACGTTTTAGCACTACAACATCGGCTTCTCTTCACAGAAAAATGTGGGAGGATTCTTTATCACGTCAAGTGATCACAGGATCAATTTGGGGATAGTTCCAGAACCTACACAATCATGAACCCTCTGTCTATGCGAGGTGACTGCAGCTGTAGGCCACAGTCCTGACACAGAGGCCCTGAGGACCCCTGCACACGCTCCGTTGGTGGGCTACTGCACGGGCCAAGCACAGGTCACATTTTCTCAAATGAGGAGTATGGACGTAACCTCTCTCTTAAAACTTGTCACAAAATTGGAAACAGTGAGTAGAACTGCCCAGTAAAAACATAAAGCTGGGTTTTTAAAAGATCTCAAGAGCAGGACTGATGAGGATAAAAACCTGAAAAAAACAATCACCAGCAGGCAGGCACGGGCTGCACACACAACAGCGGAAGTGAGGTGAGCACACTGGTCCCGTGGTTCCTGGGTAGCACTGCAGGAGGTGGTCTCACCCTCACACCCCAGATAGCTGACTTCAGCCAAAGCTAACACTTCGCACACAGTCCATAGAGCAGAGGCCCAGCCGCCTCCACAGCATCCACTGCACACCCATGGGGCAGCAATACCACGCAGAAATCAATACCATGCAGAAATCAATACCATGCAGAAATGCTTCACTGGGTCATGGTTTGGGTTCTACATGGTACGCAAAAGTGACTCCAAGACCCCAGATCATCGGTTGTGCGTAAAGTCAAAGGGAAAGTGCTAAGTTCTAATGCTCAATAATCACTCCCAGTGACACGTCACTCATTATTGACAGCTGCATGTTATTCCTTCAGACAAGTAAGAAGGTAAATACGGATATTTATATTAGTTAGAGCAATGATGCCTTTGTTGTAATTTCTCTACTAAACTCTCCCAACTTCTGTGGAAGCATCTAAACCTGTTTTCTGGGACTGAAGATGAACTAGAAGAGATAAGTACCTTCACCGAAACACCAACGTACCCCAGCGGCCTTCCACCACCCCGGCACCAGAGAGAACAGCACGGAAGGAGGAGGCCCACACCAGTCCCAGCTCTCATTAGCACCTTTGCGAACTTTAGATCAACAGACACGTGTGAATCCCCTTCCTTCGAAATGCAGCGAGAACCTGCATTTTGAAGGGAAATATTTCTGTCCTATTATTGCAAAGGACTGGGTATTTAAATCAATCTCAGACGCTATCTTCGATTTGTATGTGTGAATACTCAGAGCATTATTCTGAGAGGCACGCCGTGACAGGACTCCACATGAAACAGTGGGGCTTCATGAGATATACCCAGAAGCCCATTCCACGGGGCACAGTGATGCCCCACGACGATAACGAGGAAGGAAAAACCTAGACATACAGCTGCAGGGAAAACGTCTGCAGCAAATTCTGACACCTGTTGCAGAGAACACACCAAAAATTAAAAACGTGCCACTGTCAGTAGAAGATGTTACGGGAAAAACACAATCCCCACCCTGGTCTCATGAAATACATTTGCAAAAACACCAAAATGTTAACATAAAATTAGCTATCTGATACTACGCGATAGGCCTAGATCTTACTCATGTTTTCTTCATCTTCTATATCCATGGCAAAATACTTTTGAGGGTTTCTTGACTGGCGGAGACTGTTTCTGTCTGAAAGACAGTAAGAAAATAGCATTTAGTGTGCCTATGATAGGAGTAATATGAAGTAAGTCTACTCTAAGGAAATAATTACAACATTATTACAAATTAAAGGAAAAAAATCATAAAATAAGAACTAGGTCTTGTTAGAGAAGTCAGATCTGCCATCTGGTACAAAATACTCCTCCTTGGCACATTCCAGTCCGGCAAAGGACTTCTCGCGTGGATTCCAGCACAGCAAAGGACGTCTCGCGTGGATTCTCCCACATGGAGGGATGATGAGGGTGGGACCAGGTCCCAGCAAGGGAGGTTCAGGGCCAGTACCCAGGGACCTCACACCACTCTGAGGAGGGTGGGTTTGATTCCAGGCAATGGAGGGCCATGAAGAGCGCTGAACTAGGGACAAAGGCACTGGCATTTGCACTCTGGAAAGACGCCTGCTGTGGGATGGACTAAGGACACAACACGCCATGACAGATGGCGACAGACCTCAGAAGGGCGCTCACATACTTGCCATCTATCTTTACTCTGGGTAGACTTTTGGCTTCCAGCTGTAAACTAAAGCCACACAGCAGAACCAGAACCTACAGCTTCTCACTTAGCTACTTCTCTCTCACCTTGAATAGCTCCTTATGCAGACAAAACTAAAGTGCACATGACTGCTAAAATTCAATCTAATTTCTTAGTTACATATAAGTATTATTTTGTTGGCAGGAGAAACCACAGGAAATCCTCAAAGAACAGGTATTACAATTTCTAGTTACTAACAAATTTAAGAGTTTCCTCTTCTTAAATATTTTAGATATACTTTGTCAGACTGTATTAATACATGTTCCATAATAAAGAATATCATCAAATTGCAATTGAGGAAAAAGAAGATTTGCAAATTTTATAATCACACGTTACTTTGTATACAAATAAAACTTATAAATCACTAAAAGGCAAATTCATTGCTCTTAGAAAATGATGACTAAAATGTACTAAAACATGCATATATCTTATATATCTATATCAAATATCATATATCTAAAAATATATATTTTATATATATAGTTTTTCATGAAATCATGTTAATAACTTTCAATCTCACTATATTTCAGGCAAATGTGTTGCTAAAAGTTAAATGAGTTTCTCTTTAGAATCCTTTATTCAAGAAAGTTTTCCAGATAGTTTTAAAAGCATTATTATTTTATAGTCATTAACTATTTCAAGATATATTTTCTGAGAATCTATTACGTGCAAAGCACTTGTGCTAGATACAAGAACCTAAATCAGATTCTGAGAAACTTAAATGTAAATATTGCCTGAACAGCTGATTATATTAAGCAATTATGATAAATTATTTTAGGTGTAGAAATGGCAGTTCTCTTTTAGTGACATATACTGAAGTATTTACAAATGAAAGGACAATATCTAGGATTTACTTCAAAATAATTCAGTGTGGTGAGAAAAACATAGATGGGGTGTAGACAAAACCAACAAACGGGCCCTGGTTGGTAATTACTGATGTGGCTGATGGGCATGCAGACTTCTTGATACAATTGTATATTTGTATATGTTTTAATATTTCCATTATGGAAGGACTGATAAAAAGTAATTGGGTTAAGGTCTAGAATGGGAGGTGAGATGTAGGCACAGAGGGCAAGACCCCTGCAGGCAGGGCAGATGCCCTCAGTAGGCTGTGGGTGCTCCCAGGAGCCTCCTGGCTGGAGGGATCAGGCCAAAAAATGAGGACACGCTCGTTAAACTGAGCTTCAGACAAGGGGTCTGGCTGAGCATATCATGAAGACGGGAAAACAGGTGGCTTGTGTGAGGGCACTGAGGTTATGCAGGCAAAGTGATGGCAAGGCGCTTCTCAGAAGCCCAAACTATAAACTGGAGGAACAACGAATAAGCCTGTCCAAATAGCTCTGTTCTTATTGGCTGAAACTGGTTTTAAATAGGCAAAGGAACTTCCTCAGTGGGAAGACAGAGTTCTTCTCCTTTTTCCTCCCATTAAATACAACTAAAAATCCTGGATATTATACATAAAACACACATAAAAAGACTGAGAGATGTAGAGAAAGCTGACAAGCCAGGGGGGCCTCAGGACCTGAGAAGCGACCCTGCATTTTCCTTTTGCTTCATTTTCTCAACATAGAGCTGAGGAAGCCAGAACCCAGAAACATCAGCAGGCATTGGCAGAAACAAAACACACAAAAGGCTGCAACAAAAGCTGCTCTCTCTGGCCAAAGGACCAGGAAAGAGGTAGCCCAGCAAGACAGAAAACTTCTTAGACAAGAATTGCTTTATTCCAGCCAAACACCAAACAAAAAACCTCAACCACGCCCCACCCGTGCCAGGCTGTAAGGACAACCCCAGAGTCCCCTTGTTGCGTGGTGTCAGATAAGGCTGAGTGACAAGCCACAATTTTCATTTCCACCAGGCTCTAACAACCCCTTCCCTTCCCACACCACAATGCAGAGTCATGAGAGACTATGTGGGGAAGCTGGGCTCTCTTCCCACCTGGTGGAAACAATGCTAGCCGGTGCTGCCAGTGAAGGCTCCAGATGGAGCACTGGTGAGGCCCTCTCACACCAGGGAGCTATCCGGGAGCCCCAGTGGGGAACTTGGACTTATCCCCCATCCAGCAGTAATGAGACAGCATCCCCGCTTCGTCTGACACTGTGGTGTATGAGAAAGTCAGCTAAAACAGAAGGCTTCAGTAAGATTTAGAGTCTCATAATATCATATAATCAGGTTCCAATAAAAAATCACTTGTCACATCGAGAAACAGAAGATATCAAACTAAATGAAAAAAGACAATGAACAGATGCCAACACGGAGATGACACAGGTGTTAGAATTCTCTTAGAAAGACTTTAATGTAACCACCGTAAAAAAAAATAAAGTGGGACCAATCAGTCTAGCTGATCTCAGCATTTACTACAAAGCCACAGTCATTGGTACGGTACAGTGTTGGCAAGGGGCAGACGAGCAGATCACAAGAGGATAGCACAGAGAACCCCGAATACACCACACAAATATGTCCAACTGATTTTGGACAAAGGTGCAAAAGCAATTTCGTGAAGAGGCACAGCCTTATTGGGGCAACTAGAGATCCAAAAAAATGAACCTCAATTCAGGTCTCCTACCTTATTCAAAACTTAACTCAAAATAGATTATGGGCTTACATGCAAAACATAAAACTATAAAACTTTTAGAAAGTTACAGGAGAAAATCCTCAGGATCTAGGACTAGGCAAAGAGTTTTTAGACTTCACACCAAAAGCACAATCCACAAAAGAAACAACTGATAAACTGGAAGTTAAAAACTTTTTCTCTGCAAACGTCCCTGTTAAAAAGATGAAAAAACAAGCTACAGACTGGGAGAAAATATTTGAAAAATATATATCCAACAAATAGAATATATAAGAAATTCTCAAAGCTCAACAGTAAAATAAACAAATAGTCCAATTAGAAAATGGGCAAAGGACACGAAGAGGATCTACAGATGGAAAATAAACTCATGAAAAGATGCTCAGGATCACGAGTCACTAGGGAAATGCAGCTGAGAACTACCGTGAGATAACTCCGCTGCACGCCTCCGAGAAGGGCTATTCAGTACAGTGTTGCTTTAAAGATAGTGACAGCCCCAGGTGAAATGAGGCTGTGGAGAAAAGGGATCTCTCATAGACTGCTGGCAGAAATGTAAAATGGGATAGCTACTCTAGAAAGTAGTTTGGCAGTTTCTTAAAAATAAAATATGCAACTACCACATGACTCAGCAATTGTACTCCTGGGCATTTATCCCAGAGAAATGAAGGCTTATGTTCATATAAGTATTACTTCTTACAACTACATGTGAATCTATATTATCTCAAAATAAAAAGTATTTTTTATTTTTTATTTTTGAGAATCTCGCTCACCCAGGCTGGAGTGCAGTGGCGCTATCTCGGCTCACTGCAACCTCTACCTCCCAGGTTCAAGCTGCCTGCCTCAGCCTCCCGAGTAGCTGGGATTACAGGGACGTGCCACCACGCCTGGCTAATTTTTGTATTTTTAGTAGAGATGGGGTTTCACCATGTTGGCCAGGCTGGTCTTGAACTCCTGACCTCAGGTGATCTGCCCGCCTTGACCTCCAAAGTGCTGGGATTACAGGCATGAGTCACCGCACCCAGCCTTCAAAATAAAAAGTTTATTAATAATAAGCAGAAGACACACAAATGGCTAATTTAATTCTTATACATAATTAATCAATAATTGGTTTGCCTGAGAAGGCTGACTTCTCTCAGATTTCTGGGACCAGGAAAAACAAACTTTACAACAACAATAAAAGTGCTGAGGCACAGGAGTGAGCCCAGCTCATGTAGTTCATCTAATTCATACAGTTCACCTTGTTTTCCTGCCCTTACATATTACAATTCTTTTAAAAGGACATGGAAAATGTCTCGCAGTAGAAAATAGTCATGCCGAGTGTGGTGGCAGGTGAGTACCTGCAGGTACCGCCCACATTAAGAATGGGAGCTACAAATCTCTTGCAGAGCAGAAGCCAACGTTTTCAGTTTTGACGAATGCCAACTCTTGTACCAAAGGTTATAAAACAAAGCAAAATAGCACATGCAAGCACTTTAGCACATTTCACAGAGCTATTTTTTCTTCCCTTTTTAAAAGAACCTCTTATGACCTGAACTACAAACAAATAAGAATTAAAACCCTATCAAATATCCCCTATGGAACAAAATTCCAAGAATGGTCAATTTAAAAAAAAAGACTTATTTGATAGCAATATTCAAAACAACCTCTTCATTTCTCAGAATGCCTCCTAATGCAGTAAGAAGACAGAGCTGGGAGGTGGTGAGTGTGGAAGAACATTGAACCTGACTGCAGAAGACCTGAGACTTCAGTTTCACTTGGTTCCAGGTACAAATCCAACTTGTTTTAATGGAACTAGACAAGCTGATTCTAATGTTTACGTGAAAAGGATAAACAGACTCAAATACTCAGGAAAACTCTGAACCAAAGGAGCAGGTGGCTTAGTCCTTCCTATTAGAAATAAAGAGCCTCAGTGCCTAAAGCAACACAGTGTGGCTCACGGACAAAGAGGGTCAATGTGATGGAAGAAAAACCCAGAATCAGACACAACACATCCAGACACAGAATATTTGGTAAAGGTGGCATTTTAAATCAGGGACATATGAACATGCTTTTTATTTTTAATAAACAGGACCAGACACTCGGTGCCGACATGGAAGAAGATCAAGCTGGATCAAACAAGGCCATTCCCTCACCGTGTCCTGATCATTTCTTCATGAGCTCGCTTTTGATTTCAGCTAACATGATCAAATTGACAATGTTATACGTTTTGTACTGGGGGTAGGTAAATGATTGTTATATTATTCTTTATACCTTTTTATAGATACATTGCAACCACAAGTATAAACAATATATATAAATATAATGTTCTTATCAACTTTGGACAGTGAGCATACCTACCCTTTTTCTCCCCTTCCCTTAATGAAAAAACATATCCTGGAATAAAATATTAAAAACATGACTTATTTACATTAAAGATGCATCAGAACTTGAATAGTTTCTATTGTGCTGGTAAAAAATGCCATCTTTAGGAGTCCACTAAAAGTTTATAGACTAAAAACTGTTTAAGACAACTGGTGAACTTGATTAAAATTACTAACATATATTACTGGATTAAATCCATTTTCCCCTCAAAAATGGATAGCTTTGAGAAAACTTTCACATATTCTTTATGACTGCTATGGGTTCCATATTTAATAGCTTTGAACTGCAAACTAAAAAAAAAAAGAGAAACGTTATTAAAGTGGAGATTATTCGTGTTGATTCTTTACTATACATCAAGCAGCATTCCAAAGCTAGATTAACTTTGTAGCAAAAAAATTGAAAGATGATTTGCTTATTTAACAAAAGCAACTGAAGTATAAACCTCTTACATCATTTGAACGAAAACAATCTGAAACTCAACAAGCGAATCATGCACGTTTAGAGATACACTTCACCTCATAATTTATATTTTGCTTTCAGTATTATCTAAACCAAACAATATCACTAAAGTGTTCCAAAATATTCAATTGATAATATTTTCAGTGAAATATTTTACCTTCTAGGAAACCCTCCCTGCAATCTGCTAAGTGAATCTTTATAGATCTTGTACACAGAGCAAGCAAGATTTGTGCCTAATTTTCAGCAAACGCATTTTTCTAGTGCAATGCAAAAGGAGATAATTAAAATAAGAATAATAATGTACAATATTCATCATATTAAGTGGGAAATATTGATGAGAATAGGAATCTACTGAAACAGAAGAGGAAATTCTAGCAAGGACAAATGACAGAAAGAAACATGCAGAGGTGTCAGTTAGGGCACCTTGCACAGGGCACGAACACCTCAGTGGTCCAGTCAGCAACTTCATCAAACTGTGGCTCTAGTTCCTTCCTCACTAAAAGGGATGCGTCATGGGAGAACCACATGCCAGTCGCACAGACAGTAGTAGACTGGCCCAGCAAGGCAGCTCTAGGGTGGCTGGGCGGGGGTGGGCCTGGTGAGGCCTGGGCGCTCCAGGGGGCCTCAAGTAAGGTGTTTTCAGCTTTGACAAAGGCCAACTCCTTGTTCACCTGGCCACCCTGGGCAGCAGGTGTACCAGTGCACATGTGTAAATCTTGTCGCCTCGCTGCAGCCATCAGGCCAGACACCTGGAGACTACCTGGTTCTCTCTCCCCTCTCACCCCACACCCCATGTCACCAGCTCTTCTCCCAAAGTTGGGCTAAACACATCAGCCTGTCTGCTTCTGCGCTGCTGTTACCACTCAGCTTGTGCAGGAGCCTCTCTGCCTTCTCTTGACCCTGAGAGCCCCTCTCCTCGCAGCAGCCAGGGTTATGTCCTTATAAATAAAAAACGTCCTCTAACACATGCCCATGTGCTCATCGTCAGCCCTTCGCCATGCCCACCAGAGCCTCTCCAACTTCCTGGGGTGCTTCCCTGTTCCCTCCCTGCCAGGTCCTTGCGCAAGGCTTCATCAGACCCCACCTCTCACTGCTCAAGTCCCAGCTCACACAGCACCAACCCACCCCAGCGCCCCCCTCCCTCTCCCTCCACGCACAGTGCAATCCACAATTTGTCTCCCTGTTTGTGGCCTGCCTCTCCCAGCGGGCTGTGAGGCCCACATGGCTGGGGCAGGCTCGGTCTCCTCCACCCCTCCACCCCGGGCGCCATGCTTGCCCCCACAGGCATGCTGTACACTGAGTTCCTCCACCCCCGCCTTTTCCTTGGCAGCCCCAGTACTTGTGCCAACGCAGGAGCAAACTTGGGGCTTTCGTGGCCTACTTCAGGCCCTGTGGACACATTCAACAGCTGTCCTCCCCTGTCCAGAGTCTTCACTTGGCTGCTACAGTTGTTTCCTAAAAATAAACCAATCCTCTGAGTGCTGTAACATCCCTGAGACGCCTACACATCCTGGATGGCGCCTGCGACGTGGCAGTGGCTCTGCAGCTTTCTGCTCTTTAAAATAGGGCCATGTGTTGGTCTTCACCAGAAGGAAAAAGCATGAACTTCTATCATTTATTATTAATCTGCAATTTTTATTGAAAGGTGTCAACTGGACGGCAAGTGTTCAAACGTACACTAGTTCTCACCAGTTAAGGGATCAGCAAAAAAAGCACACAGCCCAAGTTGACTGTGCCGAGCGAACTCAGCTATGGCAACGTGGGACAGACAGCTACTCTGAGTCTACAGGAGCAGGGCCAATGGCCCCAAACCAAACACAGCAAGCATGGGGACAAGCGTGGCAGAGCACAGAGGGCCAGATGTCCCTCGAGTTTCCCTTCAGTCACCCCACTCACTGCTGCCTGGTACTCAGCATCACCCTGAGCGGGCCCAGGGAGCACACCGTCCATACCCCTGACTCCCATAGGCCCCAGCAGCCCCCAGGAGGTCACATGTGTGCTACCATTGCAGTGAAACTGCACAAGGCTCGCTGCTGTGGATGGAGCTGTGGATGCCACTGGCCTTGAGGGCCCAGAGTCAGCGTCCCCGGTGCGGGGCCTTGAGGGTCCAGAGTCAGCGCCCCTGCTGTGGGGTGGAGGTGGGGGAGGGGATTCCTGGCTCCTTGTGCAAAGCTGGTTACCCCTCCCCGCTCACTGCCCCGCTGGCCTGACCACCCTGCTTTTCCCACCAGGCCCTGAGCTCTGCTAGGACAGACTCAAGCCTCATCCTCAATGTCCACAGCTCTCAGCCAAGTGCTTCCTGTGAGGAAGAACGTGGATGCTTCCAATTGTGACGTCCTCAACTAACTAATCACAGCCAGGGAATGTTACCTGTGCCCTGTTGCCTTTTGGGACCATGTGGGCTGTATCCACTTTCTCCAAAACACATCTAAACTTGACTGCATACGAACTGACCTCTAAGTCCTTAAATCAGAAATATTTGTAAATGAAAGGGCTTTAAATTGGTTACTATTGATGTGAAAGGGATCTACTTAGTACAATCCTCATTAACAACTGTTTTCCCAGGCAGCTATTATCGTCCTCTTCTAAGGAACAGAAACACCTCATGGGTCACTCTGGATGGGAAGCCTCTGACCAGCCTGCCGTCTGCAAAACGACAGTTGGCCGAGCGGGCAAGGGAGCACTGGGTGAGAGTCTGGGACTGAGCCTGTTTCAGGCCCTCAAGCTCTCCGACCTGGGTCTGAAGTGTCTGGTGCTGTGAGTTAAGATTCACATCTGGGTCTGAAGTGTCTGGTGCTGTGAGTTCAGACTCACATCTTCTTGGAGCCTGTTTCAGGCCTTCGAGCTCTCCAACCTGGGTCTGAAGTGTCTGGTGCTGTGAGCTAAGAGTCTCTCCCATCTTCTTGGTTGTGGTTCTATAGGCGGAGCAAGCCCTGGTGATTCAGTGCTAGCACAGCACCTGCATGAAGGAGCGCTCATGGGCATCAGCTACTGTCCCTAAAGTAAGGAGTGGGGCTTTCGTGGACAGATCTGCATGCCCCTGCTTCCCCATGTCCCTAGTCAGGTGTGGCTCTTTTTGGTAAATCAGAACCCAGTGTCACAGGATCCTCAGGGTATCATTTTTCTGGCCAGAAACCTCCATCACTGGTGGCGCCTTTACCCGAGTTTTGCTTGGGCCTGCTAGGCTCATTCTGCCCACACAGCCTGGCAGGCTGCGCTCGGCTCACACTTCCAGCCTGGATCCCATGCCTGCCAAGGGTGAGCCAGGTGTGGAGAGGCAAGGGGTGTGTGAGTGAGTGGGCGTGGGGTCCAGCCATTGTGTACAGCCAGGCAGGCGAGACGGGCAGACCTAGGCACTGGCATGGACACTGGCTCCCTGCAAGGCTGCAGCTGAACCAGGCATACCACACACAGCTTCCATGGCTGAAACCAGGGAATACGGTAGTGCCCAGAAGCTTGGAAACACCAGGAACCGCAGGGCCCCAAAGTGGGCGTCACTGCCCTGGCTCAGGGAGCTCCTAGGTCTGGGCTCCCTGAAGGGCTGCAGCTCTTCTCTCCTCTCCTCCTCTCCTCCTTGCCTGCAACGTGGCAAGCAATGGGTGTGTTTCAGCCCTGTTTGTGTTACAGCTCTTTCAGACCTGCCATTCAGCAGGTCCTGAGTTCTTCTCCCATGTCCAGGAAGAATGAGGTGCGTGGACAAGTGGAAGGTGAGCAATGTGAAGAGGTGCTTCACTGAGTGACAGAACAGCTCAGAGAGACCCACAGTGGGCAGCTATTCTCCATAAGCAGGTCGTCCTGTCTTCTGCCCAAGTCTGGCTGAGTCTAGGGGGTTTTATGGGCTTCAGAGGAAAGTGTGTGCTGATTGGTGCATGGGCAGTCATGGGTGAGCCCTGAAAAAGCACCGTAAGTTCTCACTCCGGTCTGTGGAACTGACAGCCTGGGCCCCAGGCCTTAAGCCCTCTGTAAGCTGAAGGTGGAGTTTCACCAGGGACCCTCCCCTTTCTTCCCAGGAGCTTGTCTGCCTCCGGCCACCATTATCCTGCCGGCCACCATTATCCTGCCGTCCACAGTGTGCATGGCATCCAGAGTGTTCCTACCAAGGGGCGGCTGCAAGGCCTGCGCTGTGCTTCCCTCAGCCCCGCGTTGGCCTCCCTCTCATGCTCGTCAGCACCCAAAGTCTGGGGGTGCCGAGGCAGCAGGGTGCTGGCATGTCAGCACTGCCCTGAACAAACACACACCCAGCCAGGTTGTGACAGTGCCCCAGCTCGGCCACAACTTTGATCTGAAACTGGAGCAGGTGCTGGGAGTGGGGAGAGACCAAGCAGTGGGAGCAGGCACTTCTCAGCCTGTCGGGGCAGGGGGGCTTCCTGGGCCCCGGTGAGTGCAGGCATGCCTGGGTCCACAGCTGCTAATGGACGGCTGCAGCTGTGCCCAGGATGGCGGGGCTCCTGCCCCTCCAACTTGGAAGGGGGTGGGGCTTCCACCTGTTCCTGGCTCCCACCAACTCTGCGGAGCACAGAGCCCTAGCCTCCCGCGCTGCAGCTGACACCATGGCAGCAGCAACTCCAGACAGGCTGCAGCTGCCATCACCAGCCTCATCCACACTACAAAAACTGATATTGACTAAAACACTAGATGGTACTGACTACAGCAAGCAAATGCAGGCCAATTAATCCTGCCAAGTTATTCGCAGTATAAATCCTATAAAGCAGATCTTTAAAACCCTGGCTATTTATACTCTCAGAAGAATTACAGTAATTCTTACAGAAATATATTTTCAGTCATGTTTTAACTTGTTTTCTGTTAACCTTCTAGGTGCACACCTTCTATATAAGTCGATTACTTAACAACACAATGACCCTAACAGAAAATAGGATAATAATACAGAGTTCAACTTGTGGAAATGAACAAAAAAGGAGTAAAACCCAAATTCAGTATACGCTCTGTAAGGAGGACACTCACCATAATGAAATGATTAGAAGTCAAATAAAATTCTACCTTGTTTACAATAAAAATCCATAATGTTATGACTGGAAGTCTTATCCAGGAAGATTTTTAGTAAGAATTCCAGACACATAAAATCTAGAACATGCTGCTTATATTTAATTAATTAACAATATTTAGCACTGAGATAACTAAACAGAAGTAAGCAACTGGAAGTATTTTAAAAAACACAATCATCATGGCAAAGCAGTGCTGGGGCAACTCTAAGGGAACAAAGCTGAATCAGAGAGCATGGTGAGCGTTACAAATGTGCATGGAACATGTGAACACACATACGTCACAAGACAGTAAGCAAGAAGGCTGAAAGCCACTCCTTTTAATGGGAGTTAAAACAACCAAACAGAAAGAGACTATGCGAACGTCTGTAAGCCCTCCCACTGCAGCGGCTCCCGGCAGGGATCTCCCACCTCCTTCGGTCCAGCTCTACGAGGATCTGTGAAAATGATGGAGGTTAATTCCTTCAGTTACCTGCACCCTGAGTCCACTGGATAAAGACCATGTGTTTTCCTTCCATCTAAGGGGCCTGGAGCATGTGCCTTGACAGAAGGCAGCCCCTACCCGATGGGCCTGAATGGAGGCAGACATGGTGACCTCCCTGAAAGAGAACCAGGTTTCTGTGGTCAACCTTCCAGCAGCCTATGATCGATAATTGTCTTTAGACAAACACCCAATTAAAAAATGTGAGCAAAATTCATAAAAGAATAAATGCAAGCAGGCTTTAATACGTTGACTTTTGAAAGTTTCCTTTCATTTTGCAGAAAGCAAAGATAGTTTTCAAAGTGACACACAGCGCATGGAAGTGACAGGTTGGCTCAGGAACAGGGAAAAGGGTCACTTTCTATGGTGAGCAGCACCCATCTGGCCTCTTGGAAGCCAACACAGCCAGGCCTCCCATGGGGAGCAGCCCCCTTGGCCTGACATACCTTGTTCACACTGCTGTCCAGAGGGTAAAACAATCCCAAAAGTCAGAAGAGGCTGGCAATGGGAGAGGACTATGGTGGTTAAGAGGTGCAAAGGGCCTATTCGCCTCCCACTGGACACCAGGAATGAAGCTGGAGGGATGCGGCCACCCCTCTTGTATGCTCACATCATCCTCCAAGGCAGAAGTGAGGCATTACTGAGCTCCTGGTCATAGTAAGACAAAAATATAAAGCCTTAAACACTTCTAAATCTAATTCTAGTACTACGAATTGGAAGAAGATTATTATGGTTTTGCTCCCATTCAAAGATTTAGCTTCAAGGATGATGATATAGTTTGGCTGTGTCCCCACCCAAATCTCGTCTTGAATTGTAGCTCCCATAATTCCCACGAGTGTGGGAGGGACCCAGTGGGAGATAGTTGAATCACAGGTGCAGTTTCCCCCATACTGTTCTCGTGGTAGTGAAGAAGTCTCATGAGATCTGACTTTTTAAAAGGAGTTTCCCCTTTCGCTTGGTTCTCATTTCTCTCTTTGCTGGCTGCCATATAAGACGTCCCTTTGTTCCTCCTTCATCTTCCGTCATGATTGAGAGGCCTCTGCAGTCATGTGGAACTGTGAGTCAATTAAACCTCTTACTTTATAAATTATTCAGTCTTTATTAGCAGTGTGAAAACAGACTAATGCAGATGATCACCTTTGCTTTTTCGTAAAGTTTATTTTGTATCTATGTTTCCTAATTCTTACAATGAACATGTACTGCTTCCATAAGAAAAATAAATAAATTTTATTCTAAGCCTCCCTCCCACATACACGAATATGCCTTACTCTATACAGAATTCCACATGCAGTCTGGAAGGGGAGCAGACCCACAGGAGACTGAGTCACACTCCAACCCACCACAAGCTGTCTCTGCAGTCTTATCTGCAACCACCATCAACCGAAAGAACGGCACACTTTTCCATGGTATTACACAAAATATTGTATGCCCTGTACATTCTAGCATACTGTCAGGTCTCAGACAGCCTGTGCAGTTGGCCCAAATACAGGCAGAATAAATAGCTGCTAAGCAGAGGGACACCCGCGGGGTGTGGGGATGTGAGGAAGGTAGGACAGCTCAGGGTGCTTTGGTGGAGGAAACACATATGGGACCTGTGAGCCCTGGGCATGAGGCTGCTGCACAGTGGCCTCGGGGAGGTCCCTCCCCAAATCCCCAAGAGCCACAAAATGATGTCACTGGTACAGGACCAAAGATCCCTAAACTCTCTGACCCAATTTTGCAAATCTAAGGCATTTATTCCATCCTATTATCACTACTACACATACTATATATTTTACACCTAACAAATTATGTGTTTTATAAGGCCTAGAGCAAAACTTCCAGATGGTCCCGTTTGCTTCCACATTCTGCCTCACTGTGTTCTACACTGATACCCTCTTCAGATGGGACTCTGGAGGCAATGATCAGAAAGAACCCCCAAAGGATGAAGCCAGTGGCTGAGAGAACAATGGACAAGGGAGTCCCCCTCTCCCGCCCCAACCAGAGAAGAATCAGGGTCTGGAGAATGAGGATGCTCCCTGCTGTGCAGGGTGCAGGAAGCTGGCCAGACAGGGCCAGGCTGGGCCCTTCCGCCTCCTCTCCTGCATAATTGTATTTTATCGCAGTTACCCTGTCCCTGTGTGGCTCCCAGGCTGCTGGCCCACGAAAAGCCACAGCCAGACCAACGAAACAACAATCAGGGATCACCCCGAGGTCTGGACACCAGCTGGAAAGAGGTGATGGGCAAAGACACAGGCTCGCCTCCCGTGGGGGTGCTGTGCAATTTGTGGTGTGTGCCACTGCATCTGGGCCAACTCACACAGCTTCCTGCGTGCTTCTCTGTATTCTTTCTCATCTTTCTATTGCTGGACTAGAAGCAACTGCCAGGGTGACTTCTGTTAGAGAACAGAGCTTAAGGATGGAAGAAACCTAGGTCCCTGAGTGACTTCGAGGGCCAGCTGTGCCACAGAGCATCACCCTTGCTTCTGATGTGGTCACAAGCCCGGGCCCTTCTTGTCCCTCTCCCTCGTTACCCCCACCCTATGCACATATGTCCATACATGTTCACACATACAGAGCCACACTGATCCACGCGCTTGTTTCCCGCCTCAGTCCAGCATGCCTAAGCAACGGCAAGCTTTAGAAAGCCACATGAACTGCTGAAGGAGACATCCAGCAACAAAATCACAGGTCAGAGCCGGCACGCAAGAGCACAAACCTTCACAGGGCCCTGCCTTCGTGAAGGTGCTCTGTCCTTCACAGTGCAAATGCAGCAGCAATGCATTTGAAAGATTGTCCACTTTGCTCTACTTAACACAACCTAAGTAAGTTCCTGCTTATTTGAAAATTGTAGTTAATTTTCTGGAATCAAAGGGAAAAAAAAGACAACGATGTAAACTTTATTTTCAATATTAACACTTATAACTGCACTAAGAATTGGCACTGTTCAATCTGCTTTGGATCCAATTTCCATGGTATTTCAAGTGCAATTTCACAAATCTACTTCTACATGCTTATTTTAGAATTTCAACTGTTAACCTAGAGTGTATGCACCTGTGCTTGAAATGCACCCTGTAGCTGAGAGGAGCTCCTGCCCAGGCAGCAGAGTCTTTCTTGTGCTGCGAGGCCCATCAGCACAGATGCAGTGAAAGGTACACACATAGCCATTACAACAGGTTCTAGGAGATCTGGGCCTTCTATCCATAACGCTGCTGTCCACTGGGGGTTCAACTTTCCTTACTTGGGCCCCTCTCCTGGCAGACACTGCTAGAGAATGGTGTCTTCCTTTCTCACCAGATACTGGAGAATATCCCTCCCCACTACTACACATACAGTGCAGCAGTGACAAATCACATAAATCCATCCTCTTCACGCACCTAGTGGGATTTCAGGTGGCCCATTCCAGAACAAACCTCAAGCCTGAAAGCTGTGGCTGCCCCCTGCCACTGCCATCCCATTACCCCCATCTTCCCTAAGCATGTTCAAACCCCTGGTGCCAGCATGCAGAAGGGTGTAATGAGTACTTGTTGGATGAACGGAACAATGGATTGATGGAGAAGTGGGTGGGGGGGGTGGATGGATGAATGGATGACAGATGATGGCTGATGGGTGATGGGGGGGTGGGTGGGTGGATGGATGGATGATGGATGATGGGTGATGATGGGTGGGTGGATGGATGGATGAATGGATGATGGGTGATGGGTGATGATGGGTGGGTGGGTGGATGGATGAATGGATGATGGGTGATGGGTGATGATGGGTGGGTGGATGGATGAATGGATGATGGGTGATGGGTGATGATGGGTGGGTGGGTGGGTGGATGAATGGATGATGGATGATGGGTGATGATGGGTGGGTGGATGGATGGACGAATGGATGATGGATGATGGGTGATGATGGGTGGGTGGATGGATAGATGGATGATGGGTGATGGGTGATGATGGGTGGGTGGATGGATGGATGGATGGATGATGGGTGATGGGTGATGATGGGTGGGTGGATGGATGGATGGATGGATGATGGGTGATGGGTGATGATGGGTGGGTGGGTGGATGAATGGATGATGGATGATGGGTGATGATGGGTGGGTGGATGGATGGATGGATGGATGATGGGTGATGGGTGATGATGGGTGGGTGGATGGATAGATGGATGATGGGTGATGGGTGATGATGGGTGGGTGGATGGATGGATGGGTGATGGGTGATGATGGGTGGGTGGGTGGGTGGGTGCGTGGGTGGATGGATGAATGGATGATGGATGATGGGTGATGATGGGTGGGTGGATGGATGGACGAATGGATGATGGATGATGGGTGATGATGGGTGGGTGGATGGATGGACGAATGGATGATGGATGATGGGTGATGATGGGTGGGTGGATGGATAGATGGATGATGGGTGATGGGTGATGATGGGTGGGTGGATGGATGGATGATGGGTGATGATGGGTGGGTGGATGGATAGATGGATGATGGGTGATGGGTGATGATGGGTGGGTGGATGGATGGATGGATGGATGATGGGTGATGGGTGATGATGGGTGGGTGGGTGGATGGATGGATAGATGATGGGTGATGGATGATGATGGGTGGGTGGGTGGATGGATGGATGATGGGTGATGGGTGATGATGGGTGGGTGGATGGATAGATGGATGATGGGTGATGGGTGATGATGGGTGGGTGGATGGATGGATGGATGGATGATGGGTGATGGGTGATGATGGGTGGGTGGATGGATGGATGGATAGATGATGGGTGATGGGTGATGATGGGTGGGTGGGTGGATGGATGGATGGATGACAGATGATGGGTGATGATGGGTAGGTGGATGGATGGATGGATGAATGGATGATGGATGACAGGTGATGATGGGTGGGTGGATGGATGGATGAATGGATGATGGGTGGGTGGGCGGATGGATGGATGAATGGATGATGGGTGATGGGTGATGGTGGGTGGTTGGGTGGGTGGATGATGGGTGATGGTGGGTGGGTGAGTGGATGATGGATGATGGGTAATGGGTGATGGGTGGGTGGGTGGGTGGATGGATGGATGATGGATGATGGGGGATGATGGGTGGGTGTGTGGATGATGGATGATGGGTAACGGGTGATGAGGGTGGATGGGTGGATGAATGAATGGTTGGATGAATGGATGATGGGTGGGTGGGTGGATGGATGGATGGATGATGGATAATGGGTAATGGGTGATGATGGGTGGGTGGGTGGATGGATGGATGAATGGATGATGGATGATAGGTGATGATGGGTGGGTGGGTGGGTGGATGGATGAATAGATGGGTGATGGGTAGATGCGCAGATAGATGGATGACTAGATGGAGAGATGGATGATGGATGCGTGGGTAGATGGGTGGATGGATGGGTGAGTGGATGGATGATGGATGGGTGGGTAGATGGGTAAATGAGTGAACAGATGGATGATAGGTTGACGGACAGATGGATGGACTACAATGAGTAGATGGACTGGTATATGGATGGGTGGATAAATGCCATCCCGTCCTATACCTCCAGGTGCTACCATGCTCTGCATCTCACAAAGGGTTGCTCTCTTTGTAAGGTGAGACTCATGGCTGGCACCAGAGAAGGAGGCTGGCACGACAGCCGCCTGCTTCCTCCCCTTGGCCAACTGGCTCTGCTCACTCTGTGAAGGGTGGAGGTCAGGAGTTCCAGGCCTTCTCCTCCAGAAGTACTCAGGGGGAGCAGGCCTCTCTACGTTTGGACCTCCAGCTCCACAGAGGTCCCCACACCCTGTTCACCTCTATCCTGGAAACATGGGGGAGCCCAGCCTCAGACTAAAACACTCAGAACTGCTGCCAGAGGACAGTGGTCTTCACATGTGCATACACGACTAAGCACAGATAAGGATGTTATCACATAGGGGACAAACAAAACACTCAGTGAGAAATACATCTGGAAATATAGGATGCTATTCAGACAGCAGGAGGGTGGGGACTGAAGGACTGCCTCTTTGTTCCCATCTCTCTCCCCTCCCACTGGTCATGAACTTAGCAGCAGTGCTGTGAGTGAATGAGGCTACAGCAGCAGCCACTGGGCACCGGCTGGGTGCAGGAAGTGCTCCATATATGGGCACTAACTGCTCCTCAGAATCCTGCCCTGTGGCTCCCAGACCTCTCCCAGGTCTCGTGCTGGCAGCATCTGCCAGGGTGGCAGTGTCTGCTTGATGGGGACTCTGGCCACTATTTAAATGGTACATTATTCTTTAGCCCTATTTTCCTGATGATTAAGCTAATCCATCTGAGGCTCACACACAGTCAACAGTCAATTATTTGCCCTGTGGAAGGGAGTAACTGCATGTATAATTCAGGAGTGATGAAAAAAATCACTGAAATTATATTGCCACTGAAGCCAACTAAAACCCGTAACTTGCTACTACATTGTTTTCATCAAAGAATTACATTTTAAAAGGCGTACATTGTACCAGTCTTAGGAAAAAAACCATGCAATACACATGATTTACAGTACCTTAGAAATATACAGTATAAAAGACTATTTTACATCTTATAAAACTTTGCCAGTTTGGTATAAATGTGATGGCCAATCTTAATAATATCCATAATTTCAAAGGTATTTTTATTAGTTTCAAAGATAATGCTTATTATAAAATATCAACAGCGAGAACTAACACATAACATGATACTGTTTAATAACACTCACAATGAACTTACTCACATAGGAATGACCAAGGAACACAAGCCATTTACTATGTGGGCTTCATTGTTACATCTTATAACCCTCTCAATTTCTTATAACCTTGGTCTGAAAATGCAACATAGTTGAGAGTGGTTTTCCCACTGCAGAATGAGATTATGGAATGTATGAAAAACACATTTTAAGCTTGAATCACAGTAAATTCCAAAAGAATGATGACAGAATTATTCTTGTACTTCTCAATATTTTTCCCAACTTAAATAATTAGTGATGAGTGTCCATGGGAAAAGTGGTGGTAATTCTAAATTGAGGGTATTGGTAAAAATGTCCTTTAGTTTTTGCCTGTGCCTTTGTTTTACTCCCTATTGCCTGTCTTAGTGACATCTCAATTTCTAAAGCTTAACTGAGGAAACAAAAACAGGCCAACGCTGTGACCTCTTGAGGTGAGGGCAGAGGGGGCCGCACAGATCGGCTGTCCTGAGACTGCCCGTCAGTCCAGGAAAGCATCGAGGGTGTGGCATCCCCAGCCCTGGACACAAGCACCTGGCAGCACGGTGCACAGAGGGCCCAGGGTCAGGGGTTCCCCACTCCCAGACACAGACTTCCATTAGGTGCTGTTACCTTTGCTATATTACAAGGTACTATTACAAGATTGCTGACCTTGAGATTCATCTGTTCTTCTTCTTAGGAAGCCACACCAAAAAACCGAGGTTAATTTTATTTCCTGAAGAAACAGCCATCTCCTGCCACAGCATGTCCCAAGGGCCCTGTGGTGGTGAAGCGCTGTACTCCAGTCCTGTGGGGTGGTGGGACACTAAGGGGGTACCCACAAGACACAGAGGCAGAGGCACTGATCATGCCTGTGTTCAGCTGTTCTCCGGGCTAGACACATCTTTTCACTAAGGCATTTTCTATTAATTATTTCATATTATACAAAGAGGAAAAAAAAACATCAACAGCTTTTAAAGCAGCAATTTAGGTCCAAAAACCAGTAGCTTGTGATGTGTATAGTCATGGACAACTTTTGAATCTGGTTTTGAGAAAAAAAATCTAGATTTTAATGACTTAAAACATTAAGCTGAATTAAAAACTGGTATTAACCTGGAGTGCAGAATGTAAGGAATTTGCTCTCCATTCTTTTAAAGGGGAAATATTTTCACAATGGTTGCTCAGCCTTGCTTTCTGCAGCATGAAGAACAGTTTTAATGTAGAAAAGTCATTAACGAAGAGTGCGGCAAAGGAAATCTCATATAAACATCTGTCTCTGGGAGAAAAACCTTTTCTGTAGCTCAAAGCTACAAACTTTAAAGTTTTATAAATATCTTTCCAAAGACATACTCCAGACCCTGAAGCTAAATGATTTCTATTCATGTTTACAGACATGTTTTTGAATCTTCCTTTTTAAGTGCCCCTATCTAAAATTCTATAAAATGCCAACAACAAAAAAGGCACTCAAAAAGGGAAAATAGGAAGTAACTGGCATCAGCAAGATTAATTCACACAGCCGTCTATCCCAGAAAACACTTCTGTATTGCATTAAAGACAAATGCTTCACACTGAAGAATAAAAACTAAATGAATTACCTTTCCTCTCAGAGCGCTTCTTGCGCCTCCTTTTATACCGACGCCTCATGACGCTGAAAAAGGTCCCCATGTGCAAAGGCCCAGTGGTGGACGACGCCATGCAGACACGCCAATGCCAGCCCCGGCTGGCCCCAGCCTCATTCTGTCCCTCAGTCACTCGGGGCAGCAGCACAGCGACTCACTTCCGTGTGCCGGCAGCTGCGACAACAGCAGCCCCTGCCGACGAGGGAGCCTCCTTCTCTGCCTCGGGCCCATTCATCACGCCGCAGTTAGGCAGAACTAGGCTGAAGGGGCCCAGACACCACAATGACTTCAGAGCACACCACCCAGAGAATGACATGTAACAGCTAACCGTTCAGTGCAGTCACAGATAAAACACCACGAGCAGAGGGGAGAGAACGATAGCCGTGAATCTTCTAGGGAAACAAATCTCCCACAGCAGACGTACCAAAGTCCTGTTTAAATGGAAATCCTAATACAAAAAATCTATCAATAAAAGAGTACAGTTTAGAAAATAAAACTGCAAAAAGTAACAGGCTACCATACAACGCAATGCAGAGGCTCAGCAGACGCCAGCTGATGAAAACAGCTCCATATAAAGTGCAGGTGAGTGGTCAGGATGTCAACAGTGAAATCCCTGGGACAGGAAACTGCAGGCCACTGACAAACGGATCCCCCCGCCCCCAGAGAGCGCTCTTCCTCCTCTCTTAACTCACGTGTCTCGGACCAATGCTGACCTGCCTTGTTCATTATTGCAGAGCAGGGGCACAGCTCATGCCCCAGGTGAATGACACACAGCCAAGGGAGGGGCAAACGCCAACATCTTCCCATTTTCCACTGTGCCTGGCTTGATCAGCACAGCCAGTCTGTGACTAGCACAGTACCATGGCCAGCCTGGGGCAAGCAGGGACACACATCACACACATGTACATGCACACACATCACATACACACATTATACAGCACTTGGTGCCTCTGCCGCTCGGGATCCAGCATTCAGGGCTGGCACAGCAGAACCCACAGCCCTCAGCCTCCTCTTGTCTAGAAAAACGCTGTTCAGGCCCCAGGGAGATACCCCCCCTGAGACGGCCTGCGTCTCTAGAACAAAAGGCAGCCGCATCCAAATGCCCTGAAGATTAGGCTGTCTTGGAAGGAGTCCGATTATGGGGAGGAGTCAAGCAGAAGAAGCACTCATAGGCAAAAGAAAAAAAAGACAAATTAATTAGTCAGATTCTTTCTCTTGGCACAATGCAATTACTGTCTCGTGTAACAAAGTACCTTTTCCTAATAATGACCAACATCCACTTTCTAATTCATTATTCCAATTAGTACAATGCTTGTGACAACTGCACATGGCACCTAAGGAAATTATGCCATATTAAGCAATTCTTATTACTCTCAAATTTGTGTGTGTCCAGACACACTCTGCGTAAGCATAGTGAATTCTTTTCATTTTCTATTGCCTCAGCATCTATCTGGAATATGAGCTGCACTTTCTCCTAGTAGCGGCAGAGTTCAGCCACCCTTGACACTTTGTAGTTCTACACCACACCCAGTGGCTCAAGCCAGTACCAGAGATGAGAACCTAGAGGCATCTTTCACTCAGGCACCTGCCCACGCACTTCAAGTGACCCCACCCTACTCCCTTATTTGTTCTGTTGGTTGGCTGCAGTGCTCTCTCTCTCTCTGCCTGACCCTTTGTTCCTGCTTGCATGACCCAGGGACAGAGGACTGCCCTCCTGACTCATGGCACCCTCCCTGCTCAGGACCTGTAAGTAAAAATCTTTGAACATGTTTCCCCCATTGTGTGGTATACTGAATTTGTGCCTGAATTTGTGTTGGGCTCCTGACACAAGTGACGGTCAGGCAGGAATAACCTGGACATGGATCAGACAAGAGCCACCAGGGCATCTGTCAGTACACACACATTTCAAGAGGGACCCCTTGGTCACAGGTGGAACAACGAGACATCAGGCCCGACCGCCAGGCAAAGCAGCATCTCATGAAAGCACTGGAAACAGCATGCCCAGCCCCTTCACTTCTCGTTAGGGTGGGGCTGCCAGCCACTCTGGCACTGGAACCCCAATGTAGCTGGAGGCCCTCAAAACACCGTAAGACTCAGGATCCATGTCAGCAATCAGACAGATGTCAGACATCAGAATTATCAATAGTTTTATCTCTTGTAAAATTATTAATATGATTTAACTAAATTTTCAAAGTATTAAATTTAAAACTTAGCTTTAAACAATTTTGATTTAAACATTTCATATTAACTACTTTATATTTTATAACTTTTAATAATTTAGAAAAAATAATTTTTTGAAAACACAAAAAATTATAATTTTTGCTTTGTTATTTCCTTACAATTCAAATTTTTGATAAAAAGATATTCAAATTTTGTACACTTCAAATTCAATGACATTTTTGTTTGTTTGTTTGTCTGAGACAGAGTTTTGCTCTGTTGCCCAGGCTGGAATGCAGCGGCAGGATCTCAGCTCACTGCAACCTCCACCTCCTGGATTCAAGCAATTCTCCTGCCTTGGCCTCCCAAGTAGCGTGCGCCACCACGTCTGGCTAATTTCTTTTGTATTTTTAGTAGAGACGGGGTTTCACCATGTTGGTCAGGCTGGTCTCGAACTCCCGACCTCAGGTGAACCGCCCTCCTTGGCCTCCCAAAATGCTGGGACTACAGGCGTGAGCCGCTGCATCTGGCCCAACGACATGTTTTATTTTTTAATCCTTTAGATGAAGTGGTAGCAAACATTTTCTGTAAAGGGGCAAAGAGTAAGTACTTTAGCCTTCGTGGCCACGTCTCTGTTGCACTATTTTATTTTTTAACAACTCTTTAAAAAATGTAAACACTGCACAAAAACAGGATGTAGGCCGCTGTGCGCTAGCCCTGCATTAGGCCGTGAGCACCAACAGAACAAGCATTATCCGAAAATGCTTAATATAAAACATGATTAGTCATTTGCAGAAATAAAAACAAAATAATGTTATGGGAGATATATGCACTTATTGATAAATCATGTCTTGATCCTGTTACTCATTCAAACATGAGTGGCCTCTGAACAGAACACCTAGATATGCACAGTAACAGTTAAATTCAGTGGTCTTTGATATTTTGCCAACATTAATTCATATAAAAACCATAGGTCCCCACATATTTTTTCCATTTTGAAGATGTATTTGTCAAAGAAGAAGACACAACATATTGTATCAATAGTGCACTGGCTTGACTTAAAACTCTGGAAGATTTAGACAAGATATGCGGCCCCCATTTGAACTCTGGTGCCCCAACCCCTGCCAGTGTCAGGAACAGGCCCAGGGACAGCAGGGCCACCTGAGTGCCCCCAGATGCTGCGCACAAGGAGGCAGCCAGCAACTCATCAGCATGCACGGATCAGCAGCCGTGATGGATTTCTGCTCCATGTTCCCAGTACAGAGGACAGAGCTGGTGTCAAGATGAGCTTCTGAGATAGAGTAAGGCAAGTGGGGAGCCTGCCGAGAGGAATAGGGGCCTAAGACAGGAACAGAGGCCACATCAGGAGCCAGCAGAGGCTGATGCATCATGGGAAGCTGCCCTGGGGCCCATGTTGTTGCACCCAGGGACATGCGGGTGTCGGGGTTGTGCCGGGCCAGACCTGAAAGGGCCTTTCACGCTGAGGTGATGTCTTTGAACTCCATCCTGAAAGCCATGGAGACTCAGCAGGTTTGCATCCAGCAGTAAGGAAGGTGGACTGATTATGTGGTGATAGGTGAGGAAGACAGGAGAGAGGGAAAAGGAGACAGTCACAGCCCTACCTCAGGCCAGTCAGGGACGAGACAGCCTAAACTCTCCCATGGCGGCATGGGTGGAGAGAGAAGCTGGGGAGAAGAAATGATGCAGAGATCTCGCCAGGCCAGGGAGCTGGGCTGGGCAGCCAGGGAGAGAGAAACAACGCTCCCAGAGGAGGGGCGGATGTTAGAGCAAAGCCAAGCCCAGCTACTGGCGAATGCATCTGTGATGCCCATGAGCAGCCGGGAGCTCAGCTCTGCTCTACTTCTTGACTGCTGCAGAACTCAGCACCAGCTCCAGTGCCCTCAGAGCCCTGATTTTTCACAAACCGACTCCTCCAAGCTTCCCCTGTGGGCGGGACACACAGGCCAGAGTCGCCTTGTCACATCTCTTCTCTCTCCACCAGATCATGGGCAAACCTTCCTGACATACTTTACGGCATTACAGCAAAGGGGAGCCCAGGCCCTGGTGCTAAGGCAGGAGCCTCGGTGTCATCAGGTGGGAGCCTCTGCTGCCTGTCCGGATTCTTTCCTTCAATGCTGACAATACTGGGGCTGTCCTGGGACAGTGAACTAGCAATGGGGCACCTAGGGCCAGCCTGACACCCACGGGCAATCAGCCACTGGTAGCTGTGACTCCACCTTAATTCCTTTTACCCAGCTCACACCCTCACGGAGGCTGCCATGGCCCTGAGGGCTTGGGAACTGGTGGGCAGGTCCGTGAGGGCATAAAGGAGTGAAAACCAAGGAGGAGGTGAGTGGGACAGAAGCTGTCTGCAAAGGCTGCCCCCACGTCTGGGGCAGGATCCTCGGGGAAGCAGAGCCTCCGTTCTCACAGATGCTTAGCTTGTGACGGGGGCTGGGAGGGGAGAATGCCTGTTTCTGACAGTGATGCTGACAGGCCTCTGGTGGGGTGAGTTCGAGAGGGCTGTACCCCAAGGCCCTGCACATCACTCGACGGAGCCTCACCAGGCAGTTGGCACAGGCGCGGCAGCCTCTTGCTCTCTCTTGGTGACAGAGGAGAAGTGGTGCTGGTAAAGCAGGAACCGCTGCGTGGGGCTCAGAAGAGAAGCTGAGAGGATGCTGGGAGCAGAAACAGAGAGAGGTGCCGGGGGCAGCGTGGGAGCCAGGAAGGCTCACAGTTGCTGACCTGCATGGCTATCACAGCGAGATGGGGGACTAAGGCCAGGGCAACTGCAGAACGCGCTGAGCAACACACGGGGCACGACCCACAGCTCTGGGGCCGGCCTGGCTGCAGGAGCCCCTCCTTCACTGCAGCTGTGCTGTTCCTGTGCCCCCGCCGGGGGCCTGGCCTGAGACAGATAAGATGACCCATTTTGGTAAAAGAGGCATGTGGAAAACATCAGACCACCCCCTTCTCTCTCCAGTCTAAGGTAGCACGTTTTACAGTTTCATATTACAAGTCACCTTGCACAAAATCCTTACCTAAGCACGCATCTGTGCACACATCTGTGCTTAGCTCCCTGCTGGGAGTTCGGGATCTCCTGTTAAATACGGATGCACAGTGTATCCCCAACAGAGGACGTCAAAAGCAACCCACAGGATTAGAACCAAGAAACCACAAAAGGGAAACATAAATGTTCTTTAATTATTTCAAATAAGAAACAATAAAACCTCTTTGGACCTATTTTATAGTAGAAATTCACTTATTGTATTTGAAAACTGTAAGGGGGAATTTCTGTAGGTTTATTAATTTAATTATTCCCTTGCCATGCATCAAACAAGTGAGGTGCACAGTTATGAAAAATGACTCCACACTGTGATTAACCAGGTCTGAGAAACTGAGGACTAGCCAGAAGCTCAGAAACACCAGAGCACATGAACTGACCTGGCTGAGAAGACCTAGTCACCAGGTGAGCAGTGCCGTGACCCCTGAGGAGGGGCTGGCCAGGCCCAAGCACAGTGGCTGCTGGGACTAGCTGCACTGTCTCTCCAGCCAAGGCCCCAGGGGTCTCCTAACAGGGACAGAAACAATTTGAGAAGTGGAGCCAGAATTTCTAGAGAAGAAGCCAGAATTTTTACCCAGGAGAAAGCACTTAACATTGTCATGGTTTTAGGCAGTCCAGATCAAGCCAAACACAGGGTAAGAAAAAAGGAAAAGACAGATGGTAAAGAGCTGTCTGAGCTCTGGATTCTTTATGATGAAATTATTCTGGAGAAATAAAGTGCTTATAGAAGTTCGATAAAAACAAGGACTGTTGCTGCCTGGTTGCTGGACACACTCACGTTTTCAAAAGTCCAACTCTCTGCCTTCTCCCTCTGGGTCAGGGTTTTCATCTGATTTGATTTCTACAGGAAGCTGAGCTCAATAGTGGGCTTTAGTCTCTCTAGTTTACCCCCACATCCACCAGATCCGTGGAAAGAGGTGGCCAAGACGCCAAGCCACTCCCAGGGAGGCTGCTGGTGGTATTCTGTGTCCTGCCGGCTCTAGCAGGACGCAGCCCTGGGAGAGTCCCGGTCCGGCTGAAATCAGGTTGCCTTGCAACTTCCTATCATCCCCCGTTTCCCAACTGATACATAACTCATGACTGTTGTTTTCCTTGAAATGAGAAAAGTATAATTTCCCCATCTCCATTGTAATTCTTACCTTAAAAGACCAAAACTTGAATAGCAAGCCACAATTCAGAAAAGTATATTCAAGAAACAACTTGCAAAGTATGCCTAAACTCCCATACTTTAAAATCCCGGCAGAACGGATCAGGTGAGTCGGAAACCATAACCCCACCACAGGCAGTGACAACAGCTATCTGGCCGTAGGTAAAGGCTCCTAGTGAGGAGTCCACAGCTCGGTGAGAACGTGGTCAACATGACTGGCAAAGGTCAGGTCAGCTGGCTTGTGTGTAACTTTTCAGGAATCTGGCAAGTCTACTAAATGAGATACGACTTTAAGTGAAAATACGCTAAAAGCACAATCTTCAGAGATATGCTGTCATTAAAAATTAATCTGGGATGACAGTTGACATTGTGAAAGATACCACGGTAAGCTTGTTGACGGATCCTGCCGGCATCCTCCTGCTGTGTGCCTGTCTGGAGCTCTGGGCACCGTCTTGTCAATGAAGGCGGTTGTGCTGTGCTTTCTCAGATTCTGTATGTGGCAGTTAGGCATCCAGTCCTCACAGGATCAATTCTATTACGTCCATTTTCTTATTCCTAATGCTTTGGCATTTGTGGGCCTTACAGACACAGGGAGAGACTGGCCCTCCCAGGGCTTATAGCCAGCACAGGGTTCCAGGCAGGTGGTCGGCTCTACCCACCTCCCTTATCTAACTGCCCGCCTGCCCTAAATCACCCCAGGGCCTGGTAGCAGGCAGCTAGTGATCTCTCCTACAGCCCAGGGCCCACTGGAACTGTTCACACTAGCCATTCCTACACGGGTGCCCTGCCCTGCCTTTCCCACAGAAACCCCACTCAGGCTCTGTCCTGGGCTTTCCTGTGGCTCCTTTCTGCCCCTTGACTGACACCAGTGTGCCCCGTGGGCCTGCTTGGGGCGAGTGCCCCCCCTCTAGGAAACGCAAGAATAAAAATCTCCTTTCAGTGGCAGAGGCCTCTTGGGATCTGGTTCCTTGGTCACCTCCACATGCTACAATTCTATGGGCACAAAGGAGACAGAACAGTTCTCAAGATCTCCTTGGTTTAACAAGACCAAGTCTACTGGGGCTCCTTTTAGACTAGTCTATAAAACACAAAAGCATGCTACTTTCCTGACTATCACACTGTATAATCCTGTTTCATATTTGTTCTGCATTCATATAAAAAGTTAGATTAAAATGGCATTTACATATATTTTGCCTTCATTTTCATAAAGAGATCATTTGGTTTTTTCCTCATCAAATGACACAGCCCAATGCACAGTCAATCTTCCTAACATCAAAAATGCATATTTTTGGTTTCTTGAAAGTCAGAGTAATTTAGACTCTCCCGGCATGACAGGACAAGCGGTGCCCTAATTGTGGTAAATCTGTGTGCCAGCAAGTGGAAAGGTGCCCTGGTGGGGCACTGGCTCTCTTACTGCATATTAATTCATTTTGTAGTCATTTCACATGAAGTTACCAGAGTTGAAGTAATGCCCTCACAACGTAGCTATGGTTCTCTTCCTTTTTCTTCCCATTTCTTTCTTCTACCTTTAGGATTATTGAAGAGAAACATAAAAATACAATGTCTGATTCATGAGAGTCCAGAAATTCAAAGCAGAATAGCAACGATTTACTGTATCAGGTATGGTTTCTATGATGATTAATCTGACAGTTTACAATTTTAATAAGATACCTTAAAGCTCTTTTTTTCCCAACTTTAAAAGTTCATCAATTTCTGACTTCAGCTGCCATGTCTTTGTAAGCTAATAACTGTTTAATTCTAGGAGAATGTCACAAATAGCCATACACCACTTAGCATCTGACATTCCTGGTATCTAATTAATTTTATTTTTATCTATGTCCTCAGAGTAAAGTTCTAAAATTTAATGTTCCCAGAATATTAATTTAGGAAAACTCTTAAAAGCATTTTTCTACTCTTATAAGAAGGGGAAATATGAGTTTATTAGAATTCTAAAATCTCTATGAGAGTAATTTACTCATTATTTACATAAAATCAACACACGGGAAATTGTAACATTACTTAACGTAATATTAAAGTACCTCAGAAATGTCTGTCAATAAGAAAAGTAGCAAATATTCATTCATCTAACTATTTACTGAGCATCTACTATGTACCAGTACTGTCCTAAATGCCTGAGATACATCAGTGAACAAAGACGTTAACATCTGCTTTCCTGGAGCTTATGTTCTAATAAGGAAAAAAAAAGACAACTGACAGTGGGGACAATGGGGGTCATAAAAGATTAACTGCCATCAAGTGTCAGGGGACAACAGTGCCTGTTACTCTAGGACGATGGCTGGATGTGGGAGGGCATAGTGGTGATGCCATTGCAGAAAAGACTGCAACAAGGTGGTGAGGAAGCTGGACGTAAGACAGCTGGGAAGAGTGAAGAAAGGAAGATGGAAGGTTCTAGGTAGCCGCAGCACCTGAAACCGCCCAGGAACAGCCAGGCAGCCAGACTGACAGCAGCACAGTTAACAGAGAGTGAGAGGAGACGGAGGCCCAGCGGCTCTGCACATGGGACCTCCTGGGCCACAGTGAGGACACGGCAGTCATATGGCAGCAAGAGACTGTGGCAGCATCTTGGACACAGGCTTTAATCTAGTTCTGACCTAGTTTTAAAAGGAACACTCAGGCCAGAGTAGGGGACAGGGGCACAAGAGGCACGTCCTGAAGGCACCGCCCACAGGCCTCCTGGCTGCCATGTGGGATAGAAAAGAAAGGATAGGCCACCTTCAGCCTGAGAGCCTGGAAGGAAGGAGCTGCTGAGATGGGAAGATTATGGCAAGGCAAGGGAATGAGAATTTGGATGTCTTAAGTTGTGGATGTCTATAGATGCCTGAGAGAAGATGCTGCTGGACTTGGGGTCTGAGTTTGGACAGCAGAGGGAAGGTGTGGGACTCACCTGCAGAGGTGATGCTGGGTGCAATTCCTGAGTGAGGAGCACAGTGCCAGGAGGTTAGGAGAGGAAGAAGCAGGGAGCCAGGAAGGGCACCTGCCGAAGCAGAGGGCACAGGAGAAGTCGGTTGAGCGATGGCCACCTGCCAATCACTACACATGCATTTGCTCATTTAAATGTCATCAAATCTCAGTAAAGGAGACTGAGGTTTCAGAGCAGCAGCCGGGACACGGCTGCTACTTGTTTTACAAGCATCACAGATGCCGTTCGAGCTTTGGCCTTTGTGGGTGGGGCCTGCAGCTGTGCAGCATGGCCATGGTTTTGGTAAAGCAGTAACCAGCACAGAGTCACGAGCTGGTCCCCCTGGTCAAAGCCCTGCTCCCTCTTCTATCAGCCAAGGGCCTTAGGCAATTTCTTACCTTCTGGGCCCCTCAGATCCCCCTGCAAAACACATGACGGAGCCAGGCCACACCCCTGATTTCATGGGGGGACCAAGCAAGGATGCCGCTTAGGCCGCAGCAGCTGCACACCCAGTAGGCAGATCCCACACGGCTCCCACCACCTCATGGGGAGCAGCCTGGCAGCCAGCTGGGCTGAGTCACTGCCCAAGGTCACATGGTGGCCATGTGCTAGGATCCACTCCAAATCCAGAGCTCTTCAACCTGGGGACCCACACTCCACCCCGCTACAATGCTGCCCAGTTAAAGAAAAAACACAACTACTTATTTTCTCAATTAAGATTCCTTACAATATTAAGTCAAATAACATATTTCTTTACATAAACACATTTCTGTTTTCTGAATGAGAATGGTTTCAAACAGAACAGACTAAGTATAACTTTCAGTCTACTTGCAACATTCCTCTACCTCTTCAAACAAATGAATTCAATTAAGCTTTTTCCATTGGCTTTAAAGGTGACTTTACCAGGCAACTTAGGGTTAAAAATCAAAGTCTACACTTCTCAAATGAGTATAGCGGGTGTTCGATTTGAAAAACAAAAAGAAGGCAGGAGCCCCAAAAAAGGAGACACTTGAATTGAGCGACCTTAATTAGCTGCAGTAGCATAAAGTGGCTTAAAGCAAGCAAGCACCCACAGACAGTGACCAAGGGTGGCTCAGGTAACCCAGGGGTAGACAAGGTGACCCAGAGTGGCCAAGGTGGCCCAGGGGTGGGTAAGGACACCCAGAGGTGGCTACAGTGGCCCAGGGGTGGCTAAGTGACCCACAAACAGCTAAGCTGACCATGAGTGACTAAGGTTGAGAGGGTGGCTAAGGTGACCCACAAATGGCTAAGGTGATCCTGGGGTAGCTAAGGTGACTCACTGGTGGCTGAGGTAACCCACAGGTGGCTAAGGTGGCCCTGGGATGGCTAAGGAGACCCTGGGATGCTAAGGTGACCCTGTGGTGGCTGAAGGGACCCACGGGTGGTGAAGGTGGCCCACAGGTAGCTCAGGTGGTACTATGCTAGCAGCAGAGGACAACTCAAACCTAGGAGGACTATCATCATTGAAGGACAGCTCCATCCCCATTTACAGACTCTGGGAAACTTTTTAAATTCTTATGAGCTCTGAATATAAATTTGATACTAAACTGGAACATACATTGACAGGTATTTCTTTAAAGATTCTTAGGCATTATTTAAAAATAATACTTTCTATAACTGGCTACTAAAAATAAAACAGAATGGCAATCCTTTGAAATATATTCTGTAAAACCGCTACTACATATTTAGATCATGAGAGTATAGGCTAATTTTTTGCATTTTAACATAATTATTACCTATTTGGAATATTAAGCTTAAAACAATAGAATCATAAAATTATGTTACACAAAGACTACACAGCAAAGTAACAACTTTTTTTTTTTGAGACAGGGTCTCGCTCTGTCGCCCAGGCTGGAGTGCAGTGGCACAATCTCGGCTCATTGCCACCTGTCTCCTGGGATCAAGCAATTCTCCCACCTCAGCCTCTCGAGTAGCTGGGACTACAGGCATGTGCCACCACGCCTGGCTGATTTATTTTTACTTTTATTTTTTGTACAGACAGGGTTTCACCATGTTACCCAGACTGGTCTCAAACTCCTGGGCTTAAGCAATCCTCCTGTCTCAGCCTCCCAAAGTTCTAGGATTATAGGCTTGAGCCACCACACCCGGCCACAATTTTTAGAATTGCAAAAGATGTACAAAACTTCTCATTCCATAACACAATCAGCCCCTTCCGCAGACTTAATTTATTATATCAAATTTATAAATTACTTGATCAAATTTTATTTACAATTCAGATCACTCACTGAATTAAACCAGCTATAAGTATTCCATCTCATTGCCTCACAAGTCCTCTAAATGGTAAAAATAACGCCAGGGAACAGAAAGTTTTCCGAAGGAAACTGGCTTCTGGACGCACACTGGAATGCACACACACATACACTCACGCACACACGCACAGATGGTGTAAAGACAGGAGGTTTGTCCTGGTGGCCACCGCTCAGAACGCCACTGAGCCTCCTCCACTGAGTCTTAGAAGCGGCCCTACAGCACCATCTGCTGTTCTGCAGAGGTCACTCAACGCTCCACACCACAGCAACCAAGCCAGGAGCCACCCAGAAGCTACAAGGCATGGGCTGCCAGGGGCGGACCTGTACCTCACAGCCTGGTCTAGGTGCTCTGCTGAATACAAACCATCTGACGGGACATCAACATCAGACAAGGTCGCCCTGGGCCCTGATGGGTAGGACATCTGCACGGGGTAAGAGGAAACTTTTTGGGGTAAGAATATTCTCTACCTCAGCTGCTTGGTGGTGTGGCACTGGCATACATTTGTCAGAATATATTAGAGTGCACACTTTAGAAGAATAATTTTTGGCTGGGTTGAGGTGGGTGGATCACCCGAGGTCAGGAGTTTGAGACTAGCCTGGCCAACATGGCAACACCCCGTCTCTACTAAAAATACAAAATTAGCCGGGCGTGGTGGCGGGCGCCTGTAATCCCAGCTACTAGGGAGGCTGAGGCAGGAGAATCGCTTGAGCCTGGAAGGCAGAGGTTGCAGTGAGTAGAGATCATGCCATTGCACTCCAGCCTGGGTGACAAGAGCGAAACTCTGTATCAAAAAAAAAAAAAAAAAAGAGTTTTATTGTCTGTACATTTTACCTCAGTAAATCCAATTTTTAAAAAATCAAGAGATCCCAGAAGAAAACAAATTCTATAAGAAAGGTAAGTCTCAATTTGAAATAAAATAGAAAATACACATATTTCAAGAAGAATGAATTAAATGGGTTCCAAGAAACAGAATGAATAAGCTGGAAAAGGCTGGCGATAGCATAAGAAAGGCAGTGGTCCCTCTCAACAAGAGGACACGGAGAGGCAGAAGTGCTGATGCTCAGGGCCCACGGGCGCACGCAGCCCCACACTACCACTCACCACGCTCGCCGCGCGTGGGGCACCTTCCCTGCCCCACCTGACAGAGGAGGAAGCTGAGCAGGGGAGTTGAGACACTTGCTCGACCGCTGGATCCAAACTCAACTCCATTCCCCACTCTGCTCTACCACTCCATGCCAGGCAAGAATATGGGAAAAAGAGAAAACGGAGCCAAAAAATCAAGGAAACCAGGAGAAAGAGAAAACGGAACCAAAAAAATCAAGGAAATCAGGAAAAAGAGAAAACAGAACCAAAAAATCAAGTATACCAAATCCAAGTATAAAGCAAATTAAACTGTGGCATGACTTTCAGCAATCGTCATAATAATATAAGTGCCATTTATGAATTTGGAACTTTGATTGAACCAAGGTTACAGAACAGAAGAAGTTTTCTACTTTGGTAACACAGAAGACAAACAAGGCTGGGCGCGGTGACTCACGCCTGTAATCCCAGCACAGTGGGAGGCTGAGGTGGGTGGATCACCTGAGCCCAGGAGTTCAAGACCAGCCTGGGCAACACAGCAAAACCCCGTCTCTACAAAAACTACAAAAATTAGCCAGGCGTGGTGGCATGCGCCTGTAGTCTCAGCTACTCAGGAGGCTGAGGCAGGAGAATCGCTTGAACCCCAGAGGCGGAGCTTGCAGTGAGCCAAGATTGTGCCACTGCACTCCAGCCTAGGCAACAGAGCGAGACTCTGTCTTAAAAAAAAAAAAAAAGAAGAAGACAACAAACTGACAGAGGTCAGACAAACCGACACCACCGAGGAGGTGAGGGCCAGATAAGTGCTTCTGCTGCCTTCCACGCGGGAAACTGAGAGGCCGCCCAGCGCCCACAGGCCACGAGCACATGGGCCACTCACTCTCTAGGATGACCAGCAGGGGGCGTGGCTTCAGGCTTGGTAAGCTGATCCAGTGCTCGTGCTGGAGCCCTTTCCCCTACCCCTCTACCAAGGGTGCCACAAAAATGAAAGGGCTCATTTTCTGTCTCTTTTGTGACTAAAGTTGGCCACAAAACACACTTCTGGCCAAGGAGAAAGACACAGTTCTGGTGAAAGACAGGTGAAAATATGCTAAGGGCTTCCACAATGTCTCTGACAAAAGGAAGACAAGAGCTCCACGGCCTGCTCCTTCTCAGTTGTTCCTGCCTTAAACACAGAAGTGATGTCTAAAGCTGCTGCTGCTGTACTGCAGCTATACTCACCCAGAGCCCTAAGATAGCTGAACTCTGGACTAGCTCTAGCAAACTCCTCCCTCTGGATTACTTACGACATAAGAAGTGTGTATATACATCCAAGGTGTGTAAGATACTGTGAGTCATGCTGTGACCTTCACCCAGAATCAATCCTAAATGATACAAGAAAAGAAGGTTGGAGAAACGTCAGGGAGCTAAATCGTCCTCCACGTGAACTAACAGTGCACAGTTAATGTCTAAAGTTCATAAATCAAACAATAGCAAGTGCAGGATGCAGCCCTTTCTCTTGGTTAAGCTCCTATTATGTTGCATCTCTGTCACTTATAGCCAATCCTAATACTAATTAATATAGAAATACAAATATCTAAAATGCATTTTAAAAAATCAGTGATGCCACTGAGGAGGGCAAGAGCTATACTCTTATCGCTCCTCATCAAAAGCCCTTCTAAGTTTGAGGGCATCACTCCCATAGAAATTGAAATTAAGCACAGGTCTGCCCTTTTCCTGCCCCCAGCAGGCCCAGCCTCTCCTTCCCCTCCAGCCCACCAGGCTTCTGGAGTCATATCCAGAGCCCCTCCTGCCTGGGGTGCCCACCTCCCATGCCATCTGCCTGGAAAACACACCCAGCTTTCCAGACTTGCTGCAACCCTACATCCATGAACTCTCCTGCCCTGCCTCCTGGGCACACCTCCTTCCATCCCCACTTTCCTCACAGTGCCACCATCATCACAGGCTTCCTCCCCTTCACACGCAGCGGGCAGACACTGTATCTGAACCCTCAGTGCCTCAATCAGGGGCAAGGCAGAGGCCAAGCTCCATCACTGAACGCAGACATCCTCACACCGTCCACTGAAGAGACCTCAAATGTTTTCTTTTAAATCGGATTGATGGGCCTTCACACATCAGGGCACTGTTGGTCACTAAAGCACAAAGCTCCTGCCACACCCGAAGGGCCACCCACGTACCCTCAGACCAAGGAAGGGCAGCCAAGGGGCAGGAATGGCCAAGAGCCCCATCCCCACCACCAGCATGGCGATGGCGTAGGTTAAGAAGGGGGTCAGCAGTCATCAGTCTTCCAGAACTCTCCACATATCAGGATCACAAGCGGCTGCAGGCTGGAACCTCAGCCTCCAGCACCTTACACGGGGGAATCTGCTCACAAGAGGGAGCTGCTGTGTCACTCCGAGTCCCTCCATGCAGAAAAAGCCTTTGGGAAATACTGAACAGAAGTAAATTCAGATTGTCCTGGATCTACACATGAATCTTCTCACTTCCTGCCTTTTACACACACACCAGTCTTCAAGGTCTGGATTCATTACTTTTAGTTTAGTCAAGCTCAGAGCACAGCAAAGCTAAAAGAAAATTACCAATTTCTAAGAACTTCAGATATTTATGATTTTACACCCAACAGTGTGTATTTTGTTAAATTCTTATCTATTCAAGTCATACTTCTGTGGTTAATTGTGTACTTCTTCAGAACCTTAAAGCCACATATAAACTGGGAATCCAACCACTTCTTAGGAATTTTTTTAACTTGATGCTGTTTAAACCAAGCTTTACTCAGATTATTTTTTAAGTAGAAAACAATCCCAAGTCACAAACTCCCTTGTTCCACACCTACCTACCAGTGTCCCTGGCCCCTGTGGACACCAGCTGGGGGCGGGCTTCTCCCTGCAGCGCACACACCAAGCAACCTGGGGGAGAGCGGCAGGGTGCCTCCTCTGGGTGCGGGAACACCCCTGCTCTCCCAGCAGCCGCTGGCTGGTGGGGCAGCTCTACTGTTTTCTGCCCCCCGCCAGCTGTCACCACAGGACTGGTCTGTCCCCACATTTGTCCCCAGGCCTCAGTCAGTGCCTCCCCACAGGGGCTCAGTACATGTTTGTTGTTAAAGGAATGACTCTCTCTTGAGCGCTGCTACAGGTTCTGAAACATGGTGCCGGGCATAGCAAACATCACGACTCCACAGCCCACTTCACAAGCAGCAGTTCCACTTGTCTGCACCACTTGACGTTATTTTCCCTAAATCTGGTGTATCTGTAGTTCTTCCCTGTCATCTCAGCTTAGGCTGAGGCCCCAGGTCTGAGGAAGAAGAATCCTAAGGGTCCACATGTTTTTAAGAGCAGGGTCTCCCCGCCCATCATGTAGAGCTTGCTGGAAGCCTGGAAAGCCTGCCTTGCCGTCCCTCACTCATTCCCGCACAAGGGCACCTGACAGGAGGCCAGAACTGGAGCTCAGAGACAGTGGACCTGTCCTAAGAGAGCGAGTCCTCACAGCAGCTGGCCACCAAGAAGGGGAGGGAGTTCGTGGTCCTCCACTCCTTCCCCTGGTTTTACTCCCCTCCCTCCGATCCCTCTGATCCCTCCCACCCCCATGGGCCCGGGGACACCACAGGACGAACACAGGCGCATATGACTCACATTGTGTCCCTGCTCTGATGCTGCCTAGTCCCGTGGCTGCTGGCGGCCTCTAAAATTAGAAGGGTCTTTGGAAAGGGGCTGTGCATGGTCAGATTTTCAGGACAGCACTCAGCTTCACCCACCCCCATTCACAGAGGACCCACCGGGGAGGGTGAGGGGCAGCACAGTCTCCACTGGGCCCACCTGCAGTCCAGGACCACAGGACCCACGGAGGGCCCTCTTGACTGTGGCCACACCTTTCTGCTGACATTCTACACTTCGTATGTTTTTTTTTCCAATTTCTCTAATACATTTTGAAATGTGGATGGCAGACTTGTCAGTTCCAGAAAGGCTTTCTCGCACTCTGCCTTCATCTTCTGAGGCCTCACTTTGCTTTTCGACCTAAATTAGGTCCTGTCTCTTCTAGTCTTTCCGCTTCATTAGGGGCTACTCTGTCCATCTACCGCTCACGGTTTTGAGGTCACCAACTCAGGACCCCGTATCTGCATGCACTGACAGGCAGGCAGCACACAGTGGTCCTGCTGAAAGCAGCAGTTTGGTCTTTTCCTCTTAAATCACTGAGTCCTCTGAGATTCCCTGGAAGGAGATATTCTCCACCTGTTTATGGTTTTAACTCCCGTCGGTATGCAGCCACACTAAGGGGTGCCGGGAGGATGCAGACAGCTGACAGTTGTTCTCATTCTGGCAGGCTGGTCAGCACACGGAGTGTGGAGGCCTCTGCCAAGGAACAGGGCGGAGGGCTCTCTCTGCCCTGTGGGTTTGAATGCAGCCAAAGCATCTTGGGATCTGGAAATCCTACCCAGCACACAGTCCTCCATGAGACCTTCCAATTCCAGAATTAGTAGAACTGGCAATCCAGACAAGGCCCCACCAGCAAGCAGGCCCCTTAGAGCAAGGTCTGCCCATTTCTATAAACCTTTGGCTTTGCAGACCACTTATGGTCTCTGTTGCAGATTCTTCCTTTTCTGTTTGTTTTATAACTCCTTAAAAATGTAAAAACCATCCTTAGCTTTCAGGTCCCAGAATCTGCTCACAGGCTACAGCCTGCCAGTCCCTGCCCCAGGAGACCCACCTGGGCATCTGCAGAGGTGGCTCTGCCCAGGCAGCAGGGGACTCACCCAGCTGTCAACGGCAGCCAGGGGTGTGGTGCTGGGTGCCCCTGACCACAAATGCCATCACCCACTGACCTGGCTGGCAAGGCGTCTTCATCCTCGGGATCTTCATCACTCATGGGCCTGGCCTCTAGGGGGTCCTCAATGCTCGCTGGGTGAATGAACGTGTGCTCATTGGCCATTTCAATTTCATCTTGTGTAAAAAAAAAAAAAAAATCTGTGCAAGTCTTTTGCTCCAAATTCTACTGTACTGCCTTGTCCATAGGGATCTGTAGGATTCTTCATGTACTATGGACCCTGAACACTAAGCCACGCCTCTGTCAGGCATATGCCTCTGCTGGGCACACACACCTCTGCCAGGTGCACACACCCATGTCAGACACACACACACGTCAGGCACACACACCCCGAGTGTACGTACCCCTGCTGGGCGCTCACACACCCATGTCAGACACACTCCTGTCAGGTGCACACACCCATCGGGCACACACACCCGTCAGGCACACACACCACTGTCGGGCACACACCCCTGTTGGGCGCACACACCACTGTCGGGCACACAGCCCCGTCGGGCGCACACACCACTGTCGGGCACACAGCCCCGTCAGGCGCACACACCACTGTCGGGCACACACACCACTGTCGGGCACACAGCCGGCGGGCGCACACACCACTGTTGGGCATACACCCATCGGTCGCACACACCGTCGGGCACACACCTCTTTCAGGTACACACCTGTCAGGTACAGGTAAGACAAATTCTTTTCTCAGTCAGTGCAGTGTTAGCATCCTGCCCCTGGGGTACACACCTTGTACACTCCCCTGCCTTGCAGGCGGTAGGAACTGTGAACATGATGGGATATAGTGTTACATAAGGCAAAGGTGAAGGGATATTACAGATGCAATTAAGGCATCTCATCAGCTGACTGAGTTCATCAAAAGGGAGATTTTCCTGGGTGGGCCTGGCCTGATCAGGTAAACCCCTGAAGGATGAGAGAAGTCAGAGAGGAAAGGAAGAGGGGAGACCCTGCCTATACGCCTTGAGAGGCAAACTGCCATGCTGGGAAGAGGGCCACAGGGCAGGGGCTATGAGCAGTCTCCAGGAGCCAAGTGCCACAGGCCTAAGGCCACAAGGAACTGAGCTCTGCCAAGAGCCAGTGGGCCTGAAGAGGACCCTCAGTCAGAAGCAACGGCAGCCCCTGCTCAATACAGGCACCTTAACTACTGACACTTCAAGGAACAGAATCAGGGGCTCAGGCTTCTGAACAGAGGCTGACACCCCTTCGACAACTGTCCGATTCCACCAGGGAAATGAGCCGGGCTCACCAGGGCTTTGCGCCCAGAAGCACATGACTGTGAAACTTGACAGATGAGCCAACACCCAGCAGACAGGAAGGAAGGAAGACTGGAGGAGCTGGCAGGGAAACGCTGACTGTGGCTTTGGAAGATTGTCAGTATTCTCTTTTATGGTGTATTTTCTAATGTGCGCTCAAAGAAGCCCCTTCTCTTTCTTCTTCGTCTATCTCTAGCCCTAAATCCAGTAGACTCTGCTTTCAAAGCTGAAATAAAACACTCTCTAGGTAACATCTTACTCTCCTGAACTTTCGGAATTCAGGAACACTCATGCTAAGACACTTTACTCTTCCTGACAATGGAGTTTACTGCATAGGTTCAGTAAGAATTTGTCCTCCTTTTTACTTGGATGTAACTGGACAAAAAAAATGTGCCACCAACCCCACATCTGGAGTGTCACATCTGAAAGTGAATCCCTCACATCCCCTAAGCCCACCCACAGGAAGGATCTGTGCTCTGGGGAGCCAGTGCCCACCCAGCCCCCACAGGGTAGCAGGCCTGGTCCCTGTTCTATAACTTATGGGGGCCCAGAAAATTGTGAGGGCCTCAAGTTAAAGAAATTCAACATTTTTAAAAACTATGGGCAAAACCTGGTGTGGATACATTTCTTGGGTCTGGCTTCCCAGTTCCAGGGTAGAAGAACAAATAAAAGCAATCTTAAAACTCTCTGGAATGACAGAGGCTACTGGAAAAGCCATCTTAGTTCCTCACAAAGCTTCAGACAGAAATGAATCCTCTGACCTGGCCAGCTGCTCTCCCACTGCCGACCTTCCAATAGGATGCCACATGCCTGAGCACCCCTGAGCTGATGCGAATCAATCAGGCCCAACACCACACTGACAGCTTCCTGGTGACAGGGGTCATGCCAGAAAAGCACATTCAGAGACTTCTCATTCTTGGCCAAATTTTTACTTTAAAATTTCAGTAATCTTTTGGAATATTTAGATACTAAAACATCACCTTTGCTCAGTTGGTTATTTTAGTCAATAAATTACTTTGAAGGAAGAAAAATGTCAAGTTTTTGTCACAATATCTGAGGATCCAGAATTAGCGTCCTTACAATAATGTGCTTCATTCGAAGGCCCTCATTGGCCTGACCACCCACCCGGACTGCCCATCTCGAGAACCTCCACACAGAGAAGAGCCCCGCAGAGGCTTGCGGAGCTCTGCGCCAGGACACCGCCAGGCACCAGGACAGAGGTCAGCACACAGGACACCCCAGGGAGGGCACCTCCACGCTGTGTAAGCCTTGAATGACGGCTCTTTCCTTCTGGCCCCAAGAGCCCCTCTGAAAAGTGCCAGCCCCTAAAGACGCAGCTGCCTCTTGGCACCGGGCTCCATGCCCCTCCTCACTTCTCCTTTCAGTCAAGGCTTCGAGAGAACTTTAGTTCCTGACCACTCGGTCAGGCAGCCACACCACACTGTGCACAGAGCAGGAGGCGGCAGCGATGCCCGGTGGTAGCAACAGGTAGCAACATGAGAAGTGGCTTAGGCATCATAGTGATATGGACACTCCTAAACCTCCTGGAGGGAGCAGGGCCACCCCGGAAACAAAGAACTGTCCTGTACAAAAGGACTTCCATGCAGGTGGAAAGGCTGCTCATAATTCTCTAAGCCCAGCCCAGCTGAGTTTTGGATTGACACAATGCATTTTTCTATACTTTTAACATACACTCAATGTTCCAGAAATACAGAGACTACCTAGAGACAGAGAAGACTGAACACTGCTTCCTTCAGGGTTGACCATTTCAGAAAGTAATGCCACTCAGCTCTATTGCTTATGGTTTTCAGGTCACCAGCTCAGTACCTACCCCACACCTGCCTGCACTGACAGGCCCACACCACTCAGTGATCCGAGTGAAAGCAGCAGTGCCTAAATGTCCATACAGTGGCATAGAAAAGTATTTTACTATGTATCTTCAGTTTCTCTTTATATTACATTTCAGCATGACACTGCTTTTTAACATTATATGGCTATAATTATATAACGTAATATCTTTTGTGAACCTCATTTTAAAATAAAAAGATGAGTTAATAAATATTTGTTACAAAAAGAAGATGTGGTGTGGGGTGGCAATGAGAAAGACTGAGAAAGCTTTCCAGGCTTCAACAGGAGTCAAGGTTTCCCGAAGCCCTCCTCAGCAATTCCTCTTGCGCAGGGGAATTACTATAGGAATTCTATCTATTGTATCCCCCCAAGATGTTCCAGCCTCAGAAGATAATCTCATGTATAAAAACACAAGAAATAACTTCAGTCTTTTCAAGCAAAAAGAAAGGCAGAAACAGTGAGTCTGCCTGAAACTAAAAATAACTCCCCACAGCCCTGCAGTGCAACCTGTGGCTACATGGCACAGACAGCACTAAGGCAGGACCCGGGAGGGAGGCGCAGAGGGAAACCAGACGGTGCAGTGAGGCTGAGGACGGCCGTGCTTCCGAAGATGTTCCAGCCAAAATCTTTCATGCTTATTTATTTTTATTTAAACCACCCTGAAAAGGGAAAAGAATAACATGCCAAACTGTTTGCTGCCGAAATTAGCTCTTATTTTAGGAAAGAAAGGAAATACACGATTTCTATTTGCAGCTAACATTTAGCAACACAGAATCAGGAGGAGGAGATATGACTCATCATGTCGTAATATTTTATAATTTCCAGCTCTTCAGTTTTGCTTTCTCAGCACATGCTTTAGATATCTCCTTCTGGCCTGATTATTTTTTCTATGCTTTTAAGAACAATTTATTGGTGCAAAGGATTATAAATAATTCATTTCTCCAATGCACAGTTATATTATATAAAAATACTTGCTATTTCACACATATGGCATAATTAATGCAATGTTTTACTTCTATGGCATGTTAAAAATAGGTAGTCACAAATCGACACTTAACTTAGCAATATTAAACCACAATGTCTCTTTCAGACTCATTCCAACTCTGGGATCCTCATTCTTTCAATAACCTCTGGTTACAGAGAAGCTGATTTCCTACCACTAATTAAGCTAGAAGAAGCGCTGTGGCTGAAAATAAAATTCCATCCCACAGCACAAGCCATGATAAATGTGACCTGATTTTGACCTTCCCATACTTGGACTGCCTGTGTACTCCCCCCAAAAAAAAGCATCGGTTGAAGATAAAGCCTCCTTTAAACGTCTCGCTAGGGAACCAGTTACCTGAAATTCCTGACATTTACAGACAGAAATGGCAAGCAGGACCTTTGCTGGCACAAACTCAAAACCCAGTAGTCAGACATGGGCGTGTCTCTACTCCCCAAAGACGGTGTCCCCCCTAGGCTCCCAGCCACTCTCATCCATCCACGCTCACGCCCTGGTGACCGCCCCCTACCCATGGCTCTGCACCAGCCACTCCCATTTGTCCACACTCGCGCCCCAGTGACCGCTCCCTCCCCACAGCTCTGCATGCCATCCCGAACTCCCAGGCGGGAGCACGGCTGTGTCCAGTGAGTGGCTCACATGAGAGCTGCCAAGCGAGCGCCTGGTCCCTGCCATGCCCAGAGGGCATCTGAGGCCCAGTGGGCGCTCGTCAGTATCCACAGAGCAAATGGACACAGGAGCACACCCGCATTCCTCCAGCCAGCAGCAGCCCTCTGACACCTTCTCTTTCCCCTCATCTCATCTGAACCCATGAAAAAGCTTCCCTGGAAACGTACAACTGGACTTCCTGAGTTAGTCACTCAGCTGCTCATAAGTAAATTAATCTGACACCATACTAATTTTACTGGGATTTTAGTATTTGTCACAACTTCTCTCAAAAGCAGACGCTGAATCATGAGACAGTCGCCAAAAATAAGTACTAAAGAAATGTTCTTCTTTTTTTTTTTTTTGAGAGAGAGTCTTGCTCTGTCACCCAGGCTGGAATGCAACGGCATGATCTCAGCTCACTGCAGCCTCTGCCTCCCGGGTTCAAGCGATTCTCCTGCCTCAGTCTCCCGAGGCTGGGACTACAAGCGTGCAACATCACACCTGGCTAATTTTTGTATTTTTGGTAGAGATGGGGTTTTGTCACGTTGGCCAGGCTGGTCTCAAACTCCTGGCCTCAAGTAATCTGCCTGCCTCAGCCTCCCAATGTGCTGGGATTACAGGAAAATTTTCTTTTAATTACTCCTAAGAAAATAATAATTGATGGTAAAAGGCTTTCACCAAGTCTAGTGCCTGGCATGAAGCACTGACTCAATAAATGGTGAACTGACCCCAAAGAGGACAGCAAGTGCCACACATGCCACTGGAGGGCAGCAGGTGCCACACACGCCACTGGAGGGCAGCAGGCACCACCCCAGAACCAGCAGGAGGGACTCATGGGTGAGCTAAGGCTGCAGTAAGATTAGAAATCAACCAACAGTAACAGATCATCTGTGCCAGGAAGTATTCAATAAAGCATCTTTCAAAGGCAAGCCAAAAGGCTTAATTAAGCAGTTTATATCAAGAAAAAGGCATTTCTACCAGTCAGATTTGATCAGATCTTTACAGGTTTTTACTCACCTTGAAATTTTTCTAGCTTTATGTCTGCTCTGATCCCAAGGCAGCTTCCTTCGGTGCGAGTGGACTGAGAGAGTATCACAGCAGGACCGAAGTAAGCAGAACTCCGCACTTAGCCAGTGTGTCTCCTTCAGTCGCCCTTAAGCTCTCCATGCCAGCCTGAAAGGCTCCACTCTGTGTAACAGAGAGATTCGGTAACTTCACACTTGTCTGATTCAGTATCAAAAGCTTTGTCACCATTTCAGAAGTGAACTCTATAACAATAAATACTCTCCATGAAAAGTCTTCTAAATACGAATTTAAGTTATTTTAAATGTATTCTTCCGAATCTGTAAAGGGGATATGCGCAATCCATCACGTCTCCGTCCGTCTGCCTGCAGCAGGTAGAGGCATCTGCGACAGATGGAGCCACATCGTTGCCGGTCCAACATCTCGGCATCAGCGGCACCAGGCCACACACTGAGGACTGGAGTCTCAGGCAGAATCTCACACGTACTCATCTTTTTTACAATTCAATATGCACACACCCCTACACATGCACACATGTGAATGTGAGTCCAGATACAGAGACGCACCATCCCTGCACGTGCTCTGCCCGGGTTTGGAAGCTACAGGCTACCTCTGCTTCTGAAGCAGAGGTTGTGAAACAGTATCTCCATCTCGTTTCTGCTCTGTGTGAAAGCGTTTTCAACCAGCAAGCCATTAGAGAAAATGTTTCAACATGCTAATATAATTATAAAACCTCAATATGAAGTATTAAAGTTTTCTTCCTGAAAAGCAAACTGATATCCAAAAGAAGGGGAAGTCTGCAATGGGTTTCTCCATTGCAGAGTTCCAAAGAGAAGTCTCTGGGAGGTGTGTCCAGGGGTGAGCGGGTTTCTGAGTGGGAACCTGGAGGAAGGAGGTGAAGTGTGGGATAAGGTGCGTGTGAAAGTGGCTCGACTCTCGCTATGCAGACTTGGCCAGGCCATCACAATGCGTTCCTGCTGCCCCGGTCGCTGCTGCAGTCCTCAGAGGAGATTGGAGGCTACCTTCCAAACCTCCCACCTGTGACCAGCTGACATTCATCTAGAACACACGTCAGCTCGTCTGCTGGGACAGACCTAAGACACAGAGACAAGCTCACCTGTGTCCTGCACTAGCACCATCAAGTCAAATGGGCTGTCACTGAAAATGCTCTATCAGCCTGGAATTACAGGTCACGGAGTCATCCTGTCCAGCACAGAGAATGAGGGCCACATGTCCAGAACTGTCCCCACTATCAATGACCCCCATCATCACCACACCAGATTCAAGCTCCCAAATCACCCTCCCCAGCGGTCCCAATCACCATGCCTGGGTGGAGAGTGTCAAGAAGTGCAAGGACGTTGGCCTCTGACCTTCAGCGTTGCCTCCACTCAGTCCGAATCCAGCTCCACCACAGCCCCTCCCCAGTGGGCAGAGAGCAAGGGCCCCGAGTGAGCATGAGCTGAACAAGCTTCTCTGGAGATGGCACCTAGCCCCTCCCTCAATCCAAAGAGCCACAAAGAAGTAAAATCCATTCTAGAAGCTTTACACACCAAAAAGTCCACCGCCTAAACAGACAAAGAAAAACACAGCAGAAAGGACATGAAACCAAGATTTACAGAACTGGGTTCTAGTGCCCACATCATGTCCCACCAACTCTGCAAGCCTGGCCAAGAAATCTGACCTCCCTGGGCCGTCTGCAGGATGGGAAACTGCATGGGAAGCCCAGCCACTTAGAGGAGGGGCAGGTGATATGCAGGGTGGGTTTTGGAAGCTGCAAAGTCTAAACATCAAGTGTGAGAATGGTTGCCTCCCATTTGAGTACACTCATACCAACTGAGGTAAAACTGCCATACTTGCCAGGAGTATTGCAAGGGGTTTCAGGAAAAGCATGGCTTCCAGGAAAGAGGGGTCCAGGCCACCACCCTAGACCGCAGCCTTGCAGCCGTGTGACTTGAACAGTGACTCAGCCCCTTCCAGGCTTGCTCCTATGAGGACAGGATGAGGACACAAGGAACACCCGCCGCAGATGGTGCCGTGAGGATTAAATGGAGGAACAGATGTAGAGTGCTTGGCCCCGTGACTAAGATCACAGTAGGGGCGCAATAAAAGATGGTCAAAAACACCGGAGTCTTTTTGTCATGGAGGGAGTGGAGAGGAGCAGGTGACAGAGACAGCAGACAGCGGCTGAAAAAACAAAACAGTGGCGAGATGGAAGATCTGCACAATTAACAAGCTGCACGGCGGTCACATGCAAGACGCTGCTCCTAACAGTGCATCATACATCAGCTCCTCAAGGACACATGAGCCACTTCTAAAAATAGACCATATCCCAGCCATAAAGAAAATCTCAACATATTTCAAGTGGCTGAAATCAGACAGAGCTCATCCTCTGATCATAATACAATGAGCCTAGAAATTAATAACCCAAGTGTAACTAGAAAGTCCCCCTATGTTTGAGAGTTAAGCAATACACTTCTAAATCATCCATAGACAAAAGAAAATAATCACAGTAGAAAACAGAAAATACTTAGAACTTAAAACTAGAAAAGATTATGTACAGAATTGTGTGGCACACAGATAAAGCAGTACATCAGAGGGACCTTTATAGCTCAGTGCTCAAGCTAGAATAGGAGTAAAAAAATTAAAGAGTGCCTACCTGAACAAGTCAGGGAGAGAAGAACAAAGTAAGCTCAAAGAAAACAGAAAAAGGGAACTAGTAAGAAATTCAACCTGTGTTAATTACATATAACGGCAGGTACACAAAGATAAACATTGGTTCTTTGAAAAGACAATGCAGTGAACCAGTGATCTCTGGCAAGACTCATGGAAACACAGAAAGGGAACACAAGAGAAAAAGCCCAAATTAACCAGCCTTGGAATTGAATTGGAGGGCAGGAAGACCTGACGGCCACAATGTGACTCTCCTGTCCTTGTGTGGGAAGATCTTACTTCCCCCAATGAGTCCCGGCAGGCGGGTGACTGCTCTGGCCCATTGAACGCAGCAGGCGTGGTACTGCCAGGTCCAGACCAGCACCTGAAGAGGATGCCAGCTTCCACCTCCTATTTCTGGGAACACTGTCTCTGGGGAGCCAACTCAGATGCTCTGAAGAGATCACAGGGGCTACATGCAGAGAAAGATGTCTAGCCAGCCCCAGGCAGGAGCCAGCCACCTCACTGAAGAAGCCTTCTCATACAGGACATTGAGAAGAACCAAGAAAGCCACAGCCGACAGCCAGAAGCAGAGCTCCAGACACTCAGGCTACCCGGCTGAGCATTAATAAAGTGATTGTTGTTTATGTCACTAAGTTAGGAATGGGTCATCAGGCAGCAAGAGAAACCAAAATGGAATTATCACTTAAACTCTGACAACACTAAAAATATAGTAAGAGGCTTTATAAACTTTATTCCAAAAAGCTTGTAAGCTTAGGTTAAATGAAGAAACTCCAAGAGAAATATAACTTACTAGGCTGGGTGCGGTAGCTCATGCCTGTCATCCCAGCACTCTGGGAGGCTGAGGCAGGTAGATCACTTGAGCCCAGGAGTTCAAGACAAGCCTGAGCAACATAGCAAAACCATCTGTACTAAAAATACAAAAATTAGCCAGGTGTAGTAACACATGCCTGTCATCCCAGCTACTTCGGAGGCTGAGGTGTGAGAAATCACCTGAGCCTGAATGGTCGAGGCTGCAGTGAGCTGAGATTGCACCACTGCACTCCGGCCTAGGCAACCAGAGTGAGACCCTGTCACACACACACACACACACACACACACCACCATTTAAAAAGAAAAGAAATACAACTTATTAACACTAACTCAGGAGGAAACAGAAAATCTGACAAAACTACAAACATTAAAGAATTAGAAGCCAGATGCAGTGGCTCATGCATGGAATCCCAGCACTTTGGGAGGCCGAGGCAGGCAGACTGCTTGAGCCCAGGAATTCAAGATCAGTCCTGGCAACATAGTGAGACCTTGTCTCTACAAAAAAAAAAAAAAAAAAATTAGCCAGGTGTGGTGGCGTGCGCCTGTAGTCACAGCTACTCAGAAGGCTGAGGCAGGAGGATCGTCTGAGCCCAGGAGGCAGAGGCTGCAGTGAGCCGAAATTGCACCATCACACTCTAGAGCCTGGGAGACAGAGTGAGACCTTGTCTCAAGAAAAAGAAAAGAGAAGAAAAGGGAAGGAAGGAAGGAATGCAGGGAGGGAGGGATGGATTATAGTCAGTAAACAAAAATCATCCTGGAAAGAACACTCCATGCCTAGATGGCTTCTCTAGAAAGTGAATCCAACACTCAACAAGACACTTCTGTGAAGATGAAAAGGAAGCAGTAAGTCAATCTTACAAATACAGTGTAAACATCCTATACAAAATGTGATCACACTCAATCCAATAATATGTTTTAAAGCAATCAATCAAACATGATTAAGATGAATTTATGATGGGAATGCAAACATGATTTAATGTATGAAAATTGATTTATGTAATCCACTTCATTAATAAATCAAGACAAACACAAAAGAATATACTGATGACTCCCCTTGGATAAAGTTCCATCACAGGCAAAACTGAACTACATTGATTGGGGATGCATTCTTACATGGTAAAATTAAGAAGAAAAGGACAGTATTATTTCAAAATATAGGATATTACCAAACACAGCGGCTCACACTTATAATCTCAGCACTCTGGGAGACCAAGGCAGGAGGATCACGTGAGGCCAGGAGTTCAAGATCAGCCTAGGCAACACATGGAAACCCCATCTCTACAAAAAATTAAAAACTCAGCGAGGCATGCTGTTGTGCGCCTGTGGTGTCAGCTGCTCAGCAGGCTAAGGCAGGAGGACTGCTTGAGCCTGGGAGTTCAAGGCTGCAGTGAGCCATAATCCTGCCACTGCACTCCAGCCTGAGTGACAGAGTGAGACACCGTCTCAAAAACAAACAAAAAGGCCAGCACAATGGCTCACACCTGTAAGCCCAGCACTTTGGGAGACAGAGGCGGAAGGATCGCTTGAGCCCAAGAGTTCAAGAACAGCCTGGGCAACACAGGGACACACCATCTCTACAAAAAGTAAACAAAATTAGCCAGGAGTGGTGGCTCATGTCTGTAATCCCAACTGCTCTGGAAGCTGCAGTGGGAGGATCACCTATGCCTAGGAAGTTGAGACTGCAGAGAACTGTGATCACACCACTGCATTCTGGCCTGGGCCACAGAGCAAAACATTGTCTCAAAATAATCATAATTATAATTAATTATACACACACACACACACACACACGTAGTATATATTAGATGTGTCATATGGATGAGGGGAGTTATCATCAGGGAGGAGCATGAAGGAAACTGTGAGGTACACAGTGTCTATTTAACCTGGGTGAGAGTTACATGGACATGCAATTAAAATTATTCTCTTATATATGTGTCCATGTTCATGAAAGGTATCTCACAATAAAAATGTACTAGAAAACAAATAATCAGGCAACAGAACAAAAAAAAATGCCAGCAATGACAACTGATTTCATACAGTACTATCAATAACAATGGGACCAAGTAGCTGCTGTATGATCAACCATATGAAACAACTAACCAACCACTGCAACCAGCTGTCTGCCTGCCACGGTCTCAGATAAGAGCTAAGGAACCACAGGTGCAGAAGAGTTAGGAGATTATGCGAAAAGGCAACTAGAAACTTTATATTCCTCACACAAAAAAGAGAGACTGAGGAGACTACGTTCAAGGAGATCGTGGTCGGAGGTGCTAAGAGGCAAGCTCACAAGCTACGGCCAAGAGTTTCAACCTGCGCCGTTTTCTCCATTTGCCTTGAGCCATCCTGCGAAACTGGTGGGGAGTGAGCCACCCGAAAGGGTGGATGGGGAAAGGGAAGTACTGTGGGACAGGCAGCTCTGCATGTCTCCCACCTCCGCCCACTGACATGCCAGGGGCCAGCAGCTCAGCTTCAACCCCAGCACCACCACCTTTCCAGAGCTTTCTCTGGGTGACTGCTCCTAATCGCAGGAAATCCTCTTCTGAAAGTAGCATGACTCCAAATTCGTCAAGCTGAAGGGGTTTCCACAATGGGTTTATACCCCACTATCTCCTAACAAAGGGAAATGCCAGTGCCACAGCAATGCTATGAAAAGAGGGACCACTGAGGATTTAACACGCCTTGTACCAACAGCAAGTACACTGCAAGTTGTATTAAAACACATTTATCATTCACAGCACTTGATGGATTTGCTGTACCAGTAATAATCATGTTGATTAAATGAAGCAATTGTTTCCTTTTAAAGTGATATTTATCATTATAATTTAATTAGACTGTGGAAATTGGGGCTCTGCTCTGCCAAAAACTAAGTACTCTCATTTTCTACCTTGCATAAAGCCAAGACTATGCACGGGTGTGCAGTTAAACAAATATGGGCAACTGATGAGATTTCACTATTTCGAGACAGTAATTACTTCAGGAAGTACAGAGGCATGATATGCTCGTGGCAAGTAAAGTACAGGTCAAGAGAAAGTAATCAACTGGACGCTGCTACGGCAAAGAAGCCTTCTTCCTAATTTTTGACAGTAGCTGCCATTTGAAGTGCTTTATTAGTCCTAAGAATTAGTAGCAACAATGGGGAACAAAAAGTTGATGGCCTGAGAGGAGGGGATACAGCTGGGGAAACAGCCTTGAACATGCTGGAAAAGTCAAACACACCATATACGAACAGAAAACAACGGCTAAAGGAGATACAAACAGTAAACAGGTAAACTAAGAATGACCAATTGGACTTGGCAGGACAGGGAAGCAGAGACACCCTCCAGAAATAATAGCTATAATGACTAACGCTAAAAGCTCAGTGGACAGGTTTTAGCAGCATATTAGACACAGTTAAAGAGAAAATGGCCAAACTGGGCAGTAGAACTGAAGCAATAACCCAGAAAGCAGTGCAGAGACACACGAGAGACAGAAAGTACCAAAAGCATGGGAGCTCTCACAGAAACAGATTCGGCCAACTAACCCGCAGCAGAATAAATATAAATAAGCATGAACCCAGACACAGCACAGAGAAATGACGCGGGAGCACAGGGGGACAGTCAGGCTGAGAGTGGATGCCCAGGGCCCAGGGAAGAGACCAGTAGTGGAGCAGGATGAGATCTTCAATGTGCAGATGGGAAAGTAAACTCTCCACCTAACAACAGTCTTTCCACAATAAGAATAAAGATGTTTTCACACAAATCACACCTGAGATAGTTAATCCTAAGGGACACATTCCAGAAGAACTGTGCTCTTGTAGACAAAGAATATGTAGCAAAAAAGAGTGGCTATAAAAGGAAGCAGCATGTGAAAGCACTGGCTGAATAAAGGAAAAGCACAAAGCTTACACATACCGTTCCATCGAACAAAAAACAGGGAACATCCCCAACTCGTTTTACGAGACCAGTATAATCTCGGTAGTAAAATCTGTCAAGAATGTGCCAGACATGAACTATCAGCGGCTTTTACAAATGTAGACACAAAAATCATAACAAAATTAGCACATTTAAATCCAGGGACATATAAAAGACAGTAGGTCACACCTGAGTTGAATACACACATACCAAGAATACACAGCTGGCTTCAGATGTGAGAATCAATCAACGCACTGAACAGCGACATTTCTATTCAAGGGTTCTTTAACTTAGATTTCTCAATCATTCAAACTGGTATTTTTGTAAATTTCCATTAGTAGAATAAACCTCACACTGTTCTCAAAATATACACTACCTGTGGAAGATAAAAAAATGGAGGATGAAGAAAGCTGATAAAATGAAAACAAACATTGTTGCCAATAATGAAAGTAAAGGCCCAGCACACATAGCTTCTCCACATTCCTGCCCTTTCTGGAGGAAGACAATAAGCTTGGAAGTTGCCCCCAGAGCAATGCGGCGGCAGGGGTGGTGTCCTCAGAGGGTCCTAGTGTGTCCGGGATAAGGCCATCATGAACAGAACCAAAGAAGGCAAAAGGGAGACATCTGGCCTTCGCAGGCTTCCTTAGCGTGTTTTCCACACCTGTGAGGATCCTGAGCGAGTGCCAGGAGGAGACGGAAGAAGTGCGGCTTCACACTCCTCTCCAGAGCAGGCATTCAATCAACAGTTAACGAATGGGCTTCAGGAAAACAATGAAAAGTGTGAAATCATATATGAAACGATGCGCTCATATGCACAGATGAATTTTTCTAGCGAAAATGTAAATGGATTTAATCAGATATTCAAAAGAACCCAATACCCCACAAGCGTGCCAACATCTGACATGCAAACTTATCCGTGCGGTAGAGGCCAAAGACAGCCCTCACCATGGGCTGTGAGATGACCCAAAACCCAATCCTTTCTTTGGCACTTAACCAACAAAATTTCATAGCCTTTCTTTTCTCAGTGCAACTAAGGGCTAGTCCATGGTAACCTACGAAGTGAATTACTACGGGGCACTAAAATTTAAGATTTATAACCTAAACCTGAGGTGTTAGTAGATTTTATAGAGGTCTAGTTCAGTATCAAGAAGGGAGGCTCCTGTGCAGAGCTGCAAAGCTTGGTAATGCGCCCACGTGGGGGCCACAAAGTCCTCATCCTCAGAAAGAGCATTTCGTGCGTTACCAATGACAGCTTTATTTATAATGGGTTTCAATTACCAACATTCTTGCTTTTATCATCTCAATGTCGGTTTTCTCATTTTCACAGCAGTTTAATGCGGGCTGTCTGGGTACCACGATGACAATTCATAGTTTCAGGAGCCATAATTTTTCAACAACTTATAAGTATCCTAAGTCATCTCTGTCTTTATTTCGAAACAGATGTATAGAACCTTCCCTAAATTCTGATGCAGCAGTAACATTTTATTTGTTGGTGATGTGCTGATTAAGAGTATATGAAATTTAACTAACTTGCAACACACCATCAAGGCAAGTGTAACAAAGTTACCCAGCTATTTTTAAGTTTATGGCCACACTCTTACATAGTAAAGAACAACACGTCTCATGAGAACTTATGTATCAAAAGTACCTAAACTGTTTCATTTAATTTCATCCCGACTCTTTGATAATGTTGAGCGATATTTCCACTGGAGAGCAAGAACAGCTACTGGTAAAGGTGACCAAGGCACTAATTTTGCCACTGAGAGTGATCTAAAAAGGCTTTTAGGCTAGGCACAGTGGTGTGCTCAGCACTTTGGGAGGCCAAGGTGGTAGGATGGCTTGAGCCTAGGAGTTCGAGACCAGTCTGGGCAACATGGCAAGACCCCACCTCTACAAAAAATTTAAAAATTAATCAGTCAATGTGGCACGTGACTGTGGTCCAAGCTACTCAAGAGGCTGATAACAGGAGTACTGCTTGAGCCCAGAAGGTGGAGGCTGCAGTGAGCCACGATCACACTACTGCACTTCACCCTGGGTGACAGAGCGAGACCCTGCCTCTAAATTAATTAATTAAAAGGGCTTTTAATTAAAAATGGTGATAAAGTACACCATATCTTCTCTCCATTCTTCCCAGAGCTCTGTTAAAATGTCAGAAAAGGTACTTTTTGGTGGTGAATGAACCATAATAGTGCATGGTGCTAAAAATTTACAGAGGGATTTAGCAGAACACAAGAAAGCCTGCCAGGGCTTTTAGGGCATAAGGCAGATGAAAGCAGGTTGATGCGAAAGAGCAGAGGAAACTGCAGAGCAAGACAACAGAGGTGAGGGGTCTTCCTAAGAAGCAGGAGCCATAGGGAATGCTTTTATTCCTGGGCTAAAACCTGAGAATTGCTCTCCAAAGAAAGCCTGAGGTTTTCTAAGGGGTGATCCCAATATGGGCACGCGGGCTGGAAGAGAAGCAGATCCGGGTTTAGGGTAACGAAAAATCAAACCGTCAGGACATGAAGCCCAGGGAGGGAGAGAAGGAGAGAGTAGAGATGTTTACCTGCAGTAGAACAAGGATCAAACAGATATCCAACTTCTCATTAACAACACTAGACTCTGGAAAATAATACAGAATATTTTCTGATTTCAAAAGGAAAATTATACGATCCTAGAATTCTAGACCCTACCAAATTATCAATAAGTATGAGAACAAAGTAATTGCATGTTTGAACATTACGTGCAAAAACCCAAGAAGTCTGTCAGCCATCCATTCTATAAGGAAGTGGATTAAGGAGGTGCTCCAGCAAAACAAAAATAGAATCCAAGAAACCAACACCATGGGATAGGAGAAACCATGGCAACTGAGGCAGCTAGAAACAGCGGACACCTAAAGAGAAACTGGGAGTTCCATCTGAATATTCTCCTTTTATTGGCAAAGGTTTGGTGAGGCAGAATTACATTTCATACCACTTGGTTCTATGGCAAAATATACTATCATAATACTATAAATGTTACTTTTCTTATATTAAAATGTTTAGACTACACTTGCAGGAAAAGCACAGGGAGCCTAATGATAGATGGGAAACACTACAAATGTTTTAAGCCTTGTCAATATAAATCTCATCAAAACTCAGAGTGTGAAGGCACTGTCTGTTGACTTCCACATGAACTCACAAACAGAAAAGTTAAAGCTATAATGGTGACTACAAGAAGAACTTAAGAGAAGAAAACACAAACTGTACATTGTTTACCTCTGGAAACGGGGCATGGGGTGGGGAGGGAGAAAGAGGAAATCTCCAACTTAATTTATACCCAATCATGAGCTGCAATGTGTTTTTTACCATGTGCTGGTATTACTTCCATTTTTTAAAATAGTTACATTAAAAGGGCCCCCTTATCAATAGGCGATCCATTAAATAACTGCAGTACATCTACAGGACAGAATAATATGTTCTTGTAACAAGTGAAGTAGCATGAGCATTGCGTTAGTTACATAAAGTCAGAATTTTAAAAAAGCTTTTTTTTTAACTGTGAAAGAACAAAGATAAAGTGTCACAGTCCTACAAAAAGAACGGCACTACCTGTACTGACATGCAGGATGTGACGGGACAGCTGCGTTATAGAGAGATGTGCACAGAAAACCCCTGTGTATCTCAGCAATCCCATATACATAACAGAAACTCCTCATCTATTATATATGCCAGAATCCAGTGCTGACACAAACTAGTGGGTACATACCCTTCCATATTTTTCCTATGTACACACACACAACATTTTGTAAGCCTAAAAAGCTGGCACAAAAAGCAAACCAACTTCACAAGGACAAGCCAGAGAGTCCTTGGGGGATGTCCTCCCAGGAAACTCAAAACAGCAGCGGCTAAGTCTCCCTGGAGAAGGAGGCTGGGAAGAGCATCTGATAGAACTGCTCCCTTCATCCTTCGAGGGAGCAATCCAGGAAATGCAAGGCTGTCTACTTCACATGGTTTCCTGAGGATATGGGTAGAAAACATTTCCAGTAAAAGCTTTACTAAAATGTTATACAGTGAAAATTAAAATACAAACCATTCCTCCATGTGCCAGTGTCATCTGCTAATTTGTACAACATCTTGTTTCAATGATCTGAGAGGCCTACACAAATAGGTAGAGTAACCACAGTATATCAATTATGCTGAGAAAAGAAAAAAAAAACATATACATGAAAAAAGACACAGATATTGTTTGGCCATGTCCCCACTCAAATCTCATCTTCAATTGTAGTTCCCATAATCCCCACGTGCTGTGGGAGGGACCCAGTGGGAGGTAATTGTATCATGGGGGCAGTTACCCTCATGCTGTTTTCGTGATAGTGAGTGAGTTCTCATGGGATCTGATGGCTTTGTAAGGGGCTTTTCCCCATTTTGCTGGACACTTCTCCTTGCTGTTGCCATGTGAAGAATGATGTGTTTGCTTTCCCTTCCACCATGATTGTAAGTTTCCTGAGGCCTTCTCAGTCATGCTGAACTGTGAGTCTGTTAAACCTTTTTCCTTCATAAATCACCCAGTCTTTGGTATGTCTTTATTAGCAGCATGAGAACACACTAATACAGATACAAAGGAAACATACAAAATAATAACAAAAGTTGCTTCTATGCAAAGGGACTAATCATGTCTCTTCCTAGTTTTGCATTTCTGCAAAGTATGCACAGTCTGTAATAAGCATACTGTTTCTAAATAAAAAATTAAATCTTTCAGAAGAAGCTTGGCAATGTAGAGTTTCCTCCAAAGACTTAGCAGCCGAGGCAAGGGAAGGCACGCAGGGGTGCTGCTGTGCAGCAAGCACGGGCGCAGGCCCTGCCCAGGCCAGCCCCACCCTGGGGCTGAAGATGGAGAAAAGGCCAATTCCAAGACTGATCCTGTTCAGAAGACAAAAATGAGCTCAAGCAGCTGTTCCTGCCACTGTAACCTGAGGAATTCCGCCCTGGGGACACTGAGAGATGCATAGCAGATACCACCTTAAATCAGCATCCCTGAAAGCACTTACCTTTTCACCCCAGGATGACCCAACCTTGCACAAAGGACTTAGTCTGCACTCAGCAAGAATGCAACACACAGTTCCTTACGGAAAGAGGATGGATGACAAGGGTGAAATCAGTTAATTAACAAATATGTATCTCTTCAGCATTTTGCTTTGCAGGGGGAAAAAATACCCTTAAAAGATAAGCAAGCATCCCTACTACTTAATGTGGTGACATCATGGCCCCAGATTTTAGGTGAGACACTAAATCCCCTTGACCCACAATACCGCGTGTTATGTAACAGCACCAGAAACTCACATTTGAACTTTAGAGCAAGTGAATAATTCCTTACATGCATTATAGATGAAAGAAGAAAAACCATACGACTTCTGCAAGAGTCCTTGGGTTTAATGGACACAAATTTTAAAAGCTACCTCAACTATTAAGTTTAAATAGTAAACATGTTAAACATTTACATAGTAAACATCCTTTAAAACCCAAGGATGCAGAAAAAGGGGAAGAGATTATGCTGAAGTCAAAAGATGTATACCTATAAGAAATCAGTGATCTGGCTGCTAATTTGACTGGGATGTAAATGGCATCTGATGATACAGACAATCTAACTGGGTTTCTTATTCCTTGCTCTGTCAGGGACAAGTTGAGTGATCCAGAGACATCGCCCTGACCGGCTAATGCCCCGTGAGGAAGCGGGTGCACTGCTGAACCAATTCAGCAGACAGCTTTCCCATCACAGCGGCCCAGCATTCACTCTCTCTGTGACTCACAGACTGAACCAACTCAGCAGAGAGCTTTCCCATCACAGCGGCTCAGCATTCACTCACTCTGTGACTCACAGACGGTCACTGGCACCAAAGCAGACCACCTCCTCATGCCCACCAACCAATGAGGTCAAACATCCAAAACCATGTATTTCTGCATTTCTGGGGTAAAGGAATAGACTAATTTCAAATATTGTTTGTCACTGGAAGTTTGGTCGCCTTAAATCTTCCCTGGGCCCTTAACAAAGCAAGAGGCTCACAAAGCCTGTCTGTGAGTGGATACATGACTTGAAAAAGTGTATTCCCAAAAGATCATGCCACTTTGCTGTTGTTTCAAATAAAAGCTCTCCAATCCATTCCCCATATCCAGCTCTCTACAGGTCAGTGCGACCCCATGACCAGGATTATGAACACAGAGTTGGAAGTTTGCCTGCTTGAAGATCCAGCAATGCAGCCCCCTGGCTCTGAGGCTACTGTCACCCTGCAGCGTCTCAAGCGTTCCCTCTGGCAGGAGCAGGTTAGTAACAGTGCCTGCTGCAGATGGCTGCAGCAAAGGCTGAATAAAATAATGCAGGCAAAGAACTCAGCACAGTTCCTGCATGGAGGCAGAACTCAATAAATGTTAGCTATTACTGGAGGTGATGATGACAATGCTAAGGTGACGATGACAACCTCAACAATGTTATTAATAGCAACCAAATTACTGAGCCAATGGGAGAGCCCAGATAAGCTCTTAAGCAATAAAAATTAAGTGATGTTGAATATTTTTTAATGTTTGTTTCAGTATAGTCGGACCTTTAAAAACACATTCAGCCTAAGCCTCGAGACTCTGCAAAAGCAAAGCCCTCCCCTGACCCTGGCATCCACCACACAGGCTACGCACCTGCCCGGGATGACGGATGGGCCTGAGCATCAAGGCTTTATGAACAAAAACACCAAGGCACCACTCTGAGAGGGGTGCTGGGGTTATCTGCGGTGTCTGTGGACAAGTATGTCACAATGGTGCTTGGATATCTTCCTGAGTTCAGCAATGTGAATGGGGATACATGTGTCCTGACTTGACACAGCTGATAAGCCACGCTTCCTTTCTGTTACTATCCATGTCTTATCTACGACTCCATCTAAAAGCTGGTAAGCCTTTTAAAGGGTAGGAGCCAAAACAACCTCCAAGCCTTCCCTGGTGTAAGCCACCGCCTAATATCAGAATGTGCTGGATATGTAGTTTTGGTTTAGGATGGCAACCTCTGATTGGTATGTAGAGTATGTCTACTAAGCATAATATTTATTAAAAGAACACTTAATGCCGCATATGTGTTAGATGGCATGGCTTTCCTCAATTTATAAAAGAATTCTGGTGCTTTAACAGGTGCTCAAAAATATTTTTAACTAACTGAATTATAAATTTTCTTATACGTGCTATTCGTAACAGCAGACTGCTTGCAAAAGTAAAAGCTACTTGTGACTTCCAGTTTGAAATATCTGAAACATTTAGAAAGCAGCTGAGCTAAAATTGATCTCTGCACTTGTCCAAGAGGGGTCACTGGGCTGCAGCTGTGTTCATTCATTGTAAGGGCTCCCTAAACACTGACTGATACTGAAGAACCCTCATGTGCTGCACAGGCACCTCTGGGCAGGACTGCTCAAGTATCAGAGAGCTCGGCCAGGTTCAACTCTCAGGGCAGCTTCCTAGTGGCTGTTAACAGGTGACGCTGTACAGACACTCCCTTTCAGGATGCTTTAAAAAACAGACAAGGAAAGAGTTCAGAGTAAACTGAAAAATTCACATTTCAACATATATATATACACACACACACACATATATACACATAAATATATACACACACACACACATACACACACATATATATATACACACACACATATATATATATATATAGTTTTGTTTTGTTTTGTTTTTGAGACAGAGTCTTGCTCTGTCGCCCAGGCTGGAGTACAGTGGCACGATCTCAGCTCACTGCAACCTCCACCTTCTGTGTTCAAGCAATTCTCCTGCCTCAGCCTCCCGAGTAGCTGGGACTACAGGTGTGCAACGCCACGCCTGGCTAATTTTTGTATTATTAGTAGAGATGGGGTTTCACCATGTTGGCTGGTCTCGAACTCCTGACCTTGTTATCCACCCACCTCGGCGTCCCAAAGTGCTGGAATTACAGGCGTGAGCCACCGAGCCTGGCCATTTCAACCAATATTTTAAAATTCACTATCACATTTTAGTCCCCAAAATATCCCTAGGAAAGGCATGCAAGCAAGGCAAGTAGATTTCCCTTTTCACAGACAAAGAAAACTCAACTAAGTTTAGTCAATGAGTGAAATACTTAAACATTCTGCCTCCAACTCCAGCCATCTTCCTATGACTACCTACATGGCCCCAGCACCCCTTAGGGCCTGTGTACACAGGACACACGTGGCCCCTCACAACTCACAGAGGGGCATCCTCCCTATGACACTCTCCATCTTTGAGATCATAACTGTGGGGATCATGACCTGATCTCCTCAGAACTTCCTCGTTATCACATGTCATCTTGGGGTCATTAATAATCGCAGGCCCTTTCACTCTCAAAAGTGTCCCTGTTCAAGCAGTAAATCACATGGTCACCTATTTATAACACAAGCCTACATCCCCCAAATGGGAAGTGGGACCAAAGGTCTGCAGAGGCTGCCAGCTCCTCACACCAGGGCAGACTGACCAAGAGGAATGTGGGTGACTCAGGACCATCCCCGCTTTATTTCCACCCAACTGCATTTAGAACAGAAGCCGAATCTCACCATGCAACTCTACACAGAGATACACACCGAGAGGAAGGCTCACCCCCAACCCCAAGCCCTGGCCCCAGCCCAGAAAGTCCGGGGAAGAGAAGAGGGAAGGGTTATGAGGAGCCCCAGGGATGGGGGAAGTCCACCAAGGGCCTTGTGTGCATGTCTAGGCAACCTTCACTCATCTATAGCAGATATGAAGTCCCTGTGCCTCTTTACACCAAAAATAAAAAAGACAATTCCAGAAAAGACACCTGAGCTAGACTCAAAAATCATGAGTCAATTTCTATCATTTTCAGGGGGAAAATCAGTATTTTCTTGAAGAAGGATGTACGCAAGACATGAGGTGTGCAGAGACACCATTCCCATACCTGCTCCTTCCCTGATGACAGAGGCTGTAGCTGGGCACTTTGGGAGGCATCTCAGAGAGTCCAGATGACCATGAAATGTAACAAAAGCTCAATCTCACTAGTAAGCAGGTCCATGAGAATCAAAACTACAGAAAAATACCACACACACCTGCCCAGAATGGTAAAAATTAAGAAGACAGAAACTTCCAAAGCAGTTGATGCCACATGGGGAGTGTGGTGAAAGCAGGCAGTTGAGTGCCCAACCAGGCACCATGCCAGCATCACCCGCTCACGCTGAAGTGCGTGTGCTCACAGCCAGCCCATCCACCCCAGCAACACCTGTGCTTCTTTACCAAAACACATGTATCAGTATGGTCAGAGCAGTTTTGCTTATAATGGCCCCAAACTGGAAACCATCTAACTATCCATCGTCAGCAGAATGAATACATGATATGGTCAAACAGCAGACTACTATGTACAGCAGTAAAAACGAACAGGCAACAACACAGGCAAGTCTCATCACACATGTAATACTGAACAAAAGAAAACACACAAAAACACATCCTTTGACTGCATTTATATCGTTAAAAAATAGGCTAAGCATAGCACTTTAAGGGCAATGAAACAATTCTGCATACTGTAAGGATGGATCCATATCGTCATAAATGTGTACAAACCCATAGAACGTCCAACACTAAGAGTGCACCCTCATGGAAACCATGAACTCTGGGTAATGAGGTGTCAACATGGGGTCATCAACTGTAACAAATACACGGCTCCGGATACGGATGTTGATAATGGGGGAGGCTGTGCCTGTGTGGGGGCAGGGGGCATAAGGGAAATCTTTGTACCTGTCCCTCAATTTTGCTGTAAATATAAAACTGCTCTAAAAAATAAAGTTTATTAAAAAGTTAAAAACAAACAAACAGGCAAGCCTAAACAAACAGGTTGCAGGATACAAGCTCAAGTGACAAACCTGTCACCCACAGAGGTCAGTGGCAGGCACCCACGCTAACAGGAGGAGCCTGAGGAAGCCTTCAGGGACTGCAGCGCTCCGTGTGCTGGCCTGGGTGGAAGACACAGCCCGGCGGGCTCTGCGATGCTTCACTCGGCTGCGCCTTCCTCTTGTGCGCTTTCCTGCTTGCGTAACGCTTCTCAACAACACAGGTAGACCCTGATTGTCTTCCAAGTCACTGCTGATGAGCTGAGAGACGAAGGAGCACCCCAGCCCTCTCGACCTGAGCTCTCACTAGCACCATCCCCTCACAGAGCAGAGTATGGGAAAGGGATGAGTGTCCAAAGAGGATGGACAGATGGGCAGAGCTCAGCACAGCACTCAGGAGTACCTTCCAGCAGGTAAAAACTGACAGAGATGCACCCACTGCATTTAGGAAGCAGCACAAGAATCTTGGCTTTCTGTCCGTGAGGTCTGATTAAAATGTTTATTACTTTTTAAAATAATGGTAAAAAAACTAATTACCCCATCAAAATAAATGAATCCTGACAGCAACTATAATTAGAAATATTTAAAGAGCCATAAATGCTAGCAACTCCTTGAATATTACAATTTCCAAAAGGATTGACACATGCTTAAATAGATTAGGTTTATTAATCAAACTGTTCTAGGTGAGGAGTTTAATCTCCTAGGAATTAAAATACATCATTGTCAGTAGCAATTGTTTAGTTCAATTCCTGCAGAAAAAGGAAAGTGAAAAACAAAGGGCAAACAAATTCTCCACACCCCCGCCTCACTGGCTCTTTGACAACGCGGTCCCCAAGTCACCACACCCAGGTAGAGACTTGCCGGATGGTCGAGGAAACACAGCCATTACTTGGCACAGAAATGTACTGGTTTTCAAATTCGTGGGAAATAAGAAACTAATTATTTCATAGAATAAAAGATGAACATTTTAAGGTTTGTTTCGTGAATGGAAAACGCTAAACATGCTACCCTGAGGTTATCTCCACCTCTTTCCAAGCATGACTGAAAATGGTTTCTCCTCAAGGAAGAAAATTATGCAGAGGAAAGAGTCTCACATTTTCTTCTCAAAATGTGGAAGTGAAAAGGTCGAGTAAAAATAAATACAAAGTAAACTGACTAATTTGAGCTTCTTTCCTCCCTGCACCCAGCTAATAGAGCAGAACGTTAAAAATAAAAGTGGTCAGAATTTTTCAGAGCGAGGACTGTGAGGTAAAAATAGATGCTCACACCGCACTTGCAGCTGAAGCGTGACTAGAGGCAGCCCCCACGCTACTTGTGGCTTTCCACTAATGTCTATAGCGACAAAAAGAGAGAGAAAGACGCCTCCCAGTGTGGCTGAAAACCACATACTGACGTACAACCTCATACACAAAGTTTTCAAAGGAAAATTTCAGGAGCAAGTAAATGATTTTTGCTTAAAACCAGTGTGATTTGGCTTCTCTATCACCAAAAGCATCCAAAAAGAGGGGCATCAAGACGTTGGTTTTAATAGTAAACCTGGAAACAACCAAAAGGTGCATTGCTAGGTTATAAAATACCAAAGCCCGTCCATTTATTCTTCAACAAGTATTTGAGGGCCTTCTACATGCCAGGAGGATGGGACAAAAACAAAAGTCTCCATCTACATGGAGCCTCCAGTCCTGGGGGGCGCAGAGCCCCGTGCGCCGACATGAGGAAGTGGTGACGCAGGCGACGCAGAAAAAACAAACCAGCCTCCAGACTGATAAGGAAAGGTGGATACTTTTCCACCTTTTGACCAAGCCATTAAAATCCAGGTCACAGAAAAACAGCCTACAAAATAGGAAACTGCTCCTGACTCGTTAAACGAAAGCGTTCATGACAACTCGGTGGTGCCACAGGACTCATGGGCACACACACGTGCACACACATATACGCACACGCGTGCACACACACGTGCACACACATATATGCACACGCATGCACACACACACGCATACAGGAGGAGGCAGCAGCACAGACTGGTGATTCCCGCATGAACCCCAGAGCCTGGTCTGGTCCTAGCTCTGTAGCTGAGAGCTGTGCCATCCTCAGCAAGGACTTACTCAAAGTCCTTTTGCCTCTGCTGATTCAGCCCCAAAAGTAGAGTCCTAGCAATGCCACCTCCTTCAGGTGTGTTTGCAGGGCCCTGCTCAAGTGACCCAACTTCTGGCTGGCTTGGCCTGGGCTGCAATCACACAGCCTTCAAAGACAGAATGCTATCCTAACTAAATTCTGTGTTTAATCTGTATCAGGTACCTTCCAGCCATGTGACTTATGAAATCCATAATGAATACAGAGCCATCCTAAGAAAAAAGGTCGAAGTGTGGAAACTACCTAAATTTAACAACCCCTAGGTTTAGGGATGTGGGTGTGGTGGTTGGAAGGAAGGAGAAACAGCCTAGAATAATCCACAGTAGAGCGGGGGCATCCTGGCAGCCTGTGCATGCAGGTGCATGAGAATTTGGTACCTGCTTCCTAGGAAATCTAGGGAGAGTTAGTGCCGCTTTTGTTATAAAGTCTATTTCAAAGCACACTGAGAATAAATTCAGAAGTTAACAATCATAAACTTTAATGCTCTTTTAAGCTGAAAAGGCAACTGCCTCTTCACCTTTATTTAATACACCATTTCCAATTAAGCATGTACATGAGAAATAGCAACATTATTAGAAATAGCTATTAAGTGAGACTTTTGATTATTTGCACATCTGTAAGAAATGGTATCTCGGTAAAGTGTATGGGCCATGTTTATGTACGTGTATATGTGCATATGTGTCTGTTCATACCTTTTTCCCATTTTCCTAGGATTTCGGGTTTCTTCTCCCTCAACTTTTAAAACATTTATGATATGCTACAAAGGTTGTCACACAATTGGTATTTTTGTCTTTTGACCTTATTGTGTTTTTCTGTTTTGTTTTTGGTCAGGCAAAAGTTGTTACTTTTCTTTTGAGACAGGGTCTCGCTCTGTCACCGAGGCTGGAGTGGCACCATCATGGCTCATTGCAGCCTTAACCTCCTGGGCTCAAGTGATCCTCCCACCTCAGCCTCCCAAGTAGCTGGGACTACAGGTGTGTGCCACCACACCCAAATTATTTTTGTATTTTTTGTAAAAATAGGTTTTGCCATGTTGCCCAGGCTGGTCGCAGTATTTTGGAATGCAGTCAAATTTATCCATCTTTTCTTTGTTGAAGCTGAATTTTGAGTTACGCCTTTAAAAAAGCCTTTCCCAACACATAGGTAATATTCAACCATGTTTGTGTCTAACACTGGAACAGTTGCCTTTTTCACACTGAGTTCTCTGACCCACTTGCAGCCTATTTTTGCATGTGGTGTAAGCTATAAATCCTAATGATGTATTTTACAAAATGGAGTCCAATTGTCCCAAGAACATTGACTCTAACAATCTATCTTTGACCCAACAATCTGAGATACTATCTTTATCATATACTAGATTTCCATCTATATATGGGCTTATTTCCTCCATTGGTCTGTCTGGCTCTTCATGCAACCTTGCCACACTATTTTCCACACAGCCTTTGTAGTATGTTTTAATATCTAGTAGAGCTATTCTCCTTTTCTTGGCTCTTTCTTTTCTAAGTTTTCTAGGTATTCATGCTATTTCAATTTTAGAATCGACATGTCCAGCCCAAGAAAAAAAAGCTGAGTCTTTTTGCTTTCAAATATTAGCATCACATTAAATTTGAAAATTACCTGACAACTGACATCTTAATGAGCCAAGCCATCTTAACCAAGAACAAGGTGTCTTCACCTACTCAAGGCGACTTCTGTGTCTTTCTCAACTTATTGTTTTCTTCACTTAGCTTTTGAACAGTTCTCATTACATTTATTCCTAAATATTTTCTTGTTGTTGCTATTGTTAATGGGGTTGTCTCTTCCATAATATCTTCTGATTATTTTTGTATATATGAATAACATTGACGTTTGCATATTAATTTTTTATTTCTACTGGACAGGACTGCTCTAGGGTTTTCCAGATACTCCCAAAAGAGGTAGTTTTGGAGGGAGGGGCCAAGATGGCCGAATAGGAACAGCTCCGGTCTACAGCTGCCAGCGTGAGCGACGCAGAAGACGGGTGATTTCTGCATTTCCATCTGAGGTACCGGGTTCATCTCACTAGGGAGTGCCAGACAGTGGGCGCAGGCCAGTGGGTGCGTGCACCGTGCGCGAGCCAAAGCAGGGCGAGGCATTGCCTCACCTGGGAAGCGCAAGGGGTCAGGGAGTTCCCTTTCCGAGTCAAAGAAAGGGGTGACGGACGCACCTGGAAAATCGGGTCACTCCCTCCCGAATATTGCGCTTTTCGGACCGGCTTGAAAAGCGGCGCACCACGAGACTATATCCCACACCTGGCTCGGAGGGTCCTACGCCCACGGAATCTCGCTGATTGCTAGCACAGCAGTCTGAGATCAAACTGCAAGGCGGCAGCGAGGCTGGGGGAGGGGCGCCCGCCATTGCCCAGGCTTGCTTAGGTAAACAAAGCAGCCGGGAAGCTCGAACTGGGTGGAGCCCACCACAGCTCAAGGAGGCTTGCCTGCCTCTGCAGGCTCCACCTCTGGGGGCAGGGCACAGACAAACAAAAAGACAGCAGTAACCTCTGCAGACTTAAATGTCCCTGTCTGACAGCTTTGAAGAGAGCAGTGGTTCTCCCAGCACGCAGCTGGAGATCTGAGAACAGGCAGACTGCCTCCTCAAGTGGGTCCCTGACCCCTGACCCCCGAGCAGCCTAACTGGGAGGCACCCCCCAGCAGGGGCACACTGACACCTCACACGGCAGGGTATTCCAACAGACCTGCAGCTGAGGGTCCTGTCTGTTAGAAGGAAAACTAACAAACAGAAAGGACATCCACACCGAAAACCCATCTGTACATCACCATCATCAAAGACCAAAAGTAGATAAAACCACAAAGATGGGGAAAAAACAGAACAGAAAAACTGGAAACTCTAAAACGCAGAGCACCTCTCTTCCTCCAAAGGAACGCAGTTCCTCACCAGCAATGGAACAAAGCTGGATGGAGAATGATTTTGACGAGCTGAGAGAAGGCTTCAGACGATCAAATTACTCTGAGCTACGGGAGGACATTCAAACCAAAGGCAAAGAAGTTGAAAACTTTGAAAAAAATTTAGAAGAATGTATAACTAGAATAACCAATACAGAGAAGTGCTTAAAGGAGCTGATGGAGCTGAAAACCAAGGCTCGAGAACTACGTGAAGAATGCAGAAGCCTCAGGAGCCGATGCGATCAACTGGAAGAAAGGGTATCAGCAATGGAAGATGAAATGAACGAAATGAAGCGAGAAGGGAAGTCTAGAGAAAAAAGAATAAAAAGAAATGAGCAAAGCCTCCAAGAAATATGGGACTATGTGAAAAGACCAAATCTACGTCTGATTGGTGTACCTGAAAGTGATGCGGAGAATGGAACCAAGTTGGAAAACACTCTGCAGGATATTATCCAGGAGAACTTCCCCAATCTAGCAAGGCAGGCCAACATTCAGATTCAGGAAATACAGAGAACGCCACAAAGATACTCCTCGAGAAGAGCAACTCCAAGACACATAATTGTCAGATTCACCAAAGTTGAAATGAAGGAAAAAATGTTAAGGGCAGCCAGAGAGAAAGGTCAGGTTACCCTCAAAGGGAAGCCCATCAGACTAACAGCGGATTTCTCGGCAGAAACCCTACAAGCCAGAAGAGAGTGGGGGCCAATATTCAACATTCTTAAAGAAAAGAATTTTCAACACAAAATTTCATATCCAGCCAAACTAAGCTTCATAAGTGAAGGAGGAATAAAATACTTTACAGACAAGCAAATGCTGAGAGATTTTGTCACCACCAGGCCTGCCCTAAAAGAGCTCCTGAAGGAAGCGCTAAACATGGAAAGGAACAACCGGTACCAGCCGCTGCAAAATCATGCCAAAATGTAAAGACCATCGAGACTAGGAAGAAACTGCATCAACTAATGAGCAAAATCACCAGCTAACATCATAATGACAGGATCAAATTCACACATAACAATATTAACTTTAAATGTAAATGGACTAAATTCTCCAATTAAAAGACACAGACTGGCAAGTTGGATAAAGAGTCAAGACCCATCAGTGTGCTGTATTCAGGAAACCCATCTCACGTGCAGAGACACACACAGGCTCAAAATAAAAGGATGGAGGAAGATCTACCAAGCAAATGGAAAACAAAAAAAGGCAGGGGCTGCAATACCAGTCTCTGATAAAACAGACTTTAAACCAACAAAGATCAAAAGAGACAAAGAAGGCCATTACATAATGGTAAAGGGATCAATTCAACAAGAGGAGCTAACTATCCTAAATATATATGCACCCAATACAGGAGCACCCAGATTCATAAAGCAAGTCCTGAGTGACCTACAAAGAGACTTAGATTCCCACACATTAATAATGGGAGACTTTAACACCCCACTGTCAACATTAGACAGATCAACGAGACAGAAAGTCAACAAGGATACCCAGGAATTGAACTCAGCTCTGCACCAAGCGGACCTAATAGACATCTACAGAACTCTCCACCCCAAATCAACAGAATATACATTTTTTTCAGCACCACACCACACCTATTCCAAAATTGACCACATAGTTGGAAGTAAAGCTCTCCTCAGCAAATGTAAAAGAACAGAAATTATAACAAACTATCTCTCAGACCACAGTGCAATCAAACTAGAACTCAGGATTAAAAATCTCACTCAAAGCCGCTCAACTACATGGAAACTGAACAACCTGCTCCTGAATGACTACTGGGTACATAACGAAATGAAGGCAGAAATAAAGATGTTCTTTGAAACCAACGAGAACAAAGACACAACATACCAGAATCTCTGGGATGCATTCAAAGCAGTGAGTAGAGGGAAATTTATAGCACTAAATGCCCACAAGAGAAAGCAGGAAAGATCCAAAATTGACACCCTAACATCACAATTAAAAGAACTAGAAAAGCAAGAGCAAACACATTCAAAAGCTAGCAGAAGGCAAGAAATAACTAAAATCAGAGCAGAACTGAAGGAAATAGAGACACAAAAAACCCTTCAAAAAATCAATGAATCCAGGAGCTGGTTTTTTGAAAGGATCAACAAAATTGATAGACCGCTAGCAAGACTAATAAACAAAAAAAGAGAGAAGAATCAAATAGACACAATAAAAAATGATAAAGGGGATATCACCACCGATCCCACTGAAATACAAACTACCATCAGAGAATACTACAAACACCTCTACGCAAATAAACTAGAAAATCTAGAAGAAATGGATACATTCCTCGACACATACACTCTCCCAAGACTAAACCAGGAAGAAGTTGAATCTCTGAATAGACCAATAACAGGATCTGAAATTGTGGCAATAATCAATAGTTTACCAACCAAAAAGAGTCCAGGACCAGATGGATTCACAGCCGAATTCTACCAGAGGTACAAGGAGGAACTGGTACCATTCCTTCTGAAACTATTCCAATCAATAGAAAAAGAGGGAATCCTCCCTAACTCATTTTATGAGGCCAGCATCATTCTGATACCAAAGCCGGGCAGAGACACAACCAAAAAAGAGAATTTTAGACCAATATCCTTGATGAACATTGATGCAAAAATCCTCAATAAAATACTGGCAAACCGAATCCAGCAGCACATCAAAAAGCTTATCCACCATGATCAAGTGGGCTTCATCCCTGGGATGCAAGGCTGGTTCAATATACGCAAATCAATAAATGTAATCCAGCATATAAACAGAGCCAAAGACAAAAACCACATGATTATCTCAATAGATGCAGAAAAAGCCTTTGACAAAATTCAACAACCCTTCATGCTAAAAACTCTCAATAAATTAGGTATTGATGGGACGTATTTCAAAATAATAAGAGCTATCTATGACAAACCCACAGCCAATATCATACTGAATGGGCAAAAACTGGAAGCATTCCCTTTGAAAACTGGCACAAGACAGGGATGCCCTCTCACCACTCCTATTCAACATAGTGTTGGAAGTTCTGGCCAGGGCAATCAGGCAGGAGAAGGAAATAAAGGGTATTCAATTAGGAAAAGAGGAAGTCAAATTGTCCCTGTTTGCAGACGACATGATTGTTTATCTAGAAAACCCCATTGTCTCAGCCCAAAATCTCCTTAAGCTGATAAGCAACTTCAGCAAAGTCTCAGGATACAAAATCAACGTACAAAAATCACAAGCATTCTTATACACCAACAACAGACAAACAGAGAGCCAAATCATGAGTGAACTCCCATTCACAATTGCTTCAAAGAGAATAAAATACCTAGGAATCCAACTTACAAGGGATGTGAAGGACCTCTTCAAGGAGAACTACAAACCACTGCTCAAGGAAATAAAAGAGGATACAAACAAATGGAAGAACATTCCATGCTCATGGGTAGGAAGAATCAGTATCGTGAAAATCGCCATACTGCCCAAGGTCATTTACAGATTTAATGCCATCCCCATCAAGCTACCAATGACTTTCTTCACAGAATTGGAAAAAACTACTTTAAAGTTCATATGAAACCAAAAAAGAGCCCGCATCGCCAAGTCAATCCTAAGCCAAAAGAACAAAGCTGGAGGCATCACACTACCTGACTTCAAACTATACTACAAGGCTACAGTAACCAAAACAGCATGGTACTGGTACCAAAACAGAGATATAGATCAATGGAACAGAACAGAGCCCTCAGAAATAACGCCACATACCTACAACTATCTGATCTTTGACAAACCTGAGAAAAACAAGCAATGGGGAAAGGATTCCCTAATTTAATAAATGGTGCTGGGAAAACTGGCTAGCCATATGTAGAAAGCTGAAACTGGATCCCTTCCTTACACCTTATACAAAAATCAATTCAAGATGGATTAAAGATTTAAATGTTAGACCTAAAACCATAAAAACCCTAGAAGAAAACCTAGGCATTACCATTCAGGACATAGGCGTGGGCAAGGACTTCATGTCCAAAACACCAAAAGCAATGGCAACAAAAGACAAAATTGACAAATGGGATCTAATTAAACTAAAGAGCTTCTGCACAGCAAAAGAAACTACCATCAGAGTGAACAGGCAACCTCCAACATGGGAGAAAATTTTCACAACCTACTCATCTGACAAAGGGCTAATATCCAGAATCTACAATGAACTCAAACAAATTTACAAGAAAAAAACAAACAACCCCATCAAAAAGTGGGCGAAAGACATGAACAGACACTTCTCAAAAGAAGACATTTATGCAGCCAAAAAACACATGAAAAAATGCTCATCATCACTGGCCATCAGAGAACTGCAAATCAAAACTACTATGAGATATCATCTCACACCAGTTAGAATGGCAATCATTAAAAAGTCAGGAAACAACAGGTGCTGGAGAGGATGTGGAGAAATAGGAACACTTTTACACTGTTGGTGGGACTGTAAACTAGTTCAACCATTGTGGAAGTCAGTGTGGCGATTCCTCAGGGATCTAGAACCAGAAATACCATTTGACCCAGCCATCCCATTACTGGGTATATACCCAAAGGACTATAAATCATGCTGCTATAAAGACACATGCACACGTATGTTTATTGCGGCATTATTCACAATAGCAAAGACTTGGAACCAACCCAAATGTCCAACAATGATAGACTGGATTAAGAAAATGTGGCACATATACACCATGGAATACTATGCAGCCATAAAAAATGATGAGTTCATGTCCTTTGTAGGGACATGGATGAAACTGGAAACCATCATTCTCAGTAAACTATCGCAAGAACAAAAAACCAAACACCGCATATTCTCACTCATAGGTGGGAATTGAACAATGAGATCACATGGACACAGGAAGGGGAATATCACACTCTGGGGACTGTTGTGGGGTGGCGGGAGGGGGGAGGGATAGCATTGGGAGATATACCTAATGCTAGATGACGAGTTAGTGGGTGCAGCGCACCAGCATGGCACATGTATACATATGTAACTAACCTGCACAGTGTGCACATGTACCCTAAAACTTAAAGTATAATAAAAAAAAAAAAGAGGTAGTTTTATTTCTTCTTTTCCACATGGTATGCCTTTGTTTTTTCTTTCCTTTACTCAACATAGCCAGTGGGTACATTAGGATTCCTCCATATTGACTAATGAAACTGCACATCTGTGCTTTGTGCAGCCTCTTCCTGCCTTGCCACAAGCCCTGCTCTGACGCACTCAACTCCAGCACCTATTCCTTGCTTTAGGGAGATACAACGGACACAGAGAAGAGACAAATTTGCATCCCAAAAGTGCATCCGGCCGTATTTATTCTCAACAATACCTTCTTTCCCTTTCTGGCTCTTGTTTAACTATAGTTCAGTTAAATTTGTGTACCTCCCACTGGAAGGACCCTATCATAGATAGCACTAAAAATGGTTTATTAAAGTAAAGTGAGCTAAATATTTTAAGCTGCTCGGAAGTTCCCAAGTCACTCATTATCCGGAGAGTAAGAGAAAAGGGGGACAGCTAAAAGCCCCAAGGCCTGTGGCTCCCCAGAGTTCTCGTGGGTTTCCAAGCGCAGACTCACGGCTAAAAAACGGAGTGCAGGCATCCCAGCACTTGGCCTAGCCACCCCCTCTCTCTCCAGGTCACGTATTTAGGATGGCCTTAGAGACATGATGATAAACACACTGAGAGCAAGGCTAAGTTAAGTGACAGATGATATCTGTACTTAATACACGAGTCTAGGTTGAAACATTAAACACAACCACAACCCACGCTGCACACAGAGGGCTTTGTTAACTATCATAAAAAGGCTTTAAACTCAGCAGGCAACATAGCCAAGTAGAGAAAGGACCTATAAAAAAAAAAGCCTCCCACGGGATTTAACAAGCCTGCTCAAGATACAATTGCATTAAAGGCAAAGAAAGGAATACTGCTGTGGATGAGAAAAGAAAGCAAACAGCTAAGAACAACTTCATGAGGTTGAGAAGCAAACAGTCCTAAAACACGACATGACATCAGGGTAGCTTGTTCTTACAAAAGAACTTCTGCACTAGATTGTTGGTATTCCTTTACGGTTGTTTTACATAACAAAGACAACACTATCACTAGCAAAAAGCCTAAAAAAGCAAAGAAGCTGATTTCAGCCAAAATTCCTAGACATGGGTACACTATAAAAAAAGAACTCACTCAACAAGTTCATAAGCATAAAGACTGGACAGTGGTGAGTTTCTTGGAACTTCACCTCTACAGACAGACGAATCATGTTTCCAGTCCCCTATCTTCTTGCAACCGACAATACGTTTTCACGAAGGAAGCCAGTCATTGAAATCATCTGCATACTGAGAAATATACTCATATATGTGTGTGTGTGCATGAAGCAAATTTAGTAAAGAACATAAAAGCAACACAATGTTAGAATGCTTTTAGCTTTAGTGTTCAAAATAATTCCTTATTTCCTTAGGGCACTTACGAGTTTTCTCTTTTAAAATATATTCAGTTAATTGTGATCTGAGAAGGAACAGATGAGGACCAGTCAGGAGCAGCTGAAGGAAACAGAGAAACCAGCCTTCCACCTCTTGTATCATACTTAGGCCAAAATGAAACCAATGCTTCTCTAGAAAATCATAAAATACACAAATATTAAAATACAAAGAAGCAGGCCAGGTGCAGGGGCTCATGCCTATAATCCCAGCACTTTAAGAGGCCAAGGCAGGCAGATCATCTGAGGGTCTGGAATTCAAGACCAGCCTAGCCAACATGGTGAAACCTCATCTCTACTAAAAATACAAAAATTAGCCAGGTGTGGTGGCGGGCACCTGTAATCCCAGCTACTTGGGAGGCTGAGGCAGGAGAACTGCTTGACCCCAGGAGGTGGAGGTTTTGGTGAGCCAAGATCATGCCACTGCTCTCCAGCCTGGGTGACAGTGCCAGACTCCATCTAAAAAAGAAAAAAAACAACAACGAAGCAGCAATGATGCACGCTAAGCCTAACAGAAAAATCACCTGGGAAGCAAAGCCAAAGCTTCACATGCCATCCTTGTCTCCACTTTAACCCTGTCAGGTAAGTTTCTCCAACTCAACCTTTTTATCCAACTCTGTTCTCAGAACCTGGGTGCTTCATACTTGGGAGCATTTCCCCAAGGGAAGCACAGAGACTTTATATCAGTGTCATAAACATCTAGACCCCTTGTAGCCAGCAGGCACCCCAAGAAAACTTCAAAGAGCAGGTGTGGAGCTGCTCTGTGTGAGGCCGCCCAGGACAGCAGGAAACATCTACGGCAGCATGGGCTGCCTGCCAGCGCCAGGGAAATTCCCTACTCCCCAGAGGGCACGCTTGCCACTGCTGACATTTCCCTGCTTCCAGCCCTTCACAGGGGGCCCAGCAATGCCATGTCCATTTTATTTAGCCAAAACAGACCAGCTCAACTTTGCTAGAGGTTATTGCTAGTAAGTATGACGGGAGTTTCATCTCAACCTTTGAAGATTCTGTTCTTGAGAAACACCTCCAGTTCTGGGTTCGTCCCTCATTCTTTGTAACTCCAAGCTGCAGCACGGCCTGTCCATGCCCTGACCCCCACTGTGTCTCCACTGACCCAATTCTTCCCTGCTCTTTCTTGGAACTCACTCTATCCCAGGAGTCCCCAGTCAAATGGGTACAGTAGCAACAGCCTCTCTTCCCTGACAATGCTCCTTTACAGCCTCCACTGCACAGGACAACTCCAGAATCCAAGCTGACAGCACCCGGACAGCACCTAACTCTTCACAGAAGTGACTGCAGCACATAAATATATCCCACTGCACCAAAACTAACCACAGCCATATCACAGATACCCAAGGCTGCCAGGCACAAGGAGACAGACGAGAAAGGGGAAGCCCAAGTGGAAGGAGAGGGCAGCAGGCCTACCCCGCTGAAGGGAACAGAACACACTTGTGAAAAAGTATACGAGCTAGCTGAACGCACTGCTCCAGGAGGGACCCCCCTCCCCAAAAGTGAACCCCTTGGAGATCAACCGTCACTGACCCCTGGGGCCTGGTTCGATAAGTGTGCCCTGACTACTCGTTTTCAAAACCAAAGGATATACTGTGTAAGGGTAACAGACAGAGTTAAGAAATCAAAGAAAACTAGTGGAACCACTTACACAAAAGTCAGGATAATTATTTATTTGGGGCAGAAGATAAGGAAACAAAAAAGTGTTTTTGAAAAAACACTTATTTTTAAAGTAAACGTTATTTTTAGAACAATTTTAGATTTGAAGAAAAATTGAGCAGATGTGACAGAAAGGCCCCACAGACCCCACACCCATTTTCTATTATTAAGATCTTACATGAGCACAGTTTAATACAGGAGTCCCAACCCCTGGGCCATGGACAAGTAACAGTCCATGACCTGTTAGGAACCGGGCTGCAGAGGATCAGTTCCTGCACTGATTCTGTCAGATCAGTGGCAGCATTAGATTCTCACAGGACTGGAACCCTATTGTGAACTGCGCATGTGAGGGGTCTAGGTTGCACATTCCTTATGAGAATCTAATGTCTGATGATCTGCCACTGTCTCCCCTTACCCCCTGATGGGACCATCTAGTTGCAGGAAAACAAGCTCAGGGCTCCCACTGATTCTACATGATGCTGAGTTATATAATTATTTCATTATATATTACAATGTAATAATGGAAATAAAATGCACAATAAATGTAATGCGCTTGAATCATCCCCAAACCATTCTCCCAGCCCCCACCTCGGCCCATGGAAAAATTGTCACCAGTCCCTGGTGCCAAAAAGGTTGGGGACTGCTGGTTTAACGGACCAGTATTAATTAACACATTGTTATTAACTGAAATCCACACTTTCGTCAGATTCAGTTGTCCAGGATCCCACGTGACATTGAGATGTCATGGCTCCCTAGGCCCCTCTTGGCTGTGAGTTTCTCAGACTCTTCTTGGTTTTTGACTGTTCTGAGGAAGCTGTCCCTCAGCTGGGATCTGTGTGATGTTTTTCTCATGGTACAGGAAGGGACTGAGTTTGGGGATGAAGCCCCCAGAGGTGAAGGCCCACTGTCACTCCACTATATCAGGCACACCCTGTCACCGTGACTGACCACTGTGAGGCTGACCTGACCCCTGCTGGGTTGAGCCCCCCCCCCGCCCCACTTCCATGCTGTCCTCTCTGGAAGGAAGTTGCTCTGCACAGCCCTTGCCTTGGGGTAAGGGTTGTGCTCCACCTCCTGGAAGACACAGCAGATACAGAGATGATCTGGAATTGTGCTGGAAAAGGAGCTTTGTCTCTTCTCCTCATTTATCAGTCATTTATTTATGTCAGTCTGGACTCATGGATATTTATTTATCTTTGGGCTATAATCCAATACTACTTTGTTTTGTTGTAGAAATTGTTCCAGCTTTGGCCACTGGGAGCTCTTTCAGTTGGCTCCTGGGTCCCTTTGACACCACCCATTGATGTGGGTGTGGTTATGTTTGTTTCTCGGCATTTCCTTGCCATTTCCTTGGCATTCCTGGCACTTGTGTTATTTCCTGCCCAGTCCTAGAATCAGCTATTTCTCCAATAAAGAATGCTCACTCTATTTTTTATATGCTCTTTTATGGAACATGCAGCTACATGTTTAAAAAATATAGTTGTGGTAACGGCTGGTTTTGCTGACTTGAATCCATCCCCTTCTTTCTGATAACAGCACCCCAAATGTGCTGAGGAAATTGCCTTCTCCCATTGAACTGCCTGCGTAATTACTTCCAAGAAATCAAAAATTATTTTAAACCCTTGTGCTGATAACAGACAGACACCAAGGTAAGGAAGATAATTATAGAAATTCTGATTTAGAATTAAAATAAGCACATTGGCCAGGCATGGTGGCTCACATCTGTAATCCCAGCAACTTGGGAGGCCGAAGAGGGAGGATCGCTTGACCCCAGGAGTTCAAGACTAGCCTAGGCAACATAGCAAGACTCTGTCTCTACAAAAAATAAAAAAAGTTAGCTGGGTGTGGTAGTGCGCCTGTAGCCCCATAGTCCCAGCTACTCAGGAGGCTGAGGTGGGAGGATCACTTGAGCCTGGAAGTTGAGGCTGCAGTGAACCATGATTACCACTGCATTCCAGCCTGAGTAACAGAGTAAGACCCTGTCCCAAATAAATAAATAAGCACAAAATATGTTCACTTTAAAATAAACCATGTCTGGCAAAAGTATGTCCACCACTGTAACTACTGATCCCTTACACAGTTTTAAGCAGCACTCATCTCCCACGTAACAGTCAGCAAGACTGGTGTGCTAACATACCCAGCATTCAAAAACTCCAAAAGCTTGCATATTAAGTATACACTATCCAGAAAATTTCACATGCTTTCTGCTTCGGGAAAGAAATATTAAAGCTCTACGATGGTGAAGTTCATTACAATTTCCAAAAGCAAAAGGATCACTGATTACTTAAGAAGCAACGCTTCCTTTAAACTCCAGTACAGGAGGTAAATGTTAAACGCTAGCAAATCTTTTGAGAAGCATTAAAAAAGGTTTTCGTTACATCACAGGTATACTTAATCATAACATCAAAGCCTCTAAAACAAAAACTCTGTGCACGCACTTCAGGAGTTTTTCCCACGTGCCGCAAAAGAAGGGAGCCTAGGTGTCTGGAGAGATCCTCTGCACCCAGCACTCGGCGACTGGCAGCGGGCATTTCAGCACCTGCTAAAGCCCGCTGGGCAGCTTGGCAGCGCCAGGCGCGGGGCTGCGGGGACACGGCCCGCCCGCGCGCAGGGCACAGCGAGCACGTGAGCGCAGAGCCAGCTCCGGAGCGCTACGGCGCGGCGCGCGTGGCAGCACACCTGCTCCCCGAGGCTGATCGTTAACAGCCGCGGGCAGGGGTTGGGCCAGGGTACAGCTGTCAGGACCTCACTGGACAGGACCGGAGAGGACCCCGCGTAACCGCGGAACAGACACTCCCGGCAGCGGCCGCCGCCGCGGCACTGCTAAGGGACGAGCCGGAGTGCTTGGCCATGGCGGCCAGATCCGCACTGGCGCTGCTGCTGCTGCTGCCAGTCCTGCTCCTGCCGGTGCAGAGCCGCTCAGAGCCCGAGATCACCGCGCCCACCCCTACCCCAATCCCAGGTGGCAACTCGTCAGTGAGCAGGCCCCTGCCCAGCATCGAGCTCCACGCCTGCGGCCCATACCCCAAACCAGGCCTGCTCATCCTGCTGGCCCCGCTGGCCCTGTGGCCCATTCTCCTGTAGGGACGCCCAACCAGCCACCTCTAGGCCGCCGCTGGGACTGGCCTGCCCCATTGAGCAACAGAGACGCTTGAGAGCCGCCCGCCTCCATTCCTTGACTTCACTCAGAAATCGGTCCAGAAAACTGAATCCCACCAGGACTGGTTTGGAGCAACCGGAGACCGAGGTTTCACCTCCAGGGATTCCATGAAGAGCCTCAATGGAGATGCCACATCCTACTGAGTTAAAGATGGGCTGAGGAACTTGGGTACCCACAAGTCTGCCTTGGGAATCAAAAGAAAATATTTACCTTTAGTTTGGTTCATTAAATGCATGAAGTCAAAATATGACCAGGTAGTGTGCGAGGCCTCCTTGTTCTGGGTAGAGCTGGGAAGGGCAGGGATGGCAAGCGCTCCCTAAGTCTGCCACCTGTAGCCTTGCAGAGTTCTCTAGGAAATGCACTGCTGCTCTGGTGTTCAGTGCAATGCAGTATTTGCCTTGGGAACAGTGACTGATGGGGGCCAGTGCAAGCCTAGTTAGTAAGCCCAGCCTGTCTACTCCACTCTCACCCATACATCCCCATTCTTCCAAAGAACCTTGTAGCTATCATTTCAACCTAGTTCCAAAGAGCAGACATACATAATCTCACATAACCTGCAATGCTGCTTTTTAAATTTCTGTATATGTTGAATAATTTTTACAAGTTAAAAGTGACCTTTTTCAACATATATTTTTAAATCTTTAACACGGGGGGAGAAAAAGGAAAGTTTTGGAAAGGGAAGACTAGAAGCTTGGCTGGTTCAGTTCACACAAGTTTTACACTATTTCTATACATGTGTTATCTTTATAAATCCACATTTGGAATACTTCCCATATAAATATCTTTAGATAGAAGCTGAGACTAAGCCTTGAGTAGCTTCTGGAAAGTAACCCCAACACCACCAAGTTGCACACACACCAATGTCCAGCATCTAGGAGGGCTTCAGGGCCCCCATAGCCCAAGACGTGCCAGCCCAAGAGAGCACTCCCAGAAACTCCAGATCCAGCCAGCCTCAGAACAGCATGTGAACACTTCACACGGGCTTACTGTGCATGTTTTGGATTGAGCCTTGTGTTCCGTAATTATGCTTGGATTTACATAACTTAAAATGACATATTTTAACATAAATTGTAAATTTTTATTTTTTATTTTTTTGAGACACAGTCTCGCTCTGTCACCCAGGCTGGAGTGGTCCCCTCCCAAGGTTCAAGTGATTTTCATGTATCAGCCTCCTGCTCGCTGGGATCACAGGTGTGCGCCACCACACCCAGCTAATTTTTTTTGTATTTTTAGTAGAGATAGGGTTTCACCATGTTGGCCAGGCTGGTCTCAAACTCCTGACCTCAAGTGATCCACCTGCCTCGGCCTCCCAAAGTGCTGGGATTACAGGCGTGAGCCACCCACCGCGCCCGGCCTGTAAATTATTTTTTTAAAAAGGCTTGCAGAGCAATCCGAAGACCCTAATTTAACAGGCTGTATACTAGGCACTGAAGGATGATCAACTATAGCTTCATTAAAGGAATAATGAAATTGCTGCTCTCCCACAGGAAATTACAGTTCCCCGGTCACCAGCCCTACCACCACCCCCTCCTCAAGGAGAAATGTGGAATCAACAACCCTTAAGAGAAATCCTGAGAGGGAAGACATGCGTGAAAATCCCATTCAGGCTACGATCCACGGCTAACTTTCAGTCCCAAGCATCTATCACATGTCACCTCTAAAGCGCCATCTGTCTGCTGGTAACACTACTACTGAAGCATTTGCTCCGCGGAGGGAAAACAATATGCTCCTATATTAGGGGTCATTTCTGCTCTACAGGGAAGAAGGACTCTGTCTGGCCTTACAAACCTAGAATACTAAGAATAACCTGACCCCCAATTCTGAGGCAGACGCAGTGAGCTCAGGTCAAGGATAAGCTCTGACAGTTGTCCAGTCAATGCCAGAGAAGTCTCCGTCCTAAAAGAGAAACACGCACAAATATACACAAGATTGAAGGCCGAGGAAAGTGCTCGAAAGGAGGCTAAGAGCATATGTGTGCAAATAGCCCAATGAGAACAGCCTCCAGCTCCTGCCTAGCACTTGCCATCCCCCACACTGCCACGAACACTTTACCTAATCATGTAATCCTCACGGGAATGAGGCAGGTTTGAGTGTCCCCATTTTGCACATAGGGAAACTGAGGCCCAGCACTGCAGCTAGGAAGAGGCAGGGTGGGGATGATTCAAACTCAACAGTTTTGTTCCAGGGGCCAGGCACCCTCCACTGAGAACCTAGAGGATGCCTCCATAAATAGGCAGGTCAGGACGGGATGGGAGACAACGGTCATATAATGAGCTGGGGCAGAAGTGGCCATCAGCAGAGGAAGAGCACACATGGAAAGCCACCAGCTGGGAATAAGCAAAGCCCAGGCAAGAAATTTCTAGGAAGCTGTGAGCAGCCCCTAGACAGAGACGGGGAGAGTGGTCCAAGGGAGGAGGCCATGGGCTTGCAACAGACCTGGGAGAGTGCTCCAAGGGATCTGGAGACAGATGGGAGCCGGGTCAAGCACAGCCGTGGGGTGAGGAGGAAGTCACAGTTGTATTCCAGATGCCCTGGTGGGTCCGTGGGGCCTGCAAGCACAGGGCAGGAATGACTTGCCAGCTGCTGGACAGCAGGGAGACGTGGAAAGGCAAGCACCCGGGTGGGAAGCGAACGCAGGGACAGCAGGCACAAATGTTCGAGGGGACTGGGTGTGACGGTGAGGGAAAGCGAGGTGGCTAGGATGACTGCCAGGTTTCCAGCAGCTGGGTGGGTGTTGGTGACGTTCGCTGTAAGGAGAAAGGCTAGGAAATTTAGGAAAATGAAGCTCTGGTTTCAGATGTTCATTTTGTGACACCTGTGTGACATCAGTGGGGAGCAGGGGGAGGCTGCCTAGCAGGCTGGGCCAGAGGACCACAAGGAGCTCAGGTTGAAAGGCAAAGGCACTCTCCTTTTCCTTTAGGGAGCAGTGGTTTGTCTCTGGAATTGCTTCCACCCAATGGCCTCCCTGACAGCTCCCCTTGAGTGCCCCCAAGTCAGCATACCCAAACAGACCTGCTAGTCTACCCTCCCCATCACCACAGTGGGCTCCCTCCCAGCTGTCCAGTCACAGGCACTGCCTTCCACCTTGCCACATGGCCAGCACCCAGGCATCCTCAGAACCTTGCACATGTGTCTGAAGTCCCCACCAACCATGCTCCGTCACTCCTGCCTGGACAGCGGCCCCTCTGCGTCTGCTCTCCACCTGTTCTCCTGCCACAGGGACCCTTCCATGGCACAACTCTGAGTTCATGCCCCCAACCACAATGGCTTCCCACCTCCAGAAAAAAAAAAAAAAATCATAATTCTCTACCATGGCCAACGCCTTATACTTTGTACCACATTACACAGGGCCTCGGTATCTCCTGACTAGTTTTCAAATTGGGAGGGAGCACCAATCCATTAGCCCGAAAATCATGTTAGCCTCCCTCATTTGCACACCAGGCTTCCCCAAAGCTCATAAGCTTAGTTTTTCCAGCATTTGCTGTTTTGTCCTGTTACCAAAGAGAAGGTATGTGACCATCTCACAGTGGAAAATACTCTCCTTAAAGAATGGAAAGGGCCAACCCCACCCATCTCGTACCTAAAGGGTGCTGCTGAGGAAGGAGGGGAACTACATCTAGTTCCCAGCAGAAAACAGGAAAAAGAAACCGGACTTGAAGAGGAAGCTACTTGAGAACATTTAAAAAGAGGAGAAAGGCCGGGCGCAGTGGCTCACACCTGTAATCCTAGCACTTTGGGAGGCCAAGGTGGGTGGATCACAAGGTCAGGAGATCAAGACCATCCTGACTAACACGGTGAAACCCCGTCTCTACTAAAAATACAAAAAATTAGCTGGGCGTGGTGGCAGGTGCCTGTGGTTCCAGCTACTCAGGAGGCTGAGGCAGGAGAATGGCGTGAACCCGGGAGGCAGAGCTGGCAGTGCCACTGCACAGCCTGGGCGACAGAGACAGACTCTGTCTCAAAAAAATAAAATAAAAATAAAGAGAGGAGAAAATTCCTCCCGAAGCCCAAGCTGGCTTCCCCAGAGGTTCCCTCATCTCTCAGGAGCACTTCTGGGTGACAATGATGGGTTCTTTCTATAGTATGATCGCCCCTAGGAACGACCAGGGAGTCCTCGAGGAAGTACATGGGGACAAGAGCAGTTCTTTCTGGAGGGAAGGCTCACCAGAAACAAATCCAGAGACAGAAACCCTAAAGGGAAAGGAGAGTGGATGATGAGGGGGAGCATTGGGGCTGCCCCTCCAACAGCCTCAGGGCAGGGCAGTGTGAGGACACAGGCCCGCAGCAGCCAGCCCAGACCTGCAGGAAGACAGGCAGGGCCGGCACAGCTGGTGCAGGGAGCGAGACTGCCCAGCTTCCAGACTTCCAACAGGAGATATGCAAAACCCTTCCTCAGAGCAGAGGGGGCACTTGTCCCTTGCACTTCTGTTCCCTGTGGACAGAATCCAACTCACACACTCTTTCCTGCAGAAGGAGGCATCTAGAAGGAGGAAATGGGCTGCTTAGCCCAGCCGGTCCTCCTCTCCTCTTGGGCTAGGCGCACCCACACCAAAGTGCTAGGGTTTCTTCTCCTGCCACGTGGAAGGGGCTTGCCCCCAGCCATGCTCGTTACTAGGTGGGAAGTTTGTCTAATTTGGGATAAAGGATTAGCAAACCCGCTTGGCCAGTCAGCCACTTTCTCCAGTTGCTTTTATCTAAAACAGAGCCTGTATCTGATCTCCACTTGCCTATCTACAGTGTGTGTGGCTCTCTCAACTGGTCTGGAATTTGAGAGGGTAAAAAATGGGTGCTAAATATAAAGCCCCAACAGCCCCACTTTTTAAGCCTCCCTCAGTCAGGAACCAGGACTTACAGCCTACAGCTCCTTGTTGATCTGGCTGTGGGAGACACTTACTCACAGAGCCTGATTTTCTCGAGCACAGACCCTGCCCCAGGCATCTGGGCAACCAGAGGTAGCCGTGTAATACTCTTCCAGCCAATGAGAGACACTGGGTTTCCTGAACTCCTTATCGCTTTCCTGATGCAGAGACACCCCTTCCTGCCTCACCACCTCTCAGCTGGAACGTCAGGCTGGAGACATGACCCAAGGAGCCAAGCCGGCGAAGGAAACGTGCACCCTGAAACAGCGGGATGCAGAACCCTGAAACAGCGGGATGCAGAACCCTGAAACAGCGGGATGCAGAACCCTGAAACAGCGGGATGCAGAACCCTGAAACAGCGGGATGCAGAACCCTGAAACAGCGGGATGCAGAACTCTGAAACAGTGGGATGCAGAACCCTGAAACAGCGGGATGCAGAACCCTGAAACAGCGGGATGCAGAACCCTGAAACAGCGGGATGCAGAACTCTGAAACAGCGGGATGGAGACAGAAGCCTCGGGAAACGCGAATGACAATGTGAGACCCCTGTCCCAGCCCCACACCACTGGGGGAAGAGCTAACAGAAAAAGGGGGCAGAGAAAAAACACTGGGTTGCGTTCCGGGCAATGGTCACTGCGGGAAGCTGAAAGGGGGCAGGATGGACAGGAGCCTGGGGAGGGGATCCAGAGCTCAAGCAGGTCTGTGCTGCACTGTGTCAGAGCTCACGGCAAAGGCCGGGGCATCACACGCAGAGCAAGCAGGGAGCGCAGCCTGGGCTGGGGGCAGGTAGGCTGCACCTGCAGGGCTCCTGGTGACTGGGGGACCTACACAGAAGACTGAGCCAGAAGGATGCCAGGGTGGCACTGCCCACGGAATCCAAGAGGTTGGCTAGTTCTGTACAGTCCTGTTGAGACACTGATTAAGACCAGGACAAAATACAGGCCACTGACCTTAACAAGAGACAGATCATTAGTGATTAGCAAGACCCATTTCAGAGGGATGGAAGGCCAAAACTTGAACAGAACAGACTGAAATGTCAAGGAAGTCGTGATAGTGGAGAAGGTGCCCAGCACATGGGCAGCAGAATGAGGCTGCCAGCTTTGGGCAAGGAGACTGAGTGCAAACCTCGCCTCTCAGTGAGCGTCCAGGCCCCTCGGCTGATGGAGGTCTTCAATGTGTCTTCCTTCATCACAGTTATGACTTTACATCTGTTTGTGTGATTACTTGATATACAGACATCTGCATCACTAGAAATTTCCATGAAAGCAAGGACCATGCCTCATTTGCCCCCCTCTCTCCCCTCAACATGATGCGAGAGGTTGGATGGGAGGACAGGAAGGGGAGCTGTGTGGACAGGAAGCCCACCAGGTCAGCTGTGTGAGGAAGCAGTCTGGGGCCTCAGCAGGGCCCACATGCAGGGCCGTAGAAACCTTGAGAGCAGAAACACAAGCAGACATAGTGCTCAGGGCTGCTTCCATGTACAGAGGATGTTCCCTGATCTGGTGGGGCGCCTGGCAGCACGTGAGTGAGGCTGATGGTAGTGGTGCCAAAACAACCACATGTATCTCCCCAAAACCTATCACTCAAAAGTATCCTAGGGGATTAATCAAAAACTCTCAAAAATTTTACTTGAAGATTTTCCAGTTTAAAGGTAATTTCAGGCAATAAACTAGTATTGGGTCCAAAATGAGCTGACAGTACCTGGGAAGCCACACTACTGCTCGATAAAGACACGGACCAACAGCCTCACAGAGGTTATCAGTGAGGGATCTTGAACAGAGCTCTAATTGGGTACACGCTAACTGCTTTAACAGACAACTGCTTGCAGAGTTGGAAAAAATGCTTTTGAATGTTTCTGAACAAATAATTTGATATATTCTATTTCTCAAAAGACCCTCACTTTTTAAACACAAAGTCATCAAAAAACCGTCTTATGAAAGAGAACATTAAATATAACATTAAGATCAAGAAACTATCTTTAAAATTCTGTAAATAAAAAAAGTTACAATCAGGATGGGCAGACAAATAATTGGATCAATCACAATCACCTCAATCAATGACTAACAAATCACCAGTAAAAACGAAGTGCTAAAAAGCGAGTTATTTAATTTTATTTTATCAGACACTTCTCTGAGGAGCCCCCATGTGCTGTGCAGGGTCGAAAAACCCAATCCTAATGTACTTAAAAGGGCAGATGAGAGACATTTGCCTGAAATTAAAACATAAAGTAATTCTGTTCTGGGACTTTATTTGAAAATCCAGAAGAAGCCCTTGGCCGGAAGCATCAGCCTCCAGGGCCTCTTCACCCTGACATTCCTGAGGCTGCAGCACAGTCACCCCATACTCCTGGTGAGGAGCCCCCTGGAGAAAAGATGCACCCATGCCACCTCCGGGCACACAGTCAAAGGGCCTCTTCCTGAGAGAAGAGGACAGAACTTCCCAACACCCCGAACCTTCACTCCAAACAGGGTAAGACCTAGTTCCAGAGTCACAGCATGAAATGCAAGAGGCGGCAGAAAAACCCACAAGTCAGAGAACAGCAGCTGTGTGGCCCAGAGGGCTCGGCACCCACAGAAAGCCGGGTCCTCTCTTCCTCTTGTCAAGGACGTCAGGCAGATGCCTGTGGACACCTGCCAATGGGAGCAGTCGCCAGACCTAGAAGAGCCAAGCCCGGTGCGCCCTCGCCTGGAGTTGTGAGAAAAGTCCCTGCAGCCCCAGATCTAGGGCCTGCAACACTCTCCTACCCGAGACTCGAGGCTGCCCTGGGAACTGGTGAGAAAAGCCAAAGTGCACCCCAGCAAAGTGCCTGGATCAGTCCAGGTTCCTGAAGCCAAGTGCCGGTGGGGCGAGGTCCAGGCACAGAATGGGCAGTGGCCATGCTGCTTCCTTCCTGGGGAGGCTGCTTATTTCAGAGACTAATTTCCTGGTTTTCCCTGTGCCTATTGTGTGAATATTTGGGGGTGGGGTGGGGTATAAGCTGAGACTCATCAGAAGGGTTTCAGGGCCTAGTAACAGATTACCCTGTTGGCTATAGAAATGGGACTGAGATAGCCTCGACTTTAGAAAATGGAACATGATACTAGTTTTGACATCTTTAAGACTTGGGCTCCATCAAGAAAAAAAAAATTAAAGGTACAAAAATGTGTGATAATGAATTACTCCTATTTTACAGGAATGGGAGGCTTGATTTATAAAATAGTTTTTTAAATTATTATTCAGGTAAAGGGTTAGATTTAAGCTATAAAGAGCTTGACTGGTTTTCCTCTGCCTTGTCTGCTCTGTTTTGGAATAATCCCTAATATTGTTCATTACTTCAAAATTTACAGAAGATGTTTTTGTTTTTCCTGTGTCATACTATTAGTATCAGTCTAGTCAAGTGACTTGTAAATACCAATAAATAGAATGTATCCATTTTTAAAAATCCAACAGGAGCACAATAATAGGGAAAAAGTTAACTTTTGACTAAAGCCGAATTCCTGATTCTAAGATTTAAAGGTCACCCACCAGGATTAAGATTTGGTCCTCACAACTGTTACCTGAAGGTAAGAGTAAATTCCAATGGTATAACTATATAAAAAAAAATAGATAACAGATATTTCCATAAAAATTGTTTATGTTCATTTTTAAAATCTCTCTCATCAAACAGTTGTAATGCAGTAGAGAGAATGAGAAGAGAGAGAGGTCAGAAAGTCACTCAGTAAACAAAAGGACCACAGATTTTTCTCCATCCTCAACAGAGATTCCAGTTGATGAAGAAGGCTGCCATGCAGGCTCAGGGCAAGGAAAGGGAATGTGCTGCTAGCACTGGACCTCAGCTCCGGGCAAGGCTGCACCTTCTGAACTGACGGCCCAGGAGCGAAGTGACCCATACTTCCTCCAAAGCACCACTCTCCAGACATGGTAATCCAGGCCCAGAAGCAAAAGTCAGTCCCACTGTGCCTGTCACACACTCTGCTCCTCTACACCCTCCTCTAGGAAATGAAAGAGGAAGGATATTGATCTCTAGGGTCTTTTAAATTGTTCCAAATAAATAAAATAGAATTATTTTCTCTTACTAAAAATAAAACACTGATTTTCATATTAAAGACAAATTAATTTTGCAAAGGATTAAAAAAGCAGAAATCCAAATCAGTTTAGCAGAAAGATGAACAGATGGATTTCTGAGGTCCACTGGCCTGCATCCAAATTTCGCAGCCTAGCCCACGGTTAAACTCGATCTGGAGTCTTCCAGCTCCTCCTCCTACAGGGAAACCCCCACTCTCCCTGGACTGTGGTCCACAGGAGAACAAGGAGCTCTACTCCATAGGACACCAGAGCATGAGCAAACATGTGGCAATGCTGTAGGATGCTGGTGACCAGGATCCTGCCCCTGGGAGCCACTAAGCTGCCAGAAGACACAGTCACCCAGGCAAGGCTGTGAATAGCACCCCATATCCCTATTGCTCTCCCTCTGAGCCATAGACAGAGATCATGCTGGTGGGGAATAAGGTCTCATGATGTCCAGAACTATAGCAGAAAACTGTAAGCTGATCTCCTGCTCCTCATTAAGTGATGACAGTTCACACAACACAAAAAGTGCCACTTCACCAAACTGTAGTATTACAACACTTTCATCATTAACCTTTCTAAAGTAAAAATCATCAGATTCAAGTCTTCTGTTTTTTCATCATAAGAATTCAATAAAAGCAGAAATAATTATATAAGCAGTTAAGCCAAACGTCAACTAGCACTGAAGCAGTGGAAGAAATCGGATTGATTTAGAGTTGATTTAAGATAATACCAGGGGCAAAGACAAGTGGATGTCTGAGTTAGGGGAAAATTGGCAAGGATGGTCAAATAGAAAAAACACGTGACTTAAAGACATAGCAGAACATATGCTCTGTGAAGAAAGGGACTGAGTTATTTCATTCACTGCTAAACCTTTGGTATCCAAAGTGCTCAAAAAATATTTATTCAATGACTGCATAAACACATGAATGAAAAACGTCAGTTTATATGAAGTTGATGAACTTCATGAATATAACATGGCAGCAATGCCCAACATTTAAGAAAAGTTATCACAGAACCTACATTGTTTAATAAAGCCAGTGCCACAATAATAATCAGATGCTCAATTTTTCAATAAAAATCATTACAAACCCTGCATTTCGCTATCTACAAATGAGGTGGCCAAGGCAGTTCTTGGGGGGAAAACGTAGAGCTGCATGTGCACAGAAGAGAAAACAAGGATGACGTGAAAATAAACAAGGTATTCAATCCCCAAGTGAGAACAAAGGTGGAGAGAGGTCAGAACCGGGGTCCTCCTGGGGAGGGTAGGAGTGCTGAGCTGCACAGGTACCAGGAAGCCTCCGGGTTGATCCCAATGATGGTTGTGTGAGTGCACACAGATACGAGAGTCCCCAGGCTGCACACTCAGGCCCCACTGGTATACTTATACCTGTTCATGAGAGAAGACTGTCACATTTTCAGGAATTTTGTAAACCAGTTGACAGCTCATTGGTAGCTTGAAATAGGGCATGGTAGGGACATTTATAACTTGGAAATTGGCAAATGCTACAAATCAGGGGTTTCCATACACTCCCACTCCTCCTTCCCACCAAAAGCCAGGTGTTAAGCACTTATACCACTATGTAGCTACTACAGCATGTAAACTACATGAAAAAAATGAAAAGACTAGGGGTAGGGCTGGGGAGAGACTCATTTTGAAAAAATAGAAGGTATTAAAATAAATAGCAATTTTAATTTTGCACTGTGTTAAAAACAGGATTATCCCCAGAATGCAGGAATGTTTAATATCAGGAAATCTATTAATGAAATTTGCTATATTAACAGACTGGAGGGAAAACCACGTGATCATTTCAACAGACGCACATATGGTAAAATTCTACTGCCACTCATGATAAAGATTATTTTGGACAAACCAGGAAGAGAAGGTAACATGCTAGACAAGATAAAGGGTATGTACAAAACAACTAGAGTAATGTCACACTTAAGGATGAAATACTGGAAGCATTCACGTCAAAGACAACAACGAGATGCAGCCTGCTAGCCATCACTATGATCCAAACACTACACTCAGCACAGTACCAGATGTCCTAGCCAATTAATACAGGGGAAGTACAAAGCTTAGAAAGGAAGACGCATGTTCCCAAAAGGATACTCTATCTAGAAAACATGAGACACAAATGACAAGCTGTGGACACAACATACAAAAACCAATCACTTTATCACACAAGAATAATAAGCAATTTGAAATGTCATTGAAAGAAAACATTTAGTAGTGATAAAGGTGATATTTCTGATAACTGGGCAAAGGGCAGACTACTCAATGACAAATGCAAATGATTAGCCAATTGAAAAAATATCCCAACTTCAAACTGTACAAAAACAAATTTCATATAGATCAATATGCTAAATGTGAAAAACAAAATATAAAACTATTAGAAGAAATTAAAGAAAAATATGAGTATTGTAGTAGGGAAAGTATTCTTAGGATTCAAAACCCAAAAGCCATAAAGGAAAAAAACTGATAAATTTGACTATATTTAAAATTTCTTTTTAGAAAAAAAAAAATCGACCAAATCCAAAGACCAAGATAAACCAGGTAAACACCTTCACATGGGAAGAAACAGAGACAGGGGCTGGTCCTGCCATTTCTGCCATTCTCCCATCACATTCTGCCATGGGTTTCTTTTTCAACTTTTTATGTTGAAATTTTAGGCTTATGGGAAGGCTGAAAAATAGTACAGATAATTCCCCTATGTCCTTCTCCCAGCTTCCTCTAAAATCATAGATTTGTAAGTTGTGAGCATGAGGAGAAGTATGTATCAATCATAGACCTGTATGTTGTGAGCTGGGAGAAGGATATATCGAAATCAGACAATAAACACTGGCACAATACAATTGGCTACACCACAGGCCTCATCTGAATTTCGGTGGTTTCTCCACCAACACCGGCTTCTGTTCCAGGATTCTGCCCAGAATCACAGGCCACAGTTAGTCATCAGGTCTCTAAGCTTAGACCAGTCCTCGGTGTTTCCAGTGTTCATGGCCTGGACACTTCTGAGGAACACCGATGAGGTATTTTGCAGGATGTCCCTCTACTGGAGCGTCTGACATTTCTCCATGACTAGACTGTGATTGTGCATTTGTAGCAGGAGTCCCTGACAGAGCACATGCCATGTGGTGTGGGGTGGCATATGATGCAACTTGTCTCGTCAGGTGATGCTGATCTCGATCGCCCAGGTGACGTGGTGTCTGCTGGCTTCCTCCATTCTAAAGTTACTATTTTTCCCTTTTTAATAAATAAATAACTTGAGGAAGAGATACTTCGAGACTAGGCAAATATCCCGTTTCTCTCCAAACTCTGGCCCACTAATCAGCATCCTCCCGCGGAACTCACCTGAAGTAACTATTTCCGCAGTGCTGCCTGAAGGCGATTTTCTATTTTCTCACTGCTCCTACACCAATTAATTGGAATGTTCCTGTCAGGAAGAGATGTCCCTTCTCCTTATTTTTTCAATTTCTTCTTATATCAATAGGTAGTGATACTGACTTTGTTTTATAGAGTATACACCTATACTATCATTACTCATTTCCTTGCTCAAATTGACCCTGCTTTGGCCATGGGGCTCCTCCAGGTTGCTTATGTGCCCTCTGACACACCCCATCCTTTTTGGCCACTTCCTTATTTCCAGCATCATCAGAGGTTCCAGACTCATCTTCTGCAAGGAGCCCTGCTTATTTTTATCGGCAACTGATATTTAGGTGAGCTCCCTGTTGCTGGAGGTCATTGCTTCCAGGTCTTCCCAACGGACAAGGCTAGGAGATGCAATATGTAGGTGTATCACTAACCCATGTATGTAACGTGTACACCTATATTTACTCCTGCGCTGTACATGCATCTATTAAAGAGCAAAGAGTCACACTGACACCTATTCCAATCCAACAGCACGGCCTCCCTCTGCCATCTTCCTTTTGTTATTTGTAACTTCTTCCTGGGACAGTGAGAAACCTGGCTCTCATTATCCACTACGATTCTGCTTATTTGTTCAATCCCCACATACACATAAAGTCGTTTCACATTGCTCACCATTAACACTGAGAAAAAAATTTACTACTATTTTGTACAGTTCTCTTCAGCCTCACAGAATCCAGTCAACATATCATTTTCCCAAATAAGGTTAACACTTTCCTTTCCACCCGCTTTGCTGTGGCCCTGCTGCTTTGTACTACAGTGAGATGTGTGTTTTCTGCTTATATTTCATTTTGGGTCCCCCACATCCTGGCTGATATTAACCATCTATTTTACTTTGGAGGATATGAAGTATTGCTGTGGTTTCAAGAGCTGGGCCGCACTAAAAGGTGTACTGAGAGCAGCACTGCACCCCACCTATGACCTGGCACCCACTCCACTTCCCAACCCCCTCGCCCTCTGCACCCCACCTATGACCTGGCACCCACTCCTCCTCCGTCCCCTCGCCCTCTGCAGTCACCATCTCTTTTGTTTCTGGCTCTGCCCTCCTGTATCTCCTCTGCACAAGTGTGCAGGGAGCGTGTGTTTTCCTGCATCCCCTTCTTCTCACGTCAAGGGCAGCATTTAGATGTTCTTTGGTACTTGCCTCATTCACATCCACGTGCCCTGGAAACCACCTCAAACCAATTCACAGAGGTCATCCTCAACAGTGGATGTGGTTGTGTGGCTGTACTAGAGTTCACTCAACCCTCTCCTGCATATGGATATTTAGGTTACTCCAAATGTATTTTCACATGGTTGGAGGTCTATCTTCTGGAAGGATTCCTAGAAGCAGAATTGCTGGGTCAAAGGGTAAGTGTTTCTGTGGTGTTGTAGGCTGAATGTGGTTTTAATATGCCCAACCGTACTTCACCGACTTCCTCTTCTGATAAGTGGGGGGAAAACATCAAACACCCGGTAAGAACTCATCTGCTGAGGACCTAATAGTGTGCACAACACAGGTGGTCAGCTTAAGAAATGCTAATGGCTTCTGCTCGACATTATAACCATATTTCATCCTATCATAGGTTCATACAATTCAAGAAGCACAATGCACATCACAGAGACAGACTTCAAGAGCAAGCCAAATAAATGGCCCTTGCTAGCATTATCAGTATCAAACAAAGGCTTCTGTCTTAAACTCCATTTCGAAGCTCCTATGAACTCCTAGGAATCTACCTATGAGAAATGAAAATACACATCCACATGCAGATATGCTTGCTAATGTTCAAAGTCACATGATTCATAATAGCCAGAATGCAGAAACAACCCAAAGTCCATCGCTGGAGCGGAATAAACGAACATGCTACGCCAATACGACTAAAAGGAACAAACTACTGATATGTTCTACAACACGGATGAACCTGAAAAACATGTTAAGTGAAAGCCTGATGCAAACGATGACACAGGACATGAGCTGCTTCCCATGAAATATCTGCAAGGCACATGTGGAAAGAGCAGGCAGGCTGCCTGAGCGGTTGCCTGAGGCTGGGCTGGGTGCACGAAATCAACTGCAGACAAGCACAGGGAACATCTGGGGTGACAGGAGTGTTCAAGAACTAGACTGTGGTGATGTCTGCACAACTCAGACATTCAGAAAATCACTGAATTGTCCTCTTAGAGAGGGTGCATTTCATGGTAGCTGTTTAAAACAAAACAAAACCGCCTCAAAATGCCTTTCCTATGGTTTATTTTCTCCCCGTATTTTCCCAGAGCATTCTAAAAAGGTGAACACTCAAAGCATTATTTGATCATAACTTGCAATTTGCATTGTTTCCTTCAACAATCAATAAGCCCAGGAAATCATCTAGATAAATTCTCAATGCAGTGTGAAAAGGCACACAGGGCAGGTCTTCTGTCCAACAGCACCGCCCTATCCTGGCTTCACACATAGCAAGCAGTGTCTGGCAAATCAAAGCCTGCCTTTTCCAGTCTACACCGTAGCTCAAAATCATTGTCCAGGAAAGGAAAAAACCTTCCTTTTCCTACAGCAAGGGCTTCCAGCAATAAACAGAACTAAAATCTATCAGGCACTTCTTGCCTGTGCCACACATAACACGTGCCTATGGCTGATTCGTGCATGGAGAATTCAAGGTGAGCTGCACGGGAGGCTATATGTCAGTTCTGCGTGAGAGGCACATGCTCAATGACGTCCTTTAGGTTCATGTGACACCAGCCTTTTCTGTGTAAACATAATCAATTCCTCACAGTTTCATTAGAGGGATAAAATTAAAGAATTGAAAGCTTCACTATGTAACAAGATAAATATGTCACTCATTCACCTGCATGTGGGTGAAAACATCTACTACGTGACACCAAAAAGTGCAGAGGGAAAAAATTCCAGAGTAGAAGTTAGAAGATGTCACTTTTAACCCTGCTCTTCTCCTGGGTACATACATACATAGTATGTAAAGGACTCAAATTCAAAATGACCAAGACTAATAAATATGCATTTGATGTGACTACTTTCATTCATATCTAGAATGGAGTAGACGTAAAGAGTCCAATCATTGCTGTTTAACTGCAGCCAGGGCGCTGAAGTTTCTGGAAACTGTAACCTCTGTTTAAATCGACTTCACACTATTTATGCTGAGGTCTAAACCAAGTGAAATGTGTAGATTAACACTAAGTAGTAAGTGTTTTCCACCATTCTTCATGTAGAGGTCAGAGGTCACGTCTGTAGCTCCCCAGCATCTTTTGAATCTCCTCTCTCTACCTGGGGATATCCCTAAGACAAAAGCCAGAATTCTATTTCCTATTCTCACAGCCAGGGTGCATTCGGCCAGTCAGATGAACCAACACAAAACCTCACCTCAAATGATAGAAATTTGAGGGAGCAGGTCCCTAGTGGAAACTATTCCTGAAAAGGGAAAACAATGAGACAAGAGAGGGCTTGGGGATGCAGCAGCTGGCAGAGGGCCCACCAGCAGCATCCAGCAGCCCAGGCTCACTGCACATGATCCCAGGGTAACCAGGTACCGTGTCTGACTCCAGCAGCCCGGGCTCACTGCACATGGTCCCAGGGTAACCCAGTATTGTGTCTGATTCCAGAGCCTCACGAAGACTACAAGAAGCCACTTTACATTCTTGAAAAGATTCCTTTTTTCAAGGAAATCAACTCACTCTAAGTGACTTAACACTGGGTGGGTTGGACACCTTGTGCCCAACTGTTACTAATCAAAGAAAAAGAAACAAAACTGGGTTTATGTGCACTGCCATAAGTAAACACACAGGAATAAAATGCAACTTTCCAACTTACTCTCCAGCCTGACTGATATATATGTTAAAGACCTCCACTTCTAACTTTGTAATTTTAGAAGTGAGGGTTAATGAAATATTAACTACTACTGAATTACCTCTGGTGGCTTATGATAAACTCTGGACTTACAGAAGTGAAAAACAACCCCTGCTCAATTTAATTCAAGACAACTAACACAGTCTAGTCCCCCTAAGACTGAGGAAACAGAGAAAGGGATCAATTCTAATCCCCTGGAGTTTCACGTTTTCTCTTGGACTCTGAATCCATCATTCCACCTCTCTCAATCCTGCCTCCCAAGCCCGCTTAACCCCTAAGGCCTAGGCCCTCCCTTCCTATATCTCACCTCTTTCCACAGTTACTGAGTCAAGAGAAGGGACAGGACTCTGTGCCAAGTGCCAGCCTCGCGTGAGCCTCGGCAGCCATGGCAGGAAGTGACGTAGCACCACCTACCATTAGACAGGACTACACATAGGTTCTATGATGATTATTTATTGCACAACTGAATGAATGATTATTTGACTCTGACTTACAATAGTCTTCCAGAAATGGAGAGAACCTCGGCAACAAGCAATTCAACTGCCCTCATTCTACATCCAAGGAGCCTGCAGCAGAGCCATGAAGAGAATGCACCATCCTGTTCAGAAGCAGGGCTGGGATTACAATCCTGATCTCCCAAATTCTGGGACACTTTCCTGTTTGCTCCTTGACCAAAAACAGCTTATAAGAGATGCTTTTTTGGCCAGGTGCAATGGCTCCGCCTGTAATCCCAGCATTTTGGGAGGCCGAGGCAATTGGATCCCTTGAGTCCAGGAGCTCGAGACCAGCCTGGGCAACACGGTAAAACCCCGTCTCTACAAAAAATACAAAAATTAGCCGGGTGTGGTGGCATCCACCTGTAGCCCCAGCTACCTGGGAGGCTGAGACTGAGGCGGGAGGATGGCTTGAACCCAGGAGGTTGTGGCTACAGTGAGCTATGATTGTACCACTGTACTCTAGCCTGAGCAACAAAGCAAGACGCTGTCGCAAAAAAACAAAAAAGATGTGTAATTCCTTTAAGCCTCCACAGTTGAATCAAATGTATTTTTTCATTTTATTTGGCTGCCTTTTCCTGCATCCTCCCAGAATTATTCGAAATATTCTTGTTTCTGTCAAGATGTAGTTATAACTATTATTTCAGAGAATGCATTTCAACTGTATCTTGTCCAAAAGGGGTTAAAATGATGCTGGCAGGACAGAGCTACTTTTTCAGGATGTGGCCTCCCTGTTTTCAACAGATAATTTACTATGTCACACTTTATGGTTTTATAACAATTTTGAATGTTTTATAAATGTTTCTATTCTACATAGAAAAGTGTGGAAATCTGGAGATAACACAGACATATGGGGCATAAATATATGACTGATTCACCAAGTACAATAGGATGGGGGGGCAGTGTAGGGAGGCAGCAAAAGCATACGTTTTCAGAAGCAGATAAACTTAATGCAGGTTCTACTACTTACTACCTACAGAAAAAGTAAGTTAAAGTTATTCTCTCCTTCAGCAAAGGCTTACAAGTGTCTATCTGCCAGGCACTGCTCCGAGCCCTCAGGACAGATTCAGAGCAATAGCCCTGCCTTCCTGAGGCTTCCATTCTGGCCAGGCAGGCTGTGTAGGGAGGAAGGGAGTGGTGGGTACAGATGGCAGAAATAAACAGAACAGTGAGCAGGGCACGCAGCACACAATGGTGCATGAACACTGAAGTGAGGGCTAGCTATAGGCCCCAAGACAGCTGGAGCCAGGGCTCTGAGTGGCAGGAAGGGACAGCAGGACAGAAGGCTGCAGGGGGACTCTGAGCAGGAGAATGACGTGATGTCTTCCATGTACAGGCTCAGATCTGACTGCTGGTCAAGAACAGACTGAAGGAGACCAGGAGTGGAAGAAGAGATCTGTTAGGAGGCTACTCAGGTAAGCCAGGCCAGTGTTATCAGTAAAAAGGGATGATGACAGTGACCCTTAATAGCAACATCCTAAGATCATCATGAGGATTAAACTACATTAAACTCATTTTACCATGTCTGACACATGGTAAGAGCTTAATAAATGTTAAACATTATCCAGCTTTCCTAGGAAGTCACTGAGCCCCTTAGCATCAGTTTCCTGATCTGATAAATAGGGGTAATGAGACCTCCTACAAGAATGTCATGAGAGGAATAACTGACTTAATTACAAGGACCCTGAAGAAGAGCCAGTTCTACCTAATAAAAGTTTTAATGCACGTGTCTGTGTTTTACAAACAATGCATTACAAATTTTGTAGGCCGTGGGAAGGTACAGACAGACGCTGGCTTACAACAGTCTGACTTATGATTTTTTTACTTTATGATGGTGTGAAAGTGATACATATTTAATAGAAAGTGTACTTTGAATTTTGAAGGTTAGGTGTATTAAATGCATTTTCAACTGACAATATATTCAAGTTATGAACCTCATCGTAAGTTGAGAGATATCTATACAAACAAATATTCTGCGAGTCACATATTAGGTGACAACTGCTTTGCAGACTCAAACAGAACCCAATACAAAATGAGGTCTCTAGTTGAAGACTCCTCACCTGAGATCCTCTGGAACGTGGCATCATCACATCATCACCACCCAAAGAGCTCCAAGAGCCCTTCTTGGTCCCTCCACTTCCCTTGTCTCCAAGACCTGATCTATTGCCCACAACCAAGAATTCACACCTGCTCTCTTTTCTCCAGTTCTGCCACCTCTGCCCCGCTAAATCATGGCAGAAGTGCCAACCCAGGCCTCCATTCTTCCTGTTGCACTCTTGAGAGTCTGCAGGACCTGGCCCCTGTGTCTCTGCAGCCTCACCTCCTAGCCCCTGACTGGACAATGGTTCTGGTCCTATCCTGGCCACTCTAATAAGCAGGCTCTCTGGCAGGCTATCCTTCTAGCCAGAAGGCTGTTGTCCCCTCTCCTGACATGAGCTCATGCTTTCCCTCTGGGCCTCAGCGTACCACATCGCACTCAGAGAGGCCTTCCCAGAACATCATGCCTCCACCAGGAGCCACCCTCTTGATGCCATCTACCTCAGCCGTGTCTCCTCGGTCATGCCGATAAAGACAGCACAGGTGCTCCTTGACTGACGGTGGAGTTCCGAACCCATGAACCCATCACAAGTTGAAGACATCCTAACCTTAAAAAGCATTCAATACACCTACCCTACCAAACATCAAAGCTTAGCCTAGCCTACCTAAAAGGTGCTCAGAACACTCACATTAGCCTACAATTGAACAAAATCATCTAATACAAAGCCTATTTTATAATAAAGTACTTAATATCGCATGCAATTTATTGAATGCTATGCCGAAAGTGAAAAACAGAATGACTGTATGGGTACCACAGTCAAGTCAAAAATTGTTACTGGAACCATCATAAGCCGGGTCCGTCTGTAGTTGTGAGGCACGGTGTCTGCCTCTGTGATCTGTTTAGTTTCCCCACCAGAATGTCAGTTCAAAGAAGCACAGACCTCCTCCCTGTCCTTCTCCACCGCATCCTCCCACGATGACTCACACAGAGCAGGCACTCAGGAAAGCCTGCCCTGAGAGAAAAGAGCAAAGGGAAAATGTTTCCACAGCAGTGGGAACTACTCTCCACTGCACAGATGATGGAGAGAATGCAAGGAAGCTGGGGAAGGCTTCTTCACATTTCATCGCATTGGCTGAACTACTGAGAAGATGGGTGTTCTGAAACTCCAAACCTGAAAAAATCAAATAATCACAAAAACAAATCAAAACTCATGCAATTAAGATATTTTACCAAGTTAACAGGCAACTGTGTTTCACTGAATGCTGCTGACCCAGTGGAACATAAACATATACATGCAACAGGCCCAAAGCAACAATACCTGCTTTCCTCTGGGGGTAGGGTTGGTGAGGGAGTCGTCTTAAATGCAAAACTGAAATTCCCAGCTAGGCAAATCAAGCACAAATCAGGCACCGAGTCTTCTAGTCCTCTGAGTACTGAATTTGGTGAATAAAGGTGCCAACCTCCAGGTAACAATACTTTTAGAGAAAAGTGAATTTTTTAAATAAATAAAAAATTCCATTTCCACATGTACCTTTCTGTAAGTACGCCCCATGGCATGTTCAGCACAAGCTGGTAAGAAGCTGGATCCTGAGTCCTAGGGTGAGATTCTGAACTTTTTAGGACTAAGGACAAAACCATGATTTATTTCCTGTCCTCCTTTCAAAAGGGCAGCATGTCTTGAGGAATATTTCTGAGTCCAGGCTCCCATGTGCAGAAGTCCCGCCTCCCTCCTGAAGTCCCGCCTCCCTTCTAGAGCTGAGCATCCCTGCTCTTCCTGCCTCCCTCTCACCTTCTCAAGGACTTGGCTCCAACATTATCCTCTTTCCTGGCATATTATAAATGTTTCCCTCTACTGGATCATTCCTATTAGCTCATAACATGCTATCATCGCTCTCATTTAAAAATACAACTAAAAACTTCCTGTACCCATGTCCCCTCCAGCCACCATCCCATGACTCTTCCCTTTCAACAGAACTCCTCTAGAGAGTCGTCTACACTGATGTTCCCACCTCTACTCTATTTGTTTCCTCTCCCCACCACTCCAAACCTATCAAGGTCATTCACAACCACCTCTTATCAAAGCCAATAGGAAACTCTCCAGCCCACGAAGAATAAGAAGAAAAGAACCCCTCGGTGTCTTGGTTTCCAGGCCACTAGACTCTCACTAGTTTCTTCCTTCTTCAAACAGAGTCCTTTTCAATGGCGTTGCTAGACCCTCCCTCCCAATGTGGACCCCTTGCCAAAAGCTCCCAAGCCATTCCTCATCTCCTGCTCCTCTGTATCCATACTGTATGCCTCATTGATCAGCAATATGCAAATGACTCCCAAATTTACATATTTGGCCCCAACCTCTTCTTGAACCTGACCTTGAATTTCCATCCATATTCACCTTTCTCTACTCAGATAACTAATCATAAAAATAATAAGCAAAGTAAGCCCCATTAAATACTGTTAGTCAGGTACTATTTTAGGTACTTTACATTAGCAACTCAACAACCCTGACAAGTTGCTTTTATTCTTCCTAATTTATAGATGAGAAAACTGAAGCACAGAAAGATTAGACTGCTTGCTCAAGATCATCTAGGAAGTAGCTGCACAATGACCCAACCCTCGTCCTCCAGATCTGGCCCTTGAGTGGAGCTGCTGAGCTGGGCTGCCTTCCAGTCACAAGCTCCACGTGTTCAAATCCTAACACTGGCTCTTCCCAGACTTCCCTATCTCATACCTGGCACCAACGCCAAGTCAAAAGCTGAGTTGGAAGAATCAGATTCTAGATGTGAAGAAATTTCAGAATTACTTTATTTTACTTGTATTTTCCTTTTTTATGAAAGTGCATGAATTATATGATTTTAAAAGTCAATGCTTAGTCTAAGCTCTTTCAATGAGTATAAATGAATGCTGGGTAACAAGAAAGCATTGTGTCACAATCTAGTTGGCTACATTTTCCCTTTGTTAGCAGCATAAAAAATGATGATGCAACTTAAAAATGACGGCATCTTACAAATGCTGAAATTCAGTAGGCTGAATCTGATCTCACCACTTCCGCCCTGGTCTGAGGTGCCGGTACAGTCACCCAGCTTTCACAAAAGTCTAACTGATCTTGCTGATATTCCTCCTCCAGTCTGCAGTAGTGGAGGTGAAAAAAGCAAGCTGCAGTAAGGAGGTAAGGGTACATCCTGCCACTGCCACTTCCTGTGTGACCTTGGGTAAATCACTTAACCACTCTGTGCCTAGGTATTCCCCCCTGTAACATGGGAATAATGATAATAATGCCTACTTTTTGGACTGTCATAAGAATAAATGAATTAATATATGTAAAGCTCTTAAAACAGCCTGGCATATTGTAAGCCCAACAGCCAGAGTGGTACTTTTTAAAGATAAATCAGATCATGTCATTCCCAAGGAAGGAAGAAAGGCTCTCTTAAGGCTTCCCATCACACTTAAAATCTAAATTCCTTACCACAGCCTGTGTGCTCTAAGATGCAGCTCTCCTCCACTCCCATCTCACTTCCTACCACTCGCCCAGCCTCTCTGGCAGCAATGGCCTCCCTGAGGTGACCACCATACTACAAGGAGGCTCAGGAACTTTCACCCGAGAGTTCCCTGTGCCTGAGAGGCTGCTGCTGCCGCGACCTCAGTCCAGCTCTCTCCATCCTCACCACCTATTTGACCTTATCTCACCTACCCTGCCTCATTTGCCCTTCGAAGCAGTTAGGACACCAAATGCTTGTTTACTGCTCTCCTCCTTCCCAAGAAAATGAACCGCTCGAGGGGAGGAACTCTCCTCATCAGGCTCATCCTGAATCTCCAATACCTAGAACAGTACCTGGGCCAGGATGCATGGGTGAATGCCTGTTGGATGAATAAGCAAATGAAATGGAACCAGGTTCCAAAATCACCAAACTAGAAGCAAGTAGAGCTTCCATTTCACTGTACTTCCAATAAAAATACAAGGTATCTCAGAGTTACTTTCATCCCCCTTCCTGTTCCATCACAAAGACGTTAAACCTAAAACCAAAGTCACTTTTCTTTGTGTACGCCTAGGACATCTTATAGGCATACAGGTGGAAAAGTGCAGCAAGCAGTACTAATCAAACTACCAAAAAAAATGTGATAATTTGATATTAATGGCCCTAGCCCAACAGCTGTCAAGCTATGGATGAAGCAAAACTCTGCAAATGGAAGGTGCAGTAAGCCCTGCCACGAAGACCTCTGTGGGCTGCCGCGCTGTCCCTGTCCACACCCCAGATAAAAAGCTGTCACCTTGGAAAGAAAAGTCACTCAAGGAATAAGGAAGGAATCTTAATGATTTCACTGGACAATTTTTAATTTTCCCATTTGCTTTTCCTACCTCACATATTATGAACATACAAAATAATATGGGTTTTTTTTTAACACCACCATTTCCATCACACCAAATTACAGATTTAGAAGTTCCTATTTTAGAAAGTTGACACAGAAAACCACTGAGTTTTCTTTTTCTTTTCTTTTTTTTTTTTTTAGACGGAGTCTCGCTCTGTTGCCCAGGCTGGAGTGCAATGGCGCGGTCTCAGCTCATTGCAAGCTCCGCCTCCTGGGTTCACGCCATTTTCCTGCCTCAGCCTCCCAAGTAGCTGGGACTACAGGCGCCCACCACCATGCCCGGCTAATTTTTTATATTTTTTTAGTAGAGATGGGGTTTCACCGTGTTAGCCAGGATGGTCTCAATCTCCTGACCTCGTGATCCACCCGCCTCGGCCTCCCACAGTGCTGGGATTACAGGTGTGAGCCACCGCGCCCGGCCACCATTGAGTTTTCTAATAAAATTGGACCTCTCTGAGCTTTTTGGTTTCAAACTAAGCCTGATAACTTTGCTAAACTTTTTTATATGCTGGTAAATGTGTAACTTCATCTATTTCTTTCCAAAGTTAACTACCTCCTGTCTGTTTAAATTATATTGTTTGATCACAGAGCTAATCACAGCATTCAAGGGAATAAAACCCAGTTCTTAAGTAAAACAGCTAAGAAATTTTGATAATAACTAATTAGTAGGCTTTGCTTGTACCCACGTGTAAGAATATGCACTATAGCAAGGCTTGTCATATATTAAAACATATACAATACACACTTTGACTCCTGCTAGGACAATACACAATTGGGTGCAGCCTTTGAACCAAGTGCCCAGGGATGGAGTGGAATGAGGCTTTACCTTTCTGTAGGTACTGTGTGCTTGCTTATCTTTTTAAATCTATCAATACAAATGTACTGCTTTATGCCAGAAGCATTTCTGATCTCTACCTATCTTGTTAAGTACTGTATCTCCTAGGGCCTAAAACAGGGAAGGCCTACCACATAACAGGCCACAGACAAGTATTTGTCAAATGGATTAAGTTTGTTTTATGCATTCACTAGACAAACAGAAGTTAAAAAAAATTCTTATTCCAAAAATCTAAAAGAATTCAAATGTTTTACAATACATAAATTCACGAGGAAGTGAAATTAGCCTCTGAGCCAAGATGTTTTTTGTGGATGATGTTATCACTTCATAGCTAATCCTTCCCCCTTGGCCTCCCAGTAACAACTGCATGAGCACGTCACACCAGAGACACATGTGTCATCAATTTCTCAGAGCTGGATCGATTATTTTTAAGCCCCTGTCCCTGCAGGAGGGCCTCCTTTTTTCCTTTCCAACTACAGCTTCAAATTTGATGTAGATGTAGTGGGATATACCCAGTCTTAGGAACCCTCAGACATCTAACAGGGCATCACTCACAGACAATGCATTCCTTTCAGAGTCTGTGTGAGTTCATCCTCTCCACCACAGGCAAGATATAGGCACCCAGCTCAGCCTGTCTCATCAAATATTTATCGAGCCCCTGTTGTGGCTGTCCATGCATACTGGACCCTGCCCTCTGGAGGAACCGCGCAATGAGAGACAGTTAATTCTCTTATCCAAGAAGGAACTGTATCAGCCAAGCTTTTATCCTTTCTTCCTTCTCCCTTTCCCCTCTGGGAAACCCTCAGCAGGCAAAAAGGATACAGCAGTCTCAACCCCAAGGAAAAGATGGTCATCAAAAGACAATTATCTTTTCTATCTCCTAGGAACAACTGCTCTTAAGACAACCTAGCGTTTTGGAAAATGCAGCTCTGGGTGGCACCTTTCGAAGCAATAAAACACACGGCAAAATTTAAGAGGAAACAAAGAGGATTAAATACATATTTGTATTCTCAATTAAAAAAACTACGGTTCTATCATCTTAATTATGGAGCTAAACGTTAAAGAAACAAGTTTGATATCACGCCACTTTTCGTTACACTTCGAGAACGGAATGCAATAATGGTTAGTAAGAAGGAAATAAAATGCCTGTATCAGAAGTAACAGCCCAAACCTGCTGACCAAAAACATTAACTGGGAACTAAACACCACGGTGCAGATCTCCGACATAGAAACCTGGACAGGTACACGTTTTAGGTTAGGTTTTCCAGCGTGTAAATCGGGACTCCAACACGTTTCAGCGTCCACAGCCCAATCTGACATCTTCCCTCGCACCCATCCACCACGCAATAATTTTCCTTCTCATGTAAACACGTCAAAAGTCACCTCGGGCCCCAGATTGCTCCCGATGGCTGCAGACGCCCGGCACCCGCAGGAACTTCCCTGGCCCGGGCCGCCCGCGGCGCAGAGTATCCCGCGCGGACACTGCGCCCTCGGAAGGAGACGCAGGACCGTCCAGGGCGCAGACTCGTCCCCAGCGCAGTCTCCACTCCCGTGGCACAGCGTCCCCTCCCAAGGCAGCCTCCCCTGCCCGGGCCCAGCCTCATCCCGGGCGCAGCCTGCCGTCACCCGGCGCAGCGTCCCATACCGGGCGCAGCGTCTCCCCAGGGACATAGCCTCCCGTCCCCAGGCGCAGCCTTGTTACCAACGCAGCCTCCAGTTCCCCGGCGCAACCTTGTACCCGGGGCAGCCTCCGGTCCCCGGGCGCAGCCTCGTCCCCAGCGCAGCCTCCGATCTCCAGGGCACACCGTCCCCTCCCCAAAACGCAGTCTCGGTCCCCAGGGCGCAGCCTCGTCCCGGCGCACCTGCCCTCCCCGCGGCGCGGCGCATCCCACGCGGACTCGGCGCCCTCGGGAGGGGACGCGGGGCCGCCCGGGCGCAGCCTCCTCCGGGGGCCGAGCGCCGGAGCAGACGGGCGCCCCAGGAGGGTGGATGCGAGGCGGTGCCGCGGCACCCTCGCTTCTCCGCGGGCGCCCTCCGCTCCCGGGACGGCCCGCAGCCCCGGCCCCACCACCAGTCCCTGCCCGGCGCTTACATAAACGCCGCCACCGCGGGGTCCGGAGCCCGCGCCCGCCCGAGAAGCCGCGGCCCCGCGCCGCCCTCACCTCAGCCGCAGCCGCGCCGCGCCTGGTCCTCCGCACGCGCGCCCCACGCTTCGGCCGCAGTCTCGCGCCGGGCGGCGCTCTGCCTCGTTGGTTGTGCGCAGCGGCGCGGCGTGGCCGTGGCCTCGCGCGGCCCGGAGCCCCGGCCGCCAACCTGGCCGCTTGGCCGCCGCTGCCGCCGCCGCCGCCACGGCCGCCTCAGCCCCGCCGCCGGCGGCTCCGCCCCCTCCCCGCCCCCGCCGGCCCGCCGGGCGCGCGCGCGCCGAGGGGGCGGGGCCGGCGCAGAGACGCAGGACGTGCGCGCGCTGGGGTGTCCGTGTCTGTCGTGGGCAGCTGGGCCTGTGGCGCCTCCCTTACGACCACCTGCGGCGGACGGGCGCGGGGCCGTTGGGGCTGGAGCGCGGCCGGAGCTGAGAGACCGCCGCTGGGCGGCTCCGGAGCGTGGGGCAAGAGCGCGGGACCGGCCTGGCGTCGCGGCGCCGCCCGTCCGAGCGCGGCTGAGGAGACCCTGCCCGCCTTCGTGTCTTCCTCTGGGTGCGCGGCTGCTGCGTTTTGGGGACGGGGTCTCACTGTCGCCCAGACTGGAGCGCGGTGGACCTCCGAGCTCACGCGATCCTGCCGCCTCAGCCTCCCTGGTAGCTGGGACCGCAGGCGCCCGGCGATTGGCGTTTGCGTTTTGCGGAGGTGGCGTCTCTCGGTGCTGCCCAGGCTCCCGGGCCCACGCGCTCCTCCCTGCAGCGGGCGCTGCCCCGCCAGGCCCCCGCCGAGCCCCCACCGAGCCGGCCCCCTCTCCCCGCCCGTCATCCTCACTGTAGACTCCGGGAGAGCCAGGTCGCGGCCCAGGACTCTGGCTGGACACGGTTCCCGCCGTCTCCCGTTTAGTTCGCACTGACACTAGCAGCTGCTCCAGTTACCAACGTTTAGGTGATGGTAGTTTTGTTTGATTTTTGTTTGTTTGTTTGTTTTAGGTTGATAGTAAAAGCATTTTTTATAGCATATGCAATAGACTTACTCTTCGATTTATCTATATTTACTGACTGTTCCACAGTTATACCAAGAAATGTTTACACAGATGATGATAAGCATATGTAGAAATGCAACGTTTTCACTGACCGGAATAACCAGCTCCAGGCTGCAGTTCTCTGCACGAAGATAAAGTTTGATAGGCAAACTTGGCAGCTCCTGACCGCGGCGATCTGAGCCCAGAGGAGCAGCCTGGGGCGGTGGGCAGAGCCAGGTGTGGACAAGCGGGTGGGTCCTGCACCTGGGTGGGGGAAGCGGCAGGTTCCAGGGTCAAATTGAGGTTGTACTAGCCCTGGCCTCCAAACCTCAGGCGGCCCACTCTGCCCTCGGCCTCTTTCCTCCCTTGTAAAGTGGGGAGTAAGAGACCATCACAAGCCAGGGATGGGGTGGCGCACACTGTGATCTCAGCCAGTCTGGAGGCTGGGGCTGGGCGGCGGGGTGGGGGGGGGTGCGGGTCGCTTGTGTCTCAGAGCTGGAGCTGTGGTGTGCGAGGCCGAGGTCCGCGCCTATAAATGGCCACTGCGCTCTGGCCTGGGCAACACTGAGACTCCGACTCTGGAAAACAACAAAACTTAAAAGACGAACACAGATGGAAGTTTGGGAGCCTGGTATGCGGTAAGCACTCCGCAGGTGTCAGCCGCCAGCCCGCAGTCCCGGACAGGTCAGGGGAAGGCCCGCGGTCTGCAGTAGGCTGCCGGCTTCAGTCACTGCCTGGTGGAAAACAAGCCTGTCTTTGGGGCCAGCCAGCTAACAAGTGAGCCCTTCACCCCATCTGAAGGCGAAGCACCCAAAGGGGCAACCGTGGACGGCTAAATAAAAATCAAGACTCCTGGGACGCCTTCTCGGGACACATTCTTAAAGAGATGCATGCCTGAGGACGTTGTGTGTATTTCTGTATAACAGGCCACCCCAAACCTCAGAGGGCGAAAACCTCTCTTCACTGCTCATGACTCTGTAGGCCTGCAGCTTAAGCCGGTTCCGCTGGGACGGCTTGCCTCGGCTCCATGGGGTGTCTGCTGGGCCCACTTACGGGCAGGCGCCCCGGGCAGATCCGGGCCACATGTCACCCACGCACCGCAGGCTGGCCGGGCCTCCCTCCCGTGGTGGCTGGGCTCCGTCGGCAGCAAGAAAAAGCAAATCCCCATGGTGCTTCCCTCCATCTTCCCAGGAAGGTGAGATGGCCGGGGCCTGAGTGGACGTGAGGCACTGCACAGGGGACGGGCACGGCAAGCATGGTTCATCGGGGCTGTCACTGCAGCAGTCTTCCACAGGCCTTCGCTGAGGTGCGGGTTGGTGTGGGGAATACAAGGGAACTCCCCAGAATGGAGGCTGCTTGTGCAAGTTTCCACTTGTCCTTTTTCTCCCTCCAGAGCAGCAGAGAGCAGATGGCGCCCGAGGCCGGGACCCTCTGCTGCTCCCACGGGCCTCTCAGGCGGCTCTGCAGGACCAGCCAGCAGCCTCTGATGCTCCCTTCCTATTCCATGGCTTCAGGTGCCATCCTCTCCACAGAGACGGTTTCTATTGTGACGCTCTCCCTGACTTGGAAGAATGGCACTGGGAACATTCCCCTTGGTGCTGATGTCGGGGAGGAAAGCAGTTTCCAGTCGCCTGGGGCCAGGACATGGCGTTCCCAGCTGTTGTGGAGCATGAAGCACCAGGATGCCCATTCGGGTGCCTGCTGAGATCAGGCTCTTCGAGAAGGAATCCTGTGGTCGCCTGAGGAAGTCCAAAAAAATTTCGAGGACATCTCAGCCATCCATCCCCTGTTCACTGTGGAGGTTGAACACCGGGGCTCCTGGAGGGGGGCCCTGGGTCTCCACAGAAGTGCTGGCAGCCACCATCCACTTCCTGGCCTTCCGTGCCCGCTCCACCTCTGTTCTGTTGTTTACCGTCTCCTTTGTGGGAATTATGGAATAAACAATCACTCTGGTGTCCTGGAAAATAAACCTGATGCTGGAGGGCTTGAGTGTAGGAATCCAGCTGGGCTCCCGCTGTCTGCCCCAGGGTGCGGAGTTAGGCTTTGCATAAGCATGTGAGATGCCAACCGCTATGAAATGTGGTCTACACAGCACCAAAAATCCATTTCCCACGTTTTCCCTTCAGTGCAGTTAAATGGCATGACCCTGTGACTGTCTCCCACGAGAAGAACTAAAAATTACGCCGGTCCTGCCAATGCCTACAGGATACGGTGGCACAAAATGATTTCCACGGTCTTAGGATATAGACCCAGGCCGACTCGAGAGATTAAGTGGATTTCAGACTGTGGTCTTGAGCCTTCTGGGAACTGCCCGAAAGGAGGGGAAGGCGCTAGCCTCGGAGTGGCCCAGATGCCCGGCCTGTTCACACACTGGCCTTTCAGTTGAAGAGAGTGTTCAAAGCTTACACGTGTAAATGCCACTGATCTGTGAACCCCCTTCCTTTCATGCCCAGGGGCTGGCAGACTGTGGCTAGAAGGGTGGGATCAGAGGAGTGGGTCACGTGACCTGCGCATGGGTGTGCTGGCCTCCCTGGGCTGCGGTGGCCAGGACAGCCTTCCTTTCCTTTTCCAGCCACACAGGGCAATCCGTGTGCTCAGATTTCTGTCTCATCAATTACAGAGCGAGCTGCCAACCTGCTGTGCTGAGACTGTGGCCTGGTCTTGGTCCTGGAGTCCTAGGGCTTGATGACTGACCACAGCCTTTGTGCTTTTGAAGCCCATTTGACTATAGTCCTTGTGTACAACTAAAAATGTAGCTTTAAACAATCTTGCTTTGTTTTATTTAATTCTGCCCAATCTATTTGAGAAAGGACACTCACAGGTACTTTTTAGATTGTAGCCTAAAGTGGATTATTGATTTCCTTGTTTCTCAAACGTCAGGAGGAGCATAAAACTGCTAATAAGAGGTGACCAATATTCGGTGATACCGTGATTTGAGACATAATATTTTTTGCCCTATATTTTAAAAATAAAATAAGAAGACATGAGACTGGAGTGGCAAAAACCAGATGTTGCCAAACCATTCGGTCAGCAGCTGCCATGGTGGTGGATACCATGTGTGAGACCTGCCCAGCTCACAGTGTGCACTGTCTCTAGGGCAACTCCCAACTCCCACAGTGACACAGCAGGAACAGTCTGTCTGTGCTCTGTGACAGGCACACAGCGTACCCCCCCACAACCCACTCCAGGACCTCAGGCGGGATTCTGACTCCCAGGATGGCCCTGGGTGCTTAGAGCTGGCATTGAGACAATCGTGAGTCTCTCTTTGTGCCTAGGCCTGAAGGGTTTAAATCCAGCACAATTAGGATGGTCTCCATCACTGGCCAGCCTGAAGAGAGAAAACTGGGGTAGACACACAGGGGCAGGAGAGAGAGAGGACGAACTGATGGCCTTTCAGCACCGTAGGCAGTGTCACGTGCATAGGTCAACACGTGGCCAGGAAGATGTCTTTGCTTCAGGGCGTTCATGTTCTAGTGGGGAGATGGTGTCAGGGAGCAGCTCAGTGTGATAACTGGGCGTTCATGTTCTAGTGGGGAGATGGTGTCAGGGAGCAGTGCAGTGTGTTACCTGAGACACCGTCCAGGGCAGGAACAGAGGCATGACGGTCAGTGTGGACCTGGCTGTGCCATGCAGCACTGGCCAAGTTGTTTGGCCTATCTGAGCCTGTTCTGCATCCAGAAGAGGGAGACGATGGGTGGAAAAGCTCCAGTGGTGATGTACAAATGCAGGCTCCTAATGAAGAGGAGTGTGAACGGTTGCAGGAGTCCAGGGCACTGCAGCTGCACCGCTCAGGAGTGTCAGAGCAAGCTGCAGGAAGCTGCACTGAGCCTTGGAGGATGAGAAGGCATTGACGGCGGGAATGCCCGTGGCAGAGGAAAAATGCAGGAAGCTGCATTGAGCCTTGGAGGATGAGAAGGCATTGACAGCAGGAGTGCCTGTGGCAGAGGAAAAAGCACTTCCATGGCACATGAAGTCAGAGAAGAGAGGAGGTTTCTGCCACCATTGGTCAGAAGAGTCCTCCTGGTCAGGCCACTTTGCACTCTGTAGAGACCAGGGAAAGGGAATGTGCTGCGTGGTTAAGTCAGAGGTGGGAAGACTGAGCCTGGGCCCAATGGTGTCCAGTCAACAGCTAAGAATGAACACTAAATATGTAAAGTGTCGGGGTGGGTGGGGGCTTATGAAGAATAGATGCAGTGGGCTTATGTGGCCGGTAGAGCCATAGATCTTTGCCATCTGGCCCTTTGCAGAGAAAGGCAATCCCTGGTTTAGCCAAGTAGGGCCTAGCTCTGGAACCGGGAGGTGGAGCAGCTGCCATCGAAGTGCATAGACTGTCTGGGGGTGGGAGAAACACAATCCAAATCAGCACCCCGGTGAGGGGACGGAGGCTCTGACTTACCCGGCGGTGTCTGCCTAGAGCTCAGGCATGCCCGCAGCTTCCATGCAGAAGACCTTCATCAGGTGTTGACAGTGGAAGTGGACAGAGTTAAGAGGCTTTTGGAATTAGACTCAACAGGACTTAGTGATAGAGTCACTAGAGACGTCTGGGGAGGAGAAGCATCAGGGCTTACCCAGGATCCTGGCTTGCACATATTGGCGGGTGATGGTGCTCTGGGATGACACGGGGGATGGGGGGACGAAACCAGGCATTCCTTCTGGGTGCGTTAAGTTTGCGATGCCTACAGGATGTCTGAGTGGCTGTGTTGGGAAGATAGCTACGTACGAAAGACTGATGTCCAGAGAGGAGAGCCGTGCTGGAGACGGACACTTGAAACCCTTGAAAATGGAAGACGTCACCGATCCCCTGAAGAGAGAATGGAGAAAGGAAAGAAGGGAACCTGGCTCCAGACCTGAAGAGCCTCAGCCTAGCATTAGAGGTGAGCATAGAAAGAGAAGGGAGTGTGGGAGGCGGGAAGGCCCAGCGAGGCAGGAGAGAAAAGACGGAAGCGTGTTTCTCTGGAGGCCGAGGCAGGGGGACTGCTTGAGGCCAGGGGTTGGAGGCTTCAGTGAGCTAATACCTCACACAGGTTGTATTCTTTTGTGTCTTGATTATTTCACTTGATCGTGTATAAAGAGAGGAAAGGGAGACATAAATATGGTTATATAGGCAGATAATTTTAAATCTGCAGCCAAAGTCTTAGATCTAATTAAAATTCAGCAAGATTATTGAGTATAAAATTGGCACACATGCACACACCCCCAAAATGACTTCTATATATCGGCAGCAAACAACGTGTAATTTGGAAGATGATACTGTACAACAGTAACAAAAGTATGAACTAAAAATAGATTTTAAAAAAAGTACATGATCCTTAAGGAGAAACTCATTTTTAAAAATTATTAAAAGAGCAAGCGAATATAGAGACACACCAAACACCTCAAATTCTCTGTGGGATGAGTATAAATATATAAAGCAAACAAAATTAGCAGCTTCACCAACTTCTTTTGAATGATACTAGATTTTTAAAATAAATCAGATGCAAAAACAGTATGGATCCTGGTAACATACTACTCTAAAATAATGGACTAGAGCCAGGAAAAGGAGATTTTTTTTTCTATTTTGCCGAGTTATGTCTTAATTATTATGTTAGCAGTCCTTCCTGAGAAGCTAAAAGGTAATTAGCAACTGAAGCCAGGCAAGAGGGGGGAGGAGGGAGGGTGTGGGCAGGCCGTGCTCTGCTGAATCTCCAGGAGCTGTTCTGGAGGGGATGGAGGCTGGAGGCTGAGCCTAAGTACAGTTGGGTTAGTGACAAATTAGATGGCTCATGTGGTTGTTTAAAGCCTTCTCTCTAGGGAACTTTCAACTACCATATATTCAAGATCTTGCAGTTGATAGTTTTAAACTGGAATCTCAGGGACTCGGGCTGACTGTCACCTATACAAGCCACTCAGGGATACAGCAGCCGTGAACGGTGGTGTGAAAAGTGGCCATCATCATGTATTTTCAAACTTTTTTGAGATATAATACATACACCAAAAAGTATCCATATCGTAAGTGTACATCTCAACACATCAGCCCAAAGTGGACACAGCTGGGAAACCTCCACCAGGGCGAGCAGCGGAACGTGACCAACTCGGAGTGTCCGGCGTGCCCCTCCATAGCCACAGCTGCCTCTGGGCCTTAAAGATAAGCTCTACCCTGACTCCTACCTCCGCAGATTGGTTATGCCTGTTTTTGCTTCACATAAGTGACATCACACAGAATATATTCTTTCGTGTCTTGATTCTTCCGCTTGACGCTGTGTTCATGAGATCCATCAACCTGTGCCTCTGTGAACCTTCTCTTACACCTCTCTCAGTGCACATGTGTGTATGTTTCTGTTGGGTTGTGTACCAGGTCACAGGAGACACATAGGTCCACTCCAGAGGGGACACTGATTTTCCAACGTGTTGAGCCACTTTATACTCCTACCAGCAGGCGAGGAGCTTTCTGGCTGCTTCTTGTCCACATCAACAGTTGGTGTTGACACTTTGTCCACCCTGGAGGGTGGTGGTAGTTCCTCACAGTGGCTTTAATCTGTAGTTCACTAATGACCAGTGAGGTTGAGCATCTTTACATGTTCTTGTTTTCCACATGCACATCCTTTCTGGTGAAGAAACCACAAGTTTTCTTTATTATTTATTTGTAGAAGTTATTTATATATTCTAGACCCAAACTCTTGGCAAGCTATATGTGTTGCAAATACCTTCTCTCACCCTGTGTCTTGCATTTCCATAATCACAGTGGAGTCTTTCGTTATACAGGAGTTCTTAATTTCAATGTGATCCAATTTATCTACCGTTTTTTCTACGGTTAGGGTTTTTTTGTGTCCTGTTTAGAAAACTCAACTACTCCATGGTCATGAAGGAATGCTTCTGTTATCTTCTGGATGGTTTATTGTTTCAATTTTCAAATTTAGAGGACAATTCACCAGGAATTGTTTTTCTGTACAATGTGAGGTAGGGGTTCAGAGTCAGTCCATAACTGTTGTCTGTGTTTGGTGCCCAGTTGACCTAGCACCATTTACTGACATGATTTCCCTTCTTCCTGCTGCTCTGCTGCAGTAGCTTTGTTGTGAATTAAGCATCCATATAGGCATGGGTTGTTGCTTTTTTCTGAACTATTTTGTTAGGTGCTGAGGACTGGCCTTGAACTGCTGTTTCCTGTCCTAATTACTGAAGCTTTCTCATGAGTCTTCTTTTGACACCATAGAATCACCTTGCAGTTTTTTTGTTTTTCAAAATTTTCTTGGTTATACTTGGCATTTCCATTTAAATCTTTGAATTGGCTTATAAATTTCCTCAAAATATTCTGCTAGAATTTTTATTAGAATTTCATTGAAGCTATAGCTCAATTTGGCGAGAACGGATATTCTCACACTATGGAGTGCTCCAGTTCACGTTTAGCCCTACATTGATTTAAATACTCTCCAGGTGCTCTCATTATCTTCTAGTCTTCTGTGCAGATATTACACACATAGTCCATTAGATTTATTCGCAGACATTTGGTGCATTGGATGATCATTTAAAATGTTCCCTATTTTTATTTTGTGACCACTGGTTTCTGGTTTATTTAGAATGCAATTGATCTTTGTGTATTGACCTTGTACCAGCAGTCTTTCCAGATTCACTTAATAATTTCAATAGTTATCTGTAGATTCTATTGGGTTTCTTATATACATATCATTTTGTTTGTGAATAATGACTTTTTCATTTTTTCCTTTCTGATCATTTTACCCTTTATTGCTTTCTTCTTGGCTTACCTCACCAGCTGCTGCTGAAAAGAAGTGTTAGTGGTGAGCATCCTTATTTTTTTCCTGACCTCAGGGGGGACGCTTTCAATATTTCACTAATAAGTGTGAGATCTGTGGTAGGATTTTTAAATATAGATCCCCCCGATGAGATCAAGGAAGCTCCCTTCTATCTCCACTTTGCTAAGAGTTTCTTTTCCTGAATGCATGCTGAGTTTTATCACATTCTTTCTTCTGCATTTATTGAGATGATAGTATTATTTTTCTGCTTCATTATATTAATATGGTGAATTAAGTTGATTAAAGTTTAAATGTTATACCAACCTTGCATTTCTGGAAAAAGCCCAACTTGGAAAAAGCCTGGGAGATACCCCAGGATCCTTCTAGCAAATCCCCCTCTCTGCTTGCCCACCCCCCTTGCTTCAAGGACAAGGAGTGGAAGAAACAAGGAAAATGGTGAAGAAGCCCAGACCTCAGGGCTCCACCTGGCCCTGCTGTGGCCTAAGGCATTGGGGGGGGACTTTTGTGGCTTGGCTCGGGGGTGGTGGGGGTCTGCTGTGGCCTGGGTGGTTGGGAGTCTGTGGCCTGGGTACGGGGGCATTGCTGACTGCTGTGACCTGGCCCCCCTCCCCAACTGCATCCTGGCCATGGGGGGCTGCTGTGGCCTGGCCCTGCCTAGCAGATGAGAGGCTTCGGGCCTCGTTTCCTATGGAGTGCATGGAGGCAGCTCTGGCTGATGTAAGACCAGGTCACTTACTGGACATGGGTCCCTTCCTTGGGCTTCAGTCTCATCAGAGAGGTTATCTGTAAAGTCATGAGTCAACAAAATATGCCTCAAGCAAACTGTGTAAAAAGAAAGTATAAACTAAGCATTAAATATTCCATCAGCCACAGAAATGTGAGGCACTGTTCCCGCGTGCACTGAGGTTCAGAGGCTCGCCCCTCCCCAGCACCCTCCACCGTGCGGTGCAGTGCTCAGTGTTTGCCAGCAGCCTAGGGTCTTTGAGGAGAAAAGTCTCTGCCGTCCTGTGCAGGCCACCGTGGAGACTGGTGATGAAGCTATTCATCAGTTCTTCGGCCAATCTCTTTTCAGGGGCAAGGGTCTCCCGTCGGTCATCAATGCCTCAGGGGACGGAGGGGAGGGAGAGCACATCTGGAGGGGTGCAACGCCAGATGGCCCCATGAGAACCAGGAGGGACCCTGGTGGCCGCAGGAGTTCAAGCCCAGGAACAGGTCCCAGGCTCCCTCTTGTCCTGGCTCCTTCCCGGACCTCCTGGGAACACAGCACACATTCCAGAGAGATGAGAGCAGTCATAGTCTATGCGGGTTTGCTTGAATGGCATACAAGTATAAGCCCACCTATTTTTGTTTTCTAGAATTCCACTTCTATTTTTGGCGGAATATGAAAGTTTGACTATTTCCCAAAGTGGAAAAACACATATTTTTCCTTGACTGTCTGGTAATATCTTTGTTGCTCATTAAATAAGTGCATGCAGTCTCCACGGGTGCTTGGTGAACCCCCTTCCCGATCCCCTGAGCATGAGCTGGTTGTGTGCACCATACACAGAGCCTTTCTCAAGCCCTCCTGCGTTTTATTTATTAAAGCTTCAGCACTTCACACATATCGCAGTGGGTAGATCTGAATAAGGGCATCAGATATGCCCACCACTCTGCAGCTAAGGACTCCAGGGAAGCCTCTCCATGAGGATTCCAGTGCTTAGGTCCCAGGCCCCACCCCTCATGTATCTGTAAAACACAACAGGAGGAGGGAGAGGGAGAGGAAGAAGAAGGGTGGGAGGGTAGGAGGAAGGGGAGGGGCACTTCCACCCCTTCCACTGCCTGAAGGATGTGTGCGGTGGACACTGGGGTGACTATGGAAGGAGCGCGCTCACCTGAGCTCACTCCCACCAGCATATTAGCCTCCATTACAACAACGAATTCTTTCAGTATTTTGTGACAGGGTTTCACTCCGTTGCCCAGGCTGGAGTGCAGTGGCACAACCATGGCTCACTGGGGCCTCCACCTCCCCACTCAAGCAATCCTCCCACCCCAGCCTCTGCAGTAGCTTGAGACCACAGGTGTGCAACACCACACCCAGCTAATTTTTTCATGTTTACTTTTTGTAGAGACAGGGTCTCCCTATGTTGCCCAGGCTGGTGTCAAACTCCTGGGTTTAAGTGATCTTCCCACCTTGGCCTCCCAAGGTATTGGGATTACAGGTGTGAGCCACTGCACCAGGGCTTAGTTGGTCTATTTCTTGACTCTTTATTCTGTTCCATTGATCTATTTGTTTTGCTTCCCACAGACACCACATTGTCTTGAATCCTATAGCTTAAGAAAAAGAAGCTGGTGTCATTCCTGTAGGCTGTGTGCAGGATTGTTTGCCCCATTCCAAGTTCTTTGCCTTTCCATTAAACTTTTAGGATCAGCTGGTCAATTTCTACAACAAAGCCTGCTGGAATTTCTATTAGAATAATATTGATATTTCAGGAAGGATGGACAGCTTCCTAATACTGAATCTTCCAATCCGTGATCATGGTATACCTCTCTGTCTCGGTCCATTCTGGTAGCTATAACAAAGCATCTTTGACTGGATGGCTTATAAACAACAGAAATCTATTTCTTGCAGTTCTGGAGGTTGGAAAGTCCAAGGTCAAGATGTCTGGTGAAGGCTCAGGCTCCCCAGCCTCTGGCTGCAGAACTTACACCCTTTGCCTGGTGTTCTCAGGCCTTTGGTTTGACGGAGGGTTTTATCATCGGTTTCCCTGGTTCGGGGGCTTTTGGACTTGGACTGAGCAACACTGCCAGCATCCCTGGCTCTCCGGCTTGTGGACAGCTTGTAGTGGGACTCCTCAGCCTTCACAATTGACGGTGCCTTCTTGCTATGGCCTCATGTAACAGAAGGAGCTAGATAGCTCTCTGCAGTGTCTTTTTTTTTTTCCTTTGACATGGAGTCTTGCTCTGTTGCCTGGGCTGGAGTGCAGTGGTGCGATCTCGGCTCACTGCAACCTCTGCCTCCAAGGTTCAAGCGATTCTGTTGCCTCAGCCTCCCAAGTAGCTGGGATTACAGGTGCCCACCAACATGCCCAGCTAATTTTTTGTATTTTTAGTAGAGACGGGGTTTCACTATGTTGGCCAGGCTGGTCTCAAACTCCTGACCTCGTGATCTGCCCACCTCGGCCTCCCAAAGTGCTGGGATTACAGATGTGAGCCACTGCGCCCAGCCTACAGTGTCTTTTATAAGGAAATTAATCCCATCATGAGGACTCCACCCTTATGACTACACCACCTGCCAAAAGGCCTCACCTCCAAAAACCATCACCTTGGGAGTCAGAACTTCAACATATGAGTTTTAGGGGGACAGAAACATTTAGACCATAACACTCACAATTTGTTTAGGTTGTCTTTAATTTCTCCCAGCTGTGTTTTGCAGTTTTCAGGGTAAAGGTCCTGCACATCTGTGTTAGGTTTCTCCAGAGAAACGGAACCAATGGGATGGGTGGATAGATGGGTAGATGGAGAGAGGGAGAGACAGAGAGAGAGACAGGCAGACAGGTAGATAGACAGTTGAGAGGGGATTTATTAAGGGAATTGATTCACATGACTGTGGGGCCTGAGGAGTCCCACTACAGGCCGTCTGCAAGCTAGAGACCCTAGGGTGCTGGGAGTGTGGCTCGGTCCAAGTCTAAAAGCCCCAGAGCCAGGCAAGCTGATGGTAGAAGTCTCAGTTCAAGGTCAAAGGCCTGGGAACCCAGAGGCAGGGGATGAAAGGCCTGGCACCAAAGGCTAGGGAGGCTGGCCTTGTTGTCCAAGGGCAGGAGAGGATGAGTGTGTCCCAGCTCCAGCAGGGAGCTCCATACATTCACCTTTTCTCTGTCTCTGTTCTCTCCAGGGCCCCAACAACTGGATGGTGCTGTCCACACTGAGGGCGAATCTCACCCACTAGTCCACTCAGACTCACACTAATCTCCTCTGGAAACACCTCACAGACACACCTCAAAATAACGCTTTATCAAGTTTCTAGGTATTTCTTAATCCAGTCAAGTTGACACCTAAAATGAACCATTACAAAAACTTTCCATTAAATTCATTCCTAAATATTGTGATTTTTATTGCTAGTCTAAGTAGTATTTTAAATTTTAATTTTCCAGTTGTTTCTTGCTAATGTATAGGAAAGCAATGGATCTGGTAATTGATTGTATACCCTTTGGCCTTGCTGTATTCACTTACTAATTCTAGTGCTTTTTTGTAGCTTCTTTGGGGTTTTCTGCATCTACATTTATAATCATATTGGTTATGAATCTACACAGATTTGCTTTTTCCTCTTCAATCTGTATGTCATTTGTTTCTTCTTGCCTTATTGCATTGGCTGGGACCTGTGATACAGTTTTATAGAGAGCACTTGCTGTGCCCACATGGCAGAGTACATAGAAGGGTGACACCAGGAGGTAAGTTCAGAGGTCTCAAAAACTAAGCATAGTACAGTCATCCCCTCTTATCTGTGGGGAATATGTTTCAAGACACCTACTTGGTGCCTGAAGCTGCAGACAGACAGATAGATAGATGGATAGATGATAGACAGACAGACAGATAGATAGATGGATAGATGATAGACAGACAGATAGATGGATAGATGATAGACAGACAGATAGATAGATGGATAGATGATAGACAGACAGATAGATGGATAGATGATAGACAGACAGATAGATGGATAGATGATAGACAGACAGATAGATAGATGGATAGATGATAGACAGACAGATAGATGGATAGATGATAGACAGACAGATGGATAGATGATAGACAGACAGATAGATGGATAGATGATAGACAGACAGATGGATAGATGATAGACAGATAGATAGATGGATAGATGATAGATGGATAGATGATAGACAGATAGATAGATAGATGATAGACAGACAGATAGATGGATAGATGATAGACAGACAGATGGATAGATGATAGACAGATAGATAGATGGATAGATGATAGACAGACAGATAGATGGATAGATGATAGACAGATAGATAGATGGATAGATGATAGACAGACAGACAGATAGATAGATAGATAGATAGATAGATAGATAGATAGATAAAGAGGGGATTTATTAGGGGAATTGGTTCACATGATTGTGGGGCCTGAGAAGTCCCACACAGGCCATCTACAAGCTAGAGGCACTAGGGTGCTGGGAGTGTGGCTCAGTATAAGTCCAAAAGCCCCAAACCAGGGAAGCCAATGGTAGAACTCTCTCTCCAAGGTCAAAGACCTTGGGAACCCAGAGGCAGGGGGAGAAACCCAGGTTGTACAGAACACTATATGTACCATGTCTCTTTTATCTCACTGCCAAGAGGGCTACTAAGTGACTAACAGCGGGTAGCGTAGACAGCGTGAATATGCTGAACAAAGGGACAATTCACATCCTGTGCAGGACAGAGCAGGACAGTGCAAGATTTCATTGTGCTCCTCACAGGGTGTGCAATTTAAAACATGTGAATGGTTTATTTCTGGACTCTTCCGGTTTATAATTTTAAAATGCAATTGACTGTGTGTAATTGAAATCACAGACAGTGAAACTGAGGATGGTGGAGGCTACTGTACATGATTTTCAGGTCCTGCTGACTTCTCTAGTTCCATTAAAGAGCAAACTCTGGCAGGATATGTCATATTTGTATAATACTTGAGAGCTGGGCTGGCTACGTAATTTGCAGGGTGCACTGAAAAATGAAAATGAGACTGCTTATTCATGAAACATGAAAAACGTTCTTTCCTTTTTTCCAAAGTCTGTCTCTGTGCTCCTCCCTCCATCGCCCTCCCCTGCCCTCTCAATCTGTCACAGTGATTTTTACGTGCCGTTTACTGCCGTGCTCCCTCGAGCATGGGAATACCTGCAAGACAAGGAGGGGCCTTCACAGGCAGAGGCGTCAGGGTCAGAACCGTGGAGTGGCCTCGGGTGAGTCAAGGCTGCGAGCCCCATTACTCCACTGCCCCACAGGGCTTCTCTTTCAAACCACACATTCAATAATAAAATTGTTAAAATATCAAGATAACAACTGCAGAGCACTCAAAATGCAAACACCGTCCTCCCGAGCATGGAACCCTCTTGAGAACAAGTCCTCCTGAGCACTGAGTCCTCCTGAGCACCAAGCCCTCCTGAGCACCTAGCCCTCCAGAGCAGAGAGTCCTCCTGAGCATGGGGTCCTCCTGAGCACCGAGCCCTCCTGAGCATGGGGTCCTCCTGGGGGTCTCCTGAGTGGCTCCCAATCATACACCTGCCTCGCACACACCAGTGCAAAGGGCCTGCGTGCTTGGTGCCCTGCCAGGTGTCTGGGGCCCGGCTGCTATCTCACACTCACAGCCTCACATTCACTTATGATGGGCCAGGCGTTTAGCAGGTGAAACTGCGGCTCTGAGAGCTCAGAGAGCTTCTTTCACAGTAGCAGCTGCTCCCACAAGGGGTGGATTCTTCCCTCTGTAAGAGGGCAGCGGAGATTGTAAATTCTAACAATGGTGGGGTGGTGAGCAGTCTTTGCTTTAGTAACGGACACATGTATTCTGTATTCACTTTCATGGCAGATGTTTTCTTAAGCTAATCTTAAACTGATTAAGAATGGTAAGGTGTGGCCAGGGGTGGTGGCTCACACCTGTAATTCCAGCACTTTGGGAGATGAGGTGGGTGGATCACGAGGTCAGGAGATTGAGACCATCCTGGCTAACACAGTGAAACCCTGTCTCCACTAAAAATACTAAAAAAAAAAAAAAAAAAAAAAAAAATTAGCCTGGCGTGGTGGCGGGCGCCTGTAGTCCCAGCTACTCTGGAGGCTGAGGCAGAAGAACGGCGTGAACCCAGGAGGCGGAGCTTGCAGTGAGCCAAGATCGCGCCACTGCACTCCAGCCTGGGCAACAGAGCGAGACTCCGTCTCAAAAAAAAAAGAATGGTAAGGGTGGGTCACACCCTAGGGAGAGACAGTGGGCCCGGTGGCTGGGACAGCAGCTGGGACAAGCCATTCAATCACCCAGGGTGGCAGATTCGTCGCAGACGTGAGAGGTGCTGTGGTCAGGCAAGACTTCTGCTTGGCCAGGTCAGGGAGAACTTCCTGAAGGAGATGACATTCTTACACGACCAGTAGTCATTCCGCAGGTCCAGAAGAGGCCTGGGGAACAGCCTGTGCCCAGCGGGCAGGAAAGTGATGTGTACCCCAGCCAGGAGAGCCCAGGGAGCCAATGCCCGTCACTCGGGTGCCTCAGGGCTTCCTGGAAGGGAGGGCCTGGCATGGCAGGGGCCAGAGGCCAGTGAGGGCAGGGGAGGGACTGGGGAGGAGAGCAGAGGAAGACAGGTGCGGCCGGATGGGAGGGTCCTGAATGCCACTTCTGATCCTGCCTCCCTCCCACCACTGACCAACCTGCAAAATCCTCCATGATCTTTTCTTTCCTTTTTTTTTGAGACAGGATCTCACTCTGTTGCCCAGGCTGGTGTACAGTGGCGCCATTTCAGCTCACTGCAACCTCCACCTCCAAGGTTCGAGTGACTCTCCCACCTCAGCCTCCTGAGTAGCTGGGACTACAGGTTTGCACCACCACGCCCGGCGAATTTTTGGATTTTTTTGGTAGAGACGGGGTTTCACCATGTTGGCCAGGCTGGTCTCAAACTCCTGATCTCAAGTGATCCGCCCATCCTGGCTTCCGAAAGTGCTGAGATTACAAGTGTGAGCCACCGCACCCGGCCAATCTTCTGTGTTCTAATCAACCCTGATTAAAAGCCCACTGCCTTGTCCCCCTCCTCACTAGCCGCCACTGCCTCAGCACCCCTCCCCATTCCATGTCCCCATCCCCCACACCCTTCCCCCTCCCTGCCTCCCACTCCCCCACACCTCTCCCCTTCCCTGCCCTTCACTCTCCACACCATCCCTCCAACTCCCTCCCTCCACTCCCCCCACACTCCCCCCTCTCCCTATCCCCACTCCTCCACACCCCTCCCCCCTCTTCCCCCACTGCCCACACACCTCCCCCTCCCTGAGCCCCACTCCCCTCCCCCCCGTGACCCCCTCCTCCACACCCCTCCCCCTCCCTGAGCCCCACTCCTCTCCCCCCTCCGCGACCCCCTCCTCCACACCCCTCCCCCTCCCTGAGCCCCGCTCCCCTCCCCCCCGCGACCCCCTCCTCCACACCCCTCCCCCTCCCTGAGCCCCACTCCCCTCCCCCCTCCGCGACCCCCTCCTCCACACCCCTCCCCCTCCCTGAGCCCCACTCCCCTCCCCCCTCCGAGACCCCCTCCTCCACACCCCTCCCCCTCCCTGAGCCCCATTCCCCTCCCCCCTCCGCGACCCCCTCCTCCACACCCCTCCCCCTCCCTGAGCCCCACTCCCCCCACCACCCTCCTTCCTCCACGCCACTGCCCCACACCCCTCCCCCTCCCTGCCCCTCATGGCCATCTTCCTGAAGGGAAGCACCCTCTAGACTTTCTGGAACTTTGCTTTGTCCACCTGCCTGTGTGTCCAAAAACCTCTCAGACCGGTGGACACCCCCAGCTCATCCACCCCCTCCTGTATGTGGATGCTCAGATTGTCGCTCGTGTTTTGCAATTACAAACAGCGCTGCAGAGGAAGGATGTCAACCACGGGCATCTTCGTTTTGGAAATTGGAGACATCTTCCCGGGGTCAAAGGTAAGTGTGCATGTCATTTTGTTCCGTGTTACCAATGCCCCTCTGGGAGAGCTGTACCCGGTGGCATCCCCGCCAGGGACTGGGACCTGCTTCCCACAGCCCGGCGGACGGATGCACGGTCTGGTGGATGAGAGGTAGTGCCTGGCCGTGGTTGAAGTTTGCGTTCTCTAAGGATGAGTGAGTGGACAGGTTTCAAGTGTTTAAGGCTCATTTTAATCTTTTTGGGGAACTGTCTCTTTATGTCCTTTTTCTGTTTGTCTATCTGATTTCTGGTCCTTTGTCCTCAATTTGTAAGAGTTCTTCATTTATTAAGGATGTTGGGGCTGGGCACGGTGGCTCATGCCTGTAATCCCAGCACTTTGGGAGGCCGAGGTGGGCGGATTGCTTGAGGTCAGGAGTTCGAGACCAGCCTGACCAACATGGTGAAACTCCGTCTCTACTGAAAATACAAAAAAATTAGCCGGATGTGGTGGCGCACGCCTGTAATCCTGTAATCCCAGCTACTCAGGAGGCTGAGGCAGGAGAATCACTTGAACCTGGGAGGCGGAGGTTGTCTGGGATCCTGGGAGCCGAGATCGCGCCACTGCACTCCAGCTTGTGTGATGGAGCGAGACTTTGTCTCAAAAAAAAAAAAAAAGAAAGAAAAGAAAAAAGGACATTGGTCCTTCATCTGTGGCTTATGTTGCAAATATTTTCTCCCAGTTTTTCAGTTGTCTTTGTGGTGTTTTCTTTTGGCTGTGCAAAATATTTTTCCTTTTTTATACCCATATTTACCAATCTTTTCTTTTCTTTGAGTCATGGTTAGAGAGTCTATCCCTGCACCCAGATGACAGAAGAATGCACTCATGTCCTCTTCCAGGACTTGTCTGAGCTCCCGTTTCACATGTGGGTTCCCGAGCCACTGGAAGTGTATTTTTGTGTGTGGCGTGAGGCAGACATCTCATCTTTTCTCCAAGCCTATCTGGTGTGCCCCCCACCCTGTTATTCAGAGTCCACTTGTGCTCCAGAGGTTTGAGGCACCCCCTTTATCTCATGCTGACCTCCCAGGTACACGGGCCTCCTTCTGGGCTTCCTGTCCACCCTGTGTCTGTCTGTCTGGCACGACCCGCTGGAGGACGCCATACTGTCAGCAGGGCTGAGGCTGTCAGGAAAGGGGTACAGGCGGCAGAACTAGGCTTTCTTTTTCAGGGGTTCCTGGCTATCCTTGAGGGATAAGTATTTCTTGGGATAAGATTCATTTATGTGAAGTTTAGCAGTCCTTCAGTTTTACTCCATTTCTTTTTCTTCTGTTAAATTCAAGGAAAATCCTAAACTTTGCATCTACTCAACGATCAGCTTGTGTGTTCTGTCCATGTCTTGCACAGGGCCCGGCCTCACCCAACATGAATGAGGGGCATTTCTGGGCAAGGGGTCTGGCAGTGACATTCGTGGTTTGTTGTTGCTTTCTTTTTTGTAACTTTGGGTATTGTTTGCCTCTTGACAGTATGCATGCATTCTTCCTGTGAGGAAACCAAGTCATTATTCCAGAGCGGAATTTTTCCAGGAAGGAGCCAAGCGCTCAGATGGCTCCGGCTGGGGGAGGGGATGAAGTAAATCGCAGTCTGCAAATTAGAGCTCAGTGCATTAATATTTCCTAAAAATATCTCTCATTTGCATCTCCTACGAGCAAATGTTTTGCGGAAAAACCGTCTTTATTTCGGGATCTCTGGAGTGGCGGCGGCGCCACTCCGCCGCCGGCGAGTGGCCTACATCTTCTCCTTCTGTTCCAGCTCATTCTCTCCTTCCACGAATACAAGACGCTGGAAGGTGCAGGAAGAGAGAGGAATGGTGACGAATGGAGCAGTCTGTGTCCCACGTGTCAGCTTTGGGGTTTTGTCTCCCTTTTTATCATAAAGAGATGTTTTTGTGTGTTTCTTTCTCATGGCTAATTTGAGATTCTGGTTATTTAAGGAGCCCAGAGATGGAAGCCAGATGACTCAACTCCGGACTGGGGAGGGATTTCCTTAAAAGACCTCTCAGTTTGTGGGAGCACAGACCAACATGACCGTGTACCACACATGCTTATCACGCCTGGCTACCCTGACGTTCTCAGACTCCCAGCCGCTCTGCAGAAAGTGGAGGCTAAACAAAATCATCTTCCCTCCCACCGTGGCTTTTGTTCAATAAAACCAACAGAAGCCACAGGCTGACAGCATCTGGTTAAGGGAGGGAGGGACCTGAACGGCTGCGGCGTGGTGACCGCTGCACCCGTAACACAGGTTGCTGGCTGCGCCTGCGGAGCGTGGCCGTGTCTGGCCCCATCCTTGCGCTTGTAACCTGAAGTCAGGCCTCTATGCTCTGGGACTCTTCTTCTTCTTTTTTTTTTTTTTTTAATCATTATACTTTAAGTTCTAGGATACATGTGCACAACGTGCAGGTTTGTTACATATGTATACATGTGCCGTGTTGGTGCGCTGCACCCATTAACTCGTCATTTAACACTAGGTATATCTCCTAATGCTATCCCTCCCCCCTCCCCCCACCCCACAACAGTCCCCGGTGTGTGATGTTCCCCTTCCTGTGTCCATGTGTTCTCATTGTTCAATTCCCACCTATGAGTGAGAACATGCGGTGCTCTGGGACTCTTCTTACGATGAGCTCTTCAACTCTGCGGCAGCTGCCTTTTCTGGCGCTGTGGGCCCCGCCACACTGGCGGGTCCCTCCACATCACGCCTCCTCCTGGATCTTTGAGAGGCTCCGGACACCCATGACAGTCACCTGCTGTGGTTGGGAGGGGCATTCTCAGGAGCAGTCCTGAGAGTTCCTGAGAGTTCCGGGTGGGCCTGAAGGCGCGGGGGCTCAGAGCTGCGCTTTCCTTGCTGGCGTGGTCTTTCCGTGCACTCCCCGGTGCCAGCTGACTGCGTGGGTGTGGAAGGGAGGCCTGTGGTGGCCTTTGGAGGCTGGTGCTTCCCTGCCGGACCCCCTGGCAAGTCTGTTCCTGGAATTGTCCATCCCGAAGCCTCCTGCGTGGACTGCACCCTCAGCAGAACCCGCAGGCTGCGGCGTGGCGTCCAGGCTCTCTCCGCCCCAGCCCCCCGGGCTCACAGTGCCCCGCTGTGTGCTCCAGCTCTCCCCTGGCCACATTACATGAAGTGGGAAGGTGGGCTCCAGCTCTCCCCTGGCCACATTACATGAAGTCTCAGACCCTCCCGCAGGGCCACCCTGAGCTCCGACACGCCAGGGCCGAGTTCAACGCTGCTGCCAAGCACTCAGCCTGCGGGCGCTGTGTCAGCCGGTGTGTTGAGGAGGCTCACACCTTCATTTCTGAGAGTGTGTTATGTTCTACTCATAAAAGGCAACGTAGTGGGGGCAAAATCCTGGGGCCATGGCTGTTTCCCTCCCAGCGCGAGTGGGGCCTTGTGTTCCAGAAGGTCGTTTTCTTGGGAGCTCAAGGTCGGCCTATGAATGGACTTCCTAGGCTTCCCCTCCCTGCTCCGCCGCCTTTGACACTCCCGATGGTCGGCTGGGGCAGCTCAGGGCGCCCCGTCCGTCTCCTGTGGCTCGGGCAGAGCTGTCCCTTGTTGTCTGATGCTGGCATCTTGACACCTCTTGTTTCATGTGGTTTTTCTCTTTTGATTTGTTTGGTTTTTCAAGCAGAAGGTAAACATGGTTCCTGTTACTCCACCTTGGCTGGAAGCAAGTCTCCTGTTCAGATTGTCTTAGTTCCTTATTCCCTACTGTGAACAATCTCCTCAGACCCAGAGAGTTCCAGAAGCCAAGGATACAGGCTCTCCTTGGCCTCCCCACGTCCCCATGGATACTAGGGTAACGTCCTTCTCTGCCTTAAAGCAGAGCATGGCCTGACGGGCTCAGTACAGGACCTGACATCTCCTGGACTGAGGCTGGCTTCCAGCTTAGACGACCTCCCACTAAATGGCCCCTGGGGCAGCCCGTCGCAAATTATCATCCAAATAGCTCTGAAGACAGAGGGAAAAAAGGTGAAAATTCATTCCAACAGGAGGAGATCTGGCTGGCAACGTCTGGGGGCAATTGTAGCACAAAGGAGTGCTAGTTGACTAAGTGGGTGAATGTGCTGAGTCCGAAGGGTGAGCTCTCTCCAGCATGATTTCCACCTCCTAGGTGTGGCATTTAGTACTATTTACAAGCTGGGCAGAAACAAGCCCTGCAAGGCTCTGCCCCAACCCCTGCTCCCACCCAGCTCCCTGACCCCTGCTCCCACCCATCTCCCTGACCCCTGCTCCCACCCAGCTCCCTGATCCCTGCTCCCACCCAGCTCCCTGACCCCTGCTCCCACCTAGCTCCCTGACCCCTGCTCCCACCCAGCTCCCTGATCCCTGCTCCCACCCAGCTCCCTGACCCCTGCTCCCACCCAGCTCTCTAGTGGCTGCTGCTCTCCACGCTCCCATGCACTGCCCAGTGTACCTGCCCAGCCCATCACCCTCTCCTCCCTGTACCCAGCCCAGGCCACCTTGTTTTCTTGGGGCCGTCTGCCTCTCTGACTTGAGCCACAGCGCTGCCATCCTAGGAGTCTGTGGTAAGGAGACCAGGCATGTGCCACCAGGTGGAAATGTCATAGCCTGACCCAGAGGCTGGCCCCAGAGTTTCACTTGGTGTCCATCAGCCGCAGGCTGATCCCCTGGAGCCTCTTTCACTGACCACATGGCTCCGACGTGGCCAGGGCAGACTATGGAAGGGAGGCCAGAGCGCTAAGCATCTGAAAATTCAGCCTGGGGAGGACCCTGTCTGTGTGGTCACCAGCCCAACCTCATGCCCCTTCTCAGCACCTCCCTCAGGCCCCAGGGTGCCCGCTGGCCAGTTTTCAGTGCAGAAACTCCTTAGAGAGTGGGGGGCATTTCTTAGGAAATTCCTACTCCAAACATTTGGATTGTGGGCTCATCTGTTTAGAAATTCTGAATAGGTTATAGTTGGCTCAAACATCAAAAAGTATAAAGAGACACAGTGTCCAGTGTCCCTCCCCCAAGATCCTCCTGCCTGGTTACTTTCTCATGTAAACCTATGTTCAAAACTGCAGCTGTGAGCAATCTTCTATTTTTGGAAAGTGGTAGCAAGTTGATACCCACTGATCCTCACCTTGAATTTTTCAGCACACAGCGTGTTCACGCAGATAGAACCAGCAAAACGGGATGCTAGACTGGCATGGGGGCATGGGAGAAAGGCCCAGAGATGGTCCAAGGACCCGCCTGTGTGATGGCCAGCAGGTCTGTCCTGATGAGCTTGGGAGGGAGAGCAGATGTCTGTTTCTGACTACGTTGGGGTGCCTGTTAGCCAGCGAGGTGGAGGAGTTGTGTAGGCGGCTCGGTGTTGTGATGGTTACTTTCATGTGTCACCTGGACAGGGCCAGAGGGTGCCTAGATATTTGGTCAAACATCACTTTGGGTATTTCCGTGAGGGTGTTTTTGGAAGAGATTAGCATTCAAATTGGCAGACTGAGGAAAGCAAGATGACCCTCCCCGTTGTGGTGGGCCACATCCAGTTGAGGACCTGAATTCAATTGAGGGTCCCCTGAGGACCCTGATGAAAGCGGAACTCATTCCTGCCAGCTCTGTGTGAGTGGAGCTCATGTTTATTTTTAAGAGACAGGGTCTCGCTCTGTCACCGAGGCTGGAGTGCAATGGTGCCATCATGGTTCACTGCAGCCTCCAACTTCTGGGCTCAAGTGATCCTCCCATCTCAGCCTCCTGACTAGCTAGTACTACAGACATATGCTACCACGCCCAGCTATTTTTTTTTTTTTTGTAGAGATGGGATCTCGCTATGTTGCCCAGGCTGGTCTCAAACTCCTGGGCTCAAGTGATCCTCCCGCCTCAGCCTCCCAAAGTGCTGGGATTACAGACGTGAGCCACTGTGCCTGGTGCAACCTAATGGCTTTTAAAGACGCCTGTGCTTACCTCAGCCAAGGGCCGCGGTTGCACTGGAGTTCCTGGACACAGCCCTATCTGGTTACATGGCGGCTGCTTCAGGCTCCGGTCTGTTGCTGTGCTGGCTGCAGGGCCAAGCTGGCGTTTGAAGGACATTTCTCCATCGAATGGGCAGTCTCTGGAGGGTCCAATTTTCCTTCTAGGTTTTCCTTTCTCAGGACACTGTCCTTGCCAACCGTTTCCTGCCACGGCTGGTGGTGGCCAAGTCCTCAGGGCCTCTCTGAATGCCCGGCTCCTGTTCCACTCACAATCCCCGGTGCCGGCCTCACCCGGGAGCAGCGGCTTCTCAGAACGTAAACCCCAGGGACGCTCTCAGGTGCCAGCTGTGTCTAGTGTGGCCTGTTTGGACCCCATGACTTGGAAAATTTTAAGAAGCACTTATAAACTATTAACCTGTGATTGTAGGTAATGAAACAACCAGAGGGCTTTATAAAATTAAGATCAAATTCTACCACAGAAGCATTTGAATTGGGCTCATTGCATGCCAGGCGCTGCTGTAAGCACTCTACCTGCATGTTCTCATTTGATCCTCAGCAACCCCAGGAGGCTGGCACGGTCACAGCTGCACTCATGGGTGAGCACGTCTGTGTGCCAAGAGGTGGCGCCTCTCCCATGGCCACGCAGTGGTCGGGGGCCACACTGGTGGTTCCAGCCTGTCCCTGCTGCACCAGCAGGCACACTCGAGCCACAGGCCCACTGCCCCTCACATGCAGAGGGTAGCTGGTCTCCCCCAAGTCGGCTTGGCTTCTGACGATCGCTCTCGTGCTCCCTCCGGCCCTACCATGGGGGCTTCATCTCAAACAACGTCCAGAGTAAGGACCCAATGTTTACAGAGATGCGTGTGGAAAGCATGTCACAGTCAGAGTCCCAGGTACCCTCACGTCATTCCTGATGGTACAGGCAGGAATCAGAACAAGGAGAAAAACCAACAGAAACAAAACAGTAACAACAAGCAAGCTACAAACCAAAGGCATATGCAGCGCACAAAGGGTTAACACCTTGACTGGTTCAAGAGCCAGAGATTAACATCACGAATAAAACTGCAAATTTAAAAAGATAACAAGATGCCATGTTTCATTATTGGATTAGCAAATACCAAAAAGAAAGCTATGCCCGGGGTGGGGGACGCTGGAGGATGTGGGGCCGGTCACTCACTCCTGCAGGATGCCCTGACGATGCCTGTCAGAAATCTTAAAAATGTGTGCAATGTCTTAAAATTTATCCCGTGGAGATAATAAGGGATACGCCCCCAGATAGATTCACAGCCTTTTTGTAATAGCTGAGATCTGGACAACCTAAATGGTCAACACTACAGTATTACTCAATGACGTGTTTATTCAAACCATGGCATTCTACGCAGTATTAAAATGATCCAGCTCTTCACTTCCTGACCTTAAGAACTGCTAATGATATAATTGTTACGTGAAAAAAACGTGCACAGTGCCTCGCGTGTCACGGGGTCAGACGTGCACAGCACAACGTGCGTGCGTAGTTTGGTCTGTCCACGTAGGTACAGGCATGAGTCATCACCTGTGTGATGGGGCTACGAGTGGCTTTTTCTTCTTTTTGCTTATTTTTCTTGTTTATATTTTTCTACATTGAATATGAGTAACATATAGCAAAGTGTAAAACAGTGTGAGCAGTCTGTGTGCCATTTCCTCAACCTCTGCCCACTGGGAGCTGGGTCTGCAGCCTGGCTCCCGCCCCGTCCCCTGCCGAGCTCTGCTGAAGAGCAAAGCAGAATGTCCCTGAGGAGGGGGCCTCGCCAGCTCCTGCACTGGAGGAGCCTCTGAGTACATCGAACTGGAGTCTGAGCTGGTCACGCAAGCCCCCGCTGAGCACCTGCCATGGGCTGCGACATCCTGGGGACGGAATGTTCTGGAACCACAGCAGTAGGTCAGATGGGAATTCTGGCACAGACGCCCCCTTTCCAGATTCTTGTCCAGATCCCAAGATGGATACAAAACATGGCAAGTATGAGCTGAGGCTTAGCAAAGCCACATAAATCCATCGCTGCTGCGAAAACAACTCGAATGACATGGTGTTGGGAACAAAAACCATACAAGAATTCCGCGTCTGGGAAGGGCCTTTCTAAAGTAGTTCTGGTTACAAAACAGAAGTGAGTATCATGAGGTGAACAGAAAAGGCAGAAATGTTAGTGAAATTTCAGGATACAGGAATGAAAGGAAGTCCTGTAACTTACTGAGTCGTTTAGGGAGGCCACCGTTATGACAGATAGATACGAACGTGTATCATGGCCCAAGTGTAAGAGAAGTGTGTTCATTTTTGGTGAGAGCAGGACAAGCAGGGCCTGGGTGGTGGAGTGGAGCTTGGGGACATGGGAGGTTTGGGTGGGGGGAGTCTCTCCCCATGTGGCACCAAGGGGCCCAGGCTGAGGGAGCCTTCGCCATCTTCCTTCACAGGTGACTTTGAGGTCACCGGGGCTGCTCCCTGGCCCAGCCGGGGAGAGGCTGTGAGCCTCTCTGGAAGCGGGGGGAGCATCCCTCCTGCTCACGGTCCACTGGCTGGAGCCCAGCCAGGGCCCACCCAGCTGCAGCAGAGCCTGGATGGATCAAGGCGTGCCCAGGAACAAGAGAAGGGACACGTGTTCAAAGCAGAGAGCAGCATCGACCTGTGTTCATAGTTAACAGTTGACTATTTTGACACTTGAGAAGGTTTTCTAGAATAAAAATGAGTAAGAAAAGGTTGAATTTGGCAAAGACATAAGGCATACATTCACGAGGGGTGCTCTCCTGTGGACACAGCAGGTCACTTTAACCGCCTTAGAAATCTGGAAACAAGGAAATTCTGAGACCCACAAATCTGGCATTTATCAACCATCTTTTCTTTCAATGACAAATGTAGGTAGTATAATTATTTTATGAGCATACAGAGAAACATAACTTTAGACTCACAAATGACTGAAAAGTATTGATCTACGTGGTTCTTTTCAACCAAAATTAATGTAAATAATGTAAAAAAAAAAGTTGAATTAAAGATTTATTTTCCAAAAAGAACTTTTGTAGCCGACATGGTGTATCTTTGGATGGCTTTTAATTTTTTAAACAAAATTTCCTCTTTTTCTTCCAATGTGTTTTTTCTATTTTTTAAATGTTTTGATCCTCGTACAACTTGCTCTGACCATGCTTATTTTTCTAAGTTCTTGTGAAATCAAATGCTGTGTTTTCATTTTGTGCCCAAACAATGCAAACATTACCTTGACCAAGAAGTCTGCAGACTAATGTTCACCAGATGGGCTGGTGTCTGGCATTCTCTGCAGAACGTGTCCAAATCCTGCCCAGTTGGTCATGATACTTCCTAGAAACGGACTGGGTGGGGGCGAGGTAGGGGAACCATCTGCCTCATGGTCCTTAACATCTAGAACTGGAGAGGATTCGAAGGAAGAAGAAAGCATCCCCCTCATCTGAGTTGCTTTCAAGTTGAAGGACATTAGATGCAAAATCCTAATCAGAAGGTGGTAAATTTAGCTTGCAAGCATGATAATTACTTTATTAGTTGATAATACTTTTCACCCAATATATGTTTAGTATGGAAAACCCCAAATAAGTTTTTAAACTGCGGCTATTGAATATGGAAATTCCCTTGCAAATGACTTCTCAGCAAATGAATATATGGTCTAGAGATGGGACTCTATTTTAGGGGGTTACTTTCTTTAGATAGTGGAGTGCCTGGAGACCACAACCAGATCTGAGAACATCGCATCTTGGTTTTCGTGTAGCAGACAGCCAGTTTCTCAGACTTAGGACTTAAAAAATGTTGAAATGTATTCCACAGAAAAATCTTAAGTTGACCACTCAACCTCACATTGGCCTAAGAAACATTTTTAACGAAGACATAAAAGCAACTCTAAAAGTCTATTTTACTGAGCTCTTCTGAGAATATGATTATGCAATCACTAAATGGAAGTGGCTTTTTGCTATGGTTTCTGGCTACCCTGTCTTACCACTGTAGCTTTTGGATACAAAATTAAAAAGACCAGCCTGGAAGGGATGATGTCTATACTGGCAATATTTCTTACTGTCATCACGTTTTGTGTAAAACAAATACCTACTATTTTGAGAACAACTTTGGATATATTTATTTTGGTTACAAAATTTAAACGATCGTTTTCTGAGTTTGATGCTGTTTTATTCTCCTATTTACTGAGCCTCATCGTGAGCGGAGCTGGGGGAGTGATATGGGAACCCAGCCTCCGCCGCTCCTCAGTCACCCTCACCCTTCTTAGTTCTTACCTGTCACTGTGAAGTCACCTGCTTCACCAATTTTAAATAATATCTCTTAGCCCTGGCTGTAAAGATGAGGAAGTCAGCACCCTTTTCCTCCCCACCTACTTTCTTTCTTTTTGAGATGGAGTTTTGCCCTTGTTCCCCAGGCTGGAGCGCAGTAGCACGGTCTCAGCTCACTGCAACCTCTGCCTCCTGGGTTCAAGCGATTCTCCTGCCTCAGCCTCCTGAGTAGCTGGGATTACAGGTGCCCACCACCACGCCCAGCTAATTTTTGTACTTTTTAATAGAGCTGTGGTTTCGCCACATTGGCCAGGCTGGTCTTGAACTCCTGACCTCAGGTAATCTGCTCGCCTCAGCCTCCCAAAGTGCTGGGATTACAGGCGTGAGCCACCGCACCCAGCTTCTCCCCACCTACTTTCTGCCTTTCACTCCAAACCGTGGTTAGCTTTATGATTTCTCTATGCTCAGAAATTTATCACTTTACATTCTTATAAATTCTTCCAGACACATTTATTCTAGCCTTAGTCCTATAGTTAGATTCAAAACTTACTGCTAGTGCTTCCAATAATGTTTTAAAATTCATTTCTTAGTTGGCTACAGTTTATCCTCTATCCCATAGGAATAATGTCACTGAGTTTTGCATGTCTGAAATGTTTGTCAGTTGCCTTCCATGTCTGTGACAGTTTAGCTGGTTATAATACTGGTGTTCACACTGTCTTTCGCTAAGGATCTCCTAGGATGCTCCACGACCCTCTAGTACCATTGTCATTGTAAAGACATCTGAGCCAGACTGGCTTTTCTCTTTACAACTGACATGATATTCAGTCATGCACATGTTTAATCTCTTTTGATGGTCTTCCCTTTTGAGCATTTTCTCTTCAATTGCTTTTATAAAGAAAGGTCTTTGTTATGAAAGATATCAAAATATACGAGTACACAGAAATACACATGACACTTGCATGTATCCACCACCCAGCCACCATGCTTAGTCACATTCCTCCACTCTTGCATTTTTTTGTTTGTTTGTTTTTGAGATGGAGTCTCCTGTATCACCCAGGCTGGAGTGCAGTGGCAGGATCTTGGCTCACCACAACCTCTGCCTCCCGGATTCAAGTAATTCTCCTGCCTCAGCCTCCCGAGTAGCTGGGATTACAGGCACACGTCACCACGCCTGGCTAATTGTTGTGTTTTTAGTAGAGACAGGGTTTCACCATGTTGGCCAGGCTGTTCTTGAACTCCTGACCTCAGGCAACCTGCCCGCCTCAGCCCCCCAACATGCTGGGATTACAAGTGTGAGCCACCATGCCCAGGCACTGTTGCATAATCTATGCCTTCACTTACTCCTCACCCCTCACTCAATTATTACTTTGTCTTTTATGCAGATTTATATACATTGACATGCACAAATCTTAGCTGTACAATTTTGAAAATAGATTTTTTAGAGCAGTTTTGGTTTTGCAGCAAAATTGAGCAGAAGGTACAGAGTTCCCATGCACTCCCTGATCCCACACGTGTAGCCTTCCCCACTACCAACACCCCCTGCAGAGGGGGACGTTTGTTGCAACTGATGAGCCTATGTTGACATGTCACTATCACCCAGAGGGCACAGTTTACATTAAGGTTCACTCTTGGTGTTGTATATTTCATACATTTTGACAGATGTGCAGTGGCATGGACCCACAATTATAGTATCACACAGAAGAGCTTCACAGCCCTAAAGACCCTCTATGCTCTTCCTGTTCATCCCTCCCTCCCCTCAGCCCCTGGAAACCACTGATCTTTCTACTGTTTCCATCATTTTGCCTTTTCCAGAATATCATATAGTTGGAATCACATGGTATGAAGCCTTTTCTGATTGGCTTCTTTTACTTAGTAATATGCATTTCAGGTTTTTCTGTGTCTTTTCATGGTGCTAGGGACTGAAAGTTTGTGTGCTCCCAAAATTCATATGTTGAAATCCTAACCCCTGAGGTGGTAGTATTAGGAGGTGGGGTCTTTGGAGAGCTGATGAGATCATGAGGACTACGCCCTCATGCATGAAAGCAGTGCGCTTGCAAAAGCCACCCCAGAGAGCTGCCTTGCTTCTCCCACTATGTCAGGACACAGCAAGAAGGTCCTGTCTACCAACCAAGAGTTGGGCCCTGGACAGACACCAAATCTTCCAGGACCTTGGTCTTGGACTTCCCAACCTCTGGAACTGTGAGAAGTAGAGTTTGGTTGTTTATAAGCTATCCGGTTTATTTTGTTTTGTTATAGCAGCCTGAACAGAATAAGACACATGGCTTGAGAGCTCATTTCTTTTTAGTGCTGAATAATGTTCCATAGTCTGGATGTGCCCCAGTTTACCCAGTCACCCACTGAAGAATATCTTGCTTGCTTCCAAGTTTTGGCAACTATAAATAAAGCTGCTATAAATGTTAGTGTCGACATACGTGTTCAGCTCATCTGGGTAAATGCCAAGGAGTGTGATTGCTGGATCCTATGGCAAGAGAGTGTTTAGTTTCATAAGAAGCTGCCAAACGGTCTTGCAAAGTGGCTGCACCATTTCCAGCAGCAATGATGAGCGTTCCTGTTGCTCCACACCCTGGCTAGCATTTGGTGGTGTTGGTGGCCGCGTTTTGGCCATTCTAATAGGTGTGTAGTGGTATCTATTGTTGTTTAATTTGCATTTCCCTAATGATGTATAATGGTGAGCATCTCTTCATGGCTTATTTGCCATCTGTGTGTCTTCTTTGATGAGGCATCTTTCAGGTCTTTTGCCTGTTTCTGTAATTGGGCTGTTCCTTCTCTTACTGCAGGGCTCGGAGAGTTCTTTGTGTGTTTTGGGTAGCGGTCCTTTAACAGATATCTCTTTTGCAGTTATTTGGTCCCAGTCTGTGGCTTGTCTTCTCATTCTCTGGACAGTGTCTTCAGAGAGCAAAAGTTTTTAACTTTAATATTCTGCTGATCTATGATTTCTTTCATGGGTCAGCCTTTGGTGTTGTATTTTTACAAATCACCACCAAATCCTGGGTGATCTTGATTTTTTTCCTGTGTTACCTTATAGGAGTTTTACAGTTTTCATTTTACATGTAGGTCTGTGATCCATTTTGGGTTAATTTTTGTGAAGGTGCAGGGTGTGTGTCTGCACTCGCTTTTCTGCCTGTGGATGTCCAGGTGTTCCAGCACCCTCTGTCTTTGCCGCATTTTTTTGCCTTTGCTCCTTTGGCAAACATCGATTGGCTACATATATGCAAGTCTATTTCTGGGCTCTCTATTCTGTTCCATTCACCCGCTTGTCTCTTCTTCCCCCAGTACCACTGTCTTGATTACTGTAGCTTTATAGTCAGCCTTGAAGCCGGGGAGTGTCAGTCTTCAAGTTCATTCTTCTCAATCAGCTGTACCATTTTGACAAATGGACACATGCTATAACTCACAAACCTTTCATGACATGGGACATTATTATCTCCCTAGAAAGGTCCCTCACGTCACTCCCCAGTCAATCCTATGCCCAGAAGAAACCACTGTTCTGAATATTTCACCTTAGATGAATGTTTCCTGTTTGAAACATCATATAAATGGAATCACCCCAAATGCACTGTTGGGTGCTCGGTGTGTCTGCAAGCAGCGTCCACACCATTGCTTGTATCAGCGGTCAGGGTCACTCCAGGTTTCACTGCACGCACACTTCACCCCACGGTCTACGCAGAGCCAATATCATGCCACTTTTGGAAAACGTGAGACCTTGGCATGCCTATAAGCCAATTCACTCCTCTGCCTACTGCACTGTGTGTACTGTATCGACACGTGTAAACAGCACTTCAGTGCAATGTTATCATTTTTATTTTCAAAAGGCTTGGGACGAGGAGGAAAATTGTCTGTTATGCTAACCTCCCCCACCTCTTGGTGTTCTCACTGCTCTTCCATCCTCCCAGAAGGCCCATCTCCTGCTCGGCATCTTCTCCCTTCAGCCTGCAGTTTCCCTAGCATTTTACGTCATGAAGCTCTGCTGTGAACAAATTCTGTCCATTTTCTTTGATCTGAAAATAGCTTTATTTCTGGAAGGATAGCCATAGAATTATGGGATGGCAGGTTGTTTTTATTCTTGTAGTCTCTTCAAGATGTTTTGCACCATCTCTGGGCCTCCGTTCCTTGTAGCTGGTTATTAGAGTGGTGGCCCAGGGCACCCCGTTCTTCGGGCGGCCGTCCTGGTTTCTGCTTGTCTTTTGGTTTTCTGAGCATTGACGGATGTGCTTGGGTGTGGGGGGTTGGGTATTGATGCCTCCTGGGGGCCGCTGGACTTTGCTGAAGTCCATGTTGTCCCTGCTCTTGGAGACCTGCCTCCCAGACTCCTGGCCAGTCCAAAGTGTTCTGTTGGAGGAAACACAAAGGTGCCCAGGTCCGGGACAGAAAGCGCAGCTGAGAAGCCATGGAGCTGGGCCCCCAGGTCTCGGAGGGAGAAGGGACGTCCCGCCCGCCCCGTTCCCCCAGGTCTCGGAGGGAGTAGGGACGTCCTGCCCGCCCCATTCCCCCAGGTCTCGGAGGGAGAAGGGACGTCCTGCCCACCCCGTTCCCCCAGGTCTCAGAGGGAGAGAGGACGTCCTGCCCGCCCCGCTCACATCGGGCCCTGAAGGAAGGGGGTGTCTTCGTGCCTCTTCATCCACAGGTATTTTTCAGTCGGGAATGGAAACTTTCTTTTCTTTTTTAAAATTAGGGTATTAGAATCACATAAATAAAAATATAGCCTCGTTTATGGATTTCTTAAAACTAAATTTTCTACTTTGAAAAATTTCAAGCTCACAGGAAAGTTGAGCAAATAGTACAATGAACAGCTGTGTGCCCTGCACCCAGATTCACCCATTTTAAACACCTTTGCATATTTTGCTCTCTGTCTATAAACACACACACACATGCGCTTTAGGTTTTTTTGCTGAGCCACTTAAAGTAAGGTGCAGACATCAGGACACTCCCTCTCACACTCTCAACATGCATCCCCCAAGAAAGCGATGTCCCACAGCACAGCCACAGCCGCCAGCCCAGGCCTGATGCTTCACACCCACCCAGTGCAGCCCCATCGGCATGCCCCGCCCTGCAGTGCCCAGCATTGCGGCCGTGTTTGTGTGACTCGTGCATGCCGTGATGTGTTACCTGTGTGCGCTGTGGGGTTTGTGCAAGAGCCTCAGACCTGCGTTTGTGGCCACCTGGAGCGGGGCCTTCCCCTCCTCCAGGCTGCCCTTCTGCGTTACCCAGATGGAGGCAGCCTCGGGGAGCACCCACAGGTTGTCCCCACTCTGTAGCCCTGGGGGGTGGGATGGGGAGGGCCGGCAGGTACCTGGGGCCAAGCAAGCCCACCCGTTTGTCTCCACACCCAGAGGGACCGTGCTGGGACTCCCAAGGCCAGGACCCTGTGCTGAGGGCAATGTGGAAGCAGGCAGAACTCACATGGCTTCTCCTACATCGCCTTCTCACACTCCAGCCTTCAGCCAGGCTGTAGCCACCACACACACACCACACACACACACCACACACATTACACACACTACATACACACAACACACACACACTACACACATTACACACACTACATACACACATCACACACACACTACACACATTACACACACTACATACACACATCACACATACACCACACACACACACCACACACATTACACACACTACATACACACATCACACACACACTACACACGTTACACACACTACATACACACAACACACACAACACACACATACACCACACACATTACACACACTACATACACACATCACACACACACTACACACATTACACACACTACATACACACACCACACACATTACACACACTACATACACACATCACACACACTACACACATCACACACACTACACACATTACACACACTACATACACACATCACACACACACCACACACATACACCACACACATTACACACACTACATACACACATCACACACACTACACACATTACACACACTACATACACACATCACACACACACCACACACATACACCACACACACACAACACACACTACACACACCAGACACACTACACACACATTACACACACTACATACACACATCACACACACACCACACACATACACCACACACACACAACACACACTACACACACCAGACACACTACACACACATTACACACACTACATACACACAACACACACACACTACACACATTACACACGCTACATACACACATCACACACACACTACACACATTACACACACTACATACACACATCACACATACACCACACACACACACCACACACATTACACACGCTACATACACACATCACACACACACTACACACATTACACACACTACATACACACATCACACATACACCACACACACACACCACACACATTACACACACTACATACACACATCACACACACACTACACACGTTACACACACTACATACACACAACACACACAACACACACATACACCACACACATTACACACACTACATACACACATCACACACACACTACACACGTTACACACACTACATACACACACCACACACATTACACGCACTACATACACACATTACACACACACTACACACATTACACACACACTACACACATTACACACACTACATACACACATCACACACACACCACACACATACACCACACACATTACACACACTACATACACACATCACACACACTACACACATTACACACACTACATACACACATCACACACACACCACACACATACACCACACACACACAACACACACTACACACACCAGACACACTACACACACATTACACACACTACATACACACATCACACACACACCACACACATACACCACACACACACAACACACACTACACACACCCCAACACACACACTCTACACCCACATTACACACACATATAAACCACACACATTACACACATACGCACATATATAAATCACACACATATAAACCACACACGTCACACACACACCATACATCCCCACAGCACACACACACACCACGTACACACCCATATGACAAACGCACACACACACCCACAGACACATGCACACTACACATACATACAACATGCCACATAAACACACACAAGCACACCACGCACTACACATATGCACACACACACACAGATACTGTACTCCCGTCCTCTGACCCATTAGGGCCTGGATAGGGCTTAGGTGAGTGTGACAGTCCCCTCAGGTACAAAAGGCATGGAAAAATTCAGGAATCAAGATAAGTCATATTTTAACCCAACATTTTGCAGAATCTAAGTGAATGCAAAACGTCCACATTGAACAAAACATCAGAATGGTGGGGCAAAGGCAGGATCAGCCCTCCAGGCCTCCTCCAGCCTCAGGCCCCTCCACACAGGCACCGCAGGGCTCCTCCACCCCCGGAGGATCCGGTGTCCTCGTGGGAGTCCCTTGGGGCTGGGGCAGGGGCTGGCCAGGCACGGTCAGGTCTCGGCAGGGCAGGGAGCCTGGGCTGCACCGGCTCCCGTCTTCTTCTGTCTTCTGAGTGTTTGGGAAGGGAGTGTCATTCCCTCTGTGCCCCCACCGCGTCCGTCCCCGGTTGTGTAACCCTCCAGAAAGGGCACAGCACACACACCACAAAACTTTCCACACAGGGAGCTCCGGACACTGGGGAGCTTCCACATCCGCCACAGCCAAGTGATTTCCCAATCACAAATAATTCTGTCATTTTTTTCTTCTTCTTCCCAGAAACCCTGGGGGGTTGGTGGGGGGGCGGGCACTCAGAGAAGACCAGAAAATGAAAATTTTCAACATTTGTGTCTCTGCTGTTTTTGATTTCTCTGAGAGCAAAATAACAAAGCCCTTGGAGATGCCTCGAAAGTGGCAGGCATGGAGATCACTGCTGTATGTAAATTTAAAAATGAATGAAAGTAACTCAGTGAAACTGCAAAATGTGAATTTAGACAGAAAACCTCAGGCTGCAAATGAACATGTGTAGAGTCTTAAAATAACAGGAGCTGCCGTGGGGGCTGTTTCCACCTTCATCACCACACAGACATCCAGGAGGAGAGAGACCCCCGTGCAGGGGCGGGACGCCAGCCTCAGATGCACTTTCTAGACGCCCTGTGAAGCAGAAGCAAGGGACTCCTCAGCATCCAGCCCTGGCCACTGGTGCCCAGATGGCTCAGCCGGCCCTCAGCCTGCCTGTGTGCCCCCACAGCTCAGGCGGTTCCTGGAAGCGCCGGCCTCCCACCCCGAGGTCAGCCCGTGTCCTGCTCTCCACCTCTCCGGCTTCAGCACGTTCACCCTTTTAACATTTAGACATAAAATTTTTTTTTTTCTCAAACAAAATCTTACCCCAACATATACATCTGGTAAAAGTGGAGCTGCTGGGGCAGGTCCTCCAAGCCAGCCTCCCCCACCACCTTGAAGGGACCCTGGGGAGCCTATCCCCAGCAGCACATGGGCCTTGGGCTCCTTCTGCGAAGGACAGAGGGCTCCCAGGAGGTGGCAGCCCTGAAGGGTCCTGATGCTGCGGGGTGGAGGGGAGTCGTCCCTGGGCCCTGGCCTATCAGGTGCCCTCACGGGCACCAGGTAGGGGCCATGGGCCCAGGACAGGGGGCCAGGGGAACTCCATGCAGAAGGGGACAGTGCCCGGGGACAGGCGGGCCTGCAGTCGGAGAGGTCAACAGGTGACCTGCCCGGCAAACAGAACAGTGAGCTGAAGGGAAGGATGTGCATTGCCTGGAGGGGACTCAGTGCCCTGCTGTCAACTCTGGTGGGCCTCACCCCACAGCAGCAGCAGCAGCAGCAGCAGCAGCAGCAGCAGCAGCAGCAGCAGCAGCAGCATGGCTGGCACTGAAGGGTCCACAGAGGACGGTGGCCCCCCCGCCACCCTCTCTCCTGCCTGTAGCCATAGCCCCATGCCTGTGCCTGACCCTGGCCTAGGGGGGCCCTCAGGGGCACTCCAGGAACTCCCAGCGGGAGCAACCTCCAGATGCCCCCAGGAGCGTCTCTGGGAGCACCCCTCTCAAGAGAACCCCGCAGAGTGTCCTCCCATCATCCCCCAAGAGCATGCCCCACTCATGGCCTTCCCTGTGCAGAGCCCAGCATTGCCCAGGGACCCCCCAGGCCCCCAGGACACTGCCCCCAGCACACCCAGGGCTACAGGGCTCCTGCATGAGGTGGGCCATCCTGGGGCACGGAAGGTCCCTTCCCAGTCACCAAGGCCCCATGAACCCTTCAGGGGCACAGGCATCCCTGGGGGCTTCCCCCAGCCCCTGATAACAATGGACCCTCCACCCACCCACCAGTCCTAGGGCTGCCCCACAGCTTGCCAGGTGCCCCTAGATGGCTGGGGTGCAGGGTGCAATTGTGTTGCCGGGAAGAGGCTGCCTGTGAGGCCCCCACATGGGCCTGGTCTCCCTTTTTTATTTTATCCTTTTTTAAATTAAAAAAATACCTGTGATTTTAAACAGTAGCAATAATTTTAAAATAAGCAGGTATTCATTTGCTTTCTTTTTTTTTCCTTTTGGTAAATTGTAAATGCTTTTCCCTCCTCACTTTGGCCTCTCCACTATGAATAATAAAATGTTGGCATTTTTACACCACTCACTCCTCCTTCCCCTCCTCAGTCTCAGGAATTTTTAAATGTCAGCCCTTATTTTCAGTTCCTCTATTAATCAGAAATATATTTCAGATACTGTTCTTTTTTTCCATTTTTCTTTTTTTGAGACGAGGTCTTGTTCTGTTGCCCAGGCTGGAGTGCAGTGGTGTAATCACAGCTCACTGCAGCCTCAGCCTCCTGATTCAAGCAAGCCTCCTATCTCAGCCTCCCAAAGAGGTGGGATTACAGGCGTGAACCACCGCGCCCCGCCCCTACTCTTTTTCTTTTTTTGAGACAGGGTCTCACTCTGTCCCCCAAACTGGAGTGCAGTGGCACAATCTTGGCTCACCACAACCTCTGCCTGCCAGGCTCAAGGTGTTCTCCTGTCTCAGCCTCCCGAGTAGCTGGGATTACAGGCACGTGCCACCACATGCAGCTAATTTTTGTACTTTTAGTAGAGACGGGGGTTTCACCATGTTGGCCAGGGCGGTCTCGAACTCCTGACCTCAGGTGATCCTCCCGCCTCCGCCTCCCAAAGTGCTGGGATTACTGGTGTGAGCCACCACACCCGGCCCCTGACCCTATTCTTAAGTCTCTGTTCTCGAATGCAACTTTATTTCCACTTCATTTAGTTCTACCCCATTTACTTTTTTAAATTACAAAATTACAAACATAAGAGCCAAAATGAGATTTTAAAGAATTAAAGTAATCACAAATAAACTATAAAAATAAAAGTACAGAAAATTGAAAGCAGTCCTCATCCTGTGTCCCATCTGCCTCAGTTCCGCTTCCCGGGGGTGCCCAGGACTCTCTCTAAATGAGCGCTTCAGACCTCTGTTTCTTTTCGTTTCTTTCTTTATTTTTTTTGAGACGGACTCTCGTTGTGTCACCCAGGCTGGAGTGCAGTGGCGCGATCTCGGCTCACTGCAAGCTCTGCTTCCTGGGTTCACGCCATTCTCCTGCCTCAGCCTCCCGAGTGGCTGGGACTGCAGGCTCCCGCCACCATGCCCGGCTAATTTTTAGTAGAGACGGGGTTTCACCGTACTAGCCAGGATGGTCTGGATCTCCTGACCTGGTGATTCACCCGCCTCGGCCTCCCAAAGGGCTGGGATTACAGGCATGAGCCACCACGCCCAGCCTATTTCTTTTTAAGAAATGAATTTTAAAGTAGATAATACCTTTACACAGGTTCACAAACAAAAAGCTTGGGGGTTTCCCTACCTCCGCCGCCAGCATCTGCATGCTGCAGGCCGTCATAGTTTCAGGATTTTGTCTGTCTTCTCAGGGGAACTGTGTGCACGCGTCTCTTCCCTCTTTTCTTGGGTGCTGGCCCTGGGCATTTGGCGGTTTCCAGCCAGCCTCACAGGCACATCTGGTGGGCTCTGCAGCAAAGACCCTTAGAAGGCCACACTCGAGGTCCAGGGTTCTGTGTTGGGGGATGTCGATGTCTTCCATGGGGCAGATGTGTCCCTGTCATTGTCTTTCTTCCTCTTCCCATTGGTCACTTTTCCTTCTTGAGTTCCAGGAGCTCTTTCTACATGAGGGGAGCCAGGCTCTTGCCTGTGAGATGAGGTGCCCACCTTAGTTTGTCTCCTGAATACAGTTCCAACAGCTTTTGCAGAAACTGTTTTATTTTTCTGTAGTCAAATTTATTAGCCTCTCAGAGCTTCTGCGTTTCACATCACTGTTTAAAAAGACTTTTTCTGGCCAGGGATGGTGGCTCACGCCTGTAAGCCCAGCACTTTAGGAGTTAGAGGTGGGAGAATCACTTCAGCCAGGAGCTCAAGACCAGCCTGGGCGAGATGGTGAGACCCTCCCTCAACAGCCCACCATTTCTAACTTTAAATTTAAAAATTAAAAAAAAAAGTAAAAAGACTTTCCCAGCTAAAGTTTTAAAGAACACTCCCATTCTTAGAAAACGCCTTTGAGATGTTATCTTTTAACTATTACCTACATGAATCATTGGAATCCACCCTGCTGTACGACAATGAATAAAGTCAACCAACAGTTTTCTCCAGGTGCCCAGCCCACCACTCATTCCCCCTGGAGCACAGACGGGGCTCCGTGTGGATCTGGGCAGTGTCTGCACCATCTGCTCTGTTGCCCCAACTACTGTCTTCATCCAGCCTCCCGAGCTGCTTCGATATGGAGGCTTCATAACATGTTTCAGATGCACCTCCTTAAAAAACGATCCTGGCCACTCCTGTGTGTCCATTTCTCCTCTGGCCCTTCTTCCCTGACTCAGAGCCATGGCCACTGCATGTGGGTCCTTGTTTGCAGCCTCCCCACTCTTCCCCCTCAATGGCCCCACCCTTGAGAAATACCCCTATGGGACCCTCTCTCTCTGTGTTAGTCTCTCCCTCCTGCCCTTCCTCCCCACCACCTGGAGGCCTGGGAAATTCCCAGTTTCTCGGTTTCTGGATAAGGGAGTCTGTATATGTGTTTCTCCTTCGTACTGCTGGCGGGTGCTTTCCAGGAAGACAAAAGGGCAATGATGACTCGAGCAGTCCTGGCCCATCTGCAACTACATCCAAGCCAATTTCCAAATTCCAGCCTGGGAAACAGGGCAAGACCCTATCTCAAAAAAAATTTTTTTTAACCCAGGAAGTGCATGTTCTGGGTTCTTGCACGTCTGAATCTGTTTCAACTTCACTGTCAGTTTTGATGGACTGTTTAGCTGGGTATAGAATTCTCAGCTCTAAATCATCATTTTTCAGAAGCTTACAGGCCCCTTGCATAGACACCTAACGTCAGCAACACCAATGAGAAGCCAAATGCCAGTGTGGTCCTCATGCCTCTGTAGTAGCTTGTTCTTCTAACATCAGCAACAAGAAGCCAAATGCCAGTGTGATCCTCATGCCTCTGTGGTAGCTTGTTCTTTCTCTTGCTGGGCTTTTAGGATTTTCTCTTTATGTTTGATAGTCTGACATTTTAGCAGGTGTGCCAGGTACGGTGCCCTGTCCTTCATCCTGTTTAGGACACTTTGGGTCTTTCAGACTGACTGCAATTCTTCAACCCTGGGAAATTTTCTCCTATTCTTTTTATTTTTTAATTTTTATTTATTTATTATTTATTTATTTATTTATTTTTAAGAGACTGGGTCTGGGTCTGTCACCCAGGCTGGAGTGCAGTGGTGCAATCATAGCTCACTGCAACCTCAAACTCCTGGGCTCAAGCTATCCTCCCACGTTGGACTCCCACAGTGGTGGGACTACAGACATGAGCCACTGTGCCCAGACTTCTACTAATTATTTTAGTAGTTCCTCGCTCAAGTTTTCTATTTTATCATCCTGGAACTTGTATTAGGTGGTGTCTGGAGTGCCTGGATTAAGCCTCTGTACTTCTTAAGTTTTCTTTCATATGCCCATGTATTTGTCTATTTTCTCTGCATTTTAGGAAATTTCTTCCTCTTTATCTTCCAGGGTGCCCAATGAATTCCAGGTTTCCCATTGAATTTGAAAATCACATTTCAAATCTCAGACTCTTTCTTGCTCTCCAGTTGCTCCTTTTCTTTGGAAAACTCCCTTCTTGTGACACAAATCTGATATCTCCATGGACCGCTTCAAAATTCAGTTAACTATAATTTTTGAAAATTCTTCCAGCTCTAAAGCATTAAGTATCTGGGAGAACCCAGTCCCCATTCCCAACAGTGCCTGAGAGGCAATTTAGAATCGTTTAGTAGAAAAATCATGGTTTAAATTCCGACTCTGCCACTAAATAGCCTCAAACAAATCACCCCCCACCCCCAGATAACAGTTTTATTCCATAAACTTCCGAGGGGGCCACACTCATTTTTAAAAATTCAACTGCACAAGCATGTACCAAGGGCCTCTCATGCACCTGCCTCAGGGCTGGCTGCTGGGACATGAAGACGCTGAACTCAGAGGCCCAGGGCTGAGGACATCAATCAAAGGGGTAGACGTGTCACTGATGGATGACAGGGTTGGGGGAGTGTAGGACCCGCATGCCACAGCTAAGGTGTTTTAAGAATGTGCAAAATGTATCAGAGCTGAAGGGCTCAGGAGGCCTCCCAGGGAAGAGCTGCCTTGGGTACCAAGGTTGCAATGACCGGGGTGTGGCCCAGCAACTCCACCGACCTCGCAAGTAGTCCCTGCTGGCCACAGGACACAGGTAAATTCTCCTTCCCACAGCAAGGGCAGCAGCTTGGGGAGGCTTTTCCCTCCGAAATCCAGGAAGATGTCCCACGGCCCCTGTCTCCATGCTTCCCTCCCAGCATGGATGCCCACAGATCCTCCTGTAGCCCAGGCTCGCCCTTGAACTTCAGATGCATGCTCAGCACCCAGGGGCTCTTCCATGGAACAGCAAACCCCTCCAGGTCACCTGCCTGTGGAGGGTGGGGAAGGGCTGCTCCCACGATGAGGACTGTGACTGGGAGGGCCCCTGAGGACCCTGTGGTTGAGTTGACCCCTCCACGCTCTCTTTCCCCTTTCCCAAAGCTCTGCTCTTTGGATGTGGTCCTGGGGTTTCCAGGGGAGACATCAAGGCGGAGGAGGCCTGGCCCTGAGGTAAGAGGAGCAGGGCTGCCCAGCAGCCTGGAGTAGCCACTCAGACGTCCACCTCCTCGGAGCCACTGTGTTTGCTGTTGGACTGTTAGACACACCTTGAGCCCCCCGACCCATATGTCAGGGCTGTCTCCCGTGGGCTTGGGGCTCAGCTGATGCCACCCCGGCCTCCTGTGGCTCAGGCCGGAGTCTGGAGCCCTTCCTGACCCCTATCTTTATCTTGCACCACCTCTAATCCCCAATAAGCCCTCCCACCTCCACCTTCTGCACACCCCAGAATGCACGTCCTCCGCACCGCCTGTCCCTGAGCCACCCTGGGCCGGCCAGGCACCCGCCAGGACCCCTGCAGCCCCTCCCCGCTGGTCCCTTCCCTGCCTCCCAGCTACTCAGGCCCTGAGAGTGAGAGGATGTGCGACCGTGACTCCCACCCTGGCAGGACAGAGCAGGACAGGACAGAGCAGGACAGGACAGGACAGGACAGAGCAGGACAGGACAGGACAGGACAGGATAGAGCAGGACAGGACAGAGCAGGACAGCTTGCATCTTCCAATGTGGAGCTGTCGCCTTCGCTTTTAGGCAAGAGTGTTCCAGGATTGGCCCTCTCAAAAACCCAAATAATATCAAGTGTCACATTCCTGAAGCTAAAAATAAACGTGCAACCCAACATTTCCTAAGACACAAGCATCTTAGCCAAGAACTTTTGCGGCTGCAAATCCCACTGCGAAGCACTGCTCAGACAGGAAAACAGACACTGCTCCCGAACAGGGCTGTGCACGCCAGGCTCTTGGCCACCCCGATCGCTCGTGCTAAACTTTCCTCTTCCCCACACCGAGCCCCGCACACCCAGGGCAGTGAGTACTCAGAGGCCCGTGGCATCAGCAGAACCAGCATGGTGGGCGTGACCCCGTGTCCCCGCCATGCCGGCCAAGGTGCCCTCACACCCTGGGAACATGAATGTCCCTCCCAGTGGCCATGGGCCTCGTGGGTGCTGGAGCCTGCAGGTCTCGTGGCAACAGCCCGAAAATGAAACGGAAACTTTGGTTTCTGGTGGTGAACTCGGGAATTTGAGGAGAAGTTGATAAATCTTCCTGGGACTCAAAATGGAAAAATGTAAAGTGATGAATGCAAAAGGCCAGCCAAGAGACCTGGAAGCCAGGGCCAGGGCCAGGTTAGCGGGGCCACTGAGGGCCACGTGGGAGAGGACGGACAGGAAAGGACAGAAGTCAAAAAGAGAAGCAGGGGGCTTGTCTCTAAGTGACAGAGCATCTCAAAGCTCCAGATCAAAAGGGCTTCTGAGAGCAGAAAAGTTGATAATGAGAGAGAGAAAGACGGAGGGAGAGAGACAGAGATTTTTACTTTAAAGGATTTAAAATAAAGAACAAACCCGAGGAGCATGGAACGGGTGCCAGGAGCTTTATCTGCGAAGAGCAAAGCCCAGCTGCTCCGGCAGACAGGGCCGGCAGACTCGAGGGACGCCTGCAGGGATCTGAGGGGCCACCCAGGGCTCCTGCCCCAAACTCAGAATTGGCCGCTGCACAGACGAGAATAAGTCACTGGAGACAAGCTTCGGAAGCCGGGGGTGCGCGGGCCGGCCCCTCTCTGCAAGCGAGGGTCCACGGCCAGGAGAGAGGGAGGGAACCCGCGTCAGCTCTGCCACTGACGTTCCCCTCATCTGATTTATTCAACCTTCTGCCCTGGAGAAATTCTAAGTTCCTATAAATTCAGGCCCCACTTGTTTTGCAACCACTGGCCTTGGTGACAAACAGTCCTGAAAGCTGCCCCGGGGCAGGGCGCGGCGGCGGTGAAGCGTGTTGGGGGGCGGCCCCCCAGGAGGCAGGGTCCATGGGCTGGGGCTAGCCCATCCTGAAGGGCACCCCTGACTCTGAGCAGGGCCGGGAGGTGTGGCTGCCATCACCACAGGGCTCCCAGGGACCGCCCGGCACACTCAGGGGCACGGGGCTCAAAGAGGAATGGGCGTGGGGGGCCTTGGGGAGGGCAAAGTGCCCCAGACAACCCCTGGAGACTGGGCGGGGGTGGGCGGTGGGGGGCCCCCACACACGAGATTGGTGCCCAGAGCCACCCCCAGTCTCAGTGGGGGCCGTGTCTCGGGTCTTGGGCTCAGACATGGAGGAGACACTGGCCGGCTTCAGCCAGGCACCCGCTCTGTTCTCTGCCTGCAACTGGCCCAGAACCCACGGTGGGAAGGAGCTGAGACCTGGTGCACCAGGCCCCAGGCTCCCGGACACATGGGGCCCATGTGCTACCCATGTCCATCACCCTGGGCACCAGGCGTCCTCCTGCACTGCCTTGGTTTGCCAGGACTCGGGGTGTGGAGGGACACACAGTGACACGGTGACTGAGGCTGGTGCTCTGCCCAGGACACGTGGCGGAACCCCATCGGCCTGGCTCCACGTGTTCCAAAGGTAGGGGTCCACACCAGCCATCGTGCTGGGCCGTGCGCACAGAAGCCATGTCCTCACCCGCCCGGCCCGTTTCCCAGCAGTTTTGTGTGCCTCCTTTCGAGCTGGAGCCCGCCTCCCCAAGACCAGCAGCAAGGGAGGCTCCAGGTGTGATTGGACAGCAGCACCTGGCACCTCGATGTCCTCCAGAGCAATTTCTGTGCGAGGTTGCAGCAGCCTTTGTGCCAGGTTGCGGATTTCACAGTCTTTCCGTTCTTGTTATCAGGCATTCGTGTGTGAGAACCCCCTTCGTGGCCACCTCCGGCTCCGTTGCCAGGGTTTTAGCACGAGTGTCTCCGTTTTGGTTCTGACAACTTTCACTCGGGGAAAAGCCAGCCCCCGTCTGTCATTGCAGGGGCCTGGGGCAAGGACAGGCAGTGAGGCGACGTTCCCCCAGAGCTGTGTACACAGTGGCCGGGTTGCTCCAGCTCCTGGCAGGAGGGAGCCCGTCCTTGAAGCATCTCTCTTCTGCTATAAATACGTATTTGAGTCAGAAAATAAAACGCTTCCAACTGGACGGCTGACCCTTCTGAGCTCAGAGCAGCCGCGTGGGGGTCCAGGCCTCCCCACCCCCCGCGGCCCGGCCGTGGCCTACTTTCCAAGCCAAAACGAAGTCCTGATGGAAAATGATTAACAAAGGAAGGATTTCTGCTTCTCTACTCCGGCTCCTGCTGGGTGGGGACGGTAATTGTGTGCCCTGTAAACTGTGGGGGAGCTCCGGGCAGGGGCCAATGAGCCCCCGCCCTGGCTGGAGCTGAGGGCACGGGTGGGTCACAGGGCTGGAGCCCTGCCTGCTGGGAAGGGCTCAGGTGCTTCTCTCCCTCCCTCTCTCCGTTCCTTCACGTTCCACAGAGACCCTGGCCCCCAGTCTCTGACCCCGTCCTCTGAGGCTGTTCGGTTTGAGGTGGGAGAAGCCTGGTCTCACGCACCCCAACCTTCAGAGTCTCTGGCACCAGGAGCCCCAGATTCTTGGGTTCTTGCCCCTGGTGCTCAAGCGAGCTCCTTGCATACTTTAGAGAGTACTGAGGAGCCTGTGTGTCGGGGGCCCGGGCCCCAGAGGTTTAGGGGAACTGCTATTTTCCTGTCTATCAGAAGTCTGGGGTCAGCCCCTCTTTACTCGGTACGCTCAGCCCCCATCTGGCGTCTCAGATATGTCTGCCTTATAGACAATTTCAAATAAGTCGTCCAATTTTAAATAAATGAGAGTGTTCGTGGCTTCCTTTTGCGTCTTTATGGATTTCCCGTGTTTTCCGCCATGAGCGTGGATTGTGTTCCACTGAAGGAGACGGCAGTTTCCTGGCCCTGCACAGTCGCCTCCCCTGGGAACTCCCTGTAGGCCAGGCTGCCCCGGTGAGGTCTGCAGTTCCCTGGGAATGGCTCTGCACCCTGAGACCCTCGCAGCTGCCCCTGGTCTGTAGCACCCCGCCCTGACCCCCGGCCCCTGGAACCCAGGACTTCCTTCTCCTTTCTCCAAACCTTCACGAACAGGAGGGGCTTCCAGGACACGAAGGGCTTTCAGGATCAGAGCGCCTATGCTGGGCATGGTGTGGCTGCACCAGCACCCCTGCGAGACACTCAGAGACACAGGGTCCCTCCAGGCCAGAATCCGATTCTGCATTTTCACAGGACTCAGTGACTCACACTCGCTGGAGCAGGAGAAGCAATGCCCTAAAAAGCTTCGGCAATTCACACATCAAAACTCTAGAGAGTTGTTGGAAGTGGGAAATGAACATTTGGGGAAAGGCTGAGATTTCAGCAAGACCTCTTGGGAACTGCCCTTTGTAATTCTAAAGCGGCTTTGCTGGCTTCTGAATGTAAACTTGAATCGTGTGAGTTCTGATCCACTCATAACATTACCGTGCTTTATGTACTAAATGAAAGTGCAATTTGTTTGTACACCCATTACAGTTTTACCCGCTGAGTTGGCTCTTAGCTCATTTAAGCTGTTTCAGATGGAGCAGCAGCTGCCAAACCTGCAGAAATCCACCACTGATTAGCTATTGCCAATTGATGAGGAAGACAAAGACCCAGGAGGCCGACCTGCCGTGAGGGAGTTGCCCGTGTGAGTCCAGGCCGGGGCTCTCTGGCCCCTGGAACCTCGGACTTCAGACGCCGGCCTGGGCTCCCACAGCGTCTGGTTTTCTCCATCAAAACTGCGCCTGGAGGGGTGAGGTGACCAGATGCAGGGGGTGGGGCAGGCGACAAGGCGCCTGGCTAAACCCAGGTTGGGAGGGGCCTCTGCACAGCAAAGCCAGGGCTTCAGGACCCTTTGCTGGGACAGGTCCGGGAACCATCTGTGATCAGAGGGGCCCGTTGGGGAGTCGGGGGCCGAGGCCAAAAGGACGCCCTGAATGCCACCTTTGTCCAGCAACACGGTCTCATTAGTTCCATCTTCTGAGCTGTCACACCGGCACCTTCCGCCTTTCCCAGCGCCTCATTAGCCCCGAACAAAACCCACTGGTGGTGGGCTCAGCGGAGGCAGGGAGGCCACGGCCAGCTCTGCTCCACTCACTCAAGAGAGGGAGGAGGAGGCCTTGAGGCAGGGTCACGCTCGGTGACAAGGGGCTGCCTGTAGGCTTGTGCTTGAAGGATGAGAACTGCATCCTCCATCAGGGACCAGACCCAGCCTGGTCTGAACCCAGCAGGCAGCAGGCAGAAGTGCTGTGCTGATTGGCCGTGGACGCTGGCTTAAGTCACTGACAGTGGAAATCAGCGCAGCCCTGGAGCATAGCTGAGCACAGCTGCGGAAGAGCAGGGAAGCTCCAGGCTGCACCTTGGAGAAGGCCAGCAGCTTTCTCCCTCCAGATCCTGGGCCTGGCCACCCTGTCGCTGGCCAAAGGGGAGCAGCGCTCTCTAGGGCCCATGGTCAGAGTCCCCAGGCATGGCCAGCTCTAGGGGAAAATGGAAGATGGGAGGTCTCAGAGGCCACTGAGCCCCCTGAGGGAGCTCCAGGCTTGTTGAACTTCTGCTGGGATTCGGAGGCAGCCAGATACAGCCCTGAGTGAAGCCCCCCTTGCCTCCAGCACCCCAGGACTGTCTCCACCCAGCACAGCCCACAGCCCTGCAGAGGACCTAGCTCAATGGCCGCCTCTGGAGTGGGCTGAATGGTGACCCCTCAAGATGCCCACACCATAACCCTGGAACGTGTCAATGTGGCTTATTTGGAAATAGGGTTTTTGCAGAGGTCATTATGTTAAGGATTTTTTTTTTTTTTTTTGAGATGGAGTTTCACTCTTGTTGCCCAGGCTAGAGTACAGTGGCGCGATCTCAGCTCACTGCAACCTCTGCCTCCCGGGTTCAAGCGATTCTCCTGCCTCAGCCTCCCAAGTAGCTGGGACTACAGGCACATGCCACCACACCTGGCTAATTTTTGTATTTTTAGTAGAGATAGGGCTTCGCCATGTTGGCCAGGCTGGTCTCATACTCCTGACCTCAGGTGATCCGTCTGCCTCAGCCTCCCAAAGTGCTGGGATTACAGGCAGGAGCCACCATGCCAGCCTGTTAAGGATCTTGGGATGAGGGTGCCCTAGATCCAATGACAAGTCTTATGTGAGACTAAGAGGCAGGAATGGGGATAGTGTGGCCACAAGCCAAGGAGCCCCAGGCACCTCCAGAAGCCAGAAGAGGCAGGCAGCCCCTCCGCAGGACCCTGTGACCCCCAGACAGACGGTCACTCCTCAGGACCCTGTGACCCCCAGACAGACGGTCCCTCCTCAGGACCCTGTGTCCCCCAGACAGACGGTCCCTCCTCAGGACCCTGTGACCGCCAGACAGACGGTCCCTCCTCAGGACCCTGTGACCCCCAGACAGACGGTCACTCCTCAGGACCCTGTGACCCCCAGACAGATGGTCCCTCCTCAGGACCCTGTGACCCCCAGACAGACGGTCACTCCTCAGGACCCTGTGACCCCCAGACAGACGGTCACTCCTCAGGACCCTATGGCCCCCAGCTTCTGGGGCCCAGGGGGAGCAGGGCCTTGCTTGGGGGTTCACATCCTGCACAGAGGGGATGCAACCGGCTGCCTAGGGAGACAGGGTCAGGACCCAGAGCTGAGTGTAGGCTGGGGAGCACCCAGGAGTACAGGGGGCTCTGGCCCACCCAGCTCAACTCTTCCCCTCTCCTCAGGGGGCAAGGACCCTCCACAAAGATGAGGCGAGGTGTTGACACAGTATTGGGGGCACATATCTTAATGGATAGGGATCCCAGGTAAGTTCCTAGAATAGGGAATTTTTTATCTACAAGCAAATCTTAACCCCTGGGCGTTTCAGCAAAGGCCCTGCCTGAGCCCCTCTCCTCATCCACATGCCCTCCTGGGTGTGGGGGACCTGTCGTTGGCGGTGCTCAGGGGATTCCGGTGTACATGCCTGGGGAGGCCCCAGGTCCCGAAAGCCAGGGCCACACTGCCTGGGGATCTTGTGGCCGCTGTGGACTCAGGGCCCATGTGTGCAGGGAGGGGGCACTCTCCCCACGTGCTCCATCGCCAGGGCTGATCCCTCAGCCCGAGACCCTGCTTGGTGAGGGGGGGCCCAGCTCAGTACTCCCGCCCCTGTGTCTGTCTGACCCTCTGTCTGTCCTGAGAGTCTCTGCACATCTGGTCTGGTTTGACTTTAACCTGAATGCCCAGCCACCCTGCTGTGTCCACAGCCCTTTCCAGAAGGACCCGCTCTCTCGGCACCCAGCCCGGAGCACCTCCTCGCTGCCTGGTCCCCGCCTTGTGACAGGACGAGTGTTCACCACCCCTCCCCCAGCTGCAGGACAGACGTTAGACGCAGTGGCTTGGGGGTTCTGGTGGATGAAACCTCACGTTTCCTCCAAGAGCTGCCTATTTATTGTGCAGGCCCCATCCATGGCAAAACATCCTCCAGTCCTCTGGCCACTCCCTCCTTACAAATGACCTTGAGGAGAAATCTGCAAGGTCACGGCCTCCTGGCTCCACCATCAGAGACCCTGCCTGGGCTGGACCTGTGGTGGGGTCAGAGGATTCTTCTACTGAAACTCGAAGAAAGCCAAGGCCCGGTGTGGCCGCCAGATGGCCACCCCCTCCCCACTCCCTCTGGAAGATGCTGTCAGCTCTTCCATCTCTCTGAGACTGTCTGACAGGCGTTCAGTGAAATACAGGTGCCTCCCATGGGCACAGCTCACGCTGTCCTCTCCCCTGCAGGAATGACCACATCCACTCCAGAGGCCCTGATGACCTGTGCGCTGTCACCCAGCCACAGCACAGGCCAGACTGCAGTGCCACGTCCCCTGCGCAATGTCTGTTTCTTTCTGCAGCAAGTGTAGCCCCAACATCCTCATGGCTTAAATGTAGAGCCAGTGCCTCACTGTGGCCCAGCGGTCCCTGTGCCCAGCAGGGAAAACCTTCCAGGGTGCACGAAGCCCATAACAGGAGCTGTGTGGCCTCAACTCCCCTCAAGACCTAGAGCTTGGCCCTCCCGAAGGTGGCTACCTGGACCCAGTGGAGCCTGTGCAGCCAGTGTCCAGGCTATGACGGCACCTTCGGGACTTTGGGGCTGCACAGTCAGGTTTCTCCTGAGTCCTTGAGCTAAAAATATCCCTGCTGAAATTTATAACAAAATCCAACTGTGCTCTGCACATTTTCTAGAAGCCCTCCCCGCCAATACACAGCTCTGCAAGGCAAAACCGCTGCTCCAGCATCTCTCCCAGTGACGCTGGGGCACAAAGTCACTCGGTGTCCTACAACCCGGCCAGTGCTCATGCACCCCTCACGTTGCTCCAGGTGCCATCAACGAACGAGGCTGTCCCCAGCCTCCTGAACTAGCCTCCAAGGGGCTGGAGGCCTGCACAGGCCGTGGATGGTGGCAGACAATGGCGGCCCAGCACAGCTCCCCGCAGGGAGAGAGGACCTCAGGTCTTGGCTTGGCCACCAGTCTGCCCGCTGCCTGGGCTTTTCCCTCAGTTCCGTGTGTTTGTCTCCAGGCTGAGCTAATGGTCCCCAGTCCCATCCTCCGTTTGTTAAGGACTTGGGCCATCCAGAAATGATGGATTCTAAGTCCAACAATACAGTTATACTCTGGCTAGTGGGATGAAAGTAAAAGTGGTCTAGGCCTCACTAGTAATGTCCTAACAGGGAGAAGGAGGTATATACCTCCTTTTCATTTACCTCTCTACGGTTGGCTGGAAGACAGGCATGATGGCTGGCACATGGGCAGCCATCCTAGACTAGGAGTTAGCAACCACATATTGAGGACGACTGCATAGCAGGATAAGAGGGTGGAGCCCCTGATCCCAGCCCTGGTGTGTTGACATTTGCAGGAGGAAATGGACATTCTATCTTCTTAAGCCCCTTTCTTTTTCTTGTCTTTCCTGTGACCCTTTCCTAGGCCTTGTACAGTGTGGACTAGAATGATGACAGTGGGCACCCTGCCTTGCTCCTGATCTTAAGGGGAATGCTTCTAATAGGGAAAAGAGTCCCTATTTAACAAATGGTGCTGGGAGAACTGGCTAGCCATATGCAGAAAATTGAAACTGGATCCTTTCCTTACACCATATACAAAAATTAACTTGAGATGGATTAAAGACTTACATGTAAAACCCAAAACTATAAAAACCCTAGATGAAAATCTAGGCAATGCCATTCAGGACATAGGCACAGGCAAAGATTTCATGATGAAAATGCCAAAAGCAATGGCAACAAAAGAAAAAAATTGACAAATGGGATCTAACTAAAGAGCTTCTGCACAACAAAAGAAACTATCATCAGAGTGAAAAGACAACTTACAGAAGGGGAGAAAATTTTTGCAATCTATCCATCTGACAAATGTCTAATATCCAGAGTCTAAAAGGAACTTATACAAATTTATGAGAAAAAACCAAACAATCCCATTAAAAAGTGGGCAAAGGACATGAAGAGATGCTTCTCAAAAGAAGACACACTTGCAGGGCCAACAAACACACACAAAGAAAGCTCAACATCACTGATCATTAGAGAAATCAAAACCACAAGGAGATACCATCTCACACCAGTCAGAATGGCTATTACTAAAAAGTCAAAAAATAACAGATGCTGATGAGGTTGTGGAGAAATAGGAACGCTTTTACACTGTTGGTGGGGTGTAAATTAGTTCAACCATTGTGGAAGACAGTGTGGCGATTCCTTGAAGACCTAGAGGCAGAAGCACCAATTGACCCAGCACTATTCACAATAGCAAAGACATGGAATCAACTTGAATGCTCATCCATGATAGACTGGATAAGGAAAATGTCATCCATATACACCATGGAATACTATGCAGCCATAAAAAGGAAAGAGATCGTGTCCTTTGCAGGCACATGGATGGAGCTGGAAGCCATTATCCTCAGCAAGCTAATGCAGGAACAGAAAACCAAACACCACATGTTCTCATTTATATGTGGGAGCTGAATGATGAGAACACATGGACACATCGGAGGAACAACACACATGGGGTCCTGTTGGTGGCAGGATGAGGGGAGAGAGAGCATCAGGAAGAATAGCTAACACATGCTGGGCTTAATACCTAGGTGATGGATTGATAGGTGCAGTAAGCCACCATGGCACACATTTGCCTATGTAACAAACCTGTACATCCTGCACATGTACCCAGAACTTAAAATAAAAGTTGAAGAAAAAAAAAAAGTAATCAAATGAGAATTAAAAAGGGGGAATGCTTCCAAGACTTCACCACTAAGATATGACGTATGATACAGATTTTATTTTTTTATTTATTTATTTGTTGAGACAGAGTCTTGCTCTGCTGCCCAGGCTGGAGTGCGGTGGTACAATCTCGGCTCACTACAACCTCTGCCTCCCAGGTTCAAGCAATTCTCCTGCCGCAGCCTCCCAAGTAGCTAGGACTACAGGTGTGCGCCACCACGCCTGGCTAATTTTTTTGTATTTTTAATAGAGACGGGGTTTCTGCATGTTGGCCAGGCTGGTCTCAAACTCCCGACCTCAGGTGATCTGCTCGCCTCGGCCTGCCAAAGTGTGGGGATTACAGGCATGAGCCACTGCACACAGCTGTCTGTTTTATACTGTATAGTCATCTCACCTTCTCTTTTCCTTTTTTCTCTCCTTTCTTGCTTTCTTTGAATAAATCACACTTCCCTCATTCCTTCCCCTGAATGAGTGTGAAAGTTATGTGTCCTGCCCTTCCTGTCTTCTTGGTCATTTCACTGCCTACTGACCCTTCCAGTCTAAAGTCAGCCTCCCCTGCTCCATGCACTCTTGTGTGTTGTATTTTGTTTTATCTGTATTGTCTTAGCCCCATTAGACAGTCCATGTGTTGTTTCATATTGTCTGCTTTATAGGGTTTAGCTGTACATATTTGCCACTTTCTTTTCTATGAACCATGTGCTCTTCACATTGTCCATGTTTTTGTTTCTCTGTGTTGGATTACAGATTATTTCTTCAGATTAATCTTTCATTTCACTAGCTTGTTCTTTAACTATATCTAACAGCAGTTAAATCTATCCATTGAGGGTTTTTTAAAGTGTTACTATTACTGAATTTTTTTTCAATTTCGTCTATTTTTAATCCACTTAGTTTTCATTTCTTTTATTTTTTATGTATGTATTTTGAGACAGGTTCTCACTCTGTCACCTGGGCTGGAGTGCATTGGTGTCATCTCAGCTCACTGCCGCCTCAACCTCCCGGGCTCAAGCAATCCTCCCACCTCAGCCTCCTGAGTAGCTGGGACTACAGGTGTGCACCACGGTGCCAGCTAATGTTTGTATCTTTGTAGAGATGGGGTTTCGCCATGTTGGCCAGGCTGGTCTTGAACTCCTGGCCGCAAGCAATTCTCCTACCTCAGTCTCCCAAAGTGCTGGGATTATAGTCGTGAGCCATTGTGCCTGACCTATTTAGTTTTCATTTCTAGAAATTCTATTTGGCCTTTTTCAATTTGGCTTTATCATCTTTTTATATCACATGCTCTATATTCATTATTTTAAATCCCTTTTTTACTTACTTAAGCACATCTGAGTTATATCCTCTGCCCTGGAAATCCCACAGCTGCAGGATCTGTGAGCCACACTCTGCTGCCTGTGTGCTTCCAGCTCTCCACGTGCCTTGAATCCTGGTGTGCTTTGTGAGTTTCCGCGATGGGTCCACATGTGTGCGCCAATGCCTTGAGGTGTGGGTTGACCTGGTTTCTCCCACGGAGAACTTGTGTTTGCTGCGATCCTGACCAGTCTCAAACCAACTCACATTAAATCCTGGGCTTTGGACCCCCAGGTTGTGTGACTTTTGGGGGCTGACCTCATGAGTGCCAGCTTGTGGTCACAAATCTTTAGGGAGAGGGTTTCTCCTCCACTCAGTGCCCAAATCAGGGATAGTGCCCAGGGGCGGGGGCCAGAGAATGCTGTTCTAGCCCAGCCTCTTGTGGTTCTTTATGTGGGCAGGGTCTCCCTCCAGACTGCCCTTCTTCAGTCCGCCCTGAGCTGTGCCGTCTTCCACCCGGGCCTCCAGGCCAAGCTCAAGTTCACATTTGTAATCCAGTAAATGCCCTCGCAGGCCCAGCCAGCCCAGAGCTCTCCTCAGCCCTCCAGGTTCCCGCCCACGCGCCAGCTGCAGCTTCTGAGTTCATTTCTCACCTGCCAGCTCACTCGTGTGTCTGAGAAAACACTGTGTGTGTTTTGTGTTTCACTCAGCACTTTCTGCTTCCAGTGGGAGTGATGGGAAGGGAACCAAGTTCCCTGATCTGCCAGAAATAGAAGTCCTCTGTGTGTGTGTGTAAGACCCCTGGTGCTGGGAGGGCTCCCCACCGGGACCTGGGGTGTGGTAGGTGGAGGCGGGAAAAGGCCTCTGTCCCCTTACACATGGCCTTCTGCCCCCTTACATGGGGTGCGGGGGCTCTGGTGAAATCAACGATGCCCCATCCCGAGGCCCCGGGAGAAACGCTCTGCACGATGGCTACATGACAAAAACGAAAAAGCGTCTTGTCACAGGGTGGGTGCACAGTGTGAGGCCAGCTTTGCTTTATAAATGTACGAACTACAACTGTCTCTTAGTGAGTGCTGTGCTGGCCCTTCTATCATTGTCCCCACCTCACAGCATTTGGGTGGCCTGGCCCCAGGGCTCTGACAGGCTCCACCGGTCGCTGCAAGGATCCCACTGGACAGGATGGACACTTGCCTGGCCTTGGCCTCTCTGTTCCCGCGGCAACCCAGTGCTGAAGAATGACGACCTTGTGTCATCGGCCAAGACAACTAGACCAAAGGGCAGGCCACGTGCACCCTGCTGGGGCCATGGTTCTCTGAGCGGGGACTGGAGTGAGCAGGGGTCTCTTGCACACCTGTCCTGCTCATGGGTTAGTGATCCTGGTAGGGCCGCCCTACCTGAGAGATCGGAAAAGCACAGTCTTAACGTGCAGTCAGATGATCAGCACAGCAGGACATGCAATGATAAAAATAAAATTATTTCTGCACACTCAGCGCTTACTGTTTATGGAGAGCTTTTGCCATAGTAGCATCCTTATCGCCCGTCACCGTTCTGTGGAGAGGATTCTCGTCCTGCTCACTTTACAGGCTCCCTGCCAGCCTCACTTGTGGTCCCGCCAGCCCCAGGGCTGTGGCCCCTCCGCCAGGTGATCCTAGTGGAGAGAGGACCTCTGGCCTCTTATTTACCCTGAAGTCCCAGGGAGGAGAATCAGACCCAAGAGGGCAGCATGTCCGGGCTGTCCTGGGCCTAGCTGGCCACGTGTCCGTCCAGCCCACGTTCTCAGTGCCCTGTGTGTCAGAGATCACTGGACCTCAGCTGGTGCAGGGGGTTGGCTGTGGCTTTGTGTTTTTCGGCCACCTTCCTGCTACTCCCAGGGGAGTGTGGCCAGGATCACGGGGGACTGGGAGATTCCTGGGCTGGCTGGCCGGTCTGGGGAGGGGCTGTGAGGCACAGGGACACGGGTTCCCACTGGCACTGGCCTCCCGATGTTCCCTCGGCCTGGCCCTCTTCCCCCGTTGCTGATAGATCCATCCCTGGCCCTGGCCCTTGCCCAGCATTGAGTTATCTTACACACACCTGAGTCTCTTTGCACGATTATCCAATTAGTTCCTTGGGGTAAATCATCACAGTGAAATTGCTGAGATGCAGAAACGCATGTTTCTGATGACCTCAGTTCATATTGCCCAAAAGACTTCCCGAAGGGTCGTGGGAGGGTCAGGCTCGGACAGGCCTGTGCTGCTGGCCTCGCCACACCTGGCTTTCTTACCACACCACTGAAGGTCGTCAGTCTGGAGGGTGAAATACGATCTCCCCTTAGAATTTGTCTCTCTTAGATTCCTAAACATTTTTCATGTCGTTGTTGGCTATTTGTGTTTCTCTTTTTGTGGACGTTTTGCCCATCTCGGTTTGGTTTCTTCAGAACTAGATCTCAAGTCCAGGATTTGAGTGTAAGTCATCTATCTGGGAGGTGGTCCCAGGACCCACCGGAAAGAGAAGGCAGGCAGTGGCTGGGATCTCACTGGGCATAGACCATGTGCCTTCTGGTCACTGCTCCCCAGTGACTGCCCACAGCTCAGGTCAGGCTCTGTGGAGGCTGCTGGAGGGGTGGGGGTGGGGACATAATTCTGCATGAATCGCATGGACTTCAGGCCAGGACTTGCATGAAGTGGGCTTGGCAGTGTGCAGCATCCCTGGGCTTGTCCTGGCTGCTAAGGAGCAGCAGTGATCAGATGGCCCCCATGACAACTGACCCTGAGTGTGCACGGGCCGGAGCAGACGCCTCCACTGGGGAGCAGGGCACAGGCCTGTTCCTAGTGTTCAGGTGGCACCCATGGGTCTGCAGAGACAGTGGCTGTGGCACAGGCACAGGTGGAACTGATTGACCTCAGTTTTCCCAGTGTGGGGAACCCGTGTTGCCAGGCAGGTGGCTGCACTGCTCACTTTTGGGGGAAAACAGTTCTACTTTCCTGTCTTCCAGCCCAAGAGTGGGCCACGTGGCTCCCTTTGTCCCGATGGGACCACACACTCTCACTCACACAGGTCACCGCTGAGTCCTTGTGGAGCTCATGAGGGCGGAGGGCCAGGCCCCGTGGGTTCTCTGCGTTTCTCCAGAGTCCAGGTCCCGTAACTGTGGTTTGTGTCATGCGACTGCGGCAGCAGAGGCAGCAGCATTCTGTGTGTTGATGGGAGAACTTAAACATGCTTCCATAGACACGGGTGCCAGGCCCTTCTCGGAGCGCCATGCAGACACCTCTGGAGAAGGTGCTACCATGCGGTCTCCCAGGTGAGGAAACTGAGTCTGGACTCCGACCTCTAGTGTGGCTGGAAATAGCGCCCGCCAGGTTAGCTCTCACATGGTGAGTCCTGACACCGGGGTGTGTGCCCAGGGGATGCATAGTGCTGGTCTTGGCTGGGCTGTGGCTGTGAATGGGAGGGTCATCAGGTCTCTAACCAGAGAAACCCTTGGCCCAACACTCTAATCATAAAGTCGGCGTGGGTCCCTTGGCCTGTCCACCCCCTGCAGCCGGCACATGACAGCTGACACAGGCCACGGACCACTGTCACCACCTCAGGACCCAGCAGCCAGCAGTGACGTGGCAGGAACAGTGGCATCTTTCCCAGATCCACCTGCCCAGGTACCGGGGCCCCTCCGAGCCGCTCCCTCCAGGGCCCCCCAGGTCGGCGGGTGCAGCCCACGCTCAGGCCCCAGGCCTCAGGCGCAGTGTGGGAACCGAGCCCCGGGGTGCGCTGCCTACAATAATAGAGCGTGACGAATGGTATCGCCCGCGCCCAGCGGGACAGGGCCCGGCTGTGGGAGCCGGCGCCCGGCCTCTTCCCAGCGCCGCCGCCAGAACGCCCGGAGCCTTGGGCCCAAAGAATGTCTGGGAACGCGCGACAGCGGCCGGGGGCGGCGGGCGCGGGGCAGCCGCGCAGACAACCAGTGGGCGGGGGTCCTGCCTGGGCCTGGGACAGACGGGCCCCGGGGTCGCCTGCAGGGAGCGCGTGCCGCGACCTCCAGGACCCAGCTCGGGAGGACCCGGCCCCTCCCCGCCCCCTCCCCGCCCCCTCCCCGCCCCCTCCCTTCACGGTCCAGGCTCGCTCGCCCACGGGGCGGGGGGGGGGGTGGGGGGGGCAGAGCCCAAGGGCGGGGCCGGGGCCGGGGCCCTGCGGGTGGGGCTGGTCCGGCTTGGCTTTTCCTTTCGTTGTTGTTATTTTTACCAAAGCAACATTTGCACCCAGCGTGAGCATCACAGAGCGCCAAGGCCAACCCAGGGCTTCCCGCGCAGCCCCGGACGGGCCCTCTCTCAACCCGGCCCCGAGCCCCCTGCCCCCGCCCCCACCCCGCCCGCTACCTGTCCCCGTCCCGCCCCCCCACCCCACCCCACCCCACCCCGTCCCCACCCCGCCCCGCTACCTGTCCCCGTCCCGCCCCCCCACTCCGCCCCGCTACCTGTCCCCGTCCCGCCCCCCACCCCGCCCCGCTACCTGTCCCCGTCCCGTCCCCTCCACCCCGCCCCGCTACCTGTCCCCGTCCCGCCCCCCCACCCCACCCCGTCCCCGCCCCCACCCCGCCCCGCTACCTGTCCCCGTCCCGCCCCCCACCCCACCCCGTCCCCGCCCCCACCCCGTCCCGCTACCTGTCCCCGTCCCCGCCCCCACCCCGCCCCGTCCCCGCCCCCACCCCGCCCCGCCCCCCACCCCGCCCCGCTACCTGTCCCCGTCCCGTCCCCCCCCCACCCCGCCCCACCCGGTCCCTGTCCCAGGGCCCCGCCCCGCCTCCGTCCTTCACAGCGACGCTGCGTGCGGCGACATCGCGGGTTCTCCGGGTCTGCGCGTGGATCGTGGGCCTCTGCCCCCGTGGGCGCCGCCTCTCAAGGGCGCGCTCGGGCTCAGGTGCGGCCGCCACGCGAAGCCCCTCGCAGCGGGCTCGGCGGCCCGGCTGGTCTTACTTCCCAGCCATCCCCCCAGTAGGAAGAAGCGCGTGTCTTCGTTTCCCGCTGCCGCTCCTGCTCCAGGGCACCCACCCCCGCCGCCACCGCCTCTGGCCTCGGCCCCCTGGCGTCGCCCGGCCCAGCGCGGTCGCCCTCGGGGGGCTTCCTTCGCGGCGCCCTGGGGCCCCCGTGCCGTCGTCCGGGCGCTTCCCGGGGCTGCTGGGGGCCCTGCCGGGTCCCGCCTGGACCAAGTGCACCAACGGCTGAGGGCGGGGGTGGCCTCTTCGCTGTTCCTCCCAATGAAGGCCCCACGCGAGACCCAGGCCCGTGGCCTTCGTGGCCCGACGCCTACCCCTGGCAGCTGCGTCCCAATTCCCTTCCTTCAAAGGCTGAATCGGTCCTGCTGTCGTGGGGACCACATCGTGTTCACCCATTCACCCTCCCTGGAGGCGCCGCTGCTCCGGCGTTTAGCCAACGTGAACAACGCGGCTGTGAACATGGGCTGCAAAGGTCTTTTCCAGACCCGCGATTCTTCTGGGTATGGACCCACAAGGGGGTTGCTGGCTCCTATGGTAATTCTATTTTTAATTTTCTGAGGAACCGCCATACTGGTTTCCATAGCGGCTGCGCCATTTTACACTCCGGCAGCAGAGCGCAAGGGTTTCAGTCTCTCCACATCCTCACACTTATCATTTTCTGTTTTTTTTTTTTTAATAGTAGCCATCCTAATGGGTGTAACTCTTCCCTGCACTCCCCTGGTGATTACAGGTGCTGAGCATCTTTACATGTGCCAACTGGCCATCTCCACGTCTCCCCTGGAGAGCTGCCCACTCAAGTCCTGTCCACTCAGGTCCTGTCCACTCAAGTCCTATCCACTCAAGTCTCTTATAGCCCTGATACTTTCCAGCTTGGCTCTCCCCCATGGTGGGCCAGAGGTCCCCTCGGGGGCCAGCAAGCTCCAGTAACAGAGGGTGTCTCCTTCCCTGCATTTCGGCAGAAGCCCTGGGAGGGCTCTGATGGGCTTGGCTCAGGCCACACAACCATCCCCAACCCCATTTCTGTGACTAGGAGGGTGAGAGGCTCTGACTAGCCCAGCCTGACTCACCCACACCTGGAGCTGGGAGTGGGACCAGCCCCAACCAAGCCAAGAGTTGGGGGAGGGTCCCCAAATAGACATTAGGCAGATGAACGACGTAAGGTCACCACAGTATTCATTGAATAGTGAGACTCTGGAAATAACCAAATGTCTACAAAGCGGGCTGGGCCTTGTAGTGTGTGCACGCAGGGAACATGGAGCATCCGGTCACAAGGATGGCACACAGTGACGGACACCAACAGTGGGGCCCCATGTCCGGATGAAATGTCACACAGTGGAATAAACACCAACAGTTATTGTATCTGAGTGGCTGGAATACGATCGATTTGCATTGTCCTCATTTTGCTAATCTGTATTTTCTCAAGTTCCCAAAAGGAAACACATTCCCTTTATAATAAAAAGGAAGTGACACTGTGGATAAACACATCGGAGGTATCCTCGTCAGCAGCCCCCACTGGCTGCGGTGGACGGTCTGGCACTGCTCCAGGCCTAACTGGACATCCTCCCAGCAGGGGACGAGGGCCAGGACCAGCAGACCACCCCTGGGTCATCCTGTCTCTGCTGTTGTCCAGCCCAGGGCCTCACACCTGGGCATGATTCCCCCAGATGTGGACCCTCCCTGGCTGAGGACTTCCATGGCTGGCCTCGGCTCCCTGACTCCCCGACAGGGCCCATCTGTTCCTTCTGAGCCTGAGGAAGCTTCCCTCTTACTGCCCTGACGTCTCAACAGGGCCTGGCATGTGCGATGGTGACAGCTCCCACAGTGAGAAGCATGCTTGTCCGTCACCAGAAGACACCCAGCCGCACAACTCAAGGGGTGCAGTAACCCCAAAACCTAGCTGGTGCAGATGCCTGCTCAACGCCCCCTCCAAGGTATTGGAGCTCCTGGCTGCTCCTGCCTGCTGGCGTTTAGTGATCCCTTCAGAAAAGCAGAGCTCAGAAGCCAAGTATTGATCTCACGGGATGCTTTGTTTCCTAATGAGCCATTCACTTTAAAGCAGGCTCACTGCTTACATTTAAATTTTGGATTCCTCTGGTCAAACATCCATCAAGTAAATGGATAGAATGTTTAATTTGATGGAGGCTGTGCTGGCATGAGCAGCCGGGCTGCCGCCGCCTTTCTCCTGGACCAAGGGGACGCTTGGGGGCAGAGGCTTTTCCACCAGGAGCCACCAAGGCCGGAGCTGGGTTGGGCTGGCTCTCAGAGGGGTGCAGCCACGTCTGCTGGGCAACTCCCCGAACATCTGGCCTCTTGGCATCATGGAGGGAAACGGATGGCTATTTGCTGACTTCTAGAAGACAGCTGAGTTTATGCAGACTACCAACAAAAAGGCAAAGAAAAAATGTGTTTTGCCTTACAGCTTTCAAACAAATGAGTTACCCATTGTGCTGTGGGACACAGCCCCCTAAAGTTGCACACTCCCTCATAGGGATGCTGTGTTCTGCTTCCAGCAGCTTCTACAAGGTGAGGTTCCCAGCCCAGTTTCACAAAGTGTAAGTGGACCCCCAGCAAGTGTTCACGAACCAAACACACGCTTTAAAGCGGCAGATCCAGAAACAGGTCCACACCACCCTGGCCCTGTGGCTGTGGCTCTAACCTCTGTCTCCACGGGTGTCTCTGCCTGTTTTGAGTCCCATATAGACGGTCACACTATGGGTGTGCTGCTTCATAAGAAACTTCTAGGCAATCACCACCGTGAGGGCCGCCTCACCCTGGCCTCATGGCTGCATTCACGCTGGACTGAATTCAGAATCCTTCCCCAGTGTCTAAATCGAGTTCAGAGTTACTTGGCAAGGGCAGGCTGGGCCATGGCCCCACAAACAGGACTCTGAGTCTGGAGGCCCCGTCAGGGGTCCTCAGGGCTCATTCAGTGAGTGTGAGGGGCTCCTCAAGCCTTGGGGATCTGCAGAGGTAGGGGCTGTGGGGGTGACAAGGTGTGGATTCTGCTCCTGATGCCCCCCGAGCACCTCCACGGCCCCCTTTCCCCTTCCCCTCCCCTCCCCTGCTTTTCCTTTCCTCCTGTCTTGTGGCCCCATCCCGGTTCTACAACCTTCCTGCTACCTTCAGGATGCTCCAGGTGCAAAGAACAGGAGCCTCTTCTCACACTGCCCACCCCCCAAAACCTTCACTGGCTCCCAGAACCTTCACTGCTCCCAGAGCTGGGCAGCTCAGGGCACCAGGGGCTTCAGGCATGGCCGATCCAAGGCTGTGGGATGGTTGAGATGGGGGGCCATTGCCACCCTCTGCCCACGCTGCCCCTCCCATCTTGGGGTGGCTGTGGCCGCAACAGGGCTTTGTGCTGATTGGACCACCGTGAGCCAATCCCCAAAGCCAGGGGTTCTCCCACTGTGACCAGCTCAGACCAACCACTCACATTTGTGAGGGCTGTGGGAAGAATTGACAAAGATTGAGATGAGCAAAGATGCTGGGGCTCTCCATTCAGCACAGGAGGGGCTTCCAGAGCCCCATGGTGGCTGCCAGTGGGGAGTCCCAGCCTGGCGCAGCTGCCTGTGCGTCTGGCCTCAGCCTTTTCCGTACATTGAAATAAGAATAGTTAATAAATGCAAAGTCCTTATAATGCTACCTGGCGCACGGCACTATGGGAGCCTCGCTGTCACACTAGGTCCTGTCTGCCTCCATGCTGGAAACTTCCTGGGCCTCTTGTTGCACTCAGAGTTCAACCCTAACCCCTCTCAAGGCCCAGGGGCCTGGCACACTGTTTCCTGCCTCCCTGCCCCTCGCCGCACCTCTCTCGGCTCCCCTGGCCTGGGCTGAACCTGCCAGCTTCGCACCTGCTGCCCCTTCTGTCTCCGCCTAGGGCCCCGAGTGGCTCCTCCCCGAACCAGGCCCTGCTCGGCGGGGGCAGCCCCTCTTGTCTCTCTCCCCTCTGCCACTTGGTTTCTCTCTGCCCACAGTGTGTGTGTGTATTGGCTTCCTGCTGTCTTCCCCCTGGGAACAGGAGTTCAGATCCCCTGAGACAGGAATCATACAGGGTGATTGCAAGAGGATAGAAAATTTCAGGCAGCAGTTTTCCATGACCAGCAAAAGGGAACTGTTGAACTAGATTTCAGGCTGTAAAACCCTGAAAACCAGAGTTGGGGGCCCAGCTGGCTAAGACCAACTGGACCCACCCCGGTGCTGGATTTGACCCGGGTTTCACCTAGGACCTCATGATACGCTGATTAACATCCTAAATCCCAGGCCAGGCGTGGTGGCTCACGCCTGTCATCCCAGCACTTTGGGAGGCCGAGGCAGGCAGATCACCTGACGTCACGAGTTCAAGACCAGCCTGGCCAACGTGGTGAAACGCTGTCTCTACAAAAATACAAAAATTAGCTGGGCGTGGTGGCACATGCCTGTAATCCCAGCTACTCGGGAGGCTGAGGCCGGAGAATTGCTTGAACCCGTGAGACACAGGTTGCTGTGAGCTGAGATCGCACCACTGCATTCCAGCCTGGGTGACAGAGTGAGACTCTGTCTCAAAAAAAAAAAAAAAATCCTAAATCCCACACCCACAGGTGCCAGGACAGTTCTGGGAACACCCATGTTTGGAGTAAAAACCGGTGGGACCACAGTTCTGAGAAATCTCCACCTTTTTCCAGGAATCTTCCTGGACTCTGCTCCTTGGTTTAAAAAGAAACCCACAAAGGCAGCAGCCCCAAACCTCGCTGCGCGACTGTCTTGTGAGTCCACGCGAACTCCCCTCTTGAGTGTAGACTTTTTGCTTTGCAATGAATCTCTGTACTTTCACTATTTTCGGACTTGTCCTTGAATTCCTTCTCGCGGTGGTGTCAAGAGCCCTGACACTGGCTGGGGTCGAGGTCCCATCAGCATTTGGGGACCTTGCACAGCCCACCAGTATCACCCTCAGATGAGCCGAGGGCGTGCAGGTCCCAGGTCCGCTTGGTGCCAGTGGCATGAGTGGCCGGTCTGTGAAAGCCAGGGGACCCACAGCAGTGCCAGCCCCCAAGGTAGGGCCTGCTTGCCCACAGCTCCCCCAGGTGTGAGCCCGCCCTGTAGCAGCAGGCTGCCCCTGGTGGTACTGCAAGAGCCCAGGGTGAGTTCGGCTCTGTCCCCAGAGGGCCGGCGGGCCTTCTGCTGGCTGTTTGCACAGCTCGCTGGGTGCGGGGCAGCCTTGGCCTTTAGCAGGGGCCTCCCTCTCCCTGCAGGGGGGGTCCCCAGAGTCACCAGCCTGGCTGCTGTTTCTGCAACGTCCCCCCCACGCCCCGCCACCATCAAGGCCCCTCTGCCACTGCCTTCACCTCCCCAGGACTGGGGCCTCCATCTGCTTTCACCTCCCTGGGCTCCCAGGTTCAGCCCTCCAAGAGTTGCTGCAGCTTTTCTCTTTCTCTTCCTTTCACTACAGATGCGTTCCCCCCTCAGTTCCAGGTGTGCGTTGGGGACAGAGACAAGGGCATTGCCCAGGCTGCCATCCTTAAGAAGTCTACGTGGGAAATGGGTAACCCACAGGAACAGACTTGGGTCAGCGGCAGGCATGTCCCATGCAGACACCTCTTCCCCAGCTGCTCCCTTCGGGCTCAGGTGCCGCCTCCTCTCTGCAGCCTCCTGCCAGGACCTGTCTGCCGGAGCTTCCTTCGCTCAGCCCTGAACCCCACCCACCACTCCCCGCAGGCACAAATCCCTGATTTCTGTCCATCTGTTCCTTGCCTCTGAAATGTCACCATTGGGTGTTAAACGGTCTGGAGGTGACCTGAGGCAGGTGAGATAGGGGGACCATGAGGGGGCCACTCCTCAGCCCTGTGCTCTCTATTCTGCCCCTAAGAGGAGCTAAGGAACAGTTCTTTGGTCTGATTGTGACACTGCGTCCTGTGCTTTCACTGTGTGGTGGGCTGAGTAATGGCCCCGGAATGTCCGGGCCCCAATCCCTGGAAAGTGACCTCACCTGGCAGGAATGTTTGCAGGGGGGACTCAGTGAGAGGCCCTGAGACGGGGGATTATCTCGGATCATCCGGGTGGGACTGAGGCGCCTCCGGTGTTCTTAGCAGGGGAGGTCCGCCCCAGAAGACCACGTGTCACCAGCCCTGTGCTGCTCTGCTGGCCAAGAGAGGGAGGCCAAGGGGGCAGCGCGGGGGCTGAGGCGGCAGGAGCCTCGAGGAGCAGTCCTGCAGACCCCTTTATTGTGCCCGGTGAAACCATTTTGGACCTGGAGCTGTGAGAGCGTCCATTTCTGATGTTGCAGCTGCCTGCTCCATGGCGATTTGTTGCAGCTGAAGCTCGTGCAGCTCGGCAGTGGCGTGATCTGTGTTTCTCGGGTTGTGTGGCCCCCATTCCTGCTGGAACCGGGGCACTAAGTGGAGGTGCTGGAGGCCCTGGGCGGGGCGGTGTGTGGTCCCCTCAAGGCTGCTCGGCTGTGAGGACCAATGTCTGCACCACCTCTATCAGCTGGCCCTCCTGCAGCAGCTGGGGTCGGGCGGGGTGTGGGGGGCGTGAACACAATGGGCCAGAACCCAGGTGTGGGCTCGAAGCTTCTGTGGGGCTGCTCCATGCGGGTGCTGTTCCCAAATAATTATCTGGTCAAATGTGACACGGTCCTGCAGACTTGGCATACTGGGCAGAGCCTGACAGGCTCACACACTTTGAGCAGAAATCCCTTTTTCAGAAATTGCCTCTAAGGAAACGCCACGCGTGGGGATTCAGACGTACAATGAAAGGGGCTTGATGCGGCTGCTCCTCAAATTTTGGTGGATTTGGTGGGAGGCACCACCCAACCACACCTTCTGGTGTGTTCCCTGTAGGCCACTGTCCAGACAGACGACCTGGCCCCAGGGTTCCAGGCAGGGTCGGGGCTCACCGATTGTTGCTGGAGAGGTTGGAAGGAGGGGTGAGTGGGGCTGCCCCTCAGTGCCTTGGCCCTGCAGCTTGGGGTCACAGCCTGGCTTCGGCGTTGGCAGTGGGTCCCACACAGGCCTGTGCCGGCCTCGCCGTGCGGACAGCCCTCTGCTCGGGTGGGTCTCAGCAGAGATGGAGAATATTGTGCTGTTGAGAACACTAAACGTGTTAGCTGTCAGTGAGACTATAAGTGATTCCTACCATTTTCTCTTCATGTATCTTTGTATTTCTAGATTTCCTACAATAAACATGTATTAAATTACTATTCTAGTGAAAGAAATAAAAGAGAGTAGACTTCCACTTCTAGACAGGATGGAGTGACAGGGGCTGAATGTACTTATCTGCCCAAAACAACTAAATAAGAGACAAGACTATTGAAACCAGGGTCCTCAAGGCAATGGGCATCAGACAAAAAGGAGCTGTGACCCGAGAAATGGGACACAGACGCGATGAGCCCTCCGAGGGCCCGGCCGACCTCCCGGAGAGAGTTTCCAGGTCACAGTGCTGGGAGGTGACGCAGCTGGAGCCAGGGCATCTCCTGAGTTGAGGACGCTGAGAGTCGGGGAGACCAAGGCAGCCACAGTTTGCAGGGCAGAGGGTGAGAGAGGGGAGCTGCACCTAGCAAGAACCCTGGAAAGGCACAGAGGGCCCCTGAGAGGCAGCAGAAGGCTGAAGAGCAAATTGAATCTGTAGTTAAAAATCTTCCCCTCTCACATACAAAATAACCCCGGGCTTAGACGGCTTCACAGGGGAGCTCCAGCCAACATTTAAGAAAGAGCTAATAGCAATTCTACATAAGCTCTTCCAGAAAGTTGAAAAGCAGGGATTTTTCTCAAGTCCTTCCAGGAGGCCAGCATGATCTTGATATGAAAACCAAAGACATTACAGGAGAAGAATATAGGAACATATGTAAGAATATAGAAGTCCTAAACAAAAGCTTACTAAATTGAACCCAACAACGTATTAAAAAGATAATACATCATAACCAAGGAGAATTTTCCCCAATATATCAGGATTGTCCTAAGGATTGAACACATAAAAATCAATTTAAGTCACCATATTAACAAACTGAAAGAAGAACAATGTGATTGTCTCAATAGACACAGAAAAAGCATTTGACAAATTCCAACATGCATTCTCTCAACACTCTTGGCAAACAGGAGTAGAAGCAACTTCTTCAACCTGATAAAAGGCATCTCTGAACACCCCACAGCTGACATCACACCTCCTTGTGAAAGACTGAGTGCTTCCCCTGAGGCCGGGAACAAGTCAGGGACAGCACTCTCAATGGTCCCATTCAGCATTGCACAGGAGGTTCTAGTCAGGGCAATTAGGAAGGAAAAAAGAAAATGAAAGGCATCGTTATTGGAAAGAAAAGGATAATACTGTCTTTATTTGCAGAAGACAAGTTCATCTATGCAAAAAAATCTAATGGAATTCACGAAACAAAAAGCTGCTAGAGCTGAAGAGTGAGCATCACAAGGTTGCAAGGTCAAGATCAATGCCAAGAGTCACTGCATTTCCATACCCCAGCAACGGACAGCCAGAAATTAAAATGGAAAGAACAACACACTTGTCGTAACATCAAAATTATGAACTAGGGATAAATCTGATAGAAGGTGTGAAAGACTTGTACACATAAAATGAGAAAACATTGCTGAGTAAACGAAAGAGGACATAAGAAATGAAAACTTACACCATCTTCATGGGCTGAGACTCCATATGCGTAAGACAGAAGTTATCCCCAAATTGATCTACACATTCAGCAAAATCCCAACTGAAGTCTCAAAAGGCTTTTTTTTCCGAAGAGGATTTGACAAACTCATTCTAAAATTCATATAGAAAGGCAAAAGCCCTATAACAACCAGAACATCGTTGGAAGATAAGAGCAAAGTTGGAGGATTTACACTAGCTGATTTTTAGACTTTATAAAGCTGTAGTAACCAAGACAGTGTGTTTATAAAATGCTCAGAAATAGAGCCATGCACACATGGACAACTGGTTTTTGACAAAAGACTCTCAGTGAAGAAAAGAGAGTCTTTTCAACAAGCGGTGCTAAAACAACTGAATAGCCACATGGAAGAGGGAACATTGATCTAGACCCCAGGGCCATATAAAAAATGAACTCAAAATGGATTATAGATCTAAATGTAAAACCTAAAACTATAAAACTTCCAGAAGAAAACATATGAGAAAATCTTTGTAGGTCAGGCAGAAATTTCTTAAATTCAACACCAAAATAAATGAATAAACTAGAATTTATCAAAATGTAAAACTTCTGCTCTGCAAAAGACATGTTTAAGAGAATGAAGAGATTGGCAACAAAGTAGGAGAAAATATTTGCAAATGATGAATCTGATAAGACTCCAGCATGCCTTAAAGAACTCCCAAAATTCAATAATAAGAAAACTAATAACACCATTGAAAAATGGGCAAAAGTTTTGAACAGAAAATCCCTCAAAGAAGACGTAGAAATTCAGATCAAAACACAAAAAAAGACGGTCGACATCATTAGTTACCACGGAAATTAAAACCACCATAAAATGCCACTGTCCACGCATTAAAATGGCTAAAATGAAAAAGACTGACAGTATCAAGTGTTGATGAGGATGTGGAGTGTCATGGTTGAATGTCTGTGTCCCTCCAAAATTCGTATACTGAAGCCTTAGCCCCCAGTGGGGCTGTATTGGACATGGGCCTCTAAGGAAGCAATTAAGGTAAAATGAGGTCCTAGAGGTGGGGCCCTGATCCAATAGGATTAGTGTCCTTATGAGAAGAGACACCAGAGAGTTTGCTCTTTTTTCTCTGCATGTGTGCACTCGTGAAGGCCCTGTGAGGATACAGCAAGGAGGTGGCTGTCAACAAGCCAGGAGAGAGCCCTCACCGGGAATCAAATCTAGCAGCACTTTGGTCAGGGACTTCCAGCCTCTAGAACGGTGGGAAAATTAATTTTTGTGGTTTAACCCCCACCCCCTTTCTGTGGTATTTTGCTAGAGCAGCCTGAGCAGACCAAGATATCAAACAACTGAGGATGTGGAGAAACTGACACTGCTGGTGGGGGCAGAAAATGGAACAGCCGCTTTTAATAGCAGTTTGACAGTTTCTTAAAAAGTTAATGATATGTGGCCAGGTGCGGTGGCTCACTCCTGTAATCCCAGCACTTTGGGAGGCCGAGGCGGGCGGATCACAAGGTCAGGAGATCAAGACCATCCTGGCTAACATGGTGAAACCCCATCTCTACCAAAAATACAAAAAAATTAGCCGGGCATGGTAGCGGGTGCCTGTAGTCCCAGCTACTCGGGAGGCTGAGGCAGGAGAATGGCATGAACCTGGGAGGCAGAGCTTGCAGTGAGCCAAGATCGCGCCACTGCACTCCAGCCTGGACGAGAGCGAGACTCCGTCTCAAAAAAAAAAAAAAAAAAAAAAAGCTAATGATATGCCTCCCACAGGATCCAGACCTTTGACCCTAAGTTTTTCGTCAAGGGAAATGAAAGCATATGCGTCCATACAAAGACTTGTCTACAAATATTCACAAATGTTCACAGCAGCTTTGTTTGCAGTGGCCACGGACTAGAAACAGCCCAAATATCCAGCAACAGGGGAACCGGTAAACAAACTGCAGTCTCTCCTTACAATGGAATCCTAACAGGAATATGCCACATTGATCCACACAGCAGCACAGACGGATCTCAGAATAATCATTGCAGTCTCTCCACACAATGGAATCCTAATAGGAATATGCCACATTGATCCACACAGCAGCACAGACGGATCTCAGAATAATCATGCTGAGTGACAAGAGCCAGACCAAAAACAAACAAACCAAAACAACAACAACAACAGCAACAAAAAACCATACTGGATGATTCCACTGATATAAGTTTCTAGAAAATGCAAACTAATCTATAGTGACAGAAACAGATCAGTGGTTGCCTGGGGATGGGGTTACTCGGAGAGCAGAAGGGGGATGGGGTTGCACAGAGGGACAAGAGGGAATGTTGGGGGTGCTGCATAGGTTCGTTATCTTGATTGTGATGTTTTCGTAAGTGTACACGTGTCAAAACTTGCCAAATTGCATGTTTAGAAGTGTGTTTGTTTCACGTCAGTATTACCTCTGTTTTTAAAATTCTAGATAATGACAACTGCAAAATGGCAGGATAAGCACGTCCAAAAAGCCTCATCGATGAAAGCAGTGAGGACGCCGGCAAAAATGATCAGAATCAGCTTTTTCAGACCTCTGGAAATTAACCAAAGATGTGCAGTGAGGAATGAAATTTCAGTGAAAAGCAATATCCTAGCAGCCACTGGGGCGGAGAACTGAAGCCGAGCTCCCCCAAAGCCTCTTCCCAGAGAACTGTCATTATCTGAGCTGCCTCTCTGTTCCGTGGAAGACTCTACTTGCAAGACTATCTTTGCCTGATTGACTCCGAGCTTAACCAGTAGGAACAGCCCAGGGGCATTTGTTAAAAAGAAGAAGAAGAAGAAAAAAACCAGGCAATTATTTAACATTGCAGGTGCCTGAGGCAGTGGATAACAGGTTGGGGGTGGGGGGGAAATAGGCTAACAAAAATGTTTAACAGGAAAATCTGGGGGAATGAGACATCCATAGGGAGATCTGAAAAGCTCCTGCATACTCCTGGGAACCTCAAAGGCCATGCTCATGCCCAGGGCTGTACACGTGCTCAGTAAAGGCTTGAGAAGACCATGTGCTCATCTCCCACTAATCGTCAGGCAGGCAGCAAAGGCTGAGGCAGAGTTGACAGCTGCCTGGCTGAGTGTTGACAGCGTGCCCCGTGACTGCACGGAGCTCCTCAGCATAGACGGAGAGACTCTTCAGTTCCAGATGCTTAAGGAAATCTCTTCCCAATTATTCGATGGCCACTAAGCTAAGCGAGCAGAGACTTCAGTGGGCACACATGATAAAGAATATAGATTCGACAGAATTTGTCCAGAAATCACTAAACAAATAACAACAATAACAAGTAGAAACAACAAACTTGGGGAAGGGAAGAGAATTTGATTTCTAGAATTACAACATTCTATATTAAATGTCCAGTTTTCAAAAAAGAGTTTTAGAGATATACAAAGAAATTTTAAAAAGTCTCAAACATGGGGAAAAAAGCAAACAATAGAATCTGTCCCTGAGAAAGCCCAGAGATTAGAGTTACTGGACAAAGATTTTAAATCAGTTGCTTTAAATAGGTCCAAAGAACTAAAGGAAACTATGTATAAAGAGCTAAAAGAAAGTATGAGAACAGTGTATCACCAAGTAGGAAATACAACAAAGAGATGTAAATTATTTCTTTAAAAAAATTCTGGAGTTGAAAAGTACAATAACTCAAATGAAGCTTTCATTGTAGGGGCTCACCAGAAATTTGAGCAGGCAGAAGAATCGACAAACTAGAAGACAGGTCAGCCTGTCCAGCTTGAGAAACAGAACAGCAACGAAAACATGAATGATGAAAAATGAACAGAGACCTTCAGAGACCTCCAGGACACCATCAACCACACAAACACACACATCATGAAGTCCCACAAGGAGAGGAGACAGAGGCAAGGGAAGAAAGAATATTTGAAAAAATAACAGCCAACTCAACTTTGATGAAAACATTAATCTACACATCCTAGACCTCAACAAACTCCAAGTAGAATAAACTCAGAGAGATCCACACCCAGACACATTATAATCAAGCTGTGAAATGTGAAAAGCGGAGAGAATTCTAAAAATAGCAAGAGAGAAGGGACTCATCTCATACAAGGAATCCTAAATAAGATTAACAGATGACTTATTAGAAGTCATGAGGCCAGAAAGCAGTAGGATGACATATTCAAAGTGCTGAAAGAAAAAGACTGCCAACCGAGAATTGTATAATAGTATAGCTATCCTTCAGGAGTGAAGGAGAAATTAATACAAATAAATAAACAAAACGATAAAATATAAATAAAATTATATAAATACCATGTATTATATATAAAATTATATATATTAAAAATTCTAAATAGAAATACAATTATATATGTGTGTGTATACATACTATATATCAATATTTTTAACAGTTTTTAAACAAAATCTGAGATAATTCATCACTAGCAGACCAGATACTACAGGGAGGCCTACAGGCTGAAATGTAAGGACACTAGACAGCCACTCACACCAACCTGAAGAAATAAAAACACTAGCAAAGGTAACCATGGAAGTCAATACAGAAGACGGCGTGAATGTATTTTTTTAATCTTGTATGCTTAGACATAGAGTTACCATATGTGTTAAGCTGTTTTTATGGAGCTATAAATACCTGAGACCAGGTCATTTATAAGAGAAGAGGATTAAGTGGCTCACAGTTCTGCAGGCTGTACAGGAGCATAAGGGCTTCTTCCTCTGGGGAGGCCTCAGGAAGCTCTTACTCATGGCGGAAGGTGAAGGGGGAGTGGGTGAGTCACGTGGTGAAAGCGGGAGCAGCGGGGTCGGGGAGGTGCCACACACGTTTAAACACCAGATCTCACAGGAACCCAGAGTGAGAGCTCACTCTTCACCACGGGGATGGCTCAAGCCATTCCTGAGGGAGTCACACCCGTGACCTAAACACCTGCCTCCAGGCCCCACCTCCAACACGGGGGATGACAGTTCAACACGAGGCTTGGCAAGGACGTGCGTTTAAACTGTATCACCACATAACCCGGGAAGTCTAGGCCCAGGCTGATACTCAGGACAACTGAAAACAGGTCCGCACAAAACTTGTGAATCAACGTTGATCACAGCGTTATTCCTCATAGCCAACAGATAAAATCAGCCCCAATGTCCGTCAGCTGATGGACAGGTTAAAAACGTGGCCCATCCATGCAACGAGATGTGGCCCAGCCTCGAGAGGCAGGAAGTACTGACGAGTGGAGCGACACGGAGGAGCCTCAGAAACACCCACCATGCTGCTGCCCGGAAGAGGCAGACGGGGAAGGCCACGAGCTCTATGACCTCATCCATGGGAAACGCACAGAGGCGAGGGCTGCCAGGGGCTGGGAGGAGGGGACACAGGAGCGCCGGCTGTGGGGATGGTGTTTCTCCCGCGGGCGGTGGCCGGCTGACCCTGGTACTGCACCACAGTGGGGGTGGACCGGATGCCACTGAACTGCCTGGACTTTCAAGAGGTAAATTCCGAGGTATGTGAATTACATTTTAATTTAAAAACATTCTGTGAGAGCCCATTTTTGTTAAAGATGCCATCTACGCTTAAAAGCCTGCACCAATGCCAGGCCATACCACTGTGGGCCCTGGTGCCTCCACCCAGGAAGCAGTCCAGCTGCGAGCCCAGGCCGATGGGGCCAGCACAGATGGGAGGGGGTGTGGAGGGGCCCACAGATGCTGCGGCCCAGCCTGGCCTGAGCGGGGCCACCTCTGTGCTGGGGCTCCCAGGCACCCACCTCCCGTGGCAACTCCTGGCTCCAGTCTGCTCCCAGTCCCTCTGTGGCTTTGGAGGCCGAATCTGCCTGCATCTGCCATTGATTTCCAATTCCAAGGATGTTGTGTTTACAGTGTAGTGAGATGGGTTTGTGTTTCTGCAGGAGATTCTAGAAGCCAGACCTCGGAGTGGGGGAGGTGCTAGGCCTCCCTCCCACCTGGATAACCTGACCCGGAGCCTAGGGAAGCTGGCTTGGCACCCCCAGCCCTGACCTCTCCTCGTGGGCCTGGCACGGCAGGCTCTGGGCACAGCCAGGACCCCCAGGGCCTCAGTCTAGCCCCTCATTTTCCAAGGAGGCAACCGAGGCCCAGCCAGGCTTTCAAGGCCGGGCAGAGCCAGCCTGGAACTCAAGTCCCCAACTCCCAGTCATGGAATGTTGTACAAGAGGATTCTGGCAGCCAACCCTGACATCTTTAAAAATGATCTTTCTGGCCCTTAACTACTGCGGCAGCACAGTTCCTCGGCTGTCTGTCTTTGTGCTGGGCTGTGCCTGGCTTTGTCTGCAGCTGCCAGTCCTATTTTGTCCGCTAGGAACAAGGCCAGGGCAGCCTCTGTGATCCCCTCGAGCTGGCCAGTCTTCCCTGACCCTTCCCTCTTGGCCCCTGGCCTTGCTGTAGTCATGTCCATGGACACCTCCTGCCCACCCTGGCGGGCACCACTGTGTGGACACAGTCCTGGGAGGGGTGGGGGGCACCACTTTGGGAACGGAGGGTCTGAACTCTGCCCTGTCTTTGAGCCTTTGTTTTTCTTGTGTGCAGACGAGTGCTCCAGCCAGGTCCTCTCCAAAGTCTCGGCCCCCTGCCTGGTGCAATCTCTGCCTGACAAACCTGGTCCCCCGAAGTGCTCTCACTCCTTCAAGTCTCATTTTGTTAACAGGGGGCTGTTCTTGTGGAGGGCCCCACACCCATTGTCTTAGCTGACCCCACAGCAGGGAGGTGGGGAGGGCAGGGATCTTCTGCCCACTCTGAGGACAAGGAGACAGCCTGGAAGGGGTGACTGGAGGGTCTGGCTCTGTCCTTTCTGCTGCGCTGGGCCAGGAGCAGGATCCCAGTTGCCCGACTACCCTGTAGTCCACACCTGGAGGATGCTGTCACTCATGAGTGCCCCGGACCTGGGGCGCTGTCCTGGCACTTAGCACCCCTTCCAGATGAGGGGGCAGCCCAAGCAGGCACCTAGCAGGTGGGAGACAGAGCTGGGCCTGGCACCAACCTGGCTTCCTTCGAGGCTTTACGGGTCCCGGGGGCATCTGGGAAAACTCTTGAGTTGGGTTTTGGTAGCAGGAACGGGTCAGGCCCCACATCCCAAGCAGAGGCCGTGGGGACTGGGAGGCAGCTCGCTGCCCTAAGAGGACGGTAGTGGGGCCCCAGGCCCAGAGATGAGCCGCGTCCCACCCCACGTGATACACCCCTCCCCCTGCATGCGGGCTCTACTCCAGGGCGTGTGCTGGCGGCTGGGGAGGCCTGAGAGGATGGTGGTTCCATGGAAATGGGAGAGTGGACACTGTCCAGGGCGCCGGTCCCAGCCCCAGGGCCAGCGAGGTCAAGGTCTCCTTGCTGGGCCTTCCTTCCACTAGGGGTGACCACAGGAGGTGGTGTGAATACCCGCAGGGGCTGTTCTGATCAAGTCCACTCAGCCTCTCCCTGTCTGCATGTCAAGGGCACGCCAGCAGGCAGGGCACTCCCTGCACCGCCACACAAACCGGCATCTTCTTCGTCCTGACTTGAGTGGCCTCCAGCCCCCTCCCCAGCCCCCCCACCCAACTCCCTCCCCAGCTCCCTCCCTAACCCCTCCCCAGATCCCTCCCCAGCCCATCCCCAGCTCCCCCCACAGCTCCCTCCACAGCCCCTCCCCAGATCCCTCCCCAGCCCATCCCCAGCTCCCCCCACAGCCCCTCCACAGCCCCTCCCCAGCTCCTTCCCCAACCCTTCCCCAGCACCCTCCCTAACCCCTCACCCACCCCTCCGCAACACTTCCCCAGATCCTTGCCCCACCCTTCCCCAACCCCCTCCCCAGCCCCTCTCCCTGACCCCTCCCCAGCACTCTCCCCAGACCCTCCCCAGATCTTCCCCAAGCCCCTCTCCAGCCCCTCCCCAGCCCCTGGGTGTCAAGGCTGTATTCCTGCCTCTTGCAAGGACAGACCAGCTGGCCATGGTGCTGGCTCTTGGACTTTCTGGAGCAGCTCCCTGGAGGCCTAAGGGGGCTGGGGCAGGGGCAGGGGCAGACACAGTCGTTCAGCCCCTGTGCCCAGCCCACTCACAGGAGAGTTAGCAGGGCAGACGCCAGACCCCAGGCGGGGACTGACTATGGGCTTGGGACAACAGTACCTCGAGGGGCAGCAGCCCCCAGGTGAGCAGGGCTGACTCAGTAGCTGCACGGGACGTTGGGCCTCCAGCCTGGCCGCATTCACACCTGGCCATCCTGGCAAGCTCAGGGCTAAGACCAAGTTCTGGGGGTGCAGAGCAGTGCCTCCAGGCCTGTTGCCCCAACTCAGCATCTCAGGATCCACTGCCCCAGCATGGGTGCCCTGCAGGGGGCTGGTCCTCTGGGGACCTCCACACAGGGACATGGGCTGCCGGACCCACCCCACTGCTGCCATGGCTGGATCCAGGGCCGCCTTCCTCTGCAGACACTCATGGGCTGGGGGGTGGGAGCACGAGCCTAGGGAATGCAGGAGACCCCGACTGCAGTTCTGGTTCAGCCGCAAACCGGCTGCGTCCTGGCCCCTGGTGGCCACGTGGGTGCGTGCCATGCTGTCAGGCGTGTGGGGCTCCCATGTCCACGGCTCCTGCCCGGATGCCCCTCCACGTCTGTGTACGTCCCTGCTGCTACCAGGCCCTGGGCTGAGCGAGCGCGACCAAGGCCCAGCCTCAGAGCCCACGCTGCCTCCCGGCCTCTCCTGCCCCAAGCTGGTGTCCATGCTCCTTGCTCAGAGCTCTGCCAGCCCATCCTCCCTGGCTTCCTGCCACTCTCTGTGCGTGAGTCACTGGGCAGGAGCCACCATGCCAAGAAAGGAAGCCGATAGGGTGGAAAGCGTCCTCAGTGTGTGTGGTCAGGGGCACTGGCCTGGCCACCTACTGCTGTGCCCCCAGGACGAGTGACGGGGGGCTTCTTCTCAGGGTGCACTCGGAGTCACAGACACCCCCGGGGCAGAAAAGCCATGAGTACTTGCGGGGTCCAGGCTTCGGCTCGCGCAGAAGCTTAGGCTGAGGCGCTGCGGAAATCTGCAGGGTCTGGTTTTGGATCCGATTTACGTCTCTGCTCTGTCGCCAAAGTTTTGCCTTTTCCGGAATGTTACAGAAATGAGGTCTCACAGGATGCGGCCCGTCTGGCTTCCTTCACTTAGAAAAGCGCGTTTAGGACTCGCCTGTGCTGTGAAGGGCCAGCGCATGCCTTTTGCCCCCAAGATTCTGCGGTATGGGGGGTCCGCAGCTGTTTTATCCCCTCGCCGGTGATGGGCACCTGAGTTCTCTCCAGTGCGTAGGGGGTTACAAACCAGCATCTCTCCACATTCACTCCCGGGTTTTGTGTGAATACAGGTTTTCGGTTCATTTGGGTGCAGGCCCAGGACAGGTTTCTGTTGAGCCCTGGCTCCTCTGACTGGAGGGTCGGCCCGGACAAAGGGGTGGTCACGCTGGAAGTGCTGAGTGTGGGCGAGGAAGTGCAGCAGCCTCAGCGGCAGTTTCCAGAATGCTCTTCCTTGGCGGCCAGAGGCAGCTTGCTGGGAACCCGAGGCTCCGCAGGTTTTGTGAGTTTGGTAAGAAGGCATCACACGTGAGACGCACAGGTGCCTGCAATCACTCGTCCTCTACGGCAGCAGCGAGCAACTCCCTGACCCCAGAGGTGGGGATGGGTGGGGCCAGGCCACGTAACAAGCAGCCTTCAGGACTTGTGGCCTTCCCATCCATGCTCCACGCCCAGCATGGGTGCCTGGAGGTATTGTCCTCACTGTGTTAATGCCCATGACACAGGAACTTGGGGGAGAGATGCCAGCATGGCGCCCAGGGTGGAGTCCCTGTGGGGCAGCCTGCGTGGGGCACCGCTGTGACCCAGGAATGGACTGAGAGCCCACCAGGGGAGGACCGTGAGCACCGTCCCTCTTGGGTTTCCTGTGGAATTGGGGGTGGGGGTCTGGCCAGTGAAATCTCCAGTGCCAGGGTGCCCATCTGACGCCCGGCTGCCCATGTGCAGTGTTTGCCAGTTACTGTGGTGTAAATATTCCTGCCTGGCTGATCTCAAAGCAAAGCGCTGAGCTAAGCTCCACACACTGACTCGGACAGCACCGCACGGCGGCCCCAGCACCTGCGCAGCACGGACTCCCTAAGGACTCTGGGCAGAGGGAGTTTTAGGGGTGCAACAACAGCTGTGAGGTCCCCGGGGCATCCTCCCGGCCACCTGCCACCAACACAGCCCAGCCTCTCCATCCTGGAGGCCCCTGCCCTGGGTCCTGCAGAGCCACGTGATGTTTGTCTGATGCCGTCTCTCTTCCAGCTCTGCTCTGAGGCCTGACCGTCCCTGGCCGCCAAGTGTCTGCTGACTGAGAGCTCCAGCTCCGGAGAGGTGCCCAGTACCCGGTGAGCAGAGGGACCTGAAGGAGCAGGTGCCTCTTCCTCAGACATCTGCAGTCACTTCACAGTGAATGAGGCTCCAGCCGGGTGCCCTGAGAAGTGGCCAACACCCTACCCAGGAGGAGACCGCACAGCCACGGCCAACGTGGAGCTCTAACTCAGGGCTCCAGCCTCCAGCCCAGTCCTTTTCCTTGAGTAGGGACGACCCCCACAGCGGCCTCTCCACATTGCTTAGGTGGGGAGCACATGTGGGCAGCCTGCAGGTGCCTGCTACGCGTGGGGGCCACGGCCAATGGAAAGCTCAGTCATGAGTGAAAACAGAGGAAGTGTTTCTGAAAATATAACAAGTCAGTGGGAAATCAATTTATCAAAAGCAATTTAAAGCAGCCTTGCAGGAACATGGGTCCACACTGGCGAGGCCATCGCTCACCTGTGGGCTGTGTCTGTCCATCCACTCAACAGATCCATGAGCCTCTGCCCGGCACCATGCCCAGCCCAGGGGCGCCAGCCCCCAGAGCTCATGGCCGGGGTGGGGCTTCTGACAGATTCCTGTGGGCAGTGAGGGCCGAGGTGCTGAGGTGCCAGGCAGCCTGGCAGCGACCACAGTTCTGCTTGACCCTGCAGGGGGGATGTTTGCGCAGAGCCGCCGTGCTGCCCAGTCGGGGGTCCCGGGCACTGGTCACACCCAGGACTGGCCCCACGGCCAAGATGGTGCCGCACAGCCTGGCCTTTTGTCAGGTTCCCAGGATCCACACAGATGCGAGCCCCGACCCTGCACAGAGCCCCAGAGCCCTGGAACCCTGGCTGGCAGAGACAGACAAGAGTGAAGGGTTCCTATTCCCCTTTTCTGAGACCGGAAGGGCCCCCTGGGCTGCTGTCTGGTGAGCCGTTGCTCTGCACAGGGCTTGTCTCGGGCGAAAGGTAGGCAGAACTGGCCTGGGAAGCAGCTCTGGCCATGCCTCCCCCACCGTCTTCAGGGAGCCAGGCCCGTGTTACCAGCCCTGTTCTCCCGGGAGAGGCAGGGTGGCACACAGTGCCTTCCCCAAGAGGCTCCTGGCACGAAGCACAGAAGCTGGTCCCCCTGCGAAGCTCCCAGCCCAAGGTGAGGGGACAGGGCACCATCCCGCCAGTCTCCCTGCCAAGGTGAGGGGACAGGGCACCATCCCGCCAGGCTCCCTGCCAAGGTGAGGGGATAGGGCACCATCCCGCCAGGCTCCCTGCCAAGGTGAGGGGACAGGGCACCATCCCGCCAGGCTCCCTGCCAAGGTGAGGGGACAGGGCACCATCCCGCCAAACCTTCTGGAGCGTGGGTCAAGGACTGTGGCATGGGCAGAGGCTCCAAGGACATGTGGTCCAGGTTCCTGTTTCAGATGAGGGAAACTGAGGCCAGGGGGGTCCCCAAACCACTCCCTGCAGGGTCAGAGATTGAGCTCAGCCCGGCTGAGCCCCGCTCCTCGTGCACCTGTCTCTCCCCGTCCCAGGGAGGCTGGAAGGTGCCTGATGGGGCCCAGGCCAGGGGACCCCTCCCACCCTCAGAAGATGGGGACTGGGGCGCAGGAGGTCCAGAGGGGGCAGGCCAGACTCTGGCTACTGTCCCTGCCGCCAGCCTGCGGCCCGGTGCGGGGACAGCTCCACACAGCAGGGACGGCGAGGGTGTGCAGGAGGGAGGCCAGGCTGTCTCCACTGCCACCACCACTGCCCAAGGGACGCCTCTACGGCACAGCACTCGTGGCCCTGGGTGGGGTGGAGGGAGAGCCAGGCATCAGGCCAGCGAGGCTTCAGAGTCCACACGGCGCTGGCGTCTGAACCAGCAGGGCTGTGGGACCTGAGCAGTCACGTGGCATCATCTGCCACAGGCCCGGGCCTCCCCCGACACCCCCTGGCCACTGTGGAGGCTGCAGTCCGGTGCCACCTCCCAGGGGGCAACTTCAGCCTGTGCTCCTCCTCCTGGCCGTGAGATGGGCCCAGGTCCTGCCCCGCACAGCTGGGTGTGCTGCCTCAGACCGAGCCCACCACTGAGGGAGATGCAGGGGTCCACACACAGCTGCTGCCACTCCGCCCCGTCGGCTGCTGCCCTGCAGGGCTCATGTGAGCGACCCCCATCACTGGGGGAGGAGAAAGCAGCCCGTGGCCCAGCTCCCAGAGCTGCAGGGGCATCAGGACAGTGGCTCCCTCCCGCCTGCTGTGGAGGTGGCCTTGAGGCCTCAGCCTGGCCCCTGCCCTGCCACCCTGCTCAGCCCAGCAGCAGAAACAGGACTCAGGGCCCCATCTCAGAGGGCAGGAACAGAGCTGGCATTGGGCCGAGCACCCCCGTTCCCAGCTGCTCAGGGCTGAGAAAATCACAGCTCTGAGCAACTCTGACCCTTGGCACCCACCCTCCTCCTGGAGCACCACAATTCCCGGGGCACCCACCCTCCTCCCGGAGCACCACAGTTCCCGGGGCACCCACCTTCCTCCACGGGGACCCGTCTTCCTCCAGGGATACCCGGGTGCCTTCCTCTCAGGGCACCCACCTTCTTCCCAGGCACCTACTTTCCTCCTGGGGCACCCACCTTCCTCTGGGGGCACCCACCTTCCTCTGGGGGCACCCACCTTCCTCTGGGGGCACCCGCCTTCCTCCAGGGGCACCCACTATCCTCCCAGAATACCCCATCTTCCTCCCATGGCACCCATCCCATCTTCCTCCCAGCGGCATGAGGCTCCTGGGGAGCTGTGTCTGCGAGGGCAGCATGTCTAGCCTGTGTCCAGTCCTGGGCAGGGAGTCTCACGACAGCCTCCAGATGCACCTGCACCTGCCCAGCCAGGGTGGCCTTGACCAGGCCGTGCAAACACCAGGGCCTGGCCTCTCCCACATGGGGTCATCTGCTCACCGAGGGAGGGCTCGAGGCTCACCCCACAGCCCCTTCCTCCTGCCACAGGGAACAGGGGACCAGGGCATCCTCCAGAGCAGTCCCCAGGGTGCAGATGGCCCCAGAGCCCCCAGACCAGCCCCAGCACCGGGCTCCTGGACCATGGCTGGAAGGGATCTTCCCGCTCAGGGCTGGAGATGCCTGGCCTGGCACCAGCTACTCAGCCTTCTCCAAGGCGCTTTAAAAAACACCCAGCAGCAGCACCTCATCCTCAGGGCACCCGCAAAGCTGAAGATGCAGACAAACAATACAGGGTGAGACTCCTGGAGGCGACAGGGCTGAGCTCGTGCCCTGTGAGCTCTTTCCCAGGTTACAGAGCTGAAAGGAGCCCAGGGACCTGGAGGAGGCTGTGCCAACCGCCGCCTGGTGGCTGGAGGTTGAGAGGCCAGCAGCCGCCAGCCTGCCCACGGGCACTCAGACCCACGGCCAGCGGCTTCTGGAGCAGACCAGGCGGAGGCAGTGAAGCCCCCTCTTGGGGTCTGTTTCTTGCTTCCACCCAGAGCCACTCTGGGATCTTTTTGATGTGCCCTTGGATGCCCTTATTCAGTGAGGGGGGCAGGCAGGGGCAGGCGGAACAGACCTCACCACTGAGCGGCCCTCAGACCTCCTCCCCAGCCTCCCGAGGACCTCAGAGGGGGGCCCTTTCTCTCCCCTGCATCTTGGCCAACGGGTCCTGCACTGGAGCTGGGGCCATGGTCAGACTCCAGGGGCCTGAAAGTCTCCTCCTTCCCCACTGAGGCTGGGAAAGGAGGCAGGTGGGCCTGGAGGCTCAGGCGGGGCTGCTGCTGGGCACCTCACTGGCTCTGCACCTACCTGCCCATCGTGCCAGCTGCCTTGCCGCTGCGTCCCCAGGTCACACATACTGGGAACCCCATGTGGCCGCCCCCGCAAGGTTTGCAGAACCCGTCCCGAGCCCCCCGCGTGTCTTTCCCAACATGGGTCCCCTGTGGGGGGTGGGTGGGACCCTGTCTTTCCCAACATGGGTCCCCTGTAGGGGGTGGGCTGGGACCCTGTCTTTGGCTCCCGTTCCACACCTTGCCCTAGCCGGCAAGGGCTGCAGACTCGGCCGACAGGCCAAGCTTGCCAGAATCACTGGTCCTATGCAAAGCCAACACCCAACTCCAATGGGCGGCAAAGCACCGCAGGCACAGAGCCTCCTTTCATCTCTGCAGCAGGCTGAGTTTAAAAAGCAGATTTCCTACACAATGTCCTATGCGAGTCTCAGCAGAGCTCAGGCCATGACCTCCAGCTGCCTGCAAGCCTGCATCTTCCTCTGGGAGGCTTCCCCCCTCACCCTGCATCAGGGCCCGGGTTTGAGGGATGATGGAGGCAGGTTCCCCTGCAGCCGGTGGTTCTGGGAGCAAGTGCCCGAGGCGGAGGCCATGGCCTCTAAGCAGGTGGCAGCTTCGCCCCCACCAGAGCCTGCAGTCCTCACAGCATCCCACATTGCCCCAGCCTCTGCCTGGGCCAGGCCCTCAAGCTACTGGCTGGGGTGCCCAGACTGTGGAGGCAGTGGTTGAAGGCCAATGGCTCCTGGTGTCATTAAAGACTCTGTTTTTACCTCCTCTGGGCCTCGGGAGACAAGCCTGGCACCAGAGGAGGGGCTGGCAGAGCCCCAGGCTCCAGTCCACACCCACCGGCCCCAGGTCTGGCCACGGGCTGGGCCCTGGTGTGCAGACAGCAGTGGCCACTGTTCCAGGGCCTTTGCACGAGCCGGCTGCAGGTCCAGGCAGTCATGGGGAGTGGAGCCGCAGCGGCCTCTTGTTTTCCTTCCCCTCTTGGGAGACGGCTGCTCCTCCCAGCTGTTTCCAGAAAGTGTGTTTGTTATTTGGCTCCTGGAAACACCATCTGATGAAACAGGCTCTGCTGGGCTGGCCTGCCAGGCGGAGGCTGTGGGCGCCCAGGAGTCCCACCACGAAGCAGGTGGCAGAGGCCGGATAGCCCCACCCTGCAGGCCGGGACCTGGCACCTAAACGGGGAGATGGAAGAACATGGAAAATTCCCTAAGAGCAAATTGATGCTCAGCTTCCGCGGGCACCAACTTGCTGCGGAATCCTGCTTTGCAGATCATCGTTCCTCAAGCATTCGGACGCCTCGGGCCCCAGAAGTTCAAGAACAAGAAAGCTCTGTTTCATGCAGACACGCTCACACATGCACACATGCTCACACATGCACTTATACGTGCACACACACACGCACACGACACATGCACGCTCACACCCGCACACGCACTCACGCGCACACACGCACGCACACACAACACACACACACGCACACTCACACATCCATGGCCATGTAGCCCCAGTCTCAGCATCATGTCCTCTATTTAGAAATATTGGCTAAACACCTAATAAATAACTAAACGGAAATGTAATCTTTAATAAAGTCTCATAAACCAAAAGCCAGCTGGCAGTTTCATTTAGAACATCCACGAACACAGCTGCATTTATAGGAAAACTTCTCCGTCAGCGATGCTCCCATGTGTGACAGCCGCCCCCAGATGTCCTTCCTTCCCCTCCACACCCCCTCACAGCCCAGGGCCCTGGGGACACCGGTGCCGAAGGGCTGGATCTGATGGACAGGCCAAACCCGGGCCACGGGCCACAGTACTGAGCAGGCGGGGCCCTCAGGGAGGGACGGGGCTCCCTGGGCCAGCCCTCTGCCAGCCGACCAAGATTCACCCTCGATGGTGCCCTCGACCTGTCCTCCCTCAGCAGCCTGTGGCATCCAGACCAGTTCGTGGCCCCTAGGAGGGGAAACTGAGTCCCAGCCCCAGGGTCCTCCCTTGGCTTCACTGGGTGCCCCATGGAGGAGACAGCCAGGGTGTGTCACCTGACAGGCTCACCAGAACCAGCACAGGTAGGGGAACGGGGCAGGTGGGGACAGGGTAGGTTGGGATGGGGCAGGTGAGGACAGGACAGGTGGTGGACAGGTGGAGGACAGGACAGGTGATGGGGTAGGTGGGGGGATGGGGCAGGTGGGGGAGGGGGCAGGTGGGGGGATGGGGCAGGTGGGGGATGGGGCAGGTGGGGGATGGGGCAGGTGGGGGATGGGGCAGGTGAGGGGATGGGGCAGGTGAGGGGATGGGGCAGGTGAGGGGATGGGGCAGGCAGGGGGATGCGGCAGATGGGGATGAAGCAGGTGGGGATGGGGCAGTTGGGGGACAGCGCAGGTGGGGACAGGACAGGGTTGGACTCCAAAGGGAGGCCGGCAGCACTGTGTCCCGGGGATGCTGACAGTGGCCCAGGAGGGGTCAGGTCTCCTCCCCAGCCAGCAGCAGGGCCGTATGCTGGGAACAGGACCTCGTGGTGAGCAGGTGGGAAGGAGGTGGGTGGAGATGGTGGGAAGGAGGTGGGTGGAGATGGTGGGTAGGGCTGCCTGGAAGACTCCCCAGGGATGGCCATGTGTGTTGGGAGCACTGCTGGAAGGACGGTGTGGCCAGGAGGAAGTCCGAGGGACAGGGGTGAGGAGGCTGAGCCAAGAACCTGGGTGTGAAGAAGTCACCCTCAGCAGGCTGGGCCCACGGGCCCGGGGGGTGCTCAGGGAGGGTGAAGGGAGATGGGGAGGAGGCTCGGGCCTGCCAGGAGCCGGGTCCTGGTGGGTACGGTGCCCGGCAGCGCTGAACGGGAGTGGGCGGGAGGACGTGGAGCCAGGCCAGCCTCAGTTCGGGGGTCCTGGGGCCTGTGTCCAGAGGCGAGGCCCACACAGCGGCGGGACTGGTCCTGCAGGCGCGTGGCCACAGTGGGCAGGAGTGGGGGCTTTGGGGCCCTGGCTGCCCAAAGCTTGATGCTAACCTAGGGCCAACCAGACCCCACATTCAGGGCATACCCCACAGCATATCAGACATCTATAGCCGTGTAGCAAATAACCCCAAAATGTAGCAGCTTAAAAACGCCTCCACATGTTAGCTCCCCCGTTTCAGGGGCAGCATGGCTGGTGGCTGTGGCTCAGGTGGCAGCCACGGGCAGCCCCTCGTCCAGGACGGGGCTCACAGGGCTGTGGGGAGGCCTCAGCCCCTGACCATGTGGCACCCCCAGGCTGCCAAGTCTCCTCCAGGTGCCAGAAGCCACAGTCTAACCCCCTAGGCCTGGAAGTGGCCTCCCTTGTGCTGTGCCCGCCATGGGCTGTGGTCACATGGGTCACCCTAAGGCCACGCAGGCGGGGCTGCACCAAAAACATCAACACGGGGTCAGGGCGTCCGAGCCACCACAATGCCAGCTCCTGCAGTGCTGGCCACGTGCCCGGCAAGGAACCCTACACACAGACCCTGCTCTGCCCACCCCCAAGGGGTCACGAAGCACACAGACCCTGCTCTGCCCACCCCCCAGGGGTCACGAGGCACACAGACCCTGCTCTGCTTCCCCCAGGGGTCACGAGGCCCTCATCCTGCTGGGCTAGGGGCGGTGGCCTCTGCCTTCCTCATAGTGGCTACTGGGAGACAGTGAGGTGGTGGCAGCAGTTGCCTGTGCGGAGGTGTGCTCAGTGCTCAGGCAGGGAAACGTGCACACACACACTCTCACACACACACACACACACACACACACACTCATGTATACATGAGGAGGGGCTTTTGGGGGAAGAGGAGCCCAGGGAACATGACTCCTGGCACCTTCCACGGCGGGACCAGGGGTCGGGGGTGCAATAGGAACTCTGCCCTTGAACCCAGTGGCTCCGCCACGTCTGGGGCTGCTCTCACCAGCTGTGCAGCCTGGGTGACTCCATGGCTCTGGGTCATGGGCCGTGCTTGGTGCCTGGGGGGCCCGGCCTTCTGTGCCTCAGTCTCCCCCACCCCCTGCACAGCAGGCTAAGGGCGCCCGATCCGTGGGACTCGGGGAGCTCGCCTGATCCGTGGGACTCGGGGAGCTGAGTGGGATGATTTTTGGAAAGAACTGCCAGGGCTGGCATCAGTGAGGGCACGAGCTTCTGGCCGCCTCTGCCCTTCCCATTCCCAGCTGCCCTGCAGGTGCCCGCTGTGGCCTGGAGACACGCCTGTGGACGCCGTCTGCTTGCGCTCTCTCCCTTTTTTAGCCCGAGGCTGAGCGGTCCCTCTGGACTGAGGTGCGTGGCGCCTGGCTCTTGACTGGCAATGGAGACGCTCCCCAAAGCTCCTGGAATGTTACTGACCGCCGGGCTGGGATGGCACTCACATTCTTCTAGGTGTGGATAGTGGAAACCAAACCAAAATATAGCACAAGGCTAAGTTTGTTTTACAGCCTCCTGTAATATATGAGGTGCTTGTTTGGATTTTATCTAAACAACTTTCCCTGCACACCCAGCAGCTGCTGAGTTTTGGCTCCCGGACCCTGGACTGCTGCCGAGGCTGGGGATGGCGGCTCCAGAGGTCTTTCCTCCCCCGGAAGACACGCTGGCCTTGGGCCAGGGGACCCTCAGCGACGGAGTCACCCCAACGTTCTGGAGGCTGTGGTTCTGCTTCCTCCTGGGGCTGAGCTGAGCAAGCTCTAGCTCTCGGGCCGAGCGCAAGGAGGGCAGGAGTGATGTCTCCAACTGTGCTGAGGTCTGCCCTGGGTGCAAGGGCCCTGTGTTTTCAGCGCTGCCGTGTGGCCCGTGGATGCCCCAGGCCCCTGGACAATTGATGCCTGGCGTCCACACTCCTGGACAGGCCCCGGGACAGTTGATGCCTGGGGTCCACAGTCCTGGACAGGGCTCTGGTCAGTTAATGCCTGGGGTTCACACTCCTGGACAGGCCTCCGGACAGTTGATGCCTGGGGTCCACACTCCTGGACAGGCCCCTGGACAGTTGATGCCTGGGGTCCACACTCCTGGATAGGGCTCTGGACAGTTGATGCCTGGGGTTCACACTCCTGGACAGGCCTCTGGACAGTTGATCCTGGACAGGGCTGAGGAGGTGGTGTCCCCAGACTTGCCCCAGCACAGCTGTGGGGGCCACCCGGACACCCACCCCGGCCTCAGTCTCCCATCCCAGCTGGCCCTGACACGGGTGCATGTGACGCCCTCCTGGTCTTGGCCTCTCAGACCCAGCTCAGCCATGGCCATCCAGACCCTTGGGCTCCGGTGTCTTCCCAAAGCTCTGAGAAGCACCCCCTTGGGGCAGCCGGACCCCTGACCACCCTCCGAACCTCGGCTGGACTCCCTGTGGCCCAGTCCGGAAGGGTTCTCCTCGGAACAGAGGGCAGATGAAGCAAGAGTCGGTCCAAGTTCTGCCCTCTGGCACTGGCAGTGCTGTGAGGGCCCATGGGGCGGCTCAGTGGTCCCCAGGGACCTCAGCCTTCGGGAAAGTGCAGCAGAGGCCTCAAGGCCCCCCGCGCTCAGCTAACGTTGCCCTCGCTCATCCAGAGCACAGCCCGAGCTGCAGGAGGGCCAGGAGGGCAGATGCTCCACAGCTCGGACAGCATCCATAAGACCCGCGTGGACAAAATAGCAAAGGCCGGTGTGGGACGGAGAGGACGTGAACGGCGAGTGCTCGGAGAACAAGCACGCCAGCAGCGAACCCAGGGGGACCAGCCCAACAGCCAGTGCTCTGAGACACCGGCCAACGGCAATGCCCCATCCTCACCGGGAACGCCACTGTGACGCGTTGACAGTGGATGCGAATGCGTGACACAGACAGCGAGTGCCAGTGTGACCGTCACGGCTGATGCTGAGCACTGCACCGACACACCACAGAATCTGCAGGCCCAGGGCTCAGCTCCTGCTTGCGGGGCGCAGGCCGGCCCCACCGTCCGACGTACAGACCAGCGTGGGCACCTTAGGCCTCTCCACCCTCCTCTGCCCAGAGCCTGCCACCATCCATGTTACACAAGGGCCAGGTGCTACACAGAGAGGCCACGTGCCTTGCCCCAGGCTGCCAGCTCCAGAGAATGGTCCGGGGACGCCATGGTCATCCGGCCCCAGGACTGCTCCTGACCCTCCTGGGACGGATCCTCCAGGCAGAGAGGGGACGCCACGGTCATCCGGCCCCGGGGCTGCTCCTGACCCTCCTGGGACGGATCCTCTGGGCAGAGAGGGGACGCCACGGTCATCCGGCCCCGGGGCTGCTCCTGACCCTCCTGGGACGGATCCTCCGGGCAGAGAGGGGACGCCACGGTCATCCGGCCCCGGGGCTGCTCCTGACCCTCCTGGGACGGATCCTCTGGGCAGAGAGGGGACGCCATGGTCATCCGGCCCCGGGGCTGCTCCTGACCCTCCTGGGACGGATCCTCCGGGCAGAGAGGGGACGCCGTGGTCATCCGGCCCCGGGGCTGCTCCTGACCCTCCTGGGACGGATCCTCCGGGCAGAGAGGGGACGCCGTGGTCATCCGGCCCCAGGGCTGCTCCTGACCCTCCTGGGACGGATCCTCCGGGCAGAGAGGGGACGCCGTGGTCATCCGGCCCCGGGGCTGCTCCTGACCCTCCTGGGACGGATCCTCCGGGCAGAGAGGGGACGCCGTGGTCATCCGGCCCCGGGGCTGCTCCTGACCCTCCTGGGACGGATCCTCCGGGCAGAGAGGGGACGCCACGGTCATCCGGCCCCAGGGCTGCTCCTGACTCTCCTGGGACGGATCCTCCGGGCAGAGAGGGGACGCCGTGGTCATCCGGCCCCAGGGCTGCTCCTGACCCTCCTGGGATGGATCCTCCAGGCAGAGAGGGAATGAATCACATTCCGGATGGTGGCTTCAGGTCAGAAAGCTGTCAGGTCACCCAGGTGCCATGCGAGCCGCTCCCCGGAGACGGCTTTCGGCCTTGGGTTTATCACAGCGGCTGTTTTCTGTCCGCCAAGCCAAGCCTGGCTTTCATCTCCCCTTGCACGACAGTCTGCTTCCTCAGCCTCTGGGCTTGTAGTGGTTTTCTTTTCTACTGTCTGAAATTGAATGTTTAGTTCATCTATTTTCTATTCTCTCGTTTATAATAAAAACATTTCAGATGAGAAGTTTTCCTCCCAGTGTGTTTCTGGCCACCTTCTGGAAGCTGCCCCGCGCTGTCTGCCACAGCGGCATCAGCTCCTCTCTGACCTCACAGCGGCTCTGGAGGGCATCGGGTGAGTGTCCAAGCACCTCTCACCTCAGTGCGACACAGGGCTTGTTTCCAGCTTCCTGTGTGCCTGGGGGGCGCCTCACGTGTGCACATTGCAGCTGCAGTGGCACTGTTCCCAGGGGGCCAACCTCAGCTGCATGCTCACCCGCCAGAGTGTGGAATCCCACAAACAGGGTTTCATCAAACAGTGACAAGGAGACAGGAGCAGGCCCCACGGTAGGATGGGAGGGGCCTGTCTAGTGAGAAACTCAAGGGAACAACCTTGTCAGAGGCCCACAAACCCAGAGAACACAGGGATGGGGCTCATCCTGGAATGTCAGGAGCAGGACAGTGGCCCGAGCATCAGCACATCCGAGGGCCAGACCAGTGCTGGGACCCCTGGGAGTAGCAGGTAGTAGTGGGCAGCAGCGGCCTCAAAGAACCCCAGGACCCCCACCCAGGGGGAAGTTCCAGGTGGGGACAAGGACAGACAGGACACCTGGTCCTGAGAAGCCACACAGAAGCCTTGCTGTCAGACAGGCCTCCCTCAGGCCTGGGCTGCCTGGCTCTGAGCCCCCAGCAAGGTTTGCAGCTCTGGGGAGGGGAGAAGTTAGGGGTCCTGACCTCTATGCGCACCAGGTCGGGGAGCAGCAGGGCAGGCAGGGTGGGGTCCCGCCTTGGGGGACCACCTGCCAAGGGCAGGGCAGGGGCAGGGAGGTGGCCGGCAAGCACATCCCCGTCCCTACCGGCTGCAACTTCAGTGACACTGCTGAAAACCTGCAACCCCAAGGCGTCAGAGACACGACTCCTGAGCTGCAGGGCAGGCCTCTGTTCAGCCAGGGCCGGATACCAGCCAGGAGGAACCCTCTGCTGCCCCAGAATATGAAATTGGAACAGAAGGTTACGGGCCAGTTCACTCATGGGCAGAGGACAACTCCAAAATGAGGCCCCAGCAGGCAAAATACAGCCCGGCCCAGGAATTCCCATCCCTGAGCTCGGGACTTCAGAAACTCAGGCTGTGCAGCATGCAGGGGGAAAACACCTTTCACCTGCCAGCAGGACAAACAATAGAAAAACACAATTTTCTCAAAGGGCACCGAGAGGAGAGTCAATAAAATCTCCTCCTGACAAAAGTGTTCCACAATTAGGAATGATGGGCTTCATCCCTACTCTGATAGACTGCGTGCATAAAAGCAAATGCCTACATACTGGTTGAGAATGCTTGGGTTTGCCTCTAAAACCATGCACATGCACACACGCACACACACACGCACGCGCGAACACACACGCACACACGCAGGCACACACGCACACATGCACACATGCACGCACACAAAGGCGCCCACATGCACACACGTGCACACACACACATGCACGCACACACACGCGCACACACACGCGTGCACACACATGCACACATGCCCCCTAGCTCCGCCCCAGAGAGCACGGGCGAGACTGCGGGTGTGTCTTGACTTTCTAGGTGCAATTGTGCTTTTCAGCAGGCTTTCCCCTGAGGACTTTGGGAAACCCTGGGGCTTCCTTCCTTGGGTTGCGGGAAGGACGAGGCCACTTGGGTGCCCCCTCGGCAGGGGTCAGTGCCGCGTGCCCATCCTCTGCAGCTGCAGCACCTCCCCTGGCTGTGGAGCACTCACATTGTCGTGACAGGAGGTCTCCTTTGGGGAATCGAGTGAACGGGGACCTTGCAAGCCGGTTGGGAAGCCCGTGTGGACCAAGAGCACTGGCCCTGGCTCGGCCGCTCTCCACGCCCCGGGGGGGGGACACCTGAGCCCACACAGCCACAGGCCAGTTGTTCTTCCAAGAACAGGGGCTCTGGATGGGACCAATCTCATTGCACGGCCTCCACAGCAGCACGTGGCCCCTAAACATCTTTGTGCAGCTTCTACGACTCTGCCCTGGTCCCAGCCTACAAGCTCCGGCCTGTCTGGGTGAAGCGCCTGCAGCGGCTCTGGCCTGGCCCACACCTCCTTGGCCAAGCTGGCTGTGAATAAGCCCTCCCCATCCCAGGGACCACAGGAAGGGGTGGTGAGGAGTGGGAGGGAATTGGGGGGCTCTGCCGAGCTTCCCCTCCAGGAAGGGCCGCAGGGCTCAGGCACGCAGATCCCAAAAGGTGTCTGACTTCCGGCCTTGGAAAAGAGGGCCAGGAGGGATGCACAGGGCCATGGGACGGAGGGGCAGGGACAGGGCCACCCATGGAGCAGCTGGGAAGGCTCCTCGGAGGAGGCAGCCTTGGAGTACGCTGGGAGGAGACTGCGATGGGGGACGTGGCAGAGATGAGTCTGCGGGCAACACTGCTGGGGGCCTGGGGATGAGCAGAGGCCTTGGCTCCAGCTGTGGTGGAATGGGACCTTCAGGGAGAAGGCGGGTGGAGCAGTGCCCGGCGGGAAGCCCACCCCAGCCTGGCTCTCGGAGCTGGGCCTGCCTGGCTGCACTGGCCTCTCCTGCAGCCGAGGCCGCAGGTCCTTGGAGCACACAGGAACCCCAGGGCTGAGAGGCTGGTCCCAGGCCTGTCCGTCAGGCAATGAGAACCACCTGCTGCTCTGTAACCAGCCTGTGCTTCTGGGTTCCACCTACCTCGTCTAAACCTGGACACCAGCCCACCCCCCGAAGCTTGAGTGGGGAGTATGGGGCCCCCCACCCTGAGCAGCCAGTGGTCAGCACGGTCACCGCCCCGGCCCCTGGCATCACCCCCGGGGAGTATGGGGCCCCCCACCCTGAGCAGCCAGTGGTCAGCACGGTCACCACCCCGGCCCCTGGCATCACCCCCGGGGAGTATGGGGCCCCCCACCCTGAGCAGGCAGTGGTCAGCGCGGTCACCGCCCCGGCCCCTGGCATCACCCCCTGGCAGTGCCTTCTCTGAGTGGACCCAAGTGCCACGGGGCTCAGCTGTCCTCTGGCCTGAGTCCTTGGCCACTTCTCACTGAGCCCGGGGGAGCCAGGATGCTTCTGGGAAGGAGGAACGTGACCAGCATGGCACCCCGGAGCCTGGGGTCCACGGGCTGGGTCCTAGGGATCCCAGGGCCCTGCGCCATCCTGAGCTGAGGTGGCTGCTGCCTCGTGTCTGCAGACCTGGAGCCCCAACCCTCCCCATGCACCAGGCCAGAGGTTGGCTGATACTGACCAGCAGCAGTGCCCGTTGGAAAGGATTTTGGGTTTTTGAGACACCCATGCATAGATGCCTCCTGGTGGCACTTTCAGCAGGGCCCTGAGGATCAGTCCAGCTGGGCTTGGCCATGTGCCCACTGCCCAGGGCGGGGAGGCCCAGGCTGGTTGGCAGCTGAAGGGTCCAGTGGAAACAGGCGGGGAGCAGCAGCCGCCAAAGGATGGGGTCTGGGGCCAAGGCAGCGCGTCCATTACAGGGGCACAGAAGCCCCAGAACAGAGCTGCCGGGAGGGTCTCAGGGGTCCACTCCAGCTCCCCTGGCTTACGGAGGGTCAACTGAGGCCCACAGAGGGAGCATGACCTCCCCAAAGCCTCAGCCACCAGGTCTGAGGCCAAGCCAATAGCAAACCACCCACTGGGCCTCATGTTGGGGGCAGAGACCTCACCCTGGGTCCTGCTCTCCAGCGGGCAGCGATCACGGCATGTGGTCAGCAGACACAGGAACCCGGGACCGCAGGCCGCAGAGCTGCCAATGGGAACAGAGAGGCCCTGGGGCTCCCTCCCAGCTCTGTGGAGGGCTCCCCAGAGTCCAGGCCTTCCTGAGGCTTCGATGGTGCCGGGTTCTGTCCCCAGAGGCCAGAGATGTCCTGTTAGCATGGGTTTTGGCCACCCCTGCCCGGGCTGGCCTGGGCCCCTGGCTGAGCTGCCCACTCTCTCCCAGAGGTGGTGCAGGCATCTCCTGGGGGCATACTGGGGTGCAGGTGAGCGGCTGTCTTCTAACAGACAGCAGGTGTGCCTGTGTTTCTGCAGCAAACAGGGCACCGTCCCTGCTTCTTGGGACAGGCACCCTCTCCCGCTAGAGCACTCCAGCAGCACCAGACCACAAGGGCCTGACAGAGGATCAGCCCTGGCACACCATTCACCCCCTACCCGCTCTGGACTTTCTCTCTGGAAAATGCAAGCTCCTGCCTGCAGGGCTGGGAGTGTCTGTGACCTGGGGCCCCTGCCCAAGCCCAGTCAGCCCCAGAGGATTTGCAAGCTGCTTTCCTGTCCCTGCCCATGGCCTGGGCAACAGGGGACAGATACCTTCCCTGGAGGCCAGGGAGCTTCCTGCCAGCTTCCCTGCTGCCTCCATGCTCAGTAGCTGTAAGCAAAAGCACCAGCTTTGTGGGGCCCACAGCCTCATCTGGGGGACTGGGATGCAGACGTGACAGCTGGGGCTCTGGCAGCTGTTTGGCATGAGAATGAGGGAAGGGTGGTGGCCCCGGGCTATCAATGGCATCGTAGAGGCTGCGACTGCCTGTGCCCAGACTTCTCACTTTGAGACGGAAAGGCCCACCGCATTTGAAACACAAGCCACCAGGCCTTGGGTCTTCTCTTACAAGCAGCCTGCCATGAGACTAGGAGGCCGGCAGGCCCCGCTCATTCCCGGGCCTGGCGAGCCCGTCCCCGCCTGTTCCACATGGGCCTGAGTTCTGCCTGCCCCTGCGCCCCACCTGTCAGAGCTCATCCTAAAGCAGCAAAGTCGGGAGTGGGGATCCTGGTCCCCGAGCACCTCCTGGCCGGAAGCTGCCTGCTGCCCGCCCAGCCTCACCTCCACCCTCCTCAGTCCCCACTGGGGCTGTCTCTCCAGTGCCCAGGGCTGACCACCCTCCACTCAGAACTCTCCCGCCTCCCACAGGCGCCCCTTTCCCTCCCGGGAGACTTCAGGGCCGGCCCAAGGGCACAGGGGACAGGACTTCCTGTGGCCATCCTATGCCCCCGTGGCTGAGCTCCGAGGGGGCGGGCTGGAGCAGGGATCACGGCTGTCGCACAAATGAGACAGAGCTTGTGGGCCCTGCCAGGGACAGGCTTCAGGCAGCGGGAGCCAGGCCCTGTGTGGGTGGGGCCAGTTTCGCCGGGGGTGGAAGGGCCGTGGGGCAAAGGCCAGGTCCAGTCAAACCCCAGGCCACCCAGGAGCCATGCAGAGTTCCAGAGGGGAGAGACAGAAGGCTGCCCCCATCCCACAGGAGCCGCACAGACAGAGGCCCGGCTGCGTTCTCCAATTAAACATCAGGGTTAATTAGAGTCTTCCGGGCCCAGGGGAGGGGGCCGAGGTGGAGTAATCACGGCTGTGCCAGGAAATCCAGAGCTAAGGCCAGGGGAAGAGGGGAGTGTGCTACCCACCGGGAAGGGGGGGAGGCCAGGACTCTGCCACCCATGAGGGGCGCCCCGGCCATGCCAGCTCCAGGCTGGAGCACACAGCTCACACTCGGCTCAGCGGGGCCCTCACGCCGCCCGTCCTTACGACTGCGTGTGGTCACCGCCACCATCGGGGCTGGTGGGGGATGCCAGAGCCCGAGAGGCCATAGGCCCAGCATGGGGGCTTCTCCTGAGACAGCAGGGTGGGCGCCAGAGTTTTGGGGGTATGTGGGGGGCTGTGTGTGGGGGGGTTATGGAGGGGTGTGTGGGGTGTGTGGGACTGTGGGGAGGTGTGTGGGAGGGTGTGCGTGTGCAGTGTGTGTGGGATGTGTGAGTGGAGGGGTGCAAGTGTGGGGGGTGTGTAGGGTGTGTGTAGGGGGTGTATGTGGGGTGTGTGTGGGGTGTATGTGGGGTGTGTGTGTGTGTGGGTGGGGTGTGTGTAGGGGTCTATGTGGGGTGTGTGTGTGGGGTGTGGGGAGGGGTGTGTGTGTGGGGTGTGGGGAGGGGTGTGTGTGTGGGGGTGTATGTGGGGTGTGTGGGGGGGTGTATGGGGGTGTGTGTGGGTGTGGGGTGTGTGGGTGTGGGGAGTGTGTGGGTGTGTGGGGTGTGTGTGTGGGTGTGTAGGGTGTGTGTAGGGGTGTATGTGGGGTGTGTGGGGTGTGGGGAGGGGTGTGTGGGGTGTGTGTAGGGGGTGTATGTGGGGTGTGTGGGGTTTGGGGAGGGGTATGTGTGGGTGTGGGGTGTGTGGGTGTGGGGAGTGTGTGGGTGTGTGGGGTGTGTGTGTGGGTGTGTAGGGTGTGTGTAGGGGTGTATGTGGGGTGTGTGGGGTGTGGGGAGGGGTGTGTGGGGTGTGTGTAGGGGGTGTATGTGGGGTGTGTGTGTGGGTGGGGTGTATGTGTGGTGTGTGGGGTGTGTGGGTGGGGTGTGTGTAGGGGTCTATGTGGGGTGTGTGTGTGGGGTGTGGGGAGGGGTGTGTGTGTGGGGGTGTATGTGGGGTGTGTGGGGTTTGGGGAGGGGTATGTGTGGGTGTGGGGTGTGTGGGTGTGGGGAGTGTGTGGGTGTGTGGGGTGTGTGTGTGGGTGTGTAGGGTGTGTGTAGGGGTGTATGTGGGGTGTGAGTGTGGGGTGTGTGGAGCGGGGTGTGAGTATGTGAATCCCACTCCTTGGAGTTCGGGAGGGAGGGGCTCAAACGGAAAATAGATTCTGTCTCGGACCCTGTGGAGGGGCAGCCCCTGCCTCCGCCCCGTGACGCCTGGGTGCTGCTCCTCCCGGGACACTGGAGCGTGCACCACGGTCCCCCTCACACAGACCTGAGCACAGCAGGAGGCTCAGCAAGTAACACGGGGCCTGGGGTGGACGCCGACCTTGAACATGGAGGGGAGAGCCAGAAACTCCGTGCTCCTGAATCTCAGTGCCATCACCTGGCTGGCTGGGGAGGGAGCCTCTCTCCTCCTGGGCCTCAGTTTCCCCACTCAGGGCTCCAGGGCCTTCTGTCCTATGTGGCTCCGGCCACCGAGAGATGAGGCCTCTGCTCCACAGTCTTGCAGGGACTCTCAGGCCCCAGGCACCTCTGCATGTGTGTCACCGGGAAGAAGTATTTAGAATCAGAAAACATGTCATCACCGGTTTTCTCTAAGAAATACCCCACCAAAAATTTTAAAATGAAAACGTCCTCATCTTCAGGAAGACTGAAACAAGCCAGGAAGAGGCCTGTCATTATCACCCGGACCCACATTATTTTAACATCTTTGGAAAAAACACTTTAATTGGGTCTGTTTGACTTTAAAAGGGAGCTTTCCATGAGGGTCTCAGCGCCAGGAGCCAGGGCCCAGCACAGACGCCCCAAGACGGCAACTTCAAAGGGGAAGGAGGCAAGACCAGCATCCTGCCTCCCCGCCCGCCGGCAGCCACCCCGGCATCCTGGAAGCACTCACTGATAGCAGCGTCCCTGGAAAACCCTGGTCACGGCAGCAGCTGAGAACCCACCAGGCTGGAGGGGCCGCCAGGGGCTGCAGGCAGACAAGGCCTGGGCGGCAGCCAGCACCCACCAGCGTCTCGGAGCAACGACAGTGGCTGCCGTCACCGGCGTTATCGCCACACAGGGAACATTCCAGAATCAACACGCCTGGTGTTTGTACAACACTTGGCTTCCAAGCTGCACAGAACCCTGACTCACCAGCCTGGGGGTTGCGGCTGTGCCTTGACCCTGCCCGATGCGGCCCGTCACCGCCCTCCCTCCCCACACAAGACGAAGGTCACAGACCCGATGTAACCTTCAAGGACAAACTCAGGCTGGTGCAAGGGCGCTGTGGGGCCTGGACAAGCCAGGTGCAGGCCTCATCTAGACAAAGCCCTCGCGTGGGGCACTCTCAGAGCCCAGCGATCCAGGCAGCGGAGCAAGGAACCCGAATGCAAGCCAACCCTCAGGGCCAGCACAGGGTCCCGCCGCCTCCCATGGCAACGCTGCACGGAACACACCCCTTGCCAGGAGCCGACCCACTCACACGTCTGGGGTGATCTGGGTGGACCCCACCACGCTTGCCCACAGGGGAAGGTAGAACGGGCAGGCTGAGACGGACAGCTCAGGGAGAGGTCCATTGGGATGCTGGAGTCAGCTGTGTGTGCAGGGCCCGTCCAGGCCCCGCTGTCCCCTCTGAACACCACACGCAGGCTCTGTGTGCAGGGCCCGTCCAGGCCCCGCTGTCCCCTCTGAACACCACACGCAGGCTCTGTGTGCAGGGCCCGTCCAGGCCCCGCTGTCCCCTCTGAACACCACACGCAGGCTCTGTGTCCAGGGCCCGTCCAGGCCCCGCTGTCTCCTGCCTCCCATTCACTCATCCGTGCACAGTCCCGGTGCTGCTCACACAGCACGCACAGGGCAAAGACCCTGCTCTCAGGAGCTTTCCTTCTGGTGAGGAAATAAGAAAGGAAAACCAGGGCCCAAAGTGTCCAGGAGCATCGTGGCCAGGCCAGGAAGGTGCTGGACAAACAAAGGCAGGGGCCGGGTGCTTCTGTTTGCGCTGGGAGATCGGACCCTGAGAAGGGACCAGAGGTCCGGGTGGGCAAGGGGAGCCGGCGTGGACGCCCCCACGGGCCCTGGAACAGCTTCCACCTTCCTTCCCTCATCCTCACATCCCAGCCTCAGCCCATTCGTGGCCATCAGCAGCCCCCTATGGCTGCCCAGGCCCCAGCTCCTGGCCATGAGGCCCACACCGCCTCCGCAGCCCCCGCCACGCCCGTGGTGCTCAGCTCCAGCTGCAGGCCCCCTCCCACCTGCGGCAGGGGCGTCTAAAACCCTGGTGCCCAAGACCACCCCCTAGACTGGAGATTCCCCAAAACTCACGTCCCCCAGAACCTCAGAGCCAGACCATATTTGGAACCAGTCAAGATGAGGCCACACTGGAGCAGGGAGGGCCCTAACCCAACATGGCCGGTGTCCTTATGGGACGTCACAGACACAGGGACGCGAGTGACGTGGCCACAAGCCAGGAAACCAAGGGCTGCCGGCATCTGTGGCACCAGGAAGAAGTGTCTGGAATCAGAAACACAAGTAATCACCAGCAGCCGGACAGGCAAAGAAGGACCCTGCCCTGCAGCCTGAGGGAGGCGGTTCTCGACACCCCAAGTGCAGACCACCGGCCTCCGGGACACAGACAATGCACTGTTGTCTGACGCCCCCACTGTGTGCGTTTGTCACGGCGGCTCCAGGAGCCAGTGAGGCTGGCCAGGGTGTGCGGGGCCTGCCCCGGAGCAGTGGGAACGGTCCCTGCTTGCTTGAGGACCAGGACGGCAGTTGGTGACGGACACACAGCTCCTGGGAACAGGGATTGCTGACTCAGTGAGGGGCCTGAGAAGAAGGGGAGGGCCGGGGGCTTTCTTGGGGAAAGGCGGATCCAATAGCTGCTGGGTGTGGGCCTTACAGAAGCCTGGTAGGTGCTGAGAGGTGGTTTCCTCGGCCCCCCTTGGAGCGGCCACACTAAGTGCAGCCTGAGGACAGCCAGGAACAAAGGAGATCCTGGGCGCCTGGAAGGAGAACCTGGGCCTGCCCGGGGCTGAGGGAGACCCCCCAGGGCCTGTGGCCGTCCCAGCCAGGAGCCCTTCACTCTGGGCCAGGCATTTGCTATTCCTTTGGCCAACACCCCACACCCCCTGCAACCAGACACTGCCCTTCCTGCGGGACTGGCAGGGTGGGGGGCTCCTCCCACTGCCTCTCCTGTCTCCCACTGTGCCCTGCAGTCCCCCATATGCCAACACTGGGCCTGGGGCTGAGGCACCTGGGACGTGCCCAGCCCAGGTCTGCGGGCCTTGAGCCTGGCATCCACGGTCCCAGCCCAGAGCTTCTCAGAGTCCTACAGGCCAGTGCCAGGCACCTCCAGGCCCCAGGAAGCTTTGATCTGCTGTGTTAACCCTTTAACTCGGAAAAATGCACCGAGGGGCCCAGGGTCTAAAAGGCATGAAAGCCCAGTCAACTGTAGAACTTGTTTAAATCGATTACCGAGGGATTCATGTTCCTTCTCCTGAAGCTCCTACAGTCATCCTCTCTGATCTGCTGATTCAGGGGCTCTACCCCAGGTGTCTGTCCAGAGAATGCACACACCCCATCCTCTGCCTGGAGCCTCCCTCTCAATGGTGGCCAGGAGAGCTCAGCTGACAGCCACGGAGAACCCCACGCTTGGACGCCCTTCTGTCACGGGATGACCCTGCCCCAGCTGTGGCCTTAGCTGAGGGTTGGGCTCTGCACCTGCAAAGAATGCTGGGGTGGCACCCCCGCAAATACTATCAAGGGCTACTTTCCTGGGACAATCTGCATCCATCTCAGCCGATGGGACACCTGCTGCCACTCCTGCCTGGCCAAGTACCTGTCGCTGTCCTTCCGTGGCACCCTCCTCCCTTCCGCGGCACCCTCCTCCACACGACTCTCAGGCACCGCCGGGGGCTGCTTACCCAGGGAGGAGTTAGAGGCCCCTGAGACCGCAAGGATCCCTAGAAGAGCGGCTGCGAGCCACAACCAGACAGGAGTCATTTCAAAACCAGGGAGCAAGAAGCATTTTTACATTTTTATTTTTTAGAGACAGGATCACCCTGTCACCCAGGTGGGAGTGCCGTGGCGCAATCTTGGCTCACTATAGCCACGGCCTCCTAGGCTCAAGCAATCCTCCCACCTCAGCCTCCCCAGTAGCTGACTACAGGCACGCACCACCACGCCCGGCTAATTTTTGTATTTTTTTGTCAAGATGGGGTCTCACTATGTTGGCTGGTCTTGAACTCCTGGCCTCAAGTGATACGCCTGCCTTGGCCTCCCCAAGTGCTGGGACTACAGGTGTGCGCCACGGCGCCCGGCCAGGTTTTTCACAAGAAACCCAGACCGTGGGATTGGGATGCTGGAGGAAGTGGAAGCCGCCCCCGCCGCCTCCCCACCGCGCTGTGCTGCATGCATCCCGGACGCTGTTCCCGACACGCGCTCCACACGCACTCCACACGCCCTCCACGCACACCCCACGCCCGCTCCACGCTCGCTCCATGCTCGCTCCACACACGCGCCCCCCCACGCCCAACACGCGCGCCCCCCACACGCCCCCCACAACACGCGCCCCACGCCCGCTCCACGCTCGCTCCACACGCTGGCTCCACACGCGCGCCCCCCACACGCCCCCCACAACACGCGCTCCACGCTCGCTCCACACACTCAACACTCGCTCCACACGCGCCCCACACGCCCCCCACACGCGCTCCACGCTCGCTCCACACACTCAACACGTGCCCCACACGCGCCCCACCACAGGAATGGTTTTGTCGCAAGCACTGGTTTGTGAGCAGCTCCTCTGAAGCGAGAAGCCTGTTCTCTAAGGAGCTGGGGCTAGGCAGCCAAGCCGGCCCCGGCCGAGGGAGCGTGGGATCTGCTGCCTATGGCTCCTGTACGCCCGTCTGTCCCATCGGCCGGGGCCTTGGAGGGTGTCCGGGCTGTCTCTGTGGATGCCGTGTCTGCTCGTCGTCAGGGAAGGGCCAGGACACTGAACAGAAGGGACACAGGCTCCAACTCGCCTCGGCCACCCACTCGCCAGGCGGCCTTGGCGGGGCTGCTGGGGCTATGAACCCTAAGCAGACAGCAGGGCCAGAGGAGGTCGGACCATGGGGGCTCACAACAAGAGGGGCTGTGCATAGGGGCCACCCACATGCCCTGGAGCCAGGAGGCCCCGGAGTCCCTGGGACCACCCCCACCCCAGGCAGCCTGGGAAGGCTCACGGTGCTGGGCCCCCGCCTGGGAGCTGAGAGTGGTCCTGCTCTGCACTTCCCAGACACTCTGAGTGGGGTACACCACCACATCCAGCCTGCCCAGCCCCGCTGCAGGACATGGGCCAGCGAGGCCCTGCAAGGCCCTGGGATGGGGGGAGCTCGGGCAGGGGGAGCCAAGCTGGGCCTCAGGGGCCTGGGGACACACCACCCCCTTGCTTTCCACAACCTCAAAACAAGGACTGATCAGTCACTGATTCACAGTCCAAAAACCAACCCCCAAATCCCAGGGCTTCCAGCAACAAAGGAGGACCTCTCTCACTTCCGGGTCAGCAAGAGCTTCAGGGCTGGGCCCACTCCGCGTCTCCTCCCTGCAGAAGGACCCTCTGCTCTCCGCCCCCAGAGCAAGCCAGTGGGCTGCCTGGGTGTGGAGCAGCTGGGTAGGGTGAGGGCAACGGGTGGGGTAGGGGGGGTGCAGCCCATGGGGTGCAGACAACAGTCGAGGAGCAGGCCGGGGGCCTTGCCAGGGCCATCTGTGTCCCTGGTCACTGAGGGTGGCAGGGGAGACTGGAAGGGAAACAGACCCCCACGTGGGGAAGGCCCTGAGCCAGCCCCCACGGCAGCCCCTGCAGGCCTCAGTGCTCCTGGATCCCACCAGGGCCGCAGCAGGAACCGAGGCTGAAGCAAATCAGGGCGGCTGGTGGCACAGCTGGGGCCACACCCAGGCACAATTCCTTCCCAACACAGCCAGCAGGCTATCTTGGGGGCACCAGTGCCTGCTCAGGGACGGACTTGGGGCCTCCACAACTGCAGTCCCCACGTACCCTGTGCACGGTCCACCCTGACTGCGTGGGGGCTGGGGCCCCCAGTGGAGGCACGTGGCTTGTTGTCCTGAGAAGAGTGGGGGCAGCTGTCCCAGGGTGTGCCCAGCCCTGTGAATCAGGGAAGCAGCTCATGGGAACGGCCCTGGCCGTGCAGGGGAAGTTCACAGAGCCATTTATTGAGCCCCACAACCGACCAGAGGGAAGGGCGTCCACCAGGCTCAGGCCATGGTCCTTGAGGGGCCGGCGCTCTCTACTTGGCCCACATGTGTCCTGAGGAGTTGTGGCATGCCCGCTGCCCTGGTCAGAGCTGGCCGCCATCTTCCAGCTGCATCTGCCGGGCCAACGTCTGCCCGATGGCCACCAGGGGGCTGGCTCTGTAGGCCGGACTGGCCAGCAGCTCCTGAAACCGGGTCCTTTCTTCCTCGCTGAAAGAATGGAGACCACAGATCAGCAGGCAGGAACCCCCAGACCCCTCAGCACCCCCAGCATCTGACACAGCTCAGCCCCTCAACACCCGGAAACGTTAGACACCGAAATGAATGGCAGAGGCCTGGGGCCACCACGGGACTGAGTACTGGGGCCTCGGAAACTTCCGGCAGGAGGGGAGAGGCTGCCCCGGGCCCTCCTCGTGGCCACGTGCATCCCAGAGCCCTGGCAGTGCCCACTGTGGGGTTTGCCGTTGAGGTGTCGCCCAGCCACCAAGTCTGGGGCTGATGGGGCTGCTGCCAAGGCTGAGAAACGGGGCGGCAACTCACAAGCCCTGCAGACTCACACCTTACATAAGAGACGGCTCCCTCCATGGGCAACCAAAATAGATGCACACGGAGGAGAACCGAGAGCCGAGACCTGAGAGCCTGAGCCGGCAGAGGCCTGCAGCAGAGTGGGGCGCGGCAGCCCCAGATGGGTGCCACGGCGACGACCCAGCACAGCACCAGCTCACCCCAGCCGCCACCCAGCCTGGCGGCCACTCAGCTCCTGCTCTAAACCCAGAGCAGCCAGCCGCACGCCAGAGAGCTGCCCTGTGGAACACAAAAGGTGACCTGGGTCCCCTCTCAGGCACAGAAGCCTCGGGGGCAGCTCCCAGACGGGCTCTGCCGCAGCTGCCAAGAGGCCCTGAGCCTGGTGGCGGGGAGGTGGGGCCTGTGTGCCCCGTGTGCACGGAGCCTTGTGCAAGGCTGGACCACACTGGCCCTGGTTTCCTGGGCAGTTGACAAGGCTCCTTCACACCCCACTGGATGACTGCCTGGGCGGGGTGCCCACACACCAGAGCCACAGAGGACAATGGGGCTGGGGCCGTCTCCACAGCAGGAGGCGGTCAGGGCTCTGCTGGTCACTAACCACCACCTCCTCCTGCCACTGCCACCCTGGCCCCAGCATGGCAGCTGGGGCTGTCCCCGTAAAGTCAGGGTAAAATGCCTCAATCACAGCCTGGACATCACTAGTGATCTCTGGGGCTACCAGGACCCAACAAGGCCCCACCTGCGGCAACTGAGGAGCCGAGGCCAGGGGAAGGCCCAGGCCAGGTTCTTAGCACTGTGGTCCATTGGGCAGAGTCCTGGGTCAGAGCTGGGGAAGGAAAGGAGCCGTGACAGTGACGCTTGGAAGCGAAGCTGCACGGGGAGGGGCTGCAGGGGGAGCCTGCGCCTGCGCCTGAGTTTAGACACTATGAGACACGGGTTCAGTGCCCCTGGCACTGTGTGGCTCCCATGCTGGGCCAGGCCTCCAGATGCCATCCTGGACAACCGTAAACAGAGACCCATAGACAGGGGCCTCCCACCTGAGAGAAAAGCCCTTCCTTGGTTTCGTACTCAGGGGAGCAGCCTTGGGGCACAGACCACCAGCTCCAGGAGCTACAAGGCTCATGCCCAACATGAAGCCCCCAGGGGAGCATGACCCAGGGAGGGGAACACTCTTGCTTCCCACTGGGATCTTGGGATCGAAGGATCCAAGCCACTCAAACACCTGAGCCCTGTCCACACGCGCCAGAAAGCACCATGGACATGAAAGGGAACAGACCTCTGGCTCCAAAACACGGAGTGAACAAGGGGCCTCCTGCTCTCCTCTCAGAAGCAGCGAGAACCAAACTCAATCTTTGATGAAACCAGGAGACCTGTTAACCTGAGCTGCTTCAAAATGCCGCGACCACAAGGACATGGGGGCACCAAGGGGTGCGGGCGACAGACAGTCTGCGAGAGGAAAACCCGTCGCCCTGTCCAGGCAGGGAGGGGCTCCCTGGACCAGGCTGTGCACTGGGGAGAGGCGGAGAGGGAGGCCAGGCAGGACGATGGGCACACGGAGAGGGCTCTGCTGTTCGCAAACTGTCTCCAGACAAGACTGGCCTGGGAAGAACTCAGTTCATCAACAGAGAAGCAGAAACCAAAGAGGACAAACACAAAGATCTACGGGAAGACCTTGCTCCTCAGGAGGCCGAGGCAGGAGGATTGCTGCAGCCCAGGAGGCGGAGGCTGCAGTGAGCCTTGATCACACTCTGCACTCCAGCCTGGGCCACAGAGCAAGGGACTGTCTCTAAAAAATAAAAATAAAAACTTTTTAAAAAACTAAAAAAGACAGTTTACTATACTATCTATACTTCACCTAGCCCCTACAAAGTGTCTAGAGTAAAAATGGATTAGAGAACACGAGATGGAAGACAGATAGATTAGAGAGATCCAGTAATTGCGTAATTGGTGCCCCTGAAGAAGGGCCAAGACAATAAAGAAATCTTTGGAGCTACCATTCGACACCAGCTTCCCAACATAACTGTACTCACAAAACAGACACCAGCTTCTAAACATAATCGTACTCACAAAACAGACTTCAGATTCTAAACTGGAAGGGCACAACGGGCCTCGGTAGAAACTGACACAAAATGTTCCCTACTGATAAATACCTTAGCAAAGTCATTTCAAAAACAAAGAAAAAAAATCATTCCAGTAGCTAACTAAAACCATCTTACAAGGGTGTAAAATGTGGCTCTCTCAGTGGAAACTGGAGCTGAGTCTACAAAGAGGCAAGAGAGCGTGGTGTGGAGATTTTTGTACCCAAGAGGACAACTGAGTACAAACTTCTGCAAATCAGTGTCCTAGCCCTGCTAACTGAGGGCCGCAGTGCCCAGCCACAGAACCAAACACATCATCCAGATTTCAACCAGCCAGCGGAGGGGAGGGGCGGAGAAGGGGCTGCGTCCACCCATCATTTTAGATCCATGACTCCCCTTGGAAGCCTTCCTGGGAGGCGGGACTTGACCCAGGGCCACAGGACCTGACTGCACTGAAAAGCCCCCCTGGAGCGGACAGGCAGGAGCCAGCGGAGCAGCGTGGAGGGGACTAGAGGCACGGGCGGGGCTCTCAGCCGCTGAACCCCTGGGAGGGCAGCCTGGAGGCGCTCAGGACCCCTGGAGAGGGCGGGGTGGGGGCACACAGGAGCTGAACCCCTGGGGAGGTGGGCAGGGTGAGGGCACACAGGAGCTGAACCCCTGGAGAGGGTGGGCGGGGTGAGGGCACATAGGAGCTGAACCCCTGGAGAGGGTGGGCAGGTGCACTCACAGAAGCTGCTGTCTCTGGGCTGCGCTCATCCGGCTGAGCTCTGAGGGCCGGGGCTTGTTGCTCTCCCTGCTGTGGACACAGAGAAGCCACGTCAGTCAGCATCCAGCATCCCCTAAACACCTTCCCGTGGGCAGAGGCTGGCTCCTCCCTTCTTAGAGCAGACGTCGTGGTGGCCAGAGGTGACCAAACCACTGCAGAACCACAAGTTCCAAGCTGCACTGTGGCCGTGGAGGCGGGACCTGGACAAGCAGTGCAACTGCCTGACCGTCCTGTGACCGCCCCGGACAAGCAGTGCAACTGCCTGACTGTCCTGTGACCGCGGGCCCCAAGCTGCTCCCTGTGGAATCTGGTGACTCCTGCAGCTCCTCCTGGCTCCATGGGACATGGAGGGAGTGGTCAGCCAGGAACACGTCTCACGATATACAGCGTCTCCACCCCACCTGCCTGGCCAGGGCAGGCTGTGCAGACACCTCACACTTCGGGCCAAAGGACCCTGGCAGGCACAGCTGGTCCCACTCCCGCAATACACACCACTTCCCAGGAAGGCTGAGTCACCCACCCAAGCCTACATATCCCCAAGTCCTCTCTTTAGAAGAAGGCGCACGCTATGCTACAGTGGGAAGCTGCACCTGCCCTCCTGATGACTGAACTTGGGGACAGGGGCGTGGACCCACCGTAGATCCTGCCCTGCCTGCACCTGCGGGGGGTGCCAACGAGCACTGCAGTCCCCCATGGACAGGTGGAGGAACTGAGGAGGTTTCCTGAGTGCTGCTGGCTATTTCCTTTAGTCCTGGGATCTCCAAACCACCGAGCTGGGCCTTGACTAAGGGCACGGGCGGGCCAGGACACTCTCATCTCTGACGTCCACCCCAGGCAGGCTCCGGCTGCCCGCGGAGCTTCTCACCCTCAGTTAACCGTGGGAATCTTCGGGAGCTCGCCTGCACTCCCTGTGGTCAGCCGGCCAAGGCAGCCGCCCACCTGGCCCAATGTTCACATGGGACAGCGACCTGGGCCTTAAAAGGAACAGAGAACCCGCAAGGCCACACCAGGCGCCTTCTCAGATCTGCCGTCCACACAGTGAGATGGGACCCAGACGACGGCGGGAAGGCAGAGCCGCGGAGTCCTCAGACCAGCCCTACACTTAGCCTCGGGCCAGGAGACTTCATCTTTTATTCATGGATCTCTTAAAATATGAATGACAGACATTTTGTGTCTGCCCAAAATAGCCCTCAGCGCCCGCTTTCTTTTAACCCTAGCTCTGCGCTGATTTGGGGAAGGACTCAGTCCCCATCCCTTCCTGCTCACACTGGCAGATGACAGCCCCTTGCATCTCCCGTCCCCTCTGCCCGCTCAAAGCCACAGCTCCATTCATTGCAGGGGCTCTGCTGGGGCTGACGACATCTCCCCACGGCCTCTCCTGGGCCAGCGTTGCCCCGATGCAGAAGCTCTGCCCCCCTGGCCAGTCGACCCCCTCCCTGTGTCCACCCCTGAGCAGCAGCTCCCTCACTGACTGCCCAGAGCTGTCCCGGGTCCCCACCCTTGCAGAAGCCATCAGCGTGGGGCCCCCTCCTCTAGGTGCACCCCTGGTGCCAGGGCTCTGGGCAGCCATGTGCTGGGGTCAGGAGACCTGAGCCCGGGTCCAGGACAGCCTTCCTGGTTGGGGAAACCTCGGGCCCTGGAGCTGCACCCTCACTTTAAGAGATGAACTAGCAGTGGGGGTGGGAGCAATGCCTCCCAAGGTCCCAAAGCAGAGGAGCTGCACCCAGGGTGGCTGCAGTGCCCACGAGGCCAGGCGCAGCACCTCCCCTCCCCACTGCAGGGACCGTCCCCCACCCACGCGTCCCACACCCCATCCTCCCAGGCGGGACGCACAGCCTCCCAGTGGGGTTTCCGGAGTTCAGGGCCCCGGGGACAGAGTGCTGGGCAGTTACCGTCATGGGCCAAGGGCAAGCACCGGCAGGGACGGACGTGACTCCACGAGGCCTAACAGCAGGAAGCCGAGGAGGAATTGGAGCCTAACTCCACCCAGTGTGGACCCTCACCAGCCCCCACAGCACTCCCTCCAGGCAGGAGCAGCGGTGTCACCACCACTCCCCTCCCGACAACTGCCCACAAAGCGCACACAGGAGGCGGAGGTCCACAGTGTGGGGGGTCCCCTCCCGACAATCGCCCACAAAGCGCACACAGGAGGCGGAGGTCCACAGTGTGGGGGGTCCCCTCCCGACAATCACCCACAAAGTGCACACAGGAGGTGGAGGTCCAGAGTGTGGGGGGTCCCCTCCCGACAATCGCCCACAAAGCGCACACAGGAGGCGGAGGTCCACAGCGTGGGGGGTCCCCTCCCGACAATCGCCCACAAAGCGCACACAGGAGGTGGAGGTCCAGAGCGTGGGGGTCACCGGGGTCAAGTGTCGCTCGATGCCTGCTTCCCAGCCAGGAGTGACGTGGACCCCAAACACGGGCCCTGCCCTGGCCTCTGAGATTCCAGCTCTGCATCCCGCACCCCAGGGGCATGAGGCCCTCAGGGCAGGGCGCCAGGACAGGTGATTGAGGGGACTGAGGGTTGGGAGGGGCCGTGGGGCAAGGACCCAATGCTTGGGTTCCACAAGGACAGCTCTGCCAGCCCAAGCCATATGTTCTCCCCGCTAGGTGGGAAGGGGAGAAGTGAGAGACAGAACTCCAGGCTGGGAGGGAGAGGCTGTCCACCCTCCAGCCTCCCAGGCCACTGGTGCTCGCCTGCTGACCCCTCAAGCCCAAAGCACATCAGAGTCTGAGAGTGGTGGTCAGTGGGGCAGACCTGCCTGCCGGGACCAAGGTGCAGTTCCCAGAGACACGGCCCACCACCCAGGCACGCCAAACCCCAGATCCTGGGACAGGCGCACCGAGCCCCAGATCTCAGGGTCTCACACCTCCTGCAATACCAGGGCCAGGGTTCCCTAGAGAAACAGCAGGACTGGCAGGAGATGTCCAAGATGCGCCTGGGTTACCTGTTGGTGCTCGGCAGTGGGAAAGAGCTAAAAATACGACCCCCACGTCAATGGGGCCAAAGGGAGCTGGGGGCAACTGCAGGAACTCCCAGCGGCCAATGCTGGAACAGTTTCGGCACCAAAATCAAGTAACGCTGTGTGTAAACTAAACATCCATCTGTCCAGACCAACACCGACGCATGAGCGACATATACACGGGGAGAAGAGACAAAGCTCCTTTCCCAGCAGGATTCCAAACAGTCTCTGTCACTGCTGTGTCTTCCAGGAGGTGGAGCACAACCCCCACCCCGAGGCCAGGGCTGCAGAGCGACTTCCTCCCAAAGCGGACAGCATGGAGGGGGGCCTCAACCCAGCAGGGGCAAGCTCAGCCTCACGGTGAGTCAGGTGACAGGGTGTGCCCAATACAGTGGAGTGACAGTGGCACTTCGCCTCTGGGGGCTTCCTCCCCAAACCCAGTCCCTTCTTGTACCCATGAGAAAAACATCAGACAGATCTCAGCTGACGGGCAGCTTCCTCAGAACAGTCAAGGTCATTAAAACCAAGAGGAGTCTGAGAAACTCACAGCCAAGAGGGGCCGAGGGAGCCGTGACATCTGAATGTCACGTGGGATCCTGGACGGATCCTGAGGCAGAAAGAGTCCGTTAGGGAAAAATGAAGGAAACCTAAGGTATGGGCTTTAGTTAACTATTAATTACTTAACGCTCACTATTTCTCTATTGATACTGGTTCCTTCCATGTGATGAACGTACCACACTCATGTCAGAGCAGCAGCATGAGGGGACGGGGGAGCTGCACGGAGCTCTTGGCACCATCTTTGCCATTTTTCTACAAATCTAAAGCCTGTCTAAAATAGGGCTGATTCCAAGAGCTCCCCCAGGGTCAGGAGGCACTGCTGCCTGAGCCGCATCAGGAGGGACGGGGACTCCCAGCGACAGGAGGCTCTCAGGGCTGAGAGCAGATGGGCCTTCCCAGCCCAGAGCCCCGCAGGGAGGCAGGGGCACATCCTCCTCGGCCTGGGGGCTGGGTGTTGATACAGCCCTCTCCCTTCTGGGAGCGCCAAGCACATTTTTCAGATGAGAAAACTGAAAACAGGGAAAGGATACTTGACCAGGGTCACATTTTTGTCCAAGAACCAGGAATGTTCGGTCGTCACATCTCTACTCCAGGCGGCCGCTCCTATTCTGGACCCAGTGCTCCGGTGCCTCCGCCGCGGGATGCCAGCCTGGAGCTGCCTGGGCCTGCAGCGCGTGACCTGCCACCCTCGAGCCTGGGCAGCTGGGCCATGAAAGGATGGACCCCAGGTTTGACACTGCACACAGCCCCTGCTTTCTGCCCAGATGGAAAGTTAGCAGGAGAAAGAAAATTATTTTTTAAACAGCAAAATTAGGCCGGGCGCGGTGGCTCACGCCTGTAATCCCAGCACTTTGGGAGGCCGAGGCGGGTGGATCACGAGGTCAGGAGATCTAGACCATCCTGGCTAACACGGTGAAACCCCGTCTCCGCTAAAAATACAAAAAATTAGCCAGGTATGGTGGCAGGCACCTGTAGTCCCACCTACTCGGGAGGCTGAGGCAGGAGAATGGTGTGAACCCGGGAGGCGGAGCTTGCAGTGAGCCAAGATCGTGCCACTGCACTCCAGCCTGGGCGACACAGCAAGACTCCGTCTCAAAAAAAAAAAAAAAAAAAAAAAAAAAGCATAGAGATGACACAAATGAATGAGGAAGGCCCAGAAGCTGAGACAGAACAGAGTGGTCCGGCCTCTTTCCAGCCCTGAAAGCTGGGCTGTGGCTACACAGGCCCCGCCTGAGCCCAGAGCCTCAGCACCCACACCTGGGCGGTGCCTTCCAGCCACAGGGGAAGGGCAGAGGCTGCTCTCCTTTCACGTGCATGTGACCCAGGCACAAAGAGCCTGAAAGCCAAGCTCCCGGGAGAGGGGCGCCACAGGCAGCAGCTTATCAGCAGGCTGCATCCCCTGCGAGGTGACAGGGAGGGTCATGCAGCCGCTGCCCTCCTGGTTGAGCCGTCCTGGGGTGCACACACCACAGCAGGCTGGCACATGGAACACTGTCCACGTTGTCAGGGCACATGCAACCTGCCACTGGCAAATGGCTCACTGGGTGGCGGGGTTGCGTCACCGGGTGGCGGTATCTTCATTGGGTGGCAGGGTTGCGTCACTGGGGGTTGTGTCACTGGGGGTTGCGTCACTGGGTGGCGGGGTTGTGTCACTGGGGGTTGTGTCACTGGGTGGCGGGGTTGCATCACTGGGGGGTTGTGTCACCGGGGGTTGCGTCACCGGGTGGCAGGGTTGTGTCACTGGGGGTTGCGTCACTGGGTGGCGGGGTTGTGTCACTGGGTGATGGGGTTCTGGAGGGAGCACCTCAGTGCATCAGGAGGAGGGCTCATGCTCGGGACCAGGCCTTGCCCAGGGCAGGGGGATGGAGGGGCCCCACTGGGGTCCAGGCCCAGGCCCAGGCCCGCTGGCTTGGCCGCTCATGCACTAAGAGCCCAGAACCCACCACCCCAGCTCTCAGCAGGGGGCGGGGGAGGGGCGCTGTGATGCCAGCAGCCAAGGGTGGGGCAGGGGCCTGCCTCTTTCCTGAAGAACAAACCACATCCAGACCCGTGGTGAGGCTGGGAGGCATGTGCTTCCCACACAGGTAGGTACAGCTCGGGAGAGCAACCGCACTCACATCAGGCCCCGTCCCTCCTGGGGAGGACGCACGAGGCAGCTCCCGCCCCATGAGGACAAGCTCTGGGATGTGTGTCCCAGGGCCCTGCATGAGTGGGTCCCACACCCTCACCACACCCGACAGCAGGCCTGAGCCGTCCTCACGGGCCACCCTCTGTGCGACAGAGTGAGGGGCAGGACAGGGTGTGCAGTGTTAGGTGGGCGTCAGGGAAAGGTCCACTCAGGAGGGGAGACTGGAGCCCCTGTCAGAGGCACGAGAAGAGCATGGTGGATGCTCAGGGGCCTCAGCTGAGCACAGCAGGGTCTCTGTGGGGTGGAGGCTGTGGCAGAACAGTGAGTTGGGGGGACCCCCAGTGGGACCCGGCAGGAGCTGTGGCCAATGTCGGGGGAGGGGCACATGAGGGAGCTCGGCATCAGCAGAGCCACCAGGCTCCTCACAAGGGTGGGCCTGGGTGCCCCTGAAACGTCCCCCACAGCCCCCGCCGGCCTCACGAGCTCACGCCCTGAGAACAGGGTACCTGCGTGGAGCACCGGCTGGAGCCCCAGCTCTCGGCCTCTGCAGGCTCAGGAACCACCGTGGCCCGTGGGTCCCACTCATATCCCTCCACCTTTGGACCCGGGTCAGCCCCACAGCTCGGAAAGGGCCACCCCTCCCGGACACTCACCTGCGGGCCTGGCGCCGGCTGCCAGCCTCGAGCCCCAGCAGCTCGGGCAGGGCATCCCTGAGAGGGTGCAGGTCCCCCACCACCACCGTGGCCCTCCGCCTCCGCTCCTCCCTGTGCTTCTGCTCAGCCAGTTTTATGGCTTCGATTTCTAAGGAAGGAGAAACGACGTTAGAGGCAAACAAGAGGCAGAGGAGGAGCCCAGGCCCAGAGCCTCTGGCCCACGAGAGACCTGGCGGGGTGCCCGGCCCTGCTGCCTCTCTCCTTCCCGCTGTCGCCCCCATTCCGCCCCTGGGAACCTGCAAGGCGGGCAGGCTTGAGTTATTTTCTTCCCCTTAATGACAGAGCTGCACTTTTTAATCACAGGGCTGACAATGTGGTGGAGCTGCAGCCACTGAGGATTTCTCCTGCAAAGGGACGCTGGCAACTGTGGCCGGAGCACGCGTAGGGGAGTGCACACAGCCACCGAGCAGAGGGGACAGAGGGGAATCAGGAAAAGGGGCCCTCAACTTAAGATGGCAAGTCACAGCCTGGGACGCTCAGCGTTGTTCCCAGGAGGGAGAGGGCTCCCCAGAGGGAAGGGGAGAAGCCCCAGAACAGACCTGAGGGCTTGGGGCCATGGGGGGTGGCAGGTAGGGCTGAGGCCTCCACGCTAGAGAAGGGATTTGGGCAGGGTCTGGACAGAAGGGGCATGGCCTTGGGATTTGATTTAATTTAAAAATGTATTTATCTCAAAACTGCTAAGAGAACACATGCTCGGACATGCTGCTCACTGCACGTGGCTCCTGGAGGCTGTGGAGCGCGGACAAAGCCTGCTTTCTTCAGGGCAACCCAGCGGGACAGGCCTGCAGCTCAAACACTGCCAGCTCGTGACACAGGCCCGGGCATGGCAGACCTGTGCCCCCTGGGAGGAATGCCCAGGTTTCCAGAGGTGACAACAGCCAGCTCCTCTCCAATCCCGCTGTCTGGGACAGCGGCGCCCCTCTCAGCCCCCAGGGCAGATGGCTCACAGAACAAGGTCTGAAGGGCCCACCCTGACCAACCCGAAGTCAGGGGATGCCACCCTGCCCTGGGTCCCTGTAGCAGGGTGTGTTTACCTGGCTCCAAATCACCGACAAGAACCTGGGACAAAGACCACCCTTCCTCTGGGTCCTCAGCCCCCAGTGCAGGTTGAGAGCTTGGAAGGTGTACACCAGCTCTCTACAGCCTTGGGAATCATGGGGGTTTATAAGGTAAGAATCCAGTGCTTACTCCACCCTGCCTGGACTGTGGTAGACACGTTACTCGGCACCTCATCAAAAGAGAGCCAGGGCACCCTGGAAGCTGGGGTAGGGAGGGGCGGGCCAGGCCAGATGGCTCCTTCACAGGCTGCAGACCCAGGCCAGGAAAAGCAAAGCAGAGGCGTGTGGCTCCCGTGAGGACAGACACAAAGGCTCGCACCTCAGCAAGTCAAAGCCAGAAGCCTTTCAAAAGAAGGATACCTTGTGCCCAAGCAGGGTGAGCCCCAGGCATGCAAGGATGGTTCTCCCAGGAAATGCCTCAGGGTGACCCTCCACAGTGGCCACTCAAGAGGCAAGAAAGCCTATGGTCACCACCACCAGTGTGCAGAGGATTCTGCACAATTCACTGCCCACGCATGAGAAAAATTACAATGAAACCACAAACGGAAGGAAGCTCCTTGACAGATGAGCTGCTAGAAACCCACAGTGAGTATCACATTTCAGGGCCAAACATTAGACACTCAATGATAAATCCGAGCAAGGAAAAGATGACCACAATATCGACAATCCCACCCAGCCCACTCAATTCTGAGGGGGAGGGAGGGAGCAAGGCAGTGGCGGGGCGGGACCCACGGCCTGGGAACACTCAGCACTGCTCTCATCTGCAGCACCTAGGGGAGGTCCCACACAAACACCAGCTTCCAAGCAGCCAGGAGAACCAATGGGAGAGTGCAGTTCTTCTCTGTCAGTTACTCCAGAAAAATCGGATGCTGCCTCAGTTAAAATTTCAATGGGATTTTCAGTCAAACCTGTGCAGCTAATCCTAAATTTTATTTTTTAAAAACAACTAAATGCATAAGAATAGTAAAAACATTTTTTATAAAGAACAAGCAACAAGAAAGTAGGGCTATCGGATATTAAAGCAAATTATAAAATAACAGAAATTAACAGCGTGGCAAAAGTGCTGATGAACACTCAGTGGACGCAGGGCAACCCGGGCAAAGTGTGAGCATGACACGTGAGGTTAGATAAACTGGGTTCCTCCTGGGGAAAGAGCCAGATCCCCTCTCACACTGTTCCTAAAAATCAGTATGTATGAATTAAATACTAAAAACAAAGAGGAATCAAAGGCCAAAAAATACAGTAGGAGCCACTCGACTGGATTCGAAATCAAGGAAATGTTGCACCTCATAGACTGGCAAATTTTTAAATGTTTCATAATATCGAGTGTTCGAGGACGGAGGGAGCTGATGGGTGGGTGTGAACTGGCCCAGCCGCCTTGGAGGACAACTGAGGGTTGGGAAAGTCAAGTGGGACATGTGTGTGATTCCAACGACCCACCCTCCCGCCCACAGGGCATGGGGAGCCACTGTCCACGGCACGGCTGGGGCACAGGCTGTGTGGTGGAGCATAGAGGCGCTACCTGGGCACTGGGGAGGTATGTGGACAAAACAAAGCAAAGCAAGGGATGGAGAGTGACCGGGGGAGGCCTCCAGGAGTGGGAGGGCCCTGCAACGGGAGGAACAGCAAGGACAAACTTTGCAAGCTTGTCCTCACAAAGGCGAGGTGGGATGGCGCGTGCAGATCCACAGGGAAAATTTCAACACATATTGGGGAAAAAAAGCAAATTGAGGGAAAAAATCCACACATACAGAAAACATGCATTTCTAAAGATCCTAAGGAGTCTACAAAATGACTACCAGATCTAATGCATGATATTAGTAAATTCATAGGATACAAGATTAGTATTTTAAAAAACCAATTGTATTTTAACATACTAGCAGAGAGCTGAGAAAAAACTGCATTTATGACAGCATAAGAAACTATAAAATGCTTAGCAATAAGCTTATTATAAGATGTAAGATCTCTACACTAAAACTGTATAACACTGATGATGAAATTTAAATGGTGAGATATACTATGTTCATGAATTTGAAGATTTGCTTTGCTAAGATGGTAATTCTGAACTGATCTATAGATTCAATGAAATCCCAATCATAACCCCACTAGGTTTTTGTTGTTGTTTTTAAAGAAATAGACAAGCTAATGATAATTTATATGGAAATGCCAAGGACTTAGAATATCTAAAACAACCTCAAGACAGACGAACCAACAAAAAGGACTTATGTTACCTGACTTCCAGACTAATCCTAAAGCTATGGTAATCAAGACAGTATGGTTTTTGCTAAGGTACAACAAATAGAGCAATGGAACAGAAGACAGCCTAGAAACAGATCCACACTTATGAGACTTTCTGATTTTTCACAAAGGCAACAAAACAATCCAATAAGGAAAGAAAAGTACTTATAACAAATGGTGCTGGAACAGCTGAATATCCATATTAGGGGGAAAAAAGGAACTTAACCACTAACACCACATAGACAAACAATTCAAGATAGAAAAAAAAAATATGAAAGCTCAAAGTATAAAGTTTTTAGAAGAAAACAGGAATAAAATCTTCATGACTTGGGATTAGGCAAAGTTTTCTTAAATAGGACACACACACATACATATACACACACACAATAACTAATATAAATTAAACTTCTCAAAATTAAACTCTCGTTTATTTAAAAAAAAAAAAAAGTTCTCACGCCTGTAATCCGAGCACTTTGGGAGGCCAAGGCGGGCAGATCACGAGGTCAAGACGGGCAGATCACGAGGTCAAGAGATCGAGACCATCCTGCTAACACGGTGAAACCCCATCTCTACTAAAAATACAAAAAAATTAGCCGGGCACGGTGGCGGGCGCCTGTAGTCCCAGCCACTCAGAAGGCTGAGGCAGAAGAATCGCTTGAACCCGGGAGGTGTTGCTTGCAGTAAGCCAAGATCGCACCACTGCACTCCAGCCTGGCGACAGAGCAAGACTCTATCTCAAAAAAAATAAATAAATAAAAATAAAGAAAATGAACAGGCAAGTCACAGTCTGGGAAAAACATCTGTAAAACACATATCCAACCAAAGACTGGACTCTAGGACAAAGAACTCTTAGAGCTCAATAATAAAAAGACAAAAAGCCTCATGAAAAATGAATTTCACTAACGCTGAAACACAAATGGACAGTAAGCACATGTAAATGCTCTTTTGGTGGCAACGGAAATGAGTACCACCGCGAGATACCATTTCATGATTACCAGACGGCCAAGGCTGAGGGGACGGCAGGCCACGTGTTGGCAAAGCTGAGGGCCAGGAGAACTCTCACAGGCTCTGGTGGGAGTGTGAGTGTACAACCACTCTAGAAAAGCATCTGGCAGCTGCTTATAAAACTAAACATACACCTACCCTATGACCCAGCATTCCATTCCTCAGCACTTACCCAAGAGAAACGAAAACATGTCCACAAAAAGACTTGTAAAGAATGTTCAGAGCAGCCTTATTCACAGTAGCTAAAAATGGAAAAAAGCCCAGGTGCCCATCAGCAGGAAAGTGAGTAACAAATGGTGTATTCATACAATGAAATACTTCTCAGCAATCAAAAGGCATGGACTGCTGCTACATGCAGCCTGGATGGGTTTCAAAACCATTACGCTGAGCAAAAGCAGCCAGACGCAGAAAGAGTGCATCCTACATGATTCCATTTATACGGAGCCTAAGGCAAGAAAAGCTCAACTGTGGACGACAAAGGGTGACACAGCTGTTGTTACCTCTGGGGCCAGTGGGAGAGGTAATTGACTGGGGGGGTGCGTGACTGCCGGGGAATGGTGGTGATGGTCCATAACCTGAACGGGATTTCAGCTGCACAGGTGTCTACAACATTTGTCAGTAATCATTGAATGGCACACTTTAGATTTGCATTTCATTTTATGTAAATACAATCTTCAAAAGAAAAAGAAAAAAAAAGAACCATGAACTCTAGCAGAATTATTTGGGGTGGAGTGTACTGATGTCTGCCATTTACTTTGAAACGCATTTTTAAAAACCCATGTTGGTAGATGGACAGAAACTGCTAGATGAACGGTTATGTAATAAAGATTGTAAAATCTGTGTGGTGGGTACAGGGTATTCACTATAAAATTCTTCCCACTTTCCTAAATAAAATTTTTCATAATAAAATACAAAGTAAAAGTAACTTGGGAAATGTAGCTAAAGCTGTATTTAGAGATAACTTACAGCCTTTCACTCCTGAACAAAACATATACAAACAGATAAGCAGAGTAACTGAAACCCAAAGAAAGCTAAAACGGGAGTGATCAAAATAAAAACAAATAATTTTGAAGACAAAAGAGTAGAATTGGTTATTAAATACATTAATTAATTATTAAATGGAAGAGACAAAACTTAATTTAATCAGAAATGAAGGTGGAGATACAAATAAAGAACGATAAAGAAAATAGAATATTTAATAAGAAGGCAACTAACATATGAAGATTGAGATCTGACTAAATTTGATCATTAATATTATTTAGAGACAAGGACCCACTCTGTCACCCAGGCTGGACTGCACTAGTGCAATTACGGCTCACTGCAGCCTCAAACTCCTGGGTTGAAGCGATCTTCCTACCTCAGCCTCCTAAGTCGCTAGGACTAGAGGCTCAGAGGCACACACCACCTAATCTGACTAATTTTTACATTTTTTGTAGAGACAAGGTCTCGCTATATTGCCCAGGCTAGTCTGAAACTCCTGGGCGTAGGTGATCCTTCCACCTCAACCTTCCAAAGTGCTGGGATTACAGGCATGAGACCATCCTCAGACAAATTCGATCATTTTATGAGTGGCCAAAATTGACTCAAGTTGTGAAAAAACAAAAAAAAAGGACCAAGTGCCATGGAATAAAATTTACACATCATCAAAGAATTACAGCCTAGAAAATCAGGGTCCAAATGGCCACAGTCCAGTAGCCCGTCCAAATCCACTTTCACAGCTATGCTAGGAACTGTGAAAAAGAAAATGGAGGAATGCATCATTTCCCTAAGAAATATCCAACAAGGGACAGAAACCATAAAACTAATAATCACAAAAGAAACTGACAAAGTTTTCTAGGTCCTACCTCTGAAAAACATACATTTTCTTTAAAACCTCCAAGGAAAAAATAAAGCAGATAACATAAAAAAGAAAATATTCCAAATTAATTTCACAAAGTCAGCAGAATCACACTAAAAAGATAACCGAAAAATACAAAATAATTTTGATGAGAAACAATCTTAGAAAAACACTGGCAAATATCCAGCATCACGAAAAATAATGAGATACTCCAAAACAACCTGAGTGGGAAGTGTGGCTTTCAGCCTGTGGAGACGTGCGGCTGGGAGCACGTGGCAAGGCTGACCTCAGAAAAGAGGGAGCCACAGGCCTGAAAGGGTCTGGGGACACCAGGGGCCCTGCCCACACCCACGCCGCTAAGAGCAGACACTGTTTTCACCGCGGGCAAGGCCTGGAAGGATTTCACATACCACTGCAGGCACTTCTGAACCATAAAAACTCCACAAGCACAGGTTACTTCCACAATAAAAAATTTTACGGTGGGGAACAAAAATAAGTAATTTTTACAAACAAGGAGCCGAGAGCAGCAGCTTCCCAAGGCCGTCCTCCAAAGGGAGGCAGCCCAGCTCTGCAGGTGCCCACACGGACGGGGTGGCAGTGCCATCCATAACAGGCCAGACCGGCTTGGCCATGCTGCCAAGTCTTCATGGCCAACCTCTCTGTGCCTCCACTGTCCTTCAGCCCCCACAGCAGTCTCTGAAGTGTCTTGGGTGATCCCCTTGGGCACCCCTCGGGGAGTGTGGCTGGTGTAGAAGGCCAGATGTGAGGCTGTGGGAATAGGAGGGCCCACGGGATGGGACTTGGGCCGGCAGCTGTCTCAAGACGCAGGCATGGACTTACTCTGCAACCACTGCTCACGCCTCAGCTTCATTTTCTCCTTCTTGGGCAAAACGGTCTTGGCCTCTGCACCTGAGGAAAGAGAACATGGGAGTGAGCAAAACGTGTCCAGGTGGCACCCCCATGACCTGAGAATGGGCTGGGGCGGGTCCTGACTGCAGAGCTGCCACATTCACTGCAACTGGTCTGGCCTGCGCCAGCCTCTCACACTCCCGGGCTCTGGACAGCACCAGGGGCACCTGCAGCACGCCTCGGCCCGGCCTCAGGAGGCTCTCTCAGCAGCGTCCCCCCACAGTGATGGCCTGGCCACTCACCCCGGCCCGCCCCGGAAAGCAGGTGTCCCAACGAGGAGCCTCCTCCCCACTCATGCCCCAAACGACTGTCAGGGCAGTCATTGCAGTGAAGCCATGCAGGAATGCCCGACGGCTCATGAAGGGGGCCATGAACAGGGCAGAGGCCCTTAGGGGGACATCCCCAAGATCCTACGTGGTCACGTCAGGCCCAGCGACGTACGTGCTCCCTGCCCCCTGCCAGGCCTGATGACGTGCTCGGTGACCAGAGGCTTCATCCCTGGACCCCACAAAGCGGCCCTCTCAGGGAGCCTCCAAAAGTGAACTCCACAGGTGCCCCTGTGCTTGGTCCACGCGGAGCCCAGCCACCTGCCCGGTGGGCGGGGAAAGGAGGCTCATTTGCTGGGGGGACAGGGGCAGGGGTGGGATGAGCCTGCAGGGCTGTGCAGGTGGGGACAGGTGGAGAGGGCACTGGGTGCTGCGTCTCTGACTCGTTTGCTCTAAAACAGAGTGGACTCAAGGGCATCCCCATTTCCTCGGCCTTAACTGATTTCCCAAGATGGTTCAGCCTCGGCTGCATTCTCCCCAGAACACATCTCCCAATATCTCTTTTAATTCATGCAGACCTTCCTGGCTTGTCCAACAAATCCACCATGTCTAATGAAAAACAAAGCAGAAGCAAGCCCTGCCTGGAGAAAGGGAGTCGCTGCGCTCGGCATTTCAGACTTCACTTCAGGCGCTGGTGTGAAACCTCCAAGGCCCAGGGCTCCCGCAGGATTTAATCCCCTCCCACAGCTTCCTGGTGTGCCTGGGTTGACCTACTTTCCTCCATGGCATCCCGACCTCTCCCTCCCGACCACAAAGGGGAGGGGCTGATTCTGCAGCTTTTCTGTAGTTTTGAAATTGTTTCAAAAGAAAAATGAATCTAAGACCAGTGGAAACTGACCCGAACAGTGACCTGCGTTGTGTTGGAATGAACAAAACGAGGCCTGGGCGCAGGCCAGGTCAGGAACGCAGCACAGTGACCCTTCCCAGCTCTGGCCCCAGGGAGCTCCCCAGCCCCATTGCCATGGCACCAGGACAACAGGAACCAAACACGCCGCTCCTGCAGGAGGAGAGGGCTTGGAATGCTGCAGCTGGAGCAGAGGCCGCCTGGAACTGGGGGCCGCGGCCCCACGACCCCCAGCTCCCGCCGCTTTCCGGGCCCGAGGCGCCCTTGCTGAAGTGCCCTGGCACAGGTTCACGCCTGCTCCCCCTTCTAGCCTCTGGATGGGCTGACGGGTGTTCACTGAGATCGAGTCAGTGCCGCGGGCTACGGAGGGGGCTCGCCCTGTGGGTCCCGATTCCCTCTCCCCCGCAGGCCCAAGGCCACATGGACAGGGCAGGTGGGCGCACCCCACCCTGTGGTGGGGACAGTGTGAAGTCTGCTCGAGCTGCTCCGGTTTCTAAACTTACCTACGACAAGGCCAGCACACCACAGCTCTCGCCGGTGCTGCGGAAGCACAAGAGCGTCCCGTGGGTGCAGCAGAAATGCCAGCTTGGAGGAGGGCCGGGCTGGGAGTGCAGATGCTGGGCCTCAAGCAAGGGTGTCTGGAGCCGCTACTGTCCTGGGCCTCACCCCAAACCCAGATCCCAGCAGCACCAGCACTACAGCCCCAGTGGCTACGGGGAGGGGAAGGTCACCAAACACGTCTGATTGGTGACAAAGTGACGGCAGCAGGGGCCACACCTGAGGCAGGTCATCCGCTGAGCCCGAGCTTCTCACATGGGGCCTGGAAGTCCGAGTGGGCACCAGGAATACCAAGCCAGAGCTGACAGTAAAAACGACTTCATACAATCGCCGGCCAGCCGAGCGGGGGCTACAGAAGGGTGCACACTCAGAAGGGCAGCCTGGCTGCGACCTCGGCTTCCCGCTCTAGGCAGAGAGGCTTCTTCCTCCCTGCCCTGTCTGCTTCACACCCTAGGCCACCTGCTGCACGGGCGGCTCACACACTGCCACTCCTTCTGGCCCGCTCAGTTCACAGCTCAAAGGTGTCAGGAGACGGGCAAGTCCCCATTAAACTGAACCTCACAGAACCCCAGCCAGTGGCTGAGGCAAGGCTAGACGAGGTGCTCATACCCTCATTCCCCCCAAAACCGAGACAGGATCCCCCCAAGACAGAGCCCAGGCTTCCCTGTGGGGGAACATGCTGCAGGTGCCATCCACTCCCCCTCACACTCCGTGGAACCCTCTGGGGCCACCTGTTGCTACTGGCAGTGAACAAGCCCAAAGGGTGAAAGACAAGGCCGCAGGGCATGAGATGGCTCCTGCGATCTGGGTCCTGGGGCCCGGTGGTATCCAGGGTGCTCCTGGCTGCCACAGCACCTGTATCTGAGCTGGACTGCAAGGCACAGGGCAGATGGATGGTGGAGATGAAGAGGAGGAGGATGAGGAGAAGCCGTGCCCTTGCCTGAGTCTTCAGGAGCCCAGGATGCAGCTGCCACGGAGCGATCTGCATAGAGGCACCGGGCTCACGAGCAGCGTGTGGGGACTGACCGTGTGGGACAGCCCCTCTGGCCCAGTGGGAGGCACTCTGAGGAGGACTCAAGGGCCGTTCAAGGAACAGCCCCTCTAACCCTTGACTCTGGAAGACCCCGCCTCAGCCCTGCCCTTGGGGAGTGACTAGAAACCTGCCCTGAGCTGACTCGTCACAGAGCCCTGGGGGTGGCTCCGGTCCCTGGAACGCCAGCCGGCCCGGCAGAAACCTGCAGCATGAGCTGAATGGCCCCGCACAGAGAGAGGGATGGGTGCACGCAGGTACAGGCTGCCTAAAAACCCTGACAAGAAAAGGGAAGGTGAGACGCTGCCACGCAGGAGCCAGGGCCCGTGCTCTGGAGCTGCAATTCCAGGTACAGTGGGCAAGGCAACCACCCCGCCGGAACCACAGCCTTCCCAGCTGCCACGGTGCTGCCTGGGCTCTTGCACTCTAACAAAGGGGCCCCGGGAACAGACGCGGTAAACCAGCCTCAGTGGAGGAAGCCACACATGGCAGCTACACAGCACGCCTGTGCCGCAGGCAGCTCACCTGGTCCCCAGCCCTCACCAGGTCAGCAGACACAGAACCAGGCTCACCAGAGTTGGGCTGTGGGGTGACATGGTTCACAGGGCACGTGTTCTGATGGACCCTAAGGAAAATCAGCATGAGACCGGCTTTTCTGTGCACGCCATCAACAAGCCGTGATTCTCACTCCACAAAGATCTGCACGAGGCTCAGGACAGAACACACGACGCGATGCTGCTGGCACGTGCTGCTTCATCTCGGGCTCCGGTGACGGGAGATACTGCGGCCTACAGAGCCACTCAGATGCTGCCAACACCACCCAGGTCACCAGCTGAAGCGGCACGTGCCAGCAGCATCTCGTGGTGCTGAGGTTCTCCTCGCCACGCCTTCTGGGTGAATGCAAGCTGAAATGCATCGTGGGACAGGCCGTTTGGGGAAAAATGAAGTGGGAATCATCCGTCTCACTATATACACAGAAATAAAGTCCTGATGGATTAAATACATTAAAAAGGCACTACAAAAGCACTGCAGAGGACACAAAGGGGCCACAAAACACACAGAAAACACCGAATTTGCTACAGAGAAACTTTAAACCTCCGCAGAGAAAAAAATAACATGAACAAATTCAAAAGAACTACCAACGAGGGGAGACAGCTGCAGTTAACAAAAGAGATTGCTTCCTTCCTACATAGCTTTTTCAAACCAATAAACAGCCGAAAAGAAAAACAGGAAAAGGCACATATAGGCAGCTCACAGCGATGAAGGCTGAATGTAGCCTTGCTGATGAAAAGCCGCGCATTTTACAAAGCAGGCACCGCAGGCTGGGGTCCGCGTCGGCAGACACCTCGTCCATATCCTCCAAAGGTACAGGCCGCAGGCGGAGGCCAACTTGGGTGCTGCTCCCGGCGGTGTCTGCAGTAGGCAACCTGGTAACGCCTGTGAAGTATCAGACGTTCATCAGACTGGATCACCAACTCCACTGCTGTGGTTTGATCTACAAATGTCTTTACTCCGTTTTCAAGGATGGGCCACACTCCCTATAGAGCTGGGTGCATCGGACAACAAAACCTCAGCAGCCGTGATGTAAGGCTGCCTTAGAACACAGCCCAGGGAAGCAGCAGGGGCAGACACACACCCACTTGTAAAAAAAAGAGGGGGCCGGGAGCAGCAGCACGTGCCTGTGGTCCCAGCTGCTCAGGAGGCCAAAGTGGGAGGGAGGATTGCGTGAGCCCAGGAGGTCGAAGCTGCAGTGAGGCCAGATTGTACCACTGCACACCAGCCTGGGTGACAGAGCAAGACACTGACTCATAAAAAAAAGAGAGAGAAGCAGATAGACCAAGTCTGCAGCGGGGAGGCTGTCACTTAACGGTAGTTTGCATTGAGTTTTTCATGATATCTATCATGTGCCACTTTGCACAACTTCACGTAGAGGCAGTGCTGCAGGAATAAGCTGGAGAAAGCACAGCTTTCCCTTGGAGCGCTGGTGGGCGAGCATGTGAGGGGGTGGTGCACGTGCCTAGCACCGTGGCAGCGGGGAGAAGCGGCAGGAGCACAGGGGACTAGGAGCGGGGAAGCGGGAGGGCCGGGTTCCCCTGTCTCTCTCTGTTTTCCAAGCTTTCTTACTTCTTTTTTTTTGAGACAAAGTCTCACTCTGTCGCCCAGGCTGGAGCACAGTGGCACGATCTTGCAATCTCTGCCTTCTGGGTTCAAGCCATTCTCCTGCCTCAGCCTCCGGAGCAGCTGGAATTACAGGCACACACCACCACACCCAGCTAATTTTTGTATTTTTAGTAGAGACGGGGTCTTTCATGATGTTGGCCAGCCTGGTCTCAAACTCCTGACCTCAAGTGATCCACCTGCCTCTGCCTCCCAAAGTGCTGGGACTACAGGTGTGAGCCACCACCCCCGGCCTCTTCCTTCTTTATACTACATGTTTGTCATTAGGTGTCCATTTTAAAGAAAAACCCAAAGACCTTTTTAAAAATTGGTAACAAATTGTCCTGGTCAAAGACAGCATCCTGGAACAAAACTGGAACAAACCAGGCACCGCCATCCAGGGTCTGCATCGGCAGACACCCCCCGCCGAGGTTTGTGGCGAGGAAAGTACCAGCGGCACTGCAGGGAAGAGCAGTCACAGCCAAGAGCGCCTGGGGGGTGGCGCTACCCAGGGACACAGCCAAGAGCGCCTGGGGGGTGGCGCTACCCAGGGTCACAGCCAAGAGCGTCTGGGGGGTGGCGCTACCCAGGGACACTGAGACGCAGAGCACCAAGGTGACGCTACTGTGCTGAGGAGCCCAGGCTGCAGGGCCAGAGGACGTTTCCACCACTGGGCCCTGTGCCCACCTCTGCAGTCCTGAGGAAAGGCAAACGGCTCACCTTGACTCCCTTCTCCCAGGACCTGAGGGTGGACATTCAAAACCACAGACAAACCTGCCGACGGCCGGAGCTCCCAAAGTGCCGCATCGGGCAGCCCCCACCCTCCAGCCAACACCATCCACCCCAGCCAGGGGTTCGACATTCCTCCTGAGAGAAGATGGCCTGGGAGATGGGGCCCCTGAGAGAAGGGTACCCAGGAGCACTGGAGACAGCCTGTGCACGGCGCCCACAGAACGCTCGGCCCCTCTGCTCCCCTCAGCAACCCACCGACCAGAAGACGCAGAGTCCACAGGATCTGGCCTTGCAAGTGTCATGGAGCTGATACAAACAAGAAACGTGGGCTCCAAACCCCACAGGATTCTCTCCACAGACACAGCAGCAGGCTCCTGGCACACTCCACACCCACCCCCAGTGTTAGCTCACCCCACAAGGACCCTCCAGAACCCCAACGGCAGTGCAGCCAACGGTGGATGCAGCATGTGCCCCAGGAGCAGCGTGGCTTCTTGCTGTCCTGTGAGCTCCCAGCCAGGGTAACAAGGCAAGAGAAACACGTCAAAGGCCTAAGAACGGAGAAGCAAGAGACAGAACCACCACCGTCCCCATACATGGCATGGTCGTGATGCAGAAAATGCCAAAGGATCAACAGCTACTGGGACTGAGGGCTTCAGCAAGGCCTTTGGGTCCGGCCGAGGTTTGCGGCGAGGAAAGTACCACCAGCACCGCAGGGAAGAGCAGTCATGGCCAAGAGCTCCCCGGGGGATGGCACAACCCAGGGACACTGAATGCAGAGCGCCAAGGTCACGCTACTGCACTGAGGAACCCAGGCTGTGGGGCCAGAGGGCACTCTTGGCCTCCTGAGTCACACTTGGCCTGTGTCCTCAGTATCTGCCCAAACTACCCCGTCCCACCTGGAAAGGAAGAAGCCCCAGAGAACTGCTTCAGTCCTAAGTCAACACAGGACAGGCTCCCGAGGCCCGGACACAGGGCCCCACCTCCGGGGATGGTGCAGGACAGGCTCCCGAGGCCCGGACGCAGGGCCCCACCACCGGGGATGGTGCAGAAGAGGCTCCCGAGGCCCCGACACAGGGCCCCACCGCCGGGGATGGTGCCCGAGGGAGTGGCTGTGCTGCTCACCTAGAGGCGTCCTGCTCTGGGAGGTACAGCCACTCGCAGCTCTTGGTGGGTTCAGCTGGTCTGGAAGCCCCACCTAGGGAACCTCGCAAGACAGCCTCCACGACCTGCCTACACCTCAGACAAGCACACATCAGAAAACCACAGTGCCCAGAGCCCCTGAACGTGACAGGCCGGCCACGCGCTCACAGAGGAAGGGATAGCCCCATAGCCAGGGCGGCACTCGCTGCCACCTCCCATGAGGAGCAGTGTCTGAGGAGTGAACGAGGAGAGCCTGCTGCACAGGCTCGGCCTGGGCCTTGCCAGGCGGGGTCTGGAAAACACACCAGGTGGGGTGCCAAGGGGGAGGCTGCCAGAGGCAGGGCCCTGGGGACCTCCTAGTCTCAGGATGGTGCCTGCAAGTCAGAATGAGTGCCACGCCCAGAATACAGTGGCACCTGGGGCCCCAGCCCTTCCCTGCTCAACCCTAAGCTTCCATTTGAAAACACTCAGCTGCCCTCCCACCCCAGCTGTCGATGAGGACAGTGACGTGCAGATGGCCTCAGCAGGATGCTGCCAGCCAGGCCCCACCAACCGAACATGTCAAGAACCTTAAATAGCTCCAGCCACTGAGCTCCAAGTGCCAGGTTCAGAAATAGCAACCCACATGCTCAGACACTGCCCCGCCGTCTCCTAGGCAAGGGGGCGCCCGGAGCACATGACACGGACACCCACATAGCAGCACCCCAAACGAGGGAGGGTCCCATGGGGCCACATAACCCCAACTGTCCACCCAGCCAAAAGACCTCTGCTGGGCGTGGGGCCACATAACCCCAACTGTCCACTCGGCCAAAAGACCTCTGCTGGGCACAGCATCCCCCACGGGAGGGCGGTCCTGAAACAGCTGGGGCCAGTCCTGCAGGGGAGAAGGAGGGCCCTGGGGCCAACCTTCTGGTGATGGAAGGCGGCCCCGGGAATCCCCAGGCCAGGCCCAAGGTGATCAGGCCACACACTCTGATGTGAAAGTTCCAGAAACAACTTAAACATCAGCCCTGACAGCAGACAGCTCTGATGAGGAGGAGTCACTCCCTGAGTGGCCAGGGAAGCTGCCGATTGCTGTCTGGCAAATAGAAAAAGGCAGTGGCTGAGCTTCCCGGGGGCGAGCAGCGCAAGCCCAAGACGGCGGCCCAGGGACCTCAGCGAGCCGGTGAGATCCAGACGTGCACGGCCCACAAAGGCCATACACGACGGGCGAACCCTGCTCGGACAAAGAGCAGCAAGGGCTCCTGAAGACACTGCTAGCTAAGGGCCTTTCCTGAGATGCCCCGCCCCGGTTAGTGATCGGCACGTGCAGCAGGCCTGGGCGAGAACACATGTAGGTGAGAGATGGTGCCCACACAGTGCCCTCGGGCAGTGAGAGATGGTGCCCACACAGCGCGCTCGGGCGGCTCCGGGGGCAGGGCCTGGCTTTTATCTCCCAATGTTGCATATTTGTCTATTCTGCAATGTGTGCATACGCGCTGCTTTTTCAATCATGAAATGTTATTTTCTACAGAAGTAATTTTAGGTAAAAGTTGATCCCTAACCTTCAAGTCTCAGCCACAGGCATGACAGCGAGTGGGGCACGGTGGGCAAAGACGCGGCCATTCACCCCATGCGTTGAGGACTCAGCCTCTGGATCCAGATGGTAGAGCTGGGACTTGAACAGGACGGCCAAGGGCCACATCCACAGCCTGTCCCCCTGCTTCCTCCCAGGCTGTGCAGTAAGCCAGGGCCGCCCATGCCCACTCTCCCTGCCTCTCTCCTACCTCCCTGCGCGATGCCGTGAGATGTTGGCCCCTTGGATGGCTGTGGGCTTCAATGCCACCAGGAGATGGGAGCCTCCTCTGAGCCCAGTATGGCAGCAGCCACGGTTTCATCTCAAGCTGAGTGAACAGGAGCCAGGCCATGAGACACAGGCACAGGAGAGGCTGGCAAAGCCCAGAGGAATCTTCTCCTGTGTGTTCTGCTGCTGCTGTGTGTTTAAACCATTTTTAAGGCCTTTAAATCAAACCGGCAACTTTAATCCGATGAAGGCTTAGCCTGCTGCACTGTGCCCACGACACGTGTACCCAGTCGTTGCCACGTGCTCCAGGACAGGGACCAGGTGGGGTCACCGTGATCCTCAGGCACAGGTGCAGCCCACACCCGCCTAGGCCAGTCTCTGTGCTCAAAGTTCTATGAGGATAAACCCACAGCAGTTCTACAGCAGCCCCCCGACACCCCCCTTTCGCAGATGAAGGAGCTGATCACAGAAACCCTGAGGACGCCGGCAAGGAGGTGCAGGAGGCTAGAACCCCAGAGGCCCTGGCTGGCTCCCGACTCCCACTAAGATGGGAGGAAACAGCACTATGTCTGGTCCAAGTCAAATGCCTCAGCATGGCACCATGTGACTGCGTGGCCGTGGGCCTGAGAAGCGCCACCAACAGGGCCACACTCCCAGCCGGACTGGCACAGGCCACGCCTCCGACCCCTGGTCTAGCGTCTCAACAACACGTGGCTCACAAGGATGCCTGGCTTAAGAAACAACAAGTCACTGGGCTCCCAACATACCGGCTGGCACGGCCACACTCTCCGCAGGAGCGCAGGTAAGAAGGCGCCCCACTCCCAGCCGCCGCACCACGCAGCCAAGGCAGGTGACACACAGGGAGCTGCGGCCGAGCCGAGGCCATCTGACCCCAAGCCTCGCTTCCACAGAGCCATCTCCATGTAACCTCCCCGTCAGTTTGTTCTTATTTTAACTTGGGAGTAGATATAAGCAACAAGTACATTCTGCATGGTTTCTGTCGTACCCTTGACTTCACAACTGTAAAAAAAGGTCTTAAAAAAGGGATTTTTTTTTTTTTTTGAGATACTGGAAAATAGCAGAAAATGAGCTCATTCTGTTTTCAGGCAGGCACCTGGGACTCAAGCCCAGAGACACAGGCAGGGTGGGGCAAGGCTCATTTTCTGCCATTTTCCAGTTATCTTAAAAAAAAAAAAAAAAATCTCTGAAGACAACCCTGTAACCCCAGAGTCTGTACTGTCTGATGAGGAGCTGGGACTTCCCAAGTCTCCGCTGTGCAAGGCAGGAGGGAGAGCCTGCGTCTCTATCCCGGGACTGTCCCACACCTGGGCTGACCTGACAAGGACACAGCTCTGCTGCCCTCTGCTGGCCAGATCACCAGGGCAGAGGGACGGCCAGGAAGCCAAGGTCGCGCCCTCCACCGCAGGTCCCTCCACCGCAGGTGCCTGGGGGTGGAGTGGGGTCTAAGCAGGTACAATCACCTGGGCAGCGCTCTGTGCTGACCGGGAGAGCCAGCCCTGCCCAAGGGCTGGGTGCAGGAGCTCGGAATGTCCTTGCACCACAGCCTGGTGGCCTCGTCACCCACTCCAACACGCCTGCAGACACAGACGTGTTCCACTGACAGCAGCAGCAGGTCGTACACAGCCGGAAGGCGCAGGCAGAAGCGGCAGGAGTGGCTGCCGGAGCAGCAATGGCGGCGGTGGGTGCCCTGTGCCCGGCGTCTAAGAGTAGGCCTCTGTGGCTTCAGAGCCTGGCCCCATGGTGCGCTCTGGCCTGCTGCGGCTGCACAGAGGGTTCTGGGGAGTAGGCGGGGCTGGGGCCGCGCTTTGGGGACCCGGACAGCAGTGTGGTCCCTGTGTCCACCCGGCCAAGGGTGCTGGGTTCCTCTGGAGGAGACTATGGTGCAGGGCCACCTGGGCTGCATCCCTAGGATCCACCCCACATCGGTGTGACTGCCAGGCCTGACACTCCTGACAGCCGGGCCCAGGGCCCACAATCCACTCCCTAATCAGGAGCAGCTCCCGGGCAAGGCCACAAACCGTGCGAGGGGGAGCCAGGGCTGCATGCTCCACAGAGCCAGCAGGAGCGGGAGCAAGCAGCAGCCAAGTCGGGGCTCGGGACCCTGGCCTCTCTGCACTCTTACCCTTGCAGACTCAGAGATGCCTGCTCCTGCTGCCTGGCCTCTCCCTGCTTCCAACGCCCACTCCAGTCTCAAAGGGGGATTGGGGCCGAGCCCGGGTGCTGTCAGAGCCCGGCCGGGTGTGCACACACTCAGGCCCTGCCACCTTGGCCCCCTCTCGACCTTGGGCATCAATAAGCTCTGGGAGGAAGCCAAGGCGGGGGCTGAGGGTGGCTTGGCGCTGGCCTGCAACGGCCAGACCCCACACTTGCTCACACACACACTTCACCGCTCCACGCCTGACTCCAGTCTCCCTTGGAGGCATGAGATCCAGGCCAGTAGCATGAGCTGAGCTCAGCCTGCCAGGCCAAGTGGGTGAAATGAGCCCAGTGGGCCCGGACAAAACTCAAGCAAAGGTGCCACCGGCCACAGGTATCTGGTCAGAAAAGCAACACCCCCAAAATCCTGTACCACCACCGGCGCCTCTCATGGCCCCCCTGCCCCCAAGCCGTCCACTGTGCTGTGAGCTCCCTCTCCAGCAATGGTGACAGGCCTCCCAACATCCTCTGCTCCAGGGGCCCCCAGCCCTACCCGGCTCTGAGTCCACACCAGGCCTTGCCCCACCCTGTCTGTGTCTCTGAGCTTGAGTCCCAAGTACCTGTCTGAAAACAGGTGGGCTCGTTTTCTGGTATGAAGGAACACAGAACTGGAAATCCAATTCTAAGCGTGCTCCACGACCAGCTCCCCGGACCGCCTGATGCTGCATGACCAGCTCCCCGGACGCCCGATGCTCCACGACCAGCTCCCCGGACCGCCCGATGCTCCACCACCAGATTCCCGGACAGCCCGATGCTCCACGACCACCTCCCCGGACGCCCGATCGCCCGATCGCCCGATGCTGCATGACCAGCTCCCCAGATGTCTGATGCCAAGGATTGGCGCCGTGCCCAAGGCTGGAGGATCAGCCACCACTGGACACCCGGCCGGCTGCCAGGCTCTGGTATCGCACAAGCCAGCTAGAGCTGGCCACACAGCACGCACAGCAGGTGGCACTGCGTTGGGGGAGGCTCAGGAGACGGGTGCTCACCCCGACTCTGCCACAGGTCCCTCGCCACCCCCAGAGCGGACATGGAGGAGCTGTAGCCCTGACATGGGGTCCACAGGCTGCCGCAAAGCCCCTGCATGCACAACCTGGCCCACAGGCAAAGCTGAGTCCTGCTGGGGAGGTGCAGTGGGTCTTAGAGAGCTGGGGCGGGGAGGGGACTCTAGGCCAGCCTCAGCCCTGCACCCATGCCCTCCTCCTCCCATGGCAGGAGGCTGCAGAGCTCAGAGGGTCCCTCCCAGGATGCCCGTAAGGGTAAGGCAGGCTCCAGGGCACAGGAAGGGAACAGGGGTCAGATGTGGCTTCCTGGCGAGCTGAGATTCCAAGGCCTTGAAAAAAAACACAGGAAAGATGCCACGAACTTGTTAGTCACAGGGACTAACAAGCCCCACCACTTCCCAGGGCTAGATGGGGAGAGGAGGGGCGCAGATGGGCACACGGGTGTCCACCAGGTGATGGGCCACAGCCTAGACCCCTCCCCTGGGCCACCCGGCTCCTTGGCCAGAGATGCAGCATGCAGTGCTATTCCTGACTCAGGCCAGGGCACAGACGATGAGACACATCTTGGGAAGGCGGTGTCGCACTAAGCCAGGCAGACAGGCACCCACAGGCCGCCACCTCACCTCCATAGCCAGGCGGGTCATTGAAGGGTGGCAGCCAAGTCACAGGATGCAGTATCTGCATGACATGGGCACTCAGGCCCCAGCACAAGCCTGGGGTGGGGTGGGGGTAGGGACGCAGGACACCAGCCAATCAGGAGCTGAGGAGACCACACCAAAAAAACAGAACTGTTCCTGGAGAGAGGGAGGAACATGGTGAGGAGCAGCCAAGATGCAAAGGACCCCACTGAGGCGCCTGGATACCTCAGAGGCCTGAAGAAAAGGGGCTGGGGCCCCCAGACCAGGGCAAGCCCCTCCGCCTGTGGGGCTACTCCTCTAAGGGTCTGCAGGTCCCACCCATGAGGGTCTGTGGGCCCTGCCACCCTGCCAAGCTGGTGCTTCACATCCCAGGGCAGGGGAAGTGGAGGCCTGTCCCTCCGTCTGAGCCCTCTGTGAGGTCCGATGGTCCCCTTCATCCAGCCTGGGGCTCTTCAGTGCAGAAAACCCACAGCAGGGCGGTGGAAGGAATATGCACCAGAACCCTGGGCTGAGAGCCACAGCCAGAGACGGCTGGCCAGAGGCCTCGCTCCAGGAGGGCTGTAATGGGGGCCCACGGCGATGAGCTCAGAACGCCCCTCCCACAGGACAGCCACCTGGAACGCACCTCAGGGACAACCTCCAAGGCACCATTTTGGAGCACCTTCTCCTGAATCCCCCTGGGGCACCAAGGCAGAAATCACAGCCATGGGCAGTGCACAAAGCCACCGGCTCCTGGCCAGAACCACTAAGTGCCTCCCCAGGCCAAGGCTCCTCCCCAACACCCAAAACCCTGACCCTGCCACACGGCTCAAATAATTCCCATTCTTGTGCCCCTCAAGGCGGGCTATGGGAAACACCTGCACACAAGCAGGAAGCGCCAGAACTGGCCACGCTACAGTCCGGTCAGCACAAGCTTTAAGATTTTTATGCACAAATAAGGGTATGTGAACTAAGAAAAAAATTAATTACCCAACGGACTCACAAACAATAGAATCTTCAAATTTTTTCAACTTATTGTTCAATTATTTCAAGAAAACATTCCTATGCTCTACTCTGATAACGTAGTTCTGAAATTTGAAATCAATCTTTGACATTGTAAAGTTCAAGCTTCTACCCTCTCCCACCAGTTACTCTAAATTAATGAGGTTTGAACTTACAAAAAACAAAGACAAGGCCAGGCGTGGTGGCTCACACCTGTAATCCCAGCACTTTGAGAGGCCAAGACAGGCAGATCTCTGAGGTCAAGAGATCGAGACCATCCCGGCAACAGGGTGAAACCCCATCTCTACTAAAAATACAAAAATTAGCTGGGCGTGGTGGCATGTGCCTGTGGTCCCGTCCCCACTACTCAGGAGGCTGAGGCAGGGGAATCACTTGAACCCAGGAGGGCGGAGGTTGCAGTGAGCCAAGATCATGCCACTGCACTCCACCCTGGCGACAGAGCAAGACTCTGTCTCCAAACAAACAAACAAACAAAAAACAAACAAACAAAAACAAAGATCCAGCGTGGCTCAAAGGAGAGGCCACAGGGCTGCTGGGCACGACCTCAGCCCAAGAACGCTGCGAGGCCAGATGTTGCTAAAGAGGAGTTTCCCTGGTAGGCAAGACGGGTCGTGAGCGTGACGTCTCCCTAAATTAGGAGGGGAAGAGGGGACGTGACAGTCAGTGCAGCAGGTGACCTTGGGGACCAGATGAGCCACAGGGGCTTGAAGGGAGAGGGCCAAGAAAAGGCAGAGGAAAGAGGCTGCTGTGTGAAAGAGCTCTGAGAAGCTCAGGCCAGAGCCAGGTCACTGAGACCCACGACTCCCATCCCCTTGGGGACAGCCTTAAAGGCCTTGTCAGCAACCAGGGACACAGCTCGGGCGGACCACCCACATCAAGCGTTCCTGGCTGGAAGGCACAGCTTCTCTCTGGAGTTACCTGGCCTGGTCAGCTCACCAGGTCCTCCTTGGAGAGAAGGAGCAGGAAACCAGCACTGGTTAAATGTACCTGGATCTTTCTAGAGGCACAGTGAGGCCCTCAGCATCTATGAGCTATGTCTGTCGCTGCTTTGTGGACAATGGAGCTAAGGGTCACAGCGCACCCATCATCACATGACTTGCGCCCAAGGAATTAGGGCTGGCCCACCTCTGGGCAGCTGCAAAACCCACTCGTCCCCAGCCTTCCCACCAGACCAGCCTCGTTCAACAGATGCAGAGCGGGCGCCTCCACAGCCTTCACTGCACTGTTTTAAACGTTTCACACCAACTACCTCATCTCAACCTCAAAACTGCCAGAACTTAGGAGATAAATACTGTTACCTCCTTTGACAGGTGCAAAGCCCAGGCCCAGAGCGATCAAGTGTCCAGCCAGAGGCTACCAGGCGGTGAGGGGCAGAGGCCCAGAGCCCACGATCTTAACGGGCCATCTACAGGACCCAGACCCGGCTCCTGCCCTGTCCTGGCGCTCCCAGCTCTGCCGACTGTGAAGCCACGTGCAGTCTTCACTGTCACACTGGTGCCCTGAGCTCTGCCCCCACAGCCAGGCCCTCTCCCTCCCCAACCTATGGCTTCCCGAGGCTGTCAAGATGTAAAAAGTATTCCTTGTGCTCCTCACCGACTCCCTTAGATGAGTGAAGGAAGCTTTTTCCTGGATTTATCCCTGGGGAGTGACACTGCTCACCATCCTCCAGCCAGAAAGTCAACACTCCTGGCATTGACCATGGTGGCCGGGAACTCTCTAAAACACCTCAGACTCAGTAGGAGGTGCAGGGGGACTGCGTTCCCTGCTAAGCTCCGGACACTGGAGTGAGTGGGAGTTCCCAGACCCTCTCACTGGTCAGGCTGACGTGTGTGCTGCAGGGCTGCAAGGAGCACAACCAGGAGACGGGGAAGGGCTGCGCATGGATCTGATGAAACTGAGAGGACCCTGCTTCGGCTTCAGGATCTAAACCCTCAAGAGTTATTTGTACAAAATGATAAGCAGCTAACCTCTGCAACACATAAAGCACCTGTTTAAGAAAAGGATCAAAACTGCCCCAAACATACAGACAGACCACGAGAGAATCAGCACACACGGAGAAAACAGTTCAAACCCTGTTGGTCACCAAAGCCCAAGTTCCTGTGGCTTCAGCGTGGCTGCCAGGACGCAGAGCAGTTCTTGCAGAGCTGCGGGGACATGATGCAGCCCAGGGGCAAAACCACAGCCGCAATCTACTCTGGGGAATCGCCCCAAGGAACAGCCAGGGGCATCCCTTGCTCAAGGACATTGGCAGGTACAGGTTAGCTGGAAAGCTGCTGAGACCTCGGGTGCGTGAGGGAACAATCCCAGATCTGCTGGGTATCAGCATGGTAACCCGTGCACTCGAGCCTGCCTCACCTCTCCTGACGGAAGGGACGCTCCGTGCACTCGAGCCTGCCTCACCTCTCCTGACGGAAGTGACGCTCCTCACGTCCAGCTCCAGCTTCTGCACCAAGGCGCTGGGGTCTATCTTGGTCCTGGCAAAGATGTTGGTGTTGATGAACGCCCAGTCCTAACGTCCCCAACAAAAACGGACGAAAAGAAGAGGTGTGAGACTTGCTCTGTGGTTTCAGAGGGATGTTAAAGGTGAGGAGAAGATGGAGGACAAGAACCTGGATTCCCCAGCTTCTCTGCCCGGGAGGACCTGGGGGAAACAACCCTCACCTCCCAGAGCAGGAGCCTCCGGTTCCAGAGCTCCAGGGCAGACCTGCAGCGCCCAGGCCCACCTGCTCCCTGCCTTCAATCACCAGACGGGCTTCACTCCTGGTTCTTCAGGAGTCAGGACCAGTATCTCAAGAACCAAATTTCCTTCCCAACCATTTCGTCTTACTCTTTCTACAACATTCTCCTGTGTCACAGAAGAAACCTGCAGCTGAGCAGATTAAGGATAGGCAGCTCCCAGCCTGCCAGCTCTTTCAGCTCAGACTGACCACATCCCATCAGAACTAGTCATCTCAGCAGCCTCTCTGCCAGGTCTGGTTCTGAGCCACACTCATCCCTGCATGAAGATTTCAGTTCCTCCAAGTCAGCTGCCGACCACACTGTGAGGAGACAGAACCCCCCCGTCCCTGACCCCCGTGCTGCCCAGCCCATTCATGTGCAAGCCTCACTGACCTTGGCAGGGAAGGCAGCATCGACCTCAACAGAGGTTTCTGAAGGGGGTCAGAATACGCCACCCCAAAACATGTCACTTTGGCAAAATAATTATTTTGAGCTAAAGGCACTTAAAAATATAGCAGGTACCAAGAGGGCATATTAACCCCCTCCCTGTTTTTCCTGAAAGGAGATAAAACTCCCATATGGAAGATGCCCTCCTACACCAGAAGGCAAGTGACATTCTTATCATCAGGCACGGATCAGAGAAGCCAAGAGCGCTCTGTACAGACACACCTGGTGAACACAACCCCTCCCCTCCTGCAGCCTCCCCACATGGTTTAGTTTTCCACAACCGCCTCCGTTCAACCTCTCACCCTCTCAAAGAAGCACAAAGTTCTCCCACTTCCTTGTCTTCATTTCCTTATAAGGCTCCCATGTCACATAAAACTTCAATGAATGGGTACGCTTTTCTCCTGTTAATCTGTTTTATGTAATTCTAAATCTCAGGCCCAACCTAAAAACCTTGAAGGTAGAGGTAAAATATGGCCTCCCTCACATTACAGAGGAGACAAAATGCAGATGAGGTAGAAGGCAGCCAGGGCACCAAGAGGTGCCAGGCTGGACTGCAACTCCCCAGGTGCCCTCACCCACAGCACCTGAGGGAGAAGTCCTTGGTCTCCCTCACCCACAGCACCTGAGGGAGAAGTCCTTGGTCTTGGAGGGTTACGTGGCAGGGACAGAAAAGTCGGTACGTGGGAAAATATCAGACTCACGGGGGAACAGTGCTGGAGACCAGGGCAGCCTTCAGATGGACAGGCAGGTGGCTGAGGCAGCACAGGTAGGCTGAGGCCTCATAGGCAAACAGGGACCAGGTGGGGACAAGGGGTGCAGCATGCAGCCTTCCAGATCATGAATGTATGTTGGTATACGGCAGACGACTGCTTTTCCCACTGTACCTGGGACATTCTCCATTGTAGCACTTTATATCTCATTAATGCATATTTTTGGAGCTTAATAAAAAAATGCTGGCACAGGTTTCAATGAGCCAAGACAACTAAGGGCACGCCCCTCTCCTGCTAGTAGAGAGAGATGTCACCTGAGAAGCTGAAGCTGCTCCTGCCCCATCTCTGGTGTCCTGACATGGAGCTCCTGCCCAGGAGCGGTAGGCTGCAAAAAGGAAGAACTCCATAGCTCTGCCAGAGGGGACTCACTTTGTCTGGAGCTCAAGCGAGGGCTCTCACGCCTAAGGGTGTTGTTGACCAGGAAGGAGCTCTGGGTGGTGACGGATGCAGAGGGCACGGTGCCCAAGGCTCCTGGGTAGACAGTAAGCCCCTCTGACCCAGGAACAACTCCTAGGAAGTCGCATCCCTGGCAGTCTGGAGGCTGTGCGCATGTTCAAGGACGCACCCTGCCAGGAGTGAGCAGAGGGACTCTGTAAGCTACTAGTCCTTGGCTGTGCCTCTGAGGGCAGAAACAAAGGTCAAAAATGTGAACACGCTGAACCTGACAGCCACCTCCAAGCCAGAGGTATCCAGTGGTAAAAGGCAAAAACCCACTGGCCAAGGAGGCTTTAAGAACAATTGCTGACCAGTGAGGAGCTTAAGCAGATCCATCTAGCCAGGCTAAAAGAGGAAAACAGGAAGAAAAAAAAAAAAAAACCAAGTAGGCACATCAGAGGCTGCACACAGCCAGAAGGGGACAAGGAGAGAGGTCACATAGTTCAGTTCCAGATCAATAAACAAAGTAATCAAGCAGATACTAATCCCTGGTTGCTACAGGACTATCCAAAATGCCCAATTTTCCACAAAAAGTGATACATTCAAAGAAGGCCCACCTGCTCCTACCTGCCAGCATGAGCCAGGCAACAGAAACTGCTTTGAGCAGCCCACATGTAAAGAATTCAGAGTAGGCATTATAAATATTTCTAAGGACTAAAAGAGACCGTGTCTGAAGAACTAAACGAAGGTATAATGGCATTCTCACACCAAACAGAAAACATCAGTAAAGAGAAATTATTTTTAAAATGAGGAGGAACAGGAGAAGAGAAAGAAAGTAAATAAATTCTGGAGTCAAAAAAATGAAAATTTCACTGGAAAGTTTCAAAAGCAGCTCTGGGCTGGCAGAACATCAGTAAACTTGAATTAAGATAGATTATGCCATCTGAAGAAAAGAGAAAAACTGAGTGAACAGCGCCTCAGAGCACTGTGGGACACCATTAAGCACGACGTACATATTTATAATGGAAGTATCCGAAAGAGAGGAGTGACAGAAACGGGCAGAAAAAAATATTCAAGGAAATAATGGCTGAAGACTTGCCAATGTAACGAAAAACATTAACCTACACACGCAAGAAGCTCAGTGAACACGCAAAATAAATGCAAAGATACCTACACCAAGACACATCGGTCAAAATATTTAAGGCAAAAGCCAAAAAAAAAAAAAAATCCTGAAAGCAATAATTCCATTCACATGCAGTGTCTAGAATAAAGACAGAAGGTAGATTCGTGCTTGCTTAGGGCTGAGTGGGATGGGGATACAGGCAGCTGACTGCTAAAGGGAACGGGGTCTCTCTTCAGTTTGCTCTCCGTTCTTCTCTAACTCTGGGAAGGTCCTTTCCTTTCCTGGGAGCTCAGTGCGATTCAGGAACCTCTGGGGTCCGCGTGGCAACCCTGGACCGCAGCGGGAGCTTCCTGGCTCTCTCCCCTCCCCGGGAGCGGCGCGAGTCCGTGTGCCCAGGACGGCAGCGCAGAGCGGAGCCTCGGAGTTTACGACGCTTCGCGAAGCAAGAAGGTCGCGTCTGTAGCGCAGCAAACGCCCGCAGAGCCCGAGGGAAGGCCGGGGTCGCGGAACCCTCCCGGAGGCGGCGCCCCGCAGCTCACCCGCCCTCGGACCCACGCGGCAGCCCCCGGCCAGCGCCTCCCCAACTCACCTTCCCCGCGGCCGAGGCCGGCGGAGGGGTCGCCTCCGGGGCAGGGGGCGCGGGGCCGGGGGCGGCCTCCCCTTTCGGCCTCACGGCAGCCTGGTGCACTCGGGCGCGCAACCCCCTCACTTTCCCCATCTTCCCGGCGGAGCACGGCGAACGTGCGGAGCGCCTCCCGGAAGCTGGTCCTGCGTTCTCGCCGCCCGGCGGAAACAGGAGCCGCGGCTGCCGGGAGCCCCGCGGGCGCCGGAAGTACCCGGAAGCGGCTCGGGCGGGCGCAGGGTCGGGGGTGTAGGGTGGCGGCGCTCCGCCTTTCACCGACGCACCTGGGAGAAACAGACCGGAGGACGCGGGTGGCGCGGAGCACGAGAAGCAACGAGTTTCTGTCTAGATCGTGGGGGACCCAAGCCCGGGGTTGCGTCCAAGGTCGGGGATGGAGAGGACGCGACCCCCGCGGCAGTCGAGATGGCCTTTTTAAAATTCTATATTTGAGAAGGAGTCTCGCGCTGTCGCCCAGGCTGGAGCGCAATGGCGCGAAATCGGCTCATTGCAGCCTCGACGTCCGGGACTCGAGCGATCCTCCCGCCTCAGCCTCTCGAGAAGGTGGGACCACCGGTGGGCACCGCCACGCCCGGCTAATTTTTACTAATGTTTTGCTAGAGCCGGGATCTTGCTGTGTTGTCTGACTGGTCTTAAACTCCTGGGCTCCAGCGATCCTCCCTCCTCGGCCTCCCAAAGCGCTGGGATTACAGGCATGAGCCACACTGCGCCTGGCCAAGCTAGTGCATTTTAATTGACCTTCACTTCATGTCAATTTATTTTTTACACTATTCCATTTAGTCCTCAGAACAGTTCCTTAGAATTGGGTATTGCTCCGTTTACGTGGGAAACATAGCAGCGAGGTAACGGGCTGGGTCCCGTGCTGGGAACGGGAGCCCTGCTCATCTGACTGCTTGCACCCTGTGCTGTCTATGCTGGGCGTACTGGGGGGCGTTAGGGAAGAGACCACAGGTACGATGCAATGCCTGTCCTCAAGGAGCCCATTGCTCTCATGGGAACACAAAGCTGACAAACTATGGAACAGGCTGTGGCTGGGGGCCATGAAGGAAGGCTGCCAAGTCTGGGCCCAGCCAGGTAGCAGCCACACCTCTATCTACCCTGCTCCCCAACACTGGGCACCAGCACTCGCCTGCCCAGGACCCACAGTGAAAACCCACCCACAAAAAATGCACTTTGGAGAAGAGTAGCAGGTCCCAGGCAGAGCCAGGGCCACCTCTCAGAAAGGACATCAAGTTTCTCGCCCAGCTGAGAGATGGACAGATGACAGCACAAGCCACTCACAGCCCAAGGTGATAGACTCTAGGATATATTCAAGGCTGAGCAACTGGCTTCAAGTCGTGTCTACTTACATATTCAAAGACCTACTGAGCATTCACAAGTCATTCTTTTTACGCTCCAACTAGCCGTGTTCTCAACCAGTCTACCTAGGAATGCTGTTGGCTGTGAAAACTCCAGAGATGAAAACTCCAGAGGCTGGTATCTTTAGAGTTCCTTCATGGTGCGTTCAGCATCTGAGCCTAGCGACTCTTGAGGTGAAAGCGCTCATCTTTTCTTTTTGGTGAGAGAGTCTCACTCTGTCGCCCAGGCTGGAGTGCAGTGGCGCAATCTCAAAGTGCTCATCTTCATGTACTTTGGATGCCGGTGAATGCCTATTGTTTCAGCCAGCTGGATCACTTTACCTGTTAACCATTCCAATGTGAGTTTACTTCATGGAATTGTGCCTGTTTTTAAAGAACATATTCTGGCTGGGCGAGGTGGCCCACGCCTGTAATCCCAGCACTTTGGGAGGCTGAGGCAGGTGGATCACCTGAGGTCAGGAGTCTGAGCCCAGCCTGACCAACGTGGAGAAACCCCATCTCCACTAAAAATACAAAATTACCCAGGCGTGGTGGCACATGCCTGTAATCCCAGCTACTCAGGAGGCTGAGGCAGGAGAATCGCTTGAACCGGGGAGGCAGAGGTTGCAATGACCCAAGATCGCACCGTTGCACTCTGGCCTGGGCAACAAGAGCAAAACTCCGTCTCAAAAATATATATATATATATTCTTTAAAGATCAGTCTCCTCTTCCACTGCCAGCCCAGTGTTTGAGACTGCTATGGTTTGAATGTTGGTCCCCTCTGAAACCCATGTTGAAATGTAATTGCCATCATACTAGTATTAAGATGTGGCACCTTTAAGAGGTGATTAGGCCACAAGGACTCTACCGTCAGGAAAGGGTTAATGTTGTTATCATGGGAGTGGGTTTGTTATCAAAGTATTTTTCATAAAAGGACTAGTTTGCCCCCCTTTTGGCACACTCTTGCCCTCTCTTTGCTGTTCCACCATGGGATGACACAGCAAGAAGGCCCTTGCCAGTCGCCAGCCCTTCTGTCTTGGACTTCCCAGTCTCCAGAACCATGAGCCAGTAAATTTCAGTTCATTATATAAATTACCTAGTCTGTGGCATTCTGTTATAGCAGCACAAAACAGAGTAAGACAGTGACAAAGATACTCACCTGTACAAAGGAGGAAGCTTCAAAAGAAGCCATTCATGTATGGGGTGGGACTGCAGAAGGACCACAGTAGAGAATCCCTCACCAATAAGGAACTGTGTTAATCAGGTAACTAATTAATTTAAAAAAAAAATTAAGAGACAGGGTCTCACTCTGTTACCCAAGTTGGAACAGTGGTGCAATCATAGCTCACTGTAACGGTGACCTCCTGGGCTCAAGTGATCCTCCCATCTTAGCCTCCTGAATAGCTGGGAACACAGGCATGTGCCACCACACCTGGCTAATTTTTTGGGTTTTTTTTTTTTTGTAGAGACACAATCTCCCTATGTTGCCCAGGCTGATCTTGAACTCCTCGGCTCAAGCAGTCCTCCCACTTCAGCCTCCCAAAATGCTGAGATGACAGGCATGAGCCACTGCCATGTGGCCCCAGATTTTCTTTTTTAAAAAGTCATATATGTACATGATACTGTAGGGGAGGCAAATATCCACCTCCCTCCTCTTAGGTTCCTGGCTGGGCCTGGGAACTAAGTTGAAATCAGATGGATTAACAAGAGAAATGTATACAAATTTAATGTCACTTTTATGTCACACAGGACCCTCCTAAGGAAGCAGAGACCCAAAGAAGTGACGAAACCTATGTGCTTTTGCAGGAGGCTGAACAAAGAGGCAGTTGTGGAAAAGTAAACCGTGTGGGGAGGCTTAAGAACGACAGAATTACTTTAATTACTTTAATGTCTGTACAGAATTCTGTCGGCTATGACGTGCTTCCCTGTAGAGGAATCTTTCTTTGCCCGGTACAGGGAAGGCATCTTTCACCTGAGCGTTCTTATCTCCTGTCTTCAGGAAGAAAAGGAGAGATCCGATGATGCTCTTGCCTGTGCCATTTTTCAAGTGCCTTAGGTAGAAGTGATTCTTATGTCAAAGTGGCAGAGTGAGCCACCCTTCGATCCCAATGGAAACGTCCTAAAAGATGTTGACAGTGAACAGTTCCCCTTCCCCCCCGATGCCAGAGCCTAGTTCTCTGCCCACTTGAAACCATGATTATGGGTTTCCTATCGTCATTCTGTAGACTTTTATACAAAAAGAGTTTTATCTGTGAGAAAATATTTTTCAGTGATCCTGTTCTTCACACCAATTAAACCTGACTGTTCCCTGCTCCGCGCCTGGCTTCTCTCACGTCATAAAGATCTTACCGTTTGCCCCTCATTCCTCCTGGCACTCCATAGCGTCTGCAGAGGACACTGGATGTGACGTGGCTCCATCAGTTCCCACGTGGCTTGTTCCCTCTCTCCTGCTGTAACTGACATGCTGGCATGCACATTGCCTTATACATACAAACAGAAGCTTTCCAAAGAGAAGTTTCAGGAAATTCACAGTGGAATGTTTGGCAGTTGGTGTATATAAAAAGCTCAGGCCTGGCCGGGTGCAGTGGCTTACACCTGTAATCCCAGCACTTTGGGAGGCCGAGGCGGGCAGAGCACGATGTCAGGAGATAGAGACCATCCTGGCTAACACGGTGAAACCCTGTCTCTACTAAAAATACAAAAAATTAGCTGGGCGTGGTGGTGGGCGCCTGTAGTCCCAGCTACTCAGGAGGCTGAGGCAGGAGAATGGCATGAACCGGGGAGGCGGAGTTTGCAGTGAGCCGAGATCACACCACTGCACTCCAGCCTGGGCGATGGAGCGAGACTCCGTCTCAAAAAAAAAAAAAAAATAAGTAAAAATAAAAAACTCAGGCCTGCTGCTCCCTTCGTGTTGTACCCAGGAGTGGCCAGAAGGCTCCTCTCCAGGCCTCACAGGGGAAACACTGGTCTAGTGAGAGACCTGGGTCCTGCCCATCAGGACCGAAGCGGCATGCGCGAGGATCCTGCAGGCCAAGAGACAACAGCGATTACAAACCCCAGCCCCAGCCTTGCAGCTGACCTTGCAGGTGACGCCCTGCCTGGGTGTCTCGGTGCAGCTGCACATCAGGGGCCTCTGCTGGACAGAAGCTCTGAGTCCACACTCAGCCCCCAGGCGCTGGAGCTGGTAGGTGACACGTTGCACTCTTATTTGGGATTCTGCTACCTCTTTCTGTTCAACAAGTGAAGCCTCAGAATGCAGAGAGGGGGCTAGGAGAGGCCCCTGCAGACATGCTGGGCCTCATGGGGCCTCACGGCTGTCCAGAGCCAAACCATGCGGTGCTGCTCTGCTCCAGCCATGGCCAGTGGTGAAAGGGACAGAGGGAATCACTGATGCCTGCAAGGATGCTCTGACCCCTCAGGAAGGCTGCCCAGGTGCCCACCTTCAGGGAGACCCACAGATGCCCCATGCTGGGGGGGCACAGTATGAGTGGCTGAATCCTTGCAGAGCCAGTGCTAGGCTTGGACCCCTGCAGATGCAGGGGGTGCCCCAGCGAGGGTCTCCATGGACTCCGAGGCTGCCTCTGCCCTGGACTGTCTCCTCCTCCTGCTCTCTCCTCTCTGTCCCTGGAGTGGTGTGTGCTGGCTCTAGGTCAGTAGGAGGCTTCATTCAGAAATGCCTTTCAGCATGCTGCCCAGACCACGTCTCTGTTTCAGGAGCACTACCACGTGAGGGGATGCTGCCGTGGCTGCACCAGCTTCAGCCCTTTCCCTGCACCGAGATGTCCCAGTGAGCAGCTGGGTGCTCACAGTTCCCGTTGGGCCATCAGAGGAAGATCAAAGATCAACCCTCCCCCATGGGCTCCTGCCTGCCTGCCAGGTGGGTTTCCTGCCTGTCTTCCAGCCCCCAAGAGCTCCACGGACTCTGCCGGTAGCTGCTTTAAAGGAGGGAGTGAGTTTTCTGATCCTCTGGACATCCCTGGGGCTGGAGCTATGAGCTGAGCCATAGGAGAGCCAGCCCAGCTCCCTGGGGGTTGGGGGCTGTATCTCTCCATCCCTTAGTAAAAATACAGCAACTCCCAACTCAGAGTCGAGGGTCAATAGTCACAAAACCTTGGTGCAGCCTGGAACAGGCATAGAGGTCTCAGCAGAGCTGCCCAAGGACAAGACCTAAGATCCAGCAGGGAACTATGTAGTCACCCCGAGAGGCCCAGCTCTCTCCGTGAGCTCTGGGCCTAGGGTGGGGGTGGTTGTCGGTTCTGCGCGCACTGTTCCCCCTACATGATGGGTCCATCCCACTTGGCTTCTCTCACTCGCTTCCCTCCTGTGGAGAAGCCTGTCCAGGTATCACTGCCTCCAGGAAGCTGTCTCTGATTTCTCCTGTTGAACAGTGAGATTTGCCACACCTCACATGCATCGCTCTTGTCCCTGGAATTGTAACCATAGGTTTTCCTGTCTCCTGGAGGACAAGGATGAGGGTTTTCCACTTGAGTCTCCTTGGTGGAGCCCAGCTCCTGACATACCTGGTGAAAGTTCTCAAGAGAAGAACATGGAGGAGGAATGTGGATAACAACTCTGGCTGCCTGCGTGTTCCGAGCTAGGAAGATGTAATGTCCCCACAAATGGGGTGAATGGCTTGCCTGCGTCACAGCTGTCTCAAGCCCAGGCCCTGGGCACCAGCCGAAGCCCAAGGACTAGGTCCAGAGCCACACAGCGCCAGGCCACATCCGCCTCACCTGGGACCCTTTGTGGGGTACAGTCTCCGGCCCCACCCAGACCTGCTGAATGACAGACCCCATGGCAAGGACTCAGCCACCTGCAGTTTCACAAGCCCCCAGTGGGTTCCTAGGTATGAAGACCACCGGATAGAGGCTGAACTGGCAGGAACCTGTCTCCAGCCCCTCCTCACCCCAGCCGGGCCCTGCCTCAGAGCCAGCACCCAGGACGTGGCCATGACCTGTGGACTCTACTCAATCCCTCTTCTCCCCGAGCCATGCAAAGTGTCAGCCAGCCAGGCCCCTGGAAGGCAGTCATCACCTCTTAAGGCATTGCGGGTGTCAGTCCTGCAACTGCCAGGTGCAGCACACGACCCATGTCCGGTGTTCGATAGCAGGGAGCCATGACCTGGCAACAATTCCACGCTCAAAGGGGCACCCGGGGGGCCCTGGGTCGGGGCGGATCAGCTTTCCCCGGGCACATCTGCCTCATTCCAGATCTCCAGGGCTCATGTCTGCGACAGGGAGGGAAGGCTCTGCCCTGGCCTTCCGTCAGCTCTGCCAGTGCAGGCTGGGCAGCCTGGGCTTTAGAGCTGGCTTCCGCCCACACTTTCTCCGTGAAAGGAAAACAACGCTGAGGCTGCCAAACACATCTCAGATGCGTTTTAAAAAATTCTGGTCCCCTCTCTCTGTCCCATCATCCGCCTCGGCGACTTCCTCTCTCCATGGTTCTCACCCCATACTCTGTCACTGCCACATTTTCACCTGGGCCTGGCCTTTGTCTCCACCTGAAACTCCTGAAAATCTTGAAATGGATTTCTAGGTCACTGGGGACTCCGGCAGCACATTCGGCTTCAGAAAAAAGGGTGCCCGCGGTCCCCCAGCACCTGCCCAAGCCACACCCCTAGCTTCCCTCCCTATCCCTGCAGCCTGAGGGTCCCTTCAGCCACCCCTAAGTCCCCACCTGGGCTCCTGCCCCGCCCCTGGCTAGCAGCGCCTTCTCCACCGGGGCCCCTCTGCTCACAGAGCCCCCTCACCTCCCTGGGGATGAGGGGCCAGGCCATGACCCTGAAAGCCTAGCCCTGGCCTTGACCTCCCAGGAGCAGCCCTCCCCGCCCTCTCCCGGCCCCGGCCCCGTCCTCTGCTGCTGGCCTCTGGGTCGTGCCCCGCAGACTGAGCTGCGCTTGGGGGTCCTGGCGGCCTGGGCCGTCCCGCACCGAACCCAGGCGGTCGGAGCCCGGCGGGGAGGCGCGAGGTCCTTCTCGGGGCTCCTCCGACGCCTTCTCGAGTCGCCTGAGGGCGCTGCTTCCCCGCGGCCGCCCCGGGTTTCTGCGGAGCCGGGGCCTTAGCCTCCGCTCTCGGGAGATCCAGCGAGACCCCGGGGAGGCCGCTGGGGAGGCGCGGGCTCTGCTCCCGGGTGCCGAACGCACCGGCTGCCCCTCAGGAGGGACGGCGACCTCCACCCACGGCGCTGGCGCCCGCACGGCCGCTCCTCCCGCTCCCGCAGCCTGGACGCCTCCCGAGGCCGCCCCGCCGGGCCCCACGCGCGGCCCCATCCACAGGCCAGGACTGCCTTCCCGGAGCTGGCGGCCCCCAGCCTGGAGGACCCGGCCCCAGACGCCCGCCCAGCCCTCCCCAGCCCACTCTGGCCCCGCAGCCCCCGCCTGGCCTGAGTGCGGGTCTGTGGCCCCGGCCTTTCCCGGGGAAGGAAAGCTCCCTTCACGCGCCCCAGGGAGGCGGCCAGGCTCGGAGCGTGGAATCCCTGCCCGCCGCGGACCGCAGGTTTTGGGCAAGCTCTGGCCTTCCTGAGCCTCAGTTTCCCCATCTCTACAATGGGGACGGCAGGGGTTTTTCTGGGGACCCCCAGGAAAAGCTCCAGGAAGCGCCTACTCACAGCGCGTGCTCAGTGGTGGCCCCGGAGCTGGCAGGGAGCAAACGCAACGGAATACGGCCGGGGTCGGGTGGTGGGGGTCTGGGTCGGGGTCAGGGTGGGGGTCGGATCGTGGTGTCCGCGGCGGGGGAGGCTCCGCGCACCGGCTGAGCAGCTCCGGACAGCGGGTGAGGGAAGGCGGCTTCCTCCTTCTTCGAGACCCATCCTCGTGCCCAGGGAAGCGCCTCAGGGAAGGAGGAGCCACGTTCCAGGGCACCTGGCTGGGACCTGCCGCAGCCTCTGCGCGCAGCGGGCTCCATCCCCCGGGCCACAGATTGGGAGACTGAGGCAGGCGCGAAGCCCGCCGCCCAGCCTCTGCCAGGCCTGGTTCCGCTAGGGAGACCCCGGCCACCTCCAGGCAGTTTTCCTGAAGCCCGCGGCCAGGAGAAGGTGAGCGGCTGCCCGTCGGGGGTCGCCTGCGCCGGGTGGATGCGGCGGCACTTGGGTGCGGTGGACTCCCAACCTCACTGTCCGACCAAAGGATCGCCCCGGCTGGGCGGGGACCTGGCGCGCCTAGGCCGGGAGGGGACAACTGGTTTCGGGCGGTCTCTGCCCCAGTGACCTGTAGACTTTGGCTTTGGTTCAGGGACGTCTGGGGTTAAAAATGATCGTTTGGGTTCTCGCAGTACTGTTCGCGGTCTGAGCATCTCCATAACGCGCACATTCCCATAATGAATTTCCGAGAACCGGCACGCGTGCCTCCCCTCTTGGCTCCTGGGACTGCGAGGCCGGATCCAATCTGTGCGCCTCTGAGCGCAGGGAGGGCTGATGGCCCGGTTCCGCCTGTCCGTGCCCCAGGATGTTACAGGAAGCTCAGATGCAAACTCTTTGGGGCTGTGGAGTTCCCGCATTGGGAAACTCTTGCAATAAAAATAATCGTGCTGTAATCCCCAGGGACCATTGAGAGGAAGTGGTGAGGGCGGGGGAGGCGCGGGAGGAAGAGGCTGGGGGCTGAGGTGTGCTGGGGTGGGTAGGAGACCGGCTGCGCCCAGCACGGAGCCGCTTCCTGGTAGCCCTGGCGGCATCACCCTTGGGTCGGGTTCCAGAGCCCGGGGGTCCTTTCAGCTTTCCGTTCCTTTTCCTTATACTTCGTCCCTCTCTCCAGCTAGAGAGGGGCAGGCTCTGGGGTCTGGGTGCTTTTGTTTTGGAGCCATTTAACTTGAGTTATAATAACATGCTTTTCTGATTATAAAATGAATGCATGGCTACCATAAACAATTTGGAAAAGACAGAAAACAAGTTAACACGTTAAAATCTCAATCCTGTCTGGTGAGGACTGCAGTGAAGCCCAGCTGGCCACCCCTTCCGGGGCCTCTGTTCTCCCCAGGGCCTTGCAGCCTTTCTGGGCTTGGCATTGCTATGGCTAAAGTGTGAAAGGGTCATGCAAGGCTGTCAGCCCTGCGTCCCCCACGTGTGACTGCATGGGGTCCCACCCAAATCGGAGTAATATACCCACTCAGCCTCACCCCTGCTCTGCTGGCCCCAGGGAGGAAATGCTCATCATTGCATCCGTCCACCCCACCCCTGCAGTGCCACATTCACCAGCCTCGCTGGGCATCTTCCCCTCCCCGCCCTCTGCCCCTGCCGCATTCACCAGCCTCACTGGGCATATTCTGCCCTCCCCGCCCCTGCGGTGCCATATTCACCAGCCCCGCTGGGCATGTCCCCCACCCTGCCCCTGCAGTGCCACATTCACCAGCCTCGCTGGGCATGTTCCCCCACCCTGTCTTCTGCCCCTGCCTCGTTCACCAGCTTCACTGCCCCAGCCTTCCTTCACTCAGCAGCCTCTGGGCCCCGGTCCCCACTGCCACTCCGTGTTCCCAGGCTCTGCACTCCCAACCCTTCATCTGCTCATCCCTGGGAGGCAGACCTGTCACCTCATTTACAAATGGAAAAAGGTGCCTTTCAGGAACTGACCTGAGGCTGTGCAGCCCCCTGCCTAGCAGGTGCCTAGCGGTTGCTGCTGTTTCTATCAGAAAGAAAAACTAACAGGGGGAGGGAGGGGGGAGGGCTGCCCTCCAGCCTTCAGGGGCTTCCTGGGTGGAGGGGCCCGGACCTTTCTGGTCAGGTCCCTCTGGGTTGACAGGTCATCTCCGGGCCAGGACTCAGAACTGGAAGAGGGAGGGGCAGCGAGGAAAGGTCCCTGCCTGGCGGTGCTGCCTTCCATGGGGGCCTGGTGGGGCAGAGGCTGGAACACCCACTTGGGGTTTCTGGTGGGAACTGGGGAGCTGGGTGGGGAGCCTGAGTCCCCTCAGAGGAGGAGTCATTTTGAAACTGGAGGGAGAGGCTAAAAGAGGAGGCTGTGGAGAGACCTAGTGTTGACCAGGGTCCAGCGTCAGTGTTTAGGTTCTCTAGCTCTTCCCCGCCTCCAGTGTCCTCCATGTCTGCACCATTCCCACGTGCCTGTGTCCCACCCCTTCTCCCACACACTGTCCCCACTCCCCATGCCCCATTCCTCTCCAGAGAATCACCGGTCTAGAATAGAGACCTACAAACTTGGGCCCTTAGGCTGGCCCTCCATCTGTTTTTGTCAATAAAGTTTTATTGGAACACAGTCATACTCATTCACTTTGAGAAGGTCTGTGGTCACTCTGCAGCCACAATGGCAGAGCTGAGTAGTCACGGCAGAGACCATTTGGCCAGCAAAGCCTAAAACACATACTGTCTGCAGGGGCTTCCTGGGTGGAGGGGGGGTGAACCTTCCTGGTCAGATCCCTCTGGGTTGAGAGCTCTTCCCCCTCCAGGGAAGAGCTTGCCCACCTCCGCATCGCAGCTCACTTTTACGGAGCACTTTCTCTCTGTTCTGTGCCACCCGAGCCCATACCCAGGCCCAGTGAGCTCTGCACATTGGTCATCCCCTCACTGCAGGGGGAGGCCCCAGATACAACCCACAGGACACATTTGTGTGTGAAGTGCCACACTAGGGCCCAGAAGGGACAGCTCCCCACCAGGTAGGGACAAAGCAGGGGTAAAGGGAACACATGGGCCAGCCTATGAGCTGGACCCTTCAGGATGGGAAATGCGTGGGCGGGGTTGCAGAGGGGGTTGGTGAGGGGCTCGGGGACAACACAGGTGTGTTCAGAGACAGGGCAGGTCATTAGATTTGATGAAGGCTTGGGGTCCCTGAGCTTAGGAAGCCCCCATGGAAACCAAGTCACAGGCATCCAGGGTGAGGAAGGCTGCCCACAGGCATCCAGGGTGAGGAAGGCAGCCCACAGGCATCCAGGGTGAGGAAGGCAGCCCACAGGCATCCAGGGTGAGGAAGGCTGCCCACACTTTTCTTGGAGACACATCCCCAAAGACGTCCTCGCATGGCTCCGTTTGGGCGGAAACCATGAATTGAACGGGAAAAGAAATATGTCAAGTATCAGAAAGAAGAGTGGCATGCTTTGACAGCAAGTGGACTCCGAGTCCAGGGCAGAGCCTCAGTTAGGGTAAGAGGCACCCACCCGACCCGACCCGACCCGACCCGACCCAACCCTCGGGAGCCCTGCTCTCTGGTCAGTTGGCCTTCATGGGGGTGGGGAGGTGGGTGGAGGAATGAAGTTTAGTGGTGTGCGAAGGTGGCAGACTTTGTTTTGGTAGATGAGGGCATTATCACCCACTGCCCCACCGCATTCGAGCTGCTTTCAGTCGGCTTGGTGCTTTTGCTCTCCCTGACTGTGCAATTGTCGTTCACTGCTGGGCCATGTGGACAGACTGGAATTATAGTTTCTTCTCCTCCGGTTTTCCCCCTGGAGTCCATCGTTGCTTAACTGTTTTCCTTGTTCCATCTCCTTTGAACATTGAGCATCTTCCCACCCCCAGGGGGCCTGGAAGACTTCCCAGCATAACTCCCCACCCAGCCAAGGCTACCAGTCAGTCTGTCCCTGGACAGGGGGTGACAGGTGAGCCTGTCTGGCAGCCCTTGCCAGGGGCTGTGAAATCTTCCTTTGGGTGAGTCAGGGAAGCAAGAATGCCACCTCCTCAGCTCTCTCCCTCAAGGAGGAGCCACACCACGCAGAGGAAGGCAGAGGAGGGAGGAACTGTGCTCCCAGTGTGGGAAGCTGCGTCGGGGGGTGGGGGGGCACAGGCCCACCCAGGCCACAGGGGGATGGAGGCTGCCCCCAGCTTCTCGCAGCCCTCCCTCCTTCCTACACTCACCTGCCTTCCCCGGGGCAAATCTCCATTTCTGCATTGCACCTGGCCTGGTGGCCTGGGACCAGCCCTGATGGTCGGCCTGTTTGTATGGATCTGTGGGGGATCCCATGAGAAAGAGCTCGTTGGAGCACCCCAGCTGGGGCACCCAACTCCATTTCCTGCCCCGTGCCCTCCCCACTCGCCTCCAGGGAGTGTGTGTCACCTCCTCCCCTCTGCCAGCCCTGCCTGCAGCCCTCTTCTCCGCCCCCGCCCCCGCCCCCAGCCTGCAAAAGGCCTCACCCGCTTTCAAAGGGAGCTGAATCAACACTGCAGAAGGAAGTCACTGGGGGGGAAGAAGTGAAAAAGAAAAAAAAAGGCCTACGTGGGGGCAGGGTTGGGAGGAGACCAGAGTTGGGTTGCAGGGGAATTTGCAGGCAGGTTGGAGGGTGGGCGGGAGAGGGAAGTGTGGTGAGTGACTGGGAGGGAGCAGCGGTTCCCGGGTGGCCCCCAGGGTCCTCGTGGGGGTGCTCTCCAGGCAGGAAGGGGCTTTCTGCCACTTGGACATCTCCCCGTGGGGCCAGACCCCAGGGGTCTCCAGGGCTGGTTAGACCCCGTTCTTATCCCTTATGAACCTCACTGACCTGACTCTTCCCTTGGTGCTGCCAAAATATTGCAGCTCCCCAAGCACCTCTGTGAAGTGAGCCTGGAACCACCCCCTCCCCACTGGCCCTCTCCATCCTTAGCATCTTTCTTGACCTTCAAACCCTGCTCCTATGGGGTCTCCTCCGTGGAAACTTCCAGAATCCCACCTGTCACAGAGAGACCTCCTTCCCAAGCTCTGGGGTTGTGTGTTATGGGGATGGAAGCTGGGCGAAGGGAAGCTGGGGGGCCCAGGCCAGCGTCCAGTATGGGAGGGCAGGAGAGCAGCCCTCAGGCTCTGAATCTCCTTCCCCATCTATGCTCACCGGCTGCCCCCGCTGCCTCCACGTGTGGACGCTGGGGGTCCCTCTCATCTGCCTTGTGTCATGGCTGACATGCTTGTCTCCTGAACTCGATGGTCTGTTCTGGAGCTCAGGGTCGGGCAGCCTCAGAGCACGCAGTTCTGCCAGGCAAGCACAGGGAAAGGCTCAACCAACCAACCCCTGATGACAGCAGGTAGTTTTCTGGAATACATAAGTGAAAGTGACTGCAAATGGAATTTCTGGGCTGACTGGAGGGAAAAGATTGTTCCCAGAATCCTGCTCCAGTCCTGCTCACTCACGCCTGGCTTCAGAACCTAGCTTGGTGATTCAGCAGATGAGAAACCCGGAGCAGTTGTACCCAGACATGCGGCCAGTTTCGCCCGCCTGACTCCCTTGGCTCTTAGGGACGGACTCCTCAGTCCTAACTTGGGATCAACATCTACTCTTTCCTGTGGCTGCTTGGCTGGAGGGCCCTGGGAAGCAGCCCGGCGTGGCCCCACGGATGCCGGTTACCGGTGCTGCTACGTTTCCTTCTGCGGTCGCCATTTCCTCATCAAAGCAAGAGGGCAGGGCAGCAGGCCTCCCGGCTCCGTGGAGCCTGTGATTTTTCACTCCGTGCAGCCACACCTGATATTTTTACACTAAACGCACCAATTACTCACTTGTCTCCACAAAGAAAAACGTGCACAGCCTCTGACTTCCAGCCTTGTGCAATAGGCACATCAGATGGGGGATAGTAAGATGAGTGCTGAGTGAGTCTCCGGAATGGAGGTCTGGGTCCCCCCATAGCAAGGTCACGGCTCTGGGAAGCCCCACGGTCCCTAGCCCCTCCCCTCCACACCCTCCACCAGCCTTTATTTATTTATTTATTTAATTTATTTATTTATTGTATATATATTTTTTGAGACGGAGTCTCGCTCTGTTGTCCAGGCTGGAGTGCGGTGGCACGATCTTGGCTCACTGCAAGCTCCGCCTCCCAGGTTCACACCATTTTCCTGCCTCAGCCTCCCGAGTAGCTGGGACTACAGGCATCCGCCACCATGCCCAGCTAATTTTATTTTTACTGATTTATTTTTGTTGTTGTTGCATTTTTAGTAGAGACGAGGTTTCACCATGTTAGCCAAGATGGTCTTGAACTCCTGACCTCGTGATCCACCCGCCTCGGCTTCCAAAAGTGCTGGGATTACAGGCGTGAGCCCCCGCGCCCGGCCTCTAACAGCTGTTTTAATGCTCCGTGTGATCATTTCAGCATTGGGATTATCTCAGAGTTGGCATCTATTAGTTATCTTTTCTCTTACAAGTTCTCAAGGTTTTCTTTGTTGCTGTTTGAGTACTTTTGGGTTGTATCATGGACATTTTGAATATTATTTAATAAGACTCTGGATTCTACTAAAATCCTCTGGACAACAATGATCTTTTTGTTTTGCTAGCAGTCGGTCTGGTTAGGGTTAGACCACAAGTCCAGACCTGCCTCTTGTGGGCTGTGGTTCTCATGTGAGTTCAGCTTTTATTTTTTCTTTTCTTTTTCCTCCCTTCCTTCCTTCCTTCCTTTCTTCCTTCCTTCCTTCCTTCCTTCCATCCTTCCCTCCCTCCCTTCCTTCTTCCTTTCTTTCTTTCTGACAGGATCTTACTCTGTCACCCAGGCTGGAGTGCAGTGGTGTGATCTTGGCTCACCATAGCCTTGGCAACATAGCGAGACCTAGTCTCTATTAAAAAAAGAAAGAAAGAAACAACAACAACAAAAAGAAAATTTACGGAATTGTGCAATCATCACCACAATCTAATTTCAGAGCATTTCCACCCCCTGAAAGATCCTTCTGCTCATTTGCAGTCACTTCCTCCTAGCTCCTTTAAAAAAAAAAAAAAAGATATAAACTATTTTAAGAATACAGAACAGCATGCAGAGCACTGGTACCAATCCCCAAACAGCTACCTCTCATCTTACCAAATCTTAACATGTTGCCTGACTTGCCCAGAACTTTTTCTTCGTTTTTAGTAAAGAAAACTCTACAATAGAACTTTGAAGCCCTCTGCTTCCATCTCCCAGGCCCGTAGCCTTCTCTGTCTTCAGGGGTAACCACTGTCCTGCTCTAGGGGTGTGTAGGTCTGCAGGGACGAGGTGCATGTTATTCTGCAATGCCTCCTTCTACATTTTGCTTTTCAGAAGAATCTCAGTGTTACGGATCTGTGGGTCATGAGGCTTCAGAGCAGCACTTCAAGGGCTCTTATTCATTACCCCGCAGCGTGAGTGTGGCACCATGGATGTATGCGATCTAGGCTATATTTGGGTCCACTTTTCAGGAGTGCTGTTTTTTTTCTTTCATGCCATCCTTTGGCCAGCATCTAATTTCGTTCAATTGTGTCCATGAATTTGGCCTCCTTATGATCTTTGTGCTTTAGAATATGTAGTTATTTCCCTTGTGGTCTAGTAATTATGTGTTTATCATTGTCCCACTTTGTAACATAATTGTGTTGAAGTTGGAGAGGAACGGTTACATTCCTCAAATTCTCTACCTGCCAAATTTGCATTTCTATTTGATTTTTTCTTGTTTGTTTGTTGTTGTTTTTGTTTTTGAGACAGAGTTTCATTCTCATCACCCAGGCTGGAATGCAGTGGCACAATCTCAGCTCACTGCAACCTCTGCCTCCCAGGTTTGAGTGATTCTCCTGCCTCAGCCTCCCAAGTAGCTGGGATTACAGGCATGCGTCACCATGCCCAGCTAATTTTTGTAATTTTAGTAGAGACAGGGTTTTGCCATGTTGGCCAGGCTGGTCTTGAACTCGTGACCTCAGGTGATCCACTCACATCAGCCTCCCAAAGTGCTGGGATTGCAGGTGTGAGCCAACGCGACTGGCCTGATGTGTTTATTTCTGAGAGAGATCTGTTAGAGATATTTGCTGTTTGGGGCTGTGTCAGTTTGCTTATATATTTGTCAGTCTTTGTTTTATATATTTTGAAGTTCGGCACATAAAGGATTATGGCTGCTGAACTGTCTGTGGATTCTGACTCTCATTAGCTACATCTTCCTTTGTCCATTTGATGCATTTTGCTTTGATTTCTATCTTTTTGATGTTACACGCTATCTTCGTTAGTATTTTCTAGCACATACGTGTATTTTGTTTCTTTATTTTCAGCCTTCAGTGTTCTCTTTTAACAGTTTATCTGATAGAAAGCCTTTTTTACACTTTTTACTTTTTAATTGTGATAAAATATATATAACATAAATTCACCATTTTTACCATTTGAAGTTATGCATTTCCGTGGCATTATGGACACTTAGTACTGTGCAACCATCACCACCAACTTCTCCAAAACCATTTCATCTTGCAAAACGGAAACTTTATACCCGCGAAATAATAACTTTACACTTCCTTGAAATGTTTTTTTAATCTTACAAAAAAAAATTTCACACATCTACAAAAGTAGAGAGAATAGTTTAGTGAAGCCCTATGTCCCCAGCAGTGGCTTCAAAAATAATCAACTCACAGGTGATCTTGTTGTATCAACACCTCTCCCGACTCTGCCCCGACCCAACCCACCCCTCTTTATTGGGAAATAAATCTGAAACATTATACTGCACCATCTGCAAATATTTCAACATGTAACTCTAAAAGATGGGGACTTTTTAACATAACCACAAACCATTGTCACACCTGAAACAATTAATAATGATTTTAAAATATGGTCCATGCATTGCAATTGGTTCTATTAAGAGATTAAATCTCTTAATCTAAAGGGTCCCTCTCCCTTTGTCTCTCCTCTTGTACTTTGCTGTTTGCCTTGTGAGGGTTTCTTCAGCCTGGATTTTGCTAATTGCATCCCTACGATGTCATCTAACACACCCTCCTGATGCTCCTTTGTAGATCTAAAAGGTTCGACCTGATTCAGGCTCAATAGTAACATTTGTTCTTTCTATTTTTCTTCATTTCTATAGTTATTTCATCAAGACTAATTCATTAAAGGTGTGTGCATAACGTCTGCTGCGTCCATGATGTTCGCAGCGATGGTCATTGCTTACTCTAAGTCATCAGCGGGTGTAGTAGAATGATATTCTCTTTCTGTCCTTCTTCATTATTTTCTAGGCTAAGTCTGTAATGAGAAGATACCCTTGACAGAGAACACTTCATTGGAACTTGTTTTGTCTCTTTATTTCTAAAACCCAATGCAAGACCTTGTTGATTTAAAACAAGAAAATGTAACCCATTCACAGGTGCTGTGATTCCTGATGGGTTTGAAATTATTCCCAATGTTTTATTGTTTGGTTTTTATTTACCTTTCTTGTTTGTTCTATTTTCCCTTACTTTTTTCTTTTAAAAGATTTGCCTTTTTTTTTTTTTTTTTTTTTTTTTTTTGCTCAGTTGCCCAGGCTGGAGTGCAGTGGTGTAAGCATGGTTCACCGTAGCCTCAACCTCTTGGGCTCAAGCAATTCTCCCACCTCAGCCTCCCAAGTAGCCTGGACCATATTGCGTGCTACCATGCCTGGCGAATTCTTAGAAAATTTTTTTGTAGAAATGAGGGTCTGGGTCTCCAAATGTTGCCTAGGCTGGTCTCGAACTCCTGGGCTCAAGTGATCCTCCCACCTCGGCCTCCCAAAGTGCTGGGATTACAAGTGTGAGCCACCACACCCAAAATAAAGATTTGTCATATTTTTTTTCAGGTATATACATGCTATTTTTATTCCTAAGGAGACTTTTGAATTGTTAGCATATATACTTAGATATTTTCTATCAAAATGCCCACTGACAAGCATCTGTATTCCTCCCCAGATAGGATGGAATGGCAATGTGCTCCCCGGCCCCTCCCAACCCAGCCCTCTAGGCGTTTTGTTTCACAGTGTTAATATTTTTACCACTATTTTTTAAATCAACAGGTTATGACATCATAATTTTTACTTATTTCTTTGCCCAACTTTGTATCATCTGCTCTTGTATTTCTCATGGATTTCTTCATGTCTATTTCTGCAAGACATCTTTAAAACAGAGTTTAGGAGCCGGGAGCCATGGCTCACGCCAGTAATCCCAGCACTTTGGAAGGCAGAGGTGGATGGATCACTTGAAGCCAGGAGTTCAAGACCAGCCTGGTCAACATGGTGAAACCCTGTCTCTACTAAGAATACAAAAATTACCCAGGCGTGGTGGTACATGTGCCTGTAATCCCAGCTACTTGGGAGGCTGAGGCAGGAGAATTGCTTGAACCCGGGAGGCAGAGGTTGCAGTGAGCCGAGATCACGCCACCGCACTCCAGCCTGGGTGACAAGAGCAAAACTCTGTCTCAAAAAAAATTGAAAACATAAAAATAAATAAATAAATAAAACAGAGTTTAGGGTAGTAATGTGTCTGAGTCCTTGCTCTGAAGATGTCTGATTTGGGTTTTTTTTCTAGGTATAATCTCTTTCCCTCCTCTTCCTCCTCCTCCTCCTCTCCCTTCTCTCTCTCTCTGAGCCTGTAGTATTTTCCCTTTCATGTTCTGTGGTATCCTCCTAATGTCCCTAGTTAACAGGACCTCATCCATCCATCCCTGGGGTGTTCAGTGGCCTCGCAATCCACGTCCCCGCCCAGATCTGCAGCCTTCCTCCTGTGACCTGAGTGTCTCCTCCTCGCTGTCCCTGTTCTGTTCCCTCCCGCCCTCACATGCAGGTGGCTGTCAATGCGTGCACGCACCCAGGTTTTCTTGCCTGTTCCCATCTCTTTATCCTCCTTGGCTGGTTCCTCCGCTCCATTCTCTGGCTCAGGAATTTGCTCTCCAGGGTTTTTCATTCCGCTCTGTAGCAGAATGTGCTACTGTTGCTTTCCAGCATCAAACTTTTCACTCCCATGGCCTCTGTGTTCTTCTTCCTAATGGGTGCCCTCTCCTCTGCCTGGCGCTCCTGGAGGCTGGGCCCCTCTCCCGAGTGTGAATCTGATGGAGGCAGGTCCTTCTCGCCGGGACCTCATGTGAGAAATGACATGTCCCACCTGTCTCAAGGGGCCGCTCTCTGACATCAGAGCCGCTGTAGAGCGGAGAGGGGCAGGGGTGAAGGGCCACGGTGGTGCAACCCACCACTTCCTCCAAGGAGGAGCTGAGAGGAACAGGAAGTGTCAGGACTTTAGCACCCGCGCCTCCAGCTGAGGTTTCTAGACGTGACCCAGGGCAGACTGGTAGCAAAGCCCCCACGCCCAGCCAGGAGCACCGCCGAGGCCTCCAGCGCACCGAGGGTGAGTGTGCAGAGGCCCCGCTATGTCCACGGTGATTTTTGGAGGGAAGCACTCTCTTGCCCCAGCCTGGAGTGACCCTGGTGGCCCTGCTCATGGCCCCGGCCCAGGGGTGTCTGGCAGGAAGGGGTCTCCAGACCGTCTGCTCCAGGGTCCCCTTTGAGACCCGGCAAGGGGAAGTGCCTGCCACCAAGAGCAGAGCCACATGGTGTGCTGGGAGCGCTTGCGGCTGAGGATGGGGCCGGCATGGGAGGACAAGGGGCTGTGAGGCTGGCAAGGCCAGGAGGAGGCTGGGCCCACAAGCCCCTAAGGGGACGGCTAGGGGGTCCTGGTGCTCCGGGCTGGGCAGGAGGCAGGTTCCCGGGGCCTCCTCTGTGAACCTGCTGCGCCTGCCTGTGTTAGGCCCTCCTGTCTGCATGCTGCCCCGCCTGACTACAGCGATTCCATCTCCAGATCGACTCGCAGTGTGTGATGTGTGATATGGTGTGGTGTGGTTCGTGGTGTGTAGTGTCGTGTGTGTAGTGTGGCATGGTGTGCATGTATGGTGCACGTGTGTGGCATAGCGTAGTGTGGTGTGTGTGTGTATGTATGGTGTGCGAGTGTGCGTGTGTGATGTGGTGGGGACTCTGTTGTATGTACATGTATGGTGCACATGTGTAGTGTAGTGTGGTGTGGTGTGGCACATGCTCCATGCTCCTCTGGGACCCTCGAGCTTCCCTGCCTCCTCCGTGGGGACCCCTGGGTGACGTCTTGCTGTAGGGGAGCGGGCACTGCTGTGCGATTCTTGTCGAGATGGTTCAGCTGGTGACCCTGGCCTCCCCACAACAGGCTCCTGGAGGCCATTCCCAAGGTCCTGGTGGGAAGGGGATTGAAGCCACGCCCCTGGGTCCCAGGGCCACCTGGCCCCCTTCCCCCAACACTGCACTCTTGGGGCCAGCCCTCCCCACGCATCCTCCACCCCTGGCACCACCCCTTGCACCACCGTCCCCACACCCAATCCCCCCTCCCCTGGATCTGGGAGGTGGGATTCTGCCCTGCTGTCCCTGTCCGTCCGGGGCCCCTCTCCTCTGTCAGTTCCTGGGTGGGGAGAAGGAGGGGTGGCATGGCTGCAATGGGGAAGGGGGGGGATGGCCGGAGAGCACAGCCTGGGAGCGAGCTGTGGGGGCATAGGGGACACTCGCTGTCACTCGCCTTCCCCATGATGGTGGCGCGACGCCTGCGGGTTTGGGGGCTGAGGCCGGATTCTGGAGGCTTCACAGAAATGAGCTGCTAGAAGCTCTGGGCTGTCTGCCGTCACCCCAGTGCTTCACCATGAGTGGCTTCGCGACTCCATGCCCAGCTCACTGCAGAATCCCCGGGGGCCAGCACTTTACCAAGAGTGGCCTCCAGACTCCATATTTTAGGAAGGAACTCCCACCTCATCCAGCTCACAGCAGAATCCCCAGGGTCCCTGCCAGCCTGGCACCCAGCGTGCCCCTCAGTATTCTGGGGATGAGTGGGGGAGTCCCTCTGCTGGGAAGAGGTCCCTGGCTACGTCCCTGCAGGGCGGCGGCTGAGCCCATGCCTCGGCCCCAGGGCCAGTCCCCGCCGGGTGCCATCCTGAGCAGGGCCACAGAACGGATGTCCCACATGGCCAGGACCCCTGTGGCCACCTGACCCCGGGGGAGGTTGTAGCCCTCGGTGAAGCAGGTGACCGGGCGGGCTGTGGGGTTTGGTGTCAGCTCCACAGCGTCGCTGCCGCTCAGCGTATGAGTTTCCACTCCCAGCACTAAAAGAACAGCTGAGCAACTGCAGGTGCCTCCGAGTGCTGGGAGAGGGGACGCTCAGCTCCGAGTGCTGGGAGAGGGGACGCTCAGCTCCGAGTGCTGGGAGAGGGGACGCTCAGCTCCGAGTGCTGGAAGAGGGGACACTCAGCTCCGAGTGCTGGGAGAGGGGATGCTCAGCCACCCAAGGGCCTTTGCCCCAAGGGAGTAAATCGGGGCATTTCCTGGTGGGCGTGGGCTGGGCTGGAGAAGCTGGGCCTCCTGGCAGGGGCTGGCATGAGATCCAAACACTGCCCAGGCAGCTGGACACTCCTGAGCCTCGAGCTTCTCACCTGAACCACAGGGTGGTAACCCCTGCCCCTCAGGCGGCATCGACGTGACCTGCCTAGTGCACTGAGCCTGAGGCAACACGGCCACCACCAGGAGACTCCCTGGGGAAGAGGCCCCCAGACAGTGAGGTGCCCATGAAGGAAGTTCTGCACAGGGGCCGCGGCCGTCCAGGAGATGGGAGGGGCCCTGTCTGCATCCTGTCTGGAAGGGGCATGGGGTGAGCAGGCTATTTGGTCCCCCGCGACTCAGTTTCCCCATCTGTGAAACAGGAGGGGTGGTCTGGCCAATTGTGCGCACTCCAGCTGTCTCTATAATCCACCGTGTAACTTGAACTCACTTCCCCAGGGCTCCTGCCAGGCCCAGGTCTGTCCACTCTGGCCCAGGCCGGGCCCCACCAGGTACCAGGGCTGTGGGGCATTTGCCTCTGTGGATGGGGCAGCATGACGCCTGTGGCGATTCCATGGAACAGGTCCTGTGTGGGCCCCCCTTGCTGCACTCGTGTCCTGTGTCAGAGAACCGTGGTCCCGCCTGAGGCCATGTCACCGGAGGCTGGCTCCTGTTCCCGGAGGAGAATGCCAGCTGCCACAGGCGTCAGTGACACAGGCATTCGCCCAGCAGGTACAGCCCAGGTCGCTGGGAAGCCCCAACTCAAGGGGCTCTGCAGTGGGCGCCTAGCAATTATGGAGATGTGGGTGATACCCACCCCAAGCCGGACCTGGTGCCAGCAATGATCCCTCCCATTCTGCTTGGCACAAACTGGCACTGACACGGGGCATTGATTAGGTGGTTGCATTTGTCGATTCCGAGCCCATGTGTGTGGAGCCCAGGCCCTGGGCGAGCACAGAGGGCCCTGGTGCTGTCCTGAGCAGAGGCCCCTGCCCACCCGGGGCTGCGTGTTCTCTCCGGCCATTCAGGGTCCGAGAGTGCAGAAGAGTTAGCCTCAGGGGAACACCTTCCTGCCCAGCTGATTTGTAAACAGCCTCGCTGGGGGCACATGTTGGTGTTGGGAGTGGTGGAGGTTTCTGTGTGTGATGGAAACTTGGGGTAGGTGTTGGGGAAAAGAGGTGCTGAGAGTCTCAGCAGAGGGCAGAGTCCAGGAGTCCTGGAGTGCAGCTCACAGCCCCTGTGCCGTGCCTAGAAGAGAGGCTGGCAAGCCCCTGTCCCATGGATGGGTGAATGGGTGAGTGACAGTGGCAACAAGTCCATGCCAGCAGGGAGGTCCCACCGCCATGAAGCAGCGTCCTCATCAACGTCACAGTGGGAACAAGAAAGCCGGTGGCTTTGGAATCTGAAGGAGCAATTTCAGCATAATTCGTCGGCCACCATGAAATTCCATTTTTAAAATGTCCTTTATTCATTTATCACAAAAAGGGTGGAAAATACAAACAGGAAAAATGAAAATTGAAAATACTCATAGTGCCACCACCCAGAGAAATGCAGAATATTTTGGAACTGTGTCTCTCTTTTTTTTCCCATAAATTCACTTTTACCACGAAGCCAAGCTGCCCTGAGCAGCTGTTCCCATGTTTTTGTTGCTGTGTGGGACTCCACAGCACAGGCACCGAAACTGCCAAAGCATCTTACAGGTTGACGGCTACACAGGGAATCAAGATATTTTGGCTGAAATCCCCAGTTCTTTCGTGGGGTGACTCATATGTTTCTTAGCCAGTTTTCTTCCTTCTTTTGTGAATTACCTGCTCAGGGTGCCACACCCTTGAAACATCCTTGAATGGAGTATTTACCTTTTTGTTATTAATTTCTAAGATCTCTTTAGAGATGAAGATTATTACCATTTACCTTTTGCACTAGAGAGATAATAGCTATTTCCTCTATGCAATTTGTTATGTACAACATGTGCCATTTTAGAGTCTGTCTTCTTGCAATTTTCCCCCTTAGCTTTTTTTTTTTTCTTTTGAGACAGTTTCACTCTTGTTGCCCAGGCTGGAGTGCAGAGGTGAGATCTCGGCTCACTGCACCCTCTGCCTCCCGGGCTCAAGTGATTCTCCTGCCTCAGCCTCGCGAGTAGCTGGGATTACAGGCGCCTGCCACCACGCCCAGCTAATTTTTGTATTTTTAGTAGAGATGGGGTTTCACTATGTTGCTCAGGCTGGTCTCAAACTCCTGACCTCAGGTGATCCGCCTGCCTCAGCCTCCCAAAGTGCTGGGATTATAGGCATGAGCCACCATGCCCGGCGTCCCCTTAGCTTTTATGCTGAGGTTTCCTTACTCTTAGATACCTATTCTTCTATTTCCTTTATTGTTTTATTCCCTAAAACTGAAGTCCTACACATTTGTGGCCATTCTTTTATGTCCACAGCAAAAGCGTCCGGGGCCTCGGCCTCACGTCGCCGCCCAGGAACAGACAGTCTCCTTCATGTTAGACGGAGGAGTGGTGTCCCCTTGTCTAAAATGCTGTAAATATCATTTGATTTCCCTTTGACTTCAGGTATTTAGCAGAGGTACTTTAGCATTCCTTATTAATATGTGTGTGGGGAGGGGGGTGGGGTGTCTCATTTTATTTCATTTGGCCAGAAATTGTGGCCTTTAAAATTTGTGCTATCAGGCTGGGCGCAGTGGCTCATGCCTGTAATCCCACCACTTTGGGAGGCCGAGGCGGGCGGATCATGAGGTCAGGAGTTTGAGACCAGCCTGGCCAATATGGTGAAACTCCATCTCTACTAAAAATACAAAAATTAGCTGGGCCTAGTGGTGTGCACCTATAGTCCCAGCTACTCAGGAGGCTGAGGCAGAAGAATTGCTTGAACATGGGAGGCGGAGGTTGCAGCGAGCTGAGATCTAGCCATTGCACTCCAGCCTGGATGACAGAGTGAGACTCCATCTCAAGCAAACAAACAAACAAACAAAACTGTGCTATCAAACTTCACAGATAGTCAAACCAACGGTAGGAACATGTCTCCCTGACCCTTGGGAAAATACACTTTTGCAGGGTCGGAGGTTCAGAGGCGACATGGGCTGGGTTTTCCTGCATCCTCTCTGCTCCGACTTGTTCCTATTTGATCTGACCTGTTTTTGTCCCTGGATTTCCTGGAGCCTCTGTGATCCAAGGACAGTGTTCCAGCCCCTACCTAACGGCACTTCTCTCCAGTTCTTTATCACGTTCCTACGAAGCAGAAATGAGTCCATCTTGATGCTCTGGCTTTTGGCTTAAAAGGTGGATGCCTAGTTTATAATCATGCCTTGAGCCTTCAGTTCCCAGCGCAGGGGTTGGCTCCCATCTCCTCTTCCTTCCAACCTTGTCCCCTGACGGCATCGTCCATCACTTCCCGCGCACCTCCGAGTCACTTTGATTCGAGCATGTCTCCTCTAAGACAGCGCAAGGTGGGTTTCAGCACAGGCAGGAGGAAGCTCTGATGCAAAGTTCCAATGGGTCTGCGGGGCCTCTGGTTCCTCAAGCAGTCTCGTCTTAGGGTTTTACGGGGTTGCAAAAAGGAAGCCTGAGACTGGGCACGGTGGCTCACGCCAGTAATCCCAGCACTTTGGGAGGCCGAGGTGGGCAGATCACGAGGTCAGGAGATCGAGACCATCCTGACCAACACGATGAAACCCTGTCTCTACTAAAAACACAAAAAAATTAGCTGGGCGTGGTCATGGGCACCTGTAGTCCCAGCTACTCAGGAAGCTGAGGCAGGAGAATGGCATGAACCCGGGAGGCGGAGCTTGCAGTGAGCCGAGATCGCGCCACTGCACTCCAGGCTGGCGACAGCGAGACTCCGTCTCAAAAAAATAAAAAGGAAGCCTGACCCCGCTGGATTCCTCTCCCAGCATAGGCTCTGCCCTCTGTCTGCTGTCTTGCTTAAAGTTTCCTTTCTTTTTCTTTTCTTTTCTTTTTTTTTTTTTTTTTTTTTGAGACAGGGCCTCGTTCTGTCACCTAGGCTGGAGTTCAGCAGTGCCATTAGGGTTCACTGCAGTCTCCCCTTCCTGGGCTCGAGTGATCCTCCTTCCTCAGCCTCCTGAGTAACTGGGACTAGAGATGCATGCCACCATGTCTGGCTAATTTATTTTCTATTTTTATTTTTTGTAGAGATAGGGGTCTCACTGTGTTGCCCAGGCTACTCTCAAACTCCTGGCCTCAAGTGATTCTCCTGCCTTGGCCTCCCAAAACACTGGCATTGCAGGCGTCAGCCACCAGGCTGGCCTCTTCCTTTCCTGTGTTTTCTCCTGTTCTCCTGTCCTCGACTTCTGTGAAAGGGTGTGTGTGATTTGGCCCAGATCTGCTGCAGATCTCTTCTGACGCCGCTTTCGTGTCCCAGAGCCTGAATGTTCAGAGCTTTGCTCACCGTGAAGTGGGGTTCTTGTTAGCTGTGTCCATTTGGTGCCCGGGAGGGAAGGGCGCCCGGCCCCTGAGGGGTTCTCCGGGGAAGGACGACCTCGTCCCCCTGGTCCTGCCCCCTCAGCCCCCCGCTCCCCCTGTGCAGGGGACTTGGTGACAGGTACCACTTCCTGCAGCTGGGCTGGAGTTGCACCAGCACTTCCCTCTCGGGCAGGGTTGAGGTCAAGGGCGACTCTGATGCAAGGTTCTGAGAGGCCTGTGGGGCTGTGGATTCCTAAGCAGCCTCAGCTTTGGGTTTTGCACCTTAGGTCTTGGTAAGGGGACACGCCCGCCCTTAGACGGGGGAAGTCCAGGAGCTGGAGGATGAGGAGGGCACCCGCCCCCAGTGTGGGGCAGCAGGGAGGGCCTCAGGGTGATCAGGTTCCAGGCCAGAGCTCTGGGGCCAGCTCAGGGGCTGGGGTGGGGGGGTGTCTGTGCTCTTCCTCCCCTCCTGCCCTGCAGCTCTGCCAGCTTAGCCTCAGGGCACCAGAGGTGACAGTGGCCAGGCACCTGACTGTTTGCCCGAATGCTGCCCTACATCTGTGCCTTACCCATTCCCATCCCCCAGGGAGCTGGCACGGGCCCTTCGACCACCTCCAGGCACACGGAGGAAACCGAGGCAGATAGGCCTGATGGGGTCTTGGTCTCTCAGGCCTCAGGTGAGGCCCTGGACCTCCGTGGGCCATCCTGGCTGCTGGGCAGAGGGGCTGCCCTGCCCTGTTCTCCCACAGAAGGGAGGCCGGCTGCCAGGCTCAGTGCACTGCCTTACCTCCTGGAGCTGACCTTCATCCCCAGCTGTTTGTCTGGGCTCAGCCACTGGCATTGGGGGGTGGGGCAGGGCCTGGCTTCTCTTGCGCCCCTAGCTCCAAGCCCCCCAGGGCTGCTCATGGAGGAGCAACAGTGGGGAGAAAGTGGCTCCCCACCAGCCCCCTTCCTGTGGTCAAGGTTGGGGTGCTGTGGTCTCTGAGCCAATCCTGCTGGAATCAAGGTGCATCCCCCTCTCTCTGTGGGCAGGTGGGGGTGCCCGGGGTAACTGGGCGCAGGTCCATATCTTGCTGCTGCTGGGGGCCTCAGTTTCCCCATTTGAGGGTGCGAAGTGTTTGCATGCCGCTGGTCACGACTGTGTTAGGGGTGGAGACGTCATGTCTGCGGCCCCAGGGAGAGCGTGGAGCTGGGGTGTGGGTCCTTACCAGCTTGGATGGGGCTGCCAGGGGAGGTCTGCACCCCCTCCCCACTTGGCGCAGCTGCGACCTGGGGGAGTCCTGAAGCCAGCTGGACCCTGCACCCTGGGGTAGCTCCAGCATGCACAGGGCCTCCGGTCAGCTGAGGGGCTGGTGGGCACTCGTGGCACCGAGGTCAGTCCAGGCGCAGGACTTTGAGGGGGCCCAGATGGAGAGCTGGAACTGGCCTCGGCCTGAACCACAACCCCCAACGATCAGATATATGGGGGCTTTCAGACACAGGGTGGGCCCAGTGTGAACCAAAACCACCTCCTCCAGGAAGTTACAGCAGGGTGCAGGTTCTGTTTTTGACCCCAGGATGGGAAGGATCAAGGGTTCCCTTTTGACATTTTTGAATTCTGATTATAATTTTGCTGGGAACCAGGGAATGAGGTCACCGCCAAAACAACAGGACCTTGGGGCTTGTTGGGGCGTCTAAGCTGTGGGATCCTCAGATGGGCCCCTGGTGGGTGTTCCGTCGGCCTCAGAGCTCCCAGCACAGGTGCAGGGCTTTTGGGGGATGGAGGGGAGCCAGGGCCTGTGGCTGAGGGCACCCAAGCCTCCCGGGCCACAGCACAGCACCCAGCGCTGTCTTCAAAGCCGGCAGGCCCTAGTTTGGGGCTCTGCTGGCTTGGGTCTGCCCACTGAACTTTGGGTGACCCTGCCAGCACCACCCGAGGGAAGGGAGTGGGGCAGAAACGCCCCAGCAGCCTGGGAGGCCGTGAGAGGAACTGGCATTTGCTGGGGGAGGTGTGTTGATCTTTGCTTCTGACAACAGCCCCAGGGTAATGGAAATGTCTTCCTGCCCACCATGACAGGAAGGCTCCTGGGTACCCCTTCTCAGTACCTCTCCACCTTCTTGGTGCCAGATAAAAGGGTCCCAGCCAGCTATAACGTTCTCAGGTCCTGGGAGGTCAGACCCAGGGGCCCACCCCACCTAGGAAGCCCTAAGACCCCCCAAGGAGCCGACCTAGGCCTGGTTTGGGCACCTCCAGGATGGAGGGAAGGGAGCCCAGGGGTGGAACAGCCCTGCTGCCTGCTAGGAGGTGCTGCCGGCCTCCAGCACCAGGCTGAGGCCTGGTTCCGTCATTTTGCCTCTGGGGCCGAGGGCCTGTGAGTGACCACCGAGCCGCCCCTGGCTATGGATGCGTGGGTTAAGGACGGGGTGGGTGTGTATCTGGAAACAAAAGGGCAGGACCCCGGCAACTGGTGGCTTGGGCAAGTCAGGTGACTTTTTTTCCCACCTGGCAGGGACTGCAGGGCTCCTGGGCAGGCCTAGCACACAGCTTGGCACCCCTGGGCATCAAGCCAGCTTTCTCTTCCTGGCACACATCCTGGCACCCATGGGCATCAAGCCAGCTTTCTCTTCCTGGCTATGTTTCTGCCACAGAGAGACAGGGCCAAGCCCGGCTCTGCTCCAAGCACAGGCTCTGCTCACAGAGGACCTGGGGCACACTGGGGCAGAGTGCACACACCAGGTGTGTGGGGTTCTGGTGTTTGTGTGCGTGTACATTTGCACGTGTGTATGGTGTGTGCGTGTGGTGTGTGTGTCTGTGTGGTGTGTACGTGTGTGTACGTGTGCATGTGTATATTTGTGTGTGGTGTGTAGTGTCTTGCGTGGAGTATGGTGTGGGTAAGGGGTGTATACATCTCTGTGTGTACATATGTGTGGTGTGATGCATGTATATGTGTGGTGTGTGCATGCACGTGGTGTGTACATGCAGTCAGGCACGCATCTGTATGCATGTACACGTGCATGTGTGGTGTGTGTACACGTCTGCATGTGTGTGTGTGCCTGTGTTGTGTGTCTCTGCAGGGGCTCGCTGCAGCTGTCCTGGGTGCCTGGCTGCTGAGCAGGTGTGCTGCCCGCACTGCTGGGCCCGGGATCCCTCCCTCCCTGGCTGTTGGCAGCTGGGCCCAGCGCAGCTGTGCTGGCCTGACCCTAACCCACCCCCTGCAGCAGGGACAGGGCCCCAGCTCCTTGTCCCAGGCCAGCTGGAGGGGAGCTTCATGGGTGGTCAGCCCCAGGGGTTGGGCCTGAGACCGTCACCAAGACCCCTTCCCTCCACAGGACATGCTGGGCCTGCGCCCCCCACTGCTCGCCCTGGTGGGGCTGCTCTCCCTCGGGTGCGGTGAGTTCTGTGTTCCACGGAGGGGACTCCACGCGTGACATTCCGATCAGGGAGAACAGGGCCTGCCCTCATGTTCCCATAGACAGAAGTTACTGGGAGGCTGGGGAAGGACCTTGCCACTGGGGGTAGGTCAGGGACTCAGGCCTCGTCTCCGCACGTGCCAGGAGGCTGTAGCTGTGCTGTTTCCCGAGGGCCCCTCTTTGCACCTGGGGGTGGTGGCTGATGCGGAGTCTCCTCCTGGAGGCTGCCTCCCTGTCTTTTTGGGCCTCCTCTGACCTTCCTGCTCTACTCCCCCTTGGGTGTGGGCAGGGCGGCCCAGAGCACCCACTCACCAGCCGGCCTCGTCCCCCAGTCCTCTCTCAGGAGTGCACGAAGTTCAAGGTCAGCAGCTGCCGGGAATGCATCGAGTCGGGGCCCGGCTGCACCTGGTGCCAGAAGCTGGTAAGTGCCTCCTGGGCTCCTCCCCACCTGCCCAGATCCTGGGTGGGGGCCCTTTCCTGCCCCTGAAGCCAGTGGCACCCAGAGGACCAACAACTCCATTTTCTTTTTGAGGGGGTCCCCAGACCCTGGCCTCACCTTCCCGTCAAGGGCCCCTGAGGTTCTGATGTGTGGTCTGTTTGGAAACACACACAGAACACACACTTGTATTTTTTCTCAGCCATTTCCAAGTAGGTTGTAGACATGGAGCCCTTTGTCTCTTAGTACTTCAAGGGAGGTCTTTCTTAAGAACAAGGTTTTCACTTACAAAACCACGTAAGCAAGTGCAGAAACACGCGCGCTTCTGGCCCCGCATCGCCAGCACGCTTTCCTGCAGAGTCAGCAGGTTTGGGGCCAGTGACGGGACCCACCAAACACAGCCCTCATCAGAATCCAGGGGCTTTGCAGGGACAAGGTGGCCGAGAGGAAATGTACTTTGATGTAAATGTATTTTGATACATGTATATCTATATTTGATAAATTCATGTATCAAATTCAGGAAATTCAGCATTGGTATCTCAGTATCATCAAACCTACACGCTACACATATTTTATTGGTTGTCCCAATGATGTCTTCGTGAGCAAGTTTTCCTGGTGGATTTTGTCACCCAGGCTCACCCTGTGCTCAGCTGTCTCAGGCTCAGAATCTCCTCACTCAGGCTCACCCTGCACTCAGCCATCTCAGGCCCCAAATCTCCTAACCCAGGTTCACACACTGCACTCAGCCGTCTAACGCTCTGAATCTCCTCACCCAGGCTCGCCCTACGCTCAGCCGTCTCCTTGGGCTTCTTGAATCTGGACAAGTCCTCAGCTTTCTTTGTCTTTCCTGTCCTTGGGCATTTCTGAGGAAGTCAGGAGAGCGGCTTTGTAGCATGACCCTCGGGGGTCTTGCCTGGAGTTTCCTCTGCCTGGACTCAGGTGTGCTTTGGCAGGAGCCCCTCAGTGCCCATGAGAGGCACTGCTGTGGCCCCGTCCCAGTCTTGATGAGGTCAGCATGGACGGCTCTGCTGAGACGGCATCCCCCCGGCCTCCCCATCCCGCTGCACGATCCCCTTGCAGCCACTGTGGGCTGGTGACGTTCTGCTCTCATCAAATCGCGCCCACAGGCTCAGCATCCGCGGAGGTCCCCGCCTGAAGCCGCCATCACTGCGATGGCTGCAGATTGGTGCCGTGCTGGTCCCTGCCTGCCACTCACGGCTGCCAACCTAAGGAAGGGTCTCTCCTTCTCTGCAGCCTCTCTCTCATCAGCGTGACCCACAGTTTTATTTTGTTCAGTAGTGCATGATCTGTGGCTGTCCTTTCTTCCCCGAGATGCTCAAATCCACTGGGTCTGCCTCCGTGTCCTGTCCATGCATCCCCATTCTATTGTTCTGAGCACTTTCTTGCTTTCTGGAGCAACATGATGCTGCAGGCCCGTCTTCATGTCCCTTGCCCCAGCCTGGAATCAGATGGTTTTCTGACGGCTCGGGTTCCTTTCCCTTAGAGTCTGGGCTCCAGCACCGTTGTAGCAGGACAAGCCGCAGACAGAATTCCTCAGACACCCGGTTAAAGAAGGAAGGGCTTTATTTGGCCAGGAGTGTCGGCAGACTTGCGTCTTAAGAGCTGAGCTCCCCGAAAAAGAAATTCCTAGCCCTTTTAAGGGCTTACAACTCTAAGGGGTCCACATGAAAGGGTCGTGATAGATAGAGCAAGTGTGGGGAACGTGACTGGTGGTTACATGCATCAGCTGACAGAACAGAAAGTTTTGCAATGCTTTTTCATACAATGTCTGGAATTTACAGATAACACCAGTAGTTTTGGTCAGGGGTTAATATTATTATTATTATTATTATTATTATTTTAACCACCAGGGCCGGGTGGTGGCGCCAAGGTCGTCTGGCTATTTATCTTACTTCTGTTTCTTTCCAACTTTTTGCTTTCTCCCTTTTCTCCTGTCTTATAAACTAGAGAAGGGGAGGGGTTGGAGAAGAAGGGGAGGGCAGCAGGAGAAGTGGTGTCTCATTCCTTACCGTCAGCAGCTTCCTCGTTTCTCAATTTTGCGTCCCACGGGGAGTGGCTCCTGTCTGTCCTCAGACTGAGCAGGGTGGCCAGGCCCCAGGTGGAAACCACCTTGGTCAGGCTGGGTTTTTTCCCTCCCCTTTCTGGAGGTTTTCAGCTCCTCTGAAATAAACACCTTTCAGTGAGATTTGTTTGTTTCTGTGTGGATTACATTTAGGCTTTCTTTTCTCTCTTGCTGGGATGCTTGCTGATGTACTTTTATTTCTGGAGGACTTCTTTAAAAACTTCTGTGGTTGCAAAAGTCAGAGCCCTACAAAGAGGCACCCTGGGGACTGTCGCCCTCCCCTCCTACCTGCCCCCCTGCCTGCGGGACTCACCAGCCTCTGGGGGCCGGGCTTATCCTCCTGAGCTTCCCTCTACGAAAGCAAGTGCACAAACACGCGCTTCTGGCCCCGCATCACCAGCACCCTTTCCCGTAGAGGCAGCAGGCTCGGGGCCAGTGACGGGACCCACCAAACACAGCCCTCATCAGAATCCAGGGGCTTTGCAGGGACAAGGTGGCTGAGAGGAAAGCGCCCTGGGCCCAGGCCTCCCAGGCTCCCCTCCAGCTTCTGTTCTTCTAAACTTTGAGGGGCTTGGCCCAGAACCCTGCCCATGTTCTGGGTTTCTTGGGGGCCTAGGGACTGCCACGTCCCTTTGGGACAGAGCAACTCCCTTGGACAAAGGTTCTGCTGATGAAGGGCTTGAAGCCCCTGGGCCAGCTGCTAGAGGACGCTGAGGCCTCTCCTCTTGGGTCAGCCTTGGGCTGGAGAGTGGATCCTGAGTCCTTTCTGCCGCTAGAGGCAGAGGAGGAGGCGATACCCTGTCCCCCGGGGTCTGCTGTGTCCGGGAGCCTTCAGGCTGTCTGGGAGGCCGGAGGAGCTCCCTGTCTCTGTCCACAGGGACTTCTGTCCCAAATTCCAGGCGCAGAGGAGGAGGGGACAGGGTGGGTCCTCAGTCCTCGATGGCCAGTCAGCCTCCTGCAGGTCCCGCAGTGTGGCCCCCTCCTGACCCCTGACTCCCCCTCCCCAGAACTTCACAGGGCCGGGGGATCCTGACTCCATTCGCTGCGACACCCGGCCACAGCTGCTCATGAGGGGCTGTGCAGCTGACGACATCATGGACCCCACAAGCCTCGCTGAAACCCAGGAAGACCACAATGGGGGCCAGAAGCAGCTGTCCCCACAAAAAGTGACGCTTTACCTGCGACCAGGTAGGCTTGGCCTCGGTGGTGGTGCTAGGCACCGTCTGTGCTGGTTATTGGCTCTGGCTGGGAGCCTGGCCCTGCTCTGGGGTGTCAGGGCTGCCCAGAAGGCATGTGTCTGGGTCGGACGGGTGTGTGGGCCAGTGAAGCCCCAAGGCTGCTGGAAAGCTGAGCTCCTCAGCGCCCTTCCGCTCTGTCCCCGGGTGGAGCTGCCCCAGCCCTTACCATCGGTGCCCAGTGTCTGCACTCTCTCGCAGCCCGACGTTCTGCACCTTTTTTTTTTTAAAGGGAGACCAAACCATTTGCAAAACAGTATTCCATTACACACTCAGAAGGCCAGGGTACTCTTAGAAGAGTAAAGGCTCTGATCAGTCTTGCAGCCAAGAGACCTAAGTAACTGTTTAAACCAGTGTTGCCCAAACCGACTTGACCAGAGCACCTGTTTCGACTTGACCAGAGCACCTGTTTCAGAACACAGTCCCCTGTCAGTGCTTTGAGAAACGCCCTCCTTATCGGTGGCTCACGCCTGTAATCCCAGCACTTTGGGAGGCCGAGGCGGGTGGATCACTTGAGGTCGGGGGTTTGAGACCAGCCTGGCCAACATTCTCCTGCTGCGGCAGGAGAATCACTTGAACCTGGGAGGCAGAGGTTGCAGTGAGCCAAGATTGTGCCACTGCACTTTAGCCTGGGCGACAGGGCGAGATTCTGTCTCAAAATGAAAAGAAAGGAAGGGGAGGGAAGGGGAGGGAAGGGAGGGAAGGGGAAGGGAGGGAAGAAACGAAGCGCCCTCTTTGCTCCAGGAAGGCAGGTGTGGTGGTGCAGCAGATTGGAGAAGGAGGCCTGGTGTGGCCACCGACCTGTGACCTCCCAGGCCACAGTGAGGCCAGGGAAGGAAGGGGAAGCCATCTCCCAGGGAGAGGGTGCAGACGGGGCCGGGGTGACTTTAGAGGAACCAGCTGGTGTCGGACAGGCTGGGGCTCAGAGCTCTGCCCTCAGGGGAAGCCCAGGTCAGCGGCCACTGAGTTAGCCTTGGGGCAGAGTGGCCCAGGGTGCAGGCGGCCAGGTGACAGCCAGCAGCAGCCGGGAGGGAGGCGGCTGGGAGACAGTGAGGGATGGGGCCGAGCCAGTGGGGAGGTCCTGCAGAAGCAGGGGCCAGGTGTCCCTGGGGGCAGCAGGGGACAAAACTCCACCCTGGTGGTAGGGTCAGGCCTGCCCCTCGCTGCCCCGTGAGCAGGCACAAGCCCCTTCGTGCTGGAACCTCCACCTCGGACCTCAAACTCGAGGGCCTGGCCCTGTGGCCCCTGGAGGCAGCTCTGATGTATTTTCCCCACACCCCACTTCACAGTGAGGAAACTGAGGCTGACAGAGGTGTTGCCTGTGGCCAGAGTTTGTGCAGCTCTGTGGTGCTGGAGGTGTCAGGAAGGATCGTCCTGGAGGGTGGGGGTGCGCCTGAGTGGGGGCATCCTTGTGCCGTGGGGAAGGGTGGGGGAGTGGCTGCCCACGGCCTGGCATGCATCCCCACTGTGCAGGGGGCAAATGCTGTGGCCTCTGGGAGGGCACAGGTGAGCTCGGGTGGATGCAGGTGAGGGTAGGCAAGCTCGGGTGAGCACCATGGAGAGATCTTAACAGCACCCCAGGGCCACAGGCTCCCAGAGCAGGGCGGCAGGATCTGGGAGGGGACTGTCCTCTCGAGGGGTCCTGGCCCTACCCCCGCAGTCTGCTGGCCCTTCGCTGAGCCTCCACTCTGGAAGGGAAGGGACGGGGCCCCTTGGTCAGCCACCAAAGGCCTATGTCTGTGCCCTTTGACCGCAGCACGGCCACACTGCTCGTGGGGACATGGTCTTGGCTGCCTCCTCCATGTCGCTGCAGACGCCGCACGGCCCCCAAAGCCAAACACATTTACTGTCTGGCCCTTCATAGAAAGTGCTTGGGGTCCTTGGCCCAGAGGCCAAGTGAAGCCTCTGAGGGCTGCAAGGCACAGCAGGGCGAGGGCCAGGGCCAGGAGTGCTGGGTGTGAATGTGGGTGAGTGTGTGTGTGTGTGAGTGCATGTGTGTGTGGTGTGTGTGTATGCACGGTGTGTGTGGTGTGTATGTGTTTAGCATTGTGTGTGTGGGGTGTGTGTATATGTGTGGCACGTGTGTGTATGGGTGTAAATGCATGTGTGTGGCATGTGTATATGTGTGTGGCATGCATGTGTATGTGAGTGCATGTGTGTGGTGTGTATGTGCGTGAGTGCATGTGTGTGTGTTTGGTGTGTGTATGTGTGTGCGTGCATGTGGTGTGTTTGTGTATATGAACAAGTACATGTAATATGTGTGCTTTGTGTCTGGTGTTGTGTATGAGTGTGTGGTGTGTGTGTATGCGTGCATGTGTGGTGGTTGGTGTTTGTGGTGTGTGTGCATATTTGTGGTGTGTTTGCTGTGTGTGGGTGCCATATGCGTGTATATGTGGGTGTGTGTGTGCTACGTGTGACTGTGTGTGCATGAGGTATATTTGTGTGTGAGTATTATGTGTGTGCATATATGTGGGTGTGTATGCCATGTGTGACTGTGTGTGCATGTGGTGTATTTATGTGTAGGAGTGCGTGTGTGTGTGTCTGTGTGGAGGGGCACATACCGTTTCTCCCAGGGCGTGGCAGCAGGCAGGTTGGGGGTGGAGTGGGCTCTGCACTTGTCCTGCCGCCCAGGGGGGCTGAAGGCTGGAGGGTGGGGCAGAGGGGACAGGCTTCGTCACCCTCCCTCCTTGCTCATTCATTAACATGATGTGTGTTTATGGAGAGCTGACTTGTACCAGGCACGGTTCTGGGAGCCAGGGACACAGGCTGGTTGCGGTGACACGTAAACAGACAGCAACACAACCGCACGTGTGACTGAGATGCGGGCGAGCGGAAGTCCAGGGCTGGGATGGAGAAAGGGGCCTCCTGGGGACGGCCCGCGTGGGCCTTGCTGGGAAGTGCCAGGTTCGTGTGATGCCTGTCTATGTGGCTGCTGATGAGGGCGCCCGTGGGACTGCAGGCATGGGGCCGGGTTAGGTGTGAGCCCAGGTGAGCTGCCGGCACTCTCAATGAAAGGCGTCCCCAATGTCGCTGGCGTCAACTCTAAGCACCCCAGGCGGGTTTCAGTGTCACTGCGAGGCATATGCCTGCGTCCGGGAGTCATGTCCTTCCTCTGAAACTCCAGCCTGCCTGGACGTCCTGTGTGTCTGGTCCTCAGCTCTCCTGCCAGGCGGGGAGAGGGGAGGTCAGGAGGATTTGGGGGCTGGAGGAGAGGGTGCCAGTGCACAGCCCGCTCGGGGCCACACGCCCCCAGACACCCTGTGTGAGATGTGAGGTGTGGCTCCTTTTGTTCTGTCCCCACTGGCAGGCCAGGCAGCAGCGTTCAACGTGACCTTCCGGCGGGCCAAGGGCTACCCCATCGACCTGTACTACCTGATGGACCTCTCCTACTCCATGCTTGATGACCTCAGGAATGTCAAGAAGCTGGGTGGCGACCTGCTCCGGGCCCTCAACGAGATCACCGAGTCCGGCCGCATTGGTGAGGCCCAGGCACTGCAGGACAAAACCCAGTCCTTTCCCAGGCCCCGGCCACTAAGGCCAGGCGCTGCAGGACGAGGCCCAGTCCTTTCCCAGACCCTGGCCACTCCTGCCTGTGGCCCACACACCTCCTCGCACTCAGGTCCCCAGCGTAGATCTGGGGGCCCCAGATGCAGGTCCCCCCAGGGCATCCACAGGGCTGCAGTCGGCCTGCCTCCCTGCCAGGGGCCACACCCAGTCCCTGGCTCCCCAACACTTGTAGACATTGTCCAGCCCTCCACTTCCCCTTCCGTCTTCTACTTCCTTTATTTATTTCTTGGTATGTTTAAAAGACAAAATTCTGACAGTGCCAATTATTAAACATTAAAGACCACAACACATATAGACAGCACGGCGACGGCAGCACTGAAGAAACCACACAGCAAGCTCTGCTGGGCCAAGGGCTCCGCTCTACACCAGCACTGCCTCGCCACAGAGCAAGTCTCCAGCACACGTGTGTGTCAGTCACAGCGCATGTCTTCCCCGCCAGGTGTGGCTTCTCACATCGGCACTCTGCCACCTTCCCTACATGCGGGGATGCACACACGCATGCTTACACACACACACACACACGCAAATGCATGCTCACACAAATGCACGCTCACACACAAATGCACGCTCACGCACGTGAATGCACGCTCACACACAAATGCATGTTCACACATGCAATGTACACTCACACACAAATGCATGCTCAAACGCAAATGCACACTCACACATGCGAATGCACACTCACACATGAATGTATCCTCACATGCACAAATGGATGCTCACACACAAAAGCACACTCAAACTCAAATGCACACACACGTGAATGCATGCTCACACACGTGAATGTATGCTCACACACATGCTCAAACACACAAATGCATGCTCTCACATGTGAATGTATGCTCACACATGAATGTATGCTCACACGCAAATGCATGCTCACACACGTGAATGTATGCTCACATGCACAAATGCACGCTCACACACGTGAATGCACGCTCACACACAAATGCATGCTCACACACGTGAATGCATGCTCACACTTGCATGTGCACACACATGCACACAGTCATACACACGTGCAAGACCACATGTGCACACAGACATGCTCACATGCACACTCATGATCACCCATGTATGTCTTCACTCACATGTATAAATCATACACAAACACACATGCCCACATATGTACCTGGTCACCTATGTGAACTAGGTGTGTCCATACCTGAACATGCTCACATGCATACAGGAATACGCGCACACACAGTTGTGCTACGCGTGTACACACTCATGTTTACACATGCAGATGGCTGCACACACAGATACACATACGCACCTGTTCACATGCCCACATGTATACCTGGTCACACACATACATGCAGGAACACACATGCATACACTTATGCTCACGCATGTGTGAGCATGATTGCACACTCCCAGGTTCACACACACGCCCACATACGTTCACATGCGTGCTTGCACAACGCACATGCTCACACACACTCCACATGTGCCATCTTGCTTTCTCCACTTCCCTGCTAGGAGAGAGGAAACAGGCTTGCCCTCGTGCCCCTTTGAAGCTGGCCCTCCCACCTGGGCCCAGCCTGCCACCTCTCCAGCCCCTCCATGTGCCCTGCAGGCTTCGGGTCCTTCGTGGACAAGACCGTGCTGCCGTTCGTGAACACGCACCCCGATAAGCTGCGAAACCCATGCCCCAACAAGGAGAAAGAGTGCCAGCCCCCGTTTGCCTTCAGGCACGTGCTGAAGCTGACCAACAACTCCAACCAGTTTCAGACCGAGGTTGGGAAGCAGCTGATTTCCGGAAACCTGGATGCACCCGAGGGTGGGCTGGACGCCATGATGCAGGTCGCCGCCTGCCCGGTGAGGCTGCTGCCCCTGCTTGGGTCCCCACGTTCCCCCACTGTGGGGGGCTCTGTCAGGCGCTGTTGGGGGGCAGGGGGGTACCCTGGCCGGCAGGTCGTCTAAGGGACTCCAGCCTGGGCCTGGGGAGAGCAGCTCCTCACCCTGCTGCTGCCCATGCAGGAAAGGGCAGGAGGAAGGGAGGGTGGCCACGAGGGCTCGAAAATCATGTGCTGATTTCATTGTTTGCTGTGAATTAAATTTGTGACCCTGGGCAAACCTTATGAAGCCTAAACATTTTGCGAGCGGCCAAGGGTGGAACAGGGCCGCTAGGCAGCAGGTCCCGTGGTTCCTAGGGTGGAACCACCCTCCTCCCTCCAGGCCGGGTGGGCGCTGGCTGCCCAGTGTGTGTCGCTCTCCACGTCCCGCCCACCCAGTTTGTGACTGTGAGCCTAACATAGCAGCCACAGTCCCTGGGCCATGTTGAGGCCACACGCACTGTCCTCCCCTCACAACCCACCTTAGCTCTCCTGCTTCCCTGCAGTCCCAGCGCAGACACACTGCTCACAAGTGTGAGGTCACAGCCTAGGACACGCACGGCCCCTACATGTGCCTGCCAGGGGCTGTCAGTGGTGGACTCAGGGCCTGCTGGGCCCCTCAGGCTCGTTGTCCTCCGTGTTGCACTCGTTCTGCGTGTGGCCCACGCGTCTGCGAGGGTTTTTCCCCTTGGGGATGGTTTCCTGAGGGTTTGTTCCCAGCTCTGAAGTGCAGGGACCGCAGCCATGTCTCTCTCCTTGCCTTTCCACACGTGCCTCTGCTCCCTGCGCCTCACACATGCACGGGGTGTTTGGGGGTCATTGTCTCCTCCTGGGCGTGCCGTCTGGGGGAACACAGCTGGGTCCCTGAGACCCGGGGGAGAGGGGGACCCACACCAGCCTCCGGGCCACCCCACCAGCTCTGCATCGTCTCCTCTGCTCCAGAGGGCCCAGTCTGGGAAACTGAGGCAGGTAACCCTGCCCCCCACGCCTTCTTCTCAGGAGGAAATCGGCTGGCGCAACGTCACGCGGCTGCTGGTGTTTGCCACTGATGACGGCTTCCATTTCGCGGGCGACGGGAAGCTGGGCGCCATCCTGACCCCCAACGACGGCCGCTGTCACCTGGAGGACAACTTGTACAAGAGGAGCAACGAATTCGTAAGTCCCCACCCCAGGCACCCGGGCACCGCCTGGCAGGACACCATTGACGGAGGAGACAAGGGTGAGGTCTCCACCTGACAGAGCCTCCTTCTGACCCAAGGAGCAGATTCCTGAGGAAATTTCTGGAAGCCCCAAGTGGCAGTGTGGGGTCTCCCCGGACTGGCCTCAGGCCAGGGGAGGGTGGGGTTGGTGGGGGCAGCCAGGCTGAGGCCCGGCCTCGCCCTTGTGGGACACCCAGGCCCTGTTGGTCTCCAGCCCCACTGCCCCCCGACCTGGGCTGACAGCTGCTGTGGAGGTAAAGTAACCGCCCCCAGGCTACAGCTGCACCCTGCCGTCCCCGCCTCTGACCAGGGTCCCATCCCCGAGCATCCGCCTCCTCCCCCTCCCGGCCTCCCCTGTACGTTCCCTGCTGCCCCTGAGTCCGCCTTCTCCAGTGTGGCCCCTCCCTGCCCCCATTGCCTGAGCTGGGTGAGGGGCTGCGGGGACCATGAGGAACATGCAGGGAGGGACAGAGGGGAGAAGGGGCCCAGGATGCACGGGGTTAGGATGAGCCTCTCTGTGGAGGCATCTCAATGGCTCAGAGGGGCCAGGACTTCTGGCTGGGATCAGCCGTGGGCCAAGAGGCAACCACCAGTCACAAGGGGCTTGTCCTCACTGGCCGTGGTGCGACGCTCTTGCAGCCTGACGTCGTAGGCTCTGGGTGCCGCAAAGGACTTTAGAGATACAAGACTCAGGTCCTCTGCTGGGAGCCACAGACAGGGGAGGGACGGCCCTTGGGTCCCGGAACTTGGGCAGGGAGAGCCGCACCTGACACTCATGGCCTCTGCCGAAACTGAGTGTCCCTCAGTGCGAAAGCAGGTCCACCGTGTGGGGAAGGCTGGGATTCTGCCCCCGTGGACATCCCCAGTCCCACGGTGAGACGCCTCAAATGCTGCTCATGCCTGGACTCTGAAAGCCCGAGTCTATGCACACGTTGCCCAGAGGGCGTGGCAGCTCTCTGCCCTGCACTCCTGCGTGGCAGCCTCTGCCTCTCCAGCCTTCCCCAGAGAGGGTTTGAAGCACGGGCAGGGCTGACGCTGAGCGGGGCAGACAGTGGCGGGTACCTGGAAGGCTTGTCCTGGACTCGGGGCCAACTGAGCAGGACCTCCTCTCTCCAGGACTACCCATCGGTGGGCCAGCTGGCGCACAAGCTGGCTGAAAACAACATCCAGCCCATCTTCGCGGTGACCAGTAGGATGGTGAAGACCTACGAGGTGAGTGCTGTCGGGTCCCGAGCATCCATTGGGTGGGGGCACGTTTCAGCCACAGGCCAGACCCAGCACCATTGCAGGTCTGAGCGCCACCTCCGCATGCTGGGCACGTGAGCAGCCAGCTGGCCCAGGTCACGGATCCCCCCAGGTGAGGAGCCCGAGGCTTCCCGTCGGGGACAGGACGCCTGCGTGTCGATAGGAGGAGGAATTCCTCCCCGTCCCTGAAACTCAGCTGTGTTAACAGCATGTCTTGGCATTGGTGATATTTCTGTTTCTTCCTGGAATACAACACAATTCTTTATTTTATGGAAACACACTTATTTTATGCTCACATACATTTGAACATCAACACTCTCCGTGAAGATAAAATTACACAAAAACGTTCACAAGCTTGGAGTGCGGAGTGGGATGAATTTCACGCAGGAAGCACAGCTGATAACCAGCCTCTGCTCCTAGAAGCAGAGGCCCCCCAGTGAAACACGTTCATCCTGCATTTCCGCTGCTAGTGCCGTGTGTTCAGCCTGGCCTGAGCAGGTCAGCGCGTCAAGACGCTCAGGTGCTGTCGGGGTTCCCAAGACCTTTCTCAGGATCAGTGATTTGCCGGAAGGACTTGCAGAGCTCAGGAACCAGTAAACTCACAGTTACAGTTTATTGCAGAGCAGACCCTCCTGGGTGCCAGCCGCTGCCCGAGGTGGGAGGATACAGACAAAAGTCAGCAAAGGTCAACGGTGCACAGGAGAGAAACCAGGCACCAGCTCCCAGTGTCCCCTCCCTGCGGGGGTGTGGGCGGCGCTCCATCCTCCCAGCGATGACGTGTGGCCTCATGCACAGAACATGGTCCCCAGGGAGGCTCTTGAGCCTCGGTGTCTACTGGGGGTCAGTCACAGCGGCGCGGCTGACACCCCATGGCTGACCTCAGTCTCTAGCCCTCCAGAGGTCAAGCTGAAAACTGTCCAGGGCCCCACCCCAAATCACACTCTGGGACTATCTGGTGTGACCTGAGTCCCCAGGAACAATGACACCCCCATCGGGTAGGATGTACCAAGGGCTCAGAGGCCACCTCTCAGGAGCTCAGCTGGGGTCTGCCACTCTTCGGCATGTGTGGGGTGTGGTCCGCCAGGCCTGCTGGGTGGAGCCTTGACTGCGTAACAGGGATTCGCTAGAAGGAAGGAAACACTGCACGCCCTCCTGAAAGGAGCCTCCGCCCATAGCAGCCTGCACAGTGTGTGGCCCTGAGGCCACAGGGACAGAAGGACTGAGCTGGAGGAAGGAGGTGGTTGTCATTGTACTTTACACAGCCACGTGCCCCGTTCTTCAGGGTGGACAGGGCCCTGGGTGGCTCACCTCACACCCGGCTCTGTTACGTACCACAGGACGCCCCACGCCCTTCCTTACCCCGAGCCCTCAGTTTCCTCATCTGCGAAAGGGGCAGTGGTGCCCGGCCGGCAGTGCGTCGTGGGTACTGAGCTCACCCACTCAGGGAATTCACAGAGCAGCCGCCCTAAAGGGCCCGATTATCCTCATCCGGACAGTGACCGACCTGCTGGCCATTCCAGGGCCATCACCGCCATCTTCTTCAAAATGGCACGCAGGAAACCAGGGCCCCCTCTTCCCCCTGCCCGGGGCTCTGCCCAGCTGGGCAGCCTCACAGCCCCTGCCTTGCTGCTTAGGCTGAGGAGACATACTCGGGGTTTGGGGACGGAAAGTGCCCGGGAGGGCCGCTGCTTTTGTAAAGTGCACATTTGCTGAACTACAGGGATCCATTGTCAGGCCCGTATCCCAGCTACAAGCTCAACCTCGTGGTGTGTTGGGGCCGACAGCGAGACCAGCGGTTCCTGCCATAGGTTCCCCGGGCTCTGGAGTGGGAGCAGCACCCTGCGGGAGACACGGGATGGGGGCAGGTGTCTGGGGGACCCTCCGAGTGGGCACCCAGAGCTGGTCAGGCTGCCGGGACAGTGGGTCAGTGCAGGGCAGGGCTGGGGCCGGACATCCACGGAGACCACCTGCTGGTCAGGATGTCACAGCCCTGTGTCCCATCTGTAGGTGGCCATGACAGTCCCCTCCTCACCAGCAGTAGCAGGTCCCAATCCTTTGCCATTTGTCATGGCAGCCAGACTCCGGGGGATGGTGTGGCACCAGGGCCAGGCACTGGAGGCAGGTAGAGTGCACCCCATGCCCACTGCTGAGCCTTGGGGCACACAAGCCTTCCTCAGCCTTTCCTGGTCACCTTCAGGGGTGGTCGAGGCAACAGGCAGCGAGTGTGGACACACATGCTGCGCCCCCTCCGAGTGTGTTTCTGCATCAAGCGCACAGCAGGCTCAGCAGGACAGGATGTGGGAGGGCCCAGCTCTCCCAAGACAGGGATGGCCCCAGACTGGGACGGATGGAGGCGGGCGGTGGGCAGAGGGCGCAGAGGAGGGTGGTGGCCAGGCTGTGACTGGCCCCAGGAGCTCCATGGAAGGGAGTGGGTCCATTCAGGGCAGTCATGGGAGGGTTTGGGCGGGGAGGTGACCTGACCATCTGCTCCGTGTTCCTGGAAGGTGAAATGATGCTGCAATCTTCCATGAAAGAAGCTGAGCATGTGTGAGCATGGGGGAGGCTGGCTGTGCCCCTGTGCATCTGGCCGGCCAGAACCGATGTCACCGGGCTGGTTAACACCCATGGAAACTCAGTAGAGTGCCCAGAGCCAATGGCTTCCTGGTGATTTTACTGTGATCCACCCTCGTGGGGCTACTTCCGCCTACCACCTGTGTGGTGGTAGGAATTTCCTACCTGTGTGGTGGAAATTCTGGCCAACACTGGCCACCATGCACGTCCTCCCAACCCAGTGATGTTGCCAGCTTGAAATCCACCAGGCAGGATCACTCACACCACAGGCAGGAGCACTCACACCACAGGTGGGAGCAGTCACACCACAGGTGGGAACACTCACACCACAGGCGGGAGCAGTCACACCTCAGGCGGGATCACTCACACCGCAGGCGGGAGCAGTCACACCGCAGGCGGGAGCAGTCACACCTCAGGCGGGATCACTCACACCGCAGGCAGGAACACTCATACCGCAGGCGGGAACACTCACACCACAGGCGGGAGGACTCACACAGGCAGGCCTGGACAATGCTGCAGCTCAGGGCTTTGCTTTCTTTTCTTATCCTCATGATGCAACAGTAAATTTTATTTTTATTTTATTTTATTTTATTATTCTATTCTATTCTATTCTATTCTTATTTTATTTTATTATTATTTTATTTTATTTTAGAGACAGAGTTTTGCTCTTGTTGCCCAGGCTGGAGTGCCATGGTGTGATCTCAGCTCATTGCGACCTCTGCCTCTCGGGTTCTCCTGCCTCAGTCTCCTGAGTAGCTGGGCTTACAGGTGCCCACCACCACGCCCAGCTAATTTTTGTATTTTTAGTAGAGACGGGGTTTCACCATGTTGGCCAGGCTGGTCTCAAACTCCTGACCTCAGTGATCCACCCACTTTGGCCTCCCAAAGTGCTGGGATCACAGGCGTGAGCCACCATGCCTGGCCTGGGTTTTGTTTTGGTTTGTTTTGTTTTGTTTTGAGACAAGGTCTTGCTCTGTCGCCCAGGCTGAAGTGCAGTGGTGCGATCTCAGCTCACTGCAACCTCCACCTCCTGGGTTTAAGTGATCCTCCTGCCTCAGCCTCTCGAGTATCTGGGACTACAGGCATGTGACGCCACACCACTCTAATATTTGTACTTTTTGTAGAGATGGGGTCTTCTTATGTTGCCCAGGCTGGTCCTGAACTCCTGGGCTCAGGCAATCTTCCCCCATCGGCCTCCCGAGTACTGGGATTCCAGGCGTGGCCCCTGGGCAGCTCAGGGCTTTTTACCCCCAAGAACCTCTTACCACACATCACTGACCACACACTCTGGGGACCAAGTGCAAAACTGCGTTGAGGACCGTCCCAGCCATTTTGCAGGTGCAGAAGCCCCTGGGGTGAGCCCAGTGCGTGGAGATGCCGTGGCACAGGTCCTAGCCGTGCCATGTCTGGTCTTCTTGCCCAACAGAAACTCACCGAGATCATCCCCAAGTCAGCCGTGGGGGAGCTGTCTGAGGACTCCAGCAATGTGGTCCATCTCATTAAGAATGCTTACAATGTGAGTCTCCCGCACCACTCAGCTGGGACCCATGGGGTGGCCAGCAATCTCCCCACTGCAGGTCAGCTCCTGCTGCAGGTCAGCAGGAGGGTGGTCTGGGAGGAAAGCCCCTGCCCCGTGGGCCAGCTGCAGCCTCCCAACCTGCCCTCAGGCCTCCAGGACACCCTGGCCCGGCACTTCCACGGGGAGCTCTGGGTCCTCTCTCGTTGATGTTGTGGGCGATGCTCCCTGAAACCTGAGCTCTGGACTCTTCATTCCAGACTCTTCTCTGCGGGTCTCTATGGAGAAGGGGGGTGGATAGCTCTGGTGGCAAACAGTGCAGCTGGGGCAGGAGGAGGCCACAGGAAACCCCCACAGTGGACTTGGGCCCTGGGAAGACACCCTGGGGGGTGGAATTCCTCTTGCTCTGTTCACCTGTCCTGGGCAAGCTCCAGAGAAGCCCTCAGCCCCTGAATTTCTCCCTGGTGCATGGCTCATCGAGCTGCACCCTGGGCTGCTCCCCTGGGGAGCCCATGGCCCTGGTGGGCATAGGTAGGCATAGGTGCGCACTAGGTGCCACTCAGGGCCCCAGGCACCAGAGGTCCCGACTGCTCTGGAAATCTACCCCCAGGTGAGAGATGTTCTCAGAATTCTGGCCTGGATCCTTCTAGGCCAAAGGTCCTGCTGGCTTGAGGGAGCTCAGCACGTTAGCACCTCCGACAAACGCTGGGTCATTGAATTAAACTGAAGGCCCGTGGAGGAGGTGCCATTTGCTTCTCGTAGCCTCCCGTGAGCCCCAAACCCCCAGAGCAGACCCTCCTGGGTGCCAGCCACTGCCTGAGGTGTTTCTGTCCTTACACAGAGGATGCAGGTGACGCCACTGCCCTGGCCATTCACCCGATGCCCCTATGAACCTGTCCCTCTGCCTCCTCTCAATTTCCGTCTGTCTCTCAGTCTTTGTCTCTCTTTCTCTGTCTCTCTCTGTCTCTGCCCCATCTCTGTCTGTCTCTGTCTCTGCCTCTCTCTGTTTCTCTCCATCTCTCTGTCTCTGGCTCTGGCTCTGCCCATCTCTGTCTGTCTCTGCCTCTCTCTGTTTCTCCCCATCTCTCTTATCGCTTGAACAATTTATGCAGCTCCTGCGCTGTGCTAGGTCCTGGAGACTCAAGGCTGAGGAGCAGCAGAAGCTCCCATCCCTGAGGCTCACACCCTGGCTCCATGCTAGTCCCTGTGGTCGGGCTGTCTTGGGGGCAGGACTGTGGCCCTGGCAGCCCTGCCATCCTCAGCACATCCTGCTGTGCTCTCCTCTGTGTCATTAGCTGACACTGGGGACTTGCAGGGAGAGGAGAAGTGGAGACGGGTCTAAACCACTGGGCCAGGCAGGGCCAGGACAACAGAAACACTCGCCCCCTAAGAGTAATCGCTCTCTGCCCGCAGAAACTCTCCTCCAGGGTCTTCCTGGATCACAACGCCCTCCCCGACACCCTGAAAGTCACCTATGACTCCTTCTGCAGCAATGGAGTGACGCACAGGAACCAGCCCAGAGGTGACTGTGATGGCGTGCAGATCAATGTCCCGGTGAGCCTGGCCACAAGGGTCCCCATCCCAGCTTGCTAAGGGGCTCTGGGGACAGCCAGAAGGAGCCAGGGTCCCCATCCCAGCACTCTGATGGGGGCAGGGAGGGGCACACAGGCATCAGAGGCTGTCTGGGAGCAGGCAGCATCCACTGGCAGGTCCCTGTTTCTTTCCTTCACCTCCTCTCTGCCGAGGCCAGACGCTTTCCTTGTGAAGCTGATGTCAGGAACGTCAGTGAGAGGATGCCGGGAGGGTGCTTCACACACGCCTTGGCCCAAGAATCCTACTCATCAACCTGGAGCCCCAAATCCCTGGGTCAGGTCACTGCAGACTGAGGGATGGAGTGATGGCTGCACCCCTTGGGGGCAGATGCCAGATGCACTCCCTGGGTCAGGCCAGTGTAGACTGAGGGACAGAGTGATGGCTGCACCCCCTGGGGGCAGACGCCGGACACACAGAACAGGCACAAACGGCAAACCTGGGTAGGGTTAGTTGTCATGATTTTCTGCGTGTTTCATTCTTGTTTTTTTGACAGAAACATTAAGGCATGGGCCACACAGGTGGTTAGGAATGGACACTGAGTTCCTTCCCTAATCTTTCAGGTTTAAGTTTATTATCCAATCATTTGTTGTTGTTTTTTTGTTTTTTGTTTTTTGTTTTTTGTTTTGCTAGCTGTGAAATAATATTCAGTAAGACACTTGCTTTCATTGCATTTTCTTAATATGACTTTGGAATTCCTTCAAACATGTTTCTTCGTAAATGCTGCCTGTGGATTTTTTTTTTTTTTTTTTTTTTTTGAGATGGAGTTTCGCTCTGTCGCCCAGGCTGGAGTGCACTGGCGCGATCTCGGCTCACTACAATCCAAGTGATTCTCCTGACTCAGCCTCCTGAGTAGCTGGGACTACAGGCGTGTGCCATCACGCTCGGCTAATTTTTGTATTTTTAGTAGAGACAGACTTTTGCCATGTTGGCCAGGCTGGTCTCGAACTCTTGACCTCAGATGATCCACCCGCCTCGGCCTCCCACAGTGCTGGGATTACAGGCGTGAGCCGCGGCGCCCGGCCGTCCCATGGATTCTCACCAGAACGTTTCCCTCATGTTGGGTGGTCCGAGTGGGAGTGTGCTCAGCTTATCCTGATTTGCTGTCTGCATGTCACATGTCTCTGCTGATGTGTGGCTGGGGAGATCCTGGTGCTGGCCAGCGCGGGAGTGCGGGCAGAGCACCTCCTTGCCGGCTGACTTTGGCTCTTGGATCTGAGCATCAGCTCTTCCTGCTCCTGGTCACCCCTTCCTCCCCACGCTGAACCCCCCAGGACCCCTGCAGAGGCCAGGAGGTGAGGGTTGGGAGGCGGGCTGCCACCCTGGCCGCCGAGGGTCCCCACCTGAGCCCAGCACTGCCCTGCAGATCACCTTCCAGGTGAAGGTCACGGCCACAGAGTGCATCCAGGAGCAGTCGTTTGTCATCCGGGCGCTGGGCTTCACGGACATAGTGACCGTGCAGGTCCTTCCCCAGTGCGAGTGCCGGTGCCGGGACCAGAGCAGAGACCGCAGCCTCTGCCATGGCAAGGGCTTCTTGGAGTGCGGCATCTGCAGGTGAGGCGGGCGCAGGTCCCTGTTGAACCATCCCTAAGCCCCACCCCACAGGGCAGGTGTCTGCAGGTGAGGTGGGTGCAGGTGGCTCCATCCCTTCCCCCACCCCACGGAGCAGGCATCCTGGGGGCCCCCTTCTGCAGGAGGTGGGGAGATTTGGGATTGGAACCCAGAACCCCTCGGCAAGCCCTCACCCGTGCTCCTGAGCCAGGGCACCAGCAATGCCAGCCTGTACTCTACACTCTCTGGCCATGGAGGACCCAAGGCAGGGGACTTGTGGGCAGGAGGACCCCCTCACCAGAGGATGGAGGCCCATCTCAGGGGCACAAGGAGTCCCTGCTGGGCGTGCCCATGGCCTTGAGTGGGTCACTTTCTCTGCCCGACCTTCCTTGACCCTAGGAGCTGGCTTCTCTCTGACCTTGGGGACCCAAGGCCATCAGGCTGGCAGCCCTGGGGCATGGGTGGCTAGAGAGCCTCCTGGGACAGGTGATGGCTTCTGGGAGCCTGGGCCCCATAGGCCACCTCTCGGGCGTGCACACCCCCTGCCAGGCGTGGGCACCCCACCTCAGGGAGAAGTGGGGGACAGGTGGACCCAGTGGGGAGGTTCACATGGCACTCAGCCAGGCGGCCTGCCCGGGGGCTGGATGGCTGTCCACCTTTCCTTGCTTGCCTGGCCAGAGCTGCTAGGCTGACCTCCCAGGACTCTGCCCCCTTTGCTCTGGTCACCTCCTCCCCTGTCCTGACCGCGGTGCCAATCCACGTCCTGGTGGCAGTGCCCTTCCTCACCTTCAGGTCCCTGCTGCCCCCAGCCTCCTCCCATATCTCAGGACAATGATGGTCTCTGTGGTCTTGGTGGTCTCTGTTGCTGTCCCCGTGCCTCAGTGGCCACCCCGCCCACTGTCCTGGGTGTGCAGCCCTGGGGTGGCCTCTTCACGGGACTGTAGGGGTGACTCAGTCGGAACACTTGGCAGGTGTCGCGGGGTGCCCTGCCACAGGTACTCAGACACTCGGTCCTGCAGCTTCCTCCTCTGGGGAGCAGGAGAGCCCGTGGCAGTGCCGTCTCTGAGGATGCCTCAGGGTGTGTGTGGCTCCTGCCTGCCAGCGGCTTGATGCCAGCTTCCACATCTGTAAAAACCCCTTGTCCCTGCATTCGCCCACAACCTGGCCTGTCAGTGCACGAACGCAGGAGGGAGGGCGGGGCTGTGGCAGGTGGCAGTGCCGAGACCCCCCTGGCCACCATGTGGGGCACACAGGAGCAGACACCAGCCACTCACAGAGCACTGGTATCGCAGCACAGGCCATGTGCATGGCTGCAACACAGCTCCACAGTGAGCCTGCCGAGCCACTGCATGTGCAGGCCAAGGCGAGGTGTCTGCTTTCCCCTCGGGACATCCTGGGGAGGGAACGCAGGGCCCCTGCACGTTTTGAGCACATTTAGTCCGTGGCAGGTGCTCAGTAGGCCTCGAGGAAAGCACAGACAATGTGCCATAGGGGTGTTCTCCACCAAGGGCAAGGGGCCTGGAGGACAGGGCGGCTGTCCCTTGTCCCACATCACTGGGGGGAGCCTGACCTTGGGGCCCCTCCTGTCCCCAGGTGTGACACTGGCTACATTGGGAAAAACTGTGAGTGCCAGACACAGGGCCGGAGCAGCCAGGAGCTGGAAGGAAGCTGCCGGAAGGACAACAACTCCATCATCTGCTCAGGGCTGGGGGACTGTGTCTGCGGGCAGTGCCTGTGCCACACCAGTGACGTCCCCGGCAAGGAGATATACGGGCAGTACTGCGAGTGTGACACCATCAACTGTGAGCGCTACAACGGCCAGGTCTGCGGTGGCCCGGGTGAGCCCGTGGGTCCCTGCTGGACAACAGCCGTCCTGCGGCACAGACTTGGTGTTGGGGGGTGCGTTCTGGACCATTCAACGAGTGGAACAGAAAGGGGGGATCCTGAGGATAGACAGTGCAAGTCTCGCCCAGCCACCGGGCGTCAGCAGGAACTTGGATGACCCTGCACCCCGCCCTGCCTCAGTTTCTGTGTCCATGAGGACAAGGTGTCCTTGTGGGGAGGGCCCACAGGAGGAACGGTCACAGCCCTATTGAGGTCCCATTCACAGCAGGGCAGGGGAGGTCCAGACTGGCCAGGAGGCGGCCACGTGGCTGGCGGGGGCAGAAAGGCCTGGCTGGTGGCCCCATGCCTTTTGCTCAGGAACATCCCCCAGGCTGGAGGAGGCAGGCGGGCCGGAGGGAGCAACCGCAGTGGGGTTTCGGGCGGGTCTCGGTTCCCAGGCCAAGCAGGAGCTTAGCCGTGCTGCCCCGTCTTCCAGGGAGGGGGCTCTGCTTCTGCGGGAAGTGCCACTGCCGCCCGGGCTTTGACGGTTCAGCGTGCCAGTGCGAGAGGACCACCGAGGGCTGCCTGAACCCGCGGCGTGTTGAGTGCAGTGGCCGTGGCCGGTGCCGCTGCAACGTATGTGAGTGCCATTCAGGCTACCAGCTGCCTCTGTGCCAGGAGTGCCCCGGCTGCCCCTCACCCTGTGGCAAGTACATGTGAGTGCAGGCAGAGCAGGCAGGGCGGGCAGGGATCCCCACTCCCTGGCCACCTACCCAGCAGCCGGGCTCACTCGGGGACCCCAGTGAGCACCTCTGCACCGCGGGGTTCTCTGCGGGTGCATCTGGACTGAGGGGCCCTCAGCGGCCGCCGTGCCCCTGTGCCCCTCCTCCCTCCCGTGCGCACCTGCCGCGGGCCCTGGGATCAGGCTTCCAGTTCACCCGCTGCACCCGCATCTGCCCCACTTGGGCCCCCTCCTTGGCCTGAGGGCCCCCCAACCCCACCTGCCCCCCCTGGTGGACACACACCCAAGCCCGAGCCCCCGTTGCCGGAGCCCCCGCACACCCTGGCACCGATGCTCACACCTGGCTCCCCGCAGCTCCTGTGCCGAGTGCCTGAAGTTCGAAAAGGGCCCCTTTGGGAAGAACTGCAGCGTGGCGTGTCCGGGCCTGCAGCTGTCGAACAACCCCGTGAAGGGCAGGACCTGCAAGGAGAGGGACTCAGAGGGCTGCTGGGTGGCCTACACGCTGCAGCAGCAGGACGGGATGGACCGCTACCTCATCTATGTGGATGAGAGCCGAGGTGAGGCCGCTGGGGTGCAGCGGGGACCGGCTCCAGAGCTCCGGCTGCAGGGTCTCCACAGAGGCGAGGGTAGTGCGGAAGGAGGATCTCACCTCCAGTGGTGTGAGCCCAGCAGGGTGGATGAGCCATGCGGGATGCCCTTGGCATCGCAAGGAGGCCAGAGGCCGGTCCCCTCACCCCCAGCAGCCTCCCCTTTCCCTCCCCTCCTCACCTGACCCCACATCAAGCTGGGCAGCAGATGGCCTGTTCCCTGGGGGCACCACTGCTCCACACCGGGCAGGCCCACCAGCATGCCACACGGCCCGGGCCATCTCCCGCTGGATGCCTCATGGGGCAAGGCTTGCAGTTGCAGGTCCCCGGGGGTGGCCCGCGGTCAGGTTGCTGCGTGAGGCTCCCTTGAGGGGATTGGGAGATCCTGGTGCTCAGCTCTCAGCCCTGGAGGGGCCCAGGGCCACCAGGCACCACCGTCCCCTAACACTTTCTGCCCATCACTCATTCGGCTCCAGTCCAGTCGGAACCAGTCCCAGCCCCACAGTGACCTTGGTGGCACTGACCCTGTCTCATTCGGCTCCAGTCGGAACCAGTCCCAGCCCCACAGTGACCTTGGTGGCACTGACCCTGTCTCATTCAGCTCCAGTTGGAACCAGGCCCAGCCCCACGGTGACCTTGGTGACACTGGCCCTGCTTCTTCAGGTCTCATGTTCCACAGGCTCCTGAGAGGCAGAGGGGCTGGGGCTGGGGGGCCGCTGGCGGACTCCATCAGGCATGGCCAGCAGCGGGCCAGGACTCTTGCAGAACTGAGACCTGGGAGCTCCTCCCTCCCCAGGAAGGGACCCGAGGCAGGCGGCTGGGGTCTCTAAGCCTGTAGGTGACATGCCTGGAGCTCACAACCCACATGTGGGCCTGGGGCTGCAGACCCCCACCTGCCAGGGCAGGAACCCCTGCGGGCCACTTTGAGGGACAGACTTGGGTCACGTCTGGTTTGTGCAATCCTGGCCAAGTCACTTCACCTTTGAGGACAGGTGAAGGAAGGCAGGTCCCCCAGGAAAGGCAGGATGCCAGGAGGGGGCACAGGGAGTGAGAGTGCAGGTCAGGATGGCAGGAGGGGCACAGGGAGTGAGGGTGCGGGTCAGGATGGCAGGAGGGGCGCAGGGAGTGAGGGTGCAGGTCAGGATGGCAGGAGGGGCGCAGGGAGTGAGGGTGCAGGTCAGGATGGCAGGAGGGGGCACAGGGAGTGAGGGTGCGGATCAGGATGGCAGGAGCAACCACAGGGAGTGAGGGTGCAGGTCAGGATGGCAGGAGGGGCACAGGGAGTGAGGATGCCAGACCACAGGGAGTGAGGGTGCAGGTCAGGATGGCAGGAGGGGCACAGGGAGTGAGGATGCCAGACCAGGCCAGGGACTGCACTGAATGCTAGTGTCTGTCCCAGGGTTAGCAGCTGTCGGCCTGGCCCACTATGGCCCACAGACCCCATGCTCAGGAGGTGGGCACAGCTGCCGTGGGAACCAGGACCTTGTGTTGCTCATCCTGGCACCGGCCTCACCTGCTGAGCTCAGGTCTCTGGTCTTGTCCTTGACGACCACAAATCACCTTCACAGTAGGGGGAGTGAACTCCAGCAGGGACCCTGAGCCTGGTTCTGAACTCTGCTGTAGGAGAGCGGGGTCCCTCGCACTGTCTCCTACCCCCCAGTATTAGCACTCTGTCCTGGCTGCCCGGTACCCTGGCCCTGCCTTCTTCTCTGTCAGCAGGGGTGGTGGCAATGGCCCTTAGGTTTCATTTGGAACCACAGGGCCTGGCCTGGAATCCAGCAGGGGCTGGGCCAGGTTCTCACTGACCCCTGGCCATGGTGATGGATGGTGAGCCGGGGCCCTGGGAACCTCCGTCTCTCTAAGTGCTGTGTTGTGGGGTGACCTCGGACCTGTGGGCACACGGCTCAGTGAGATGGGGCTGGACTGATGCTTGGGTGTGCTGCTTCTTCCCTAGAGTGCGTGGCAGGCCCCAACATCGCCGCCATCGTCGGGGGCACCGTGGCAGGCATCGTGCTGATCGGCATCCTCCTGCTGGTCATCTGGAAGGCTCTGATCCACCTGAGCGACCTCCGGGAGTACAGGCGCTTTGAGAAGGAGAAGCTCAAGTCCCAGTGGAACAATGTAAGTAGCTGTCCTTGGGGGTCCCACGCAGAGGGGCACGTGCGTCCCACACTATGCGACCTCCTGCTGCGGGAGGCCGTGGACACCCGTGTGTGGCTGCACCCCGGCCTTCCCAGGCAGCTTGTCCTCTGGGCGTCCGCCACTGTGGGTGAGCTTGGCTGCCGGTGCTGGGACCCTGGGAGGGCTGCCCCACATCTAGCTCTTCCTCAAAGTGATGGCTTCCACGCGGGGAGTGTCCTCAGGGAGAAAGATTCTGCTCTGAAAACCTCCCACACTCACAAGCCCGTTTGCATTTCCCACCAGGATAATCCCCTTTTCAAGAGCGCCACCACGACGGTCATGAACCCTAAGTTTGCTGAGAGTTAGGAGCACTTGGTGAAGACAAGGCCGTCAGGACCCACCATGTCTGCCCCATCACGCGGCCGAGACATGGCTTGCCACAGCTCTTGAGGATGTCACCAATTAACCAGAAATCCAGTTATTTTCCGCCCTCAAAATGACAGCCATGGCCGGCTGGGTGCTTCTGGGGGCTCGTCAGGGAGACAGCCCCACTCTGACTGGCACAGTCTTTGCATGGAGACTTGAGAAGGGAGGGCTTGAGGTTGGTGAGGTTAGGTGCGTGTTTCCTGTGCAAGTCAGGACATCAGTCTGATTAAAGGTGGTGCCAATTTATTTACATTTAAACTTGTCAGGGTATAAAATGACATCCCATTAATTATATTGTCAATCAATCACGTGTATAGAGAAAAAATAAAACTTCAATACAGGCTGTCCATGGAAACTGGGCACTGTGTCCGCTGTATTCCCCCGACTGGCAAGGTGGCCAGGCGCACGTGGGCCCTGTCCTGCCCGCTGACCTTTGCCGCACAGGCACACAGCTGGCTTCAGACCGTGGGGCAGATTCTGTTTTCCCTTTTCCTTCCTCACCTGCTGGTCCATACAGAGCCCCGCTCTGAGCCCCTGTCCCAAATCCTAGGTGCATTTCCGTAAATGGTGGTGGCCCCACCAAAGAGGTGCCTGCGGCAGAGCCTGGCCAGGGCAGAGGCAAAGCAGGAAAGTGGGTATCTGTCTGCCCTCCCTCCAGCCATCTACACCTCCTCTCCAGCCGTCTACACCTCCCCTCCAGCCGTCTACACCTCCCCTCCAGCCGTCTAAACCTCCCCTCCAGCCGTCTACACCTCCCCTCCAGCAGTCTACACCTCCCCTCCAGCCGTCTACACCTCCTCTCCAGCTCTACACCTCCCCTCCAGCCATCTACACCTCCCCTCCAGCCGTCTACACCTCTTCTCCAGCCGTCTACACCTCCCCTCCAGCCGTCTACACCTCCCCTCCAGCCGTCTACACCTCCCCTGCAGCCGTCTACACCTCCCCTCCAGCCGTCTACACCTCCCCTCCAGCCGTCTACACCTTCTTTCCAGCCATCTACACCTCCCCTCTAGCCATCTACACCTCCCCTCTGGCTGTGCCTACACTTCCCCTCCAGCTGTGTCTATGCCTTCCCTTCAGCCATCTACTCCTTCCCTCCAGCTATCTACATCTCCCCCCCAGCTGTCTATACCTCTCCTCCAACTGTGTCTACACCTCCCCTCTGGCTGTCTACAGAGCCCCCTCTGCCTCCCACTGGGGTACTCAGAGGGGAGGGAGCCAGTACCGCTTTAGTGGAAGTGTGGAAACAGCCCTGGGCTGTGCCAAAGCTGTTCACGGCCCCAGAGCAGAATTCAGCCCCAAGCTCCACACAGATCCTGTCTGAGAGCTCTGGACACAAGCAGGCTGCTGGCCGTGGTTGCAGTTGGTGAACGTCTCAGTGCTAGCACACGAAGGCCTTTGTCCTGGGAAACCCCTTAGTTTGTCTGGGCAAGCCACACAGCTGGCCACACTGCCAGGGCCACTGCAGACCTGCAAATGGGCACATGTGGGTGGCATCTGCTTTAGGTCCCCTACTTTAAAATTCTAACTGTGGCCAGGCACGGTGGTTCACGCCTGTAATCCCAGCACGTTGGGAGGCCAAGGTGGGAGGATTGGTTGAGTTTAGCAGTTCGAGATCGGCCTTGAACCTGAGGCTGTTAAGTTAGCAGCTGTTAACTTAACAAGAGTCACACAGCACACCTGGCGACCCAGCCTTGAACAGTGAGACTCCATCTCTACTAAACATTAAAAAAAATTAGTAGTGTGGTGGCACATGCCTGTAGTCCCAGCTACTTGGGAGGCTGAGTTAGGAGGACGGCTTAGGCCTGGGAGTTGGGGGTTGCAGTGAGCTGTGATTGCACCACTGCACTCCAGCCAGGGTGACAGAGAAAGACCCTATCTTAAAAAAAAAAAAAAAAAAGCAAACAAACAAACAAACCAAAAACGAACTTCTAACCCCGTGATAATCTCTTACTGTATATGCCTGGGAGACTTTACCTGGGCAGGTGGGAGGAGCTAGAAATGGCCAGATGCTCCAACACTGCTCACTTCCCAGCTCAGGGGTCCTCCACCCAGCCTGCACCTGGGGCTTTAAAAGCCCCTGCCCTGTCGGAGAAGGGCTGCCGTGACTGGTGATCAGTGTTCCTCGGGGAGGCTGCTGTGCAGCCAGGGTGGACACCCGCTGGCCTTGAGCCTCAGTTCCCCAAGGCTGGCCTTGGCAGCAGAACAAGCCTCACCTAGAAACCTGTCAGAGGCGCATTCTTGGCTTGGCCCCAGACCAGCTAGTCGGCAGCACTCTGGGCGGGCTCAGCAATCTGGGCTTTGCAGGTCCTCCAGGGATACTGATGCATGCTGTAGTTTGAGAACCACTAGACAAAGCTAGGAGATGGAGGTCAAATTGTCGACACTGGCTGGGCGCAGTGGCTCACGCCTGTAATCCCAGCACTTTGGGAGGCCGAGGTGGGCAGATCACAAGGTCAGGAGATCGAGACCACCCTGGCCAACATGGTGAAACCCCATCTCTACTAAAAATACAAAAATTAGCTTGGTGTGGCGGCACGTGCCTATAATCCCAGCTACTCAGGAGGCTGAGGCAGGAGAATGGCTTGAACCCAGGAGGCGGAGGTTGTGGTGAGCCGAGATCGCGCCACTGCACTCCAGCCTGGCAACAAAGCTAGATTCCATCTCAAAAAAAAAAAAAAATTGACATCAAGGTATGGTCTACAGGGGTGTGTGCAGGGTGGTGATGCCCTCTCAGGAAGGAGGGATGGGGGAGGGTGACCTCAGGTGACCCAGGCAATCAGAGGGCCTGGCCCAGAGCACGTCCGGCAAAGATCAGATGCCAGCCCTGAGTGAAACCCTCCTCACAGGGTTACTGAGAATTCCAAGGCAGGCTTTGGGCAGAATTGGAGTTAGGCACTGACCAGGGTGTGGCAGGCACCACCACCCAACTCACTGCAGCTGCTAACTTAACAAGAGTCACGAGGCACACGGACCACCTGCTCCCCGTTGTTCCTACAGGTGGAATCTCTGAGCCTGGACCTTTTAAGCCAAGAATTGCTTAGGGTGTTTCCCACACCCTGAATTCCAGCAGAACAGCTGATGCCAACCGGTCTGAAGGCCCCACCAAGGAACCGACTCAGCTCAGGAATGTGGTTTCTTCATCCCCTATCCCGTGACTTCACCCCTCATACTCACCAATCAGCGATCCCCACGCTTCAGACCCCATCACCTGCCCAGACCCCTGAAAAACACCATCCCCAAGCCCCTCGGGAGGTGGGTTTGAGGTTTCCTCCCATCTCCTCGCTTGGCTGCCCCACGCGTCTTGGACTCTTTCTCTGCGGCAACTCCCTCTCTTTCAGTGTGTTGGTATATCACCATGCAGTGGGCAATAGGCCCTGAGCCAGGGTCCTCGGACACGTGCCCCCGCTCGAGATCCATCTTAGTGATTGCAGCAAGGGCCTGGATCACCCCCAGACGTGCCTCTAGCAAGACAAACTGTCAGATGCCCTCAATCCATTTTGTGGTTTTTCTGACCTTTTCCTGCCAGTTTTCAGAAGGTCTTTTTGACGTTCCAACCTTGTTCCAGGGAAATGCAGGGAGCTCCCGAGACATGGGGAAGAAGCACGGACTCCAAGGGTGAGCCCCCAGTCCACGTCCAGCTCCACTTCTTACTGGCTGCCTGACCTGGAACAAGCTGTGTTTTGTCTTGTCAAAAGTATAGGTGGAGGGATCACTAAAGCTTGGCCCTGGGAGGATGCAGAGAGGCTGGCACAGGAAGTGCTTTGAGAATCATAACTGCTCGCAAGGGATGGGCAACCGGAACTCTCTGTGCCTTGGTCAAGGACAAACTCCTGAGCACGAGAGACCCCGCGTGGCACAGACCAGCTCTGAAGCCATGAAGCTGCCAACCGTGTGCAGCCCCACAGGAGTCCTCCCACATACCAGGGGTGCAGGTTCCACACCGCTGCTTAGTCCCATCATGGGAAATGGGCTCTGGCCTGTGGGCCCAGCCCTCTCTCCCTCCCTCCATGCCTCACCCCAGACCCTGCTGATCCCTGCCTGTCCAAGGCTCCACACTGTCTAGCCCCTTCCAAAGTGAGTCCAAAGTCTGGGCCCTTCAGGTGCTCTCCTTGTTCTCCCCAGTGTTAAGCATCTGGTGGTTTAATGGGTTGCCAGAAGCTTCACTCTTTTTATGCAGCCTCTCTGGAAGTAACTCTTTCACCCACTAAGGAATGTACTCATAATGACCACAAAAAAAAAAAAAAAATCCAACTGCACAGACACTTAACCACCAAATAAACCCACTGGTGGAAATCCCCGGCAGGTGACTCCAATATGCACAACTAGGTGGGGACCCTGGAACTTCCCCTCTCTGGCCCCAGCCCACTGTGGCTGTCTGGTCCTGTGGACAGTCCTTTCCATTGCTCTGGAGCTCGGCCGTCATTTCTCCTAAGTTGATACCATTGTGACTGTATCAGTTTAATTCCCTAACCATCTTTCTTCATGGAAAGACATATGCACTTTTAATTCCAGACTGCTCTAAGTAATCATCCTGTTTCTCTAAAGAGTCATTACGGTTGTACTTCCTGTACGATGTGCCGTTTGGGTCATTCCTCTGAGCTTGAAGCTCTTTGACAATTGAATATGTATCTTTGGATTCCAGACATGTTAAATTACACAATGCCCCCCATTTCCTCTTTTTAAATCTTGACTTCCATACGGTTAAAACAGGAACTGGGGTTATACCACGCATTTTTTGAACTTCTGCATTGTTAAGTTGTCCCAGAACTTAGTTATATTTTAAAATGCCATTGTGCATTGTTTAAAATGTGGTGATATTCACCGAGTTTTGGTTAATGTTTACAAACACCTAATGTCCTTCAAATACCAATAAATTAGCATTGTGTGGTTGTATTGTTTCAGGGGCATAGTTCTAAACTAGACTTGTGTTTATTCTGTTTCTGCAAATAGACTTTTTTTTTTTTTTCCAGACGTAGTCTCACTCTGTGGCCCAGGCTGGAGTGCAGTGGTGCGATCTCAGCTCACTGCAACCTCTGTCTCCTGGGTTCAAGAGATTCTCCTGCCTTGGCCTCCAAGTAGCTGAGACTACAGGTGTGTGCCACCATACCCGGCTAATTTTTGGATTTTTACTAGAGACAGGGTTTCACCATGTTGGCCATGCTGGTCTCCTGACCTCAAGTGATCCACCTGCCTTGGCCTCCCACTGTTGGGATTACAAGCATGAGCCACTGTGCCTGGCCTGCAAATGGCTTTTTAAACATCTTTTGATACAACAGAAGATCCCAATGAAGACGTAAAGTATTTGAACTGGAAGACGTGGGTCAGAGACACAGTTTGCTGTCACTAAGGTCCCTTTGCATCCACTTTATCCCTTTATGCTGAGCCTGAGCAAACAGGACAAACGTAAAAAATGATTGTAATTTCCAGAATAAGTTAACAGTTTTTGTCACTAATTTTGCCAAGATCCCAACCAGCTATTTAGCCAGTTGTTTAGAGGAGGTTTTGGCTCTGAAAGGTTGGTTTATGTGGGTTCCACATCAGCCATGAATTTAGTGATGTTATTTGGTTTATCTGGGATATAGACACAGCTTTTAGTTTTATGATAGCACAGGTTACCCTCGAGCTGCAGTGAGTATGTCTAAAGCCATATGGTTTTATAATACAGATTTTCTCAGGTAAGTTCATCATTTAATCATGAGATACCTGGCTATATCTTAAGGCCTTTTGTGTGTAACTGGTGAGGGCCTCTACGTGTCAAGCAACGCCTTCAATACCCAGTTATGGCAGAAAGATGGAAGCTAAATGATGATACCAATGGAATACAGGATGAATCTGACAAGACTGTAGATGAGGAAGATTGGTGAGTGTGAAACGGTATGAAATATTTGACCTTGTGACCGGCATAACCCAAAGAACACTGTCCCAGCTGTCCCAGGGTATCACCTTCTGGTACAAGAGCCCATTTCGGAGGCTCAGTTTTCTTTGTTTTTGAGATGGAGTCTCACTCTGTCACCAAGGCTGGAGGGCAGTGGCGCAATCTCAGCTCATTGCAACCTCTGCCTCCCATGTTCAAGCAATTCTCCTGCCTCAGCCACCTGAGTAGCTGGGATTACAGGTGCGCCACCATGCCTGGCTAATTTTTATATTTTTAGTAGAGATGGGATTTCACCATGTTGGCCAGGCTGGTCTCGCCTGATCTCAGGTGATCCACCTGCCTCGGCTTCCCAAAGTAGTGGGATTATAGGTGTGAGCCACCGCGCCCAGCCGAGGCTCAGATTTCTTTAGATGGGAGATGTGAATTCAAGGGTCATCTTCTAATTTTATGGTGAAGGCTGGTCAGGAGTACCTGATAAGGTCCATAGCAGGTTGCAGAGACTTTTTTTAAAATGTCATTTCCAATAGACAAAATCTCCTGGTTGAAGTCTGCAGTCCTTGAAATTTTTGTTTCCCAGGAGCTCACTGTGAAAAGATTATTTTTGCCAATTATAATTTTTCATTAATTGTTTTGCAAGGGCACTGCAATAGCTGAATATGTCTCCCTTTAATATCATAGACGTACAGTTTCTTGGAGATAATTTCATGGGTCTGCCTAATTTTTAGCAGAGATAACTGGTGTTTACCTAAAGGGGTCGACCTCTGATTAAGCAGAACCAGTAGAAGAACTTCTGACCAAGGAATTTGAAAAGCCTTGGTTAATTTTGCCAACTGAGTTTTGATTATTCCATTGGTGCATTTCACTAACCCAGATGACTGGGCGTGGTAAGTGCAATGGAAATGCTGGAGGATGGGCCAAAGTTTACATACTGATTGAATCATCCGTCCAGCGAAGTAAGTTCCTCTATGGCTACAAGTTCCAGAGGAACTCCCCAGATTGCAATACCTTTTTCTACAGCAATTTTACTCACTGCTAAGGCAGTGCTCTTCTGCATGGAAATGCCTCTGCCCAGTGAGAAAACACGTAAATTGTTACCAGAACATGTTTGTATGTTTCTGAGGGTGGCAACAGCATGGCATCTAATGGTCATACCTCACAAGGGCCTCGGGTAAAGGGAAATGTCCTTAAAATGGTTTTCCTGGATTATATTTTAGGGAACTGTGGCAATGATTGTCTATTTCGATCTTTGTGTTTGTAGAAAGCAAAAAGTTCCTCTTCAAAGTTTCCCTTCTTGTTAAAGAGTAAATCATAAGTGTTAAAAATAATAGTTTCTTTTAAAAACTAACTTCCTTCAAGCCTCCTGGCTTTGTGCTAATAACTGCTTGTTAAGCCCTAGCCTGTGTAGCTGTTACACATGCTCACGGGCACGTAGTACATTCTATGTCCTTGAATCTTAACCAGGATATTTGTGCTGGACCTGCTCACAGGCACATTCCAGCTCGCAGCCTATGCCCGTTCCCTATCTGGCATAAGCAACTTCCTCTTTTCCTTTGTCTTTCCATTGCTTTTACCTATTTAGAAAAGTTTTAAACTGTTAGCCAATCGGGTTTTAGTTTAGATTGTGAGGTCTGGCTCCAGCCAATGGAGACAGGACACAGTAGCAGGGCCAAACAGCGGCAAGGATGAAAATGGCTTCCCTCCTTTGTTCAGGTGTGCTCTCGCCATTGTGCCATCTGTGATGAGCACCCCTTCTGCAGAAAGTAAAAATGGCCTTGCTGAGACAATTAAATTTATGTTCGAGTGCTGTTTCTTTGCAGCACTGGGGAACAAGCATTCTGTTTCTAAATAACAATTTTTACATATAACAGTGTTTTGGGAACCCCTAAAGCATCTCCACCACTTTCATGTATTATACAAATAATAGAATGGAAGGTTATAATTTGTATGCCCCAAAGGCGGAGCATTAGCAAGGTCACGTTTGATCATTTCAAATGTTGGTGGATTTTCTTCTGACGACTCTGAAGTCCTGGCATGTCCTGTTTTAAGAGAGCATATAATGACTGAGCTTTAAAGAAAAGTTTGGGATCCAATTTCTATAATATCCTGCCAGTCCTCCACATCCTTTTGTTTCTTGGTTGTTGGTGGTGGAAAGCTAAAATTCCTTTCAGTCTATCTAGATTAGTAGAAAGTCTTTCTTTAGATATTAAGTGGCCCAAGTACTTTGTTTTTTATAAAATTGAGGTTTTTCTTTAGGAATTTTATGTACCGTTAGGGCTGTTGTAATGAATGTATCCCATCTTCTATAAAAGCTTGCTTATCTTCTGAGCAAAGGAGTAAACTGCCCATGTATTGTAATAAAAAAATTTTTTTAAGAACAAGTCAAAAGACTGGGCCCAGTGCCTTGCGCCTGTAATTCCAACACTCTGGGAGGTTGCGGTGGGTGGATCACCTGGGGTTGGGAGTTCGAGACCAGCCTGACCAACATGGAGAAACTCTATCTCTACTAAAAATACGAAATTAGCCAGGCATGGTGGCGCATGCCTGTAATCTCAGCTACTCGGGAGACTGAGGTGGGAGAATTGCTTGAACCTGGGAAGCAGAGGTTGCAGTGAGCCGAGGTAGCGCCATTGCACTCCAGCCTGGACAACAAGAGTGAAACTCCGTCCAAAAAAAAAAAGAACAAGTCAGTATGTAAGAGAACTGTCTTTGCATCAGTTGGGCTCTCAGTGTAGCCCTGAGCATGGTCTGTCTGTGTGTATTGTCTGCCTTCCCAAGTAAAGGTAAAGAGAGATCAACACTTTCACCCACAGAACTACTGAAGGATGTGCTAATAAGTCCACTACACTAAAGGACTTTGATCGGGGTAGCCAAGAGGGTTCTTCCAGTATCAGTGGAAGACTCTGACCATATTTGATCAAGTACTGCCTTTAGTAGAATTACAATTCTTCATTATTCAGTAATTCAGTGTCTTCTAGGGCAATTAGGGATCGCAATTGGGTTAGATTTTGAAACTTTTTTTATGTCTAGTAACTCAGCTTTCTCATCTAATTCTAAATACGTCTTCCCCCTTTGGGAGAAAGAAACGTGGGTATTATAATTCTAAGAAGTCTCCTTTTATAAGATGGATGGCAGCTGATAGAACCAGAAGGAAAATGTGAATCCCTTGTAAAGGACCTAGTTGAAAAGCTATAGCCTGAGATTTACGTGCCGTTACAGGCGTATTAGTGACACCTACCCTTTGAACTTTTTTTTTACTCCAAGGAATGGAACCTTGTAACAAGATGGGATTTATTACAGAAAACACGGCTGCTCTATCAGCAAAAGCTTATGTCAGCAATGGGAACTTGTGTTATTTTAAATAATTTTTATGGCCAGGCGTGGTGGCTCACGCCTGTAATCCCAGCACTTTGGGAGGCTGAGGCAGGTGGATCACAAGGTCAGGAGTTTGAGACCAGCCTGGCCAATATGGTGAAACCCCATCTCTACTAAAAATACAAAAATTAGCCGGGCGTGGTGGTGCGTGCCTGTGGTCTCAGCTGCTCGGGAGGCTGAGGCAGAGGAGTCGCTTGAACGTGAGAGGCGGAGGTTGCAGTGAGCCAAGATTGAGCCATTGCACTCCAGCCTGCGCAACAGAGCGAGACTCCGTCTCAAAAAAAAAAAAAAAAAAATTTTCCCAAAGTAGAGGCAGGGTCTCACACTCGGGTATTTAAATTCTCTGGAAAAACCAGTGGGGTCCTGGTGAGCATCAGGAAATTTCTTGATGATACTTTTAAGTTCTACCTTTGACCATACCTCATGAACTAGGGCACATAGTTGTCCCCTATGAGAGACACTGGCTGTTTGAGAAATGGCCCCAAAACAGGAGGAGGAGGAGGAAGAAAGGTGGGTCTGGGCGAGGTAATTCAGACAACAAAGGATAAAGAGAAGGAGCTGAGGGAGGAGGGGAGAAATTTCAGTAGTCTTTTTTAAATTCAGAAATTATTTGAGATAATTTTTCTCTCATAAATACCTTTATTAGAACTTCTTTTGGATGCTTCCAAATACCATAAAAAATAACTCTCCCAAAGATTCTGTTTTATCCTAGAGCCGGCGTTTTCCAATTGAGCAAACAAGTAAATTAGCTTGGTATTCCAATGGTACCCGGCTTTGGTCACTGAAATGTTTTTTCTCAAGTTATGTGAGACCATTTTTCTAAATATGACGAGAGGTGGCGCCATAAGCACTGCACAGGAATCCAGCTGGAGTTTCCAAAGATGGGTCCTTCCTGAAGGAGAAAGACTTGTTTTGGATGGACGATTGCCTGTGAGTTCTCTTAAGTGACAAAAGACTGTAAGAGAAAATCTGGTTACTCAAGAAGAAAGTTTAGACATGTCAATTGAACTCAGCTCCAGAGCCTGGCCAGTTTTAAGGATTACAAATTTTGCTTAAGCCACGATTCGCTTCTTCTTTTCAAAGAGAAACTACTTTCCCCTTCTCCAAATTTGAAGGAGAAAAAAGGTTGCAAACTTTAGCAAGTAAGACGAACAAAACCTTAACCTCGAAGGATAGTGTAACCACACACCTGCAAACAGCGGACTCTTTGGAGAAATAACAAACGAAACTCTTGCCTTAAAACCAAGCCTCGGCCGGGCGCGGTGGCTCACGCCTGTAATCCCAGCACTTTGGGAGGCCGAGGTGGGCGGATCACGAGGTCAGGAGATCGAGACCACGGTGAAACCCCATCTCTACTAAAAATACAAAAAATTAGCCGGGCGCAGTGGCGGGCACCTGTAGTCCCAGCTACTCGGGAGGCTGAGGCAGGAGAATGGCGTGAACCCGGGAGGCGGAGCTTGCAGTGAGCCGAGATTGCACCACTGCACTCCAGCCTGGGCGACAGAGCGAGACTCCGTCTCAAAAAAAAAAAAAAAAAAACCAAGCCTCAACTCCAGCCCTATCAGGTGTGGACCTGGGTAGGCGGAACAGAGTCTGAACCTCAGCCCTGGGAGGCTGCCAGAGACCCCGGCCAGTTCCCAGGCGGTCGGGTGAACCAAGGCGGCTCCGCGGGTGCCAGCGCTCCGAGTGCCAGAGAAGTGGCTCGGATCACAAGAGGCTGGCTTCGGGGCCATCTGCAGGCGCCCAAATCCCAACCTAAAATCACCACAGGGTCAGAATCTAATGTAAGGGGGGTTATTCAAAGGCAGTTGGAGGCTGGCCCACCCAGAAACACCAGCTCCAGAGGAATGGAGTCCGCCCTCGGGAGCAGGGAGGGGAAGGGTGCCCTTGGGCAGGCAGAGGCGGAGGCTTTTAGCAGGACCGCGGCGTCCTTCCTACGAGGTGGGCGCAGTCACAGCGTTTGATGGGTGACAGACAGTGCCTGTTTCAGGGAAGGGTACATTTAACCTGTCGGAGGGTGCGGCAGTCACCGTTTCCTGTCTTCTGGTCCTTGCAGATCAGGACAAAGGGGAAGTTCCTCTACAAGGGTCATGAACTAAGACGGCAGGAGGTTTCTGTCCCCGGCACCGGCGAATCCCGGACCCGAGAAAGGAGCTACGGGCGCACGGAAGCGGGCGGCCCCGGCTCTCGCGGGGCTTAAAGCGCGCAGTGTGTTCAGGTTCACACCTCTAAACGTATTTTTGCCATTTCTTAAGTAGCCTTAAAAATGTCCGTCACTATTTAGTCCTTTTATCAACCGAGGGGCCCGGAAGGCCGCAGCGAGGCGTCGGCGAGAAGCCAGGGAGGAGAAACGGCGCTTCTCTCGGGAGTTTAAGTGGCAGCTTCAGCAGCACACGTTTCAGCCCATTCTGGGGCCGTTTCTAGTGTGGTTAACGTACAAAAATAAACAAATCCCCTAAAAGTCCCACGCTGACATCGGCGGGAGCCCAGGGCCGGACGCCGCGGTGTGGAGCGAGGGCGCCGGCGCGGACTATGAGGGCCCACCGCGCCTCGTCCAGGGCTCACTTAAGAGCAGCGTGAGCAGCGCTTGGGGCCGCCGTCCGGGACGCCCGCAGCCCTTTAGGATGGAGGCCACCGTGACTCCGCTACTGAAGCACCGCGCTCCCCTAGTCCCCTCAGCCGGTCGCCGTTCCCCGCCGCGCAGGCGCAGGAGCCGCGGCGAGCCCCTCGGACACTCCTGGCCCCTCGGTTACGCCTCACCCATCCGCGCCGCGCAGGCGCACTGAGCCTCAGCCGCTCTCCTCGCTACCAGGCTCCTTTCCTCTACCGCGCAGGCGCACTGAGCCTCAGCCGCGCCGCGAGGCGAGCCGGTTGGCGAGGGGGCGGGGCGAGCTGCTTTCTGAGGCTGCGCATTCGCATGGCCCCACCTCGCAGGTCCACTTCCGGCGCCGCGGCTGTTCCGGGCGGAGACCGCTTGTGCTAGAGTCGGAGTTGTAACGCTCTACTGACTGATAGAGCGACCGGCCGACCATGGCGCCCGGAGTGGCCCGCGGGCCGATGCCGTACTGGACGTTGCGCCTCGGTGGCGCCGCGCTGCTCCTGCTGCTCATCCCGGTGGCCGCCGCGCAGGAGCCTCCCGGAGCTGGTGAGGGCGCCGGGGCGGGCGGGGCCGCGAAGAGGGCGGGGCGGCTGGTGGGTCCAGGTCGGGGTCGGGGTCGGGGTTTCGGCCAGGGCGCTGGGCTCGGCGGGCGGCCTGGGCCCACGGTCGCAGGCAGCGCCCCGACGGAGGCTCCTCGAGGGTCACGCCGGTTTGGCGGCCGCGGGAGCTGCCGTCGCGGCTGGGGCGCGGGCAGGGGAAGAGCCGTCTTTGTCTTTGTTTTGTCCAGTCGCTGCGGCCGCTCCTCGCGCGTGGCCGCGGGTTGGCTCTCGCCCGGCAGGCGGGACGCTTGGCACCTGCGGCCTCCCTTAGCCTCACTGCGACCCCAAACAGCACTCCTCGGGTTCGATCCCGAGCCGGGAAGCCGGCTCACGACGTGTTCGAGGTCGCACAGCTGGTCGGGGGCAGGCCGGGATGGCGGCCGCAGGCCCCTGCAGGGTGATGGGGTCCGCGTCCGATGTGTCTCTACAGCCGCCGGCGTTCACGCCGCCACTCCCTCCCGGCCGCAGTTCCATGCACAGCAGCGAACGCTCGCACTTATCTTATGCCTTAGAAAGGAAGGCGTCCCCAAAACCAGGCTGTAGCATCTGATTTTGAAGCAAGCTGATTGCGGTTCTACGCTGTCCAGACCCGCAGGTGGCATTCTTCATCGTTTATCCCGTCTGCGCCAGGCCCTGCGGCCACAGTGGTGACCGACAGACAGAGCTCCTATCCAAGAGGGGCTGAGTCCCCGGGAGGCTGACCAAGAAAGAAGCAGTGAGGGCGCGGGGGCTGGGGGAGGAAAGTGCGTGACAGGAGACTCAGAGTTCCAGAAACCGGGAGTGTTTATAGAGGGTGGCTTCCTGTGAGGCTGGGCCTCCAGGGCCTGGTGGGCTGCGGGAAAATCCAGCAGGTTCTAAGCTGGAGAGTGTCATGGTTGGGCCTGTTTCAGAATGTCATGCTGGCTTCCGTGTGTGGAGTTTCCAGGTGACCACTAGTGGGGAATAGTGCCACCTTAACTTCAGTTTCCTGACCCTTACAATTAGGGTTGACCTGGGCCCAGCTTGAGGGGCTAATACTTGTCTCAGCTCTTGTTAGCCCAGGCTCTGTCAGGGTCTGTTTAGCATAGTAGAGCACCTTTTCTTTTTGTGACCTTATGGAATGTTTATTCCGATGCAGGATTATTTGTGTTTCTTCTTACCTGCCTCCAAGTGTACTTCGGGTTTGTGACGTTAGCAATGCAGCTGCCTTGAAGTTTGTTAGTCAAGGAGGCCAGTGGTACTGTACTGGGAACTTTTGGCCCAGATTGAGTTCTAAGCGCAAATGTGCAGTGAATACGTTTCCACAAACAGAATGGGCGTCTGCAGGCAGAGTGTGTGATTCACTGGCAACTGTATCAGTGGCTCGGGGGTGTGTTTGCTTGCATTGTGAAAGCGGGAGTGTCAGGAAAACAACCATGAGGTTTTGTTTGACTGTGATTCCTCCTGCTCTGCACTGCTGAAGGGTGCAGAGATGGGTGTGGACAAGTGGAGTGGACAGTGTGGGAATTAATCCGGAACTGCCATTCGGTGTGTCAGCTGAAAAGCCATTCGGTGTGTCTGCACTTGGAGGCTGCACTTGCTTGCTTCCACTTATGGTAATCACCAAGTCCTGGTGGGTGGACTGTTGTTTCTCTCACTGGGGACCCCTTGGAATAGGAAGAATGGTGCCGTGTCATGTTGGCATTCACTGCCCAGGCGCCTTTGGTGTCTGCGTGCCCCTTGTCCTTGGAGAGAGGGGCTATTTATAGCCTGGAGAACTCCCCTCTTCCCACAGAGTACTTGCTTGGTGTGAGATTTTTACTGCTTGTCATGGTTACAGGAATGTGACCGCAGTACTGATGTTTAAAACGTTTTGTCTCCTTTACAAGGACACTGTGTGAATTTAAAGAATACATTATACCAATCCAAATCCAACACTTTTAAGCATCTTTTTATGTGTTTTGATGGAGGAGAGACATTAAGAACCCATGGTGTATTGAAGATCTTTAGAGCAAGATTCTTGAAGTTAAACCTGGATAGGGCTTTTGGACCCCACTTTATTTGTGTATGGGGTCAGACTCAATCCAAGAGCTTCATCTGGAGGAAAGATGACCCCAAAAAGGAGCTCAGACTGCTGTGTGAGGGCTGGCGCAGTGGTGGCCAGTGCAGGTCCCCGAGGTGGTGGGTCCCACTCAGCTGCTCCTTATAGTGGGGACTCCTGATGTGGAGTTCTGCCCGTGTCACCCTGAGAAGCGTGGCTTTCTAACTGTACAGAGTGCTACAGTGTACATAGGGTTCACAGTGTTGATATATACTCCTAGTCTTCAACTCTTTCTTTTGAAATAGTGGAGTTTCCAAGAACATTTTTTTGTCTCCATATCTGCCCTCTTTTCTCACCTGGAATTGACAATGTAGTTGTTCTCCATGCCTCTGTCACAGTGCAGAGTGGGCACCATGCCCCTTTGGTTGCTCGTTCTGCTGATGAGCATGGAGACTGCAGCCTGTGGGCTGCGGTGTGACAGGAGCATGACAAGGAAATACGTACACTTGCTGGTGTGTTCCTTTGTGCTTAGTGTGTTTATTGACTCACCTGAAACTTCAGGAAAGCACTCAAATGGGTCATGGAGGGTTGGTGTATCCTGACAGAAGAAAACGTTATTTGTTGTTTTTTTTTCCTTTAATTTTGGAAACAAATGAGACTGAAAGGTCTTTAGAAATTGATAAATGGAGTCTAAGTTGAAGCCTTGCAGTCATAGGACCCAGAAGTCAGGGCAGTCACATTCAGTGTTAGACTTAAGCAACACAAGGGCAGTTTTTATCTCTGGTTTTCTAGCACATGGTTTTTCTGTATCTTGTGATGAGATAAGAGATAGTGATCTCTTAGAGAAATAAACACTGCTTGTCTTTGAAGCAGTAACAAATGATTCATGCCTTTTTTTTTTTTTTTTTGAGATGGAGTCTTGCCCTGTTGCCCAGGCTGGAGTGCAGTGGCGTGATGTCAGTTCACTGCAACCTCCGCCTCCCAGGTTCAAGTGATTCTCCTGCCTCAGGGATTACAGGCGCGTGCTATCACACCCGGCTAATTTTCGTATTTTTAGTAGAGATGGGGTTTCTCCATGTTGGCCAGGCCGGTCTCGAACTCCTGACCTCAGGTGATCTGCCCACCTCAGCCTCCCAAAGTTTTGGGATTACAGGCGTGAGCCACTGCACCCGGCCTTTCTTTTCTTACTATGCAAGATGATGTGTTTTCAAAGGATAAAATAGAATGACCTTTTTTCATCTTTGATGTTATTTTCATGAGGACTGTAAACATTGGTGTTTTCCCCCTTATTGAAAGCCCGCTCTGTTCTTGGCCTGCTGGGAGCAGGAGGAATGTTGGGCGGTTTTTCTCCCTCTTCCTCTCATGCCTCTCCGCTGACTCAGACTGACTGGTAATCCAGAGGTCTGGGGATAGATGGAGTTGACGGTGTGTGTTTTGGAGCTCAGTTCTTTTAGTTCACACAAGACCTGGTTATCAGAAAGAAGCTTTAAAAATGAAAATCCCCATGAACGAGAACGGCATCATCCCTGTCACTTGTAGCCACTGTTGGGCTGAGGAGAGGAAGCACACGCACCCTTCCTCATAGGTGACTTTTCAGGAAGGACTTGAGTGGGTGTGTTGAGCATACCCTGTCTCTTTGCCCAGATTGTATTTAGAAAGACCTCAGAGGTGCAGAAAGTTGAAGGAATAGTGCAGTGAAGTCCTGGATGCCCTTCCGTTCTCAACATTGGCTCTGTTTGCCTTAGCACTCTCTCTCTAGATCTCCTTATTTTTCAAATTTATAATACAATTGTTTGTGTTTTATTTATTTTTAAAAATTGATTCAGCTGGGCACAGTTGCTCACACCTGTAATCCCAGCACTTTTGGAGGCCGAGGTGGGAGGATTGCTGGAGGCCAGGAGTTCAAGACCAGCCTGGGTGACATAGCAAGACACTATCTCTACTTATATTTTAAAAATGTATTGTAAATTGACAATCACAATTGTGTTGCCTGTTGTTATTTTGACCAAACCATTTGAGAGTAAGTTACTATTGTGACCCTTTATCTCTACATTCTTCAGAGTCTATCTCCTAAGAAGGAGGCTGTTCTTCTTCATAACTGAAATTTATATAATTATCAAAATCTGGACATGTAACATTGAATACCTGATTTAACTTACAATCCATATACAAATTTAACCAGTTACCCCAACAATGTCCTGTTCCCCTACCCCCTGAAATCCAGGATCACAAGTTGCATTTAATTGTTGTGTCTCTTTAATCTCCATTGATCTAGAATAATTCCTCTTTGTCTTCAGAAAGCCAATTTGTGGAAGGACCCTCAGTGGGTCTTACCAGGTGTTTTCTTTGATTCGATTCAGGTGCGCTTTGGCAGGAGCACGGCGCAGTGATTCTGTCCTCTCAGTGTCCTCCGTGGGAGGCACATGCTGTCACTTTGTCCCATCATCATGTTGTTCTGGGTTATGGTGGAGATAACTGATCTCTTGGAAGTGCCACCTCCTCTCCATGAGTAATGACTCACCTGTGGGGAGGTGCTTGGAGACTATCTTGTCAGTGCACAGGCAGACTCAGTGGTCTTGGCATCTTCGGGGGCAGACCCAGTGGACTTGGCATCTTCGGGGGCAGACCCAGTGGAGTTGGCATCTTTGGGAATTCTTGCCTGCATTAGTGTTGGCTGTGATGATTGTAAAATGGAGGCTTCTCAACTCATGATTTCTTCAGCATTTGCCACTCGGCCTTCTCTTTATTTCATGTCAGTGTGGCTTCTAGGGGTTAGAGTTCATGACTGTTATCGTTTATTTTGATGTTCACTTGGCCCAGATATGGCCAGAAAGACTCCCTCCAGGCTGGCTTCTGGGTCCTCTTGCCATTCATTCATGTCTGTGCCACTCTCGGGCACTGCACACTGTCTGTGGCTCATGTGTTCTCTTCCTGCCCCACTTCTGGAATCAGCCATTTCTCCGAGGAGCCCTGCTTCCGGCTGATGGGGAACAGCATGTAGAAACCACGACCTGGGCACCAAGAATACACCTCTGCTGCTGGGTGTTGTCCTTTCTAGGCCCTTTCAGTAGACAGAGCTAGGAGTTGAATTTTAAAACCAAGAGTTCATCATGGTGCCCGTCACATTGCAACACCACGGGGGTCTTTGCCCACCATCAGCCCACGGTTGCTCCTTCCTCCCACAGTGCCGAGTCGCTGGGGACTTGGGAACGTCAGCAGTGCTGTTCTTATCAAAGTTTCCTGTAACCCTGCCTCAGCGGTGATTTAAGAAATTAAGGCTTTTCACTGGTTGTCAATTTTCTTTGCCTCCCTGGGGCTGAATACAGCCTGTTGTTTCAAGTATCTAAAGTGGCTTAAAAGAAACTTCTCCATAAACCGAATAGCACATCACTAGAGACTCTGAGAAAAGTACTACTTAGTGATAATTGCTATAGAATATGTGACAAAATGTGCTTTCATTTCAAATAAAGTGGAGATTTATTTAGAAAAGTGGAGTGTAGAACTACACTGTTAAATAGAAGGATCACAACAATGTACTCGATGTATTATTCGTCCCTCTTGGTAAACGTAATGAGTGAAATTGTAAGTTAAAGCTGAAGCTCTTTTCCCTCCATTTCATCACGAAGCTCTTCACATGGACAGCAAAGCTGAAGGATTTTGCGGTGCGCGCTTGTATACCCGCCACTTCAGCCTGTCGCCATGCTTTGCTGTGTTGCATTTGTCCAGGTGTCCCCCCAGCCTTCCACGCCTGCGTGAATGTCAGTCACAGACGTGAGCGTCAGTCACAGACATGAGCGTGCTCTCCTGCCTTCACCATGCCTGTCAGGGACCAGAGTTCAGCAGTTGTCTTGTTTTTTCTTTTGAGATACATTTTTCATACGGGAATATGTGGGAAACTTAATTGTGCTGTTCAGTGAGTTACACCCACATAGCCGTGACCGAGACAGACCCTCGATCTGGAAGATTCAGCCTCCCCCACGCATGGCCGCCCCCCAGGCAGCCATTGCCCCCCTCCCTCCATAGGTGAGTCTCACCTTTTCTGGAGCCGCATAGCCATGAAATTACACAGTAGGGTATTTTGTGGAAGGCGTCTTTTGCTCACATGATATGCTTCAGACTCATCCATGTTTTACATAGAGCAGTTCGTTTCTTTTTATCGCTGAACAGTGTTAGTGATTGCACAGCCGCCTAGCTCACCTCCAAAGGAGAGACACGTAAAACAGCCTTTTGTGTTTGGAATGCCTTTTCCAGAAGATCCGTTCATACGAGAGCCGCATGTTTGCTATTCTTGATGCCCTGCTGGTATCGTGTGAGTGTTCCAGTCTGTCTGTCCACCCTCCTACAGAGTGACATCTGAGCTGTGTTCAGCTTGGGGCTGTCACAGAGCGTTCCTGCGCAGGTCCATCTGTGGATGCAGGCGCCCCCTCTCCTGGATGAAATACTAAGAGTGGAATTGCTGAGTCATAGGTGGTCGCATGTTTGTTTAGGAGCAGCTGCCAGACCTTCTTTGCAAATGGTTGAGCCATTTACACTTCCACCAACACTGTGTGAGAGTTCTGTTGCTGTACATCCTTGCCAACATTTGGTATTGTCATTCTCTTTAATTTTAGCCATTCTGGTAGGTGTGTAGTCATCTCTCATTTGGAGTTTTAATTTGCATTTGTCTGGTGACTGGTGATGAGCACAGAGCTCTTTAAAGCGTGCACTGTGTTTGTGTGTGTGTGTGTGTGTTATGGGATTGGAGTAGGCAGTCTGTGTGTGTGTGTGTGTGTGTGTGTGTGTGTGTGTGTGTGTGTTACGGGATTGGAGTAGGCAGTCTGTGTGTGTGTGTGTGTGTGTGTGTGTGTTACGGGATTGGAGTAGCCAGTCTGTGTGTGTGTATGTGTGTGTGTGTTATGGGATTGGAGTAGCCAGTCTGTGTGTGTGTATGTGTGTGTGTGTTATGGGATTGGAGTAGCCAGTCTGTGTGTGTGTGTGTGTGTTATGGGATTGGAGTAGCCAGTCTGTGTGTGTGTGTGTGTGTGTGTGTGTGTGTTACGGGATTGGGGGAGTAGGCAGTCTGTGTGTGTGTGTGTGTTACGGGATTGGGGGAGTAGGCAGTCTGTGTGTGTGTGTGTGTGTGTTATGGGATTGGAGTAGGCAGTCTGTCTGTGTGTGTGTGTGTGTGTGTGTGTTATGGGATTGGAGTAGGCAGTCTGTGTGTGTGTGTATGTGTGTGTGTTACGAGATTGGGGGAGTAGGCAGTCTGTGTGTGTGTGTGTGTGTGTGTGTTACGGGATTGGGGGAGTGGGCAGTCTGTGTGTGTGTGTGTGTGTGTGTGTTATGGGATTGGGGGAGTAGGCAGTCTGTGTGTGTGTGTGTGTTATGGGATTGGGGGAGTAGGCTGTGTGTGTGTGTGTTACGGGATTGGGGGAGTGGGCAGTCTGTGTGTGTGTGTGTGTGTGTTATGGGATTGGGGGAGTAGGCTGTGTGTGTGTGTGTTACGGGATTGGGGGAGTAGGCTGTGTGTGTGTGTGTTACGGGATTGGGGGAGTAGGCTGTGTGTGTGTGTGTTACGGGATTGGAGTAGGCAGTCTGTGTGTGTGTGTGTGTGTGTGTGTGTGTGTTACGGGATTGGGGGAGTGGGCAGTCTGTGTGTGTGTGTGTGTGTGTGTTATGGGATTGGGGGAGTAGGAAGTCTGTGTGTGTGTGTGTGTGTGTGTGTTACGGGATTGGGGGAGTGGGCAGTCTGTGTGTGTGTGTGTGTTATGGGATTGGGGGAGTAGGAAGTCTGTGTGTGTGTGTGTGTGTGTGTGTGTGTGTTACGGGATTGGGGGAGTAGGCAGTCTGTGTGTGTGTGTGTGTGTGTGTTATGGGATTGGGGGAGTAGGCTGTGTGTGTGTGTGTTACGGGATTGGGGGAGTAGGCAGTCTGTGTGTGTGTGTGTGTGTGTGTGTGTTACGGGATTGGGGGAGTGGGCAGTCTGTGTGTGTGTGTGTGTTATGGGATTGGGGGAGTAGGCAGTCTGTGTGTGTGTGTGTGTGTGTGTGTGTTATGGGATTGGGGGAGTAGGCAGTCTGTGTGTGTGTGTGTGTTATGGGATTGGGGGAGTAGGCTGTGTGTGTGTGTGTGTTATGGGATTGGGGGAGTAGGCAGTCTGTGTGTGTGTGTGTGTGTGTGTGTGTGTTACGGGATTGGGGGAGTGGGCAGTCTGTGTGTGTGTGTGTGTGTGTGTGTGTGTTACGGGATTGGGGGAGTGGGCAGTCTGTGTGTGTGTGTGTGTGTGTGTGTGTGTTACGGGATTGGGGGAGTGGGCAGTCTGTGTGTGTGTGTGTGTTATGGGATTGGGGGAGTAGGCTGTGTGTGTGTGTGTGTGTGTTACGGGATTGGGGGAGTGGGCAGTCTGTGTGTGTGTGTGTGTGTGTGTTACGGGATTGGGGGAGTAGGCAGTCTGTGTGTGTGTGTGTGTGTGTGTGTTACGGGATTGGGGGAGTGGGCAGTCTGTGTGTGTGTGTGTGTTATGGGATTGGGGGAGTAGGCTGTGTGTGTGTGTGTGTTACAGGATTGGGGGAGTAGGCAGTCAGCTTGGTTGCGTGTTGGAAGTTACTCATGCATTCGCTCTTGCTTCTGACTGACTTGAGTTCCAGAGCTGTTGGCTGCGTGGAGTTTGACCCCTTCCTTAGTAGCAGCGCTTTGAGTAGTGGGCAGAGTCTCAGGGTGTTCTGCGTGGTTGGAGCAGGCTGGTGTGCCGGGCCTCTCCCTTGGTACAGGTTGGTACAGGGAGCATAGCCCAGTCTGGAGTGAGGCTACCAGGGGACTAAGACCTTGCTTTGTCACATGAGATCTGTAGGTGAGTCCGAAGACACAAGTGTGCTGCGTGGCAGTGTCGCTGGCGTTGCTGTGGCCTCGGATGGAGGCTCTTGGGTTCCCAGAAGAGTGCCTGCTGATGAGCAGAAGGTCCCAGCAGGTTCGTGGTTAGTGGTTACACAGCCACAGGGCACACCTCCTCTCACAGAGAGATCTGAAACACAGCCTTCTGTGTTGGCACTCTTCTCTCCCAGAAGAGCCCTTGTGGATAGGAGCCGCGTGTTTATACTCTTTGTGCCCTGCCTGCAGCGGGATTCCTGAACACTCATTCCACATGTCTTGAAGAAGGCTTGTTATCAGCAGGGGCTCAGGAAGAGGACCTTCATTTGGTAATTCCACATCAGAGGTTCTTGGTGCCACACCCCTCACCGGTGCCCACCCTGCCCTGCTGGACTAATATTTACACTGCCTGATTCTCAGTGACTGACTTGTTTCCTGCCTCTTTCCTGCAGCTTGTTCTCAGAACACAAACAAAACCTGTGAAGAGTGCCTGAAGAACGTCTCCGTAAGTAGCACGCGGACTAGAGTGCCGTCCAGACCGTCCAAAGGCACGCGGGCTTTCTCTAGGTCCAGGGATTCGCCGGGATGTGTGGAGGGCTCTGTTGTTTGGGATTTGGGGGGATGTTTTTTGGAATCGTTATCAAATGTTATTTTAGCCATTTCAGGTATATTAAACCTTCTCATGAAAACTGCAGTTACTGTCTGAGCGTGGTCAGTATCCATGATTTCACTCCCGTGCAGATGGGGCCAGCACTGCATGGCCAGCCTTCCTAACGAGGCCTATAGCGAGAAATTGGGCTGTCCGCAAAGCTACACCCTAAGGTTGTGAGCCCGTGTTTTCCCAGGCTGTCGGGCTGCAGCAGAGACTGCTTTCTGAGCTCCTCACACAGGATTGGAAGGGGCACAGCAAGGAGAGAGAGGCACCAGCCCTCTGGGCCAGTGGGCCAGGCTGTCCATAGCACTCTCTGGTTGTGACCTGTGGCTGAGGTTTGGATTTTGTCCCCAGGTCTTTTAACTACCTGTGTGACCTTCAACAAGAGGGTAGCGGTCTGGAGCAAAGTTGCCTAAGCCTCCACGGTGTGAGGTGGGGCCCGAGACTCCCCAGGGTGCCTTCCCGATGGAGCCTGATGCAGATGCCCACCTGGGAGAAGGAGCACCCGTGGTGGGGAAGCAGCACCACAGTGCAGGTCTTGTTAAAGGCGTGTGAACAGGGCTGGGTGCAGTGGCTCATGCCTGTAATCCCAGCACTTTGGGAGGCCGAGGCGGGTGGATCACGAGGTCAGCAGTTGGAGACCAGCCTGACCAACATGGTGAAACCCCGTCTCTACTAAAAATACAAAAAAATGAGCTAGGCGTGGTGGCGGGTGCCTGTAATCCCAGCTACTTGGGAGGCTGAGGCAGGAGAATTTCTTGAAACCGGAAGTCGGAGGTTGCAGTGAGCCAAGATTGTGCCACTGCACTCTAGCCTGGGCAACAAGAGCAAAAAACTGTCTTTAAAAAACAAAAACAAAAACGTGTGAACAGGGTCCTTTGGTTTTCTCTGCGTGGTGGCCTGCTCCTGGGCCAGCCTGGCTGGCACCTCTTGGGCTTGCCTTGCTGCGCAGCTCTTGGTTCGGCAGCACCCAAGTCTCCTCGCAGCGCTATGAAATCAGCACGGGAAACCTGAGGGAAGGCCCACGGCAGCGGGAAGTGGTTAGGCAGAAAACAGCATGCTGTGGGGCCTTTTTCTTAGGATTCCTGATCTCGCCCACCCCTTGCCCCTTCCAGTCAGGAGTTTACCAGGTTTTGAGAACTGCAGGGCCAGAGGCTTCCTTTCCCCGGCAATGAGGTTTCATGATATGAAGAGACTGGGAAAGATGTATTCGATGATTTCTATTCTAAGGCGTGAGCCATGTTCTTAAAAAACTCTTCTTCCTCCACGAGACAGTAGCGTAGGTTTGAGACACACCTTGTCAGTTTGTGGGACTTAAGTGGATACTTGCATTTGCTGATTAAAAATTGAAAGACGCTGTTTCTGTGGTTTCAGATCTTGACATTGGTGATGTTGAACTTGCTCTAATGCGCCTGGTCCTGGTGCATTTTCTAGATGGTGCTTCTTTTTAGTCTCTGGATTTTTCTATTGGAAGTCATTACAGCCTTAAACATAGCTCACTATTGTATGTGGCTTTGTAGCCTAGGGTGCGTTTTTGCCATAGTACCCTGTGTAACCCTCACCACCCTGGGCAGGGTGTGGTGATGGCAGCCATCTCGTGGATGAGGCGGCTGAGGGACTTGCCCAGGTCATTGTGGATGGGGCCAGTCCAGAAGGGCTGAAGGCCTGAAGGCCTGACTCCGGTTCTGAACCCAGACAGGGCGGTGAAGAGGGCTGCTTGCCTTACAGCTAGCTCCAGGTGTGTGTGGGTGTGCTCTTGGGCACACAGGAGGTTTCTGGAAGGAGGTGTCAGTGCCTGGGAGGTCTCAAGAGGACCCTGTGTGTTGGAACAGTGGCTATGGTGGGCTGTGTCCACGCTCCTGAGGCTGTGGCGGACTGTGTGTCTCTGTGCTGCTGAGGCCGTGGTGGGCTGTGTGTCTCTGTTGCCGAGGCCGTGGTGGGCTGTGTCTCTCTGTGCTGCTGAGGCTGTGGTGGGCTGTGTGTCTCCGTGCTGCTGAGGCTGTGGTGGGCTGTGTGTCTCCGTGCTGCTGCCTAAGCTGCTTGCTATGTGTATATTACTTCATCGATCAGAAAAGCAGCACAACCACCAGAGAACACCGTATCCTCCCAGTGCACTCCTGTGGCTCATGGTACCACTGTCATGGAAAAATGGAAAATCAGACATTTACAACTTGAGCCACTTGAAAAGGGAGGATTAGCCAAAAATCGTTAATTGCAAGCAAAACCCCTGAAATGGAAGATACTCCCAAATGACCAGAATAAACAGGGTTTAACTGTTAATTGTTACATTATGCTGGACACCACGTAAACACGACACTAAGGTGGTGACTGTGTAAGTAGCCCTGGGAAAGAAGGCCCAAGGGACATCGTAATTAATATTTTTTTGTAATAGACTTTTGCCCTAACCTGGGCCAAAAACGCCATGACTTTCTATGCTATTAAAAAGTCAGTAACACTGTTAATGTGGAGATTTGGAGTAACAGGCAGTCTGGACTTGGGTCTGGACTTGGTCTGGCGCATGAGGTGCTGCCGAACGGCAGTTCTTTTTTTTTTCCTTTTGAGACGGAGTTTCGCTCTTGTTGCCCAGGCTGGAGTGCAATGGTGCGATCTCGGCTCACCGCAACCTGCGCCTCCTGGGCTCAAGCGATTCTCCTGCCTCAGCCTCTGGAGTAGCGGGGATTACAGGCATGTGCCACCACACTCGGCTTATTTTGTATTTTTAACAAAGATGGGGTTTCTCCATGTTGGTCAGGCTGATCTCGAATTTCTGACCTCAGGTGATCCGCCCGCGCTGCCTCCCAAAGTGCTGGGATTACAAGCAAGAGCCACTGCGCCCGACCCGAACAGCAGTTTTTTCACCCCTTCCTGTGCCATCTGCCTGCGCGCTAGGCTGTTCCCTGTCACGCTCAGTACCTGGCTCACAGACCGCTTTCGGGCCTCGTTGTGTACTGCTGTGGCATGGGCTGGGCCCAGCTCTGGGCTCTTACACACACACACACACAGGTGTGATGGTGTTGTCTCCACACCACTGCGGCCTCACACCTGACGTTTGAGGGGCTCAGACAAGAGCATCTATGAGGCTCTCTCCAGCTCTCAGTTTAGGGCAGGCTGAGCCGTAGTTGCATCATCTTTCAAGCTATGCAACTTAGTGCATTTGTGAAGGTCAGAGGTAGGAAGCATGGTCCTTTCTACAAACGGTGACCATGCTCACCCAAGTCCATTCAACACAAACTCAGTGAATGCCTGTGATGGGCCAGGCTGTGTCCTGTGTTCTTGGGAGACTTCAGCCAGTGAAGTGCACAGGTGCCCAGCATGTGGGGAGGAGAGGCCTACGGAAGCAAACCTCACAGGAGGTGAGGAGGAGGGGGTGGAGGCGGGTGGTTGTGTCCAGTCGGTCGATCAAGGCAGGGCCCATCCAGTCAGTGGGGAGCCACACAGATGTGGGGAGAGTACTCCAGGCAGAACAGGCAGGCTGAGCTGAGGCTGTGAGCAGGAGGTGGGGTTGGCAGTACTCAGGAGCAGCACAGAGGCCCTGGGGCCTCAGCAGGGTGAGTTGTGGAAGAGGTCTGAGTGACGCGGGCCTTGGATGAGTCCGTGGAGAGCTGGCAGGGCTGCTGGCCGCTGTGCTGGGTGTGGACTGAAGGGCGGTGAGGGTGAAGGCAGAAACGAGGTGTGGGGGGGAGGCTGAGCCTTTACAGCCATCCACAGAGCGATGGCAGCACTGGTGGGCTGTGGGCAGAGCCTGGACAGTTCTTTGGTTTTTCGGTTGTTTCTAACGCTTGCTTAATGTTGGTCTCTTTCAGTGTCTTTGGTGCAACACTAACAAGGCTTGTCTGGACTACCCCGTTACAAGCGTCTTGCCACCGGCTTCCCTTTGTAAATTGAGCTCTGCACGCTGGGGAGTTTGTTGGGGTAAGTCATTGTTTTCATTTGCTGCTTGCAAAATCGATGCTTCTTTGAAAATAGTAGTATGGGCCGGGCGCGGTGGCTCACGTCTGTAATCCCAGCACTTTGGGAGGCGGAGGCGGGTGGATCAAGAGGTCAGGAGATTGAGACCATCCTGGCTAACATGGTGAAGCCCCGTCTCTATTAAAAATACAAAAATTAGGTGGGCGTGGTGGCACGCACTTGTAATCCCAGCTACTTGGGAGGCTGAGACAGGAGAATTGCTTGAACCTGGGAGGCGGAGTTTGCAGTGAGCCGAGATCGTGCCACTGCACTCCAGCCTGGCGACAGAGCGAGACTGTCTCAAAAAAAAAAGAAAATAGTATTATGTGCTCAGTTAGCAGAAGTTGCTAGAAAATGTGCTGCCAATAGCTCTGTGACTCCCAGGGAGAGGTTGGGAAGCCAGGGGTGATCTGCTGACCGGGAAAGCAGCCCTGGGGCTCCCTGGGGAACCTGGAGGACCTCCTTCAGGGTGGTCAGCCCCAGCACTGAGCTCTATCTCACCACGTTACAGAAGGTGTGGGGGAAAGGGTGAGTTTGAAGGCAACGTGTTTGACTTCTCTGCTCAGTATGTTTCGTTCATGTGTCACCCCTGAAACTCACCTGTGAATTCCCCTAGAATCTCCAGTTTTCCCAGCTTAAGAATCCCTGCCTAGCGTAGACACAGCCCTCTTTTTTTGTGTGCGTATCTTTGTATATTTGATTTTGCAGGCGTTTTTAAATTAAGGAAATCAGCTCTTGTGAGATTCAAGTTGTTTTCTAGTTTGCCTTTATTTATTTATTTATTTATTTATTTATTTTTGAAACGGGCTGGAGTGCAATGGCACTATCTTGGCTCACTGCAAGCTCCGCCTCCCAGGTTCACGCCATTCTCCTGCCTCAGCCTCCTGAGTAGCTGGGACTACAGGCGCCCGCCACCACGTCCGGCTAATTTCTTGTATTTTTCAGTAGAGACGGGGTTTCACTGTGTTAGCCAGGATGGTCTCAATCTCCTGACCTCATGATCTGCCCACCTCAGCCTCCCAAAGTGCTGGGATTACAGGCATGAGCCACTGCGCCCAGCCCCGTAGTTTGCCTTTTAAATCAGTTTGTGGTGTGTTTTGTAAGCTAGAACTCATTATTATATAGTTGAATTTATTAATCTTTTAGGCTTCAGGTTTTGGGGTAATACATAGGGTTCCTAAACTTTGTAAAGAAGCAATATTTTCTTAAGGTGTTTTGATGATTCTTTTTGTTTATTTGCATCTTGGATCCCTCTACAACTTACGTCTTACTTATCACTCTTCTAATTGATTTCCATTTCAAAATCTATCAGCCTCCATCTGAAACAACTTGTTGCTGGTGTTGAGGCCCTAGAGAATTCAAAAGTTTGTGTGGTGGTGGTAGTTGTAGTGTGGGATGTCTGGCAGGGGGTGGTGGTGGTGTGTGTGCACCTTCATGTGTGGTGTGTGTACTGTGTGTGATGCATGTGTGTTTGTGAACTCATCCCTTCCATGGAACTTCTCTTAATGACCACTCTGAAGAGACAGCTCCTGGACCTGGGGAGCCTTGCCCTTTGGAGCACCTGTTCTGGGGGTGTTTTTAATGGCACGTAGCTTCTCGTGAAGTGCACACATCTGAAGTCTCTCTCTGCATGGACTTTATAGCCTACATAATGCACACGTGTGTGCGTACATGGACCGCGGTTTATAGCCTACATAATGCACACGTGTGTGCGTACATGGACCGCGGTTTATAGCCTACATAATGCACACGTGTGTGCGTACATGGACCGCGGTTTATAGCCTACATAATGCACACGTGTGTGCGTACATGGACCGCGGTTTATAGCCTACATAATGCACACGTGTGTGCGTACATGGACCGCGGTTTATAGCCTACATAATGCACACATGTGTGCCTACATATATTCAGTGCATTTTTGCATACGTATACAGGTTATCACCACTCACAGCAAAGTAGGTAGGACTTCCAGGACTCTCAGAAGGCCCAATTCCTGTCAGGACCCCCACAGGAGCCACTGACTGGACTTCCCGTCACCACAGATTAATGTTACTGGTTCCCGCCTTTATGTGGAGGGAATCCTGTGCTTTATTGGATGTTTTATTCAGCATGTGCCCGACATTCGTGTCAATTGCCTGCACCAGTTGTCTGTCTCGTGCAGTGTTCTACAGCTGTTCAGCCATGCTGCCACTCAGGGACGCCCGGGTCCTTGTGGTGCTGCCACTCAGGGACTCCCGGGTCCTTGTGGTGCTGCTGTTCAGCTGTGTCTGGGTCTTTCTGGTGCTGCTGCTCAGGGACGCCTGGGTCTTTCTGGTGCTGCTGTGAGCGGTGTTGTGTTGGTGCCGGCACAGGCGCTCACTTCTGGAGGCGTGTAGGAGTGGAGTTGCTGTGTCACGGAGCATATTTGTGTTTAGCCTTAGTACGTCTGCCAAATGTTTTTGGAGTGGCTGTACCAGTTTGGCCTCCCTCAGGCAATGTGGGACTTGGTTGCTCCACATCCTTCCCAATGTTTAGGGTAACCAGTCACCCTAAGTTCAGTCTATCTAGTGGGTGTGTAGTGGTGTCTTGTGCTTCTCATCTGCATTTCTGCAGTGACTAGCCGATCGTGCTGAGCACCTTTACAAGTGGTGGGTGTTTTTGACAATTCTCTTGTGAAATGACATTCCCACGCTAGGCTGCAGAAGTGGATGGACACACAACACCCAGCCCTGTACATGAGAGTGGCAGCAGGTGACTAGTCACAGTCACAGTGGGGAGGGGGCACCACACGCCACACAGGGTCCTGCAGGGGAACAGGGCTCGGGGAGGCAGCCATTTCGTGACAGGAGGGTGGGGTGCGATGGGCTTGTTTGGTTAATTCTGAGGCTGAGAGGGAACTGACACCTGCTCCTCCGGGAGAAACAGAAAGTGTACCTGGCCCTGCCAGGAGGAGGAGGAGGCTGTCTGAGCTGGGACCTTGTCCAGCCTTGTCCACGGGAGCAGAGTGGGGAGGAGAAGTTGTGGCTGGGCCCTAGGGCCCTCCTGGTTTCACCAGATGCCACAGCGCACATGATACCAGTTTTAGGTCTTGCACCACAGGTCCTTGTTTATTCTTACAAATAACCTTAGAACCATTTTATCCAGTTCTAGCCAAAATTATTTTGGAGCTTTAATTGTAATGACCTGATAAACATGCTTACTTGAAGGAAAATGAAATGTCTACAGCGTTGGCCCTTTGTCCAGAGGCAAAGATGCCTCTCTTTCCGGCCTCTCCCACATCCTTTGGTTCAAGTTCAAATTCATGGGTTTTACCCTATAGAATCAGCAAAAGGAGCCCAGAGTTTGTTTCCCGTTGTGACAGGATTTCTGTTTGTTTTTAACTAGTTTTAGCTGCTAATCAGAAAAGCTATCTGAGGGGTAGATATGTTTTAAGGCCAGCCATCTTGTTGATCTCATTGGAGTTCTCCGGTCAAAAAATGACATCTTCTGCCAATGAAGGTCCCCTCTGTAGTTCTCCCTATTACTATAATTTTTGCAATTCTACGCTTCCAGAGCAGGTCAGAGGAGGAAAAAACACAGGATTAAAAGCTCAAAAGGCATTTGATCAGATGTAACCTCCTATTCCTGATTTTCAAACTATTTTAATAAACTAAGAAATGAGTTCCGTTAAACAAGTAACGCACTAGAAGCGGATCTCAGCGTCCGGGGCAGCAGAGGGGTGAGGCTGCGGGAGCCCCAGAGGCCTGGCCGTCGGCCTCCTTGCCAGGGCCCAGGCATGCAGCAAGTGTTCAACTCCCAGCCCCTGGAGGTCAGACGGTGTCACCTGTGGTGGTGGCACAGCTATTAACTGTAGTTATAAACAGTGAATCATGCGGTAATCTACTGCCCAGGGGAGTTTGCTTATAAAGCCATCTTCAGGAGGCTGGCTGGGTGTTTTTTGTTTTTTTTTCGAGATGGTGTCTTGCCGTGTTGCCTGGGCTGGAGTGCAATAGTGCAGGCACGGCTCACTGCAGCGTCAACCTCCCGAGCTCAAGTGATCCTCCCACCTCAGCCTCCCATGTCGCTGGGACCAGAGGTGCATGCACCACACCCAGTTAATTTGTTAAACAGTTTTGTAGAGATGGGCAGGGGTGGGTCTCACTTTGTTGGCCGGGCGGGTGTTGAACTCCTGGGCTCAAGCAATCCTCCCGATTTGGCCTCCCATAGTGCTGGGATTATAGGTGTGAGCCACTGTGTCCAGCCAAGGAGGCTGTTTGAACTGCATGATTGAAAACACATTTGCAAAAGTAGTTTTAGGGTATTTTTAAATTGCCTCTGGTTTGAACTGAATGGAAAAATCTTGGCTGATTTTAATGTATAGATCTTCAAAAGAAGTTTAAAAGGATAGTAAGATCTGTTTTAAATGTGCATGTGTGTCTGAAGGCTGGTTAAGGAAATCATAACAGGGTTTGGGACTGATTAGTCAGCCGTTCTTCAGCCCCAAGGTCCTCAGAATACTCAGATTTGAAGATGATCCCGTCTTGTTCCGTGGTCTCGTCTGCTCCTCCACGGTCATTCTTTTCCAACCTGGCCGCCAGCATGTGCCCTGAGAGTCTATTTCTCTTGTAAATCATTGTAATATTCTTGACTTTGGTTTAAATAAAAAAACAAAGCTGCATCAGGCTTAACCTCCATTTCTGTGAGTTTAGAATGTCTTACGAGAGTCTTGAGTATGTAGCTTGGAATTTTGGTTAGTTAACTTTTCTCAGGCTTGAAATACCTTTTCAAACTCAGCTGAGACAGACTACCCTGTCACGTCAGTTCATTATGGTTAATATTATAAATTGTTAATAAATTCTAAGTCACAGATAGGAACGTGTGGCTGAAAGGAGACTTGGAGAGGGCGGGACCCTGTGGGGTGGAGGCAGGGCCACAGGCTCTCCACACCCCAGGAGCCAGCAGCCTGGCCGAGGCAGCTTTCCTCCTTATGCTCCTGTGTCCTGAGGTTGTTCCCCAGGGACGAGGGAAGGCTGCTGTGCTGGGTGGGTTCTGTGTCTGGGGCGGCCCTAACTCCAGGTGCTTGAATCTCCAGTGAACTTTGAGGCGTTGATCATCACCATGTCAGTGGTCGGGGGAACCCTCCTCCTGGGCATTGCCATCTGCTGCTGCTGCTGCTGCAGGAGGAAGAGGAGCCGGAAGCCGGACAGGAGTGAGGAGAAGGCCATGCGTGAGCGGGAGGAGAGGCGGATACGGCAGGAGGAACGGTGAGGTGGCGGTGATGCCCGCTGGGAAGAAGGTTACTTCGAGGGGATTCAGATCTGCAAGGCCATGGAAATCACATGGATACATCCTGAGTTTTCCTCAGTTTTTAGAAATTAAGAATGTGTGTAGTGCCCAGGGGATCTTCTAGGTCGTGGTAGAGAGCGAGAGACTGTGATGGGAACCTAGCAGTGGCTGCGAACCTTGCTTCTATAGGCTTCTTTGCCCGGTGTCCTCCCATCGGTGCAGTAAGGCTCAGTCTGTGCGCGGTGACACGGGTGTGTGACGGCTGCTAAGGCGGCTCGTCCAGGCCCAGCATTTGCCAAGAGCAAGCTGAGGCTCAGAGGGGACAGCGTCTGACTGTGGCTGGGTCAGCTCTCCTGTCGCCCTTTCCCTGGTGACACAGCACTCTCCTGAGTGCTTGCTTGGGCTCTGGGGCAACCCCAGGAGGAGGTGGTGTAATCCACACCTGGCAAAGGAGAGGACCTGAGGGGCCAACTGTCAGGTTGGCGGCGGGCGAGGGTGGAAGCGGGACAGATTTTCCATGTAGTCACCTTGAAGTCACATGCTACTAAGTAAAAGCTGACAGTCGCATTTTCCTAACCATCTTCAGAACCTGGTGTATGATTTTTACTGTGTTTTCTTTGTATGAAGAAAGCTTTTTAAAAATCACGGTATTGGGCATTTGAATTGCTTTTATTGAAAAGAGTAGAGTAATACATTGGAACGGCCTTTGAAGACTGGGTTCGTTGTCACCTTGCCTGTCCTGGTGGGTATGTGGCCTGATGACCAAGCTTGTCCTCACCCTGGTTTCACTCTGGGAACTGGAGGGAAGCCACCAGAAGAAACCTGGCGCTCCCACTGAGGGACACGGAAGGGCGTGTCTAGCAGTTACACCACCGTGCGCTGTCGTTTGGTGCTCATAATGTTCCTCTGTGTTTTAGGAGAGCAGAGATGAAGACAAGACATGATGAAATCAGAAAAAAATATGGTAAGGACTGGTCATGCCTCCTTTTTGTCTGGTTGGGAGGGGATGGCACGCTGTCTCGGTCCTCGTTAGTGCCAGTGGGGCCTGAGATGGGGCTGTGGGTTCACCCATCGGAACAGAAGGACGTCTCTCCAGAGAGGAGCAGCTGGCGGTTGTCCCCAGCGGTGCTGTGGTGAACTCACTCCTAAGAACATTTTTATCTCAGCCAGTCGTCTTCATGAAGTCTGTTTTCTCAGATAGCTGTTTGCTTATCGAGTCCCAAGACTTCTGGGCAGGAAGTCTGCAGCTGTTCTGCCGTCGTGTTTGGCTTCCTGTGGGCGCGCCTGCGTAGCCGAGGTGCTGCGAGTTTCAGGGCGGCCCTCTCATCCTCGGGAGCCTTGCTCGTTGCCATCTTCTGAGTGTGGCAGGCGCTCCTTCCAAGCACTCCCCAGCACCGGCCCTGCTCCTTCTCGCCCAGCCTCGGTGTTCTGTTCTTGTTTGGTTGTGTCTGGAGAGATTTTGGAGAGGAGCTTTGAAGGAGCCAGAATGAATGTATTTGCCAAGTGTAAACCTTTTATTTAGTTGGAGTGAATTGGAAATACACATTACGTTACCTATACTCCCCCAAACCACGTGATGTTCACTGCTTAACACTGAACACCACCACCCAGCCGTGCTTCATTGATTCTGTATGATTTTAAAGTCCGCAAAGAGTCTAGTGTCTCCCGCGCTGGGTTTGTGGTTGTGTGGTGTCATGGGCGTCTCCCGCGCTGGGTTTGTGGTTGTGTGGTGTCATGGGCGTCTCCCGCGCTGGGTTTGTGGTTGTGTGGCGTCATGGACATGGTGGGAACTGACTCCTCGCCTGTGTGAGGCGCGTGGTCCTGGGTTCATGGCAGCCGTGGGCCTCAGGAATCTGTCGTCCTGCGCCCACAGTGCTTTCCTTGAAGCAGTGTATTAAAGGCTAAACCTAATTGGAAAATTTCAGAGCCTTTTCTGACTAATGCACGTGTTTTGAGTCTTCTGTTTTAGGAAATATCATATATTTGTGGTATTTTAGGGTCCCACCCACTGGGGGCATGAGGACATCACTGCGGTTCTCGGTCATCGGGGCGGGGCGGGGGGTGGACTGCAAAGCCCAGCAGCCACTGTGAGCGGCGCCTCCGTCAGGTGCAGGTGATGGGCGTTGGGTTCCCTCTCATGGGGGCTGCAGAGGCCCCATGCTGCTGGTGCCCTGGGCTGTAAACGCTGGGTGGCTCTGCCCACTGGCCGGGACGTCCCCTCCCTGTCAGTTCGGCCTCCTTGGAAAGTCACCTCCATGTGACTGTGCTGTGACCTGAGGCCACGTGAGTCCTGCCAGTCTTGAAGTGTCGGCTTGGGGGCGTGAGGCTGCCTTGGCTGCTGGCCTCGAGATGCCCAGTGGCTGATGGAGGCTTTTTCCTATGTGTTCCCGCCTATCAGTCTCCTGAGTGCCGTGTGCTTGAGCGCTGACTTTCTGGGTTCTCTTCACTGCTGCCTTGTCCTTGCCCTACCCTCTCCATTGCCTGTGTTTCCCGGTGTGTGTCTGGAGTGGGTGGTGACCGGGTACCTGCGTGTGACTGTCACAAGGAGCAGCACCAGGGTTGCCCTCCTCAGCGAGTGCATGCTTGTGTACGTGGAGCGTGGGCCCAGCAGTGTCTGTGCAGGCCTTAGCTGGAGGCAGTGTGCTTTCCTTGAAATGGAAGAGTCAAGAGCTTTTTGGCAACTAATTTTTTTTTTTTTTTTTTTGAGACGGAGTCTCGCCTTGTCGCCCAGGCTGGAGTGCGGTGGCGCGATGTCAGCTCACTGCAAGCTCTGCCTCCCAGATTCACACCATTCTTCTGCCTCAGCCTCCTGAGTAGCTGAGACTACAGGTGCCCACCACTACGCCCAGCTAATTTTTTGTATTTTTTAGTAGAGATGGGGTTTCACTGTGTTAGCCAGGATGGTCTCGATCTCCTGACCTCGTGATCTGCCCACCTCGGCCTCCCAGAGTGCTGGGATTATAGGCGTGAGCCACCACATCCGGCCAGACTAATGTTAATGTAAATAAAAGACAAGGTGGATACACACACACACACACACGCACACGAACACACACGCACACACACACACGCACACGAACACACACGCACACACACTGCCCAGCACCTGTTATCACCAAGCGCAAGCTGTGTTTAAGTTGCTCGACCTTTACTGTGCCCCGACTCCCAGCGGGTGTGAGGCTGTGGGTGGCCGGCCAGGCTCTTGGAGCGGTGTCTTCTGTGTCAGGGCCCTGATTGACTTGCACTTGCCATTTTGGTGGTTAATTTGGCCCTTTAATTGCATTGATGAAATGAGCTTTGTGCCAGTTTGTAATAAAGCCATTGAATGGCCTGTGCTTTGGAAAGCCTCGGCTAGTTAGAAGAATTCCTAGGAATTCCTGATGGGAGAGTGCGAGAAAGCGTGTGAGTCCACCTGGTGCAGTTATATAAAATACCAGCACGCATGCAAAAACCCTTCTTTTGGTTTTGGTTTTTCCCTCTAAACTGGAAGTAGACTCAGGAGCGAGTTTTTCAATAAGACCTTAACCAGTCTCCTTGCTGGTATCTGATGACTCTTTCCCAAAACCGACTTTGAGCCTCATCTCCCAAAGCCTGATGCCTGTGGCCCTCCTTGACAGGCAAGAAAGAAACATGGCTAGGCCCTTCCTTACCATCCCTCTGCTTCCCCGCCTCCTCTTCCACCCAGCCCCCAGAATACATGCAGTGAGTAGCTTTGTTGTAATCGTTGCAGATAATTTTAGTGTACAATACAGATTTTTAAAGGGAGAGAGAGGCCAGGCACGGTGGCTCACGCCTGTAATCCCAACACTTTGGGAGACCGAGGTGGGTGGATCACCTGAGGCTGGGAGTTTGAGACCAGCCTGACCAACATGGTGAAACCCCGTCACTACTAAAAATACAAAAATTAGCCAAGTATGGTGGTGGGTGCCTGCAATCCTAGCTACCTGGAGGCTGAGGCAGGAGAATTCCTTGAACCCAGGAGGCGGAGATTGCAGAGAGCCGAGACTGCGCCATTGCACTCTATCCTGGGCAACAAGAGCAAAACTCTGTCTCAAAAAAAATAAAAAATAAAGGGAGAGAGAGTGTGTGTATGTGTGTGTGTTTCTGCAGTGTGAAGGGAAAACTCCTGATCTTTGGGTAAGTACCACAGGTTTACTCTTATGATTAAATACACATTTTATCCCAGTTCTGTCAGAGTACTCGAGAGTTAGATTGATGGTCATCTTAGTTATTTCTGTAGCCTTAATTCCAAAGGTTTAAGAGCAGCTATAAGCACAAAGTAAGGTTATTTTGTTTAATACTAGCCATCCACTGTGGAACTAGCCAACCACTGTGGAAAGAAATACTTGCCTTAAATTTCTTTTCTTCGCCGAGCATCAGGAAATAAGTGCTTATCTCTTAGGATCTGTTAGAGTTCTTGTTTCTAGTAAATGTTATTTCAGTTTTAAATTTTAAAGTGGTTTGACTTCAAAAAAGGTTAAGCACTGTATGAGAGCCTGCTTACAACACCCGTTGTTGCTATAGCCTCAGTAAATCTTCTTATAAAGCTTGGTTTGTATGGCTTTCTAAGATTTTGTTTCTGGTTGAATGAATGAAGTTATGATTCAAGTTTATTTTGTTTCAGGCCTGTTTAAAGAAGAAAACCCGTATGCTAGATTTGAAAACAACTAAAGCGCTCCAGCACATCAGTCCCGACGCTTCCTGTGAGGTGCACGCTCCGCAGCCCAGCCCAGCCGGGAGACCACGTGGCCATCGCGGTCTCCTGACCTTGGCCAGTGAACCTGCCAGCCTTCCAGGACAGGCGGCCGGAGAGCTGCCCCTGAAGGACAGTCCTCTCGTCTTGCAGACTGGTGACCTTCTATTCCCTGTTCATCTCTGTTTCTAGATTTAGTCACTTGAAATAAGAAATCTTTGGGGTTTGGGCTTTTTTATACTCTTCTCAGTTTGTAAAACGCTAACTGCACACGAAGCCGCCTGACGGCACCCAGCACTGTGGCTGTCATTCTCCCAGGGCAGAACCCTGCGTTCCTCTCTGTCCACTAACAAGCTTCACACGCAACACAGGGAAGTCGTTTTGACTTTTGTCGTGAGGAGAACTGACAAGCCCTCATCATTCCCCATAAAACCACGGACAGCGTCTGTGTGCGCATCTTGAGTCTTCACACCTGTTGACTCACACGGCTTTTGCTGATGACACGGGGCTCCAGTACACAGTCTGATAAGGACTTAACGTCCTAACCTCAATTGTATTAAATAGCATTGGGGAATAGCTAAACCTTTTTAAAAAAAAATTATTGGATTTTCCTCCCTGCTTAAAAGATTTCACCAGAAAACTTTCATATAAAAATTCAGGCCTTTTTTGGACAATTTTTAAAATTTGTATCTTTGCTAGAACATGAGAATCTTTTTCCCTTGGAAGCTTGAATTATAAATGTGTTTGGCCTGCCTCAGCAGCACCAGTTGACTGCTCGTGTGCCAGCGGTGTGGGGAGGACGGGGCAGGACGCTGCAGCTCTCTCCAGCCCTGTTGGCATCCTCAGTGCCTGCAGGCCTCTCCCTGCCTGTTGGGCTGTCTGGGGGGTGGCCATTTAGGGATCGTGGGGACGGGGCCCACCCCAAGAAGAAAGAAAGGCCCGTCCACAGGCCCGGCTCTGGGCCGCGTGCCCTGGAAGCAGGTGTGTCCAGAGCCAGCTGAGGGCTCTCCCCACACCACCGAGCAGGCGCCGGTGCTCCTTCTGCCTCATGGGACCAGTCCAGCTTCCAGCCACTCTGGCTCGAGGGTGGTCTGAGCACTTCCTTCCGAGCGGGCTTCTCTGGGAGCTCTCCAGTGGCACTGCTGGACCTGCCCACGTTTCTGTAAAATCAGGATACGTGGCTTTAGTAGGCAGACCAAGCGCTTCGTGGCAGGGAAAGCAGCGTGCGGGGAAGTCACTGAAAAGTGCTGCCTAACGAAGTTTGAAAATAGTCCCCGTTCCAGATTGCCTTGAATTTTAAAACATTTTGCTTTGGGAAAGTAGGTCAGCAGCACCTAAGATCAAGGATGCGTTCCATTTTCACACTTCACAGTCATGGAAACTGAGAAGACTGTCTTCAGCATGAACTAAAGTTCACGGGCAGATCACTGATCCAGAACACTTCAAGAACTCGTCAAACAGCTCGATAAGCCTTTTTGACTGTGTACATCTGTACCGGGAATAACATTCCTAGGCTGAAATTTCCACAAAGAATAGAACCTGTACCCAGTTCTTCAGGCTGATTTCCCTGACCTCTTGGGCATTTGTATTTGTAGTAAAGTATTGCAGAGATTCCTAAGTATTTTATAGCAGCCATCAAAATTGGACTTTGTATTGTTTATTCATAAAAGACACTTGGTAATAGACTTCAGTGAACTCTGTATGAATACAGTAGTGTGTGTGCAAAATCCGTTTCCTGAGCGTAGGGTGCTGAGCTGACGCTAGGGCTCGGTTGTGAAATACGGTGTAGTCAGTCCTTGCGTTCAGTGTAGAAACCCACGTCTGTAAGGTCGGTCTTAGTCCATCTGCTTTTTTCTGAAATACACTAAGAGCAGCCACAAAACTGTAACCTCAAGGAAACCATAAAGCTTGGAGTGCCTTAATTTTTAACCAGTTTCCAATAAAACGGTTTAATACCTGCATTTGTTTAGTATGCTGTGTGTTCCTGTGTTCCATCTCAGTGGTGTCGACAAGACTGCTTGGAATGCTGGGAGGCAGGTAGGCTTTTTTGGGTAAAGTGGGCCTCTGAGCCATCATGGGATGCCTGGGCAGTCTCCAGACTAAATGCCTGTGGCTGTCAGAATGGACCAGGCTGTGTCCTAAAACTGTGCCCACGGGCCTGCCCCACAGGGGAGGTCTTGGCTGTCTCTGCCCTCCACAGCTGCCCTGCCCACCGCATGCCCTCCACTTGCGCTGGGTGCCGAGGGCCCGGGGAGAAAGTAGGGCTGCCTTCGGGAAGGGCGACCTTGGCCCGCCTGTGTGAAACGCACAGCTGCATGAGGCTCCCGCGCTCCCTGCTCCCCTCGCGTCCTTCCCTGGGTGTCTTCCGTGCCGGGTTTTTAGGGAGTGCCCCCCCACCCCGGCCCCCTTCTGTGTTGCTCCTGCTACTTCAGTCCTCTGGGACACAGGGTTTAGTCCGAGCAGCAGAGTATTGGTACGTCTGTCTGTCCCGTGGACCTGCCCAGCAGGGCCCAGCGTTTGTGGCTGCGAGCACCAGCCCGTCTGCAGCGGAAACCCCCTGTGCTCGACCCGCTTCTGGCTCATTCAGGAATGTGTGGCAGCTGCAGACTTGCATCTGGAATGGGGAGATGTGAGGTTGCGACTCCTGCCCCCAGACACACTGCCATGGTGCTGCCCCCAGACGCACTGCTATGGTGTGGTCTTAGTGCCCAGTATCTCGTTTGAGAGGCTCATCCTTGTCAGAAACATTAGGCTTAGAATCGTTTAAGAAGTTGCAAATTTTCTGGCCGGGCACAGTGCTCACGCCTCTAATCCCAGCACTTTGGGAGGCCAAGGCTTGTGGATCACTGAGGTCAGGAGTTCAAGACCAGCCTGACCAACATGGTGAAACCCTGTCTCTACTAAAAATAGAAAAAATTAGCCGGGTGTGGTGGCAGGCGCCTGTAATCCCAGCTACTCGGGAGGCTGAGGCAGTAGAATCACTTGAACCCAGGAGGTGGAGGTTGCAGTGAGCTGAGACCATGCCATTGCACTCCAGCCTGGGCGACAAGAGCAAAAACACTGTCTAAAAAGAAAATAAAATAAAGTTGGAAGTTTTCTGATTACACTGAGACTTCTGCTTTAAAAGGAATGGTTGGTGAGTAAAATACCTCCTCTCTGATGTCTGCTCTTCAAAAAAAAAATATTGTGCAGGTTAAAAATACAGTCACTGGCCGGGCGTGGTGCCTCACACCTGTAATTCCAGCACTTTAGGAGGCCGAGGCAGGCGGATCACCTGAGGTCAGGAGTTCGAGACCAGCCTGGGCAACATGGTGAAACCTCGTTTCTGCTAAAAATACAAAAATTAGCCGAGTGTGGTGGTGCGCGCCTGTAATCCCAGCTATTCGGGAGGCTGAGGCTGGTGAACTGCTTGAACCCAGGAGGTGGAGGTTGCAGTGAGCTGAGACCACGCCATTGCATTCCAGCCTGGGCAACAGAGCGAGACTCTGTCTCAAAAAATAAAAATAAAAATGCAGTCACTGTGGGTGCCCAGGCCAGCGTCCCTGTTAGCTGGTCTTGTGTGCCTTCCAAAGCCAGTCTGTCCTTCGGCCTCTGTGGGGCACCAGGTGCAGGGCTTCTCAGGACCGTCAGGGTCCTCACTGGGTCCCACCCGTCTGCTTTGGGAGGCGTAGCTTCCACCTGCAGTCCAGTTCGTGCTGCCTCGGTGTGGCATTTGACTCAGCTGTGAGGTCAGCTTCTAGAAGTAGAATTCTGGATCAAAGGGTGTGTGATGTGTACTTGAAATGTTGACTAGAATCTGCCAAATTTCCCTCCAAAGAAGATGCCTGACTGTGGGGATCTGATCCCTGGCAGGACAGATGGAGGGGAGTGGGGTGTCCAGTGTGTTCAGCACACTCGAGGACAGATAGACTGGGGCTGGCCCGGGCAGAGGCGAGAACATGGGGACCACAGCGGCTGAAGGCAAGGACTGGGCCTGGGTGTGAAGCGGGGAGGCCAGAAGAGTGGGCAGGATGTTGACTCCATCCTGTCACTGGCTTCGGGCCGGGGGCAGACACAGCTTCTGAGAAGGCGGCAGGAGGGTGGTGAGACACGCTCTTGTCCTGCTGCAGGTGGTCCTGGGGCTCCCCTGACCCCCAGCCTGGCAGCACGCCTGCAGTCCCCCCTCTGCCGAATGGTGCTGCGTGCAGGCCGCAATCAGGCGGTGGCCGTGGCAGTTCAGTTCTCGGTGCTCACTTGACGGGCGGTCCCAGCAGGTACCCAGTGCACCCCCAGCATTCTGGACTAGCTCTGCAAGGCCCATGTTACAGAGAAGCCTGTCTGCCCCAGAGTCCATACGAAGGCCACCGTGCGGCCGCTGTCCAACGTGCATCCACCGTGAGCCCAGAGTGACCTGGGGCAGCCACCTCTTCAGGGGGAGCCCTCGTTGTGACACAAAGGTGTCTGCTTGAGCCTGACGGGGGTGGCCAGGTCATTGTGACACAAAGGTGTCTGCTTGAGCCTGACGGGTGGCCCAGGTCCCCGAGTGGACTGCCTGCTGCCCCCCTTGGTCTGTGGTCCCATGCATTCGCTGGGGAACAGGCCCCACAAAACAGCCTTTGAATCAGAGCCAGCCACGTCCGGAAGGATGGAAGCAGCCCGTGAGCCACATGGACTTCGGCAGCACGTCTGTCACCCTCAGGTCCCCGTGGATGGACTCCCACACATGCAGTGGCTCACACCCCAGAGCCAGACTCCAAGCCCTCATCTGTGGCTGTGCCTCCCCAGGGCTCTTGGAGCCCATCCCTCCAGCAGATGGGGAGAAGCCCCCGGTTGGAAGTGACTCTCCCCTCAACTCATTCCACTGACAAGAGCTGGCCACCCCCTGGGACCTAGGCAGTCGCTTCCCACGCGGGTGGGGGCACCTCTGGGGCCGTCTGTGCATGGAGATGACTCCTGTCTAACAGGATCTCCACTTCCTCCTCGAAGCCGTTTTAACGAAGCCGTAACGGAACCTCTCAGTACAGGCAGATCCTGACACGTGCGCAGAATAAAAGCCCGTGTCACAGAGGAACGTCAGAGCTGCCAGCTCAGCCAGTACTTACTTGGTCTGATGGTTTCCCACTCTCCAAAGCTACAGAATGTTACTTAACCCACCATCAGGTTGCAAATTTTTGTTCTTTTAAACCTTGAATACCAAGAAACAATTTCTAACTAGAGAGAATCGTAAAATACAGCCAATAGTAGTATTCTTCAGTACTCTCTTCCACAAATCCTATTTCTCTGAGCTTCCATGTAGTGGCACTTGGTAAACAATGAAAAGAATTTTTCTGAGAGTGGGCTTTGCTGATGAGGCTGCAGGGACCTTCATGAGGAAGGGCTGGCCTGGCCGGAGGCGTCTGGTTCATGGAATTTTCTCCAAGAGGGCGCCATGGAGTAGCCGCCCTCTCTCCAGAACAGACCGGTGATCGCCGCCGCCTCCAGGCTGCCAGGGCCAGAGCACGGGGCACGGCTGTGGAGGACCCTGCTGTGTTGCTGGACGCAGAGAATCCCAGGGGCCCAGCCCCGGCACTCCGGCCCAGGACACGCCCTTCCTTCCTGGCCACAGGGACTTTTGGAAGCCCAGCCCCGCCCCCGCTCCGTTTGCGGGTGCTGGGTGTGGAAAGAGCAGGAGGACCCTGCGGAGTCTCTGCGGGGAGGAGTCTTGGGGTCCGTGGTCCCGCCCTCACCCAGGGCCTGGGTGGCGCCTGGCGGTTGTTTCCACTTTCGCTTGTTGGATGCACTGCCGGGGACCTCAGATGGGAAGCCCCAGCCCTGTGAGGACCAGATGGGACCCTGAGCCCAGCGAGGCGTGGGGGGCCCCTCTCCCCCGTCCACTCCTCCCAGCCTCCCTCCTGAGCAGGCAGGAACAGCCCTCCTGAGTCCACAGAAGCCAGACAGAATGGGGATGAAATGCACACTCGGGAGGAAAGGGGTTGGCGGGGTTGCACAAGGTGCAAAACATCTTGGCAGAATTTCATCCATGCATTGGACACATCTGTCAGAAGCGTTCGAACCAGAGTGACTCCATCTTGAGTAGGGTCTGGGACTTGGTGGGCTGCATTCTCAGAAAGTCTGGCATTCCTGGCCTCTGGATGTTTACGGTTAAGGGAACAGATTAGTAATGTTTACTACACGGACTCAGACTTGGGAGTGTTCAGATAGCCCATATCTGGAGAACAAAGGCATTCCTAATTTTGCTTTAAAGATAATAATATCGATCCTGGCAAAATATAATAATTAAGAAAATAGGCTGGGTGCAGTGGCTCATGTCTGTAATCCCAGCGCTTTGAGAGGCCGAGGTGGGTGGATCACCTGAGGTCAAGAGTTCGAGACCAGCCTGGCCAACATGGCGAAACCCCGTCTCTACTAAAAATACAAAAATCAGCCGGGCGTGGTGGCTTGCACCTGTATTTCCAGCTACTCGGGAGGCTGAGACACGAGAAGCGCTTGAACGGGGGAGGCGGAGAGGTTGCAGTGAGCTGAGATCACGCCACTGCACTCCAGCCTGGGCAACAGAGTGAGACTCTGTCTCAAAAAAAAAAAAAAAAAGAAAATTAATCCTTTATCACAAACCCTTGTGTCCGAGCACGCCTCCCCGTGTACACCACACCGTACCTACGGTGCACGCGTTCCGAGCACGCCTCCCCGTATACACCAGCACCGTACCTACGGTGCACGCGTTCCGAGCACGTTTCCCCGTGTACATCAGCACCGTACCTACGGTGCACGCGTTCCGAGCACGCCTCCCCGTGTACACCAGCACCGTACCTACGGTGCACGCGTTCCGAGCACGTTTCCCCGTGTACACCAGCACCGCACCTACGGTGGACGCGTTCCCCCTCTTACTTCCGGGAACGCCCTGCTCTGTCTACGGAGGAGCTATTCTTTGACCACTTTACTTTTGCAATAAACTTGCTATTGCTTTGCACTGTGGACTTGCCCTGAATTCTTTCTTGCACGAGATCCAGGAGCCCTCCCTTGGGGTCTGGAGCCAAACCTCATTCCTGTAACATATTTCTAGCGACTACAGAAGGGACTCTGGTGCGGAAACCCTGACCTGACGGCCGCCTCTGGGTAAATGTTGGGGTCCTGTAACAAATCTGCAAAGGAGAAACCGCTGTGTATCAGGCTGGGCATGGGGTGGCCACAGAGACCTGAGGCGCCCAGAGTCGGGGGCTGCACGTCCCCTGCCCCAGGAATGAGTGTGACCCTGCTGATGTTTCCAGACAGGAAGCGCTCAGACGGACTCCCGGCGTTTGGAGTCCAGGCCGGAGTAGGGTTTGACCCAGGCAGGAGTCAGGCGGGGCTTGGTTCAGGGGCTGAGATTTCGGCCGAGGAGGAATGGGAAGCGGAGAGGAGGTCAGGGGCTGCAGGGGAGGGGGTCCTAGGTCAGACTCTGGGCCTGATTCGGTGGCGGTGGTGGGAGGCCGCCTGTGCCCTGTGGGTGGTGAGGGGTTTTCCTTTTTTCCTTGTCTTTCTTTTTTTTTTTGAGACGGAGTCTCGCTCTGTCCCCCAGGCTGGAGTGCAATGGCACGATCTCCGCTCACTGCAACCTCCACCTCCCGGGTTCACGCCATTCTCCTGCCTCAGCCTCCCGAGTAGCTGGGACTACAGGCGCCCACCACCACGCCCGGCTAATTTTGTTGTATTTTTTTTTTTTTTTTAGTAGAGACGGGGTTTCACTGTGTTAGCCAGGATGGTCTTGATCTCCTGACCTCGTGATCCGCCCGCCTCGGCCTCCCAAAGTGCTGGGATTACAGGCGTGAGCCACCGCGCCCGGCCAAGGGTTTTCCTTGTCTTATCAGCTGGGCCTGCTTTAGCAAAATACCCCAGGCTGGGGCGCTTCAGCCACAGACACTGAATTCTAGCTGCCCAGGAGGCTGGAAGCCAAGCTCAGGGTTCTGGAAGTTCTGTCCCTGGCTCACAGCCCTTCTCACTGTGTGCCCAGGGGTGCACTTTCGCAGGGGGATGGGAAGAGAGAGAGAAAGAGAGAGAGAGAGAGCAAGCGAGCAAGCAAGCCTCACTCTTCTCCTGAGGACACAGTTAGAGATGGAGAGAGAGACAGAGAGACAGCCTCACTCTTTCTTCTCCTGAGGACACAGGTGAGAGAGAAAGCCTCATTCTTTCTTCTGAGGACACAGTTAGAGATGGAGAGAGAGAGACAGAGAGACAGCCTCACTCTTTCTTCTCCTGAGGACACAGTCCCCTCGGCAAGGCCCCATCTCCAGCTAAGTCACTTGAGGGGTTGGGGCTTCAGCCTGTGGGTTTTGGCGGGGGACACAGGTTAGTCCATAGCACACTCTATTAATGTTATTTAAAGCAGTAACGTTTTCTACTTTAAAAAACCCGACATCATTCAAAGAAAAACTACGCAGTAAATAATTGCAGAGAGGCTTGGGATGAGGCAGAGGCTTGAAGGCGGTGACGTGTGTCGGCCTCACAGCCGCCCAGGTGCAGATCTTGGCAGCCTGAGGGCCTTGCAACCCTGAGCTCACTGCCAGGTCCAGAAAGCTCCAGGGAGCCCAGGCTCGCCCTGGAGGTGGCTACCCAGGGCCACAGCCACGGAGCTGAGGAAAACGGCCACTTGCAGGGCAGAAGACACAGAAATGGGCTCGGGGAGCCAGGCAGACATACCTCGCTGTCAGGAAACACCAAATTAGGGCGTTGTTAGAGTCTAAAAAGCCCCAGAGTGAGAATCTGGGGACTCAAACACTTCTGTACCCCTCGTGCAAGGCTTGTGTGGCGCCTGTCCCAAATCCGAAGGCTGAGAACATGGAGCCGACTTCCAGACGCCATCCTCCAGGCTGCAGTGCTGAAGCCAACCGTGGTGAGGGGTCCCCCCCGCAAGGCTAGTGGGTCTCTGTGGGGGCTGGTCTCCATCTGGGAGGTGAGGGCTCCTGTCTTTCCTTCACTCCCTCATTGGGAATTGGGAAGGGACCTGTTCAGATTGATGATGGAGAGCCCGCTGACCTATGGCACGTTCCCAGGACCATGCCTGCTTCCAGGGCGCGTGTCCTAGGATCAATAAAATGTCCGGGAAACCCCAGAGCAGACCCCAAGAGCAAAGCCCCTTCACGGGTACAAATTGCCCATGGAGGGCAAGGAGAGCAGAAACGTAGGAGCAGGTGGGGCCCTGCCTGCCCAGCCCTGTTCTGGGTTTGTATGGAGATAGTAAAGTGTTTGCCTTTCAAGACAGGCTGGCACAACGGTTCCTGCCTGTAATCCTAGTGCCTTGGGAGGCCAAGGTGGGAGGATCACTTGAACCCAGGAGTTCAAGACCAGCCTGGGCAACATAGTGAGAGCCCATTTCTCCAAAAAAAAAAAAAAAGAAAAAGCATCTGGTGGGCCCTACCCCTAAAGGAGAGCCTCAGGAGGGGAAAAGGCACCCACATTTCTCAGGCCACCTGTGTCTGTGACACCGGCGCCTGCAGGTTGCTCTGGGAATCGATGTTGGCAATTCACCAAAGGTGTGACGGGGGTGAGGGGCTGTTGCTGGGCTGGGCAAGTTTAGTCACACAGGAAACCAGGTCTGGGGTCTGTTGCACGTGATGTGCGGGGGAGACGGAGCTGTACTGCACCCTGGGAAGCTGTGGGTGGTAAATGTTCTGTGTTTCCCAAGGGATCTGGAAAGCGCGTTAAATCCCACTGAAATCCTCAATTTGGGCTTTAATCACGTGGAAAAATGAATCAGAAAATAGTCTGTAATGATTTAGAAAGGTAAACAGTCACACACCACATAAGATTTTGGTGGACTGACCGCATGCACAACGGTGGTTCCATAAGGTTCCAATTCTGTAGGTTTACGGTACCTTCTCTGTGTCCGGACACATAAATTCTGGCCACTGCGTTCCAGTTGCCTGCAGTTCCCACACAGTAACATGCTGTAAAGTTTGCAGCCCAGAGTGATCCCCTCCATCAGGCACCCTGAGCACCCAGTCTTTCCCACCTAGGTGTGTGTGCGTGCACTCCGTGATATGTGCACAGGGACCAAACCACCCAACGCTGCACTCCTCAATCCCTGTGCCTAAACGACTCGTGGCTGTGTTTAATGATGTACAGCCTCTGCAAACTAAACGTTCAGTCTGAGAACAGGAGAAAATTTGGTGGAGATTCCACAGTCTCCCCTCTTGCCCCTCACCCCAGCCCTTTACTTTTAAGGATGGAACACCACGCACAATCGAAGTGGCAGCAATCCCTCACTGCCCGCCTGCTGATGTCGGGGCCTCACTCGCAACCTTGTTTAACCCCCAGGTGCTTCTGCAGACCAGCAGTACGGGAGGAGTGCCACCACCATTACACACGTGGAATCGGAGCTTGGCCAATTCAGGCGACAGCACCAAGAACAAGAACATCACTGACGCTGCTGACGCCACCCTTGTGAGGGTCGCCAGGCGGAGGCTGGAGGCTCAAGACGTGGACCCAGTTCTGCTCCCGGGGATGCTTTCTCCCTGCCATTGTCTCTTGCTCCATAATCTCAATGCTGGGAACGAGTGGGGACATTATCAGCAAGGGGACGCTGTCCCAGAGACACCTGAGCCACCCCACAGAACCATGCAGCTCTCAGAAGCCCTGCACGTGGCCAGCTGGGGAGATGCTGTGAGCTGCCGCTTCCGGTTTCTCTATAGGTAACCGGATTCAGGGAGGCATCCACCTGGGAGAAGAGAATCTCGTGAACTGTAGCTGGATCAGCAGCAGAGGTGGCCATGGCTGTGCCCAGGGCAGGGCCCCACAGCCGGGCCTGACCATCCAGGGCTGTGTGCCTTGGGGCTCAGTCCTCACAGAAGGGGCTGCCCCAGCCTCTGTGCCTGGTTCCTCGAGGGTCCCAGCGGCAATGAGTCCCGGCCCCACCTGCAGCCCACAGCTCTGTGCTCACCCTTCCTGATGCTTCCTCCCGGCCCGACTCACACTCCCCACTCCCACACTCCTACCTCAATAGACCACCCCCCAAAGAAACTACTTCCAAGGCCTTGTCCCAGGCTCTGCTTTCTGGAGACCCCCGGAAGTCACCACGTGAGGCGTGTGCAGCAGAGCCCCCAGTGATGCTTAATTTTATGTGTCAATTGACTGGGCCGCAGGATGCCTGATGGCTGGTTAAATGTGTTTCTGGGTGTGTCTGTGAGGGTGCTGACAGGTCAGCATTGGATTTGGTGGACCCAGGAAAGCCAACCCTCTCCCCAGCACAGGTGGGATCATCCAACCTATTGAGGGCCCAGACAGAGCCGATAGGTGGAGGGGGTGGTCAGCCTTCCCTCGGCCAGTCTGCTGAGCTGGGGCAGTGAAAGCGCCAGAATGAACAACTATTTTAATACACGGGTAATTTTTCTTTTAAAATTTGTAGAGGTGTGTTTTGCCATGGGTTCACCAGGTGGGTCTTGAGCTTCTGGCCTCAAGTGATCCTCCCGCCTCTGCCTTCCGAGTAGCTGAGACCACAGGTGCATATCAGTGAATTTGATTCGCACATTTTATTTAAGGGTTTTGCGCCCTGTAGTCATGGGGCTGGCGTGTGTTTCTGTTTTTTGTGCTGTTCTTGTAGGTTTGGACATCAGGGTCATGCTGGAGTTGTAGTGGAAAGTTTCCATGGTTTTCTATGTTGTGGAAGATCTTTACATAATCTGGAGGCACTGTCTTTTTTAGGGGAGTTGAGTATTTTAACACTGCCTCAGTTTCTTCCATGGTTATTGGTCTATTCAGGTTGTCTAAGTTTTTTTTTTTTTTTTGAGACGAGTCTCGCTCTGTCGCCCAGGCTGGAGTGCAGTGGCGCAATCTCGACTCACTACAAGCTCTGCCTCCTGTGTTCACGCCATTCTCCTGCCTCAGCCTCCCGAGTAGCTGGGACTACAGGAGCCCGCCACCACGCCCGGCTAATTTTTTTATGTTTTTAGTAGAGACAGGGTTTCACCATGTTAGCCACGATGGTCTCGAACTCCTGACTTCGTGATCCGCCTGCCTTGGCCTCCCAAAGTGCTGGGATTACAGGTGTGAGCCACCGCGCCTGGCCAACATCCTTTTTTTTTTTTTTTTTTTCAGAGGCAGGGTCTTACTCTATCACCCAAGCTGAGTGCAGTGGCATGATGGTAGCTCACTGTGGTCTTGAACTCCCAGGCTCAAGCAATCCTCCTGCTTCAGCCTCCTGAGTAGCAGGGTTTACAGGTGCGCACCACCATGCCTGGTTAATTTTTTTTGTAGAGATAGGGTCTCACTATGTTGCCCAGGCTGGTCTTGAACTCCTGGGCTCAGGTGATCCTCCTGCCTCACTGGGATTCCAGGTGTAGCAACCCCACTGCACCCAGCCTCACCATTTAAAGTTCCTACTGCTTTTTCCATTCTTTCTTTTTCAGACTTGTGAACTTTTCCATTTTATTCACTTTTCATAGGAGCAGAGTCAGATCTACTGACGGAGTCTCTTTTCTCTATGTTATTACTGTGGTCCGTGGCTGTGTGATGGCCGTCAGGGAATCTCGTCTCTTGGTCCCCTCCCACGCTGGTTGGCTGGCTGTGTGTGGCTCACACAGAATGTGGTGGAAGGGACTTTCCTGGGCTCCAAGAGGCCTTGTGTCTCTCCTCTCCCCTCTGGGAATGCTGCTGGGTGGAGAAGCCCAGGCTCTCCTGCTGGAGATGGGAGCCCAGCCGCAGCCAGCACCACACACCAGACATGTGGCCGAGGTCATCTCGGACTGTCCAGCTCTCATTGGGCCAGCAGCTGACCACGGCCATGTCAGTGAGCCCAGGCAAAGCCAGCAAAGGAACCGCCTGGCTCAGTCCAGCGAAACTGTTGACCACAAAAAGCACAGGCAAATCTAATCACAGAGTTCCTTACAGAGGTGTGGGCGGGGTTGAGCATGACAGATGGCAGCCCCTGATGGCACAGTGGGAGCCTTCACCACCGCTGGGCCTGAAGGGGCACGGGGAGGGGGTGGTCGCTGGCAGCCGCCACTACCCCACCAGTCGAGAGGAGTGGCCAGCTCACAGTGACCGGGCAGGAGGGCCGACGACAGTGCCGTGCCAGGCCTTGGGAGAGCAGACGGAGCAGGCTTGGGAAGGGGGTGAAGGTGCAGAGCCCCCGCGAGTCACCGTGCCCACCCTGTACATGGACCCATTGACAAGGGCGGATGGGGGGCCTGGGGACAGGCTTGGGGGACAGGCCACCTTCCACTGGAGCAGGGGCCTCCTCTGCAGTGGGTGCCCCCGGTGGCCTTTGGTGGGGCTGGAAGTTTGTCACACTCTGATGGCTCCGACAGGCCCAGCCACACAGCCTCCCCAGACCCCTGCTCAGCGACCCTCCAGCCCTGCTCTGTGCATGCCCCTGGCCTTGGGCTCCTGACAGCCACTGCCCAAGAGCCTGTTCAGACCCACGCCTCAGCTGTCTTCCTTCCACGTGAGGTGGAAGCCCATGTTCAACCTGAAGTTCTGCTCCGGGGATCCCCTGCCCGCTCCAGCTGCCTGGCCAGGCTTTGAGGCAGCAGCTGCCCAGCTCGGCGGGACCAGCAGCCCCAGGGTTGAGCCTAGGAGGGGTGGGCGGGGCCAGCAGCCCCAGGGTTGAGCCTAAGAGGGGTGGGCGGGGCCAGCAGCCCCAGGGATGAGTCTGGGAGGGGTGAGTCTGGGAGGGGTGAGTCTGGGAGGGGTGAGCCTGGGAGCGGTGGGCGGGGCGTACCCTGGTGCTGGTGCCCTGCGCGCTGTGTGCACCTTCTGGGACCTGGTCCCTATTTATGATTCCCCTTTATGGTGGCGCTGCGAGGCTCATGGCTGTGGGCCACGATGTGTGCGGGGGGGCCTGGAACCTGCAGCTCAGCCCCCAGCGCCACATGCACAGTGAGCGCTTTCCAAACCGAGAACAGCTGGCATCAAAGGTGCGCACAGCTTGGCCCCAAACACCCTGGAGGGTCTCACCCAGCGCCTCCTCTAGGAAGGGCAGACGCCTGCACCACAGGCAGGCTCCCAAGCCCCAGGGCCACTGGTGCCGCAGCCTGGCCCTACACCCCACCTGCTCCTACTCCAAGCCTGGCTCCAACGGGCAAAGGCATGGCCCTGCTGCTGGGTCAGAGCCACACACCCACACGAGGAATAGGCCGGCCCCAACCTTAGAGAGGCCCCCCAGCCCACAGCCACCCTGTGCGGTGGCCACAGGGACCTACAGCAGCCCTGTCCCCCCTCTCTCTCTCTCCACCCCACCGTCTCCTTCTCTACCTTTCTTTCTTTCCTTCTCCGCCCCTCTCTCCCTTTCTCCCTCTCCTTCTCTCTCTCTTGCCCCACCCTCAGACATCCCAACACGTCCAGAGAGCATGGCAGGCCCCTGGGCTGGGCAGGGTCTGTCCCCCGGGACACACGGGCACCCAGGCCAGGCATCCGGGCTTCTCCGGCCTCCTGTCTACCAGGCTAATTCATGAGCTGTGAGTCACATGACTGTCTCTGCAGAGTCGTAGGGCAAGAATGGGGGCCCAGCCCTGAGGAGATGGTGCCCGTGCTCTGCCCCGCACCCCGAAAGGACAGAAGCTCTGCGATCTTTGCTGCTAGGACTGGAAGCAACCGGCAAAGCAGAGGCCGGGCCAGGAGCTGCACCCTGGGTGCCGGGGTCTGCACGGAGGTGCCGGGGGCTACACGGAGGTGCCAGGGGCTGCACCCTGGGTGTCGGGGGCTACACGGAGGTGCCAGGGGCTGCCTGGGTGCTGGGGGCTACACGGAGGTGCCGGGGGCTGCACCCTGGGTGCCGGGGACTGCACAGAGGTGCCCCTGAAACCTGCTGCCTCGGAGCCTCGCGTGACTGGCATCGCCACCTGACTGAGCGCGTGACAATCCAGTTCTTCTCCAAGCCCCACGTGGCTCTGGCGACAGCTGTAAAGGGGGTTCGTGGACCGTGGGGTGTGTGTGCTGCAGCTGCCACGACAGACGCCACAGCCAGGTGGCTCACACAGACACTGGCTCCCTCTCAGCCCTGAAAACTGCATGTCTGACGTCCTGGAGCGGCAGGGCCGGTTCCTCCTGAGGCCTCTCTCCTGGGCGTGCAGACCGCGTCTCCTCCCCCGGTCCTCACGTGGTCTGTGTCCTCATCTGCTCTTACAAGGACGTCAGTCAGATGGGGCCAGGGACCAGCCTAGTGACCTACTTTAACATAATCACCTCTGTAGGGAGCCTGTCTCCAAACACAGTCCCACTGAGGTCCTGGGGGTTTGGATCCCAACACTGGAATTTAGGGAGATACGATTCTGCTCACAACACGGGCACTGCGTGTCATGCAAGCCTTGACTGGCACCTTGACCTCCACAGCTCCCGGGCTGTGGTATTGTCTCTAGTTCCCTCTCTCTGGGACAGGGGTGGGGACAGGGGTGGGGTGGGGGCTGCAGGGGTGGGGTGGGGTGGGGGCTGCAGGGGTGGGGTGGGGTCGGGTGGGGTGGGGGCTGCAGGGGTGGGGTGGGGACGGGGTGGGGTGGGGGCTGCAGGGGTGGGGTGGGGTGGGGGCTGCAGGGGTGGGGTGGGGATGGGGTGGGGTGGGGGCTGCAGGGATGGGGTGGGGATGGGGTGGGGTGGGGGCTGCAGGGGTGGGGTGGGGTGGGGGCTGCAGGGATGGGGTGGGGTCGGGTGGGGTGGGGGCTGCAGGGGTGGGGTGGGGTGGGGGCTGCAGGGGTGGGGTGGGGACGGGGTGGGGTGGGGGCTGCAGGGGTGGGTTGGGGTGGGGGCTGCAGGGGTGGGGTAGGGTTGGGGAGGGGTGGGGGCTGCAGGTGCACGTGGTCTCACTCGGCCCTTTCTGCAACGATAGTGAAGAGAGGAGACTCCGCCAGTTGCTAAATGTGTGTGTTCCTGCTGGGCCCACTGTATGGTGGACTGTGGGGAGATCCAGCCAGGGACCTTGCTGGCTGGCCAGGCCCTGCAGAACCAGCACCTAATAACCCTGGAGGGTGCTGTCCTTCCCTGGAACTCCGTGACCCTTGAAAATGGCCAGGGGGCCTTAGAAGGAGCAGGGGCTGATCTGTGGCCCACACCCATGGGAGAGGCTCCCCCCTCAAAGTCCCAGGCACCTCAGGAAGATGCTCAGGAGGCCCCACTGTGGTGATTCCAGTTGGGTTTTGACCAACAGACCTAGAGTTTTCCTGCCTGTAGATGTCAGGCAATAGCTTGGTAGCTTTGCCTCTGTCTCCTTGTGATGGATTCGCCACCACCACTATCGCTGCGGCTCAGGCAGCTCTGAGTTCCTCTCCCTCCGTGGCTTACAGCGATGCCCACTCCCACTGTCTCTCACGTTCAGTGCTGACACCTGGCATCCAGCACGCCGGGTTCTTGTCGTCGCCCCTGAGATCTGGGAGCCCATCTCCCTTGCAACGTCTTGGGCCTCAGAAATCTCACCAGGGAACTGTGTGCCTTCCCACGCCTTAATGACCTGGTGCAGGGAGTGTCCGGATGTGGCCGGGAGAGAGCAGGCAGGCTGCACACAAATCGCCCAGCGCCTATCTCCATGAGCCTTCCGCTTCACCCTCTGCGGCAGCGACTGCGCCTTGGCTACACGATGGAATCACCGAGGAGTGTTTATACCTGCACTGCCAGACCCTGCACCAACGCACGGACTTCGCGGGCCTGGCACGAGTGTTTCTTTTTACTCTCCAGGTGAATCCAATGTCTAGCCAGAGCTGAGAACCCTGCTCCAGAGGCTCCTCGGAGGCACCCCCTCCAGCAGCAGCACTGGCAGCACCTGGAGCACCTGGAGTACCTAGTGTCCATCACCACCCAGGACCTGCTGGGTCAGAGGCTGCGTGTCAGCAGGATTCCTAAAGAATTCACACATAACTCGCATCTCACACTCACAGCATGGGAACCCTCTGGAGGGCTCGTCAGGACACAGGTCCCCGAGGCTCTGATTTGGCAAGCCTGGGAAGGGACCCAAGAATCCACCTTTGGAACCAGTCCCAGAGTGACGTAGATGCCACTGGTGCAGGGGCCACACACGGAGGACGCCAGGAAGGCCATCGTGTCAAGCTAATTGGCCACAGTGCAGCCCGAGAGTCTATCAGCCAGATGAGGAACTCATTTCCAAGTACCTGATGCAACACAGTAATCCCTATGTCCTAAGTCAGTGCCCCCGGCCCAATCCAGCCTTATTTCACCTGCCAGGCTTGGTACACTATAGATTTCTCCAACCCTGGCCTGAACACGTTGGTGAGGGCTTGCAACCCTGCAGCATTCTGTGTTGGGGTGTGACCTTGTTTGGGGTCAGGAAGCAGTGGGAGGTGGCGGGCGCATCGTGAGGAAAATGGGCCTTTCGTCATCAGGGACCGGGCCTGATGTCAGTGTGGAGGTCTGTCTATGTACAGAAAGGCGTCTTCTCTCCACCAATGTCAGTGTGGAGGTCTTTCCATGCACGGAAAGGCATCTTTCCTTCACCATTGTTGGCGTGGAGGTCTCTCTGTGCATAGAAAGATGTCTTCTGTCCAGTGCATTGTCGCTGCACCTGTGTGAAAAATCAACGGGCCATTTGTGTGTGTGTCCACCTCTGATCTGTCAGTGTGTTCAGGGATAGTGATCTGTGTGCCTGTCACTTCACATTTGATGACTGTGACTTTATATTAAGACTTCAAGTCAGGTATGGTGAGTTCTCTGATTCTGTTCTTTGTAAAACTGTTGGGCTATTCTAGTTCCTTAAATTTCCCTGAACTTTTCTAGTTCCTTTGCCTTTCCCTAGAACTTTTAGAATCAGAGTGTTGATTTCTACAAAAAGTCCTGCTGAGATTTTGGTTGGGGTTACGTTGAATCTATAGATGATGTCATAACCAATGACAACATCATCACCATAACAATGCTGAGTTATGATTGACGTTTACAAATGCTGTAAACCCACTATATGGCAACTGTCTGTTTTAGACCAAGGGTTGGCAAACGATGGCCCATGGATGAAGTGCAGTCTACTTACGAACTAAGAATGGTTTTTACAATTTATTTAATTTATTTATTTATTTGGTTTTTACATTTTAAACATTTTAAATGTAAAATGTCAAAAGGGGCCAGGCGCAGTGGCTCATGCCTGTAATCCCAGCACTTTGGGAGGCCGAGGCGGGCAGATCACGAGGTCAGGAGATCAAGACCATCCTGGCTAACACAGTGAAACCCCGTCTCTACTAAAAATACAAAAAATTAGCTGGGCGTGGTGGCGGGCGCCTGTAGTCCCAGCTACTCAGGAGGCTGAGGCAGGAGAATGGCGTGAACCCGGGAGGCAGAGCTTGCAGTGAGCCGAGATCGCGCCACTGCACTCCAGCCTGGGTGACAGAGTAACAGAGAGAGACTCCGTCCCCCCCCAAAAAAAAAAACAGTCCAAAGGACTCTGTGGGGTCCAGCCCTACAGGGCTTAGGGGGTGTTCTCCCCATGTGCCGAGACGAGAGATTGTAATAAATAAAGACACAAGACAAAGAGATAAAGAGAAAGCAGCTGGGCCCAGGGGACCAGTACCACCAAGACGCGGAGACCGATAGTGGCCCCGAACCGCTGGGCGTGCTGATATTGATCGCATACAAGACAAGGGGGCAGGGTAAGGAGGGTGAATCTTCTAAGTGATTGACAAGGTGAAGCAAGTCACGTGATCATAGGACAGGGGGCCTTTCCCTCTTAGGTAGCCAAAGCAGAGACAGAAGGCAGCATACATCAGCGTTTTCTTCTCTGCATTTACAAGAAAGATTAAAGACTTTAAGACTTTCACTATTTTTTCTACCGCTATCTTCAAAGAGGAACCAGGAGTACGGGAGGAGCATGAAAGTGGACAAGGAGCGTGACCACTGAAGCACCACAGGGAGGGGTTAGGCCTCCGGATGACTGCGGGCAAGCCTGGATAACATCCAGCCTTCCATAAGAAGCTGGTGGAGCAGAGTGTTCCCTGACTCCTCCAAGGAAAGGAGACTCCCTTTCGCGGTCCGCTAAGTAACGGGTGCCTTCCCAGACACTGAGTTGTCGCTTGAGCAAGGAGCCCTCAAGCGGCCCCTATGCGGGCGTGACAGAGGGCTCACCTCTTGCCTTCTAGGTCACTTCTCACAAGGTCTCTTCAGCACCTGACCCTACGTCCACCGGTTATTCCTAGGTTATATTAGTAATGTAACAAAGAGTAATATTAAAAGCTAATGATTAATAATGTTTATAATAATGATTGATAATTGTCCATGATCATCTCTACATCTAATTTGTATTATGACTATTCTTATTCTATTTCCTTTATTATACTGAAACAGTTTGTGCCTTCAGTCTCTTGCCTCGGCACCTAGGTATTCTTTCTCCCACAGGACTTTGCCTTTCTTTTTTAAAATTATATTATTTCTATGCTGGGCACGGTGGCTTATGCCTGTAATCCCAGCACTTTGGGAGGCTGAGGTGGGCGGATCATGAGGTCAGGAGTTCAAGACCAGCCTGGCCAATATGGTGAAACCCCGTCTCTACTAAAAATACAAAAAGTAGCCAGGCATGGTGCCGCACACCTGTAGTCCCAGCTACTCAGGAGGCTGAGGCAGGAGGATTGCTTGAACCCAGGAGGCAGAGGTTACAGTGAGCTGAGATTGAGCCACACTGCACTCCAGCCTGGGTGACACAGCAATCCTCCATCTCAAAAAATAAAATAAAATAATATTATTTCTTTGTAGAGGTGGGGGGTCTCACTATGTTGCCCAGGTTGGTCTTGAACTCCTGGTCTCAAGTGATCCTCCTATCTTGGCCTCCCAAAGTGCTGGGATTGCAGGCGTGAATCCCCTTGCTGGGCCATTTCTGTGATGAGAATTGTTTAAAGAGTTGAGGAATCTCCCAGCCTTTGGCTAGGAAAGCATAAAATATTTACTGTCTGTTCTTTTGCAGAAAAAGTTTGTTGGTTCCTGTTTTAAACAGTTAATTATCTTTCAGATGATTAAAAATCTGGAACAAATGTTTTCTATATTTAGTTAATTTTAACCATTCTGGGGTTCTTCGCTTCCTTGTCTGGTTATCATATACCCTTCTGCCTCAAGAACTTCCTTATCATTTCTTAAAACATAGCCTGCTGGCTATAAATTCTCTTTATTTTCTTTCATCTGAGAATGTCTTTTCACTGCCTTTCCTGAAGAGCATTTTCACTAGATATTAAATTCTGAACTGAATTGCCTTCGGCGCTTTCACAAGGTCATTTCTGTCTCCTGGCCTGCGCGGTTTCTGATGAGGAGTGTGCAGTGGCTCGAACTGCTTCCCCTGAAGGTGAGGTACTGTTCTCCTCTGGCTGACTGCAAGACTTTTTTCTTTATCTTTGATTATCACGTTCCTCATTGTGGTTTTGAGTTTCTCTTCTTTGGGGTTTGCTGAACTTCTTGAATCTATACATTTATCTCTTTTCACTAAATTTGTGATTTTTTTTGAGTATTTCTTCAAACAGTTTTTCTTTACCAATCCTTCTGGGACTTCAAAATGACATGAAAATTAGACCTTTTGTTTTTCCCCCACAGGTGTCTGGGGCTCAGTTTAGTTTAGTTTTAATATTTTCTGTTCTTCACATTGGATCATTTCTACTGACTTCCCTTCAGGTTTGCTGAATCTTTCCTCTGACAACTCCATTCTGCTTTTGAGGCCAGTCAGGGGATTAAAAAGTTCCTGATATTATTATTTTTAAATTCTGAGTTTCTTTAAAAAATATTTTTTCTACTTCTCTGCTGAGAACCTTGGTCTTTCTAATGATTTCAAGACAGTTTAACTTTTACTTAAATAAGCAATCAGCAGAGCTGGGTGTGGTGGCACACGCCTGTAGTCCCAGTGACTTGGAAGCCTGAGGCGGGAGAATCGCTTTGAGCCCAGGAGTTCGAGGCTGCAGCGAGCTATGATTTTGCCACTGCACTCCAGCCAGGGCCACGGAGCAAGACCCCATTGAGACAGGAGAATAGGGTCTGGAAGCAGGGAACCTAAGGCCAATTCATGCTGACTTCCTAGAACTAAATCAGAAGGAAAACCCCAACTTTCCACACCTAAGTAACAAAAGAACTGGAGGTTGCCTTTGCAAATCCCCCCACCCCCACTCCCACCCCACCCCCACCCCCATCCCCACCCCCACCCCCACCCCCATCCCCATCCCCACCCCCATCCCCATCCCCACCCCTTTTCTGTGTGGCAGATGGAAAATTGAAGGTATCTCTGCTTGGTTGCTTCCTGCAACCAATCAGACGTTTGCATAGGAGTGTAACTTTGTAACTTCACTTCAGCCTCTGATTGGCAACCAATCAGACTGATTGCAGGCCAAGTATTTGTTTGCATAGAAGCGTAACTTTGTAATTTCACTTTAGCCTCTGACTGGTTGCTTTCCACAACCAATCGTACACTTGCATAGGGCGTAATCTTTGTAACTTCACTTCAGCCTCTGATTGATTGCTTTCCACAACCAATTAGAATGTTTGCAGGCCACTACTTCATTTACGTAGGGTGGACACCAAGTAACCAATGGGAAGTCTCTAGAGGGTATCAAAACCCCTGAGAATTCTGTAAGGGGTCTTGAGCCGTTATTCTCCGGCGGCTCCCACCATGTGGAGTGTGCTTTCATTTGCAATAAATCTCTGCTTTTGTCGCTCCATTCTTTCCTTGCTTTGTGTGCTTCATCCAATTCATTGTTCAAAATGCCAAGAACCTGGACACCCTCCACTGGTAACATCATCTCTAAAAAAATTAAACAGCAGCAAAAAGCAACCAGCAAAAGTTTTTGTCTGGTTATCTTAACACCCACATCATTTTGGGTTGACATATGTTGGTGTCATTTCCTTTGAGAATTAATCACATTTTCCTTGTTCTTTATATACCAAGTAACTAAATCTTATACTGGCCACTTTGATATGCTGTGAGACTCTGGGTCCTGTTAAAATCCTTTGGAGGATGATAATTTTTTTCTTTTTTTCTTTTTGTTTTGTCAAGTACCCTGTCCTGTGAGTTTCAGAATGCGAGCTCTGTCCCACCTCCCAGGGGCCAAGATTTCACTCTCAGTTCTTTCTCAAAGCTGTTGCTATGTTGCTTTGAATCGCCCCACCATGCCCAGCTCTGGGTTGATGCATTCACAGAGTCAGGGGACCCCTGTCTTCAATTCTCTCCTTGCTGAGATTTCTACCACATTCACCAGCCCCCGAGAGCCCCCTTTACCAGTCCTCTGGTTACAAGGAAGGGATTTCTCTGGGAACTTCAACCACCCACACTCCACCACAGTTTCAGGGACGTTGCCCATGGACTAAGCAGCAAGAGAAAAGAGAGGGGAAAATAACAGGAACTTCCCTAATGCTCTTTGGATCACAAGGCTCCTTTCTTCTAGGGTCTGTGGCCAGAAAATGTGTATTTCTCTTGAGGTTTGGGGTCCATCCTGCCACCCTAGTGCAGCGCTATGACGGGACACTCTTGGGAGAGGGCTGGGAAAGATTAAAAAAGTGAAAAACCAAACCAAACAAAAAATCTGAATTCAATCCACATGCTTTGGCTTGCAGGGTCTCTTTTCCTCTGGCCAGAAAAAAAACAATTTCTTTTGTAGTTTTTTCTGTCCGCACATGTGGTGCAGTTCCACACAGGGGTCAGCCTGCGGTCTAAGCTGGGTGATGAAAGACGAAAAATACTTGGAATGACTCACCAGCTTTTTCTTTTGTGTTTCAGTCTCATTCCCTAATTTGCTTCCTACTGTTAACTTTCCCGAGTCCTCATACTTTTTTATGTGTTATCCAGAGCTTTCCGTTGTCTTCAGTAAGAATGTAGGCTGGAGAGGGCTTGCTCCGTATTGTCCAGCATTGGAAGTCTCTTCTTCATTTTTGAAGGTATTTTGCTGGGTATAGAAATCTGGGTTCATAGTCTTGAAAGATGTCACTTCATTGTCTTCTGGCTTGCATAGTTTCTACTAACAAGTGTGTTGTACTTCTTATCCTTGTTCCTCTGGGTGTAATGTGTCCTTTTTTTTTTTTTTTTTCTATTTGCCTTCAAGATGTTTTCTTTATCTTTGGTTTTGAGCAGCTGAATATGGTGTTTTCTTTCTAAAAAAAGATTTTTAATCCTGGCTGTGGTTTTCTGAACTTGGATGTGTGATGTGGTGTCTTTCGTTATTCCTGACAAAAAATTTGCCAATATTTTAAAAATATGTATTCTCCCTCATTCTCTCTTCTTCTTCTGTTACTCCAATTACACATATGTTAGACCATTTGAAATTACTCCAGGGCTTCTGCTTGCTCTTTTACGTCTGATGTTTTCATTTGTTTGTTTTCCACTTTTTCCTCATGTTTTTTAGCTTGGATAATTTCTGTGGACTTATCTGGAAGCTCACTGCTTCTTTTCTTGGCTGTGTTGAGCCTATTCATAAGCCTGTTGGAGGTAGGCTTCCTCTCTAGCATTTTCATTGGACTCTTTCTTAGCATTTCAATCTCTGTGCTGAAGCTCCTCACCTTTACATTCATATTGTTTACTGTTTCCACTAGAACCTTTAACATAAATTCCTATCTGACAATCCTTGCATCTGAGTCATATCTGAATCTGGTTCTACTGATTTTTGTCTCCTGGTTGTGATTTTTCTTTTCCTTTTTTTTTTTTTTTTGTGTGTCTCATAATTATTTACTGAAAGCCAGCCATTGTATGTGAGACAACAGTATTTCTATCTGGAAATGGACATTCCCCATTAGGTTGCCATCATGGGGGTTTGAGTCAATCAAGCTAGGAGTTGAGCTGGATTTGAGTTTTGCTGTTGCTGTGGTCACCTTGAGGGTAGTATGACCTTGAACTTAGGGTTGAGGATGGTTTGCTGCAGGACTTTTCTCAATGAGCCTGCTCTGCACCTTTAACTTAGGTCTTCTTTGCATGTCTGCCCTTGAGACAGGGCCTGTTGGTGCCCCTCACTCAGGAGGGCTGCTCTTGCTTGTTTCTCTCTGCCCTGGTCCTGCTCAGTCTCAGGCAGGACTCACATCATTGAGTCTCGGAGTGGAATTTTTTTCAGTAATCCTGTTCCTTCCCTGGAGATGGAAGACCTCTGAAGGGCTGAGTGTACATATGTTTCAACCCCTCCCTTAGAGGTGGAATTATTTTCTTGTTGTTTTCCCCAGCCACAACAGGTCCCTAGGTGACAGGATTTTCTGCTCCTCTCTCCCTGGCATCTTAAGGCATCTGTTCCATAGGGAAAAACTGTCTGGTGGGGTTTTTCCCCTACCCCCCTGCCACAGTGGTGGCTCCTCCCCTCCCAGGGCCTCTGCCATCACATATTGCTTCCTCTGGCCTCCCACCTGCTCCAGCCTTTCCTGTGAGTGCCCAGGGTGTGATGTGTGGAAGAGCCTATAAGCAGGGTGAGCCTCCATTGTGTCTCCAGTTCTTGGGGTTCTGTATTCGCACAGAAGCCCATGCTTGGTCTTAAGCAATTTTCTAATAAGGTTGTCTGAATTCTTCTTGTCCACTTTTACAGCATCTCCATCTTCCTCCTGTTCCTTGTCAAGGGTGAGCCAATTACCCTGTCTATCCTTGGATTTCAGGTTGATTACATTGCAATTTCAGCTCCCCGGTAGATTTAAGAACAGTGATGATTTTGTAGGTCATTCGGCGTTTCTGTTTTTAGGTTAGGGGCAATGCTCTTCCCAGATTTCTACATTCTAGGTGGAACCTTACCTTTGTATGATTTTGCCTCAGCTCCCACATCTGTAAAATGGCACGATAATAGTAGCTACCTCCTATCATTAATACATATAAAGGTATAGGGGAATGCATTTCACATAAGTGCTACACATTGTCTTCCATTATCGTTTTTATTGTTTATATCTCTTGTAATGAATTTGTTACATTGATTGATTTTTTGCTGTATTGCTTTTCTCCCAGTGGTTTGAAAGCTACTTCTAATTTCCTTCAGATTATCCTAATTTCTTTTTCTTTTTCTTTTTTTTTTTTTTCGTTGAGATAAAGTCTTGCTCTTGTTGCCCAGGCTGGAGTGCAGTAGCACAATCTAGGCTCACTGAAACCTCCACCTCCTGGGTTCAAGCGATTCTCCTGCCTCAGCCTCCTGAGTAGCTGGGATTACAGATGCCTGCCACCATGCCCGGCTAATTTTTGTATTTTTAGTAGAGACAAGGTTTTACCATGTTGGCCAGGTGGGTAAATTTTTTTCTTTATAAACCACTTTTTCATTGAAATGAAGCATACATACAAGAAAGTGCATACATAACTTGAGCATTTTTATATGTGTTTAAACTCCCATTATTCTATCAACAAATATTAATATCTTTATCTATGTTTTCACCTTGAACCAGACAAGAACTGTAGTATGCTTGTACTTCCCTTCTTCCTGTCTCCTTCTCCTCCATCTACACCTTACATCTGCTGTGTTACAATCTGCTGGGATTTTAATCCCAGATACTGTATTTTTTTTTTTACAGTATGCAGCACAAAGTATTTAGTATTAAAAATGACTTTTGCTGGTTTGTTTGCTCACTTTTCTTTTCCAGCCAGGAAACAATACAGAACTCTCAAAGAACTCATCGATCACACTGTAGTTTAAAACCAGTGATGTTCCTGGAGTTGGGTTCCAGATGTTCCTGGAGTTGTGCAATGCACGGTCCACTCAACAGCACACACTGATCCTGCTTGAATGTCCCTGTCATGAGTTCCATCTGCATTTTGCTGCAGTGAATCCATGATGATTCTTTCAATGAGGATCCGTGGATGGAAAACCCAGTGAATATTTGCATTTCTGAAAATATCTTAAACTTGTCTGTCCTCCCCTTTACCACTTTTTAGATACTGCAAGAACCCTAGAACATGTTAATTCCTCCTGCCTCGTGCTGTCATTATCACTTCTTCTAATTCCGCATCTATTTAGAACTCCAGAAGACATTATTATTGTTGTTCTATGCAGTCAGTGTCCATTTAGATTTACCCAGATATGCAGCCTTTTTATTGTTCTTCATTCCTTCCTGTACTTCATACTTCCGTCCAGGGCCACTTTCCCTCTGCTGAAGAAATCCTTTTAGTATTTATTTTAGTGTATGCTTTCTGGCAGTTAATTCTGCAAACCAAAAAGTATCTGAGACAGGTCTCAATCAATTTAGAAGTTTACTTTGCCAAGGTTAAGAACAACTCCTGGGAGAAAAAAGCATGGAATCACAGAAACAGCCTGTGGTCTGTGCCTTTCTCCAAAGATGACTCTGAGGGCTTTAGTATTTAAAGAGGAAAAGTGGGCTAGAGGGGAAAGAGGAAGGGTGTGGTCACATGACTGAATGTACATGGTGCAAGAGAAAAGGAGCCGGTGGGGAGGAGTCAATTGTGTATTCATCTTATGCCCAGCAAATTGGCACTTTCCATAAGATAAGGTGAACTTAGAGCAGCTACTTGTGGTGATGTTTAACCTTTTATCTCTAGCTATCTGCTTAGGAACTAAAAGAAAGGCAGCTTCTTGCATGACTCAGCTTTCAGCTTAATTTTTTCCTTTTGGCAGAGTGAATTGGGGTCCCATGTTTTTGCCTTTCACATTTCTCTATGATTTGCTTTTTCTGAAATATCTTCATTTCACTTCTGCCTTTATATGATGTTTTCATTCGGTATAAAATTCTATGTAGATAGCTGTTTTCTTTCACCACTTTGAAAATGTTAATTCCATTGTCACCCGGCTTCCATGGTTTTGTCACAAAGTCAGGTGTAAGTCCTTTAGTTTCTCCTTTATATGTCTAGCTTCTATTCTCTTTGTCTTTGGTTTTCAGCAGGTTTAGAATGTAACCACGTGTTTTTTAAATCTATTCTGATTGATGTTGATAGTATATTTGTAATCTGTGTTTTGTTACCTTTGATCAATTTTTTTTTTGAGACAGAGTCTTGCTCTGTTGCCCAGGCTAGAGTACAATGGCATGATCTCAGCTCACCGCAACTTCCATCTCCTGGGTTCAAGAAATTACAGGTGCCCGCCACCATGCCTGGCTAATTTTTTGTATTTTTAGTAGAGATGGGGTTTTGCCATATTGGCCAGGGTGGTCTTAAACTCCTGACCTCAGGTGATCCACCCACCTCGGCCTCCCAAAGTGCTGGGATTACACTGCACCCAGCCTGAATATTTTCTTCTGACCCATCTTTCAGTTCATTAATCATCTCTTTCACTGTGTCTAATCTATTTCAAACCCATCCATTGAATTTATAACTTCAGCTATTGTTTTTTTAATTTCCATTAAATTGTTTTTTATATACCCCACTTCTCTGCTGAACATTTCCATCTCATAATCTATTTTCTTGAACATATTAATCACATTACCTTAAAGTGTATGATAATGTCAATATCCTGTTGACATGATAATCCCATGGAATTATTCCTACTTTATTTATATATATATATTTTGGTTTTGGATCATTTGTCTCCTGGTTTTCTTTGTAAACTTTAAATCTGGATATTGTATATGGAAATATTTTAGTTAATTTGAGGCCCTGGATGATGCTATTTACCTCTGCATATTTCCTTTTGCTTTGGGCTGGCTGTGGGAAAGAGGGCAGATCAACTTAGTCTGGGATTCAGCCCTTTGGAAGCTTGGTTTCAGACTTTGAGAGGGAGGATCTACTCACCCCTCAGCCTTCCTCCCCTATTGCAGCCCTCAGTGCTCTCAGCTGAAGGTCTGGGTCACTCATCAGAGTCTCCCTATCTTGTGGGCTGTCACCAATTATTGTCTCCCCAACCCTAGGAGATGCAAAAGCTCTGCTCAGTGTGTCAACTTCTTTCCACTGCATATGTGAGACTGAATTGTGTCCCCCCAGCATTCACATGTTGAAGCCCTGACCTCCAATGTGATTTCATTTGGAGATAGGACTTTTAAAGAGGTGATTAAGGTTAACTGAGGTGATAAGGGTGGGGCCCTAATCCCAGAGGACTGGTGTCCTTGTAAAAGGAGGAAGATACACCAGAGATCTCTCCCACTCTGCACACACAGCAGAAGGCCACTGTGAGAACACGCAAAGTTGGCCGCATACAAGTTGGGAGGAGAGGCTTGACCAGACACCAACCCTGATGGCTCACTGATTTTGGGCTTCCAGTCTCTAGAACTGTCTGGAGGCTGGGAAATAACTATCAATGGTTTAAGCTGCCCAGTCTGTATTATTTATTATTATTATTTTTTGAGACAGAGTTTCACTCTTATTGCCCAGGCTGCAGTGCAATGGTGCTATCTTGGCTCACCACAACCTCCGCCTCCCAGGTTCAAGTGATTCTCCTGCCTGAGCCTCCCGAGTAGCTGGGATTACAGGCATGCGCCACCATGCCCGGCTGATTTTGTATTTTTAGTAGAGACGGGGTTCCTCCATGTTGTTCAGGCTGGTCTCGAACTCCCGACCTCAGGTGATCTGCCTGGCTCAGCCTCTCAAAGTGCTGGGATTGCCAGCGTGAGCCACCGCGTCCGGCCCCCGGTCTGTGTTTTTTATGGAAGTCTAGGCTAACACGGGATACTAACCACCAAGTGCCTCAGAGGAAAAAAACACTGCCCTTTTTTTTTTTGAGGTGGGGGAAGGTCTTTGCCCCTCACAGAAATACTTGTTTTGGTAGCTATCTGATAGCCTTAAACAGATTTAAAAAATATTTTATATTGATTTTTGGGCTATTTTTGTTGGGTTTGTCTGAGGCAACCAGTCCTCCCTAACTGTAAGTAGAAACGTCTCTGAACGCCTCAGGGATTTCTCCTCACATGCCAAGCATCTGTGTCAGTCTTCTCACTCAGCCATTGGATACTCAGGGGCCCTTTCCATTTATGGAGTCAAATATTTCTTTAGTTCAGAGAAATTTCTTATTTTCACTTTTTCTTTGAGATAGGGTCTTGCCCTGTTGCCCAGGCTGGAGTGCAGTGGTGCAACCTTGGCTCACTGCAGCTTCTGCCTCCTGAGTTCAAGCTGATTCTCCAGCCTCAGCCTTCCAAGGAGCCGGAATTACAGGCACGCACAACCACACTGAGCTAATTTTTGTGTTTTTAGTAGAGATGGGGTTTCACCATGTTGCTCAGGCTGGTTCAACTCCCAACCTCAGTTGGTGATCCGCCTGCCTCAGCCTCCCAAAGTGCTGGGATTACAAGCGTGAGCCACCGTGCCTGGCCTCAGAGATATTTTTTCCAATTCTGTCTTTGATTTTGTCCTGGTTTCCTTTTTTCCACCTTCTCCTGCAGCTCCTGTCAGGTGGATGTAGCCCTTCCTGTACTGATGCCCAGTGTCTCGGCCTTCCGACCTTCCCTCTTTTTTTTTTTTGAAATGGAGTCTCGCCCTGTTGCCCAGGCTGGAGTGCAATGGCACGATCTTAGCTCACTGCAACCTCTGCCTCCTGGGTTTAAGCGATTCTCCTGCCTCAGCCTCCCAAGTAGCTGGGATTACAGGCATATGCCACCAGGCCCGGCTAATTTTTTTGTGGAGACGGGGTTTCACCATGTTGACCAGGCTGGTCTCGAACTCCTGACCTTGTAATCCACCAGCCTCAGCATCCCAAAGTGCTGGGATTACAGGCATGAGCCACCCAGCCCAGCCCTGACCTTTCCTCTCTTAACTTCTCCATCATGGGAGAGTCCTGTGACTTTGTCTCGCAGTTCTTTGCGTCCTCAGCCAGGACCCCTCTCCTAGTCACATGTGGGTCAAGCTTTCATGTCAGCAATGCTGTTACTCATTTGCCAGTTCCCTGCCTTCTCATGAGTCTTCTTGTTGGGACCATTGCCAGGTGTGGTGACCCTCCGGAGGGGCTCTGGCCATTTGGGTTCTTTACCCTGTGCTTGTGGTAGGCCACGGTTTTTCCTGAGCTCTGGTTCCTCCGTCCATTTGATCCCCTTTGGCTGTGTCCTTCAGAAACCTCTTGGCATTCGGTCCACCCGCGGTGTCCTTTGTGTCCCCACAGCTGCGACGGAGCCTTTTTGCATCTTTGCTGTCACATGAAGGATTCGGGGCAGGTCACAGTGTGGGAGACAGACACAGCATGAATTGAATTCAGACCACCATTGTCTTACAGCCTGGCTTTTTAAAATCTAATGTCATCTGAGCCTCTTTTTCCCTTATCCATGACTGTAGTCACGCATCACTTCGTGACACAGCAACTGGCTTAATTTCGAGCGGTAACACATTTGGGTTCTGTGTCTCATGATTTCTAAGCTGCGTGTTTCTCACTTCCACAACACTGAAGCCGGCTGCCGTCATCCACAGCCTGCCGGAGTTTAGTGTGTCTGTGCTACCTACGGTCGTGTTGTTTTATGATTAACGGTGTCTTGGAGTCGATAACTCTCTGAACCCTGCCTGCCCTAGGGCACTTCCAGGGCCAGCAATCTGTGGGCTCTGAAGCGCCACGTCCCCTCGGAAGGGGCTGGTTGCGGAGCCCCCTCCCAGGACAGTCTGAGCTGGCCACCCACCTCCACATCCTCTGCTGAGGCCCTGGGCTCCAGGTTCCAGAAGGAAGGGACCACACCTTATCACCTGCCTGGGACTGGGGCTGACTCTCAGACCCTCTCCCCGAAAGACTTCAGCAGGCTTCCCCCTCCTAAGTGGGGGCTCTAGCCAAGAAAGTGAATTTTTGAGTAGAAGACGGTTTGTGAAGTTATGGTCCATGAAGACTTGTCTCCATGGCTTTGCGATGTTGCTCAGTTGGCTGAGCCTTTCCCAGAAACGGCTCAGACGCTTAGGTTCAAATCCAGGCCCTGCCATTTCCCAGCTGAGCCTGTGAAGTGCGGCCTCCCCCGCCTTCGGCCGGGCTCACCATCAGATGAGACCTCCGCCACGCCCCGGCTGGCACCACCCTGGCACTCCTGAGGGACGCAAGGGTGTCCGCCCTCAGGTCCGTTCCATCCGAGGCCCTGGGATCACAGACATGGAGGCCGGGGCGGGCCAGGCATCCCAGGAATGGCACCCGCAAGTCCGGGGAGGCCGTCCTGCCGGCCCAGAGCGTTTCCCGCGTCCACGCGGTCCCCGTTCCGCCGGCACTGGCGGCGTCCAGCCTGGGTTTGCCCGCGCTCGGCGACGTGGCGGCCTGGCCAAGCTCGGCGCCGCTCACCAGCGCTGACCTGGGGGTGGTTTGACCTCCCAGTGCCTCAGTTTCTTCACACGTAAAACGGGTCTTCTTGAGGACGGGTGTGGAGGGCCCGGGGCAGCCCCGTAGGAGCGTTGGCCAAAGGAGCCCGGCCTGGGGCTGACAGGAAACCGCGGCTGCGGGGAGGCGGGTGGCGCCCCCAATCGTCTAGGGTGCTGGCCCGATCCGCGCGGCCTCCGCGGACGGGACCCCGCGGGCCGCCTTCTCCGCTCTGTCCGCGGCTGCTGAGAGGGAACGTCACCCCCAGCGTCCTCCCTCCTCCGCCCCAGGTCCCTGCGGCCATGGGCGGCGGCCCCGGCCTCACTTCCCGGCGCCCCAGGAACGCGGCCCCCAGGAAAGGAATCGGGGCCCGGGCGACGCGGGGAGGCGGGCAGGGGTCCCCAGGGCCCGGGCCCCCCGTAAACGCTCCTGGCCCGCGCCCCACAGCTCCCTAGGCCGTCCGCGCCCGCCGGGGTCGCGCGGGACCCGCCCCGTGACGCATCTCCAACCGCCCAGAGCCGCGGCCCGGCCTGCGCGCGCCCGACGCCCCGGGGAGCGCGCCTCGTGCACGCGCGCAGCCACGTGACCCCGTGCCGGCCAACGGGTGCGCCGGGATTTGGGGGATAAAGCGCGGCCCCGCGCACAGTTGCGGCGGGAGAGCGGCGGGGCCCAGAGCGTGACTCGCCCGCTCCGCGCTGCTTCCCCCGCGCCGCCTGCCCGCGCCGCTCGCGCAGCCATGTCCGAGGAGAAGCCCAAGGTAAGCGCGGCGACCCCGCCCGCACGCGCGTCTATCGCGGGCGTCCCGGGCGCCTCCGCCGCCGCGCGCCGCTCCTGCGGCCCTAGGAGACGGCGGCGCCCACGGGGACCCGCGCCCAGGCCTGCGGCGCCGCCCGCGCCCCCGCCCCTCCCCCGCTCCCGTCCGGCCGCGCCGATCCCCTCCCCCGCCCGGCGGCGCTCGGCGGCGCGCCCCGCCCCCAGCCCGGCTCCGCCCCGCGTCCCGCCCCCGACAGGCTCCGCCCCTCCCCGCCCTCTAGAGCCCCGCCCCTAAGTGGGCCCGCCCAAGGTGCGCCCTCTCCCCCCCGCGAAGCGCGCTGTGCCGCGAGCTCCGCCCCCTCCGGGCCTGGCCACGCCTCCGCTCCACGCCCGTCTCCTCCCCAGCTGGGAAGGCGCGCGCCTAGCGCCTCCTTGAGCGCCGGGTGTTGGGCGCCGCGCTGCTGCTCCTGCAGAGCGCGGCGCCCTCGGATCCCGCCCCAGCAGTGTCCCCGAAGCGTCTTTGCGTACTCCTCTCCTGAGTCATGGCTGGTTGGGGTCGCCCTCTCCCCCGGCATCGCCCTGGGTGCGGGATCCTGTGTCGAGTGCACGGAGTCGGCTCAGGAACAAGCGTCTGGGGTTACCCCCGAGGGGCGCGCTCTGAGGGGCGCGCTCTGAGGGGCCTGGCCCCTGTGAGCAGCACTGCCGTCCTTCCAGGGCGCCCATCGCGCCCCCGGTATTCACCCACTTCTCCGCATCGCGTCCCGGCCATCGCGTCCCCCAGTGTGCGCCCGCCCCTCTCCTTCGTGTCTCCCCAATCGTGCCTCCAGTGTGCACCCACTCCCACCCATCGCGCCCCGTGTGCACCCACCGCCTCCATCGCGTCCCCCGGTGTGCGCCCACCCCTCCCCATCGCGCCCCCCGGTGTGCGCCCACGCCTCCCTATCACGCCCCCCATGGTGTGTGCCCACTCCTCCCCATCATGCCACCTGGTGTGCGCCCACCCGTCCCCATCATCGCGTCCCTGGTGTGCGCCCACCCCTCCCTATTGCGTCGCCCTCTCCATCACACCCCCAGTGTGTGCTCACCCCTCCCCGTCGCGTCCCCCAGTGTGCGCCCACCCCTATCCATCGCGTCCCGCTTTCCATCACACCCCCAGTGTGCGCCCACCCCTCCCCATCACCCCCTCCACGATGTGCGCCCACCCCTCCCCATCACGCCCCCTATAGTGTGTGCCCACTCCTCCCTATCACGCCCCACGGTGTGCGCCCACTTCTCTGCATTGCGCCTCCCCCGCCATGCGCGCCCACCCCTCCTTATCCAGCCTTGGATGGGCTTTAGTCTCCCCCATTGCCACGCTGGGGTGTGCCTCCCTCCAGTCTCAGTCCTGGGGTATGCACCCTGCATTCAGGTGCACTGGCCATTCCTTCTCGGGAGGGTCTGTAGTCGCGTTCTCCAGTGTTCATAAAAAGAGAACCTTTCCGAAGCCCTTGGTGTGCACTGTCGGCCTCTATGTTACATCCCAGTGGAAGACGACTAGAGCTGAAGGCTCGTGAAGAGGCTGTCTCTGATACTGGCCTGGTCTTGGAGGTGACCACCCTCCCTTTACAGATGAGGGTGGCGGCTCAGTGCCAGACACTGGCGGGAAGTGGGATGGAACCGTCCGGAACCATGGTCGCGGCCTCTATGGAAGTCTGCACTCTGCTTGCTGTGGTCCGACTCCAGGGAAACCTGCCCTATCCAGATGGCATTTGGGGTGACCTTTGCTTTTTACATTTTGACTCCAGTGAAGTCAAAGTTCTCCCACTCTGGGGTTGTTTGAATATTTAAATACTTGTTAAAACTAGGCCAAATATAAATGTCCTTTATGTTTTTGTAGGTGGCTTCCTCTTAATGAAGAGTAAATGTAATAAAATACATATGTTATTAATTTTCTCAGCAGTATTTACACTTAGCTTTGCCATGTGGTCAATCTCAGGCTCCAATTCCGTTGAAAACACTTGTTTAATTCCAGAATGACTGAGTGGCTGCCACCTCACAGGCCCCGCTTCTGGTGGGTCCCCTCTGAGCCCATGTGGGAGCAGCTCTGCCCTCTGGGGCTCTGACGAAGGGGAAGAAGTGGACTCTGGGGCCCGGTGGTGCTGGAAAGAAGAGCTTTTAGGTCAGGCAGGAGAATGGTTCTGACTTCCCTGGATAGCTGAGGTGGAGGATTGACTGTAGCAAACTGAGGCCCATGTTTTTTTAGGGCTTCACTTTTTAACTCACGAGTTCACTTGCTTATTAGGAATTCACCAGGGGTCTGGGACAGATCGTCATTCCTGGTGGCCGTCTGTTTGGAGCAGAGGCACCGTGGCCGGCCCTGTCCTGCCCCAGCCTCTCCCGGGGCTGCAGCCATTCCCCCCGGGGCTGCAGCCATTACCCTGTGGGGGACGTCTGGGCCCTGCATCTGTGCCTTTGAACACACTCATACCTTCCTTCCCTAAAGAAGCCAGTGCATCCTCATGCTTGGGGAAGTGAAGGGGGCTCATGCAGGGGTCCCCACTTCCATCCTGCCTGGAGCTGTTTGCATGCTCTTCCTTCCTAGGCCAGTTGTCCCTGTGCTGGAGGCCACATTCGGGATGTGGAGATGGGGGTGTGCCAGCTCACCACTCAGGCTGCCGCCAAGCCACTGGCATCCCGGGAGTGGGCAGGGGTGTCTGGCCCAAGACTGGAGTCGGGGGGTGTCGCCCCAGGACACGCACCTTCAGGCTCGCAGCTGGAGCCCCTCACTGCCAAGGCCCCTTGCAGGCCACTCTAGCTCCCCTGACAGAGCACCGTACCTCCCCAGGGTCTCCCCAGGGTGCAGACCCCAGGGAACCAAGCATGGGTGCAGTCCCCGGGTTCACCCTCAGGCGAGCCTTCTACATCCCACTCCCTGTATTCAGGCATCGCTGGGACGGTTGTCCCTCTCCCAGCCAGGGAAGGAAAGGAGAAGTGGAGAGAACAGGCATGTGATGTACAGTGCTCCCTGAGGGCAGCAGCTCAGCATGGGGTGAAAGGGTACCAGGACGCCCCAGACTCGACTTTCAGAGTGAGCCGGAGGGCCCTGCCGCATTGCTTCACTCACAAACGACTTTATCCCAGCAGTGCAGGCCGGCAGAGGGGGCCCCACTTTTCTGCTCAGACTGAGCTGCCCCGAAGTTGGCTCCCAGTCTCTTGACGTCAGCTTTTTGCCTCAACTCAAAATGCATTTTCAGGCAACAAGACACCCCGATTGTGCCATTGTTGAGTAGCTTCAAGTATGGCGTGAATTAAAAAACAAAATAGTACCACCTACTGCCGCTCAGATAGGACAGTTTGAAACCAGAAAGTACTTGGAGGTGGCTTCCCTCACATTTGCCGATGTCAGGGCAGCGAGGAGGAGCCTGGCCGCCTGCTGTGGGGAGTGGCCGTCCTCAGTTGGATTCCCGAAATCACCACTTGAATGTCCCGTAGGGTTCCTCTGAGTCACAAATGTTTTCTTCTGTTTTTGGTTTCTTTTACTAGTGCTGTATAGCTGCATGACTTTTGGATATGTGTTTTTACTGGTTTCATAAGAATTTTTTTAAAAAGAGATGGGGTCTTGCTCTGTTGCCCAGGCTGGTCTCAAACTCCTGGGCTTAAGCCATCCTCCCACGTCAACTCCCAAAGTACTGGGATAACAGGTGTGAGCCACCGTGCCCAGCCCACAAGAATAACTTTAAAATAAAGATGGATTTTCTCTTATTTTTCCCTGGACTTATTAAACAGGTTTTTTTCTTCGAATTAACAGTGTCAGAGGACCATAGACTTGCATTGTTTTACACATGGATGCTTAACAAGTGGAAGCTAAAAATAAATTCTGTGTAAAAATAAAACCATCACGAGTGACTCTGAATTGCTGGAGAATTTTAAGAATTAGGTTGGTTTTGATGACTTTAGAAAGCCAACAATTACCTAAAGACTTGCCCTTTCAAGTCGCAGTTATTTTGAGACACAGTTTTGAGGCCAGTCTCTGGTGTCTTCTGCAGGAGGGTGTGAAGACAGAGAATGACCACATCAACCTGAAGGTGGCCGGGCAGGATGGCTCCGTGGTGCAGTTCAAGATCAAGAGGCACACGCCGCTGAGCAAGCTGATGAAGGCCTACTGCGAGAGGCAGGTGCGGCACCTTGCTCCCCGGCAGGGCCTCCCCGTGTGCGCGCTGGTCCTGTGCGTTCCATGCATCCCCAGAGCACGAGCGTCTCGGGGCTGGACCCAGATGTAGCTGCCCGAGGCGCCCTCTTCGTGGATGGGCAGGCGGGGGCTTGTGCTGTAAAATTGGTCCGGGCTGGGCTTGCCCCCCATGGCCTTTTATAAGGTGGAGGGACCCAGAGGCTCGGAGAAGTGTGGCGGGTTTTTCTTCCTGACAGGGCGGCTGCCCAGGGTGCTGTGTTCTCCATGGGGTACTAACATCTGTGAAGTCTGTGATGCTGAAGGCTCTTGGGGGCCCTGCTCAGGTCTGGCCATTCTGGGGCTGCAGGTGGCGTGTGCCCCATGCCGCTGTCACCCTGTCCTCGTGTATGAGCTGGCCTGACCCTGGAGAGACACTGCCCTCATCTGCGGTGTGGTTTTCCATTTTGTTAGGAAAGGCAAGAAAGTGCGTGATTCTTTCCCCTTCTTTCCCAGTTTCAGGATAATGAGCTGCCCCACTGGCAGTGCCCAGCTGGGTGGATGCCTTCTGGCTGCTGTTTGTGACGTGGTGTGTGTGTGTCTGTTGTTCTTGGTAATGCTGTGGCGGACTCACCCTGGGCCAGGGGGTCCCTCTCTAGGCCACTTTTATGGGTTTTGCCCACCAGCTGCTGCCTGGTGTGTTGGGGGCCCGGCCCTGCAGCCAGGTGCCCTTCCCCAGGGAGCCCTGCTTGCCTGAGTGGGACCTAGAGGCTGCTTTTCTTCAGCCGCTTTGAAAATACAGCAACTCGTTGCCCTTTTATTTTACTCTTTTGCCTGTGGATTTGCAGTTAGATTTCCTCCTGTTTCCCTCCCACTTTGGATACCCTACTCATAGGGGCAGTCACTGGCGACTGCCTTGCATTCTTTATTGGCAAGCAGCCCCTGACTTCCTTTCTTCGTGTTTGCTGAGGGCAGATCTTATTTTCACCTGCGAAAGGTGAGACTGAGCTTCCAGACATGCAGGTCCCGGTCTTCCAGCAGAGTGAGTGGCCTGGCGCCGTGTAGGCCCCGTGATCCAGCCTCTGCCTGGTGCTGGACCCTGGCCCTTGTTGGAGTTTGTACTGCCTGGGCTCGTGGCCACTGTGTGTGTGACTTCCCGGGTGCCCATGTTCTCCTCTGCGCTGCGGGATGGCAGGCGTGTGGGGCCGTGTACATGTGGCGGGGGCTCTGCCCTTCCCCCTGCTCTCCCGGAGCTCCCCTCCTGCCCCACCTGCACTGCTGCTTGTGAGGCTGGCTGCTCAGCCGTGGTCCAGGGCCTCCTGTTCAAATCCTTCTAGAAACCTGGGTTCTCTCTTGGGTGTTTCCTGGATTAGTCCTCCTCCCTTTTGTGTTTTGTGGTGGAGCACATCCTCCAGGGTCTTGTCAGAATGGGCACAGAAGGGCAGCGTCTTTGAGACACTGCACGGCTGAACGTGACTTTTGCTTTTATAAACCTTCACACTTCAGTATGTGGCTGCACGTAATATTCTCGGTTGAAACTCTTTTTTTTTCTTTTTTATTTCAGAGGTCAGCCGTGAGAATAGCTCCCAGTGTTAAAAGTGAAAAGTTCAGGCATGGTGGCTTATGCCTGTAATCCCAGCACTTTGGGAGGCTGATGTGGGAGGATCACTTGAGGTCAGGAGTTCAAGACTTGAGGTCAGGAGTTCAGTGCCAAGCCTGGGCAACACAGGGAGACCCTGTCTCTACGAAACATTAAAAAAATTAGCCAGGTGTGGTGGTGCAAGCCTATAGTCCCAGCTACTCAGGAGGCTGAGGTGGGAGGATTGTTTGAACCCAGGAGGTGGAGGCTGCAGGTTGCTGAGGTCATATCACTGCTCCAGCCTGGGTGACAGAGCAAGACCCTGTCTCAAAAAAAAAAAAAAAAAAAAAAAAAAAAAAATGGTGAGAAGTTCAGTGGATTCTGATTCTCTGTGCTTTGTTTGTAACTTGGTTTTTCCCTGGAAGTATCTGGGACCATATTCTGGCATTCCAGTGTTCCCTTATGTGCCTCAGAGGTGGGTGATTTTCTCACTCATGCTGCTGGGTACTTTATGGGTCTGGACGTTTATTTTTATTCAGGAAATATGCCTTATGTTAGTTCTCTGATAATTTGTGTCCTTCTCCAGACTCTGTTCCCTCTTTTTGGAGTTCCTATTCCTCCTGCTGCTCATTGTCCTAGATATTTTAAATTTGATAATTTTTCTCCCATTTTGCTTTGGGCTTTATTGTTGCATTTGGGCTCCTTTCCGGGAGGTCATTTCAACTTTATCTTTCCACTTCCTGTGGACATTCTCATCTCTGTCATGATTTTTAATTTCCAAAAGTTCTTTTTTCTTTCTGTTCTTTGAGTGTTCTCTTTTTCTCAGTAGCAACTTATTTTTTTTGAGACAGGGTCTCACTCTGTCCCCCAAGCTGGAGCGCAGTGGTGTGATCATGGTTCACTGCAGCCTTGAGCCCTGGGGCTCAAGTGATCCTCCCACCTCAGCCTCCCGAATAGGTGGGACTCCAGGTACACGCCACCACGCCTGGCTCATTTTTTTATTTTGTGGAGATGGGGTCTCCTTATGTGGTCCAGGCTGGTCTCGAATTCCTGGGCTCAAGCGATCCTTCTGCCTCGGTCTCCCAAAGTGCTGGGATTACAGGTGTGAGCCACCGCACCCATCCTCAGTAGCAATTGATTGTTTTCTGGAGGTAATATTTTTTACTTCCCATAGAATTTGAATCGTGAGTGTAGGTGTGTGGTGTGTATGTCCGTGTCTTTGTGCATGTGTGTGTATGTGTGGGTCTGTGCATGTGTGGGTGTGTGCATGTGTGTGCATGTGTATGTGTGGGTGTGTGCATGTGTGTGTATGTGTAGGTGTGTGCGTGTGTGTACGTGTGGGTGTATGTGTGGGTGTGTGCATGTGTGTGTATGCAGGTGTGTGCATGTGGGTGTGTTCATGTGTGGGTGTGTGCGTGTGTGTATGGGTATGTGCATGTGTGGGTGTGTGCGTGTCTGTATATGTGGGTGTGTGCATGTGGGTGTGTGCATGTGTGTATATGTGGGTGTGTGCGTGTGTGCGTGTGTGTGCATGTGTGTATGTGGGTGTGTGCGTGTGTGTATGTGTGGGTATGTGTATGTGTGTGCATGTGGGTGTGTGCATGTCTGTTTGCGGGTGTGTGCATGTGTGTGTATGTGCGGGTGTGTGCATGTGTGTATGTGCGGGTGTGTATGGGTGTGTGCATGTGTGTGCATGTGTGGGTGTGTGCATGTGTGTGTATGTGTGGGTGTGTGCATGTGTGTGCCTGTGTTGGGAATGTTCTCCTGCCTCCTTCCTGTCCGTTCTCTGCGCTCCTCCCCTCCTCTCTGGGCTGCTGCACAGTGAGCCTTTCCCTGACTGCTCTCACGCAGGCTGACTTCTGTGCAAGCATGGAGCACCGAGAAGCTGCTGAAAAGCTGTGTACATGGATGGCTGTGCTGCCAGGGCTGTGCATCCACGTGGGGTGATCTGTCTGGATTGCAGGTTCTGGAGGCGCCCAGATGCTCCAGTTTGAGAGTTGAGTCCTCCAGGCTCCGGCCAGCCTCCTGGAGGCACATCTGGAGGGGAGAGGGGGCTTGGCGCACAGTGTTGAGGCCACGTGCTTTCGTGGGCCTGTTTCTGCCCTGCGCCTGGAGCTCCGCACCCACCTTTTCAGAAAGCAGATCTCATGTGTGCTGCCGTGGGAGGCACAGGGTTGTGGGGGTCCTGCATGAGGGGTCTGCATGTGAACTTCCAGGCAGCTGTTCAGAATCAGCTGCCTGCCACAGCTCTGCCTCACAGGTCGGGGCGTGCCCAGTCCCTCCGCCCTAGGATCCTGGTCCAGTGTCCATCAGACCACCAGTGTCCACGCCTCAGTAGCCTCTGGCTCAGCCCAGCATTGACATATCTGCCCATCCCCACTTCCATTTTCTTTGTCCTTCCTGTTTGTGCCTTTTTCATTTACTTCATTTCAATGGGGTTTCAGGAGGGAGCAGAGATGCACCTGTTTCAGTTAAATCAAAACTGCTCGTTGAGGAAATGTTTCTGCCCCTGACCACATTTCTCCATTCCCTCAGGATGCAGAAAGGCTGCGTGCTCTCCTTCCGGCTGCCCTCCTCAAGGCCAAAGTCATGGTGGTAACTGCTCCCCGGCCTCATGCAGCCTTCTTATCTGTCCCTCATTGGCACACAACCTGTTTCTTGCTGAGAAGTTTGTAAAGGGGGGAAGTAGTGGTGCTAGCATTGTAGAAGTTCTACTCGGCTTCTGGAAAGATGGGAGGGATGACCCAGGACAGGTCAGGGCACCAGGACAGAGAAGATTCAGTGTTTGAATTGACCATTCCACACGGCCACTGCACTGAGAAACTTTGATTGAAAAGCTAGCTGCTGGAAGGTTAGTATTCACCCGGCGGCTCATTTACCCTCCCCTGGCACATCACCAATGCTAGTCCAGCTTTTTTCCTGCTCCTCAGAGACCTCCTGGCTGACAGCTGTCTGAGCTAGCATCACTGTGACATGTTACGCTTCCTCACCTGGGTTTCGTATGTAAAGAAAGGGTGGATTTTAGAGGCAGATGAGTTTGGATGTTAGCCTAGGACATCTCTTGTTTTCTGGTGTTTGAAGGAAAGTCAGCTTTGCTTCTGCCATGGACAACTTACCTATCTGCTTTGAAACTGAACTGCCACTGGTTTGGCTTTAAGAAGTTCCCAGTATGCAATGGTGTAACAAAACCCGGGTTGAAAATGAGCCGTTTTAGCTCATCAGAGAGAAGATGGTAGAAGAGTGGGTTCTGAAAGCAGTGGTGTCAGGCACCGCGTGAAAGAGATTGTAGGCCCACTGGTGAGTTTTTAATACCGAGCTGGATCATAAATCTGCATATCAGAATGCTGATACTTGGATTAAAATATTTGGTTTTTGAATTAAGCCGTATCTGGAAATGTTTAATGGCCACTGCTTTTCCTTTCCAGGGCTTGTCAGTGAGACTAATGGCCACTGCTTTTCCTTTCCAGGGCTTGTCAGTGAGACTAATGGCCACTGCTTTTCCTCTCCAGGGCTTGTCAGTGAGACTAATGGCCACTGCTTTTCCTCTCCAGGGCTTGTCAGTGAGACTAATGGCCACTGCTTTTCCTTTCCAGGGCTTGTCAATGAGGCAGATCAGATTCAGGTTCGACGGGCAGCCAATCAATGAAACTGACACTCCAGCACAGGTACGGAGCTGGCTTCGCGTGGTTCCAGGGCGACTTCCGATTTATGCGGGGTAACTGCCATTTGGGATACGCTTATTTGAGAATCGTAGGTGGGAGCGCATACAGAATGCCTTAATGATATTATTAGATTATTTTTCAAATTTTAAATTTAAATTTTCAAATGAGAAAACTGCTTTGCAGACATCATTCTTGCTGTTTGGAGATGGAGCCAAGTGCTGGGCCCGTCCTCACTGTAAGGGAAGCGGGGGTGCAAGGACCACTCAGCGGCCCCTTCCCACTCATTGTCTGGACGCTTGCTGTTGTAGCCCGTGTGCAGCTCGGGCCAGCTGGATTCCTGTGCCCTTTAAGCATCTTGCACAAGTGACGTGGGTGGGCAGAATGTGCCATAACCCCTGATTATCAGTCTGCACAGCTCGTTTCTCTCAGGCACATGCAGACATGAATGAGATTTCATCTATCACGTTGCAGGGCATCATACTGTCGTGTGTCGTGGAAAGAGCTTTGGACTTGGAAACAGACTTTTTTTTTTTTTTGAGATGGAGTCTCGCTTTGTTGCCCAGGCTACAGTGCAGTGGCGCAGTCTCAGCTCACTGTGCAAGCTCCGCCTCCTGGGTTCACGCCATTCTCCTGCCTCAGCCTCCCGAGTAGCTGGGACTATAGGTGCCCGCCACCACTCCCGGCTAATTTTTTTGTATTTTTAGTAGAGACAGGGTTTCACCATGTTAGCCAGGATGGTCTCGATCTCCTGACCTCGTGATCCACCCGCTTCGGCCTCCCAAAGTGCTGGGATTACAGGCATGAGCCAACGCGCCTGGCCGAAACAGACTTTTTTTTTAAACTTGGTTCAAGTTGCAGCTCTTGTCATTTGTCAGCTGATGGCCCTGTGACCAAGCATCACTTCATCTTGTGGAGTCTCAGTTTTGTCTGTCCATAAATGGAACCAATACCTGCTTTTTCTCCCTTTCAAGGTTGTGAGAATCCACTGGAATGTTTTATGTGGAAATATTTTCGCAAAACATTTAAGATTTTAAATATTTAATATTCAGTATTTAATAAATATTGAAAACATCTTTGCAACAAGTATCCATTTCTACCTACTTTAGGAAATCTACACACCGCTGAGATAGTGGCACCTCTGGGAGTGTTCACCAGGGAGAAGCTGCTGAGAGCAGCTGAGCAGGGAGGGCCTCGTGGAGTCTCTGGGGCTTGACTGGGGGTCAGGGGGCAGGCTGTGGACAGGTGGACCGAGAGGCAGAGGGAGCCCTGCCTGGGGGTCTCCCTCCAGCCCATAGCGTTGATGGCAGGGTGAGGGTGGCCGACAGCCCTGATGGGACTCCTTTCCATCTGGGAGCATGACTGCTTCCAGCCTTGCTGAGTCTGTGTAGGAACTGGCAGAAGCTTCCTCTTGCTTAGAGGATGGAAGAAGATCAGGGTGGGTGTTTTGCGCCCACTGTGTCAGGAGGAGAGAAGTGAGCGGGGGTGTTTCACTACCTTGCCTGGGCTTTAAGTGGGGAGGGGCGGGGAGAAGCTGGCAATGGACCCTCACTTGACGGCCCTTCTGTGAGCTGGGGGCTTTGGCTTTCATGGCATGGTCCCCCGCACTTGGTATAAAGCGCAAGGCTCCTGTGGGCCCTAGGGCTCAGTGCTGCTAATCAGATGTTCTTAATTAGAATCTGATTTTGTGTAATTTTCAGTAAGAATTTTAGACATTTCAGTTTATCTTCTAGACTCAGTTTTTCTCTCAGTTAACATTTTAGCTTTGAACCTGCTTTTGTGAGTTTTGTTAGGGGAAGCTTGCTGAACCGTAAGGGCTGTAGTGAGCATACAGCAATGCCTCTTCCATGCGTGCTGAGCTGCAGTGAGGGGATGGACAAGAGCCAAGGTGTGACCAGGTGATGTCGCTAGTGTCAGGGAATACTCATGCCAGTGAGGATCTTCCCACTCTCTGATGAAAACTAACAGGCTCCCCTCTCTCTCACTGTGCCTGTTGTGACAACCATGACAGCTGGAGATGGAGGACGAGGACACCATCGACGTGTTCCAGCAGCAGACAGGAGGTGTGCCGGAGAGCAGCCTGGCAGGGCACAGTTTCTAGAGGGCCCGTCCCCAGCCCGGGCCGTCCATCCTCGCATTGCTGTTGAATGGTGAGCACGTGACCATGCCGACCACAAAGGCATCTATGGAAACTCGAGGACATTCACCACGATGATTTTCCTCTCTTTGATGTACTTCAAGTGCAACTCAAAACTATATCTGCAGGGATGAATCTGTAACTTAAATTGGGCCAATCAGAATTGTTATCTTTGTTCAGGTAAAATGAGTTGCAAGATATTTTGGGTATTTTTGTGTGCTCATTTGTGTTTTTCCCCCCCTCCTACAACATTTTTTTAACCCCAAAATTATAGCCTGAATGTTCGCTTTTAGTCTGGCCAGGGATCTGACTCCTGAGTTGGTTGCCTCTCCCCTGCTCACTCCAGTCACATAGAGAGTTGTGTTTCCCGCAGTGGGAATGCAGCTGTTGGACAGGTATTGGGGGCAAGGTTGGTAGGGAGGACAGACTGTTACTTGCTGTTACAGGCACAGGTGATTAAAATGCTAAATATTGCAAATTTAAGCTTTGTCAGTATATGGAAAAGTTGAAGGGAAAATACTGGAATGCTTCTTCAAAGGTTAAAAAATAACCGAGTCTTTTGGTAATTTGACCCCACATGCTCTCTGGCCCTCAAGCATGTAACCCTCGGGGTCTGAGGCCCAGGACCCACCCCCTTGCCACCCCTCCCACCCCACTCCCTGCTCAGTACCTGGCGTTGGTACACAGGCAAGGATTGGCACAACCAAAATTGGCCTTTTTCTCCCTCTTAATATTGAAGAAATTCCCACATTTCTCATTTGGTAATGGTGTCGTGGCCTCAGATTTCTTCTAGTATTTGCTTCTGATGAATGATTATGGTCTATACATAAAAAAGTAAGACTAAGTATTGCTGAATTTGCAGTTACGTTGTCGTGTATAAGAGCTACTTCCAAGTGTGGTTACAAATGAACCCATGGAATGATAACTTCATGTTCTTCTCGTGGGTTTGTGCCGTGCTGCTTTCCAAATATGTATTGAATTTATGCATTAGTCTGGTGATTTCAGTTCTGTGAAATATTTTGGGATCTATACCAATTAAACATTTTCATAGTTCTGCCTATTGTCCTTCCCTGAGGCTCCATTGCTGCTTGGTGGCCATTCTCTGCCTTTTTATAGTCACCTGAACGATGACCCATCATCTCTTGCTTGCTTGAAATCTTGCTGAAATGTTCTCATTTCCTGTTTGCTGTATGGGCTCGGGTGGGATGTTTGTTGGCTCTGTTGTGTTTATTCACCAATTTGTACATTATTTGTTGTCCTTTACTACTGTAAACAGTAAATATAGTTTGGTATTCTGTCTCTTGGCTTCTACTAAACACTGCATTTGAAGGTTGGGGCATACTGGTACAATTCAGTGTTTGAATTGACCATTCCACGCGGCCACTGCACTGAGAAACTTTGATTGAAAAGCTAGCCGCTGGAAGGTTAGTATTCACCTGGCAGCTCATTTCCCCTCCCCTGGCACATCACCAATGCTAGTCCAGCCTTCTTCCTGCTGAGGGATGCATCCTCTCCTCAGAGACCTCCTGGCTGACAGCTGTCTGAGCTAGCATCACTGTGACATGTTACCCTCCCTCTCCTGGGTTTCGTATGTAAAGAAAGGGTGGATTTTAGAGGCAGGGGAGCTTGGGTGTTACTCTAGGACATCTCTCATTTTCTGGTGTTTGAATGTAAGTCGGCTTTCCTTCTGCCATGGACAACTTACCTATCTGCTTTGAAACTGAACTGACATTGATTTGGCTTTAAGAATTTCCCAGTATGCAATGGTGTAACAAAACCCAGGTTGAAAATGAGCTGTTTTAGCCCATCAGTTGAATGAACCCAAGGTGAAGAAAGATGGGCAGCTGTGGAGATGGAACACGTGATTCACTTGCACCAGGAAGAGTGCACGGATTAAGGCACAATACAGGATGGGGACATCTGTCAGATTCCCTAGGCAGCCTGGGGCGAAGCGGCTGCCAAAATCAATGAGGAAAGGGATGTGTCCCAGGCACCATAGGTTAGATAAGAATAATGGCCAGGAGCATATGTGGATGTATTAGGGCAGTGCTGCTTGAACTTCCACCCACACCACCTCACAGCAGAACCAGCAGGATGTCCTGTCTTTCTAAAAAAGATTTGTAGAGATGGAGGTCTCACTATATTACTGTATTAGTGCATCCTCACATTACTATAAAGAACTACCTGACACTGGGTAATTTATAAAGAAAAAAGGTTTGACTCATAGTTCTGTAGGCTGTACAGGAAGCATGGCTAGGGAGGCCTCAGGAAACTTATAATCATGGCAGAAGAGGAAGGGCATGGACACAAATCCAAACCATAAATCAGTTGCCCAAGCTGATCTCAGACTCCTGGCCTCAAGTGATCCTTGTGCCTCAGCCTCCAAGTAGTTGGGATTACAGGCATGAGCCACGGTGCCCAGCAAAGGTATGTTCTTGAAGTTGTCTTTTTTCTGAGATTTATGCAAATGGTGCATTTGGAAAAATAGATCTGTTGGGATTACTATTTTCAACAACATTACTTACGTGAAACTGACTCCAAGAATCTTTGGGTTAAATTGATGCTCCTGGAGGAGAGAGGCCCTATTTATCCTAGTATCTATGCCTGGGGTCCCAACTGGAACTTCTCCGGTTTGCACCGAAAGGTTCACATCCCAGGAACCCCCACTCCCAGGAAACTTGAGTTGTCATCTTAGCCATGCTGCAGGAATGCCCAGCTGGAAACGCGTGATGTTCATGGGAAAACCCCACTGTATAACATGGGTTAAGCTGTGAGGTCCTTTTTATATTTCAGAACTTTAGTTGCTAAAGATAGAAAGCATTAATTTTATTCTGTACAGTTGGCCTCCCCAGGGTGTGCTGCCATGCAGTATTACACACTGGCTGCTCAGAATCCCTAGGACTCCACTGCCACTTGATCCAAGTTGAGAGTTCCACGAGTTAGCCAATTAAAATATAGGATGCCCAGCTAAACCTGAATTTCACATAAGGTACTGAACGATGACCATGAAATGTTGCAGAGAGCCTGGTTCTCTGAAGATAAGGTATTGTAACAGTCCTGTTGAGGGGAGAGACTGCCATCTTGTTTCAGCAACTCATTTCAAGTGACTTTTGTCACTTGAAGCTGAAGCTATTCCTGATAGAAGCTGTAAACCACATTTCTGAAAAATAATTGGAAAACATACAGTGTTCTACAGTAAGATGTCTGGAAAAGATTGATAAAATTATGAAAACATCAAGCATATGATGTTACAGTGAACATCACGGCATTGACAGTAATGCTTTACTGTCAAAGCATTACAAAGGGGAGCTGCTTTCCTTTAGTAGCACTGGACAGACTGCCTTGGGGTGTGGGGTGCTGTCTGATTAGAGAGAGAGCAGCTCTTGAATGGGGGAGGAAACACCTCCACTGTGACTTTTTGCACATTGCATTTGCACAAATTACTCTCTGAAAGAGTCTCAAAGGACCATGTCATTTTTATAAAGCACTGTGGTCATTTGAAAAGATAGAGGTAGACTGAAATTTTGAATTTTGGGGAATTTTCCTACACTATGCATACTTGTGAAGTTTGTATTGTTAAATTTCATTTGATTTGACAAATCCGTGTTAAGAGTATACGGTGTCCAGGTACAGAGGCTGCCCCAGAAACAAGACAGAAGTAGGCAGGGACCCATGGCTCTCATGGAACACGCTTTTGGTTAGAGGCAACAGATAAGGGTAATACATTTATAGCATGCTAGTAAGTTCTATAGTACGGTGTGTTGAGTAGGTGTTGCAGAGAAAAAGGTATGCCGTGAAGGCCGGGTGGTGATGGCCTAGGCCACACTGAAGAGGCAACATTTGAGCGAAGACTGAAAGAGCAGGTGGGAAGAGTCGGGGACAAGAGCCGCCAGAAAGTGTTTCCGGGGAGGGAAGCGTCAGGGACTCTGAACCAGGCCAGGGCAGCTGGAGTGGAGTGAGAGGGAGGGAGGGTCTGGGAGTATGGCGGGGTGACCGGAGGCAGAGCAAAGCACTGCAGGACTTCAGCTTTACTGAGTGAAATGGGCGGAGCAGCGTGTGAACGTGATCAGACTTCTTTTAAAGGGATCATCTGCAATGCTGGAAAGGAAAAGACAAATGATAGATTATTGCAACAAACAGCCAGGCAAGAGATGCAAACTTTTTTTGCAAAGGTGTGTGTGTATATACATCCTTGCACCGGACAGCCACGAAGCACTTACTGTGCTGTGAAGTCAGTAAGGATGTGGGTTAAAATCGCTCACCTCACAGCGGGTCAATCGGGAAAGCACACCCACTCACTACAGCCATTATGGGAAAAAGGGCTCGCTCCTTACAGGATCCTCAACTGTGGAGAGGCCGGGAGCCCACGCGAGGCGCTGGCGAGTCTCTCAGCACCCCAGGGGTTCGGGCAGGGACCTGAGCCGCGCCCTCCCTCCCGGGGGTGCCCTGGGGTCGAGGCTGCTCGGCAGAGCCGGCGGTCAGTTCGAGCCGCGGGCCCGAACAGGGCTCTCCCCGTGGCTCTCTCCCTCGGAGTAGAAGGTGCTGGACCCGAGCTCCAGCGGAGCCGCACAACACGTGGAGGAAAAGCGCCAGGACAGCTAACCTTCCCACCTTTTCAAACCTGAAACCCGGCCGGCCGGGGACGGTTGGAACGTTCAGTGCGTACCCGCGCCTCAGGCCCCTTGTCTCCAGCCCCAGACCGCCCCGCGACCATCCTCCCCACCCCCCGACCTCTTATCTCGTCCCCGCCCTCTCTCCCCAACCTCCATCCTCCCCTCCACAACCCCCGCCCTCCCGCCCTTCGGCCACGCGCGGCTGGCACATAACAGGCAGTTAGCGCACACACACTAGAACAGGCGCCACCGTTCAGGAGGTCTCTACAAGACCAGGACCCTGAGGCCTCTGTTAGTGCCGGGACCGAACCAACCCCGCAGAGCGACTAAGGCGAGGGCAGGAGCCAAGAGAACCGTAGCCGCGGCCGCGGGTTGAGCTCCCACCACCCGGACAGCGCGCCTCGGCGATCGCGCACGCGCCACGCCCCGGAAGAGTTCCTGGGCCCGCGACGGTGGCCCGGAAGCAGTCCCCGGTGTCGGGGCAGGAGGAACGCGCGCAGCTGAGGTGAGGTCGCTCAGCGCAGCTGTTGCGGGGCCATGGCGGGAACGGCGCTCAAGAGGCTGATGGCCGAGTACAAACGTGAGTTTGGGGACCCGGGCCGTCAGCAGCGTCCCGCGTTCCTGCTCCCGGGCCCGCGTCGTCCGGCTGGGCTGGGGCAGGGAGCCTGGCCGGGGAGCCGGGCCCGGGGCCTCCACCGCGAGCCCCGCTGTGGGTCCCGCGGAGTGCCGCGCTCTGCGCCCGCTGCCCACTCTCACGCGTGAAGTCGTGAAGAGAAGCCTTCCCAGCATCAGTGAAGGCAGCGCCGGCGCCGTGTTAGTTGAGAGCACACACAGTTGAGTCTTTGCGGGCTTGTTTTTTTCTCTTCTATTTTTTCTTTTCTTGGCAGCCTTGAGAACGTGCAGTGAGAGCTTGAGGAAGAAGGCCTGACTTGCTGCTGCGGAATTAGGAGGGAAAAGTGTATGCGTTAAAAGGGGGAAAGGCTCGTTGGTGGAGCTTTGAAAGGTCAGATTTTGGCTTTCCCTCTAATGAAGGAAAAGGGTTTTTGAACAGTGCCACCTGTCACTCCTCCTAGGTAGTGTTGAGAAAACCTCTTGAGTGCTTTCCTACCCGGTAAATTAGATATTTCTAACGTCTGAGGAGAGCGAAGGAGAAATGAGAACCTAGGAACGCTCGGCATTCCATCGTTTTACACCGAATGCGCGCTTGGAAGAACTGCTGCGAGAAGTCTTGGAATGCCATTGTGTTGAAAGCGCCAGGAACCTGACTCGCCGATGGAGACAAGATAGTAGCCGGCTAAGAGCAGGGCCTGAGTTCAGACCCGGCCTCTCTGCTTGTTAGCTCTTTGACCTTGTTCCTCTCTCTGTCTCTGCAGTTTCCTTGTCTTAAAAGGTTAGACTTGATACTGCAGGTGAAGTGCTTAGCAAAATACCTGATGTGTAACTCTTAATAAAGTTAGCCGCTGCTTTTGTAATTAGATTGAGGATAATTTTGGAAGAAAGTTAAGCTAAAAGAATGAATGTGAGAAAAAAAATAAGTGGTGAATATACATGTAGCTTGATTTCGTAAAACTATTGGTGACACCGCACAGTGAGAGTTGATGTTTGGCTTAAGCAGACCAAAACATTGCAAATACAGGCTCACTCACGTATGGTCATTCTTCCCTTGGTATCTGGAGGGGATTGGTTCCAGGCCCCGCTGCAGATTCCAGAATCCTCGGATGCTCAAGTCCCTGCTATAAAGTGGCGTGGTATTTGCATAATGTATGCATAGCCTCTCATAACTTTTAAATCATCTCAAGGTTACTTATAGTACCTAATGCAATGTAAATGCTGCGCAAATAGTTACACTGATTTTTTTTACTTGTATTTTTAAATCGTAATTTTTTATTGTTATTTTTTTTTCAAATATTTTGTATTCCTGGTTGGTCGAATCCATGGATATGCAGCCGCAGATACACAGGGCCTCCTGTAAACGTCCAAGTAACGCTCGCCACCTAGTGTCTGCTAAAGCAGAACAGAGGCACACCTCACTTTCCCGCGCGCTTTGCTTTATTGAGCTTCACTTCGCAGATCTTGCATTTTTTACAAGTTTACAAGTTTTTTACAAGCAACCCTGCATGGAAGCAAGTCTGTTGGCACCATTTTTGCTCGCTTCGTGTCTCTCTGTCACATTTTAATCTATTACTGTGATCTATGATCAGTAATCTTTGATGTTACTATTGTAATTATTTTGGGGCATCACGAACTATGCCCATAAAAGATGGTAGTCCTAATAAATGTTGTGTGTGCTTCACTGACTGGCTGTTTCCCCATCTCTCTCCCGGCCTCTCTCTTCCCTGAGACAAAACAACATTGAAATTAGGCCAATAGTAACTGTACAGTGGGCTCAAATGTTCAAGTGAAGAGTTGCACTCTACCCACTTCAAATCAAAAGCTAGAAATGATTAAGTTTAGTGAGGAAGGAATGTTGAAAGTCAAGATAGGCTGAAAGCCGGGTCTCTTGTTAGCCAAGTTGTGAATGCAAAGGAAAAGTTCTTAAAGGAAGTTAGAAGTGCTGCTCTGTTGAACACAATGAATGACAAAGTGAAAAAGCCTTACTGCTGATATGGAGAAAGTTTTAGTGGTTTGGATAGAAAATCAAACCAGCCATAACATTCCTTTAAGCCAAAGCCTAATCCAGAGCAAGGTCCTAACTCTTCAGTTTTATGAAGGCTGAGAGCAGTGAGGAAGCTGCAGAAGAAAAATTGGGAGCTAACAGAGGTTGGTTCATGAGATTGAAGTAAATAACCTGTCTCCATAACATAAAAGCACAAGGTGAAGCAGCAAGGTCTCCAGAAGATCTAGCTAAGATCAAGATGAAAGTGGCTCCTAAATTAAGCAATAGATTTACAAGGTACGTAAAATAGCCTTATACAGTATTGGGAGGAGATGCCATATACAACGTAAACAGCTAGAGAGAAGTCAATGACTGGCTTCAAAGGACAGGGCGACTCTCTTGTTAGGGGCTAATGTCGGTCACTTTAAGTTGACTGAGTTGAAGCCAGTGCTCATTTATCATTCAGAAAATCTTAGGGCCCTTAAAAATTATGCTAAATCTACTCTGAGCTCTAGAGATGGAAAAACAACTGGGTGACAGCACATCTGTGTACAGCATGGTTTACTGAATATAAGCCCACTGTTGAGACCTACTGCTCAGAAAAAAAGATTATTTTCAAAATATTATTCCTGACAGTGCACCTGGTCACTCAAGAGCTCTGATGGAGAGGTAGAAGGAGATAAATGTTTTTGTGCCTGCTAACACAACACCAATTCTGCAGCCCATGGATCCAGGAGCAATTTTGACTTATTTAAGAAATACATTTCATAAGGCCATAGCTGCCATGAAAAGAGATTTCTTTGATGGATCTGGGCAAAGAAAATCAAAAGTCTTCTGGAAAGGATTTATCATTCTAGATGGCATTAAGAACATCTGTGATTCATGGGAGGTCACCATATCAACAACAGGCGTTTGAAAAAGTTGATTTCAACGCTCATGGATGACTTTAAGGGGAGGAAGCAACTGCAGGTGTGGTAGAAATAGCAAGGGAACTGGAATTAGAGGTGGAGCCTGAAGATGTCACTCAGTTGCTACAATCTCATGATCGAACTTGAACAGATGGGGAGTTGAGTCTTACAGATGAGCAAAGAAGTGATTCTTGAGATGGAATCTACTCCTGGTGAAAATGCTGTGAACATTGTTGAAATGACAAAAGATTGAGACTATTCCATAAATTTAGTTGATAAAGCAGCCGCAGGGTTTGAGGGTATTGACTCCAGTTTTGACTGAAGTTCCACTGTGGGTAAAATACTGTCAAACAACATCACAGACTACAGAGCAATCTTTTGTGAAAGTAAGAGTCAGTCCCTGTGGCAAACTTAATTGTTGTCTTATTTTCAGAAACTACCACAGCCGCTCGTGCCTTCAGCAACTACCACCCTGATCAGTCAGCAGTCATCAATATCCGGGCAAGACTGCACCGGCAAAAAGATTATGACCTGCTGAAGGCTCATATGATTGTTAGCATTTTTTAGCAATAAAAATTAAGCATATTTTGGCAAATAATATTTATTTATTTATTTATTTTTTGAGACAGGGTCTTGCCCTGTCACCCAGGTTGGATTGCAGTGGCACAACGACAGCTCATTGCAAGCCTTGACCTGGGCTCAAGCTATCCTTTCACTTAATCCTCCTGAGTAGCTGAGACTACAGGCATGTGCCCCTACACCTGGCTGATTTTTCTGTCTTCATCTTGACCTCCGTCCATGTTGTCAGGGTTTGGCGAAAGTGACTCCATTTTGATTCTGACAACGTTCATACTCGAACAGAGGGTTGGATGTGGGGGACTATTACTTCCGTGTCCTCATGGGAAACCTGGCTGGTGGGTCAGATGTGTGAACACCTACCATTTCTTGGTATCCTGGTTTGTGTTTGTGTCTCTGTTTTAGTTTTATTTTAGCCCTATTTCTAGGGTTAGGCTAGACTGTGAGCAGGTATTTTCTCATTTTTATTGAGAAGAAAATCATTAAACCTCTGCATAGGAAATTAAGTTCAGGCTGCTGCTTCAGGCCAGTCTTTGCATTGTTGAACTTGCATTTTCTAAGGATATTTGCATTAGCAAAGATATGTTCTCCCTTTTACTGTCCTGACAGAAGCTTCATCTGTTATTTCAATTATATTGTCAATTAGCTTGCAGTAATAAGCCCTAAATAATGGTTGATTTCCAAAGATTTGTCACGGAAGTGTGTTGTGTGTTTTTACATGTTAACATGAAATTTTGGACTATGTGTGGAAGGTAGAACTCTAAACATACCTCACTAAGATTCCCATGCCCTTGTTATTCAAGCACTTTCTAGTACTTCGGTGGAGGGACTTTGGAGATGCAAGTCAGGTTACTAATCAGCAGACCTAAAGAGAGGGAGATTATTCTGGATTACCGTGAAGGATCCAATAATAACATAAGGCTCAAAAGCAGTCAGTGAAGGCAGGATGGGGGCGGTCAGAGAGATTCAACGTATGACAAGATCTCTACCTTCTGTGGCTGGCTGTGAAGATGGAAGAAGGAGCCATGACCTAAGGAAGGCGGGCAGCCTCAAGAAGCTGAGAATGATCCCAGACCAACAGCCCCATGGAAGTGAATTCTGTCAGCAACCTCAGTGAACTTGGAGTGGCAGCCCTGGTGAGACTCTGAGCAGAGAACTAGCTGGCCCATGCTGTGTCCAGACTTCTGACACTTGGAAACTCTGAGATCATCAATGAGTATTGTTTTAAATCACTAAATTTGTGGTAATTTGTTACAGCAGTGACAGAAGATGAATACAGTGTGTTATTGAGGGGACTTTGTTTTTCCTGTATCTTAATAATGTGATAAAATTTAGTGTTTTTTTTTGTGTATCATTTACTGTTTTTTGTGTGTGTGTGTATCTTAACATCTAGTTTGTCCTCATAACGTATTTTAAGGTAGCACATTCCAGTGTAAAGGTGGACTTGACAGAATCAATCTCTACATAGAAGGGGTTTAGATAAATTTGGATAGATGTTCATGCACACTTTATTGTATTTGGGAGTAGTCATATAACTGCAGAAATTCAGAGGTGGTGGGACCTTGGCTATGATTCTGTTCAAGCCCCCTAATTTTACAGATTTTATGGAATGGAGCAACAGACAAGATGATTTTGCCTAGGTTCATAAACAGGAAAAAAGGAGAGCCAGGAAGGAACTTAATTGTTGTAAACTGCTGTCTTGTCTTGATGTTCTGTCTTCATTCATCATCCAGCCTTTCCTAGGAGTGTCAGAGATAGACCCAGGTAGAAGTGGGCTGCCCATGGGGGGCTTAGCACAACAGAAATTTATTCTTTTACTGTTCTGGAGGCCAGACATCTAAAATAAAGGTGTTGATGGGGTCATTCTTCCTCTTGAGGACTCGAGGGGAGAACCCTTACTTGTCTCTTCCAGCTAATGGTGATTGTTGGTCATCCTTGGCGTTTATTGTCATTCTCTTGCTTGAGGTAGTGTAATTCTAATCTCTGCCTCCATCTTCACATGGCCATCTTCCCCCTGTGTGCATGTCCTAAATGTACATGTCTTTCTGTGGATATATGCTTTTATTTCTCCTGTGTAAATAACCAGGGTTATAATGGGAAGTGTATGTTTAATTTTTAAAGAAACGGCCAAACAGTTTTCCTCTAGTTCACATTTCCCTAGCAGTATATTAAGTGTTCCCGTTGCCCCACCTCCTTGCTGACACTTGGCGTGGCCAGTTGTTTTTTATTTTCTTTTTTTTTTCTTTCTTTCTTTTTTTTTTTTTTTTTGAGACAGGTTCTCACTCTGTCACTTGGGCAAAAGTGCAGTGGTGTAGTCATGGCTCACGGCAGCCTCTGCCTCCTAGGCTCAAGCAATCCTGCCACCTCAGCCTCCCAAGAAGCTGGGATTACAGTCGCATGCCACCTCACTTAGCTAATTTTTGTATTTTTGGTAGAGATAGGGTTTCGCCATGTTGCCCAGGCTTGTCTCGAACTCGTGGGCCCAAGCAATCTGCCCGTCTTGGCCTTCCAAAGTGTTGGAATTACAACTGTGAGCCACTGCGCCCTTCCAGTTTTAAAAATTTTAGCCATTCTATTGGGTGTATAGCAGTCTTACTGAGGTTTTGTTTTATTTATTTATTTATTTTTTATTTTTTATTTTTGAGGTGCTCTCTCTGTCATCCAGGCTGGAGTGCAGTGGCATGATCTCAGCTCACTGCAACATCTGCCTCCTGGCTTCAAGTAATTCTCCTGCCTCAGCTTCCCAAGTAGCTGGGGCTATAGGCGTGTGCCACCACACCTGGCTAATTTTTGTATTTTTAGTAGAAACGGGGTTTCACTATGTTGGCTAGGCTGGTCTCTAACTCCTGACCTCAGGAGTTTGCCTCGCCTCCCAAAGTGCTGGGATTTACGGGCATGAGCCACAGCCCCCGGCCCTTACTGAGGTTTTCATTTGCATTTCCATAAGACTCGTGATGTTGAGCATCATTTCACGTGTTTATTTGCCATCCATATGTCTTTTTTGATGAAGTGACTTGAGTCTTTGCTTCTTTCAAAATTGTGTTGATTTTCTTAAGTTTTAGTTCTTTGGCTGGGCGCAGTGGCTCACGCCTGTAATCCCAGCACTTTGTGGGCTGAGGTGGGCGGATCACGAGGTCAGGAGATCGAGACCATCCTGGCTAACACGGTGAAACCCCCTCTCTACTAAAAATAAAAAAAATTAGCTGGGCATGGTGGCGGACGCCTGTAGTCCCAGCTACTCAGGAGGCTGAGGCAGGAGAGTGGTGTGAACCCAGGAGGTGGAGCTTGCAGTGAGCCGAGATCACGCCACTGCACTCCAGCCTGAGTGACAGAGCGAGACTCCGTCTCAAAAAAAAAAACAAAAAAAGAAGGGTTTTTATTATTTCGATGAAATTCAATTATTGACTTTTAAAATATTTCTTGCTATTGTGTTATATTTAAGAAATAACTGCCAAACATCAGGTGGCAGTAGGATTTTCTCCTATGATTTCTTCTAGATGTTTTATAGTTTCAGCTCTTGTATTTAGGTTTGGGATCCATATCAAAGTTTTCCATATGGTGTGAGATAAAGGCCAAGGTTTATTTGTAAATTATTTGTAAATGGCAGTGCAGTTGTTTCAGCACTGTGTTTGCTAGGGCTGCTCTACCACACAGGCTGGGCACGGCTTAAACAACAGAAATGTATTTCCTCATAGTCCTGGAGGCTGGAAGTCCAAGATCAAGGATAGGGCAGGGCTGGTTTCTTCTGAGGCCCTGTCCTCTATGCCTGTGTCCTCATCTCTTCTTAAAAGGATATTAGTCAGATTGGATTAAGGTCCACCCTAATGACCACATTAATTTTAATTACCTCATTAAAGGGCCTAGTCACACACTTTTCTCCACCTTGTTTTTTTTCTTGTAATATGTCCTGAAGTTTGTTCTGTACTAGCATGTAGAGGTATTTATAGCTGCAAAGTACCCCACTGGTATATGTATCATAATTTGACTGGTCCTCTGTTGATAGACACTCGAGTCCTTTTTAATCTCTTTTTGTTTTTACAAATAGTCCTGAAATGAATAGCCTGTGTATACATCTTTTATCTTCACCAGTGTTATCTGTGGGATGGATTCCTAGAAATGGAATTGCTGGGTCAAAGGTTATATTTCACTTTGTGTGGTAGCTATTTGTTAAGCCACTATTTTAAGTGGCAAGGAATGGCTTCTGAAAATTTCCCTGATACCAAGATTCGTCTCTTTTTTGAACTTGTTTCTTATCAGTAAACATGAAACTGTATATTATTTTGTGTACGCGCGTATATGCTTTGGAAGCAAAAAACAAAATGGAAAAAAATCTAGTGTCCTGAACCATCCCCTCCAGCCTCTGAACTCATTTGCTGCAATTCTTTATTGACCAGTAGAGGCCACTGTTGAATAACAAAGCTGGCGGGAAGGCCAGCGCACACCCAGGCAGGTCTCTGCAGAGCCTGCATTGCCAGGAGCAGGTCTGGAGCTGCAGTTTTTAGACCACCCTTTCCCCTCCCTAAGGGAGGGTGTCACACAGGGGAGTGCCAAAGGGGAACTCCAGATGAAGAATAAAGCCAGCTCTCTTTGGTACGAGCTCTTCTTCATGGTCCCACGAAAGTGATTTGTAAAACTTTTGTGTGTTCTGCTGCCAGGCCTCTACTTAGTTGCCCACTGACATTGTGTTTCTCCCGCACCCCACCTGCTTAGCAGTTTACAGTCTATCTGCCTTAATCTGTTATTTTTTTCTTATAATTAGGCGGTTTGGCTTGAGACACAAGAATGGGACTAGATTTTAGATGACTGGGTGTAGGAAGCCTAGCAAATTAGGTTCTGTGGTTATTTCTTCTGATCTACTCCGCATGAAGAGACACAAAGGGAGAACATCAGGGTGTGTCTTGTGAAATCCAAGGTCTTAGTCGGCTTGGTACTTGACCTCATTCACATTCAGTTCCCACCCACCCCTGAAATGTTTAATGCACTTGGCCCTTGGGGCCAGCACTTGCCTTTGGCCTGCCTTGCTGGCCCCTCCTTGCCACTCTGCCTCCTCTCACTGCTGGGTGTCAGCACTCCCTTGTGACAGCACTTAGGTCTCTTCAGGACCTCTGTTTCCTGGATCAGGGCTTCTCAGCAGGTGTTAGTGGTATTTTGAGTGAAATAATTTTTCCTTGGGTAGGCCTTGTTCTACACAAGGTTGTGGGTTCATTAAACGGTTAATCGATACGTTAGTCCGTTCTTATACTGCCGTAAAGATACTGCCTGAGACTGGGTAATTATAAAGGAAAGAGGTTTAGTTGACTCACAGTTCTGCATAACTGGCGAGGCCTCAGGAAACTTACAGTCATGGCAGAAGGGGAAACAGACCTCTTCTCAAGGCGGTAGGAGAGAGAAGAGCAAGCCAAGGAAGAACTTGCCACACACTTATAGAACCATCATATCTCCTGAGAACTCGCTATCACGAGAACAGCATGAGGGAAACTGCCCCCATCATCCAGTCACCTCCTACCAGGTTCCTCGCTCAACACTTTGGGGATTACAAGTCAAGGTGAGATTTGGGTAGGGACACAAAGCCAAACCATGTCATTTCTCCCCCTACCCCTCCCAAATCTCATGTTCCTTTCAAAACCATACCATTTCAAAACAAATCATGCCTTCCCAGCAAGGCCCCCAAAGTCTTAACTCATTTTGTCATTAACTCAAAAGTCCTAGTCCAAAGTCTCATCTGTGACAAGGTAAGTCCCTTCTGCCTAGCAGCCTGTAAAATCAAAAGCAAGTTAGTTACTTTCAAGATACAATGGAAATACAGGCATTGGATAAATACTCCCATTACCAATGGAAGAAATTGGCCAAAACAAAGGGCTACAGGCCCCCATGCAAGTCCGAAATCCGGCTGGGCAGTCATTAAATCTTAAAGCTCAAAATGGTCTCCTTTGTGACCCCGTGTCTCACATCCAGGGCACACTGATACAGGGAGTGGCTTTCATGGTCTTGGGCAGCTCTGCCCCTGTGGCTTTGTAGGGTACAGCCCTCCCACACCCACCCCCTTCAGCTACTTTCATGGTGGGCATTGAGTGTCTTTGGCTTTTGTAGGTGCACAGTGCAAAGCTCTTGGTGGATCTACCGTTCTGGGGTCTGGAGGATGGTTGTCCTCTTCTCACAGCTCCACTAGGCAGTGCCCCAGTGGGGACTCTGGGAGCTCCAACCCCACATTTCCCTTCTGCAATGCCCTAGCAGATGTTCTCCATGAGGGCCCTGCCCCTGCAGCAGATTTCTGTCTGGACATCCAGGCGTTTCCATACATCCTCTGAAATGTAGGTGAAGGTTCCCAAACGTCAGTTACTGAATTCTTTGCATCCACAGGCCCAACACCACGTGGAGGCTGCCAAGGCTTGGGGTTTGTACTCTCTGAAGCAACAGCCTGAGCTGTACCTTGGCCCTTTTTAGCCATGGCTGGAGCTGGAATAGCTGGGACACGGGGCACCACGTACCAAGGCTGCACAGAGTAGCAGCGGGGCTGGGCTTGGCCCACAAACCGTTTTTCCCTCCTAGGCCTCCCTGCTTGTGATGGGAGGGGCTGCTGCCAAGATCTCTGACATGCTCTGGAGACATTTACCCCATTGTCTTGGCGATTAATATTTGGCTCCTTGTTACTTATTTGAATTTCTCTCCAGAAAATGGGTTTTTCTTTTTTATTGCACCGTCATGCTGCGAAGTTTTCAAACTTTTATTCCCTGCTTTCCTTTTAAACACAAGTTCCAATTTCACATCATCTCTCTCAAGTTCAAAGTTCCACAGATCTCTAGGGCAGGGGCAAAATCTCACCATTCTCTTTGTTGAAACATAGCAAGAGTGACCTTTGCTCCAGTTCCCAAGAAGTTCCTCATCTCTTTTTCAGACCACCTCCCCCTGGGCTTCATTGTCCATGTCACTATCAGCATTTTGGTCAAAAGCATTCAGCAAGTCTCTAGGAAGTTCCAGACTTTCCCACATCTTCCTTCTTCTTCTAAGCCCTCCAAACTGTTCCAACCTCTGTCTGCTACCCAGTTCCGAAGTTGCTTCCACATTTTCAGGTTATCTTTATAGCAGTACCCCTGGTACCAATTTACTGTATTCATCTGTTTTCACACTCCTATAAGAACTTCCCTGAGACTGGATAATTTATAAAGGAAAGAGGTTTAATTGACTCACAGTTCCACATGGCTAGGGAGGCCTCAGGAAACTTATCATGACAGAAGCCGAAGGGGAAGCAAGCACCTTCTTCACAAGGTGGCAAGAAAGACAGAAGAGTGAAGGAGGAACTTTCGAACACTTATAAAACCACCAGATCTCATGAGAACTCACTGTCATGAGAACAGCATGGAGGAAATTGCCCCCATGATCCAGTCACCTCCCACTAGGTTCCTCCCTCAACACCTGGAGATTACAATTCAAGATGAAATTTGGGTGGGGACACAAAGCCAAACCATGTCAATGGACATTTGGGTTGTTTCCAGTTTGGGGCTATTACGAATTTAGCTACTATGAACATTCACACAAAAGTCTATGGCAGCATAAGACCCAGTAGAATTGCTGGGTCTTAGAGTCAATATATATTTAATTTTAGTAGAAATGGTCAAACTTCTTTCCCAAAGGGTAACCAAACCATTTTGCATTCCCATCAGTGGTGCATGAGAGATCTACTTGCTAAACTTGCCAGCAGTTTAAGTCTTTAATTTTGGCCATTCTTTTGTGATTAAAGATATTGATAATGCTGAAGCTATTGAGCTGTATCTTATTGTGGTTTTAATTTGCATTACCCTTATGATTCACAATGTTGAGCATTTTCTCATGTGCTTATTTGCCATCTGTTTTAGTCAGTTCAGGCTGCTGTAAAAAAATACCAAAGACCAGGGAGCTTAAACAACAAACATTTATTGCTCCCAATTCTGGAGGCTGGGAAGTCCGGTGGGGGCTGTCTTCCTGGTTTGCAGATGACTGTCTTCTCCTTGTGCCCTTACATGGCCAGAGGCAAATCTCTCGTTTCTTCTTATAAAGGCACTAACTCCATTCATGAGAGTTCTGCCCTCCTGACCTAATCTCCTCCGAAAGGTCCCACCTCCCAATACCACATACATTAGGATTCAACATAGGAATTTTGGGGGGACGCAAGCGTTTGGACCACAGCATCATCCGTGTTGACTCTGACAGTGGCTCTTTTCAACTCTGCCTCCATTTTTCTTCTTACCTATTTTGATTTTTATATGTGGTGTGAGATGGGGAAAGTTTGCTTTTTTTTTTGTCTTAGAGATGAGCATGATTCATGGAAAAGACTGCCCTTTGCCTCTGGGCCATAGCTCTGTGTTCCCTCGAGTCAGGGTCTGTGTTGGCACAGGTATGCTTCTGGGCTCTCTCTTCTGCCCCATTGCTCAATTTAACTTTGAGCCAGTGCTGCGTTGCCTTAATTTCCATAGCTCTGTGAGGAAGGCTTGGTAACTCATAGATGAAGCTTTTTGTTTATTCTTTTTTTTTTTTTTTTTTTTTTTGAGACAGAGTCTTGCTCTGTCACCCAGGCTGGAGTGCAGTGGCATGATCTTGGCTCACTGCAACCTCCACCTCCCGGGTTCAAGTGATTCTCCTGCCTCACCCTCCCAAGTAGCTGGGACTACAGTTGCATGCCACCATGCCCGGCTAATTTTTCTATTTTTAGTAGAGATGGGATTTCGCCATGTTGGCCAGGCTGGTCTCGAACTCCTGACCTGAGGTGATCCACCCGCCTCGGCCTCCCAAAGCGCTGGGATTACAGGCGTGAGCCACCGTGCCTGGCCCTCTGTTTATTCTTTTTAAAGATAGTGTCTTGGCTATTCTTGATTGTTTGCATTTTTATATATCTTTTAGAAAGATATATATATGCCTCATATTCGGCAACTGTGCCAAACTCACTTTTACTAATTATCTTTAGATTCTTTTGGGCTTTCCTGTGTATATGGACATAGCATCTGTGAATAATGAGTTTTATTTCTTTTTCAGTCCTTATACCTTATATTTATTTGGCAAGGATTTATTAATTTTCTGTCTCTTCAAAGAACCACCTTTTGGTTTCATTGATTTTTTTTTTTTCTGTATGTTTTCTTACTGTTTTATTAATTTCCCCAGTCTCACTCTGGTTGCCCACTGGACTCCAGCCTGGGCAACCAGAGTGAGACCCTGTCTCAAAACTAAGCAACAAAGTAACCAGCAGGAACAGTTTGGAAAGACAGTTTACCCCTTATGTTTGCTTTTGCATTTGTAAAAAGAAAAAGAAAAAGAAAAGTCTGTGTTTTGTTGGTATAAAGAACTATTTGGGCCGGTGCGGTGGCTCATGCCTGTAATCCCAGCACTTTGGGAGGCCGAGGCTGGCGGATCACGAGGTCAGGAGATCTAGACCATCCTGGCTAACACAATGAAACCCCGTCTCTACTAAAAATACAAAAAATTAGCTGGGTGTGGTGGTGGGCACCTGTAGTCCCAGCTACTTGGGAGGTCGAGGCAGGAGAATGGCATGAACCTGGGAGGCGGAGCTTGCAGTGAGCTGAGATCACACCACTGCACTTCAGCGTGGGTGATAGAGTGAGACTCCATCTCCAAAAAAAAAAAAAAAGAAAACTTTGTGTAGTTGTTATCAGAACCGTTATTGTACTAGGTATTCACTTTGGGCAAACAGAATTTTCACTTGTTAATATGCATATTCTATGGTTTATAGGCTTATATATTTTGTAAAGGTGTTTTGTTAAAATGACAATGTAACATTTATTCTGTTTGGTAATGGTTTTACTTATTAATTTTATAGAATTAACACTGAATCCTCCGGAAGGAATTGTAGCAGGTAAGGTACCAAAGTTAACTTCCTTATAATTTACTTTTAATTGCCAAAGTTCCTTCAAAGTTAAAATGTTGTGAAATTTTTTCTCACCCTACAGGCCCCATGAATGAAGAGAACTTTTTTGAATGGGAGGCATTGATCATGTAAGTTAATCTTAGGTATACTAGTTTTTAGGGCTTTGCTGGAAGTCAGATGTAAGAATCACATCAGCAGTGTGACTGTGTCCAAAAGCATCAGCTGGAAAAAAGACTAAGTTCTCCAGTAATGCCCAGCTCTGGTCTAGGCTGCTGGTCTGAAAGCAGAGAACCTGAGCATTGATCCAAAAGAAATGAGTGTTTCCTTAGAGCCAATCAAAGGTTTAGTTATAATTATGTAATATATGTATCATATATTTGAGAGTTTTAAGGTGGTAATTTTGGAATGTTGTATGATCGTGGTTAAAATAACCTCAAATGGTGTAGGTGGCTTTGGCTTCCAGAAGTAGTCCCTTCAGGTCTGAAATTTTGACGAGAAAAGGGTCCTCAAAGATGTGTCTGACCACACCAGGCATGTTAGCGCAGCCTTGCCTGCCCTGCCTTTGGGCCAGGACTTCTTTTTCTTCTCCTGTCCTCCCAGTTCGTATCTGCCTGTGCTGCATCTCCTTTTTCTGTTGCCTCGTCTGGACCTGTTGGCCTTGTGTCGTTTCTGACCCAAGACATGGCTTAGTAAGTGAGCAGTGTGGTTCTGGGATTCATGGCATTTAACTTAGGGTGACGTTGCTTGGAAAGAGAAACACATGGACGCCTGATTTTAGAGTGTTCTATGGCCTTGACTCACTTTGCTTTTTCTTCTTTCTACCTTAGATGTGCAATTTTTGGCCATTCTTTGTGTATTTTCAGCAAAGTGAGGTTAAGTAAAATTTAAGAAGTTGAAATTTGTAATCAGTCTCTGTTTTCTTTCTTTTCTTTTTCTTTCTTTCTTTCTTTTTTTTTTTTTGAGATGGAGTTTCGCCCTTGTTGCCCAGGCTGGAGTGCGGTGGCACGACCTTGGCTCACTGCAACTTCTGCCCCCTGGGTTCAAGCGATTCTCCTGCCTCAACCTCCCTAGTAGCTGGGATTACAGGTACCCACCACCGTGCCTGGCTAATTTTTGTATTTTTAGTAGAGACAGGGTTTCCCCATGTTGGCCAGGCTGGTCTCGAACTCCTGACCTCAGGTGTTCCGCCTGCCTTGGCCTCCCAGAGTGCTGGGATAACAGGTGTGAGCCACCGTGCCAAGCCCAGTCTTTGTTTTCTCATTAGTGAGGTCTTTTAATTTGCAGCAAGGTCTCGGGTTGGATTTTGTTGCATTGAGAAGTGCTCTAGAGGGCAAGGACCGGAAAAGTGAGGGCTGTGAAACAAGTGTGGGCTCTGGCTTGAGGTGATCTTAAGCTTCATGATGCCTTTGGAGTTCGCCAGTTGCTTGGATCACATTAATTCTTAATGCTCTATGGGTTGGTCTGAGAAACAGATTGCAGCTAAGTGTTGTCTGTGGAGGTTAAATTGATATGAAAATTAGTATTTTGGATAAACAAAATGTTTTTAAAAAATCATCAAACGCTATTCAGATGGTACAGCACGCCTGCCATTTCCTGATCATTTGTAATATCCTAATTGCTTGGGCCTATGGCACACGTTTTTTCGGTGTCTGAAGGTTTCTGGAATCTGTGTTTGTGTGTAATGTGGCCCCCAAGGCAGTTATGAGATGGATGGCGAGTCCCACAGTCTGGGCTGTCCTCATTAGTGGACTGTGCGGCTGTATACTTGTATCAGGGCAGCTCTTTTTATTTCTGTAGAAGCAGGAGATCATATACATGAACTGATGTGTAACCTGCTTGTTTCATGTGTTAATGCAGGCGCATCTGCACTCATGCCAGCGGGGCAGCACGCCTGCTGCAGGGGCTCAGAGTGGCGGGAGGCCTGTCTATGCGTAGAGGTTGAAGGCGCCTGTCGTGTCTGCAGTATTTGGGGGGTGTTGGCTCCTCAGTAGGCCTATTTGGAAGCTCATTAAAGGAACAGTTGAGCTGTCCAGTGTGGTTTTAAAAAAATGTTCATTGTTAAAAATCGATTAGGGTAACTATTACCAATTTTAAATAAACAGTGTAAAATTAAACCAATATTTTGAAAACCTGTCTTAAAAAGTAATTAGAACTATTTTTAGTTAGAGCACTTCTGTGTTTAAACAAGGCTTTTTGCATTAGTTTGGAATTCCCCTGCTTGAAGATCCTAGTGAGTTTGTGGGTTTTGGTCCTGTTCCAGACCCTTCACAAACAAGAGGCCGTTTACAAGTGCACTTAAAACGCCTATTAGGGAATTAACTGTCCTCCCATCGATTTGTCTCACCCTGCTATTTTGGCAGACATCTGGCCAAGTCTTTGCTCCTTGGTGATAAGTTTCTTCTTTTTCTCTTTATTCTTTGATGGCTTCCAGGGCCGCCTCTCTACCCTAGTATTTCTAAAACCCGGGCTTGCCTCACAGAAGTCGAACGGCTGTTGGTTTTTGCTGTTGTGCTTGCCTTAAGGGCCAGTGAAGAAAATGTCGTTTTAGATATCTAAGCAACAAACACTAAGTGCCTTTGATATATTAGGGCCCTTGTCTGAGGATACAGACATGTCAAAGATGCACTGAAATCTTTACCTTGGAAGACCAGGGTTGAGGGATTAGGATGGAGAATAGAACAGATTAGTGAATGAGAGGACTAAATAATGAGAGTCCGCAGGCTGCGTCTTTAAACACCGGGAATAACTCTGCTGACCCTGCCAAGCTCATGGTGGAGTCTGAGCCTGCGATCAAATCGAGCGTGGCTGGGATGGCGGCACACCAGGGGATGTGGCCACCGTGGCTGTGGTTGCTAGCATGGCCTGCTGCTCTTGGCCCAGTCACTTTGCCTCTCTTTGACTTATTTGGATCAAAACAGAGAGGTTTATCAGCATCTTCTAGACAGATGGTTACAGGTCTTGCCCAGCTCTAGGGCCCATGGCCTGTGACCCCATTGCCACTAAGCCACGGTGACGGGGGTGTACCTGCAGAGAGGGTGGGTGCCCTCTTTCATTGATGCACTTATGTGGGACAGAAGGAGTCCTAGACAGCTGTTCATCCCCAGTGGCCGGACAAGGCGTGGAGTCCTTTGGCCCTTGCTGTCCTCTGTGTCCTGCCCCAGCATTCCCAAATCAGCTGGCTTGGTGACCTTCTTGTCTGGTTCATGCCTGACTGCTGTCACCTCCCCAGCCCAGTGGTTCTAGAGGCTGTGGTGAAATAAGAAGGACCTTCCTTTACTCAATGGTGTGTTTGGGGCCCAGTTGGTGGATGGATGCTCCCAGGTTCTCCAGCTGGCTCATGGCAGCCAGCTTGAGGGCTCCCAGGCTGCCGCGGCTTCTACCAGGAGCCCTTCTCACACTGGGGGCAAGTGTCCGGGGCACAGCAGCCTCCGTTTATGTCCAGGTTTCTTGTTGACTGAAGACTGTCACAGGGCATCTCTTGGCAGTATTATGCCTTGCTAAAATAAACCCGAGATAATAAAATAGGTGTTTATAATTTGTATTGTATGTAATCTCACCATAGCATTTTCTTCAACAAAAGTGTTACAAAGATCCCTATATGAAGAAGTTATTGCCACATTCATTGCAGTAATAATAATAAAAAAGGAAACATCACTGTTCCACATAATTTATGGAGCATCTATATAGAGTAATGCCATGTAGCTGTAAAATAGTTCAGGTGGAATTTTCATCCTGGCATGGAAAGATGTATACAATATAAATGGAAAAGGCGGATTCTAGAATAATAGGTCTGGAACCGTCTGTCCGTCCTTCCTTCCTCTCCTCTCCTCCCTCCTCTCTCTCTTCCTTTCTCCCCTCCTTTCTTCCCTCCGCTCCCCTCCCCTCCCTTTCTTATGGAGACATGGTCTAGCTCTGTCACCCAGGCTGAAGTTCAGTGGCCTGGTCACAGCTCACTGCAGCCTCAAACTCCCAGGCTCAAACAATCCTCCCACCTCAGCCCCACAAGTAGCTGGGACCACAGGTGCACACCACCACGCCCAGCTAGTTTTTAAAATGCTTTGTAGAGATGGGGTCTTGCTCTGTTTCCCAGGCTGGTCTTGAACTCCTGGCCTCAAGCAATCCTTCTGCCTCAGCCTCCCAAAGTGCTGGGATTACAGGCAGGAGCCAAGGCACCCAGCCTAAACAGCTTTATTGAGATAATTTACGTACTGTAAGTTTTACCTGCATTAAGTATAAAAGTTAGTGGTTTTAGTAAATTTCTAGAGTTTTGTAGTCATCACCACAGTCCAGTTTTAGAACATTTCCAAAAAGATTCTTATGTCTATTTGCAGACAATTCCCATTCCAACCCACAGGCAATCCCTGCTCTTTCCTCTGACTATAGATTTGCCTTTTCTGACTTTTCCTATGTGTGGAATCATACACTGTCTAATCATCTGTGCCTGGCTTCTTATACTTGGCAGAACGTATTTGCAATTCATCCATGTTATATCATGTATCAGCAGCTCCTTCCTTTTCCATTCCCCAGTTGATGGACATTTGGGCTTCCTACTTTTTGGCTCTTTTGAGCAATGCTGCTGTAAACACTTGTCATGTCACACTGTCTGTATGGACATGGAGTTCATTTCTCTAGACCAGATATAGAGGTGTGGAATTGCTGGGGTGTGGAGTAAATTTGCGTTTAATGTTTTAAGAAACTATCAGACTATCTTCCTAGAGTAGCTCACCATTTTGCATTCCCAGCAGCAGTGTGTGAGCATTCCAGTTTCTCCACTTCCACACCAACACTGCTGTTGTCTGATAACAGCTGTTCTTGTGGGTGTAAAGTGGGGTCTCCTTACAGATTTGACTTGGATTTCCTTGACGACTAATGATGTCGAGCATCTCTTAATGGGCTTATTGGCCATTCATGTATCTTCTTTGGTGAACTTCAGAACTTTTCCCCATTTTTATATTAGGTTGTTTTCTTGTTGGTGGAATGTAAGAGTTTTTTAAATATATTTTGATACAAGTCCTTCATTAGACATAGGATTTTTAAATATTTTCTTCCAATCTGCAACTCTCCATTTTGTTTTCTTAATAGAGTCTTTTGAAACTAAAAAGTTGTTAATTTTGATGAAGTGTGATTTTGCATTTTTTTTCTTATATAGAGCATGCTTTTGGTGTTGTATATAACCTAAGGTTGCAAAGATTTTCTCTTATGTTTTCTTGTAGAAGTTTTGTGTTTTTTCACTTTTACATTTAGGCCTTTGATCTATTTTGATTGAGTTAGTGTCATGTATGGAGTTAGGTGGGAGTCTGTTTCATTCTTTTGTATGTGGTTATCCAGTTGTCTCAGCACCATTTGTTGAAAAGACAGTTCTTTCCCCATTGCATAATTTTGGCACCTTTGTCAAAAATCAGTTGACTGTAAATGCAAGGATTTATTTTTGGACTCTGAATTGCATTCCATTGATCTATGCCTATCCTTAGGCCATTACTACACTGTCTTGATTACTGGAGCTTCATGGTAAGTTTTAAAATTGGGAAATTTAAGTCCGCCAACTTTGTTCTTTTTCAAGATTGTTTACTAGGCCATTGCATTTCCATTACATTTTAGGGTCAGCTTGTCAATTTCTACAAAATGCCTGGTGGGATTTTGATTGAGACTACATTGAATCTTTAGATAAGTTTGAGGGATACTGCCATCATATCAGTACTGAGTGCTCTAATCCATGAACATGGACCGTCTCTCTGTTTATTTAGGGGTTTTAAAATTCTCAGCAATGCCATGATACATTTGAATTTTTAGAAATCCAGTTTTGTAGATTAGAGTATGTGAATTTATACACACATAGAGAAAAGCTGGAACAATAACCAAACTTAACTCTGGTTACCTCAAGGAGGTGATTTTGGGAGGGAGAGTGAGGGAGGTATTTGCTTTTTATTTTATATACTTCTGTATTTGAATATTTTCCAACGTTCTTATATTTTCCTAGTTAAATAAGGTCAAAGTTTATGTTGTAAAAGTGATTGTCTATGTTAGAATATACTATAAAGTTCTTATAATTGATGAACTTATTTAGTACACTTTATAGTTCAAATATGTTGGGTTTAAAAATTTTAAGAAACATCTATATTGCAAAAAATAATTAGGGTATGGCTGTAGATGCCTTTTGGACAGGTTTAACTGTGAAAATAATTATATGGAGCAAAAGCTATATTTGCCCCTACTATGATTTCATAAAATGGAAATGTTCCCCCTTTTCTTCCCAGCAGTTCTTAGCGTTGGTTATCTACCTGAGCATCGCCTGGGGTGCTTAGAACACCACAAAACAGAAAGGAAACTCAGGGGATCTCTTGGTTTAAACCAGAGCCAGGGCCCTGCTCTGGGGGTGAGGGTCAAATATCTCATCGTGGTGGAGACCAAGTGCTGGAGGAAAGTGCAGGAAGGCACTTCCCCAAATCACGGCTTCTTACAGCCTCGTCCTCTTGCTACGAGGGTATTGGGATCAGTTTCTATTTAACTCCTCACTGCCTGGCACGGCAACAAGCACAACCTGGCATAGCAGAGCCGGTGTCCTAGGGCTTTTAAAGTGCCCAGTGTGGGGGCTGTGTGTGCAGCCCACCGTGGTCCTGCTGTCCTGGGCATTAGTGGGGTGGGAACATTGGCAAGAAGCTTTCGCTGAACTGCAGAGCAGGGACTGAAGGAAGGAGACGCACCCAAGCTCAGATGCCAGGCGCCCTCATGCCCTTCCTGCTGGGTGCCCTCTGTCGATTCTGTAGTGTAAGGGAGGTGCATATCCTTCCCCCAGAGTGGAGGGTGCCCGTGAAGCAGTTTGCCCTTCCCGTCTCCAGCTCAGCTGGCTCCAGCTTTTGGAGGGCCATCGTCCCTTAGTCATCCACTTCAGGTTTTAAATACTGATGGATAAGTTTGCATTCTCTGTGATTTTGATTCTTTATCACATGTGCGTTGGAGACTTCTTGTCTATGTGCTGTGACAAACTTGATAAAGAGAACAGCAGCCAAAGCAGTCGGCTTTCCCAACACCTGCGTGCAGCTGAAGTGGCGAGCGCACCAGTTCCTGGAACACCGCTTGCCGGCGAAGCTCAGGGCACCCACTTGCCCTGGGTGCTCCATAAGGCACTCTGACCTGCCTGCTGCTTCTCTTATCTAGAAAGTAAGAAGTGTTAGAAAGGCAATGCAAAGAAGAACAATCTCTCCCTTGAGTTGAGTGTGGAAAGACAGAAGAGGCTGATCTTCGCTTTTCACTGGCATATAAGTGACCCACACTGTTGCTGAGGAATGGTCACAGCTCTGGGGGAGGACAGTGACAAGGCAGTTGTCCTTTGTGAGGAGGGAGAATTGCTAGTCAGGAGTAGGCCATGGGTGTTTTCCATATTTGCTTTTGTATCTAATTCACCCACAAGACAGCAAAACAGTCTGAGCTGTTGCAAGCGTGCTTCCTGTGTAGAGTGCAGGGTCGTTACGATGCTTAATCTAATGCTTGTCCTTAGCTCAGCTCCGAAAGAGTTTAGGTCATGATTTCAATCAATAAGGCAGCATAATTTGCAGGCTTTGAAAAATTTACATTTGCTTTGGATATATTTGTGTCCTCCTTGTTCTTGTTGTTTCTTTTGAAGATTCCCAGGTGAGGCCATCTTCGGTGAAAGAGAAGTGAGGTTGTCTGGGAGTATGGCAATAAAACTTGTCCAAAAACAGCACTGTGGCGTCTCCCACTCCTGGCTCGGGAGTTGCCTGGAAGGCATGTTCCATGGGGTCAGGCATGCTGCTGCACACCACTGCCCACCTGCCCTCCTGTCTGGGCGCCAGGCGTTCTAGAAAAGAGAAAGAAACCCCAGTTTCAAACCAGTAGTAAACCGGAGCATTTGCAAATAACTTTGATATTTAAGATGTGGGCGCACTTCAGGAAATGTTTGGTCATGCTTCTGAGGCTAGGAACGACCTGGTGGATTAAAAAAAAATTTTTTTAAAGAAAGCCCTATTATGAGAAACAAAGAACTGTTATCAAAGTATTGAGCAAATACCATTTGGCTCATTCCAAAAACACTAACCAGACATTTTTTCTTATTCTGGACTCAGAGATGCCAGAAATATTGAGTGCTGGCAAGCATTCCTGACATATGAACAGTGTTACTTTTAAAGATAGTATCTTTATGTGCCTGACTTCTGATTTCGCAGTTTGAACTGTGTTCTCTTAACTCTAATACTAAATTGATCTAGGACCTTGACTAACTCATTTCATCCTTGGATTTTCCAGCCTTGCTTGACAGTAAAATGAAAACCACAATCTTTGGTGCCCTTTCATCAGAGGGCGTGTGGAGAATGAATGGGTGGTGGTTATCGTTTGCTCTGAGCTCTTGTACTGGACAGGAGGCTCGGGGTGGCCACGCCTCACTCTGATACATGGTGTGTGCCCACCCTGTGTTGTGAAGGCGGGGCTTCAGGAATGTATTTGTTCAGGCCGTTGCAGGGGGAGCAGAGTAACCCAGGCTTGAGGCGTCCCCAGGCTGCCGGGCGCTGGGTGCCACTGTGGGCCGGGGGGGGTACTCATCCGGGCACTGTCCTCTCCAGCGTGGCTGTTGTACCAGTAGCAAGAGCTCATGCTCATGCCTCCCTCGGTGGCATTCCCTGTGCTGGTCATGCTGAGGCTCTGGGGACTGTCACACAGTAACTCCCCCCCAACCCCAGCTCCCCAAAACAAAGTGGCCATATTCACTATCTTCTTCTGAAAAGGTAGCAAAGACAGTTTTCAGAATCAAAATTTGTCTTTTAGATTGAAAAATCTTGTCTCCATGAAGCAATCACTGCTTTGTTCTCTTCTGACTGTTGCCCGCAGATCAGCCCTACCAGGGCCATGAGCCGTGCTGGCATCTGCTGTTGCTGCCGACAGCCCTGAATGCCGCCTCCAGGTGAAAGCTAAAGCTCTTCGTTCAGTTTCTTTTTGATTTTTGTCTTTTTCCTTTAATTATAGAGATAAATATTTCCAAATCTGTTGCTATTAATTTCACTGAACCAAGATAATTTTAAGATTTTTAAAACAAATTTTTACTTTTAAGAAATCTATTTTTTAACTGAAGATTTAAAATGTATATTTTTTTAAATTATTTTTTTCCTGTGCCATATCCTGGATTCTTTCTGAAGGCAGTAGGTCTGGTGTGGACTGTCCTCTGCTCATCCAGGCCTTGGCCCCTGCACGACTGTTCTTTCTGCCTTAGCCTTTGTTGTTAGAGGAGCAGAGCTGTTTATGAAGGGACTTGTTCTTTCAGTTCATAGAAGTAGAATGGGTTTACTGACTTATTTATTGATCTGATGAGTCACACCCAATGCAACTTCCACTGTTTCAGTGTCTGTCGCTGTCATTCAGCAGTCCTGCTTCCTTATCAAAGAAAGATGGTGCAAGATCTTTTAGAACTCCTCGGATGTGTGTTTTATTAATGTGATTTGTAGGAGAAGAGGAGTTTGTCCCTGGTGTGAAGGTACAGGCATAGTGGCTGACACTCTTCCTCTCCTGTGGCCATCATGCCTTGAACTGTTGGTCAAGATAGTGTTAATTTATACTTGTTGGGTTTTAAACCTTAGGCAGGATTTCTGAAATGGTTTCATCTATTTCTTCCATTTACACGTGAGGAAAGTATAGGTCCAGGGAGACTCACGTGCCTGTGTCTGTGCCCATGACGGGGAGTTGCTCCAATGTTGCATCAGTGGGATGAGGCACAGCACGTGGGCCTGCAGGTGCAGCCTGGAGTGGTGGTGCCTGTGTGCCTAGCCTTTCACCGAGCGTGCAGCAGGGATCACATGTGCTCTTCATCTGCTTCTTGAAGGTTGCAAAGATGCCTTCTTGGGCACGTTTAAAAATTAAAAATCACCTTTGAGATACAACTCTTAGCCCCACATCTGTTGAAATACAATGGAATCTTGCTATACCCTGTGCCGTAATTCATACCCTTATCCTAAAACGTGATTGTACCACATCTGCAGAAAAAACTCCCAGATCTTAGAGCATTGACATTAGTTCTTTTCTCTGATCCCCTTCTTATCAAGAGGTTCTGCTGCTTGACTCTTAACCTTTATAAATGTGAAAACTGCCTGGAATTCAGTCTTTGTACTTGTACCTAAGATTTAGACCAGATTGAAACAGGAGAATGGGACATTGCTTTCCACTGAGAAGAGAGTACCAATTCATTGTTACTTAGATAATCTTTTCGTGTGCATTTTTATTATTTATTTTTATTTTTGTTTATTTTTTGAGACGGAGTCACGCTCTGTCGCCCAGGCTTGAGTGCATTGGCGAGACCTTGGCTCACTGCAACCTCCACCTCCCAGGCTCAGACGATTCTCCTGCCTCAGCCTCCCAAGTAGCTGGGATTACAGACATGCGCCACCACACCCAGCCAATTTTTGTATTTTTAGTAGAGACAGGGTTTCATCATGTTGCCCAGGCTGGTCTTGAACTCCTGACCTCAGATGATCTGCCTGTCTCGGCCTTCCAAAGTGCTGGGATTACAGGCGTGAGCCACCGCACCCGGCCTCACGTGCATTTTTAAAGTGGTAAAAATGTTCTTAACCCATTTGTCAATTGTGGTCGATGTTGAAAAATGTACTTTGAAGTTCAGTCTGCATATTTTATATCTTCTAGGGGCCCAGAAGACACCTGCTTTGAGTTTGGTGTTTTTCCTGCCATCCTGAGTTTCCCACTTGATTACCCGTTAAGTCCCCCAAAGATGAGATTTACCTGTGAGATGTTTCATCCCAACAGTAAGTGCTTTTGGAAGCAGTTTTTGTGGTACCAGGATAGGTACGGAGATAATATTATCAGCCACCTGAAATGTGGTATATTCTATATGTCTATGATGTAGATCTTTAGAAAACACTTCTTGTGTTTTGAAATTCAGCCAAGTAAGCATGGTGGTATTAAGCACATGATTTCAATTTTGAAGGTCAGTTTAATATAGATAAAAGACAACAGGCACCTAAAACCGGATGCCATTTGACCCAGCCACCCCACTTCACTGGGGAGGAAGTTTTACACATGGGTGTGTGCTCAGAAGGGGTTATGCTAATCTTTGTCAGTGTTATTTGTAATGGTGAAAATTTTGACTTAACCTGGGTTTTTAACACAAGAATAAATTAAGTTATATATTGTATTAGTCTGTTGTCACGCTGCTAATAAAGACATATTCAAGTCTGGGTAATTTATAAAGGAAAGAGATTTAATGGACTCACAGTTCCACATGGGTGGGGAGACCTCACAATCATGGCAGAAGGCAAAGGAGAAGCAAAGGCACATCTTAGTGGTGGCAGGCAAGAGAGTGTGTGCAGGGGAACTGCCCTTTACAGAACCATCAGATCTTGTGAGACTTATACACTATCATGAGAACAGCACGGGAAAGATGTGCCTCCATGATTCAGTACTTCCCACTGGGTCCCTCCCATGACGTGGGAATTATGGGAGCTACAATTCAAGATGAGATTTGGGTGGGGACACAGCCAAACTATATCATGTATGTTAGAATGTGGTGTAGATTTTTTAAATGATCCAAAAGAAGAATCAATGGTACAAAGTAGTATTTGTGTTATATTGACTGGGAAAAGCAGTAGCAGTGTTATAATTTCCTCTTGAAAAATAAATTCACATGTAAATGTATATATAACTGGAAAAGTAAGCACAAAAATGTTAAAAGTGATTCTTTTTTTGGATTGAATTTTTTTTTCCTTTTTGTAAATCTTTTTTTGCCCTAAAATTAATATATATTAATTTTAAAAGGAGGAAGAAAATAAGGTCATTTAAGTGAATTGTACTGTAGCTTATTTGAAAATGTGTCCAGTAGTAGGAATTGGAATTCCTGAACAGCTGTAGTTTTTATTTTTTCCTTTTACATTCCTTTTACATTCTTCCTTTTACATCTTTGCCATAGGGGTTTTCAGGACTACCCCCCCACCCCCGGCCACTTCCCTGGTGGAAATGCCGTCTGCCATTAGACTTGTTGTCCTAACCCTCGTTTAGGACTTCTCATTTACTGCAGATATTGGTACACATAGGTAGTGGGCGGCTGCCTGAGAGAGACCATTCGGTACTTCTTTTCTTATCTCAAAGCTGCTTCAGTCTTGTGTGCACAGGAGATGCTCAGAAGCGTGCCTTCTTTCAGGGAGACTGGCCATGCGCCTGAGTTAGATGATAACATGGAGGTTCATCACACGCTGTCTACTCGAGTGTGTTTTTGGAATTCTCCATAATAAAAAGTTAAGAAATACAATTGATAGGGAAGAGTAATTGAAGTAGTCAGTTTCAAATTGGTTAGCTATAAAATGCAACTATGAAGAGGATTGTAGGTAATTAAAATACTAAGATTGTATTGAGGAATATATTATTCAGAATAATACCTGTGACATGGCATTAGTGACAAATATGACCAATAAACTGATTACCTTATGTGACTATGTACTACAAGTGGTCTGATTATTATGTTTAATGTTCTGGTAATTATTTTTAATGCTCAGATAATATAGTTTTAAATTTTTGCCTTACTGTAATTGGATTATTTTGATTTTTTAAAAATTATCTTTGAGAACTATAGGTCTACCAATATCATAAAAACTAGTCAATAAATACTTTAAAAACAATTCAACACATTTACTGAAAGTTGCTGGTATACAGTGGTGAGCAAATAATAACAGACCTTCAGGAGCTTATATTCCAAGGACAGGGATGGACATTGATAGGAGAATCACACAAACAAAACGCAAAGTCACATCAGGAAGTTCCGGGCAGCACCTTGCAGAGGTGGTGGTTGGATGGACCATCTGTAGGGAGTGAAGCAGGAGTTACCTGAGTGATTCGGGGAGGAGGGGCCCTTCACATGTGCAAAGGCCCAGCGCAGGAAGTGACGGGAGAGGAAGGCCGGGGCCAAACTACCTCAGGCCTTTTGGTCAATACTGAAGGTTTTGATGTTTTCTCCTGGGAGTGGCGGAACTCCATTGAAAGACTCCAAGGGAGTGGCATGACCAGAATGATCTCTGACGGCTTGCTCTGGGTACAGTGCAAAGGACAGGTGGGAGAAAGCCAGGCAGGCCCTCGGCTGTAGTGGTCTAGGGTAGAGACACTGGCAACTTGGGAACTAAATGTGGGCACTAAAGATAAAGAGATGTGTGTGGATCCACGAGAGGTTTAGGACATGGCACTGCTGGGACTTGGTGAAGGAGGGGCTGTGGCAGGGACACAGGTGCTTTTGGTGCTTCTGTGGGTGCAGTGTCACCCTATGGGACCAACTCCTGGAGAAGGCAACACAGAAGTGGGAAACTTCCTGATTTTGTGGATGTGGATCTTAGGTGGACAGCCTGATGTCCAGGGCAAGTATGCATCTAGTTTCTTCCACTCTCCTTGAATGAGAAGTTGTGGTTCAGTTCCTGGATAGTAGAGCGTTCACCACTGAACGTTCACCACTGAAACAGTGGATGAGTGGAAACACATAGGACCAGGTATGAAAGACAAGACTGTTTGAAGGTAAGTGATCGCCATTAACATTTGTAAATTTTCATGAAATTCAGAGCTTATTAATTCAGGTGAGTTAAATAAATGTATTTTAAAATTGCTATTTCTATTATTGTAACTTTAATGGCTTTATAATTTTACAGTTGAGTCTATCTAGATGGATTACTGGATATCTGAGTATATATGGAGCCATCTGAGAATTCCTCCCAATTATATGTAAAAGAGGACTGATTAAATGCTGTGAATTGAATTTATTTCTCTTTATCAGACCTTGTGTATCTTTTTAATGATGATATTTGGTGGAAAGGGATTTGATTTAGACACATTGACCTACATTCCAGGTTGTACTGATGATAATTTACTTATTATTAGAGTAAGCTACCAAGAGAAATCCTGGTGCCTTTCTTTTTGTAGATATTTACATAATTCCAGTTGCCTTTATCATAGCCATGTGAACATATATTTTACACAGACCGGTTCAGGGATTTAATGATAGAATTAGAAATAGCTAAGGAACTAGCTCTGAAAAGTATTGTAAATAATCCTAATCACATTAGATATTTTGATAAAATATTTGCCAGATAACCTTTCATTTACTCTTTTTGTATATATTGCTTGAAAAAAAATTCATATGAAAGTGGATTAGACTACTACGGCTGATTAGAACTGGCTGGGTCAGCCTGGAGCCTGTCAGTGAGTGAGCAGGCCCCACCGGGATTCCTGCAGACATGAAGCGTGACACTCAGGGCCCCAGGCTATGCCCCAGCTGTGCAAACAGCTTGGTTGCTGTGTCTGCAATCTTTGTTCTCATTATCTGTGGAGCCTGCCCAAGCGCGGCGATGCCTCGGGCACCATTCCTGGGCTCACTTGGCTACCTCTGACCCTTGCAGTCTACCCTGATGGGAGAGTCTGCATTTCCATCCTCCACGCGCCAGGCGACGACCCCATGGGCTACGAGAGCAGCGCGGAGCGGTGGAGTCCTGTGCAGAGCGTGGAGAAGATCCTGCTGTCGGTGGTGAGCATGCTGGCAGGTAAGGCCCGAGCCTCCTGGCAGGAGCTGCTGTGGACACCCAGGCTGCAGGTGTTCTCCAGCCTTGCGTCATCCTGTCTTTATAATGTCCTTTTCCTCATTTGCAGTTAGTTTACACATGCTATTGCCATTTAATGTTATCTGCCTACACTTTTCCAATTGTAAGCATACCTTCTAGTACAGCCTGGGGTTGTATATTGTATTGTCGGCCATAATTGACTGGTCTCTGGTCCTTGATCGTCTTTTTCCCTCAGTAGGTGTTTATTGAGGACCCACTACATGCCACACACTGGACTGGGGGTGTAAAGCTTCGTGTGACAAAGACCCCAACTCTGTGTTCCTACGTTCTAGGGAACTGTCCAAGCCTACCAGCAGTTAGAGGCCAGTGGGATGCACCCTGAGATCAGACACATGCAGGGACTCTCGGGCCACTTCCTGGTGGGGCTGTCTGGGGTGTGTTTAGGACATGTAGGTGTTGATGAGGTAGGAGGGAGGGAATGGCGTTTTGGGGCAAAGGAAGCAGCCTGGGCTGAGGCCCAGAGGCAGGAGGTGGCTGACTTGATGGGGGCACTGCCAGCTCATTTTGGCTGGAGCCAAGGCTGCAGGGAGAGGAGCCCCAGCAGACCCTGGGGATTGGAGTTGGGGGTGTGATGTCCTGTGAGCTGTGCCTTCGAAGGGCCATCCTTGCAGCAGTAACCAATAGTGTGACGGAAGACAAACAGAGACTTTGTGGTGTTGCAGTAGCCTGGAGAGAAAAGAGAAGGGCTGAGTGGTCCCAGGGCTAAGAGGAAGGGGTGGGTTTGGGAGACCTTGAAGGTACAGGCTCTGGGACTCCAGGTTCTTTGTCTACCAGAGGTGCTGCTCTGGGTTCAGGAGACAGCAGGATTTGGGGAATAGTTTGAGGTGTGTGGGACAAGGGGCCTCCATCCACAAAAGGGGGTCAGACATGGGATTGAAGATGTGGGGTCATTTCTGGATGAGGCAGTAAGTGATGGAGTAGGACAGAGGGTGACAGCATAGCAGGGAGGGGTCTTCCAGGGCAGTCAGGAGGAAGGGTATGGGAAAGGAAGGCAGCGAGTCCGAAAGGAAAGAGCAGACCCAGCAGAGGGCCAGGGGTCGATGCCAGAGTGAGGCCACTCAGCTGTTCTCTGCAGAGCCTTTGGGTGCCGTGGAGTGGGGTCTAGAGGGATATGAGGTCAGGGCCTGTGACGTGAGTGTGTATCCTGAGAGGGCTGAGGCATGAACCCTCTTCATGTGCTGAGTGGAGGGAGCCAGGCCAGGGGATTGGAGATTGGGAGGGAGGCAGTGGCTCAGGCTGTCCTCAGATGTCAGCTGTGGGTTTTATCCTCATCAACTCTGCTCTGAACCGGTCCCCATGTGCATTCTGAGCAGCGCCGCCACCGCACTGCACAGCTGCTGCTTCAGCACATGTCATCCAGTTCTGGTGGTCTCTCTCCTTTCTGCCTTCCGGCAGGCCCTGGCTACTCCCTCCGTGCCTCCTAACTGCAGTTCTGCAGTGACTGCCAGTGCCGCTGGCTAGGGGGTGGGTCAAGTATCCTGGGGTCAGGTGTCTACCTTAGGCTGCACATTTGCTTGGGATTGTCTTGGTAGGAGCTGTGAGGGGCAGTTTTGCTGAGAGGGCACTCTGTGAGAGAGAAGCCACACTGCAGAGTGTCTTGAGAAAGGTGAAATAAGCAGCAGGTGGGCCCCGTGTAGCTTGTCCGGGTGCCAGAAGTGCAGTGGCCCAGGAGGCTGCTGCGGGAGGCCGTATGGGCCTGTGCTTAGGTGGTTGTCGCATGTTCACAGCAAGACAGATGACAACTTGTCCTGATGTCTTCAGACACTCAGAGCGCAGGAGTCATGAGAGTGGCTTTCGTTGAGACCTGCGTGGCCAGCACTCTAGGGGTGGGGCCGACCCCATGCAGTTCTCGGGTTCTTGTTTGTTTCTGGGACACAGCTCTTGAAAGCCCCCTCCAGTGTTTTAAATAAATGGGAGACCTTGCCAGGCTGCTTACGTATAAGACTCCCTTTTACATGGAGGGTGTTCCCTTTTCTTTCAGAGCCCAATGACGAAAGTGGAGCTAACGTGGATGCGTCCAAAATGTGGCGTGATGACCGGGAGCAGTTCTATAAGATTGCCAAGCAGATCGTCCAGAAGTCTCTGGGACTGTGAGACCTGGCCTCGCACAGGCGCACACACACCGCCAAGCAGCTCAGCATTCTCCCCCGGCACACTTAGTGACAGTGATGCTCTGTGCTGGTACCAAACAAGGCAGACTTGCAAGAACCACGGCATCTTTTTTTTTTTTTTTTAAACCTTTCCTACTTCAAACAGGCTTCTCTTCTGAAATGATGACTTAATGTCGAATATTGACAGCTTACTGCAGTTTTACAGTATTCCTCACAAAGGGCTTCAGGTAGATTATCAGAGCTGTCAGCACTACCTCTCCCCGCTGAAACCAGCAGTTCATGGCTTCCTGTGGATTCCCTCCCTCCCTGGAGTGTTGAGGGGGTTGTACCTGCCAGACTTCCAGGGGACGATGGAATACCCAGAACGCTCCTTCTGAGGAAATGGGGCCCTGTAGCTGCAGTACAGGGGAAGGGCCCGGCACCCTTTCTGGGTCCCTCCTGGTTCCCTGTGGGCCCCATGAGGAGTCCATTACTTCCTTTCTTCCTTCATATTTTACAGGCAGATGCTTTTCTTATAATCTAATTACATCTTTTCATTTGTTATATATTACAAACCATCACACTTAGAAATACTTCCAGGAAATGCTTTTTTGAAGTGTGAATTAATAAGAAATGGGGTAAATAGAAAAGAAATTTATCGCTGATTGGCCAGGTGCGGTGGTTCGTGCCTGTAATCCCAGCTCTTTGGGAGGCCAAGGCAGGTAGATCACAAGGTCAGGAAATTGAGACCATCCCGGCTAATACAGTGAAACCCCACGTCTGCTAAAATTACAAAAAATTAGCTGGGCGTGGTGGTGCACGCCTGTAGTCTCAGCTACTCAGGAGGCTGAGGCAGGAGAATCGCTTGAATCCGGGAGGCAGAGGTAGCAGTGAGCTGAGGTCCCGCCACTGCACTCCAGCCTGGGCAACAGAGCGAGACTCAGTCTCAAAAAGAAAAAAGAAATTTATTGCTGATCACAAGGACAAGACAGTTTTTTCCCGACCATACTCATCAAAGATTTACATTTGTATATTAGTAACTAGTGCATTACTAGAGCAGGTGCAGGTGAGGTCTTTAAAGTTTCAATGAAAGCTTCTTCTGGATCTACAGAAAAAAAAATTTTTTTTTCAATCTAAAAACTGGAAATTCTAGGGTTTTTGTACATTTTGGATGCACTGGGAATTTATTAGCACAAAATCATTCTTTGCAACTCAAAATTCAGAAGGGACTCTACCATATCTTAGCTCAGAGCACAGAGGAGTGCCTTATCCCCACACTTGATTGGGCTGTGGAGGTGGGCATGTGGGCCCCTGGGCCCAGGCTGGGGACAGAGCCCTTGTTTTGTGACTTAGGATTTTGATGTGGTTCCCATGTTCTCTAACAGGGCCAGCCGAGCAGCGCAGGCCAGGAGGCCACAGTGTAAGCAATAACAGATCTGCCACATGCAGAAGCAAATATCAGGCCTGTTGCACACAGGCGGCATTTAAATAGGAATTTCTATTTTTGAAATAAGGGATGGTCTATGAGGCATACAGTAGATTTGATGTGATCCTTTTCTCCCTCCCTTCCATAATGGATCGTGGTCTGTGTGACTGAACCCACACAGAGTGTCATGGGTGACAGTTTCTGGTTGAAGTAGCTCCACACTGGGCTTCTGTGGACAGCAGATTCTTTTCCTTCTCACAAGGGGCTCATTTAAAATTTGGAGGCTGGGTGCTGTGGCTCACGCCTGCAATCCCAGCACTTTGGGAGACTGAAGCGGGCGGATCATGAGGTCAGGAGATTGCGACCATACTGGCTAACAGTGAAACCCTGTCTCCACTAAAAATACAAAAAATTAGCTGGGCGTGGTGGCGGGCGCCTGTAGTCCCAGCTACTCTGAAGACTGAGGCAGGAGAATGGCGTGAACCCAGGAGGCGGAGCTTGCAGTGAGCTGGGATCGCGCCACTGCACTCCAGCCTGGGCAACAGAGTGAGACTCTGTCTCAAAAAAAAAAAAAAAAAAGGAACGCAGGGCAAGAACTCGTATTTGGAAGGAGATGGGGGAAAGAAGCGGTATTATACCTAAGTTGTATTTGCAGGCAAATGAGATGGAGCCCTCTCTGTAAAGAAGAGTCATTTGTGCAAGTAGACAGGGTCTGTGGGTGCAGGCCCTGGAGGGGCACACAATTGCCTGGAGGCTTCTGTGAGATCGGGAGAGGGAGGAGAGGCAGTCTCTTGACAAAATAAAGTATTTTTATTCATTTGTATTTATTAAATGAAAAAACAATCCCATGGTATCCCTGTTGTGTGGTGGAACCTAATCACTCTGTTGAAATAAAGTTCTGTGTTTTCCCTCCCCTGCAGTGTGTGTCCCTTTGTCGTATAGTCAGAGGAGCCTGTGGCCACTGCCCCCAGGGAGCACACCAGATCATCCCAGCTGGGATTCCTCACGGCGGGGGCTTTTCTGCAGACTTGGGTTAGCTCTGGCACGTTTTCTTCTGTTTCTGATCTCCCTTCCGTCATTCTGTGGTCTTCCTCTGGAATTCTCAGGTTAGTTGGGGTCTGTGAGACGGATGTGTTCACTAACCTATAAATGACATTTTGCAGCTTTTTCAGCAGATGCCATCGTATGAGTGGCACATTAGACCACTAGAAGCCAGCAGGCTGTTCCGACCGCGCTTCCCTCCTGCAGTTGCGTAGAAGCACAGCTCCCTGTCATCACTCCTCTGTGGTCCTCTGTGGTCACGGTCGGTTGCAATGAGACCTGCCTCTGCGTCTTGTTACTTAGCATGTCAATAAAGAGGCAGATTCCTGTGTCAGTGATTTGCTGTTTCTGTTTTGGTAGTTGGCGGTCAGCTTTCCTTTGTAATCCTGTGAGGCAGGGTCCCCAGGCTTCCCCAGGTGCTGGCGCCTCGTTCCCTGGGCTGGTTCCCAGGCTGCTCCTGGTGGGGTGCACTGGGCGAATGCTTCAGCACAGGCCCCCAGGCATGTCTGTTCTGCCTTTTGCCCAGTGTTCTCACTAAGCATTCTTTTTAATGAGTAAGAACTCTAATGTGATACTGAGTTGGGGTCCCCAAGACCACCCAGGGCAGCGATTCTCCAGGAGGACAGAGGCCACGCAGGTCACGGTAGTCACGGCTGTGATTTCCCACAGGGAGGACACTGAGCAAAATCGGCCAAGGGAAAGGTTCCTGGGGCCGAGTCCAGGGGCACCAGGCTCAGCTTTGGAGGCCTCTCCTGGGGTGGGGGTCACGCAGGACGCGCCTCACTCCCCTGCAAGCAGCGTGGGACGCTGCGTGTGCGATGTTGGGGATGCCCTGCCTGGTGATGTACCTGGGGACTGGTCACATGAGCAGCTTCTGCCTGGGCTGCGCTACAATTCCAGACTCTCAGCAGGGATGTGAGTGTTCTGCCTAAACCACCTTGTACAAATAGCACAGGCCCAGTGAGGCGGGGCTCAGGGAGCCCCTTGGAAATCCCAGTTCCCAGACGCCAGCCAAGGGCCAGCCCGGCCAGCGGGCCTCAGGACGGCCGTCCCCACCCACTGTATGGACCCTTTCTGCACAGATAACCTTGGGGGTTGACAGTGATTTTTACCATTTCATCTGCTCTGTGTTTCTGGGTTTTGTCTGCTGGCACTGGTTTGCCACAGTTGTTTGCCTGTCTGGCTGAGTGCCGTCCTTGATTTCCCCATGCACCTGTCTGCTTCCTGGGATGGAGAGGGCTGCTGGGGTGGCCAGGGAAGCTCTAGGGTCTCATCTTCTGGGTGTTGGGGCTTTTCACCCTTCCTGGGGGTTAGCGGCCCCAGTTCACTGCTTGGGCCACAGCAAGGGTGGCGGCGTCCACAGCTCTGACTCTCACTTCCGGGTTTGCTGCACCTGCTGGGGCTTCTCCAGTCCAGTCTCTGTGTAGATGAGGTTGCTAATTTTTCAGAGGAGTGCTGTTCTGTACCAGTTTCTTCACAGGATATGGAACTGCTCCAGCTGCACAGAAAGGCACTCCAGGGCAGCCCCAGCTTCCCTCCCCTGGGCGTGCCTTGCACCGTGGCCCCCTGAGCTGACAAGGTTTCTGCAGGCTGGAATTTGTGCTGGAGGTGAGGGCCCTGGGGATGCTACCTGGACACAAGGAGGGGACAGGAAACAGGTACAAAGATTCGGAGCTGCCAAAGGGCAGTGAACACACTAAGGACAGGTGGATTCTGGAAACCCTGCCCTGGAGGGGACCGCGGGGCCGGTTGGGGTGGGGGCAGGGGTTGGAGAGGGGCTATGAACAAAGCCAGCCCCTCTGGGTGTTGGCCTGGGGCCTGGACCCTGGGGTGTGGGGGGCACCCTGGGAGGAGGTCTCGTCGTGCTGATGTGGCGTGGTGGCCCCATCTGGGAGGGAATGCTGTTGGGCCCAGGTCCTGGCTGAGCCCTGTGGAAGCTGAAGGTGTTCAGCTCCTCAGATCTGTCCAGGTTGTGACCCGTTGTCACGAGAGCCTGGCTTTGTTGAGGGGACAAAGCAAGGTGAACCTCCCTGCAGAGGGAGGAAACACTAGCTTCCTCCCCCAAACCCCAGCACCACTCAGCCAGCCATAGCCTGTACCCCCTCCCCATCCCGGACACACTTTCCAGGCCTCAACACCCACCGAACCCACCCACTGGGCAGTGCCAACTGTCTGGTACCCCAAGGCAGGTCTGGTGCCCCCGAGGCAGCTGGCCCATGCCCTTCGTCATCGCCTGGCGAACATCTATAACCCCAGCCCTTGGCCTCACCCCATTGAATGTCCCAGCTCTGCCCTCTGCTGGGTGGGCGTACTGGTTCGGGGATCCCGTAGGAGCGTCAGGGAGATGGGGCTCTCCATCTTTGTGCCGCTCCTGTGCCCCCGTTCCCATGCCTGGACTGTGAGCGCTGCTAGCTGTGTGGAACCTGACCTCCAGAGCCCGAGCTCTGACACCAGAAGTGGGCAAGTCCTCACACGTCCGGACATCTTCCCCTCTGAAGGCTTCCCTGTGAACCCAGCCATGAGATGTCTGAGGACGTGCTCTGAGGAGTTGAGGTGGGGGAGGTGAGGTCATTTGCCAAAGCCCCAGCCAAGAAATGGTCCTCGCCGTGCCCCAATGCATCGCTGAATCTGCAAGGCCCCCCACCCTCCAGGACTGTGGCCCCTCTGCCTCCATGGGGTCTGGTTGGTGGCATGAGGCCCACTGCACCCTCCTATGCAGTGTCCACCTAGACCCAGGGGCCTGCTTGGCAGCCTCCACTGCTCCACCTTCCCCCGCTTCAGGTGCTGGCCTTTGCGACACAGCCACCTCATGCCTCTTCTCGCACCCTGGTCTGGTCCTCTAAGTACCCCCACCATCAGGCTCATTAGCCCACCTGCTGCACTTGGCAAAGCCTCACCTTCCACTCTGGGCCAGGAGACACCAGGGCCCGGCCCTCAGCACCCTCCCTTACATGCCTGGAAGTTCCTCTGTCCACCAGCTCAGTGGGGAAGTGCTCTGGACACCCCAGCCACTTTCCTTCTGCTCCGGACTCCAGATTTTCCTCCCCCTGCAGTGGCCATGCATGTTGTCTGCCTCCCACAAGTGTGGCCCTGCGGCCCTGCCCCCAGCTGGCTGGTGCACTGGTCGGGTGACTCACTCCCCTACATCCTTATCAGAACCCTCCGGGGGCTGGGTTGAAGATCGGCCAGCCTGGTAGCTGGCAGTGCTGTTGCTCTAAGTTGCTTGTCATAGGCATAACAAGAACGCATACTGTAGCTTTCTTTTTTGAGTACAATTTCATGAGAGGCTAGGATGGCAAAGTGAAAGGAGCTGGTTTTTCAGGTGTGTAAGCACAGAGCATTCAGCCCCATCTCTGTGGTCGGGAGGTGACGCAGGGCCCTATCCCCAGTTTAGGCTTTGCAGTGGCACCCTGTCGTGTGACTGTGGGTGGGGCTGGGTGCCGTCGTGTGGGGACCACAGACCTGAAAGCTGCTCATGGCATTGCCAGGACTGTTGTCTGGGGCTTGCCAAATAGGCATGGGCAGAGTTGGCGTGGGGTGGTGGAGGGGGGGTCGGAGGGAGGGCAGGGTATGTTCTGTGGTCCTGCCCTGTGGGCAGAGGCTGACATGGGGCAGCCCCACTGCTGCCTGGTCAGTGGCTGTGGGTGAGCTGTGGGCCTGGCAGTTGAAGGTGGCTCTGGCCAGCCTGCTGGGGCTTGGCCTTCCTCAGACCCCAGCAGCTGTATGACGTGGGCTAGCTAGGGAAGCTGTCTAGGTCTTTGTTTTCTGGTCTGGGAATGGGTTTGATGGCAGTCACATCCCAGCCCTGAGTGGTGGTGAGGATTAAAGACCATGTGTGCAAAGCACAGAGAACACGGAGTAGCTCGGGAGACAGCAGCCCTCCCTGTGGTGGGCGTGTCCAGGAGGCCACCCCTGCCACCTCTCGGGGCAGGATCTCCTGTCTTGGTCCCTCCCAGCCCAGCGCATGTCTGAGCTGTGGTCAGGACATCTTGTCCTCAGCTGTGCCCCTTGCCCGGTCAGCTCTTCAGGTGGCAGTGGGCACATGTGTGCCAGGAGGGAAGGGGGCATCGTCCTCACAAGGGTGACATGGGGCCACCTCCAGGGCACAGCCACGGGGCCACCTGAGACTTGGCAGCAGTCAGCAACATGGTTCCTGGATGCCTTCCCACCCAGGCCTGTCCGAAGGAGAGCTCCTCCAACGTGGGGTGGATGGAGCCGCACCCTGGGTGGCATCCCTCCAGGAGGTCACCCACTGAGAGTCCTGGGCCTAGCTGCTCACCCTCCCACCGCAGGGCCAGGTCCCTACCAGGCGGCCACCATCTCGGATCCTCAACATTCCAGTCTGAGTCTGAAGAGAACTTTCAGATCAGAGCACGAGTTCCATGGGCCTGGGGCGGCATGTGCTGGGTGTGTGGGTGCCCCGGGTGTGCCAGGTGTCCCGGGTGCCCCAATTGTGCCAGTTGTGCTGGATGCCTGGGTATGCTGGGTGCCCTGGGTGTGTAGGTGCCCCAGGTGTGCAGGGTGTCCTGGGTGTGCTGGATGCCCTGGGTGTGTAGGTGCCCCGGGTGTGCTGGGTGCCTGGCTGTGCCGGGTGTGCCAGGTGTCCCGGGTGTGCTGGGTGCCTGGGTGTGCAGGGTGTCCTGAGTGTGTAGATGCCCCGGGTGTGCTGGATGCCCGGGTGTGCTGGGTGCCCCGGGTGTGTAGGTGCCCCGGGTGTGCCGGGTGTCCCGGGTGTGCCGGGTGTCCCGGGTGTGCTGGATGCCCGGGTGTGCTGGTGCCTGGATGTGCAGGGTGCCCCGGGTGTGTAGGTGCCCCGGGTGTGCTGGGTGTCCTGGGTGTGCTGGGTGCCTGGGTGTGCAGGGTGCCCCGGGTGTGTAGGTACCCCGGGTGTGTAGGTGCCCCGGGTGTGCTAGGTGCCCCGGGTGTGCTGGGTGTCCTGGGTGTGCAGGGTGCCTGAGTGTGCTGGGTGTCCCGGGTGTGCTGGGTGTCCCGGGTGTGCAGGGTGCCCGGGTGTGCTGGGTGTCCCGGGTGTGCAGGGTGCCTGGGTGTGCTGGGTGTCCTGGGTGTGCAGGGTGCCCGGGTGTGCTGGGTGCCCGGGTGTGCTGGGTGTCCCAGGTGTGCTGGGTGTTCTGGGTGTGCTGGGTGCCCGGGTGTGCTGAGTGCCGGGTTATGCTGGGTGCTTGGGTGTGTAGGTGCCCCAGGCGTGTAGGTGCCCCAGGTGTGTAGGTGCCCCGCGTGTGCTGGGTGCCGGGGTGTGCTGGGTGCCTGGGTGTGCTGGGTGTCCTGGGTGTGCTGGGTGCCCGGGTGTGCTGGGTACCCCCGGTGTGCTGGGTACCCCCGGTGTGCTGGGTACCCCAGGTGTGCTGGGTGCCTGTCCCTTAGACGTCCCATGACAGGCACATCCCTGCTGGGCAGGGAGCACGTTGGACACCTGCCATGGCCCCAGCCTCTGTGCGGGGCACTCCTGTTTGCTCAGGGCTGGTGGAGGAGCAGCGGGAAACCAGAAGAGTTCTCAGGTTGTGTGCGTGTGTGGGGCTTTCTGGCAGAGGACTGTCTCGTTGGAACCAATTCAGATGGAAACAAACGTGGAAAGTTGTCCTTTGCTAATGGATCTTTGAAATCCTGGATAATATACTAAATGAGTTGGAACCACATGAAACATTTGCAGCTTAAGGGCAGAAGAGACTTTGGGATTCTCACGGGTTTCTCCTGCTGGACTGGTTCCCACCTGAAGGAGCTCCTAAAGCAGAGGACGGGGCTGCAGCACGATCCCAAATGTCCCGGGGGGGCCGATCCCACCCAGACCTCGGGTTCCACGTCACCGAGCATGTGTGTTTGTGCACACCTGTGTGCAGATATGTGCACACATGTAGGAGAGTGTGTGTGCCTGTGGGGGCGTCTTTGGAGCAGTTCCAGCAAAGCATTTGGCCTGCTCTTTTGTGAAGTTCTCTATCTCTCTGTCTCTGTCTCTCCATCTGTCTCTGTCTCTTCCCTCGCGCCTGGGCTGCTCCGCAGGTGTCCTGTCGTGTCAGCCCTGACTTCCTATGGAGGGTGGAGCCCGGGACAGTGAGGCCAGTGGCTTGTGGGCTCCAGGGGCGTACATGGTAGAGATAGGGCCAGAGCAGCCCAGAGTGGGCACCTGGGAAGGCTACTCATCCCAGCCCCAGAGCAGCCCTGCAGGCAGCCAGCGTTGGAGCACACCCCTCTCTCCTCCCACAGGGGCTGCTGAGAGGTGGATGTGGCAAGAACCTGATCCCTGGAACTGATGGGGACGTGGGCAAGACAAACACGTGCCCTTAGCTGGCCACTCCTGGGCCTGCCTACAAAGACCCCAGGGCTGGGTGGAGCTGGGTCGCCATCTGGGCCTGGGAGCTGCGTCCCTGGATGGAAGACAGGTTGGCTCCTCATCCTGCCCCCACCAGCCACGTAACCCTCCTTGATGCCGTGGGGTCACGAGAGTCTGTGTCTGGTGGCTCTGATGAGACTGAATTAGCTACCTAGCAAGGGTCCGTAGCGAGCCTGGCTGTGGCAGCCCTTCCTGGTTGAAGTTGGCAGTTGCGGCATGGCCAAGGTCCACTCTTAGCACACTGGGAGCTGGACAGAGAGCTGCAGGCCCTGGGCTTCCTGGCCAGAGGTCCTGGAATCGGCTTGCCAATGCCTGTCCATTCCGGTTGCTTCTAGCAAGAAATGTGAAAACGTAACCTCCAGTTGAGTGTGATCTCCAACCCAGTCCCCTTCTGTGTTTGTCACAGGGGTTCCTAACGAGGGGCTGCCTGGCCTCCTGGGCACACTGGGCGGCATCTGCAGACCTTTCTGGTTGTCACAGTGAGGAGCTGTCGGCTTCCAGCGGGCAGAGACTGGGGTGCTGGCCAATGGGCCCGCAAACAGGGACCCAACCCCGGAACTCAGTTGGACCGAGTCAGCCTAACCTTCCATTGGGCTGCTTCTGTTTGAGAACCCAGGTCCGGGGTTTGCCATAGACGATATGGGTGGTGACAGGGAAGGAGAGGAGGGCAGAGCCCATGACACGCCGAACACCAGGTGCTGGAGGGCAGAGGGGTGGGGAATGGACCAGGGAGCTACCCGGCCACGCCCCTGCACCACCCTCGCGTGCCAGACTCCCACACCTGCGCACCCACACAGTGCCACGCCCACACACGCCCAGGCACACAGCCACTCACACGTGCTCACACACACATACACACACACCCTTTGCTCTCTGTTCTTCAGAATGTGCCGTTTCTATTCACCCATCTTCAAGGCCACTGACTCTTCCACCATCTCCATTCTGCTATGCGCCCATGGGGTAAAATTTGTATTTCGTATGTTGTATTTTTTAGTTCTACAGTCTTTGTGTAGGTTTGTTTCCTGCTCTCCGTTTCTCTGTTGGGAACGCCTGTCTTCTCACGCAGCCCAGGTGTGCTCACCTTTGCCTCCAGAGGATGCTGCCGGAACTGCCTTAGAGCCTCGTCTGATGGTTCCAGCCTTGGCTGCGTCTTGGGGTTGGCATCTGTTGATTATCTTTTCCTTAAGAATTGTAATTTTTAAATTCACTATATGTTGAGTAATTTTTTGTGAGTATTTTGAATGTTATGTTTCCAGACTCTGGTGGTGGCGGCAGAGCTCTCGGGAGCTTTTCTGTGCGGCGTGGACCTTTTCTCTGTGTGTGCAGCTTTGGGGAGCCAAGAACTTTCGTTGGTCCATGCCTGAGTGAGAGGCCTTGCCCAGCCCTCTTCCCAGGAGCTCCAGGGCCCCTTCCCCACCGTCTCTGGCTGGAATCTGGAATGCTCTGAGAATGTCTCCCCTGCTCCGTGCAGCTCAGCACAGCTGGAGCTGCTTCAGAACAAGGCAGTGATGAGCGTGGAGAGAAAAGCAATGTAACTGTTCTTGGAAGACGCCCTGGACTCTCCCCTTCTCCAGAAGAGAACTGTTGCTCTTGGTCCCCTTGGCGCTTGAGAACTGGTGGGTCCACCTGAATTGGTCCGAGTTTGGTTTTACCATTTGTTGGGTGGGGTCTGAGAAATGTCATAAGGGCCTCCCAAGTCTCTGTACCTGAGTGGGACTCCGTGTCCACCCTCCGTCTCTCCTGTGGCTCCTGCCAGGGCTTGCCTTTAGGCATGGCCAGCGTCTAGGGTAGACCTTACTTGAGGGTGTCTTCCTCACTTCTCAGTTGTGGCCTTTCTAGTTTCTTGGCTGGATGCCCAGGGGATCTCAGAGGGATTTAGGGGCTCTTTCCATGCTGGCCTGGCCAGAGCTCTGTGTCCCCAGCACCCTCCACTTCTTGTTTCCTCCCCCCCTCAGCCCAAGGCAGCTTCTCTGTAGGTTGCCACGTGCTCCCTCCGGGCAAATGCAGCAGCACCCAGCTGAGGACTTGGGGCCCCATGAATTTTAGGCCCTGCCTCTGTGCACTCCTGCTTCCGTCTCCAGCTCCTAGGCTCAGGGGCCTTGCCAGGCTCTGCCTGGAGTCTAGCCTCTGTGCCTGGGTAGAAATTGCCCTGGGAAGGGAGCTGTGGCATCTGCAGTGTGTCCTTCCCCCTGGATCACAGCCTTCACCCACCCGCGCCTGTAGACAGGTACCTGTGCGTTCCGTCCAGTGTTTGACTGTTTAGGGCAGACGTGCTAGTCCAGGACTAGGCCCCCATTCTAGTCAGCAGCAGAACCTTGAGGGAATTCACACCTTTATTTTGTATTGATTCCCTTGTTAGAGCCAATATGTGTCACTTTTTAATTTGAAAATCGTGAAATAGCGATGGGAACGCTGGTAAATCTGTGGCCTGCCTTTTGCAGGTACAACTCTGCCCGACTGCTCAGACCGACCGCTCTTGCTCAGCACTCTGAGGGGCAGGAGTGGGTGCAGCCAAATCTGCGTTTTCTCCTGAAGTCTGCTGCAGGGAGAGAGTGAGGGCCGCGCACCTCCAGGGAGGGGACGCAAGCAAACATAAGCTCAGTTTTGACGCCTGTTCGTCACCCTTTAAAGAGCGCATTCAGAGCTTATGTGATGCTCATTTTGGCTTTAGTCATTGGGCGTCTGAGCCCACACTCGGCGTTTGGAGGCTTGGTTTGGAGATTCCGACAGACCTTGGCTAAGGCCCATCCAAAGAAGCAGGAAAGGCCAGAAGCCCCATCTCAGAGAGGCCGCTGCCCATCAGTGTCAGTGCCCTGAGCTGGCCGTGGAGGGTTGTCACTGGGCTCTCTGCAAGGAGACCAACCACTGCCATGAGGGCAAGACCCCCTGGGCAGGGATGGTCATCTGGCAACACCACTGGCCTGATGTCCACGGGGAGAAGAGGGGCCACGGGGCAGCATGGGCCGCTGAGCTCCAGGCTCTTTCTGGGTTGTGGGCTCACACGGGGCCAGCAGGAAGGCGTGCTGGCCTGGTGGCCGGGCCCTCCCACTGTGGTGGGGTTTGCTGTGTGCCCAACCAGAGCCCTCTGTAGGGGTGGAGTAGTCCCTTGCTTCCATGGCTGTGGGAGCTGGAGAAGCCTACCAGCCACTGTCAGCCAAAGTGGCCGGCTGATTGGAGAGCGTGGCCCCAAGGTGGGGCTTCGGCCTCAGCGGGCTCAAGGAGGGCTGGAGCCTCAGCAGAGGAAGCCAGGTCAGGGTGGGGAGGGCTCAGGGCAGCAGCTCGTTCTGGAATGAGGGTGGAGCTTTGGAGTTTAGGGAGAGGCAGGGGCTCCTGAGCTGGCCTGGTAGGGCTGTGCCTGGGGGTGGGGGATGTGAGGGAGGCGTGGCACGGCTCTGGGGGGCGCCCTGCAGCCCAGGATCCAGACTGACCTTCGGAAATGTTCACTTGTGCTGTTGTATGGGAAAGGATGGAGTCCAGGAAGGAGGAGACTGTGGCGGGAGCCCAGGGACCAGCTGGCAACAGTGAGGAGGGGCCTCCCCAGGTATCACAAGGGGCCCCACATTTACGAGGGACCACAAAGACACAGCTCCAGGGGAGGATGAGGGGCTGCAGGACCTGGGGGCAAACAGGCTCCGCATGCCCAGGGCACCAGTGTGCAAGCCCTGGACAGGTGACGCCTGATGTTCCTCCACCTGGGCTCGTCCCACTCCTGGGGCGCCTGCCGTGGGGCAGATACCTCCAGCCTGCAGGGCCCCGGGCGGCTGGCAGCAGGCCCATGAGACAGCGCTCACTTGCCTGCACTCAGTGTGTGTGGACCGCCTCTAGTGTTACCATGTGCCCTCCAGACAATGATTACAAAGTAATTAACCTAAATTTAGCCTGTTTGTCATAAATAAATTAGCCACCTGAATCATCTGATTTGCCAGCCTACACAGGCTTGGCTACCAGGTGAATGTCTCTGCAGGGGGAGCTGGGGTCCCTGCAGCCCCCATATCAGGCTGCTGCTGGCATGTCCACCTGTAGGTGGTAGAGGAGGTCACCCGTGGGTGCTGGCTCACACCCCAGCTGGGCCTTGGTGGCTGAGGGTGTCGCTCATTGTACCTGGAGCTCCGCAATGGCAGAGAGTGCAGCCTGAGAGGTTTGCCTTGGACACTGGCTGGCCCCTTCCACCAATCCCTGAGGGCTGAGTGGGTCGCATTGGGGGAAGACTCCGCAGGCCAGGGAGGTGGCACCCTCTGGCTGCAGGACCATGCTGGGCCTCAGGAACTGGCCCTGGGGGTTTGTGGACCACACCAGGCTGCTTGTGGCCACTCATGCAGCAAATTCCTGTGGCCTGCGTATGGTTTTGTGGGGGTCCCGGCTGGGGACATGTTTCGGTCAGTCAGAGTGGGCCTGGCTTATGCTGCAGAAGCAAATGGTCCCCAAATCTTAGGGCGTGAGGTAAGTTTGCTTCTCGCATTCATTATCAACCAGTCCAGTGAGATGTTCAGAGGGGCTCTGTTCCACAGAGTCACTCAGGGACCCAGGCTGGTGGGGCTTTTGCCACTGCCTCGTGGCACTTCTAGGAAGGGAGTCCAGCCCCTCCAGACAGTGGGGCCTTCCCTCTGTGTGCCTAGTCCATTCTGAGCCAGGCATGCCTTGGAGGTGTGTTTGCCCCAAGACCATTTGCTTTTGCTTCTGCTGGGGGTTTAGGGGAACTGTCAGCCAAGCTCCTCTTTAAACTACCTCCACTGATGCTTTCATATTTCACCCAGCCTTGTGCTGGTTTTCAGCGTTCAGGGACTTTGGGGTTCCGTCTCCACACCTCTCGTGACCCCCCCACCCCCCAGCTCTCCACTGTGTGGTCTCCTCCTCCACACCTCTCGTGACCCACCACCCCCACCCCCACCCCCACCCGCCAGCTCTCTGCTGTGCGGTCTCTGCCTTGGCAGCCCCTCCTCAGCTGCCTCTTCCACCTGGGCTCTCTGGGATTCCAACTGGGCATCTGCTTTCCAGCACTTGCCTCCCTCCACAGTCTCCTCATGGTTTTCTTGAAAACGTCAGTGCACGCCCTCCCTACCCTCCCTGTCCCAAACCGTCTGAGTGGTCCAGTCATTGTGGCTGGAGCTCCAGTCACCACCCGCAGCTGCCCCATCAGGTCCCAGGTCCCCGTGTCTTCCCCATCAGGCCCTGCCTGGACACGTGGCCCCATGTCCTGGTGATTCTCAAACCACCTGCGTTCTAGGTTGTTCCCTCTCAGCTGGACCGTGGCAGTGGCCTCTCCTTAAATAGACAAAACACTGGAAAAAGCCTTTTAATTTTCAATGAAAAATCAATTTATGATCATTTTGGAGAAATTAGAACAGAAAGGTTAGCAAAAAGCTGGAGCTAAAATATATCCGTGGTCTGGATCAGCACTGCTGATAATTGCTTCTTGGTGCCCTGGTCTTGTGCCCTGTCTTTGGACACATGTTATATTTTAATACCCGGCACAGTGCTCTGTACCAGGATGCTGGGGATGGCAGAGGTGGCGAGGGTGGGCCTGGTCAGAAGCAAGTGGGAGCCTTTGCATGCTGCCTGCCTGCTGGTGTCTCCGGCGCCGAGATGGGGCCCTGATGGACTATAGTGACCGACTCCAGGGCACAGACGGCGTTCAGCCCTGCACGTCTCCTGATCCCAGACTCACAGCCTTTCTCAGCCTTTCTTAGCCCCTACGCACATTCCCTCCAGTTGGCGTTCAGGCGTCTGAGTGGTCCCCCACTTCAGAGCCACCTCAGAGGCCCTATCAGTCTTCTCTGTGGCAGTCAGGTCTTTTCTACCATGAAAACCATTGCAAACACTATCTTTGTTCATATTCTTGACTGTGTCCTTAAGACGGCTGGACAGCTGTTGAGGGGAGCAGGGAAGCAGAGGCCCCATCACATGCTAAGACTAGAGAAGTGTTGCAGGCCGAAAGAGTGAGGGTCGTGATCCACTCAGTATACCACTGGAGGCTGTATGAGTAGACAGCAAACTGTTCCCATAAATGCAGAATGTAGACAGCAAACTGACAAACTGCGTCTGCTGCCCCGAAGAAATGCTGAGGGCGGTTACGCCTCAAGCGCAGTGTTTCTTGTGATGAGGCACATCTGAAGCCTGTGAGCAATAATGTGAACCTGTGATCAATCAAGCAGCCCTCCGATCGTTACCTCCTCCTCCCTGCTCTTTCTACCTAATAAACATGAAGGGCTGTAGAAGCTCGCGGCGGTGGCCCTTGCTCACTAGAAGCAGGGAGCCCTCTTCTTCTTCCCCAAACCCCTTCTTTACAACAGTTTAAGTTTTCATTTCTGCGTTTGTCCTCTTCGTTCAGTCCCGTGGTAACCGCAGTAACTGTGGCAAACCGCAGCAGACAAGTCTCAAGAGAAACGTTTGTCCACAGGGTTCGATGTGGGGTCTGGTGGCCCTGCAAAGCAGATCTGGGGCCCTTTGGGTCATGCCTGGTGTCCAGACCTCCCTGCTCCTCCAGCATGCTTTGGTGCTCTAGCCAGTGGCCTTCTAGAACCTTCCCACATTCCTGAACTTCAGTAGTAGTGCCCTCCTCCCTCTTCTCCATCACTCCAGTTCTGTTCATTCTTAAATTTTTTGTGTGTGTGAGACAGGGTCTCACTCTGTTGTCCAGGCTGGAGTGTGGTGGCATAATCACGGCTCGCCTCAGCCTCAACCTCCCAGGCTGAGGCAGTCCTCCCTTCTCAGCCTCCCAAATAGCTGGGACTACAGGCATGCACCACCACACCTGACTAATTTTTGTATTTTTTGTAGAGATGGGGTCTTGCTATGTTGCCTAGGCTGGTCTCAAGCTCTTGGGCTGAAGCAGTCCTCCTGTGTCAGCCTCCCAAAGTGCCGGGATGACAGGCATGAGCCACTGTGCCCAGCCCTTAAATAAATTTTGCAAATTAAAAAGTAATTTGAATTTTTATGGGGGGGTGGTCTCAAAGGGTCTCAAATAAATTATTACAAAGAGGGTCAAGATGGTATTCTTTTTTTTTTTTTTTTTTTGAGACAGAGCCTTGCTCTGTCACCCAGAAGACATTTAACCCGTTATACAGAACAGTCCCCTATAAATGTTTGGGGAATGAGTGGTGCCCCCAGGTGGCAGGATATTGAAGTTTCTATTTTACCAACCCAGCTGCTGTACAAAGAATGGAGGTTGCATCCAGGGGCATTTGCGTGGTGGGGGATTGTAGATTGGGAGTGGACCGGAAATGCCTCCCCACTGTCTCTTGGCTTCCATGAACACTGTGCGGCTTCCTGTGGCTCCTCTGAAGGAAATCTGCAGTTTTCTTTGGCTGCTGTAATGCTTTGATTTAGTTTTCTGTAGTTTCACTATGATGAGTCTACTCTGTGTTTCTTTTTATCTATCCAGCTTGGATTTCTCTTGGTCTCTCAAATCTGCAGAATGATCCATTTTATCAGTTTTGGAAAATTGCCAGCTTGTATCTGTTCAAATGTTCCTTTCTCCCCATTTTCTCTCCCCTTTCCTTCTGGGATTGGAGTTAAAAATATGTTGGAATAGTCCAGGGAGACTCATTTTGATCTACCGACCTCCAGAACTGTGTGAGAATAAATTATGTTATTTTAAGCCTCTAAGTTTGTGGCAATTTGTTTGTAGTGTTTCAAACATGCAGATTCCACTTTTCATAATTTCTAGTTTCCTGCCAAAATTTCCAAGCTTGCCCAGATGTTTACATCTATGTCTAATCTGGAGTCTTTGAGGGTCTATTTTCTGTTGTTTTGGCCAGTTTTTGTTCATGTGGTTGTGTATCCTTGTATGCTTGGTCATCTTTATATTCTGGGCATTTTATTTGAAAACTTATTCATAAAAAATAATTTGAGGCCTGGGATAGTGTTATTTTCTTCCAGATAGGATTTTACAAATTGCTTCTGCTAGGTGCCTGCTGGCATCAGTATTTGGAGATTGCCTTAACATAATTTCTGGGTTTGATGTTTCCCTGGCCTGAATGCCTAGAAGCCAGGCTGCAGGCTGTGCAAGGGCTAATTTGTATTTTGGTCACTCTGGTACTAGAATGCAACCCTTCTGGGTCCTGGCATGAGGCAGAGGTGCTTCCCAGGTTACCCACCATTTTTTTTTTTTTTTTTTTTTTTTTTTTTTTTTGAGACAGAGTCTCACTCTGTCGCCCAGGCTGGAGTGTAGTGGTGCCATCTCTGCTCACTGCAAGCTCCGCCTCCCAGGTTCACGCCATTCTCCTGCCTCAGCCTCCCAAGTAGCTGGGACTACAGGCACCCGCCATCACGCCCGGCTAATTTTTTGTATATTTAGTAGAGACGGGGTTTCACCGAGTTAGCCAGGATGGTCTCAATCTCCTGACCTCGTGATCCACCCGCCTCGGCCTCCCAAAGTGCTGGGATTACAGGCATGAGCCAGCGCGCCCGGCCTGGGGCACCCACCTTTGTTGGGCAGACCCCAGTTCCTGTTCTCCAGGTCATGGGCGACTCAGCTCAGTTACTTAGCTGCCTCCTGCAGGTTGTCAAATGCCTCCAGAGCAAAGCGGTTCCAAACCCTGGGCCCATCTCTTGACTTTCTATCCTCTCTCGGGTCTTGACCCAGGAGTGCTCACTGGCTTGTTACCTCTTTGATGGTATTCACGAGGTTTTAGACATGTTTTTCGAGCTCTGGAAAGGTCTTCAGCATGAGGAGGGCACAGACGGCCTGGGCTGCTGCTGCGCAGACTCAGGTGGGTCTCTTCACTGCGCAGACTCAGATGGGTCTCTTCACTTCACCTCTCTGGTTTATGGACTGCTACACTGTTTTAAGTCCAGAGCTTAGTTTTTCATATCAGAGCCATATGTAGACACTTTTTCCATGGTTACCTCCTGTGTGGAGGATTCTCCAGGAAGCTGTTCTGCTCGTTGTGAACTGACTCCTCTGAGAAGCTGCAACGATGAGAAATCAAGGATTGACTGAAACCGACCCCGAGCCCGTGCATCCTGCAGCCAAAGCCACGGCCCCCTCTTCACTGAGGGCCTCGCACAGTGGCCTGGGGCTGGCGGAGAGCTGGGGCTCTGGCACCAGACAGTCCTGGAGCTGCCGCACGAGCTCTGTCATGTGGGAGCAGCCACCGTGCTTGTGGACACAGAGCCTGGCGCGTGGCAGGTGCTCTGCAAACAGCCCCGTGTTGTCCTCTTCATCAGCACCATCTCTCTCCCATGCTGCTGGACAGAACTGGGCCTCCCCCAGGAGCCTCTGAGGGTGGGTGCTTTGACACGGGATTCTACTACGAACACACGGCCCAGCCACAGACACGCAGAACAGGTAGCTGGGGCCCTGAGCGGTACAGACGGCGAAGATGCGTGATTTCTCAGGGTGCTGCACTTTCATCTTTTACAGGCACAGACGCACGTCAAGACCAGTTGTGGGCTGCCTCATTAGCAGTGGCACCCGACTGACATCTCCTCGTGTTTTACACTTGAAAACCTGGAGTCACACTCGGAATGAGTCCAGCTTCCTCCCCTTCAGCCACCTGCAGATGCAATCATTTCCTTTATCTGGCTAGATTCTATCTGCCCCATTCAAAGCCATGGGCCTTTCCCCAGTTTTAATTACCTGTGGCAGGAGGTGACTCACGCAGCCTTGGAATCTAATGAGGCTGTTGCTGTTGCTGGTTAGGCAGGTACACTCACACACATGCACATACACTCACATGCACATACACGTGCACACACAGCACACATGCACACAAGCATGCATGCACACGCACTCATGCACGTGCACTCGCGCTCACACGCATTCATGGACATACACACATGCACTCTCGCGTGCACACATAGCTTGTCGGCCCCGGGCAGTGAGGCCATGTGCAGTGGCAGAGGCTCAGCACATGAAGAAGCACTGAGCATTTCCTGGCTCCTGTTGCCAAAAATCACATCTTTATGCATAAGTTGCCAACAAATTGTTAAATGTTAGAAGTTTAAAAGTTCCCTTTTCCTTCCCCCCTCTTTTCCTTTGTCCCTCCCTCCCTTCCTTCCTCTCTCCCTCCCACTCTTCCTCCTTCCTGTTTCTCCCTCTCTACACTTATTTACTACCCATCAGGTGGCCGGCATTGTGCTTGGTGCTAGGATAACAGTGGAGAAAACGCTAGGCAGCTGTGGGCCTCGTGGATTTGGGGAGATGGACGATACACAAGTGAAAATGGATGAAGGGAGCATCCAGCGCTCGAGGCGGTGAGGAGCGGCCCAGGGCGCACCCCGTGAACCCACACAGCCCCGGGCGGGGGGGAGGGGGCTTCCCATCTGCAGTAGCTGTAAAGGGTCGTTCTGGGAGCATCACAGGCAAAGGCCGGGCTGAGCAGAGGGTGAGGGGTCCAGGAGCCAGCGGGCCGGGGCCTCCTGCAGAGGCCTCCTGGGCAGAGCTGGTGGGGAGAAGTCTGGTGCCATGGGCTCCATCGGGCAGCCTGGGGGTTTGGAGCTTACCCTCCTGCGAGGAGAGACTGGAGGAGGTTGAGGAGCCGCACACTGGGACTCGGGTCTTCACGGGGTCCCTCTTGCTGGTGAGTCGGGTTGAGGGAGGAGGAGGCTGGGAGGCCAGAGGCTTAAGCGGGGGCGGGGACGCCAGGGGGCACTATGGAGAGGGAGACAGCAGGCGCACTCAAGATGGATTCAGAGTGGAGTCCACAGGATGGGCTGATTGATCTGAGATGGATGCAGAGTGGAGTCCACAGGTTGTGCTGATTAATCTGAGATGGATTCGGAGTGGAATCCACAGGATGGGCCAATGGCTCGGAGGGGGCGGAGGGAGAAAGGGAGGACGAGGGCTTGCCAGTGGGACACCGGGCAGGGGGCGGCTGGAGCCATGGGGAGGATCAAGGGGCCGGGAGCAGGTTTGGAGCAATGGATGTGGGGCCTGTGAAATGCTGCGGTGACACGTTTGTGTATTCGGCCACAGCACCCATTCTCCCTGATTTGGGTGGCGCCCCCTCCCCCGTTTCCTTTTGGGAATCACCTCTTTCCATAGTAGTCGCACGGGACATGGGGAGCGTGTGGCCGTTTCCTCAGCCACCGGGGTCCCACCTCCTGGCCTCTGAGCTGAGGGTCCCAGGGACAGAGCACACCCAGAAGCCTGTGCTCCTCCCGGGAGGCCCTGTGGCTGTGAAGAGGCTGTGCCCCCGAGACGCCGTTTTGCAGAGCCCAGCCGGATGTTTTAGCGACACTGTGACCCCGGAGCTGGTGGAGAGGCACTTCATCCACCAAGGGCGGGTTTCATTCTCAGCAGCACAGGGACCCTGGCGCTGGGCCTCTGAAGGTTCACCCTGTGGGGTGCAGGAACAGACACGGGATCTCCAGCGGCTGCAGGGAAGAGGTGCAAGCCCCAGCCAGCAGAGCCTCTGGAAGGGGTTAGGTCGCTGCGGGCGAGGGCCTGGGCATAAATGCGGCATTCTCGGTTTCGATTCTCCCCTGTAACTGGCATCTGAAGTTTCTGGTGAATTCCAAGGGAGGCCTTCTGCCAGGCTTTGCTCCCTTGGGGAATGTTCTCTGTAAGAGCCGAGGCCATCACGGTCTCTGCCTCCCTCTGACAATTGTCACACTCACTGACCTGTGCCTTGTGAGCTTGGTTCAATTATCTAACACACACCTGGTATTTAATTCTACCTTTTACCAAACACCCAGCCACGGTGGATCAAGGAATCAAATTTGCTTTTAAAAAATACCAGCATTATTGGAACAGGAAACCAGCTAGAGATGTGTGTGCGGCCGTATAAGCAACAGTGTCTGAGCGACTCTTATCACCTGGGTGGATGGAGTGCAGCCTTTGGAGGAAGCGTGACTTTAGGGCACAGCATATTCACAGGGAGGAAGCGGGAATGGAGAGGCAGGGGGCCAGCGTGGAGGGGTCGGAATGACAGCGCATTCACAGGGAGGAAGCGGGAATGACAGCGCATTCACAGGGAGGAAGCGGGAATGGAGAGGCAGGGGGCCAGCGTGGAGGGGTCCGGTGGTGTTGACCTCTGCCAACACACAGGGGTGCGGGGACACAGCCAGGCTGCTGCAGGGCCTCATGGGGTTGCAGGGAGCCCCACATCCATAGCGAGCAGGCCGTCCGCCCCGGCATGCACACGGCACACACGGCAGGGACATTTGTTGGTTGGTTGGCTCAGCATGCACGGGCATCACTCAGCCTGCCGGAGCAGGGAGTAGCCGGGATTTGGCCAAGGGCTTCCGAGCCCTGGGCAGAGGCTGGGCTGTGTACCCCATCCCTAGACACCACCACCGAGGACACAGCGCCCGGCCTGAGGATGGTTTCATTCCTGGGGCAGGAGGACTCTGGGTGACTGGCACGGCGGGGTGCTGGTACCGGTGTGGGGAGGCCAGCCTCGTGGGGTGGGTGACTGGCGTTGTGGGGTGCCAGCCGCATGGGGTGGGTGACTGGCGTTGTGGGGTGCCAGCCGCATGGGGTGGGTGACTGGCGTTGTGGGATGCCGGCCCGGTGCGGGGATGCCAGCTGCGTGGGGTGGGTGACTGGCGCTGTGGGGTGCCGGCCCAGTGTAGAGAAGCCAGCCAAGTGGGGTGGGTGACTGGCACTGTGGGGTGCCGGCCCGGTGCGGGGAGGCCAGCCATGTGGGGTGCTGCTTGGGTGGCAGTGTTTCTCCTGGAAGCTCCTCACCAGTGGTGGGTGGTCACAGTGTGTGCTGCTGGAGGGGCCACAGGCCCTGTCCCAAGCTGGGGTCTCCTGAACCAGCCCAGAAGGAGTGAAATTTGAGTAACTGCAAGGAAAGGCCAAGAATTCCGCAGTCAGCTCACAGCCTTGGACGTGGCCCACAGGCAGGGACGGGGAGATCTCGCCGGCTTCAGAGGGTGTCAGGGACCTGGACCCTGGAAGCAAAGGTTAGGAGCAAGGAAGCAGCGCCACCCCTCACACCCCACCTGGAGGCCTCGGTGGGCCCAGGGCGCCGACATGGAGCTGGTGAACAGACATCCTCGCTGGGACCCCTTCATCAAAGCCTGTGTCCCTTGTCTGGAGATCCCCAGTGACCACCCCCGTGAGGGGATCCGGCCTTCTCCTTGGGCTCCCTTGCCCCAATCCTGGCCTCTCTCTGAACCTGTGGCTCACAGCCAGGTGAGGGCACAGAAATACTGCGAGGTCTGGAAAGAAGCCGAACCCGGGTCTCCCCCGACCTGCCTGGGCAGCCGCAGTGCTTGCAGCGGGAGCTCCCCCGAGGATGTCTGTTCACCGGCTCTGTGCCGGCGCCCAGGCCCGACCGAGGCCTCCAGGTGGGGTGTGAGGGGTGGCGCTGCTTCCTTGCTCCCAACCTTTGCTTCCAGGGTCCTGGTCCCTGACACCCTCTGAAGCCTGCGAAGTCTCCCCCTCCCTGCCTGTGAGCCACATCCAAGGCCGTGAGCTGACTGTGGGATTCTTGACCTTTCCTTGCAGTTACTCAACTTTCACTCTTTCTCGTCAACCTGGGCTTCATTCCCCTGCCTGCCACTGCCCCTCCTCATCCACTGCCCCCACTTTCCAAATGGCTTACGGTGCTAGTCTCAGTGTGGCTGAATTTCTCCCTGAAGCCGCAGCACTGGTTCCCAATCCACAGAGAGAATCGGAGCCACTCCGAGGCTTGTTAAGACAGGGCTGGCCCCAGCCCTGCCTGCTGACTCCGAAGGGCTGGGTGGGGCCTGAGAATTTGCATTTCTAATGCGTTCCCAGGTGATAGCCCTGGGGCTGGTCTGGGAGAGCATTTGAGAGGCTCTGCCCTAGAGCCGTGCTCCCCGACCTTGGCGCCTGGTGAACGCAGCTGGTGGCCTCTGAGAGGCTGACTCAGGCCTGGGCTGGGGCCCCCTGAGAGCTGCTGATGCCCTGCGGGGTCTAACATAGGTGGCGGCACAGGGCTCAGTGGACTCAGACCCCGCTAAGCCAGCCTTCTGCAAGGGCCAGGGAGAGTAAAAGGACTGAAGGCCCGGACAATAGCATGGAACGTGATCTCCTTTTCCAAAGACACAGAGGATCTGCTTCCTCACGGTTGTAAAAGGGGTGTTTCTATTCCAGAAAGTCTTCTGTTGCTCATCACACTCATCTGCAACAAAAAATAGATAAATTAATTGAAATTAAAGTTTAAAAAATTCTATGAACATAAGGATCTAAGTGCTAAATATGTTTTTATTTTTTTCTCTGGATTTTCCCTTAAATATTAATACAAAAATGTGTAAAACTGCACTGTTAACTAAAAATAAAATTGGAAGCCCCCCGACAATTGAATGGACCTCCTCTTGGCCAAGGGGACCCAAGAAAAACCTGAAAAACATACTTCTTTCCTGGCGCAAAAAGCTCTTGAGCCCAGGAGTTCCAGGATGCAGTGAGCCATGATCACGCCACTGCACTGCAGCCTGGGTGACAGAGCAAGACCCTGTCTCAAAACAATGCCCCAAAAGTGATGAAGTATTAACAGGACCTAAGCTCATGCCAGACAAGGGTTAAGTCACACACCCCGTAGGTCACACTGACCCAGTGTATTGGTTCGAAGACTTCCTGATATTAAACATTCTTTTCTGCCTGCTCCTAATTTTTATACAAAGCTTTATTCCTTTAACCAATTGCAAATGAAATAATCTCTGAATCTACCTACAACCTCTAAGCCCCCCATTCACAGTATTCTGCCTGTGACCCCAAATATCTGAGACAGGTCTCAGCCATTTTAGAAAGTTTATTTTGCCAGGGTTAAGGACACCTGCCCGTAACACAACCTCAAGGGGTCCTGACATGTGCCCAAGGTGGTTGGAGCAAGCTTGATTTTAAACATTTTAGGGAGACATGAGACATCCAACAATACAATATGTCTAAGATGAACATTGATTTGGTCCAGAAAGGCAGGACAACTTGAAGCAAAGGTGGGACACCTCAAAGTGGGGAGTGGGCGGCTTACAGGTTATAGGTAGATAAGAGACAAATGGTTGCGTTCTTTTGAGTTTCTGATTAGCCTTTCCAAAGGAAGCAATCAGATACACACTTACCTCAGTGAGCAGAGGGATGACTTTGAATAGTATTGGGAATAGGCCCCCAAAATCTGGCCATAAACTTGCCCTAAAACTGGCCATAAACAAAATCTCTGCAGCACTGTGACATGTTCGTGATGGCCATGACGCCCACGCTGGAAGGTTGTGGGTTTACTGGAATGAGGGTGAGGAACACCTGGCCCACCCAGGGCGGAAAACCGCTTAAAGGCGTTATTAAACCACAAACAATAGCATGAGCGATCTGTGCCTTAAGGACATGCTCCTGCTGCAGATAACTAGCCAGAGCCCATCCCTTTATTTCGGCCCATCCCTTTGTTTCCTGTAAGGAATACTTTTAGTTAATCTGTAATCTATAGAAACTGCCTATCACTGGCTTGCTGTCAATAAATACGTGGGTAAATCTCATCTCTGTTCAAGGCTCTTAGCTCTGAAGGCTGTGAGACCCCTGATTTCCCACTCCACACCTCTATATTTCTGTGTGTGTGTCTTTAATTCCTCTAGTGTTGCTGGGTTAGGGTCTCCCCGACTGAGCTGGTCTTGGCAGAATAGAATGGGAGGCAGGTTTAACCTAAGCAGTTCCCAGCTTGAATTTTCGCTTTAGCTTAGTGATTTTGGGGCCCCAAGATTGATTTTCCTTTCACATTCATTTTCGGGCTGAACCAATGTATACCTTCCATGTATTGATTTATGTCTTTGCCTATAACTCTTGTCTCCCTGAAACGTATAAAACCAAACCATGGGCCGGGGATGGTGGCTCAGGCCTGTAATCCCAGCAGTTTGGGAGGCTGAGATGAGCAGATCACCTGAGGTCGGGAGTTTGAGACCAGCCTGACCAACATGGTGAAAGCCCATCTCTACTAAAAATATGAAAATTAGCTGGGCGTGGTGGTGCATGCCTGTAATCCCAGCTACTCAGGAGGCTGAGGCAGGAGAATCGCTTGAACCCAGGAGGTGGAGGTTGCAGTGAGCTGAGATCGTGCGACTGCATTCCAGCCTGGGCAACAGAGAGAAACTCTGTCTCAAAACAATAACAACAACAACAACAACAACAAAAAACCGTAACCCAACACGTCAGGCACACTTTCTCAGGCCTCATGAGACTGTTTCCATGGGTCATCATCAGCCATGTTGGCTCAGAATATCTCTTTAAAATTTAATTTTACAGAGTTTGATTTTTCTGCTAACAGCACAAACATAATATTTAATAAAATACTGAAAAGTGAAGTAGGTAATTGTTTGGAAATTGCGTCTCCTGCTTAGTTGGGATTTTTCCATAGTTCACATGTCCACACTCCATGTAGTATTCACGCAGTCCATGTGTCATCGATACACAACTTCTCCTTAGCTCAGCGAAAACCTGGGTTCTTGTCCCACAACCAGGAAGAAGTTAGGCACGTGAACACGCTGAAAGGTGAGGAAAGCAGAATTTACTAAAAAAAAGCTCTCAGCAAAAGAAGAGGTCCTGCCAACAGGCTCTCACCACACAGATTGAATTCCAGGCCACCACACATGAGCCAGAGACAAGGCTCCCCCTGCATAAGGCCCAAACTTCCCATGGCTCCACCGCATCCTCCCAGTATGCAGGTGGGTCCCCAGTCTGTTGTGGGCATGTGCAGACAAAGCCCTGGGCAGCTTCCCTCATCTGTCTCCTGCAGCTGTCATTCCCCCTCTAAAGAAGTACATCTAATTGGTGTTAGAATAAGGATAAGAATAAGGACGAAGTCTTAATTGCTTCCTGCTGATGGGCAGTTTTGGGGAAACAGCAGTCAGAGCTCCCTCAGGCCTATTTAAGGGTTCCCAGCAGAAGGGGCTACTGTCCAAGGCTCCCCTTGCAAGACCGATTGGAGTTTGATGGCCTGAAGGCGAGAGGAGACAAACTAGGTTATTAGAAAACATGTATTGAAATGAAATAATTGGGGGTTAAGGACAACTCAAAAATCCTGAGACCTTTTCCCAGACTGTAGAAGGAGAGGGAGGCCAAAAACCCAACTGGTTAAAAAAATAAAAAATAATAATAAAAAATAAAACCTTGACCCTTTTGCCGGCATGTTGCTCTTCTGGGATCCCTTCCCCTGAGTCCAATCCTAAGCCAACCAGTTTAAGGTTTGGGAAATTAACTTTTCCCAGTTTGGAGGATGCATCTGAGGGGAGTGTCCCATTGTACAGAGACACAATTACCTATCTATGGAGACAGGACAGAGGAAGAGAGAGGAAAAAAAGAAGGTTTTTTTTTTTCAAAGGAGTCCCAGGGGGTCAGGATGCATTTAAAAGGGGTACAGATGAAGATGGATGGCTACCCACTAGAAGGAGGGAATTGAGGCATCCCAGGTTCCCTTCTCTTCCTAGAAAATACCTGGGGTATGTGAGGGAGATAAAGTGAGGCAACCTTCTTTCTTCTTCCATCCTCATATTCCTGGGTCCCAGTGACCACAACAGGGTGCCACCTATGGGTGTCAAATCAGCTTTCACCCATGTTACCAGGGGGGCCTAGGGGGTGGGAGTATCTGCTCTCACCCATGTTCGTCCTATTTCCCCTGCTATCAGTAGCCTCTGAATTGCCTAGACCTCACTTATGCCTTGGATACTAGCATGACCTTTATCCATGAAACGGGAGGCTTGGCTTAACCTGCAGGAATCACTCACCTGTGCTGTACCTTTTAACTTCATTATCATCTGCCTCTGGGTCCTTCAGATCCAATTTTCTTTTCTAGGGCTTTGACCCGAAGCTTGGAATTGAGTTTGGGACAAAAATGTGTCTCAAGGAGGTTGCATGGACTCCTTATCATAGGCTGAATGGTAAGGTGAAGCTGCGGAATCGAGTCCTCCTCCAACAAGGGAGAGAAAAGGATGTCCTGTGACATGCCCTGATAACTGGTGGATATAGTTATGCTTGCTAAGGTTTGGGTGCGTGGGGCTTGGCTTTGGTTAGCTCCCTTGGTCTTACTTTCACAAAAAGGAAACCTCCAGGTGATGGGCACTATATTTATTCCCATCACCCGGCAGGATTTGCAGGATCATTGCTTAGAATTAAATATTGATCCAGATTTTTACATTACCCATCCCCTTTTGTTCCTTCTGAGCTACAGTTGGAGATCACTGGTTGGTTCACAGGAATAAGCAGGGTTAGTCTAAAATGTAGGCAAAAACGTAAAAACAACGAATGAGTGTAGAATTTAATGACAAACATATGATAAGTTTTGAAACATAATGTCTCTCTCCATTCCTCATTTTTAAAAACAAATCATGATAGGACTGAGTTGTTTGCAAAATAGACTTTAGTCTTATACTTGGCCTGATTATTTGCATAAAGAGCAGCAAGCATAATTATTTTAACATGGGCCTTTTAGATTTACGTGGGCTTTGATGGAACTCTGTTTTACAAGGAATCTCAGATAGGCCTTTCTAAAGCTGAGATTGTACCCTCAAATACTTGTAAGCTGGGTAAACTCCTCTCTTCTTGAGGTCCCAATAGCATGGAGTTCCTGGACCTGTTAGAAAGTGACATGCTTTACTCACCACAGGTTAGGAACCCTGTATGGGGACTGTGTAGACCAGTTATGAGGCCAGTTTTCCCAAGGGTCTTTTATTGGCTCTGCAAATTGAGCTTGACTCCTTAAAGGTGAGCATACCCTTCTAGTCAAAGCCTTGGTAAAACAACCAGTTTCTCCAATTGTGTCTTGTTGCAGAAGAAAATGGATTCTTATTGCACTGATGCAAACAACTATATTGTCATAAGTTAAGAATACTTACAACTAGTTTCCAAATCCCGGAGAAGCCAGGCAGAGAGAGAGACAAATATGTTCCAAATTGTGTTCATAGGAGTATATCTTACTTAGTTATTAAAGGCCGTAAATAGCTCAAAATGTTTCCTTGACTCTAAAAACAAAAGGATCAGCAATTTTCCAAGCAAAAGTAAATAATATTACTTCAGTTTTCTATTAGTTCAGTCCTTTCAGTTAACTCTTGTTTTACTTGATATTTGTGAACATTTCAGCTCTTCATGAGTCCTGTACATTTTTCCTTTATTCTAATGTCACAATCTCCAAAATTATTAGAACCCTGCATTTGAGAGCACCTGGTGAAGTTCTGTAGCTGATTATAAACCATCCTTTTGAAGAGGATCAAAACAATACAACAATTGTCTATGAATAACAAAATGTCCAGGGTAGTTACAGTCAGAAACACAACTGACAAATACATTTGGTTATCTCCATAGTTTACAATAACTTAACAACCTTAATTGTGATTGATAGCATATACTCAGACATTAGAATTTTAGAAATCCCATACAACTTTGGAACATATATTAATATTATTCCCTAAAATATAACCTGAAGAATATTAAAGATCATTTTGGTAATCCCATGTACCTAACTGTGTCAGGTAATCCTGTTTACCTCTCTTCCGGGTGCTCCAGGGGCCCTCTGTAGCATCCAAACGCCAGGGATCAGGAAAGACAATTTTTGAAACAGGAATTTGATTTTGGGAAGCCTGTCAAATATGTTAGAGGTTTAAAAGAGTTGATGTTATGAAATAGAATTCCAGATTTCCATAAGTTATTTATTTCACCAAAATGATGACTCAGACATTTTTTTAAGAAGCAAAAACTTTTTATAACCCTTTACAAATTTTGCTAGATAGCAGATTAGTGTCTTAAGAGAACCCTTTTGGGCTTTTATTTCAATGCTCAATTTATGGAAAAGCCATAAACTAAAGTCACGTGAGCTAAAAGGTACCACAGGTTTTATCTTCCCTTTAAAAAATATTTGATCCAAGTGCTTATCCTTCCTTAAGTCAATTAATTAGAGCTCTTTTTTAATAGACATCACACACACAACACATATATAACTACACAGGCAGAAGAAGATTCAGTAGCTATAATATTTTTCATAATTGGATTGTTGGCCTCTGGGTGGAGCCCTTTAAGAGCAAGACTAGGAAAACATGCAGTTTCCAGGCTCTCATAAGCAAGTATAGCTGGGAGACAAAAACAGATTTTGAGAGGGATCCATCTGCCTCTAATTCCTGGGGCTCCATGAGGAAATCAGGGGTCTCTCATCTTTCATGTGTGCATTAAGAGTGGCAAGGCAAAATGGAGAAAAATAATTCAGTTGACTGAGAAAAAACCTCTTCCCAGCAAAACAAGATCCAAGAAGAGAAAAACAAAGGCCTTTTAAATTTACCTGTAACTTGGATATCCACTTTTAATTAAGCTGAGTGCTCTTTAATAAAATCCTTTTAAATCTCATTACCCAACTTTAGCCATGCCAAGCAGCCAATATTTCTGGCTTTCAAACTTTTCTGAAGGTTCAGAGAAAGGAAAATCCAAGGCAGTTTGTGGAGGGGAAGGGAATCAACAAATGGCAAAGGTCATGTAGATATCAAACCAGAAAGAACTCATTCCCTAAGCCAGGATTGGACCTGGGCTGCCATTGTAAAATGGTGAAGGCTAAACCAAAGCACTGCCATGTCGCTACAGGTCATGCTCCCAAGGACATAAAACAAGATGGAATCCTGGAGCAAAGTTTGCTACTGACCATACAGAAAGACATGCAGAGCACACCAGATTGGCTGTAGCTTAAGACCAACTCACAAGTCTTTCCTTCCTTCCTTCCTTCCTTCCTTCCTTCCTTCCTTTCTTTCTTTCTTTCTGTCTCTCCTGTCTCTCATCTTTCTCTCTCTCCTCTCTTTCCTTCTTTCTTTCCTTCCTTCTTTCCTTCCCTCCCTCCCTCCCTCCCCCTTCCTTCCTTCCTTCCTTCCTTCCTTCCTTCCTTCCTTCCTTCCTTCCTTCCTTCCTTCCTAGTTTTTTTACTCTCGTTGCCCAGGCTGGAGTGCAGTGGCGCAATCTTGGCTCACTGCAACCTCTGCCTTCTGGGTTCAAGTGATTTTCCTACCTCAGCCTCCTGAGTAGCTGGGATTACAGGTGTGCACCACCATGCCCAGCTAATTTTTTGTATTTTTAGTAGAGACAGGATTTCATCATGTTGGCCAGGCTGGTCTTGAACTCCTGACCTTAGGTGATCCACCCATCTCGACCTCCCAAAATGCAGGGATTACAGATCTGAGCCACTGCACCTGGCCCACAAATCCTTTTTCATAATTAAAACTTTACAGAGAAAAACAGTGATAGCTAGGGTCCTGGCCTACTAAAATGCTTTCTAAAAGGGGGAAAAAAACCCTCTCACTTAAAAGTTAACTCCTGACCTGGTGGAGAAAAGAAAAAAAGCTTAAAGTGCAGGGTTGGAAAGATGCCTTGGGAAAGAACCTCTTATTCTTATGCAAATAGTTTCCTCCAACAGGGAGAGAAACTTAACTGCTGTTTCTTCCCTAGGGCTTGAATGGAGCTGGACTCCTCAGTCATGGAATGAGGAGACACCATGGACATATAGTGGGGAATGCTGGCCAGCCTGCCACATGCAGCCTTTGAGCTATGCACCCCAGCCCCAGCTGGGAGGGGAGGCCGGGTGAGCGGGGAGTTGCCGCTCGCCCATCTGTCCCAAACAATGAAGGAAAATGCCATAGAAATTCTGGGTTGGACCGAGGCCGACATTCTTGACCCCTGGGAGTGGCAAGGGTGGGGGCCTGTTTCCTTTACCTTCAGAAGAAGTCTGAGGACAAATAGGCTCAAAAACAAAAGGGAAAAAGATGTTTTGGTCCGCATTTACTCACCTTTGCTTGTGTCCCTGTATGGGCCACCAAAATGATGCAGGATTTTTACTCCTTAGCTCAGCTAAAACCTGGGTTCTTGTCCCATTACCAGGAAAAAATTAGGCACGTGGACATGTTGAAAGGTGAGATTTATTAAAAGAAAGCTCTTGGCAAAAATAAAATGAGGTCCTGCCAACAGGGTCGCACCTCACAGATTGAATTCCAGGCCACCACATACAAGCCAAAGAGGCCAGGCTCCTCCCCGCTGCACAAGGCATGCACTTCCCATGCCTCCACCCCATTCTCCCAGTGCACAGGGGGGCCCCCAGTCCGTTGTGAGCATGTGCAGACAAGACTCTGGGCACGTTCCCTCATCTGCACAAAAGTATCTGATATAAACACTTGTGGGGTGGGCTGGAGATTCTCTGGGGACCCTCACTTACCTGCCTCCTGCATCTATCATCATTTTGTGATAGAATGAAACTGAGCCCTACAGAAATTAAAAGCGAAGAGATAATAATGTCTTGGCCATTAATAAGTCTGGAGCTTAGGATGCGTATTTTGAAGACTGTGCTAAATGTCTTATTTAAGTTAGAATTGGCATTGTGTTGTTGTTCATGTGATCTAAGTCAAGTCAGGACTGATAGGACCGAATGGACAAGTGGAAACATAGCAGCTGGGCAGCAAGAAGAAAGACTTGTGCCCAAATGCAAAGTGACTCTGGATTTATAGTATGCACTACAGTCTACTGCTGTGTAACAAACTGTCCCCAAATAGTAGCTTAAAACAGCCAAATGTATTATGCCACACAGTTTCTAGGGGTCAGGGACTCGAGCAGCTTAGTTGGTGGTTCTTGTTCAGAACACCTTATGAGGTTGCAGTTAGATGTTGGCTGGGGATGCATCATCTGCAGGGTTTAAAAGGAATGTCACTTTTAAGAAAGCTTCCTCACAGGGCTGGCAGTCAGTTTGTGCTTTAGTTCTGTACCACATGGCCTGTCCAGCAGGATAGCCTGGACTTTTTTACATGGCAGCTTGGCTCTGAGAGATGGGGGAGAGGAAGAAAGAGAGGGAGAGGGAGTTCTGATGTGTGTCCTTTTCCTTAAAGATTTATTACTGGTCCATCAGAAGGAAATGTGAAACTTCCCACTTCCTCCTCCTTGAGATGCTACAAATATACAACTGACCTTGGGGCTGAGGTGCAGGGGCAGAAGTGGAGCTCTCATGGCCCAGAACAAAGAGGATGCAGAGCGGCATTTCACAGCATGCTGTTTGGGTAACATGATACCCTAGGTCTAGGAGCAATAGATGCATAAATGGATGGCTGGGCAGGTGGATGGACAGAGGGAGGGACACTGAAGCTTGTCCCAGGTGTCTCCTACATGGACTTGGGATCTACACTGCCATCTTTGCTTTCTTCCTACATTGTCATTGCTTGAACAGGACTGCCCCAGGAGAAATGTGTTTTTTGGCAAGTGCAGGGGCTAGAAAAGGAGCAGTTAAGGATAACAGCCAATGTACCCACTCTACCTTCAGAGCACCCCATTGTGGCCTCAACATCCCTTTTTTAATGCCAACTTTTCACTTTACATTTCAAGAAAATAATATGTTTCTTAAAGCTCTTGGGCCTGGATCCTCTGAGGACTGCATGCCCTTGAGAGAGTGGGGCTAGCCCCTGGTTGAAGATCTTTATTCTAAGGTTGCTATTGATTCACTCCCCTTGCATCTCTTAAGTCTGTGTATAGTTGTCCCTCCTTTCTTGCTCCTCTCTCACTGGGATTATTGCCACTGCCTCTGTGGGGATGTATATGGTTTTGCCCTGTCCAGCACCCACTCATCTTTCCCCTGCTAACAGCTGCCTGGCTGGCCTTGGGGCCTATGCCATTCAGGGGACTTGGGGCTCCTGGCTCCAGGACAGGAGAAAGCTTGGAAACAGGGTGTATTTCTCTTGATTTCATGTGTGCTGAGTGGAAAGGTAAGGCTCGTCAGGGTTTCCCAGGTCAGAGGCTGACCCCTGTGGAGGACACCAGGCAGCTGCTGCTCAGAGGTCTCTGCAGGAAGGACAGAGAGCCCAATTAGCTGGTGCTTGCCAGACCAAGGCCTTGACTCAGATTGAGTATTTTGAGTAGCGATGCAGGAACATGATTTAGAGTTGCATAGAGTGATGATGACTTCCTCCAATCCATTTCTGCCAGCTGCTGGATTCATACATCCTTGGAAAGATGGTTGTTTGCCATCTTTGCTTCTCTTAATGATCTATCTGGGATCTTGTGTCATGGAAAATGTCCAGATGTACCATCTTCATTTGAGTGGCTGCATAGTGTCCCATGAATTGACATCCCAACCTTTACTCAGTCCCTCTGTATTGACAGCCAATTTGTTTCCATCTTCTGTTCTTAAACAGCACTGCCATAACATTTTGGTTCTCATGTTGTTATATGTATGTGGAGGTAAATCTGTATATATAAAAAAAACTCCCAAACAGGAATCACTGGGTCAGAGGTATTGCCATTTTAAATACTGAGAGATTGCCCCCAAATAAACATGACTTGTACATTCCACCAGGTGCATAAGAGCCATGTTGCCCTTCATAAACAAACAAAACATTTGGTTCTGGTTCTGCCTTCATGACAGTTTGTGGTGAGCTCTTAAGGCCTCTAATGAGCTTTCTGGTGAATGTCGGCTCCTTTGCGAGCATATCTTGATTGAGAATCTCCTGCACTCTCCTTTTTGGATGCTGTGGCATCCACCAGCATGTTCTCTGCCTGAAACTCCTGTCCCCCTTGTTTTTCCACCCAAAAACCCCTTCTTCAAAACCTGTCTTATGCACCCTGTCTTTCAGGAAGCCCTCCCTGCCATGCCCAGGCTGAGTCTCTTGTCTTCCATGCTCTGACGTTCTTCCTCCATCTTTGGATTCCAACTCCACTGTTCAAGTGGTCTGTTAGAAGAAGCAGGCTGCCTGTGTAATGGATGAGGGCTGGGCTGAGAGGGGAGACAATTTGGGGGAAATCATTTATTTCCCTCATCCATTTGGAAGAAACTTCCTCTATTACTCAAAATGCTTTGGAATATGACACCTTTTAAATTCATTTTCCCCCAAATCACTCTTCACGCTGCATTTTTGACCAGTGGGAGAAAAACCAGAGTCCACGCAGTGGCAGGCTATCCCTATCCTTTGTTCTGCCTGCTGTTTGGCCAAGCAGTGGTGTGTAAGGGAAGAGGGCTCCCCATGCCTGCTCTCCTCCCTCACATCCACCTCTCATCCTCCTTCAGCTCTGTCTGTCCAGCCTTTAAAATGTGTTATTTTTATCCAAGCATCATTTCTCCAGGATATCCTAGATCCTCCCAACAGTCTCTTGCTCCCACCTTTGCCCCCAAGTCTCCTCTCCCCGGTGCTCAGATCATGCACCCCACCCTGTTCAAACCCTCCCTGGCTCCTTGTTACACCAGAGTAAGACACAGACACCCTTCCCTGCCCACAAAACACATGAAGCCTGCCCCCACTCGCCTGTCCCTCCCCTGCTCACCTGCCCAGCCCCCACCTGTCCTTCCCCTCCCCCTGCCCTCCACCCCACCCCTCCCCTTGCTGTTCTCTGGAAACTTCAACCTTGTCCCCTGCAGAGGGCCTCTGCATCAAGTCCCTTCTCAGAGAGCCTTGGCTGGTTGCTTGCTGCATCCCAGCTGCCCTGTCTCTCTCTGCTTTCCCCTCTGTGGGACGTTTGTTTCCATGATCCACCATGACATGGCCTCTGTGGCCCCATAGCAGATGGGGGACACGCAGAAGGGCTCTCAGGAGGGAGCTGTGATTTATCTCAGGGCACAGGGCCCTGCAGGTCCTTGCTAAGCACCAGTGTCTGCCCCTCCCATGGATGCCCGGCCCAGTCAGGGCAGCTGCGTCACTCACTATTTTGGCCTGGTGCCCATGCTCTGTGAGTTCAGCCGGACTGTGGTGTCCTCGCCGTGTTTGCTAACTTGTTCCCACCAGGCTATTTCCTTGGCCTCTGGACATGCAACCTACTGTAAATGATCATCTCAGTGAACCTTGTGCAGCTTTGCCAGAGGGACCCTGAAAAAGATGCCCACTCCTCCTGTGCACTCTTGTGTGGGTGAACTGGCAGATGATGAGAAGGGGGTGTCACTCGGGGAGGGCTGGTGCCCTGGAAGCATGTGGAGCCTGCAACGGCCCTGCTGCTGCTGGCTGGGACAGAGTGGGAAGTCAGGTGGGCCTGGGGTACCCAGCGATGTGGCAACAGGACAGGGATTTTGCAATGGCCTCAAGGCAAGGCTTCTGGAGAGCCCCAGAGGATCCAGCCAGGAGCAGGCCCAGCTCCTCTCCAGCTTGCTGTGCCTCAAAGAATCCTCTGGATCTCTCTGCCTCAGTTTCCCTAGCTCACCACTGACAGGCTGGACTTCAGGCCCTCTGCAGTGGCTCACAGAAACACCCATGATTCTGCATGGCCACCCCAAAAAAGATGCTGAAGTCCTGTTCCTGTGAATATGCCCTTATTTGGAAAAAGGGTCTTGGCAGGTATAATCAAGTGCAGGTGAGGTCATTGGGGTGGCCCTAACCCAAGAGGCATATGTCCTTATGCGAAGGTCATGTGGAGACAGAGACTCAGCAGGTGGCCGCATGACAAGGGAGACAGAGGTTGCAGTGATGCGGCCACAGGCCGGGAAACACCACAGCTGCCAGGAGCTGGAGGAGGCAGGAAGGATCCTCCCCTGGAGCCTCCAGAGACAGTGCAGCCCAGTGACACTTTGATCTGAGACCTCTGGCTCCAGGCCTGAGACAAGACTTTTCTGTTGCTTTAAGCTGCCCGGTTTGTGGCTGTTTGTCACAGCAGCCCCAGGACACTGGCACTCCTGACATCTCAGCTGGCCGCCACCATGAGAGGAACCAGCTCTTCTCCCCTGAAGTCTACCTTTCTCCAGCCTAGACCACAAGGAAGGACACTGTCTTGCACCCTGCAGGGAGCACCCATGACCCCGTTGGGGGATGGAGACCCTGTGTATTGTGGGAGGACGTGACACATCCCTGCAAGGAGGATCATCTGCTTCCTCTCTCCTTGTGGTGCGTGGGCCTGACCTGGAATTCAGAGCTTTGGATTACCTCGCTGCCTGCGTGGAGGCTCCTCAAGTGGGACACCCTCTGGGTGTTCTGCTGTGTCATCTATCTTAGGTCAGAGCCAAAGCACACAGCACACTTTTTAAGCCTTTCAGAGTTAATTTGTCAGAAGGCAGGGCCTGCTGGGTAAACACTGGGAGCTGGGGACCCCAGCCTGGCTGCGAGGGCTGGAGAGGGTGGTGCCTGGAGCCTCACAGAGCCTGGGAGCTCCACGCCAGTGCCACTCTTCCGCCTGCCGTGATTGTCCCCGGGTAGCCGCTGAGCCCGCCCGTTGTCACCACTTTTTCAGGTGACCTCAGTGTCCTGCCAGTCGGGCCTCAGGGCTCATGCAGCCCATGAAGAATTTCTGGGTCCTCGTTTTCCTGAACATTTATCTTCCATCCTGGAACATTTACGCTTCCTCACTGAGAAGACAGAGAATGCACCCCAGCCCTGGCCCCTGCAGGAGGCTGGGAAGCCACGCTGGGACAGTGATGCCCTGCTCGTGACTTGCCGCCAGGCAGCCCTGGCCATTCCCAGAGCGGCTCTGGTCTCATTTCCGGGGATGGGGCCTCTCCTGTCCTGCCCCCTCCTGTTGGCACCCTCCCTGCAGCCGGGGCCTGGGGTTGGGAGAGGGAGGCTCTGACAGTAGGAAATGACCTGGCATGGGCCACAGCAAGGAGGCCAGAGGTCTCTGGGACAGGCACGGAGGGCAGGGCTGGAAACGGGAATTGGGAGAGGACGGGGCCGGGGCAGGCGGGATGGCAGCAAGAGCTGGCCAGAGTCCACAGGGCACATGGCTATTGCTCTAGCTCCAGCCCCATTTCTCCCAAACCTCCGAGTTTTGGGAAGCTCAGGAATTAAACAATCATGTCCTAAAGACCCGTATCATGCCCTGAATCCCATGTGTGGGTGAAAAGTCATCCAGGCAGACAACAGATCCATATGGAGTGTGCCCTGAGCACGTGTATCCCCAGCACGCGGGGGGGGTGTGTGGGTGGGGCCTGCTCTGTGGAATGACTGAGGGGCCGCTCCCCACTTCAGGGACCTTTTGGATGGAAGGCTGAGTTTCCAGGGGCCGAGTGGCATTTGGGAGTGGCCACTGCTGTGGTTACACTAACGGCATTATCTCCTGGCCCAGTAGAGGGGGCTGAGCCCAGACCCAGGCCACCTGCTTTGTAGGAACTCGGGGAGGAAGGGCAATGGCCACCAGCAGGGTTCCCATTTTCTGGGTCAGGAAATGGAAGCCCAGCGAAGTGAAGGGATTTGCTCTTCTCTCTCACCCAGGGGGAGTTCAACCCCGCCTGCAGCCCCACCCAAGCCGGGCCCTATCTCGAGCAGTGACATTCCGAGAGGACAGAGAGCCACAGCACGTGTGGGGAGGCTGACTTCAGGCCACGTGGCACTTTCTCATGGATGGCATGTCCTGACCCCACAAGGGTTTTACCTCCCGGGGGTAATGCTCCGAGGCCGGGCACCCTACACTCCGAGGCCAAGAGCCAAAGCAGCTGAGTCAGTCACGAGACACAGGCCCAGATGCGCCGTTCAGCTCACATAACGAGCAGCCCACATCCCCGTGGGTCAAAACAGCCAAGATCTATTTTTGCATGTTGCAAGTCCAAGGAGGGTTGAAGTTACTCAAGGCTCAAGGGGAGGGAGTACCCCATGCCCTGAGTCTCTGCTGCCCATGGCCCAAGGCCCAGGAAGCGAGCAGTCAGAGCCAAGAACCAGCAATCGCCCCCACCCAGAAGACCCACTGCCAGGCCCAGCTCCAGGGGCAGGGAGGGCAGGCACAGCCGTCAGGGACAGGCTGAAAACCTGCCCAAGAGTCAGGGCACACTCCGTATGGATCTGCTCTTCCAGAAACACAGCCGTGCAGTAGCCTGGATGTAGCCTCTGCCCCGGTACTAGAAGGCCCCGTGACATAATCAGAAATACAGATTCCTGGCACGGAGCTTTTAAAGCCCTTGTAACTTCCTGAGTGATGGGGTGAGAGAAACATCATGTGTTACAATATTTTGTCCTAGCTCCTAAGACCCTTGGACTCTTGGGAGACATGAATGTTTTCTGTTTGTTGATGAGATGCCTGGAGGTGAGGCCCTAACCAGGTTCAGGATGGGGTGCTGGTGGCCCGAAAGACCAAGGTAGGAGGTGGGGACCTAGGCAGCTTCAGGATGGGGTGCTGGTGGCAGAAAGACCAAGGCAGATGACTGGAGGCGGGGACCTAGGCAGCTTCAGAATGGGGTGCTGGTGGCAGACCAAGGCAGGAGGCGGGGCCCTAGGCAGCTTCAGAATGGGGTGCTGGTGGCAGAAAGACCAAGGCAGGATTCGAGGCTGGGACTTGCTGGAACCTGTGACCTCCGTGCAGAGATTGGGGACTGAGTCAGTCACCAGGAGTCACTAACTTCACCAGTCATGCGTCACGGAGGCTCCTTCAAACCCCCACACAGCAGATGCAGAGAGCTACCGGGCTGGGAACACATCCTGGGCTGGGAGGGCGGGGCAGCCGGGGCTCCACGGACGCCAGCTCCTGCACTCAGGGCCCCTCTGGGCCTTGCCCTGTGCACCCCTCACCCGCTGCTCATCTGTGTCCTGTAGCACACCCTTTATTAGGAGAGTAACCCAGCAAATGGAAGTGATGTTTCCCTGAGTTTTGTGAATCATTACAGCAAATTATTGAACCTAAGGAGGGGGTCATGGGAACTCCCAATTTATAGCCGAGGTACTGGGGACAGGTGACACCCCGGGACCTGTGATTGGCACTTGGAGTGGGGACAGTCTCCTGGGCCCATCCCTCGGCCTGAGGGGTCTGTGCTGACCCTGGTCCGTTGGTGTCAGAACTGAATTAGATTGCGGGACACCCCATTGGCACTGATGCAGAATTGGAGAATTGGTATGGAAACCCACACATTTGGTGTCAGAAGTGTGGTAAACACAGTTTGTTTTCATTTACCCCCATCTTGCTTCTGTCTTTTAATGCCACTTCATCCTATTCCTAAAACTGAACTGAAGAACAAAACCTGTCCTGAGGGAAGCTGAGCCCTGCAGGACGTGCCCAGTCTGGGCCCCGGCCGTGGCTGTGCTCCTTCAGCTCCAGGCATCTCCCAAGCCTGCTGCTGCTTCCTGAGCTCCCATGCCCAGGCCGCAGGTGCCAGGCCGCAGGTGTCCAGGCCGCAGGTGCCTCCTCACTGTTGCAGGGGCAGAAGTCCCTCTACTGCTGTGTATTTGGCTCCGAGTCTCATGCCCAGCCATTCCCAGTGCTCCTTTCCCCTCATCTGCATCTCCTCTGTGGAGCCTGCCTTTCCTCCCTGCCCGTCCCTCTCCTTCCCTCACCGTCCTCTTGCCACCAGGTTGTCAGCATTTTGCAGATAGGACTTGTGTTGGATGGGGCTGTGGCTAGCTTTCCATGTGACATAAAACCTGAGCATCTTGATGCGAGGAGTCTTGCCATGCTGTTTGGATTTCACTGAATTAAAATCTGGGTTTTGTGGTCATTGTCATGAACTGAATGTTTGTGTCTCCCCTAAATATATCTGTTGAAACCATAACCCCCAAGGTGAGGGTATTAGGAGATGGGTCCTTTGGGGGCTGATGAGGTCATAAGAGTGGAGCCCTTGTGAATGGGATTCGTGTCCATATAAAAGAGGCCCCAGAGAGCTAGCTGCCTTGCCCCTTCCACTGTGTGAGGACACAGCGAAAAGACAGCCGTCTGCAACCTGGGAGAGCTTTTAACAGAACCCAACTGTGCTGGCACCCTGGTCTCCAATTCCCAGCCCCCAGCACTGTGAGGAAATAAATGCCTGTTTTCTGAACACCATCCAGTCTACAGGCACTGTTGCGGCACCCAAGCCAGGACAGAAGATCAGTGTGAGGAGTGAGAGCTGCTGCAACCAACGCCTGTGAATGTGGATGTGGCCTTGGAACTGATGAATGGGGGCAGCTGGAATCATTCGGAGCCACATGCTAGAAAAAGCCTAGATGGCTATGAACAGCTTTTTAAAGGTGATTCTGGTGCAGGCTCAGCAAGAAGAGAAGCACTGCAGAGAGAGCCTCTGTCTTCTCAGAGGATGCCTAGGGGATCGTGAGCAGAACCCTGGATGGGAAGGCTCAGATGGAAACTGGGAACATGCTAGTGTCAACTGGAGGAAATGCCACCTTGTTAAAAAGCAGCAAAGAACTTGGCTGAACTGTGTTTGTGTCCCGGTGTTGTGTGGAAAGCAGAACTTGTGAGTGATGAAACAGGATACTTGGCTGAGGAGGTTTATAAGCAAAGTGTTGAAGGGATGGCTTAGTTCCTCCTGGCTGCTTACGGTAAAATGTGAGAAGCTAGACATGATTTCAAGACCAAGCTGTTAAACAAAAAGAAACCAGAACTTAAAGATTTGGAAAATCCTCAGCCTATGCATAATGTAAAAAAATGAGAATGTGTGTTTGGAAGAGAACATTAAGGGCATGGCCAGATGACCATCTGATAAGGGGATTTGTGTGGGTGTGAACCACAGTCACAACCAGCTGTCCCGGCAGGAACACTCAGCTTGAACCAAAGGTGGGAGAGAGGGGAAGGAAGTGAGTTTGGCTGTCCGACCTCTTGGGTTGTACCAAGCAGGACCAGGGAGCTATTTGGCTGTGAACATACACTATTCTTCAAGACAAGGGAAGAAGGACCCAGAAGGTGATTTAGAGTCCATCAGGGCTGCCACATGGGCAGCTGCTCCCTGGGAGCAACAGGCCAGATGCTCCCTGCCCAAAGCCTTGGGGGCAGGGTTGCCCAGAGCCTTGCAGGCATGACCCCTGCCCCCCAGAGCTGCAGGGGCAGGACCATTGCCGCAGTGGGTCTGGAGGGCAGGGGCTCAAGCCAAAGAAGATGATTCTTGAGCCTGAAGATTTAACATTGTTTGCCCTGTTGGGGTCCAGGCTCCATGGGACCTGTTACCCTTTTCTTCCTTCCCATTTCCCCCTTCGGAATGGGAAAGTCTGTCATATGCCTCTCCCACCATTGTATTTTAAACGCATGTAAGTTGTTCCATTTTACAGGTTCACAGCTAGGGAGGAAGTAAACTTTGAGTGTCAACCGTATCTGATTTAGATGATGTTTAGATGAGACTTTGGACTTTAGACTTTAGAGTTGATGGCGGAACAAGCCACCACTTTGGGGTTGGAGGGATGAAATGAATGTGTTTTGCACATGAGAAGGACATAAAATTTCGGAGTCAGGAATAGAATGTTATGGACCGACTGCATCTCCCCAGAGTTCCTATATAGAAATTCTAACCCTGGTGCGGTGGCGCTAGGAGGCAGGGCATTTGGGAGGTGATTAGGTTGTGGCCTCATGATGGGGTCCTCTTATGAAGGAGACCCCAGAGAGCATGCTGTCACTTTTGCTCTGTCTGCCACATGAGGGTGCAAGAAGAAGACAGCCGCGAGCAAACCAGGAAGAGTGTCCTTGCCACAACCCGACCCTGCTGCCACCTTGGCGTCCAACTTCCAGCCCCTAGACTGTGAGGAACACAGCTTGTTGTTGAAGACACCCAGTCAGTGGTATTTTCTTACAGCAGCCAAAATCCACTAATGGTCATCAAGAAGCTGATGTGTGATTAGGAACCACCTCTTGCCCAATGTTCGGGGAATCAGTTGGACCCTGACGGAGCTGCCTCGGTCAGGAGTCCCGGCTGCAGGGGACATCCACAGAACCCAGAAGTTATGGAGAAGCCACTGGGGCACATGCAGCCTGGCTCCCTAGGATGCAGAAGACACCAGGCTCTCCGCCCCCTCCCTGCTGCAGGCCGCTTTCCTGTGCCTCTTGCTATGGTCAGGGGTGCCGTGTTCCCCTGGAACATGTGCCGCCTTCTGCACTGCCTTGAGTCTTTGGCCCGCTTGTGGCTTGGACTTACCGCAGTGCTGTTTTGTGAGGGGCACAGACACACACCATCAGCGCTCAAGAGGCAGACACGAGATCGGGTGATACTGGGCCAGCAGGCCAGTGTGCAGCACCCGCAACTTCCCGGCCCTCTTGGAGGGTCACCTGTCCTGAGCCTGTGGCCCAGCGGGGCCCCGTCCCCTTGATCTGTGCATATTCGCAGGGGCGGGGTGCTGGTGGAGAACTCAACGGGGCCCAGGGCTGGGAGCAGCCGGTGCTCCTGGTGAGCTCACTCTGACCAGTTGCACAGGCCATGTGGAGGAGGGGACGATCCCCAGGTGCCCCACGGTCCCCCTATGCCCCGTCTCTTCAGGAGAGGGATGATGGCCACTCCCAGTGGTGACTCAATGCCTGTGCCACCCACATCATCAGCTGTGCTGGCGGCTCACAGAAGACGACGGGACGGTCCATGTTTTATGCCCATATATCATATATTTTTTATCTACCATGGGTATCTACATACATTCTTGCTGCACGGTGCCGAGATGCTCAGTGTCTATCTCTGACAGTGAAATTGTGATCAGTTTTCATTCCTACTTTTTGTCATCCATATGTGATGAGGTTTCAACAAGGAACCTATTATTACTTGTGTCGTAGGAAAAATAAAGTTATTTTTAAAAGCAAATGTATGTCTAAGTGATGTAATCTATTTGCTGGGTGTAATAGGCTAGAATGCTCTCAGAAGCCTCCCACCTGACAGCTCCCCTCAAATCTGTCAGCGGGGAATAAAACTGTAAGGGCGCGATGGCCTTTTGGTTGTTAGTTTAGCAAACTGCACGAGTAAGACACAAGCGCGTTCTCGTCCATCAACGCAACGGCCTCTGGGTTGTCAGCTTAGCAAACTGCACGAGTAAGACACAAGCGTGTTCTCGTCCATCAACACCAAGTGGGTCGTCATGGCAGGGGCAGGACCAGTGCTATGAACTCACTGTAATTTGGAATTCTACCTGAGAAAAATGCGGTTATTCAAGGGACACTTTGACCCTTGCATTTGAAGTTCTTGCATTTTACTTGGACCAATATTATCAGTGCTGGGGGTCTATGGTCTGCACTCTCCCACCACAAACATCGCTGGTGGTGATGCTTAATGAGTTGCCATTTTGACTTCTGATGCTGAGAATAGCACTAATGCCAAGATACACTTTTTTTTTTTTTTTTTTTGAGACGGAGTTTTGCTCTTGTTGCCTAGGCTGGAGTGCAATGGCGCGATCTTGGCTCAACACAACCTCTGCCTCCGGGGTTCAAATGATTCTCCTGCCTCAGCCTCCCAAGTAGCTGGGATTACAGGCATGCACCATCACGCCCAGCTAATTTTGTATTTTTAGTAGAGATGGGGTTTCTCCATGTTGGTCAGGCTGGTCTCGAACTCCTGACCTCAGGTGATCTGCCCGCCTTAGCCTCCCAAAGGATATGCTTTTATCTACCTACTCTTGTTCTGAATAATGACCTCGTGTGTCTTCTCTGAGGATGGTTTTTCCGGAGCCCTGGCTGCCAGGGCGTCTCCCGGGGCTGCAGGTGTCTCCAGGTCTCTCGTCCTCTGGGTCTCTCACTGCTGCCCCGGACTCCATCCCCCTTCCTGTCCCCTCCATGCAGGCTCCGCTGTTCCCAGGACCCTCAGCTCTCCCTGCTGCTTGTTCACTCTGCTCCCGCAGCTTGGAAGCCTGTGGGCCACTTCCTGCCATTTGCCTGAAGGATGATGACCCCTCAGGGAAGCTCAGCAGCCCAGGACTGCCCCCATCTTCTCCGTCCACAGCACCCCTAGGGTCACGGTGCTGCCTTGCTGTGCCACCCAGCTCATGTGCCCCTCCCACGCCACTGTCACCAGTGCCAGGCTCTGGGAGCCCAGGGGTCTCTCTGGAGCAAGCACTCCCTCGGGGTTCGTGAGGCAAATGAATGATGTATGATCTCTAATACTGTCAGCCATTCTGACGGAAAGCGCTGGCACTGTGGTCCCTGGAAGTCCATTAGGACTGTGGTGACAGGCTGTCCTCGTGAGGTGTCCCTTCCTTCGGGGAAGCCTGGGGTCTTCTGACCAGAGGCCTCAGCCATCCTCCGAGCTCTGTGGGCTGAGAGTTGAAGCTGGGCCCATTTGAGCATCACCTGGATGTGGGCGCTGAGCTGGAACCGGGATTGTCCAGGGACCAAGGCTTAGGAACAGCCAAGGAGTTCACAGGAGGCCAGAGAGGCTGCGGCAGAGGGGAGGCTGCAGCGGAGGGGAGGCTGTGGCGGAGGGGAGGGGGAGTTCAGGGCAGCTGTGCTGGGCACAGCAAGGAGGCCTAGATCCTGAGTAGGAGCAAGTGAGGGGCACATGTCCCTCCAAGATGGAGAAGGACCCTGGGGGTACCAGCACCTCTGCTGGGGATGGAGCTGTGGTGTTTCTCAAAGTGGGGTCAGGGCATTCCCAGCCCATGCTGACCTCACAAGCTGGAACCCCCAGAGGTTCGTGTGCACTGGACTTTGAGAACCCTGTCCAGGAGGGGTCCCTTAGAGGAAGAGGCGGCAGGGCTGAGTAGGGAGGGGTGCCTTCAGGAATGAGGACTGTGGAGGGGAGTTGGTGTGGACAACCCAGATGGCTGTGCTGGCCCTTGGTGGAGAAGCGGACAGGCTTGGGGTGGGGGAGACTCAGAACTTGGCAACTGTGGACCTGGGGAGGAGGAGCGGGCGTGGCTGGCTGCTCAGCTGCAGGAGCAGGAGCAGGCACCGGGAGCCTTTCCGGCATCTGTGATCTGCAGGGCAGCTGGGGCGGGCTCGTGGTGCCCAGCAGGTGGGTCATGAGGGCTGTCGGTGAGTCCCGGAATCAGCCCACCATGGGGATGGTGGGTACAATCCCTATGAGATGCCTGGGCACACTGAGAGCTCCATACGGGGTAAAGACCCCCCCATCCCCACAGTCCCCACCACCACTAAGGCAGGCTCCCCCTCCCTCCAGCAGGCAAAGGCACTCACCCAAGCCCACACAGGAAAGATCTTCCCAAAGGAAAGCTTGATTCGTGACAAAGTCCACAAACTGCCACAAATTCTATTTCTAGTGAAGCTGAAAAAATGTGCACTCTTTAAATAGCCTGGCTGTCCCTGAGTGCCACAAAACGCAATTTAAGGTAAACAAGTGGGTGCCTCAATGACAACATTTGCAACATTAACCTCGCTTTTAAAATTAACTTTTAAATTGAGGAATAACATACATATAAAATGTACCATCTGCACCATTTTAAAGCGTACAGCTCAGTGACGAGAAACACGTTTAGATTTCCCTCCTTTATCGCCCCTCCGCCTCCTTCCTCTAGGAACCACCATTCCACTCTGCCTCCACGGGAGCCTCTGGTTTAGCTTCCACATGAGTGACAGCGTGAGATGTTGGTCTTTCTGTGCCTGGCTTATTTCGCTTAACATAATGACCCCCAGTTCCATCTATGTTGCTGAAAATGACAGGATTTCATTCTTTTTGATAGCTGAATAATATTCCATTGTGTATATTTACCACATTTTCTTTATCCATTCATCCACTGATAAGCCCTTAGGCTGATTCCGTATCTTGGCTATTGTGAACGGTGCTGCAATAAACACAGGAGTGCAGAGATCTCTGACATACTAATTTCCTTTCTTTTGGATAAATACCAGTAGTAGAATTGCTGGATTACATGGTAGTTCTGCTTTTCGTACTGTTTTTCATAGGCGCTGTACTGTGCTACCTTCCCACCCACAGTGTTCTACATCCTCACCAGCGTCTGTTATTGCCTGTCTTTCTGATACAAGCCATTTTCACTGGGCTGAGATGATAATGCACTGTGGTTTGATTTGCATTTCTCTGCTGATTAGTCATGTTGAGCATATTTTAAAACAGCTATTGGCCTTTGTATGTCTTCTTCTGAGAAAAGTCTGCTCACATCTTTTACCCATTTTTAATCGGATGATTATTATTTGTTATTGTTGTTTTGAGATAGGGTCTCACTCTGTTGCCCAGGCTGGAGTACAGTGGCACAGTCATGGCTCCCTGCAGCCTCTGCTTCCCGGGCTCAAGCAATCAATCACCAATCCTCCTGCCTCAGCCTCCGGAGTAGCTGGGACCACAGGTGTGCAACACCACGCCTGGCTAATTTTTGTATTTTTTTGTAGAGACAGTGTTTTGCCATGTTGCCCAGGCTGGTCTCAAACTCCTGGGCTCAAGCAGTCCACCTGTGTTGGCCCCCAAAGTGCTGGGATTACAGGTGTGAGCCACTGCACCTGGCTGTTTTTTTTTTTTTTTTTTTTTTTTTTGGCCATTGAGTTGTCTGAGCTCCTCATATATTTGGGTTATGAATCCCTTGCCAGATGGATAGTTTGCAAATATTTTCTTTGATTCTGTGGGTTATCTCTTCACTTTGTCAACCTCACTTTTTTGAACTTGCCATTTCTGTCTTTGGCAAAATGTTAAGCAGGGCACAGGGTGGCCCTTGGGGAAGTCCACACAGTGACTGCAGCCTGGTGAGCCCTTTCCAAATGAGCCAGTCTCCAAGGCTTACCCCAGGCCCCAGGTCCCCACGACACACTCCAAAAGCTCCAAATGAGCCAGTCTCCGAGGACTCAGGTCCCCGCGACATGCTTCAAAAGCTCCAAATGAGCCAGTCTCCGAGGACTCAGGTCCCCGCGACACGCTTCAAAAGCTCCAAATGAGCCAGTCTCCGAGGCTTACCCCAGGCCTCAGATCCCTGCGACATGCTCCAAAAGCATGATCCTAGTTTAAGGCTTTTTTTTTTTTTTTTTTTTTTTGAGATGGAGTTTTGCTCTTGTCGCCCAGGCTAGAGTGCAATGGTGTGATCTCGGCTCACCGCAACCTCTGCCTCCCGGGTTGAAGCAATTCTCCTGCCTCGGCCTCCTGAGTAGCTGGCATTACAGGCGCCCACCACCACACCCGGCTAGTTTTGTATTTTTAGTAGAGATGGGGTTTCTCCATGTTGGTCAGGCTGGTCTCGAACTCCTGACCTCAGGTGATCTGCCTGCCTCAGCCTCCCAAAGTGCTGGGATTACAGGCGTGAACCACCATGCCTGTCCACTTTATCAGATTTTTAAAAATGTACTAGAAAATCATAAGAAGAAAAATAGCTCATAATCCCAAATGATCCCTTTTGGTCCGTCTAGAAAAGAAGTAATCCATGATTGAAACCTGGAATATTTAAATATTACAGAAATGTGCACAGAGCCAGAGCCTTCCCACCTGGCCCCACCACCTTCCCCACACCCAGAGCCTTCCCACCTGGCCCCACCACCTTCCACACAGCCAGAGCCTTCCCACCTGGCCCCACCACCTTCCACACAGCCAGAGCCTTCCCACCTGGCCCCACCACCTTCCACAGATCCAGAGCCTTCCCACCTGGCCCCACCACCTTCCCCACACCCAGAGCCTTCCCACCTGGCCCCACCACCTTCCACACAGAGCCAGAGCCTTCCCACCTGGCCCCACCACCTTCCCCACAGCCAGAGCCTTCTCACCTGACCCCACCACCTTCCCCACAGCCAGAGCCTTCCCACCTGGCCCCACCACCTTCCACACAGCCAGAGCCTTCCCACCTGGCCCCACCACCTTCCACACAGAGCCAGAGCCTTCCCACCTGGCCCCACCACCTTCCCCACACCCAGAGCCTTCCCACCTGGCCCCACCACCTTCCACAGATCCAGAGCCTTCCCACCTGGCCCCACCACCTTCCCCACAGCCAGAGCCTTCCCACCTGGCCCCACCACCTTCCACAGATCCAGAGCCTTCCCACCTGGCCCCACCACCTTCCCCACACCCAGAGCCTTCCCACCTGGCCCCACCACCTTCCACACAGAGCCAGAGCCTTCCCACCTGGCCCCACCACCTTCCCCACAGCCAGAGCCTTCCCACCTGGCCCCACCACCTTCCACAGATCCAGAGCCTTCCCACCTGGCCCCACCACCTTCCCCACAGCCAGAGCCTTCCCACCTGGCCCCACCACCTTCCCCACAGCCAGAGCCTTCCCACCTGGCCCCACCACCTTCCCCACAGAGCCAGAGCCTTCCCACCTGGCCCCACCACCTTCCCCACAGCCAGAGCCTTCCCACCTGGCCCCACCACCTTCCCCACACCCAGAGCCTTCCCACCTGGCCCCACCACCTTCCACAGATCCAGAGCCTTCCCACCTGGCCCCACCACCTTCCCCACACCCAGAGCCTTCCCACCTGGCCCCACCACCTTCCACACAGAGCCAGAGCCTTCCCACCTGGCCCCACCACCTTCCCCACAGCCAGAGCCTTCTCACCTGACCCCACCACCTTCCCCACAGCCAGAGCCTTCCCACCTGGCCCCACCACCTTCCCCACAGCCAGAGCCTTCCCACCTGGCCCCACCACCTTCCCCACAGAGCCAGAGCCTTCCCACCTGGCCCCACCACCTTCCCCACAGCCAGAGCCTTCCCACCTGGCCCCACCACCTTCCACAGATCCAGAGCCTTCCCACCTGGCCCCACCACCTTCCCCACACCCAGAGCCTTCCCACCTGGCCCCACCACCTTCCACAGATCCAGAGCCTTCCCACCTGGCCCCACCACCTTCCCCACACCCAGAGCCTTCCCACCTGGCCCCACCACCTTCCACACAGAGCCAGAGCCTTCCCACCTGGCCCCACCACCTTCCCCACAGCCAGAGCCTTCTCACCTGACCCCACCACCTTCCCCACAGCCAGAGCCTTCCCACCTGGCCCCACCACCTTCCCCACACCCAGAGCCTTCCCACCTGGCCCCACCACCTTCCCCACAGCCAGAGCCTTCCCACCTGGCCCCACCACCTTCCACACAGAGCCAGAGCCTTCCCACCTGGCCCCACCACCTTCCACACAGAGCCAGAGCCTTCCCACCTGGCCCCACCACCTTCCCCACAGCCAGAGCCTTCCCACCTGGCCCCACCACCTTCCCCACAGAGCCGGAGCCTTCCCACCTGGCCCCACCAAGTTCCCCATAGCCAGAGCCTTCCCACCTGGCCCCACCACCTTCCCCACAGCCAGAGCTTTCTCACCTGGCCCCACCACCTTCCCCACAGACGCTCCTCAGAGCCTTCCCACCTGGCCCCACCACCTTCCCCACAGCCAGAGCCTTCCCACCTGGCCCCACCACCTTCCACACAGAGCCAGAGCCTTCCCACCTGGCCCCACCACCTTCCCCACAGCCAGAGCCTTCCCACCTGGCCCCACCACCTTCCCCACAGAGCCGGAGCCTTCCCACCTGGCCCCACCAAGTTCCCCATAGCCAGAGCCTTCCCACCTGGCCCCACCACCTTCCCCACAGCCAGAGCTTTCTCACCTGGCCCCACCACCTTCCCCACAGACGCTCCTCAGAGCCTTCCCACCTGGCCCCACCACCTTCCCCACAGCCAGAGCCTTCCCACCTGGCCCCACCAAGTTCCCCATAGCCAGAGCCTTCCCACCTGGCCCCACCACCTTCCCCACAGCCAGAGCCTTCTCACCTGGCCCCACCATCTTCCCCACAGAGCCAGAGCCTTCCCACCTGGCCCCACCATCTTCCACACAGCCAGAACTTTCTCACCTGGCCCCACCACCTTCCACAGAGCCAGAGCCCTCCCACCTGGCCCCACCACCTTCCCCACAGCCAGAGCCTTCTCACCTGGCCCCACCACCTTCCCCACAGCCAGAGCTTTCTCACCTGGCCCCACCACCTTCCCCACAGACGCTCCTCAGAGCCTTCCCACCTGGCCCCACCACCTTCCCCACAGCCAGAGCTTTCTCACCTGGCCCCACCACCTTCCCCACAGACGCTCCTCAGAGCCTTCCCACCTGGCCCCACCACCTTCCCCACAGAGGCTCCTCAGAGCCTTCCCACCTGGCCCCACCACCTTCCACACAGCCAGAGCCTTCCCACCTGGCCCCACCACCTTCCCCAAAGAGGCTTCTCTTGGATTCATTCTAGGAAGTCACTCCTACACACACGCCCGTCCACACTCACAGCCACACCCACCCACACAGACCCTGAGCCCCAGTCAGCACCTTGCTGCCGGAGGGCACATCCTGCATCTGTGTCCTTAGAAAACCGGGTTTTAAAAACACCTTAAGATAACAAGCGTAGCACACCAATATGGAGGCCAGAATACTTGGAGGCAGTCTGGGATCAACAAGCCATCAGGCAGGTGGCTGGTGGTTGGCCACCTTGAATCCCACCCTTCCTTCTCTCTGGGTGGGTCCTTCTGGAAGCTTCCCCACAGCACCCTCCCCATGGCTCCTGGTCCCCTTAGGCGGGGGGCGGGGGGGCTCCTGCTCTCCAGCCCCCCGCTGTGCGGACACCCAGGGCGGGCCCCAGCGGGGTCTGTGCTCTGTCTGGGAGCAGGGATGTGGCCAGTCCAGGCCCTGTGTCCTCAGATCCCAAAGGGTCCAGGGAGCCTGGCCGGGGGCAGACCAGGGCATCTCCATCCTGCTTCAGGCGCTGGGGGAGCACTGGCAGGGCGGGGTCGCCGTCCCATGCCATCGCCCCTAAGCCAGGCTTCCTTCTGCGTCCTGACTCTGCAGGGACTGGGCGGGAGAGGTGCGCCCGCCTCCCTGCCCTAGTTCTGGGTGATTCACATCAAACAGGAGGCGTCTTTGTTCCTCCCTGGCTCTTCGCTCCCACGCGGGCCTTTCCTTGCTCCTTGGAGGCCGCGAGGCGTGAGCAGGCCCGTGGTCGCCCGGCGGGGCCCGCACTAATTACAGCTCTGCCTACCTCGGCTCCTCCCGCGCCTTTGAAGTGGGGGCTGCGGCCCCGCCGGCCTCGCACCCGGTAATTGCAGCTTCCCCCCAGGGCCCTGGGGACGGCTGGTTGCTAAGCTCCCTTGGTCTTTTCAACAGGTTGTTGGGGTAAATTACAACGCAGCTCACGGTGGAAGGGAAAGCGTTTGCCTTTACCGGGTTTAGATTAATGTGGGTTAATCTGTAAAGAATTTTAAGAACATGCTTGGCTGGGTAGGGTGGGCTTTGCCTGGAGGTGGGAACTGGTGCCTCGGGCAGGCTGAAAATGACAGGCTTGGTGAACCCGAGGGGAAGGCGCGCCGGTGGCCTCCACCGTGGCTGAGGCAGCCTGGTCGTCTAGGAGACAAATGGCCAACACTCCCTTGCCTGTGCCTTCAGACCAGAAAGCCTCGCCAACTGAAGGTCGGCTTCCTTTCCCTAACGAGCTAAGAAAACTCGGTTGAATGCTTGCGCTGATGCAGATGTTGGTATTTGAAATAAGCCAAAAGTCAGTGATTGAGGGAAAAGGAGGAAAATCGTTCTTTCTTACCCCTATTCCCTTGATTCTCTGCAAGAAAACATACTGTTGAGTCAGTCCTTTGGAGATTTTGTCTCCAGCAGTAAATGATTGTAGAAATGATGACCTGGGCTGGGGGCAGGGGAGTTTTGCCTGCGGAGATGTCATAGGTAGAGATGCAGGAAGGCTTTACCCACCCCCCGCCAACAGTAGCTGCCTTCTGTCTTCCTGGAGCGCGTGGCCCCCTCAGCCACTCCACACCTGCCGTCCACACATGGACATCAGACCGACTGTGGACAAATGTGGCAGAGCCCAGAATCTTCAAAGAGAAACTCCAGGGCCCTCCTTAAGTTGCAAGTGTGACATAATTTACTGAGTCCTTGGAAAGGGTTTGTCTGGGCTGAGTTCATACTAAAGAGTCTCATAGAAATTTATGGGATATTATTATAGAGCAGAATATTGTGGAAAACAGTAAATAAATGCCTAATTCATGTCTCAACCTACTTAAGGAAGGGGGTCCGTTGAAAACAGATCCCGGCCAGGCACTGTGACTCACGCCTGTAATCCTAGCACTTTGGGAGGCAGAGGCGGGCAGATCACGAGGTCAGGAGATCGAGACTATCCTGGCTAACACGGTGAAACCCCATCTGTACTAAAAATACAAAAAAAAAAAAAAAAAAAAAGGGAGCCGGGCGTGGTGGCATGCATCTGTAGTCCCAGCTATTTGGGAGGCTGAGGCAGGAGAATCACTTGAACCCGGGAGGCAGAGGTTGCAGTGAGCTGAGATTGCGCCACTGCACTCCAGCCTGGGTGACAGAGTGAGAGACTGTCTCAAAAAAAAAAAAAAAAAAGAAAAAAGAAAACAGATCCTACCATCAAATAGGTCACATTGAAATTCCCTAGAGGGCTGGGCACAGTGGCTCATGCCTGTAATCCCAGCACTTTGGGAGGCCAAGGCAGGTGGATCACAAGGTCAGGAGTTCGAGATCAGTCTGGCCAACATGGTGAAACCCTGTCTCTACTAAAAATACAAAAATTAGCTGGGCATGGTGGTGTGCGCCTGTAATCCCAGATACTTGGGAGGCTGAGGCAGGAGAATCGCTTGAACCCAGGAGGTGGAGGTTGCAGTGAGCCGAGATTGTGCCATTGCACTCCAGCCTGGGCAGCAGAATGAGACTCCATCTCAAAAAAAAAAAAAAAAAAAGAAATTCCCTAGAACAGTGGTTTCCAGGCTTTTACACTTTAATTTAGGAGAATCTTTTTCCCCCAAAGTGACATTACGTAGAACTCCAACATATGATAATAATAAAAGCAGAACTCCTCTGTGAAGAGGTCAAGATCCAGGAGCCTCACCCTCAGTTCAACCCCCTCCTCTTCCTCCACCTCCTCCACTCTCCCCACCCTACCTTAGGGTGTATGTTGGAAAATAATTTCAGAAGCACTGCCCTATCTATCTTTTTGTGTATTTATTTATTTTTGAGACAGAGTCTCTGTCATCCAGGCTGGAGTGTAGTGGTGCAATCTCAGCTCACTGTAACCTCTGCCTCCTGGGTTCAAGCTATTCTCCTGCCTCAGCCTCCTGAGTAGCTGGGACTACAGGTGCATGCCACCAGGCCAGGCTAATTTTTGTAATTTTAGTAGTGACGGGGTTTCGCCATGTTGGCCAGGCTGGTCTCGAATTCCTGACCTCAGGTGATCCACCCACCTCGGCCTCCCAAAGTGCTCAGAATACAGGCATGAGCCACTGCACCCGGCCCTATCTATCTATCTATCTATCTATCTATCTATCTATCATCTATCTATGACATATTTTTCTGGAAAATCACCCACTTCCGTGTGTGTGTGTGTGTGTGTGTGTGTGTGTATACATATATGAGTGATTTATTTTAAGGAATTGCCTTATGTGATTGTGGGGGCTGGCAAGTCCAAAATCTGCAGGTGAGTTCAGCAAGCTGGAGATCCAGGGAAGAGTTGGTACAGCAGTTCGAATCTGAAGGCCAACTTCTGGCAGAATTCCCTCTTCTTCATGGGGAGGTCAATCTTTTTCTCAAGGCTTTCAATTGATTGGAAGAGGCCCACCCACATGATGGAGAGTAATTTGCTTTACTCAAAGTCTCCTGATTTAAATATTAATCTCATCTAAAAACTACCTTCACAACAATATCCAGGCATGTTTGACCAAATATCTGGGTCCCATGGCCTAGCCAAGCTGACACATAAAATTAACCATCACACTAGCAAATGTGAGAGCATCATTAATTTTCCAAATGAAGGCACTCTCTCTGAGGATACTTCTCATGGGCTCTGAGCAGGCAGTCCTGGACCCCTGGAAGAGGGGGTAGCTTTCCTGAGAGTGTGGGACTCAGTTTATGTCCAGCGTATTTTTCTTTACTCACTTGGTTCAATATGATGAATGATATTTTATAGTACCACTCATTTCAGTCTAGTGAAAAGAGGTGATTAAGAGGAAAAGCAGAGGGTGGAGATAAGCTGGGCATTAGGTTCTATTTGACATGAAATTAATTAGTTAATCCTGGGCTCCTTACCATGGAGATTTACAAAGTATCTCTATTTCAGGACTGGTTCAACTGTCTCCCATTTTGTGACTCTTTCACCAACTCCTCAAAGCCATACCCCTCCTGTAGGCTCTTCTGGTACTTTTTTTGTCAGGTGGAAATCTGTATGGTGGTGTCTGGTGAGTGAAAGCAGAGACAGGTGACAGGGACATCAAACCCTGTGAATGTTGGTGGAGTGAGGGCCGAGGCAGAGCTAGAGTTGCTCAGGAGAGCTTCAGGGATAAAGAGGAGTGTTATGTGCCAACCAGGGAAAAAGAAATGGAGAGTATTTAATGATCATGAACATATATGCACCTAACAATATAGCATCGGAATTTATAATACAACAATAGACAGAATTACAGAGAGAAATGGAACAGAATAGAGAGCTCAGAAACATACACACTCACACAAACACACACAAATTGTAGGCAATGTTGGTAAAACTGTCTACTATATGGAGAAAAAGCAGAGTAAGACCTGGACCCAAGTACTTAAAATATGTCTAAATGTATTAAAGATCAAAAACTGAAAGGAAGAATTATAAAGCTAATAAAATATCAGGTCCAGGGGAAAAACAGAATTTCTAAGGGCTTGGTAAAACATAATTTTAACGTACATCTAGAAAACTTGGGTATTCAAAAGACTCATAGATAAACTCATGAGAAAAGGAAGAAGGACAGAACACAAAAATATGCAACATTAAATATGAGAAAACAGAATTGCAGATGCAGAAGAGATTTATTTTAAGGACATTTTATGTTAATTGTTAATAAATTTGAAAATTTGGAGGAAGTAGGTGATTTTCCAGAAAACTATGTCATCACTATTATCTCATGAAAGAGTAAAAAACCAGAATAAACCAATAATCATAACAGAAATATGAAAGTTTAAAGCATTTACCACCTGAAGAGTCCCCAGCTGGAATTGAAATGTAGAGTGTATATTAGCTATTTTTATGGGATCAACGATGTTTTTCTTAGACGTGATAATCTTATTGTAGAAATTTGGAGTGTCCTTATTTTGAGGTGACAGTGCAGAGATATCTAAGAGTGAAAATCATGTTAATAATTTACATCTAAATGATTCAACAACAAAAAAGAGTTTACATGGGCACATGTAGACATGAGAGAGAAAGCAAATGTGACAAAGTAGTAACTAGCAGTGCATTGGGGTGAAGAGTGTTTGTCAAATTTTCTGTAGGCTGGAAAAGTGTTTTAAATGTTGCAAGGTGAAGAAGGCTCAAAAGTTTTCACAAACGAGTTCCAGTTTATCTTTAGGAAACAAATTTTATTAGCCAAAATATTCTAGACCATATAAAAGCATGAAAAGCACTCCAATTAATTTTATAAAGCTAGCATAATCTTAGTATCAGCCCACAGTCAAGATAATGAGTTCATTCGCTGATTGGTTACACATTTATTGAATGGCAGGCACTGAAAATACAAGGCTGAACCTAAAGAAGCATGGTCTGGGCCACCTGGAGCTTCCAGTCTGGGCAAAAACACACACAATGATCACCTAAACAAGGGATGAAAACCACCACCCTGAAGTAGGGGCAGCACATAGTGCAGTGAGAGCTCCTAATGGGGTGGCTTTCCCCAGAGGAGTTAATTGGGATGGGGACAGAGGAAGGGTGTTCAGGGAGAGGGCCCAGCCTGGGGGCAGCCTTGGTAGGCGGAAGCTCATCATGGATGCGTGCCTGGGAGACCCTAGTGGCTGCAGCAGAAAAGGGAGGGCAGGTGCAGGGCTGAAATTGCAGCTGGGTGGCAGGTGAGACCACTCCAGGGCCCTATAGGTCACATCCTGGAATGTCGTCTTTATTCTGGGGGCAACCAGAAGTCCTTGAAGGGAGTTCTGGCCTAACCAGTTCTGGGTTTTGCAGAGACTGCTCTGAATAGATCCAGGGGACCTGAAGGGGATGTGGGAGACTACCGGGCAGTGAAGGCTATGGGCAACGAACCAGGAAGGACCAGGCAGGTCCTGGACCAGGCTGGACCAGGCAGGTCCTGGACCAGGCTGGACCAGGCAGGTCCTGGACCAGGCTGGACCAGGCAGGTCCTGGACCAGGCTGGACCAGGCAGGTCCTGGACCAGGCTGGACCAGGAAGGTGGCCAGGAAGGAGAGCAGGAGTGCTTGAGGTTAAACTCAGTGGATCTTCCTGAGAAAGATGCCAAGGATGACTTGAGGATTTCTAGCCTGAACCCCTGGATGGGGGGTCATTTTTGAGATGGGAAACATTTCCCACCTCAGTGGAGAGGGGTGGGCTGTGGCACCCATTTCTTAATCTCTGCATTTAGGGAAGACAAAAGCCTGAGGGGATTGCCTGGAAAGAGCACTAAGAAGAGAAGAATGTGTATAAAGGTGACATCAGACTGAACTCAGCAGTATATTAAAAGAAAAATGCATCCTCACTCTGTGTAATCTATTCCAGGAATGTAAGGAGGTTCAGCATTAGGAAAGCAATACTTGTAATTAATTCCATTAACAACTAAAATTGGAAATGTGAAACCATATCAACTGATGTGCAACAGCATTTAAGAAAATTCAGCAGCCATTCCTACTCTGAGAGGAAAAGAGGGAAAATTCTTTAATATGTTAATGACTACCAAACCCCACAGCCATTACCATTGAAATTTGGAATGAAATAAGAAGTCTACTATTGCCACTATTTTCAACATTTGTTTTGAAGGCTCTAGTTCATGCTATAAAATAAGAAAACAAATCTATTGGTACACATAGTAAAACTGAAGAGGAAAATTATTTATCCTAGAAAAACAAGAGGTTCTAAAATCACATAGTAAATTCAAGGTTGCTAGATATAACTATACAAAATGAAACAATTTTCTTTATACAAGCAATAACCAATTACAAATAGAAATGGGGGCATATGTTTACAATAATAATAAAATCACAAAGAAATTTATAGGAAGAATTTTACAGAGAAAATACAGGACCTCTACAGTCATAACTATAATTAAAAAAAAAATTGAAGATTGGAATAAACAGATATCTTCAGTGGGAAGACTTCATATCATAAAAATGTCCATCTGAGATAAAAATGTCCATCATTCTCAAATTAATCTATGGATGTATTGCCATTCTAATAGGTATTTCTATAGTGTTTTTTCCTTGTTTGATTTTGATTTGGGAGGTGCAGATGGAAACAAATAATTTTTAAAGTCCATGTGGAACAGTAAGTATGTTATAATTTCTAACACATTTTTGAAAAGGGAAACTAATGTATATATTATCAGTATGAACCCTTACTATAAATACTGTTATGAAAATAATATAATGCTGGCAAAGGAAATTGACAGAGATAAATAGAGCCAAGATTAATGGAATAGATCCAAGTATATATAGAAGCCTAATTAATCATAAATGTGACATTTCAAGGTGGTGGGAAAGAAGTATGTAATAAATGGAATGTGCATAATGACTTTCTGGAAACAGAGTTAGATTCACTGCGTTCCATATGCAAAATCACATTCCAGATGGAAGAGAGATCTAAATAGACACACACAATTCAATAGCAAAAAAGTCTAAAAATTGTAATTCAAAAATTGTCTCCAAGTTTAGTGAGCATTAGAATAAAAATTGTATTTTAAGGCCCATAAAGTCTCAAAGAAAATATTGCTGACTAAATGAACATTTAAAATACCTGGCAAAATGACAAGGTAAAACAAAGCATCCAAAAAAGGGAAGCAGGCCAGGTGTGGTGGCTCACGCCTGTAATCCCAGCACTTTGGGAGGCCAAGGCAGGTGGATTACTTGAGCTCAGGCGTTCAAGACCAGCCTGGGCAACATGGTGAAACCCCATCTCTAAACACACACACACACACACACACACACACACAGAAGCAATCAGGATAAAGCACAGAAAGGGTAATACCCTACTATTTAAGGATCTCTTCAAAAGAAAAAAAAATAAATGGGAACCCTAATGTAATGGGTCAAGGGTCAGATTCTAGTGTCAGACTTTAAGAACCAAAATTTCCTCTCCTTGGAGGTCAAGATTAATAATTATGTTGTTCTTAGTAATATAAAAGACCTACAGTATTTCTTGTTTGGAAAAAAAGAGAACTCTTTATGTGAGAAAATAATCTCTTATTCTCTTATTAAATAACTAATGAGATCTAAATGACTTTCAAATTGGAATTCTAGCCTGCATTTTCTGGAGACAATGGACCTCACTTGTGCCTGGTCAGTTGACTCAGTGACTGATGGACCCAACTGCTCAGTGATGGGGAGCCCAGCCTTGGAAGGCCTGGCCCGACAGCATATAACCCCAGTGTATTAGTTCATTCTCACACTGCTATAAAGAACTACCTGAGACTGGGTAATCTATGAAGAGGTTTATTTGACTCACAGTTCCACAGGCTTAACAGGAAGCATGAATGGAAGGCCTCAGGAAACTTACAATCATGGTGGAAGGTGAAGGGGAAGCAAACACGTCTTACCACGGTGGAGCAGGAGAGAGAGAGCAAGGGAGGGAAGCACCACACACTTTTAAACCATCAGATCTCCTGAGAACTCACTACCACGGGAAAAGCACGGGGGAAATCCACCCTCATGATTCAATCACCTCCCACCAGGTCCTTCCTCTAACAGTGGGAATTACAATTCCACATGAGATTTGGGTGGAGACTCAGAGCCAGGCCATATCACCCAGAGAGTTGGCTAATGCTCATTGTCCAGGCTTGCCAAGTACTCCCCAGTCTATCTAAACTCATTGTCAAATGCCATGTGTGTGCCTTCTCTTTTTTTTCAGATACCTTTTCAAATGTCATACAACAGTGGTCATTATATACCAAGTGATGGTGTATCCTGGAAGAATTTTTGTGTCTTTAAATTATTAAAAACCAGCCTGGGCAGCATAGTGACGCTATTTCTACAAAAAAATTAAAAATTAGCTGGGTATGGTGGTATGTGCCTCTCTGGTCCCAGCTACTTGGGAGGCTAAGGCAGGAGGATCACTTGAGGCCAGGAGTTCCAGGCTGCACTGAGCCATGATCTTGCCACTACACTCCAGCCTGGGTGACAGAGCAAGACACTATCTCTAAAAAAGAAACAACAAAAACCAAAATACAAAGTCCTGCTGGGGTTCATAGACCACAGAAGTGATGGTTTAGTTTAATAGAACACAAAACTGGAGGAGTGAATGTAAGAGTGTTATTTCTGTAACATAAAGTTATCATTTTCAGTTTCTCTTTGAGCTCTGTTCCTTGTTTTCTTGGAGAATGCATTGTTCCCTGGTTGGGGCATGTTGAATATTTAAAGACATGGACACACTTCACAGCCACCTTTGGCCAAACAATGACACGCTCAGGGTTACTTCTGCAGCTTGATGAAGCCCGTGATGACCTCCTGGGGTTTGTTACTGATCTGACTTGATTAACAACCTGTGTCCTTAGAGGATAGATGGAGCCCTCCTCCTCTTCTATTGATCGTCTCTATTTCCCTTGAAGCAGACAAATTGAGTGACAGCCTGCACCAGGATGTGTTTGGGGGAAGTTCTTGGAACATTTTCTCTTTTGTCGTTTGGAGGCAGAGTTAGCAGACCTGGGATGGGCTGCCGTTCCTTCCTATGCTGTGAGGGCCTGGTGCGCCGTGAATTCCCTTGTTAACAATGCAGCACTTACCCAACCTGCTTCTCGGGAGTGAAGCTCAGTTCTGATGTCTGATGTTATGGCAGGGACATGCTTTCTTCTTTACACATGCATTTCTCTTAGTGGGTTCTGGGGATTCGTCTCCATGAGACTTTGATACACATGATGTGGAGGATTTCTCTCTTTTCTTTTCCTCTTTCTTTCTCGATTAGTCTATTTTCACACCGCTATAAAGAACTACCTGAGACTGGGTAATTTACGAAGAAAAGAGGTTTAATTGACTCACAGTTCCACAGGCTTAACGGGAAACATGGCTAGGAGACCTCAGGAATCTTACAATCATGGCGGAAGGTGAAGGGGAAGCAAGCACATCTTACCAAGGTGGAGCAGGAGAGAGAGAGAGAGCAAAGGGGAATGCCCTACACCTTTGAAGAAACAGATCTCATGAGAACTCCATCATGAGACAGCACAAGAGGGATGGTGCTAAACCATTAGAAACCTCCTCCATGATCCAATCACCTCCCACCAGGCCCCTTCTTCAACATGTGGGAATTACAATTTGACATGAGATTTGGGTGGGAACTCCTTCCCCTCCCCTCCCCTCCCCTGCCTCCCTCCCTCCTCCCCTCCGCTCCCCTGCCTCCCTCCCTCCTCCCCTCCCCTCCCCTGCCTCCCTCCCTCCTCCCCTCCCCTCCCCTGCTTCCCTCCCTCCTCCCCTCCCTTGCTTCTTTCCTTCCTTCCTTCCTTCCTTCTTTCCTTTCTTCCTTCCTTCGTCTTTCTTTCTCTCTCTTGACAGTCTTCCTCTGTCTCCCAGGCTGGAATGCAGTGGTATGATCATGGCTCACGGCAACCTCCACCTCCTGGGCTCAAGTGATCCTTCAATCTCAGCCTCCTGAGTAGCTGGCACTATAGGTGGACACCACCACGTCCAGCCAATTTTTAAAATTTTTTGTAGACATGGAGGCTCACTATGTTGTCAATGTTGGTCTTGAACTCCTCGGTTCAAGCAGTCTTCCCAGTTCGGCCTCACAAACTGCTAGGATTTCAGGCAGGTGCCACCTCGCCCAGCCTAAGCAGGCTTCTGATCACCGATGTCTCAGAGCTCCGCGTGGGTGAGCCAAGCTTGTGTCCCTGAGGAAGGGGCTGTGGAGTCCACCTGCAAATGCGCCTGCTTTTTCTCATCGAGCATTTTGGAGCTGGTGTTCCCTGGGTCATGGTTCCAGAAATGCTGATTTAGGTACGTTATACCTATCACTTAATTTATAGGACAGTCCTACCACATGTGTCCTCCTAGGCACATTTTACAGACGTGGAAGTTAAACCTTGGAGAATGTAAGTGACTTGTCCAGGGTCACACAGGGAGCTGTAGAGGAGGGAACTCTGAGCTTTCCTCCTGCACTCAGCACATCTTTGTGAAGTTTTGTATTCCACTGGCTCACCCTTAGTTATCTTTGAGGCTATTACTAGTGTTACTGCATCAAATGTAACATAAGAAAAATTTTGCCGGAAGGGTTCAAGGCAGCTTAATTGTGATTGTTTAAATTAGCTCTGGAGTGCCACCTGCCCATCATTTGGGGGGAGTCCCCATCCCCTCAGGGGCGTGGTCTCAGAGGCCACTGTGACCCGCAGCTGGCCTGGGAGCGGCCTGGCCCAGGACAAAGTTCTCATGGATTGGGACACAAAAGAGGAAGACTCCATTTATTCCATTTACACAACGTTCAGGCCTTTCGCTCCTTTGAGGAACCACGTCGTCCCTCATTAGGTTAGGGTTGTCAGGAATGGTGCTATGTGGAGCGTTTCCAGCTGCTGAGCCCCAGTGGGGTGGGGAGCCCACTCAGGAAGCCTCTGTCCTGGCACTGCGTGCCCACTGGAGCTGGCAGGGGGTCCTGGGGGGTGAGGGAGGCACACCCCACCCCAGGGCTCACTTGGGTGCTGGAAGAGGAGTCACATATAATGGGAGACCTTCAACCTCCCTTCATATGATGCCAGTTAACTCAAGCCTCATAAATAGGACTACGAATTAATGTCTGTGAATTAATATTAACTATGAATTAATATCCCTGGGGGCAGGGCCGGGTAAAAGAGGAAGAGAGAGGGAGACAGAATGAGGCTGTCCCATCACAGGGGCTGTTTATGGGAAGAGCCTCCAGAGCCCCAGGAGCTCCCTGTGCCTCCCCACTTTCTCCCTCTCCCTCTAGGTCTTTCCCCAGTCTCTGTCCCTCTCTTCGGCCCCTTTCTCCTCCCCTCCCTCTGTCTCTGTCTCTCTCCACAAGCCCTAACGACAGGGTCTATGGTCTTGGAAAACTCATTGTGTCAGAGGTCCCAGAGTGGGGGCTTCCTTCTGAAACTAGCAGGAGTGTGTGCACTTTGTGGGCCTGTGAACCAGGGAAAGCCATCGGCCTCAGACCAGTTTGCCAGGGCCTCCACACCAGGCACAGAAACCCAGCACCTGGTTGCGTTGGAGATTTCTGCAAGAATGCTGCGTTCAGTGCTGTTTGGAGAGGGTAGGGGGGCAGGGCACTTTTGTAAAAAAGAATACTTCTAGTTAATAGCTGCTCCCCTCGAGTGGCTTGCCCATTGCAGTGTCGAGAGGTCAGACGCGAGGGTCCTCGGCTCTGGATGAGTGACCATGGCCCTGCCCCTTCCCTGAGGGACACTCACCCGCTCCTTCTCATTAGCTGTTCCCTTTAAGGACCGACTTCCCTCCAGAGGGAAATTCCTGAAACCCAACAGTTGACAAACCCACACACCCTCGGGAGGGCTGGGCACCAGATAAAAAGCCCTCCAAGGGAGCCCAGCCCCTCCTGGGGATGGACGGCCGCTGCCGCCAGGGGACCCAGCAGAGCCTGGGACCTGCTGTCTAGACCCCCAGCAGAGCCTGGGATCTGCCTCCAGGACCACCCCCCACTGGCAGAGGCCAGGACCTGCCGCCTGGACCCCCCACCCCCCGCAGAGCACAGGACCTACCTCTGGGACCCCCCCCCCCACCACAGCAGAGCCCCGACCTGCCTCTAGGACCCCCTAGCAGAGCCCCGAGCTGCCTCTGGGGCCCTCCAGCAGACTGTGGGGACCTGCTGCCCAAGCCCCCAGCCAGAGTGCACCCGCCCCACCCGCTCCCGGCCTGCCATGGTCGCCTGTGCCCCGGTCCTAAAAGGCGGTGAGCCCAGGGAGCCTGCGCCTGAGGGAAACGGGTCTCCTAAGTTTCTCTGGCTTGTTCTCAGCTCTCCGCAGCACGATCTATTTCTGTCTTTCCTTTTGGAAAGTGTGCTTTGCCAGTGACTAATCCCAGGCCGTGCGGAGATTGTTATCACCTGTCACCTGCACGCAGGACCCAAGCCCATCAGGGAAATGAAGAGATAAAACAGCGGCTGCAGCCCAACCTGCCAGGGCCACCTGCCTCCCGCAGGCAGCAACCAGAAGCTTCCCCACTGCGACCGCCAGGGCCACCTCTGTCCCCGCCTTAGGCCGCTGGCATGTGGCCGTCGCAGTGACCCCCGGGGGGCCCGCGGCCGCCCCTGGAAAGACTGACGCAGACGTCTGAGGAGCAGCCACTTCCCTGCAGGCTGAGCGGAGCCCTGGATGGAGCTTGGCACCCAAGCCCCTCATGTCTGCCCTGCTGAGGCTGTGTTTTGTGCTGCCCCTGGTGGCCCCCGGCCACGGCACGCAGGGTTGGGAGCCCTGCACAGGTAAGGCAGGGACATGGGAACTCGGGCGGGGGGACATGGGAACTTGCCGGGGAGCTGGGAGGGGTGTCGAGTCACAAATGCCACTTTCTAACACTGATTCAAGCCGCGGTGCCCGAGGACGCTTTGGCAGGACTGGCGGGTAGCACCCTGTGGAGATGGGCAGAGGCGGGAGGAGCACAGGTGGGGAAGATGAAAGCGCAGGGCAGGCAGTTGCAATAGAAACGCGGCTCTTTAGAACGCACGCAGGGTGGGGACGAGTTTCAAGAGCTAACCAGCAGCCACCGGGGCCTCCACAAGTGCTTACCTGCTGGGCCTCCCGGGAAAGGCTGACACCTGCTTTGGGAATGAAGAATGAAGTCGCAGCAGCCCGGGAGGCTACTGTGCACGAGCCGTTTCCTTAGCTGGTGGAGGTGCCCCCAGCCTGCACTCAGCAAAGCGAAGGGCCACACTGGCCCTGCTCCTTCCCCACATGAGCAAAAAGCTGGAGACACAGACACAGCCCCAAACACAACCACCTCCAGAGTGAAGGGCTCGGTTCTTTGGGGCGTAATCTGGTCTGAGTGGAGAGCCCTGGGCTGGCTCACTGGGGGGTCCCTGGCGAAGCCTGGGGGTCTCCTTCCCACATTTTAGAAAGGCTGTTTGGCTTGCTCATGACCATGACATGCTAATACTTTTCTATAGTTTCTACTGAGGGATTTTACTTATCAAACCAAAATTTAATAAAGTAACAGGACAACTAGACCTGGTCGCTAGAAACTTGGTTACTGGACAGGAAATTAGTGACTCGAGCACTCAGGCTCCGCAGCACGGCTATCAGGGGAGGCGAGGAGATGGCTTGCGCTTCTGGTTTTGTTTGCAAATCATGCATCCTTGGTTCCCTGGAATAGATGAAGTCCACCCCCGGCACCGGGCCACAGCTCTCTGCTCGGATGGCACTCAGATCCCGATGACATGACCAGGGGATGAGCACGATCACCCGAGTATGGATCGTGCTGACTCGCGTGGGGGGTGGGGGTGGGGGTCATAAACGTGCCTGCCCACCCAGGGACGGATGGCTGTGCCTCCAGGACAGCCCTCGGGCTGTGCAGTGGGAGGTAGGTAGAGCTTCCGTGCTGGAACCATTACTGCCTGGGTGTTGGGGACAGGACTGAAGCTCCGGCACAGCTGCACCTGCCCGCAGGGACTGCCTTGGAACCGGGTGATTCTGCAAACAATACGACAGCCAAGTCAGCTTGTCGCAGAGCAAAATCCCCTGGCTTCACGCGATGGAGGGCGCAGCGCCAGCCTTTCTCCCTCCCCTGCTGGAGGACCCCGGGGCAGCTGAGAGACTCCTCAGCACACCCTGGAGTGGGGGGGTGGGGGGGGGCATGAGTCACAGACATGTATTTTCATGTTCCCTTTAGCTCAGGGAACAGAATCAACCTGCGTAATAATAATACAGGTTATTTATAAAGCCCTCCCCCTCTCCCCTGAAGCTACGTTGCAAATAGTTAAAAGATGACCCAGTTATAAATACCACGAACCAGGGAGGAAAGATAAAAGTCAAGTAAGTAATATTGAGCTACATTTGGAACGCTCCCAAGAGACTACCATAAGGGCCAGCCAGGGCTTCAGATCGTTCTGTAGAAGTCACCTTGGTTCCATTCCGTTTTGGGAAGCACAGGCGCGCGCTCGCTCTGCAGGCTTCTGTGGGATTCCGCCTTAGCGTGGGCCCCGCTGGCCGGGGCTGTGCCGCTGTGCGCGTGAAGGCACCGGGCCGTGGCTGCGCCGTCTCAGCTTTCTCATCCTGCTCCCTGAGTCTGTGCCCACGGCGTGGAGCCGCGGCGGGTGGTTGACCCGCAGGTCACAGGCGGTCGCGAGGCTAGGGGTTCGGGTCTGCCCCGGGGCCCATGCGCCTTCTCTGGAGTTGTCAGGAGGGGAACCTGCTTTGATTTTCGGCGCTCATTCGCCTCTCGTCTCTCGCTTTCTAGGACTCATTTTGCTAATCAAGTGACTGCCAGGCTTTGGGGAAGTTGTGGGCTGGGATTTTCAGGCGGCTCCAGCCGCGTGGGCAGCAATGGAGGACAAGCCTGTGTTTTTACACCACACCGTAGGAAGCCTCAGTGCGAAGGGCGATTGCAGGGACCCTTCCGATTCTTGTAAGGAGACTGTGGTCCGGGCTGCGTGATGCTGCGGACCCAGGAGAGTGGGCTGCGCCCTAGGCTCGGCACCCCTCATTCAGAGCAACCCACTTCACCTCCATGTGGACCAGGAGATCAAGGCAGGAGATCCCGTGGGAGCCATCTGAGGACCCAGTGGGCGGGGTCACTGGTGGGCTCTGGGGGGCTGGGTGGGAGGCCGGGAGGCTGGGAGTGCGGGAGCTGCAGGATGCGAGGGCGGCCACGTTTCTTTCCATTGCCTCTCCCTGTCCTGAGTGTTACCCCAGGAACCGTCAGCGGTGGGGACCGGTCACGCAGGACCCTGCTCAGTGAGGCCTCGGGCTCTCCTCATTCACTCCCCTTCCCCCTACATTTGCTCAGCATTCACGCCAGGAAAGGCCGTGCCCCCACCCGGGATGTGGCAGCCACAGGCCAGGGCCCCTGCCCACACGGAGCTGGCAACTTGGCCAAACTGCAGCTCTGCCCGGAGCAAGTGCTGTGAGGTCCCGCGGGCTGTGCCTGCCCTGCAGGTGTCCAGGAGGGCCTCAGGGAGCAGCATTCGGGGAGGGGACTGCAGGAAGGCTGTCAGCTGGTGGAGAGACCCCAGGGTGGGCTGAGGGAGGAATGAGGGTGGTCAGGTCTCTGGGACGGGCAGGGTACATCCCATGAGCTGGAGAAGGCACTGAGGAAATAAATGATGGCGCAGATTTGCACCTTAAAAGATCACTGGGGTGTGGAGGCTGCTGGCTGGAGCCCCTTTGCAATAGGAGGTTGGGGGAGGTTGTCCAGCCCAGCCCTCCTACTTCGACTGGTGCTCCCAGGAGCTCTGCCCTCAACCTCTGTCCTCTGAACTTCAGCGCCTAAAGGAGTGTGAGTGCTGGGGAGTCTTGGTCCCTGGCGAGGTCACCAAGTCCGCTCCTGGAAGGCTGTGTGCCAGCGACACCTTCTCTTGGCTGCGTGTGCATGACCAAAGCCCTTTGAGTGTCCTGCAGTTAGGAAGTGTGCCCATTCCTGACCCCGCAGCCCAGTCCTCTGTCCAGGGGACCCAGCTCCCCACTCAGACCAGGAGCCTGCAGTCCCCCCTGCTGGGGGCTGGGGGAGGGATCTGAGCTCCAGCCTGTTACCCCCAATGCATGAATGCACGGGTTACCCCCAGCGCACACTTGCACTCCCTCTCTCTCCCGTCCTCTCTCGCTCTCTCTCTCTCATACTCTGTCGCCTCGTGCTGTGTGGTGTGTGTGTGCACGCGCGGGGAGGGGAGGGGGGGAATCGGGGGGCACAGGCTAGGCAGCCAGGAGGGATGTGTGTGACCCCCAGGGCTCCGGGAAGGGTGGGGGACCGAGGCTGAGGGACCCACTGGGAACGGACTGTCCAGTCCACTCCAACGGGCCTAGGGCTTGTGGCATTTTTCTATCATGTTTATTTACTGAATCCATTCATGTTCTGAAATGAATGACCGCCACCTATAGAGAATCAGAGGCTTAGCCGCCTCACCCATCACCTTTGTCTCTCAGAAAACAAATCTCAGAGTTAAGGACCCCCTCATTCCCTGCTCCGAGCCAGGCGGTCACTCTGGGACTCCTGAAGCGCAAATTGTCAGTGGCCACGCCTTTCCTTTTATAAAATTCTAAACTATAAGGCCAGGGCTTTTTCCCCCCCTCCGCCCCCATGGTCATCAGGAAACAAAGAATGTTTAGCTTTAGGGCTGAGCCCCATACACTCTATTGGACGCTAGGGTTCCGCTCCAGACGAGCCAAGGGTCCCCAGCCTCTCTGGTTCCAGGATAACGAGCCGCACACGACGGCCCCGACGGGTCTGGACTAGGTTCCTATCTGAACACCCCTCCTCTGCCCCTCCCTGCGCCCCGCAGCTGCGCGGCCTCGGCCTCCGCCTCTGCCACTACCCCTCACCTTTCCGACCCTGTGTCCTCTCTCCCCGCACCCCCCTACCCCGCGTCCTTTCCCCACCCCCATCTTCCTGGTGGAGACCTTGGTGTTGCGGTGGGGGCAGGGGTGGAGCGGCAGGAGTGGGGAGGGCAGGTGCGGTCCTCCTGGCTGTCACCCCGGTCCTAATCCCAAATCCGCGTGCAGTGGACTTCGCGCCCCGATCGCCTGGGCTGGGGCTAGGGGTGCTCGCCCAACCCCACACAACTGATAAATGGAGGCGACCCCGCAGGATTCCTCACTGATCCCACAACCCCCAACTGATGCCGGCGCCAATTCCGCTAGGAAAGCCGGGCAGGGGCGGACGTGAAAGCGGGTGCTTCCCAGCCCGCCTTTGTCCTTGGAGGGGTTGGGGGTGGGGGGACCCCATCTCTCGATGGCTCACTTTTCATCCCCCACCACCAAGGTGGGGCTTGGGGGTGGCTTTGGCCCTGGGTGGGGTCTGCGTAGGAGGCTCTGGCGAATCCAATCCCATGGGCACCTTGGGCACTGCCAGGGGCTCAGGGGCGCCGAAGAAAAACAGAAGAGAAGCTCGCCTCGCTTCTAGGGTGACCTAGTCGGGTTCAGCCTGGGGAGCCCCTCCCTGCCCCCGTCCCAGCATCTGGGAAAGGAAAACGGTGGCGGGGCGACCCCTGAGGCCCGGAGCTGCTCGATCCCCGACACCTCCGCCTCGGCCGCCCCCTCTGAGAAGTGGGTGAAGCGCAACCCAGCAAAACGACTGCGTGGGAAGCGTTAGCGTGTGCTGCGTGTGGGTCGGAGCCGGGGACTCAGGGAGGATCGTTCTGCACGGCTGGGGACAGCGGTGTGTGCGCGTGCATGTGTGCGCATGGGTGTGCGAGTGCGTGTGTGCGCATGGGTGCGCGCGCGCGTGTGTGCGTGGGTGTCTACGCGTGGGTGTGTGCACGTGGGTGTGTACGCGTGGGTGCGCGCATGGGTGTGCACGTGGGTGTGTGCGCGGGTGTGTGTGCATGGGTGCACGCGCGCGTGTGTGCGCGGGTGTGTACGCGTGTGTGCGTGCATGGGCGTGCACGTGGGTGCGTGCGCATGGGGGTGTGCACGTGGGTGTGTGCGTGTGGGGGTGTGCACGCGTGTACACACAGCTGCGCGGAAGAACCCGGGACGCAGCCACCCTTCCTTGGTTTTGCCTGTGCATGTTTTCTGAAGTTTCTACCAGAGCCTGGTGTTGCAGCAGGGGAGGCGCTGCCAGCTCTACCTGGCCTAGGCCGCCGGTCGGTGGGCACTGGGAAGGGTCTGGGGGGACCTGTACTCGCACTAGGTCTCGATCTGCAGCTGGGGGTTATCGGGGGACCTGCCCCGATAATCACGTAGGTTCTTTTCTATTTTCCTAAGCGTCGACTGGCTTGAGAAATAAAGGGACAGAGTACAAAAGAGAGAAATTTTAAAGCTGAGCGTCCGGGGGAGACATCACACGTTGGTAGGATCCGTGATGCCCCACAAGCCGCAAAAACCAGCAAGTTTTTATTAGGGAGTTTCAAAAGGGGAGGGAGTGTGCGAATAGGTGTGGGTGACAGACAGCAAGTACTTAACAGGGTAATAGAATATCACAAGGCCAGTGGAGGCAGGGCGAGATCACAGGACCACAGGACCGAGGCGAAATTAAAATTGCTAATGAAGTTTTGGGCACCACTGTCATTGATAACATCTTATCAGGAGACAGGGTTTTGAGATCAGCCGGTCTGACCACAATTTATTAGGTGGGAATTTCCTCTTCCTAATAAGCCTGGGAGCGCTATGGGAGACTGGAGTTTATTTCACCTCTGCAACCTCGACCATAAGAGACAGGTACGCCCCGGGGGGGCAGTTCAGAGACCTACCCCTAGGCGCGCATTCTCTTTCTCAGGGATATCCCATGCTGAGAAAAAGAATTCAGCGATATTTCTCCCATTTGCTTTTGAAAGAAGAGAAATATAGCTCTGTTCTGCCTGGCTCACCGGCGGTTAGAGTTTAAGGTTATCTCTCTTATTCCCTGAACAATTGCTGTTATCCTGTTCTTTTTTCAAGGTGCCCACATTTCATACTGCTCAAACACACATGCTGTACAAGTTTTGTAGTTAACACAATTATTACAGGGTCCTGGAACGATATACACCCTCCTCAACTGACAGGATTAAGAGATTAAAGTAAAGACAGGCATAGGAAATCACAAGGGTATTGACTGGGGAAGTGATAAGTGTCTATGAAATCTTTACAATTTATGTTTAGAGAGTGCAGTAAAGACAGGCATAAGAAATTACAAAAGTATTAATTTGGGGAACTAATAAATGTCCATAAAATCTTCACAATCCACGTTCTTCTGCCATGGTTTCAGCCGGTCTCTCTGTTTGGGGTCCCTGACTTCCGGCAACAGGGGGTTAGGGGCTGAGCTTGGGGCCCCAGGGAAGAGTCACCAGTGGTTGGGGACAGGCCATCACCAGCCACAGAGAACAACGGGTCAGTGCGTCTGGGCGGGGCGGGCAGCCAGGGCTCCTTTGTAGTTAAACTGCGCTCCCGGAGGCAGCTGGGCTCCATCCAGGGTCCGTGGATGGCGTGCACGGGCCGTGACGTGACACTGGGTGGGAGCTGCTGCATCTTTCTCCTGAAAACATCTCCCCAGTGATGGGTGTGGAGGCAGCGCATGGCTGAGTGGGCAGCACCTGCCACTGTCACCCACCGAGGCTCCTCTTCTGGTCCCCGTGGTAGATTTCTGGAAATTTCCTGTGGGCCCATCCTGGAGAGACCCCTGCTCCTCTTGTTAATCCAAGCCTTAGTGGAAAGACCCTCAAGCCGCTGCCCCTCGGTGTTGAATGATCTGGGTAACCAGCTCCATCCAGGTGTTCCCCTTGGAAGTCTGGTGTGTTCTGTCTCATGTGTTGAGAAACCTGTTCTGAGAAGGCCGTGGGTTTTACCCGCCAGCTGGAGGCCAACAGCTCTGGCAGGTCAGGGCCACCCCACACTGTTTGGGTTCCCTGGGGGTTGGGGGTGGACTTGGCTAGAAGGAGGTTGATAATGTCACAGAGGGGGTAAAGTCTGGATTGACAGGCTACAGAAAATTGCAGGCCGCAACAGCCAGGGAAGTGCGAAACTGGCTTCTCTCACCCCGTGTTCCATAGTAGGGACCCCTGGAGAGTGGTGGTGGGGGGGGTGGGGTACCCCAGGGAAGCAGGGGGCAGGGTCCCAGCTACCTCCCCACCCCCAGGGGCTAGGAAGAGGATGGTAGGATCCAGTCTGTCTGAACCCATTTACACCAACCCCGTTCTAATTGCGGGAGGGCCCTGCTCTCACTGAGGGTCCTTGCAGGGAGAGTGCACTGGAAAAGCTGGCCCAGTCGAGGGCATCTGCCCCACACTCTTCAGGGCAGACAGAGGCCAGGTGATCTTAGACCTGCACTAAGGGTCCTGGGAACATCTTGCTGGATTTCAGGACCTCCTGGGATTGCAGCCCTGTGCACCCCTCTCAGTCCCAGCCGGTTCCAGCTCCACTGCAGCTGGGGGGACGCAGGAGCTGGGCGGTGGCACTGGTGTGGTGTGGAGGGGACAGCAGCTGAGGAGGCGGCTCTGGCGGGGAGTGAGGCTGGGTGTGGGACCCTTGGGGATCCTGGAAACACTGGCCCCAAAGGAAACCCCCAAAGAGTGGCCAGCTTGGGCCCCAGATCCCATTGTGTGGGATCCCTAGGTCATGTACCCTTTGGCCTCTTTCCCTCTGACCTCGGCCACGCCCGGCTTGACCTGGGGCCACAGAAGAGGTGTTGCCATTAGCCTTCACAAGCACAAACAGAAGGCATTGGCCATTTCAATAAAATGCCAGGGTTCCCGGGGAGAGGGAGGCCCCACCCCATCCCACCCAGGAGCTGGTTGACCACAGCGACACTCAGCTTCAGCTGTGCCTGCAGAGGGCCCTGCACAGAAGCCAACCTGGGCCCTGTCCCCGGGGTTCCTCAAACTCACCAGGGACAGGAAGGCATGGGGGCACCAGGCCCCTCCTGCCAAGGAGCCCTCTGGCCAGATGTGCCACCAGAGACATCACCACCTGAATCCTGGATTTGCAGCAGGGTCACCCTGAGAGCTGCCTGGAGGTGCAGATCCAGGAGGCCTGGGCTGCGGGGATGGGAGCCTGGAACTCAGCGCCACTGGAAATGCTCCCACGACGTGGCTCGTCTTTAGGGTTGCCGAAGCCAGGGGTGTGTCTGCATAGAGGGCCCGAGAAAGAATGAAATAGAACACTAGGCTAGGAGAGGAGCACGCAGAGGCAGGGAAGGCCAGTTTATTCATTGTGCAAGGCATGTGGTGGGCAAGGGTGGCCGATGGCTTGGAGGAGAAGGGCAGCGGGGGCCAGGGACCTCCTGTGGCTATGGGGGAATATTCCGCCGGGGAACACCTGGGGCCCTTCGATAATAGGAGAGGGCTGTCTCATGGTTGCCTGGGCCTGGCTTGGAGGTAGTGGATAGATAAGCCGTGGTTGTAGGGTATGAGGTCAGCCAGCTTGCACACTGTGGTGTGTACCAGTGTGGTGCGTACTAGTGCGTGTGCTGAGAGGTCAGCAGTGGGAGAGATTGGGGGGAACCTGAGCCTGGCTGGCCCTGGGGGACGTGCCCGTCAGTAGCTGGGCTTCTGGCCTGAGCAGAGGCCTTAGCAGGCCAGGTGGGGGCACACAGGGTGGCAGAGGAGGGACACGCAGGAGGCTGGGTGGCAGCAGCTGGGCTGGCAGGAGAAGGCGGGTGCACAACAGGAGGGGACGGGCATGCAGCAGGTGGGCCTGCACACAGGGTGGCAGAGGAGGGACACAGAGGAGGAGGGTCTGCAGCAGGAGGAGGTGCAGCAAGCCGGCTGGCAGCTAGACTGCTGGCAGCACAGGGAGGAAGCCCCAGAGCAGACAGGCACACAGCAGACGGGCTTGCAGCAGACAGGCTTGCAGCAGACGGGCACACAGCAGGACTGCTGGCTTGGGGAGGAGGTGCAGCAAGCTGGCTGGCAGCTAGATTGCTGGCAGCACAAAGAAGAATCCTCAGAGCAGGTGGGCACACAGCAGGTGGGCACACAGCAGGCCTGCTGGCAGGGGGAGGAGGTGCAGCAAGCCGGCTGGCAGCTAGACTGCTGGCAGCACGAGGGCGTGCAGGAGCTGGTGCAGCCTGATTGGCAGGCGCTGGGCTCACAGGCTGCCTGGCAGCAGGGGCTGGACACACAGCTCACTGGGGTGCAGACCAGGGTCAGGCAGGGGGCCGGGGTGCAGCAGCTGGGGGCGCAGCAGGGGGGCTCACAGCAGCTCTCTGGGCAGTCGTCCACCTGCCAGGAGTTGGTGGAAGCACTGGAGCAGATGGACATGGTGGACGTGGCCATCCTGGGGGTTGAGCTGGGGGAGATGGGAGGGAGTGGGTGAGGGAGCAGGGGAGGGAGCCGGGGAAGGAGCGGAGGAGGGAGTGGGGGAGGGAGGGGGGCAGGAGTGGGCCGGTGGGGAGCGGGGGAGGGAGCCGGGGAGGGAGTGTGCGGCGCACGTGGCTGGGAGTTTTTATGTCTCTATGTGTTGGGTGTTGTCTGAACAAGAGGCTTCTCAGTGTTCCTCTTTCCTTGTTGGTGTTTGGAGCCGGTTCTTGGGAACCCCTCATCAGGGCTGGTTTATTTTCCCCGGAGAGGCCACCGCCTCATAAAAGCCCTGGCTGCGTTGGGTCTGGGCTGGCAGGTCCTGATTGGGCCTTGTTAGTGGGTAGGGAGGATCACGCTCCGGGATTTGAACCCTTGGGTGCCGGGCTGTCATCTTGGGGGACCCAATGACAGGGTGACTTGGACTCTGAGCTCACGGAATGGCTCATGTGTGAGCCCTGCTCTGGGGCCTGTAGCCCCCTTCCGTCTGTGTTTGTCGCCAGGTCTCTGCAGGTGAAGGGAGGGTGGCGATTCCAGGCCCAGCTCTGCCCGTGACTGCGGCCCACTGTTCCTGCCTCAGGCTGCACCCCAGATGTCTGTGTGCTGCCCAGGGCACCCGCAGCCCACGCGTTTTTTCTGCCAACTGAGACACACGGGCTCCACGTTGTGGGGTTGTGTTTCTGGGCAGGGGACCAGGTGGGCCGGCAACTGGCTGAGCAGCGGCCGCCACACAGAGGGTGTGAATCCGTTCCATCCATACCTGCTCACGGCGCCTGTGGTGCTGGCCCAGCAGGGGCTCAGCCAGGGGTGTGTGTGTGTGTGTGTGGCCGCGCTGCATGTCACAAGCTGGGGGCTCTGGAGGCCCCGTGGGCTTGGCTTTAGCCTCTGCTGCCCACCAAGGAGGTGGTTGGCGCTGCTTCTGCATCTTCTTCTGCTGCCCTCGTGCGCGAGCACAGACCCTCATGCCCAGTGCACCTTTCCTAGGGGCTGAGCCCAGGCGTCCATCCACGGGCCCCTGGACAACCTCTGGGCTGCTCGTTGGTGGTCAGGAGACAGTGGCTGATGCTCTGCCAGAAATGAAAGTCGTGTTGTCCACTCTCAAGGAGGCAGCGGGCACGCACAACTGCACTCAGGCTGCCCGGGCCCTGGGCTGGCAGGACAGAGGCAGCTGCCTGTGGGCAGGCAGGGGGCGAGGAGACTGCACTGCGGCAGGCCGTGGGTGCCTGTGGGGCACACAGGGGCAGCTGGAACACCACGACCACCAGAGGGTGGGAGCCCAAGGCAGGGGGGCCCTGCAAGGAGGCAAGGCTGTCAGGTCCTTGAAGACCGAGAGCACCTTCGCCGCCAGGGATTGAAGGGGTTAAACCTGACCCATTAGAAGGCTGGGACTCTATTTCACGGTTACTATTTCATTATTACTAGCATCTCAATGACATTTTAAACCAGAATACCCGGAAATTGTGCAAGTTACGTTGATCACACAATGCTTCACATACATTTGCAGAGTTTCTCGTGGCTGCTGTAATAAATCATCACTAACTTGATGGTTTAAAAAACAAATGTATTCTGTTATTCTGGAGGCCAGATGCCTGGGAGCAGGGTTACTGAGCAGACAGCGAGGAGTCTGCGGAACTGTGCTCCCCTCCAGAGGCTCAGGGAGGCCCCTTTGTTCCTCTGGAGCTTTTGCTCTATGGGGTGGTTGGTGGTCTCTGCTCGCATCGCTTCAGTCTCCACTCCTGTGCTCATGTGGACGCCGCCTCTCCTGGGTGAAGTTTCCCTGCCTCCCTCTCATAGGAACGTGTGTGACGGCACTTAGGGTCTCTCTGGCTAAGCCAGGATCATCTCACATCTCAGGGCTCTGAACCTGGCTCAGAGATAGAAGACAGAGAATGTGGATCTCACAGAAGGAAAACAGGGCAGGAGATGCTGGAGGGTGGAAGGACAGGGCAGGGAGGATAGGGAGAGACTTGCTGAAAGACAGAGAATTGCAGCTGGTCGGGGGGACACGTTCTAGTGTTCTATAGCAGGGGGTCCCAACCCCGGGACCGGGGACCACCACAGCTGTGGCCTGTTAGGAACTGAGCTTTACAGCCGGAGGGGAGTGGCAGGTGAGTGAGCTTTACAGCCGGAGGGAAGTGGCAGGTGAGTGAGCTTTACAGCCGGAGGGAAGTGGCAGGTGAGTGAGCTTTACCGCCCGAGCTCCACCTCCTGCCAGATCAGTGGCAGCACTGGATCCTCAGAGGAGCACGAACCCCGCTGTGAACTGCACATGCCAGGGGTCTCTGTTGCTCCTTGTGAGAATCTAATGCCTGATGGTCTGCCCCTGACTCCCATCACCTCCAGACGGGACCATCTGGTTGCAGGAAAACAAGCTCAGGGCTCCCACTTTTTTGACATGATGGTGAGTTGTATGATTATTTTGTTATAAATTACAATGTAATAATGGAAATAAAGTGCACAATAAATGTAATGCGCTTGAATCATCCCCAAACCATCCCCCTCCCCAGTCCGTGGAAAAGTTGTCTTCCACAAAACTGGTCCCTGGTGCCATGAAGGTTGGGGACCGCTGTTCTAGATAGCACTGTAGGATGACTGTAAGTCAGCAAGAATATATCGTTTCACGTCGCTGGAAGGAAGGTATCGAATGCTCCCCGCAGAGAGAAACAGTCCGTGTTTGAGATGGTGGGAGCTCTGGGCACCCCGGCCAGACCACTCCGCGCTGTCCCTATGGAAGCATCACTGGGAACTCCATGGATATGTACAATAATGATGTGTCGGTTTAAAAAATGTTTAAGGATCTTAATCAGCAATCTAATCAATCTGCAAAGTGCTTTTTCTCACTATAAGGGCAGATTCACAGGTTCCAGGGATGAGGGTAGGGACATCGTCTGGGGGGTGTCATTTAGCCACCACACCCTTTCCCAGGGTTCTGTTGGTTTCTGCCTCTGTCCACCTCTCACCTCTGACTTGGCTTGCACGACCTTGGAATATCACCCTGTGGGCTGCGGTTTCCTTTTCTGCAAGATGGGGTCATGGTCCACTCACCCCACAAGGCCACGTGAGGATTACGTGGTTCAAAACAGGTCACGAAGGCTTCCTGAAGGTCAGCCACTGTTTTTATTGGCCACGAGGCAGTATCAGGCTTAACAGTGACACCTGAATTTCCTCTCAAGCCTGGAAAGCCTGGGATGCCTTTAGGTGGAAGGTTTCCCTGCTGCAGGTGGGTTTAACCAGACACTGCTGAGGGGCTGAGGCTTCAGGGCCCCCAGGAGTTCTTTAACCGTGAAGTTCCCACTGCCCGGCCCCAAGGCAGATTCAAACCACTGACTTCATGGATATCGTGAATTTCTAACAAAATAGAAGGCCTTATGCGGCACCCCCGGGGCCTCCAGGCCCCTCTCACTGTGTGCTGTTTGGTTGGCAAGGGGGGCTCTGGGAAGTCTCTGCTCCCTTGGCTCTTCTCGTGTGGACTGGCCTCCTCTCTCCGGTCCTTCAAACGCTGAGGGATTGCAGGGATGGGCTGAGGGACTGCACTGGGGGTCGGCAGAGGAGGGGCCCCAGCAAGGACAGAGGAACGGCTCGCTCTCGCTGCCAAGCACACGTGACACCCAGCACGACCCCAGCCTTTGTGCTGTCAGCCCTTTTCTTCCTGCTCTCTAGCCTTCCTGGTGGTGGAACCCTGGACTGGAAGGCAGAGTGTCGCCTGAAGTCACCAAGTTCTTCCTATCTTTCTCCAAAATCAGCATCTTCTCTTGGACAAAGAACATGCTTTCTTCCAAAAAAAATTCCGTAGAAGAATCTCTGTTGTCATGGGGCACTCTCAAAGCACGGGGCGTCTCCTAGGATGCTCTTACCTGTGGACAGGACTGTTGGCAGCCCTGCTGGCCCAGAGCTGTTTAGCAAATCACCCTAAGCTAAAGAAATGGTGGTGGGGAGAGGCAAGGCAGACCCCAAAGATATCTGGCAGCTCAGTGAAGATGGCAGGGCCAGGGCAGGGCGGGGGACGGGGTGGAGTCCAGCTGCCCCAGCCGGTCAGGGGAGAGGGCAGTTTGGAGGAAGACGCTAGCTCAGCTTCAGATGTGCCCAGGTGCAGCTTCCCTTCGGTCTGGGGGCACACCTGGAGGCCGCCGTAAGCGTGGCTGGGAGCCCGGGGGAGGCACCTGGTTGGAGGCCTGGAGTTTGGGGGCAGGGAGAGAACGCACATAGAGAAAAGTCAGAGGAGTGGGCGCGGGAGCTGAGACAGACGCATCCCAGAAGCCCAGGGAGACGGCGTTACAGGGCCAGGCGCAGCAGGGGCTGGCCGGCAGAGTGAGGGACAGAGGGAGAGTGACCTCGGCACCGCAGTTCTTGGCCAGCTGTGGGAAGAGGGAAGAGAAGAACGGTGTGTTGGAGGAGCTGGGGGTGAGATGGGGTTGCCAGGAGCCACTTCCTCTGGCAGGTGCGAGGCAGCACTGAGTCGGAGGCAGGGGCCTTCGGCTGCATCCCTCTTCTTTCCCCCACCCTTTTTTTTTTTTTTTTTTTTTTTGAGACAGTGTCTCACTCTCACCCAGGCTGGAGTGCAGTGGCTCAATCATATCTCACTGCAGCCTTGATCTCCCAGGCTCAAGTGATCCTCCCACCTCAGCCTCCTGAGTAGCTGGGACTACAGGTTCGTGCCACCATGCCCAGCTATGTATTTTTTACTTTAATTAATTAATTAATTTTTTGAGACAGGGTCTCACTCTGTCGCCCAGGCTGGAGTGCAGTGGTACAATCTCAGCTCACTGCAGCCTCCGCCTCCCGGCTCAAGTGATTCTTCTGCTTCAGCTTACCGGGTAGGTGGTACCACAGGCGCATGCCATGATGCCCTGCTAATTTTTGTATTTTTAGAGACAAGGTCTCACTATGTTGGCCAGGCTGCTCTCGAATTCCTGGGCTCAAGTGATCTTCCTGCCTCAGTCTCCCAAAATGCTGGGACTGCAGGCCTGAGCCACGCGCCCGGCCTTTTTATTTTTAATGGAGACAAGGTTTCACTCTGTTGCCCCGGCTGGAGCTTTATCTATTTTCTGTTAGAAAAGACTTCAAGATATTCATGATCTGGGCAGTAGGCTTCAGACACGGGAGTTGTAGGGGCAGTAGAAGGAAGTGGACCACTTCTGGAGCTGGAGAGGCGGGAGAGGCTTGGCAGCTGAGCCTGGACGCTTGTCCCGGGACTCTGAATCTCCCTGTGAGGACTGACGGGCTGGGCTGCAGGTGGAGCGAGCCATCCTCTCTGTCTGGAGCCAGGACTCCGTGTCCGGCCAGCCCCCACTTGGCAGGGACTGGCAACTTGGTGGGGAAATGCAGGGCGGTGGGGGCGGCTGTGCCTGCGAGTGACCCCACTGCCACCTCTGACACTCGCCCATCAGGGCCCTGGGAGACAGACTTGCCTGCTGGGCTGGGGTGGGGACGGCCGCTCCGTTGACCCTCCCTGGGACTGGTACATTCCTGCGGGGACGGCACCAGTGCCAGACTAATGTGTGTTGGGGCCTGGAGAAGGGCTGAGGCTGGGCGCAAGGGCCCCAGGAGGCTGCACCTGTGTCCTGGCCTCCTGTCGGGCTGGTCAGCAATTCAACCAGAAACGACTCAAAGAAGAGAGCAAAGCGCAGCCGGGCTATGTGGAGGGTGTTTATTAGGACTTCCAAGCATGGTCCTACAATGGCCAGAGGAGGCACAGCAGCTTCCAAGGAGGCGAGACCACAGGGGCCTGGAATGTGGGAAGTGGTCTGGAAGAGCCGGGGGAGTGGGTGGAGGCAGGGTCATCTGGAGCTTAGCAGGAGCCCCCAGGGCTTAGGGGAAGAGAGGCTGTGCACGCATCTCCAAGGAAGAGACAGACACCAGAGCAGCCGAGGGGCCAGTAGTGGGAGAGGTGGGGGACTCATAATGCCCAGTGGCCCTGGGGGACATGCCTGGCAGCAGCTGGACTTCTGGCCTGAGCAGAGGCCTCAGCAGGCCAGGCGGGAACATGTGGGGCGGCAGAGGAGGGACCCGCAGGAGGCCAGGCGGCCACAGCTTGGCTGGCAGGAGGAGGTGGGGACACAGCAGGAGGGAACCGGCACGCGGAGGCGGGCGGGTCTGCACACAGGGCGGCAGAGGAGGGACACGGAGGAGGAGGGTCTGCAGCAGGAGGTGGTGCAGCAAGCTGGCTGGCAGCTAGACTGCTGGCAGCACAGAGAGGAAGCCCCAGAGCAGACAGGCACACAGCAGATGGGCTTGCAGCAGACGGGCACACAGCAGGACTGTTGACACGGGGAGGAGATGCAGCAAGCTGGCTGGCAGCTAGACTGCTGGCAGCATGAAGAAGAAGGCCCACAGCAGACGGGCACACAGCACACAGGCTTGCAGCAGACAGTCTTGCAGCAGACGGGCACGCAGAAGGCCTGCTGGCAGGGGGAGGAGGTGCAGCAAGCCGGCTGGCAGCTAGACTGCTGGCAGCACGAGGGCGTGCAGGAGCTGGTGCAGCCTGATTGGCAGGGGCTGGGCTCACAGGCCGCCTGGCAGCAGGGGCTGGACACACAGCTCACTGGGGTGCAGACCAGGGTCAGGCAGGGGGCCGGGGTGCAGCAGCTGGGGGCGCAGCAGGGGGGCTCGCAGCAGCTCTCTGGGCAGTCGTCCACCTGCCAGGAGTCGGAGTAAGAGTCACAGGAACCAGGAAGGCAGACACGGCTGCTGTAGCTCAGGTCGCTGGAGCAGACGGACATGGTGGACGCAGCCATGCTGGTGGTTGAGCTGGGGGAGCTGAGAGGGAGACAGTGGGTGTCTGGGTGCTGGATGGGAAGGAGGGAGTAAGTGAGCGTCTGGGTGCTGGATGGGAAGGAGGGAGTGAGTGAGCGTCTGGGTGCTGGATGGGAAGGAGGGAGGGAGTGAGCGTCTGGGTGCTGGATGGGAAGGAGGGAGTGAGTGAGCGTCTGGGTGCTGGATGGGAAGGAGGGAGTGAGTGAGCGTCTGGGTGCTGGATGGGAAGGAGGGAGTGAGTGAGTGTCTGGGTGCTGGATGGGAAGGAGGGAGGGAGTGAGCGTCTGGGTGCTAGGAGCTTATATATCTCTCAAGGGTGTGTGTGTTGTCCCAGCACAAGGCCCCAGGCTTCTTTCCTTGTTGGTGTTTGGGGTGGTTTCTTGAGGATGCTCACCACGGACCGTGTAGCGTAGCTTAGCTCCTGAAGCTCCCCCGGTGTCAGAACTGAGCGGGACTGTGGGGCCATGGAGGGAGCCGGCCAATGGGCTGGAGCCCAGCCTCTGCGTGGACCACAGAAGGTCAGCAGCCCCTGGCCGCTCCTCTGTGATTGTCATTTGGGATTGCTTACTATTATTTCCCCCTAATTTCTTCACACTCAGTTGAGTCAAGGATGTTTTTCTTCTTGTTTTATATTCTCTTTATCTTGAATCCGTAGACCAGTGAATGGCTTGGGAGCTGGATTTATTTTTATTTTTTTCGGCAAACAGCCATGTGATAGGTCTTGCTATGTGTCAGGAAATATTCTGAGCAAGTTTGTAAATATGACCTCACTAACCCATACATCAACCTTGTAAAGTAGGGGCTGTTATTATCCCCACTCTACAGATGGAGAAACTGAGTCACAATGAAGAACTTGTGCAAAAGCCCGCACCAGCAGGCAGAGGAGCATGCACTGGAGGCCTGGCAGGCCCGTATTCTATGTTCTTAGCCATCAACCTCTGCTGCCTCAGAGAGCAAGGGACGTGGGAAATCAGAATGAGAAACCCAGATTGTGTGAGAACAGCGGGGCGGAGCATGGTTTAGACATGGCGGTGTGGGATTGATGTGAAAATATCTGATGGGTGCCCAGACGGTTGGGTCTAGCTATAAAAAAGGAGCTCCTTCCATCTAAAGAGAGAGGATTTGGGTTTATTTATGAGTGGGAATGTGAAAAAACATTATTGTGAAGGGAAGGTCCAGTTCAGAGTTCAGAGGGGTTGTTCTAGGAGGTTGAAAGATTTCTTCATGGGAAGTGAATTGTTTTTAATTTTGAGAAGACATTCTGCAGCCTTTGTGGTTGAGGACTCTAGAGCCCCAGAGCTCATCTAGCCTGGAGGATCCTGAGATTAAGGGAGAGCTGCTTGGCTCTGCCTGGAAAGTTGGAGGGCTTCAGGCCCACAGGCAGTGACCAGCAGGTGAGGGCTCGAGGTGTGTGGTGGATGGGCCCCTTGAAGTGAAAAGCCCTGGTGTGTGGTGTCTGCTGGTCTCTGCGTTGTAAATATTACCCTGTGATGAGATGAAAGCCCTGGTGTGTGGTGTGTACCCCTGTCCCGCTGTGGTGAGATGAGAGCCCTGGTGTGGAGTGTTAGCTGTCATCCATGGTGTAAATATTCATATCCTGGCTGATTTCAAGCTATGAGCAGTTTAACAACCTGCTTGAGAAAATTCTGAATATTTAACAGTCATTTCTCCTAAGCTGAATAAACTGGCCCACCACAAGGGACCAGGAACTTGGAGGAAAAATTGGACTTGGGAAAAGGGTCTAGGGATCGGAGGTCATTGCAACCCTGAGGGAGTGTGAGCCAGGTTGGGGCATGGCCAGGGAGAGGCCCAAGGGAGGGAGGACCAGCTGATGCCTCTGGCCTGGGTCGTGCATTCATTTCCTGCTGTGTGTCATGACCCGACCCCCCACCTCTCAGTAGAAGGTCTGAGAAGAGGTGCTTTGGGGACCGAGACCCAGGGGCCTGTTCTGTGCATATCAGAGTCTGTGGTGCACTTGCGTACCTGAGAGACAGCACAGCGTGCAGTCCAGTGGGAGCAAAGGTGCCGGGACAGGACCAGGAGAGTGTGAATGCCCCAAAGCCACAGGAGTTGGGGTGGGGTCGGGGGAGGCTGGATAGGTTCCCCACAGTTTGGAGGGCACTGTCTCTTGTTATTTTATTTGGATTATAAAGAGTGACCTCAGAAGGCCAGAGGATCTGGGGACATCTGGGTTAAACACCTCCAAGGTCAAGTGTCTGCATCAAGCAGCTCCTCCAGCCTGTGGCAGAGGCCTGGAGGGTTGAGGCAAAGCATGACCCCCTTTGGGGCAAGTCCAGGGGAGACCCTCCATGCTCTGTGTGAGCAGAAGGGACATTGAAGAGCTAGAAGATACGCCATTCCACCCGGAGTGTCCTCAGCAGGTTTATTCGATCTTCATGCTGCACCGGCTCACGGGAAGCTCTGTGAGCGCCGCCTTCTCCCCACTTCCTCCACGAGCTACTCGAGCCACTTTTCTGAGACTCAGCAAGGTCAACAACCTGCAGCCTTGTGTGCATTATTTTCATGATAGGCACTCAGTAATTGTTGTTTATTATGACTTTATCAATACATGTGTGCCAAAACTGCATATTCTTCCATTTGACTGCCTTTAAAAATGTTTTTTTTGTGATAAAATATATATAACATAAAATAGCCAACTATTTTTATCTTTTAAACATCGTGGTAAAATATACATAGCATAAAATTTACCGTTTCAACCATTATTAAGTGAACAATTCTGTGGGTTAAGTACATTCACAGTGCTGCGCAACCACCATGAACAATTCTGTGGGTTAAGTACATCCACAGTGCTGCGCAACCACCATGAACAATTCTGTGGGTTAAGTACATCCACAGTGCTGCGCAACCACCATGAACAATTCTGTGGGTTAAGTACATCCACAGTGCTGCGCAACCACCATGAACAATTCTGTGGGTTAAGTACATCCACAGTGCTGCGCAACCACCATGAACAATTCTGTGGGTTAAGTACATCCACAGTGCTGCGCAACCACCATGAACAATTCTGTGGGTTAAGTACATCCACAGTGCTGCGCAACCACCATGAACAATTCTGTGGGTTAAGTACATCCACAGTGCTGCGCAACCACCATGAACAATTCTGTGGGTTAAGTACATCCACAGTGCTGCGCAACCACCATGAACAATTCTGTGGGTTAAGTACATCCACAGTGCTGCGCAACCACCATGAACAATTCTGTGGGTTAAGTACATCCACAGTGCTGCGCAACCACCATGAACAATTCTGTGGGTTAAGTACATCCACAGTGCTGCGCAACCACCATGAACAATTCTGTGGGTTAAGTACATCCACAGTGCTGCGCAACCACCATGAACAATTCTGTGGGTTAAGTACATCCACAGTGCTGCGCAACCACCATGAACAATTCTGTGGGTTAAGTACATCCACAGTGCTGCGCAACCACCATGAACAATTCTGTGGGTTAAGTACATCCACAGTGCTGCGCAACCACCATGAACAATTCTGTGGGTTAAGTACATCCACAGTGCTGCGCAACCACCATGAACAATTCTGTGGGTTAAGTACATCCACAGTGCTGCGCAACCACCATGAACAATTCTGTGGGTTAAGTACATCCACAGTGCTGTGCAACCACCACCACCGTTCACCTCTAGGACTGTTTCTTCTTCCCGAACTGAAACTCTGTCCCCATTAAACATTCACTCCCCATTTCCTTCTCCTCACTGTGTCTGGTCACTTCTATTCTACTTTCTGTTTCTGTGAAGTTGCCTGTTCTAGATACTTCATGTAAGAGGAATCAAACAATATTTGTTTTTCTGTGACTGACTTATTTCACTTGGCACAATGTTTCCAGTGTTTATCTGTGTTGCAATATGTGTCAGGACTTCTTTCATTTTTATGGATAAATAATATTCCTTCATACAGATATACCACATGTTTCTTTTCATGTGGAAATCTAGTTTTCCCAGCATCATTTGGGGAAGAGATGATTCCTTCTCCATTGAATGGTCTTGGCATTCTTGTTGAAAATCGGTTGACCATGAATGAATAGCTTTATTTCCGGACTCTTAGATTTGATTGCTTTTTGTGTCTATCCTTATGTTAGTACCACACTGTTTTGATTACTGTAGCTTTGCAGTAGTTTTTTAAATTGGGAAGTGTGAATCCATTCATCCATTCATCTGTTGGTAGATACTTGGGTTATTCATACCTTTTGGCTATTATGAATAATGCTGCAAAGAATGTTGACATACAAGGATCTATTTGAGCCTCTCTCTTTTTATTTATTTACTTATTTTTAGTTCTTTTGGGTACTCCTCATTTCCTGAGTCATGTGGTAATTCTATGTTTAACTTTTAAGGAACCACCAAAATGTTTCCACAGTGGTTGCACTATTCTACATTCCCACTGGTAATGTATGAGGGTTCCAATTTCTCCACATCTTTGTCAACACTTGTTATTTTGCTTTAAAAAAAAATTACAGCCATCCTGGTAGGTGTGAAGTAGCATTCATTGTGGTTTTGATTTCCATTTTCCTAATGAGTAATACTGTTGAGCATCTTTTCATGTACTTATTGGCCATTTGCATACCTTCACTGGAGAAATGTCTACTCAATCTTTTGCCTGTTTTTTAGTTGGGTTGTCTTTTTGTTGTTGAGTCACAGTCAGATGTATGATTTGCAAATATTTTCTTTCATTCTGTGGATTGTCTTCACTTTCTTGACAGTGTTCTCTGATTCAAAAAAGTTTTAAATTTTGATGAAGTCCAATTTATTTTTTCTTTTGTTGCTGGTGCTTCTTGTGTAATATCTAAGAACCTAGTGTCAAATCCAAGGGCATAAAGCATTTTCCCCATCTTTTCTCCTAAGATTTTGATGGTTCCAGCTACCATATTTAGGGCATTGATCCATTTAGAGTTAATTTTTATATATGATATTAGGTAAGGGCCCAACTTCATTCTTTCCCATCTGTAAATCTAGTTTTCCTAACACCATTTGTTGAAGAGATTATTCTTTCCTTATTGAATTATCTTGACACTCTTGTTGAAAATCAGTTGGCCATAAATGTATGAGTTTATTTCTGAACTTTGAGTTCTATTCTATTGGTCCATATGTCTGTTCTTAGGCCAGTACCACACTGTTTTGATTACTGTAGCTTTGTAGTACGTTTTGAAATTAGGAAGTGTGAATCCTCCAGCTTTGTCCCTCTTTTTCAAGATTGTTTTGGCTATTCTGAGCTCCTATAATCCATATGTGCTTGAAGATCAGCTTCTTCATTTCTGGAAAAAAAAAAGACTTGGAATTTTGATAAGGACTGCATTGAATCTGTAGATTTCTTTGGGTAGTACTGCCATTTTAACAACATTAAGTCTTCTAATCCATGAACATGGATGTCTTTCCATTTATTTAGGTCTTCTTTAATTCTTTCAGCAATGTTTTACAGTTATCATTGTACAAGTCTCTTACCTCCTTGGTTATATTTGTTACTAGGTATTTTATTCTTTTGGATGCCATTGAAATGGAATTGTTTTTCTTAATTTCCTTATCAGATTTTTCATTGCTGGTGTATAGAAACATGCATGATTTTTGTATGTTGATCTTGTACCCTGAAACTTTGGTGAATTCTTTAATAAAGCTCTAGTAGCTTTCTTGTGGATTCTTTGGGATTTTCTATAGACATGATCATGTCACCTGTGAATAGAAATAATTTTACTTCTTCCTTTCCAATTTTAATGACTTTTATTTATTTATTTTTCTTGTTTAATAGCTCTGGCTAGAACTTCCAGTACAATGTTGAATATTGGTGGTGAAAAGGGACATCCTGTCTTGTTCCTAATCTTAGGGGGAAAGCTTTCAGTCTTTCACTGTCAAGTATAATGCAAGCTGTGGGTTTTTCATACATGCTGTTTAGCATGTTGAGGAAATTCCCTTCTATTTCTAGTTTTCTGAGTGTTTTAAAATCATAAAATGGTGTTGGACTTTGTCAAAGCCTTTTCTTTGTTAATTGAGATCATGTGGGTTTTTTTCACTTCATTCTCTTCGTGTGGTATACTACATTGATTATTTTTAATCTGGAGCTATCTTTGCATTCCTGGGATAAATCCAACTTGGTCATGGTATATAATCCTTTTAATATGCTGTTGGAATCACTTTGCTAGTATTTTGTTGAGAATTTTTGCATCTGTACTTACAAGTCATGTTCGTCTGTGATTTTCTTTTCTTTTGATGTCTTATGTGGGTTTGGTATCAGCATAATGTTTGCTTCACAGAGTGAGTTAGAAGGTGATCCTTCTATTTTTTTCTTTCACAACTTGAGGAGGTTTTTGTTAAATTTTAAAAAAATGTTTGGTGATATTCACCAGTAAAGCTGTTGTTGGGTGGAGTGTCTATACATATCTTTTGTGAGTAACTGGTTTATAGTGGGTTCAGTTCTCTATTTCCTATTGACCTTCTGACTAGATGTTCTGTTCATTATTGAAAATGAAATATTAAAGTCTCCAACTATTGTAGAACTGTCTATTTCTCACTTGAATTCTGTCAATGTTTGCTTCATATATGTGGGGACTCTTTGTATGGTGCATATATGTTTCTAATTCTCATATCTTTGATGAGTTGAACCTTTTATCAATACATAATGTCCTCATGCATTTTTGCAATTGGCACAATATGGATGAATAGGTCCTTGATGTTCTGTCTCTCAGTTCTTAGGGTCTTAGTGTACGGATGGGGACATAAGGATTGTTGAAAAAATAAGCTTATTATAGAGAAAGTCAGCTGTGAGTAATGGCTGATACATCTTATGGTGTTAACAGTTATACGTTAGAGACATAGGGGTGAGTGCCATTCTTTGCTATCAGCTCTGTTCCCTGGCCTAATGATGCACATGCTAATTCCGTAATCTCTTAAAGCTTGGAGAGAGAGAGGGACTCAAAGCAACAAGGTTGTAAAATCATGTTCTTCGGAGACATTTCAGATGCTACCTAGGTAAGGGTGTGTGAGCCGGGGAGAGAGAGAGAAGTGTGGAGAGAGGAGAGAAGGGGAGAGGAGGCGAGGGGAGATGAAGGGAAGGGAGGGGAGGAGGACAAACTAATAGGTGTCTGGATTCTCCATCCCACTTTAAATTAGAGAAGCTGTGTTTTAATCTGTTTTACAGACTTGACATCTAGGTCAGATTCAGTTTGAAAAAATATTTCCACTACTTTAAAATATTTTGAAAAGAGCCTGGCATGGTGGTGCATACCTGTAGTCCCAGCTACTTGAGAGGCTGAGGTGGAAGGATCACTTGAGCCCAGAAGCTTGATGCTAGACTGGCAACATGGCAAGACCACCCCTTCTCTATAAACAAACAGACAAACAAAAATGTAGAAAAGCAAATGACCACACACCCAGAGGATAAAATACATGCTACTTAGCCTTAGAAAAACACATATGCTTACTTAATAGTTTTATGGTTAACAATTTGCTGTCATGTTTATTGCTTATCTTAAGAACTGTTTATCTTCTGTTTAACCTGTTTATTTACAGCATGCTCATCTTTGAAAGCGTGGGCTGAATGCTGACCTCCCGGACATCGTGAGTGTTGCTCTGTGAGTCTGTAGCATTCGGTGCTGCTGATGAGATGTCTGATGCTAATCTGATTTTTATTGCTTGTGGGTGACTTGTTCATTTGTTTGTTTGCTTGATTTTCTGTAAGCCCATGGGAACCACTTGTTATCTTTGATGTTATATCATTTCAACAGAGGACATATCTAGGATTTTTCCGTTCATTTTTCTTGGCATCACTTGGTTCTTTTCAGCCTGAAGACTGTGTCTTTAGCCTTGGGAAATGCTCCTCTTTAGGGGTTTATTTGTGCATCCGCTCATCATTCTCACTGTCCCGCTTTGTGGGACTCCCACACATCAGGGATTACATTCACTAGATCAGTCATTTATGGTATTTTTTCCTCATTTCTTTTTTATCTCTTTGATGTTTTGTTCCAAATCAGAGCGATTTCTCAACCTCATGGTGATGGTTAATACTGAGTGTCAACTTGATTGGATTGAAGGATGCAAAGTACTGATCCTGGGAGTGTCTGTAAGGGTGTTGCCAAAGGAGATTCACATTTGAGTCAGTGGCTGGGAAAGGCAGACTCACCCTTAATCTGAGTGGGCACCATCTAATCAGCTGCCAGCGAATATAAAGCAGACAGAAAAAATGTGAAAATGAGAAACTGGCCTAGCCTCCCAGCCTACATCTTTCTGCTGTGCTGGATGCTTCCTGCCCTTGAACACTGGACTCCAAGTTCTTCAGTTTTGGGACTCGGACTGGATCTCTTTGCTCCTCAGCTTGCAGACGGCCTATTGCGGGACCTTGTGATCATGTTAGTTAATACTTAGTAACCCTCCCAAATATATATATACATGTGTGTGTATATATACATGTATATACATATATATATGTATATATATATGTATATACATGTATATATATGTATATATATACACACATATATATAATGTATGTATATGTATATATATACACATATATATATAATGTATGTATATGTATATATATACACATATATATATAATGTATGTATATATATACACATATATATATAATGTATGTATATATATATACACATATATATAATGTATGTATATATATATACACATATATATAATGTATGTATATATATATACATATATATATATTCTATTCTGTCCCTCTAAGGGAACCCTAATACACTCACCTTCAAGCCTCTCTGTTTAATTTTAAATATCAATGAGATGTTTAATATCTGTGACATTTTAGGGATCATTGTTCTAATTGTTCATTTTCAAAGCATCTTGTCCTTGTTTGGTAGATGTAACGTCTTCCTGAATATCTGAGTGTATTTAGGATTTTTTTTTTTTTTTTTTTTTTTGGAGATGGAGTCTCGCTCTGTAGCCCAGGCTGGAGTGCAGTGGCATGATCTCGGCTCACTGCAAGCTCCGCCTCCCAGGTTCACGCCATTCTCCTGCCTCAGCCTCCCGAGTAGCTGGGACTACAGGCACCCGCCAACCAACACGCCTGGCTAATTTTTTGTATTTTTAGTAGAGACGGGGTTTCACCGTGTTAGCCAGGATGGTCTCTATCTCCTGACCTCGTGATCCGCCCGCCTCGGCCTCCCAAAGTGCTGGGATTACAGGCGTGAGCCACCGTGCCCGGCCGTATTTAGGGTTTTTAAAGTTCCTTAAACCATTGGTTTCCCCTGGGTGCAGTGATATGTTAGTTTATCTTGGTCTTGCTTTTCGTGCCGCTGGCTTCCCTCCTGGCTGGGGTGAGGGTGGTCCCGGGCTGCCCGGGCTCCTCTCCTGCTGTGTGTGTGGTCTGTTTTCTGCTGGAGGAGCCCCCACCTGAGTGGGGAGGTTGGCCTGGTGCTCTATGCTCGGGGCGCAGGTCCATCCATCACCAGCCTCACTTTGGAGTAAAAGCGATGGGAGCCCGAGGCCTGCATGAGAGAACAGTGCCTGGTGCCCCTCGGGGCCTTTAGGGGTCCTGGCCAGGGGGTGACATGCTCACACCTTCAGTCCCCCTCTCCACTGCAGCCCTCCCCACTCCCCTTCCGCTGGGCTTGCTGGGAAGCAGAGCCACTTGGGGCTCCCAGGCAGGTGGGTCCCACCTCTGCCCTGGCCGGCAGTCCACACACACCCTTCTCTTTCCTTTTCATTTTTTTTTTCTTTGAGACAGAGTCTGTCTCTGTTGCCCAGGCTGGAGTCCAGCGGCGCGATCTCGGCTCACTGCAAGCTCCACCTCCCGGGTTCACGCCTCAGCCTCCCGAGTAGCTGGGACTACAGGCGCCCGCCACCACACCTGGCTGATTTTTTGTATTTTTAGTAGAGACAGGGTTTCACCGTGTTAGCCAGGATGGTCTCGATCTCCTGACCTCGTGATCTGCCCTCCTTGGCCTCCCAAAGTGCTGGGATTACAGGCGTGAGCCACCGCGCCCGGCCTTCTCTTTCCTTTTCATTGCTGGAGTCCCTCATCCTTGGTAAACTCACTTGCCCTCCCCTGTGGTGGTCGTGGGAAGGTGGAGACGGGAATGGTGGGCTGGGTCTGCCATCCTGCCCTGGGGCAGCCACGCTGTTTGAGTGTTGGCTTCCTCATGACTGTCCTGCTGCTTCTAGGACATTTGGCTGACCTGCGATCCACCGTTATTCTCCCTGAAGGCTGGGTACCCCAATTCTCTGAGTGGACCCCACTTCCCTCTGATCATAGCCCAATTCTCCAAAGCAAGGATCCCATGTGTGGCTTCTATTTTTTATGAAAACATTTACTATTTTCATCTTCTGAACTACTTTTTAAAAACTATCTTCATTTTCATTTTGTTATGAAAAACAGAAACATACAGAAAAGTTGTAAAAATTAAACAGTGGGCATCCACGCGCCTGGCCCTGGATCTGCACCTGGCACGGCACTCACTGTGCTTGATCGGATACTCACCCCCGAGCCGGCCTCTGTCAGTGCATCATATTTCACAGGCACTGCAGGGGAAGGTGCAGCAACCGCACACTTCACTCACACACTGCAGCAACGTGCCGTTAACTCGAGTTCAGCATTTGTTTTGCATGTGAAATGATTCAAATCTCAAGGGTATCATTTGATGAAGTTTGCCAATCTGTCAACACAGCTCACCCAGGCCCCCTCAAGGCCCAGGGGTGAGGGTGGTCCCGGCTTCCCTCTTGGCTGGGAGAGGACCCCCATCAGGACCCTGGACTTTACCGTCCTCTCCAGAACTCTTCTGCCTTCCCCAGTCAGTTTCACCCAATCCCCCAGAGATGGCCGCTGCTGAGAATTTTTTAAAGCATAAATTGGTTCTCCTTGTTTTAGGACTCAGTTAGAAGGAGTCATACAGCAAGTCCTCTGGTGCCGGCCTCTCCCACCCCGCGCGGTGTTTCTGCGATGCGTTCCTGTTGCCGTGTGCGTAAGCAATGCCGCCCTCAGTGCTGGTGTGGATTCCGCTGTACCGCTGTGTCACGCTGTGTTTATCCATGCACCAGCTGATGGGCACATGGGCCGTTCCGGGTTTTTCTGTTATGATACAGTGGGAGAAGTGTGTCTGCCGTTCAGAGCCCTCAGCACCCAGAAGCTGAGTAATCACCAGGCGCCAAGTGTGTCACTGGGAGCCCTGGCTTTCAGGGGACCCTTCCTCCTGTTGAGCTGAAATCTACCTCCCTGTCACACCGGCTCAGTGGCCCCAATCCAGACTCTGGGGAAACGCCTGCTGGGGGAAAGCCCTTCTGACACCCGAAGGCAGCCACCAGGTTCCCCAGGCTCAGCCTCCTTCTTCCCGCAGCCCTTCGTTCTGTGGCTTGGTTTCCAGGCTCCAGAAGAGCCCTGGCTGAGAGATCCTCATCTGAAACTACTGGGAAGGAGACACCCCCTTTGGACTCAGCAGCTTCAGCCACAGCTTTTCCCAAAGCGGCTTCCCAACATCCCAGGGTCAAGCTCCACCTCTGAGCAGTGACCAAGGACAGAACCCCATGCTGACATTGTCTTGGTCAGGAAGGCAAAGGACAATCAGAAACAGCTTTAGGGAAATTTTTAAAAAGACCCAGTACTGAGGAGCAGAGAGACTTATTTTTGATAGGGAACTAAGCCTTCCTGCACAAGAACGTTCAGGAGAAATTCCAGCCACAGTGGGAGGTGGATCTGTCACCGGGGACTGAGAAGTGCAGGGGGATTCTGATAACAGGACAAAGGGAAAGGCTTTTGCTAAACAATAGCAGAGAGTTGATTATCAGGATAATCCATCAGCAGCAGGCCGGTGTGGCAGGTCACAGGTCTGCAGGCCAGGGAAGGGGCAGAAGGGCGGGCAGCACCTGGAGGACCGGCAGGAGGCGGCCACAGACAGGCCCGACCTGAGTATACGGCAGGTCAGCTGGCAGGAGGTGGATGCCTCACACAGGGGCCGGCACAGCAGAGCTGCACGGTGCGAGGGGCAGGGCGGGGGTGGCCAGGTGGCAGCAGGAGGTCCCACAGCCCTGGGTGGGCAGCAGGTGGTGGAGATGCAGCATGGAGCAAGGGCAGGCCACGGGCGTCCGGGCAGCAAGCCCCCTGGCATCTTCCTCCTGAGCATGGAACCAGGGCAGGCCACGGGCGTCTGGGCAACAAGCCCCCTGGCATCTTCCTCCTGAGCATGGAACCAGGGCAGGCCACGGGCGTCTGGGCAGCAAGCCCCCTGGCATCTTCCTCCTGAGCATGGAACCAGCGCAGGCCACGGGCGTCCGGGCAGCAAGCCCCCTGGCATCTTCCTCCTGAGCATGGAACCAGGGCAGGCCACGGGCGTCTGGGCAGCAAGCCCCCTGGCATCTTCCTCCTGAGCATGGAACCAGGGCAGGCCATGGGCGTCCAGGCAGCAAGCCCCCTGGCATCTTCCTTGTGGGTGGTTTTTCCTCCTCTGCCCTGTCTGGTTGATCTTTCTGTGTTTTTCTGTTGAGGTTACTCAGTTCAGGAAACTCTTTCAGCTGGGGGTTCCCATGACTCAGCAGACCATGTGTTTCCTGGAAACAGAGCCGAGGGGAGCTGGTGAAGGGCTGTCAGTGAGGCCAGGGGTCCACCTTATGGATGTTCAAGGTCCCCCCGTTGTAAATGCCATCTGGAGCTCACACAAGCACAGTCACACTCACTGCACCAGGGGTCCCGTTTCGACTGAGAAGCTCAGTCATCATCAGGGTCTTCCCAAGTAATGAGAGCCAAGCTACTGGGCTCCATATTGTGGAATCATGATGATGATGATTGGGGTAACGGTAATGCACAGAGGTCTAGCACTGTGCCAGGCTGTGATTGTCTCATTCATCTTTGCCAGCATTCGGGGTGGCCGATACCCCATTTTACAGATGTGCAATTTGTAAGTCGTAGAGGGTTTGCACAATGGGTGCGTGTCCACTGCAGAGATACAGGGATCTGGACTGCTTAGTTTCACTCTGGGATCCATGGTCGTTACCACTGTGCCACATTATACTGGGGCTTGAGGGTTCAATAAGTGACTCATCCTGAAGTCCTGAACCAGCTGGGACAGAGAAGATGGATGAAAACATCAGCCACGTTGGCGTCTGCAGAGCATGGCTCAGGCGTGTGACCACAGTGGGCTTCCTGACACCACACCTCAGAAGTGCCACTTCACACGAGTAGCACTAGTGGCCACAGGACACCTCCTCTGCAGACGGAGCCCAGGAGGACCCATCACGGAGTGGGGCATGAGCTACTCATATCTGGTTCCTCTCCCTCGCTGTGGGTCTGATCAGTCTCACCCCTGCAGAGGCAGCTTGGGGGAAAGTGAGGAGCTGGTGTGAAATTCCAGGATGCCCCTGCACTTGGGAAGCAGCGGGCAGGAGTGTGGATGGCACGCTCCTCCTCACACTCCAGCTCTGTTCTCTTGATGGATTGGCCACAGCGCTTTATTCTACGGTGGTGTCACACGGTGGGGGATGAGCCATCTCTCAGGGCAGAGCTACTCCCTCCATCCCAGGCAGCTCCCAGGGGCACCCTCTGCTCCTGTGTGGGTCCTCCTGTACCTGCTGGTGGTGGATACGGGCGATTCCTGCCAAGAAGCCTTCAGACAAGTCAGACACCATGTTAATGAAATCCCCTCCAAGGCTGAAGGCCAAGTGGGGTCTCAGAGCTGTGGACAGAACTTAGAAGTCTATGGACCCAGAGCCGATCTGTGGCCATGTGGGAGTGACTTTAAGGCTTAGGGATAAGCCGGGTGAGGCCACAAGTTCACAGGCAACTCCTTTCACTGCTATAGTTCAGAATCACACTTAAAAACCAAGAGAATTGGGGCAGCCACAGTGATCACATGTTCCTATGTGACCTAGTCACCAAGTAATCCATTTTAAAGGTTGGTTGTCTCACAAGTTGACTACAGAAGAATGAGGATGCGTCTTTGATATTTACCTGCTCCTTTACCTTCCCCCATCCCCCCTACTCCTTCCTGCAGGTCAGGGTCCACCTGGCCTCGTCCTAGTCAACCTAAAGCACATCCGTGCATGTTGCCTGGCCCTTACTCCTTCCTGCAGGTCAGGGCCCACCTGGCCTCGTCCTAGCCAACCTAAAGCACATCTGTCCACGTTGCCTGCAGCGTACATCTGCAGGGGAGGATTTCTCCCAGCTTTTGCTCTTCTGAACAGGTTTTCACTTCAATCTCAGTTTCTGGGGTTTTTTGAGACCCTTCTTGCTCGGTCACCCAGGCTGAAGTGTGATGGTGCAGTCATAGCTCACTGCAGCTTCGAACTCCTGGGCTCAAGCTATCCTCCTGCCTCATCCTCCTGAATAGTTGGGACTACAGGTGCACACCGCCACCCCTAGCTAATTTTTAAATTTTCTGTAGAGATGTGCTCTTGCTTGTTGCCCAGGCTGGTCTACAACTCCTGGGCTCAAGTGATCCTCTTGCCTCAGCCTTCAAAGTGCTGGGATTAGAGGTGTGAACCACAGTGCCCGGCCCGGCCTCAATCTCAGTTTTGAAGCACGTTCTTCATAGATGTAGACTTCCGGATTGCCAGTTATTGTTGCTCAGCATTTTAAAGATGTGTCTCCACTGTTTCTCACGAGAAGCCAGGGCGTTTTTCTTATCCTTGTTCCTTTGTATGTAAAGTGTCTTCCTGTCACTGCTTTTGAGATTTTGTCTTCATTTTTGTTTTTCATCACTTCATGATGTGCCTGGATGTGGTTTTCTTCCTATTTATCCTACTGGGGGCTTTCTGAGATTCCTGGATTTGGACGTTGTTGATTTTTGAAGTCAAATTTGGTGTATTTAAAATTTCTAACTACTGTACTTTTCAGTTCTAGGATTCCCATTTTAAAAAATAGCTTCAATTACTCTACTGAGATTCCCTATTTATCCATTCATGAAGACAATGTTTTCCTTTAATTATTTGAACAGTTTTCTTGGATTTTTTGGAAGATGTCTATAATAGCTGCTTACAGTCATCTTTTGCCATGTCCAATATCTAGACCATCTCAGGTTTATCTTTTTTTTTAACAGTGAATTAAATTTACCTATATCTTTTAATATCTGATGATTTGTGTTTTGAGATGGGGTCTTGCTCTGTTGCCCTGGCTGGAGTGCAGTGGTGTGATCATAACTCATGGCATCCTCAACCTCCCAGGCTCAATAGACCCTCCTGCCTCAACCTACCATGTAGCCGGGACCACAAGCATGCACCACCATGTCTGGCTAATTTTTAACCATTTTTTTGTAGAGACAGAGTCTCACTATGTTGCCCAGGCTGGTCTCAAACTCCTAGCCTCAAGCAATCTTCCCATCTTGGTCTCCCAAAGTGCTGGGATTACAGGCATAAACAACCGTGCCTGGTCAATATCTGATGATTTTGATTGTGTGTGAGGTATCATAATAATGCATTTACAGACTCTGAGCTCTATCATGTTTCTGATTTTTGTTCTAGCCATCAGTTACTGGAGAATGACCTTAATCTTGTGCAGTTTTTGTTCAACACTTTGCTAGGGTGGATCTCTGGGAAGCATCTACAACTTGGAACACTCTGTATCTTGGTGGGACTCACATTCCAAACTGTCTTCCCTAAAAATCCTATTCTGAATTGGTTTAGGCTTTGTTCGGGCTGGCCTAGGCGGGTCTCACTGTAGTCTGTGGTCCTTACTCATTTGGTGCCGGGCTGTAGGGGTCTCGGCTGGATGTCGACGTCGGGGCTGGAGGGGGGCTTCACTCTCAATCCTCTAGCAGCCTCTCTCTGGTGAGCCTGTGGTTGCCTTGCCCTGGGAATGCACAGCCCTGCCCCGTTCCACAGATTCACAGTCAGCTCCCACAGTGCGGGGCCTGCTCTCCACACGGATCCTTCTTTCTGCTTCTCTGCTCCTCGGACTCCAGGGCTTCAGCTGCTTGGGCGCTGGCCCCTTCCTCCTCGGCAGAGTTGGGCCACTGTATTCTGCTCTGACTCCGGCTGGTGACACTGCATTTTGGAAGGTGACACTGCATTTTGGAAGCCTGTCCCAGCAGAGAGCTGGGAAATGGGAGTTTATCTCCTAAGTTTCTTCTCTCTCAGGAAGCACAGTCTGCACGGCTGGTTGACGGCTGCCTGAAAACGAGCATCTCCTAAATCTCAACTGTATAGTTGATAGAGTAGCCAGCTTTGCATCACTCACTCCAGCAGGTTCCCCAGTATGATTTCATTGTCTATATTCAGTTCTGGTCTCTTCCCCAAAGTTTCTGGTTGATGCAACAGAAGTTGCGGTTCGAGGTCTTTTGGGTACCACTCATGTCTGCTTCAGCGTAGAACTAATGAAGGGAGGCAGATATCAGGCAGGTGGAGCTAAAACTGCCTGTGCATCACCGATAAATTTGGGCAGGTTTCCAAATGTAACAAGAGCTTGAAGAGGGTGCAATTAGTCATGAAACAAAGGGCCAGATAAAAAACATGATCATCTACAACAGAAAACTGAGTTCCAGGAAACAGCCTTGAGGAAGAAAAACAAGGAAGACAACAGGTGTGTGCTTCTGTGCTGTGGGGATGCCTGGGTCCAGGTATAAAGGCTGCCCAGGGAAGCTGTCCCCAGACATCACTGCCCTCTGCCTCGACCTTATCCAGCCACACGCCACCATGTGCCACACCAGCTGCTCCTCAGGCTGCCAGCCAGCCTGCTGCGCGCCCAGCCCCTGCCAGGCATCCTGTTACATCCCCGTGGGCTGCCAGTCCTCCGTGTGTGTGCCCGTGGGCTTCAAGCCAGCCGTGTGTGTGCCCATGAGATGCCAGTCCTCTGTGTGCGTGCCCGTGAGCTGCAGGCCCGTCGTGTATGCGGCTCCCTCCTGCCAGTCCTCTGGGTGCTGCCAGCCTTCCTGCACCAGCGTCCTCTGCAGACCCATCTCCTACAGTATCCCTTCCTGCTGCTGAGCATGAATCTCCAGACCTGCTGCTCCCAGTGCAGATGAGGCCACACCTGTACACTCCCTGGATGAGTCCTCAGTTGGTCTTCTGCACATGGTGCAGGTGAAAAGCATGCTCAGTGAACCCTCTGAATTCTGGATCGAGAATATAATAGAATGATCTGGAGCCCTGGCTGAACTTGCCTATCCCCCCAGGGAAGTCTGGGGTCCCAGAGTCATTCTCTGACCCCATGAGAGCCAAATAAACCAGCTTTCCCCATGCAGCTCTGCGTTTCTTGTCTCTCTTTTTTATTTCCATACTCCCTGCTATCTATTCTGCTGATTACATAGAATTTGCTGCTAAACCCTCTTCAGTGATCCCTTCACCCAGTGCTCATCAGAAGGTGGTGTCCCGGGTGGAGGGCGTGGCTGCAGATGCCCATGTGGTCTCTCCCAGGGCTCCCGGGGCCCAGCTGCAGTGGCCACAGAAGTGACTTACCCACCTGTGGTAGAGTGGTCTTGCTTCCCCACTGGCTGTCCGCTCCTGCTCCAGGCCAGCAAGCCCTGCATTGATGGCCAAAGCCTCAGAGCACTGAGGATCGGGCTTTCCCATGTGGTTGGTGGATGTCCTGCTTCCCGGGTCGCGGAGGATCTCAGGTTTACAGAACTGGATTAGTTCTGCAGCACACACTCCCATCACTGATCTACATATGGCACTTTTAAAAATTTGATACATAATATCTTTACATATTTATGGGGCATATGAAATACTTTACACACAGAGGATACATAATGATGAAATCAGGATATTCATCACCTTGTCTATCATTTCTCTGTGTTGAGGACATTTTACACTCTCTCTTCTAGCTGATTTGAGGCATACAATACATTGTTAACTGTAGTCACCCTATGCTGCTGTCAAATATTAGAACTTATTCTTTCTGTGTAACTGTACGTTTGTACCCATTAACCAAACTCACTTCTCCTCTAACACACACCGTTCTTCACCTCTGGTAATATCATTCTACTCTCTACTTCCATGATATCAACTTTGTGAACTCCCACATGTGAGTGAGAACATGTAATATTTGTCTTTAATGACCTTCGGTTCCATCCATGTTGCTGCAAATGGCAGGACTTCATTCTTTTTTATGGCCGAATAAGATTCCATTGTAAATATATACCACAGTTTCTTGATTCATTTATTTATTGACAGACATTTAGGTTGAATCTGTATCTTGGCTATTGTGAATAGTGCTGCAATAAACATGGGGGTGCAGGTATCTTTTTGATACACCAATTCCCTATCCTTTGAATAAATACTTAGTAGCAGGATTGCTGGATAGTATGGTAGTTTTATTTTAGTTTTCTGAGAAATCTGTATACCATTTTTGATAATGGCTGTACTAATTTACACTTCCACAAATGATGTATAAGAGTTCCCTTTTCTCCACATCTTTACCAGCATCTGTTATTTTTTGTCTTTTTGATAATAGCCATTCTAATTGGGGTAAGATGGTGCTCTCTCATTGTAGTTTTGATCTGTAGTTCCCTGATGATTAGTGATGTTGAGTTTTTTTTAATATACCTGTTGGCCATTTGTATGTCTTCTTTTGAGAGATGCCTATTCAGGTGCTTTGCCCATTTATTAATGGAATTATTTGTTTTGTTGTTGTTGTTGAGTTGTTTGAGTTCCTTATATATTCTGGATATTAGTCACTTGTCAGATGCATAGTTTACAAATATTTTCTCCCATTAAACAGGTTGTCTCTTCACTCTGTTGATTGTTCCCTTTGCTGTGCAGAGCTTTTCAGTTTAATATAATCTCATTTGTCTATTTTGGTTTTTGTTGCCTGTGTTTTTGTAGTCTTAGCCATAAACTGTTTGCCTAGACCAATGTCCTGGAGCATTTCATTTATGTTTTCTTCTAGTAGCTTTATGGTTTTCGGTCTTATGTTTAAGGCTTTGATACATCTTGAGTTGATTTCTGTATATGATGAGAGGTAGGGATCCAGTTTCATTCTTCTGCATGTGGCTATCCAGTTTTCCCAGCACCATTTATTGAAGGGGTGTCCTTTCTCTATTGTATGTTCTTGGCACCTTTGTTGAAAATCAATTGGCTGTAAATATATGGATTTATTTCTGGGTTCTCCATTCTGTTCCATTGATCTATGTGTCTGGTTTTATACCAATACTATGCTGTTTAGCCTTGTAATATATTTTGAAGTCAAGTGGTGTGATACCTACAGGTTTGTTCTTTTTGTTCAGGATAACTTTGGCTATTCAGGGTCTTTTTTGGTTCCATATGAATTTTAGGACTGTTTTTTCTACTTCTGTGAAACATGTCGTTGGCATTTTGATAGAGATTGCATTGAGTCTGTTGATTGCTTTGGATAGTATGATCTTTCTAACAATATCATTTCTTCCGATCCATGAACACGGAATGTCTTTCCATTTGTTTGTGTCTTCTTCAATTTATTTTATCAGTGTTTTGTAGTTTTCTTTGCAGAGGTCTTTCACATCCTTGGTTATATTTATTGCCAGGTATTTTATTTTTAAAATAGCTATTGTGAATGAGATTGTGTTCCATGGGCAGGTCTATGCAAACCTACCCCCAAAGTTCAAGGAAGCTGAGAGGCCACAGAAAGAGGCTGACAAATCCAGTTTCTCAGAAAGAAACATTTAATAAGGACTTAAAACAGAAGCCATGTCTGTGTCTTGGGTGGTGGTAAGACAAGCTGGTGGATCCCTGTGCCATTACCCCTCCAGACCCAAGGCTTATATACCATAAGGAAAGGGTATATGTGATTTAGAAGGGCTCTGTAGACCAATTGAAGTAGGATAACATCAAGGTTGTTTTGAAGCAGGATTTATAGTATGTGCTCTTATACAAGGAACAGTAGATAAACTGGAAATTTTAGAGACCTTCCCAGAACAGGTTAACTAGAAGTCCATATGGCAGATTAGCATCCAGGATGGAGTTGTTTTAGCCTTCATGGATTGCCTTTTTGCTTACTTTTTCAGCTAGTTTGTTATTGGTGTATCAAAACACTACTGATTTTTATATGTTGATTTTGTATCCTGCAACTTTACTAAATTTGTTTATCAGTTCTAATAGTTTTTTGGTGGAGTCTTTAGATTTTTCTAAATATAAAATCATGTCATGTGCAAAGAGGGACAATTTGACTTCCTCTCTTCCAATTGGGATGGCTTTTATTTCTATCTCTTACCTGATTGCACTGGATTGGACTTCCAGTACTATGTTGAATAGGTGTATTAGTCCATTCTTACATTGCTATAAAGATACCTGAGACTGGGTAATTTATAAAGAAAAGAGGTTTAATTGGCTTATGGTTCTGCAGGCTATACAGGAACCATAGAGGCTTCTGCTTCTAGGGAGGCCTCAGGAAGCTTACAGTCATGGCAGAAGGCAAAAGGGGCACCAGTGCTTCACATTCTGGAGCAGTTTGGGTGGGGGGAGGACGCCACACACTTTTAAACAACCAGATCTCACAAGAACTGATTATCATGACAATACCACCAAGAGGGATGGCCCTCATGATCCAATCACCTCCTACCAGGCCCCACCTCCAGCGCTGGGGATTACATTTCAAGTTTGGGTGGGGACACAGATCCAAACCGTATCAATAGGAGTGATAAAAATAGGCATCCTTGACATATGTACACATGCCTCCACTTACTCGTGCCGCTATGGCAGCTCCCGCATCCACCAGCAGCACCGTCCGCTCGACAGATACTGCGGGCCTGTCAGTTATCGAGTGTGACCGCTGCGGCCCAGAGTTGTCTCTGTGGGAAGTTAGTCCTCCGTCCACTGCGACCATGCCGCCGATACTCTACTTCAGGCAGCTCTGGGTTGACTACTGGCAACACTGCTGGAGCTGGCCTTTTGTTTGTTGGTGGAGGTATTGGTGGCACTATCCTATATGCCAAATGGGCTTCCCATTTCCGAGAAAGTGTAGAGAAAACCATACCTTACTCAGACAAACTCTTCGAGGTGGTTCTTGGTTCTGCACCTTATAATGTTCCATTGCCAAAGAAATCGACTCAGTCTGGTCCACTAAAAATCTCTAGTGTATCAGAAGTAACAAAAGAATTTAAACAGCCTGCCTCACAACTCCAAAAACAAAAGGAGATACTCCAGCTTCAGCAACCGCAGGTGATACAGTGTTGGTCCCTGGGGTTCAGCATGAGGAATCTTTAAAAACCGATCACCCTGAAATTGATGAAGGAAAACCCACATCTGCACTTTCAGAAGAAGCATCCTCATCTTCTATAAGGGAACGACCATGTGAAGAAATTGCAGCTTGCCTTGCACAACAGGAAAAACAAGAACAAGTTAAAACTGAGTCTCTAGCCAAGAGCTTAGAAGATGCTCTTAGGCAAACTGCAAATGTCACTCTGCAGGCGATTGCAGCTCAGAACACTGTGGTCCAGGCTGTCAATGCACACTCCAACATATTGAAAGCCGCCATGGACAATTCTGAGATTGAGGGCAAGAAGAAGTCTGCTAAGTGGCACACAGTGCAAGATGCATTGAAGGAACACAGAAAGGCAGTAGATGAAGCTGCTGATGCCCTTCTCAAAGCCAAAGAAGAGTTAGAGAAGATGAAAAGTGTGACTGAAAATGCAAAGAAAGAAGAGGTTGCTGGGGCCAAGCCTCATATAAACTTCACAACACGATAGCTGATCTGGATAATGTGGTCAAAAAGGTCCAAGCAGCTCAATTTGAGGCTAAGGTTGTATCTCAGTATCATGAGCTGGTGGGCCAAGCTCGGGATGACTTTAAACGACAGCTGGACAGTATTACTCCAGAAGTCCTTCCTGGGTGGAAAGGAATGAGCGTTTCAGACCCAGCTGACAAGCTCTCTACTGATGATCTGAACTCCCTGATTGCCCGTGCACATCGTCACATCGATCAGCTGAACAGAGAGCTAGCAGAACAGAAGGCCACAGAAAAGCAGCACATCACATTAGCCTTGGAGAAACAAACGCTGGAAGAAAAGCGGGCATTTGACTCTGTAGTAGCAAAAGCATTAGAACATCATGGAAGTAAAATGCAGGCTGAATAGGACAGAAAGATAGAGGAAGTCAGAGATGCCATGGAGAATGAAATGAGAACCTAGCTTCACTGACAGGCAGCTGCCCACACTGATCACTTGTGAGATGTCCTTAGGGTTCAAGAACAGGAATTGAAGTATGAATTTGAGCAGAACCTGTCTGAGAAACTCTCGGAACAAGAATTACAGTTTCGTCATCTCAGTCAAGAGCAAGTTCACAACTTTACTCTGGATATAAACACTGCCTATGCCAGACTCAGAGGAATCGAACACGCTGTTCAGAGTCATGCAGTTGCTGAAGAGGAAGCCAGAAAAGCCTACCAACTCTGGCTTTCAGTGGAGGCATTAAAGTACAGCATGAAGACCTCATCTGCAGAAATGCCTACTGTCCCGCTGGGTAGTGCAGTTGAGGCCATCAAAGCCAACTGTTCTGATAATGAATTTACCAAAGCTTTAGCCACAGCTATCCCTCCAGAGTCCCTGACCCATGGGGTGTACAGTGAAGAGACCCTTAGAGCCCGCTTTTTTGCTGTTCAAAAACTGGCCCGAAGGGTAGCAATGATTGATTAAACCAGAAATAGCTTGTACCAGTACTTCTTCTCCTACCTGCAGTCCCTGCTTCTATTCCCGCCTCAGCAACTGAAGCCGCCCCCAGAGCTCTGATCTGAAGATACAAACACGTTTAAATTACTGTCATATGCCTCCTATTGCATTGAGCATGGTGATCTGGAGCTAGCAGCAAAGTTTGTCAATCAGCTGAAGGGGGAATCCAGACGAATGGCACAAGACTGGCTGAAGGAAGCCCGAATAACCCTAGAAACGAAACAGATAGTGGAAATCCTGACAGCATATGCCAGCGCCGTAGGCACAAGAACCACTCAAGTACAGCCAGAGTAAGGTCTAGGAAGATTTTCGTAAAGTCGTATTTCATGTCAAGGAAATCAGCAGTGATACATGAAGGGTTTGCAGCAAGGGTCCCAGAATTGTCTAGACATGAGCAGGTTTACAAGTACTGTTCTAAATGTTAACACCTGTTGCATTTATATTCTTTCCACTTGCTATCATGTCAGTGAACTCCAGGAGTGCTTTCTTTGCAACTCGTGTAACATTTTCTGTTTTTCGGGTTTTACTGATCAGACTTGTGAGGCCAATCAAAATAATGTTTGTGATCTCTACTACTGTTGATTTTGCCCTCGGAGCAAACTGAATAAACAAGATGAAAACTGAAAAAAAAAATGCATCCTTGTCTCATTTAGTTCTTAGAAGAAAGGCTTTCAGCTTTTTTCCATTTAATATGATGTTAGCTGTGGGTCTGTCATACATGGCCTTTATTATTTTGAGGTATGTTTCTTCTGTACATGGTTTGTTGAGAGTTTTTATCATGAAGGATATTGAATTTTGTCAAATGCTTTTTCTGCATCTATTGAGATGCTCATATACTTTCTGTCCTTCATTCTGTTGATGTGATATATCATGTTTATTGATTTCTGTATGTTGAATCACCCTTGCATCTGTATGATAATTTCCACTTGATCATGGCATATTATCTTTTCGATGGGCTGCTGGATTCAGCTTGCTAGTATTTTGTTGAGGAGTTTTGCATCTATGTTCATTGGGGATATTGGTCTGTACTTTTCTTTTTTACTGTGTTTTTGTCTGCTTTCAGTATCAAGGTAATTCTGGCCTCATAGAGTGAGTTAAGAAGAGTTCCCTCCTCTTCAATTTTTTTGGAACAATTTGAGGAGAATTAGTGTTGGTTCTTCATGTGTTTGGTATAATTTGGCAGTGAAGCCATTCAGGCCTGGGCTCTTCTTTGCTGGGAGACTTTTTATTACTGATTCAATCTGGTTACTCATTATTGGTCTATTCAGGTTTTCTTTTTTTTTTAATTCAATCTTGGTAGGTTGTATATGTCCAGGAAATTATTCATTTCCTCTAGGTTTACCAGTTTTTTAGAGCATAGTTTCTGGTAATGTTATACACACACACACACACACACACACACACACATTTTAAAGACAGAGTCTCCCTTTGTCACCCAGGCTGGAGTGCAATGACCCAGTCGTGGTGTGGTCATGGCTCACCACAGCCTCGACCTCCTGGGCTCAGGTGATCTTCCCACCTCAGCCTTCTCAGCATCTGAGACTACAGGCATGTGCCACCATAACTAGCTAATTTTTGTATTTTTTATAGAGTTGGGCGTTTGCCATGTTGCCCGGGCTGGTCTCAAACTCCTGGGCTCAAGTGATCCACCTGCCTTGGCCTCCCAAAGTGCTAGGATTACAGGCAGGAGTCACCGTGCCCAGCCAGATGATCTTTTGTATTTCCATGGTATCGGTTGTAATGTCTCCTTTTTCATTTCTGATTTTGTGTATTGGGGTCTTCTTTCTTTTTTGCTTGGTTAGCCTAGCTAGCTGTTTATGGATTTTGTTTATCTTTTTAAAAGACCAACTTTTTGTTTTGTTATTTCTTTGTATTTTTTTTAAAGTCTATTTTGTTTAGCTATACACTTTATTGTCTCTTTCCTTCTACTAATTTTGGATTTGGTTTGCTCTTGCCTTTCTAGTTCCTTGAGGTGCATCATTGGATTGTTTATTTGAAATCTTTCTACTTTTTTTTTTTTTTTTTGAGATGGAGTCTTACTGTGTTTCTCAGACTGGCCTTAAACTCCTGGGCTCAAGTGATCATCTCACCTCAACCTCCCTAGTAGCTGGGACTATAGGCACCACCACATCTACCTTTTTGATGTAGGCATTTATTACTACTAACGTCCCTCTTAGCACTGTTATTTTTGTAGCCTATAGGTTTTGATATGTCCTGTTTCCCTTTTTATTTTTTTTTTGAGAAATTTTTTGATTTCCTTATTAATGTCTTCATTAACCCAGTAGCCATTTAGGAACATGTTGTTCAATTTCCACATATTTGTACAGTTTCCAAAGCTCTTCTTGTTATTGATATCTAGCTTTAGTTATTGTGGTCTGAGAAGATACTTGATATTATTTTGATTTTTTAAAGTTAGTTGAGACTTGTTTTGTGGCCAAACATAGGGTCTGTCCTGAATAATGTTCCATGTGCTTATGAGAAGAATGTGTATTCTGCAGCTGTTAGATGAAAGGTTCTTTAAATACCTATTAGGTCTATTTTCTTTAAAGTTCAGTATAAATCCAAAATTTTTTTGTTGTTGTTCATTTTCTGTCTGGATGATATGTCTAATGGTGAGAGTGGGGTGTTGAAGTCCTCAACTATTATTGTATTGGAGTCTGTCTCTTCCTTTAGATCTAATAATATTTGCTTGTATATCAGACTCTTTTGGTATTGGGTGCATATAGATTTAGAATTGTAATATTCTCTTAAGAATTTCCTATATGGCTGGTCCAGTGGTGATGAATACCCTCAGCTTTTGATTGTCCATGAAAGACTTTATTTCTGTTTATTTATGGAAGATAATTTTGCTGAGTATAGTATCCTTGTCTGTCAGTTTCTTTCTTTCAGCACTTTGAATATATCATCCCATTCTCTCCTGACCTGTAAGGTTTCTGCTGAGAAATCCACTGTTAGTCTGATAGGGGTTTCCTTATATATGACTAGTTGCTTTCTTCTTGCTATTTTTAGAATTCTCTCCTTGTCTTTGACTTTTGACAGTTTGACTATAATGTGCCATGGAAAAGATCTTTTTGAATTGTATCTATTTGGGGATCTGTATTAGTACATTCTTGCATTGCTATAAAGAACTACCTGAGACTGGGTAATTTATAAAGAAAAGAGGATTAATTGGCTCATGGTTCTGCAGGCTGTACAGGGAGTGTGGTTTGGGAAGCCTCAGGAAACTTATAATTAATGCAAAAGGCAAATGGGAAGCTGGAATGTCCTACATGGCTGGAGCAGGAGGAAGAGAGAAAAGGGGGAGGTGCTACACATATTTAAACAACCAGATCTCGTGAGAACTCACTATCAGGGGAACTGCAAGGGGGAAATCTGCCCCCATGATCCAATCACCTCCCCCTCAGCCCGTTCTCCAGCATTGAGGATAACAATTCAACACGAGATTTGGGGGGAGATAGAAATCCAAACCATATCAGGATCTCTGAGTTTCCTGCATCTGAATGTTTAAATCTCTTGCTAGACTAGGGAAATTTTCACCTATCATTTTGCTAAATAGGTTTTCTTTTTTTGTTGTTTTGAGACGGAGTTTTGCTCTGTCGCCCAGCCTGGAGTGCAGTGGCGCTATCTCTGCTCACTGCAAGCTCCGCCTCCCAGGTTCACGCCATTTTCCTGTCTCAGCCTCCCGAGTAGCTGGGACTACAGGCACCTGCCGCCACGCCCAGTTAATTTTTTGTATATTTAGTAGAGACGGGGTTTTACCGTGTTAGCCAAGATGGTCTCGATCTCCTGACCTTGTGATCTGCCCGCCTTAGCCTCCCAAAGTGCTGGGATTACAGGCGTGAGCCACTGTGCCAGGCCTATTTTGCTAAATAGGCTTTCTATGCCTTTGGGCTTCTCTTTGTTTTCTGGAACATCCAATATTAGAATATTTGCTCACTTTATAGTGTTCCATATGTCACATAGGCTTTGTTTATTCTTCTTTTTTTCTTTTTGTCTGACTGAGTTGTTTCAAAAGACCAGTCTTCAACTTCTGAAATTTTTTCTTCTGCTTGATCTGGTATATTGTTGAAGCTCTCAAATGGATTTTTTATTTCATGTATTGAATTATTCATTTCCAGGATTTCTGTTGGATTCTTTGGTTATGATATCTGTCTCTTTGGTGATTTTCTCATTCATATCCTGAATTGTTTTTCTGGTTTATTTGTATTGTTTATCCATGTTATCTTATATCTCACAGAATATCTTTAATATCATTATTTTGAATTATTTTTCTGGTAATTCATACATTTCTTTTTCATTTGAATCTGTTGCACAATTCTTGTGTCCCTTTGGAGGTGTGACATTTCCTTGTTTTTTCATGTTTCTTGAGTCCTCATATTGATATCTGCACATCTGACATAACAATCACTTCTTCCAATTTTGGAGAGTGGCTTTTTTATGAGAAGACTTTTTCCTGAAGATGTGTCTATGGCGGTGGCTGGGTGGAATACTTTAGCTATGATTCTGGGTGCATGCAGTAGTTTAGTCTCTGTATGATTTCTTTGGCTGTGAACAGCATCACTAGTGTTTGTGATTTCCTCAGCAGCTTGGCTGTGGTTGTCAGTGGAGGCTGTGGTGAGGCTTTTCTGGGGTCAGAAACACCAGGTTGGCCAAATCTCAGGCCCCAGTGGTGGCAGCAGTGGGCCAAATGTGCCTGTCCTTAGGCCCCTGGGTAGCATATGCTGGCACTGGTGTTACCATGTCCAGGCAGGCTGATTCTTGGGCCTCCAGACAGCTTGCTTGTGTGCTAGCAGTGGCAGCAGTGGGTTGGATGCATGGATGGGTCCTTGGGCCGCTGGGCAGTGTGCCTGACATGGATGATGGTAGTAGCAATGGTGGGACAGCCTTTGGGCTCTCAGACAGCACTTCCTAATGTAAGTGGTGGTTGTGACAGGCTGGGCAAGCCAGTCCCCAAACTCCCAGGTGGCACATGCCAGTGAGTGCTGGTGGTAGTGGCATGCTGGGTGGGCCCATCCCCAGGTCCCTGGGAGGAGTGCATAGATGGCTGGCATTGATAGAATGGGTTGGGGAGACCACCAGGCCCCCAGATGGTATGCTTGGGCACTGAAGGTGCAGTGCCAGGCCACACAGTGTGCATGGACACAGGCTATGGTGAATAGTGTGGGGTAATTTATGATGGTGGGTGGGGAAAGCCTGTACTCAGGGTACATGCAAGTTCATGAACCCCTGCCTTATTGATGCGTCCAGCTGGTATTGCACTCCTGCAGCCCTCTTGGGTTGGTGGGGGTTGTGGGATTCGGTAGAGCTGAAGGGATGTGGAGATACAAGATCTGTTGGGCCCCAGGGCAGGATGCAGACTTTTAGGGGCTGGGCTCTCAAAATGGCACCATGCCACAGCTGCTCAGGACTTGGTGGGTGTGTGAGACCCAGTGTGGGCTCTTTCTCTGGAGCAATGCCATTATGTGGCATCCTGGCAAATCCCTATGTAAGTCTCAGGGCATGTGAAGAATAAGAGGCTCTCCCATGGCTAGGGTTTCAGGTCCATGCTGAGTCCATGGTGGAAATGTAGACAGCTGGGAATCTCTCATTTACCATTTCCCTGGACTGGGGAGTCTCTGTGGGCTCCCGACTGATTCTAGCTGGGCCAGCTGCCTCCTTTCCCTTGCCTTCTGTGCCTCAGATATTTCCTGTTGCTTCTTTGCTGAATTCCAGTGTCTCTCTCAGATGTCCCATTCAAAATGTTGTTACCTCTCACTCTTTTGGGTTCTTCTTTGTGGAAGAGGCAAGTGTCAGGTGCCTCTAGTCAGCCATCTTGAGCCTGCCCACTTTTTATTGATTGATCAATTATTAATGATTATAACAACCCCCCCACCTATGAACCATGAACCCACTACCTGACACAGAAACTAGAACATCATCAATAATTTACCATGAACATCTTGGGGCAGCCACTGTTGGGATTATGTGCCCCTTATTCTGTTACTTTCTAGAAAAAATAGAGTTGAGTCATATCTCTTTGTATTCCTGAAATGTGTGTTTTCTAATTTAGTGGTTTTGAATGATATTAAAAGGGAATTATTCTGAGTAATCTTCTGAGACTTATGTCTCCCACTCTGTACAGAGTTGCTAAGGGTCCTCTGCATTTCTTGTGGGTGTATTCTGTATTCAGCGTGCCTCCTTCCTGGGGTTCTGCTGTTTCTACTTCAGGTTAAATGCCCCCCAGTAGATGGGCAGGCTTGTTGTTCCCAAGAGTCTGCTATTACAGATGGTGCTGATATAAACATTTGCAAACCTATTCCACAATTTGTTTGTTAGTGTTCTGGGGGTAGGACTTCTGGGGGTGGGACTGCTGGGGCAAAGGGCATCCGGATGTTCATCCCAACAAGGCATGCCACCTCCTGCGGGTGATCCATAAGCCGAGGAGGAGGATGGTGGGAATACTGGGACGGCTGTTGCCAGTAGCAATGGAGTGTGCTGGAACCTGATGTCATGGTCTCGGTTTTCAGCCTGGCAGCCTCAGTCCAGGCTCCAGGCTTCTTAGTCCATACTGCAGGCACACAGCTAGCCTCTCTTTAACTGAAAGTACAGCTCTCCAACCCCTCACCCTTGCCCCCTTGATGCTGAGGGGTGGAGGAGGCTCTGTGTTTGTAGCTTTGTGTTTTAGGGGAGAATGCCCAGTGCTTTATTTTTTTATTTAATTTTTTTTGAGATGGAGTCCTGCTCTGTCGCAGGCTGGAGTGCAGTGGTGCAATCTCGCCTCACTGCAAACTCCACCTCCCAGGTTCAAGCGATTCTCCTGCCTCAGCCTCCGAAGTAGCTGGGACTACAGGCGCGTGCCACCACACCCAGCTAATTTTTGTATTTTTAGTAGAGACGGGGTTTCACCATGTTAGCCAGGATGGTCTCGATCTCTTGACCTCATGATCCAGCCGCCTTGCCCTCCCAAAGTGCTGGGATTCCAGGCATGAGCCACCTGAGTTTGATATTACATATATGTGATGCTGTTTAATGATGTCTCACAGGCTCTTTTCATTTTTCTTAATTCTTTTTCTTCCTCTCCTTCATTTTGGATAATTTCTATTGATGTGCTTCAAGTTCATGAACTCTTCTTCAATCTCATTCTACTTTTACATCTATCATGTGGATTTTAAAATATCAGCTATTGTACATTTTAGTTCTAGCATTCCCATTTAAAAAATAGTTTCAATTTCTCTACTGAGATTCTCTATCTTTGATCTTGAGTTAATTTTGTATATGGTGTGAGGTAAGGGTTAAAAATAATCTTTTGTGTGTGGATATCCTGTTTTCCCACTGCCATTTGTTAAAAAGTCTGTTCTTCCCTCACTGAAAGGTCTTGACAGCCTTGCCAAAAATTATTTGACTGTAGTTGTGAGAGTTTATTTCTGGGCTCTCTATGCTATTCCATTAGTCTATATATTGGTCTTTATGCCAGTACCACAGTTTTGATTAGTGTAGCTTTGTAGTAAGTTTTGAAATCAGAAAGTGTGACTCCTCCAGCTCTATTCTTTTCTTAAGATTGATTTGGCTATTTAGGGTCCCTTGAGACTCCACATAAATTTTAGGATGGGTTTTTCTATTTCTGCAAGAAATGTCCTTGGGATTTTGACAGGGATTGCATTGAATTTGTAGATTGCCTTGGTTAGTATGGACATATAAACAATATTAATTTCCAATTCATGAATATGGGATGTGTTTCCATTTATTTCTGTTGCCTTTAATTCCTTTCAATGTTTTGTAGTTTTTGTTACACAATTATTTTACTTCTTTGGTTAACTCCTGAGTATTTTATTCTTTTTAATGTATTGTAAATGGAATTGTTATTGTACTTTCCTTTTGAGATTATGCTTGTTAGTTTATGGAAATAGAACTGATTTTTGTGTTTTGCTTTTGTATCCTGCTACTTTGCTGAATTCATTTATTCTAAAATTTTTGTGTGTGGAATATTTAGAGTTTTCTACATATAAAAATCATATCTGTGAACACAGCTAACTTTACTTCTTGCTTTTCAATTTGGATGCTTTTTGTTTCTTTCTTTCTTCCTTTAAAAAAAAATTGCCTAGTTGCTCTTAGTAAAACTTCCAGTACTATGCTGGCTTTGTTCCCAATATTAGAGAAAAAGCCTTCAGTTTTTCACCAGTGGGTATGAGGCTTGCTGTGGGTCTTTCATGTATGGCTTGTATTGTGTTGAGGTAGTTTTCTTCTATTCTTAGTTTGTTGATTGTTGTCATCATGAAAGAATCTTGAATTTTGTGAAATGCCTTTTCTATATCAATTGAGATGATCACGTGGTTTTTTCCTTCATTCTGTTATCATGGTGCCAAGTTCCAAGTGATCTGGTGTTGACATCTGTAGGCTCAGAGATTCTACTGTCCCTGCAGTACAGGGTGCACATGGCTTTCTGCTGAACATACCCAGAAGTCATTCTGGCCCTTGGAACCTTCTATATTCAGCTCACACATATCCTGCTGTGGCTGTCCATGGGACCCTTCACTGGCCTCACATGCTTCCCTGGGAACATGCTTGGACCAGCTTGATTTCCTTAGAGCTGTGTCTCCATGCATGAGGGCCAGTGGTGTTGTCTCATCTTGGTTCTTAACTAGGAGGATTTCTCAAGACAAAGATCCATGGTCACCACTCACAAGTTCTCTGTGACCCACACCCTTTGTCCCCACTCATCCTATGGACAAGTGATTTCCATGTTCTTCCTCCATCTGCTAGCTCTCATCCAGCTCTAAGCTCTCAGGACACCCACAGATCAGCTAGACATGTTCTGTTCTACCTCACATTGACTATGGAGCCTTCCTGAGCCATGAGAAGAGTGTAAACTTCTGTGGTTTAAGGACCATCATCACACAGAGAGGAAAATCTGGAGATCTGAGTTTTTGGAATCTCACAAAAGTAACTCAGGTAAAATTTTAAAGAACAAGGAAGAATCCAGATGAAGCCAGTAAAACACTCTGGCAGGTTTCCAAGCATACCAACAGCTCGAAGAAGGTGCAATTAGTCATGAAGCTAAGGGCCAAACAAAACCCAGAGACACCTATAACAGAAAGTTAAGCTCCAGGAGACAGCATTGAGGAAGAAAAACAAGGAAGACAGGTGTGCTTCTGTGTTGTGGGGATGCCTGGGTCCAGGTATAAAGGCTGCCCAGGGAGGCCATCCCCAGACATCACTGCCCTCTGCCTCTACCTTATCCAGCCACACGCCACCATGTGTCATACCAGCTGCTCCTCGGGCTGCCAGCCAGCCTGCTGCATGCCCAGCCCCTGCCAGCCAGCCTGTTGTGTGCCCAGCCCCTGCCAGGCATCCTGCTGTGTGCCTGTGGGCTGCCAGTCCTCCGTGTGTGTGCCCGTGAGCTTCAAGCCAGCCGTATGCCTGCCCGTGAGCTGCCAGTCTTCTGTGTGTGTGCCCATGAGCTTCAAGTCAGCCGTGTGCGTGCCCGTGAGCTGCCAGTCTTCTGTGTGTGTGCCTGTGAGCTGCAGGCCCATTGTGTGTGCAGCCCCCTCCTGCCAGTCCTCCCTGTGCGTGCCTGTGAGCTGCAGGCCTGTCGTGTATGCGGCTCCGTCCTGCCAGTCCTCTGGGTGCTGCCAGCCCTCCTGCACCAGCGTCCTCTGCAGACCCATCTCCTACAGTATCCCTTCCTGCTGCTGAGCATGAATCTCCAGACCCGCTGCTCCCAGTGCAGATGAGGCCACACCTGTACACTCCCTGGATGAGTCCTTAGTTGGTCTTCTGCACATGGTGCAGGTGAAAAGCATGCTCAGTTGAACCCTCTGAATTCTGGATTGAGAATGTGACAGAATGATCTGGAGCCCTTGCTGACCTTGCCCGTCCCCCCAGGGAAGTCTGGGGTCCCAGAGTCATTCTCTGACCCCATGAGAGCCAAATAAACCAGCTTTCCCCATGCAGCTCTGCATTTCTGGTCTTTCTTTTTTATTTCCATACTCCCTGCTATCTATTCTGCTGATTACATAGAATTTGCTGCTAAACCCTCTTCAGTGATCCCTTCACCCAGTGCTCATCAGAAGGTGGTGTCCCAGGTGGAGGGCGTGGCTGCAGATGCCCATGTGGTCTCTCCCAGGGCTCCTGGGGCCCAGGTGCAGTGGCCACAGAAGTGACTTACCCACCTGTGGTAGAGTGGTCTTGCTTCCCCACTGGCTGTCCACTCCTGCTCCAGGCCAGCAAGCCCTGCATTGATGGCCAAAGCCTCAGAGCATTGATGATTGGGTTTTCCGATGTGGTTGGTGGACGTCCTGTTTCCCAGGTCACGGAGGATCTCAGATTTACAGAACTGGATTAGTTCTGCAGCACACACTCCCATCACTGGTCCACAAAGGCTTGGTTTTTATTGATTGACTGATGATCGATTACTGAGGATCCTAATATAATAAACCTCCATGAACCCACTGCCTGACATAGAAATGAGAACATCATCAATCATTTACCAAGAACTTCTTGGGGCAGCCACTGTTGGGATTGTGTGCTCCTTATTCTGTTACTTTCTAGAAAAAATAGAGTTGAGTCATATCTCTATGTATTCCTGAAATGGGTGTTTTCTAATTTAGTAATTTCTGGTGATATGAAAAGGGAATTATTCTGAATGTAATCTGGAACTTGCTTTTCCCAGTCTGTGTTGTGCTGGTAGCATTCTTCTGCATTTCCCCTGTCTGGGCTGTATTCCCCTCCTGAGGGGCTCTGCTGTGACTGTCTCAGGTTAAACGTTCCCCAGTAGACGGGCCAGCCCTCTTGCCCTAGGAGTCTGCTATTCCAGATAGCATAGCCCAGAACTGTCCCCTGAAGAACGTTCTTACTACTGGCTGCCTTCGATTCCAAGATTTTTATTTGCCTTGGAGGCAAGTGTTGAGTTTAGGGTTGAAAAACTGGTTTCATCATCTTTTAGGCAAGGTGGTCAGGGACCTATTGTGTAGTTTAAACTGGGAGGCTTTGGATAAAACTGAGTGAGAAATGGAACCAATCAACCCAGACATATAAATGCTTGCAGCCGAACACATTCGAATCCATGAACACACCCAATGTGTGCACTATACAACGTGCACACACTTATGCACACACGTAAGCACTCTGGTCCCCCAGGCTGGGAGTTGGAGGTGAAACTGGAAATCAGAGCATGAGAGGAGGGAGGGTTGGTAACCAAAAAATGCTTCTGGAGAACCTACCTGCCCTGTGCGCAGAGAAGCATGGATGAGGCCTGGCTCAGCCCCTGCCCTCCGGAGCTGTGGGGCCCTCAGGGCCACTTGGAGCCCAAGTTCTGTGATGCCAGTGCTCCACATGGGGCATGTGTTAGCAAGTCCAGGTTTTTGCATGGACGTATTTGTTTCTCTCTCTTGGGTAAATGTCTAGGAGTGGAATAGCTGGGTCATATGCTAAGTATCTTTTTGCCAACACCATCCTGCCCTGATAAATGCAGCTTTATATAGTAGGTCTTGAAATCAGCTAGTGTGAGTTCTCCAATTTTGTTCTTCTTTTAAGAAGTTGTTTAGGCTACTCTAGTTTCTTTGTCTTTCCATATAGATATTTGAATAAGCTTATCAATATCTACAGAATTTGTGCTGAGATTTTGATTGGGAGTGTATTGAAACTACAGATCAATTTGGGGAGAGTCGACATATCCAGCAATCCATAACATGGTCTATTTATTTAGGTTTTCTCTGATTCTTCTCATCAATATTTTGTAGTTTTCAATGTATACATTTTATATATTTCCCCCAGAATTTATCCCTAAGTATTTTATAAGTTTAATGCTATTATGGTACTATTTTTAAGTTTCAATTTCTGATTGTTCATTGCTAGTATATTAAAATAAAATTGATTTTTGGATATTGGCATTTTTTCTTTGACCTTGTTTTTTTTTTTTTTTTTTTTTTGAGACGGAGTCTCGCTCTGTCGCCCAGGCTGGAGTGCAGTGGTGCAATCTCGGCTCACTGCAAGCTCCGCCTCCCGGGTTCACGCCATTCTCCTGCCTCAGCCTCCCGAGTAGCTGGGACTACAGGCGCCCGCCACTGCGCCTGGCTAATTTTTTGTATTTTTAGTAGAGATGGGGTTTCACCATGGTCTCGATCTCCTGACCTCGTGATCCGCCCACCTCGGCCTCCCAAAGTGCTGGGATTACAGGCGTGAGCCACCACGCCCGGCCTGACCTTGTTAAATTCACTTACTAGTTCTTGTAGCTTTATTGTAGAATTTTGGGGATTTTCTAGGTAGACAATAATGTAATATGTTAATAGAGACTGTGTTATTTCTTCCTTTCCAGGCTGCATGCTTTTTACTTCACTGTTTAGGAAGTCCAGTATGGTAATAAATAGCAGAGGCAAAAGTGAATGTTCTTGCTTTGTTGTTGATTTTAAGGGGAAAGCGTATAGTCTTTCATCATTAAGTATGATATTAGCTATAGATTTTTCATAGATGCTCTTTAAAAGAAGTTCCTTTTAATTTCTAGTTTGCTAGCAGTTTTTATTCTGAATGGATGTTGAATTTTGTCAAAAGCCTTTTCTGAATCTATTGAGATAATAATATGGTGCTTCCTCTTTAGTCTGTTGATGTGGTGAATTATAAGTTGATTTTTTAACACTGAACCAACCTTGCATTCTTGGGATAAATCTCACATGATCACGACCTTTTATCTCTTTTACATATTTCTGGATTTAATTTGCTAGTATTTGGTTGAGAATTTTGCATCTATATTCATAAGAGATATTATTAATAGTATATAGTTTTCTATATACTATACTATAATACTTTTGTTCAAATTTGATATCAAGATTATGCTGGCTCTATGAATTTAATCAGGAATGATTCCTTTCCTTCTATTTTCTGGAAGAGTTCATGTAGAATTGGTTATATTTCCTCTTTAAATGTTTGGTAGAATTTTCCAAGGAGGCCATTTGCCCCTAGTTTTATTTGTTGAAAGATTTTAACTGAAAATTCAACTTCTTTAATAGATATGATACTATTCAGGCTACCTACTTCTCTGGAATAAGCTTTCATACTTTTGTCTTTTAAAAAATGTGCCAGTTTTATGTATGTTATCAAATTTAATGGTATGAAGTTGTTTACATCATTCCTGTATCATGTTTTTAATAATTGTAAGATTTGTAATGATGTCTCTTTTTCACTCCTAATATTGCTATTTTGTGTCTTCTTTTTATTATAATTTTACCACCCAGTCTGGCTAGATACTTATTCATTTCATTGTTCTTTTCAAAGAAGCAGCTTTTGCTTTCATTGAATTCTTTTCCATTTTCTACTTCATTATTTTTTTTTGCAGATTTTTAATTATTTCATTTCTTTTGCTCATTTTGAGTTTAATTTTCTTTTTTTCTTTAAAGTGCAAACTTAGATAATTGATTTCAGGACTTTCTTCTTTGTGAATATAAGCACTTAATGATATAATTTTATCCTTCTAAACACTATTTTAGCCATGTTCCATATATTTTGACCTGTTGTCTTTTAATTCGTGTTTAATGCAAAATATTTTCTAAATTCTCTTGTCATTCTTCTTTGAACCATGGGTTATTTAGAAGTGTGTTGGTTACTTTACAGTTCTGCAGGGTGTTTCTCGCTATCCTTTTGGTGTTAATGTCTAATTGAATTTCTTTGCGGTCAGAGAACACACATTGTATTAGTTCAACTTTTTTACATGGGTTGAAGTTTATTTTATGGCACAATATAGTCTTTTTGGTGAATGTTTCATGTGCTTGAAAAGAATGTGTATCTGTTATTGTTGGGTGGAGTGTTCTGTCAATATCCATTAGGTCAAGTTGATTGACAGTGTTGTCCAGGCCTTCTGTATCCTTCCTGATTTTCTGTCTACTTGTTCTCTTGAAGCTGAAGTCCAATGACAAATCTGATTTATCTGTTTTTCCTTTCCCTTCTCAGTTTTTTTGTTGCATGTGTTTGGAAAGTTGGCTGTTTGGTGCTTACACATTTAGAATTGTTATGTTTCCATGGTGAATTGATGCTTTATCATTACGTAATATTCCTTTTTATCCTTGGTAATATTTCTTTTGTGAAGTTGACTTTGTTTGATATTAATATAGCCATTCCAATTTTACTTGATTAATGTTTGTGTGGTGTATTTTTCCATCTGTTTACTTTTAACCTATCTATATTTTTTATATTTAATGTGAGTCTTCTGGTAGATAGAATATAGTTGGGTCCTGAATTATTTAATCCAATTAAAAATCTCTGTTTTTTGCTTTTGGTGTTTAGATGATTTGCATTTAATTTAATTTAATAAATTAATTTGCATTTAATTTAATATTAGCAAAATATCACTTTGCTAATTGTATTCTATTTGTTCCATCTGTTCCTTTTTATCTTTGCCCTCTTTCTATGCCACTTTTTGGTTTAGTATTCTTAGTTATTCCCTTTTATATCTACTTTTTGTATACATCTTGATATAGTTTGGATTTGTGTCCCCGCCCAAATCTCATGTTGAATTGTAATCTCCAGTGTTGGAGATGGGGCCTGGTGGGAGGTGATTGGATCATGGGGGTGGATTTCTTATGAATGGTTTAGCATCATTCCCTCGGTGCTGTCCTCGCGACAGTGAGTTCTTGGGAGACCTGGTTGTTTAAAGGCGTGTGGCCCCTCCCCCCCTCCCCCCGCCCCTGTCTTTCTCTCCTGCTCCTGCTCTGGCCATGTGATGTGCCTGCTCCCCCTTCACCTTCCACAGTGCTTGTAAGTTTCCTCACAATTCTGCCTCCCCAGAAGCTGAGCAGATGCCAGTATTATGCTTCCTGAACAGCTTGCAGAACTGTGAGCCAATTAAACCTCCTTTCTTTATAAATTACCCAGTCTCAGGTATTTCCTTATAGCAAGGCAATAATAGCCTAATACGTCTTTTCAAACTTATTTGGCCTAAGAGTTACAATACATACCTTTACTGTAACAAAGGATACCTCCAGGTAATATGACGCCACTTCATCTGTAAGTGGCAGGACTTTACGGCAGTGTACTTCCATGTCCTCTTTTATATTCCTCGTGTTATTGTTGCCATGTTTTACTTTTACTTACGTTAAAAACCCCACAATGCACTGTCACTATTTTTGCTCTGGACAGTCAATTAGTTATAATGCTTTTTTTTTTTTTTTTGAGACGGAGTCTCGCTCTGTCACCCAGCCTGGAGTGCAGTGGTGTGATCTCGGCTCACTGCAGGCTCCACCTCCTGGGTTCACGCCATTCTCCTGCCTCAGCCTCCCGAGTAGCTGGGGCTACAGGCACCACCATGCCTGGCTAATTTTTTGTATTTTTACTAGAGATGTGTTTCACCATGTTAGCCAGGATGGTCTCGATCTCCTGACCTCGTGATCTGCCTGCCTCGGCCTCCCAAAGTGCTGGAATTACAGGCGTGAGCCACCACGCCTGGCCTATTTATATTTATCTTCTTTTAAAATAATTTCTAGAGCTCTTCTTTTCTTTCTTTTCTTTTCTTTTTGTTCCCAGGACAGAGTGCAGTGGTGCGATCTTGGCTCACTGCAACCTCCGCCTGCCGGGTTCAAGCAATTCTCCTGCCTCAGCCTCCTGAGTAGCTGGGATTACAGGGGCCCGCCACCATGCCTGGCTGATTTTTGTATTTTTAGTAGGGAGGGGGTTTCACCATGTTGGCCAGGCAGGCCTCAAACTCCTGACCTCAGGTGATCCACCCACCTCGGCCTCCCAAAGTGCTGGGATTACAGACGTGAATCACGGCACTCAGCCAAGAGGTGATCTTTTCTTTGTGTGGATTCAAGTGTCTCTCTGCTATCATATTCCTTGGCTCAAAGAAATTTTTTAAGAATTTCTTATAGTGCATGTGTGCTGTTAATGAAGTCTTTCTGTTTTTGTTCATCTGAAAAAGTGTTTTCTTTCATTTTTGAAAGACACTTTTAGTGTCATAGGGTCGACGGATTTTCTTTCAGTATTTGAAAGATGTACTTTCGGTCGTGTGATTTCAGATCAGAAGTCTGATGTAAACTCTACCTTTGTCCTTATGCTCGTAGTCTGCTTTTAAAATATTGATGCTTTCAAGATTTCCCTTTTTACCTTTGGTTTTTGTCAGTCACAGATTTAATGTGACATGTCTAGTCATTTGTGGTGGGGATATAGTTACCCAATTTGGGGTTCTCTGAACTTTTTGGTTATGGGACTTTATGTATTTCATTATTTTTAGAATATTTCTCAACTATTACCTCTTTGAATATTTCTTCTGCCTTGCCCTCTCTTTCTTCTCTTTCAGGGACTCCAATTACATCCATAAATGAGGATTTGATGGTTTGCTCTTGTCTCCCTCCACCCTTCTCTTTCTCTTTCTCTTTGTGTTTTAATTTGGTCAATTTACATTTACACGTCTTCAAATTCAAAGCTTCCACACCTGGTTGTATCAAGTATACTGATGAACCCACTGAAGGAAGCCATCGGTGATACCGTATTTTGATTTTTACCATATCCACTTGACCTTTCTTACAGTTTCCATTTCTCTGCTGAAATTAGCCATCTGTTCATATGTTTTTAATGCGTTACTCTTGATCTTTTAATCTATTCATTATAGTTATTGTAAAGTTTATACCTGATAGCTCTAACACCTGTGTCATTTTACTTTTTACTTTCTGTTTTTAGAGATAGTGTCTTGCTCTTTTGCCCAGCCTGGAGTGCAGTGGTGCAATCTCAGCTCACTGCAGCCTCGAACCACCAGGCTCAAACGACTCTCCAGCCTCAGCCTCCCAATGTGCTGGGGTTACAGGGGTGAACTGTGCCCAGCCCCTGGGTCACTTTTGAATCCAGTTTTGTTGATTTCTTTGTTTCCTGACAATGGCTTGGTTTTTCCTTGCTTTTTTGCATATCTTATAATTTTGTATTGAATATCAGACATCATCAGTTCCTTCTGGAAATGCGCGTGTCTCTTTTTCTGTCAGGTCATTAGTGTGTGGGGGAAGGTGGATGAGTCAATCTGGTCAGACATTGACCGTGGTTTGGGTTTTGTTGTTACCGTGGTTACCTTCAGTGCACCAACGGCTTGTGCTTAGGGTGTATCAGTGCTTGTGCTTAGGGTGAGAGGTGGGGAGGTCAGCGCTTTTGCTCCACCCTAAGTTTCACACGCCCCTGCATGCCTGACATTCAGAGGAGATCTCTACACACTTCTGCCTTTCCCCAGAGGCAGGCTGATGTTGCTTATTGAGCTGTGCCTGCTAGGCTGGAGCTGGAGAAAGGAGGGCTCTCTGTTGTCCTGGTCCAGTGTCAGTCTTAGGCAGGCCCTTTGCATGTGGCACTTGGAGAATGAGACTTTCTTGGACTTCCTGCTACCCCTCCCGGGGACAGACGAACTCTGCTCTGTATTTGTGGTGGGTGTTGTTTGAAAGAGTTTCCTGTCCTCTTTGCCACAGTAATCCTTTGAGGTATTGCATGGGATCTGGGGCCCAGGACTATTTCTTGTCCATCCTTCTGGGTAGAGGATTGTTTTCTTCTACCCTCCCCCAACACCCTCCATCTGGAAGCTTCTTCTCTGGTGGTCTTTATACCCGGGTCCCAGGCATCTGGGTAACATAAAAACGCAACAGTTGTCTTCCTCATGGTGGTTTCCACTGTGTTTCCCAACATCTTATTACCCCACAGTGCAAGGCTTGGGGAGGGAGTCGGGGGACAGAACCTTTAGGCCACTCCCCCAGCCAAGGACCCTCCACTTCAGCTCAGCCATCAGGAAGGTGGCTCTCTGAAGAGGTGCTGCTGCCATTAAAGTTGGTATGTACCTTCAAGGAAAGAACTTACAAAATACATGAAGATAAAAGAGAGAGACGAGGTGTATAGGGGCAGCCGATTTATTTGGCTCACATGGGTTTTAGTTTCCTGCTGGAGTGAGAGAAGGACTCTGGCAGCCAGGACTTCCTTGAGGGGGTTCCCAGGGTCACGGAAGGTCTGAATCATTTTTCCACGTTCTCACCCCAGAGTTCAGAGGTTTCCTTGAGCATGCTTTCCATCTGCCCTATGTGTGCAGTCTGGGGGTCCACTAGATGCTTATTCACGGAGGGATACAGGTGTGTACCCCTGTGTACCAGGAGCAGCTGGTCAGCAGCAGGAAGGGGTGCTGCAGGAGATGGGTCTGCAGAGGACAGTGGTGCAGGGGGGCTGGCAGCACCCCGAAGACTGGCAAGAGGGAGTCACATATATGATGGGCCTGCAGCTCACGGGCACGCACACGGAGGGCTGGCAGGAGGGAGCCACACACACAATGCGCGTGCAGCTCACGGGCATGCACACGGAGGACTGGCAGCTCACGGGCACATAGCAGGATGCCTGGCAGGGGCTGCATATGCAGCAGGTTGGCTGGCAGGCTGGGGAGCAGCTGGTGTGGCACATGGTGGCGTGTGGCTGGGCTGGTACTGGGGAGGAGGATGGTGATGTCTGGAAGCTGCTTCTCTGGTGGTCTTTATACCTGGGTCCCGGCATCTGGGTAACACAAAAACACAACTGTTGTCTTCCTTGTGGTTGTTTCCACTGTGTTTCCCAACATCTTATTTTCCCGCGTGTACTTTCCCGCGTCATGCTCCACCATAAATAGCTTCGGCCTTGAGGTTAGTTTCTTCTGTAAACAGGATGTTCTGGTTTGACGTTATGCAGGTTTTTTGTCAATTTTTTTCAGGCTACTACTGTGCACATAGCACCACTGGCTGGACTCAAAGTACCGAATCCTGTTGTTTCACTTTTGTTTCATGCTATCAAGGAAGGTGTTGAGGCAATAATGTATTTTGAGCTTTAATTTTGTAGAGTAAAACTTTAAAGCATAGGTTGGCAAACTATCGTCTGTGAGCCACATTTGGCCCACTGCCTGTTTTTCAAATGAACTGTTATTGGATCACAGCATGTCATTAGTTTATGTGTTGTCTGTGGCTTCTTTTGCACTATAGTGGCACAACTGAATAGTTATGGAAGAGACTGTAACATGCAAAGGCTAAAATATTTGCTGTCTGCCCTTTACAGAAAGTTAGCCAACCCTGCCATAGAGTAATCTATACAAGAAGTTATTTGTTCATGCAACAAATATATATTGTATACCAGCAGCAAAGAGGTCTTGGCCTCAAGAGCATTCTAGCAGTGGGCAATGAATAAATGAGTAAAGGAAGAAATGAATGCATGAAATAATTCCATACAGGGCTGAGTACTGGGGAAAATTGGTTCAGGAGATAGTAATGGGGGTGCTGGTGGGTGGTCTGGGGGGCGTCTGTGAGGAGACAATGTGGCCATGGAGAGAGTGAGGATGCTGCTTCAGAAACTGGTATGTCCAGGGGAGGCAGGAATCCTGCACTCTGGGTGTTGGGCCATGGGTGCAGGTGAACTGGTCGGATCATGAGGACCCAAGAACCAAGCATCAAAATCCCATGCTGGGGGGTCTGGGATTTGGGGTTAGGAGTGAGATGGAAAAAGAATCAGTGAACCTGAAGACACACCAGTAGAAATTATCTTGTCTCAAGAAGAGGAGAAAGAATCTAGAAAAATGAAAAGACATATGAGACAGTACTGAACTGTCTAACATAGTAGTAGTTTGAACCTCAGAAAGAGAAGAGAGCGATACTGAACCATAAATAAGTTTCAAAAAAATAACAGCCCAAGGCACCAAATATGATTAAAAAAATAACAACTTACAGACCCAAGAATCTCAGAACCTTTAGGAGGATCAACACAAAGAAAACCATATCCAAGCATCAAATAGTAAAAGTAATGAAAACCAAAAAATTATTGAAGACAGTGGAAAAAAAAAGACACTTTTCATACAAGGTATAAGGTTCTTGCAAGGATGAGAAAATCCCTCACTTCTCAGCAAAAACAGTGGAGGCCAGAAGACAACGGAACGACTTCTTTAAAATGCTGAAAAAAAATTCGCCAACCCAGAATTCTACACCTATGAAAAAAATCCTTCAAAACATGTTGAGGTAAAAACCTGTTCAGAAGAGCAAAAGCTGGGAGAAATCCTCCCCTGCAGATGTACGCTGCAGGCAACGTGGACAGATGTGCTTTAGGTTGACTAGGACGAGGCCAGGTGGGCCCTGACCTGCAGGAAGGAGTAGGGGGGATGGGGGAAGGTAAAGGAGCAGGTAAATATCAAAGATGCATCCTCATTCTTCTGTAGTCAACTCGTAAGACAACCAACCTTTAAAATGGATTACTTGGTGACTAGGTCACATAGGAACATGTGATCACTGTGGCTGCCCCAATTCTCTTGGTTTTTAAGTGTGATTCTGAACTATAGCAGTGAAAGGAGTTGCCTGTGAACTTGTGGCCTCGCCTGGCCTGTCCCTAGGCCTTAAAGTCACTCCCACATGGCCACAGATCGGCTCTGGGTCCATAGACTTCTAAGTTCTGTCCACAGCTCTGAGACCCCACTTGGCCTTCAGCCTTGGAGGGGATTTCATTAACGTGGTGTCTGACTTGTCTGAAGGCTTCTTGGCAGGAATCGCCCGTATCCACCACCAGCAGGTACAGGAGGACCCACACAGGAGCAGAGGGTGCCCCTGGGAGCTGCCTGGGATGGAGGGAGTAGCTCTGCCCTGAGAGATGGCTCATCCCCCACCGTGTGACACCACCATAGAATAAAGCGCTGTGGCCAATCCATCAAGAGAACAGAGCTGGAGTGTGAGGAGGAGCGCGCCATCCACACTTCTGCCCGCTGCTTCCCAAGTGCAGGGACATCCTGGAATTTCACACCAGCTCCTCACTTTCCCCCAAGCTGCCTCTGCAGGTGTGAGACTGATCAGACCCACAGCGAGGGAGAGGAACCAGATATGAGTAGCTCATGCCCCACTCCGTGATGGGTCCTCCTGGGCTCCGTCTGCAGATGAGGTGTCCTGTGGCCACTAGTGCTACTCGTGTGAAGTGGCACTTCTGAGGTGTGGTGTCAGGAAGCCCACTGTGGTCACACGCCTGAGCCATGCTCTGCAGACGCCAACGTGGCTGATGTTTTCATCCATCTTCTCTGTCCCAGCTGGTTCAGGACTTCAGGATGAGTCACTTATTGAACCCTCAAGCCCCAGTATAATGTGGCACAGTGGTAACGACCATGGATCCCAGAGTGAAACTAAGCAGTCCAGATCCCTGCGTCTCTGCAGTGATGCGGACACGCACCCATTGTGCAAACCCTCTACGACTTACAAATTGCACATCTGTAAAATGGGGTATCAGCCACCCCGAATGCTGGCAAAGATGAATGAGATAATCACAGCCTGGCACAGTGCTAGACCTCTGTGCATTACTGTTACCTCAATAATCATCATTATTATTCCACAATATGGAGCCCAGTAGCTTGGCTCTCATTACTTGGGAAGACCCTGATGATGACTGAGCTTCTCAGTTGAAACGGGGCCCCTGGTGCAGTGAGTGTGACTGTGCTTGTGTGAGCTCCATATGGCATTTACAATGGGGGGACCTTGAACATCCATGAGGTGGACCCCTGGCCTCACTGACAGCCCTTCACCAGCTCCCCTCGGCTCTGTTTCCAGGAAACACATGGTCTGCTGAGTCATGGGAACCCCCAGCTGAAAGAGTTTCCTGAACTGAGTAACCTCAACAGAAAAACACAGAAAGATCAACCAGACAGGGCAGAGGAGGAAAAACCACCCACAAGGAAGATGCCAGGGGGCTTGTTGCCAGGATGCCGGTAGCCTGGGTATAAAGGCCACCTAAGGAAGCAGGCTCCAGACCAGCCCTGTCCTCTGTGCCCCCCACCTGTCCACACTCCATCATGTGCCACACCAGCCACTCTTCAGGCTTCCCAATGGCCTGCCCTGGCTCCCCGTGCTGTGTCCCCAGCACCTGCTACCCACTCGAGGGCTATGGGACCTCCTGCTGCTGCTCAGCCCCCTGTGTGGCTCTGCTGTGCCGGCCCCTGTGTGGGGTATCCACCTGCTGCCAGCCAGCCTGCTGTGCACCCAGCCCCTGCCAGGTGGCCTGCTGTGTGCCTGTGAGCTGCAAGCCTGTTTTGTGTGTGGCTTCCTTCTGCCCAGCCTCCGGGTGCTGCTAGCCCTTCTGCCCCACCCTGGTCTATAGACCTGTCACCTGGAGCACCCCCACCGGCTGCTGAGCAGGTGGCCTCCTATGACCCTTGTAGGTGCGAGGTCAGAAGCCAGCAGGCTCTCTGAACTCCTGCCAGGCAGTCCCCACATCCTCCCGCAGCAAACTTTCGTCACCTGACTAGACCACCTACCTCCTTTGCAGCACCGTCCCTAGATCCCAGCCAGTGAGGCCATGCGCCTTTCTACACAGTTTCTCCTGGGTTCACAGCCTGGGTCATCCACAGGGCCCTCCGCACTGTCTGATGTTGGGTCTCTTGCAAATATCTAATAAATACCAGACGCTGAGTGGTCACCTGAGTCTGTGTGATGCCTTCTCCTCAGTGTCTTTCCCACACTCCTTCCTCAGGAGGTACCTTCCCCAGGATTCTGGAAAGCTCCTTCCCTGCAGAGAAGGGGCAGGTACCAGATGAACGTTAGGCCTGGTGAGCAGCCTCTCAACAGCACCCTCTCGGGCTAGTGGGCCGTGCTCCTGAGCTTGGCCTGATGGGAACCCCCCACCCCAGTCACATCAGGCTTCCTTCGTCCCACTTTGTTCCTTAAATTTATGAGGTCAGTTCTTACTCTCTTCTGGGTGAGATTGAGGACAAATCACTAATTTTGTAGTTTGATCCATTTTAGGTAAAACGGGCCTTCTGCTTATTAGCTGGTATGTGCAACCCACTCTTGTCAAGAAATTAAAACTTTAAACTGAATTGAAATCTATAGCTACTCCTTCATCCAGCTGGATGGGAAAGAGGTTTGTGGTGTTGATAAAAAAAGCTTTTAAGGAATTAAAGTGAGCTTTACTCAGAAGTTTTACCGAGGACTATAGAAGAGTGAGGTTTCTAGCCGGGGGCAGCCCTGTCAGAGGCTCCGCCCCCATGTTTTGGCTCACACCAGCCCGGGGGCAGCCCTGTCAGAGGCTCCGCCCCGGGTTTCAGCTCACAGTTCATATGCAGGTGGTGGGAGGTCAGCACGTGCAGATCACATGAAACTGGCTCAGAAGCTGCATCAAAGCAGAATCACATCTGGGTTTGGGGGCAGGAGCACATCTGGTTATGGACCGAGAGGCGTCATCACTCGCCCTATAAGACATTACCTTGTGCAGGAAAAGGCAAGGACTAGCATCATTTATCTTTTTTTTTTCTTTTTTTTTTGAGATGGAGTCTCGCTCTGTCACCAAGCTGGAGTGCAGCGGCATGATCTCGGCTCACTGCAAGCTCCACCTCCCAAGTTCATGCCATTCTTCTGCCTCAGCCTCCCAAGTATCTGGGACTACAGGTGCCCGCCTCCACGCTTGGTTAATTTTTTTTGTATTTTTAGTAGAGACAGGGTTTCACCGTGTTAGCCAGGATGGTTTTGATCTCCTGATCTTGTGATCCACCCGCCTCGGCCTCCCAAAGTGCTGGGATTACAGGTGTGAGCCACCACACCCAGCCAGAAGACTCTACATTTTAACCCTATATTTGCAGGTTGATGATTCTGAGTTCTGACTTTTCCTTGATATAATTTAACTATTTAAAAATGTGTACAAGAATGGGCCATGATATGTAGTCAACTGGCGTCCCAGAAAACCTGGCACGCCTTAATGTTTGAGAATCCCAGTTTTGGCCATTTCAGTGTTCAATCTCCTTTAGCTAACCCCTTACTTCTAGGCAGATACTTGCAAGTATAGACTCTGTATGGGTTACACATGAAGCCATTCCTACCTAGTGTCTTTCAACGAGGAGAATTCCCCCTTCGTAAGACATAAAAAGTCTCACAGAAGAATGTACCCCTTCAGCAAGAAGTAAAATGAACTAACTGAATAAAACTCAGGACTCTCAACCAAGTGGGAGGTCAGAGACTCAGGAGAGACTCAGTCATCTGTAACCATGGAGGAGCCGTGGGGGCTCAAGTGGCCTGTGCTGGTACCGGGGTGCTGGGTCCCCGCAGTGTTCCAGACATCCCTGAGCAGTCCACTCTGAGTCCTATCTGGGTCACTGTGATTTTCATCTAAGGAAAAAAATTAAACTTTTAGAGAATGGGGCCCGGCGCGGTGGCTCACGCCTGTAATCCCAGCACTCTGGGAGGCCGAGGTGGGCGGATCACGAGGTCAGGAGATCGAGACCATACTGGCTAACACGGTGAAACCCCGTCTCTACTAAAAATACAAAAAATTAGCCAGGAGAGGTGGCGGGCGCCTGTAGTCCCAGCTATTTGGGAGGCTGAGGCAGGAGAATTGTGTGAACACGGAGGCGGACCTTGCAGTGAGCCGAGATCATGCCACTGCACTCCAGCCCGGGCGACACAATGAGACTCCATTTCCAAAAAAAAAAAAAAAAAAGAATGAAAGTTTTATTCAGAAGTCTTACTGAGGCCTAAACTGCTCCTGGGCTATATAGGCCTCGGTCTATAGTCCTCAGTAAGACTTCTGAAGCAAACTAACTTTCATTTTTTAAAAGCTTGATTCTTTTTCCCCTTAGGCCATAGAGGTGAACTTCTGTGGCCAGCTGAGTATGGTCGCCAATGATGTCCACATCCTGGTTCTCAAAACCTGTGAGTGTCACCTTTTGTGGCAGCAGGGACTTCACACGTGTGGCTAATTAAGGGAACTTAATATGTGTGGACCATAAGGTGTGGCTAATGGGAGAGTACCCTGGATTATCCAGGTGGGCCGAGTGTTTCCACAGGGTCCTTATCAGAAGGAGGGAGGAGGACATTTGGCCAGAGGAGAAGGTCATGGCAGGTGTGAGTGAGATGCCTGCTGCTAGCCCTGAACCAAGGGCTCGAGCCATTTCCAGAAGCTGAAAGAGATGAGGAAAGATTCTCTCCTGCAGCCTCCCGAAGGAACCCGCCCTGCCCATGCCTTGATTTTAGCCCTGTGAGACCCATGGCAGACTTCAGACCTCCACTGCTATGAGATGATCCATTCGTGTTGTTCGAAGCTACTAAGTTTGTGGCCACAGGACACACATCCAACTTCTCTGTCTCACAGCCTGGTGTTTCTGCACACTGCTTGGTCTTGCCAGCCACAGCCATGAGCTATCTGGGGGTGTGTGGGGGAGGCAAGGAGAAGAGAAGGGGAGGAGAGACAAGTCTCCTCTCTGGAGACCTGTGGTGACTGGGCTGTCACTCTCTCTGCTTGCCAGGGCTTCGGCCTCACTCTCCCACTCGTGGCCTGTCCATTGTGGGAGCTTTTTCCCTGTGGCTCCCCCAGCCTGGAAGAGGCTCTACTCTAGCTGGTGGTGCCAACAGCTTCCTTCTGCCAAGACCTGTCCTGTCCCCAGGACCTGACCTGTCCTGGCCCCAATCTCTGCCCCCGTCGTCATGTGGCCCCAGTCTCTGCCCCCGTTGTCACGTGGCCCCAGTCTCTGCCCTGTCGTCTGGTGGCCCCAATCTCTGCCCCCGTCGTCACGTGGCCCCAGTCTCTGCTCCTGTCGTCACGTGGTGTTCTCCAGGTGCCCATTCGTGTGCAAATTTTGCCTTTTTATAAAAACAGAAGTGGTGTTGGCTCAGGGTCCCCCACTAATGACTTCACTTCAACTTGACTGCATCTGCAAAGGTCCTGTTTCCACGTAAGGTCATGTTTACAGTATGAGGGATTAGCATCCAACATATACCTTTTCTGTCTTTTTTTTTTTTGGAGAGGGTCTTGCCTGGTCACCCAGGCTGGAGTGCAGTGGCGCAATCACAGCTCACTGCAGCCTTGACCTCCAAGGCTCAAGCCGTCTTCCCACCAAAGTAGCTGGGACTATAGGTGCACACCACCATGTTCAGCTAAATTGTGTCGTATTTTCTGTGGAGATGGGGCCTCACTGTGTTGCCTGGGCTGCTCTCGAGCTCCCGGGCTCGAGTGGTCCTCCCTCCTCGGCCTCCCACGGTGCTGAGATCACAGGCATGCGCCACGTCTGGACCAACATGTCTTTTTTTAAGGGGACACTGTTCAGCCCAGGAAAGAGGTCGGTGCAAAGCCATGAGAGCAGCCTGGGCTTCTCTGTGCGTCAGTGGGCTGTGGCGTCTTTCATCGTGGTTCCTTGGGAAGGAAGAGTCCACTGAGAATCCGCGTGGCTGGGCCTCTTCAGAACACAGCCCAAGCCCACTGCACACACAGGAAGGCCCGAAGCTGGGCCTGAGGGTGGCCTGACTCCCATCCAGGCATTGAGGCTATTGCAGAAGGAGGGAGGCCTGTGTGGGGGATGCCTGCACTAATTCCAAGAATGGGAAGCTTGGCCCCCAAAACCGAGGGCTGCCCCGACAGAGCCAGCTTGGTCCCTGTGGCATGCGTGTGGGCCACACGGGAGAAAGGGTGTGGGCACGTCCTGGGTATGAGTGGGATTTGCCTGGAGGGGGTGCTGTCCTCAGTAGAAGGGGGCTGTTGGCACATGTGGGTAGCGGGGGAGCCGTTTGGGAACCAAGAAATCAGCTAAGAGGAGCACCAGCCAGTGTACCCCTCCTGCTGAGAGGCCCATATCTAGAAACTTCCGTTACCAGGATGCCCTGTATTGACGAGCATGTGAGGTGCAGGGGGACTCCTTAGAGGGCCCCTCCACAGACCGCTGCTCATCCCTCCTCCCAGGCCAGCAGCCTCGCCTGGGGCTGTGCTCTCACCCTTACAACTGGGCGAGGGTGCCTGCAGGCTGGAGGGTCTCTGATCACACCCTGACGAGCATGCACCAGCCATGTCCTCGCCTTACAGACACCCTCCCCCAGTCCCCAGGGGCCGTCCGGCTCTGTCCAGCAGGCGGTGGAGGGGGCTTTGCAGTTTCCTGTGGTTTCACGGGATGCCTTTGCAGGCAGCAGCTGCCCCTGACTCAGTGGGTCCCGCATCTCCCTCACAGACAGGAGGGGCACCCCGGGACCTGGGGGGGTGGAGCACTCGGAGCTGTCGCTGTGCTCTGAACACCTTCACGCACGTTCACAAGGGAGGGGACCCCGCCACTGCAGCCCTAGTTTCTTCTCTGCGTCTGGCACGGCAGCTTGACCACGTGGGCTTGGACAGTTGCATGGACACACGGCCACCAGCAGACCTGCATGTCAGCTGCCACAGAGAGCACAGGGGCCCAGGTGTCAGAAGCTGTGCCCGGCCATGGCTGTCCCTGGCTTTACCCTCAGGAGCCATCGGGAGGCTGAAAGGCTCTGGTGCCCTGGAGGCTGCGGCCCTGGGTGCGTCTGCCCGCTGGCTGCGCAGCGGCTTGGCCTCAGCCATGTTGGTACGCCCTGTGCCGACTCCCATGTGCCTTAGGCTCCCCTGTTCCTTTGGTTAGTGGTGAGGTGGAAACATCTTCCCCTCTTTTTTTAATTGTTCGTGCTATGAAAGGTCCATGAAGGCCTTTGTCAACTTATTTATGGGGATGGCCGTATTTTTCTTAATATTTGAATAAGCAAGTAACGGACACAGGGGTTGAATAAACTCTGGAAGACTGAGCGATTTATGAGTCCATGCGGGTTTAAATTCAGCTACTTTCTGGTTCAAGGTCCTCTTAGGGTTTTTGTTCTGTTGCCTCTTCCCTGGGCCCTCCCAGCCTCCTGAGGAGGTGCTGACCTGACTGGTCTCACTAGTGCCCTCTTCACTCTCCAGTGCTAGTGGTCCACTGAGACTACAGCCTCATCCTCTCCCACTGTCCTAAGGGTTCATCGATAAGGTGTCTTTTTGCTCTGTGTCTCCCCACCCAGGCCTTAAACCCTGAGTAGGATGAGTGACGTCTGAGTAACCCCAGAACCCCTCTTGGGGCCCATGAAATTGCTAGTGCTTCAGAGCACACAGGGTGGCCCTCAAACTCTCGGGGCAGCCCTCTGTGTGGGCACCTTTTCCACGGCCCACACACCACGAGGCCAGCACAGTGCCTGGGGCTCTCAGGTCCCAACTGAACGGGATTTCTGCTTCTTCCCGACTCAGCTTTAGCTTGGACTGGCAGGGGACAGGCATGGGCGGGTGGCCCAAAGCTCACCAGAGGCCGAGCCCACTCAGCTCTGCTCTCCTCCCTGGCTCAGCTTGGAGGCTCATCCCCTGTGGGCAGGGCTTTGGCTGCAGGAAGGGTGTGGAGCTGATAACATTTGCTTTCAAAGCCTGCAGTCTTCCAAGTGTTTCTCGGAATGAGAGACACTGTCCTGTCTGCCTTTAACAAGACAGTGGGTCCCACACCCCAAATTTGGAGTAGGCAGAGGGGCTCAGGGGAAGAGCAGAAAGTGCACACCAGCCCATATTTCCTGACTCAAGAATTTATTGATTAGAGCAGTTCTTCTTTGTCACATTGGGTATAAGCAACACATTTGGAGAAGGGGGCTCCAGAAAGCCACAGTCCACCTGCTGAGGGATTTGTGGGTTGTCTCTTCCCAGACAGTGGGGAGGAAAGTGTGACGGGCTCAAAATCCCCTTCAGGCAGCAGCTCTGTGGCTACTGATGGAGCTGGTGGATTCTGAGGACTCCAGGGGCTCCTGAGACTGGAGAATCCTGCTTGGCAGCAAAGACACAGTCAGCAGGAGACAAGGATTGAGCACTCAGCAGCTGGACTTCTTGCCTGAGCAGAAGCTGTAGCAGGCCAGGCGGGAGCTTGCGGGGCGGCAGAGGAGGGACACGCAGGAGGCCGGGCAGCAGCAGCTGGACTGGCAGCAGGAGGTGGGGGCACAGCAGGAGGAGATGGGCACACAGCAGGTGGACCTGCACACGGGGTGGCAGAGGAGGGACACAGAGGAGGAGGGTCTGCAGCAGGAGGTGGTGCAGCAAGCTGGCTGGCAGCTAGACTGCTGGCAGCATGAAGAGGAAGCCCTAGAGCAGACAGGCACACAGCAGATGGGCTTGCAGTAGACAGTCTTGCAGCAGACGGGCACGCAGCAGGCCTGCTGGTAGGAGGAGGAGGTGCAGCAAGCCGGCTGGCAGCTAGACTGCTGGCAGCTAGACTGCTGGCAGCATGAAGAGGAATCCTCAGAGCAGGTGGACACACAGCACACAGGCTTGCAGCAGATGGGCACACAGCAGGCCGGCTGGCAGGAGGAAGAAGCACAGCAAGGTGGCTGGCAGCTAGACTGCTGGCAGCACAAAGAAGCAGCCCCACAGCAGACAGGCACACAGCACACAGGCTTGCAGCAGACAGTCTTGCAGCAGACGGGCACGCAGCAGGCCTGCTGGCAGGGGGAGGAGGTGCAGCAAGCTGGCTGGCAGCTAGACTGCTGGCAGCATGAGGGCGTGCAGGAGCTGGTGCAGCCTGATTGGCAGGCGCTGGGCTCACAGGCCGCCTGGCAGCAGGGGCTGGACACACAGCTCACTGGGGTGCAGACCAGGCTCAGGCAGGGGGCCGGGGCGCAGCAGCTGGGGGCGCCGCAGGGGGGCTCACAGCAGCAATCGGGGCAGTCGTCCACCTGCCAGGAGTCGGAGCAAGCGCTAGAGCAGACGGACATGGTGGACGCGGCCATGCTCGGGTGTGGAGGAGGTGAGCTGGGGGAGGTGTGAGTGTGTGAGTGTGTGTGTGAGTGTGTGAGTGAGTGTGTGAGTGTGTGAGTGTGTGAGTGAGTGTGTGAGTGAGTGTGTGAGTGAGTGTGTGAGTGAGTGTGTGAGTGTGTGAGTGAGTGTGTGAGGGAGTGAGTGAGTGTGTGAGTGAGTGTGTGAGGGAGTGAGTGAGTGTGTGAGGGAGTGAGTGTGTGAGTGTGTGAGTGAGTGTGTGAGTGTGTGAGTGAGTGTGTGAGGGAGTGAGTGAGTGAGTGAGTGAGGTGCTCAGGGCTGTGGGGCTTTTAAATCCCTCCCTGGCGTGTGTTGTCCCAACAGGAGGCTCCACAAGCTTCTCTTCCTTGTTGGTGTTTACAGCTGGTGGCTGGAGATGCGTCATTCGTGCTGGTTTATCTCTTTGTTTTTCCCTTATTAAACTGGTGTGTATGTCGCAGGGCTCTGTTTCTTCATCAGTTTTTATTTTGGCCACAGAAATGTGGTGGAAAATATTTCCTTTTTTTTTTTTTTTTTTTTGAGAGGGAGTCTTGCTCTGTCACGCAGGCTGGAGTGCAGTGGCGTGAACTTGGCTCACTGCAACCTCCGCCCCCTGGGTTCAAGCGATTCTCCCACCTCAGCCTCCCGAGTAGCTGGGATTACAGGCACGCTGTAATTTTTGTATTGTTAGTAGAGACGGGGTTTCACCATCTTGGCCAGGCTGGTCTTGAACTCCTGACCTCATGATCCACCCGCCTCAGCCTCCCAAAGTGCTGGGATTACAGGCGTGAGCCACCGTGTCTGGCCGGAAAATATTTCAAGCAAGCTTTTGTTGAGTTGAGGTTTTAGAGATGAACGTTTCTCCAAAGGAAGCAATTCTGTTTCCACCTATCCTGTTTCTGGACTGATTAGATATATTTTATTACTTTTAGCATCTTAAAACATAAACATGGAGAAAAATGTACACTTCATATGAAAAAAAACGGCACAGATGATAAGAGGAAGTTGGCCAAGCTCAGTGACCCATGCCTCTAATCCCAGCACTTTGGGAGGCTGAGGTGGGTGGATCACGAGGTCAGGAGTTTGAGACCAGCCTGGCCAGCATGGTGAAACCCCGTCTCTACTAAAAACACAAAAAATTAGCCAGGCATGGTGGCATGTGCCTGTAGTCCCAGCTACTTAGGAGGCTGAGGCAGGAGAATTCTTGAACCCAGGAGGTGGAGGTTGCAGTGAGCTGAGATTGCACCATTGCACCCCAGCCTATGTGACAGAGCAAGACTCTGTCTCAAAAAAAAAAAAAAAGCTAAGTGGCCCTCCCTTTGATCCCTCACACCCCGTGAGGAGAATGCTCAGAGATTCAGTAGCTGGTGGATCCAAGCTTTATTTTTGTCTCTTCAGCTCTTCCATGCCACCCTCAGAGGCTCTTTGTTTTATTTGAAGCTGCACTCTGGATTATTTCAATTTTCATTTTGCCTTGGTGAAAGATCAAGTACTTTTTCATATATGGTGATTTTAGGACATACATTTTAAGATTCCTTGCTTGTCTGAAAATATGTCAACTTTATCCTCACATTTATAATGATAGTTTAGCTGGGTATAAAATTCTGGTTTTAAATTACTTTTCCTCAAAATGGTGAACACATGTCACCATTTTTTTGTGATGTCCAGTGTTGCTGATGACAGTCTGATGCTGGTCATTTGTCATTTTTTAGTTTCTCTCTCTCTTTCCTTAACTCTCTGGGAGCATTTGGATTTCTTCTTATTGTTCTAAAGTGGCACGCTTTTGTTTCTAGGCTAATGCATTATTTTACTTTCTGTGGTTAGAACTTATTGAGCCTTTCAATATAAAGACTTATTTCCGAAGTGTTTTTCCATTTTTAATAATAATTTCATCTTTCCTGGTCTCTCTTTTTATGACTTTTTATTTTCATCTTGTGATGAATGAAATATGTTATCCATTCACTCTGATGATGTTACTTTGAGTTTTTAAATGTTTTTTTCTTGTTTCATTGGACATCAGATAGTCTGCTCATTGGTGGCAGTTCATTCAGTTTTCTGAATAAAAGACTATTTTATTCCAGTGCCTTAGGGTCCTGCTCCAATTTACTCCCTAACCTGTTTTTGTCTGCTTCTCTTTTCTACAAACATATGAAGGACCCTGCTGAGCCTCCCGTTTTTGTTAGATAATTTTGATTTCATTTTTTATAACTCTTTAAATATCCTTTCAGTGATTATTAGTATAGGTGTGTGAGATCTGTGTGCTTAATCCGCTTTCCGGGACTGAAGGACTTGGTGATGCTTTCAGGAGGTGATAGGAAAGCCAGGAAGTCTAGGGTGACATTGTATTAGTGGATGTACTACAGACACACACAGTGCAAGTACGGTCTTTTTACGTCAGCCACAACATGAGGTACAACTTTAGAGCCCCGGACTCACTGGAGACATGAATTTTTGGATTATGGAACTTTCCACTGGGGGCCAGCAGGGCAGCTTCTGTGGACAATCAAATGATCAAACCATTTCTTAAATCAAGCAGACACTCTGGGGATTTGAGTGAGCTGAGTGGCAGGGATTAAATGGCCCTGGTTGGGAGAGGGAGGTGCCAGGAGGGGATGTGAGTCTGGAGGGCAGGGTGGCCGACGGCCAGGTCTTCTGCAAGTGACACACATTTGGATTCTTCTTTTCCAGAACATAGTCTTTTGTTTTATTTGACTCCCTTTCATCGTGGCTGGCTGCCCAGCACAACGCTGGAGAGGCGATGACAGCAGCCCTCTGGTCTTTTTTCCAAAGTTAACAGAAATGCTTCCCGCAGCTCCACACTAAGCCGATGTTTGCTGCTTTGTCGCACAGCCTTGGTCTCGTGCATGCAGTGTTTTCCTACTTTAGTTTATCATGAATTTTGCCTCAGGCTTTTAAGGAAGGAGTGAGTTTGTTTGTGTATGTGTGTGTGTGTGTGTGTGTGAATGTGTGTGTATTAATCTACTGAGAGTTCCAGTGGCTTTTCTGCTTCTATTTTATGAGTATAGTTAATGATACCCTTTGTAACTTGAGTGATATACATTACTTGATAATGGCTCATTATCCCTTTTTCCCCAGCTTTATTGAGATGTAATTGACACATAAGAATTATATAAATTCAGGATGTCTTGATACATGTACACATTGTGTGATGATTACCACGGTCAAGCTAATTAATATGTCCATCACCCCATGTAGTTACCTTTATTTTGTGATGAGACATTTAACATGGACTCTTAGAAGATTTTGGTGTTACTATGTTGCATTCTGTGTTACAGTCAACTGTCCTCATGCTGCACATGAGGTTTCCAGAACTGACTCATCCTGCACAGCTGAAGCTGTATCCTGTCATCAACACGTCCCCACTCCCTGCACCCCCTGGCCCTCGAATCCCCATTCTACTCTCTGCTTTGGTGAACTTGGCTTTTTTAGATTCCACAAATAAGCGAGGTCTGCAGTATTTGTCTTTCTGTGCCTGGGTCACTTCACCTAGCATAGTGTGTGCAGGTTCATCCATGTTGCCACAGATGACAGGATCTCCTTCCTTTCTATGGCTGAATCGTATTCCATCGTGCATATACACCGCATTTTCTTTATCCACTCATCTGTTGATGGTCACTTATGTTGCTTCCGTATCTTCGCTGTTGTGAATAGCGCTGCAGTTAGCATGGCAGTGCAGGTATCTCTGACCTCTGGCTTTAATTTGTCTTGTATAAATACACAGAAGTGGGATTGCTCATCACATGGTAGTTCCATTTTTAATTTTTAAGTTTTTAATTTTTTTTTTTTTGAGATAGAGTCTCGCTCTGTTGCCCAGGCTGGAGTGCAGTGGCGCAATCTCGGCTCACTGCAAGCTCTGCCTCCCGGGTTCACGCCATTCTCCTGCCTCAGCCTCCCAAGTAGCTGGGACTACAGGCGCCTGTCACCACACCTGGCCAATTTTTGTATTTTTAGTAGAGACGGGGTTTCACCATGTTAGCCAGGATGGTCTCGATCTCCTGACCTCGTGATCTGCCCGCCTTGGCCTCTCAAAGTGCTGGGATTACAGGCATGAGCCACTGCGCCCGGCCCCATTTTTAATTTTTTGAGGAACTTCCGTACTATTTCCCATAATGGCTATACATAGTGGCTTAGTTTCCTGTTAATGTAGGTTCATACAATCTCTTACATTATTTTTTTAAATGACATTGGTCTACAGTCCTATCTCTCTCGCTGTTGTTCCTGGTTTTGGCATCAGGGTGTCACCAGTCTTACTAGAGGAATCCAGAGGACCTCTGGCTTCTTCTGATCTCTGGAATATTTCAAGTATCACAGAAAAGTCTTTGTATTGAAGGCTGATGGTATATACCTTTGAAACATCTGAGTCTGCCTTCTGAAGAATGGGCTTTTTCAATACCATTTCCATATTTTCCTGGATATCATTGTATTAAAATTTTTGTCTTGTTACTCAGGGTAGGTAATTTATATTTTTTAGAACACAGTACATTTAATTTATATTTCCAAATTTTAGGATAAATATACCCGTACTATTTTCTTATACTGAAAAAGGAAAATCTCTGAATCTGTGAGCATACTTCTTTTTCCATCTTTCATGTCTGCTTATTTTTATTAGACTTTATTTTTATTTTCTTTAGATTTTCCTTGATGGGTGTCTGTGGATTTTTGTGGATGTTTGAAAAGAGGGAGTCGTGTTTCTTCTTGTTGGAGATTGCTGAGTAAAAGTTTCAGAAAGCATTGTGGGTGGTAAACTTTCCGGATCCCTGTTGTTTAAGAACAGCCTTCCCGCTGACACCTGCCACAGCAGAGTCTAGGTGCAGAATTTCTTCCCTCCACCTTGGTAGAGGCTGGGCCACCAATGCGTCTCATATTTGCATAACTTTGATCTTCTTGTGAAGTCTTTCGTCTATCTAGAACCTGGCACTATTGTCTCTTTCTTGTACTTCATTCATTTCACCAGACCCCTCCCCCGTCACTGCCATCAGCTGTGTTCATCCCCTCGGTCCCATCTTCCTTTAGTTCAAAAAACTTTTATTCCCATATGGGTCTGATGATTTTCTTCCATTCTTGGATTTTCTCCCCACTGCGATCCCGGTTAGGATCACAGACCCTGGGTCTCCTGGGCTCTTCCCGCTCAGATCTCAGGCTCTTCTTGGCTTTATCTCTGTCCTTCTGCATTGGGTTTGGGTCAATCCTTGCCTGAACTGGGGTCACTGTATCAGCAATTCTGCTTTCAGGGTCTATTATGCAGACCATCATTGAGTTTCATCTGTGTTGAGAGTGTCATGCTTTCAGTCTCCTGGAACTTCGGGTGTTTTCCTTCCTCCTCTTCCTCCTCCTTTTTAGTAGCAACCTGTTCTTGTTTCATGGAGTGACAGCCTCTTTGTTTCCTCACATCTGCATCATCGCTTGTTCAGACTTTGCTTCTCTGTCATGCTGTGATTTCCTCACACGTCTGAGGACTCTTAGTTGTTGTTCACATGTTTAAGTCAGGGTCTAGATTGTTTGGCATTCATTGCTGAAAGGTTTTCTGCACATAGATACACATATTCTGCACCCAGAGCTGATGCTGGGGCTCTGATGAGGGGGGCCTTGTTCATCACTGATTGGACATGGGGGCTTCAGTTCATCTTGGCATCCAGAACTTCCTGGGGCGTGGCCTCTTCCTCTCCAGCTTGGGACCTAGGCTGGGAGTCTCCTGGCCAGCCCCACCCTTCCTGGTTCTCCCGCTGGTTGCAGGCATGGAATGGCTCTTCTTCAGAACTCGACCCATCAGTTAAAGACCACTGAGTGCCCACAGCCATCCCCATGTATGGTCCCTTTGCTAGGGTCTCCGGGAAAAGTCATTTGTCTTCAGAGTCCTTCTGCCTTTCTTTCTGTTGGATTTAAAGTCAATAGAACCTGATCTTTTTGTCTTGCCTTTCCCAGAAAATCCTTACTGACCTGGTCTGTGGATGGCATGCCTCCGTTTTCTATCACTGCTCTGGCGCCATTCATTTTTATTTGGATGAAGGGGAGGTGGAGGCATTGGCCAGTGGCCATCCCAAATGGAGCACTGAGACTATTTGTTTTTAACACATTGACCAAGAGAAAATTCACAAGCCATGAAGTTCACCCACTGTAAGTGCACAATCCACTGGTTTTTAGTATATTCCCAGTGTTTCTCAGCCATCACCAATATGTAATTTTACAACATTCCCACTCCAAAAACCACACCCATAAGCAGTCACTCCTCATGAGCCCCTCCACCAGCCTTGGTCACACACTCATCTACTTCCTTTCTCTGCAGATTTGCCTGTTCTGAGTCTTTCATACAAACAGAATCCCACCACATGTGGCCTCTCACTGAGCATCACGCTTTCAAGGCTCATGCATGTTGTAGCCTGTGTCAGTATTTGATCCCTTTTCACGGCTGAATAATATTCCCATGGGAATGGGCTGCGTTTTGCTTGTGTGGATAGGCTGTGTTTTGCTTGTCCATTCATCCTCTGATGGACATTTGGGCTCTTTCCACTTCTTGGCTACTGTCAGTGGTGCTGTGTACATGGGCACACAAATCTGTGTGTGGATGTTTGTTTCATTCCTCCGGGGTAGATGCCTAGAACTGGACTGACAGGGTCACAGGGTCACACAGTGAGTGACATTTTGAGGAACTGTTTTCCAAGGTGCTTTCACTGGGGGTTGAAGCTCTGATGAGGCAGAAGACACATCGAATGAGGACCCAGAGTAGGAGTCAGAGCTGAGACCCCCCACCAGGAGGTGTCCTCCCTGGGGATGGCCAGACAGGCTGGGTCCTTTCGGTGCCTCGGACAAGGGAAGGTGGGGGACAATGGCAAATGTGGAGGAGGTCAGAGAGCCAGCCCCGGGCCCTCATCCTGGCTCTCTGTTCTGACCCTGTGGCCATCAGTGGGCACAGTGATGTGGGGCTCAGACACGCATGTGTGGGGAGCCCCTCCCGAGGATGGCCCCGGAGACCTAGGATGAAGGCTTGGCCCCTGCCAGCTGCCCCAAAAACCAGGGCAGGTTTTTGGACAAACATCTCTGTCCCTGGAGGCCCTCATTTGTCCTTTCATGGGGACTTGGCTTTGCTTCCAAGGAGGTGGACAAGGCTGTGTCAGTTTGGCCTCCAGCCCTGGAGATGGCTGCTGCTGGTTGTCCTGGGTGGTCTGCCTCGAGGGGAGTGAGGGAGGCGGCTGTGCTGACCACAGGGAGCTCTGTGGGGTGGGACTCCGGGAGGTCCTGGTGCTGGGGCTGGTGGCCTCTGTCATTGACATGCAAGGGTCATTTGCTGGAGCCGGACCTGCGCTCTCAAATGCGCACGGCGACCTGGTGGAAAGAGTGCAGCAGCTTGTGCCACTTCCCCAACGTGGCATCTGGGACGGAGGGTGGCAGGCAGAGCTGAGGGCTATTTGGGAGAGACCTGGGAGGCTGGGGGTGTGGGGACAGGGTCCTCGGGGTCAGAGTCCAGGACCATGGGACCAGGAAGGAGCCAGGACCCTGAATCTCTAGGCGAGGCCGCATGGGGCAGGGGGGCCCACAGGCTTGGTTAGTGGGTGCCATGGTCCCTGCCCATCTGTGTTCTCGCCAGCGATGCCTGAGCAATGGGTATTCCAGAACCCCACGAATACTGGGCTGCTGGGCTGGAGTCCTGGGGGAGGGCGTGGTCCCCATGTCTTACTGTGGAGGAGACAAGGGCTGCAGTGACGGGCACTGTGGTCCATAGCTGGTCTCCCCAGGGGTAACAGGAGGGGTGAGGCTGCTGGCTGCAGCTAGGCCCCGGGTGGGCTACCCCAGGCCTGGGGGGCAGCCATGAGCTGGGGAGGGTGAATGTGGCTCAGGGGCCCAGAGCGCTGCCAGGGTCCACTTTGTCCCAAAACTCCTGGCCTTAGTTCCAGAGGCAGCTTTCCTAAGATGGGCCGGGGGGCCACGTGCTGGGATTGGGGGCCCACAGGGCTAAGAGGGAGACTGGCCTTCAGGGTTCATAGAGGCCAGCACCAGGCGGCATTGCTTCCTGCCTCATCCCATGCCCCTCGGGGGTCCACAGACAGGATGGAAGGTCGACAGAGACAGAGGGGTGGAGCCAGGCCTGCTGGGGGTCAGGACTCTCCCTGCAGTCAGGGGTGGCATCACTTCCCACCTCACCCTGTGCCCCCCGGGGGTCCACAGACAGGACAGAGGTTGGTGTGAGACAGAGGCGGCTTTATTAGAACTAGAGGGGGTGCTGCCCAGAGTGGAACCAGGCCTGCTGGGGGTTAGTTCTGCAGAACTTGGGTCTGGGGGAGCGGCTGGGGTCCCACAGGCAGCCATCATTTGGGAAGGACAGGGGGAGCATCCTGGTCCCTAAGACAAAGAGCCTGCCCCACCTTCTGAGGGTGTCAAAGCCAGAGAGGGCAGAGCTGGCTGGGGCAGCTGGGAGGTCAGCCCCTGGTTGGAAGGGACTCTGGATGACATCCAGGGCTGTCAGCAGCTGGACTTCTGGCCAGAGCAGAGGCTGTAGCAGGCAGGGCGGGAGCACACGGGGTGGCAGAGGAGGGAAACACAGGAGGCCGTGCGGCAGCAGCTGGGCTGGCAGGAGGAGGCAGAGGCACCGCAGGAGGGGACGGGCACGCAGCAGGTGGACCTACACACAGGGCGGCAGAGGAGGGACACGGAGGAGGAGGGTCTGCAGCAGGAGGTGGTGCAGCAAGCTGGCTGGCAGCTAGACTGCTGGCAGCATGAAGTGGAAGCCCCAGAGCACATAGGCACATAGCAGACGGACTTAGAGCAGACAGGCACACAGCAGGCCTGCTGGCATGGGGAGGAGGTGCAGCAAGTTGGCTGGCAGCTAGACTGCTGGCAGCATGAAGGGGAAGACTCGGAGCAGGTAGGCACGAAGCACACAGGCTTGTTACAGACGGGCACGCAGCAGACGGGCTTGCAGCAGACAGGCACGCAGCAGGCCTGCTGGCAGGGGGAGGAGGTACAGCAAGCCGGCTGGCAGCTAGACTGCTGGTAGCATGAGGGCGTGCAGGAGCTGGTGCAGCCTGATTGGCAGGGGCTGGGCTCACAGGCCACCTGGCAGCAGGGGCTGGACACACAGCTCACTGGGGTGCAGACCAGGGTCAGGCAGGGGGCTGGGGCACAGCAGCTGGGGGCGCAGCAGCAGGGCTCGCAGCAGCTCTCTGGGCAGTCGTCCACCCGCCAAGAGTCAGTGCAGGCGCTGGAGCAGATGGACATGGTGGATGGGGCCATGCTGGAGTGGGGAGGCGGTGAGCTGGGGTAGGTGTGTGAGTGAGTGAGTGTGTGAGTGAGTGTGTGTGTGAGCCTGTTGGCTGCTGGGGCTTTTATATGCCCAGGGCCTGTGTTTTCCCAGCAGGAGACTCAGCAATGCCCTCCCCTTCCGTGTTGGTGTTGGAAGCCGGGAGGACCCTCATTATTTCTGCTTCCTTTGCCCTGACTTGTCCTCACTCTGCTCCTAACACTCGGCTGCTCCCGGGCAGGACCGGCGCCCCTGGCTGAGCCTGTCCCCCGGGAACACCAGGAGGGAAGTTCTGGTGTTCACCTGGGGCTGACCTGGTGACTTCCACCTGGCAGGTCCCGTGACTGTGCCCAGCGTGGGCCCTCAGCCTGGGGGAGGCCCAGCCTCTGTCTGCAGGGACCTCACGGGGTGGGCTGGCATGGCCGCGATTGGGAGAGCCAGGACGGAGGTGCCTGTGTTGGGAAAAGATGCTTGAGGACAGCGCTTCCTGGCGGGCTCTGGGATCTTCTGAGATCCTGATGTCTGCCAAGGGCAGGAGGACAGGGAGGACCTCCCCTCCTCTGAGGAGATGGAATGTTCTGGCAAGGCCTCTGGACAGTCAGCTCATTATGAGGACAACAAGGTTTGGGGACTGGCCTTTGGGTCTGGACTGCCATGCCCTGGAGCCCTGGTCAGGTCTGAGAGGGGCGGGTGCAGGTCAGGTTCTGAGGGTGGGGAGGGGCCTCTACCTTGGAGAGGCAGGTGTGGAGTGAGGGTTGCGTGGAGAGTGGAGGATACTTGGGGTCTGGATGAGAAAAGTGTCAGATGGGGCCACAGTCAGCCCCACTGCCCAGACGCCTGGTCTTACTCTATGTTTGCACCTTGGCTGAAGCCACACGCCAAGAAATTGAAATGTGATGTGAATTTCCAGTATCTGTAGGTGACATCATTGTCCACCTAGGATCAGAGTGACTGTCCCAGGCCATGCTCACTGAAGGGCTGGATGAGAGACAAAGTCACTGCACCCAGCACCCCCTACCTGTACCTCTGCCATGACAGTGTGGAAATACAATGGGAAAGGAAGCCCGTCAGCCTGGCAGACCCAAGTATAAAATGCCCAGTGGAATGTTAGAGGGTCAGATGTGAACGAAAGCGTAAACCTTGACCAGAACACATACAACATATGTCCCCTGAAAACCCGGCAGGGTTGGGTGCTGGAGACCGGTCCACGTGCCTCAGCTCAGCTCAGCTCAGCATCCATGATGTTCCCATCACAGCCCTGAAGGAATCGTTGGGTACACAAATGAAGATATGAACTGCCAGAAAGTACTTGCAATCTCCATGACCGGTGGAAGATTAATGTGAAAAATTTAAAGTCCTTACCACTAAAACAGGATAAGATACAAAAGAAATGAATACGAGACTAAAAATTTTAAATTTCCAATAAGCATTAATGAGATGAACAGCTAGTTGATCTCATTAATAACTAAAGTTTCTCAGGTTTAAACACACATCTCCCACCTGTAAGAGCAAACAAGATTTAAAATGCTGATAATATCCAGTATTGCAGAGCGAGGGGCTTCATTCTTAGAAACCCTTGGCAGGTGTAATTTTATTTAAATTGTGATCAACCATAAAATAAAATGTACCATTTTACCCATTTTAAAGTGTGCAATTCAGTGACAGTACAGTCGTAATGTTGTGCAACCATCCCCACTACCTAGTTCCAGAATACTATCATCGCTCCCAAAGGAACCCCCGTACTATTAAGCAGCCACGCCCAGCCCCTGGCAACCACTACTATTCTGCTTGTCTCTATGGATTTGCCTGTTCTGCACATTTCATATAGACGCAGTCATGGAATATGTGGTCTTTGTGTCTAGCTTTGTTCACTTAGCATGTTCTCAAGGTACACCCGTGTTGGGGTATGTTTCAGAACGCCGTTCCTTTTTTTGGCTGAATCATATTCCATCATAGGGACACACCACATTTCATTTATCCATTCATCTGCTAATGCACTTTTGGGTTCTTTTCAACTTTTGGCTAGTGTGAATAGTGCTTCTATAAACATTCTTTTTTTTTTTTGAGACAGAGTCTCCCTCTGTCACCCAGGCTGGAGTGCAGTGGCACCATCTCGGCTCACTGCAACCTCCACCTCCCGGGTTCAAGTGATTTCCCTGCCTCAGCCTCCCAAGTAGCTGGGATTACAGGCGCGCACCACCACACCTGGCTAATTTTTTATATTTTTGGTAGAGACGGGGTTTCACCGTGTTGGCCAGGCTGGTCTTGAACTCCTGACCTCAAGTGATCCTCCTGCCTCGGCCTCCCAAAGTGCTGGGATTACAGGCGTGAGCCACTGCACCCTGCCCTATAAACATTCTTGTACATGTTTCTGTCTGAAGACCTCTTTTTAATTCTGTTGGGTATGTACCTAGGAGTGGGAACTGATGAGTTGTATGGAATTCCATGTTTACATTTTGAGGACCTGCCAGACTGTTTTTCACAGCATCTGTACCATTTTATAGTCTCACTAGCAATGTACAAACATTCCAGTTTCTCTTCATCCTTGTCAACATCTGCTACCTTCTATTTGTTGGTGTATGTGTGTGTTAAATTATAGCCATCTTAGTGGGTATGAAGTATCAACAGCATGTCATTGTGGTGTGGATTTCTGTTTCCCTAATGACCAATAACATTGAGCTTCCTTTCCTGCGTGTATCATCCATTTGCATATCCTCCTTGGAGAAATGTCTATTAAAGGACTTTGCCTATTTTTAAATTGGGTTGACTTTTTGTTTGAATTATAAGAGTTCTTTATATATTCTGGGTGTTAGATCCTTATTAGAATTATGATTTACAAGCATGTTCTTCCCTTGTGTGGGTTGTTTTACTCTCTTGATAGTGTCCTTTGATGCACAAAACTTTTTAATTTTGATGACATCCAATTTATCTATTTTTTCCTTTTGTTGCTTATGCTTCTGGTGTCATATCTAAAAAACCATTGCCCAACATAAGGTCATATATATTTACTCTTATGTTTCCTTCTAAGAATTTTATGGCTTTATCTCATATATGTAGGGCTTTGATCCATTTTTAGTTAATTTGTTGGTGTGAGATGTAGTGCAACTTTATGATTTTGTGTGTAGATATCCAGTTGTCCTAGCACCATTAAAACAAATAGAGACAGGGTATTGCTCAGCCTGTTGCCCAGGCTGGAGTGCAGTGGCACAATCATAACTCATTGCAGCCTCAAACTCCTGGACTTAAGTGATCCTCCCACCTCAGTTTCCCAGGTAGCTGGGACTACAGGTGCACACCACCATATTTGGCTAATTAAAAAACATATTTTTTTAGGGACCAGGGTCTTACTCTGTTACCCAGGCTGGTCTCGAACTCTTGGCCTTAAACAATCCTCTCATCTCAACCTCCTGAGTAGTTGGGATTACAGGCATAAGCCATCATTTTATAGCATTTGTGTACCTAACATCAGTTATAAACATTTATGTACCTAACATCAGACCCCCAAAATATATCAAGCATAAATGGAAAGAAGAGAAGAAAGAAATAGGCAATTCCAGTTCAACAATAATATTTGAAGACTTCAATAAGTCACTTCCACTGATTAAAAATTTTTTTTAAATGGAACTAGATCAAAGATCAATAACGAAATAGAGAACTTGAAGAACACTATAAACAAGCTAGATCTAATATGGCCGTATATAAAACATTCAACCCAACAACAGCAGAATACAAATTCTTCTCAATTCTCCAGATTAGACCATATGTTAGTCCAAAAAACAAGTCTCAATAAATTTAAAATGATTGAAATCATATAATGTATCTTCTCTGACCACAGTGGGAATTAGAAATCAATAACAGAAGGAAAACTGGAAAATTCACAAATATGTGGCAACTAAACAACACACACTTATAACAACCAGTTGATCGAAGAATAAATCAAAAGAGAAGTTAGAAAATAGTATGGGATAAATGACAGTGACAATATAACAAACCAAAACTTACGGGATACGGCAAAACAGTTTATGGAGGGAAATTTATAGCTATAAATGCTTATATTAAAAAACAAGAAAGATCTCAATTCAGCAATCTAACTTCACACCTTAAGGAACCAGGAAAAGGAAGAGCAAACTAAACCAAAACCTAGAAGAAGGAAGAAAATAAAGATTCTACGTAGAATAAAGGGAGCAAATAAAGAAATTGAGAATAGAAAAACAATGGAACCAACGAAGCCTAAAATTAGTTTTTTGAAAGCAACAATAAAATTTACAAACCTTTAACTAGACTGAGAAAAAAGAGAAGGCTCTAATTATTAAAATCAGAAATGAAAGTGGGAACATTACTGCTGACCTATATAGATAAAAAAGACCATAAGAGAATATATGGACAATTGTACACTAACACATAAAATCAATAAAATTTATTCCATTTAAGCATGTTTAGTCATATTAAATAATTCATAATGTAGGTAACCTAGATGTAATGGATAAATTCCTATTAACATACAAACTACCAAAACTGATACCTTTATTAGTGTTCTTTATTTCTTTTCTTCTTTTTCTTTTTGAGATGGAGTCTCACACTGTCACCCAGGCTGGAGTGCAGTGGCACGATCTTGGCTCACTGCAACCTCTGCCTCCCAGGTTCAAGCGATTCTCCTTGCCTCAGCCTCCCAAGTAGCTGGGATTACAGGTGCCCACCACCACACTCAGCTATTTTTTTTTTTTTTTGTATTTTTAGCAGAGATGGAGTTTCACTATGTTGGCCAGGCTGGTCTCAAACCCTTGACCTTCTGATCTTCCCGCCTCAGCCTCCCAAAGTGCTGGGATTACAGGCATGAGCCACTGTGCCCAGCCAGTTCTTTATTTCTTAATATGGCTTCAAGTTATTGTCTAGTGCCCTTTGATTTCATCCTGAGCTGTCATTTCTTGTAGGGCAGGCCTACTGGCAATAAACCCTCTCAGTATTTATTTATCCAGAAGTGTCCTAATTTCTCCTTTAGTTTCAAAGAATCATTTCATTGGACACAGACTTCTTGGTGGACAGTTTTTTTCTCTTTCAGCACTTTAAGTACATCATCCCATTGCCTTCTGTTCTTCAAGGTTTTTGAAGAGAAATTGGCTGTTAATCTTCTCTCTTCCTGCTTTCAAGATTCTTGTTTTGTCTTTGGCTGTCAATAATTTAATTTTGTGTTTCTGTGTGGATCTTTTTGAGTTTATTCTACTTGAAGCTCATGGAGCTTCTTGAATGTGTAGATTCAATGTGTTTCATCATATTTGGGAAGTTTTTGGTCATTATTACTTCAAATATTTAAAAAATTATTGTAGTTAAATACACGTGAAATTTATCCCATTTTAAGTGTACCGTTCAGTGATATTAAATACATTCATAATGCAGTGCGGTCATTGCCACCATCCGTCTTCAAAACTTTTCATCTTGGAAAACAGAAACTCTGTTCCCATTAAACACTAACTCCACATTCCTCCTCCTCCCCCCAGGCACCTGGCAACCACCATTTTACTTTCTGTCTCTATCATTTTTCTTCAAATATTTTTGAGTGCTCCATTCTCTCTCTGCTCTTCTTCTGACACTGCTGTTAAGTGTGCTGTTGGTATGTTTGATGTTGTCCTACAGGCCAGTTAAACTCTGTTCAGTTTTAAAATTCTTTTGTTTTTGTTTGTTTTGAGATGGAGTCTCACTCTGTCATTCAGGCTGGAGTGCAGTGGCATGATCTTGGCTCACTGCAACCTCCGCTTCCCAAGTTCAAGTGATTCTCCTGCCTCAGGCTCCCGAGTAGCTGAGATTACAGGCATGAGCCACCACGCCCAGCTATTTATTTATTTATTTTATTTTTAGTAGAGACAGGGTTTCACCATGTTGCCCCAGGCCGTTCTCAAACTCCCAACCTCAAATGATCTGCCTGCCTCAGCCTCCCAAAGTGCTGGGATTACAGGTGTGAGCCATCACGCTCGGCCTCTTTTTGTTTTTATGCCCTTCAGACTGGAGTATTTCACTTGACCTATCTACCTGTTCTCTAATTTTTCCTTCTGTCTGTTCAAATCGGCTGTGGGACTTCTCTAGTGAAATTTTCATATCAGTTATTATACTTTTCAACTCCAGAAGTTCTATTTGATTCCTCTTTATAATCTCTCTCTTTATTGATAGTCTCTCTTGGTTGAGATGTTGTTTTCTTAGTTTCTCTTTATTCTTTCGCCATGGTTTCCTTTAGCTCTTTGAGTATATTTAAGAGAGTTAATGGAAAGACTTTGTCCAGTAAATTCAATCCTGGGCTTCTTCAAGGACATTTTTTACTGATCGGCTTTTTTTTCTTTCTTTCTTTACTGCGAATGAACCATACATTCTTGCTTCTTTGCATGCCTCATAATTTTTGTTGAAAACTGGACATTTGGAATATTATAATTTGATAATTCTGGATGGCAGATTCTCCCTCTTCCCTGTGGTTTGCTGTTGCTGGTTATGTGGCTAGTAGTTTTGTTTTGTTTTTAAGTGACTTTCCTAAACTATTTTAGTAATGACTATACTCTTTGTCATGAAGGGGGTCACTATTCCATTTGCTTAGTGCTCAGATAGTAATTAGACAGAGTTTCTTAAACACCTGGAGTCAAAAGATGTTTTTTTCCCAGTCTTTGTAGCTGGACTCTGTGTTGTGTTGGTCCACACCCTCAGTGCTCACCTGGGCGGTTTGCGACTCTGCCTTCCCCTTCACTTCCCCTTCACTTCCTGCCTTCCCCTTCACTTCCTACCCTCCCCTTCACTTCCTGCCCTCCCCTTCACTTCCTGCTTGCTCAGAGCCTGCAGTTCAGCCAGAGGTGAGCCCTGAGAGCCTCTCAGGTCTTTTCTGTGCCCCATCATGGGCATGCATGGGGGCCTTATAGACTCCCAAGAATATGTGGAATCTTCCAATGCCCTTATTTCCCAAAGCATCTAATTTCTCAGCTCTTCCTCCCAGGTTTTTTGGGGTGTCCGTTGTTTTCCCAACTGATATCCTTTGTCCAGGCGGCAGTGACTGGTTCATTTACCTTTAAATGTTCTGGCCAAGCCTCTGTGTAGCTGCTTCTCTGGCTGGAGGGAATCTGAGTTGGCGAAATAAGGCAAGCCCTGTGTGTTAGTCCTTCAGGAAGCCGTCACTACAGTGCTCCTCTCCTGCCTTGTTCTGTTAGATCTTTAGAGAAGAAATTATTTGCCTTCACATTTCACTTCCCCAGTGCTTGTTCCCCCTCTGCCCACCACAGGATGCCCCTGCCCACAGAATGTGACTGGAAAGCCCCTCATCAAGGTCTCCAAGAACTCCCATTCCTAAATCCTGAGTTGGTTTCTATCACTGTGAGTGCGCGTACCACGGCCCCTGAAGCCCTAGGTCACTCTCCATACCACTCAGGAAGCCTGTGCAAGATGCTCCTGACCCCTGCGACAGCCCTGTGGCCCCCACTTTCCCTGCACCCATCCCTGTGTGGCCTGTCTCTTCCAGCACAGCTGCCTGGCCTGCGCTCCATCCCCACCTTCCCCATCTGGAAGCAAGCCGTGCCTCCTGCGGTGGGACCAGTGAGAATTCCCCTTATGAGCCAGGCACTGGGGACAACAGGATGCCTAAACAGGAACCATTTGGTGGGTGTCTGAGGCCTCTGGACAGCGTTGTTCAGCAGGTGAAGGAGTCCATGTGAGCAGAATTTCCCCGAGGGTTGTGTCTCTGTCCAAATGTCCATCGCTGCAGTTTATGGACAGGGAGCGTCTGCCCCAGCCAGGCCCCACTGGGGTCTTCGAGGCACAGGTGGCCTCACTGCCACCCTCACTCCTGCCTCAAGGGCCAAAGCCAGAGCCCCCTAATATGGGCTGACTTGTGATGCCCCCGAATTCACATGTTGAAGTCCTAAGTTAAGGTCCTATGGATGGGCCCTAATCCAATGACTGGTGTCCTCGTGAGAAGAGGAGATGAGGGCAGAGACACACACAGAGGGACAGCCCCGTAAGGACACAGGGAGGAGACAGTGTCTGCAAGCCCAAGAGAGAGTCTTCAGGAACCAGCCCTGCCACACCTGGGCCTCAATTTCCAGCCCCAGGACTGTGAGGGACCCCATGTGTGTGGCTCGAGCCCCCAGTCCGTGGACTTTGTCACAGCAGCCTGAGCTGACACATGCAGCTCCTCTCAGGTGTGGGGGTCCTTTGTGCCCATAGAGCATGGCCGAGGCCCCCAAACCCGACTGTGCTCTCCTAAGGAGAGAAGAGTGGGCGGCATCGCAGCCCCGGGTCACCAGTGTGGGGGGTGTGGGTGAGGACTGGAGGGGACAGTGTGGCTCTGGCCATCTGCCTGTCTCCCGTGGCAGGAGCTGAGAAACTACCCCCAGGAGGCCTCCTTCCTGCTGTCTGGTCTGGACACATTCCCACACTGTCCTGGGACTCCTCTGTCATCGCCGCCCTGAGACCTTCCTGTTCCCACCGGCCCTCCACCCACCCAGCCCAGCACAGGGAGCTCTGGAGGCCGCGTCTCTGTTCTCTGCTCTGCATCCCAGCTGTAAGCCTGGTGCAGGAACAGAGGGCGTCCCTGAGCGTATGTGAGTGTGCGCAGGAGGCCAGGATGCCCAAGCTGTCCCTGAGTGGAACTCCCTGAGCGCAGGGACAGCTGGAGCCCAAGTCTCCCGCCGTGTCCCACCTCCCAGCACAGCTGGGGCCTGCCACCCCCTGGGACAGCCCCAACCCTTGCCATGGGAAGGAGCCGCTTCTACCCACAGTGAGTGGGGCGTTGGCCTGAGTCATGTGGTGTCCGTGGGACTCAGCCAGTGAACAAGGCTTTTGGGCCCCACAGGACGTGGGAGGGGAGCCGGACAGCAGAACGTGCCACGAGGTGGACAGGAGCTTCCAGGTGTCACACAAAAGCCCCCCGAGGCCCCCCAGCTGGGGGTGTAAAGAGATCCACGGGGCCCAGCCCCCCAGAGCCAGGCCAGGCCCCACTCTGCCCCCTCCAGCCCTGGGTGCAGAGAGTCAGCAGAGTCAGCTGGGGCCGCAGACACTTTATTGGTGCTCAGAGGCAGAGGGTGACGCTCCTGGGGGCGAGACCTGTGTCGGGGGGCCCATTCCCGACCAGTGGAGGGTTGTGGTCTGCAGCCAGGAAGCACCGTGAGGAGCAGCCAGGGCTCGCCCGCCCGGGGGGGAGGTCAGGGAGGAGCCAGTGTGCATCTGAGACCCCACCCCGGGGCTGGGCGGCTGTGGGTGGGGCTGCTCCTTCTGTGTTGAGCTGTGCTGAGGCTGGGTGGGCTGGGAGGTCAGGGGCTTCCAAGGACTGGAAGAGAGGTGGGGCCTGAGCCCGGCTGGCCCTGGGGGACATGGCCGTCAGCAGCTGGACTTCTGGCCTGAGGAGAAGCTGTAGCAGGCCGGGTGGGAGCACACGGGGCGGCAGAGGAGGGACACACAGGAGGCCTGGCGGCAATAGCTGGGCTGGCAGGAGGAGGTGGGGGCACAGCAGGAGGGGATGGGCACACAGCAGGCGGGCCTGCACACGGGGCGGCAGAAGAGGGACACGGAGGAGGAGGGTCTGCAGCAGGAGGTGGTGCAGCAAGCCGGCTGGCAGCTAGACTGCTGGCAGCACAGAGAGGAAGCCCCAGAGCAGACAGGCACACAGCAGACGGGTTTGCAGCAGACAGGCTTACAGCAGACGGGCACACGGCAGGCCTGCTGGCAGGGGGAGGAAGTGCAGCAAGCTGGCTGGCAGCTAGACTGTTGGCAGCATGAAGAGGAATCCTCAGAGCAGGTGGGCGCACAGCACACAGGTTTGCAGCAGACAGGCACACAGCAGGCCTGCTGGCTGGAGGAAGAGGCACAGCAAGCTGGCTGGCAGCTAGACTGTTGGCAGCATGAAGAAGCCCCACAGCAGACGGGCACACAGCACACAGGCTTGCAGCAGACGGGCACGCAGCAGGCCTGCTGGCAGGGGGAGGAGGTGCAGCAAGCCGGCTGGCAGCTAGACTGCTGGCAGCACGAGGGCGTGCAGGAGCTGGTGCAGCCTGACTGGCAGGGGCTGGGCTCACAGGCCACCTGGCAGCAGGGGCTGGACACACAGCTCACTGGGGTGCAGACCAGGGTCACGCAGGGGGCTGGGGCGCAGCAGCTGGGGGTGCAGCAGGGGGGCTCACAGCAGCTCTCTGGGCAGTCGTCCACCTGCCAGGAGTCGGAGTAAGCGCTGGAGCAGACGGACATGGTGGACGCGGCCATGCTGGAGTGGGGAGGAGGTGAGCTGGGGGAGGTGTGAGTGTGTCAGTGTGTCAGTGAGTGAGTGTGTGAGGTTCTTGGGGCTCTCAGGCTTTTATACCCCTCTTGGCCTTGTTGTTCCAGGGCCCACATCTTCCCCTTCCTTGTTGCTGAGAGGCGGTGTCTGTCATAATTAGGGATGTTTGTTTGCTGGTGACATTGTCCATCTCACAAATCTCCTGTCACACCTGGGCTATAGTCTGTCGCATGTGGAACCTCGGGCAGGAGTTGGGGTGGGCCTGATCCCAACTGGGTTCTGGAGGCAAGGACAGCTGTGGGCGTCTGGTGGGTGGGATGTGCCTGGGGCCATCCTTGGTTGCTGGGGCATCGTCCAGCCACTGGCCCCAGCAGCCTCAGGACACGGGCTCCCTCTGCAGGAAGCCAGCCCTTAGGAATTATTTCCCGTGGTGCAAACTCCTCCTCTAGCATGGTCCTTCCCCTGCTGTAGGACACAGGACTGGCCAATTTCTAATCCCCATGGCCTCTGTGCCTCCTGCCCTCTGTTCATTGCCCACCCTGTCCTTTGCTTGGGAGGCAGCAGGACTCTGTTCCAGGGCAGGGATCGTGGGCTCAGCCCACTCCTTGCTGAGGCACAATGGCAGCATCGTGGGCTGTGGTTCCGGGTTCTGAACCCGTGAAGTAGCTGTGCTAGGCAGCAGGCAGCCGCCAGCCCTCGCCACTGCTGGAGCCATCTCCTCCGCGTGCCCTGCACTGCAAGCATCTTTTTCTCACCAGCCCTGCCCACAGGCCCCATCACACACCCCCAGGTCAGCCACAGGCAACTCTCACGGCTGCATGATCTTTGATGATGAATTGTTATCACCACAGGGCATGATGAAGTCCCGAGCTTCTTGCCTTATAAAATGGCCCTGATCACTTTCCAGGAACATTGCTACCCACCAGCTAATTATAACATTGATTGTGATTTCACATTTTTATTTAAAAATTCAAGTACACATACGCATATTTCATTATAAAGTAAGACGTATTACACGACGTTGAGTAGAACGTCTTTGTTGCTCTGAGTCTGGCAAAGCTGGAAACGGCCTCTCATTCTGAAAACAATGCTAACATTCTGGGTCAGAACTGTCCTCACAGGGTTTCTAAAATAAGACAGAAGTTGACCAGCTATGGCCAGCTGCCACACCCCACCAGTGCTGCCCAGGTTGTAAGAAGGAGGCTGCGGAGGCAGGGGTGGCCCTTCAGTCTTACGCAAAGTGTGGTGTCCCAGGGAGAGACTCCTCCAGCTACCGTCCCTGGGGGTGTCCCTAAAGCAGGTCCTCACTGAAGAGGCAGGAGCAGCCGGTAGAAGCACAGGATCACTGGAGCAGCCGGGGAGAAGGTGCAGCGGTGGCCAGCGAGCCCCACAGTGGTGGCCCTGCACATTCCTTCCCCCGTCCCCATCACTGGAGGAGTGAGAGCCCCAAACAGGGAGAAGGGGAGCAAGGAAGGAGAGGCCATGCCCCTCCCCACGGCCTTCCCCGAGGTCCACTCAGACTTGCATGTGGGAACGCTGGGGATAGGACTGGGTTTCCGACAGGAAAGAAAAGTTTTGAACTGGCCCATTTTGGGCTATGGATTTGGTTCTGCTCTTTCAGGCCATAGCTTTATGATACGCTTCAATCATAGATAATTCAAGTCCCATTATCAGTATTTCTTTTTGTAAAAAAAAATTTTTTTTTTTGTAGAGACCAGAGTCTTGCTATGTTGCCCAGCTGGTCTTGAACTCCTGGGCTCAAGTGATCCTCCTGCCTCGGCCTCCCAAATTTCTGGGACTGCAGGCGTGAGCCACCGTGCCTGGCCCATCATCAGTATTTCTGTGCCAAGTCTCCTAACTTTTCTTGCTCATTTTCTTTGCTGTTCTCAGCTCCCATTCTTCAAAGGTAAGCTTCATGTGGGCAGGAAGTGTGGTTGTCTTGTTCACCACTCAGTCTCTGAGGGCCTAAAATAATGCCTGGAATAGGGAAGATCCTTCATAAAAATGGGCTGAAATAATAAATGTTTTTGGAGAAATTATTGAAGAGTAATTTTGAGCTCTGAAAACGATTCCATTCTGCTACCTTTTTCTTATGCTGTATAAAACTCTCTGTCAAGTTCTGCTTTTGTGTGTGGGGAATTGGCTGACATCAGACTGGCCATCTAGCTGAGAAAAGTTAGGAAACCTGGTTTAACAAACAAAATCTCTATTTGAGGGCACCAGGAGTCACCAAGACAGCTGAGACTTGAGTGAGTGAATCCCTATTAGAGGGAAAGTGCACAGAAGTGAGTCTAATATTTCTTGTGGATTTTCTTATTGAGGCATTTACTGATTCACAGACCACAGCCATGAGGCTGAGGCTGAGCACAGCTTTTAGTAGTCTCATACAATTGGAAGACAAAAACATAGAGTTCAGGACCTGACAAAGGGGAGGGATTCTGGTAAAACACAACAACAACAGACTGTCAGTTGGAAACAGTGAATATAAGTGAAGGATTACACCCTAGGATGAAGGAAAAAGAGAAAGAAGAATGAAGCCCACCTTTAAATCAGCTCGTATTGAACTCATATGATCTGCCTGTAGCCTAAGTGCCTCCCAGAAACAAAAGTGATCTCTTCTGGAGACGGCAGCATCAACAGAGGCTCAAATCATCTCGGAAATTTTCATGAAGTCCTGGATTCAGTCAAAAATTACTAGAGATACTAGAAGACAAACCAACTGACCAAAGGACCAAGAGGAAAAAGCAAACAAGAGAAACAGATACACAGGACCTTTAGATATTAGAATTGTCAAACTGGAATTTAAAGTAATGCTGATTAGCTTGCTCAAAAAACCAGAGGACAAATGGAGAATTTCAGTGTCAAACTAGATTTATGAAATGGAATCAAACAGAAATTCTGGAAATGAACATAATAGCTGAAATTAAGAACTAAGTAGATTAGCTAGACAACATATTAGACAAAACCAAAGAGAATATTAGTGAAGAAAGGGAGATGAGGAAATTCAGCCCTGAGTACAAAGATGGGAAAGAAAAGAGGGAAATAAAGAAAGTGGAGTAATAAGCATGCCCTTATGTTGTAAATAATTATGAATATAAATGGTTGAAATCATAGAAGGAGATGAGTAAAATAGGGGTAGTAAAATATTTGAAGGTTTAATAGACCAGAAGTTTAAAGTGATGAAAAACATTAACCCATAGATGCAAAAAGCATTTAAGAATCTTTAGCAAGGTGAATACAAAGGAAACCACGCCTGTGCATATTGGGGCTGAAATCCAAAGACAGAGAAAAATTTAAAAACAGCCAAGGGAAAAAAAAAGAAATATTACCTTTAAAGAAGCAACAATAGCATTTACAGATGACTTCTCAGTAGAAATGATGGCAGCCAGAGGATGATGGAATGATATATTCACTGTCTGAAAGAAAAGAAGCACCAAGCTAGAATTCTACACCTGGGAAGAAGATCCTCAAAAATGAGGAGAGGAAAATGATGTTCTCTGGATGCTGAGAGGTTGTGTCACCAGTAGGATCTGCACTACAGAAAATAAAAAGATAATTAGGCAGAATGAAAATGATCACATATGGAAGCAAGAAGTCGAAAAGGAAATGAAGTGTAACAAAAGGAGGACAACATGGGGAAATCTAAATGAATATTTACTGTATAAGATGTCTTAGAAGTTGTAAAATATTTATAGAAATGAAATACATGGCAAGAAGATCACAAAATTCAAGAGGGGGCTACATGAAGTTAAAGTAGTCTTAGTACACTATACTATCTGGGAAATAATATAAGATCTAATTTACATTAGACTTTAAAAAGTCATAGATTCATTTTGTAATCTCCACTAGAGTAATGAAAGAATATACAACTCAGGAGGAAGTAGATGAGTGTAGTGGGTTGAATCTTGCCTCCCCAAAAGTCATATCCACCCAGAACCTCACTGTGTTAAGCTGGTCTCGCATTGCTATAAAGAAATATTTGAGACTGGGTAATTTATAAAGACGGAAGTTTAGTTGGCTCATGGTTCTGCAGGTTGTACAGGAAACATGGTGCTGGCATCTGCTCAGCTTCTGTGGAGGCCTCAGGGAGCTTTGCTCATGGTGGAAGGTGAAGGGGGAGTGGGCATGTCTCATGGCAAAAGCAGTAGCAAGAGAAAGAGAGTGGGGGATGGGAGGTGGGGGATGGGAGGTGCTACACACTTAAACAACCAGATCTTGCCAGAACTCCCTCACTATCACAAGGACAGCACTACTAAGTCATGAGGGATCCACTCCCATGACTCAGATAGCTCCCCCCAGGCCCCACCTCCAACAGTGGAGATCACATTTCAACATGAGATTTGGCAGGGCCATACAACCAAACCATATCACTCACAATGTGACCTTACATAGAAATAGGGTCTTTGTAGATGTAATTAGTTAAAATAAGGTCATACCGGGTTATAGTGAACCTTAAATCCAATGACTAATGTCTTTATCAGAGAAAGGAGAAGGAAGTTCAAACACACACACAAAGGGAAGAAGGCGTATGACAACCAAGGCAAAGATTGTCATGAGGCAGCTATAAGCCAAGGGACGCCAAGGTTTGCTGGGAGCACCAGAAACTAGAAGCAGCAAGGACAGAGTCTCCCTTGGAGCTAAGAGAAAGCATGGCCCTGTGGATATCTTCATTTCAGGTGCCTGGCCCTAAGAACTGCGAGATAATAAATTTCCACTCTTATAAGTCACTTTTTTGGTGACATTTGATGTGGCAGCCCAAGGAACTAATACAGTGAGGGGAAGATGGGGGAATAAAAAATCTCAAAACACTAAATCCAAAAGCAGTAAATCAAGGAGATAAAAGGGAGTAGATTCCTTGCATAAGCAAAAACCAAAATGAGATGGGAGGTTTAAGCTCAAACGTATCAGCAAAGCCCCACATTCTTGCCAGTCCTGCACAGCAGATGTGTTGTTACTTTAGTCAATACAGCTATACAGAGAGAGTCCCTTGGGGTTTAAGTTTGTATTGCCCTGATGACTCATGATATGGAGCATGTTTTCATGTATTTATTTGCCATCTGTACCTGCTCTTTAGGGAAGGGTCTATTTAAGTCATATGTTATATGGCAAAATACTAAGCACCGTGGGGTTCCATGCGTATAACATTTTGGAAAAGGTAATTGTAAAGGGACCAAAAAAAATGTCAGTGGCTGCCAGGGGCTAGGACGGGGATGTGGAATGACTACAAAGGGCCATGAGGGAAATTTATTGGATGATGAGAGGAGTCTATGTATTGATTGTGTTGGTGGAGACACAACTGTCTATATTTGTCAAGACACCGAATCCACACAAAAGGAAAAAAAATGCAAATATCCCATATTGATTAAATAACTTGAATCCAACATCAAAAGCTTTCCTACAGAGCCAACTACAGACCCAAATACTTTCCCTGCTGAATGTTCTCAAACAACTGGGAGAGAAATAATACCAGTCTTAAATTTATCAGCTTGTTTTATTAGGCCGCCATAATTTTCCAGACCTTAGGAAGTGGGGCCTGAAGTATTGGCCTCTAGTGAGAGCAACTGAGGAATGCTATGTGCTGCCCAGGGGGCCACGTGGATTACCTGGGGACATGATGGCCCTACTGGGGAGGGGCCAACCATAGGCCAGGAAAGGAGCCTGATGAGGAAGCCACTGTCATACAGAAGCTGGAGCAGACTGATCGGCAGGGGCTGGGCCCACAGGACATTATGTAGTGATTAAAGTCCATCCATCAATAAGATATGCCAATTATAAATATATACATGTTTATCATCAGATCACCAATGTATATGAAACAAAAATGGACAGATTTGAAGAAAGAAATAGACAGTTCCAGTTCTACAGTAAGAGTTTGAGACTTCAATAAGCCATTCTCTCTAATTTAAAAAAGTATAAAATAACAGAACTAAATTTTTATTCAATAAGGAAATAGAGGACTTGAAAAATGACACAAATCTACTGGGTCTAACAGATGTGTGCAAAAACACACAACCCAACTACAGCAGAAAACTTACGCTCCTCAAGTTCACATGGGACATTCTTCAGATTAGATTATACCTTAGGCCACAAAACTAGCCTCAATAATCTAAACTGATTTGAATCATACAGAGTATCTTCTCTGATTACAATGGAAGGAAACTAGAAATCAGTAACAAAAGAAAAGCTGGAATTCACAAATATGTGTAACCTAATAGCACACTTTCACACAACCAATTGGTCAAAGGAGAATTCAAAGAGAAGATAGAAAACTCTTGGAAAGGAATGAGAAAGAAATCACAGTAAACCAAAACTTAACGAGATGCAATGAAGGCAGTACATAGAGGGAAATTGATAGCTATGAATGCTTACATAAAAAAATAGAAACATCTCAAATCATTAATTTAACTTTACACCTTAAGGAACTAGAAAAAGAGCAAACTGAATCCAAATTTAGCAGAAGGTAGAAAATAAAGACTAGAGCAGAGATAAATGGAATAGAAATTTTAAAAATCAATCGAATCAAGGAACAAAAAAGTTGGTTCTTTGAGAAGAGCAACAGATTTGACAAATCTCTGTCTAGACTGATTAAAGGAAGACAGATTCAAATAACTAAAATCGTAAATGAAAATGGGAACATCACTACTGACCTTACATTAATAAAAATAATTATAAAGGAATACTATGAATATTTGTACCCAACAAATTAGATAACCAAGATGTAATGGAAAAACTCCTATAAACATACAAACTACCAACATGGCTACCTTTGCTGTTGATCTTTCTTCATTCATATTGCTTCAGCTTACTATCGACTGCCTTTGTATTTCAGCCTGAATTAGCATTTCTTGTAAGGCACATCTTTCAGCAACAAGCTCTCTCAGGTTTTATTTACCTCAAAATGTGTTACTTCTTCACTTTTGAAGGATCAATTTGCCAGATGAAGACGTCTTTTTTGTTGTTGGGTGCTCCCCAGCCCTGTGCCCAAACCCAGCATGTTAAATATGTCATCCCAATGCCTTCTGGCCTCCCTGGTTTCTGATGAGAAATCTGCTGTTAGTCTTCTGTGCCACTGCTTTCTACATTCTCTCTTTGTTTTGACTTTTGAGAGTTTGATTATACTGTGTTTTTATGTGACTCTCTTTGAGTTAGATTGATGTGTTTCCTCAATTTTGGAAGTTTGGGCCATTATTTCTTTAACTATTTTTTCTGCTCCCACTGTCTCCCCTCCAACTGGAAATCCTGCTAAGTGTGTTGGTATGCTTGATGGTGTCCCACAGGTCTTTTCAGATTTGTTTATTTTTCTTCATTCTCTCATCTGCTCCTCATTTTCTCATCTACTCCTCAGACAAGAATACTTCAATGGATCTATCTTCATGTTCACTAATTCTTATAGCTGCTAAAATCTGCTGTTGAAACCGTATCATGAGTTATTTATTTCAGTGACTGTACTTTCCAATTCCAGAATTTCTATTTAATTTCTTTTTAAATTTCCTCCCATCTCTTTATTGATATTCTCTATTTGGTGAGGCATCATTCTCCTGATTTATCTTAATTCATTGTCTGTGATTTTATTTAGTTTTTTAAACATGTTTAAGAGAGTTGATTGAAAGGCTTTGTCTAATAAGTCCAATTCTGGGCTTCCTCAGGAAGATTTTCCATTAATTGCTTTTCCTCCTCATGAGTAGCTTATATTTCTTGCTGCTTTGCATGGCACATGCCTCTGGTGAAAACTGCACAGTGACAATTACAATGGGATATTTCTGGGTATCAGGCTCTCCTCCCTCTGCCCAGTTTGCTGTTGCTGATTGTTGTGGATTGTGGTTGTTTTTGTTTGTTTCTGTCAGTTTTTAAAAATAGTTTCTTCACCATGTGTGCTCACTGTTCTATTAGCTTAGTGCTGAGATAGTAATTTGACAGAGTTCTTTAAACCCCTGGAATCAAAAACATATTTTTCTTCAGGGTTTGTAGCTGGGCTCTGTATGTTGGTCCACGCCTTCAGCACTCGGCTGGGGAGTTTGACTCTGCCTTCCCCTTCACTTCCTGCTTGCACCTTCACTTCCTGCTTGCTCAGAACCTGAGGTTCAGCCAGAGGTGAGCAATGAGAGCTTCTCAGCTCTTTTCCGAGCCAGTGCCCCATCATAAACATGCACGGGGGCTTTCTGGACTCTAAAAATATGTGGAACCTTCTAACTCCCTTATTCCTCAAAGCATGTCATCTCCTAGCTTTTCCTCCCAGGCTTTTTAGGGGTGTCCAATGTTTTCCCAACTGATAATTTTTGACTTAGGTGTCAGTGACTTGTTCATTTACCTTTAAACGTTGTAACACACACCCTCCATATAGCTGCTCCTCTACCTTGAGAAAGTCTGAGTTGGTGAAATAAGGCAAGCCCTGTATGTTAGTCCTTCAGGGAGCCACCAGACGGTCGAAACAGACAACTGCACTGCCTTACAAACAAGGTCCACTCTGCTTCTCTGGCAGCAGCACCCCACACCAGGAACTCTGGCTACTGTCTTCCTGACTGTCACCCAGCTGGGGATGGGGGATGGGGCAAGGGGAAGTTAAAATCCACAAGGTTCTCCTATTGGGCTCTGTTGCTTTTACTTGATTATGTGTTCCCTTGCTTGCTGCAAAGCTTCGACCATTTTCCAGAGTTCAGATAAAGTTGATTTTACCAGGTAGTGTTTGTTTGTTTTTGTTTGTGTATTGGTCCTTTTTCACACTGCTATAAAGATACTGTCCAAGACTGAGTAATTAATAAAGGAAAGAACTTTGATTGGCTCACAGTTTCACATGGCTGGGGAGGCCTCAGGAAACTTACAGTCATGGTGGAAGGCAATGGGGAAGCAAGGACCTTCTTCACATGGTGGCAGGAGAGAGAAGCAAGTGAGAGCAGGGAAAACTGCTTTATAAAACTGTCAGATCTGGTGAGAACTCACTATCACGAGAACAGCATGGGGGAAACCAACTCCATGATCCAATCACTTCCCACCAGGTCTCTCCCTCAACACCTGGGGATGACAGTTCAAGTTGAGATTTGGATGGGGACACAAAGTCCAACCATATCTGTTTGTTTTGCCAGTTTCTGATGTTCTGTGGAGGGACAGGCCCTTACAGTTCCCCGCTGCACCATTTCCTCTGTCATCGGTCTTAGCAGGCACAGTTTGGGCACTCTTTTTGAGGGTATTTCTAAATATCTTTACGAATTTGAAATCTGCTAACACTCCAGCTTAGAAGTGCCACTTTTAGGAATTTAGGCAAACACATATCTGAGTGTGGAAAGGTATATAGTGGAAACACCCACAGAAGTGTCATTTGTAATAATGAACAACTAGAGAGACATTCAGTGCCATCCACCTGGCGTTGCAGACATCAAGTGCAGCGTGTTCACGCTTTGGAACACTGCGCACCTTGCTGAAGAAAACTATAAGATACTTTTCTTTATTAAATTGGCAAAGAAAGAATAATGTGTGCCCCCAGCATTGTGATTGTATAGCTGTTAAGAAGTAAAGACTCAGGGCCTCTTGCAGGCAACCTGGTGACGGCCACACCTTGCCAGCATCCCTTGCCTGCAGTTGTATTTCTAGGAATCTGTTGCTCAATCCTGTTTGAAACCACATCTGGCTACAACTGGACCTGTGTGTCCATGTGTTTCTCTCACCCTCTGGTCTGCATGTGTCCCCACGCTGTCCTGGACTTCCTCTGCCATTGGGGCCCTCCGCCCACCCAGCCCAGCACAGGGAATTCCAGAGGCCGTGTGTCTGTTCTCTGTTCTGCATCCCAGCGGCAAGCCTGGGGCTGGAGCAGAGGGCGTCCCTGAGCATCTGTGAGCGTGCACAGGAGGCCAGGATGCCCAAGCTGTCCCTGAGTGGAACTCCCTGAGCGCTGGGACAGCTGGAGCCCACTCCCCCCATGTCCCACCTCCCAGCACAGCTGGGGCCTCTGCCACCTGCCAGGAGTCAGTGCAAGTGCTAGAGGAGACGAACATGGTGGACGTGCCCATGCTGGGGGTGTGGAGGAGGTGAGCTGGGGGAGGCGTGAGTGGGTGAGTGAGGTGAGTGAGTGGGTGAGTGAGTGAGGTGCTTGGGGCCCTTGGGGTTTTAGAGACCCCCCATGTGTGTTTTCTAGCAGGGTTCCCCACTGCACCCTCCTTTCCTGGTTGCTTTTCCTGGTGGGTGTCTAGGCTGTGGCACGTGTTCCTCCTAGGAACTTTTAGCACAGCCTTGGGGCTGTGTTGAATTGGCTGGGTTGTTCGGCCCCAGAAGCAAAAGTCAGACAAAAAATACACCCAAGTGGGCAGGCGTGACCGGAGCAGAGGCTGAGGCTTGCGCGGGCACGTGCTGCCTTAGGGCTGCTTGGTGTGGTCACACCGCAGACTCTGTCCACGCGCCGCCTGCGCTGAGCCAGGTGTCTGGTGCACAGCCGCATTGTCATGGTGTCTCATTCTCACTGCTGAGCGGAGCTCTCGAATTGGGTGCTGACCAGGGCAGGGTCTCGGGTTCCGGGGAAACAAAGCCAGGCTTGCCCCACTGATCTGAGAACAGGGACTGGAGGAGTTGTGGGAAGGGCAGATGGAGGCTGTGAAGCTCTGGAAGGCACCGGCAGGGAGGAGGAGGAGGCAGGGCCAGGCAGCATGGTGAGGGACTGGGGAACCAGGGTCGGGGGCTGACAGGCTGTGAAAGGTAAGAGCCCTGTGGCTGCACACCTGTGACATTTGGGCCAGTGCCCCAGCCTTGTGTCTGTGGTCGTGTGGAAGGTGGTGTGGGGTGGAGAAGGGAGGTGCCCACCCCCAAGGCAACATCCTGGCAGAGAAAAAGAAGAATTGTAAGATCTCTCCCCGCTTTAGAGACAAAAGGGCACCGCGAGAGCGTCCACCTCCCCTAGGGTTTGTTCCCTGCTGTCATGTCGTTAGAGCAGAGGTGACCCTGGCAGGGATCTGGGGCAGCTGCCTTTGCCTGCATCGAACAGATGTGGCCTCGGGCTGAGAGCCTAAACATGTGTGCAGTGACACATAGGAAGCCCCGCTGGGAGGCTCCCGCCGACACGCTGCACTCTGCCCAGGCGCTGCCGACCTCTGTCTGCAAACTTGGAGATGGAGTGGTCTTCTCTGTGTGGCCTCCGCTGGGGGATGTGGCACTGCGGGGACACCCTGTTGCTCAAGCACCTCCTGACAGTGGCTTTGGCGTCCCTGGCGGCCCCGCCTGAAGTAGTTGTCTCATGGGCGTGTTTTCCTTGATGAAGACCTCCCTGCAGCGTCCAGAATGCTCAGGGTCAGGTCCCGGGAGGACGCTCCTGGGTTAAATGAGACGAGAACGTCGGGGTCACCAGGGCAGTGCACAGACCTATCTGATTCCAGTTTGGGGGGCTTTTTGGGAAATTTGGATACGACTGTTGCATGACGCTCTGCTTCTTTTGATAACTATATATATACAGAAGTTGGCCGTCCTCAGCTGCACTCGCTGCGGGCAGGTGGGAGAAAGCCCTCACTCCCAGGAGGCACCTGCAGAGAGACCCGGGGGAGGGGCCGCCATGTGGCTACAGCACTGAATTTCAAATGGTTCCAAAAAACCAGAATAAATTAAAAAAAAAAAAAAAAAAAACTAAAACTTTTGGTCATGGAATTAATGACATCTGGTTAATCTGGGTGGTGAGATCCCTGCTGTCATTAATTCCATGGTAAAAATGTCTTTAATCTCCCAGCTATTTCTCTGGAAAATCCGCTGAGAGGTGGGATCCCATCCACTTATTTACACAAACTGCTAAAGCGTGTCCCCAGGCCAGAGAGCGCTGCCTCGCTTGGCACCTGTGCGGCCTGGACTCTCTTCCGCAGCCTGGGCACTCGCGCTCCTGCGTGTGTGCGGGTCGGGTGAGCGCACGGCCCTCGTGCAGGGCCTCCCCGTGGTGCGGCGCCGGCTCCATTCGCCTCCATTCCCTCGTGGATGGATACTTAGGTTGTTTCTAATTTTTCATGGTAACAAACAGTGCCGCTTACGTACATGCGCCGGAGATTTTTCAGCACTGCCGATGGCGGGGTCCAGGAGGGCCTCTCACATGGTAGGATACGGCCCCGCCTCTTCCCAAAGCAGTGGTGCCAATCCCCCATTTCCACAGCCAGCTGGAGCTCCTGCCCGCCACGTCCGGTGAGCGATGGGTGTGGCCAGCTTTTTCTTCCAGGACAGGTGGGGTGAGGTGCCTGGGGTTCCTGTCGGCAGGTGCCTGCCTTCCAGGGGTGCCGATGTCTCATGTTCCAAGGCCATTTGGGCCGCTGGGTGGGAGTAGCCTGTCCATGCCTATTTCCTCCTGGGAGTTTATGCTTTTGTCTCATTGAAATCTTCTCGGTCGAGTGTCTTCTCACACACCGTGGCTTCCTTTTTTACTGGTTTTCTGCTGTCGTCTTGTGGCATAGAGAGGTTACTGTCTGCTTATGGAGTCAAGCACATCAGAGTTTCTTGAACTCTTGCTCTCCGTGTCTCATTGGAGAAGTCTGTCATGCATTCATCTGTCTGCTGGGGATGGTCCCCCCAGCCCAACACCCCCAGGCAGGCCCCGTCAGAGGGGAGAGGGGCCAGCAGGAACGTTCCGGAGCCCGGCCACACGGCCCTGCCAGGAACCGAGCCTGGAACTGGGAGGAGAGAAGGGCAGACCAGGGACTCTGTTACACCCTCGCCTGGGCCCTGGGATTGGTCACTCACGAATGGCAGAGGTTTCTTGGACTCCCTGTCTGCAAGGGAGCCCACCCTGACAGCCCCCTGGGGACGGTGCCTCTTGTAGAGCCGGGCTCCCTCCAGCCACTGTGACTACTGGTCGTGTCTCTGGGCGCTGTCCCCATGCTGGTGATGCAAAGTGCACGGCACAGGCCAACTTAGGGCTGCCTGACATCAGCCGGGACAGCCATCCCCAGCTCAGACCGTGTGCTGGGCTTGAATGGGTGTAGAGGGGGCAGTGACGCTGGCGTCGCGGATCGTGAATGGTCAAAGCAGCGAGCGGGGGGCTTGATGCTGTGGACAGAGCAATATGGGGGAGCTGAGGTCCCCAGAGACAGACACCAGACATCCCGACAGACACCAGAGCAGGAGCTCATGACGTCATCAGGTGAGGGACCTACGGCAGGATGGGCAAGCCCAGCAGAGCAGGGGCCGTCCCTATGCCGCTGGGCAGGGTGGGAGGAGGAGAGGCCTGAGCTGGAGCCGTGTGGACCCCTGACCCCGGTCGGGGCGGCAGAGCCACAGGGCCTTGAAGAACCTGGCCAGGCCTGGCCTGGGAGAGATTAGGGACAAGCCTTGAAAATCACAAGTCGCACACCTAAACGACGTGAAGGACGTGCATGAAGGACGTGCATTTCAGGGGCAGGGGTGGTGGGCCTTGGGGAATGTCCCGGTCGGCAGCAAGCATCCCCCCATCCCATCCCTCCACCCACCCCATGATGCTTTTGTCTCCATCAAGATCCTGGGGGAATCCTGTGTGTCCCTCCACCCACCCCATGATGCTTTTGTTCCCATTGAGTCTCTTGTCTCCTGCGCAGGTGCAGCAGCCCCTCCCTCTCCCCTTGCGTTGCTGCTAAGCGAGCAGAACCCTCGGGCGGGCGGCACACAGGGAGGGTGACCAGGCCTGGAGGCTGCAATGCCCGGACCCCAGGCCAGCTTCCCAGCAGGTGACTCTGCAGGGTGGGCTCTCCCAGGTGGGACAGTGGGTGGGACGGTCCTGGGGCCTGGAGAGCCCCACAGTCCAGGGCACGACAGCGAATGACCAGGCTCAGGAAGACCCGGGCACAGGGGCTGAGCCGGGACTGAGCCTTCCTGGGAGTGACCATGAGTCCCACCTGGTGACCTCCCTGGAAGAGTTAGGCCACTGTCCCCTGTGACTTCTAGGTTAAGTAACTCACTCCTAGAAACAGTCATGACTGGAGGAGACCAATGTCAGCTCAAAACCATGTGTCCTCCCAGGAGAACAACAGGAAAAGAGAATCAGGTGACCAAGGAGAGTTTATTGGGGAGTAGGAGGAGGTGCCGAGAGGTTCAAGTCGAGGCCAAGTGACCCAGAGCAGAGAAGCTGGGAGGGAGGACAGGGGACCCAGCAGGCAGGTGGGCACCTGCTGGAAGGCAAGAGCTGGGGAGCAGCGAGGATGGAGGCTCCTGGGAGTAAGGAGGGGGAGGTCACCTCAGCACAGGGGAGACACGGGGACCCCATCCCAGGTAGGGGCAGCCACTTAACCCAGGTCAGGACCTGAGCCGGCTGGCCCTGGGGGACGTGCCCATTAGCAGCTGGACTCCTGGCCTGAGCAGAGGGCTCAGCAGGCCAGGCGGGAGCACGCAGGGCGGCAGAGGAAGGACAGGCAGGAGGCCGGGTGGCAGCAGCTGGGCTGGCAGGAGGAGGCGGGGACACAACAGGAGGGGACAGGCACACAGCAGGCGGGCCTGCACACAGGGCGGCAGAGGAGGGACACGGAGGAGGAGGGTCTGCAGCAGGAGGTGGTGCAGCAAGCTGGCTGGCAGCTAGACTTCTGGCAGCACAGAGAGGAAGCCCCAGAGCAGACAGGCACACAGCAGATGGGCTTGCAGCAGATGGGCACACAGCAGGCCTGTTGGCATGGGGAGAAGGTGCAGCAAGCTGACTGGCAGCTAGACTGCTGGCAGCATGGGGAGGAAGCTCCAGAGCAGATGGACATGCAGCACACGGGCTTGCAGCAGATGGACTTGCAGCACACAGGCACACAGCAGGCCTGTTGGCAGGGGGAGGAGGTGCAGCAAGCCGACTGGCAGCTAGAATGCTGGCAGCATGAAGGTGTGCAGGAGTCGGTGCAGCCTGATTGGCAGGGGCTGGGCTCACAGCTCACTGGGGCACAGACCAGGGCCAGGCAGGGGGCTGGGGCACAGCAGCTAGGGGTACAGCAGCTGTAGGCACAGGAGCGGGGCTCGCAGCAGCTTTCCTGGCAATTGTCCACCTGCCAGGAGGAGCCAGTGCAGGTGCTGGGGGAGGAGACTCGGCTGACACGGCCCACGTCACTGGAGCAGACAGACATGGTGGATGCAGCAATCACATACGTCCTGGTGCAGCAGGTGTCAGCCATGGTGGGTGCTGGACTGGGTGGTGTGAGTGCTGGCGTGAGGTGTGTGGGTTTGCGTGCCCTGGCTGCTGAGGTTTTATACCCTCCCTGGGTATTTTCCTCACAGGAGTCTCACAAGCCTTCCCTTTCCTTGTTGTGGCTGAGACTTTGCCTCCAGGCAACCCTAATTAGTTTACTTGCTGTGGGATGTTACTGTGGTCCCAGGACTGCTGCATGTGGTTGGGTGATGCCGGCCACTTGCAGGTGTCTGTGCCCTGCAACCACACACAGTGATGCTGCGTGTCTGCTGGTGGAGCTGGGAGCAGGGAGCTGAACAGATCACGAGTTGGCAAGTCTGGAAAACTCAGCCCCACTTTCCTCCTGTCTTTGCCTGTATGTCTTTGCTATTGGGGTATTTGGTACCAGGGGTGGGGTGTTTTTTTACCAGCAGATGTTCTCCACCTGTCCCAGAGTCCTGCTCCATTGAACAATGGGTGTCTCAGCTAGGAATGCCCCCTGGCTCCCCACCCTGCCACTGCTACCTGTTCCATCTGCAAACGATGGTGGGATGCCCCTGTATTAGTCCATTTTCACACTGCTGATAGAGACATACCCAAGACTGAGAAGAAAAAGGGCTTTAATTGGACTTACAGTTCCATATGGCTGGGGAGGCCGCAGAATCTTGGTGGGAGCTGACAGGCACTTCTTACATGGTGGCAGCAAGAGAAAATGAGGAAGAAGCAAAAGCAGAAGCCCCTGATAAACCCATCAGATCTTGTGAGACTTATTCACTACCACTAGAATAGCACAGGAAAAGACCGCCCCCCATGATTCAGTTATCTCCCCCTGGGTTCCTCCCACAACATGTAGGAATGCTGGGAGATGAAATTCAAGTCGAGATTTGGGTAAGGACACAGCCAAACCATATCATTCTGTCCCTGGCCTTTCCAAATCTTATGTCTTCACATTTCAAAACCAGTCATGCCTTCCCAACAGTCCCCCAAAGTCTTAACTCATTTCAGCATTAACCCAAAAGTCCACAGTCCAAAGTTTCATCTGAGACAAGACAAGTCTCTTCCACCTATGAGCCTGTAAAATCAAAAACAAGCTAGTTTCTTCCTAGATAAAATAGGGGTACAGGTATTGGGTAAGTACAGCCATTCCAAATGACAGAAGTTGGCCAAAACAAAGGGATTTTACAGGGCCCATGCAAGTCCAAAATCCAGCAGGGGAGTCAAATTTTAAAGCTCCAAAATGATCTCGTTTGACTCCAGGTCTCACATCCAGGTCATAATGATGCAAGAGGTGGGTTCCCATGGTCTCGGACAGCTCCGCCCCTGTGGCTTTGCAGGGTACAGCCTCCCTCCTGGCTGCTTTCATGGGCTGGTGTTGAGTGTCAGCAGCTTTTCCAGGCACATGGTGCAAGGTGTCAATAGATCTACCATTCTGGGGTCTGGAGGATGGTGGCCCTCTTATCACAGCTCCACTAGGCAATGCCCCAGTAGGGACTCTGTGTGGGGGCCCTGGCCCTACATTTCCCTTCTTCACTGCCATAGCAGAGGTTCTCCATGAGGGCCCCACCCCTGCAGCAAACTTCTGCCTGGGCATCCATGCGTTTCCATATATCTTCTGAAATCTAGGCGGAGGTTTCCAAACTTCAATTCTTTGACTTCTGTGCACCTGCAGGCTCAACACAACATGGAAGCTGCCAAGGCTTGGGGCTTCCACCCTCTGAAGCCACAGTCTGAGCTGTACATTGGCTCCTTTCACCCAGGCTGCACACAGCATGGGGACCCTGGACCCACGAAACCACTTTTTCCTCCCGGGCCTCCAGGCCTCTGATGGGAGGGGCTGCCATGAAGGTCTCTGACATGGCCTGGATATATTTTCCCCATGGTCTTGGGGATTAACATTAGGCTCCTTGCTACTTATGCAAATTTCTGCATCCGGCTTGAATTTCTCCCTAGAAAATGGGTTTTTCTTTTCTATTGCATAGTCAGGCTGCAAATTTTTCAAACTTTTATGCTCTGCTTTCGTTATAAAACTGAATGCCTTTAACACCCCCCTCTCTCTGGCATGCATCCCTCCCAAGGCCCATCCCAGATGCTCTTCTTAGTTCTCCTGTTTGTCTCAGAATTATTAAACAATATACATGCTCTGTTATTTCTTGCATTTTCAATTTCAGGTATGATCTGATTTCCTATTGTGGAGGAAAGTACTTTCTCTAGTTTATCACCAGGCCCGTGAAAAGTTCCCCCTTCCCATCCTCAGAAGGCAAAGGCAGTAAAATATCAATATTTGGTTACATCAGTGTTCAGAATGTATATTATAATAAAGTAAATATTGTTCATAGCCAAGTCTGAATAGTGGAACCAGATTAAATTTCCTTATCTGTACATGTTTTGTTTTTGTTTATGTTTTTCCCTTCTTGGAGTTAACAATTGCTCCTCCCCAAACTCTGACTCATTCATCCCCATGCTCCACTCAAGAGGTTCAAATATAACAATCTATTAGCTTCATTTATTTTTTGGAAACATCTCTCTTAGAGCTCTCTTATGTGTGGACCAGTCTCTATTGGCTGCTCCCTCAGCCTGGTACACAGGTTTCCTGGGATCTCCCTTCACTCTTGTCTTTGGATTTTCATTCATCTCTCTCTGATGTTGGATCCATTACTTCCTGGATGCCTTATCTTTTTCTTTCTGGATTTATGTCCTTGTTTTGGTGGAGCACATCCTCCAGTAACTTTCTGAAAATGGGTACAAGGAAGATATATTTTTGAGCCATAGCATGACTAAAAATGCCTTTATTCTGCTCTTCTATTTGATTGATAGCTTAGCTGGATATAATTTCTGGGTGGAAATATTTCCCCTTAGACTATTTTGGGGAAGATGTGGAACATTTTCAGAGTCCTAAATGATCCCTTGTGCTATCTCTTTGTTAGTCCCTCCTCCCTAAGTATTAGTTGCTGTTCTACCTTCTCTCCTCATTGGTTAGCTTTGCCTGTTCTATGGAACTCTTGTTTTATGGTTCAATTTGTTCAGCACAATGTCTGTGAGAAGCACCATGTTGCTGCATGCATCAGTACTTCACTCTTTTTTTGCTGCCCCATTGCATTAAATTCTACAACGTGTTATTTGTCCATTCTCTTTCACAGTGTTAAAGATTTAGATTGTTTCCAGATTTTGGCTGCTGTTAATAGTGCTCCTAGAAAAATTCTTGTAAACTTTTTCACTGATATTTTTACTAATTTCTCTTCATTGTGCTCCCAAAAGTGGAACTGCTCGGTCATAGATAGGCATATGTTGGCTTAGCATATACCAACAACTTTCTAAAGAAATTTACATCCTCAGTGGTTGATTTTATAATTCCATTTATTCTGTATCTTTACAAAATGAGGTTGATCAGTCTTTTAAAATTTGTTTATTTTGGAAAGTGTTTAGGAATATTGCACTGTTGCACTAATGTGCATATACCTGATGAGTAAAGCCACTCATTGAACCTTGGATATCTTTTCTTGTGAGGTGCCTGTTCAAGACATTTGCTTACTTTTTAAAATATGGCTACTTGTGTTTCTTATTGATTTGCAGAAATTTATTATGTATTCTGAATATGAGTTGTATACATGCAGTGTGTCAGTGAACGTTCAATAACTGGCTTTTGTTTTTGTAACGAAAACAAAAGTCCCGATTGGTTGCATTTGCCAACATCCGCGTGTGAATGCTCCCAACCCAGCTAAATCCAAGCTACCAAGACAATGTCACTTAACACAGAGATGGGAAGAGAGGGGTGCATGTCAGCTCTCATGAGCCAGGGCATGCTGGCTTTAGTGCACCACTGAGTATGGGAATTGCAAATAACTCATCCAAGTCTGGGGTTTAAAAATGAAGTTTTTAAAAAGTCAGTTTTATTGAAGTATGATTACATGCTGTAAAAGGTACCTATTTAAAGTTACCTTTTCATGAGTTTTGAGAAAATATACACCCATGTAACCACTACCACAAGCAAGATCTGGATTTTCCATCATCTCCGAGTTCCCAGGTGTACTTTTCATGATCAATCCCCACCCCTCCTGACTCTGCCACAGGAAACGACTGATCTCCTCTGTATCTCAAATAGGTTTGTCTTTCCTGGAATTTCATGTAAATCAAATTCTATAGTACAATTGACCCCTGTGTCGATGGACACGACTTGTGTGGCAAAAGCATCTTTAAAAATTTGTGAGCAAGTCTTTGTGATATGATTTCACTTCTCTTGGGTAAACACACAGGAGGTGGAGTATGTGGGGCATGTGAAGGGGGTGTGTGTCATGTTTATGACACTGCCAAACTGTTTTGCAGAGGGATTTTTCCATTTCACATTCCCACCCCAGCAAATGTTGGAGAGTTCCATTTCCTGCACACATTTGCTGACACTCGGTATTGGTCGTCTATTTCAATTTGAGTCATGTTTATGGATGTGTTGTGGTATTAATAGTATCATTTGATGAAGAGACACTCTTAATTGTAGTAAAATCCAATTTACTAATTTACTCTCTTATGTGTGGCGTTTTTACCCCATTCCCGAAGTCTTTGCCTACCACAACATCGTGAAGACATTCCCCTATATGTGCCTCTAGAGCTTCATTATTTTTATTTCATTCATTGTTCATTTACTAATTTTTAAACTGACAAATAATAATTGTGTGTATTTACTGGGTATAATGTGATATTTTGATCTATAATGTGACGTTTTGACCTGTGCATGCATTGTAGAAAGATTAAATCAAGCCCTGTAATCCCAGCACTTTGGGAGGCCAAGGCAGGTGGATGATGAGGTCAGGAGATCAAGACCATCCTGGCCAATGTGGTGAAACCCTGTCTTTACTAAAAATACAAAAATTAGTTGGGTGTAGTGGCGCGCACCTGTAGTCCCAGCTACTTGGGAGGCTGAGGCACAAGAATCGCTTGAACCCGGGAGGCGGAGGTTGCAGTGAGCTATTGTGCCACTGCACTCCAGTCTGGCAACAGAGCAAGACTGTGTCTAAAAAACAAAACAAAACAAAACAAAAAAGATTAAATCAAGCTACTTAACATAACCATCATCTCACCAACTTACCATTTTTCTGGTAAATTAAAAGTATATTCTTTTACCAGCTTTGAAGTATGCAACACATTATTTTTATGTGTCACCATGCAATGCAATAGGGCATTAAAGCTTTTTCCTCCAGCGTGATGGAAGGGTTGTTTCCTTTGATCAACATCTCCCTTCCCCATTCCTCCCCTCTGGCAGCCTCCGGCCTCTGGTAACCACCTTTCTGCTCTCTGTTTCTAAGTTTGACAGTTTTAGATTCTAGACACAAATCATGCCATTTGTCTTTCTGTGCCTGGCTTATTTCGCTTAGCATAATGTCCTCCAGGTCCATTCAAGTTGTCACAAATGACAGGATTTTTCTCCTTTTCATGGCTGAATAGTATTCCATTGTGTATATATGCCACACTTTCTTTATCCATTCATCAATTGATGAACTTAGATTGATTCCATACCTAGGCTACTGTGAATAAGACTGAAATGAACATAGGAGTGCAGACCTCTCCCCAACAGAATGATTTCCGTTATTTTAGATATAAACCCAGAAGTGGGATTTGTGGATCATAGGCAAGTTCTATTTTTAGTTTTTTGAGGAACCGCTATACTGTTTCCCGTAGTGGTTGTACTAATTTAGATTCCCACCAACAATGTACAAGACTTCCCTCTTTTCTACATCCTCCCTAACACTTGTTTGTTTTCATCTTTTTGATAAGAACCATTCTGACAAGTGTGAGGTGATGTCTCATTGCGTCTTCAATGTGTATTTTCCTGATGACTAGTGATGTTGAGCATTTTAAAATATACCTGCTGTCCATTTAAATGGCTTCTTTTGAGAAATGTCTGTTTAGGTCTTTTGCCCATTTTTATTTATTTATGTAGTTTCATTTTTTTTGAGCCAGGGTCTTGCTCTGTTGCCAGGCTGTTTGTCCATTTTTAAATTGGGTTATTTATTTTCTTGCTACTGGGTTGTTTGAGTTTCTTATTATGAGTAGTAGCCCCTCATCAAATATATGGTTTGCAGATATTTTTTCCCAATCCATGGGTTGTTTCTTCATCCTGTTGATTGTCTCCTTGGCTGTACAGCTTTTTCATTTGATGCAATCCCATTTGTCTATGTTTTCTTTTGTTAGGTGTGCTTTTGGGGTCCTATTCAAGGAATAATTGCCTGGACCAATGTAATGGAGATTTTCCACTATGCTTTCTTCTAGCAGTATCACACTTCAGGTCTTATGCTGAGGTCTTTCATGCATTTTGAGTTGATTTTTGCATATGATGTAAGATGAGGGTTCAATTTTAGTTTTCTGCATATGGATATTGAGTTTTCTCAACACTGTTTATTGAAGAGTCTGTCGTTTTCCCATCATTTGTTCTTGGCACCTTTGTCAGAAATAAATTGACAACAAACACTTGGGTTTGTTTTTGGGATTTCTATCCCATTCCACTGGTTGATATGTCTATTTTTATGTCAGTCCCATGGTGTTTGGATTACAATAGCTTTAAAGTATTTTGAAATTAGGGAGTGCGATGCCTCCAGCTTTGTTCTTCCTACTCAAAACTGTGTTGGCCCTTCAGAGTCTTTTATGGTTTCATATGAATTTTGGGATTGTTCTTTTCTATGTATTTGTAAAAATGATATTGAAATTGATAGAGATTGCATTGAATCTGTAGATAGCTTTAGGTAGTATGGACATTTTAACAATATTAATTCTTGTAATCCATGAATATGGGACATTGTTCCATTTATTTGTGTCTTCTCCAACTTCTTTCATCAATGTTTTGTAGTTTTCAGTGTACAGATCTTTCACCTCCTTGGTTAAATATCTTTCTAAACTCTTTTACATGCTATTGTAAATGGTATTGTTTTCTTAATCTCTTTTTTGGATCATTGTTCATTGTTAGTATATAGAAATGCTATTAATTTTTGTATGTTGATTTTTTAACTTGCAACTTTATTAAATTTGTTTATCAGTCCTAATAGTTTGAAGACTAACAGGTAGAGTCTTTACAAGAAAAGAAAACTACAGGCCAACGTCCTTGACGAATATAGATGCAAAAATCCTCAAAAAAAGACTAGCAAACTGAATTCAACAGCACATTAAAAAGATCATTCACTATGATCAAGTGGGATTTATCCAAGGGATGCAAGAATGGTTCAACATATATAAATCAATAAATGTGATACATCACACTAACATTAGGGACAAAAAACACATGATCACCTCAATAGATGCAAAAAAGCATTTGAACAAATTCAGCATTCATTCATGATTAAAACTCTCAAGAAAATAGATATAGAAGAGATGCACCTCATCACGATAAAGGCCATATGCAACAAGCCGACAGCTGATGCCATACTCAATGGTGAAAAGCTGAAAGCTCTTTCTCTAAGATCAAAAACAAGGCAAGGATGCCCACTCTTGACACTTCTATTTAACGTGGTGCTGGAAGTTCTAGCCAGAGCAATTAGGCAAGAAAAAGAAATAAAAGGTACTGAATAGAAAAGAAAGAAGTGAGACTGTCTCTGCTGATGATGTGATCTTATATAGAGATCTCATTATTTTATCTTTGACATGTAAGTCTAGGGTTCACCCCTAGTTAATCTTTGTGCATGGTGTCTCGATGGTAGGTGAGATTGGCTATCTTATCCTATGATTTTTGGCCATTGGACATCTTATGCTATAATTGCATATTTCCATCTCTTTTATTCGTTTCTTTTTATGTTTTCTTTATAAATTCTGAATTTGAATCTTTTGTTACATACCGTTGGTGAAGGTAATCAGTGCTGGTTCAGAAACCAACAGAAGTCAACATGTCAATGGCTTAAGCCCACGAGGCCTTCTCCACTCCTCACATTGCCGTCCAAGCATGCCGCGCCCCTACCTTGTGGACCCACTGTCTGGCACGTGAGCCTCCAAGATAGCCCGGCAAGGAAGAGAGGCAGCAGGGCTCCCACAACCTGTGGCGTGGAAGTGGCAGACATCTCTCCATGCACGTTTAACCAATAGAAACTCATCATGTGGCCCTAACTAACTACAGGTGGCTAGAACCTGCCAGCCCACGTGCCCAGGAGGGAGACAGTGAGCCCGCAGTCTCCCCATGATGCCCCACAGGTGGCTTCTCTGGGATGGGATTGGTGGAAACTTTGATTGTGTGCTTATGCTTTTGTGTGCATTTTGCTGCATTCAAGATTGTCAGTATTTTCTCTAATGATTTGTGCCTTTTGCATTTTTTGTGAGATATTGGTTCTTTCACCAGGGATGGCAGTAGGCATTGTTGACCAGGGCAAATGGTGAATGTCCAGGTGACAAAGGGCAGTTTCAGCCACTGTCAGCTTCTGTGGTGCGGCTGAGAATGGCCCCTTGAAGGAGGCTGCTTCTCTCTGCTCAGCCACCCTGGCACGCCCTTCCTCTGCAGGAGGTTCTGAAGTTCCACCTGTTGCCCTTGGAAAGGAACTTGATGTTTCTCCCCCACAGCACACCTCCCCTGAAGTTCACACCCGGGGCGTGGGGGGCATGTTTCCCCAGAGGCTCACATGCCTGGATGCTTGCTGGGGCCATGCCTAGGGGAGGAGCCGAGTCTGGGATCCACAGAGGAGGACGTGCTTCTCTGAGCAAGGCCCCTCCATCTTGCCGTCTGTGGGATTCAGGTGCCTGTAGTTAGGGGACTCACCACAGGGTCCCCTTGGTGCCTCCTGGAGAACCAGAGGGGAGCCAGTGACGCAAAGCCTGGGATGCTGACTTAGGGTGCAGCCCTGGTGCCAGAGAGAAGCCTGGCTCATTTCTTCTGCACAGGGGCCGGGGTAGGGACAGAGGAGTGCCAGGTGGGACATGTGGGGGCTTATTCCTTGCCAGCTGGTGCTCCAGCCCCACGCCAGAGTTTCAGACCACAGCCTCTGTGGCCACCACAGGGGAGGAACAGCTCGTTGCAGGCGCAGGACGGCTCTGCTCCTCATGAAACCCACGATGGCCTGGCCTCACCCAGCCTCCTTCTCTGTCTCCACCCGCTCTGGAGCAGGAGTCAAAGGAAGCACTACCAGAAATGCACCCAGCACTTTCCTAGGACAGCATTGTCGTTGCTTGGGAAGGGCAGCTTGGGGTCTGTGTCACGGTCCCCAAGACCACCCAAGACAGCGATTCTCCAGGAGGACACAGGCCACGCAGGTTGTGGTACTCACAGCTGTGATTTCCCACAGAGAGGACACTGAGCAAAATCGACCAAGGGAAAGGTTCCTGGGGCCGAGTCCAGGGGCACCAGGCTCAGCTTTGGAGGCCTCTCCTGGGGTGGGGGTCACGCAGGACGCGCCTCACTCCCCTGCAAGCAGCTGGGACGCCGCGTCTGCGATGTTGGGGATGCCCTGCCCGGTGATATACCCGGGGACTGGTCACGTGAGCAGCTTCTGCCTGGGCTACGCCAGAATTCCAGACTCCCAGCGGGGATGTGGGTGTTCGGCCTAAACCACATGGTACAAACAGCTCAGGCCCAGTGAGGCGGGGCCGGGGGGAGCCCCTCGGAAATCCCAGTTCCCAGACGCCAGCCAAGGGCTAGCCCGGCCAGCGGGCCTCAGGATGGCCGTCCCCGCCCACCGTGTGGACCCGTTCTGCACACGGCCATGGGGTTTCCTTTCTGGAGCCAGGGGCTGGACACAACCCAGTTTCTGGGGAGGCCCCAAAGCAGCCCCACCCAGGGCAGCCGCTGCTGTTGGATCCCTCGCCTCTCCCATCCCTCAGTCCTGCCTACCCTTCGGACATCCGTGTGGTGAGGCTGGTGCAGGGCTGCCAGGACGCCTGGGAAGGACAGGGACCTTGTGGCGTGGGAGCAGCCCAGGACCACCCGCGGGTGGGGGGCATCAGGTAGGGGTCTTTGGTTGTGAACAACAAGAATGAATTCCAGTTGTACTTTTTAGGAAAGGAGTTTATTAGAAGGGTCTGACCTGCTCCCGTGGTCAGGGAAGACAGAGAAAGAGGCCCAGGCCCACAGCAGGGGAGGAGCAGGGCTCGCCACTGAGCTGGGACAGTGACGAGAAACCCACAGTTGGTACGTGTCTACCCTTGTTTCTCCCTACACCGGGCCATGGCCTGGAAGCACCCGCTGGCCTTGCTGGGGTCACTGCCCACCTGTTGCTGGGGAAGCAGGGCTGGGTAATTGGGGGAAAGTCAAGACTTGGAGAAACAGCTGAGCTGCTTCTAGGAGGAGAAGCGCACACTGGATGGCCAGCTGACCACTGACATCCACTGCAGGGCTTAGGAGCGGGATGTGGAGAGCCGTCAAGGGTAAAGAATCCAGGGGTGCAGGTGGCAGTGAGCACTCAGGCTTTGGATGATCTTAAGGAGATCACTCAGCAGCTGGACTTCTGGGTTGAGGTGGGGCCACAGCAAGCCGGGCGGGAGCATGCGGGGCGGCAAAGGAGAGACACACAGGAGGCTGGGCAGCAGCAGCTGGCCTGGCAGGAGGAGGTGGGGGCGCAGCAGGAGGGGACGGGCACGCAGCAGGCGGGCCTGCACACGGGGCGGCAGAGGAGGGACATGGAGGAGGAGGGTCTGCAGCAGGAGGTGGTGCAGCAAGCCGGCTGGCAGCTAGACTGCTGGCAGCATGAAGTGGAAGCCCCAGAGCAGACAGGCACACAGCACACAGGCTTACAGCAGACGGGCACGCAGCAGCCCTGCTGGCTTTGGGAGGAGGTGCAGCAAGCTGGCTGGCAGCATGAACCGGAATCATCAGAGCAGGTGGGCACACAGCAGACGGGCTTGCAGCAGACAGGCACACAGCAGGCCTGCTGGCAGGGGGAGGAGGTGCAGCAAGCCGGCTGGCAGCTAGACTGCTGGCAGCACGAGGGCGTGCAGGAGCTGATGCAGCCTGATTGGCAGGGGCTGGGCTCACAGGCCGCCTGGCAGCAGGGGCTGGACACACAGCTCACACAGCTAGACTGCTGGCAGCACGAAGAGGAAATCCCAGAGCAGACAGGCTTGCAGCAGATGGGCACACAGCAGGCCTGCTGGCAGGGGGAGGAGGTGCAGGAAGCTGACTGGCAGCTAGGCTGCTGGCAGCATGAAGAATCCCCACTGCAGACGGGCACACAGCACACAGGCTTGCAGCAGACAGTCTTGCAGCAGACGGGCACGCAGCAGGCCTGCTGGCAGGGGGAGGAGGCGCAGCAAGCCAGCTGGCAGCTAGACTGCTGGCAGCATGAGGGCGTGCAGGAGCTGGTGCAGCCTGATTGGCAGGGGCTGGGCTCACAGGTCACTTGGCAGCAGGGGCTGGACACACAGCTCACTGGGGTGCAGACCAGGCTCAGGCAGGGGGCTGGGGCGCAGCAGCTGGGGGCGCAGCAGGGGGGCTCGCAGCAGCTCTCTGGGCAGTCGTCCACCTGCCAGGAGTCGGAGCAAGAGTCACAGGAACCAGGAAGGCAGACGCGGCTGCTGTAGCTCAGGTCGCTGGAGCAGACGGACGTAGTGGATGCGGCCATGCTGGGGATTGAGCTGGAGGAGATGGGAGTGAGTGGGTGAGTGAGTGAGTGAGTGAGTGAGTCCGTGTGTTAGGTGCTCAGGGATGTTGGCTTTTATATGTCTCCCTGGCCTGTTGTCCCAGCTGGAGTGTCAACAACTCCCGCCCCTTCCTTGTTTGTGTTTAAAACCTAGAGAACGCTTATTAGTGCGAGTTTCGTGTTTAGTCCTATGAGATGCCGTTCAGTTTGTAAAGTCCCGAGTCTATATTTGGTTCCGTTGATGCACCCTCACCTACCTTTGGCTCCAGAGCATAATATTGAAGTAGACAGGGTGTAATGTCTGCAAATAGAGTGTCCCGGGGGCCTGTGCTGGCTGCAGGAGAGATCCATCCATCCTAATCCCAGCGCCTGTGGGCCATCGCCAGGGGACTCTGCTTGTCTGGGTGGCTGTGGCTTCTGGAATGCCAGGCTAGAGAAGCCCCTGTCAATGATGGCATGAGGGTGGAACATTCCTAGAAGTGACTCCCCACACTCTCTCTGGTGCATGAAGTCCCCCCAAGGGCTTTAGAGCAAGTGGCAAACGGGAAAGGGTGGACAGTGGTGTGAGCCATTTCCCATCAGGTTCACAGTAGTTCCTGGGGGGCCGTGCACCCCCTCTTCCATCTGGTCACTTAGGGAGGCCCCAGATCCCTGTATGGGGCCCCCATTTCCATTTGGTTTTATCCCAAGCACTGCAAACCTGTAAGTCTAACCCAGAACACCTAATGCATCTCCTCCGCAAAAAGCACAGCCACTCTCAACAGCACTGCCGTGTGAAAAGCAGCAAGCACTGCTTTCGCTTGCGGTGTATTTTCTTGATTGCCAACTAAGTCCTTGGTCACCCCAGCTAGACATCTGATCTAAGTCTCCATTTCTTCTGCAAATAATATCCAATTGGCCACCACATCTTTTTGGTTGTTTCTGCTAAATGTTTCCAATTGTATCCGATACTTTTACTTCTCAAGCATTCATTTTATTCATGATGCAGTGAGTCCTCCCATGTGCTAGAAATTGCACCAGGTGCTGAGAATGTGAAGGTGAAGGGGTAGTAACCCTGACTGTGGACCCCACCAGGGAGGGAGGTGGGCGGCTTGGTGCCTGGTGATGTCAGTGATGAGCAGCCATAGCCCAGCATGCATGCAGCCCAGAGAAGTGGCCCCTACCCAGGGGAGAGGGCTCCAGGGGCCCTTCTGGTGGGGTTTAATGCCCAGGCAAGTCTCAGAGGCTCAGGGTGTCCTGTGTCTCTATCTGTGTTTCCCAGTCCAGGCCTCTTAACTCCTAGGGGATTTAGGAAAAGTACAAAAGGCCTCAGAGGGCTAGAAATTCAGTAACATGGTGGGATGAATTGTCTTTCTGTATATTTTGAACTATAAAAATAATATAAATTTGAGCATGGCCTGGTCCCTCCAGAGGTACAGGATCTGGTCCTATGGGATGGAAGTACATTGAGAGAGAGAGAGAGAGAGAGAGAATGGGGGCCTCTGCTTCCATGTGGGACAAAGTAGCTATGTCAGACATATACTCCTGCTGAGAACAACTTGAAAAGCTGAACAAAATGTTTTAAAAATGATTCCTTTAAAGCTCTCCTAAAAGAGCTGTTGAAGAAACTAAAGGTAATAGAATGACATCTTTAAAGAGCTGAAAGAAAATCACTGCAAACCTAGAATTCTAAACCAGGAAGGACATTGTTCAAAGGTGAAAAATGAAACAAAACGATTCTGGATAACAACTGAGCAAACTGAACACGAGCAGGCCTACTCTACAGTAACTATGAAAGGGGATTTTTGTAGGCAGGATGACGGAAGGATAAAAATGCAGGAAGGAACCAGGAGGATCGGAAAGGGTAATATGATTATATTTATAATCTCTTGTGGGGTCTAAACTAGAAGTAGAAAAGTAATGCATGATGACATTAACAATAAAAGGTGAGAAGGATAAATGGAGTGAAAGTTTTCTAAGGTTTCAGCATTGTTTTGGAAGCGGTGGAAGTGCTGACATATGTTACACTTGAATAATCTAAGAATGTGTGCTATAATCTCTAAAGTGACCACTGAAGAGATAGTAAAAACTATCAATGTATAATCAATAATGTTAGAAATAAGGCTCAGAGTCATAAGAAAAAACGAGCACTGAGACAAAGGATTTCTCAGCAAAGCAAATTTATGTCTGTGCAGGAGGGTGTCTCCCATATGGCTGGTTGCCACGAGAGCACACAGAACAAAGGAGAGTTAGAAGTTTTTATTCCTAACATGATCCTGCCCCTGTGTCCTTTCCCCATTGGCTGGGGTTGCGCCGCACAATTTAAACTAGACCCGATTGGCTAAACATTTAAACTTTCTTAGATAAAATGGATGCATAATGGGAGAGACGGGAGAGGAGGAAGGGGTCATCTACGGGATACTAGAGAGCCAGTCTTTTCCTAAATACAGAACGGAATGCGAGCTGGTGCTGATAATGCCAGTGATGCTGCGGCATGCCTGGGCATGTAGTAAAGTCAGAAAGAAGAAAAGGAGAAGAGAGGGGGCGGGGGTACTAGGAATTAAAGAACAAAAGGTTGAGCAGCCTGTTTGAAGAGAAGCCTTGCCGTATCTCATGAATAATGACTAGAACAGAAGAGGGAAAATAAATAATAAAAAATACTTGATTAATCCAAAATAGACAGGAAGTGATTTTTAAAAGAAGCGTTAAAAAATTGGGACAAATAGAAATTGTACAATCAGATGGCAGATAGATATAAACTAAATCATCAGTCAATAAAGTATCAGATATTCCAATTAAAATATATTGTTGGTCTGAATAAAACGTAGAAAACCTAACTACATGCTGCTTACAAGATACAGAGCCTGAATACAAGAGCATAGAGGCCAGGTGCTGTGGCTCCCACCTGTAATCCCAGCACTGTGGGAGGCTGGGGCAGGCAGATCACCTGAGGTCAGGAGTTTGAGACCAGCCTGGCAAACATGGTAAAGCCCCGTCTCTACTAAAAATACAAAATTAGCCGGGCATGGTGGTGGGTGCCTGTAATCTCAGCTACTTGGGAGGCTGAGGCAGGAGAATCGCTTGAACCCAGGAGGTGGAAGTTGCAGTGAGCCGAGATCGCACCACTGCCCTCCAGCCTGGGCGATAAGAGTGAGACTCCACCAAAAAAAAAAAAAAAAAAAAAAAAAAAAGAAAGAAAGAAAAAGAGCACAGAAAGCTTGAAAGTAACAAGATGGAAGAAAATACACCACACAAACACTAACTAAAATGCTAGTGTGACTTATGAATATCAGAAAAAAGTAGATTTTAGAGCAATAGAGATGAAGAAAGAAATGTATAAAGCTAAAAGAGTCAACCTACCAGGAAGATGTAACAATTCTAAATTTGCATGTATCTAATTACATAGCTTAAAATATAAAATTAAAAAATTAAAATAAAAAACTTTTTTAATTTTTTTAACTGGCAGAGCTAAAAGTAGAAATAGAGAAAAGGGAAAATCATAGTGGGGGATGTTAATACACCTGTCAATAATGATAGGAAGGGAAAGAAAAATCATCTCAGAGTGGAAAGGGCTATTCTAAGTTTTGAGTAAAACACCGAAGCCATTTAAAAAACCGATAAAACTAATTACATAAAAATTTTTAAATTGCAGGAGAGAAAACATTATAAACCAAGTCAAAAGACAACAATATGGGAAACACATTTCCTATCCGTATATCAGAGAAAGGGCTAATTTGCTTAATATCCAAAGAGCTCCCACGAGTTATTAAGATCAATAACAGCAACATAACAGAAAGTGAGCAAAGGATACAGAGACAATTGAAAGAAATATACATGGTTCTTAAATGAGAAAACATGCTCAGCCCCATTTAAAATGAGATAAAACAAATTTAATGGCCATATGATATCATTTTTTATATTGGAAAAAATGAAAACCATTGATGTTCCCAATATGGGTTGGCGAGGGTGTGGGCAAACTACCCAGATGACTTGCTGCTGGGCTGAGGACGCTCCACGGCTTTGGCAGGGAGTTTGCTGCTACAGATCAAAATTCAAAACCTCATGCCTTTGAGCCTGAATCACTAAGCAAGCATCCTGCAGATACTCCTGGGTGGATACAAGGTATGTGCAAAGGTATCACAGCCATGAGATTGTCCAGACAGCGGGAGACAGACTCTAGGGTGGCCCCATGTCCCTCACCTCCTAGTGGTCATTGGCTGTGTGCCCCACACCCCTTGAGTGTGGTTGGGACTGTGACACGTGTATAGACACAAGGAGCACAGAGACGGTGATGGGATGTGCATGATCCCATTACATAAGGTCATAATGCTTGTCTTGGGAGGACTCTGTCTCCCTGGCTGGCTGTGAAAAAGCCAGCACATTGCGAGCTGCCCATTGAGGCCGCATGGAAAGAGATGATGGCAGCCTCCAGTTGACAGCTGGTGACAAACTGAGGCACTTAGTCCAAGAAGCTACAAGGAACTGAGTTCTGCCAACAGTCACATGAGCTTGGAAGTGGATCCTTCTCCAACTGAACCTTCAGATGAGACACTCCGATACAGCCCTACAGAGACCCCAATTTAACTGTGCCTGGACTCCTGACCCACAGAAACTGAGATGATAAATGTGTGTTATTTGAAGCCACTAAGCTTGTGGTACTTTGTTCCACAGCAATAGAAAATGAACACACAGACCACATGGAATTCTTTGCAGCTGTAAACAAGACAGAGATCATTATGTATTCATAGGAAAGGAGCTCCATGTTTACAAAAACATAGTGGGTAGAGTATGACATAATTTGCATTTTAAAAATTTATGTGTACAGAGGCATTATATGTATGTATGTGTATGTGCATATATGTTTACACATACACATAATAGAATGAGGTGATGTTTTGCTTTCCTGTCTCAGCTCGCATATGGTAAACAGGTGTCCTTGTTATGTTCTCCTCAGTGCCGCACGTTCCTCCACGATGCTCTGATCTTGTTGTTTAAAGTGCCCCAGTGCAGTGCTGCTATGCTGCTGGGTGTCCGGAGCTCAGAAGGCTCCAGCACGTCTTACAGAGAAAACACATGTGTTCAACCAACTTCATTCAGGCTCTGTAGGGCTGTTGGCTGGGGCTCAGTGTTGATAAATCAACTATATAGATTCAATAAGGTGTCTTTAGACAGAAGCATTCATAAGACATGTCTATGCATTGATTGGATGATGGGAATGCTGTGATCAGAGGCTCATGAGACCATAACCCTGTGCTTCCTGTAGGAGCAGTGGTTCGGTATTTGGTTATTCGGTGCTGGTGGAGACTGTATAGAACAGAACCTCTGGGAATAATGAGAATGGGCTGTGTGTGTGCATATACGGAAGAGGCAGACAGACAGAGACAGAGAGAGATGGAGAGATACAGAGAGAAAGAGAATAAATGGGTGAAAGTAGCGCTTCCTGAGAAGAGAATTGGGTGACTGCTTGTGTTCATTTAAAAAAATCACCATCTGGCCAGGTGCAATGGCTCAGGCCTGTAATCCTAGCATGTTTGGGAGGCCAAGGTAGGTGGATCACTTGAGGTCAAGAGTTTGAGACCAGCCTGGTCAACATGGTGAAACCCTGTCTCTTCTAAAAATACAAAAATTAGCCAGGCATGGTGGCTTATGCCTGTAATCCCAGCTACTCGGGAGGCTGAGGCAGGAGAATTGCTTGAACCAGGAGGTGGAGGCTGCGGTGAGCTGAGATCGTACCACTGCGCTCCAGCCTGGGCAACAGAGTGAGACTCCATCTCAAAAAAAAAAAAAAAATCACAGATCCGTAAGTTTGGAAAAAAAGAGGAGACTTTGTTTCTTCTAAAGGGGCACAGCCTGCAAGAAAGCCATCCTGCAGGCCGGGAAGCACAGCCTCTGGCCAAGACCAGAGCCAGGAGGAGGGGCTGGGGCAGGAGCTCCACGCTGACCAGGTTGGCTGAATACACATGTGCAATAGGTTATGGAGGAATAGTGAATATTCACGAAGGAGGAACTGAACAAACATGCATGTAACATACGACCTGTTTTCACTCTGGGGTTGTGAGAAACACACTTACCCGTCCAAATCCAAAGAATGGACGTAGAGACATGAAGAACAGTGAAAGTGAGACTTTAATGGCGGTCTTGCAAGATCCGGTGTCTGATGGGCGGGCACACGCAGCACACTTTCAATGAGCAATTTATCCCCTAGTGTGCAGGTCCCTCCCCCAGTTCCTCGCAGCCTGCGTACTGTGGGGTCACAGGCTTCCTGGACGTCACCTAAGTTTCATTATCCCCTTATAAGGTTACATCTTGTCCCCTTCCCCACTTTACATTTGATTTCTCAATGGCAAAAGTTTCTTTCCTTTTATGTTAGCCATCTGTCACTTTTTTTCCTCCCCTCTGACTTCTGTGAGTCTTATCACTCTTCCCAGATGTCTGTACTGTGTGGCTTGTCACATCTGCAAGGGAGCTGCCTGGACTTGCCAGGGCCTGTTTTCTGAATACGGACCACTTGAAATGTACTTCTTACAGGGTGGAGTCTTATCATGTCAATGGGTTGCAATGAGGCCCTAAACCTCACAAGTCTTCTCAGGACACAGAGGCACTCCAGTGCACAGCCTCTGTAAACCGGCTGGAGCCGGTCCATGGTTGGGGGTCCCTTATCAGGAGGAGGTTCCTGAAGTCAGTCTCCTGCCCAGTCAGAGCTGTGGTCATGGCTGTGGAACGTGGTCAGTTGGCGTCTGCAGGTGGATGAGCTGCAGTCGTTTGAATCTTGCTCATCCTCATCGCGGGGCCAGTGAGTGTTTAGCCGCTGCAGAAAAAGCAGCAGCTGTGGCGCGAGAGCAGAGTCCGTCCTCTCAGTGTAGGGCACGCGGCTTGTCCCTTGCCTGGCGCGGCCTGAGGTCCTGTTTGTAATTTGATATCTTATTGCCAGAGTCTGCTCTGTGGGTCTTATTGTCTCTATTTTAACTTTAGTGCTGGGTAGTGGTTGTGTCTAAACCCTAAAGGGAGGGAGTGTAATGAGGCCTGTCTGACCTCCCTTCCTGTCATGGCCAGGAACGCAGTTTTTCGGGGGTCCCCATGGCCAAGATGGGATCCATTTAGTCAGTTGAGGGGCTTAGGTTTTATGTTTCGTTTACACTGGCAATGGGTTTGCGGTGAGATCAACTTCTCATGGACCCATTTTGTGTCTTCTGTGCGGGTTCTTTGGACAGATGTCCCTTAATTTTAAGGTGGTGACACTAAGAGGCCTGGCACAGGGCTTGGAAGACAGGGCTGGGAAATGGGCCCAGCAGGAGGCTGGGTGGGGGCTGATGGGCAGCCTCGGAGAAGCAGAGCACACAGAGGAGCCACCCCAGGCGGGGACGAGGGCTGCTGACTGCCCGCTGCTCAGCACGGTTACTCTGCAGGTTCAGAACCCAAAACCACAGCCCAGAAGGCTGTCATGCTGTCCAAGCAGGGAGGGGCCAAGCCCACCGTCCTTGCCCTGGAACACACAGGTCCTGCTGCCTCCAAAACACAAAGACGAGGTGGACACGAAACAGGGCAGGAGGTGAAGAGGCTGTGGGGATGAGAAGTCGTGCAGAGCTCAAAGCCAAGAGGTCTGGGCACAGTTACAGCTGCCCCCCACCCCCACCATGCCATGGCCCAGGGCAGGTCAATGAAGGCTCCTGGGCCCCAGGTTGTCCCTCAGAAGATGGCCACAGTCCTGTGTCCCGTGATGGGGGAAGGACCACGCTGGATGAGGGGTTTTCACACAAGGATACTTCCTGAGGCCGGCTTCCTGCAGAGGGACTCTGTGTCCCGGGGCTGCTGGGGCCAGGGGTGGACGATGCCGTGGCCTGTGGCTCTCCCAGCTCCCAGAACCCAGCTGGGACCAGGCTCCACCCAATTCCTGCCCCCAGGGATCCACATGGGATGGAACACAGCCCAGATGTGATGGGAGATTTATGAGCTGGCCCACATCACGGGCGAACAAACACCCCTAATCCCGGCAGACTCCAGCTCTCGGCAACACGGAAGGGGAAGCTGTGGGCCCGGGGACGACAAGGCCAGGGGGAATAAAAGCCCGAGAGCCTCAGCACCTCACAGGCTCACTCCCTCACCCACTCCCTCACCCTCCGCCAGTTCAACCCCGCTATGGCCGCGTCCACCATGTCCGTCTGCTCCAGCAACCTGAGCTATGGCAGCCGCGTCTGCCTTCCTGGTTCCTGTGACTCTTGCTCCGACTCCTGGCAGGTGGACGACTGCCCAGAGAGCTGCTGTGAGCCCCCCTGCTGCACCCCCAGCTGCTGCGCCCCGGCCCCCTGCCTGACCCTGGTCTGCACCCCAGTGAGCTGTGCGTCCAGCCCCTGCTGCCAGGTGGCCTGTGAGCCCAGCCCCTGCCAATCAGGCTGCACCAGCTCCTGCACACCCTCATGCTGCCAGCAGTCTAGCTGCCAGCCAGCTTGCTGCACCTCCTCCCCCTGCCAGCAGGCCTGCTGCATGCCCGTCTGCTGCAAGCCCGTCTGCTGCGTGCCCGTCTGCTGCAAGCCTGTATGCTGTGTGCCCACCTGCTCTGAGGATTCCTCTTCATGCTGCCAGCAGTCTAGCTGCCAGCCAGCTTGCTGTGCCTCTTCCTCCTGCCAGCAGTCCTGCTGTGTGCCTGTTTGCTGCAAGCCTGTGTGCTATGTGCCCACCTGTTCTGAGTATTCCTCTTCATGCTGCCAGCAGTCTAGCTGCCAGCCAGCTTGCTGCACCTCCTCCCCCTGCCAGCACACCTGCTGTGTGCCTGTCTGCTCTGGGGCTTCCACTTCATGCTGCCAGCAGTCTAGCTGCCAGCCAGCTTGCTGCACCGCCTCCCCCTGCCAGCACACCTGCTGTGTGCCCATCTGCTCTGGGGCTTCCACTTCATGCTGCCAGCAGTCTAGCTGCCAGCCTGCTTGCTGCACCGCCTCCTGCTGCAGACCCTCCTCCTCCGTGTCCCTCCTCTGCCACCCCGTGTGCAAGTCCACCTGCTGCGTGCCCATCCCCTCCTGCGGTGCCTCTGCCTCCTCCTGCCAGCCCAGCTGCTGCCGCACGGCCTCCTGTGTTTCCCTCCTCTGCCGCCCCGTGTGCTCCCGCCCTGCCTGCTACAGCCTCTGCTCTGGCCAGAAGTCCAGCTGCTGACAGCCCTGGATGTGATCCAGAGTCCCCTCCCACCAGGGGCTGACCTCCCAGCTGCCCCAGCCAGCTCTGCCCTCTCTGGCTTTGACACCCTCAGAAGATGGGGCAGGCTCTTTGTCTTAGGGACCAGGATGCTCCCCCTGTCCTTCCCAGATGCTGGCTGCATGAGAGACCCCAGCTGCTCCCCCAGACCCAAGTTCTGCAGAACTAACCCCCAGCAGGCCTGGTTCCACCCTGGGCAGCACCCCCTCTAGTTCTAATAAAGCCGCCTCTGTCTCACACCAACCTCTGTCCTGTCTGTGGACCCCCCGGGGGGCACAGGGTGAGGTGGGAAGTGATGCCACCCCTGACTGCAGGGAGAGTCCTGACCCCCAGCAGGCCTGGCTCCACCCCTCTGTCTCTGTCGACCTTCCATCCTGTCTGTGGACCCCCGAGGGGCATGGGATGAGGCAGGAAGCAATGCCGCCTGGTGCTGGCCTCTATGAACCCTGAAGGCCAGTCTCCCTCTTAGCCCTGTGGGCCCCCAATCCCAGCACGTGGCCCTCCGGCCCATCTTAGGGAAGCTGCCTCTGGAACTAAGGCCAGGAGTTTTGGGACAAAGTGGACCCTGGCAGCAGCTCTGGTTCCCTGAGCCACATTCACCCTCCCCTGCTCCATGGCTGCCCCCCAGGCCTGGGGTAGCCCACCCGGGGCCTAGCTGCAGCCAGCAGCCTCACCCCTCCTGTTACCCCTGGGGAGACCAGCTATGGACCACAGTGCCCGTCACTACAGCCCTTGTCTCCTCCACAGTAAGACATGGGGACCACACCCTCCCCCAGGACTCCAGCCCAGCAGCCCAGTATTCGTGGGGTTCTGGAATACCCATTGCTCAGGCATCGCTGGCGAGAACACAGATGGGCAGGGACCATGGCACCCACTAACCAAGCCTGTGGGCCCCCCTGCCCCATGCGGCCTCGCCTAGAGATTCAGGGTCCTGGCTCCCTCCTGGTCCCATGGTCCTGGACTCTGACCCCGAGGACCCTGTCCCCACACCCCCAGCCTCCTAGATCTCTCCAAATAGCCTTCGGCTCTGCCTGCCACCCTCTGCTCTGGCACTCAGACGTGGTCCAGGATGCTGCGTTGGGCGAGTGGTACGAGCCGCTGCACTCTTTCTGCCAGGTCGCTGTGTGCATTTGAGAGTGCAGGTCTGCCTCCTGCCCCAGCAAATGACCCTTGCATGTCAATGCCAGAGGCCACCAGCCCCAGCACCAGGACCTCCCGGAGTCCCACCCCATGGAGCTGTCTGTGGTCAGCACAGCCGCCTCCCTCATTCCTCTCGAGGCAGACCACCCAGGACAGCCAGCAGCAGCCGTCCCCAGGGCCGGAGGCCAAACTGATACAGCCTTGTCCACCTCCTTGGAAGCAAAGCCAGGTCCCCATGAAGGGACAAATGAGGGCCTCCAGGGGCAGAGATGTTTTCTTCCTGCCCTGGTTCTCTGGGTAGCTGGCAGGGGCCGAGCCTTCATCCTAGGGCTCCAGGACCATCCTGGGGAGGGGCTCCCCACACATGCGTGTCTGAGCCCCACCCACCTCACTGTGCCCACTGATGGCTACAAGGTCAGAACAGAGAGCCAGGTGGAGGGCCCGGGGCTGGTTCTCTGACCTCCTCCATGTTTGTCATTGTCCCCACCTGCCCTCGTCCGAGGCACTGACAGGACCCAGCCTGTCTGGCCATCCCCAGGGAGGACACCTCCTGGTGGGGGGGTCTCACCTCTGACCCCTGCTCTGGGTCCTCATTCGATGTGTCTTCTGCTTCATCAGAGCTTCAACTCCCAGTGAAAGCACCTTGGAAAACCGTCCCTCAAAATGGTCACTCACAAAGTAACCCTGTGATCCTGCCACTCCAGTTCTAGGCATCTACCTCAGAGGAGTGAAACAAATGTCCACACACAGATTTATGCGCCCATGTACACAGCATGACTGACAGCAGCCAGAGACTGGTGTACCCATGTACACAGCATGACCGACAGCAGCCAAGAAGTGGAAGGAGCCTAAATGTCCATCAGAGGACAGAGCAAAACACAGCCCATCCACACAAGCAAAATGTGGCCCATTCCCATGGGGAATATTATTCAGCCATGAAAAGGAATCCAGTACTTTGACAGGCTACAACATGCATGAGCCTTGAAAGCCTGATGCTCAGTGAGAGCCCACATGTGATGACATTCTATTTGGGTTTTTTATTTTTTATTTTTATTTTATATTTTATTTAGGTTATTGGGGAATAGGTGGTGTTTGGTTACATGGATTAGTAATTTAGTGTTGATTTGTGAGATTTTGGTGCACCCATCACCCAAGCAGTACACACTGCACCCTATTTGTAGTCTTTTATCCCTCGCCCCCTTCCCGCCCTTTCCCCGTGAGTCCCCAAAGTCCACTGTGTCATTCTTATGCCTTTGCATCCTCATAGCTTAGCTTCCACTTATGAGTGAGAACATATGATGTTTGGTTTTCCATTCCTGAGTTACTTCACTTAGAATAATAGCCTCGGATCTCATCCAGGTCTCTGTGAATGCTATTAATTCATTTCTTTTTATTACTGAGTAGTATTCCATCATATATATATATATATACACACACATACATATATATACACACATACATATATATACACATATATATACACACATATATATCAGTTTATATATATAAATATATAATATATATAATATATATAAATATATATAATATATAAATATATATTTATATATATATATATAAAAGTTTCTTTATCCACTTGTTGATTGATGGGAATTAGGGTTGGTTCCACATTTTTGCAATTGCGAATTGTGCTGCTATAAACATGCGTGTGCAAGTATCTTTTTTGTATAATGACTTCTTTTCCTCTGGGTAGATACCCAGTAGTGGATTTGCTGGATCAAATGGTGGATTTACTTTTAGTTCTTTAAGGAATCTCCACACTGTATTCCACAGTGGTTGTACTAGTTTACATTCCCACCAGCAGTGTAGAAGTCTTCCCTGTTCACCACATCCATGCCACCAGCTATTATTTTTTGATTTTTTGATGATGGCCATTCTTGCAGGAGTAAGGTGGTATCCCATTGTGGTTTTGATTTGCATTTCCTTCATCATTAGTGATGTTAAACATTTTTTCATATGTTTGTTGGCCATTTGTGTATCTTCTTTTGAGAATTGTCCATTCACGTCCCTAGCCCACTTTTTGATGGGATTGTTTGTTTTTTTTCTTGATAATTTGTTTGAGTTTGTTGTAGGTTCTGGATATTAGTCCTTTGTCAGATGTACAGATTGTGAAGATTTTCTCCCACTCTGTGGGTTGTCTGTTTACTCTGCTGACGGTTTCTTTTGCCATGCAAAAGCTCTTTAGTTTAATTAAGTCCCAGCTATTTATCTCTGTTTTTATTGCATTTGCTTTTGGGTTCTTGGTCATGAAATCCTTGCCTAAGCCAATATCTAGAAGGGGTTTTTCATGTTATCTTCTAGAATTTTAATAGTTTCAGGTGTTAGATTTAAGTCCTTGATCCATCTTGAGTTGATTTTTGTATAAGGTGAGTGATGAGGATCCAGTTTCATTCTCCTATATGTGGCTTGCCAATCATCCCAGAACCATTTGTTGAATAGAGTGTCCTTTCCCCACTTTACGTTTTGTTTGCTTTGTCAAAGATCAGTTGGCGGTAAGTATTTGGGTTTATTTCTGGGTTCCCTATTCTGTTCCATTGGTCTATGTGCCTATTTTTATACCAATGCTGTTTTGGTGACTGTGGCCTTATAGTATAGTTTGAAATCAGGTAATGTGATGCCTCCAGATTTGTTCTTTTTGCTTAGTCTTGCTTTGGCTATGCGGGCCCTTTTTTGGTTCCATATGAATTATAGAATTTTTTTTGTAATTGTGTGATGAATGATGGTGGTATTTTGATGGGAATTGCATTGAATTGCTTTTGGCACTATGGTCATTTTCACAATATTGATTCTACCCATCCATGAGCACGGGATGTGTTTCCATTTGTTTGTGTCCTCTGTGATTTATTTTAGCAGTGCTTTGTAGTTTTCCTTGTAGAGGTCTTTCACCTCCTTGGGTAGGTATATTCCTGAGTATTTTATTTTTTTGCAGCTATTGTAAAAGGGATTGAGTTCTTGATTTGATTCTCAGCTTAGTCACTGTTGGTGTATAGGAGATCTACTGATTTGTGTACATTAATTTTGTATCTGGAAACTTTGCTGAATTCTTTTATCAGTTCTAGGAGCTTTTTATAGGAGTCTTTGGGGTTTTCTAGGTGTACGATCATATCATCAGCAAACAGCGACAGTTTGACTTCCTCTGTACTGATTTGGATGCCTTTTATTTCTTTCTCTTGTCTGATTGCTCTGGCTAGGACTTCCAGTACGATGTTGAAGAGAAGTGGTGAGAGTGGGCATCCCTACATTTTTCCAGTTCTCAGACGGAGTGCTTTCAACTTCTCCCCATTCAGTGTTATGTTGGCTGTGGGTTTGTCATAGATGGCTTTTATTACATTGAGATATGTCCCTTGTATGTTGATTTTGCTGAGAGTTTTAATCATAGAGATGCTGGATTTTGTCAAAAGCTTTTTCTGCATCTATTGATCATGTGATTTTTGTTTTTAATTCTGTTTATGTGGTGTTGAATTGTGAATGTTAAACCATCCCTGCATCCCTGGTATGAAACCTGGTGGGATTCTATTTGTATGAAAGGCTCAGAATGGGCAAATCTACAGAGAAAGAGAGTAGATGAGTAGGTGCCTGAGGCTGGGGGAGGGGCACATGGGGAGTGGTGCTGATTGGTGTGATTTTTTTGGAGGGAGGAAAGCTGTAAAATTATATATTGGTGATGGCTGAGAAACACTGGGAATATGCTAAAAACAAATGGATTATGTCCTTGCAGCAGGTGAGCTTCATGGCTTGTGAATTTTCTCTTGGTAAATTTTTTTTAAAAGCCTAAGCCCTCTGTTTGGGCTGGCTACTCCCCAATGCCTCCACCTCCCCTTCATCCAAATAAAAATGAATGGTACCAGAACAGTGATAGAAAACAGGCGTGCCATCTGCAGACCAGGTCAGTAAGGATTTTCTGGGACAGACAAGACAAAAAGATCGGGTTTTCTTGACTGTAAAATTCAACAGAAAGAAAGGCAGAAGCAGGACTGAAGACAAACGGCTTTTCCCAGAGACCCTGACACAGGGACAGCACATGAGGACAGCCATGGGCACTCAGGCGTCTTTAACTGAGGGTTGAGTTCTAAAGAAGAACCGCCTGGTGCCCTGAGTCCAGCAGGAGAGCCAGGCAGGCCAGGGGTGGCCCAGGAGGCTCCCAGTCTGGGTCCTAGGATGGAGAGGAAGATACCACACCCCAGGAAGTTGTGGATGCCAAAATGAACCAAAGCCCCTGTACTCAGCCAGCGGCAGACAAGGCCCCATCCTGAGAGCCCCAGTGTCAGCTCTGTGAGAAGAATACATGTGTCTACGTGCAGGGAACCTTTCAGCAATGAAAGCCAAACAGTTTAGACCCTCACTTAAAAACGTGAACAACAACTAAGGGTCCTCAGACGCATGAGGAAATCACAGCATGACAGAGAAGCAAAGTCTAAACAAACAATAATGCATGAAACAAAGAGGCCGTTACTCCATGAAACAAGAAGAGAGTGCTACCAAAAAGGAGAAGGAGAAGAAAGGAAAACACCTTGGGTTCCTGGAGACTGAAATCGTGACACTCCAAACATATGGAATTCAATGGCAGTCCTCATAACAGACCCTGAGGCAGAAGAGCTGACACCATGACCCCCAGTTCAGAAAACGACCGAAACCCAATGCAGAAGGACAAAGAGATGAAGCCAAGAAAAGCCTGAGGTCTAAGGGAGATGAACCCAGAAGACTCAGGGTCTGTGATCCTAACCGGGATCACAGTGGGGAGAGAAGCCAAGAATGGAAGAAAATCATCAGACCCATATGGGAATAAAAGTTCCTTGAACTAAAAGAAGATGGGACCGAGGGGATGAACACAGCTGATGGCAGTGACGGGGGAGGGGTCTGGTGAAATGAATGAAGTACAAGGAGAGAATAGTGCCAGGTTCTGGAAAGAGGAAAAGCTTCACAAGAAGATTAAAGTTATGCAAATCTGAGACACATTGGTGGCCCAACCTCTACTAAGGTGGAGGGAGGAAATTCTGCACCTAGACTCTGCTGTGGCAGGTGTCAGCAGGAGGGCTGTTCTTAAACAACAGGAATCCAGAAAGTTTACCACCCATGACGCTTTCTGAAACTTTTACTCAACAATCTCTAACAAGAAGGAACACGACCCCCTCTTTTCAAATGTCCACAAAAATCCGCAGATGCTCATCAAGGAAAACCTAAAGAAAATAAAAATACAGTCTAATAAAAATAAGCAGACATTAAAGATTGAAAAAGAAACATGCCCACAGATTCAGAGATTTTTGTTTTTATGTAAAAGAAAGTAGCATGGGTATGTTTATCCTAAAATTTGAAAATATAAATGAAATGTACTGTGTTCTAAAAAATATAAATTACCAACACTGAATAACAAAATGAAAATTTTAATACAATGATGTCCAGGAAAATATGGAAATGGTATTGAAAGATATTCTTCAGAAGGCAGACTCAGATGTTTTAAAGGTGTATATCGTCAGCCTTCAATATAAGAGCTTCCTGTGATACTTGAAATATTCCAGAGCTCAGAAGAAGACAGAGATCTTCTGGATTCCTCTAATATAAGACTGGTGAGACCCTGATGCCAAAACCAGGAATAATTGTGTGTGAGAGAGAGAGAGAGGGAGAGAGGACTGTAAATCAATCCCATTTAAAAAGATAAAGAGCTTCTATGTGCCTATGTTAAAGAAAAACTAAGCCGTTACATGCAGCCATTATGGAAGACAGTATCAAAGCTCCTCAGCAAATTAAAAATAGAACTACCACATGATGAGCAATCTTGTATATACAAGACAAATTAAAGCCAGATCTCAGAGATACCTACACTGCCATGCTAACTGCAGCACTAGTCACAACAGCCAAGATATGGAAGCAACATAAGTGCCCATCAGCAGATGAGTGGATAAAGAAAATGCAGTGTATATGCACGACGGAATACGATTCAGCCATAGAAAGGAGGGAGATCCTGTCATCTGTGGCAACATGGATGAACCTGCACACACTATGCTAGGTGAAGTGACCGAGGCCACAGAAAGACAAATACTGCAGACCTCGCTTATATGTGGAATCTAAAAAAGCCAAGCTCGGCAAAGCAGAGAGTAGAGTGGGGGTTCACAGGGGCGGGGGTGCAGGGAGTTTTCATTTTTTATAACTCTTTAAATATCCTTCCAGCAATTATTAATACAGGTGTGCAAGAACTGTATGCTTCATCCACTCTGATGTTGATGACAGGATACAGCTTCAGCTGTGCAGGATGAGTCAGTTCTGGAAACCTCATGTGCAGCATGGGGACAGTTGACTGTAACACAGAACGCAACATAGTAACACCGAAATCTTCTAAGAGTCCATCTTAAATGTCTCATCACAAAATAAAGGTAACTGCATGGGTGATGGACATATTAATTAGCTTGACCGTGGTAATCATCACACAATGTGTACATGTATCAAGACATCCTGAATTTATATAATTCTTATTTGTCAATTACATCTCAATAAAGCTGGGGAAAAAGGGATAATGAGCCATTATCAAGTAATGTATATCACTCAAGTTACAAAGGGTATCATTAACTATACTCATAAAATAGAAGCAGAAAAGCCACTGGAACTCTCAGTAGATAATACACACACATTCACACACACACATACATGAACAAACTCACTCCTTCTTTAAAAGCCTGAGGCAAAATTCTTGGTAAACTAGAGTGAAAAAACACTGCATGCACGAGACCAAGGCTGTGTGACAAAGCAGCCAACACCGGCTTAGTGCGGAGCTGCGGGAGGTGCTTCTGTTAACTTTGGAAACAAGACCAGAGGGCTGCTGTCATCACGTCTCCAGAGCTGTGCTGGGCAGCCAGCCACGACGAAAGGGAGTCAAATAAAACAAAAGACTACATTTTGGAAAAGAAGAATCCAAATGTGTGTCACTTGCAGAAGACACGGCCGTCGGCCACCCTGCCCTCCAGACTCACATCCCCTCCCAGCACCTCCCTCCCCCAGCCAGGGCCGTTTAATCCCTGCAGCTCAGCTCACTCAGATCCCCAGAGTGTCTGCTTGATTTAAGAAATGATGTGATCTGGCCGGGTGCAGTGGCTCACATCTGTAATGCCTGCACTTTTGGGAGACCGAAACGGATGGATCACTTGAGGCCACAAGTTCGAGACCAGCCTGGCCAAAATGGCCAAACCCCATCTCTACTAAAAATACAAAAAAAAAGAAAGAAAGAAAGAAAGAAAAATAGCTGGATGTGGTGGCACACACCTGTAATCCCAGCTACTCGGGAGGCTGAGGGAGGAGAATCGCTTGAACCCGGGAGGTGGGGCCTGCGGCACCACTGCACTCCAGCCTGGGTGACAGAGTGAGACTATGTATCAAAAAAGAAAGAAAGAAAGAAGAAAAGAAAGAAAGAGAAAGAAAGAAAGAGAGAAAGAAAGAAATTGGTGTGATCATTCGATTGTCCGTGGAAACTGCCATGGTGGCCCCCAGTGAAAATTTCCATGATCCAAAAAGACACGTCTCCACTGAGCGCAGGGCGTGGACTTAGATCAGGCACACTGAGACCCTGGAGCTGTTGTGGGCACAGCAATGACTGTGGAAAGACACTTCAGACAGTGATGGGTGGTCCAGACACCAGGAGAAGGGAGCGACAGAGGGCATGGATCACAAATAGGAATAAAGAGAGGAGGAATCACTACACCCATTTGATTAAGGAGGCTGCCAGAGATAGCGATGGGAAAACTAAAGCAAATTATCATACAGGCCCCAGGGCTTGTCCCAGAAGCCATGTCAGCCTTACCACATCCCGCTGGCTCAGGACCACCTCCCTCCCTGCCTGCCACTCAGGAAGCACGCACTCTTCTGGGAGCTGTGTGACGGAACGGAGCCATTTATGGCCATGAGGGAAAGGAGTGAGAGCTCGCGGTTGTCAGGTTCACTGCCGGCCAGCTGTCCTCTTTCAAGGTTACTTATCTTCTCTCATGATTTCTGCAACTGTCAAAATGGGCTGCAGAGTCACCCCTCACACGGTGGCCGATGTGGAGACCGCACCTGCGCCGTGCATGTCTGTAGCACACCCGCTGATATGATGTCATCCTAGCCTTCCTGGCTTTCCTGTCATTTCCTGAAAGGAGCATCGAGTCCTTCAGTCCCAGAAAGTGGGTTAAGCACACAGTTCTTGCACAACCTCTACTAATAATCACTGAAAGGATATTCAAAGAGTTATAAAAATTAAAATCAAAACTGTCTAACAAAAAGGGAGGCTCTGTAAAATCCTTTATATATTTGTAGAAAAGAGAAACAGATGGAAACAAATTAGAATTTAAACTGGATCAGGAGCCCAATGCCCTAGAATAAAATAGTCTTTTACTCAAAAAATCAAATGAACTGCCACCAATGAGCAGAGCTTAACTGATGTCTAGTGAAATGAGGGGAAAAATGTTTAAATGCTCAACATAACATCATTACAGTGAGCCAAAAATGTATTTCATTTATCGTGAGACAAAATCAAAGTCACAAAAGGAAAGACCTCGAGAGATAAGAGTTATTTTTAAGAGCGCAAAACACTTCCTGAGTCTCCACATTGAAAGGCTCAATGAATTCTAACCACAGAAAGTAAAATAATGCACACACATAGAAACAAAAGAAGAATAAAAAGAAAACCAAATGTTCCCAGAGAGTTAAACGGAGAGAGAGAGACAAACTATAAAAAATGACAAATGACCAACCTCAGTCTCTCATCAGCAATGCTGGACACTACAGAAAAATGGTGACACAGGTTCATCATTTTGAGAAAACAGATTTTTTGTTATTATTTATAATATTCTGATTTAAAACTAGAATTATATACCCAGCTAAACTATCATATAAGTGTGAGGGTAAAGTTGAGTACATTTTTAGACAAGAAAGAAATCTTAAAATGTATGTCCTAAAATCACTGTATGTGAAAAAGTACTTGATCTGTCACCATGAGGAAATAAAAATGGAGAAAACCCAGAGCGCAGCTTCAAATAAAACAGAAAGAGGGCTCTGAGGGTGGCATGGAAGAGCTGAAGAGACAAGGATAAAGCACAGATCCACCAGATACCGAATCTCTGAGCATTCCCCTTACGAGGCACAAGGGGTTGAAGGGAGGGCCACTTAGCTTCATCGTACCCTCTGTGCCAGCGGCATTTTATAAGAAATGCATATTTTTCTACCTATTTATATTTTAATATGCTAAAAGTAATAAAATATATCCAATCAGTCCAAACACAGGATAGGTGAAACTAGAATTCCTCCCTTTAGAGAAGTCTTCATCTCTAAAACCTCTACTCAACAAAAGTTTGCTTGAAATATTTTCCACCACATTTCTGGGGCTAAAATAAGAACCGATGAAGAAACACAGCCCTGCAACATACACACAAGTTTAATGAGGGAAAAACAAACAGATAAACCAGCACGAATGACGCATCTCCAGCCACCAGCTCTAAACACCAACAAGGAAGAGAAGCTTGTGGAGCCTCCTGTCTGGACAACACACGCCAGGGAGGGATTTAAAAGCCCCACAGCCCTGAGCACCTCACTCACTCACTCACTCACTCACTCACACACTCACACACTCACTCACACACTCACTCACACACTCACTGACACACTCACACACTCACACCTCCCCCAGCTCCCAGCTCACCTCTTCCCCACCCCAGCATGGCCGCGTCCACCATGTCCGTCTGCTCCAGCGCTTGCTCCGACTCCTGGCGAGTGGACGACTGCCCAGAGAGCTGCTGTGAGCCCCCCTGCTGCACCCCCAGCTGCTGCGCCCCGGCCCCCTGCCTGACCCTGGTCTGCACCCCAGTGAGCTGTGTGTCCAGCCCCTGCTGCCAGGTGGCCTGTGAGCCCAGCCCCTGCCAATCAGGCTGCACCAGCTCCTGCATGCCCTCGTGCTGCCAGCCAGCTTGCTGCGCCTCCTCCCCCTGCCAGCAGGCCTGCTGTGTGCCCGTCTGCTGCAGGCCTGTGTGCTGCCTGCCTACCTGCTCTAAGGATTCCTCTTCATGCTGCCAGCAGTCTAGCTGCCAGCCAACTTGCTGTGCCTCTTCCTCCTGCCAGCAGTCCTGCTGTGTGCCTGTCTGCTGCAAGCCCGTGTGCTGTGTGCCCACCTGCTCTGAGGATTCCTCTTCATGCTGCCAGCAGTCTAGCTGCCAGCCAGCTTGCTGCACCTCCTCCCCCTGCCAGCAGTCCTGCTACGTGCCTGTCTGTTGCAAGTCTGTCTGCTGCAAGCCCATCTGCTGTGTGCCTGTCTGCTCTGGGGCTTCCTCTTCATGCTGCCAGCAGTCTAGCTGCCAGCCGGCTTGCTGCACCACCTCCTGCTGCAGACCCTCCTCCTCCGTGTCCCTCCTCTGCCGCCCTGTATGCAGGCCTGCCTGCTGCGTGCCCATCTCCTCCTGCTGTGCCCCTGTGTCTTCCTGCCAGGCCAGCTGCTGCCGCCCGGCCTCCTGCGTGTCCCTCCTCTGCCGCCCCGCGTGCTCCCGCCTGGCCTGCTGAGGCCTCAGCTCAGGCCAGGAGTCCAGTTGCTGATGTGCACATCCCCCAGGGCCAACTGGTCCTGACTCGGGTTAGGAGGTTGTCCCCGCTTGGGACGGGGCCCCCATGTGCTGAGGTGACCCCCCCTCCATACTCCCAGGAGTCTCCATCCTCGCAGCTCCCCAGCTCCTGCCTCCCAGCAGGGGCCCACCTGCCTGTTGGGTCCCCTGTCCTCCCTCCCAGCTTCTCTGCCCCAGGTCACTTGGCCTCGACTTGAACCTGTCAGCACCTCCTCCTGCTCCCCAATAAACTCCCCTTGGTCACCTGATTCTCTTCTCCTGTTGTGCTCCTGGGGACACATGGTTTTGAGTTCAGATTGGTCTCTAGCCATGACTGTTTCTATGAATGAGTGACTTAACCTAGAAGTCACAGGGGACAGTGGCCTAACTCCTCCAGGGGGTCACCAGGTGGAACTCACGGCCACGCCCAGGAAGGCTCAGTCCCGGCTCAGCCTCCATGCCTGGGTCTTCCTGAGCCTGGTCATTGGCTGCCGTGCCCTGGGCTGTGGGGATCTCCAGGCCCCAGGACCGTCCCACCCACTGTCCCACCTGGGAGAGCCCACCCTGCAGGGTCACCTTCCAGGAAGCTGGCTTGGGGTCCGGGCACCACAGCCTCCAGGCCTGGTCACCCTCCCTGTGTGCCGCCCGCCTGAGGGTTCTGCCCGTTTCGCAGCAATGCGAGGGGAGAGGGAGGGGCTGCTGCACCTGCGCAGGAGACAAGGGGCTCGATTAGGACAAAAGTATCATGGAGTGGGTGGATGGATGCACATGATTCCCCAAAACTGGCACTGCCCCAGGTCCTCCTCTGGGGGCACCAGGTTCCACATGGGCTTTCAGGACCCAGAGTCCGCACCTGCAGGACCGTGCGTCAGGCCCCTCTTAGGTGAGGTTGACATGGGCGACACTGGAGGGCACAGGTGGACAAGGCCCTGCTGAGACCTGGGGAATTTTCTGGGGGGATGGCCTTCCAGGGGCTGCGGTGGTGGCTGGAACTGTTTTAGTAAGTAGGCAACTGTCCCCAGTGGGTAAATTTTCAGTTACCCTCCCTGCAAGGCCATCTCAGGGTCAAGGCGTGGCTGTTCCTCCATGAGTCCCCCTCTCATCCCAGGAGTCTGTGTCCATGGCCAGAGCCCACCAAGGGAGTCCCTGCCACCCGTGAGGCCTCAGCCTCCGTCCCCTAATCCCTAGCACCCTCGCCGACACTGTGTCTACCCTACAGTTTTCTGGAAAAGTTTGGGTTAGATTGGCATTATTTCTCCCCTAAATGCTCGGTAGAATTCAATAGCAAAGCCATTTGGGATTGGCATTGTCTCTGTGGGAAGGGTTTTAATTACGAGTCCAGTCTCTTCAATTGATAGAGGGCTATTCAGATTTTCTATTTCTTCTTGTATCCCTTTTCATAAATGATACATTTCCAGTCATTTGCCTATTTCATCTAAGCTGTTGAATGTATTGACATAGAGTTGTTTGCATTATTTCTTTGGTTTCCTTTAAATATCTACAGATTCTGTAGTGGCAACCTTTTATTCATTCCTGATGTATTAGTTCATTTTCACGGTGCTAATAAAGACATACCTAAGACTGGGCAATTTACAAAAGAAAGAGGTTTAATGGACTCACAGTTCCACATGGCTGGGGAGGCCTCACAATCATGGTGGAAGGTGAAAGGCACAATTCACTTGGTGGCAGACAAGAGAAGAGAGCTTGTGCAGGGAAACTCCCCTGTATAAAACCATCAGATCTTGTGAGACTTATTTACTATCATGAGAACAGCACAGGAAAGACCCACTCCCGTGATTCAATTACCTCCCACCAGGTGCCTCCCACATGTGAGAATTCAAGATGAGATTTGGGTGGGGACACAGCCAAACCATAACACCCGATATTGGTCATTTATTTGTTCTCTTGTTTTATAATGACCATTAAAGTTAGAAATTTGCCAATTTCATTGGTCTATTGAAAAAAACTAGGTTTGGTTTTATTTATTTCCCTGTTTGTCCACTTTCTATTTGGTAGGTGATATGGTGGATATGTGTCCCCTCCAAATCTCATGGTGAACCATGATCCCGTGTTGGAGGCAGGACCTGGTGGGAGGTGATTGGGTCATGGGGACGGCTCCCTCATGAGTGGCTTGGTGCCACCCCCACAATAATGAGTGAAGTCTTGCTCTGTTGCTTCATGGACAGCTGGTTGTTTACAAGAGCCTGGCACTCCCTCCTCTCTGTCTCTCTTGCTCCCCTCATACCATGTGATGCCTGCTCCCCGTCCACCTTCCACCATGAGTAAAGCTTCCTGAGACCTCAGCAGAAGCTCAGCAGGTGCCATGCTTGTACAGCCTGTAGAACCAGGAGCCAGATAACCATGGGCCTTTCCTCATAAAATGCCCACTCTCGGGTATTCCTTTATAGCAGTGCAAAATGGACAAACACAGTGGAGTTTTTAAATTCTTGATTATTTTATTATTTCTAGTTATTTTTGGGTTCAACATACGCTTCTTTAGCTTCTTAAGCTGGAAGCTCGGACAACTGATTTCAGGCCTTCTTCTCTAATAAACAAATTACTATGCATTTTCCTCTACATGCTTTGTTAGCTGCATCCCACAAGTATTGAATATGTGGTGATTTCATTTTCATTTTATTCCAGATATTTCATAATTTCCATAGTGATTTATATTTTTACTCATAGATCTTAAAGTGTGTTATTTAATTTCCAAGTATGTGGCAGTTTTCTAAATGTCTTTCTGTTGATGATTTCCAATTCTGTGTGGCCAAGCAGCACACTCAGCCCTCCTGTCATTTCATCCCTCCTGAGGACACTGAGACTTGCTCTCAGGCCTCTCCGGTGGTTTATGTTGGTGGATGTTCCGTGTGCACTTTAAACAACGTGCATCCCATTGTTGTTGGATGGGATATTGTATAAATATCCCTTAAGTCGGCTTGGTTTTTAGTGGTTTCTCAACTTTTCTATACATCTCCTAGAAAATGACTTTCTGAAGACAGAGTGAGGTTTGGTAAAGACACAAAGGACCTCAACCAACAGTGTTCTCAGCTCACGTGAAGGGAAACAGCACTGTAGTTTAATGAAGACTCTTCCACAGAGTCCCCTTCTCTGGAGTTATTTTTAACTCTCTGCTTCCATGGGTTGCAATCAACACATTGAGTTGTGTTGCTGAAAACCATGGGCATGTTCACCCATGAGGTTTGCCCCCTCACCCACCCTGGGACGTCCGTGTGTCTGTTCACCCATGAGGTTTGCCCCCTCACCCACCCTGGGACGTCCGTGTGTCTGTTCACCCATGAGGTTTGCCCCCTCACCCACCCTGGGACGTCCGTGTGTCTGTTCACCCATGAGGTTTGCCCCCTCACCCACCCTGGGACGTCCGTGTGTCTGTTCACCCATGAGGTTTGCCCTCTCACCCACCCTGGGATGTCCGTGTGTCTGTTCACCCATGAGGTTTGCCCCCTCACCCACCCTGGGACGTCCGTGTGTCTGTTCACCCATGAGGTTTGCCCCCTCACCCACCCTGGGATGTCCGTGTGTCTGTTCACCCATGAGTTATGCACTCCCTTCCACTCCGGGACTGTGACTCCGTGTGGCCAGTGCTCTGGGTCTGTCCTCACAACTCCACCTCCACTGCAGCTGAGTTCCCGGGCCACCTTCTGACACCTGTGCATGGAAATTCTTTCTGATCTTATCGTCATTGCTTTATGAGTATGTTTTATAACCATTGGAATAGTTGGCACTTCTTCCGGTGGTTACAACACGTCATTATTCCAAATATAATTTTTAAAGACTTCTTAAAATGCCCAAAACTCCTCAGACCATCCTGCTCTGGGAAGTCCGCTGGCCCTGGGCTCACGGTGGTCACACGTGCTCTGTCTGTCGTTCTTGCCACTCCATTTGGAAACCTGAAAGAGGGAGTCCTACTTCCCTGACCTTAGAGAGGCCGGAGGGTCGAGGAGATGATTCTGCTCTCACAGGGTGGAAGCGAAGCGACAGAGACCCGATTCCAATCGCCTGTCTGTGTTCCTCCCACCACGCCAGTGATGTCTGCACAGGGCACAAGAGGTTTTAGGCAATGTCGATGAAGACTACTGATTTTGAAGCTAGGGAGGCATTTGGACACGCTCTGGGCAAGCATGGCGCTAGAAGACACCATTCTTATTTGACAAGTATTGTGCAGAAGAAGGATAATTTAAAAAGCAAATCAGCAAAAAGAACTATGACGTGAGTAACAACACAGGAGGGTTAGGGACACACCCAAGGGCCTGAAATGGCCAAAGGGCTGCAAGGCTCCCCCCGTCCATGTCCGTCTAGCCTGGACCCCTGGGAACCACACGCCTGTGGGCACAGGAAAACACTCAGGGGCCTGAAGGACAGCAGAGGGTTGTGCACAAAGGAGAAAACCATGGCCATGAGCTCCAGCCAAGGCATTAATCAACACACCTGGGTGTCCACGCCATTGCAGTCTCAGGGCCTTTATTGGTCAGCTTGAGGGCGTCCAAAGAAGGCTCTGCGGCTCTGAGCCAGGAGGACAGAGACCTCACGGGTCAAGGCTGAGCTGACCCTCATGAGAGGTGGGAGATACGGAGGGGAGGCCACTGCCATGGAAACTTTCTAGAAGCGCCCCCCTCCCCACGCAAGAGGGCTGCAGCATTGAGTATAGACTTTCAGTTCTTCCATTGTCCAGCTCAACAGCAGACGCCAGGAAATGGCCAAAGTGCAGGAGCAATTCAGTACACGACTATCAGCTTTCAGGTGGGACCTGAGCCTGGCTGGCACTGGGGGGCGTGTCCATCAGCAGCTGGGCTTCTGACCTGAGTGGAGGCCTCAGCAGGCTGGGCGGGAGCACACGGGGCGGCAGAGGAGGGACACGCAGGAGGCTGGGCGGCAGCAGCTGGGTTGGCAGGAGGAGGTGGGGGCACAGCAGGAAGGGACGGGCACGCAGCAGGCGGGCCTGCATACAGGGCGGCAGAGGAGGGACACGGAGGAGGAGGGTCTGCAGCAGGAGGTGGTGCAGCAAGCCGGCTGGCAGCTAGACTGCTGGCAGCATGAAGAGGAAGCCCCAGAGCAAACAGGCACACAGCTCACAGGCTTGCAGCAGACGGGCACGCAGCAGCCCTGCTGGCTTTGGGAGGAGGTGCAGCAAGCTGGCTGACAGCTAGACTGCTGGCAGCACAGAGAGGAAGCCCCAGAGCAGATGGGCACAGAGCAGACAGGCTTACAGCACACAGGCTTGCAGCAGACGGGCACACAGCAAGCCTGCTGGCAGGAGGAGGAGGTGCAGCAAGCCGGCTGGCAGCTAGACTGCTGGCAGCATGAAGAGGAATCCTCAGAGCAGGTGGGCACGCAGCGGACTGGCTTGCAGCAGATGGGCACACAGCAGGCCTGCTGGCAGGGGGAGGAGGTGCAGCAAGCCAGCTGGCAGCTAGACTGCTGGCAGCATGAGGGCGTGCAGGAGCTGGTGCAGCCTGATTGGCAGGGGCTGGGCTTACAGGCCGCCTGGCAGCAGGGGCTGGACACACAGCTCACTGGGGTGCAGACCAGGCTCAGGCAGGGGGCCGGGGCGCAGCAGCTGGGGGCGCAGCAGGGGGGCTCGCAGCAGCTCTCTGGGCAGTCGTCCACCTGCCAGGAGTCGGAGTAAGAGTCACAGGAACCAGGAAGGCAGACGCGGCTGCTGTAGCTCAGGTCGCTGGAGCAGATGGACATGGTGGATGCTGCTGTGCTGAGGGTTGAGCTGGGGGAGGTGGGAGGGAGTGGGTGAGCGAGTGAGTGAGGTGCTCGGGTTTGTGGGGCTTTTATACTCCTCCCTGGTGCGTGTTGTCCAGACAGGAGGCTCAGCAAGCCTTCCCTTCCTTGTTGGGGTGTACAGCCAGCTGCAGGAGAATAAACAGTAGCTGTGTTTTTGTTTCCCAAGAGCTGTTGCTCAGTTTACAAAACTTGGAATTGGCCTGGGGCGCATGTGCGTGTTTTAGACTCAGGAGGAAGAGCTGAGGGACAGTTCAGGCTGTGCTGCTCTGCTCCCCAGGCTCACGTGGAGGGTGGCGTGGTCCATGTGTGTGCCGGGCTATGGGGAGTGGGTGCCTGCGGGTGGCTCTGCCGTGTGTTTGCCGGGCTATGGGGAGTGGGTGCCTACGGGTGGCTCCGCTGGGCCTTGGTTTTCTAGGCTGCTGAACAAGATTGTATGCCTCTGTGATTGAAAGCTTAGGGAGAGAGGCTCGTTTGGGTTCTAAATAAAGATAATGTGAGTCATGGTTTATATGCTGTAATGTATTCTTTTCCTTGGGCTGCCATGACAAACAGTACCACAAACTGGCTGGTCACACAACAGAAATTCCGTGTCTCATGGTTTTGGAAGCCAGAAGTCTGAGATCGAGGTGTGGACAGTGGACAGCATGGGTTTCTTCTGAGGCTGCGAGGGGCACTGTCTCACCCCACTCCCCTCACTCCTGTGGGCTGCTGCTATCTTTGGGGTCCTTGGCTTACAGTGGCCTCACCTGAGCTCTGCCTTTATCTTCACACAGCTTCTCCGTGTGTGTGTGTGTGTGTGTGTGTGTGTGTGTGTGTGTGTGTGTGTGTGTGTGTCCAAATCTCCCCTTTTTATAAGGATACAAAGCATATTGCAGTAGGGCCTATCCTAACAGCCTCCTCTTAACTTGATCACCTACAAAGACCCTATTTCCATATAGGGTCACATTCACATGTACCAGCGGTCAGGACTTTGGCACCTTTTGAGGGACACAATTCAATCCACAGCAAGCAGACACAATGGCAGAACCTGGGATGAGGAGGTGGGCGCGGGAGCAGAACCCGGGATGGGAAGGCAGGCACGGCAGAAGTGTTTCTCGTGGACTTGGGCCTGGGGCAGGTGGAGCATGGGGGGTGGCGAGTGTAGCACAGGACAGCAGGTGCCCAGCACTGGGCACTCAGCAGCCTTTGCTTGTGAGGTGTGGCTTGACCTCGTGGAATGGTTTTAGGGAATAGTGGCTGAAAAGCGAAGTTCACATTGCCCTTCACCAGCTTCCCGACGCCACCGCAGGTCGGTTCCCAGCTCTGAGAAAGCAGCGCTGGTCTGTTTCTTCTCAGCCAGGACGGTCTTTAGGCAGCTGCACCAACTTCCCGTGGGTCCTGCTCAGGACCCCACATGGCGTTGGCTGAAAGGTCTCCTCGGCTTCTCTGGTTTGTGACAGTTGCCCAGTCTCTCCTTGGCCTCAGCGACCTTGACTGGTTGGGTGTTCTGTAGAACGCCCCTCCATGTGGACTTGCTTGAGGTTTCCTCGTGGTCAGAGTGGGCATCGCGTTGGGGGAGGAATCCCACAGGAGCAGTGCGCGTGGGGCATGGAGGTGACACGGCCACGTCCCATCCCTCGCGGTGCCGCCGTTTCCCTCTGTAATTGGTCATGTCTGAGACTTGGCAGCTGTCCTGCATCTGCCCAGGCGTTTGCCCGGCAGTGCTGGTGCCCCTCCGGGGGTCTGGCCCGCACGGTCCCTGTGGGGCTCTGTTGAGGATTCTCCTCCCTGCCTTGTTCCTTCCACACTTACTAATTGAAATTCTCCTGGGAGGAGGAGCTGTCCCGCTCTTCTGTGTGTCTATTTGCTTCCTTATTTATTTATCTAGGTGTGGACTAAAGAATGTTTATCTATTACTTGAGCTATAATCCAATACGATCACTATGTATTTTGTGGTTGCAGTGGTTCCAACTTCGGCCCTCAAGTTCTTTCGTTTTGGCCCTGGTGCCCTTTCAACATGCTGTCCCTCCCTGACCTTTCTTACTTTTGGGTCCAAGTTCATCTCAGATTTGCCCTGTTTCATCCCTGGAGTCAGACGCTTCTCTAGGAAGCCCTGCTTCCTCTTGGTGGACGAAGGCATTTAGAAACCAAAATCTGGAGCAAGGTGTGCTCACACTACTGGGGTGTTGCTTTCCCAGCCCTCCCAGGAGACAGAGAAAGGAGGCTGGCATGTGCATTAACACCCACCTGATCTTAGAGGGAGGGGTTTCCCCACTAAGAATCGTGTTGGTGCTGGTTTTTCCAGACTAGTGTTATCTGGTCTGAAATGTTCCCCTCTAGGCTGGATGTGGTGGCTCATGCCTGTAATTCCAGCACTTTGGGAGGCCAAGGCAGGAGGATTATTTAAGGCCAGGAGTTTGAGATCAGCCTGAGCAACATAGCCAGACCCCATCTCTACAACGTATTGTTCTTTTTACATGTTGCTGGATTGTATTTGCTAATATTTTATTGAGGATTTTGGTTGGTCTGTAATTTTCTCTTATTGCAATGCCTTTGCCTGGTTTGGTAACACTGCCTTCATGAAAAGAGTTGGTGTTTTCTCCTATTCTATCTTCTGAAAGAGATGATGTAGAATTGACATTTTTTCTTCTTTAAAGGATTGTATTTTCCAGGACACTAGTTTTTCTGTGTTGGAAGGTGTCCTTTATTAGATATTGGACCTCCCCATTATCTTTTCTTCTTTAATGAGTTCTGGTATTTGCGCCTATCAAGGAATTGGTCCACATTATCTGAGGTTTTGATAAACAACACGTGGTGGTGTTTATGGAGTTCCCTTATCAGCCTTTTAATTTCTGACAATTGTTTAGCAATATCCCCTTTTGTTCTCCGTATTGTTTATCAATTTGATGGATCTCAAAGAACCAGCTTGGGTTTAATCAATTTCCTCTATTGTCCTTTTGTTTTCAGTTGCGTGGACTCCTGCCCCATCCTTCCCTTTGCTTGCTGTGGGTTCCATTTCCTCGTCTTTCTCTAGTTTCTCAAGGCAAAGCTCCTATGTTGGATTCAATACCTTTCTTCTTTTCAAAGCAGTGCCCGGTTCCCTCCTTCTCCATCCTCGGTGGCTATACCCGGCCTGTGCCTGAGGCTGTGAACGAGCTTATCTCTGCAGCCCCTTCTGTAATTCCATAATTCCTGGCTTCTGGACCCATGTCTCACCGATGATAGAGTCAAGGAGGATGCCCCACAAGGTGGCTGTGAGGGCAGGTCAACCTCCAGAGGCCTCCACCCAGCACTGCCGAGGCTGTGTCGGGGACTCATCTGCCCTTGGGTGTCCACTCCCAGGAGGCTGAGAGGCACACAACACTGCAGGCATGGGGTCCGGAGCCAGGAAGAGGCTATTTTAATTAAACAGTGGAGGGAGAGGCTCTTGCTGGGATGGGCAGGATTCTGTTTCCTGATTGCCAAAGCCCAGCGAGCGATGGGCTGACTGTCTATCCCGGGGCTCAGCAGGGCAGAGGCTCATCCCGAGTGCTGGGCAGGGCACCTTCTGGATGGTGGCCCCCATGTTTCCTCATTGAGGAGGTGGCCCCTGGTCGTGCTCAAGCTAAACCCCCAGGAGTGAGCCCAGCACCAGGCAGTGCTGTGCAGCAGTGTCTCTCTGAGACTGGGGGGAGGGGCAGTAGGGTGCATGGGGTTTACTTAGAGACCCATTCTTTCCAGGGGACCCAGGACACAATGCCACAGGATGTGGAGTCTCATCCCCAACCTCCGCCAGCCTGAGGCTTGGGCCAACATCAGAGCCCTGAGGCACAGAAGCCCCCAACACCAAGATGCCAGAATCCTCCCAGAGTCAGCCTGGGACCCCCCAGACACACACAGCAGCCTCCATCGGGGGTGGTCCCTGTACACAGACCTCTCTACACACAGTGTCCACTGTTGCTGTCCCTATGTCGTGGCATGTTTTATAACTCAGGGTCTTTCCAAGAAGCGGCAAAGCCTCCTCACACTCTACCTTTTGTGTTTAATTGCATAAATAGTAACAATAATAATACATTCTCCTGTCCTAAAGCAGGCCACCCTTTCTTCACCGTGCTCCCCCCATCTGCATGTCCCCAAACTCTCTGATGCTGTGGGTCACACACACACACACCCCTGCCCCAGCCAGGACCCTCTGCATCCTTTCTATCCTTGGCCTATGGTGTGTCCTGCCACATCTTCCCACCCAGGGTGCTCACGGCTGCTTTGCTGGCTGTTCCTGCATTGCACGTCTGCGTCACATCCGGTTTTTGTAAGTGCCCGTCACACCCTGTGTGCACACGTGCGGACGTGCATGTCTGTGTCACATCCGGTTTTTCTAACAAAGAAGTGCCCGTCACACCCTGCGTTTCACACCCTGCATTTCACACCCTGTGTGCATGTGTGCGGACGGGGATGCTTTTCCAGGGTAGACTCTTCTGCAGACCTGCTCCATCCCAGGTGCTCACACTCTCTGGAGGACACAGAGGACCCAAGTGTCACTGCAGCTGTGGCACTGCGATGCACGTGGCGGTGGAAGGAAGGGCTGTGCCTTCTCCTGGCCTGGAGCAGAGTCCTGCTCTCCCGCTGCTCACTGGGGCCCTGCCACGTGCAGGCAGGTGGGGGAGGAAGGCCTCTGCTTGAGGTGTTTGACCAAAGCCTTTCCAGGGCCTTCACAGGGAATCCATGACATTCCCTACACAATGCCGGCCAGGATGGGCACGTGGGGGAAGATGAACCCTAGAGGGTGCCAGAGTGGACTGACCCAACACCCTCATGCCAGGCTGAGGCAGGAGGCCCCTCAGCAAGACTGCCAGATGGAGGGAGACAGCTCCAGGAACACCTGCTTCATTCAGCCACGCTCTGGCATTTACCCAGGCTGGGGCCAGCTGCAGTGGCCGAGCTGAGGAGGGTCCAGGCATCAGTCTCAGGCTCTGCTCCCAGCCACTCAGCCTGGGCCAGGGATCTGGTCTGCAGCCCTCTGCTAGCCCCGAATGCCCTCCATGCTCCCCATTTTCCTCCCTGTCACCTGGCCTCAGAGGAGGCCAGGCCAGCCCATCAATTATGTTCCCACCAACTTTGAATCCAAGGTTCCCCAGGAGCTTATCCACTCCCCTGGCATGCCCAGAGGGGGACGAGGGGCAGGCACTGCCAGCTCCATGGCAGCTCCAGCCTCCCACAGCACCCGAGGGCAGCACAGGGACCCAAGGGAGGCCAGCAGACAGGAGCCTGGGCCTGCCTGGTCTCATTCCCAGCCGCTTCCTGCGTTTCCTTTGGGGTTCCCGTGGCTGCGGTGGGGCCATGCGTTCCTTCCTTCGTCCCGCACAGCTCACCCTGCACAGTGCCTGGCTGCCGACTTGAAAACAGCAGCCATGGGTGGAATGTTACCTGCAGCTCAGAGGCAGCCGTGCAAGATCCCCCAGGAGCAGGAGGAGGGCTGGGGGGAGGCCACACGGGCACACCTCATGGTGCCTCTGTTTCCTCACCACTGAAACAGAGATAACCTTGGTTCACAGCTCATAGGGGCTATAGTGCTATGTAAAGTGCCTGCCACGCTGATGCCCCATACATGTTGGCTGTTATGGGTATCCACTTTTGGGGGTGTCCTGGCCTAACCCACCTGTGATTTCTTTGCCACAGACCTGCGCCCCCTGGACATCCTGGCGGAAGTGGTCCCTTCTGATGGCGCCACAAGCGGGATCAGGATAGTTCAGGTTCACGGTGCACGGGGACTCCAGCTCTCAGCAGCCGCCCCCCGCACCATGAGCTTCCCAGCATCCAGGATTTTCTCCCGGTGTGACCTCTTCCCTGAAGAATTTTCCATCGTTGTAACTTTGAGAGTTCCCAGTCTTCCACCCAAGGTCAGTGGCACTTTCTGCGCTTCGTGTTATAATAGCGTAATTTTCCCTTGTGAGGTTCCCAGTACCAACGCGTGCACAGGTTGAGGGGCGGCATTTGTCAAGGACTCTCTGGGTTTCTCTGGGATCAAGAGTGGCTGGCCTTGCTAGGTAGTGAGGTCCCTGTCACTGGCAGTATGTCAGAGTCTGTGTGACCATTTGCTAGTGGTTTGCACAGCCAATTCCTGCAATCGAGGGTCTAGTGCTCAGAGTTTTTATGTTGACATCCTTTGGCAGGAAGCGCTAACAATAAAATCACATCTAAAAAGGGACACTTTGTAGACCCATTTATCTAAGACTTGAAGTGCCATCAATCCCAAATCTAACAGACAAGCCCCATCCCATCCTTTGCCTACTAGTTTGGAAGGTGAAGACAGTAATGTTTGTCTCTGTCCCCTTCCCCACGTTTCTGGGACAGTGCACATCATATCTGTGCAGCAGGTCCTTCTGAAGTAAATAAAAATGAATTTGCATTTCCAACAGTGGTGTTGAGCACTTCTCATGTGTGTACTGGCTATTTGTGCATCTTCCTTGGAGAAATGTTCATTTAAATTTTTTGCCCAGTTTTTCGTGGATTAATGGACTTATTGCTCAGTTGTAAAGAATTCTTTATGTATTTGATGAGCCCCTTATCAGATATATGATTTGCAAATATTTGCTCCCACTCTGTGGGTTTTCCTTTTACTTTCTTGGTAGAGCCCTTTGGAGCACAAAATGTTTAAACCATGATGATGTTCAATTTATCTATTTTTTTATTTTGTTGCTTGTACTTTTGATATCATATCCAAGAATCCAATGCCAAATCCAAGGTCATGAAGATTTACCCTTATGTTTTCTTCTAAGAGTTTTATACTTTTGGTACTTACATGTGAGTCTTCAATCCATTTAATTTTTGTATATGGTGTGAGGTAGGGGGTCAATTTTGTTCTTTTGTATATAGATATTCAGTTGCCCCCACACCATTTGCTAAGGAGATTATTTTTTCCTCATTGAATGATCTTGACAACCTTGTGAGAAATAAATTGACTATAGATAGGTGGGTTTATTTCCAGATTCTCAATTTTACTTTATTCATTCATTTGTCTATTTATATATTTGTACCACACAGTCTTGGTTACTGTAGTAACCAAGATTTATTGTAGTAAATCTTTAAATTGGGAACTATGAGTCATCCAACTTTGTTCCTCTTTTTAAATTTTGGTTTGGCTATTCTGGATCGCTTGTAATTACATATTGATTTTGTAATCAACTTGTGAATGTCTACAGAGAAGTTAGCTTGAGATTGGACAAATCTGTAATTAATTTGGGGAGTATTGTCATGTTAACAATATTAACATGAGTGGATCACGGACTTCAGATTAATGAACGTATGATGCTTTTCCATTGATTTACATCTTCCTTAACAAAACAAAAATAATGTTTTATAGTTTTCAGAGTATAAGTTTTATAATTATTTTGTTAAATCTAGTCCTAGTATTTTTTCCTTTTTGATGCTATTATAAATAATTTCATGTTTGGCTTGTTAATTGCAAATATATAGAAATATCGTTATTTATTTATTTAATTTTGAGACAGAGTCTTACTCTGTCACCCAGGCTGGAATGCAGTGGTGCAGTCTCGGCTCACTGCAACCTCTATTTCCCGGGTTCAAGCGATTCTCCCGCCTCAGCCTCCAGAGTAGCTGGAATTACAGGTGTACATTACCATGCCCAGCTAATTGTTGTATTTTTAGTACAGACAGGGTTTCGCCATGTTGGCCAGGCTGGTCTGGGCCTCCCAAAGTGCTGAGATCACAGACATGAGCTATCACACCTGGCCTGAAATACCATTGATTTTTGTGTGTTGACCTTGTATCCTGCAACCTTGCTGAGCTGGCAGCTTTTTAGTGAATTTCTTAGGATTTTCTATATATAAGATTATGTCATCTGTGAATAGAGATGATTTGTTTCTTCTTTTCCAATATGAATGCTTTTTTTTTATTTTTTCCCACTAAGTATAATATTAACTGTGGATTCTTCATAGATGCCCTTAACAAATTGAGCAAGTTTCCTGCTCTATCTTATTGAGTGTTTTTAACATGAAAGGATGGTGGATTTTATCAAGCGCTTTTTCTGCATCTATTGTTATAATCATGCTATTTTTGTTTTTTATTCTGTTGATGTGTTGTGTTACATTGATTGATTTTTAGATATTAAACCAATCTTGTATCCCAGGGATAAATCCCATTTAGCCACGGTGTATAACTCTTCTTTTATGTTGCTGGATTCAGATTGCTAGTATCTTGTTGAGTATTTTGCGTTCATATCATGAGAGATAGTGGTATTGGTCTGTAGTTTTCTTTTCTTATGATGTCTTTGTGTGATTATGGTATGAGAGTAATACTAGCCTCATAGAATGAGTTAGGAAGTAATACTTCCTCTTAGTTTTTGAAAGAGTTTGTGAAGAATTGGTTTTAATTCTTTATTTATTTCCACTTTAATCTTCATTATTTCCTTCATTGTGCTTGCTTTGAGTTGGCTCTTCTTTCTCCAGCATCTTAAAGTAGGTTAGGTTATTGATTTCAGATCTTTCTTAATACAGATATTTACAACTATAAACTTCTCTCTAAGCAATACTTTTGCTGCATCTCATAAGTTCTGGTATTTTGGGTTTCATTTTTATTCATCTTGATGATTTTATGATTTTCCTTTTGGTTTCTTTTTTGACTTGTTTGTTGGTTATATAAGAGTGTGCTGTTTAATTTTCACATATTTGTGTGTTTCCCCAGTTTTTTTTTCTATTATTGATTTCTAATTTTATTTTATTGTGGCCAGAATACATACTTTGCATTATTTCTGTCTTTTTAAATTTACTGGAGGTTTATTTTATGGCCTAACATATGTCCTATCCTAGACGATACTGCATATGCATTTCAAAAAAATGTATATTCTGCTGTCATCAGGTGGAACAGTCTAAAGGTGTCTGCTAGACTTTATTGGTTTATTGTATTCAAGTTTTCCTTTTTCTCGTTGATCTTCTACCTAGTTATTCTATCCATTTGTTGAAATTACAGTGTTGAACTATTCAATTAATATTGTTGACTTGTCTATTTCTCCCTTCATTTCTGTCAGCTTTTGCTTCATGTATTTTGGTGCTCTTTTTTTATTTCCATACATGTTTATATTTATTATACCTTCATGATAGGTTGACCTTTCATCATTATAAAGTGTTCCTCTTAATCTCTAGTAACAATTTTTGTTTTAAAATTTATTTTATCGGACAGCAGTTGGGCTACTCCAATTTTCTCATGGTTGTTGTTGGTATAGTTTATCTCTTTCTGTTTACTTTCAATCTAGTTGTATATTGGAATATAAAGAATGCCTACTTTACAGAGTACCTAGTTACATCTTGTTTTTTATTTAATCCAGTCTGACAGCCTCTGCCTTTTGATTGGGTTATTTAATCTATTTACATTTAATGTTGTTGTCGATATACAGTTGACCTCATTTTTTATGAATTTTGTATTTGCAAATTCAGCTACCCTCTAAAGTTAATTTGTAATCTCAAATACTGGTGGCACTTTTGTGGTCATTCATTGACATGCACAGATTAATGAGAAATTTGAGTCTCCCAAAATGCATGTTCCCAGATAAGGTTGAACAAGGCACACTCTGCATTCTTGCTTCAGCTCTCATATTGTAAATAAGCATTTTTTTTTGTAATCTACTTAATGCCACATTTTCACATTTTTGTGATTTTTTGGGTGACTTTACTGTTTAAAATGGCCCTCAGGCATGGTGGTGAAGGGGCTGTTCAGTGTTCCTAAGTGCAAAAAGGCTGTGATGTGCCTTATAGAGAAAATTTGTATGTTAGAGAAGCTTTGTTAAGGCATAAGTTGTAGTACTGTTGGCTGAGTTCAATGTTAATGAATAAACAATAATTATTAAACACATATAACACTTGATTATATGCTGATAGTTGAAACTGCGACCAGAGGATTACAAGAACCAAACTCTGTATTTCCCCTAGGAACAATGGTATATTATTTCCTAATTCAGTATTTGCAATGACTTAATGTAATTACTACTAACAATGAAAATTAACTGTACTTGAATTTATGTCTACTAGTTTACTTTTATTTCCCATATGTTTATATGGTTCTGTGGTTTTATGGGGTTTTTTTGTCACCACTGTCCTTATATTCTTTCTTCACTACTTTCTCTTATATTAAGTGCATATTTCCTAATGTAGCTTTTTGATTTCTTTATGTTTTCCCATGACACTGTTTTAGTTTTTCCTTAGTGGTTGCTCTGGGGTTTACCATATACTTATTTTGACTTATCAAGATCAACTTCAGATTTGTGCCAACTTAATACCAGTGAGACACAAAAAGATTGCTCCTATACAAATCTTTTCCTTTTTGTCCTTTTTGTAGTCTTGTTGTTATATATATTACATCTACAGATGTTAAAACCCAACAATATATTGTTATACTTATTACTTCCTATAATTTTATGGCTTTTAAAGATGCTTAGAGAAGAAACAAGTATATATTTATATCATTTGTTATATTAGCCTTTTTGTCATTTCTGATTCTCTTCATTTTTTCCTGTGGATTCACATCACTATCTTCAGTAACTTCCTTTGCACGATATAGCTTTGTTTCCATGTACCTCCTTTGTACTATTATTGCCAAATATATTAGATTTCTATATGTTATAGGCCCAACAACACCAAATATACCTTTTTATATTGCTTTTTAAAAGTGAGTTAAGAGAATAAAGGAGAAAATATGCATTTGTACTACTTTTTATAATTACATAATTAGTTTTACTGCTGTTTTGTTTTTCTGTGTGGATTTGAATTTCTGTCTGGAGTTACTTGCTTTTGGTCTGCGGAACGCTAGTATGACTCGTAAGATGCATCTGCAGGTAATAGATTCCCTCAGTTTTGATTTATCTGGGAATGCCTTTATTTTGCCTTCATTTCTGAAAGATAACTTTGTTGGATATAGAATTCTTGGATGACTTTTTTTTTCTTTGAGCACTTTGAATGTACCGTCATACTATCTTCCGGTGCCCATTGTTTCTGATAAGAAGTGAACTGTTGCTCTTCTTGTGGTTCTCTTATAAATAACTTGTTTTTCTCTTGCTGCTTTCAAGATTTTCTCCTTGTTTTTGACTTTCAGTATTTTTACTACGATATGTCTGTTTGCATATCTTTTGTGGGTCTCCACCTTAGAGTTTTCTGAGGTCCTGGATATGTAGATTAATGTTTTTCAATAATTTTGGAAAGTTACTAATTCTGTGAAGAATGTCAGTGGTAGTTTGATGGGAATAGCATTGAATCTATAAATTACTTTGGGCAGTATGGCCATTTTCATGATATCGATTCTTCCTATCCATGAGGATGGAATGTTTTTCCATTTGTTTGTGTCCTCTCTTATTTCCTTGAGCAGTGATTTGTAGTTCTCCTTGAAGAGCTCCTTCACATCCCTTATTAGCTGTGTTCCTAGGTATTTCATTCCCTTTGTAGCAATTGTGAATGGGAGTTCACTCATGATTTGGCTATCTGCTTGTCTATTGTTGGTGTGTAGGAATGCTTGTGATTTTTGCACATTGATTTTGCATGCTGAGACTTTGCTGAAGTTGCTTATCAGCTTAAGGAATTTTTGAGCTGAGATGATGGGGTTTTCTAAATATAGAATCATGTCACCTGCAAACAGAGATAATTTGGCTTCCTCTTTTTCTATTCGAATACTCTTTCTTTCTTTCTATTGCCTGATTGCCCTGGTCAGAACTTCTAATACTGTGTTGAATAGGAGTGGTGAGAGAGGGTATCCTTGTCTTGTGCTGGTTTTCAAAGGGAATGCTTTCAGCTTTTGCTCATTCAGTATGATATTGACTATGGGTTTATCATAAATACCTCTTATTATTTTGAGATATGTTCTATTAACATCTAGTTTATTGAGAGTTTTTAACATGAAGGGAGGTTGAATTTTCTTGAAGGCCTTTTCTGCATCTATTGAGATAATCATGTGGTTTTCGTCATTTGTTCTCTTTATGTGATGGATTACGTTTATTGATTTGCCTATGTTGAGCCAGCTTTGCATCCTAGGGATGAAGCTGACTTGATTGTGGTGTATAAGCTTTTCGATATGCTGCTGGATTCAGTTTGCCAGTATTTTATTGAGGATTTTTACATCAACGTTCATCAGGGATATTGGCCTGAAGTTTTCTTTTTTTGTTGTGTCTGCCAGGTTTTGGTATCAGGATGATGCTGGCCTCATAAAATGAGTTAGGGAGGAGTCCCTCCTTTTCAGTTGTTTGGAATAGTTTCAGAAGGAATGGTACCACCTCCTCTTTGTACCTCTGGTAGAATTTGGCTGTGAATCCATCTGGTCCTGGGCTTTTTTTGGTTGGTAGACTATTAATTACTGCCTCAATTTCAGAACTTGCTATAATCTATTCAGGGATTCAACTTCTTCCTGATTTAGTCTTGGGAGGGTGTATGTGTCCAGGAATTTACCCATTTCTTCTAGATTTTCTAGTTTATTTTGTAGAGGTGTTTATAGTATTCTCTGATGGCAGTTTGTATTTTTGTGGGATCAGTGGTGATATCCCCTTTATCATTTTTTATTGCATCTATTTGATTCTTCCCTCTTTTCTTCTTTATTAGTCTAGCTAGTGATCTATCTATTTTGTTAATTTTTTCAAAAAACCAGCTCCTGGATTCATTGATTTTTTGAAGGGTTTTTCATGTCTCTATCTCCTTCAGTTCCGCTCTGATCTTAGTTATTTTTTGTCTTCTGCTAGCCTTTGGATTTGTTTGCTCTTGCTTCTCTAGTTCTTTTAATTGTGATGTTAGGGTGTAGATCTGAGATCTTTCCAGCTTTCTGATGTGGACATTTAGTGCTATAAATTTCCCTGTTAACACTGCTTTAGCTGTGTTCCAGAGATTCTGGGACATTGTCTCTTTGTTCTCATTGGTTTCAAATAACTTCTTGATTTTTGCCTTAATTTTGTTACTTACCCAGGAGTCATTCAGGAGCAGGTTGTTCAATTTCCATGTAGTTGTGTGGTTTTGAGTGAGTTTCTTAATCTTGAGATCTAATTTGATTGCACTGTGGTCTGGGAGACTTTGTTATGATTTCAGTTCTTTTGCATTTGCTGAGGAGTGTTTTACTTTCAATTATGCAGTCAATTTTAGAATAAGTGCCATGTGACACTGAGAAGAATGTATCTTCTGTTGATTTGGGGTGGAGAGTTCTGTAGATGTCTATTAGGTCCATTTGATCCAGAGCTGAGTTCAAGTTCTGAATATCCTTGTTAATTTTCTGTCACATTGATCTGTCTAATATTGACAGCAGGGTGTTAAAGTTTCCCACTATTATTGTGTGGGAGTCTAAGTCTCTTTGTAGGTCTCTAAGAGCTTGTTTTATGAAACTGGGTGCTTTTATATTGGGTGCATATATATTTAGGATAATTAGCTCTTCTCATTGAATTGATCCCTTTATCATTATGTAATACCCTTCTTTGTCTTTTTTGATCTTTGTTGGCTTAAAGTCTGTTTTATCAGAGACTAGGATTGCAACCCCTGGTTATGTTGCTTTCCATTTGCTTGGTACATTTTCCTCCATTCCTTTATTTTGAGCCTATGTGTGTCTTTGCAAGTGAGATGGGTCTCCTGAATGCAGCACACTGATGGGTCATGACTCTTCATCCAATTTGCCAGTCTGTGTCCAGCTATTATTTCTATGAAATAATATTTTTCCACTGTAGTCTGACTTTGCCAGGTAGTCCTCCAACAGAGCCCTTAGCCATACCCATCAAAGGTCAGAGGCTTCAAACCTTGCAGCCTATGGGCCCCCACCAAACACTCAGTGGAGCCCTGGCCTAATTTTGGAAAGCCCTGCAGCCTAGAGCATCATCAGAGCCTCTGCCTTTGTCACTTCAAAGATTTAGTAGAAAATAGCGATCATAGAGTGAGGAGATGAGGGATCCATGATCAGAACTTTGGGGGCTTACTAGCACACAGGTATGGTCCCGAGCACAGGCATGGGCTGATACACACAGGTGTATAGGTATTTGTCAGACAAGGCTTTGCAATCAGACCCTTTTATTTGTACATTTACTATGACAATGTCCAGGAGCCAACAGTAGAACTAATACATTCCGATGACTTTCTGGCCCATAAGGGAAGAGACCTTGGAGCTCCCAAGGACACCATTGCAGGTGATGTTGCCCGAGATGTGAGAGGAGAAGGTGTGAACACTATTGTGCACACCACCGGGGGAAGGCCCCATAACAGTTCAACGTGAAATGAAACAAAGGTGCTTGCCCCTCATCTCCATCCCTACTGTGCTGGGCCTGCAGCTGCCTCCCTGCTCCCCTCTGTGAGCCAGTCTCTGCCCAGGAAGACACTATTCCCTCACACCTGCCCCAGGGCTCACCCCCAGCAGAAATATGCCCCATGGTTCCCACTGACAACCAGCAGTGTCAACCCACAGGGTGGATCTTGCCGTGCTGCCAGGCCAACTGAGCATCACCAAACTTGTCCACAGCAGAACACATCTCTCCCTTTCCTCCAGGCCCAGAAACTGAGGTTCTCCTAACCTCATCCCTCCTTAGGTGTAGAAGTCTTTTTTTAAGTGCAAACTCCTCCTGGGATGGAGTAGAGGGCTGTCAATTCCAGAATATCTCCTAATTGCCACTGTCCCTGCTTCTGCAGTGTGCTTTGATGCAATCAATATATTTCTACTAGTTTATCTCTATGGACAAACCCACATTAGGGAAGCCCCAACTCCAGTCAGGAGCCTCACAAACCAGAACATCCACAAACGATGAACCAACACTACTAACACAACAGTGCCTACAACAACAACAAGGAAGAGGAAGGCTTCTTGAAGCCAGGCAGGGGCAGCACAATCAACACAGAGGAGTATAAAGGTTCCGACCACTCAGAGACCTGGCACGATCACTCACTCCCTCACTCACTCCCACACTCACTCACTCACATCTCCCCCAGCTCACCTCCTCCCCACCCCAGCATGGCCGCGTCCACCATGTCCATCTGCTCCAGCACTTGCTCTGACTCCTGGCAGGTGGACGCCTGCCAAGAGAGCTGCTGTGAGCCCCCCTGCTGTGCCCCCAGCTGCTGCGCCCCGGCCCCCTGCCTAAGCCTGGTCTGCACCCCAGTGAGCTGTGTGTCCAGCCCCTGCTGCCAGGCGGCCTGTGAGCCCAGCCCCTGCCAATCAGGCTGCACCAGCTCCTGCACACCCTCATGCTGCCAGCAGTCTAGCTGCCAGCCGGCTTGCTGCACCTCCTCCCCCTGCCAGCAGGCCTGCTGCGTGCCTGTCTGCTGCAAGCCAGTCTGCTGTGTGCCCGTCTGCTGCAAGCCTGTGTGCTGCATACCTACCTGCTCTGAGGATTCCTCTTCATGCTGCCAGCAGTCTAGCTGCCAGCCAGCTTGCTGCACCTCCTCCCCATGTCAGCAGTCCTGCTGTGTGCCCGTCTGCTGCAAGCCTGTCTGCTGCAAGCCTGTCTGCTGCAAGCCCATCTGCTGTGTGCCCGTCTGCTCTGGGGCTTCCTCTTCATGCTGCCAGCAGTCTAGCTGCCAGCCGGCTTGCTGCACCACCTCCTGCTGCAGACCCTCCTCCTCCGTGTCCCTCCTCTGCCGCCCCGTGTGCAGGTCCACCTACTGTGTGCCCATCCCCTCCTGCTGTGCCCCTGCCTCCACCTGCCAGCCCAGCTGCTGCCGCCAGGCCTCCTGCGTGTCCCTCCTCTGCCGCCCCATGTGCTCCCGCCTCTCTTCCGCGTGCTGTGGCCTCTCCTCAGGCCAGAAGTCCAGCTGCTGACGGGCAGGTCCCGTTTCTCCAGAGTTGTTCCAGGGCCATCTCTGACTTCCGAAAATCCTTGCAGCCCTGAGCCCTGTCTGAGTCTCCTCTGCCCAGAGCCACTGCACCTCCAGCCAGCAATGCTGAGCTTTCATGCCGATTCCCTCCAGGCATGCATCTCTCCCACACCCTCATCTCCATGCTCGCCAGCCGGTGGTCACTGTGTCCTGCCCCGTGTGAGTGATCAGTCTGTCAACAAATAAAGTCACCACTGTGCCCTCTCAGAGGTCTTTTTTGCATATCTGGCAAACCCTGTGGGAAGAACTTCAATGTGCCGCGTGGGGTGGGAGCTTCAGGACTCTGGCCTTGAGCTGCATCCAGGCTGACAGCACCAGGGGCGGAGGCAGTCCTGACTTCCCGCTGTGCTGGGTCTGCTGTTGTGGGGTTCTCCTGCCAGCCTCAGCGTCTCCAGGCCCCGGGGGGGGGGCTTCTCTGTGAATCCCCCACACCCACCGGGCCTGGCCTCTCCCTGGGCTTGGCTCCTCCCCCTCTCTCCTTCCTCTGCCTGTCTGACCCCCACTCACCATCTTCTCACCAGCCCTCTCTTATTAAATAAAATAAATATTTCTCATTCCTGGAAGACATTTTAGAGCTGATCTCTTATTTCAAATATCTGTGTACGTTTGTTGGACAGTCCGTGTACGGTCATCCCAATGCCTGAAGTCTCTGTGGGTCCATTTCAGCTTTCTGTCATTTCCACCAGTTCTCGCTCATGGTGTCTTGTTTCCTTGTGTGCTTCGCTGTTTGCAGCTGAGTAACCACCCTTGTCCTTGGAAAGTATTTGTGGGCATTTTTGAGGCCTCTAAGACCGGTGTGTTTTCTTTTGCCTTATGTGAGGAACCCTCTCATGTAGCCGACAAAACCTATGGCGGCACCTGCAGCTTTGTCACCAACAGGAATGAGATGCATGGCGTCACATTATGCCAGCTGCAAATGCTCAAAACCTCATTCTGGCCACTGCTGTTTCATAATTATGGTAGCGCGAGATGCACCTGCTGGGTCCCACCAGGCACATGCTCCCTAGGGAAGTACATGCTATCTCACCAGTTCGCTTTTTCATAGTGTAATAGCAGTGTTTTCATGAAGTTGGTTTCCTTTTACTTATCTGAAAACCTCCAAAGCTTTCACGAGGTGGCCGGGAAGTTCCCTTGTGCAAAAAGGGCAAAGACCCCTGTCTTTGATTTGGGCCTGTAATCCTGTAATTCTTTATTCCTTTTCCAGTTTCCTGTTGCAACTAGGAAGATTCTTCCTAGTGTTTTCAATTGTTTTCAGCAGGATGATGGGTCAAACAATCTCATCAACAGGTTTCCAGAACTGGAATCCCTGGAGCAACTTCTATTTTTTTTTAGGCGGAGTCTGGCTCTGTTGCCCAGACTGGAGTGCAGTGGTGCGATCTCAGCTCACTGCAACCTCCACCTCCCAGATTCAAGGGATTATCCTGCCTCTCCTCCTGAGTAGCTGGGATTACAGGCGCAGGCCACCATGCCCAGCTAATTTTTTTGTATTTTTAGTAGAGACGGGGTTTCACCATCTTGGCCAGGCTGGTCTTGAACTTCTGACCTTATGATCCACCCGCCTCGGCCTCCCAAAGTGCTGGGATTACAGGCATGAGCCACTGCACCCGGCCTTTTGTTTTTTGTTGTTGTTGTTGTTGTTGTTTTTTGAGAGCGGGTATCACTCTGTTGCCAGGCTAGAGTGCAGTGGAGCAATCTCCTCTCAGTACAACCTCTGCCTCCCGGGTTTGAGCTATTCTTCTCCCTCAGCCTCCTGAATAGCTAGGACTACAGGTGTGCACCACCACGCCTGGCTAATTTTTGTATTTTTTAGTAGAGACTGGGTTTCACCACATTGGCCAGGCTGGTCTTGAACTCCTGACATCGCGATCTGCCTGCCTTGGCCTCTCAAAGCGCTGGGATTACAAGCGTGAGCCACCGTGCCCGGCACGACTTCTTAATTCTTAAGAATAACTGGAAATTTTCTGTAACCTTCCCCTGTTGTTCACAAGGATTCCTTAATTCTTGAGTAAGTCTTTTCCTTTGAACCGCTGAATCTATTAACTTGTCCCAGCAGTCATTTATTCCTTTGCAGTTTCGATGGCACGTCTGTGCAAATGCAATACACAGTTGGAAGTCCCTGTCCGAGTGTCACAGGCTTCCAGGACGGAAGGACACAGGCCCCTTGTCACTGTCATTTTCCTTTGCAAGCTCCCAGCCCAGCCACCAGGACAAGGGGAGCAGGCACGGCAGGAAGGGCTGTCCCCAGACCTCTCTGTCCTGGGTCTGATCAGTAGCCCAGAGCAAGGCTGCCTTGCCCTGAGCCCCATGACTGTGTGTGTGCAGCCTCTACCCTGCTTGTGAAGGGGGGTGGGATGTGTGTGTGGCCGGGGTGGGGGACTCACCACACAAGGACTGGGAGGGGACTTCTCACACTAGGGTTCTCAGATCCTGGTGACCTTCACCGCCCATCTCCCACAGCCCTTGGCCAGCTGGCCTAGCCAAGTGCCCATGTCTCCCCACTGGGTGAGACTCTGTAAGGGAACACGGTTTCTGCATCTTCAGGGAGTCCTGAGCCAGGCTGCCCTCCCTTTGGCTCATCCTGTGGGATGCGGGGACCCCGCTAGTGCGGGAGTCCCCATTTCTAGGCTGTGTGGGTCGCCCCTTGGGGAGGATGGGAGAGGAGGCTGTGTGTGGGCCCCCGCAGCCGTCGGGCCTGTGAAGCGCCTCTTTTCCCTCCCGTTACTGTTTAATGGCGACGTTAGTTACCTTATTTTAGTTTTTATTTTATAAACCGTTTTGAGAAATGTTCCCATCTAATAGGAAACCTCAGGAGCAATTTCCTTTCCTTTCCAACTGGCCGTTTCGCTCCTCATGCTCACGTTTTCACGGTCTTCTCTGCTTTTGAGGTTTTCCGCCTGTCTCGGTCGCTTTTCCGTCTTTAGAATATCCACTACGGTTTGTTTTTTCTCTTCTACTTTTATTTGCTGTTTTGAAAAATATACATTCTGTTTTTAACTGTACTAATAAATAGCTTTTAAGTTTACCTTTATGTTTATTTTTTAACTATTAAAGTGAGGAGTGGAACCGCAATTCGAGAATTTCTATTTAAAACAGAATTACTCTTGCTCTCCTCAACATCAGCCCACGGGTCCACCCCCACCTGCTTCTTAGTCTTTCTTGTTTAATTGAAAACAGCATACGGCATATTCCAGTAGAAACAGAACCACACATACGATCCTAAATATTATAACAGCCACATTTAAAGATGGCAGAAGGAACAGGTGCAATTAATTTAACAATAGATCTTATTTAACCCGGTACATCCAGAATGTTACCATTTCAACAAGTGGCATGAGCCACATTTCAAGCACTCAAGAGCCACATGTGGTTAGCGGCCTCTCACATTAGCATGCAGTAAAGTATTAGAATATTATCATTGCTATTCAGTTAGGATGTTGAATATGCATCTGTTGTATGCATCTGTTATAAAATATGTGAAATTTGCATTTGCAGTTATAACTGAGCACATTGGTTATCTGGACCTAGGTCAGTGTCTTCCTGTCTTTGTATCTGGGCCAGCCCTTTGATACCCCAGCTTCTATGTTCTGGAGCTCTTGCCTTCGCTTCTTCTCTGTCACAGTCAGTTGGGGCTGCTATAACAAATTGCCGTGGACTGGAGGGTCTTGAGCAGCAGGCATTTCTTTCTCCCAGTTCTGGAAGCTGGAAGTCCAGGATCAGTCAGGGTGCCACATGGTGGTGCTCTGGAGAGGGCTCTCTTCCTGGTCTACAGACAGCCACCTTCTTGCTGTCCTCACATGGCCCAGATAATCTCTCCAGGGTTTCTTCTTTAAAGGGCACAAATCCCATTTTTGAGGGCTCCACCCTCCTGACCTAATTACCTCCCAAAGGCCCCACCTCTTAATACCATCATATTGGAATTAGGGTCTCAACATGTGAATTTTGGGAGGATACAAACATTCCATCCATAACAATCACTTTGCCATTTGTCATATTTCCTTAAGTATTTTTTCCAAGAGGGATACCTGGGTGGAGTACTTTCTAAGCTCTTGCTTTTGTGAAAATACATCGCTGTTATCTTTATTTGAGAAAGGTGTAATAATTTGAAAAAAGGAAAATTAGAGCCTTAGTCCACCAAAGATTGCCCTGGAAGCCCTGAGGATATTGCCATACCCTGGTTAGTGGGACAGGGGTCTGAGGTCAGCCTGATGCAGTTCATTTCCAGATCGTGTATTATCCGTCTTGCCTGTGAGAGGCCTGTTCTTAGGTCTTCTACATTGAAAAACTTGTCAATGCATGTCTAGGGTGGCCTGATTTTCTTGAAATTCATTAAGTTCTTCTATTCCAGTACACACACCTCTGTCCATTCAGCCCAGAATACTTGATCCTCAATTATTTCTTTGATCTTATTTTTTTTCTCCCTAGCAATTGAATTTTCATGTTTTGTCTCAGCTAAATATACACTCTGTTTGTTATCTTTTCTCTCATTATATTTGTGAGTTTTATCCTTTACCTCGGTGTTTGGAAGAACTCATGTTTGGACTTAAAATTGAATTGATTCTCTGTGGTATTAGTTTTGCTCTTCTGCTTCTGATGTGAATTTTTAATCCAGCTGTTTGGTATTAAATTTGGTATTGAAGACTTGCTGTCTTTCATCTTCAACATTTTTTTTTTTTTAGAATCGGAGACTCACTGGTTGAGAATGTAGATCCTATGTACAGACCGGCTGGCTTCTGGTCCTGGTTCTGTCACTGTTTTCTGTGTGGCTTTGAGCAGATTGCTCAACCTCTCTGCTGAAGCTTCCGCGTCTGTCCATAGTAACTTCGACAAGAAGTTAATGCCAAAATTCAGTGAATTAATAGATGCCAAGTGCTTGGAATGCCGCCTGGCGTAGCCACATGCTCCGACCTCGCCAGCTTCATCATCAGTGCTATTAGGGGGGTCGTTTTCTAAGATCACCGAAGCTGTCACTACAGTCACGTGCTATAACTTGCGGCTCCAGGTCTGTGGGACCCTCCCCCTCATACTCCATTAGGGAACGCAGCTGCCTCGGCTTCCCTTCGGCTCTCACCCTGGCTCCCAGTGCTGACTGCCCTGCGTCTTCAGATGAGAGGCTCTTGTCGGGAGCTGAGTCTTCACAGACATCACCCCTGAGAGGTCAGAGGGGCTTGTTTGACAACAGCCATGGAGGGCGGAGTGACTGGCATGTGCTGGAGGCCCCAGGTTCAGATGGAATTTCCATCACAATGGCGAGGCAGGTGTGCAGGGAGGGGCTGTTGGGGGCTGTGAGTTTATCCCACGTCCAGCCGGTGCACATGGCCAGTGACAGTCACAATGGCAGTGACTCAGATCTTTAGGTGGACAATTGTGTCACCTGCGAATAACAGAGGCTCACGTCTCATTTCTATTTCTCGGCTTGCTGCTTTGACTGGCCCTGTAGGACAACAGAGAAAGGTCCTGGTGACCAGGAGCCTGCTCACCTCCTGCTACGCTATGACAGGAGAGCTTCCAGGGAGCCTCCCTAGCGCTATAGGCTTTCTGGGCCACCATGAAAGCCCGTCCCAGGCTGCCGTAGCCTCATCCCCAGCTGAAAGAGGCTGGAAGGACACTGGGAGATGTTGCTGGTTCCTGGTGAGAACCAGCTTCAGGCCGTGCTGGGCTCAGGCCCCGAGACAGAGGAGCTCACCTGTGACGGTCCCTGCCCCGGGGTCAGGGCCTGTCCTGCCTGATGACCTCCCAAGCACAGGCTGGCTTTGCCCACCCCAAGTGTCCTTCACTCTCCAGTGACCCTCATTCCACATCCACCTCCTCAAGGCAGAGGCCCCTCCCCACCCCCAGGCCCGGATCTGCACCCACCACTCTCAGGACACCTGACCAGGGCTCCAGGGGACAACAGTCCAAACCCAAAGGCCAGTCCCCAAACCTTGTCCTCCTAATGAGCTGACTGTCCAGAGGCCTTGCCAGAACATTCCATCTCCTTCTCAGAGGAGGGGAGGTCCTCCCTGTCCTCCTGCTCTTGGCAGACATCAGGATCTCAGAAGATCCCAGAGCCCACCAGGAAGCGCTGTCCTCAAGCGTCTTTTCCCAACACAGGCACCTCCATCCTGGCTCTCCCAATCACAGCCACGCCAGCCCACCCCGTGAGGTCCCTGCAGACAGAGGCTGGGCCTCCCCCAGGCTGAGGGCCCACGCTGGGCACAGTCACGGGACCTGCCAGGTGGAAGTCACCAGGTCAGCCCCAGAGAGGCCACACCTTCCCTCCTGGTGTTCCCGGGGGACAGGCTCAGCCAGGGGCGCCAGTCCTGCCCAGGACCAGCCAAGTGTTAGGAGCAGAGTGAGGACAAGTCATGGCAAAGGAAGCAGAAATAATGAGGGTCCTCCCGGCTCCAAACACCAACACGGAAGAGGAGGGCTTTGCTGAGTCTCCTTCTGGGAAAACACAGGCCCTGGGCATATAAAAGCCCCAGCAGCCGACAGGCTCACACACACACTCACTCACACACTCACACACCTCCCCCAGCTCACCTCCTCCCCACTCCAGCATGGCCGCATCCACCATGTCCGTCTGCTCCAGCGCCTGCACCAACTCCTGGCAGGTGGACGACTGCCCAGAGAGCTGCTGTGAGCCCCCCTGCGGCGCCCCCAGCTGCTGTACCCCAGCCCCCTGCCTGACCCTGGTCTGCACCCCAGTGAGCTGTGTGTCCAGCCCCTGCTGCCAGGTGGCCTGTGAGCCCAGCCCCTGCCAATCAGGCTGCACCAGCTCCTGCACACCCTCGTGCTGCCAGCAGTCTAGCTGCCAGCCGGCTTGCTGCACCTCCTCCCCCGGCCAGCAGGCCTGCTGCGTGCCCGTCTGCTGCAAGCCTGTGTGCTGTGTGCCCGTCTGCTGTGGGGCTTCTTCATGCTGCCAACAGTCTAGCTGCCAGCCAGCTTGCTGTGCCTCTTCCTCCAGCCAGCAGGCCTGCTGTGTGCCTGTCTGCTGCAAACCTGTGTGCTGTGCGCCCACCTGCTCTGAGGATTCCTCTTCCTGCTGCCAACAGTCTAGCTGCCAGCCAGCTTGCTGCACTTCCTCCCCCTGCCAGCAGGCCTGCCGTGTGCCCGTCTGCTGTAAGCCTGTCTGCTGCAAACCCGTCTGCTGTGTGCCTGTCTGCTCTGGGGCTTCCTCTCTGTGCTGCCAGCAGTCTAGCTGCCAGCCGGCTTGCTGCACCACCTCCTGCTGCAGACCCTCCTCCTCCGTGTCCCTCCTCTGCGGCCCCGTGTGCAGGCCTGCCTGCTGTGTGCCCATCCCCTCCTGCTGTGCCCCCACCTCCTCCTGCCAGCCCAGCTATTGCCGCCAGGCCTCCTGTGTGTCCCTCCTCTGCCGCCCTGTGTGCTCCCGCCTGGCCTGCTACAGCTTCTCCTCAGGCCAGAAGTCCAGCTGCTGACGGCCATGTCCCCCAGGGCCAGCCGGGCTCAGGCCCCACCTCCCTGCCAGTCCTTGGAAGCCCCTGACCTCCCAGCCCACCCAGCCTCAGCACAGCTCAACGCAGAAGGAGCAGCCCCACCCACAGCCGCCCAGCCCTGGGGCGGAGTCTCAGATGCACACTGGCTCCTCCCTGACCTCCCCCCCCCGGGCGGGCGAGTCCTGGCTGCTCCTCACGGTGCTTCCTGGCTGCAGACCACAACCCTCCGCTGGTCGGGGATGGGCCCTCCTGACCCGGGTCTCGCCCCCAGGAGCGTCACCCTCTGCCTCTGAGCACCAATAAAGCGTCTGCGGCCCCAGCTGACTCCGTGCTGACTCTCCGCACCCAGGGCGGGAGGGGGCAGAGTGGGGCCTGGCCTGGCTCTGGGGGGCTGGACCCCGTGGATCTCTTTATACCCCCAGCTGGGGGCCCCGGGGGGCTCTTGTGTGACACCTGGAAGCTCCTGTCCACCTCGTGGCATGTTCTGCTGTCCGGCTCCCCTCCCAGGTCCTGTGGGGCCCAAAAGCCTTGTTCACTGGCTGAGTCCCACGGACACCACATGACTCAGGCCAACGCCCCACTCACTGTGGGTAGAAGCAGCTCCTTCCCATGGCAAGGGTTGGGGCTGTCCCAGGGGGTGGCAGGCCCCAGCTGTGCTGGGAGGTGGGACACGGCGGGAGACTTGGGCTCCAGCTGTCCCTGCGCTCAGGGAGTTCCACTCAGGGACAGCTTGGGCATCCTGGCCTCCTGCGCACACTCACATACGCTCAGGGACGCCCTCTGTTCCTGCACCAGGCTTACAGCTGGGATGCAGAGCAGAGAACAGAGACGCGGCCTCCAGAGCTCCCTGTGCTGGGCTGGGTGGGTGGAGGGTCGGTGGGAACAGCAAGGCCCCAATGGCAGAGGAAGTCCAGGACAGCATGGGGACACATGCAGACCAGAGGGTGAGAGAAACACATGGACACACAGGTCCAGATGTAGCCAGATGTGGTTTCAAACAGGATTGAGCAAATCTGAGAATAGACTCCTAGAAATGCAAATGCAGGCAAGGGATGCTGGCAAGGTGTGGCCGTCACCACGTTGCCCGCAAGAGGCCCTGAGTCTTTACTTCTCCACAGCTATACAATCACAATGCGGGGGGCACACATTATTCTTTTTTTTGCCAGGTTGATTTAAAAAACTATTTTCTCATGGTTTTCTTCAGCAAGGTGTGCAGCGTTCCAAAGTGTGGACACGCCGCACTTGGTGTCTGCAACGCCAGGTGGATGGCCCTGAGTGTCTCTCCAGTTGTTCATTATTACAAACAATACCTCTTGTGAGATATGGCAAGGTTTCTCTTCAAACAGCCTGATCAGTCCTTTAGTGTTTCATTCCCAGTACCCCTCCCCATGTCTTCTTCTTTCCTTCTTTCTGCTTTTCCTACACACCCAGGCATGCGACAGCACCAGCTCACATTCCTTTCCTTATTTGAGAAAAGACTGACTCTCTAGCTCGCCGCAGACGACCCCTTCCCCTAAATGTTTAGCCAATCGGGTCTAGCTTAGATTGTGTGGTCCGACCCCAGCCAGTTAAAAAAGGGCACAGGGGCAGGATTTGCGTCAAAAATAAAAACTTTCACTCTCCTTTGTTCTGTGTGCTCTCGTGGCAACTGGCCACATGAGAGGCACTTCTCTGCGCAAAGATAAATTTGCTTTGCTAAAAAGTCGTTTGTCTAAGCGCTCATTTTCCTTATGACTCTGAGTTCTATCTCTAACACCTCCGTGGGTGTTTCTACCATATACCTTTCCACACTCAGGTACATTTTTGCCTAAATTCCTAGAAGTGGCATTGCTAGCGCAGAGTGTTCATGGATTTAAAATTCTTAGAGATACTGAGAAATGCCCTCCAAAGATGGTCCCTAATTGTGCCTGTGAATACCGATGTCAGAGGAAATGGTGCAGTGGGGAACTGTGAGGGCCTGTCCCTCCACGGAATATCAGAAACTGGCAAAACCCAAATAAACAAACCCACCATCCCCGGCCAGCCCCCGGCCAGCGTCCCCTGGCTCTGCAGTTGTATTTCTAGGAGTCTACTCTCGGATTTGTTCAATCCTGTTTGAAACTGGCTCCATCTGCACTCGTGTTCATGTGTTCACGTGTTCTCCCACCCTCTGGTTTGGACGTGGTCCCACACTGTCCTGGGCTTCCTCCACCATCGCTTCCCCAAGACCTTCCTGTCCCCATCTGCCGTCCACCCACCCACCCCAACAAAGGGGGTTGGAGTTCAATTTTATCTGAACTCTGGAAAATACTTGAAGGTTTGCAGCAGTCAAGGGGACACATAATCAAGAAAAAGCGGCACAACCCAATAGGACAACCTTGTGGATTTTAACTTCCCCTTGCCCCATCCCCCCTCCCCAGCTGGATGACAGTCAGGAAGACAGCAACCTGAGTTTCTGGTGTGGGATGCTGTTGCCAGGGAAGCAGAGGGGACCTTGTTTGCAAGGCAGTGCAGTTGTCCGTTTCTACCCATCTGGTGGCTCCCTGAAGGACTAACACACAGGGCTTGCCTTATTTCGCCAAATCAGACTCAAGGCAGAGAGCAGCTACACTGAGGCTTTGTCAGAACATTAAACAGTCAATGCCACCTGGGGCCAAAGATACCAGCCAGAAAACATTGGGCACTCCCAAAAAGCCTGGGAGGAAAAGCTGGAAGATGACATGCTTTGAGGAATAAGGGAGGTGGGAGATCCCACTTATTCTTGGGAGTCCAGAAGGCCCCCACGCATGCCCATGATGGGGCACCGGCTCAGAAAAGACCTGAGAAGCTCTCAGTGTTCACCTCTGGCTGAACTTCAGGCTCTGAGCAAGCAGGAAGGGAAGGTGCAAGCAGGAAGTAAAGGTGCAAGCAGGAAGTGAAGATGCAAGCAGGAGGTGAAGGGGAAGGCAGAGTCACAAACTCCCCAGCTGAGTGCTGGGGGGTGTGGACCAATACACAGAGCCCAGCTACAAACCCTGAAGAAAAACAATTTTTTTATTCCAGGCGTTTAAGGAACTCTCTGTCAAATTACTGTCTTAGCACCAAGCTAATAGAAAGTGAGCACACATGATGAAGAAACTATTTTTTAACTTGACATAAACAAGCAAAAACAACCACAATCCACAACAATCAGCAACAGCAAACTGCGCAGAGGGAGGAGAACCTGATACCCAGAAATATCCCATTGTAATAGTCACTGGTTTTCACCAGACAAAGCAGAAAGAAATATGAGCTACTCGTGGGGGGAAAGCAATTAATGGAAAATCTTCCTGAGGAAGCCCAGAATTGGACTTACTGGATAAAGCCTTTCGATCAACTCTCTGAAACATGTTCAAAAAACTAAATAAAATCAGAGACGAAGAATTAAGATAAACCAGGAGAATGATGCCTCACCAAATAGAGAATATCAATAAAGAGATAGGAACTTTAAAAAGAAACTGAACAGAAAATCTGGAATTGAAAATTACAACAACTGAAATAAATAATTCATGATAGGGTTTCAACAGCAGATTTTATCAGTTGGAAGAACTAGTGAACATAAAGACAGATGAATTAACATACTCTAGTCTGAGGAGTAGCTGAGACAAAGGGGAGTAGATGTGAGAATGGAGAAAAATGTACAAATCTTGGAAGACCTGTGGGACACCATCAAGCATACCAACACACTTAACTGGATTTCCAGATGGAGGGGAGACGGGGGAGCAGAAAAAATAATTGAAGAAATAACGGCCAAAACTTCCCAAATTGAGAAGACATACCAATGTACACATTCAAGCCACTCAGTGAACCCCAAGTAGAATAAACTCAAAGAGAATCACACAAAAACACAGCGTAATCAAATTCTCAAAAGTCAAAACAGAATCTAGGAAGCTGCTGGACAGAAGACTAACAGCAGATTTCTCATCAGAAACCATGGAGGCCAGAGGCATTGGGATGACATATTTCACATGCTGGCTTGGGGTACAGGGGCAGGGGAAACCAACAACCAAAAAGGCATCAGCATCTGACAAAATTATCCTTCAAAAATGAAAGAGGGGCCGGGCACAGTGGCTCATGCCTGTAATCCCAGCACTTTGGGAGGCCATGGCAGGTGGATCACGAGGTCAGGAGATTGAGACCATCCTGGCTAACACGGTGAAACTCCATCTCTACTAAAAATACAAAAAATTAGCTGGGCCTGGTGGCGGGAGCCTGTAGTCCCAGCTACTCGGGAGGCTGAGGCAGGAGAATGGTGGGAACCTGGGAGGCGGAGCTTGCAGTGAGCAGAGATCGCACCGCTGCACTCCAGCCTGGGCAACAGAGCGAGACTCTGAAGAGAAAGTGATTCATTTCAAGCTAAATAAAACCTGAAAAAGCTCATTGCCAATAGACTTGCCTTACAAGAAATGCTAATTCAGGCTGAAATAAAAGGGCACTAGACAGTAACCTGGAGCCATATGAAGGAAAGGTAGCCATGTTGGTAGTTTGTGTGTTTATAAGAATTCTTCCATTACGTATTAGTTATCTAATTTGTTGGTGTACAAATTTTTATAGTATTCCTTATAATCCTTTTTATTAATGTACGGTCAGTAGTGATATTCCCATTTTCATTTACGATTTTAATTATTTGAATCTGTCATCTTTTAATCTAGATAAATATTTGTCTAGATAAAGATCTAGACAGATAAAGATTTGTCAAATCTGTTGCTCTTCTCAAAGAACCAACTTTGGGGTTCATTGATTCTACTGATTTTCTACTTTCTATCCCATTTTTCTGTGCTCTAGTCTTTATTTTCTACCTTCTGCTAAATTTGGATTCAGTTTGCTCTTTTTCTAGTTCCTTAAGATATAAAGTTAGATTAATGATTTGAGATCTTTATATTTTTTTAAAAATGTAAGCATTCAGTTATCAATTTCCCTCTACATACTGCTTTCACTGCATCTCATAAGTTTTGGTTTGCTGTGTTTTCTTTTTTATTCATCTCATAGTATTTTCTGTCTTCTCTTTGAGCTTCTCCTTTGACTCCTTGGTTGTTTGAGAGTGTGTAATTTAATATACACATATTTGTGAATTCCAGTTTTTCTTCTGTTATTTTCTAGTTTCTTTCCATTATAATCAGAGAAGATAGTTTGTATGAGTTTGATCATTTTAAATTATTAAGACTAGTTTTGTGGCCTAAGGTATAGTCTAATATGGCAACTGTTCCATGTGAACTTGAGAAGAGTGTGTTGTCTACTCTTGTTGGGTTGGGTGTTTCTGCATCTATGTTAGACCTATTTAGGGGGTTCTTCAAGTCCTCTATTTCTTTACTGAATGTCAATTTAATTCTTTTTTTTTAATTAATTAATTAATTTTTTTTTTGAGACAGAGTCTTGCTCTGTCACCCAGGCTGGAGTGCAGTGGCATGATCTTGGCTCACTGCAAGCTCCACCTCCCGGGTTCACGCCATTCTCCTGCCTCAGCCTCCCAAGTAGCTGGGACTACAGGCGCCCGCCACCACGCCCGGCTACTTTTTGTATTTTTAGTAGAGACGGAGTTTCACCATGTTAGCCAGGATGGTCTCGATCTCCTGACCTTGTGATCCGCCCGCCTCGGCCTCCCAAAGTGCTGGGATTACAGGCGTGAGCCACTGCGCCTGGCCTCTTTTTTTTTTTAATTACAGAGAATGGCTCATTGATGTCTCTCTTATTGTAGAACCAGAACTGTCTATTTCTTTCTTCATGTCTGTCCATTCTTGTTTCACATACTTTGGTGATCTGATATTACATATGTATATATTTACAACTGGTATATCTTCTTGATGGATTCACTTTCATCAGTGCATAACGTCCTGTGGGCCCAGCCCCTGCTGATCAGTCTGCTCCAGCTTGTGCATGACAGTGGCTTCCTCATTAGCCTCCGTTCCTGGCCATTCTCCTGGCCTGTGGCTGGCTCCTCCCCCGCCAGGCCATCATGTCCCCAGGTAACACCCATGTGGCTCCCCCTGGGCAGCACATAGCATTCCTCAGTTGCTCTCATTAGACAGGTCCCACTTCCTAAGGTCTGGAAAATTATGATGGCCTAATAAAACAAGCTGAGAAATTTAAGCCTAGCATTATTTCTCTCCCAATTATTGACAACATTCGGTGGTGAAAGTCTTTGGGTCCATAGCTTGCTTTGTAGAATGGCTTTTAATCCTAGATTCATTTAATCACTATGATATATTTGGGACTTTTCCTTTTGTTGGAGTCTGTGTCTTGACAAATATAGACATTTGTGTCTCCACCAACACCATCAATACATAGACTCCTCTCGCCATCCCATAAATTTCCCTCATGCCCCTTTGTAGTCATTCCACATCCCCACCCTAGCCCCTAATAGGCACTGATTTTTTTTTGTCTTATTATGATTACTATTGCCATAATATCACATCTACAGAATCCCACAGTGTTTAGTATTTTGCCATATAATATATGACTTAAATAGACCCTTCACTAAAGAACAAATATGGATGGCAAATAAACACATGAAAACATGTTTCACATCATGGATCACCAGGACAGTGCAAACTTAAACCCCAGTGAACTCTCCCTATACAGCTGTGTTGACTAAAGTAACGATACATCTGATGTGCAGGACTGGCAAGAATGTGGGGCTTTGCTGATACGTTTGAGTTGAAACCTCCCATCTCACAGTGGTTTTTGCTTATGCAAGGAATCTACTCCCTTTTATCTCCTTGCTTTACTGCTTTTGGATTGAGTGTTTTAAGTTTTTTTTATTCCTTCATTGTATTGGTTCCTAGTGCTACCATAGCTAATTACACCAAAAGTGAGACTGGAAACAGTGGAAAATTATTCTGTCATAGTTGTCAGGGCCAGGCACCTGAAATGAAGGTTTCCACAGGGCCATGCTTTCTCCAAGCTCCAAGGGAGAATCTGCCCTTGCTCCTTCTAGCTTCTGGTGGCACCCAGCAAACCTTGGGGTCCCTTGGCTTCTATCTTTACTCCAATCTTTGCCTCTGTTGTCATATCATCTTCTTCCCTTTGTGTGTATGTCTGAACTTCCTTCTCCTTTCTCTGGTAAAGACACTAGACATTGGATTTAAGGTTCACTATGATCCCGTATGACTTAACTAATTATATCTGCAAATACCTTATTTCCATATAAGGTCATATTGGGAGGTTCTGGGTGGAGACAACTTTTGGGGAGGAATGATTCGGCCAAGTACTAGCATCTACTTCCTAGTGAGTTGTATATTCCTTTATTATTATAGTGGAGATTATAACATGAATCCATGACTTTTTAAAGTCTAATGTAAATTAGACCTTATATTATTTTTCAGATGGTGCAGTGTGCTTAAGCCACTTTAACTCTATGTAGCCCCTCCTGAATTTTGTGTTCTTGCCATGTATTTTATTTCCATAAATATTTTACAACTTACATTTTATACAGTCAACATTCATTTAGATTTTCCCCATGTGTTCTTTTGTTACACTTCATTTCCTTATCAACTTCTTGCTTTCATCTGTGCTTGTTTTTGTTCTACCTAATGCTCCCTTTAGTATTTTCTGTAGTGCAGATCCTGCTGGTGACACGCCCTCTCGGTGTCCAGAGGATGTCATTATTCTGTTCTCATTTGGGGGAATCTTCTTCCCAGGTATAGAATTCTAGCTTTGTGCTTCTTTTCTTTCAGACAGTAAATATATCGTTCCATTGTCCTCTGCCTTTCATCATTTCTACTGTGAAGTCATCTGTAAGTGTTATTGTTGCTTCTTTGAAGGTAATATGTCTTGTTTTCCTCTGGCTGTTTTTACATTTTTCTGTCTTTGGATTTCAACCCCAATGTGCCCAGGTGTAGTTTTCTTTGTGTTCACTTGCTAAAGATTCTTGGTTTGGAGGGTTCCTTTTTTTCTTTTCCTTTTTTCTTTTCTTTTTCTTTTTCTTTTTTTTTTTTTTTAACAGGTCTCTTTCTGTTGCCCAGGTTAGAGTGCAGTGGTGCAATCTTGGCTCACTGCAGCCTCTACCTCCCAGGCTCAAGTGATCCTCCTCCTTAGCCTCTTGAGTAGCTGGGACTACAAATGTACCACCAAAGTGGGCCAATTTTTTCATATTTTTTGTAGAGATTGGGTTTTGCTATATTGTCCTGGCTGGTCTTCAACTCCTAAGCTCAAGCAGTTTGACCACCTTGGCCTCCCAAAGTGCTGGTATTACAGGTGTGAGCCATCACGCCTGGCCTAAAGATTCTTAAATGCTCTTTGCATCTATGCATTTCATCAGGTTAAAGTTCTTGTCCATTACATCTTCAAATATTTTACTACCCCTATTTCACTCCTCTCCTTGTAGGATTTCAATCATTTTTCCCATAAATTTTCACAAAATATAGGCATGTTTATTGCTCCACTTTCTTTATTTCCCTCTTTTCTTTCCCATCTCTGTATTCAGGCTTGAAATTTCCTCATCTCCCTTCCTTTACTAATCTTCTCTTTGGTTTTGTCTATATGTTGTAAAGCTAAGCTACCTAGTTCTTAATTTCAGCTATTGTGTTCTTCATTTCCAGAATTTTTGTTTGATTCCATTTAATAAATCCAGTTTGACACTGAAATTCTCCATTTGTTCTCTATTTTCTTGAGCAAGTTGATCAGCATTAAATTCCAGTTTCACAATTCTAATATCTAGATCTCCTGCACGTCTGTTTCTCTTGTTTGTTTTTTTCCTCTTGGTCTATTTGGTCAGTTGGTCTTGTCTTCTAATATCCCTAGTAATTTTTTGACTGAATGAAGGACTTTATGAAAATTTATAAGATGATTTGAGCCTCTGTTGATGCTGCTGTCTCCAGAAGAGATCACTTTTGTTTCTGGGAGGCAGTTAGGCTACAGGCAGATCATATGAGTTCAGTACGAGCTTATTTAAAGATAGGCTTCATTCTTTCTGGTTTTTCCTTCCTCCTAGGGAGTAACCCTTCACTTACATTCAGCATTTCCAACTGAAAGCCTAGGGTTTTTTTGCTAGAATCCCTCCACCTTGTCAGGTCCTGAACTCTGTGGTTTTTTTCTTCTAATTCCATGAGACTACTAAAAGCTCTGCTCAGCTGATCAGGCTCTCGGCCTCTTGGCTGTGGTCTGTAAATTGGTAAATGCCTCAATAAGAAAATCCACAAGGAATATTGGACTCACTTCTGTGCACTTTCTCTCTAATGCGGATTCACTCACTCAAGTCTCAGCTGTCTTGATACCTCCCGGCCCCTTCGAACAGAGATTTTGTTTGTAAACCAGATTTCCTAATATTTCTTAGCTAGATGGCCAGTCTGATGTAAGCCAGTTCCCCACACAAGAAAGGAGAACTTCACAGAGCATTTTATACAGCATAAGAAAAACGTGGCACAATGGAATCGCTTTCAGAGCTCAAAATTACTCTTAAATAATTTCTCCAAAAAAGTTTATTATTTCAGCCCATTTTTATAAAGGCTTTTCCTTGGGCCAGGCATGATTTTAGGCCTTTGAAGACTGAGTGGTGAACAAGACAAACACACTCCCTGCTCACATGCAGCTTACGTTTGAAGAAAGGAAGCTGAGGGCAGCAAGGACAATGAACAGGAACAGGGAAGACACGTGGTGCAGAAATACTGATGATGGCCAGGCACAGGGCTCATGCCTGCAATCCCAGTACTTTGGCCAAGGCAGGAGGGATCACTTGAGACCCCATCTGTACAAAAAAAAAAAAAAATTAAGAAATATTGATAATGGGACTTGAGTTATCTATGGTTGAAGCACATCATAAAGCTATGGCCTTTAAGAGCAGAACCAAATCCATGGGCCAGTTCAAAACTTTTCTTTCCTGTCGGAAACCCAGTCCTATCCCCAGCGTTCCCACATGCAAGTCTGAGTGGACCTCGGGGAAGGCCGCGGGCAGGGGCATGGCCTCTCCTTCCTTGCTCCCCTTCTCCCTGTTTGGGGCTCTCACTCCTCCAGTGATGGGGACGGGGGAAGGAATGTGCAGGGCCACCACTGTGGGGCTCGCTGGCCACTGCTGCACCTTCTCTCCGGCTGCTCCAGTGATCCTGTGCTTCTACCGGCTGCTCCTGCCTCTTCAGTGAGGACCTGCTTTAGGGAGGAGACGCCCCCACAATCGTGAGTGGGACAGCTCTCGCCTTGCCATGCCACACTTTGCGTAAGGCTGAAGGGCCACCCCTGCCTCCGCAGCCCCCTTCTTACAACCCGGACTGCACTGGTGGCGTGCTGGGACCAGGTCCACCTCCACTCTTGCCCCCAGGGATCCACATGGGACAGGCTACAGCCCAGACAGGACAGGAGATTTATGACCTGGGCCACATCACAGGCAAACAAACATCCCTAGTCATGACACACACCACCTCTCAGCAACCAGGAAGGGGACGCTGTGGGCCCTGGAACAACAAGGCCAGGAGGGGTATAAAAGCGGAGCCCCACGAAGCTCACACACTCACTCAGTCACTCACACACACTGACTCCCACACTCACTCACACCGCCCGCAGCTCACCTCCTCCCCACCCCAGCATGGCCGCATCCACCATGTCCGTCTGCTCCAGCGCTTGCTCCGACTCCTGGCAGGTGGACGCCTGCCCAGAGAGCTGCTGTGAGCCCCCCTGCTGCGCCCTCAGCTGCTGCGCCCCGGCCCCCTGCCTGACCCTGGTCTGCACCCCAGTGAGCTGTGTGTCCAGCCCCTGCTGCCAGGCGGCCTGTGAGCCCAGCGCCTGCCAATCAGGCTGCACCAGCTCCTGCACGCCCTCGCGCTGCCATCAGTCTAGCTGCCAGCCAGCTTGCTGCACCTCCTCCCCCTGCCAGCAGGCCTGCTGCGTGCCCGTCTGCTGCAAGCCTGTGTGCTGCCTGCCCACCTGCTCTAAGGATTCCTCTTCATGCTGCCAACAGTCTAGCTGCCAGCCAACTTGCTGTGCCTCTTCCTCCTGCCAGCCGGCCTGCTGTGTGCCCGTCTGCTGCAAGCCTGTGTGCTATGTGCCCACCTGCTCTGAGGATTCCTCTTCCTGCTGCCAGCAGTCTAGCTGCCATCCAGCTTGCTGCACCTCCTCCCCCTGCCAGCAGGCCTGCTATGTGCCCGTCCGTTGCAAGCCTGTCTGCTGCAAACCCATCTGCTGTGTGCCTGTCTGCTCTGGGGCTTCCACTTCATGCTGCCAGCAGTCTAGCTGTCAGCCGGCTTGCTGCACCACCTCCTGCTGCAGACCCTCCTCCTCCGTGTCCCTCCTCTGCCGCCCTGTATGCAGGCCTGCCTGCTGCATGCCTGTCTCCTCCTGCTGTGCCCCTGCCTCCTCCTGCCAGGCCAGCTGCTGCCGCCCAGCCTCCTGCGTGTCCCTCCTCTGCCGCCCCGCGTGCTCCCGCCCGGCCTGCTGAGCCCTCTGCTCAGGCCAGGAGTCCAGCTGCTGATATGCACCCCTGCTGGGCCAGCTGGGCTCAGTTCCTGACCTGGGTTAGGTGGCTGCCCCCACCTAGGACGGGTCCCCGTGTCTCCCCTGTGCTGAGGTGACCTCCCCCTCCTTGCTCCCAGGAGCCTCCATCCTTGCAGCTCCCCAGCTCCTACGTCCCAGCAGGTGCCCACCTGCCTGCTAGGTCCCCTGTCCTCCCTCCCAGCTTCTCTGCTCTGGGTCACTTGGCCTCGACTTGAACCTGTCAGTACCTCCTCCTGCTCCCCAGTAAACTCCCCTTGGTCACCTGATTCTCTTTTCCTGTAGTGCTCCTGGGGACACATGGTTTTGAGTTCAGATTGGTCTCTAGCCGTGACTGTTTCTATGAATGAGTGACTTAACCTAGAAGTCACAGGGGACAGTGGCCTAACTCCTCCAGGGGGTCACCAGGTGGAACTCACGGCCACGCCCAGGAAGGCTCAGTCCCGGCTCAGCCTCCATGCCTGGGTCTTCCTGAGCCTGGTCATTGGCTGCCGTGCCCTGGGCTGTGGGGCTCTCCAGGCCCCAGGACCGTCCCACCCACTGTCCCACCTGGGAGAGCCCACCCTGCAGGGTCACCTTCCAGGAAGCTGGCCTGGGGTCCGGGCACCACAGCCTCCAGGCCTGGTCACCCTCCCTGTGTGCCGCCCGCCCGAGGGTTCTGCCCGTTTCGCAGCAATGCGAGGGGAGAGGGAGGGGCTGCTGCACCTGCGCAGGAGACAAGGGGCTCGATCAGGACAAAAGCATCATGGAATGGGCGGATGGAGGCACATGATTCCCCAAAACCCAGGCGCTGCCCAGGTTCTCCTCTGGGGCGGGGCAGCAGTTTCCACACAGGTGTAGGGACAAGGAGCCTGGGTTCCCACAGATGATGCCGGTGCGGGCACACAGTCAGCGACACTCTCATCTCTCTAAGGCTTGGTCCACGCGGGGAGCATGAGCTGCCTGTGATGACCTGTGGGAAGGCCGTCAGCGGGGACAGTGGTAAGATCAGGCAGCGCATGGGGCTCCGCCACCCTGGGTGGGCGCAGAGCAGTCAGTCCTCAGAGTGTGAGACAAGCTCCTCCAGGCCAGCTGCAGAGACCGAAACGCTGATGAGAATGCCTGCCCCTGGGATGCTGCAGTCACCCCACAGCCAGGCCGGCCGCAGCCTGATGGACGTGGTGCTGCCATGGCTGTGGTCAGAACAGGCACAGAAATGCCACAGAAAGTGAGGTGGCGCCTGGGGGGCGGGGCCTGCGTGGTTGCTGCCCAGGGCCCTCAGTGGCTGGGGGACCCCGCGTGACCCCAGCTCAGCCTGATCTGCTCTCAGCTCCCTGCCCTCTGCACTGACGGCTGCTGGGAACCCACTATGGCCTAAGTGCACAGCCGTCCACACTGTTTCCTGTTCACATTCCTAGCCCATTTCTTATCATGCTATGTGTGTTTTTCTTGTGGATTTAGGGCTGGGGATCCTCTGTCCATCATATGCCCTCCAAATATTTCCAACCCATCATTGCTTCTATACAGCACACTCCCCGAGATTGGAAACAGGCCTAATTTTGCTGATATTGGTTTCATTGTTATTGCTTAGATTTAACTTTTTGCCCCATTTGCTGATATGACTTGTGTGAGGTATGATGTATTAATCTTTCTCTTCCACCAGTAGCCAACTGTCCTTTTTTAAAGTTAGTTTATTCTCTCCATTTCTCATTTGAAACATCTCTTTCGTCTGATAGAAATGTTTGTATAGTCTGCTTCTGAAATCCGTATTTTGTATTTTGTTCTAGTCATCTCTTGATCTATCCTTGCATCCATTCCAGATGTTTTATCCATGTTATTCAGCTTCGTAATATATCCTAACAGCTCATAAGAAAGGTGTCGCTATCTTATTTTCTAAAAACGTTGGTTCTAGCTTGTTCTCAATTAATTTTAGAAAGCTTTTCAAGTATTTTTAAACTGCTATAATTTTGATTGGGATTGCATTGAGCTTTTAAATATGTAGGAGGAAACTAACAGCTCATAAGGAAGGTGCCACTATCTTATTTTCTAAAAACATTGGTTCTAGCTTGTTCTCGATTAATTTTAGAAAGCTTTTCAAGTATTTTTTAAACTACTATAATTTTGATTGGGATTGCATTGAGCTTTTAAATATGTAGGAGGAAACTATAATTGTTCATCTTGTCTTGCCTTGCAGTTACACAGTACAATAGTTCCATTTAGAATTCCATCATTTTCTTCTATAGGTCTAAAATATTCCTCTTTGGATTAAATTCTAGGTATTTCATAGGGATGTTTTACTAGTGTGAATGGGGAACAGTTTTCTATTATGTTGTCTTAGTATATAAATCTTATATATATGTCTATATAAATTTTTCACATATATATTGTCTTCATATCAAACCATATGTTTAGCTCGTTTCCTTTGCAAGTTCTCTTATTAGTTCTTAGAGTTTGTCATTGATTTTCTTGGATTTTTCTATGTAGATGAGCTCATCATTTGAAAATAAGGAGAATTTAACTTCTCATTTCCAATCTTTAAAACTCCCATTTCTATTGTTTTTCCTGTGGCAACATTACTTTGAACACCCAGGATGATGCTGAATAAAATTAAAAGAATCCTTGATTGTTCCTGACTTTCATGAGAAACGTCAAAGGTTCACCACTACACACAGTGTTTGCTGTGGGGTTTAAGTAGAAACCTTTTATTTTTAAACCAAGTCTATTTCCTTTTTGTTATGAATTTTCATTTACTAGAATCAAGGATTGTTTTGAGAGGGAGGAGTGGATCCTAGAGACATGGTGCTACCTGAGGCATAGTTTCTAAATCTCCCTAAATCCCAAATAGAAACAGAGAGAATTACCAGATAGAAAAAGAAAAACCCATGGGTTCCATTTAGGACAGAACTTAATGGCACGATATCACCCAAAGGCCCAAAATGCGAGTGGGTAGGAACCAGGCCCAGAAGCCAGCGTTGCTGAGGTCTGTGCCGGAGGACACCGAGGGAACACTGGCAGGAGCAGCAGCCTGAGGATGGAAGAAGCCCAGCACCGCCCGGAAAGGGGGCCAGAGTGTGAACAGCCACTGCAGCTGGGCAGGTCCCTCCTCTCCATCAGCCATGGAACACAAGCGGCTGCAGGAAGAAGCCTGACAGGGCTGGACCCTGCCACTGTGAACTCTTGAGTCTGAGCCACCAGGGCTTCCTTCCACAGAAGAGTCCCTCTGTCTCCCAACCTGAGGGTAAGGAGCTTGGAGTGGAAGCAAAGTTGGGCAGAACAGAAAGTCCACTTCCAATGGAAAAAGACCTAATAGCCCCATAGATAGTTTTTTTTTTCTTTTTTTTTTTTTTTTTTTTTTTTGATAAACATAGAAATTGATCCTTCTGGTCTTAAAGCTCAAAACTTTGCTTTATCTGTAATCCCAGCACTTTGGGAGGCCGAAGCGGGCGGATCACCTGAGATCAGGAGTTTGAGACCAGCCTGGCTAACATGGTGAAACCCCATCTCTACTAAAAATACAAAATTAGCTGGATGTGGTGGTGTGCACCTGTAGTCCCAGCTACTTTGGAGGCTGAGTCAGGAAAATTGCTTGATCCTGGGAGGCAGAGGTTGCAGTGAGCAGCTACTTACAGCACACTACTGTGGGAATACTGCAGGCAGTCGCAGTGTACAAACAGTGTATTTGTGTTTCTAAACACAGACACGACACAGTAAAACGTCAGTGTTACAATCTTATAGGACCACCATCCCCTGTGCTGTCCACTGTCGACCGAAACAGGCTCTGGCCGTATGTGACTGTATGCTGTCTAACTGTTTTCATACCTGCTTTACCTTTCAGGCTTAATCACTTTCAATTCTTTAATTGTGTTGGGCTAGGAATTAATGGAATCCAAGTTGGAAATAAGTATAATCAAGTGCTTTGTTTCACATAACCCAAATTGGAAAGGAAGCCAAAAAGCTCTGAGGTCTTGGTGGACACCGCATTTGTATACGTTCTTGTTTTTTAATTGTGGTAAAATACACATAACGTAAAATTTACCATCGAAACTATTTTTAAGGGTACAGTCAGTGGCATTCAGGACATCCATGTTGTTGTGCAGCCATCACCACCGTCCATCTCCAGAACTTCTTCGTCTCCCAACACTGAAACTCCACACCCACTAAACACTCACTCCCCATCACCCCCCAGCCCTGGCACCCACCATTCTACCTTTTGTCTCTGTGAATCTGACCAGTCTAGTGACCTCATATAAGCAGAACATCCCCAAGGTTCATCCATGTTGCAGCGTGTGTCAGCATTTCCTTCCCTCTTTATGGCTGACTAATATTCCACTGTGAGGATGGACCACACTGCGTTTACCCATCCATCCGTTCATGGACACTTGTGTTGCTTCTACCTTTTGGCAATTGTGAGTAAGCCGCTGTGAACATGTGTGTACAAGTATCTCTTTCGATTCTTTTGAGAATGGACCCAGAAGTGGAATTGCTGAATCATTTGGTCGTTCTGTTTATAACTTTTTGAGGAACTGCCATCCTGTTTTCCACAGTGGCTGCACCATTTTAGATTCCCACCAACAGTGCGTGGGAGTTCCAGTTTCTCCACATTGTCGCCAGCATAACACATTCTGTTCTTTGGGCATTAGCCATCCTAGTGTGTGGGGGTGCCTTTGGGTTTTACCATGGACCCGTGCTCCTGACTAAGCCAGTCCCTACTGCCTGACACCAGCCTTGCCCCTGGCCCAGCAGCCCCGGCTCTCACACATCAGCCCTGTCACATACAAGCCCCACCCCTCACACACCAGCCCTGCCCCCTCACACACCAACCCCGCAGCACACACACCAGCCCCGCCCCCTCACACACCAGCCCCGCCCCTCACACACCAGCCCTGCCACCTCACACACCAGCCCCGCCCCTCACACACCAGCCCCGCCCCTCACACACCAGCCCCGCCCTTCACACACCAGCCCTGCCCCACACATACCAGCCCCGCCCCCTCACACACCAGCCCCGCCCCTCACACGCCAGCCCCGCCCCCTCACACACCAGCCCCGCCCCCTCACACACCAGCCCCGCCCCTCACACACCAGCCCCGCCCTTCACACACCAGCCCCGCCCCTCACACACCAGCCCTGCCACCTCACACACCAGCCCCGCCCCTCACACACCAGCCCCGCCCCTCACACACCAGCCCCGCCCTTCACACACCAGCCCCACCCCACACATACCAGCCCTGCCCCTCACACGCCAGCCCCGCCCCCTCACACCAGCTCCACCCCTCGCACCAGCCCTAGTGCTCCATCAACCCCATCCCTCCCCATTAGAGGGCTAATTAGAAGGCCCCTATCCACCCTGCCCTTCCCATCCACTGCCCCCTCACCTCGCCCCTCCAGTCAGCCCCTGCTCCTCTCACCACCTGTGCTCATCACTTCTGCCATTCCCATCTGCCCTGCCCCTGCACCCAACCCCTACCCCCAGCCCCGTCCTGAGCCTGGCCCGCTCTCCACAGAGGAACGAGTACCTGCTGACAGTGGTGGCAGAGGAGAGCGACCTGCTGCTGCTCGGCCTGCGGTTCTCACCTGCCCAGCTGCACTTCCTGTTCCTTCGCGAGGACACGGCCGGCGCCTGGCAGACCCGAGTATCCTTCCGCAGCCCAGCCCTGGTGGACAGCCGCTGGCACACACTGGTCCTGGCTGTGTCCGCAGGCGTCTTCTCCCTCACCACGGACTGCGGCCTCCCGGTGGACATGTAGGTACCCACCCGGGGAGGGTGCACCTGCGGCCCTCAGAGTCCTGCCAGGCCAGGCGTCCTTCAGCCATGCTCGCCGAGCAACACCTGCAGGAGCTGTCCTGGGGCAGGAGCCGACCAGGGGCAGGAGCCATGGGGTGGAGGGGCAGGAGCCATCCACGGGGCAGGAGCCGACCAGGGGGCAAGAGCCATTCATGAGGCAGGGGCTGACCATGGGAGGTCAGGACAGCGTCCGCGCCAGCCTCTGAAGGGCTGCATGGGGTGAGGCAGGCTCACCATCTGTGGGCAGAGTGGACATTGGCGAGAACAGGTGGTGAGTGATGCCCTGGATTCGGGCTGGAAGGGGAATGGGCCTCTCCCGCGGAGCGTTTATGAAGCATACTCCTGTCAAAACCCCGATTTTAATGTTTCTCCATGCCTTAAACACAAAACCCGCTGCACATCAGAGTCAGTGGCTTAGAACCAGGTAAGGGCGATCATACCAAGCGCACTCCTTTTCCAGAAGTAGCTCAGGGGACTTGGCAGGGGACCAGCACTGTGGGGAGGGCGCTAACATCACAACAGGCAGCAGCAGGAAGTCAGAGTAACTCCTTCCCCAACCTCCAGGCTGGAGGCCGAGGCCTGGCTTCGTGACTCCACATGGCAGGTTCCTCGTGGACGAGGGAGCAAATGTTGACAGAAACTCCAAATGAGTACAAGATTATCCTTGGTAGCCTTGGACACAATGGGGGCTTTTGGAAGCCGAGTTCGTTTCTCCTTTTTGCCGTCGCCTGGTTTGTGTCCTGACGGTAGGTCCCCCGGACAGGAGCCCTCGGTCCCCACAGCTCGGCCAGTTGGTTGCCCATGTCAGGATCTACCACTGTGGAGTAGGGCTGCGCTTCTGTCTTTTTAACTGCAAATAATCCAGTTTATATTAAATCTATTAAATATTAAATTATTTCGAATATTACTTTCAAAGGTAGGATCTTCTGTTTTGTTATGAAACTTATCAATATTTTTATTATGCAGTTAGCTTCAACACACTTTTATCGGAGCCTCTCTCCTACCATACCCCAAACTCATTAGGGCCCTTAGGAGGGTGATGAGTTCTCAGGTCCTGAGAGCTGGAAGCCTCCCAGGGACGTGCTGTGCAGGCTGAAGACAACCTGACCTAGCAGCAGCTTCCCACCCCGTAAAGAAAGTCCTTCTGGCTGGACGTGAATGCCGCCTGACTTCTGGCTTTGCCACAGCAGCTAGGAATGACGCGGCGGCAGCGCCTGAGGCCTGGACAAACGTTCACCTGCCTCATCAGGAGAAAGGAAGAAATCAGGGTCGAAAGCATAATGATTAGGAATGTTCCCCGAATGTTTTAAAAGTGGACTTCCTGGGGAAGATGGTGGGATATGGGGAGTCACAGGCCTGGAACCGACTGTGGCCATGGAAGAACTTAAGCCCTTGGCAGGCTGCCACGGAGGGTACAGGCCAGGGCTTGGGGGCCAGCACCCTGGACCCTAGCAGAGGCCGAGCTGTGTGCAGAGGACGGGGCCTTCTGGGACAGCAGGGCAGGAGCTGAGCTCACCACGGCCAGCTGCAGCCAGATGGCAAAGACTGGAAGGAGCAGGTGTTTTACAAGAGACAGTGGCAGCGTGGGCGGGAGGCGAGCCCGAAGGCACCCCTGCTCTTCCGCCCAGGAGCTCTAGCCATGCCGTCCCTCAGCGGGCACCCACCTTGCTCCATCTCCGGAGTTCAGCCTCCACGCACTCGTCAAGACCGCCTGCTCCTGACACCTTCATGGGTCACCAGCCTCCTTCCTGTCCTGAAGCCATCTGTCCCAGCACCCCAGGCCGGGTGATGGTGCAGGAGCTCAGTGGAGGGAGGGTGAGTGGGCTGGAGGACCCTGTGCCGGTCGAAGCCACTGCACGTTCACCATGAGATAGGGAAGAACCGCTAAGCATGTCACCACGCACTTCTGCAGGAGGCCCTGGCCCTGGGGTGAAGTGCCCCCCAGAATTCATGTCCACCCAGCACCCGTGAATGTGACCTTACCTGGAAACAGAGTCTTTGCGGTCATTAAGTCAAGCTGAGATCATCCTGGAGTGAGGCGGGCCCTGCTCCAGTGCGACTAGGATCCTTACCAGGAGACAGATACGGGGAGAGTCGGACACTGGAGCGACATGGCCACAGGTCACGGGGAGCACATGGAGCCACCAGAAGCTGATGAGTTGAGGAAGCTTCCTCTGGAGCCTTCGGAGAAGCCCTGCCCCAGCCTGATCCAGGCTACTGGCCTCCAGAGCTGTGCAGGCGATCGGCCCTGTGTGCCATCCTTTGTGTGGCAGCCACAGCACGGATGCACGCTGCTTAGTGTGGGGCTTGTTCCCGTTCCTTCTGTGAGTAAACTGGGGCTACCACTCTCCTATGGCCCTAACACAGTCCTTTGATATTTTCAGAATGGCCGATGTGCCCTTCCCAGCCAGGCTATCGGTGAAAGGAGCTCGATTCTTCGTCGGCAGCCGGAGGAGAGCCAAAGGCCTGTTCACGGCGAGTATGGAGGGGCTGCCTTCCCAACACCCGTGCCGCGGGATGGGACTGCCCCAGGCCAGTTGTCCTACTGCTCTAGTTGACAGATCCTTGGACGTGCTAACTGGGAAAAGAAGGCACAGCGTGCGTGGAGTCTCTACCACAGGGCCTTCACGCTTGCTGTTTCCTCCTGGCACCCTCCTCCCTGATGGTCTTGGGTCCCTGCCCAACGGTCCTCTTCAGGCTGCCCCCACCATGCTGAGCTGATGCCCACACTCTGCCCTGCAGCCCCTTCCCCGGAGCTGTCTTTCCTCAGTAGGGCCTGCTGCTCTCAGGCCAGCTGTGTGTCTGCTCGGTGCCTGTGTCTCCACTCACGTGTGAGCGGGGACCTCACTCCATGAGGCTAGAGGCCTTTGTTCCCTGCTGAGTCCAGTGTCTAGGGCCATGCCTGGCACGGAGCAGATGCTCTGAATATTTATTGATGCATGGTTTGACAGATGGATGAGTGGATGGGCAGATGGAGGGATGGACAAATGGATGGATGGATGAATGCGTGGAGAGATGAACAGATGGAGAGAAAGATGAATGGATGGATGAATGGATGGGTGGATGGAGGGATGGATGGATGAGTGATGGATGAATGGGTGGATGGATGGATGAATGGATGGATGAATGGATGGGTAGATGGAGGGATGGATGGATGAATGGATGGATGAATGGATGGGTAGGTGGAGGGATGGATGGATTAGTGATGGATGAATGGATTGGACTGATGGGTGGACAGATGGATGGATGAATGCATGGATGAACAGGATGGGTGGATGGGCTGTTGGATGAGCAGAGTAGCCAGTCACTCTAGGTTCACATAAAAAACCCCTTCTGCGGTTCAGTTCCCTCGGAAGGGGGGCAATTCTTCACCATTGCTCCCATGGCCTCCTCAGTAACCATCATGTAAACTCTTCCCACTTAGCTCTGCAAAAGCTTAGATTCCATCCACCTGACCCTCCTCTGGGCTCTGGATGGGCCAAGCTCAGTGGTCCCCTCCTCAGCGGGTCCCTCCCCAGCAGCGTGGGCCTGAAGGAGCTGTCCCTCTCTCTGCAGGGCCTGGTGAGGCAACTGGTCCTGCTGCCGGGCTCAGACGCCACCCCAAGGCTGTGTCCCAGCAGGAACGCCCCGCTGGCGGTGCTGTCCATCCCACGGGTCCTGCAGGCTCTCACGGGGAAGCCAGAAGATAACGAGGTGCTAAAATATCCCTATGGTTAGTAGGGGGTGCCCGCCCCCACACCAAAGGCAGACGCGAGAGCCCTGGCCTCACACCAGGCGGGAACTCAGGGCTCAGCTCTCAGCCCCTCTCGTGTGCCTGCCCCCCTCATCACTGCCGTGGGGGGCAGCGGTCATATTGGCCAGGGGGATGCTCGGGGCCCACCCCTAGGAAGGCAGGCTGCACCATCAGACAGGCCAGTGTCATCCTGCCCTTCCCTCCAAGCACTCCCACGACAGCCATCCAGCCCCTTCCTGGGGACCCCAGGCAGAAAACAGGCCTAGCTTACTCGAGAAAGTCTTTGTCCAGAGCTATCTGACATCCCTCATCCCCTTTTGCCCCCCAAGGGCAGCGTTTGGGCCATTTCTCTCCACCCCGCCTCTGTCCCACCATCATCCAGACCAGCCCGCCCCAGTCGAGCCCACTCTGGCCCTACACTCACGTCTTCCACAATCCCCCAGCCCAGAGGGCCTCCCCGCTTGGCTTTCTCTGGTGTGAAGTTACAAGGGTGACTGTATTTATTTAAACCACACTCCTGCCATGGAGAATCTGAAATGCCCCTCCCCGCCGCATCCCCACTGCTCTCAGCCACCCCGAGGGACAGCGAGGTGGAGAACAGCCGAGCCCCTGAGCCTCAGGGTTAGCGGTTACGAAGTAGGGGAGCCCCCACCTCCAACACATCCGGGCCGCATGGTATACTGTGTCACACAGCTGGCTAGCACCGGCTGGCAGGTGCACAGATGTCCCACATAGAGTCAAGAGGTGGCAGAATTAGGACCCATGGTGGGGTGTGACTACTGGAAGTGATGAGATCAAACCGTCACAGATTCAAGCCAAGCCGTCGTTAAGATACACCAGTGTCAACAGGGACTCCCTCCTGAGGGGGGACCATGCCCTGTGCAATCGCTGAGGACTCTCAGAGGAGCAGGCCTTTTCTGTCTCAATGGGATGGAAAGCCACGCCTTTCAGAGTGGACAGAGGGTGGGCTGACCATATAGGGGGCATCATGATGTCCTTCGTCACCGGTAGGCCAGGTTCTCAATTCCCCGTCTGTGATGTGGCAGGCTTGTGCCAAGGTGCCTGCAGGGGCCCTTCCAGGCCCGCATGCAGAGGCTGAGGCAGGGCAGCCTGGTTTGGGGGCCTCTTCCTGCATCGTCTTCCTTGGGGGGCACTGGCTTGCTAGAAACTCATCTTCCTGGTCTTCCCCTCAGAAACCAACATTCGAGTGACGCTGGGACCCCAGCCACCGTGTACCGAGGTGGAAGACGCCCAGTTCTGGTTTGATGCTAGCCGGAAGGGGCTGTACCTGTGTGTTGGCAACGAGTGGGTCTCCGTGTTAGCAGGTGAGGCAGCCCTGCACCCGGGGCATTGGCATGCAGGGTCACTCTGGCACAGTGTGACGGAAGTGGAGGCTAGGAGAGGGGGCACCTCAGCCACCTCTGAATGACCTCAGGCTCGGCCATCAGGCTGGGGCACTTCTAAGAGTGAGAGGCAGCATCAGTCCTGACCCCCAAAGCAAGCGGCGGGCAGGACACTGCCCTCCCTAGAGCCACAGGACTCTCAGCCACAGGCCCTCCTCAGGGCAGGCACCACTTAGGACAGGAAACCGCCCCACCAGGAGCCTCGAGCCTGTGCATCTCATTTGGAAATGTGAACCTCCAGGGCATGGCACATGGGCTGACAGGGCTGGGCATCGCGTGGTACCCCTTCCCAAACCATGGGAAGACGATGCCTGCCTCCCTGCAGCCTCCTTGGTAGGGTGACCCGGCCGCCGCCTCTGCCCACACCCTCCCTGTCCGCTAGATCAGAGATGAGATCCAAGGAGATGAAGAGCCTGAAAGGTTATTTTTACAGAGAGCCTTCTCAGCAGTCCGTTCCTGCTGCTGGGGAGGTGAGTGGAGGTGGCGATAGATGCTCCAGACAGGTTACCCATGGGAAATGGGCATGGGTTCCGCCCAGCACGTGTGTGAGCTGCTAACTCCCTTTCACATTATCGAGGGCACAACTTGCCGTAGAAGCAGTGAGCCTTTTAACAAGGCCACAACGTGTAAACTTCACTGGGGGCTGCACAGATCACAAAGGCCCTGGCAGCAGTGAGTGGCCTCCCTTTGACAGGCCTTTCCTGTGAGAGCCAAATGTGGAAACTGATGCCTGAGGCTGAGGCGCAGGAGTCGTGGCTTGTGACTTGGGGCTTGGGAATCGTGCTCCCGCGAGGATTGCTCGGGATTTCCGTTCTCGGAAATCTTAACCGAGTCACAATGTTTCTATCACAAGCCAAAGAAAGACTGGACTACGTGGAGGAGCATCAGAACTTGTTCACCAACTCAGAGACCCTGGGCGTTGAGGTGTTCCGCATCCCTCAGGTGGGGCTCTTTGTGGCCACAGCCAATCGCAAAGCCACATCCGCCGTCTACAAGTGGACCGAAGAGAAGTTCGTCTCATATCAGAACATCCCCACGCACCAAGCACAGGCCTGGAGGCATTTCACCATCGGGAAAAAGGCAAGTCTGTGTTTGGTGACTTTCTCCATCCCCTTTCACTTGGAAAGCCCCGAGTCCACAGGCGGGGCCCCCTACACTGATTCTGCAGGTAAAGGAGTTTCTCACGGTGTCAACACCTCGTTCAGGCGGTAAAAGGCTGACAGAGTCGCACACATTAGCCCACCACCCTAAATCCAGGATGTGACTTTGAGGCAGTCTGCTTGGCTCCCGCAAAATGGACGACCAGACCATTTCCCACATGCCATCTGGTTCTACATAGACCCCTCGTCACTACATTTAAAACCTGTTGAGAGTGTTTACATGAGCCGGTCAAGAACCCACAAATCGTTTCAGAAAGACATTAGAAAATGGACATTCCTGATCCTTCCTTTCCTCAAATGTTGAGGACACGTGATGTCCACATGCAAGGCTGAGGCCAGGCTCAGGGGAGCCATGGGTGGGACCTCGCAGGCTGACAGCCACCTTCCTGTCAGGGCTGCTCTGGGCAGAGGGTCGAGGTGGTGGGTCTGGGAGATGGTTGACATCCCAATGGGAAGGATGGGGTTTCCTCTTCCCAGCTCTGTCCACTCCCTGGACTCTACACAGCCATGTCCTAGAGACAGCACCCCAAATAGTCACTCACTGGACTACAATGTGCCAAGGACGCCCACCAGGCCCTGCCTGCACACAGGGCTAAAGCAGTGAACACAGCAGATGGAAACTGCTCTCCTGTGGCTTACAGCCACCCTCATGCAGGCTGCATTTGCATCCAGCATGGCGGGTGAATAACTAGTTGTTTATTTTTTTTTTGATTGATGACATCATAAGGTTTTAATTTTTTATTATAAAAAAAGTTTGCATCAAAGAACAATTGGAAAATTCAGAAAAGCAAAGGGGACAATATTTTGTTCCATCTTCCAAGCAAGTACGTAGGTTTATGTCGCGTCCTTGCCTCCAAGCACATCGTCCATGAACCATGCACCTTGCCCCTCATTCTGTATGTTCACACAGCTACACTATGAGCCCTGGGCACATTGTGCCATATTCATGTTTTACACATTGCCCTGACACAGCTTTGCGTGGTGATCACACCCGTAACACAGGAGAGCAGGTTGTGATGCGTTTTTCTGGTCATCTGGGTTATGAAGAACATTTTTGTGCATAAAGCTTTTCCTGAATTTGGGAATTTTGGCTTTTGTGTTTTTGCCTTCAGATAGCAATAGAAGTGGAAATATTGGGTAAAGAATATGGACATTTTCAAGGGTCTTGATGAATGTAATGACCGGCTCTGCGCCCACCCCACCATGATGACCTGTAATGCGGGGGCCTCGGTCCTCTGTCCCTGCACCACGTAGCAGCCGTGGATCTGGAGAGAGATGCTGATGTTCAGAAGCCTTCAGAAACCAGGCCGCTGGCACCGACCCAAGCAGAACCACGTGGTCCCGGTTTACTCTCTTTCAGATCTTCCTGGCAGTGGCTAATTTTGAACCAGATGAGAAGGGTCAGGAGTTCTCTGTCATTTACAAATGGAGCCACAGAAAGCTGAAGTTTACCCCATATCAGAGCATTGCCACACACAGCGCCCGAGACTGGGAGGCCTTCGAGGTGGATGGGGAGCACTTCCTGGCGGTGGCCAACCACCGGGAAGGTAGGGCAGGTGTGGCCTTTACACCGGGAGGCAACCACTCCAGGGGCAGAGCGAGACTTGCAGGCAGGGCGAATGTGTATCTTATTAGAGAACAATAAGCCACATGCAGCACAGGGTGAACATGCGTTCTGGACCGTTCCTCACTGTCTGGGGGAGGGAGATCTACTGGTGGTCCCTGGGGCACCTGCCCACAGCACAGCCACCCCAGAAACATGGACTGCCAGACTGACTCCCAGCACAGAATACCTGCCAGCCTCCCTCCTTGTCTGAAACTGACTACCTGACTGACTGACTAGCTGATTAACTACCTAACTCACTGACTACCTGACTGACTACCTAATTACCTGATGACTGACTGCCTGATGACTGATTGACTAATTACCTGACTTCTTGACTAACTACTTGACTAATTACATGACTGACTAACTACCTGACTGACTGATTGACGACCTGAATGACCAACTACATCACAGACGGACTGACTACTTCACTGACTGATTGACTGACTAACTACCTGACTGTCTGACTGACTACCTGACTGATACCTGATTGGCTGACTGACAACCTGAATGACTAATTAGCTGACTGGCTAACTGACTATCTGACTAACTACCTGACTGACTGACCACCCGAATGACTAACTATCTGACTGGCTGGCTGGCTGACTGCCTCACTGACTCACTGACTGACTGACTGACTGCCTCAAAGAGTGACTGACTGACTACCTGAATGACTAACTACCTGACTATCTGACTGACTGACTGATTACCTGACTAACTACCTGACTGGCTGACTGGCTATTGGCTGACTGACTACCTCACTGACTGGTTGACTAACTACCTGACTGTCTATATGAATGACTACCTGACTCTCTGACTGACTACTAATTACCTGACTGACTACCTTACTGACTGATTGACTGTCTCACTGACTGATTACCTAACTACCTGATTAACTGACTAGCTGACTAATTACCTGACTAACTGATGACTAACTACCTGACTGACTGATGACTGACTACATGACTGACTGATTACATGACTAACTGGCTAACTACCTGACTAACTGATTGACTGACTACCTGACTACATCACTGACTGGTTACCTTACTGACTACTTGTCTGACTGACTGACTGCCTGCCTGCCTGACTGACTACCTGACTAACTACTTGACTGTCTGACTGACTACCTAACTACCTGACTGGCTGACTAACTAACTGACTCATTGATTGACTACCTGACTGACTGACTACCTAATTACCTGACTCTCCCACTGACTGACTGATTACCTGACTAACTACCTGACTGGCTAACTCATTAACTGACTTACTATCTGACTGACTACCTACCTGACTGACTGACTGAATGATTAGTTGACTAACTACCTGACTGGCTGGCTGGCTGGCTGACTGATGGACTACCTCACTGACTGACTGACTGACTGATGGAGTGACTACCTGCCTAACTACCTGACTGTCTGACTGACTGATTATCTAACTACTTGACTAGCTAACTGACTGACTACCTCACTGACTGACTGACTGACCAGCTATCTGACTACCTGACTACCTCACTTATTGACTGATTGCCTAACTACCTGACTGACTGATGACTGACTACCTGACAACTGACTAACTACCTGACTGATGACTAACTACCTGATTAACTACCTGATTGATGACTGGCTGACTACCTGACTGACTGACTACCTCACTGGCTAATTGACTGACTGACTGACAAACTACCTGACTGATTAACAACCTGACTGATGACTGACCAACTACCTGACTAGCCACTGAACTGACTGGCTGACTACCTAATTACCTGACTAACAAACTGACTAACTGACTGACTACCTAATTACCTGACTAACAAACTGACTAACTGACTGACTACCTAATTACCTGACTAACAAACTGACTGACTGACTACCTCACTGACTAACTGATTAACTACCTCACTGACTGGCTGACTGATTGACTAACTACCTGGCTGACTACCTGACTGACTGACTGATGACTAACTACCTGCCTATCTGACTGGCTGATGACTACCTGACAACTGACTACCTCACTCACTGACTAACTGATGACTGACTACCTGACTGATTAACTACCTGACTGATGACTAACTACTGAACTGACTGACTGATGACCTGACTGACTTACTGACCATGTCAATGACTTAACTACCTCACTGACTGACTGATGACTGACTACCTGACAACTAACTACCTGACTGATGACTACCTGACTAACTACCTGACTGATGACTGGCTGACTACCTGACTGACTGACTACCTCACTGGCTAATTGACTGACTGACTGACAAACTACCTGACTGATTAACAACCTGACTGATGACTGACCAACTACCTGACTAGCCACTGAACTGACTGGCTACCTAATTACCTGACTAACAAACTGACTGACTACCTAATTACCTGACTAACAAACTGACTGACTGACTACCTCACTGACTAACTGATTAACTACCTCACTGACTGGCTGACTGATTGACTAACTACCTGGCTGACTACCTGACTGACTGACTGATGACTAACTACCTGCCTATCTGACTGGCTGATGACTACCTGACAACTGACTACCTCACTCACTAACTGATGACTGACTACCTGACTGATTAACTACCTGACTGATGACTAACTACTGAACTGACTGACTGATGACCTGACTGACTTACTGACCATGTCAATGACTTAACTACCTCACTGACTGATGACTGACTGCCTACCTGACCGACTACCAAACTAACTGCCTGACTGACTGATTACCTTACTACCTGACTACCTGACTAACTACCTGACTACCTGACTTATTAACTACCTGACTGACCAACTGACTACCTTACTGACTGACTGACACAACTGACCGACCACTTCACTGAGTGACTAACTACCTGACTGACTGACAAACTGACTGACTGACTGAATACCTCACTGACTAATTGGCTGGCTGGCTAACTGACTGACTGACCAACTACCTGACTGACAAATTCACTGACTGGCTGACTGACTACTTCACTGACTAATTGGCTGGCTGGCTGACTGACTAACTGACTAACTACCTGGCTGACTGACAAACTACCTGACTACTTGACTAACTGTTTCAGTGACTGACTGATGACTGACTATCTGACTGACTGACAACTGACTGACTGACTACCTCAATGACTGACTGACAGACTAAGCAGCCTCCCAGCAGGAAAGGTCTGACCAGCACAGGGACGGCAGATGTTGGGTGGTGGGCCCAGGCCCAGGCCCATGGCGAGGATGCTGGCCTGGTGGCTGGCATGGCCAGGTGTGTGGTGGAGGACAGCTGCCGAGGACATGGGATCTGGATGGCCTCCATGGCCTTGTTTCCTGAGGACAGGCAGCTGTCCCGCCTTGTGCCAGCAGAGACAGTGAGGAGCACTGGCCTGGGAGGTACCGGGACACCTGCTTTCCAGGCCAGGGACACTGCCCTGAGTGGCCACCATGAGTACCTGCCATTGTGTAGCTCCATGAGCCGGCCTGGGTCTGAGGGCATCTCTCCGCCTGCAGGACCCCCCAGACCCAACCCTGCCCAGGCTCCACAGCTCTGCACTCCCCTGAGCCCACGACCCACCCAATGGGGGAGCTCCACAGTGGAGAGGGAGGGGCCTCCGGGCAGAGGTGGCAGTGCGTGGGAAGGCCTGGCCTGTGGGGATGCTGGGGAGCCTTGGGCGGCGGGGCCAGGACACGGTGGGCCCCACCTCCGGGACACGGGGAGGCCATGGAGATGTACACCTGTCCCGAGGGCGGTGGGGATCACCAAGCATTTCCACATGGGAATAGCACCTGTGATGGCCCAGAGGTGCAGTCAGCAAGGGGCTGAGGGCGGGAAGCTCAAGGTAAGAAAGGATGTCCCCAGCGGCTGGCCTTGCCCTCGTGGGTCTTCGGTCCTCGGGGAGGGACTTGGACTGGGCTCTGCCTCCGTCGGGGCTGCCATGGGGCTGTGGAATCTGCCTCCCTGCCCCCAGCACAGTCCCTTGGTTCCAGGCGACAACCACAACATCAACAGTGTCATCTACAAGTGGAACCCGGCAACCCGGCTCTTCGAGGCCAACCAGACCATCGCCACCTCCGGCGCCTACGACTGGGAGTTCTTCAGTGTGGGGCCCTACTCGTTCCTGGTGGTGGCCAACACCTTCAACGGCACCTCCACGAAGGTGCACTCACACCTCTACATCCGACTCCTGGGTTCCTTCCAGCTCTTCCAGTCCTTCCCGGTAAGGCCCCCCACATGAGCCCCGGCTCTCCATTGCTGACCACTGCGTCTGTCACGTGCACCTGCTGGACAGGTGATGTGGACTGGGGGTCCACCGAGAGCCAAACCTAGTGCTGCTCTGCACCCGTGACCCCAAAACCCAGGCAGGGCCTGCTCCTCTGGACGGCACAGGATCCTTGCCTGGCGTCTGAGCCCTTCTTGCCTGAGAGCCTCTGTGCGCCCAGGGACAGTCTAGGTGCCTGGAAATGAGGCAGGAGGCGCACCCTGGCTCTGCCCCACCCTGGCGTGGTGTTCTCCATAAAGCAGCCCCCAGGCTCAGAACAGGCCCTCCCTCCCCTCAGGAGCTCCCGCAGTCTAATCTGAGTCTGTATGGGCGTCAGGGCCCTGGCCCTGGGGCAGCTGGGCAGCTCAGCTCTGACCCAGGGCAGCATGGGGGCCAGGTCGGGGCAGCACGTGGCGCTCCCCTCCAGGCCTCAAGTGTCCCTTGGCTGGTTCCAGCCACCACGAGACCTTTGAGTTGAGGCAGCAACAGGTGCTTATTAGGCCACCTCCAGGGGCAGGGACAGCGTGCTGCCTGCTCCCAGCAAGTGTGCCGAGGACTTGATCGGAGCAGAGGTGCGGGGTACGGGACAGGTGGGGGCGCATCTCCCACCTCGGGCTCAGCCTGTATGTGAGCCCGGTTCCCCGGAGGGGGCAGCTCAGGGGCTCTGCAGTGCCGGTGACAGCACTCCCACTGTTTGCTGGAAGCGTGCCTCTCATAAGACATCACCTCCCTCATGTCCTTCCGGAATCTTCTGTGCCCCCTGACCTGGTGACTCATTCCCCTGCAGAAATGTTCTCAGGGCCTTCTGTACCCGAGGCAGTGAGACTAACCCAGGCCACTCTTGCCACGTGAGCTGCCCCCATGCCACGTCCCAGTGAGGCTGGTACAGGGGCAGAGCCATGGCAGACGCTGATGCCCGGACCCCCCGCCCCCATCAGGGAGTCTGGAAAAACAGTGACAACAGTCAGGCCTTGCCAGGCTACCCCTGCATTAGACAAGAAGCTGTGCATGTGGTGGGTGGGGCTTTATGGCTGAAATGATTGAAGGCATTCTGGAACATTCCACACATCTCATTAGAGCAAGCCTGCAGGTAGCACATGGGAATGAGCTTCAAAACAGAAGGGAAGAAGATAGAGTTCAGCAGTCGCAGGTTCCTGGAGCCCCTCCACCCAGCAGGAGTGAGAGCAGCTTAGGAAACCCGGAGTGTGACCACCTTGAGAAGCCCGCAGGGGCCGGACCAGGAGCCGCGGCTCACAGGGACCAATCACACGCGTTGATGCGTGCAGAGAATTGCTCCGGGACTCTCACGTGCTCAGTCCTCTGGCAGGCTGGGGCACAGTGTCATCCAGGTGACCATCGCCCCACCCTTCGGGCACTCGTGGTCCAGTGGGGAAGGGCAGCTTTACGTGGATGTTCAGGGCACGAGGAGAGCAGATGTCAGGGAGCACCCTCCCCACTTTCCCAGCCCTCACCAGGAGGAAGTGAGGGCTGGGAAAGTGGGGAGGGTACCTGCAGGGCAGTGGGGCTGGGAGTAGGCAGCAGGGTCACCACCCAGACCCACAGGCTGCAAGTGAAACGTGAAGCCTGCCCTTGTGGGGTTGACAGGGCTGCACGATAATGACTGGTCGGTGGCTGGGAGGGAGTGAGCCATTGGGAGGCTGCTGTGGCCGCCCAGATGAGCCACAGGCGCCCAGGTGAGGAGGCAGCAGTGCCAGAAGGAACACACCTTGAGCTCGCTAGTGCTGTGGATGGAACAGGTGAGCATGCCTGGTAGCCAGGAAGAGGTGGGATGAGCCCCCTGCCACGGGGGCAGAGTGAGGCTCAGTGCACTGGGGTTGGGGGTGAGCAAGATTCCTTCCAGCCATTGGCCTTGGTAACAGCCTCAGGAGGTAGGTGGTGGTAGCAGCTCACACTGGCTGAGCCTTGACTGTAGAGCACCTGTGCCAAGAGCTCTGCCCGCATCCTCCCACGTCACCCTCACAGCACCTTGAGAGGGGCTTGCTGCCACTGGTCCCTGTTACCCACAAGGACACAGAGGCTCAGAACGGTGGAGGGCTTTGCTCGTGGCAGAACTGGGATCAAGCCAAGCAATGCGGCCTGTCACTTGGTTTGATGTGGCACGGGACAGAGCTGAGCATAAGTTCCTTGTCTTACTGGTCCCTGCACAGTCCTCTCACCGCAACACGCATGCTGCTAAGACTCTGGGAAACTACAAGGGTGTCCTGGGCTGGTGGCCACGTGCTGGTGTGCAGACAGCGGACCTGAAGGAGGGTTCAGGAGCCTTCGGTCATGGGTTAGCCTGACCACAGGGCTCAGCAGGAATGGCCCCTCTGACCAGTAATCATTGACCTGAAGTTGAACTTAAGGCTGGTGAGGTTTGACATGCGAAAGCAGCTGCAAGCTGGGGCCAAGAGCGTGATATGGGCTGGAAATTGGGACTCCCGAGGAGGGCTCGACACGCGGGGACAGTGGCTCAAAAGGCAAATGGTGGGCTGGGCGCAGTGGCTCACGCCTGTAATCCCAACCCTTTGGGAAGCCAAGGCAGACGGATCACAAGGTCAGGAGATCAAGACCATCCTGGCGAACACGGTGAAACCCCGTCTCTACTAAAAATACAAAAAAAAAATTAGCCTGGCGTGGTGGCAGGCACCTGTAATCCCAGCTACTCGGGAGGCTGAGGCAGGAGAATGGCGTGAACCTGGGAGGTGGAGCTTGCAGTGAGCCGCGATCGCGCCACTGCACTCCAGCCTGGGCGACAGAGTGAGACTCCATCTCAAAAACAAAAAAAAAACACAACAAAAAAAGGCAAATGGTGACATCGAGCAGCAACGAAAGGTTGGCTTGGGGACTTGAGCACAGGCAATCTGGCCGACAGCAGTTCCCGTGGAAACACCCGGGGCTCCACACCAGTCATGTGTCATCAGGATCATACTGGTGCCCTGACATGAACGTGTGCCCTGCTGGCCCCAGGCTCACACATGCAGAGCCCCAGCACACTGGAGCATGTTTGAGGAGCTTTGCCAGAACCAGGAAGGGATTTGAAACGTTACCACACAAGGAATAGTTGCAGGACTTGAGGCTTTATCCTGAAAGAAGACGTAGGCAGTCACTTCCAATCATCTAACGAATGAGCTGGTGGGGGGCAGGGGATGGGCCTCCAGGGGGTCTTGAGAGCAGAGTCGCACACCCTGGATGGAAAGGCACCACAAGTGACTTTCTCGTCAACTAGGCAAGGTCTCCTAACAGCTGCTGTGCCACGGAGAGGCTGCTGTCCTGGAGGCCCTGCATTCTAAATCACAAAGTGAGGTGACAAGAGAAAGGATCCCTGCAGTGGGTTGGGGAGTGCATTTTGGAGATTATCATCCTAGATCTACCAACACCGTGATCCTAAAGCCCCTGTGATAACACCAAGTCCAATTTACAGTGTCTTCTTCACAACACTGCACCAAGGTGCTCAAGATGCCCCAGTGCCCCAGAGCGTACCTGGCCAGCTGCGTGTCACCCATGCCATCCTCTCCAGCTAAGGGTCCCCGGATGTTTGACAAAAATCCTGAAACTGCAGGAGTCAGGCTAAAGAAAAGAAAGATAGGCTGAAAGAAACTGAGCTAGCTCTAGAAACAGAAAGGAATTTTTTTAAGTTATACTTGTCTTCAGAAGTATTCAAGATGATACTGCACTTATGAAATAAAGAATGCTACTAATGAGACAGAGAGCTTGGACATTAAAAATGCAATTGCTGGCATTAAAAGAAGACATTCATTAACATGATTGAAATATAAAGTTAAGAGGATCTTCTAGAATGAAAAGAGACAGAATCAACCCAGGAAAGTCTGTATCTGGCTAACCAAAGTTCTAGAAAAAAAGAAGAGGGTGAGGACAGTGATGGAATTGTCAGAGAAGCCTTGAAGAAAACCTCCCAGATCTCATCAGACTGAAAGGGCACTGAGCCCAAGGAGCGCGAGAGCAAAGGAAAGTTACCTTCAAAGCACACAGGAGCACGGCAGCCTGGGATTTCCCATCAGCAGCCCTGGATATCAGGAGGTAGGAGGGCTCAGTGTTCTGAAGGCGAGTGATGTACGCAGCGCCCCCGCAGGACAAGGACGCTGGCCACTGCCATGCACGGCTCCCACATGTCAGTGGCTTCCTGCCATATTGGGTTCTCACATCAAGTCAGACAAGGAGCACACACAGTGGGAAGCAGCAGGAAGGGGCTGACCTGACCTGTGCTCACAGCCCATTGGCCAGTGCCAGTCACATGTCCCAGCCTAGCTGGACCTGTGCTCACATGTCCTCACAGCTCATTGGCTAATGCTTGTCATATGACCCAGCCTAGCTGGACCTGTGCTCACATGTCCTCACAGCTCATTGGCTAGTGCCAGTCACATGACCCAGCTTGTCCCTGTGTCACGTGTACTCACGTGTGCTCACAGCTCATTGGCTAGTGCCAGTCATATGACCCAGTCTCCTGTCAGTCTGAGACATGTGGGAGCCCTGGACTAGGCAGTGTTCCTCGGGGGGTGCACTGGCAAGCCCAGGTACTCAACCAGATGCAGAAGATCAGAACTGGAAGTGGTGGCTCCACCCCAAGATGACCATAAGGAAAGTTCTGGAATGAGAACTGGTATGTGTCCTAGAAAGAAGCCAGCCCAGATGGTCTGGGGTCAGGGAGGGCATAAGAGGGGGTTTGGGGGCTGTGGAGTCCACGGAGCACAAAGTGTGTCCAGGGATGGCGCACTGAAGAAGTGACAGAAGCACAGACTGCAGGAGTCAAGGAAAGCAGAGACACAGGGGCCAGGCCAGGACGGCCTACCTGTGCAGCAGCCGCCGAGGTGGGACAGGACCGAGAGCCCCAGGGTGCAGGAGCGAGGGGCTCCTGGGATGGGAAGATGGGAGCGTTCTTGCATGCAGAGCTGGTGTGTTTTCTTCCTCTGGGAAGGAAGGAGGGGAGGGCCAGACCCAGGAGGGGACAACCAGAAACTTGGTCCAAGGACGAAGCAGGTGAACCCGTCCTGTGATTTTAAGCATGAAAGGCGAATGTTTGCCTGGCATGGGGGACTGCCCCAGGGATGGTACAGTCGGTGATCCTGACATAGAAGTCGCCTGGGTGGGTGGTGCCATAGCCCGGCCTCTGGCTCTGGGGGCTGACATTACCGTAAGGTCAGGACCACACAAAGCTGATCCTGATGTGTCAGAGAATTGCCCCGTGGCCGAACCCACCCTGGGCGTGCCTGTTGGTGTTTATTAGTGGAGGTACAACCCAGGCTGCTTGGGGGAGCGGGGAGAGGAGAAGGAGAGCAGAGGCCCTGCATCTCCATCCCACACCCTACACCGTGGGTGAAGAGGCGAGGCCAGAAGCCGCCCACCAGGAATCAGAGGAGCTCCCAGCAGCACCCACTGAGGAGGACAGTTGCCACAGACCCTAAGCAGGAGCAGCTCTGCCTTCCGGTGCCCAGACCAGGTGCAGGCAGGCAGCCTGGCGCTCCCAGATCAACAAGACCTGGCAGCCCTGGCCCCTGCCCTGCATGTGGAGCACAGCTCCCTTTCACTCCTGACAGCCTCATTCTGAAAGCCCTGGAATTCCTGCTGATGGCAGCCTTCCTTGTCTTCCTGTTTTGGAAAGCCTGTTGGAGATTTCTGGAAGGTGGTCTGTGGCTGCGCATCCTCAGCTGGTTGGCGATTCCACCTCAGACCCATCTCACAGGTGTGGAAACTGAGGCTCAGGAGCAGGGACCTGGCCACAAACACACGGCGGTAAGCAGCCGAGCCAGGGCGTCCACAGGTGTCCCTGTGTCCACATGAATCGCCTCCTCTGTGCCTGCCCCATGGGGATGGAGCCTGCAGCCTGGTTTGGGTCGTGACGGGAGTGCCTGGGACGCCTCACACCATGGTGGGGCCTCAGCCCTTCACTCATGGGGCCCATCCCTTTGATGGACTACCTGCTCTTCATGAAATGATGTCAGGACTGGATTCTGAGCTTCGTTGATCTTTGTGTGTTCTGGAAGGCAGTCGGGAGGTGTTCGTGGAACGTGGTTACTGAAAAACACAGGGCTTCTGTCACGGGTGATGTGGTGGAGGTGGCAGCCCAGCCCATAAGGCGGCCACTCTACATTTTCAGGCCACACGTGAAGGCCAGCTTTGATCTACACCAAGGACTGGAGCAGTGGTCCTGGAGATGCACAGGCATCCTCAGAAGGGGGCCAGCAGCAAAGGGGCAGAAATGGAACCACCGGAGCCAAGGGGAGGGTCTGGGCTAGTGACCCGCGGCGAAGTCCCAAGGGGTGGGTGACATCCGCCTGAAAGAAACATCAGAGAAGAGCAGGGGCTGAAGCAGGACCACAGCAGACAGAAGGAAGCACGGCTGCAGCACCCAAAGCAGAACCAGAACTCCGGGAACGGGGACCCGGCTGCTGGGGGCGCCATCACGGCCCAGGCCCTGAACGTGCCTTAGGAGGGCCCTGGGAAGGTGCTGGGACCACGCACACATGGACGGGCTTCCTCTCCACCTGGCCTGAGCCTCATCTTTCAAAACTCAGTAATTCCTCAAAACTCACAAAGCCCACTTTCATGTTTTGCCAACATTTTTCACATCGTGTTGAAATCCTTTTAGGTCCTAGAGATGTCTTAATTTGTTTACTGTTTAGTTTGAGTTTTGCAATGTCTTTCATGAACGTGAGCTTTGAAGCGGGTGAAGCCGAGATGCTTTGAAAGTGCGTGTGCACCGCAGAGAGGCGCCCTTTCTGGAGGGGGTCTGCGGGGGTGTGGGGTGCAGGTGGGGTTTGAGGAGCTGCGCACACAGACCTCACTTTCTCCCAGAAACACAGGGTGGGCATTCCCAGGGCACTGCAGGTTAAGTACAGTGCTCCAAGGGAATGGTCGGTGGGCATGGCAGGACTTTGCAGCCCCAGGGCAGATATGAGTGAGGAGCTGGCTGCCCACCCTGGGGAAGGTGGTTTGATGTCCCATTCTTCCGCCTGCCCTCAAAGTCTTTCTGCCCATCCCACCAGGAATTCTAGAACTTTCTTCCAGGTGGGAGACACCAGGCCTCCAATGACTGGGCCTCCCCAGCTTGGACCAAAGGAGGAGTGAGCTCTGTCCCTAGAAGTCTAGGCACAGGGTCCTGCTCCCTGAGCTGACGGAGTAGGCCCTGCGGTCGCGGTCACCAAATGTGAACTCCAAAATAGGTTTGGCTTCTAAGTGAGTTTGCTGCAGACCTCAGAAGGTGTTGCAGCTTCCAAAGCTTGGTGATTCTGTGATTGTAGCTGTCAGCATGTGGGGTCCTCACAAGGCCAGCAGCAGCCACCATGTTAGCAAGGACCCCTCGTCACAGCTGGGCCCCCAACTTGGTGCCACACACTTCCCAAGGGTCCCGGCCATGGCTCAACACACATGTACATGCACACTCATGCACACGTGTGTGTACTCGCTTCCATGGCCATGGAAGGGCAAGAAGTGCTGTAGGCAAGGACGCAGTGGGGGCCACTCTGGGGACAGGTGCCCGGCAGGCAGCCGTGTGGTGCTTAGAAAAACAGGCAGGAGCCCCCTAAGCACCCTCATGAGGCCTGGCTGTGTCTCTCTGTCTCCATCTGCACATCTGTCAAGGGGGTGGCATGAGGGGTCAGCACTGCCCAGAACAGCCCGAAGGGGCTGGGCAGAGCCTGGGCGGGAGGGCTCCAGGAAGGTGCCAGCTATGCCCCATGACTTCTGTCTTCTCTGTGACACAGGAGCTGGCAGTGGCCTAGGCAGCTTGGGGAAGGTGCCAGGCTTGCGGGTTCTGCAGGGCCGGGAAGAGCACGGGGGTCACCCAAGAGTTGGCTGGGGAGTGTGCTGAGCCCAGTTCTCTCAGGGGAGTCACCTGTCATCCAGTAGTGCTGCCCCCATGGCCGCCCGGGATGCTTGTCCAGCCTTAGCTGGCTACCCTCGGAGAGGATGCCACTGCCCCCCCAACCAGGGCTTTTTGGGGAACTGCCTTCTGGTGGCTAGGGAGGGAGCCCCAGGGGTGCATCCTGCCTCCCTCCCCTGGCACTCCCAGACCACAGAGGCATCCTCTTTCTTTGCCCTATCAAAGCCGGAACCCAAGGGCCTCTTTGCCCAGCAACTAATCCACTGATTACCGGGTGCCCACCCGCACTTGAGGGAGCTGTTGGGGGCTCCAGGTGCTCCTGGCTGCCAAGTCCCGGAAGCACCATCATCCCAGCAAGATGCTCCTGAGCTGCCAGGCACCGTGCCAGGGCAGCAGGGCCAGGCTCTGGGAAATTCCATTGGAGGGAGGGCGGGAAGGGCCTGCCCAGCCCAGCAGGTGCCTGGTCGCTTGGCTCCTGTGCCAGCCAGGGTTTGGCAGGGCCTTTGATGTGAAGATTCTTTTTCTCTCCTCTATGAGTCCCTAATGTGCTTAGAATCTGGGAGTGGCCTGACAGTGGGTCCCACGCTGCACACCCTGCCTGGGTTGGCACAGCCCCTGGGGGGCACCTCCTCACTTCTGAATGTGAGAAGGCCCCGGCTTCAGCAAAGGGACAGGTTCACGCCAACCTGCAAGGGGCTTCTGACAGCCTGGCGTAGGGAGGAGGGGCTGTCAATAGCCAATGACAATGACCGCCCTGCTGTGGACTCTGCCAGCTAAATGCTGGGACCAGGAGCCGGTGACACCCCGTGGGGGTTCTGCCAGCTTCCAGCCAGTTACAGATAAACTAATTTTTCTTTTTGCCAAAGTATGTTTCAAGTATTACATGGGATACACACAGACTAAAGAATCATTCGTTGTCTGAAATTTAGATTGAACAGGGACCCTGGATTTGCTAAATCTGGTGCGCAGACCCTCGCTGGGTACAGGGAACAGAAGGGTGACTTGAGCAGCCTCTGAGCTGCCCCTGGCCCCCCAGGCCTGTCTGGCCCTGCACTCCAGCAAGAGCTCTGCTTCGTAGCAGCACCCAGGCAGGTGGCCACACAGCGCTGACTCTGGCCACTGCCATGCCCTGGACAGACCTCCATGCCCACCCCCACAGCTGACACGTGCTCTTCCTGGAACAAATACACGCCCCACCTTGGGCTCCAACCAAGATGCAACTCAAAGTTTGCTCCCTGCCACCCCATGAAACGTGGGCACAATCCCTGCCCTGGAGGCAGGCTGCAGTGCTGCAGGTCCCACCAGACTGCCCGTCTCGGGCATTCCCAACCCAGGCTCTCCACCAGCCTCAGGGCTGTGGCCAGAGCACCGCCATCTCCACCCTACGCTCCTGCCACCTGACCCTCCCCAGGGCTCACACAGCAGCCCGTGTGCCACCCATGCCTAGGGAAATACCAAGTTCTCTGAGTGGTCTCCCAAAGCCCCTGTCTCCATCCCTAGGGATGTACCGAGTTCTCTGAGGGGTCTCCAGAAGCCTGTCTCCAAGGACACCACCCTTCTTTCCCATCTTGGGAGTGGGACCCGACCCACCCCACCCCCCAGCACTTGGCTCACCTCTCTCCTGACACCTTCCTAGCTCCTGTGGGTCTCAGAGCCGTCCACATACATCTGACCTCCTCGTTCTGCTCAAAAGCCTCCTCCGGCTCCCCAGTGACCTTTGGCTGGAGGCCTAGCTGCTTTCCACAGCACCCAGGCCCTGTAGGCCCGCCCCAGCCCCTGCTCCGCACTCTGTGTGTGCCCAGCCCTCCTGGCTCCCTCAGTCCTCTGTGTCTGTCCTGCAGTTCCTTCTGCCTGGATACCCGTCCCTGCTTCCTGCTGCCAACTCCCCTGTCCTTCCTCCATGCCTTGGGCCCTCTTCCTCTGTGCCCCCAAGGCCCCGGGCAGCCCCTCCATGGTCCCCCATCTGCAGCAGCCCCTGTTCCAGGGCTCCTTTGGGCAGGGAGGGCACCTCACTCATCACTGAGATGTGATGCCCGGCTCAGCCCCAACTTGCAGTAAAGCTCTCTCTACACAGTGCTGAGTGCCAGCTCGGGGTCCCCCATCACCCTGGGCTGCTACAGGGCGGGCACTCTGGGCCTTTCCCTGAGAGGGAGTTTCAGGCTCTTCTGGCCCCGGCAGTCCATCAGGATCTGCCTCAACACAGGTGAGCATCAGCAAGTAGCTAAGAAGCAGGGGCTCCACTGGAAGGACGCCCAGGGCTGGAGGCTTGTGTCTTCAGTCTTTTCCAGCAATGTGGGGAGAGCTGTGCTGTGCGGGTGCGTGTGTGTGTGTGTGTAGATGTCATGCAGGTGGGTGCATGTGTGTGCCTGCAGGGATGTGCCTGTGTACAGGCATGTGTGCAAGTATACACATATGCACATGGACACAGATGCATGGTTGCATGCATACATACATGTGTGTAGGTGTACATGTGTGTAGGTGTACATGTGTATGTATACATGAGCAGGCCTGTGTATCTGCATGTGTATCCACATGTGTACAGGCGTGCATGTGCATCTGTGCATGTAAAAATGTAAGCATATGTGCCTGCATGTGTGTGTGTACACAGTGCATATCCATGTTTGTGTGTGTATGCATGCGTGCAGGTGTGTGTGTGCGCGTTTGTGCGTGTGCACAGTGCACATCCATGTTTGTGTATGTATGCATACATGCAGGTGTGCAGGTATGGGCCAGTGCATGCGGGTGCGTGTGTGCGTGCGTGCATACACAGTGCACATCCATGTTTGTGTGTATGTATGCATACATGCAGGTGTGCAGGTATGGGCCTGTGTGTGCAGGCATGTGTACAAATGTGTACACACGTGAGGGTTGCCCACTCAGTTGGTTTCCTCAGCACAGGCGTGGGAGGAGCCCAGGGTTGAACAGTCTGATGATTCCTGTTTCTCTTCTGCTGAGTCAGCGAACTGGCCTGTAACACTACCCCCCGCCCCCTCCGGCCAACTGTGAGGCAGCCAAAGTCCAGATGATGCTGAAGGTCCCACTGGCCCAGAGTGTCTCAGAGTCCCCTTGAAGGACATGGGGTGGCCCTGGACAGCTGTTCTCCAGCAGATAAGAATAGTCACATCTCGTGGAGCCGCAGGAGGGGAGGGCGCGCTGACCCGGGAAAGCCTCAGCCAGCCCCTGGCCCCGCCCCCGCCAAGGGTTCGGCACCGCCAGGTGTCCTGGTCCCCTGTCCTTGCCTAGTGAGTCTCGGTTTCTTAGCTTAAGCTCACCCATGTGCGCTCCTCTGACCGGCTGCGGATCTGCTTTGGGACCTTGCCTGGTGCCCACGGAGCTGTGTCCTCACCTGTGGCGCCCTCCCCTGCAGCCCAGGCTCTCTGGGCTCGGGCGGGCAACGGCGCCCCCTGCCGGGCGTGGAGAACGCACGTTGACGTTGAGCCCAGAGTTTTCTCTTTCCTGCAGCACCTGAGCCGGCCGGGCAGGCGCCGGACAGTCAGGGGGACCAGAAGATGCCTGGGCAGCCCCGTCCTGAACATACAAGCAAGGGAGGGTGCCTGACCTGCTGCGGAGGGCAGGTCGCATCAGACCCAGGGGCGTCTGAGCCGGGCCCTTGCTGGTCGATTTGGGCAAATAGAAAACGTCCCAGTGGTTGCTGTCACGGGAGGCTCTCAGAGCTGCCTCGCACCTGGCCGGGTGGTGCAATGTCCCTCAGGCAGAAGGCCCTCCGGACGGGGGTGAGTCAGGCAGAGACACAGCCCCGCAGCATGACCGGCTCTGTCCTCAGCTAGGACAGCCTGGGACCGTGCGCAGGGATCCCCGGCCTGTGGGGACACTGTCCCCAGGGAAGCAGCTTTCCCCTTCCCCGTGCAGCCCCACCACCCTTATCCCCAAGGTGCTGGCAGAAGCTTCCGCCTTGTGGACCCCACATGCAGACAGGCTCCTGCAGCTCAAGGTTGGTGGCAGAGGTGCCGCAGTTGGGCCTCCGTGTGCAGCCCCAGACCTGTTGCCTCTTGAGGGTGGTAAGTGATTTATGGAGGAATGGCAAGCACAGGAACCCAGAGATGGCTTCTGTCTACAGAGCCAGAGGAAAGACTCAGCCAAACTGCAAGGCCAGGGAAAGCGTGTAAGAGAAAACTCGAGAGGTACCTGATGTTGCTTCAGTGTCTGAGGCTGGGACTAGAGGGATCAGGGTGGGCTTCCTGGAAGAGGTGAGACAGCAGGTGGTGCTCGTAGGACGCACAGCACTGGGGCCTGGAGTAGGAGAAGGCATGGATTGCTGAGAAGCAAGTCACACAGATGGTCACTGGGGGCGGGGCGGGGCGGGGCGGGGCGGGGCACAGCTGCCACTAACATTCAGGAAGAAGTGGCCAAGGAGGCTGCCAGCAGGAGTGCCATGTCTGGCACCTGGAGCACAGCGGGCACTGGGCTGTGCCAAGATCCCACGTCCTGCCAAGTGGCAGCCCTGGGGACAGCCAGCGAGAGTGCTTCTCACTCACACCTCTGCACCCGTTCTCCCACACCTCTGCGCCCGCTCCCCCACACCTCTGCGCCCGCTCCCCCACCACACCTCTGTGCCCCCTCCACCACACCTCTGCGCCCGCTCCCCCACACCTCTGCACCTGCTCTCCTTTGGTCCTAGACGTTCGGTGCTGCAGACTGGGAGGTCTTCCAGATCGGGGAGAGGATCTTCCTTGCTGTGGCAAACAGTCACAGCTACGATGTGGAGATGCAAGTCCAGAATGATTCCTATGTCATCAACTCTGTCATCTACGAGCTGAATGTGACCGCACAGGCCTTTGTCAAGTTCCAGGACATTCTCACCTGCAGGTATGCGCCTCCACAGGCCAGTGGGAGGGTGGGCTGATCTCTGGGAGGCCCACCATGTCGGAATCCCCGTTAGGCTCATCCTCACCACCCTTCCCGTGGAAAGACTGGCCTGGGGACCTTCCCGTGGAAAGACTGGCCTGGAGACCTTCCTGTGGAAAGAATGGCCTGGGGACCTTCCTGGCCTGGGGAAGTCAGTGCCGCCCTGAGCCACGGGTTTGGTTCCCAGAGCCGGGCGCTGTGTGCAGAGTTCTGCCCCTTCACACCCATCACCTCCTTTCATCCAAGCAGTGGAGGCAGGAGGGGGCTTCATGCCCGTCGTGCGGAGGGATAGCCGAGGCCCCAGAGGGACAGGTGCGAGGTGCAGGCTTCGAGTGCCCGCTGCCTGCCAGTGCCAGCTGCCACCAGACATGACTACTCCCTTCCCCCGATGTTGCATCCTCCCCGACGACAAACACCAGGACACAGAGACTGGCGTGTTGAGACAGATGTGAGATCCAGGGAACACGGAGGGCGGGTCTGTATGTACGAGAAAGTGATGGTTCCAGACCGACACGCTCTGTGGAGCCACAGGAGGTTGCGTGGGCACCACATTTTGGACAGCGGGCACTGAGAATCTACAACCATCCTGACCAGTGTGGGGCGTCCTCTGGGGTGGAATTCCGAAGTCTGTGAATAAACCTGCAATTGAATCCGTATTACCCAGATCCCAGAGCCAGGGGCCATGGGTCAAGCTTGGAGCTGGAATCTGGCCCGTTCCCGTCCTGGGATGGAGCAGGCGGCTTTCCCAGGTTTCTTCGGGTTTCATGCACTCCTATTTCATTCAGTAACAATTCACCTGCCCCTCCTGGGCACTGGGCTCTAATCTCAGCTTGAGAGACAAAACAACACATACCTTTAGACCCTTCAAGGAGAAAAGTCTCCAAGACGAACTGCTCTGTGGAAAGGGCTGGGTGAGGTGCAGTGAAATCTCGTGTCCCCAGTGCGGAGAAGCGAGCCCGCCCGCTGTGTGCCGCTCAGCTGTGCGTGCCCGCGGACGTGCAGAGAAGACTCTGGAAGGGAGTGCCCTCTCCGTCAGCAGTCACCCCAGGACCAGGAGGCTGCAGGGGTATGCAGACAGGCCAGGAAGGACTTTCCCTATTTGCCCTGTTACTTCTGAACTCCTGGCTTTACAAAGGATGACAATGTTAACTTACTAATATCTTACTTATATGATTTTTTTAAATTAAAAAAAGAACACTCAGAATAAAGAAAAAGAGCCAGCAGCGGCGTCTGCTGGGGGCACTGGGGATTCCGGGGTGACCTGCCTGTGGGCTCTGTTGCCCCTGCGTGGCCTGGCAGCCATGGCAGGAGAAACAGGCACAGGGCGGCGGTGGCAGTTGTGTGTCCCCAGCATGAATCCAGGCCATCCAATGTCAACACTGAGAACAAAACAAAGATTAGGCTTTTTAGAACAACGTTCAGAATAAGACAAGTTGGGGAATGAATTGTGATTAGTCATGGAGATGATGCCAGTCTAGAAACAGATGAGGCAGACGCCTCGGGATTTGAAAGCTGCGGGAACTGACAGAACACAGCTACACACTCGCGACTTATGGCCGTGTCACCACTGGACAGTGGTGTGGACCGTTTATGAACTCAATTATGAAACACGGAAAGTACTTACCAATTAATTAAGGTAATGTTTAATAATTACCATCAAAACAGCACACACAAGTCAAACTCCTAGCCCTTCTACCCAGCATGGGGAATTCCCTACACTTCCCGGAGACGTGATGTGGCCTCACCAAGTCCAAAACCCTATTCAAGGGCGCTGAGGGGTTTCGTGGCTTCTGTGTGTAACCTTGGCTCTGACTGCCTAAGAATGGTCTGCTTGTGTTTGCTTTTTAGATTCAGTAGTTCTATTAAATCCACAGATATGTGCAGCCATGGCTGCAGACAACTCTGGAACATTCTCATCCCCTCACAAGGAGCCCCCCCACCCTTTTCCAGCCCCTCCCTCCCCACTGGGCACCCCCGGGCCCACTTCCTGTCTCTGTGATTTCCCGTTCTGGACACTGCACAGAAATGGACTCGTAGAGCCGTGGCCTCTGTACCTGGCTTTTTCTCGCAGCACCGTGTCCTCCGGGTCGGTGGCGTGGCCGTGCGGGTCAGAGCATCCCCCTTCTCATGGCTGAGTCACACTTCATCCGTCCATTTGTCCGATGATGGGCATTTGCCAGAGGGCGTGATTCTGAAGAATAACATCTGTCCTACAGCCAGTGTGACCCAGGGCTGCTTTGGAGGCAGAATCGGGCACTAGACGCCTTATTTTGTGGTGAAACCGAAGCTGGCTTCTGATGTGAGCCTCGGTGCAGCCGGACAGGATCTTCCACCACTGGTACATCCGACGTGGCCGCTTGTCTTCCTCGGGTCTGGGTTTCAGAGCTCAGATCCGACTGAGGAGTAACCCCGCAGATTCACGCTGACCCGGGGCCCGCGGCCGTGCCTCCAGACCAGAGCATGTGATCACAGACGTCCTCGTCCTCCTCCCAGCGAGCTGGCACGGGCTGCATGGGAACCAAATCATAACCCGCCATTAATGGAGGTGGCTCCAGATGTCACCCTGACTGACCGAAGGAGTGAGGAGCCCAAGGCCCCATGGGCTCTGCCCGCCCTGCCTGTCGCTGGACACCTCTGTGATCCCTCCCTCTCCCAAGGCCCTGTCTCAGCCCCTGCTGCAGGCCGGCCCCACAACTGCCTGCAGGGAAGCACTGGGATGAGGCCCCTCTGCTGCCTGAACTGGCCACAGCCCTGAGGCTGCTGAACAGAGGCACCTGCCTGGCCTGCATATCAGCAGGACGCCTGCGTGTGCATGGCTTCGACCTCCATTTCCTCATCTTGAGATGTGGGGCTGACGCTGACAGCTCAGCAGGTGGGCTCCTGGGGAGGAAAGGTTCCGGGGGAGCCGCTCGTCAGACCCCTCAAACCGAGCCATCCCCAAGCACAGATGCATCCTTGGTAAATTCAGGCGAGACTCCTAAGACAGGACACAGCAAATTTGTTTGCAACAAGAAACAGCTTCTGCTTGTAGGAGAACATCTGTGAACGAGCAGGTCCTGTAGGCCCCTCCTGGAGTGACCTCACGGCCGCTGACCTCACAGCTGAAGACACAATGCTGAGAGAAGAAACCAGGCACAGAGGCCACAGCACTGTGACGCCATTTCTGCACAGTGTCCAGAGCGGGAAACCAAGCTCCTGCCTCCAGCAGGCACCAGCAGCCTGAAACTTTTTCTCTGATTGTTTCAACCTCTTAAAAGTGGACTTGTGTACCCCGGTGTTCATAGCAGCAGCGTTCACAGTAGCCACATGGAGGAAATTCCCCAAGTGTCTGTCAGCGGATGGACAAACACAACGTGTCCGTTCACACAGCGGAGCGTTACTCGGCCTTAGAAAGGAAGGCGATTCTGACACACAGTGCAACACGGATGAACCTTGAGTCACTGGAGTCTCAGCTAAGGCAGACACAAAGGACAAATACCGTGCGATTCCATTTCTATGAGGTCCCTAGAGTGGTCAAATCCATAGAGACAGAAAGTGGCGTGGTGGGTGCCAGGGCTGGGGACGCGGTAGGGGGTGATGTTTACTGGGTGCAGAGCTTCGGTTTTGCAGGATGAAGGCGATCTGGAGGTGGATGGTGGTGGCGGCCACACAGCAGTATGAATGTGCTTAATGCCCCGATCTGTGCACCTAAAGATGGTTGAGGTGGGAAATGTTATATGTATTTTACCATAATTTAAAATTTGAGGCCAGGCATGGTGGCTCATGCCTGTAATCCCAGCACTTTGGGAGGCTGAGGTGTGCAGATCACTTGAGGTCAGGAGTTCAAGACCAGCCTAGCCAACACGGTGAAACCCTGTCTGCACTAAAAATACAAAAATTAGCCGGGCGTGGTGCCCCACACTTGTAATCCCAGCTACTCGGGAGGCTGAGGCAGGAGAATGGCTTGAATCCGAGAGGCGGAGGTTGCCGTGAGCCGAGATCTCGCCACTGCACTCCAGCCTGGGTGACAGAATGAGACTCCATCTCAAAAATAAAATAAAATAAAATTTGAAATGTGTTTTTAAGCAAACAACTAATTTACATTTTCCTGGAATAGACCAACACATATGTGACTGTGAGAAAATCACTCCCCACTTTGGCCCCGGCTCCTCCTCTGTGAATTTTGGAGGTAGCTTCCGGCCAATCCCCCAGTTCCCTGGCGATGTCTGTTGTGTCCTCATATCCGCCCACTTGTTCCTGCAGTGCTCTGGACTGGGAGTTTTTCTCGGTGGGAGAAGATTATTTCCTGGTGGTCGCCAACTCCTTCGATGGGCGCACCTTCTCGGTGAACAGTATTATTTACAGGTAATGAGCTGCCAAGGCCAGCTTCCTCCCAGTGCCTTGCTTCCCCACTGTGGGCTCACCGAGGCTGGCCTCCTCCCAGAGCCTTGCTTCCCTCGGAGGGCTCACCGAGGCCAGCTTCCTCCCAGAGCCTTGCTTCCCCACTGTGGGCTCACCGAGGCCGGCTTCCTCCCAGAGCCTTGCTTCCTCCCGGGGGCTCACCGAGGCCGGCCTCCTCCCAGAGCCTTGCTTCCCCACTGTGGGCTCACCGAGGCCGGCTTCCTCCCAGCGCCTTGTTTCCCCACTGTGGGCTCACCGAGGCCGGCCTCCTCCCAGAGCCTTGCTTCCCCACTGTGGGCTCACCGAGGCCGGCTTCCTCCCAGAGCCTTGCTTCCCCGCTGGGGCTCACCAAGGCCGCCTTCCTCCCAGAGCCTTGCTTCCCCACTGTGGGCTCACCGAGGCCGGCCTCCTCCCAGAGCCTTGCTTCCCCACTGTGGGCTCACCGAGGCCGGCTTCCTCCCAGAGCCTTGCTTCCCCACGGTGGGCTCACCCAGGCCGGCTTCCTCCCAGAGCCTTGCTTCCCCCCGAGTGCTCACCGAGGCCGGCCTCCTCCCAGAGCCTTGCTTCCCCGCTGGGGCTCACCGAGGCCGGCTTCCTCCCAGCGCCTTGCTTCCCCACTGTGGGCTCACCGAGGCCGGCCTCCTCCCAGAGCCTTGCTTCCCCGCTGGGGCTCACAGAGGCCGGCTTCCTCCCAGCGCCTTGCTTCCCCGCTGGGGCTCACCAAGGCCGCCTTCCTCCCAGAGCCTTGCTTCCCCGCTGGGGCTCACCAAGGCCGCCTTCCTCCCAGAGCCTTGCTTCCCCACTGTGGGCTCACCGAGGCCGGCCTCCTCCCAGAGCCTTGCTTCCCCCCCGAGGGCTCACCGAGGCCGGCCTCCTCCCAGAGCCTTGCTTCCCCGCTGGGGCTCACAGAGGCCGGCTTCCTCCCAGCGCCTTGCTTCCCCGCTGGGGCTCACCAAGGCCGCCTTCCTCCCAGAGCCTTGCTTCCCCCCGAGGGTTCACCGAGGCCGGCCTCCTCCCAGAGCCTTGCTTCCCCCCGAGGGCTCACCGAGGCCGGCTTCCTCCCAGAGCCTTGCTTCCCCGCTGGGGCTCACCAAGGCCGCCTTCCTCCCAGCGCCTTGCTTCCCCACTGTGGGCTCACTGAGGCCGGCCTCCTCCCAGCGCTTTGCTTCCCCAATGTGGGCTCACTGAGGCCGGCCTCCTCCCAGAGCCTTGCTTCCCCGCGAGGGCTCACCGAGGCCGGCCTCCTCCCAGAGCCTTGCTTCCCCGCGAGGGCTCACCGAGGCCGGCCTCCTCCCAGAGCCTTGCTTCCCCCCGAGGGCTCACCGAGGCCGGCCTCCTCCCAGAGCCTTGCTTCCCCACTGTGGGCTCACCGAGGCCGGCCTCCTCCCAGAGCCTTGCTTCCCCGCTGGGGCTCACCGAGGCCGGCCTCCTCCCAGAGCCTTGCTTCCCCACTGTGGGCTCACCGAGGCCGGCTTCCTCCCAGAGCCTTGCTTCCCCACTGTGGGCTCACCGAGGCCGGCCTCCTCCCAGAGCCTTGCTTCCCCGCTGGGGCTCACCGAGGCCGGCCTCCTCCCAGAGCCTTGCTTCCCCACTGTGGGCTCACCGAGGCCGGCCTCCTCCCAGAGCCTTGCTTCCCCCCGAGGGCTCACCGAGGCCGGCCTCTTCCCAGCGCCTTGCTTCCCCACTGTGGGCTCACCGAGGCCGGCCTCCTCCCAGAGCCTTGCTTCCCCACTGTGGGCTCACCGAGGCCGGCCTCCTCCCAGAGCCTTGCTTCCCCGCTGGGGCTCACCGAGGCCGGCCTCCTCCCAGCGCCTTGCTTCCCCACTGTGGGCTCACCGAGGCCGGCTTCCTCCCAGAGCCTTGCTTCCCCACTGTGGGCTCACCGAGGCCGGCCTCCTCCCAGAGCCTTGCTTCCCCGCTGGGGCTCACCGAGGCCGGCTTCCTCCCAGCGCCTTGCTTCCCCGCTGGGCTCACCAAGGCCGCCTTCCTCCCAGAGCCTTGCTTCCCCCCGAGGGTTCACCGAGGCCGGCCTCCTCCCAGAGCCTTGCTTCCCCTCAAGGGCTCACCGAGGCCGGCTTCCTCCCAGAGCCTTGCTTCCCCGCGAGGGCTCACCGAGGCCGGCTTCCTCCCAGCGCCTTGCTTCCCCCCGGGGGCTCACCTTCTCTCGCAGGTGCCACCAGCTCACAGCGAGTCCCAAGTCAGGTGTCATTTCCGAGATTGGCTGGGCCCAGTGGACGGCCCCGCGCTGGCTGCACCCGTGTGGGATCTGAGCTGGGGCCCTGCCCCGGGTGTAGCCACAACCCACGAGTGCTGGCGCTTCTGCCTTTGGATTCTGTCAGGGATGCGGCGTGTGGACATCCTAACATGGGAGTTGTTATTTAATTTTTCTCTCATAGGCACTGTGGTGTTCTCATTTATTTCTAGGAGTTTTCCAAGTATTGTACGTTTAACGAATGGGGTTGGCTTTTTAACTTTCATTTGCAGCTGCTCATCATGACAATCATTTTCTCGCCCCCCAACCAATCAGTTCTAATAGCTTTTCTTAAAAAGATTCTCAGGGGACTTAGGAATATAATTACCTCTGAGAATAAAGAACATTTCCCCTTGATTTCTAGTGTTCTAATTGATTATGTAGCTTGCTTCCCTAGCTAAAGATTCCAGAACAATCTTGGATGGCGGCAGAAGCAGCAGCTGTCCCACCTTGCTCTAATTTAACGAGCACATCTGAGCATGGCCGTTTGATGGGCTGTGGGCCATCCGGGCCAGGGCTAGGGTCTCCTTTGGCATCTGTGAGTGCATGGTGCGGTCCACTACGTTTACTGCTGATGTCATGATTTATAGTGAGACATCTCCTCGCGTTATTAGACCTGATGCCACTTGGTGATGATGCAGAATTATTGAATAAGCCACTGGCTTCCAATTGCCTGTCTTTAAGCTTTTAGCATCTATAATAGGAAATTAGATTGCTCGGTGGTTTTCTTTTGGGGACTTAACTATCTAGTTTAAAATGAAGCCTAACAGTAAATACACACTGCAGGGCTTTCTAACTGCACCTGTGGACTGGGATAGTCTGAAGAATAGGGTTTTTTCTCTCATTTCTGACAGCTGGGTTAAATTCAGTTATAAAGCCATCTGTGCCTGGTACCTTTTTAATAATATCTCCTTGTTATTTATTTTTTGGGGGGGACAGGGTCTCACTCTGTAGCCCAGGCTGAAGTGCAGTGGCATAACCTCAGCTCATTGCAGGCTGAAATTCCCAGGCTCAAGCAATCCTCCCACCTCAGCCTCCCTAGTCGCTGGGACCACAGGCATGGGCCACCATGCCTGGCTAATTTTATTTTTTCTTTTTTGAGATGGAGTCTCGCTTTGTCGCCCAGGCTGGAATGCAGTGGCGCAGTCTCAGCACACTGCAAGCTCCGCCTCCTGGGTTCACGCCATTCTCTTGCTTCAGCCTCCTGAGTAGCTGGGACTACAGGCACCTGCCACCACACCTGGCTAATTTTTTGTATTTTTAGTAGAGATGGGGTTTCACTGTGTTAGCCAGGATGGTCTCGATCTCCTGACCTTGCGATCTGCCCGCCTCAGCCTCCCAAAGTGCTGGGATTACAGGCATGAGCCACCGTGCCCAGCCCATGCCTGGCTAATTTTTGTATTTTTAATAGAGATGGGGTTTCACTATGCTGGCCAGGCTGTTCTCGAACTCCTGACCTCAAGTGATCTGCCCGCCTCAGCCTCCCAAAGTGCTGAGATTATAGGTGTAAGCCACCCCACCTGGCCATAAATACTATATTTGAAGGCAATGAGAAAAGGATGGGTTTTACTTGATAACTCCATATGATTCGGGAGATTAGCTTCATGTAATCTGGAAGAAAACAAAGCTTACCCCCACTTCACATTGTACACAAAAATAAATGTTATATGGATTAAAAGTCCAAATGTGAAAAAGAAGAAAAGCTGAGGGCAGTTGTATAACCTCAGGGTTCTATGAAGAAGACAAGCCCGGAAGGAAAGGCGCTGGGTCGACCACCTGCGTTAAAAGCTTTCTATGGCAACAGACATCCTATTCAAAAGCAAAAGACAAACTCTTTACCACACACACGACAGAAAACCAACCCTTACAAACTAATAAAAAATGTGTCTTTAAATTTGGAAAAATGGACAAAAGATATAAATAGGAATTCTTAGAAGAAAAGATGAACAGTGTGAATAAACATTATAAGGGATTTGTCCTCAAAGCAAAACCCTGACAGGTTCTCCCCCATTTGTTTGGAAGTGTGTTAACGATGGGCAGTGGAGTGGGTTGGGGGATCCCAGGGGGATCCCACCCTGCCCTTTCCCATGAGAACCCGGGCCACCACGGCTTTTCCAGAAAGCAGTCTGGAAGAATTTAGTTTCATACTTTAATATTTAATATTTAATTAAATGTAAACAATTCGTGCCCTTTGATGTCGGCGCCCTGACTTGGGGACTCCACGCCTCGGAAATGGAAGCTCCTGGGATAAATGAGTCCTTTTGAAGGCAAACCCTGGCAGCCAGCAGCCGCCCAGAGCAAGAATGAGGTCCTGGGGCAGCCCCTGACGTGGGGCCGCAGAGCAGCGGGCAGAGAGCTGGGCTCCTGTATCTGAGGACGGAGGGGTTCCAGCCTGCGTGGTGGCCTGCTGTGTTTGAGGGGGCCCTGGGGAAGGTCACGCACCTCACGATTGAGGCCGACCCTCGGAACTGCACGTTTGGGGGTCCCCGGGGGTAGGATCTTGGGTGGATAGGAGGTAGCGCTGGGATCTTGGTGAGATCTGGAATCTTTCCTCTTCTGGGCCTCAGCCTCCTGCTTTGCAAGATGAGAAAGCCCTCATGGCCCAGAATCGATCTCCCCACACTGTGCCAGTCGGGGGGATGGAAGAGGCTCAGATGTGACCCAGAGCTGCTGGGTCCCTGACAGCGCGGGTGGGAGCCGGGGGAGAGGAGCTGCCCCGCAGAGCCCAGGCTGACCCGGCTGCCGCTGTCTGTCCCGCAGGTGGCAGGGCTACGAGGGCTTCGTGGCGGTGCACAGCCTCCCCACCGTCGGCTGCAGGGACTGGGAGGCCTTCAGCACCACGGCTGGTGCCTACCTCATCTACTCCAGCGCCAAGGAGCCCCTCTCCAGGGTCCTGCGGCTGAGGACACGCTGAGGCCGCGGCTGCCCAGGAGCAACTGGGGTGGCCAGGAGGGGCAGGACCCCAGCACCTCCCCCAAGTGGCCCTGGACGTCCAGGTGGGCCCAGCCTAGGGCATCCCGGGCCTGGGCATCAGGCAGGGTGCAGGTGGGGCCATCTGCGGCCCTGGTTCGGGCAGGGACATCCATCCACCTCTGAGTCCTTCTGAGCCACAGCCCCAGTGACGGTCTGGGTCTTGCAGGTAGAGGCCCAGAGCCCCTGCCAGTGCTCGCCCACCTGAGTGTCAAGCGGGGATTTCGCTGTCAAGGAACCGTTTCTATACATTTTTACCTCAAACAACAGGACCTCGGCTCGTGTCCCTGCGGCTGGCCTCTCGCCAGCCACTCCTGCAGTGTGTGTCCGGCCGCCTGAGCAGGTGTGGTGCCGTCCCGCCATTGCCACCACCTATTTATTGTTTTATCTGAACGGAAGTGTATTTATACTGCTTTTTACAAAAGCACCGGTGCTCCTCTCTAGGCAGCGGGTGGGCACAGCCCCTCACCACGGACACGGACAGAGGACCACCTCCCCATACAGAGAGAGGCTTCCCTCCCAGCCTCAGTTTACCCATAAATGCACTGGCGCGAGGTCAGAAATCACAAGCCTGGGCATGGCCTGGGTCGCACCCCCTCCCCACGGCCCCACCCACAGGGACCTCAACTTCTGGGCCCGGGATTTTTTCCCTATTCAGCAGCATTTTAATCACACATCCTCCAGCTGACTAGGACTCAGGCTGTGTGCCTCCATCTGCCTGTGTGCTGGCTGTCCTAGCTCCCTGGTAACAGCATCCTCTGCTGGCTCTCCTGTGGTCATCTTGTCTCTGCAGCTGGGAGAGCTGCTTGTCTGTCCGTCACAGGCAGCGAGGATGAGAGGGGGTGATGGGCGCAAGGCCCCAGGGCTCCTCCCTCTTAACCCACGTAGGTGCCAGAGAAACCAACCCCACTCCATGAGAAGAGGCTCAGACAGCAGGCTCCAGGAGCACGCAGCCCAGACCACACCTGCGAGGGTCTTCCAGGAACGGTGCTCCTGCTTCTGCAACACAAATCAGAACAGGAGCGATCCTCAGAGAGTTTACAATGTGCTTTTTCCGCCAATCAGAACTGTGGACAAAACTTCCTATTTCCTACACCGCAGCTGTCTGTTCACCTTCAGCTCAGAGAGCACTCCTGATCTTTCGTAATGAAATGGAAGCCTCCCCTTGTCTGGCAAATAATAAAGTCAGTGTCTACTTTTGCCGGCTTTGGGACCTTCGTGTTTTTCCGGGGCTCAGGTCTCACTCCAGCCATCGCTGTGGCCAGTGGAGAGCCACTCCCCTCTGGGGGCAGTCGCCGAGAGCCTCCTTCCCCTCCGTCCAGCCAGCAAGGCTTTCCCAAGCGTCCTGGGCAGGGGGGTCGGGCCCTGCTTTCCACCAAGTCACTGAGAAGGTCCCAATCACACATGATTGGCCTCCTTGGGTCAGCACCTGTGAAAGGAAGATTAAAAACTCGAGACCCCAATTCACTCAACCAAGAAGAAAAAAGCTGAAAGCTGAGTCCTGCAGGAAGCTGCCTTTCCCTTTGCCCTAAGCAGACAGCTGCAGATGAGAGGGTCAGCATCCCCACTAGCGGCTGCTGTGTGCCCCTTATCTCATGGAAAGTGCCGATTTACTGAGCACGAGATAAACAGGTAACTGACTGTTCCCACCTGCTCCTTTTCTCCTGCAGCATGGAGCAATCAGTCATGTGACCACATCCTCCTCCCTCTGCCCCCTCCAGCCGGCTTTACCCCTTGACTGAAGCCCTCAACATCATCTTGGGAGAGAGGCACAGACCTGTCTCCTGGGTGCGTTCTTAGCCTTGGCAAAATAAACTTCTCCATTGATCGAGGCCTGGGTCGGGTACTTTTTTGGTTTGCAGACTCATCCACATGCTTTTCCAGCTGGGCCTTGCTCTTCTCTTGTTTGTCTGAGTAATTTGTTTCTGTTCATGTGAGGCTGACGGTGCCGCAACTGTTCCAACTCCCATCTCTCAGCCAGATCCCTTCATTCCCCAAACTGTTCTAGATCTGGACTTATTTTGGAAATCAGAGCCTGACTTGAGTGGCTGAAAATCTAAGAACTTCTGGGTAAAGTTACCAAACACTCAGTGTTTGGAGCACAAAACTGAAAGTGTCTGAGCCAGGTCTGGGTCAGCTTAGAGGGTTATGATGCCAAGGTTGAGAATCTGCCCAGGAAAAAGCGGCACCAGACACAGCAGGACCTGTGGCCAGACCTTTTCCAGAGAGCGTTTTGAGGTGCTGAGTATTTAAAAGAGGAGGAGAGGAGAGGGCAGGGGGAAGGGGGAGAGAGAAGAGGGTGGGTAGGCAATGAGGCCAGTGGTCAGGCTCCTGGGAGGCTTTAATTAGCACGCGCTCAGTGCACGTTACCAGTGAAAGGGGGAGGTGGGGGAACAGCCCTTTAGGCACTCATCTGGCGCTCAGCAAACCTGCATCTGACGTCAGATAGAGTAGACACAGAAAAGAAGAAAAAGCCAAGCCTGTGTTTTTCTCGAGTGCTTAACCAGAAGTCATGGCTGGAGACACAAAAGCACCTCCTTGCCTATGTAATTTTGTTCCTTTACTGCTTTAAACAAGCAAGATGTGGTTTTATTCCTTTAGCAGCTGGTGGTGTTGGCTTTGTGTCCCTGAACAAAAATAAAAGCAAGCCCTAGTCTTGCTTTTGTCCCACACTGGCGAGGATCAGCTGCTCATCGACACTGTCAGAGTGCGGGAGGCCTCCCGGGGAGATACACGGCCGGCCGTCTTGCAAGCTCTCTGTTCAGAAACAGACTGGTTCTCCTGAGAGGCAGGTTTTTGCGTGACGCCATTTCCAAGCTTTCCCTTTCCCTTTGGAACAGTGAGTTTGGCATCTCAGGATTCTGTCTGCCTTTCACAGGAGGGAGAAGCTCCAGACGTGGGCTCCCCGCTGTCCTTCCATGCCCCCTCTTGGATGGAATCAGAGGGCCCTGTGGCCCCGCCCACCTTCCCAGTCTTCCCCTGGGGTTGAGAAGAGCGCTTTTCTGTCTTGTTAGCCATGATTTCCAGCCAACGTTGGAAAAGCTCTGATTTCCTGGATCGTGGGGAAGCCCCCGTCTGGGCACCCCAGCAGCACGTAGTTCAAACACCTCTCCTGGCACCGGGGAGCTGTTCCAGCGTGCCCTTCTGAGAACCTTCTTCAACTGCACATGCAGTCAGTGTTTTCTCTTGTGTAACTGGAATCAGGACCTTTTGAATCCTACCTGCAAATGTATGCAAACAATATGCAAAAACCTGTGACAAAAATTGGCAAAGGAAGACCTTTTGCAGGTGAAGCACAACTGCCACCTAATGGCTCTCAGGGGTGGTTGGGGCGGTGGTGCAGGTGAGAACTGACGCTTGGTCGGGGTCTGTAGCGGTGGTGGGAGGTGTTGGGGTCTTCCTCCTCCCCTGCCCCCCAGTGTGGGAGTAGCCAGTGAAAGTGCAGAGTTGGGGGCTCCCTGTCTCTTCTTCACTGTGGAGGCATCTTCAGAACTGGGGAGAGGGCGGGATCCCTTAGCCTCCCTTCAGACTGTTCCTGATGCCACATCTGGTGCTGAGAATGAGTCTGAGAAGCCTCCAGGCCCCCGACCTCCCTATGCCGTCACACCCACATCAAACTATGCTGTGTTGGCATTAACTTCACATTATTGTAATTGTCCCCCTGGGAGGTTAAGCTTTGTGGAGCTTTTCTGTGATCCCTCTCTATCATGGAACCATCGAAACTCTGTATCTTAACATCGGAAGGTTCTTTCACGATCATCTGGTCCAATCCCTTTGCTTTCCGCAGAAGGGGACCAACACACAAAGAAGCAGCTGACCCTGGTTCAGCCCTAAACCGGAGCCCTAAATCAGTCACCACCTCTCCAGCTGACACTACTCACCGGATGGAAGGCCTCACAATCTGGGTGCCACTTGAGATATGGTGGGAGCAGAAAATAGTTGTGTTATTTTAAAGGGTCAAGAGTGACTTTGTAAATCCACACCCCTGTCATTCCTAGAAAGCTATGTGGCTTATGGACAGCACCAGCTTCTTACCGCGCTTTTCAAACAGCTGGGCAGTTGGGCAGGACACACTGATTGCTCTTAGACTTGTAAATAACCTCTGGGCTGTCCAGAGCTGTCCCGAACTGTCCCGAGTTCTATCCTGTGGCTGTTTGTAGGCAATGATGAAGTTGGGTTGTGGGGAGGAAGAGAAAGAAGGGAGTGGCGGAATGGGCTGTGGGGTCGATGAGATCAACATTTATTGGGCACTATTTCTGACGTTATGCTGAGTGTCACCCAACATTTGCCCCATTTTACAGTTTGAGGAAACTGAGGTTCAGAGAGGTTAAGTAATTTGCCCAAAGTCTCACAGCTAATAAGGAAGAAGACTGAGGTTTCACACTTGAGACTTTCTGATCTCAGAGCCCAAGCTCGTCACCACCATGCTCATGGGGCAACGGTGGGGAGAGAGCCAGGTTTCCAGGAAACCTCTCAATGGCCATGCAAAAGTGGACCCTCTTACTTCCCGCCGCTTGGATGAGCGGCCTCGATGGGATTTTTAGCATCACAGTGGAAGAGGGGCCAGCAGAAGAGCCGGGCCATTTCCTGCATTGGTCAGGATACGCCTTATCTTGCCCATGTCTTCCTGGGGCTGACACATGGGAATTTTTCCAGCAGGCCTGGCCCGAGGGCGCTGGGGCTTTACTTTTGTGCTGGTGCAGGCGGTTCTCAGGCTCAGATAAAATTTCCTTTAGCTGTTTATTTATCCTCCCAACAAGCATTTTGCAAACACCTCTTCTGTCCGTTCTCGAACCACTAAGCATGGTCCCCGACCCAACAAATGGAGCTCCGATTCGGAGATGCAAAACCTGATTCCGGCAAAGCTTCTTGCAGCTTCTCTGGGGCAGTTTTCACAGCTCTTTATCTTCTCCACTTCTCTATTGTTGCTTTACCAACAGGGGCCTCTGCCACCAAGGAGTGGGGAAGACATGCAGAAGGGGCTGTGCGGCACTTGGGCTAAAGATTTTGGGAAGGATGTGGAAGCCGGGGGCTAACCAGAGGTTTCGGCGTGACCTGCGAATCTTCCCCTCTCCCATTCCTGCGGTGTTGTTTCATCAGACACTGAAGCTGGGCTCATGAGCTAAGGGCCGCAGTTCACTTAAAATTCCATCCCAGGCCAGGCGCGGTGGCTCACGCCTGTAATCCCCACAATTTGGGAGGCCGAAGCAGAGGATCACGAGGTCAGGAGTTCGAGACCAGCCTGGCCAACACGGTGAAACCCTCTACTAAAAATACAAATTAGCCAGGCTTGGTGGTGCACGTCTGTAATCCCAGCTTCTTGGGAGGCTGAGGCAGAAGAGTTGCTTGAACCCAGGAGGTTGAGGCTGCAGTGAGTCGAGATCATGCCATTGCACTCCACCCTGGGTGACGGAGAGAGACCCTGTCTCAAAAAAAAAAAAAAAAAAAATCCATCCCAGCATCCTCAGCTGGAATAACTGCCAGTTGCCACTGGCTGCCCCAACGGAATTAACAGACACTGCCACCAGCCCTCCTGACCTCACTGGACAAAGCTGCATCCTCAGCAGGCTGTCTCCATCCTGAGATGGAGTGGGAAGTCCTCTCATGCGGAGTCTGAGCTTCAGACAGGGAAGGACGGGGGCCCTTCCTGTATTCCCATCAGTGTTCACCTAAAAGGAAGAGGCTGAGGCATGAAGTCTGACTTAAAGAGTTGACTTGAGCCAGGGTGAGGACAGCAGCCAAGAAGACTCACACCCACGTACGCCTGGCCGTGAGCTTCCCGGCCGTGAGCTTGCTTTCTTTGGCCTTCATTATAGGCAGGCTTTTAAGGCAAAAGAGGGCGACATGGAGCAGGCCGACACAAAGCTGCTTGTCGGGAGTCTCGCTGGCTCACAGAAATAACACTGCTAAGCTACGTGGTACAGGTTGCAGCAACCGGTGGGCATGATTTGTTGGTTAGTGGCTCCTCGTGGTCATCGCACGCAGCTCCTGAAGATGAACACACAGCTCAGAGGGAGTAGGACGGGACTCCTGTCCCCTCTCCACATCTCTCTGTGCCAGATCATGTAAAAGGACTTGTGTTCCTCACAGAACAGTTCTTTTCTCATCAGGAACCCCATTTTCTGCTTTCTTTGTCAGGATGGGGTCCCCTGGAGAGCTGCTTAGAGGGGCAGGAGAATCCCAGGAGGGAAACCTAAAGCATCTGGGCAGGGGCAGCAGCCACACCTATAACCAGCCTTACAGAGCAGGTCACTGGGGCTGAGAGTGGGAGAAGCCAGTTTCAGTCTCACATAGGTATTCTCCAGACAGACCTGGCAGGTCCTGTCCCCAGAGATCAGGGGTTGTAACTGCAGGCAGACGGAAAAGCCATGGAAAGCATTCATCCCTGCAAGAGCTCAGGGCTCACCCTTGGGAGATGCCGAGCAGCAGAAGTGCCTGGAAAATGTGTGTTGAAAGGGTGAAATGAGCAGAGGGTTCCGGGTTTGGCTCTGGTAGAATCAGAGGATGATCTGGGAGGGAGACATAGACCCAAATGGTAACAGGTGTGGGAAGTGAGACCTGAAATCTGAAACATGACATGACCCTGAGAATTTCATTCTAGTGCCTGGCTTCAGGCATAGGGTTGTGGCTGATGGGTGGATGTGTACACACACAGGCAGACACGTGTACTGTTGGGAACGGGTGCTCGGTGTTGGAGAAATCAACACTGAGACAAAGGATCTCTCAGCAAGGCCAGTTTACTTTCTGCAGAAAGGGTTCCACTCGCTAGCAGTCTTGCCACGAGAGCACACACAAAAAAGACAGAGTCATTTATAACCTGACGCAGCTACCCTACTGCTGTGTCCAGTTTCTATCGGCTGGAATGGGACCTTACATTCTGTTTGTCTCGATCGGCTAGCAACTTAGAACTTCCCAAAAGAGGCAAAGGCAGAGGAGAACAAAGGAAGAGAGGAAGTAACTTGTGGAATGCTGAGAGAGGCAAAAACACTTCCAAATAAGGAAGAGGAAGAGGCTATGACCTAATTCTTGCTTGGACCGGTTCAGGCATGCCAGGGCAAATACCTAGACTAAAATGTGGGAGCTAAGAACAGAGTATATTGATTTCTTCATTACAGCTAGCAGAATTTAAGAATATCAACACAGGTCTTTGAGTAAATTTTGCTTCTAAAAGAGGTAACTATCTATTGTGAATTAGACTGGGAGGAAAGTCCCTGTGAAGAGGAACCTCTATTTCATTTTCTACATGTACCTTCTGTCTTGGACTTTGGGAAGATGTTCTCTGGGCTGAAGGCTGTCTGCTAGGTGAAAATATCAGGGAAGGTGATCGTTGCTTTTTCTGCCTATCGCCAGGAAGTTGGACTTTCATAAAACTCTAGTGCAGGTTTGCTGCAGCCTGGAGGGACAAGCACTGGGTTTCATTTTACTCAGCCCTGCCAAACTGTGTGCTCTAGGACGAGCCATTCAACTCTTTCAGCTGTGCTATAGGAAGAATCAACACCCATCTTGCAGGACTCATTTAGGGATTAAGAGGGAGAATCACCAGGAAAAGGATATGTAATCTGTAAAGGGCTGTCACCCTCTTGCGATGGTGACACTGATGTGGTTAAACCCCGGGACAGTGGGTGCGCATCCTTGCCTAGAGCGGTGGTGTGCACAGGGTCATCCTTCACCGTGAGGAGAGGTACCGACGTCGTCTGATGCTTGACGCAACCCGACCCACACACATTATGCACAGATAGCAACACTGAGAGTCTCGGTGACAAATGAGTGGAACATATGGGGGTGGGGGGCTTTCACAACCTTGAGAGCAAAGGCAAGGCAAGTTATTTCTGTTCAGAAACACAAAGCCAACAACACCAGCAGCGAAAGGAATGCAAACCACATCTGGCTTGTTTAAAGCGGTAAAGGAACAAAATTACATAGGCAAGGAGGTGCTTTTGTGTCCCCAGCCATGACCTCTGGTTAAAAAGTGCACACAAACCTCAGACAGTCAATACACTCACTTCAACGCCTGATGTGATGTTTCCTTAAGAAAAAAAATCCCAGGAGGGGAACAACACTCACTGGGGCCTGTTGGGAGAGGGCGGGGCCAGGGGGCATGGAGAACATTAGGGAAAAGAGCTAACGCATGCTGGTCCTCATGCCTAGTGACAGGGTGACAGGTGCAGCAAACCACCATGGCACACATTTACCTATGTAACAAACCTGCACATCCTGCACATGTACCCTGGAACTTAAAAATATATATAAAATAATTAAAATTTTAAAAAAGAAAAAAAATCCTAAGGGCCGGGTACAGAGGCTCATGCCAGTGATCCCAGCCCTTGGGAGGCTGAGGTGGGAGGACGGCTTGAGCTCAGGAGTTCGAGATCAGCCTGGGCAACAAAGGGAGACCCTGTCTCTCTACACATATATTTATTTTAAAAAAGAGGAAAAAATCCTAAAAATAAAACAGTGTCACACTTTCTTCAACTTGCTGCCTCCTTTGAGCTTTCTGTTTCTATCCTGTGGAGAAAATCTCTAGACATGACTCATTACCTTTCAGTACCCGTTGGTACTTCCCAGGCACGGAGAGGGAGAGGATAACTGATTTTTCTGAGTGCGTAATCATTCATTTACTCAGTGTTTATTAAGACCAACTGAAAAGAGAAAGGTTCCCTTGTCCCCCTCGCAGGGTGTGCGATGGGGGTGTGGCTTGATTCTTCAGTGCCCTGCTGCCCAAACCTCTAGGGGAGCATACGGACAGGCAGGCTTCAACCCCATGGCCGTGTCTAGGGGTGAATGTTTACAGCTGAAGCCCCAGTGGGCGTGTGTTCCAGGGTGCTCTTTTAGTTTTGCCGTCTGTAGGCAGCTTGTGTTAACCAGCTCAATGAGACCCTCTAGTTGGCGAAAGGACAGAGGGCTGTCTGTATCCTGGGTTCTTGCCTGGGTGTACCAGAAGAATCGGATCACACCTGGGCTTGGAGAATCAGTGCGAAGTGTTATCGAGTGGAAGCAGCTCTCAGCTGATGGAGGAGCCAGAAGGGAGATGGTTTTCTCCTGGAGTAGAGCTGCTTAGTGGCCTAGCTCTCCTCCGACTGCCCTGGCCAAACTCCGCCTTGTCCTGCCGCTACGTGGCCTGCCGGCGTGCCAGGGTCTGTGGGTGTGCTCTTCCGCTGGCATGCTCCACTGACGTCCTCTCCATGGCCAGCCGCTTTTCTTCTTCCCTTCCACTGATGTGTTTCTCTCAGCATCCAGCAGCTTCTACCTCTGCCTTGCTAGGGTCTCGGGGTTTTTATAGGCCCAGGATGGGGGCATGGCAGGCCAGGGTGATCTTGGAAAATGCAACATTTGGGTGAGAAGGGGAAAGTGCCTGCCCTCACCTAGGTCCGCGGGGGTGGGGCCCTAGCCAGGGACCACGCCATCTTCTACCCAGCACCTCCCTTCTGTATCATTTAAAGAGATGACACTCTTCCCTTCCCCGCACTCCCGTATCATTTCCCCTCTCTGAAAATGTACATCTAACTGCTGTTAGAATATGGACGATGACCTGTCTTAGCTGCTTCCCGCTGACAGGGGACGTTGTTTTTGAGAAAACGGCAGTCAAATTCCTCCCAGAGGTCTGTCTAAGGGTTCCTAGCAAAGGCGAGTCATTATCTGAGGCTCCAGTTGCCTGTCTACTTGGAGTTTGATGGTTCTAGGCATGAGAGAAAAAAAAAACCCAGGTTTTATAAGGTTAAGTATGCATGGGTTAAACATGTGTGTTATAAAAAGAAAGAATGTACTGCCAAAGATCACAAAGATAAGAAGTGAAATATACTAACAGCAAAGTTGTACCCTGAGCTGTTTCACCCCTGGTGCAAGAAATTAAACCCTGTACAAGAGCAGATAAACTTTAGAATGAAGTAACTATTCTTGCCATATCTTTAGCAGTTAACAGGTGCACCCTGGGAATTCTGGGGTTTGTGGACCTACACGGTGGCCACTGAAGCTTTTGTCTCTTTCCTGTGTCTCCTCTCACTGTCCTGGGCCTCCGTCTCTATTATAAAAGACGGAGGTGGCCACTTTTAGGAGGTCCCCTAATGTACTATCTGGTCCAATGGCCCAGTTTTTGCAACTTCCTCCTGATGTCAGGAGCCGCCTGAGTAATATAGTTATGCTTTGGGATTCACTGTCCCTCAACTGAACCAGGAGAGAGAGAGGTGAGCTTTACCAAGGCCTCTCTTAGCCTTTCCTAGAAGGCGATTGGATTTTCATCAAATTCCTGGTTGATCATGGACAACTTGTTCTTAGTCTCATGTAAGCCTTCCATTACGCACACCTGAAAGTGTCTCCTCCGCCCGGCTTCCATCTCATGACTGGGGTCCCATTTACGGTCATTCACTGGTACTGCTTCTCTTCCAGTTGGATAATATTCACCCCCTTTCCTGATGCTACATGTGATGCAGAGCTCATCCCCAAATCTCTCTGCAGCTTGTAGAGTGGCCTGTTTCTCAGTGTCTATCACAGTCTGATTCAAAAGTAACATAACGTCTCTCCAGGAGAGTTCAACTATTTGGCTGAAATTCTAGAAAGCCTCTATATACCTATCAGGATCATCTGAAAACTTGCCCAGATCCCCCCCTTAATTTACTTTAAGTCCTGTAAGGAGAAGGGGACCTGGACCTTACTGGCCCAAATTCACCAGGCATCTGTTGGAGGAGCAAGAGTGAGACTGGGGCTTGTTTAGAGTGAGAATTTGTAGGAGGGGCCAAGTGAGAGGCTGAAGCTGGATAGGGAGGTCGGGGTGGACCCAGAGGAGCAGGGCTTGAGGGAGCTGGCCTCTCTTTCCGGGGTGCCTCTAGGACTCGTATCTTTAATTCCCTGGGCTTACCCCTTGCAGCCTTCTCTGAGATGGCAAACAGGAGGGCTGGATGAATCCTACACTGTCGGCAAGGTCTGGATTTCCTTGCAAGGTATAGAAAGGCCCCTGCACATACGGGGCCTCAGGCCATCTGTCCTCACATCTACAGAAAAGTCTCAACAGCCGAATGGTATGGAAATGAATGATTCCTTCCTAGGACCAACCCAGTCCTTCATAATTTGGCCAAACCTTTGTGCAGAGGGCTCTGAGGTGTTTCTCCTGCAGATTCTGAGGGTCAAAGCAGTCCCGATGGTTCAGGGTACACTACAGAGGAGTATAAACTGGGGGTGTTGAAGAGAACTAGAGACAGTGAATAGAGGAGCCCCTCATTCTCTTCCTTCTTTCAGCGAAAACTCAGGGTGTGATGGAGAGAGAAAGCGACCATGATCCTTTCACTCTCCACTCCTTATCCCTGAGCCCTGGAGACCTTGGCAGGTGCCAGCCATGGGTACTAATGTGGTATGTACCCATGAAGCAGGGAAAACCTGGAGACTAGGAATGAACCGCCCTTGCCTATGCCTCCCTTTCTCCCTGCTGTCGGCAAACCTTCAGTTCCCTGGGCCTGTTTATGCCGTGAAGCATGGCCTCCTTCCATAGGGTGGGGGGTTTAGTCAGCAGGAATTGGTGCTACCCGTTTACATTGTGCCTGTTCCCTGGCTTTGGATCCCTCAGATCTGTTTTTTCTTTCTAAGACCTCAGCCTGAAGCTTGGAATCGAGTTTGGGACTGAAAAGATATTTTAGAGGCTGGTTGTATCTGTTCAGAGTGTCTCAAATGTGCCCTGCCGAATTTGCAGCTCTCAGCCAGCAGGGGTCGCTGGTCCTCGGCTAACGTCCCCATCAGAAACAGAGTTGGGAGGGGAGCCCTCTCACTTAGAAAAGGAAAAAACATACAAAAATCAATTCAAGATGGATTAAAGACTTAAACGTTACACCTAAAACCATAAAAACCCTAGAAGAAAACCTAGGCCCTACCATTCAGGACATAGGCATGGGCAAGGACTTCATATCTAAAACAACAAAAGCAATGGCAACAAAAGCCAAAATTGACAAATGGAATATAATTAAACTAAAGAGCTTCTGCACAGCAAAAGAAACTACCATCAGAGTGAACAGGCAACCTACAAAATGGGAGAAAATTTTCACAACCTACTCATCTGACAAAGGGCTAATATCCAGAATCTGCAATGAACTCAAACAAATTTACAAGAAAAAAACAAACAACCCCATCAAAAAGTGGGCAAAGGACATGAACAGACACTTCTCAAAAGAAGATATTTATGCAGCCAAAAAACACATGAAAAAATGCTCACCATCACTGGCCATCAGAGAAATGCAAATCAAAACCACAATGAGATACCATCTCACACCAGTTAGAATGGCAATCATTAAAAAGCCAGGAAACAACAGGTGCTGGAGAGGATGTGGAGAAATAGGAACACTTTTACACTCTTGGTGGGACTGTAAACTAGTTCCACCATTGTGGAAGTCAGTGTGGCGATTCCTCAGGGATCTAGAACTAGAAATACCATTTGACCCAGCCATCCCATTACTGGGTATATACTCAAAGGACTATAAATCATGCTGCTATAAAGACACATGCACACGTATGTTTATTGCGGCATTATTCACAATAGCAAAGACTTGGAACCAACCCAAATGTCCAACAATGATAGACTGGATTAAGAAAATGTGGCACATATACACCATGGAATACTATGCAGCCATAAACAATGATGAGTTCATGTCCTTTGTAGGGACATGGATGAAATTGGAAATCATCATTCTCAGTAAACTATCGCAAGAACAAAAAACCAAACACCGCATATTCTCACTCACAGGTGGGAACTGAACAATGAGATCACATGGACACAGGAAGGGGAACATCACACTCTGGGGACTGTTGTGGGGTGGGGGGAGGGGGGAGGGATAGCATCGGGAGATATACCTAATGCTAGATGACGAGTTAGTGGGTGCAGCGCACCAGCATGGCACATGGATACATATGTAACTAACCTGCACATTGTGCACATGTACCCTAAAACTTAAAGTATAATAATAATCATCATCATAAAAAGGAAAAAAGACAAAAACAGTTTAAGGGGCAAAAAGGGGGGAGATTCTGGGGGAAGAACCCCTTGCTTAGTGCAACTGCGTCCCTCTAATTCTTATAACTTTCCCATCCTTTCCCCAGTTCAGACCAGGTTGAATTCCTTGGCCAGGGGAGGAAAGGTTCCCTTGGCACACTTGACCAAGGCGCTCCCTTTAGGGTCCCGGCTACCCCCTCGGCTTCCTCCCGCCCGGTTCGTGGCTGTTGGGCTTGGCCTTTGCCTGCCGTGGGCACGCCCAGGTGCCCGAGCTGGGAAGGGGAAGAATAAGGAGAGGTGCCCAGAGCCGTGTGTGCCTGCGGCTCAAGAGGTAGAGGCATACCTAGCACCTCTAGGAAAAATTGGTCTGATTTGCACCTTTGGCAGCTGAGCCAAATACTCATTCTACTTAGTAACATTGCCGCAGCCTGTAGCAAAACTCTTAACATTATAAAGAAGGAGATAAGAGCCATTTTAAAACCGTGAGAGAAAAAAAGAGATGAAAGGAAAACAGCCTCTTACCCACAAGAAAGACAGGTGGTAGGGTTTTCGAAGGCAGGCATTCACCTTCCGAGATCCCAGATGAGGCCCCAGTTAAAAGAGGGAAAGTTCCTTTGTCCCCCTCGCAGAGTGCGCGATGGGAGTGTGGCTCACTTCTTCAGTGCCCCGCAGCTCAAACCTCTAGGGGAGCATACAGTCAGGCAGTCTCCCACCCCACGGCAGTGCCCAGGGGTGAATGTTTACAGCTGAAGCCTCTGTTCCAGGGTGCTCTCTTAGTTTTGCCGTCTGTAGGCAGCTTGTGTTAAACCAGGTCAATGAGTACACCTCAAGTAGAGGTACTTGTGGAAAGGACCGAGGCCTTTCTGTATCCTGGGTTCTCGCCTGGGTGTACCAGAAGAATCGGATCACACGGGGGCTTGGAGAACGAGTGCAAAGTGTTATTGAGTGGAAGCAGCTCTCAGCCGACGGAGGAGCCAGAAGGGAGATGGTTTTCTCCTGGAGTTGAGCAGCTTAGCGGCCCAGCTCTCCTCCGACTGCCCCGGCCAAACTCCGCCTGGTCCTGCCGCTCCGTGGCCCGCCGCTCGGTGGCCTGCCGGCGTCTGTGGGTGTGCTCTTCCGCCGGCACGCTCCCTTGACGTCCTCTCCACGTCCAGCCGCTTGTTTTCTTCCACCGATGTGTTCCTCTCAGCATGCAGCAGTTTCTGCCTCTGCCCTGCTAGGGTCTCGGGTTTTTATAGGCCCAGGATGGGGGCATGGCGGGCCAGGGTAGTCTTGAAAAATGCAACATTTGGGCAAGAAGGCAGAAGTGCCTGTCCTCACCCAGGTCCGGGGGGGTGGAGCCCTAGCCGGGGACCACGCACCCCTCTACCCAGCACCTCCCTTCTGTATCATTTAAAGGGACCACACTCTTCCCTTCCCGCGCTCTCCCGTATCATTGCCGTGTGCCGCGCTCTCCGCTAGGTGGAGATGACAAAAATGAACCAGAGGCCCTGCCCTTAAGGATCTGTATTTCGGTAGAAAGTGATTTGTTAAGAGAGAGATTACAGATTTGGGATTGGTAAACTATGCCCTGGCTGACAAACAAAAGGGGTTCCCCATGGCTGAGGTGCTCAAATTTAAAACATAACCTGGTGCCCAGGGCTGGGTGAGGGAGTGGCCACGAACTCTGTGTTCTCAGACTCTGTAAACGCACCACAGGGCCCCCCTTTTCACAACGAAGCCCAATCAGTCCCCGTTGTTAGTGCCAAGATAAACTGTAGCCAGAGCGGCCCCCACCCTCCTCCCCACCCGACACGCCCCCCACGCCCCGCACGCCCCCCACGCCCCGCACGCCCCCCACCACTGTTTGAAAGAAACAGCTAACAAAGACTTCTGGTTTGCGGCTTGGAAACCAACCCATCAGAGCCCAGCTGTATCAACCAATCAGAACTAAGCACGTTTCAATCCTTCATTTGCCTACATGGACCTAATGGGGACCCCAGGGCAGGAGCTTTTTGCTCTAAAACCTGAACTCCCTCTTTGCTCTTTGAACACACCTTCATTTTACACCAAAGTCCGCATCTCCCAGGCTTGTACACTGCTCATTGGAATAGTCTGTTTCCTCCAAATTCCTTTTCAGAGACCTTTTTGTTAAGAGTTCAGAAGTAGGAGCAGTTATTTCTAGGAAATCTGTCTGCGGGCCGTAGACTGAGCTGAATGCCTGAAAAGGAAACAGTTGGGGGGCAGTACTGGTAGAGGTAAATTTACTAGCGCTAGCAGAGGTAGATTTACTAGTACTAGTAGAGGTAGATTTACTAGCACTCACAGAGGTAGGTTTAACCACATCACAAGTGGTCTTGGATGATGGGCCAGGGATTTGTGACTTAATTAAGCACAGGAGTAATCAAAGCTTTTGAGCAGGGGGCACCAAAATCGTCTGGCTGTAAATAGATCCTGAAATTTGGAATCTCATTTTTGAGAATGAACTTAGAATGTGGGTGGATTCAGGGATGATCTGAGGACGTATGAAAAGGACACAGCCATGCTGGCCACCCTCCTGATGACGTGTTTGCTGCTTCTCACTCTGACTTTAGTGAGCATGGAGAGCTTCACACATGCACATGGGAAACGGTAATTTTCCCTAACTCATCCCTGTGGCCAGGGCAGCCTCAGACACTTAAGAAATCTAGACAACACTTCTAACTAAAATGCCAAGAGAAATTCTACATGGCTGAAAGCGGGGAGCTAGCCATCCCAGCCCAGAGATGTTTCTTCCTAAGAGGAGGCGCACTGATGCAGAAACCTGTAACATGCTGTGGTGACCGGAAGAACGGAGCCCCCCACCCGCACCTACTGTGGGGGAGGGTGGTTTGTGGCAGACCACCGAGCTCTGCCAATCTCGGTTCAAGTCTGGGCATTGCCACTAATTTGCTTTGTTCAAAGTCACTTGTCTTCTCTGGGCCCGAGTCTCTGGGTCTGTAAACTGGGAAGAAAGACTGGGTGGTCTCCAAAGTCCCTTTGAGGGCAGCCACTGTGTGGGCTCGTGGGACTGAGTGAGACGGCTGAGAGCGCTGGCGTGTCCAGGCTGAGGAGCCCCGGGGTCCTCTCCCCTCCCACTGGTGCCGAGGGAGGCACCGCAATGAGCTGCACTTTTGCCCACAAACCTGGCCCGGTCTCATGGCCTGAGTTCAAGTCCTGGACCTTGTGAGAAACAAACTCACCTGTCCACACCCAGAGAATGGACTCACAACCCTGAGAACAGCGAGAGTGAGACTTTTAATGACAGTCTTGTGAGGTCGGGTGTCCGATGGGAAGGCACGCCCAGCCCGGTTTTGTTGTTGCTGTTGTTTTGAGATGGGGTCTTTCTCTGTCGCCCAGGCTGGAGTGCGGTGGCAGGATCTCGGCTCACTGTAACTCCGCCTCCCGAGTCCAAGTGATCCTCCTGCCTCAGCCTCCTGAGTAGCTGGGATCACAGGCACTCACCACCACGCCTGGCTAATTTTCGTGTTTTCAATAGAGATGGGGTTTTACCATGTTGGCCAGGCTGGTGTCAAACTCCTGACCCCAAGCGATCCGCCTGCCTCACCTCGGCCTCCTAAAGTGCTGGGATTACAGGCGTGAGCCACTGCACCAGCCTCCAGCATGGTTTTAACAAGCACTTTATCCCTTAGTGTGCAGGTCCCTCCCCCAGTTCCTCATAGGCTGAGCACTATGGGGTCACAGTCTTCCCGGATGTCACCTATTGGTTGTTGGGCAGGGGCTGTAGGTGTCTTTTTAGGGTTGTCTTGCTGCATTTTGTTGCAGCCCACAGTGCATTGCAATCCTCGTTAGCCCTGGGGCTCTTTAAGTGTTTGACTTATGACCTACGAAGCTGGCAGGCTGATAAGAACAGACAAAGCCAGCTATTTTGCAGACTGGTAAACTTTTATCTTAGACTAAACTTCTTTGGTTCAGGTGAGGGCAACTAAGGGGGATCCCGATAAGCAGGCATCGGCTGTCTGAGCAGGGGCCTGGGATATCCTGTTTCTTCTGTATTTTGCAGACCTAAGCCGATTCAAGGCACTTTGTCTTGGAAATGGACCACCGTAGACATGATCCCCTTCAGCCCTGTTGTAGGTTAGCAATGTGAACTTGGGCAAGTCATTAGCCTCCCTGAGCCTCTGTTGCCTTTTCTGAGAAATAAATAAATGAATGTATCAATGCCCTCCAGCCCGAGAAAAATAGAGGGATAAAAACGAAAAAGTCGAGGGAGCTGGCTTCCCGTAAGTATGACACTATCACTATCACTATCAGGCTAAGCAGGTTCCCTTTGCAAAAGGAAGTAAGAAAAGTTAGATACAGAAAAACAGATTTTGACATACACACTCAAAAGCTAGTGGCATTATACAGTTTTTGACAATAGCTTAGGCCTTTGACTGTTTAATCAAGCTATATAACAAAGCACAGCGCTTATTAACCCCAGAAGTGTGGAAAGGAAGAACAAAGGAAGAAGCAGCTGTGTCTCATCCTGAATTGTAAGCCCCATAATCCTCATGTGTCACAGGAGAGACCAGGTGGAGGTGACTGGATGATGGGGTGGTCCCCCCATGCTGCTCTCATGCACGGGAGAGACCAGGTGGAGGTGACTGGATGATGGGGTGGTCCCCCCATGCTGTTCCCATACACGGGAGAGACCAGGTGGAGGGGACTGGATGATGGGGTGGTCCCCCCATGCTGTTCCCATGCACGGGAGAGACCAGGTGGAGGTGACTGGATGATGGGGTGGTCCCCCCATGCTGTTCCCATGCACGGGAGAGACCAGGTGGAGGTGACTGGATGATGGGGTGGTCCCCCCATGCTGCTCTCATGCACGGGAGAGACCAGGTGGAGGTGACTGGATGATGGGGTGGTCCCCCCATGCTGCTCTCATGCACGGGAGAGACCAGGTGGAGGTGACTGGATGATGGGGTGGTCCCCCCATGCTGCTCTCATGCACGGGAGAGACCAGGTAGAGGTGACTGGATGATGGGGTGGTCCCCCCATGCTGTTCTTGTGACAGTGAGCTCTCAGGAGACCTGGTGGTTTCATACATGCTCAGTAGCTCCTCCTGCATTGCTTCTCTTTCCTGCCGCCTTCTGAAGAAGGTGCCTTGCTTCCCCTTCCACCGGGATTGTGAGTGTCCCTGGGGCCTTTCCAACCATGCTGAGCTGTGAGTCAATTAAAGCTCTTTCCTTTCTAAATTACCCAGTCTCAAGCAGTTCTTCACAGCAGTGTGAAAATGGACTAATGCAGCGACCACTCCCAGCCTGTTCCTTCTCGGTGCAGGTCCACATCTGGGATTTTAAGACTAACCAGACCCTCCTAGTTTCCAAAAGCTTTGATTTTTCCAGAGCCTCCTTCAGGCCAGTAGGTAACCAGGAGCCCTGAGAGGGCTGGTGGGGGCTGACCTGTCACAGCCTCCTCAGGGAGCCAGAAAAGCAAGGCCAAGGGGCCAGGCCAGAGAATCTGTGAGCATGAGGAGCCCCAGAGGCTAGGAAAGCCCAGGGAATTCCATGACCTCAGAGGCCGCCCCCATCGCCCCTGCACGCGCGTGGAGCATGGAGATGTGCCAAGCCCAGCCCAGCCTGCAGCAGAGACCCCCACCCCCACACATCCCTGCTGTCGCCATCCCTGAGGCCTGGCCCTGCCCTTGCCTCTCCTTGGCCGGCCCCGGGCAGCCAGGGGCTCCAGTGTGTCTGGCCTGGAGTTGCTGGCCTCAGGAGAGCTGGGGCCGAGGATGCCACGTAAACATGCGGGGTGCCCGGTGAAATCTGAATTTCAGATAAACAAGGAATACATTTTTTAGTGTAAGTATATCCCAAATGTTACACGGGACGTACTTACACTGAAAGACAGCTATCGATCTGAAATCCAGATGTAACTGGCCAGCCTGCATTTTTATCAGCTCCATCTGCCCACCCTACCCATGGAGGAGCAGCCACACTTCTCAGGGCTGGGGTGCTCTGATTTCCCTGGGGTTGCAGGTGGGGCCTGCGGGGCCAGGAAGGATAGGGGTGACTGGAGGAAGTGCAGAGACCATCAGGAACCTGGCCGGGCCTATGGGGAGGCAGCTTCAGGCAGGGCAGGCTGGTCATCCTGGGGTACACCTGCTGGCAGAGCCCCCAGAAGTACCCTCAGAGGCAAGGTGGCCACACGGGGAGAAGGGGAGAAACCACCCAGGTCAGGCGCGCTGTGGGGACCTCTGAGAGCCCCGCCTGACAGCTGTGACGGTTAATTTCATGGATCAATTTGGAGTGTGTTTTTGGATGAGATTAATTTTTAAATCTGTGAACTTCGGGTAAAGCAGGTGGGTGGGCCTCATCTGTGGGCGGCAAGCCACCCAGGCACCAAGGCAAGAGACAGAGGACACGAGCTGTTCTAGTATAATAAAATATAAAACAAGAATAGTTGTACCAGACATAGATCTTAGATATGATTATATATGAATATCATTAATCATTAGTTTGTAGCAATTACTTTTTATTCCAATATTGTAATAATCCTCGCTCTATAATCATAGCCTAGGAAAAACCAGGCCATACAGAGATAGGACCTGAGGCGACATAGTGAAGTGTGACCGGAAGACAGGAGTGCGAGCCTTCTGTTATGCCCGGACAGGGCCACCAGAGGGCTCCTTGGTCTAGCGGTGATGCCAGCGTCTAGGAAGATGCCTGTTAACCAGGTGGACCGTGGTCCAGCGGTAGCAAAAGGTGTCAAGGAACAACACCCGCTACTTAGCAGACTGGGAAAGCGGGGCGTGGGGGGGGGGGGTGGTCTCCCTTTCCCCGGAGGAGTTTAGAGAAGACTCTGCTCCTCCACCTCTTGTGGAGGGCCTGACATGAGTCAGACTCGCCCGCAGTTATCCGGAGGCCTAACCGTCTCCCTGTGATGCTGTGCCTCAGTGGTCACGCTCCTAGTCCGCCTTCATGTTCCATCCTGTACACCTGGCTCTGCCTTCTAGATAGCAGTAGTCAATTAGTGAAAGTACTAATAGTCCCTGATATGCAGAAATAATGGTGTAAGCTGTCTTTCTGTCTCCTCTCCTTCTCTGCCTCGGCTGCCAGGCAGGGAAGGGCCCCCTGTCCAGTGGACACGTGACCCACGTGACCTTACCTATCATTGGAGGTGACTCACATTCTTTACCCTGCCCCTTCTGCCTTGTATCCAGTAAATAACAGTGCAGCCTGGCATTAGGGGCCACTACTGGTCTCTGTGCATTGGTGGTAGTGGTCCCCCGGGCCCAGCTGCCTTTTCTCTTATCTCTTTGTCTTGTGTCTTTATTTCTACACTCTCTCGTCACCGCACACAGGGAGAGACCCACCGACCCTGTGGGGCTGGTCCCTACACTCCTCCAATCAGTTGAAGGCCAAAATAGAGTAAGAAGGCTGGCCCCCTGGGCCAGAAGGCCTTCTCCTGCAGCCTGCCTTTGGGCTTGGCCTGCACCATGGGCTCTTCTGGGTCCTGAGCCTGCCCGCCCACACCGCACAGGAGCCAATGCCTCGTGCAAAGCCTCTGCTCCTCTCCACACATCCTAGTAGCTCTGTTTCATTGCTGAGCCCTGATGAATGCAAGGCCCAAAGAGGCAACAGTCCCACACAGGAGTCAGGACATCTTGTGTTTAGTCCCACCGGCCAGTTCCCCATCCCTGAGCCTCAGTTTACCCATGAGGGAGAAGTGAATGGGGCATCCTCCCTGAGCACCTGAAGCTACACAGCTGTGCTCCGTGGAGGGACCTGGACATTCACGCACTTCCTGTGCTGTGGGTGTCACTGGGCCTCTGATTGCGTCAGGAACTGGTGCCAGGGAGGAAGGAGGCAGACAAGGTGCTGCCAGCACCCAGGCACACACAGGGAGCCACGTGCACTCCCACCCGGTGCACTCTGCTCTGTTTACAATCAAAGGGCACCAGCACTGCTGGGTGGAAACAAAACTAAAAACACCAGAACTTGTCAATCGAGATTTTAAAAATTCAGAATACAAACCAGAGGGGAAAATGCTGGGAACATCGGAATATTTAGCTCTTTCCAAGGTTGCTCTTCTGGTCTTTGTCTCTGCTGATAAACATTTACATGGTGACAAGATGTGCCGTGTGAATCACGTGCGAGCCGCTGTGGCCACATGCTCCAAGTTTCTGAAAACTGCAGGGAACCCTCGTGACAGCACTCTGGAGTGTCCTCGGCCAGGCGTCTTTTGTTCACTCGTGGGAATTCTTTTCAACAGTCTCTAAGGAGCAAACACTTTAAGATCATTGTTGTCTAAATTAGTTTCCCATTGGAGTTCCTTCTTTGGGTTCCTGTTTTCCCATAGGATCTTGGCAGCAGTTTTTGCCTCCACTCCTTGCTCTTCTGTCTCCTCCTGCAAACCTGCTGGAGTCTCCAACCAGCTGGGCAGAGCCCCACTCATCCCCTCAGCTGACAAGAGTGCCCTTTACCCGTTGCTGCTCATGCCAGGACAGGAAGCAGACGACTGCTAACAAAATGTTTTCACTGTGATCACTGCTACCTGCGTTGGGTGCAGGTGCCCAAGTGTCACCCAAGCCTCTCCCGTGGTGCAGGTGCTCAGGCAGTTCCCAGGCCTCCCTGTGGTCTAGGTGTCCACACGCTACCCAAGCCTCTCCCGTGGTGCAGGTGCTCAGGTCACACCCAAGCCTCCTTCCTGTGAGATGCAGGTGCTCCAGGTGTTTCTGAAGCCTCCCCTGTGCTGCAGGGGCTCACGTCACACCCAGACCTCCTACAAGATACAGGTGCTCAGGTGTCACTCATGTCTCCCCCATGGCGCAGGAGCTCCAGGTGTCACTCAAGCCTCCCCTCTGGGGCAGGTGACTTAAGAGCACCTGTTATTAGAGTCCTATATTGATTATAAAACCATCTTTTAAAGGGGATTAAAATGAAGCAACAATTGTCTGTGTATGATAAGTCTTGGGGCAGCCTCAGTTAGACACAATTGACAAGGAAATTTGTTAATTTATACGATGTCTGACTTGGAGGCCAGCTGAGCAGACAGTTCCTTCAGCTGAAAGTCGTCAGGGGTTGAGAATCTGTCCCAGGGCCCTTCAGCCCTCAGGGCAGTCCTGTTCCACTGGCTGAGTGTGGCGGAGGGGGCCAGCTGTGTGGAGCTTCCTCCCATTTGTCCGACTGATGCAGTATGCCTTCCAGTGGCCTGGCTTCCCGCAGCGATGGCAGTTACCTGGGAGGGTGTTCTGAGGGCAACCTGGAGGGGCAGGAGGGCTTGTAAAACAGCCAATAGTTGAGCCTGCCTCTTGTCCCTGCATTTCTCCTTCTCCTTAGCCCTGTCCTCCTTATTCTGCTCTCAGTTATAAACAACTGAGGAGGCTAATTTGAGGATTTTTCTGCATAGGGACACTGGGTTCTAAGGTTGACTCTTGTAATTTTCTCCCAGTTCCTTTTTATTACAAAGGAAAATGAGTTTTTTTGTTTTAAGCTTTGGAGGATCAAATTTTTCCCAGTTCTTGGGGATGCATTTAAGGGGTGTGTCCTGTGGTATAGAGATGTGATTATCCAGAGAGAACAGAGGAGGAAAAAAAAGGAAAAAGAAGGAGTCCCCTGTTATTTCCTTATTATCCTTTCCTGAACAGGGCATCCCCCATTCATCCTTAGGGTTCCAGAATGAACCCATTTTATGACGTACCCTTAACTTTGGTCCCATTTTGTCACAATTACCCGCATGAGAACAGGGAAGATGCCAGAATGAACAGGGGGCCCCGTGTTCATCCTTGGGGTTGTGGAATGAACTGGTCTGTGTACCCCTCACCTTGCCTTCATCTCTGTTCTAATGGTAATCTGATAGCCTGGGAAAAACCTTCATCTCTGTCCTATGGGTCTCTTGCACCTGCGGCCTTGGGCCATCCTATATCCTCATCTCCATGACCTGATAGTGACTCTCACTTGGAGCATTCTAGCAACAAGGTGGTATCTCTTCTCAGATTCCCAGTTCCCATGTTCTTGAAGTAGATGAGGAGCTGTATTAGTCTATTTTCACACTGCTATAAGGAACGCCTGAGACTGGGTCATTTATTTAAAAAGGAGGTTTAATTGACTCACAGTTCTTCATGACTGGGGAGGCCTCAGGAAACTTACGATCATGGCAGAACGTGAAGGGGAAGCAAGGCACAGCTTGCATGGTGGCAGGAGAGAGAGAGCAAGGGAGGAGCTGCCAATCACTTTTAAACCATCAGATCTCACAAGAACTCCCTCACCATCACAAGAACACCTGGGAGACTGCTTCACGATCCAATCACCTCCCACCAGGTCTCGTTCTTAACATGTGGGCATTACAATTTAAGATGAGATTAAACCATATCAGAAGACTTTTTTTTTTTTTTTTTTTAGCTAACTGCCACAGGGGGTCGGACTCCCCTCCCTTCAAATATGACCTTGAAGGTCTTGGTGCATATTGAGAAGAGCATGGAAGTGATTAGAGAAATGGAGGAAGATTTGTATTTGGGGTTCTTCGTCCTCCCGGGGTAACATGAAGAACAAATGCTTAAGCAGATGGGACAATCCCTTGGCTACGGGAGGAAGTGGGAGGAAGCGAGAGGAATATTCATGAAGGCAAAGCGTAGAGATCTCTTACCTCTAGGGAATGTATCCAAGTCACGGCACCAAAGTACGTCAGCAGCGGTGGATCCATCCGGGCCTGAAGTAACTCAATTCCTCCCTCCTCATAGGAAAGAACTCATCTGAGGGGCATAAGGCAGAGTGAGGGGCTGAGGCAGGTTTTAGAGCACAGGTGAAAGTTGATTAAACAGTTTTAGAGTAGGAACAAAAGGAAGTAAAGTACACTTGGAAGAGGGTCAAGTGGGCGACTTGAAAGATTCAAGTGCACAGTTTGACTCTTGACTTGGGTTTTTATACATTGGCATGGTTCCGGGGTCTGCGTCTCTTCTCCTGTGATTCTTCCCTTGGGGTGGGCTGTCACGCGCGCCGTGGCCTGCCAGCATGTGGGAAGGGCTGCGTGCACAATGTGTGCCCTGAAATTGTACACATGCTCACTTGAGGTGCTCTTCCCTTGCCAGCCGAGCATTCCAGCGGAAGGTCACATACCAGTTAAACTTCACCACTTTGCTTCTTAATGTGCTTGAGCCCACTTCCCCAACTCCTGAGGTCTTACTGGGAAGCTGCAGATCACCAGCTTCAGGTGGGGTGCTTTCTGTCTATTGGAAGACTGTCTTTTCCTGGTGTCGGCTGTGACCAACTCTTAACTAGTTTTTTTGTTTGTTTTTTGTTTTTTCTCTCTCAACTTTTAAAGGATAGAAGTAATCCATCAGTCTTAGGAATCAAAAAATTGGTGCAACTCCAAATAAAAGTAATAAATGTATTCTCCTCTTTCATTCTAACTTCATGAATCTTATTGACTTCACCAACTGTTATTAATCAACCAGCACCTGTCGAGATAACGCCTACCCAATTCAGTAAAGACGTCCACAGTGTGCAAACTTCATTACCAGAATTACCCCAGCTCTCATGTTTATTCACTCGGGCCAAGCAACTATTATCTCACACTGACCCTGAATAACTATCCAAACCCGAAAGCTCTCACTTAGTTTTAAACGCGATTATTACCAATAGCACTTTTTGTCACATGGTGATTTACAGAGTTCTCAATGTAACGTATGCACTCAGATCCTAATACCAATCAATTCTTTAAATATCTACCCATATTTCTCACCATGCTGCTAATCCTAGTCACCACCAACCATCCAGTTCAACTTGTATCAGATGGGAAGGAGTAGGTATTATATCATTTCCACCACCTGGCTGATGGTATGGCCGAGCAGAGGCTAATGCAGCAGCCCTGCAAGCAGCTTCTACGACCTCATGGGAGACATTGGTTTCATTGTAGCATGATTTCCACTGTGCTCCAACATGGGAGAATTTCAACACATATTCATTCTCAACCCTAACGCTGATATTCTCCCATGAATCGGGCCCATGACCACCATCGGCCATGAAAGACATTCAAAAAAATGAGGGCCTATTCAAAGCCTTACCCTTGACCTCGTCCTCGCACGTCACCGGCAGCCTCGTGCGCATGTGCGCACCTTTCCTCGGGGGCACCTGCTCCAAAGACCTGATCGTCAAAACCGCAAACACACATATACCCACAGCTGCGCCCTCCTGATTCTGCCCCTCGCCTCCTCCCTCACAGCTGCCTTCGCACTCGAATGCTGTCTTCCTGCTCTTAGAGCAACCTGGCTTCACAGCCTGGTGTGTCATCAAGGAAAGCGACCCCTTCTAATCAACTCAGTTGGTGGTGCCTCTGCCGGATTCTTCACCTCCACCATCACGACTCCCATCTCTCCGCCCCACATAACCACACCCTCAGACCCACAATTCACAGCTCTTGCTGTGGCTTCTCGGCATTTACGGTGGCAATAGAATGCAACTTTGTCATACGTCATCTCAGATTTGAACCCCCCTTACACCTACATAAATTTCCAACCTATTAGAATATTTCCCAATTGCAATTCACCTGGCCCGACACCACACTTGAATCTAACTGCCCTATGCTCCATTCCCAATACCTCAGGAGGAATTCTGGCCCCTGTCTTCTCTGTTCTCATCCTGGCCATTGTCCCAATACTTCACCTGTCTAAACAATGGAGCATCCATAATATCCCACCATTCAGCTAATGTCCATTTGAATTCTAGGAGCAGAGCTTCTCACACATACGTGGCTCGGGGGTCAGCCCATTGAACAGCCTTTCATTATGGTTGGTCAAGAAGCATCCACTATGTATTTCCCTCTCATTCTCCTTTTAATACCACTCACTAGCTGAATCGAAGACAAGCTACTGAAAGGAAGAAGTCCTTGTGGTATATTTATGTGACTCTGGTCTTGTAAACCAAAAATGGAGAGCACTCCTCCCTAGGCCAGTTCGAGGAAGAAGCTATCTGCTCCACCACTGGTACCCAAAGCTGTGATTCTACTTTACCCCCTGACATACATACTTGAGGTGCAATTAATTAATATTAACTGCCATGTCAGTATTGGAAAAACTCCTATAAATTATTACGATAACCATGAACATTGTGCATTGCCACTTTTAATGATGTGCTATGTGTTTGATCACACATTGTACGTTTGTGTATTACTGTACATTAAATTGTGCCCTGCATGAATATTAAGCAAGAAGATGAACTGTTGTGACAACCTGTCATACATCAACCAGGCCAAAATCCACAAACCCAGTTCTCAAGTATGTGAGTATCACCCAGTACAGATAATCCTTAACATTACATAGGACATGTAATTACAGATCACACATAGCACATGTAAGCCAGATCATTTCCCAACAACATGCTTATCACCTCCAAATAAACTTAACTACCAAGCGTCTAGAAATTAGCCACGATTTGGGAAGTATCCTCCTCCTTAGTCTAGGTGCATAAAACTTGGGTCTTTTCGCCATCTGCAAAGTTCACCGCGCTGTCCCCTTCCCCGCATCATACGGGAAGAGGACCCGGTTAAAACCGTCCACATGCCCTAGAAATAAACAAAATCAGACTGCAGGACACAAAGACTTAGACAAATCTTCAAACTGATGCCCTAGCATTGTAAAATGTCCCACGTTAATATGGAGTTTCTATGCAATTCCAATCAAAATCCCAATGCAACCCCTCCCCTCCCCTCCCCTCCCCTTCCCTTCTCTTCTCTTCTTTTCTTTTCTTTTGAGATGGAGTCTCGCTCTGCCGCCCAGGCTGGAGTGCAATGATCTTGGCTCACTGCAACCTCCGCCTCCCAGGTTCAAGTGATTATCCTGCCTCAGCCTCCCAAGTAGCTGGGACTACAGGCATGCACCACCACACCCAGCTAATTTTTGTATTTTTAGCAGAGATGGGGTTTCACCATGTTGGCCAGGCTGGTCTCAAACTCCTGACCTCAAGTGATCCGCCCGCCTTGGCCTCCCAAAGTGCTGGGATTACAGACATGAGCCACCACGCGCTGCCAATGCAGCCCTTTTTAATAAATGACATGAGTCACAAGAGAATCTCAAAGAATTACTAGGTAAAACTACTTAGGAAGGAATACTTGGCTTCCAGGTATTAAATTACATGAAAATGCTCAGTAAACAAATCAACCTACAATTGGCATAATTTTTGGAAAGGTTAAAGTTACAAATGTTGGAAATAAAAAGATTCTAGAATAGAACTGGCTTTTTTTTTTTTTTCATTTTAGGGAAAAACATTCTAAAGGTAAAACAATGGAAGTAAATGAAAACAGAAGATACCTGTCCAGTGTGATATATTTGTGAAATATATAGTTTCATATATTTTAAAATATAAGTAACTAGATCTGGGCTGGGCACAGTGGCTCACGCCTATAATCCCAGCACTTTAGGAGGCTGAGGCAGGTGGATCACCTAAGGTCAGGAGTTCGAGACCAGCCTGGCCAACATGGTGAAACCCCGTCTCTAGTAAAAATACAAATATTAGCCGGGTGTGGTGGCGGGTGCCTATAATCCCAGCTACTTGGGAGGCTGAGGCAGGAGAATCACTTGAACTCAGGAGGCAGAGGTTGCAGTGAGCTGACCATTGCAATCCAGCCTGGGCAACAGAGTGAGACACCATCTCAAAAATAAATAAATAAATAAATAAATAAATAAATAAATAAATAAATCTGAAATACCAGCACAAATGCTGAAGCTACGGCACACCAAGGGCTTGGTTCACTCCAGTGGCTACACCCAGGCATGAAAGAGACCCAACTGGTGAAAAACAGGCTTAAATCCTAAGTGATACCCACGAGGTACCAAGCGAATGCAACAGCAGCGCCGAGCCCCGCACGTGCACCCGGGGCTAGACTCTGGACAGAAGTGTCCCTTCCCAGTCCTTGTCCCTGGGCTGCTAAACACCTGAAGACTGATGAGGCATCCGCTTTCTGGTGATGCTGATTCGAATGACTTGCTCAGGAACCCTCTGTCTTCACGGCCCAATCATCGTGACTTCCACAGGCTCTGGGTCCACGTGACTTCTTGGCTGAGGCCCAGGGCAAGGACCGGAGGTTGGCGTTTCCACCCCGAGCCTTGGATCTCGTCACCCCTGCCAGTGGCTACAGGGACATCAGAGGCACCCGGAGCCTGCGGAGACCTGGGTCCCGCTGACCGGGAGCAGAGCTGCTCTCGGGCGGCACCCTGAGCCCGTCACCTGTGCCCGCCCACCCGCCTTGGCTGGGGCTCAGAAGTGCAAGCTGTGCCCAGGAGGGTCGAGAGGGCAGCTTCCCCAGCATGCTGCCAAGCTGAGTGTGAGGACAGGAGACAGGGCGCCCGTCCCAGGAGGCTACCTCCAGCTCACCTGTGCGCATGGAGGGGGCTCCCCGGTGCAGTCTGGGTAGGGGTCACATCGGGAGCTGTTCTGGGGCCCACCTGGCACCCAGACCCTTTGAAGCCGCGAGCCCCTGGGGTAAGCGCAGAGCGAGGTGACCACTGCCCACACAGGCCTGTAGGGTCCGCCACTGATCGCCTAAAATCTGAACGTGTATGCGGCCGGGGAGGCAGGCAATGGAGGGAGGCGGCAGACCAGGGCGCCAAGGCTGGTCCACTTTTGTCTCGGGCCGGCTGGCACCTGGAGCTGAGCACCTTGACACAGTGAGACTTCCCCCTGGACGTCTCTCCATCTCCTGCCTGGTCTGCGTGCTGCACCTGCCACAGTTACAACTTGGGCAAATGTGCAGTCACCGCGTCGTTAGGTGAATGACACTCACTCTTCTTCTCGGGGGTTCTCACGCCTTGACTCTCTGGCGTCATCGCCCTGGCTGCTGAGTCCTCGCAGGTGGCCACTGGCCACCCTCCCTGTCTGCATCCCCACTCCGGCTCTCACAGCTGGTATCACCTAGGGTGAGTCATCAGCTGTACCTCAGTCTCCCCATCCAAAGGGCTTGCTGGGATCCGTGTCCTGACCTGGCTGTACCGGGGAACGGGTGGCTGCTCTCCATCTTGTCCCAGGCCATTGCTCCCTCTCCTGCGTTTGTGGCCCTTCCTCCAACGCCCCCTCCTCTCCGTGACAGCAAGGCTCTGGGGAAGGTCAGCCTGGGTGGGCCTGTCTCCACAGCTCCCTGTACCTGAACTCAGGGGGTTGTGAGTCCACTCTGCTGACCTCCAGCTGGGCCCCAGAGCTGCAGGTGGCCAGCATCATCCAGCGGCACCTGAGCGTCCACTCCATCTCCAGCCAGCATCATTGCCACGGCTACGGGTGCAGAGCCCAGTGCGCTGGGCTCCCAGCATAGGCAACCCCGCTCCTAGCCAGCGTGGCCCTGGGCACTGCTCACCCTGGCACTGGCCACTCTCCCTTCTGGGGCTCCATCAAGGACTTGCCGATCTGTTTTGACAACTGCCATGGCCCAGGTTGCCGAGAGAGGGTCTCCAGGCCTGGGTGTCAGAGACCCCGACTCCAGCCCAGCTGTGTCCCAAACAAGCCCCGTCCTGAGTGCGTCCTTTCTCCCCTCTGGACCTCAGTCTCAAGTTTCTCATCTGAAAATAGAAATATGACTGGCACACCAGACCCATGTGAGGACGAACTGAGGCCCCTTCTCTAGCAAGCTTGGCCATGTGGGGCCATGGCTGCTGTCCCCTCCCAGGTGGGCAGCCCTCCCTGAGCCCTGTCACGAGGCTGCGGGATTTTGCTGTCACTGAACTGAGTCTCATCAGTCAGTCTCATCGGTCCCCAGCTCAGGCGTGTAGGACAATGTGTGTGAGCGCATGTGCTGGTGTGTGTGTGCAGTGAGATCAAGTGTGTGTGTGTGTGTGTACAGGGATGGTGAGCGTGTGTGTGTGTACAGGAAGAGTGAGCGTGTGTGTGTGTGTACAGGGAGAGTGTGTGTGTGTGTACAGGGAGAGTGAGCATGTGTGTGTGTACAGGGAGAGTGAGCATGTGTGTGTGTACAGGGAGAGTGTGTGTGTGTGTGTGTACAGGGAGAGTGAGCATGTGTGTGTGTACAGGGAGAGTGTGTGTGTGTGTACAGGGAGAGTGAGCATGTGTGTTTGTGCATGTGCTCGAGTGTGTGTGTGTGTACAGGGAGAGTGAGAGTGTGTGCGTGTGCCTGCGTGGGTGCCCGAGTGTGTGTGAGGATCCAGGTGGCCAGCAGCATTGAGCCATCCCACACCACAGCCCCTGTCCCGTCTGGGAGGGACGCTCCTGTCCTGCAGGGAAGCAGGAGAGGCTGACAGAGGCAATGTGAGCTCCCTGTGGTCACTGGGCCATGGCATTAAAGACACACTCACCCCCAGAACTGAGCCCTGGGGACGGTGCCCAGGGTGCCCAGAGCATGAGGGCCATCGGCTCTGCCCACGTGGGCAGCTCTCACTGTGAGGAGGTGGCTGGTGTCCTGTGGCCAAAAACTTGGGGTTTGACCGATGCCATCTATTTTAGAATTCTGGAGGTCAGAGGTGGGACACGGGTCTCACGGGGTTACAATCAAGGTACTGCCAGGGCTGGTTCCCTCTGGAGGCTCCAGGAGAGAACCTGTTTCCTGCCTTTCCATGCATGGCTCGGGGTGCCCCCCTCCACCTCCAAGGCAGCCGCACAGCACCCCGACCCCCTGTGCTCACAGCTCCCGCCCCCACTTACTAGGACCCTGTGAGGACATCACCCATCTCTGGGTCCTGGATTTAATCCCATCTGCAAAGTCCCTTCCGCCACATAAAGTAACATCTTCACAGGCTCCCAGGATGAGGATACGGACATCTCTGGGGGCTGCGATTCTGCCCACCACGGGGATGGCCTTGAAGAGGGAGGTGAAATGAAGGCAGAACCCTCTGCCTCCGGGGTGCTTGGAGCCGAGGTGACGTGGAGATGCCACCGAGGGCCGGGCGAGGGTGGGAGGATGGCACCTTAGCCCTGGGCCACAGGAAGCATCCATGGGAGCCCACGGGCTGTTTGACCTTTCGAGGAGACAGACCAGGCAGGCCTGAGGGGCAGGGCTGGCTCACGGTGAGCACCTGTCAAGTCCAGGCTGTGGATGCCTCTCCTCCCGAAAGAAATCAGGGCTCCCCAGGGCCAGGGCAGGAGGGGACAAGACAAGGACCCCTTGTCCCACCCAAGAGCCACGAAGCTGCAAGGACAACGAGGGCTGGTCATAAAGACAGAGCAGACGCGGAGGCGCCACTGGTCACAGACGGGATGCTGTGGCTGCATTAGGGAAAGTAAGGCCACCAAATGTGTTTAGAGCCATGCAAAATGATGCTTACAACATGACTGTCACTGTTAGAGGAGGCAGCTCTTCACCCTGCACTCGGTGAATCAAGGAGCGTGGCCAGTGACCCTCCCGCCGTCCCGCAGGAACCAGGCGCAGGGAAGGAGGCACCGATGCGCTTCCTGGAAGATTCTAGCTAACAAGTGAAGAGGGCTCATGGCCCAGCGATCCTGCTCAATCACTCTGTGAATGAACAGCAGCTACAAACGTCCCCGGGAGGCAACCGAAGACACACAGCTGACGGGAGAGCGTGGCCAGCAAGCCCTGCGGGAAATCCAGCGAGCCCACGCATTCACAGAGGCGCGTGGGGGAGCCGCGGAATCCAGGCAGGGCGTCCCCGGGCCGGCAGCCAGGCTGCTTCAGCAGAACCACGGCGAGGGGAGCCGACAGCAGACAAACGGGGCCCGTAAGCTAATAGACCTAAGAGGCCTTGGCCAGCGGCCTCGGCGGAGCACTGGGGAGACTCTGATTCCAGCAAGCCCGGAAAATACGATGAGACCGTCAGGGAGATGTGAGCACCGAGCGAGGAAGACTCAGGAACTGCTGGAATGTCATTTTCAGGTGGATGGTGGTTTTGTGGTTATATATTTAAAACAAAAAAGAGGCCCTATGTGTGAACGGTTCCTGCTGATATTTACAGATAGGTTTTGTTTTGTTTTTGTTTTTGAGGTCTGGGATTTGCTTTTACTCATTTGGAGGGAGAACATAGGCGGGTGTGAGGATGGGAAGCCGGGTCGAGCAGGCTTGCATCACGGCAGGAGTAGGCGAATGGAGCCTGGTACAGCACTCTCCATTTATTCCTGTGTGTGTGAAACTCGCTATGATTGGATGTTACGATTTACACATTGATCGTGGGGACTAGGACACACTAGTGCATCCAATGGAATATCAATGAATAGCTGCCACACTCAACGGAGGTCTCATATACGACATTTCTTGAAAGAAGGTAAAACTACAGAAAACAATGTCCTGCTTGGATAAAACCGCTCCCTTCCCACAGAGAGACGCCACCAGGTGCTGAAAGGTGAGCAGCCTGGCTTCTGCAGCGAGGCCCTTCCCTAGGGGCGGGACCCGGGATCTGCACGGCTGTCCCATCCCTCTGCTTGGGAAAGGGCAGGGCCTGGTGGCGCTGCAGGGGGGCTCCGTGACAGGTGGGAGTTGCTGCAGGCAGAAGGTGAGGTCTCCCCTCCCCACCCCAGGAGCTGAGGGGCAGGGCAGGCTTGGAAAGCGGGTGGGCCGGCAGGGGCCAGCAAGTGGAGGCAGCCAAGCTGTCCCGAGGAGACAGGGGGGCAGACAGGGTGGCCGGGAGCACCAGGTGGTCAGGAGGACAGCGGGGACAGGCCAGCACCCGTGACTGTAGGACAGGCCAGGGCCTGGACAGGGCCAGGGCTGTCGGGGGCCACCAGGCACCAGTGGGAGGTGGATCTAGTGAGTCACAGCCCTGGAGAAGCAAATCACATCCTGACCTGACCTGGGGTGTAGAGGTCACACGGAGAACGCGTCCCCTGGCGCGAGCACCTCACCCTGCTATTGACCAAGAGCCTGCACGATGGTGGTCTCTGGAGACCCTCACCCCAGCCTGGGAGGCAGCCACACAACAAGGCCCCCCGCAGTGTGGGCTGGAAGACACTGACAGCCTGCAGGGGCAGGAGCAAGGGTACCCAGCATGTTGACATTTGCCAGTTTCCTTGATGTAGAGACTGCTGCCATGGTCACGTTCAGGCTACCATCATGTCACCTGGTGCAAAAATGCCTGAAACCTTAACAGTTGGCTGTCAGGAGCTACATTTAACCATCCGCGCTGTCATGAGCCTGCTGGGAGCCTGCACGAGCCGGCTCTGCACCCTCTGCCGGGCTCACGCAGGTTCAGCTCCTGCAGCCCTTCCGGGGCCACAGCTGTGGATTCACAGGTCCCTCAGCTCCATGGCACTGCAAGGTCTGGGGGAGGGGGAGGCTCGGGGTTTGGGCCGCAGAGTTGCCGACGACAGAATCCACACTTGCTGACTGAAGCACGAAGAGCTTTACTGAGGGCTCACAGAAGGGCCGAGAGACAACAGAAACAGACACCGGCACGGGCTGGGCCAGCAGCATGGCCCGCTCACACCTGCCTCTCCAGGTTACACAGTTCAGGATCCAAGTCCTGTGCAAATGCATCTGACTGGCGAACAGAAATCCCATCAAGAACAGCTGCAGGGAGACTGGGGTCACGGTTTTCAGCTCCTGGCCACTGCGGTCCAGGAAGGCCAGCCAGACGAGGCCTAAGCCAAGCCCCCACATCCCCCATGAGGGGACCTGCCAAGAGCGTCCAGGACTCCGCGCCGCCCTCCGTGCTATGTGCTGTGGGGCCAGCTGCCTCCCAGCCATGGACCACACCTGCTCAGAGTTCCTTAGAAGCCGGGCTCCTTGCCTTGCTGCCTTGGCTCTGGTGACCTCCGCATTTGGCAGACACCCGGGAGGAGCTGCCCAAGACGGCAGCCCCACTCCAGACCCTGTCTGATGGGCCGTGCACGTCTGCACATTCCACAGAATGTGACCAGCTGTGGAGCTCAATGCAAAATGGCCCTTTGCTGGCCGGGCCCTGCCTTCAGCCTGGACACTCGTCCCCATGTCCTGCCCAGATGATCACTGGGCAGAGCCGGAGCCTCCCGGCTGCTTTGGTTATGAAACACACGTCCAGGTTTAGCCCAACCTCATGTGCAGTTTACACTCTCATCTACCCTCCCTGTAGGCAAGGCTGGGGGCCCCAGGCTCTGTGGCGGGAGGTGGTCCCCGGTTCCCCTCCTGCCGGCAGCCCCTGCAGAGGAGGCCGGGGGTCTCTCAGGGCCAGATTCCACTTCCCCGGGGCCCTTCATGAGAGGAGCCTCCTCACTCACCCACAGCTGCCAGCACAACCCACTCCCCACTGCCTGCCACGCAACCCCCGGCAGGCCCACGCCCCGCACCCATAGCCTCCAGCCAGCTCCTGTGGGGCCTGCGCCGTGAGTGGGCCTGGGAGTCTCCCTGGCCTCAGTGGCCTTCCTGCCCCAGGGGGCCCCACCCCACCAGGGATGGCCCTGTGGATCAGGATGGCTCTGCTGGCGGCTACACCGGCTCTGGGCCCATCCCCCACTGCTGGACCCCACCCCGCACAAGGAAGCCTCTGGGCAGGCATCTGGGGCTCCAAAGCCCAACAGCAGCAGGGGGAGGGCCCGGCCTGGGCTCCTCTCCTAGGGTTAGGAGTTAGCTTTAGAGTTGGAGTTAGGGCTGGGTTGGGTTAGGTTAGGGGTTAGCATCAGGGTTAGGGTGAGAGTTGGGTTAGGGGTTAGCATCAGGGTTAGGGTGAGGGTTGGGTCAGGGGTTAGCATCAGGGTTAGGGTGAGGGTTGGGTTAGGGGTTAGCATGAGAGTTGGGTCAGGGGTTAGCATCAGGGTTAGGGTGAGAGTTGGGTCAGGGGTTAGCATCAGGGTTAGGGTGAGAGTTGGGTCAGGGGTTAGCATCAGGGTTAGGGTGAGGATTGGGTTAGGGGTTAGCATCAGGGTTAGGGTGAGAGTTGGGTTAGGGGTTAGCATCAGGGTTAGGGTGAGGGTTGGGTTAGGGGTTAGCTTCAGGGTTAAGGTGAGGGTTGGGTTAGGGATTAGCATTAGGGTTAGGGTGAGGGTTGGGTTAGGGGTTAGCATCAGGGTTAGGGTGAGGGTTGGGTTAGGGGTTAGCATCAGGGTTAGGGTGAGAGTTGGGTCAGGGGTTAGCATCAGGGTTAGGGTGAGGGTTGGGTCAGGGGTTAGCATCAGGGTTAGGGTGAGGGTTGGGTCAGGGGTTAGCATCAGGGTTAGGGTGAGGGTTGGGTCAGGGGTTAGCATCAGGGTTAGGGTGAGGATTGGGTTAGGGGTTAGCATCAGGGTTAGGGTGAGGGTTGGGTTAGGGGTTAGCTTCAGGGTTAAGGTGAGGGTTGGGTTAGGGGTTAGCATTAGGGTTAGGGTGAGGGTTGGGTTAGGGGTTAGCATCAGGGTTAGGATTGGGTTGGGTCAGGGGTTAGCATCAGGGTTAGGATTGGGTTGGTTCAGGGGTTAGCATTAGGGTTAGGGCGAGGATTGGGTTAGGGTGAGGGATGGTTTAGGGGTTAGCATTAGAGTTAGGGTTGGGTTGGGGTTCAGGCTCTGCCTCCCATGATGCCCAGGTAGGTTCCCGGGGTGAAAGTGGTGAATGGGCGGCATCGGGAAGCTAAGCCCTGCCCATCCAGTCTGGCTGGAAGATTCTGGCTCCCCGGTGGCCCAGGAGTCACAGAATACCCCCAATTTCCTATCCCCTCCCCCTGCCTTGTCTCGCAAGGCCGAGACCTCCACCATGTCCACACTGTGAACTGAGACATTTCCTTTGTCCCCGCCTCACCGCTGTCAACACTGGTGGCCTGGCTGGTGTGGGGCTGAGCCCACGGCCTCTGCAGATGTGGGAAACTCTTGCAATCAGTGCAGCATGGACGCAGAGGGGCTGATTTGGCCTGGGCATCCCAACGGGCAGCAGGTCCCAGGGTGCACATGCTCACATCTGGGCTGCAAAGAACTGAGTCACAGGGAGAGGCGGGGTGCTCTGGGGCAGGCAGCGATGTCATCTCAGGGGTGCTCCGCCACCCCTCCTTCCGCAAGTGTCCATCATGGGCTCCAGGCCCCGCCAGTAAAGAGGTCACAAGATGGGAGAGGAGGGGATGGCAAAGAAAGGAAGTGGAGGGGAGGGCAAGGGAGGGGTGGACATTAGAGGGCAGGAAGGGGAGGGCTGTACCCCGGGAGCGCTGAGGACTTGCAAGCACCCAGGGTGGGAGCTCCAGTGGGCATGAAGGAGCTTTGGGGTCCCACAGTGTTGGGGTCTCTATGGTCTTCCTTAGAGGGGAGGTGCTTTCACCTATGTTGGTGGGGCAGGGGGCACAGTAAGGCCAGGACGGTGGGCAGCTCATGGACCTGACTGAGCTCACAGTGCAAGGGACAGGACCTCCGGTGTCCTCCTGGTCCTCTCCCCATCTCCTCCTCCCAGCAGGAGGTGGACAGGGGCCCAGCAGACCTTCACCAAGGAGAAGGCCAGACCCTGGGCTGGGGCGGCCCAGCAAATTGGAGCAGGGAGGGACGGGCCTGCCCCTGCCCTGTGCACCTCCTGAAAGGCCACGTCTGGGTGATGTCCAGTGTCTGGGCTGATTCTAGGGTAAGGACAAATGAAGAGTCCCCTGGCAGCAGGGAAAGGGCACCCCAAAATGCGAGATGGGACTGGCCGGCACCCGCAGGACACAGGGCTGAGGAGAGGCCCTGCCTTCACCACCCAGGCCTCAGTTCACACTCTCCTTGGGACCTGGGGTCATGCGCGCTGGGCAAACCCGCCACAGGCACCCTGGCATGGAGAAGGGGTGGCAGGAGGACGCCAATCACCATGTGACCCTAGGCCTGCTGGCCAGGCCAGCAACAGTTCACCTGCCCTACCTGCATCTATCAGACAGCCAGGGATGGCACCAGTCATTCACCCACACATCCTTATCCTATGCTTTCAGCCACGTGTCCTCTGGAAGGAAATCCCCACGGGCCCAGGGCACTCTGCTGTGTCAGCGCCCACTTCCTCCAAACAGTGGAGCTGGACACCCCGCCACATGCTGGCCCTGCCTGGACCACGAGGACCACGTGGCCCCACACCAGCACGGGTGCACCCCGGGGGCTGGCACTTGGTTCTAGCTCTCACTGGAAGGGTGAGTGGCGCTGCCAGTTTCCGTGGAGGTCTCTGTCCTCCGAGCATGGCGACACTCAGGCAGCGTGGCGACACTCAGGCAGCGTGGCGTGAGGGAAGCAGGCAGAGCCTGGGGCTGCCTCCACTCACACACTGGGCCTGGCCCCTCACCCACCCCGCATCTGCACTGTGGGCAGAGCAAAGCCTACCAAGCGCCTCACAACACAGACAACCCCGTGACTCACACTGCACACACTGGGTACATCAGAACCAGTGCACACACCCTGGACAGGCTCTCACCTTCCAAGTCACCTGATACTTTCCCAAGAGAAACCGCCCTCAACTTCCGGTCATTTTTAAGCATCTGTTTGGCGAAGCATCTCTACATACCTACACTTCAGTCCACACACAATGTACACTGATCACTCATTTACACCCCCCCCAAAAATACTCAAAGTACTTTAAAATATAAACACTCATAAAAAGGACAATAAAAAATAAAATTAGGAATTACTATCATATAGGTGGAGGTAACATCTAACCTGAATGTGAAGTAAGGTTAGTAAATTGAGCACTAAATTATCTCTGAGATTCCTGGCAGCAAAGGTGAAAAGAGAGAGTTCCTGTTGCTGGAGAAAACGAAGCATCCCATTGATTGGCCTTGAAACATCAATCCCCAGTATTCCGGGCCTTGGAAAAAGAGCTGTTTTATATCTTAGTGAGTAGAAAAAGCAAGGCACAGGGCCGGGCGTGGTGGCTCACGCCTGTAATCCCAGCACTTTGGGAGGCTGAGGCAGGCGGATTACTTGAGGCCAGCAGTTCGAGACCAGCCTGGCCAACATGGTGAAACCCGGTCTCTACTAAAAATACAAAAATTAGCCAGGCGTGGTGGCTCATGCCTGTAATTCCAGCTACTAGGGAGGCTGAGGCAGCAGAAGTGATTGAGCCTGGGAGGCAAAGGTTGCAGTGAGCTGAGATCGCCCTGGGGCAGGGCCTCCCGCATCAGGCACAGCCAGAGGGGCAGGAAGCAGGCAGGGCCCCAGGTATGTGGCTGCTGTCTTCCCCTGGGCAAGCTACCCTGGACTTTTCCCAGGTCTCTCTCCGTATCGTTCACCCCATTACTGAACTGAAATTTTGGCACTAAGGTTACTCAAAACAAACATTTGAGAATAAAAAAGGGTAGGACAGTTTGTTTGAGCTACACATCCCACTTAGCTCTCTAGAAAAATCTGGTCTCTGTTACTTTGCTCTGGAAACAGGGCTCACGTTCCAATGCACTTCGAACATTGGAACAAGGCTCATGTTTACCTACAATGCACTTTGTAAGTAAACAAGGGCAAGTCAGCTCCTCAGCACAGGACTTATCAGCACCTTCAGCGGGTGAACCTGCACCCAAGCTCCCTCTGGTGAACCCTCTCGCTTACAGAGCACCCCCTTAGTCCTCTGAGTGCATGTCCACAGCCTGCGGGGCCCCGTGTGGGAGAGGCTGGCATGGTGGAAGGAGGCGGCATGTCACGATGGACAGCCTGGGTTGAAGTCCCGCTGGGATAATTTCCTGATGGTATCATCACGGGCAGTCATTCCGTTCCTCTAAGCTTCAGGTTCCTCATCCGTCACACGGATGTGTGGCAAAACCACCCAGCCTGGAGGTGCTGCTGTGCCTGAGTGCAACAGTGGGGAGCACACATGGCTGTGACACCTGCCTCAGGGAAGAGCAAAAGCAGCATCAGTCACCACCTACTACAAAAGTGACAGCAGCCACCGGCGGGGGTCTGCCGGAACAGGCACTAGGGCCCCGGGCCGATGGGGTCCTTGGAGGCGGGGGCGCTGGGCAGAGACTTCAGGTACTCCAGGTGCCTCCGGGCATCCTCCTGGTTGTGGCGCACATAGTACACGACATAGGCGATCACCATGGCGAACCAGCCGAACATGGTGACCAGCATGGCCACGTCTGTGGTCCTGTGGGGGACGCTGCAGAGGCTGGCACCTGCATCCAGAGCCTGAACCAGAGGCTTCCCCACAAACTCCTCCTGCACTGAGGTGTGGCAGGCGATCTCGTCCACGGAGTCGGGGTCCAGCTTCAGCTCCCACAGGGCCTCCTGCAGGGCACACTCGCAGTGCAGGGGGTTGTGGGACAGGCGTATCTTGGCGCTGAGTTTGCCCAGGGCGTCCTTGGGGATCCTCTGGATGCGGTTGTAAGACAGGTCCAGCAGCCGCAGGCCCCCGGCCAGGCCCGCGAAGGTGGCGGGGCCGATGGCCTCGATGGCATTGTGAGACAGATCCAGCTCCCTGAGCCGGTGCAGGTGCTGGAAGGCCCCGTCCGGGAGGTGGGAGATCTTGTTGGCATCGAGCTTCAGGAGCACGGTGTTGGCCGGGATGTCCTCGGGGACCTCCTGAAGGCCCCGCAAGCTGCAGAAGACAGCCACAGCCCCTGCGTGGTCAGGGCACCGGCAGGGCTGTGGGCAGGCAGCGCCCAGGTGCAGGCAGAAGAGGAGGAAGAGACAAGACTCCCGGGTGGAGACCAGCAGGAGCAAGGGGCGAGGTGGGCGCACGGTGCCCATCCTGACCTGACCTGGGGACGGGGACACGCGAGCCTCTGCTCAGGCCTGGGGATGGAGCTGGTTTCCGCAGGCAAGGCCTTATCCAACCAGACATGAAACCGCCATCCTGCCCCGCTGGGAGAAGCAGTGCACTCCACTCTGGCAGCTCTGAAAGGGAAGACGCAGGAGGGAGTGGAGAGGGAGGGAGGGTGGTCAGCACTGCCGGCTGCGGTCACCTGGGAAATGCATCCACTGGTGGGGAGGGTGTTGAGGGCCCACTGAAGGGTCTGGGGTGGGGAGCACGCCTCCTTAAACAGCTCTGCCTGTAACTTACTTCTGGAGACTCCCAATGCGCCCGGGAGGAGCGTCCCACAAGTGCAGGGAGCTGGCACTGCCAGGGGGCTCCGCGTGGCCCAGTGGGTGGTCACTGCAGCCACCCCTGGCCACCTACAGCACCGCTGGGGACCAAAGGCCGGGCGGCGGGGTGGCGGCGGCTTGGACCACCCAGCCCCTCCTCAGGGTGGACGCCAGGAGGACGGTGACGGCTGCAGCTTCTCCCGAACCTGGAGCGCGGGTCAAGCTGGGCACGTGGCCGGGCACCAGCGGGCGCTCGCGCGCCAGGGGCTACTCCAGCAGCCAACGCCTGGCTGACTCCGACAACCCCTAAAAACTGTCATAACCCAGCAAGCCCTTCCCTGCCAGCCCTAAAGGAGCCGCGGCTCTCACCGGGCACAGAACCGCGCCTTTTCTTTCAACTGCCTGAAGAAGGAAACCGAGAAAACAGAGAAGCCAAGCCCTGTGCGCGCGGCCCGCGCTGGGCGTGGACGGCGGGGCCGCGCGCGGAGCCGGCCGGGAGAGGCTCGGACCCCCAGGACCTCCAGCCTTTAGACCCTCCGGCCCTAGGACCCCCGGAACCTGGGACCCCCGAGACCCCAGCACTCGCGGCGGGGGGATGGTCATGGGGTGGGTGGGAATCCACGCTCCCAGGGCTGGGCGGGGGCTTTACCTGCGCGGCGGCGGCCGGAGGCTGCTCTGCGCGCCGCTCCCGGGCCTCTCGGAGCCCGCCAGACCCGGCTGCACGCCTGGCGCGGCGGCCACCCCGCTGCCCCCGCGCCCGCGCCCGCGACCACTAGCTGGGGAGGCCGCGACTCCGGCCTGCGCGGGCGAGGGGCGGGGTGGGGCGGGGCCTGGAGGGGGCGGGGCGAAAGGCGGAGACAGGCTGTGTCGCTTCCCCGCGGGGGCGGGGAAGGGGCGTGGCATGTAAGGAGACCGGAACGGGATTTGTGGTTAGGCGGGGGCGGGGTTTGAGGGCGGGTTCTGCGGCAGGGCGGGGCCTGGAAGAGATGGGGGAGGGGCATGGGAGGGGCCGGTGGTGCGGCTTTAGATGGAGCTGGTACCAAGACCCAGGTCGCAGGGGCTGTGGGCGGGTTGTGGGCGTGATTGTGGCATGCTGGGGGCGTGGTTGTGGGGGCTGAGGGCGTGGTTATGGCTGGGGGCGGGGTCTGCGCGCCGGGAGGGGCTGTGGGTCCAGCCCCCGCCCCTCACTCTGGGCAAATCCCCTCTTCCCTCTGGCATCAGGACTTCTGGGGCTTGAAGACCGTGGGTCTGCGGGAAGCCCCTGCTGAGCGTCCCTCGCCTACCCCGTGGCCAGTGGGTGAGTAGGGCTAGATCTCCGCCCATCTAGGTCCCCTCCTGCTCCAGCTCCAGCGTCTGACGTCCCAAGGAAGGAACGCAGGGTGGGGGCATTTGAGCCGGACCTGAGCCATCCTCATGGTTTTCAAAAAGTAGCTTTATTGTGGTGTAATTGATAGACGGTAAGCCACATATTTTAATTTGGTACGTTTTAACACTCGGATACTCCTGTGAAACCATCACCACAATCAGCCTAGTGAACACCCCGGGTTCGCTCTTGGTCATCTCTCCCTGCCCTCCCTCATCCCCAGGCAAGCACTGATCTGCCTTCTGTCACTACTGATTACTTTGCATTTCCTATGATTTGCACAAATGGAATCATATAATATGTACTTTTTGTGTAGCTTCTTTCACTCAGCACAATTATTTTTGAGATTTGCCTGCGTCATTTGGTTTGTCAATGCGTATTTCTTTTACAGCTGCATGGTACTCCAGTGTATGAATGTACCACAGTTTGTATCCATTCACCTGCTGGTGGGCATTTGGGTTGTTTCTGGTGTTGGCTCTTACAGATAAAGCTGATCCGAACATTGTGCACAAGTCTTTGGATGAATGCTTTTCTTTCTCTTGAATAGATGTCTAGGAGTGGAGTGGCTGGATGCCACGGTAGCCATATGTGAAACTTTTTAAGAAACTGCCAAAGCGATTGTATGGTTTTACATTCCACATCCTCCCCAGCACTTGGTATGGTTGGTCTTTTTAATTTCAAATACTCTAATAGGTGTGTGGTGATAGATGGAACTGTGGTTTTAATTTGCATTTTCCTGTTGGCCAATGATGTTGAGTGTCATTTCATCTGTTTATTCTCCATCTCCTGTAGTAAGCGTTGAGTTCAAATCTTTTACTCATTTTTAATTGGGTTGTTTATTTTCTTATTATTGAATTTGGGAGTTTGTTGCATATTCTGGATACAAGTCCTTTATCAGATATGTGATCTGTAAATGCTTTCTCTGAGCCTTTGGATTGTGTGTTCATTCTCTTAACAGTTTTTCAAAGAGCAGAATTTTTTAATTTTGAGGAAATCCAATTTATGTTTTTCTTTTATGGATCCTGCTTTTGGTGTCATATATAAGAAATCTTTGCCTCACCCAAAGTCACAAGGGTTTTAGAGTTTTAAAGGTTTGCATTTGGGTCTATTACCTATTTTAAGTTTATTTGGGTTTATAGTATGAGATATGATTCAGTGTTTATTTTTTGTGTATGTGGATAATCAGTTTTTTCCAGACTGTTGAAAAGACTATCCTTTCTCTTGTTTGCTGAGAGTCTTTTTAATCAGGAATGAAAGTTGGATTTTGTTTTTTCTGCATCTATTGAGAATCTTTTTGCGTGATGATCTATTAATATGATAGAGTATAATGATTGATTTTAAAGTGTTAAATCAATCTTGTGTTCTTGGGGATAAAGCCCACGTGGTCATGATGTATTATCATTTTTATATGTGGTTGAATTATTTAATGGGTATACAACTGCTGAGTTTATTTTATTCTTGACTGAATGTATGTAGTTTGTATCGCTCAAGAAATTGCCCATCGCATATAAGTTGTTGAATTTATTAGCATAAAGTTGTTCATAATATTCCTTTATCCTTTCAACATCTGTGAAGTATGAGGTGACGTCATCTTTCTCATTTCTGATACTGGCAATTTGTGGCTTTTTTTTTTAACTGAACAATCAGATAGCAGTTTATCAATTATATTGATCTTCTCAAAGAAATAGCTTTTTGGTTTCATTGATGCACTTTTTTTCATTGACTTCCACTCTTATCTTTATTCTTTCTTTTGCTTGTTTTTTTGTTTGTTTGTTTTTGTTTTTGTTTTTGTTTTTGTTTTGAGACAGAGTCTTGCCTTGTTGCCCAAGCTGGAGTTCAGTGGGGGCAATCTCGGCTCACTGCAAACTCCATCTTCCGGGTTCAAGCGATTCTCCTGCCTCAGCCTCCTGAGTAGCTGGGATTACAGGCATGTGCCACCATGCCCAGCTAATTTTTGTATATTTTTAGTAGAGATGGGGTTTCACCATGTTGACCAGGCTTGTCTCGAACTCCTGACCTCAGGTTATCCACCCACCTCTGCCTCCCAAAGTGCTGGGATTACAGGCATGAACCACTGCACCCAGCCTCTTTTGCTTACATTGGGTTTGACTTTCTCTTCTTTTTTAGGTCTCTTAAGGTGGAAGCTGGGGTCACTGATCTGTATAAGCATTCAGTACTATAAATTTCCCTCTAAGTCCAGCTTTAACTGCATCCCAGAAATTTTGATATGTTGTATTTTTGTTTTCATTGTTTAAAATAATTTATAATTTTCCCTTTGATTTCCTTTTTGACCCATGAGTTTAGAGCTATGCTATTTCCCTTCCACATATCTGTGCATTTTCCAGAGCTCCTTCTGCTGTTGATCATTACTTTAAAGCCATTGTTGTCAGAGGACATATTCTATGTTTCGGATCCTTTTAAATTTATTGAGACTCTTTCATGACCCCGATTATGGTTGGCGGTTGTTGCACGCGCACTTGAATTTGTGTTCTGTTGCTCCACGGGGTGTCCTATAAACGGCAATGACTGTGTTATTTGAGTAGCCCATATTATCATCCACTTTCTGTCTACTTGCTCTGCTCATTATTGAGAGACCAGCCTGGACAACAAAGTGAGACACCATCTCTACAAAAAATCAAAAACTCACCCATGCATGGCGGCGCATGCCTGCAATCCTAGCTACTTGGGAGGCTGAGGCAGGAGGATTTCTTGAGCCCAGGAAGTCAAGGCTGCAGTGAGCCATGATTGTGCCATTGCATTTGAGCCTGGGTGGCAGAGCAAGACCCTGTCTCAAACAAACAAATTCTTGATAGCAGTGTTGAAACCTCTGACTGTAATTGCAGATTTGTCTGTAATTTTTCCTTGCAGCTCTATCAGCTTTTGCTTCATGTGTTTTGAGACCCTGTGCTCACATCGTGCATGCTCCTGACTGGTTGACCCCTGTGTCATCAGGAAATGACCCTCTTTATCCCTAGACTCTGACTTGAAATCGACTCCTGCTTTCCTTTGATTAGTTTAGCATGGGATATCTTCTTTTTCCTTGTTACTTTTTACCTAGTGTGTCTTATACTTAACTTAGCTTCATTGCAGATTTCCATAGGATCAAAGTATCTGCTTTGACATATTTATTAACCTAAAAAAGTAATAACAGCTTTTCAGTGCAGAAACCACCTTATCTATGTGACAAAGCTCAGGCCATCAGTGGCAAGCTAGATTGGCATCACGTACCCTTGATACAACAACCTGAGAAGGACGTCACTTCTGCGATATTCCTGCCAAAAATGCATCTCCGCATTCCGATCGTGAGAACATCCTGGGCACACCCAAACTGAGAGACACCATACAAAGTGACTGGTCAGTGCACTCAAAGGCAAAAAGCTCATGGAAGGCAAGAGAAGACGGGAGAAGTGACAGCTAAAAGCAGCGTGGAATCCTGGAAGGGACAAAGAACACGAGCAGAGAAACTGTAGAAGCTGAGTGAGGGCAGCGGTCCAGCTCGCGCTGTTTTGCCGGGGTGATTCTGGCTTCGATGACCTTGTTTTGAGGTGACGAGCGCTCTGGCCGGGCCCGGTCTGTGCTGATTCTTCCCTGGCTGCTCCACACAGCCCTGTTCCTCTGTCCTCTCTTCCAGCCTCAGGTTTTCCTTAGGACTCTGTGTGTGCTCCCCGCCTGGCCCCTCCGCAGCGACTCTGCTGTCAGTGGCTGCCCCAGGGTGGAGAGTGACCTACCTCCGGCTTCTCCTGTCCCGGCTTCTCTTGTGCCAGCCGGTCAGGCACACTGTAAGATCCCCACAGCGGGGTGCCCCCACCCTCACCTGGACCCTACACCGTCACCATCACACCTTCTCATGTGTCATAAACCCCACAACACATTGTTATGATTTTTGCCTTAAATCAATTATCTTTTAAAGGGATTAAAATAATGTGAGCTGTGAAGTTGGTATGTTAAAGGTGGAAGAGATGCCAAAGCCAAACCCAAACGTTACAGTATATTTTCAGTGAATTCATGCAGTTGCCACTGAACACTGCAGTGTAGACAGGAATGAATCCGCAGACATTACCAAGAGTGAAGGAGGCCAGGCATGCAAAGGACACCTGGCCAGGTTCCGACTGGGGAGGTTCAAGAGCAGAGGAGACTCGTCGGGGGTGAGGAGGTCAGAAGCATGGGGACAACAATGCAGGGGCTCCAGGGCTCTGGAGGCTGGAGATGACTGGGTGCTGGTTGTTGACATAAGTAACCCATCAGCTGCTCACGTCTAAGAGGTGTGTGCATGACTAAGTGTGGGTGATGCCACCGTCAAGACAAGGCAGATGTGCGGCGTGCTCGCTGGTCACAGACTCTTCCCGGTGTTCACAGTGTATGCACTGATTGGCCGATTGTTGAGTCAGGGGCACTTGCCTGAAGCCACGTGGTGAGTGCCTTCTTTGGATCCCCTGGGTTCTACGTGTGTGGGCTGCCCCATTTGGTGAAGACATCAGCCGTCTCCAAGGGCGCTGCACACAGCCTGGGCCACTGCCTGCTCCAGACCACACAGCCTGTGCTCTCAAAAACACCAGAAGCCTCCTCCTGCCTCCCTGGTCTGAGCGCTGTGGCCTCCCTCATGGCTGTGATTGAGTTCAGGGCTGAGCATCTCACTCCCTTATCTGCCCAGGATCCAGCCTTGTGGTCTGGGGGTAAAATGCAGCTGCTCCAGCTGGTTAATCACTCTCCCAGCCGCAAGCGCATCTGGCCAGGAGAGATCTGAGTGCGTCTCGCTGGGGACTGGCGTGGAGGAGCTGCACTTGCAGCATCCACGGGGCTGGGATGCCATCAGGCAAATGAATAAAACATCTTGGGTGAAGGAGCTGGGGTTGCCCACCCCACACTCAGAGAGACAGAGTGGCCTCGGATGAGCCCTGCCCCACTGCCACGGCCAGCCACTGGGTGCAGGCTGACCACCCTGCTGCCCTCCGGGGCCCTCTGCTGCCCCACCTCCACACTCGTCCCTCCTGACCCAGCCCCTGCCCCTCACTCAGCATGGGGACCCTCAGACAGAGCCCCCGGCCATCTCACAGGCAGGGCAGGGGCAGCACCGTGGTGAGGGCCAGGGCTGCCAAGAGGAGTCCACGAGGGCTGGGCTGGAGCAGCCACACTCTCCAGGGCGTCCGCCCTCATGAATTGCCTTTCAGCCAATTGGTCCTCAGTGGCTTTGGCCAGACCGAGCCTTCCCCTAAGCTCCCTGAATTCCTGGATTTCTCTGTCAATCTTGAAAATCTGGACCGGTTATGTTCCCTCCTGGGCCAGCGAGCACGGTCTGTGCAGCCAGGCCATCCTTCCCCAAAGTCCCCCTAGCCACCTGAGCCACCTCCTCACCCCTGGCTCCCAGCCTGTCCCATTTCCCAGGGTCCTCCCTTGGATTCTGGAACCCCCCTTGTTGTGGGCTCTCCTGCACGCCACACCCACCCCGATCTCTGGCTTTCCCTTGCTCTGAGTCGTCTAAGCTTTGTCGTTTTTGTTGATATCTTCCAAGAACTGGTTTTTGAATATATTTATCACACCAGTTCTTTATTTTTTCCTATTTCATTAAAATCCGACATTGTCTTCATCTTCACCTCTGGATTTATTTTGTAGCTATTTTTTTAGCCTCTTGAGTCAGAAACTTGGACCATCTATTTCAGTCTTTTTATTTTCAAACAAGTGCATTTAAGGTTATGAATGTTCCTTTGAAAGCCCTCCAGCCACGCCAGAGAGAGGCACCCACTGGGTGGCATGCACACTCTCATTCTCTCAGAGAGACGCGCCTGCTGGGTGGCACACACCCTCTCGTTCTCTCTCATGTCTCATTTCTCCCCCACTGGACCTGCAGGGCGTCCCAGCTGGAGGCAGTGTGAGGGGGGTTCTGGGGGAAGCTGCTTCAGCCCCTCTGGCTCTCCGGGGAGAATCCCTGCTTTGTTAGGGAGGACAGCATGCCCAGCTCAAAGTCCTCACTTCCTTCCCCCAAATCCCTGTGGCTGAGTCGCAGGACAGTCTCCACTCTCCCAGTGGCCCTGCCCTCCCCATGATCACCCAGCCTGGGAAACAGAAGGAGGTGAGGCCTCCTGTCACAATCTGATGGTGAGGACAGAAGCCTCTCACAGAGGGCAAAGGGCAAGGAGGGCTGCATTCCCAGTGGGGCCCGCTGGCCGGCCGACAGTGCCATTGCTGAGCTGGCCAGGGCTGGGCGCTCAGGGTCCGAGGGTGCCTGGAGATCCACTCACGCCTGCTGTCCTCTCACGGCACGCCCCCCGCGTCCTAGCATGACTCTCCTGAGGTTGTGGCTGGAGGGTGTTTCCAGCAGGGTGGGGGTGCTTTGGAAACTTGCTGGGACCCCCTCTCTGCGAGACTGTTCATGTTCCGTCTGCACATGCAGATGTGTCTGAAGATGAAGCGTCTCCTCAGGACCTGTTTGCAGCAGAGCAGGTGCAGAATCACACACTCTATGGATCCATAGTGTTTGCTCACGTATCGTTCATGTGTGTTCATGCATATTACACGAGTTATATGCACAATATGTAATAATCCATAATCCATCAAGATACGTGTACATATAAATGCAGACAGGCACACAGACATCCATATCTGTAGGTATACACATGCATGTACACATGCCCACAGGGCAACCGCAATCTCCACTGCCTACATTCCAATTCTGCCCTGTTCTTCTTGTGCTTTTTTTTTTTTTTTTTTTTTGAGACAGAGTCTCGTTCTGTTTCCCAGGCTGGAGTGTGCAGTGGCATGAGCTCAACTCACTGCAACCTCCGCCTCCCAGGTTCAAGTGATTCTCCTGCCTCAGCCTCCTGAGTAGCTGGGATTACAAACACACACTACCATGCAGGGGTAATTTTTGTGTTCTTAGTAGAGATGGGCTTTTGCCATGTTGGCCAGGCTGGTCTTAAACTCCTGACCCCAAGTGATCCACCGGCCTCGGCCTCCCAAAGTGCTGGGATTACAGGTGTGAGCCATGACGCCTGGCTTCCTTGTGCTTCTTGATTGCTTTAATTTCTGAGAGAAATCTGCAAAGACTTCAGCAATGGCTGTGACTTTGCCAGTTTCTTCTTGAATTTCCATTTTGCCTTATAAATTTAAGAATTTTGCCTTATATATTATAATATTATAATATCCATGTTACATAATAGACCATGATCATAGTATCTTCCTAATGCATTTGTACTTTTATCCAATTACACTTTCCTCTTTGTTCCTTAAAAGGACAAACTTAGCCTTCCGTTCTGTTGGTCTGTGATGACCGTTTCCACGTCCTGCTTTCTGAGAGCACTTGCCTGGTGTAGACGTCCCCGTTTTCAGTGGTTATGCGTCCCTCTAGTTTCGGGTGAGTCTTTTGTGGATGGAAAATAGCAGGAACTAGTTGTGTTATGTTTTTATCCCAATATGAGACTCGCCACTTACATGTGTGGTTTTTACTGTTACGGTTTGACTGTTTCCTGCCATTTTGTTTCATATTAACCATTCTTTAGCGATATTTTTTCTTTCCTTGATTTTGTTGTTTCATTTTATTCCTCCAGTGGTTTAAAGTCATTCCTCTATTTCTATCCTTCTAGTGATGCCCTGAGGTTTACTTCCTGCATTTTTAAGCCCACGTTTCCCCAGCATTCATGTGTGGCCAGCGTCTGATTCTTCCTCCAGAGCAAGACAGGGAGGCCACTGCACTTCAGCTGCCTTCACAAGTCTCCTCTGCCACCCCCACTGAGGCCGTCTGGGAGTTTAATTCTAGGCTATTATTAAATTTCTATAAAATTGTTTCAACTTTACTGAGATATAATTCACAAATAGGAATTGTGTACAGTTAAGGTGTAGGACTTGATGTACACGCTGTGAATGATCGCTGCAGTCAAGCTATTTCGCATGTTCACACCTCACGGTGACTACCAAGTTGGTGCAAAGAGTAACTGCGGTTTTTGCAATTAGAAGCAATTATTTTTGCACCAACCTAAAATATTTTCTTTTTTTTCTCTTTTTTTTTTTTTTTTGTCGCCCAGCCTGGACTGCCGTGGTGAAATCTTGGCTCACTGAAGCCTCTGCTTCCCAGGTTCAATCAATCTTGCCACCTCAGCCTCCCCAGTAGCTGGGACTATGGGCACGTGCCACCATGTCCAGCTAGTTTTTGTTTTTTGGGGGGTTTTTTTTGTATTTTTAGTAGAGATGGGGTTTCGCCATGTTGCCCAGACTGGTCTTGAACTCCTGGCCTCAAGTGATCCACCCCCCGCCTCGGCCTCCCAAAGTGTTGGGATTACAGGCATGAGCCACCGCACCAGCTTCTTTCATTTTCTTTGTGTGTGTTAAGAACACTTAAGATCTATCCTCTCAGCCCATGTCCAGCATCCAGTACAGCATTGTTAACCGTGGCCACCGAGGACAGCCCTCCCCAGAAAGTGAATTTGCCAGCACCTTGATCGTGGACTTCCAGCCTCCAGAACAGCGAGAAGAATCGCTTCTAGGTTTCGACCAGCCAGCCTGTGGCATTTTGCTGCAACAGCCTGGGCAGCCTGCAGTGCTCTGTGCTTTGTTCTCTTTCATTTTGTTTTGTTTTCTGTAATTCACCTTTGAGAAACTCGTTCAGGAAGGATGCGTGGGTGACATTTTCTGCATCCTCACATTTTGTCACTGGGTGTGGCCGGGTCTGTGAGTCTAGACACAAAGCCAGTCACCTGGGGACGCTGCCACCTGAAGGCCTGCGTGGCCGGGTCTGTGACTCTAGACACAAAGCCAGTCACCTGGGGACTCTGGGACACCCTCTTCTCTCACCCCATTGCTGTGGGGAAGCCTGGGGATGGGTTTTGTTGTTTTTTGTTTTTTGTTTTTTTTTTTTTTGAGATGGAGTTTCCCTCTTGTCTCCCAGGCTAGAGTGCAATGGCGTGATCTCGGCTCACTGCAACTTCCGCCTCCTGGGTTCAAGCGATTCTCCTGCCTCAGCCTCCTGAGTAGCTGGGATTACAGGCATGCACCACCACGCCTGGCTAATTTTTGTATTTTTAGTAGAGACGGGGTTTCACCATGTTGGTCAGGCTGGTCCCGAACTCCTGACTTCAGGTGATCCACGCACCTCAGCCTCCCAAAGTGCTGAGATTACAAGCATGAGCCACCGCGCCCAGCCCATAGTGGTTTTTAAATCTTTCCTTTTGCCCTCATTGTTCTAAAATTTTATGAAGATGAAGACATATCTCGTGTCTTATTCACGGAGAGCCTATTCTGTAACAGCCGCTGCTCTGGGCGCCAGGAGAAACCGTGAGGAGCAGCAGAGCTTCCGTCGCGGGGCCCACAGGGCCCAGGTGTGCATTATTTCCCTCCCATCGATCCTGTTCTTCTGAAACTGTCAGTGTGCAGATGTTGGAATGTCTGGCTTCATCTTCCATTTCCTTTTTTTTTTTTTTTTCATACTTTCCCTCGATCTCGCTCTGCTGTGCACAAAAAAACTTGGGCATTTTCAAGTACAAAGCAAAGGAAGCAATAAAGCATCCCCAGATATTTGAGGAAAGCTGACATCACAAAGTGGAGAATTCCTTGACTGTGTGTTCCAGGCACAAGTTCATTCTTCAGCCTTTTCTTCCTGTTATTCACCCCATCACTTTTTAATTTTTTTTGGATGTCACATTTTTCATATTTATATTTTCAGTTCCGTTTTTAAGGCTGTATCTTCTCTATGGATAAATAAACCTGTGAAGACGTACTGCCCTTTTCTCGAGGGTGTTGTTTGCTCTGCTTCCTTGATACCTGCTGACATTGGGGGCCCCTTTTTGGTAGTGATTGGTTTTCCTCAAACATTTGATGGTTCTGGGTTGTCTAGTGATTCCATGAAAATTGGTTGGCTGCATATTTAACCAATTTTAGGTTAAAATTGGTTGGCACCCAAAATAACAGTGGCTTTAACACACAGTATTCCCTTCTCACATAAGAAAGGACTCTGGAGGGCGGGGCCCTAAAGAGCCTGTCACCTCCCACTCCACCACACCAGGCGGGTGCCTCATCCTCATGGCCCCAGAAGGCTGCTGGAGCTCTGGCCATCGTGTCTGCATTCAGCCAGCTTCCGCTCACCCTCCCGCCAGCCCCCACCAGATCTTGCTCACTGTGAGCTCTTCCCTCAGAGGACAGTGGCCTCTAAGAGACCACGGTTCACAGCACCCTGGCTTCCTTCAATGCTGAGGTCCTGGATGAGGGCACTGCCTGCTCCACACTGCCCCCAGCGGGCTGGCCCACATCTGTGCTGTGGAACGTGCCCCTGCCTGTCTCCCATTTGCTGTTTGTTCTGCCCTTGGAGTCTTCACTCTCAGCTGCCTCACTGGAGAAGCCACCTGACTCCCTCTGCTGGAATGCCTGCTCTTCCCCGGCCTCCAACCCGGTCCGGCTCCTGCGGTCCTGAGTGGACTTCATCCAGGATTGTGAGGCCCTCGGGCAGGGATGGGTTTTATTCATCACTGCACCCCTCAAATCCCCATCCCCAGGGCACAGACAGGCTCAGCAACCAGGTAGGAAGGGATGAGTGAATGATCAGAAGGCCTCATGCCTGACTCGCAAAAAGTCCGTGGTCAACCAGGCATGTCCTGGTTTCCCATTTGGTTCGAAGAGCCGCTGACCTCCATGGCTGCTGCACGGCACAGCCGAGGAGAGCTGGGTCCAGGCCTGGCTTTGCCAGCGGCTGCTGAGAGGACTGAGCAAGCCCTCTGCCCTCTCCGCACCCCAGGTCCCTCTACAAAAGGAGGCAAAACTTCCCCCCACAGGGCCGCCGTTGGTGTGTGGCTGGGCCCAAGCAGGCACCCACAGACAGCTCAGCCATGGGGCCCCCTGGGGGTGCTGCTGGAGTAGGGAGCAGCCCCGGGTTGGAGGAGCAGCGCTTCTAGGAGTGGGCAGAGCAGGGGGCACGGTGGTGATGGGGGACAGCCGTGTGAGTGTCTACGGCCACTGCACTGTGCAGCTGAAATGGTTCCAATGGTGAAGTTCGTGTCATGGGTGTTTCAAGTGAGCAGAGCAGACGCCCATCCCCTTGGTGGCGTCCCTCTCTGGTCTGACCCCCAGGCACAGCCCCCACCCCTTCCCTGGGTGCCACCTTCAGCATGGGTGTTTCTAGATCCTGCAGACACAGAGCCGAGACCAGCCCCAGACAGTGGGAGCTCAGCCCGATGGTGCAGCTAGAAACAGGAGCACTGAGCACAGCGTGGTCCCTGGCAGAGGTCTGGACCCACGGCCAGTAACCGAGGAGTCACAGGCCTTCCCTGTGGCACCTGGAGGCTGGATTGCATGTGGAGGCTGGATTGCATGTGGAGGCTGGATTGCACATGGAGGCTGCATTGCACGTGGAGGCTGCATTGCAGCGGGAGAGGGAGCTGGAGAGGGGTGGGGTGGGCCACATCCAGGCTGCATTGTGGTTCAAACCCGCCACCTGCGAGCCCCTTGGGAGTGGCGGATGCTGACCACAGATGCAGCTTCCAGGACCTCCCAGCCCTGCTGCCTCTGAGCTTCAAGAGGGGCCTGAAGATCTACATTTTTATCAAACCCCAGGGTGACTCCGTCACAAAAGTTGGTGACGGGACTGATTCTAAGCAGGGCATAAAGGGTCAGTTGTGTCCTTGGTGACGCTGATGGGGTGAGGGGGATACCTGGGGACAAGGGGGTGGCCAGAGAGCTTTGGGTCAGGTGGAAGACAGAGGCCTGTCCAGGGAAGAGTGGGCGTCACCTTGGCCAGTGCTCAGTGGCCAGGCAGCCCCAGGCTCCATCCGGAGCCCCTGCAGGGGTGCCAGGGCACATTGGCACCACCATGCAGGGGAAGCCAAGGAGGAGGGCATGTGGATGCCCGCATCCTGGCCTGGTGGGCTTGGGGACGATGCTGGAGCCCAGGTTTAGGAAAATGAAGACAGGGAGCTGATGGGTCAGAGGAGAAACTTGGGGGGTAGGGCTGAGGGGCTGCAGGACATCCACAGGCTGCAGGAAGCTCACCCGGGGATCGAGGAGAACTTCAGGCAGCCGTCACACAGCCCCTGGCCCTGGACGTGTCAGGAACTTTATTTGTGGAAAGCACAGAAGAGCCAGCCAGGCCTGAGATGGCAGATTTAATGTCTTGGGTTTTACCACATTCCCCTCCTGAGGGCCCTCATGGTTCATGCTCCCGTGAGCTGTTGACGTCAAACCAGGAGGCCCCCACGTCCCCGCCTCCTGCCCATGCCGTCCCTCCTTCCTGGGCGTGGCCAGCACGTGGCTCCCAGGGAGTAGGGAGGGAGAGCTTCTGCAGCCTCGTCCCAGGGTCCCTGGGGCCAACCCTGGCAGGGGCCCTCTGCGTCTCTTGACAGGCCTGGGCTTTGTCTGGGCTCCTGTACACCCACGGAGTTTATCCTGACAGTCAGGAGTTCAGACAGTGCCCCTAGCCCAGGCCAGGCAAGGCTCCATGTTGAGGCACCTCGAAACATGGAGGCCCTCTTGGGGAGAGTGGCAGGGCCCCTTCCTCACAGACATAGGCCTGAGGGGGCCACAGGGGACCCCGACTCTCCGGGGAACTTGCCTCAGGCCGATGACCTCCAAGGTGGATGAGCTGCTCGGGGTGACACAGCCAGGAAGGGAGTGGACTCTGGCCAAGGGCCCAGCTGCACAGGCCCAGCCCCTCGCCTGATGGCCAAGGGTCCCAGGGGCCCCTCAACTCTGAGTAGCCTGTGCCCTGTCTTGAGCTCTCCTCCCGGGTCACCTTGACCCCGTCCAGTTCATGAGGTCATCTGCAGCAGACTTGCGGCAGCCGTGAGGGGCAGTGGGTCCGCCAAAGCCCATCATGCGCAGGGCCCAGGAACAGCCTGAGTCTGGCCAGGCTCAGGAGAGAGAAGCCCTGGTTTCTGGGGGGAACGTCTATGGACTGGAGCCGCCCAGCCTGAGGGCACAGTCAGTAGTGAGCCCCGAACTCGGCGGCTGCCTTCTGGAGGAGGGTCTTGTGGTTTGCATAGAGTGGGATGCGCCTGTCCACCACCTGCCATCGGATGGAGGCCCCCGAGTCGCAGGCGTGCAGGTTCTGGAAGAACAAGGGCACAGCTGACCCTCCCCGCCAGCCCTGCCTCTGCCCAGCTGAGCCCTACGGACTGCAGCCTTGGAGGGCTTGGGGCCTGCACACCCTCCCTTTACTCCTCTGTGAAATGGGAGACAGGACCCCTGCGTCAGGTGCACCAGAGATGCACCCGCAAGGCCCTGAGGATCCTTCAGGGGAAGAAGATGCAGGTGCAGCTTTGCCGGGAGCTATTTAGCCCGCATTTAAAGCCCGGGGTTATTTATGGAATTTCCCATCCCAGTTCTGAATTAGGAGCATGCAGGATTGATCCAAGTACTGGGAATCCACATCCCCATAAAGAGCTAAAAGCCGGCAGCCGGGGGCTGAGGGGGCCTTGCCAGCCTCACCCCTGGATGCCATCTTCGAGGCCTCCCTGGAGGACCCAGGTCCCAGAACTACACAGGGCCCTCATGGTCGCCTGGCCAGCCCTGTCAGCTCTGGCCACCTGAGGTGGCTCCCTGGCCTCTCCCTGGTGCCCCCTTTGTCACTTTCTGGGCAAGACTCTGACCCTGTAGCCTCCAGTTTCTGGCCCTGGGCCCCAGGAGCATGGCCAGGTCCCTCCCTTGGAAGCCCCTGAGGCACATCCAGAATCCAGACCCCGGTCCCCGCCTTCCCTCTCCCCGGAGGCCATGCCCATACAGAGTTCAGCCTGCCAGAATCCAGACCCCCATCCCTGCCAACCCCCTCCCCAGAGGCCACGCCCATACCCGTCCCTGCCTCCCCACTCCCGCCTCCAGGGAGGCCAGGCACATACAGAGTTCAGCCTGTTCAGCTCCACGTCGTTCTGGTCCTGGAAGTGGACGCTGACGGCCACCGTCTCGATCCAGGCATTGTCCGTGTTCCTCGGGTCATCCATGTAGCCTTTGTACACCTGGATGGGCAGGGCAGGGTAAGCCCGACAGCGAGGGACACCTGAGCGGTGCCCCGGCCCACCTCGTGACCTCCACCCTGACCCAGCTCTGAGCACACCTTCCAGCACACACAGGACCCCGGCCCAGCTCTCCCCAGCCCCCGCCAGCCTGCCTGGGCCTGCAAGGCGGAGCAGCCCAATGCGGGCTTCATCCTGGACAGACACGTCCTTGCCCTGCAGAGATCTTGGAAATGCCTTGAAAACGTCTGCTCAGTGAAGGAAGACAGTTTCAAAGGCCACCTGTTGTAGGAGTCCACTCATAACAGACACCCAGAACCGGCAAATCCAAGGAGATGGGAAGCAGATGTGGGAGTGCTGGGGAGGAGCTAGGGGTGACTGGGGTGATGGAAAGTTCTGGAACCGGATAGAGGTGGTGGCTGCACAATGTTGTGAAGTGCTCCACACCATGGCATTGATCACTTTTTTTTTTTTTTTTTTTTTTTTTTGAGACGGAATCTCACTCTGTTCCCCAGGCTGGAGCGCAGTGGTGCAACCTCGGCTCACTGCAACCTCCGCCGCCTGGTTCAAGCAATTCTTCTGCTTCAGCCTCCCAAGTAGCTGAGATTACAGGTGCGCGCCATCAGGCCTGGCTAATTTTTGTATTTTTAGTAGAGACGGGGTTTCACCATGTTGGCCAGGCTGGTCTCGAACTCCTGACCTCAAGTGATCTACCCACCTCAGCCTCCCAAAGTGTTGGGATTACAGGCGTGAGCCAGCGCACCCGGCCCGTGTAGCCTGCTTTTATAAAGAGCGTCCATAAAGGGCTGGGCGCAGTGGCTCACGCCTGTAATCCCAGCACTTTGGGAGGCCGAGGTGGGCCGATCGCTTGAGCCCAGTTCATGACCAGCCTGGGCAACATGGCCAAACCCTGTCTCTACTAAAAATACAAAATATTAGACAGGTGTGGTGTCTCACCGCTGCAGCCCCCGCTACCTGGGAGGCCAAGGCAAGAGGATTGCTTGAGCCCGGGAGGTGGAGGCTGCAGCAAGCCAAGATCGCACCACTGCACTCTAGCCTGGGTGACAGAATAAGACCTTGTTTCCAAAAATAAAAATTAAAAAAGAAGTGTGCGTGCATTTGCGTGAGAGAGCTGGAGATGGAGGCTTTCCAAGGAAAGATCGAGGTTTCTAAAGAAGTAAATAAAAAGTCCTGGTACAGTCGGCCCCCAGGCTGGGCATGCATGTGGGAAGGGCCCCTCCAGAGCTTGGGAGTCGGGGCAAGGTCTGAGGGAGGGGCTGGCTTCCCAGCACCCTTGGGCGCAGCTGTGCTCGAGGCAAGGGTGGACGTGGGGAGGAGGGCGGCACCAGGCCTCCAAGCAGCTGTCACACTCGAAGGCAGCAAGGGTCCTCAGCCCATCCCCCTTGATTTAGAGAGGAGAAAATGGAACAGAGAGGGAGGGCGAGATGTCTGAGGGGCCCTGCACACAGCTATGCTTCCGGGTCCTCTGGGAGCTGTGCAACATGGGGGCAGGGGCTGGGACCACCATCACCTGGTGAAGCTGGGTGGGACCGCTGTCACCCAGTGGGGCTGGGACAGGTCCCCAGTATCATACTGTGTTTGTCCTGCAGCCCTGGGGACACACAGGTGGAGCAGAGCAAACAGGCCAGGAATACCTCCATGCCGGACTTCAGCAAGTTCTCAAAAGATGGCCAGTGCTCCTGCCGGAGGATCCGCTTCAGCTTCCGAGGTAGCGTCTCCCCTGGCTCCCGGGAGCCCTGGACAGACAGAGGACAGAGGCAGGTCAACAGGGCACCGAAGCGGGACCTCAGGCTGCCCTGGCACCCGTCTCCACTGGCCTCCTGCCCAGCGTGGGCAGCGGCCCAGCCCTGGGAGCCACAGGCAGGCGGCGTCTCAGGCTGCAGTGACATTGCCCAGAACCCGCCGTCCACGTCAGCATCTGTGAGGCCTGCCGTGGCCCGAGCAGGGGGCACTGGGCTGCAGACACAACCTCTGAGGAGCAGGGACAGCCCCCAGGGTACCCACCCTGAGCTCAGACTCCCCAGGGGTGACAGGGCACCCCCTTCCCGCTCCCCTGGCGCCTGCCCCCGGCGTCGCCCCTCCCAGCTCCCACCCAGTGCAGCAGGCTGCCACGGCGGGTTCCCTGTTTGCATTCCCGTCTCTCCCAGTCCCACCCCGGCCTGTGCTGCGGCTGGCTGGGCTCCCAGACGCTCCCGAGCGCCACCTGACTCAGGGACCCGGCTCTGGCCTGCACCTCCTCCTCCCCACACCCATCTTTCCCACCCTATTGGTCATTCAAAGTCCCACTGAAACACCCGTGGGTTTCTCATGAAGACTTTGCACGCCACGTCAAGACGGTCCCACCTCAGCCCCATGACACTCCCACCCTCAGGCATGCGTGCCCTACAGAGCCAGGAGGCCCCTCAGAGTGCCCCTCTCAGTGACCAGCCTGAGCTGACAGGGATGCCGGTGAGTGGGACCCCCAGACCCAACCCCACGCACCCCGCATGGAGAGGCCAAAGTGCCAGAGAGCGGAGGGTGACTCATGTTCCAGGGCCGGGTGTGCACAGGCAGAGAAGCTACTGGGTGAGCGCAGCAGGGCAGCAAGGGGACCCCAAGGCCAAAGGCCCCCTCTGCTGCAGGAGTGGTTCCAGCTGTGGAGACAGGCCCCCAAAGCACTGGGACCCAGCAGCTGGGCCTGGGCTCCGGAGTCCCCGTTCCTGCCCAAAGGCCCTCGTGGCACTGCTGCCCTGCACACCGTGGTGGCACACACACTCCCACAGCAGCAGAGGCAGCCACCAGGCCATGAGCTCGGGGTCAGAGAAATGCAACAGCTTCTTGCTGAGTTGTTGTTAGTCACAGACTCCCCGGATCAGGTGCAGAGGAGAGGCCCTGCGGGGCAGGCTGTACCCCAGAGGCCATGCGCCACGGCCAGGCCTGGCAGGACTCAGACCTCCTGGCAGGACCAGCCTCTTCCATCCCGTGCAGTGAGCGGGCTGGAGGGCTGCGGAGGCCAGGCTGGCCTGGGAGGAAACAGGAGCTGTTGGAGGCACTTGAACAGGAAAGGCCCGGGCCATCTGTCCCGATTGTGTGCACCCCTCCCCACAAGATGCTGGGGTGCGCTCCAGCCTCAGCCCCACAACCAGCCCCTGAGCTGAGGGGCCTGTGCACAACCCTGGGCCCTACCTGCCCCTGTCCCTGCCCCTGCCCCTACTCCTGTACCTGCCCCTACCCCTGGATGACACCGTCCTATATTTATGGCTCAGCACCTGGCCCTGAAGGTCAGGAGCTGGTTGGTGTCTGAGACACGGGTGAAGAGCTACCTCTGCCCCCAACACTCTGAACTCCACAAGGGAAGCCCAGGTGGCCTCCAGCCGCAGCCCAGCCCATGCCTGGGACACAGTAGGTGCCCCATTAGTGTTTATGCACCAAAAGATCCTCTGATCCTGGGTTTTCCTAACTGCAACATGAGGAAAAGGGAGGAGGAGTGTCTTCTACAGACAAAACAGGCTGGGGTCTCGAACCTCCCTGCCCAGGGGCTGCAGGGGGCTGCAGGGGGCTGGTGTTCAGTCCGTGGGCAGAATGGATGAATGGACGAGTGACCCACAGACAGCCCAGTGGACAGAGGTCCCACACGCGGCAGCCTTACCCCAGGCAGGGCCCAGTGCTCGGAGAGAGGGAGCTTCACCACCAGCACTTCCAGCATCTTCTTTATGCTCTTCCTGCAGATGGCTCCGTCCTCGTTCCGCCTCCACCTGCGGAGAGAGCGGCCATGGCTGCCCAGGACCCGCTGCGGCCTCCACCCTCCCCTGCGCCGCGGCGGGGCTGGCCCTGCCTGGGGCGGGGCAGTATCAGGCCCACTGCAGGCTCAAACCGTGTTCTTTTTCAAGTTCTTCATCCCCAGGGAAAAGACTGAGATAGTAACCACTTAGGGGACGTCCTTCTTCACTTCCATCATAGCTGGTAGAACTAGAAAGAGACCCAGCCTTCCTGGAGAATGTTTTAAACATTAAAATCCTTAAAGAGGTACCTGCCCTTTGACCCAGCTTTGCAGTTTGACCACTCTTAGAAAATGCCAGTGGGAGTCCAGTGAGGTGACGTGGGGTGCCAAGTGCCTCCCGGGGGTGACGTGGGGTGCTGAGTGCAGCCTGGGGGTGATGTGGGGTGCCGAGGGCTGCCTGGGGGTGATGTGGGGGTGACATGGGGTGCTGAGTGCAGGCCAGGGTTGACATGGGGGTGACATGGGGGTGACATGGGGTGCCAAGTGCCACCTGGGGGTCACATGGGGTGCGGAGTGCAGCCCGGGGTGACGTGGGGGTGACGTAGGGTGCCGAGTGCCACCCGGGCAGGCCAAGGAGAGGCCAAAGGACTGGGGAGCAGAGGGTGACTCGCACCCCAGGGCCATGTCTGCACGGCCAGAGAAGCCACTGGGTGAGAGTGGCTGGGCAGCAACAGGACCCTGAGGCCAAAGGCCCCTCCGCTGGGGGGAGGTCCCAGCTGTGGAGGTAGAGCCCCCAGAGAGCACAGGGCACAGCAGCTGGGCCTGGGCCCCAGAATCCCATTCCTGCCCAATGGGGGCAGCAAGAGCCCCCGGCAGCTTCCTCAGGGATGCAGGCGTCTGCACCCGCACAGAAGGCGGCCCCTGCCTTGGGTGAGAGCAGCGGGCCAGCTGCTGGAGTGCAGAGGAGTGAGCCTGAGGGGGTGAGTGTGGAGCTGTGTCCCTGTCTGTGAATGGGTGTGGAGGAGTGAGCCTGTGGTGGGGGTTGAGTGTGGGGCTGTGTCCCTGTGGATGGGTGTGGAGAGTGAGTCTGAGGGGGTGAGTGTGGGACTGTGTCCCTGTGGATGGGTGTGGAGAGTGAGTCTGAGGGGGTGAGTGTGGGACTGTGTCCCTGTGGATGGGTGTGGAGAGTGAGCCTGAGGGGTGAGTGTGGGGCTGTGTCCCTGTGGATAGCAGTGGAGAGTGAGCCTGAGGGGGTGAGTGTGGGGCTGTGTCCCTGTGGATAGGTGTGGAGAGTGAGTCTGAGGGGGTGAGTGTGGGGCTGTGTCCCTGTGGATGGGTGTGGAGAGTGAGTCTGAGGGGGTGAGTGTGGGGCTGTGTCCCTGTGGATGGGTGTGGAGAGTGAGCCTGAGGGGGTGAGTGTGGGGCTGTGTCCCTGTGGATAGCAGTGGAGAGTGAGCCTGAGGGGGTGAGTGTGGGGCTGTGTCCCCGTGGATAGGTGTGGAGAGTGAGCCTGAGGGGGTGAGTGTGGGACTGTGTCCCTGTGGATGGGTGTGGAGAGTGAGCCTGAGGGGGTGAGTGTGGGGCTGTGTCCCTGTAGATAGCAGTGGAGAGTGAGCCTGAGGGGGTGAGTGTGGGGCTGTGTCCCTGTGGATAGGTGTGGAGAGTGAGTCTGAGGGGTGAGTGTGGGATGTGTCCCCGTGGATAGGTGTGGAGAGTGAGCCTGAGGGGGTGAGTGTGGGGCTGTGTCCCTGTGGATAGCAGTGGAGAGTGAGCCTGAGGGGGTGAGTGTGGGGCTGTGTCCCCGTGGATAGGTGTGGAGAGTGAGCCTGAGGGGGTGAGTGTGGGGCTGTGTCCCTGTGGATGGGTGTGGAGAGTGAGCCTGAGGGGGTGAGTGTGGGTTGTGTCCCTGTGGATAGGTGTGGAGAGTGAGCCTGAGGGGGTGAGTGTGGGGCTGTGTCCCTGTGGATGGGTGTGGAGAGTGAGCCTGAGGGGGTGAGTGTGGGGCTGTGTCCCTGTGGATAGGTGTGGAGAGTGAGCCTGAGGGGGTGAGTGTGGGGCTGTGTCCCTGTGGATAGGTGTGGAGAGTGAGTCTGAGGGGTGAGTGTGGGGCTGTGTCCCTGTGGATAGGTGTGGAGAGTGAGCCTGAGGGGGTGAGTGTGGGGCTGTGTCCCTGTGGATGGGTGTGGAGAGTGAGCCTGAGGGGGTGAGTGTGGGGCTGTGTCCCCGTGGATAGGTGTGGAGAGTGAGCCTGAGGGGGTGAGTGTGGGGCTGTGTCCCCGTGGATAGGTGTGGAGAGTGAGCCTGAGGGGGTGAGTGTGGGGCTGTGTCCCCATGGATAGGTGTGGAGAGTGAGTCTGAGGGGTGAGTGTGGGGCTGTGTCCCCGTGGATGGGTGTGGAGAGTGAGTCTGAGGGGTGAGTGTGGGGCTGTGTCCCCGTGGATAGGTGTGGAGAGTGAGTCTGAGGGGAGAGTGTGGGGCTGTGTCCCCGTGGATGGGAGTGGAGAGTGAGTCTGAGGGGTGAGTGTGGGGCTGTGTCCCCATGGATGGGAGTGGAGAGTGAGTCTGAGGGGTGAGTGTGGGGCTGTATGCCCGTGGATGGGAGTGGAGAGTGAGTCTGAGGGGTGAGTGTGGGGCTGTGTCCCCGTGGATAGGAGTGGAGAGTGAGTCTGAGGGGTGAGTGTGGGGCTGTGTCCCCGTGGATAGGTGTGGAGAGTGAGTCTGAGGGGTGAGTGTGGGCTGTGTCCCTGTGGATAGGTATGGAAAGTGAGTCTGAGGGGGTGAGTGTGGGGCTGTGTCCCTGTGGATGGGTGTAGAGGAGTGAGTCTGAAGGGAGAGTGTGGGGCTGTGTCCCTGTGGATAGGAGTGGAGAGTGAGTCTGAGGGGTAAGTGTGGGACTGTGTCCCCGTGGATAGGTGTGGAGAGTGAGTCTGAGGGGTGAGTGTGGGTCTGTGTCCCCGTGGAGGGGCCCTCTAATGGGCAGGGACCGGCAGGAAAGTAAAGGCAGCCCCGGGAGAGGGGACGGGTCCTGGGATCTTCCTCCAGGATGGGCAGCATGGACATTCCTGCCCCGTTTCGGGCGTATTCACGTTTATCCACAGACGCCCCCTGCATCCCCCCAATAGGCACCAAGTGCCAAGCACCAAAGCCGCCCTCCCGGCCCTTGAGCACTGGGCAATGGCAGCCGCCCCTTGTGAAGGTGGGGTGACCGCCTTGCTGAGGTGCTGGTGCCCGGCACACATGAACTCACCGCGTGACCATGGGGTACAGCGTGTGGTTGGGTCCGAAGCAGCTGAGGCTCCCGCGCCCACGCAGTCCTGTGCGGCCCATGGGGTTCCTGGGATGCAGAGGGGTTGACTCAGTCCACCGTCCACCAATGGGGGAGCAGGACAGGGCAGGGAGGGCGACTGAGAGGGGACAGCGGGCGTCAGGAGCCGGCGCACAGTGGGACAGCATGCAGGCTTCTTTAGGGACCTGCTCTGGCCTAGGGAGTAGGATCCCTTTGGGACCCCCAAGGAGTGAGACCAAGGCTCTGGGTTAACTTGGGGTCACCTGGTGGGGGAAGGGTCTCCCTGGGAGCAGAAGTCCGGCCACTGCAGGCCAGCGAGGGGCTAAAGTGTCCACCTTCTCCCCACGGAGCGTGGAACTGGCCGACTGCTCGGGCCAGCACTTTGCATCCAAAGGCCCCAGCACGCGAGAGCATGGCCTCCATCCTGGCAGCCTTCCGAGGGGCAGTGTGGGAACCAGGCCAGACACCCAGAGGCCCTGCGTCCGTGTGGCCACAGATGATAGGCCACACAGACCCCCAGCAGAGTGTGCTAACCACGGTCAGCAGGAGCCACAGACGCTTCCCATGGGGCCAGGCTGGTCTCCCTGACACCACCAGGTCCTATATGAAACAGCAAGTTCTAGAAACGGGCGATTTCCTGTGAATGTACCACTAAAACAGAAGGAAGAAATGCACTGCCGCTATCGTGCGGTGGGGGCGGCATCCACATCTACAGAAGGTCCCCGGCAGCATCCCCGCCATAGTCCCCGACAGCGTCCCTGCCACCGTCCCCGCCACCATCCCCGCCACCAGCGTTCCCAACACCAGTGTCCCCGCCACTGTCCCCGTCACCCTCCCTGCCAGCGTCCCTGCCACAGTCCTCGCCACAGTCTCCGTCACCATCCCTGCCAGCGTCTATGTCACGGTCCCCACCACAGTCCCCACCAGCGTCCCCGCCACCGTCCCCACCACAGTCCCCACCACCATCCGTGCCACAGTGGGGACAGTGGTATCGTTCCTCCACCATTCCACTCTGACCTCCAGACCCCATCAGAGCTGCAGCCTCTGACCCACCCCTCATGGCCTCCTCTCCACACAGCCTAGACTCCATCCTCCTGAGTCTGCGCGGCCGTGCGTGGCTGCCCCAGGACAGCTGACCACCTCTAGCACCGGCGGCCACCAGCCAGGCCTGCACTACCGTCCCCGACCCTGCCTGGCGTGGCAGCCTCCAGCTGGCCTCCCTGCCTCCACCCAGCCCCTCCTCTCTGTTGCCCCCCAGCAGCCACCCTGTTCCTACCCAGCTGTCAGGGGTCCCAGCTCTCATCACACCTCTGCACAGACCTGCCTGAGCCCACAGCGATCAGAGTCCACACCAGAACATGCCCAGTGTGTAGGGCCCACCTTGCCAGGCCTCTCAGACAGCCCTCCCAGCTCACTCTGCGGTCTCCTCTGTGGCTGGGGGGCCTTGCACGGTGGGGCCCAGGCAGCCTCCCCAGAAGCTGCTCAGAAACCAGAGCCCCAGCCCCACCCAGCTACAGAGCTGGCAACACATGCAGCAAGGCTTGGGGACCTCAGCTCGAAGGCCGGGGCTCAGTCAGGGTTCCTGCGAGGGCCACTGCTGCCTCCCCTCAACCCCAAGCCCGTCTCTCACTCCCGTCCACCCCGCCCTTGCCAGCCACCATTCTCCTTCCTGCACTCACGCAACTGAGCAGGCAGAACCCAGAACCAAGGCCACGGACAAATTCGGCACTGGGCGGAGCTGCACTGAGCTCCAGAAGGAGAGGAAGGCAGAGGTCGTGCTGCTGGGAGCAAGGCTGCCTCGTCTCCCTGTAACTGCTGTTCATGCTGAGTGCAGTGCATTGGTCAAGAAGCTCACAGAGGAGGCCACACGCTCTGCCTGGCATCAGTCCACCCCCACAGGAAGCTCTGGGTCCCAGGGCCCTGCTGTCATCTCACTGTCCCCATCCCTAGTCGGCCAGTAGCAGAGCCAGGAGGGAGGTCAGGGGCCTGCCAGCTCCTACCACATGCACGCTCGCTCCTGCCAGGAGGGAAACAAACACTCTGCACCCTTGCTTCTCAGTCAGCCTGAGCGGGCCGGGCAGCAGGGGCTTTGGACCACCATGCTGCCCTCCTCCCACCGCAGCCCCCACCCCACACCCGAGTCTTCAGCTGCTCTCACTGTGCCCTGATCTCTGATCCCCCGGTCATGATCTCGTCCATATGGTTCTCAACCCCTCATCTCCCTGCCACGTGCCCGGTAGTTCCATCACGACGTCAAGGCATAGGCCCGTCCATAAACCTACGCACACAACCCCAAAGCACAAAAACAGCGACAGTCCGACTGCAGCAATCACACGTTCATTCACTCATCCACTCAGCTCCAGAAATGCAGGTGGGTTGAAGGGTGGAGAGCTGGCCTATGGGTTGAACAAGGCAGAATCTTTGCTGACCTGACCTCAATCCATCTCAGAAAGAGGGGGCAAGCCAAGCCCAAGTGGAGTGGATTCGAAATTGGAAGGGACTTGCGGGCAGGGGCAAAGGAGAAGGCTTGTTTAAAGAGTTTATGTTGGCAGGAGCAACGCAAGAGGGCAGGAGGACCCGGGTGCAGGAGGAGCAGGACATTCCCGGGATGAGGTCCTTGAAAGGCAGTGGGAGACGGGTCTAGCACAAAGATGCACTGGGGTGAACAATGCCCACAAATGTATGTCCTTCCCAGAACCTCAGAATCTGGCCTTGTTCAGAAATAGTGTCTGCAGGTGTAATTAGTTAAGATGAAGCTACACTGGAATAGGGTTGGCCCTAAACCCAGTACGATTTATAATCCTAAGAACAGAAGAGACACAGACACATGCAGGGAGAGGCCATGTGGCTAGGGAGGCAGAGATCACAAGCCAAGGAACACGAAGGGCTGCCAGGAACACCAGGAGCTGGAGAGGCAGGAAGAGGTCTCCCCTCAAGCCCTCAGAGGGAGTGTGGTCCTTGATTTCAGACTCCTGGCCCTCAGAACTGTGAGATAATCCATTTCTGTTAAGCCCCTCCCCCCCTAGTTTGTGGTACTTAGTTACAACAGCCATAGAAAACTAATACAGTGAGGGGGCTGGCCCCAGACAGACGTGGGGACAGTCACTCCTATACCAGAAAGGGCATCTGAGTGTGTGAGTGACTTGAGTCAGACAAGCTCACACAGGCTGCTGTTGTGAATGGGCCAAGAGGGTTAGGGTTAAGGTTAGGGGTTAGGATTAGGGTTAGGGTTAAGGTTAGGGTTAGGTGTTAGTTCAGGGTTACAGCCAAGCAGCTGCAACAACCCAGGGTAGAGACGGGCCACGGAGGACATTTCAATTTCAAGAATCAGCGTGTTGCCAATCCCACTCCAACAAAAATGCAATAAAACTAGAAGGTGATAACAAAGAATGGCTTAAAAACTATAAGTACATGACCAGGTATAGTGGCTCACGCCCGTAATCCTAGCACATTGGGAGGCCAAGGCGGGCGGATCACGAGGTCAGGAGTTCAAGACCAGGCTGCCCATCATGGTGAAACCCCATCTCTACTAAAAATACAAAAGGAATTAGCTGGCATGGTGGTGCGTGCCTGTAATTCCAGCGACTTGGGAGGCTGAGGTAGGAGAATTGCTTGAACTGGGACCCAGTAGGTGGAGGTTGCAGTGAGCCAAGATCGCACCACTGCACTCCATCCTGGGGTACAGAGCAAGACTCCATCTCAAGATAAAAAAAGCTAAAAGTACATCACTAAACAATCAAATGAAGATTATGCTGGGCGTGGTGGCTCTCATCTGTAATCCCAGCACTTGAGGAGGCAGACACAGGAGGACAGCTTGAGCCCAGGAGCTTAAGATCTGCCTGGGCAATAGAGCAAGACCTCATTCTCCACAAAAAGAAAAAAAAAAGAGCAAAACAAAAGTGTAAAATGAAGATTATAATGAAATTCATAAAGTAATAAATAAAATCCCTACACATCAAAACTTAAGGGATACAGCCTACCAGGTCTTAGAGAGAATTTATAGTCTTAGGTACCCTTATTAGAAAACCAGGAAAGTTGAATAAAAATGAGCTCTAGCACACAAATCAAGAGCAAATCCATAAGAAGTAGAAAGGAAGGAAAGATAACAATAAAAGCAAAAATGGATGAGATCAAAAAATTAAGATAATCAACAAATCCAAAAGTTAGTTTTTTGAAAAGATTATAAAATTAAACCACTGGCAAGAATAATCAAAAAAAAAAAAGAAGAGAAATACATAATAAATATAAATGCTCAAAAGAGAAATTACTATATATTTATATTAGAGATTTTTTAAATCATAAAAGAATATTATGGACATCTGTGACACAATACATTTCAAAAGTCAGATGAAATTATAATTTTCCAGAAAATTTACAATTACTAAAAAGGACCCAAGAAGAAACAGGAAATAAGATTCCAAAAATCATTATGGAAGATAAAGTAGTTAGAAATCCACTTGCTCAAAATATGTTAGAGCTAACAGTTATATAGGTGAGTATTATCAGACTTTAAGAAACAAATAATTATCTCCACCTCATACAAACATTCTCTTCTCTGTAAAGAAGAGAAAAGAAGGAAAGCTGACCAGCTCATTCATTGAGACTGGTATAACCTCATACCAAAACCAAAGTAAGACAGTACAAGAAATATAAATTATAGGCAAATTCCACTTTTGAACACAGATTTTTTAAAATCTTAAGTAAAATGTTAGTAAATTAACTCCAGCAGTACGTTAAATATAACAGAAGAGTTTATTCCAGGAATGCAAGGATGGCTCAACACTAAAGGAGTTATAAAAATAATTCACACACTAATTGGCTAAAGGGGAAACATCTTATAACTATCTCAATCAATGGCAGAAAAACCATTTAGTAGCATTCAGCTCCTGACAAATTGGGACTAGATAGAAACATTCCTAATCCGATAAAAGGTATTTATAAGTTTCTTCAGTAAATACCATACTTAATGGTGAAACGTTGATAGCATTTCCATTAAGTCAGAAACAAGGAAGCCTGTTACTATTACCAATATTCTAAATTACACTGAAGAATTTACCCAGCACAATAAGGCAAGAAAAAGGAATGAGGCATGATTATTGTAAGGAGAAAGACAATATTGTTATTTGCAGAATATATATTACTTACATAGAAAATCTACAAACACATTTATATAATTAACGAGAAGGTTTAATAAAGTTGTTAGATACAAAGTCAGCAAACAAAATTAATAATGCCCTTATATATATTTTTAAAAATTGAAAATATAAAAAAATGTTATACGCCAGGCATGGTGGCTCATGTCTGTAATCCCAGCACTCTGGGAGGCTGAGGCGAGTGGATCACCTGAGGTCAGGAATTCAAGACCAGCCTGGCCAACATCGTGAAACCCCATCTCTACTAAAAATACAAAATTAGCTGGGCATGGTGGTGGATGCCTGTAATTCCAACTACTCAGGAGGCTGAGGCAGGAGAATTGCTTGAACCCAGGAGGCAGAGGTTGTAATGAGCCAAGATCACCCCGTTGCACTCCAGCCTGGGCAACAAAAGTGAAATTCCACCTCAAAAAAAAAAAAAAAAAAAAGAAAAAGAAAAAAATGTTATAATTCCCCCAAATAACAAAAGTTATCAAATACCTGAGGAATAAATATTATTTAAAAATGTAAGATCTTTATGAACAAAATTATAAAACTTTAGAGAAGAACAAAGAGAAGACATAAATAAATGTTGACAAATACAGTCATAGAAGACTCATTATCATAAAAGTGTCCATTGTCTCAAATTTTTCTATAAACTTAATACAATTCTTATCAATGGATTTGTCATGGAGCTAGAAAAACTGGCTTTTAAACTCACAAAAAAGCTAAAGGCTCAAGACTAGAAAAGGCAGGTTTAAAGACATGCTATCCCAGAGTCAGGATTACTGCAACGCTGTGGCAAATAGTGGCATGATCTGCTATGAGATGACTGGGACAGAGGCGTACGGAGCTTTGAAAGAGGAGACACACCTCAGGGAGGAGCCACACCTCAGGGAAGGAGCCACACCTCAGGGAAGGAGCCACACCTCAGGGAGGAGCCACACCTCAGGGGAGGAGCCAGACCTAAGGGGAGGAGCCACACCTCAGGGAGGAGCCACACCTCAGGGAAGGAGCCACACCTCAGGGAGGAGCCACACCTCAGGGGAGGAGCCAGACCTAAGGGGAGGAGCCACACCTCAGGGAGGAGCCACACCTCAGGGGAGGGGCCAGACCTCAGGGAGGAGCCACGCCTCAGGGGAGGAGCCACACCTCAGGGGAGGGTCCAGATGTAAGGGGAGGAGCCACACCTCAGGGGAGGGGCCAGACCTCAGGGAGGAGCCACACCTCAGGGGAGGAGCCAGACCTCAGGGGAGGAGCCACACCTCAGGGAGGAGCCACATCTCAGGGGAGGAGCCACACCTCAGGGAGGAGCCACACCTCAGGGGAGGAGCCAGACCTAAGGGGAGGAGCCAGACCTAAGGGGAGGAGCCATGCCTCAGGGGAGGGGCCAGACCTAAGGGGAGGAGCCACGCCTCAGGGAGGAGCCACACCTCAGGGGAGGAGCCAGACCTACGCAGAGGAGCCACACCTCAGGGAGGAGCCACACCTCAGGGGAGGGGCCAGACCTAAGGGGAGGAGCCACACCTCAGGGAGGAGCCACACCTCAGGGAGGAGCCACACCTCAGCAGGAAATGATGTCAGGCAGCTCACTTTCTGTGTGAATTCACAAAATAAATCAGGCCCCTCCTCATACCTTATACAATCAGCCTTCAGCTGTATTAAAGTCTCAGTGAAAAAAACTAATTTTAAAATGTATCAAATGAATATAGGAAGGTGTGTCTTTATAATTTCATAGAAAGAGAACACACCTAAGGAAATATAATGAAAATATGATTCGTAAGTCCACAACAGAAGCATGGTGCATATAGAAAGTGCTCTTCTGCACTACTAAAGCTCGCATGGCCACCACGTCCTGCCAAGTCCTGACACACCTGCCTGTGTGGCAGCCACCTGTGAGAGCAGGTGCTCGCGCCTTGTTGCCCATGCCAGGCACCTGCTGCTCTCCTCGTCAGCTTCCCACAGCCACCAGATGCACCTCCCTAAACACCCACCCTTGCCCGTCCCACATACCCCCAACACCAGAGCGGGCCGTCTGCAGCTGCAGCCACCTGGCCAGGACCTCTGCTCTCAGGCCCCATCGCCTCCTACCACCTCCTTACTCGACCTCTGGCTCCAGGCAGAAGAGCCCACACCCTGTTCCAGAGCATCCCGCAAAGGCCTGCCACGCAGTCCCCCCGTCCTTCAGACCCTTTGGTTCCTCTGCTCCATGGTTCATGCTCCACATCCGGGCAACCCCCCAATCCCAGGTTCTGGTGGCCCCTCCACCTCCTCCTCGTGGCAGGGTCCAAGACCCCCAGGCTCCTTCCTTCCAGGGCACTTGTAGGCGCTCACGGGGCACTTGACACCTTTATTTTGGGTTTCCTTACCTGTGTGATGGGTGCAGCGCCAATCCTGTGGGGAACAGGATGCCAGGCGAGGCCACCTTCCCAGCCAGGTGAGCCTGCCAGCGCCCATCTCCGTGTCCCCTCCCTGCTGCACAGCCCCTGCCCATCCTCTGAGGCATCGTCCTCTCCCAGCACAGCCGTCCCCACGTACACAGACAAATCCACGTCCCCAGATTACGGCAGGGACCATGGGGCAAGGCCTGCTGGAGGCCAGGGGGCAAGTCCCACCCCCACAAGCCCAGTCCTGGGGGCTACGGAGATGCAGTGAGTTGATGTTTTCTTCCTTTCGGTGGCTCACATGCTTTTTTTGGTTTTGTTTTATGAGAAAAATGCTTCCTTTGCCCAGAAAGGAAACCTGCCCCTCAAGGCAAACCCCAAAGGCTGACGGGGCGGGGCCCGCAGGGGGCACACTCACAGGGGCAACCCGGCCTGCACTGTGTACGGCCCGTGGAAGCTCCGGCGGTCCCTCAGGCCATCCACCACGTTGTACTGGATCGTGGACAGCGGCTCCAGGGTGCTGGGAGCAGAGGAGAAGGCGTGTCTGTGTCCCCGTGTTGCAGGTGGGACAGAGCAGACAGGCAGAGGGTTCACCCCCCACCAAGGGCCCAGCCGAGTAGCTGCAGGCTGGGTGTACGCAACAGTAGGAGCTGGGCCCCTTCAGGCCCCCACGGGCCCCTCCTGCTCACCTGGACCTCCCTGGGCTGGGCTCTGACTGGGATTCTCAAGGGAGCCCCTAGGAGGCCCTGGGTTTGGGGCCAGCTGGGAGCACGGACAGCGGCTCATACTCACTCTCCCACGGGGTCCATGGCGGCCGCGTCCTTCCTCTCTGCCGTGTAAAAGGGTGGGTCATAGATCAGGAACTCTGTCTGTCGAAAAACAGGGAGTTTTCCCTCAGATTTTTACCCCCACTGCAAAGCTGGGCCAGGCACCAGGGTGAAAGGGCTGCTCAGCTGGGTCTGAACCCGACCCCAACATCCCAACATGCAGGGCAGAAGCTCCAAGCTGGGCAGAGGCGGGTGCCAGGCAGAGCTGGGGGCTGGGCAGGGCCGGGGGCTGGGATCAGGGACCCCCACCCTGGGGCCAGCTGAAGGGCAGGTGGCCGTGACTTGGGGGCCTTGGGGATCTTCCCAGAGTGGGGCAGGGGGCTAAGCTGGACCCTAGAGGCAAGGAGGATTCTATGTGGTAGAGACCGAGGGGAGGCAGCGGAAGCAGCAGCCTGGAATGTTCTGGATAGGCCAGAGAGAAGCCCTGCACCAGGAGGGCAGGGGTCTCCCAGGGGCCATTAGCCATCTCTCTGTCTCTGTGTCTCTGTCTCTCTTCCATGCCTGGCACCTGGAAAGGGGCCAGAGCCATTCACCAGGGTGGGTGGGGTCTAGGACCAGGGCATGACCTGGGGGAATGGGGCCAGGGGGGCTGGGCCCCGGGATGGTCATGGGAGGAGCCTAAGCCTCGAGCTCTGTGGGGATCAGTGTGCCCCCCTCAGGCCCCTCCACCACCTCCAGCTGTGAGGCCCCTATGACTTGACTTTTCTGTGCCTCAGTTTCCTCAAATGTCAAACAGGGGCTACCAGACACACAGATCCCCCTGTGGCTGCAGTGGCTGGGAGCCAGGATTAATACCAGATGGATGGGGACAGGGCCGCCCTCCCCTCCCCAGGGGCCCAGCCACTCTGCCTGGTTGGGCTTGGGCAGGCGCTCACCTCCCAGGGCACCTTCTCGTTGGGCACGGGGAAGCGAGTGACAGGGCAGTTGGGGTAGAGGAGGTGCCGGGCATTCACGTGGTAGCTGTCGCCCGGCTCCTCCGTCTTCTTCCTGCCTCCCGGCTCAGCATCCAGCTCCTCCGCGGCCTTCTGGGAGGCTGGGGACAGTCAGGAAGCCGTGACGCAAGGCGGAGCCCGGGCTCAGGTGTCCGCCCGCAGGACAAGGACTTCCTCTGTGGTCCTTCCACCAAAACATCTGGGCTTCTCCACCTCCCCAAGCCCAAATGGCCATGCAGGTCGAACACCAGCTCTGAAGTGGGCAGGGCCCCCAGGGAGGACAGCCATGGGAGCTCAGGCAGCGTCCCCACCGGCACCTGCCTCTGTGCAGCAGCAGTCAGGGCCCTCGGCAAAAAGCTGAACTCGCAGTGCGGTTACGAGGGCAAATATGCTCCTTGAGGGCCAGCGAAACTCAGCGGCCCAAGGAAGGCTACTGATGTGCATTTCATAGCCGGCTGCGAATTTAGGAAAACAGACTTTGCTTCTCGTCACTCAGCCCACGTGACCAGGTTCAGACACAGTCTGCAGCCGCCCGCCTCGCACCCCCACTCTGCGGTGCGGTATGTGGGGAGCTCAGGGCACAGCAGGCCAGGCCTCCCCGTGGACGTCCAGGAACCAGGTCAGGTCAGGGATTGGGCGGGGCCTCGGCGCCAGCGTCGGTGGGTGGGCTGAGTTCCTGAGGGCGCTGGCCCTGCCTGGAACAGGCTGCAGCCAGTGCCTTCCTCCTGGACAGAGCCCCCCACCCCCAGCTGCTTCTCCTCCCAACTGACCCCAGACCCAAAAGAAACAGGCGGGTGGAGACCAGCTGCTGGCCTGGCCACCCACTCACCCAGAGTGGGGACGTCCACCTCCGAGGTGAAGCCGCTGGCCCGCAGCGTCCTCACGATCCAGTGCAGGGCTCGGGCTGTCTGGGCCACCTGGAAGGCATGGCCCGAGACACAGTGAGCACCTGCCACCCACACGCATGGTACACACCCCGCTGCCCACCGAGACTTCACTCCCCCAGCCAGGAGCCCCACCCCTGTCACTCAGCCCCTGCGCCCTTTGAAAGTGAGACACCACCTCCTCCCCAGGCAGCCACCAAGCCAGCCAGGACGCTGCCCCAGGCCCACCCGGCTCCCCCCGGGGGCTGCCAAGTCACACATCTGATGGTGCAGCCTGCCCAAGAGACACAACAGTGCGACTGTCACTGCACTGGACAAGCCAGAGGATGGAGCCAGCATGAAGCCACAGTCAGGCAATTCTGCACCACAGGGAGAGGTCACAGGCCGCCAAAGCCAGAGGCTTCCAGGGTTCCTGCACCTCCCAGGAGGAGCCTCCCCAGAGGCCGATGCGCCTCCCACAGGGGACAGTGGGACATGTCTCACTCGTGTGGCTCAGTGCTGGGCACCCTGTCAGGGGTCCCAGCATGGCCAAGACCAGGGTAGAGGGCGGCCTGGGCAGACCCCTGGGTGCAACGGGCAAGACTGGTGGATGGTGGATGCCCCAGCAGCACAGGTCCCAGCCCTGCCCCACAGAGCAAGGCTGGGAGCAGCAGCACAGGGTGGCTGAGCCATCCACAGGGCTCAGCGCTGCCCGCAGGGGCTGCCGTGGCCGCAGGTGCTATTGTTGGAAAGCACGGCCCCGCCCAGCTGGTGGACGTTGGTGGGGTGGTGCGAGCAGACCCTGAGAGGCCGTCTCTAAGTCCTCCCCACCTCGGTCTTGTGGCCTCTCCAGGGCTCAGGCACAGAGTCCCACAGCCTCCCTGGAGGCCGGGAGGGGAGAAGCACTCTGTTTCCTGGGAGCAGTGAGGAGCACAGCCCGGCCGTGGAGGTCTCAGTGCACACAGAAGGAACTCAGTCACAGAAACCCCTGGGCGGGGTTTTCTGGAGGACACACAGGGTGCCTCTTCCAGCTGGGAACGGCTGCCCCAACGTTCCGGCCTCCTCCTCACCATCACTTCTCAGAGCCCTCCTTCTTGGTGCCACCACATGGCAGACCCGCCCACCAGGCCCAGCAGTGGCACCTCCTGACGGAGGCCCGGACCTCGGACCCACCTGCTCCTCCAGGGAGGCCAACCTCTGCTCCATGGAGCCCGACCTCTTCAGTGGGTCCAGGTCCAGCAGGTCCACCATGGCGTCAATCCTGAAAGAGGAAGCAGCTGAGCTGGATGCACACCACGCCTTGGGGCCCTGGGAACGCCACACCGCTCTGTACACGGCCCTGCCAGATGCAGCCACCAAGGCCCTGTGTCAGCCTTTGCTTCCTCTTAATATGAAACTATTTCTAACATGCATTTCTCCCATAGAACCAAACTGCCCAGGGCCCCAGAGGGGAAGATGTCTTAGCAGACGGACAGCCGAGGCTCACACAGCAAGCTCTGGCAGCCTGTCGGTCCCAGGAGAGAGGGGCAGGTGAGTGAACAGAGGGAGGGCCAGGTGACAGGTCACAAACAATGAAACTTCCTCTGGGCACAGCAGAGGTTGGTTTTGTTTTGGGGGTGATGTGGCGCGGCACTGTTGCTTGGGGAATATTTGGTTTCTGTCTTATTTTGTGGGGGTCGTGGAGCGCTGCTGCTTTTCTAAGGATGTTTGGTGTCTGTCGTATTTTGTGGGGGTTGTGGAGCAGCGCTGTTTTTCTGGGAGTATTTGGTTTCTGTCTTATTTTGTGGGGTTGTAGAGTGGCGCTATTATTCTGGAAATGTTTGGTTTCTGTCTTATTTTGCTTCGCCCAGCCTTGGCCTGCTGTGTTTATGGTTAAAATAACTCTGTGGGCACACCCGAGTCTCTAGCTCTCATCCGCTGTCCCCTGGGCTCCCTCACTTCCTTTCATCCACAGCGCCCACTGCAAGTGATATTCTTATAATACACTGAGCAGCTATTTTAGTAACACACAAACTTTCTGGGGATATGACCCACTTTAAACAGTTATCTAGGGAGAGGGAAGAAAGTGATTTCGCTCCAGGCCTGGGCGTCTCCTTTCACCCACATTTCATTTTGCTTAATCCCACAAAAGCTGCTTAACCGCACCTGCCATGTTTTCCCAGACAGCCTTGCAAACATGCGAGGGTGGTTACTGGAGCCTTCTCGGACCCGCGTGATTCCACCACCGTGACATGCAGGAACTGTCTAGATTTGCAGACAGAGCTTGTCCTTGACCCCCAAAGCTCCAGCCCTGCCCTGTGGGCGAGGAGCTTTGGTGAACTCAGCTCACCTCAATGCTGCAAGGTTATGGCACCCCACACTCATGCGCCTCCTGGGTGCCCGGCTTCCTCACTGGAGGAGGGGACGGTGACCAGGCAAGGGCCCTTGGTAAGGGCTGAGGAGCTCTTTCCTCACTTTCCCTGGAGCCCGTGTTCTGCAAGATCAGGTCGACTGAAGCACATCAGCTTCTGTCCCAGGCCCCTCTGCGGATGAGCCAGAGCTGCTGACCAATGGGAGTGACAGCTGAGCACACCAGCCAGTGGCCCAGCGGAAACACGTTCTGCAGGCTCATCTTGGGAAAACTACTCACATACAAATATGCATTAGAGTCAGGGTCTCACCCTGTCACCCAGGCTGCAGTACAGTGGCACCATCATGGCGCACTGCAGCCTCGAACCCCTGGCCTCAGCCTCCTGAGCAGCTGGGACTCTGACCCCATGTGCACCACCACACCTGGCTACTCTTTCCTTTTTTGTTTTTTTTTATTATTTTTTGTAGAGATGGGGTCTCACTATGTTGCCCAGGCTGGTCTCAAACTTTTGGCCTCAAGAAATCCTCCTGTTGTGGCCTCCTTAGTAGCTGGGATCACAGGCATGAGCCACCGTGCCTGGCTAATTGTTATTTTTATTTTTTGTAGAGATGGGGTTCTCACTATGCTGCCTAGGTTGGTCTTGAGCTCCTGGGCTCGAGCAATCCTCCCACCTCAGCCTCCCAAAGTGTTGGGATTACAAGCGTGAGCCACTGTGCCTGGCCTGAAAATTTATATTTTAGTTAAGCTTTTTCAACCTCAGAAAATAACTGGAGGTGCCCAACTTCCACTGAGCACCTAGTCTGGGAAATAGGCAGCAGACCAGCTCTGAGCTTTAAGATGTCTGGGACAGGGCAGGAGCTGAGAGGCATTTGGGAGTAAATTTATTTTTGTTTGTTTTTTTGTTTTTTAGGTGGAGTCTTGCTCTGTCGCCCAGGCTGGAGTGCAGCGGCACGATCCCAGCTCACTGCAACCTCCGCCTCCTGGGTTCAAGCGATTCTCCTGCCTCAGCCTTCCAAGTAGCTGGGATTACAAGCGCACGCCACCACACCCGGCTAATTTTTGTATTTTTAGTAGAGATGAGGTTTCACCATGTTAGCCAGGATAGTCTTGATCTCCTAACCTTGTGATCCACCCACCTTGGCCTCCCAAAGTGCTGGGATTACAGGCGTGACCCACCGCGCCCGGCCTGGGACTGATTCATTTGGGGTCCAGCCCACTCCCTTAAGGCAGGAGGCTGCAAAGTTGCTGGGGCCTGCATTCCAGGCCACACTGCTGGCCAGTGGTGGAAGCTGAGCCACCTCTCTCACTTTCCTGGGCCTCCACTTCCTCATGGGTAAAAGTGGAAGGAAAAATACCTCCCTCTGCAAAAGGGTTGAGCGAGATGATGCAGGTGAAGGGTGTGATCCTCAATGAGCCCTTAACACATGCCAGCCATCGTATTCCAGCCCTGACTATGTTGGTCATCAGCAGAGCTGTGGCCTTCCAGCTTCATCCTGACATGCGGAGGCCGCCTTTCAGAAACTCCCAAGCACCTTCCCCCAGCATCTGGGCCCTGGGCATGGCCACTGCTCAAAGTCCCAGACGAGGCCATCCATCAAAGCTGTACTTGGCCACAGCAAGTAAGAGAAGGTTCTCAGGGCACTGCAAGGCCCCAGGCCCCTCCTCTGTAAGCGGACCATCAGAGCCAAACGTCAGGGCTGAGTAGGCCTGGAGACCAGCGACCCCAGCCTCCTGCAACCCTGCCAGGCCAGGAACTAACAGCAGTTCCAGAATCACATAGGATTTCCTCAGTGCCTTCTAGGCACTGGGCCTGCTCTACATCCCAGGATACTATGGGGAACATGTGGGACTCTGTCCCTACTCTCACATGGAGCCTGGCAGTTAGACATGACACAACCCACAAACCCACCAGCCAACCAACCAACATCCAGATTCCAGAAAGACAGCGTATGGGGACAGGGTGGGTGGAGGGCAGGAAAGGCCCTCCAGTGAAGTGAGGCCTGAATAGAGAGAGACAGCAAGTCCTGACTCTCTCTGGGAGAAGACTGTTCTAGGCAAAGAGCATGCCAAGGGCTCAACTGGAAGTCATCATGCCCAGACTCAAGCAAACAGGACACGTGTATCTAGTTCACTCAGAATGGGAGCTAGAAGGGGCTTTGACATCAGCTAGTTCATTAAGGTCCTCACATTGTCACCATCGTCATTACTACTGCCATGATAATCACCATCATCACTATCACCACCACCACCACATCCACCATTGTCACCACCACCAGCACCAGCACCACCACTACCATCACTACTACCACTGTCACCATCACCATTACCATCCACCACCACCACCATCACTGCTACCACCATTACCACCATCAGAAGCACCATCACCACCACCATCACCACCATCACTGCTACCACCATTACCACCATCAGAAGCACCATCACCACCACCATCACCACCACCACTGCCATCATCACCATCAACATCACCACCACTACCATCACCACCACCACTGCCATCATCACCATCAACATCACCACCACTACCATCACCACCACTTCCATTACAGCCATCAGAATCACCATCATCACCATCACTACCACCCTCACCACCACCACCATCACAATCACCACCACTACATCACCATCATCACCAACATCACCACTACCATCACCACCATCACCACCACCACCATCACCACCATCATGACCACTACCATCACCATCATCACCACTACCACCATCACCATCACCACCACCATGACTATCACTACCACCATCACCATCATCACCATTACCATCACGACCATCACAAACACCATTGTCACCACCACCATCACCACCACTACCACTACCATCACCATCATCATCACCATCACCACCACCATCACCACCACCACCACTGCCATCATCACCATCAACATCACCACCACTACCATCACCACCACCACCACTGTCATCATCACCATCAACATCACCACCACTACCATCACCACCACCATCACCACCACTTCCATTACAGCCATCAGAATCACCATCATCATCACCATCACTACCACCCTCACCACCACCACCATCACAATCACCACCACTACATCACCATCATCACCAACATCACCACTACCACCACTACCATCACCACCACCACCATTACCAGCACAACCACTATCATCACCACCATCACCACCACCACCATCACCACCATCATGACCACTACCATCACCATCATCACCACTACCACCATCACCATCACCCACCACCATGACTATCACTACCACCATCACCATCATCACCATTACCATCACGACCATCACAAACACCATCGTCACCACCACCATCACCACCACTACCACTACCATCACCATCATCATCACCATCACCATCACCACCACAATTACCAGCACAACCACTACCATCACCATCACCACCATCATCACCACTACTATTACCATCATAACCATCACCATCACCATCACCATCCTCACCATCACATGGGTGGGGACACACAATTTGGCTGTGTCCCCACCCAAATCTCACCTTGAATTGTAACTCTCACAATTCCCACGTGTCATAGGAGGGGCCCAGTGGGAGGTAATTGAATCTTGGGGGTGGGTCTTTCTTGTGCTGTTTTCACGGTAGTGAATAAGTCTCATGAGATCTGATGGTTTTATAAAGAGGAGTTCTCCTTCACAAGTTCTCCCTCTTTGCCTGCCGCCATCCATGTAAGATGTGACTTGCTCCTCCTTGCCCTCTGCCATGATTGTGAGGCCTCCCCAGTCATGTGGAACTGTGAGTCCATTAAACCTCTTTTTCTTCCCAGTCTCAGGTGTGTTTTTATCAGCAGTGTGAAAATGGACTAATACAGTAAATTGGTACCAGTAGAGTGGGGTGCTACTGAAAAGATACCTGAAAATGTGGAAGCAACTTTGGAACTAGGTAACAGGCAGAAGTTGGAACAGTTTGGAGGGCTCAGAAGAAGACAGGAAAATGTGGGAAAGTTTGGAACTTCCTAGAGATTTGTTGAATGGCTTTGACAAAAAAGCTGATAGTGACATGAACAATAAGGTCCAGGCTGAGGTGGTCTCAGATGGAGATGAGGAACTTGTTGGGAACTGGAGCAAAGGTGACTCTTGTTATGTTTTAGCAAAGAGACTGGTGGCATTTTGCCTCCACCTTAGAGATTTGTGGAACTTTGAACTTGAAAGAGAGAGATGATTTAGGGGATCTGGCAGAAGAAATTTCTAAGCAGCAAAGTATTCAAGAGGTGACTTAGGTGCTGTTAAAGGCATTCAGTTTTATAGGGGAAGCAGAACATAAAAGTTTGTAAAATTTGCAGCCTGAGAATGCAACAGAAAAGAAAATCCCATCTTCTGAGGAGAAATTCAAGCCAGCTGCAGAAATTGGCATAAATAGTAAGAAGCCAAATGTTGCCAAGACAACGGGGAAAATGTCTCCAGGGTATGTCAGAGGTCTTCACAGCAGCCCCTCCCATCACAGGCCCAGAGGCCTAGAGAAGACCCACGGGCCGGGCCCCAGGGTCCCCATACTGTGTGCAGTTTAGGGACTTGGTGCCCTGCATCCCAGCCACTCCAGCTGTGACTAAAAGGGGCCAAGGTACATCTTGGGCTGTTGCTTCAGAGGGTGCAAATCCCAAGCCTTGGCAACTTCCATGTGGTATTGAGCCTGCAGGTGCACAGAAGTCAAGAATCGAGGTTTGGGAACCTCCACCTAGATTTCAGAGGATGTATGGAAATGCCTGGGTGTCCAGGCAGAAGTTTACTGCAGGGATGGGGCCCTCATGGAGAACCTCTGCTAGGGCACTGCAGAAGGGAAACGTGGGGTCAGAGCCCCCACACAGAGTCCCTACTGGGGCACTGCCTAGTGGAGCTGTGAGAAGAGGGCCACTGTTCTTCAGACCCCAGAATGGTAGCTCCATCAACAGCTCACACTGTGCACCTGGAAAAGCTGCAGGCACTCAATGCCAGCCCATGAAAGCAGCTTGGAGGGAGACTGTACCCTGCAAAGCCACAAAGGCGGAACTGCTCAAGATGGGAGCCTACCTCTTGTATCAGTGTGACTTCAATGTGAGACATAGAGTCAAAAGAGATCATTGTACAGCTGTAAGATCTGACTGCCCCACTGGCTTTTGGACTTGCATGGGCCATGTAGCCCCTTTGTTTTGGCTAATTTCTCCCACTTGGAATGGATATATTTACTCAATACCTGTACTGCCATTGTATCTAGGAAGTAACTAGCTTGCTTTTGATTTTACAGCTCATGGGTGGAAGGGACTTGCCTTGTCTCAGATGAGACTTTGGACTGCGGACTTTTAGGTTAATGCTGAAATGAGTTAAGGCTTTGGGGGACTGTTGGGAAGGTATGATTAGTTTTGAAATGTGAGGACATGAGATTTGGGAGGGGGCAGGAGCAGAACAATATGGTTTGGCTGTGTCCCCACCCAAATCTCATCTTGAATTGTATCTCCCGCAATTCCTACATGTTGTGGGAAGGACCCATTAGGAGGTAATTGAACCATGGGGGCAGGTCTTTCTCATGCTGTTCTCATATAGTGAATAAGTCTCATGAGATCTAGTGGTTTTATAAAGAGGAGGTCCCCTGCACAAGTTCTCTCTCTTTGCCTGCCACTATCCATGTAAGACATGACTTGTTCCTCCTTGCCTTCCACCATGATTGCCTCCCCAGCCATGTGGCACTGAATCCATTAAACCTCTTTTTCTTCCCAGTCTCAGGTATGTCTTTATCAGCAGCATGAAAACAGACTAATACAACCACCACCATCAATACCACTATCACCAGCATCATCCCTACCACCATCACCATCACTACCACCGCCATCACCATCATCACCCTCACCACTACCATCACCACCATCACCAGCACAACCACTACCATCACCATCATCACCACTACCACCATCACCATCACTACCACCATCACCATCATCACCCTCACCACTACCATCACCACCATCACCATCATCACCCTCACCACTACCATCACCACCATCACCATCATCACCCTCACCACTACCATCACCACCATCACCATCATCACCCTCATCACTACCATCACCACCATCACCAGCACAACCACCACCATCACCATCATCACCATCACCACTACCACCACTGTAACCATCATCACCCTCACCACCACCATCACCACCATCACCCTCACCACCACCATCACCACCATCTTCAGCACAACCACTACCATCACCATCATCACCATCACCACTACCATCACCACTATCCACCACCATCACCATCACTACCACCACCATCACCCCACCACCACCACCATCACCATTGCAGCCACCATCATCACCATCACCACCACCGCCCCCACTACTCTTAAGTAAGAGTGATGATAAAAGCACCACGCCACATTAGCAGATCCCTGGTTATAGTTCCAGCATATGTGCTCAATTCTTTGCAGTCAGGACCCCACTGTATTCTGGAAACAACTCCAAGAGACAGGGACTATCGTGTCTCCATCTTACAGACAAGGTGAGGGAGGTATGGAAAGGCAGGAGTACATACATGTCTCTAAGGGGGAGGGCACTCGGCCTGGTCTTGGCCATCCCTTGCCAGCTCCAGGATGCCCCTGTTTGTGGCTGCAGGAGCCTCCACACTGCCATAACTAGGTGGCACCGTGTCCATTTCCCCCTCCTCCTCTCATGCCATGGTGAGACGCACACTGAGAGCAGGACACTGGGGGCAGCCCTTCCTGCCGCCCGCTGCTGGGCCATTAGGCCCTGCTGACACCTAGCAGGGCCGAAAGGCTGGCAGTGGAGAGAAGGGAGCAGATCTTCCCCCAACACTGACTGTGGGTGGCAAGCCACCCAGGCACCGAGGCAAGAGACAGAGGACATGAGCTGTTCCAGTATAATAAAATATAAAACAAGAATAGTTATACCAGATATAGATCTTAGATATGATTATATATGAATATCATTAATCATTAGTTTGTAGCAATTACTTTTTATTCCAATATTATGATAATCCTCGCTCTATAATCATAGCCTAGGAAAAAACAGGCCACACAGAGATAGGAGCTGAGGGGACATAGTGAGGTGTGACCAGAAGAAAAGAGTGCAAGCCTTCTGTTATGCCCAGACAGGGCCACCAGAGGACTCCTTGGTCTAGCGGTGATACCAGCGTCTGGGAAGACGCCCGTTGCCAGGCAGACCGTGGTCCAGCGGTAGCGAAAGGTGTCAAGGAACAACACCCGCTACTTAGCAGACCGGGAAAGCTGGGCGGGGGGGGTCTCCCTTTCCCCGCGGGAGTTTAGAGAAGACTCTGCTCCTCCCACCTCTTGTGGAGGGCCTGACATCAGTCAGACTTGCCCGCAGTTATCCGGAGGCCTAACTGTCTCCCTGTGATGCTGTGCCTCAGTGGTCATGTTCCTAGTCCGCCTTCATGTTCCATCCTGTACACCTGGCTCTGCCTTCTAGATAGCAGTAGTCAATTAGTGAAAGTACTAATAGTCCCTGATATGCAGAAATAATGGCGTAAGCTATCTTTCTCTCTGTCTCCTCTCCCTCTCTGCCTCGGCTGCCAGGCAGGGAAGGGCCCCCTGTCCAGTGGACACATGACCCACGTGACCTACGTGACCTTACCTATCATTGGAGGTGACTCACATTCTTTACCCTCCCCCTTCTGCCTTGTATCCAATAAATAACAGCGCAGCCAGACATTCGGGGCCATTACCGGTCTCCGCGCATTGGTGGTAGTGGTCCCCCAGGCCCAGCTGCCTTTTCTCTTGTCTCTTTGTCTTGTGTCTTTATTTCTACACTCTCTCGTCGCCGCACACAGGGAGAGACCTACCGACCCTGTGGGGCTGGTCCCTACACTGACCTCGCACCCTGGAAAGAAGCAAGGTGGGAGGAGCTGAGAGGGAGGACGGTGCTGAGCATTACTGACCCCGAGGGCTGGGCTGCCGAGGCCCTGCAGAAGCTACAATAAGGCTGTGCACCAACAAGCTCACAGAGCAAACCACCCCCAAACCAGCCTGGACCCCGTGTGCACATCCTCCCAGGCCTCCAAGCCGGATCCTGCGGGCCAACCTGCCCCTCCCCCAGCCACCAGGGCTTCCCTCCCAGCCTCTGACCCTGTGCCCTGTGGGGCCCAGCCTTCCTAAGGACCCCAGAGGGTCCTGGGTCAGGTGCGGGCACAGGCCCAGATGCCTGCAGCATTGCAGGGGCCACGGGATACAGCACTCCCTCGCCGGTGAGGCATTGCTGGGCCTCCCCAGGTGGGACATGTACTCATGGTGCCTGTGGACCTGCAGGAGGTCCCCCAGAGGCTTCCCGCCCCCAGGCCCACGCGAGCCCCCATACTTATTGCTGATGTCCTCGATCTTCTGCTCGGGCCGCTGCTTTTGCTGGAACTGCCGGTTCTGGAGGTAGTTCTCCTTCAGGTAGATCTCCCAGGAGAGCAGGGCCGCCTCCTCGTTCTTCTCCAGCTTGTTCTCTGTCAGGGTGGGAGGACAGACCAGGGGACCTGGAATCCTCAGGAGGTGGGCCCTGAAGCCCTGACCCACTGGGGGGCCCCGTGGGAGGGGGCCAGTCCTGAGTGGCAGGAAGAGCCCATCGCACACCTGCCCCCAAGGGGGCCTCTGGGCTCAGTCCCCACCACTTGCTCAAGGCCAGCAGAAGGCCAGCGGCCTGAGTGACCTGCACGCCTGCCGAGCGTCCAGGGTTCTGGGCAGAGCTGCCATGCCGTCTCCACCCCCTCTGCACCCGGGTGGCCAGGACATTCAGGAGAGGCACTGGGGCTGGCGTACTGAGCTGCTTGTGCCTCTTGGCCGGAGTCTTCAGGACCACCCTCTTGATGAAGAGCTGCAGGTGGCTGAGGAGGATGAAGGGGGGTGGCGCGGCGGGGCGGCTGTGGTACTCCTCGATCAGGTCGTGGCGCTGGAACTTCCAGATCTGGTCCGTGTGCTCCTGCACCTGCTGGAAGGTGTAGCTGTCAGGGAGGAGAAAGTGACACCTCGAGGTCAGGGTGTTTACCCAGAACAGACACCTCTCATGGCCTGCGTGCCCACTGTGATGCCACAGAGAGCAGAGCCACGCCCACATGCCCACTGTGATGACAGAGAGCAGAGCCACGCCCACATGCCCACTGTGATGCCACAGAGAGCAGAGCCATGCCCACATACCCACTGTGATGCCACAGAGAGCAGAGCCACGCCCACGTGCCCACTGTGATGCCACAGAGAGCACAGCCATGCCCACGTGCCCACTGTGATGCCACAGAGAGCAGAGCCACACCCACGTGCCCACTGTGATGCCACAGAGAGCAGAGCCACGCCCACGTGCCCACTGTGATGCCAGAGAGCAGAGCCACGCCCACGTGCCCACTGTGATGCCAGAGAGCAGAGCCACGCCCACGTGCCCACTGTGATGCCACAGAGAGCAGAGCCACGCCCACGTGCCCACTGTGATGCCACAGAGAGCAGAGCCACACCCACGTGCCCACTGTGATGCCACAGAGAGCAGAGCCACGCCACACGGGAGGCCAGCTCCAGGCACAGAACTCAGCCCACAGACCTCACAATTCCAGGCTTCCTGGGAACCAAGGCAAGAAAAAAGGAGAAGCACACAGACTTTCGATTTTATAAGCCTCACTGGCTAATAACACGAAGTGGGTGTTTATCAGGAGACAGACACTGTCTGGCATTGAACTCTAGGACCTGATCTGTGGATTCTGATGAGCACAAGAGCCAGACCCTCCAGGGGTGCATGTGGAAGGGGCAGGGCTGCAGGGGCCTCCTTGGTGTGTCTCAGGGTGACAGGCACAGAGCCCTCCACAGTGGGAGCCGGAAGTGTGGGTGCCATACTTGCTGCAGGGACAGTGTCCTGCCACCAGCCCCTTGGCCTCGAGATGACAGTCCTGGCCCATGCTCAGCTTCTCTCAATGTTCAGAACCCACATTCTGAAAGGTGGCAACCTCAGCAACTTAGCCAATGAAACAAGAAGAGAAACAGTTGGTTCCTAACAAAACCAGGAACACAAGGATTTTCAGAGTTCCGGGTAGCACAGGGTCTGTCTGCAGATGCTGGGAAGGGCTCTGAGGGCCTGGGAGGCTTTCTGAATTATGGGGGCAACATGGGGAGACTGGGCTTTCTGTGGGCCATGACAGCTCCGAAGCCGTGCTGGGCTCCTCAGCTCCACTGTCAGGGCTAGGAATTGGCCACAGAACCCCCAGAGCCAACCCTGGGGCCCACTAGGACCCCAAACACCTGTGTTTTCATTCTGCGTGGCCTCCTGGTTCCCTGGAGTTCTTTTTTATGCTGCCTCTGGTGTGAGGTCCTCAGCATTTAATTTGTTCTAAGTTTAAAAGCTGCAAGAGCAAAACAGAACCCCCAAAGCCTGGGGCCCACAGCTGCTGCAGCTGATCAGAGATACGACCCCAGAGGACCACGTCCACCAGGGGCCGGATGGACAGCCACCTATTTTGTACTCCTTGTTTCAAAAGCAACAATAGCAAATAACATTCCAAAAGTTCTATGATAAGACTTCAAGACACTAGGATTTAAAGAAAATCCTAGACATTTTCAAAGAGAAGAAACAGCTACTGCATGGGTCTCCTGATGCTGCTGTAGTGAACCGCCACGGCCTTGGCAGCTTAAAGCAATCAGACTCTCCTCTCAGTCCTGGAGGTCAGGAGTCTCACTGGGCTAAAACCAAGGTTCGGCAGGGCTGTGCTCCTCCCGTAGGTCAGGAGCCTCCATGCCTTGCCTTTCCTGCCTTCCAGAGGCCGCCTGCGTTCCTGGGCTGGGGCTCTCCCCTCCCCCCGACGCTCACTGCCACCGTCACATTCCTTCTCTGCCTCCCTCTTCCACAGCCCCTCGTGATGATGTCGGGCCCATGCAGATAACCCCAGATAATTTCCCACCTCAGGATCCTCCACTTAACCCCACCCTCCCAGTCCCTTTTGCCACATAGGGCCCCATAGCCACAGGGTTCGAGTGTGGACCTCCCTGGGGCTGTTATTCAAACTGCCACAGATGCCACAAACACCAGGCCCAGAGGAGGTGGACACGTGTGTGCAAATCCACAAAACCAGCAAAGCACGTGAAGACTTGCAGATGAGGAAGACCCCAATGGCGCGGGAGGGCAGACACAGAGCCGTCCACAGATGGATGGGAGCTTCAGGGAAGGCACTGCAGAGCCAGCGCCGTCTGAGGCACACGGTGGGGGCAGCAGGAACACGCCTAGGGCTGGGGAACCGGCCCCAAAGAGCTAAAGAACCCAGCAACTAACAGAAATGCTCACACTTACAGATGGCAGACGGGAAAAGAAGCCACCTGCTGGGATGCTGAGACTCGCTCGCAGGAGCTTTCGGAACTGGCTAAGGTCACAGCTGGAACCACTGTGGCCAGTTGGAGTCTGCACAGCCCGAGTTTCCACCCCGGGGTCCCAGTAACTCTGCCCAAATGTGCAGAGACCCATGAGGAGACACAACTTTCCAGAACCCCCTTTTCTTCCACCAGCCACTTACTCATCCAAGAACCCACCCCTGAACCTTCCCTAATAGAAACACTGCATTAAAGCAGCGCGGGGAGACAGACGTGAACTGTGCCCCTGTCTCCTTGTGGGTTGGCCTAGAATAAAAGCTTTTCTTTTCTCAAAAACCTGGTGTCATAGTATTGGCCTCCTGCACATCGGGCAGTGAGCCCTTTTGCTCAGTAACAGGGAGACACAGGCAGAGCCCTTGGGGTGACAAGGGGACAGCCCTGAGCAGCAGTGGCCCCAGCACGCTCCCCGGGTGGAGCAGTGAGCTCATGAATAATGCTGCTCCTGCGCAGAAGGAACAAGGCTGACACCAACATCCCTGCCCTGCAGGAGGAGGCTGCCTCCACAGCAGCACCGTGAGCAGGGCCCATGTGGATCCGCAGCACCGCGGGTCCCCAGCAGCCACAAGGACAGACCCACGCCAGCTCAAGAGACAGACTCACGCCAGCTCAAGACACGCAGCAGTGACCACAGAGAGTGGCTGTGCACACTCCACCAGGATATGAGTGACGCGCCTCTGTGCACCAGCCCATCATCCACACTGTCCACAAGACCCTGGAGACAGCGTGGCCACTGCGGCCCAGGAACGCCGCCCACCCACCCACCTGCACGCCAGCCCCACCCAGGCGCTCACTTGAACATGGCGATGAGGAGGTTGAGCAGCAGGATGTTGGTGAAGAGCAGGTAGAGGCAGAGTAGGAGGACCGTCAGCCACTCGGGGAAGGCCGGCCTCTGCTGCGTCGCGTCGCTCTCGGGGCACTTGGGCTTGTACGGGTCGGTGCCGTTGGGGCTGCAGTGCTCCGGGTTGAAGTTCACACCTGGCGTTGGGAATGGGGGTGGGTGAGCCAAGAAAACAACACAGAGTCAAGAGGAGCTTGGCAGGAGGGGGCCCTCAAGGCCTCCAGTCACTGCCAGGTCCCCCACAGGCCTGATGCTGCTCATCTGGGTGACCTCAGCTGTCACCTCTGGGCCAGAAGTCCAGAAAGAGGCATCTGTCTCCAGCCAGATGCAGGTAGGAGGCCCCAGGGGCAGAGCTGCACCCAGGCTGGCCCGTGCCTCCGCCCAGGGTGTGCCACCCACCAGGGCACTGCCAGGGTCCCAGCCAGGGCCAGCACCAGGTCCCAAGCCTGGGGAGTTCAATTTGGTGGAAATAATTTAAAAGGAAAGGCCAGGAGCCGTGGCTCATGCCTGTAATCCCAGCACTTTGGGAGGCCAAGGCAGGCGGATCACCTGAGGTCAGGAGTTTGAGACCAGCCTGGTCAACGTGGTGAAACCTTGTCTCTACTAAAAATACAAAAATTAGCCAGGCATGGTGGCGGGCGCCTATAATCCCAGCTACTCGGGAGGCTGAGGCAGGAAAATCACTTGAATCCGGGAGGGAGGTGGAGGTTGCAGTGAGCCGAGGTTGCGTCATTGCACTCCAGCCTGGGCAACAAGAGCAAATGTCTGTCTCAAAAATTAAAAAAAAAAAAAAAAAAAAAAAAAAGAATTGAAAAGGAAAAAAATAACAACTATCCCAAAGAGAAGGGAGACGTGGAGATGTGGAAAAGGGAAGATGCTGCAGAGGCAATGTATCGACAAGTGAAACGGGTGATTGTGAAGAAAAATAGCGTCCTGCGTGCATAGAAAGTAAGGGCTATTGAATATGGAACCAGCTTCTACCTTAAACAAATCTCTAAGGAAACATAGTAAGTTGTTAACAGTAGTTAACTCCGGGAGGTGAAATTATGAATAACATTCTTTCCTTATACTTATCTTGAATTTTAAAATTGTTCAACAATGAGCAATGCATTATTGGGTAATCAAACCTATTTTGAATGTGTTACTAATTTTCTAAGATACAAACGCACTCTGATGGCTATAAATTCCTATATTAAAAAAGAAGAGCTGAAATTATTAACGTAACTTCCCACTGTAGTAAACTAGAAAAAGAAGAGCAAACCACCCTTTCACAATAAAAACACTCAAGAAGTTAGAAATCAAAGAGAACCTCTTTGATTGAAAGGACATTTACAAAAACCCTGCAGCTAACATCATACCCAGTGGGAAAGACTGGATGCTTTCCCTGAGACAAGCCAAAAGCAAGCAGAAGGAAGGAAAGAATGAAGATTAGAATATAAATGAGATCGAGAAAACAAAAACAATGAATGTCAACAAACCAAACTCAGTTCTTGAAAAAGAGCAACAAAAAAAATTACCACCTTGTAGCTAGACTGATCAAGGAAAAAAAGAGAGAAGGCTCAAATTGCTAAAATCAGAAATGAAAGAGAGGATATTACTACTAATCTTACAAAAAGAAAAAGAACTCAAAGGAAATCCTAGAGAAAATTGTATGCTAAAAAAATTAGATAATCTAGATGAATGGACAAATTCCTAGAAAGACACAAACTACCAAAGGTGACTGGAGAAGAAATAGAAAATATAAATAGACCTATAACACATAAAGAGATTGAATTAGTAAGTTAAAAACATCACACAAAGAAAAGTCCACACTCAGAGGAGTTCACTGGTGAATTCTACCAAATGTTCATGGAAGAATTAAAACCACTCTTTTACAAATTCTTCCAAAATATAAGAGGAGGAACAACTTCCTAAGCCATTTTATGAGGCCAGTATTATCCTGATGCCAAAACTAGGCAAACATATTACAAGAAAAGAAAACCACAGACCAATAACCTTCATGAATATATGTGCAAAAATCATCAAAAAACAGCTAGCAAAGTGAATCCAGCACCATGTAAAAGAGATTATTCACCAAGACCAAGTGGGACGTGTCCCAGGAACATACAGTTGGCTTAACATTCGAAGGTCAATTGATGGAATGCACCATATTAATAGTAAAAGGATCAAAGACCATCTGAACATTTGAATAAGTGCAGGAGAAGCAGCTGACAAAGTCTACCACTCCTTCACAATAAAAACACTCAAGAAACTAGGAATAGAAGGGAACTTCTTCAACCTGATAAAGGACATTTACAAAAGCCCACAGCTAACATCACACTTAATGGTGAAAGACTTGTTCCCTAAGATCAGTGGACTCGTCTTAAGATCAGGAGCAAAGCAAGGATGTCCCCCATTGTCCCTTCTGTTCAACATTGTACTGGAGGTTCTAGCCAGGGCACTTAGGCAAGAAGAAGAAATAAAAGGCAACCAGTTTGGAAAGGAACAAGTAAAACTCTCTTTTTGCAGATGACATGGTCTCGTATATGACAAATCCACTAAAAAACTATTAAAAGTAATAAAGAAGTTTAGCAAGGTTTCAGGGTTCAAGATCAATCTACAAAAGACAATGTATGTCTATATACCAGTCATTAACAATTTGAAATGAAATCAATAGGACAATTCTATTTATAATAGCTTGGACAACAATAAAATATTTAGGAATAAATTTAACAGAAGAAGCATTAAGACTTATTACTGGAAACTATAAAACATTATTGAGAGAAATTAAAGAATTAAATAAGCAAAAAGACATCCCATGTTCACAATCAAAATCACAGATGCCCTTTTTGGAGAAATTGATGAGCCGATCCAAAAATTCTTGTGAAGCCAAGGGACCCAGAGGCCAAAGCAATCCTGGAAAAGAACAAATTAGGACTCACACTTCTGAATTTCAAAACTTACTACAAGGCTATGCTCACAAAGACAGTGCGGTCAAAACTTACTACAAGGCTACACCAACCAAGACAGTGTGGTCAAAACTTACTACAAGGCTACGCCAACCAAGACAGTGCGGTCAAAACTTACTACAAGGCTACGCCAACCAAGACAGTGTGGTCAAAACTTACTACAAGGCTACGCCAACCAAGACAGCGCGATCAAAACTTACTACAAGGCTACGCTCACCAAGACAGTGTGGTCAAAACTTACTACAAGGCTACGCTTACCAAGACAGTGAAGTCAAAACTTACTACAAGCCTACGCCAACCAAGACAGTGCGATCAAAACTTACTATAAGGCTACGCTCACCAAGACAGTGAGGTCAAAACTTACTACAAGGCTATGCCAAGACAGTGCAGTCAAAACTTACTACAAGGCTACGCCAACCAAGACAGTGTGGTCAAAACTTACTACAAGGCTACCCCAAGATGGTGCAGTCAAAACTTACTACAAGGCTACGCCAACCAAGACAGTGCGGTCAAAACTTACTACAAGGCTACGCTCACCAAGACAGTGAGGTCAAAACTTACTACAAGCCTACGCCAACCAAGACAGCATGATCAAAACTTACTACAAGGCTATGCTCACCAAGACAGTGCGGTCAAAACTTACTACAAGGCTACACCAACCAACACAGCGCAATCAAAACTTACTACAAGGCTATGCTCACCAAGACAGTGTGGTTCTGGCACAAGGACGGACATCAGTGGAGTCAAACTGAGACTCTAGAAATAAGCCCTTATGTTAATGTTCCACTGATTTTCAACAAGGATGCCAAGATGCTTCACTGGGGAAACAACAGTCTTGTCAACAAATAGTGCTGGGACAACAGGAGAGCCACAACGAAGACTGACCCTTACCGCACACCAGGCCAAACAAAAAGCAAAAGCTATAAAACACTTAGTAGAACACAGGCATAAATCACGGCAATGGTTTTCGCTAGGACACCAAAAGCACAATGATCAAAGAGATTGATAATTTGAACATCATCAAAATTTCAAAAGTTCGTGCATCAAATGACACCATAAAGAAAATAACAAGTCAGTGCACAGATTGACAAAAAAAATTCAAATCATACATTTGGTAAGAGACTGGCATCCTTATGCAAAGAACTCTTACAACTCAACAATATAAAAGAGAACTCAATTGAAAAATGGGCAAAGATGGCTGGGGGCAGTGGCTCACGCCTGTAATGCCAGCACTTTGGGAGGCCAAGGCGGGTGAATCACGAGGTCAGGAGATCGAGACGATCCTGGCCAACATGGTGAAACCCTGTATCTACTAAAAATACAAAAATTAGCCAGGCGTGGTGGCGTGCGCCTGTAGTCCCAGCTACTCGGGAGGCTGAGGCAGGAGAATCACTTGAGCCCGGGAGGCAGAGGTTGCAGTGAGCTGAGATCGCACCACTGCACTCCAGCCTGGGTGACAGAGCGAGACCCCGTCAAAAAAAAAAAAAAAAAAAAAAGGGCAAAGGAGAGGAAGAGACATTTCTTGAAAGAAGACTTACAGACGACGCAGTTGGCAGAGGAGATGCTCAGCATGGTGGGTCCTTAGAGAAATGCCCGTCAAAGCGACAAGGAGAGCCACTTCTCACCCACCGGGATGCGAGCTTTGTTTTTTAATGGACGATAACAAATGTTGGCAAGAAGGTAGAGAAATTGGAATCCTGGGACTGGGCAGGCAGGAATGTGGAATGCGGCCGGTTCTTTGGAAAACAGCCCAGCACGTCCACAAAAACTTAAACATGGAGTTCCCATATGAGCCAGCCATGCATTCCTAGGTGTCTAAGAGAAATAAAAACATACCCACACAAAACCCTATAAATAACTGTTCATGCTACGTTATTCGCAGCATTTGAAAAGTGGAAACGGCCCTGCATGGTGGCTCACACCTGTCATCCCAGCACTTTGGGAGGCCAAGGCGGGTGGATCACCTGAGGTCAGGAGTTCAAGACCAGCCTGTCCAACATGGTGAAACCCCATCTCTACAAAAAATACAAAAATTAGCCAAGCGTGGTAGCAGGGGCCTGTAATCTCAGCTACTCGGGAGGCTGAGGCAGGAGAATTGCTTGAACCCAGGAGGCGGAGGTCACAGTGAGCCGAGATTGCGCCACTGCACTTTGGCCTGAATCCCTCTCGGGAAAAAAAAAAAGAGCGAGACTCCCTCTTGGGGAAAAAAAATATATTAAATATTAATTAGTTAAAAATTTTTTTAATTAAAAAATTAAATATTAATTATTTTTTTAAAAAAAGGAAAAGTGGAAACCACCCATATGTCCACCAACTGATGAATGGATGAACAAAATGTGGTGTGTCCACACAGCAGGGTCCTACTCAGCCATAAACGGGAAGTAAATACTGATACACGGTGACGAACCTTGAAAACGTGACATCAAGTGAAAGAAGTCAGACACCAAAGACTGCCTATTACATCACCCAGTTTCTATGAAACGCCCAGAAAAGGCAACTCACAAGTAGCTTCGTGGGTGGCTGTGGCTGAGGGGAGGGGAACGGGAGTGGCTGTGAGTATGCAGGGTCTTTTCAGGGTGATGCAGATGTTATAAAATTAGATTCTGTAAAGATACTGAAAACCACTGACAGGTGCACTTTATTCAGGTGAACTTTCTCTCAATGAAGCTATTAAAAAAAAAAAACCTTCTATATGAAAAGTGTTCTCTCTGGCAGGCATGGTGGCTCACACCTGTAATCTTAGCACTTTGGGAGGCCAAGGGGGTGGATCACTTGAGCTCAAGAGTTCGATACTAGCCTGGGCTACGTGGTGAAACCCCCATCTCTACAAAAAATACAAAAATTAGCCGGGTGTGTTGGCGTGCACATGCAGTCCCAGCTACTCAGCAGACGGGTGGGAGGAGGACTTGAGCGCAGGAGGTGGACGTGCCACTGCACTCCAGCCTGGGTGACAGAGCAAAACCCTGTCAAAAGACGTAAGGAAGGGAGGAAGCGAGGAAGGAAGGGAGGAAGGGAGGGAGGGAGGAAGGAAGGGAAGAAGGGAGGAAGGGAGGAAGGGAGGAAGGGAGGAAGGGAAGGAGGGAGGGAGGAAGGAAGGGAGGAAGGGAGGGAGGGAGGAAGGGAGGAAGGGAGGGAGGGAGGGAGGGAGGAAGGAAGGGAGGAAGGAAGGGAGGAAGGAAGGAAGGGAGGAAGAAAGAGAGGAAGGGAGGGAGGGAGGAAGGAAGGGAGGGAGGGAGGAAGGAAGGAAGGAAGGGAGGAAGAAAGGGAGGAAGGGAGGGAGGGAGGAAGGAAGAGAGGAAGGGAGGAAGGGAGGAAGGGAGGAAGGGAGGGAGGGAGGGAGGGAGGAAGGGAGGGAGGAAGGAAGGAAGGGAGGGAGGGAGGGAGGAAGGGAGGAAGGAAGGAAGGGAGGAAGGGAGGAAGGGAGGGAGGGAGGAAGGAAGGGAGGGAGGAAGGGAGGGAGGGAGGGAGGGAGGGAGGGAGGAAGGAAGGAAGGGAGGAAGAAAGAGAGGAAGGGAGGGAGGGAGGAAGGGAGGGAGGAAGGGAGGGAGGAAGGGAGGGAGGGAGGGAGGAAGGAAGGAAGGAAGGGAGGAAGAAAGGGAGGAAGGGAGGGAGGAAGGGAGGAAGGGAAGAAGGGAGGAAGGGAAGAAGGGAGGAAGGAAGGGAGGGAGGGAGGGAGGGAGGAAGAAAGGGAGGAAGGGAGGGAGGAAGGGAGGAAGGGAGGGAGGGAGGAAGGAAGGGAAGGAGGGAGGAAGGGAGGGAGGGAGGGAGGGAGGAAGGAAGGAAGGGAGGAAGAAAGAGAGGGAGGGAGGGAGAAAGGAAGGAAGGGAGGAAGAAAGAGAGGAAGGGAGGGAGGGAGGGAGGGAGGGAGGAAGGAAGGGAGGAAGAAAGGGAGGAAGGGAGGGAGGAAGGGAGAGAGGAAGGGAGGAAGGGAGGGAGGGAGGAAGGAAGGGAAGGAGGGAGGAAGGGAGGGAGGGAGGGAGGGAGGGAGGAAGGAAGGAAGGGAGGAAGGAAGAGAGGGAGGGAGGGAGGAAGGGAGGGAGGGAGGAAGGAAGGAAGGGAGGAAGAAAGGGAGGAAGGGAGGGAGGAAGGGAGGGAGGGAGGAAGGGAGGGAGGGAGGAAGGGAGGGAGGAAGGGAGGAAGGGAGGGAGGGACGGAGGAAGGGAGGGAGGGAAGGAGGAAGGGAGGGAGGGAGGGAGGGAAGGAGGAAGGGAGGGAGGGAGGGAGGGAAGGAGAAAGGGAGGGAGGGACGGAGGAAGGGAGGGAGGGAGGGACGGAGGGAGGAAGGGAGGGAGGGAGGAAGGGAGGGAGGGACGGAGGAAGGGAGGAAGGGAGGGAGGGAAGGAGGAAGGGAGGAAGGAAGGGAGGGAAGGAGGAAGGGAGGGAGGGAGGGAGGGAGGGAGGGAGGGAGGGAGGGACGGAGGGAGGAAGGGAGGGAGGGAGGGAGGAAGGGAGGGACGGAGGGAGGAAGCAAGAAGGGAGGAAGGGAGGAAGGGAGGGAGGGAGGGAGGAAGGGAGGGAGGGAGGGAGGAAGGAAGGGAGGAAGGAAGGAAGGGAGGAAGAAAGAGAGGAAGGGAGGGATGGAGGAAGGGAGGGAGGGAGGAAGGAAGGAAGGGAGGAAGAAAGGGAGGAAGGGAGGGAGGGAGGAAGGGAGGGAGGGAGGGAGGAAGGGAGGAAGGGGGGGATGGAGGGAGGGAGGGAGGGAGGGAGGAAGGGAGGGACGGAGGGAGGAAGGGAGGGAGGGAGGGAGGGAGGGAGGGAGGGAGGAAGGGAAGAAGGGAGGAAGAAAGAGAGGAAGGGAGGGAGGGAGGAAGGGAGGGAGGGAGGAAGGAAGGGAGGGAGGGAGGAAGGAAGGGAGGGAGGGAGGAAGGAAGGAAGGAAGGGAGGAAGAAAGGGAGGGAGGGAGGAAGGGAGGGAGGAAGGGAGGGAGGAAGGGAGGGAGGGAGGGAGGAAGGGACGGAGGGAGGAAGGGAGGGAGGGACGGAGGAAGGGAGGGAGGGAAGGAGGAAGGGAGGGAGGAAGGGAGGGAGGGAGGGAGGAAGGGAGGAAGGGAGGGATGGAGGGAGGAAGGGAGGGAGGGAGGAAGGGAGGAAGGGAGGGATAGAGGGAGGAAGGGAGGGAGGGAGGGAGGGAGGGAGGAAGGGAGGGAGGAAGGGACGAAGGGAGGGAGGGAGGGAGGGAGGAAGGGAGGGAGGGAGGAAGGGAGGAAGGGAGGGACGGAGGGAGGAAGGGAGGGAGGGAGGGAGGAAGGGAGGGACGGAGGGAGGAAGGGAGGAAGGAAGGGAGGGAAGGAGGAAGGGAGGGAGGAAGGGAGGGAGGGAGGGACGGAGGAAGGGCGGAAGGGAGGGACGGAGGGAGGAAGGGAGGGAGGGAGGGAGGGAGGAAGGGAGGGAGGGAGGGAGGGAGGGAGGAAGAAAGGGAGGAAGAAAGGGAGGAAGGGAGGGAGGAAGGGAGGAAGGGAGGGAGGAAGAAAGGGAGGGAGGGAGGGAGGAAGGGAGGGACGGAGGGAGGAAGGGAGGGAGGGAGGGAGGGAGGAAGGGAGGAAGGGAGGGACGGAGGGAGGAAGGGAGGGAGGGAAGGAGGGAGGAAGGAAGGGAGGAAGGGAGGGAGGGAGGGAGGGAGGAAGGAAGGGAGGGAGGGAGGAAGGAAGGAAGGAAGGGAGGAAGAAAGGGAGGGAGGGAGGAAGGGACGAAGGGAGGGAGGGATGGAGGAAGGGAGGGAGGGAAGGAGGAAGGGAGGGAGGGAAGGAGGAAGGGAGGGAGGAAGGGAGGGAGGGAGGGAGGAAGGGACGGAGGGAGGAAGGGAGGGAGGGACGGAGGAAGGGAGGGAGGGAAGGAGGAAGGGAGGGAGGAAGGGAGGGAGGGAGGAAGGAAGGGAGGAAGGGAGGGAGGGAGGAAGGGAGGGAGGGAGGAAGGGAGGAAGGGAGGGACGGAGGGAGGAAGGGAGGGAGGGAGGGAGGAAGGGAGGGACGGAGGGAGGAAGGGAGGAAGGAAGGGAGGGAAGGAGGAAGGGAGGGAGGAAGGGAGGGAGGGAGGGATGGAGGAAGGGCGGAAGGGAGGGACGGAGGGAGGAAGGGAGGGAGGGAGGGAGAGAGGAAGGGAGGGAGGGAGGAAGAAAGGGAGGAAGGGAGGGAGGGAGGGAGGGAGGAAGGGAGGGAGGAAGAAAGGGAGGAAGGGAGGGAGGGAGGGAGGGAGGGAGGAAGGGAGGGATGGAGGGAGGAAGGGAGGGAGGGAGGGAGGGAGGGAGGGAGGAAGGGAGGAAGGGAGGGACGGAGGGAGGAAGGGAGGGAGGGAAGGAGGGAGGAAGGAAGGGAGGAAGGGAGGGAGGGAGGGAGGGAGGAAGGACGGGAGGGAGGGAGGGAGGAAGGAAGGAAGGAAGGGAGGAAGAGAGGGAGGAAGGGAGGAAGGGAGGGAGGGAGGGAGGGAAGAAGGGAGGGAGGGAGGAAGGAATGGAGGGAGGGAGGAATGGAGGGAGGGAGGAATGGAGGGAGGGAGGAAGGGAGGGAGGGAGGAAGGGAGGAAGGGAGGAAGGGAGGAAGGGAGGAAGGGAGGGACGGAGGGAGGAAGGGAGGGAGGGAGGGAGGGAGGAAGGGAGGAAGGGAGGGACGGTGGGAGAAAGGGAGGGAGGGAGGGAGGGAGGGACGGAGGGAGGAAGGGAGGGACGGAGGAAGGGAGGTAGGAAGGGAGGGAGGGAGGGAGGAAGGAAGGGAGGGAGGGAGGGAGGGAGGGAGGAAGGGAGGAAGGGAGGAAGGGAGGGAGGGAGGGTGGGACGGAGGGAGGAAGGGAGGGAGGGAGGGAGGAAGGGAGGGAGGGAGGGAGGGAGGAAGGGAGGGAGGGAGGGAGGAAGGGAGGAAGGGAGGGACGGAGGGAGGAAGGGAGGGAGGGAGGGAGGAAGGGAGGGAGGAAGGGAGGGAAGGAGGAAAGGAGGGAGGAAGGGAGGGAGGGAGGAAGCAAGGGAGGAAGGGAGGGAGGGAGGAAGGGAGGGAGGGAGGAAGGGAGGGAGGGAGGAAGGGAGGGAGGGAGGAAGGGAGGGAGGAAGGGAGGGAGGGAGGAAGGGAGGGAGGGAGGGAGGGAGGGAGGGAGGAAGGGAGGGAGGGAGGAAGGAAGGGAGGGAGGGAGGGGGGAGGGGAGGAAAGGGAAGGAGGTAGGGAAGGAGGGAGGAAGGGAAGAATGAATTCTTTCCATCAAGAGAAGAAGGAAGTTATTTCTGATTGAGGTGAGAGGGAAAGGGGAAACAGGGTGACATTCCATTTCAGGGGGCTGTCAGCTGATGCCCCAGGTGCCCTCGGCCCACTCTGACCTCTGTGTGGCACCACCCACCCCCACCAGGTCCCCCCTCCTCCCTCCCCTGGTGGAGCCCCTTCTACTTCCTGCCACAGGAGCCGGGGAATGAATGCCCCCAGGGAGGACACCGGCCAGGTGGGAACCGCAGGACCCCCTGACGGAGCCGGCCTCACTCCCACTCAGGCTGCAGCCCCTTTCCAGCCTCTCTCCTGCTTCCCGGCATTACCACCCGAGCTCCCATGGCGCCCAGCTCCTACCGTCGATGTAGCCCGGGATCTGCCCGAAGATGGTGAGGTAGGAGTGGTAGACGGCCCCTCGGAACAGCCAGTCCACCCGGCGCTCGTTGTGGATGAGGATGGCCTGCTTGGCCACCCCGAAGGACACCACCCACACAGCCAGCAGGAAGAGGAAGAAGAAGACGTCCTTCATCTGCAGGACAGAGAGTGCGTGGGCTACACTCTCCTGGCCCCCGATGCTCACTGGGCCCAGAGGCAGGCCCAGCAGCGGTGGAGACGGCACTGCCACTCACAGCACAGACACGGCACGCAGGAGGCTCCCAGGAGCAGTCCTGGGGCTGCCCCCACACCCTCGTGGACTGCCGACATCTTTGTGCTGGCACCACAAAGTGCAAGAGGGGTCAGACATAACCGTGACCCAAGGAGAAAAGCTCCTAGAGCTGAATCAGAGGCCAGGAATGAGTGGGGATCAGAGGGGAGAATGAGGGAAGGCTTCCTGGAAGAGGTGACATACAGGCAAAGATACGAGAAGGGCATTCTTGGGAGCCCAAGGGGCAAAACAGGGACGGGGAACCTGCAGGTGTGTTTAAGCCCCAGTCCGAGCCACTGGCAAGGGGCCTGCCCTCCCCGAGGCCCACCCTGGGCTGCAGGCCGCGATGGAGCCGGTGCCCCCGCCCCCTTACCATCCGCTTCACAATGATGATCTTGGGCCCCAGCGTCTTACTGATGGTAAAAATGTGCATGAGCCGGAGGCAGAATAGGATGAAGTCCAGAGAAAGGATGACGCGCCCGGGGTACAGCGTCGCCGGGATGAGCCTGGCCGCCGGGCAGAAGCACACGCATCTCAGCCACCTGCTCACAGTGGCCCCCAGAGCTGTCCCCCGCCGCCCCTCCACCTGTCCTAGCCCAGGTGGGCCCTGGAGGCAAAGGGCTCTGGTGGGCCCTGCATCCCAGGTGTTCAAAGCCGGCATGAGATTGAGGAATAGAGCCTCCCACTTTTCTTCAGAAAGGTCCAGACGCCCAGCCCCACAGGGCAGCCTGGCATGGGGGCACTTGGAGAGCCAGCAGGTAGCCAGGGCCCTATTGCCTCCGAGAAAGGGGGCCGCGGCCTCGCAGAGACACGAGAGTATCACAGGCAGTGCAGTGAGCCCACGGTAGGGAGGCAGAGGGAGAAAGCGGCAGCCGTGTGTCCGTGGAGCTGGGACAATTCCAGAGGTTGCCATCCATGGCCCCTTGCACATGGACAATCTCAGCTCTGCCAGGAGCTCTCATGCCCCTTCTGTGCTCCCTCAACAATCCCAAGGGTAGGTGGGGTGCTGTTGCCTGGACACCCATTGGACAGATGACAATCCAGGGTTCACAGAGGAGCTGAGCCTCACCCGGTGTGGCTGGTTCCGGGCCTGGCCCGTGCTCATCCCCTGCGGGGCTGGCTGCCTCAGACAGGGGCCCGCCATCGGGGTGAGGCCACTCACCTGCAGGTCAGCCCTGCCACGAAGAGCAAGATTGCACCAACGTCCAGCTTATTCCAGAAGTCACTGAAGTACAAGGCTGCCTTCTTCATCAGCCCGCACTCGTCAGGGTCATAGAAGAGCTACTGGGAAGAGGGGCGGTAGGAAGGCAGACAGGCTGTCACTCTTACTATCTTCACTGTCACTGTCACATCACTATCCACTATCATCATCACAGTCACTGTCACTATCATCACTATCACCGTCACTATCATCACTGTCACTATCATCACTATCACTATCATCACTATCATCATGGTCAGCAAATCCGAACATTGGTTCTGATCTGAAGAGAGCTGGGTCAGTGAGGGAGATGGGAACAGGACGTGGAGGAACAATGCAGACTAGCGCTGGCAGCAGCTACCTCGGCCCCCTGCTCACTCAGCACCTGTGTGTGCGCTTATGTGTATGTACATATATTCTGCATGTATGTGTGCATGTATGAATATGTATGTGTGCACATATGTGTGTATGTATGTGTGCATTCTGTGTCTGCATGTATTTGTATGTGTATGCATCTGTGTATATGTGTATGTGCATGCATGTGTGCATGTATATGTGTATGCACATACATGTGCATGTGTTGTGTATGTATGCATGTTTGTGTGTGTGCATGTGTATGTGTATATGTGTGTCTCTGTGTATATGTGTATTTGCATGTTTTTGTGTGTACATGTGTATATATGTGTATGTGTCTGTATGTGTGTGTTCATATGTGTATGTTCATTCATGTGTGCATATGTATATATGTGCTTGTGTGTATGTGTATGTGTGTACGTGTGTGTTTGTTCATGTGCATATGTATGTATATGTGTATATGTGCTTGGGTGATGTGTATATTTGTGTATGTGCATGTGTGTATGTGTATGTGTGTATGCATGTGTATGTGCATGTGTGTATGTATGTGTGCATATGTGTACATGTGTATATTGTGTACGTGTATGTGTGTATGTGTGTGCTGTATATGTGTGTGCATGTGTATGTATGTATGTGTATATTTGTGTATGCACATGTGTAATGTGTGTATGCATGTGTATGCATGTGTATGTGTGTGCATGTGTGCATGTGTGTATACATGTGTTTATCTGTGTGTATATTTGTATGTGTGTATGCATGTGTATGTGTGTATGCATGTGTGCATCTCTATATGCATGTATGTGTGTCCATGCATATGTGTATGCATGTGTATATGTGTGCATGTGTATGCGTGTGTGTATGTGTATGCATATGCATGAATGTGTGTGCCTATGTGTGTACTGTGTGCATGTATGTGTGTACATATGCATGTATGTATGTGTGCCTGTGTGTGTGCATTTGTGTGCATGTGTACATGTGTGTGCATGTACCTGTATGTGTATGCATGTGTGTGCACGTGTCTGTGTGTTGGAGCAGCCCCCTCCTCAATGTCAGGCACCAGCTGCCTTCCCACAAGGATCTTTGTTCTGTCAGGGGCCACACTGCTTCTTTAGCATGCCAAGAGTGCAGGACCCTGGCAGGGGCTGTGGGAGCCCCCATTTGGCCTACTTGGCAGGAGTCCCCACACCCTCCCTAGCCCCAGGCCCCAGGACCCAGCAGCTGGATAGGTGGGACAGGTGACCAGCAGGACCAACCAGGGCCCTCCCTGGATCACAGACAGATGCAGGGAGAAGGAAGTGCCCCCTCTGCTCTCAGGCTGCTGCCCATGGGGCTGGGGCTGGGGCTGGGGGTGCATGGAGGCCTCTGGCCCCTTGCAGAGAGGGTCTGGTGGCAGAAGCCATGTGGCAAGAGGAGAGCCAAGGAGAGCCCAGCAGAGCCAGGGCCACAGCACAGCTCCCAGGCCCCGCCAAGTCCTGGACCTGATCTTCCTTCCTGGGGACGCCGGTGCCTCCCCCAGGGCCCCAGTAGGCAGTGGTATTTACACAGTGCACACTGCTTTCTAACTGGGGGCCTGGTGGTCCACCAAGGTTAGAGAGCAGAGGTAAGTCTAAGCCAGGACCACTGCCCCGTGGGCTGACCCCACCCCCTCACCACTGCCCTGAGGGTCCCAAGGACCTAGTTCCCATTCACCGGCTGCCAGCAGGTGCAGGCACCGTGGGGGCACAGTGGAGACCCCACACAGTAAGGGATTCGCCCCACCTGGAGGGCAGCTTGGCCTCGCCCAGCTCCAGGGAGGTAGCCTCTGAGCCCTTGGAATGTCCGCCTGATGAGGGTGTCTTTGTTCCTGGGGCCTGGGCCATGCCAGGTGGTCCCACAGTGTGATTTGGGGTGGGGCCCCGGGCAGTTTTCAGTTTGACCTTTGGAGGGCTGGAGACTGAGGTCAACCATGTGGTGTCAGCCTCGCCTCTGTGACTGACCTCCAGTAGACACCAAGGCCCGCGAGCCTCTCTGAGGACCGTGCCTCCATGCATGAGGCCACACATCATCACTGGGAGGATGGAGTGCCACCCACACCTCCCCAGGGAGGGACTGGCCGGATGCCCTGGGCTCAGAGCTGTCCTGGATGCAACTGCGTCCCTCCCCCTGGCTGGTTTAGTCTGTAGACTGTTGCTTAATAAACCATAAGTGAGCGTTGCCACTCCCCAGCGTCTGTGGGTCCTTCTGGCTCATTATTGAACGTGAGAGGGGTCTTAGAGACCCCACACCTTGCACTGCTCTTCCTGGGGGAAGGGATATACTCATAGTCCACAAGGTCAGGGCATCCACCTTGAGCTGATCAGCCGGTCTCCAGGCGGGAAGGATGTCTGGGCCGAGGGAAAGCCGGGAAGCAGGCGCAGGGGGCATGAGGAGGGAGGGGCTTGGAGGGCAGGGCCCCAGCCACCCATTTTGGGGAGGAAACACCGGCTCTACTCAGCTTGCAGGGAGCTGGGCAGGCTAGATGGGGTGGGCTCTAAGCCCTGGGTCCCCTATGAGAATGCAGCCAAGTGGGTGGCCCCGGGCTGGGGCGTGGAAAAGCGGGTGGGGCTGTACCTGCCGCATCTCCTCGCACACCAAGGAGAAGAGCCAGAGGTAGATGGCACACTCGCACCAGGAGGGCACAGGCTGGAAGTCCACCATGAGCACGTAGGCGAACAGGCAGAGGAAGGCGAAGTAGGAGAGGATGTTCAGGTGGAAGACCACCACAGGCGCGGTGAAGAAGGCACGGGCGCGGGCCGCGGGGGTGCCCACCTCCTGCAGCCTCTTCTCCCTGCGGCCGTCGCAGCGGAGAGGAGACAGTGACTGCCAGGGCCAGGGTCCTGACCTCCACAGGCTTTGGCCACCCCGTGATCCCCCGTGCCCCTCAGAGAGATGTGCTTTTAGGGGCAAAAGCACTCAGGGATCCGGGGCCATAACGGCAGCTACAGGCGGAGCCGGCACAGCACAGCCTGGGAGCCTCACACACAGCCACCGGGGTGGGGCTGGACCCCACAGCCCAGCAAAGTGAGGACACAGGGATGCCCGCTGACGCCCTGCCCATGGCCATGACCTTCATGGCTGCAGCCTGCCCCAAGCCCAGCCTTAGGTGGGCCCCAGCTTCAGAGCTCCCAGTGCTCAGTGGACGCTCAGGCCTTAGTCACCCTCCTGTAAATGGGGACAGGCTTTCCTTGCCGTCCTCAATGAGGGCGGGGCTGACCACACTCCCCCTGTGGTGTGCCCTGATCCCAGGTCCCTATCCCAGGGCCGCTGGAACGGGAGCAGAGGCGGCCATCAGTGACATGGCTCTGCCATCCTCGGGACAGCAGGGGAGGAGCCAGCACTGCTTTAGGACACCTGAGCCGCTCCTCCCTGCCTCAGTTTCCCACCAGGATTCCTGAGCACTCAAGTACCCATCCTGGCCATGAGGAGAAAGGGAAGGAGGCGGGCAGTGTGGCCTGCGGGTTGCAGAAGGGGCTCAGCCACCTCGCTGGGGTCTTGAATCTGCCCTGACTCCCAGGAGACCCTGAGCCTCCATCCAGCCCTCAGTAAAACACAGCAGATCCCACAACGCCCCAGCAAGCCTCTGAGGAGGTGCAGGTGGGGACACCAGGCCAGGCCAGGTCTTCAACCATGGGCAGCCGTGTCCTCCTCCTTCATAAGGGAAAGCAATTCCATCAATACAGGCTCTGCGGCTGCGAGGACAGGGAGGCACTCAGCCGCAGCTCGCTGCTCACATCCCAGACCTGCACTAACTGCCCACGCTGCAGACTGGCTCAGGTCTACAGTGCCGGCAGGAGCAGGAGACCATCTTTCCTGGCCTCCCCGACCCCAGGCTGATGTGGCCGAGGGACGGGCTCATCAGCATCATGAGATCAGTGCTGGGGCTGGGGCAAGGCAGGTGCTTCCAGCACGTGGGGCCCTGCTCTGCTTCCCACCCCCATCTCTACAGCCCCAGGATCCAGGGACAATTCTGAGGACACATGACTTGCTCCCAGCGAGGGGATCTAGGGAAGATCCTGAGCCCCCAGGAGCCTCTCCCGCAGCCCCACAGTCCCGCAGCCCCGCAGCCCTGCAGCACCTGAAGGAGATGAGGCCGGTGAGGAGCAGCGGGAAGGCCAGCATGCACAGGGTCACACGCCACAGCCCATTGTCCACGGAGAGCTGGCCCCACCACACCTTGGTCAGGAAGGCCTGCGGATGGGGGCAGTCTCAGGATGGCAGTGCCCAGCCCTGTGCCCCACATGGTGCCCGTCAGCTGTCTGCTGAGGACTCGGGGTGCCTAGTGGACAGAGCTAACCTGCAGTCTCACAGCAGAAAGCGGTGAAGACACAGAGCTTGCCCTGGGGCTTTGGGTGCCCAATCCCGCCTTTCACCTGACCTCAAGCTATGGGACCCCATCTCTGCTGGCTTCGAAGGCCCCGCAGTTGCAGGCTGTAGAGCACTGGCCCCTCTGAGCTCTGCAGTGGGGGACAGGACCCCTCCCCAGGCCTCTCTAGGCCTGGCACAGCCCAGGACATGATGGGAGCTCATGGACTTGGCAATAGCTCGGTGCTCCAAGGAAGCCCAGCGTGCAAGGGGCACTCGCTGTGAGCCAGGCCCTGCCGGGGGTTCCAGGGCGATGCTGAGGGCAGCCATGCCTGGGAGCCCCTGCTGCTCCAGGGAGGACACGCCGTGTCCCGCTTATCCCTCCAGGGAGAGAGGGCAGACGCCGTTCCCAGAGCCACCTGGGCTTCTGCCTGCCGCTCCCAGGTAGGAACATCCATGGGGAGGTGAATTGCGATCTCCATGGCCACCAGCTCCTGCTTTTGCTTCATGTTAGCTTTCCCCCATCTGCAAAATGGGAGGCTAGAGCCTGGAGCAGGTGGCCGAGGGGTCAGGCGCTGTCCCCGAGCTGCTGAGGGCCCTGAAGCCTGTGTGAGTGTGCGTGCCAACTGCACGAACAGGAGGCTGTGTCCACCTTGCAGGCACCACAGGCGTCTGTTTCTGGAAGGGGCCCTTGGGAGGTCACCTGGATGCCCCCGTGAGACACAAACTTCATGTCCTTGGCCTCCAGGGCGAGCTGCAGGCAGGTGGTCTTCCCCCAGGCCTCGGACACGCGGGTGAGCAGTTTCTGGGCTCTCTCTTCGTCCTTCCGGTAGCACTCGGTGAAGACCCCTGGGCGGAGACATGAGAGCCCCGTCAGAGCAGCAGGTCACAATCACTGAGCCCTGGGGACGGGTCAGAGGGCGGCCACTCAGGACAGCACCGCCAGGACACAGGGAAGGGCACAGGGCAAATGTGGGGCTGATGTCTCAAAACACCTGGGCCTGGGAAAGAGGACCCCAGGGAGAGGGCACGTAGGGCTGGAACTGCCTCTACAAAAATGACAACAGGGAGAAAACTCAGACAGGGACCGAGAACTGACCTAATGGACTCCATCCTGCTTCTAACCTCCAAGCTGCCCTTGTCCATTCCTGGGCATAGGCCACACTAACTTTGAGAGGAACTTCATTTATAGTTTAACTTCCAAACAGAGATGATAGCAGCCCTTTCCCGAAACGAACCGCCTTCTTGCCTGGGAGCAGTCTGCGTTTGTAAGACTAACAAAGTAGCCACAAATTAGAAATTATGGTTTAGGAGTCACGCAGCCAGAGGCCACAAGATTCCAAACCTCCCCAACTCTTCCTAGGAATATCATCACTATTGGAAAACCCAGGATATTTTGAAAGCCTGCGTTCTGATGCATCGCTGACGCCACCCCGACTGGAGATCTGGTGCAACCAGTTCTGTGACCACACCCAGGAACAGCAGACAGCGAGAAGAACCCACTTCCACCCCTGTGATCAGGAACAGCAGACAGCGAGAAGAACCCACTTTGACCCGCTGTGATTTCATCTCTGGCCCAACCAATCAGTACTCCCCACTGCCTGGCCCCCTACCCACCAAATTATCCTTTAACAACCCCAGTCTCGCCAGGCGTGGTGGCTCACGCCTGTAATCCCAGCACTTTGGGAGGCTGAGGTGGGCGGATCATCTGAGGTTAGGAGTTCGAGACCAGCCTGACCAATATAATGAAACCCCATCTCTATTAAAAATACAAAAATCAGCCAGGTGTGGTGGCATGCAGCTGTAACCCCAGCTACTCGGGAGGCTGAGACAGGAGAATCGCTTGAATCCAGAGGGCAGAGGGTGTAGTGAGCCGAGATTGTACCATTGTACTCCAGCCTGGGCAACAGAGCGACACTCCATCTCAAAAAAAAAACAAAAACAAAAACAAAAACGTAAAAAAACAGTCTCCAAATTTTCAGGGAGACTGATTTGGGTGATGAAACTCCAGCTTCCCATTCAGCCAGCTCTGTGTGAATTAAACTCTTTCTCTATTGCAATCTCGCTGTCTTAACAAATGGGCTCTATCTGAGCAGCAGGCAAGACGAACCCACTGGGTGGTTACAGGGCCGAGACTCCAGGATGAGGACCCTCGGGTGAGCATGCAGGGCTGAGGCCCAAGGACGAGGACCCCAGAGTGAGGGCACATGGGGCTGAGACCCAGGGATGGGAACTCCAGGTGAGGGCATGTACGGCTGAGCCATGGCCTGCAGCCCGTGCTCGGCAGAGCTCACCGATGGCTCTGTGCTCATACTCCTCCGCCAGCGCCAGCATCTCCTCCGAGCTGTCCGTGTCCTCCTCCTCCTTGGACAGCTCCTTCAGGATCTTGCTGCAGGCCAAGGCCGCTGCGATGCAGTCCTGGCTCTGGGGACCGGAGGAGCCACCGTGAGACTAAAGAGCCAGGTTCAACCCAGCCTGAGGAACCCAACACACTGCCCCAGGTGATGAAAATGAGGCCCGGGGACAGTGTGGGCCACTGGGCAATCACTGTGTGTGACCACATCTATACAGACAACTTAAGCCCCACCCCAGTCAATACACAACCTCTGATGGCCCAGGCTCCTGCGTGGCCTGTGGGAGGGGTCTGCTTGCCCTGCAAAGCCTAACGGACAGCACGGGCCCAGCACATGCACCAGCCCCCATCGGAACCCCTGTGAGCTGCAGAGGGCGGCACCACCCGGCCTGTGCGTGCCCAGTGAGACTCAGCCTCGGACATAACCACAGAACCAGTTTTTTTAGCAGAACTTTTAATTTAAAAATTCCTTTCCTGGGCCGGACACAGTGGCTCACTCCTGTAATCCCAGCACTTTGGGAGGCCAAGGCAGGCGGATCATGAGGTCAGGAGTTCGAGACCAGCCTGGCCAATATGGTGAAACCCCATCTCTACTAAAGTATAAAAAATTAGCCAGGCGTGGTGGCACATGCCTGTTGTTCTAGTTACTCAGGAGGCTGAGGCAGGAGGATCGCTTGAACGTGGAAGGCAGAGGTTGCAGTGAGCCGAGATTGTGCCACTGCACTCCAGCCTGGGCAACAGAGCGAGACTCCGTCCCAAAAAAAAAAAAAAAATTCCTTTCCTGCCTAGAGCTAAGTTCTTTGTTCTCCAACTCCAGGTGCCCCAAGTCCTTCCCGGTGTTGGAGACGCCCACACCCCTCCACAGCCTCCACACCCCTCCAGAGCCTCCACACCCCTCCACATCCCTCCACACCCCTCCACAGCCTCCACACCCCTCCACAGCCGTCCACAGCCTCCACATCCCTCCACACCCCTCCACACCCCTCCACAGCCTCCACACCCCTCCACACCCCTCCACACCATCCACACCCCTCCACACCCCTCCACACCCCTCCACACCCCTCCACACCTCTCCACACCCCTCCACACCCCTCCACAGCCTCCACACCCCTCCACACCATCCACACCCCTCCACACCCCTCCACACCCCTCCACACCCCTCCACACCATCCACACCCCTCCACACCCCTCCACACCATCCACACCCCTCCACACCCCTCCACAGCCTCCACACCCCTCCACACCCCTCCACACCCCTCCACACCATCCACACCCCTCCACACCATCCACACCCCTCCACACCCCTCCACACCCCTCCACACCATCCACACCCCTCCACACCCCTCCACACCCCTCCACACCATCCACACCCCTCCACACCCCTCCACACCCCTCCACACCATCCACACCCCTCCACACCCCTCCACACCCCTCCACACCCCTCCACACCCCTCCACACCTCTCCACACCCCTCCACACCCCTCCACAGCCTCCACACCCCTCCACACCATCCACACCCCTCCACACCCCTCCACACCCCTCCACACCATCCACACCCCTCCACACCCCTCCACACCCCTCCACACCCCTCCACACCCCTCCACAGCCTCCACACCCCTCCACACCCCTCCACACCCCTCCACAGCCCTCCACAGCCCTCCACACCCCTCCACACCCCTCCACACCATCCACACCCCTCCACACCCCTCCACACCCCTCCACAGCCTCCACACCCCTCCACACCCCTCCACACCCCTCCACAGCCCTCCACACCCCTCCACACCCCTCCACACCCCTCCACACCATCCACACCCCTCCACACCCCTCCAGACCCCTCCACAGCCTCCACACCCCTCCACACCCCTCCACACCCCTCCAGACCCCTCCACACCCCTCCACAGCTTCCACACCCCTCCACACCCCTCCACACCCCTCCAGACCCCTCCACAGCCTCCAGACCCCTCCACACCATCCACACCCCTCCACACCCCTCCACACCATCCACACCCCTCCACACCCCTCCACAGCCTCCACACCCCTCCACAGCCTCCACACCCCTCCACACCCCTCCACACCCCTCCACACCTCTTCACACCCCTCCACACCCCTCCACAGCCTCCACACCCCTCCACACCATCCACACCCCTCCACACCCCTCCACACCCCTCCACACCATCCACACCCCTCCACACCCCTCCACACCATCCACACCCCTCCACACCCCTCCACAGCCTCCACACCCCTCCACAGCCTCCACACCCCTCCACACCCCTCCACACCCCTCCACACCATCCACACCCCTCCACACCATCCACACCCCTCCACACCCCTCCACACCCCTCCACACCCCTCCACAGCCTCCACACCCCTCCACACCATCCACACCCCTCCACACCCCTCCACACCCCTCCACACCCCTCCACACCATCCACACCCCTCCACACCCCTCCACACCATCCACACCCCTCCACACCCCTCCACAGCCTCCACACCCCTCCACAGCCTCCACACCCCTCCACACCCCTCCACACCCCTCCACACCCCTCCACACCATCCACACCCCTCCACACCCCTCCACAGCCTCCACACCCCTCCACACCCCTCCACACCCCTCCACAGCCTCCACACCCATCCACAGCCTCCACACCCCTCCACACCCCTCCACACCCCTCCACACCCCTCCACACCTCTCCACAGCCCTCCACACCCCTCCACAGCCCTCCACAGCCCTCCACACCCCTCCACACCATCCACACCCCTCCACACCCCTCCACAGCCCTCCACACCCCTCCACACCCCTCCACAGCCCTCCACAGCCCTCCACACCCCTCCACACCATCCACACCCCTCCACACCCCTCCACACCTCTCCACAGCCCTCCACACCCCTCCACATCATCCACACCCCTCCACACCATCCACACCCCTCCACAGCCTCCACATCCCTCCACACCTCTCCACACCCCTCCACACCCCTCCACACCCCTCCACACCCCTCCACACCCCTCCACACCCTCCACACCCCTCCACACCCCTCCACACCCCTCCACAGCCTCCACACCCCTCCACAGCTTCCACACCCCTCCACACCCCTCCACACCCCTCCAGACCCCTCCACAGCCTCCACACCCCTCCACACCCCTCCACACCCCTCCAGACCCCTCCACACCCCTCCACAGCTTCCACACCCCTCCACACCCCTCCACACCCCTCCAGACCCCTCCACAGCCTCCAGACCCCTCCACACCCCTCCAGACCCCTCCACACCCCTCCACAGCTTCCACACCCCTCCACAGCCCTCCACACCCCTCCACACCCCTCCACAGCTTCCACAGCCTCCACTTGCACTTGCCCTCAGGCTCTCCAGCCACGCTCCCCAGCTGGCCGCTGGCCTATAGCTGTGTCTGCTGAGAAGCCGGTCTTATTACCTGAGCCCAGATGATTCCTGCCAGCTCCCGACGGTTCTGGATGATGGCCCAAATGAGAAGGTCGCGGATGGGGTCCATGGTGAAGGTCACATGGCCTGAGGAACACTTGTAGAGGGACCGGAGGCTCACTCCCTGCACCTGGTGAGCAGTGGACTGTCAGAGCCCCAGCCAGGCCCCCCTGGCTCAGAGTCACTGGCGGAGCCTGTCGGAGGTGCAGGCCCTGACCCCAGCCCCGACCTTCTCAGGATCTCACTGTCCCTGGAGAACTACAACCTGCATTTTCAGCAACACCCTAGATCATTCTTATGCACACTGAAGTTTTTTAAAACACTGTTCTGGAGACATCTAGAAAGTGAAATGCCCGTCTAACTCCTTTACCAACATGTGTAGACTCTTGTTTCATGCCAGGCACTTCAAGGTTCCCCAGTCTTATCTGATGGCATCAAAGCCGCTTTCAATGAAGCAAAATTCTAGCACAGTGGAGTATGTTAATAGGTCAGTGGCTGTCTTCTCCCTGAAGGACTCTCCTGCAGTGTCTCTGGCAGAGAGGCCACTAGGAAAGATCTGTCAGGTGGGCAACAAGGCTCACTCACGAGCAAGCACAGGGCACCTCGCCCAGACCCACCTCCCTGCATGGCTAGGCTTTTCCCCAGACCAGGAAACGCGTACTCAGGTAGCTGGGAAACGCTCCCCAGAAGTAGAAAAAAAACCATCTCCCACATCACATACTGTACAAAACACACCTCATGTGATCCTAGAAATTTCCTGAAGGTTTTTCATTATAAAGAAATGTGTTTTTCTTCCTAAACCACAGGTACAGATAAGCCTGAGCTTCTGCTTTGGACCTTCCTGAGCATATTCCAACTGAGTGTCTTAAATAAACCCACTGGACTTAAGAAGCGCAGATTGTGAATGTATAAAACCAAGCCATACCCAGCCTGGCACGGTGGCTCACGCCTGTAATCCCAGCAATTTGAGAGGCCAAGGCGGGCGGATCACAAGGTCAGGAGATCGAGACCATCCTGGCTAACACAGTGAAATCCCGTCTCTACTAAAAATACAAAAAAGTAACCAGGCGTGGTGGCGGACGCCTGTAGTCCCAGCTACTCGGAAGGCTGAGGCAGGACAATGGCCTGAACCCAGGAGGTGGAGGTTGCAGTGAGCCGAGATCGCGCCACTGCACTCCAGCCTGGGCAGCAGAGCAAGACTCCATCTCAAAAAAAAAAAAAAAAAGAAATGTGTTTTTCTTCCTAAACCACAGGTACAGATAAGCTTGAGATTCTGCTTTGGACCTTCCTAAGCATATTCCAACTGAGCGTCTTAAATAAACACACTGGACTTAAGAAGTGCAGATCGTGAATGTATAAAACCAAGCCATACCCGGCCTGGCACGGTGGCTCACGCCTGTAATCCCAGCACTTTGGGAGGCCAAGATGGGTGGATCCTAAGGTCAGGAGATCCAGACCAGCCTGGCCAACATGGTGAAACCCCATATCTACTAATACAAAAAATTAGCTGGGCATGTTGGTGGGCACCTGTAATCCCAGCTACTTGGGAGGCTTAGGCAAGAGACTCAATTGAACCCAGGAGAGAGAGGTTGCAGTAAGCAGAGATTATACCATTGCACTCCAGCCTGGGCAACAAGAGCGAAACCTTGTCTCAAAAACAAAAAACAAAGAAACCAAGTCATACCCATGTCTTTCTCAAGAGTCAGACAGAGCTCACCTGGAACAATGGATCGATTGGAAAACCTGGAGGAAACAATTTTCTAGCAGGAAAAAAAAAAAAGTGATCTTAGAAGAGATAGAGAACCTAAACAGAAAAATAATCAGAAAAGAAACTGAGAAAGTTACTAGAACTATTACCAATTTAAAAAAAAAAAGGCACTGGGCCCCGATGGACTCACAGGGGAGTCGACCAAGCTTATAAGAAGTAGTTAACTCCAGCTACATAAACTGTCCTGGAGCGGAGAAGGAAAGAAAGCTTCCCAAATGGTTTTTACAAAACTAACATAAAATTGATATCAGAGCCTGACAAATATAGCCCCCCAAATAAAACTGCCATCAAAGCCTTAAGCATTCTGATGCAAACATCCTGAAAATGTTGCCAAGAGAATCCAGGATATTAAACTTGCACTGAGGCCAAGCTGAAATTCAAAACAGGAATAAAAACATGTTTCACTATCAGAAAATCTATTAAAATAATTCACCAAATCCATAGGTCAAAGAAGAAAAGGAGCTCAATCTTCTCAAAGGCATCTGATGCTTTGCTTTGTAAAACCTTAATGAATCAGAGATAAATACTCCCAAGAGGAAATACAAATACAAAATCCAGCATCATTCCTGACATTGAGTCACTGCAAGGTTCCCACTGAAAAAGGGTACACAGACTAGGGCAGGATTCTCATTGAATCAGGGTGGAGATTACAGCAGGGTTCCCACTGAATCAGGGTGGAGACTAGGGCAGAGTTCCTATTGAATAAGGGTGGATATTAGAGCAGGGTTCCCATTGAATCAGGGTGGAGATTAGGGCAGGGTTCCCATTGAATAAGGGTGGAGATTAGAGCAGGGTTCCCTTGAATAAGGCTGGAGACTGGGGCAGTCTCACCATTAAATAAAGGTGAGACTAGAGCAGGGCTCCCATTGAATCACAGGGTGCAGACTACAGCATCCACTCTCCTACAGCTGCAGTGCACGCTGGGCAGCTCACAAAAATACGGTGGAATATTACTGACCTGACTGTAGGGAAAAACCAGCATACATAGTGGGCAGGAGTGGGGCTCAGGGCAGGGGATCATGCTCCCTGCAGAACCTTTTATACTGTTTGGAACTTTTAGAAAGAGTATGTTATGGACGCAACTCTGTCCCCCCTAAAATTCACATGTAGAAGCCCTAACCCCCAGTGTGACTATAGCGTTTGGAGATAGGGCCTTTAAGAAGGTAATTAAGGTTAAATGAGGCCACATTGTGGGTTCCTAAGTGGATAGGTGTGTTCTCTTTATAAAAAGAGGGGTGAGGCCAGGTGCGGAGGCTCACACTTGCAATCCCAGCAATTTGGGAGGCCAAGACAGGAGGATCACTTGAGCCCCAGAGTTTGAGACCAGCCTGGGCCATATAATGAGACCCCATCTCAACAAAATATTATTAAAAAAAAAAAAAGCTGGGTGTGGTGGCACGTGCCTATAGTCCCAGCTACTCGAGAGACTGAGGCAGGAGGATTGCTTGAGCCCAGGAGGTGGAAGGTACAGTGAGCCATGATTGCACCACTGCACTCCAGCCTGGGTCACAGAGCCAGACCCTGTCTCAAACATAAAAATAGACAAGGCACGGTGGCTCGAGGGTGTAAATTCCAGCCTTTTGGAGGGTGAGGAGAGCGGATCACTTGAGGCCAGGAGTTTGAGACCAGCCTGTCCAAAATAGCAAAACCATCTCTACAAAAAATTTAAAAATTAGCCAGCTGTGGTGGCGCATACCTGTAGTCCCAGCTACTTGGGAGGCTGAGGTGGGAGGATTGCTTGAGCCTGGGAGGTTGAGGCTGCAGTGAGCTAAGATCGCGCCACTGCACTCCAGCCTGGATGACAGAGTGAGACCCTGTCCCAAAAAAATAAAAAATAAATAAAAGAAAAAGAACAAGAAGTGGCACCAGAGACTTCTCTCTCTGTCATGTGAAGACACAGCAAGAGGGCAGCCACGTGCAAGCAGGAAGAGGCCCTGGCCAGAAGCCAGCCCTGCTGGTGCCTTAATCTGGGACTTTGGGCTTCCAGAACTTCGAGAAAATAAACTGGTAGTTTCTGCCCCATCTGTGGAATTTTGTTACAGCAGCCCAAGCAGCCTAAGATAGGGCATGTGTCTTTTCTAATAAAAATAAAAGCTAATTTTAAAAACAGAGAGCTCTAAGAACATAGCAGTAGCCCGCGAAGACGAGTCCAGGATGGGCCCCGTTACCAGCACGCACGTTGAGCTTGACGTGGGGCACGGGCAGCAGGAGCCGCAGCCGGTCGCTGTGCCGGGGCCGGGGGTAAAGCGGCTGCGTGAAGTCCCCCAGCAGCTCCCGCAGCACCTGGGCCACATGGTGCATCTGCAGGCGGGGCGCTGCGGGCGCGCAAGCCAGGCGCTCGGGCTCCTCCGCCAGCACCTTCTGCAGCTTGCTGTGGAACAGGCAGGAGGGGTCCAGGTTCTCGTACAGGTAGAGCAAGGTGTCCCAGGTGACGAACTCCTTCAGCCGCACCCCGTTCTCCAGGAAGAGCTTCACAAACTCAGGCTTGTTGGAGATGAGTGCAGCTGTCATCGTGGGGTGCAGATCTGAAGGCTGAGAGCAAGCATTGTGCAGTGACGGTTGCATTTGGCCATCACCCCATGTCATCCTGATCTCAAAGACCCTGGAGATGGGGGCTGCTGTTGTCCCCAACCTGGAGAGGATGAAAGCTGCCCAGGTCACCCACCCTCAAGGGAAGGGCTGGGATCCAGACAATGCGAACTTTGCCTGCCCTTGCTTCAGTGGTGCAATGCATGTGAGCCCAGTAGGCCCCTCCACGGGGTGCTCTGGAAGACTTACCTTCCACTGCCACTCATCCGTGAAGATCTCACTGCGGGCAATGTCCACGCGATTCCATGCCACTGCCAGTTTCAGCTGGTGGTCCCAGTTCTCGTGGCCAAAGTGGTCTTGGCTCCGTGAGGCTGCAGATGAACAGGTGCATATTGGGCCTCGATCTGGGGCTCAAAGCCATTTCCCTCCAGGGAAATGACGTCAGAGTCAGGGATGTGTCATGAGCCCTTGCCTCTCAACAATTCAAAGTGACAGGTGCAGCACCCAGTGACCTCCTCCCATACACACAGCCTTGGAAAAGCACGTTCCATTTCGGAGTCAGAATCAGTGAATCTTGGGGCTTTGGTCATCACGTCCACTCACTCCTGTTTCCCCTGCCCTCCTCCTGGCCATGCTCTGGCCCCTAAGCGACAGGTGGGCAGTAAGCAAGAAAAGGGCCTCACTGTTTTAAGAAGACATAGGTCTCTGGAGGGCAGGCATCTTACACTAACATCCAAAACTCAGGACTCAGAAGCCATCACATTTCATTTCCCGCCTCAACTGCCTGTAAATGTTCAACAGTAACAACCACCTCACTGGTTCTCAGGACAAGTTATTTTGCTCAAGTAGTTTCTGTGTTCCCTTTCTGGTTTAACTTTTTAAAACATGGGTTGTTATTTGGGGAAAAAGAAAAAAGAACTTTGACCCTTACCTCACACCATACACAAGAATCAACATGAAGCGGTTCTTAGGCCCAAACATAAAGGCTATGTCTACAAAGCTGCTGTCAGAAAACAGAAGAAAATATCTGCAACCTTGGGATGGGCAGAGATCTCTTAGCTATGACACAAAGAACATGAACCATAAAGAAAAATTGATTAAATTGGCTGGGCGAGGTGGCTCACACCTGTAATCCCGCATTTTGGGAGGCCAAGGCGGGTGGATCATGAGGTCAGGAGATCGAGACCATCCTGGCTAACACAGCGTAACCCTGTCTCTACTAAAAATACAAAAAATTAGCCGGGCGTGGTGGTGGACACCTGTAGTCCCAGCTACTTGGGAGGCTGAAGCTGGAGAATGGTGTGAACCCCGGAGGCGGAGCTTGCAATGATCCGAGATCGCGCCACTGCACTCCAGCCTGGGCAACAGAGCGAGACTCCATCTCAAAAAAAAAAAAAAAAAAAATTTAAGCCTCCTGCTCTTCAAAGACATCTTGAAGAAAATATGAAAGGAAACTACACACCATGAGAAAATAATATCTGATGAACGATTTGTATCTGAATATATAAATAACTCTTACAAATCGAAAACTGGAAGACAAACAATCAAATAAAAATGGACAAGAGATCTGAAAGACATTTCAGAAGGAAGACAGGCAAATGGCCAAAAAGTCCTTAAAATGATGCTCCACATCAGTAGTCCTCAGGGAAATGTAAATTCAAACCACAATGAGATGTCACTTCACACCCACTAGGATGGCTACAGTTTAAAAGACTGACAACACCAAGTGTGGGCAAGGATGTAGGGTAACGCTCATCCATTGCCAGCACACAGGAAAAAGAATGCAATATTTTCAGAAAAGTTTGTCAGTTTTTTACAAAGTAAAACATACACTTACCATAAAGGCCAGTAATTCCACTCCTAGATATTGACCCAGGAGAAATGAAGACAAATAGCAGCTTTATTCATAATAGCCCCAAACTGGAAACAACCTAAATGCACGCCAGCAGATGAATGGAAAAACAACCTGTGGTGTATTCACACAACAGGACACTCCTTCACAGACAAAAAAGAACAAAGTTCTGACACATGCAACAACATGGATGAATCTCAAAAACAATGCACTGAGCAAAAGAAACAAGACATGAAAGAATGCATCATGTATGATTTCATTCACGTGAAGTTCTAAAATGGGCAAAACTAATCTAGAGTGACAGAAAGCAGACAGATGATTTCCAGAGCCAGTCTGGAGGGAGGCTTAACTACAAAGGGCCATGAGGGAATATTCAGGATAGGGGAGATGTCCTGTATGGAGACTGTGGTGGGTCACGGTGTCTATGCTTGTTACACAGTACATTTAGAATTGAGGGAGCTTATTGTCTCTAAGCTGAACCTTCATAAAGTTGATATTTTAAAATTCATTATGTTTTTAAACTATGGTAAAATACATATAGCATAAAATTTACCATCTTAACTTTTTGGGTTGTTTTTGTTTTTGTTTTTGAGACAGGGTCTTCCTCTGTCACCCAGGCTGGAGCACAGTGCTGTGATCATATTTATAATCATAAGGCTTATTGCAGCCTCCACGTCCTGGGCTCAAGCAATCCTCCCACCTCAGCCTCTTGAGTAACTAAGAGTACAGGTGTGTGCTACCATGCCTGGCTAGTGTTTTTTTTTTTTTTTTTAATTTTTTATAGTGACAGGGTTCTCCATGTTGCCTAGGCTGGGCTCAAGTGATCCTCCCACCTCAGCCTCCCAAAGTGCTGGGATTATAGGCATGAGCTAGCTCACCCAGCCAAATATTTTTAAGCGTACAGTTCACTGGTCTTAAGTACATTCATAATGTTGTGCAGCCATCATCACTGTCCTTCTCCATATATCTTTTTATCTTGGAAACTAAAACTCTATCCCCATTAAACATTAACTCCTCATTTGCCTCTCCCCCAGACCCTGGCACCCCCCATTCTACTTTCTGTCTCCATGAATTTGACTACTCCAGGGACCTCATGTAAGTGGAATCATATAGTATTTGTCCTTTTGTGACTGGCTTATTTCACTTAACATAATGTCTTCAGGGTTCATCCATGTTGCAGCATGTGTCAGAATTTCCTTCCTTTTTAAAGCTCAGTAATATTCCATTGTAGGTATAGACCACATTTTGCTTATCTATTCTTCTGTCAATGGACACTTGGGCTGCTTCCACTTTTTAGCTATTGTAGATAATGCAGCTATGAACATGAGTATACAAATATCTCTTCCAGACCCTGCTTTAAATTTGGGGGTGGGGAGTGGCATATGTATCTGAGGAGTGGAATAGCTGGATCATATAGGAATTGTATTTTTAAATATTTAAGGAACTGTCATCCTGTTTTCCACGGCAGCTGCACCATGTTACATATCCACCAGCAGTGCACAAGGGCTCCAGTTTCTCCACACACTGGCCAACATTTGTGATTTTCTGTTCTTTTTTATAGTAGCTATCCTAATGTGTTTGAAATGATATCTCTTAGTTTTGATCTGCATTTCTCTAATGATTAGTGATGCTGAGCATCTTTTCATGTGCTTATTGGCCATTTGTATGACTTCTTTAAAGAAATGTCTATTTAAGTCCTTTGCCCATTTTTGAATTGTGTTTTTTTTTTATTGTTGAGTTACAGGAGTTCTCTATATATTCTGGATACCAATCCCTTGCCATATGTATGATTTGCAAATATTTTCTCCCATTCCATGGGTTGCCTTTTTACTCTGTTAATATCTTTTGATGCACAAAATTATTTAATTTTCATAAAGTCCAATTTATCTATTTTTTCTTTTGTTTCCTGTGCCTTAGGTGTCATGGCCAAGAAACCACTGCCAAATCCTTTGTCATGAAGTTTTTGCCCTGTGCTTTCTTCTAAGAGTTTAGGTCTTATATTCAGAAGTCCTTGATCTACTTTGAGTTAGTTTTTGTATATGGTGTTAGGTAAGGGTCTAACTTGATTCTTTGACATGTGGAAATCCAGTTTATCCAGCATCATTTGTTGAAAAGACTGTCCCTCTCCTCACTGAATGATTTTTGCATTCCTGTCAAATATCATTTGACCATATATGTGAGGGTTTATTTTTGGGCTCACTATTCTATTCCATTGGTCTCCATATCTTTTTGGGATTTTTTTGAGACAGGGTCTTGCTCTGTTGCCCAGGCTGGAGTGCAGTGGTGCAATCACAGCTCACTGCAGCCCCAACCTTCTGGGCTCAAGTGATCCTCTCCCCTCAACCTCCCACGCATCTGGGACTACAAGCATGAACCACCTTGCCCAGCTTTTATATTTTTTATAGAGACAAGGTTTCCCCATGTTGCTTGGGCTGGTCTCAAACTCCTGAGCTCAAGCAATCAGCCCACTTTGGCCTCCCAAAATGCTGGGATTACAGGCATGAGCCACCACACCCAGCCCTCTATGTCTTTCTTTACACCATTACCACACTGTTTTGATTACTATAGCTTTGTAGTGAGTTTAGAAATCAGAAAGTGTGAGTCTTCCAGCTTTGTTCTTCCCTTTCAAAATTATTTTGGCTGTTTGGGATCCCTTTAGACTCCACATGAATTTTAGGATGGGCTTTTCTATTTCTGCAAAAAAAAAACAAAATCACTGGGGTTTTGATAGGAATTGCATTGGATCTGTAGATTGCTTTGAGTAGTACTGACATCTTAACAATATTAAGGCTTCCAATTCATGAACATGGGATGTCTTTCCATTTATTTATGTCTTCTTTCATTTCTTTCAGCAATGTTTTACAGTTTTCATTGTACAAGTCTTTCACCCCCTTGGTTTAATTAATTCCTCAGTATTTTTTTCTTTTTGATGCTACCATAAATAGAATTGTTTTCACAATTTCCTTTTCTGATTATTCATTTTTAGTGTATAGAAATGCAGCAGATTTTTTTTTTGGTGGGGGGGGAATGGAGTCTTGCTGTCACCCAGGCTGGAGTGCAGTGGCATGATCTCAGCTCACTGCAAGCTCTGCCTCCTGGGTTCACACCATTCTCCTGCCTCAGCCTCCCAAGTAGCTGGGACTATAGGCGCTCACCACCATGCCCAGCTAATTTTTTGTATTTTTAGTAGAGACGGGGTTTCACCATGTTAGCCAGGATGGTCTCAATCTCCTGACCTCATGATCCGCCCGCCTCTGCCTCCCAAAGTGCTGAGATTACAGGCGTGAGCCACCACACCTGGCAAATGCAGCAGATTTTTGTGTATTGATTTTGTGTCCTGCTACTTTGCTGAATTCATTTCTTAGTTCAGGGGTATGTTGTAGAATCTTTAGTTTTCTGCATAGAAAATTGATATGGTTAGGCTTTGTGTCCCCACCCAAATGTCATCTTGAATTATAATCCCTATGATCCCCATGTGTCAAGGGAGAGACCAGGTGGAGGTAGTTGGATTGTGGGGACAGTTTCCCCTATGCTGTTCTCATGGTAGTAAGTTCTCATGAGATCTGATGATTTTAGAAGGGGCTCTTCCTTCTTCATTTGGCACCTCTTCTTCCTGTCACCTTGTGAAGACAGTGCCTTTCTTCCCCTTCATGTTCCACCATGATTGTAAGTTTCCTGAGGCCTTCCAAGGCATGCTGAACTGTGAGTCAATTTAACCTCTTTCCTTTATAAATTACCCAGTCTTGGGCATTTCTTTATAGCAGTGTGAAAATGGACAAATACAAAAATCATATCATCTGTGAACATAAATAATTCTACTTCTTCCTTCCCAATTTATAAGTTTTATTTCTTTTTCTTGTCTAATTGCTCTGGCTTGAATTTCCAACGCAACGTTGAATAGAAGTGGTGAAAGTATGCATCCTTCCCTTATTTCTATCTTGAAGGAAAAGATTTCATTTGTTCTTATTTTTCTAATTACTTAAGCTGTAAAGTTAGGTTGTTGGTTTAAGATCTTATTTTTTAATGTAAGCATTTATAGCTATAAATTTCTCCATTAGCACTGTTTTTGCTATGTCCCAGTCTTTCCCCATTGAACATGATATTCACTGGGAGTTTTTCATATATGGCTTTTATTACATCAAGGTAGTTTCCTTTTATTCCTAATTTGAATGTTTTTACCATGAAAGGGTGCCAAATTTTGTCAAATGTATCAGTTGAGATAATCATGGTTTTTTCCCCATCATTCTGTTAATGTGGTGTATTGATTAATTTTCATATGTTGAACCATCCTTGCATTCCAGGAATAAATCTCATGTAGTCATAGCGTATAATCCTGTTAATGCTACTGAATTTTGTATGCTAATATTTTGTTGAGGAATTTCGTATCAATGTTCATAATGGATATTGGTCTGTAGTTTTCTTTTCTTGTAGTGTCTGTCTTTGGTATCAGAGTAATGCTGGCCTCACAGAATGAATTAGGAAGTCTTCCTTCTTGAATTGCTGGGGAAAGTTTGAGAAGGATTGGTGTTAGTTCTTTAAACATTTGTTAGAATTCACCAGTGAAGCTATCAGCCCTAAAACTTTTGTGGGGAGATTTTTTATTACTGATTCAGTCTCCTTACTATTTATAGGTATATTCAGAGTTTTGTTTTTTTTTATGATTTAGTCTTGGTAGGTTTTGTGCTTCTAGAAATGTGTTCATTTCATCTAGTGCTATGGCTTGAATGTTTTCCCCAAAGTTCATGTGTTGTAAATGTAATCCCCAGTATAATAATGTTGGGAGGTGGGGCCTAATAGAGGTGATCCATTACAGGGCAAAGCCTTCATGAATGGATTAATGTCTTATTTTGGGAGTGGGTTAGTTATTGCAAGAGTGGGCTTGTTATAAAAAGCAAGTTTAGCTCCCTCTTGCTTTCTTACTCTCTTTCATGCGTCTGTGTGCTCTCTTACCCTTCTGCCTTCCAGTGGAAGGGCATGTATGTGCTGCCATTCTGGAATGACACGAGGCAGGCCCTTGCCAGATGCTGGCCCCTCAATTTTGCCAGATGCTGACCATCCTCTGGGAAGGCAAGGATGGTCAGTGATTCATTTATAAAGTACTAGGTAGTTTATAAAGTACTTAGTCTGTGGTATTCTGTTTTAGTCACATAAAACAGACTAACACATCTAGGTTATCCAACTTGTTGGCATACAATTATTCACAGAATCCTTTTACTTCTGTAGAGTCAGGAGTAATGTCCCTACTTTCATTTCTAATTTTAGTAATATGAATCTTCTTTCTTTTTTCTTAGTCCAGTTAGCTAAATGTGTGTCAATTCTGTTGATCTTTTCAAATAACCAATTTTTTACTTTATTGATTTTCTCTGCAATTTTCTATTCTTTATGTCATTGATCTCTGCTCTAATCTGTACTATTTCCTTCATTCTGCTACTTTTGGATTTCATTTGTTCTTATTTTTCTAATTACTTAAGTTGTAAAGTTAGGTTGTTGGTTTAAGATCTTATTTTTTAATGTAAGCATTTATAGCTATAAATTTCTCCATTAGCATTGTTTTTGCTATGTCCCATAAGCTTTGATATATTGTGCTTTTGTTTTCATTGGTTTCTTGATTTCCCTTTTGATTTCTTCTTTCATCCATTGGCTGTGTAAGGTAGTGTTATTTAGTTTCCACAACTTTGTGAATTTTCCACTTTTACATCCATTATTAATTCCTAACTTCATCTTGTTGTCAGAGAAGATAATTTGTATAATATCTATCTTAAATCTATTGAGAGATAAATTAAGGCTTAATTTGTGGTCTAATATGTAGTCTATCATCTCGCTGTTGGTGTGAGGTTTTATGCACAACATCAAGTCCTTGATAATGGGAGTCTCAAATCAACACAGAAGCAAGATGAAAGTCTGGCCTTTATCACAAAAGTTCCCTGCTGATCCCAGCCTGGGCCCACTCTGCTGAGCCCTTCAGAATCAGCCTGGGGCCTCCGACCCTGGAGGGTGAGAAGCCCAGCATCGGGCAGGAGGAGCACATATAAGACCAAGGCTTCCCAGTGTCAGGTGCCAGCTGGGTAAGACAACGAGGCATAAGCCTTCTCTCCTGTGGCATGAGAAGAGGACAGTGATGTTTGTGGCCTGGAGAATGGGCCAGGCTAAGCAACAGAAGTTACACAGAGAGCCACTACAGCTCGAGTCCATCACACCATTTCTGAGGCCCTGCTCTGCCTCTACACTCTTTCCTGCATCAGAGGTAGAGGAGCTAAAGTAGCCAGCAAGCAGGAAGTTGAGAGAGGCAACTTCTGCACTCTTTCTTTCCACCCTGAAGTTTTATGAGAAATTATGACCACTACAAAGGTAAAAATGACACAGGCTGCACTCAGATTCCAGTTACAAATAAAGGAGCTCATACCTCTAACATCAGGTGACAGGCAGGCACCCACCTGCACGTCGCCAGCTGCCCTCTGGCCAGGGTTTCTGACCAAGGAGGAATATTCTGGTTCCCAGAATCATGGCACTTCAAGACTAGAACTTGGCATCCTCAGAGCTCACATTCTGGCCTCCACCCCATTGCCCCCATGTTCCCTGACCCTCACCTTTCAGCAAGGCCTGCAAGATGGCCACATCCACGTCCTGCTGACCATCCTTGCCTTCCCGGAAGACAGTCAGCAGCTGCCGCCTCCGGACGATATCTTGGATCTGCAACAAGCATTTTCTAAGTGAGACACACAGTGACTCCTGAACCCCTGCCTCCTCCAGGACACATAGAATTGAGGCCCCGGACACAGCCAGAGCCTTGGGTCCTGCCTGCGCTTGTGGCCAGGACACCACCACATCTCCTCTTGCCTTAGACGGTGCAGATGAAGATCCATGGGGACCAAATACATCATGTTTGTGAGAGTCTGTTGGGTGGAAAACACAATCTAAGGGCAACGGATCTTCACCCTGACGATAGTGCAGCTTCATGCGAGGCTGCTCCTCCTAGCCCTCCTGCTAAGCCCAGGCCACTCCTCACCACCTGCCTACCTGCCTATCTATCTGTCTACTTATTTATCTATCTGTCTGTCGATCGATCAGTCGATCTATCTATCCATCTATGCATCTATCCATCTATCTATCTACATAATCTGATCTATCTATCCATCTATGCATCTATCCATCTATCTATCTACATAATCTATCCATCTATAAATCTATCTATCCATCCATGTGTGTGTTTCATCTATGTATATATGTATGTATCTATCTATCTACCTATCCATCTATCCATGTATCCATCTATCCATCCACATGTATCTATCTATTGTCTAGCTATCCATCCATCCATGCTTCCATCCATCCATACACACACCCACCTACCAACCATTCATCCATCCACTTATCTTTCTATCTACCTCCCACCCACTATCTATCTATCTATCCATCTATCTATCATATCAATTCATTCATCTTTTTTTTTTTTTTTGAGACAGACTTTTTGCTCTGCCACCCAGGCTGGAGTGCAGTGGCACGATCTTGGGTCACTGCAACCTCCGCCTCCTGGCTTCAAGCAATTCTCCTGCCTCAGCCTCCAAGTAGCTGGGATTACAGGCGCCCACCACCATGCCTGGATAATGTTTGTATTTTTAGTACAGATGTGGTTTCACCATGTTGGCCAGGCTGGTCTCAAACTCCTGACCTCAAGTGATCCACCCGCATCAACCTCCCAAAGTGCTGGGATTACAAGTGTGAGCCACAGTGCCCAGTCCATCCATTTTATCACCTGTCTGTCTATCTATCTATCCATCCATCCATCCATCTAATCTACTTATCATCTAGCTACCCATCTATCCCTCCATCCATCCATCCACATGCCCACCCACCCACCCACCATCCATCCATCCATCTATTCATCCATCCATCTTTCCATCCAGCCATCCACACACCCACCCATCTATCCCTCCATCCATCCATCCACATGCCCACCCACCCACCCACCATCCATCCATCCATCTATTCATCCATCCATCTTTCCATCCAGCCATCCACACACCCACCCATCTATCCCTCCATCCATCCATCCACATGCCCACCCACCCACCCACCATCCATCCATCCATCTATTCATCCATCCATCTTTCCATCCAGCCATCCACACACCCACCCATCATCCATCCATCTATCTACCACCCACCCACCATTCATCCATCCATTCATCCATCCATCCATCCATCATGGCATCCCTAGCAGGTATGTCTACTACAGTTACTCCTCCTTGAAGCACCTTCCCCCTGTGTCCAGGGCAGGCAACTCCACAAACGCATCTTCCCACGGCTCCCACTGCTCCCAAAGTAAGCCTCAGCCTTGTCCCTCTGGCTCCCCAGGCCAGCCACACCTGGCCTTCCCTGCTTCTCTCCTCATCCCCAGCCTGGCCCCATTGCCTCCACATAGACTCTGCCCTCACCTGGAGGGCTCCTCATACTCCACCTCCATGCCTAAGACCCCAACGGTGCCCCATCCCTCGGGGTCCAGCTGTCGTGACAACTCCAAAACACATCCTGAGCTCCCTGGCAAACTCCACCCTCATCCAGCAGCCAAAGGTCTCCTGGCTTTCAGCACCCCCATCCTCATACCGTAAAGCAGCTCCCAGCGTCTGAGCCCATAAAAGTCTCCTGGACTTCAGCCTGCCCTGTCCTCATAGGGTGAAGCAGCTCCCAGCGTCTGAGCCCATATGGACGCCAGGGCCTCGTTTCCTCGTCTGAGTCGAGCACTCAGTACCCCTACTTAACAGATGAGAAAGGCAAGGCTGAGCGAGGGTGGGCAACTTCTTCCTGGCCACAGCTGTGAGCCCCTGCAGGGAGGCCCCCGGGCCCCTCTGACGGGGCCGCCCACCAGCCGCAGCACCCGAGGGTGGCTCTGCAACTCCTCCACAGTGTAGACGGACACTCCGAGAAGGCGTGTTAAAGGAGCGCACTGACCCTGGCTGCATGGCTGGGCCCCTCCCCACTGAGCAGGAGCATCAGCGAATGCCGAGCCCCTGCTGAGGCCTGACGGCTGTGTGTGAAAGCACCACTTTCAGGGCCTTGGCTTGGCTATGGAGAGTGCATTAAAAATAAGCACCTTTCAACAACAGCAGATTAAACTCAGTCCTGAGAATTGCCTGAATAATTTATCAACCAGCAGAGAGAGGGCTCCAGGGCCCGCCTGACTAGTCCCAACGGCACCGGGAAGGAAGGAAAGCCGCCCTGACGTGGGGAGCTGAGCGGCCGCTCACAGCCGGACCGCGATGTTTTCACACACTGATCTGACGCTTGCAGCTACATCATGTTATTCTCCTGCCGGACAAAAACGCTCTCAGAAGACATCTGTGCAGAACAAGGTCACTCTGAGACCATCGCAACGCACAGAAGGAAACAAGGTCACTGTACCACCCACAAATCACCAGTCACAGAAACTCTGCTTCTGAATCGGCCAACGGGGCCAAGACCTCCACCCAGCCCTTCCGACACCCGTGGTTCCTGAGGGTGCTCATTTTCAATCCACTCTCCACAGGCCCAATCTGGCCAAATACGTGTGTCCCTGTGGCCTGCAGCTGGAGGTCACCACTGCCCACACAACCCAAATTAAACACAGTGGAAAGCGCATGTCAGCCACTCAGAACCTGGGGATGTCCAGGGTCTGCAGGAAAGACATAGACAGAGGGCTCTGCCGGCCCTGGCTTGCTGGGAAACTGAGGATGAAAAGGCCCCAGTGCCAGCCCCTGCAAAGAATCCTGCCAGGAATTGAGTCAGGTGACCCTGGAACCAGCAGGTACAGGAAGGGGAGGGGCTCTCCACTGGAGCCCACCCCCCTGGTCAAGGGCTTGGTGGGGTGGCCAGGGCTGACCAACCACGGCCCTTCACGACAGACCCCCTCTGGAGGCTGGGGTCATGGCAGGGGCCACCCAAAATCTACCCCTGGACTGGGGCAATGGCCCCTCCTGAGGCCACTCTACATGCCTCCATTAACTCACCTATGAGGCTATGATCTGGACTGGACCGTGAGACCCACAGCCATTACTCAGCAGCTGCCTTGCTGCCCGACTCGGCTGAGGCCTCCCCAGCGCCTGCCTCCCACCCGTCCAATCCAGCAGACCCTTTTCACAGCACCACTGAGCCCAGCAGTGTTCCCAGCCCACCCTGGTGTGCTGCGGGTGAGGTTCACACCCTCCTTTCACGTGCTGTCTTGGGATCTGACCTCCGGACCCCAGCCAGGAGGTTTCCCACCTGTGCCCTGCCCTCTGCAAATCGCTCTGGCACCCGCTCAGACCCGGTGGGTTCTCCGCATCGGTCCGTGAGTCCTGGTCCTGCCCACCAGGCTGACAGTGTCTCTGCAAAGCAGCCACATGCTGGTGACCGTCGTGCCCGTCAGCCTCACCTTTTTGGTCCACTCGACAATCCCGCTTTCCGTGAAGGTCTCAAACATCTCCTGGAAGAACACGCTCAGTTTCTGCTGGATCAGGGAGATAGTGATGTCCGAGACAGGCAGGTTGGCCACCTGGGCAATGACGTCGGCCACGCGGCCCGAGCCCTCCACGACCACGCAGGGGGTGCCGTTGGTGGTGGCGTTGTAGATGGTCTGCAAGGCAGGTGGGGGTGTGAGCCCGGGACTGGGTACTCGCCTCGCTCCGATGCTTTCTGAAATGGAGAATTCTCCAAGGCCAGCTAAGGGCAGGGCTGGCTAACACTACTCCGAGATCCACTGAAAGCACTTATTAGTTTGGTGGCATCGCCTGCTCTGGGGGAAGAGGGAGCTGCCCCAACACACTGGGGGCTGCATACCTGGCGCCTCTCAGGCCTCAGCACCAGCAGAATCAAAGACTCCCAGCATTTTTGCCCATGGACCTGCAGACGTGAGGGCCTCGCAGCAAAGGGGACGCTGCATGGACCTGGAGTTACCGACCTCATAAAAGCCCACAGTAAGAGCAGGGCCATGAGGAGGGCCCCTGGGCTCCAGGGTGTGCTGGACTTCGGGAAGGGACTGGCCACAAAGCCGTCTGGCAGGAAGGACCCTGCCGGGTGCATGAGCATCAGCCTGGGGTAAGGAGGCGGGTGCAGCCGCCCCAGCAGAAGAGCCGTGAAGGGTACTCGGCACGCATAGGGAGTGGGGACCCAGTGCTCTATGGATTCCCATCCAGCCTCAAGCCCCCAAGGCTCTGTTTTGACCTCCTGCAATCATGAAACATAAATGGGACGTTGCCTGTGATCCCATCCTTCACAAAAGCCCATACTCTTGCTCCAGATCCTCAGGCTATATGTCCTCGTACATTCCTACAGCAGGTGAGGTCACCTCGCACCCTGCACGCCACAAACCAGTTAGGGTTAGGGTCGGGAAGGAAGGCTGGCAGAGCAGCGCATTCAAGCTGCCTGCCAAATCGGCGGTCACACAGCTGCTGGCACCACAGATCTGGGATGGGGGCCACGGCCCTATACTTTGAAAAATGCTTCCTGGAGGAATCTTCGGGGCAGAGTTGTAGAAACCCCCCAGCCTCCCCAGCAGGTCCTGGGGGCAGAGGCTCCCCACTCACTCCAGGCCCTGGGGCCCCACCCTTTCCTTCCACGCCGGTCAATGGCCCAGTAACAGCCAAGCCCAGCCTCCTCCTCCAGGCACCTTCCTCCGACCCATCCTCCACCCACCCAGAAGCAGCCCCGACACAGCGTAGATGCTCTTTCTCTTCTTCTGGTGGGCAAGCTCATCGCCCTCTTGCCAACAGTCTTGAGTTCTGAGACAAGCACTTTTGGACAGTCATCTGCCTGCAGCGGGACGGGCCCACACATGCCCCCTCCCACCTGGCCATACTCACGTGCAACGTGCCCGGGCCGCCCTCCAGCACCACACACACGATGGGGATCTTGATGGCCACACCTAGAAAAAGAACACAGCTGAGTGAGGGCCACACCTAAACAAAGCACGGAGCCGAGTGAGGGCCACACCTGAACAAAGCATGGAGCCGAGTGAGGGGACAGAGGTGGGGGGCAAGACCCTGCACTGGGGGCACTCTCCCCTGCCCCCTGCCGGCTCCAGCCTAACCACACACTGAAGCACCTGCTGGGAGGCCTCCTGCCAGTGCTGAGTCGCCGTTAAAGGTCAAAGCTCCACATTCCCGGGGGACCTGCCTGTTCCACATCAATGAGCAGACTCAAGAGCCCCCCGCCACCCACACTTCCCCGCTCGCTTGCTTCCCATCCACCCCTGCCTGCTTTCTTGGGAGGGAGGGAGAGGGGCTATGGACAATCAGAGCTGACGCCCCAAGCAGGTGGCACAACCTGCCACGCGTGGATGCGAGCAGCATGCGGCCCGTCCATCCTGTGTCCATCCGCCCAGCCCCACCCTGAACTTCATCCAGCCCAACAGCAGTGGAGCCTGAGAAGGACTTAGCAACCCCTTTCCCCAGGCAGCAAACTCTGTCTGTGAGCCCCCCACGGGCCCATCGTCTTCACACACTCACCCACACATCCCACCCCAGATGTCCTAGTCAAGCAGGGTTCTCAAAGTGTGGTCCCTGAACCGCAGCATCACCCTCACCAGGGAACGTGCTCCTACTAGTCAAGCAGGTTCTCAAAGTGTGGTCCCTGGTCCCTGAACTGCAGCATCATCCTCACCAGGGAACGTGCTCCTACTAGTCAAGCAGGGTTCTCAAAGTGTGGTCCCTGGTCCCTGAACTGCAGCATCGTCCTCACCAGGGAATGTGCTCCTACTAGTCAAGCAGGGTTCTCAAAGTGTGGTCCCTGAACCACAGCATCGTCCTCACCAGGGAACGTGCTCCTACTAGTCAAGCAGGTTCTCAAAGTGTGGTCCCTGGTCCCTGAACTGCAGCATCGTCCTCACCAGGGAATGTGCTCCTACTAGTCAAGCAGGGTTCTCAAAGTGTGGTCCCTGAACCACAGCATCGTCCTCACCAGGGAACGTGCTCCTACTAGTCAAGCAGGTTCTCAAAGTGTGGTCCCTGGTGCCTGAACTGCAGCATTGCCCTCACCAGGGAACATGCTCCTAATGCAAGTTCTCAACCCACCTGGAGCTGCTGAGTTGGACCCTGGGGCTGGGGCCCACAAGCTGGTGAGAAACCCTCCAGGGGAGTTCGATGCACAAGGAACCCTGCAAGGGACCCCAGCCCACCCGGGCACAGGCCAGACACCTCCCGTTCACCATCTCCTCTTTGAACCCTCCTCAAGCGATATGCAAAACTCTGCACTTGACCTCCCGACGTCCTCAAACCCATCCCATCCCACCTATTAGGAAAAAGGTATCAAATCCTAAGTTTTGACTATCGTACATTCTGATTTCTGAACCTGAGACCAGACCATGATCAAGGTTTAAAATAATTGTAGGGCCAGGCACAGTGGTTCAAGCTTGTAATCCCAGCACTTTGGGAGGGTGATGGGAGGATCCCTTGAGCCCGGAAGTTCGAGGCTACAGTGAGCTGAGATCATACCACTGCGCTCCAGACCCTGTCTCAAAAAAAATGTAGGTTGGCCCATTACCTGCGAGCACACAGGGGAGCTGCCAGCCCCCCAGACCGCCCTCCCACTGGCTAAAATGGGCAAGAGAAGATGACCCTCCTGGAACAAAGTATAAAGAGACACGGGAAAGAAACCCAGGTGTGTTCTGAGGACGTTCCGAGTACCATGAACATCCTGGTCGTGACCAGCTGTACCTGACAGTCTGACCAGCTCACCGCGCTCTCTGCCGAGTGCCACGAACGACCTGTGACCAGCTGTACCTGACACTCTGACCAGCCCACTGCACTCTCTGCCAAGCGCCACACCTGTTGAACGTCCTGGTCATGACCAGCTGTACCTGACACTCTGACCAGCCCACTGCACTCTGCCTGAGCGCCAGGCCTATTGAACGTCCTGGTCGTGACCAGCTGTACCTGACACTCTGACCAGCCCACTGTGCTCTCTGCCCAATCACCCTCGAAAGTGAGCTCCTCTACCTCCTCTTTCCTTGGTCTGCTCCGATATGAACCTCTCCAGCCTGGTCCTCAGAGGAATCTCCACCCCGTACTGGCCGTGGGTCCCGTCGTCCACGAGGATGAAGTGAGAGTGGTTGCTGTCTAGGCAGGTCAGGTTCCCTTGGCCGTCCTCATCCAGTATGTACTCAGCGGGGAAGCTGCCCTGGGATGGCCAGGAAGCGTCAGACACTGCTTCTGGAAAGCTCTGCCTCTCTAACACGAGCAGGCTGAACACCGGCCCCCAGAGAGACCAGGTCCCAGTCCCTGGAATCTGTGGATGTGGCCTTATTGGAGAAAGCGACTTTGCACATGTGATCGAAACATGAGAAGATTAACTTGGATGATCCGAGTGGGCCCAAAATACCATCACAGGTGTCCTTACAGGAGAGAGGTGGTGGGGGACATACACAGGAGAGGAGGCCGAGGGACCACAGAGGCAGGGGCGAGTGACATAGCCACAAGTGGAGAAAGCCGGACCCCCCAGAGTGGAGGAGGCGGAGAAACAGACGTGTGACCCTGACTTCAGAGTTCTGTCCTCCAGACACGTGAGAGACCACAATGCTGCTGTTTCAGGCTTGAGGCCATTTGTTACGGCAGCCACAGGAAACGGATACAGGTCTGGGGTGAGGAAGTGGGGTGCTGCTGTAACAAACACCTAAAAATGTGGAAGTGGCATTGAAACTGGCAACGGGGAGACAACAGGAGGATTTAGAAGCACCATGAATGTAAAACGTCTCAACGTCCTTGAAGAGAATGTTGGTGGGAATGTGGTGTTACAGGCCTTGCAGAGACGGGCGCAGTGGCTCACGCCTGTAGTCCCAGCACTTTGGGAGGCCAAGGCGGGAGGATCACCTGAGCCCTGGAGTTCGAGACCAGCCTGGACAACATAGCAGATCTCATGTCTACAAAAATGAAAAAATTAGCCGGGCATGGTGGTGCACACCTGTAGTCCCAGCTACTTGGGAGGCTGAGATGGGAAGATCACTTGAGCCCGGGAGGTCAAGGCTGAGGATTGCACCAACACACTCCAGCCTGGGCAACAGTGAGACCCTGTCTCAGAAAAAAAACAACTCACAGTAAGGGCTCAGAAGGAAGTGAGGAGCAGGGCAGAGAAGACTTTGTTGCCTTAGAGCAGGGGTCCCCCATCCCCTGGGCCATGGACTGGTAATGGTCTGTGGCCTGTGAGGATCTGGGCTGCACACAGCAGGAGGTGGGTGGTGGGTGAGCGAGCGAAGCTTCATCCCTATTTACAGCCACTCCCCATCGTGTGTGTGACTGCCTGAGCTCCACCTCCTGTCAGATCCACGGCATTAGATTCTCATGGGAATACTAACCTTACTGTGAACTGTGCATGCGAGGGACCTAGGTTGTACTCCCCTTATGAAAATGTAATGCCTAATGATCTGTCACTGTCCCCCATCACCCCCAGATGATGGGACCGTCTAGCTGCAGGAAAACAAGCTCAGAGCTCCCACTGATCCTACATTATGGTGAGTTGTATGATTACTGCATTATATATTACAAAGTAATAATAGAAATAAAGTGCACAATAAACGTAACGTGCTTGAATCATCCCCAAACCAACCGCTTACCACCCCGCCCCCATCTGTGGAAAAACTGTCTTCCACGAAACCAGTTCCTGGTGCCAAAAAGGCTGGGGACCGCTGCCTTAGAAAATATATATATGGGCCAGGCACGGTGGCTCACGCCTGGAATCCCAGCACTTTGGGAGGCCAAGGTGGGCAGATCAGTTGAGGTCTGGAGTTCAAGACCAGCCTGGCCAACATGGTGAAACCCAGTCTGTACTAAAAATACAAAAATTAGCTGTGTGTCGTGGCACATGCCTGTAATCCCAGCTACTCGGGAGGCTAAGGTGGGGGATTTGCTTGAACCCAGAAGGCGGAGGTTGCAGTGAGCCGAGATCGCACCACTGCACTCCAGCCTGGGCAAAAGAGCAAGGCTCCGTCTCAAAAAAAAAAAAAAGAGAGAGAGAGAATACATATACTGGCATGAACAGAATTTTAGCAGAAAAATGAACATCACAGATGCTTCTGGTGAGGGCTCAGAAGGAAGTGGGAAATGTGGTACTGGAGACTGGAGGGAAGGCCACCTTTGTTGCAGAGTGACAGAAAGCCTGGCTGAATTGTGCTGTGCAGTTTTGTGGAGAGCAGAACTATAAATGATGAACTTGAAGATTTAGCCGCAGAGATCTCCAAGCAAAGTGTTCAAGTTGTGGCCTGGCTTTTTTTCTTGCTGCTTCTCACAAAATGCAAAAGGAAAGAGAGAAATTGAGGGAAAAAACTGACAGACAAAATGGAACCAGGACTTGATGATGTGGGAAATTCTCAGCCTATCCAGGTCGCATATAATGCAAGTCGCATATAATGCAGAAAATGAAAAGAGATTCACTGTTTGAAAAGCAGACTCTAAAGAGAAGACCAATGGCCAAGCGCAGTGGCTCACGCCTGTAATCCCAGCACTTTGGGGGGCCGAGGCGGGCGGATCACTTCAGGTCAGAAGTTCGAGACCAGCCTGGCCAACATGGAGAAACCCTGTCTCTACTAAAAATACAAAAATTAGCTGGGCGTGGTGGTGGGTGCCTGTAGACCTAGTTACTCAGGAGGCTGAGGCAGGAGAATTGCTTGAACCCGGGAGGCGGAGGTTGCAGTGAGCTGAGATTGCACCACTGCACTCCAGCCTGGGCGACAGAGTGAGACTCTCTCAAAAAAAAAAAAAAAAACAGAGAGAGGGCCAAGGGTGTGTCTAAACAACCTCCTGCTAGTGATGAAGAGACTAGGCAAGGAGACTGCAATTCACTCAACCATCTCAGAAGCCAGAAGTGGAGACAGCATCACAGGAAAGGTCTGCAGAGCCCTTTCTGTCTACTGGCAGAAATTTCTATGGCATTCAAAGGAGGACCGCAAGGTTTTCACAAATGTTATATCAACAACAACACTGCAAATTTGGACTGAAAGGGACAGAGACGGGATAAAATGAAAGGTCGTCAGACTCCTTAAAATCTTCAAGCAGACAAAAAGCTATAACCTTTAGGGAAAAGGATCGTCCTGAAGGCAGGGCCGTGGACACAGAGCAGGGTAGGGGGTGCCCAAGCCACAGAGGGGTCTCCCCCGTCTTATCACCTAGTGCATTCTGCCTGCTGGGTTTTGGAATTGCCTGGGGCTGGTGATGCCTTCGTTCCTCCCGTGTTCCCCCATTGGGAATGAGTGTCTGCAGCTGTGATGCTACACCTGCTCTTCCCTTGTATTTTGGAGACAGGTGACTTGTTTTCTGGTCTCACAGGTGCACACATGAAGAGAAATTCTGCCCCAGAATGGATCAGACCCAGAGTCTTCAGCGTCCCTGACTTAAATGATGACATTTGGGACTTTTGAGCTGATGATATTTTTGTTTGTTTTGTTTTGCTTGAGACGGTGTCTCGCTCTGTCACCTGGGCTGGAGTGCAGTGGCACAACCTTGGCTCGCTGCAACCTCTGCCTCCCGGGTTCAAGCGATTCTCCTGCCTCGGCCTCCCAGTAGCTGGGATTACAGTCGCCTACCACCATGCCCAGCTAATTTTTTGTAGAGACGGGGTTTCTCCATGTTGACCAGGCTGGTCTTGAGCTCCTGACCTCAGGTGATCTGCCTGCCTTGGCCTCCCAAAGTGTTGGGATGACAGGTGTAAGCCACCGCACTCGGCCAAGCTTATGATATTTACATGAGATTTTGATCTTGGAGTTTCTGCTGTAACAGGTTTGTAGTTGGAGGGGATCATTTGGTTCGGTTTGGTTCGGTTCGGTTCGGTTCGGTTTACACAGAGTCTTGCTCTGTCACCCAGGCTGGAGTGCAGTGGCATGATCTCGGTTCCCTGCAACCTCCAGCTCCTGGGTTCAAGCAATTCTTCCTCAGCTGGGATTACAGGCGCCTGCCACTATGCCCAGTTAATTTTTGTATTTTTAGTAAAGACAGGGTTTCCACCATATTGGCCAAGCTGGTCTTGAACTTTTGTCCTCAAGTGATCCGCCCACCTCAGCCTCCCAATGTGCTGGGATGACAGGTGTGAGCCCCCACACCCAGCCAAGATCTGGCAATGGTGTGAACATATTTTGCCTGTGGAGTGGACAGGAATCTTTGAGGTCAAAGGGAGGACCGCAGTTGGCTGAATCATGGCCACCCAAAGACATCAAGGCCTGCTCATGGACCCGGTAAGTGCTGCTCCTCATTTCCTTGTTTGGAAAAGCATCTTTGCAGATGTCAGTTAAAGATCTTGATATGAAGGCATCACCCTAGATGACCCTAGTGGGATCTACATGCCATCATGAGTATTCTTACGGAACTCTTGGGGGAGATTTGACACAGGCACACAGAGAAGGCCACGAGACACGGAGGCAGAGACTGGAGGGAGGCGGCCACGGGACACGGAGGCAGAGACTGGAGGGAGGCGGCCACGGGACACGGAGGCAGAGACTGGAGGGAGGCGGCCACGGGACACGGAGGCAGAGACTGGAGGGAGGCGGCCACGGGACACGGAGGCAGAGACTGGAGGGAGGCGGCCACGGGACACGGAGGCAGAGACTGGAGGGAGGCGGCCACGGGACACGGAGGCAGAGACTGGAGGGAGGCGGCCACGGGACACGGAGGCAGAGACTGGAGGGAGGCGGCCACGGGACACGGAGGCAGAGACTGGAGGGAGGCGGCCACGGGACACGGAGGCAGAGACTGGAGGGAGGCGGCCATGGGACATGGAGGCAGAGACTGGAGGGAGGTGGCTACCGGCCAGGGAATGCCATCAGCACCCAGACGCTGGAGGCAGCAAGGAATGCTCTTCCCCTAGGCCCTGGAGGGAGGTGGCCCTGCCAACACCGCTGGCTGGATGATGGCCAAGCGACGCGGATTCCAGATCTCATAGACTAAGTTTCTGCTGCTTTAAGCCACCAGGTTTGTGAGCCTCGGTTACAGCAGCCCCGGGAGACAGACCCAAGGGAGGGCGGCAGCTGGGCTGGGACACACACCCTCCGCCGTCCACAGAGAGGGAGCGTGGCTGAGCGGAAGCAGCCACAGTCCCATTCCGCCACCAACGGTGGTGTCACGGGAAGTCGTCTGAACTCAGTGTGGGGAGGAAAGTAAGGAGTGACCTGGGACGTCACCCAGCCGCTCCTGGCTTCAGTTTTTCAATTCGTAAAAAGAGCAAGCAACGCCCAACAGCTGGTCCAGTCCGACCCTGCCGGACACATTCATGATTCTGACGCAAAGGAAGGCAAAAGCCGGGCTGGGGCTGGCCAGTGCTTGCTGGGCCCCTCGTGGGCATCTGGGAGTGTCCTCCACCTGCCCCGGGGAATGGACACACAGTGTCCGTGTCGCTGCCAGAGGAGTAAATCACCCCTTGGGGTAACGAGGGAACCTGCTCAGTGAGTCACAGGCCAGTGTTCCCTGGGCTTTCGCGACCACGTGGATTCAGGGGCACACACGCATCATACCAAAGTTAGTGTGTCCTTGGAAAATCTGGTTGAATGACTCATTATCTGTCCCAACTCAAGGCTCCGGATTAAAGCAACTGCTTCTCCTGCGTCCAGTTAATCAGAGGCAGGAGTGCTCCGTCCTCAACCTTGACGGAGAAGCTGGGGGTGGGTGCTGGCTGCTAGGGACCACAGCACAGTGGGATTCCCGGCTGCAGGAGACCTCTGAGTACAGGGACTCAAAGTGCTAAAAGCTCCGGTTCGGGGTCGGATCGCCCTGGCTCAGCCCCACCCAGCTGCCTGCTGGCCACGCCCCCTCCCTCCGCTCTGTTAGCGGAACCCTCACAGCGAGTGATTGTCACCTGGACCCCTCTTACAACCTTGAGGGAGATACCAGAGTCCAGCCAAGTTAGCCGTTTGTCCGGGGTCACCTGGGTCAGGGCTGGGCCGGGAGTTGCACCCAATCTCCTGAGTGCGCCCGCCTCCCCCGCACACTCCACCTGCTCCCCGCAGCACCCGGTCAGATGTCACCCACACCCCGGCCCCTGCACACTCCACCTGCTCCCCACAGCACCCGGTCAGACGTCACCCACACCCCGGCCCCTGCACACTCCACCTGCTCCCCACAGCACCCGGTCAGACGTCACCCACACCCCGGCCCCCGCACACTCCACCTGCTCCCCACAGCACCTGGTCAGACGTCACCCACACCCCGGCCCCTGCACACTCCACCTGCTCCCCGCAGGACCCGGTCAGACCCACACCCCGGCCCCCGCACACTCCACCTGCTCCCCACAGCACCCGGTCAGACGTCACCCACACCCCGCCTCCCCCACACACTCCACCTGCTCCCCGCAGGACCCGGTCAGACCCACACCCCGGCCCCCGCACACTCCACCTGCTCCCCACAGCACCCGGTCAGACGTCACCCACACCCCGCCTCCCCCACACACTCCACCTGCTCCCCGCAGGACCCGGTCAGACGTCACCCACACCCCGCCTCCCCCACACACTCCACCTGCTCCCCACAGCACCCGGTCAGACGTCACCCACACCCCGGCCCCTGCACACTCCACCTGCTCCCCGCAGCACCCGGTCAGACGTCACCCACACCCCGGCCCCTGCACACTCCACCTGCTCCCCACAGCACCCGGTCAGACCCACACCCCGGCCCCTGCACACTCCACCTGCTCCCCACAGCACCCGGTCAGACGTCACCCACACCCCGCCTCCCCCACACACTCCACCTGCTCCCCACAGCACCCGGTCAGACGTCACCCACACCCCGGCCCCTGCACACTCCACCTGCTCCCCGCAGCACCCAGTCAGACGTCACCCACACCCCGGCCCCTGCACACTCCACCTGCTCCCCACAGCACCCGGTCAGACCCACACCCCGGCCCCTGCACACTCCACCTGCTCCCCACAGCACCCGGTCAGACGTCACCCACACCCTGCTCCCCGCACACTCCACCTGCTCCCCACAGCACCCGGTCAGACGTCACCCACACCCCGCCTCCCCCACACACTCCACCTGCTCCCCGCAGGACCCGGTCAGACGTCACCCACACCCCGGCCCCTGCACACTCCACCTGCTCCCCACAGCACCTGGTCAGACCTCACCCACACCCCGGCCCCTGCACACTCCACCTGCTCCCCACAGCAACTGGTCAGACCTCACCCACACCCCGCCTCCCCCGCACACTCCGCCTGCCCCCCACAGCGCCCGGTCAGACCTCACCCACACCCCTGGTCTTAGGCTCCCCTCCCTAGGGGGCCGCACTCACCGTGGGATGGATCAGGCCCTCGCGGCGGTGGACAGTGCCCCAGGTGGCGACTCCGATGGTGATGAGCTCGCCTTCCTTGTAGCTGCTGCTCAGGCTGAAGTCCCGCACTGCCTCGCCTACCTGCTTCATGACGCCGGCGTGGGACCCCCCTGTGATGATCCAAGCCCCTGGGGAAGGAGCACGGGTGGGCAGGCCCCGCAGCACTGAGGGGCACTCTGACACCCAGGAGCTTGACGCCTGAGCCCCTCTAGGCTCAGCGATGCCCCGCCCCCATCAACGCAGAGCTCTTCACTCAGGGGCTTTCAAACCAGCATCAGGTGTAAGGAATCGAGGTTCCCACGCGCTCAGGTGGGGTGGGAACAGGAGCAGGCCCCGCCCCTCTCCCGGTCCCTGCCGCCTCCTCAGGCCCCAGTCTCAGGATCCCGGTTCTCAGCACCTCTCTGCATTCTTGTATTTTGCTTTCCCTCTTCCTCCCAGCTTTCAGGACCCAGGTGTGGCAGAGTGCTTCCTCGCTCCCAACACTCAGCCTGGTCCCTAGGAAGGATGCCCCCCACCTCCCACCCGCCATCTGCTGGTGGTGGTTTGCAGCCACCCCTGTAAGAAACACACCTCTGGCCGGGCACGGTGGCTCACGCCTGTAATCCCAGCACTTTGGGAGGCCGAGGCGGGCAGATCACCTGAGGTCAGGAGTTCGAGACCAGCCTGGCCAACATGGTGAAACCCCGTCTCTACTAAAAATACAAAAATTAGCCAGGCATGGTAGCACACGCCTGCAGTCCCAGCTACTCAGGAGGCTGAGGCAGGAGAATTGCTTGAACTCAGGAGGCAGAGGTTGCAGTGAGCTGAGATAGCGCCACCACCACTGCACTCCAGCCTGGGTGACAGAGCAAGACTCTGACTCCAAAAACAAAAACAAAAAAACAAAAAAACAGCCAATCGGTCAGGCACGGTGGCTCACGCCTGTTATCCCAGCACTTTGGGAGGCCAAGGCAGGAAGATTACTTGAGCCCAGGAGTTCAAGACCAGCCTGCACAACATAGACCTTGTCTCTACAAAAATTAGCCTGGCATGGTGGCATACGCCTCTAGTCCCAGCAACTCAGGAGGCGGAGGCAGGAGTATCACCTGAGCCCAAGAGGTCGAGGCTGCAATGAGCTGAGATCGTGCTACTGCACTCCAGCCTGGGGAACAGAGCGAGACCCTGTCTCAAAAATAAATGGATGGATGGAAGGATGGAGATAGATAGATAGAAAGATAACAATTGAAAAGGTGGTACTGGCTTTGGGCCAGGAAGTGGACGACAAGGACACGGATATTGAAAGCTAAAAAAATGCAACATCAAGACCTGGAGCGGGTGAGACCTGAACAAATCCGTGGCATTATTTGAGGTGGCAAAGCTTCAGAAAGAGCCTGTGGGATGGTGACCTGCGTTAAACCGAGTCCCATGTGACCAGGCTGAGAAAAGGTCTGGTCATTTTACAAGCAGGGCTGTGGGGCTCACAGGTCAAAAGATGCAGCCGTGCCTCACGCTCACCAGGCAGACAATGAAACTGAGGACTCTGTGAGCCACTCAGGCCAAGTCAGGCTCAGTTACGACTCCACTGCGAGGCAAAGACCAGACCCCAGGAAGAGCAGGGTGACTCTAGGCCCATCCGGACGCAACATTGCCAAGTAATCACCTCAGGGCCTCACTATTCATCCACAGTCCCCTCCAGGGAGGCCCAGGGAGCCGTGAGGACTTGGGGCCCCCTCCCCATGGAATTAGGGTGGGGCGGGGCACCAGGTCACGGCACCTGGGATCTCACACCATCCACCAGGACTGGGTCCCTGCCTGGCTCTCACCAGTGGTGCAACTTTGGGAGGTGATTTGTCTCCAACCAGGCAGTTGCCTCAAGTGAAGAGATTGAAATAATAATGCTCCTTGCCTGATTTTGATGGAAAAACGCGATAATGGAAAGCTTGATGACCGGGAACTCTCGCTGACCCCCTACAAATGGCCCGCAGTGCTGGCCCCAGCCGTGCACCCAGGCCACTGAGGTTCCCAGGCCACCAAGGTTCCCAGGCCACCAAGGTTCTCAGGCCACCAAGGTTCCCAGGCCACCGAGGTTCTCATCTCTGCTTGGCCCTGGGCACCAGCAGGCCATGCACTGAGCCATCTCCAGCCCACAGGCAAGCCAGGGGGAGCACCGGGTGTCAGGGAGCAGCTGTGCCCAGGTGAGAGGTGCATGGGTCCGACTCAGGCTGGGGCACAGCCTCGGCGGCATCCAGGGACTTTTTGGGTCCTGATGGCCCTGATTGCCCCGGCACTGCCTCCACAGCCCACCCCACCCGCTGGGGCCTCGTGTCCCTCCAGCCTCCGAGTTACCTGTGGTCTGAGCCACCTTGACCAGGCCTCTGCGGAAAATGCTTTTCAGCCGCGGCTTCATGTTGAAGTTCTTGGCCCCCCCGGTCACCGAGATCAAGAGATTGGGGACGTCCAGCCCCCAGTGCTGGGTCATGAGGTGGTAGATCACGCTGGAGGGCGTGTCCTGGGAGACTCGGACGTACTGCAGGAAAGGGAAAATGGCGGAGGGAACCCGTGTGTCAGTGGTCAGGGACAGCACCGACCCTGGATTCAAACCCACCACTGCCACGGCCACGGTGGCCTCAGACAAAGGGTGGGGCCTCCCCATACCTCAATCCCTCAACTGAAACCCAACAACAGGACTGTCCCCGTGACCACAGTGACAGAGGGGCCCAGGGGCCTGGACAACACCCACGTGTCATGGTGACACAGGGTGGCTCAGGGGCTGTGCCAGCCAGGAAGCCTGGGGCCACATGACCCCGTCTCCGGGACCTGCCCCACTCAACCTCTTTGGCCACCTCATGGCAACACCACGCATTGAGTGGACAGGTCACACTCGACAGGTACCAAGTTCAGGGCTCCAGACCCCAGCACAGAGATCAGTGCCACCCTCCCCACCTCCAGGACAGTGGCACCCAATCACTGTCTCAGAACCCTCCAGAAGGCTGGTCAACACTCAAGTCTCAGAACCCTCCAGAAGGCTGGTCAACACGCGAGTCTCAGAACCCTCCAGAAGGCTGGTCAACACGCGAGTCTCAGAACCCTCCAGAAGGCTGGTCAACACGCGAGTCTCAGAACCCTCCAGAAGGCTGGTCAACACGCGAGTCTCAGAACCCTCCAGAAGGCTGGTCAACACGCGAGTCTCAGAACCCTCCAGAAGGCTGGTCAACACGCGAGTCTCAGAACCCTCCAGAAGGCTGGTCAACATGCAAGGGGCCGAGCCTCTGACTCCACAGGCCTGGGATGGGGCCTGAGAATTGGTCAGAGATGGCTGGTCCAGGGACCTCAGTGAGGTTGTGCACGACAGAACCCAACCCTGCACCTGGGCCTCCCTCCAGCAGTCTGCACCCTCACAGCGCTCTCCTAAAGGCCAGGCTCAGCCTGGATCCTGCCATGCCTGGCCTAGCCTCCTCGCAAGGACTCTCGCGTTTGCTTCCAGACTTGCCACATGGGCCTCCCTGCTATCCTGGGCCCCTTCCCCCAGCTTTTCCCTCCCTTCCCACACCCCTCCTACCATTCTCCCAGCACACCCTGAGAGCATCTGTGTCCTGCATCCCTCTCCTTCCTCCCTACTCCCTCCCAGGCCCTGACAAATGCCGCCCAGGGACACCCAGCCAGAATTCACTCACCACTCCCAGCTTGCACCTTCCTAGAAAGCTCACTGTGCCCCACCCTGCTTTGCAGATGGCCAAGCACTCTGAGAGTGGGGTGCATCTCTTGCTTGCCTTGCAGAGCCCCTACCCGCAGCTTCCCTTGCTGTGCAGTGGGCTCTATGCACCCTGGAGCTTTGCCAGCCTCCTGCTCTTGCCCCAGGAAATGCCGACCACCGCATGTCACTGTGCGGCCATGCAGCTCCACCTACAGTTCAGAGCGAGAGTGATGGAAACCAACCTTTTTCACCTTCTGGCTCAGGCCCGTGAAGACGATGTCGCCAAACGCATCTGTTGGCATCTCCTGGACATGTTTCTTTGGGTCCCACTGTGTGCCCTGGAAGGTGTGGGGCTTGGTAGCCTCCTCCAAGTGCTGCTCATGCGTGTAGCCACACTGACACACCACCTTCCTGCAAAGACACAGCACCAGTCACCCAGGGAGTGTGGTGCCCTTCCTGCTCCCTGTGAAGGCATCAAAGGAGGCCCAGTGGAAAGCCGCAACCTTCCCCCACCCAGCAAAAACAAAGCACCTGCCCTTCCAGCCATGGGGGAGGCAGCAAAGGCCTAATGGTGGGCTGGAACTCTTCTCACCCTCAGCAGTAACAAGAAGCCTCCCCAGGAAGTGTCAGTGGATCAGTGGAGGCTACAGGGGGGCTTAGACTTCACCCTTCGTGGGGCAGTGATGGGAGAACCTCCTTCCTTCACCATAAACATGTCAAGAGGACCAGCTAAAACTCAAGATCTTGAGTCTCTTAACATAAAATCTAAACTATCAAGGTTTCAATCAAACATCACTAGTTTTAACAAGAGACAGGAAAATCTCAACCAGGATGAAAAAAGACAGCTAACAGCCACCAATGCCAAGATGACACAGATGTTAGAATTATCTGAAAATGATTTTAAAGCAGCCACATTAGAAATGCTTCAACAAGCAATCATGAACATGCTCAAAACAAATGAAAAAATATAAATTTCCAGTAAAAAAAGAGAAGATATACCAAATGCAAACTTTAGAGCTGAAAAATGCAGTAACCGAAATAAAAAACTCAAAGGATGGACCCAACAGCAGGATGGAGGAGACAGAGGAAAGAACCCAGGAGCAGGAAGATATAACAGTAGAAATTGCCCAATAAGAACAACAGAGAGAAAACAAACAAACAACAACAAAGAAAAAAATACACAAGTAAACAAAACCTCTGGGACCTGCAGCACTATAACAAAAGATCATACATTCATGCTCAGAGTTCCAGAAGGAAAAGAAAAAGACGGTGATCCTGAAAATGTATGTAAAGAAGTCATGGCCAAAATTTCCCATATTTGACAAAAGAGACATAAACCTACACACGCCACAATCTGAGTGAACACCAGACAGGATAAATCCAAAGAGATACATGCCAAGACACATAACAGTTAAACTTCCAAAAACTAAAAACAAATAAAAACTTTTAAAAGCGGCCAGGCGCAGTGGCTCACGCCTATAATCCCAGCCCTTTGGGAAGCTGAGGCGGGTGGATCACAAGGTCAGGAGTTCGAGACCAACATGGCCAACATGGTGAAACCCTGTCTCTACTAAAATCTAAAAAATTAGCTGGGCATGGTGGCCGCAGCCTGTAACCCCAGCCACTCGGGAAGCTGAGGCAGGAGACTCGCTTGAACCCAGGAGGTGGAAGTTGCAGTGAGCCCGGATGGTGCCACTGCACTCCAGCCTGGGAGACAGTGGGAGACTCCTCAAAAAAAACAAAAAAAACACCTCAGAAATGACAGGAAGTTTGGACCTTCTTAATTGAAGGAAGGCTAGGGAATTTGTCACGAGCAGACACACCCTAAAAGAATGGCTAAAGGACATTCTCTAGACAGAAAGGAAACAAGAAAAGGAATTTTGGAATATCTGAAAGGAAGAAAGAATAACAAAAAGAGTAACCCCTTGAATTTCGTAACTGATGTTTGATGGCTGAAGCAAAAATTATAACACTATCTGACATGGTTTTCTTTCTTTCTTTTTTTTTTTTTTCTTGAAATGGAGTCTCGCTCTGTCACCCAGGCTGGAGTGCAGTGGCGCCGATCTCTGCTCACTGCAAGCTCCGCCTCCAGGTTCACGCCACTCTCCCACCTCAACCTCCCAAGTAGCTGCGACCACAGGCGCCCATCACCACATCTGGCTTTTTTTTTTTTTTTTGTATTTTTAGTAGAGACGGGGTTTCACCGTGTTAGCCAGGATGGTCTCCATCTCCTGACCTCGTGATCCGCCCACCTCGGCTTCCCAAAGTGCTGGAATTACAGGCTTGAGCCACCATGCCCGGCCCTCATTTCAATATATGTAGAAGAAATATTTCAAGCAATTATATTATAGATTAAGAAGGGGACAGAGATGTAAAAAGAGATAATGTTTCTATACTTCACTCAAACTGGTAAAATGTCAACATCAGCAGATTGTAATAAGCTGTATTATATAATATACTATCTAGAGCAACCCCTCTAAAAAAAAAGTGATACAAGAAGATACACTCAAAAACAGTATGGTGTAAGCAGTGGCTCACGCCTGTAATCCAAACACTTTGGGAGGCCAAGGTGGGCAGATTGCTTGAGCTCAGGAGCTTGAGACCAGCCTGGGCAACATGGCCAAACCTTGTCTCTACCAAAAATACAAAAATTAATCGTGCATGATGGTGCATGCCTGTAGTCCCAGCTATTCAGGAGACTGAGGTGGGAGGATCACCTGAGCCCAGCGAGGTGGAGGGTGTAATGAGCCAAGATCGTGCCACTGCACTCCAGCCTGGGCAACAGAGTGAGACTCTGTCTCCAAAAAACAAAAACAGTATGAATAATCAAAATAGAATTCTAAAAAATGTTCAAGTAACCCACAAGAAGGCAAAAAAAAAAAAAAAGAACAAACAGAAAACAAAAAATAAAATGGCAGACATAAGCCCTAACATACCAATAATTACACTAAATATAAATTTTCTAAATATGACAATTAAAAAACAGATTGACAGAATGTATTTAAAAAAATAGGACCCAATTATTTGACGTCTACCAAAATCTCACTTGAAGTGTAATGACACAGGCAAGGTGAAAGGGAAAGGAATATTCAGCAGTTAAATAATATTGACACAAGGCCGAGTGTGGTAGCTCACACCTGTAATCCCAGCACTGTGGGAGGCCAAGGCGAGTGGATCACTTGAGGTCAGGAGTTCAAAGCCATCCTGGACAACATGGTGAAGCCCTGTCTCTACTGAAAATACAAAAATTAGCCAGGCGTGGTGGCACATGCCTGTAGTCCCAGCTACTCCCAGTTGCCGGGAGGCGGAGGTTGCAGTAAGCTGAGATCGTGCCATTGCACTCCACCCTGGGCAAGAGAATGAGACTCCATCTCAAAAATAATAATAATAATAATATTGACACAAGCAGCAACTTGGATGGATATCAAGCGCACTGTGCTGAGGGGAAAAGACACGGGTCATGTAGCGTATGATTCCATTGACGTAACATCCTTGAAATGACACAATGATAGGCATGAAGAAAGACTGGTGGTTGCAGGGATCAGGGATGATGGGGGAGGAGGTGAGCTGACCATATGGAGGAAGTACAGGAAGAGCTCGGTGGAGACGGACAGTGCTGTATCTTGACCACAGTGGTAGTTACACAAATACACATGTGAAAAATGACATAAGGCCAAGAGCGGTGGCTCACACCTGTAATCCCAGCACTTTGGGAGGCCGAGGCAGGCAGATCAGTTGAGGTCCGGAGTCCGAGACCAGCCTGACCAACATGGTGAAACCCCATCTCTACTAAAAATATAAACATTAGCTGGGCGTGGTAGTGCTCACCTGTAGTCCCAGCTACTCAGGAGGCTGAGGCGGGAGAATCGCTTGAACCCAGGAGGCGGAGATTGCAGTGAGCTGGTGTGGTGCCACTGCACTCCAGCCTGGGCAGCAGAGCGAAACTCCATCTCAAAAAAAAAAAAAAAAAAGACATAAAACTAAACACATGCATTCTACCAGCTTTAATTCCTGGCTTGGGTAGTGTACTACAGTTACGCAGAATGTAGCCACAGGGGGAACCGTGGGGCCCATCTGCAGTATCTTTGGAACTTCTTTACATCTATAATTATTTCAAAATAAAAAGTTAAAAGCACACACAAAAGAGGCTCCAAGCAGATGACATGGGGCTAGCACCTCGCCCAAGGTCTCCCACCTCCTCCCCTCGCCTGGGGACGGCAGGAGCTGCCGGAGTCGCCAGCCTTCGGGACCTGCTGCTCTGCCTCCTCCCCTTCCTCTGGCAAGAATGCGGCAATCTCTTTCTTCAACTGCTACCTTCCCTCTTTTTTCTTTGTGGGTTGAAGTCTTTTTGTTCCTTTACTTCAATTCATTGGTGTTTCAGGGCAAGAAGAGATAAATTTATGTGTTCTTTATAACTTGTTTAATTGGAAATCCACAATATTTTTAGATTCCTTTTTTTTGCGGGTAACAAATAACCTAGAAAAGTTCAGATGAGGCCGGGCATGGTGCCTCATGCCTGTAATCCCAGCACTTTGGGAGGCTGAGGTGGGCGGATCACAAGGTCAAGAGTTCGAGACCAGCCTGGCTAATATGGTGAAATCCTGTCTCTACTAAAAATACAAAAATTAGCCAGGTGTGATAGTGCACACCTGTAGTCCCAGCTACTCAGGAGGCTGAGGCAGGAGAATCGCTTGAGCCCGGGAGGCGGAGGTTGCAGTGAGCCAAGATAGGGCCATTGCACTCCAGCCTGGGCAACAGAGCAAGACTCCGTCTCAACAAAAAATAAAAATAAAAATAAATAAATATATATATATATATATATATATATATACACATACACACACACAGATGAGACGGGAAAAAATGGACATATATATATATATATATACAGATGAGACAGGAAAAAAATGGACCAATCAGCACTCTGTAAAATGGACTGATCAGCAGGACATGGGCGGGGACAAATAAGGGAATTAAAAAAAAAAAAAAGTCTAAAACCAGATGAAACCTGAACCAGATGGCACAGGGGAAAGACCACTGAGCAGTGAGAAAGGAAACAGGTTGCCCCACCACGTATTGACTGTGTGATCTCGGATGTTTCTACACTCAGTTTCTCAATCATTAAAATGGGAAAAATAATTTTTCCCCGATGTGCACCCTACAAATCCAAATCCGTACAAACCCCTAAGGTCACACTCAAGGCACTTCAGACTTGCAGGGATCTTGCGAGCACCTGATGTTGAGAGGTAAAGCCAGCTAGACTTCTGGATTGGGTGCGGACTTGGAGAACTTTTCTGTCTTACAAGAGGATTGTAAAATGCGCCAATCAGCACACCGTAAAATGGACCAATCGGTGCTCTGTAAAATGGACCAATCCGCACACTGTAAAATGGACCAATCCGCACACTGTAAAATGGACCAAGCCATGCTCTGTAATATGGACCCATCAGTGCTCTGTAAAATGGACCAATCAGCACACTGTAAAATGGACCAAGCTGTGCTCTGTAAAATGGACCAATTAGCACACTGTAAAATGGACCAATCAGCACACTGTAAAATGGACCGAGCAGTGCTCTGTAAAATGGACCAATCAGCACACTGTAAAATGGACCAATCAGCACACTGTAAAATGGACCAATCAGCAGGACACGGGCAGGGACAAATGAGGGAATAAAAGCTGGCCACCCCTCCAGCCAGCAGCGGCAAACTGCTCAGGTCCCCTTCTACGCTGTGGAATCTTTGTTCTTTCGCTCCTCACAATATATCTTGCTGCTGCTCACTCTTTGGGTCCGTGCCACCTTCAAGAGCTGTAACACTCACCGCGAAGGTCCCCGGCTTCATTCTTGAAGTCAGCAAGACCAAGAACCCACGGGAAGGAACCAACTCCGGACATAATGTGACCTCCACTGTTTATGGATGAGAGATCTGGGTCGGAGGTGGGGAAAGGAGTTCCGTAGACAAGGACCTGAGCTCTCTCATCTTGCTCCAATGCTGCCCCAAATGTCCTTGTATGTTCCTAACAGCCTATCACAAGCTACCTCCTGTCCCTCTTGTCCTTGAACGATCACCTCTGATGAGATTGGAACTTGAACCTGCATGGCGTTTGCAAGCCTGATGTGATGCTGGAAACTGCATTGCGGCCACTGATCCAGAAATTACATCACCGGAGAGCTCGCTCGGAACTCGGCCCAGATAGGCGTAAACGGGACACCACCCCCGGCACCCCACGGGAAATGAGAGCTCTTGGAGGTGTATTCTCTCCAACCTGGGCTCCTTCCTGCCACCCGAGGGGGGCTCCCTGTCCCCCCACCTCCCACCTCCCCCACCCCCACCGCACGTGCGCCTGAATTCTGAGGCATCCCCTCCAGTCTCTGCGCTTCACAGATGAGGATTGGTGGCCCAGGGAAGAGAAGTCATCTGCCCAAGGTCATGAGATCCATGGTGGCAAAATGTGAGCACAAAGGTCTGGACCACGGTGGCCACAGCAGACACGGAAATGAGACGAGTCTGTGCAGAGCTGAGGAGGGTTACCAGGACGTGGGGCTAAGCAGTGGAATTACCCAGGCGGGTGTCGAGGGGCTCCAGGTCTGGACGAGTGGGGTAGGAAGACCCTACCATGCTTAATGGAAACATGTAAGTGGTATAAATAAATCTGCTTCAAAAGCTGTGTTTGTGGCAGACGATGCTCACCACTCGTTCCACCCTGGTCTTTCCACAAGAAGGAGGGACATTCCATCCACTCCTCAGGAAGGAACAGCCAGGAACACACCTGGTCCCTCTTCCCATGCTGCTGCAGTGACCACCGTGGTTGGTGAGATGAGAGAGGCTTCTGTGCGGGACAGACTCGGCGCAGCAGATCTCAGGTTGCCTTCTCAGAGGGGCCTGCTTTCAAGGTGGTGTCTGGGGACGGGGCTTTTGGAGCGTCTCTCTGTCCCCTGACTGCTAGGAGTGCTTTGCCGGGCCTGGACTGTTCCTGCAATGGTTTTATGCTGAACAGCTGCTTTCCTGCTGGGAGTCTGGGATTTGGGTGGTTGCCATGCAGAGGGGCCCACGTGGCCAGCGCAGGATGCACGTCCTGGGCTCTGAGCCTCGAATGGGCTTTGCAGGTTGCCACGTTCTTCTCGGCTGGAGGAAGGAGCATGCATGGCGCCTGCACAGGAGAGCAGCAGCAGCCTGCCCTCAGATTCTCCAGACTCGGCCTGTGTCTTTCTCCCTTGCTAAGCCCATCACGTAGGCCTTCACCATGATAAACCTTAGCTGTGTGCACAGCTGTGAGTCCTAGCAAACCCCTGAGCATGGGGGATGGCTTTGGGGACCTCCAGAAGCAAGTCTGTCCTGCTTACATCTGATCCAGGTCGGCACCCCTTCCTCTCTGGGCCCTGTTGCCCCAAGGGTTTCCACTTCCATGTGAGAGGCACGCAGAGCCGACCAGCAGAGGCCCCAGACCCACGGGGCCTCACCTAGGCTTCTCAGGACACAGCAGGTCAGGGTGTCAGTGGCGTTCAAACCAGAGTGAGTCCCATCTTGAATAGGCGCTGGGTGAAATGAGGCTGAAACCTGCTGGGCTGCCTTCCCAGACGGTTAAGGCATTCTAAGTCACAGGATGAGACAAGAGGTTGGCACAAGACACAGGTCACAAAGACCCTGCTGATAAAACAGGGTGCAAGACACTGGCTAAAACCCACCAAAACCAAGATGGCGACAAAAGTGGGCTCTGGTTATCCTCGCTGCCCATTACACGCTAATTATAATATATTAACATGTAAGAGACACTCCCAGCAGCACCATGACAGTTGGCAGATGCCATGGCAACATCAGAAATACCCTGTATGGTCTGAAAGAAAGAGGAAATCAGTTCTGGGAAATCCCCGCCCCTTTCCCATAAAACTCATGAATAATCCACCCTTGTTAAGCACATGATCCAAAACTACCATAAAAATAGCCAACCAGCCAAGCACGGTGGCTTATGCCTGAAATCCCAGCACTTTGGGAGGCCGAGGCTGGTGGATCACCTGAGGTCAGGAGTTCCAGACCAGCCTGGCCAACATGGTGAATCGCATGAACCTGGGAGACGGAGGTTGCAGTGAGCCAAGATCATGCCACTGCACTCCAGCCTGGGCGACAGAGCGAGACCCCGTCTCAAAAAAAAAAAAAAAATAGCCAAGCAGCAGCCCTCAGGGCTGCTCTGCCTATGGAGGAGCCATTCTTTTATTCCTTTACATTGTTAATAACTTGCTTTCACTTTACTCTGTGGACTCGCTCCAAATATTTTCTCGTGTGAGATCCAAGAACTCACCCTTGGGGTCTGGATCGGGACCCCTTTCCAGTAACAAGGGTGAGCTCCGAGGCTGGAGCACCACTGCTCTACAGACCCTGCTCCTTCCACACGGGGCTCTTCATCACTGTCTGTACATCCAGCCCTCCATGGCCGCGAGTTCTGCATCTGCAGATTAAGCCAAACGCAGACTAAAAATATTCAGGAAAAAAAAACAATTAAAAATAACATAGCCAGATGCAGTGGCTCACGCCTGTAATCCCAGCACTTTGGGAGGCCGAGGCGGGCAGATCACGAGGTCAGGAGTTTGAGACCAGCCTGACCAACATGGTGAAACCTCGTCTCTACTAAAAATACAAAAATTAGCCAGACGTAGTGGCGCATGCCTGTAATCTCAGCTACTCGGGAGGCTGAGGCAGGAGAATCGCCTGAACCCGGGATGTAGAGGTTGCAGTGAGCTGAGATTGAACCACTGCACTCCAGCTGGGAGACAGAGCGAGACTCCGTCTCAAAAAAAATAAAATAACAACACATTGGCCGGGCACGGTAGCTCACACCTGTAATCCCAGCACTTTGGGAGGCTGAGGCGGGTGGATCACTCGAGGTCAGGAGTTCGATCGAGACTAGCCTGGCCAATGTGGCGAAACCCCATCTCTACTAAAAACACAAAAATTAGCCAGACGTGGTGGCGCACGCCTGTAGTCTCAGCTACTCGGGAGGCTGAGCCAGGAGAATCCCTTGAACCCGGGAGGCGGAGGTTGCAGTGAGCCAAGATCGTGCCACGGCACTCCAGGCTGGGTGACAGAGCGAGACTCTGTCTCAAAAAAGAAAAAGAAAAAGAAAAAACCCACATAACAACAAAAATACAATTTTTTTTTTTTTTTTGAGATGGAGTCTCGCTCTGTCACCCAGGCTGGAGTGCAATGGCACTATCTCGGCTCACTGCAAGCTCCACCTCCCGGGCTCACACCATTCTCCTGCCTCAGCCTCCAGAGTAGCTGGGACTACAGGCCCCGGCCACCACACCTGGAGAATTTTTTGTATTTTTAGTGGAGACGGGGTTTCACCATGTTAGCCAGGATGGTCTCGATCTCCTGACCTCGTGATCCGCCCGCCTCGGCCTCCCAAAGTGCTGGGATTACAGGCGTGAGCCACCGCGCCCGGACAAAAATACAAATTTTTTAAATGCAGTATAACTATTTTTATAACATCTACATTGTATCAGGTATTATAAGTAATCTAGAGATGATTTAAAATATGCTGCTCTCCCTCTCCCTCTCCCTCTCCCTCTCCCTCTCCGTCTCCCTCTCCCCTTTCCACGGTCTCCCTCTCATGCCGAGCCAAAGCTGGACTGCGCTGCTGCCATCTCGGCTCACTGCAACCTCCCTGCCTGATTCTCCTGCCTCAGCCTGCCGAGTGCCTGCGATTGCAGGCGCGCGCCGCCACGCCTGACTGGTTTTCGAATTTTTTTGGTGGAGACGGGGTTTCGCTGTGTTGGCCGGGCTAGTCTCCAGCTCCTAACCATGAGTGATCCGCCAGCCTCGGCCTCCCAAAGTGCGGGGATTGCAAACGGAGTCTCGTTAACTCAGTGCTCAATGGCGCCCAGGCTGGAGTGCAGTGGCATGATCTCGGCTCGCTACAACCTCCACCTCCCAGCCGCCTGCCTTGGCCCCCCAAAGTACGGAGATTGCAGCCTCTGCCCGGCTGCCACCCCGTCTGGGAAGTGAGGAGCGTCTCTGCCCGGCCAGCCGCCCCATCTGGGAGGGAGGTGGGGGGGTCAGCCCCCGCCAGGCCAGCCGCCCCATCCGGGAGGGAGGTGGGGGGAGTCAGCCCCCCCGCCCGGCCAGCCGCCCCGTCCGGGAGGGAGGTGGGGGGAGTCAGCCCCCCCGCCCGGCCAGCCGCCCCGTCCGGGAGGGAGGTGGGGGGGTCAGCCCCCCGCCTGGCCAGCCGCCCCGTTCCGGGAGGTGAGGGGCGCCTCTGCCTGGCCGCCCCTACTGGGAAGTGAGGAGCCCCTCTGCCCGGCCAGCCACCCCATCCGGGAGGTGAGGGGCGCCTCTGCCTGGCCGCCCCTACTGGGAAGTGAGGAGCCCCTCTGCCCGGCCAGCCACCCCGTCCGGGAGGGAGGTGGGGGTTCAGCCCCCCGCCCAGCCAGCCACCCCGTCCGGGAGGAAGGTGGGGGTTCAGCCCCCCGCCCAGCCAGCCGCCCCGTCCGGGAGGGAGGTGGGGGGTCAGCCCCCCGCCCGGCCAGCCGCCCCGTCCGGGAGGGAGGTGGGGGGCTCAGCACCCCCGCCCGGCCAGCCGCCCCGTCTGGGAGGGAGGTGGGGGGGTCAGCCCCCTGCCCGGCCAGCCGCCCCGTCTGGGAGGTGAGGGGCGCCTCTGCCCGGCCGCCCCCACTGGGAAGTGAGGAGCCCCTCTGCCCGGCCACCACCCCGTCTGGGAGGTGTACCCAACAGCTCATTGAGAACGGGCCATGATGACAATGGCGGTTTTGTGGAATAGAAAAGGGGGCAAGGTGGGGAAAAGATTGAGAAATCGGAAGGTTGCTGTGTCTGTGTAGAAAGAAGTAGATATGGGAGACTTTTCATTTTGTTCTGTACTAAGAAAAATTCTTCTGCCTTGGGATCCTGTTGATCTATGACCTTACCCCCAACCCTGTGCTCTCTGAAACATGTGCTGTGTCCACTCAGGGTTAAATGGATTAAGGGCGGTGCAAGATGTGCTTTGTTAAACAGATGCTTGAAGGCAGCATGCTCGTTAAGAGTCATCACCCCTCCCTAATCTCAAGTACCCAGGGACACAAACACCCTGCCTAGGAAAACCAGAGACCTTTGTTCACTTGTTTGTCTGCTGACCTTCCCTCCACTACTGTCCTATGACCCTGCCAAATCCCCCTCTGCGAGAAACACCCAAGAATGATCAATAAAAAAAATAAAATAAAATAAAATAAATTTAAAAAAATAAAAAAATTAAAAAAATAAAGTATGCTGAAGGATGTACATAGTTTATATGCAAATACCACACCATCTCATATCAGTGACTTGATATGAGATTTTGGGACTGATATGAGATACGGGATTTTAGTATCCGTGGGTGTCTGGGAACAATTCCCCAGGGATGCCGAGGAACAGCTGTTGTATTGGTGACCGTGAAACTCTGATGATGTACCGAGTACACTAGAGGTACCCTGGGGCAACACAGTCTTCTTCTGTTTCCCAAGCACAGGATGCTTCTCCCTTCCCATATTCAGTAAATATGAGCCGAAGGCCACTCTCTGGGAATTAATACAATACTCTGCTTTCATCCCAGCCCCCCAAAAGCTCAGCAGCTAGCAAGAAAGATGAACACAGAGCCACACAGTTACAGCACGACAGCTGGGATCAAAGAGAAACACACAGTGCGGTAGGAGGGAAGCTCACTTCCTGGTAGAGGTTGTATAGTCAAGGAAGGCTGCATGGCAGAGGCGGCATCTGCAATAGGCCTTGAGGGATAAGTAGGAGCTCACCAGGCAATGGAGTAAAAGGAGGAAGCGTGTGGCCCATTTGTGGAAGAGCATGAAATGGGTGTTGCTCAGGGAGGGCACACAAACATGAATCAACACTCTGTTCATACCTAAAGGGGCGCCAGCTGCGGGGAGCACCATCGGCTCCGGAGGGCCATATCCAGCCACTCAGAGACAGTGGCCATGTTGCCTGGGCGGGGGTCTTGGCCACACCTGAGTCGTGGGCTCTGTGGGGAGGAGGGGCAAAGGGGGCTCTGTGGGGCCTGGGGGCAAGTCGGGCCTCTGGCTTTGGCAAGCTGTGCAGGGGGGCAGTCTTCTGGCCATGGACTCTCCCTAAGGCCCTTCCAGTTCCTGGACCCTGAGACTCTCTCTCTTGGGGTGGGGGCAGGTGTGGAAATGAGAGGATTAGAGGATGTATCTGTGTTCAAACCACTGGGCCTCGCCGCGCGATAGCGCCGTTATGACCCTGAACAAGTCACCTAAACCCTGCACTTTGGTCCCTGCATCTGCGAGGCAGGATGAGGGTCAACTGTCCCCGACAGGAGGCTTGTGAGGGTTAGATGGAAATGCTCTATGGACTCTAAGCCTCGTATGGAGACAGAGGTATCTCCAGTGACCCTTCACTGAGGCCCTGAGGGGTCTTGGCCTGATCAGCTACTCCATGTGGGAATGGAAGGAAGAAGTCAGAGGCCTTACACACAAATCACGTCACTTACCCAGCATCAGACAGTTTGGAACTTTCCACAAAATACACGCATTCTTTCTTCTTGATGTTTTCAGGAATCCACGAACTGAGGCTTTCTTGCTGAAGGTAAAGATGGCACATTGAGATCTTCCAACATTCGAAAGAGCACACCCAGCCCCCTGGAGACACATCTGAGCTCCTTGAGGAGCTTCCGCACTACTTGATTGAAGGAAGGAAGCCTGCGCGACCCTGAGCCAAAGATTAGAAGCACCTTGCCAAGACTCTCAGGTGGGGATTCAGGAGGGAGGAATGAATCTAAGAAATCATTTCCTCTTGGGACCATTTTGAATGTGCGCGCACCTTACAGTTTATACAGCAACACCACCTTCCTTGGGAACAACATGGTGTGGTGGAAAACGTGGAGGCTGGGGATCTGGGGACCTGGATCTTGCACCATCGGAAAAAGGGCAGCCACCCTCCTGCCTGCCTGGCAAGGGGACTGCAAGATGCCATGTGCTTTCAACACACTTGTGTCTTCGTATCCAGGGCTTTGGGGAAAGCTAGCCCAGGCCCAGGCCCTCCCAATCAGATAAAGGATGTGAAATCATTATGCAACAAGGTAAGCACGGGTAACAGATTTCCAGGACTCTAGCGCAACATTTTTGAGTGAACCCGGTGATTTCCCAATCAGACCAACCACGGGAAGTGGTCATGCAACCCACAGAAGACGAGACACGCATCACCCTCCCCAGTTCTGTTCTCCCAAAGGTATGGTTGGGCAGGAGCCCCCAAGGTCAGCAGACCCTTTCCCACCCCCGTCGTCACAGCCTCAAGCTATGACCTGCCCAACGGTGACCTCCGTGGCCACGTGCCAACTGCAGGCTGACCAGCAGAAAGCCTACCTTGTCATTGTTGCCGAAGGGGCACTGCAGCCTCCAGCTCTTGAAGAGGCCGCTGTTGCTGCGCCGGAGATTGGAGACCATCCCCAGGTCAGTGACCCTTCTGGGCAGCCCCTCAAAGCCCTCCTCCTGCTCCGAGCCAGCTTTCCTCAGGGCTGAGGGCTCCATCCTGAGACCCCCACGCCAGCTGCAACCAGGCCTGCTGCCCTCAGGACTGCTGCCCTCTCTCCAGCTCGCCACACTGGGGGTTCTAGAGACACATGGGGTGGTTGCTGAAATAGATCAGAGACAGGAAGATGAGGCTGATGTTCTGAGAGGACCTGGTCACATGCTTCCTCATGTGAAGCCTTCATCCGGTTCTCTTCACCAGCCTGCACATGTTCCCAGCTGCCTGAGCTGTGCCCCTTGGCTGGGGCCCCCGGACACTCTGGGGGAGTACATGCACATGCGGGGGTCCCAGCAGCCGTTCATAATGGTAACAACCTCAGGTCACTGCAGGGCCAGAGAAAGAGCTCCCTCCCCCATGGGTGCAGCTGCACTGAGCACCGCACAGGGAAGTCTCCACCGCCAGCACCAGCTGCCGGCGACATGGTTTCGCAACTGTACAATTCTGCACAGCTCCTGCTTCCAGACACCAGTGACTACTTTCATATTCCAAAAATTTTTTAAATAGCCCTCACTGTCCACAAAGGAAGTTTCTTTTTCTTCTTGTTTTTTGAGACAGAGTCCCACTTTGTCGCTCAGGCTGGAGTGCAGTGACGCAGTCTCGGCTCACTACAACCTCGGTCTCCTAGGTTCAAGTGATTCTCCTGCCTTAGCCTCCCCAGTAGCTGGGATTATGGACGCCCTTCACCACACCCTGCTAAATTTTTTTGTATTTAGTAGCAACAGGGTTTCACCATGTTGATCAGGTTGGTTTCAAACTCCTGACCTCAGGCGATCCACCGGCCTCTGCCTCCCAAAGTGCTGGTTTTACAGGCGTGAGCCACTGTGCCCAGCCTAGAAAGAAAGTTTTGGGGAGTACCACATCTCTCCACTCCAGGAAAAAGACAATACTTCAAATGAATCTTTTTCTCTCATATCCTTTCTCCCTGGCTCTGATGTGGCCTTCATCACCGAGGCCACAAGAAGCCACCGGATGACTGCCCTCCCTTTACAAATGAGGAACATAAGCATGTTCAAGCCCTGCAGGGCCTCCCTGAGCCCCTGACACCCACAATGTTCTCATGAGGTCGTCCATGGTCATCCCCTGCCACTGCCCCAAAGGTGTCAAGGGGAGGGTTGCTGGGATGCAAAAGATCTGACTGGAATTCCCCCCTCATCCCTGCCCTGAAACCCGATCTCTGGCCACGTCCTCTCCACTACACATGACGGTCACTGTCAGACAAGCCTTTGCTCTGCCGTCCCCTCATCACATTAGGTGACTGAGCCCCTTTTTGGGGCCAGGCAGCTCGAAGCTCGGTGCCGGGCACTTGGGGCTGAGCTACTGGCTGCTGTCCTGGGGCAGGCACTCTCAGGCAACCCCACCTCCCCCTCTCCCTCCTCCCCTTTGCCCCTTGGCCACACTCATTCCGAGACCCGTAAACTTCACTGGCAGGATGGCAGGGATGCCCTGCCCGGCCTTTTCCTGCAGTTCTCAGAGCAGATGTTGTGCCGCATGCCAGTGGGGTCTTTCCAGGGCCATGAGCTGTCCCCGCAGCCACTGGCCCGGCTTCACAACCAGCTTCCGAGGGAAGCAGAGCAGCAGAGATGTCCCCAGTGGCAGGAGGAAGAGGAGGCTCTAGAGAGATCGCAGTAGCACCGCAAGGGGACCCAGACTGCAGGTGGCTCCCCAGGCAGGCGGTCCACCCTGCACGGGATGAGGATGGCTCCACGCTGGAAACGAAGACCCCAGCATCAGACGGGAGGGTCCACGGTGTGGGACTCTCTGCCTTAAGACCAGCATGTTCTGTTCACACGCTCATCTTTCAGGCAGCTGTCCACCTCAGCACAGCCCCTGGGGTCTTGTGCAGGTTCCTCTAATCCCAGTGGCAAGCGGGCCCTGGGAAGCAGGTCAGACCTGCTCCAGCACCACCCGACTTTGCAGGAGGCAGCCAGGAGCCCCTGTGAGCATCTGATGCCCGCTGTGGGGGGGCCAATGGCTCGACCCAGTGCCCAACAGGACGGGTGCCTCAGCCTCAGCCCAGGGGTGCAGAACCCTGAAAACCCAGGCCTGGCAACGACCTTCCAAGGGCCCATCCAGCCCTTTCTGGGGTTCTTCTACCCAAAATTACAGGCTCAATCCCTTTCTCACAGGTCACCTGAGAACAGCTTGGGCCACCCTGGTTCACAGCTAAAATTCTCCACAAGCAGCTAGCACAGGTGTGAGTGTTGAGAGCACTCAGGTAGGAAATGAGCTTCCAGAAGACAGATGCATGAAGCAGGCCTGAGCAAGGCAAGGCCCCATGTGGGTGGATTTCCAAACCCAAGCCCTGCACAGAGCTATTCCCGGAGAAAGGGGTGCAGTGGAGCCCCAGGGAGCGTGGGTTGGGGCGACATTCCCTGCCCTTCAGGGTTAGCCACTGAGCAGCCCCTCCCTCAGCCCCGGGGGTCCCGCATGGCAGGGGTGGCAGCGGGAAGACCACTACCACCATCACCTAGGCCGAATTCAAGAAGACTCGTTGGCACGCGAGCCCAGGACCAGGCGACTCAAGAGGATCCTGGTGTGCCCACCCGCCCCCAGCCAGCCCAGCCCAGCCCAGCAGATGCTTCCCCGGGGAAATGGAAGGTTCTGTCTGGGCAGGGCGGGCCTCTGGCACCAGCAGGACTGGGACAGGCGCGCCCTGCACTCCCTCGGTACACCGTGTGGCCTCCCTGCCCTCTCTGGAGGTTGCTCGGGCATCTTCTGAAATCCCCGCGTGAAAGCCAGCGCTTCGGAGACTGGACAGGCAGAGGCGGGTGCGGGAACGGAGGAAGTAAGCGCCCCAGAAGCGGGCCCTGCGGTCCCGGAGGACGGGTAGGGGCACGAGGACGGCTGAGTCCCTCATCCCCGGGTCCCCTCGCGCCAGCCGGACAGGGTCGCTCCAGCGGCAAGGCGTCCCGCAGACAGACCGCACCCGGCTCCCAGTCAGCGCCCCGCGCCTCTGCGCACACTGGGTGCTCCAGTCCGCGCCCCGAACCCCACCGGTGCCCCTGCACCAGCGCCCCGAACCCCGCCCGCCCCTGCACCCCACCGCGCCCTGCACCAGCGCCTCAAGCCCCACCCGCGACCCTGCACCCCGCCGTGCCCTGCACCAGCGCCCCGAACCCCGCCTGCGCCCTTGCACCCCACCGAGCCCTGCACCAGCGCCCCGAACCCCGCCTGCGCCCCTGCACCCCACCGCGCCCCTGCACCCCACCGCGCCCCTGCACCCCGCCGCGCCCCTGCACCCCGCCGCGCCCCTGCACCCCGCCGCGCCCTGCAGCAGCACCGGGGCCGGCCGCCTCGGTCCCCGCACTCCGCGCCCCTGTACGCACTCGGCACCCCGGTCCGCGCCCCTATACCCAGCCTCAACCTTCACAAGCTCCCGGGACGACCGCCTCAGTCCCCGCACCCGGGCTCGCGCCCTCGCCCCGGCCCCGGCGGGCACCTACCTGCTCGGAGCCGCCCGCGCCCCGGCGTCACCCGCGTCCCCGCGCAGCACCGCCGCCCTGGCCCCGCGGGGCCGTCCACATCTCGCCCGAGCGTGCGCCGCGTGCCCGGTGCAGTGGAGCCGCCCGCAGCGCTCTGCGTCACTCAGCCCGGAGAGCGTCCCCCGCGCCGCGTCCCGCGCCCGCAGCTAGAGCCAAGGACACGCCAGGGAAGACTGGGCCCAGACACCCTGCCTGCGGGCCCGCCCTCCCCAGCGACCTGGAACCGGACACTCGCGCGGATGTGTGCCTTCGGAGGGTTGGGGGCACGTGTCTCCTTTAAACCGGCGAGTGCCGCGATTATCTTTAAGCCCTGAATGGCCAACGGGAGCGGGAAAGGCAGGACAGGAGTCGCAGGGGGACCTGGGCCTGAGTGAGACCCCCCCACAACGAGACTCAGGACCCCCTGCTCGACGACCTCTGCAGCCCCCCCCCCAGCACCCCAGATGTGGCCCCGAGCCAGGGACCATTCCCAGTGAGAGAGGCAGGACCCCAAGGCTGGGGCAGGCTCAGGGCCTGCTCCCTGGATGTGTCACAGTGGAGGGGACAGGAACAGCCAGAAAGATCAAGCCCAGCAGTCCCCATCGCGGCAGGTGCTGGCCACAGGGCCCCATGGATGTCTAACTCCACCCTGTGTGCTGCCCACTCTCTGGCTTGGGGAGGGACGGGGACTGCCCTCTGATGCCTGAGAAGGTGAATGCGCCTTTCCCAAGTGACCCAGACGCCCTTTCACCCCACAAAGCCACACTGTCCACCCCTTCCTTGCCACCAGCAGGTGATACCCGGCTGCCATTCCTGGGCCCTGCTGGCCTCCGTGTCCAGGGAAGTGAAGAGGTCCTGTGGCCTCTGATCTGGGAGGAGGGAGGGTGCCCCCAGACTCCTGCCTGACCCGCCACCCTCATTTCCTCCCTTGGTGTGCAGGCCTGCTGCCCGGACTACTGCCCAGAGCACACACCTCTGGAAGGTCCTCCACACATGAGCCAGCCAGCAGTGCTGGCGCGCCAAAGGATGTCCACCGTCTCACTAACCCACCAATCCTGGTGCCTGCAAAGTGGTGGGAAGGCGGTCATAGCCCCTGGTGTAGGACAGCACTCAGGACACGGTCGCCTCTTCAGGACACTGTGCTCTGCACAAGCATGGCCGGAAGCTGCCCTCCAGAGTGGCCAGCACGGTGTCCCCACACACCCACAGCTGCGCCCTGCTGGACGGTACGGTCCTCCGCCCGGTCCACCCTGCAACTAGACACAGTGTCCCCACACACCCGCAGCTGCGCCCTGCTGGACGGTACGGTCCTCCGCCCGGTCCACCCTGCAACTAGACACAGTGTCCCCACACACCCGCAGCTGCGCCCTGCTGGACGGTACAGTCCTCCACCCGGTCCACCCTGCAACTAGATGTGCTCGACGAGCACCCGCTGCAGGAGTTGGGTACTATGGCAACGAGCAACACCCCCAGAGAGGTGTCTTAGAGCCCCCTTAACAGACAAAGGAAGTGAAGACCCCCTCCCTTTCACCCTCTCCATGTCAGCAGAGCCCCATCCAGTGCCCCTGCCCTGGGTGCTTTCTGGCTGGAGAGCCATCTCGTTAACTAAAAACATAACCGCAGGGCAGTTAATATTTTATAAGACAGTCGTAACTGCAGAGCCATCTGCGAGATGGGCTGGACGCTTGTTTCCAAGTATCCCGGGGCCTCTGTGGGAACATCATTTAAGGTGAAGTAGGTACCAAGCTGACCATCTCTGATGAAACAGCCGGGCCCACATCGCCCTGGGAGCGGCTCCTGCCTTTCTAGAGAAGAACCGCACACTCCACAGAGGGCCATGTCTGTCTGCCCGGACGCTGCTGCAGTAGCAATTACGCGATATTCTTCCCATAAAAGAGAGGACACGCGACCATAAAACCCGATTGGCAGGTACCAGTCTCCATTGAGAGTCCTCTTGAGTTCAGAGGAGAAAGCACTTGGCACAAAGTGTTTCTCACAGTGTGGGCACGAGGCCCAGGTAAAAAGGGCCCTGCTCTGGCAGCAGGAGGAAACCACAACTGGAGAGAAAGGCAGTGACAGGGCCGCAGGCACTGGCACACTCTGGTCCTGAGTGAGGCGCGGGAGCAGGTGACAGGCGGCGGGCTCCTCAGAGGACACTCCAGGAAGGAGGGAGGCCCCAGCTAGAGCAGGAGCAGCAAACTCTCTGCACAGGGCCGCATGGTCGCTGTGGCAGGCTTTGCCGGCCATGTGGTCTCTGTCCCAGCTCCTCGCCTCTGCCCTTGCAGTGGGAAGGCAGCCGTGGGCCATTCGGCTGACCCTGAACGACACGGGTTTCAGCTGCGGGGATCCACTTCTATGCAGATTTTCTTCCGCCTCTGCCACCCCTGAGATGCTAGACCACCCCCTCCTCTTCCCCCTTCTCCTACTCACAGGAAGACGGCAAGGCCTTTATGATGACCTGCTTCTACTTAATGTAAATATATTTTATCTTCCTTATGATTTTCTTAATAACATTTTCTTCTCTCTAGCTCCCTTTATTGTAGGAATACAGTTTATAATACAACATACAAAATATGTGTTGATGCTATCAGTAAGCCTTCCTTCTGGTCAATAGTGAGCTATTCATAGTTAAGTTTTAGAGGAGTCAAAAGTTATGCACAGATTTTCAACTTTAAGGGGTGTTGGAGCCCCCAACTCTTGAGTGGTTCGAGGATCAACTACATAAATGAATCAGTATGTTACGTGGTTTGGCTCTGTGCCCCACCCAAATGTCATGTCAAATTGTAATCCCCAGGCGGGGCACAGTGGCTCACACCTGTAATCCCAGCACTTTGGGAGGCCGAGGCAGGCAGATCACTTGAGGTCAGGAGTTCAAGACCAGCCTTGTCCAGTGGTGAAACCCCATCTCTACTAAAAATACAAAAATTAGCCAGGCGTGGTGGTGTGCGCCTGTAATCCCAGCTACTCGGAGGCTGAGGCAGGAGAATCCCTTGAACCCAGGAGACAGAGGTTGCTGTGAACCGAGATCGTGCCACTGCACTCCAGCCTGGGCAACAGAGCGAGACTCTGTCTCAAAAAAATTGTAATCCACAGTGTGGAAGGTTATTGGATCAAGGAGGCGTTTCTCATGAATGATTGAACACCATCCTCTTGGTGCTGTTCCCGTAATAGTGAGTGAGTTCTTGCAAGATCTGGTCGTTTAAGTGTGTGGCACCTTCCCCTGTCTCTCTCTCTTACTCCTGCCATGTGAGACACCTGCCCGCTTTGCCTTCTATCATGATTGGAAGCTTCCTGAAGCCTCCCCAGAAGCAGAAGCCACCATGCCTCCTGTACAGCCTGCAGGACCGTAAGCCAGTTAGGCCTCTTTCCTTATAAATTACCCAATCTGAGGGGTTTTTTAATAGCAATGCAAGAACGAACAAATACAGTATAGCTGGGCACTAATATTAATTAAACTTTGCGGACTGGGCACGGTGGCTCACGTCTGTAATCCCAGCACTTTGGGAGGCTGAGGCGGGCAGATTAGTTGAGGCCAGGAGTTTGAAATCAGCCTGGCCAACACGGTGAAACCTTGTCTCTACTAAAAATACAAAAAATTAGCCGAACATGGTGGTGCATGCCTATTGTCACGTGCGTCCGTGTGAAGAGACCATCAAACAGGCTTTGTGTGAGCAACAAGGCTGTTATTTCACCTGGGTGCAGGCGGAATGAGTCCGAAAAGAGAGTCAGCAAAGGGAGATGGGGTGGGGCTGTTTTATAGGATTTGGGTAGGTTGTGGAAAATTACAGTCAAAGGGGGTTGTTCTCTTGCGGGCAGGGGTAGGGGTCACAAGATGCTCAGTGGAGGAGCTTCTGAGCCAGGAGAAGGAATTTCACAAGGTAATGTCATCAGTTAAGGCAGGAATCAAGGCAATGTCATCAGTTAAGGCAAGAATCAAGGTAATGTCATCAGTTAAGGCCATTTTCACTTCTTTTGTGATTCTTCAGTTACTTCAGACCATCTGGATGTATACGTGCAGGTCACAGGGGATATGATGGCTTAGCTTGGGCTCAGAGGCCTGACACCTATAGTCCCACCTACTCAGGAGCCTGAGGCAGGAGAATCACTTAAACCCAGGAGGGGGAGGTTGCAGTGAGCCAAGATCAGGCCCTTGCACTCCAGCCTGGGTGACAGAGCAAGACTATATCTCAAAAAAAAAAAAAAAAAAGAAAGAAAGAAAGAAAAAAAACCCTTTATTTGCAAACAAGTGGTGGGCCCAATCTAGCCAGTGGGCTGCAATTTGCCGACACCTGGTCTAGAGCAGGACTTCGGGCTGAGGGAACAGACATGTTTCTTTTCATCTCTGGAGTCCACAGAGTCATCTGCATTCTGGAAATATACAGCAGAACTGTTCTTAAAATGTGAAAGGACAGCGATGGATGCCACGCCAGGGTAAAGACTGCAGCCAGCATGGCCACTGTAAACTCTCTGTCCCAGGCACCCTTGCCCCAATGGCTCCCAGAATGGCAATTACGAGAACGAAGCTGGAGATGACCACAAGGCCTGAAGACCTCTCAGGACACTGAAAAAATGTAAATCAACACGTGCTGCCTGTCCCTTCTCCCAGGCCTGGCTCTGACCTGCCACAGGGATCTGAACCATCTGCAGCACCAGCCGTGGGGGAATCCTCGGTCAGCAGGGGGTCAGGCAGGCTACCCACCGCACTGGCTCCTGAGACCAAGGGAGAAGATTCGAGTTCCCAAGGGCATCTGGGAGGGGTGTGCCGCACCTGCCACCTGAGGAGTTCCAAAGTTTGCCTCAGGGATGTGTGGAGCCCAGAGCCTCCAGGGTGGACCAGGTTCTGCCCCCAAGTCATACCAGGTGGGTGGCGAGGCCAGCAACATGGGCAGGGGAGAGGTGGTCACTCCGAGATCATGAAAACTTCAGCTCCGGAGCACGTTTGCTGACTCTCCATTTGTCTCCCTCTCCTCCTCTCCCCCTCTCCCTGCCCCTCTCATCCCTCACTCCTTGGGAGGCCATGTTGTGAGAGGCCATGTTGCAGGGAGCGAAGCCTCCCACCGACAGCTTGTGGGGCAGCTGGGAGACCCCAGCCAGGTCCTCAGAGACGGCCCCCCTTCCCTCCCAGGAGGCTGAGCCCAGCCATGCAGCTCAGCTGCTCCAGATGCCTGAGCCTCAGAAACCGGGAAACGGCGATGTCTATTGTGAGCTGCTAAGTCTGGCGGTGATTTGTTATGCAATGCAGGTGACTAGGGTATCGGCCTGGAGGGGGTCTGGACTGGGGGTGTCACCTATGGGGCGAAGGTGGTGGAGGAAAGAAGAGACAAGGACGGGGCCTGGGGCACATGGGACTCAGCGCCAGGTGTCATCAGGATAGTGTTTGCCTGAGTTGGGGGTGAGCCTGCCCTGCTGAGCCCTGCAGAACTCCCAGCTGTCAGGGCAGGAGGGAGCAGCGGTTGATCCATGGTACCTTGTCCTCAGCAGTACCCCTAGCTGCAAGCCAGAAACCCCGACCCACTGGCTGAAACCACAAAGTGGGTGTCGGCCCTGTGTGCCTGGTGATGGCGGTGGTGGCCTTGCTTCAAAGACTCAACAGGAAGCTCCTGTGTCCCCCACTCTCCATGTCTCTGGGAAGCAGGATCTGTGTGTGGCCCCCTGAGATTTACTAGGGAGCAGCGTGCCTAACTCACCCCCTGTAAGAAGGGAGGCCCAGGGCTGGGCAGGGGGCCAAGGCTGTGACGTAGGTCCAGCAGAGCCTTCGTGAGCCCACCAGAGCTCTGAGGCCCGTGGCCGTCACACTGTGCCCCTGCAAGCACCCACAGCCTGAGCCTGCTGGAAGCTTCCTACCACTGCTGGGGACCAGCTCCAGCCTCATTAGCACTGAACATTCTGTCTGCTTGGTGTAGAAGAGCTCAGAAGGCACTGCTCTGAGACTTTTCTATCATCCCACATCTTACACCAACCTGAGGACTAAGCTCTGATTTTTTTTTTTTTTTTTTTTTTTGAGGTGGATTCTCGCTCTGTTGCCCAGGCTGGAGTGCAGTGGCGCGATCTCGGCTCACTGCAAGCTCCGCCCTCCAGGTTCACGCCATTCTCCTGCCTCAGCCTCCCAAGTAGCTGGGACTACAGGTGCCCACCACCACGCCCAGCTAATTTTTTGTATTTTTAGTAGAGACGGGGTTTCACCGTGTTAGCCAGGATGGTCTCAATCTCCTGACCTCGTGATCTGCCTGCCTTGGCCTCCCAAAGTGCTGGGATTACAGGTGTGAGTCACCGCGCCTGGCCAGCTCTGATTTTTTTTCTTGCCTATGTTCCTATCTAAGGGATATGGAGAGTCATGCCCTACAAACCATAAATTCTCATCAGACGGGTTTTACTTAACCCTATATGTCATAACTTACTTTCCAATCTGACTCTGGCATAACATGACAAGAAATAAAATCAAAATATTTGACCCCGAAACATGTTTCCCTGCCATATTTTGAGACGCTCCTGCAAAGCTGTCCTTTGTGGGAGAAAATGTGCATCTGGAAGGAATCTCTATTCACATAGCTTGATCTTTTTCTTCCAGGCCCTCCCAATCCTGAAGAGATTAACTGAGAGTCTAGCACCTTTTAAAGGTGTGAATAGGAAACATTCGTCATCAATTGTCTCTAAGGGCAGCCATTAAAGACTTCAAAAGAACCTTGGTCCCCACAGTCTTTTTTTTTCTTTTTTTCTGGACAGTGGCGCAATCTCGGCTCACTGCAAGCTCCGCCTCCCGGGCTCACACCATTCTCCTGCCTCAGCCTCCCGAGTAGCTAGGACTACAGGCGCCCGCCCCCACGCCCAGCTAATTTTTTTGTTTGTTTGTTTTTTGTATTTTTAGTAGAGACAGGGTTTCACCGTGTTAGCCAGGATGGTCTCGATCTCCTGACCTCGTGATCCGCCCGCCTCGGCCTCCCAAAGTGCTGGGATTACAGGCGCGAGCCCCTGTGCCCAACGGTCTCCACAGTCTTTTATCTGAACCTAAGCATTTCCTTTCTATGGATCCCAGGTCTTTAGACAAACTCAACCGTCAACCAGAAAATGTTTAAATTCACCGATAGCCTGGAAGTCCCCACTTTGAGTTGTCCCGCCTTTCTGAATCAAACCAACGTATTTCTTAAATGTATTAGATTGCTGTCTCATGCCTCCCTAAAAAGTATAAAACCAAGCTGTGCCCCGACCACCTTGGACACATGTTCTCAGGATTTCCTGAGGGCTGCGTCACGAGCCATGGTCATTCATATCTGTCTCAGAATAAATCTCTTAAAATATTTTACAGAGTTCGACTCTTTTTGTCAACACCACGACGTAGAAGGTTAAATAAAACCCATCTGATGAGAATTTATGGTTTGTAGGGCATGACTGTCCATACCCTTTAGGAATTTGGGCAAGATAAAAAAAGAAAAATCAGAGTTTAGTCCTCAATTACTTCAAGGCCGAGACTGAGTTCTGGCCTTGAAGTAATCTTGTTGGAGACAGAATGAGGTGTCCGGTCCCTTTCAGGAGCTGACCCCTGAAGCTTCCAAGCAAAGAGATGACCAGATAAGTGAGCATGGTGTGTGCTTAACAGGCATCCAGGTAAACTAAATGTGCATAAGGCCTGAGAGCACAGGATGGGAACGGAGTGGAGGTTCACATTCCCAGGCTGTATTTCAAGATGCAAGGTAACACAAGCAGCTTGTCTCAGCTACATCTTCAGACTAGGGTGGAGGAGGAGGAAAGGGGAAAGGGGAAAAAGTTTTAAAACATGGTTTGAGGCTTAGCTGTGTGAAAGGAATATAAAGCTCAAGGCCTTAAAATCACTCAGTCAAGGGAAAAGTCAGCTGGAAAATGCATCAGGCAAACCTGCCTCCAATTTTATTCCTAAATAAAGATCGCTACAAAGATAAAAAGCTATGAAGCTCCCTCACAATTTGCCCACAGGGAAATTCCTTGTGGGCCTCAAGATCTTTACCCTCAAACAGTTCCGTTGAATTTCACCCTGGAATGTAAACTGATAGCTGATCTTCACAGGTGTGGGACAGGAGGTCATCCCCCTGCTCACTGGAGACACATGCCTATCTGTTTGCTTTCTCTGCCTTATTGTTTATGTAAAAATGCAGATTCACTAAGCTAGACCAAATTGTGTATTCAGTGAAAGGACTCAAAAGAATGCAATCTTTTGTCTCTTATCCACCGATGACCTGGAAGCTGGAAGCCTCCCTCCACCCCCACAACCCCACCCGGCCTTCAAGGTGTCCTGCCTTTCCAGACTGAACTAATGTACATCTTTTTTTTTTTTTAAGACGGAGTCTCGCTCTTGTTGCGCAGGCTGGAGTGCAATGGCACAGTCTTGGCTCACTGCAACCTCTGCCTCCCGGGTTCAAGCGATTCTCCTGCCTCAGCCTCCAAAGTAGTTGGGATTACAGGCACCCACTGTCAGGCCTCTGAGCCCAAGCTAAGCCATCATATCCCCTGTGACCTGCACGTACACATCCAGATGGCCGGTTCCTGCCTTAACTGATGACATTCCACCATAAAAGAAGTGAAAATGGCCTGTTCCTGCCTTAACTGATGACATTGTCTTGTGAAATTCCTTCTCCTGGCTCATCCTGGCTCAAAAGCTCCCTACTGAGCACCTTGTGACTCCCACTCTGCCCGCCAGAGAACAACCCCCCTTTGACTATAATTTTCCTTTATCTACCCAAATCCTATAAAACGGCCCCACCCTTATCTCCCTTCACTGACTCTCTTTTCAGACTCAGCCCACCTGCACCCAGGTGAAATAAACAGCTTTATTGCTCACACAAAGCCTGTTTGGTGGTCTCTTCACATGGACGCGAGTGAAACCCACCACCGCGCCCAGCTAATTTTTTGTATTTTTAGCAGAGACGGGGTTTCACTATGTTGGCCAGGCTGGTCTCGAACTCCTGACCTCAGGCGATCCACCTGCCTCAGCCTCCCAAAGTACTGGGATTACAGGCGTGAGCCACCGCGCCCAGCTTAATGTACATCTTATACATATATTTTTTCTTCTTTTTCCATCTTACACATATTGATTGATGTCTCATGTCTCCCTAAAAATGTATGAAAGCAAGCTGTGCCCCAGCCACCCAGGGCACGTGTCGTCAGGACCTCCTGAGGCTGTGTCATGGGCTTGTCCTTAACCTTGACAAAATAAACTTTCTAAACAGATTGAGTCCTGTCTCAGATATTTTGGATTCACAGCTGCTAAGCTGCTCGGTTACAATTGAAGGCTCATAGGTTAGGGGTTGTTCAAAGGTAGTTTGGTGAACAGGGGGCTAGGGCATGGGGAGTGCTGATTGGTTAGGTGCGAGATGAAATCTAGCTGTCCTTTTGGTCCTTTTGTGCTGCATGGCTTCTGGGTGGGGCCACAGGAGCTGTTGGCAAGACATCTAGCTGGATCCATCTGTGTCAGACGTGCAAGAAACCTGCAAAGATACAATAGTGGTGTTCTACAATAGTGATGTTACCTGCAGGAGTAATTGGGGAAGTAGCTTATCTTGTGACCTCCAGAATAATGGCTGACGAATGTTTACATCGCATCTTAGTGGAATTCATGCTCCTCTATCCTTCTAGGCTGGTAGTGTAACCGCCCAATGGGTTCGCCTTGCCCACTGCCTAGACAGAACCGATTTATCAAGACAAGGGAATTGCAATGGAGAAAGAGTAATTCACAGAGCTGGCTGTGCAGGAGAGCGGAGTTTTATTATTACTCAAATCAGTCTCCCCAAGCATTCGGGGATCAGTGTTTTTAAGGATAATTTGGCGGGTATGGGCTCAGAAAGTGGTGAGTGCTGATTGGTCAGGTCGAAGATTAAATCATAGGGGGTCAAAATGAGTTCTGGCTGACTTCTGTCCCTGGGTGGGATCACACACATGGTTGAGCCAGATTATCCATTTGGGTGGTGTCATCTGCTGCCTCTGAATGCAGGGTCTACAAAATATTTCAAGCACTGATCTTAAGTTTTGCAACAGTGATGTTATTCCCAGAAGCAATTTGGGGAGGTTCAGACTCTTGCCGCCAGAGGTTGCATGGCCCCTAAACTGTAATTTTTAATCTCGTAGCTTAATTTGTTAGTCCTACAAAGGCAGACTGGTCCCCAGGCAAGAAGGGTTTTTTTGGGAAAGGGCTATTATCAATTTTGTTTCAGTTTAATCTATAAACTAAATTCCTTCCCAAGGCTAGTCTGGTCTACACCCAGGAATGAACAAAAGCAGCTTAGAGGATAGTAGGAAGATGGGGTGGGTTAGGAGATCTTCCCGTCATAATTTCTTCAGTTATGATTTTTGCAAAGGCGGTTTCAGTGGTCTCATTAGCTTTACAAAGGCTGTTTAGTTTTGAGGAAGGGCTGCTATCACTTAAACTATAAATGTCTCCCAAAGTTACCTTTGCTTATCCAGGAATAATTAAGGGCAGCTTTAAGGCCAAAGGCAAGATGGGGGTTGGCCAGATCTCCTTCAAGGCCATCCTTCTCTCACCGATACAATTTTTTGCAAAGGCGGTTTCAGAACGTCAGAACGCCTGTCTTAATGTAACTGCGGCCCATGTAACGATGTTTAGAGGCTCTTATCTGATTTCTAAAAGGCTGAAATGCTTGTAAGGGCTCTGCTGGACCTGCCCGTGCGTCTTTCCCATAAATGCGTCTTTTCTGTAAATGCTGAGAGGGAGGGAGACAAGGAATCAACACAGCCCCAGGGCTGCCCTGGGTTTATTCCAAGAGTTTGAATCGCGTAACTTGGAGCTGTGTCGCGCCCATCCCATCCACGCTAGGCCTGCGCTCAGAGTCAGGCCTAGGCACTCGGCCATGATGCGCGTCGGACCGAGCCCACCCCGCTCGGTTCCTGGGAGCAGCAGTTCAGCCCTCACTGGGCCGACTCGGGGACCGCCACCTGCACCCACCCTCTGCTCGCCGCGCGCTTCCGGGGTCGCGTTAGAATCGCGTCAGAGCCGGGCGCCCCAGGCCGCGCATGAGCAGGAGCAGAGCCAACGTGTCAGCGGCGCCCAAGCGGCCCCAGCGGGCTCGCGTCGCCCCACTCTCCTCACCGAGCCGCCAATGGGCTCAGGATCCGCCCCTGACGACGCGGCCCCGCCCCTGGAGACACGCGCCACGCAGTCGTCACCCGCCCGGGAGCAGGAGGCCCGGGGCGCCCGCCGGTCGGGCCTGGGCGGCCGCCATGAAGCTGACGCGGAAGATGGTTCTGACCCGGGCCAAGGCCTCGGAGCTGCACAGCGTGCGCAAGCTCAACTGCTGGTGAGGCGGGGCCTGGCCGCGGCCGCCCCGGGGTGGGGGGAGGAGCCGGAGGGAGGAGCCGGGGCGGGGCGAGGGCGGAGCCGGAGGGAGGGGGCGGGGCGGGGCGAGGGCGGAGCCGGAGGGAGGAGGCGGGGCGGGGCGGGGCGGAGCGGGGCGGGGGCGGAGTGGAAGGGGGGAGGGGCAGGGGCGAGGGCGGCGAAGGACCCGCGGGTGAGGGAGGGGAGGAGGCCGGGGGTCGGGGTCGCCTGGGCCCCCCCCTCCATTTCCCGGCCCGCCTTTGCCCCGGCTGCCCTGTGGGCTGGGTCTGTTGTCTCGGGTTGCCAGGAGTCACTGGGACCAAGTGGAATAGGGGAGAGAACTGAGCTCTCCAGGACTGAGTCAGGAAACACGTTGGTAATCAGTACTGGGGGCGGCCGTTCCCAGGGTACTCCTAGCAGGTGACAGGAAGGGACGTGGGTGCGGTGGGACCCATGCAGGCTGAAAGGCGGGTAATGCTGAGTCTCACTGAGCCAAGGAAGACCAGGAGCTTCCAGAAGAGGGAGCCTGGAGTTGAGGCCTGCAAGATCTCCAGGGTTCCCTGGGGACTCAGCAGAGTGACCGCGCCGTGTCAACTGGCCGCACCGTGCAGGCGGGTGTGGGGGTCAGCGAGAGCAGACGCTTCCTCCCAGGGGTGTCCCCAGACTGCCGAGAGTGAGCTCTTCCCTGTTAATTAAAAAGCTTTTTCTCTCTGCCCTGGCATATCTGGTGTTTTGGCTACAATTCCCCTGTGTCATTTGCTTTCAATAATGCATTTCTTTGTTTTGCATGGGGTGGTCAGTACTCTCACTAAGCTGGGAGAAAGAACAACCCTATTTCAGGCTTTTAAAGTTTGCTTCATAAGTTGCCTGTTCACCCTTTGAACTTGGCCTCTTATAAAGACGCCCTTGTTTATGTCTGTCAGTGAGACAAATGAACCTTCTGCTACTCAGGGACCATGAGGAAGAGTTCATCAAAAAGACACAAAAAGTGTCTTACAAATGGAGCAACCCTGCTGCTCCTTATCTAAAAAGTACCACCCCAACGTCAAACATACAGTTTAGTTGAAAATCAGCTAAAACAATTGTTTACACCTTTGCCAGTTATCTGGGCAACCTTCCTTTTTTGCCATGCCATTAAAATCCTAGAATCTTAAGGTTTGTAGGGAGTCATCGGTGATTTTTGGAATTTTTGTCTTCAGTGTTTTTTATTCAACTTTAACAAAATTAAAGTATGTATCTTTTCTCTCCCCAGGGGCAGCCGCCTCACAGATGTAAGTATTGCCTCACAGATGTAAGTATTGCACTGATCATCTCCAAATAGCCTCAACCCAAATGTTGTAGCTTTTTTCCCAAGAGAATTTTTAAGTTGACAAAACTGCACCTATCAATTCAGTCCCACACTTGGTACTTTGTTCACTTAGCGGTTTTCATTCTGCAGAACCACTAATGGAAAAACAATTCTCTAGTGCCAGGCTTATTTTGCAGTTCCCGTCAACATCCCTATAAATGAAACGCCCTTTGTCACTTGGTCGCAGAGGAGGGGAGCGATAGTTTGGAACTTGCTCTCACCTGGAAAGGAATCCCAGGAGGGCTTGTTTTACTTTGTTACGGGGGAAGTTGAAGGTCTACACCCCCTCTTCTTGGTCACATCTAGCCTTGTACCCGCCTGCCGCTGCCCCAAAGGCAGGCAGAGAATAAGCCCTGCTGGGAGAACTAGAGCGTGTGCGTCTGTGAAAGATTTTTTTCTTCTCTCCCTCATTGTCTTTCTCAGTCCAAAATGTCCCCAATTTACACAGGGATCGCATACCAATTGTTTCTTTCTTTTTTTTTTTTTTTTTTTTTTTTTACACGGAGTCTCTCTCTGTCGCCCAGGCTGGAGTGCAGTGGCACGATCTTGGCTCACCGCAACCTCCGCCTCCCGGGTTCAAGCGATTCTCCTGCCTCAGCCTTTGAGTAGCTGGGACTACAGGCACCCACCACCATGCCTGGCTAATTTTTGTACTTTTTAGTAGAGATGGAGTTTCACTGTGTCAGCCAGGCTGGTCTCAAACTCCCTGAGTTCAGGTGATCCACCTGCCTCAGCCTCGCGAAGTATTGGAATTACAGGTGTGAGCCACCATGTCCAGCCCAATTATTTATCTCTTTATTTTCCTTTGTTTTTTTAATTTGAACTGTACCTTTTCTTAAAGACAAAAAAAAAAAAAGCCTGGATACGTGGCATCTGGATGTAATCTGTTTTGTGCTGTAACTGAAATACTGCATGTTTAGCAGTGAATATACAAACGTACCATGTCCATAGACACGAGTCCCTTATACGTGGGACGCATCTGACCAGGCTGTGAGCTGCTGGTGCCGTGCCTGGCGTATGGTGGGCTCTCACATATGTGGGAGCTTTGCAGGTTGTGAGGCTTTGTGGACCACCCCGGGCACCTCACCCCTGAATTGACAGTACCAATGTGATCTGAGATCCAGTTTCAAGCCTGTCTTCCTTTTGGCCCAGACCTGTTATCAAGAAGGGATTTCCATCCTTTCCTTGCTTTCTATCCCTGCGTAGGGGACAATGGGGTCCCCTTACCTGATGTCCTTTGAGGGCATCTAAAGTAATGAATGCTCTGTCTCCACTGCTGGCAGCGTCTGACAGCAGCGATGCTGTTGTAAAATTTAATAAAGACAGTGCGTGCAAGGAGGAGCCTCACATTTCTCCTTCAGTCTGTGGGGCGTCTGGGCTGCAAGGTGGTGTCAGAGGGGAACCTGGCATACTCGTGGGCATTCACTCTGGGCACACTGGCTGAGCAGGGCCACTCCCCTCAGGCCCTGGGCATTCACCCTGGGCACACTGGCTGAGCAGGGCCGCTCCCCTCAGGCCCTGGGCATTCACCCTGGGCACACTGGCTGAGTAGGGCCGTGCCCCTCAGGCCCCGGAAGTGGGTTGGCCGTGGCTTCGACAGTTCTTTGTGGCTGATGGCAGTGCGGCCGCGATGCCCTGCTGTGCCATGCTTGCTAGTCATGCTCTTTTCCTCCTAGATCTCCATTTGCCGGGAGATGCCCAGCCTGGAGGTGATCACGCTCAGGTACCTCGCTCCTGCTGTCATGCTCAGCCTGGGGCCTGGAAGCCGGGGCAGAGCCTCACGTCCCTCCAGTGGGACCCAGCACTGTGACATAACCTGGAAACCTCCAACACAGACTGAGGGCGGCTTCCAGAAGGGGAGGGGCCAGGACAGCGAGAGCTGGGCCTACCCTGTGGCCCCCATGTTCAGCCCTCCTTCCTCAGAGCCTCACCTGGGCCTCCTGATGGCTCCTGTCCCCTGCCTGCCCTGCTGTACCCCTGCCCACCCTTGGCCTGTGTGCTCCGATAAGCCATTGCTGTGTTCACTGGGCCAGTCGGTGGTGGAGCTCTCCTAAGGATTCACGGTGGCCCGCCCCGCCCGCCCCCACAGTGGCCACATCTGCCCTGGGACCCCCAGAGTCCTGGCCTCTTCTGCCCCCCAGTGCCACCACTGCCTACCAGTTTCTCTGCACCCCATGACCTGTGCCCGTCTTCTGGGGTCACTGCCCTCCCAGCAGACTAAGGGAAGCTTGAATGAACAAACGTTACTGGACTTTCAGGCAGTTGGGGTGTATTTGGAGGCTCTGGGAAGAGAAGAGCTCCCTTTATCCCTGAATTCCCTCCTGCCTACTGTGGGACCCAGGGAGGGAGCAGACGCTCATGGCTCACCACTGCCCACCAGACGCTGGATGGGCCCCTTCTGTGGGTTTCCGCATTTAAAAGCTCACAAGGGTTTAAACCCTGTGGGGAAGGCCCACCCCTCTGGCAGCTCAGAAGTCTCCAGGGCTTGCCCTCTGAGAGTGGGTGTTCCAGGCCCCTGGTTCCTGACTGTGACCTACCTTCTTGATCTCACAGGCAGCCACGGGGTAGGCCAGCCCCTGCCCATCCTCCGTAATGCCCTCCGAGGTTGGCATTGCCATGTTGATGCCCGTGCCCAGCCTGCTGCCCGCCATGGGCTGCGGCCAGTCCATCTGGTGTTCAGGCATCCCCAGCGCGGGCACCAGCCTGTCCTGCCCGAGCCTTGCTGAATGAATGAAATGGGCTTGGAGGCATGCTCATGGGTCAAATCTCAGCCTTCCCATCTATTGGCTGGCTAACCTTGGGCGAGGCATGGCCCTCTCTGTGCCTCAGTTTCCTTTCTGTAACATGGAGGTATTACAAGTGCCCACCCCACAGGGAGACGAGGAGGAGATGGAGCCCGAGTCCAGAGGTTGAGCAGGGGTGCGCGTGCCCGCCCAGAGGTTGATGGGGGTGCGCGTGCCCGCCCAGAGGTTGATGGGGGTGCGCGTGCCCGCCCAGAGGTTGATGGGGGTGCGCGTGCCCGCCCAGAGGTTGAGCGGGGGGGGTGCGCGTGTCCGCCCAGGGGTTGAGCGGGGGGGGGTGCGCGTGCCCGCCCAGGGGTTGAGGCCGGGGTGCGCGTGCCCGCCCAGAGGTTGATGGGGGTGCGCGTGCCCGCGCAGAGGTTGAGCGGGGGGTGCGCGTGCCCGCGCAGAGGTTGAGGGGGGGTGCGCGTGCCTGCCGCGGGGCTCGTTTCACTAGTCAGGCGACACAGTGAGGCTGGGCTTTCAGGCCTGCCTCCGAAAGGCTTACCTGACGGGGAAACGTGGAGCTTGTGGTTCCCACGGTGGCAGGAAGCTTGGGGCGGGGCTGCGGATCCAGCCCTATCCCTGCCGCTCACTGAGTCACCCAGGAGCCACAGGGCCTCCGAGCATCAGGCCGCTCGTGTGTGGGGCCATTTCTGTCACATCTCAGGAGGGACAGGACCCCAAGGGTGTTGACCGAGCTCAGGTGCGTGGTGCCTGCACGCCTGACTGCACTGGAGCGGAGCAGGAAGCCTCGAGGCCGCGGGCGTGGTCCGCACATCACGCTGCTGCCTGTGCCTGGGGCAGACCCCATCCTGGAAAGAGTCCCACAGCCTGAGTTTTGCTCTTGGTAAAAAAGTGGGGCGGCCTCATAGCTAGGAGCTGCATGAGACGATACCTGGGAAACCCCGAGTGAAGGGATGGCATGGGGAGGGGGGCTCAGCACCGCAGGCTGCCCATGGGGGCCTGGTGACCGCCCTTCCGAGGCGCCTGCCGGACGCGAGTGCAGCCCTCCAGGCAGGGGGCCCTGGCTCCGCGCCTTTGAGGGCCTGCGGGAGCGGCTCCGCGTGTTCGCTTGTGGAGGGGACGGGCCCCACGCTGTCGGGTAAAGCCTGCAGGTCTCCGCTCCAGGCCTGTCGTGTTTCTCTACTCTCTGACGCGTCCACATTCTGTAGAATGGAAATGAGGCCCATCCCCAGTGTTGCCGCCCTCACGTGGGGGTTTGGAAGGTCCGTGCTCACTCCCATGTCACATGGAGCTAGCTCCTAGTCTTTGCCATGAGTTTTTCTGGCCGCTCCCTGCTTTGGGGCAACGTGATATGTCCCTTGAGAGGCCTTAATTTTCCTCACCTGTGAAGGAGGGCCACATCCCCCGCCTCCCGCACTCTAGCGCCCTGAGGAGCTGATGTGGAGCGTCCGGCCAAGGGGCTGTTGCTGGTGGGGTCCACCCCAGTCCGCTTTGAGTTCAGGGCCTGGCCTTCCTACAGCTCTCTCCTCGGCCCAGGTCCTGCTGCACGTGACTCGTGACATCCGATTTGGGCTTCTCAGGAGAGGGCAGGGACACAGGTCCCGTGAGTGCCTTTTACTGGGGGTGGGGATTGAGAGGTGGCCCTGGGGGCCCTGGCCACGTCCCTCGCTGACTGTGCTGGTCTCCGTGCAGCGTCAACAGCATCTCCACCCTGGAGCCTGTGAGCCGGTGCCAGCGCCTGAGTGAGCTGTACCTGCGGAGGAACCGCATCCCCAACCTGGCTGAGCTCTTCTACCTGAAGGGGCTGCCGCGTCTGCGGGTGCTGTGGCTGGCCGAGAACCCGTGCTGCGGCACCAGCCCCCACCGCTACCGCATGACCGTGCTGCGCACCCTGCCGCGCCTACAGAAGCTGGACAACCAGGGTAGGTGGCCGCAGCGCAGTCACCGGCCCTCCCAAAACAATCCCTGGAAGGGGATGTCCCCAGCCCTCTTTTCTCTTCTCCTTTTCTGCAAATACCTGGTCTGGCGGGACACAGATGTGTCCTGTGAAGTGTCCTCCAGAGGCTGTTCCCCTGGCTTCTGTGTCTCCTCTTGATCCCGCCACCCGAATGCAGCAGCGCAGTGTAGGGTCCCTCCTGGGACTGACAGTTTGCGTATCCCCCGACGACCGCAGGACCTGGTAGCAAAGCAAAAGGGGTCCTTCTTTTGCTTCTGTGAGTAGCAGCCCTGCTCTGACCATCGCCATGCGCCATGGCGAGCGGGGGCGTCAGTCTGGCAAGCAGCGTCGCACTGGTCCACAGGGACTGGGCAGGCTCCAGGGGCCACTGTGAACCTAGGGTGGGGGTGCCATCGTGCCCCCGCCGTGGGGAGGGGCCGTCCCAGCACCGCAGTGCCTGCTGCTGTGCTCCCCCTATTGGAGGCACTCGTGCCTCCTCTAGCCAGCGCCAGCACCGACACAGTTTTCCAGGCTGTGGTTTCATGCTGTTTGTTCATCCTTGGCTTTCTCAGCACACTAGTGTCTCATCCTTGTCAGGTATACGGACACTACTATTTTCTCCCAGACAATTTTATTGATATTAATAATATAAACTTCAGGGAAATTGATATATGAGAGAAATGGAATAAATTCAGTATGGTCTGTTCCTTTTTCTATTGTGTCTTAGTTGAGGTTTTGAGGAGTATTTGCTTCTGGCCAAGGCTGGTGTTGAGATTCCTGAGCAGCCCTCCACCATCTGTTGTGTGTCAGCCTGTGCCAGGCTGGGGATGGGACAGTGAGGAACCGGCTCCTACTCTGGGAGTTGTCCCTGGAGGTGGATACACGTGCATGCATTTCACAAGCAGACTGTGCCTGAAGCCACAGTGAGGACAGGAGCTGCAGTGCATGTGGACTGCATGTGGGTGAGGCCACTCATGCTGTCTTCTGTCCTTCATCCCAAAGCTGTGACAGAGGAGGAGCTGTCCCGTGCACTGAGTGAGGGAGAGGAGATCACTGCAGCCCCGGAGAGAGAGGGCACAGGCCATGGCGGCCCCAAGCCATGCTGCACACTGAGCTCCCTCAGCTCCGCTGCTGAGACTGGCCGGGACCCGCTGGACAGCGAGGAGGAGGCAACGTGAGGCTGGAGGGCAGCGGGGACTCCGCAGCCCATCCCTGTCCCCCAGGGTCCTCCCACGGGGAGTGAATGGGGCTTCCCGTGAGCTGCGTCTCTGGGAAGTGAGGGAGAGGGATTATCCGGGGGGAGTGTCTGTTCTCATCCATATTCTCTGGGAGTGACTCAGTGCCCAGGTAGTGATTTCAGTGGCAAGTCCATGTTTTGCCCAACAGCGGATGTGCCAGGGAGCAGGAGAGGGGGTGAGCCAGGCCCCGTGCCCTGGCACAGAGAAGGCTCACAGCACTGGAGCTCGTGAGGTGCAGGGAGCCCCTGGTGGGGGGTGTGGCCTAGGGCCACAGTGACTGGAATTGTTTGTGGGCACGGCCATCAGTGCCCGTATGGCCTTGGGCCTGGGGGCCGTGGAGGGGCCACAGGGCTGACTCTGCAGTGAGACGCCGGCGCCTCCCAGGGCAGTTGGCTGCGGGTCACGAACGCATTTGACAGAAGCTGGGCACTTCTCTGCTGCTTGGCAGATCACACCCGCTGCTGGTGCCTGTGGTGGGGGCATCAGGATGTGATCTCTGTTAGGCATCTGCCGTCCAGCACAGGGCTTGACCCCATGGTCAGGAGCTCTACCCCGACATTTGTGTGTTCGGGTGCCCCCCACCCTGCCCCCGAAGCCCTAGGTGGAAGGTATTACAGCTGGGGAGCCCCAGGGTGCCGGGAGGGCACCCCACAGGTGAAGTAAGTGCTGGGCTCTCCAGGAGCTGCCATCTGTAGCCCCTGACCCCCCGGGAGTTGCCTCCCTTCTCTTGCCCCCGTGTCCCAGGTGGGATTTGTATGAGCCCCTCCTTTGCTTGGATGCGACCCGCAGACAGGGTTTGCAGAGGCCCCCCCGGTGCCATGAGCCCCCTGACCCTCACACGCCTTTGTCTCCCTCTCAGCAGCGGCGCCCAGGATGAACGTGGCCTGAAGCCGCCTTCCCGGGGCCAGTTTCCTTCCCTCTCAGCCAGGGATGCCTCGAGCAGCCACAGGGGCAGGGTGAGTGGCAGGCCGCTAGGGGCCGCGGCTGCCTCTGTCCACTGCACCCACTGCACAGAAACCGTGGGGAGGGAGCATGGAGCCTCACAGGGCCTCGAAGAGCTGCGCCCCAGGGGGAGCTGCATGTGCGGGTCTGTGAATGCGCACACACGTGTAACACGTGCCCCGCACGGAGCCGTCCTGCCCCTCAGCCTCTCCTGCTGTCCTGGTCTGTGGAATGTGGGCCCGGGCCCTGCTGGGCTGAGGGCAACAGGAGTCACGTGGAAGAGGCGCCACACACGTGTCCACAGGCGGGGCTCCTCTGCTCAGATTCTCCGAGTGTGCGGGTCAGTCACTTGGACGGCCCACACCCCCAGGACCAGTCGCTCCGTGGTGGGGCGCCGCTGGCCAGGCCCCAGCCCTTGAGGGAAGCAGCCTCGCCGTGCTGGGTGGGCTTAGTCCGCACCCCTCTCTGCCCTCAGAACATCCTGACTGCCATCCTGCTGCTGCTGCGGGAGCTGGACGCAGAGGGGCTGGAGGCCGTGCAGCAGACTGTGGGCAGCCGGCTGCAGGCCCTGCGTGGGGAAGAGGTGCAGGAGCACGCCGAGTGACCGCAGGACCTGAGCGCCGCTCCACCCTCCACGGGGACCCCAGCATCTTCCCCAGCCCCCGGGAGCTGGAGGGTGGCTGCCACGGCCGCAGCCCCGGCCCCACACAAAAGCCTCCCCGGTTTGCCACATCGGCCGAGGGCGGGAGTGGCTGTTAGGTACTGGCTAACCGGGGCGGTGGAGATGCCTGTCCACACCAGTCCTGTCCCCAGGACTCCCCTTCTGTGGTCTGGAGGTTCTAGGCTGGCCTGGGCTCTTAAAGGGAGGATTTTGCAGGCTGTCCTCCCTAATAAAAGATTTTCCCAAGGTTGATCTGGAGGTGACGTTTCCCAAGGCATGGTTGTGACAGTCTTCCTGAAAGCAAGGGCCGTTTCTCCACAGAATGAGGAGGTCTTCACAGATGGCTTTGCCGATTCCAGCCCTTGGTCCTTGGATAGATTTCTGTTGGGCAAGGGAGACTTCGAGAATGCTGGCACCCATAGCAACATCTACCCTGAGCTGCTCAGCAGGCAGGCAGCAGCCTCCCGCACCCACGGGAGAGGGTTTTGTTTTCTTGGCTGGGCTGGGCAGGTGCGCCTTCCTTTCTCTCTCCTGTGAAGAACTGCAGGAGGGCCCTCAGCTGTGAGGCTGTGGATGAACAGGCCTGTTCGCCCTGGGGTCCGGGCCTGGCACAGGAAGCAGCTGGACTAGGGGATTCCTTGGAGCAACTGAGAGGGGTTTTCTTTCCTCTGGGAAGAGTCGCAAGTCTTATGAGGATGCCACAATCTGGGCAGTGACCCGCGGCCCTGGGGACCTTCCTAGTGCCCCCCCAAAACCAAGGAAGCATTCACGTAAGATGGGGAGTCAGCCTTCCAGCTGGTGTGTAGGAAAGCCACCTCCCTGGGCCCTTGTCCCGTGTGGGGTTGAGATCCAGATCTCCATGAGATGTTCCCATCCTCCGCCGAGCAGTGATGCGTGACCATGTGTGCAGGCCGCTGTTCTCCCAAGCTCGGGGCCATGCTGTGCCACCGTCACCAGAGCCAGCTGCAGCACTGGGGCAGCCACTGTCGCCGGACTTGGGGAAGCCCAGGGTGAAGACAGTCGCTCATCCATGCAAGCTCTCCAGAAGGGGTGCGAGCTCTCTCTCCAGAAGGGGTGTGATCTCTGAGCAGTGGGGAGTGGAGTCACCACTCGGGACATAGAGGGTGGACAGTTCAGGCCTGTGTCTGCCTCCTTGGGACTGTGGAGTGGGTGCCCTCAGTAAAGCGCTTTGTTGGAATGGTTGAGGTCGTTTTAAATTGAGTCTCTTCCACTTCCCCTGACATGGGCTGCCACGGACATGCAGGGCTTACACCGGCGCCCTCCTGCCCCACATCGTGCACACCTTGGGTGGGACCTGTGGGGGCAGCTGCCTGCCTTCAGCCCCACGGTTCCCCCTACCCCGTCCCCACCATTGCCACCTCCTGCCTGTTCCCCTCCCGGCACCTCCTCACCCAATGCCCCCAGCCATGGAGGACAGCCAGAAGCACATCCAGCCCGGGGCACCCCACAGTCCCACTCCACTCCTCCCCAAGTCACCCCAAAAGTGGGTTCTCAAGCCGAGCAGCACTGGCATCACACTCTGTCCCATTCACCCAGTTCACAGGAGAAGACCAAGGGCCCAGGAGGTCGCATCACTCTGCCCGAAATGCCAGAAACGCCAACTCCACGCAGCCAGAAGTGGGCCTGACGCAGGCGCTCGCCACAGCACGTCACCCAGGAGGGAGGCGGCCACTGTCCCGGGCATCAGCCACAGGCGACCACCTGGGTGCAGCAGCTGAGTGGCAGCTGAACAGGTTCTAACACCTCCTCAGGCAGGGCAGGCCAAGGGGGGTCTACTCAGAACTGAGTCCTGATCCCAGACGGTGTGACACAACGGAGGCCCCCAGAGCATGCCTGTGTGGTTCCCTGGGCCTGTGAACCTGTTTCTCTGTTCCTTTGAGACAGAGCTGCAGACCCGAGAGCACTGTCCTTGGACAACTGTCCACTCCTGGGCCTGGCCCCAGGATGGCCCAGCTCAGAATGAACTAGAAGGCCACTAGGTGTGGGCCCCTCCACCCCAGCTCCAGAGTTAAGCAATCTGGAGGCCTCCGGCACTAGGGCCAACACGGTGAGGGGCTCTTGGGAATATCAAGGTGCCTGAGAGCAAGAGGGTCCCCAGCCCCTTCACCAGGTCCCTAGAGCCACCCCACTGGCCTGAGCTCAACCAGGATACTGCCCAGGGGCCCTCAAAGTGGCCCTTAGGCCCCTCCAAGCCAGGGTCTCCCTTGAGACACCTCCTGTGTCCCAAAACCACATCCCCAGGGTGGCACTGCGGGCAGGAAGCAGCCCTCTTGGGCAAGCACCTCCCACCTTCATAATGCAGAGCATGGGCTTCGACACTAAGGTTAACAGGCATCCTGCAAGCAGGGCATCCACCACCCCGTAACCGCCTGCAGGACTCAGCCCTAGCCCCGGGTGGGCGCAGCCTTCTCTTCCCCTCTTGCGTGTCCACCGTCAATGTCTCCTGGATGCTGGCTCAAGCCAGCCACCAGCCTGCAGGTTGGAGACCCCCACTCAGGCTGAGGTTGGGGAGACAGAGGAGTGAGGCTGTACCCTTCTGCCCCCAGGGGAGGACCAGGAGGGGCTCAGGTCACCCTGGTGGCCCCCAGAGAGTCGTGGAGAGCACCTGTGGCCTCCCAGGGCACATGTCCCTTTGGCCTGGCCCAGGCACTGGCCAGAGGGCCCTCCACCCCTGGGGCCGCTGCCCACTGGGCTGGCCGCACGGTGCTGCTCCCCTCTCCGAGGAGTTCTGCAGGCTGTGCTCTCCGGAGACCGATGCACCCCATAGTCAGGGTGATTTTATTTCTAGAAAAGGTGACAGGTGCTGCACGTGGGCAGGAGCAGGTCACAGTGAGGCAGGGCCAGGGGCATCCCCCTCTCAACACAACCCAGGCGCCAGCAGCCTACCGGCCAGGTAGGACAAGGGCTGGCCCATGTAGTGAGCCCAGCGTGGGGAGACGCTGAGGGCCCATGGGGCACCAAAGCCAGGGGGCAGCAGCCTCCAAACACCGACAGTGCCACGTCCCCTGGGCAGGAAGGTGGATGCCCCAGGGCACTCTGTCCTCCTGCTGGAGGGCCTGGCAGGCTGGTCTCAAGACACCAGCCCCAGGGAGGCCTGGCGGATGGCCAGGGATAGAGGCAGGGGGTGGGTTGAGCAGGGACGCAGCCCCCACCTGCCTGCAGGCTCCAGACACAACAGCCCAGGCCCCATCTGAGCCCTGGCGCTGCGCTGGCATGGGTGGGGGCTGGGGAGGGGCGTGGGCATGGCTGGCCTCAGAAGCCCTTGTCCATGCTCAGGGTGCGGCGGGTCACGTGCTCCAGCTCCCCTGACACGTAGGCGGCCATACTGATGCGGTATTGTGCCAGCATCTTCAGCATGAGCCTCAGGCTCAGCCACCACTGCTCCCGCGGCATGCGGTGCCTGTGCAGGACGGGGATGGGAGGATGATGGGGAGTCAGGGGTCAGGGCAGCTCTTCAGCCACGTCCCCAGCCCCCCCACCCCCCCGACCCTGCGGCCTGTGCATGCCCCTCCCTCTGAACATCTCGATATCCGTGGAGCTGGGACGGATCTGGGGTCCCCATCCCTCGGAGGCACAGCACAGAGTCAGCCTCAGCCGCCCTCAAGCGTGCCCACTCCTGGCTGCCCGCTGTGCCCCCATGCCCACCCGAAAGTATTGCCCAGTGTTGTGATCAGAAGACTTGGGCATGGTCCCTGCTCTCCACGGCCTGGTGGGGACCTGGGCATGGGGGCCCAGGAGGCCTTGCGGGGTCAGGGTGCCAGTGGGGCTGGGCCTGGCACACCTGCCTCAGGGAAGGTCTGGGCCACCCCTCAGCATCCCCCCCCCCCCCCGCCTCCACGAGGCTTCGGTGGAACTCACTCGAAATCAGTGTCTTTCTTGAGCTCAGTGACGGGGCTGAAGGCCACCGCCTTCTTCTTCAGGCCGATCACGCAGGCCGAGTCTGGGGCATTGGCGAACACCCGTCCTGCAAACAGAGGCACGTGGCAGCCCTCCATGGTGAGGCCCTGCCCCAGGGAGCCAGGGGAGGGCAAAGTGAGGCCTCGGGTCGCACCCACCACCTACCCTTGCGGTAAACCTCACGCAGCTTCTCCGACAACCACAGCATGGCCTTCACCCCCAGCTTGGTCCCGTAGTTCCGGTCAAAGGGGGTTGGAGCGCCACCCTGGAAACAGGTGAGGCCCGGTTCCTGGACTCCCCTGGGCTGCCTGGGCCAAGGAGAGGGGAGGCCCAACCCCAGTGCAGACAGGGTCCCCACGGGGAGCCTCCCAGGCAGCTTGTGAACACCCATTCCTTCCAACCCGTGCACCGTTCCCGTCTGTTCCTGATCGAGGACCCTGCCTGCTCTCTCCAGCTCCAAGTCCAGACCAGAAGCTGCCTCCCGAGGCCGGCAGTCGGCTGCCCCTGGCCAAGTCAAGTGACTCCTGGGCCCTGCATCGGCAGCCAGCGGCCCCACCTCGGGCCCTATCACCTCAGGCCCCATGCCCAGCCACCCTGACTCCCCTCCCTGGCTCAGAAAACCCCAGGACGCGGGCTTCCTGCAGGGCCACCATAAGGCAGGGAGCATGCGGGGATCTAGGTGAGGGGCTCGGCGGAAGTGGCCGCGGGAGGCCTGGCAGGGGTGGGGAGCTCGGCTCAGCATGTGAATGCCCTGGCTCGGGCCCTGGCTCCAGCCCCAGCCCCACCCCTTCTTGAAATGAGACCTCACCTAGATACGGCCCTCGGTCCCCTCAATGGGGAAGGGCACACGTGCCCGAGGGCCTGCCGGGAGTGCCCGTGGGTGCCCGTGAGGGCTGGGGGCCCGGGGACAGATGGTGGCAGGAAAGAGGGGCAGGCCTCTCAGAGCCTCACCCCTGCCCCACACCTGCTGCAGGTGGCCCAGGACATTGGTCCTGCAGTCGAACACGCCCTTGCCCTCTGATGAGTACAGGTTGTACAGGAACTCCGTGGTGTAGTAGTCATGGCACTTCTCGTTCCTGAGAGGGACAGCAGGGCCTGAGTCAGCGGGGAACGAGTTCAGGTCTCCCCCCAATCCTGAGTCCCCGCTGGGCCAGGCCTGGGAGAGGGAGTGGCAGCTCCCAGGAAAGCCGCCCTGGCCCACCCTCTCCAAGGACCCCTCCTGCCTTCTCCTGCCCAGCCGCTCCTCAGCAGCCCCACCCCAGCCCCGAGAGTTGGAAGCGCAGCTGTGGCCGGGGACCCACGGCAGCCTCACCGCAGCACCAGGCCCCTCTGAATGTCTGTCTTCATCTTCTCTGTCATGTGCTCCACGTTGACCTGCGGGAGGGGCGGACACGGATGAGCCGGAGGACTGTGGGGAGGGAATTCCAGGCTGACCGGCGATCCAGGGCCAGCAGGAGCACTGGGCTACGAGTCCCACCTGCCCGGGCCCTGCCCTGTGCTGGCCGGCCTGAGTGTCTGGGGCGCAGGCTGGCATGCCGGCAGGTCTGCCGCAGCAGGGGTGGGCTGGGCTCACCTTTAAGTCATGGATGTTGAAAGGGTCCTCGAAGACGTAGGCGGCGTCGGCCCCCACAGCAATGCCAGTCACGGTGGCCAGGTAGCCACAGTAACCCCCCATGGTCTCCACGATGAACACACGGCGCTTGGTCCCCGAGGCGGACTGTTTGATGCGGTCACAGCTCTGGGGGACAAGGGGGGTCGGGGGTCCTCCACGTGCCCACCCTTCCCTGTAGGCCGTCGGCATGGCTACCCCGCAGGGAGCCCTGTGTCTCCAAAGCCAGCCTGGGGCTGACGCACCCAGACAGCCAGCAGCACCAGGCTTGGGCCCACCTCCCACCTGGGCCCCACAGGACCAGGGGTTCTCAACCAGGCGACCCCACCCCCCAGGGCACAGTGGACAGCGGCCTGCACACACACTGGCTGTGAGCGGGCAGGGGTGTCCCTGGCACCCTTGGACAGAGGCCAGGCGCTGCTCTTAGACTACCCAGCACTGGGGCGCAGGGACATTCCCGCCTCAGTCTCCCCATCTGAGCTCATCACAGTAGCAAGGAACAACGCAGGGCCCCCCTGGACCTGGAAGTGGCTATGGCAGGGAGCTGAGCCCCTTCACCCGGGCCTGTGCCCCACAAACCCCAACCCTGGCAGCCCTCCCAGGTGCTCACCACGCACTGTCCCCTCCAGCAGCCTCCGTAGGCTCAGCCCCACCCCACAAGGGCCTGGGCATGGCAGGCAGGTGTCCAGGAGCCCCGTACCTCCATGGCGGCATTTACAGCAGTGTCGGAGCCCAGGCTGAAGTCGGTGCCAGGGACGTTGTTGCTGATGGTGGCTGGGATGACACACATGACGATGCAGAGCTCCTCGTAGCGCCCGCGAGCCTCCACCAGCTGCAGCACCCCTTCATAGGCCTGCAGCAGTAGGGACGGGGCAGGTCAAGGGCAGCACCGAGGCCAGGGTGGGCCAGGGACAGGCTCTGCCGGCGGCCGCCCAGCCCTGCTCCCTGCTGACCTGTCATGTGCCCCGTGCTGGACGCCAGGACCCACCTGCTCAATCCCCTGGGGCTGGGCCAGGCAGTCAGCCTGGTGTCATCTCAGGACGCCTACCAGGGAAACTGGACTCTAATGAGGGTCAGGAGTCCCCTCCAACCCACTCTGACCCCAGATCCACTCCATGGAGGGCAAGGGGGAAGGGCTGTCATTTATTCATTATTTAGTGACAGCTTGCCCAGTGCCAGGACACCACGTTCAGCGATGCCGTCCAGCACCTACACCTCTGCCTCCTCCACCTCCCTCCTTTCTCGTCCTCCGGCTTCCGAGCCCCCTTCCTCCCCTGCCCCTCCCCAGCACCGGGGTTAATCGGAACCTCGTGAAGCTTTCCGGAGAAAGTAAAGAACCCTCCCGAGCCCACACACAGCACTTAAAACCCCGGCCCTCTCGGCCCCTGCATCGGCCCAGGCGGCACACGGGTTTTCAGGATGGGCCCCCTCGGCGGGAGGACACCGTGGGTCTCCTGTGCCCGGTGCTTTTTCGTCCGTGGGCAGCTCTCACCTCAAACCCGCCGACCACCAGCAGGGCGTGAATACCATAGATGCGGACGTTCTCCACAATGGACTCCAGCTGGCCCTTGGGCAGGGTCCTGCAGTCAAAGACACGTCGGCGTGAACACGCAGCACCCGGGGACGCGTGTCCAGATTGCATCTCATCACAGAAAGGCACTGCCTTGGCCGTTCCCTGAGCCGCTCAGCAGTCACTGCAATGCCCTGGATGTGGCGCTGTGGCTCCACACGGAGAGGGACACACAGGCCCAGCGTGAGCCGCCTGGGCACCACTCAGCATCACCAGGCACCGGCCAGGCAACCGAGTGAACCCCCCACCCCGCTGGGCTCCCCGTGGGAACCCCTTCCTGCCCGAGGCTTTCTCGCCCAACACTCAGCGGCAGGAGGGGATGCTTCCTCCGGCCCTTGCAGCCACTCAGTGGCTCAGGACTCAGCAACTTCTCCTGTAGTCACACAGGGGGACTGTGCCCACCCCATGCCCACAGAAGGGTCTCAGGCCCTGGGACAAAAGCCATCAGACAGGCCCATAGCCTCAGCCAGAGTGCTGACAGTGCAGGCTGCCTGGTCCAGCCAGGCAGGGACAGACGCTGGCCAGCTTCCTTGCCACGGAGAGCCCACCGTGGGCATGGGGCCACCAGAGCAGCCTGCCCTACACAGCTGAGCTCAGGCCAGGAAGCCCCAGGCGGGAGGTGTGAAGCCTGCTCTGGGCAGACCACCAGCAGGAAGAGGGGCCGAGCCCAGGGCCCCGGGCTGAGTTCCCCTTGCCGCCCCCACCTGCAGGGCCTGGATACTGCGCCCTGGCCCTCCTGCCCCCAGGTACCCGCAGCAGGCAGCTCACCTCTTGGTCCCCAGCATGGAGCCACCACGCCCCAACCAGCCGGCCACGTCGTGCCAGCCTACTTCTTGTACCTGCCAGGAGGAGATGCAGCTTCAGGGGCCAGCCTGAGCCTCTGGCCAATTCCCCCTAGGGGTGGGCCTGTGCCCGGGGGCCAGCCAGTGTTGGGCATCACGCTGCAGGCAGAGCTGAGTACCCAGGCCCGGGTGGGCACCGACACGCGGACCCAGGTCTCGGCCTCCACCTCCAGCAGCCGGCCTTCCACAGGAAACGCCCCAAGTGTGCACACAGAAGGCCCAAGTCCTCACTTGTTTGCCCCGGCCGGACCCACCTGACCCTTGGCTAGGCCTTCGAAGCCATCGTGCACCACGTATACTGTGTGTCCATGGGAGATGCCGGTCCGCACCGCCGAGCGCACAGCCGCATTCATGCCAGCCGCCGGGGCCCCCACATTCAGGATGGCCAGGGAGAAGTTAGACTTCAGAGAGAAGGGGAGACGAGCGTGAGGCACAGCCGGGGAGGGGACCCCCAACCTGCACAGGAGGTCAGCAGGCCGGCAGGTTCTGGAAAAAGGGGCCAGGCCCTGCCACCAGCCTGGACGCTGCCCGGCACACCAACTGCCCTGGGAATACGGTATCTGTTCTAATTCCAGAAGATTCTGGTGAAGACCAAAAGAGACACGGTGCAAGCCTGGCCCCCTGGCATGCAGGCAGCAGAGGAGGCAGAGGGGGCGAGCACCGTTGTGAAGCCAGGCTTGCGGGCGGGAGCACAGGTCACTGCCCACACAAGGGGCTGGCAGCGGGCGGGAGGGTGGGGGGTGCACAGCCACGAGTAAGGAAGGGGCCCTGACTATCCTGTTTTCTAGTAGCCACGTTAAGGGAAGGGAAAAGACAGGGAGACAGTCGCATCAGGACTACAGTTAATTTAACCTGATGGACCCAAAACCCCACCACGTCTATGTGAATCCAGTGACAGCCGCCACCACCTTCCCTCCACCCACCGTGCTGAGGCTCTGAACCTGGCGTGCACCTGTCACGTGCAGCACACCCCACTTGGCAGCAGCCACACCCAAGGGCTCCATAGCCACATGGCCCCACTGGGTCCTGGTACGAGCCAGCCCTGCTGCCCACAAAGCCAGTCACGCCCCTGCCAGGTTCTGGGTTCGTGGAGACCATGTTGCCCCACCACGGAGGGTAGAGCCCACTGACTAGCTCTGGGGATAAGCAGGAGGCTGGAGCAGCAGGGACACCCAAAGATGTCCACAGAAGGGAGGACCAGACTCAGGCTGGGCCATGCTGTCTGCCCCAGCCTGCAGCTCCGGCTGTGGCTCAAGGGGCTTGGGAGCCAGGACCTCACTGGCCATGACTCTCTCTACAGGACCCTCGTTGTCCCCCAGGACTTTAGAAACAAGCCATTTCATCCTTATTTTAGAGAGATCCCATTTCCTGAGGTTTTCAGCTGTTTGGGAACATTTTATTTTCAGAGTTTCACTCTTGCCGTCCGGGCTGGAGTGCAATGGCACGATCTCGGCTCACTGCACCCTCCACCTCCGAGTTCAAGCTATTCTCCTGCCTCAGCCTCCTGAGTAGCTGGGATTACAGGCATGTGCCACCACCACGCCCAGCTAATTTTTGTATTTTTAGTAGAGACGGAGTTTCACCATGTTGGCCAGGCTGGTCTCGAACTCCTGACCTCAGGTGAACTGGCCACCTCAGCCTTCCAAAGTGCTGGGATTACAGGTGTGAGCCTGGCCCTGGGGGACATTTTCTACACAATGGCTTCTCCTCTCCTGAGTTAAGCCTGTGGCCTGACTTCATTTCCATCCACCACTGAGAAGCAACAGCCAGCCCTGCAGCCAGGGTCCCAGCACCCGGGACCTGCCAGCCACAGTGGTGCCTGAGCCCAGGGAGAGGTCAAGCCCACCCTCCCAGCTCACAGCTCGGACCCCAGCAGGAGGGAAGGCGGGGGCAGGCAGGCCCAGCCACGGGGCCAGCGTGAAGAGGCTGCAGAATAACTAAGCCCGTTCCTCCCTCTGTGGGCGCCGCTCCCTGCCTCACCTTCTCCTTGGGGGGCTTCTGGTGGGCGAGGAGCTTGTAAATGTTCCAGTTGTTCTCGAAGCTCCTGGAAAGGATTCGGGTCACACCATGCACAGCCCTGCAGCGCCACGGCGTACAGCCACAGCGCAGCCGCGACAGAGCCCAGGAGGCTGGTCACAGGCACACGGCCCGATGGAAGCTCAGCCATGAGGCAGCAGACACTGCGCATGCCAGGCAAGGCACCTTCCACAGAAGGTGCGAGACCCCCAACACAACACGAGGCCATGCCAGCCCGTGCAGCAAAGCACGTGGCCAGCATCCAGCTCAAGGGAGGGTTGGCCACCTTGGTAGTGGGTGGAGGCACGGATGGGAAACCAGACGTCCAATCCAGCCTGACCCGGCCGCCAGGACGCCTGCAGGGGGGCTGTACCCACACCCAACATCTGCCAGCCTTTCCAGCCCCCGCGGGGCCACCCCATGTCCTGGGCTTGTATCCACAGCTTCTCATCCCCTCGCCATGCCCAGATCCCTGTGCACTGGGCCCTGCCCGTGCCACCGCCCAGGGTCTCCTGTGGCACCACACCTCCCAGCCCGCCTCCTGTACCACCGCAGGCCCCTTCCTCCCTCGATCTTCAGACGCGGTGCCTAGAAGGATGACCCAGGCCAGGCGTGCATAGCGCCACCGCAGCACATGCTGCCTGGCACCGGGACCCAGCCATGTAAGAGTGCAGGGGTCTGCTGAGGGGGCTTACCCGCCACGGAGCTGGGTGGCCTCGTCAAACCTCTTGTCATCCATGGCTTTCTGCACTTCCTTGGTCTTAAGGAAGAAAAACAGAACACAGACTATGGAGGGCCCGGCCCGCACACCCATGGCTACTGCCCTGTCTGGTGGGCCTGACGAGGGCAGATCTGGCTGGCATCTCCTGACCCTGGCCCAGGCCTGGCAGCCTCTCCCTAGGAACAGCGGTCACCACCAAGGCCAGCTTTTCTGGGGCTGGCTGAGGCCAGGAGGCCCTACCCTGACCCCAGCTGCCCTCCTCTCCTCTCAGCAGCTCCAGCTCCAGGCAGGGCCACTCTGCCCCAGTTGCAGGCCTCCAAACCCACTGAGCCAGGGCTGGACCAGCCCCCACACCCGGCCCCCTCGCCTCTGCCTTCCCCGTACCTCCTCTCCTGGGGTCCCTGCTCCAGCTACCCCAGTGTTCCCCATCACCTGCCCGAGCTCCTCCCAGGGCTCTGCTCTGATCACCGGCCCCTCCTCCTCCATCCCATCGTAACCCCAACTCCCACCACTGCCTACAGAAGCTCAGTGGCCGTGGACCCCTGTGACTTCCCCTGCTCACCAGGCTCCCTGCAGCTCCGACACACCTCCTGGGGAACGTCCCAGGTCCCATGTCCCACCCAGGGATGTGCTCACATCCCTCCCCTCCCTGGAGACCTGGGATGCCCTGGGCCAGCCACGAGGCCCTGCATTCCGGTGCTCACAGTGCTGGGGCCCCCAGAGAGTAGTGGGGCCTGTGAGTGGGGACTGGGGAGAGGGGCCAGGCGGTTCTGATGGGGGGTGCCCAGGGCTTACCATCTGCACGCACTCCATGAGGGGCAGCCGCACTGACTGGTTCCCCGAGAGGGTGACCACGCAGGCCGGCGTGTCAGGCGTGGCTTCCAGCAGTGCCATCACCGCCTCCATGCCCATCTTGCTGCTCTGTGGGGAGGCGTTCAGGCTGGCACACCCACTTGGTCCCTCTACCCCAAGCCACACGCCTATCCTCTGCAGATGTGCAAACCCCAGCTTCCAGAGCCCCCCACACTGAAGGAATCTTCCAGAACAGGTGGCATCAGAGATGGAAACGTGTCTGACCAGCATTCACGACGGCACACCAGACACCGTTTCACAGAGTCCTCGCTGCCCTGCTGGAAGGCCCAGCCTGCACTGGCTGGCTGCAGGGTGCCATGCAATGCGACCCACCCACCGTCGCTCGGTGCCATCGCTGGGCGCGCAGGGCAAGGGCGGGAGCCAGGTCCCCAGGGCCCCATCCGCTGCGATGGTTCCTCCCGTGGAGGCCCTCATGTCGTGACTTCCCTGGTGTGTGTCCGCACCGGCCGAGGGGCTGGGCAGTGGACACATCCAGGAGCTGCCCCCCAGGGACACACTGCAAAGGCAGGCCCCAGCCCCACCCCGGGAACCGGCCACAATGGACAAGAAAGCCAGGCCTGCAGTTGCCGTGGACGTCCCATGACCACCAGTGGCCGGCCCTGTAGAAGCCCAGCAGCTGGACCCCCGGGGCCACAGACAGCCCTCCGTGGTCCACACAGGTTTCTTCATCTTGCAAGTGAGGCACAGGCGGCACCTTATTCTGGGCGGTCTCTCCAGGACGCTGTTTAGGGAGCAGCCTCGGAGACACCCCCCATGCAGGATGAGCCTCCTTGGAAAAGTCCAGGTTACCACCGCACGTGCTAGGGTCCCCTGGCCCCCTTCGCAGCACCCAGTGGGAATACGGGCTCAGGGAGCACAAGAATGCTGACGCTCTGGGTGACAGCCGCGGCTGGGGGCGATCAACTGTCCTTTGTTTCACACCCGGCATCGGGCATCCAAGACACTGGCTGGAAAAGCCGGAAGCCTGCAGGCTGGGAGTGCATGGCTGGCCCAGTCACAGCAGCGGCATTTCCATCACCCCAGGCTCGGCAGCAGCGGCTGGCTTGCCCTGATGTCCCAGGCCCCTCAAGAGGCTCTTCAGAGTGAGCCTGAGGCCTCACAGAGGGAACAGCAGCTGCCTGGCTAGGTCGGCGGGGCCCCTCTCTGAGGAAGCGTCCCCTCTGTAGAGTGGCCCTCGTCCAGCTCTGTGGGTTCCCTGGGAATGCTCGGCTCAGCACACGAGTCACAGGGTCAGGTGCGGTCACAGGGCTGGGCGCAGTCACCTGGTCTCCCTCAGCACAAGTCCCACCAGTCTGACAGTCTCTGGCCCTGCCTGAGAGGGTGACCACCCTCATACACAGGCATTTTGCCTACCATGGGGCCTTCCTGGTCCCAGACCCACTCCATTTGGCTCCGACTTCACTCCCATTTTGCAGAGAACAAAGTGAGACCCAGCGGTGATCAGGACCGAGGACGGCGAGGCCAGGCCAGACCCCGAATGCTCCCTCCCAGCACCAGCCTCCCAGACTGTGACGCCACAGGCGCCATGGGCACCACCCTCTGCCCACCCAGCCCCTCTCCCAGGGCCTGTCCCTGGCCCTGACTGCTGCCACGTTGGGCTGGCAGGGGGTGGGGGGCAGAACGGCCGGGAGGCACAGGCTGGTGGGGGGCCTCCCATGGTCCCCAGGTCTGAGTTCCCTATACCTTCAGGGGAACGAAGCCAGGCCTCAGTCTCCCCCAGGAGGAGCAACAGCTTGAGGGAACACCCACCACACACCCACACTGCCACACATACTGCCACACACACCCACAAGGACCAGACACAGACACACCCACAAGGACCAAGCGTCCCCCACACATACACCCCCACACACAGACACGGACACTCACCCACAGCCACATGGACACAGTGCACGTGCCACGCTCACGTGCACACTGCCCACACCCACACACACACACCACGCTTACCCACGCACGTGCGCAGGGCAGGATGATGGCCACTTACCAGGATTCGGTCGAAGGCAGAGGGCGTCCCTCCCCGCTGCACGTGGCCCAGCACAGTTACACGGGTGTCGAAGCCCAGCCTCTGAACCACCAGCTGCAGGACAGTGGGAAGGACCAGCCCTGAGCCCCAGCCCACACGGCCTAGAGGAGCAGGGGGTCTGCCCAGTGGCCACCCCCAGGCCCACACGCACGTCCTTCACGTAGCTGGACGAGATGGGCTTCCCGTTGCGGTCAATGGCACCCTCAGCGATAATGATGATGTTCAGTCGGGACCCACGGCTCCGAGTCTGGGTCAAAGACACGACAGGGCTCAGCTGCCAGGCAGGGAAACCTGCCCCGGACACAGCCCCCGGGCGCCAGGAGCCCTCCCTGGGGCCACCATCCCCAACCCACGTGGGCCAGGGCACAACCCCCACCCAGCAGGAGGAAAGCAGGCCTGGAGCGCGAGGGCAGAGATGAGGCTGGGCCCACTAGGACCCCCCGCCCTCCTGGAGGCAGTAAACAAGAGGGCTCTGCCCGAAAGGCCTGGGTAGGGCAGCAGGGAAGGAAGGGGGCCCTCGGGGCTGGGCCCAGCACACACACAGCTGGGGCTGGGCCCTTGTGTCTGGTGAAGCCTTCCAGGCAGGAAGACCCACAGGGCTGCAGCTCCACGGGGCACAGGGCAGAGGGGCCTGCCCGGGCTAGCCTGGGCCACTTGGGGCCCCTGTGAGTTTCCATCTGCTCATCCTTACAACCAGGGGCCTCGCATCGCTGGCACCAGCCAGGGCTCCCCGGACACCCTGCACCCTGAAGCCACTGTGGGTCCACACTGGTGCACATAGGACACACCATCCCCTTTGCCAGCCTCAGGCTGCTGCCTCAGCACCACACACCGGCCGCGGCCCAGCTCTCTGGGAACTGAAAGGGGTTTCCACCCGTCCACTTCAATGACCCAGCCAACATTTGTGGGACTCGCTCTGAGCCGCAAGCCCCATGTTTGCCCACCATGGGCCACAATGCCTCCTACAGGGACAGGGTTGGAGCAGTTCAGACAGGGCCCGGGTGCGGTGGGAGTGGAGGGCTACCTGGAGGAGGTGGCGCCAGTGCAGGTGAGGTCAGACACCCGGAAGATGGGCTGCAGGTCCCGCAGGAGAGCTGTGCCACCCTCCCTGCCCCAGTGCACCCTGGGTGGTGGGCAAGGCAGGAACCCGCATGTTACAGGGGGAAACAGACTCTCAGTGAGGGCCTGAGCTGCTCACACAGAGCAGGAAGGAACCAGGTGGGCCGACCTTGCATCCAGACCACTTCTAGGAGGGCCCAACGTGAGTCACAGACATAAGCTAAGGCCGAGGTCACCACTGGAGCCGGGACCCCCGTGAAGTCCCTGCCCTAGGAGAGCAAGCCCCTCATAGGACCCGCACCTCGGGCCAGCCTCGCCTGTTGGGCTCCGTCTCCGCCCGGCCCCTAGGCTCCACTGGGGAAGGTTCTAGAAGCCAGGTCATTACCCACGGCCTCTCCCACTGCCCTTGACAGCACTGTACAGCCACGTGGAGGTGGAACCAGTGTCCACACAGATGGGAGTGACGCTGCCACCTTCACATGGGGACAGGGATACCGTGTTAGTCCCAAACCCACCCTCTGCCCCCAGGGCTGGTTCCAGTGGTCCTACCTCAGCCTCAGCGCACAGAGGACAGAGCTAGAGCCACGGGGGCCCCTGGCCTTGCCCTGCATGGTCGGGTGTGGGCGAAGGACAGCCTGAATGGCCCGTGCCTCTGGTCCACCATTAAGCCCCACCCAACCGAGGGGCCGACCTGTCCTAGTTGAGGGGTCTCAGGGTCCACAGGGCAGTGTCAGCCTGTTCTAGGCCAGAGCCCCCAACTCCACCCCAAGGGAACCAGAGGGCGGCATTCCAGGCACCCCCACTCCAGACACACCCCTCCCCGCCAGGCACCCCCCCATCCCTCCCAGAGGTGGTCTTGGCCTCCCAGCAGCCTCCCCACCCTCTCCTGCTTCCGGGACCTCCTGTCCACCCTGTGGCTACAGCCACGTTCCGCCACATCTTTCCAGCCTAGAACCCACCCCCCGGCCCCGACCGCCCTCAGGGGAAGGCCCTGCTCCCCACTGGCCCAGCTCCTGGCCTCGCCACCCCCACGGCCTTGCCGTCTGGACCTTGCTGGGGCCACTCCCTCACAACCAACCACCTCCCACCACCCCAGGCTCAGCAGTCCCACCCCAGGAAGCAGCCTCACCGAGCTCCCCACACTGACCACGGAGCTGAGCCTGGGGCGGCGGCGGCCTGAGTGACCCTCTCTGCCTCCTGCCCACTGGGGGCAGGACCACAGGTGCCTCACTGAGGTCAGCCCCGTAGCCCCCGACTCCTTGTGCGTCCCGCCCCGAGGGGCACCTGCAGCTGCTGATGAACCCATGAGTGATAGATGAGTTGGTCAAAGCTGGTCCCAAAACCCCAGGGGCGCTACCCAGTGCACCAGGACACCTGCGGCCCCCAGCAGGCTGGACGGCACCCACCTCACCCAGCCTCTCGCACATGAAGTTCTCCCAGCCGTCCTCGGGTGGAGCCTCGGGGATGAACAGCCAGTCGGCCCCCGAGGCCAGTGCAGATACCAGCGCCAGGTACCTGGAGGAGCAAGCGCCTGCCTGCTCAGGACCCCACCCAGTCGTTGAGGGGAGCTTCCCTGTACCCAGAGGCCCGACTCTGGGCCACAGCTTCTCTGTCTCTCCCGGCCCCCACCCGGCTCTCTCACACCCATGGCATTAACTGAGCCCTAGAATAAATATGCCACACCTGTCACTGCGGTCCCCAGCAGCACCCGGGCCACCCAGCGGGCCAGGAAGCCCCTCCTCACCCACAGTGCCGGCCCATCACTTCCAGCACGAAGGTCCTCTGGTGGCTGTGGAGATGGAACAGGAGGATGCATCAGTGCCAGCCACACGGCCCTGCCAGCCCGATTCCCTGCGGGGTGCTCAAGGGACCCAGTGGATGGAGAGGCAGGCAGGGGACAGCCCCTTCTCATGCCCAGGCTCTGAGCTAAAAGATACCTTGGGATCCTTCCAGCCTTTGGGCTGGTTTCAACTGACCTCCTCCAAGGCTGAGGGTCATTTGCCGAGCCCAGGCCTGGCCAGCCCAGGACTTCCTTTGGGGGCGTCACACCCCAGGGCAAGCAGCTGCCCCTCAGAAGAGGCTGCACAAAGGCCCCCCGCAGCCTGGCAGAGTGGGAGTGGAGCCCGCTGTGCGTTCCCCCAGCTGGGGGCTGAGGGCGGCTGGCCTGGATGCTGGGGCTACCAGAGTCCACTGCCCTTGCAGATGGCCGTCACCCTGAGACCACCTCACCACCGTGCGGGGAGGAGGGGCCCTGAGCTGGCCGCCGGCGCCAGCCTCACTCACCTCTGGGCAGTGGTGGTGATGGCATCGATGACCTCCATGATGCGGTGGAGGGCCGAGTCTGTGCCAATGGTCATGTCGGTGCCGCAGAAGTCGTTATCGATGGAGCCCACTAGGCCCGCGATGTTCAGGTGTGAGTAGGTCCGGGCCGTAGTCTCTGAGATCTTACCTGGGCCAGGAGCGGCAGGAGGACCTGGCTGAGGCTCCAGTGGCCCCACCACAGGGCCAGAGACCCCTCTCCTGCCACCCCTTCCCCCGCATCCCAGGCGTGCAGCCCGGCAGGGGCCCCGGAGTTCCAGGCTCAGCCTCCTCCTGCCTAGAACCCTGTGGCAGCATGGCTGGATCCGCTGGGGCCAAGTGCAAGACGGGGGACCTCTGGGGTGCCTTGCAGAGCGGCCAAGGCCTCACCTCAGGGTCCCCCACATGAGGGACATGGAACAGACATGGCTCCGAGAGGCCACTTTCCAAGCAGCAATCTCGGGACTCTGTGTCTTATGTCACCCCAACTTCAACTCTATTTCTGCAAACTGTGACCATGCATGTCCAGAATCTCGCTCGGATCAATCACAGAGAAGACTTGTCCATGCGGCGTAGGGTGAGCGACGCCGGCCTCCACCAGCCCCATGCACTGCCTGGGTGCCCTCCCTCAGGCTTGAGCACTGACCTCCATCTCTGGGAGACATCTGAGCTCGCGCTGGCAGACACCACTACTCCCCGGCCAACGGCCAGACAGCCCCTCCTCTGCCTCGGGGCACCCAGGGATCCCTCGTCCCTCTGTCCTGCCCATTCCCACGCCTGGCAGCAGCGGCAAAACAAAACCCCAGGGCCTACAGGGCGCCGGGCACAGACCCACCTTCCGCCACCAGCTCCTCCAGCAGGCTGCCCCACTCGCTGCGGAAGATGTTGGCACCCGTGAGGCTGCCATCCCCGCCGATGACGCACAGGTTGGTGATGCCGTGCTGGACCAGGTTGTAGGCCGCTGCCCGGCGCCCCTCCCTGGTGGTAAAGGCCTTACAGCGAGCGCTGCCAATGATAGTGCCGCCCTGCACAGAGGAGACCAGAGACTTCAGGAGGGATGGCAGGCGGCAGACAGCCCCTGGGGATCACCGGAGGGACGCCAGGACTGGGCAGCAAGGGGCTGGCAGACCCTGCAGAGTGAGAGGCAGAAGCCCCGGGGTCTCTGGAAACCTGAGGTGGCCCTACCTCCCTGGGCCTCTCTCCTTGGAGAGACAAAGAGGAGGATGATGTCCGTCCGGTCCTGGGCTTGGGAAGCCCCAAGGTAATAGAGTGGAAGGCTTTGGAGACCGGAAAGCACAGTACACACACGCATAGGCTGCCACACACATGTGCGTGCACACGTGCACACACAGGCCCTGTACCAACTCAGGGAACTGGCCAGGGCCTCCAGGGCTTAAGCCTCACCAGCTCCAGGTGCGCTCACGCGGCCCCTCATAGCCAGCCTCAGCCAGGGCTCCCCCAGGACCCAGCACGGCCACGTCTCCAGGTCCTCCTGGCCCCTGGCAACCCCATGACCCTGCGACCCAACAATTCCATGGCAGCAGATGACAGGGTCGGCCTGAACCTGAGTCCCTGTGCGATGGGGCACGTGTGTGTGTGACTCTGAGTACATGTCTGTATGTTTCTGTATCTGTGTACCTGTGTGCGCATCTGTGTGTCTACGTGTGTATCTGTGTATTTATGTGTCTGCATGTGTCTATCCATGTGTGTCTGTCTCCGTGTCTGTGTGCATCTGTGTGTGTCTGTGTGCGCGTCTGTGTGTCTGTGTGCACGTCTGTGTGTCTGTATGTGTGCGAGCGTCTGTGTGTCTGTGTGTGTGCATGTCTGTGTGTGTCTGTGCACGTGTCTGTGTCTGTGCGCGCCTGTGTGTCCGTGCACGGGTCTGTGTGTGCACGCATCTGTGTGTGTGCGTGTCTGTGTGCATGTCTGTGTGTCTGCGTGTGTGTGTCTGTGCACGTGTCTGTCTCTGTGTGTGTGTCTGTGTGTGCAGGTCTGTCTCTGTGTGTCTGTCTGTGAGTCCAAGTGCAACATGCATCCGCGTTCCCAGGCCTCACCAGCTGGATGATGTTGGAGACGCTCAGCCAGTTGGCCTGCTTGATGTTCTCACCTCCCTCCACGAGGCCCTCATAGCCCTGAAATCAAGAGTGGGGCAGGCATGAGATAGGGGACCCCATGGCGGCCGGCAGCATGTGGTCTGGGAGCAGGATCTTCACTCCACCAGCAGAAAGCAGGACCAGGGTGCTGACTGTGAGGCCTCACCATCATCCCAGGGCCTGGGGTAACGGGGTCCGGGTGCCCCCTAGGGGGCTCCAGACACCCTCTGCACAGCTGGTGAGTCCGTGTGTCCCGGGGCGTGACTCCTGTGGCAAGTGCTTTGGTGCAGGGGCCTGTCTGAGCTCCCTCACCCCACCCAGATCCACACAGGCAAGTTCAGCGTCCCGAAGGCCCCAGCGGAGCCCGCCATCCAGCTCCTGAGGGCGCATCCTAGGTCTGCCTGTTCTGAACATCCTAGAAATGACACCGCAGAGGCTGCTGTGTGTGGCTCCTTCTGTCCCCTCTGGAGTCCTCCCAGGCATGCGGCCGGCGGGGTATGCGGTGCGTGCTCTTGCTGTGTGGCGGCCGTGTGAACAGCCCAGGCTACCATCTGCCCGCCAGAGCGGGAAGCTGAGAACACACACACCTCCCTACAGGTGGGCCCCCGCCCGAGGGAGCTCCTGGGTCCAGGGGACCCGAGTGGCCATCGCTCGTAGGGCCGGCAACACCCCAGCCAGGGGCTCCAGGCTCCGTGTCCCGCCACGCCGGCCACGCTGGGCCTTCCATCCAGTACCGTGGATCTGCCTCTCATGCGGTTCTACCTGGGATTTCCCAGATGGCACTTGCTCAGCCTCCGTGCCACATGCCCGTTTCCTACTGCACGGCCAGCCCTTTCTTGTTGTTTGAGGGGAGGGATACTCATGACTGCATTTCACTAAGGGTGTGGAGAGGAGAAGGGCGGCCTCCTCCGTGCAGCCCCGGTCCCTCCATGGCATCAGCAGCCTTCTCCAGGCCGTAAGGTGAGGCAGTGGAGCAGCCATTCCTCGGCCGGGGCTGATGCCAGCTCAGCTGTGGGCTTCTGCTCCTCCCTCCGCCTCCTCCCCAACCGGGTGTCAGGGCCCTGGGGGCCAGGAGAGCAAGTGCCTCAACCAGGCAGGGGGTCAAGGGATAGTGCACGCTGCAGGGCGTGTGAACATCCCCACTCTGGCCATGGCCGGCTCCCAGCCTGACAGCTTCCCTTCCCCACCAGCTGGGCTGGGGGACAGGTGCCCCTGCCCCATCTCAGGGGCTGATCTGAGGGACCACAGAGCTACTTCCTCCGGCTCAGGCCAGGCCAGCCTGGCCCCCTCTGGTTGTACCAGCCCTGAGCTAGGAACAAGGAAAACAGGAAAATGATCCCAAACCCACAGCCCCACCTGAGCAGAAGGCCACCAAACACAGGTCTGTCTGCAAAACTCAGGATCCAATACAGAGCCCAGGCGCCAGCCAGGCCCCTGACCCACTGGGTAGAGGGGCAGGCAGGTGTGGCCAGCCCAGCAGTCCCCAGAGACCCCGCAAGGCCAGTGGCTCGGTTCTGCTGGAATCAGTCTCACAGACACAACCTCCTCCTACCCTTGGAACCTTCTAGAAGCGGTTTGCCCCCCTCTACCCACTCTGTTTCCGTATCTGTCCTCCTAGGCCCAGTTCACCTTTCTCTCCTTCCCCTCTAGCCCCGCCCCCTCCTCTCACCCCTGCAGGCCTGGACTCTGCCCCTCCTCTCACCCCTGCAGGCCTGGACCCCGCTCCTCCTCTCACCCCTGCAGGCCTGGACTCTGCCCCTCCTCTCACCCCTGCAGGCCTGGACCCCGCTCCTCCTCTCACCCCTGCAGGCCTGGACCCCGCCCCCTCCTCTCACCCCTGCAGGCCTGGACCCCGCCCCCTCCTCTCACCCCTGCAGGCCTGGACCCAGGCTCAGGGCCCTCCCTGCTGCGCTGTGGGCTCTGCCTGGGGGGATAAGAGCAGCCTGTTCTGAGCCCTCCCTTGTGTCAGAACTGAGAAGGGTTTTCACCTCCAAGGCCACCCTCCCTTTCTGCCCTAACAATAGCCCCAAGGAGAAGGGATCGGTCTCCCTGCTGAAGGAAGCCAGCGCTGGGGGCTCAGAAACCCAAAATGCAGTCTGATGTGAACTGACGCAGCCGCAGGTCTCCCTGACCTCCCCCTTCTGCCTCTCGACCCTCTGCCTCCTCCAAGCTCAGGATGCAGCTGCTCCCTGAAGCCCGCGAATCTGCCTAAACCCATAGCTGCTGGAGAAAGGAACAGTGACGGCCAGTCCCCTCCCTGAGTTTCCATGCACTGAGGTCATCGCAGGAAGAAAGACCTGTGTCTGCCAACACACCTGGGCAGGTGGTCACCAGGGCTAACAGACGCTGTCCAAGCCCATTGAATCCCCTAAAAACCATTCATGGCCGTGCGCGGTGGCTCGCGCCTGTAATCCCAGCACTTTGGGAGGCAGAGGCGGGTGGATCACCAGAGGCCAGGAGTTCGAGACCAGCCTGGCCAACATGGTGAAACCCCGTCTCTACTAAAAATACGAAAAACAGCTGGGCGTGGTGGTGGATGCTTGTAATCCCAGCTACTCAGGAGGCTGAGGCAGGAGAATTGCTTGAACCTGGGAGGCAGAGTTTGCAGTGAGCCAAGATTGTGCCACTGCGCTCCAGCCTGGGCAACAGAATGAGACTCTGTCTCAAAAAAAAAAAATTCCTACCCCCCTAGAATCATCCAGGCTGCCCATGCCCCTTTCCCTGGGAGGAGGGCAGGTCAGCATCTTTGCCCTACCTCTCTATGCCTGTTCACAATGAATGCCAGCACCTCTGCCCTATTAATCCGCTTTTCGCAAGCGGATTTTTCCAAGAACCTTCATGCTACGGAAGGGAAGTCTTCCCTGGGCTGCTATATCAGAATGTCTCATCTCAAAATCTGCCTCTTAGATGTGGATATTTCTGAGCTAAAGCCCACTAGGCAGCAGGTTCAGGGAAGCTCTCAGCCTTGCCTCCCTTCGAGAGGAAAGCAGCACACAGCATCCCAAGACTAAGGCTCCTCCTGTTCCCGCCTGGACAGGATGTAAATGCCCCTCACAGCCCTCAGGACCCAGAGACAGCCCCAGGACCCGCACCCACCCACTTCATTCTTTTTCCCATAAACTCACCCTCCTGCATTCCCCCACCTCCGAGGGCCTCGCGCTGCGTCCCTGTACCCCTGGGCTTCTCCATGTGCACTGGTCTCTGCTGGGCTCTGCAGAAGCCAGGACTCTAGGCACGGCAAAGTGCCTCTTCTCCCCTTTTCCAGGACACGCCCTGCACCGATGAACCTGTTTTCTGTCTTTTGCCACAAGAGTCTTTCCCAACCACAAATGTGTGGGGGTTCAGGAAAACCCTAATTTCTCCCCTTTGCCACTTAGAAGAAGAAACTGAAGGTCGAGCAGGTGGCAGGAGGGGTTTGTACGGACACAGCCCAGCCTGCCTAGAGAGGCCCCCACACCCAGCTCCCCAGGGCTCTGAGACCTGCTTCCTAATCCAATACTGGCAGGGCCCCAGCCCCACCCCAGCCTGGCCACAGGGAGAGGACGGGCCAGCACAGACTGCCCACTCACTCATTCATTCACGCAGTCCTGCAGAGGGAGGGCTGGACAGGCTGCTGTTCCCTGGGGCCAAGATGGGAGAACTGAGACCCAGGGCGGTGAGTGGTCAGCGGCCAGCAGTGAGCAGTGAGCAGTGAGGGGGGTGGGGCTGAGTGCCTGGAGCTGCAGAGCTGGGGTTGCTACATTTTATATAAACAGCTACATATTACATAAAAAGTGGCAACAAAATAACAAAAGACCTTGTCTTGTGGAATGTGGAAAACCACCTGACAAGGCAAGAATGCAGCCTGTGAGTGCGTGGTGTGGCCCAAGTGTGTGAATGCGCCTGTGTGTGCACACGTGTGGGTGCAAGTGTGGGTGTGTAAATACCCAGGACGGAGGGCGAGCCCCAGATCTCCCACAGGGACTGGGGCTGAGGCAGTAGGGCATCCGCTGCTCCTACGGAAACACAATAAACATGGACACAGCAGAGCTGCTGCCAGGGGCTGTTCCCCGGGTTTGGGTGGTGAGGCAGGAAGCTGGGGAGGACAAGGGCAGAGGCGGTGAGGTCCCTGGCCCCCACTCACAGAGGCCTGGGGGCGGGACAAGGGCCAGGCTGGGGGACACCAGGCAGGGGTGTGGTGGGTGGGGCCTGGCCCGTCAGCGATCACTGTAGGCAGGGCCTCGACTCCTTGTCCACCCAGCTCCTTCCCTGCCCCCAGGCCCGCCCTCTGCAGCCTCTGAGTCTCCAGCTGGGCTGAGTCCCAAGGCAGTAGGTCTTCTTTCTGCAGATGCCTTTGGCCTGGCCCCAAGCTCCCCCTCACACTCCCCAAGACCACATACCCATCAGCTCCTCCAGGCCAGGACCACCCCGTCTCCCAGTGTGACCCACACAGAACACACCTCGGCATGCGCCTCAGGAGGTCCCCACTCCCTGCACACACACAGCCCACCTTGGCCTTACCTCGTAGATGAGGAAGACTTTGGCACCCACATAAATGCCCATGCGCGTCACAGCCCGGACAGCAGCGTTCATGCCTGTGGAGGTCAGGGCAAACCTGTCAGTCCCACGCTGAGAAGCAAGGCCCTGGACACCCTCCCCATCTCAGAGCACAGGGGGTCGGGGAGGCCTGGACACCCTCCCCATCTCAGAGGACAGGGGGTCAGGGAGGCCTGGACACCCTGTCCATCTCAGAGGGTGGGTGGTGGGGGAAGGCCCTGGTCACCCTCCTCATCTCAAGAGGGCAAGGGTCAGGGAAGGCCCGGACGCCCTCCCCATCTCAGAGGGCAGGGGGTAGGGAAGGCCTGGTCACCCTCCCCATCTCAGGAGGCACCAGGCCAGGAAACTTGAGGACCAGCCCTGGGCCCCCGGGTGGAGGCTCGGGTGAACCCAGCAGGCTCTAGGCTTCAGCTTCCGAGCACCTGAAGTATGGTGCCCAGAGATAAACTGGGAACATCCCATGCAGGGCATGGCAATCAGGCATGTGTGGGTGTCCCGAACTCCACACCCCGCTGCTCCAACCTCTGCCACGGAGCCCCCACACTCACAGGCCACGGGGCCAGGCCTTGACCACAGAGCAGGATAAAAAGCGGGGCAGGTGGAAAAGAGGCCGGCATCTCCCACACCGGCCCCACCCCAGACATTCAGGCTGCGGCGCGGGGATGGAGGAGCCGGGGAGCACCTCTGGGCACTGAGGAAAGCTGCGGCGCGGGGATGGAGGAGCCGGGGAGCACCTCTGGGCACTGAGGAAAGCTGCGGCGTGGGGATGGAGGAGCCGGGGAGCACCTCTGGGCACCGAGGAAAGCATCCGCTGGAAGGGGCTTGGGCTCCTTCCTCCGCAATGAGATGGGGGACTGAGAACAGAGCCCCTCCGGCCTCAGCCACTCAGGGGACAGCACTGCCCTGCCCCAGGGCCTCAGGGACCCTCACCCCCCAGCCGGGACATGACGCTGGTGCCACCAGGCTCTGAGGTCACTTCCTCTTTCCTGTCCCCTTGCCCTCGGCTCCCAGGACTGCAGTGAAAGAAACAGTCCATCCCAGCGGGGGCCTTGGCAAAGCCTGTTTCCTGGAGAGGGACATTAACGGGGGAGGCGGCACGCAGGAAACACTGGTGCTAATGTACCCCACACCTTCTTCCCGAGAGCCCCCATCTCAAAAGATATCCATGACTTCATACAAAAGGGGCGGCCAAGACCACCTAATCTTCAGAGAGGAGGAAACCCATGCCCGCGGCCAGGGTCCCCCTCTGAGTGAGGTCTGGGGCCATGTAACAGGCCTGAGTTTGTGCTTGCCCCTGGGGCCAGCCCTGCTCTTCCTGCCTCCCTCCCAGCACCCATACCATGCCATCCATCCCTAAGCCATGCGGGTCCTCTGTCCCCAAGCCTCGTGCCCCTCAAAAGCCCCTGCCCTCCCACCCCCCTGTACTTGCAGAGGCTGGAGGTGCTGACCTGCTGGGGGCTCCTGCTCAAGCCTCAGCAGCTCCCTTGAACATGGAGACCCCCACGAGAGGACTCTCGACCTCTACCCTGGTTACACATGCTTCTCATCCGCTCTCCAGCTTGGCGTGGGGCTCAGCAGCAGGGAGCAGGTGTGAGGTGAGGTGCCACGCCTTGAGAAACCCCAGGGATCAGCACACTGTTCCCACGTAGCAGCCAGAGTATCTGCCACCATCCCCACACTACAGGAATCCAGCGAGGTCCCAGAGGGAGGGTGAGGGACCTTCCAGAGCCCAGCAGGTGGCCGCAGAGCCAGGACTCACCCGGACCCACCCTCAGGTTCAGTAGGTGGCCCTCTCCCCACCGAGCAGCCAGGGGATCCAACAGGGGGGCCAGAGCCAAGCCCGGCAGCCATCCAGAAGAAGGGGCACAGACGTTAGAACGGGCAGAGCACAGAGCCTGCAGGGAGCTGGAGCTGCCCACACTGGCAGCTTCTCCACCTGAGCAAGCAACGCCGTCTCTAAAGGAACAGTGCCTCCCTCACATCCCCACATAGATGGGAGCATGGCTGCTACAGCTGAAACCGGGGCGGGAACCCAGCAAGCATCCCACACACACCCAGAAAGCCAAGCCCCCCAGACAGACAGCCAAGCTCCCCCAGAAAGACAGCCGAGCCCCCCAGAAAGACAGCCAAGCCCCCCAGACAGCCGAGCTCCCCGCAGACAGACAGCCAAGGCCCCCCAGACAGACAGCCAAGCTCCCCCAGAAAGACAGCTGAGCCCCCCAGAAAGACAGCCGAGCCCCCCAGACAGCCGAGCTCCCCGCAGACAGACAGCCAAGGCCCCCCAGACAGACAGCCAAGCTCCCCCAGAAAGACAGCCGAGCCCCCCAGAAAGACAGCCGAGCCCCCCAGACAGCCGAGCTCCCCGCAGACAGACAGCCAAGCCCCCCCAGACAGACAGCCGAGCCCCCCCCCCCAGACAGCTGAGCCACCCCAAGCACCCGACAACCAAAAACAGTCAGCAGAGCCAAGTCCTGCTGCCTGAGGCTGGGCGTCCAAGGCGGTGCTGTGACTGCAGGCACCCTGTCCCCCACCCTCACTGGAGCTGGAGGCAGTGAGGGAGATCCACTCAGCCACAGCTGGCCGAAGCTAAGCCTCCGTCCCTCCCTCGCCCTCCCTGCAGACCCGGTCCCACCACAGGTCCAAGCCCACCTCTGGCAGGCAGCAGCTGAGGCAGGGCAAGGAGAGGGCAGGAGCAGCGCACCCAGGCCACCGTCCAACCACAGGGCCTCTCTGGTCTCCCCAGCTCCAGGCAGAGTCAATGTGCCGCTGGGCGGGTCAGCCCAGGGTCACAGCCATCTCAGCAGGGGGCCTGGTGGGCTTGTCAGGGGACCTGGGAACGGCAAAGGGGCCCCAGGATCAGGGGTCAGCAAGGGTACCCCTCGCTTCCAAATGTCTTCAGGGTGCTCTGCAAAATAAAACCTGCTTTGACGCCCAGAGACAATGAAGCTGCCAAAACCCAGCTTTGTGCTGAGCCCTTGGGAGGAGAACAAAGTGGCCATGTCACATGGCCACTTTGTTGTTGGGACTGGATTTTAGAATGGGACTGGAACGGGACATGTTCTGGATTTTAGAACGGGACTGGCTGTGGCCTGAAGGAGGAAATTTTCTCTGTCAACCTCATTGGAAGCTGTAATCTTCAAAAGACCTTTTTAATGGCCCTTTAATCGGCTTTTCTTTCTCAAAATAAACCTCGGGCAGCAGTCGCCGACACCACAGTCAGAGGGCAGGCACTCTGTCCTAGTGCCTAGTGCCTAGTGCCACTGTCCTAGTGGGCCTGCCGCTGCCTACCAGCAGGTGATAGCCACCCCTGCCCAGGAAAAAAGGCTGGAACAAAATCGATGTCTGAGGTTGGTGCGCTGGTTCCCAGTGACCTTTCCTCACCGTTAGCTCCCGGGCAAGAAAGCAGTGAGCATGAAATGGTCACAAAGTTGAATGATCAGCTAAGGATGTAAGCAAGAGCCTGAAGGCTCCAAACAGGAGGCCATGTCAGGGAGGCGTGGCGGGCCAGGAAGCTAAGTCCTCACCTGCGATAACAGGAAACCAACGTCCAAACACACCAGCCAGGGAAAGGCAGGGCACGGTGTCCTGCAGGGGCAGGGAGGGGGCACTAGACAAACGGCCCAGAGAATTAAAAGTGCCCAGGCCAGGGCGAGATGAAGGTGGGCACAGGCAGGCCGGGCTGTTTTGGTTTTTTTTTTTTGTCAAGTCTTTTTTTTTTTTTTTTTGAGACAGAGTCTCGTTCTGTCACCCAGGCTGGAGTGCAGTGGCAGGATCTTGGCTCACTGCAACCTCTGCCTCCCCGGTTCAAGCGATTCTCCTGCCTCTGCCTCCCGAGTAGCTGGGACTACAGGCATGCACCACCACGCCTGGCTGATTTTTGGGGTTTTTTCTTTGTTTGTTTTTTGAAACAGAGTCTCGCTCTGTCGCCCAGGCTAGAGTGCCGTGGCTCGATCTCGGCTCACTGCAACCTGCACCTCCTGGTTCAAGCAATTCTCCTGCCTCAGCCTCCTGAGTAGCTGGGATTACAGATGCGCACCACCATGCCCAGCTAATTTTTTGTATTTTTAGTAGAGACGAGGTTTCACCATGTTAGCCAGGATGGTCTTGAACTCCTAACCTCAGGTGATCCACCAACCTCAGCCTCCCAAAGTGCTGGAATTACAGGCGTGAGCCACCGCGCCCGGCCTGTTTCAAGTCTTCTAGCTACCTTTGCACAGGTTATTGTGCAAATAGATATCCTTGAACAACGCCCTCCCCTGCTCAACAGCACGGACCCCTGGCCAACAGGAAAGGCGTGACCCAGAGCCACACAGGACAGGACTTGTGGCCTGGCTGGAAGGAACTTGCAAGGTGGCCTGTCTTGTCCCCAACCCCTCCTTTTCACAGAAGGGGAAATCAAGGCCCGAGAAGTCCCAGGACTGGGCAACACTGGTAGGATGGTGAGGCTGGCTGTTCCATACATCCAACAAACACAGACTTCAGCAATGGGGCAGAAAGTGCCTCCCAGTCCCCACTCTCCTGCTGCCCGGCTGACACAGAGGGAACAGAGAAGGGCACACTACGCCACAGGCTTCCCCTCGACCAGGGTCAGCCTTTCTAGGAAGGCAGTGGGGCCCCGAGAAGGAAAACAGAGCACCCACCACGGGGAGCCACACGGCAGCAGCAGTGGTGGCCAGGGAGAGCCCCGCAGACTGCTTTTCGGAACTCATGAAACAGGACTCTGGTTCTGCCCAGAATGTCAGTTCCTCCCATCCTACTCGCCCCAGATCATCCTCCACGAATCAGCCCCAGCCCTGAACTGGGGAAGTGTGTGGAGTCCTCCTCCCTTGCAGAAAACCACCTGTTCCCTGTCCACGCATGGGAGCTCGCATACAGAGACGCTGCAGCTGCGCGGGGCTTGGGAAGGGAGGACATTTGCAGAGGAAGGCACAGACCCAACTGGCATGCCATGATCAGCCGGCAGGTGCACTGTGGGCACCCTCCCAGCTGCAGCCAGGAAGCGCTGCCCACTCCATATCAGGCACTGGGGCCAGGCTGAGCAGTTGGAACCCCCAGCTCAGACAGAGATGGGAGGCCCACCCAGCCGGCCTGTCCACAGGGCCAGGAGGGGCCTCCCATCTCCAGATCCTCCACCAGCATCCAGAACCGCCTGTCTGTCACCCTGGGTGCCCCTCCCCGCTGGCCCAAGAACCACCTGCCAGGCTGGCCCTTCAGCAACCTCCAGTGAGCCCCCCTTCTCTGTTTAGTCTGTGCATGGGGTGGCAGGGGGTGGGGGGGGCACGTGCCACCCCAGGCTCTCAACCTTCCCAACCCTCCGCTGCTGATGCTCCCACTTTGCAGACAAGGAAGCTGGTTGGGGACCCTGTGTTTCAGGGAGCCACAGGTGGGCTTTGGGGCTTCGCCAGCCTCACCAAGAAAGCGCCTCCCTGGTGGGCAGGCGGGCTGGTCCCACAGCAACCTGTCTGCCCTCCAGACTCAGGGCCTTTCTTGTCTAATCTCATAGGATGGAGCTTCCCGAGTTCACCCTCCAAGGCCACGGGCCTCCTCTCCCACCTGGGCCCACAACCCACCAGGCCACCCAAAGTGCTGGAATTACAGGTGTGAGCCACCGCGACCGGCCTGCTTCAAGTCTTCTAGCTACCTTTGCACAGGTTATTGTGCAAATAGACATCCTTGAACAACGCCCTCCCCTGCTCAACAACACGGACCCCTGGCCCAAAGGAAAGGCGTGACCCAGAGCCACACAGGACAGGACTTGTGGAGCCACACTGGCTCCAGGACACTGCCAGTGGCCGGCAACAAGCAGCAGCTCCCGCTCTTGCCACAGCTGTGAGAAGGGCGGGTGGGCAGCCACCACAGGCCTGGCTCAGCCAGGTCTGAAGGAGCCCCCTCTGCAGGCCGGGGTTCAGACAGTGACACCCACGAGCCACTCCTGCCTCCCTGGCTTGGTCCCGCTCAAGGCCGGCTTCCTTCTCGCCTGTTCCTGGCTTCCAGATAGGGAAAAGGAGGGTCAGGTGCCTGAAGCTGGGTGGGGGTGTGTGTCCGCATTTTCTCAACCATTTTCTGAACTCTAAAAGACAGACCAGATCCCGCTGCACAGCCTTGGGGTGCTGGCTGGGCCCCTTCCCAACCCAGCACCTCACTTCTGGTCTCCTAAATCCTCTCCTCTCTCCTCCTGAGGGGTAGGGTAGGTGGCGTCCTGTGCCACAGGTGCCACACTGGACATGTCAGGCCAGAGACACTGGAGGCCGGCAGTGGGCAGGACCAGGCCTCCAGGAGGGAGCGTGCGAGGATACCACGCCCTCAGGCCGGACCCCCACCCAGCTCTGCCAAGTCCCAGTCCCCACCACCTGAGGCCTCCCCAGTACCCCTGCGAAAAGGGTGACAACTGGGCTTTGCTCAATGCCCCGGGCAGCTCATCTCCCCACCGCCCTCTTCCCCAGCTGGACCCACACGGAAGGCGGCCGCGAGGGCCCCGAGGAGGAGGCGCGGTCCGGGAGTGAGTCCGCCCCCGCCCAGCCGGGAGGAGGTCCCGGAAGCCCGCAGCCTGGCGCCGGCCCTCGGGAGGCACCGGGTCCCCAGGTCGCTTCAGAACCAGGAAGGGCCAGGCTCTGGGGGTGGCGGGACCGGCGCCCTCCGCTCACGTGGCCTCGGGAAATCCTCGGGGGGTCCTGCCCCTCGGCCCAGAGTCGGACACACCCCCGGGGCAGGGCGCGGGCGGCGCCAAGACCCAGGCGGAGGCCGAGAACGTGGCCGGCCGCACGTAGGCCGGAGACCGCGCCGGGGAAGAGCGGGGGACAGAGCCGGGGCAGGAGGCCAGGGCGGGAGGCCGGGCAGGCCCGAGACCCGGGTCCCGGGGCTCAGCGGGCGCTCCGGAGAGGCCAGGGCGGAGGCGCCCTCCACCCCCTGCACCGCGACGCGGCCGGGACCCCCGCCCACCTTGCGCGTCGCCGCCGCTGGTCAGGACGCCGATGGCCTTGCCCGCGCCCGACGCCCGCAGCTTCTCCAGGTCCACCGCGGCCATGGCGGCGGCCGAAACACGGGCCCAGCTCGCACTCCCGCCGCCTGCGCCGCGTCGCCGTCCCCGTCCCCGTCCCCGTCCCCGTCCCCGCCCCGCGCGCGCCTTCCGCCCGCCCCGCCCCGGGCCCGCCCCCGGCGCCTCCTCGCAGGACGGACCCTGGACGGAGCAGGGATCCCGCGCCCTCGGCCCGCCGGGGCCACCTTCCCGCTGTGCGTTTCTAAACCTGTGCAATGTGACGCGGGCCCTGAGCAGTGAGACCCCCCCCCCTCCACCCCGGTGGTCTCGAGGATGTGGCCGGGGACCAGGGCGGGGCTGGCCCCAGTGCGGCCGCACGCGTCCCTTCGCCAGCGCCGAGGCCCCGGTGGCACGTCTGGCCCAGCTTTGCTTCTCCGGAGGTTCTTTGCTGTCGGCCGCAGCCACCACCCCTCCCTGCCACCCAGGGGCCCTCAGGGCGCCTTCAGGCCTCAGCAGAGCGAAACCCAAACGAGGCGCTGGCGGAAAGCAGCCAGCATTCCTCCCTCCCTCTCCCTCCTTTCCTTCCCTCCTTCCTCACTTTTGCTGGGCCCTTGGGAAAGTCTTGGTCCCCGGGCCCTGGGGGTACAGAGCCGGTGTTCGGGACAGCCGCCTCGTGACCGCACGGTGTGTTCGGTTTGTGAAAGCTCAGCGGGCTGATCGCTAGGATTTGTGCATTTTTCTCTACATATACGGTGGAAATGGTGGCTGTGAATATCAACTACTCCTTATTTAATTGTGAAATGTTAGAAAACACACCGAGAGACTGCGCAAGCACATATGCGTGGGCTAAAAGGCGCTAAGAAGACACCTGTGTCTAACCCCTGAGGCATCCTTGTGCTGACATTTTGGGTCATTATTCTCTCCTTTTTCTTACAGCTTCATCACGTGTGTGCGTGTGTGTGTGTGTGTATAAATTCTTAAACATACGTGGTTTAGCCACAATGAGGTACCACCTCATACCCATTAGGATGGCTACTATAAAAGAAAAACACAGGCTGGGCGCAGCGGCTCACGCCCATAATCCCAGAACTTTGGGAGGCCCGTGGGGCGGGTGGGGGGGTGGTGGGGGGTGGATCACCTGAGGTCTGAAGTCAGGAGTTCGAGACCAGCCCAGCCAACATGATGAAACCCCGTCTCTACTAAAAATACAAAAATTAGCCGGGCATGGGGGCGTGCGCCTGTAATCCCAGCTATGCAGGAGGCTGAGGCAGGAGAATCACTTGAAGCCAGGAGGCAGAGGTTGCAGTGAGTGGAGACTGTGCCATTGCACTGCAGCCTGGGCAGCAAGAGCGAAACTCCGTCTCAAAAAAAGAAGAAGAGAAAAGAAAGAAAAATGCAGAAAATAGTAATTGTTTCAAGGATATGGGGAGGCTGGAACCCTCATGCAGTGTTGGTGGGGATGTGAAATGGTGTAGCTGCTGTGGAAAACAGGATGGCAGTTCTTCAAAAAATTAAAAATAGAATTACCATGTGATCCAGCGATTTTACTCAAAGACTCACACAGATATTTGCACACATATATTCATAGCAGCATTATTCACAACAGCCAAAAGGTGGAAGCACCCAGGTGTCTGCTGAGGAAAGCATAGATGAACACAATGTGGTCGATCCATGTGCTGGAATATTACTCAGCCTTAAAAAAGGAAGCAGATTTCGGCACATGCTACAACATGGATGAACCTTGGGGCCACCATGCTGAGTAAAATAAGACAGACACAAAAGGACAGATACTGTGTGATTCCACTTCCATGAGGTCCCTGGAGAAGTCATAGAGACAGAAAGTAGAGTGGAGGGTGCCAGGGGTTGGGAGGGGAATGGGGAGTGAGTGTTTCATGGGGCCAGAGTTTCCATTCAGGAAGCTGGAACAGCTCTGCAGATGGTGGTGGCAATGGTTACATGAGATGTGAATGCCACTGAACTGAAAAGTGGTCGAGATGATAAGTTTATGTTATGTGTTTTCTTTTTGAGGTGGAGTCTCACTCTTGCGGACCAGGCTGGAGTGCAGTGGCGCAATCTCAGCTCACTGCAACCTCCACCTCCCGAGTTCAAGTGATTCTCATGCCTCAGGCTCCCATGTAGCTGGGATTACAGGCACCCACCACCACACCCAGCTAATTTTTATATTTTTAGTAGGTCACCAGGCAAGGAGAGGCTCCCGGGGACTTCCAGAGTGGGGCAGAGTGGCCCCAGAGAAGTGGGGCAGGGTTTAATTTCCAGGCACATGATGGCTGGTGTCCTCAGAAACACAGAGCTGTTTACAGCCGAGCACTGACAAGAGGTGGCGCTGTCCCCTTCTTGATCCCAGCCGGCCGGCTTCCAGGGCTGAGGAAGGAGGTGTCCTTCTCAGCACTCTCCCATCAGAGCTGCATGTCCCAGCCATCTGGGGTCAGGAGGGGAAGGGGGCCGCCGGACGGGCCATGCTCTGGATGGCCCACTGCAGGATGCCGTCGAAGGTGTGCTGCGGGACAGAGTGACGTGAGAACCTCCAGGTGCGCCCCCGCCGCAGCCACGGAATCATGGCCATCGTTACAAGAAGTCACCATCCAACCTTCCCTCTAAGTCAAAGGTGGGGAAACTGAGGCCCGAGGCCCCATGGCACAGGCCAGTCTGGGGAGGACCCTGTCCTGTGCACTTCACCGTATTCCATCAAAGGTGGGGAAACTGAGGCCCAAGGTCCCCATGGCACAGGCCAGACCGAGGACCCTGTCCTGTGTACTTCACCACATCCCATAAGCCCAGGGCACATCCCCATGGCAGTTCATGGCAGTTCTGCCTCCTCGGGTGGCTCCTTCGGGGTGGAGGGGTTGGGGCCAGCTGCTTATTCTGCTCAGGAGCCTGATGCTCCCACAGGATAGGGCCACGGGCCCCACGATGCCAGCAGAATAAGACCGCCACCCGGGAGAGGCTGTGAGCCCGTCGCTCATTTCTCCAGCTATACCCGGGGACCCCATCCAGAGGGGCAGCTCCATTACCCAGCGCTGGGTCCCCTGGCCCACTCTCAGGCCCTGGGGCTCTGCAGACACCTGCACGGTCAGGGTGTGTGGGGCACGGCCACTGCACAGGGCAGAACCCCTGCCCCATGGTCAGCTGGGACCCCCAGGTGCCACATCAGACGCTGAGGAGAACCCGTGGAGGCTAGAGGAGCTTATCCTCTTGGCAAAAACAGACAGAGCCCTTAAAAGTCACATTTTCCCCACAGATTCTACCTGCCCATCTTAGCGTAGAGAGGCCTGAGTTGGGAGGGGCAAGCAAATCTTAGAGGGACGGGGTCTGGGACCCCCCCACTCCCACACCCCACCCTCCCTGGGAAAGTGGATCTTGAGCCTGGTACTCGAGCCTCTGCCTGCCAGGGTGCAGGCCCTCAGGGGAGGGGCCGTGTGGGGGCTCTTGTTGGGGAGGGGCTGGGGGCGCTCAGCAGCACTGGGCTCCTGCAGGGGAAGGGGCCACAGGGACTCCTGCAGGGGGGCTGGGAGGGTCCTGTAGGGGGGTGCCAGGGGCTCGGCAGCACTGGGCTCCCGCAGGGGGAGGGGCCGGGGGGGGCTCCTGCGAGGGGGCTGGGGGGCTCCTGTGGGGGGTGCCATGTGCTCAGCAGCACTGGGGCTCCTGGTGGGTGGAGCAGGGACAGCCTGAGCTTCCACGACTCAAGAGCAGTGGGGGCTGGCAGTCCTCCCCCAGAGTGGGGAGCCTGGGTGCCGGCTGAGGCAGGGGAGGGGGAGTGGAGGAGCAGCAGGTGCAGCCGAGGCCAGGGGAGGCATTACCTCGCTCAGAAGGGACTCCAGGTCATCCCTGTGCAGAGCGGGCTCGTGACTGGCAGTGTCATCCTGGAACCCAGTAAAGAGAAGAGGTCAGCCCAACTCCCACAGTCCTGGTGGGGACACAGAGGCCGCAGGGCCTAGGGGCCGCGGAGGTGTTTCCCCCACACTGAGATGGGAATTCTTACACCCAGCTCCATTGGGGGTGGGGGCACAGGGCTGCGTGGGCATGATGGGGCTGGGGCTGCCTCCCCAGGGTCCTGCCCACTGCCCACGGCCAGCTGCCCATGGCCCCCAGACAGCCTCCACACTGTGTGGCCTCCTGGGGAAAACGAGGAAGCTCAGGGAACCAGCAAGGAGTCCCACTCTGAGAGGGGAAGTCTGAGGCCCAGAGAGGAAAGTGCCTGGTCCATGCCACCCCCGCCCCCGACAAGCACCACCAGGGCCAGCCCACACTATAGGTGAGCGACCAGAGTGGGAGAAGGTCCCCAGGCAGGCACCCCCAGCAGAGAGGAGACCATATTACATTGAACCCTGTGGAATTGCCCATTTGTGGCCCCAAGCAGCCACATCCCAGCTCCTCCACTCGGGTGAACACTGGCGCTGCGAGGCCCGGCAGCCCTGCGTGGCTGAGGGACGGGCTGCCCGGTCTGGAGGGGAAAGCCCCTGGATGCTCCCTGGTCCTACGGATGCTCCCAGAGGGTGGGAGACCTGCTCAGGACGGGGTCTGGGGCCACGTCCAACCACGCTGGAGGAAGGGGGCAGGCTGAGGGGGGAGGCCAAGGCCAGCCAGAACTTTTCCTCTGACATGGCGTTACATTTCACATCACGATGACAAGAAAGAGGTCTCTGCTGTTCAGAGACAGAACCCAGGAGGTTAATGACGAGGTACCCGCTGCGAGAGCAGTTGCAAAAAAGCTGCCTGGGGTGAGGGAGGGGCATCTGCGTATATGCCTGGCTGGGCCCCTGACTCCAGGTCGGTGATGTGAGGAGGGAGGCTTCTAGAAGGAAGGGGACAGTGACAGCTGTGGGCCACGCCACTGTTCCACAAGAGCCCCAAGGGCAGGGCTTGGTCTGAGGCTTGTGCCATGCCAGGCCAGAGCCTGCATGCCGGGGAAGCCTGTCACCTGCCCGGGGAGTACCACGCTGGGGTAGGCTGTCACCCTCCTGGGGAGTACCACGCCGGGGTGGCCTGTCACCCACACGGTGTATACGGGGCGGAGGCACAGCTGGGAAAGAGCATGGGCCAGTGGAGCAGGTGGGACGTGTCATCACCCCAGGATCCCTAAAGGCTCCTCGGTGGCCAGGATGTGCTCAGGAGGCCTCTGCTGGGGACGGTCAGGGCAAGAGGCCACCCCCCCTGGAGGCTCCTGCAGCAGCGACTCGGGCCTCCCCCACAGCCAGCTCCAGGGCAAGCCCAGCCGCCCCAGCAGTCAGGGGTCTCCGCGCCACCCAGGTCCTCTCTGACCCCAGAGCAGGAGGACAGGAAGAGCTACTGGCTGGACCCGGGGTCGCTCTGCCTCTCTGAGAGGGCTCTGGCCACACAGTGGGGTGGATCCTGGCCCCAGGGAGGGCTGGGGGTGAGACAACCTGGAGGGGTCAGACGGGGTGGGGGTTTGCTCCTGCAGGCCTGGCGCTCCCGCTCTCCCTTCACCCCACCAGGGAGCCCTGGCAGGACTCTCAAGCTCATGCTGTGAGGCAGCCACCCAGCCAACCCTGATGTCAGTCACCAACCCTCGGGGGGAGCTTCCTTTTTAACTATATTTAAGTTGCCAAAAAGAATTGGTTTAAAGGGAAAATATTTTCTACAGATAATGAGCACATGGTCAATGCGTATGGTGCAAACCCTCGAAGCTGGCACCCAGGGTCTGCCCTGAGATATGCTCCCCCCACACCAACCCAAGGGGTTCCCCACCCCCAGCACCGGCATGCATGGAGGGTCCCTGCGGCACTGACCTTGGCAGGCCCAGGGGCCAGGCGGGCGGGGCTGGGGGCCAGCACCCCCTCCGCAGGGGCCGGGGTCACGTCTCCTGAGCAGGATCTGCAGCGCAGGCCCGTCCTGCAGCAGAGGATGAGAGGCTGCCAGGCCCGGGGGGGAGCAGGAGTGCCACCTCCGGGGTATAGGGTGTGGGGTGTGGGCGTGGGTGGTGAGTGGGGGATGGGGGTGTGGGGTGTGAGGAAGGGGTGTGGGTGTGGGTGGAGAGTGGGAGTGGTGGGTTTGGGTGGGTTTGGGTTGGGTGTAGGGTGTGGGGTGGGTGTAGGGTGTGGGTGGGAGTGTGGGGTGTGGGGTGGGGTGTGGCTGTGGAGTGTGGTGAGGTGCAGGGTATGAGGTGGGGAGTAGGGTGTGGGTGGGGGTGTGGTGGAGAGTGGCTGTGGAGTGTAGGGTGGGGGTGCAGGGGGGTGTGCGGGGTGGGGTGCAGGGCATGGGTGTGGGGTGGGGTGCAAGGTGTGGGTGGGAGTGTGGGGTGTGGGGTGGGGTGTGGGATGGAATATGGGTGTAGGGTGTGGGTGGGGTGTGGTTGTGGGCTGTATGATGTGGGTGGGGAGTGTGGGGTGGGGTGTAGGGTGTGGGTGTGGGTTCAGGCCTCCACGCCGACCACGCTCACTCACCCGGGCCGGGAGGTGCCGGCTGGGAAGTGGCAGCGCCAGTGGAAGGCGGCGGCGCAGTGAGTACACCGCAGCACGTCCGTACCATCTCCGCACACCCCGCAACGCGCACCAGGAGCCAGGTTCTGTGGGAGGCAACAGCGCGGGGTGACGCGGGGGGCCGGGGGAAATGTAGCTGAACCCGAACCCGAGCCCTGTGCTCTCTCCCCTGGGACCACCCAGGGCTGGACGGCTGGTCTAGGCGCAAGTGAGGAGCCTCATGGTGCCACGCAGGCTGCAGGACAGCGGGACCAGTCCCATCCCCAGGAGGCAGGGGCGACCCAAGCACCCTCAGGCTGCTGCCTGCAAGCCTGGCGCCCGCACCTCTCTCCTGCTTGGCGGGCCTGGCCTCCTTTGGGGCTGAGTGCGGGAGTCTCCTGAAAGGCGGTACCCACAGGGGTGCAGTGAAGGGAATTGAGGCAGGGAGGGGAGGGCTCCCACGTGTGCTGGGACATACCCCCCTTTATTGTCCTGCCTTGTGGGGGGAGCAGTAATGCCCAGGGCCAGGAGCTGGAGTGGAGGTCTAGGAGTGTCCCCTTCCCCCCGCAGCCCCCCATGCTCCCCGCACAGCCCCAGGCCCTGTGCCTCCCGGAGCCTTTCTCCCCTGGCCTCCCTCTCCTCCTGTTTCAGGTGAATTCATCCACCCCGTAGGTCCTGGGCTCCTTGAAGAGCCCACCCTGACCCCCACTCCCCGCTCACCTGCTGACCCTCAGGACCCACACACAGTAGGGGGTGCAGGGCCGAGGAATCCAGCCCTGGCAGCGGGGCTGCAGAAGGCGGGGCTGGCAGGTGCTTGTAGACAAGAGTCGTGTCCATGCCGGCTAGGGGTTCCCCAGGTGGACCTCTTACCTCCTCTCCGGCCGACCTAAGCCCCGGGGGGAGCTGGAACCCAAGGGTCAGCATCAGAGGGGCAGCGGGCACCTGCCTGGCACCACCCAGGAGTCAGTGACTGCTGGGACCCTGAAACCCAGGGCAGCAGGGTGGGGGCAGAGGCCTGGCATGGTGGGGGCGGAGGGCTGGCATGGTGGAAGGCGTCCACACTGAGTGGGAAAGGCTGTGGCACTTCCTGGCCCTGTGGTCCTCCCTCCTCCCCTGTCTACACACGGGGGGCCCCCTGGCCCTCAGGGCTGTCAGAGGGAACGCTGGGTCTGTGCACAGTAGACCTACTATCCTCACAGCAGCAGAACGATGAACACATCTTCCGGGGCCGTTATCAATGCTCATAGTGCCCCCCGGGGTGGACCCGCAGCCAGGAGAGCTGGGTTTAGGCCCATAGGAACCATGATGGGGACTCCACCGCAGGAGACCACAAGGACCGGGCTTGGGCATGGGGGACATAGTGCTATGGCTGGGGCAGGCCTGTCCCACAGGACTCCAGGGGACAGACGGACAGGAGGGGTGGCCCAGCCTAGGAGGGGGCGTGGCCATGTGGACAGGAGGGGTGGCCCGGCTAGGAGGGGGCATGGCCATACGGATAGGAGGGGTGGCCCGGCTAGGAGGGGGCGTGGCCATACCGGGGTCTCCACGGGTGGCTCCTGGGGCCGGGGCTCCTCTGCCCGGGGCTGCACCTCCTGGACTGTTGCCTGCAGGCAGCTGGAGCACCTCCAGGTCCCACTGCTCGTGTGTCCACCAGTCAGAGACATGCAGAACAAGACAGCGGGTGACAGATCCCCAAACCCACGGGTGGAGCTCCAGGGCTCCAACCATGTCTTTTCACAGAGGGGGAACCGAGGCACAGCAGAGAGATGGGCAGAGACACAGGAAGGGAGAGCCCAGCAAGGGGACATTTACTCTTCGTGGGGTGGCCCTGGCCAGCGTGATCAGGGTCCCTTGGCGTGCTCTCTGATGAACCCCAGGAATCCCCAACACCTGCGAGCCCCGGTGGCTTTGCCTGCCTCTCAGGGCTGGGCCCTGCCGGGGGCCTCCCTCAGCTGACCCACCTGTTAAGGGGAATGGCACCCAGCAGAATGGGGAGGTGATCAAGGGCAGGAAGAGACGGCAAGGAGGAACGGCTTCAGGAGCCGAGCAATGACCCCCACTGTGCCCCTTATTCTAGTGATGAGGCACAAGGCTGAGAGGGGGCCTGGTGACGGCCACTCAGGGGCTGGGGCAGAGCCTCGCCTGAACGTGGGTCCCCACTCCACCCAGAGCTCTTCCTCCCACAGACTGCCACGTCCTGTGGGGTTGGAATGGGGGCAGGGCTCGGTGGGCTGTGGGGAAGGAGCACCAGGATGTGAATGCAGAGGAGGCCTCCCGCCCCCACTAAGCCCGGCGTCCTGTGCATTGGTGGACAAACTCCCACCTGCCCTGGAGGGCACAGCTCTGTGGCCTCTGTGCTCCCCAGCCCTGTCTGGAGTGGGACTCTGGGGTGGGGCTTGGGGGTGGGGGCCGGCTACCCATGGGGGCGTGGGCTGCAGCCTGAGATGAGCTTGGACAGGGTGGCATCTTCGCCCTGGGCCTCTGTTCTGCTTTGCTGCCCTCAGGGGCCCAGCTGTCCAGGCTGGGCAGCAGGTGTGGCCAGACCGGGAGGCAGGTGGCAGGGTGGGCAAACCCCAGGCCCCGGCCCCACGGCCCAGTGACCTGACTCAGAACCCCCTTCCATCTTGGATGGGAGAGGCTTGGGGTGGCTTCCCTGCAGGGTCAGTGGGTGGAGGCGGCCGTGACCCGGGGTGGCCTGGTTGCGCTGGCAGAGGTGCAGGCTCACCTGGGGATCTCCCGAAGCGGAGGGGACAGGCAGGCCAGGTGGAAGGCCCGAGGGCAGCCGTCACAGCAGATGAGCTCCCCGCCGTCCCGACACACGGCACACTCGTCCTCGTTCTTCTGGCACAGGCAAGAGACGCCCATGCAGACTGGGCTGGGGTGCAGCACCCTCCTGAGAGCCACCTCCTTCCCAAAACGGCTCCCCCAGCAGCATCTCTGGGTACCTGAACTCCCCAGTCTCTGCCCTGCTCCCATGCTGCCAGGGCCTGAAATTCCGCCCTGACCACCCGTTCCCCATCCATCTGGTCTCCAACAGACACCCCCCGGGGCCATCCCTATTGGGAAGAAAACCCGGTTTCTTGCAGGCTGCTGCGTTCCAGGGGCCCCGGAGCTGTACACCAACCACACGAACCCTTCCTCACAGGGCAGTGGGGCCAGGCCCAGGGAGGTCTCTCCCGACCTCAGCGCCTGCTGAATCCTCCACCTGCAGCCCCCACCGTCCCTGTGCCCTGCCTGGATGGTGCCCGCTGTGCCTTCAGGGGTCTCCCAGGTACCACCTCCTCCAGAATCCCCCCAGACAGCCAGGCTAGGCTGGTCCTGCACGGCAATGACCTCACTCATTCTAACAATCCCCCAGATGCCCACCAGCCCGGGTGCTCCTGCAGGGCAGGACTGGGTGCTGTCACTCCTAAGTGCCAGGGCCCCACAGAGCCCCTGGTGCCAAGTGGTCAAGATCTGTAACCCACCACGGCAGGCACCCCCCACACTGCTTCTACCCCATTAAGAAACCATGCTGGGGACGAAAGATGAGCTTGGCATTCCCAGTGGATCCTTGACCTCCTGGCTATAGCAGGGGTGCCCGGCCCACCCACGGGCCCAGCTGAGAGCAGCGGGTACGGCCTGGACCAAACGCCATGCTTTTACGAGCCTGAGAAGACTTCACTTTCTCTGACTCATTTAAACTATTACCATTGCGTATTATCAGGAAAAAAATACTGTCTATTAAAGAAAAAGAGCTGTACCCTGTGGGTAGGGGCTCAGGCCCTGGTGCTCATCCCTGAGTGCCCAGGTAAAGGCAGAGGCAGCAGGACCCACCCGAGGGGAGCGAGGGCAGACAGGGGCCTCTCCTGTGGTCTAGGGCATTACCTGGTGGAGCTGGGGGTCACTGGGGAGGGCCAGAGGGGCGGGAATCCTGCCCTGCTGGCCCAGCCTAGCCTCGCCTCCACCCTGCAAGGAAGAGGGGCATCAGCAATGGGGGCAGCCTCAGCAGCGAGGGTGCACACGGCTGTGGCACCAGGCGTCTCTCGGCAGCAGCCCCCAGCCCCCAGCACAGCCACTCCCCCAGAGGCAACGCTGTTCCTGGGGCGGGGGTGCATCAAGAGCCGGGCTCCCCAGGGACGGTCAGGTGCTTACAGGGGCAGCGCCCTGGGCTCCCTTGGCTCGAACCAGAGGCTTTGGGCCACTGCTGCTGCGGGCCTTGTTCTTCCCACTGCCAGGGTCTTCGAACTTCCTGGGAGTGTAGAACTCCCCACCAACCTGGATGCACTTCTTGGAGCCCCCTGGGAGGAGATGCCGGCTGGTCCTGGCTCACCCGCCCAGCAGGACCTGCCTTGGCAGTCGTGTAGGCCCCGGGCTGGGGTCTAGCAGAGACAGGTGGAGTTCCCACAGCCTGCATTCCTCCAGCCCGCCCCCACCCCAGTCGAGTCTGGGGCCCGGGGATTGTCCTGGATCTACACCAGGGTGTTCATCAGCGTCCCCCGAAGTTCATGTCCACCCAGAACCTCAGAGTGTGACCTTACTTGAAATCAGGGTCTTTGCAGATGTGATTAGTTAAGATGAGGTCACAATGGACCATAAGTTCAATGACTGGTGTCCTTATAAAGAGGACACGTGGGAGACGGCTGTGAGACCTCAGAAGCAGAGGCTGGAGCGGTGGGGTCCTGAGCCCAGGAACAAGGGGCACAGGGGTACCCCCATAACGACCAACAGCTGGGAGAGACAAGGAAGGATTCTTCCCTGGAGCCTCCAGAGGGAGTGTGGCCCTGAGACACCTCGATGTTGGCATTTCTGTCATTTCAAGCCTCCCAGTTTGTGCCAATTTGATCCAACAGCCTTAGGAAGTAACAGAGTGGGCCTTGGGACCATCCAGAGGTGCAAGACCAGGGCCCTGGCTGTGCTTGGTGTTCCCAGCCCATGTCCAGCACCGAGGAGACACCGTGTCAGGGGCTTTAGATGGAATGCCCCGATGGCATGGTGGGTCTGCCACCAGCGGCCCTGCTGTGCCCTGGTCAGATGGCACTGGTGATTGCATGGGGTCAGCGGCTGGCCAGGGAATGGGGGGCGAGGACACTGCAGGCTGGCCAGGGTATGGGGGGCAAGAACGCCATGCTACAGGCTGTCCTGTTTGAAGAATGCCAATACCCTGGAGGGTCTCAGCAGCACAGGCAGAACTTTCTAAGGATGCAACCCCATGGCCCAGGAGGGCCCATGCACATGGATGGAGGTGACTGGGGAGTGCTGCACATCCCGGGTGGGGATGTGGGCCTGGACCGCCGGCCTTGCAGAAGGTCCCCCGACAGGGAGACTTCAGTGCTCACCCTCCTCCTCCAAAGTCAGCAGAACCACAGGCAGAAACTCTGGCTACCTGAGCAATAGCCCGGTCTGCTGTGGGACCACCAGGATGTAAAGGGGCGTGGTCCTCCTTCCATCTTGGAGCCTGGGTCTCCCCATCAGCCCCATCTCCCCGCCACAGCGTCTACCTGACTCAAACACCTGCTGGATGAGGATCCCCTCCACGGCCCCTCGGGCTCCCGGGACGTCCCCGGAGGACACGGCCACAGCTCTCTGGACTGAAGCTGACATGGTCTGAATCCCTGGGAAAGGGAACACCCATTGGGGTCACCCGTGGGGAAGACGGTTCCCAAGCACATACTCTATGCCAGGAGCAGGCAGCACTGGGCTGCAGAGCCCTTTCCTTCCAGCCAGGGCAGGCCGAAGAGGGGACCCAGCCCTGCCATGTGCAGACAGCCCACAGGTAAGTGCAGAGACATGAGAATGTGTGTGTTCGTGTGTGCACCCATGTGTGCGTGTGCTGGGGGGTGGCAGTGTCAGCAGAGCTGGCACAATGGATAGGAAGGCATGACCAATGACCAGCCCCACCCCCCCATGACATAGGCCCTGTATTGTGCCGGGAGGGACACAGAGTTCCTAGGCTCTGCCCTCAGGGAGATAGGGGGTCTCTGGAGTCCAGTGCCCTGGGAAGGAAGGAGAAGGGGACAGACAGGAAGGGTTCAGCCTGCATGCAGCTGGGGGCCAGGGATAATTTTCTGGAGGAAGCTATGTCTGGGCTGGTCCTGAAGGATAGGGAGTGGATGGGCAGAGAAGGGGGTCCCAGAACCAGGGTGCAGTGGGGGCAGGGGCGACTGGCAAGATCATGCATAGACCCAAGGTGTCCCCTTCCTGGGTCTGGTGGTGCAGCTTAGGCCCTTGGAATGACACACCAGGCCAGCATGTCCCCAGCCCCTAGGACAGGGTCTCAGAGGGCAGGCCCTGCTCTGACCCCTGACCCCTTGCCCCTGGCCAGGGAGAAGGGAGGCGATCTCACTGGGCCCCGCTCACCGTTCCCGAGCGGAAGGCGCTGCTGCTCTGCGCTGCTCTCCGGCTTCTTGGGGGGCTTGGCCTTCAGTTGAGAGCCTGAATGGGGGAGCTGGGGGCAGCCTGGCCTCCCCTCTCAGTGGGGGTGAGTGCCGGTGGGCAGGGGCCCGTGGTGGGAGGGCGTGGAGGGGGCGGTCCAGTGCTGGGTAGTCCCTTTGCCGGGCTCTGGTTTCTCAGCAGTAAAAAGGAAATGAAACCCGCCCGCCTACTTCACCAGCTCCGGGGAGCTCAGCCTTCGGGCAGGAGGGAGCTGAGAGGCTGGTCCAGTGTGTGGGTCTAGTACCCAGAGGAGACCCCCACAGCCCCAGGCAGGCTGGCCCCACACCCAGTGGGTGGGAGCCCAGGTGGAGAGGGGGCGTGGGCTCCCGGGAAAGCCCGGGAAGACTGGAGACCCCGGCTGGCTTCCCCTGCAGGGAGGGTACCTGGGCTGGCGGTGCCCCTTGGAGTCAGGGCTGCTGGCGCGGCAGCTCGAGCCTCTTCTGAGGCCTTCCTCTTGGTGGGGAGTCTGGGTGGCGGTACCAAAGCCTTGGGGACGGCCGAGGGTTTCCTCCCCTTCCGGGGCTGGCTGAGGTCCACATCTGCAGCTCAGGGGCAGGAGCAGGGTCCCAACCTCAGGGTTTTCTCCAGGGGGAGGGTGGGCCCCAGAACTGGACACCTTGGCCAGAGAGGTGAGGCCTGGCCCCTTTGCCTCTTAGGATCCAAGACGGTCCTGGAACATCACCCACGGGCTCCTCAAACACCACTCCGGTTCCAGTCCAGCTGGGCTGAGCAGGTGACAGCAGCTGCCCCAGGCCCCCAGCATGGCTGAGTCCACCAGGACCCACCTTTGGGGAAGCTGTCCAGGATGGGCTGCAGCCGGCCATAGCGCTCCAGGTTGTAGTCCTTGAACAGCACCCTCCAGAAGTCCAGGATGGCTGTGGAGTCCCGGGTCAGCAGCCAGGACAGGAGGGCGTGGAAGGCCTGGGGGCAGCCCTCCTTTTCCTTCAGATGAAGCGTCTCCTGCAGCGGGGTGGCATGAGGGTCCCTGCCATGGTCCCCCACACCCTGCGGCCTGCCCATCTCCATCATGACTAGAGGGTGGAGCTCCCAGGCAGAGGCGCTGGCGACCTGGGCAGCTCTGCGCCCATCTCCTCGGCTTGTGGTGGAGTCAGGTGGTGGTGTAGGGGTGTTGAGGGTGGGGCTGGGGGAACCTGGAGGCCATTCCCTTGGCTTGGGGGTGAGGTGTGGGGGCGGCTGGGGGAAGGGGACCAACTTCTAACTTGTCATCAGGGACGCCCCTGGCTCCTTGTGGGGAGGGAGTTGGGGAAGGCTGGAGGGGCTTGGGGATCTGGAGGGGCGGGGAGGCATGGGGCGGGGTCCTCCTGGAACTTCCCCGGGGACTATCCCTGGCTCACAGGGCCTGGGGGCAGCGGGGGGCGGGCGGGGAGCCCACCTGGAACTTGTCCTCGGGGACCACGTCGTGGTCGGCCAGCGCGTGCAGCAGTGGGAAGGCGCTGTCCACGGCCACCGCGATCTCCGTGCGGTGCAGCCTCAGAAGCCGGCGTAGCGCCGCGTCCGCCGCCATGGGGTGGGCTCGGGGACCCGGGGCTGGGGCGGACGCGGTGGGTCCCGGGACACTGGCAGCCCCTCGCTTGGCCTCGGGTCCTGGCGGGGCTGTGGGGCCTCCGCGCCGGCTGTGCGCCCGCCCGTCTCCCCGGTCTGCGAGCCACGCGCGCCGCTGTTATACCCCCGCGACCACGCAAAGAGCAAAGGCCGCTCCGCCCCGGCGCCCAATCAGGGCCAGAGCCTCCCGCGGGGACACTTCCCTGTGATGGAGGCGCTGCCGTCCCTCCCTCGCTCTCGGGAAGTCTCCGGGCCTGGCCTAACTCACCCACCAGGGCAGCTGCCTCGGGGGCTGGGGACAGAGACTCGCTCTGTGCGGGACTCAGAGAACTCTCACTTCCGAATGTGGCCCTGTCCTGCCTCGGCGAGGGCCCTGCTCGAATGGGGCAAAGCCGAGACAGGTGCCCTCGGCGGGGAGGCTCGGGTCTCAGGGCCCTGGCAGGGGCTGCCCAGGGTGCACTGGCCCCTCCCAGTGGCGGGCAAGAGCCTCCATGGAGGCTGGATCGGGGTGGTGTTCCTGGGGGACCTCCACACAAGCTGAGAGCCCCTACTCAGGGGCCCGCCTGGGGCTGTGGGAGGAGCCCGATGGAGGCTCAGTCGATGGAGGAGACGGTACAGCAGCCTGGGCGTTGCCGGGGAGCCTCCTGACCTCACCATCTTAGGCTGGCTGTGTGACGCCAGGCAGGTCCTTTCCTTCTCTGAGCCTCAGTTCCCTCATCTTTAAAAGGGGCACACTCGCCTGGGGATTGAGGCTCTCGCATTGACCCCCTCCTTCCTTCCTCCAGGTGCTTTAGAAGGAAGGCGGCCAGCCCCACAACGGGGGTCCGGAGTGTGGCCCTGAGTGAGAGCTCCCAAAGGGTCTTCCTAGGACCAGTGACAGAGGCTGAGGGATGCTGTGGCGTGGACAGGAGCTTCCGGGGGCATCTGGGAAGGTGTCCTGGAGGGGAGCTGCAGTGGACAGGAGCCGAGGGTCCCAGGTGGACACGACTGGGGACAGTGCCCCCAGTGAAACAAGACCAGGTGCAGAGGCCTGGGGCCTGCAATGATGCTGAGGCTGTGGTGGCCCCGCAGGCATGGCCTGGAGGGGGGGTGGCCTCAGTGGGAGGCCTTGGTAACAGTCCCCTTGTCTGTGCGGTCAAGCCAGGGAAGCAGGCCCTGTGTGCAGGCTGCAGAGAACCACGAGAGGTCTCTGGGCACGAGTGTTCCCACTGAGCTGGAGAACGAGATGACCTGGCCAGCATGGATTAGGGCTGAAGGGTGGATGAAGGTACCAGGAAGCCTGAATCCAGGCAGCACTGGGCTGGGGGCTAACTGATGCAGTGAGAGACACCACCAAGATTCCCATGTGAGCAGGCGTGCCGTTTGCTTTTGGGCAGCCAGAGTCCAGGATGGGGAGCGGCAGACACCTCTCCTCTAGACCGGGGGTCAGTCTCGGTTTCTCCTACCGCCTTCAGGCCCAGGGTCCCCCTGAGCGTTCTGCATGTCTGAGATTGCTCCGGAAAAGACTCTAGGGGTGTTTGGGAACAAACCTGGGGAGGAAGGTGGGGCCAGAGGTGGTGGCCGAGGTGGTCAGCCTGGGGTCAGGTGCTGGGGACGTCGTGGGGAGCTGAGGGGGAGAGGGTCCATCTCGGAAAGCCAGTGGTGGCTGTGGAGTATCAGGCAGTGCAGGGTTGGAACAGGCTGGCTCCTGTGTGGAGTGTCCTGGGAGCCTTGAGCGGGGAGCAGGGCCCTCTCGCTGCCCATGCCTGGGCGTCTCTCACTCCCTGCACTGCGCCTTCCGAAGACCCCGAGAGGGAAGCCCCTTGCCTGCATGCCTGCCTTGCCGGTCCCCCCTCCAACAGACACATCCTGTCCCCAGCCAGGCCGGGCTGCTGCTCGCTGGGTTTCCTGCCCTCTCCCCTGCAGTTCTGTATTTACAGCAAAAATATTTAAATAACTGCAAGCGAAAGTTGCACAGAAGCCCAGCTTTGAACAGGATCCCTGTCTGCTCCTGAAACACCCCCATTCTCCTTGCTCATCCATGGGCAGGGGTCTCACGAAGGGAGAGCTCACTAACATCAAGTTCAATGGCAACCCTTGGGCCCACTGGCTGCACAGTTCATGCATAAAAGCCCCTGGGGTGCCAGGGAACCAGCGCACACAGCTTTGGGATGACCAGTAACTTGCTCCCAGCAACTTGGCTTTCCTCTCCTTTGAGGCTGTGGGGAAAAGAAAGAGAGATCAGATTGTTAATGTGTCTGCATAGAAAGTAGACATAAGAGACTCCATTTTAATCTGTAACCCTACCCCCAACCCTGTGCTCCCTGAGACATGAGCTGTGTCAACTCAGGGTTAAATGGATTAAGGGCTGTGCAGGGTGTGCTTTATTAAACAAATGCTTGAAGGCAGCATGCTTGTTAAGAGTCATCACCACTCCCTAATCTCAACTATCCAGGGACACAAAACACTGCAGAAGGCTGCAAGGACCCCTGCCTAGGAAAGCCAGGTATTATCCAAGGTTTCTCCCCATGTGACAGCCTGAGATATGGCCTCATGGGAAGGGAAAGACCTGACCGTCCCCCAGCCCAACACCGTAAAGGGTCTGTGCTGAGGATTAGTAAAAGTGGAAGGAACGCCTCGTTGCAGTTGAGACAAGAGGAAGGCATCTGTCTCCTGCTCGTCCCTGGGCAATGGAATGTCTCGGTGTAAAACCCGATTGTATATTCCATCTACTGAGATAGGGGGAAACTGCCTTAGGGCTGGAGGTGGGACAGGCAGGTAGCAATACTGCTCCTTAAGGCATTGAGATGTTTATGTGTATACATATCTAAAGTACAGCACTTAATTCTTTACCTTGTTTATGATGCAGAGACCTTTGTTCACATGTTTATCTGCTGACCTTCTCTCCACTATTATCCTATGACCCCGCCACATCCCCCTCTCCGAGAAACACCCAAAAATGATCAATAAATACTAAGGGAACTCAGAGGCCAGCGGGGGTCCTCCGTATGCTGAGCGCCGGTCCCCTGGTCCCCCAATTTCTTTCTCTATACTTTGTCTGTGTCTCTTTCTTTTCCAAGTCTCTCGTTCTACCTAACGAGAAACACCCACAGGTGTGGAGGGGCAACCCACCCCTTCAGAGGCCATCCTGCCCCAAAGTCACCCCCTGCAACCTGGTGGCTTTTCCCTCCCCACATGGTTGAGTCAATGGATGCCTTAGCCCAGAGATGGTTAAAGCGGAATTAAAAACTGCAAAGCGAGATCCAAGTCTGCACTTCACTTTTTTAAAAAGACCTGCAGTCTTTGCGGGTCACCTGTGTCATTGGGCTGGGGCCTGACCCCTGCGGGCAGGCGTCACCCAGCCTCTTGCATGGAGGTTTAACAAAGAGGCCCCTGTAGAATTTCGGACTTTCCACCATGCCGTGGGGCTTTCCATGCCAGCCCCTTGCCCGCAGGTGACATGGAGCCGCCACAGCTCCCTGGAGGTGGCACAGACCCCTGGAGGGGGTTGAGGGGCTGGGGACTCGGCCCTGTCTTCAGTGGGGCTGATGCCTTTGTGGGACTGAGCCTCAGTTTCCCCAAGAGGCACCTGGGCAGCAGAGCTCTGGGACAGTATTGGGCTCCATCCCTGAGCCCCGTGTCCTCGGCTGGAGTGGGAGGGACCCACAGCCCTTTCTCCCACATCCGTGCTGTGCCCTTGGACGCCTGCGGACCTGCCACGCCCCGGGCTAGGCCCTGAGAGCTTTGTGATTCTGCTCACTCCATCAGCAGAATGGTCTCCTCAGGTCATCATCATGATTAGTGCCATCCACAGATATGGAAACTGAGGCCTGTTGCCGGGAGGAGCTTGGCCAGAGTCACGCAGCTGCTAAGGGGCAGAACCACGACTCGGACCTTGATACACGGAAGAACAGAGGTTCTCCAGGTCCGTGCTCCTGCTGTGCCGGGTGCCCCTCAGGTGCCCAGGTCACATCAGATGTTCTCAGCCTGCAAAGTGGGGGGACGCCGCCCATGTGATGTGTATAGAAGTTGGGAGGAGCCAGGTCCTAATGGCAGAGCAGGGAAGGGGCTGGAGGGGGCTCAGCCTTGGCCCCTCAAACAAGCCTGGACTCCATGCCTTCTCCCCTGCTCCAGATGGAGGTTCCATCCCCTGTGGCTCCCTGGAAGAGCCAGGCTCCCAGAAGCCAGGAGCCTGAGTCAGGAAGGCCTTGGGGAACATGGAGCCCTGGCCAGGCCTTGGCTCCTGGAGGCCCTGGGCCCTGCTCCTGCAGCCTGACCAGGTGGTCTGGCATCAAGGGAGGGGTGGGTCTCCTCAGGACACTTTGTGAGGACCCTAGCACCCTCCTGGCCACAAGCTTCCTCACTGGGCCTCAATTTCCTCACTGTAGAGAGGAAGTTGCCTCTACTTGTTGAGGGCGGGATGGCCATTCCACATGGGTGTCCAAGTCAGGGAGGCAGCTCCGAGAACCGGTGAGCTCAGAAGAACCCCTGCTCAGCCAAGGGCATTGGGGAGGGGGTGACTCCCTGCCCCCTCCCCTCCTACTACTCTTGCCTCAAACCTGCCCCACTGGTTGGGCCTCAGTTTCCCTGGTCTGGCCTCTCCACTGCATCCCACTGTGGGTATGTGTCCAGACAGCGTCACTTTTCTCAGTGAACTAGGGGGAGTGGTGCCAGATTTTTTTCTTCTTTTTTTTGAGACGGAGTCTCGCTCTGTCGCCCAGGCTGGAGTGCTGTGGCGCGATCTCCGCTCACTGCAAGCTCCGCCTCCCGGGTTCACGCCATTCTCTTGCCTCAGCCTCCCGAGTAGCTGGGACTACAGGCGCCCGCTACCACACCCGGCTAATTTTTTTGTATTTTAGTAGAGACAGGGTTTCACCATGTTAGCTAGGATGGTCTCAAACTCTTGACCTCGTGATCCGCCCGCCTCGGCCTCCCAAAGTGCTGGGATTACAGGCGTGAGCCACGCGCCCAGGCTTCTTTTTTGCAGAATTGACCATCTGCCTTGCGATCTTACCAAAAGGCCCAGCTGGTGGGCCGGGGCCCTCTCGGTGGACAGGCCCTGGGAGAACAGAGCTCTGCCCTCTGCCCCCTCCGAAGCCCACCAGCTATTAGCTGAATGTCGGTCTCCCCCCAACATTCTTATGTTATAGCTTCACTCCCAAGGTGATAGTAGTAGGTGGTGGGACCTTTGGAAGGTCATTAGGTCGAAAGGACTCTGCCCTCAGGAACGGATTACTGCCTGTATAAAAGGGGCCTAATGGCTGGGCACAGTGGCTCACGCCTGTAAGCCCAGCACTTTGGGAGGCCAAGGTGGGCAGATCACCTGAAGTCAGGAGTTCAAGACCAGCCTGGGCAACATGGAGAAACCCCATCTCTAGTAAAAATACAAAAATTAGCCAGGAGTGGTGCGCACCTGTAATCCCAACTACTCAGGAGGCTGAGGCAGGAGAATCACTTGAACCCGGGAGGTGGAGGTTGCAGTGAGCCGAGATCACGCCACTGCACTCCAGCTGGGGCGATAGAGCAAGACTCTGTCTCAAAAAAAAGGAGGGGGGCCTGAGGCAGCCCCTGTGTCCCTTCCTCCATGTGAGGACACGTAGAAGGTGCCATCTAGGAACCAGGAAACAGGCAACAGGCCCTCACCAGACGTGGCGCCTTGATCTTGAACTTCCCAGCTTCCAGAACTGTAAGTGATAAATTTCTATTTTTTTTTTCTTTTGAGACAGTGTCTCACTCTGTCACCCAGGCTGGAGTGCAGTGGCACGATCTCGGCTCACTACAACCTCCGCATCCCAGGTTCAAGTGATTCTCCTGCCTCAGCCTCTCTTGTGATCTGCCCCCTCGGCCTCCCAGGGTGTTGGGATTACAGGCGTGAGCCACCGTGCCCAGCCAATTTCTATTGTTTGTAATTGCCCACTCTAAGGATTTTATTACAGCAGCACAGACTGACACACCTCTCACGCTGAGCGTCCCACTTTCTGAGTCACTTCGGTTTCTCTGCCCACCCTGCCTGTCTCCTCCCTCTCCAGTCTGGTCATGCTGAACGGACCAAAGCTCCTACAGGTGCAAAGAGTGACTTTGGGGGTCGGTGCGCGGTCAGCGGCAGGCCATGAACTCACCGGGACACTAAGTCAAATGCCCTGGAGAATGCAGTACTCTGGCGTTGGGCAGGACACCCATCCGGAGCTGCACAGCCCGCTATGGGGCTCACCTGCTTTTCTGTTTTGATCCCAGAGTCAACAGCCCATCCTCCAGGGACTGCAAATAGCAGGAAGCCTAAAATTAGGAGGAGGGGATGACAGCAGGTGCTGACTGCAGCAGGGCACCGAATGGTCCTTGGAGACCTCAGGCCATGCTTGGATAAACATATTTTTCCATCCAGTTAACCCACCAGCCCAGTGTTGGTGTAGCAGGACCATATGCTTCAGTTACAAGGCCGGCCTTCAATTTGGAAGAAGTCCAATTTATCCATTTTTCCTTTTACATTTCTTTTCTTGTGCTTTTGGAGTCAAGTCTAAGAATTCTTTGCCCAGCCCTAGATCCTGAAGATTTTCTCCTACGTTTTTTTTCTGAATGTTTTATAATTTTACGTTTACATTTAAATCTTTGTGATCCCTTCCAAGTTAATATTTACAGAAGATGTGAGACCTAGGCTGAGGCTCTTTGCCCCTACTCCATGGGTGTCCAATTTGTTGAAAGGTTGTCTTTCTTCCATTAAATTTATTTTATATCTTTGTCAAAAATTAGTTGGGCAGTAAATCAAATGGATCCAAGACCTACATAGAAAAGCAAAAGCTACAGAACTCTTAGAAGAACACATTGAGAGAAATCTTCATGACATGAATTTGTTAGTATTTTCTTAGATATGATGGCAAAAACATCAGATAAATAAACCGGACTTCATCAAAATTAAAATGTTTCTATAGGCCAGGCACAGTGGCTCATACTTGTAATCCTGGCACTTTGGGAGGCCAAGGCAGGTGGATCACCTGAGGTCAGGAGTTGGAGACCAGCCTGGCCAACGTGATGAAACCCTGTCTCTACTAAAAATACAAGAAATCAGCCGGATGTGGTGGTGGACACCTGTAATCGCAGCTACTCAGGAGGCTGAGGCAGGAGAATCTCTTGAACCCGGGAGGCAGAGGTTACAGTGAGCCAACATCTCGCTGTTGCACTCCAGCCTGGGCAACAAGAGTGAAACTCCATCATAGAATAGAATAGAACAGAATAGGATAGGATAGGATAGAATAGAATAGAGTAGAGTAGAATAGAATAGAATAGAATAGAATAGAATAGAATAGAATAGAATAGAATAGAATAGAATAGAATAGAATAGAATGAATAGAATAGAATGAATAGAATAGAAAAATAAAATTTAAAAAATAAAATAAAAAAATAAAATAAAGTTTATACAGTAAAGGACACTGTCAGGAGAGCAAAAAATCCCCTGGAGAGCAAATGTGAACATTTGAAAAATCACATATCTGATAACAGTCTAATATCCAGAACATATGGAGAACTCTTAGACAATCCAATTAAAAACTGGGCAAAGGACTAAAATAGACATTTCTCCAAAGAAGATAGGCAAATGGCCAACAAGCACATGAAAAGACGCTCAGCATCATCAATCATTAGGGAAATGCCAATTAAAATCAAATGAGATACCACTTTACCCCAGCTAGGATGGCTATTATCAAAGAACAGAAAATAACACGTGTTGGTGAGAATGTAGAAAAATTGGAATCCCCGGCCGGGCGAGGTGGCTCACGCTTGTAATCCCGGCACTTTGGGAGGCCGAGGTGGGCAGATCACGAGGTCAGGAGATCTAGACCATCCTAACACGGTGAAACTCTGTCTCTACTAAAAATACAAAAAATTAGCTGGGCGTCGTGGCAGGTGCCTGTAGTCCCAGCTACTCGGGAGGCTGAGGCAGGAGAATGGCGTGAACCCGGGAGGCGGAACTTGCAGTGAGCCAAGATCGCGCCACTGCACTCCAGCCTGGGCAACAGAGCGAGACTCCATCTCAAAAAAAAAAAGAAAAGAAAAGAAAAATTGGAATCCCCACAAGTTGCTGATGGAAACAGAAAGTGGTACAGCCACTGTAGAAAACAGTTTGGCAGTCCCTCAAAAAATTAAATATAGAATTACTATATGATCTAGCAATTTCACTTCTGGGGATACACCAAAAAGAAATGAAAGCAGGTATTCAAGCCAAAGCTTGTACACCAATGTTCATAGCAGCACCATTTACAACAGCCAAAGGGTAGAAACAACCCAAAAGTCCATCAACAGAAGAATGGATACATAGAATGTGGAATAGCCATATGATGGAATATCATTCAGCTGTAAATAGGAATAAAGTACTGATGCCTGCTGCAATGTGGATGAACCTCAAAAATGCTGTGCTGGCTGGGCGCGGTGGCTCATGCCGGTAATCCCAGCACTTTGGGAGGCCGAGGCGGGTGGATCACGAGGTCAGGAGATCGAGACTATCCCGGCTAACACAGTGAAACCCCGTCTCTACTAAAAATACAAAAATTAGGCAGGCGAGGTAGCAGGCACCTGTAGTCCCAGCTACTCAGGAGGCTGAGGCAGGAGAATGGCATGAACCCGGGAGGCAGAGCTTGCAATGAGCGAGATCACGCCACTGCACTCCAGCCTGGGTGACAGAGCAAGACTCTGTCTCAAAAAAAAAAAAAAAAAAAAAAAAAAAATGCTATGCTAAGTAAGCCAGACATGAAAGAGCCACACATTGTATGATTACATTTATATGACATACACAGAATAGGCAGATCTGTAGGGACAGAAAACAGATTGGTGATTTCCAGGGGCTGGAGAGAAGGGGAAATCAGGAGTGACTGTTTAATGAGTATGGGGTTTCCACTTAAGAGTGGATGAAAAAGTTCTGGAACTAAGACAGTGATGACTGTTGTACAATATCATGATGTACTAATTGCCACAGAATTTTAAACTTTCAAATGGTTAAAATGGTAACTTTCATGTTATGTGAATTTATAATACAAATTAATTAATTAAAAAGCAGTTGGGCATATTCGTATGGATCTATTTCTGGGTTCTCTGCTTTGTTCCATTGGTCTATGTGTCTGTTTACCAATATCACACAGTCTTGATTACTGTAGCTATATAATAAATCTTGAGACCTAGTAAACTGATTTCTCACTTCATTCTTCTTTTTCTTTTTTTTTTTTTTTAGTCTTTCTCTGTCACCCAGGCTGGAGTGCAGTGGTGCAATCTTGGCTGACTGCAACCTCCGCCTCTCAGGTTCAAGCTATTCTCCTGTCTCAGCCTCCCAAGTAGCTGGGACTACAGGCACACACCACCACACCCGGCTAATTTTTGTATTTTTAGTAGAGACGGGGTTTCACCATATTGGTCAGGCCGGTCTTGAACTCCTGACCTCAGGTGATCAGCCTGCCTTGGCCTCCCAAAGTGCTGGGATTACAGATGTGAGCCACCACACCCAGCCCATTCTTATTTTTCAAAATTGTTTCAGCTATTCTAGTTTCTTTGATTTTTCATATAAATTTTAGAGTAATTTTGTTTCTATCTATTAAAAAAATCTTGCTAGGATTCTGGGCCAAGTGTGATGGCTCACACCTGTAATCCCAGCACTTTGGGAGGCCAAGGTGGGCAGATCACAAGGTCAAGAGATCGAGACCATCCCGGCCAACATGGTGAAACCCTGTCTCTACTAAAAATACAAAAATTGGCTGGACGTGGCAGCGCACTCCTGTAGTCCCAGCTACTCAGGAGGCTGAGGTGGGAGAGTCGCTTGAACCTGGGAGGTGGAGGTTGCAGTGAGCCGAGATCGCGCCTCTGCACTCCAGCCTGGAGACACAGTGAGATTCTGTCAAAAAAAAAAAAAAAATCTTGCTGGGATTCTGATAGGAATTATATTTAACCTATATATCAGCTTGGGGAAACTTGACATCTTTATGATGCGAATTTTCTGATCCATGAACATCGTATGCCTCTCTATTTTGTGAAACCTTCATTGATTTTTTTAAAAAAAGTGTCTCATAGTTTCAGCATGAAAGTCCTGTACATGTTTTATGTTGAGCAAGTGTGAATGGTTTTGTGGTTTTTATTTTGGTGTCTACGTGTTTATTGTTGATATATAGAAATTCTAATGTTTTTGCATGTTCATCTTGTATCCTACAACCTTGCTGAACTCATTTCATTAATTCTAGGAGTGGTTTTTGTTAAATCTTTGGGTTTTTTTTTCCAAGACGATTATGTTTTCTGTAAATAGGGACAGTTTGATTCCTTGCTTTCCAACCTATATGCCTATATTTCCTGGTCTTGCCTTATTGCACTGGCTAAAACTTCCAGCACTAAGTTGAATCACAGTCATGGGAGTGGACATCCTTGCTTCATTTCTGATCTTAGGGGGAAAGCATCCAGTCTTTTGCATTAGTTGCATGTTTTTTGTAGTAAAAGGCGAAAGATTTATACGATTTGAAGAGAAACCACAGCTGCATGTTTTTTGTAGATGTTCTCTATCAAGTTGAGGAAAGCTCCCATTATTTCTATTTCTCTGAGAGTTCTTATTGTGAATGGATATTGAATTTTGTCAAATGCTTTTTCTGCATCAATCAATCTGATCCTGTGACTTTTTCCTTTTTATGATGACAAAATATATTCCACCTCCCCTCTCTGCCAGGAACAAAGGTTAATCACTGACAACAACTGGATTCTTATTGGCCTGAAGATGATACTAGAAGAATCTATGATATGGTTTGAATGTTTGTCCTCTCCAAATCTCACACTGAAACGTGATTCCCAGCATTGGAGGTGGGGCAGGATAGCAGGTGATTCTGTGATTTCCAGTGTTGGAGGTGGGGCAGGTGGGGCAGGTGGGGCAGGGTAGCAGGGATTATGTGATTCCTGGCGTTGGAGGTGGGGCAGGTGGGGCAGGGTAGCAGGTGGTTATGTGATTCCCAGCATTGGAGGTGGGGCAGGTGGGGCAGGTGGGGCAGGTGGGGCAGGTGGGGCAGGGTAACAGGTGATCGGATCATGGGGCCTGATCCCTCATGAATGGCTTGGCACCATTGCTTTGGTGATAAGTGAGGTCTCATGCTATCTGCTTGTGTAAAGCATGTGACACCTCCCCCTCTCTCTTGCTCCCACTGTCACCATGGGAAGTGCCTGTTGCCACTTTGCCATCCACCGTGATCGTAAGTTTCCCAAGGCCTCCCCAAAAGCTGAGCAGATGCTGGCGCCATGCTTGTACAGCCTGCAGAACTGGGAGCCAATGAAATCTCTCTTCTTTATAAATTACCCAGCCTCAGGTATCTCTCTAGAGTGAAGCAAGAACGGCCTAACACCATCTACACAAGCAAGCTTCCCCAAGTCACCTCCATCTGCCGTTCTCTGCCGTCCCACAAGCTGCCAGCCCTGGGGACTCAAAGTCCTCCTCTGCCTTGTCACTTCTCCAAAAATGTACTGTCCTTGGTTGAAGATGCTACATAAGCTGGAATTCAAAGTCACCTCTTGGAGAACAACTCATTCTGTGGGTTCTTCCGTGAAATATGCACGTTCATAAACTTCTGTTTGTTTCTCTTGTTAAAATCTGGTTTTTGTCACGGGGTCTATTCCAACTAAGAATTTAGGGCCAGGCGCAGTGGCTCATGCCTATAATCCCAGCACTTTGGGAGGCTGAGGCAGGTGGATCACCTGAGGTCAGGAGTTCAAGACTAGACTAGCCAACATGGCAAAGCCCCGTCTCAACTAAAAATACAAAAGTAGCTGGACGTGGTGGGCGCCTGTCATCCCGCCTACTCGGGAGGCTGAGACAGGATAATCGCTTGAACCCATGAGGCGGAGGTTGCAGTGGGCCGAGATCACACCACTGCACTCCAGCCTGGGCGACAGAGCGAGGCTCCATCACAAAAAATAAAAATAAATAAATAAATAAATAAATACATACATACATACATACATAAATTACGAGGGTCAAGAAAAATGTTTTGCCTCTGCTACAATGAGCAGAAGCTTTTCATTCCGAGAAAGCACAGTGCATCAATTTCTCTTTCATGGCTAGTGTTTTTGTGCCCCCACGAAGAAATCTTTGCCTACCCCCCAGTTCACACAGATATTCTCTTATATTCTAAAAGTTCTGGAAACTTCATCATTTACTTTTTTTTTTTTTGACTGAGTCTCGCTCTGTCACCCAGGCTGGAGGGCAGTGATGGGATCTCGGCTCACTGCAACCTCCGCCTCCCGGGTTCAAGCGATTATCCTGCCTCAGCCTCCTGAGTAGTTGGGACTACAGGTGCGCTCCACCACTTCCAGCTAGTTTTTTTGTATTTTTAGTAGAGACGGGGTTTCACCATGTTGGCCAGGCTGGTCTTGAACTCCTGACCTCAACTGATCTGCCCCCCTCAGCCTCCTAAAGTGCTGGGATAACAGGCATGAGCCACCACACCTGGCCTCAAATTGACTTCTGTGTATGGTGTGAAGTAGGCAGGAGCTGAGGTTTATCCTTTTGCAGGTGCATGTCCAGTTGCCCTGGCACTAGAAATACCCCTTTCTCCATTGAATGGTCTCTGCTCCTTGGTCGAAGGCCAGCTGTCCACAGGCATGAGGTCTGTTTCTGCATCTTCCCCCTTCCACGGTCCGTGTGTCCATTGGTTCACCTGGGCCCTGTGGTCTTAGTGACTGTGGCTCTACACAACAACGTCTTTGGAGTCTGGCCACACAGAGATCCTCTTGCTTCTGCTCTTAGAAGTCCTTGGCATTTCTATAGGAAACTTGGGGTCACCCTGTTGATTTCTAGAGCTGTGTCCTTGGGGCCACTTGAACCCCTCAAGGCTTTTGGTGGGGGGAACCCCTTCTTGGCTCCCCTCAGAGGCCCCCCATAACCTGCAGAAACTCGCCCACACCCAGGACCAAGGCTGAGCTCAGGCCTCTACCAGCCTGCCCGGCGGAGGTGCCCACACCCAGGACCGAGGTTGAGCTCAGGCCTCTGCCAGCCTGCCCGGCGGAGGTGCTGGTGGGTGTGGACACCACCATTGGATGGGATCCAGGTACTGCTCACATTGCACCACTCGGAGGGAGCCCAAGGTGCCCCGCAGGGGTCTCCAAGGACTTCCTAGAACAGAGCCCCCTCCCTTCCACCCTCCACATCTTCCTCTGCCCACCTGCTCACTGCCAGGGTAGGTGGCTCTCCCCTGCTGGGCCTTCCATCAGCACCGAGAAGTCAGCAGCGTGGCACCAGGGAACAGCCCTCTGGCATCCCCACCCCTGGCATGGGCCCCATCAGCACTGGGGTTTGTAGTCGGAGCTCTTGTTACTGAAGGGGTTAAAAACAAGCAGCAAACACAGCCAGCTCCACCATAGTCAGAAAGCCCAGAACGAAAGGAACGGAAGAAACCACCACAGGGCATTGGGTGCTGATGGGAGCTTCCCACAGGGTCTGTCCCCATGAGGCAGTGCAGAGGTGAAGGACAAGGAAAGGATCCAGAACGCATTGGTCAACCCTGAATCCAGAGTCAGACGGTGGCCCTGACAGAGGGAGGTGGGTAAGTGGGGTGTCCTCAGCTGGAGGCCCAGGGGAGCCTGTCATCTGGACCCGCACCCGGCCACCTGTGCCAAGGCGCATCCTCACCCTGGCCCCATTGTGACAGTCCTCACCTGGGGCCCTGCCCCTCTGCTGTCGACTCAGGTGCTCAGGGCTGTGCTGGTTTACAGGCTCCCCCCTGGGCAGGAAGAGCCCCCAACACCGAGGAGAAGCCTGTGCTCAGAGGGGCCCCAGGAGCCTTCTACACTGGCAGCCGCCCGTGGCCCTTGGCACCAGAAAGGAAGGCACTGCACCCTTTGCCCCCTCCTGGCCCAGCCCAGCACCTGCTCTTCCTCCAGACCCTAGCGCAGCTTGACTTCCCAGCCCCTCACTGCTGGCCTTTTGCCAGGCAGCCAGTCCCTGTTCCCTGCCGTGGAGGAACCCTCCCTCTGCCCAGCAGGCCTCCCTTCTGGCCTCACCCCTGTATAGCAGGGTCCCCTGGCTATCCCAGGTTCCCAAAGAACCCGCCCTAGCCCACTTGGCCTCGGAGCCGCAGCCCTGCATGGTGGGTCCACTTTTCCCAGAGACTTGGCTGGCTTTCTCCCAGCGTCTGCCCAGGGCCTGCCCTGGAGCATGTCTGGACACACCCGCTGCATGGACAAGAGAAAGAACACGGCTCCCTCAGCCTCTCCACCCGGCCAGAGACAAGGGGAGCAGGCCCCAGACGTGCTGATGGGTTAGTGCTGGGGAAAGGTGCCAACCCTTGAGTGATAGCAACGTGTGCAGAAAACACACAGGGAGTCTCCGGGTCAGAGGGCCTCTGCAGGCACCCCCATTCCAGCATCCTCAGCCCTGGCCCTGAGCCCCCAGGCAGACTCCAGCCATTCCTCAGCCCTGCCGGGTCTCTGGTGTGCTGGTCCTGAGCCACTGCAGGCCACGGAAGCGGGCACTGAGGCCAGGGTGCTCTGGGGACGTCCCTTCCACACCCATGTCCCCACCTGTTCCTGGCCTGCTGAGGCACAGAGAATAGAGGAGAATGTGGCCTGGTTCAGGGCTGGAAGGGAGTCCCCTGAGATTAAGAGGGAGGACAAAAGAACGGAAACTACCCAAATGTCCCTCAGTGGGGGCAGGTGAGAGACCGGGCGTCCCTCTCCACAGATGATGGGCCAGCCAGCAACGGGAAGCCGGGACCGAGGGCTCAGACTGCGTGGGGTCCAGCGTGCCACTGTTTAATCTGCAAGCATAAGTGTGGCTTCAGTTGTAGACATATGCATAGATTCATTCTGATGTTAAAATAGGAACTAGGCCGGGCACAGTGACTCACACCTGTGATCCCAGCACTTTGGGAGGCTGAGGTGGGCAGATCATCTGAGGTCAGGAGTTTGAGACCAGCCTGGCCAACATGGTGAAACCCCGTCTCTACTAAAATTACAAAAATTAGCCGGGCATGGTGGCAGGTGCCTGTAATCCCAGCTACTCAGGAGGCTGAGGCAGGAGAATCGCTGGAACCCAGGAGGCGGATGTTGCAGTGAGCCAAGACCGTGTCTTTGCACTTCCAGCCTGGGCGACAGAGCAAGACTCCATCTCAAAAAAAAAAAAAAAAAAAAAGAAAAGAAAAGAGAAAAGAAAGAAAAGGGAAATAAAATATAATGGAAAAATATTCACAATACCAGTGAATACTCACTTTTTTTTTTTTTGAGACAGAGTCTTGCTCTGTCCTACAGGCTGGAGTGCAGTGGTGCGATCTCAGCTCACTGCAACCTTTGCCTCCCAGGTTCAAACAATTCTCATGCCTCGCCACACGAGTAGCTGGGATTACAAGCATGTGTCACCATGCCCGGCTAATTTTTGTATTTTTAGTGGAGACAGGGTTTCACCATGTTGGCAAGGCTGGTCTCGAACTCCTGACCTCAGGTGATCCACCTGCCTCGGCTTCCCAAAGTGCTCAGATTACATGTGTGAGCCACGGTGCCCGGCCTGGATTTAACTTCTTAATAGTATTTTTACAAGTCAGTTCTTCCTTAATTAGTGTGTAAATCTAATACCATTCATTCCAATCAAATTACCAATGGGATTTTTCAAAGAACTTGATTTAATGTTCTTGTGGAAGGTGAGTGAACATGAGACAAGACACTTCTGAAGACTGTCACACGGCGCGGGGTGTTTAAACATGGTATAAAGCTACAGCCAGCGTGGCAGGAGCTCCAAGGCAGAAACTGACACACCCCTGGAGAGAAATGCAAAGCCTGAGACCCAGGCACTCAGAGAGGCAGGTGATTGACACACGGTTTTGAATGCATCAGGGAATGGGGGGCGTATTCAAAAGTGATCTTGAGAGAACTGGATAGTAATTCGCAAAAGCCATGGCAAACACTAAAATTATTCCAATTAGAATTAATACATAAAATGACTTGAAGACATGAAATAATGAAATGGAAAAAATGAAATAAAATATCCAAAGAAAATAAAGGTGCATGCTTATACCATTTTGGGGTGAAGAGGAACTTTTTAAATGTGTTAGGAAGAATGGAAATCTAAAAAAAGACTCGTAGACAGGGCCAAGCGCAGTGGCTCACGCCTGTAATCCCAGCACTTTGGGAGGCAGATCACGAGGTCAGGAGTTGGAGACCAGCCTGACCAACATGGTGAAACCCTGTCTCTACTAAAAATACAAAAAAAAAAAAAACCAGCTTGGCATGGTGGCACGTGCCTGGAATCCCAGCTACTCGGGAGGCTGAGCCAGGAGAACTGCTTGAACCCAGGAGGCGGATGTTGCAGTGAGCAGAGATCACGCCATTGCACTCTATCCTGGGCAACAGAGCGGGACTCCTTCTCAAAAAAAAAAAAAAAGAAAAAAAGACTCATGGACCTGACTAAATGATAATGTAATATGCTTGCATAGAAAAATGCCATTAAACATTAAAATAGATTAACAAGCTGAAGAAAATACTTGTGATTTATATATACAAGGATTATATGAGTCAATATCTTTAACATATAAAGAGGCTTTCAAATTAATAAGAGAAAAACAACCAAGGGTTACAAAGAAAATGAAAGGAACAGAGAAGAGAGACTTAAGCTTTGCCAGAGATTTCATGTCATAGTTCAGTAGCATTGGGGGCTGCACAATCCAGCACCATTTCACTGTTCCCACTTTGCAGCTTTTGAATATTGAGCTATGAAAGTATGTGACATATGCGAACATCATAAAACTCGTGCTTTCCAGAACACAATTTCGTACATGGCTTTTATAAATGTACCATAAAGGAAATTTCCTTTACTTAGTAGGTTTGGGGGAAATGGTGGATAATTTAACGGGTGAGGCAGATGTAGTATTTCGGGATTCTCGGAGACTCTAATACAAAGATGCCAACTGTGACCGGAGTGTGTCCCTGACTATCTGACCGTGCTCACCGTGGCAGCTCTGGACCGGGCTCGGCTAGGAGCGCTGTGGTTCTTCAACGGGGAGCCTCAGTGAACCCCAACTATGGCCCGGGAAGAGGCTGCACACACCCCTTTCAGCCAGGAGAGGGGGATATTCGGTCATTTTTGTGGGTGGCCCCGGGACCTTGTTTTTGTGGGAGCCACGATTTGGAAGCGGCCTTATTTTTTCACTCGTTTTATTATTGTCCCGAACAGCCTTGTCTGAGGCCTGCTCTGTGAGGCTGCTGACGTCTGCAGGAGAGAACCAGGACCTCACTGTGGGCGCTGGGCCCACTCCCAGGCTTGTCTTTCTCAATATTAAAGCATCAGCTTCATCCAAGGTTGAGAGAGCCGCAGGCCTGGGTGTGGCGCTGGAGAGCAGTCTGGGGACCCATGGGCCCTGGGGCGCCTTGCAGTCCTCTCCAGACCAGGAGACGCAAGAGCTCACGCCACCTCTAACTCCAGCGGCACTTTGTCTTCGGGAGAAAAATGAATGTTTGCTCATTCGTTCATTCACTCCACAAACACAAAACATATCACCCCCCACCCCACTACAGCTGTGACTCGATGTGGCCACTGAATGTGGAGGGGTCACCACGTCCCCTTCGCCTGCCGTGATCACCACCTCAGTCTGCCCCTCAGAGGCCCAAGGACATGAGTGTGTCTCCAGATGCTGGGCTTTGGCTCCTGCTGTCTATAGATTGATCAAGCAGAGGTGAGACAGTGTCTTCCACACTGTGGGCTGGAGGGCAGAGGGCACACGGTATGGGGTACCCGGGCCTCCCCAGCCCCCAGCGGGCCATCGGCACCAGTCCTCGCACTATCACGGGCTCCTGGAGAGAAGATGAGTTGCACGGTCTTCCCACTTCTGGAGTGCGATTTCCCACATGGGTGTTTTCTGAAACACAGTTTCACGTGCCATTTATAAATGCACCATCAAGGGAAGGCTCTCTGCAGAAGCAGCTTTGGAAGAGATGGAGGCTTCCATTGATTAAGCGTGTCTGTCCTATGTGCTTCTCAGAAACTTCACGCAGGGATATAAATCGCAACCCTCCAAGTAGGTGAGGGGCAGACAGTGTGTCCCAAACAATCTGACTATGCACTCTGTTCCCAAGCACACCCATGACAGTGCCTTCTGGAGGGTGGGAGAAGCGGCAGCCCCTGCTGGGGTCCAGTGCATTGGCCAGCAGGTCTGGGTGAGGCTTCAGTGACCACCCCCAGGCTCCTGGGGCTTCCACAGTGGAGGCTGCCATCCTGTCCTTTCTTCCTGACCCTCATGGCCCTGGCTGTATGTGGCCACCCCGGGTCCAGCTGGGCCCAGGCCAAGGCCAGGCTGAGTCACAGGGGCCTTTCCAGACCCCTAGGGTCAACAGCATCAGAAATCATCGTGTAGGCTGGGCGCAGTGGCCCACGCCTGTAATCCCAGCACTTTGGGAGGCCGAGGCGGGTGGATCACGAGGTCAGGAGATCGAGATCATCCTGGCTAACACGGTGAAACCCCGTCTCTACTAAAAATACAAAAAAATTATCCAGGCGTGGTGGGCGCCTGTAGTCCCAGCTACTTGGGAGAATGTCGTAAGCTTGCAGTGAGTGGAGATGCGCCACTGCACTCCAGCCTGGGTGACAGAGTGAGACTCCGTCTCAAAAAAAAAAAAAAGAGAAATCAATGTGTAGTGAGCTGTGGGTCACCCCATCAAGCCAGCACACAGGTGGCTTCCAGGCTGGAGAGGACATGGGAGCTCATGCAGAAGGGCTTCCAGGCTGGAGAGGACATGGGAACTCATGCAGAAGGGCTTCCAGGCTGGAGAGGACATGGGAGCTCATGCAGAAGGGCTTCCAGGCTGGAGAGGACATGGGAACTCATGCAGAAGGGCTTCCAGGCTGGAGAGGACATGGGAGCTCATGCAGAAGGAAGACTCCAGATGCATCCATGAGTGCCAGGAAGGGGCAGCCACACAGCGGGGGCTGTGCTCCACCAGCCCCCGTAGCCCTGCTTGGGGAGCTTTAAGGCCCACCCTGCCACGTTTGCGTCCTTGGGGCTTGCTGGGGCATGGAGAGTGAGGCCAGAGGTCCCCCAGTGACCAGCACCTGTGGTCCGCATGCTGGTGGGTATATCACAGGGGCCGATGCCAGTGGTGGCCTCAGGGACTGAGCTCCCAGAGAGCTCCCCATGAGAGGCCAGCTTTTCTGGGGCCCATCTGTAGAGCACCGGGCCTCTCTCCTGCTGAGACCGCTCTGGTCTCTGCTGAGCAGCAGTGGGGTGCACAGGGACTGGGGGCTCTGATGGATGCGAGGGGCTTCCTGTCCTGTGGCCTACGCCAGGGCACCCGCCCTGGACAGAACCTTCCTTTACTGCAGGAGGTTCTGGGGTGTGAAGTTAGAAAACTGCCCTTCCGGAAGCCGGGCACAGTGGCTCACACCTGTAATCCCAGCACCTTGGGAGGCCGAGGCAGGCGGGTTACCTGAGGTCAGGAGGTCGAGACCAGCCTGGCCAACATGGTGAAACCCCGTCTCTACTAAAAATACAAAAAATGCTGGGTGTGGTGGCATGCACCTGTAATCCCAGATACTAGGGAGGCTGAGGCAAGAGAGTCGCTTGAACCCGGGAGGCGGAGGTTGCAGTGAGCTGAAATTGCTACTGTACTCCAGCCTGGGCCACAGAGCGAGACTCTATCTCAAAAAAAAAAAAAAAAAGAAAGAAAGAAAGAAAAGAGAAAAAGAAAAAAGAAAACTGCCCTTCCAGGATAACTTGAGGTCAGGAGTTCGAGACCAGACTGGCCAACATAGTGAAACCCCGTCTCCACTAAAAATACAAAAATTAGCCAGGCAGCCGGGGTGAGGTGGCTCACACCTATAATCCCAGCACTTTGAGAGGCTGAGGCGGGTGGATCATGAGGTCAGGAGTTTGAGACCAGCCTGGCCAACATGGTGAAATCTCGTCTCTACTAAAAATACAAAAATTAGCCATGCGTGGTAGTGCACGCCTGTAACCCCAGCTACTCGGGAGGCTGAGGCAGGAGACTCGCTTGAACCTGGGAGGCAGAGGTTGCAGTGAGCCGAGATGGCAGCACTGCACTCCAGCCTGGGCGATAGAGCGAGACCCCCCCCCAAAAAAAATTAGCCGGGCATGGTGATGCGTGCCTATAATCACAGCTACTCAGGAGGGTGAGGTGGCAGTGAGCCGAGATCATGTCACTGCACTCCAGCCTGGCAACAGAGAGAGACTCTGTCTCAAAAAAAATAAAATAAAATAAAGAAAAGAAAAAAAGAAAGGCCGGGCGCAGTGGCTCACGCCTGTAATCCCAGCACTTTGGGAGGCTGAGGCGGGCAGATCACGAGGTCAGGAGATCGAGACCGTACTGGCTAACGTGGTGAAACCCCATCTCTACTAAAAATACAAAAAATTAGCCTGGCAGCCCGGGCGCGGTGGCTCACGCCTGTAATTCCAGCACTTTGGGAGACCAAGGTGGGCAGATCACGAGATCAGGAGTTTGAGACCAGCCTGGCCAATATGGTGAAACCTTGTCTCTACTAAAAATACAAAAATTAGCCATGCGTGGTGGTGCACGCCTGTAACCCCAGATACTCAGGAGGCTGAGGATTCTCTTGAACCAGGGAGCTGGAGGTTGCAGTGAGCAGAGATGGCACCACTGCACTCCAGCCTGGGCAATAGAGGGAGACTCCTCAAAAAACAAAACAAAACAAAACAAAAGCCAAGTATGGTGGTGCATGCCTGTAATCACAGCTACTTGGGAGGCTAAGGTTGCGGTGAGCCAAGATCACGTCATCGCACTCCAGCCTGGCAACAGAGCGAGACTCTGTCTCAAAAAAAAAAAAAAAAAGAAAAAGAAAAAGAAAAACAGGCCGGGTGCGGTGGCTCACGCCTGTAATCCTAGCACTTTGGGAGGCCGAGGCAGGTGGATCATGAGGTCGGGAGATTGAGACCAGCCTGGCTAACACGGTGAAACCCCATCACTACTAAAAAAAAAAAAAAATACAAAAAATTAGCTGGGCATGGTGGCGGGCGCCTGTAGTCCCAGCTACTCGGGAGACTGAGGCAGGAGAATGGCGTGAACCCGGAAGGCAGAGCTTGCGGTGAGCCGAGATGGCGCCACTGCACTCCAGCCTGTGCGACAGAGCGAGATTCCATCTCAAAAAAAAAAAAAAAAAGAAAAAGAAAAAAGAAAACTGCGCTTCCTTGGAGCCAAAACCAGCCCCCAGGAATTCTCCCCTTTCCACTTGTGCTGGTGGGAACAGCCCTGCAGGGCAGGGGAGGTTGGGTGTGGGGCTGGGGTCAGGGGACAGATGGGCCTGCTGCTCCCGCTGTCTCCTTCTAATCACTTTCAATCCCGTGAGCTCCTGAAAAACAAAGCTCTTTGGAACAAAAGGAGGAGAAAACAAGATCATTTTACTCAAACACGGGGAAGTGATCTCACTGTCATCCTCAGTATTCTCTCCCTTCACTTTTTTTCATTAAAAAAAGTAACTATGTTAGAACAGCTTTAAAGTTATACAAACCTTGAGGCGCTAGTCCTGAACTGCCGCAACCCCCACCCAGCCCTCAGGCCCCCATGGACACTGTGGTTACATGAACAAACCTGCAGACACACCAAATTAGAGCCAAGGAGCCACATTTTATTCAGATTTCCCACTCCCTACCGCCCCTCTCTGTCCCGGGATCCCACGTGACACTTCACTGTCGCAGTGCCTCAGGGTCCCCACCCCCACCCCGCCCCGCTGTGAGTTTCTCAGACTCCCCCGTTGGGCGGCCTGACTGCCCCAGGGAGGAGGGCTCAGGCACTGGGCCGCCTCTGCTCGGACCCAGCAGTTCACTCCTGGAGAGGCTGGGCTGTGGGTCGGGGGAGAAAGCCCCCGTGCGGGGCACCCACCCAGGCGAATCCTCCCCGAGACGCTGGCCTGGGCCAGGGGCCAAGGGGTCATCAGGCTGCCCCTGTGTGGTCACCCCTCATGCAGTACTTGCAGAAGGAAGTCACCAGGCCCAGCCCACACTTCAGGGGGGTTACCTCCCACAAGGGTCTTCTCCCACTTTCGACCACCACAATTGTCCTGTTGCTCCAGCCCTGCCCGGCGGTCCTCCGCCCCCTGCTCTGAAGCCCCCAACCTCCCTCCAACAAAGTCCCCCTTCCCAACCCACCCCGCACCTCCCACACTGCCCCTCTGCCCACCCCACCTTCCTGCTCCCTTCCCTGCTTCCACCTTCCACCCCCACCCTGAACCTACCCCTCCCAGCTCCCCAACCCCCCACCTGCCCTGACATTCCCCACCCAACACCCCTTACCCCATCCTCCAGGGCCTTCCCTGTTTCCTTCTCTCCCCCACAGCTGCCCCCCAAACCTGGGGCTCCAGACTGAGCTCCCAAGCCCGGCTCCTGAACGCCCCTCCCTCTATCCCGCCAGAGGACCACCTCCCCTGAACACCCCATCTCCTCCTCACCATCTACCCCCACCCCCACTCCCATCCCAACCGACCCTGAGATCCCTAAGGCCCATCCCCACCCCATTCTCACCCCTATCCTGCCCTAAAGGCCACCTCCCCTGAAACCCCCATCCTCGGCCTCACACCCCCATTCCTACTTTCACCCCGTCTCTACCCTTGCCCTGAGCCCCGCCCCCCGCCACTGAGCCCTGCCCCTGAGTGCCCACCCTCACCCTATCATCACCCCCATCCAGCCAAAGGACCACCTCCCCTGAAGGCCCCCATCTCCAACTCACCATCCACCCCCACCCCCACTCCCTTCCTAATCCCCCAACAGATCTCCCTAAGCCCCGCCCTCCACCCACCCACCCTGCCCTGAGGGCCACCTCCACTAATCCTCATCCATCTCCACCCAGGGGGCCAACTCCACCTAAACCCCCCGCCCTGCCCTACCTCCACCCCTCCACCCCTCCACCCCTTTCTTCACCCTTGCCCTGAAGCCCACCCCTATGACCTTCCTAAACCCCACCTCTGAGCGCCCTGCCCCTACCCCACAGCCACCCCTATCCTCCACCCCACCCCAAGGGCCCCCCTCTACTGAAACCCCCCTCATCTGCCCCATCCCCAGTCCTCCCATCTCCACCCCTCCCTGAACCCCACCCCCCACTGAGGTCCCTAAATCCCACCCCTCACTCCACCCTGAGGGCCCCATCCTCTGAACCCCAATCCCCCAGCCCCACTGAGCTCTTAACCCTCCCCACCTGAGGGTTCCCTTTCCCTGCCCCTCCCCCAGCTTCCTAGCTCCCCACCCCAAGTGACCCCCTGCAGCTCCTCGCCCCTCCCACTGCAAACCGGCACTGAAGGGCTGCCCCGCCCCCGCCCCTCCCCGCCCCCGCGGGACACGCCCAGATTCTTCGCCCCCATAGCCTGGTGACCTCTGGCCACCCGCTGTCCCAGGTGGGCCTGGATCCTTCCAGCTCATTCTTTGCCTGCGCCGTCCCTCGTTCCATGGCCCAGTCCTCCCCGGGGACCCTGAGCCTGGAAGCCCCGGACCACTGGAACCTTGAACCCACCAGCTGGCTGTACCCGGAGCCGTGGCAGCAGCCCCGTGAAACCCGTGAGTCTCTTTCCCACTCCCTGACCATCCTGCCTTCAAGGGTGCGGCTGGCCAAGACCATCCCCAGGGGTCCCTGCTGGGCCTGAGGGACACTGTAGGAGGCTGGGGCATGGGAGTCCCTGAGGGGTCGAAGGCTGGGCCCAGAGGAAAGCAGGGGCTGCAGCGGCCATTGGCCCCAGGTCCTCATGAGGCCCCTGCCCTCCCCTTTTTGCCCCATCTTCCATGTTGTAACAGGGCCAGGCAGGTGGGGGGCACGCCTCAGGGGACCCTTGAGCCCCTCTCAGGGCTGGCACTGGCCTTGGCTGTCCTGCCCCTCATCCCTGGGTTGGGCAGGTGGGTGTCACTGCAGGGGTTCAGGTGGCCTGAACTAGTCAGGGTCTGCTCAGCAAGCTGCTTCCCATGCTGGGGTGCATCAGGGATCTGAGCAGGGGCTGACGGCTTTCTCATGTCTGTGTCCGTGTGTCCTGACGCAGCATCCCCATGGCGGCCATCCCAGCCCTGGACCCAGAGGCCGAGCCCAGCATGGACGTGATTTTGGTGGGATCCAGTGAGCTCTCAAGCTCCGTTTCACCCGGGACAGGCAGAGGTGAGGGCTCCTCTGCTTATTGGACCAGTCACTTAGGATGCTGATCCCAGGCCTGGATGAGGTCTGGAGTTCCAGGCTTCTGGAGTATTCATGCATTATTCAGACACCCGGGCTGGGGCAGGAGGTTCCCCACCCACAGTCGTCCCCCAGGTATGGGCGGTTAACACACCAAGATAAGGTGTGAGGGCGGGATGGCAGGGGACCTCAGGCTCCTGCGACTTTGGAAAACGAATTGTGATGCTCACTTCCTGGCCGAATTTAAATTAAGAGATCAGAGGAAGAAGAAAGGGGCTACTTCTTATCTTCTTTTCCAGATCTTATTGCATATGAAGTCAAGGCTAACCAGCGAAATATAGAAGGTGAGTGTTTGCATACTGGCCCACACCAGACAGAAGAGGCGGGGCGCAGTGGCTCACACCTATAATCCCAGCACTTTGGGAGACCAATGTGGGAGGATCATTTGAGCCCAGGAGTTTGAGACCAGCCTAGGCAACATAGTGAGACTCTGTCTCTACAAAAAAATAAAAATAACCAGGCATGGTGGCATGCACCTGTAGTCCCAGCTACTCAGGAGGCTGAGGTGGGAGGATTGCTTGAGCTGGGGAGGTCGAGGCTGCAGTGAGCTATGATAACACCACTGCACTCCAGCCTGGGTGACAGTGAGATCCTGGAAGGAGGCAGTGGACACCACTGTGCCACGTGTATCCCTTCTTCCCCTCCCAAGGCCCCTGTAGCTTCATTTAAAGCATACAGTTCAATGTATTTTAGTTTATTTACAGAGTCAGCAACCATCATCACCATCTAATTTTAGAAGGTTTTCATCACCCCGAAAAGAAAACCCATGTCTAGTAACAGTCACTCCAAATTCCCCCTTCTTGCTTCCCTTCTTTTAACTCTAGGCAACCACTCCTCGACTTTCTCTCAACGTGGGTTTGCCTTTTCTGGATCCTTTGCATTTCCGTATGAATTTAGGATCAGCCTGTCAACTCCTGCCCAAAAGCCAGCTGGGATTTTGAGAGGGCTCTGCAGCTCCATTTGGGGACTCATGCTATTTTAACAATATTAAGTCTTCTTCTTCTTCTTTTTTTTTTTTTTTGAGACAGACTCTCACTCTGTCCCCCAGGCTGGAGTGCAGGGGCATGATCTTGGCTCATAGCAACCTCTGTCTACCAGGTTCAAGTGATTCTCCTGCTCAGCCTCCTAAAGTGCTGGAATTATAGGCATAAGCCACCACACCCAGCCAATGTTAAATCTTCTGATCCATGAACATGGGATATCTTTCCATTTTGTTCCATCTTCCTTAACATCTTCCAACAATGCTTTGCAGTTTTCAGTGTATAAGTCTCATATTTGTTTGGCTAAATTTATTCCTAAGTCGTCTGCTGTATTTGACAGCACTGGGAAAACACAGTGTGCTTTTAATGTTTCCTTTAGACATCTGCATCTGCTGCGGAAGTCTCCAGGTTCACACACAGCACCCTCTGTTTGAGGGAGGGATCTGCGCCCCGTGTAAGGTAGGCAGGGAGGCTGGGGGTGACTCCCTCATGGCCTCAGAGCAGGGATGACACAAGCCAGCCTTGCTTTGCTCCTTCCAAGGACAAGTTCCTGGATGCCCTCTTCCTGTACGACGATGACGGGTACCAATCCTACTGCTCCATCTGCTGCTCCGGAGAGACGCTGCTCATCTGCGGAAACCCTGATTGCACCCGGTGAGGCGAGGGGCCTGTCCAGGGGGGTGAAGGGGCTGAGGACACACCCATCCTTTCAGCTACTCATTCTGGAGTGTGGGTGGATTTTCCTCCCAAATGGATGATTTCCCTGAGAGCTTCTGATTTCTGTCTCCAACGCGTCATTTGGCATAGAGCCCTGAGCTATGGGAGGTGGGTGTCTACGGTTGGCGATTGTGATTTTTCTTTTCGGTGTTGGTATTGCCACATCACTGTGCAGGGGAGCGATGGAAACCCCACACCCCAGGCTGCCAGTCATGACCGGGGTGACAAGGGGTATGCTCACCCCTCAGTCATTACTCCCTGGCCTCGGCTCCCTCCGTGGGCTCCTCTCCTCGGTCCTTCTGGGCCATCCTCATATTTACAGCTCCCCCCGCCTCAAGTTCTCTCCCCCAGCTGCTGTTGCTACATTTGGTTTTGCTGGGAGTCCCTACGCTGTTTCTGCAGGCTCGAGTTTGGGGGCAGACAGGTGGCTTAGGGGGTTCCTTGGATCTGTCATTGCCTGTGAATCCACCTCCTTGTCTTCTGCACCTGGCTTGGCTCCTGTCACTCTGCGTCTCTAGGAAGGACCGTGTGCCCCTTCCCAGTCCACCACCTGGTCTTCCTAAAGGGAGCTCCAGCGTGACTTTTCCCTCCAAAACAAGGCTCAATCAGGCCCACCTCCGCCATCCTCGGGAGAGGCGGGCTGTCATGTCCGCTGCTGTGGTTTTCTGTCTGGCCTCAGATGCTACTGCTTCGAGTGTGTGGATAGCCTGGTCGGCCCTGGGACCTCGGGGAAGGTGCACGCCATGAGCAACTGGGTGTGCTACCTGTGCCTGCCGTCCTCCCGAAGCGGCCTGCTGCAGCGTCGGAGGAAGTGGCGCAGCCAGCTCAAGGCCTTCTACGACCGAGAGTCGGTAAGGAGCCCATGGAGGGGCAGGACCCGGCAGCAGCAGGCCCTGACTTACAGCCTTCCCTCGGTTCCCGCTGCAGAATGCAGGCGCGCCGACGGGCACCATGGCTGCAGCCTCGGGAGCAAACACTCTTTCCTGGGTTCCTCTCCGATAGCGGCTTCCACTAGATGGTGGCTTTGGGTAAACTGCTTTGGCAGTTTTGTTGCTTCCAAGCCTAGGAACGAGGCCCTGGTAGCAGATAGGAGAGGGGCCGGGAGAGGGTGGCTGGCACGTCTCAAAGTCCAGTCCTCAGGAGCAAATGCCTGGGCTTGTGCTGGCCAGGTGTGACCCGTTTTGGGAGTCCAGCCGAGGAGCCAGGGGGGCCGGCAGGAACCTCAGACAAAGGCAGAGAAGGTGGAATTTTGTCCCTCTGAGAGGGACATCCAAGTCTCCATCCCTTACCTGTGAATGTTATCTTATTTGGAAACAGGGTTTTTGCAGATGTAATTTAGTTAAGGATCACGAGATGAGATCATTCCAGATTTAGGGTGGGCCCTCAATGCAGCGACTAGTGTCACTGTAAGAGATTTGGGAAATGGAGACGGAGAAGACAGCACCTGATGATGGAGGCAGAGACTGGAGTGAGGTGTCCACCAGCCATGGGTGCCAGCAGCCCCAGAGGCTGGGGGAGAGGCCTGGCACGTCCTCGCCTGGCACCTTCTGAGGGAGGCACGCCTGCCGGCACACCTTCACTTCAAAACCTCTGGCCTCCTGAGCTGTGAAAGAATAATTTCTGCTGTGCCAAGTCCCCTGGTCTGCTTTTTTTTTTTTTTTTTTTTTTTTTGAGATGGAGTTTCGCTCGTTGCCCCGTTGCCCAGGCTGGAGTGCAATGGCACCCTCTTGGCTCACTGCAACCTCGGCCTCCCAGGTTCAAGCGATTCTCCTTCCTGCCTCCTGAGTACCTGGAATTACAGGCACCCGCCGCCACACCCGGCTAATTCTGTACTTTTAGTAGAGACGGGGTTTCACCATGTTGGCCAGGCTGGTCTCGAACTCCTGACCTCAAGTGATCCACCTGCCTCAGCCTCCCAAAGTCCTGGGATGACAGGCATGAGCCACCGGGCCCAGCCCCTCCAGTCTGTTTTAATTTGCAGGCCAGCCACGGAAAGCTCCTACAGAAGGGGTGTGGCCCCCGGTGAGGCAGCCAGCGGGGAGCAAGGGACCACTGAGCTGACCATGAAACTGCACTGGCCTCCAGCTCACATTTGTTAAGGTTGAACGAAGTCATCTCTCCCTGCCTAGCAAGCTTCAGCCTGCTCCGATTCGAAGGAAAGGGTCAGATGGGAAGGTATTTTATAGGAACAGAGCCCAGCACTCTGAAAGCCGAGGCCCCCGAGTTTTGGGCCTTGGGGGTTGGCCCTCTAACAGGGAGCATGTGAGGCTGGAGCTGGCTGCCCGCCTGGCCCATCAGGTTGGCAGGGGCAGGGAAAACCACAGGCCTCACCTGCCCCGAGGCTCACCTCTCCCTGGCATCTCTGGCCTTGGGGCTCTCTTCTCCGAGGTTCTGGAAGCTGCCTGGATGAGCAAGACCAGCCTGGCCAATATGGTGAAACTCCGTCTCTACTAAAGATACAAAAATTAGCCGGGCGTGGTGGCGGGTGCCTGTGATCCCAGCTACTCGGGAGGGTGAAGCAGGAGAATCGCTTGAACCCGGGAGGCGGAAAGTTGCAGTGAGCCAAGATTGCACCATTGCACTCCAGCCTGGGTGACAGAGCAAGACTCCATCTCAAAAAAAAAAAAAAAAATCAGCAAACCCCTCCACACCTACTGTCTCTCGGCTGGAGACAGGTCAGAGCGGGAGACTGAGGCTGGGGCAGGGGGTGGAGTGGGCCTTCCTGGGGGGGCAGTGCTGGTCAGGACAGGCCCAGTCAGCCTCAGCAGGTGTGTCTTATGTGTGTCTCCGGTGAGTCTCGAGTGAGTGTTCATCCAGGGAAGAATTTTCATTGTAACTCAAGGGCTCTGTAGCCAAGTAGCCGGCACAATGTCCTGTTATGGTTTTTTAATAAATAGGAGAATCCCCTTGAGATGTTCGAAACCGTGCCTGTGTGGAGGAGACAGCCAGTCCGGGTGCTGTCCCTTTTTGAAGACATCAAGAAAGGTGAGTCAGTGACGTCCCAAAGACACACATGGAAAGATGCCTCCACACACCTGACTGCCCCTCAGGCCACCCCCCGGGACTCCCCACCCCCTCCCCTAGACCGGCCAGCTGCTGGTGTCCTGCACCCTTCCCCACCCTGGGCCCATGCTGACCCTGCACTGGGGCCTTTGGAAATGGCACTTGTCTTCTGGGCCCCGCAGGCACAGCCAAATCCATGAAGACACTCCCTCTCCTCTGGCCGTTAGGGATGCGTCCCGCTGGGACACCCACTAAGGCCCACAGTGTCTCAGAGCGGCCTCACGCAGGAGCACATATCTGCCCCATGCAGCCGACCAGGAGCCTGATCCCGCAGCGCCTGCACAGCCTGTCCAAGGTCTTGCTGCCCAGGCGGGGCTGAGAAAGCCAGGGCCTCCTCCAAGGCCGTTCCAGGGATCTGTAGCTCACACGAGCTGCAGAGTGGAGTGGACTCCACCGCTCTATGGATTTCCTAGCCAGAGGTGACATCGCATCCCAGAAATGCCTGGTGCTGTAATATAGTCCTTGACATCCTTTTTTTTTTTTTTGAGGCGGAGTCTCGCTCTGTTGCCCAGGCTTGATCTCAGCTCGCTGCACCTCTGCCCCCGGGGTTCAACCAATTCTCCTGCCTCAGCCTCCCGAGCAGCTGGGATTACAGGGGCTCACCACCACGCCCAGCTAATTTTTGTGTTTTTAGTAGAGACAGGGTTTCACCATGTTGGCCAGGCTGGTCTTGAACTCCTGACCTCAGGTGATCCATCCGCCTTGGACTCCCAAAATGCTGGAATTACAGGCTTGAGCCTCTGTGCCTGGCCGTGCTTGACATTCTTAAATCAATACTTGGCAATGTTTGCCTGTTTAGCTTGTTGTGAGACAAAAACCTCCATCCTTAATCCTCCTGCCACGTCATTAAGAAGATAAAGTTGGGCGGGGTGCAGTGGCTCACACGTGTAATCCCAACAATTTGGGAGGCTGAAGTGGGTGGATCATTTGAGGTCAGGAGTTGGAGACCAGCCTGGCCAACATGGTGAAACCCTGTGTCTACTAAAAATACAAAAAAATTAGCCGGGCGTGGTGGCACATGCCTGTAGTCCCAGCTACTCGGGAGGCTGAGGCAGGGGAACCGCTTGAACCTGGGAGGCGGAGGTTGCAGTGAGCCAAGATCACGCCACTAGGCCACTGCGCTCCAGCCTGGGCGACAGAGGGAGACTCCATCTCAAAACAACAACAACAACAAAAATATACAGTTGGCTCCTTAATGGTGGGAGGGTCCTCTGATCAGCCGTCAGCCTTTTCGAGTCCCTGTAGGGGCACAATCCACGCTCACCCTCTGGGCCCTTCTGGTCTCTCCCCATCCAGAGCTGATGAGTTTGGGCTTTTTGGAAAGTGGTTCTGACCCGGGACAACTGAAGCATGTGGTTGATGTCACAGACACAGTGAGGAAGGATGTGAGTACCGCCGTGAACTCTCAGACACTGTAGGGGGAGCGGGGGTGCGAGCTTCCTCAGAGGAAATGCCAAGGATGAGGCGGGCAAGGAGGCGGCAGCAGGGGCTGGGAGGAGTCCTGAACACACGGGGGCCTCTCGGCAGTCTGGTGGGGATCCTGGGTCTGACAGGAGTCAGCCCACTCCCGCCGGCCCAGCCACCACTGTGACGCCCCACAGTGGAGGGCTGAGCAGCACGTTTTGGTGGTCCCAGCATTGCCCAGAGCCCAGAGCCCAGAGCTCAGAGCAGGGCAGTTGGGCAAACATCTTGTCCAACATCTTGAAATCTAAGTAGCCAAATTCCACTGCCTGTGATGGGGTGCTGTCCGGCAAGGAGGGGCTGAACCCCCACTCCACCCTCTAAAATGAGGAGGCCGAGCCTTGACCTGGACAACTGGTCACTGTTTGAAAGCATCCTTCCGCTGCTGGAAGGAGGTGACACAGCTCTAGTCGTGCGTTCCCCCTGTAGGCCAGATTCCCTGCTGCCCTGGTGCCTTCCCATGCCACTGTGAGAGAAGCATGAGCAGCCGCCTGTGTACAGGTCTTTTGGGGGGTCCCGGCCTGGCACCAGCAGCGCCCCCTCACCTCCGCTGTCCCCACCCCACCATGCCTTTTCAGCACTCGGAGATCCTCAGGTCGCACCTGCCGTCAACAGTTAGGTTTATCCACTTGCTACATCGTGGAAGGACACAAAATGATGCCCCGGAGGCATGAGGAGTTTGGGGCTAATGGGATTCGGGCTGTTATGTGATTTGAGGGGGTCCAGGGAAGTGGAATCCATTGTAGACTGGTGCTATCAGGAGACGGGGTTCTGATACTTGACTATCTTAAGTTTTGGGGGGCTTTTTTGTTTTTTGTTTTTGAGATGGAGTCTCTGTTGCCCAGGCTAGAGTGCAGTGGCACAATCTGGGCTCACTGCAACCTCCGCCTCCAGGGTTCAGGCGAGTCTCCTGCCTCAGCCTCCCAAGCAGCTGGTATTACAGGCACCCGCCACCACGCCCAGCTAATTTTTTGTATTTTTTAGTAGAGACGGGGTTTCACCATATTGGCCAGGCTGGTCTTGAACTCCTGATCTCAGGTGATCCACCCGCCTTGGCCTCCTAAAGTGCTGGGATTACAGGTGTTAGCCACCACGTCCAGCTGTTAATTTTTATTTAAGAAGAATGACAGAGTGAGGGCCATCACTGTTAATGAAGCCAGTGTTGCTCACAGCCTCCCCTTGGTCACTTTTTGTGACTAAAGGGCACGAGTTCGGGCAAGATTGTTGGGTGGCTATGTTTTGTCTTCTTCCAGCTCGGCCATGGAATAGCCTGGTCCTTGGGGACCTACTCTGTGGGGGCTGTTTCTGTTCAGCAGGGAAGGCTCTGCCCTTGCTGTTAGCTCCTGGAGGGCTGCGGACGGCACCTGCTGTGTTCACAGATGACAGTTACTTCCTTAGGTAGTCTGCATGTTGGGCCTCCCAGGACTGGTTCTCTAAGGGCAATGTGATGACAGACAGAAAACCAAATTCTGCCAAAGTTTTTAAATAGGTTTATTCTGAGCCAATAAGAGTGACCATGGCCTGGGAAATACAGTCTTAAGAGATCCCGAGGAAGTGCACCTGAGACGGTCAATTACAGTTTGGTTTTATGTATTTATTTATTTTTATTTTTTATTTTATTTATTTATTTATTTGTTTTTGAGACGGAGTCTTGCTCTGTCGCCCAGGCTGGAGTGCAGTGGCGTGATCTCGGCTCACCGCAAGCTCCGCCTCCCGGGTTCCTGCCATTCTCCTGCCTCAGCCTCCCGAGTAGCTGGGACTACAGGTGCCCGCCACCACGCCTGGCTAACTTTTTTATATTTTTAGTAGAGACGGGGTTTCATCGTGTTAGCCAGGATGGTCTCGATCTCCTGACCTCATGATCCGCCTGCCTCGGCCTCCCAAAGTGCTGGGATTACAGGCGTGAGCCACCACGCCCAGCACAATTGGTTTTGTACATTTCAGGGAGATGCGAACTGCAGGTGGAATCAGAAAACAGTACATGGGCCGGGCGCGGTGGCTTACGCCTGTAATCCCAGCACTTTGAGCTGAGGAGTTCAAGACCAGTTTGAGCAACTTGGTGAAACCCCATCTCTACCAAAAATACAAAAAAGTTGGCTAGGCATGGTGATGTGCACCTGGGGGTGCTCAGGGGGCTGAGGCAGGAGGATTGCTTGAGCCCAGGAGGTGGAGGTTGCAGTGAGCCGAGATCTCGCCATTGCACTACAGCCTGGGTGACAGAGCGAGACCCCATCTCAAAAAATCAATCAATCAATCAATCAATATATAGAATATGTGCATTGGATCAGCCCCAAAAGGCGGGATATCTTGAAGCTTACAGGTTATAGGTGGGTTTAGGGATTCTTTAGTTGGCAGTTGGTTGAAAGAGTTGAGCTTTGCCTAAAAACTGGGAGTCAGTAGAAAGGAACGCTTGAGTTAAAATAAGGAAGTCTGCTGTCTGTCGTGTGATGCCATGGCAGAGTCACAATATACCGGGTCAAAAACACCCATTCCACAAGCTTTCGTGGTTTGTAAGGCGCGATTCCCCTACGCTCCTTAGAAAGGAATTTGAGCAAGAAAAAATAAAGGCAGAATTCAGTCCCCAAATGCATGACACAGAGTCTTCACCTCAGACCCGGAGCCTTCTCCTCTGGGCTCCAGGCAGGCAGCCCCTGAGGCTGGTGGTGGCTGTGGGTGGCTCTGCCCTAGTGGGCTCCACTCCTCAGCTTGCCCTGGCCTGTGGGCCCTGCGAGCTGAGCAGGGTCTGCCCTGGGGTCATCTCGTGCTGCCGTACGCGACCTTGCCCACTGCTGCTGCCTCTCAGTGCCCACGCCCCTCTGTCCTGCAGGTGGAGGAGTGGGGACCCTTCGATCTTGTGTACGGCGCCACACCTCCCCTGGGCCACACCTGTGACCGTCCTCCCAGTGAGTGATGCTTCAGTTCTGGCAGCCTGTCCCCACCACCCCTGTCTCCTCTCCTCTCTCCTCACACCTCCATGCCAGGGCAGAAACTGCAAATTGTCAGCATTTTTCAAAACCAGCTTTATCGAGGCACCACTGACATACAGTAAGTTGCACGCATTCAGTGTGTCCGACTGGTTGAGTTCTGAGCTAGCTCCACACCCATGCACCCCTCATCATGAGCAACAGAGTAAGCGTCCCCATCACTGCAGGCTTCCCTGTGCCCCCAAGCCTCCCGCTGACCCCATGCAGCCCCCAGCGTGCCCACATCACTGCAGCTCACGTGTCCTCTGGAGCTTCCTCTAAAAGGCGGTATTTGTGCTGCGGCACGCGCTCTGCGTCAGCTCCTCCCTCGGGCTTGCCTGTCTGTCTCTTCCCCACTCTAGGCCTGCCTGGGGGAGGAGGGGTCCTCGCACCTCTGTGGCCCCAGCACTGGGCGGGGCTTCATTGCTGCTGGAGGGACAGGGGCAGGGGGATCCCTCAGACCCAGGCCGGTGCGTCCCCTAGACCCCCTCAGCCCTTCTCTCAAGCCCCAGTTTCCTTAGGCCCCCGCCCAGATGCACCTGAACAGCGTCCCCATGACCAGCCCCCCCGGCCCCCCTCAGCCCTGCCCCCTCACCCCACTCCAGGCTGGTACCTGTTCCAGTTCCACCGGCTCCTGCAGTACGCACGGCCCAAGCCAGGCAGCCCCAGGCCCTTCTTCTGGATGTTCGTGGACAATCTGGTGCTGAACAAGGAAGACCTGGACGTCGCATCTCGCTTCCTGGAGGTGCGTGCAGGGCTGCGTGGGCCGCCCTCTGACCCCTGCCCACGTGAGGGAGGGGCTTTTCTGGTGGAGCTCAGTCTACACCCCAGGCTCCGGGCCTGACTCCTTGCGGCCCCTGGTTTCCAGGTGTGTACAGGGCCCAGGAGAGCTGCTGTACAGTCCGGGCAGGGACTGCGGCCTGGGACACAAAGCCCCTTCAAGGACAGCATTGGAGGGCAGTCCCACCTCGCACCACTCCTGTGCTCACAGAACACGGCCTCGGGGGCTCACCTCCTGCCCCTGCCCCCTCAGTCTCCACCCACACACACGCACATCACACCACACACACAGGTGCACACACACTGCAGTGCACAGTCACTGTACACATGCACCGCACACAAGGACACACTTACCACATACACACAGGCACACTACGTGCACGCATACTCACACCACACACATACAGCCTTTTCTTCACACGTCTGAATCCTGATTGTCAGAGCAGCCACTTTTGGACTCAGCGGATGGGTCCCCTCTGGGGCTGATGGGCCGGGTGTTCCAGACACTTCCAGGGTTGGGGAGGGACGGCCACACCTCAGCCACAGGAGACAGGCGTGAGGCTCAGGAGGCGGAATTTCCTCATGCTCTCGGGTTCCATGGAGGGGCCACAACCAGCGGGGGCCCGACCCACCAAGTGGGCAGCACCTGTGGGCCAGAGCCTTTGCTGGGGATCCAGGTGGCGTTAAGGTTCCTTTGGTGCTGGAATCTCGTGGAGTGGCTGGAATGCAAATCCAGCTATTCAGAAGGGGAGCAAACGCCATGAGCTGAAAATCACAAAGTCTGTGCTTTTAGAACAGGAGACTTTGTTTCTGTAAAGGGGCACAGCCTGCAAGGTCCCGTCCCCCAGGCTGGGAAGCACAGCCTCCACCAAGACCAGAGGAGCCAGGAGGAGGCACTTCGAAGGGGAGGGGTGGCTGGGGCAGGAGCTCCGTGCTGACCGGGTTGGCTAAACCTGTGTGGCAGGTTATGGAGGAGCGGTGAATATTGATGAAGGGGGTCCTGCTGCATGCGTACTGAACAAAATCCGTGTAACTTACACGACCTCTGTTCACTCTGGGGTGGAGTCTTATCATGTCAGTGTGTCGCAATGAGGCCCTAAACCTCAGAGGTCTTCTCAGGACACAGGCCCTCAAGAGCACAACCTCTGTAAACCGGCCGGAGCCAGTCTGTGGTCGGGGTCCCTTATCAGGAGGAGGTTCCTGAAGTCAGTCTCCTGCCCAGTCAGAGCTGTGGTCATGGCTGTGGAACGTGGTCAGTTGGCATCTGCAGGTGGATGAGCTGCAGTCGTTTGAATCTTGCTCATCCTCATCGCGGGGCCAGTGTGTGTTTAGCCGCTGCAGAAAAAGCAGCAGCTGTGGCGTGAGGGCAGAGTCCGTCCTCTCAGTGTAGGGTACGCGGCTCGGCTCGACCCTTGCCTGGCGCGGCCTGAGGTCCTGTTTGTAATTTGATATCTTATTGCCACAGAGTCTGTTCTGTCAGTTTAAAATAATTCATCAGCATTTTTCTCCAAAGGTGATTTATAAGAAAAAAGGACGTAGGGAACACAGTCGGGCTAGAAAGTCCATTGACCACTCAGGGCCATTGGCGGCTGAGGCCAGTGGGCCTGTGGGGGGCGCTTACCGTCCAGGTCCCCTGACCCACGGCCGACCCTCCCGCCCCCAGATGGAGCCAGTCACCATCCCAGATGTCCACGGCGGATCCCTGCAGAATGCTGTCCGCGTGTGGAGCAACATCCCAGCCATAAGGAGGTATTTCCTGGGCAGCTGAAAGCGTTCAGGGTCAAGGGGAACATGGACCCAGAAGCGGGGTTCACTGAGGAAATGGGGTCTGTCTAGCAGAGCCAAGCCCAGAGCAGCCTCTGTGCCCCAGTGGCACTGCGGTCAGCCTTCGGGGCCACCCTGAGACCCTGAAGGCACCGAAGCCTGAGGATGCCCCTTTCCCCTTGGGGAGCTTCTCCAGCACTGGCTCTCAGCTTCTCGGAGTCCAGCCCCTGGACACCCATATGCGCCACGGCGGCCTGGCCCTGAATCGGCTGCAGCCCCCAGGCTTTCATTCCGTGTGGCCTCCCCACCTCCCTTGCACACCCACAAGCTCATGCGTGCTCACACTCAGCCACACTCACATGACTCACTTGCACGCTCATCCACACACCTGTGTGCTCATGTATGCATACACACAGTCATTCCCACAGTCACGCTCATCCACACGCCTGTGTGCTCATGTATGCACACACACACACAGTCATTCCCACGGTCACGCTCATCCACACGCCTGTGTGCTCATGTATGCACACACACACACAGTCATCCCCACAGTCACGCTCATCCACACACCCACATGCTCCCTCAGTCACATGCTCACACAAGCACATTCACGACTACCACCTGCATCCACACGTTCACACGTGCTCACAATCACACAGGCACACACGCATCAGTCTCACCCACCCACACGCTTGCACCCCCTACGGTGCACTCCTGGGCTGCCCTCCCCACCTTTTGGGGCCTTGAACACATGGCCTTTCCCCACGTGCCCTCTCTGCAGCTAAGCACCCCCTTCTGCTGCCCCCACAGCCTCTCCCAGCTGCCCCTGCCCCTCAACAGCCTTTCCAGGCGGCCCAGACCTCACGACCTCCAGCCAACCGCCCATCCATCCCCTCACTCCCACACTCGCCTGGCGTGCCTCGTGCATTCGTGTGGAACGAGCGCTTTCTGGCTCAGCTGAGTCATGTCTCCTCCTGCCTGAGAGTGAGTTCTGGAAACTTACTCCCTCTCACCTCCCGGGTTCCAGCATCTCCCACGTCACCACCGAGGCACGATCCTGTTGCCTGGCACCTGCCAAGGCATGGCACCCGCAGGTCTTGGTGGCCTGGCTTCCCCTGGATTTGAGTTTGGGTGGGGCTGAGCTGAAGCACTTTTCCAGAATGCTTTCTCTTCAGAAGCCCTCTCACCTGCATGCCAGCCTTCACACAACCTCCCCCTAACCCTAAGCCTGTTCCCCGCCATGTCACTTCCTGGGAGGCCATGCCAGGCTCTGTGGGGCTGGGTGAGCGGGGGTGAAGGTGGGGGCAGACCCAGCAACACCTGTGTGCATTACAGGCCATGCCTCACCTGCTGCCTGGCCCCAGAGGCTCCTTGGCCCCCGGAGGCTCTATGCGTCCACACAGCAGTGAGAACAGCGCCCCATCAGGGTTCTTAAGTGGCAGGTGCAGCCAGACCCAGGGTTGCTGCTCCACAAAAGGCGCCTCCCTCCCCTCCAGTGGCCACACCTGTGGCCCCTGCAGGCTTGGGCTGTGGGCTGGCAGCTGCCTCTTCCCAGCCCCCCTTTCTGAGCAAGGCTCCACAGAGCTCCTCACAGGGTTTCGAGGGCTGGATCCACCTGAGCCGTGATCCTGGGGTCACCTGGTTCCCAGAAGGAGGCTGGCAGTTCTTTCCCACAGGTTTCCCTCCCAGGCTCCTGGGTGTCTCAACAGTGACATGAGAGACACCCACTCACTGAAAGGAGAAATCATTTTGCAGGGGTAGCCACCATCACCCCCAGGATGGTTAAGGACAGTCCCCACTGCCCTAGGGAGGGTGCCTGAGGAGGAGGAGGAGGAGGGGGACACTGTATCTGGCACTTCACTCGCAGCCTTCACCCCAAAATAAACTGAGAAATGTTCCTGGCCTCCAGTGGGGTGGCTGGGAGCAGGAGAGGGGGTGTTGGTGCCAAGTCTGCAAAGCCCGTCTTCCTCAAGGGCTCCTCACAGCAGGCTGGCAGGGGACCTTTCCTCTCCCCACCTGCCCTCCTGCGCCCAGGGCTGGGGCTCCCGGCACAGGCAGCCCCAGGAACCCAGGGAACGGCCTTTGTGATAGAATTCCCTGGGAATGCTCGCTGACTCTGTGAGGGTTTGGCCAACTTTTGCCCCGAGTCCTATCCTTTCCTCTGCGGGGGTGCTGCCCAGGGATGGTGACATCCTCTAGCGATGGCCCTGGAGCTCGCTGTTCACACGGAGTGACCCCCCAGCCTGCTTCCCAGGGGACCAGCCCCCGGCCAGGGGAGGCAGGAGGCAAGGGGAGTCATCTGATCCCCTGCTGCTCACTCCACCTCCATGAGAAAAACTCCCAGAATCAGGCGGGGGTTCCGGGGCGGGGGGGGTCTTAGGCACCTGGGACAACTGAGAGGCAGGCTGTTCCCCTCGCCCCCTCGCAGCGATTCCTTCCCAGCCCAATCTCCGGGGCCACCCGGTGGGTGCTGCGCTTGCTCACAACCTTCCCTCCCCTCCTCTCAGCAGCAGGCACTGGGCTCTGGTTTCGGAAGAAGAATTGTCCCTGCTGGCCCAGAACAAGCAGAGCTCGAAGCTCGCGGCCAAGTGGCCCACCAAGCTGGTGAAGAACTGCTTTCTCCCCCTAAGAGAATATTTCAAGTATTTTTCAACAGAACTCACTTCCTCTTTATAAATGAGTCACTACACTGTGAAGAAAAAGACTTTTCCTAGAACAAAGCCAACTTTCCTCACGTTGTCTCTTTCCTCTTCGGATTCTTGTTTCTTTGCATCTCTGGTTTTTTTTTTGCGTCGTTCACTGCAGACCCACGATCCGTTGGGTTCTGGAGACTCAGGGTCTCTCCCCCATCACGCTGGCTCATGGGACGGGGCGAGGCCCACGCCGCTGCACACGGGACCACACGTGGTGGTGCGCGATGTACTTCCTGAAAGCATTTCTGTGTTCTAGTTGAGAAGTTCAAGTATATTTATTGTAAGATAGTTATTGGTCACGTCTGGTGTTTTATGTATAGGCACAGCCATCTGTCACCCTGCAGGGCAGGGGGTGGAGGCCAGAAGTGAGCAGGAGGCGTCTTCGGAGCGCCTGCACCGTGTCCCGCATGATGCACTTTCTGCCGGGGTCTTCCCCTTGAGGCCGCTGTTTGCGTTAGTAGAGAAACCACGCACCCTGATTGTAGCTGCACCAAACAGCCTGGACCTTTGCAAAAGTACAGGACCTCAGCCTTGGCAGACAAAGGAGGGACCTGCTGAACAGACGGTGCGGAGGCCAAGGCCAGATCCACGCACAAAAGTACAGGACCTCAGCCTTGGCAGGCAAAGGAGGGAACTGCTGAACAGACGGTGCAGAGGCCAAGGCCAGATCCACGCACAAAGGATGTCACTTGTGGGTCCTACCCCAGGTGGTATTGCTTGCAAAAAGCAGGGCTCCTCCTGGCCCTCTGCAGTCTGAGTCTCAGTGAGGATAAACCCAGCGGAAAGCTCTGCCTCAGGATGGGCTCGAATCACAGGAAATGAATCTTACAGGGGAACTTTGGGGTCTGCACTGGGACTATTAGTGGTACGTAAAATGCTTTGTGGAAGAAAGGTTAAAATTGGACCCTTTGAAGGTTAAAAATGTGTATCTGGAAGTAGAATAGAAGCCTTCACTTGAATGAACATGACTGGATGCCTCTCCCATCTTGGGACAGTCCTGGATGCTTACGACACACATCTCACATCCAGGGATGAATTTAGCAAGCTCTGTAATGACCCCAGGGTTCCTGAAGCCACAGAGGGAGCACAGGTGAGGGCATCCAAGTGCAAATGAGCCCTCTGGGGAGGCCGTGCTTGAGCTGACACATAAACGGGGTTGAAGCTATTGTGCGCCCATGGGCACGGGCCAGGCAGGGTGGTGAGAGCTCCAGACAGGGCGGGCTGGGCTCAGGCTGTGTCCTCCCAGGGAACCAGTGTCATGGGCCCAACATAACTCGTGGTCAGTTTGTGAGGGCTGCTTCAAAGCAGGGGCCCAAGGCTCTGTTAGGGGCTTTCTGCCACCCAAAATGCACTTTCCTTCTTTTGTTCTCTCCCCAACACTCAGAACTGTCCACACCACCTTGAGATTCTCTATGTATTTTATTTTAAATTTTTATTTTTTGAGACAGGGTCTAGCTAGTCTCCCAGGCTGGAGTTCAGTGGCACAACCACAGCTCACTGCAGCCTCCGTCTCCTGGGCTCAAGAGATCCTCCAGCCTCAGCCTCTGGAGTAGCTGGGACTACAGGTGCATGCTACCATGCGCTGCTAATTTTTAAAAATTATTTGTAGAGATGGGGTCTTGCTCTGTTACCCAGGCTGGTCTCAAACTCCTGGGCTCAAGTGATCCTCCCACCTTGGCCTCCCTAAGTGTTGGAATTACAGGTGTGAGCCACTGTGCCCGGCCTTCCAAGTATTTGAATTTTATACACAGGACCTGCATCATGATCCCATGCTCAGCTGAACCACCCTCCAAAGGATGCCCATGTCCCCATTCCCAGATCCTGTGAATGTTACCTCATGTGGCAAAGGAAGGACTTTGCTGACGGGATTAAATTGAGGTGGAAGGCCTCCCTGGATCATCCAGGTGGGTTCTACGTGTCATCCCAAAGGTCCTCATAAGAGAGGGGCAAAGTGAGGCTTGACCACACAGAGAAGCCACACGGCCACTGAGGCGGCTGCTGGAGCTAAGCACAGGGATGCCTGGGCCACCCGGAGCTGGGAGAGGCAGGTAGGATGCTCCCCTAGCGCCTCCACCAGGCAGGCTTCCACTCTCCAGGGCTGAGACAGAATAGACTGCTGTTTTGAGCCAGTAAGCGTGAGGTCATTAGTTCCAGCGCCCACAGGAAATGAACCTACAGTCATGCACCACCTAACAACCTTCGGTCAACAAGCAATGCCACAGTGCTCCCATATCACAGCGCGGTATTTTTACTGCACCTGTTCTATGTTTAGATGGCTTTAGATACACAAATACCAGTGAGTCACAGCTGCCTACGCTATTCAGCACAGTCACCTGCCGTGTAGGCTCGTGGCCCTGGAGCAGCAGGCTGTGACACACAGCCTCGGCGTGTAGCAGGCTGTGCCACCAGGGCCAGTGTGTGCACTCTGTGTTCACACAAGGACAAAATCACCTAAGGACGCATTTCTCAGAAGGAATGTATCCTTTTCGTTAAACAATGTATGACTGTTCCCCGAAGAGAAAAGATCTTCCTTGGACCAGAAGTTGAGCTCTCAGCATCAGCCGACACCCATGCTGTCAAACGCAGGTTGCTGTGGCAGACCCCAAAAGGACCCGGGCCTGGAGGTGCATCAAGGCGGAGATCAGAAGACCCCCACACCCTCGAAACGGCAGAGCAGGGCGGCCTGGGGCTAGGGGCATCAGGCAGCTGCTTCCTGCTTAAGCGCTACGGCTCGCACCCAGAGCCTCGAACTCCAGGCTGCACAAATACGATTCCTGCTTGGTTCCCAGTTGGCCCTGGACACTGCCAAGGGGCCCTCTCTCCACACCCCTAGAACAAAAGCCTATCCTGCCGGCCCAAGAAACAGTCACGGTTGAGGGGGAAAACGAAAACCTTCCTTTGACTACAGAAAACTTCCCAAAGGTTTTCCTGTTTCTTCATCTAAACCCATCTAAGTGTTGTGACCCATGTGCCGGTGTGCTGTGTGCGTTCACTTACAACAACGCCATTCATGTATATGTCACACATCAGGGGATGCAGGCACCAAGGGGCTAAGGAACTTTCTGAGGTCACACAGCTCCGGAGTTGGGATCTGAACCAGCCACCGCTTACCGTTGTCTCCGAGGTTCCTGGGCTGGTCCTGGCACCCTCCCCCGCGGCCGCCTCGGCCTGCCTCAGTGTCCCCTTCTGGCCCAGCTGCCTTCCTGCCCCTGCCTGGCTGTGCCCTCCACGCGGCGTCCCCTCTCTCGGGGGGGCCTGCCCTCAGCACTTGGCTTGCTGGGGTCTCCGGCGTCTGCCCGGGAAGCACAGCCTGGACCTGCCCCCTCGGCCACAGCACGGCGGGCCCTGCGGTGTCGGCCCCTCTCCCACCGCCCCCGGGCGGCACTGGGGGGCTGCGGGGTCCGGACCCACCGACAGGGCACCTTCCCTTCGCCGCCGCGGATGACCGGCCGCGCTCTTGGGAGGCCTTAATTTGGGAGGCTCTGCTCCCCCAGGACCCATTTCCCATCCTCCCAAAGCCCCCACGCGGTATCCGGGGGCCGTCCCCCTCCCCGCAGTCCCGCGGGTGGAGGGGATTCAGGTGCGCCCGGCCCTGGGGGTGGGGCGCTCGGCCCGGCGTCAGCTAATCGGCGCGGCGCAGCCCCGGACCTCAGCCGCAGGCCCAGAGGCGCGCGGATCCCGGCCGGTCAATCAGGGAGGGCCTCCGGGAGGAGGTGGTGCTGCCCGCAGCCCGCCCGCCCGGCTCACCTGCGCCCTCCTCACCTGCGGGGCCCTGCGGTCTCTTACCAGCAGCCGCCCGCCCCGGGGCGAGGAACCTCAGCCCCCAACATCGCCACCCCTCCAGCCTCGCCGGTCCTAGCCGGCGTCCCTGAGCGTGTCCCGGGAAGCGCACGTCCACGCTGGCGCTGGACCGGGTTTTCTGGGTCCAGGGACGGGACTCGTCCTAAAGAGTCCGGCTCAGATGGGGTTACGCGCCTCGCCTCACCCGTGTGCGGACCGCCAGTGCCTCCGCCCTGCACGCCGCGGGCCCTGCCCAGCTCTTCCCGCCGGAGGACAGGTGGCCCCCGCCCCGCCCCTGCCAGGCGCGCGATTTTAAATCCCCCCAACCCCCGTCTCTCAGCGTGGCCTGGGAGGGGGAAGCCGCCCGGCTTCAGGGCTTCCTGCGCCTTCGCCGCCGCCCTACCTGCCCTCCCGCCGCCCTCCCTGCCCTTCCCCCCAGCCCGTCTCTTCCGCCTTCTTATTTTGTGCCTGGCCTCTCTGCTCCGCTAAAATGTTGACTTCCCACGGGCAGAGGTTTCAGAATTTTTTTAAAACTTTTGTCCACGGCGTTCTCTACATCTTGGTTGAAGGAATGGCAGCCTGCGGGGTGCCGTCTGGGGCCCCCGTCTCCCTGCGCTTCTCGCCTCCTCCATGCGCAGGAGGCGGTGGGGATCCGAGCCTCAGCCCAGAGGCGGGGGCTCCAGGAGGAGGGTGCCCCGCTGCCCTGTCTAGCAGCCTCACCCAGGCCCTTCCGGAGGGGTCTCTGCAGAAAGGGAGTCACGTCCCCCCTGGGCCTCACCTGGCTTGCAGGGATCAGGGAGGGAGGGCGGGGTGGGCTGGGTGCGGTGGGGAAGGAGCAGGGACCCTGGGTCCCACCCTCGGTTGCGTGGTGCAGCCTTTCCCAAACCAGCTGCCCCAGACTCCAGGCCAGACGCCACTGCCCAGGCTGACGAGCCCAGAGCCGCAAGGCTGCCTCGGTTTCTCGGCGGGGGATCCTCAGAGCCAGTGTTATGCAAAGAGGCTGCGCCAGCGCCCTTCAGACCCCTAGAAGGCTAGGGGAGCAAGGCTAGGTGGGGGCGGGCTGGGGCTGGCCCAGAGGGTAGAGCCCGCCCACTTTCCCTCCCTCCTTCCATTCATGCATGCGTTCATTCAATCATTCATTCCTCAGCAGTCGCTGAGCTCACTAGCCTAAGTCCTGGAGATCATCGGAGCGCAGCTGGCCAGGGGCCTGGCGCTCTCCCAGCCTTGGGGCCTGGGTCCCCGGACTCCTCCTCGGGGAGGGCCGCAGGACCGGCGCATTGTGCGCGGCGCGGGGAACGGCCCTTGCCTCCCACGGTCCCCTCCCCCGCTGCGCCGGCACCCGCAGCACCCCTGGCCACCTTCCTCCCGGGTACCCCCCACCCCTGCGCTTCCCAGGGCACCTACGGCGCCCAGGTCCGCGTCCAGGCGGACAGGCCGACCTGCCTCTGTCCCGCCTCCGGCCGACGGGCACACGTCTGGGCAGAGCCGAACTTTCCGGAGCCGCCGCGCAGCGCCCCGCCTCCTGTCCCGGGGCGGTCTCGGTCGCCAGAGGAGCCAGGCCGGGGGCGGGGCGGGGGCGGGGCGGGGACGGGGCGGGGACACGGCTGCCTCCAGCACGCCGCGCGCTGGGCGCTCAGAGCCTCGGGCGAGGCGGGAGCGCAGTTAGAGCCGATCTCCCGCGCCCCGAGGTTGCTCCTCTCCGAGGTCTCCGGCGGCCCAAGTTCTCCGCGCCCCGAGGTCTCCGCCCGCACCATGCGGCTGGGCAGGTGAGCCGGGGAAGGAGCGGAGGCGCCGCGGTCAGGGGCGGGGTGGCTCGGCCCGCGCGTCCCCAGCTCGGCTCGGACGCGGGGCCTGCGGGGCTCGCCTGGAGGTGCCGGGCTGGCAGTGCGGGTCCGAGGAGCGGGCGGCGGAGGCGCGGGGGCGGCCGGCGGGGCGTGGACGGCAGTGGGCGGCGGGGCCTGGCACCGGGACCCACGGCAGGACGCACAGCCGTGCGGGGGCGGGCTCGGGGGCGGGGTCCCTGCCAGGGAAGGAGGACCGCGAACGCTGGAAGGAGGGAGGGAAGGCGGGCGCACCCTGCACGCCGGGGCACGGGCGCTGCCCCTTCCACTCCCTGGCACTGCTGATTTCCTAGAAGAAGGGAGAAGGAGGGAGGTGACCGGCCGAGCGCTCTCCAAGGCCAGCTGGTGCCCACGGTCTGCGGACACGCCCTCCCCCACACACGTGGGATTCCCCGCAGCCCGGCAGCCGATCCACACTGGGGAAGGCGGGGCTGCCTGGACCAGGAGTGACAGCTTCCTCCTGGATTTTTGCGAAAATATCCAAAATATACTCTTAGCAACCCACGTTGTAGGGTCCGCAGCCTGTGCTCCCCTGGGTGAATCTGTGAGGCCCCTGACCCCAAGGATGCCTCCCGCACAGCCCAGAGCCGGGCCACAGCGGTGTCACACTCCCCAGGTCCCCTCCCCATTAGAAGTGTATGCAGTTATGTTCCTGCCCTAGAGAGAAAGAATTTAAAGGTCCCGGAATGTCATAGCCCTCCCAAATGTCTTACCCTCCGCCACCCACACCTTCAGGTAGGCGGCCCTGTCTATGCTGGCTCTTGAGGCAAGCTCGGGGTGGGGGTAGGTTCGATGCAGGGGTGCTGAGGGCCCAAGGAAAGGACACAGAGGCCGCTGCTTAGGCAGCAGCCAGGGAGGGGAGAAGCCAGAAACAGCCTGGAGCAGGCACCCCCCACCCTGGCCCAGGAAGCCCCCAGATGTCCTGAGGAGGCCTCCATAGACAGGAGGGGCCTTGTGGGCTGGTGATGAATATGGGCACTGTGGGAGACAAATGGGGGCACAGAGGGGTTCTCACAGCTGTCGTTTAGTTGGGGGCTCTGGGGAGATGCTTGAAGGGGCTAAGGCTGGAGGCAGGGAGGTACAGGTGGAGGCAGGGGGCCTGCTGGAGGCCATCACAGCCATCTTGCCAGCCAGAATGGTGGCCCCAACAGGGGGAGTGGGAGAGAGAGGAAGGGCCGCCTGCAGGCTTCAAGAGCCCCTGGTGGCCAGGGGCGGCCTTGGTGCATGTGTGCTCACTTGGCACAGACACACCTCCATGCAGACTCAGATGACGGCCATCGTGGGTGGGGCAGGGGTTTCTGTGGCTCCAGGGCTCAGGGACAGCCCACTGGGAGGTTCCCACAAGACCAACCTTTGACTTACAAAGCCCCCAAGCTTTCCCAGGCAGAGGCCACAGAGAAGAGGGATGAGCGTCTCCCAGACCTTGGAGGTGCAGGGACATCAGAGAAGGAGATGTCCCTGCTCCAGGGGCTCCTGCTTCATGGGGAGCTGGCCCCAGAAACTGATGGTTTGGGGGGCTGGGGTAAGCACTGCTACCAAAGTGGTCCCGGCCACTAAGGGCCCCCACGTGGGGAAGGCATCCTGGGGGCTGGCGGGAGGAGGTGGCGAGCCTGTGGCGTGCAGGGTGCAAAGGCTCCCAGACCCAAGATGGCAGGGGCATTGGAGTCACGAGGGGAATTTGCTGCCCGAGGCAGGGGCACCAGCTGCAGCAGGATCTGAAACAGGAGGAGCTCAGGTTTGGTTTCAAAATGATCCGCGTTCCCCACAGGGCTGTCCCGTCACTCACCTGACCCTGTCACGGGCACGCTTGATGTTCTCCGTCTCCCCGGCATTTTAAATGACGCTCCTACTATATGTGCCCTGAGAGCTTTTTTTTTTTTTCTGATTTCCTACAACTTCTTGGCATCTGTCCCCAGGAAGGCTAGACCAGCCTCAGTGGTGTCCCTCGCTCCCCTTCATCCTCACGCCAGCATCACTGTGTTTCTGGGGATTTGTTACCACGAGAGCTAGAGAGTGGTGAGAGGCTGCCAGCCCCTCGGACTTGCTGTGCTGGGCAGGGGCGTGGTGGTCCTGGCCCCGGACCCCGAATTCCCATGGAGAACAGAGGCAGGCAGGCTCCTGGCTCTGCCTTCACATTTCTGTGATGGGCCTAACTACCTCCTGCCCATGGGAACCAGCCTGCTCCTGTTTGGAAGATACAAGTAACTCCCTGGTGGCCCCACCTCACCTGCCTGTCTGGTTGTTTTTTCCAGTCCTGGACTGCTCTTCCTGCTCTTCAGCAGCCTTCGAGCCGGTAAGTTCAGGGGGTGCTTTGCCATGGGGCGCCCAGCTCAGAGATGGGCTCTCCGGCTGTGTGGACTGCTGGCCGCAGGGCGCTGGGAGCAGCCTCACCAGGCTCCTTCTTGCTTCTCAAGTGGCCCTTTGGAGACAGTTGGACCCTAAACCTAGGTTGCTGCACAGGATAGAAGCGTTTCCTTAAAGGGAAACACTTCTGCAAACTCCGGAGTTCTTGTTTGACTCCGTGTTTGTTGCGGGCAGAATGCAGTTCCTCTGAGCCAGGGCTTCCTGGGTCCCCTGGTCTCCCTGTCCCAGGCAGCAGCCCTGCTGAGCCCTAAGAGCCACCAGCCTCTGGAAGAGCCAGGAATAAGGATGAGGCTCCGCAGCACAAACCCGAAACCTTGCCAAGCCTTCCAGCCCAGAGGGCTTTGGGGGCAGGGGACACACACAGATTTTCCTGCAGGTGCCAGGTGCAGTGGCTCACTCCTGTAATCCCAGCACTTTGGGAGGCCAAGGCGGGTGGATCACCTGAGGTCAGGAGTTCGAGACCAGGCTGGCCAACATAGTGAAGCCCGATCTCTACTAAAAATACAAAAAATTAGCTGGGCGTGGTGGCGGGCACCTGTAATCCCAGCTACTTGGGAGGCTGAGGCAGGAGAATGGCGTGAACCCCAGAGTCGGGGGTTGCAGTGAGCTGAGATCATACCATTGCACCCCAGCCTGGGTGGCAGAGCAAGACGCCATCTCAAAAAAAAAAGATTTTCCCACAGGCATTTACGTAACTGCACAAACAGTAAAGCTACCCTGTGTCTGCTGCATTTGTGACAGCTTTCTTACTGCAAGTGAGCAGCAATATAATGTAACTGCTGAGAAATTGTTTTCCCTTAAATGCCTTTCCCTTAAAGAACTTTTTATTTTGCATTAATTATAGACTCCCGAGAAGTAGTAAAAGTAGTGCTGAGTAACAAAAATAACACTGAGTGGCCAGGCCCCATCCAGCCGCTCCTCCCCATGGCAGCCCCTACATAACAGGAGTGTGTCATCGAAGCCAAAGACTGACATGGACCTCACCATGAAATGTCTGTGTTTTTCAAGTTTGACTGTATTCCTACATGTCCCTTGTTAATAAATTCTGAGCCACCGTTGGTGTTTGAGGCTTGAAACCCAAAGCCTGCCCCATAGAGTAGCTTCATGGGCTGGGCATCAGCCTCCGAAAACAGATTTTGCATCTTTTGGGCCATTGCAGATACTCAGGAGAAGGAAGTCAGAGCGATGGTAGGCAGCGACGTGGAGCTCAGCTGCACTTGCCCTGAAGGAAGCCGTTTTGATTTAAATGATGTTTACGTATATTGGCAAACCAGTGAATCGAAAACCGTGGTGACCTACCACATCCCACAGAACAGCTCCTTGGCAAACGTGGACAGCCGCTACCGGAACCGAGCCCTGATGTCACCGGCCGGCATGCGGCGGGGCGACTTCTCCCTGCGCTTGTTCAACGTCACCCCCCAGGACGAGCAGAAGTTTCTCTGCCTGGTGTTGAGCCAATCCCTGGGATTCCAGGAGGTTTTGAGTGTTGAGGTTACACTGCATGTGGCAGGTAGGACCATCGAGGCGGGGACAGCTGGGTCCATCCCAGCCTCACATCGTGGACAAGTGTTCATGAAACCCCCTCCCTGGCTCATTCACTGTTTCTTCCAGTGAAGAAAATTCTCATCTGTGTTATCAGGCTTCTGTCTAACTTCGAGGGAAACTAAACAGCTGAAAAATCCTTAGTGCATGACCTGCGGCTGCTTGGTTTCCCGGAAGAGCTCCTACCCTTGCTGTCTTTGCCTCTTGAGTTAGTTAGCTTTTGTTTTTGTTTTTGTTTTTTGAGACGGAGTCTCGCTCTGTCACCCAGGCTGCAGTGCAGTGGCACGATCTTGGCTCACCGCAACCCCCACCTCCTGGGTTCAAGCAATTCTCCACAGCCTCCCGAGTAGCTGGGACTACAGGCGTGTGCCACCACACCCAGCTAATTTTTGTATTTTTAGTAGAGACAGGGTTTCACCATGTTGGCCAGGCTGGTCTCAAATTCCTGGCCTCGTGATCTGCCTGCCTCGGCCTCCCAAAGTGCTGGGATTACAGGTGTGAGCCACCGCGCCCGGCCAGTTAGTTTGTTTTTTGAGACAGGGTCTCACTGTTGCCCAGGCTGGAGTGCAGTAGCGTGATCACGCTGCAGCCTTGACCTCCTGAGCTCAAGCAATTCTCCTGCTTCAGCCTCCTGAGTATCTGGGACTACAGGCACATGCCACCTCGCCTGGCTAATTTTGATTATTTGTAGAAATGGGGTCTCACTATGTTGCCCAGGCTGGTCTCAAACTCCTGGACATAAGAGATCCTCCTGCCTCACCTTCCCAAAGTGCTGGGATTACAGGCGTGAGCCACCACACCCAATCTAGAGTTTTAAAAGTGAAATTTGAAGGGAACGCTATAAAGCACTAAATGAGAACAAAATTTAAGAGAAAAATAAGAGGCAACCAAGGAGCTCTGGGCAGTTCATTGGGGAGAACAGCTGTGTCCATTTCAGATGGACTGTGAGCCCCTGTGTCAGCAGTGAGAATGACCAGATCCAAATGAGGGGGTCCCGGCACAGCCGACGGCCGTGGAGTGGGGGGTCTGTGGGTGCCAGTCACTGCCCGACAGGCTCAGCGGTCCCTGGCTACTGGGACTGGCTTGGGAGATGACTCTTGGGCAGGACAGGGCGGAGCCTGTTGCTCAGACCACAGCCCTGGTCCTGGCCTGTCACCCATGTCGGGGCACAATGGGCCGCCTCCCCTCTGACCCAGCCTTGGCACCGTGTACCCTCTGTTTCTTGACCAGCAGGGCCTGGCATCTCTCACAACCTGTTTCCCTCCCCTGCAGCAAACTTCAGCGTGCCCATCGTCAGCGCCCCCCACAGCCCCTCCCAGGATGAGCTCACCTTCACGTGTACATCCATAAACGGCTACCCCAGGCCCAACGTGTACTGGATCAATAAGACAGACAACAGCCTGCTGGACCAGGCTCTGCAGAATGACACCGTCTTCTTGAACACGCGGGGCCTGTATGACGTGGTCAGCGTGCTCAGGATCGCACGGACCCCCAGCGTGAACATTGGCTGCTGCATAGAGAACGTGCTTCTGCAGCAGAACCTGACTGTCGGCAGCCAGACAGGTAAGGTCCCGGCGCCTGCGTGCTGAGCTGAGCCCGACAGTGGGGCCAGGGCTGGCTTGGGAGAGCCTCTGAGGTAGGAGACAAAAAGTCCCTTCGACGTGGCTCAGCACCCGAAAGGTGGTTGGAAGGGAGAGGAGGTGAGAGGCACGTGCCGCACAGTGAGAACCACCGCGGTCTCCGGGAACAGGAATGGGTGCCGTGCCCAGTGCATATTGCTCCATTTTCTTCACCTGGAGTCAGTTTTCTTAAACCTACTTTACAGATGAGGGCTGAACTCTGAGGCTGGGTAACACTTCAGAAGCCGCAGGGCTAGGCAGCAGCAGCCCAGAACAGAAGCCCACAGCTGTGCAGCCCCCACCCAAGCTCCCTGCCTCTTGGGCGTGTGTCCCCTGAGAAGACTGAAGCCCCCAGACACGGGAATCCCACTGCGCACGGCTGCTGGCCCAGCCCCTCCCTGTGGAAAGGGTGCCCAGCTCCTCCCTGTGGAAGGGGTGCCCTGTGGAAGGGGTGCCTTTACGGGGACTCCTTTGTAGAGGACACAGGCCCTCCCGATTTGTGTCCCCATCTCCTGTGTCAGGATGAGAGGCAGAAGGTGGAGGCAGGAGATGATCAAGGAGGGATCCTGGGGCCCTGCTGGCTGCAGGAAAGGGGCTGCCAGCAGGACTCACCGTGTGGCCCTGTGCAAAGCAAGAATGCAGGGCTCCTTGTTTCAGGAGCATTAAGAATTCCAGACAGTGACCACAAGCATTGCACCTCCTGCCGGCCTTTCTGAGCTCAACCCCAGAAGCCTGCACAGGTCATACCCTCGAAGTCCACCCTGGCCGCCAGGATCCCCAGCAGAGCTGGACATTCTCCTTCTTGAAATCAGGGCTCAGCCCTTCTGACTCAACATTCAGAGTCTGTGAGCTGCGTGCAGCAGGATGAGGGGCTGCTCCCAAAGCAGCCTCTGATAACTGCCTTCCAGCCAGCATACTCCCCATAGAGCAGCCCAGGTGGCAGCAGAAGGTTCTCCCAGGGCCGTCGTCTCAACCCCGGCTACACAGTGGGGTCATCTGGGCAGCCTATGAAAGCCCCCATGCCCAGACCCATTGCACCTGAAGCTCTGGGCTGGCACCTGGCATCGGGACAGTGTCTAAAAGCTTCAGAGGTTCAAGGTTGAGCACCGTCCAGGTGGTTTCTCCAAGTGTGTTTGGAGACGCGCCGGGCATTCAGAACTAGCTCCCAGGGGGATGCCGCTGCTTGTTTGCCGGTGAGGACGGCTCTCTGAAGGGCAAAGGCATTGCACACAGAGACCAGAGGCATTGTTAGCTTTGTGCATCACGGTGGAAAAGCAGAAGGGCGCAGCTGCCATGGGGAACGCCGTGGCAGTTCCTTGAAAAGCTAAGCGTGGAAGCACTGCAGGACCCAGCAGTTCTCTCCTAGGGATATAGCCCAGAGGATTCAAAACAGGGACTCAAACAAATGCCTGTCCGTGAATGTCCATGGCAGCCAGAAGGTGGGAACCACGCAAGTGTTCCTCGTGGGTGGACGGATGCACCAAACGTGATCCATGTGTGCAGGGGAGAATTAGCCTGAAAAAGGAAGGAGGCAGCTGTCCTGACGCACGCTGCGGCATGGAGAACCTCAAGGCCATATGCGAGTGACAGAGCCAGACACCTGAGGACAAGCCTGTGGGACTCTGTATGCAAAGTGTCCAGAATAGGGTGAGCCACTGAGACACAAAGCAAACTGGAGGCTTCTGGGGCAGGAGGACAGCAATTCTCCTGCCTCAGACTCCTGAGTATCTGGGACTACAGACACATGCACCTTGCCTGGCTAATTTTGATTATTTGTAGTGATGGGGCCTCACTGTGTTGCCCAGGCTAGATTCAAGCTCCTGGACACAAGCGATGCTCCTGCCTAAGCCTCCCAAAGTGCTGAGATTACAGGTGTGAGCCACCACATCCAAGCTAGAGTTTTAAAAGTGAAATTTGAAGGGAGTGCCATGAAGCACTAAATGAGAACAAAATTTAAGAGAAAAATTAGAGGCCCCAGCTGTTCTGAGACCCCCTCATTTGGATCTGCTCCTTCTTGCTGCTGACACGGGCTCACAGTCCATCTGAAATGGACACGACCATTCTCCCCGATGAACTGCCCAGAAAGACAGCAGAGGGCAGGGAAGAGTGGGGAGTGACTGCTCATGGACACAAAGTTCCCTTTTGGGGGTTACAGGTCCTGGAATTAGGTGGTGGTTATGATGGCACTGGCACCCTGAATTGTTCACTTTAAAATGGTTCATTTTGGGCCGGGAGGGGTGGCTCACACCTGATCCTAGCACTTCGGGAGGCTGAGGTGGGTGGATCATCTGAGGTCAGGAATTTGAGACCAGCCTAGACAACATGGTGAAACCCCTTCTCTACTAAACATACAAAAATTAGCCAGGTGTGGTGGCATGTGCCTGTAATCCCAGCTACCCGGGAGGCTGAGGCAGGAGAATTGCTGGAACCCGGGAGGTGGAGGCTGCAGTGAGCTGAGACCGCACCACTACACTCCAGAGTGGGCGACAGAGGAAGACTGTGTCTCAAAAAAGTAAATAAATAAATAAAGCATAAAGTGGCTCATTTTGGCTGGGCAAGGTGGTGCATACCTATAGTTGCAGCTACTTAGGAGGCTGAGGCAAGAGGATCACTTGAGCCCTAAGACCAACCAGAGCAATATAGTGAGATCTCATTTCTACAAAAAAAAAAAAAAAATAGCCAGGCCTGGTGGTGCACGCCTGCAGTCCCGGTTACTTGGGAGGCCGAGGTGGGAGGACTGATTGAGCCCAGGAGGTCGAGGCTGCGGTGATCTATGATCACACCGCTGCACTTCAGCCTGGGCAATACAGCAAGACCCTGTCTCAAAAACTCAATAAATAAAATGAAATGGTTAATTTTATGTTATGTGGCTTTCACCTTGTTTTTTTGTTTTTTTTTTTTTTTTTTTTGAGACGGAATTTCACTCTTGTTGCCCGGGCTGGAGTACAATGGCGCGATCTCGGCTCACAGCAACCTCTGCCTCCCGGGTTCAAGCAATTCTGCCTCAGCCTCCCGAGTAGCTGGGATTACAGGCATGCACCACCACACCTGGCTAATTTTGTATTTTTAGTAGAGACGAGGTTTCTGCATGTTGGCCAGGTGTGTCTCAAATTCCCAACCCCAGGTGATCCACCCGCCTTGGCCTCTCAAAGTGCTGGGATTACAGGCATTAGCCACCGTGCCTGGCCTCACTTTGATTTTTAAAAATCCAGTAAGGGCCGGGCGCGGTGACTCACGCCTGTAATCCCAGCATTTTGGGAGGCCGAGGTGGGTGGATCACAAGGTCAGGAGATTGAGACCATCCTGGATAACATGGTGAAACTCCGTCTCTACTAAAAGAATACAAAAAATTAGCCAGGTGTGGTAGTGGGCACCTGTAGTCCCAGCAACTCGGGAGGCTGAGGCAGGAGAATGGCGTGAACCCGGGAGGCGAAGCTTGCAGTGAGCCAAGATCAGGCCACTGCACTCCAGCGTGGGCAACAGAGCAAGACTCTGCCTCAAAAAAAAAGGAAAAAAAAATCCAGTAAGAACCTGTGCTTCCCACCATACCCAGCCCTATGGTCCCCTGGCTGTGGTTGGGGTTATCGCCTCTCCCAGGTAGGACAGGGAGGAACAAGATCCCTGCAGGAAATGAAGCCCCTCTGCAAGAGAAAACCCTCGTCTCATCAGTTTGGTGTTTTTAAAACCTCAAAATCATGTCAGGGAAGTTCTCTGGAATAAATACTTCCCTGCAACACTTTCTACTCAAGGATGAAAAAAAAGACCCTTTTCCTCTAAGATCCTTTAAGTCGGGTTATTTTCCTCTTTCTTGTAGGAAATGACATCGGAGAGAGAGACAAGATCACAGAGAATCCAGTCAGTACCGGCGAGAAGAACGCGGCCACGTGGAGCATCCTGGCTGTCCTGTGCCTGCTTGTGGTCGTGGCGGTGGCCATAGGCTGGGTGTGCAGGGACCGATGCCTCCAACACAGCTATGCAGGTAGAGACGGCCCCATATTGTGGATGTTAGTGTTTGTTCTGTTGGTGTGAACGTTCGCCTGCTTTAACTTCCCCCACTGATACTGATTTAGCTTGAAACTTTATTGTGGTAGGCTGGGCACGGTGGCTCACGCCTGTAATCCCAGCACTTTGGGAGGCCGAGGCGGGCGGATCACGAGGTCAGGAGATGGAGACCATCCTGGCTAACACGGTGAAACCCCGTCTGTACTAAAAATACAAAAAATTAGCCGGGCGTGTGGCAGGCGCCTATAGTCTCAGCTACTCATGAGGCTGAGGCAGGAGAGTGGCGTGAACCCGGGAGGCGGGGCTTGCAGTGAGCCGAGATCATGCCACTACACTCCAGCCTGGGTGACAGAGCAAGACTCCGTCCCCAAAAAAAAAAAAAAAAGAAACTTTGTTGTGGTAGCACTAATATTCATGAGGCTTAGCAACCCGAACTTTCCCACAAAGTGGTTTTGAAACCCAGCATCTCTGACATTCCTGACACTGCCAAGCCAGAAGGGCACTGCGAGGTCTGCCCTGCAGGTCGGGTGGGCAGGGTGGCTTCTGCATATAGAGGCCGGGGTGGTGGTCATTTCCAGGGAAGCCGCTGAGGCTGCCTTGAGCACCCCTGCCCTGTGGGTCTGTGACTCTGGCCAGCTCCGCGACAGAGCCCGGAGGTCTGTGTTTCAGCCACGTAAGACACAGCAGCAGGACGCAGTGGCGCAGGAAGCCCTGAACGTTGGCTGCAGTGATGGTCCTGATGACGGGGGTGGGGCTCGTCCCAGAACCCCCCAAGGGTGGCAGTCAATGGAGTGCAGGCGCAGTGGCCACGGAGTAGGGGCGGCTCCTGTGGGCTGCCCCTGGCTTTCCCATTTGTGGCCAATCTCAGTCATCCCAGAAACATCTTCCACAGCCCTGATGCCACTGCTGGCTGGGCCGCAGAAGGGCCCCAGAGCCAGGTCACAGCATTTTAAGTGCTCCCCAGGCACGTACCCCTTTAAGAGGATCTTTCTCAAAAGCCACGTGGCCCGGGGAGCCCCTCATCTGTGAGTGCTTTCCCCGCCTGGAGCTGGGAGCCTCGGGGAGACTTCCAAGTAGGGTGTTTAGGGGGCTGCTGAGAGCTCAGGAACACCAGGGGCTTTAGGGACACCCCCCGTCGCTGCTGCCCTGACCATTTTGGTTTGTCCTCCAGGTGCCTGGGCTGTGAGTCCGGAGACAGAGCTCACTGGTGAGTTTGCCGTGGGAAGCAGCAGGTTCTGGGGGGCCCAGGGGAGGCTTGGCTGCCAGCTGTCTTTCAGAGTTTCAAAAAACTTTCAAAAGGCAAAAGTCCCTTGCCTTGAACAACTGTTGCTCCTGGAGACGCAGTGAAGCCCTCGATGGTGTGCACGACATTTCCTGCAGCCTCCCCTTGGCATGGGATGGCATCCTGGTGTGCACTTTCTCACACTGCGATGGGATTTTCCCAACATGCACAGAAGCAGAGAGACGAGTGCTAGACCCCTGTGCTCCCCAGTGCCCAGGCCCGACCAGGGTGTCCAGAGCGGGTCCAGGCACTGGCGCCCAGCCCCCATGGGGTGTCCGGAGCAGGTCCAGGCACCGGCGCCCAGCCCCCATGGGGTCCGGAGCGGGTCCGGGCACCGCCAGCTTCTCTCTGTGGCAGCCACTCCTGCAGCTCTCAGGCGGCTCCCTGTCTCCTGGTGGAGGTTTGCCCCTCAGTTCCAGGAGCAACATAGATGTGGATTCCTGTCCAATTTGGGAAAAATGTCCACACACGGTCACCCACCTGGCAGGTGCCTCTGTCTGCAAGGGGCGCTGGGCTTCGCAGGCAGGCCAGCCGGGCTCCCCACCATGGGCCAGGATCCCCTCTGAGCCCCGTTTGCCACCCAGGAGAAGGGGTTCCCCGGGGACAGTGGGCTCAGGGTGTGCGCAGCCACCACGCTGTGGTGTCACCTGTGGACCCAGGTGAGCTGATGGCCGACCGCAGAAACGCACTTCCAAGGCCAGGTCGGCCCATCCACATGATGCAGGAACACAGCTCGCTAAAAACACAGCTGGCCTGTTCCTGTCAGAGCCAGTCGAAGTTCCCTGTACAGGCCGCTGTTTCCGAAGCTTTAAACCCTTTGTTTCCTCCAAGCTGAGTCCTGAGAAAACCGACGTCTGCCTGCAGAATGGAAAGGGGTGCTTCATGTTCCTCTCTCTCCTTCATCTCCCTTCCAAGGCCATGTTTGACCGGAGCTCACCGCCCGGAGCGTGGACAGGGCTTCCGTGAGACGCCACCATGAGAGGCCAGGTGGCAGCTTGAGAATGGACTCACAGACTGCAGGGGAGCACTTGGGGCAGCCCCCAGAAGGACCACTGCTGGATCCCAGGGAGAACCTGCTGGCGTTGGCTGTGATCCTGGAATGAGGCCCTTTCAAAAGCGTCATCCACACCAAAGGCAAATGTCCCCAAGTGAGTGGGCTCCCCGCTGTCACTGCCAGTCACCCACAGGAAGGGACTGGTGATGGGCTGTCTCTACCCGGAGCGTGTGGGATTCAGCACCAGGCTCTTCCCAGTACCCCAGACCCACTGTCTTCCCGTGGGATGCGGGATCCTGAGACCAAAGGGTGTTTGGTTTAAAAAGAAGACTGGGCGTCCGCTCTTCCAGGACGGCCTCTGTGCTGCTGGGGTCACGTGAGGCTGTTTGCAGGGGACACGGTCACAGGAGCTCTTCTGCCCTGAACGCTCCCAACCTGCCTCCCGCCCGGAAGCCACAGGACCCACGCATGTGTGTGCCCACGAGTGTAGGCAGCCGTCCGCACCGAGGAGCCCCCGGAAGTCCCCGCTGGGCTTCAGTGTCCTCTGCCACATTCCCTGGGAGGAACAATGTCCCTCGGCTGTTCTGGTGAAAAGTTGAGCCACCTTTGGAAGACGCACGGGTGGAGTTTGCCAGAAGAAAGGCTGTGCCAGGGCCGTGTTTGGCCAGCTACAGGGGCTGCCGGGGCTCTTGGCTCTGCAGCAAGAAAGACACAGCCCAGCAGGGCTGGAGACGCCCATGTCCAGCAGGCACAGGCCTGGCAACACGGTCCCCAGAGTCCTGAGCAGCAGTTAGGTGCATGGAGAGGGTATCACCTGGTGGCCACAGTCCCCTTCTCACCTCAGCAATGATCCCCAAAGTGAGAGGTGGCTCCCCCGGCCCCCACCACCCTCAGCAGCCCCACCCCACTCAACCCTGAGGGTCCCCAGGGTCCTGATGAAGACCTCCGACCCCAGCACCAGGCTCCTTGGAGCCCAACAGTCCCAAGGGTGCAGGAGACGGGGTGGCCCAGTGCTGAGGGGTACAGCCCTGGGCCCTGACCAGCCCCGGCACCTGCCATGCTGGTTCCTGGAATGAATCAGCTGCTGACTGTCTCCAGAAGGGCTGGAAAGGACGCTGCCAGGTGACCCGGGGTGCACTCGCCCCAGGGAGATGGAGTAGACAGCCTGGCCTGGCCCTTGGGACACAGTGTCTGCCCCGGGGCTATGGGCAAATGCCCCTCCTTCTTACTTCCCAGAATCCCCTGACATTCCCAGGGTCAGCCAGGACCTGTTACAGCCCTGGTCACTTGGAACTGACAGCTGTGTGAGGCCTGCACTTCTCAGACCCAGACTTAGAACAAAAGGAGGAGTGAGGACTCATGGCTACAATGAGGTTCCAGTACTTGTTACAAGAAATTGGTTTTCTGCAAAAAAAGTCCCTACCTGGGCCTTTAAGTGAATGTGGGATCCACTCCCGCTTTTAACATGAAAGCATTAGAAGATGTGTGGTGTTTATAAAAGAACAGTTGTCATCACCGGGCATTGATTGGCAGGGACAAGGAGCTGCTTGGGTGTGGAAAGTTGGGGCGTTGGAAAGTGGGGTGTGGTGCCCATTTGCAGTGACTGTGAAGTGACTCCAGGACGGACCTGCGGGGGCACCCAGAGGTCCTAAGCCCCAGGACTAGGGGTCGTGCATCACCACTCGGGTGTCCCAGGAGGTGCCCTGGGCCCGGGGACCTCACAGGCAGGACGGCGACACTAATGCAGGGAGAGGGAGTCTGGCCCCAGCTTTTGCCATCGGAGGCGATTTTCTTTCACCAGGGGACGGGCAGGAAAGATGCAGGGGCCCCAGAAGCTTCTATCCCTCATGCCTGAGGGCACGGGGGACACTTGGAGGCTGCTGTCACCACTGTGCGTCCAAGGCCATGCCCTCTGCGGGTCAGTGCCTGAGTCTCGCCTCCCTGCTGGTCCCTGAAGCCCCCTCAGAAACCCTGCTTGTCACGTCGGCATTTGTGAGACCCACCCTGTAACGCCTGCCCCTCTCAGCCCAACATCAGCTTCCTCTTTCTCCCTTGCTGTAGACAGGCTGGATTCCAGTGTTGGGACAGCCATCTCCAGAAACCTGACTTAAGAGAGTAAGATGCAAATCGTGCCTGTATCCTGTGGCTTCGGTGGGTGCAGGGAGTCTTGGGCACAGCCAGCTCAGCTGTCTGTGGTCTGAGCAGGAACAGGTGCCACTCCTGCTCAGGGGACCCTGCCCTACACCAGGCTGTTCAGTCCCCCTGGAGGACATGGGGCCAGGTCTGGAGGCATTTTGGGTTGTCACAGCTGGGGGCTGTTCCTCAGCTTCAGCGGGTGGAAGCCTCAGATGCTGTTCAACATCTTCTGGACACGGGAGGCCCCGACAGAGAGAAGCATCCACCCGCAAGTTCACAGTCTGAGGTCTCCCCTCAGAGACCCTGCCCTGCACACCCACCTCCAGCCAAAGGTCCTGCCTGCCCCAGGGCTCAGGGGAACCTTGCCGGTCTGTGGAACAGGAGAGGGGACTCTTGCCAGCTGCACCACCCTGCACATAGTAGGTGTGCAGTAAACATCCACCAGGGAGGCTCCAGTCAAGGCTGGCAGATGGGGCGGTCCATCCCTAGGGCAGGTGACAGAAGGGAAAAGGCTGCCTGCTGGCCCCCGAGCCAGGTAGCACATGCTTGTGCCTCAGTTTCCCCTCCTGTAAAGTGAGGCGCTGGATCCAGGTTCTGTCTACTGGGCTCTGCAGCTTGGACGCACCTAAGACCAAGCGACCCACCCTGGGGAGGGCAGCTATGGCTTTGGAATAGCTGTCCAGGCCTGGGCGCCTCCAAGAAGGCTGCCACACCCTGCCTGTGCTGCAGGGGTGCAGGGGTGAGGGGCAAGACTCCAGAGGCCTCCTCTCTGCATCTCCTTGTCTTCAGTGGCCGGAGGTGAGGCCTGAGCTCAGGGGAGGGGCTTCTGCCATGAACCCTATGGCGGGGCACAGCACACTTTTCCCAGGGAGGACCCCTGGGCCCCCTGCGTTGTCCCCAGTGGAGTGTGGGGTCACCTTGCAAGAGCGACATTGAGAAGCTCCAGCTCTAGGAGTGTGCAGACTCTTAACCAGGCAGGCCCAGGCCCTGGGGCACACAAAGGTGGGGCCTGCTCTCCCCAGCTGCCCCTGCCAATGGGGGCTGGACTGTCCTACCCTCCTCCCTTCTACCTCCCCACTGTCTTCCCTCTCCACTGTCACCACTGCCTCCCTCTTCCACTGTCCTCCATGCACTGCCCTCCCTCCACCTTCCTCCACCCCCACCATTCCCCATGCTGTCCCCAGGCTCCCCCCGCTCTCACCCCTCCCCACTGTCCCCCTCCCCATGCTGTCTCCAGCTCACCCCGCTCTCCCCCCTCCCCACTGTCCCCCTCCCCATGCTGTCCCCAGCTCACCCCGCTCTCCCTCCTCCCCACTGTCCCCCCTCCCACTCCCCATGCTGTCCCCAGCTCACCCTACATGGACTTGGCGATGTCCTTCCATGGCTCACCGGTCTGAATTTCCATGATGAGCCGGGCCTGCAGCTTTGTTCCCCTATCCCTGCCCAGGCTGCAGCTGTCCATGCAGGGAGCGAGCTCCAGCACCTGCGGAGTCCTTCCGTGGGGGCCTCTCTGTGCCGCAGCAGCCAGGGACCTCAGGTGCCTGTGCATGACACCACCGCCCATCCTCATCCTGAGCCAGCCTCTCAGGATCAGGACTTGGTTTGGCGGCGTTAACCTTGGAGCCTGCAAGGGGCTTCCTCCTGGCGGGCCTGGCCATAGCCTGGGGAGGCCACAGCTCCAGGCCACTCCAGACCCCCCTTCCTCTGGGCCTTCCATGTGGTGGCAACCACCGCAGCTGCAAGGGAAGGAAAATTGAGCCTTTGTTCTCTGGCTGGGCTGGGGTCTGGGGGAAGCCATGGGCGTGAAGACTGGAGTATATTATTTGATGGAGAAGTGGCCACTCCTGGAGACCAGCGGCAAACACAGAAGCACAGCGTGGAAGGTGCTGGTGTCAGCCCACACAGGTGATGGGGTCAGACTCAGGAGTCACACTCAGGAGTCACCAGGCTCAAAGGGCCCAGGCACCGCAAGTCCTGCTCAGCCCCAGACACAATGCATTCCTGTTGCCCTCGCCCTCAGCCAGGCCCCACGCAGGCCAGGGAGCACTGGCAAAGCTTGGCGACCCTCTGGAGGCCAGCCTCCATCCAGGCCGAAGGTGGTCAGTGGCTCACCGTGGCCCAGGTAGAAAACTCACGGATTAAGATTTCATGCCCGACTCCAAAGGCAAGAGACTTTATTATTTTATTTTTTTTGAGCCAGAGTATCACTCTGTCACCTAGGCTGGAGTGCAATCTCTGCTCACTGCAACATCTGCCTCCCGGACTCAAGCAATTCTGCCTCAGCCTCCCAAGTAGCTGGGATTACAGGTGTGCGCCACCATGCCCAGGTAATTTTTGTATTTTTAGTAGAGACAGGGTTTCACCATGTTGGTCAGGCTGGTTTCAAACTCCTGACCTCAAATGATCTGCCCTCCTCGACCTCCCAAAGTGCTGGGATTACAGGTGTGAGCCACCGCACCTGGCTACCAGACACTTCAGAGTCACAGGTTAGTTTTTCTTTTTCTTTTTTTTTTTTTTGGCGGAGGTGCAGGGGGAGTTAAACAAACAAACAAACAAACAAAATAAACAGGCCGGGTGCGGTGGCTCATGCCTGTAATCCCAGCACTTTAGGAGGCCTAGGTGGGTGGATCACGAGATCAGGGGTTCAAGACCAGCCTGGCCGAGATGGTAAAACCCCGTCTCCACTAAAAATACAAAAATTGGCCAGGCACGGTGGCTCACACCTGTAATTCCAGTACTTTGGGAGGCTGAGGTGGGCAGATCACCTGAGGTCAGGAGTTCGAGACCAACCTGACCAACATGGAGAAACCCCATCTCTACTAAAAATACAAAATTAGCCGGGTGTGGTGGTGCATGCCTGTAATTCCAGCTACTCGGGAGGCTGAGGCAGGAGAATTGCTTGAACCCAGGAGGCAGAGGTTGCAGTGGGCCAAGATGGCGCCATTGCACTCCAGCCTGGGAACAAGAGCGAAACTCTGTCTAAAAAAAAAAAAAAAAAAAAAAATTAGTTGGGCACGGTGGCAGGCGCCTGTAATCCCAGGTACTCAGGAGGCTGAGGCAGGAGAATTGCTTGAACCCGGGAGGCAGAGGTCGCAGTGAGCCGAGATTGCACCACTGCACTCCAGCCTGGGTGACAGAGCGAGACTCAGTCTCAAAAAAAAAAAAAAAAAAGATTGGATACATTGTAATACCTCAAATACTTGTGAGTGAAGCACCCCAGTTCCCATAGAGCTGCCACACTCAGAGGCTTCTGTAACCTGCCTGCTCCCAGCATTCTATTTAGGGTCTGGTATGTCCAGAATTTGCAGACACAGCAATTCCTGCAGCAGCAGTGCACCATGTGGAAGGGGCCCCATGACCAGGCCCACTGTGAGCTCACACGTGATGACTGAGGCTTCTTCACACAGCAGGGCTCTGGGTGTGATACCCAGGGCACACGCGTTTGCACAGGTACAGGCCACGCAAGTTCTCGCATGCTCAGCCCCATAAGCCGTGCTGGACAGGCATGGCCGTTTACACCCAGGATCCTGCTGAGAACAGCAACCAACTCACCACCCTGGCATCATGAGCCTTGCCACACAGGGGCTCTGGTGGCTTTGGTGGCCTGGGCTGTGGCTCTGCTGCCAGCCACCTTGAGTGAAGATCTGGGTTCTCTGGGTGCTACTCAGCTGCTGTGTGGGGAGCTGGCCCCTGGGGTGATGAGAGCCTTTCCCAACCCGCCCTCAGCCCTTGGACAGCCAGGATCACCCGGGGCTGTCTGCACACAGACTTCTCAGGGGAGTTCTCAGCTTGTACCGTTATCTCCCCAGAATCCTGGAACCTGCTCCTTTTGCTCTCATGACTGACTGTGTTCTCTATGCAACTTCCAATAAAACCTCTTCATTTGAAAGGAAAAAAAAGTCTGCATCATCTGTTTAGGAAGGAAGAGAGTTCATATTGCAATCTTTTTTTTTTTAAATAAAAATAATCTCAGCCTGGGCAACATGGTGAGACCCCATCTCTAAAACATTTTTAAAAAATTGGGGGTCAGCCCCCCGCCCGACCAGCCGCCCCGTCCGGGAGGTGAGGGGCGCCTCTGCCCAGCCGCCCCTACTGGGAAGTGAGGAACCCCTCTGCCCGGCCACCACCCCGTCTGGGAGGTGTACCCAACAGCTCATTGAGAACGGGCCATGATGACAATGGCGGTTTTGTGGAATAGAAAGGGGGGAAAGGTGGGGAAAAGATTGAGAAATCGGATGGTTGCCGTGTCTGTGTAGAAAGAGGTAGACATGGGAGACTTTTCATTTTGTTCTGTACTAAGAAAAATTCTTCTGCCTTGGGATCCTGTTGATCTGTGACCTTACCCCCAACCCTGTGCTCTCTGAAACATGTGCTGTATCCACTCAGGGTTGAATGGATTAAGGGCGGTGCAAGATGTGCTTTGTTAAACAGATGCTTGAAGGCAGCATGCTCGTTAAGAGTCATCACCACTCCCTAATCTCAAGTACCCAGGGACACAAACACTGCGGAAGGCCGCAGGGTCCTCTGCCTAGGAAAACCAGAGAACTTTGTTCACTTGTTTATCTGCTGACCTTCCCTCCACTATTGTCCTGTGACCCTGCCAAATCCCCCTCTGCGAGAAACACCCAAGAATGATCAATAAAAAATAAAAAATAAAAAAAATAAAAAAATAAAAAAGTTAAAAAAAATTAAAAAAAAAAATTAGCCGGGTATGGTGGTGCACACTTGTAGTCCCAGCTACTCAGGAGGCTGAAGGGGGAGGATCAATTGAACCTGAGAAGTCGAAGCTGCAGTGAGCTGTGATTGTGCCACTGTACTCCAGCCTGGACAACAGAGTGAGACGCCATCTCAAATAAATAAATAAATAAATAAATAAATAAATAAATAAATAAAGGACTCTGAAGCCTTATTACCATGGTTCACTCTAAGTATTTTTGCTCTAAGGTGTGCTTCCATACATAACTTTCATTATGCCCATTAGGGTCCATAACTATAAAAATCCACAATTAAGTCATATTTTATATGCTAATTTGTCAGCCAGCCATGGTGGCTCACGCCTATAATTCCAGCACTTTGGGAAGCCAAGCCAGGAGGATCGCTTGAGTGTAGGAGTTTGAGACCAGCTTGGGCACCATTGTGAAACCCTCTCTCTACAAAAAATACAAAAATTAGCTGTTTGTGGTGGCGTGTGCCTGTAATCCCAGCTATTCAGGAAGCTAAGGTGGGAGGATCAGCTGAGCCCAGGTAGGTCGAGGCTGCAGTGAGCCATGGTTGCGCCACTGCACTCCAGCCTGGGTGACAGAGCAAGGCCCTATCTCAAAATAAATAAATAAATAAATAAATAAAAATTAAAAATAGGCCGGTGCGGTGGCTCACGCCTGTAATCCCAGTGCTTTGGGAGGCCGAGGCGGGCAGATCACAGGGTCAGGAGATCGAGACCATCCTGGCTAACACGGTGAAACCCCATCTCTACTAAAAATACAAAAAATTAGCCGGGCATGGTGGCAGGCGCCTGTAGTTCCAGCTACTCAGGAGGCTGAGGCAAGAGAACGGTGTGAACCTGGGAGGTGGAGCTTGCAGTGAGCCGAGATGGCACCACTGTACTCCAGCCTGGGTGACAGAGCAAGACTCCATCTAAAAAAAAAAAAAAAAAAAAAAAAAAATTAAAAATAATTTGTCAGTTGGCTGGGTGCGGTCCTGTAATCCTAGCACTTTGGGAGGCCAAGGTGGGCGGATCACCTGAGGTCAGGAGTTTGAGACTAGCCTGGGCAATATGGTGAAACCCTATCTCTACTAAAAATACAAAAGTTAGCCAGGTGTGGTGGCGGGCACTTGTAATCCAAGCTACTCAGGAGGCTGAGGCAGGAGAATTGCTTAAAACAGGGAGACAAAGGTTGCAATGAGCTGAGATCACGCCACTGCACTCCAGCCTGGGCGAGAGAGGGAGACTCCATCTCAACAACAACAAAAAAAGTCAAGATAACATTTTTCTTAGGTATTCCACTAATTTAGGTATTTAGAAATAATACCCTATGGTTGGATAAATCCAGATAATTACCAGATAGAGATTGGATATTGTCAAACATTATTCTTCAAATAATCTTTAATTTCTGCCAAGAAATCCTTTTGAGTAATTTGTGTTTGATCAAGTTGCTTTTAACCAAATCATCTGTATTTTTTTCTTCTTTTACACATTACCCATATCCCTTTTTCCTGAACCCAGAATTCAATCACTTTGACCCTCTCTGCCTCTCATTCTCCCAAGCCACCCACAGGTGACAATCTTCACTTTAATTTGTCCTCTGCAGGGATCGAGAGGAAATGGGAAAAACCCGGCCAGGTAAGCAGGCAGGGAGGACAGGCTGGAGTCAGGTGTGGGGAGTCAGCCACTGAGGTCAGGAGCCCTGCAGGCAGCAAGCCACCCGGGCTTAGGAGGGATGGTTTAGAAAGTATCAACAAAGGCTGGAAACAGTGGCTCACGCCTGTAATTCCAGCACTTTGGGAGGCTGAGGCAGGTGGATCATCTGAGGTCAGGCGTTCAAGACCAGCCTGGCCAACATGGTGAAACCCCATCTCTACAAAACTACAAAAAAGTTAGCCAGGCATGATGGTGGGTGCCTGTCATCCCAGCTACTCGGGAGGCTGAGGCAGGAGAATCATGGTGGCTGCTGAGGCAGCAGAACAAGGCTGTTCTGCTCTGCGGTTTGTGGGTTTGATACTCGTGGCCCAGGAGGAGGGTTTGACACTTAAACCCAGGAGGCAGGTTTGACACTCGTGGCCCAGGAGGAGGGTTTGACACTTAAACCCAGGAGGAGGGTTTGACACTTAAACCCAGGAGGCAGGTTTGACACTCGTGGCCCAGGAGGAGGGTTTGACACTTAAACCCAGGAGGAGGGTTTGACACTTAAACCCAGGAGGCAGGTTTGACACTCGTGGCCCAGGAGGAGGGTTTGACACTTAAACCCAGGAGGAGGGTTTGACACTTAAACCCAGGAGGCAGGTTTGACACTCGGTGGCCCAGGAGGCGGGTTTGACACTCGTGGCCCAGGAGGAGGGTTTGACACTTAAACCCAGGAGGCGGGTTTGACACTCGTGGCCCAGGAGGAGGGTTTGACACTTAAACCCAGGAGGCGGAGGTTGCAGCGCAGTGCAGTGGCCGAGATCGCACCACTAGCCTGGGCAACAGAGCAAGACTCCATCTGAAAAAAAAAAAAAAAAGTATCAACGATGAAATTATCGATGATGGGGTAACCCCGGGAACCTCTCTGCCTCCACCGTGAAGAAGCATCAAGCAGAACCCGGCTGTGTGCAGGGGAGTCACACGCCTTCGGAAGAGCCCAGGTCTGGGCACAGCTGCCTGCTCAGACCAGAGCGAGGCCTGCCATGCCCCAGGAAGGCACTGGCTTGGAGTTTTTCTTCATTGTGAAGAATCACGATGACGAATTAGAATTAGTGAGTTTGGCACGAATGAGGTGCTTCCTCCAGGACATTGCTGGAGGGCGTTGCTATAGCTGGCATCCCGGCCTGGAGGCACTTCCCCTCTCATTCTTCTCAGGAGTCAGTCCTGGCTGAGACCTGCTCCCAGGGCAGGACTCTGGGCTTCAGGAGTGTGGTCCTGAGCCGCAGGGGCATGGTGGCTGGTCTGCAACAGGCTTCCCATCCCGTGGACATGTGGACACTCCAGAGCCCTGGAATTTCAGCAACGTCAGCCAACGGCCACAGGGACAACCACAGTAAAGCCAGCCTGCCGGGAGAAAAGTAACAGACTGAGCTAAAATCACCTCTGGAACTTCCTGTCTACCTGGACACCTGTCTACAGGGCCTGAGAGAGGAATTGACACTTTCTTCTCCCTCAGAGCCACGTCAGGAAGGAGCCTCTCCGGCAAAGGCTGCCCAGGCCCACCCGGACTCCACTCAGAGCCTGAGCCCTCGGTTCCCGTGAAGCTCTGAGGGCAGGTTGGCAGCCACAGCACTGGGCCAGGACCCAAGATGGGGCAGGCCAGGCCCTCCACCAAGGGCCCAGAACCTCTATGCAAATGCAGGCCATGCCTGTGTGCAGCCAGGGGCCCCTGGGAGAATGCAGTGAGGAAGGGCAGGTGGATGTGCTTGGACTGAGACAGAAAGCTCCAGGGTGGCGCTTGCCATGAGTGTGGGCATGACCCTCCTCCTCTTCCTCCTCCTCCTCCTCTTCCTCCTCCTCCTCCTCTTCCTTCTTTTCCTTCTCTTCCAGGCACTTCCCCTGCAGCTGCAGTGGGAGGTGTTTCCAGATGCTGGAATGTGCTCCTGGGGCAGCAGCTCCCTGCCTGCTGGAGTCTCCTGGGCTCCTCTGCTGGGCTGTGCACACAGCACAGATCTTAGGGCACAGCCGGTGGGGAGGCCACACAGGGGAATCGTCCTGTGGCACTGGGGATAAAGGTCCTGTCTTCCAGCCGGGGGCAACTCCATCCCGTGTGGCCTAAGGCAAAACTTGGAATCCATGTTGACTGATTTTTGAGATGGTGTTTTGCAAACAGTAAAGGGATAGGCAAAGTTCTTGTTGTAAGCCACTCAGGCACCCTCCTGACAGAACCCTGGAGATTCCAGAGGTAAAAGCTGTAAGGTTGGGAGTGGACCCTGGAGCCCACTCCCCCGACCCCCGACCCTCAATGAGGTTCTTTAGAAGACTGTGCCCTGGGGCTGCCCACACAGCCGGGCACTCTAGGGCCTGGGAAGACACTGCTCTCCCGTGCATGTCGGGGACACAGGCTTTCATCCTCAGCAGTTGTGCAGGTCAGGTGGGGACTCAGGGAAGGCAGCCGGGCTGGGTGAGAGCTTAGACAGAGACAATGACCAGCCACATGATGCAGTTAAACAAATACACAAACCTGCTTTCCAGTGGTTTACAATGGATTCTGAACAGCCCGGGTCCCCAGAACAGCTAGATTCCTCTCCACTCTCAGGCCAACCTGTGGTCTCACTTTATAAAAAAGAGATTGGGCTGGTTTACTCAGCCAAGAAACACTGAAGAGATGGTAGCTAAAACCAAGGGCTTTGGATCATCTGTCTGGCCCAGGGCTTCCCACCTCCCTGCCTCTGACTTCAGTTGGGAAGAGGATGGTGGCGGGAGATGGAGGATGAGGCCCTCGTCGTCCGCTTGGCCAAGGCTGTTCTGCTCTGCGGTTTGTGGGTTTGACACTCGTGGCCTTGAAAGCAAGCCTCCCGGCCCAGCCTCCACCTTCCTGACAGTAGTGCTGCCTGTGAGTATTTGCATGGCACGGCAAAGTCACAGCTCAGCGGACACTCCTGATAACACTCTTAACAACACCATGCACAGGGGAGGGCGAGAACACTGCCCTTCCAGAGACCAGGAAACTCCCCGAAGCCTCAGGGTGATTGACCTGCCCCTGCCACGCCCCTAATAGCTCCATCTTCTCACTCCATCTTCCTGCCTCTTTCTGAGTCTTCATTCCAGGTGCCTTCCTGCCCTGGGTGAGTGAAGCCACCAGTACACACTCAGTCACGTTAGAACTGCCCAGTTCCATCCCAGGCCAGTGTAAACCAAAAATAAAACCCGAAGTCCCCAGCCAACTGAAGTGACCCCCGCTTGGCCATGTCCACCCCAGAGAAGCCTGAAAAACCTCCTCCTGGGTGGTCACACAGGCCTCGTTATGTCACTGAGCAGCTCAGCTTCGAACTGTGTTTTAACACGGCCTTTCTTTCCTCCTTTCTCCCCAGTCTCAAGACGTGGCTTTGAGCAAACTACAGATGTGCTTCCTTTCATCTTGAAATCCAGCCCGGGAGCGAGCTGTGAGCCCACTGCCTTCCCTCTCCCACCTGCAGCTCCTGGGCCCTGTGCACATTTGTTTATCTGGATGCTTGCTAAGTGCACACCATGCTCACCTATCTGGCCATCTATTTCCTAGAAGCTTTGGGGGCCAGATCCTGGCATCAACCAGGCATCTCCAGAATTCCTTCCCCAGCAGGCAGGTTACTTCGAGGCCGGAGCTCACTCCTGGCTAAAGACTCACTGCAAGATTGACTGTGATTGATTTCTAATCTGGGGGCGACCCGCGATGGCGCAGCCCCTTCACCAGATGTGTTTATGGTGGAAGTTATCCAAGTGACATGGCACCAAAACCTGTGATCGGTGGCAAATCCGTACAGGTCTGCGGCAGCCGCAATTCTCACCTCCTCAGAAGAAAGAATTCGACCGACGGGCAGAAGGCAGAAGAAGAGACCGAGACAAGTTTTAGAGCAGGAGTGACATTTATTAAAAAGCCTTAGAGCAGGAACGAAAGGAAGGAAAGGACGCTTGGAAGGGGGCCGAGCGGGTGACTTGAAGGACAGGTGTGTGGTTTGACCTTCGACTTGGGGTTTTATATGTTGGCACGCTTCTAGGGTCTGGCCTGCCTTCTCCCCTGATTCTTCCCTTGGGGTGGGCTGTCCACACGTGCAGCGGCTGCCAGCACTCGGGAGGAGCACATGCTGTGTGTTTACTGGAGTTGCGCGCCTGCTTACCTGAGGCGTTGTTCCCTTACCTGTCAAATGTCCCTAGGAGGCCATAGACCAGTTACACTCCACAATTTTGTCTTTTGATACACATGCTTGAGCCCACTCACCCAATGCCTGAGGTCTTATGTGGAAGGATTTTTCTGTCTGTTGGGAGGCTGCCTTTCCCTGGCGTTGGCTGTGACCAATTATTATTTTAGAGAGACAGTTAACAGCCACCCGACCAACACTGATGGTCGCCTGACATTCCTGGTCGGGAGGGCCCTCTCCTGCCCTGCTCATATCTGACCAGCTGCCTACTGTAACAGATGGAACAATAACTCAAGAGAAGCCATCAGAGCAGCTCACCTGGCACCTCCTAGCCCCCGCCTCTCCTGCATTCCAGACCCCCTCTATGCATCCCTCTACAAATTGAAGAGTGGCCATTTTTGGAAAGGATTCCGGCCAATCTCCCCCTTGCTAGCATGAGAATAAAGCTCACGCTCTTTCTTTTTTCTTTCTTTCTTTTTCTTTTTTTTTTTTTTTGAGGCGGAGTCTCGCTCTGTCACCCCGGCTGGAGTATAGTGGCGCCATCTCGGCTCACTGCAAGCTCCGCCTCCCGGGTTCACACCATTCTCCTGCCTCAGCCTCCCAAGTAGCTGGGACTACAGGCGCCTGCCACCACGCCCAGCTAATTTTTTGTATTTTTAGTAGAGACAAGGTTTCACTGTGTTAGCCAGGATGGTCTCGATCTCCTGACATCATGATCCACCCGCCTCGGCCTCCCAAAGTGCTGGGATTACAGGTGTGAGCCACCGCGCCTGGCAGCTCACTCTCTTTCTATCACACCCCACTCTTGTCATCATGGCTTCTTTTTAAGCGGTGAGCAGCTGGACCTTTGCTGGTTACAGCCGCAACCCTCCCTTTCAGAGTTGAGGCACAGCTGGCCAGCCTTGACATTAAAATCAGGATCCTAAGACAGATGGAACACACTCTGTGTGGCAATAAGTCACCAAATTGCAGCCTGACTCTGGTATAGCATCACATGACAGATAGCAGACTCTGAAGGAAATGAGAATATTTTGCCTTAAAATATATTTCTTTGACATATTTTGAAAGGGTCCCACACAACCATCCTTTCTCAGAGAAACTAGCACCCGTAGAGAATCTCCATGAATGCAGCCAGGACTTCCCCCTCTAGTACTTTCCAGACCTAGGAGAGATTAACTGAGGGCCTGACACCTTTAAGGTCTGAAAAGAGACATTTGCCATCTATTCTCTCTGAGGGCTGCAATCTACAAGCTTCATCTGCAAACCAAGAGCCTCGGCCCCCACACCCCTCATCTTAATTCCAGCCTTCCTTCCAGTCGACTTCACCTCTGTAGACAAAGCTTCACACTTTCAATCAACCATCAGCTAAAGAATCGCGGAACCAGCCCGTGCAGTGGCTCACGCCTGTAATCCTAACACTTTGGGAGGCCGACGCGGGTGGATCGCTTGAGGTCAGGAGGTCAAGACCAGCCTGGCTAACATGGTGAAACCCCGTCTCTACTAAAAATACAAAAATTCACCAGGTGTGGTGGTGGGCGCCTGTAATCTCAGCTACTTGGGAGGCTGAGGCAAGAGAATCAATTGAACCCAGGAGGCAGAGGTTGCAGTGAGCCGAGATCGCCCCACTGCACTCCAGCCTGGGCGACAGAGTGAGACACAGTCTCAAAAAGAAAAAGAAAAGAAAAGAATCGTGGAACCTACCTATGACCTGTAAACCCCGCTCCAAGATCTCCTGCCTTTCAGGCCAAATCAGTGTGCACCTTCCACGTTCTGATTTATGTCTTGGCCTGTAACTTGTGTCTTCCTGAAATGAGTAAAACCAAACTGTAACCCGGCCGCCTCGGGGCCACTCGCTCAGGCTGTAACCCGGCCACCTCAGGGCCACTCACTCAAGGCTTCCTGGGTTTGCGTTCTCTCCAGGCCACAGAATAAACCTCTGTAAAATATTCTAGAGTCTGTTTTTTCCCATTAACAGCAGTTACGGAAGGGTTGTGTTACCACAAAGGGATCCCAATCCAGACCCCAAGACGGTACTTGGACCTCCTTCCAGAAAGAATTTGGGACGATTTTATAAAGTGAAAGCAAGTTTATTAAGAAAGTAAAGGAATAAAAAAAAATGGCCACTCCACAGGCAGAGCAGAAGTATGGGCCACTGGTTGGCTATTTGTATGGTTATTTATTGATTATATGCTAAACAAGGGGTAAATTATTCATGAGCTTTCCAGGAAAGGGATGGGCAATTCCTGAAACTGAGGGTTCCTCCTTTATTTGTTTTTTGTTTGTTTATTTTTTGAGACAGGTCTCACTTTGTCACCCAGGCTGGAGTGCAGCGGTGTGATCTCGGCTCATTGCAACCTCCGAATCCTGGGTTCGAAAGATTCTCATGTCTCAGCCTCCCAAGTAGCTGGGATTACAGATGTGCACCACCACACCTGGTTAATTTTTGTATTTTTAGTAGAGATGGGGTTTTTGCCATGTTGACCAGGCTGGTCTCCAAACTCCTGGCCTCAAGTGACCTGCCCATCTCAGCCTCCCAAAGTGCTGGGATTACAGGCATGAGCCACTGCATCTGGCCATCCTCCCCTTTTTAGACAATATAGGGTAACTTCCTGATGTTGCCATGGCATTTATAAACTGTCGTGGTGCTGGTGAGAGTGTCTCTTAGCATGGTAATACGTTATAATCAGCGTATAAAGAGCAGCCACATGGTGAAACCCTGTCTCTACTAAAATACAAAAAATTAGCCAGGCATGGAGGCGTGTGCCTGTAATCCCAGCTGCTCGGGAGGCTGAGGCAGGGGAATTGCTAGAACCCAGGAGGTGGAGGTTGCAGTGAGCTGATATCGCACCACTGCACTCCAGCCTGGGTGACAGAGCGAGACTAGGTCTCAAAAAAAAAAAAAAAAAAGGCAAGGCGTGGTGACTCACGCCTGTAATCCCAGCACTTTGGGAGGCCGAGGCAGGCGGATCACGAGGTCAGGAGATCAAGACCATCCTGACTAAGACAGTGAAACCCCGTCTCTACTAAAAATACAAAAAATTAGCCGGGCGTGGTGGCGGGCGCCTGTAGTCCCAGCTACTCGGGAGGCTGAGGCAGGAGAATGGCGTGAACCCGGGAGGCGAAGCTTGCAGTGAGCCGAGATCACGCCACTCCACTCCAGCCTGGGCGACAGAGCAAGACTCCATCTCAATGTAAAAAAAAAAAAAAAGGAGCAGTGAGGATGACCAGAGGTCACTCCTGTCACCATCTTGGTTTTGGTGGGTTTTACCCGGCTTTTTTACCACAACCTGCTTTATTAGTGAGATCTTTGTGACCCGTACCTTGTGCCGACCTCCTGTCTCATCCTGTGACTTAGAATGCCTGACACCCTGGGAATACAGCCCAGTAGGTCTCAGCCTCATTCTACCCAGTGCCTATTTAAGATGGAGTCACTCTGGTTCAAATACCTCTGACAGTGGGGTGGGACCCAGGTACATCTAACATGCAGCCAGCTTATACTCACTCAGAAGAACCATTGTGCTGTGCAAATGGCAGGCCAAAGGAAGTGACCAACAGTGACCTCACGGGAGCGGGCTTATGGTGACAGACAGGGTCCCAGCGTGATTTTACTGAAAGGAGCCGGAGGCCCAGGGGGATGGGATGGTCTGGCCAGGGGTTGTGACCCATGGCAATAGCCACGTTGGCCACGACCAGAATGGGTGAGGGGAGACAATCTGGGAAGCCAGGGAGGAAAACGCGGGGTATGCTCACCCCTGGGGCCAACGCTGCACTTGCTGGAGCATGAGGGTCTTCCCCAGGCCTCACCTTGGTCCAGCCCTGCCCAGGGCCCCAGCTGTGGAAACCATTACTAAATATTCAAGAGTTTTGCAGCTGGTTGGGAACTAGCTGGAAGCTTACAAATGGCCACAGCCGGAGTATGGAGCATTTACACGACAGAAACTGTGAACTCTAAAATCAGGGCTGCGCTTGGGGTGTGTTTTGCTTGGAGCACCTGCTTAGCCGCACCCACCACTCCTTGCTCTCCCGTGGCCAGCCCTGAGCCCACACCCTTCTCCAAATTATTTATTTATTTATTTATTTATTGAGACGGAGTCTCGCTCTGTCGCCCAGGCTGAAGTGCACTGGCGCGATCTCGGCTCACAGCAACCTCCGCCTCATGGGTTCAAGTAATTCACCTGCCTCAGCCTCCCAAGTAGCTGGGACTACAGATGCATGCCACCACGCCCAGCTAATTTTTGTATTTTTGGTAGAGACAGGATTTCACTATGTTGGCCAGGCTGGTCTTGAATTCCTGACCTCAGGTGATCTGCCTGCCTTGGCCTCCCAAAGTGCTGGGATTACAGGTGTGAGCCACCACGCCTGGCCCAAATTATTTATTTATCTGGATTTTTGCATTTCCCATTGAGAAGTTCCACGCTGACAAATGCTCTTTTGTCCAAAAAATCCTCAGGACAAATTGGCCAAGGGCATTTTCCTTAAATAACAGTCCTTTATGTGGGGCCCATGGTTTATTTGCAAAATCCGTGAATGAATTGTCAGTATCTTTCTTAGTGACTGTTGGCCTTTTCCAAAGGCCCCACCCACCCTGGACACAGACCCCCATGTCAGCCTCAGCTTCCCCGAGCAGCTGGCCTCACTCCCGGGCTGTCCCCAGGGAAGCCCCCAGAGAGGTGTGTTACATTTTCAAGAAAAGGCCCTCAGCTCCTGAACATGTAACTTTTGTGAATTCAATGACAGTGACTCCTTTTGATAAAGGGAATTTCCGTTCGTTTGTTTTAAAAAAAATTTTTTTAACGGTCTCTATTTTTAACACTCTCAGCTGAAGCCCCAAGGTTGGCTTCATGAGGCCCAGGGTCCAGGACATCTCCTTTCCCATGAAACTGTTCTGCTGAAGCACCTGGGGGGTGGGGGGGCTTTGTATTCATTCATTCATCCCACATTCACTCACTCATTCATTCATCTCACATTCACTCACTCATTCATTCATCTCACATTCACTCACTCATCCATCCCACATTCACTCACTCACTCATTCGTCCCACATTCACTCACTCATTCATCCCACATTCACTCAGCCCACATTCACTTACTCACACATTCATCACACATTCACTCACTCATTCATTCATCTCACATTCACTCACTCACTCATTCATTCATCTCACATTCACTCACTCATCCATCCCACATTCACTCACTCACTCATCCATCCCACATTCACTCACTCACTCATTCATCCCACATTCACTCAGCCCACATTCACTTACTCACACATTCATCACACATTCACTCACTCATTCGTCCACTAGCTCATTCATTCATCCCATATTCACTCACTCTTCACTCATCCCACATTCATTCACAGGCATCCATCCATTCATTCCACATTCATGTGTCCCTGACAGATGTCAGGTGTCAGGTGGTGGGACCTGTTCCAGGAATTGGAGACAGAGGGCAAGCCATGCAGAAGGCAGGTAAACCAGACAGTGTTGGAGTGACCTGGGCTCTGGGAGAGAATCAAACAGGGGACTTATCAAACTGTGAGTGTTAGGGAGGCTTCTGAGGAGGTGATATTTGTCAAACCTATGACCTTGTGTCCTGTATCCTTCCATCCATTCATCCATCCCTCCCTCCCTCCTTCCCTTCATCTATCCATCCATCCCTCCATCCATCCCTTATCTCTCCATCCATCCATCCTTCCCTCCTGTCCATCCCTCCCTCCCTTCCTCCATCCCTTCATCCATCCATCCCTCCCTCCCATCCACCCCCTCCCTCCCTACATCCCTCCCTCCCTCCATCCATCCATCCCTCCCTCCCTCCATCCTTCCCTCCCATCCATCCCTCCCTCCCTCCCTACCTCCATCCATCCATCCCTCCATCCATCCATCCATTCCTCCCTCCCTCCATCTTTCTATCCCTCCATCCTTCCCTCCCATCCATCCATTCCTCCATCCCTCCATCCATCCCTCCCTCCATTCTTCCCTCCCGTCCATCCTTCCCGCCCTCTTGTCCATCCCTCCCTCTCTCCCACCCTCCCTTCATCCATTCCTCCCTCCCTTCATCCATCCATCCCTCCTCCTTCCATCCTTCCATCTATCCATCCCTCCCACCCACCCATCCCTCCCTCCCCTCCATCCCTCCCTCCCTCCGTCATCCCTCCCTCCATCCCTCCATCCCTCCATCCCTCCATTCCTGTATCCCTCCCTCCTTCCCTCCATTCATCCATCCATCCAGCCAACCATCCATCCTTTTGTTTGCTCCTGTCCTGGGTGCCGGGAAAGTGTGGCCTGCAGTGTTCACACCCCCTGCTGTGGCACCATGCCTAGCTGGAGAGACAGACACATGTAAATCACCAGTCATCTCCCCAAGGGGTGGGCCTGGGGCTGACGGAGAAACCCAGAATGTTCTTCCACAGTGGGTGGGGAATGCCAGCTGAGCAGGGGACTCAAGAGAGAGGTTGGGGGAGCAGGGCCTCTCCATGCAGAAATCTTACCCATGGTGGGTAGGAACTTCCAAAGGTGAAGGATAGTGGGCTTTTCTTCAGGTTGATGGATTACTTTTTAAAATCATAACATAAGTCAGGCATGGTGGCTCATGCCTGTAGTCCCAGCTACTCGGGAGGCAGAGGCAGGAGGATCACTTGAGCCCAGGAGTTTGAGACCAGCCTGAGCAATATAGCAAGACATGTCTTTAAAATAAAATAAAATAATAACATCAAGTTGTTCCTCGGTATCCTTTGAGGATTAGTCCCAGGACCCCTGTGGATACCGAAGTCCCCAGAATAAAATGGCGCAGTGTCTGCCTAGCACCTGTGCCCACCCTCCCGCACATCTTCCTGCATCCTGCAAACCATTGCTAGATCACTTATCAGACCTAACACAACGCAATGCTCTGTCAATAGCTATACTGTATTTTTTATTTGTGTTCTTTTTTATTGCTGTATTGTTCTTTTTTTCATTTTTCTTTTTCAAATATTTTGCATCTGGCTTGGTTGCCTCCAGGGATGTGGAACCCTCGGGTCTGGAGGGACAGCTGGTCTCTCAATTGGTGAAAATATTCCCTTAACCTGGAGAATGCTTTTGCCACTTTTGCTCGGTCTGCTCCTGGATCCGGTCTGTGTCATTTTGCCCGGATCCTGGGCCCGCCCCCAAGGAGGGCTCCCCCAGCTGCAGGGGTGAGGGCCTGTGCTGTGTGGGCGCATGGCTCATCTGCCAGCGACCCATGATTGTTCCCTGGGGCTCTGCCACCCCCAGCTGACTCCTCTACACAGCTCCTGATGCCTTGGGCAGGCCGTGTTGGGGGGGTGTATCCCAGAAAGGCATTGTGTGGGGTGCTGGTATCGCCAGGGGCCTGGGGTCCCCGGTCCCCTCTGTGACTTTCATGAGCAGAATGGAGGTACCCAGTCTCTCCTCATATCACCACACCCCGCTGTCAGGAAGGGACAGGGTCTCAGGTTCCTAGTGTTCCCAGGACCTGCCTGCCAGAGGGCTGCAGCTGAACTGCTGTTAGCGTGGGTGGCTCTGAATCAATGGCCCATTTTTCTGTGCAGTGTGTCAGGGGCAGCCTGAGCCTCTCACTCAGGTTGAACAGGAGCTTGGGGAACCCTCTTCCAGACCCTGAAGGGGTCCTGCTCTGTGTCCTGACCAACACTCATAGGGTCTGCTCTGTGGTCCTGACCTCACTCAGGCCCTGCTCTATAGCAAAGAAACAAGCTAGACCTTTCTCCTCTGATGTGGAGACGGGAAAAAACAAGTTTTAGAATAACATGCCCAGAATGACCCCAACTAGGAACAATCGACTGTAGGACTGGGAGGATTTGAACATGTGCAAGCAAAAGGAGGCACCAGAGGGCTGTTCAGATGGATAACTGTGCAGGTGGGCATCCGTGCAGGTGGATATTCACGCAGGTAGGCCTTTGTACAGGTGGGCATCCGTGCAGGTGGGCATCTGTGCAGGTGGGTATTCGTGCATGTGGACACAGGTGGGCATTCATGCAGGTGGACATCTGTGCAGGCAGACATTTTTGCAGGTGGGCATTTGTGTAGGTGGGCATCTGTGCAGGTGGGCATTTGTGCCAGTGGACATGGGTGCAGGTGGGCATTTGTGCCAGTGGACATGGGTGCAGGTGGGCTTTCAGGCAAGTGAGTATTGATGCAGTAGGCATCTGTGCAGGTGGATATCAGTGCAGATGGGCATTTGTGCATGTGGGCATCTGTACAGGTGGACATTGGTACAAGTGGGCGCTCATGCAGGTGGGCACTCATGCAGGTGGGCATTTGTGCAGGTGGACATCCATTAGCTGTCACCCTTATACCCACCATCCACATCCTGAGGATCCAGGGCCTCCTTCATTGCAATATGTCCCCCACTGTCACCTCAACAGGTAAGGCAGGTCCTTACCACCTGCCTCTGCCTGCCCTCCAGGTCAGCCTCCCAAAGTTGGGCTTTCTTCTTGCCTCAGACTCACTTGCTTTCCAGCAATATGGCTATGTTATGGGCCCACATCCAAAATCCACACAGCCCATACCACCTGCAGGACAAGGGCAGCCAGTCAAGCTTGTACAGTCAGTCAGGGCTCACTGCTCCCTCCCTGGCCCTCCCTTGCCTTCTGAGAGGCCCTTTTCTTACCCACCCAGGTGTCCATCCACCTGCCCTGGGGTGCCCTCCCCTCCTGTACCCTTGCAGCTCCCATGAGCCTCAGCCCCCTCCAAGCCCGTCTCCCCAGCAAAACCTTCCCTGAGACTCTAGCCCTTCCCTTTCCGCTGTGATAGGATCTTACCACATCTACAGAAGATTTAGTGTCTCCCGGTCCTGAGGCCCCGATGAATCACCCAGGCCTGGGTTCTTCCTGGGGACGGAAGACACTGACGGAGGCCACGGGGCCCGCTTCCCTGTGAACATGCACATTGACATCCTCCTCCATGGTGGCTCCTTCCAACCACAACAAATGCGCAGGCCCAGAAGGACAGGCAGGATGATGATGTGGGGGCAGGGAGGGCTGAGAGCAGCTGCCCCCAGGGAGGGAGAGGGCCAGAGAGAGTGACCGGAGGGACACAGACATGGACACGTCCCCACCGTCGCCAGGGCTGGAAAGGAACAACCCAAAATGTCTCTGGACTTTGTCGAGTGTCCCCTGGGGTTTCAAATGGCCTGGGGTGAGAAGCTCTGGTCCAGGCAAAGTTGTGTCCCTGGACAATGACTGTGTCCAAATCGTACCTCCCACCCGGGGTTTGAGTCATCCAGTCGTGCCACAGTGGTGGCTCTTCTGCATGTGGACCAGAGACACCTGTTTTCCCTGATGCCCACGACAGTGTTAGGGATGAACAAATGAATGAACAAACGCTGCAGAGGGGAGGCCTCCCTTAGCCTGGGGCTGCTTGCCCACCTTCCCCGTGTGTCCTCCTGCCCCCAGCCCTGGAGGGAGCCCATGGTCTCACTTCGGAAAACCCCTCCAGAAAGCCCGGGACAGAGCAGGTGTGTGGTTCAGCTCGAGGAGGAAACCGGAAGCAGCCGTGAACCCACGCCTGGGCAGCCACCTGGAAACGCGGTCAGATGTGACCTCTTCACAGACTCGGGGGTGCTGGGCTCTGAGCAGAAGCGGCCGGGTGGTCCTCCTGGGTGCCTCAGGGGCCCGGGGAGCATGGGTCAGGGCGAGTGGCTGCTCCCTGGCCTTAGGTTATCTGGGTGCCCGGTGAGTGAGGCATGGCAGGCGATACCGGACCCCACCCGCCGCGTACACCTCTGGAATAGCGATTGCCATGATTGATGTCAGTAGCCTGGGCTGGGAGCCGGCAGGTGGGTGTGAGGGGGTGGAAGGAGCTGGTGTGAGAGGAAGTAGGGCAAGCGGGGGCTGGGAACTGGTTTGGGAACAACCGCAGCCTGGTCAGCAGGACCCACAGGGCCTGGACAGGGGCTGCAGCTGACCGCTGGCTGACCGGCTTCGCTGCGGCCACGTTCCTGCAGGGGACACAGACCCACTCACATTAGAAAAGGGACCCCTGCACCCCCAGTCAGCCTCCCGGAACGGCTGTCACCACTGTTTCCTGATTCGCTGGTGCATGTCTCCCCCACAGGGCACACATGCGTGGCCTCAGGCCTGAGCAGAGCTGCTCACAGCACCCACTTCCCTTTCGGTTTTAAAGCTGCTGTGCCCGGGGGAGGGAAGCCTTCCCCCAATGGGTGTTCTTATTTATTTTCTTAATCACAGGTAATCAGAACTGAGAAGATGATTGGGTCACAGCCAGGAGACTGATTTTGTATCCAGAAGTTTCTGTTTCACAATCGCTAAACTACTCATGCTCAAAGATTAGTGTCAGCAAGAAATAAACAGACTCTGATAGAGATATAAAATGAACGCGCGTTCAAGATTTCCTTCAACTCATTGTTAGCGCAGAAACCGGTAAGATGTGCCAGCCAGGTCAAAGGAGAAGTGACAAAGGCACCTGTGTACGCGGAGTAAAGGGATACAGGGACGCTTCACACACGAGGACTGGCTCTCCCACTGACGGGCGGGCGGTGGGAACTCGTGGGCAGCCGCGGGCAGAGCCCATCTGCATGCTGTCCAGGCAGTCCAGACTGTCCAGGCTGCTGCAACAGAGGACCACAGGCGGGGCCTAGAAACCACAGATGTTTGTCCTCGCACATTTCTGGAGGCCAGAGTCCAGCATCAAGGCGTCGGCAGGACTGGCTCCTTCTGGGAACTCGGAAAGAATCCGTTCCGTCCTCAGCCCCTTCTGGCACAGCCGGCAGCCCTAGTGTCCCCCGATCAAGGCCGCGGTGCTCCAGTTTCCGACTCCGTCCTCCTGTGGTTTGCCTCTGCGGACCCCAAATCTCCCTCTCGTTCCTTCCACACGGCTGCTAGTGTCGGATTCAGGGTCTATCCGCATAACCCAGGATGACCTCATCTCAAGAGCCTTAATTTGTCTGGGCATGGTGACTCACGCCTGCAATCCCAGCACTTTGGGAGGCCAAGGCAGGCAGGTTGCCTGAGGTCAGGAGTTTAAGACCAGCCTGGCCAGCATAGTGAAACCCTGTCTCTACTGAAAATACAAAAAATAGCTGGGTGTGGTGGCGTGTGCCTGTAATCCCAGCTACTTGGGAGGCTGAGGCAGGAGAATTGCTTGAACCCGGGAGGCAGAGGTTGCAGTGAGCTGAGATCATGCCACTGCACTCCAGCCTGGGCAACAAGAGTGAGACTCCGCCTAAAAAAAAAACAAAAAACAAACAAACAAACAAAAAGCCTTAATCTAATGACACATCTACAAACACCCTATTTCCAAATAAGCTCAACCCCATAGGCATGAGGGTCGGGACTTACACATAGCTTTTGGGGGCCACTGTCAACCCACTACACGTAGCTATAAGCAGGAGTTATCTGCATTGCTCTCTGTTATCTGTAATGTACAGATTGGAAAATCGCTCAAAGGCAGTGCGAGGCTAAAATCAGAAAACCCAGAAGGGGGATGGCTCCCACTGCAGGCACCCAGTCCTCCTTCAGGCTCGGCTGCGTGTTCCAGACATGCTCACACTCACTTCTCAGGGTCGTTCCAAGGCCCCCAGAATGGCCGCTGTGTTTTTTGTTGTTGTTGTTTGTTTGTTTTTGAGATGGAGTCTTGGTCTGTCGCCCAGGCTGGAGTGCAGTGGCAAGATCTCGGCTCACTGCAACCTCCGCCCCTGCAGGTTTAAGCAATTCTCTGCCTCAGCCTCCAGAGTAGCTGGGATTACAGGCGCATGCCACCACGCCCAGCTAATTTTTTAGTATTTTTAGTAGAGACAGGGTTTCACCATCTTGGCCAGGCTGGTCTTGAACTCCTGACCTCGTAATCCACCCGCCTCGGCCTCCCAAAGTGCTGGGATTACAGGCGTGAGCCACCGTGCCTGGCCCACTGTATCTTTTTACGCCCACCCATCCCTGGGGGCTGCAGGCACAGGCCCTGGGGGCCTGGTCAGTGCTGTTTGGGCAGGGGGAATCCTGGATCTGGAAAGGGGAGGGGTCTGGAGCACAGAGGAGCCAGGTGAGGGAGGCCTCCAGGTGCAGGCAGGGTGGAGCCTGGGAGGGAGTGATGCCAAGAGCCCGCTCCACTCCGCCAGCACCCAACAGCTCTTCCCTTTCTCTCCCAGGCCTCCTGCCTTCCCTCTTCCCTGGTCTTCCCTTCAACACCAAGACTGCAGGCATCACCCCCACCCTAAGAGCCCAAGGAACCACCGACGCCCCGTCCCCTTCCCCTCCCCCCATCCCCTCCCCCCTCCCCCTCCGTCCCTTTTTCCCATGGGCGCTGGAGCTTGCAGGGCACCTGTATCCGTGGCTCCCTCTCCAAATGCTCCCCTAACACACGCCCTTCTCACTTCCATCGGGCTCTGCTCAGAGAGACCTACCAATGTCCAGCACCCATGGTCGCAATACTGCGTGAGCTGAGACCCCCCCGCAGCCATCCCCATCTGCACCACAGGTACTCAGCAGACAATGGCTGCAGGTGGGCGAGGGCACCCTCACCATCCACCTCAAGTGCAGACCTGCCAGCCTCACGCTCAGCCCTTGGGCCTGGCTGGGAAAGTGTCTAGGGCACAGATCCTGGCACAGGGCAGGCCCCTCCTCCACATTTCACAGATGGCAGATGAATGAGGAGGAGGGGAAGGAGGGAGTGAGCAGCCCATTGCCAGAAGCCCGTGGGAAATAGGGATCCTGGGGGAGATCCTGGCTCACGGAGATCAGAGGGGCGGGGCCACCAAGGAAGGGTGTGGGGCTGGAGGCAGCTGCTGCTCATGGAAGGCAGCCGGATGGAGGTAGCGGGGTCAGGCAGAACAGGCCTGAAGAGAGGGGCCATAGGGTAGGGACACCAAAGGAAGAGGCAGCGGTTGCCCTGGCCAGGGCCCACAACAGGTGCGGGCATGGCTCTGGGCTGGCTCACCTGGCCCCCCGACACCCTCCCTGCAGAGCCCCCACCCACAGCTGCTCCACAGGGGGTGCCAGTGGGTGCCAACCCCCGGCAGCGGGGACACTAGGCCTCCACTGAGCTGATGTGGGGGGTGCAGGGGCAGCCCTGGAGTCCCAGCGGGCTGTGCCCTCTGTCCTGGCCTCGTTCCTGTGAAATTGCCTTTGCAAAAATTGTAACAGCCATTATTCCAGAGGTCACACAATTTGCAACTTCCCCAATTACTCCTGAGGATGAATCACTATTGTAGACCCTAAGATCGGCCTTTTGAGGTGTCTTTTCAGGTTTTTGCATTTCTGACAATGATGGCTCCACCTGGATTTGAACCCACCAATCCCCCTGCCCGCCACAAACGGGTCCTGTGGCCCCACCCAGAAGCAGACTCCCTGGCCTGCCAAACTATCCTTGAAAAATCCGAGCCTGAGAATTTTGGGGGAGACTGATTTGAGTAATAACTCCGTCTCTTGGGGCAGATTGATTTGAGTAATAACTCCATCTCCCACGTGGCATGGCCAGCCTGGTGTCTATTAAACTCTTTATAGCAATGCCTTGGGCCCAGTGAAGAGGTTTTGTCTGTGCAGGGGCAGGAAGAGCCCAACAGGCGGTTACACCTGGAGGCCCAGCCCTGAGCCTCTCGCCCTCTCCAGCGTCTGCAGAAGCTGACCCAGAGCCTCTGCTTCGGGATTCCTGGGCTGTGGTCAGGGTGGGCCTGGGGACTCCCGTGCTGCGGGGCTCCTGGTCTGCTCCCCAGAGGCTGTGGGCAGAAGCTGAGACCTCTGAAGAAATCCTAGGGATTTTCAGGAAACCAGTGCATGTTTTCTCTTCTCTAACCATGCACAGGGGACACAGAAAGCCCCAAATATCGGGGCCACTGCGATTCGTTTTCCAGAGAAGGACGCTCCGAGTTTGCACTCTGACCGCACTGATGGGGCCGTGTTCCTCCGGTGTCCATGGCTCCCAGCAAAGCAGACCAGCACCGCCCCCACGCACACCTAGGCCCAGTCCAGCCCCAACACCGGCTGCCGAGCTCACCAAGATGAGGGCTAATGGCTCTGGGCATCGGCCTACAAGCATTTACTGAGCACCTACTGTATGCTCAGTGCCCACAGGCCGAGAGGCAACGAAGACAAAGTCTCTGTCCTTAGTTCAGGGAAGCCACTCCCAGGCAGGGTTCTAGGAAAGAAAGAGCCCCGGGCTGCATCCGCACTTCTCTGGGCTCCAACAGGATGTGGTTGCATCATCTCCTGGAGGAACGGATTTGCCTTGAAACGCAGGAGGCAGAGCGGGCCTGGGAGAAGGAGGTTGTTTCCACGCCTTCCCTGGGGGAGAGGCTGGTGCAGCCGTGAGAGTCAACGGGGAGCTCGGAGGAGCAGACAGGACGTGGGAGAGCTCGCGAGAGACCCAGGCTGGGCGTCTTGCAGCTCAGACCCTTGGCCACCCAAGCAGTGTAGCCGGCATCACAGCCCACGGCGTGAGGCCACCAAGACAGACAGAGGAGGTAAGGGGGACCCGGACTGGGCCAGCCACACGTGGAGGTCATGGAGGAAGCAGGCATCTATGCGGAATCTCGGCCGCCCAGTCTGCCTTGTCCACAGAGAGGTGCCTGTCCGCTGCTTCGAGCTTGTGCCGACGTCTCCTGAATGTGTCCGCTTTCTCTTCTTCCTTGGGATTTCCTAACGTCTGACGATCCCAGCTTGCGTTGGCCCCCTATGCTGTGGCCCCACGACGTTTTGTCCAGCTTGATCAGAGCAGAAAGGGGCCCTGGTGGGCAGCCCAAGGGGCAGGAAACTTTTGGGTGGATTCCAGCACAGCCCCAGCCCTGCCAGGGTCTTCATGCCAAACCCCTGGTCGGCCAGGCTTGAAGCTGGGCTGTGGAGCCACAGTCTTGGCCTACAGGCAGGTGCTTAAGTCACTCAGGCCACTATGACACAATTCCACAGCCTGGGCAGCCTACATAACAGACATGTACCTCTCACAGTTCCAGAGGCTGGACGTCCACAGTGAGACCCTGTCTCTAAAAAATAAATAAATAAAAAATAAACAAAAGGCCAGGAAAAACGTAAGGTAGTATCAAAAATGTAATGCGTCAATCTCTTTTCATGACAGGCTACAACTGAAAACACCAGTCATATTACCAAGGCTGTGACCGAAATCGTGTCTCTGAGAATGTGCCTCAAGCGTTCCAAGCCTGGCCGGCCGCGCTGGCTCACGCCTATCATCCCAGCACTTTGGGAGGCCGAGGTGGGAAGATCACCTGGTGTCAGGAGTTTGAGACCAGCCTGGCCAACATGGTGAAACCCCATCTCTACTAAAAATACTAAAATTAGCTGGGCGTGGTGACAGCCGCCTGTAATCCCAGCTACCTGGGAGGCTGAGACAGGAGAACCGCTTGAACCCGGGAGGCAGAGGTTGAAGTGAGCCAACATCGCGCCATTGCGCTCCAGCCTGGGCAACAAGATCAAAACTCTGTCCCCCCCCCCCCCCCCAAAAAAAAAGAAAGTTCCCAGCCTTACAGCGAGAGTAAATAAAAACTGTCACCATCTGGCAGGCCCAGGAACCTCAGGGCTATCGGTCAAATCTAAAGCCTGCCTTGGTTTGGCTTCTTAGCCTCAAGAGGCCATTAAAGCTGAGATTCCCATCTGATCAACATAGGGAGAAAAGGTTATGTTTCTAAAGAAAAGCTGTAGGCCTGGGCGCAGTGGCTCCTGCCTGTAATCCCAACACTTTGGGAGGCTGAGGTAGGAGGATCACTTTAACCCAGGAGTTCGAGACCAGCCTGGGCAAAATAGAGAGACCCTTATCTCTATACTTTTTGAAAAAGGAAAAGAAAAGCTATAATACATCTGTTAGGAGATTATAGCTCTGGGCATTGTATTTGAGCTCTTATATCTACCTACAGACTAGACTAGATCCTAAATTCTTCTAGATTCCTTCAGTCAAAATTTCTTCCATGGAATTACTGAAAATAAAAACTGCTCTGTTCCTAAATCCCTATAAACTGAAACTAGATGAATTTTAAGGAACAAGTCTCATATCTGACATATGGGCCCCACAGGAGTTCACCAAACCATCCAATGCCATAACCACAGACATTTCACCTGCAAACCAGGCAGAGAAGCTGGCGTTTTCACACTGTAGCCAGGGCTTCCAGTTCATCGGGACGAGATTCTGTATCAGAGATACCCTCCCTCTTACCGTCTACCTGCTCATGCCACAGGATCATGGTCATTTAGTTGATTCAACTGGTGATCTTAAGCCTAGGTTTGTAGCTCAAAACTGTTATGCAAATTGGGATTTTCGTATTACTATTAATTTTACTTTGTATTTTCCCTTTTTAAACTTTGTACCTGTTATTGTTAAATTTCTGCAGGTGTACACCTCCTAACTGAACAATGCTGGACCGGCTCTTTGAGATGATAGCAAAGACTATGAAACAAATAAAACTGAAATTAATAATGGACTCCAGGTAGACTCAGCCTGAGAGACATTCCTTTCAAATCTCTCTTGTTCAAATGTGGCTAAAGGTTTTGCCACTGGCTTCTAGCTGCTAATCACTTCCCTCCGCTGTGGGACAAGACCAACAACCCCAGGACACCACATCCCAGCACCAACAAGGGACAATCAAAACCTAACAATAGAATAATTGATCAGTGATTCTTTCAAAGAAAGACCTTGGTAAAAAGGGGAAAATGAGAAAGTTATCAGAATTAAAATGGAGTCACTTCTGTTAAAAAAAAAAAAAAGCCTCTGACAAATAGGCTGGGCGCAGTGGCTCACGCCTGTAATACCAGCGCTTTGGGAGGCTGAGGTGGGTGGATCATGAGGTCAGGAGTTTGAGACCAGCCTGGCCAATATGGTGAAACACCGTATCTACTAAAAATACAAAAATTAGCCGGGCATGGTGGCACCTGTAGTCCTGGCTACTCGGGCGGCTGGGGCAGAAGAGTCGCTTGAATCTGGGAGGCAGAGGATGCAATGAGCTGAGATCATGCCACTGCACTCCAGCCCGGGCGACATATACTCTGACAAATAGAGCTGGGGAGGCCATAAAGGGAGGGTTCTCCTGCACGAATCACTGATAGCAAGAGCTATTGATACGGCTCCAATGACTGGAGGAACATCACGGTCCTTGGTCCTCCGGTGATTTAGATAAAACGACATGGACACACGTGGAGTGGTTTTAAGGAGCAAAAAGTTTAATAGGCAAGGAAGAAGGAAGAAAGAATAAAACAGCTCCCCTATACAGAGACGCAGTGGGGCTCGGAGCAAAGAGGCCCCGCATGCCACAGAAAGGCATTCCACGATAGCAGGAGACTGGAGGAGGTGGTGTCTGGTTTGCATAGGGGGCAGGGAATTGGTTTGACCGGGTGTATCATTCACGTAGTCCATGAGAAACCTGGCCCTCCCACCTTAGTCCTTTAATATGCAAATGTGGGTTGCCATGACGTTTTGAACACACGGTGTTATGTGGGGGCGGCCATGACACCTGGCACACCTGTCGACAAGAAGATGTGGGAATCGCCATGTTGGGTAGACCCAGTGTCTGTTTGCCGGCGTTTGCATATCAAAGCTTGCTGGTCTGGCTCTTTAAGCCGCCTTTCTGTTAGTTTCCACCTAGAACCTTTACCCTATCTAGCTGCCTAAAAATTCTTTCTTTCTTTTTTTTTTTTTTTCAAGACAAAGTCTCACTCTTGTACCCCAGGCTGGAGTGCAATGGCGTGATCTTGACTCACTGCAACCTCCGCCTCCCGGGTTCAAGTGATTCTCCTGCCTCAGCTTCCCGAGTAGCTAGGATTACAGGCACCCGCCACCACGCCTGGCTAATTTTTGTATTTTTAGTAGAGATGGGGTTTCACCATGTTGGCCAGGCTGGTCTCGAACTCCTGATCTCAGGTGATCCGCCTGCCTTGGCCTCCCAAAGTGCTGGGATTACAGGCGTGAGCCACTGCACCCGGCCTAAAAATTATTTCTTAATAACTCTTGTATTACCATCACAAAAGACTCTGAGAAACCACAACGCTGTATGAAGTCCACTGCAACCATAGACAGAAAATACTGTGAGGACATCTGCCCAGCAACTGCGGTCCAACCCTGGACTGGCACCCCCCGCCGCTGATGCTTGTAGACAAGGAGAATCGCCTCAAAACAATGGTGTGATCCTTGTTTTCCCTTTAAAAGCCTTTGTCTCCCTTTACCTCCCTGAACACGCACATAGTCTACCACCGCGCGTGTGTTCCGACTGCAACGCCCTATTTTTGAATAAATGTCGTTTTCTTTCACAGAGCCTCTCTGTTACCTAAGTTGACAAATGTAATCATAGCACAACAGTGGTCTCTGTCGTAATCCATGTTTATTCAATCTCAACGGCATACACACTGTGGAGTAAAAGCCATGACAAGGAGGCAGGGCGTGGGGCTCACGCCTGTAATCGCAGCACTTTGGGAGGCCGAGGTGGGTGGATCACTTGAGGACAGGAGTTCGAGACCAGCCTGGCCAACATGGTGAAACCCTGTCTCTACCAAAAATACAAAAATTAGCTGGGCGTGGTGGCGGGTGCCTGTAGTCCCAGCTACTCGGGAGGCTGAGGCGGGAGAATGGTGTGAACCCAGGAGGCGGAGCTTGCAGTGAGCCGAGGTTGTGCCACTGCACTCCAGCCTGGGCGACAGAGCGAGACTCCGTCTCAAAAAAAAAAAAAAAAAAAAAAAAAAAAAAGAGTTAAAATGTAACCATGTGTCGCAGGAAGCCAACGCATAAAGTCTAAAATGATAAACCAAGAAGCTGAGCGTGGACCCATTTTCCCTTCTGCTGCAGTGTTCCCTCCCCTCCCCGAGTCCTCGGTGGGCTGGCAGACGGGGCTCTGCCGTGGCCGACTCTTGGGGTCCCTGCAGTAAATCCAAGTGCCTCCAAGGACATCCGAGTGACCAGGGACTAGTGAGTTTTCTTTGAGTTGTAGGGCCGTGGCGGGCTGCCTAGAGGCCCCCGACACGGGCTCATTCTCCCTCCTTCTTCCCCGCCAAGAGAAGAGCCGTGATCCCCAGGAGGAATCCTGTGTGGAGTGTCTGTCTGGAGTTGGATCAGACAGTGATCCAGGGATTTCTTCTTCTTTGAACAGTGATGGCCCAAGGCCAATCCTTTCCTACAGAATCAGCCTTCCCAGTGTTGCCACGGTGGACGGCCTGAATTTATCACACGTGGCTCTTGCTCGTGACATTGCCACGTGTGGGAACTACTGTACATCAGATGTCTGCCCCAGCAGCCTGGCCGGTCTCAGAGCAAGACATGCTGCTCACCAGCCCTCCCGGTACCTCAGGGGCCAGAAGTGGACAATCGGCCCTGTGCCTGGACCGGCCATCCCTGGGAGGCAGGCCAGGACCTCCTCCACCAGGCCCGCATGCCGCTGGGACCATACATGAAGGGAAGGTCCCAGGAGGTGACGCTGTCGGAGCCGATGGCCTTGAGACTGGTGCCGGGCTGCAGAGAGAAACGCGTCCTCGGCAGACCTCGTCAGCGCTGACACAGACGCTTCATCATGGGCGCCTTGGCCGCAGCTGTGCCCTAGGTGGTGATGATGATAAGACCAATTCTAGGAAATTTGAGGAAAGAACAGCAAGTTCTCTTGATTAAACTATGAATGAATTTAAAAAGTCTGTAATCGGACAGTTTTCTTCCTTGGACGTTTCTGTGACTCTGGGAGCTGACTATATGGCTTCAAACCAACCCTGAGCCTCTACCCCGGGACAGAACGCAGGGCTCCCGGGTGAGTGCACCGAGCTGAAGGACCTGAGAGCGGTCCATTGCCAGGTGGGTCCATTAGGGGCATCTCACCTGAGGCTGCCTCCGGGGTAAGGCTTGGCCTCAGGGATGGAGAGTGGTGCCACACACTGGGGGCCCTGGATTCTATGGGCAGCAAAGCCGTGTGTGCTACATGAACAGCCCCGGCCAAGAGGTCCCCACCCGCTCTGCATGACCGGGATCAGCTCATCAGTGCTTCAGGGCAGGATGACCCCACCTGCTCCCCGACAGACAGGTCTGGCCATGGGTGATAAACCTGTGTAGGCTTCCAAGGCCTCAACAGTGCATGTGTCTTGCTCCTGGAGGGGCCAGAGGAACAGGTGCTCTGTGTCCCTACCAGTAGGATGAGGACCGTCTCGGACAAACGTCCCTCAAGGCCTGTGTCCTCCCACCAGGAAGCCACAGACAAGGCTGAAGCTGCGCCTCCCACAGCCAAAGAGGAGCTGTCCTGGGACTGAAAAGAGGAAGCAAGCCCAGATCTCCACACCTCCCGTCCCGACTCTGGCGTCACTGAGGTGCCTGCCCCCGTGTCACGGCTGTGGGTGTTGTGCTGATGCAATCTCAACAGCAGAGAAGCACGCACATCCTGCAGGCCCACGTGGGCCCCTGACCTGGCAGATGGGGCCCCGGGAGACCAGCCCAGAGTGCCACTAGTGCCCTCCAGCCAGGCTCCAGCCACCCATCTCTTAGAACAGGGCCCTGCTGTCAGCACCAGGGGCATCTTTGTCCTGGGGCCATCCTGTGTGGTTAGGGTATTCAGCCGCACCCTGGCCTCCACCCTCCAGGTGCCCGTGGCACCTCTGCCCCAAGTCATGACAACCAAACATGTGTCCAGACACTGCCAATGTCCCCTGCGGGGTAAAATTGCCTCTGGTTGAAAACGACCACTTTAGAATTGACGTTTACTAACCCATCACCGTCGAATCTAAAAGGTTGCAAGGTGTGTGCATAAACACAGGGACCGAAATTCTCAACAAATGCCGTAAGTTGGCAAAATCGCAGGTAGTTGAAATTCCTAATTATATCTTTATTACCAGTGGAGAGAAGCTCCCCTAGGAAGTGTCAGATCCCACGGGGACGCCTCACAGTTTCTCATTATTGATCACGCTCTACGTAACCAGAGCTCTGTTTTGCACGGGATTTTAGCGCGGTCGGTAGAGTTTTAGACAAGACCGCTTTTGTTAATGCAAATGTTGGTTCTAAAATTTTATCCTGGAAGTTGGATCTTTCTTGCACCTATTTTTGGAAAATCTGCTGTTTTGATTTTTGTGGGTGTGTGAATGTGTATTCTATGAATCTTTTATAAGATGGTGTTGAATGTCCCAGATCATAAATAAGGTGTTTACGCCACTTCTGTGAGTGGATCAGGACCAGACAGCCAGGTTTTATTTCTATTTGGCCACCAAGAGCGCCCATTCCATGAAAGCCAACTCGTGGCTCCTTCTTGACAGAGGCATCTTCTTACAAAAAAAAAAAAAAAAAAATGAAGGGCGGCTCAACAATCACTGTTAGACTCGATTAAAAAGAAATATCTAACAGCAAATCTGCTTGAGGCTCCTGACATTCCTGGGCAGGGCGGGGGCTTCCCAGCTGGAGCCATCCCATTTCTCAGAGGGGTCTCTGGCTCTCAGACAAACTCAGGATGTGCACAGGCATTGGTCAGGGCCGGGAAGGCCATCACTCAAGACGACGTCTGTCCCAAGAGTACATGCGGGATTTTAATGTTTGTTTTACAGGCCATTGTGGTTTACTCTTGTTTCCTAGGAGGAAGCATCAGGAATGGTAACAATTGAACCAAATCACGAACCGTGAAGAACGCTCTAAGGGAATCTTGTGTTCTGGAAAAAAAAAAAAAAAGGTGCAACTTTGGTTTTCCTGGCTCCATCTGGTCAGCAACACTGCCCTTGGTGGGTGCCCATGACCCATGAAGCCCTTCCCAGCTCTCCCAGCTGTGAGCCAGATGCTGGCCCAGTGGGGAGCACTGATGGCTTTGGGAAGGTGGGCCCACCCTGTCCCTGACGTTCAGCGAGCACAGTCCTTGTGATCCAGTGCGTCCTCCTTGTGTTGGGGAACCCCCACCAGCTCAGCTCAGACTCAGGCTGCAAAGCACCATGCATGGCTTTGGTCTCCTCTTCTGGGAACCCCTGAACCCCAGTGCGGTGGGCTTCTCCTCCCCACCCGGCGCAGATCCCAGCCCGGTCGCCCAGACCCCAGCTCTCAGCCTCTTCCTGGAGCAGCTGCCCTGCCCCACGGGAAGCGGCCTGGAGCCCAGATGCACAGCCTGGACCAGTGTGTTGACTCTGCAACTGCTAGCAGGAACATGATGTCGAAACACCCTCCGTGACACGATCCAAATGGCCCTCTTACTCTCTTAAGTAGCAAAATAAATACCAGCATCAAGGTTCTGGATGGAGACCACTTCATTTGCTCACATATTTTTGCAAGCTGTTTATTAGGATACCGCTTAAATAATTACTTCTTGTTTTAATTTGGCTTTTCTTAAACATGATCTTGTTAGGTGAGGTTTCATAACCACCACACAACTGTCTTTGTTCTCACGCTGCTGGAGTGTGTTTTATGGGCATTGTGATAATAGCTGTAGTTTCCAACGGCTGTAGTAGCTGACTAGTCAGTGGCTTCAGCAACACACATTTATTCTCCTATAGCCCTGGAGGTCAGAAGCTCCGATCCAGGTGTTGGCTGGGTTCCACTCCTCCTGGAGGCACTAGGGGAGGATCCGTGTCCCTCTTACCATTTCTAGGATCCGCTGCACCCCTTGGCTCAGGCCTCTCTTCCATCTTCAAAGTCAGCAGCCTCTCCTCCCCTCTGACCTTGGCTTCCTCTGCCCGACTCTGACCCCTTGCCTTCCTCTTACAAGGACCCTGTGATGACCTGGCGCCCACCCAGCTAATCCAGGGAGGAGAAGAGAATACTGAGCGTCTTTTCGTTGTAAGCTTTTCAGATTTCTTTGGTTTTTGTTCTTTTAAACTGAGTGACGCATGGATGTATGGATGGACGGATGAATTGAGACAAGATCTTGCTCTGTCATCCCAGCTGGAGTGCGGTGATGTGATCACGGCTTCCTGCAGCCTCGACCTGCTGGGCTCAAGTGATCTTCCCATCTCAGCCTCCCGGGTAGTTGAGACCACAGCCCCGTGCTACCACACCATGGCTAATTTTTTATTTTTACTTCTATAGAGATGGGGTCTTGCTCTGTTGCCCAGGCTGGTCTGGAACTCCTGGGCTCAAGTCATCGTCTGGCCTTGGCCTCCCAAAGTGCTGGGATTACAGGCATAAGCCAGCACGCCCAGCTTGCCTGTATTTTTAAAACAGATAATGGTGGCTATCAAATCACTGGGGTTTTGAATACATTTAAAAGAGTGATGTCATGGTTATTTCTTACATATTGGTTTTATAATATATCAGAAGTTATATCCTTTGCAACTACTTAAACTTACGATGAGAAATTTTAGTTGTTAGAGACTGAATGTGCACATGGACAGCGGCCAGCCCAGCTATAAAAATGGAACTCCACCCCACATCTGCAGCACCCAGCCCAGGAGGCCGCCCCGCTGCCCCCATAACCAGCCTGGGAGGTCGCCCTCATCCCTGGTAAGCAGCCCAGAGGCCACCTGCTGTGTTGACTCGTAGGAAGGGAGACTATCATCTCCAGAGAGCATCCAGGAAGCTAAACAACAGCTCCTGTTACCATCAGCTCCAAACAGCTGGGACTGGATTAATACATCAAATGACAAATGTAATTCACTCATTAATTAGCTTCCCTAATTTTTGCTCCCGCTTTTTTTTTTTTTTTTTTTGGAGACAGAATCGTGCTCTGTTGCCCAGGCTGGGGTGCAGTGGCGTGATCTTGGGTCACTGCAACCTCTGCCTCACGGGTTCAAGCGATTCTCTAGCCTCAGCCTACCGAGTAGCAGGGATTACAGGTGCCTGGCACCACGCATGGCTGTTTTTTGTGTATTTTTATTAGAGATGGGGTTTCACCATGTTGGCCAGCCTGTTTTCAAACTCCTGACCTCAAGTGATCCGCCGGCCTTGGCCTCCCAAAGTGTTAGGATTACAGGCGTGAACCACCGCACCCGCCTTCGCTTTAAACTTAGGACCAACTAGAGAAAGCCACTGTGCAGCCCTCACCAATCCCATAGGAACCCAGCTGTCTGGTGATCCACCCACACGCCTGGCCGCCTGCCTTCCCAGGGCACACCTGTGCCTCCGCTCTCCCACTCCGAAGCTTCCCCTCCCTGCCTGCCTTTGCATCTCTGCCAAACACAGAGGCCAGCACCAGGGGCCTCTGCCCAGACCCGCCCCGCTCCACCAGCCCGAGCTGTGGATCCCTGCCCTCATCCTATCACATGACACCCTTGGGTGGGGACCCCCGTGTGCTCATGCACGGTGGCGGGGGGGGGGGGTGTCTATTGTCAGCTGTGTGTCCAGGGAAGAAGGGTCGCCTCCCATTACAAAGGCCTGAGGTCCCTCCCTGGCCCCTAGATGTCCAGAGAGAGCCCAGAGCCTAAAGCCCTGAGATGTGAACTGTGTCCTGTGTCCTGTGTCCTGAAGCCACTCACAGTCACAGGTGAGACCCAGAATGACTTGCCATCAGACCGGGCAGGGAAAGCCAGCCAGACAGCCCAGCAGGGAGCAGCCCCAGGCACGTGCCCAGGCAGGGAGGCTCACCCCTGGGGTCTGGGGGACTGGCCGAGTAGTGGCCTCCTGGCCCAGAGGCAGCCCAAGGCCCTACAGAGGAGGACTTATGATAGTGCTGGGAAGCCCCATCAGACTTTCTGGCTCATCACACCTCGTCCTGAGGGAAGAAGGACAAACCGCATGCAGCCTTTTGAAATAACACCATTGTCCCTCGTCTCCGTCCTAATGCCTCAAATCACAGAGCTTCCTGTGTGCTCTACAATGGCACTCCCCAGCCTTTTGGGCACCAGGACAGTTCCATGGAGAACAATTTTTCCATGGATACAGGTAGGGGGATGGTTTTGGGATGAAACTGTTCTATCTCAGATCATCAGGCATTAGATTCTCATAAGGAGCATGCAATTGAGATCCCTCCCCTGCGCCCCTATGAGACTCTAATGTGGCCGCTGATCTGACAGGAGGTGGTGCTCAGGCTGGAATGCTCACTGCTCCCCATCCTCACCTCCTGCTGTGCGGCTCCGTTCCTAACAGGCCACAGACCAGTAGTGGTTTGAGGCCCGGGGGTTGGGAACCCCTGATGTGTAAGTGCCAGATGGGTGGGGGTCCTCCTGACTTGTAGGTGCCCAGTGTGGGCCAGGCTCAGCTCGACCTGGGTGTACGCAGCCCACGCCAGCCCCCGCCCAGCCCCACCTTGTCTGGGTCCCTTGGGGCCAATGTGCACCAAGGACATGGAGGGCCCTGTGCCACTGATGGGACAGCAGTGGAATCAGACTAACAGTGGTCCTCTCAGCAGAAACTTTACAAGCCAGAAGAGATTGGGGGCCAATATTCAACATTCTTAAAGAAAATAATTTCCAACTCAGAATTTCATATCCAGCCAAATTGAGCTTCACAAGCAAAGGAGAAATAAGATCCCTCTTATTGGGGCCCTGCGTCCCAACACGGTGGAGGACTGCCTGGGCTTGGGGGAGAGAAGACAGGAAGGGCAGCTGAGAGTGCCGCACACACCACATCACACGTGCACTGCAGACCCCCTCACACATGTGAGCACGGGGCATAAGCACGGCCTGAGTCTATGGATGGAGGGAAGCTCCCAGGCCCAGAGCACACAGCAAGCCAGGTCCCAAGGCCAGTAGACAAGAGGCTCCTGGCCTGGATGGCGAACACAGAGATGTGTGCCCATGTGACACCATGGGACAGGGCCACCATGGCCAGAGGACAGGAGCGAGAACGGTGTTGCCGGCTGGATGGACAGACAGGCAGAGGGAGGCCAGGCAGAAGGAGCCAGCTGGGTAGCCTCTAAACCACTAGGAATGGGTAGAATCCATGAGCAGCAACGATGCAGGATTCCCACAATCCTTCCATTTTCCAAGTTAGTATTGAGCCTGCTAGGAGCTGAGGATAAGGCAGCACATAAGGTAAGTTTCCAAGGGTCAAATTTCCATCTGTGTGTGGAATTTGTGTTGTTCATAGACTAATCAAGTGGTTTCAGATGTCTGGGTCTGTCTCTAAGTCTGTTTACTTGCAAATCCAAGCCAAGGTTAAACAAATGGCCTTCATTAAACCTTCATTTGATCTCATGTCCACAGTCTGCTCTGCCAGTAGTTTACAGCCAGAGACAAAGCAAACCAAGAACACAGAGCCATCTACGGGGAAAAATCCTGGTTAACTGCTTCTTCTCGGAAAAGCCCATCACCATCTCCACGCTCAAGAGAATAGTGCTGGACCCCTACCTCACACCATGTACCAAAACTAACTCAGAACAGACCAACAATCCTAATGTAACAGCAAAAACTATAGAACTCTCAGACAAAAACCCAGGGGAAAAGCTTGACAACATTGCTTTTGGCAGTGATTTCTGGGATATGCCACCAAAAGCACAAGCTACAACAGAAAAAAACATTAAATTTAAACCATCTGTGCACCAAGGACACTGAACAGTGAAAACACAACCATGAAATGGGAGAAGGTAGGTGCAAATTGTGTATCTGATATGGGATTAATATGCAGAATATGATTATTTTATTTTTACTTTTTTTTGAGATAGAGTCTCGCTCTGTCACCCAGGCTGGAGGGCAGTGGCACAATCTTGGCTCACTGCAACCTCTGCCTCCCAGGTTCAAGCGATTCTCATGCCTCAACCTCCCAAGCAGCTGAGATTATAGGCGTGTGCCACCATTCCCGGCTAATTTTCAGTAGTAGAGACAGGGTTTTGCCATGTTGGCCAGGCTGGTCTCAAACTTCTGGCCTCAAGTGATCCACCTGCCTCAGCCTCCCAAAATGCTGGGATTACAGGTGTGAACCACCGCGCCCAGCCATGATTATTATTATTTTTTAAATATAGAGACCAGATCTTGCTATGTTGCCCAGGCTGGTCTTGAACTCCTGAACTCAAGCAATTCTCCTGCTTTGGCCTCCCAAAATGCTGTGATTACAGGCATGAACCACCACGCCCGGCCCAGAATATGATTTTTTTTAATTGGCAGAGACAAGGTCTCGTTCTGTCACCCAGGCTGGAGTGCAATGGCACAATCTCGGCTCACTGCAACCTCCGCCTCCCAGGTTCAAGTGGTTCTTCTGCCTCAGCCTCCCGAGTAGCTGGGATAACAGGCACCTGCCAACATGCCTGGCTAATTTTTGTATTTTTAGTAGAGATGGGGTTTTACTATGTTGGCCAGGCTGGTCTTGAACTCCTGACCTTAGATGATCCACCTGCCTTGGCCTTCCAAAGTGCTGGGATTACAGGCGTGAGCCACCGTGCCTGGCCAAAATGTTAAATTCTTTACAGATATGTCAAAGTCAGCATTAAACCATACTATATAGAAACAAACAAAAATTTACTAGAAATAATTCAGTGAGCCAACTCTTTGTATCAGTCATTATTATTTATTATTATTATTATTATTATTACTATTTTGAGACAGGGTCTCATTCCCATTGCCCAGACTGGAGTGCAGTGGTGTCATCACTACTCACTACAGCCTCAGCTTCTTGGGCTCAAGTGATTCTCTCACCTCAGCTTCCCAACTAGCTGAGACTACAGGCACCCGGCTAATTTTTGTATTTTCAGTAGAGACGGGGTTTCACCACGTTGCCCAGGCTGGTCTCAAGTGACCCACTGCCTCGGCTTCCCAAAGTGCATAGTCATTTTTAAAGTACAGTTTAGGGATAATGTATTATTTCTATTAGAGTTATAACTTTAAGCTGGGAGATGTTCAGTAACTAAGTTTGTGAAGCTATTAGAATGTTTAAGTGCATTTGGTTCACTATGAGCTTGATTTACTAAAAGGATAAGAGTAATTTAAGTGTTTGACAAGTCTGGCTGTCTGTTTTGCAAATGTTTCCTGTCAGGTATTTGAAATGCTTAAAAAGAAAAATGAATACATTAAATTATAATCAAACGTTAAAAACATAAAGGGAATTAACTTTAATAAAAAGCCTATCAACAATGATACATCAACAAAGAGGCAGACATTCCAAGTTGGGAAGATGGGGAGGTTACTTACCCATGCTGCTCCCGAACCAATTAACTAGCAGAACTTGTTTTCAAACAATAAGATACAACCTGGTACAGAATGTTCCGACGCGGTGGGGGAGGGATCACGTTTGCCGATGAGGACTGCAATATTGGGACTAAAACCGTGTGTGAAACCTGAACGGCCCCAAAATCATCTGTTCCCTTCTCATCTCTCCCAGAAGTGTCCGTGACAGTTGCTGTCGTGGAAGTCACCTCCCAAACACCACAAGGGAGAGCCGTCCTTCCTGCAGGGCGGCCACATGGCCACCTAGGCTGGTCCCGGGAGACCTTGGACCCAGGCTGGTGCCCGCCCCAGCTCCTGTCCCGAGACGTGGCTGAAGGTGAGTGTCTCACCCAGGCTGGGCAGCAGTGTCCACCCTGGGACTTTTGGGACTGATGAAGACAGTCAAGTCCATCCCCATGAAAAGAGAGAGGGCTGCTTTTCCAGCAGAATAGAAATCACCAAACTCAATCCTAGAAGAACTGGAATATTTGAATAGTGTGCCTTCCACAGGAGAAATTAGAAAGGTGATGGATATTTATCTTTAAGGAAAGTGCAGAACAGTTGAATTTTATTTAACCTTTAAAAAGATAATTCTAACTTTTCTAGGCCACAGAAAAAGATGGGAAACCTCCTATTTATGAAGGCATAGCTTTTGTCAAGGGAGCATATAGGGCCAGGTGCGGTGGCTCAAGCCTGTAATCCCAGCACTTTGGGAGGCCGAGGCGGGTGGATCACCTGAGGTCAGGAGTTCGAGACCAGCCTGACCAACATGGAGAAACCCTGTCACTACTAAAAATACAAAATTAGCCAGGTGTGGTGGCACGTGCCTGTAATCCCAGCTACTCAGGAGGCTGAGGCAGGAGAATTACTTGAACCTGGGAGGCAGAGGTTGCGGTTAGCCAAGATTGCACCACTTCACTCCAGACTGGGCAAAAGGAGCGAAACTCCATTTCAAAACAAAAAAAGGTGGTGGGGGGGAGCATATAAAATGATAAAGCTATGTTGCTTGTACCGATAGATGCAAACAGTTTGGATAAAGTATTAGCAACAATATCCTACCAATGTGTCAAAATCATCACACACCACCCCCAAGCAGGTGGCTTATTTTAGGAATGCAAAGATGGTTTAAGAACAGGACATCTATCAGCATGAAAAAGAAATTAGTGGACCAGGAGCAGTGGCTCGCACCTGTAATCCCAGCACTTTGGGAGGCCGAGGCGGGTGGATCACCTGAGGTCAGGAGTTTGAGACCAGCCTGGCCAACATAGTGAAACCCCGTCTCTACTAAAAATACAAAAATTAGCCAGGTGTGTTGATGGGTGCCTGTAATCCCAGGTACTTGGGAGGCTGAGGCAGGAGAATCACTTGAACCCGGGAGGCAGAGGTTGCAGTGAGCCGAGATCACGCCACTTCACTCCAGCCTGGGTGACAGAGTGAGACTCTGTCTCAAAAAAAAAAAAAAAAAAGAAAGAAATTAGTGAAAGAAGAAAGATGCAGATAACTCAGGCTTAGCAATCCTTATGCAGCTGCTCCTGGGTGGCCTGAGGGCAACTGGAAAGGGAGCTGGGCCCAGCCAGCTGCAGAATGACCAGGAGCTCAGCCCGACACGGCCTCACCAAGGTGGGCCTGGCATGCAGCAGGGGCTGCACGAAGGCCTGGGGAGGGGAGGGTCTGTCCGGCCTCCAAAGGAACCCTGAGAGTCCTGGGCAATAGAAAGTTCTGGGCATTGAGTTGTTAGAGGGACCAAAAGGTGGGGAAAGAGCGTGTCTGTGGTTGGGATGTGTGGGCTCAGGCCACAGCCAGCAAACTCCTCCGTGCAGATGCAGACAGGGAACGTGTCAGCAGGGTGATCCGTGATCCCAAACCAGGCCTAGAGCAGTGGACCCCGGGTGACCCGCCAGCCTCGGACTCTGGCCTCATCCCTCCTCCCTGCTCCTCTCAGGGGCTGGACACTGCCTCCTTCCCCTCTGGCCCCCTCTGATCCAGTCTCCAGGGGTGGGGACCTCAGCCAGCTGATGTCCAGGTGTCCTGGGAAAGTGGCCCTAGCCACAGATTCACACTCCTGAGGCAGGCTTCGGACGGGCCCACCTGGGACCCATGCCCACCTCAGTCAGAGGTCAGGGCCCGGTGTCCCATGGACAGGAGGGCAGATGCAGAGAATACCCTCCCCACCCCTCATCCTTTCTCGGCCCCTCAGCAGAGGCCGGCAGATGTCATGCCAGGCACGGTGGGCGAGGACCACATCAGCCAAGGCTATGCTCTGGTAGGGCCTAAACGCTGCGGGATGCTTTACGTCTGCTTGGTGGTCACAATCATCGTGAAACAAAGCCAAGGAGCTCATGCCTCTGGGGACCCTCCCCTAGGGTCACGGGTCTACCCCGATCTTAGTCCTCGTGCCAGCCTGTGGAGGGAGTGCTCTGATTTCAGATGGGAAATCGAGGTAGGGAACGGCTGTGCAGCTCACCCAGGGCCAGGCTCGGGCCAGTGCTCCTGTCCGGGGAGAGGCGCCATCCTGGGTCTGGCTCGTCATGCTGCATTCATCACGCGTGTCTGCAGCCACATTTGTCGTGCATGTCTGTGTGGATATGGCTCCTCCAGGTCCAAGGAGCAGGAGCAGAGCAGGCCCCGGGGGGCAGGAAGCTCCGTCCCCACTGCCCCACACACAGTGCAGAGGACCCATAGGTGGCCACAGAGGTCTCCGCTAGTTGAGGCCAGCATGGCTTGTCCTCCTGCAAAGGTCCAGCCCCGAGGGTGGGCGCTCGGGGCCATACGCAGCGAGGGCAGTTCTGGAGGATCCTGGGGCTTGGCATCTCGGGGCAGGCAGGGGCTTGCAGAAGAGAAGCCAAGGTCACTGCTGGGGAAGCAGCCGGCACCAGGGGCCACTGCCTGATGCACCATTGAAAGCAGGGTGTGGGGCTGTCCACCACCCCCAAAAGACCGCCAGCATGCCCCCTGCTTCCAGCACCACCCTCCCCATCCACAGCCTCTGTGCTGGTCCCAGCCGCTGGCCAGGCTGGCATTGGCCCCTGGAGCTGGTGGGAGAGGGTTCTGTGTCTCAGGCTGCCCTCCGCTGTCTTCAGGGCTCAGAGGCTGGGATGAGCGGCCTTTGTACCAGGTGCTGGGGGCTGACAGCAATGAGGGCCAGGCTCCAGCATCACCAGGACTCGCCTCTTTGGGTAAAACACTTTCTCCAAAGGGCCCCGTGGCAGACGCGACAGGTGGAGCAGAAGTCCCCACACCTGGGGTCTGGCAGGAAGGGGCCTCACTGGGGTTTCCCGGACACTGGTGCGGACGGGGCTGCTTCCGTGGGAGGTGAGTGACCAAGGAGGAGGAGGGGCGCTGGGACCCGCAGCCCCTACCATGAAGGCTGAGCGACAAGGGGAGGCAGGGCCCCAGCAGGGCACCCGGAGGGCACGGGGGACACAGAGACCACAGAAAGCTGAGGGACAGTTCCTGGCCAGGGCGTCCTCTCCCCAGGTAGCAAGAGCCTTCCCTGACCTGGACAGTGGCAGCCCCTGGAGGGGGCAGCTGTGGGCAGGGGCTGGAAGCCTGGGCAGGGGCCAGGATGAAGTGGGGCCAAGGCCAAGGCCAGCACCGGAGGAGCCCGTTCCCAAAGGGCAGGGCCTGGCCCAGCCCGGTGGCTTCGCTGTGATGGAGTAAAAGACACAAAGTCCCCCATGGGGTTTTCCGGGGCTGCTTCCACCCCAGTCCCCCCAGGCAGCTGCAAAACTAAGTTGGCAAACACCATCTGCCGAAAGAGTAAGTAGGACTTCAACCACAGCGGAGTGAAAAGGAGGAGAGGCTGGAAAAACCCACTCTCCCTGTTCAACAGGGAAAGTCCCAGCTGAATCACAGTGATTATTCACGAGGAAGAAAAGGAAAACTGGCAGAGCTATAAAAATATTCTGTTTTATCAAATCAGGAAAACACAGTACTCAACCTGCAGATTAAAAACACTTTCTGAAGGAAGAAACAATACATTTAGGCGCTAGTTTCACTGGATAAATTCAGGAAATCATTAAGTGTAGGCACTGGGTGCTGAGATGTCAGATGAAATAGACGGGAATGGAACAGGAGCTGGTGAGATGGCAGATGAAATAGATGGGGATGGAACAGGAGCTAGTGACACATCAGATGAAATAGACAGGAATAGAACAGGAGCTGGTGAGATGTCAGATGAAATAGACAGGAATGGAACAGGAGCTGGTGAGACGTCAGATGAAGTAGACGGGAATGGAACAGGAGCTGGTGAGAAGTCAGATGAAATAGATGGGAATGGAACAGGAGCTGGTGAGACGTCAGATGAAATAGATGAAATAGATGGGGATGGAACAGGAGCTGGTGAGACGTCAGATGAAATAGATGAAATAGACGGGAATGGAACAGGAGCTGGTGAGACGTCAGATGAAATAGACAGGGATGGAACAGGAGCTGGTGAGACGTCAGATGAAGTAGACGGGAATGGAACAGGAGCTGGTGAGAAGTCAGATGAAATAGATGGGAATGGAACAGGAGCTGGTGAGACGTCAGATGAAATAGATGAAATAGATGGGGATGGAACAGGAGCTGGTGAGACGTCAGATGAAATAGATGAAATAGACGGGAATGGAACAGGAGCTGGTGAGACGTCAGATGAAATAGATGAAATAGACGGGAATGGAACAGGAGCTGGTGAGACGTCAGATGAAATAGACAGGGATGGAACAGGAGCTGGTGAGACGTCAGATGAAGTAGACGGGAATGGAACAGGAGCTGGTGAGAAGTCAGATGAAATAGACGGGAATGGAACAGGAGCTGGTGAGAGGTCAGATGAAATAGATGAAATAGATGGGGATGGAACAGGAGCTGGTGAGACGTCAGATGAAATAGATGAAATAGACGGGAATGGAACAGGAGCTAGTGAGACGTCAGATGAAATAGACAGGGATGGAACAGGAGCTGGTGAGACGTCAGATGAAATAGATGAAATAGATGGGAATGGAACAGGAGCTGGTGAGACGTCAGATGAAATAGATGAAATAGATGGGGATGGAACAGGAGCTGGTGAGACGTCAGATGAAATAGATGAAATAGATGGGGATGGAACAGGAGCTGGTGAGAAGTCAGATGAAATAGACGGGAATGGAAAAGGAGCTGGTGAGACGTCAGATGAAATAGATGAAATAGATGGGGATGGAACAGGAGCTGGTGAGACGTCAGATGAAATAGATGAAATAGACGGGAATGGAACAGGAGCTAGTGAGACGTCAGATGAAATAGACAGGGATGGAACAGGAGCTGGTGAGACGTCAGATGAAATAGATGAAATAGATGGGAATGGAACAGGAGCTGGTGAGACGTCAGATGAAATAGATGAAATAGATGGGGATGGAACAGGAGCTGGTGAGACGTCAGATGAAATAGATGAAATAGATGGGAATGGAACAGGAGCTAGTGAGATGTCAGATGAAATAGACGGGAATGGAACAGGAGCTGGTGAGACGTCAGATGAAATAGATGAAATAGATGGGAATGGAACAGGAGCTGGTGAGATGTCAGATGAAATAGGGATGGAACAGGAGCTGGTGAGACATCAGATAAAATAGGAATGGAACAGGAGCTGGTGAGATGAAATAGACAGGGATGGAACAGCAGCTGGTGAGATGTCAAATGAAATAGGCAGAAATGGAACAGGAGCTGGTGAGAAGTCAGATGAAACAGACAGGGATGGAACAGGAGCTGGTGAGGTGTCAGATGAAATAGACGGGAATGGAACAAGAGCTGGTGAGATGTCAGATGAAATAGACAGGGATGCAACAGGAGCTGGTGAGATGTCAGATGAAATAGACAGGGATGCAACAGGAGCTGGTGAGACGTCAGATGAAATAGATGAAATAGACAGGGATGGAACAGCAGCTGGTGAGATGTCAAATGAAATAGGCAGGAATGGAACAGGAGCTGGTGAGAAGTCAGATGAAATAGACAGGGATGGAACAGGAGCTGGTGAGATGTCAGATGAAATAGACGGGAATGGAACAAGAGCTGGTGAGATGTCAGATGAAATAGACAGGGATGGAACAGGAGCTGGTGAGAAGTCAGATGAAATAGATGAAATAGATGGGAATGGAACAGGAGCTGGTGAGATGTCAGATGAAATAGACAGGGATGGAACAGGAGCTGGTGAGACATCAGATAAAATAGGAATGGAACAGGAGCTGGTGAGATGAAATAGACAGGGATGGAACAGCAGCTGGTGAGATGTCAAATGAAATAGGCAGAAATGGAACAGGAGCTGGTGAGAAGTCAGATGAAACAGACAGGGATGGAACAGGAGCTGGTGAGGTGTCAGATGAAATAGACGGGAATGGAACAAGAGCTGGTGAGATGTCAGATGAAATAGACAGGGATGCAACAGGAGCTGGTGAGATGTCAGATGAAATAGACAGGGATGCAACAGGAGCTGGTGAGACGTCAGATGAAATAGACAAGGATGGAACAGGAGCTGGTGAGACATCGGATGAAATAGATGAAATAGACAGGGATGGAACAGCAGCTGGTGAGATGTCAGATGAAATAGACGGGAATGGAACAAGAGCTGGTGAGACGTCAGATGAAATAGACAGGGATGGAACAGGAGCTGGTGAGATGTCAGATGAAATAGACAGGGATGGAACAGGAGCTGGTGAGATGTCAGATGAAATAGACAGGGATGGAACAGGAGCTGGTGAGATGGCAGATGAAATAGACGGGAATGGAACAAGAGCTGGTGAGATGTCAGATGAAATAGACAGGGATGGAACAGGAGCTGGTGAGATGGCAGATGAAATAGACGGGAATGGAACAGGAGCTGGTGAGATGTCAGATGAAATAGACAGGGATGGAACAGGAGCTGGTGAGATGTCAGATGAAATAGACAGGGATGGAACAGGAGCTGGTGAGATGGCAGATGAAATAGACGGGAATGGAACAAGAGCTGGTGAGATGTCAGATGAAATAGACAGGGATGGAACAGGAGCTGGTGAGATGGCAGATGAAATAGACGGGAATGGAACAGGAGCTGGTGAGATGTCAGATGAAATAGACAGGGATGGAACAGGAGCTGGTGAGATGTCAGATGAAATAGATGAAATAGACGGGGATGGAACAGGAGATGGTGAGAAGTCAGATGAATAGACAGGAATGGAACAGGAGCTGGTGAGATGAAATAGATGGGGATGGAACAGGAGCTGGTGAGACATCAGATAAAATAGACAGGGATGGAACAGGAGCTGGTGAGATGTCAGATGGAATAGGAGCTGGTGAAAGGTCAGATGAAATAGATGGGAATGCAACAGGAACTGGTGAGAAGTCAGATGAAATAGACAGGAATGGAACAGGAGCTGGTGAGGAGTGAGAGGAAATATATGGGGATGGAACAGGAGCTGGTGGGACATCAGATGAAACAGACGGGAATGAAACAGGAGCTGGTGGATGGGCATGAATTAGCTGAGGGCAGGTGTGAGGAGGTGATCTCAGGAGAGACCCAGCGGCAGCTTTCAAGGGCACTGGGAGCTGAAGGAACAGCACCCACAAGCACAGAGCCGGACCAGGAGGCCGAGACACAGGTGGCGGCAGCCCCACGCCCCAGGGAGGAGGAAGGCAGAGATGAGGAGAGAGAAAGCAGACATGGAGGACGGAAGCCAGAAACCTACTGGGCGAAGGAGCAATTTTCCAGATAAAGAAACTCGAACAACCGGAATGGTGCAGCCATAGAGTATGTAAGAGAAGGAACTTCTAGAACCGAAGACAGATCTGAATCTATTTAATCAAACGGCTCACGGGGACAAGCAAAATTAATGAAAATGAATCTGGTGGAAATCTTCCACTTCAAGCATAAAACACCAGACAAGCACAGAGAGAAACTGAGTAGCCCAACAGCATCCTGTGCCAGGAGACCACGGAGACCACAGGGCAACAGCTGGAGCTTCATGGCTGCAAACCCACCAATGCCAGGAGACCACGGGGCGACGGCTGGAGCTTCATGGCTGCAAACCCACCAACGCCAGGAGACCACGGGGTGACGGCTGGAGCTTCATGTCTGCAAACCCACCAACGCCAGGAGACCATGGGGTGACGGCTGGAGCTTCATGTCTGCAAACCCACCAACGCCAGGAGACCATGGGGTGATGGCTGGAGTCTCACAGCTGCAAACTGAGACTTCTGTGCTTGGCCGGGTCACTATAGGGAGACCCGCTGCACCAGTCCAGGCAACAGAAAAAACATTCTCAGCTACATAGAGGCCAGAAATTGCACCAAGAACATTTCCTTCCCGAAAAAGCAACTCAAAATTAATTATTTGAGGCAAACAAGAGGTGACTCCAAACAAAGACCCATAAACAGGGAAGGGCAGGCAGGCAGTGGTGGCCGGGGACATGGAGATGGCTTGAGCTAGAATTGAGTCCACGTGGATTTTGTGAATAAAATCTAAGAATTGCAAAATAACAATCACTAAAACTTAAAACCACCTTGTCAGGGATGATGGCTCTTTGGGGGTCTTGTAGTGAGGCCAAGATAGACTTCAGGATTGAGGTTCTACCAGTGATTTAAAATTAGGATGTTGAAATTTGGCAGAATGACTTAAGTTTTAGAAAAAAAGGAAATTGGGTCATTCTCTTTCCAAAGGAAAACTGTCCCATGATGGAATGCGTAGTCATTTGTGTCTGCAACATTAAGCATCTGTAACCCTTGGGAACTTCACATTCTCAGCCTCACTTCATCCCAAAGAAAGTCATGGGAAATGCCAGTCACTCTGGAATGTTCCCAAGTGTGCAGAGACTGAGAGGCCTCCCACCAGGCTCACCTGGCCTCCTTCCCCAGCTGCTTCTCTCCCATCTCACTGCTCTACTGAGCACTAGGGGCTTCCAGACCTCCCTCCAGCCTCTGAGCTGCTGTGAGTCCCACTGAAGCAGGGCAGGGGCGGGCAGCCTCGTGGCTGTCCTGGGCGTCATGAAAGGCGGTTTGGTGAAGCTGTTGGTAACAAAATCCAAATGCCAGGATGGAAGAGTGATGTGGTGTCGCCAGATGGCAAGGCAGACCCTAGGCCAGCTGGCCCCGGCCCACCCATCACCGTGGGCACTGGCATAGTCACCCTGAGCGTGAAAGGAGGCAATTCCCTGCCCAGCTCTGGAGTCAGGCTGCCCAGACAGCTGGGCTGGCTCTGCCGTTGGGCTGGGCCTCAGTTTCCTCACTGCGGAGAGGGTGACAACACACTGGCCCACATGTGAGGGAGTGGGACACATGAGCCGGCAGAGGGGAGGTTCGCTCATGAATGCTTACTTACCAAGGCCTCCTCCATTCCAGGCACCTGCCCAAACATGGCCCTTGCACGCCTCCCAGGACCCCACATCTACACCCAGTGACAGTCCCATCCTTATGCTCCAGATGAGGAAACTGAGGCACAGTGCTGGAACCCAAAGCCTTCTAGTTTGGGCTCCACAAAAGGCCTTTTGATTGAATTATGCTTTGAAAAGGCAGGTTTCTCCGGCAAGAACGAGTGGGAACCACACCCAGTCTGAGGCTTCGTGCCTGACCGCTGCCCCTGGTCCTGCAGCTGCCTGGTGCCACCACCCAGGGCCATGGCTCCTCCAGGGCCCACTCCTTCCTCTGTTCGGGAGATTGCTCTCTTCACGTTAGTGTGTGAATCCCATCCTGGGTCATGGAGCCAGCATGGCTGGAGCTCAGAGCCCAAACGCAGCTGAAGAAAAGATGGCTCAGGCAGGAGCCCTGCAGAGCTCATCCCCGTCCATCCAGGCTACAGTGGGGGTTGGGTGGGGACATTTCTAGGGGGTGGGTCCGAGAGAAGCATGAAGACCTGACCCCACGACCCCCAGAAACCAAACTGGCTCTCTTGGTACAGCGCTAGTCTGCAGAGTGGGCCCATTCCAATGGTGTAAACACCCCCACCGATGCTGGCTTCCAGCTGCTGATGTGCTGTCACTGAATGTGGAGCTGGGAAGCATTGTTCCCTTTTGGCTTTTGAGACATGCCAGGCCCAGTGGACCACTTCAGGCTGCAACACACGCAGGGCAGGGTGTGGGCCGGGGCATGGCCTGAGTCTTCAGTGCCAGGGCATCGGAACACCTGGGAGTCCCTTGAGGATAAAAAAGGAGACCCAAGCCAATGAGATGGACACACAGCCCCTGCAAACTGAAGGTCCATCTTCATGAACTTGATGATCATCAGTGGTGTTGGGTGATGTTTGTTTGAGACAGTCTCACTCTGTCACCGGGGGTGGAGTGCAGGGGCACGATCTCGGCTCACTACAACCTCTACCTCCTGGTTCAAGTGATTCTCCTGCCTCAGCCTCCCAAGTAGCTCGGATTACAGGTGCATGCCACCATACCAACTAATTTTTTATAGTTTTCGGTAGAGATGGGGTTTCACCATGTTGGCCAGGCTGGTCTCAAACTCCTGACCTCAATTGATCCACCCGCCTCAGCCTCCCAAAATGCTGGGATTACAGGTGTGAGCCACTGCGCCCAGCCTGGGCAATCTATTTCAATTTAACAAACCAGCCCAACACTGCATGGCTTTAAACAGTAATAGCCGTTTCTTTAACTCATGCATGTGCAGTTTGGGCAGGGCTCAGCAGGGCCGGTTCATCTCCTCTCCATGGAGGCCTGGGGCTGGGAGCCCTGCAGGCTCAGCTCGGATTCATGGGGATGGACATTCAAGCTGCAGGATTCACCAGGAACCTTACCCTTATCAGTGAAGACTGAGTTCACCTCTGAAAAGAGGGAGCCACATGGCTGGAGTTTGACCACCAGACATTCCTGGGCAGAGCTTTGGGTCTGGAGCAAGTGACTCAGAAGCAGGGACAGTCTGGGCTGTACCAGCAGCTGCCTCACAGCCAGGCTGCCCTCTTGGCCTCCCTGGTCCTGCCTATGCCCAGCCCTCATTCTCCAGCCTTCTGTCTGGTTTCCAGAGCCCCAAGAGCCCTCTGAGAAAGTTGTTTAGCATAGGTTTCCATTCATTGCAACCAAGATCCTGAGTGCTTGTATGATACAGCAGATATGGTTAAATAAAAAAAAGAAAGAAAGAAAAAAGCAGAGAGAGGTGTTTGTGCAACAGGACTATGCTGCAGAAAAGCTGCATGGAGAAGCTCTGGCAGAGCAGGCAGGCAGGGGCTGCTGGGAGGGGCCTCCAGCTCTGTGGCTGAGTAGACCATAAGGAACCTGGTTCCCCCAGGGCTGGCCGGCAGGCCGTTCTCAGCTCCTTTGCCTCCACTCAGGGGAGGGTGGGCAGACAAGTGGGCAGGTGGGGAACCATGGCTCCACTGGCTCCTTGGGGCAGCCTCTGTTGGGCCCTGTCCTTACCCTCAGAGAACATGCTGCCTGCACCACCCCATGAAGGGGGGTCCACAAGGGTTAGGGCTACAATGCACTTGGTGACATCACGACCATGGCAAGGTGTGGACTGGGTGGACTCTGATCTGGATGCCACTGAGCTCATCCCATGGCCCCAGCCTCAGGGAGGGGCTGGAGAGCGTCCATTGGGGCATGGTGTGGACCCGGACGGTAGCCTGGGCACTGGAATCCTGGCCCTTCCCAGACCTGCTGAGCCAGCGCCAGCATCCTAACCCCAGGGACCCCAGGGACGCCTGTGCGCAGTCGCTCGGAGAAGCCCCAGGACGCCTGTGCGCAGTCACTCGAAGAAGCCCCAGGATGCCTGTGCACAGTCACTTGGAGAAGTCCCAGGACGCTTGCGCGCAGTCACTCAGAGAAGCCCCAGGACCCCTGTGCACAGTCACTCGGAGAAGCCCCAAGCTGACTCAACTCTGTCGAAACGACTGTTGTAAGCAGATCTTGGAGGTCGCCCGTGGTCTCTGTCTCCAGTGTTACTCCCAAGACGGCTGTGTTGTGTGGCAGAGGGATTCTGAAGGCATGGTGAAGTTCACCAACCCGCTGACCTTAAAACAGGGAGGTACCTCCCGGGCCTGACCTCAAAACAGGGAGGTGCCTCCGGGCCTGACCTCAAAACAGGGAGGTGCCTCCGGGCCTGACCTCATCACACCAACGCTTTAGAAGCGGAGTTTCCTCTGGCGGGTGCAGAAGGGATGGCCAGAAAGAGCTACTCATGGGGGGACTCCACCGGCCCCTGCTGCTCGAAGATGGAGGGGCCACCAGAGGCCACCAGGCAGGCACCCGAGAGAAAGCCCTAGGAGCTGAGGGCAGTCCCTGACAACAGCTGCAAGAAAACGGGGACCTCAGTCCCACATCCACAAGGACCTGGATTCTGAACCAGCCTGGGAGGAGGCCTGAGCCCCAGGTGAGGCCCCAGCAGGGGACCCAGGCCGGCTCCTGACCTGCAGGTGTGAGCTACAAGATGGTGCAGGCTTGTCCATTTATTTACTTATTTGTATGGTAGTAAAACACACATAACATAACATTGCCCACCTGAACTATTTTAAAGAGTCCAATTCAGCCACATTCCGTGCACTCACACTGTTGTGCAGACACTGCCTCAAGCAAGCTCCAGAACTCGTTCATCTTCCCAAACGGAGACCCATCAGCAGCCGGTCCCTTCCCTCTGCCCTCAGGCCCTGGAAGCCACGAATCCACTTCATCTCCTGGATTTCTCTACTCTAGACACTTTACATCAGTGCAAGCTTTTTATATAAACGCAGTCACTTAGCACCATGTTTCTGAGGCTCACCCACGCCATAATGTGTAAGGGAGCTTCACCCTTTTTCTGGCGGCACAATACTCCATTGTGCGTGCGCCGTGGCCTGTTGATCTGTTCCTCGGTCCACGGACACTTGGGTTGTTTCCACCTTCTAGCTACTGTGAATAACGCTGCTGTGAACACTCATGTCCGAGTTTTTGCTCAGACACCTGTCTTCATTTCTGGCTGTGCATCCGCAGGTGTGGAACTGCAGGGTGCTATGGCAATTGTTTAGCTTTGCGAGGAATCACCAGACCATTTCCCACAGCAGCTGCACCATTTCACACTCCCAACAGGAATGTGTGCAGAGCGGGTGCTGTTTCAAGCTGCTAAGTTTCTGGTAAGTAGAAAACAGAAAACGAACACAGGGACTGGCCAGAGGGCTGGGAACAGGAGGCAGGGTGGCAGCAAGGTGGCAGCAGGGGGGTGGTGCGGGGTGGGCAGCAGGGTGGCGGCAGGGCTCTCCTCCCTGGCCTCTCAGCCCAGCTCCCAAACTCCAGGTATCCTCAACCCCTCCTCCCAGCCTCAGCCCCAGCTCCCGGCCTCAGCTCCAGCTCCTGGCCTCAGCCCCAGCTCCCGGCCTCAGCCCCAGCTCCCGGCCTCAGCCTCAGCTCCCGGCCTCAGCCCCAGCTCCTGGCCTCAGCCCCAGCTCCTGGCCTCAGCCCCAGCTCCCGGCCTCAGCCTCAGCTCCCGGCCTCAGCCCCAGCTCCTGGCCTCAGCCTCAGCTCCCGGCCTCAGCCCCAGCTCCCAGCCTCAGCCCCTGCTCCACATCTCAGCTCCCAGCCTCAGCCCCAGTGGCCTCAGCTCTTGCTCCCAGCCTCAGCTAGCAACCTCACCTCCTGCTCCCGGCCTCAGCTCCTGGCCTCAGCTCCAGCTTGCAGATGGATTCAGAAAGGCCCCAGGGCCTTACAGCAATGCCCCAAAACCATGCAGCTGCAGGGGGTCTGATTGGCAGGCCCCAGGAGGACTGCAGATGGGGCAGAGGTCTAAGCCCCCCACTGAGCTAAGTGGGGCCTACGCCAGGGCAGGAAGGACACCTGAACGCCCGCGTCCGGGTGTTGAGAAGGGCAGAGGCCTGGAGAACGTGAGTGAGAGGGCGCGCAGGCACCAGATGTCTGATGAGGCCAAGGGTCCGCTGTATCCCTGTGCTGGGGGAACAGCGCCTCCCAAAATCAGGTCCCCTGGAACCCAGGAAGGCAACTTTATTTGGAAATAAATCTTTGCAGCTGTGCTTAGTGAAGAATGAGATGAGGTCATCCTGGAGTAGAGGCCCTCGCCCTAGCAGGTGTCCTTCGAGACGAGAAGGGGAGACGGCCTCATGACAGAGGCGGGGCTGGCGCGATGCTCCCACAAGCCAAGGAACCCCAAGGAGTGCCTGTGACACCAGCAGCCGGACAAGGAGGGCTCAGGACCAAGAGTGACCGCGGCCCTCACAGGCCGATCTGACTTCCCGCCTCCAGCTCCGCGAGACGAGGCATTCCTGTAGCTTTAAGCCCCTCGTCTGTAGGACACTCACCCCCAACTAAAGGCCCAGCCACGATGGGAGGGGAGCGTGAGGCCATAGCCCTGGGGAAAGCTGTCCTTGGTCTTCCAGAGGCGAGGAGCTGCGGAACCCCCTGCGGGACACTCAGCTCCGCCCAGAACACCTGGGCTTCTCCATTTCCTCTTGGCAAGTCCCTCAGTGTTTACTTTCTCCCAGTCCAGGGAAACTCCACGCCCAGGGCTTCGGGACTCGGGTCAGGAGAATATTCCCCCTGCGGCCAACCGCAGGCACGGGGAGGAAGTGAGCCTGACCTTTCTCAGGTCCAAAGGTCCCTGAGCTCATGCAGCCCCGCACAGGGAGGGAGGGAGGAAGGTGGCTCTGCCCTGCTCCTGACCTGAGACACCAGGGCCACAAATCACCTGTCCTGGGGCCTTCCAGGCCTCATGGTCCTGGGCTTCAGGGCTGCCCTTGGTTTGTACTTGGTCAGTCTTTCGTTGGGTTGGGGATACTGGTAGGGAGGTGCGGGGGTCCCAGGCAGAAACCGACAAGAAACCTGTGGTCGCCAGACCTTCTTGGCACCTGTCACCAGGTCACATCTGATTTGCTGAGCCCCATGGCAGAGTCCAAATGAAAATGCCGGCTGGACATGGTGGCTCACGCCTGTAATCCCAGCACTTTGGGAGAACGAGGCAGGAGGATCACTTAAGGCCAGGAGTTCGAAATCAGCCTGGCCATCATGGTGAAACCCCATCTCTACTAAAAATACAAAAATTAGCTGGGCATGGAGGTGCGTACCCCTAGTCCCAGGTACTCAGGAGGCTGAGGCACGAGAATTGCTTGAACCTGGGAGGTGGAGGTTACAATAAGCCGAGATCACACTCTGCACTCCAGCCTGGGTGATAGAGCAAGACTCTGTCAAAAAAAAAAAAAAAAAAAAAAAAAGAAAGAAAAGAAAAGAGAGAGAGAGAAAGAAAAAGAAAGGAAGGAAGGAAGGAAGTTAGGAAGGAAGGAAGGAATGGAGGAAGGAAGGAAGGAAGTTAGGAAGGAAGGAAGGAAAGAAAGAAAAGAAAAAATGCCTATCTCCTGGGACAGAGTCTGTGAAATGCAGCCTCTTCCCTGAACTATGCACATGCCCGCGCGCGCGCGCGCACAGCAATGGCCGCCCTGCAGACAGCCAGGCCTCGGAAGTCTGGACGTCCGCGAGGCAGAGAGGCGGGGGCGGGCCACTGACCCACGCACAGCCGCCACCTGCATTTCCCCTTTCCCAGAACCAGATGGGGCAGGGGAAGTGGGGTGGGGGTTTCAGTTCCTCTTGACCTCATCAAGACACTGTTGTCTAGAACCTTCTTTCTGCCCATCACGGTAATTGGAGATGCTGCTAACTAGCTCCCACCTCTGCCTGCCCCCTTCATGCCTGCCATCCTTGGCATCCTTACTTAAAAAAAACTTCTCCATTTTTGCAGGAAACCCGAGTGAAGGCTGAGTGCCCCATGAGGGACCCGGGCTCTGACACAGACAGACTGTCCCGGCTGGAGTCCAGCTCCTGGACGACCTGGGTCTCCCCGTTCTGCACTGGTATCACGCGGTGAGGCGGCGCTGATCAGAACCTCAAAAGACCTGACCCCGAACACCGTCATCCCAAATCCTGAGCTCCTGAAAGATCAAAACCTAACATGTTGGTGTTCTGACCAGTTTCTCTGTGAATGGTTCATCTGCGCATAACTCATATCCACGTGACTGAATGAGCACACCTGTGTGTCTGTGCTGGAGAAAATGTTATGATCACCGACTTTATTGGGTAAAGTCGCCTATGAGGGGTTCTGTCGTGTTTTTCAGTTTCTCAAACCCCCCTTAAAATATAAATAAATAAATGTATTTTATTTATTTATTTATTTATTTATTTGTTTTTCTTTTTTGAGACAGAGTCTCGCTCTGTTGCCCAGGCTGGAGTGCAGTGGCACAATCTCGGCTCAGGGCAACCTCCACCTCCCAGGTTCAAGCGATTCTCCTGCCTCAGCCTCCCGAGTAGCTGGGACTACAGGTGCCCGCCACCACACCTGGCTAATTTTTTGTATTTTTTGTGGAGACGGGGTTTCACTGTGTTAGCCAGGATGGTCTTGATCTCCTGACCTCGTGATCCACCCGCCTCGGCCTCTCAAAGTGCTGGGATAACAGGCGTGAGCCACCGCGCCCGGCCAAACAAATGTCTTTTACAGAATGTTTTCGAATTACTTTTTCCAGAATTATGATTTTGGGATTTTGATCTTTCAGGATGTCAGCATTCAGAACTGCGTCCCGGGATCGTGGCCCAGACCCACAGGGCAGGGGCGTGCACTTCTGAGGGTTCTGAAGACGACTCAACGGGGTGCCTGACCTGCTGGTAAGGACTCAGGAGACCTCGCCTGTCCTCGTCACACTCATGGAAGGGGACTCCGGATCCCTGGCGCAGCTGGTCTGGGAACTGGGGAGGGATGGGCAGTGCCCGGTGTAGTGTGCAACCTCCAGTGCCCACATTAGCACGTCTGTTGCTGTGAGATTCTATCCTGTGGACACCTGTGGCTGTAACACACACCTTCCCACTGCTGTCACAGGAGTGATATTCTTTCCGATTCTAACATCAGTGTGTGCACATTTTGGGAAAACCAGCAAGTACAGAAGAAGAATTTAGGCCGGGCCCAGTGGCTCACGCCTGGAATCCCAGCACTTTGGGAAGTCAAGGCAGGAGGATCGCTGGAGGCCAGGAGTTTGAGATCAGCCCGGGAACATAGTGAGACCTCATCTCTATTTAAGAAAGAAAGAGACCACTGGTCCTTCCAGTGTTTACAAGATTTTTCCATTAAAACAGGAGGGATCATAATGAGCGGCCTAACAAAGACATTTAAAGACACGCCAAGAAGGGGCGCAGACAGGAGTCCTGAGATGCAGTCATGGGAACCCACACCTGTTTTCCCGCCCTGGGCACCCCGCGTGGACAGGCTGGCTGGTGCCAGGGTGAGCAGGGCAGGCTGAGGTCTCCAGTGGGTGGGGACAGGTTAGGGGGTAGCAATTCAGTGACCCAGTCCTGGACTGGGTCCCTCACAGAAGGTGAGGTCAGCCAGGGGTGGGGGTGGTGGCTGTGGATTCGGTTGTCTGGTCTATAGGGGGTCCCCCTACTGAAGCCCTAACCCTCTCCCCTTCACCACCCCAGTGATCTCCTGGCCCAGGCTGCTGCCTCCAGCAGCTCCCCAGCCCCCACGACAGTCCTTCAGGACCCTAGGGGTAGTCCCGTCTACAAGGACGGCTCACCAGTCTCCCGCCACAGCCAGTGAGGATGGGGTCCCGCAGCCGAAGTGGTGTGTGCCCAGTGTGGTGTCCCTGGCAGGCTGGGAGGGTGCCCCCAGCTGCCAGTTAGTGAGGCTGGGTGAGCACGAGGGCAAGGAGCTTGGATTCCGGGGCTGACAGCCTGAGCTCAACTCCAGCGCCCCATCTTGTTGGGGCTCCTCCACCTGCCTCTGCCTCCGTTTCTGTAGCAGTGCCTGCTGGACTCCAGCCCGAGGCGGGGGCCACGGCTGACCCAGCTGGAGAACGCCCCACTGGCCCAGTCAGTGCTGTCCTCTGCACCTGATGGCTTCTCTTGGCAGGGAGGGCTCCCCCGCCCCCGGGCTCTGTGCCAGCCAGAGGTTCCGCAGGAGCTGCTCACTTCCTCCCGCCGGCAGAGGCAGCCTGTGGGGCGGCTCCAACCTGGAGAAACCAAAATCAGGGCAAGTCCCCGGCTGCTTCCCTGGAAAGCCCCGACGGAGTCCCCGCTCCTTCCCGCCGGTTCTCAGGGTGCTTTATTTCAGAAGGGGATTTCTTCCTCCTGAGAATCTGATGGCCACACGGTGCCTGTCACATGTCCACCTCGGGCCCTCCTGGCTGTCACCAACTTGTCCAACTGTCAGAGGTGTTTGAACCAGAGCGACTCCGTCTTGAATAGGGGCTGGGTGGAATGAGGCTGGGGCCTGCTGGGCTGCGTTCCCGGGAGGTTAAGGCATTCTTAGTCACAAGACAGGAGGTTGGCACAAGATACAAGTCACGAAGACCTTGCCGATAAAGCAGGTTGCAGTAAAGAAGTGGCCAAATCCCACCAAAACCAAGATGGTGACTAGAGTGACCTCTGGTCGTGCTCGCCACTCATTATACACAAATTCTAATGCATTAGCTGCCAAGAGACACTCCCACCAGCGCCATGTCCACAAATGCCATGGCAACGTCCGAAAGTTACCCTACACGGTCTAAAAAGGAGAGGAAGCCTCAGTTCCGGGAATTGACCACCCTTTCCCAGAAAATTCATGAATAATCCACTCCTTGTTTAACATATAATCAAGAAATGACCAAAATAAGCATAAGAATATTCAGTTGAGCAGCCCAGCCCTCCGCACCGCCTGTGGAGTGGCCATTCTTTATTCCTTTACTTTATTTTATTTTATTTTTTTTGAGATGGAGTCTCACTCTGTCGCCCAGGCTGGAGTGCAGTGGCGCGATCTCGGCTCACTACAAGCTCCGCCTCCCGGGTTCACGCCATTCTCCTGCCTCAGCCTCCCGCGTAGCTGGGACTACAGGCGCCCGCCACCATGCCTGGCTAATTTTTTTGTATTTTTTAGTAGAGACGGGGTTTCACTGTGTTAGCCAGGATGGTCTCGATCTCCTGACCTCGTGATCCACCCGCCTCGGCCTCCCAAAGTGCTGGGATTACAGGCGTGAGCCACCGCGCCCAGCCTCCTTTACTTTATTAATAAACTTCTCACTTGACTCTCTGGACTCACCCTGAACTCCTTCCTGTGTGAGGTCCAAGAACCCTCTCTTGGTGTCTGGATCAGGACTCCTTTCTGGTAACACAACGACACAGAGACGTCTCCAGGGAGTGGGAGGGCCCACTGAGCAGGCCGCAGAGGCAGAGGCTGAGCGCCATCCCACACACTCATCACCAGGGGACGGGCCACCCACACCACCCCGGCAGCCCCCTCATACCCCCATACTCCAGCACAGAAGGCTGCCCTGGGCCGGCTCTCTATGCTGCCTCGATTTTCCCCTTTCTAGGCCTTGCTTGGGATGAAGGTCACTGCACACCAGATGTCTGCACGTACCGGAGCAGAGCGGGGCCGCCTGGAGCCCCTTCCCACCAACCAGGGCTGCAGCCAGGCAGGGTGGAAATGCAGGCTGTGGGGAGATGAAGGTCAAGTCCCAGAACACGGACGTGTCCCAGGCTCCTGGCTGGTGGGGGCCTGGTCCCTGGCGGGGAGAGGTAGCAGTGCAGGAGCCAGGGCTGTCTGCAGGGAACCAGCCAGGTGGCCTTGGGGGTCACAGGGTCCCTCAGGCCTCTGCTTTGCTCTCTGCTCTCTCTCTTCCTTGGAAGAAGTCTGTGCTGTTGGTCACTTCGCTTTCATTCAACAAGCACAGAGGGAGCACCTGCTCGGGCCAGGCCCTGGGCTGGAACCACGTGGGCAAGTCCCTGCACCCTGGAGCTAAGGTTCTGGGGAGAGGAGACTGGGAGGCAGGCAGTGCCCGTGTGTGCGGGGGTGGGAAGCCTCAGGGAGCATGCGGCCGAGGAGGAGCCGCCTGAGCAGATCTCAGGAAGAGCTTTCCAGGCAGAACAGTCCGTGCAAAGACCCTGGGGCAGAGGTGCTCAGACACAGCCAGGGGGCTGAGGGCAGAGGTCTGGGGTCAAGCTGGGGCTGGAGGGTGGGAGGGGTCCCTGGGAGGGGGTGTCCTGGCCCCTGGCGGCTCTTCGAGGGCAGGGACCTGGGCTGCTCCACTTTCACACTCCTGGGGTTTCCCCGGGAGCCTTCTCTGTGGCAAGAAGCCTGTCCTGGAAAGTCCCGGACCACAAGTCAACGAGGAAAGGTCAGCTCTGGGCTATGGCCGGGCCAGGCCAGGCCTGTGCCCTGTGGTGCTCCCGAGGACGGGGCCAGCGACCCTGTGTCCTGCTCCAGCCCCTCTGTGGGTGCAGGAGGTTGGGGGCTGCCCTCCCAGGAAATACCACTGAGGCCTCGGCTCTCAGGCTGCCCACAGGGCCTCTCCCACTGAGGCAGCGGGGGCAGCAGGGCCACAGCCCCCGCTTACCCCCTACCCAAGCCCTCTGCCCTTAGGCGTGCAGCCACACCCAAGAGTGTCAGGCCTGGGGTCCTGGGTGTGGAGCTGAGGGGCCTGGGCAGGGCAGATGGGGGAAACTAGGGGTCCAGGTTACAGCAGGCTGGGATGGTGAGAGGTGGCCTGAGCGCCAGTGGCCCTCTGGGATGTGACATTTACTCTGAGGGTGAAAGGAGAGGCCGGGAACAGAGAGGGCAATGAGCAGGGAGGCAGAGGCGGCAGAGAGGCGCAGAAGCAGAACTGGGCAGAGCACCTAACCCGCTCCGCTGCGTCCCATAGCCTCTCCCCTCCAGGCACAAGAGAGTTGGCCAACGCCTCCTGGGGCAAAGTCCCCAGGTGAAGGGCAGCTGCTCTAAGGTTTAACCTCCAGGTTATCACAAACCCAGGGAGGGGAAGGAGGGACAAGTTGTTATAAAAGACAAACCCCGGTGGCAGGACATCCTCCCAGCAGAGTCAGTGCCACTCTAACAAGCTGGGGCACGATTCCAGAAAGGCAAGGCGTGGCACCGAGTGAGGGCACCTGGGACACCCGAGCGCGAGTGGGAGGCTAGATGCTGTGTGGAGTTTTCCGAAGGCCTTGATGTGATGGCGGCGACGCAGGGGGTGTCCTCATTCCCGGAAGTTTGCTGATTGATGTTTTTAGGGCCAGTGTTCAAATGTCTGCAACTTGTGTTCAAAAATGGCGCATGAAAAAATAATGCGAATGGAACACGGATCCTGAAAGAGGTTGGGTGCCTTTCAAGCATTTCCTGAGGGGACGGGCTGGGCGTCCACACTCTTATTCTTTACACTTTTCTACGTACATCACAGTTTTCACAACACGCACACGTCGGGATGGCTATTATCAAAACACAGAAAATCACAAGTGCTGGCAAGGATGTGGAGAAACCAGACCCCTTGGGTGCTGCTGGCAGGAGTGTAAAACAGTGCTGCCACCGTGGGAAGCAGGATGGCAGTCCCTAAAACAATTCAAATAGAACTGCCAGGCCAGGGGCGGTGGCTGGCACCTGTAATCCCAGCACTTTGGGGGCCGAGGCAGGAGGATCACTTGAAGCCAGGAGTTCGCAACCAGCCAGGGCAAAATGGCAAGATTCTGTCTCTACAAAAAAATGAAAACTTAACCAGCCATGGTGATGGCCACCGGTAGTCCCAGCTGCGTGGGAGGCTGGGCTGGGAGGCTTGCTTGAGCCCAGGAGACCCAGGTTCCCGTGAGCTACGATCATGCAGCTGCACTTTAGCTGAATTCTTCAGCAGAAACAAAAACTTCGGTCACACTGGTGTATACTGTCTTATCCTGTGCCCCTTAAGAAAGGTTTGATTCCCTAATTCCTTTTTATACACTAGGTTTTTTTTCAAAAGCGTTTGCAGGGTTAGATCGCGTCTCTCGTCTCCACATTGCAGGTAACTGGGTAGAAACTCTGCCCTCATGCATCAGACACGCTCCTGGTTCCCTGCAATCGGACCTGTCACTACAGACAGAACAAGCTTCCCAGATGCCAGTGGTGGTGGGAAAGCTGACAACACTCCCTACAGCAGGATGACGGAGGACACAGCCTGCTCTATAACATCAAAGTGGCCTCTGGGTCCTCGTCCCAGGGCAGAAACAGATTCCTAAGTGTCAACGGAAAACAGAGGATTATTAAAATTGTCACCTAACGCAGAAGCCCTGCTACGCCCTTAGGTGGTCAAGGCTGATTTCTTACCCATCCACGACCGCAAAGGAAACCATTCTTTGTTGGGGTCGAAGAGCATGAACCCTCTTTAGAATGGATAGTGTTGGCCGGGCGCGGTGGCTCACGCCTATAATCCCAGCACTTTGGGAGGCCGAGGCGGGCAGATCACCTGAGGTCAGGAGTTCAAGACCAGCCTGGCCAATATGATGAAACCCCGTCTCCACTAAAAATACAAAAATTAGCCGGGCATGGTGGCATGTGACTGTAGTCCAGCTACTCAGGAGGCTGAGACAGGAGAATTGCTTGAACCTGGGAGGAGGAGCTTGCAGTGAGCCGAGATCGAGCCACTGCACTCCAGCCTGTGTGTCAGAGCGAGACATCAGCTCAAAAACAAAACAAAACAAAAAAACCAAGATGGATCGTGTCCATGTCTGCACCATCACACATCAAACAATCCAACAGGTGGAACTGTGCAGACTTCCCCACACTCAACGTCCTCTTTCCAATGTCACTGTTCGCTATCTGTGGATGTCCCTAAATGGCCTCAGAAGTTTCCATTAGAAGAAATTAGAGATATTGTAGTTTTTAAGTCATTGAGCAATCACTTACTAATTACAAGTCACTTATTTATTAGACAAAAATGAACATTTTATGTGCACAAAGATAGTATCATAAGAGGTGTGGCGTTTTGCCATTGGAACCTGGGCATACGGTCATTTGTCCTGCAGTTTCTCGTGTACTGAAAGGCGGCGTGGATCCTACAGCTTCTCTACTGAAAGGTGGCGTGGATCCTACAGCTTCTCGTGTACTGAAAGGCAGTGTGGATCCTACAGCTTCTTGTGTACGGAAAGGTGGCGTGGATCCTACAGCTTCTCATGTACTGAAAGGCGGCGTGGATCTTACAGCTTCTCGTGTACGGAAAGGCGGCGTGGATCCTACAGCTTCTCTACTGAAAGGTGGCGTGGATCCTACAGCTTCTCGTGTACTGAAAGGCAGTGTGGATCCTACAGCTTCTTGTGTACGGAAAGGTGGCGTGGATCCTACAGCTTCTCATGTACTGAAAGGCGGCGTGGATCTTACAGCTTCTCGTGTACGGAAAGGCGGTGTGGATCCTAAAGCTTCTCTACTGAAAGGCGGCGTGGATCCTACAGCTTCTCTACTGAAAGGTGGCGTGGATCCTACAGCTTCTCGTGTACTGAAAGGCGGTGTGGATCCTACAGCTTCTCATGTACGGAAAGGCGGTGTGGAGCAGCACAAGGAGCTTGAGTGCTGCAATGAGAAGTCGTGGCTGTGAATCCCAGCTCATCACATTTTGAATGTTGGGCAAACTAATTAATCGCTTTATCCACTTACTAGGCGATGTATAGTTTGTATACTTCATGCCAGTCATTGTTTTAGACTCTTAGGATGCAAAGATAAATAAGAAAGTTGCTTTGGGCAAAGAGTGAGACCTTTTTCTTAAAAAAACAAAACAAAAGAATTACCATATGATGAGCACTTCTCCTTCTGGGTGCATACCCAGTGCTCTGAGCTACAGCGTCTAACGTTCAAGCCAGCTTCTCAATCGGACCCCAGGATCCTTTCTAGAGAGAAATCCTGTCCACGTCGCCCTCCTAGCTGGCACGGCTGCAGACACCGGTGTTGCGGCAGCGGGAAGGGGAGGACGGGCTTGGTGAAAGGGGACTGGGGCCCTCCTCGTTCCTGGGGCTGCCAGCTCCCTCGCCCTGAAATCAGACCCACGCCCGCCCTGCACTTCCTGAGTGTTTCCTGTGACCAAGGGATCAGAGCTTCGGCTGTGAGGGGCGGTGCTGTGCCCTGGGACACACGGAGCCACAGCCTCCGCTTCCAGGGTGCCCTGGGGCCTCTCTCCACGTCTCCCTAGGGGCAACTGCCACAACTACTCTGTGTCCTGTGTCCTGTGCCATCCGTCCAACCCCTCTGCCTTGCAACTCGTCCCAAGCCTGGGGGGGCTTTGGGGGACAGGGCAGGTGGGGCCATGTGACCAGGAGAACCTGCTGGTGTCTCCGGCCTCCACTGGGTGCCCCAGGACTGTGGTCAGCAGGGTGGAGCCCCTGATGGAGCTTCACTGCCTGCTGCAGCCAGAGGGGGCGGGGTCCCACCCACGGCCCCTCCTCCGGAGCCCCCAGCTCTCCCCTCCGAATCTCTCCACCCACCGCACCCCTGAGCGTGAGGGGCACTGGGGTCTCCTCCTGGAAGTGGGGGTCCCTGGCCCCTGAAGCCCTGGGGAAGGGTTTCTGTGGAGCTGCTCATGGTCCCTGCCTGTCCTGCCCCGGGCCCAGGGCCTGGCTCCGCCGCCCCGACATGTCATTCCCGGGGGTGGGGGCGGCACCAGGGAGGAGTCAGACTCTGGCTGGGCTGGCAACAAGGGTGGGGTCAGAGGAGCCCCGTGGCGCTGTGGAGGGTGACCGGGTGCCAGGGGCCCAGGAGCTGCAGGGTTTGGGGCTGAGGCGCAGGATGAGGCCGACGCAGGGGTCCTGGGGCACGGGCGGTCCGAGCCGTCCCCTCACCGCCCCGCCTCGTAGGGGCCCGCTGTGGGCCAACTGCAACAGGAGCTGGGGACATAGCCCTCTCACACCTGCCTCCTGGTGCGTTTCTGGGGCTCAGGGATAGGCGTCCTCACTCAGGACACACAGGACTGGTCTGGCCGTGGGGTCAGGACTGGTCTGGTCGTGGGGTCAGGCCAGGAGGCATCCCCTTTGCACCTCCTCACACCCCTGTGGGGAGGGGAGGGCCCTGGGAACCCATAGACGCCTGCCCCACAGCAGCTGAGGTCCCGCAGCAGCCAGCAGGGCTGGGCCACTTGAGGCCTCTGGCTCTGATCGCCCAGAGGGCGCACGGGGTTTGGTGCAGCCTCCGATGGGCACGAGGCGGCCGCACGGGATGAGCACAGTGGGCATCCCTTCCCCATGGCCAGGACTCCAGGCCGGAATATGGAGGTTCCTGAAACCCACACTTGAAGGCACCCCATGGATATGCTGGGAGCTGGGGCCGAGGAGAGGGCACTGCAGGCACGCGGTGGGGTGGCCTCCCAACACCCAACTCTCCTGCGCACCCCAGCCCCTCCCGCAGGCCTGGGCATGAAAGTGAGCCCGGGGCGGGTTCAGGCAGCAGTCAGGGCCTTTGTTTCAGTGCCGTACGCTGGCCAAGTTCAACATCCCGGGGGATAAACAAAGGTCCTGCACACGGCCTGCACTGGGCGGGAGCAGCTCCAGAGAACCTGCCTGGGCCAGGGCTGCCCACAGCGCGGGGGCAGCATCTGTGGGCACACCCGGACCCTGGGTGACCAGTGTGGGGGCCTCTCTGCATGCTCAGGCAGGTGCAGACAAGGCCGCGGCCTGGGCAGCCATCTGCCTGTCACTGCCTGGGCAGCCATCTGCCTGTCACTGCGTCTCAACGACTGGTGCCACAATTCTGTGCTGAAAACAATCTCCACGCTGCAGCCACTGCCCACCCCACAGGCCCCTCACCCTCAGGCCACCCGCCTGCCACACAGGCCCCTCCACCTGAGACGCCAGCAAAGGAGGCTGAGAGGAGAAAGCCCCAGGCCGGCTTCCCGCCTGCCACTCCCCCCACCCCATGCCAGTTGAACTCCTGAGGCTTCAGGGTCCAGCCTCTCTGCAACCTCGGCTGCACCCCGCCCTCCCCATGCCTTCAGATTCCTCCGCTCGCTCTGAATGGGGTGCCGGGAGGGCCCCTCCCTCTGCAGCTCAACAGCCACGTGAAGCCCTCGCTGCTCCAGGAAACAGGGCCCCGAAGGCTGGCCCACGGAGATGGAGGCAGGCACCCGCCATCCTCGGCACCAGGACCACGGGTTCCATCCTGGCTGCACACCGCACTCCCTGGAGAGGTGTAATGTGTCCCGATGCCCAGGCCACCGCCTAGCCAGTCCACCCTGGACGGTGGGGAGGGGGGTCCCCGCATCAGCACTTCTGAAGGTTCCTGGGTGACCTCAAGGTGCAGCGGGAGAGATACTCACCACTCATGGGTGGTCCCCGGCCCAGTGCTCCCCGGAGCTGGGGAGGGGCTCCATCTCGGCCACCCAGACCGAGGGACCCATGTCTGCACCCACAGGACCCCAGGGGCTCCCTGTGCTTGCCAGGTGCAGCCACAGTGCGCGGCGAGGACTCAGCGAGGGACAGGTAGCAGCAAGGCCAGCTTTAACTCGAAGGTGCCCGGCCCAAGCTGCCAGGTGTCTGGGTACCCGATCAGGGTCTGTATCAGCTCCCATTGCTGGCACTGCCAATCATCACACAGCAGAGGGCTTAAAAGGACAGTTTATTCCCTCATGGTTCTGGGGCCAGGAGCCTGAGGTCAAGCGTGGGGAGGCAGTGGCTCTGGGGATCAGCCCTGCACCTCCCTCCTGTCGCAGTCCTGCCCTTCTCAGCCCATGGACGCGCCCTCCACCTCTGCTGGTCTCCCGCCAGGACACGCCACTGGACTCAGGGCCCACGCAGGCAACCTGGGGTGACCTTATCTTGAATCTTGAGATCCTTAACTCGATCACATCTGCAAAGGCCTTCCCGAGGTTCCAGGCGGACGCATCCCTTCCCGAGGTTCCAGGCGGACGCGTCCCTTCCCGAGGTTCCAGGCGGACGCGTCCCTTCCCGAGGTTCCAGGCGGACGTGTCCCTTCCCAAGGTTCTAGGTGGACGTGTCTTTTGAGAGGGCCTCAGGTTAACCCACTACTGTGTCTGAATCTGTCCCTTCCCCAAGCAGCAGCTCTGTGTCCTGGCATGGCCACTGTGGGGCAGAGACACAGCAGGTCCCACATCTCTGTGCCCTGCAGACCCGTCAGCCCTGGGGATGCTGGTCTGGGATGGACCCCTAGATGTCACACAGCCGAGAGGTAGGTCAGCGCTTTAAGATGCTGATACCGCTAATTCAGCTCCTGGAGCAGAATTCTCAGGGTGGATTTCCAGCAACGCCTCCTGGGAGGGTCAGCAGGGGCTGGGGTCCGTGGGGTGGTCTCCGGGAGGTTTGCCTGTGTCAGGCCTGTGCTGCTTCTGGCGGAGGCGCTTGTCCAGCCTCATCCAGCCTGGTGTCTCCGGTGCCACACGCTAACACCTTCAGTGAACGCTCGGGAACGCGCCTGGAAGGCCCTGCCCTGCCCCAGGCTCCAGCCAGACGCTGCCAGCACCCGGGCCCTAGGCTATGCCAGTCCCACAGGACTTGGGTGAAAGTGGGTCCCAGAGGCAGGGCAGAGGGGAGCTCCTGTCTGGGGGCGCATGCTGGGCACCTGATCTATACCCAGAAGCCCATAGGGAGCAGGGTCCACAGGGCTGGCGACGCCGCTCCCAGGAAGCCTTTGTGGGCTCAGACACAGGGACCCAACAGCCCCGCAACAGTGCCTGGAGCCAGACGTTCACCCCAGATCCTTCTGTGGGGAGAGACTGCAGGTCAGGCCGAGGCGTGTCAGCCGGGGTGGTGTGACTGCACCTCCAGAGCTAGCAGCAACGGCCAGGCTCAGATTAACGTTCAGAAACTCTGGCACCTCCAGAGCCAGCAGCAATGGCCAGGCTCAGATAGAACTTTTAGAAAGAACTCTGGCGGGCAACCGTGGGTGGCACGGTCACAGCTAATTCACAATTTACAGCCAAGATTGTCCCTGATCCAGTCTAGAGAGAACCTGTTAAGGAAAAATTATCCTGGTGCTTATTATAATGGCAAGGAAGACTTCATTGTGGACTTCCGCAGTGAGGGAGAGACGGGCTCCATGTTGGGTGCAGCAAGACAAGGGGGGTTCACAGCCGAGGAGTGAGGGAGTCCGTGGCTGGGAAATCACCAGGAGGGCGTGGCAGGGCCGGGGCATCCTGCTGAAGGCGTCGAGGACTGAGGTCTGATCTGCTCCTGGAGCTCAGACATCGGGGTAGAATTCTCTCTGACCTGACTCGGGGTTCCTGCTCCGTTGGACTTGGCAGGGTTCCACGTGGAAGCCCAAGGTTGAGGCCCCCTCAATAAGAGGCTCCAGGAGTCTCTGCCATGCCTGTGTCATTTGGCCGCAAGCACAGCTGTGTGGGCCAGAGTGTTGGGGAGATCCACCCCTGCTCAAAGAGTGGGCAGGAGCTGAAGCCAGGAGGTGGGCCCTGCGTAGGGGTAGCGCCCACGAAAACAGAGCGAGGAGGCACACGTAGGCTGAAGCATCCAGGAGCCAGGGCCTCAGGAGGGGGCAACACGGAGAGCCAGGGAGGATGGTGGCCACCTGGACCCCGGAGAGCCACCACGAAGTGTCCCAAAGCTCTGGGCATTGAGGAAGCCTGATCAAGGAAACCCGAGAGAACTGACATCGTCAGACGCAGGCTGGCCGGGCTGGCAGTGGCTGAAGGTCTGGGATGGGGCCCCTGCCACGTGGCCACCACAGGCTGAGCAGAGCCCCGCGGGGAAGGACCCACCAGCTCCCCTGGAGACCCTTTCCACCCCTGGCTCTGGGGGCCAACCCTACAACCAAAGTCCTGCCCTCCCCAGGGGGCCAGGACCACCTCCCTTTCCCTGAGCCCTGGGAGTGGAGAGGAAACGGCTTCCTTTTCCTCCCCCAGCCCAAGATCTAGAAAAGCGGGGCTTAGCCGTGCGCGGTGGCTCACACTTGTAATCCCAGCACTCTGGGAGGCTGAGGCCGGTGGATCTCCTGAGATCAGGAGTTCAAGACCAGCCTGGCCAACATGGTGAAACCCCGTCTCTACTAAAAATACAAAAATGAGCTGGGTGTGGTAGCAGGCACCTGTAATCCCAGCTACTTGGGAGGCTGAGGCAGGAGAATCCCTTGAACCCAGGAGGCGGAGGTTGCAGTGAGCCAAGATTGCACCACTGCACTCCAGTCTGGGCAACAAGAGAAAAACTCTGTCTCGAAAAAAAAAAAGAAAAGAAGAAAAGAAAAGCAGGGCTCATACCATATGCCACGGGCACCTGACACACAGGCCCCTGCCTGCCCAGACCCTCCACATGTATCCAGGCCCCGAGGGAGTGTCCGGCCCCCCATTGCATGTCCAGCCCCCACCACGTTTCCAGCCCCCTGCTGTGTCCAGCCCCCCGCCACGTGTCCAGCCCCCGCCGTGTCCAGCCCCCCACCGCGTGTCCAGCCCCCACCGTGTGTCCAGCCCCCCGCCACATGTCCAGCCCCCCCACGTGTCCAGCCCCCTGCTGTGTCCAGCCCCCCGCCACGTGTCCAGCCCCCCGCCGTGTCCAGCCCCCCCCACATGTCCAGCCCCCCACGTGTCCAGCCGCCGCCGCGTGTCCAGCCCCCCGCCACGTGTCCAGCCCCCTGCTGTGTCCAGCCCCCTGCCGCGTGTCCAGCCCCCTGCTGTGTCCAGCCCCCCGCCGCGTGTCCAGTCCCCCACGTGTCAAGCCCCCCTGCTGTGTCCAGCCCCCCGCCACATGTCCAGCCCCCCACGTGTCCAGCCCCCCACGTGTCCAGCCCCCCACGTGTCCAGCCCCCCCAACTGCATGTCCAGCCCCCCGCCACATGTCCAGTCTGAAGAATCCCACAGAAGAGCAGCCCACATGTGGGAACGCACGTGCTTTTCTATAACACAACATGGCTACAAAATGTTCACAGCCCTTGAATCCCTGTCATTTCTCAGAAAATACCCTAGGGAAAAGGCCTCAGAGGCCCAAATGTTCTTCTCAACATTATTTTAATCAGGAAATACTGCAAACTATCCCAAAGCCAACTAAAATGGTGGGGCAGAGGGAAGTTTTCTGTAAATGCCACTGGAGAAAGTATCACACGGCCCTCGCAGTCCCAGGGGCTGGGCCAGGGCAGGCCGTGGCCTCCCAGGGAGTTTTACGGATGCTGGATCACAGGGGTGGGCCCGTGAGAAGCGGGCGGCGGGCTCCTCCGCCCTCAGACTTGCAAGCACGGACCACAGCCGCCTATGCTGGCAAGACCGCGATCATGCTTTTTCATTTCTCAGGGTTCAGTAATCTGCCTGCGTCTCTTCTCCAGCAGCAGCTGCACATTACGCCATGGGGCATCAGCTCTGAGGAGCGCTTGGCACGCTCCTTCCTCCTCCCAGCCTGGAATCATCGCCCGGGCCCTTCCCTCTCAGGGCGGGGACCTCTCCAGGGAAAGGAAGGGCTTTCCAGGGCAGCCCCTCCAGCCTGCATCTCCTGGGAGGGCCCCAGAGAGGGCACTGGGCAGCTTCACTTCAAATCGGAGGCATTGGGGCTGAGCCCAAAGCAGGAGGGCAGCAAGGGTCCTGATGTTGTGGACTTGGCCAGGGAGGGGCCAGTCCCTCTCAGCCACCCACAGCTACCTGTCCCGAGAGTGTGAGGATTCGGGTCTTTGGTGGGCTCTGGGGAAGGGGCTGCAAAGAAGCGGGCCCAGAACCTGGTGCTGAGGCCCAGGACCCATGCAGGGACGTGGGGCAGGAGAGGGGCAGGGCAGGGGCAGGGACAGGGGCAGGGATGCGGGACAGGACAGGGGTACAGACAGGGATGGGGCAGGGACACAGGGCAGGACAGGGGCAGGGACGGGGTGGGACATGGGACAGGACAGGCGCAGGGGCAGGGCAGGGATGCAGGGCAGGACAGGGACGAGGGCAGGGACGTGGGGCAGGGTCAGGGACGTGGGGCAGGGTCAGGGACATGGGGCAAGACAGGGACGGGGCAGGGACGTGGGGCAGGGCAGGGAGAGGGGCAGGGATGCAGGGCAGGACAGGGGCAGGGAGACGGACAGGGCAGGGATGCGGGGCAAGACAGGGAGGGGGCAGGGACACGGGGCAAGACAGGGAGGGGGCAGGGATACGAGGCAGGACAAGGAGGGGGCAGGGACTCAGGGCAGGGCAGGACAGGGCAGGGGCAGAGGCAGGACAGGGACGGTGCAGCCTCCGCTGCTGCCCTCTCGGGGAGCCTGGCTCCCACCCTCACCCAGCCACTGTTCCTGGGCACAGAGCTGAAGGGGAACTGGAGGCTGCGGCGTTCCTCTCTCCGTCCCCCTCTCTCTAGTGACTCATGTGATAACGAACCGACCTTTTGGAGACATTCTGTGCCCTCAACAAAAACGGCCCCTGTCTGGAAACCCCCCCGAGGAGACTGACTTCCTCCCCTGCTGCCTGGGCTGCGGTAGCTCTTCCGGCACCTGCTCTTCTGGCACCTGCCCTGTGCTGGCCCCTCCTGCAACAATCGGGTAAGGGGACCCAGGACCACAGGGAGGCTCCAGGGAGCCCTGTGGGTGCCTCCAGCAGCCGTCAGGGGTCTCTGTCCCCCACACCTCATCTGTGAGGGTCCCTTGGCAAGGCAGCCCCTTCCGCTTCCCCAGGGTGGTAGGCCGGCTGCCCACATGCAGAGGCTGCTGGGAGGGTCCCCTCATGCTCTCCCCTCCCCGTCCCCTGCCTACCCAGCCAGGGCTCTCGCTCCCAGCAGCCAATGGTACAGCCCACCTCGGTCTCTGGGGTGCCAGATACACTCTGCCTGGAGCCCAGGTACTGGAACCTCTGTGCCTGGGCCATGGGGGGCAGGTTAAGGGAGGCCCTGCCCCTGGAGCCCAGGTACTGGAACCTCTGTGCCAGGGCCATAGGGGGTGGGTTAAGGGAGGCCCTGCCCTGCCCCTCACCTGTCCCCTCATCTGCACATCCCTCCTTCGTGTCACCTGCACAGGAGCCCTCACCTCAGTCGGCGCTGCAGAACCAGCCCAGGAGAGCAGCTGGCCTGTCGTCTGCTGAGGAGCGGAGGCGTGCGGGGATCCGGAGGGGAAGGGGGTCTGGAGTGCTCCCCGGGAGACCCTCAGGGACTGCCCTGCTGCTGGCAGCGCCTGGGCCCAGGGCTGATGGAGGCGTCTCCTGGCCCCCAGGGCTGTGCCCAGGACTGCAATGGCCTCCCACACTACCTCACTACCCTGGTCCAGGCTCACTGACAGATGAGGAAACTGAGGCAGGGGCCCTGGTCTCACAGCCATTGGTGCAGAGCTGGGATCCAAGACTGGGTGGGCTCTTTGTTATTACTTCCTCCAAGGACAAGCCCAGGTTCTCCAGGGTGTGGGGTCCACGTGTGGCCACAGCGGGCCTTAGAGACAGACAGGCCTGGGCGAGGGGAGGGGTGGGTGGGCAAGGCCTTAGAGACAGGCCTGGCGGGGGAGGGGCCAGGCCTGTGCGCTGGCAGTGGTGGCACCACGGGGCCCTTGGGGACACCAGGTGAGCTCTTTAAAGTGGCTAAAGTGGTAAACCTTGTGTTTTGTGTAGATTCTACCAATTAAAAAAAGGAAATGTAGGCCGGGCACGGTGGCTCATGCCTGTGATCCCAGCACTTTGGGAGGCCGAGGCGGGTGGATCACCCAAGGTCCAGGAGTTCAAGACCAGCCTGGCCAACAGGGTGAAATCCCATCTCTCCTAAAAAACAAAACAAAACAAAACAAAACAAAAACAGAATTAGCCAGGCATGGTGGTGGGCACCTGTAGTCCCAGCTACTGGGGAGGCTGAGGCAGAAGAATCACATAAACCCAGGAGGCGGAGGTTCCAATGAACTGGGATCGCACCACTGCACTCCAGCCTGGGCAACAAAGTGAGACTCTGTCTCAAAAAAAAAAAAAAAAAAAAAAGGAAAAGAGAAAGAAAAAGAAAAAAAAGTGACAATTCACATAGACCCCTGAAAACCTCTGGGCTTAGGGACAGCAAGAGCCTTCCTGGGGCCTCCTGGACCATGTCGGGGCCTCCGAGACCTCTGGGACGCCATCCCTGCTCAGCTTCCTCGCTCTCCTTCTGCCCGAGAACAAGCTCTGTTCTGCCCACGGCGCTGTCTACACAACACAGCTAACTGCTTTGCCATCAGCCCTCACACAGATTTAAAACACACACACACACACACAAAAGATAAGGTTATGGGCTGCACTGCGTCCCCCAAATTCACAGAGTGAAGTCCCGACTTCAGGATCCGCCTGTATTCAGACACACGGTCTTTACAGAGGCGACAAAGGTGAAACAAGGTTACCAGGGTGGGCTCTGACCTGACCTACCGGCGTCCTTAAAAGAGGAGGACACAGACACGCAGGAGGGGCGGCCACGCAAGGACACGGGGAGGTGGTGCCGCCTGCCTGCAAGGAGAGGCCTCGTAACAGCCACGCCGCACCTCAACCCGGGACGCCCCCAGGACTGGAGAGAACCCACATTTGCTGTGGGAGCACCTGGCCACGGCGTGTGTGAGGCGGCCCCAGCAAACTCACGTAGACAGGACCCAGCTCCCCCAGGCCATCTTTCAATGGGAGAGGGTGACCCAGTGTTTTCCCAAAACCCAGCACGGTCCCCAGGACGCGTTCCCCACCAGGGTGGGCTGGGCCGGATCACAGCCCAGGCTCCCAGAGACTTCCGGTGCCACATCATCTCACAGAGCTTCCTGTTTCAGCCCAGATCAGAAACACCATGAGACGCTCAAGAAGGAATATTTTAATACTTCTGCTCTTTGGCCTCACCCAAAACCAGAAAGTGCAGGGAGTCGTGAAAATGAAGAAAATGATCAGAACCTGAGGGACCAGGCCGTGCCATCCGAAGACAATCCTGAGATCTCTCTCCGGGCCCTGCCCTGCCCCTCCCTCTCTGCCCCCAGCAGGAGCCCCCTTTTTCCCTGGGGCCAAGAACCCAGGCCACACAGGGTGCAGAAGACCCGCCAGGGAGGCCACAGCAGGGGACAGAAAAGAAGGCCCGTCGCTGGCATGAGGGGTGGCTTCCATGTGGGGAAACTGAGTCAGTAGCAATTCCAGATTGGAGGTCCTAACCAGGTCAGGTATGCGGGCGCCGCACCGTCAGCCAAGACCACAGCCCCACCTCCTCAACAGCTGGGCCCACGCCATCGGGGTGTGTTCCAAGAGACTTAAAAAAACCATAACCCAACCCCGAGGAGGTGCCCTCTGAGGTGGGGTGTCCCATACTAGAGTCAGGGTGACCTGAGGACAGGCCAGGCACACAGGGCCACCCTGAGTAAAGACGGGGCACCCAGGAGGGTCTGGGACTAGCCAGGATGGTGGCTGCTGTGTTGAGAGGGCATCTGGGACCCCAGCCCGCAGCCCCTCGTCTCCTTGTGAGCCATGGGGCCTCAGGAAATGCACCCCATTTTGTGCCTCAGTTTCCCTCCTGGGCTGAACTGTGTCCCCCACAGCCATGTGTCGAGGTCCTGACCCCAGACCTGTGAGTGTGACCTTATTTGGAGGCAGGGTCTGCACAGAGGTAACGAGGTTAAAGCGAGGTCAGCCGGGTGGGCCCTGACCCACCCAGACACACAGAGAGAGAACAGGCCACATGACACGGGGCCGAGGCCATGGCAGTGCTTCCGCCAGCCAAGAAGCACGGAAGACCTCAGGCCACAGAGCCAGGAGCGGCCTGGGACAGACCCCACTCACGGCCTCGGGGGCCAGCCCTGCTCACACCTTGACCTTGGACTTCTGGCACCACAACTGTGGGAGGGTGAATCTCTGCTGGTGTGGGGGCGTGGGGTGAATCTCTGCTGGTGTGGGGGCGTGGGGTGAATCTCTGCTGGTGTGGGGGCGTGGGGTGAATCTCTGCTGGTGTGGGGGCGTGGGGTGAATCTCTGCTGGTGTGGGGGCGTGGGGTGAATCTCTGCTGGTGTGGGGGCGTGGGGTGAATCTCTGCTGGTGTGGGGGCGTGGGGTGAATCTCTGCTGGTTTGGGGTGTGGTGATTTTTTGCCACAGCAGCGCTGGGTTTCCGATACGGCTACAATGCACGTCTGCAGCAACGGCTAAATGAGGTAAAATACGTACAGAGCTAGCATGTGGTAGGCACGCCCTAGGAAGAAGTGGTGGGAGCAAAAGGGCCCTGGAAGGTTCCAGAAGGCCTAAAAGATGGAAGAAGAATGTGAGCCGAGCTCTGGGATGGACCAAAGAATTCCAGAAGGGGTTGGGGCACCGAGTCTGACCTGGGGGACTCCTCTGAGCAACCCCAAACCTCCCAGACACCCACGAGCTGCCTTGGCTCTGGGCCAGCACTGAGCCCCGACTGCTGATGAATCGAGGGCCCGCCAGCCCCATGCACTCACTCGGAGCCGCGCAGGTTTACAGCATGGTCCTGTGTGTGACCGCACTTGGTCCTCGGAAAATTCGGAAGGTGTGTCCCAGCCGCAGCCCGAGGACCGGCAATGTGGGCGTCCCACAAGCCAGACGCCACATGGCCGGAGCAAACTGCCAATCCTCCCCTCTGCCCACCAGGCAGAGGCGGGAGCTGGGACAGCCAGAGCGCCTGATAGCCCTGGACTGCCACCACCACAGGAGCAGGAGCACCCGGCCAGCTGCAGGCTTAGAGACGACGCCCTCCCGTCTCCTGCCGGCCACAGGCTCCGCATTCGCCATAGAAAGGCTCTGCTGCATTCAGCACCCAGCCCGTGTCTCTAAATGACTGGCTGCTGTTTGTTTTTCTTGTGGCTGCAGTGGTTTTCTAAGAAGGTAACTCACACTGTAAGGCCGTAAAAATAGTTACCATTCATGCCACACCTGCAGGCTGGGGCCTACTGGACCTGGTCCCAGAGGCTTACACATGTGCACGGATACACACATCACACATGCCTATGTGCACACCTGCACACACATGCAGTTCAAGTCCTTGCAAGCCCCATGAGCAGGTGTCCTCAGCCCCTTTCTCTGGAGCCGCCGCGGGCACGTGATTTGTCTGAGGTCCCACGGCAGGAGAATCAGCTGCTGAGCTGGAATCAGGAACTAGGCCTGGCTGGCCAACACTGCTTGTCTGGGCAGTGAAACTCCTTCCTCATTAGGCCCTCCAGGCAACTCGGTGGCCTGGCCGTGGGAAGAACGCCTTGCCCCGCCTTCCCCTCGCCCCTCCCGCAGCACCAGCCAGGGTGCTGCACTCCTGTCGCTGGAGACCTGCCAAGTCATCACCAGAGATGGAATCTGCCCCATCAGACGTCCAAACCACGCCCCCAGGGCCCTGAGATCAGGTCCCCAGGAGGAGCGGGGAAGGGACTGGCTGGAGCCCCGGTAGTCCTGAGCTCCACGAGAGCAGGGTCTGCCCGCTCAGGGAGGTCTGTCCTTTTGAGGCCAGGCACCCAGTCCTGGTCGTCCGGGTCCACCCAGGATGACCCTGCCCTGTTCCTGCTTCTCCCAAGCACCCGTGACCCTGGGAAGCCTGTCACAAACACCTCCCTGGACAATCCACGCTACGGAGTGCCCTGCTCCATTCCCACCACAGCCTCAGGCAGCACTGGCACCCACAGCAGAGGCTGCCCTCACAATCTCACACTTCAGGAGCCCGGATGGGATGCTAGCCAGGTTCCCTAGAGGTGGCTTTGCCGGCCCAGGCAGCCCCATCTCTCTGGGACCCCACTGCTCCCCGGGTCCAGCCCAGACCCTGCATTCGGAGTGGCTCCATAAAGAAGTAAAATGAGAATATGCACGGGGCCCACACTTAGGGGACTCCTGTCACATGGTGTCCAGCATGGCTCGTGGGTGAGGACAGCAAAACCACCAAGAAATGACCCGAGAGGCAGCTCCCCGGGAAGGCCTGGCAAGAAATCCCCACAACCACCTCACATCCATTATCAACAAAAACAGTGACAAGTGTCGGCGAGGATGTGGGGAAACCGGAAGCCTTGTGTAGCACTGCTGGGATGGAAGATGGCACAGCTGCAGGGAGAGCAGGAAGGCAGTTAGTTCCTCAAGTCAGAACGACCACATGACGCGGCAATTCCACTTCCAGGCGTGGACCCAGCAGAACCGAAAGTGAGTCTCAGAGAGACACCTGGCGCCCATGTTCACGCCAGCATTATTCATACCGGCTAAAACATGGAACCAGCCCGAGCGTCCATCGCCAGAGGAATGAACACACAAAATGTGGCCCACGCACACGATGGAATATTTTTCAGCCATAAGAAGGAAATTCTGACACACGCTGCAACACAGATGGGTCCCGAGAACATGACGCTCAGTGAAATTCAGAGATTTTGTTAGTGGCTTGAAACAACTATCATTGTATTTGCTCACAATCCCGTGAGTCAGCCATTTGGTTTGGACCGGTCTCCTGGCCTGGTCTACCCAGGCTGCCTCCACCCCTGAAGCCACTTGGTGGTTAGTGCCAGCCAATGACCCCGTGGTGCACACCTGGTCGACTTCCCAGGTTCCAGTTCCTCCCCTCTAGGACAGCCGCTGGGCCTCAGGGTCGGGGTGACTGAGGCTGACAGAGATGGCAGTCTCTTCCACGGCTGTGCCCAGGGAGGCTGCCAGGCACCCATCTACGCAGCAGCACAGTCTAAAGCCAGCCAGCCCCTCCCTCGGCCCCCACCCACGCCTTTCTCACCATGGCTGGAGGCCCCAGGAAAGCAACATAGACAAGGGGGTAGGGAGCACTTCCAGACCCAGCAGGAGCCTGGAAGGCTTCCACAGCCACACCCCTTCCGCAGCCACATCCCATTCCTGCAGGGAAACGCTTGCAGCAGCTGGGGTGAGTCGTGGAACTGTCTCCCCTGCTGGGTGCCTGTCCAGGCACCAAGTCCTGCTTGTGTTTTAGAGCAGGCTAAAAGCGGTATCGTGACCAATCTACACCTAGGCATTTGGTATTGAAACTGCAGAAAGTTAAAGAAACAATCTTGAAAGAAGCCAGCAGCGGGTAGGGAGGAACACCTAAACTACAGACGAAGAATACATTCATTTCTTATAGAATTAGTTTTGACTTTACAGAAACTGTGCAAGTAAAAAGACAGTGGACTGAAATATTTAAAGTGTTGAGAAAAAATCCACAAGCCTAGAATTCTGTATCCAGCGAAATTATCCTTCAAAAGTCAAGGAAAAATACACTTAGACAAAAATTGAGAATTTGTTACTAGTAGACCTGCTTCGCAAAAGGTGTTAAAAGTTCTTTAGAGAGGAAAAAAAATGTACAAGTCAGAAACTTGGATTTACATAAAGAAAGGCATGAGTGATGGAGAAGGAATAAGAAAGGCAATAAAAGCTTTTATTTTTCTTACTCTTTTTTTTTTGAGACAGGGTCTTGTTCTGTCACCCAGGTTGGAGTGCAATGGTGTAATCACTGCAATCTTGATCACCTGGGCTCAGGCGATCTTTCCCACCTCAGCCTCCCAAGTAGCTGGGACCACAGGTGCACACTACCATGCCCAGCTCGTTTTTTAATTTTTGGAGATATGGGGTCTCACTATGTTGCTCAAGCTGGTCTTGAACTCCTGGCCTCAAACGATCCTCCCACCTCAGTCTCCCAAAGTGTTGGGATTATAGGTATGAGCCTCAATGCCTGGCCATTAATCTTAATGGAACAGACAGAAGTTTGTTAAAGTTATAACAATGTACTTGATTATATATGCTTATGTATAAGTGAAACTAATAATAGCAGTGATACAGGGGACAGGAGTGAAGAATTGGGAACATACTGTTATTAAAAGATACTTTTGGTGGGGCACAGAGGTTCACGCCTATAATCCCAGCACTTTGGGAGGCCAAGGCAGGTGGATCGCTTGAGCCCAGGAGTTTGAGGCCAGCCTGGGCAACGTGGCAAAACCCCGTCTCTATAAAAAATACAAAAATTAGCTAGGTGCTGTGGCATGCGCCTGTGGTCCCAGCAACTCAGGAGGCTGAGGTGGGAGGACCGATTGAGCCAAGAGTTCCAGGATGCAGTGAGCCGTGATCACACCACTGCACTCCAGCCTGGGCGACTGAGCAAGACCCTGTCTCAAAAAACAACAAAACAAAAAGATACTTGTGCTACCGATTAGCAAGCAGTTCAGTGTTATTTGAAAGTGGGCTTGAAATAGTTGGAAATGTGTATCACAAAATCTAGGGTAACCACTGAAAATGTGAAAAAGTATAATTGATGTCTAAGAAAGAATAGAAAATAAAATCATAAAATGGTCAATTAAAACCACAAAAGGCAGAAAAAATCAAAAACAAAAACAAAAAATAGAAAATAGGAACAAACATGGTAGATATTAATCCAACTATATCAATAGTGACTTTGAATGTCAGTGGTATAAATGCACCAATTAAAAGAGATTGTCAAAACGGATCAAAAAATAAGACCTAACTATATGTTATCTACACAAAACCCACTTTAAAAATAAAAACAATGGCTGGGTGCAGTGGCTCACACCTGTAACCCCAGCACTTTGGGTGGCAGAGGTGGGTGGATCACTTGAGGTCAGGAGTTCAAGACCAGCCTGGCCAACACGGCAAAACCCCATCTCTACTAAAAATACAAAAATTAGCCGGGCGTGGTGGCTTGTGCCTGTAGACCAGCTACTCAGGAGGCTAAGGCAGGAGAATCACTTGAACCCGGGAGGCGGAGGTTGCAGTGAGCCATGATCTCATCACTGTAGAGATGGGTGGCAGAGCAAGACTCTGTCTCTAAATAAATAAATAAATAAATAAATAGACACATGTAGATTAAAAGTAAATGAACAGAGGAAGAAATACCATACTCACATTAATCACAAGGAAGCTGGAATAGCTATATTAATTTCAGAGCACACTACAGAGCAAAGAAGCTTATCAGGAATAAAAGGAGTTATGCATAATAAGGGGTGTGGAATATCTTTCCATTTTACCTCTTTGACTTATTAAAGTTTTATCATTTTCCTCACAGATCTTGTAAATATCTTGTTAGATTTCTACCTAAGTTTTGTGTTTCAGAGTTGCTATGTCTTCCTGGAGAGTGTGGCCTTCCCAGGGAGCTGCTATTGGCCTCTCGGGTCATTTCTTGGTGGTTTTGCTGTCCTCACCCACGAGCCATGCTGGACACCATGTGACAGGAGTCCACTAAGTGTGGGCCCCGTGCATATTCTCATTTTACTTCTTTATGGAGCTGCTGCTGAATCAGGGCCTGGGCTGGACCCGGGGAGCAGTGGGGTCCCGGAGAGATGGGGCTGCCTGGGCCGGCAAAGCCACCTCTAGGGAGCCTGGCTAGCGTCCCACCTGGGCTCCTGAAGTGTGAGATTGTGAGGGCGGCCTCTGCTGTGGGTGCCAGTGCTGCCTGAGGCTGTGGTGGGAATGGCGTGGTGCACTCTGTAGCATGGGTTGTCCAGGGAGGTGTTTGTGACAGGCTTCCCAGGGTCACGGGTGCTTGGGAGAAGCAGGAACAGAGCAGGGTCATACCAGGTGGACCAGGACAACCAGGGCTGGGTGTCCGGCCTCGCGAGGACAGACCTCCCACAGCAGGCAGACCCTGCTCTCCTGGCGCTCAGGGCTATGGGTACTCCAGCCAGGCCCTCCTGGGGACCTGATCTCAGGGCCCTGGGGGCATGGTTTGGACATCTGATAGGGGCAGATTCCAACTCTGAAGACTTGGCAGGCTCCGGACTTACTATAAAGCTACAGTACTCACGACAGGGTGTTGGCAAAACAGACCAATGAAAGCGGAGAGAGAGCCCAGAAAAAATCCGCATGGAGAGTCAACTGGTCTGTGACAAAGCGGCAAAAGCAATGCAATGGGGCACAGCCTCCACCAAATGGAGCCAAACAATGGGGTGTTCACATTCCCAAAATGAATCCCAACACATGCGTTCCACCCCTACAGCAATTCATTCAGAATGATCACAGACCTAAAGGTGAAATGCAAAACTATCAAACTCCTAGAAGATAACACAAGAGAAAATCTAGATGACCGAGGGTTTGGTGATGAGTTTTAAAAACACAAGACTGAGCCCAGTGGCTCCCACCTGGCATCCCAGCACTTTGGAAGGTTGAGGCAGGAGGATCAGTTGAGCCCAGGAGTTTGGGACCAGCCTGGGCAACACAGTGAGACCCTGTTTCTTTCTTTCTTTCTTTTTTTAATAAGGCGGGGGGGACCACAATCCAGGAAGAAACCAGTGAGAAACTCGATTTCATTAAGATTAAAAACTGCTCTGTGAAGGCACTGTCAAGAGAATAAGAAGAACAAGCCCCAAACCTGGAGAAAATAACTAGAAATGAGATATCCATGAAAGGATTACAAGCCAAAATTTACAAACAACTCTTACAACTCAACAAAAAGAAAAGGGACAACCAATTTAAAAATAGGCAAAAATTCTGAGCAGATACCTCACCAAAGAAGATACGCAGATGGTAAATAAGCCATGAAAAGGGGCTCAGCATCATATGTCAGTAGGAAATAGCAAATTAAAACAATATACCACTACACACCTATCAGCTGGCCAAAATCCAAAGCACGAACACCACCAAATGCTGGTGAGGACGTGGAGCCACAGGAATGCCCATTCATTGCTGGTGGGAACACAAAATGGTGCAGCCACTTGGGAAGACAGTTTGGCAGCTTCTTGCAAAACTCTCACCATATGATCCAGCAATCACACTCCCTGGTAAATCCCCTTTGGGATTTACCCAAAAGAGATGAAAATGTATGTCCACACCAAAACCTCCACACCGGTGTTTATAGCAGCTTTATTCATAAATGCCCCAAACTGGGACAAGCCTAAGATGCTCTTGAGAGGGTAAATGGATAAACTGGTAGAGCCAAACAATGGAATATTATTCGGCACTAAAAAGAAATGAGCTGTCAAGCCCTGAAAACACACAGAGGAAATATAAATGCCTATTACTAGGCGAAAGGAGTCAATCAGAAAAGGCCACATAGTGCATGAGTCCAACCACATGACATTCTGGAAAAGGCAAAACTGTGGAGACAGTAAAACCCATCAGTGGTTACGGGGGTGGAGGGTGGGGGAGGAACGGGCAGAGCCAAGGGTTTTCAGGGCAATGAAACCATTTTGCATTCTCTGTAAATGGCGGATCCATGTCCTACATTTGTCCGAATCTACAGAATGGCTAACACCAAGAGTGAACTCTAACGGATGCCGTGGACTCGGGGTGATGACGCATCCGTGTGGGTTGGTTGCCTATAATAAATGTGTGCTCTGGCGGGCGGGGGTGTGCGGGGGTGATGGTGAGGGAGGCCGTGCATGCGTGGGGGCAGGGAGTGTGTGGGACTCTCTGTACCTTCTGCTCCATTTTGCCATGAAGCTAAGACTGCACTAGAAAATAAAGTCTATTTAAAACAAAACAGAAAAGGTGATGTTGAGGGAGCCCTAGAGGCAGACGCTGGCCAGCAGTAGATGGGAGGGGCGTGGGAGCGGGCGGGCGCCAAGGTGGGCGTGGCAGGTCCGTGAGCCTTGGGCCTCGCAGCACGCACTGGCCTGCTCATGCCCAGAGCCCACCACCTCAGGGCCCGGGCCTGGCCAGGGAAGGTGGAGGGCACCCATGAGGCCCCCATCCTCTCTCCTGACGCTCCCAGTGGGGAGACAGATGACAAAGCTGTGATACGTGTGTACTCACAGACCTCGAGATCTGTGCGGCGAGTGGCCCAGGGGCCCCTCCTCAGCCAGGGCGTGCTGGGAAGTCCTCTCTGCAGAGTGATGCTGAGAGCCGAGAGACAAGGGGAGCCAGTAATACAAAGAGGGGGGCTGGTCGTCCCAGGAGGGAGGGATGGAAGGTGTCAGGACCAGACACGGGGAGTAGGCACAGGAGAGGGAGGGGGTGGCTTGGACATATTTGGAGGCAAAACCCATAGCTGGGCAGAGGGAGGGGCAGGGAGAAACAGGCGGCTGGGACCAGTTTCTCATGGGGAGCTGGGCACATGATGGCCCCCAAGACAGAGACAGGAAGAAGTACTCGTTGGGGGCCCGGTCTGGATATGCTGAGTGGGCGGTACCCCATTCCAAGTGTAGTGCACAGAGAAGGGCTGGAGTTACAGGCCTCCTTGGGCAGGGGTCTGAGACAGCCAGGAGCTCAGGGGAAGAAAGGGAAGGAGCAGCCTTCAAGAGAGCCTGGAGGTCAGAGCGGAAGACGTCCATCCCCAGGTAATGAGGGACTGGGAGGGACAGTCAGACCAGGTCTGGGGAGAAGAACACCAGGAATGAAGAACAGGTGGGAATGGAGAAGCAGCTGGGAGTGGTGGGGGAGCTGGGGGCTGAGTGTGGAGGAGCTGGGAGTGGTGGGGGAGCTGAGGGTTGAGTGTGAAGCAGCTGGGAGCGGTGGGGGAGCTGGGGGTTGAGTGTGGAGGAGCTGGGAGTGGTGGGGGACTTGGGGGCTGAGTGTGGAGGAGTTGGGAGTGGTGGGGGAGCTGGGGGTTGAGTGTGGAGCAGCTGGGAGTGGTGGGGGAGCTGGGGGTTGAGTGTGGAGGATTTGGGAGTGGTGGGGGAGCTGGGGGTTGAGTGTGGAGGAGCTGGGAGTGGTGGGGGAGCTGAGGGTTGAGTGTGAAGCAGCTGGGAGTGGTGGGGGAGCTGGGGGCTGAGTGTGGAGGAGCTGGGAGTGGTGGGGGAGCTGGGGGCTGAGTGTGGAGGAGTTGGGAGTGGTGGGGGAGCTGGGGGTTGAGTGTGGAGGAGCTGGGAGTGGTGGGGGAGCTGAGGGTTGAGTGTGAAGCAGCTGGGAGTGGTGGGGGAGCTGGGGGCTGAGTGTGGAGGAGCTGGGAGTGGTGGGGGAGCTGAGGGTTGAGTGTGAAGCAGCTGGGAGTGGTGGGGGAGCTGGGGGCTGAGTGTGGAGGAGCTGGGAGTGGTGGGGGAGCTGAGGGTTGAGTGTGAAGCAGCTGGGAGTGGTGGGGGAGCTGGGGGTTGAGTGTGGAGGAGCTGGGAGTGGTGGGGGAGCTGGGGGCTGAGTGTGGAGGAGTTGGGAGTGGTGGGGGAGCTGGGGGCTGAGTGTGGAGGAGCTGGGAGTGGTGGGGGAGCTGGGGGTTGAGTGTGGAGGAGCTGGGAGTGGTGGGGGAGCTGGGGGCTGAGTGTGGAGGAGCTGGGAGTGGTGGGGGAGCTGGGGGCTGAGTGTGGAGGAGCTGGGAGTGGTGGGGGAGCTGGGGGTTGAGTGTGGAGGAGCTGGGAGTGGTGGGGGAGCTGGGGGTTGAGTGTGGAGGAGCTGGGAGTGGTGGGGGAGCTGGGGGTTGAGTGTGGAGCAGCTGGGAGTGGTGGGGGAGCTAGGGGTTGAGTGTGGAGGAGCTGGGAGTGGTGGGGGAGCTGGGGGTTGAGTGTGGAGCAGCTGGGAGTGGTGGGGGAGCTGGGGGCTGAGTGTGGAGGAGCTGGGAGTGGTTGGGGAGCTGGGGGTTGAGTGTGGAGCAGCTGGGAGTTGTGGCGGAGCTGGGGGTTGAGTGTGGAGGAGCTGGGAGTGGTGGGGGAGCTGGGGGTTGAGTGTGGAGGAGCTGGGAGTGGTGGGGGAGCTGGGGGTTGAGTGTGGAGGAGCTGGGAGTGGTGGGGGAGCTGGGGGTTGAGTGTGGAGCAGCTGGGAGTGGTGGGGGAGCTGGGGGCTGAGTGTGGAGGAGTTGGGAGTGGTGGGGGAGCTGGGGGTTGAGTGTGGAGGAGCTGGGAGTGGTGGGGGAGCTGGGGGTTGAGTGTGGAGGAGCTGGGAGTGGTGGGGGAGCTGGGGGTTGAGTGTGGAGCAGCTGGGAGTGGTGGGGGAGCTGGGGGCTGAGTGTGGAGGAGCTGGGAGTGGTGGCGGAGCTGGGGGTTGAGTGTGGAGGAGTTGGGAGTGGTGGGGGAGCTGGGGGTTGAGTGTGGAGGAGCTGGGAGTGGTGGGGGAGCTGAGGGTTGAGTGTGAAGCAGCTGGGAGTGGTGGGGGAGCTGGGGGTTGAGTGTGGAGCAGCTGGGAGTGGTGGGGGAGCTGGGGGTTGAGTGTGGAGGAGCTGGGAGTGGTGGGGGACTTGGGGGCTGAGTGTGGAGGAGTTGGGAGTGGTGGGGGAGCTGGGGGTTGAGTGTGGAGCAGCTGGGAGTGGTGGGGGTGTTGGGGGCTGAGTGTGGAGCAGCTGGGAATGGTGGGGGAGCTGGGGGCTGAGTGTGGAGCAGGGGACTGAGTGTGGAGCAGCTGGGAGTGGTGGGGGAGCTGGGAGTGGTGGAAAAATGGAGAATGAAGAAAGGATTATCGGGGAATGGGGCATGTCCACAGGTGAAGCTCTGGTGACCTGGACAGGAGGTGAGGAGGTACCCTGGAAGGAAACAAGAGGGACAGGGCAAAGGGGTGGGGCATATGGAGACCAGAGAGGGCTTCAGGAGAGGATAGCCCAGACTATGATGGCACCAACAGGAAGCAGCTTGGTGAGGGGCCGCCTGCCCGTCGTCAGCCCCAAAGACAGTTCTGCTACGCCCCCTGGTGGCAGCGCCTAAAGCCACAACCACATTCCAGGGTGCACAGCCCGTGGGATGCAGAGGCCTCTGGGATGGCAGGAGGGGCTGGTCCTGGAACCATGCATGTCACCAGCGCCCCTCCCTCCCCACGCCCTGACCTTGAACCCCTGGTTAACTCCTGTTCCCACTGGACCCCTTGTCCCCTTCCTTGATCACTTTATGCATGCCTGGCACTGCCATCCTCCTTCCCAGCATGTCCACACCCCCACCACTGCCAGGGGGACTCCATGGCTCACCGGGCCACGTACTGGCTGCCCCCACCTGAAGTCCAGGACGAGGGCATGCTCATGACAGTGCCCTTGGTACCTGAAGGCGCCTGGCACGCAGCAGCCACAGAGTCACTGTCCAGTGAACCCAGGACCAAACTCTCCTCCAGTGAACCCAGGACCGAGCTCTCCGGTTCTGTCACGGCCCCTCTCTGGGCTTCCCAACGTCCCAAGATCTATTTCTAGGGCTGGGGTTCTGGTGCTGCGCTGCCCGGAGCTGAGTCCCAGCCAAGCCCTACAAGCTGCAGGGCCCTGGGGGGAGCAAAGCCTCATCTGCAAGTGGGGACACTGAGGACCCACAGGGCCACCTGGGCTAAGGGCAGATGCAGGTGAGGACAGGCCTGGCCCAGCAGAAGCACCTGTGTGTGGGGCGCCACACTGGATCACCACAGAGAGAGAGCGAGCCAGAGAGAGCGCGCAAACAAGCACGCAGCCAGTGCCTGCAGGAGGCTGAGAGGCTCTGGGGACAGTGCCACCGTTCCAGGCCCGAGCGATGGTTTTGCGTATTTGCTTTGTGGAAACCCTAAAGTGAATGCTTGTGACTTGTGCACTTTTCCATACATTCACACACACGTGAATAAACATGCGTGATATACGGGTACCCCCCTCCAGCCATGCAAAATGTGTCCCTACCAGCCTATGAGAAAGGGGAGGAGCCCCACCTTACCCTGGACGTGGGAGGCTCCTCCGCTGCCCAGGACAGGGTAATCCTGGCCCCAAGGCGAGCGCTGTGGGCGTGTGCAGTGGGCGTGGGCGCCCGTGAGGCCTTCCTGAGGCCGGGCCTCAGTGGGAGGAAGGCCACTGGAGAACCCAGCTCCCACGGAGGAAGAACCAGAAGTGTCAGGCTGAGACCCGATGCGGGGTGCACCAGGGCCTTCCTGCCTTACCCATGGGCCCCCCAAGCCCTCTCAAGGCGGTAGAATGAATCCGCTGATTCCACGCAGCGGGTGGGGAGGGCCGAGGGGGTGTGGTGGGTACCAGTGCAATTGAGGGTTCGAGTCTTGCGGGACCAGGGCCTGCACCCCCATTCCGGGCCCAGCACCTGAGACACAGGGAGGTGCAAACCAGATCACGCAGAACAGCCACACCAGCAGCCAGATCGGGCGTTTCCACACCGCCACCCAACACTGGGCAGCTCCTGCCACCCACCCAGCGTGGGGCCTCTCAGGCTGGCCTGGCCCTGGCTGCTCAGGCAGAGACAGACCCAAAAAGCAACAGATATGTGACACTGAGTGAAGCGTGCAGACACCTGACTCCCACCCCAAATGCTTTCTTCCCCAAACAACCCTGAACACAGCACACACAGATGAACGCAGCACAAAGTCGAACGCCAACACACTTTATTTCCCTTCGGATGCATCTGCAAGCTTCTGCCACACCTGAACCCACGGCCTGGCACCAACGCTACCATCACTCCCCAGAGGTCAATCCTGGGGGCTGAGGAGCTGCAATTTCCCTTTCTTCCTGAAAATTAAGAGAACTGAGACTAATTGAAGAAACCTCACTGCCATTCCTCACTCAGCAGTCTCAGCAGGTCTGAAATGTGGCTGTGGGAAGTTGCCATTTTGGGAAGGCGTTTATTCTCTGCGGCTACAGGGATTGCCTGCTTTAGAAACCCCCTTACGCTGATTAACTCAAAAGTCCCTTCAGAGTCAAGAACCAACCTTTCATGGTCCATAAATGTGGTATTTCTGGTTTCCTGATCAGGAGGCTTGCAAACCTAAAAATGTTCTTCCTTCCAAAAACTAACTAACCTGAAGTATAAAACCTCAGACGGCAGAATTTTCTATTTCTGGAAAAGCTGGCTGCGATTTGTTTTTGGGACACAGTGAGGCAAGTCCCTGTGGCAGAGAACGAATTGGCCCCTCGGCCTCTGTATGTGAGAGCAGCCCAGCCATGCCCAGGAAGAAACATCCCCCATGCACTGCAGCACATCCTCCTTAGAGAGAGAACGCCTGCAGGTTTCAGCAAAAAAAAAAAAAAAAAAAAAAAGAAAGGGCCTGCCAGACTCCCAGCTGGATGGAAAGCAGCCGACAGCTCCTCAGCCAGAGGGTGAGGCCAAGTCCTGGGGCCTAGCTGGGCCCTGTCCATGCGCGTCACTTTCCAGTGAGTTCCAGCACCTTCCTCACCATGGCTCCGATCCCATCATGGATGTAGTGGAGTGCCGTCTCGCACATGAAGGCTGGGGTTGTGACCACCTTGTTTTTCTGGTCCACGTGAGCTTCGTGTGCAGAGTTACGGAAAAAGCCACCCAGCACGGACCTGAGGGACTTTCAGGTGTGGAGCCCTGGCCCCTCCCCCACCCTCACCGCGTGTCCTAACTTTGTTCTCAGATAACTTGGAAGAGGAGAACTCGCTCCTGGTGCAGTCTGTGCCGGCAGGACCCCGCTTTCTGTATGATTTATGCTGCTGAACAACATAAGAAGGAACCTGTTCCCAATTCACATGCATTCTAAAGAAAGCAGCGGGAAATTCCAGGGAACGGGGCACCTTTCATGCCAGCATCACACAGGCCCAACACCCACACATGGCCACGAGCTGCCCCGCCATGGGGGCGCACACATGCCTGGGGTCCTCACAACCACCACGGGAGGCAGTGGCGGCGCCTCCGCTTTTCAGAAGAAGAACTGGCCGTGAAGGAGCCGGTCCTCATGGGGCAGGGCAACAGGCAACAGGGCAGCAGTTGGCACAACTGGGGCCGGCCAGCCACAGACCTGAGCCTCCCCAACACCACGCATGTAACCACTGGCCAGGCCTCCACACCACCCAAGACATGTGCCCCTATCTTCCTGCAAGCAGTCAGAGGCCTGGGGCCAGCCTTGCACTGCGCTCCTGCCCAGCAGGAAAGCCGCAGGGAGGGAGATGGGGCCTGAAGTCCGAAGCTGCCTGTGAGAAAAAAGCTGCCCCATTGAGAGGAACTGCACCCTTCAGAACAACACCTGCAGGGGACCGGGTCCATGCTCTACTCATTCCAGTGCCTTCCGGCACCCCGGAGTGTTCTGTTCTCTCAGTTGGGCTCACACGGACATTCTCCCAGATCCAGGCGGAGCCTCCCTCCAAATCTCCCTGGGCAACAGCCCCGCTGGCGTTCTTGGTCCATCATCTCAGAACTCAGGGTACACACCTCAACAGGAGGGGCTGGGGGCCGCGAGGCTGGCTGAATCACCTGGCCACCCAAACTGGCCTGAGAACTTCCGCCCAAATAAAGCCAGGAAGCCCCTTCTCCTGCACACCCGGCCGCTTTCCCCCAGCATCTCAGGAAGCCCCTGCCTCCTGCACGCCCGGCTGCTCTCCCTCCACACCTCGGACACACTCTTTCCTCACCCTCCCCCGGCTGGGCCCAGAGTGTGGCTGCCTGGGGGTTGCTGAGCAGACTAAACAGTCAGGCAAGGGACCTGGATCTGCCAACCACGCACCAGAGCTGCGCTTCTGACGTGTCTGTGACCCACCTCACACCAGCTGGGCTGTCACAGCCATCTGCTCTATGCCCTTAGACACATGGCCGCGGTGCCCACTGGGGGAGGTCCCACAGGGAAAGCAGCAGGTGCAGCTCCCGGTGAAGAGGCCACCCACCAAGGCAGCCCGGAGGGAGGGGCGTCCCTATGCACGTCTCAGGGACAAGCACGACGGCGGGCCGGGCCTGGCTACCAGGAAGGATATGACAACTTCCTTCACGCAGTGCTTGGCACCCAGGGCCTTGATGGCCTCCGCAGTCCCGGCGTAAGGCCACTTGCCACCTTCCTCCTGCTCGTGGCCTACAGTCACCTCGACGCCTCTGAGCACCTTGGCCGCGAGGACAGGTGCAATACAGCACAAGCTGAAAGGCGAAAAGAACACGGGTCAGGCAGGCTGCATGGCCTGCAGAACAGGAATTACCCTCGCCATGACCCCAGGCTGCCCTGCCACGGGAGCCCTGCCGACCCTGCCCCCTGTGAGCCTGCGCTGCCAGAAGGCTGTGGCCCATGGGATGTGATGGAGGTGGCACCAGGTGACTCAAGGCTGAGAGTGAGGTGTCCTCAGCCCCACTCCCCGCCAAGCACGCCCTGCAGGCACTCAAGCACCAGGCCAAGGACCCCTGAGGGGAACCCCCAACAGCCATGGGCTAAGCCCCAAGCCCCAGGACACCCCAGACTGGCGGGAGTCCTGGGCTGCCAAAGTCCACTCACAGAGAGGGTAATGATGTGCGGCTGCCCCAGCCCTGAGTTGTGGGGTGGTCTGTGACCCAGCAACAGATAACACAGCTGCACTTCTCATTCACACCAGCCCCCCTTCTACAGGAGGCACAACGGGCCAGGAGCAGCCTCGCCAGCCTCCGACCTGCAGCACAACTCTCAGCAAGTGCAGGCCGGTGGGCGCACGCCCCTGACCCTGACGCACAGGCCGCAGCAGTCCTGAAACTGAGGGTCCTGCCACACCCACCCCTGGGATCTGCTTCTGCTTCATCAGGAACCCCTCCCTGCCAAGCCAACAGAGGCCCCTCTGTGTGCCAGGCACTGTGCCCACAGCAGGGCCTTCAGTGACCTGTGTTGTCCAGCACCTCATGGCCACCTAGGGGTAACAGTGGAAGGGCACGGCCTCATTAAACAGCAGCCCCATCCCCTGGCAACCTGTGGTGTAGCCCACAGCTGTCAGGCCCCACCCTGCCCTCAACACCCCACACCTTGGCCCGTCTTCCTTCATCCCTCCTCCCGCTGTCTACAGTCCTACCCATTCCCAACAGGCCCAGGTGGAAACTGCTACCGTGAGCTGTAACGAAACACTGTAAGAACACATTTGACAGCCAGGTGCAGTGGCTCATGCCTGTAATCCCAGCACTTTGGGCAGCTGAGGCAGGCAGATCACCTGAGGTCGGGAGTTCGAGACCAGCCTGACTAACATGGCGAAAACTTGCCTCTATTAAAATTACAAAAGTTCGGCCTGGTGGCAGGCACCTGTAATCCCAGCTACTTGGGAGGCTGAGGCAGGAGAATTGCTTGACCCCAGGAGGCGGAGGTTGCAGTGAGCCAAGATCACTCCAGCCTGGGCAACAGAGCAATACTCTCAAAACAAACCCGCCCCCAAAAACTGCATGTCCTGAAGCAACTTCTGGCTGCCTATGAGATGAAATCCCCCTGCCGCCCTCTGAGCAGGCAGGAAGCCCAGGAAGCAGGTTCTCAGCAGCTCCCGATGCTGCGTGCAGCCGCCCAGCCATCAAGTGCCAGCTACAGATGCCACAGTGGCTCCTGGCACAGCCCAGCGCCCACCTCGACTACTGCATTCAAGGAAGGGGTCCCAGCAGTGAGCGGCCGGGCCGCCTAACAGCCCCTGGCTGGCCACGCAGGCCTCTGACACCAGGCTGAGGGGTGGGTGGGGCCAGTGGGAAAGGATTTAGGTTTCCTCAGGAAAAGAGCCTGTGGGTCACCGTGCACAGAAGCCCCATGGCTGGACCGGGGAGCAGACGGGCTTGCGCCCCACAGTTTTCAGGGGAGCCTCATGGCTGGACCGGGGAGGAGACAGGCTTGTGCCCTGTGCTGTTTCCAGGGGAGCCTCATGGCTGGACCGGGGAGGAGACAGGCTTGTGCCGTGCTGTTTCCAGGGGAGCCTCATGGCTGGACTGGGGAGGAGATGGGCTTGTGCCCTGTGCTGTTTTCAGGCGAGGCATGCTCAGAGGCAGTGGTTCACCTGCCAGGGGCTGTCTTGTTTCACCGAGATTTTGAATCAGTCACAAAGAAAGGGCCATGGGCTCCTCCCTCTGGGCGCTCATCCCAGGAACATTTCTCTGACAAGGACGGGATCCCGAGGTGGAGACCATGGGCGAAACCTTCACCCCGGCTGTGACGCGGCTGCAGCAGGGACCTCCTTCGGGAGCTCTGAGCCTGCACCTCTTCCTGAGGCTCCACTTTAGGGGCCTCCCTGGACGGTGACCAGGCAGGTCCTTGAGTGAGTGACTGTGGGTGGGGAGACAGAGGATTCCGACAGAGCCTCATCCTTGTTCGGCTGACAGAACCCGGTAGTGAGCGGCCATTGCGAGTGCGCCTCACTGATGTTCACCCATGCAAGTGCGGCTCTCGCCCTGCCAGCACCAGACGCAGCTGAGACCTGGACAGCACAGCGCCGCGTTCCAGGACCACCAAGGAGCAGGTGCCGGGAGGCTCATGGAAGCATCACACCTGCCGAGGCGGAACCCGGCCTTGCTGGGTCACCCTCACACATCTGAGAGTTGACTTCCCGGCAGCAGACGGTGAAGAGCACACACTCCCTGCGGGGCCGTGACCCGCCACGTAAGCCAAGGCGCTTACGTGGATGAAGGAGTGGGCGCCCTACTCGTGCCGCCAACCTCGGGACCCAGGCTTTGTCTGAGCAGGGACAAAGGGGCGTGGTCGGCTGTGGCTCCCCAGGAGGGAGGCCGCTGGGAGTGGATGGCGTCAGGGACGGAGCACGTGCTGCAGTGACTGGCCAGAAGTCAGCGGGGTTGGGGGTACTGTGGCTAAGGGGCTTGGGAGAAGGGGTCTGGTAAAGGATAGGGGTCCTGAGGGACTGCCTAGGGACACCTCTGGGAGCCAAGAGAATTCCAGGCCTCCTCTAGGGAAGTGGAGTGTGCCTCTCCTTCCTGTTAAGTCACCAGTGACATCGTGTGAAATCCCCTCAGTTAAAACAAGAAAACCAGCTGTGAGTTTTCAGGATCAGCGGCAGCTCCTGGCTGAGAAGAGAGGCCACGGGCCCACGCACCCTCCTCCCTCACTCCCCGAGGCCTGCATGGCTGTACACACCCGATGGGCTTCCCGGCCTGGTGGAACTCCTTCAGGACACGCTCCACTTCTTTATTCACCTTGCAATCTTCCCCATCCACGGCAAACGTGCTCCTACCAGGAGACAAAAGGCCTCTTCAGACAGCCTCACAACCAGGGTCTATTCCTGGGGGGCTTCCTAGGCACAGCTCCAGACCCTCAGTCAGCTGCAGCAAGGGACATGGGCATGGCTGCATGTATGCGCGTTTGATGTGAACATATTTTCCTGTTTTTTAAACAGAAAGAAGCATAGAAAGCAGGAGGATCAGGAAGTGGTGCAGCAGGAGGCCACCAGGGCGAGAAGGCCCACGCCCTGGAACCTTCCGGAGCAGCTGGCAGAACCCGGGCTGCGGTGCTGAGACTCAGACACTGGTTTCCAGCTCCTAACTCCCATGGTGCTTGTTAGCTTTCTGTTACATTGGCTGTGTCGGGCCTGGGGCAGCCTCTGACCTCCCGCCTGCCTTTTACCTGCCCCAAAGCAGGACTCTAATGTTCCCCGCCTTTCTGACTGTGGGTCTCAGGACCCTCTCCTGAGAGGGTCCCCCACTCCCTGGGGGAGAATGCTGACGTCATGTTTCCCTGAGCACTGTGAGCCACTCCAGCAAACGGGGTTGTGGGAACCCCAACTTGAAGCCAATTGGTCAGTTCCAGAGGCTCAGACTGTTTACCGGTATGTGTCAGAGGGCAGTTTTGGGGACGGAGCCCTCAACCCGTGCGATCGGACGCTACCCCGGGTCCATACTGTCAGAACTGAATTAGAAGGCAGCAGCAACCCCTGCGTGGTGCATGGGGAAGACCCTTCACACCCACCTTCTGTGTGGACGACTGTCGTGGTGGGAGGAGGAGAAACACGGTGTGAGAGTTTTTCCTTAAAACAAAGGGGAAGCAGGAAACTCCAGGAGTTCCCAAAAAAAGAAACGCAGTCGGCCCCCAGGCATACCAAGCACTCTTGCTTCGATGACCGTGAAAGAAACGCCAGTTTACCTGCGACACCAGCATCCACACCTCAGGCCGAGGAGCAGGAGCTGTGGAGGGCACGCGGGGCAGGGGAGGTCTCTCCACACTGCCCATGGGGCGTGTGATTTGGCAGTGCCACCAAATCTACAAGTGGACACACCTTCCCACGAACCCACCCCTGGGCTCTACGCCACCCTCACGCACCCTAGTCCTCTGCCCCAGCATTTTCCACATGGCTTTGCTGGCAGAGTGCTGGGAATCTTCTGGAGGCAGTGGGTGTTCGCCGTCCCCATGGGTGACCGTCTCAGAGGGTGCAGAGTGGCCACGGCTGCAGCTCATTAGAGCACGCCGCACCATGAACACGCAGGGCAGGCTCACCCAGAACGCTCTGGACAGGTCAGTGAAAATGTGAGCTTCGCCCAGGGGACGTGGGCTCAGACACACGGGCACATCAACACCTTGAAAGCCAAGGCCAAGACCCACTGACCCTGAGAACCACCACACACCTCACGAGGCCTGTGCCTGTGGGTTGGCAAAATGTGGAGGAGCCATGCCAGGGCACGGAGCCCCCAGCACACCCTCCAGCTGCCCCTGCGCCCCGCCACACACAGTGTCAGTGGTCAGAGCCTTGTGGAGACAGCAGCAACGCAGGGACAACTGGACAAAAGATCGAGCCTGACGTGGTGCTGCGTGAGGTCAGGGGTGTGGGCGGCACCGACGAGGCTTGCTGGCTTTCAGGAGATGGGGGACGACAGGCTGGGGTGGGGCTTCCGGTGAGAGAGGGGTGAGGGCACGGCCAAGGGCACTGAGAAAACGGCTGGCATCTGAGGAAGGAGGCCTCTGAGGTTTCGGGATAAGGAGGGGCGCATTCTTTGGATGGAGACTGCCTGACCCTCGACTCTGGGTGCAGGCTGCCCAGGGTGGGGCAAGCAGCCAGCCAGCCTCCAACCTGCCCTTGAAACAGGAGCTGCCAACCGGGGCCGGCCGTGCTGGGGCTGCCACCCACACCATGGCACAGAAGCCACCTGCACGCTCCGATGCACTGTGGCCAGTGCTCCTGCAGGTGGCAGAGCTGTCCCTGGAGGGTCAGCCTGGCACCACGTCCACCTCTCAGGCAGGGCCATGGGGGCGGTGCCCAGAGAACCTCCATGAATGTGCAAAGAGAGAGAGGAGACACAGAGAACAGAAAGAGGATCTGGAACTCAAGGATGCCACCGTGTGGGAGCCGGCCAGGCCTCCATGGTTCACGGTCCAGCTACCAAAACAGCCACGCCAAGGCGGCCTCCCTTCCTCCTGTCAGGACCGCCACCCAAACTACCAAGAAGGAAACCCATTTCTGATCCTGCAAGGTTCCGTAAGAGAATTGGGGCCAGGCGCGGTGGCTCAGGCCTGGAATCCCAGCACTTTGGGAGGCAGGAGGGTTACTTGAGCCCAGAAGTTCCAGACCAATTTGGGCTAGATACATGGCAAAAAAAAAAAACCATGGGCATGGTGGCATGCGCCTATAGTCTCAGCTACTCAGGAGGATGAGGCTGGAGGATGGCTTGAGCCCAGGAGATCATGGCTGCAGCGAACTAGGATCGTGCCACTGCATCCCTGCCTGGGCAACAGACCAAGACCTCATCTCTACAAAAAAAAAAAAAAAAAAAAAAAGAGAGAGAGAGAGAGAGAAAAAAAAACTGGTACCTGCAAGGAGTAAATACTCAGAGACTGATTTCAACGTGACGAGACCTACAGCACAGTGATGAGATAAGAGCGAGCCCCAAACCCACTCTGACAGCTGCTGGGTACCAGGAATGCTGAGAGAAGAGGCAGCAGAGAAGCAGAAACAAAAGCATGTCTCGCTAAAATGCTAAATAAGACCCAACCCTAAGAACAGCTCCCAAGTCAGAGGGCAGGCACGTGCCCTGCCCAGACCCTAAACCCAGAGCCTGCTCCTATCACCACCCCCTCCCATCGCCGCTCCACTGACCACATTGGACAGCAGGCAGGTGCACCCCCTTCCCATCTGCTCCACATGGAAAGCGGAAGACCTCGAAGCTCAAATACGCACAGGTTTTTAGCCGCTCCAAAGCCTCCTGGAAAGATGGCGGCATCATGGTTGGCTGCACTGAGGTTGGCCAGGTCTGTGATTTTGCCACGGGCGATCCTCGCAGACTCGGTCAAAACATTCCTGGGAAAGAGCACAGGGCAAAAAGCCTCAGCATGCAGGTGAAGGACTGTGGAGCGGGGCAGGGGCACAGCCCACAGGCAACACGCTCCACACACGTGGCTCTCAGCCACACGGGGACTTACTTCCAGGTCAGCATGTTTGGTCACTACCTGGAAAGGCAACATGGTTCTAGCAACGCTAAATCTATGCTGGGCTCTTCAGATCAGCACTTCAGAACCTGCGCCAAATCACTCTGCATCTTCTGCAGTCAAGGCCCATGGGAAATGGAAGTCTCTCTGAGTGTCTTAAGCAGACAGAATTCTGTGCACTCATCAGGACGGTGGGACTCAGGGGGGAAGGTAAGAAGCCAGGACTCAGGACCAGTGAAGCAACCCGAAGGCCAGCCACCGCAGGAAGCTGCTAGCCCCCAGGTGTGGGGGCCGAAGGTGCAAGTCCAGGTGCAGAAGCCAGGGTCCCAGGCAAGAAAAGAAATCACAGGGGTCCCCACTGGTGAGAAGCATAGTCCCAGGAGGCAGCTATGGCTTCTTCCTCGAATCTCCAGCTCCGACCTCTCGTGGTCTGAGGCCAGCTGGAAGGCACCTTGGAGTGGCCTGCATAGGGCTGTCAGGCAGGACGGGCAAGGGAAGGGGATCTCAGGCCACACAGGCCAGAACCACACACACCGCAGTAACAGACATGCTGCTGGGAACCAGCAAAACAGATCTGGAGCCCAGACAGGGGAAGAAGGTGGGCGACCAAACTGAGAAACACCACCTTTGCTTAAGACCAAGGTATGAGCAGCTTTACTCAGTGGGAAGCGATGTGGTTGCCATTTTCAGTCCTTCTGTGAGTACTGGAAGGAAGGCACTCCTGAGCCTTGGCAGCATTACTTCCAGAACAGCCCGAGCACAGCTGCTCAGAAGGACGTTCATTTGCACACAAGACTTGGTTTAAGCTAAGCCAGCAAAAAAAGGCTGCACCGTGGGAGGTGGACAAGAAGCAAGTTCCAATCCCACCCCCACACCTGCTCTCGCCTTCAGACGGCTGCCCCTTGGTGTGGTCAATCACGTGCATCTGAGGGACGTCAGGAGCAAAGATCTGGACTTCAGCCCCTCCACGGCTCAGGTGCACCAGGATCCTGCACGGGGGAAAACCAGAGACAACTCTTCAAAACGTGCCCCACTCAGATTTGTGTTAACACATTTTTAAAAACAGGATTTTAGCTAAGTACCAGGAGCAAATTTCTAATGTATATTAATATCTTACTTGCTCTGCAAAAAGTTACAGTTGGTTCCATACCAAGCCAAATGTCCCCCACACCCCCATTCCAATTCACTGTCGGTTGGTGGGTTACGACTATGACAAACCCTCAGAAGTGGGCTATGGAGATCAGCTGGTCCCAACAGCTCCCTTTGCAAACTGGGGTATGGGGGCCGGGTGACTCCACTGAGGGCACAGCCTGGAGGCGTGCGGGTCCCCAGCTGCTGAGTGCTCTGCCTACACCCAGGGCCTGGCTGCCCTCCTCCAGTTGCTTGCTGCAAGCACCAAGAGTGAGAAGCAGCAGTGTGCTCACAGCGCCACGTGCACAGAGGGTGTGACGGGGCTTTCGGTCACTACTTAGTTCAATTTCTAGTCTCCCTCAACTTTCCCATCACAGATGGTGGGAGAGACACAAGAGACCCCAGGACAACACCACAGGCCAGGCAGCTCAATCTCCCCAAGGGCAAGGGCAACAGAAGCTCCTCCTGGGGACAACAGCTGACATTACGAGGGCTCACGCTGGCATCTGCAACTCCCAGTGCCAACAGGAGATAGGTCGCTAAGCCCACCCACACACTAAGCCCTCACTGCCCCTTATGTGGAGGAGGAAACCGAGGCATGAAGTGCAGTGACTTGCCAGAGGGAGAGGTCAGCACCTGGCCCTGGCACTTGGGTTCTGCTACCCATAAGAAATCCACCCAGACACCCCAGACAGAAGACTCTGCCGTTCTGCCTGGGAGGGCTCAAGCTATTCTGGGGCTATTTTCTATCCCACCAAGGCCAAATCATGAAACACATCCTGGCCCTTTCCCCCAGCTCACTCTGCCTAGTGCCAACTCCAACCGGCCAAGGTGGGCCACCCACAAAGCCACCAGCTTCAGGCCACTCTCCATGGCCTGTCACCCCTTTCGCCACCACCCAGCTCTCCCCTCTCCAGTTCACCCTGAACCACATGGGAACTACAGGTACCTGGCACGCGTGGTGGCCTCCTGCCCTACCGGTTCGGCCTGCAGTCATTTCCAGTAACACAGGAAATCAGGCCACCAACCACTCAACAACAGCTGACCAGTTACGTAAACAGTAACCTGTCTAGGACCCAGAAATACCACGCAACTGTTAAAATGACGTTGAGAACTGAATGAATGGGAATTACTTCCCATGCGTCAGAAACATTTGCAAAACACGGGTGAGTGTGATCTCAGTGTTTTCAAAATGTGTGTGTCCTGAAAAACACTCAAGTGAAATGCTAAGTCATTTCTAGGCTCTAGGTGACAGTATAAGCGACACTTAAAAACTGTTCTTCCTTAGTGTCTCCCTGGGTTTTGCCAGTCGTTTTTGCTTTTTTTAGCCAAGAATAGGGTATTTAAAATACAAGCTCTCTCGGCCGGGTGCAGTGGCTCATGCCTGTAATCCCAGCACTTTGGGAGGCCAAAGCGGGAGGATCACTTGAGGTCAGGAGTTTGAGACCAGCCTGGCCAACGTGGTGAAACTCCGTATCTACTAAAAATACACAAATTAGTTGGGTGTGGTGGTGCATGCTTGTAGTCCCAGCTACTCGGAAGGCTGAGGCAGGAGAATCGCTTGAACCCAGGAGGCGGAGGCCGCAGTGAGCCAAGATCGCGCCATTGCACTCCAGACTGGGCGCTGTCTCAAAAGACAAAAAGTAAAAATAAAATAAAATACATGCTTTCTCTAAGCTGTTCAAAAAAGAGTAAACTTCACTGGTGGAGAGGCCTTCTCGAGGCCCCCGGGGTGGAGGACCAGCTGCCCCTGAGGACTTACGCCGAGGCCTCGTGGATCTCGGTCCCATCGTAGACTCCGCACCCAGACAGCACCTGCGAGAGGAGCGGCAGCTGACCCGGGGGAAAGGGGCCGACCTGGGAGGCGGGAGTTGACTCGGGGGAAAGGGGCCGACCTGGGAGGCGGGAGTTGACTCGGGGGAAAGGGGCCGACCTGGGCCGCGGGAGCTGACCCGCGAAAATGGGGCCGACCTGGGCCGCAGGAGCTGACTCGGGGTGAAGGAGCCGACGTGGGGCGGCGGGAGCGGACCTAGGAAGAGGGGCCGACCTTGGGCAGAGAACAGCGAAGGCTGATCTCTGGAGGCGGGAGCTGACCTCACCCCCTCCGTCCACTCACCAGCGCGACCCTGGCCGCAGGGCGCGGCACGGAGAGGTGAAGGGCTGCGCGCTGGGAAGGCGTCCTACCGCCGGGGGACAGGGATGTGAATGCAGATGCCGCAGCGAGCCTCGAGGCCACCAGGGCCCTCACAGCCGCCATTGCGGTGAGGACAGCGGGGTCGGAAGGTCACGCAGGGACAGAGCGTGCGCACCTACCCGTGTACAAACGCGTTGCTTGTCGGGACTGCGCCTGCGCAGCCTTCGGGGCGGAGCCAAGACCCGCGCCCGTCTCAGCCCTATCCCGTGAGTACGCCGGTGGGCGGGGCCGCGCCTGCGCAGAGCCTCCGAGTAGAGTTCCGGGAACCCTGTCTTCCTTCTGGTGGTGGCTGAGGGCTCGTGCTCGAGGCTGAGGGATGCTGGTGACTCCCGGGGTCCCCAGCCCCGCCCCCATCGGACGCCTCCACAGGCGGCGCACCCTTTCCGCCATCCGCGGAGCAGCCTTGCCTCGGGGCGGCTCAGTCCGGCGCTTCTTACCTTACCTCCGTCTCATCCTTAACTCACCACGAGCACCCAGGGTCCACATTCTCCTAAATGGCCACTCGTCTTAATCTCGGTGTCAGGACCCACGCGGGGTCAGGACTACCCCTCTGCTCCCATGACTGTCTCCTCGCGGCTCCGGCTCCCGCGGAGCGACCCCTCCGGGTTTTACTGACCCCGGGATGTTGTATCCTGGAAACTGCAGTTCCACCCAGGGGCTTGATCTGGGTTAGTCTGGGGGCAAGTGAGCCGCCGATTCTGTTTGGGTTTTTGTTTTTTTTTTTTTCAGACGGAGTTTACCTCTTGTTGCCCGGGCTGGAGTGCAATGGCGCGAAGTCGGCTCAACGCAACCTCCGCCTCCCAGGTTCAAGCGACTCTCCTGCCTCAGCCTCCCGAGTAGCTGGGACTACAGGCATGCACCACCACGCCAGGCTAATTTTGTATTTTTAGTAGAGACGGGGTTTCTCTATGTTGGTCTGGCTGGTCTTGAACTCCCGAGATCAGGTGATCTGCCCGCTTCGGACTCCCAAAGTGCTGGGATTATAGGCGTGAGCCACCATTCCCGGGCGCTGTTTGGGTCTGTTGTTGTTTTTTTGTTTGTTTGTTTGTTTACGTTCACAGCATGGACGGTCAGTGTGAAGATCCCAGCTGCTTGGGTCCTAGCTGGAATTCTTCCATTAAAAAAATCTATTTGTTATGTTATGCATGGGTTAGTTCACAGAGGAATGGCTGGATAAGTGCTGGCTTTTTCCCCGATTTAGGTATTTTCAACCTAATAATGCAGGTTTTTGAAATAATGTGAATGGTTACTGCTGGCGGATGTTCACAGGGACACACTGGATTCTACAGACACATCTGATGATCTAGCCCACGGCTGTCACTTTCCCCACTGCCGCGTTGTCCATCACTAGGACTTTACTGCCAATCCTTGCAAGATAGTGGGGAACTAGAATAACAGACATGGGACATTACCAGTTACAACCAAAGACAAGCTTGGCACATTTGACTGTCCTCGTTCCTGCTCCTCCGTGCCTGGCCCTCTTCAGGCTTCTCAGCTCCTGGGGAGCGGCCAGCCAGGGAGCATCAGCTGGTGGGAGCGATGGGGTTGTGGGATGGCACAAAAAAACACCAAGCGCCACTCAGAAAGGAAATGCCGAATGCAGACTCTCACTCAAGTCGGTGTGGGGGCCAGGACCCTGTCTCTACCAAGTGTGCGGGAGCTGCCCCTGGCCGGGAGCTCCCAGACCCCACTGCAGAGCCGCAGCTCCAGTTGTCCCAGGGGCGACTACTCAGGTGTCCATCGCCATGCACATGTGACATAGAAAAGGGTGAGGCGAGGAGGGGGAACGCTGGAAATTGTTTCACGGAAAAGGGCGAGGTAAGGGAGGGGAACACTGGAACTTGTGCTTTGGGTAGGCAATAGCTAAGGATTCTCTCTAGTCTGGGTCACGGAGATTGTGCAGCCACAGAACACCTGGTGGCATCAGGGCCTGAGCTCCTCCCTTCTACAAAGATCTCTGGTCTGCAGGCCTCCAGTTACAGTGCTGTGGGCCACAAGGCACTGCCTGTCGTATTCATCTCCATTCTTTAGCACATTTGGCCTCACACCACCCCCGGGAGGCCGGCAGGCAGATATCAGCTCCACTTCCCAGATAAGCAAGGGAGCCAGGTACTACCCAGGGTCTTGTGGGCCACACCGCTGGTGAGGGACAGGCTGGGCCTGGCAGACAGCACTGGCAGTCGGTGAAGTGCCCACCTCAGTGTCAGCCTCAGGTCCTGACCCTGGAGGCTGCTGTTACTGAGCTGTGGGGACCAGGATGCCCTACCATGATGGAGACCCAAGCCTCTCTCATGATGACCATTCCCAAGGGCACTGCAGAGGGGAGGAGCTGTCTCCTCCTCCGTGTGGCCCACGCAGAGCTGGTGCAGGTCTCAGTGAGCTCACCAAGACAGGCCAATCCCAGCCCCAGACTCCAAAGTGTCCCCAAGAGGTCAGGGAGAGGCTCTGTGCCCCTGACCCCAAGGATATGCACAGGTCACAGGGCAGAGCCCCCGCTAGACAGCAGGAGCACCCTGCTCTGTCAGCCTGTTTCCCCAGGACGGAGGCCCTGGTGGGCAGGCAGGCAGGTCTTGAGCCCCCACAAGACACCAGGATACAACAAAACCCTTTCTAATCTGAAGTGTAGACTTCATCCTCACATTAGAAAACTCCATCTTTTTTTATCCCTAAGTTCTTTATCAAACCTTTATGTTAAAGATATAAATAAGTCTCATACAAAGTTCATGTGAATACCTCTCTGAGACGCATTTTCAACATTCATCACCGTTCACACGGCCCCGCTCCTGGGGCCAGGTGCCAGTGCGTGCCGGCCCCTGGCGTGACCCGTCGGCTCGCTGTCCTGATGGGCTACATGTGTGCACAGGAAAAGCAAGTCACTACCACTAGTGACAGTATTTCAGCTGTTCTCTGGACCCCTCCTCTTTGCTGGCCCAGGTGGCACAAGGGTCCCATCTCCCTGGCAGGTCTTAGCCGGCACAATGCAACGCTGCAATCGGCTGGCTCTAGGCCAGCATCTCTTCTTCTGAGTCTCTGCCTCCTCCTCCAAGCAGGTGCAGGCTGTCATCTTCAGATGCTTCTGCCTCCTCCTCACTTCCCAGCGGGTCTAGGGAGCGTTTTGTGCCCCGCTGCTTGGAAACTGCTAGTGCGTACTGCATGTTATAGCGGTTCCAGCTACAGCTGTCAATCACACAGGGATGGTCAATGCCAGCAACGCCCAGGCCCTGGCCTGTCCTGCACCCAACCACCTCCTCTGTGACCCCTGAGAAAAGCAGCAGGGGCTGGACATGCCAGTTCCTCCACCCCAGCAGCCATTTTTTTCCTCTTTTCCCTGCCCCAACAATCTGGTTCTGCCCCATCCAGCCCTGGGGCAGCAAAGGCCTTCAAGGACCCAAGGACCCAACTGTAACATCCCATCCCTTTGGGGTCATCCTGGCAGCTCAGCCCTTCCGCTGGGCCCAATCTAGATGGCTTCACCAGCAAGTTCCACCAAACACTTAGGAAGAGACCACTGCAGAGCTGTGTGGTGTTGTGGAGCGAGAGGGGAGGAAGGCACGCTCTGAATCAGTTAATTTTCTGAGTTAATGGAATAAAGGAGAAAAGTGATGCCACCATCACTTTACATACGAAAGGAGAACTAAAAGATAAATGGATGAGAAAGGAAGGAAGCGCCCCATCACATCTGCAGGTCACAGGACCCTCTATGCAGGACTCTTCCTGACAGCCAATGGCAACCCTACAGATTGGCAGTGAACGCCTAGACAAGAGGTCCAAGGAACAATGCGCTTACGTGAACTCTAAAAACATCCCATAAGAGGGAATAAATCTAAAGGAGCTCGGCTGGGTATGGTGGCTCATACCTATAATCCCAGCACTTTGTTTGAGAGGCAGAGGCAGGCAGATCACCTGAGGTCAGGAGTTTAAGACCAGCCTGGCCAACAAGGTGAAACCCTGTCTCTACTAAAAATACAAAAATTAGCTGGGGGTGGTGGCGTGTGCCTGTAACCATAGCTACTCGGGAGGCTGAGGCAGGAGAACTGCTTGAACCTGGGAGGCAGAGGTTGCAATGTGCCGAGATCATGCCACTGTACTCCAGCCTAAGCGACAGAGCAAGACTTCATCTCAAAAAAAAAAAAAAAAAAAAAAGAATAATGAATTAAAAAATAAATACATACATAAATAAGGGAGCTAGACAACCCTCCTCCCCTACAGAGCTCTGTGAAAAGTCCAGGACATCTCAGCCGAGGGAAGGCCTGGCACCAAAACTGTGGATCAGGGCACATCCCAGCCTTCTGTAGGGCACCCAGAACACGAGGGGAGGACAGGCTCGACCTGGACTCCGGGACTCTTTCCAAAGACTGAGTGACACTTCAAGGACAGACAGGAGGACCACATGAACCCACAAGGCCCAAACTCAGGCTCGGCCCCTGAACCCTGGACAGAGCAACTCGCAGACAGGGCAGAGAACAGACCTTTCAGAAACGCAGCTGGGAAACCCGGCAACTGATTGGCAACAGAGGGTGATATCCCTCACATGGCTACTCTGAGGCCTGCCTAGTCCCGGCTCTGCAGGACCTTTAGGGAAGGTGAATTGGTAGGGACAAAAAAGGCACCAACCACAAAGAAATGACAGGAGAAGAAGCGGGCACCCGTGCAGAGTGAGCACTACGGAGGGCCGGGCCCTGTCCTAGGCCCGCGGATGAATCCTCGCAGCAGCAGCAACAGCACCCTTTTCTAGGGAAGCCACAGCTCAGGGCAGCCACATCTCCAGGACTCCAGGCTGCCCGGCCTCACAGTCCTGTGACCACCCCCACTGCCTGTGCAAGTGACCTGCAAATTCAGGAAAGGCTGCCTGATCCTACGAATGCGGCAATCCCTCCAAGAGCCTGGAGGATTCCGGCCGCACCTGAAGCGCGCCACCTGCAGCCTGTCTGCCTGCCACAGTGCTCACTGCTTTCCATTCAGCACCAGGCCATTTCCCAAGCTGGTCAACCATGGGGTGGCCGGGCAGGTGCAGTTCACCCGCAGGTGAGAAGACAAGCCTCCAGCACTGGTTCCTTTTGTCCTCAAATCAGATGACACAAGGAGCACTCCACAGTGTGGACCAGCAGGGGACCATGCACCCCACCCACCCCCAGGCCCTGCACCCACACGTACAGTTTCGACAAGTCGTCCAGGTGCCGCTGGATGCTCTTCTGGAGGAACTGAATGACAGGCAGCAGCGTCCCGGCTCTGAAAGGGAGACTCCCTAAGCGTGTGGGGCTCACCCTGTGGTACAGTGGGCTCACTTCATGCTGCATTTGCATGTCAAAGTTCCCTTTTATCCAGCAGGACAAGCTGGTCCAGTGACCTGAGCCACAGATGAACTGCGGGGGAGACCCTCTACCTGGACTTCAGCTTCTGTCCATGCAACATGAGCAGTTTGTGAGTCCAGAGGAGGTAGAATTCCAGGTGGCGAGACACTTCAAAGGAGGAAGCTAAAAACTCCAGCACTTTCTCCACATACAGTTCAGGAAGGGAGGAGGTGACCACTTCAACTGCAAAAGGAGAAAAAAACATGCTTATTCTGCCACCAACTCAAACCAGGGGAAGAGAGGATGACCCCGGCGCCCGACACCGAAGCCCCAACTTACTCTCGCCCCTGGGCACCGCCTCCAGGGCCTCCTGCACCAGTTTGCTCTCGTTGAGCCGGAGGGCCATGAGGATGGCCCTGGTGAAGTCCTGCTGGCGCAGTGCCTCGCGCACCCTCCCGGGGGTGACGCTGGTGTCCAGCTCAAACGGGTCAAAGAGCACGCGGGTGTCCAGGGAGTAGATGAGGAGTCCCTCCGTGGTGGTGGCCGCCCAGCAGCGCCCTGGGAAATTAAGCAGTGCTTTCCTAAAAATTTAAGCTCATTCCTCCCAACATTTCTTTTTTTTTTTTTTTTAAAGAAACAGTATTAAGTACATTCCCCTGGGACAAAGTGCAAAAATCAAGAGGAACCAGGACGTCTGCCTCCAGCTCCCACCCCACTACTCCCCTGGGAAGGAATGAATGGATCATCCCAGAAGTTACTCTCCCAGGGATGCACATATAAGCAAATATGTACACGCGTGCGTCCTCCTCTCTTGACGCCGGGAGCCATCCAAGTCTTCTGTCTAGCTCAGGCGTCTTCAGCTCCGCAGGCCCTGTGGTGTCTGCTGCACCTACTCAGTGCTGCATGGATCACTAGAGACAGCCAGAAGGATCCGCCAACAAAAAAACGCCCAGTAAAATGTCCCAGTAAAACATCAGTGACCAAAGCAGGTGGCCAGCCAGATTTGGCCCTTGGGCCCGAGGGCACAGACCCCAGGCTCACATGGGCCTCTCTGCCCCTGGCTCTGACACTCAGTCTAGGCTGGAGCACGCTTGCCAATAGCCCTGCTCCTGGCTCCTCTGTGTGGGGACCATGTGCACCGCCAGGCTCCACAGGCCTGTGGCACAGACCCTCCTCCCCGCTGCGAGAGGATTGGGGCAGTGCGCAGGAGACGGGCTCTCCATGATGGCAGAGCTGCCCAGCCAGGCAGCACGTCCAGGGCACTTGGGGAGCTGCTAGAGCAAGGGCATACCAAGCCTGCCATGTTTCAAAGCTCAGTGCATCTGAGGTTGGCACCGTGACAGCCGTCCATCCTCAGGGACAACAGCCATCTTGTGGCCTGCAGGGTTTGCAGGGCCATGTTCTTACCCAGGGGCACAGGGCACAGCCCAGAGCCTGCAGACAGCTCCATGGTGGCCAGCCTTGCCATGGCACAGATGCCCCAGTGCCCACCGGCACCAAAAGCCCATGGCTCAGTGCTCACCAGTGGGAGAGAAGCGGAGTGAGGTCACCCTGATCTCAGGTTTGAAGTGCCGAGAACTCATGTCACCTGGGGAAAAAAGAACCGTTAATGGTCACTGGACAGCATATCCAGGCTACTCTCCCCACGAAGCAAGTCATCCTGCGGTCTCCCGGCTGGCTGGGGGGTGCTGTGGGAGCCCCATCAAGAGCAGCAGCCTCTACTCACTGGGCCCTGCACAAAGCGGAGGCAGAAGCAGCCCTTCCCTCGCTGCAGCTGCGGCAGGTGGGCCCGTGCTGGGGCCGCAGAGGCTGTTCCGGGTGAGCTGCCAAACAGATGGCCCAGCCCGTGGGGTAGATGCTCGAAAAAGCCAGCCCGGCCAGCAGACTGCGTGTCTAACCCAGAAAAGGGCCCCGGCCCAGCCCAGGAGTGGGTCTGCTGGGCTCAACACGGTACCCTGGGCCTGCATATGGAAGCACTCAGGGTTTCTGGCTGGCGAGTGTCCCATCAGGATGGTCTACCTGGGACCCAGATCTTCTAGAGCACCTGGCTCTCTGTGCGGCGCACATGGCCTCACGCCAGAATGCTCCGTGTGCTGTGCAGCAGACGGGGCACCCAGTCCCAAGAGCAAATGGACGGGTCCCGCCAGGGCAGGGAGGCCACATGTAGCAACACATGGGCAGCTTCTCCTGCCCAGGGGCTGACGGCACCAGCACCAACCCACTGGGCCTTTGACACCCCCTGTGTCCAGCAAACGTCACCATGTAGTGACCGTTATTTCCACACACTGCAGCCCCAACCAGGCGCATGAATGCGCGGTCACCCAGGACCGGTGAGTGGTGGGCAGATGCGGGAGGAACCTCTGCTCACCTTTCCTGACGCCTGGCAGTGGTATCGCGACTCCATCCTCCTGCCCAGCATCCTGATCAATTAGTGCCAGGTTGCCAAACTCTGTCATTTTTCTTCGGTTCAAAAATTCCTAGAACAGCAAAAGCAGTGGACGCCTTGCTTCTGATGGCCTGGCCGCGTGGCCCTCGTCTCCTACACTTGCTCTTTGACCCCAACACCAGACAAGCCTCAGCCCTGTCTAGAACAAGGATGGGGAGAGAGCCCTGCAGCGCCCCAGGGACCCTTCCTGCAGAGCTAGCTGCAGACAGGGTGGGTGTGGAAGCTGTGGAGCAGGGCAGGTGTGGAGGCTGTGGAGGCGGATGGACTGAGGTCTACATGCTGGCATTGCTGCCACCATCACAAAGGCTGGGGCTCACAGCGAGGATGGCCATCTACTCCCTCGTGAAAATGCCAAGGACACTTTCCCCCAGAAACATTTAGGGGACGGTGGGCTTCTGCCCCGATGGGGCGTGGACAGGTGAACCCAGCAGCCACACCCCTGCTTAGAGGCTACCAGGGCTTCCTCACTCTCATTCTGAGGTCCTGCAGGAGCCAGCATGTGAATGGGACCTGAGCCGAGGGCTGTGCTGACGGGGGAGGGCAGGCACCAGTGGGGACAGTGAAGGCAGAGCCTTGTACACAGGACCCCGGGCAGGAAGCCATCGGGCAGGGCCTACCAGCACCCTCTTCATTCACTCCTTCCCTGACAGGTGTCCGCGTCTCCTGAGCCAGCGTGTGCTGGGCACTGCCCCTCACAGCTCCAGCCTCATAGCAACCAGCCTTGGCAGGGTCATCCACAGCAGTGGTTCCCAACCCCTGGTACCGGCCCATGGTCTATTAGGAAACAGGCTGCACGGCAGGAAGTGAGTGGTGGGCAGGTGAATGAGTGAAGCTTCATCTGAATTTACAGCCGCTCCCCATTGCTCGCATCACCACCTGAGCTCCGCCTCCTGACAGATCAGTGGCAGCATTAGATTCTCATAGGAGCGCGAACCCTACTGTGAACCACACATGTGAGGGATCTAGGTTGCACCCTCCTTCAGAGAATCTAATGCCTGGTGATCTTGATCTGAGGTGAAACAGTTTCATCCCAAAACCAATCCCCCCAACCCTGTCTGTGGAAAAATTGCCTTCCACGAAACCGGTCCCAAATGCCAAAAGGGTTGGGGACCGCGGCTCCACACACAGCTGAGGCAGGCGCCGGGCTTCACGGCCGGGCTCTGCTGGGGCAGGTGAGGGGCCCGTGCACTTAGATACAGGACAAGCACCACAGCTGTGCCCAAGGCCCCATGGAGCCAGGAGTGCAGAACGCAGGATCCCGACGCATTCCACCTGCATTGGAAGCAACATCCATCCGGCCCCGCGCTGGCGGCTCACCTCCATGGCGTCCAGAGACAGGTTGCAAGAGATCTCGAACCTCTTCATGAGAATCTGCTCACGGACGTGGTAGATGCACACGAACCTGGACATGCCTCCCGCCAGGATGCTGTGGCCGTCTGCAGAGTAGCACAGGGCGGTGAAGGCCCTGGGTGGAGAGGAGACGTGGACTTACGGTGGCCACCACGGAAACCTCAGCATATGGCTCCTAAAAACCAACTTTAGGGCCGCATGGTGGCTCCCGCCTGTTATCTCAGCACTTTGGGAGGCTGAGTTGGGAAGATTGCTTGAGTCCAGGCGTTCAAGACAAGCTTGGACAATATAGCAAGACCCTGTTTCTACAAAAAATAAAATTAACAGGGTGCGGTGGCACATGCCTATAAGTCCCAGCTACTCAGGAGGCTGATGTGGGAGGATCACTTGAGCCCAGGGGTTGGAGGCTGCCGTGAGCCATGATCGCACTCCTGTACTCTAGCCTGGGTGACAGAGCGAGACCGTGTCGAAAATCAAAAATAAAAATAAAAATAAATAAAATAAAAACTAACCTTAGGAAATAGAGGAGGTCCTATACCAGCCCTCCAGGAAGCCAACACCAGCCTCAGCAACTTCCGCCAAGGCTCGCTGCCTCAACTCACGCGAGACTTTTAAAGCCCACAATGTCCAGCAGTGCTGTCACCTGGTTCCGCTCTGAGCCAGCACCACCCTTAGATGCTTCAGCTTCCTGAGAATCAATGTCTTTTTCACAAAAGGAACAAGTGGCTCAAGGAACGGTGTTCCCTGCTGAGGTCAGCACAAAACAGCGGCCAGTTGGCCTCCACCCTAAGCAGCCTACTCTCAGTCACGTCTGCTTAGTCCTGCAGAAACCAGAAACCAGCCCTTACCGCCCCGCTCAACAGACGCCTCGGGGTGGGCAAGCTCCCTTAGTTATGACAGTAGAGAACAAAGAACAACAGAAAAAATGAGCAAAGTGGACGTCATCAGAACTAAGAGTGCCACCAAAACGGTGGAAAGACAGTTCATAAAGCGGAACAAATATCTGCACATCAGGTATCAGAGAAACCCCTAAAGTCCACAACCAAAAACCAAACAACCCAATTCAAAAACAGGCAAGAGACCTGAACAGACACTTCTCCAAAGAAGACTTACAAACGGCCAAGCCGCATATAGAAAATGCTGAATGTCATTAGAGAAACTACAATCACAACTACAGTGAGATACGAATTCACATCCACCCCAACAGCTCTCATTAAAAAAATAATAATAACAAAGCAACAAGTGCTGGCGAGGAGGTGGAGAAGCCAGAAACCAACGGCATTCCTCATGGGAATGGCAACGGTGCAGCTCCTCCAAGCTGGAAACAGAACCACCAGCACCCAGCAGTTCCACACTCAGGGCGAACCCATGAGGACTGCACACAGGCATTCATACCACTTCCAAGACAGGGTCGCTACTTCCTTCTGGAGGAAGACCCTCTGCTGAACAGGCTTCTGAGCTCCTGGGACACAGGTCCAGGCCCCAAGGCCATCCACCCTGGGCACATCCCACAGATCCTCCCCCTTCTCCTAAGCCTGACCCCCACCCAGGTGAGCCTCACAGCCCAGCCAGGACCCCGCGCAGGCAATTCGGTCAGTGCTGTGCTGGCCCAACTCCTCGAGACAAGGGGACACTATGTCTTCACCATCCACGTAGCACTCTCTAGCCAGGTGAGGTGACTGAGGACCTGCATTTTTACTCTTAGGAGGCTGCCAGGGCTGTTTTCTGCTTTTGTTTGTTTTGTTTTTGAGACAGGGTCTTGCTCTAGCACCCAGGCTGGAGTGCAATGGCATGACGCCATCCTCACTACAGCCTTGACCTCCCAGGTTCAAGCGATCCTCCTGCCTCAGCTTCCCGACTAGCTAGGACCACGGACATGTGCCACCGCACCTGGCTAATTTTTCTACTTTTTGTAGAGATGGCATTTTGCCATGTAGCCCGGGCTGGTCTCAAACTCCTGGGCTCAAGCAATCCACCCGCCTCAGCCTCCCCAAGTGCCAGGTCTCCAGTGTGAGCTCGGGCACCCGGCTGCTCTCCCCTCTGCACACCAGGACGATGTCATAATTCAGGATCAAGGTTTGGAAGTGGATGCAAGCTCTCAGCTGAACAAGTTTATGTTCAGCAAATCCAGATGTCCTCCTGTGCTGGGGGCTGTGCGATCCCAGGAGTTAAGGACGACATGGCCTCTCCCCAGAGGGCTCAGGACCACCTGCCTCCACCCACAGGGACTCAGCGGTCTCAGGAACAAAGAACAAGGCCAAAAATGGAGAAGCTGCAGGAGCCTGGTGGCTGGCTGGGGTCTCAAATCAGGAGGCCCGACGCTGACACTCACTTCCCCTTGGCCGCATGCTTGGCTGTAATCTTGTCCAGCTCCTTCCTGCCGGTCTTGAGGTCATGCCTGCCCTCAATGGAGCCCATCTGCACCGCGTTCTCAGGGTCCCAGAAGGTGATCTGTGAGTTCAGTGTGGCCACAGCCAGCTCCGCACCATCAGGGCGAAAAGTCACAGCCAGAGCTAAACAGAGATGCAAAGTAAGGCCCAACAAAGACCCCGGTCTCCAGCAGGCAGGCCACCAACCACCCTTGGCTGGAGACCAGGCCGTGCCCAGGCACCCCTAAGAGACCAGCGCCTGTTTGATCTGGTACACAGAATCTCCTCCCAGGAGAAGCTCCAACCCAGACGGGTGAGGAACAACTCAGCGCCAGTGAAGAGCACCAGGCGGTCCAGCTGGGGCCACAGGACCCACAAAGGCCGATGGAGGGGGCGCTGGGAAGGTGAGGCTGACGGGTGAGTGATGGTGGTTACTGAGGGCGGCTGGACAGACTAGAATACAGAGCCTCTGCAAAGAAGCCACATGTGATGCCAAAAGCCTGGCCAATGCCAGGCCTGGGGGTGGGGTGAGGCAGCAGGAAGCAGAGAGAACCAGCCTCCTGGGATGGCAGAGTCTGTCCACACCCGGACATGGATGGGCTGGGTCTTTGTGAGCCACGTGGTCTTTCAACACCGCCATTGAGGCATTGACAGCCACAGACCATATGAACACAGGAGGCCACGGCTGCCTCTAGTACAGCCCCGTCAGAAAGACAGGCAGTGGCCTGAGGCCAGTCTGCAGATCCCAAGCCGCATCTGGCTTCCGGGCCCACCTACGGCCTCCTCATCCTTCTCCCAGTCTGCAGATTCCGGGACTGGCCGCATCCAGCGTCTGGGCCCCCCATGGTCCCTGTGTCCTTCTCCCAGTGACACAGCCCTGGTAGAGCTCCAAAGCAACTCCGAAAATCAGGAAGCAGCTGCGGCAGCAGCCCTTCCCCCTCGGGGAGCTATTCTCTCCTGCCTTGGCGTACTTGCCCACAGAGCGGGAGCCCCACAAAGACTCGTGGAAGCCACGCTGGCCCGACTTGCCAATCTGCTGTCTCCTAGGTACTGCCAACCTCAAGGGCTGCCATACCAGCAGGTCTGGGTTAAAAGCCACCCCCTGCTTCCCACCAGAAGGTTCACACCAAACCCACAACCAGGAACAGGGCAGTGTGTGTGACAGCATGCTGCTGGTCCCCAGGCCGCTGCTCCTGCCTGCTGCCTCGTGCTCACCATCAGAGGTCAGGGCCAGCGTCTCCTTGGTCCTCCAGCTGTCAAACATGTCCCAGAGGCGCACCGTCTTGTCCCAGGAGGCACTGGCCAGGATGGACTTCATTGGGTTAAAACATAGACCACTGATGGGCCCTTCGTGTCCAGACAAAACCTACCGTAGAGCAAGGAGGCGTGAAGAGTGGAGGTGGTTGCCGAGGCGGCTCTCTGGGCAGGTCTGGGCCAGGGGCATGGGCCGTTGGAGTGTAACCTCAGCTCCCTGCGCTCCTCTCCCAGGAGACAGGAGGGCCCCTCCGGAGCCCCAGCCCAGCCCCTCAGGGTGCTTACATCAAGGAGCCTGCCTGTCTGCATGGACCACACGAAAATCTCAAAGGAGTCCTGCGCCCCTGCAGAGACGATCTCACCGCTCGCATCCACCGCCACGCAGGAGAACTGGGTGGGGCGTGGAGACGTGAAGGTGCGGAAGTTTCGGTACCTGCAAAGAAGAGGCAAGGTCAGCGTCACGTGCCAGGGTCCCCTGCCCCAGCAGCTGCACTGCAGCCTCACCCTCCACCTTCACCTCTGCGTGGGGGAAGCCTGCCCCGAGCCAACCCGAAGCAAAAACATCACCTGTGAAGGTCAAAGGCTCGCACAGTCCCGTCCATGGATGAGGTCACCACAACGTAGCCGGTGGCAGTAAAGGTCACACCGGTCACCCCGCTGGAGTGCTCCGTAAAAGTGACGAAGCAGAAGCCGCTGAGGGTGTTCCACACCTTGACCTGAGACAGGACAGGAGGGGCAGGGGCAGACCCCAACCCTGTGTGCCACGGCTTCGGCCAGGATCCCTGTCCCCATGCCGCCCCATCTAAGACGCTTGCCCCTGTACTGCCCCATCCCTGAGACCCTACCCGTGAGTAATACCCCATCCCTGAGACCCCCAACTGTGACTGACACCCCATCCCTGAGACCCCCAACTGTGACTGACACCCCATCCCTGAGACCCCCGCACATGACTGGTACCCCATCCCTGAGACCCCCAACTGTGACTGATACCCCATCCGAGATCCCCGCACATGACTGACACCCCATCCCTGAGACCCCCAACTGTGACTGATACCCCATCCCTGAGACCCCCACCTGCAACTGACACCCCATCCCTGAGACCCCCGCATGTGACGCCACATCCTGAGAGCCTTTCCCCTGTGCCCACGGCTGCCCTGGCTCACTCAGCCTCCCCAACAGGCCTGAGGGTGTGCTGAGTGGGCCGTCTGTCCCAGTCTCTTCCTGTCACCTCCAGGAGGAGCCCATTTAAGGCCCAGATGGCCCGCAGGGGCACTGCACACACCAGAATCCTGTGGATGCTGGCCGGATGCCAGCTGCCAGTACCATGGACCCACCCTCGGCCACGTACTGGAGCCCCTTGGACACTGGCTGGATGCCAGCTGCCGGCACCACAGACCCACTCTCCGCCACGCAGCCACCACCGTGCAGGAGACCAAGTCAGAAAGGGGAAAGAGGGACACCCAACCCTCTCCATTCAAATTTTTGTATGTTTTTAAACGCCTACTGAGCTCATGAGCCCGGGTGAAGCTGTGAACACCAGCCTACTGTCAAGGCACAGCCCCACAGACCACTGCATCTTCACAGCCCCCCAGGCACAGAGGCCAACGGGACGGGGACAGGAGCCTACCTTGCCGTCATCCCCGCCAGTCACTATGTACTGTCCGTCGGGCGAGTAGGCCAGGGCCACCATGCTGTTGAAGTGGCCCTGCTGCTTGAGCACGTAGGACTCACTCTGCCACTCCCACACCAGCAGCTGGCCCAGGCCTGTGCACACAGGGGAAGCTGGGGTACCCGGCTCAGGCCCACCCCAGGTCAGACTGGCCCGGCCCACCTTCCCACTTGGCACAGGACTGAGAAAGCTGCCGGGCAGGGAGTGAAACGCACAAATCCCCAAGCATAGGCTGGGACCACTGCCTGATGCTGCAGCTCCACCAGCCAGTGATGGGCCCCGCCCGTGCAACCCAGTGGTTGCAGGTCACAACTGAGGCAGGCTATGATCCCCGACCCCTGAGCAAGGGGCTTAAAACAGAGAGGTGTTTGAGGAGGGCCAGGGCAGGAAGGGCACCCCCGGGAGGCAGCTGGAGGAGAAGAGGGCACCCCATGAAAGGTGGCTGGAGGAGGGGAGGGCACCCCATGGCAGACAGCTGGGGGAGGGGAGAGCCCCTTCTGAAAGGCGGCTGGGGGACGGGAGGGTACCCCATGGCAGACAGCTGGGGGAGGGAGGGCCCCTTCTGAAAGGCGGCTGGGGGAGAGGGCACCCCATGGAAGACAACTGGGGGAGGGGAAGGCACCCCCAGTGGGTGGCTGTCAAGTAAGCCTGTAGCCGGGCAGCACTGGTCCCTAATGGGGAGTCCATCTCTACCACCCAGGCTGGGGACAAACCTGAACAGCCAAAAGCAATCCAGTCCCCCGAGCTATTGATGGCCACTGAGGCGATGCTCTGATCTGAGATGCTGCAGAGAACGGGCCTGTAAGTGGGAGGCCAGCCTGCCCGGGCTGAAGCCCCAGTGCCCACTCAGGGCAGCCCCAGACACCAGATTCTATCCCTGTGTGCGGAGCTTACCCCACCCACTCACCAGACTCCAACAATTCACTTCAGTTCAAGTATCAGAGGGCTGGGTGCCGTGGCTCACGCCTGCCATCCCAGCACATCGGGAGGCGGAGGCAAGGATTGCTTGAACCCAGGAGTTCAAGACCAGGCTGGGAAAACCCAGCAAGACCCGTCTCTACAACAAATTTAAAAACTAGCCGGGTGTAGTGGCGCACACCTGTGGCCCCAGCTCCTCAGGAGGCTGAAGTGGGAGGATCATTTGAGCCCGGGAGGCGGAGGTTGCAGTGAACTGAATTACGCCACCGCACTCCAGCCTGGGCGACAGAGCAGGACTCTGTCTCAAAAAGAATCAGAGAAGGCCCAGAGGGGAGGCCAGGGTTCAACAACTTGCAACTTCACAATTTTATGAGCATAGTATTTTCGTTCTCTGTGTCTCACAGATGCAGAAAAGCGGAGACAAAAACTCGAAAGGCTGTGACTGACCCGAGACCAATGCTGCTGACTGCCAGTGGGGGCGGCAACACTGTCACACTGACCAGCACCAGCGGCCGGGCAGGTTTCGGGCTGGCGTCCTGTGGCCTGAACTGGCGCTCCAGTGGCTCTGCTGCCCCCACTGCTAAGGGCAGGCTTGGCTGGGCCCTCAGATTCAGGACCAGTGAGTACATAAAACCACACCCCACTGCGAGCAAAGGCTTACCTCAGGGAGTGGATGAGGTTAAACTCTGGCAGCTCATGAAGATGGAAGATTCCAGAAGCAAAGCCAGTGACCAAGAGGTGAGACCTCTTATGAAATGCTGCAGCTGTCAGGTTGTTAAAATCCCCTTCTTTATTGAAGAAGTACCTGAATTGACGAGAGAGAAGAGTTGTGAGGAGGAGCGCAGAGCCAGGCTGCCACCCCAGCTCGCTCTGGGCTCCAGGACACAGGACACAGATCCAGGCAGGAGGTCCCAGACCTGCCCTCTCCCTCTCCACCCCAGGCCCTGAAGCTGCCTGCCTCCATCCCAAGCTCGGGACCCCAAAGGAACCTCACACAGCATCTCCACTGTTGGCCCCACAGCAGAGCTAGTGGTGCACCCAGAGGCAGCAGTGCCCACGGGAGGCAGAGGAGGTGCGGGAGGCGCGGCATGGCCGCCAGGCACACCCGAATCCCATCATCCCCTGCTGCTTCCTCCTCTAAGGAACCCTCGGTCCCCATCAGCAGACGAAGGTGACCCTGATGGCGCCTCCGCCCTCAAAACCTCCCCAAGTCACATTGTAGCTCAGCCCTGGTCCTTCCCTCTCCTTTCTGGACCCCGTCCCTCCTGAACAAGTGACAGGGAGCACTGGCTGCCAATGCAGCAGGCCCTCCCTTCACATGCTTCGCGCTGACAGCCTGCAGTCCCCGCCTAGCAGGCACACTGTCTTCCTGGAGCTGCCTGGAACCTCCCTTCCCCAGGGTGGGGTTGGGGGAGCCCATCATCCCTTCCTCTTCCTCCAGTCCCCGTTCAAGTCTTGACACCAGCACAACACCCCCAAGTCCCCGCGGGCACTGACCCACCCACGGGCACTGACTCACTCACGGGCACGGACTCACTCGTGGGCACTGACCCACCCGTGGGCACCGACTCACAGGCACCGACCCACCCGCGGGCACTGACTCACTCACAGGCACGCACTCACTCGCGGGCACTGACTCACTCACGGGCACTGACCCACCCGTGGGCACTGACCCACCCGCGGGCACGGACACTGACTCACTCACGGGCACTGACTCACTTGCGGGCACTGACTCACGGGCACGGACTCACGGGCACTGACCCACCCGCAGGCACTGACTCACGGGCACGGACTCACGGGCACTGACCCACCCGTGGGCACTGACTCACTCACGGGCACTGACCCACCCACGGGCACTGACTCAATTGCGGGAACTGACCCACTTGGACCTGTTCTGGCCACCCTCCAACTCCGCTGCCCTTGGCAAAGCACCCTCCTCCCACTGGAGTCCAGCCGGCCCTCCCTGCTCCTCAGACCCAGGGCTCTCATGGCCACAACTCCCACCTACCCAGCAGACCCCAACCCCTCCAAAGGCAGCCCGTTCTGGCCGCCTGGCTCCCTCCACAGGCAGGGCCTTGTGTGGGTGCCTTCCCCACCCAGGGACCCCAACTGCCGCCCACCTCCGCACGCAGCCACCTCATCACTGCACCTCTCCTCCCCGGCGGAGAGGAGGCCTCACAAGGGTGGGCAGTGTGTCTCAGTGCCAAGTTCAGAGCCCTGCACACAGCAGGTGCTAAGTAACTGCAGCAAGGAGAGGCCCAGGCTGGGGCACCCGGGTGACGGAGACACCATAGCTGTGGGCAACTCTGCCTTCATGTGATCCTGACCAGCCTCCCCCACAGCCCAGACGCGGGACACCCCGAATCAGGGCAGCATCTCTGCCAGGGCTCCAGGCACATCTAAGGCCATCCCATGGGCAGTCCATGGGGCCGGGCTCAGTCTCGTCTCGTCTCATCTCGTCTGGGGGACTGAGTTCGGATGTGGGGCTGCACGGCCCAGCTCAGTGCCTGAAAAAGCACCAAGCACCACCCACCAGCGGGCCCCGAAGCAGGACTCAGACCACCCGCTGCGCCCACTCACAGCCTGGACCCTCCCTCCAGCCTTGCCAAATGCTCTCCCGGCATCTCCCTGCACGAGGCCAAGGGACTATCACCCACACCAAACTCCACAGAAGCTGGTGGGGCCACAGACAACTCCCAACCCCCTTAGGGCCCAAGGTGCTGCTATTCCCGTCACGGAGTGCCCGCACACCTCCCTGCCCCCTATGCACCCCTACCCACCGCCCTCCGCCCTGCCCTGGGCACACAGGCAGCTCAGACAGCCGAGGCAGGGACCCTGCTTAAGGGGCAGGGTCAACACCCAAGCACTCGAGGGTGCTCAAACCGGGGCCCTGAGACGCAGGCCTGCTCTCTGTACCTCCCACTCCTCGGCCCTGGGGACCCCACATCCAGATCCCTCTGAGGGCAAGAGATTCCCACAGGAGTGCCCCACCACAGCCCACCACACCTCAGAGACCTACTTGGCCAGCCGTGAGTACTTCACTTTTCCTGTCTTCTCCTCCTCGGCTGGAGTGGCTTTTCCCCGGATGGTGGTCTCTCTATCCCCCTCCTGGTCCTCCTCCTCCTCCTCCTCTTCCTCCTCCCGCTGCAACAGGTCTGCTTTCCAGCCCGCAGGGGGCTTCAGCCGCAAGCCCTCAGGGGGCGTGTCACACTGCCACATGCACAGCACTCCGTCCTGGCTGAGGGAGTACAGCTGCAAGGGGAAGCACAGGGTCACCCCAGCCCCAGCCACACTGGCCCAGCTGCCACAACCTGGCACCTCCCTCCAGCTCAGATCCCGGGACCAGTGGCACCGACGGCCCCTCTGAACTCTGAGAACAATTCTCGATGGGCCGCCACAGCTGCCATCGGTCCCCTAGATGCCCCCAGGCCACAGGGGAACAGCCTGGGGGAACCGCGGGAAGAGGCCGCCTGCAGCCTGGGGCCTCCCTGAACTAGCCGCTTTTGGCCACCATCAGTCTAGGGAACTTGGCAAAGGGACGTACGTCCAGGCTGTTGGATTCAAAGAAGCAGGCCACGATGGCATCCTTATGTCCCCCCAGTGCATAGTAGATGAGGTTGTCCCAGCGCTCGGCTCCAAACACCCAGGTGGACATGTCTTTGCTCCCAACCACAAAGCACCTGGAAAAGAGGGAGATGGCACCTCCTCAGGGCTTGGCCATGACAAAGCAGCCAGGTGCACGCTCCAGAGGGCTGCATGGAGACCGCTACAGCCCCACGTGGTCTCAGAGTGAGCTGAGAAGCCTCCAGGCACAGGAAGACACCCCGGCACAGCCCCTGCCCTGTCTGCCTTCCTCACACCTCCCAGATGCTGTCCCTGCCCTGTCTGCCTTCCTAACTCCTCCCAGATGCTGCCCGAGCCAACCGCAGCATTCCCGGTTTCTGGGATAAACAGGTGAAAGGGCAGTGCAGGGGCAGGAGGCTCGGCCACAGCACACACTTCAGAGCCGCGAAGACACGACCACAGCCACCCAGCCAGTCCTGATGGTGCGGGCAGCGCCCAGCCCCAGAGGAGGCCGAGATGCCATTGCGGAACGAAGCTGCAGGGCCCAAGGGGGTGACCGTCCAAGGGGCCTCTCTCAAGCCCCGCTCCCCCCAAGCCTCCGAGGCCGCACCTGGAGTCATCCGTCCAGTCGATGCAGGTGGTCTCATCGTAGGGCCCAAAATAGGTCTTGTCCAGAACGAAGGCGTTGAACTCCCGCTTCTTCCCAGGGGCATGATACATCTGGGCAATGTTACCCTTTGTGACAACAAACTTCCTATGGAAGGAATGCGGACATAGTTGATATTCAAGACCAGCAATGGCCCTAAGGCCACTGTGGAGTCTCAGCCTGCGCCCGCCTGGGCCTTCTGGAGTCCCGCCTCCTGCAGGATGGAGGCCAAGGAGCAGAGGAAGCAGAAGTCAGGGAAGAAACAGCCCTGGAGGGAGGGCAGCCTGGCTGCACCAAGCCTTCTCCTCCAGAAAAAGGGGGTCACCAATGCCAGAGCTTGGGCCGTGTGCCCAACCCGACGTCACAACCCAGGGCCCAGGGAAACGAGCTGGGCAGTGGGCCTCACCGTCGGCACGCACGGCCGAACCCTCCGGCCCCCAAGCCGTCCCCCTTACCTGCCATCAGGGGAGAAGGACACGCTGTGCACAGAGCCCTTGAAGTGGAAGTGGTGCAGCACAGACCTGCAGACCAGGCTGACCAGCAGCGCATCGCCCCCTGCAGGACGCCAGAGGTCACCACCGCGCAGCTACCCCAGGGGCCACCCCAGATACATAGCATGGGAAAAACGGAGAAAGGTCTTTCTGGCGTCCACTGTGAGGAGTCAGGACTGAGAATGCCCAAGGGCCATAAGGCCCTGCCCTGCCACAGGTGATGCCACAGACACAGCCTGCGGCGGGGACGCAGCCTCACCCATGACACCCTCATCCCCAATCCCCACCTGGGCCCCAACACGGAGGCGACTGGGGAGTGGATCATTTCAGACCCACACAGCCCTGAGTCTTCCTCACTGGTCCCCTCAGTACCCACCCACATCAAGGGCAAGTACCTTCATCGACGACGATAGCGAGGCGGCCATCCGGGGACAGCCCCACGCACTTGACGTTGTACCGAGTGGCCAGGGGCAGCGTGTCAGATTTGTTGCTGATAAAGACAAAAACCACAGTGTGCTGTTGGTCCTCAAGTCAAATGAGGGAGACAAGCCAGGCCTGGCCTGGGACCAGCGACTCACCCTCCCCAAGTAGCGCCTCCGATCTTACTGGACCCCACAAGCCAGAGCTCATCTGTGGATACCCCCTACTCCTGAAAAACAAATGACATTGTTGGCCGGGCACGGTGGCTCACGCCTATAATCCCAGTGCTTTGGGAGGCCGAGGCGGGCATATCATAAGGTCAGGAGTTCGAGACCATCCTGGCCAACATGGTGAAACCCCGTCTCTACTATAAAAACAAAAAACAAAAAATTGGACGGGTGCGGTGGCTCACACCTGTAATCCCAGCACTTTGAGAGGCCAAGGCGGGCGGATCACGAGGTCAGGAGATTGAGACCATCCTCGCTAACACGGTGAAACCCCATCTTTACTAAAAATACAAAAAATTAGCCGGGTGTGGTGGCGGGCGCCTGTAGTCCCAGCTATTCAGGAGGCTGAGGCAGGATAATGGCATAAACCCGGGAGGCAGAGCTTGCAGTGAGCCAAGGTTGCACCACTGCACTCCAGCCTGGGCGACAGGGCGAGACTCCGTCTCAAAACAAACAAACAAAAAAACCCAAAAAATTAGCCAGGCATGGTGGTGGGCACCTGTAATACCAGCTACTCAAGAGGCTGAGGCAGGAGAATCGCTTGAACCTGGGAGGCAGAGGTTGCAGTGAGCTGGGACCGCACCACTGCACTCCAGCCTAGGTGACAGAGCAAGACTCTGTCTCAAAAAAAAAGAAAAAGAAATGACGTTGTCCCTGGAGGAACTCTAGTGAAATGCATTAAAAGCCTTAAAAATGGGCTTTGGATACATCAATTCTGCTTCCAGGATGATATGATGAGAGGATTATTCCGCCTCAGTGTGACATCAAAATACCAAAAGCAAGCTAAGTGCCCAACAGGAATTAACCACCATGACAGTGCACCCATGTAACACTGTTGCTAGAAAAATGGAAAATAAGGGGCTACAGGAATCCCGCGGAGATGCTGCAGATAACGCTTATACTGCAATTGAGTGAGGCACACACGTTCCAGCTTCCGCGTACATAGCCGAGCTGTGTTTACACCATAAACAGTATGGCGTAGTCTACTAGTGTGTGCTGTAGTCTGTAAGCGTGCACTGTGCTCTATTCGTGTGAGTTGTAGTCTGTTCGTGTGTACTGTCGTCGAAGTGTGTACTTTATTGGTGTGCGCTGCAGTCTACTCATGTGTGCTGTAGTCTATTAGCGTGCACAAGCATTCTGTCTAAAGCAACACCGTGCATCCCTTAATTTAAAAACACTTTACTGCTAAAAAATGCTAACGATCATCTGAGCCTTCAGTGAGTCTTCATCTTTTTGCTGGCAGACAGTCTGCCTCGATGTGGATGGCTGCTGACCAGGCACGGTGGCAGCTGCTGAAAATGGGGTGGCCGTTGCCAATTCCTAACACAACAGTGAAGCTTGCCGTATCGATGGACTCTTCCTTTCACGAGATGTCTCTGTAGCATGTGATACTGTTTGATAGCATTTTACCCACAACAGACCTTCTTTCAAAACTGGAGTCAATCCTCACAAATGCTCCCAGCGTTTTATCAACTAAGTTGATGTCATATTCTAAGTCCTTTGTTGTCATTTCAACAGTCTTTACAGCATCCTCACCAGGAGTAGATTCCATCTCAAGAAACCACTTGCTGGCCGGGCATGGTGGCTCACACCTGTAATCCCAGCACTTTGGGAGGCTGAGGCGGGTGGATCACCTGAGGTCAGGAGTTCTAGACCAGCCTGGCCAACAATGATGAAACTCCATCTCTACTAAAAATACAAAAATTAGCTGGGTGTGGTGGTAGGCACCTGTAATCCCAGCTACTTGGTAGGGGGGCCCGAGGCAGGAGAATCGCTTGAACCCGGGAGGTGGAGGTTGCAGTGAGCCAAGATCACACCATAGCACTCCAGCCTGGGGGACAAGAGTGAGACATTGTCTCGAAAAAAGAAAAGAAACCACTTGCTTTGCTCATCCATAAGCAGCAGCTCCTCATTCATTCAAGATTGATGGCAACATTGTGGCAATTCAGTCCCATCTTCAGGCTCTGCTTTCATTTCAAATCCTCTTGCTATTTTTACTGCATCTGCAGTAACTTCTTCCGCCTAAGTCTCGAACCCTTCAAAGTCATCCATGAGGCTTGATACTAAACTTCTGTCAGACTCCTGTTAATGTTGACACTTTGCCCTCATTGAATGAATCATGAAATGACAACTAGAATGGCGACTCCTTCCCAGAAAGCTTTTTATTGGCTTTTCCCAGATCCATTACAGGAATCACTATCTTTGGCAGCTAGAGCCTTATAAAATATATTTCTTAAATGGTAAGACTTGAAAGTTAAAGTTATTCCCGTAGGCTGAAGAAGAGATGTGGTGTTAGCAGGCATGAAGACAGCATCTCCTTATGCATCTCCATTGGAGCTCATGGGTGACCAGGTACGTTGTCCAACAGCAGAAATATTTTGAAAGGAACCTTAGTGGGTTCAACAATGGGCTGGAAAGATTCAGGAAACCATGCTGTAAACAGATGTGCTGTCGTCCAGGCTTTGCTGTTCCACTTATAGAGCACAGGCAGAGTAGCTTGGGCATCATTGTGAAGGGCATTAGGATTTTCAGAACAGTGAATTAGCACTGGCTTCAACTTAATGGCCCCAGCTGCATTAGCCCCTAATAAGAGAGTCAGCCTGTTGCTTGAAGCCAGACACTGACTTTTCTCTAGCTATGTAGTCCTCGATGGCATCTTTTTCTTTTTTTTAAATTTATTTATTTCTAGATAGAGTCTTGCTCTGTTGCCCAGGCTGGAGTGTACTGGCACGATCTCAGCTCACTGCAACCTCTGCTTCCCAGGTTCCAGCAATTCTTCCACCTCAGCCTCCTGAGTAGCTGGCATTACAGGAATGTGCCACCATGCCTGGCTAATTTTTGTACTTTTAGTAGAGACGGGGTTTCACCATATTGGCCAGGCTGGTCTCAAGCTCCTGGCCTCAAGTGATCTGCCTACCTTGGCTTCCCAAAGTGTTGGGATTACAGGCATGAGCCACTGCGCCTGGCCATCTTTTTCCAATAGAAGGCTGTTTTGTCTCCATTGAAATTTTGTGTTTAGTGTAGTCAGCTTCATCAATGATCTCAGCTAGATCTTCTGGATAACTTCCTGCAGCTTCTCCATAGCACTTGCCGCTTCGCTTTGCACTTTTATGTTGTAGAGATGACTTCTTTCCTTAAACTTCATGAACCAACCTCTGCTAGCTTCCAACTGTTTTCCTGCAGCTTCCTCACCTCAGCCCTCACAGAACAGGGGACAGGTAGGGCCTTGCTGTGCATTAGGCTTTGACTTGCTTAAGGGAATGTTGTGGCTGGTTTGATCTTCTATCTGGATCACTCAAACTTTTATCCGTATCTGCAATAAGGCTATTTTGGCTTTCTTGTAATTTGTGTGTTCACTGGAGTAGCACTTTTAATTTCCTTCAAAAGCTTTTTCTTTGCATTCACAACTTGCCTGTTTGGTGGCAGAGACCTGGCTTTTGGCCTGTTTCAGCTTTTGACATGCCTTCCCCACTGAGCTGAGTCCCTTCTAGCTTCTGATTTCAGGTGAGAGTTGTGTGACTCTTCCTTTCACATGAACACGTAGTGGCCACTGTAGGCCATTATTAACTGGCCTAATTTCAATATTGTTTGTGTCAGGGAATAGGGAGACCCAAGTAGAGGAAGAGAGACATGGGGGGGTAGGGAAGAGCCTGTCGGTGGAGCAGGCACAGCACACACAATGCTTACCGATTAAGCTTGCTGTCTTACATGGGCATGGATCACGGCACCCCAGAACAATTATGATAGTAACAGCAAAGATGATCACAAATCACCCTCACAGGTATAATAAACTTTGAAATATCACAAAATTACCAAAATGTGACACAGAGACATGAAGTGAGCCCCCACTGCTGGAAAAATGGCACCGACCAACCTTCTCCAAGCAATGTTTCCACACACCTTCACTCTGTGGTAAAACAGCATCCACACAGAGCCAAAGTGCAACAAAGTGAAGCAAAGTGCAACAGCACACAGGAAGAAACCGCTAAACCCCAGCGAATAAAACTGACCTCCGGCTGCAGAGCTGGAAGCTTTGGGCCTGCCCGTCCGACTGGTGAGGCCCAGTGGCAGCAGGGCTCCCGAGCAGGGGTCCAAGGCACCTTCAACTCCCCCAGCAGCCCTGGCCTTTCAGCCCTTAGGGGCCTTCCCTGATGGGGGAAGGGCTAACCCTGAGCTACACCTTTTCCCCCACCCACCCTTCACAGCACAGGGACAGGGTCCCTTCCCAGGGAACAGAGCCAAGTGACACACCACTTTATGGGGCCTGGCTAAGGCACTACAACGAAGAACTGGGTCTGGCTGCCAATTTCCACAACTGATCTGCTGACCCTAGTCCGTCCTGTAGTCCTGTCCTGGGCTCCCTTAATTAACGGGTGCACCATTAAAAGGAAGGCACAGAAGACACTAGCAGTTTTCATATGTTACTTAAAAATGGTGATAATAGTAATCAGTATCACTATTATGAATACCACTTTCACATACTTACTTTTTAAGGTCAAATACAGTGACTCTATTGCCCACAGGACTGATAACTGAATTTCCATCGCAGGTAAAATTTAGGTTCCCACGCCGGTACACCGTACCCAGCAAATTTGAAAACTGTGAAGAAAACAAAATTGTCTTAACACAAAGAAAACAGTTGACTCCCAGAAAAGCACTGAGGCATCTGGGCAGAGAGATGGCATAGAGAACCCCACCTTGGGGGCCCGTTCACCTTTCCTGGGTAAGACAGGAAGAAGTGAGCCTGATCCTCAGGAGACCAGAGGAGCCCGGGCGGCCCCAAGCTCCCACAGAGATGGGTAAGATGCCCCTGTGAGCACTGAGGAAGCCACCCAAGACAGGAGGCGTCTGCCAGGTGAAGAGGGGCATGGAGCCCACACTTCACCAAGAAAAAAGCTGCAACAATGGAACAGCACCCCAAAAGTGCTTAGAACTCAGGGCTTCCAGAAGTGTGGTAAGCCAGCATCCTATTTACTAACTCACGCGCACGAGCGTTCACTGGAGACTGCCATGCGCACAGACACGCACACCTTATATTCTATCTCTAGCAGGAGGGGGATGAGAAGTGTGGGAGGAGGGGCTACTTTAGAGGGTGGTCACGGAGAGGCACCTGGAAGGGTCACCTGAGCTGGAATCTAAATGGGAAGGCACCAGCCAGGCCCTGAAGCTGTGAGTGGGCAGCGCCCTCAGGACCTCAGGGAGGAGCGTGGTCAGCAGAAGGACTTCAAGCGGCCAGGCAGGCTCCAAGGCACATTTTTTGCCACCTTGCAATAGGAATGTGGAGCGGATGAAGTCCTGGCCTGTGAGGACGTGGATATGGTTTCTGGTTTGGTGCTGGGCACACAGCGGTGCCTCCACCAGCACAGGGGACACAGGAGCAGCACTCTGAGGGGCCAGTACCATGCCCAGTTTCGGACAGGACAAGTGTAGCACACGGTGGGCTCAGCAGCAGGCGGCCCGTGCAACCCTGGAAGCGCAACGGTCCGGGCCACTGTGGGAAACACAGGCGTCCCCATAACCAGCCAGCTGTAGCAAACGCTTCAGAGACCCCCAGGCCGGCTCCGCGGCCCCCTCTTACTACCTGCCTCACCCGCCTCCTGCACTTCACAGCTGGGACAAGTCTTCCCTGGCTCTCAAAGCTGAGGGCGTCCGCCTCAGGAATTCCCTCCGGCCTCGGGAAACAGAGCTCACACCTGGGTTCCCCGCCCTTCCGCTCACCTGGACGCTCGCTCGTTAGGGAGCAGTCCCGGGCCCCGGGTCCCTGCTGTTCTCACCCCGCCTGCGCGCGCCCGCGTCCCCGCCCCGTCCCACCTCCTCATCCCTCCCGAGGGTGCTGTGCCCTCCCCGACTGCACCAACTCCAGCCTTTAGGTTGGGCCATACTCAGGTTAAAAATATCCCGGGACCCCGACAAATGTCCCTGTTCCCTCCGAGAAGCCGTCGGCGCCTCCGTCCCAGCTCTCCCAGGAGCCCCACCACAGCCCCGCGTCCCCGAGGCCATGGGCGCGCAGACAGCCGGCGACCCCCACGCGGCCAGACGCCGCAAAAGCAGACCACGCGCCCCCAGCCCGCCCGGCGCCAGCTCAGGCGCCGTCCACCGGAAGAGCCGCGCCGATCCAACAGACCGCCCGCCGCCCGCGCTCACCCGGTAAGCGAACTTCATCACGGCCGTCGCACGTGTGCCGCAGCTCAACCCGGCGGCCGCCCACAGAGACACTTCCCGGGGGTCCGCGCGGCACCGCCACAGCACGCACTTCCGGGAAGCGACGGCGTGCCCCGCCCACAGCGCGCGCGCCCGGGACGGAGCCGCGCACCACCGTCCGCAGCGGCCGAAGAGGCAGGAGGAGCTGCTTCGCCCTCGCCCCGCCCCGAGGCGGAGTTTGAACGCAAGAGGCCCAACCCCTCCCAAGGCGGGGCCTTCCCCGGGGCCCGCCCACACCCTGGAGCCACACTGCAGGGCGCCTCTTAGGCGCGCTCCGCACGGACGCCCAGCCTGGCACAGGCTCAGGTCCACAACATCTGAGAGCGCTACACACCCAAATGTCTTCGTTCTTGTGAACTATTAGGTAAGGAATTATGAATAAAGTCCCGAATGCTGGCCGGTGCGGTGGCTCACTCCTGGGAGACTGAGGCTGGTGGATGACCTGAGGTCAGCAGTTCGAGACTAGCCTGGCCAACATGGTGAAACACCATCTCTACTAAAGTACAAAAAGGAGGCGCATGCCTGTAGTCCCAACTACTCGGGAGGCTGAGGCAGGAGAATGGCTTGAACCTGGGAGGCGGAGGCTGCAGTGAGCCCAGATCGCGCCATTGCACTCCAGCCTAGGCAACAGAGCATGACTGTCTCAGAAAAAAAAAAAAAAAAAAAAAAAAAAAAAAAAAAGAATGTTTCCCAAAAGGCAAATAATCTATGCCCAAGAGTCAGGAACAAGGACTAGGGAGATAAAACAATAAAATCTTCACATTACATACTGTTGTCACACCATGTCGCAGCAAAAGATCCAGTGCAAAATAGTTTCTTCTTAAAATGTGTATTTTCAGAATTACAATGCTTACATTTTAAACAGTCTTAATACAATGGTTTTAATCTAACAATATATTACATAATATGAAAAATGACTTTTCATAGTAAACCATGAAAATGGAATACCTGCAGTGTCAAAGTCACCAACTTGTCACCTTTTCCAGTCACAGAATCCCAACACATTGTATTAATGATGCCTGGGGGGGGGGTCTTACAGCCTGATGTATATAGGATGAATAAATGTAGAGAAAGGAGCATTTTCATGAAAAATAAAATTTAAAAACCAGGTAGGATTTATTTTAAAGAACACAGTTGAAAGTAAAACATTTACATCAGCCCAGTTTGCCCTTTTATAAAAAGTAGTATAGCTTTTCATTTTATATACAAACCTGCAGTGTCTGATTTCATTTTAAAACTTAATTTTAAGCACTAAAGAAAATTTGAATAGAAGCCTGTGTGTATTTTCTCTGCTAATTCTGTATGAGATATCTGGCATCTCCACTAAGAGTAATTAATACAGGAATCTGACCCTCCTAGGCTGTGCTGACAATGGAACTGTTGTAGGTAAAGTCATTTTCAGATTAAATACAACAATTTCCACATTAGAATCAGAAGTTATAATTTTTCCAATCATAGGACATCCCATGAAATTCACAAAAATTATAACTTATTTTCCATTTGACAGTATTTACATGTTCCACAGATATTTGTAAAACGGCTGCAAATTCCTTGCTTTTTAGATACACATTGTATATCTGGCTTCACAATTATTTAACATCTCTTTGTCAACAAAACCAGCTTGTCTCAAACACATACACCTTACTTTATATAAAAACAATAAACATCCAATTACAGTTACTCTTTTAGGACTTTTATGATGAACATTAAGAAAAAAATGACAATTTTGGGTGACATTCTTCTTTGTCTTAAAGAGGCAGAAGCATTCATGTAACATAGTTGCAAAAGATCTTTTGGGTAATTAGGGGGGAAAAAACTGATAAATTTGATTTCATTCCATTTCCAGGCAATTAAGCGCCGTAAACATTTTAAATTTCCCCTTCACTTTCTTCCTCTAAATATATATGTAGTTGGATAATTTCATCCTGGGAGTAGAACCAGATACAAGAAAATCAAACAGTAATAAATGAAACATGTAATCACATTCCCTCTTCCAGAAGGTAAGAGAGAAAGCTACATTACACTGGGGAAGGCTCCCAGGCTGATGACACGGATTACAGGCTCTTCTGACGGAATCAAATCTCCCATCTCTTTATTCACAGGACTTGGTAGAAATGCAGGGCAATCGTCAATTTTTACAATAAAAAACCTTATTTTAGAAACCCTAAACTATCATTAGATTCTGAAGTTCTAATTTGCTAACTAGTTTGACCAAGTTTGTTAAATTGCACATGAGGAAGATAAATTTCTGGAAAGTTTAATTACACAATTATTTATCTTCTTTACACGTCTCCAATTTCTACAAATGAAAAAGACAGGAGGAAAAAAAAAATCACACCACCTTTATTTATTGAATGAGCTAAAAGACAACACAGAGAATACTGGAAATGACGGCTGTCATATTTCCCTGGTCTGTGCCTCCTTCCTCCCATGCCCCACCGCCTCCCGCAAGCACAGTGCTGGGCAGGAACCCGGTGCTCCTTCTCTCCACGACTTGCACATCCACGGGGATTCACACGAGGGCCACCCACTGCTGGATCCGACTCTTATCTGCTTGAGCTAATCTTGTCAAGTTCAATTCCAAGCACATTTGCCCAGTAAATTAAGAGTACTCTATTTCAAATGTACAAAAATACATCGCTTTGGAGAGCTGGAAAAGGTTTAATACATACAACACTTATTTACAAGCTGTGACTTTCACACCTGTAAAAACAAACACACTTATTTTTGTCCTTGATTTTTGGTGCAACTTATACATAAACATTACATCAGTTAGTCTGTATTTTTAAAAATAATAAATCAACCATATGTACAATTAAATTTACAACCGAAAGCAAATAATCCATTGGAACAGTGTGACTGCAACTCAGTAGACCAGTGGAGGACATTCCAGGACTGGAGTCCTTCCCTACAACCAGACCAAAAACACACTGAGGACCTCTCTCATCCTCACGATGGAATATCTTAATTTCTAAGACTTAAGATGCAAAAGAAAAATAATGATTATACAGCTACAATCACATGTAAAGACTTTAAAGGGACAGAAAAACAACATATTAACCCCCACATATATAATGATCATTAAATTAAATATATTTAACTCCCAGTGCATATGATATTCTATCAACATTATGGGGGGACCACAGGGTTCCAGAAACATTTATCCCTAAACCACCTCACCGCTGAGGCGCTCCTCACAGCCGGGTCTCAGCTTTCTTCAGTACCTTTCACGTGGCTCCGGCTGATGGGCCTCCAGGTCCCCCATCTCCAGCATCCCAAGGCACAGAAGGGGTTATGATCCCTCCCTCCCCCACCCGCCTCCCCTAGAAGGGTGTTATTCTAGAAAAGCACAATGTGAGGATCTGCGGTAAACGGCTGTTTTACCCCTTAGGGGACACAAATCCACCCCGATCAGGAAACTGGGCAGCTGTGTGACCAGAAAGGCACACACGTCACTAAGACCGTGAGGCCTGCTGAGTGTCTACCTGAAAGACAAATGGCCTTCCACGAAGAGCCAGCAGATGGAGGCTGTTCCGTGGAGACAGCGTGGGTAGAAACTTTCATGAGCAGCGTGTGAGGTAGGGGGAGGGAGGCCAGGGCTCTGAGTAAGCGGCATGGGGACGGGGTGAGAAAAGCAGGAATCTGAGATCACAGGCGGCATGAAAACAACAACAGAACTCAGCTGGCCAGCTGCGTGATGACACTCTCTGATGTCCCCACGGCCAGGCAGGACCACTGAAGGTCTGGCTGAAGCCAGAACGGAGAAGAGTCCAGTCACAGTCCCATAAAGTGCACTCCTAGCTGGGAAGTGGCGTGTGTTCACCCTGGCGTTGTCATGTTACACTGACTTCCAGGACATGGTCATCTTGGCTGGGGATGACCAGGACTTGTGTGCCTGAGCTGGAGTTGAAGACCTGGCCGGCCGGCAGTGCCTGCAGCCGGGGCATGGGTAGGCCTTTGTGCTCGCTGCTACAGGCCGAATGCACGCTGCCCCTGCTCTTGAGGCTGCTGCTGTCCGGCTGGTCGTCCCCGTGCTTGTCTACTGACAGGCTGTCGTTTTCTATCCAGCTGTCTGCAAAACACACAGGAAGTTAGACCCAAGCTGCGCCGACACTCACCTGGGGACGGGCAAAGCCACACGGAGCCAGGCTGAACGTGCAGAATGCCACCCGAGGCTGCCCCTTTACAGAGCACTCTGTGCACAGAGGCTTGGCTTTCAGAGCAGGTGCCTAAGATTCTAACAGCGGATGAGGCTTCTGGTACCAGTTTCTACTGGCACTGAAAACATGCCACTAGTTCTCAAACCTGCTCAGTCATAAGTTTATCACCTCTCACACAAAGTGATCACCTGCTCAAATACTGAAGGTAAACTTTTTCTTAAAAAGTCCTTACCAGCGTCCAGTTGGGAGGAGTGTGCAGAATGATGGGGGAGGTACTTGAACAGCCTGACGTCGGGCAGGGGGAGATACCCGGCGAAGAGCGGCATCACTTCCATGTGGACCCTGTGAGTGGCCCGAGCAGCCACTGGCATGGAGATGACACCGCAGCTTTTCCCACACACTGCCCAGTTGCTACTGTTGTCGACAACTGAAACGAGAGGAAGCGCTGTGTCATCCAGGACGGGCCTTCCAGTACTCAGACGAGAGTCACGGCCGTCGTTACCCAATCCTCTCACCCAACGCTGTCTGACAAAACACTGCGGACACAGAGCCCAGTGCCTTGTAGCTGCGCCTGAAGATAAAGCCATGCACTTTCACGGTGGCAACCCCTATTTCATTGAGTCCAATTTCAATTAGTTCTGGATTAGAATGAATTATGCTGGACGTGTACAGAAAACTGCATTTTTCCTGTGAGGTTAATAAATGAATGATTTAATTTTGTTTTCAAATTTTTGTGTCATCTTCCAAAGTATGGTTACTTTGGCAGTTAATGAGTTCTGTCTGGTAAGTGGCAGTCTCCAAGACCACTGGGTCTGAAGCCAACTCTGCCACTCAGAAGAGCATCCCAAGGCCTCCAGGCTCAATGACCGCTGTATAGTGGTGAGAACACCACCAGCCTCACAGAGCTGCTTTTTAAGGATGGAAAGAGAATACGTATGAGGGAACTACAAAAGGTTCATGCAAAAATGGAATCCAAAGATGAAAACAGAAAATATAAGCTTTATTTCTCAACATAAGCCCCACCAAGGTCAAGACATGTTTGTAAGCAATGATGCCATTGCTTACGATGCCATTTAGTCCATCCCTGAAGAACTGGGAGGCCTGAGAATTTAGCCATGTCAAGGCAATCTTTTTCTACATTATTAGCTGAATACAAATGGGTGCCTTTTAAAGACTTTTTAAGATCAGGAAACAAAAATCAGTCAGAAGGAGCCGAATCAGGTCCACAAGGTGGATGCCTCATGATTTCCCATAGAAACCCTCACGAAGTTGGGCTTGTTAGAGGAATGAGCAGGAGCTTTGTCGTGGTGGAGGAGGACTCTCTGGTGAAGCTTCCCCAGGGGTTTTTCTACCAAAGCTCTTGCTATCTTCCTCAAAACAATCTCATAATACACAGACGCTGCTGTCCTTTGACCCTCCAGAAAGTCAACAAGCAAAATGCCTTGAGTATCCCAAAAACCTGTTGCTGTGGCCTCTGCTCTTGACCAGTCTGCTTCTGCTTTGGTGGGGCCACCCCACCTCTTGGTAGCCATTGCCGTGTCTGCTTTGTCTTCAGGATGGTACTGGGAAGGCCACACTGCATCTCCTGTTATGGTTCTTTGAGTAAATGCTTCAGGATCTTGATCCCGTGTGTTTGAAGTTTCCATGGGAAGTTCTGCTCTGGTCGGCCACGGACCTGGGTACTAGGGTTTTGGCACCCACTGAGTGGAACGCTTGCTCACCCTTCAGGCGTTAATTGCATAAGCTGAACCAGTTGAGATGTCTGCGGTGTTGGCTGTCATTTCTGCTGTTGTCAGTTCCCTCCAATTAGGGCATGAACAAGGTGAATTTTTTCCTTGAAAATGGATGTGGATGGTCTGCTTGCTGTGGCCTTAATCTTCAGCATCATCTCGTCCCTTCTTAAAACAAGATATCCATTTGCAAACTACTAATTCTTTGGGGCACTGTCCAAAGAATTTCATAAACTTTTCATAAAGCATCAATGATTTCACCATTCTTCCACCCAAGCTTCACCATAAATTTGATGTTGGTTGTTTTTTTGTTGTTGTTGTTGAGGCGGAGTTTCGCTCGTTGTCCAGGCTGGAGTGCAGTGGCGCAATTTTGGCTCACTGCAACCTCCGCCTCCTGGGTTCAGGCAATTCTCCTGCCTCAGCCTCCCAAGTAGCTGGGCTTATAGGCGCCTGCCACCACGCCCAGCTAATTTTTTGTATTTTTAGTAGAGACGGGGTTTCGCCATATTAGCCAGGCTGATCTTGAACTCCTGACCTCAGGTGAGCCGCCTGCCTCGGCCGCCCAAAGTGCTGGGATTACAGGCGTGAGCCACTGCACCCGGCCAATGTTGGTTCTTGATTTAATTTTAGCAGAATTCATGTTGCTCTGATAGGGGCTCTTTTAAAACTGATGTCTTATCCTTCTTAGTGCCTCAAACTAGACCCTGCTCAGTGAGTAGGAGCTTATTTTGGTGCAAAAAGTGTTGAAATCCATGCATAGTTTTTTCATGACGTATCTTCCATGATTTTTTTGAAGACCCCTTGTATGTAAAGCACTTAGTACCACTCCTGGGACATGGTAGTGTCTTAATATATGGCAGGTGTTATTACTAACATTAATTATTAAAACACAACCATCATGTAATTCAATGCAATTCAAACACTTAAGTGATCATTCACTGGGACCAGCCCTGGAGATATAAAAGTAAGCAAGACAGGATCCTTGCCATCCAGTAGCAGTCGACCTAGTAAAGAGGTCACAGCTTCCCATCATGAGGATACCGAGCAACCGCCCAGGGGGAGTGAGTGACCAGAAGGCCATGAGCAGCAGAGAAGGGCTCAAGGAAGTAGACATCCTGTAGTTGGGGATGGGGGACCTTTGAGGACAGGAGCTACTACAGGACATGCAGAGGCCCTAGGAGTGTCAGGAGGAAGGCAAAGGAGTGACAGTTCTCAGAGTGTGGCTCTCAGGGCACCCGCAAGCTCATAGCTTTCACACTGCTGCCTTTCTACGCCGCTGACCTCGCGCTGCTGGGGCAACCACAATGGCATGAACTCAGGGGCCAGACTGCGCAGTCATGTCACTCGTGTTCTTCACTACCATGAACTCACAGCAAAAAAACAAAAAAAAATGCCACGCTTCACAAAGCAGTCAAAAGTGCTCATTTTATTAAATTCAGCTCCTGAGTAGACTTTTTTTTAATTGTGAAATGTTTATAGACTCACAAGAAGTTGTAAAAGTAGTAGAGGGGTCACATACCTTCATCACCAGCTTCACCCAACTGTGCCATCTCATGTAACACAGGAAGCTGACACTGGTACCATACAGTGACCCAGGCTGCAGACCCCACTGGATTTCACTACAGAGTGAACCAGGCTGCAGACCCCACTGGATTTCAATACAGAGTGAACAGGGCTGCAGACCCCACTGGATTTCAGTACAGAGTGAACGGGGCTGCAGACCCCACTGGATTTCACTACAGAGTGAACGGGGCTGCAGACCCCACTGGATTTCAGCAGCTTTCACAGGCATTCTTTGGGTCTAATTCTATGGCATTTGTCAGGTGTAGATTCGTGTAACAACCACAGCGGCCCTGGCCCAGAACTCTCCATTACCACAGAGGACGGCCTCCTGCTGCCTCCCACTGCTCTGTGAAACACTGACCCGCTCTCCTTCTGAGGTTGGCATTTTGAGGATGTCATTTAGAAATGGAATCACACAGTACACCTCCTTATAGGATTGGCGTTTTTCTCTTAGTATAATGCCCTTGAGATCCAACCACGGCACTGCGTGTGTCAACAGTCCCTTCTGTTTCACTGCTGAGGAGGAATCAGATGTGCCAGTTTAACCACTCTCGAGCTGAAGGACGTTTGAGTTATTTCCATTCTTGAGTGCTTGTGTTCTTGACATTCTCTGGGTCTCTGCTGCAGAATGACAGCTGGCTCAGGGAAAGCACACGGGGAGCGCTCGGTGCTGCGAGCTGAAATAGCCGCTGTTTTCACAGAACGCCCTTTTCACTTGCAAGAGCGCTGGGGAAGCTAGTTATTCAGTGTTGGGTATTTGGTAGACATCTGATTAAAAATGAATGATGTAAGCCTGTCACTTCAAAGAAAACAACACGAGTATTTGCTGCCAATGATGCCATCTGAGACTTTAAGCAAAAATCAGAATTTTGGAAAACTTACACTTGCCACTGTGAGCTTGAAAGAGTCCTGATGCTCCAAGCCCTCCCTGAGAGATCACAAATGCAGATTTTTAAAAAATATTGTCAAACGAAAGGTGCCCACATTTGGAAGATCTGCACAACTCAGGAAACCACGTTTCCCACATGACTAACGGCACAGGGTGTAACGCTATGATGCCTGGGTAAAAGAGCCATTCAAAATGCAAGATAGGCCGAGTGCAGTGCCTCACACCTGTAATCCCAACACTCTGGGAGGCCAAGGCGGGAGGACTGCTTGAGCCCATGGGTTCGAGACCACCTACCTTCATACATAAGCTTTGTCGAAAAATGCTCATCAGATTCAGTCAGTGCTTCATCTTTATCCACCTCCAAGAGGTCTGAGAGCCTCGTGATCAAAACCTCCAGGGAGCAGAGGGAGCCTGTTCTGCAATACTCCATTCCCGAAGGGGGAAAGATCTCAGCCTTCACGTTGTATAATGTCTGGGCAGGAAAGGGAGAGAATAGAAAGGAAATGTACCTAAGTGGTCTCAAGAAATGCAACTAGAGGAAAAATCAGAGCTGCCCACAGACCCTGGAGAGCTGAGGAAAGACACCTATCTGCTCGGCTGGCCTTAGAGCAACTGTCGCCACTCACTCTCAATAATTCCCACTGGAGATGCAACGTTTTCGGAAGTCCTACACTCCGAACCTTAACATCCTTCTTTAAATTATGAACATTTTCAACCACAGGAAGAAAGGATAGCACAGAGCCCTTCCAGCCGCCTATCACCCAGATCCTGAGATCTCAGCATGTTCCTGCCTCAGCATCATCTATCAAGTCATGTACATTTCTGTATTTGCCTGAGGTAATTTAAAGCGAATTTCAGGCCAGGCATGGTGGCTCATGCCTGTAATCCCAGCATTTTGGGAGGCCGAGGTGGGCAGATCACTTGAGGCCAGGAGTTCGAGACCAGCCTGGCCAACATGGTGAAACCCCGTCTCTACTAAAAATACAAAAATTAGCCGGGTACAGTGGCAGGTGCCTGTAATCCCAGCTACTTGGATTACTTAGCAGGAGATTCCCTTGAACCCAAGAGGCAAAGATTGCAGTGAGCTGAGATCGCGCCACTGCACTGTAGCCTGGGTGACAGAGCAAGACACTTGTCTAAAAAAATAAAATAAAATAAAAAAAAAGCAAATTTCAGACAACCTGTTATTTTGCCCCATCTGCTTCAGTATGCATTACTAAACACTAAGGCCTTTTTCTTACCAAAACACAATGCTATTATTACAACTAGCAAAAGCAACAGGAATTCCTTGGTATAACCCAATTCAGTCCATAATCTACTTTGTCCGTGTTTTCTTTCCACCTATTCTCGGTGGCTATTCAAACATGCTTAACATTCTACCACCACCCATGACAAACGATCAAAACACATCTGCCACTGCAAAGATGAAAAAGGGCTCATGCACTACAACCTGGCAGTTCCACTTCTGAGGGGAAGCGTTGTGTGTGCGCGCGAGCGTGTGTAATACAGTATAGCTTGACTTAAAAGTGTTCTATTGGCATTGTAAAATGTTCAAAGAAGAGATTTCAGTATATTAAGAAGCGTTTGTCTGGAGTCTGAGGCCAAGATGAAGCCGTTTTATGGGAGTTCACAGCCTAAACAGCAGTCCCAAGAGCGGCCTTTCTAGGTGATCTCCTACCAAATCCCCAATTACCTCTGTTTGGACATGGGACAAACTCCCACCAGTCTCAAGAGGGGCCATGCTGGGACTTCCTGGGTCTCTCAAGCCACAGGGCAGAAAAGATCCCAAATACACAGATGCAAAAGTGCCAGCCGTGGGCCCGGGTGCCCGTAGGTCCTGGGAACTGAAGCAGTAGAACACTGTGCTAGAGGCCCACTGAAATACCTCCTCAGAAGCTTCTGGCTGGGGCACATTCTGAATGTTTCTGAATCCAGCAAAGAATGCAGATTTGCCTCAGGGCTTGTAGGACACCCAGAGTTGCAGTAGGACACAGTGGGGTGTGATGAGACCTGCGTGTGCCTGAACGCTGCTCTCAGCTGCATCTGGGAAGGAGAGTGGCTAGGGGAAAGCACAGCCCAAGGCGAGCAGCAGGGGCCTCACCTGGCGGCACCTGGAGCTCAGGCACAGGGACCAGAACCGCGGAGCCTCTTCAGAGAGACACGCGAGCACTGACGGCCAGCTGGAATCTGACAAGGGGGCCAGGGCCACCCTGCAGGGAGGAAAGCATCGTCATGACAGATGGGATAGGGACACCTGATGGGTCATTTGAAAAGAACAAATTTGGACCCTACCTCTCACCATACACAGAAATTAAGTCCAAGTAGATCACAGACCTAAATGTAAGTGCTCAAATTACGAACATCTTGGAAGGAAATGCAAGAGAAAATCTTTTTGACCAAAGGCAATGATTTTCTAGGTCCAAAGCAAAAAATTCAAGCAATAAAAGAGAGAGTTGAATTGGATTTCATCAAAATTTAAAACTTTTGTGCTTCAAAAGACAACAAATGGAAGAAAGTATTTGCAAATCATATATAAGGACCTGGTACCTAGGATATATAAAGAACTTACAATTCAATAATAAAAAACAAATAACCCTATTTAAACATGGGGAAAGGATCTGAACAGACATCCTTCCAAAGAAGGCAGAAAAATGGGCCACATGCCCACGAGCCGCAGCACATCACCAGCCACTGGGGCAACGCCCGCCAACTGGGACAGCCACAACCAAAAACACAGTGAGACAAGGGCTGGCAGGACACACAGAAGCTGGGACTCTCTGGGTCCCAGCTGGAATCCACTATGTTGCTGGTGGGAATGTAGAGCCCTCTGGAAAAAGTTGGCAGTTGCTCAAAAAGCTAACCACAGAGTTACCCTATGACCCAGAAATTCCACTCAGGTCTTTACCAGGAGAATTGAATAGATACAGCAACATACAAACCCGTACTTTGGGCCAGGCACGGCGGCTCATGCTTGTTATCCCAGCACTCTGGGAGGCCAAGTGGGGTGGATCATGAGGTCAGGAGTTCAAGACCAGCCTGGCCAAGATGGTGAAACCCCGTCTCTACTAAAAATACAAAAAATTAGCCAGGCGTGGTGGCACATGCCTGTTATCCCAGCTACTCCGGAGGCTGAGGCAGATAATTGCTTAAACCTAGAGGGGCGGAGGTTGCAGTGAGCCGAGATCGCGCCACTGCACTCCAGCCTGGGCAACACAGCGAGACTCTGTCTCAAAAAAACAAAACAAAAAAAACCCGTACTTTAGCCGGGCACAGTGGCTCACACCTGTAATCCCAGCACTTTGGGAGGCCAAGGCAGGTGGATCACCTGAGGTCGAGAGTTTGAGACCAGCCTGATCAACATGGAGAAACCCCGTCTCTACAAAAAAATTAGCCAGGTGTGGTGGTACATGCCTGTAATCCCAGCTACTCAGGAGGCTGAGGCAGGAGAATCGCTTGAACCTGGGAGGCAGAGGTTGTGGTGAGCCGAGATCGTGCCATTGCACTCCAGCCTGGGCAACAAGTGTGAAACTCCGTCTCAAAAATAAATAAATAAATAAATAAATAAAATAAAATAAAAATAATTAGCCAGGTGTGGTGACACGTGCCTGTGGTCCCAGCTACTTGGCAGGCTGAGGTGGGAAGATAATGAGCCCAGAAGGTCCAGGCTGCAGTGAGCTATGATTGTGCCACTGCACTCCAGCCTGGGCGACAGAGTGAGACCTTGTCTCATAAATAAATAATTTGTTTATATATAAATTATTATTATAATATATACTATTATTTGATTTAATTAAATTATTTAATAATTTGTGATTTTATTTATTCATTTAAATTTATTTAAGGAGAGTTATATAAAACATGAAGGTCAAAACAATTTGTCTTGGATGGAAGAAGATAGAAAAAAACTGCTAATATCAAAACTATAAAGACAAACACTTCAAATAAACATTGTTTGATAATTTCAAATAGTAAAGAGAAGAAAAAGAAGTATCACAAAATTGCAAAACATTAAGTCAAATCATCTCCCTAAAGGAACACAGCACACACCTGTATCTACTCACCTAGCTCAAGGCTACTCTTCATTCCACACTCAAATTGGCTTCTACCAAATGATGCACAAGTTCTAAGAAAATCGTCACAATACTCAGCTAGCAGGTTTTCATATGTTTTCAGCTTTTCTTTGAAAAACTAGAGATATGCCTTAGAAAGCAATGCCCCTGAAGATGAAATGACTCCAAGAAATATTTCCAGGGAATTACTAAGTCAACATGAGAAAGGGAAAAAGATAGAAGAAAAAAGGAATCTTTGGGCTTTCCAAATGACAAACACTCCTCTTAGAGATGCCCCCAGGAGTGTGGGCATCTCAGATGTGTCACTTGAGAAGGACCTGGGGTTCTAAAATAAAGACAGTCAATGATTCAACTACCCCAACAACTGTTTTCCTCCAGCTGCTCCTTCATTATGTTGACAGAAGCTGTCTATTCAGTTCTTCAGATTATAAAGAACATAATGCCATCTTTCATTTTTCCACCCCACCCTCCCAAAATAATACATCACTTACAAAAAAATTTTCCACTTTAAATTCATAAGTATACGGCTTTAAGGAGATAGACAGCTGTTCCTCAGAAGCTGGGGAAAATCCAACAGAGAACCGGCAATGCAGAGAAGGGGGAGGCTCTTCTGTCCACTTGAGTTCCCAGACGAAGAACACCGACTGCTTGCTGTAGATGGGCTGGAAAGAGAGTTGGGGGTCACTGCTCACACAGCACCATAACCGCAAAGAGGACACAGACACTGCAGCGAAACACACGCCATGCGAAGGGTGCTGAGCAGACACCATGGGCAGGCCCCGCCTCACAGCACGCCTGTGCATGCTGCTTTAGGCCCCACAGCACCTGTCCCTGCCCTGACTCCCTTTGCCTGGCTTTGTCCCAGCAGAAGATTGTACAAAATTGGTAAATCTTTAACTTTTTATGATACCATAAGTTTTATATCATATGAGATCATTAAAAAGTAGCTTAATTTTTTTTTTCTTTTTGAAATGGAGTCTCGCTTTGTCGCCCAGGCTGGAGTGCAGTGATGGGATCTCGGCTCACTGCAACCTCCACCTCCTGGGTTCAAGTGATTCTTCTGCATCAGCCTCCCGAGTAGCTGGGACTACAGACGCACGCCGCCACGCCCAGATCATTTTTTGCATTCTAGTAGAGACGGGGTTTCACCGTGTTGCCCAGGCTGGTCTTGAATTCCTGAGCTCAGGCAATCCACCCGCCTCGGCCTCCCAAAGTGCTGGGATTACAGGTGTGAGCCACTGCACCCCGCTGATTTTTTTTTTCCCTTTTTTAGAGATAGGGTCTCACTCTGTCACCCAGGCTGGAGTGCTGTGGTGTGATCACAGCTCATTGCAGCCCAACCTCCCAGGTTCAAGAGATCTTCTCACCTCAGCTTCCTGGGTAGCTGGGAATACAGGTGTGTGCCACCATGCCTGACTAATTTTTGTATTTGTAGAGATGGGGTTTGCCACGTTGCTCAGGCTGGTCTCAAACTCCTGAGCTCAAGTGATCCACCCATCTGGGCCTCCCAAAGTGTTGGGATCACAGGTGTGAGCCACCATGCCCAAAGGATATTAATTAATATATAGCATATCCCATGCAGCTCCAAAACAGGGGAATATATCATCAATTAATTAAAGAGTACATCTTGGCTAGAGGTGGTGGCTCATGGCTGTAATCCCAACACTTTAGGAGGCCAAGGTGGGTGGTTCACCTGAGGCCAAGAGTTGAAGATCAGCCTGACCAACATGGTGAAACCACGTCTCTATTAAAAATACAAAAATTAGCTGGGCGTGTTGGCGGGTGCCTGTAATCCCAGCTACTCAGGAGGCTGAGACAGGAGAATCGCTTGAACCCGGGAGGCAGAGGTTGCAGTGAGGCAAGATCACACGATTGCATTCCAGCCTGGGCGACAAGAGCGAAACTCCATCTCAAAAAAAGATAAATAAAAATTTAAAAAATAAGATAAAAAGTAAATCTTTACATCCAGCCAATTATTTTATATTTAAATTATTTTAGGAACCAGCACAACCTAATGTAGGGGCTGAACACCGCTATTACTTGTAAAGTCCACACCTAAAAGCACAGTGATGAGCTCCAGTAATATCTGAAAGAGCTAAAGGATTAGTGAGGGAAAATCCTTTGAAAATGCTGAAGATTCAGACATCCATTAAGAAAGCCTTTGATCTCTAAACACTCAGCATTTACTGCCTAAAAACACACGTGAAAGATAAACGGAAAAAGCAAGGTCAAGATTCATCCAGGCAGCGAGGCATAAACAGAAAAAGCAAGGTCCAGATGCAGGCACAAACATGGCTCTTTTACAAGGGCACCAAGGTGTCGGGCACCATCGCTCTGGCACTGGCAGGCATCAGGCTCCGGGCAGAGTGGAGCAGTGCCCATGCAATCAACAGTGCGTTCAAACAGAAGCTTGGATCTGCACACGTCTACGCATAGAGTGGGACCAGTTTCAGATTTAATTCTTCTAAAAAGAAGAATTCATCCATCCAGCCACCCGTTTACTCAGCAGCAAGCCCCGATCCAGCCTCAGGGCAGCTGGAGGAGCTGCACAGGAGCCTTTACTCATCAGCAGTGCAGCTGTTCTATCTAAAGGCTCAGTCGCAACACATACTACATCATTTCCGTACACTCTGGTTCTCTGTTGAGAAGTTTATGCTCAGGTCTACGCAATGTTTACCTGCTGGGACTGCGTGTTCAGTGGTACTAGTTGCAGGTCGGTACTATCACCGGTATCTACAAGATAACTATCTGACAGCTGAAAGTCAAGTTCTGACAAATTCTGGACACAAACTTGAACATATTTCCTAAAGTGGAAAAACAAAAAGTATTATTTTGATATGTAAGAACTTTATTAAATATATCTTAGCTTTGTTAAGGAGACCCTCTCTGCCTGGGGAATCAAAAAAGCAACAAAGCAAAGTAAGCTAAGTTGTTGCATAAGTTTCCCTTCAGATTTCACACTGAAAAGTGCCAGAAAATAAACCTTTTTGGCCGGGCACGGTGGCTCACGCCTGTAATCCCAGCACTTTGGGAGGCCGAGGTGGGCAGATTATGAGGTCAGGAGATTGAGACCATCCTGGCCAACATGGTGAAACCCCATCTCTACTGAAAATATAAAAATTAGCCAGACGTGGTGGCACGTGTCTGTAATCCCAGCTACTCGGGAGGCTGAGGCACAAGCATTGCTTGAACCCGGGAGGCGGAGGTTGCAGTGAGCTGAGATCACGCCACTGCACTCCAGCCTGGTGACAGGGCGAGACTCCATCTCAAAAAAATAACAAATAAAAATAAAAAAAGTTTTTAAAGAGGCGAGTTCTGTGAGGAAATGGAAGAAAGAATATAGTTTCTGACCAGCCTTATTAAGTGATCATGGCTGGTCACCCTCACTGGCCTTTGGGGAGCCACGGGGAGAGAGCAGCGGCCCTCCTCATTACAGGTGAAGACTCTCCATTGAGAGATGATAGGCGGGGCTTATATCCATTTCCATTACATGCAAAACTTTGAAAATATTAATAACAGTTATTATTTTTTGAGACAGAGTCTTGCTCTTGTCGCCCAGGCTGGGGTGCAATGGCACGATCTCAGCTCACTGCAACCTCTGCCTCCCGGGTTCAAGTGATTCTCCTGCCTCAGCCTCCCGAGTAGCTGGGATTACAGGCGCCCGCCACCATGCCCAGCTAATTTTTGTATTTTTAGTAGAGACGGGGTTTCACTATGTTGGTCAGGCTGGTCTTGAACTCCTGACCTCGTGATCTGCCTGCCTCGGCCTCCCAAAGTGCTGGGATTACAGGCATGAGCCACCACGCCCGGCTGAAAAATAATTTTTTAATAAGGTTCTTTTAGAGATTATTGATGTTTTTAACCATTAATATCTACAGTTCCCTTTGCTGTGATTTGAAGGGGAAAAAAGCTGCTAGTATAATGTTCCATTCTAAACATGGGTCTGACATTTTTGTTTCCAAATTATTCACACATCATCAATGGATAAAAAGTTGTGGTGAGAGGCCAGGCTAGCATCCCGAGCCCAGTGATCAATGCTAGCACCGTCACTAAGGTAGGACACCTGGACACCGTGGGCGTCCCAGTGCAGCCAACAGGAAGCACACAGCCCCGCCTGCCTCAGAGCAGAACCGGAGTCTACTCAAGCCTTTAGGGCAGCTGTTTTCCACTGGGGCACGTCCGCCCCACCCAGAGGACACTGGGCAGTGTCTACAGACATCTGTGGCTGCCACACCTGCAGGTGGGGAGTGCTACTGGCATCTCATGGGAGAGCCTGGGGTGCTGCTCAACACCCTACAGCACACAGGAAAGCCCCTACAACAGAGTTATCTAGGCCAAAATGTCACTAATGCTGAGCTTAAAAGCTCCTGTTCTAGAGGTTGCAGGCAATTGACAAGAAATACAGGGACAGGGGAACTAGTTAACAAATCCAGCCAGATCCAGAAAGGCAGGCGTCCAGAGGAAACCTGGCCTGCATGTGAACAAGTCGATGGCTTGAAAACAGGGAAGAAAGGATGAACAGAGATCTAGTGGTCTGATGGAGATTTTGGACCCCAAGTCACACAAACCAACCATGAAAGGTCATTTTCAGACAGCTGGGAAAACCTGAATATGAACTGGATGTCACAGGACACCAGGGAATTGTGGATTTTAAGAGACGAACAATGGCCTTGTGGTCACATAAGAAGACATCCTTGGTCACCACAAAGGCCAGTTTTGAACATTAGGAACCTCCACTTAGAAGAGTCTGGGGAAAGAAGCCAGGGCCCGCACGCCACGCCTCCGTTACCGTGTTCCTGAGGACAGGAGGGTGTGTGTGGTCCTGAAGGGTACGCTGAAGGTCAGTGCGATGACCGTGGAGTAGATGGACCACGGGCAGTCAATCGACACCTGAGGAGGAAGCACAAAGACACTCTCAGACCACTCGCCGACGGACAGCACAGCCACCACCACTGCTGCCCAGACTCACCTGCAGTGCCCGCCCACGCCCTAGACATTTTATTATGGCTTCAACCACTCATTATCCAGGAAGCAAAGCCTTACCCAACACATACACAAACCAACGAGAAACAGGAAGCTATGTATACAGACAAGAGAAACGAACGCAGAACTGGCAGGACATGCACACATCACCAGAGTCATCTCAACGGCGGAAGAGCACAGCCGTCCTCTAAGCAGCAGACCCACCTGCTGCTCCCATACACGCAGGGCCGCGGAGCCATGCATGTTGCAATGTGCACAGGGTTTTGACAAAGTGCTTTCAGTCATATATTTCCAGATGGCATTAGCCAATCAGTAACTACTCCATATTTAATGAATTATCTAAGCATTTAATCCATGTGAGGCTGAATATGTAACTGAAAACCAAATCAGTTTAGGGGCACAGTGAGGACAAAGCTATTACATCCCTTAAGGGCAGGAAGGAAGCAAGTCTCAAGCCTTATTCCCCACACGGAAGAGGTGAATACCCCAGCACACAGCGCACGTGCCGCCAGCGCCAGGGAAGAGAGGATAACACGGCACACAGCACAGGTGCCGCCAGCGCCAGGGAAGAGTGGGATAACACAGCACACAGCACAGGTGCCACCAGTGCCAGGGAAGAGTGGGATAACATGGCACATAGCACAGGTGCCACCAGCGCCAGGGAAGAGAGGATAACACAGCACACAGCACAGGTGCCACCAGTGCCAGGGAAGAGTGGGATAACATGGCACATGGCACAGGTGCCACCAGCGCCAGGGAAGAGAGGATAACACAGCACACAGCACAGGTGCCACCAGTGCCAGGGAAGAGTGGGATAACATGGCACAGGTGCCACCAGTGCCAGGGAAGAGTGGGATAACACGGCACACAGCACAGGTGCCGCCAGCGCCAGGGAAGAGTGGGATAACACGGCACACAGCACAGGTGCCACCAGCGCCAGGGAAGAGAGGATAACACGGCACACAGCACAGGTGCCACCAGTGCCAGGGAAAAGAGGATAACACGGCACACAGCACAGGTGCCGCCAGTGCCAGGGAAGAGCGGGATAACATGGCACATGGCACAGGTGCCACCAGCGCCAGGGAAGAGAGGATAACACAGCACACAGCACAGGTGCCGCCAGTGCCAGGGAAGAGTGGGATAACATGGCACATGGCACAGGTGCCACCAGCGCCAGGGAAGAGAGGATAACACAGCACACAGCACAGGTGCCACCAGTGCCAGGGAAGAGTGGGATAACATGGCACATGGCACAGGTGCCACCAGCGCCAGGGAAGAGTGGGATAACACGGCACACAGCACAGGTGCCACCAGCGCCAGAGAAGAGTGGGATAACACGGCACACAGCACAGGTGCCGCCAGCGCCAGAGAAGAGTGGGATAACATGGCACACAGCACAGGTGCCACCAGTGCTGCGCGCTCCTGCTGAGCTAAGCACCACCTTCGCGAATGGTGAACGTCCGTGTGAGTTAAGGGAAAGACACTTCCTCAGGTATCTTCAAAAGCTGAACATTACAACATTCTTCTTCAGGCGTGGACTTGTCTGGTGACTCCGTGCTTTGGAAAGACGGCATTCCTTGCCCTTTGCCCCCGCTGTTCTTGGGCGTATACTGCGGCCCCTGGGCTGTTTCAGGGCCCTCAGGATTGATTTCTGGGCTACGAGACTTGGGCACACCCTGAGTAACATGATGCAGCGACACATTCCATGAGCTCATATCCTGTGGCTCTGGGACCGAAATCACATCTTTCTCAAGTAACCGTCAGTAAGTACCAGCACCAAAGCCTAAAATGAGACAGCTCCTCCCTGGCTGAGCTTATGAGTTTCAGTGGACAGACACCGAGGCACACACGACACAGACCTCCTCTGGCCTCGTCACCGGTCTAATGGACATGACCCAAGTTTTACGCCCCTCATGCCTAGGCCGGCCCTAACCTCTTACAGCAAACTCCCTGGCCCCTGGAACTGAGAGGGAAAGGTAGAGCTGGCTTGTCTCTGTCCTTGCAAAAAATGCACCCCTTATCTAAGAAAGGGTGATTCACAGACAGACAGAACTGCTAAACACATGCCCAGGGCATCGGGAATCAGAAGGAGCCAGGCTAACAGCAGGCATCGCTACATCGCCTTTCCCAGCAGGCAGGCGGGCGGCGGAGGTCCCACAAGCTAAGCTCCTCCACTGTCCCTACTCACTTTGTGGTCTGTGGTAACCATGCAGCGGCCAGTTCTCTGTTTGTCCTTATGCTTCCTGTGGGGCTCTGCCATCCCCAGCATGTCACTCTCCCCTCCGAGTGCTGGGGCTGAAGGTAAAGAGAGAACTTCCAGTTCAAATTCGATCACGTGGTACGCAGGCGCAACGGGCAGACTGATGCTCGTGACCTTGTCGGAGGACTGAATCCGGAGCGCGGCCTCAGAAGACTGTTCTACGAAGGACAGAAAAAGTCACTTCAAAGCTGTTCCCTCGGTTTCACTTGTCCTTTTCCTTACAGCAGGTGATGGCCCAGCAGTGAGGCCACTGCTCAACTTCTCCCGCTCCTGCGCACCTGGCAGGCAAACCCAAGAACAAGGCCCCTAGGACAGAGCGGCCCCGTGTGAAAGCCGGCAGGCAGGCGTCCAGACCCATCATTGATCTCAATCTGAAGACAGGAAAAGGGCATTTCCCACGGGGCCCACCCCCGTTCACTCAGCATGTGAACCACTCTCAGTTTATCACCTCAGATGGGACCCCAGCACAGGCATCAGGCCGCAGTGCTCCTATGGGACACGGACTCCAGACACTGTTGAGGGGCGCTCAGCGGGATGGCAGCAAGGCCAGGCTCACCCTCACACCCACACGGTGCAGGGCAAGGTGGGCATCCTCCTTGGGCCTGGGTGGGCGGCACCTCACCTCTCGTGTTGGAGTAGACCACGGCCCTGCTCTCCGCCTGGCACAGAATGAGCATGGCTTCGGCATTGCTGAGCTGCAGGCTGTCTCCATTCTTTATCGTATAATGGCCGGTAGTGACAGTGAACTTGACTTTCTGAGGAATGCCTGCCAGAAGGCTATCTAAAGGAAAAGAGATCACAGCTCAGCACCGCTGCCAACCGGAAGACAGCATCTCAGGGCCTGCAATGGGGTGAAAGGGGCTCTATTTCTTTTACTATGAAAGATTTGCTCCTTTGGGATCTCCATGAATTCCTTCTACTTCCATTCCCTTCTGTCCTAACTTTTCATCTCAATGATGTGGACTACAGGGTTGAAGGAGAACCTTGCTGGGGAAAAAAGAATCCTGTGAGTCAAGGAGTCTTATACCCGTCCTGATTCAGCAAGTCAGGGATTATGATCATGACTACGTCTCTGAGGGTCACAAAATTTGCCTGCCCATTAGTAGTAGAAGAGAATCAGATAATGACGCTTAAGAGACTGTAAAGAAAACTTGACTGTGCTGGTGCTGTTCAAATATTCAAAACCTTCTCTGGATTTTTCAGCTTCAGGCCACGGGCTTTTGAGTTAAGAACAGTCAGCAGTCAGGTGGCTCCCCCTCACTCCAAGACAGCAATGAGAGGCAGGAGTGAGCTGAGGCCTCTGAGAATCCTGCTGCAGGGAAGACAGAAGGCAGGCAAGATACCAGGACCGGGGGGAGAGTGGACAGAGACAGGGGACACTAGGCAGGAAGCAGGAGCCGGGCCATGGGGAGGGCAGGGGCTGCTGGCTGGTGCTTCGGCTCCCCTGCGGGAATCGAGTTCAGCTTCTCTACACAATGTTCCAATGGAAGAATCACTGGAGAGACTGACTGCTGTGTCCCACATCTGACAGCCTTTGCTGGTGGCCACACAAGAGGCACGAATGCAGAAAAATAGGGGGAATGGGGGAATAACAGAAAAATGCCCTTTGTGATTTTTTTCCACGTAGAAGAAACAGGCAAATAAATAAATCGTTGCTAGCCCGAACAAAGGAGACATTCACTCACTCTTGTTCAGCTGCCACGTGTTCTTCAATCATTTGTTTATAGCAACTCCTTCCAATTTTAGAACTTATCAGAAAGGACAATAGCTTTGAATTTCTCAAATGCCATGCCAGATAGACAAGTTTAATCAACCCTTTCAAAGGAAAACTTTTTTGTTTTTTAAGAGATGGAGTTTTGTTCTGTCACCCACGCTGGAGAACAGTGGTGCAATCACAGCTCCCTGAAGCCTCAAACTCCTGGGCTCAGGAGGCTGAGGCAGGAGCCTCAGCTGGGGCTCCAGCCTGTAGCTGGGACTAGAGGCCGTGGCGCACCACTACACCCAGCTAATTTACTTCATTTTTTTATTTTGCAGAGATGGGGTTTTGTCATCCTGCCCCGACTGGCTTACCCATGCTGGTCTCAAAGCCTTGGCCTCCCAAAGTGCTGGGATCTGAGTATAGATCCTAACTAAATCTAGTGTTTAGCATTTGAAATGTACTTCTAAGCAGGAAATTATATACATATTTATGAAACCCTGTGGTAGGCATTAGCTGCTTCTTGGCTAATGTGACACTGTAAAATACACATGTAGTTTTCAACCCCATTTCCAGGCATACTAGCTCCCAAATTCCTTAGAATCTCCAAAGTGATGTCTTTTTGTAGGCTAATGAGTTGATTGGAGGCTGGCAGCTCCAAGGTAGCTTCAAGATGAGGACTGGTCACCAGAATGACCAGGGCAGGATTAGAGGGTCGGGCCTTTCAGCAGTGGCACCCAACCTCCAGGGAGGAAAGAGGGGCTGAAGGTCGAGTTGCTCATCAGTGGCCAGTGGTGTAATCGATCATGCCTGTGTAATGTCACTTCCATAAAAACCAAAGGACAGGGTCTGGAGAGCTTTCAGGCAGCTGAACACATGGAGGTTCCTGGAGGGTGGCGCCCAGGGAGGGCGTGGAAGCTCTGCACCCCCTTCCCCATACCTCACCCTCCACACTTCTTCATCTATATCCCTTATAATAATCCAGTCAACCTGTTTCCCTGAGTTCTGTGAGCTGTTCTAACAAATTCATCAAACCCAGAAAGGGGGTTGTGAGAGCCCTGATTTCTAGCTAGTCGGTCAGGAGCACAAGCAAAAGAACCCTGGGCTGGTGGCTGGCATGGGAAGGGGGGACTGTCTTGGGGACTGAGCCCTCACCCTGTGGTGTCTGACGCCAGCTCCAGTAGACAGGGTCAGAACTGAATTGCAGGACCCTCACTGCAGGGCTGACTGCTTGCTTGCTGGCAGGGGGAAATCCCTGCACATTTGGGCCCAGAAGTCCTTTGCATTGACCATTAGGTTGAGTGAGCCAACAGAAAAAAATACCTTGAGTTTCTTTTTTCCACTCTCAGAGCTAATTCTTCTGTGTTTCTTATTTTCAGATACACCATGTTTATTAAACATGAAAAAGCAATTACAGGAAAGCAAATATTCAGTAAACAGAAGAGGCAGTCAGCTAGTTCCCAGGCAAAATTTCCATTATGTTACCCAAAATATCTCTTAAAGGCAGACACAGCTAAAACTTATGAGAAGCCTGGCATCTCAGCAGGTCTCCTCAGAACTGCCCCAGCGGCACGCCTCCTCAAAGGCTGGGGACCCCACTCACCAGCCAGCGGCTCCACGTGCAGCTGGGGCTCCTGCGAGTACACGTCGTACTGCACAATGGGGTAGATGTGAGGGAGGACGAACCACACAGAGCCCACCGAGGCGCACAGCTGCCTGAGTGTATACGTTCCAGGTTCCTTGGCCTAGAGTCAAAGAATCAGGCATTTGAAACCACGTCACCCAGTTTTGCAGTTAGCTTCCTGCGGTAGCATGGTGCAGCGGTCTCTCTGAACTCCAGAAAGGCCTGTACTTCTTTCCCTCTTGTACCCCCTGCTCTTGTGCCTAAACCTCTAAGCTTGGGCTCTTCACAAGGCCCTCAGAATCTCTTAATTCGTGATTTTCTGAGTAACTGATGCTTAAATTTAACTTTAATAAGGTATTTTCAACGTATCTAAACTGTATTTGTGGCATTGTAGAGACATTCAGCACGAGATTTAAGCCCTGCTCTAGACTAAAAAATGTGACAAATAGCTGTACTTTCCACAGGCCAAATCCTGTTGAGTTAGTGGAACTTACAGGATATCCTGTGTCAGAGAAAACTTTATGTTAGAGTGGGTAAGAAACACCAGTTTTGACACCCAGCCAGCCACAAAAGGAAAATAAGTTTGAGTGGGAAAGTGTACCACCTTCTTTGAAACCTCATTTTAACAAATGAGGGTGTGTATTTTCATACGCAGGGGGGAAAGCTAACTGAATCCAATAATCCAATGAGTTAAAAAGCTAACTTAATCTAAGAACAAATATCTGCGTTAAGAACTTCACTCAGAATTTATCAAATGTCAGAAAATTGTATAAAATACGAAAGAAAACATCAGTGTATTTTTGTATAAGGATAGAGACAAAAACAGGGTTAGGAGAACAAAGGACTCTACTCAATTCACACCACACTCCAGACAGTTCTTGTAAGCTCCACGGCCCTTCTTTACAAACTTGAAAGTCAAGTTCCCACCCTGAACGCATACCTGAGTCCTGAATGTTATCTGGTTGGCCCCTGGTTCCAGGGTCACGTGGCTGCACCTCAGCACGTGGGCACCCTCCTCCAGAGCCACCCCTGAGGGCATCTCTAGAGAGGAGCTGCTCTCCTGCCTTCTCAGGAGCATGTGGACGTTTCTGCAGATAATCCCGGTCGTGTTCAAGGAGTTATCAGATGGGCTTCTCTCAAACATTTCATACAACTCCAGCGCGGGCAAACTGTTTTGGGATACAGGGAAAGGTGCGGTCTCGGGTGGAAAGTTAATGATCCCATTGGACGTCTTGTGCTTGGTAAGCCACTCTGCAGTCTTCCGGTAGCTGTTTTTCTCAATGCTGAAGTGGACATTGACCACAATCTGCTCCACGTGAACAGGCACAGGCATCTGGCTGTACATGGTTATCTCAACGCACAAAACGCCGCCCACGTGGACCACGGCATTGGAGGGATCAAAATGGAGATCTCGCAGTTGTGCAAAGGAATGCATGGGTAGCACTATCTTATGACCTGTAAATAGACATTATCGTAACTGACTCCCCAAGTCACACTTCCTGACAGTAAGCAGCAGCAGGCCGTGGACACAGTAAGATCACCAAGAGCAGACTAAAGCAAGAAGCAGTGATGGGCACAACAGCCGAGCCCAGCCTCTTGCCATCTTCACACCCCCCAAAAGCTATTGTATCAAAAGCAAAATATTAGCAAATACCTACGTAATGCCTAGAAATCATAAAATATACAGAAATTAACCTTCTCAAGTCTGCTTTGACAAACCTAAGAGAAATACAGGTCAACTACCTCTCAATTTCAAATGACAATTTGTAAATAGTCCAATTTCTAGAGCTATTTCCAAGGGATTCCAATATTTTCTCATCTACTTAAAAACATGCTCAGTGAAGATGCCCAAGTGCCCTGCTGTGATGTGGAAACAAACCCCAGGTGTCTGCCAGTCTACAAAGTCAGCCGATTAAGCAGGACCCCTCTGTGCCCCCAGGCCCAGGACGGCAGCAACCAGCCAGGTCTACAGTTGCTGCTGGAATGAGAGCCTAATGCTCTCTCTGGGCCCTTCTCTCTCTGACCGAACTGTAAGTACCTTGGTTTTGTCTAGAAAATACACAAGGCTGCAGAACTGACCAGTTAAGTATTTATTAAATATTCATCAACGAAAGGACTTGCCAAGACTGATGCCATAGATCATGAGAAAACAGTAAACGATTGTGGAATATTTTATTCGTATAGAGATACCAAGGAACGTTGGCAGGAACATCACAACTCAAATAGTCTCAAATACAAAGCAGCAGCAGATGTGGTCACGGCTCTACCAACGATCAGCTTGGGCGCGTTAAAGACTCCACAAACTAACGTCACGATGCTCCTGAGAAACCCACCCACATGGATCTTTTGTTTTCCCCCTTTCTTTGAGACAGGGTCTCGCTCTGTTGCCCAGGCTATAGTATAGTGGCACCATCTTGGCTCACTACAGCCCAGTTCTCCTGGGCTCAAGCGATCCTCCCACCTCAGCCTCCTGGGTAGCTGGGACTACAGGTGCCCGCCACCACACCTGGCTAATTTTTTGTAGAGACAGGGTTTCGCCATGTTGCCCAGGCTGGTCTCAAACTCCTGACCTCAAGTGATCTGCCTGCCCCGGCCTCCCAGGGCAGGCAGAAGTTCCTAGAAGTTTCAGGGTCAGGTTGATGTGGTTATTGACTGCTGGGGTGTATTCACTTCCAAGCATCTGGGGCCCAGCGCAGTGGCTCACGCCTGTAATCCCAGCACTTTGGGGATTACGGTATGGGGTTTCTTTTTAGGGTGATAAATATGTTTTAAAATTGACTGTGGTGGCCAGGCATGGTGGCTCACACCTGTAATTCCAGCACTTTGGGAGACCGAGGTGTGTAGATTCCTTGAGCTCAGGAGTTAAAGACCAGCCTGGGCAATATGGCAAAACCATCTCTACTAAAAATACAAAAATTAGCCAGGCATGGTGGTATGCTCCTGTAGTCCAAGCTACACAGGAGGTGGAGGTGGAAGGAACAATTGAGCCCAAAAAGCAGAGGTTGCAGTGGGCTACAATCATGCCACTGCACTCCAACCTGGGAGACAGAGAAGAAAAAAAATAGCTGGGTGTGGTGGCCCACACCTGTGCTCCCTGCCACTCGGGAAGCCAAAGTAAGAGGATCTCTTGACTCCAGAAGGTTGAGGCTACAGTGAGCTGGGATCGTGCCACTGCACTCCAGCCCAGGCAAGAGAGCAAGATAGTCAAGAAAAAAAAAAGAAGAAGAATATTGACTGTGGTAATGGTTGCACACATTCCTGAAATAGACTAAAAGCCATTGAATTATAAACTTCAAATGAGTGAATTACATGGTTTGTGAATATCACAATAATGCTGTTACATTTAAAAAAAAAAAAAAAGCACCATCTTAAAAAATGAAGAAAAAGGCTGGGTGCGGTGGCTCACATCTGTAATCCCAGCCCTTTGGGAGGCTGAGGTGGGTGGATCACCTGAGGTCAGGAGTCTGAGACCAGCCTGGCCAACAGAGCAAAACACTGTCTCTACTAAAAATACAAAAAATTAGCAGGGCATGGTGGCGGGCGCACGTAACCCCAGCTACTTGGGAGGCTGAGGCAGGAGAATTGCTTGAACCCGGGAGACGGAGGTTGTGGTGAGCTGAGATGGCACCATTGCACTACAGCCTGGACAACAGAGCGAGACTCTGTCTCAAAAAAAAAAAAAAAGAAGAAGAAGAAGAGATGGGAAGAACTTTTTTTAAATTAAAAGAGAACTGAGATCTAACAACCACATGTAATATGGGATATCCTGTTGGACTCCATTAAAAGTGATTTATAAAATACTTTAAGACAATCAGGGAAATAGGAATATGGCCTACTTAGCAGATGATATTAGAACCTTATTAATTCTTTCGGTGTGGTTAAGAGACTGTCCTTATTTTTAGAAGATCTAATGTGGTCTAGAATTTGACTTAAAGCAAAAATTAAAAAAAAGTCAAGTGAAAGACATAGATACATGTCAGCTACACAGCAAAATGTTAGCAATTGTTTACTGTAAGTGGTCGGTATATCTTGTATTCTTTTTTACTTCTGTAATATTTGAAAATATTCCTAGTCAAGTTGTAAGAACTGGTCTTACCTGGGCTGTCTGACGGCTGGCTGGCAAAGTCAAGTATCTCCTGGCAGAAGTGCTTGCGCTCCTCTTCAGTGAGGTGGTAGTCACTGGCTAAAAGGCTGCTGGTCTGCAGGTAGCTGGAGCGGAGAGGTAAGGAGCGTGGAGAGGCTCATACTTAGGAGTGCGGGGCAAAGTGGATGCAAAGTCTCCTACGGCCTTCACAGAGGCTTCAAAAGCCAAAGGGCTTTTTTTTTTTTTTTTTTAAGTTACTAGGACTCAAAATTAGATTATAAAAAATCGACTAGACATTTCATTCATTTTCTATACAATACATATGTATAAGTTAGGACTTTTCTCTCCTTAATAATAGGTGTGAATGAAACATTGATTGTGGGCAATGTTGCCGTATAAATAGAAAATAATTTTCCTGCTTCATGAAAACATTAAAGGATACTTTTCAATTTGTCCAAGGTGCTTTTGACATTCGGCCAGCTGCTTCCTTGTGTGTGTGATGGGGAGTGCCCAGCCCTCAGCCAGGTAATTTTTCAGTGCTCCTTGAAGATAGATTTCTGCCTTTTGTGGAGCCTTTTTCCTCCTTGCAAAGTCAACAAACAGTAGCTTTCATTACAGCTAGGGATAATCAACACACTGAAACCCCATATCTCCCGCTTTGGCCTCCATCTTCCAGACCCCATGCCAGGACAGACTCAACATCTCTAGATAGCCCTTTTCCACCCACCCCGCTCCGTGAGAAAGAGTACCTACTCAGGACGACATAATTAGACTCCCAGGCAAAGATCTGAGAAATGAGCGTGTGGTGATAAGAGCACAACACATTGTTGGTCTGGCTTTATACACATGTCGAGGAACTTTCATAGCTGAATCTCAGGATAACAAAGTGAGCCTATCATTCATGATCTCAAGCTGACAGGCAAGAGGGCCAAGGCTAAGAGAAGGTGAAGGAAGGGCTTGTCCACAAGTACACTGCTAGTCAGCAATGAAGCCAGGAAGTCCAAGTATGGGTCTACACTACCTACTAAAGGCACAGAAACACAGAAGCAGTCTACAGGGCGCAAGCGGAAGGGAGCACAGAGCCACTTGGAAACTCAGGCAAAGAGCACTCCACAGGATCCGGCTTCCAGAGAACGCCGGAGAATTAAAATAGCAACACTTGGCCCCCAAAGCAAAGTTTAAAGCACAACTGTTTTTTTTAAAGATGGGGTCTTGCTCTGTCACTCAGGCTGGAATACAGTGGTGTGATCATAGCTCACTGCAGTCTCAAACTCCTCAGCTCAAGTGATCCTCCCGCCTCAGCCTCCTCCACTGTAGCTGGGACTACTGGTGTGTGCGGCCTTGCCTGCCTTTAAAATGCAAATTAATAAGGGCTTGTCAAAGCCTCAGGAGCAACAAGGATCCCCTCCCCTTTCCCGAGAAGCCTCTCTGCTTCCTTAAGGAGCACCTTCCTCTTTAGATACACAGCATGGAAGTTCAAGAGAGCTACATTCTAGCTGTGACTCTGCTGTTAACTAGTGGGTAACTGGCAAAGCTGCTCCAACCACATCCGGAAAACCAGAAAGTTCACTTAGCTGATCTAAGAATCCCTTTCCAGCCAATTCACATCAGTTCAAATCAATTCTCATTTCTTGCTTCACCTAATGAAATTACTCGAGTACAGATTTCAAGATCTCATTTCAATCACCTTTTTTTTTTTTTTTTTTTTTTTTAGAAAATGAAAACAAGCATCTTTTTCCTTATAGCTTGTATCTCCTTTGAGTACTTTGAAATGGTAACCACACGACCCACTGGGGTTTCTTCTCTTTGATAGTCTGATTTTATGAAACACCCTAGAAATACGCTAAATTTTGAGTTTTTCTGGAATCAAACTTCAAAGCTGGAGCTGGAATGGAAATCCTGCAGTCTTTGTACACACCTTCTTCCAGTCATCCCTAGATCATCCCTCTTTCATGAACCTGACACATGCAGTAGCTTTACATCAATGGCCTTGAGGTTTTTCAGTCCTCTTAATACTTGATAAAATTAGAGAAATGCTATATAACAAAATATGTAAGAATCTATATGCCAGTTTAGTCACCATTATACTGTCTTATAATTCTTTAATTAAACTTAGTTACAAAAATGTATATATTTAATTAAATAAAAGAACCTCAAAGACCAATAACAGTTATTAAGAGTAACAAGCAGAAAATCTCTCCATCTGGTTTTCAGAAGAAACTGAAAAAAAAAATTATGAGGACTGGGTAAGAGAATCTACACTTTTCAATCTACAAATTTATGTGCACTTTATACTAACTCCATATATAACAAATCTCGTGTTATTTGTATGTTTAGAATTCAAAGAAAAGTACAAAATCAATTACATGTAAAACTCTGCCAGATCTTTTCCAACAAACTTAGCAGATCGAATCCTCCCAATGCTTGTATACATTTCAATGGTGGCATGGGACAAATCCTGTGGGGAAGTAAAAACACAATTATGTATTTGAACTTTTAATGATGGACAAATACTACATTTATTCACCTAAAGCTCACACAAAAGACATTGTTGGGTTTTTGTTTTGAGACAGAGTCTTGCTCCATCGCCCAGGCTGGAGCACAGCGGCGAGATCTCAGCTCACTGCAACCTCCGCCTCATAGGTTTAAGTGATTCTTGTGCCTCAGCCTCCGAAGTAGCTGGGACTACAGGCGCCACCACGCCCGGCTAATTTTTTGTATCTTTAGCAGAGACAGGATTTCACCATGTTGGCTAGGCTGGTCTCAAACTCCTGACCTCAAGTGATCCACCTGCCACAGCCTCCCAAAGTGTTGAATTACAGGCATGAGCCACCACGCCCAGCCCGCAGAAGACATTGCTAATAATGTAACATTATTTTTTCCTTTGCATCTATTTTTGTGAATTTTTCTGTAATATATAATCAAAATTGGTAACCTGTGTATAAATTATGAAGCATAATAATAAAAGAAACCCACAAACTCATCCAAAACATCTAACTTTTCCAAGGACTTTCTGCACGTGGGTGACATGCTGGGTATTTTTCATACTTGTGTGTATAAGAGGTACAGCCATTACGGGCAGACCAAACGCTCAAGTTGCCCATGACCCGGGAATGACGCTGACCCACCACACTTCTGCCTACACCGTTTTTTAAAGTTTTGCTAATTTAAGTCTTTCAAAATCAAATACAATAGCTCTGCCCATGTCCAAATTACTCCTTTTTACAAAGAAAAGTATTCACTAGCCTCTCTTATAATTTCTGTGTGAGCAAACCCAATTTGAACAAAACGGTAAATATTCAAAGATGATTCCATGCCTAGCATGGTACCATGGGCACTAATACACATTTGATGAACAACTACTCCATGTTTTGTCCACAACTCCCCAGGTACCAAAGAAACTAAAAAAAACCAACAAGAAGGGGCCGCCAACACCAGTTCCTTCCCAACTCAACAGGCCATGTAGCAAAGCCTTCTAGAGACAGGTATTTACAGAACAGACATTGAACACTTGTTAATACTTACTAAGTAGTGTTTTTCAAAAGCTTCCACTGATGATAATGCTTCTTTCAGTTTCTTATAAGGACTCTGAGCTGTGTTGGCTTAAACAGAAAGAAACGAGATTCCCTCTTCATCTTCATCATGTCCAGTCACATGACTTTACATTCACCTTCACATACTGCAGGTAGATGACCTCATCTGACTCTTGTGAAATTACAAACCGGCCAATGCCAACGGAAACTACATGATTATGTACATTCTCTTTCAATTCACATATTCATAAAATAGTCAAAACGCTTTGTGTCATGCTTTTCTCTGATCTTTAGAACTAAACTTTTTTAGAAACATATATTACAAATACTCCAATGAATTAAATTACTTCCGAAGTGATCTGAAATGGTCTCAAGTAGAAACAATGAAATATAAATACTATGTATTTTTTCCCTTAAACATGTATTCAATTTACTAAGAATGCTTTCAGCTCATCAGATATTCTTTAGCAACAGTCTTGCTAAATAATGCTCATCATATATTCCTACGTAAAACGATGAGTAATCCTCATTTCAAATAGCCTTATTATCCAGGAGAATTTTTTTTTTTTTTTTTTTTTTTTTTTTAGACAGAGTTTTGCTCTTGTTGCCCAGGCTGGAGTGCAATGGAGCAATCTTTGTTCACCACAACCTCCACCTCCCAGGTTCAAGCGATTCTCCTGCCTCAGCCTCCCGAATAGCTAGGATTACGGGCATGCACCACCACGCCTGGCTAATTTTGTATTTTTAGTAGAGACGGGGTTTCTCCATGTTGGTCAGGCTGGTCTCGAATTCCCGACCTCAGGTGATCCGCCCACCTCGGCCTCCCAAAGTGCTGGGATTACAGGTGGGAGCCACCGTGCCCGGCCAATTTATTTAAAAAAATTTGCTGGGAGGCCAGGGCAGGAGGATCACTTTAGGCCAGGAGTTTGAGACCAGCCTGGGCAATAAAGCGAGACTCCACCTCTACAAAAAATTAAAAAATTAGCCAAGTATGGTAGCACACACCTGTAGTCCCAGCTACCTGGGAGGTTGAGGCAAGAGGATCCCTTGAGCCCAGGAGGTCGAGGCTGCAGTGAGCCAAGATTGTGCCACTACACTCCAGTCTGGGCAACAGAGTGAGACCCTGTCTCTTAAAAAAAAAAAAAAAAAAAATCGTCAGGTCGTATTGTTAGAAAAACAGATCATCTGTAATTCAGAGAGACAGTGGTGCATTTGAACATGAGCTATAAAGTCTCTTAAGCCCAGGAGAAACTCAGCTACATTTCTGAAACGCCTTCCAATTTCTTCAGCTATTTCTAATATAGCATTATGCTGTTAAAAGGTAAACTATCACGTGCTTTAATCCAGTCAGCTAATAATGGGTATAATTTTCCAAATGGTGAGTAATATGATTACTCTTAGAATTTCGGTTAAATGTGCCAACTTGCAAAGGACATTTTCATTACTGTCCACCTCACCACTCACATAGGTACATACAAAAAAGTACCTGTTTCTGGTCGCTCAGCTCCCAAACCTGCCAAAAGGTCAACTGTCCTGTTGAGATCTTCTGAGTTAGGTCCTTTCTCTGACACAAGTCCACATAGATAGCCCAAGGACTTTAACTGTTAAGATAAATCCACAATTTCAATTAATTTGCCATAAGAGTCAGCAGGGAATTCAAGAATTTAAATATAAAAATTCAAATCCAGCAAAATTCTAGAAGAAATTTAGCTTTCCTACCCAATGACTCAAATCTGGATACAAAAATACATCCTACACAACAGCTCCCAGTGAGGCTTGGAGGGTGGGAATCCTCCGCTTCTGTCCTTCACCTCCCTGAGTTCCCCAGGCTATGCCTGCACCTGCATAAGCCCAGCCCTGGCAGCCTACCTGCTGCACACACCAGCACAGCTCTGCCTGGTAAGCTGACATTTCAGCACCACCCTCGTGTCCCCCGACTCAGGGTACAGAGTCAATTTCACAGGAGCACAGCAAGTGCTTGCTGTCTGCTGACTACATCGACATGTGGTAGGGAACTATGACTTCTTTGGCTGCACCCAGACACCTTCTATGGCCACTAAAGTGGATGCATCGTGATCTAAATGAGCAACACCTTTCCTCCAAACAGCAGACTTCCTCCGCCACCCAGGCATGGCCGCAGAGACAACGCGAGCATTCCACACTTGGGCAGGTAGGCACCTTTTCTGTGGCATAGCTCCACAGCCCCACAGTGTGGGCAATGTTTGAGTCGATCTGTGCCCGGTCACAGCAGCCTTCTATCCTCTGCAATACCTCCAGACAGCTCAGAAACACCCAGCAGTCCAGAGCACCAGGTGGGACGGAGACCTGTGGGGGTGCAAATGCGAACGTGTGAGGGGTGCTCTGGGAGAGCTCTAGCTTGAACAAACCCACATGCTCTAGCCTGAACGTGCAAAACCCTCCATCCTTCAGGCAGCCACCTCATCTAACAGTTCTGTGATATGCAGAGCTACAGGAGAGAGAAAGGGGCAGAGAACACTAATCACCTACATTCGCATAGGAAGAGAGAAGCAGTGTGACCTATATTCAAATGTGTTATCAGGTTTTATGTATAACTTTCAATTATTGTATTTTTGAAAACCTTATTAAGAAAAAGCCTCTGCAGGTCTGGATCTGAAAAATATATATAGAAAAAGAATTTTTTTAAAAAAAGGAAAAACCTAGAAAAAGACCAAATATGATCATTTACTCCAAGAGTGAGGATTGGGCACAGATTAGTGTCAAGAGGGGAGGGAAAACTAAGACTTCAAATGACTGCTTGGTCACATTTAAGAAAGATCACGTTCAACAGCAGAAACTGAATACCGAGTAGAAATATCACACGAGGAATTACAGTTCACTCTTCAGGCGTGATAAAGACAGTATATTTATGTTTGGGAAAAAGAGCTCCCTATTGCTCCCTATACACTGCAGTATTTACAGGTGAAACCCAATGTCTGTATTTGAAAAACGTTCCAGGGCAGGTGAACGAGGATGCAGATGAAGTAGAGGCTGGCCAGGTGCCGCGCCTACTGTAACTGTTCATGGGTCCTACATGGGCATTATGTTATCCTCTCTGCTTCTGTATTTACTTGAGCCTTTCCACTTAAAAAACAAAAAAAAGAAAACACTATCAGAAAAGCAAAATCGCCTGCTGTATAAGATGCAGGTTTTCCCCATATTTTAGCACTTCTGAAATAGGAATGTTTCTCTTAATCAAGTGGCATCTTACACTTTTAAGTGGCAATGCTGACTTTTTCTCTGGTGGCACTAACTTCATGATGTGTCTTAGTTTTGGTGAAATGTGTTCACCTGTGCTCTTCAAATCACCAGTCAACAGGTGATGAGCTGCCAATGCCGGGGAAACTGACTCCCATAAGAACTCTTGCAAGGCACCCTGAGCACAAATAAAGGACCTGGAACCAACAAGGAAGAACCAAAGAGCGACATCAAATGTCCCTATAAAAGCTAAAAAGCCCAACTTTTGAAAAATAAGATAAGCTACTTAAACCTTTTGGGGAAAAAAAATCAGTGTAGGTCAAAAACTGCATAATCGGAAGCCACTTTCATAAAGCTGCACAACTCTCTCACCCAAACATACCACACTGAGGGAAGGCACAGAAAAGCGGGGCAGCAGGACGCAGCTCTGAGATCCTGGACAGAGCGTGTCCCTCCGATTGATGAGCGTCCTCATCAATCAAACCACAGCAGGCCTGGAGCGGGCTGACCGCACCTTGCAGGCCCGCCTGGTTCCCAGGTGCCAGGAGATCTGGGATACTTTTCATCTCCCAAGACGCTACCACCATAAGTACCCACTGTGCAAAAGCTTCTGTAAACAGGCACCTCCCCTGGGCACACATTGGTGACAGAAAGACCTCCTGGGAGAGGCCGGGTGCCGTGGCTCATGCCTGTAATCCCAGCACTTTGGGAGGCCGAGGTGGGCGGATCACCTGAGGTCAGGAGTTTGAGACCAGCCTGATCAATATGATGAAACCCCATCTCTACTAAAAATACAAAAATTAGCCGGGTGTGGTGGCATGCACCTGTAATCCCAGCTACTCGAGAGGCTTAGACAGGAGAATCATTTGAACCCAGGAGGCGGAGGTTGCGGTGAGCCAAGATCATGCCATTGCACTCCAGCCTGGGCAACAATAGAGAAACTCAAAACAAACAAATAAACAAACAAAAACCTCCTAGGAGACCACGAGAGACTCTTACAAAGCAAGAAGACGTACAGTGCTTTTGGTAAAGATGCATCCACAGAAAAGGGAGATAAAGCCCAGGAGCCACAGCAGGGGAGCCGCGGCAGAGGACGCTGGATGCAGAAGTAAGAGCAGCCAGCGCACGAGGGCCGCTCCGCGACCAGGCGCTGAACTGAGTCCGCAGGGGGCAGCAGCAGCTGAAAGCTGAGGCGCCACCTGACAGCACAGGTGCACCCCAGAAAGGCTCCCAAATGATACCACCAAAATGCTGACAGTGGCACTAATTACTGCATGGCATGATTATAGAATAGTTCTTTGTATATTTTTTTCCTGCAAAGAGCAAGTCCCGCTTTGGTAAGCTTGAACGACAGTATTAAAAAAGTAGCAGCATCAGGCAGCGGCAGCTTTTCTGGGGTAAAAACAACAAAATCCAGTGGCACCCATTGGCCACTGGCTGCTGAGACTTCACCTTCAACTTCCATCCTGAAGGAGGTGGGAGAGAGCAGGCAGGTCCTGCACACACCCACGCCAAGGAACAAGGGCAGGCTTTCACTGAATAACAGAAACCTGAAGGTGAGCTCGGCCACCCCTCCCTCTGGAACTCACACCCCGCAAAGTGCAGAGCCTCCCCCAGGCCTGCTCTGGTCCCCGCTGCGAGTTCTCACCGGCTCCATGCTCTAAGTGCCTTTATTTCCCAGGAGAATCGCAGCTCCCTGTATTTCCTGTCACAGATCATTTTAAAATTTCAGTTTTTATGGGAAAAAAAGACATGCATGTGAATTTGGCATGTGATGTGGCATACACAACCCTTTCTGCAGTGCCACCTTGCAGAGCCGCCTGCCTCGTATGTTACTACTTACTGTGTGTGTCTCTTAGCTCCCACCCAAACCCCAGGTAACACCCCAAAGGGGGCCGGGCACTCTGCTTCTTCTCTATACTTTAGAGGGCCTGAAAGAGGTGGGCTCCGCAGCAGCGAGACCTTCCACAGTAAGACATCTAAGACTTCCAGACATGTTAACGAAACAAATTTATTTAAAACCTAATTGCAGTGATACTTTTTCATTGCTTTGAAAAAACAAGTGGCAAAATGCATACAACAAGGTATGTGAAGGGCACAAACCCTAAATTTAGAGGTCGATGATTTCTACAAATGTAACCACCACCTAATCAAGAAATAAAATTATCCTAGAAGGTTCTCTCAAGTCCCTTTTCCCAGTCAAGATCCACCCAAAGAGGCACCCTCCTCCTGACTTCGGCCACCATCAGTTCCTTCTGGCTGATTTGTGAACCTCATGTAATGAAATCACACAGCATGTCCTCCTTTGTACATGGGGCTTCTTTAATTCAACACAGTATCTTTAAGATTCAACCTTGCTGAGTCTGTCAGCCTGTTCTTTTTCACTGCTGCTTATTAAACCTTTCTAAAACTTGGCCACGGTTTATTTATCCACTCCTATCAAGTGTCTGGGTTGTTTCCAGTGTTTGGCTACTATGGGTAAAGCTATTTGCAATGTTACCCCTGCCTCAACGGAGGGATGACTTCTCAGGATCCGAAGACGCCCCCAGGCCCAAGTGCGCCAGGCTACTCACAGCAGAACACCGGCAGCGCCAGCACTCTTCTCCCACCAGCATCCCTGCAGCAGAGACGCAAGAGCTCGGGGGAAGGGGACAGAGAGTGCCAGAGCCACCCTGGCTTATTTTACCCATTAGAGTGCAGCTTGAGAATAAAAAACAAGAGTCTCACAAACTCTGGAAAAGAGCAATTGTTCTGCAGCCATGGCTTCATGGCTCTGAGTCGTCCAAACAAATGTCAGCCCCTTGCTCCTAAATGGTGGCCGACACAGAAAATGGGCACCTCAGCCAACAGCACGAAGGCCATGCCTCTATGGTGGCATCTGCCACCCAGCATGCCACAGCACCCAACACAACAAAGACCAAGCCTCTGCTCTGCCCTGAGAGCCTGAGACTGAACGGCAGAGCGTGCAGATTGGTCACCTCACTCTGGAACTGGGTGGTGGCCTCACCGTCTCCAGAAAACTCACATTTCCCTAATGGGCCATCAGATACCTCTTGGCCATTTGGATATCATCTTTTGTGAATAACAGACTTCTTAAACAAATTCTTAATTTATATTAATTTTCCTTAAAGCCCCTCCTCCTCTCCTGATTGCTGTATTAGCAATGGCAAGTGCCATCTTGCCACTTCCAAGTATAAAATTAAAGGCATTCTTGTTCTTCTCTCTTTTGATACCCCTACCACTTGAGTGCAACCCACACACTGGAAGGTACATGAGTCCTAGGTGAACGCCTGCTATGCCTCCCGCGAAGGCAGCTCCCGCCGGAACTCCCTGCCAGTCACCAGCCCCTCCACCTGCCAGACAGCTCACAGCAGACTGGTGTAGCTTCACCGTGAACTTCAGACACAAGGAATCAAAAAGTATGCCTTCTCTTATCGCTTCAACCCGGGAGGCAGAGGTTGCAGTGAGCCAAGATCACGCCACTGCACTCCAGCCTGGGCAACAGAGCAAGACTCCATCTCAGAAAAAAAAAAAGTATGCCTTCTCTTGTGTCTAACTTCTTTAGCTCAACTTCAGGTTGGTTAGAGTCATCCACTACGACCCATTCACGTTCATCACTGTACCCTAGCACACTACAGGGCCACAGTGCAACGTTGTCATCCCTTGGACAAGATGAACATTTGAGTTCTTCCCCGTTTCTAGCTCCAATGACTCACGGGTGCCACAAGTATCTCTGTGTACTTGCCTTCTGAGGCACGTGTGTGTGCATGTATCTGTACATACCAGGGGTGGATGTGCTGGGTCAGAGGGCGTGTGTTGTAATGGCAATACCCATTAGATATGGCAAACAGCCTTCCAAAGTGGTCCCAGTGATGCACACTACCATCAGTGAATGAGCGCCAGCATCTCCACCCTCCCACTAATACCTGGGGAAAGCCTTTCCATCCTGGCCATTCTGGTGGTGTGTGCTGGTACTTCATTCATAATGGTTTCAGTTTGCATTTTGCTATGATTCATGAGACTGAGCCCCTTTTCATGTTTATCGGCCATTTGGATTTCCTCTCTTGCCTGTTTTTCTACTGGTTTGTCAGTCTTTCCGCATTGATGTATGTGAGTTCTTCACAGTACGCCCTGGAGTAAGGGCCCTTTCTTGTCTATATATACTGTTTGTACTCTTCCAAGCTGCGGAGGGCCTTTTCACTCCCTTCAGAGTACCTTTCGGTGAAGAGAAGCACTGATGTTTACGTGGTCTAATGCAGGACCCTCTTCCTTCACGGCTGGTGCATAACCGTAAAGGTTTCATGTCCTATTTAAGAAATATTTGCCAACCTTAGGGTCCCAAAGACATTTTCCCAAGTTATCTTCAAGAGTTTTCTTATTTTATTTTTCATGTTTAGATCAAAACTCCACCTGGAATTAATTTTGTTTATGGGGTGAGATCAAGATTTGTTTTTATATATGGATATCCAGTGGACCCAGAACCATCAATTCACTAAATTTTTCTTGAACCTATTTATTTAAAATCTGCCGGCTGGGTGCAATAGCTCACGCCTGTAATCCTGGCACTTTGGGAGGCTGAGGAGGGTAGATCACTTGAGCTCAGGAGTTCAAGACCAGCCTGGGCAACATAGTGAAACCCCATCTCTGCCAAAAAATACAAAAATTAGCCGGGCATGGTGGTGCGCACCTGTAATCCCGGCTACTCGACTGGCTGAGGCAGGAGAATTGCCTGAACCCTGGAGGCGGAGGCTACAATGAGCCGAGATCACACCACTGTACTCCAGCCTGGGCAACAGAGTGTTTCAAATAATAATAATAAAAAATAAAATCTACCTCAACTGCCTTTTGGAACTCCACCTTTTCCCTTGGACTATGGCAGAAGTTTCCAAACTCTTCGCCTCTCTCTGCCTCTCTCTGCCCTCCGCCTCACTAGGTCCTAACCTTTCATGGCTCCCTACTGGCTACAGAACAAAGGGCAAGCTTCAAGGTGACACACAAAGAACTTCAGAATTTCCCTTCATTGCCCTCAAAGCCTGCCTCGCCCCTGAAGTTCTAGCAAGACCAGGCTCCTTCAGAGCACCTTCAATAACACCATCTTCTCCACCTGAAACGCACTCTCCCGCGCCACCAGCAGTCACATCTACCTGGTGAGTTTTTACTCCCCCTACTCATGCCTTAGCACGTAAGCTTCATAAGGCCAGGAATTCTATTTCACTCTCTGCTGAAAATACAGTGCCTACCACAACGGTTGGCACAAAACAGAAGCTCAATGAAGATCTGATAAGTGAATGAGTCCTTTTTTTTTTTTTTTTGAGACGGAGTCTCACTCTTTTGCCCAGGTCGAGTACAGTGGCGTGATCTCGGCTCACTGCAACCTCTGCCTCCCGGGTTCAAGCAATTCTCCTGCCCCAGCCTCCCGAGTAGCTGGGATTACAGGTGCCTGCCACCACGCCCAGCTAATTTTTGTATTTTTAGTAGAGACAGGGTTTCACCATATTGGCCAGGCTGGTCTGGAACTCCTGACCTCATGAGCCGCCCACCTCGACCTCCCAAAGTGCCAGGATTACAGGCGTGAGCCACTGTGCCCAGCCTGAATGAATCTTTTTAATGGAGTTCACACAGGGCCTCCTCTAGAAAGCTTCCCTAGCACCTATCAGGCACCTGCAAATGTTTACCAAGCTGACCTAAGGCATCCGGCAAAGCTGCCTTTCCCTCCCTTACAGTCCCCTCTGTGCACAGACAACACTTCGTCACTACTTGGACACTGTGCTGATGACCCGTGGCAGCCTCATGCTGGTAGGTGGGGCCCTTTCCTCTTCATTTATGTGCACCCCCTATCCCTGTCTCCCACAATGCCTGGCAGGCAAGGAAACGTTTCTTGAATGATTCTTGACAGTCCTCTCTTTCCTTTTGTCCAGTGAGCCATCAGTTCTTCTTCAGCAACAGCTCTCACAACCACCCCTCCTCCTCCAATCCAGCTCCTCCCCCTCATGGCTCATGGGTGCACAAGATCCTCCACCTCCACATGAGAGCACCCACCCAGCAGGGTGTCGGGTACACTGTAAGCCCTCAGCAAACACAATCTACATTCCCACACTACATCTCCGCCTTTGTCCTCTGCCAGGCCTGCACCTCAGAATACCGATCCCAGCTGGCCAGCTTTGACTGTAAACCTTCTTCTTCCTCTGGTTCAACCTGCAGGTTGGCCACACACAGCCTCTGTTCACAAACGGGCCAGCTAACTCTGACGGCGTCCCATGCACGGTTCCTCCGTGCCACAGGCTAGGCTGGTGACTCTCCTGGGGTCTGGAGGAGTCCTGACCCTGCTAGGCCCACACGGTCTGTTACGTAACCAGCAGCTAAGCTGATAAAAGGTCAAACGCTGAATGAAACACATTCCAAACCCCCCAAAAAATCACTTGGGCAATCATTGTAACAAACACATTATGGCCTTCAAGAAAGTATCTTCCCCGTTCTTCTAATTTGGCCACAAAATATGTAAGTATCATACTTTTTTCTTACCAAAGGTGCAGGAAAACAGGCATCACTAGCATGACTGAAAATGGGAAGACCTTTCTGGAGGACAAATTGACAACATAGAGCTTTAAAAACATGTCTATCTTCGACCTTCCAATTCTACTTGTATGCATTTACACGCAAAGATGTATGTATAAGGATACAAACTGCTGCAACTGCAAAGAATTTTGAAGAATTCAAATGTCCAAATAGGAGCAAGGAAATAACTGCAGTTCATCTATACATAAGGAGGCCATGGACAAAAAAAGGGAACCTCTTCCTGCTAGCAAAAGCGACGACATTTTCTTCGTATATTTGTCTGTTATTTTCCAAATTTACATAAAGAAAACATTCAACTTTCGTAAATGGAGGGAAAATTAGAAATTGTTACAGGAAAAAAAAGGAAATACTCTGTGAAGGAGGATCCTGAACTCCTGCAGAACTGGCCTCACTTCACGGGTGTTACCGCTCACCCCAGCAGCCAGCTGTGCAAGGTAGGCACAATCTCCATTCTTAACACATTTTCCATTAAGGGAGTGCACAAGGCTAGCAAGCAGCACCCACAGGGCAGAGGCCTCTATCCGGCCGTCTTGCTCCCCTCCTCGGCCCCCGTCGCCCCTGGAGTGTGGATCAAGCCCTACTACAGAGCAGGGCTAGTTTCCATCACAGCTGGCCACTTCGTTGCCTCCTATTCTCTTTAATTAAATGAGGTACTTCAAATCAACTGGTAAAGCAACCAGGATGTTAGCAGGACGTGTTTCATAAGCCACCCACTCGAAAGTGGGACAGTGGGATCTGCAACTGACAGTGGCACACCTACCCCCTGGCCTCTGCTCAACTGTAGCCCTAAAACCTGACTCTCACCAAAAAATCCTAACAACTAGACTGGAGTAAAAACTACTGCACAAGAGAGAAAAACACAGCCACGGGCAGCTCAGACCTGTAATCCCAGCACTTTGGGAGGGGAGCAGGGAAGATCACTTGAGCCCGGAAGTTCCAGACCAGCCTGGGCGACACAGTGAGACACTCATCTCTACCAAAAAATTTAAAAATTTAGAAAAAAGGAGAGAAAGAGAAACACTTCTGACGTGAAGTTACTAGCGAAGCCCTCTAAGTAAACAGTGTGAATCTCAGTGTTGATCAAACACAGGTGCAAAGTGTGCAAAGAGGATTGTGTGGGCTTCAACACAAGCGACAAGGGAGGCTGTCCTCTCCGGCCTGGGAAGCCGAGAGGCACAGCGCATGTAAGGAGGCGCAGCCAGCTGTGTGCATCAGAAGGAGATGAGGAAACAGGAAGCGGGTTCTTAGAAGGAAAGAGACTGACAGACTGTGAGAAAGTCATCAGTGGGTGACACGTCCTTGCCTCAAATCCAGCATTCACCTTTGGCCACCTCCTCTCACTGGAGACGCAGAACTCAACCGTGCAAAGAGGTGCAATAGCTATGACTAAAAGCAATGGGGCAGCTTCCACTCAAGGAAAGGCCAAGGGGACAACAACTTCATTCAGCAAAGCAAAGGGCTCGGAAAATACACCACGGATAAGAGGCTCCTCACATGATACAAAGCCTTGAAAATACCTGTGACTTCCCGGCCCTGCAGACGAGCACCTAGAGGAGCCAACAGACCCCATATGGCTCCTGTGAACCCCGACGCTACAAGGGAACTCCAGAGCCCACACCCTCTATTACCTACACATTTCTCCTTCCAGCCGCAAGGTAATAACAAAACTAACAGCCCTCTCCAATCAGCCTCTTGGGGTCGTCTCACTCAGAAGACATCATGTCTGAATCATTTGGACTTGAATACTTCAATTTTCCCCCCTCCCGGCTAGTAAGACAAAAATCTCAACATCAGGTGAAATCCCTAGGCACACGTGAACAAAGAGCCCGGCTCTAGGAGTGAATGGTTCCCTCACAGCCCCGTCCCCAACCCGCAGTTGGGCTGAGCATCCCAGGCAGAGTCTCTAAATCCAGGTGATTACAGGCAGCCCAGAGGGTCATTTCGAGGTGGAAAATGTTGCTTTTCCTCATTTGCTTCATTAGGTGAAGAAAAATCATTTGATAAAAATTCTTAAGTTTCTGAGTTTGTGACTTGGGCTAGGTACTAATGAGCTTAGCTCTGAAATAAGAACTTCTCCTTTTGAAATTAACTAAAATATATTTCTCTTCATTAATTAAAGTTTAAATCTCTTAAAATTATTTTAAACCAAGCACACAAAAATAAGTTCCTATATCATGAAACACCATCCCCATCAATGGCTTATACTCTTCAGACCTAATCACTTCCAGACTCCGTTTTCTTGTTTACAAAACAGCATCAGAGACCACTCACTCAGGAGATCTTAACCAGGGGATGGGTGGCAGGGATGTACACAAATCCTCAAGTCGTAAGTATCATTTTGTGTGTGTGTGAATTGTTCTGGGTAAAGAGGACCCTGAAACAAGAATCACCAGAGTAGATACGGTCTCTACAGTCCTTTCATCTCACTACAATGTCTGTGGTTCTATGGAGAGTAAGAGTTCAGTGCTTGGGTGAATTTATCTCTAAGGGCAAATGTTTTACTAACTACATTCACACACACACACACACACACACACACACACATATTTATGACATATCTTCCATGAAGCTCCGTACTACTAATCAATGGGGCACAGCCTGCTGTGTGTCACTCACATTGCTACCTGCATGGCCATGTGCAAAACTATTTATTTGAAAAGACAAATAAAATAAATGTCTACATGACATAAGTGTCTGAAATAAAATAAACATCTACATGCAAAATCTAGCTCTGCGTGTCCCTCAGGTGAGTGACTCTTCCCCGTGGAGACAGCTCACGCAGCAGCGCAGGCCGCAGTCAGCCAGTGAGCTTCACTGAGAAGCTCATCTAAGAGGCTTGCTCTGGACCAGCACAAACTCCAGCATGTTGAGAACAGAGTTCTATTTTTGAGCAATTTATCAACGTAAAAAGTAACTAAGCAAACAATATACTGAAAATTAAAGGCATTCAGAAAAGAAAACCCTTTCTTAAGCACAAACAGTTCAATGCCTGGGATCTCAAGGTTCAGAGATTTCTGCTGGAACAATCAAGAAACGGGTAAATTGGGAAAACAGCCGACTCACTTCTAAGAGCTTCAGTTCCTGCACGCAGTTGTGCAGCAGCTCTAGGGCGCGCTGGGCCACCTCCCACGGCCTCTGCAGGAAGAGCAGCAAGGTGCACTGGCGAGAGAACAGGTAACTGCGCAGATCTAACAGGGTGGCTTCTCGCCTCTGGATCGATTCCCGCTTCTCCATATCTATGGGCTTTCGGAGGATCAATCCGTTCCAGCTCTTCACTGGCTGGCAGAAAAAAGTCAGCCAGTTGGCACCATCTAAACAAACACACATCATGAAAGGTGCTGATTGCAGGTACTTCACCTTCCTGAGCTTCCTGCTCAGGCTGAGGATGGTGGGCAAACAGGCAGCTTCATAACCAGTTTTTCTATGAACACTGCCCACCCCCTGTGGTCTAGTGATACATTCGGCTCCCAGCACTGACAGCCGAGCTGAGGGTAACGTGACCCAGGCAACAAGGCACGCCACCCTACCATGCCCAGAAAGTCATGGGCAGGAGCTGAACAGGTTGGGAAGTCACCCAGAGACAGACAGGCTACATGGTTAGGGGAGCCCAGGCTCTGTCTCAGGCCGAGGGAGGGCTCTAGTCTTAGGCTGCAGCGGGGCTGGGCTTCCTTATCTTTACCTGTGGGCTGGAGTGCAGCCTGCTCTGACCATCCTGGTGTTTTTTGGTCTTCCTTAGATTACATATTCCTTCCTTATTTCCCTAACTCAACCACGTCACGTCCCTGAGTCAAGCTCCTGGAGGAAGGGACAGGGAGGACTTGGTAGCAGCACATAGAAGGAAAAAGAATTACTGCTTGTCAAAAATTTCAGCAAGGCTCCCAGAGGTTTACTTACATCCCTAAGACTCAAATATGATCTTAAAATAAGCATAACAATGTATAATAACAAGTCCATCAATCATTATTGAAAAAAATCTTTGAAACTATTTTTCTCACTTCAACAGAGAGGTGTCATAACCAGTTCATTCCTACGTGGCATCCTGGCATGGTTAAACGCTCCCTTCACTGACGTAAGCTTCTCCTCAGACCCGGGGAGCACACAGTGGTGTGGTGTGGACCTGCCAGCCCAGCCCCTGCACCAGCATCCTCAGAGCTGCTGGAGCACACAGCAGTGTGGAGCGGACCCGCTGGCCCAGCCCCTGCACCAGCATCCTCAGGGCTATTGGAGCACCCAGCAGTGTGCTGCGGACCCAGCCCTGTACCAGCCCAGCCCTGTATCAGCAGTTCCCTTGGCTAGGCTCCCCTCCCACAGGATTCTCACGGGGCACTCCCACATTTCAGTCAGGCCTCTGTGCCAGTGCCGCCCCCACAGGGAGGCCACTCCAGTGCCCTATCTAAGCTCCAACGGCACATACCGCCCCATCTCTCACCTGAGCCCCTTTCTACAGCCCAAACTTACTACTATGGACAGCAAGTGATAGATTTACTTTTCTGTACCTGTTTCCCCTTCATGTAAGCACCATAAAAAAAGGGATTCTGCTTTATTCCTCCCTGTATTTAGAACAGTGCCTGGCACATGGTGGTCCCTCAGTAAGTATTTGTTGAATGAAAGAACAAAAACGAACCACCTTATTCGGTGGCAAAATTTGGTCCAGGCTTACTTTTGGATTTTAAATTGCCCCAAATTTTAAAACTGAGAGAAAAAACCAAATAAATTATGTGAAATATAAGAAATATGTAAGATATTTCAGCCTTGAAGGCTCCTTCTCACATGCACTGACATCCGTTCAGGTGCCTGGTCCCTGAAGCCGCCCAGCACCTATTCTGCTGCCAGGGACCATATGGTCTTTACCTTATAAATGACACTTATTTACTCAATGTTGTGTATATGGCATCACAGGCACATGGACCTGTGATTACCAGCCTGCCTGAGGCTAACAAATGCCCTCAGTTAGAATGTATAGGTTAAACGCAGCTTTTACAAGCTCGTATGATATGACCTCAAGGTTGTTAAGCTGGTCATCTCATGGTAATTAGAAACTGTGATTGGCAGTTTTAGATTTCTCGATTAAAAACCTAAATAAACAGATTAAGTTCTAGGCATTCTTTCAAAGGAGTTCTCCATGAAAAGACTGAGAACTATTCTATTTGGTGCTCAGTGAAAATATTTTAATATTTTCAACTAATGTATGCACCAGTTATTGCCATTTCTTTATTAAATTCAAACGTTTTTTGCTAAATAAATCTATTTTTTAAAAAAATGTAAGATATTTAAAAAATACAGGCCAGGTGCAGTGGGTCACGCCTGTAATCCCAGCACTTTGGGAGGCCGAGGCGGGCGAATCACGAGGTCAAGAGATCGAGACCAGCCTGGCCAACAAGGTGAAACCCTGTCTCTACTAAAAATAAAAAAATTGGCCAGGCGCAGTGGCTCACGCCTGTAATCCCAGCACTTTGGGAGGCTGAGGCGGGCAGATCACAAGGAGATTGAGACCATCCTGGCTAACACGGTGAAACCCCGTCTCTACTAAAAATACAAAAAAAAATTAGCCGGGCTTGGTGGCGGGCACCTGTAGTCGCAGCTACTCAGGAGGCTGAGGCAGGAGAATGGCGTGAACCCGGGCGGCGGAGGTTGCAGTGAGCCGAGATGGCGCCACTGCACTCCAGCCTGGGCTACAGAGCAAGACTCCGTCTCAAAAAATAAAATTAAATAAAATTAAATTAAAATAAAAATAAATAAATAAATTAGCTGGGCGTGGTGGTGCGCACCTGTAGTCCCAGCTATTTGGGAGGCTGAGGCAAGAGAATCGCTTGAAATCAGGAGGAGGAGGTTGCAGTGAGCCAAGATCACACCACTGCACTCCAGCCTGGCAACAAAGCAAGACTCCGTCTCAAAAAAAAAAGAGTGTGTGTGTGTGTGTGTGTGTGTGTGTGTGTGTGTGTGTATGTATGTATGTATAGGCTGGGCATGGTGGCTCACAACTATAATCCCAGCACTTTGGGAAGCCGAAGCAAGAGGATCACTTGGGGCCAGGAGTTCGAGACCAGCCTGGCCAACACGGTGAAACCCCGTTTCTACTAAAAATATAGAAATTAGCCAGGTATGGTGGCGTGCACCTGTAATCCCAGCTACTCAGGAGGCTGAGGCACGAAAATCGCTTGAACCCGGGAGGCAGAGGTTGCAGTGGGCCAAGATCACACCACTGCCCTCCAGCCTGGTGGACAGAGTGAGACACTGTCTCAAAAATAAATAAATAGATATGTTTGTATAATATGGACACATAAGGCCGGGCATGGTGGCTCACACCTGCAATCCCAGCACTTTGGGAGGCTGAGGCGGATCACGAGGTCAGGAGATTGAGACCATCCTGGCTAACATGGTGAAAACCCGTCTCTACTAAAAATACAAAACATTAGCCAGGCGTGGTGGCAGGCACCTGTAGTCCCAGTCCCACTGCTGAGGCAGGAGAATGGCATGAATGGCATGAACCTGGGAGGCGAAGCTTGCAGTGAGCCGAGATTGCCCCACTGCACTCCAGCCAGGGCAACAGTGCAAGACTCCATTTCAAAAAAAAAAAAAAAAGACACATAAAATATAAGAAATAGAGTTTTACCTCTTCTGTTTTTTTATTTTATTTTTTTACTTAGTAAACACTTTACTTTGGTTCTGTGTCTATACTGGCATCTCAGGAGAGTGAGATATCCAGACCTGATCTTCAGAAGCACTATGAGCCAGTATCCATCGGCACCACTGATGAGTTCCAGAGTGAGGACAGTGCTCACAGCTAGAACTGACCGTCCCCACACTTCATCTCCCTCCAAGTTCTCCTGCTGACACCAGGGCTCCTCGAACTTACTCCTTCCTTCACACATGGTGACAAGGGTTCTCAAAAAGAACACCTGGCAGAGATGCCCACTACAGCACTGCTTGTGGTGGCAAGAAGCATAAAAGAACCCAATGTCCAACACCAGGTAATGGAATCAAGCCAGGAATACCAATTGTAACAAAAACAACTCCAAACCCCACCTGCTAACCTGGAGAGATGCCCAGGATGGGCTGTGAGTAACAAAAAGGAGCAACAGAGAAACAGCTATATAATGTGGTATCACTTTCATCAAAATAAGTATCAGCGAAAAACACTGAGGACAATAACCAATGTTTCTCTCTGTGTATGGTTTCACTGTGCTAATTCTTTAATTGTAAAGGAGCTTAAGATATTATTTAAAAGTGCAAAAGAAAGATGAACACCCAAGGGCATTTTGTAAGTTCACAGCAATGAGCACTCGAGCATTCCAAAGACAACCCCTGGATGGAAGGCAAAGGGACGTCCACTCTGATTCTAACGAGGGACAGAATCGAAGCATCGCCAGCAGGCCACTGAGCTGTGGAAAGGACATTTTATACCTGGAAAACAGTTTTTTTTTATTATTATTACTTTTGTTACTTAAGATTCTTCTAAAAGTGAAAACGACTAATTCTTAATTCTCATTTCATTTCCTCTAGCAATCACGAGAATATATCCGATATAATGTGTATAAAGACAACAACAAAACATGCGTACTCCTGAGGTAAATAAATGGCTGCTTCAAGCCTATCTGAAGTTGGAGAAAGCCACACTAAGAAAAGCATGCGTTACTGAAGTGCCACTACTCACCCCCGGCCCCGAAGTTGACCACATACTGAGAGAAGAGGGCGTCCAGTTCGTCGTACTGCACCAGGGCGTCCTCGAACTGCTGCAGCATCTCGAAAACAAAGGCAAGCTCCTCCTATTCGCCCAAGATACGTTTTTTAAAAAAACAAAAACATAAATCAACGTATAGAAGAAACAGTATGTTGCCATTAAACATTACAACAGAGAAAGGCACGCAGCACTATGAATAATGTCTATGCTCCGCTAAGTAAAAACCAATGTGATGACCGCATATGTCAACATTCACACATGCACAAGAAGCTAGGAAAAGCTAAGGTAATTTCTGAACCCTCCCTGACCTATCGGCAGCACCAGATATAACTGGTCACCCCCTTGTCCTTGGGATGTTTCCTGCTGTCCAGGACCCGGCCACCTGCTCCCCTCACCCCTCGCTGTGGCTCCCTCTGGTCAGACGGCTGGTTCCTCTTGCTCCCCGAGGCTCTCTGCTGGAGGCCGCAGGGCTCCACCCTTGGACTTCCCTGTGTACACTCACTACTCCCTCTCCGTGACGGAGCCCATCTACGCAGCATAACCACCACACATTCAGGACTCCAGCTCAGACCTGACTCTGGCTCCGACGGCAGGCACGGCATGCTCATGTGGACGCCTAACAGACAGCTCAGGCTTACACATGGAAACCTGAACCCCAACCTTTCCCACAAAGTGCTCCACCCACGGTCCTCCCCATTTCAGTCGGCGACTGCTCATCACATTCAAGAGACTCCTAAATCCTTTCAAGACATCCCCAGGCCCTGCAAAATCTATGTCCCCCACCCCCACCCCTTCCCAGCACCAGCCCTCTGGCCTCACTCAGCTCCACCACCAAGGCCTCCTCACTGCTGCTCACGTGTGCGTGGCAGGGAGCTGCCTCGGGACCTGTGCGCAGCCCCATTCCATGGCCTGGAACACCTCCTCTTCCTCTACACAGCCACATGGCTTGCTCTCCGAACTCCTTCAGCTCTGGCTAAGTCCCCAGCCCAGTCAGGCCTTTCCTCCTCCTGACCCGCGCAGCACCCCATACCATCTCTGCCTTGTGCCTCTCTCTTGCCCTAGCATATGTGTCACTTCCTTCCCTGTATCTCCTCCACTGTCACACAAGCTCACAAAAACTGTACACTGACAGCGTCCTAGCATCAAGGAGGGCCTGGCACCTGTCCGTGCTCAGTAACCTTTGTTGAATGAGAAAATGAAAAGAGACGGCAACAGGTGATTGCTCTCTGATCTCCATTACTGCACATTAAAAAGTAAAGACCAAGGAGGATGTGCACACACATAAACCTCCCCTGACATGCTCAGGTCTTTGGAATCCAGTTCCACCCCATGTATTTGTGGACATTATTCCCAGACCCCTAAGGGCCCACCCAGGTCCCACTCACTAGGTGAGAACTGAGAGCTCTCCTTTGTATCCTGTTTCCCCTGAAAACAGTGGTGGGCTGTGTTTTGCAAGAGAAACTGCTAAGTTACGTTGAACTTCATTTTATTTGTGAAGTATTTTCAAGACTCAGCACTCTAATAAACTCATCTTTTTCTTTTAAATTTTGATTGAAATGTATGTAATATAAAACTGACCATCTTAACCATTTTTAAAAGTACAGCTCAGGCCGGGTGCAGTGGCTCACGCTTATAATTCCAGCACTTTGGGAGGATCACTTGAGGCCAGGAGTTTGAGACCAGCCTGGGCAATATGGCAAAACCCCATCTCTACTAAAAATACAAAAATTAGCTGGGCGTGGTGGCGCAGACCTGTAATCCCAGCTACTCAGGGGACTGAGGCAGGAGAATCGCTTAAACCTGGGAGGTGGAGGTTGCAGTGAGCCGAGATCGCACCACTGCACGCCAGCCCTTGGTGACAGAGCAAGACTCCATCATAAAAAAAAAAAGAGAGAGAGAGAGAAGACTACAGCTCAGTAGTGTTAAATGCACTCATACTATTGTGCAACCAATATCCCAAACTTTCTCATCTTCCCAAACGGAACCTCTGTCCTTTATTAAACACTCATTCCCATTCTCCCTCTGCCAGCCCCTGGCAGCCCCCATTCCACCTTCTGTCTCTGAACCTGAGCACTCGAGGGACCTCACATAAGCAGATACAGCATCTGTCGCTATGTGCCTTATTTCACTCGGCATCATGTCCTCTAGGCCCATCCATGCTGTAGTGTGTGTCAGAATTTCCTTCCTTACTCATTTTAAATTCTGAACTAATCTTAGACTTACAGAAATATTGCAAAAAAAAATTATCTAGTTTCCATATAGCCCTTACTCAGCTTCCTGAACATTGCCATCTTATATGACCGTGGTACAACTGTCACAACCAGAAAATTAACCTAAATATAATACTATTAACTAAATAGCCCTCATTGGAATTTCAGTGGTTTTTCCACTGATGTAGTTGTTTCTGCTCTAAGACCCCACCCTCGACCCCCAACCAGGCCGGAGCTGTTGCTTCCTTCAGCCCCTGCAGTCTGTCAGCTTCACAGTCTGTCTTTCACTGCCGTGGCACCCTTGAAGAGAGCTACGTTGTCTAATGTCCCTTTACGTGGGTTCATTTGATATGTTCTGTGACTGCCGTGAGATGATCATTTTTTACAGAGAAAAGACGCTAAGTATTTCTCAGAACATCTTACCAAGGATTTCATGAGGTGGACAGAGCTTCTCACGGGCAGAAGCGGCCTTATCATTTCATTCAGGTGGTATGTACCTGGTTTCCCCACTGTGGAGTGGCTACTGCTCCCTCAGTAGCTGACACACATCTTGGGGGGCCACCGTGAGACTGTGCAAGCCCACCTCTTCTCAGGCCTTTGCCCACCACCCCAGACACCCATCAGTAATCCTGCCTCCAACAGTTCTTGCTGGAGCACTGGCTTAAAAGTGATTTTCTGTTTTTCTTTCCTTCTGCGTTTAAGTGGAATTCTTCTGTATGGAAGAGTTGACCCTTCCCCTCCATTTATTTATTTAACTGATGATTTCTATCGATACAGACTCATGGATATTAATTTTATTCCATGGGTTAAACCTCGACTCTATCCTTATTTATTCTGTCACTGAAACTGCTCCAGCTTTGGCCCCCAGAGGCTCCACGGGGCAGTGTGTGTGTCCTTTTCATGCCCCATCTGCTTCCATGCACTTCCTTTCTAGTCCTAAAGATATTCCAGGTTTTTTGTTTTTAAAAACTCTGCCAATGAGATTACCACGAGAGGTGCCTTACTTAGAAAGAAAGGAGGAGAGAGGGAGGGAACAAAGGAGGGAGGGAGAGAAGGAACTGTCTAGTTCTGTAATGAGTCAAGTACCTGAACCATGAAATATTCACAAAAGCTCCAGCCTGGCTCAGTCCTCTTCTCCCTCAAGGTTCTCATGTCATCCTCAAACTTGCCTAGGTTTTTGGTAAAAGACATAAGAAGCAATGTCCTGAGTTTGGTCAGGAAGGCATTCCAGGATTCCTGAGTTCGAGAAGAGTCCTTCAAGGGGTCGGAGAGCACAACACACCTGCAAAGACATGAACAGACTATCTGGGAAAGACCCTCCATGCACAGCACCACGGCTCAGCAGCTGCCATTGTCCTGAGCGGCAATTTTGTTCCTTCCTCCTCCTTTTTTTTTTTTGAGACAGAGTTTTGCTCTGTGGCCCAGGCTGGAGTGCAGTGGCACAATCTTGGCTCACTGCAACCTCCACCTCCCAGGCTCCAGTGATCCTCCCCAGTAGCTGGGATCACAGGCATGCACCACCATGCCTGGTTAATTTTTGTATTTTTTTGTAAAGATGAGGTCTTGCTATGTTGCCCAGGCTGGTCTCGAACTCCTGGGCTCAAACAATCCTCCTGCCTCGGCCTCTCAAAGTGCTGGGATTATAGGCGTAAGCCACCGCATCTAGCTTCTTCCGTCTATAAACAGTCAAAAACATGAGGCAGGCGGTAAGAAACCAGGTTAGGAAAAGGCTTCATCATGAACTGGTCATGAACACGAGCAGTAAGTTCTACAGAAATTCAAAGGAGAGTTTGCTATAGAATCAACTGGAAAGGGGGAAAGGGATTTACATGAGCCCTGAGCCAAAGACGCAGCTCTGAGTTCTCTGTAAAATAATGTGATCACGCCTCACTCAGTTCCCTGCCTCCTTCAAAATCCATTTTGGTTCCTTGGGATCGACAGGATAAATTTAGATTTCTCAGCACGGCACAAAAGGACCACGATGTCTCACTTTACTTCCTCTGCTTCCCAGCTCAAGCCTGCTGACCTTCTCCCGCTCTCCTCTCTTCATGAGCACATTCCTTCCACTCAGGCGTGGCATCTTCACAAACCTCCCCCGATCACCATCCCAACTGCTCTGCCCACACTGCTGCTAGGCTGTGGGCCTCACAGGAAAACACTCCCCTTCTCTGGACCTCTATCCCTCCCACTAGCCTGTGAGCTCTTGAAGAGGAAGGTTAATAAACAATTAACAAATAAAGGCTTAGAACATGGCTTAACATATAGAGCAAACAGTTTAATTACAAAGAGGCTGAACCCATGATGTAAAAAGGTCAAACACACGAAATTACACAAAGTTCCCAACAGATTTGGACAAGGCAACGTATTTATCTGATAGGCTGGAAATGGTAAATTTCTTCAGCCTTGGTAATAGTAATCTAGAAAGATGATTAATAAATCTGAACTCAGAAATAATTTTAAAACATTGATTCTATGAGCTTCACCAGTTCTCCTTAGTAAATATTTTACTTGAATTACCAAAAAGTAGCAAAATGAACTGACTCTAAGTTCCTTTTTTCCGTGCCCCAGCATATCCTTTGGAGGCATGGCTAAATTCATGGAATTATAAATCAGTGGACAAAACAGTGAAGCAGCATACACTCTACATGCTCCACCATGTGAACAACCAGAACCAAGAAGAAAATTTATAATTTGGTGGCTGGCTTTAATTCCATTCAATCCACCCCACTGCACACTTTCTTCCCTCAAAGACAAAGGGACCAGAGCCGCTCACTCCAAAGGTCCCCCAGAGGACTAACTTGTATTTATCCACAGTAGGAGCTTGCTAGAACCTATGAGTTAGGTAGTTTATCCTTAAGGCATTCTCAAGGATTATAATTACCAACATTTATTCCCGACCAGACGCGAATTCTCCTGTGCGCCTACAGGGGTGAATGGAAATGGAAACTTAACAAGTGCCAACCACCAAAACAGTAACTGTTTTCAGAGATCAATCAGATACACAGTCATGAAATGTCCTATCTCTATTAGATCCTGTTTCTATATCATCATCAATTTTTTTTAAGTAGAAAAGAACTACACTTCCGAAGTTCACATCAAGCCTAAATCGTCAACTCAGAAAAGGAGAGCCCAAAACAACGAATGAAGTCAGGGATGGTGGGGCCAATCTGGAGAGCGGCGTGATCCCCCCAGGCGCGCAGACTGCAGGGGCTGGAGGCACATGTGGAACAAGGGGTTCCCGGCTGCAGCCTCAGCGAGACACCACAACGGCTACTGCTGTCACAAGTCACATTGCTGTCACAAGTCACACTGCTGTCACAAGTCAACCCTTGTCTCTACCAGCCTCGTAACTAGCAAAAGCCCGAAAAATGCACAAAATCTGTTACCAAGCAATTTTCCTTTAGGGAAGGTATCCTGAAATAATTAAGGATGCTCACAACATTTGAGCTAGAAAAGTATTCTAATATTGTTGTTTATAACGATAAGTAAGCAATAACCTAAGCCCAGCAGCAGAATGTATAAATAACTTACGGCACATTAATACTATGGAATATTATCCACTCACTAACACTGAGAGTCTGGAAATGCATTTATTGTTTGTGGAAAATCTTTACAATATATTGAGTGAAAAAAACAAGTATAAACAACACATAACGTTATATTAACTTAAAATACACACACGTATTATGTATGCATAAAGAAAAAAAGTCTGAGAAGATACATACCAAAATACTAAGAGTTAATATCCATTTTCTTTTTGCTCATTACCTTTTTCTAATAATTCTACAATGAGCATGTACCTCCATCTGAACCCTCGCCACCATAAGCATGGTGACCATGGCTATAATGACCTGCTGGACCAGGGCAGGGTCCACATTCGCCACTGAATCCCCAGGCCCTCGGTGAGTTCCAGCGCTAAGCTACGAGATACAGACCATCGGTTATAGAGAGTTAACGTGCTGGCTGGCTCAGCTGGTAATGGCATCACTGAAGAGAAAGGGAGTGAGCTACCCCAGGAGAGAGAGCAGGGCAAGGCGGAGAAAGCCCATACAATCTATTAACTGCCAAAGTTTCAGGATTCCCTTTCACAGTTTCTGAAGGGGTTAGGTCAGCATTTTATAACTTGTGTTCTTAGGAACTCTCAGGTGTTAAGGTAAAGAAAAAAACACAGGTGCCGTCATTTCAAAAAAAAAAAAAAAACCTTTAAGGACCCCTGTTCTACAGAAGAACTGCAGGAGCTGCTGCTGTCAGTCTTCAGAAAGGACCCACCAAGAGGCCTCCCAGGACCATAGGCCCAAGACCCGCTCCTCACAGGCAGCACACTCGGGGGATGACTGCTTCGAGTTCTTTGCCTGCCTGAACAGGAACTCCACAAGGACAGGCACCAGGTCTCCTTGACAGCACCCCATGGACACTCACTCGAGATTGCTGAGTAAATATTTATTACTACCCAGGAAGCCAGCAATCTGTATCATGTCAAGTATTAACCAAATGAGGTAAAATTAAAGATACACTTACCTGTCACTCTGTTTATTACAAAAATCATTTCTTATTTTGTCCACAATAGAGGTTCGGGGAAGGATGTTGGTTTTGTTTTTTTTCTTGGCATCATTTTCAACTATCACTATTAACCAGTCCACAGAGCTATGAGCCTTCAGAACATTCTGCCACTTGGTGAGGTCATCTTTTACTGTAGCTTTATACACTTCGGTATCCTAAAAACAAACAAGTCACTGTGAAAGCAGGTTAACTAATGCCCTTTAGTTTTTACAGCAAAATGTGCCTAATAACAGCCTGCAAAGGCCACAATGTTTTAAAGCATCAGGACAGGCTCGGGACTTAAATTGAATAAAAAGCCCAGCAGCCTAGCAAGCCTGCGGGCGTGCTCTGTGGGTCTCAGTGCCGCACACAGGCATGCACGATCCCCACTTCTCACAGCCCCAAGGGATGTGAGTGTCCCAGTGATCCAGATGAAGAGACTGAGAGTCAGAGGGTTGAGTGAGCTGCCCACAGCAATACTGTCTGTTAGGCAAGTCAGGGCTTTAAAACCCAGGTCCACTATGGCCAACAGCTCTGGGCCCAAGCACTACATGACTGCCATCCTGCTGTGTGCCGTGCCTTCATCTCAGGAGGCAAGCTGGCTGTCATGGCACAGCCCAGACTGCCCACAGGAACCCCAGGCAAGCTTCCCAGCAGCTTCTACCACAGCCTCTGAGCTCTGTACCCCTGGGAACCACCCCAACCGCAAGTCTGCGAAGGCCGTGTCAGAGGCAAGCAGCTACAGCTGTGAAACCTCAGAAAGAAGGCGACCTGCAGCTTCCGCAAGGCTGCTCTACTTCCCGACAGGCAGCAGGGAGCCGTGCCATCCCAGAAATCAATCCTGCTTCTCACGCAGAGGCCCAAGCATGAGCCTGCCAGAGAAAGAGCCCTTTCTACATACATGCCAAGGCCTTCAGCTTGGTTATCTTCCATAAAGAACCAGGAAAACAGACACTTTGCCTGTTATCACTTATAACTGCCCTTCTATTCCATAAATCCACTCAGAAGAGTCCAACTCCCTTTAGATTTAGAAAATCTAAAACCAAGATACTTAATTCATTTCCAAGTTAGGCACTGACAATATCTGGACACAGTAACTCACAGCTACCATCTAAATCAGTGCTTTCTCCTCTTTTGCTAGTTCCTCACTGTCCTGCCCTAATTCCTCTGGACTTTCAAGTCACTCTTGAGTAACACTCAGGCAGAGAGAAGCCAATCAGAGTATCCACGAGTGAGTTAAATCTTAAATCCTGGCCAGGCACAGTGGCTCACACCTGTAATCCTAGCACTTTGGGAGGCTAAGGTGGGTGGATTGCCTGAGCTCAGGAGTTCAAGACCAGCCTGGGCAACATGGTGAAACCCCATCTCTACTAAAAATGGAAAGATTAGCCGGGCATGGCAGTGTGCACCTGTAGTCCCAGCTACTCAGGAGGCTGAGGCAGGGGAATTGCTTGAACTGGGAGGCGGAGGTTGTAGTGAGTCAAGATCGCACCACTGCACTCCAGCCTGGGCGACAGAGTGAGACTCCATCTCCAAAAAAAAATATTAAATCCTAAATTCTGTATCCAGCCTCTCTTTTGGTTTAACTAACTAAATAGAAAGTTCCAAAAGGCAGTACTTCTCATTTGTATCCTGATTTTAAAAACTGCTATGTCCTGATTTAAATTACAAATATCATACAATCTGAAAAGATCTTTTACTTTGAAAACTGAGATTAAAACCATCTGGTAAACTCAATTTCCTGCAAATAAATATCCAACAGTAACTTAATTATCTAGTGCACATTTTCCACAGCACGGCAGTTCTTGGGACTTGAAGCATAGATTTTACAGCACTGGTGAACCATTCTGTGCTGGAAGCCCCAACACGCCATGCCTGGAAGCAAAACCAAAAGGCCAACAGGGCCCAGAGCCTGTGACTGCCAAGAAAATACACATAGCACCCGGCTGACCCCATCCACACGTCACAGGTGAGCCATCCAAGGAGCTACTGGAAGCCTCTCCGCCTCTTACAAGGCCACCAAGAGCCCTTTAGCCGGACTCCTCCCCACCCCCACCCCAGAAGGAGTCCTGGCTCCAAGTTGTCCACACCGGGCAGGGGCTGCCACATCCCAAGGGAACACTAGAGCAGCTCTGCTCAGTCAATTTGCAGGAACTCTCCAGAAGAAACCTCACAGAGCATGAGGCAGGACAGAGGGAGTACAGAGAAGTTCCACATAATTCTGGAGCAAACCGGTTGGCAAGATCCAGCCTATCACTCATCCCAGCTAGCAAACAAAACGACGTGTTAAAAACAACTCTGTGACTCTTAAGAGGACCAGCAGAGCCAGTGAAGCTAAGGGTCTCTAAAGAAAACAAAGTCCCAGCATGGCCAAATAGTGAAACCCCATCTCTACTAAAAATAGAAAAATAGCCATGCGTGGTGGTGGGCGCCTGTAGTCCCAGCTACCCAGGAGGCTGAGGCAGGAGAATTGTATGAACCTGGGAGGCGGAGGTTGCAGTGAGCCGAGATCATGCCACTGCATTCCATCCTGGGCAACAGAGTGAGACTCCATCTCAAAAAAAAAAAACAGAAAGAAAGAAAGAAAACAAAGTCACTATAGGAAAACCCATGAGCAGTGGGCAGGAACACATGCAGGACCCAAGAGCCGAGTCAGAGGGGAAGGCTCCAGCTCCAAGACAGAGGCAGCAGCAGCCAGGGGCAGGGCATCAGGGCCCAAGGTGGGCAAGCACAGCAGGCCACCCCAGGTACCAGAGCTCAGCAGTGAGGAGGGTGTCCAGGTGGCAGTAGAGGGAAGTACAGAACAAGATGTGAGGCCCCAAGTGAGATGAAGGATTTTGGGGCTGGCACAGAGGTATAAGGGTGTAAGTGGTATAAGGGGCCAAGCAGGGCACAAAGGGCATCCCCCAGACAGGGATGCCTTTTTATTCAATTTAAGTCCCGAGCCTGTCCTAATTGCAGATCAAGTGAGGTGAGGAGGAAGTCTGTGCCAGGCACACTGCCAGGCAAATGTGGGAATGGGCATCCACCTGCTGGGAGCAGAGCAGCAGTGACAGGAGGATGGTCATTCACAGAGGGATTACTCCCATCAGAAACACAGAGGAGAACCAGTGCCTGGCTCCTCCATGTGGAGAAGGGAGTTACAAACATAGAAGGGAGGAAACCAGGATCACCCTTGCAGTGCTGGACTGAAATGGGCTCGTGTGTACATGTATGTATGTACGTACAAAAGCAGCTACACACGAAATACAGATGTAAATGTGTGCACGTGCACGTGTGGGTGTACACATGTGTTCTCTAGCCATGCCCACTGAGAGCTCACCGGCAAAGCTCTCCCCTAGCTCCAGGTCCTGACTTCTAAATACAGTTTCCCACTGGAAGGAGCCAGGGCTGAGCCCTGAGATGAAGCAAGAGGAGGGGATGAGCCCAGAGAGTACTCAAAGAATCAGTACATTCTCAGTACATCAGTACAGAAGCCAAATTCAGAACAATCTGCACATCAATGATATTAATTATTAATACTATGATAGTAATAGATTACACTCCATCAAAAGCTAGAAATCAATGAGTGAACTGCTTCTAGCCAAGATGAAGTGACAGGGACTACATTTACACCACTGCCTGAACCAACCAAAAAAAAAAAAAAACACACACAGGGTGGGCATGGTGGCTCACACCTGTAATCTCAGCACTTTGGGAGGCTGAGGTGGGCAGATCACTTGAGGTCAGGAGTTCGAGACCAGCTTGGCCAACATGGCGAAACCCCGTCTCTACGAAAAATGCAAAAATTAGCTGGGCGTGGTAGCATGCACCTGTAATCCCAGCTACTTAGCAGGCTGAGGCAGGAGAATTGCTTGACCCCAGGAGGTGGAGGTTGTAGTGAGCTGAGATCTCACTACTACACTCCAGCCTGGGTGATAGAGCAAGACTCTGTCTCAAAAACAACAACAAACAAACAAACAAAAACCAAAACAAAACACCAAAAACCAAGAAACATGAATCAATGGTTTTCAAGACCAGGACACCAAGGAACAAAGGACAATGATTCCTCCCCTCAACACTCAGAGATGGGAAACAAGCCCAGCAAGCCCTCTGGGTGCCCACCAGAGGGTGGGGAGGGCAGGGGGTGACAGAGGGGAAGCTGGCAGACTCCTTGAGTTGAGGACACAGAGCCCAGGCCAGGGAGATCAAGACAGCTAGACTTCCTAGGACTGTGTTAGGAGAGGAGAGGGACATGGTGAGTAAAGTAGACCGGCACAGGGCCCTCGAGTATTCCACAGGGAACTGACGAGTAAGTACATGCGGGAACCACCCATTGCTGGAACAGAACCCACAGACACAATCAGAGGCACCCATGCTTGGCAGTCACACAGGGCAGGGAACAGGGCTGTCCCCATAGGCCAGTCTGGAAAACCAGAGGAACTCAAGACCATCTTGCCTCGGCTGTAAGGAATAATTTGTCCTGGACTGATCACTGCTCCAGACCTATCAAATCATAAAGCTATACTCAAAAGGAAAAATCAATCAATAGAAATAGCCCCAGTAATGACACAGAAAGCAATTAAAAGAGTTACAGTAACTACTGTCACTTAGTTATTTCATATGCTGAAGAAGGTAGTGGACTGAAGTGAAGAAGACACATGGAAGATACTTAATTAAGAAAAAGACCCATATGGAACTTTTAGAGATGAAAACCTCAACATCTAAAATGAAAATATGCTAAGTGGAATGAGAACCGATTAGACACTGCAGAAGAAAAGGTTAACACGAAGACAGAGCAGCAGCAATTACACAAATGAAACACCAAGAAAAAGGGAAAAAGGACTACAAAAAATATCAACAGATTATCAGTGAGTTATGGAACTTCATGTAGCGTGCGCGCGTGCGCGCGCGCACACACACACACACACACACACACACACACATACACACACACTCCCCCAGAGAGGGTACAACAGAAAAAACAATCTGAGGAAACAATGACCAAAAATGTTCTACATCAGGCCATGTGCGGTGGCTCATGCCTGTAATCCCAGCACTTTGGGATCACTTGAGGCCAGGAGTTCGAGACCAGCCTGGCCAACATGGCGAAACCCCATTTTTACTAAAAATACAAAAATTAGCCAGGTACGGTGGCACACGACTATACTTCAAGCTACAGGGAAGATGAGGCACAAGAATCGCTTGAACCCAGGAGGCAGAGGTTGTGGTGAGACAAGGTGGTGCCACTTCACTCCAGCCTGGGTGACAGAGTAACACCCTGTCTCAAAAATAAAATAAAATAAAAATGTTCCAAATTAGATCAAAACTATAAACCCAAGCAGTTTGAATCACAGTGCGCTGAAGGAGTAGGTGGTGGGATCTCGCCATGGGTCTGATTAGCCGTTTCTCTGCCTTGCTTGCTTGAGCTTCAGCAGAATTCGAAATGGCTGGCAGTAAGGTGGGAAAGGACTCCAGAAAGGCCAAGACAAAGGCGGTTTCCCGCTCGCAGAGCCGGCTTGCAGTTCCCAGCGGGCCATATTCATCGACACCTGAAATCTAGGACGGCCAGTCATGGACGTGTGGGCGCGACTGCCGCTGTGTACAACACAGCCATCCTGGAGTACCTCGCTGCAGAGGGACTTGAACTGGCAGGAAATGCATCAAAAGACTTAAAGGTGGCCGGGTGCGGTGGCTTATGCCTGTAATCCCAGCACTTTGGGAGGCTAAGGCAGGAGGATCGCCTGAGGTTGGAAGTTCAAGACCAGTCTGACCACCATGGAGAAACCCCGTCTCTACTAAAAATACAAAATTAACCGGGCGTGGTGGCTGCCTATAATCCCAGCTACTCGGGAGGATGAAGCAGGAAAACCGCTTGAACCCGGGAGGCAGAGGTTGCAGTGAGCCGAGATCGTGCCATTGCACTCCAGCCTGGGTAACAAGAGCGAAATTCAATCCCCCCTCCCCCCAAAAAAAAAAAACTTAAAGCGTGTCACCCCTTGTCACTTGCAACTTGCTATTCCTGGAGATGAAGAACTGGAGTCTCTTGTCAAGGCTACAATTGCTGGTGGTGGTGTCACTGCACACACCCACAGATCTCTGACTGGGAAGAAGGGACAACAGCGGACTGTCTAAAGGATGCCTGGATTCCTTGTTTCTCAGGACTCTAAATACTCTACCAGCTGTCCAGTGTTGGTGATTCCAGTGGACTGCATCTCTGTGAAAAACACAATTGACCTTTCTGTAATTCTATTTAAGCAAGTTAGAAGTTTAATTGGCTTTCCAACCAACCAAATTTCTACATTCGAGTCTTAACCATATTTAAGTGTTACTGTGGCTTCAAAGAAGCTATTGATTCTGAAGCAGTGGGTTTTGACTGAGTTGACTGTTTTTTAAAAACTGCTCGGATTTTAATTGTGATGCAGAAGGTATAGTAACAAACATCTGGTTTTGTACAAACATGATTTCCTCTCCGGTGGATATGCTCAATAAAGGTCATATCCACCCCCACAAAAAAGAAAAAAAAAATAAACCCCCAAACCCCAAGTACAAGAAATATTAAGAAATCTACACCAAAGCATACCATAATCAAACTGTTAAAAACCAATATAAAGAAAAAAATCTTGGCCCGGTGCAGTGGCTCACGCCTGTAATCCCAGCACTTTGGGAGGCCAAGGTGGGCAAATCAGAAGGTCGGGAGTTCGAGACTAGCCTGGCCAACACGGTTAAACCCCGTCTCTACTACTAAAAATACAAAAAAAATTAGCTGCGCATGGTGGCGGGCACCTATAATCCCAGCTACTCAGGAGGCTGAGGCAGAAGAATAGCTTGAACCCAGGAGGCGGAGGTTGCAGTGAGCCGAGATTGCTCCACTGCACTCCAGCCTGGGCAACAGTGTGAGACTCTGTCTCAAAAAAACAAAAAAGAAAGAAAAAATCTTAAAATGCAAAGAAAAAAAGCTACTTTTGTACAAAATAACAAAAATAATAATGAAAGATTTCTCATGGGAAACAATGGAACCCAAAAGAGGTGAAACATCTTTAAAAAAAAATTGTCAACCTAGAATTCCCTAACGAGTGAAAATATTTTTCAAAACTTAAGGCAAAATAGACTTTCCCAATGTACAAAAGCTGAAAGAGCTTACCGTAACAGACCTACACTACAAGCAAGGTTACAGAAATCCTTCGGTCAGAAGGAAATCCAGACCAGATGAAAACCTGGATCTGCACAAAGGAAGAGACAGCAACAAAGGCTGGGCACGGTGGCTCACGCCTGTAATCCAAGCACTTTGGGAGGCAGAGGCGGGCGGATCACAAGGTCAGGAGTTCGAGACCAGCCTGACCAACATGGTGAAACCCCGTTTCTACTAAAAATACAAAAATGAGCTGGGCGTGGTGGTGTGCACCTGTAATCCCAGCTACTCAGGAGGCTGAGGCAGGAGAATCGCTTGAACCCGGGAGGCGGAGGGATTTTAAAGGAAAGGAACAGGCAGCAACGGAAATGGAAACTGGGTGGGTAAATATGTGCAGTGGCTCACACCTGTAATCCCAGCACTTTAGGAGGCCCAGGTGGGCAGATCACCTGCAGTCAGGAGTTCAAGAATGGCCTGGCCAACATGGCAGAAACCCCATCTCTACTAAAAATATAAAAAATTAGCCAGGCGTGGTGGCAGATGCCTGTAATCTCAGCTACTTCAGACGCTGAGGCAGGAGTATTGATTGAACCTGGGAGGCGGAGGTTGCAGTGAGCTGAGATCACCCCACTGCACTCCAGCCTGGACAAGAGCGAAACTCTGTCTAAAAAAAAAAAAAAAAGACATGATTTTCTATTTTAATCTCTCCAAGGCATAACAGACTGTTTAATGCAAAAAATAGTAACAATGTACTATGGGGTTTTAACAAGTATAGAAAATGTATGACAACAATAACAAAGGCTGGGAGGGAGAAAACAGAAGTCAATGATACAAAGTTCTTATATCACGCATCAAGTAATATAATTCATATTACTTGAAGGAAGAATTATGCTGTTACAGATGTACTCTATAAGTCCTAAAGCAACTACTCAACATAACAGAGTTTTACTTTAAATCTAAAATCCTCAATATTATCAACTTACTCCTTTTTTTAAATAGACGATAATCAAGATTCAAAAAAAAAAGGCTATTAGAATGTAATTTTAAGGAAAAAAAGTCTCATTCAAAATGGCCACAAAAGCTAAAGCTAACAATAAAAATGTAAAACTTTTACGAAAAATAAGGGCAGAAAAAAGTCATAAAGAATGGGAAAACATACATACCACATTCCCTGATTCAAGAAGACTCATGATTAAAATTCTTCTCAAATGAATTAACAACTTATTCAAGGCAATCCCAATCAAAATGCCTCCAGCCTTCTCTTTTTCAACTGATATTCCAGTTATCTACTGCTGTGTAACAGGCCACTCCAAGCTATAGTGGTGTAAAACTTACTTTTGCTCACGGATCTACAACTGAGAGAGGATTTGGTGGGAACCAAGGTCTCTGCTCCACCTGGTGTCAGTGGCGTGTTGAGGCTGGGAGCTAAAACACACAGTGGGACTCAGCTGGGGCAGGCTGAACACCTGCGAGTGGCCTTCCCACGGGGCTGCTTGGCTTCCCCACAGCATGGTGGCTGGGATCTAAGAACAAGCACCCCGAGAGAATCCAGCAGAAGGCACGTTATCTTTTAGGACTTCCTCTCAAGTATCACAGTGTTGCTTCTGCCACAGTCAGAGGCCCACCCAGATTCAACTGGAGGAAACACAGGCCCAGCCTTTCAACAAGGGAAAGTCATTGTCACATAGAGAGGAGCATGTGGGATGGGTATGCTGCTACAGCCATCTTCAGAAAATAAATTTGGACACTCGACATGTGGAAGGGAAAATGTAGATGGCCACAAGGTTTATTTTAAAAGAAAGATATTGATACATATTATAAAAGTGTAATAGGCCAGGCACGGTGGCTCACGCCTGCAATCCCAGCACTTTGGGATGCCGAGGCGGGTGGATCACGAGGTCAGGAGTTTGAGACCACCCTGGCCAATAGGGTGAAACCCCGTCTCCACTAATAATACAAAAATTAGCCAGGGGTGGTGGTGGGCGCCTGTAGTCCCAGCTACTCAGGAGACTGGGACAGAAGAATCGCTTGAACCCGGGAGGTAAAGGTTGCAGTGAGCCAAGATCAAGCCACTGCACTCCAGCCTGGGCAACAGGGTAAGACTCCATCTCAAAAAAAAAAAAAAAAAAGCGTAATAATTAAAAGTCTGATTCTGGCACAGGATAGACAATGATCAATAGAACCAAAGTGTCTAGAATATTGTGCATACAGGACGTTGGTTTAAAATAAAGGTGACATTCCCAGTAAGTGGAGAAAAGACACACTATTATGAAATGGTGTTAGGCCAATTTGCTATGCATTCAGACAGTAAAATTAGACCCTCAACTCCCAGAGCTCCTAATATATATAAATAATTTGAAGCTATACAGGTCCCAATATAAGACATAAATTACAAAATTATTAAAATAAAATATAGAAAATCAGTTCTCTTCAGACAGACAAGGCCTCCCTAAGCAAGATACACTGCCCAGAAGCCATTCTGTAAATGACATATTTAACTCCATAAAAACTGTAAGTTGTAAACACCTAAGCACCAAATAATACATCAACCACCTATACAAAACAGAAACTACAGGAGATGCAAGAGAAACAGAAACACACCACTAACAGAAGACTTTACCATACCACTGTCAGTTAAAGATAGGTCAAATGGACAAAATTCAAAATATAAATGACCTAAACAACACAAGCAGTAAGATAGGTCTTGTGGATATTTAACATTACAATCTGGAAACAGAAAATACATTCTCAAACACACATGAAATGTCCAAAAAAACTGATCATTTATTAGGTCACACAACAGTCAAATTCATAAAATTTAAAAAATAAGTTTCATAAAGCAAAAATATAAACACTTTCTGAACACAATGCAATAAAGCTAGAAATTTCTAAACAAAATTTTTTTAATCTTTTTTTTTTCTGTAAGCTAAAAAGCTTTCTGTTAAACAACTATTTAATGAAAGGGTGAAATACAAATCAAAAATAGAGAATTTCTGAAAAATAATGATAAAACAATGGAATATATTTAAAGTAGTAACCAGAGAAAAATTCCTAACTTTAAAGACCTATATCAATAAAAATTTAAGAATGAAAATAAATGCATTTCAAATGCCCGAAAACTAAAAAATGAACAAAGTAAACCATGAGAAAACAAAAAGAAGAAAATAATACAAATGAAAGTAGAAACTTGAGTAGAAAACAGACTAACGATAAATCAGATGAATACATTAAAATCCTGGTTCTCTGGAGGGAAAAAAATCGAACTAGCTAATTTAATCAAGGAAGAAAGAGAGAAAGCACAAATATACAAAATAAGAAATAATGATGGGGGCTGGGCGCCGTGGTTCATGCCTGTAATCCCAGCACTTTGGGAGATCGCCTGATGTCAGGAGTTTGAGACCAGCCTGGCCAACATGGTGAAACCCCATCCCTACTAAAAATACAAAAATTAGCCGGGCATGGTGGCAGGCGCCTGTAACCCCAGCTACTGGGAGGCTGAGGCAGAAGAATCACTTGGACCTGGGAGGCAGAGGTTGCAGTGAGTCGAGAATGCACCACTACACTACAGCCTGAGTGACAGAGCGAGAGTCCGTCTCAAAAAATAATAATAATAAATAAATAATGATGGGAAAATAATTACTGACAGCACATTTTAAAAGTCAAAAAAGCTGGGCGTGGTGGCTCACGCCTGTAATCCCAAAACTTTGAGAGGCTGAGGCAGGCAGATCACCTGAGGTCGGGAGTTTGAGACCAGCCTGACCAACATGGAGAAACCCCGTCTCCAAACTACAAAATTAGCAGGGCGTGGTGGCGCATGCCTGTAATCCCAGCTACTCGGGAGGCTGAGGCAGGAGAACCACTTGAACCCAAGAGGGGGAGGTTGCAGTGAGCCAAGATCGCACCACTGCACTCCAGCCTGGGCAAGAAGAGCGAAACTCCATCGCAAAAAAAAAAAAAAAAAAAAAAAAAGTAAAGAAAGACCACTTCATATACCTCAATGAAAGTAAGTTTTACAACTTAACCGAAATACGTAATTTCCAAGAAAATGTACTTTATCAAAATTAGCAAATGGCTGAAAACAGACCAATTTTCATCAAAGAGTTACAAAAAAGTACCTGGCCCAGCTAGTTTCCCAAAATTCCATCAAACCTTAGAGACCAGGTAGCGCCAGTGCTACATAAATGACTTCAGAAACAGAAAGTAAGTAAAAACTTCCAAATTTATTTTAATGAATTAAGTAGAACATCAATACCTAAACCTCATAAAAAGAGCATAAAACAAAAGTTACCGATCAACCACTTGTGAATTATAGATGCAAAAACTCCTAAATAAAATTCAAGTGATAGACTCTAATACCACATTAAGAAAATAATACTATGACTAAGTGGGATTTATACCAGCAATGCAAATAAATATAGTTCAATATTGAACTATGGCGGCTGGGCGCAGTGGCTCACACCTGTAGTCCCAGCACTTCAGGGGACTGAGGCAGGAGGATCACTTGGGGCCAGCAGTTTGAGATCAGCCTGGGCAACATGGTAAGATCCCATCTCTACTAAAAACACCAAAAAAAAAAAAAAAAAGCCAGGCGTGGTCCCAGCTACTTGGGAGGCTGAGGTGGGAGGATGGTGTCAGCCTAGAGGGGCGGAGGTTGCAGTGAACCAAGATCGCACCACCGCACTCCAGCACTCCAGCCTGGGTGACAGAGCGAGACCCTGTAAGGCACCGTGGCTCACACCTGTAATCCCAGAACTTTGGGAGGTGGAGGCAGGTGGATCCCTTGAACCTAGGAATTCAAGACCAGCCTATCCAACATGGCAAAACCCTATCTCTACAGAAAATACAAAAAAATTAGCTGCGCACATGCCTGTGGTCTCAACTCAATCAAGAGGCTGAGGTAGGACAATCACTTGAGCCCGGGAGGTTGAGGCTGCAGTGACCCAAGAACCCACCACTGCACTCTGGCCTGAGTGACAGAATAAGACCCTGTCTTTAAAAAAAAAAGAGAGAATTTTTAAAAATCTCTAATAAAATAAAGTGTAAAACACAGAAGCAGACTTGCACAAAAGGAAAGGCAGCCCTTGCTCCTGAGTATGTCTCAACGTGATCAAGATGTTAGTTCTGCATATGGGAACTTATAAACTTAGTTTGATCACAACAAAAATACCTCAATTAAACATGCAAGACTAACTACAAAAACCCTGAAAAGGATGAAGCTGAAGGAGACGTTAATAAACACTATGATACATACTGTCCAAAAGGAAAAGTTTAGTTGCAAATTTGGAGCTGTTCTCAGTAGGTCTGCTCCTAGTTGTGGCGTGGGTGTAGCAATTCTGAAACTATCTTATGCACGCTGTAGCACTGAGCAAATACAGAGATGTGTTGATGTTGGTGAGAGCAGAAATAAATGAGAGGCAAGAAAGAGCCCTCCAAGTTATAAAATTGGACGCATCAGTATCAGTTCGTGATTTCTTTTTTTTCTTTTGAGACAGAGTCTTGCTCTGTCTCCCAGACTAGAGTGCAGTAGCACGATCTCGGCTCACTGCAACCTCCACTCCCAGGTTCAAGCAATTCTCCTGCCTCAGCCTACCGAGTAGCTGGGATTACAGGCATGTGCCACCATGCCCAGCTAATTTTTGTATTTTTAGTAGAGACAGGGTTTCACCATCTTGGCCAGGCTGGTCTCAAGCTCCTGACCTTGTGACCCACCCACCTTGGCCTCCCAAAGTGCTGGGATTACAAGCGTGAGCCACCATGCCCGGCCCAGTTCTTGATGTCTAAGGCACATCCCTATCAGCTCTGTCTGCGTAAAGGGTGGAGAGGCAGCAATGCCACCATGGCAGCAAGCACGCCTGCTGCCAGAGGAACCAGGGCTCCATGGAGACGCGGCTGACTCCAGCACAAGGGCAACGAGCTCCCAGAACCTAAAACATCTTGGTATTCCTCAAATTATTAGAAAGTGCTCAAAAGAACACAGGTGCCAGTCTGAAGTGACTCTTGATGGCCAAATCTGGGACAACCTGAGCATCAGTAAAGGTGACTACCCACTGCCTGAACAGAAGGCCCCGCAGGCGCTCCCCAGAATAGGGGACGGGCTGACGGAGGTGGGTGGAAAGGTCAGCACCCTTAGTAAAGACTCTGGCTCAGGAAAGAATCACCACTGGGTGAGGGGCAGGACACTTAAATCGTCTCACAGTGGCTCCCCAGAATTAGATTACTGATCGCAAGGGGACAACAGCCCCATGCCAGGGAGAAACTGGACAACTCCTGGAAGGAGTGATCAAATCGAACATTACAACCAGGTGTTATGGGGAGAAGAGCTGGCACAGCAGGCCAGGGACAGTGTCCTTCTCAGGCACGCCAGGCAGAGGGGGCCTACGGAGCAGCCTGGTGAAAACCCTGGGTACAGAGTCTCCGGCAGAGGCTTCCCCAGTGGAAAACTCCTCACGTGTGTCCTCACTGGCTGTGTGGAGCCCCTGGGAAAGGAGGCGGAGCAAAGTCAGCAGAGAAAGGGTGCATGAGGTGAAGTCTGAGGAAAACCAGGTGCAGACTTACAGTTCCTGTCTCATTAAAATCACCAACAACTACCTCTGTGCCTCAGGTCTAGGCTACAATGTCACAGTGTGTAATAATCTATGTACTTTCTATGCTGCTAAATCTTGCTTTATTTGACTCAAAATACAGGAAGAAGTGCCACACAGAATTTTCTATTAGTTCACGACAGAATAAGTGTGTCAAGAACAAAAAGGTTCTTTCTGGATTCATGAATACACAACCAGAAAATACAAGTGAAAGCTGTGGCGGCCACAGGGCTGAGGCCCACTCGTTCCACAGAGAGTCATGGGGCGCCTCCTGCCCAGGCACAGCAACAGGGAGGAAGGACATGGTCCTAGCCTCAGTGGGGTCACAAACAAGCAGAAGAAACAACAGATGACCAAGGACAATGGAGCCACGATGGGAACACGGGGGTCATGAAAACAAAGCTGAAAGTCATGAGCAAACACAGCTTAGACTAAGCCTGGCAGCCGTGGGGCACAGTGAGACAGCTCACAAGACTGGAGACATGGGAACACGACCACGCTCGGCGCCACGGTGAGCACAGCACGCCAGACCAGGGCGCAAACACGCAACAGCAAGTCCCGCACTTGGCCAAGGAATGAAGGGACAACCTATAACAGAGTATGTTAAAAAGTAAATTTGAAAAATTACAGCTGCCTCAACAAAGCCTAGACCCACACCTTTCCAACCCCATCCCACCGCGCGCCCTCTTCCCTCGCTGGTACTCACACAGCACTCTCCACGCATCTCCAACCCCATCCCACCGCGCGTCCTCTTCCCTCGCTGGTACTCACACAGCACTCTCCACGCATCTCCAACCCCATCCCACCGCGCGCCCTCTTCCCTCGCTGGTACTCACACAGCACTCTCCATGCATCTCCAACCCCATCCCACCGCGCGCCCTCTTCCCTCGCTGGTACTCACACAGCACTCTCCACGCATCTCCAACCCCATCCCACCGCGCGTCCTCTTCCCCTCACTGGTACTCACACAGCACTCTCCATGCATTTCCAACCCCATCCCACCGCGCGTCCTCTTCCCCTCACCGGTACTCACACAGCACTCTGTCCAGTAAATATGGAGGAAGGGAAACGTGAGCAGAGCTTTGTTTCCTTCTTTGGGCAGCAGCTCCTCTTTGAATTGAACAAAGTTAGACTCTAGGTGAATCATCTTCGGAGCCCGGCCATAGGACCTGTAAACAATTGTTTGAAGTCACTGAGAAAACAACTAAACAACATTCATCAGAAGAGGGGAAATAGAACAACAAATAATGTAATGGTATGCATGAGTTCAGAGCACATATATTAACCCCAAATCATAACTACGCTATTCTGCTCAGAAACATTCTAGGAATTATTTTAAACACAGTTCACGTGTACAGGTCAAAGCTCCATTTCCACAAAATCTTTCATTTTCCTCAAGGATACAGGCACAGGAATACATTCTTCCAAGTACTGCATTTAACCAGGGCCACTACAGACTCGACGGTGGGTTTCAGTGTAACGGAATCTATAATTATGTCACCATAAAAGAAGAAAAGTGTGTCCCAAATGTCCAAAGTGCAGTTTTCATTATGAAAGCTTTAGGGTTGCATTCGTATTTTTGGAACAACTTGTATTTTATCCAACAAACAAAGTTATTTGGCAAAAAGATAACATATTTTTGTTTGCAGAGCACAAATAAAATAGCAGTACAAACCTCTACTTTATTCTCAACCCAAGAAGAAGGAACCCATCAAGAAATCCCACACACCCCCTGCATCTCATCCAAGGCTCTCAGTGACGGCCTATCGATGCTTCTAACAGTGAACCACACCACATGGATCTCTGTGCCATGCCTGTACTTCTCATTTCTAGCAGCTGCGTCTCTTCTGAATGTTATAGCTGGATTTTCTTTTTCATCCGATCTAAGGGTGCTGTGTTTAACAACTTAAAACCAACCTTAACGGGACTATGCTGATGCTTAAATATGTGCATTTTCTACTTGCCGGCTCTATTTTCCCCTGTCCTTTGGGAGATTAATCAAGTTTTCTTTTTCCATCTTTTCTCTGCTGGTTTGAAAGTCTTATCGTCTATCTCTATTCTCCCGTTGGTTGCATTTTAATTCTCAGTATGTAACTTAAGGTTTTATTACAAAGACTAAAGTTAAAGTCTATCTCCCCTTCTCTCTGTTCTCCTTCACACACATCTGAAATTTTAGATTTTTAATTTTTTTAAAAAGTGACACCTTAACTTCAGCAAAACATGTCATGTTGCTGGCAGACGTTGCTTTCACCCTGGATCCCTGGGTTCATCTGCCTTCGTATTGGGATACATCCTTTAATTACTCAGAGGGTCGCAAGGTTTCTGTTCTTATAGATGTCTGAAAATATCTGTATTCACTTCAGTGCACCTATCTCCATATCATGACAAGCAGTGAACATATGTGAATGGGACTCTGGGGTAGACAGGAATGGCTTTCTGTACACAGAAGTGATGGAACAGAACTGCACACAGAAGTGATGGGGCAGAACTCCTGGCCATCCTGGGCCCCACACGGCCAGCCGGGGGCCTAGAGGAAAAACCTCTCAGTACCTGTGGCTCACGCAAGGCCCTCAGGGTGGGAAGCTGTGACACAGTCTTCCCTCTTGATGACACTGTGAATGATAAAGAATTCTAGGGTCTGGGGTACTTTCCCTCAGGACTGTGGGGAGGCTGCTCGTAAATGTATTTTATTTACGAGCATTGTAAATGCTCGTAATTTGCATTGTAAATAGTTCTGTTAGAAACTGTCTACTTGGTTCTTCTTCTGTTTCTCTCTGATTCCCTGGCATGATTTTCTGTTTGCTTTGTTTTCTTCATTCTGCTTGACATTCGCTAGGCTCCTGCAGTATCCCGACTCCCTTCTGGGAGAAGCTTGACAGCCATTCTTCAAATGTCACCTGTCCTCTGTTCCCTCCACTTTCCTTCTGAAAAGCCCCTCCGGTGGATCCTGGAGCTCCCTGATTTATCCTCCAGAGCCAGCTTTTCCTCCATGCTCTCCCACTCCTGCTTTTAGCAATGATTTTAGCAATTGAGTCTCTAAGCTCAATTCTTCCAGCTCACTAATTTGCTTTTCAGCTATACAGCTGTTTAGTGCATCTGGCAAACTTTGTTTCAATTGTTTTCATTTCCTAGATCCAATCAATTAATTTTAAATTTCTACTTTTTATCAAAGTAATTATTTTTTGTTTTATTTCATTTTATTTTTTGAGTCAGAGTTTTGCTCTTGTCACCCAGGCTGGAGTGTAATGGTGCAATCTTGGCTCACTGCAATCTCCTCCTCCCAGGTTCAAGCAATTCTCCTGCCTCAGCCTCCCGGGTAGTTGGGATTACAGGCGTGTGCCACCATGCCTGGCTAATTTTGTATTTTTAGAAGAGACAGGGTTTCACCATGTTGGCCAGGCTGGTCTTAAGCTCCGATCTACCCGCCTTGGCCTCCCAAGTGCTGGGATTACAAGTGTGAGCCACTGTCCTGACCTGAGATAAGTACTTCAATACAAAGAGTACTGAAAAGCTTTTCTCTCTCTCCCTCTCTTCCTCCTCACTGCCCACCAACACACACACACATCCATGTCTTGGTCTGTTTTCCGCTGCTGTAACAGAATATCGCAGGCTGGGTAAATGATAAGCAACAGAAGGTTATTGCGCTCACAGTTCTGGAGGCTGGGAAGTCCAAGATCAAGGTGCCAGCATCTGGTGAGGGCCTTCTTGGTATGTCAAAACCCGCAGAGGGCATCACATGGTGACAGGGCAAGAGCCAGAGAGCCAAAGAGAGCTCACTTTGATAAGAAAGCCACTCACGTGATAAGGAGCCCACTCCCGTGACAGCAACATTAATCCACTCAGGAGGGCAGAAATTAAGTTTCCAATGCAAGAATGTTTGGGGACACATCCAAACTACAGCAAGTACCTGCTCCATCCTCCTCAACCTGCCCTCCTGCATGAGTTTCCAGACCTGCTGTCACAAACCACCACAAACCTGGAGGCTTAGGACGTTAGCTTATTCTTGCATGTTTCATGAGGCCAGAAAGTTGAAATCAAGGTGTGGGTGGGCTTAGTTCCCTCTGGATGCAGTGGGAGGTTCCTTGCCTCTCTCCCAGCTTCTGCTGGCTGCTGGCATCCTCAGCATTCTTCGGCTCATGAACACATCACTCTCATCTCTACCTCCATCTTCACAAGGTCTTCTCCCCTGTGTCTGGGTCTTCTCTTCTGCCTCTTACAAGGACACTTGTCATTGGATTCAGGGTCTACCCTAATTGAAGAGGATCTCACATTGAGGTCCTTATCTTAACCATATCTGCGAAGACCCTTATTCCAATAAAGACACATCCTGAAGTTTCAGGTGGATGTATCTTCCCTAAGGTAACACATTTCTTTCCCAAATTTTAAGGTCGTTTCTGAAAAACGTAGTCTTTTCCCTGGGGCCATCCAATTTTCCTGAGATAAGTTCTCTACTCTCTTGCCTAGGAAGCATGGATCTGGCTACAGAGTTCCCGGAGCGGAGCTGTGCCCTGTTCAGAACCTAGGCCGGCTGGTTTTAGAATGGCCCTTCTCCCTTGCCTTCTGCAGCACCTCAGATCCAAGGGTCTGGAGCTCTTCTGTCCACAGAAAGACTTTCCAGGTTCCTGAGGGGCGGTGGGGGTGGGGGTGGGGGGTGGGGGGAGTGGGCAATGACAGCAGTCACTTCACTACAGACAGGAGTGGGGACCCTGAGTCTAACTGTCCCTGTCCACACCTCTGCCAACCCCCACCTCCAGCCCTGCTTTCACCCGGGCCTTCCAAGATCTGGCACTTTGTCCCTTGTCAGAAATTCCCATCCTCTCATGGAGCCACAAGACACAAGGGATTGCTTCCTCAGCTTTCTCTCCCAATTCCTCCACCTGTTTCTCTTTCTCCCAAAAACACAGCTACATCCTCCGGCCTCCGCTGCCTCCTCCTTTCTCTGTCTTTATGCACATCTGCCTTTTTAGTTCTTTAGGGTTATTTGTTTAGCATTTGTTTGGTCCATTTTTTTTAGTCCATTTATTTGTTTAGTATTTATGTAGTCCATTTACTGGAGTTTCGGAAAGGGGAAGAGATGAATACAAATATTAAATCTACACAGTTTCTTTTTATTTATTTTTTAGCCAGGGTCTTGCTCTGTCACCCAGGCTGAAGTGTAGTGGTACAATCTCAGCTCACTGTAGCCTCCAACTCCTGGGCTCAAGTGATCCTCTCACCTCAGCCTCCCAAGTGGCTAGGACACTACAGGCGTGCACCACCATGTCCAGCTAATTTTATTTCTTCTTTACAGAGACAGGGGTTTCACTATGTTGCTCAGGCCGGTCTTGAACTCCTAGGCTCAAGCGATCCTCCCACCTGACCCTCCTAAAGTGTCTGGATGACAGGCGTGAGCCACCATGCCTGGCCTACATAGTTTCTCTATTTAATTTTTTTCTCAAAATTATCTTGTTTCATGAACACACTTTTTTTTTTCCCTTTATCTATCAGAATGCCCTTACAGATTACTCCATTTGCTAAACTCTTTTCTGTCTTTCACAGCACTGGGCCTCCTCACATGTTAAGCAATTTTTCTCTTACACTCTGTACACTCTTTATATTAAATATTAGCAACTAAATGCATATCTTGTAAGACACTATAATCAGCATAGAAATTAGACTATATTCACCTGGGTAAGTCAACTCCAGAAAGCCACCTTAATCCCTCATGTTACTAAGGCACAAACTGGTGGTCAGAAAGGAATGATGCTATGAGAATCAGACTTACATAAACACAAACAACAACAGGAAATTCTGTATACCCTGGTTAAAATCAGATTACCTAAGTTACAAGATAAAATCCAAATTTGCAAATTTACATTTACATATACACAACTTTATATTTACAAGTAACACCTGCTCTTACCAGAAATAAGTTTTCCAAGAAGAGGATTCCCAGTCAGTGATTTCCTATGAGTATGTCACCAGACGACTAACTGTAAACATGCAACAGAGCAACGGTGATGGCTGATCTAACCTCGCTCCTAATTTTTAAATACCATCTTTCTGTTTGCCTTCTTGTCCTTAAGGAAAACGCACAGGAGCCAGGGTGGAGGGAGGGTCTTATAAGATGGCTGATACAGCCCAGTTCTTCCGCTTTAAGATAGAGTCTAAGTGAGCACGTGTCTCCTTTGCAAAACGCCTGTGCCTTTAAGACATTCTGGTCAACCATGAAGAATCACAGATCATTCCTATAAAAGTGAGTCTTTAACTCAAAATAATTGTCTTGCTTCTACTTTCCAATGTCTCGTTAAGAAAACCATCATAGTCTGGGCACAGTGGCTCATGCCTATAATCCCCGCACCTTGAGAGGCCGAGGAAGGCGGGTCAGTTGAGGTCAGGAGTTCGAGACCAGCCTGGCCAACATGGCAAAACCTGTCTCTACTAAAACTACAAAAATTAGCCGGGTGCGGTAGCGCACACCTGTAATCCCAGCTACTCAGGAGGCTGAGGCAGGAGAATTGCTTGAACCCAGGAGGTGGAGGTTGCAGTGAGCCGAGGTTGCAGTGAGCCAAGATTGCGCTACTGCACTCCAGCCTGGGCGACAGAACGAGACTCTGTCTCAAAAAAAAAAAAGAAAACCATGGTATTCCATAAAGAATAAGACCCACAGATTATGTGAGGTCATTCTGTTTCTTTAGAACTGAGGCTTTTAACTTGTGCTACTTCACTTGTTCACATAAATGTCTAAACAACATATACTTATTTAAAAACATGTACTTCATTTTAAAAAATGAAGAGACGGATACAGCCAAAAAACACACAACTCATACCTTCTCCATTCCATTGGTTCTCTTGGAAGCTGCTGAGAGAGCGTTGGATAAACAGAGGTAAATAAATTCTGATCTCCAGCACCTATGAAGGGAAGAAAGAAATTCAGTTACCATATTTTTAGGTGAATACATGCAAAATGGCTCTAGAGCTTACTAAATTGGTGTTTTTAGGTAGTTTTATGTTTAGTAAAGCGATATCGCAAGATTCTTCTGTACCTGTGCCTCTACATAACGTGTCTCAGGAAAACCCAGCACGGGACAGATGTGATGAAGCTGAACCCTCGTGACACCTCCATGGGGTGGGTGTGATTTTCCCCACGAGGAAAACGAGGATCAGAGAAGGTGAAGAACTTGCCCCAAGGACACAAAGCTTAGGAGAGAGGGAGCCTGCTCCACCTCACCCAGCTTTGCTGTGTTCTACAGCCTCCACTTTCTCCCAGACGCCCAAAATCCATGGAGAAAAAGAAACCAAAACTTCACCAAAATCAGCTCACTGTTCAACCAAGTGCCAGGAGGAGCTAAAATTTATAGGTGGCTCCCCATGTGCAAATATTACACAAGGCACCTGCCAGGCACCCTCTCATTCTGTCTTCCCCATAACTCCTGGGAGGAAAGGCACAAACACGACCCCAATTCACAGATGAGGAAAGTCAGCTTTGAGGGCCAACGTGTTCAGTGCACAGAGCTGACAGTGGCAGACGCGAGTTAGGAATCCAGCTGCGGCCGACTTTACGCTGCACGCTCAGTGTTAATTCAGCTTTTATCTTTGCTTTAATAGAAATGAAAAATCCATTTTGTTCTCATAAAATGATGATATAACTGTATTACACTTCGGCTAAAAAAGAACCTTTTAATATAGATGACTAAAATTCTCATACTCAGAGGATCCTCTTTACTTTAGCAAACCATTTTCCAAATTGCTTTTATATTGATCTTTAAGAAATCATTGGGAATTGATGTGTGCCATTAACACATCTGCTTATTTTGCTATCAAAAGCCTAAAAATAAAAAACCTCCTGAAACTCATATAATAACATCAAGTCACTGAGGAAGGGTAATGACATTTCCGGGCAGATGGCACGGTGAGTGGGCAAGGCGCTGGGAACCTCACTGCCCGGTCCCCATCTCAGTTCCATCACTGACCAGCTGACTGCACCTGGGGAGATCATTTAACCTTCCTGTGCCTCGGGGACATGGGAAATGGGAAAATGAGAAGAGCTCGGCCAGAGGAGCTCTGGTGAGGATTAAATGAGACAACACACGTCAGTCACTTCCAGCAAGGCATGGCACATAGTGGTTAAAAAGGGACTATTACTATATTTTGTTAACACAAAAACAATATGTTTGAACTTATCACTTTTTATCTTGTTCATTTATTTGGTAGTCATCTTAGAAATCAATAAAAGAGGCCAGGCGTGATGGCTCACACCTGTAATCCCAGCATTTTGGGAGGCCGAGATGGGCAGATCCCCTGAGGTAGGGAGTTTGAGACCAGCCTGACCAACATGGAGAAACCTTGTCTCTACTAAAAAAATACAAAATTAGCCGGGCGTGGTGGCGCATGCCTGTAATCCTAGCTACTCGGGAGGCTGAGGCAGGAGAATCGCTTGAACTGGAAGGCGGAGGTTGCAGTGAGCCAAGATTGCACCATTGCACTCCAGCCTGGGCAACAAGAGCGAAACTCCATCTCAAAAAAAAAGAAAAAGAAAGAAAAGAAATCAATAAAAGAAAAGAAGAAAATCTTTAGTTAGCCTCTGGTTTCTTAACTTTGATTGCCAATTTCTGTTGTCCTGTTAAACAGTTCCAAGATTAATGTATAAAAATCATTACTCTTTGCTAAGTGGAAAGTAAGCCAACTAAATGGAATTGCTTTCTCCTCTTCCACTTGGTTTTCTATATAAAACTACAAACACACACACACACACACTCTCGCTCTCTCTCTCACATTCTGTCTTTGCAATACAGTTACTTCACATACGTATACAAATAACATCCGTACAGAGTAAAAGTGGAACTGCCTCCAACACCTGCTCCAAGCTCTTCTCCCTGGGAACCCTGCCGTACAGTAAGACTCATCTAAATGGAGACTACCAAGTAGCAATATCTCTCGCATTCCATCATGGACTAACTCTCTAACCTGTGTTCACCTAGAAGATGACCAGTCAACCAGCACATCCAACAGTGGCAAAAGTGTCATCTGACATAAGTAGGGATTTGACCTGTGACCATCTGACCTCAGTACCTGTTATGGGCTGAACTGTGTCCCACAAAAACCTACCTGTTGAAGCCCTAAAATCCAGTACCTCAGAATATAACCATATGAAGATAAGGTCTTCAAAGTTGATAAGGTAGCTTAGTTAAAATGAGGTCTTCAGGATGGGCCCTAATCCAACTGACTTGTGTAAAGAGAAGATTTGGTCACACAGACAGAAGGAACGCAGGAAGGCCCCATGAGGACACAAAGGCCCATGCTGTGGCTGCCTGGACCTGGTCTCCAGAGCTGTGACACAGCGCATTTGTGCTAAGTCACCCAGACTGTGTGACTCTGTGGCGGCAGCCCTAGCACACCAAGACAGTGCCCCAGCATAGATTTGAAGGCCCAATTCTAACCCACTGAGGCTCTGCATTAACAATGTGAAGAAAAATCACCACCATTTTCTCAGCATATACAACCATTATTTTAATAAACTCTTAAATCTTCACATCAAGTCTTATGAAATTAGAGATGCCTTTGAAAATGGGGTATGGAGAACCAGCACATGAAAGATGGTGAAGAGCAGCTGGGCGCAGTGGCTGACGCCTGTAATCCCAGCACATTGGGAGGCCGAGGTGGGCGGATCACAAGGTCAAGTGATAGAGATCATCCTGGACAACACGGTGAAACCCCGTCTCTACTAAAAATACAAAAAATTAGCTGGGTGTGGTGGCGGGCGCCTGTAGTCCCAGCTACTTGGGAGGCTGAGGCAGGAGAATGGTGTGAACCCGGGAGGCGGAGCTTGCAGTGAGCCGAGATCACGCCACTGCACTCCAGCCCAGGCGACAGAGCGAGACTCCATCTCAAAAAAAACAAACAAACAACAAAAAAAAAGATGGTGAACAGCTTAAGAGCCCAAAAGAATTCAATCTTGGCTCACGCGGTAGGTAATTAAATTAACAACACAGACTTTGTAGTTTCCTGAACTAACCCAACCATTAAGCAGAAAAGTCACTAGAGCTCTGAGGGCTGAACCGCAAGGCAGAGCACTTTCCAGGCTGATTTTTCATTTTAATCCCACGGGCAACAGAGGCATGAGTGAAACCCAGCAGGAACTCGCTTGTTAATAGGGTGGTTCCTAAGAGCCAAAACGGGGTTTGAGACTGATGTGCCTACGCTCAGAAACCCTGTTCACAAAGTCACCCAGTTCACTGTTCTGCCTCAGGAGGCTATTTATTAAGAGACAACTCAGGCCTTTTATTCCAATAACTAAGGTCTCCTTTTTTTGGTGACAGAGGAGACCTATCAAAATAATTTATAAGAGCAATTCAAAACACAACTTCAGTACATACACCCCCCTCCCTGTGCGTCTCCACACCCACCATCGGCTCTCATGCCAACTGGGGAGACAGGGAGATAAGACGGTGCGGCAGGTCAGGAAGCTGGGGTGCCATGGATCCCTAGAGCCCGTGGGAGCACAGCATCACCCTGGCTGAACAGCAGGCACTGGAGTCCCCAAATGGGAAGAGACATGTAGAGGGAATGGCAAGCAGCAGCCACCCAGAGGGACACAGGCACTCTTTCTAGGGTGCCACCTGGAGCCGCTGGATGGGCCCCCAGGCTGAGGAAAGCCCAGTTCAGAGAATCCCCGGGAAAGGGGGGCAGAGCTCTGGGGTCTGATTACATGGACCAATCAGTTTTCGGATTATTTATGCAGTTGCAATTGGATTTTCTGTTACATGCAATCAGATTACTAACATAGGCTTAGCTATTTCCTGAATTATTACTGTATTCCCTGAGATTTTTACAAGCACGTATTCATGCATTACTTGTGTAATTTAAAACCTTTTATGTTCAAAGCAAATAAGAAACACGATGGGGGAAAGAATTCAAAAAGATGACTTCAGTGATTTAGTGTAACAGGTAACATTTCAATAAATTCAATGTCTTACTCTGTTCAGGCTGCCATAACAACATACAATAAACTAGGATGGCTTATAAACAGCAGAAATTTATTTATCATTTCTGGAGGGTGTAAGTCTGAGTCAAGGCTTCAGCAGATTGAGTACCTTGGTCTTGCTGTGCCCTCACGTGGGGGAAGGGGCAAGGGAGATCTCTGGGGCCCTTTTTTATAAGGGCACTAATCCCTTTTGTGGGGACTCCAGCCACATGACCTAATCACCTCCCAAAGGCCCCACCTCCCAAAACCATCACATTAGGGTCACGGAACAGCTGCTAGGTAACACAGTCAAGAGAAGGGCCACCTGTTTACTGTCCCTCCAGAAAGCACCGTGGGCCTGCTACGCCCCCGGCACTTCACGCATACTCACTCTGAACCCTCATATGGAAACCAAGGCATCGAGAACTCCCCTAATTGGCCCAACATCAAGCAAATGAGCGCCAAGGCTGGGATTCGAACCCAGGTAGCTTGGCTTAGGACTCAATACTGCCCTGTGCTCCTTCCCAACTTCTTAATTCTAACAAGTTTACTACTTACTCTGCAGCAGTTGTTTTAACAATGGTTGGCTGAAAATACGGGTTCCAAAAGGCCTTCCGCAGACAGAGTGAACATTTCTGTTATCTGTTTTTTACTGAACCAATTCTTGAACGTGCAAAGCCGTGATGGTCTTACTCATACAAAAGTATAAAAGGATCACAAAATTATAACCATGAGAGAGTGGCTAAGCAAAACAGAATGTTCAGTCAGTTTGTCGCTTTCCTAACATGATATATTTTCAAGGTCAATACTTCTGTTTGGAGATTTATGTTAGGAAAAAAATCTTGACATAAAGAGTCTGAATATTTGCTGATATTCTGATACAGGACAATTTTTCTTCAAATTCTTTAGCATAATCTTGGTAAAAGGAACAGTAAGTTTTCTAATAAAATACATCTCACTTTATCTTAAATTGTTGGAGACATGTGGAGTGTTTCAACCTGTTAACAAGACACTGTCCTCAGCCACCTAATGGGCTGTCTTATTTTGAAAGGCTGGCTTTATTCTGTAGGGCTTCGTAGGCCCCAGAGCACTAATGGGTGAGAAAGACAGAGAAATGGATTTAGCTCAACCCAAGAAATGCTGTGGCCTAAGAGAGAAGAACCTGAGGGTGGAGGGGGGTGAAGAATGACAGAAAGTGTCCCTCAGCTGGGGGCCTCAACCATGGGCTGGGTCATCTCCCAGTTGCGACTAAAAGCAGCGGAGTGACTGGACTAGACAAGAGATGAACTAATTTTAAGGTCCTCCAAGCAAGGTTCTATGATTCTATTTTTGAACAAAAAAGTCAAAGGAAATGTATAATTTATCTAAGATTTGCTTTATAGAAAATTTTGCAGAAATAATGATTCTTTAAGCCTATTAACAAAAGAAAGCTGCAATCCACTATGAGGCAGTTCATGTTTGAAAACACGGGATTAGAGAGGGCACCGTCTTCAAGCCTAGGAATGCAAGTGCTTGCCCATAGGCCATACATTCATTTCTCTTCAATGGCTTTTGGTAAAACGGGCTTTCAAATGGACGATAAAAACATCCGAGATTACAAACTGGGAAGTCATCTCAGCCTGTTCAATAATGCATAAAGTATTTGCTATAATTCGTGTATAACGTCGAGGCAGTAATGAAAATTAATGCTTCAGATTGGGAGCTCTTTCATGGTGAAAACTAACATCAAATGCATAATCATGGGTATGGAAGCCTCCCCGGTGCTCCTGCCAGAGTATCTGTCCGTGAAAAGCCTTCGCAGTCGGGGGTGGGGGCAGGGAGTGAAGGTCAACGAGAAAGCACAAAAAAGGATCCAGATGTTATCCAGATTCTCTAGGTAGAAAGCAAGGTTTAGTCACCCCCTAAGATGACTAGGCAACTAACTCCACATTTCTAGCATAGACACTGTCCTCCCTTCATTCGAAGGCACATATTTGAGAAGTCAAGCAAATGAACCCTCCCACAGTTCTGCACCACCAAGTTTAAAGGCCAAGTCTACAGAAGTACTCAGTACACCCCCTGCCATGTCATCGCTGGCTTAACGTTATACCCATTCAGCCTGGCTCTCCTCCAGGTCCTTCCTGTGGTCTCTACCTTCCCTCTGACACACATACACACACACACACACACACACCTCTGCCCTCTGCTGCTCTCTCCCAGCACCCAGTCATATGACAATACCACCCACCGTAGGTGGGGTCAAAAGAAAACCCATACATTAGTGTTCATCAAGTTTCCTACTGTGGAAATGTGCAGAAAAGGAACTACTACACATAAAGACTAGTCAAAAGCCACAAAGTCCCAGTCTTTTTCTGTTTTAACTTAAAAGACAAGAGCACTCAGGCCAAGAATGTTAAGAAGTTGAATGAACTCTTCTAATCAAGGAAACAAGTTGCCTTCTCTAGCACTCGGAGAGCAAACTTAAAATTCAAGAGTTTAAAAACAAAAAGACTGGATAAATGCATCTGAATATAAGAATACTGAGGAATCAGCCTTTAACAGTGTATACATTTTTTAAATAAACACAGCATTACTGTAGCAGTTTGAACCACAGTACTGTATTTACAAGTTAAAAAGAGACACTCTTGTTCCTGGCACCCCAATGCCTTAAGGCTTTAGACAGAAGGGTTCCCAAACTGGTCTTTCCCCAGACTTCCCCTTTGCCACTGCCTTTGTTCAAGGGCTGGCTTCTCAGCGAGGCCTACAGGCAGTTTCCCAATGGTGCAAGCACTCAGGAGGGAGCTGAGGCAGCATCAGCACAGTGACATAATCATTTGCCTCAGCCCAGCAACCCGCCCTGCAGGGCTCCATCCCAACAGGCCCCTCGGAAAGGCCACAGACAGGCTATCTGTGCACAACTACTGGAAAGAGTAAAACAAAACAACTCAAATTCCACCAGGAGGGGACTGGCAGAATAAACCACGGAACATCGACATCATGGAATGAGAATGATCTCAACATACTCCTAGCGTGGAGTGGAGTCCGGGGGAAAGTGAGGTGGGACAGTGTGTGCAGCTGGCAATGTCTAATCTAAGAAAGGGAAATACAAATATGTTTGGATGTTTTTCTCGTGGAAGGAAAACCATAAAAACTGTGATGGAGTACTCAGGAAGGGAGGAGTTAGCATGGAGATGACAGAACATACACAAGGCTTCTTTAAATAGACCTCATTTTGTAGATTTAATTTTGGAAGTAAATATTTTATATAATTATAAAGCAATTAGATTTTTTCAAGGTTTTCCCTAAAAATAATCAGAAAAAATAAAACAAGTGAACTTAAATGTATACATATACATTTAGTGGTATAATCTCAGACAGAGGAGCTATGACAAGTAACTTTAAAACTACAGTAATTTGACGGTTCATTCCTTATGGGATACATCCAAATGCCAATAAGAACTGTCAAAAACAGTTCTAGACCTGTGTTCACTAGTCCTGTTGTTGATGGTGGAGTTCATAGTGTTATTCAGAGTCTATGTAATGAGGGATAAAGCAACTGAAAGCAAGTGAGCAATCGTGTGATGTTCTATTCAGTGGCCCCTGGCCCTTCAGCATCAGCACCACCTGGGCATTTGTTAGAAATGCTCATTCTCAGGCCCCACCCAGACGTGTTCATTCAGAAATGGGGAATGGACCCAGCCATCTGTGTGTCCACAAGCCCTCCAGGTGACTGAAGCAGCACGAGCTGGGGAACCTCTAACTCTAGCCTCCTCAAGTACCCATGAGAATTAGGATTTTCAGTGTGGAAAAGAGAAAACACAGAGGATGGAGCTGTTAATTAAAACCCTGCAGCCCTGAGTTTTCATCAAAAAGAGTGAACTTATGATGTATTTTATCTTAAAAATACAAAAAACAAAGAACAATTCCTAGGCTGGTGCAGTGGCTCACGCCTGTAATCCCCAATGCTTTGGGAGGCCAAGGTGGGTGGATCACCTGAGGTCGGGAATTTGAGACCAGCTTGGCCAACACGGTGAAACCCTGTCTCTACTAAAAATATAAAAATTAGCCAGATGTGATGGCATGCACCTGTAATCCCAGCTACTCACTACTCGGGAGGCTGAGGCACAAGAATCTCTTGAACCTGAGAAGCAGAGGTTGCAGTGGGCTGAGATCGTGCCATTGCACTACAGCATGGGCAACAGAGTAAAAGCCTGTCTCGAAACAAAACAAAACAAAAACAAAAAACAAACAAACAAAAATTCCTAGCTATTCCTAGCTCTGCCTATTGAAAAGGCCTCACAGCAACTAGGAGCCCAAGCTTGCAGACTATGGTCTTGAAATACTATTTTTCACTAAAAGGAATCAGGGCTCCTTGGCAATTGCTAAGTGCAGATCAGGGCATTAAACGTTCAAAATGAGCCCGGAACATCTTGTCAGGCTAGATAGGAAAGAATCTGACAAAGACGCCTCTATCTTAGACCCCAACGTGAAAGAGACTCTCCCTGGCCAAAGGGAGAACAACCTGCTCACCAACGAGGCAACAATGCAATGGACTGAAACACACCAAGTATGTTCATAATGATTAAGTTCACAGCCACACTAAACAAACAACAAAAACACGCCAACTGATCACCTCTGAAGGATGCCAGTGAACCAACTCACTTTGAAAATGGTTACACAGGCCGTGCACGGTGGCTCACGTCTGTAATCCCAGCACTTTGGGAGGCTGAGGCGGGAGGATCACGAGGTCAGGAGATCGAGACCATCCTGGCTAACACGGTGAAACCCCGTCTCTACTAAAAATACAAAAAATTAGCCCGGCGTGGTGGCGGGCGCCTGTAGTCCCAGCTACTCGGGAGGCTGAGGCAGGGGAATGGCGTGAACCCAGGAGGTGGAACTTGCAGTGAGCCAAGATGGAGCCACTGCACTCCAGCATGGGCGACAGAGCAAGACTCTGTCTCAAAAAAAAAAAAAAAAAAAAAAAGACATAGGGAAATGAGAATACCACCATTTTGCAACCTTTAGGGAATTAGTGATGTGAAAATAAATGGCTGCCAATTTCCAAAAGGAGAGGTAATCAGACATCACGCACCTGCTGGAAGAACAGCACCAGCCATGATAAAGTCCTGCCAACAAAAAATCCAGCCTGAAGCTGACCCAGCCTCCAGCTCCAACTACCAAAGTCTAGGCAGTGGGACCTTTTCAAGACAAACAAGCCAGGTTCATCAAGTTATAAAGAAAAAAAAAGACAGAGGGAACATGAAGATTTAAAGAGACTTAAAGGATTTATCTAAAAACTGTATTTGGATACTAATTCAAACAGTTTTAAAAATGGACATTTAAGACACATTGGAAACTTAAACACTGAATATTTGGTATTAAGAAACGTTTTAGGCCCAGGCATGGTGGCTCACACCTGTAATCCCAGCACTTTGGGAGGCAAAGGTGGGCAGATCACCTGAGGTCGGGAGTTCGAGATAAGCCTGACCAACATGGAGAAACCCCATCTCTACTAACAAACCCCGTCTTTGTAAAAAAAAAAAATACAAAATTAGCTGGGCATGGTGGCACATGCCTGTAATCCCAGCTACTCGGGAGGCTGAGGCAGGAGAATCGCTTGAACCTGGGAGGCGGAGGTTGCAGTGAGCCGAGATCGCACCACTGCACTCCAGCATGGGCAACAAGAGTGAAATTCCATCTCAAAAAAAAAAAAAAAAAATTAGCCAGGCATGGTGCCATGTGCCTGTAATCCCAGCTACTTGGGAAGCTGAGGCAGGAGAGTTGCTTGAACCCGAGAGGCGGAGGTTGCAGTGAGCTGAGATTGTGCCACTGCACTCCAGCTTGGGCAACAAGAGCGAAACTCCATCTCAAAAACAAAAACAAAAACAAAAGAAAGAAAGAAACGTTTTAGGTGTAATTAAAAAATACCATGAAAGAAAAAAAAAAAGAAAAAAATTTTTAAAAAGAAAAAAAAATGCCATAGACTGGGTGGCTTAGAAAACAGTTTTTTTTGTTTTCTCTCTGAAAAGACCCTAAGAAAGAAAAAAAAATCGCAATGTATTTTCTCATAGCTCTGTAGGTCAAGAAGCCTGAGATCAAGGTGTCAGTAGATTAGGTTTCTGGTGAGGCCTGTGTTACAGACTGCAGACAGCCACTTCCTTGCTGTTATCCTCAGGTGGCCTTTCCTCGTTTCAAGGGGGAGGTGTCCTCTCACTCTTCCTCATCTAATCCAATAATAAAGGGCCCACCCTCCTGACCTCATCTAGCCCTGGTACTTCTCAAAGGCCCATCTCCTATTCTTAGCACACTGGGAGTCAGGGCTTCGGTGTGTAGGAAGGGACACAAATGTTCAGTCCATAACATCCATTCGTGGATAAATTATATGTCTGAGATTTGCTTCAAAATAATATAAGACTGGAGAGAATTGAGCAATTCACCTAATTGCTGTAGTTGGGTGAAAGGTTTGTAGGGTCTCTTTATAATATTCTGTCTACTTTGATACATATTGCAAACTTTTATAATAAAATATGTGAAATGTTACAGTTCTTCCATTTCCCTTATCCTTCTTTTTCTTTTTTCCATAGCACTTGTCACCTAACATTATTTGTCTATTGTCTATCTCTTCTTAACAGAATGTAAACTCTTAAAGGGTTGGGATCTTTGCTCTCTGACATAACCCAAGCCCCTTCAGCAGTAACTGGCATGTAATAGGTGCTCCGTAAATGTTTGCTCACTGATGAAAACAGCCCAACTCCTCCACACTCCACACTAGACAACCCAGGATCCCCAAAGGACAGAACAGACTACAGGAGAAGCAAAGACAGTGCTGGGTATCAAGTTCTCAGAATAGGAATTTAATTTTGGAATAAGACTATACTAAAAATTTCTAGTGTATAGCTTACTTACTCAATTCTTAGAATGCTAAAGTGACATTTTTATTTAATTATATGGCAAAGGCTTTCTCAGAGGCATAATTTTAGGGACAAACTCCCTGCTTCCATGTGAACAGATGGTGTCTGCCTTCCCTAAGTACTTGGTAAAGCAGGAGTCATCAGACATGCTAATATTGGTCCGAGCTGTGCTACTGAACAGTTACACTGATCATGGCCAGTCACAGCAAAACCAGCCCTCAGCTCCTCAACTTCAAAATGACTTCTGATGGCCCTTCTCATTAACCTGGATGTTCAGAGCTTGCTGACTGGTCTAGGTGAACTGACAGTGCCCACAAATGGCAAGCTACAGATTGAGTTAAAGTTACTATCCAAACAGGTGGTTGTCAGTTCCAAGGCTCCGCTAAAAATTTCAACCCTGAAATTGGTTTTTTTTTGTTTTTTGTTTTTTGAGATAGGGTCTCACTCTGTCGCCTAGACTGGAGTGAAATGGCACAAACATGGCTCACCGCAGCCTCAAATTCCTGGGCTCAAGTGATCCTCTGGCCTGTCTCCCAAGTAGCTAGGACTAGAAGCACGCACCACCACGCCCAGCTAACTCTGAAACGTATACAATCGCTTCAAACTGCTAACAGATCTCAGTTAAAAATAAGAAAAATGGGCCAGGCGCGGTGGCTCATGCCTGTAATCCAGCACTTTGGGAGGCCGAGGCGGGCAGATCACAAGGTCAGGAGATCGAGACCATCCTGGCTAACACGGTGAACTCCATCTTTACTAAAAATACAAAAAAATTAGCCGGGCCTGGTGGTGGGCGCCTGTAGTCCCAGCTACTCGGGAGGCTGAGGCAGGAGAATGGTGTGAACCCAGGAGGCGGAGCTTGCAGTGAGCTGAGATCACGCCACTGCACTCCAGCCTGGGCAACAGAGCGAGACTCTGTCTCAAAAAAAAAAAAAAAAGAAAAGAAAAATGTCCAAACATACAATGGAATGGTCCCTGGTCACTGTTTAAAAAATGGAATGGTCCCTGGTCACTGTTTAAAAAAAAAAAAAATTGCAAACAGGGGCCTAAAATAATATTCAGAAATGAAACACCATGTAACAAACGTCCAAAAAGCCACATAAGGGTGAGAGCACAGAAGAGGCTGGACTTTTCCTAAGAAGGGATCACCCCACCTTGTATCCACATCTAGAACCCAGAAGCCCAAATGTCAAGATAACATTCCCTCGGTCAGGAGTACAGGAAGGACAAACCTCCAAAGACAGACGCAGCTGTCTAAAACCAAAGACGCTTGATGAATGCCAGCCACTGCGCGCTTGGTAGCTAACACAGACAGTGGTGCGGCAGGCGGCATGGTGCCCCACAACATCCTAACCCTCAAAACCTGTGAATGTCACCTTATTTGGGAAAGGGGTCTTTGTAGACTTAATTAAGTGCAGGAGCTCAAGATGTGATTATCCCAGATTATCCAGGCAGGCCCTATATATAGCTGGATTCTAGATATATTTCAAAGATAATGTCAGTTGTGAGAGAAAAAAGAAGTCACAAATGACTCCAAGGTTATCAATTTTTAATTTAAAAACAAATATTCTCTAAGGCCAAAATACTGTGACTATATTTGACATTAAGAGCAGATAGAGGAAAGATTTGAGGAAGAAAGAAGGTGAGACACAGGACAGGAAGCCACAGGAGGCTCTGAGGCAAACAACCACAGAGGCAGGCACTGAGGTGGGAATGTTTTGACTGTTTAAGACCCTGCAGCTGTCTGGGCACAGTGGCTTATGCCTGTAATCCCAGCACTTTGGGAGGCCAAAGAGGGCAGATTGCTTGAGTCCAGGAGTTCAAAACGTGCCTGGGCAACATGGCGAAACCCCATCTCTACTGAAAATACAAAAAATTAACTGGGCATGGTGGCACACAAGCAGCTACTCGGGAGATTGCAGTGGGAGAATCACCTGACCCCAGGAGGTCGAGGCTGCAGTGAGCCGAGATCATGCCACTGCACTCCAGCCTGGGCGACACAGTGAGACCATGTCTTAAAAAAAAAAAAGACCCTGTAATCTTCTGCCGTCGCTGGTCTCTAACTCCAGATCTAAAGCCACCAGATCTAGAGTGGAGCACGGGGGTGGGAGGGTCAGTACTTGGAGATCAGTGTGCAATACCTTTGGAGACCACACACTTACACACTAAGGCATGCGACTCCAGGGAAGACACTCTGTCAACTGGCAACAAACTTTCCTATGACAAAAAATCCTTAAGTCAGTTACTTGTACTTCCATTAAAAGATAACCAACTTTCAGCCAGAGTGAGCCACACAATCACACTGTCAGTTGGCAGGCCTCTGGTGGAAGCACACAGCAAAAACTCTCTAAGGAAAGACTGGGTCATGTGTTATGCCCGACATACTTTTTTTTTTTTTTTTTTTTTTTTTGAGACGGAGTCTCACGCCAGGCTGGAGTGCAGCGGCATGATCTCGGCTCACTGCAACCTCCGCCTCCCAGATTCAAGCAATTCTCCTGCCTCAACCTCCCGAGTAGCTGGGACTACAGACATGAGCCACCACGCCCAGCTAATGTTTGTATTTTTAGTAGAGACGGGGTTTCACCATGTTGGCCAGGGTGGTCTCAATCTCTTGACCTCATGATCCACCCACCTTGGCCTCCCAAAGTGCTGGGATTACGGCCATGAGTCACTGCGCCCAGCCTTTATTTTTTTTTTGAGACCAGGTCTTGCTCTGTCACCCAGGTTGCAGTGTGAGGTACAATCACAGATCACTGCAGCCTTGACGTCCCAGGTCCAAGTGATCCTCCCGCCTCGGCCTCCCAAGTAGCTGGGAGTACAAGTGCACACCACACCTGGCTAACTTTTTTATTTTCATTTTTGTAGAGACAGGAATTCCCTATGTTGCCCAAGCTGTATCATACTTGATTATTTCAGAGATTCATCAGCACTTAAGAAAAAAAAAAGAAAGAAAATCAGACCTTTCCATTTCATTTGCATAAAGAACTTACTAGAAACTCTTCAGAAACACATCTTGTAGTAAAGTAGGTGTGTGAGCTGAAAAGAAAGGAAGCTTTTCACTTCTAAAGTATCAGTTCAAATCCACCCTGGAGTTGGGCTAATAACACTAACAGCACGGGTTCCCAAACTGTGTACCTAGGCTTCCCACGCACTACGCAGAGAGGCACCAAGAGATATTTTAAATTTATGAGGGAAACAGCAATGCTTGTGGTGTAGGAACCCCACATAAGGTATTCACAGTGTCAACATCAGATCAGAGCTCCACTTCTTTCGATGACATCATTATCGTCGCAAAACAGGGTGGCTGCTCTGATAAAAAGCAAGTACCACCAAAAAGAAGAAGAAAAAAAAAGAACCAAAGGGAGAAGCAGCGCCCAATCCGATCTTCAGGTGAGAGGTGCCACAGAGCTCCCGCAGGGCCTGCCCCCCACGTAGAACACTGCTGCAATTAGGAAGAATGATGAAAATATTTTTTTTCTTCCAACTTACATATATTTTTTTTCAAACAGCTCTTGTTAGGACATAATATTTAATAAATTACTGGAACCTAACTACTTAATAAATGGAATTTTTAAGTATTCCTTTTAGCCTAGAGGTGCCATGAAAAAAATTACCGAGACACTAAAAGCATTGTGAACAGAGAAAATTGAGGAACCTCTCCTTAGTAACTTTTTTTGCACACTGACTATAATCCTGACACTCTCCTGAGTGCTTTACACACCCTTCTCAACCCGATGGGGTTGGTACTCTACCCGTTTCACAGCTAAGGGTCTGTGAAATTGTGTAAGAACCGAGGTCATGCGTACAAGACGGAATGGTTTTAGCCATGCTCGGGTAGGAATGACATAGTAAGCTAAGCACATCTGTTGGTGCTTTTAGTCCCTGCCTCCAAATACATACTCTCTGCAACAACTGAGACTTCCTAAGAAGAATGTTTCTCCTACTTTTCAATCTTTGGTTCAACATTGCCTTGAGAATTCAATATGGAACAAAATCTGCATTTATAACATATTCACCCATTTAAACAGACATTTCAAGTGACTTTTCTGGTAGCAAAACTAGTGATGGTTAAATCGCAAGCACCACATTTTCAGGTTTAGTAGAAAATTTCAATGTGCAAATTTAAAAACTTTAACCTGGCTGGGCGCGGTGGCTCATGCCTATAATCCCAGCACTTTGGGAGGCTGAGGCGGGCAGATCACAAGGTCAGGAGATCGAGATCATCCTGGCTAACATGGTGAAACCCCGTCTCTACTAAAAATACAAAAAATTAGCCAGGCGTGGTGGCGGGTGCCTGTAGTCCCAGCTACTCGGGAGGCTGAGGCAAGAGAATGGCGTGAACCCGGGAGGCGGAGCTTGCAGTTAGCCAAGATCACACCACTGCACTCCAGCCTGGGCAACAAAGCGAGACTCCGTCTCAAAAAATAAAAATTAAAATTAAAAAAATTTTAACCTACAGGGGAAAATCCCAAAGTCCAACCAGACATGAAGCTCTACATATCTGCTCATTTCTGTTGCCTGTTTTCCCCTTTAAAAGTTTCTAATATCAGACCTGGAACCCCAAATACAGAAACTCAGAAAAATGAAACAGGCAATAGATGTGACTAATGAGAACAGATCATCTAGAGGGAGGGTACTATTATTGTTCAGAGAAATTCAATTCCAAGCTAATAACAGGTATGTGCTATTGTAGGTATGAGGACAGTCAACAAAGAAAAGCCACAAATCACTGGAATTACATTAACTTTGTCACTAACTGAATGAGATAGCTGGAAAAGGAACGTGTCTTTCCTAATACACCCTTGGAACAGAAACCCAAGTCTATTTCAAAACAGAAAACTGACCCTGTGGCTGAAAAACACATCTACGCTAAAATTTAAATTTAGACCAAATGGATCTGCTGGATTTGTTTCAGTTTCGCCAGGCATTTTTCATGATTAATAAAATACACTACAAGTTTTCCTATTGCTATGATTCGGTCATTCATCACCCAACCCCGTCAAAGCATTAGTTCCACTAACTGTTCAGCTCCCATCCCTGCACATTTCACATACACTCTTCAGTATTTACAAGCTATAACTAGTTCTGAGTTTAGGAAGGCCCCTACTGTGCTAGTCCCTCTTCATAGGAGCCTGTTAGGCAGGAGGGTTAATTATGGGCTAAAGTCTATTAAAACATTTAGGGCCAGGTGCGGGGGCTCACGCCTGTAATCCCAGCACTTTGGGAGGCCGAGGCGGGCAGATCACCTGAGGTCAGGAGTTCTAGACCTGCCTGGCCAACAAGGTGAAACTGTGTCTCTACTAAAAAAGAAAAATTAGGTGGGCATGCTGGTGTATGCCTGTAATCCCAGCTACTTGGGAGGCTGAGGCAGGAGAATCGACTGAACCCGGGAGGCAGAGGTTGCAGTGAGCCGAGATTGCGCCACTGCACTCCAGCCTGGGCAACAGAACAAGACTCTGTCTCAGAGAGAAAAAAAAAAAAAAATTTGGAGAGCTTCAAAATATTAAAATAATTCAGGCCAGGTGAGGTGGGTCATACCTGTAGTGCTGGCTACTTGGCAGGCTAAGGGAGGGGCCACTTGAGCCCAGCAAGGCTGCAGTCGGCTATGACCATGCCACTGCACTCTAGCCTAGGTGACAGAGCGAGACTCCATCTCTAAAAAAATAATAATAATAAAATGAAGCGAAATAATCAGCTAGGTTTTAAAGTAATAATCTATTCTAATTACCCTTAATCTTTGGGAACTTTTCATTCTTCTATCCCTACATATACACAGTTTTTAAATTCACCTGAACCAGTTACATTCTATATTCTTCCCAGAAAGGTCTAAGCAGAATGCATTTTCACTGAAGTAAAATATTATACATTCTATGAAAAAAAAATTCACAACATGCATAAACTCTACTTTCATTTTAAAATGAACAGATCTGAGGTAATACCATTTCAAGTAAGAATTTAAAAGATTTTTGAAAACAAAAATGTTGCCTACTAAGAGAACTATGTACATAATATTAAAAAGTTAAGGGTTAATTAGCATCTGGGTGGATTTTTTTAAAGCAATTGTTCATACCACCTTCTCCTTTCAAAACATGTATAGCTGAAAGAGAGGAGCAAGATGAAGGCATAGAGTGAAACCAGGCCAAGTGCTTCCTAAAGCTTCAGTCCCAGATATACCACAACATAATTTCAAGTGGGAAGTATGAAGTCAGCTTTTTACCTTCACTTTTAAAGTGATCATTTTTCAAGTTAACTTTGAAAGTCTACTGAAGCCCCCTTCTCTTCTGAGACTCCAGTGAATTAAAGTTTGCACCTTCTAGGACAGTGTACCATCCATGCAGAGATTAACATTCACTATGTTGCTTAAGGCCAAGGGTTGGGGCTCAAGCCTGTAATCCCAGCACTTTGGGAGGCTGCGCAGGTGGACAACCCAAGGTCAGGAGTTCGAGACCAGCCTCACCAACATGGTGAAACTCTGTCTCTACTGAAAAACAAAACAAAAACAAAACAAAAAAAAAATTAGCCGGGCATGGCAGCATGCGCCTGTAATCCCAGCTACTCGGGAGGCCGAGGAAGGAGAATCGCTTGAACCCGGGAGGCAGAGGTTGCAGTGAGCCAAGATCATGGCCGAGATCATGCCACTGCACTCCAGCCTGGGCGACAGAGAAAGACGCCGTCTCAAAAAAGAAGAAGAAGGAAAAAAAAAATTCACTCTGCTGCTCAAAACACAGGAAAAAACCCACCACCAAGATGACAATCCAATAAATCTGTAGGAAAGAAAACCGCATCCTTCAGCTGTCCGTGATGCACGCATGTACAAAACTAAACATTAAATATCTCCAACACTGACCATCCAGATAACAAACTTTACCCCTTCAGTTATGGTTGAATCCAATAGAGCTTAGGAACTTTCTCCTCAGAAATGTATTTACATAATGCCTATAAATACATATTGCTATTGAAATGTAAGCAAGCTAGGAGGTAGAAGATAAAATTAGATGTGTGGATGTCCGTACAGGCAATGAATGTGTATCCAGCATTCACAACGTGCACAGCACTTTAGGAGAAAAATGTTCAACCTCTGGAAGACAGTAAAACTTAACATGAACTGCGCATGGCTTCATCTTCCCTAAGCACTGGGAAAGCCCCTGGGAAATTGCAGGGCCTGCAGACCAGCTCTACCCACATCTGCCCTCTGGGGCTGAAGGTGCACAGTAGGAAAAGACTTTCAGCTGACAAATATTCTGGGGAGGAAAAAAGACAGCTACTGCTGAACTATGCAAGTCTCCAATTTTAAATGAGACACAGTCCACTTCCCTAAGAAAAGTCTATCATCTAGTCTAGGTCTCTGTAGAAAAAAAAGAGAGAGAAGGAGAGGGGAAGAGAAAAAATAAAGCAAAAGGAAGGAAAGAAATAAGTCTATCATCTAAAGCTGAAGCAACAAAATTCAACCTTCAATATACAGTTTCTCAGGGATCTAACAGGAAGGAACACAGCAGGTGCACACCCGCTGACAGAGTGAGAGGGCAACAGGAGTTCTCACGACATACAGTCTACTGTGGCCTGGGCACCCAGATTTTGCAACAGAGAGTGCTTCCTTTCCAAGCATGAAAGACAATTAGAAAAAAACTAACTGCATCCATGCATGAAAATACAGAATACTGTCAAAGGTCAAAAATCGTAATAGTCTGAAACACCTCTCTGCAAGTCACCAAAAAGCCAACCAACATTTCAATACTTCCCATAAGCTCACTGTTCTTAACCGTATTTAACTCTGGAGAGTCACACTTATAAAATTTAGGGAACATTTTTCCCGTAACAGAAAAACAGTTCCTTTGTGTATGCATTAAAGGAAGGGTGCGGGGAGGACACGACACCCAAGAGGCACCAGGTGTCCGCAGTGTAGACTCGAGCGGGAGGCTGTTCATGGGGAGCAGCTCGCCTAAGCGCCCGAGCCTCGGCTTTCTCATCCGTAAAATGGTTGGAGTGCGCGGCGGGGAAGTGTGTAGGAGCGAAAGCAGTCCCGGCGGCTCTGCCTGACGCTTCACCCCGCAACAAACTGTTCCTACTTCGCCAACGCCTGCAACTCTGCCAGCCCCCAAGGACTTCCCCGTAGTCGGGGAAAGGGCGCCCGCGGGCAAAACCCCCTGGCGGAAGAGGCCGGGGCCCCCAGGTCCCGGGCGCGCGGCTCAACGGGGGCGGGACGGGGCGGCGGCAGCCCCCGCTCCTCGCCCTCGACGCCGGCGCCGGCGCGCGCCCAGTCCCGGGCAGAGTCCGCCGGGTTCCACCGGCTCCAACTGCAGCCGGCCCGACGGCGCCCCCCAGGGGTCAGAGGTCGCCCGGCGGGAAGGTCAGAGGGCGTCCCCGAAAAGTCAGAGGGCCCCGCCTCAGCCGCAGCCCTGGTCACACCTCCAGGAAGCGGCCCAGCCCGGAGCGCGCCGGGGGCTGAAGGTCTGGGGGCGCCGGGTGCATGACGCCAGGGCCCGGGCCCGCCCAACGACCGCCGCACCCTCCCCGCCTCCGGGCACTCACAGGTGACGATGGGCTTGTTCTCCATGGTGTAGATCACCGGCGGCAGCGGCTCCTCAGAGGCGTCCATGGGCGTCCGGCGTCACCGGCCCGGCCCCCCGCGCCCCATGGGCAGCCCCGAGGCCGCGCCGGGCCCAGCCGGAGCCCGAGCCTGAGCGGCGCCGCCCGCCCGGCCGCGCCAGGCAGCTCCGGAGCCGGTTGCGCCGCAGCTGCCGCCCGCCTCAGCCACTTCCGGCCTCGGCGCCGCCGCATGACCATTTCCGGGGCGCGCGAGGCTTCACGGGGCGGGTCTTCGCGGCGTTTCGCCTCCGACGGAAGGGCGCCCGGGCCGGCCGCGCGGGACCGGGAGGTGGGAAGTGGGAGGCGGAGCGGGGCTCCCGGGACACGTCCATCTTCCTCCCTCGGCAGTGGGCGCCCCGCTGGGCCCTGCGCCGGAGCTGAGGCCAGGACTCGGCAGGCGGGCCTCGCGCGCGGTGAGCGAGCCTGGACGCTCCCGGACCAGAGACGCCGGCCTCGCTGCCCTCGCGTTCCCCGCAGCTCGGGCGCCCCGCGGCGGGCCGCTGCTCCTCGGCCGGGCTCCTTATCGCGCTGGGGGCTCCCGCAGGCCCTCGCCGCTGAGTGTCCCCGGCGCGTGCCTTCCGCCTACCGCTGGGCTCTTCCTGTCTCCCTCACGCTGCAAATGTTTTTGTGGGGACCTGGCCCTCGGCATTTCGGAATGCCACAAAATAACCCTCACACTTAACTGCATATGGGCTTCTTGTGCACGTAAACGGGGGGCGGGGGGCGCGGGGCGCGGGTGTTTCTTTTTCTTTTTGTCTTTGGGGCAGGGTCTTCCTCAGTTGGCTCATGCTGGAGTGCAGTGGCGGGACACGGCTGACTGCAGCCTCGACCTGCCAGGCTCAAGCGATCCTCCCGCCTTGTTTCCCCCCGCCCCACCCCCTCCGCCAGTAACTGGGACCACGGGGGCAGCCACCACGCCCAGCTAATTTTTTTTTTCTTTTCTTTTGTCGGGATCTCACTATGTTTCCCAGGCTGGTTTCAAACTCCTGGGCTCAAGTGATCCTCCAGCCTTGGCCTCCCAAAGTGTTGAGATTACAGGTGTGAGCCATCACTCCCAGCCATAAAATGACAAAATTGTCAACCAAAAATAATCAAAAGGGTCAGAATCTAGAGTTTAGTCAGATGCGAAGCTTGAGGCGCCCAGGAAACATTATAAAGAATGGAAGTCAGTGTTCTCAAACGTAGAAATTTGGGGTCGTTTCTATAGCCAGCGTTTCGGGAAGCCTAACGAATTTCAACGTCTTTTCTGTATAAGGCCTAATGCATAGTTACAATAGTCTGTTTAGTCGAGGTGGTCTTTTTCTTTGGGGACCCACTGAAGATGAAACAGTCCTGGGGTCTCTGTGCTGTCTGGTCTAAGTCAGGTACAGGACAATGGAGACAGCTAATCTGTAACAAAAATCACCAAATGGGAAGGGGGAGACCTGGTCTTTCTTAGTCATTAACAGCAGCAGTCCCCAACCTTTTTGGCACCAGGGACCAGTTTCACAGAAGGCAGTTTTTCCACAGACAAAGTTGGGGTGGTTTCAGGACGATTCAAACACATTTCATTTATTGTGCACTTTATTATTTTTATGTTGTAATATGTAATAAAATACAGCTTCCCATAATGTGGAATCAGTGGGAGCCCTGAGCTTGTTTTCCTGCAACTGGACGGTCACATCTAGGGATGATGGAAGCCAGGGACACATCATTAGGGATGAGATTCTCATAAGGAGCGCACAGCCTAGATCCCTCCAATGTGCAGTTCACAACAGGGTTCACCCTCCTAGGAGAATCCAGTGCTGCTGCTGACCTGACAGGAGGCGGAGCTCAGGCGGTAATGCCAGCGATGGGGAGCGGCTGTAAATACAGATGAAGCTTTGCTCACTGGCCTGAAGCTCACCTCCTGCTGTGTGGCCTGACCGGTATGTGTCAGTGGCTCTGGGGGTTGGGGAGCCCTAATTTACAGAACAACCACAATGAGGAAGACACTTCTGCTCAAGAACAAGGAGGAAGAAGAGCATTAAACTGTAATTGAAGAAGCAGAATTGCAAACTTGCTACTGACTCAGTCTCCAGGGCTTAACTTCACCCTTGGCATCATAAGTTTAGAGAGTCCTGAAGTTTTTTTTAACAAAACGTATATATGAGATAGTTTGGGTGTGAACACAGCTGCTAAATGCGTGAACATAGTGTAGTGTGCTGCACTGTAATGGTGTGAGAGGCAAGAGACCAGACCTCTGGGCAGCTAAAGCAGCAGGCCGTCAAGGCAGGGCACTGGAGGGGAAGAAGCTTAGCAGGAGTGGGGAGCCGGAAGTCGATGTAGGGTTCCCTGAAAGTCCTTGGCCTAGGCTGGACTACACGTGTGGGACGACTCTATGAGTTTACCAGGAAGCGGCTGTTACAGAGTTGAGGATGGCACAAAGACTAGAGGTCCAGCAGTGCTACAGGAAAGGCCTTTCTGTTTTATTTTATTTTTAGACAGTCTTGTTGTGTCACCCAGGCTGGGGTGCAGTGGTTTGATCGTATCTCAGTGCAGCCTAGAACTCCTGGGCTCAAGTGATCCTCCCACCTCAGCCTCCCAAGTAGTTGGGACCACAGGTGAGTGCCACCACGCCCGGCTAATTTTTTCTTCTTTTGTAGGGAGAGGGTCCCACTCTGTTGCCCAGGCTGGTCTTGAACTCCTGGCCTCAAGCAGTCCTCCTGCCTAATCCTCCCAAAGTGCTGGGATGACGAGTATGAGCCACCGTGCCCAGTCAAGACCTTTTTAATGCCATTAACACTGAGGACATTGAGCTGAGACACTAGATTGAGAATCACATTCCCAGGGGTCAGCAAACGACCTATAAAGGGCCCAGATAAGTATTTTAGGTTGTGTGGGCCACATGCAGTTTTTGTTTCATGTTTTTGCTTGTTGTTTTTTTTTTTTAAACAACTCTTTAAAAATATAAAAGCCATTCCTGGCTTTAAGTGCTGTACAAAAACAGGCCATCAACACATGTGGCTTGTGAGCCAGAGGTTGCCAGTCCCTCCCCTAGAATAAGGACTACTCCAGGCCCACCTTAACAACGTCTAAAGCAAAACCCTGACCCGATCCACAAGACAGTCAGAGTTTGGAGGTTAAGTCCTGCCAAGTAAGAGGGGCCTGGGAAACACCTGGGAGATTGCTCAGTAAACAGAGCCTAAAGCTAAGCCTACACAGCCCAGCATGGTACGTCCAGTAATGGAACTACAAACTAGAACGAAAGTCAGGATTTTTCAGTGGAAGAGCACCCTGAGTCTCTCTCATTTGTTATTTATCAGTGTTGAATATACACAAAAATCACTAAACATGCAAAGAAAGAGGAAAATGTAAGCCATAGTTAAGAAAAAAAAAAGCAGTTAACAGAAACCAATCCCCCTACAATGAACCAGATTCTGTATTTACAAAGATTCTAAAGCAGCTCTAAATATGTCCAAAGGAGGCCGGGCACGGTGGCTCACACCTGTAATCCCAAAAATTTGGGAGGCCGAGGTGGGCGGATCGCTTGAGCCCAGGAGTTTGAGATCAGCCTGGCCAACATGGTGAAACCCCATCTCTACTAAAAACACAAAAATTAGCTGGGTGTGGTGGCACACGCCTGTAGCCCCAGCTACTCGGAAAGCTGAAGCAGGAGAATCGCTTGAATCCGGGAGGTGGAGGTTACAGTGAGCCAAGATAGTGCCACTGCACTCCAGCCTGGGTGACAGAGCAAGACTCCATCTCAAAATAAATAAAAATAATATGTCCAAAGGATTAAATGAAAATATTGTCTTAATGAGTAAAGAATCAGAAATTCACAGCAGAATAACAAAGTATCTAAAAGAATCAAAAGAAAAGTCTAGAACTGAAAAGTACAATAACAGAAATGAAAATTTCACTGAATTGGATTAACAGATTGGAGAAAACAGGAGTTTGGGATCTTGAAGGCAGATGAATAGAAATTATTTAATCTGAAGAAGAGAAAAAAGTTGAAGAAAAGTGGAGAGAACCTCAGAGACCTATGGGATAGTATGAAATAGCCAAAAGCATGTGTGATCGGAGCTCCAGAAGGAGAGTATGAGTCTAGGAAGGAAACATTTTTGCAAAATAATGGCTCCAAATCCAAACACGTGGTGAAAAATACTGATTTACAGATCAAGAAATTCAGCAAAACCTGAAGAGAACACATACAAAGAAAATTACATGCAGGCATATCATACTCAAACTGGTGAAATAGATAAAGAGAAAAAAAATGTTTTGGTGGGGGGACAGGGTCTTGCTCTGTCGCCCAGGCTGGCGTGCAGGGGCACAGTCATGGCTCACTGTAGCCTCAGTCTTCTGGCTTCAAGCCATCCTCCCACTACAGCCTCCCAAGTAGCTGGGACCACAGGCACGTACCACCATGCCAGCTAATTTTTTTATTTTTTGTAGAGACGGCAGGGGGTCTTGCCCAGGCTGGCCTTGAACTCCTGACTTTAGGTGATCTGCCCACCTTGGCCTCCCAAAGTGCTGGGTTACAGGCATAAGCCACTGCACCCGGCCCTTCTCATAATTTCTTTAAGAGACCACTGACTGTTTAAAACAAACAATAGCTTGTGATACTTCTACAGTGTGTGTAGAAGTAAAAGGTAAGGACAGCGTGAAGGATGGATGGTGAGAAGTAACCCACTGATAAGCTTCTCACACTGTGAAGTGTGGAACTCCAGGTGTGAGGTGCAAGATGCAAAGGGTTATGTATGAAGAGGGAAGACTGAAGTGATACAATATTGACCCTACATTAAATTTGATATGTGAGGCATACGTAGTCTGTGCCCAGGAGAAAAAGCACTAGGGAAAAAATGAACAAAAGGGGTTTGGCTAAGAAGCCAATAAAGAAAAGAGAAATTATAGAAAATATCTGACTAATCCAAAAGAAGTCAGGGAAAGAACAACAGGAGAAGCAAAGACAGAAAGGACCAGTTACGTCAGGAAAAGACACTCAGCGCTCATTAGACATCAGGGAAATGCAAGTTAAAATGAAAATGAGATGCCACTTCACATGTACTCAAATCGATAAAATTTAAATTTATAATTAAAAACCCTGACGAGGCCAGGCATGGTGGCTCATGCCTGTAATCCCAGTGCTTTGGGAGGCTGAGGTGGGCCTCAGGAGTCAGGAGTCCGAGACCAGCCTGGCCAACATGGTAAAACCCCGTCTCTACTAAAAATACAAAAATTTAGCCAGGCGTAGTGGCGTGCACCTGTAATCCCAGCTACTTGGGAGGCTGAAGCAGGAGAATCGCTTGAACCCGGGAGGCGGAGGTTGCAGTGAGCCGAGATTGCACCACTGCGCTCCAGCCTGGGGGACAGAGCTAGACTCTGTCTCAAAAAACAAAAAATAAATAAATAAAAAATAAAAACCCGACAATACCAAGTGTAGACTCCAAGTCGAGGAATATCTATGTCTTTGTACTGTTCTCACAGAGAACTGAGTCCAGCTGCTCTGAGAAGACAGACACTAGCCATTCCCCTTCCCGAAGACGTGGACACAGCATTGTGCGCCTGGATGGGCTCCCACGTTAGGGAGTGTTCTTTCTGGAGGGAGGGAGGCAAAGGCAGAGTCCCCTCCTCCAATCCCACCGGCTCTGGTCCAGGCAGCCCTTGGTGTGTGGGCAGTAAGTGGACTGCAAGCCTGTTTTCCCTCTGAGCAGACCTATAAGAGATTTTTTTTTTCCACTTGGGAATTTAGAAAATGCTTGAATTCAGCACAAACACTGGTTTGGCACTTTCTTTTAATGAATTATGGTGAAATGATGCTAGTCCTGTGAATTGATGTTCATTCTTTTTTTTTTTTTTTTTTTTTAGTACCCTTTTTCATGAGGCAGCATTTGGGGTGTTTTTTATTTTGTTTTATTGTTTTTGAAAAGTTGCTGGAACTTGAACTCAAATGGTTTTTCCTGGTAACCCATTACATCGTCTCCAGGCTGCAAAGAGCCTGTTAAATTATGTATTGGGACATTGTGTCTGCCTTATCTAACCAGAGGGACTGCTCGGGCCCTCTGCACAGAGGGCAAAAGGAAGGGCCAGTCAGTGAATGTTCACAGCAAGCTGCCCAGAACCGGACACAATCCAGACATCCCTCAGCCTCTGAATCATCAAACAGTGTGGCCCATCCACACCCAGAATACTACTCAGCAGCAGAAAGGAACAAACGATCCCCACAAAGGCCTGGAGGAACTTCCAGAGAATAATGCTGAGTAAAAACCTTCCAGGTCAGGCGCGGGGGCTTATGCCTGGAATCCCAGCACTGTGGGAGGCTCAGGCAGGAGGATCGTTTGAACTCGGGAGTTCAAGAACAGCCTGAGCAACATAGGGAGACCCTCGTCCCTACAAAAAATACAAAAACTAGCTGGGCCTGGTGGCGTGTGCCTGTAGTCCCAACTACTTGGGAGGCTGAGGTGGGAGGATTGTTTGAGCCAGGTCGGCCGAGGTTGCAGTGAGCTGTGATTGGGCCACTGCACTCCAGCCTGGGCAACAGAGAGAAACCTTGTCTCAGAAACAAAACACAAAGCCCCTTCAGCCCCAAAAGGTGACACGCCGTGCAGTTGCTTTTATCCAACATCTTGAAATAACAAAATCATAGAAATGGAGAACAGACAAGTGTTTGCCAGGGGCCACAGGGGTGTGGGGTAAGGAGGGAGGAGGGTGTGGCTAGAAGAGGGCAACAGAGTGGCTCCTGGGTAAACAGAATGTTCTGGATCTGGACTGTGTCCACGTCAATACCTGGCTGTGACACTGTGATCCAATGTTACGAAACGTCACCACTGGGGAAACTCAGGAAAGGTGCACAGGACCTCCCTGGATTACTTCTTACACCACGTGTCAACCCATTACCATCTCAAAATTGTTCTTTTTTGAGACACCGTCTCACTCTGCTGTCCAGGCTGGAGTGCGGTGGCATGATCTCGGCTCACTGCAGCCTCCGCCTCCTGGGTTCAAGCGATTCTCCTGCCTCATCCTCCTGAGTAGCTGGGATTACAGGCACAGCCACCACACTCAGCTAATTTTTGTATTTTTTTGTAGAGATGGGGTCTCACCATGTTGCCCAGGCTGGTCTTGAACTCCTGAGCTCAAGCAGTCCTCCCACCTCAGCCCAAAGTGCTGGAATGACAGGTGTGAGCCCAACCTTGGTGCAGATATTTTTTGATGCGCATTTTCATCCGTCCATTTAACCAATCCCTCCATAAATAATATCCCAGGTGAGCAAATAGTCCAAAAAAGGGAAGATACTGCCTCCTGCGGCTCGGTGGGAGATTCTCTAAGGTGTCACCTTTGTTTGTTTGTTTTTGAAATGGAGTCTCACTCTGTCGCCCAGGCTGGAGTGCAGTGGCATGATCTCTGCTCACTGCAACCTCCGCCTCCCGGGTTCAAGTGATTCTCCTGCCTCAGCCTCCCAAGTAGTTGGGATTACAGGCATGCACCGCCACACCCGGCTAATTTTTGTATTTTCAGCAGATGGAGTCCCCATGTTGGCCAGCCTGGTCTCGAACTCCTGGCCTGAAGTGATCTGCCTGCCTCGGCCTTTCAAAGTGCTGGGATTACAGGCGTGAGCCACTGCGCCTGGCCAGGTGTTGGTTTTTTAAAAAGCAGTTCCAACCTTTCATCCTTTGAGCCAGCAATTCCACTTCTAGAGCTCTTTGAGGAAGCAAAATCTCTCTTAAACCTTTATGGATAAAAACACATGTTGCAGCATTGCTTTGCAGGAGCAAACAACTGGAAACAACCTGCACGTCAACAACTGTTAGCTGGGACCACAGGCGCAGCCTGTGTCACATGAACCATGCTTTGTCCATTTGATGAACTATTGTGTCACTGTCAAAATGGTGTTTAGAACGGGCTTGTGAATGTTTGTGGAATTACTTGTTGAGCACGATGTCTGCTCCGTGGGTGACGGGTGCACTAGAAGCCAGAGCTCACCAGTACACAATATATCCACATAACAGAGCTGCACTTGGACCCTCTCCATCTATAAACACTTTTTAGAGGGGCTTATGATAATCTGGGAAATACTTAAAACGTCAGTTGATAAAAATCTTGAAAGTGAAGGCCAGGCACAGTGGCTCACACCTGTAGTCCCAGCACTTTGGGAGGCCAAGGTGGGAGAATCACTTGAGCCCAGGAGTTTGAGACCAGCCTGGGCCACATAGCAAGACCCTGTCTCTACAAAAAATACAAAAATTAGCCAGGTGTGGTGGCTGCACCTGTGGTCCCAGCTACTCGGGAGGCTGAGGTGGGAGGATCCTGAGCCTGGGAGGTGGAGGCTGCAGTGAGCCTAGACTGTACTACTGAACTCCAGCCTGGGCAACAGAGCAAGACCCTGTCTCAAAAAAAGAAAAGTGATGTGATTTAATAACAACTACATAAAAGCAAAAAACTCCACCCCACTATCATTACAGAAGAGATTGGAAGGAAATTCATCAAAACAGTATCAGTGACTGTGATTGGGTCACAGACTCAGCAGTTTCTTCCCCCTTTTACCCACATAGCTGCATTTTCCATCTTTTTATTTTTTTTTTTTTTTTTGAGACAGAGTTGCTCTGTCACCCACTCTGGAGTGTGGTGGTACATTCATAGCTCACTGCAGCCTCCATCTCCTGGGTTCAAGTGATCCTCCCGCCTTGGCCTCCCAAAGTGGTGGGATAACAGGCACATGCCACCACACCCAGCCCACGCGGTCCATAGGGAGCTTACCTGTTTGTAAAAAGTGGAGCCACACTGTGGTTAAGCAGCAGATCCTGGAGCAGGGCCACATGGATTCTCAATTACTCTTCATGTCTCCTGCATCTGTTGTCTCATCTGAAAACAGGGATTATGATAGAATTTCCCCCCTTTAAAACATGTATTCTATGCAGTCAACACACCTGGATTTATTTTTTTTTTATGTTATATATTTATTTTTTTTGAGACAGAGTCTGGCTCTGTTGCCCAGGCTGGAGTGCAGTGGTGCAATCTCAGCTCACTGCAACCTCCGCCTCCCGGGTTCAAGCAATTCCCCTGCCTCAGCCTCCCGAGGAGCTGGGATTACAGGCACACGCCATCACGCCCGGCTAATTTTTGTATTTTTAGTAGAGACGGGGTTTCACCATGTTGACCAGGCTGATCTCGAACTCCTGATCTCAGGTGATCCACCTGCCTGGGCCTCCCAAAATGCTGAGATTATAGGCGTGAGCCACTGATGCCTGGCCTTGAATTATTTTAATGCCTACAAAAAGCCTGGGAGGAGGTATCCTAGCTCCATGTCGCAGATGAGAGGAGAGACAGACAGAGGCCCAGGGCTCGCCCCATGGCAGCTCAGAGATCAGGCCCACTGGGGCTTGGCTGCGCCCGGAACACAGTTGCCAGGACTGCAGCCATCACCCCATTTTGTACAAGAGGCAATGGCAGGTCCCCTGGCACAGCAAGGGTATGCCCGGCCTTTAGCCTGGCGCCTCTCCTCTTGCTGAGTCTCAATCTTGTGCATGGCACACTGTCAACTGCTGCTGTCACTGTGTGGTGTCTTCAGAAAGAACCTGCTCCCACATGAGCTTGTGCAGAAACAATACGCTCTTCCCAGGTTTTAGGCTGTATAGTGTGATGTAAATAAGTAGCGCTGATGGAATCAAGCCTGGCGCTGTGGACGGCTGCTCCAAACACTATGCCCCATGCTATTTTTTTTTTTTTTTTTTTTTTGAGATGGAGTCTCACTCTGTCACCTAGGCTGGAGTGCAATGGCGCAATCTCGGCTCACTGCAAGCTCCACCTCACGGGTTCACGCCATTCTCCTGCCTCAGCCTCCCGAGTAGCTGGGACTACAGGTGCCCGCCACGCCCGGCTAATGTTTTTTATTTTTATTTTTTAGTAGAGACGGGGTTTCACCGTGTTAGCCAGGATGGTCTCGATCTCCTGACCTCGTGATCCACCCATCTCAGCCTCCCAAAGTGCTGGGATTACAGGCGTGAGCCACCACGCCCGGCCCATGCTCCTATTTTTAACTCAGTTGGGTCTTTCTTGGCTTCCTGACAGTCTGGATTCTCGTGCTCCCTCTCCAAGCAGAGGTCACTCCCCAAGAGGCCTGTCTGTGCCTTGGCCTCATGTCCCCTGCTTGTGTCCCTGCACGGTGGGGTTCGGGACTGGGGCAGGAGCAGCCACCCTGCTGGAGGCCCTCATCTGTGCCCCACCCTTTTCCTTGCTGTTCTCAGGGACCAGGGAGCCGCCCACTGCCCAGATGGCAGAAGCCGGCTGTGGCCTGGCTCAGACATAGGAGCAGCACTGATGCCTTTCACGCCAACCCCTGGCACACCTGACAGCGGGTGATATAACATCCCCCTTGCACAGAAGAAGGTGGCAAGAGGGAAGAGCTGGTTGAGGGCTGAGCCGCCAGTAAGCCAACCTCCAAAACGGCACTCGAATAGCCTGGAAGGTGGTGTCAGCTAGCCCAGTTTCTACGTCTCTTCCTACGTAAATGGTACAATGGGAAACTGTCCAGTCACAGTGGCCTGAGTGGTGACAAGAGAACAGTCCTCCCTGGTGCACTCAGACCCTAACAGATGCGTTGGGTGCCCCGGGCCACATGCCTTCAGCTCACTCTGATTTCAGCTGCAGCTGGGTGGCACCAGACACTGTTAGGGTCCCTCCTCTGAGACTAGTTGGGGGCCCCACTTTTCTGCCCCAGGCCTAGAACCTTCTCCATGGGCTCAGAAACAGGCTCAGCCAGGAAGCGTTGGAAAATGGACACCAGCAGGCCCTGTCTCCACGATGGCCGCCCTGGGGTAGGTGGGTGGTCATGCAAACCTCCCTCTGCTCAGAGGTACTTTGTTCACAGCCCTGGCCAGGTCAAACTACGGCAGGAACTAGCTCAGTGACAGTCCCTGTCTTACCCCCATCCTCTACACCCCACCATCCCCACTTCCTTCCCCCTCTCTCTGGGCCCACCTCAAATAAACCACCTGCACCCCAGTCCATGCACACTCTGCCTCGAAGGCAGATGGCTCTGTGATGGACGCATCTCTCCTGGTCCCCTGTCGTCCAGCCCCCAGCCCTGAGAGGGGCCCGATGGCTGCCGGAATTCTAGGAGAGATGCACCCACGGCCTGGTACTGAAATCAAGAGTTCATCTCATTACCTAAACGTTACATGTTTAATACACTGGCTAGGAACTTGGCTGACTCAGAAAATTGCAAGTAATAAGTGTTCTGTTTTGAACATGAAGAGTACTTAATTGTTATTAATAGAAAACCAGCTCCTCCCTGCATCCTTTAAATAAATGTGGAAACAAGTCTGAGGACGAGGGTCTGCAGAGGGCCTTGTGGCCTCAGCCCAGCTTTTTTTGGGAACCAAAGGACTCCTCCAGGCAGTCTTCCAACTGTCCCTGGCAGGATGGGCTGTGAGCTGCAGACCTAAGGCGGCTGACTGCTGTTGGGTGAGGCTGCGTGGTGTCCGTGGGAGGCTTGCCAAGGCCCATCTGTCCCGTCCTGGCCCAGGCTGGTGCAGGGACAGCAGTGGGTTTTCTGATCAAAGGGACTTGCTTTTTTCCACGTGGCTCTTGCCACTGCCTGGCCCCAAGGGAGGCTCCCCCTGGCCCAGCTCCCACCTCTGTCCCAGGCTTAGTCCCGGCCCCACTCCCCTCCTCCCTTTGCAGAGATCACTACAGAGGTTTGCACAGACACATTCAATCAGAGACAGTGGGCGGGGGCAATCCCCAGAATGCAGGGGAAAGGAAGAGGTGCTGACCTGGCAACTTCAGCCAGAGCGTCTTGGCCCTTTTCAGGCATGGGAGAAAGAGGCAGGTCTTTATTTAAGATGCATTCTCATGTCAGGAGAGGGAGAGGCCAACACCTGCTAGTGATAGGAGGGTTTTCCCTCTCTTAGTCCAACCCAGCATGAGCAGAAAAAGTAAACCCTTCTGAGACACCAACAGCATCAGCAATAAGGTGGATGAGGGACACGTTCCTGACCCAGCAATGGGGGTGCAGCGCCACATGGCCGTGGAACATTTCTAAACACTGACATACACTAAGCTGCCAAGGAAGCTTCCAGAGAGCCACCCAGCCAAGCATGTCCATTTTTTGAAAAGAAAGAATAAGGCCAGGTGCAGTGGTTCACGCCTGTAGTCTCAGCACTTCGGGAGGCTGAGACAGGAGGATCATTTGGGGCCAGGAGTTTGAGACCAGCCTGGGCAACATAGAGAGACCCCCATGTCTACCAAAAAATAAGTTAGCCAGGTGTGGTGGCACACATCTGTAATCCCAGCCACTGGGGAGGCTGAGATGGGAGGATTGCTTGAGCCCAACAAGTTGAGGCTGTAGTGAGCAAAGGTTGACCACTGCACTTCAGCCTGGGCAACAGAATGAGACCCTATCTCAGAAAAAAAAAAAAAAAAAAAAAGGAATTACTGGAAACATACACTAATACAAATATGTAGCCACAAGCAGGGGTAAGACTTACGATACTTGCTGGCCAATATAGCACAGGAATTGACCAATTGAAACAGACTGACAGCCACTCACAGTAGGTATCATGGGCACCGCACCAGCCAAGCTCCAGGGAGTAGGGGGTGGAGGACACAGGCAGATAGGGCTGGGGAGACAGAGGCCTCTCCTTTGCACTGGGCTGGATAACTGCAATGTCTGAACGATGGGCGTGTATTCACTACTCCGAAAAAGGACAGTGTCTCCAATCAGTGGTGCCAGGAAACCTGGATATCCACATGCAGAATGAAATTGGACGCTTATCTCATACCATGTACAAAATTCAACTCAAAATGGATTAAAGACTTAACACAAGACCGGAACATGTGAAGCCACTAGAAGAAAACGTAGGGAAAGGCTCCGTGACAATGATCTGGGCAATCATTTGTTTGGATATGACCCAGAAGCATAGGAAACAAAAGCAAAAATAGACAAATGGGATTACATCAAACTAAAAGGCTTCTGCACAGCAAAGGAAACAATCGACAGAGTGAGCAGAAAGCCTACAAAACAGGAGAAAGTATTTGCAAACCATGCATCCGATAAAGAGTTAATATCCAAAATATATAAGGGGCCGGGTGCAGTGGCTCACGCCTATAATCCCAGCACTTTGGGAGGCCAAGGCAGGCGGATCACCTGAGGTCAGGAGTTCAAGACCAGCCTGGCCAACATAGCGAAACCCTGTCTCTACCAAAAATACAAAAAAATTAGCCTGGCTTGGTGGCAGGCGCCTGTAGTCCCAGCTACTTGGGAGGCTGAGGCAGGAGAATCACTTGAACCCAGGAGGTGGAGATTGCAGTGAGTCGAGATGGCGTTGCTGCTCTCCAGCCTGGGTGACACAGTGAGGCTCTGTCTCAAAAAAAAAAGAATAAATAAATATATATATATATATATATATATATATATATATACACACACACACACATATATATTTATTTATATGGAACTAAAAGAACTCAACAACAAGAAACAACCCAGTCTTAAAAATGGGCAAAAGGAATAGCCATTTCTCGAAAGAAGACATGCAGCTGACCAACAGGCATATAAAAAAACACTCATCACTAAGCATGACTAATTATTTGCATTGCAGGAAAATTCAAATTAAAACCACAGAGCATAATGTCATCAGGGTGGCTGACTAGAGACCCCTGGCACTTGTCCTCCACAAGAAAGGACCCAGACAATGAATAAATAGCTAAGATTTGACTGGAGTGTCAGAGGGAGAATGTGAAGTGCAGCGGGGAGAAGAGACACACCTTTGGTGATTGGAAGCCCATCAAATTGGAGGGCAGTGTCGAGGCACCTGGCCCTGCAGCTCCATCTCCTCCACCTGGATTGAATCTGTCGGGAGTCAAGAGGGACACCCCCTTGCGGGGCAAAGGTAAGTAGAAGATCCTTATCAGCCCCCACTGCCACCACCAACACCTACAGTCCTTACAACAGGAGAATCCCACAGTCCTTGCAAGCCCTGAGCCCAGCTTGGAGAGCTGCCGGGAATTCACACAGCAGCACTGCCCTGGTCTAGGAGCACGAGGTGTGTACTTCTGATTATTTTCTGATATAGAAAATAATCAGAAAACATCAACAACATGATAGGAGTAAATCCTTACCTATCAGTAATAACCCTAAATGTAACTGGATTAAATTCCCCCATTTAAATGATATAGACTGGCTGAATGGATTTATTTATTTATTCATTCATTCAAGATAGGATCTCACTCTTTCACCCAGGCTGGAGTGCAATGGCATAATCATGGCTCACTGCACCCTCAACCTCCCAGGCCCAAGTGATGCTCCCTTATCAGTCTCACAACTAGCTGTGATCACAGGCATGCACGACCACACCTAGCTAATTTCTTAAATTATTTTGTAGAGATGGGGTCTCCCTATGTTGTCCAGGCTGGTCTTGAACTCCTGAGCTCAAGCAATCATCCCCCCTCAGCCCCCCAAAATGCTGGAATTACAGGCATGAACCACTGCACCCAGCATGAATGGATTTTTTAAAAGACCCAACTATACGCTGCCTACAAGAAACTCACCTCACGTGTAAAGAAACATATAGGCTAAAAGTGAAGGGATGGAAAAAAATATTCCACAAAAATGGAAACCAAAAGTGAGCAGGAGTAACTGTACTTATATTAGACAAAACAGACTTCAAAAGCTGTAAAAAGAGACAAAGACGCTGTATAATAATAAGGGGGTTAATTTGGCAAGGGAATATAACACTTATAAATATATATGCACCCAACACCAGGGTACCCAGGTATATAAAGCAAATATTATTATTAATAGATCTAAAGGGAGAGATAGACCCCAATAGAATAATAGTGGGACTCTAAAACCCCTCTCTCAGCATTAAAAAGATCATCTAGATAGAAGATTAACAAAGAAACACTGGATTGAAACTACACCGTAGACCAAATGGACCTGACAGACCTTTACAGAACATTTCACTCAACAGCTGAAAACTACATTCTTTTCAACAGCACTTGGAACACTCTCCAGGATTGACAATATGTTAAGACACAAAACATGTCTCTACAATGCTTTAAAAATCAAAATCATACCAGGTGTCTTATCTGACCACAGTGCAACAAAACTAGAAAGCAATAACAAGAGGAACATTTGAAACTGTACAAATACATGGAAATTAAACAACATGCTCCTGAATGACCAGTGGATGAAGGAAGAGACTAAGAATGAAAATTTAAAATTCCATACTCACTTTGGCAGCACAGATACTGTTGCAGGCCGAAAGGAAGTCCCTCTGCGCCTTCCTTAGTGGCTGCTGCAGAAAGTGAGGTTGTGATCAACTCAGTATACCACTGGAGGGTATGTGAGTAAACAGCAAACTGTTCTCAGAAAAGCAGAACGTTGGCAAACTGGTAAACTGACAAACTGCTTCTGCCACCCAGAAGGAATACTGAGGCAGTCACGACCCAGGCACAAGTGTTTCTTGTGATTAGCTACAGGGCACATCTGAAGGCTGTTAGTAATAATATGCACCTGTGATCAATTAAGCAGCTGAGCAATCATTACCTCCTCCTCCCTGCTCATTCTACTCAACAAATAGGAAGGGCTGTGGAAGCTCAGGTGCTGTTCATGCTCACCGGAAGCTGCGAGTGCTCTTCTTCTTCCCCTGGCCCCTTTCTTTAAAGTACTTACTTTTGTTTTAAATTTTCATTTCTGCATTGGTCCCCCTTTGTTCAGTCCCATAGAAACCGTGGCAATATCCTAAAGTGGAAAGATAGAGAAGATTAGCATGACCCCTGCAAGGAAACGTGCAAATTCATGAAGTGATCCATATTTTTAACAATGAAAAAAGTTTTAAAAATATTACATTCCTTGAAACAAATAAAAATAGAAACACAATGTGCCAAAACTTCTGGGACACAGTAGACGCATTAAGAGGTAAGTTAATAACAATAAATGCATATATCAAAAAACTGGAAACCTGGCTGAGGGTAGTTAGTGGCTCACGCCTGTAATCCCAGCATTTTGGGAGGCCGAAGCGAGTGGATCACTTGAGGTCAGGACGGAGCACTTGCTGGGTTTTGAGGATGGCACACGCGGATGGCACGCCCAACTCACTCTCTCCACGCCTTAACTTGGGCTGGAGGCTGCTCCTTGCTGCCCAGGGGTCTCTACCCACGTGAATCCTGTGGCCTACGTGACAATCCGCTTTAATGCAGGCACTCACATTCCTTCCATCCATCAAAGTCAAGATCAAGTTCTGAGCTCAGCCGCAAAGCCCTGTGAATGCACGGCAGTTCCCCAAGCACCCAGCTGTCCCACACCAGGATCTGGAGCCACTGGGATGTGGCTCTCTGTGCTCCCGCCCTGGTTATTTCCACTTGGCTCTGAACTAGCTGGACGGCTTGGGCATGGTCAGTGTCCTTGGTCTGGTCCCCGGCTTCCTCATCGGGTAGGATGTGGGCTGCTGTTGGGAGTTTCAAAGATCCCTCGCAATTTTGTACCAAGTCCTGGGACTCGGCAGTCAGAGAGCACCGTGTGGCTTTGTCTCTGTTCCTTTTTATTGTTATTGCTATTCTTATTTTAAGACAGGGTCTCACTCCATTGTGTGGGCTGGGGTACAGTGGCACATTTGTGGCTCATGCAGCCTTGAACTCCTGGGCTCAAGCGATCCTCTCACTTCATCCTCCCGAGTAGCTGGGACTACAGGTGTGTACAACCATGCCAGGCTAATTTTTTTTTTTTTTTGAAACGGAGTTTCGCTCTTGTTGCCCAGGCTGGAGTGCAGTGGCGCGATCTTGGCTCACCACAACCCCCGCCTCCCGGGTTCAAGCGATTCTCCTGCCTCAGCCTCCCAATTAGCTGGGATTACAGGCATGTGCCACCATGCCTGGCCAATTTTGCATTTTCAGTAGAGACAGGGTTTCTCCATGTTGGTCAGGCTGGTCTTGAACTCCCGACCTCAGGTGATCCACCTGCCTCAGCCTCCCAAAGTGCTGGGATTACAGGCATTAGGCACCATGCCCAGCCAATTTTTTTATTTTTGTAGAGACAGGGTTTCACCATATTGCCCAGGCTGGTCTTGAACTCCTGGCCTCAGGAGATCCTCCTGCCTCAGCGTCTGAAAGTGCTGGGATTACAGGTGTCAGCCACCATGCCCAGTCCCTCTGCGCCTTCCTTAGTGGCTGCTGCTGAAAGGAAGGGACAAGCTCTCATCCAAGGTCTCCTCGTGAACCGCTGCCCGGGCCCCCACTGTCCGGGCCGCCACTGCAGGCTTCTTTCTGGCCCAGGTACCCTGGAGACCTCCAGGGCAGGGCTGTGGCTTCTCCCCACACCCCAGGTTGTGCTTATGGCCCAGTGAGTTGTCGGATGGGAGCCCGGCTCCTTTCCCTCAGCCTTCTGGGGAGCTTTTGGTTTGGGTTTTCATTTTCTGATGAGGAGGCTGAGAAATGACTTCTGAAGTCGGGATTTTCCCTCAGGTCTGACTCTGCAGCCTGTGGGTCCCACCTGCACCGGCGGGAGAGACGGAAGAGCCACCTCGGGGGCGGGTGTGGACAGGCCCACCCTGAAGAGGGAAAAGGCTTCGGACCAGAAGATGGAGTGGGATCACTTCCTTCCCCCACTAAGGGCGAAGCCTCTGGCGGGCATCCCTTCCTGCTCCCTCCGTGTGCTGGTGGGCAGGGGAGGCACCACGGTGAGGCTCTGTGGGCTGATAGGGACTGGGCACACAGGACCAGAAACCGCTGGTCATCTCCCCGCACCCCCCTTCCCACAGCCCCAGGGAGCCCAGATGTCTTGGAGGGGATGGGAGGCCTGACTCTGCCAGCAGTGGCTGTTCTCTGAAGAAGGCGCGGCCTTTGAACTCAGACCAGTCTCCAGCGCAGGCTGGGGCTGGGAGGGGACGTGCTGGAGGAATGACCCAGGCAGCTCAAAGCGGGTTCCCTCTTTCCTCTCAGGAATCTCCTGGGGGGACTTGCAGGATGACCTATTTCTACATGATTATGCCCTGAGGACAGAGTCCCCTCATCTCAAGGACAAGGGAAGGGTTATTTCAGGGCAAGTTGCCCCAAATTCTAAGCGAAAACAGAGTTTAGGATAATAAAAGTGAGTTTCTGTCACTGAGGACAGGGAATGTGAAGAGCCACCCCCCACCCCATCCTGGGTTGTGCTCACCCAGGTGCAGCTCCGCCATCAGCAGACCTTAGAGGCACCAGGAATCCAAACTGGGGGGCCAGGAAGGCACGCATCTCCTCCGTGCACGGGTCACTGCCAAGACTCCTGTGGAAACCGGCCTGGGAACACCTCAGGCTTTGTTCTCCGACCGGTCACTGCCCAGGCCTCTGCGGCCATCTGCTGACCTAGCGTCATTGTGGCCACTTCTGCTCCAGGAAGCGTTCCTTCCTTGCTCCGAGGACACTGGAGATGTTCATGGCTGTCCTGGAGAAAGCGGCCAGTGGGGGCAAAGCAGGTACAGACCCCACACACTCGGAGGCAGGGAGTGGCAGGGCCCCTGGTGACACAGCAGGGACAATGAAGTCCAAAGGGGGCGGCGTGCCCCAGAGAGATGGGCACCAGCATCGTCATACCTGTCCCCCCGACCCCCAGAGACCCCACGCCTCCCCACCAGATCTTTCACTGGCAAAGGAGGGGCTGCAGGCTGTCTCCATCCTTATTTTCTGGTTGGGAGCAGCAGAAAAGGGTTTGGGCAGGAGACATGGCGTAGACCGTTCACAGCTGCCCTGCTGTGTTCAGCCATCCAGGCTGTGTCCTGCGATTGCACAAGCTCTGCCGTGAAGCCGCTGGAAGTGGCAGCCACCTTCCTGTTTGTTCTGAGGAGTCCCATCCGATGGCTTTGGACCAGCCTGAGGGGGGTCAGGTTTCTTTTTTTTTGAGACGGAGTCTCGCTCTTTCGCCCAGGCCGGAGTGCAGTGGCGCTATCTCGGCTCACTGCAAGCTCCGCCTCCCGGGTTCACGCCATTCTCCTGCCTCAGCCTCCCGAGTAGCTGGGACTATAGGCGCCCGCCACCGCGCCTGGCTAATTTTTTGTATTTTTAGTAGAGGCGGGATTTCACCGTGTTAGCCAGGATGGTCTCGATCTCCTGACCTCGTGATCCACCCTCCTCGGCCTCCCAAAGTGCTGCGATTACAGGCATGAGCCACCGCGCCCGGCCGAGGGGGGGTCAGGTTTCTTATAAAGTCCTGGGCAGGTGGAACTGACCATGTAATTACAGCTGTGTGAGCTGGAATTTCGGGGGCGGAAGTCCTGCATTTAAAAGCTGCTTGAACCAGGCACGGTGACCACGCCTGTAATCCCAGCACTTTGGAAGGCCGAGGTGGGTGGATCACCTGAGGGGTCAGGAGTTCGAGACCAGCCTGGCCAACATGGTGAAACCCCGTCTCTACTAAAAATTAAAAAATTACCCGGGCACGGTGGTGCGTGCTTGTAATCCTAGCTACTTGGGAGGCTGAGGCAGAAGAATTGCTTGAACCCAAGAGGTGGAGGTTGCAGTGAGCCGAGATCACGCCACTGCACTCCAGCCTCGGAGACACAGCGAGATTCTGTCTCCAAAAAACAAACAAATAAACAACTGCTTGAGGGGAAAGTATGCTCTAGAATCCCTTCTGGTCCCGACGGGCGGCTGAGAATCGCAGAGAAGCTGAAGGGAAGCCATGGGGACAGGTGTACAGCCCCTTCCCAGACACACTGCGGGCAAGGCCCACCCGGTTCTGCAGCCCCTTCCCAGACACACTGCGGGCAAGGCCCACCCAGCTCTGCAGCCCATTCCCGGACAGACTGCGGGCAAGGCCCACCCAGCTCTGCAGGCACCCAGGACAGACATGCTGTGGGTCCTTCTAGGTCCTCTGACCTCTGGCATAGCTCAGGGCTTCAAGTCCCTCCATGACAAGAGGCACATGGGAGCCGAACCCCATGCTCACGATGTCTGTCCCCTGGATGTCCTTAGATCTTGCAGGGGTTTTGCAAACAGGCTGCACATGCCTGTCTAGAGCCGACTCTCCCCTGCCCCATCTCCAATCCCGATTTCAGATCATTTAGCATTTGCTTGTCTCTAAGGACCCCCCTTGCCACTGCGCACACTCCCTGGCTCCAAGCACCCGGGGAGCTCCACCAGCCCTTGCTCTGCACTCCACAAGCTGAGCCTGGCCAAGGCCTGTGGGCGTCCCAGGTATCCCGGGTGCGGAATCTACGGCCTGCTGCATGGGCAGAGGAGCACAAGCTGGCACAGCGCAGCTCATCTGCTTACGCACCCTGCCCCGCATGACAATCCTTCCTGAAGGCAGCTCAAGGTCTTCATGGGCCCCAGACATGAAAACCAGCTCCTAGGGAGTCGGGCTAGGTCCCTCCCACCACACGCGGACTCTCCCCGGGAGAGCTGTGCAGCTGCCGTGTTCCCCGTCTCCCGCCTCTCCGGCCAGGTCTGAACACCTTGGGCTTGCCCGCCTTTGCTCATCTGGCTTTTCCGGCAACACGGTCCCATCCCACTTCCCGGAGACACGTGCGCTCCTGCGGGTCCAATGACCTGCCACTGGTCTGAGGAGCTGCAGCCAGAACCCTGGCTTTGGGTGTGTTGCTCTGGTGGACACAGTGCTGCTGAGGCTGGTCAGGAGCCTGCCCTCCTCGTGCACCTTTACTGGGGGGGATGACGTCGGTCACCATGCCCCGTGCTATCAACTCTGCAGAAGAGCAGCACTGTCACAGCGGTGTGGAGGGACACGGCGGGGCACACACCTCAGAGATGCTAAGGGATGAACCGCACTGCACCCGCAAAGGAGGCCCAGCCCAGCAAAAAGGGGTGCTTTTGTTTTTTTGAGATAGAATTTCACTGTGTTGCCCAGGCTGGAGCGCAGTGGCACAATCATGGCTCACTGCAGCCTCAACCTCCTGGGCTCAAGTGATCCTCCCACCTCAGCCTCTCAAGTAGATGGGACTACAGGTGCACGCCACCACACCTGGTGGATTTTTTGTTTTTGAGACAGGATCTTGCTCTGTCACCCAGGCTGAAGTGCAGCGGCACAATCTTGGCTTACTGCAAGCTCCGCCCCCTGGGTTCAAGTAATCCTCCCATCTCTGTCTCCCAAGTAGCTGGGACCATAGGCATGCATCATTATGCCCAGCTACTATATATATATATATATATATATATATATATATATATATATATATACACAATTTTTATTTATTTATTTTTGAGATGGTGTATCATTCTGAGGCCCAGGCCGGAGTGCAGTGGTGCAATCTCAGCTCACTGCAACCTCCACTTCCCAGGTTCAAGCGATTCTCCTGCCTCAGCCTCCCGAGTAGCTGGAATTACAGGCTCCCACCACCATGCCTGGTGAGTTTTTGTATTTTCAGTACAGATGGGGTTTCACCATGTTGGCCAGGCTGGTCTCAAATTCGTGACCTCAGGTGATTTGTCCACCTCTCCTCCCAAAATGCTGGGATTACAGGCATGAGCCACCGTGCCCAGCCTTATATATATATTTTTAGTAGAGATGGGGTCTCACCATGTTGCCTGAGCTGGTCTCGAACTCCTGAGCTCAAGTGATCCTCCCATCTCGGCCTCCCAAAGTGCTGGGATTACAGGCATGAGCCACAGTGCCCAGCCAATTAAAAAATTTTTTGTTTTGTAGAGACGGGGTCTTGCTATGTTGCCCAGGCTGGTCTTGAAATCCTAGGCTCAAGTGATCCTCCCACCTCAGCCTCCCAAAGTGCTGGTATTACAGGCATGAGCCACAGTTTCCGGCCAATTAAAAAAAATTTTTTTTTTTTTTTTTTTTTTAGAAATGGGATCTTGCTATGTTGCCCAGACTGGTCTTGAACTCCTAGGCTCAAGTGATCCTCTGCCTTGGCCTCCCAAAGTGTGAGGCTTACAGGTGTGAACCACTGCACCCAGAGCAAAAGGGTTTAAGAAGTGACAGGAGGCCAGGCGCGGTGGCTCACGCCTGTAATCCCAGCACTTTGGGAGGCCGAGGTGGGTGGATCACGAGGTCAGGAGATTGAAACCATCCTGGCTAACATGGTGAAACCCCGTCTCTACTAAAAATACAAAAAATTAGCTGGGCGTGGTGGCAGGCGCCTGTAGTCCCAGCTACTCGGGAGGCTGAGGCAGGAGAATGGCTTGAACCCGGGAGGTGGAGCTTGCAGTGAGCCGAGATTGCGCCACTGTACTCCAGCCTGGGGGACAGAGCGAGACTCCGTCTCAAAAAAAAAAAAAAAAAGAAAGAAGTGACAGGAAAAGATGAATGATGGGGAGGAGGAGACACTGGGGGCTCATGAAAGGTTCCAAGGGGAGAGGAAGCAAAGGCCACTACCACAGCCCCTCCCTTCCAGGCTGGCACAGGCAGGGCCCAGGACAGATGCAGGTTTGGGATGCCCCCGGGTCTGCCGGGACAGTAGCCACTTGCTCAGCACCTGTCACGGCCTAAGCTCAGGAGGTACGTTGATCGTCCTGATGACCATCCCCACCTTACAGGCTAGAACACGGAAGGGCATGGAGGCTAAGAACCTTCTTGGCCTGGGCCACACAGGTCCTAAGGAGTGAGTTTTGGGTTTTCATCTAGAGGCCTCCAGACCCCCAAATTGAAGCCTCCCCCGTAACACACTGTCCCATGGAAACACACTTCTGCTCCCCATCTGTGATCGATGGAATGGGCCAATTCAGACAGTAGAGGCACGCTGGGATCTGGCTGGGTTCAAGCAGAGGCTGTGCCAGCAGCTGTGAAGTGAGGTCACACATGTGACCTTGCTGGCATTTCCCATCCCTGGATCCTAAGACTTCGGAGCGGCTCCACCTGGCAAGTGCTATGAGGCTGGGACCAACTGCAGGGCAGCAGCCGAAGCCATGCGGAGCCCTCTGTGGCCTTGTCCTCTGGTGCCTGCCCCTGTGACTGGGCCTGTCCCTCCCCCAGGGGTTCAGCGGCAGGGCAAGCACCTGCTGGTGTACGTGCGTGTGTCTATGTGTGCATGTGTGTGCACGTGCACCCTCACAGGCCCCCTGGCCACACGTGGGACGATCAAGGCTCACGTCCAGGGTACCTGCGGTTGGACTTGTTCCTGCCCAGCCCAGGTGCAGGCCGCCTGCAGTGGAAAAGCTCACATCCAACAGCAAAGCAAAGCTCAGGCCATGTTGCTAGCTTGCTGAGACGTCACGGGACTGTTTGATTTCTTCATCAAGTTCCTTAGCCCTGGGGGGCCACTTTCTTCAAGAAGGGCTTTTATCTCCATGAACCCTGCTGCTGTGTGAGCCACCTGGACAATTCCGGGTTCTCAGGCACTATGCTCAGAAGAGACGTGAAGAAGGCCAGGTGTGGTGGCTCATGCCTGTATTCCAAGCACTTGGGGAGGCCGAGGCAGGTGGATCACCTGAGGTCAGGAGTTCGAGACCAGCCTGACCAACATGGAGAAACCCTGTCTCTACCAAAAATACATAATTAGCTGGGCATGGTGGCAGGTGCCTGTAATCCCAGCTACTTGGGAGGCTGAAGCAGGAGAATCGCTGGAACCCGGGAAGCAGAGGTTGCGGTGATCCGAGATCACACCATTGTACTCCATAGCCTGGGTAACAGAGCGAAACTCCGTCTCAAAAACAAACAAACAAACAAGAAGAGACATGAAGAGGATGGTTTCCCAAGCCCACTTCCTAACGCTGCCCCTTATTCTTCAGGTGTGCCCGTGTGTGTGCTGGGACGTGTGTACATGTGTGCATGCGTATGGCTAAGGTCCCCACACACATGGTGTGTGCATGCATGCACATGTGTACACACTCACATGTCCCAGAATGTCAGGTGGCAGGGACTGACTCCTACGTACTGAGCTTCTGGGTGAAGCGGAGGTGGGATCTGGGCCAATAAAGGCAGGCAATGGGCCTCATGGTTAACCTTGGCCCCTCTCCTGGGTGAGCCGGATGCCTGTGATGCTCGGGGTGATGAAGTCCGAAGAGGTCTGCATGGTTGCCCCCCAATGCCCGTGAGCACTTGTGTTCAAACAGGCGAAGTGAGGTTCAGGCAAGTCAGTCCCTCTTGTTAGAGGGCAAGGCCTGACCCCCCCATGACATCCCTATACCAAGTGGCACCAGGCACTTCACTTTCATCTCCCGAGAAAACAACAGAACATCATGCAAAATTCTGGGTGCTCTGACTTCAGGATATATTTTAAAAAATAAATGGCATCTGGACGCGGGACTTTGAGCCAGGCCTTCCCAGCTTCTCAGGAGCTGGGCTAAGCACCAGCATGGACCTGTCACACTCACTGATGCCATTAGGGAAGGAGGCAGCCCCGGAGCAGAGAGCATGTCACCAAGGTTGCCAGGGCCATTCCCAGGAGCATGTGGACACCCAGACTCTTCAGCTTAGCTTATTTTTAGAAGACACGACACGAGAACTCGGAATATCTTTTGGTTCTAACAAGAGTTTTTGTTTTGCTTTTTAATAAAGAAGAGAAAGGGGTTCCTTGGTTTTCTCCACAGATGAATGTTTTTACAAAAAAAGAGTAGTTTTGGATGTATACATGCCACTTAGGAAAACCTTTTGTCCTTGATCGCTTTTAAAACCCTTTTTTTGGACATCATCAGGTCATTTTGCGTATTTTTGTGGACTGGCTGATTTCCCCTGTGTTTTTGCCAGGTGACCTCTCTCCTTTTCAATTTCCCCTCCCAGAAAGCAACTCGTAGGGAATGGAGGGCCTTGAAAAGTGCCATTGGCAGGATGGCCTCCAAGGAAACAGAGCCCGTGGGAGTGGGCTCTGAAGATGGGTGGCCCCATGGGACAGGAGTGCCTGGTGGCCCTGGTTTCCCCTTGGAGACATCTATGCAGACTGGAAACGAAGAAACAGAAGGAGGCACGGAGTCGCTTTCTCTTGTATTGTGGATATTTTATCCCTGTTTTTCACAGCAGCAATTTTAATAAACAGATGCCTGCAGCATTTCACCACTACGCAAGAGCTACTCGCGCTTGGGCAGGCGCACACCTGCCTGTGCACACAGGTCCTCGCACAGCACGGCAAACGCAGCCAGGCCTTTGGGACACAGGCCTCTGAAGTGTAAGTTAGCAGCCCTCACCCCGACAAGCTTCTAAAGACCAAAAAATACCTCTATCCTCCACTACATAAAGCTTGTGAGTAGCAAAACTTGTAAAAATGAAGTGTACAAAAGGAAACATCCGTATAATACATTTGCACCCTGTATACAATGGGTCCCTTTGAAACTGGCCAACAGTCAGCGATGGCAGATTTTCAATCATAGAAAAAGCAGCCAGTGGCTGTCATGCGCACTCAGGTCAATGGTTTGTGTGGCTTCTCCAGAGAGAGAGATTTTCCTTTACAGTTACAGTACTTGCTGGCGATCTTGGTGATTGAAAGGCCAGTTGAATTTCCTGGCATTTAGGCAAGTAACATTTGATTGTCACAATGTACAATTCTGAGACAATAAATACAAGTAGAGCAGGTGCATTTCTTCATTGTATCAAGTAACTCCAGTTTAATGTCATACAATTTAGTGCATTTCAGTATCTCATTCACAGTTCGACTTCTGTCCAAATACTTGTGCAACAAAAAGTTAAGAAATGGAGACGAACTCCAGGTGACATTGTCATTGTACACAGCTTCAAATTCTAAGACAACTCAATGATCTTTGAAAAACGTACACTGCTGTTGCCTGGGCCGGCGACACCAATGTCCCTGGTAACTTCCTGGGCTCCCTAAAAGTGTTCCCGTCATTCTATTTCCCGAGCAGTTTGTAAGAATGCCACCATTATCCCTGAATTAATGAGCAGCGAGTGGCAAGTGTTCATGATAAAACTGAATTCATGTGTCCACCCCACTCCAGCAGATCAGTGTGACATCTTTTACGCAAAAATTGTTTTTGCATCCTGGCCCCGATAGGCAGGAATACGGAGCCGGATGTCTGCATCCCCCAGGTCGGCCCCACGGCAGGGGTATGGGGCAGAGCCAGGGCGGAGTCAGGGGTGTGGCCGGCCCCATCCCCCGAGGCCAGAGGGGGCTTGCCTTTGGTTTGGGGACTAGCTCAGTAGAGAAAGGGGCAGGCACAGGGCCGGGGACGTGCTGTTTCCAGAAAGAAGGCAGGCAGGCGTTTCGGGCTGGCCGTTTGAACCCTGAGCCTAGGTGCAGTGCAAGGGCTAGAAGCACATCACGCCGTGGAGCACTAGTATTGCACGCCAGGGGCTGCATGCAGTGAGCCACAGGCCAGAGGCCTGCAGCGGGAGTCTACGCATGGGGTTGAACAAGTCAGGTGAAAATCTGCAGGGCTGGAGAGATTATACTTGGCTTGTTGTATAAGTGTCTCAGGTAGAGACAAAGCATGCAGAAAGTTACTTACTCTTCACCCCAAATCTGACCCCAACCGGTAGTCACAACAGGCATGGACAGCCTGGCAACAGCTACTCAATTGCACGTGAGTGAAACACACAGCTGGATCCAACCACGGCTTTTCCTTCAGATCAACGTCAATGCTCAGCAATACCGCAACGAACAGCGTGAGGAAAGATTCTCATGCCACAGTGCACGAAAGGGAGTCGGGACAGGCAAGGCAGAGAGACTCAAAATTCATCGACAGGACGTGCTTTTTTTTTTTTTTTTTTTTACACAAGAAAGTGCTGCTTACATTGTTGTTTTGTGTTATTTAGTGATTTGTTCAGCGCTCATCTCTTCCACCAGACTGCGCTTCCTGAGGACAGGGACCTTAAAGCACCTCACATAGGGTGCGCGTCTGGTACACTGTCGCCGAGTACCAGACAACCAGTGTCTCACACGGGGGAAGACGATGAAGACAGCAATGACATCCTTGGGAAGATGGGCAGGAGACCCCATGACACTTGGCACCTGGGCCTAAGCTGGGAGGCCAGCGGCGTCCCCAGGAGACCACGGCCCAGGCTGGGATCTTGGCCTGCCAGACGCCTGTGGGTGGGCCTGGGCCATCTCACCTGGGAGCCTCCAGTGGGGCGCCTGGCTCTTGGGTGGGTAACAGGAGCTACAGGCCAGCAATGCCCTTCCTGTCCTCGGCCTGGCTCAAGGACCAGGTGCAGAGGGCATCAGCGATGCCAGGCCTAGAATGTGCTTCACCCTGACAGCGGCCCGCACGGACTGGGGGCTACAGAGTTGCTTCAGCCTGAGCACTCAGCCTGAATTTGGACATAACATCAACTGAATTAAGCTCAGAAGTAGGGTGTAAAGGAAAAAGAAAAAAAAGACTGTTCTGGGATTTATGAATTTAATTTAAAAAATGTAAAGGAGCTCTCCTCCCCTTTTGCTTCTGGATGAAAAGCAAAATCCACCCTCCTCCAAAAAAAAAAAAAAAATCCAAACATTCATGGTGTAGTTTTTATTGCTCTTAAAGACTTGGTGTTGAGAAGCACAAGCTAAGCTGTGAGATGGGAAGGAAACCAGATGAGGTGTGACCCCTGCACCTGGGCCTCCGTCTCCACTCTAACCTAGGGGCTGCCCAGCTCCGCCATGGCTCAGTGCAGAATTTATACGTTATATATTAATTTCAAAGGGAGGGAACTTCTATGGGAAACAATAACAATTAAATCATAAAAGATCTAAATTTGCATTTTCCAGGTCACATATGTGCATGGTCGTACCCTTCAGCTTTTTTCCTTAAAGATTTTGCAGGTGTTAGTGAGTCAGTGAATGGCATGGATCTAAACACACACGGAGAAAGATGAGCAGCGTGTGGCATGAGGAAGGTGCAGGAGAATCTCTGGGGTGCTCAGCCAGGGGAGCGCGTGCCCTGCCCACAGCACAGCTGCCCGAGTGAGCGGGTGGAGGGATGAGATTTCAGATGGAGGGAAGCACATTTCCAAAACAACAGTGTCTGCAAGCGTGTCTCGCATGGTTTCGTTGGTCTCATCTGGTTTCGTTGGTCTGCCCCTTCACCCCCGTGAGGAGCCGTGCTCTGAGCAGGTGTGCACAGGTGGCATCCCGCACACGCCCTGAGAGCACGGCCCCCACAGACCCGGGGCCCGGCAGTGCCTCCATCATGCAGAACGCTGCCGTCCCCTCCAATCTCCCCAGGACACTTAGGCCCGATGCCGAATTATGTTCTCGGTTTACTTTTCTTCATGCCTCTTTTCTCCATTTGTTTTCCCCTAGAAAACTCAACCTACCCCTATTCAGAACGCTGGTTTCAATGTATCAGAGATAACACCCATTTTTGTTTTTTTCCCTTGCTAAAAAGATGAGGGGGGTGTGACTCAGAACAAGCAAGTTGAAAGCCAAATGCAGGTGGGCTGATGGTACCGCAACCAAGTTGAGCTTTCTACCACTGCCATTGCCCCAGGGGCCCCACCTGGCCATGCTGGGGGAGTGGACATGCTGTAGGGAGAAGCAGCCCTCGCTCGGCGTGGGCCAGGGGCTCGCTGCAAGGCCAGGGGAGCCAGCATGACCGGCCGAGCGCTGCCCTCTGCTCTGCCTGGACTCTCAGAGACGTCCAGGAGGCAGGGAGCTGGGCGCTCAGGGGTGGCCGGGCCACAGTGACACCGGCCAGGATGGGGGCAGGCCCTCCCCAAGGACACAGTGCAAGGCTGGGGGGTGGGGGGTGCCCCACCTCTAGTTTCCAGCAGGAAGTTGAAAACCACCAAGAGATCAACCAGTAAAAATAAAATCTCTAGAAGCCAATGAGCTCAGTGTTAACAGTCTCCAACCACCTTTAAAAAAGAGGGTTGACGGTGCCCTCGCTTCTTCTGAAGCATCCTAGAGTCCCACAGGCTGCCCTGTTCTCCCTCCTTGGCTCCTGATCTGTGGGATGGGGGGGCGCACGGTAGCCCCGAGGGTCCTCCCTCCCCAGCACCCAGTGTGGAGGGACCAGGATCTGACAGCCATGAGAGCGACAAAGGAGCTTTAGGTGCATGGAGAACTCTGCATTTCACTGAGTTCTCAGGGGTCCATCCACTTTAAAAACAGATGTACGTATTTACACACAAGGTCAAACAGGAGCTAGGGCAGACAGGGCTCTAGAAAGTGAGGTGGGGCGTTCGCCCTCAGCCAGCCCCAGGACAGGGCAGAGTGAGGGCTCCGACTTCGAGGAATGGACCTGATGTTCGTGCCGGTGTGCTTATCACTACGGGCGCCCTCCACGGGGCCCCCACTGGGAGCCAAGGTGCTGAGCCAAGCAATGCTCCCGGGGGACGGGACCCGGCCGTCCACTCCCAGGAGGACAGCAGAAATTCATTACGAGACAGTTTCGGGGGGGGGGGGGTGCAGAAGAGGTGGGGGGCCAGGTTAAGTTCCCAAAATAACTGATTAAAAACCAAAAAATTTGATCTAAGTTTAAGGAGAGAAAGCAGCCAAAGGCTCCCTCTTGGAAGCGGAGTTCTGGAGAGACGGCGTCTGCGGGAGGCCTCTCCGGCCGGACCCACCTCCCACGAGCGCGCGTGGAGATGCTGGGACCCTGCACTGTGGGAGGCTGAAGACTTCACCTGACAGGCCTTCTGAATTCTTTACTCTTGGCTCAACTTTTGTTAATATTAGTCACCAGTTAATAAGAAAAATAGTTTCTAATTGTCTTTTCCTCCACTCTGTGTGTTGCTGTGGTTTTGAGTTAACTGGATACCACCGTCAGGCCGCGTGTTCAGTCACAGCCATTAATTATTCCTTTTTCTTAAACTCTTGGTTTCCGTAGCTGGAGCCTTTTTCTATCTCAGTTACTCCTATCAGTCTGCGAACTCCAAAGGAAGCTTTCAAGACAGGAGAGAGAGAGAAGAGGTGAGACGGATGACTTTGCCTTTTTGCTGTAAAACGTGTTACTGGGGCTTCCTTCCTCTGCCCCAGACCCTCTCCCTCTGCCCCGCACCCAGTGGCCTCTGCTGTCAGTGAGTAGGTGTGGCCCGCGGGGAGACAGCCCTCAGGCCGTGGCCTGCTCAGGCAGGGGTGAGGGGCACGTCTTCTGACCGGCTGGGTCCGAGGCAGGTGGACACGTGGACCTTGCCCTGCCTGCCCCTCTGGGTCTTTGGCTGGTGGGAGCAGAAGGGCTTCGGGGCATTCTAACAGCTCGGCCTTGCAAACCCAACAGGTGACAGAGGTGGACGAACAGGACCCTCGGATGTAAGCAGGTCACATCCTGTCCTCTGTGGGTGGCCTCAAGTCATCTCGTAGTCCAACGGGAGAGGCTGGCGGCAGTCACTGCCTCTCAGGACCCCTCCCCCCAAGGCCCCTGGCAGGGGCGGCAGAAGCAGGGGAGGAGCTGGCCCAGCTGCTGGGCCTGGGGAGTCAGCTCACGGGGCGATGCACACGGACTGTGTCTCCACGGACAGAGACCCCTCAATTATGGGGAGTGGGTGGGTGCCGGAGCTCACCACAGGGACAGGCTGGATGTCTGTTCGGCCCCAGGCTAGCTGATGAGTTGTGGTGGGCCTGGCATTGTGCCTGGGGTGGGCACACAGTGGGGAAGTCGCTGGCGGTCAATGGGGAGGAGCTGACTGATGATGTCCTGCTTAAACCTCCCGAATGGCCAGCCCAGCCTGACCCCTAAGAACCCAAAAGCAGACAGGGGGGCTGGGGACCCTCTCGGGGACCCTCTCGTCGGCATCCTCAAGGGCGCCAGCCAGTGGGGCTGCAGTGGGGATGGCGCCAGGTGGCGGCCGTTCGGCTCTCTGGGGAGGCGACCCTCAGCTCAGTGCAAGAATCCAGGCTCTGAGGCCCGCAGGCCGTGGGGGGATCCTGGCTCCAGGGTCCGTAACAGCCAGGCCCCTGCCTCCCACAGCCACTGTGATGAGTCACCAGGTCCCGGACCCTGTGGCTGATACTGTGAGGCCCGTCAGAGTGTGAGCTGTTAGCGACAGTGTCCATTACCTGCTCCCACAAACCCCAAGAAAGTCAGGATCAGGAGAGGTGATCCGCTGGCAAAGACGCCCAAGACAAAACTGAAGAGGGGAGACAGGAGAATGGTGGCCCAGGACAGGAAGTTCAGGAGGGTCCACGGCCTCCGGGCAGGCTTAAACTGCTCCCCTGGAAACATGCCCTTCTGATTATATATCTCCTGGAGCGCATCCTAGAAGAGTCAACAGAGAAAAAGGAAGTGTGAGGCTTCTTTACAAGCTATTATTTCAATGCAGGAGAAGATTGTTGGCAATGAAAAACGACTCAGCCTAAAAAAAGTGCCACGTCAATTAAGAGGACAAATCACAGAAGCTGCAGGTGGAGGCGAAGCTGGCTGTACGTTTTTGGAGAATCTGATAGCGTGCATCAAGAGCTCGCAAGCGTATCAACTCTTTGACTGAGGAAGTCTCCCAGGAAAATAATCGGTCAAGAAAGCAACATTGTGAATACCAACACCTGCCTGCCCAGCACTGCCCCGGCCACCCGCCACATCCCACACCTCCCACGAGCCAGAGGCAGTGGGGGTGGCAGGTGTGGCCTGTGTGAGTCCCGCGGCCTGGATGCAAATCCCTGCAAAGCGCACTCTCAGCCGCACAGCCCACGTAAAGTTCCTTAACCTCGCATGCCTCCGTTTCCTAGCCTGGCAAAGGAGGCTAATGAGGAGCTGGGAGGAGAGAGGAGCCTGGCTAGGGCCACCTGCAGAAGGTTCTGTCTCTGGTGGGAATGTCAAGGGCACAGGCTGGCAGGAAAACACCATGCCTGATAGAGCAGACACTCTGCAGCCACTGCCCGTGGGTGGGGCAGCCCGTGGGACTCTAGGATGCTTGGGAAGTAGTGAAGGGCACCATCAACCCTCTCTTTTTTTTTTTTGAGATGGAGTCTCACTCTGTCGCCCAGGCTGGAGTGCAGTGGTACGATCTCGGCTCACTGCAACCTCTGTCTCCCGGGTTCAAGCGATTCTCCTGCCTCAGCCTCCTGAGTAGCTGGGATTACAGGTGCCCACCACTGCGCTAATTTTTGTATTTTTAGTGGAGACAGGGTTTCACCATGTTGGCCAGGCTTGTCTCGAACTCCTGATCTCGTGATCCACCCACTTCGGCCTCCCAAAGTGCTGGGATTACAGGCGTAAGCCACCACACCTGGCCGACCCGCTCTCTTTTAAAGATGGTTGGAGACTGTTATCATGGAGCTCACTGGCTTCAAGATATTTTTTCTAGTTGACCTCTTCGTGGTTCTCAGCTTCCTGCTGGAAACTGGGGTTGGGGTGCCCCTTGCCAGCCACACACTGTGTCCGTGCAAAGGCAGGTGTCATCGTGTCCTGGCCACCCCTGAGCACCCAGCTCCCTGCCTCCGGAATGTCCCCGAGTGTCCTGGCACACACATTTTGGCTGTGTGCTTCTTGAACTATGTTGTTTGTATAAATTCAAACTTCAAGCCTGTTGGAGGACAGGCCTGTAATTATGAATTCCCAGGCAGACTTTCTTGAGCCCAAGAGGAGAAAGGCAAGTTTCAAGGCCATTTCTCTGTGCTGGGAGGTAATTTTCTTTTCCAGTTTAACCTTCCTGAGGGTCCGATTCTTAGAGGGTCCCAGCATCATGTGGGGTTTTTGGTTCTAACGTCCCACCTTGAATGAGGGGAAATCTTTATCTTCTGTTTCCATGTAGGCATCACAGCATGAGACTTCAGGGGATGGGGCAGGCAGAAAGCATCAGGTGGGCATGGTGCTGCTGGCTCCCAGGCCCAGGACCGAGTTTCAGCCCCACCTCCCTTTTCAGTCCTGGAGATTTCCCGGTTTTTTTTCTTTTTTTTATTTTCTTTCTTTCTTTCTTTCTTTTTTTTTTTTTTGAGTTGGAGTCTCGCTCTGTTGCCCAGGCTGCAGTGCAATGGGGCGATCCTGGCTCCTGCAACCCCCACCTCCTGGGTTCAAGCGATTCTCCTACCTCAGCCTCCCGAGTAACTGGGATTACAGGCATGTGCCACCAGGCCCAGCTAATTTTTTGTATTTTTAGTAGAGACGGGGTTTCACCCATGTTGGTCAGGCTGGTCTTGAACCCCTGACCTCAGGTGATCTGCCCACCTCGGCCTCCCAAAGTGCTGGGATTACAGGCGTGAGCCACAGCACCCGACCGATTTCCCTTATTTTCTTGAGAGCCCATCAATGCATTTACGATGATATTTTTTACATCCTGGGAGGATTTCCTGGTTATCTCCTCTCCCACAAGGCCGACAGTGGAAATCGAATGCCCCATGCATTTGTGTGTATAAAACAAAGAGAAAGTAGTTGTTGGGCTGAGTAAGCCGTGGGGGAAAGAAATAAGAACTGAGTGTGGTTTTCAAAACAATGCTCTAACATCCCTAATTTGTTTCTATTATACAAGGAGTCTAGTGACCATCTATGTCTGTTACATACCTGTAATGTCTTTTAAGAAAATGAAACAAATGTGACCAAATGTTACCAGCCATAATTATACAGGCATCATGTTACCCTTCATACTTGTCTGTAGTTTGTTAATTTCTCAAACATTAAGAAGAAGGGCCCAGGTGTGGTGGCTCATGCCTGTAATCCCAGCACTTTGGGAGGCCGAGGCCAGAAGATTGCTTGAGCCCAGGAGTTGAATACGAGCCTGGAAACATAGTGGGACCTCATTTCTACAAAGATACATTTTTTGAATCATTAGCTGAACATGGTGGCTCGCGCCAGTAGCTCCAGCCACCCGGGAGGCTGAGGCAGGAGGATCGCTTGAGCCCAGGAGGTCAAGGTAGCAGTGAGCCAGGATCGCACCACTGCACTCCAGCCTGGGTGACAATGTGAGACCCTGTCTCAGAAAACAAAACAAAACAAAAACAAACACAAAAACAAAAAACAAAAAAACAAAAAAAAAAACAGAAAGAAGAAATGAAAGAAGGATCAGGAGTATTTGGGACCTGGGTGGCACTCCTGTCTCCCACGGAGTTCCCACGTGTCACCTGCCTGCTCGCCAGCACCCCTTCCACAGCCTCTTCAGGAGACCGGGTCCCTGAGTGGGAGCAGAGCCTGCTTACCTTCTCCTGGTACAGTTTATGAAGCCACTGAGCTGCTTCCTTTTCATCCAGCGGGATGTCTTCCAGAGGAAATCTCCTGTTTTATGAAGAAGATTCAAGGTAGGGTGAATCACCACATGACCTGACACTAGAAAGAGGGCACAGGGGAACATGTCGTGTGCCAGGGTGGCCTATGGGCCCCACTCCTTCTATCACATCTCACTCTCAATTTCTTTTCTTTTTCTTTTTTTTTTGAGATGGAGTCTCGCTCTGTTGCCAGGCTGGAGAGCACTGGTGCGATCTCTGCTCACTGCAACCTCTGCCTCCCGGATTCAAGTGATTCTCCTGCCTCAGCCTCCCAAGCAGCTGGGACTACAGGCATGCGCCACCACGCCCAGCTAATTTCTTCTTTGTATTTTTTTTTAGTAGAGACGGGGTTTCACCATGTTGACCAGGATGGTCTCGATCTCTTGACCTCGTGATCCACCCGCCTCAGCCTCCCAAAGTGCTGGGATTACAGGCGTGAGCCACTGCGCCCAGCCTCTCACTCTCAATTTCTAAAAACAAACATTAAATGAGCTTCTCCTCAGGCATCCGCCCTGAGTACACAGTCAGCGTGGCATGGCGGCGAGAGGCCAGGATGTGGCCTTCTGTGCAGGGTGGCGGCAGCATTAACCCCCAGGGTGCCCATGAGTGATTTAACCGGGCAGGCCACGCCCCTGGTCCCATGAGAAGGGTGGTCATGTGTGAGCTCCCGAGAGTTCTGGTCTTTCTTAATATGTTCATTCTTTAGAGACAGTCATGACTAAGAGTGTCTTTCATTAGGCAAAGATTATTTCACAAATGCAATCCACTTGCTTCAAATATGAAAAGTATTAAAAATGTAGGCACTTTAATCTCCATTGTGAAATCGCTGATTTCTGTTTGGACACTCATTTATTTACGTGCTAATCTACCAAATGGATTAGCAGCCCACAAGTTGACACGTCTACTTGGTAAGATAAGCAGGGTAATTACAAATTACCTAATTGGACAAATCTAATTGGAAAATTTTAAATAAGTAACATGTTACAGCTCTTATTTTAAAAGTCAGTTGGAATTTGAGTAAGTACACAGGGTAAGCCACTCACATATGATATATTAAAATCTTTTAAATACTTTTACAATTTAATAAGAACACCAAGTTTGCCAGCTAGGATGACAGTGGTGATTCTAAGGCAGCAGTGATACTGTGTGTACGGGAGCTGGGATTCAGGGGCTGCCACGTCCACAGCGCCCGTCACTGAGCCACACGGCAAGATGTCAGGTAGGCGTGACCTGTTTTCACTGGTGCCCAGTTCTCCCTTCCCTCTCAGCAGTTAAGAAAAACACATATCTGAACAAGTTGGCTACTATTCAAAACAGGCTATTCAGGCTATTAATTTATATAAACAGGCTGTGTATATAAATTAAGCAATAAAATTAAAAACACACTGATATAAGAACAAAATTTGGCTCATGTGTCTGAAGAGTTTTCTTAGAACGTGAATGTACTCTTTCATTCAAAACAATTATGAAAGTTATACGAAATTCAGAAAATCTTGCCTTACAGTCAAACTGACTAAAATTAAATTCATTTTCGGCCGGGCACAGTGGCTCATGCCTGTAATCCCAGCACTTCGGGAAGCCGAGGCAGGCAGACCACGAGGTCAGGAGTTCGAGACCAGCCTGACCAACATGGTGAAACCCCATCTCTACTAAGACTACAAAAATTAGCCAGACATGGTGGAATGCGCCTGTAATCCCAGCTACTCGAGAGGCTGAGGCAGGAGAATTGCTATAACCAGGAGGCGGAGGTTGCAGTGAGACGAAATTGCACCACTGCACTCCAGCCTGGGTGACAGAGCGAGACTCCGTCTCAAAAAAAAAATAAATAAAAATCATTTTGTATAAAATTTTATTGAAAATTAACTTCAACATTAACAAAAATAAAATGTGGTTTTCTCTTAAAAAAAAAAAAAAAAAGGAAAAGAAAAACACATATCCCTGCCTCCCACAAGTCGCTTCCGTAAGGGAGCATCTTAACAGCGGGCGCTCAATGCTGCCTCTTCCCTGCGACGGCTGTCAGAGAATCACTTTGCTAAGGAAGCGCAGCCCCGTGCCACCAGGTGGGGACAGCTGGGCTGCCCTGAGCACTGTCTGGGCTCATCGTGGACCTTTATGAGGGAGAAGCAAATCGCTGCGTTGTAAGCCAAAAAAAAAAAAAAAACAAAAACAAAAAAAAACAAAACCCAAAATTAAGATAGACAGGTAGGAACCTGCCGTACACGGGCAACCGCAGTGCCTCTCAGCGCCCAGGAGGGGGCGACGACGCACCTCAGAGCAGGAAAGACCAGGCTTGAGCTGCGGGGCCCACCGGTGAGGTTTCCACAGCCAGGCAGGTCTCCACGCTCTAGGGTCACACGCCTCACACTTCTGTCTAGGAACTGAGGAACCCGAAGCTTTGGTGTATGAGGATTCCACCTATGGGTCCTCACCCCATCAGAAGTGAAAGCTGAGTCTCATTGCAACACAAGCACACGCCAGCACACGTCATACACCAGCACCCACCAGACACTGGTGCACACACCGGCACATGCCAGCACATGCCACACACATGCCAGCACACACCAGAACATACCACACGCCAGCACACACCAAAACATACCACACGCCAGCACACGCCGGAACACACCACACGCCAGCACACACCAAAACATATCACACGCCAGCACACGCCAGAACACACTACATGCCAGCACACACCAAAACATACCACACCAGCACACGCCAGAACACACCACACACCAAAACATACCACACCAGCACACACCAGAACACACCACACACCAGCACACACCAAAACATACCACACCAGCACACGCCAGAACACACCACACGCCAGCACACACCAAAACATACCACACGCCAGCACATGCCGGAACACACGTCAGCACATGCCATACACCAGCACCCACCACACACCAGCACACCTCAACACATACCACACGCCAGCACACACTACACACCAGTGCACACACCGGCACATGCCAGCACATGCAACATGCCAGCACATACACCACACATCACATGCGAGTGCACACCACACACATCAGCAAACGCAAGTACACAACAGCACACAGCACACACCAGCACACATGCAGTGTTCACAAGCCTCTGCCACATGCTGGTGAGCAGATGGCCATGAAGACAACATCACGTCCCAGTAAATAAAAACAGCTTCACATGGGCCCCAGGTTCAACTGGCATGGGGAGGATGCCACAGACGCCATGTGAGGAACAACCGAGGCGCAGAGGCTTCTTTGTCTACAGTGAGGGGAGGGGCCTGCCCAGAGGCCCACGCTGGCTGACTGTGGTCCCTGACACACACAGCCCCACGTCATACACACCACACACATCAAACACATACAATTTATACACACCACACACACCAACCCCGATTCATATACACACACCACACACACCACACACACACATGCACATTTATAATTTATACACACATACCACACACAGTTCAACACACACACCACAAATATAATTTACACCATACCTCACACACCACACACACATCACACACCACACCATACACATATGTAATTTATACACACACCACACTATACACACACCACCACACACATCACCCCACATGAATATATAATTTATAGAAATTTTTACACACATACCACACACATATAATTTATACACACATATAATTTATACACATAATTTATACACACATAATTTATATGCACACTATACTGCAAATACCACACCCATATACAACACACATAATTTACACACAATGCACATACGTACACCACACATGCACACATACACCATGCACACATCACATATACTACATACATAATACACACCACACATACACATCCCACATGAACACACACACACCCACACATGCCCCACATACAGGTTTTATCGTATGTCTGTTACATACATTATGAAATAAACATAAGAATTAAAAATAAGATAAAAAGTAAATATAAATAAAAATTCTGTTTTTTTCTGCACCCCAGGGTGTCACCCTGAGCATCTGCCTCCTGGAGCTGACTCAAGCCACTTGAAGGCCCTCGGCCCAGGGGCCAGCCCTGGGGACAGGAGAGCCCTGCAGCCGTCCTGCACACATTGGCCCTGCTTCCCCATGGCCCTGGGCATTGCCACCAAAGCAGGAGGAAGGAGGGCCAGCCCCATGCTGTGGGGAGCCTGGCGCTGTGATGGCACGGCTGCAGGGGCGCGCGGGGACACTGCTGCTCCTCAAACAGCGAAGCGGTGAGTGACCTGAACAGCTGAAGCCTTACAAGTTCAAAGCGAGTATTTATTAAAATATGATCGGGCAAAATAAAGGCAGCGGCAGGGAGGACGGCGGATGAGGAGTCTCTCCGTGTGGGCCTGCGTGGCACCCGAGGCGGAGGCGCCGTGCAGCTTGGCGGGTGGCCGGGCTCCTCCATGGCCAGTGCTGACGTTGGGCAACTACTCTGACCACCCAGCCTCGAGCCACCACTAACCACCCACGGATGACAGCAAGACGTGCCTCAAGGGCTCCTCTGGTGAAGATGACTGAGGCCAGCTGTGGCCAGGATCTGGCACAGGGCCGCCAGCTGCTATCATCCCCTCTCATGTCCTGTCCCAGCCTGCCATCTGGACCGTCCAGGGCCCCGGTCAGTCACCGCAGCCTCCATGGTCCACAGTGGCTCAGAGCTCCCTCCCAGGGGTTTTAGGCACGTAAGGGAGAGAACTCTCGGCTCGTGGGCCCACTGACCCCGGGTCGGGAGAAGAACGCCTCCGCCCCTAATCAGCCAGTCCTTGAACTTCAGAAAGGAGTGTTACCTAGCTTATGTTTATGTTCACAAACCCTTCCTGGAAACCTCCTATAGTACGGCCAGAACTGGGTGGTGTCGTTTTGCTTCGTTTAATTTGTACATGCCCAGGCTCTCGACATTAGAATGTAGAGGGCCTGTGGCCACCGTGGGCAGGCTCGGCTGACCAGGATGCACACTCAGTTGGTGGTGGTTGGATTGCAAATATGGAAACACATATAGTGACGGCTCTGTGCAGCTTTACACGTGGCAAGGAGGGCCCTGCCTTTCCGCACACACTTGAATGAAACCAGAGACTGACAAGCTCAACAAGGGCCATCCAGCGCACGGTTTCTTCGTGCCTCAAAGGCCTGCCTGAAATGAAGATTTGTGCTGGAATCAAGGTCACAACCCCAGCCTGTGTTTTAAGTCAACAGGATTTCTGGGTGGATTTTCTCCTCTATGTGAGCCAGAGAAGCTTGGAGAGTCCAAGGGCAGCAACGGCTTGGTGGCGGCACCCACAGCCCTGACTGTGTGGGCAAAGAGACACACTGCCCCGAGGAAAGCCGCTGGTACCCTGCAGAGCAAGCCCCAGGCTCCTCCTGGGGTCTAGACACGCCACTCCCATTTTATTTCATTGGGACAGGACTGAGGCCCCATAGCACTGAAGCCCCAACTCTCAAGACAGGGTTTGAAAAAGGCTGTTCGGCCCAACGTGGTGGCTCACACCTGTAATCCCAGCACTTTGGGAGGCCGAGGCGGGCAGATCACTTGAGGTCAGGAGTTCGAGTCCAGCCTGGACAATATGGTAAAACCCTGTCTCTACTAAAAAAATATGAAGTTAGCCAGGCGAGGTAGTGGGCGCCTATAATCCCAGCTACTCAGGAGGCTGAGACAGGAGAATTGCTTGAACCGGGGAGGCAGAGGTTGCAGTGAGCCAAGATTGAGCCATTGCACGCCAGCCTGGGCGATGGGGTGAAACTCCGTCTCCAAGAAAAAAAAAATCAAACAGCCTCTTCCTTTCCCTTCACCACTGTCTCCTTCAGACACTGCGGTCCCTCGCGTGCTGCGGCTGCCATCACCAGGGCCAGCAGAAAGCCACTCCCACCACCAGCGCTGCTTCAGGCCAGGGGCTCCGCAGGGGGTCCCGTCCTGCCCACCAAGAGACCTGCCTGGGTTTCACCCCTCGGTGAGAAGTCAGCACCGTATGCCCCCCAGGTTGTGTGACTGCGGGCCCCAGGAGACTTATGGAGCCCAGTGGGGTTTGAGACAAGGCCCGCGAAGGGACAGAGCATCTTACAGAGGGAACTGCGGGGGCTTCCCAAGGAGGCAGAAGGAGAGGATGGAGATGGCCTCGAAAGCCAGGTCAATGATTTCCCCAAAGGAATGACACACACCGTGGGCAATGGTGAGTCTCCCCACACATCCCCCGTGTCTCCGTGTCCTCTCCGTGGCCTGCATCCCAAGCCCCGGACGAGTCCTGCAGGGCCTCTCCTGTGTCTGCTCAGCAGGGCAGGGCTGCAGACAGGCCTTCCGTGTGAGTTCCACCCCGCGGGGCTGTGGGACGTGGGGCCTGGGCCCAGCCACCCTCCTGGCCTCTGCCCAGCGCAAGCTCATGAAGGTATGGGGGGCGGCGCGAGAGCCACAGGGTCTGGCCTCACCTCACGCACATGTCCGCCTCGTACTTCTTCCCGTAGAGGATCCCCAGCAGGGACGGGTTCTTGTTTCCTCTGAAGTTCAGGGTTACATCATAGACAGCTGCGACTGTGGGAGGAGACGGGAGGGTGGATGACCCAGCCCAGGCGGCTGCATGGTCACTGCCAGAGGGAAAAGCAAGTTCCACCTGGGACCCGGCCCCGTCCTGGGGAGAACGCGTGAGGGGTCTGGCCCCGTCCTGGGGAGAACGCGTGAGGGGTCTGGCCCCGTCCTGGGGAGAATGTGCGCGGGGCCCGGCCCCGTCCTGGGGAGAACGCGTGAGGGGTCCGGCCCCGTCCTGGGGAGAACGCGTGAGGGGTCTGGCCCGGTCCTGGGGAGAACGCGTGAGGGGTCTGGCCCCGTCCTGGGGAGAACGCGTGAGGGGTCTGGCCCCGTCCTGGGGAGAACGCGTGAGGGGTCTGGCCCCGTCCTGGGGAGAACGCGTGAGGGGTCTGGCCCCGTCCTGGGGAGAACGCGTGAGGGGTCTGGCCCCGTCCTGGGGAGAACGCGTGAGGGGTCTGGCCCCGTCCTGGGGAGAACACACCAGGACCTCTTCTCCAAGTTTTCTTTCCCCCTCTTTTTTCCCCGCTCTCTGTTGGCGAGGGCATTTAGTGGCTGACGTTTCCCGTGGGTACTGACGCTGTGAGTGTGACCCTGCTGTCTGGCTGTTTTCTGTTCTTTGTCCCTTTATTTCGACTCCTTTTGGATTAATAAGATGTAATAATGATTATTTTCCCTTCATAAGGTTTTGCATTATGTATTTTTTATTATTTTAATTGTTTCTCATGAATTGGCATTTTATCACCTCAAAACCTGACGCGGGAACCTTGCGGCGCCGACCCCCTCACTTGATTCCTTTTGCACTTCTGTTCTTCTGTGTTTCACATGGAATGCACTCTTTTTTTTTTAAGAAATCACTATTTTCCGTGAGCATAGCGGTGGCCCCGGCTCGGGCAGTCTGGGGCCTACCTGTCCCCCGGAGGCACTTGACCGCGGTGGTGAAGCCCTTGGTCCGCGGCAGCAGGTGGTACTTGAGGACAGGAAGCCCCTTAGCAGCCGCCACCTCCATGCTGACGCGGTGCTTGGTCTCCGTGAAGCGCGTCCCCTCGCAGTACAGGAGAAACTAGGATCAACACGGAGACAGGGTCACTCCACACAGCAGCTGGGGTGGGTGCATGTCCAGGCCAGGCCTGCCTCTCTGACAGGCAGCAAAGGTTGTGGCTGAATTTGTGGAAATCTTGGAACCGCTTTAGCGAGCAGCATGGGTTATGACTGAAAGGTTCTTTTATTCTAGGGCCACAGTCTGCACTCCAGTCACACATGTTCATTCACACAGGAGAGCTCTCCAGAAAGAACTTTCCAGAAAGAAGTGAAACATGAAGGTGTGTTGGGGCAGCAGCCTCTGAGCACTGTGAAAACAGAGAGGGTTTCATCCACTTGCCACGGCATGAGTTAGAAATGTTAACAGCAGGCCAGGCGTGGTGGCTCACCCCTATAATCCCAGCACTTTAGGAGGCCGAGGCGGGTGGATCATGAGGTCAGGAGTTCAAGACCAGCCTGGCCAACATGGTGAAACCCCGTCTCTACTGAAAATACAAAAATTAGCCAGTCGTGGTGGTGTGTGCCTGTAATCCCAGCAACTTGGAGGCTGAGAGAGGAGAACTGCTGGAACCTGGGAGGCAGAGGTTGCAGTGAGCTGAGATCATGCCACTGCACTCTAGCCTGGGTGACAGACTAAGGCTCTGTCTCAAAACAAAAAAAAAAGAAATGCTAACAGCAGGCTGGCAAGCTGGCTCATGCCTATAATCCCAGCACTTTGGGAGGTGAAGGTGCTGATCACCTGAGGTCAGGAGTTTGAGACCAGCCTGGCCAACATGGTGAAACCCCATCTCTACTAAAAATACAAAAAATTAGCCAGGTGTGGTGGCACGCACCTGTAATGTCAGCTACTTGGGAGCCTGAAGCAGGAGAATCACTTAAATCTGGGAGGTGGTGGTTGCAGTGACCCAAGATCGCACCACTGCATTCCAGCCTGGGCGACAGAGCGAGACTCCGTTTCAAACACACACACACACACACACACACACACAACAAAACGAACAAAAAAACAAAACAAAAACAAAAAAACAGAAATGCTAACAGCACAGGCAGCCCATTTTCCAAGACAGACCAGGAAGAAGGGACAGAAAAAGGAATGGGGACGCACACTGAGCAGGGCACGCAGAGCCAGGGCTCACTGGGGGCACCCTGCTCTGCCCCCTCCCCCGGCCAGATCCCCTTAGGATGGCCTGGTCAGAGCTGGGATTGCGGTGAGTAGCAGGCAGGTGGCCCAAGAGAAGCCTCCACGCCTGCAGCTCAGATGGGGGAGCCATGGCCCCATGGAAACAGCACCCTGTGTGCAGAGGCTCTCATGGGGTTTCCCAGCCTGGGATGTGGGCAGCGGTGCATCAGGAGTTGGCGTGGCCTCCTCCCGGCATGCAGGGTATCAGGCTGCTCCGCGCACTCACCCACATGTACTCGGGGTAGTCGGACAGGCGCCTCAGCCCTTCGACCACGGTGTCCCGGTCCTCCTCCCACTTCCGCTTGCAGAACACAATCTCCAGAAAGTACCACGTCCAGCCGATGAGGGGCACGTAGAGCAGCTCCTTCTTAGCGAGGACCTTGGAGCTCTGGAGGGAGGAGAAGGAGGGGCACCTGGCACTTCAGCATCAGACAGAGGCCAGGGGCTTGGCCAGGCTCCCGCTGCACCCAGCTCCTGTGTGGTGTCGCTCTAGGAGTCACGGCTTTGTGGCTCAGGGGGTCTGCTGTGAAGCAGGACCTGGCTTCTGAGGGTGAGTGGGTCGCCCCAGAAATGAGGAAACTCAGGCTCAGGCTTGGCTGGGAGGGCCCTCAGGGAAGGTGGGTGAGCCGGATGCAGAGGCTGCCAGGCTTCCCGGGGGTGGCCTGGGGGTGCTGCCTCACACAGGGACTTTGACTGCAATGAAATTCTTCTGCCAGCATCGGGGAGTAGTTTAGGTTTCATCCGAGGCAGCTTAGCTAACGGAAGTGGTTCTGCAGGGACGCAGGTGGGGTCATCTCAAAGGCAAAGGCCATGATGAGAAAGGAGGGCACAGCTCGGGGACAGCTGAGGCCCTGCGGGCCAGGGCCCCTCAACCAGCCAGGCACCACTGCCGAGCTCAAAGAAACGCCCCAGGAGGAACACCCAGGGACTCGGACCCCAGGGGCCTCCCCGGCACCTCCTCAGGGAGTCCCCTGCTCCCCTAGCCCTTTCCCTGGGAAACCCAAGGCTCCCCCAGCTCCTCTGCTGGGACCCCCGCTGCTCCACCCAGTACCTCCCCCACCCAGGGCCCTCTTGCTCACCCCAGCACCCGCCTACTCCTCCAGATCCTCCCCAGGACCCTTGCCGCTCACTCCCAGCACCTCCCCTGGAAGGTGCTCACCCTAGCCTCTCCCTGGGACCCCCACTCACCCCCAGCCCTCCCCAGGACCACCCCACCCTGCTCATCCCCAGCCCTCCTGGGACCCCGCCCAGCTCACTCCCAGTCCTCCCTGGGACCACCCCACCCCCAGCCCTGCAGGGACCCCCTGCTCACCCCTGGCCCTCCCTGGGTCCCCGCTCACCCCCGGCCCTCCCCGGGACCCTCCTGCTCAGCCTTAGCCCTCCCCAGGTCCCCGCTCACCCCCAGCACTCCGAAGCGCTCACACATGGTCCACCCACAGAGGAAGTCGATCTCGAAGTTGTGGTTGAGGATGATGACTGCGTGCTCCTTCCCAAAGCGCTCTACCGTGGCCTGGTCCGTGAACAGCGTACACTCCGTGCAGGACCACCACTCCAGCAGCATGACCAGTTCTGCGGACAGGGGGAGGGCGTTGGCACTGGTGGGACCCCTCCTCCTGGCATGGTCAGGGAGCGCCCACAGGAGACACCTACAGTATTTTCGTCCAGAGAGGAAGTCTCTGCTAAACATGAGTTTTGATGACTTACATTGAGTACGTTTTATGAAATTACAATGACCTTCTCTAAGCAACAGTTGGGAGGAGACAGATGGAAGGTAGCAGCAGAAAGGGAGAGAACCGCCACTCTGCATGGAGACGCTGATCTTTACGCCCAATTACGCTTCTCACGTGCACCTTGGTGTGGCCGAGTACCGCGCAGCCACGCCCCGTGAGAGGTGCAGAAGATGAAAAATGTCACTAGATGGTTAGGAAGCAGAAAACAACCATTGTATGTCTGCAGAACAGACAGTGGGAAAAAATGAAGAGTTAAGAGCAGAATGGAATTATAGACAACAGAGTAATAGGAATTATATTTTCTCCTGAAACTTGCTTTGGGGTTACACTGGTTTTCCATATTTTAAAAAAAGCCATGTGAGGCCTAGCCCGCCCCAAGGAAGGCCGGCTGGGGGTGCTCTACGGGGCTTGCTGCTGGGCAGGTGGCCAGAGGCCTGCGGGACCCCCAGAGACAGCAGGGCGCACCTGACCCCGTGGGTGCTGGCATGTGAGGGGTGCCAGTCCTGGCTTTGAGTGCTTGTCCCCCCAACCCAGGGAGTCTTGGAGCCTCCTCCCTCGGTCTCTTCCCCTGGCTCCGGCCTGGTGAGCTGAAGACACTCTTCCCAGAAGTGTGGAGGGGCTCGTGCCGGGAGATCTGTTTGCCTGCAGGAGACCTGTGCGCCTGGGGGGGCTCTGGGGATGCTGGGAATGCGGCATCGTCTGTCTCCTGATGGGGACTCTGGGATGCCCTCATTCACCTTCGGGAGAACTGCAGGGCTGAAGAGTTCCGTGGTGAGAACAGCGCATCTTTGTCACACGCGGGCCTCAGAGGGAGTGAGTCCTGTTCAGAGGGCCGTGTAGGGAAGGACAAGAGGGAGGCCAAGCAGGTGGGCCTCTTGTCGGCCACCAGAGTCTTGTGCCCCCCAGCCAGTTGTCCGGGAAGGATGGCCCCACAGAACCAGGACGCGGCTTCCAGCTCAGGACGGCCTCAGGCTTCTCGCCCTGGACACCAGCCCAGCTCTGAAGTGTGGGCTTTCTGCAAGGCCATTGCCCGGGGTTCTTTTATACCAGTTATTTATAAAGGACACTAGAGACCGATTCCAAAGACATCCTGTACGGGTGAACGAGGGGCCGCTACCCGAGATCACGCAGCTCAGCCCAGGATGGCCAGAGACGCCTGCAGACAGCGTGCAGGTGCGGGGAAGTGTCTTCCCAGCGGTCATGATGCTGCAGGCACATGCAGGCGAGCAGAAAGGACGCAGAAAGGAGAGAGGGAACTCAGGGTTTGTGGGGGTACCAAGGGACCCCAATTCCTTTAAAAGAGAAAGGTCACCTGTGGGCAGAGGCAGTGGATGGGAGGAAACCCTGCGTGTGGGGAGAAGACTCGCTGACCAAGCCCCACAGCAGGCCTGGCAGGGGCGCCCCCGCCGCTGGCTCACCCCTGGCAAGTGCTTGAGACCTCTGCCTTTAGGGTCATGCCTAAAGGCTGGAGAAGAGGAATGAACTGAATGGGAGCCCACACAGCCAGCCAGACACAGGCACACTCCCCATGAGCGTTCTGGAAAGACGAGCTGCGCTGTCTGGAGAATGGTCCCATCCAAAGGTCACCTGTGGCAAGCCCAGGGACATATGGCACTTTTCCCTTGCCGTCGGCATGCAAAGGCGGCCTTCAGCGGATCTCAGGACCCCTCGGCTGACGCTGGCTAACTGCAGACAGCTGTCAGGGCAGGCATCTGTAAACTGTCTTGCAGGGTGGGCGGCGCCTGGGCCCGACATGAAATTCCTTTTATCATTTCCTTCACTCAAATACATGCTTCCCTAAAGCACAATGAGTAAGCCAGCCATAGCCTATTTTTCAACCACGGATTTAAAAAAATCTAAAATTCTGGACGGGTGCGGTGGCTCAAGCCTGTAATCCCAGCACTTTGGGAGGCCGAGACAGGAGGATCCAAGACCAGCTGGGGAAGCATGGCAAAAGCCCATCTCTACTTAAAAATAAAAAAATTAGCTGGATGTGGTGGCAGGCACCTGTAATCCCAGCTACCTGGGAGGCTGGGGCACGAGAATCACTTGAACCTCAGAAGATGGAGGTTGCAGTGAGCCAAGATCGCACCACTGCGCTCCAGCCAGGACAACAGAGAGACTCTGTCTCAAAAAAACAAAAAACAAAAAAACAAAACCTAAAATTCACCCAATAATAGTAACAATTTATCAAGCATTGCTGTGTACCTGCTGTGCGCATTGATTTAGGCTTTATAAGACAGCTCAAAGGCAGGTGGTTTTGTCTGTGCTCTGCAGACGAGAAAGCTGAGGTTTAGAGACTGAAGCCTTGACCAAGGTCAGCAGGGAGTGAGGAGGCTGGGCCAGGCTGTTTAAACGGCTCCAAACCTGCACCCTTCGCCGCAGCACCTATAGCTCTGCATGTCAGACGACAGCAGAGACACACTGGCAGTGAGTTCAAAATGGGCAGCAAGAAGGCACCCTGCATTAAGGAATGAGAACAGGGATGAAGAATTGAAAATAAAACTGTGGTTCAGGGTCATTAGAAAACACTGTGGCTGGTGCGGTGGCTCAGCCTGTAATCCCAGCAGCCCAGCAGGCTGAGGCAGGAGGATCACATGAGCCTAGGAGTTGGAGACCAGTCTGGGCAACATGGCAAAACCCTGTCTCTACAAAAAATACAAAAATTAGCTGGGCATGATGGTGCACACCTGTGGTCTCAGCTACTCAAGGAGGCTGAGGTGGGAGGACTGCTTGAGCCCAGGAGGCAGAGATTGCAGTGAGCCAAGATCACACCACTGCACTCCAGCCTGGGCGACAGAGCAAGACGCTGTCTCAAAAACAAACAAACATAAACAAACCCACCGTGAGGTCTGCTCTCACCATGCGCCCCTGAACTGGCAAAGGCTTCCACATACCTCTGACTGCAGAAAGGCTCCCACAAACATATTCATGGAAATAAATCTAAGTGGAGAACATCCCAAATCCAACAAGTCACAGACGGAATTCACATACCCACGCGAGCCCAGCAGATGGAGAGGCCGATTATTTCTGTTCTTACTGAGGTGCTTTTCTTGTGTATTTGTGGTCATCCCAAGTATCTGGGAATTTTATATTGATCTTAATGTATGCCTCAATATTTCTTATTTTAATGCTTTTCTTTCTACTTTCTTGCATTAAAAAAAGAGATTTACCTTTTTTTCTTTATCTTTTTCTAATACTTTGGAGTTATGTTTGATCTCTCTTTTTTCCTACCCTGTACTTAACAAAGTTACCATTAAAATCTGAACCTGGGCTGGGCGCTCATGCCTGTAATCCCAGCACTTTGGGAGGCCGAGGTGGGCGGATCACCTGAGGTCAGGAGTTTGAGACCAGTCTGGGCAACATGGTGAAACCCCATCTCTAATAAAAATACAAAACAAAAAATTAGCTGAGCCTGGTGCAGTCTCAGCTCACTGCAACCTCCACCTCCCAGGGTCAAGCGATTCTCCTGCCTCTGCCTCCTGAGTAGCTGGGATCACAGGTGCCCACCACCATGCCAGGCTAATTTTTGTATTTTTAGTAGAGATGGGGTTTCACCATGTTGACCAGGCTGGTCTTGAACTCCTGACCTCAGGTGATCCGCCCACCTCGGCCTCCCAAAGTGCTGGGATTACAGGCGTGACCCACTGCGCCCGGCTGAGCACTGTTTTTATTTTACATACGGTTTAGATTCATCCATCTCCTAATTTCTTTGGCTACCATCCTTTCTTGAAAATTAGACCCTACTTTTATAATTTTTGTTCTTACTGAAACACATCCTTAAAAAATATTGAAGTGAAGATCTATGGGCAGTAAAAGCTCTCATTTTTTTGTTTACCAAAACCTTTTTATTTCATTTGTACTCTTGAACAACACAGTGTGCTAGGTTGGTGATCTTCCAGCACGTTGAGGATCTCCCACCTTCTCCCGCCACTGCTGCCTGCCATAAGAAATCTGCTGTCGGCCTCAGTGCTGACCATCCACCGTGGTTCTCCAGCTTTCCTCTCCGGGGATTCGAAGACTTCCTTATCTTTTTTTTTGAAACAGAGTCTCACTCTGTCACCCAGGCTGGAGTGCAGTGATGCAGTCTCGGCTCACTGCGACCTCCACCGACCTGGTTCAAGCGATTCCCCTGCCTCAGCCACCCCAGTAGCTGGGATTAGACATGTGCCACCAGGCCCAGCTAATTTTTGTATTTTTAGTAGAGATGGGGTTTCACCATGTTGGCCAGGCTGGTCTCAAACTCCTGACCTCAGGGGATCCTCCCGCCTCAGCTTCCTGGAGTGCTCGGATTAGAGGCGTGAGCCACCGCGCCCGGCTCCTCCTTGTCTCTGATGGTCTGTGATGCCCCAGGGCCTGCCTAGGTGTGGATTTCTCTGCATTTGCCCTGCTTGGTGTACATGTGCTTCCTGTATCTGAAAAAATCATGCCTTCGTCAGTTCAGGAGGTCCTCAGGCATCCTCTCTTCCCAGGAGGCTTCTCCTGTTCTCTCCTTTGGGGATGGGGGCCAAAGCACTATTTTATGAAGGTTCTCATTCTGTCCTTACATCTTTTCACTCCTATTTCACATTTTTCACCTCCTTTGCTGTCACTGGATGATTTCTTCACATTGATGTCTGGTGTACCCATTCTCTCATTAACTGTGTCTAATCTGATACAAAATCCATCCATACGGTTTTGCTTTAAAATATCTACAGTTTTCACTGAGAGCAGTTCTACTTGGTTCTGTACCCATTCTCATTAACTGTATCTAATCTGATACAAAACCCGTCTGTAAGTTTTTGCTTTAAAATATCTACAGTTCTCACTGAGAGCAGTTCTACTTGGTTCTCTCTTTCAAGTCGGGGCACAGTGGGTCATCTTTGGTCCACATCTGCTGTTTACGTTGTCATTCTTGATTATGAATTCATATTTAATTTTCCTTAATCTGTGGGATTCTTCAGGCCTGAATGAGACTTTATCCAGAGTGTACTTTCGTTTGCCTCTGCTGAAACCCAAGGGTCACTGCTAACCCTAGCTTGTCTCACGCCCTCGCTCAAGAGTCCTGGTTTAGCTTCAGCGCCCTCTGCTACAGCTGCCCAAGGGTTAGGCTCCTGAAAGGCAGTGCTGACACTCCATTTCTGCACACCCCGGTTTTTGCTAAAGGGATTTGGTGGAAGGGTGGAGCTGAGAGGTTTTTGTTTCCTTACTGTGAGCCCAGAAATGCATTAAAAAGCCAGTTTCAGGCAGGATTTAGCTGTTTTGTAGTATTTTAGCTTCAGAATACTGCTAGAAAGTAGGAGTCTGTAATTTAGTTTTCATCAGTTAATATTTGCCCTTTTTGTATGTATTCATCTTATCCAGTTATACTCATGAATAACTCATTTGTATATTTTATATTATAGGATTTCCAATTCTCCCTTCCCACAAAAAAAAGCAGCCTTTCATTTAAAAAAGGAAACAAACTGGCCAGGCGCGGTGGCTCACGCCTGTAATCCCAGCACTTTGGGAGGCCGAGGTGGGCAGATCACAAGGTCAGGAGATCAAGACCATCCTGGCTAACACGGTGAAACCCCGTCTCTACTAAAAATACAAAAAAAATTAGCCAGGTGTGGTGGCGGGTGCCTGTAGTCCCAGCTACTCCGGAGGCTGAGGCTGGAGAATGGCGTGAACCCGGGAGGCGGAGCTTGCAGTGAGCTGAGATCGCACCACTGCACTCCAGCCTGGGCAACAGAGCGAGACTCAGTCTCAAAAAAAAAAAAAAAAAAAAAAAAGAGAAAAAACAAACCAGGAACTGAAGCTATAACACATTTAAGACAAGCTAGTCTAAGGGCTGGGTTACTAGTCTCTCTGCAGACAGTGGGGTGTCGCAGGCATGGAAAGTTAGCTGACATAAACAGCCTTTTCAGCAGTGCTACCTGCTCCTGAACTGGAAGGAGATCGTGGAGACAAGGTTACAGGCCAGCCATTTCCCATATGAGACAAAAGTGTCTATGCGCTCACCATTTCCCACATGGGACAAAGTGTATACGCGCTCACCGTTTCCCATATGAGACAAAGTGTATGTGGGTTCACCATTTCCCACGAGACAAAGTGTCTACGCACTCACTGTTTTCCACATGAGACAAAGTGTCTATGTGCTCACCGTTTCCCATGTGAGACAAAGTGTCTACGCGCTCACCATTTCTTTCCCATGTGAGACAAAGTGTCTACGCGCTCACTGTTTCCCATATGAGACAAAGTGTCTATGCGCTCACCATTTCCCATGTGAGACAAAGTGTCTACGTGCTCACCGTTTCCCATATGAGACAAAGTGTATGTGGGTTCACCATTTCCCACATGAGACAAAGTGTCTATGCGCTCACCGTTTCCCATATGAGACAAAGTGTCTATGCGCTCACCGTTTCCCATATGAGACAAAGTGTATATGCGCTCACCGTTTCCCACGAGACAAAGTGTCTACGCGCTCACCCTTTCCCACATGAGACAAAGCGTATGTGCGTTCACCATTTCCCATATGAGACAAAGTGTCTATGCGCTCACCATTTCCCATATGAGACGAAGTGTCTATGCACTCATGCAAAAACATGGAAACAGCATGAGAGTGTGAAATAAAACATAAGAATCCCCTCCTTTCCCCACTCCCTGGATATCAGCATCACGCAGTTTTCTCGGGCATCCTTCTGAGATTTTTGTTTTCTTTTTTTTTTTTTAGACAGAGTCTTGCTCTGTTGCCCAGGCTGGAGTGGTGCAGTGGTGTGATCTCAGCTCACTGCAACCTCCACCTCCCAGGTTCAAGCAGTTCTCCTGCCTCAGCCTCCCGAGTAGCTGGGATTACAGGTGTGCACCACCATGCTCAGCTAATTTTTTGTATTTTTAGTAGAGACAGGGTTTCACCATGTTGCTCAGGCTGGCCTTGAACTCCTGACCTCAGGTGATCCACCCGCCTCAGCCTCTCAAAGCGCTGGGATTACAGGCATGAGCCACCATGCCCAGCCCCTTCTGGGATTTTTCCACACATGTACACACCACACACACAGCATCCTTTCTTAAGACACAAAATGAATCATAGCATACTATGGACTTTGTTGTATACTTCCTTTTTCGCTTAAAACTGTACGGGCAAGATGAAGGCTCTCCATGATGGCCGCAGAGGGTCCCTGTATGGGCGCCACATAATTAGTCTCCAGTGACAGGTGCTTGGGTTGCTTCTAGTTTTGTGCTACTATAAAAATAATACAACAATGAGAATACCTGTGATAAAATGAGAACACCTGTCCAGTTGCATACTTTTGCACATGTCTCTGTAGGTTGCATGTTATTCTGTGGAATTGCTGAGTTGAAAATTGCAACCACTTAAACTGTTGACGGCCACTGCTAAACCACCCTCCAGAGATGTGCCTGTTCATGTCCCCACGATGCCCGGTGTGAGCGGTTACCTGTCCACAGTGGGTGTTGTTACCAAGCCTCTGAGTCTCTGTCCACATGACAGGTACAGATCGGTTTCTCTATGTATAATACACATACGCACAGAGGCACATACGGACAGACACACAGCTACACATGTGTTTGATACGCAGGGAGGCAGGACACCTTTTCTTTCAGGGATGCATGCTGAAATACGCGTCAGCATGCTCTGGTGTTGGCGCAGTGTGGGCAGGACACACGAGGGGCCACGTAGGGAGCTGTTGGAGCTTGGTAACGGGTAAACAGAACTCAACATTCTCTTTACTTTTGTTTAAACATTCCCATATGCTCTGGTAAACCGTGGGAAGCTGCCATTGCTGTGGGTCAGAATGGTGAGACTGGCACGTCACACAGCTCAAGCTAAGAAAAAGAGGTAGCCAGGTGCCTTCCTACAGCCTGCCAGCCAGATGGCCTTGGCACCTCCTGCACAGCCCTCACTTCCTGCCTGAGAGCCCACGGCTGCCCCGTCCATGGTCGCGCGCCACCCCCACGGGAGCCCCAGGCGGCAGGGACTGGCCCAGCAGACACTCACGGCTCCAGAGTGAGTAGGCGAGGCGGCAGTTGAGGCGGCGGTAGAGCTGCTTGCTGACCGGCCAGAGCGCCAGCGTGCACAGCTGGACGAAGTTGATGACCAGACCACTCACCACGAAGACAAAGCCGACCAGCAGGTGCAGCACGAACTGGGTCTTCAGGAAGGCCAGCAGGCCCATGGCGCTGCTCAGGAGCGGGTGCACGGCCCCTCGCTGAGGACAGCCGTCCTGCAAAGACAGGGACAGGGACAGCGTCAGGGTGGCCACGCCCACACCCTCACAGGAACACCGGGGCACTGCTCACTGCACACCCCGCACATGCCTCACGCTTATACACCCATGCTGCACAGCACACTGCAAACCCCACACACATGCTACACACATACAAACCACACACATGCCACACACACCACACTGCAAACCACACACACGCCACACACACACAACCACACACACACCACACTGCAAACCACACACACATCACACACACACCACAAACCACACATGCCACACACATACCACACACACGCCACACACACCAACCACACACACGCCACACACCACAGCTCATCACAAAACCCACACATGCCACACACATACCGCAAACCAAACACACACCACACACACACATCACGAACCCCACATGCCACACATCACACACCACACACATGCCACACACACTGCAAACCACACACACCACACACATGCCACACACATACCGCAAACCAAACACATGCCACACACACACACTGCAAACCACACACATGCCACACACACCACACCGCAAACCACACATATGCCACACTGCAAACCACACACATGCCACACACACACCACAAACCACACACACCACGCATACCATACCACAAACCACACACATGCCAAACACACCACACTGCAAACCACACACATGCTACACACACACACCACAAACCACACACATGCCACAAACACCGCAAAACCACATACACGCCACACACACCACAAACCACACACATGCCACACACACACCACCCCACCACCCACACACACATCATACACCACACCACACACCACACACACACCGCAAACCACACATGCCACACACACCACACATCACAAACCACACACACTACACACACTCCAAACCACACACATGCCACACACACACCACAAACCACATACATGCCACATACACACCACACACCACAAACCACACACATGCTACATATACCACACCACACCACAAACCACATACACGCCACATACACACACTACAAACCACACATATGCCACACACATCACAAACCACACACATGCCACACACACACCACAAACCACACACACGCCACATGCACCACACACACCACAAACCACACCTACACCACACACATGCTACACCACACACCACAAATGACACACATGCTCACACATATGATGCATACCACACTGCAGGCACCATACCACAAACCACACACACTGTAGCACAAACCACACACACCACAGTGCAAAACACATACACCACATCCCACACGCACTGTCGCACACAGCCCCATACTCTCTACACCACACACACACAATTGTACCACACACCACACACTGCAACGCATCCCCCCACCCCATGCACACTCATATGCACCACAGTCTCACACACACAACACGCACTATACACATAAACATGCCACACTCACACACACACACTCTCCCATGCAAACCAGAAAGAAAAAACGAAAAGACTAGAAGAAATACACCCAAATATTGATAGTGATTAACTCGCGGTGAAGGCATCATAATTTTTATTTGATTTAGTATCTCATTTAAAAGATCCAAACTGCACAATCAATCTCTGCAAACAGAGCCAGGAGGCCTCACGAACCCCTCGGTGTGGGAATCAATGCTTTTCACTCCCACACTCGTGTGCGTATTTGAAGCTTGAAAGATTTCTGTTCTGGTTTCCTGCACAAAAGGAGCGACTCCCCAGGGGCTCCACCGGCTCCCCCTTTCCTTCTACGCACGTCGCACAGTTTCAGCAGGGAAGCCGGTGGCCCCCCTCCACTCTTGGCAGCACTCCTACTGAGCGGCCCTACAACCCCCGTGTGGAGGGGGAAACCTGAGACCCCCGTGTGGAGGGGAAACCCGAGACCCCCCGTGTGCAGGGGGAAACCCGAGACCCCCATGTGGAGGGGAAACTCTGTGTGGAGGGGGAAACCCGGGACCCCCGTGTGGAGGGGGAAACCCAAGACCCCCGTGTGGAGGGGAAACCCGAGACCCCCATGTGGAGGGGAAACTCCGTGTGGAGGGGGAAACCCGAGACCCCCATGTGGAGGGGAAACTCCGTGTGGAGGGGGAAACCCGGGACCCCCGTGTGGAGGGGGAAACCCAAGACCCCCGTGTGGAGGGGAAACCCGAGACCCCCGTGTGGAGGGGAAACCCTGGCAGTCAGGCTGGCGGTGCTGCCAACCCCTGACTTGGTCCTCTGGAAGGGCACTGAGTGCACTCCCATGGGGCAAAGGGGCGGGCTCTGGAGTGGCGCCAGCTGGCCTTCCACATTCCCACGGCGGCCCCTGTTCCACACCGCCAGCTGCCCCCACTGTGGCCATTCTTGCACCCAGAGCAAGGCTCTCCATGGGCGCCCACCCCACCCGCCCATGAAACCCCCTGTCCCGACTCCACAGAGCACCCTCCATGCAGGCCCCCACCCTCTGCCTCTCAGGGATTTGCAGGCGCTGCCTTGAATGGCACTCGGGGGCCACAGATGCCAGTGTCACTCCCACCACCCTTGGACGTTCTCAACCTATGGGGCATTTAAAGTCACCTCTCCCAGAAACCGTGGGGACAAGAGCTCTGGTCATGGTTTAGGAATGGGCCTGAAACGCTTTCGCTCCTCCCCTCGAAAGGTGGAGGGTCTTCTTCCCTTTCTGACTATGGCCTGGACTTGGTCATTGCATCGGATGAACAGCCTTGCAGAAATGTGCTACGTGATTGCCAAGGCTAGGTCACAAAAAGGACAGCTTCTGCCTGGCTCTGCTCCCAGGATGGCCACATCACAAGGATGTGTGAGCGGCAGGTCCTTCCTGCACGGAAGGGGCTGACCTCATACCCCTGAGGGGGCCACCTGGGAGGCAGGCCCTCTGGCCCTGGTCAAACCTTCAGATGAGCCCAGCCCTGGCCTCAGCTCACCTGCAACCCCACAGCACCCAGCTAAGTCGCTCCTGAATTGCTGACTCCACAAACTGTGGGGTTAAGGAGTTGTACTGTTTTATGCCACCACACTTTGGGCTGATTCATTAAAGCAGCAACAGGAAATTAATACCCTAGATAGAAAGGACAGGAAAGACAAGGGGGCAACAAAAACACTTTTTATGGGCTTAACTTGTTCCACGGTCTGTGTTGAACACCTCACGCATTCCAGACTCTCAGATGACCCCAGCGGGATGCCATCACTGCCCCAGTTGACAGGTGAGCAAACAGAAGCACAGAGAGGCTTCGTGCATCATACGGGGCCACACAGGGAGTCAGCAGTAGAGCCAGTGCCAGTCCAGACAGCGAGGCTCAGAAGTCAGTGCTCGCCCAGACACACTGCAGAGCCCCCACGGTGGGCAGGGGCCCCTTAGAGCAGAGCCTCAGACACGCTGGGCAGACCAGGCTTGCTGTTTCAGAATGCCTTTCTTGAGCTAGAGACGATATATTCAACCAGATCCTGAGTTGTACAGGGTGGGGGCCGCCCTGCAGCCCATCACCTGGCCCCCACCTGGCACACAGCAGAGCCCCAGGAGACCAGGTGGTCCTCACCCAGGGGCACACATCACTCCACACTGGCCCAGAAGAACCAGGGTCCCAAGAAGCCTGCTTGAGGGCCAGCACATCAGCTGTGATGCTCTGAGAAGCAGATGCCCGGGCTCCACAGCAGACCTGCTGATTCCGTTGCTAGGGCGCAAAGTACAAGAATCTGATTTTTTTTTTTTTTGAGACAGATTATCTCACTGTTGCCCAGGTTAGAGTGCTGTGGTGCTATCTTGGCTCACTGCAGCTTCCTGGGTTCAAGCAATTCTCATGCCTCAGCCTCCCGAGTAGCTGGGACCACAGGTATGCACCACCATGTCCAGCAAATTTTTGTATGTTTAGTAGAGATGGGGTTTCGCCATGTTGGCCAGGCTGGCCTCGATCTCCTGACCTCACGTAATACGCCCAACTCGACCTCCCAAAGCGCTGGGATTACAGGTGTGAGCCACCGCACCCAGTCATGAAGTTTATTTTTAAAAATCAGATTCTCAGCCAGGCGCGGTGGCTCACACCTGTAATCTGATCACTTTGGGAGGCCGAGGCAGGCGGATCACTCGAGGTCAGGAGTTGGAGACCAGCGTGGCCAACATGGTGAAACCCCGTCTCTACTAAACATACAAAAATTTGCCGGGTGTGGTGGCACGTGCCTGTAATCCCAGCTACTTGGGAGTCTGAGGCAGGAAAATAGCTTGAACCTCGGAGGAGGAGGCTGCAGTGAGCTGAGATCGCACCACTGCACTCCAGCCTGGGTGACAAGAGTGAAACTCCATCTCAAAAAAAAAAAAAAAAAAAAGAACTTCATCCAGGAATAAATAACACACAATTAAAATGGGCTTGCTGAGTGTCCGTGCATAGCATTATGGGTGTTGACAAGCTGAGCCGCCTGTGACCCCACCACACTGCAACAGGGAACATTTCCATCCAAGTCCTTCCCCACCCAGCCTGACAATGCAGATCAGCTTTCCAGCTCTATAGGTTAATTACCTTTTCTAGAGGTTCACAAACACAGAATCCCATGGCATCTGGCCCAGCCGGTCCAGCGCGGTGCTTCTGAGACAGCCCCGGGACAGCACCCAGGGCGCATCCGTGGCTGCTGAGTGACCCCCACGGCATGGATGTGCCACGGTGATACGCTCCCTGCTGACAGGCAGCTGGCACCCAGCCTTTGGGGGCCACAGACAGAGCCGTGATGCACATTCACGTCCCAGCCTCTGTGTGGATGCAGCTTCCCCTCGAGAATCCACTTTATCAACCGTCCTCGGTGTCACAAAGTGGCCAGTCCCTGGTCCATCACCTGAACCTCTGGGCTAGAAAGTCTACGCAGAGACTCCCCGGAGAGCCCACGCCTGCCCTCTGGCACATGTTTCTCCTGGCCCGGGTGCCACACAGCACACAGTGCCCCCGGAACTCTGGCGTCTTGGGTCCAGCTCTACTCACAGGAAGTCTCTGCGGCAGTAAGCCCCAAAAAGGGTGAATGGAGCCGGCCAATGCCAGATCAGAGGGGCTGGCTTCAGCCCTGGAGCCCAATTCTAGCAGCAAGTCCACCACCCTGCTGTGTGGCCCAAGGTCACACCCGGGACGGTGTCCCCCAGCTGTCTGCACGGCCCACAGCCTTTTGACGTGCTCCCTCGCTGAAGGCCACCTGCCTGGATCATCAACCTCTACCTCCTGGAGGTCCTAGATACGGAGTCAAAACACGTCTTCATCACTTACTACGGACCAGACTCCATTCCAAGAAACATCTGCTGTTCACCTGCTTAATTCCAGCTAGCGGAACTCAGGGGCCTCTCCCACCCACCTGCCCCCACAAGAGCGCTCAACACGGTTTCCCTGGGTCATTGCCACGTCTCTGTCCAGCCAGCAGTGTAGTTTCACTCACAGACCTCGCAGGTACCCTGTTCCACCTCCCCACACCCAGCCCACCTGGACCTCCTTGATAAACCTGACTGCACAAACCTCCAATGGCAGCAGGCAAAGGCCGCCTCCCTCCCTGCAGAAGGGTGATGGTGAGGAAGGTGCCCTGCTTGGCCACACCGGTCCCCGCCTCCAGCTTCAAAGTCCTTTGGGCTGGCAGAGCAGGAAAGCATTGGGAGGGGCCTGGACTCAGTGGCCCCCTAGAGCATTTGCTCGTGAGCCCATTAGAGTGATTTTTAGAAAATTATGCATCCCCAGACAATGTAAACTTGATGTCTACATTTTTATTTTTTATTTTTCATGTATTTATTTATAGAGACAGAATATCACTCTGTCACCTAGGCTGGAGGGCAGCGATGCCATCATGGCTCACACAGCCTTGATCTCCTAGGCTCAAGTGATTCTCTGGCTTCAGCCTCCCAGAGTGCTGGGATTACAGGCATGAGCCACTGCAACCAGCCAGCTTCCACATTTTTAAGCCCAAGTTTAAATATGCGAGGGGTGTAGAGTCTGGCATACTGTAGATTTTGACTCTGTAAAGCATAGTGTTTTTCTTTCTCTCCAATGTAGCTAGTAGAACCTAAATGCCATCATGATTTGACAGCCACCATTGGCACCTGTTTTCAAACCCCACAAAAAAAGCTCTTCTGGACAGCTGGCTTCGTTCCATTTGCTCCTGGAATCTGCATTCCCACTGCCCTTCTTCCACAGGATTTTATCATTGTGGAATATATTAAAAGTCTCTTTTGCTTAACATTAGGCTTGAAAGTCTTTTATTGATCACCCTAAACTAATATTCTGCAATGAAATATGTATGAACATCTAAAACTCACTTGCATATTTCTTATGCACAGGCTTTAAGCTTAAAAGGTCTCCTGGGCTACGTCACGGCACTCCCTCCATGTCCGTCCACATCTCCTACGAATCAGGACAGCCTGCTCACTAGGACACCATGAGCACACCCAAGAAATGAATACCGACAGAATACCGCCGAACATCCCGTCCCTGTTTCCATTTCACCAACTGTCCCCAGATGACCTTCCTAGCTTCGGGGATGCAGGGCCCCGTGGAGGACACACATGCATTTGGATGGCACGTCTCTCTGTCCCCTTTCCCCGAGACGCTCCCCGCCTACTCTGGCCTGATGGTGTTGAAGCGGCTAAGGCAGCTCTCTGCAGCGTGCCCCACACCCTGGATTTGTCCATTTCCTCACAATTAACTCGGGTTCAACATTTCTGGTCAAGAATGCATGGCAGAGCCGCTGGGTACTTCCTGCCACATCCCACTGGAGGCCCATAAAGCCACTTGGCCGGCGATGTGGAACCTCCCCTCACTTGGTGATGGTGGCACCACTGACACCCTGACCGCAGCAGATAGCCTGGGCAGCCCCCAGCACCCTGGGGACCTTGGAGAACGCCTGGGATAGAAGAGCCACACAGGGTGGGACCTCAGGGGTGGGACCTCTGCGGCTCCATCTGATTTCTGGGGCTGGGGCTGGGAGGTATGACAGTGGGCCTCTCCAGTCCCCATGGCACCTTTTCATGGCTGCTCAGATGCCACCGAGACACCGAGGACACTGAGTTGCTTCTGAGCCCCTTCATTAAACAACAGGTTTAGGTCGCCCAGAAGCCTGGTGCCAGCGCGTCTTCATTAAACAACAGGTTTAGGTTGCCCGGAAGCCTGGCGCCAGCGCATCTTGGTCCTGGGGCGTGATGGCTACTTCTTGGGTTTTGTCCTGGCCCCTGCACAAGCTACCGGAGTCTGCACCTTCTTAGATCAGGGGAGCAAAGGTGAGGCACGAGGCTGCCTCTGCCTGGGCAGGGCCAGAGCACTGCTTGCCAATCAGAGCCGAGCCCCACACGCCCACAACCAACTCTGCCACCTTTTGTTAGGGTGAACCAAGTTCCTTCCACAAAGGTAATGCCCAGGTCCTCGAAATGTGACCTTATTTGGAGACAGGGCCCTTAACATGGTAATTAAGTTAAATGATATCATCAGGGTGGGTGCTGATTCCATCTGACCGGTGTCCTTATGAAAAAGGGAGACCGCCTGCAGTCAGAGCCCGGGTGAGAAGCCTCAGAAGGAATCCTTGACCTTGGACCTGCAGCCTCCAGGACCACAGGACGACAAAAGCCTGCAGCTGCAGCCCCGCCTCTGGTGCAGTCACACAGCCCAATCGCACTCACAGGCCGCCTCATCCCAGGTCCGTAGTTCTGGAGAGGTACGGGCCCATCCCCGTGTTCTGCCATCCAGCCCACCCCCTGCCTGCCCCAGGTCCTTCACTGCAGCATGCGACCCTCCTCCCCGTCGCTGGTCCCTTCCTCCAAAACCTCAAAAACCTCCAAAACCTCAAAAAACCTCAAAAACCTCAAAAACCTCAAAAATCTCAAAAACCTCCAAAAACCTCAAAAACCTCCAAAACCTCAAAAACGGGTTTTCCTCAAAAACCCGTCGCTTGGTCCCTTCCTCCAAAACCGGCCAGGCAGAGGATCTCACCCACATGCAGTCTCCCCAGAGACCCCCCTTCTTTGCCAAAATCCACAACCTTTCCGACGACGCCTTTTTATGGAAGGGAAACTACAGTTCCGAGCCCACCACCTCCGCGCCGCTGCCAGGCCCACCAGGCCCCTCCATTTCTTCCTTCTGAACAGAGGAGTCCCTGGTTTTCTCTGCACACATAGGACAGCAACTTCGTTTCTATGAGGGGTAAACACCAGTTCCTCTATCCATGAGCCTTTCATGCCTCTATCACCAGTGCTGAAATCCCCCAGAGAAGATGGCACAGCCTCTGAAATATAGCACCATCTTCCCAAAATGCCACAGAGTGCCCACCCCAGCTGGCGTCCTGCTCTGTGCAGGGGCAGGAGCTGGGCAGAGCTGGGATGGGACCTGCTGTCCTTGGGTCCTGGGGTCCAGGAAGAAGATGTCACCACTGGCAACTATTCTGGGATCAGCAGACGCTCCCAAACCCTGGAATTCTCCCTTTGCCCTGCCCAAGCCGCCCTTCCGAGAGCAAGGCTAGCTCTCAGCAGACAGCAGTTGGCGGAGGAGAAAGACATTTCAGGATGCCAAAAGCACATCATTTCTGATGCTCTAGACAGGAGTTTTGAGTTGTGGGATAAAGATAACTTCTTAGTTCCATATGGATTTCAGTGATCCAAATCCAAGTCCATAATGGGGAACTGAGAAACGGCTGTCAGCTCCCTCCTTCCCCCCTTCCTCTTCTCTGTCCCACCCACCCCGCACCCAAGTGCTCTGGTGTAGTGGGCTGAGCAGACCTGGCCCCTGCGAGGTGGTGGCACGGGAGGGCCTTGTGTGCTGGCTGCACAGGAGGGGACCACGGTGAGCCCCAGGCTCTTGGGTGCTGGGGAAAGCTCCACTGTTACTGCCAGCAGACGCTGGAGGAGAAAGTCCACCATCAGGAACAGTAGAGACGCAGCGATATCTCAAAGGGTCTTCATTTAGGTGGCAACGTTTACTATTCAGAACACCACCAAGAACCCGGAAATAAACTGCACACACTTTCTGAGAAGCCAGGCTAGGTGTCCCATAAGGAAAAAGACTTCACTCACAGTGGACTTTTCAGGCCCTGCATTGGGTCCTCCTTCCTCCCGCTTTAAATGCAGCGTGGACAAGTGTGACGGGCTGGTTTCCTGGCCCACAGCTCATTGGAAGTGCGGGCTGGGGAACAGGGAAGAGGGGCTTGCAGAAGGCAGGCATGCTGCTGACAGCACTACCTGGGGCAGAAACGAGCCCAGGACTTGAGGCCCCTTGGAGGCCACTGAGCAGCGGGGGCGCGGTTGCAGGCTCTCTGACGTCACGCATGAGGGCACAATGCGGTGACTGTGGCCCCCCGCTGATCTCGTCGGAATGCTGAGAGAGGGCGGCGTCATAGTTACCACATTATCTGAGAAGTCTGGTAAGCAGCGAAGATACTACTAAGCATTCAACTAAAATTTTAGATGAAACAAACACAATCCTATTTTGAGGTTTAAAGGGCAAACTTCAGTTCTTGGGTAAATTCACTTACAGAGACCACCTTATCTTTTCATAAGCCTGAAAAATATGAAATTGTTGCCAGCCCAACCTTATCAGCATTTGGAATTTGCAGGAGACTAAAAGTCTGGCAGGAGGAGGTGAAACTGTCAGTCTGTGCGGACGATTGTGTAGCCTCAATACCCAGGAGAATCCAAATCTACTACAACAGGAACTAGAGTTGATAGTGATGCTAACAGGAATAATGTACCACATGCAGACTGCAGTGGCCTCCGAATCAGTCAGAAGAGACCAAGACAATCACAGAGTTTATCTCTTGCTCTCTTAACGGCTCCAGGTCACCGGCGGCTCTGTCCCACATGGTCATCTGGGCCCAGGCTCTGGGGGTTCCACCACCTTCAACATGAGGCTTCCAAGACTGCCTGGCTGGTGCCTTTCAGGCAGGTGGGAGAGGGGGGAACTGGAAGTTTAGGGGAAGGGCTGTCCTCTATGGCAAGTAGGATGCAAGTTTGCAGCCCAGCGCAAGTGCTTACAGCTTGGGAGGATATGGATATATGATCCCCTTGTGTGTTCAGGAGCCAAGGAGAGGGGCCCAGCAGACCACCCCTCCACAGGAACACACAAAAGCAGGAGGTGTCTTGAAGGAGAGCGCAGATTGCAATAAGAAAGAGAAAATACCTAAACACAAGCTTCAGAGGAAATAAAGCCTCTATGAGGAAACCACAGAACATCTTGAAAGATACAAAAGCAGAGCTGAACAAATGGAAAAACCCCGTGTGACCAGGCTGCAACCACCCCTTCCCTACACACATGCCCTTAGTAACGTGCAGCTCCTCCTGCCAAAACATGGAGTCTACTCCCCACCCTTTTGAACCCAGGTTGACTTCAGGGCTCACCCCATCAATAGAATGTGGTGGGATTGGTGTCACAGGACTTCCAAGACAGTCTTTAGAGCCTTGCCACTCCCTTACACCCTTGTGGCCATCAGAGGTGGTGGCTTGGGCTAGTCTGACAGAAGGTGGTCCCACATGGAGCAGAAATGGACCAGAAATGGACCATTCCACCTGAGGTTCTCCAGGCAGCTCTAGCTGACGACAGCCACTCCAGTGACCCCAGGGGAAACCAGCAGAAGAACCATGTTGCTGAGCCCAACCCAAATTGCTGACCCACAGAATTGAGGGCCCCCCGACATGGTGGTTGTTTTAAATTGATACATTTTGAGGTGGTTTGTTAGATAGTAACATGTAAATGATACATAAACCTAAATACATAACTGAATCCTAATTAAAATAGCAAAAGCTCCCCCCCAGCCCCAGAACTAGACATACTGATTCTATAGTTCATATGGAAAACTAAACAGGGAAGAAAAGCCAGGAAAATCATGAAAAAGAACAAGAACATAGCCCTAAAATACACTAGAACATCTAGGAAGCCTCAATAATTAAAATAGCACAGTACTGGCTTATCAGTAGACATGCAGACCAACAATTGAGACTAAAGAGTCAATGCTTCACTGACTAGGAGCAGCTGTCTGGGGCACCTCAGCACCTGCAGCAGGGTGTGGATCTGCAGCCACTGTTTGGGGACTTGGATCCCATGTGCACGAAGCACTGACTACACGTTAGTCAACAACACACATCTCACATGATCCATTCCATTTCTATTGTATTTGTATTTCTATTGTATTTCGATACTGATAAAATAAATAAAATACAAAATTAAAACCACTGCTAGGTTCATGAGAATCTTTTAGCATTGCCTATTTTCTCAACCAATGGATTTAAAGGCATAATTATATGACATACCTAAAATCACTCCTCCAATTCTGGATAACAGAACCCTGCCTTTTGCAACACGCAAGTCACTGTGAGTTACCTACCTGCCACTGCCCCCTTTGCTGGTAACAGAACCTCCTGCTATTATGGCAGCGCTCACCCTTGGATATGGGAGGGAAGCCCAGCCCCAGATCTAAGCCATAAAGGTAATCCCATCCCCTCTTTGAGCAAGTGATCCAGGGATGGGATGGGCATGTGCCCTGGGTCCAGCCAGGGAGAAGTCTGCGGGGGCTTTAAGGGAGGCTTTTGCTTTCCTAAGACAAGAAACAAATACCTCTGGTCATCCCCTTTGTCGTTCTTCCCTCCCTCGGTGAGGAGGCGGTGTCTGAAGGTGCAGGAGCCACTGTGGGAGCGTGAAACCATAGGCGTGAGGACAGAAGACCAACACTGTTGGTAGAAGGTGGAAGGTCCCAGGTCCCCTTAGGGTCTGGGGAGCAGCTGAGGTCACACCAGCAGCTGCCCTCTTCAAGAGGCGGGGAAGACGAGAGGTAACAGTGTTTAAATCACTATCTCTGTTACCTTTGGCCAAAAACACAGCTTACATCATCAACAGCTATGACTCTTACTCACGTGGGCCTGGCATAGAATACAGATGCTTGATCAATGTTTTCTAAGCGAATGGCGCGTATTCAGTATACATTTGTCAGAAACAGCCAGCATAGGCTGGGCACGGTGGCTCATGCCTGTAATCCCAGCACTTTGGGAGGCCAAGGTGGGCAGATCACTTGAGGTCAGGAGCTTGAGACCATCCTGGCCAACACGGTGAAACCCCGTCTCTACTAAAAATACAAAAAATTAGCCGGGTGTGGTGGCAGGCGCCTATAATCCCAGCCACTCAGGAGGCTGAGGCAGGAGAATCGCTTGAACCCGGGAGGCAGTTTTTTTTGAAACTCTGTCTCAAAAAAAGAAAAGAAAAGAAAAGAAAAGAAACAGCAGCATGGCTTCTTAGTCCACACTGGTTACATGCCACCTCCATTTACAGTTCCTGAAAGAACAACGTCACTCCTGAAAGAGTCCATAGAGCACTTCAGCAAACAATCTCATCTCAGAATCAAGGCCCCGACAGACACTGGACGGGCCCGAGATGGAAGTGACTTTGGACTCAGTGAAGAGGAGACTGCGATGTTTCCAGGCCTCGCTGGAGATGCCGGGGGCATCACTCCAGCAGGTAGAGGCCAAACAGAAGCTCCGCCCGGGCAGCCCTGGTCGGCCTCTCTTATGAGACCCACACGGCTGCACGCTCTCCTGACTGCAGCTTTGGGCTGGATCAGTAGCCCCAGGGCCCCCAGGCCACTTCTGAAGAGGGCGAGAAGCTCCCTGCCAGGTCCTGTCTCACTGGGAATTGGAACTAAAGACCAGGGTCCTAGAGTTATTTCCCCAAGTTGTTGTCTGCCACTGCATCACTGCCAGTGTAAACTGCAAACCCTAGCAGGAAGAGGGCAGGGAGGAGGTGGAGCTGGGCAGGACGAGGGGAGGATGAGGGTGCTGGTGGCCCAGGATGGGAAGGCTGCTGGCCAAGGACCTCCAGCCCCCCACCCTCCCGTCACCTACCCCAGCTCTCTGAGCTCCAGAATTTGTCTCCTCTGGGGTGCTGTGATGGTCTCACTGGCTGGAGAGTGGTGATGTTGGGTGGGAGGTGGAGGGATGTGGAAAGCTCCCAGGGCCTGATGACTGCACAATGGACCTGTGACAAGTCTGCGGGCCTGCAGGACACAGCGGGCGCTTCCCATGCCAGGGCACAGCCATGCGCCAGGGCAGAAGAGCATTCTCCAAGGGTGGCAGATTTGTGGTGACCACACTCCAAAACACACACACGCCCATGTACACACACACACACATACATGCATGCACACATAAAACAGTCACAGCTAAGTTGACCTAGACATAATTTTCTTACAATGAACTATGCGTTATAATAACTACTTTCACTCTACAGAAACAGATGGATATTTGCTGCATACTTATTCATTAAACTGGTCATCAATGTCTCATGCACTTTTTTTTTTTTTTTTTTAAGAAGGAGTCTTGCTCTGTCCCCTAGGCTGGAATGCAGTGGCATGACCTCAGCTCACTGCAAACTCTGCCTCCTGGATTCAAGTGATTCTCCTGCCTCAGCCTCCCAAGCAGCTGGGATTACAGGTGCGGGCTACCACGCCTGGCTGATTTTTGTATTTTTAGTAGAGAAGGGATTTTGCCATGTTGGCAAGGCTGATCTCGAACTCCTGACCTCAGGTGACTCACCCACCTCGGCTTCCCAAAGTGCTGGGATTATAGGCGTGAGCCACTGTGCCTGGCCTCATGCACTTTTCATTATATTTTGCAATTTACAAAGTTATGTAGGAGGTGGAATTCTGGTTTCTGCTGGGGATGTAGAGAGCTTGTCACTCCCACTCTCACAAGAATAAAGCCAGACAAACCGTAAGTTCTCAGCTTTGCTTCATCCCATCAGAGACCTGAGGCTGCAGGACAACCAACTGGAAGCTGGGGAGAGACAGGGCCTGCAGGGGAATGGCATTGAGCCCTCCCGTCCCTGGGGCAGTCACGGGACATCGTTGGTAAGAGGAGCTTGGCTGGAACCCCTGAGTCCTGGTGGAGGCTGAGTGTGTCTGGGCAGAGAGGGGAGTCCTGCGGGGACAAGGTGGAGGGCCCACCCTCCTGCTGGCTTCTCCTCGTGACCCCTGTCCAGCCCCCACCAGGTGCCCACAGGGCTGCCTGGGGACGAGTCCTGACAAAGCCATGCTCCTGTGCAAACGTGAGGTGATGTAGGCATTCCACAGTGTTCTAAACAAAGAGTGCCTGGACCTTAAAGTTGTACTCATTATTTACCGATTCAAATGCCACATCTGTCATTCTACAGGCACCCTGAGGCACGGACTTGAAAAAATGCATTGATTCAAGATGGAATAAACCAAGTAGGTTTCAGAACAGCCACCCTTGGCCTGGACAGTGCAAGAGCTGCAGAGTGTCACCTCACAGGGCCAGCGGCGACCCAAGACATGGGTGCCCGGAAAGGGGGCTCTCTGCGGGGACAGGGCTCAGAAAGGCCGGACCTGTCTCGAACCACAGAACCAGGGTTCCCTGCACCTCGGCCGTCGTCTATCATTACGGCGCCCCGTCCGGATATAAAGTCAGAAAATCTCAGATGCACAAACATTTTGAAGTAAAAGTTTCTAAACCATTACTCAGACCAATAAAACATGAAGTGAAATGAAATGTGTAATGTGAATGAAAAAGCTCCACAGTCCCCAGTGTGCCCAGTTCAGCCGAATTTTCTTTAGGGTGACGGCTGTCAGGTGTGCGATGGGCTGTGTGTCTCTCCTGAAATCGCACACAGAACCCCCAAGCCTAGTAGCCAAGGTGCGACCCCGGGATGACCCTGGGACCCCATAGGCTAAATCGCAGGCTTTTTACTTCCTGTCACCATAGTCCCCAGACTGGAAAATGGAGCTGGCTGGATGTGCACATATGCAAACCGCCACCTGCAGGGCCACCCATGCTGCCTCACCTTGTCACAGGTGCTGTTAAAACATGCACTAGCCCAGCAGATGCCTCCAAACTGTGGCTACGGCTCTGCCCTCCCTCTGGGCTTCTGAGAAAGGGTCCGACTTGCTGGGGTCAATCCCAGTGGTAGACCCCGAGGGACCCTTGCCTGCCGGAGCTGAGTCAGTGATGATGTCTCCAGGCGGGCTGGGGAGGGAAGCCCCTGAGGGCACATGGCCCCCCCGCACCTGGACACCTCCCGCACTTGCTGTTCTAGAGGTAAGAGGTGATTCATGGAAAAGCGCTAACACTGCACATCTGAGCTGTTCCTCATTTCCTGGCACGGTGTATCGACCTCCTCCTGGGCTCCCTCTTTTCTTCTGCTTTCCCCAAATCCCCAAAAAGCTTAGACGAAACCCAAGTTTTGTTCTGGAATTTGTCCCTAATAATCCCACTGCACAGAGGCCGAGCACAGCCGTCCCCCTGCCTGCCTCCTGGCACATGCATCTCCTGTCTGAGGAACAAGGCTGGTTTTCTGTGCTTTTCTGGGGAACAAGCCTCTGTCTTTCTCCCCTGTCAATCAGTGCCACTTAGGAGGAGGGGCGGCCTTGCTGGCTTCCAGGATCTGCCCCACGATGACTCCCGCGGCCTCCTCTCCAGGAAAGAGAGTGCCCTGGAGTCCTCAGGCAGCACCCAGGGACAGCGAGGCCAGCGCCCGCAGGCAGGGATGTACAGGCCACGCTGTTACCTTCCCTCTCTCTCTCTCTGCTCCAGATTCCAGGCACCCAGGGCCCACGGGGGAGGGACGTGTGGCCCCTGCCCAGCCGCAATGCAGGGCCAGCCCGGGAACCACTCAGCGGCCTCCTGGAGCCTGAAATAGCCATCGCTCCAGAGTGGCGAGGGCCGGGGCCTCCTCTCAGCCTGCATTTCCGAGGTGGAGAGGCGCTGTGACATTTGGGGCACAGATTCTGCCACGTGGGTGAAATGCTGGGGCCCTGGCACACGTGGTGCTGTGGCTCGTTTTCATACTTGGCCCGAGAGGGAGGTGTGGCTCCTTAGAGAGGCGGCGCCTGAAGTGGATGCTGCTGTCCTGAGGGGGCCCAGGAGAACACCCAGCTCCGCCGGGACCCTTGCTTCCCGAGGCAGCCTCATGGAACCCTCCCGAAGCTGCCACCACCGGGCCCAGGCACTTGCCCCTCCACTCCATGTGAAAGACGTGGCGGGAAAGTGGTTTAGGCGGCGGAACATTCCCTCCCTGTCTCCCTCTCGCCCTGATTTTAAACACAGCGCAGGCTTCTGACCTTGCTGAAAACGCTCTGGCCTCTCCTGATGTGGTAATAAGCTGCCACTACTGCCATTGCCCATCCTACACCAACAGCACGTGGCCCGCCCCACCCCGACTCCAACCTCCCCTCCTGGGGGTGCAGCTGCAGCCCCCTTCCTCCGTGACGCAGGCCGTGGCGGCTGAGGCCTGGCAGGCCAGGCGCAGGGAACCGAGGTGCCCCAGCAGACTCTCAGCGTGGCCTGGCGGCAGGAATGGCCAAAAGCCGAAGCTGAACGTGGAACTTGCTGACCCCTGAGGACTGGCTTTCTCTTGAGGGTTCTGGGAAATCGAGCCCCAGGAGGGTGAGGACTGCCTGCTCACCACTGTGCGTGCAGGGCTTAGCCAGTGCCTGGTATACAGTAGGCGATCGATAAAATCCTATGGGAAGGCAGGAGGGAGGAAGGAGGTTTCTGGTTTACAAGCAGAAAATGATGTCCCGGGCGGGCGCAGTGGCTCACGCCTGTAATCCCAGCACTTTGGGAGGCTGAGGCAGGTGGATCACGAGGTCAGGAGATCGAGATCATCCTGGCTAACATGGTGAAACCCCGTCTCTATTAAAAATACAAAAAATTAGCCGGCGTGGTGGCTGGCGCCTGTAGTCCCAGCTACTCGGGAGGCTGAGGCAGGAGAATGGTGTGAACCCGGGAGGCGGAGCTTGCAGTGAGCTGAGATCACTCCACTGCACTCCAGCCTGGGCGACAGAGCGAGACTCCATCCCCGCACCCCCCCAAAAAAAAAGATAAAAAGAAAATGATGTCCCAGCATGACCACGCACCCTGGCCACCCGGCCCTGGGGAGCGGGCCTCCCTCCCTCTGCTGTGGAAATGCCAGATGAACAAGGCCCCGAGGCCTGTCTTCCTCCATCCCCAACAGGCAAGGGGCTCTGAGGGCTGCCAGGACGGCTTTTTCTCTGTATACAACACAGGTGACGGGAGACAGAACAGAGGTCCTGCCGGGTCTCCCTGAGCCCAGATGAGGCAATGGCACCGCCCTGCCACCCTCCTCCCACCAAGTGAGCCACCGAAGGGGGCTAAAGACAAGACCCCACCTGACCACAGCAGCCCAGGGTGACTGCTGCACCCTAGGGTGACCGCTGGCAGGCGTGGCTGCAGGGCCAGGCACCCAGCTGCCACTTGTGTGGTTTTCTCAGCATTCAGAGCCCCTGCTGCCCATTAAGAGCAGGTCTCTGAAGATGAACGAGAAGCTGCTCTTTTCATGTGGACCGAGCACAGAGGGTTCCTGGTCCAGAACCCCGCGCTCGGAGAGTCACATACTGAACACCAGTGGCCACCGCAGGGGCGGGCGTCTCCAGGAAGAGCTGGCATTGTGGGCTCCCTGCTGTCCGTCACCTGGTGCCTGGGCACGTGTGGCGAATGCAGGGTGGGCAGAGGTGCTTCAGGAGCGCCTCGTGAAGGACGCCAGACTCCCAGGCTCCTGGTGAGTGGCCAGCCCTCCTTCCTGCTCTGGGAGGGAGCTGGCGAGGCCTCCCTGGACCCGTGGTGCCATCAATGCAGAATCGTTCCTATTACAGGCCCAGCACCCACCGTGAGGCTCAACGTCTCTGTCCCCACAAAAAAACCAAGCCGCCTCTGTGGCCCTCCAGGTCAAACAGGATCAACAGGGACCTCACAAGCCCACAGGTTCCGGAAGCTCCCAGGTCGTACTGCAAGTGCCACTAAATGGCACCTGTGGGTACGCTGCCACGGCGCAGGTACCACTTGAGGCCTCGAATTCCACAGCTAACTTACTGAAGACCTGAGGGCAAAGGAGAAATGCATGTCCTTGGAAACGCTGTGGGTGAGGAGGTGGCACAGCCAGTCCCCTGCCACCTGGTCAGCAGGCTGAAGCTGAGAGGCTTGGCATAAGCCAATTACGAGCAGCTGCTCAGGTGCAATGCTGCACTTTTCCCAGACAGAGGCGCTCTTTTCCCAACACATAATAGGTCTTTCATCATTTTGAGCATTTGTGAAACTGCATAGCTCAGCCACGAATCCCAAGAAATGACTTGATACCCTTTCTCCGCCCAGGCGCCAGGAACGGTCCGTGGAAGCCGCCAGAGTCGCCCGCTCGCCGGGGCCAGCCTGCCCTGTGTACATGGCCCCCGTCACACTCGCGGTAGCCCCAGGTTGAGGATGAGTGAGCGGTTGCTCCTGGGGTTTTGGAACCCTCACCAATGACCGACCCCCTTGCTCAAACTCTCAGAGGCCCCAAATCCCGGGCTAATTTGTCTCCTAAATTCCACACTTAGGTTCTGTTTGTTTTTTAGAGATGGGGTCTCGCTCTGTTGCCCAGGCTGGAGTGCAGTGGCATAATCACAGCTCACTGTGGCCCTGACCTCCTGAGCTCAAGGGATCCTCCTGCCTCAGCCTTAGGATTCTGTCTTTTGGCTCTGGGTAAACCTCTTTGTAAACAGTATTGATCGTTTTTACATAAACTGAGTCATGGGGAAGACTGGGCATCCTCCTGCCTCTGTCACCTGCAGTGACCCTCCCTGCTGTTAGCAATGGAAGTGCATTAATCGGATCTATAGAAGAGAAAGCTTCCAGATCAGAGAGAAGCAGCTCCTGGCCAAGTGTGCACCAAGAAAAACAAACACAATCTAGCGTGGAACCTCCAGGGGAGCTGTGGTCTCTTCCTAGGAAATCACCCCGTTCTCCGGCTCTAGAAAATAAAGTCGGCACCCAGACTTGGGGTTTTTGGGTCCCCCCAGCTGCCCCCTGCACCACCTGGTACCATCATCACACACCCCATGGACAGAGGCTGGCATGCATCTTGTGCCCTTTGACCCTCTGCAGAAACGGCAGGCGGCATCAGTGTCCCGTTTTACCAACGAGCACTGGAGGCCTGGAGCAAAAACACCCCATCTAATCCCAGCCCGGAGACACAGCGGGGTTGGGACCGAGTCTCTGAAATCCTAGGCCAGCGTGATCTGTGACGCCTGCTGATTCTCAGCTTCTGCAGTAAGAGCCGGCAGGGACTCTGGTCAAGGGCAGCTGGGAAATCGCCTGCGATCACCATAAACCAGCCCATCAGGCAATGGGTGTGACAGAGCAGCGCCACTTTGATGGCAACTACGCATTTTCTGCCCAGGGTGCAGATCACCATGTAAATCAGCCACCCTACAGCACCTGCCTTGGGGGGCAGAGGGAGTCTGTGCCCATACATCAGGCACTTGTCCTTCCCAGGACATGCCAGGCATCTACGAACACCGCCCAGATGGTATGAAACCACTCAGCTCCTTCAGGAATGTTCTGAACAAAAACCCCTTTGCAGAAGGATGGGAGAGCTGCCCAAGGACCCCAGGAGGGATCAGAATGAGTTCCTGCCATTCCCTGCTTCCCTACCTCCCAGGAGTTCCCCTGCAAAGGGCTAGGCATGGTTTGTTGACATGCAGAGAACGGTCCAGAGCTGGAAGAGGAGGGGAGCACACAGTAAAGGCCCCCAGGACTGCCCAGGCCCCCGGGCCCTGGCCTCACTCACCAGTAGAAGTAATAGGCCAAAGCCACCGCCAGCAGGGCCACACAGATCCCTGAGAAGAGGCAGGCCGGGTAGCTGCTCAGCATCTTCAGCCCTCGGTCCTGTGCTGCCTGAAGCCGGCGAGAAGGACCTGCGGGGAGCAGGTGTCAGCCTGGCCGAAGGGTGAGGAGCCGAGCTCAAGCGGAGGGATTAGGACCTGGCCTGAGCTGCCCAGGCTTGGCAGGGGCCGTGGCCACCCAAAGCATCTGCTCAGCAGGAAGTGGGTGCTGGGCACCCCCAGGGTGCCACCTGCACGGCCAGCACTGTCCTTCTAGTCACAGAGACCAACTCAAGGGACCCCAGGAACGCGCTGAAGCAGGACATACACACGGGCCCGTCCTCCTGCGCACAGCTGCGGGCTCTGCCGTCGGGGCACCGGCTAATCCAATAAGCAGCTTTTGGCCAGGAGCTGCTCACTGTAAACAGGCAGAGTCACAGGGCCAGCCAGGATGCAGGTCAACGAGCCCCACCCCAGCACAGACCCCTAGGACCAGGGACCTAAGAGTGCCCACATCTTCCTCCTCACAACACCAGTGTGTCAAGGGGCCAGGTTGTGGGTGAGTTGGTGAGGTCTACCCTGTGCTCAGCCGTGGGCTAGCAAGATCCCTGAAAGGCCTCCAAGTGATAGGCAAATGTCCTGCATGTGGGGCATGGCTGTGGGCTCAACAGAGAACAGCCACCCAGCCTGCCGGACAGGCCAGGCGCCCGTGACACTCTCTCCAAACTGCAGCAAGGTTTGCTAAACGGCGGTGCTCCAGGTCCCACGTTCAGAGCTCCCACGCTGGAAGAGCCGTGAGGTGGGCCGCCTCTTATCCTCCAGAAGTCAGGCACGTCCCTCCATGTCTCTCCAGCCTGAAACCTCTCAATCTGAAATGGAGCTCAAAGGCTAAACTAGGGAGATGAGATCAAAGGACTCAGGGACCAGAGCATCGCCCTGGGAAACCTCCTGGGGCACGGGAGGCCCCCGACAACAACAGCGACGGGGGTGGGGTGTTATCAAGGGAGCGCCCCCTAGAGGCCCTCGACAGCACACAGGAACAGGGATGGGGTGTTACTAAGGGAGCGTCCCCTGGAGGCCCGGCCAATGCATTCTCGCTCAGGGTCACGGGGCCACAGTGGGATAAAGTGAAAGTCACTGCTCGTGCATCTCCCACGGCATCAGACACAAAGAACCTGTCCCCAGCAGGGTTTGCCCAGGATGCTCCCCTAGCCTGGTCGCAGCTCCGTCCCAGCCCTGGTGCGGCCCCTGCGTGCTCTGTGGGAAACTGTGGACTGAGAGGTGGGAACCGCTCAGCTCAGTCCTGACATGCTCAGCCTTTACTTCTGTGAACCTGTGAAGCTGGTGGAGGAGAGAGCGTGATGGGGCAGCCGCAGCCTTCCCAGGCCTGGGGGAGCCCCTCCTTCCCCCTCACAAGGCTTCAGGTGACTGCATCCCCGGCCAACACATTGACCCCATGTGACTCCACGTGACATCCAGAATCGCCCGCTAAGCCACTCCTGGATTCCTGACCCTCCGCAGCTGTGTGAGATAATAGATGTCTGTTGTTTTCGCTGCTAAGTTTGTGGCTAACTCGTTACACAGCAATGTAACAAACACGGTAAGGCAACCAGGCAGATCAATATGAGGCGCACCATTTACTGGAAGTATTGGATGACTATTTATAGGGCTGGAGTTAGTGTCTGAACAAAATAGAAGATTTGCAGGCCGGGCACGGTGGCTCACACCTGTAATCCCAGCACTGTGGGAGGCCGAGGCTGGTGGATCACCTGAGGTCAGGAGTTTGAGACCAGCCTGGCCAACATGGTGAAACCCTGTCTCTATTAAAAATACAAAAAATTAGCATGCCTGTAATCCCAGCTACTCAGGAGGCTGAGGCAGGAGAATCGCTTGAACTCGGGAGGCAGAGGTTACAGTGAGCACTCCAGCCTGGGCAACAAGAGCAAGACTCTGTCTCAAAAAAAAAAAAAAATGATTTGCAGATTCAAGAATTCTGACTTCTAATCCTCAGTACGTTCCTCAGTACGTTCCTTCTATCCCAATGAGCAATGTTAACTAACTTAGCTCTCTAGTTTGAAATGCACACCATGGAACCAAGACATTCATTTAATCCTGTTAGCAGCCCAAGAAACCCAACAGTGAGTGTGAGTGTGTGTGTGTGTGTGTGTGAGAGAGAGAGAGAGAGAGAGAGAGAAAGTGGGGGAGAGAGGAGAAACGCAGCCCTCCCACCAGACAACAGCAAGCGTGTGAGCTGCTTCCTCCTCCCTCTGCAACGAGGACCCAGACAACTTCCTTAGTCCAGCACTGTCTGCACAGTCACTCCAAAATATGCAAATATGACTGGCTGCCCACACAACCTCTGCCTGGCACTTCTTCTAACAAGACCCTGCCTGAGGTACAGAAGGCAATGGCTATGCAGAAGTCATCTGGTTTCATGGGATGCATCCTAATGACTGCCTTAGAGGTAGTTAATGAGAGAGAGAGAGGAGTCTTTTGGAGCTTCCAGAAAGGTTTCAGCCCCTGACAAAAGGTTGCAAAAAGAAATTTCCCTTTTCCTGTCCAGGCATGGTGGCTCACGCCTGTAATTCCAGCACTTTCGGAGGCAGGAGGATCACCTGAACACAGGAGTTCAAGGCTGCAGTGATCCAGGATTGCGCCACTGCACTTAAGCCTTAGTGACAGAGGGAGACCCTGTCTCCAGAAAAACGAAACAAAACAAAAAAAACTCCCTTTTCCTGACATCAGACTTATCTGTATCAAGTTGTGATGGCTGGGGCAGAGGCAGCCACGATGTCACCTCAAGGAGACAGGCCTGCAGTGGAAAGCAACCTAGAGGGTGGCCCAGAGGAGGAACGGATATAGTCAGGGGCCTTGCGCGCCTCCGCCAAGCCAAGCAAAGGCCAGCGTAGAGGAGCTGACCCCTGGGGCTTCCCACCTAGGTCAGCTCAAGGCAGATTCTGCTACTTTCAGCTCAATTCACTAGCGCCCCACCCAGTGGGCCTTTGGGACTTACACATATCTAGGGACCAACTTCTTATCTACATGCTTTGCATTTTCCAAAATCCAAAAGTCACTCATGGGTACTCCTGTGATAATAGCAAGCCTGAGTGTTCTCCAGGGCCACAGGAAGCCACAGGGTCAATGTTCCCCCACCCAGGAGTGCCAGCCCCACTCAGGTTTGCAGGCGGGGTGTTCTTTTATCTTAAAGCAAACATGGCTACCATTCAGAACAGTACGTGAATGGAGAATTCCTTTTAAAAACAAAACCAAAGATTTCTATTAGAGAAAAATACTTGGGGGAACCAGCGTCCCAGGGACCCACAGCCTACTCTAAATATGTCATTTTTTTTTTTTAAAGAGGAAAAAAGCTTGTTCACATCTTGAAGATTTTAACAAATTTTAGGGCAAGGAAACAGGCCATGCAGTTGCAAATACACAGGGAAGCCCTTTTCGCTGAGGCACAGAGGCCTGGGAGCCGCTCTAGGCGGAGCTGACACAGGAGAGCCAGGCTGGCGCCAGGCACGGCTCCACTCAGAAGCACTAGGCCTCCGCGCCTCCATCCAAGAGCTGCGGTCGGGAAAAGGAAAGGATGTCTTGTTTTTGCCAAGGTATCTGAAGTCTCTGTGGGCAGCAGTCAGGTGAGCTTTTCGGCTGTGATAGAACAGAAGCATTATAGGGGCAGAGCTCATTCACGAGCAGGTCTTTCAACACAGGCATTACCGGCGTGCCACCTGATTCTCTCACTGTGTCTTCCTCTGCCGGAGAAATCCTTGTACATGAAGAGACAACTAAAACTTGCAGCTTTGACTCCCAGGCCATTCTTCCGGAGGGAGGCACTGTGGCCGTGTGCCAGGAGGGCAGAGGCACTGGCCCCACGGAGGACAGGCGTCTGCTCTCAGACAGACGAACGCTGCAGGTGCACCCACAGAAAAGTCCACAGCCCCTGGTAAACAATGCCGTGCTCGCCACTGCTAGGGGAGGCTCAGGAACCCGGCTGGGGTTGGAGGCCTGGTGCCAGCCTGGCGTGACGTCAGGCACAAGGGGCTGGGGCCGCATTGTCCTCCCCTCTCCCTGCTTTTGCTTCAGTCCTGGCCTCCTTGGGCTGCAGAGCCGGGGTCCTGGCAGGTCACTGGACTTCTCTGGCCTTGGCTCCCCCGCTTTGAAGTGAGCAGACTGACCACGATGGCTGGCCCCAGGGGTGCCCGAGCTGCAGGTGGGGGGGCCAGGGCTGCAGCACGTGAGCCTTCCGTGTGACCCTGCAGTGGGGCCTAGGCCTGGCTTAGGAACAGCTGGGCGGGCTCTGCTACTGTTCTACACTCTGGCTTCCGACTCGAGCCGCCATCAGGGAAAAAGCCTGGCATGATCTGTGTGCTTAGCGCACCTGGAGAGCCAGGGCACTGCCCCAAGCCCCGAGCCCTGGCTGAGGCTTCTCCACTCCTTAATCTCCAGAGTAGCTGAGGTGCTGTGGGCCTGAGTCTGAGCTCCTCCGTGGCCGCCTGGGATGATGAAGCCAGGTTGTCCTTCCTGCCCCACGCCTGGGTCACTGCCTTTCTCGTGATAAGGAAAAAAAAAATCCCTTCCTAGGAGAGTCGTTCCCTTTCCATGTCTGAATAACAGACTCCCCAAATGCCAGGTGGACCCAGCCCTGAGGCCCCAGAATGCCCCTACCGAGCAGTGAGCATCTGTGGGCCCGGCCTCAGGTCTCTCCGAGCTCCGCGGCGGCGGCGATGCCCAGTACTGCGTGCAGAGGCCGCCCTGCAGGCCGCTCCTGGACTTGACCTCTAAGGCCACTTCTCACTGTAAAAACTGTGGGGACATTGTGGGGCCTATGCTGGCCCTGCCCTCCTCCTGAACGGCTTCATGCCTGCCAGGGCCAGGCACTTGGGGGCACTCCCAGCTGGGGACCCCAGCTCAGCCTCCCCGGGGCTGGAGGGAGGCGGGATCTGGGTGCTGCTACTGGAGGGCGCTGCCCCTGGGTCCCAGCTCTGACATTTGCTTTTGTGGTGTGTCCTGAGCCTGCCTCCTGCTCCCTCGCCACTCAAGGCCACCACACGGCCCAGTGTGTGACACAACCGATGCCCGCACAGCAAAGCGTGCTAGCGCGGCACGGCACTTTGGTGACTTTGCTGAGCTCTCCAGAATTTCCAGGTGCTCCCCACTGCTTCCTCATGCTCTCAGGTGAGAAGCCCCCTCTGTCCAGCCTCCACACTGGTTCTGTGTGTGGCATGTGAGTGGTGGGTGGCGTGGGTGGTGGACGGCACATGGGTGGCATGGGTAGTAGCGTGGGTGGCGTGAGTGGCGTGGGTGGCGTGTCAATGGCATGTGAGTGGCGTGGGTGACATGTGAGGGGCAGAGGTGGTGTGGGTGGCCTGGGTGGCATGTGAGTGGCGTGGGTGGCGTGTCAATGGCGTGTGAGTGGCATGTGAGTGGCGTCGGTGACATGTGAGGGGCAGAGGTGGTGTGGGTGGCATGGGTGGCGTGTGGGTGGCGTGAGTGGCGTGATGTGATATGGCAGCACGTGGGTGGCATGGCGTGGCTTGCTTTGTGCTGTGGCTCCTCCACCATGGGCACGTGGCCTCCTCGTGCTCCCAGCTATCTGAATGTCATCCTGCTCACGACCAGGGCTTGAGCCCGCCCCTCCGCAGGTTCCCGCTGTCCCCTCCTCCGCCCCATCACCATCGCACACCTCCTAGTCTTACCTTCTGGTTACCCCACGGGGCCTAAAGGAAACAGTTCTTTTCTTCCAGGTCCTTTCCCGTCTCTGACACCTAAGCCATGCTGCCTGTATAACATCCTAGTGGAGGCCCAGCCTCCTGACTCTACCAACGAGGTTGCGCTGCCACACAGGCCAGGGCCAGGCAGCCGACGGCCTGGGGACTTGCAGAGCCTCTGTGGCCTCTTATGAAGTCACCATCTCTGAGCATGGGCACGGTGAAGGAAGACGAGGCCTGGAGGCCCCTCCTTCCACCCTTGGGAGGTGGGGACAGGCACACTGCGGTGAGAGGGCTGGTGTGTGGGAGCCGGTACTTGGGGGGCTGGCGTGCTCGGGGAGCTGGTTCTCAGGGGACTGGCATATGGGAGCTGGTGCTCGGGGGGCTGGTGTTCAGGGGGCTGGTGCTCAGGGTGGGGGGGAGCTGGTGCTCGGCAGGGGAGCTGGTGCTCAGGGTCTGGTGCTCGGGCGGGGAGCTGGTGCTCGGCGGAGCTGGTGCTCGGGGAGCTGGCGTGCCGGGCACTCATGTCTGCCTGTTCTCCAGCATCCAGTCCTCAAAACCTCATCACCCAAACTACCAAGGATGAGCAATGTGGGGCAGACACCTGCTCCACTGCCCCTGCCCTGGTATGGCATACGGCAGCTGGTCATGACTGAGAAAGGAAGCGGCACACCAGGTGTGGCCAGCCCACACCAGGCCAGCACATGGGGACCCCAGGCTGTTCCAGACCAAGGGCCTCCTCTCGTGCACCCACAGACCCCGTCCTGCTGCTCAGTTCTAACCCTCTGGCGTTTCCATGCCACTGTCCACTCTGCACGTGAGGCTCGTGGCAGGCGCGGGAGTGCCGTCCTCTGGCTCTTGCAGCTGGTGCTTGGGCCTGTGCTTGGATGGAGGCCGCCGGGGCCTCTGGGCATCTGGTATGCGGCGTCCTTCTCTCCTGACTCTCCCCTCACCTTTCCCCTGTGCTGCCCCTCCCACACTTGCTGCTACATGCCGAGACTACTGGAGCCTAACCCCAGTGCCAACCGCTTCCAAGCTGTGCCTCAGTTTCCTCAACCATAAAGAAAGAATAACAACACACGGATGCCAGCAGGCTATGGAGAGCCAAAGACCCCCGGGGCGCACTGAGAACAATGCTGGGCATGGAAAATGCCAAGAAGCAGCCAGGAGTATGATGACATCATCGATATTCCCAAACCTTTCCCCATGGAGAAAACAGATGGCAGAGCTTTAAAAAAGATACACGACAAAAGCAAACATAGACCACTGGGATTACAGCAAACTAAACAGCTTCTGCATGACAAAGGGAGTGACAGGGTAAAGAGACGACCCCCAAGGGAGAGAAAACCCTGCAGACCACATGCCCGATGCAGGCCCAGCATCCACGGGGTAAAGGGGCTCAGACTCAATAGCAAGAAAGCAAACAGCAAAGGACCCAAACGGCTGTGCCTCAGAAGGAGCCACACCGACAGCCAGCAGGTTAACGAAGAGCTGTTCGGCATTATTAACCATCAGGGAGAAGCAAATCGAAGCCACAGGGAGGTGTCATTTCATGCCGTTCAGTTGGCTATTATCAAAAAGACGAATGTAACAGGTGTTGACGAGAACGCAGAGAAAAGGCACCTGGCACGCTGTGGGGGAGAGAGAGCGTCAGTCAGTGTGGCCACTATACAAACCATCTGGAGGTGCCTCCAAAAGTCAAAAATGGAACTACTGGCCCAGGGCGGTGGCTCACACCTGTAATCCCAGCACTTTGGGAGGCCAAGGCGGGTGGATCACTCGAGGTCAGGAGTTCGAGACCAGTCTGGCCAACATGGTGAAACCCCATCTCTACTAAACATACAAAATTAGCCCGGCATGGTGGCGGGTGTCTGTAATCCCAGCTACTCGGGAGGCTGAAGCAAAAGAATCGCTTGAACCCAAGAGGCGGAGCTTGCAGTGAGCCGAGACCGTGCCATCGCACTCCAGCCTGGGCGACAGAGCAAGACTCCATCTCAAAAAAACAAAAGGAACTACCATAAGGTCCAGCAATCCCACTTCTGGGTATGTATCTAAAGGAACTGAAATCAGTGTGTCAAACAGACATCTGCACGCCCATGTTCACTGCAGCATCACCCCCAACAGCCACACGATGGAGGCAGCCCAGGTGCCCACCAACAGACGAATGGACAGCAAGCGTGCAGTGCGTAACGCTGTGTTATTATTCAGCCATAAGGAAGAAGGAAGTCCTGTCACTGGCAACATCACAGACAAACGTGGTAGACCCGACACTGAGTGGATAATCAGCCAGTCACAGAACGACAAGTCCTGCACGACCTCACTCACACGAGGAATCGGAAATGGAGGTCTCACCAGAACTGGGAGGAGCACGGTGGTTACCAGGGGCTGGGGGCTTGTGCAAGGATGGGCAAGGGAGGTGCTGATCAAAGGGAACAGTTTCAGTTAGACTGGAGGGACGTGTTCGTGATCGACCGCGCTGTGTGGCGACCAGTTAACAATAAGGTATCATGTTTCAAAATCAGGGAAAGAATAGATTTTTAACATCCACACCACCAAAAACGATGTTGGTGAGCTGATAGCTATGTTAATTAGCTTAATTAATCTTTCTACAATGTACACATAGATCACATGGTACTCCATAAATATACACAATTATATTTTGTCAATTATAGACAGATGACAAATGGGTAGTAGGTAGGTAGACACACACACACACACACACACACACACACACACACACACACACACACACACGAGATCCTCTTCAGGTAAAAAGCAGAATGGAAACAAAACCTCAACCTGTATGGAACACTGAGACAGCTGGAGCTTTTCATCATGCTCTTTATAGCAAACCTAGAATGTTTAGAATCATGGTTTTACTTATTTTGAAATAATGGATTTTGGTATAAGACTTTTGCCAAAATCCCCTTCTGGTGGTGTTTCTGATGAACGGGAGCTGCACTGTCTGAATCCTGACGACAGTGCCGGTGGCTGGGGATGCTCAGTGTCAATCAAAGCTGAAGCACGCGGCAGTTCTCCGCCTGGGAGTCGCACTAACGGGGCCGATGCGGCGTCCTACTCCACGTGGCTCTTCGGTTTTTACCTCCACATCCCTTTTCCAAGGTTAAGAAGAACAAAGCTCATCTGAACATATCGCCCAAACAAATGTCATAGGAATGTAATATCTCCTGATTATTTCCCTGGACATGAAAACTTAATGATTTATACAAAAATATTAAAAGAGAAGAACCGAGTATGTTGATTCAATTTCCTGGAGGCCTCCTCAGAGCCACAACATAAAATAGAGTGTTTTTAGGATGTCAATACAATCTTTCTTCAGATAAACCCCATGAAGATCCCACATTCCCTTTCTCATGCCAGTGACCGAGCGAAACTCCAGGTGTGATTAACCTCCCTCACCCCAGCAGTGGGACGTCACTAGCACCAGATGCGGGGAACGTGGGAGGACCAGCACGCAGGTGTCAGTGTGACACCATTTCTAAAAGGTCTCTGTTTCCCTCACTGACACTCCCCCTCGTCCAGTGTCCGCCCTGACCCCGGGTCTGGACAAGAAAACTGACCTGGAGAGCAGTTGGGCTGTCCAGTCACGGGGCCCTCGAGAAAAGGCAACGGCAAACCCACCCCAGGGCCCCACGATGAGTCCCTGACGAGCCTCAGACGTGCGTTCACCCCCACTCTAGAGCCCCCACAGCCCCTGCCCCAGGATCTCACGTAGTGGGGGCCATAAAAACAATCTGTAATGCAGAACAGGAACATGCAGGAAGGAGGTGGCGCCCACCCGAGGGACAGGGCAGCAGGCCCCTTGCGTTTGTCACCAGCAGCTTGAGGACCGCACGCTGGCCTGCTGTGGGCCACCCCGGCCACCGTGAGGAGCCACCTCCTGCCACCCCAGGGAGGGGACACTGGCCCCTACAGCAGCCCCCTGGGAATGTGCCAGCAAGCCCTGCTTCCCCCTGTTCCCCTCAGCCCAGGTGTGCACCCCCACCTCATCCCCGCCTTCCCCTCATCCCGACAGAAACACCACCCACCCTCACCCCCCCAGGCCTGCCCACTGTGGACACCCACAATCAGGAGCTGCAGCCTCTGAGTTCACGGGGCAGAGCTTGCTGCCCCCAAGGTCTGAGAGAGGCCCAGAGAACAGGGACAGTAAGAAAGATGATGTTGCTGAGACACACCACAGCGAGGTCCCATGGGCCACGCTGAGGTCGCACGGGCAACCCTGAGGTCACACTCAGTGGCAGGTGCTTTACACAAATGATCCCTCAGCGCTCAGCACAGCTCTGCCCTGCTAGCTCCACTGCCTCTGAAAATAATCCCGCCCAGGACCACAAAGTCACTGGCAGGCCCAGGACAGGGAACCGGGCTGCACTGGTATTGGCACCAGAGCCCCCTACCCCACCGTGCGGCGTCTCTGCCCTAAGACCTCCCACAGCTGTGTCCCCGGGGGCAGGGAACCGTGGAAGGGGAACCCAACTTCTCTCTGCCTTAGACTCTCCGTGGAGTGACGGTTGATAACTCTATTCCCCACTTTCTTCAAAGACACTGTGGATTCGTGACTTCCTGAACGTGAAAACGGGGCTGGATGATGCACACAGAAGTGCCAGGACAAGGCACCCTGGGTTCCAGGAGGACAGTCACTCAAGTCCTCTCTCTCCGGCACGCCTGGGCTGTCGGTGCTCCAGAGAACGCGTCTGTCACCTGCAGCCCAGACAGTGTCCGCTGCATTTATGAGGTTAATGAGACACTGTGAGCTCGCTGGGAGCGCCATCTCACCAACCTGTTTATCTGGATTTAGCTCGGCACTCAGCCAGGCGGGAGCTGTCCCCAGGCCAGTGACACGGGCAGGACCTCAACAGAGAGGGTCGAGGCCCAGCACTCACGGGCCCACAGCCCCTGCTGCCCATCCTGCCCACCCTCCAGCCTGAGGAATGCAGGCCGCGCCTTCTCCCTCCATCCCAGTAAGGAGCAGCGTCCACAGGCCGAGCCTCTGCAGGTGTCCCCTGTCCTGCCACACACACTGGCTCTGGCAGGCCGCGTCCGGTTCTGCAGGGACCAGGCCTTGCCCAGCACAGCGGCGACCGGGGGAGGTGGCTTTGCTGTAGCCAGCAGGTGGCACCGTCTTGTTCTGTGTGCCAATGCCACTTGCCCTTCACATCTTTCAATAAACAAATAAGGACACACATAAAAATAGAAGTCCCACCGTGGGAAGGCTCCTGGCTTTGACTTGCTCTGGGGTCAGCACGGGCCGTGGTGGCAGAGGCTCCAGGAGTGTGTGGTGATGGCAGGGAGCGGCTGACAGAGTGTCCTTCCAATCCACATGGGGACAGGGTGCGGGTTACTATGCAAACCAAACAAAGCACACAAGCCCGCATGCAGCCCAGAGCCAGGCCCATCTCCTGTGCTCTGGAGCCTGTCGGAACCATCTTACGCTGTTGCTGCCGCCGCACGGCTGTACATGCCCTGCTTCCATGAAAGGTGGGCACACAGAGCTCCCCACCCGCATGAGGCACCCACTACGGGAGCAGTGGCCTCCTTCTGAAGGTCACAGGGGACTGGCTATCGGGGCCCCGCCACTCAGGCACCTCACACTGAAATAACGAGAACGCACGGAGTTTTCAAAATATGGTATGTCTGGCCAGGGTGGCACACTCTGCTTCCTGAATTGTGTGGCCTCCTAAAGTCAGTCACAGTCACGTGCAGACAAGGTGGGGGTGGTGGGTACACACAGCTGAGGAACCTGCCGGAGCCACCTAGGGTGGGGCCAAGGCACAAACTCTGTAGGGCAAAAAGAAGATTGGCGTGGGGATAAATTTCAGCTCATTGTGAAACAAAATTAGACAGCGCCTTATCTGTAGTATCCGTAGGTAGCCAAACACACGCAAACACACCCTCCTCAGTAAATCCGATGACGTTGCCAGTAGCGAGTGCCCCAGCTTGAAATGCATCCCAGAAGGAAAACTCCTACATGGAAAGTGATTTCTAAACAAGATGTAGTTTCAGACGTGAAATCTGTTGGAACAATTATCACGATTACTAAAATGCGCATGTATCAGCTTGCTCTGAGTAAAAACACTTAAAACCTAAGTCAAACCTTCAGACAGAGCAGTGAACTGCATGTATCACTGCAGCCTACGGGTCGGGAGAAGCAGAGGCCTCTGTCCCCAGGTGGGAGGCACTGACCCCTCCAGAATGCTGCTGCCCACGCTGGTCTGCAGAATGTCTTGGTGAACCTTACCCTATTTCACTCCCTCCCTCGGGGTGAGGGGGTGGGGAAACAGAACTCAGCTGCCCCCCGGAATGACGGGGCTTGCCACCTTGCCTGTGTGTATATTCCTTAACGCTGTGTCAGCGTTTCTCAGCAGGCATTTTCAAAACAGTGACCGTGTCAAACTCAGGGCAGGGGTACACCTGCAGGCCCCGGAGAAGAGGGCCCCTGTGGCTGGAGTTGAAACCATCATGCCCTTGGCCTGCCTGAAACCATCACTTCTTATTGTGCAGCGGAGACTTCCACGTCCAGCAAGGATCACAGCTTCCGGTGGGCTGAGTGGTTATTCCGTTTCTGCTGCGTCCGGGAGCTGCGTCCGGCTGGTTCAGCTTCCCAGGGCACGGGGCAGCAGGCACCATGTCAGCCCTGCCAGGATGCAACAGGCCCAGCTCCTTGGAGAGGGAGGGTGTGTTCTCCTCCAACACCAACAGAAAGAGTTCCAGAATTTGGGGCAAGGCGTTCTAACTTGAATTGTGTGGCCTCCTATAGGCTGGGGTACCTGTCCCCAGGCACGTCGGTCGCCCTCACCAGGCCCCTCTGCAGGCCAGGCCTGACCTGGCAGCTCTGTGGCCCCACACATTCGCTCCTCACGGAAGCCCTTACACCTTACAGATGAGGAGACTGAGGCACAGAGAGGTTCAGCAGCTTGCCCAAAGCCACACAGCAAGTCAGTAGCAGAATCAGGACTCAAAACCCAGGCCATCTCACCACAAAGTCACTGCTCCCATAGATAGGAGCCAAGGATCAAAACCCAACCAAAGTGCTTATCTCACATCTTCACTGGAAAGGAGGTTTCCCATCAGCTGAGAACACTTCAGCCTCTAGCTGGAAAGAAGCCTGCTGCGATTTAAGACAGGAAGAGCAGAGAGGCGCCGGGCACTTGACACAGAGCTTCCTTTTGCTAACCTCTAAAATCAGGTCTCAATGGATTGGGAAGAAACAAAAACTCAGCCCTCCAATCAACCTGGAGCACCAGCCCTGACAGCCTCACAGCCTGGGGGAGACAGACCCACCCAGTCTTTCAGCTGCAATAGAACATTTCAAGCAAAAAACACTCCAACTTTTAACTCTGTGGGGTTCTTTTTTAAAGATTTTGTAAATTTATAAATATATATACCTACTATGTGCCCACAAAAATTAAAAATACAAGATTTTGTAAATTAATGATATTTCATAAAAGAGAGTAATACACCTTGCTGTAAAAATTTTAAACCAAGACGAGGTACATGGTCAGAAGGGAACGCTCAGCCCTCACCCCGTCTCCATCCCCAGGACTGACCACTGTTCAAATCTGGTATTGGCTGGTGGCTCACGCCTGTAATCCCAGCACTTTGGGAGGCTGAGGCAGGCAGATCAGGAGTTTGAGACTAGCCTAGGCAACATGGCAAAACCCTGTCTCTCTTTTTTTTTTTTTTTTTTTTTGAGACAGAGTCTTCCTCTGTCGCCTAGACTGGAGTGAGATGGTGCAATCTTGGCTCACTGCAACCTCCACCTCCTGGGTTCAAGCAATTCTCCGGGTTCAAGCAATTCTCCTGCCTCAGCCTCCCAAGTAGCTGGGATCACAGGTATGCTCCACCACGCTCAGCTAACTTTTTGTATTTTTAGTAGAGACGGGGTTTTGCCAGGTTGGCCAGGCTGGTCTTGAACGCCTGACCTCAAGTGATCCACCCACCTCGGCCTCCCAAAGTGCTGGGATTACAGGCATCAGCCACTATGCCCAGCCCTCCTTTTTATTAAAAAAAAAAAAAAAAAAAAAAAAGGCCAGCGTAGCTCACGGAAGCTACCCCAGCAGCACGACACAGAGCTCTTTTCTTAAATGCCGCAGCATGGAAACCCAGGAACGCGCCGTGGGGGCTGGGGGCTCCTCTCGCGCACGCGTGGCCCCTGAAGCTGCCTGTTCTCTGCGAGAATGAAACACCCGAGCCAACGCTGGGCCACCCCAGGGGATCCCGGATAAAATCACCCCCAGTCCTGCCACACAGATGCGCACGCCCACCCTGCTGGACCACCCCACTGTCCTACGTGTTACCTGACGTGGTCCCCAGAGAAACAGCTTGTTCAGCCAAGGACGGCAGAGCGAAGGCTCAGCAGCCCCTTGGCACCAGCGCGTTACTCAAGAACACTCCAGATTTCACCGCTGCTGGAGGACAGGGCTGAGGGGCTGGAGTCCATGTCCCAAGCAGGTGTCTGTGTCTCAGGCAAAAGTCTACAGATGACCTGTACCCTGGTGCTGACCCAGCGGGAGAAGGCAAGCCGCAGCCACCGTACCACTGAATGCTCCAGTGGCCACAGTAAAAACGCAGAGAAAAGTGGAATTAACTTTAATGACGTGTTTTACCTAATCCAACATATCCAAAATATCACAGACTTCTCCATCGGACACTGAAATCCAGTACCTATTTCCAGCTCTCAGGGCCTCACACGTGCGCCTCGCCGCTTCTCCTGGGCAGGCAGCTACATGGCGCCGGCGGCCACCACACCAGAGAGGCCAGCTCTGGGTTTGTTACTCCCAGGACATTTGCAGCAGACGAGGCTTGGCCTGCCCTGACGGAGAAGGCGGAGTGGACTTGGGAGTCCTGCTGTGGCACGCCCTGACAGAGCTCTGTGTGGGAATGTGGGCGCTGGAGACAGGCGCAGGCCAGATGCACGAATGTCACAGGTGCCCAAGTCAACACAGGGTTACGGGGTACAGGGGCAACAAGCCACGGGGCTACAAGGGGTCAATGCCCCCTGAGGGGACAGAGCGGAGCTGGAGGCGCTGGGGCTGGGGCTGAGGAAGAGTCCAGCCCAGAGGGCACAGACTTGGAGACAGCATGGGGTCTGAGACCAGGAACCCAAGCTCCCATTCTCCCTCCCCCTGTTGTCTACCCACAATGACTGAGGTGCCTCAAAGTCAGCCGGGGAAGACAGAGAGTTCTGCTCAGGGGCAGCCCCGCTGTCCTTACCTTGTTGGACCCAGGGGGCAGGTCCCTGGCTGGAGTGTGTGAGCAGCAGGAGGTGGCAGAAGCGTGGGGCCCTGGCTTTTATCTGTCTGCCCAGACTGGGAGGGGCAGGAGGGTGGGGAGGAAGAAATCTTGCTGGATCCTCTCTTGCCCGAGCAGGGAGGAGGACTCTGCCCTCTTCCCCCCATGACCCAGAGTCTCTGCAAGCCAGGACGGCAGAAGCAGCCAGCAGCGTGGCTGGGAGCAACCACAGGAGGGCCCGGGACAGTGCCTACGGCCGCTCACGGCAGCTGAGCCAGCGCCAGCGAGGGGAGAGAGTCCTGCCAGGGCGGGCGCCGTGGCTGTCTTCCCGTTCTCATCATCACAGAGACACTGACCAAGAGGATATGACCAGGCCCCACACTCACAAAAGAGGCCAAGCCAGAAGTCGAACGACCATGTGTCGGCGCCCTGGCTGAAGTGCAGTGAGGAAGGACTCGCAAAGAAACAAGAAAATGCCTCTTCTCACACAGCTCAGGTAAAAGGTCAAAGACACACAGGGCTTGAAATCCTGACAACTCTACCAAGTTGTAGGAGGCTCGGGCTGCCATCCCAAAACGCACATTCCCACACGCCTCTCCAACACGGCAGCCCTGGACTCAGCCCACAGGGTGACAGCCCTGGACTCAGCCCACAGGGTGACAGCCCAGGCCCCTTGCGGCGGGGTGGGGCTCAGGGGGAGTCTTCAAAAGAAAAGCCCAGGTGTGCCCTTCTTGACTTTCCTGCCTGGAATGCAGATGAAACAGCCGGGGCAAGGCAGCCACCTTGAGACCAGCGAGCCACAGCTAGGACAGAAGCCGGGGCCGGAGCATGATGTCGGAGGAGGCCAGGGTCTCTGCGGCATGGCAGGGAAGTGGCTGCCACCCTGACCGCCTGATTGCTAACAGGAGGAAGACGGATCTGCTGTTCGTGAAAGTGCTTGCAAAGGCAGAGCCTGCTCCTCACGGGTGCGGACCTGGGGAGCTGTGTGATAAGCAGCAGGTATTTGTTGGTCTTAGTCCCTGGTTCCTGACACAAAGCTCATAAATTCCTTGTAATTTCCTGAGTGGGAATGGTGACAGGAGCATCTTTTGTTCTATTTGGTTCTTGTACAAAGTTCTTAAAACCTTACATTTTCCTGGCTCGGCGCGATGGCTCACGCCTGTAATCCCAGCACTTAGGGAGGCCGAGGTGGGCAGATCACGAGGTCAGGAGATTGAGATCATCCTGGCTAACACGGTGAAACCCCGTCTCTGCTAAAAAAAAAAAAAAAAAAGACAAAAAAATTAGCCAGGCGTGCTGGCGGGCGCCTATAGTCCCAGCTACTCGGGAGGCTGAGGCAGAATGGCATGAACCCAGGAGGTGGAGATTGCAGTGAGCTGAGATCACGCCACTGCACTCCAGCCTGGGCAACAGAGCGAGACTCCGTTTCAAAAAAAAAACAAAAAAAACACCTTACATTTCCTACGGGATGGGAGCATCTACTGTTACTCCTAACAAGCCCTTTCAATCCCACCTGAGTGACAGGAGACTTGCGGGGCCCTCAACAGCACTCCCCAGCCCCCTGCCGTCCTCCAGGAAGGACAGGGGCTGGAGACCAGGCTCCCTCAAAACTCTTGTACAATGGACTTCAGGGTGGTGAACTCACCCACATGCTGGGAGGCCCGTGCACCCCAGCTCCCCAGGGACAGAAGCCCCGGTACCCAGGATCCCCCAGGCCTCACTCTGTACCCCTTTCACCCTGGCTGTCCATCGGATCCTTCGTAACACCCTCTACCAGAAACCAGCAGACACAGCTGGTGTTTCCCTGAGTTCTGTGAGCTGTCCTGGCAAATGTTCAAACTCGAGGGCATCATGGGAACCCCAGCTTCCAGCCAGTTGGGTCATGGGTCACAACCTGGGATTGGCATCTGACAGGGGGGCAGTCTTGTGGGACTGGGCCCTGGCCCTGGGGGATCTGACGCGTCAGAACTCAATGGAATTGGAGGGCGCCTGGGTGGGTGCCCTGGAGCACTGCTTGTGGGGAAACATCCACGCATCTCACGGCAGAAGTGTTCTGTGTTGAGTATGAGAGTGCAGTAGGGAGAAAATCTTTTTTTCCTTTTCACAGGGGACAAACTAACGAGTATTAAACTATAGATCCTGACATCAGTGCAGGCTGCTTCCCGAGGCATTGCCTGGTCCCCGAGTGCATGAATCTGGAGGTACATGGAGTGCCCCCCAGACAGCGACTCCCCCCACCCCCTACTTCATGCCAGTGTCCCTTCCTGCAGCACAAGGAGCCCTGGACACTGGTGGTGTGCTGGTGGGCACAGGTCCCCGAGGCTGCGAGCCTCATGGCATGCCCGGCCTGGATTCCATCCCCCTCTAGGAAAGAACCCAGTGCTCTCTGGGTTTGTTCTCCTTGTGCCAGCGCAGACACCTGCAGCTGGTTTTCTTTGGGAAGGACACTCTTCACAAAGTCTAAAAACCCTGTGTGAGCGTGGGGAGAAAGAAACAGGGACTCCTGACACAGAACAGACGCTCGCACTCCAGAGCCCGCCCCATTGGGGACAGGCGCCCCATGCCCAGACCCCAGGCCGGCTCTGCCACCACCACTGGGCAGCCAGTCACATCACACAGCGAAAAAACGCAGCCAATCCTCATGGCAGCCCCTATGCTGACGGAGTGCCCTGCCTGGCATGTGGCTCCTGAGCCGCAGTCCCTGAGCTGGGAGACCCCATGCAAGCCCAGAGCACACTGTTGTTTCCCACAGAGCAGGTGGCTCCAGCCCAGCCTTCAGCCTTTGGTCACAGATCACAGCCTGTGCCGGGGGGGGGGACCCAGGCCCAGCGTCTCTGTGCCCCCTGCCATGCAGGCCTCTCTTCCAGGGACACAGAGACACTCTCCTCCACGCGCTGCCTGCCTTGAGGGTGGGGTTAAGGAGGGTCACAAGCCGGCAGCCTCCTTCGAGGAATGAAGCAGGTCCCTGCCTGGCTCGGCCCAGCGTCCTGGGGGCTGCACTCCTTCGCACGCACGCTTCCCCCCACGCTTCCTGTTTGCTGATGTGTTCACCATCCTCGCCTCGCCACCCCCACAAGAACAGGAGCCTCCTCCGTCACATCCACTCCTCGTCCCCAGGCTGAGAAGGGCCCTGATAAATGCATCACACACGTGCTCTGTGCGACTCCCCCACAAGCCTGGGCCTCCACATGCACCAAGGGCCCCGGGTGACTCATCCCCGTCCCCAGGTGACTTCCAAAAAAGGAAACCTTTTCCATTAAAAAAATCTCCCCCAAATAAGGAAGCCCACATTCTCACAACAATCTATCGAGTATTTGCTAAACCTTCACAAAAACGGCATCGAGAAACAGAGAAATCAGGAAAAGAATGTCCCAACACTCATATTGACGGTGACCCCCAGGGAGCTGTGCAATGTCCTCTCCACACTCACCCCACACCTTGGTGGGGGAGACAGGCCCGCCGTCCCCAGACACCCAGCTTGGGGTGGGAGGCTGTCAGGAGGTTAGTATCGTGTTAAAAAAGTAATTAACGCTTTATCCCTGGAGGGAAAAAAAAAAAAGAGCTCAGAGAATCAACAGTGTGGAGCTAATTACTGATTAACAAAAGAACCACCACCAACCCCGGCTTTTGATTGCGGACCCAGCGAAGTGACTGTCAAAGGCACCACAAAACTAACAAGCGCTCCAGGGCTGCTCATCACCTGGTGCAGCCCAGAGTCTCACCCGCAGGAAATTCTTTCCTTCTGTCCCCACGTTCAACACTCAACACAGAATGCTCTGCTCACCAAAACGGGTGGGGATTTCAGCATCAGAAAATCCCATGGCGCCAGGGCTCGCCCTGGAGACTGCCCCACTTGTGACCTGTGCTCCTGACCACCGGGTCAGGATGCTGATCCTAGCTTGTGACCTGTGCTCCTGACCACCCGGCTAAGCTGGGGCTCCCACGGTGCCCTCCTTGAGTTTGGTCATTTGCTAGGACGGCTCACAGAACTCTGGGAAACACCGTCTACTGGTTTATTATAAAGGGTGTTACGAAGGATCCGCATGGACAGCTGGGCGGAGAGGAGCACAGGGCGAGGCCTGGGGTGTCCAGGGCACAGGAGCGTCCAGTGCTTCTGACCGACCAGCTACATGGTGGGTTTCCAATGACTCCCCCTCAGGTTCAATTAATTTGCCAGAGCAGCTCACAGAACTCAGGGAGACACATTTACTGTTTTGTTTTGTTTTTTTTTTTTGAGGCAGAGTCTTGCTCTGTTGCCCAGGCTGGAATGCAGTGGCCCGATCTCGGCTCACTGCAAGCTCCGCCTCCAGGGTTCACGCCATTCTCCTGCCTCAGCCTCCTGAGTAGCTGGAACTACAGGTGCCCGCCACCACGCCCGGCTAAGTTTTTGTATTTTTAGTAGATATGGGGTTTCACCGTGGTCTTGATCTCCTGACCTCGTGATCTGCCCGCCTCAGCCTCCCAAAGTGCTGGGATTACAGGCGTGAGCCACCGCGCCTGGCCTCATTTACTGGTTTTTATAAAGGATGTTACAAAAGATACAGATGAAGAGATGCACACGGTGAGGTATGGGGCAGGGAGCTCGGAGCTGCTGTACCCTCCCCAGGGCTCCACCCTCCAGGAACCTCCCCGTGCTCAGCAGCCTGCAAGCCCCCAAACGCTGTCGTTGAGGGAGTCTGTGGAGGCCTCATTACACAGGCACGATCGAGCAGATCACGGGCCACTGGTGATCCACTCCACCTCTGCGGGCTCCCTCCCCTCCTCAGAGGTCCACGGTGGAGTCCCAACCTCTAATTACATGGTCGGTTGCCCTGGCAACCAGTCCCCCAGGAGGCTGTCCTGGAGCCCCAGCCACAGTCACCTCATTAGCAAACAAAAAGACACTCAGCACTAAAGGTTGTAGGAGCTGTGTGCCCAGAGCCAGGGCCAGAGACCAAAGTATGTTTCTGATTACATCACACTATCACACTTAGCAAGCATCACCTGCCCAGCTGCGCTGTCTCCTCTCAGCCCTGAGTCACACTCACACACACATTCAACACTCACACGCACACACACACATTCTCACACTGACACATTCACGCTTTACACACACCCTTACACACACACACTCACTCACAATCTCTCACACTCATACACACACACAGGGCTGAAGACATGATGAGTGTCCCAGCATGCAGTGGGGGAAGAAATGGACTAACAAGACACAGCCTCACACTCTGGGAGGGGTGCGGACGTGGTCACACCCCCGCCTGCAGTGCACTCCTGTCCCTTCTCCAAGCTTCAGGTGACAACCAGGATCCTGTCTGGAGACCCCCCGCGGACTCCAAGCATGGAGATGCAGACCGCCCACATGGCACCCACACACCAGGAAAGCCGGTTTGAAAACACCATGGAACCAAAGTCCCGGCTCCAAGATCTTTACACTATTTGGGAAGAAAACAGAGACACCCATGCTTGCGTCACCAGTACGTGTACTAAAACCGGAACGAGGCAGAGAAGATTAGCGTGGCCCCTGCAGAAGGACGACATGCAAATTCGTGAAGCATTCCATATTTTTTGCTGGCATGGATGTGGTGAACAGGGAACACCTCTACACTGCTGGTGGGAATGTAAACTAGTACAACCACTGTGGAAACAGCATGGAGATTCCTTAAAGAACTAAAAGTAGATCCACCATTCGATCCAGCAATCCCACTCCTGGGTATCTACCAGAGGAAAAGAAGCCATGAGTGGAAAAAGACGCATGTTTGCAGCAAGATGATTTGCAATTGCAAGGATACAGAACCAACCTAAAGCATCCACGGACCAAAGAGTGAATAAAGAACACGTGGTCCATATACACCATGGGATACTACTCAGCCATCAAAAGGGACAAAATAATGTCTCACAGCAACTTGGATGGAGCTGGAGGCCATTATTCTAAGTGAAGAAACTCAGGAATGGAAAACCAAAAACTGTTCTCACTTATAAGTGGGAGCTAAGCTATGAGAACGCAAAAACATAGAGTGATATAATTGACAGGGAAATTGGGAAGGGGGTGAGGGATAGAGACTCTATATTGGGTCCAGTGTACACTGCTCGGGTGACAGGTGCACTAACATCTCAGAATTCGCCACTAAAGAACCTGTCCGCATAACCAAAATCCACCTGTACCTCACACACTAGTGAAGTTTAAAAAAAAAGAAAATAGAGACACCAGTAAACTTTTGTGACGTCAAGCATGCATCCTAACATTTAAGGACGACACTCCAAGAATATAAATGATGGACAGACATGTGACTTCTGCAGTAGGAGAAACAGGAAATAAAAACAAACTTCACCCAGTCTCAGAGCAGGCAGGAAAGTGAAGGAAAAGAATGTTAAGTAATAATGATGGTGACGGTAAAGTAGAAAGTTAAGACAAAAAAAGAAAAAAAAAGTTAAATACATAAGTAATCACAAGTATAAACAGCATTTAAAAATGTAGCTGTCAGCCGGCAGGGGTAGCTCACATCTGTAAGCCCAGCACTTTGGGAGGCTGAGGCATGCAGATGGCTTGAGGCCAGGAGTTCAAGGCCAGCCTGGCTAACATGGTGAAACCCCATCTCTACTAAAAATAGAAAAATTAGCTGGGCATGGTGGCGCACGCCTGTAATTCCAGCTACTCAGGAGGAGAATCACTGGAACCCGGGAGACGGAGGTTGCAGTGAGCCAAGATCGTACCACTGCACTTCAGCCTGGGTGGCAGAGCAAGAGTCAGTCTCAAAAAAAAAAAATCCAGCAGTCTGCCAGATTGCTAGATTTACAGAGACACACAAAGCTAAAATGTAACCAAGTGTCCCCCATTTTTCTGTTTCTAAATTATTTTTATCTCTTCTCTTGTCTCCATTTCCCCCTGTTCCCCACTTCCTACATAGCCCTTTAGAAATGCAATTATACCCTTTTCCCTTCCATTCACTGGACACTGCCGATGGGGCAAGCTCACCTAACCATGTGCTCAGGAGTTCCAGGGGAACCCTCAGCCACCAGGTGGCTACCTCTAGAGACAACAATTGATCCACACCCAAAGAGCTGTTACGAACTAACTCTCTCCACCTGGAAAGTTCTGGCCACCTACAACACCCACAACCGCCGCAACCCCCACAACCTCCACAACTCCACAACCCAACACCCACAACTCCCAAAACACCCACAACCCCCACAACACCCACAACACAACACCCACAACTCCCAAAACACCCACAACCCCCACAACACCCACAACCCCATGACCCCAACACCCATAACAACACCCCCAACACCCACACCCCCTACAACCCCCACAACACCCATAACACGACACCCACACCACCCACACCCCCTACAACCCCAACCCCCTACACCCCAACTCCCCACAACACCCACAACCCCTAAAACACAACACCCGCAACTCCTACAACCCCCACAACACCCACAACCCCCACAACACAACCCCCACAATACCCACAATACCCACAACACCCCAACACAGTTCTGCCCGTGAAGATGCCAACTCGACCACCCGGTAGATAAGGCAGCGAAACGAGTTATGCGGACCCCCACCTGCCAGCCTCCTCCCCTGTGTGCCACACATCCCCCCGCCTTTAAAAGTGCCCACTTTCTGCTCCAAAAGCGAAGTGGTACCCTCACTTTACCTCTTCCCCTAAGCTAGCTTTAGAATAAAGTCACTTTCTTTATACCCGACCTGCTCTTGTTAATTGGACTCTGCCAGCAGCAAGCGACTAAACCTGTGTTTTGGTCACAGAAACTGTGAAACTGTGTCACACAGAGGCAGAACTTAAAGGCAGAGAGGACACACAGACGGACACCAACGTGGAGATGACTGGGGTGGGAGCGTAAAGCTGCACTCTATAAAACACCTGCAACCAGACGGCAGACCTGAGGGCCTGGAGGGCCCAGCAGAGACCCGGAGGGAGGGTTGGGCCGCGGCAGCGCAGGGCAGCGGAAGGAGGAGCAGCGGGACCGCGCCGGCAACAGGCTCACAGCACCCAGAGCGGCGGATGTGCCCTGGATGGAGGTGACGGGCGAGAAGGCTGACAGCGGTACAGTGTGTGGGGGGTGGGGGTGGGGGTGCTTACCGTGTGCTTTGAGGACAACCCAGCAAATGGGGGTGTGGGGCAGGCCAGGGCAGAGTGGGCCCCCCTCACTTGCCCGCAGGGTGCCTGGGAGTGGGGAGAGGAAACAGCTTGGCTCTGGGACAGGAGCGAGGGGCCACAGGCTCTGCCACTGTCACTGTTCCCAGAGAAGCAACAGATGTTACCCAAAAAGGAGCAGCCTGAGGATCTTAGATACAGAAACGAGCACGAGGCGGCCACGAACAAGACTCCAACTTCCCGACTATCCGTTCAACAACACCAAAAACTCGACCGAAGTGAAACAAAAACCCAGAGAGGCAAGAGCAGAAACCACGCATGGGAAGATGCAGGCGTCTGTGCTGTGTGCGCGAACGTGCATGGATTTTATCTGCAACTCCCTAAAATACACAAAATGACCACAGCCCTGGTCCAAACACACCAATCATATCTACCGATACAAAAAGCCTCCAATCACCTACTAAAACGACAACATTCACACTGGCTTAACACAAACCCCAACTCTGCAGATAGACGAGAAAGACCTAAAACAGAGAAATTCAGCAGAGTTAAAAATACATGAAATAAATATATACTGGAAAAATGCAAAAAAAAAAGGGTTCAATATCTTGATATTAGACAATAAAATATCAGGCCAAATGAAATAAATGAGACATCAGGAATATAACGCTAAAACTAAAATTCTTAGAGCAGATATAGTCATTCGATATGTTCGTACCAAATAACCCAACACACTTCATTCAGCAGAAATTCTGGGGATGCTACAGAAACCCATCTCAGCATGTGAAGGCAGGAGACGTGCGTGTCCCTTCCAACCGGAGACAGAACACGCAGGCAAGAAATAAGCACACAAGGCTGTCAGACACATAAACAACAAAATTAAAGAAGCAGCGCATAAGGAGAAAGAGGCAATTCTGTACTTGGTAAGAGAGAACACACCTTTCTTTTTTCAGTATCCCATGGAAACATTCATAAACAGCACCCATATATTAATCAGCAAAGAAATTTTCAACCAATACAAAGTAATAATTAAAATACAAACAATATTCCCTAGAAATTAGTAACAAAATCAGAAAACAGGGTTTTCTACATTGAAATTTAAACATTATCTTCTTAGATATTCCTCTTAAAGGGAAAATAGAAGTAAAAACTGAAGAATTTTTAGAAACCATATTAATAAAACTAAAGCAGTGCTTTAGAGGAAAATTTAACCCCATTGATTACTTTAAATCTTTAGAAATGAAAGCAAGACAGTAAGAGAATGAAGCCTCCAACTTAAAAAGTTGAAAATTACAAAGTAACTGAAGGAATTAATAAACATAAAAGCAAAAAAAAATTTTTTTTAATCTTAATAGCTAAATTGAAATTTTTTTTAAATCAACAAAACAGTAAGCTACTTATAGCAGTTTTAAAAAAAGCTAATCAAGGCCCAGCACAGTGGCTCATGCCTGTAATCCCAGCACTCTGGGAGACCAACGCGGGTGGATCACTTGAGGTCAGGAGTTCAAGAGCAGCCTGGCCAACATGGCGAAACCCCGTCTGTACTAAAAATACAAAAATTAGCCAGGCGTGGTGGTGCATGCCTGTAATCCCAGCTACTCAGGAGGCTGAGGCAGGAGAATCGCTTGAATCTGGGAGGCGGAGGTTACAGTGACCCGAGATCGCACCACTGCACTCCAGCCTGGGCAACAGAACCAGACTGTTGCAAAAACAAAAAAAAAAGCTAATCAAGAAAATGGAGAATAAAAATATACAAAATAAGAAAATGGGGCGGGGGGGCAGGTGCAGTGGCTCATGCCTGTAATCCCAGCACTTTGGGAAGTTGAGGAGGGCGTACTGCTTGAGCTCAGGAGTTTGAGACCAGCCTGGCCAACATGGTGAAATCCCATCTCTACTAAAAATACAAAAATTAGCCGGGCATGGTGGCGCGCACCTGTAATCCCAGCTACTCGGGAGGCTGAGGCAGGAGAATTACTTGAACTTGGAGGTTGCAGTGAGCCAAGACTGCATCACTGCACTCCAGCCTGGGTGACAGAGGAAGACTCCATCTCAAAAAAACAAAAGAGGAAATAATCATCAAAATAAAATACATTTTTTAAAAACTCACAGAAATAATTGCATATCTCTATGCAAATAAATTTTAAAATCTAGATAAAATGGATAATTTACTAGGAGAAAAATTAATTATAGTGTGGCCATGGAAAAGATAGTTTAAACAGAACTATCTTTATAGAATTCTATAGAATTAAGAAAGACCTGTTTTTACAGAATTAAAATATCTGAGTACTGGGCACGGTGGCTCAGGCCTGTGATAACAGTGCTTTGGGAGGCCGAGCTGTGAGGATCACTTGAGACCAGGAGTTCGAAACCAGCCTGGGCAACATGCAAAGACCCCCAACCCTACAACAAATTTAAAAATTAGTTGGGCGTGGTGGGGCACACCAGCCACTTGGGAGGCTGAGGCAGGAGGACTGCTTGAGCCCAAGAGTTCGAGGCTGCAGTGAGCCAAGATCGCACCACTGCACTCCAGCCTGGGCAAGAGATTGAGACTTCAGCTCTAAAAACAAAACAAAACAAAACAAAACAAAAAAAACCTCTACATGGAATCTCATATTTTAAAAATTTTTCAATAAAAATAATTAAAATATCTATTAAACAGTTTTTTAAAATTTACCCCTAACAAAAGTACCAAAGGCAGATGATTCCACAAGCGAATTCTACAAATCCTATAAGAATAGACTATTTTAACATTAATTAAACTTTCCCAGAACATAAAGAAGGAAGACGTCCCAATCCCTTTACTGAAGCAACACTGACATAAAATTCACAAGGAGAAAGAGTGCAGAGGGAAGGGAAGAAGGAAATTTGTCTAAATCACCGTCTCAAATCATGGCGTAAGGACCCCAGGGGGCCCCAGGCCTCGCAGGCAGGGGGGTTCCAACAGCCTTCTTCATGAGCGCATAGCCTTGTGCAGCATAATTTTCTTTATGAGCCTCAACCACGACACAGCGCAACAGGCTGCCTGCAGAGGCAGAGAGACGTCAGCCGTGGCCTCTGAGGTCAGACATCAAAGAGACTGATAAAAATAGAAAACAGGGCCACTGTCCTTGCTAATTTTGGAAACTGGGTTTTCCTTACAAAAGCTGGTTTATCCCAGGACACAGGAAAAAAAATACTTTTTTATATGCATTGGACTTTGAAATGAATTATTAAATATTTTTAAATGTTCTCACTGTTAATTTCTTACCTAGTGTATATCAACACCATATTAGAGGTCTCTCAACCTCAGTACTCCTGGCATTTTGGATGGGATAACTCTGCTGCGGGGCCGGCTGTGCCCTGTGGGATTCAGCAGCCTCCCTGGTCTCTGTGCATTTGATGCAGGAGTGACTGTCTCTCAGCAGCTGCCAACCAAAAACATCTCCTGCCATTGCCAAATGTCTGCCAAGGGACAAAGGGAGTCACCCCAGTTAAGGACCACAATAGCTGCAACTCAAAAGCAAAATCTCTTTGGGGTCCTCAATAATTTTTTTTTGAGACAAGGTCTCACTCTGTCACCCAGGCTGGGGTGCAGTGGGGTGATCTCAACTCACTGCAACCTCCACCTTTGGGGCTCAGGTGATCCTCCCATCTCAGCCTCCCAAGTAGCTGGTACTAGAGGCGTGCACCACCATGCCTGGCTAATTTTTGTATTTTTTTATAGAGGCGGGGTTTCACCATGTTGCCCAGGCTGGTCTCAAACTTCTGAGCTCACCTCGGCCTCCCAAAGTGCTGGGATTATAGGCATGAGCCACCACACCAGGCCCTCAGTAATTTTTTAAGAGTGTAAACTGCCCATAGGTTTGAGAACCACTGCTCTTCATATGACTATGAATGCAAAAATTTCTTTAAAATTTAGCAAACAGGGCTAACAGCACATTAAAAAGTCAAAACATACATGATGACCATGTGGATCTGTTTCATGAATGCAAGGATGGTTTGCTATGAGGAAATTGACTAACAAAGTTCATCTGATTCCTTAACAAGAAGGCTTGACAGGCAGCACAACAAAATTCAACCCTGCTTCCCAATAAAAACACTCAGTAAAGCAGGGGCCAGTACTAAATATTACACGTCCTCAATGTCTGCCTCCCCAAGGAGAACACACTCACTGAACTTCCAGTGAGGTGCTCATTCACAGGCCACAGTCAGCATTTCACTCGCTGGGCAAACACCGGAGGCACCGCAGCAACCGTCAGGGACAAGGCAGAGTGCCCTGTAGTTAAAGGCCAGCCTCGTGCATGCACAGCGATGGAATACCCACAGTAAATAACATTTGCAAACTGACTCCAGCCAGAACTTTACCAAAACATCATGACCACATATGGTTTATCCCAGGACACAGGAATGGTTTACTATAGAAGACCAATTAATAGGACTATTGACGATAAGTGATAAAAGGAGAAAAGCAACAGGATGATTTGCATTTAGACTCAGGAAAAGCAGATGCTGAAGTCCATGGCCACGCACCACTGATTAAGAAAGAAGTAGGCATGAGGCCCCGTTCCTCAGGGCACTTCCTGCAGCCACTGGCATAGGACGAGTAAAGGAGAGAAACAAACATTGGAAAGAACAAAGCAAGCTTTCATCATTTGGACATAACACAATCATCTGCATGGAAAATCCACAAGTTCCCGGCCATGGCCAGAGCACCCCTGGTGCCCATGGGGGCTGCCTGCCATCCTCGCCAGATCTGCGCCATGGCCAGCACCTTCCTCAGAAGAAATTCATCCTCACTTGGGAGAGATGAGGAAGTGAAACAAGGCCACAATAAAAGGAGACGTGGCTCACATGTGCCCCACCTTTTGCTCGCGTGCCAGGATTGCCCCATGGCCCCGGCATCGTCCTCTGCCACTCTGGCAGGCTGGACTGAAGGCACACAGTGGTCCCATCCAGCTCGGGCCCACGTGTTGCCATGGACACACCTCCTGATTCCAATTCACATGGAAGTGTTGAGATGAACACTTAGGGCAGTGCTCAAGCTGAGCCTGTGAGGACGACTAAGATACCTCTAGGCTCCCAGTGCCACCATGCCCATGAGTCCGTAGAGTTCCACCAGGACCCCCTGACCTAATGCCAAACCAGCAGAGCAAGACGTGCTGGGGCCCAGCCTGGCAGCTCCAGGGGCAGCCTTTGCTTTGAATTACATTCACCAAGAGGTAAGGGGGTGCCAGGCAGGCAGTGTCTGAGAGAAGACACACGCACAGACACACAGCAGCCTCATGACTAGGCATGGTCAGACGAAAGCCACCGCCCCCGTCTCTGCTGCCCTGCACTTCAGAGGACTGCAGGGGAGCTGCTAGCTAATGAACACAGATGACCTGGTCAATAAAACACGCAGAAATGTGCATGCATAGAGCCCTTTACCTGTGTTCCAATGGGAGGAACCCCGTGCGGGATGTTCCAGAGCACAGCAGCTCCAGAGTGGAAAAGGAGTCTGCAGCCCAGGCCACGGAGCACCTAGGGCCTCCTTGCCACCTTTATGAACTTATGAACGGCACCAGACAGACAGAAATAAAGAGCAGGCAGGAGGCAAAGTCCGCCTTCCAGTGAGGTGGCATCTGGGCCAGGCGGGGTCACCCAGAGACCAGGGAGCTGTGAGGGCCAGTGTTGCAATCTTCCCGGACAGGCCTCGCTGCGTTGGCCTGGACAGGCTGCTTCTGACCCTGCCCAGCCCCTCAATATAAGAGCGCAGCTCTAGGACACTTTCCAAATCACACAAACACAGTTCAAGTCTTTAAAGCACACTCGGGTTCTAGTAGACTGATAATCAGGTAACTGTGCTCCAAAACTATCACACAGCCAGTTCTTATAATGCATATGTGTGTGTGTCTACAGGTATCTCTTTAGAACATGCATAAAAGAGGAAGTGTTTCTTTAAATGAAGTAGATCTATGTGTAGTAAAAGTTTCCCAAGACAAATTAAAGTCAGGTTTTGCAGAGAGATGTCATGACACGTAGGTGCATTTTTGGAAACTCTGTCAGTGTATGTATGTTCTTATGTGTATTTTTTATAAACTCTAGAAGGATAAACCACAAACCGCTTACAGTGGTTCCCTCCAGGAAAAAGAGTGGGATTTGGGATGGAGTAAAGAATGTAATTTTAATTATTTATTAGATTTGGCTCTGTGTTTAATTTTCATAAGCATGTATTACTTTTATAATGAAAACGTAAATATCAAATGGAAAATTAACTTGTGTGCCTTAACCTCCAACCCTCCATCTCTGCGGTGGTTGGAACAGTACAGCCTTGTCCTGAACACTGATGAGATTTGTTTCTTAAGAAAAAAGCTTCCCTTGCAAAATACCTGACTTCACGAGACACAGCTTGGCAGATCAAAGTCCGAGCCCTTTGCTCTCCCCTCATATACATCACACTTCAGAGCACAAAGATAATTCCTCCTCCCACACACAGCAAAGATGTAAGAACTGCAGTGACCTGGAACACCCACCTCCTCCAGTCCCCCGTGGGCATACAGCACGCTTGCTTCCAGAGGGAAGGCCGGCCCTCCTCGGCCCTCCGCTCCACCTTCACCTCACTGTATTAGGACTTCACCTAATTCACTTAATTCACCTAATTAGGACTAATTCACCTGTATTCACCTAATTCACCTAATTCACTAATTCACCTAATTCACTAATTCACCTGTATTAGGACTTCACCTAATTCACTTCACTGTATTAGCACTTCACCTCCTCCTTCACCTCACTGTATTAGGACCCTAGACTGCTGCTGGCAATACGCGCGGCCACAGCCGCTGGGAGACACCTGTGGCTCCACTCCCCTCCTCCAGGGCATCTGTCACCAATCTCTGCAGAACAGCACCCTCTCACGGGCGCAGGACCAGCCTGGCACAAACCTTTGGCTACCATCAGGGCTGAACACGCACTCCCCAGAAACAGGCCGGGAGCACAGAGGGAGGCCGTCTCCATCCCTCTCTGTCCTCTGTGTTCCTGAGATAGCTGTGGGTCACACCCTGCAGGCTCCCCTTCCTTGAGAACTCACGAACAGGGGGATCCCAGCCACGGGTCATGCTGTGGGTTTTAACCCGGAAAGAACAAGACACCACACACCTGCCTCACTTCCCCAGGATGCGTCCTAGGTCTCCTAAACTCCCAGTCCAGGGTGTCCTGGGGCACCCTGGTGCAGACCTGGGGGCTTACTCCTCACCCCCACCCTCTCCATGATGAGGCCTGGGCCCCCCTCCCCACCGGGCTAGCGTTCAGATAGACCCTGCAGGACGGTGTACTAACGCTCAGGGCGGGGGCCCAGTGCTCCCTCACAGCTTCCCCCTGCAGCAGAGAACAAAGTCCCACCCAGTGGCTTCTCGGAGATCCACAGCCGGCCTGCAGGCCTGGGAGCCAGGCTCTCCTGCAACGAGGGCAGAGCAAGGAGAGACGAGACCTGAGACAAATGTGATGGAACAGCACCATCCGGATACCTTTTGTTATCCAGGAAAGACTCAAGAACACTTTAAAGTCCTCTTCAAATGTGTATGAAAAGGCCGGGTACAGTGGCGCATGCCTGTAATCCCAGCACTTTGGGAGGCCAAGACAGGTGGATCACGAGGTCAGGAGACCGAGACCATCCTGGCTAACACGGTGAAACCCCGTCTCTACTAAAAATACAAAAAAGTTAGCCGGGCATGGTGGCGGGCGCCTGTAGTCCCAGCTACTCGGGAGGCTGAGGCAGGAGAATGGCGTGAACCCGGGAGACGGAGCTTGCAGTGAGCCGAGATCACACCACTACACTCCAGCCTGGGCGACAGAGCAAGACCCCGTCTCAAAAAAAAAAAAAAAAATGTGTATGGAAAATGAGTGGCCCACCGCCGGCCAGTCCACTGCCTGCCGTGAAGGGGCCATGGACCAAGGGGCCTGTAGCTTCCGAGGAAGCCACACCAAGTGATGTCAGAGGATCGGCCCAATGGGGCCCTTGGAGCACCCTGACCCGGGAGGAGCCTTTCTTGAAGTTGGAAGAGTGAAGTCCCTTATCAGACAATGTTTGTTGTACAAAGAAAAAAAATAGTAAGTAAAAATTAAAATCAACGAATGAAGTCCTATGCAGGTGAGGCCCGCCTGCTCTCGGGGTTTTTCCCAGTGGCCTCTCTCTCCAGGGCAGGGCTGGCTGTGACAGGGCACGTAAGGACCCAGGAGCAAAAGACGCAGGCCAACCTCGGAGCACAGCAGGGGCATCCGGGGACCGTGTGAGATGAGCCTGAGCCTGTATCCTCATCCAAAAAATGCAAACAACAGGGTTCGCTCCACAGGGATGGAAGGAAATGAAATGACGAGGGACTTTTGCAGCCTGGAGCTGGCAGGCCACCACGCTGACGCAGCACGGGCTTTGATCCTCGCCCTCGTCAGTGAGCGTCCTCTGCAATTAGCCTTTTCTTAAAGAACCCAAAGGTTTTAGAAGCTGCTGGCGTTTCACAGTCCCCTGAACCTGGACACAGCCCTGAACGCGGAGCTGGAGGCCATAGGTCCTTTCTCATCCTTCTAGTGCCGCCCCCACAGCTCCACTCCTCCTACCCCATGCCCTCACCTTCTGTCTATGCAAGAGCTGGGCTCCTGTGCCCACTTCACAGACAGGTCACCAAGGCCCAGGAAAGCAAATGCCTTGTTGTGAATCACGCAGCGAGTCATACCACCGGGCTCCACAAGTTCCCAGCCCATGTGCTCCCCCTGATCGGGACACCTCCTCTCTGATCGAGAAGGGCCGGGGCTCAACACACAGGTGAGGCTGGCAGGTGGCCATGTGTGAACTTGGCTGGTTCCGCTCATGACAGGCATTCCTTCCCCAGAGTCCTCAGGGCTGGGGAGTGACCAGCCCCAACAAAGCTGCCAGCTCTGGATATCACCAAATTCACCCCAAGCCCGGGTATTTTGTGCTTTAGGGCACAAGTGAAGCTTGCCAAGTGCCTCATACACGCCTTGGAAATCTCACTCCAGCTTTGGAACACAAACACATTTTTCCCACATAATTTAGGCTCTGAAGCATTCAGGTCTTCCAGCACACGGAAAGCGAAAGCGTCCCTGGGGTACCTGCGCCAGCGCCCTCCTCCGAAGACCATCATCCCTTTGCTCTGCTATTGCAGGAACATGCTTCCACGAGGGTGGGGACTGCTCGGTCCCGCGGGGTCTCCAGCACACAGAGCCGTGCGACAGAGAGGGCGTGCAAACACCCAAGCAGGGGAATCGACAAACGTGTGGCTTTAACATGGTATTGGTCTGCTGGGTTTGGGGGTTTGGTTGTTATTGCTTTTTGAGTCTGCTGTTTTGTAGAAGCCCGTATTTTTCACAGAGGGAATCAGATGAAACCGAAAACGCAAGCTCTTAGGAAGCTTATATGGCACGATTTTGTTGTTGTTGTTGTTGTTGAGACGGAGTCTCGCTCTGTCGCCCAGGCTGGAGTGCAGTGGCGCGATCTCGGCTCACCACAAGCTCCGCCTCCCAGGTTCATGCCATTCTCCTGCCTCAGCCTCCCAAGTAGCTGGGACTACAGGTGCCCGCCACCACGCCCAGCTAATTTTTTGTATTTTTAGTAGAGATGAGGTTTCACCGTGTTAGCCAGGATGGTCTCGATCTCCTGATCTCGTGATCCGCCTGCCTCGGCCTCCCAAAGTCCTGGGATTACAGGTGTGAGCCACCGTACCTGGTATGGCACGGTTTTATGGGAAACTTTTTGTTAAAGTGTAATAGATACAGAGAAGTACATAAATCTTCAGCATGCGGCTGGATGAAATTCCAGAGAGGATCCACTCTGACCAGCAGCACCCAGATCAAGAAACGAATCCCAACTACTTTGGGAGGCCGAGGCCGGCAGATGGGGTTGAGCTTAGGAGTTCAAGATCAGTCTGGGCAACATGGCAAAACCCGGTCTCTACAAAAAATAAAAAAGCCGTGTGTGGTGGCCCATGCCCATGGTCCCAGCTACCGGGAGGCTGAGGCGGGAGGATCCCTTCAGCCCAGGAGAGCTCAAGGCTGAAGTGAGCTGAGATCGCGTCATTGAGCTCCAGCCTGGGAGACAGAGAGAGACCCCCCCTCAAAAAAAAAAAAAAAAAAGAAAGAAAGAAAAGAAACAGACCCTCGCCAGCCCCTGAAGCCCCCTGGGCCTCCTTTGCCTCCTGCCAGGGCAGCTGCCCTTCCTGTTCCCCCTGCCAGGTCTACCTGTCTCTGCACTGCACTTACGAGGGCCTTGCACATGTGCTGACGCACTGTGCTTCTTCCACCAAGCATGTGTGTGTCGGCTCGCCCAGGCGGAGCACGGCTCTCTCCACGCAGCTCATTCCATGCTGCTCCCCTGGGCAAGTACACGGCAGTGTATTCACCCAGTCCACCTCCGCAGGGCACACGGGCCTGATGAACACGGCTCCGGCGACACTCTCGGGCCTGGCTGTGGGTTCACGCCTCAGAGCAGAGCTGCTGGGTCACAAGCCATGGGTTTGCTCCGCTTTAGAAGATATTGCGAAAGTTTTCCAAAATTAAGAGATGAGGTCACAGCCACCATGAGGAACAAGCGTCCCATCATGCCCCATCCCACCTCCTCATCAACTCTGGCCTTATCTGTCTCGTTGGTTTTAGCCAATCCGCTGACTGTCTAGTGATACAACATTTCTGGTTTTAAAAGTTTGTTTCTCTGATAACCAATTGAGTTGCATGCCTTTTCAGATGTTTATTAGATATTTGGGCACCTTTCGAGAGGTACTGGTGCAAGTCATGGACAAACATTTTGCTATAGATTTCAATATTAACACTCACCAGCTTGGGCGGGGGGGAGCTGCAGTGCCACACCGTCTGCTTAGTTTTGCAACCTCTCCTCCCTCCCAAAAGTGATACGTGGCATGCCATCACTGACAGTCACCTGGTTTTGTGAATATCGAGTTACTCACCCTGGAAGCTTGGTTGTAAATCGGATTTGGGTTGTTCTGCAGCTATTACTAGCCCCAAAAGACACAATGTTTCCAACCTGCCCTTCTTTCCGTTCTTTTTCCCAGACCTCAGTTATTACAGAACCGTGATGTCCCTGTCCCCAGAAAGGGAACAAAGGAGATCAAACCGATTTCCATCTTCATCTTCTCAAAATTTCCTCCTTCTGGGAGAGGTCTGCTGATGCCTGGCGCGCCTTGGCCGGTTTCTCCCCTAGAAGCAAAACCTCGTCCGTAGCCACACCCTGCACCTGACAGATCAGAAGCCCTCTGGCCCCCCAGCCCTTGCTGGTGGCCTTCCCACAGCCCTGTGGTGACTGCAGAAGCCCCATGCCCTCCTCTCAGCCCTGAGTACAGTCCAACAATAGCCAAAGGACAGGCAGAAGAGCGGGAATGCAGTGAGAGCTGAACTGGGGGGTGCAGGACAGTTCAAGTTTCTTTTGCACAGAATAGCAATTTGCAACAATTTAACAGTTTAAACCACAGGCAAAGTATTAAATCAACAATGAGCAAACCCAGCAAGTAAACTTTTGTGAATCCAGAATGTTAGAGGAGAGCTGAGTGCCAGTTACCTGGGAGCTGCCACTGTGTCTTTATAGTATCGTTAGTATCTTCATAGTTATCTGCTATCAAATAAGCAATCTTAATAAAACAATCCTAAAGAGACACTAGGCCGGGCGCAGTGGCTCACGCCTGTAATCCCAGCACTTTGGGAGGCCGAGGCAGGTGGATCACGAGGTCAAGCAATAGAGACCATCCTGGCCAACATGGTGAAACCCCATCTCTACTAAAAATACAAAAATTAGCTGGACATGGTGGCAGGCGCCTGTAGTCCCAGCTACTCAGGGGGCTGAGGCAGGAGAATCACTTGAACCTGGGAAGTGGAGGTTGCAGTGAGCCGAGATCGTTCTACTGCACTCCAGCCCGGGCGACAGAGCCAGACTGTCTCAAAATAAATAAATAAATTAATTAATTAATTAATTTTTTTTTTTTAAAAAAAGAGACACTAAATACAGTCATTTTAATTTGAAAACTACGGAGGCATTCAGCACCCAGCTCAGATGGTCAGCAACGCTGTTTGAGGTCAGCCATGACTACATCTCTGAAAGCCCGAGCTTGGCGTTGGTCACTTCAATCTTGCTCATGTTTGTTTTTATCAAATGGCAGCTTTCAACACACCCTGGGTTGTGACTGGGACACAGGAGGCTAAATCACCTGCCTACCAAGAACTGGGCCTGTGAGTTACACCTGGAAGCCTTGGAACATCAGGGATGGGATTTGATCTCTGCCGACAGCATTTGGAGGAGACAACTCCCAGGCAGAAAGCAGCCACAGTGGGAGAAGGACACAGGGTCCAGGGCCACCCAGAAGCGACCTGCAGCCTCATCAGCCACAGCAGCGGGCCTGGGAACGGGGGTGGAACACACGGGAGCAGTGGGCAGGGGCCCTATGAGGACGGGCTGCAAGAGCACAGGAGGAGCTGCCCCAACCCTGGGCCCACCCAGTGACTCAACGGCCAGGCAATTCCATGCTCTCCACCAAACCCAGGGCTTCCTGAGGAGCGCGTCCCCCAGGAGCAGGGCACCGACCCCCAGGAGCAGGGCACCCTCCAGCAACAGCCAGCTGGGCTCCCCACGGGGATTGTGCAGCTGTCCCCGGGCCACATCTCTGCCCCATCCCAGACAGACGGCTTCCAGTCGGTCTCCAGGAGAGGGATGGACTTCCTGGGCTGCTAACAGAGCCGGGGCAGCCCTGTGAGGTGACTCCCGTGTCCGCTGTGCCCTGGTAGGTGCCTCAGCCCACCGTCATTTGTAGCTCAGCCCCTTTGAGCTCAGCTCATCCCTCGCAGGAAGAGAACAAAGTTACCTGAACTTTATCATCTGGGTTTTGGACAAATGAGAAGGGACCGTAATAAATATTCTGCTGGTCATAAGCAAAGGTTAAAATATATACCCTTTAAGAAAAATTAATCAACAAGGTATCAAGGCCCAATGCTGACCGCAACACTGGACACACACACACTCTCACACACGGCGCCCTGCATCAGGCGGCCTCACTGCCCACTTACCAAGGCACAAGGTCAGCAGAGCCAGTGGGAACAGCTGTCCTCAGGGCTTCCGGCTGGACAAGCCTGAAAGTGAAAGTCACACATGTCAATGTGCTTGCGCAGGACTGGAGAGACGCCGTGTGACCAAATATATGCATCCACTTCAAAACCCGAAAGGCTGCATGTCAGGGAGACTGACAAGCACGCATTAACATCCTTTCCCGATCAACCAAACACTCCGTCACTTAAACATCAGGGTCAAGGCCATTCAGGGCGTTGCTGGTCACTGCTTCCCACTGCCTGGCCAGGAGGCCCAACAGATGGCTCATAAATGAACAGTCCCGGAGCCGCCAGAGGTCACGCCCCAGGAAGGACACAGGAAAGCCACCCAGCCACCTGCACGCTCTTGGAAAGGCGGGGCCACCGCGGGCTCCTCCGGATGCCACGGCTCCTGCGACAGCTACACCAGCCTTACATGCGCTCCTGCTGCTTCCCAAAGCCCCGCCAGCCGCAGCCCTGGGCTTCTCCAAAATCCAGCCCAGCCCAGCGCCCGCCAGCAGACCATTAGCCTGCCTGCCGGCAACCAGGAAAAAGCCCGTGTTTGCTCATTTGTGTTACATTGTGGTGACGTCCACTAACATAAAATCCACCATTTTTAGGTATGTGGTTCAGGGGCTTTATGTCCATTCCCACTGCTGTGCAATCATCACCCCTGTCCATCTCCAGAACTTTCTCATCTTCCCAAGCAGAAACACTGTCTCCATTAAACACCTACTCCCCATCCCCGCTAGCCCCTGGCACCCACCATCACACTTTCTACCTCTACGAGTTAACCACTCTAGGGACCTCATATAAGTGGAATCATACACTATTTGTCCTTATGTGACTGGCTTATTTCACTCAGTATAATGTCCTCAAAGCTCACCCACTTGGTGGCAGGTGTCAGAATGTCATTCACATTTCAGGCTGGATAATATTCCACTACAGACACTATGGACTGAATGCTTGTTTCCCCCAGCCACAAATTCATATTCTTTTTGAGACAGGATCTCGCTCTGTTACCCAGGCTGGAGTCGCCGTGGCACAATCACCGCTCACTGCAGTCTCAGTCTTCTGGGCTTAAGTGATTCTCCCACCTCAGCCTCCCAAGTAGCTAGGACTACAGGTGCATGCCACCATGCCCGGATAATTTTTTAATTTTTTTGTGGACACAGCATTTCACTATGTTGCCTAGGCTGGTCTTGAACTCCTGAGCTCAAGTGATCCGCCTGCCTCGCCCTCCCAAAGTGCTGGAACTACAGGTATGAGTCACCATGCCTGGTCCAAATTCATACGTTGAAATCCTCCCTGCTAATGGGATATTTGGAGACAGGGCCATTGGCAGGGGATTAGGCCAAGAGGGAGGAGCCTCAAAAATGGGATTGGTGCCATTATGCCAAAAGACACGAGCCAGCTGCTTCCTATCTCTCTGCCATATGAGGGCACAACCAGGAAGAGGCCCTCACCAGGCACCAAACCTACGGGCACCTTGACCTCGGACTTCCAGCCTGCAGAACTGTGAGAAATAAATTTCTGTTACTTAAGCCAGCCAGTCGGTGTTAACTTTTTTTATAGCAGCCCAAACTGACAAAGACAGTGTATATATCGCATATTTTCCCCTATTAATCTTACAGTTCTAACTTTCACATTTAGGTCTATGATCCATTTTGGTTAATTTTTAAATATAGCATAAAGTAGGGTGAAGGGCCATTGTTTTTGTAGATAGGTGTCCAATATTGTCTTTCGATATTTGAAAGGCATTCCTCCACTGTCTTCAAATTGTATAGTTTCTGATCAGAAACCGGCTCTCATTTTTGGCTTTGTTCATCTGTACGTGACAGCATTTGCCTCTGTCTACTTTCAGGATTCTCAGCAATTGGATGATGGTGTGTATTGGGGTGAATTCCTTCATGTTTCTTCGGTTTGAGATTTGTTGAGCTTCTTCGGAATGAGTTTCATCAGATCTGGAAAAATTCTAGCCATTATTGTCTTCAGGTATTTTCCACCACACGCGCCTCTTTTCTGGAAATCAGTTTCATATGTTACTCTCGATATGGTCGCACTGACGCTCTGTTCATTTTTTTGTCTTTCTTTGTGTTTCATTTTACAAAGTGCTGTGTCTTCAGGTATACTGATCTTTTCTTCTGCAACGTCTAATCTACCACTAACCCCATTCAGCATATTTTTCATTTCTAGAAGATTTATTTCGTCTTTTTTCTTTTTGAGACAGTCTCATGCTGTCACCCAGGCTGGAGTGTAATGGTATGATCATGGCTCACTGCAGCCTCAACCTTCCTGGGCTCAAGCCATCCTCCTACCTCAGCCTCCTAAGTAGCTGAGACCACAGGTGTGCACCACCACGCCCAGTTAATTTTTGTACTTTTCTGTACAGATGGGGTTGCCCAGGGTGGTCTTGATCTCCTGAGCTCAAACAATCCTTACACCTCAGCCTCCAGAAGTGCTGGGATTACAGGTATGAGCCATGACGCCCGGCCCTAGGTCTTTTTTTTATATCTTCCATTTTTTTCTTTATTTTTATCATATTTGCCCTGACATTGAACACGTGGAACATATTTATCAATGCCATCTTAACATCCTTGCCTGCTAGCTCTATCATCTGGATAGATATAGTTCCCTTCCCTTCTCTTTTCTCTTCTCTTCTCTCTCTCTTGTTTTTTTTTTTTTTTTAACAGAGTTTTACTCTGTTGCCTGGACTAGAGTACAGTGGCATAATCATAGCTCACTGCAGCCTCGAACTCCAGGCTCAAGGGATCCTCTGCCTCTGCCATTGAGTATCTGGCACTACAGGTGCACACCACTATGCCCAGCTAATTATTTTTTTAAAACAAACAAAAGAACACATATCTTTTTAGAGACAGGGTCTCGCTATGTGGCCCCAGCGGGTCTTGAACTCCTGGGCTCAAGTGATCCTCCTGCCTCAGCCTCCCAAAGGGCTGGAATTGCAGGTGGGAGCTACAGTGTCTAGCCTGGATGTTTCCAACAGTTGATCTTCCTCTTCTTCTGGGTTTTCTGTATGGCAGTCACTTTTGCTTGGCTTCTGGGCACTGTGAACTTGGTGCCTGTGAACTTGGCACCGGACGCTGGGTTTGCTGCTGTCCTGCATCTCCGGGCTTTGTTCCGGGAACAGTCAACCTAGAACCAGTTTGATCCTTTCAGATCTCACTCCTAAGCTCTGTTTGGTGAGTCCTGAGCAGACCTTTGTAGGACAACCTTGGGTGGTGAGTCTCTCCCTCTGGCCACTGAGCACACAGATTCACCCCACCCTGTGAACTCGGGGACTGTGCCACCCCTGCTCTCCCATGCCCCTTTCCCTCGCCTGGGCAGCATTCACATGCCACCTGTGGTCAGCTCTCAGAAACTGGAAGGCCCCTCCTCAGCTCTCCAGAGCTGTTTCTTTATGGAACTCCCTCTTCTTCCATATTTTTCTTCGCACATTCCAGCCTTCCTGCAGCCCCTTAACTCCACACTCTGCCTCCACCAGGTCCTGGTTCCCCTCCCTGCCCTGCGGCTGGAGACTCTGCAGGTGACAAGCTGGGCTACTGAGGCCTCACTTCCCTCATGCCCCTCTCTGGTCACTGTCCACACGGCCTGCCACCAGTGTCTGAAGCCTGTGGCTTCATGCACTTTTGTTTGGTTTTCTGGTTGATTAAGGTAGGCTGTGAAATTTGGTCTGTATCTTCCACCATGGCTAGAAGTGCAAGCTGGAATCTTGCATTTTTAAATCCAAGTTTTCGCTCATCCAGAATGGGCTTCTCCAGTGGACCTCACAGATGTTCCCTCTCCAAGACACACTGACCTACGTCTAAAGTGGAATCTCAGCTGCAGAGGGCCTGACTTGCAGAGCCAGCTTGACAGCCATCTCTGGAAGAGAACAAAAGCATTTGCCTTTTTCTTTCTACCTCCAGATCATTTACTCTTCCATGAAGGTATCTCACTCAAAGTACATTTTCTATGTCAGAATGCAATAGCAGGACTATTTGCCTGCCCACGTTAAACTAGAAGGCAAGCCTGCAGTTAATCAGCAAAAAGAAGGCGGTGCTCCAAAGGCAGACCATGTGCTGACAGCACCTGAGACACTCCTCCTCTCAGTTCATCACCTCTTCCCAATTTCTTCTTGACCTAGGTAGGTCAAGAGCATCAACAGTGCTGGGTCACGAATCTCCACCACTCGCAGACACGGGTTCTCCCAAGCTCCTCTCAACACCCAACAGAACCGGGGCCGAGGCAGCTGCTGCGCACACACACACGAGGTGATGCCTGAGAAGCCTCCCGGGGGACCAGTGATCCTCAGCGGTGGGGAGCAGATGGGAGGGGTGCTCTGCTCAGGGCAGGAAGGCAAGAGCCAGAACCACAGCGCTGCCGCTGCTCACCGCGGCCAGCCCAAGGAGCAGGGCTCCCTCCTCCCTGTCTGCCAGCCCTCCCCAACGAATTCGGTAAGGGCAAGGGCGTCCCGGGGGTTCGGTCACGAATCGCTCCAACTTCTAAGAGACCTTTAGAGGCTCTGGGTGCACGTCCCCGGCCGGATCTGTGATTTACAAACATCTTCCCCCTTCCTGTGGTCGTCCTTTCTTGATGGTGTCCTTTGTAGCACAGAAGTTTTTAATTTTGATCTTAGAAGCAACCTGAGAAAAAAGGGAGACTACCTTCAAAGGAGAAACGGCCTGACAAGGATGTCTTCACACAAAAAGATGCTGAGGCCAAGCAGAGGCTGACATCAAAGTGCTGAAAGAACGGCACTGCCAACCAAGAGTTCTGCAACCAGCAAGCATATCCCCCAAGGGGCAGGGAAAACTAGTGCTTCCGGACAAACACAAAAGGGGCGGGTTCGCCACCAGCACACTCTGACCAGAGGAATTTCTCATGTACGTGCACTTCAAGGAGAAAAAGAGATCCCAGATGGGAAGCCTGAGATGCAAAACGTAAAGGAAAGAGAGCGACAAGCGTGTGCAAATCTAACACAAAATGTAATCAGGCCAGGCACAGTGGCTCACGCCTATAATCCAAACACTTTGGGAGGCCAAGGCACGAGGATCACTTGAGTTCAGGAATTTGAGACCAGCATGAACAACATGGTGAAACCCTGTACCTACAAAAAAAAAAAAAAAAAGTAATAATCTAGCAATGTCTTGTGATATTCAAAAGTAAAAAAGAATTTAAATACACAGGCCGGGCGTGGTGGCTCACGCCTGTAATCCCAGCACTTTGGGAGGCCAAGGTGGGCTGATCACCTGAGGTCAGGAGTTCAAGATCAGCCTGGCCAACATGGAGAAACCCCGTCTCTACTAAAAATACAAAAATTAGCTGGGCATGATGGTGAGTGCCTGTAATCCCAGCTATTCAGAAGGCTGAGGCAGGAGAATTGCTTGAACCTAGGAGGCTGAGGCTGCAGTGAGCCAAGATTGCTCCACTGCACTCCAGCCTGGGCGACAGAGCAAGACTCCGTCTTGGGGAAAAAAAAAAGAATTTAAATACACAGTCTATTAGTTGTAAGGGGCATTAACGAAGGTAAGGATGCTTGCAGGTCCTTGGATATTCCCGAGTGTAAAATGTACAGGTTAATTGTAGATCCGTTTAAAAAGAATGTTGTGCTTGTGGGGAAACCAGTAAAAGAACAGAGTCTATAACACCCAAACTGGTAGAGGGCAGAAAATGAAAGGATCAATAGTTGACTCAAAAAGAGCAAGAAAGGAGAAGGAAAGGAAAACATCAGCACAGACCAAGAAATCAACAAAATATAAGACGGTATATTTAAACGCAAATATCTGTAGCTACATTTAAAGTAAACCAAATAAATGATCCAGTTAAATTTTTTTAGTTGTCAGACTTAAAAAACGGACTGTCGCTCTCCCTCTCCCCTCTCCCCTCTTCTTTCTTTTTTTGGTCTCCCTCTGTTACCGAGGCTGGACTGTACTGCCGTGATCTCAGCTTGCTGCAACCTCCCTGCCTCGGGCTCCCGTGATTCTCCTGCCTTGGCCTGCTGAGTGCCTGGGATTCCAGGCACGCGCCGCCACGCCTGACTGGTTTTTGTATTTTTGGTGGAGACGGGGTTTCGCCGTGTTGACTGGGCTGGTCTCCAGCTCCTGACCTCGAGTGATCTGCCTGCCTCGGCATCCCGAGGTGTTGGGATTGCAGACGGAGTCTCGCTCACTCAGTGCTCAATGTTGCCCAGGCTGGAGTGCACTGGCGTGATCTCGGCTCGCTACAACCTCCACCTCCCAGCTGCCTGCCTTGGCCTCCCAAAGTGCTAAGATTACAGCCTCTGCCCGGCCGCCACCCTGTCTAGGAAGTGAGGAGCGTCTCTGCCCGGCCGCCACCCCATCTGAGAAGTGAGGAGTGCCTCTGCCCGGCTGCCCCGTCTGGGAGGTGAGGAGTGCCTCTGCCCAGCCGCCCTGTCTGGGAACCCTTCTGCAGGTGTGCCCAACAGCTCTGAAGGGACAGCGACCATCGAGAACGGGCCATGATGACGATGGCGGTTTTGTCGAAAAGAAAAGGGGAAAATGTGGGGAAAAGAAAGAGGGATCAGATTGTTGCTGTGTCTGTGTAGAAAAAAGTAGACATAGGAGACTCCATTTTGTTCTGTACTAAGAAAAATTCTTCTGCCTTGGGATGCTGTTAATCTATAACCTTACCCCCAACCCCGTGCTCTCTGAAACATGGGCTGTGTCCACTCAGGGTTAAATGGATTAAGGGCGGTGCAAGATGTGCTTTGTTAAACAGATGCTTGAAGGCAGCATGCTTGTTAAGAGTCATCACCACTCCCTAATCTCAAGTACCCAGGGACACAAACGCTGCGGAAGGCCTCGGGGTCCTCTGCCTAGGAAAACCAGAGACCTTTGTTCACTTGTTTATCTGCTGACCTTCTCTCCACTATTATCCTATGACCCTGCCACATCCCCCTCTCCGAGAAACACCCAAGAATGATCAATAAATACTAAAAAAAAAAAAAAAAAAAGGACTGTCAAATTTCAATTTAAAAAAGATCCTCCAATCATACACTGTCTACAAGAGACACATTTCAGACTTAAAGATACAGAAAAATTAAAAATAAAAAAAAAGAGACATGCAAAGCAAACAGTAAACAAAAGGCAGCTGGTGCCGCTATATTAATTCCAGACAAAGTCTGAAAGGCAGAAAGCATTAAAAAGGTAAGAAGATCATTTCACAGTAATAGTCACTTCATTCATAAGGAAGATATAAAATTTTAAATCTGTATCACCTAATAACATAGCTCTCAAGTATATAAAGCAAAACTTGATACAACTGCTAGACAAAATAGACAAATCCACAATGCAAAAACAGCTGTAGACAAGACATAAACAAATGGGTGTGACTGTGATCCAGTAAAACTTTATAAAAGCAGGTAGCTAGCCAGACTTAGCCTATAGGCTGTAGTTTGCTGACCATTGGTATAGAAGATTTGAATAACATGATGAATAAACTTGATTCAATCAATCTACACACAATGCTGCCCCTACCACTGCAGAATAGAATCTGTTCAAAGACACACAGAACATTTTAAAATCTGACCATGTGCTGGGCCATAAGGCAAGTCCTAACAAGTTTCAGAAGACAGAGATCAAGCAGAGCAGATTCCTTCACCCCACAGATGCTTAAACGAGGGAAAAAAAGTAATAAAAAGTTATCTGCAAAAATCCTGGTATGCTCAGAAGTTAAAAACAGTTATCATGGCCAGGCGTGGTGGCTCACGCCTGTAATCCCAACATTTTGGGAAGCCAAGGCAGGTGGATCACTTGAGCTCAGGAGTTCAAGACCAGCCTGGCCAGCATGGTGAAACCCCATCTCTACTAAAAATACCAAAATTAGGCCAGGCGCAGTGGCTCATGCCTGTAATCTCGGCACTCCGGGAGACTAAGGTGGGTGGATCACCTGAGGTCAGGAGTTTGGGACCAGCCTGGCCAATATGGTGAAACCCTGTCTCTACTAAAAATACAAAAAATTAGCCGGGCGTGGTGGTGTGCACCTGTAATCCCAGCTACTCTTCAGGCTGAGGCAGGAGAATCACTTGAACCCAGGAGGCGGAGGTTGCAGTGAGCCGAGATTGTGCCATTGCACTCCAGCCTAGGCAACAGAGCGAGACTCTGTCTCAAAAAAACCCACAAAAAACAAAAAACAAAAAATTAGCCAGGTGTGGTGGCGGGTGCCTGTAATCCCAGCTACTTGGGAGGCTGAGGCAGGAGAATCACTTGAACCCACGAGGCAGAGGTTGCAGCGAGCCAAGATCGCACCACTGCACTCCAGCCTGAGTGACAGAGACTCTCTCAAAAAAAAAATTAAAAAAAAAAAGTGATCAACTGTCAAAAAATTCAAAAGAGGAATTCAAAAATATGTTGAATGAAACAGTAAAAAAAAAAAAAAAAAAAAAAAATCCTGTCACTACATATAGGCTGACGCAGCCTAAACAGTTCCTAAGGGGAGCGGCAACCTTAAGTGTGGACTGCATTAGAACATTGTAAAATGCTGCTAACAGGCTGGGCACAGTAGCTCACACCTGTAATCCCAGCACTTTGGGAGGCCAAGGCGGGCAGACTGCCTGAACTCAGGAGTTAAGAGACCAGCCTGGGCAACATGGTGAAACACTGTCTCTAATAAAAAAATACAAAACAATTAGCTGAGCATGGTGGCATGCACCTGTAGTCCCAGCTACATCAGAGGCTGAGGCAGGAGAATCGCTTGAACCCAAGAGGTGGAGGTTGCAGTGAGCCGAGATTGCGCCACTGCACTCCAGACTGGGGGACAGAGCAAGACTCTGTTCAAAATAAATAAATAAATAAATAATAAAATAAAATGCTGAAAACAAATGACACAAGATATATCTCAAAAAATTAGGAAAACAAATTTAGAAGAAGGAACAAAACAATCTAAAACTCAGAAATTAATAAGATAGAAAACATACAAAAAGCCACAAAGTAGGTTCTCTGAAAGGATCAATAAAATCAAAAGAGTTTTATCAAGAGAGTTGATGATAAAAAGAGAGGAGGCGCGAATCAGGTCAGGAAAGAAAGGGGAACAGAGTCCAGTGCTTCAGGTCTTTTAAAATCAGAGGCCACTGATGCCTTTTCATAGGAATGAACTTGAAAATGTAAAGTTAAATGGACAAATTCCTAAGAACAATAACGGACAAAAATATCCTCAAGAATAAATCAGGGGTGGAGAGGAAGAGAGATTGATTAGTGGGTACAGATAAACACTTGATAAAAGAAGTAAGACCTAGAAATAAGACCCGGTGTTTACAGATCAGTACGGTGACTACAGTTTACAATAATCTATCGTATATTTCAAAACAGACAGCAGAGAAGAATTTGAATGTTTTTAGCTTAAAGACGAGACAAATACTTATGGTGACAGATATGCCAATTTATACCAAATTGACCTTTACAAATTATGTGAATATATTAAATTATCACACTTATCCCCTTGAAATGGGTGAGTCATATAGTGGGTGAACTATATCTCCACAAAGCTGTTACCAAAAAAAAAAAAAGAAAAAAAAAATAGAAAACCCAAAGAATACCATAATCGTTACAAAACTGAAACAAAAGTCAAACATCCACCACCAAAAAAATTATCACGCTAAGTTCAGAACAGTTTCACCAGTGAGATCCTACACTCTTGGTGTAGGGACTCTAATCTTCCATAAACTCTTTTAGAGAAGTTAAAAAAAAAAAAAAGAAAAAAGAAAGAAATACCTGGCCCCTGCCCAGTGCCTTTTGAAGCTAATATAATCTTTTTGCCAAAACCTGACAAAAACAGGATGCAAAGGATAATTACGGAGCAGTCTCACTCACAAGCATGAACGCCAGAAGCCGGAAGGAAGCTTGTTCACTGTGCCTGGCTTCGCTGCACTTCCAGATACTGAGTTTTTGCAGCGTGAAGGTTCGTGGCAGCCCTGAATCCAGCAAGTCTATCGGCCGCGTTTTTCCAACATCAAGTGCTCACTTCTGGCGTCTGTGTCACATTTTGGTAATCTTCGCAATCGTTCAAACTTTTTCATGATTGTTATACCTGTCACAGTGATCTGTGGTCAGTGATCTTTGATGTTCCTACCATAATTGTTTTCAGTGCTGTGAACCGGGCCCCCATCAGAGGAGGAACTGAGTGGAAAAAGGTCGTGCATGCTCTGAACTGCTCGGCCAAGCGGCTCTTCCCATCTCTCTCCCTCTGCTCCAGCCTCCCTATTCCCTGTTACACAGCAGTGTTGAAATGAGGCGACTTAATAACTTACTGATGGCCTGTAAGTGTTCAAGTAAAAGGATGAGTTGCACAGCTCTCACTTTACATCAAAAGCTGGAAGTGACTAAGCCTGCTGAGGAAGGTGTGTTGAAAGCCGAGATCGGCTGAAAGCTGGGCCTCTTATGCCAAACAGTTGGCCAAGTGATGAACGCAAAGAAAAAGTTCTTGGAGGAAATTAAAAGTGCTACTTAGGTAAACACACAAATGATAAAATGAAATAGCCTTATTGCTGATATGGAGAAAGTTCGAGTGGTCCGGATCAAAGATCAAACCAGCCTCAATATTCCCTTAAACCAAAGCCTAGTGCCTGGCAAGGCCCTTACTCTCTTCAATTCTGTGAAGGTTGAGAGAGGTGAGGAAGCTGCAGAGAAAAAGCTGGAAGCTGGCAGAGGCTGGCTCAGGAGATTTAAGAAAAGAAGCCACATCTTCCTCACATAAAAATGCAGGTGGAGCAGCAGGTGCCCACAGAGAAGCTGCAGCACGTCATCTGAAGATGGAGCTAAGATCACTGATGAAGGTGGCCACACTCAACAATAGATTTTCTTTTTCTTTTTGAGACAGGGTCCCACTCGGTTGCCTAGGCTGGAGTGCAGTGCCATGATCTCAGCTCACTGCAACCTCTGCCTCCTGGGCTCAAGCAATGCTCCCAAGTCAGCTTCCCAAGAGGCTGAGACGACAGGCACAAGTCACCATGCCTGGCTAATTTTGGTGGGGGTTGTAGAGACAGGATTCTGTCATGTTGCCCAGCTTGGTCTTGACTTGAACTTCTGAACTCAAGGAATACGCTCACCTCAAGCCCCTCAAAGTGCTGAGATTACAGGTGTGAGGCACCATGACCACCCAACAGATTATTGATGTAGACGAAACAGCCTGATATTGGAAAAAGATGCCATCTAGGACTTTCACAACTAGAGAGAAGTCAATGTCTGGCTTCAAAGCTTCAAGGGACATGCTGACTTTCTTGTTAGGGGCTAATGCAGCTGGTGACTTTAAGTTGAAGCCAATGCTCATACACTATTCCGAAAATCCTAGAGCCCTTAAGAATGATGCTAAATCTACTCTTGCCTGCGCTCTAGAGATGGAATAACAAAGCCTGGATGACAGCACACCTGCTTACAGCATGGTTTACTGAATATTTTAAGCTCACTGTTGAGACCTACTGCTCAGGAAAAAAGGATTCCTTTCAAAAAATTACTGTTCATTGCCAATGCACGTGGTCACCCAAAAGCTCTGGGGGAGATGCACAAGGAGATGAATGTTGCTTTCATACCCGGTAACACGACATCCACTCTGCAGCCCATGGATCAAGGAGTAATTTCTTTCTTTCTTTTTTTTTTTGAGACAGAGTTTTGCTCTTGTTGCCCAGGCTGGAGTGCAGTGGCATGATCTCAGCTCACTGCAACCTCCGCCTCCCAGATTCAAGCGATTCTCCTGTCTCGGCCTCCTGAGTAGCTGGACTTACTGGCGTGCACCACAACGCCTGGGTAATTTTTGCATTTTTAGTAGAGACGGGATTTCATCATGTTGGCCGTGCTGGTCTCAAACTCCTGACCTCAGGTGATCCACCCACCTCAGCCTCACAAAGTGCTGGGATTAGAGGTGTGAGCCACCATGCCCAGCCGTGGAGTAATTTATACTGCCAAGTCTTATTATTTAAGAAATACATTGTATAGGAATATAGCTGCCATGGATAGTGATTCCTCTGATGGATCTGGGCAAAGTAAATTGAAAACCTTCCAGAAAGGATTCACCATTCTAGATGCCATTAAGAAGACGCATGATTCATGGGAGGGGTCAAAATATCAACATTAATAGTTTAGAAGAAGCTGATTCCAAGCTACGTGGATGACTTTGAGGAGTTCAAGACTTCAGCAGAAGAAGTCACTGCAGAAGTGGTGGAAATAGCAAGAGAACTAGAATTATTAGTGGGGTCTGAAGATGTGACTGAATTATTGCCACCTCATGATCAAACTTGAACAGGTGAGGAGTTGCTCCCTTTTTTTTTTGTTGTTTAGATGGAGTCTTGCTCTGTCACCCAGACTGGAGTGCAGTGGCACTATCTCGGCTCACTGCAAACTCCACCTCCCGGGTTCACGCCATTCTCCGTCCTCAGCCTCTTGAGTAGCTGGGATTACAGGCGCCCGCCACCACGCCCAGCTAATTTTTTGTATTTTTAGTAGAGACGGGGTTTCACTGTGTTAGCCAGGATGGTCTTGATCTCCTAACCTCATGATCTGCCCACCTCAGCCTCCCAAAGTGCTGGGATTACAGGCGTGAGCCACCGCACCCGGCCCGGAGTTGCTTCTTATGGATGAGCAAAGCAAATGGTTTCTTAAGGTAGAATCTACTCCTAGTGAAGATGCTGTGAACATTGTGGAAATGACAACAAAGATCCAGAATGTTACATAAACTTGGTTGATAAAACAGCTGCAGGGTTTGAGAGGAGTGACTCCAATTTGGAAAGAAGCTCTACTGTGGGTAAAATGCTATCAAATGGCATCACGTGCTACAGAGAAAACTTGTGAAAAAGAGAGTCCATCCATGTGGCAAGCTTCATTGCTGTCCGTATTGGTCTGTTCTCACACTGCTATTAACAAATACCTGGCTGGCCAGACATTATGGCTCACACCTGTAATCCCAGTACTTTGGGAGGCCGAGGCAGGCAGATCATCTGAGGTTAGGAGTTCAAGATTGGCCTGTCCAACATGGCGAAACCCCATCTCTACTAAAAATACAAAAATTATCCAGGCGTGGTGGCGGGTGCCTGTAGTCCCAGCTACTCAGGAGGCTGAGGCAGGAGAATCACTTTAACCTGGGAGGTAGAGGTTACAGTGAGCTGAGATTGTGCCACTGCACTCCAGCCTGGGCAACAGAGTGAGACTCTGTCTCAAAAAATAAATAAATAAATAAATAAATAAATAAATAAATAAATAAATAAATGAAAAAAAAAAAAAACCTGGCTGGGCACACTGGCTCACACCTGTAATCCCAGCACTTTGGGAGGCCGAGGCGGGTGGATGGCTTGAGCCTAGGTGTTCAAGTTCAGCCTGGGCAGGGTGCTGAAAGCCCATCTCTACAAAAAGTGCAAAAATGAGCCAGGCATGGTGGCTCACACCTGTGGTTCCAGCTACTTGGGAGGCTGAGGTGGGAGGATCGCTTGAGCCCACGAGGTCAAGGCTACAGTGAACAGAGATCACACCACTGCACTCCAGCCTGGGCAACAGAGCAAGACCCTGTCTTAAAAAAAAAATTGAGACTGGGTAATTTATAAAGAAAAGAGGTTGAATTGGCTCACAATTCTCCACGCTGTTTCAGAAGCATGGTGGCATCTGCTCAGTTTCTGGGAACACCTCAGGAAGTCTACCATCATGATGGAGGCAAAGCGGGAAGCAGACGCGTCTCACAGGGCCAGAGCAGCAGGAAGACAGAGGGGGAGGGGCCACACACTTTTAAACAGCCAGATCTCACGACAACTCTATCACAGTTACAGCACTAGGGGGATGGTGTTAAACTATGAGAACCCACCTCCAGGATCCAATCCCCTCCCACCAGGCCCCACTGCCAACACTGGGGATTACAATTCAACTGAGATTCAGACAGGGACACAGATCCAAAATGTCAGATTTTAGGGACACAGATCCAGAATGTCAGATTTTAGGGACACAGATCCAAAATGTCATATTGTAGGAAATTGCAATGGCCACCCCATTTCAGCAACCACCTCCCTGAGTGCTCAGCAGCCATCCACATCGAAGCAGACCCATCTACCAGCAAAAAGACAAAGACTCACTGAAGACTCAGATGATCATTAGCATTTTTTAGCAATCAAGTATTTTTTAATTAAGGCATGCACACTGTTTTCTTAGACACAATGCTATTGCACACTTAACAGACTACAGTACAGCAGAAACGTAACTTCTGATGAGATCAGGCACGTTCAGGGTGGCATGGCTGTAGACAGCATAAACGTAACTTCTGTATGCACTGGGAAACCAAAAAATGTGTGTGCCTCACTTTATTGTGATATTTATTTTATTGCCGAAGTCCGGAACGGAACCCACAATATCACCAAGGTGTGCCTGTATTAGTTAACTAATCCAGTAATTTATGAAAAAGATCGTGGCTAAATTGGGTTTATTCCAGGAATGCAGGGACATTTTAACATGATATTAACAAATCAAAAGGGGAAAGCCACAAGATCATTGTAACTGGCAACATCCAATCATGACTGTGATTAAAAACACAAATCAGAACCTCCTGGCAAATGCGAAATGGAGGGGAATTTTCTCAACTTGATAAAAAATATTAAAAAAAAAAAAAACCCACAACAACCACTTCACTTAGCAGTGTAACAAGGAAGGCTTCCCTTTGGTGAGGACCCTCTGTTGCCAACATGCCTTCATCACCTCAGTCCCATGCTTGTTGGAGATGCCAGCACAGGACGACAAGAAAAGTCAATAGAAATCTAAGGACTGAAAAGGAAAAAAAATCTGTCATTATTCACAGATGACATGACTGTGCACTTCAAAATCTAAAACTTAAAGAAATAAATGTTTAAAAATCTGAAATAACATACAGATAAGATTTTTTAAATCAATAAGAAACTTTTTTTTTTTTTTGAGACAAATTCTCACTCTATTGCTCAGGCTGGAGTGCAATGACACAATCTAAGCTCACTGCAACCTCCGCCTTCCGGGTTCAAGCCATCCTCCCACCTCAGCCTCCTGAGTAGCTGGTATTACAGGCGCATGCCACCATGCCTGGCTAATTTTTATATTTTTAGTAGAGATGGGGTTTCACCATGTTGGCCAAGCTGGTTTCGAACTCCTGACCTCATGATCCGCTCGCCTTGGCCTCCCAAAGTGCTGGGATTACAGGCGTGAAGTACCACGCCCGGCCCATGTTCTGTTTAATGTGTTCCTGGTACTTCATATTTTGGATGCTACTGTAACTGGTATTTAAATAATTCACTTTCTACCTGTTTGTTGCTGATATATAAGAATATTGATTGATCTTACCATTTATCTAGCTACCCTGCTAAGGTTTCTTTCTTTTTTTCTTCAACTTTAAGTTCCGGGGTACATGTGCAGGATGTGCAGGTTTGTTCCACAGGTAAACGTGTGCCACGGTGGTTTGCTGCACAGACCATCCCATCACCTAGGTATTAAGCCCAGCATACGTTAGCTTTCATATATATATATCCCACACAAAAACAATTCCAGGTGGAGTAAAGCCTTACAAATGTTAAAAAGTAAAACCAAGCTGGGTGCAGTGATGCAAGCCTGTCATTCCAACATTTTGGAAGGCTGAGACAGGAGGATTGCTTGAGCCCAGGAATTCGAGACCAGCCTGGGCAATATACTGAGACCCCATCTCTACAAAAAAATTAAAAATTAGCTGGGTGTGGTGGTGTGCACCTGTAGTGCCAGCTACTTGGAGGCTGAGGTGGAAGGATCGTTTGAGCCTGGGAGGTTGAGGCTGCAGGGAGCTGCGACTGTGCCACTGCACTCCAATACGGGTGAAAGAGTGAGACTCTGTCTCAAAAATAAACAAACAAAAAACTAAAACATGATGTTTTCTCCAACTTTTTAAATGAAAAGTTTGTATAGAGAAGTTGAATTAATAGTACAACAAAAACGTGTATATGGGCCGGGCGTGGTGGCTCACGCCTGTCATCCCAGAACTTTGGGAGGCTGAGGCAGGAGTTCACTTGAGCTCAGGAGTTTGAGACCAGCCTGGCCAACATGGCGAAACCCAGTGTCTACTAAAAACACAAAAGTCAGTGGGTGTGATGGCAGGCGCCTATAGTCCCAGCTACTCGGGAGGCTGAGGCAGGAGAATCACTTGAGTCTGAGAGGTGGAGGTTGCCGTGAGCTAAGATCACGCCACTACACTCCAGCCTGGGTGACAGAGGGAAACTCTGTCTCTAAATAAATAAATAAATAAATAAATAAACTCTGTATACAACTACCTATATTAGAATTAACATTTGAGGAGAGCGCAGTTGTGTGTGTGTGTGCGCGCGTGCACGCTTTTATTCCTCAACCACCTGAGCATTACTTCCAGACATCGTAGCACTTTATACCCAAATATTTCAGTGTGTCTCTGCTAAGAGTAAGGCCTTCTTCTTCATCATCACAATAAAATTAGCACACTGAGAAAATCAACCCTTGGTCCCTGATATCATCTATTCGTCAACCTACATTTGCATTTCCCCAGCTGTCCCAGAAACACTGAGATAGTTGCTGTTTCAACCTGGACTCTAATCCAGGTTCCTAGGCTGCATTTGGTTGTTTCTTTGGGGTCTTTTCATCCAGAACAGAGGTTGGCGACTGCTTCTGGGCAGGAAGATGGTGAATATTTCAGGCTTGGGGCCATTGCAGCTCAACAGTGGCCACAGGCACCAAGAAGGCAATGGAGTGACAGCCAGTACTACTTCACGGGCAAAAACAGAGAAGGAGCTGGGCCTTGACCTGGTTAGCAGGGTTGCTTTGGAGTACCCACGTTTAGCCAGTTCCTGCACTATGAAATCTCCAGCAAACCACTGTTGGTGGGAATGGGAGTTAGTACAACCACTACTGAGAGCAGTTTGGAGGTTCCTCAGAAAACTAAATATACAGCCACCATGTGATCCAGCTATCTAACTCTTAGGTATACACCCAAAAGAAAGGAAATCAGTATATCAGAGACACCTGCACTTCCATGTTTGTTTAGCACTGTTCATAAGAACCAAGATTCGGAGGCAACCCACATGTCCATCAAGAGATGGATGGATAAAGAAAATGTGGTACATATACACAATGGAGTATTATTCAGCCATAAAAAATAATGAGGTTCTGTCATTTGCAACAACATGGATGGAACTGGAGCTCATTATATTAAGTGCAATAAGCCAGGCACAGAAAGACAAGCATAACATGTTCCCACTTATTTGTGGGATGTAAAAATCAAAACAACTGAACTCATGAAGACAGAGAAGGCTGGGAAGGATATGGGGGTAGAGGGAGGTTAATGGGTATAAAAATTAGTTAGAAAGAATGAATAAGGCCTAGTATTTGGCCAGGTGTGATGGCTCACGCTTGTAATCCCAGTACTTTTGGAGGCTGAGTCGGGTGGATCACTTGAGGTCAGGAGTTCAAGACCAGCCTGGCCAACAGGGTGAAACCATCTTTACTAAAAATACAAAAAATAGCCAGGCATGATAGCATATGGCTGTAATCCCAGCTATTCGGGAGACTGAGGCATGAGAATCACTTGAACCCGGGAGGCAGAGGTTGCAGTGAGCCGAGACCACGCCACTGCACTCCAGCCTGGGCAACAGAGCAAGACTCCATCTTTAAAAAAATTTTTTTTAATAAAAAAAGATCTAGTATAAAGACCTAATATTTGATAGCACAGCAGGGGGACTGCCAGGAGGAGCAGAGGTGATATTGGTGACTCCCTCCCCTAACCATCAGCTCCAAGCCCTGCAAGTTTCCATGCCAGGCACCCCCATGCTCAGCCACCAGTCTCTGGCCGCAGGTGCTGCGTCCACCCAGCTGTGCCCTTTGCAGGCTTCGGCTTCCTATGGCATCACGATTGCCATGTCGCTGCCCCGGCTTTGCAAAAACCCCTGCCTGTATTTGGAGCCCCTGACCGGGCAAGCTTCCCTCCTGTCAGCTGCTGCCAAGGAACCCCCTTGCCAGCACTGGCCCGCTCCTCAGTGCTCCTGAAAACACTGCTTACCCGTCCCTGAGCCACGGTGCCCTCACCCACGGGAGCCCTGCGCACCTGCGCACCTTCACCTGTGGCTCCCCTCGCCTGTGCCACGAACCCCGGCCGTACACTCCAGGCTTCCACAGGGCTGGGCCTGGGGCCACAGAGTCATCAAACAACAGGCCCTTTTCTTCCTCCAAATCAGCTTATATAAGAAACTAGCCCTGGGCACGGTGGCTTATGCCTGTAATCTCTGTGCTTTGGGAGGCCAAGGCGGGTGGATCACTTGAGGTCAGGAGTTTGAGACCAGCCTGATTTTTAGTAGATCATCTCTACTAAAAATACAAAAATTAGCCGGGCGTGGTGGCGTGTGCCTGTAATCACAGCTACTTGTGAGGCTGAGACAGGAGAACTGCCTGAACCCGGGAGGTGGAGGTTGCAGTGAGCTGAGATCGTGCCATTGCACTCTAGTATGGGCGACAGAGCAAGACTCTGTCTCAAAAAAAAAAAAAAGAAAAAAAGAAAAACTGGCAATCATAAGTAGAAAAACCATTGTAACTGAAAGTTATTTGTTCAAGAACTGGAGACCAACTAGGAACACACGAAGCAGAGAAGTGAGTCTCTGCATCTGCATCAATGATGCAAAAGCAGCTGTGCAGGGAACCCGTCTGGCCCAGGCCCAGGCCTCCTGCACCCAGCGTCTGCGAGCTCCATGCTACCAGAGGGGCTGCAGTTGGCTGAGGGAGGTGGGGATGCCATTTGAGGTCTAGCCACAGGGTGAGGGGAGCACGGCCAGCCAGTGTACACAGGTCAGGGGCCAGGTTCCCGGCCTTGCTCAGCACCACACATCACTGCATTGAAGCACATCTTTAGTAAAACCAGCGCTTCCCTTAAAGAGAATGCCACGGGGCATGAGTATGATGCTTTTGACAAAAAACAAAGGCATCACTGTTAACTCCGATCTATCCCATGTGAGGTGGGAGAAGGGAGAGAGCAGAGACAAGGAGACAATTACACAAGCAGCAGCCCAACGTGTGCTTTGCAATATGCTAACCTGGCTTGGCCCACACCCCAGGGCAGACCCACAGATAGCCCTGCCTCTGCATCCACCACCAGAGCACCCAGTACCCAGCACCAGGCCACCCAGCATCCAGCACCAGGCCACCTAGCACCCAGCACCAGGCCACCCAGCACCAGGCCACCCAGCATCCAGCACCAGGCCACCCCAGCATCCAGTGCCTGGGCACCCAACGTCCAGCACCAGGGCACCCCAGCATTCAGCACCACAGCACCCCTGCATCCAGCACCAGGGCACCCCAGCCTCACCCGCCCCAGGCCTCTGAAGGAGCAGGAGGCTGGGCCCCATGTCCCACAATAGCACAGCCAGCTGGGCGAGACCACAGGCAGCACAGGAAGGGACTGTGCGGCTCTTTCGGATTAGGAAAGGGCCGTGCTCCGCATAGCAGAAAACAGGGATGAGGTCGAAGAGGCAGCACCGAAAGCCCAGAGTCACTCCCCACCCACCATCGGAAACCAGTGAGCTCATTAGAAACCACTTACCTATGAGGCCAAATGCCCTCAGCAGGAGGGAAGGAGGAGGGGGAAGGAGGAGGGGGAAGGAGGGGGAAGGAGGGGAAGGAGGGGGAAGGAGGGGGAAGGAGGGGGAAGCGGGTGGGGAAGCGGGTGGGGAAGAGGAGAGGAGGAAGAGATCAAAGGGCGTGGCAGAGCTACACCTTCGACAGGCCTCCAGCCCTGGGGACTATCTGGGAACGTCCAGGAAGCCCTGCGAGCTGAGGCTGGGTGACTCATCTCTGGTGACAGAGGTAACCACCTGGCCAGAGGCACCTCTTTAAAGAGACAGATTCTTACACCCATCACAAACAGACCAGAACGCTGGCCAGGCGCGGTGGCTCACACTTGTAATCCCAGCACTTTGGGAGGCTGAGGCAAGCGGATTACTTGAGCTCAGGAGTTCAAGACCAGCCCGACCAACATGGAGAAACCCCGTCTCTCTACTTAAAATACAAAATTAGCTAGGCACAGTGGCTCTCACCTGTAATCCCAGCACTTTGGGAGGCCAAGGCCGGTGGATTGCCTGAGGTCAGAAGTTTGAGACCAGCCTGGCCAACATGGCAAAACCCCATCTCTACTAAAAATACAAAAATTAGCCGGGTGTGGCAGTGGGCACCTGTAACCCCAGCTACTTGGGTGCCTGAGGCAGGAGAATCGCTTGAACCCAAGAGGCAGAGGCTGCAGTGAGCCGAGATTATACCACTGTACTCCAGCCTGGGCAACAGAGCGAAACTCCATCTCCAAAACAAAACAAAACAAAACAAAAAAACGGAATACTGACCAGAAGAAAATACCCAGGCTTGCTATTCCTTATTGAGGACACTCTGGGGAAAAACTCAAGGACTGGCCAGGCTGAGTGACAAGGAACAGAAACGGCTCCCGGGGCCCAGGGCCCCGGCCATGTCATCTGCAGGGGTTTTCCCCATCTTATTTATGCAAGGGGCTCCTACTTGTAAACTGGAGAGAAAATGTTGTCCAAGAGGCTCAGAACCGGTGTCGGAGGCTTAGCGAGGACAGGCCCTCTCCCTGGGGTCCCAGAGTGGGCAGGAGGCCACAGCACCATGGACTCTGGGCTTCTCTGGCTGATCACGGAGGTCCAGGCCATGAGGCCCTTGAGGCTCAAGGAGAAGGGTGTCTGAGGCAGGTCAGCCTCACGGTGGCCACGGAGCATGCGCAGTGGAGTGACCCGGGCAGGAGGCTCCCCAGGCCAGCACCCCAGCCAGGAAGGGAAGGAGCAACTCTGTGCATATCACAGCTTCACAGTCTCCAGCAATTCAGCATTTGCCCGCTTAAGTTTCTAGGTGCTGACAATTCACAAATAAAGGAGGAGAAAGCTTGCTCTCTCCTGCCTTCCAGGCCTGCGTGGAGGTGTGGGCCTGGTGTTGGGGCTAACCAGGAATCCTGCATCTCATGGGTGGCCCCACAGGACAAGTGAGGGGCTATGACACTGGACACTGCTTGGTGGCCAGCAGTTGCCCCAGGCCCCAGAGGATGGAGACAACAGGCAGAGCTGGGCAGCTACCTCCTTAAGCCCCACCCAGGGGCACCACCCCCCAAGACCAGGGCACCCGTGGCTGGAGGAGACCCAAGGGCCCTCTGACCCAGTTGAGTTTCACGGGATGTGACTGCTTGCTGCCCTAGATGTTTATGGAGGGGTGTTTGTGTTTGCTGTTGCAGTGATGGAAGGCACTGCTGGTTCTTAGAGGAGGGCTGAAATGCACCCTTCATGGGTCTTACCAGACACCTGCCCTCCGGGCTCAGATCTGACCCCAGCTGTGATGCAAATGCCATGTATGTTGGTTTCATAGACACTGGATTTTCCAGGAATGAAACCTCGGATAACACACACCTGAGGGAGGAAGAGGAAGCCTGCCTTGGCCAACCCCGGCAAGGGACTGAGTCTACCCCCACCACCTTCTCACTGCAGCTTGAGCCAACAGGGACCACTTCGTCTCCCAGTGCAAACGCGTGCAAGAGTTTCCAGATGGAAATACGTGTCAATCTGAAATCCTGAGTGCAATCTACGAAACCTATTTCCATACTGCACAAGAGATATCACAATGCTTTATTAATAACACAGAGCACTAATAACACATTTGCCAGACCCTGCTCTAAGCATTTTCCTGCATTACCTCCATTATGCAAAGGAGACGTGGGGCCCGGCAGAGCAGGGAATGACAGGCTGAGACTGACCACTCCCTCAGCCCTGGGCACAGGGCCCCCAGATGAGGGACTCACCCAAGGGACAAGGGTCTGCCCCTGCAGTGGCTCAGACCCTGGACCACGCCAACATGGCAAACACACGTGAGCTGCAAATGCCGGCCTGTGTGCAACTTTACATTGCTAGAGGCCACATTCAAAAGTAAAAAGAAATCGGCAAAAAAATGTTTTCAGTAGGCCGTGCATGGTGGCTCACGCCTGTAATCCCAGCACTTTGGGAGGCTGAGGCAGGTGGATCACCTGAGGTCAGGAGTTCGAGACCAGCCTGACCAATATGATGAAACCCCCGTCTCTATTAAAAATACAAAAATTAGCCGGGCGTGGTGGCATGCACCTGTAATCCCAGCTACTCAGGAGGCTGAGACAGGAGAATGGCTTGAACCCAGGAGGCAGAGGTTGCAGTGGGCCAAGACGGTGCCATTGCACTCCAGCCTGGGTGACAGAGCAAAACTCCATCTAAAAAAAAAAATTAATAATACATTTTATTTAACCCAGTATATCCAAAATACTATCATTTCTACATGTAACCAATATAGAAGAATATGAATGAGATCACTTACATTCTCTTTCATATTAAGCCTCTGAGATTGGCGTGCATTTCACACCACGAACACATCTCAGTTCCCACCAGCCATGTTTCCAGCATGCCTCTGTGGGCTGCATGGCTCATGCCGTCTGCCCCAGACAGCACAGGCTGAGGTATGACACGTTCTCTGAGGGCGACATCCTTCCCACCTCCCTTTTCTGTCTGCATGTTAAGAATTTTAGCAGTTTTCAGCTTCACCAACCCTTTGCCATCTAAAGTATTTATAGTGGTTAATTTCTCCACTTAAGGCAGGTGCAGGGGTTCAATACTTTATGTATGTGTTTTCATATAAAGCATTTCTTAATTTAAGAAAAAGCTGACCCACTCCCCAAAATACAATGTAATCACAAGGCACAAAATAAAAATTATGACACAGTTATTAAATACTTTCAGTTTTCTTTTTCTTCCACAAAACTTGGAAGGAAGAAAAAAACTGATCCCTTTCTGGAAATAAATACATAATAAGTGACAAAGTAAAAACAATTAGTAATTACTATCACTTCCTTCTCAATTTTCTTTTTTTCCAAAAAAAGTTCTTACATTTATTCTCATTCATTCTCTCTCTTTCATTTTCTCTCTCTTCCCCCTCCCTGGCATTAAGAATGACCAACTTGTAATCAAACCACCAGCCTGAAAACAAATCTTCCTTGCTACCAACAGTTAACATATTGCCACCTGTCACGTGTCCAATTCACCACCATGTCAAACACAGTCGACTGGAAACATCCAGGGACCATCACTCAGCAATAAGCCGCCTGCCCACTTAATGCCAGTGAGCAGGAGACGTCCAGCGCCTGTCTCTAGACGTGTCCTTGTTTCCACTTTGGGGAGATATATGTGAGTGGAAATAACAAGGGTAATTGGCAAAATCATTGTGAAATGAATCTGTCCTACCATAAATGTGACTGCAAATTTTGAAGTTGATTTGCAAAAGGCCACAGACATAGCTGTGACCCATCCCACACTCAGTAGCAATACCACTGGGAAAAGGGTAGCTACCGTCTCTGAGTCATCAGAATCCCTGCCAGTAAAGCTGGACAGCCCCCAGCACTCAAGATCAAAGCTGAGCTCCTGGCAGTAGAGACCTGAGAGCACCTTTCCCATCTTCCTGCCAGTGACTTACAAAGGCAGCCCTTGCATACCTGAGGAAGTGGCACCAGAACAAGACAAGAACAGGCTGACCAGGAGCCCCACCCCGCCCCTGCAGATGCCTCTCCAGTGTGTTCCACAGGAACAGTGGCCGCCCCTGCCGCTCCCAGATCCCGGGCTCTAGGGGACAACAGCTGCTGCCCTCAGCTGTGCTGAGCCATGAAGTGATTCAGCAGCAGCGGAATCGGACGCTGGTCCAGGAGCACAGCACCAGCCTGGGAGGCCACAGACAAACATCAATTTCATGGGTGCAAAAGGCCAGTGCCAACTGATGTCGAAGCTCAAGTCCACACCCTGAGTTTCCACAGTGCTCCTGAGATGCCTGGGGACGCAAGGGATGCAGGGCTGCGTCCTCCGCCCCGGAGTCATGCTGCCCTGTTCTTCAAGAATAAACAGTAACAGAGGCGGGCAGAACCCACGTCTTCTCAGTTCCACCCCAGGAGCATAGGGAGAGGCCCACATGCCAGGATGCGGGGACATGGGAGCTCACGGGAAGCAAGAGTACCAGGTGCCCAGAGGTCCTAAGGCCAGCTCAGGACAAAGGCGCAGAGCTCAGGCTGTCGCTTCTAGATTGCTCTGCTTTTCAACGTGGTGCTCATTGATTGCAGTCACTCTTCCCTAAGTGCCATCATCCCCGGGCGGCCCCGCCAGGACTCAGAGTGCAGACAGCCACACACAACATGGCCGCCCTGACACGCACACAGCGCAGCAGGTCCACGTGCCACTGTGCCATTGACAAGGCATTTTCACATGTGCAGCCTCACAAACTGCTGAAGGAGAACAGACAAGGAGACAGGTGCACAGCCGAGAGCAGAGAAGGAAACTTGCCTGGGCCACACCCCCACGACCCAAGCCTCCAAGCCCACGGCCACCCAGCACTTCCCACCAAAAAAGACCAGACTCCTCCTCCAGCACAGCCAGACACCCGCGGTCCCTTTTCACAGCTGAAATAAAATACTGTACAGCATCAATTGTGCTTTATACGGTATTCACAGGAGATGAAGCTTTACTCAGTCAGCATGTTGGATTTTTTTTTTTTTTTTTTTTTTTGAGATAGAGTCTCACTCTGTTGTAGGCTGGAGTGCAGTGGCACAATCTCAGCTAGAGTCTCACTCTGTTGTAGGCTGGAGTGCAGTGGCACAATCTCAGCTAGAGTCTCACTCTGTTGTAGGCTGGAGTGCAGTGGCACAATCTCAGCTCACTGCAACCTCCACCTCCTGGGTTCAGGCAATTTTCATGTCTCAGCCTTCTGAGAAGCTGGGATTACAGGCACGCACTGCCACACCCAGCTAGTTTTGGTATTTTTTAGTAGAGACAGAGTTTTGCTATGTTGGTCAGGCTGGTCTCGAACTCCTGACCTCGAGTGATCAGCCCGCCTCAGCCTCCCAAAGTGCTGGGATTACAGGCATGAGACACTGCAGCCAGTGGCATGTTGAATTTCAAAACTAGAAGACAAGCCAAGTGTGGTGGCTCACACCTGTAATCCTAGCACTTTAGGACCTGAGGTGGGCAGGTTGCTTGAGGCCAGGAGTTTGAGACCAGCCTGGCCAATATGGTGAAACCTCATCTCTACAAAAATTACAAAAATTAGCTAGGTGTGGTGGTGTGCAACTTCAATCCCAGCTACTCCAGAAGCTGAGGCACAAGAATCGCTTGAACCCGGGAGGTGGAGGTTGCAATGAGCCAAGATCGAGATTGCACCACTGCACTCCAGTCTGGGCAACAGAGGAAAACTCTGTGTCCAAAAAAAAAAAAAAAAAAAAAAAAAAAGACAAATGGAAATAAAAAACTATTAAACATCTACAACAGTGTCATTCTTTCAAATACTACTGGTGTGAGTAGAAAGAGATGTGATCTTTGCAGAGGGTAAATCAGCAACAACGTGTCTAACGTCTTTGAAATGGCAAGACCCTTTACTCAGCAATCCACCTGTAGACTTTACCTTCAAGACATTGACTAGAGAAGAACTGTACAAGGATGCCCATCATATTTATAACTGGGAAAACAGAGCTGCATCAGTGTCCATTGACAGGGCTGGCCACAGCTGGCTGTGCCCACACAGCGGAGCCCAGCGCAGCCCTCCCTCGAGGGGGCAAATGGGAAGGTCAGCAGTGCAATGTGAACTGAAGCGGGCAGGCCGCAGAGACAGAGCCACGACGTGACTCCGTTGTGCATTAAGTGTGTGTGTGTGTCTAACTCACACTTAGGACAGGAGCAGGCCACCTCGGCAAAGTGACATCCAGGTCGAAGTCACCAGGCAAAAGGAGAGAGTGTTCCAGGCAGGCTAAAGTCCAAGGCAGAGTGTGGCCAGTGGGGCAGCTTGAAGACTGGGTGTGGGGGTGCAGAGCATGAGGTCAGGGGACACTGACATCAGCAGGCATCGTCACGGGGGGGCTGAGCAAGCAGTGGCGGGGAAAGCGCAAGGCCACTGAAACGCTGCCTCTTGTTCTGTGGGGAACAAGTGTGATGGGAGCTGAGCTGGAGCGACCCCACGCAAGACCACGGGCAGTCTCACTCGCAGGTGAGGCTGGCGGTGGGGCAGGAGGCGGGCAGGGGGAATCGTGAGGGTCAAGGAGCCATAGATGGGGAAGGGGGTGTGGGAGATGGAGGAAGGGGGTCATAGATGGGGCCCAGGTTTCTGTCCTGGACACCAGTGGAGACAGAAGATAGAGGGGACAAGATGGTGATACCAGAACAACGATGGGAATGGGCCTGCTGGGAAGATATCCTCAGCCAGATCCCAAGAATAGCACCATTTCAGCCAGGTGCAGTGGTTCATGCCTGTAATCCCAGCACTTTGGAAGGCCAAGGCGGGCGGATCACCGGAGGTCGGGAGTTCAAGGCCAGCCTGACCAACAAGGAGAAACTCCGCCTCTATTAAAAATACAAAAAAATAGCAGGGCATGGTGGTGCATGCCTGTAATCCCGGCTACTGAGGAGGCTGAGGCAGGAGAATCACTTGAACCCGGGAGGCGGAAGTTGTGGTGAGCCAACATGGCACCATTGCACTCCAGACTGGGCAACAAGAGTGAATCTCAAAAAGGAAAAAAAAAAAAAAAGAATAGCACCATTTCAGGTGTTTCCTAGTCTTTTTCTTCACATTTATTTTCTACTTTTGAAACCTCACATGCCCTTTAACTATTACTGGCATATGCCATGTATATGTACAGCAGTTCTTCAGCTACCGAATACAAGTCATCTGAAGAAAGCCAATTGAAATGGCAACCTAGTCTGCCTGTGCTAAAGTAGCAGAAAGCATCTCAGGTGGGATGGGTGACAGGGAAGTCGACAAAAAGTTAAGTTTATAAGGACAAAATCTGAGTCACATTTTGCAGTTGTTAAAACTGGTGGGCTGGGCATGGTGGTTCACACCTGTAATCCCAGCACTTTGGGAGGCCAAGGCAAGCGGATCCCCTGAGCTCAGGAGTTCAAGACCACGCGGGGTAACATGGTCAAATCCCATCTCTACTAAAATACAAAAAATTAGCTGGGTGTGATGGCATGCACCTGTAGTCCCAGCTACTCAGGAGACTGAGGCACAACAATCACTTGAGCCCTGGAGGCAGAGGTTGCAGTAAGCCAAGATCGTGCCACTGCACTCCAGCCTGGGCAACAGAGTGAGACTTTGTCTCAAAAAAACAAATAAAACAAACAAAAAACAAAACAAAACAAAACAAAAACTGGTGAAAAGCATTTGATAATGATGTGCTCAGTGGGGAGGCTTCCCAGCTTTAAACACCCTGGAAATTACACGTTGTCCTCTACCAGGTAGTTTTAGAGTGAGAAAAAATTTCCCCCCAGACAGCCTGGTCATTTTGGTATATCTAATCTGTGACATTCCTTCTACTGTTCATTACGGTTTCATTCATCAGGATTTATGTAGATCCACCTCCACCATCAGCAATTTCTTCAATCTCAGATTTCTGCTGTAGGATCACTTTCCATCTAAGTCAATTACATCTTTAGACATCCCCTTTGTGAGCCCAGGAAATCAGCCTAAAGTAATTCTAGATCAGTCCCACTCCTGGACTCCTGGTAGGAGCAGGGCTTCTCCAGGGAGGCTTTGCTCCCTTCAAGCCTTGCAGGAATCCACAGACAAAGCCCACGTGAAATGAGCCCACAATCCAAAATCACAAAGTGTGTGACAGGCAAGCATCAGTGAGCAAGAGGCAGCAGAACAAGTGGCGGATTCCAACCCTCAAGAAATTCAAATTTTAGTATTTGTTAATATTATTAGCGGTATTACTTTGGTATTATTAGTTTCAGTATAGAAAATAAGTATGTTTAGACATAAAGAGAAAATAAAAATAAGTGTAAGGAAAAGAATACCAAACAAGAGGAGAGGCAAACTTGGAAAAAAACAAAGAGAACTTTCAGGAATGAAAAATATAATTATTAAAAAAATGAAAATTAAAAGAACAGGTTAGGCTGGGCATGGTGCCTGTAATCCCAGCACTTGGGAGGCTGAGGTGAGAGGATCACTTGACCCTGGGAGTTCAAGACCAGCCCTGGCAACATAGCAAGACCCCATCTCTACCAACAAAAAAAAAGAAAAAAGAAAAAGAAGAACAACAACAATAACAGGTTAAATATTAATAGCGCAGAGGCTGGCACGGTGGCTCACACCTGTAATCCCAGCACTTTGCAAGGCCAAGCCAGGTGGATCACCTGAGGTCAGGAATTTGAGACCAGCCTGGCCAAACGGGTGAAACCCCGTCTCTACTAGAAATACAAAAATTAGCCGGGCATGGTGGTGGGCACCTGTAATCCCAGCTACTCTTCAGGCTGAGGCAGGAGAATCACTTGAACCCAGGAGGCGGAGGTTGCAGTGAGCCAAGATTGCACCACTGCACTCCAGCCTGGGCGACAGAGCAAGACTCCATCTCAAAAAAAATGTATACATATTTAAATAGCACAGTAGATGGAGATAAAGATAGAGTTGCTAAACTGGAAGACAGAGCTGAAGAAATAACCTGGAATGAAGCATAAAAAGACTGAAAGGTAAAAACATGAACGAGAGTTTAAGTGGCTGGGAGGATGGTATGAGAAAGCAAAGCATAAGGCAGATGCTGTATGGTTGACCCTCCATATCTAGGGGTTCCACATTTGTGGATTCAACCAACTATGGATCAAAGATATTTGGGTGGAAAAATTCCTAAAAGCAAAACTCGAATTTGCTGCGCTCTACTATGTTAAATCCACATTAATGAAGTTATATATAGGCATTGTATTAGATATTATAAGTAATCTAAAGATGATTTAAAAATACATGGGAGGAAGGCTGAGGAGGGCAGATCATGAGGTCAGAGTTCAAAACCAGCCTGGCCAATATGGTGAAACCCCTTCTCTACTAAAAATACAAAAATTACCCCAGGCGTGGTGGTGGGCGCCTGTAATTCCAGTTACTCAGGAGGCTGAGGCTGGAGAATTGCTTGAACCTGGGAGGCGGAGGTTACAGTGAGCCAAGATCGTGCCACTGCACTCCAGCTTGGGTGACTGAGCGAGACTCCATCTCAAAAACAAAGAAAAAAATACATATATGGGAGAATGTGCACAGGTTATATACAAATATGACACCATTTTATATCAGGAACTTAAGCATCCACTAATTTTGGTATCCATGGTGGGTTCTGGAACCAATCCCTAGTGGATACCGCAGAATGACTGTATTGAACAAAATAATGGCTGAAAATTTTCCAAAATTGCTGAAAGACATGATACTTTATCTTCAGAAAGTACAATGAATCCAAAACAGGATAAATAAAAAGAAATCCATGCTAGAAAGACCACAGTCAAGTTGAAAAACACCAGAAATAAAGAGACTATAAAAGCAGCCAGACGAAAAGCTTACTACTGACACAGGAAGGACAATTGAAATGACAGCTGGCTTCCTAACCGCAACTTTATAAGCCAGAAGATACATAATAGAATTCAATCCTTAAAGAAATACCAGAGACTCAGTGCTATACAGACTATATCCCTCTGCCCATGAGGCTTTTCAGCTGAAATCATAATAAAAACAACCTAAAATCCTCAATGCCTTTGGACATAAATGCATTCATGGGTCATGGAAGAATAATAAAATTGTAAAATGCTGAACAATGAAAATATTACATATCAAAATAAACAAGACGACAGTACAGCAGAACTAAGTAGGAAAGCTACATAGACTTAAATGCTTATGACAGGACCGGGCGTGGTGGCTCATGCCTGTAATCCCAGCACTCTGGGAGGCCGAGGTGGGCGGATTGCCTGAGGTCAGGAGTTCAAGACCAGCCTGGCCAACATGGTGAAACCCTGTCTCTACTAAAAATACAAAAGTTAGCCAGGCATGGTGGCACACGCCTATAATCCCAGCTACTCAGGTGGCTGAGGCAGGAGAACCACTTGAATCCGGGAGGCGGAGGTTCCAGTGAGCCAAGATCACGCCACTGCACTCCAGCCTGCGTGACAGAGGGAGACTCTGTCTCAAAAAATAATAATAAAATACTTATGACAGAAAGTTGAAAATTAAGAAACTAAGCTTAGAGAAAATAGAAAAGAAAATGTTTCAATTCAGTAACCTAGAAAGAGAACACCAGAATAAACCCAAAGAGTGTAGAAGGAAATCCTGACAATGAGCAGAAATTAGTGATACGGAAACAAAGACACAGTGGAGAAAATGAGTAAGACTAATAGCTGGTTCTTTGTGAACGCTAATAAAATAGATGAGCCTCTGTGAGATGAATCTAGAAAAGAAAGGTAAAACCATTTTAGGAATGAAAAAGGTGATTTACTGTCAGATATAGTAGAGATTTAAAAATTAAGAAAATATTCTGACCTTTGTATCAAGAAACTGACAACTTGGGCTGGGCACAGTGGCTCACGCCTGTAATCCCAGCATTTTAGAAGGCCAAGGTGGGAGGATCACCTGAGGTCAGGAGTTCGAGACCAGCCTGGCCAACATGGTGAAACCTCGTCTCTACTGAAAATGCAAAAGTTAGCCAGGCGTGGTGGTGCGCGCCTGTAATCCCAGCTACTCGGGAGGCTGAGGCAGGAGAATCGCTTGAACCCGGGAGGCAGAGGATGCAGAAGCCCTGTGTTCTCCTTCCAGGTACTAGAGCCGGAGTCCTCAGGGCACATGGGTTTTGCTGGTGCACGTGCTTTACCTTGATGAAGTCCGGTGCTGCGTACACTTCTGCGGCTCACTCCTTCCACCCAGCGTTATCCTCCGGAGGCGCATACATGTTGCGGCCTGGAGGAGCTACTTCCTTCCCCTTTCCATGGCGAATGTAGCGTGAGGTTATTTTTCATTTTATTTGGAGACAGGCATTGAGAGAGCTCCCAGGGTCTGACTCTAACACACATGCCACTATGAACGCCTCAGCATGTCCCCCGGGAAGCACACGCAGGTGCACCCGCCACTCGATGCCATCTCCCTGCAGCTCCTGCCATTCCCAAAGCAGCCACGCTGGCACCAGTGCTCTGTCTGCCCCCACATCTTCTCCAGCACTTGTCCCCACAGTCTTTTAAGTTTCGCCGTCCCGGCAGGGGGAGGCCGCAGCTCTCTGTGGTTTTGTTTCTGCGTCTCCCTGGTGACCCATGACAGTGGATCTTCCATCTCTCCAGCTCCTTGCTTTTGGGTCACTCTGTTTGTATTTCTCACACCAGGCCTCCTCTGCTTCAAGGAGGCAGAGTGGGACGATTCGTAACTACGTGGCCACTGTTTGTACCCACACCGGAAGGCAACATGGTAGAAGCATTTCCCTAAAATCAGGAACAGGACAAGGATGGCCTGTCACGCTTCCATACAGCCCTGCTCAGGAGGGCCTGGCCCAGGCAGCAAAACAGGAAGGAAAAATATGAAAGATATAAGGAAGAAACAGAGTCTTCACCACTCCCACATGACATGAATGTCTACTGAGAAAATCCCCAAAATCTACAAATAAATTTTAAGCAATGGCAAGGTGATTAGCTGTTAAATCAATACCCAAAAGTCAACTGCATTTCTACAGAACACCAGCAAAGACTTAGAAATCAATAAAAATAAAAAACACCATTTACGGCCGGCGCTGTGGCTCACACCTGTAATTCCAACACTTTGGGAGGCCGAGGTGGGTGGATCACTTGAGGTCAGGAGTTCGAGACCAGCCTGGCCAACATGGTGAAACCCTGTCTCTACTAAAAATACAAAAATTAGCTCGGCATGGTGGCGTATGCCTGTAATCTCAGCTACTCGGGAGGCCGAAGCAGGAAAATCACTTGAACCCGGGAGGCAGAGGTTGCAGTGAACTGAGATCCTGCCACTGCACTCCAGCCTGGGCGACAGAGCAAGATTCTGTCTCAAAAGAAAAGAAAAAAAAAAAACACCATTTACAAAAGCAAAAACAATAATAAGGGCACCTGGGAATAAATGTAAGCACAGAGTGTCAGGTGGAATGTGAAATACCACGGTGCTTTATCAAAAGACACCTCGGAAGACCTGCACAGTCAACTCTAGAGAGATAAAGGGCTTAAGGAGAGAAAGCAAACTTTACAACTTCTACAGAAAAATACAGAATACATTTGTGACCCAAGAATTGGGAAGAACTTAAAGTAACATGCAAAAGGCACTACCTAGAAAAGAAGGATGGATAAAATTATAGATTACATTAAAACTATCTTTTCACCAAAACAAAAAAAGTGAAAAGATAAAACCCAACTGGGAAAAATATATAATGCACACATTACAGCCAAAGATGAACATCCTGAATCTATAAGGAAATATATAATATGGAAACTATGTATAAGGAATAGGTGAGAAAAAGACATAACCCAAAAGAAAAATGGATGAAGCACACGAACAGGAATTTCACAGGGAAGGACACACATAACCAATAAATATGCAGGATGCTCACTTTCATCCAGCAGGCAGGCGTAAATCCAGACCACAACTGCACAACAGTTTGCATCTACCAGCTTTGCGAAAATCAACAGCAATGCCAAGTGCTGACGAGTATGTGGATCACGTGTGTCCAGAGACATGGACATAGAACATTCCATGTAAACAGGTCAAGATTAGAAGTGCTTCTGGTAAATGTATGGATGCATTCTGAAAACATTATTTTTTGCAGGCTTTATCTTTGCATAGATCTTACGGGAGGGTCTCCCGTAGGCCCTTAAAGATACGTGGAGTTACGTTGTTTTCTAATTGATGCTTGTTCTCTTAGTACCATCTTCTCCTTTCCTCTAAGCATCATCAGAGAACGCTGTTTCCAGCAGCCATCCCTGAGACAGAGGCAATGATTCTTTTGATTTCATCTGCACATAAATTCTTGGGATTTTTTCCCCCTCTCTTCCTGCATTTTGGAAGTGCCTGTTTTGTCCTCATTTAATTAGTTCAGTTACTTTGTTTCAAGAAATAAATACTGTAGCCCAGAGACTGTAAAAACAGTAGCCCCAGTTGAATTCCGGTGGCAACATTTGTAATTTGGCGTGTGCAGTTTGTTAAAAATAAATACATTGCATATACAACTCCAGATATCTGGCTTCTCTCGGAAGACTAAAGATGGAGTCACTCTGGTCCTATACCCACCTGGCCCTGCTCAGCTGGGGGTCAGCAGCGGGTGGTCAGGTGAGCCAGACCCTGTGGAAGAGGCCTCAGTCTCTCACTCATGTTCACCACAGCCACCCCTTCATAGGCCTCATGTCTGCATTCTCACTTACCTTCCTAGCTGGACCCTGTCAGAATCTGCGTTTACGATTTTCCTGTATAGCTTTGTTCACCAAAAAGAAACATTATATACTCAATAATTCACTAACATTTATTTATTTGTTTATTTATCGAGATGGAGTCTGGCTCTGTCACCCAGGCTGGAGTGCAGTGGCACGATCTCAGCTCACTGCAAGGTCCGCCTCCCAGGTTCAAGGCATTCTCCTTCCTCAGCGTCCCAAGTAGCTGGGACCTATGCATGTGCCACCACACCTGGCTAATTTTTGGGTTTTTTTTTTGTTTTGTTTTTTGTTTTTTAGTAGAGACGGGGTTTCATCATGTTGGCCAGGCTGGTCTCGAACTCCTGACCTCAAGTGATCCACCCGCCTCAGCCTCCCAAAGTGCTGGCATTACAGGTGTGAACCACCGCCCGGGGACCCAATAATTCACTAACATTTAAAGAAAAGAAGTAAAAGTTACAAAGGCTTTGGGGCTCCAGGAAAATGCAATGCTAGCCTGGAGCTGGAACTGAACTTCACGACAAACATATTTTCTAACCAATGTTCTAGAACTTAAGTCATAGTAATAAGATCCTGATTTAGAAAACTGAAAATAACCTGTGTGCACTGAAACACGTGTGTCCTGATCGCTGTAGTGCATTTGAAAATTCCCAGAACACCAGCATTTCGCCTCCCTGCACCAGCTCACTGCCAGCCACGGCAGGGAGTCCAAGGAGGACGGCTGTGGTTCGCTTCCTAAAACTAATCCAAAATCCCGCCCGCCCGTGCCGCATAATGAGTCACAGTTGGGATTGTCTTTACTGTTCCTTTTGTTTTTGTGGATTATCAAAAGTCACTAAACTTAGCCAGGTGTGGTGGCAGCACCTGTAGTCCCAGATACTGGGGAGGCCAAGGTGGGAGGATCGCTTGGGCCCAGCAGTTTGAGTCCAGCCTGGGCAACACAGTGAGGCCCCACCTCTAAAACACATGCATGAAATTTTAAGTCCCTAAACTTTGTCTCTGAGGCCGCCATGGAGCTCTGCCAGAGAGAGCCGCTTCAAGGTGACAGGTGAGGAGACAGGTGAGCCACAGCCTCCTTGCTAAGACACCTTCGGGACCCCTTCAGGGGTAATGACCAAAGCGGGTACTCACGCAGGGCCACCCTGGGGGTCCACTCGGCACTGGGCTGGCTGTGCCTAACTCAGGGCTGGGTCTGAGGCTCCTCCTCCCCAGCCCTGCTCCCTCCGCCTCCTCTCGCAGGGGTCAGACCTGCCTGGAGGTCTGGTGCTCCCCCACCATCCTCTGCAGGGTTTCTTCCTGCACTTCCCATCTCATCTTGGCACCTGCTTCCCAAACTGACAAGTGCATAACCCAAACTGACGCAGTCTTCCTCTAACAATCTGACTTCTGTCTATTTTGGCAAAAATCCATGCTATTACACCATATTTTACAAAGTATAACAACTGATTAATTTCTCAATGCAAAAATTATGTGTAGCTCCCTAATAAAATGCACATTTGTTCACTCAATCACTCCAATTAGACGAGGACAATGGCCTAAATCAGAAATCAATCTATGAAAAGCTTAACCCAATCATCAGCACATTCTTCACATGAGGAGTCAATAAACAGCTCTTCATTTAACTCCCACCAAGTGTACCATAAAAAGCTGAGCATAGATGAATTTACGTCAATTGAATTAATTTTCTTCTTGATTCCATATCAAGCATGTATCTGTTTCTATCAACTCAGATGGAGATTTCAGAGCCCCCAGTCCAGCAAGTACAGCCTTCTACAAGTGAAAAGTGTTTAAATGAATACGTGTATGTGAAGCCAATGACTTAGTCTCCGTTTCGGAAATGTAGATTTTCATCTATTGGATCTTATGAGCATCAAGGTAGTTTGGTGGAAAGAATAACAGCTTTGGATTCTATTGGACCTTTGTTTAAATCTAGATTTGCCCAACCTGAGACGCTGGCCACACTTCCCCACTCAGTTTCCCATGTCAGTGTCTCTGTCAGTTTCTGTGTGATGGGGCAATACCACTCTCCTTACAGGGATGTAGAGGAGCTTATAAAATAATAAGGTAAGCATGTCATAAAGCAGGTGACAGATTTAGTGTCAGGTCAGCTAATAGGACATGAGGAAGAGAACAAGAGCCACCGTGGCTGCAGCGCCGGTACTCAGCTCCCAGCATCTGGCTGAGAACCAGGAGGGCAGACAGTCAGGGGTGAGTAATCGATCTCAGGACAGGTATTTCCTTGTACAGCTTGTTACTGCTGCTCATTTTATAATTCATCATTATTGTTATTTATTATGCATTTCATTCCCTACCCGCTTTCAGAAAGGAATCGAGACCATCTCCAACAATGATGCATAGCCTTCCCAGTCACTGGGGACAGGCCTCTGGGCTGCAGGCACACTGTCCCACCAAGAGCACCCAGCTCCACTGAGTCTTAAGTGACACAGGGCACGCTAGCCAGGAGGTAGATTTCTGCCTGTCACACACTGAAGGATAGTTGTGTTGCTTTCAATTCACCACCAGTAACATTTAAAACATATCCTATCTGCAATCCTTCTACCTAGGCTTGGGAAAAGACGTGGCCAATTTAACCCCAGCATCCATGCAGCCTAATAGCCAGGTACAGACTTTGGCCCTGCAGAAAGAATGGCCAACTTTCACCATCAACTCGGCCTTCCCGCCTCCAAAACTAAACACAGACACTGCCCCAAGGTTATGAGAGTGCCCGTCTCCTGCACTTTGCTTGACAAAGATAATCAAAACATGGCCGCTTGTAAATGACTACATGAAAGCCTGTCAGAAGGTGAACGATTAATGCGCTTGCCTAAAATGCAGCGCTTTGAAATTGGTAATTTAGAATCAATCTTGAAATTATTATGAAGTGGTTTTAGGAAGGACAGACGCCTCGTGGTCATGTTACTTTACCACCTGAAACGACCCATTTAAAACCCCAAACACTCTTCGGTTAACCAAAAGTAAATTCCCATGAAATTTCTGAGCAACTGTCTTTAGAAAACTCAGCCCAACTTTACTGTAACAAAAATCTTGCAATGAGATGGAGTAGCTAAAGATCTCACATTAAACAAATCATTAAAAAGGAAACAGTCAAATGTAGCCAATCACGTCCCATGCTGTGATCTAGAAACACCAGTCCACCGGCGATACCTTATAACAGGGACATCACAAGAGTTTTTGACAAGGCCAGAGAGGGAGGCAAAGCGTGGAAGCAGAAGCCATTGAATTTACCAGAGGTGGGTTTTGATGGTGACAACGGGCCTGCACTGGCTCTTCAGTGCCAAGCACTAGGGGCTCTGCCCTGGGGTCTGCAATGTGAGAGCCTAAGTGGGGCTGAAGGTTGATGAACAGGATAAATGTGATTGGGCGAGTTAAGGACACCCCTCCTCCAAAGGAATCCAGGAAATCAGGCTCTTCTCAAACACACATTCTGATCTTCCCCTTCCCTGTTTAGGAGAATTCCAGCATTTCCCACCTACCTCTGATTTGACCAGGGATAGCATCCACGGACTTTCAGCACCCGGACGGATCTGTGGAGGTGGGAGTTCCAGGGATGTAAGCCTAAAGGCGGCCCTGCCGGTCCGTGACATAACCTCGGGCAAGTAACTCAAACCCTGTTGTGTCAGACCACTTGTTTACGAGGTCAAAGTGCGGAGGGGATGGGAGGCAGGTGTATCAGTCACGTGTCTACGGCAGGGACGGAACAGATTACTTTGGTGAATGCTCTTTTTCTAATTTCCAAAATAAAACCATTACTTTCAGTTTGCTTCCCCAGTCCTGGCACACAGACCCGCGTCCAGCCTGGGGCGGGGCAGCACCCTCCCTCCAGGAAGGCCTGTTCTAGAATCCACACTCCTGGGGACTTTCCCACCGGCCACACTGCCTTTAACCCAGCAGTCTTCAGGCTGCTGCAGCGCGTCCCCCTGGCAGATACGCCAGGACAGGGCCACGCACAGGTAGGGTGACCACAGAGGGCGGCCACTCCATGAAGTCACCTTCAGAACATTTAAGGCCCCTACACCTTCTAAGGCCAAGGGGCCCTGTTCTGTCTGAATGTCAATGGCATGCAGCTGCTTTTTAGACAATGTCCTCAAGAAGATACTTAAGACTAACCAGAAATGGATACAAGAAGCGAGTTGTAACAGGCACAGGCTAATGCCGAACTCTGTGGGGGAGGAGGATTAGTTGGAAAGAGGGAGGGGGAGCAGCAAAGAAGTGACCAAATTAAGAGAGTGCTCAAAATCCTCGGGAGACCCCTCTGAAGCTTTCAAACTGAGAAGACGAAGTTCAGCAATTCCTAAGCGAGTCGGAGCAGCCGCGCCTGCAATTTAAAAGCTGCAGGATCCTGGGTCCCTCTAGCAGCCTGGGCCCGCCGCCCGCCCCACCTCCCAGCCCCCAGCAGGCTCTCGGCGTTGGCTTTCATTTTTAATAAGAGCCGCATGCTCATCACCCTCTGTCTGGAGGCCAACAGCCCACATCTTTCCTTCTACTAAGATCATGTTTCCCAGGAAAAAGAACCCAACTGCTCAAGTATTCTCTTAGACAAAGCTTTTAAAATTGTGCTTTTTTTTTTTTAAAAAGGTCTGGGAAGCCATTTATAAAAGCATTTTCCCCATGTCACTAAACTTCTCTCAAAGTTAAAAAAAAAAAAAAAACTGCACCATTTTTAACTACCTTCAAATACTAATAACCCTCCTTTCCTAAGTACTTGGGACCAATGTTCCAAGGGTCCTGGGGTGGCCAGGAGTGGGTTTTCGCCCCCACGGCTCTTGCTCCCGGACTGACCCCATCCCCTGACCCGCCCGGTGCAAACGCGCCTCCGGTCTCCGGGCCGAACCCACAGTCAACCCTGGGCCCCGCAGCCCTCCCCGCGCGGAGCGGCAAAAGTGAAACTGTCCCCTTGGCCTGGGCGCGCAACGAGGCCCCTGGGGGGGGGTCCCGGGTCCGCCGCGCCCCGAAACCAGGCGGCGGGCGCGTCCTGTCCACGGGGGAGCCGAGCGGGGCCCGGAGCAGAGTCCAGGACGGAGGCATGGGACGTCCCCGCGGGAACCCACTCGCCCTCCCTCGGCCCGGCCCGGGCCCCTCCCGGGCGCCCCGAACCCCCGGGCCTCCCGCTGGGCCCAGCGCCACCGAAGCTGCTGCGGGAAGTGGCCGGGGCCTCGCGCTGGACCAGGCCGCCGGGGAGGCCGGGGTTGCGGGGGGCGCACAGGACCCGGGCCCAGACCTCCTCCCGGCCCCGCGCCTTCCCAGGCCCCGCGCCCCGCGGAGCACGGCCGGCCCATCGCGGCGCGGGGCCCCGGGCGGCCCGAGGTCGGACGGCTGGGGCAGGGGCGACCTCCGGCGGCGGGAGGGCGACCTCGGGCGGCGGCGGGGCGTGGGGGAAGAGGGGGGCGGCCCGACCTCGGGTGGGGGCCTCGGTACTCACCTGCAGCCGCCGCCACCTGCTCGTCGCGCGGGCGTCCCCGGCGTCGCCTCCGCGGCCCCGCTCTGGCCGCTGCGCTCCTCGGCCCTGGGCCCGGCCCGGCCCTGCGTCGGGGCCTCAGCGAGTGCGGCGCCCGCCGCCCCCGGCCCCCATCCCGCCGCCCTCCGCCCTCCGCCCTCGGCCGCGCCGCCGCCGCCACTTCCTGTGCGCGGCGATCCCACAGTTCCGCCGGCGCGCGCGGGGCGGCCGAGGGACACGCTGGGGGGACACGGGGGAAGGACGCGGGGGGGCGACGCGGGGGGACGCGGAGGGGATACGGGGGGGGCACGGGGGGACACGCGCGCGGAGAGAGGTGTGGGCTGAGGGCGCCGGCGGGGCCGGGTGCGGAGCCTGCATGGGATCCGCTAACGCACGGGGCTGGGGCCCGGGTTGGGGGAGGGGGCGGGCGGGCCGGGACCGCGGGGGGCGCGGGGATCAGGGAGGTCGGGGCTGAACGGGGGGAGGTGGCGAAGGACCAGGCTGGGGTCCCGCGAGGGCTCCCAGGGACCGGGTCGGGGGCAGAGGGGGCCGGGGCGCGGGGTGGGGCCGGGAGGGGCCTCCGAGCTCTGCCTGGGCCCCGGCATCTCCCCTGCCGGGGTCTCCTGCGGGCGCCGGGGAAGTTTCGCGCGCGAGCTCCTCCCCTAGTCGGCCGGGGCTTAGGGTCGCCGTCAGGGGTCGCCGCGCGGCGGGCTCGGTGGGGACGGCCCTGCGAGCAGCGGCTCCGCGGAAGGATCGCGTTTCAGCCCACGTGCTGCGCCCTTGGACTTATTCATAGTTGGCACCCGGCTGGCAACACTGTATCGACACTTGACCGTGGCGGGGGTGGGGGTCGCCCCGGAGCTGCCCTGCGAACCCCCGCGGGCGCTGACGCCGTCCCCTCCAGACCGCGGAGCCCTCTCAGCCCCAGGACAGCAGCTCCTGTTCCCCCCTCCCTTGCACCTGGCCGGCGGCCGATCCCAGAACCTGCGGAGGCCGCGCAGGTGCCGCTGTCAGGGCAGGGCCCGCTGCGGGCTCCGCCTCCTGCTCCCGGTACCTTGTGTGACCTGGCGCCTGCTCAGGTCCTCAGGCCCCGGCTGGACTTGCTGAGCTTGGGTGGGCTTCATTCATTTGAAAACCATTTAAAATACCAAGTGCTGGTACTGTCTACTGTGCCCCTTTTTTTCCTTTTTTATTTATTTATTTTTTTATTATTGAGACAGGGTCTTGCTCTGTCGCCCACCCTGGAGTGCAGTGGTACAATCATAGCTCACTGAAGCCGTGAACTCCAGGGCTCAAGTGATCCTCCCGCCTCAGCCTCCCAAGTAGCTGGGACCACAGGCACACACCACCATGTCTGGCTAATTAAAAAAAAATTTTTTTTGTAGAAATGGGGCCTCACGGTGTTGCCCAGGCTGATCTCGAACTCCTGAGCTCAAGTATTCTCCCACCTCCTCCTCCCAAAGTGCTGGGATTACAAGTATGAGCCCCCGCACCCAGCCTGCACCTCCCTTTAAGCCTCCTCAAATTATTTCAGAAAATACTTAGACTAAAATAAAATGAAAGTACCGTGCGCCTGTCCTACTCACAGTTCCCTTATTCTTGAAAAAGGAGTTAAGATTTGCAAAGCTCGTGGAATTCACCATTTGTAAAACCTCTCACCCCTCATGTCACTTTGGGTAATCTGTGCCACAGATAAATTCCCACAGGCACCGCGGGATGTGTGGATACAGGGATGTGCTGACTTACAGCTCTACCCATAATCACAGGAAGCCTGAGAACAACCAGACACTTGGTTAAACTCTAGAACATTCATTTAGCATTTTTAATTTAAAACATTTTTCTAAAGTTGTGATGTGATAATTCTGTGTACACAGATAGGATATAGTCTCCAAGATCTGTTAAATTAAAAAATAAAAATAGTGCAGAGCAGTGAATATACAATGATGTGGCTTTATTTAAAACAAACAAACAAAAAATGGCCGGGCGCGGTGGCTCACACCTGTCTGTAATCCCAGCACTTTGGGAGGCTGAGGCGGGTGGATCACGAGGTCAGGAGTTCAAGACTAGACTGGCCAAGATGGTGAAACCCCGTATCTACTAAAAATACAAAAAAAAAATTAGCCTGGCGTGGTGACAGGTGCCTGTAATCCCAGCTACTCGGGAGGCTGAGGCAGAGAACTGCTTGAACCTGGGAGGCAGAGGTTGCAGTGAGTCAAGATTGTGCCACTGCACTCCAGCCTAGGCAACAGAGTGAGACTCTATCTCAAAAAAAAAAAAAAAAAATGACCAGATGCAGTGGCTCACACCTGTAATCCCAGCACTTTGGGAGGCCAAGGCGGGTGGATCACTTGAGGTCGGGGGTTCCAGACCAGCCATGGTGAAACTCCACCTCTGCTAAAACAAGATACAAAAATTAGCTGGGCGTGGTGGTGCTCTCTTGTAATCCTAGTTACTCAGAAGGCTGAGACAGAAGGATTGCTTGAACCCGGGAGGCAGAGGTTGCAGTGAGCTGAGATCTAGCCATTGCACTCTGGCATGGGCGACAGAGCAAGACTCTGTCTCAAAACAAACAAACAAATGAAAAAAAAAAACAGAAAACAACATAGGCAGATACAAGTCCAGAAGGCTCTGCGTAGATATGATACTGAATGGGCAAGGGTAAATAAATTTTATTACAATAAAATTTCTCTGTATGTTAGGTAGTAATGTTTAGATTTATCATAAGCACACATTTTATAATTTATAAATTTTATAATTTATTATTATTATTAGAAAAAGGGTGTCCCCCTGTCAGCCAGGCTAGGAGTACAGTGGTATGATCATAGCTCACTGCAGGATCCCTGAAGGGATCCTCCCACCTCAGCCTCTCAAATGGCTGGGGCTATAAGCATGCACCACCACGCCCAGCTATTTATTTATTTATTATTTATTTAGTAAAGATGGGGTCTCACTCTGTTACCCAGGCTGCTCTCAGACTCCTGGCTTCAACAATCCTCCCACCTTGGCCTCCCAAAATGCCAGGATTAGAGGCATGAGCCGCCCAGCTCTGCATACTTATTAAAAATGAATTATGATGTACCTCTTCATTTAAACATTGGATGGCTCCTTCAGCCTCACTTTGAGCTTTTAGATCAGCCCCAAATATTATGTTTGTCTCAATGGTGTAAAACTCCACTGACAGACCAGCCTGGGCAACAAAATTAAAATTAGCTGGGTGTGGTCCAGCACACCTGTAGTCTCAGCTACTCAGGAGGCTTAGGTGGGAGTCCAGGCTGCAGTGAGCCGTGAACGTGCCCCCTGCACTCCAGCCTGGATGACAGAGACAGACCCTTTCTTCATTAGAATCTGTGATCACTGAGACCTGAGCCGAGCCCCTGGAGAGCCACAGGTGCGCAGACACTCAGAGAAGCATTTGAAGGGAGCTGGAAGTCAGCCACCCACCCTCAACTGTTTACAGGGTTCCAGCATGCAGGTGCTCAGATTGGCAGGAAACGTCATCGCTAACCTTTGTTGAGCCCTTGTTACGTGTGTAGATTAGTTCATTAACCAAAACCAGACCACAAGGTAGAGACGACTGACACCCCATTTTACCTTTAAGGAAACTGAGGCATAACAAACCTCCCTACCTTATCCACCAGCACACGGGGCAGCAGAGGCAGGCAGCCCGGCTCTAGGCCCTGATGCAGCCACAGCGCAGCAGCTTCTCCTGACCCGGTAATGGGGTTGGTTATTAAGAAAGAGACTCGTGGTGAGCCAAGAGCATGCCATTGCACTCCTGCCTGGGCAACAGAGTGAGACCGGATCTCAAAAAAAAAAAAAAAAGAGAGAGACTCAGATCCTCAGCCTCCTCAATGAAAAACTGGGGGCAAAGGGAGATTCTGACCTGGAGTAGTATTTGTCCAGAGAGGGGATTTTTGCTAGGAATGAAAAGAGGAAAAGTAGTTTTTTTGTTTATTTGTTTGTTTGAGACAGAGACTTGCTCTGTCGCCCAGGCTGGAGTGCAGTGGCACGATCTTGGCTCACTGCAGCCTCCGCCTCCTGGGCTCCAGCAATTCTCCTGCCTCATTCAGCCTCCGGAGTAGCTGGGATTACAGGCACCGCCACCATGCCTGGCTAATCTTTGTATTTTTAGTAGTGATGGGGTTTCACCATGTTGGCCAGGCTGGTCTCGAACTCCTGACGTCAAGTGATCCACCCACCTCGGCCTCCCAGAGTGCTGAGATTCCAGGTGTGAGCCACGTGCCCAGCCTTTTTGGTATTTGTTGTCCACGGTGCATATGAGCCAGGCCCTGGGAAAGGGGCTCCCTCTTCATTATTCGCTCTAATACTCAGCCTGAACTTGCCGACATCTGGCCTCACAGATAAGCAAACTGAGCCAGAGAGGTGATCCCAGGGCCAAATGGCAGATTGCTGCCCACCTCCACACCCAGAAGGAGGCTTTCCAGTTCTGAGGGGGCCTCATTGGACAACTTGCCCATCCAGCCCTGCCCAAGGCCCAGGGGGCCCAGTCTGGCTCAAGGTAGGTCAGGGGAGAGGACAGGCAGCGGCTGGCAGTAGGGAGAGCCCTGGAGCAGGGGGGGCTGGACGCTGAGTCGCGCGACTGCCAGGGGAGCTGAGAGCCAAGGCTCAGCGCCAGCCTGTGACCTTATACAAGGACGTTACCCATTTGGTCTTAGTTTATTTTTTTGTAAAATGAGGAGGTTCCCACCCAGATTTCCCTGATCTCCAAGAGGATGCTGGGAGAGCCAGGGGCCCTCGGGGTAACTTCGGCATTCTTAAAAGCCCAAAGACAACTCTATATTTATCTCAGATGTAAAAGTTTACCAAAACGAAAGATAATAACTTTGCTGTAAATACACGAACTCCAGCGTGTGGATACTAATCTCTACTGGATGGACGTTAACTATTTTTGGCTAATAGGTAATAGGAAAACAATGCAAACAAAAGCTTTTTTTCCTAGGAGACACATTATTTTTTAAACATAGACTTCCACAGAGGCAAAAATTATAAACAAGATCTTTCACAGCAAAGAGATTAGAAACCCTGGGTGCACTAAGACCTCGCCCCTGGAAATGATTCTTGAGAAACTGAGTTCAGTCTGGAGGCGCTGAGTCCGGTGAGATTGTTGCCATCTGTCAGAGGCTTTTGAACCAGAGCGACTCCATCTTGAACAGGGGCTGAGTAAAAGGCTGAGATCTGCTGGGCTGCATTCCCAGACAGGTAAGGCATTCTAAGTCACAGGATGAGCTAGGAGGTTGGCACAAGATACAGGTCATAAAGACCTTACTGATAAAACAGCTTGCAGCGAAGAAACTGGATAAAACCCACCAAAACCAAGATGTCCACAAGAGTGACCTCTGACCGTCCTCACTGCTACACTCCCACCAGCAGCATGACAAGTTTACAAATGCCATGGCAACGTCAGGAAGTTACCCTATATGGTCTAAAAAAGGGAGGCATGAATACTCCACCCCTTGTTTAGCATATCATCAAGAATAACCATAAAAATGGGCGACCAGCAGTCCTGGGGCTGCTCTGTCTATGGAGTAAGCCATTCTTAATTCCTTTATTTTCCTAATAAACTGCTTTCACTTTACGGACTCACCCTGAATTATATTTCTTGTGCAAGATCCAAGAACCCCCTCTTGGCGTCTAGATCCGGACCCGTTTCCTGTAACACATCCATCCCCCATCCCAGGGGTCAGCAGAGAGTAGAGAGCGACTCCCAGAGGAGCCTGGCCTCATCAGCCTGGAGGTCAAAGTCAAGGTCACAAGAGCAGGCCAAAGCCAGCAGGTGGGGAAGTGTCTGCACAGAGTAGCAGCCCTGGGTGTGAGTCCAGACCCCATCTCCTCCTGCAAAGTGGGGCGACAGTAACCACACTGTGAAGTGGTCACATGGTAGACCGCAGGCCTGCAAAGCCCAGCGCAGGGCCTGGGCAGGTGAGAGCTGGGAGCTGTGGTCCACGCTTCGCACCCTCTCAGCGAGTGTCAGAGTCTGAGGGGCTCCAAGGTCCTGGCTGAGGGAGGAGCAGAGACAGAGAGAGACCAAGTGGAGGCTGCGGGGGTGCAGGCCGAGGCTGCCCTCTTCAGGCACCCCAGCCAGTCCGAGCAGGCGGGGTGTGTGGCCCCATGCTCCTGGCCACCAGCCTTTGCTCGGGGCCTGGGTCTGAGGCGCACCTGCCAGTCCCACTCCCCTCTGGAGTCTTTCGCAGAGGTTACGACACCCCGCATGCCCCGTGCACCTAAACCCCACTGAGTGTCCACCGCCTGGAGGCCTGTGTGACTCAGGGGCCTGCAAAGAAGACCTCAGCCTCCCGCTTGCTTAGAAATGCGGCTTGGACCAGAGCCCCTCCCGGGGCCCACACCCTACTCTGCAGGCAAGGGCAGGCACCTGTGCCCCTGTTTCCCAACCGAAGACCCATCCACGGATCCCTTAAATTCACTAAAGCCTCCTCATGAAGGCAGGAGCCACTGTCCCAAGCAGGCTCCTGTCACAGGGAAGGGGACAGACCCACTTCAACTCCTTAGCCATGCATTTCCCCCTCAGAAAACACAGGGAAATGCCATCTCTCAAAGGAAGGCCTCTTCCTCCCAGACGCCTGCACACCAGGACACACGCCATGTGCACGCGAGCAAGCAAAAACTTTAGTTTTTCTCTTTTACACAAACATTTTTTCAAATTGTACTCTGGGGCAAAAAACAAACAAACAAACAAAACATACCTACGGTTTCTAAAAATTAACAGCCAGGCCATGGTGGCTCACTCCTGTAATCCCAGCACTTTGGGAGGCCGAGGTGGGCGGATCACCTGAGGTCAGGAGTTCAAGACCAGCCTGGCCAAAATGGTGAAACCCCGTCTCAACTGGAAGTACAAAATTAGCCAGACGTGGTGGCTGGCACCTGTAATCCCAGCTACTCGGGAGGCTGAGGCAGGAGAATTGCTTGAACCCAGGAGGCTGAGGTTTCAGTGAGCCGAGTGCACCACTGCACTCCAGCCTGGGCGACAGAGCTAGACTCTGTCTCGGAAAAAAAAAAAAATTCACCTGTTCAAATTTGGAGTTTGTTTTGAGACAGGGTCTTGTTCTGTCACTCAGGCTAGAGTGCAGTGGTGTGATCATGGCTCACTGCAGCCTCGACCTCCTGGGCTCAAGTGATCTTCCCACCTCAGCCTCCCCAGTAGCTAAGACTACAGTTGCGAGCCACCGTGCTTGGCTAAGTTTTCTTTTTTTCGGTAGAGACAGGGTCTCACTATGTTGGTAGGCTGCTCTTGAATTCCTGGGCTCAAGTGATCCTCCCACTTTAGCTTCCCAACAGATTTGTTTGTTTGTTTGTTTGTTTTGCTTGTTTGTTTGTTTTGAGACAGAGTTTTGCTCTTGTCGCCCAGGCTGGAGTGCAATGGTGTGAGTCAGCTCACTACACTACAACCTCTGCCTCCCAGATTCAAGCGATTCTCCTGCCTCAGCCTCCTGAGTAGCTAGGATTACAGGAGTGTGTCATCACCCCCAGCTAATATTGTGTTTTTAGTAGAGACGGGGTTTCACCATGTTGGCCATACTGATCTTGAACTCCCGACCTCAGGTGATCTGCCCACCTCAGCCTCCCAAAGTGCTGGGATTACAGGCATGAGCCACCACACCCGACAGATTTGTTTATTTTTGAGATAGAGTTTTGCTCGTCACCCACATTGGAGTGCAGTGGCATGATCTCGGCTCACTGCAATCTCCACCTCCCGGGTTCAAGCGATTCTCCTGCCTTGGCCTCCCAAGTAGCTGGGATTATAGGTGCGTGCCATCACACCCAGCTAATTTTTGTTTTTTTAGTAGAGATGGGGTTTCACCATGTTGGCCAGGCTGGTCTCGAACTCTTGACCTCAGGTGATCCACCCACCTTAGCCTCCCAAAGTGCTGGGATTACAGGCGTGAGCCACCACACCCGACAGGTTTGTTTGTTGTTGTTGTTGTTGTTTATTTGTTTCTTTTTTTCTTTCTTTTTGAGACAGAATTTTGCTCTTGTCACCCACGCTGGAGTGCAGTAGCACAATCTTGGCTCACTGCAACCTCCGCCTCCTGGGTTCAAGTGATTCTCCTGCCTCAGCCTCCCAAGTAGCTGGGATTACAGGCACCTGCCATCACGCCCGGCTAATTTTTGTATTTTTAGGAGAGATGGGGTTTCACCATGTTAGCGAGGATGGTCTCGATCTCCTGACCTCAGGTGATCCACCCGCCTCAGCCTCCCACAGTGCTGGGATTACAGGTGTGAGCCACCGCGCCCGGCAATTTGGTATTTTAAATGCATGCAGGAGAACCCAACAGCTCACAGATCCAATATACCACCTAAATCCCGAGAAATAGGGAAAGGAGCGGCTCAAGTACTGATGCCGGCGGGGCCAAGGAAGTCTTCCAGAGAAAGGCCCAGTGAGTTAGCACAGAAGGGAGTTTTCTCAGGCTATTCAGTGTCTTAGGCAGGGCGATTTAGGCATAGACATAGACCATGATTATAAAATATTTCACTGAGCCGGCCGGGTGCGGTGGTTCATGCCTGTAATCCCAGCACTTTGGGAGGCCGAGGCGGGCAGATCATGAGGTCAGGAGATCGAGACCATCCTGGCTAACATGGTGAAACCCCGTCTCTACTAAAAATACAAAAAAACTAGCTGGGCGTGGTAGCAGGCGCCTGTAGTCCCAGCTACTCGGGAGGCTGAGGCAGGAGAATGGCATGAACCCGGGAGGTGGAGCTTGCAGTGAACTGAGATTGTGCCACTGCACTCCAGCCTGGGCAACAGAGTGAGAGTCCGTCTCAGAAAAAAAAAAAAAAAATATATATATATATATATATATATATATATATATATATATATATATATATATATTTCACTGAGCCATTACTACAGGGAAAGTTCCTGTAGAGCTGAGCGGTCAAGACGTGTGACTTCACCAAGGACCAGCACAGAGCTCAAGGCTGCCTTCCGGCTGTTTGACTGAACAGGTGACGGCAAGGTCCTTCCAGCCCCTGTGGGGACATGATGAGGGCCCTGGGCCAGAACCCCACCAATGCCATGGCGCTCGAGGTCCTGGGGAACCCCAAGAGTGATGAGATGAACGTGAAGGTGCTGGACTTTGAGCACTTCCTGCCCCTGCTGCAGACAGACAGTGGCAGGGAACAGGGACCAGGGCACCTAAGAGGATTATGTGGAAAGACTTCAGGTGTTTGACAAGGAAGAGAATGGCACCGTCATGAGCGCGGAAATCCAGCATGTTCTTGTCTCACTGGGTGAGGAGATGACAGAGAGAGGAGGAGAGATGCTGGTGGCAGGGCATGAGGACAGCAGTGGTTGCATTGACTCTGAAGTGCTTGTCCGCAGGCTGCTGAATGGCTGAGGGTCTTGCCAGCCTCCCCAGAGCCCAGGCCTTTCCCTGGGTGACATTTCGTATCTAGCCTGAGGCTCCCTAGGGCCTCTGGTTGCAGCACCTTTCCCATCTTGTCTCTCTTGCATGATGTTTGCCATCAGCATTCACCATATAAACTTGCTCTCTCTGTACCCCTCCCACCCAAAAAAATTTCAAGGCTGGGCACAGTGGCTCACGCCTGTAATCCCAGTAATCCCCGCTGAGGCGGGTGGATCATTTGAGGTCAGGAGTTCAAGACCAGCCTGGCCAACATGGTGAAACCCCATCTCTACAAAAATACAAAAATTAGCCGGGCGTGATGGTGGGTGCTTGAAATCCCAGCTACTCAGGAGGCTGAAGTGGGAGAATCACTTGAAACCAGGAGGTAGAGGTTGCAATGAGATGAGATTGCGCCACTGCACTGCAGCCTGGGTGACAGCGCGAGACTCTGTCAAAAAAAAAAAAAAATTTTGAAACTCAAGCAACAGAAGAGTTAGTTCTGGGAGAAAAGTGAGCGTTAGATAAGGGCACTCAGACCACACCTCTCCTGCCTGGGGCCACCACGGAGGAAGGCACCACACAGGCCGCTAAACACAAGCCTAGTGTCACTTCTTGGAAACACTAGAGGAGGTACTTCAGGGCCTCTCCCTCAGTTTCAGTTCTCATCTGGTTAATTTCCTAACGTCCCTGGTCCTGTCATTACACTAAAAAATAAGCCCATCCTTTAGTGTCGGGACAGGCCACAGACTGAACTTGGTCTCGTAAAATCAATGTGTTTTTGTTCCTCTTTTTTGCCGGAGCTGGAAGGGCTCAGTCCCTGGTGCCCCCTGAGCGCGGTGCAGTGAGGGGCGGGAGGCATGGGTTCTCTGCCACCACAAGCCCCCTCTGCCTCCGGACACGGCTCCGTGGGGAAGGGTGGCCACGCTGGAGGAGTCTGTGCGCCTCGTGGGGAGGGGTGGCTATGCTGGAGGAGTCTGTGCGTGTGTCAGCGCTGTGGGGGTTCTGTTGGGGGCACATTGTCTTGTTCAGAGCCTCTGCTTCCTGCGTGGTCAAAAGCGGTGGTGGGCGCTGACCAGCTGGCCTCATAGGTCTCCACGAGGATCAGGTGAATTTGCACTAGGGGAAAGCCACTGACGGGTTTCTCTGAAATTCTGTCCCTGAGTCTGTCCTTTACAAATCCACCTCCTCGGGGGCCTTTCCCCGACAGGGCTGTACCTGGCAACCCCACCCGGGCCCTGATACAGGAGCCCTGCCCTGCCTTGGCCCTTCTGTGCACCCAGCCTGAGCAGCACCCGTCTCCTGGAAGCTCCACAATGGGGGTGCTGTCTGCCAGGACACAGAGCAAACTTCTGACAGCAGGGAGACTGCAGCCCCTTGCTCGTGTGGTGGCCTCCGGCAGTAGGGGCCGCAAAGACAAGCGTTTTCTCAGCCTTGCTGATGTGCTGGATTTGCTTCCTGGGCTGCTGTGCACAGCACACAGGCTGCAGGGCCTCGGCCACAGACACGCATCCTCTCACATCCTGGGGGCTGAACATCCAAGATCAAGGCGTCGGCAGGGCTGGTTCCTCTGAGGCCTCTCCTTGGCATGCAGACGCCGACTCCTCCCTGTATCCCCACAGGGCTGTCCCTCTGTGTGTGTGTCTGTCCTCATCTGCTCTTCTTACAAGGACACCGGTCCAATCAGGGCCCACCCTAGAGACCTCATTTTACTCTAATCACCTCTGTGAGGACCTCATCTCCAACGCAGTCCCCTTCTGCAGTGCTGGGGGTTGGGGCTTTGACACGTGAATCCGGGGGGAGGCACGCCCACCTGAACGCTCAGCCCATAACAAGTGCAGTCTCTCTTTTCCTCGCTGTGTTTCTGCAATACATATGAATGACTTATGTAACGCTGAAAAGCTGCAAAGCTGCCAAGCTGCCAGGAGCAAGTCCCCCATCTGGAGCCACCTGGCCTGCGTGGAGAGACGGAGGTGCTGACTGGCCGGATCGATGAGGTTCACAGCTCGCTTGCTTCTCTGTTGGTTGCAGCTGGGACTCACAGGTTCATGCCACCTCTTGGGAAGAGAATTTGGAATCTGGTAGGAAAGAGAAGACAAGAGCACGAGGGAGAACGTTGTGAGATGCAGGAGTGTTTCTCTGGGGCGGTTCATAGGATCACCTTCAGGAGGAAGCTCCCCAGCCCTTCACCAACCCAGCCAATCAGAATCAGGGCAAAGCACCATCATCACCATCGTGGTTGTCATGACAAAGCCCCCGTTCATTGCATGCTATACCTGTGTAGCAGAAGCACCTTCCGAGACTAACTTGCCTGAGGTCACACAGCTGCAGGGAGTAAAACCTCAGTCCCTTTAGCTGGAGAGCTTCTTTGCTCAACCCCTCGTAAATAATTGGAACAAAATAGGAGGGGCAGGCCTGATGTGGTGGCTCACACCTGTAATCCCAGCACTTTGGGAGGCAGAGGCGGGAGGATTGTGTGAGTCCAGGAATTCGAAACCACCCTGGGTAACATGGCGAGATCCTGTTTCTACAAAAAATAGAAACATTAGCCAGGCATGGTAGCATGAACCTATAGTCCCAGCTACCTGGGAGGCTGAGGTGGGAGAACCACTTCAGCCTGGGGAGGCTGAGGCTGCAGCAAGCCATGATGGTACCGCTGCACTCCAACCTGGGTGACAGAGTGAGACCCTGTCTCACAAAAAAATAAAATTAAAATTAAAATAGGCCAGGCGTGGTGGCTCACGCCTGTAATCCCAGCACTTTGGGAGGCCGAGGCGGGCAGATCACCAGAGGTTGGGAGCTCGAGACCAGCCTGGCCAACATGAAGAAACCCCGTCTCTATTAAAAATACAAAATTAGCTGGACATGGTGGCACATACCTGTAATCCCAGCTACTTGGGAGGCTGAGGCAGGAGAATCACTTGAATCCAGGAGTCGGAGGTTGCAGTGAGCTGAGATTGCACCATTGCACTCCAGCCTGGGCAACAAGAGCGAAACTCCTCAAAAAAAAAAATTAAATTAAAATTAAATAGGAGAGGCAGCTCATCCTTCCCCCCCCTCCCCAAGTTGAAGCTGTCAGGGACCGTTGCTTACACAGAGACTGTGAGCAGAGAGCTGCTTGGGAGGGAATAGGAGTGGAAGTCCCCGGCAGGTAGGAGGTCCCCCTGGATGATCTCGAAGCTCCTCCTTGCCTCACGGTTCCAGATGTACTGATTCCTGGTCTGCAAACGGATGCTTTCCCGTCTCTTTGGAAGCCTCTGACTCCATCCGCAGCCCCCTTCCTGCAATGGCCAGGTCCCTGCCAGGTCACCCAGCTTCCCAGCCTTGTTTGACCTCAGAATCAGAATTGACAGCAGAGTTGTCGTGAGGATAAAATGAGATACAAATATGAAGCACCTGTCACTGTCACTGCGGAGGGAACTGGGCACCTATCACTGTGACTGTGGGGGGGCCTGGGCACCTATCACTGTGACTGCGGAGGGACCTGGCACCTATCACTATGACTGCGGAAGGGCCTGGGCACCTATCACTGTGACTGGGAGGGACCTAGCACCTATCACTGTGACTGCGGAGGGACCTAGCACCTATCACTGTGACTGCGGAAAGGCCTGGGCACCTATCACTGTGACTGCAGAGGGAACTGGGCACCTATCACTGTGACTGCGGAGGGGCCTGGGCACCTATCACTGTGACTGCAGAGGGAACTGGGCACCTATCACTGTGACTGCGGAGGGAACTGGGCACCTATCACTGTGACTGCGGAGGGAACTGGGCACCTATCACTGTGACTGCGGAGGGAACTGGGCACCTATCACTGTGACTGCGGAGGGGCCGGGGCAAACTCCAGCTCCCCCCACCAGGGCTGTGTACGTGGAAATGGTCCTGCCATCCACGAAGGAAGCTTTCTCCTTGGGGATTCAGTAGACAGATCCCCAGGTGTGGACAACTGTCACAGCATGCACCGGCCCAGCTGGGACACGCACAAATGCCAGACGGTCTGTAATTGAACTCTGATTAATACACACAGCAGGCAGCCTGCTGAGAGGCAAGCCATTTCACAGCAAACCCGGCAACAGTTTATTTTATAACCTATATAATGAAGAGGTCGTGGTTTAAGTGAAATTTTAAAAATGTCTGTCCTGAGGAGGAGGGTTCAGTTCAGATGTGCACGATTCCCCTGTGGCCCGGCTGCCAATACCAACTGCCTGCACCTCCAACAGCCCCCCTGGATGAGTGAGTGCAGAGTCTGCTCATGAGGTGGGGCCTCACTCCCTTCCCATGCTTGTGGGGCCCCAGCTGGCTTTGCTCATGAGTGGCCTGTCCCCATCTCTTTCCATGTACCCAGGCTCATGACTAGGCATTTGCCCTGGTCTATGATATGAACCCCAAATATCTGAGACAAGTCTTAATTGAGGAAGTTTATTTTTTCCAAAGTTAAGGGTGCACATCTGTGACACAGCCTCAGGAGGGCCTGGCGACCTCTGGCCAAGGTGCTCAGCACACAGCTTGGTTTTATACATTTTAGGGAGGCACGAGACATCGATCAATATATGTAAGATGTTGATAGGATTGAGCTTTGTGTCCCCACCCAAATCTCATCTTGAATGGCAATCCCCATATCCCCACACGTTTAGGTCGAGACCTGGTGGGAGGTGACTGGGTCCCGGGGTTCCACCCTGCTGTCCTTGTGATAGTGAGGGGGGTTCTCATGAGATCTGATAGTTTTATCAAGGGCTCTTCCCCCTTCACTCACCACTCTCTCGCCTGCCACCATGTAAGACATGCCGCTTCCCCTTCTACCACAATTTGTAAGTTTCCTGAGAGCTCCCCAGCCCTACAAAACTATGAGTCAATTAAATCTCTTTTCTTTCTAAATGACCCAGTCTTGGGTATGATGTCTTTATAGCAATGTGAAAATGGACTAATACAGAGGACATTGGTTTGGTCTGGAAAGAGGGCAACTTGAAGCGGGGAGGAGTCTTCCAGGTCATAGTAGATAAGAGACAAATGGTTGCATTCTGGTTATTTATTTATTTATTTTTTGAGGCAGTCTCCCTCTGTTACCCAGGGTGGAGTACAGTGGTGTGGTCTCAGCTTACTGCAACTTCTGCCTCCTGGGTTCAAGTGATTCTCCTGCCTCAGCCTCCTGAGTAGCTGGGATTACAGGTGTGAGCCATCACACCCGACTAATTTTTTGTATTTTTAGTAGAGACGGGGTTTCACCATATTGGCCAGGCTGGTCTCGAACTCCTGACCTCAAGTGATCCGCCTGCTCGGCCTCCCAAAGTGCTGGGATTACAGGCGTGAGCCACGGCGCCAGCCAATGGTTGCATTCTTTTGAGTTTCTGATCAGCCTTCCAAAGGAAGCAATCAGATATGCATTTATCTCAGTGAGCAGAGGGATGACTTTGAATAGAATGGGAGGCAGGTTGGCCCTAAGCAGTTCCGGGCTTGATTTTTCCCTTCAGTATAAATAACTTAGTAATTTTGGGGTCCCAAGGCTTATTTTCCTTTCACATTGACTATCATTAGTCAATAAAACAGGGACTAGTGTTTATTGAGTGCCTCTGAAGTGTCTGCTCCCAAACAGGTGGGCATGCCCTTCTAAACCCTGGTGCGCTGGGCGGCACCTCAACCCCTGCCACACCCTTCCTTCCTTGCTACGTCAGTTCCAGGATGCTGGACAGGACCCAGGGCTCCAGCCCCTGCCGGAGTTCCTGTTCCCTCTCTGGCTGAAGCTCCTGCAGCCATGTTCCTGCCATCCTCCTGTGGCCCCGTCCCCATCAGATGTCCTAGTGGGGGCACTCATAACACCTTTCCTCAAAAGCAGCCTTCCAGATAACTGCACCCCACACTCAGATGTCAGCTCCACAGCCCCCCGGCCCTGCCATTTCCCAGCTATGGTCCATTGCACTAATAGCCCCAATAATCTTCAGCTCCTCCTACTGTCAGAGGCATTTGAACCAGAGCAACTCCATCTTGAATCGGGGCTGGGTAAAACAAGGCTGAGACCTGCTGGGCTGCTGCATTCCCAGGAGGCCAGGCATTCTTAGCCACAGGACGAGATAGGAGGTCAACAGGACTGGTATCACAAGACACAGGTCACAAAGACCCTGCTGATAAAACATGATACAGTAAAGACACCCGCCAAAACCCACCAAAACCAAGATGGCAATGAAAGTCACCTCCGGTCATCCCCATTGCTCATTATACACTAATTATAATACATTAGACACTAATATATTATAATAAAAGACACTCCCACCAGCACCATGACAGTTTACAAATGCCACAGCAAGGTCCAGAGGTTACCCTACATGGTCTGAAAGGAAGAGGAACCCTCAGTTCCAGGGTTGCCTGCCCTTTTCCCTGGAAAACGTGTGAATAATCCACTCCTTGTTTAGTACATGATCAAGAAATAACCATAGGTGCCTGTAATCCCAGCTACTCCAGAGGCTCAGGCAGGAGAATCGCTCGAACTCAGGAAGCGGAGGTTGCAGTGAGACGAGATTGCGCCATCGCACTCCAGCCTGGGCAGCAAGAGCGAAACTCTGTCTCAAAAATAAAATAATAATAAATAAGTACATAAATTGTTTTTAAAAAGAAAGAAGTAGCTTTAAAAGCACTTGCATATTGGGGCTTGTTTTCTTGCTAGTCCTGGAAACCCTGTTATCCCGCCCTGTGAACAAGCCCAGGCTAACCTGCTGGATGATGACAGGCACAGCCTACCCTGTGACCAGGTGACTGCCAGCCAGCCGCCGGGCACGAGAGTGAGGCCACCGGCCTCCAGCTGACTTCAGACAAAACCAGAGGAAGAACTGCCTAGCGGAGACCAGCTGATCCCGCTAGAATGCAGGGCGAGGCACAGTGGCTCACACCTGTAACCCATAGAATCATGAGCTAAATAATGGTTCCTCTAAGCCATTCGGTTTTGGGGTGGTTTGCTACACAGCCATAGGTAACTGCTACATCAACTAACTGCCCTGTCTCTGCCAGCTCACACTGAGAGAGGCCTCAACATGCCCTCCTTCCAAAATTGCTGATGAAGATACAACTAATACCTTATGTTCCCAGGAATAAAGAAATATTCCGTTATTTTACAGCTGAGATGAATGGATGTATTTCAAGTTGCCTCAGTGTTGATCTAAAAAGAAATGAGCCAGGTGTGGTGGCTCACACCTGTAATCCCAGTACTCTGGGAGGCTGAGGTAGGCAGATCACTTGAGGTCAGGAGTTCAAGACCAGCCTGGCCAACATGGTGAAACCCTGTCTCTACTAAAAATACAAAAACTAGCTGGGCGTGGTGCATGCCTGTAATCCCAGCTACTCGGGAGGCTGAGGCAGGAGAATCTCTTGAGCCTGGGAGAAGGAGGTTACAGAGAGCCGAGATCATGCCACTGCACTCCAGCCTGGGCAACAGAGCAAGACACCGTCTATAAATAAATAAATAAATAAATAATGAAACCAGAGGTGTCTGTTTAGCCCAACTCCACTGGGCGGCTGCTTGAATCATGGCCCTGGGAATTGTGATTTTACGGAATACACTGTAGGGAGCATCTAACTGGGTGAGACTTCAGAACCTGCTGAACTAAATTACCGTAACTGCTTTACAGTTTTGCGTTAGAGAGGATAAAGGTGGGGTGGGGGCCGCAGCAAGGGGGGGCTTCTATCGCTCCATAACGGGTGGGCTCCGGACGCTCTTCCGGCCATGTTCTTCCCACCCCCAACCTCCTCATCAGCTTTAGACAGGATCCTACCATCTTGGGCAAGAGATGGATTCAGTGTGGCGTCCGTCTACCCCCACAGAGGGCCGAGCCCTGTCGGGTACGTGCACAGTCGTCAAGACTGTCATAAAAAGATACAAAATGCCATGACAGAGCAGCACAAGGGCAGATGGAAACTGGAGCCCAGGATGTCTGGTGAACAGGTGGAACACAGCAGAGCTCTGAGGGACGACCAGGCACTAGGAACAGGATTCAGGCAGAGAGGACGCGGACGGCAAATGCAGGACGAGGCCACAGTGACACAGCAATGCTGCCACATCCCAGTCGTCCCTGCCTGGGGCCATCTGGCCTCTGTCCCCTCCCCACACTCTTGTAGAGGGTGCAAGTCAAAGCCCACACTCTGTCTAATCCTGTCCCTAAATTGGATTCTACTGCTCTCAAGGAAGATCCCGCTGGTAGCAGCAGCAGTTAAGTGCCGAGCACATGTTCTGTCCTGGGCACGGCGCTGGGCCCCTTCCCTGTCTGGTCTCCTTCCCTGTCTGGTCTCCTTAATCCCCCAAGGCTAAGAGGGCAGTCTCAGCACCCTCAACTTGCAGGTGGGAAAGAAAACAGCGGCAGAGACTGACTTGTACGTTCCTGACCACACAACCGAACCAGATGGAAGTCCACGCCGTGCAATGTGAGAGAACATAACAGAGGAGACATTTTCCCTCTGAGTCAAACTGCTTGGGCGGAGAGTTTAGGACTGAAATCTGCAGGTTTTTAAAATATTTATTTACTTATTTATTTATTTTGAGATAGAGTCTGTCTCTGTCCGCCAGGCTGGAGTGCAATGGTGTGATCTCCGCTCACTGCAACCTCCGCCTCTCGGGCTCAAGCAATTCTCCTGCCTCAGCCTCCCAAGCAGCTGGGACTATAGTTGTGCACCACCACACCTGGCTAATTTTTGTATTTTCAGTAGAGACAGGGTTTCTCCATGTTGGCCAGGCTGGTCTCGAACTCCTGACCTCAGGTGATCCACCGGCCTCGGTCTCCCAAAGCTCTTGGATTACAGGCGAGTGCCACCGCGTCAGGCAGGTTCATTTTATCTTTATTGGAACAAATATGAATGGTTAGATAGATATTATTCTTTAGGGCAAAACTAACATTTTAAAAAGCTAGCCCATCAACTTAAAAATTAAACAAAGTAAGATATATAGGATACTTGTATTAAAAAGCATTCCTTAACTTTAAAATGGGCCTAGCAAAAGAAAAAATATTAATAAAGGTGGCAAAGAAACAAGTTTAAGAAACATGGCTTAGCCCAGCCATATGCAGTGACTCACACCTGTAATCCCGACGATGTGGCCAAGACAGGAGAATCACGTGAGGCCAGGAGTTCAAGATCAGCCTGGGCAACATAGTGAGACCCCATCTCTATAGAAAACTTAAAAAATTAGCTGGACATGGTGGTCCGGGCCTATAGTCCCAACTACTCTCAGGAGGCTGAGGTGGGAAGATCTCTTAAGCGAGGGAGGTTGAGGCTGCTGAAACAATGCTTAAGGGAGTGGGCACATGTCTTTGTTAAATTACCAGCCATTGTTTTTTGTTTTTTTTTTTTTTTTGAGACAGGGTTTTACTCCCGTCGCCCAGGCTGGAGTACGGTGGCACAATCACGGCTCACTATAGCCTCTATTTCCCTAGCTTAGGTGATCCTCCCACCTCAGCCTCTTGGGTAGCTGGGATTACAGCCACATGCCACCACATCCAACTAATTTTTTTGTATTTTTAGTGGAGATGGGATTTCACCATATTGTCCAGGCTGGTCTCAAACTCCTGGACTCAAGTGATCCACCCGCCTTGGCCTCCCAAAGCATTGGGATTACAGGTGTGAGCCACCGCGCCCAGCCCATTCTTAAGAATATACCCAATCTGATCCTTGGTTGGCCTTGGCTTGTGGTGACCTTGGCATTTGGAAAGCCTTTCCATCTGCATCTCAACATCCCACTATGTTTCAGAATCCAGTTCAGAGATGTGTGCTCCAAAAACACTCCTGAGCTAGGAACACAGGCTCCCTCCCCGGCTCCCCTGGCCACCAGCTTGTCCTCGGAACCCCTGTGGCAGATGTGTGCATTTTATCTCTTTATACCACTTTTTACTGCAATTTCATATTGGGTGAAAGTGGACGGTAGGCCTTTGATTTATATCTCTGATGCTTAGGGACCCTCAGAAAGTGTGTATGGTAATTCCACAGGTCTGTGTTCTCTCCTCCCTCTGTATTTGTTACCCATTGCTGTGTTACAAATTACTCCAAAACTGAGAAGCTGAAACCAGTAAACGTCGTCAGCGCAGTCTCTGTGAGTCAGGAGTGGGGGAGCTGCGTGGTGGGAGATCCTGGCTCAGGGTCTCTCGTGAGGCTGCATCAGGCTGTTGGCTGGGCTAGGGCTGCTGTCCCCTGAAGGCCCCAACAGGGAGGACGCATGCCAAGCTCATGCACGTGGTTGCTGGGAGGCCTTGGTTCCTCGAAGGTTGTTAGACGGGTTCCCTCTTGAAGACCTGAGGTTAATTCTTCAGCGTCCTTCGGGAAGGACAGAGCTCCCCAGTGGGTAATTCCTCGATGTCCTTCTGTAAGGACAGAGCTGTATGATGGGTCTTTCTTTAGCATCCTTCGGGAAGGAAACCCCGCCTCTACTAAAAATACAAAAAGTAGCCGGGTGTGGTGGCTTGTGCCAGTAATCCCAGCTATTCAGGAGGCTGAGGCAGGAGAATCACTTGAACCTGGAAGGCAGAGGTTGCAGTGAGCTGAGATCGCGCCATTGCACTCCAGCCTGGGAGACAGAGTGAGACTCCATCTCCAAACAACAACAACAACAAAAAACGATGGTGCTGGGCCAGTGCAGGTTCACCACTACTGCAAAGGAAGCCCTCTGGTGGAAATGTTGGGGGTCGGGATGTTGGTGGTGGGGAAGGCTCAGTGTGGAGGGAGGGGACATGTGAGAACTCTGTGCTTTTCACTTAATTTTGCTGTGAACCTAAAACTGCTCCAAAAAATAAAGTGTATTTTTGCAAAAGAAGAAAGATCTCAAAGCAAAACCATAAACTTTCATCTTAAGAAATAAGGGAATGAAAGAGCGAACTAGACCCAAAGTGGAAGGAAGGAAATAGTAAAGTTTAGTGTGGAAATGAATGAAATAAAGAATAGAAAAACAAGAGAAAATCAACAAAACTGAAAGTTGGTCCTTTGAAAAGATCAACAAAATTGATAAACCTTTAGTAAGACTAACCAAGAATAAAAGAAAGAAGATTCATGTTACTAAAATAAGGAATCAAAGGGGGGACATTGATAATGACTTTTTTTTTTTGAGACGGAGTCTCGCTCTGTTGCCCAGGCTGGAGGGCAGTGGCGCCATCTTGGCTCACTGCAACCTCTGCCTCCCGGGTTCAAGTAATTCTCCTGCCTCGGCCTCCCAAGTAGCTGGGATTACAGGTGTGCGCCACCACACCCAGCTAATTTTTGTATTTTTAGTGGAGACGGGGTTTTGCTATGTTGGCCAGGCTGGTCTCGAACTCCTGATCTCAGGTGATCTGCCCTCCTTGGCCTCCCAAAGTGCTGAGATTACAGGCATGAGCCACCATACCCGGCCTACTACTGACATTACAGAAGTAAAAGTATTATAAGAAAATAAGATAAATAATTGTATGCCAACAAATTATATAACCTAGATGAAATAGAAAAATTCCTAAAAAGATACAAACTACCACATTGACTCAAGAAATAATAGAAAATCTTAATCGATTTGTAACAAGTAAAGGAATAGAATTAGTAATATTTTTAAAAAACTACATACAAAAAAAAAAAGCCAAGGCCAAGATAACTATCTCGGTAATTTCTACCAAACACTTAAGAAAGAATTAATACCAATCCTCCACAAATTTTTCCAAAAAATAGAAAATTAGAGAACACTCCCAACTCATTATAGGAGGCTAGTTCTATCCCGAAGCTAAATCCAAGCAAAGACATCACAAGAAAAAAGAAAAAAAAAAAAAAACATACAAACCAGCATCTGTCATGAATATAGATACAAAAATTCTCCACAAAACACTAGCAAATCAGATCCAGTAACGTACAGACAGAATTATACACCACAATGACGTGGGATTTATTCCAAGAATGCCGAATTGACTCAAGACATGAAAATCCAGGGCTGGGCATGGCGCTTCACAGTGTAATCCCGGTGCTTTGGGAGGCTGATGCTGGAGGATCGCTTGAGCCCAGGAGTTCATGAACAGCCTGGCAACATAGGGAGACCCTGTCTCTACCCAAAAATTTAAAAATTGGCCAGGCGCGATGGCTTACCCCTGTAATCCCTCCGCTTTAGGAGGCCAAAGTGGGTGAATTGCTTGAGGCCAGAAGTTGGAGACCAGCCTGGCCAACATGGCAAAACCCTGTCTCTACTAAAAATACAAAAATTAGTTGGGCATGGTGGTGTGCGTGCCTGTAACCCCAGCTACTTGGGAGGTTGATGCACGAGAATCACTTGAACCCGGGAGATGGAGGCTACAGTGAGCCAAGATCGCGCCACTGCACTCCAGGGCCTGAGATTACAGGCATCAGAGGGAGGCAACAAAGTGAGGCTCCGACTCAAAAAAAAAAAAAAAAAAAAAAAATTCCAGGCACGGTGGCGCACGCCTGTAATCCCAGCACTTTGGGAGGCCAAGGTGGGCGTATCACCTGAGGTTGGGGGTTCAAGACCAGATCAACATGGAGAAACCCCATCTCTATTAAAAATACAAAAAATTAGCTGGGCATGGTGGCGCATGCCTGTAATCCCAGCTACTCAAGAGGCTGAGGCAGGAGAATCATTTGAACCCAGGAGGTGGAGGTTGCGGTGAGCCGAGATCACGCCATTGCACTCCAGCCTGGGCAACAAGAGCAAAACTCCATCTTAAAAAATAAATAAATAAATAAATAAGCATTTGACAAAATTTAACATCCTTTCATGGTAAAACAAAAAAAAAACTAGAAATAGAAGGAAGCTTCTTCCACCTGAAGCTGAAAGTGAACCTGAAGTGAAAACGGGTACTTATGAAATCCAGCTAACATCATGCTTAATAATGAAAGACTAAATGCTTTCCCCTCAAGATTAGGAATAAGACAAGGATCTCTGTTGTTACCACTTCTGTTCAACATTCTACCAGAGACAAACCAGAACAACCAAACAAGGAAAAGAAATAAAAGGCATCTGGATTAAAAAGGAAGTAACACTATCTTTATTCACAGATGACATGGTCTTTTTTTTTTTTTTTTTTTTTTGGGTGTAAAAATATTTTATTTGCTCTACAAAATGTTGGCCCACATAGTTTTAAACAATTGAATTCATTGCTGAATCAAATATATCTTCCTGTGATACAGTCAAAAATATTTTTCTTTTTCATTGTTTTTTTTTTTTGTTTGTTTGTTTGTTTGTTTGTTTGTTTTTATTGATCATTCTTGGGTGTTTCTCGCAGAGGGGGATTTGGTAGGGTTACAGGACAATAGTGGAGGGAAGGTCAGCAGATAAGCAAGTGAACAAAGTTCTCTGGTTTCCCTAGGCAGAGGACCCTGCGGCCTTCCGCAGTGTTTGTGTCCCTGGGTACTTGAGATTAGGGAGTGGTGATGGCTCTTAACGAGCATGCTGCCTTCAAGCATCTGTTTAACAAAGCACATCTTGCACCGCCCTTAATCCATTCAACCCTGAGTGGATACAGCACATGTTTCAGAGAGCACAGGGTTGGGGGTAGGGTCACAGATCAACAGGATCCCAAGGCAGAAGAATTTTTTCTTAGTACAGAACAAAATGAAAAGTCTCCCATGTCTACCTCTTTCTACACAGACACGGCAACCATCCGATTTCTCAATCTTTTCCCCACCTTTCCCCCCTTTCCATTCCACGAAACCGCCATTGTCATCATGACCCGCTCTCAATGAGCTGTTGGGTACACCTCCAAGCCGGGGTGGTGGCCGGGCAGAGGGGCTCCTCACTTCCCAGTAGGGGCGGCCGGGCAGAGGTGCCCCTCACCTCCCGGACGGGGTGGCTGGCCGGGCAGGGGGCTGACCCCCCCCACCTCCCTCCTGGTCGGGGCGGCTGGCCGGGCAGAGGGGCTCCTCACTTCCCAGATGACATGGTCTTATATATGGAAAATCATAAAGATTACACACACACACACACACAAATCAACAAATATTAGGATGAATAAATGAATTTAGCAAGGCTGCAGGAAACACAATCAATATACAAAAATACGTTGCATTTCTACAAATAGTAATGAACAATCAGAAAGTCAAATTAAGAAAACCATTCACAATAGCATCACAAAGATTAAAATACTTAGGAATAAATTTAACAAAAGATATGCAAGATCTGAACACTGAAAACTACAAAATATAACTGAAAGAACTTTTTTTTTTTTTTTCTGAGACAAAGTCTCGCTCTGTCACCCAGGCTGAAGTGCAGTGGCACAATCTCGGCTCACTGCAGATTCCACCTCCCGGGTTCAAGCAATTCTCCTGCCTCAGCCTCCCATGTAGCTGGGATTACAGGCATTTGCCACCACATCTGGCTATTTTTTGTATTTTTAGTAGAGATGGGGTTTCACCATGTTAGCCAGGCTGGTCTCAAACTCCTGACCTCAAGTAATCTGCTCACCTCGGCCTCCTAAAGTGCTGGGATTACAGGCATGAGCCAACATGCCCGGCCTGAAAGAACGTTTTTAAAGACCTAAGTCAATGGAAACATATCCCATGTTTATAGATCAGAAGACTTACTATTGATGGCAATACTTTCTAAGTATTGATGGCAATACTTACTAAGATGGCAATACTTTCCAGGTTGATCTGCAGATTCAACTCAATTCCTATCAAAATCCTGGCTGCTTTTTAAAAACAAAAAAAAAATTGAAAAGCTTGCCTTAAATTTTATATGAAAATACAAAAGATCCAGAATAACCAGTCTTGAAAAAGAAGAAAGTTGGGGGACTGGGCATAAGGATGGACATAGAGATCGATAGAATGAAGAGTTCAAGAATAAACCCTTACATACATGGTCAATCGATTTTCAAAACAGCATTCCAAAAACACTCAATTGGGGCGGGCGCGGTGGCTCACACGTGTAATCCCAGCACTTTGGGAGGCCAAGGTGGGTGGATGATGAGGTCAGGATATCGAGACCATCCTGGCTAACAAGGTGAAACCCCGTCTCTACTGAAAATACAAAAAATTAGCCAGGCATGGTGGCGGGCACGTGTAGTCCCAGCTACTCGGGAGGCTGAGGCAGGAGAATGGCGTGAACCCGGGAGGCGGAGCTTGCAGTGAGCTGAGATTGTGCCACTGCACTCCAGCCTGGGCAACAGAGCAAGACTCTGTCTCAAAAATATATAAATAAATAAATAAATACACTCAATCAGGAAAGAATAGTCTTTTCAACAGATGGTGCTGGGACAGCTTAACAGCCACATCCAAAATAATAAAGTTAGACCCTTATCTCACACCATGTACAATATTTAGCTTAAATCAAAGACCTAAGTATAAGACTAAAACTATGAGACTTTTAGAAGAAAACACAGGCATAAATCTCGGTGACGCTGGATTAGGCAATGGCTTCTTAGATATGACACCAAAAGCACACGCAACCAAAGAAAAACAATAGACAGATTGGACTTTTTCAAAGTTAAAACTTTCACTCTGTGACCCAGGCTGGAGTGCAATGGCGCGACCTCGACTCACTGCAACCTCCACTTTCCGGGTTCAAGCAATTCTCCTGCTTCAGCCTCCCGAATAGCTGGGAGTACAGGCACGCGCCACCACTCCTGGCTAATTTTTGTATTTTTAGGAGAGATGGGGTTTCACTGTGTGGGCCAGACTGGTCTCGAACTCATGGCCTAAAGTGATCCACCCACCTCGGCCTCCTAAAGTGCTGGGATTACAGGCATGAGCCACTGCGACTGGCCAATTTGTAAATTTTTAAAAGTTTAAACTTTTGTGCTTCAAAGAACACCATCAAAAAAGTGAAGAGAGGCCAGGTGCAGTGGCTCACGCCTGTAATCCCAGCAGTTTGGGAGGCCAAGGTGGGTGGATCACCTGAGGTCAGAAGTTTGAGATCAGCCTGGCCAGGTCAGCCTGGCCAACATGGTGAAATCCCGTCTCTACTAAAAATACAAAATTAGTTGGGCATGGTGGCGCGCACCTATAATCCCATCTACTCGGGAGCCTGAGGCAGGAGAATCACTTGAACCTGGGAGGTGGAGGGTGCAGTGAGCCAAGATCTTTAAGCAAAACTCTGTCTCAAAAAAAAAAAAAAAAAAGGAAGAGAGCTGGGCATGTTGGCTCATGCCTATAATTCCAGCAGTTTGGGGGACCAAGGCAGGAGGACTGCTTGAGGACAAGAGTTTAAGACCAGCCTGGGCAACATAGCAAGACCCCATCTCCACACAAAAGAATTTAAAATCAGCTCAGCATGGTGGCATGCCCCTGTAGTCTCAGCTACTCAGGAAGCTGAGGTGGGAGGATCAGTTGAGCCCAGGAGTTTGAGGGTGCAGTGAGCTATGATCATGCCACTGAACTCCAGCCTGGGTGACAGAGACAGACCATGTCTCTAAAAAGGAAAAACAAAAACAAACAAACAAATCTGAAAAGACAACCTATAGTAATGAAGAAAATATTTGCAAATCATACGTCTAGTAAGGGACTGATATCCAGAATATTATCTTAACAATAAATAAAAAGACAAATATTCTGAATAAAAAACAAGCAAAGAGGTTGAAGACACATCTCTCCAAAGAAGATCTACGAGTGGCCGATTAGCACATGAAAAAACGTTCAACACCAGTAACCTTAAGGAAACGCAAATCAAAACTACCATGAATTATCACTTCACACCCACTCAGACGGTTAAAGTAAAACAGGCAGGCAACAGAGAGCCTTGAAGGGGACGCTGATAGGAATGCACCATGGTGCAACCACGTCCGTAAGCAGGGCAGCAGCCTCTCCAAAAGTTCAACATAGAGGTGCTGTATGACCAACAGTTCCACTCCTCGGTAAGACCCCCAAAGAATGAAAACGTGTGGGACAGGCACGGTGGCTCACGCCTGTAATCCCAGCACTTTGGAAGGCCGAGGTGGGCGGATCACGAGGTCAGGAGATCGAGACCATCCTAACACAGTGAAACCCCGTCTCTACTAAAAATACAAAAAATGAGCCGGGCGTGGTGGCGGGCTCCTGTAGTCCCAGCTACTCAGGAGGCTGAGGCAGGAGAATGGCATGAATCCGGGAGGCAGAGCTTGCAGTGAGCCGAGATTGCGCCACTGCACTCCAGCCTGGGCGACAGAGCGAGACTCCGTCTCAAAAAAAAACAAAAAAAAAGAAATGAAAACGTGTTCCCACAGAAACTCATACACAACACTACTGTCCTTAGCAGCACTGTTGTTGTTATTATTATTATTATTATTTGAGATGGACTCTCACTCTGTCACCCAGGCTGGAGTGCAGTGGTGTGATCTCGGCTCACTGCAGCCTCCACCTCCCGCGTTCAAGTGATTCTCCAGCCTCAGCCTTCCAAGTGGCTGGGATTACAGATGCCCACAACCATGCCTAATTAATTTTCGTATTTTCAGTAGAGATGGGGTTTCACCCTGTTGGCCAGGCTGGTCTCAAACTCCTGACCTCAGGTGATCCGCCCAGCCTCCCACAGAGCTGGGATTACCGGCGTGAGCCACCGCGCCCAGCCTATTGGTGGTGTACATTCTGTGGGTTTTCACACATGCACCTGCCGTGGATCCATCATTACAGTGTCACGCAGAGTGTTTCATGGCCCTAAAAGTCCCCTGTGCTCTGCTTATTCATCCCTCCTTCCCCTCACCCCGGCGAACACTGATCTTTTTACTGTCTTCATAGTTTTGTCTTTTCCAGACATCATATAGTCAGAATTGAAGGGAATATACCAGCCAAAAACCTGCCACTATGGCATAAGAATTATTTTAGCTAAAGGCACTAAAAATAAAAGTAGCTGCAAGAAGTACGCTTAGACCCCCTGCTTTTCTTCCTGAAAGTAGGAGATTAAATTCCCATACGAGAGCCCAGTTCCCTACACCAGGAGGAAAGAAACATTTTTATCACCAGAGATGGGGATTCCAGGCAGAGAGAAATCTGTACAAACAGATCTTGTTACAATAATTCTTGTCTTCCTTTGGTCGCCTCATATATTTTAGTGACTTTTCCACAATTTCCTCTCTTTGCTCAGCCTAATCTATAGACATTCAGGCCTGGCCATGTCTTTGGGTCTTCATCTTCTTGTGGGGACTTCCATGTACCTGTAAAACAAAATCTGTCTGCTTTTCTCCTGTAGTTTTTTTGTTTTGGTTTGGTTTGGTTTTTTTTTTGAGATGGAGTCTCATTCTGTCGCCAGGCTGGAGTGCAGTGGCGCAATCTCCGCTTACTGCAACCTTTGCCTCCCGGGTTCAAGTGATTCTCCTGCTGGGACGACAGGCGCCCGCCACCATGCCTGGCTAATTTTTGTATTTTTAGTAGAGACAGAGATTCACCATATTGGCCAGGCTGGTCTTGAACTCCTGACTTCAAGTGATCTGCCCACCTCAGCCTCCCAAAGTGCTGGGATTACAGGCATGAGCCACTGCGCCCGGCCCTGCTTTTCTCCTGTTAACCTGACTTAGGTCAATTTGATTCTCAGACCCAGCCGAAGACCCCAAGAGGGTAGAGATAAGGTTTTTCCTCCCATACAGAATCGCCCAGTAGGTAGGGTTTTCAGGCTGGCTTCTTCCACCTGGCAATACACATCTGAAGTTCCTCCGCATCTTTTCACATTTGACAGCTCATTTCTTCTTAGTGCTGAATAACAGTCCACTGTCTGGACGCATCGCTGTTTACTTATCCATTCACATACAGAAGGACATCTTGGTTGCTTCCAAGTTTTGGAAATTATGAGTAAAGCTGCTATAAATATCCAGGTGTAGGTTTTTGATTGGTTGGTTTTTTGGTTTTGTTTTGTTTTTTTTGAGACAGGGTCTTTCTCTGTCACCCAGGCTGGCATGCAGTGGTGTGATCATAGCTCACTGTAGCCTTGAACTCCTGGACTCAAGCCATTCTCCCACCTCAACCTCCTGAGTAGCTGGGACTACAGGTGTGTGTCACCACACTTGGATAATTTTTAAAAATTTTTGTAGAGATAGGATCTCATTTTGTTGCCCAGGCTGGTCTTGAACTCCTGGGCTCAAGCGATCCTCCCACCTTGGCCTCCCAATGTGCTGAGATTACAGGTGTGAGCCACTACATCCAGTCCTGTGTGCAGGTTTTTGTGTGGATATAAGTTTTCAGCTCATTTGGGTAAATACTGAAGAGTGTGATTGCCGGGTCCTACAGAAAGAGCGTGTTTACTTTTGTAAGAAGCTGCCAAACTGTCTTCCCAAGTGGCTGCACCATTTTGCATTCCCACCAGCAATGAATGGGCATTCCTGTGGCCCCACGTCCTCACCAGCATTTGGTGTTGTCAGTGCTTTGGATTTTCCCCATTCTAATGGACAGTAGTGGTATCTCACTGTTTTTCCTTTTTCTTTATTAATGCAGGTGTTTACAGCTATAAATTTTCCTCCAACCACTTCATTTCTGTATTCCATAAATTTTGATATGTTGTGGTTTTATTTTCATTCATCTCAAAGTATTTTCTAATTTATTTTGTGATTTCCTCTTTGATTCATTGGTGATTCAGGAGTATGTTACTTCCACATATTTGTGAATTTCCCAAATTTTCTTCTGTTAGTGATTTCTAATTTCTAGATTCCCAGGAACATGTCGGCCTTTCAAACCCCCTGTGGACATCCCATTCCCCAGCTTTTCCTTTTAAGGTTTTGGTCTTCTTCTTTGCCCCTACTGGTAACACCAGCTAGGCAGCTGTGACGTTAAGCAGTTTCCACGGACGGTTCTCAACAATCATCCCAGGGAAAAAGCTGTTCCTAATAAGTAAGGTCTGAGTCAGGTCAATAAAGACAAGCCCTGCAAAGGGTGGTGGTGGGGCGGGGGGAGGGGGGTGGGGGGTGGGGGGCAGGGGGCGGGGTGCGGGGGAGTGTTTCTAGGAAGCTGCCAGATGGGTCAAATAGTGACAATTATCAGGGGATGGGGCTTCTGGGAGCTCCAAACCCACCCTAATCTGCCAGTGGGTACGAGGATGCTGGTTTTCAAGGCTACTGCAGGGGTAGGGGGAATAGAAACAGTGACAGCTAAAATGCCCCAACACGCATTGTTCCAATGAGATTCAGCGGTTTTTTTTTTTGTTTGTTTGTTTTGTTTTTTTGAGATGGAGTCTCGCTCTGTTGCCCAGGCTGGAGTGCAGCGGCACAATCTTGGCTTAAGCTCTGCCTCCCGGGTTCACACCATTCTCCTGCCTCAGCCTCTGGAGTAGCTGGGACTACAGGTGCCCGCCACCACGCCTGGCTAATTTGTTGTATTTTTTAGTAGAGATGCTCCTCAGAGGGTTGCAACCCTTTGGTGAATTTCCAGAGTTCTGAAAGAGTTCACTTTTATAATTTTTGCCAGTATTCTCATTGCTTTTATGGAGAAACAGATTTGGAGGGGGCCCTACTCTGACATTCTGAAAGTGTCTATCCCTGATGCTTGGTTTTTGAACATTGAATAGTATTAAATTCCAAGATATCCTCTCTCTCCCAATCTCCCTCTCATTTTGATGTCTGGTGACCGCCCCCGCCCCCGTCAGGGTTTGGCCCACGTGGGGTCCTAGTTCCTCAGCTGTGTGTGGTCAGTGATGGTCATCCTGTGGGGCTGGGGTGAGGGACCAGGGTGAGGAGATGGCCAGGACTGCTGCGTCTGGAGGGCTTGAGTCCCTGTGCCTCCTGACCCTGCCCTCTTCTTGGTGGTGGCCTGTGGCCATGGTGTCTGGGCCATAGTTGTCCCACAAAGGTCTGTCTGTACGGGCCCCCTTCTGACTCCCTTAATAAAATCAAACTCTGGAGCTCAGGCTGGCCTGGGAGAGGATGTGTCCCCAGGAGGTCCATCTCTTGTCCCCCAATGCCCCTTGCCCTTCAGGGAGGGGCAGGCCCTGGAACTTGGCCCACAGGGAAAGGCACTGCTTGTTTCCTTCCTGAAGATGCTGAGGGAGACCCCGTCCCCACCTTGGCGCTCAGAGCATTGCTTCTTTAAGGAAGCCAGCAGATCCTCCAGGGGCTCCCTGTGGGCCACAACTTGCTCTGAACGAGCTGGGGCGCTGGAGCCAAGCAGTGGCGCTTCCAGGGCCTTCTTTCCACGTGCAGTATGAGAAGGACCTGCCATTCGTTTTAATCATCACATCAGTCAGAGAACAGTTTTTCACCAGGTGCGCTTTCCCCCCAGGGGTCAGGCCTTCAGCCAGGCTGCCCCCTCCTGTGTTCAGGGAGATGAAGAAGACACAGCCGGGCACTCCCTTCCTCTCCTCCCACTGCAAACATCCGGCTTTGGAGTCGTTCTTGAAAGGAGCTCCAGGGGGTCCCAGCGTTCTCCTCTGCAGAAGACAGATGGCATCACTGCCCGCCCCGGAGTCACAGTCAGGCCCGGCCCTGGTCGGGGGCGCAATGGAGAAGGTCTCCATGCCCCGTTACAGCTCCCCCAAGGGCTCCCCAAACACCACGCCCAGTGGTCTGGGTGTGGAGAATGAGCTTCCTCTTGTCTTTCCTTATAGGAAACCTGCTTTTCCTGCAGTTCCTCTACCAGGGCCCCGTTGTGGTTTGGGGTCCAGTCCAACAGCGTCCGCAGAGGTTTGTGAGGGTCCATGAAATATTTGAGTCACCAGGATGTTCATTTTGCAACATTTTCAACATTTGTAATCCAGCGAAATATCAATAAAAACCCCACAGGGTTCTGGTAATAGGAAGAGTATGCTTTCCTCCGGAGACCAATCCTTTCTATTCAGACCACTTCCAGACCTGTGAGCTCACCTCTGAGACAGGCCAGCGCTCTCTGCCCAGCTGGGTCACACTGCCCCTGCCTGGTAATGACTCTACCTTCACACCTGCGGCCTTCATACCCCCTGCCCAGCCAGCTCCCTCCTGGTGAACAGCTCACAGCAAGGCCTGAGGCCCCAGCAAGCAGTTCTTTCTCATGGATGCGCTTGCTTTAAATAATTCAGCAAAATTCAGTCTTTTCAGAGATGATTCACCAAAGCTGCTCATTGAGGGGAAAGATCGTGAGCGCGGCGGCTGCACCAATCCCTCCTCTGAATGAGATGTTGGAGACTCGGCCTGGCCACATGGAAGCCGCAACAGGAAGGGCTGACTGCTATGGGCGCCTTGAGAGACGCAGCCCCAGCAGACACAGGCTCTGAGCTCTGAGACCCTCCTGCTGTGCCCCGAGAACCCAATGCCACTGTAGACGATGGCACCAGACAGCCCCCACGCAGGCTGCGAGGCGACGGGCGCTCCTGGGCATACGCAGGCTCCCCTGCAGGGCGGGGAGGTGACGGGCGTTCCTGGGTGTACGCAGGCTCCTCTGCAGGGCGGGGAGGCGCTGGCCCGCTTAGACATCTGGGGCCATCGCCGAATGGAATGCTGAGGGCGGCCTCGAAAATCAGCACAGTGTGTGGACCCCCAGCCTGGCAGAAGGGAGGAAGTGAAATGGGGGGTGCACCCAGTAGAGACACCTCCCCAACCCCAGACCCAATGAGCCCTCTGCAGGCTCCTCTCCTCTAGCCCAGCCAGTGTCCACGGTGGGGACGAGCTTGCTGAGCTCAAATTGCTTTCCCTCCTCTCCCTGTCTGCCAAGTGATACAATGCACACCTTCAACACAGCATGTTCCACCCTGAAACAAGATCACTGCCCATCACGTGTGTCTAAGGGCCTACCACAGCAATTCCATCGCTCCTTCCTCTTCTTGACACTGTTTCTTTTTTGACACCTTTTCTAGTTTCTTTGTTTGTTTGTTTTGAGATGGAGCCTTGCTCTATCGCCCAGGCTGGAGTGCAGTGCCAGAGATTATATGGGTGATAGACACCCACTGACAAAAGGTGCAGCCCGCACAGGAGCCAAAATATGTTCAGCAGGCCGGGTGCCACTCTGAGTTTGCCCATTTGTTTGTCAGGGAACCCTGGATTGATTCCAGCTTTTGGCATTGTGAGTGCCACTCTAAGCCTCCTGGGGCAAGCATCTCTTTGAGTCCCTGATTTCAGTATTCTGGGTCTGTCCTAGGAGCAGAATTGCTGTGTCACGTGACAAGTCCATGTTTCATATGTTTAAGCTTTTGAGGAACTGTCACATGCTTTTTTAAAAAAAAAACCTGGCATCTGGCCAGGCGTGGTGGCTCATGCCTATAATCCCAGCACTTTGGGAAGCCGAGGCAGGCGGATCACGAGGTCAGGAGATCGAGACCATCCTGGCCAACATGGTGAAACCCCATCTCTACTAAAAATACAAAAATTAGCTAGACGTGGTGGTGTGTGCCTGTAATCCCAGCTACTCAGGGGGCTGAGGCAGGAGAATAGCTTGAACCAGGGAGTTGGAGGTTGCAGTGAGCCGACATGGTGCCACTGCACGCCAGTCTGACGACAGAGCAAGACTCCATCTCGAAAAGAAAAAAAAAAAAACCTGGCATCTGATATTTATAAATCACCATTGAAACAGTCATGATGGAAAACTAATGTATGAGTCAAGTGGGAAGGTGGCCGGTGGTCGCTGACATTTCCTGCCAGTCACAGGGAGGCCCCGGGAAGGGGCCATCTCCACTGCCCCAGACACTGTGCAGGGAAGGGCTGTCTGGGGCTATCAGTCAGATCTGGCCCAGAGAGTGGAAGCCACTCCAGGTGTTCCGAGGAGAAGGGTTCAGACGCAGGTGCTCAAAGCCTCTCACAGCTGCTGGACAGGACCCTAAGGAAGGCCAGGAGCGAGGTGACAGCTTTCGAGCACTCTTAGGAACCTTGGGAGTCCCTGCCGCGGTGACTCCCTGGGAGCTGCTGCCAACCTCACATGTCACCTGCTCAGGAGGCCAAGTTGCCTGCCTTCCCCGTTGCCCACAGCTGCCTCATTGGTGACGAGGGACTCAGAGACATAGCCATCTCTGCAAAGTCATAGGGCTACAGGGAGCCATGTGCACTGGGGATAGGGGCGCAGGGAGCATGCAGGCCTGGATGAGGGCAGCCTGGAGGGCAGGTCAGATGCTGGAAACATCGTCCAGGTGGGGCTAGCACGACTTACTGATGGACTTGTGGGGACACAGGGTGAGGGGAGGAGAAGGACCTGGTGTTTTGCTATGGACACGTGTTGGAAACCCTTGGCAGGGCCTTGGATGCCCGAGGAGGGCACCTCATGCAGCATATGGGAAAAGAAGCCTTAAAAATGGAAAGCACATACGCTCTAGGCCCCCCCGAAAATCCTGGGCCTGGAAGGGTCAATGAGAGAGAGGGAAACAGCCACACGGGACAGCTTGAGGCAGAGGGAGGCTGCGTTCTGTGCCTGCAGGAGAGCCGTGCTTTCACGCCCTGCCACTCAGGGCTGTGCTGTGGGGCACTCTCTTTGGAGAAGTGGCTAGCTCCAGGGTGGGGCAGGTGAGGTCCTGGTGTGCCTGACACCTGGTCATGCCAGAGGTGAGGACACTTGCTCACGTCCGGCAGGGTGGACGGCTGGGCCACCAGGGGCTCCCACTGGCCAAGTGTGGGTCATTTGGAACATTAAAAAGAGCAATTGATTATTTTGATCGTAAACTAGTACTAAATAAAAATCTGGCTCGAGCCTGTAATCTCAGCACTTTGGGAGGCCAAGGTGGGTGGATCATCTGAGGTTAGGAGTTCAAAACCAGCCCAGCCAACATGGTGAAACCCCATCTCTAATAAAAATACAAAAATTAGCCAGGCGAGGTGACAGGTGCCTGTAATCTCAGCTACTCGGGAGGCTGAGGCAGGATAATCGCTTGAACCTGGGAGGCAAAAGTTGCAGTGAGCTGAGATTGCGCCACCGCACTCCAGCCTGGGCGACAGAGTGAGACACCACCTCAAAAAAAAAAAAAAAGAAAATATCTGTAAGTCCACAGTGACAGCAAAGAGAGAGCGAGGGGGAAGAAAGCAAATGTCATTTGTCACCCGGAGATGACATCCTGCGAATCCCTCCCTCTGAAGATTGGCTTTGGAAGGAAAGTGATCACCAGTCACCGGCCTTTTCTAGTTAATGAGGAACAGCTTCTCCTTACAGAAAATGCCAGCTAAGAAGTGTGGCAGGAACAGCCGACTGAGAACGTCTCCAGACACCAGCCCCCTCGGGGAACGGCTGATTCAGGCAGGGGTGAACACAGGCTGCCAAAACCCTGGGGGTGTGTGGGAAAGCCGCGTCTGTGGTGCTGCTGAGCCGGCGACTTGCTCACTGCCAAGGACCCTCACAAAAGAGAGCTCTCAAGGTCACCAGCCCCACCAAGCGGTCCATTTGGTGTCCCCGCCCATGGGATGACCCACACCGTGGCCTCACATGAGGGCAGCGTGAACCTCCACAGGACCCTGCACACGTTCTGACCTGGATGGATCCTCCAGACCAAGGTTGTTGGGGTTTGTTTTGTTTTTGTTTTTTGAGACAGGGTCTCGCTCTGTCACCCAGGCTGGAGTGCAGTGGTGCGGTCATAACTCACTGCAGCCTCAAATTCCTGGGCTCAAGCGATCCTCCCGCCTCAGCCACCTAAGTAGCTCGAACTGCAGGCATGCACCACCACACCCAGCTAATTTTTTATTTTTAGTAGAGACAGGGTCTCCTATGTTGTCCAGGCTGGTCTCAACCTCTTGGTCTCAAGCAGTCCTTCCATCTCGGCCTCCCAAAGTGCTGGGATTACAGGCATGAGGCACCGTACCTCACCATACTGACTTCCTAACATTGTTTTAATTTGCTAATCTTCTCTGTATTGTTCCAATTTTAGCACATGTATTGTCTAAGCGAGCACATTCTTCACATTTTTATGCCATGGCCCACCTGGTTATCTGCTGAGCCCTATGTACTTCTTCTCAAATGATGTTGAGAAATCCGTAAGATAAAACACATCTGATTGCAAAGAAAACCAATTAAAGTGAAAAAGTTATCGAAATATTAAAGTAATATGTTGGCGCATTTAATAACAAGACATTGCATGCACACATAGGCAGGTTAGAGTTAAATATTGTTTCCTGAAGGGCAGCTGTGTGAAGGCCGTTGTGTGGCTGGATAAGAACTCTGCACCGTCGGGTGGTCCTTGGTGAGCTCCCTTCGTGTCTGATGAACAAGGGCTGTGACTGAGGACACCGAGAAGCAACGTCGGCTCCTGAGCTGGCGTGGGAAGACAGTGTGGGTTTGCGGTGACCAACCAGCCTGGTGCGGGTGCCCACCCACGGGAAGCCGATCCCGCCACTGGGGCACAGTCCAATGACCACTGAGTGACTCCTGGCGGCGAGGGCAGTGACAAGCGGGGTTTTCTTTCTTTCTTTTTTTTGAGACAGAGTTTCTCTCCGTCGTCCAGGCTGGAGTGCAGTGGCGCCATCTCGGCTCACTGCAAGCTCCGCCTCCCGGGTTCACACCATTCTCCTGCCTCAGCCTCCCGAGTAGCCGGTACTACAGGCGCCCACGACCACGCCCGGCTAATTTTTTGTGTTTTTAGTAGAGACAAGGTTTCACTGTGTTAGCCAGGATGGTCTCGATCTCCTGACCTTGTGATCTGCCCACCTCAGCCTCCCAAAGCACTGGAATTACAGGTGTGAGCCACCACGCCCGGCAGACATGCAGGATTTTCTAACAGCCTTCCTGGCATGTGGAAGCAGCTGCGTTTCACGTTGCCTGAGGGTCACAGGCACCGCCGACAGTGGGGTGGTTCCCTCTCCACGTCCATCACCCAAAGCAGCACCAAATCCGAGAGGGAAGCCGGCAGCCAGGTGACTTCTCTCTCCACGCTGCCGAGACGCCTGCTGTAGACAGCACTGCCTGTTTCAGGAGCACTGGGGAGGGCTGTGCCCTGGGTGTGCCTTCTCTTCTGAGTCAGTGTCCTCAAACTGTCACAGAGGAGGAAAAGTGGGGAGGGCTGGGGGCTTCTGCCCCAACAGGGACAAGAAACCCGCGGCCAAGGAGAGCGTGAGTCTTGGCGCTGGTTTGGAAAAACACCGCGTGTGACACGCTGGCTCAGCTGGGAGCCTGAGTGTGGACTGGATATTGGGCTCCAACAGAAAGACACTGCTGTGAATTTCCTTAGTGTGGCGCCAGCACTGTGGCTTTGTGGAGAACGTTCCCATTTGAGTAGAAGTGTGGTGATAACCTCAGTTGTGTCTGCGGGTAGAGGCCATGGGGTGTGGGGTTCTCCTGTGTGGACTCACTTGATGCCCTGGGGGGTCTGGGAGGTCCGAACTATTTTCATGGCAAGACTAAGATGTTCCTCGAGATGTTTTTTTATAGGACTCACATTTGCACTGTCGATGGTACAGAAGCGATGGCAGGTAAAGCCGGGGGTGCCGGCAATTCTGACATGTGGGGACATTACGCTCAGTCAAAGAAGCCAGGCACAAGAGCCAAATGCTGTGTGACCCCACTTAGGTCCCTAGAGGAGTCTGACCCACACAGACAGCAGGTGAGGCGTAGGTGCCGGCGGGGGGTGGGGAGGGAGTGTTTCACGGGGACGGAGTTCCAGTTTGGAAAGCTGAAGCAGCTCCGGGGTGGTGAAGTTGCACAGCAATGTGGATGCTCTTAGTGCCACCGAATGGGACCCCTAAACATGGGCAGGATGGTGAATGTGTATTTTACCACAGTGTGCTTTTACACTGCTGGTGTCTTAGCACAAATCAAGGCCATGGCCCCAAGCTCTACTAACGGACATCGGATTCTTCATCAGCAAACACCTGACGTGCTTGATGGCCTGGAAGTATCAGTTTTATCAAATCTTGACACTTGAATACGGGCCTTTTGGGGGTGGGGGGGCGTTGTTTGTGGTTTGTTTTTTGAGACAAGGTCTTGCTCTTTCACCCAGGCTGGTGTGATCTCGGCTCACTGCAACCTCCACCTCCTGGGTTCAAGTGATTCTCTTGCCTCAAGCCTGGGATTACAGGCACACGCCACCACGCCCCATCTCTCCATAAAAATTCAGCAGAGCAGTTGCTAGGTTATAGGGTAGTTGTATATTTAGCTTTATAAGAAATTGCCAGATCTTGTATCAAAGGGATTGTACCATTTACACACCCATCTGCAGTGTGCAGCAGGGATTCCAGGGGCCTCCACCACAGCTAAACACCCCATCATTTTAGCTTTAGCCTTTCTGATGACATACCTCATGTGGTTTTAACTTTTATTTCCTCAATGTCTGATGATGTCAAGCACTTTTTCATGTGCTTATTGGCCATCTGTGTGCCATCTTTTGTGACGTGCCTGTTCAGATTGTTTGCCCATTTTTAGTTGCCTTGTTTTTCTTTTTATTGACAAATGTGTATTTTACAAATATTTTTCTCTCAGTCTATGGCTTGTCTATTTATTTTGTAATGATGTCTCTTAATAAGCAGAACTTTTCAATTTTGATGAAGTCCAATATATCCAATTTTCTTTTATGGTTCTTGCTGTGTCCTTTCTTTTGTTCTTTTGAGACAGAGTCTCACTCTCTGGAGTGTAGTGGTTTCATCTCGGCTCACCGCAACCTCCACCTCCCAGGTTCAAGGGAGCCTCCTGCCTCCGCCTCCCGAGTAGCTGGGATTACAGGTATGCGCCACCACGCCCAGCTAATTTTTGTATTTTTAGTAGAGACGGGGTTTCACCATGTTGGCCAGGCTGGTCTTGAGTGCCTGACTTCAACTGATCCACCCACCTCAGCCTCCCAAAGTGCTGGGATTACAGGCGTGAGCCACCACGCCCGGTCATCACTGTATTTTTTTGTTTTGTCTTTAATAATGTTTTAAACTGAGACAGGGTCTGACTCTGTCATGCCCAGGCTGGAATGCAGTGGTACTATCTCAGCTCACTGCAACCTCTGCCTCCCAGGCTCAAGCCATCCTTACACCTAAGCCTCTAGAGTAGCTGAGACCACAGATGAATGCCACCACACCTGCCTAATTTTTGTATTTTTTTTTTTTGCTAGAGATGGGGTCTCGCTATGATGCCCAGGCTAGTCTCGAACTCCTGGGACCAAGCGATCTGCCCGCCTTAGCCTCCCAAAGTGCTGGGATTACAGGCATGAGTCACCGCACCCAGCCAATCACTGTAATTTTTTTTTTTTTTTTTTTTGAGACGGAGAACTGTTCTGTCGCCCAGGCTGGAGTGCAATGACGCGATCTTGGCTCACTGCAGCCTCTGCCTCCGAGGTTCCAGCGACTCATTCTTTCTGTCTCAGCCTCCCGTGTAGCTGGTGCCGGCTGAGCTTGCTGCGGCCCTCCCTGAACTGCTCCTCAACCGAGACCCCACCCCATACCCCACACACCCAGATGCATCTCTCTCGGCTCAAGGGCCCTGTGATGTCCCTCCCGTGGGACAGGCTTCCCGGCTGCTTCTGCTCGCCCCGGGGAAGCCCACCAGGGATGCGTAGGCCTGAGGGCTGCCTTCTCCAGAGGGCAGCTCAGGATCCGGCCCAGGGGTCTGACCCTAGCAGTGGGTGGACATGGCCACCTCACACGGTCACTTCCTGGTCCCCTTCCTGGGCCACCTTGTGCTAATTTGCTGCTTCTCCTTCTCTTCTCCTCTCAGGCTTTAAGCCCCTCCCAACCTTGGACCTCAGCACCCCCAGTTCTGCCCCTCTGTGCAGCCCTAAGTTCGAGGCTGAGGGCAAATGCAGCCCTGTGCCAGGGGAGGGGCGTGGTGGGAGGGCTCCTGTCTCCTCCGGCCTCCCCACGCCCCTTCCTCAGTGTGTCCACAGCGGGTCGGGAGGGTCTGTGCTGGCGCACACAGTGAGCAAACAAGATGAGGGATGGCGGTCACGCTGCAGTCCCCTTAGCACTAGCTTCTGTGATAAAACCCTCTTCTACTAACTGGTGTAGCCTTTCCACATGAGCCGGAACCTGCAGGACTCGCCATCCTGGCCCTGCAGTCAGAGATGTGGCACCGGGCGCTGGATTTCCACGAGCGGGAACGTGCAGGACCCGCCGTCCTGGCCGTGCCGTCAGAGACCTGGCGCTGGGTGCTGGATCATGCTCTCCTTGTGTACGGGGCTGTTGAAATTCCTCTCTTCTCGGGTTACCGTATTTGATACCTGCCTTGGCCGGGTTCTCAGCAAGCCGAGCTGGTGCGGGATCCTGCATGGGGACATCTCACTGTGGCCAAGTGAGCCAGTGGGTGGCAGGGGCCACCTCCCTGCTGGGCACCACTGGGTACTGCAGGCAGCTCACTGCTGGTGCCCCTGAGAACCCTGCCAAGAGGCCAAAGGAGCCCCTGAGCCTGGGGACAGCTGCTCCCAGGGCAGTATGGGGAGGGGTGGAGATGGCTGAACCCCCCAGTTCCTGATGGACAAAGTTCTGCCCTAACCTCCAGGTGAAGCTCCGGGGGCCAGGAGGTGCAGCGCTGGGTGTGCCTTTGCCAAGCTGATCTCCCCATGGCGGGGCCTGGAGACCCAGGCTGTGAGAGGACACGTGGAAGGCACCCCCAACCCGGAGGGCAGGGCGGTCGCAGGGCCCAGGGAACTTCCGCCCGGAGCCCCCCACCCTCACCTTCTAGACCACATTCCAGGGCCCCAGACAGAGATTTCTCTGCCCAAAGACCCCAGCCGACCTCTGGGGTCTGCATGAGCCTCTCCCAGGTCCTTCCTCCAAGGGGACCACCCCAGGCCAGAGGGGCAGCCAAGGACAGCTATTTGCTGAGGGCTGTGGTGGTGCCGGAGGGTCCTGGCTAGGAAGAGGAGGCTGCAGGCTGGGGCTGGGGCCAGAGCTCCTGACGCCATCTTCCAGAACCCAACTTAGAGCAGCCCGTTTCCAAGTTCTAACGGGCCTTCCGGGTCTTCGTGGAAATATGCGTGTCCAGTAGGAGGATGGAAAAGATCTCACGAATGGTTTGTTAGCTCATTTAGGACTTTTGTGGATTTAGACATAGCCGATGGTCTGCAGCCATTGAGCCATCAGACAGTGGCACCAGCCTCAGTTCCACATGGCCCTGAAAAGCAGCTTGAGAGGCTCTTCCTGGTCTGGAGCTGGAAGAGGTGGAGCCGCACCCACCCGGACGCGATCCAGGGGCCTCTCCCCATTGGGCACGGCGCCTGCAGCGAACACGGGGCACTGTCAGGGAGGCGCTTGATAAACATCCAGAAGGAGGAGGGACCTGCACACATGGAGTGCCTGCTGTGTGCACGCTGATCCCTGCACACATGGAGTGCCTGCTGTGGGCACCCTGCTCGTGTGTCACCTCTTACTCCTCAGAACAACCCTGGAAGGTAAGCATTGTGATTCTGAGGCATTCTCATCCTCACTTTGTTGATGAGAAAACTGGGATGGATTGAATGAAAGCACTGGACAGCCCCTCACTGCTCACAGGCAGGGGCTACTCTGGCCCTTGGCTTCCTGCCCCAGGGATGGGGGTGATGCTAAGCACTATGGCCAGGGTGGGGTGCAGGGCTTGGGATGAAGGCCTCCTGAAAACAGCACAAACGCGAGTGTGGCTTCCATGATGACCACTTCCATACTCCAACTGCCTGCCTCAGAAAACCTCCAGGATGCACTTAAACACCTATCAATGCAAGGGGCAATGATGTGGAACATAAGTGACTTTGTCTTTGATCACTGGGAGGGCTCATCATTGCCTTTGAGCTTCAGGGGAGTGGCTGTAAACAGCTCGCCAGATACTCTGGACAGAACCACTGATGGAACGTTCCAGTTAAGACAAGACGCTGGAAGATCCAGGTTCCCTGAACTCCACACATAACCAAGCTGTCTAGAAATAGACCCAGCAGTGTGGGTGTGGAAGAGGAGACACTGGCTGGGCTGTGAGTCATCTCCAGCTCTTCAATGCCAACACTTCTAGAAACAGATATTTTGGGTTCCCTTGGAAAGCAGTTTTAAGGAGTCTGACTTGTGACACTGTTGATCCAGCGAGAATCGAGGACCCGGAAGGAAGGCGAGCCTGGCTTCCCCGTCCATCAGCAAGGGGAGAGGAGCCCCCAGCCTCGCTGATGGGACCTGGGTGTGGGGGACAGCCCCACTGCTCTCGGGAACCTTGGAGCAGGTCGGGTCCCGGTGACAACGAAAGCTGCTGGAAGACCCAGGGCCTTTGGCTGGGGGCCTGTCTGCACAGCCACTCTAGGCTCAGGTTTGCTGTCTCACCACCGAATTAGAAAAGGAGCTGAAATTGGACAAGAACCTCCCAGGGGCAGGTTTTGCTTTCTGAGGCCTCTGTGGGGCCACAGTTTATCCAAGATGAAGCAGAGGCCAAGGTTACCTGGGGATAGGATGGAGACCAGGGAAGAGGCCTCGGGGACATGGGGTTCACTCCCAGGCCCTGTGGTCAGCAGGCCCAGCCTAAAACCAGCCTGTGAACACCCAACCCTCAGCCGACCTCGGCCCTGACGACCCAACAGGACCTGAGGAGACCTACGAGGACTTGGGCAGGTGTCACTCCCGGCTGCTTCCATCGTGTATGGAAGAGAGCAGAGGCTGGTATACTGTGGCTGCACCTGGGGTCCCAGCTGCTCGGGAGGCTGAGGCGGGAGGATCACCTGAGCCCGGGAGGTCGAGGCTGCAGTGAGCTAAAATCGCACCACTGCACTCCAGCCTGGGCCACAGAGTGACATCCTGTCTCAAAAAAATAAATCAATAAATAAAAAGGAGCAGAAATAGGAGCTTTGGGGCCTTGAAGATGAGTAGCCAAAGCCACCTGGGTCTGAGGCCGGGGTCCCGTGGGGCAGTGGGTCCGAGCTCCAGCTCAACCACATCTGGAGGGAAGGCCTGGGCTTGCTCCTAACTTACAAGAAGCCCCTCTGAGCCGGGCACGGGGGCTCACGCCTGTGATCCCAGCTACTCGGAAGTTGAGGCAGGAGGATCACTTGAGCTCAGGAGTTTGAGTTCAGCCTGGGCAACATAGGAAGACCCCATCTTTTTTTTTTTTTTTGAGATGGAGTCTCGCTCTGTCGCCCAGGCTGGAATGCAGTGGTGCTATCTCGGCTCACTGCAAGCTCCGCCTCCCAGGTTCACACCATTCTCCTGCCTCAGCCTCCCGAGTAGCTGGGACTACAGGCGCCTGCTACCACGCCCGGCTAATTTTTTGTATGTTTAATGGAGACGGGGTTTCACCGTGTTAGCCAGGATGGTCTCAATCTCCTGACCTTGTGATCCGCCCACCTCGGCCTCCCAAAGTGCTGGGATTACAGGCGTGAGCCACTGTGCCCGGCGCAAGACCCCATCTCTCTTTTTTTTTTTTTTTAGCTTAAAACAACATGAATTTATTATCTTATAGTTCTGGAGGTGAGAAATCCAAAATCACAACCACTGGGCTGAAATCAGGGTGTCAATAGGGTTATGTTCCTTCTGGAGGCTATAGGACAGAATCAGTTTCATTGCCTTTTCTATATTCTAGAGGCTGCCTACATTCCTCAGCTCATGGCTCCATCCTTCATTTTCTTTTTTTTTTTTTTTAGTATTTATTGATCATTCTTGGGTGTTTCTCGGAGACGGGGATTTGGCAGGGTCACAGGACAATAGTGGAGGGAAGGTCAGCAGATAAACACGTGAACAAGGGTCTCTGGTTTTCCTAGGCAGAGGACCCTGCGGCCTTCCGCAGTGTTTGTGTCCCTGGGTACTTGAGATTAGGGAGTGGTGATGACTCTTAACGCGCATGCTGCCTTCAAGCATCTGTTTAACAAAGCACATCTTGCACCGCCCTTAATCCATTCAACCCTGAGTGGACACAGCCCATGTTTCAGAGAGCATGGGGTTGGGGGTAAGGTTATAGATTAACAGCATCCCAAGGCAGAAGAATTTTTCTTAGTACAGAACAAAATGGAGTCTCCTATGTCTACTTCTTTCTACACAGACACAGTAACCATCTGATTTCTCTTTCTTTTCCCCACATTTCCCCCTTTTCTATTCGACAAAACCGCCATCGTCATCATGGCCCGTTCTCAATGAGCTGTTGGGTACACCTCCCAGACGGGGTGGCGGCCGGGCAGAGGGACTCCTCACTTCCCAGACGGGGCAGCCGGGCAGAGGCGCCCCCCACCTCCCGTACGGGGCGGCTGGCTGGGCGGGGGCTGCCCCGCACCTCCTGGACGGGGCGGCTGGCCGGGCGGAGACGCTCCTCACTTCCCAGACGGGGCAGCTGCCGGGCGGAGGGGCTCCTCACTTCCCAGATGGGGCGGCGGCTGGGCAGAGGCTACAATCTCAGCACTTTGGGAGGCCAAGGCAGGCGGCTGGGAGGTGGAGGTTGTAGCGAGCCGAGATCACGCCACTGCACTCCAGCCTGGGCAACATTGAGCACTGAGTGAGCGAGACTCCGTCTGTAATCCCGGCACCTCCGGAGGCCGAGGCAGGCAGATCACTCGCGGTCAGGAGCTGGAGACCAGCCCAGCCAACACGGTGAAACCCCGTCTCCACCAAAAAATACAAAAACCAGTCAGGCGTGGTGGCGCGCGCCTGCAATCCCAGGCACTCGGCAGGCTGAGGCAGGATAATCAGGCAGGGAGGTTGCAGTGAGCCGAGATGGCAGCAGTACAGTCCAGCTTCGGCTCCGCATCAGAGGGAGACCGTGGAGAGAGAGGGAGACCGTGGAGGGAGAGGGAGACCATGGAGAGGGAGAGGGAGAGGACCCCATCTCTTAAAAAAAAAATTCGTGTTTTTTTTTTTTTTCATCAAGCATTTTCTGTAGATTTTTGGAAGAAAATCTTTCTCCTGTTGAGGTCATTGCTTTGTTGAATTTTATTGAATATCAGCTATGAACCAGCGGATACAGGCACATGTCTTTTCTCCTTTAACTGGTGAGACTGTTTGGTGCATTATCTGGGTACCTTTTGTAATGTTTTACTAAACCTGAGTTCCTGGGAAAAAATCCATTGCTTGATGAATTTTGCTAATATTTTCTTTGCTGTTTTGAAAAGTATTTTTCTAATAATTAAGATTGGCCAGTAATTATCCTTTCTTGTAATGTCCTCATTTTTTTGGTGTTGAGATTACATTATCTCATAAAATGTGTTGGTCACTTCTTTTCAAAAAGAGAGGCCGGGAGTGATGGGTCACGCTTGTAATCCCAGCACTTTGGGAGGCCAAGGCGGGGGGATCACGAGGTCAAGAGATCGAGACCATCCTGGCCAACATGGTGAAACCCCGTCTCTGCTAAAAATACAAAAATTAGCTGGCAGGGAGGCGCGCGGCTGTAGCCCCAGCTACTCAGGAGGCTGAGACAGGAGAATCGCTTCAACCCGGGAGGCAGAGGTTGCAGTGAGCTGAGATGGCGCCACTGCACTCCACCCTGGTGACAGAGTGAGATTCCATGTCAAAAAAAAAAAAAAAAAAGAGAAATGGTGCCTGAGTTCCTGTTACTGCTGTAGTGGCGAATTACACAAACCTGGTGGCTCGAAGTAACAGAAAAGGATTCCCTCGAAGTTCTGATGTCCAGAAGGCTGAAACCAAGGTGTGGGCAGGGCCCGGCTCCTTCCGAAGGCTCCAAGGAGGATCCTTCCTGCCCCTCCCCTCTTCGGGTGACTCTAGGCGTCCCTCGGCTGTGGCTGTGTCACCTTGACCCCTGCCTCTGCCGTCCATGGCCTTCTCCATGTGTCCCTCTGTGGCCTCTCCTCTTCTCATAAGGACACCAGTCATTGGATTTAGGGCCCACCCTAAATCCAGGATGATCACAGACTCTCAACTAATTACACCTGCAAAGACCCTTATTCCAAATAAGGTGGAATTTGGAGGGTGTTCTGCTCAACGTGCTGCAGACAGCAGGAGACACTTAAAAGCTCAGATCGTCATCGGAGTGGTGTTTTTAGGACGGTGCAACCTTCGTGTGCACAGGACATGCTGCTGATGGAAGCAAGTGCGGGTCCTCATCTTTCCAGACATCAGAAGCTCGGCCCGTGTGGGAAACACAGGCTTTGCTTAACCCAGAATTAACTGCAGTCTATGCAGGGGTGCGGCCCCTGCAGGTGTCCCCCGTATCATTCAGGGCTGCCAGCCCAGGCTGCAAAGGCCTCAGGGGTGGGACCCCAGAACTGGACAGGTCTTAGAGGTCATCTTGTCCTCCACACACTTACAGAGGAGGAAATCAAGGCCCAGACAGGCAGGGAGACTTGGCCCAGATCCCAAAGTGGGAGGAGGACGTGGTTCTCGGAGCTGTTCTGACCCCCGAGCTGCTTGAGTCTCTTCAGCAAGCCCCATCCATGTTCATAGCTCCCCACAGTGACAGCCCTGCCTCCCCGGACAGAATCCCAGACACTCTCCTCCCAGCCTCCACTGCCAGGACCCAGGCGTTGGTCAGGCTCAATTCGATGTGCCGTGAGAGGTTTTGATTCAGAACCGTATCCCTGGGGACCAGGCATGAGGCTTCTGCTGTCCTGGTGTGGACAGCACCAGGGGAGGTGGGACCTGAGCCGGTATCTGGGCCCACACAGGAAGGCCGGCTCAGGCACGGTCTGCGTCCCTGCCAGCAACCCCTTCTCGCACCTGGTGAGTTCACACCCGAGGTCGCAGAATCAAGACCAGGGCTCAGGCTGCCACACTCAACTCTTCCAGGATGCAGTGGCTCCCCATGGCCTCTCCAGGACGTCCGTTGTCCTCTCCAAAGGCTGAGGCCAGCTCAGGACTGCACAGCCACAGCCTGCTCTCCCTCCCTCCCCTTCTCCCCACCCCCCCCCCTCCCCTGCGACTGCACCTCCCCACCCCCATCAAATGTTGGCATGTGGCCGCTGGGAACCTGGGCCGAGATGCAGGGTCAAGCCAAATCTACTCCCTCTGGAAAGAACTGTCTTGGTTACAAAGGAAATGGGAAACTAAGGCCCCTTCAATGAACTCCCTTCTAAATGGAGTTTGATCAATTCTTCTGCCAAATGAAGGTGCCTGCAAGACCTTGTTCTAACAATCTCCTAACAGTTTTACGCTATTCTATAGAGGACAACCTTCTAGGGGCAAAAGAATGGCTCAGAATTTAATCCATGAAAGGTTGCTGAATATTGGAGACCCTGTGAGCATTTGAATTTGACGAGGAGTTGGGGGAGGGAGAGAGTTCTTTTCAACCAACACAGCCCATGGGGAAAGGGGAGCAAACTCACGAACCATGGCAGAGCCCTCCCACCCAGCTCTGAGTTTTCCTGCTGGAAAACCCCACCACAGCAGGAAAGATGAAGAAAAAAAGACATTGCACTCATGAAACAGGAACAGGAAGCTGTAAAAAAAGAACAAGCAGAGAGCAGAAATGAGCTCTTGGAAATGAAACCTGGGAGGGCAGAAATTTAAAATGCAGGAGGAAGTTCGGACATTCAAGAACATCTCCCAGAAAGCAGAACGAAAGACAAGGCGGTGAATGTTGGGGAGGAAAATAGGAGGAGGAGAAGTTCCACCTTCCAACTGCAGAGCTCAGAGGGAAGACGGGGTCTAAGACAGAAGGGAGCTCACACAGCACATTCCCGAAGCTGCAGCACTGCTCTGCAGGCTGAGGGGGTCCTTGGTCTGGACAGAGGGTAGAGGCAGACCCCACCCACCAAGCATAAAGCCTCAGGCTTGGAGATCACAGGAAGTGCCTGTGTGGACTTGTGTATGAGTGTGTGCACGTGTATGTGTGTTTGCATGCATGTATGTGTCTGTGTGTGTCTGCGTGTGCTTGTGTGTCTATGTGCATATGTGTGCTTGTGTATGTGTGTGTGCATGTGGAATCTCAGCACTTTGGGAGGCCAAGGCAGGAGGATCACATAAGCTCAGGAGTTTGAGACCAGCCTAGGCAACACTGTGAGACCACAATCTCTACAAAAAAAAAAAAAAAAGTTTTAAATTAGCTGGGCATTGCAGTGTGCACCTATAATCCCAGCTACTCAGGAGGCTAAGGCTGGAGAATCGCTTGAGTCCAGGAGGTTGAGGCTGCAGTAAGCTGAGATTGCGCCACTGCACTCCAGCCTGGGCAATGGAGCAAGACCCTATCTCAAAAACAAAAACAAAAACAAAAACAAAAAACACAACGGAAAGTTAAAGCTTCCACACTGGAGAAGCTATCTGGGGTGATACAGAGCAGAAAGGAGACCCCAAAAGAGGTAGAGTTGGAGAGGAGGAAGCCAGACTGACAGAGAGATGGACAGACAAGGGCACGGCCCCCACCCAGGCCCGGGGCAGCCCCTGGGGGCCCAGCTCCAGGGTGAGTCCATTTCCTGCACACGCAAGCCCTGTGCACACCCACAGGAGGAACTCTCAGGAGGCCACGCCAATCTGACATCAACAGGGCCCCGCCACCATCGAGGCAGCTTTCATGATTGCCAGCCATGAAACCCGGGAGGAGGCTGCCAGCAGGCTCCAGAGGCAGATGAACCCAGCCCCTACCCACCTCTCCAGGACACAGCCGTCCTCGGACATGGGCCACCACACCTGCTCCAGCAATCAGCAGGACAGAGACTGAGACCTTGGCCATGGCATGGAGCTGCCGCACAAAGAACACAACAGATGCTGCTAGCGTGCACTGGCACGCATTCTACCACGTGTACCGAAACCAGCAGGCTACACTCCTGCTCTGATCACAAACACACTGCCTTGTGGAGGGGGCGGACACAATGCTGGCTGCAGCTGAGACGCCCACCGCACCAGGCCTTGCCGAGACTGGGACCCTGGCTGTCCCACCCCAAGCCCACAGGGTCGGTAGGCCTGTCTGTGACACTATGTGGGAGGAGGGCGCCGGGCTGGCTACCCAGTCGAGGGTGGGACCACAGCACTGAGGGGAAGCCCTGGGGATGCCCACTGAGCCTCCTGGTGCAGCCCCTCAGAAGCCACTGCCCAGCTAACACACAGCCACCCAGTTTCTGGGGCGGAGCCAGGCCTGGGGCCAGCGCCCTCCTGAGCCGGCACCCAGAGGGCATACAAAGAGGCCCCAGGAGAAACACTGACCCTCACAGCCCAGAGGAGGCCTTTGTGTGGGAGGAGCTGCCCTGAGCTGCCTTCGAGCCTCGAAAGGTGTCACCCTCTGGGGCATCAGACCACAGGCAGCCCCAGGTGTGCTAAATGTGCTTCCCTGGCCCCTCCAGCATCCTCCCTGTGGTCTGTCCTGCCACGCCTGCCTGCTGGTTCCAGCCGGGTGACAGTGGGCACCTGCTGAGCGGGTCTCTGCAGCCACCCTGCACGGCGAACGGCCCGGCCAGTTGGGGTCTCCAGTGGCCTCGCTATGACCTCAGAACCAGGGACTGGGTCACAGGTCAGGTTGCACCTCCTCGACCCACAGAAGGCGGCCACCTGCCCCAAGCCAAGTGTGCCCAGACCTCCGTCCTGAGCTCAGCCTGCAGCAGACGGCGCTCTCTGCTGCTCCCCTTCTTTCCTTGGCCCCCCCAACCATGGTCCCCCAGGCTTTGCCTCGTTTGGTGCCCCCAGCCCTCCTCCTAGGCTGGGCCTCCTGCAGGCCATGCAGGAGAGGCCTCTTGTCCACCTGTGCCCTGCAGAGGCACCCCCCCACCAGCCGCACAGAGCTGCCGTCCCTGCTAGGGCTGGGGCCAGCTCTGGGGGCAGACCCCTCGTGGACAGAGGCTGTCTGGGGCCAGAGGGGTTGGGGAGGGGTGGAGGGGAGGTGGCTGATGGGTCAGTCCCTCCAGCCTGGGTCTAGGAGAACCCACAGCAGGCTTTGTGGGGTGCCTGGTTGCCTCTCACAGGGAAAGTGTCGGAGGGGCAGTGGGGGTGACTTCCCGGTCAGGGGGAGAGTGGCAGGAGGGGCTATGTCATCCCCTAGCACCTGCTGGGCGGTAGGGACAGGTTTTCTGGCCCCACAAGGGCCACACGCCCCAGGCCAGGACCTGACCTGGGGCCAAATCTCCCTAGTAGCTCCTGTGTCCGTTCACCACCTGGCTGAGCTGGGCTGCGCCCTGGCGGTGGCTGAGGGTCCTGGAGGCGGAAGTGCACAGGGCACAGCAGCTCACCCAGAGATCAGGCCCTGTTAACCCTCAGCAGGAGAGGGAGGCAGGGGCCGGGGCTGCTCCACCCAAAATGCCACCCAAGTGCGGCACGGCCCAGGGTGCGGAGGGGACTTGGTGACCAGGGCTGGCGTGTGCCCAGGGTGCGGAGGGGACCGGGTGACCAGGGCCGGCGCGTGAGAATAACGTGTGACCGACACAGGCAGCTGGAGACAGGAAACGCATAGGGGGTCGGTGTCCCTCAGACAGCAGAGACTGTCACGGGCCGAACTGTGTCCCTCAGACAGCAGAGACTGTCACGGGCCGAACTGTGTCCCTCAGACAGCAAGGGACTGTCACGGGCCAAACTGTGTCCCTCAAAAATCCGAACGTGGGAGTCTTAACTCCCCCAGGATCCCAGCTGTGACTGTATTTGGAGGTAGGGTCTTAAGAGAGGGGATTAGATTAAAATTAGATTGTAAATCAGCAAATTGTATCTTAAATATATGATCCTTAAGTGTCACAAATACCTTAATTTAAAAAAAATTATTGAGAAGCCAGAACATGAAAAGTTTTTTAAGTTAAAATAAGGCTATTTGGATGGACCCCACCCAACCTACCTGTGTTTTTATAAGAGGCAATGAGGACACAGACACACAGGAGAACGGCCCTGTGAGGACACGGGGAGGAGGCACCAGGTGCCAGCCCAGGAGAGAGGCCTCAGGAGCCAGCCCCACTGCACCCTGGCCTCGGGCCCCAGCCTCCGGGACTGTGGGAGAATCTATGTGGGTTGCTGAAGCCCCAGCCTGTGGTCCTTTGTCACGGCCACCAGAGCAGACTCACACAGCGGCCTCAAAGGATGGGGCCACTTGTTCTCTCCGCCGCCCCCCTGCCCCGCCCACCCACCTTTCCCCTGCAGCCACGCCCCCTCACCGGTCGCCTCCCGCCCCGCCCCACCCCGCCCACCCACCTTTCCCCTGCAGCCACGCCCTCTCGCCGGTCTACACACCCGTGCACCCCTGCAGGGCCTTGGCACCGGCTACTCCTGCTGCCAACCCCACTCTGCCCCAAATATCCACTTGGTTCCCGGCTTTGCCTCTGTCAAATATTTGCCCAAAGAAGCCCTCCCCTGACCACACACTCGCCCTCCACACGGCCAACCCTTCACCTTGCTCTATTTTCTCCACTGCACTTACTGGGGGCTTCAGGTAGTCTTCCTGCTTCCTTCCTTCCTCCCTCCAAAACAGGCTGAGCCCGGCTGTTGCAGACCCTTGCCTTAGGCAAGAGGCAGGAGTAGGACATCATGTGCCAGGCACAGTGGCTCACACCTCACGAACATTCATCTTGAACAAACCTCATCAAGGTTTTCCCCACATCTCAATGGAAGGGCAGCCCATGGCTGATTGACGGGTTGGAGGGGTGCCCAAAAGACAACCCTCCTGCCCCAGCCAGCCCAACTCCAGGTGCTCCAGGGCTCCCAGTGGGACCAGGCTGTCTCCAGCCAAGCCGACCTCCTGGCCTGGCTCCCTCCCTCTCCGGAGAGTGCCATGATCACCTCACACAGGCCCCAGCAACTCTGACCTAAACCCCAAGGGCCAGAATACGGTGTCACCACCCACCCAACCTGACCCTGGCCGAGGGAGCTGGGAGCAGAAACTCAGGATGTGGAGGTGAGGGGAGCAGAGGCTGGATTCAATTCAGCCGAATTCCAGTTGGGAGAAAAGTGAACTCCATCCGGGCTTGCCTGGAAGCCCGTTTCCTTGGGAACCGCAGGGCTGAGAAACAGCCTGGCCAGGGAAAAGGCAGCTCCTGGCGGGCAGCCTGGGGCAGCCATGGGTGTGCAGACCTCGGCCCCTGTGAGCAGCGGAGAGAAAAGGACAGGTGGCACTGGGCTGTGGCTTCTCCATGTCCAGGAGACCCAAACAGCTCAGAGCCTTCAGGCAAGAGAAGGACATTATGGGCTGGGCGCAGTGGCTCACGCCTGTAATCCCAGCACTTTGGGAGGCCAAGGCGGGCAGATCATGAGGTCAGGAGTTGGAGACCAGCCTGGCCAACGTGGTGAAACCCTGTCTCTACTAAAAATACAAAAATTAGCTGGGCATGGTGGTGTGCGCCTGTAATCCCAGCTACTCAGGAGGCTGAGGCAGGAGAATCGCTTGAACCCGGGAGGTGGAGGTTGCAGTGAGCCGAGATCATGCCATTGCACTCAAGCCTGGGTGACAGAGCGAGACTCTGTCTCAAAAAAAAAAAAAGTAGGACACTGTTGTCTGTCCAAGGGAGGGACAGACCCCAGGGCAAGTGGCACAAAGCAGACAGGGTGCCAGGAGGTGCCCAAGAGGTGCCAGGGGCAGGGTGAGGACCTGGTGCTCAGACTCGAAACCTACACTCAGGCTGGCTCCCAGTCGGCCAGCCCAGGAGTCACCCAGGCACACCCTAGGGGAGGGGACGGGGCTGCCTGCTGCCTGAGCCCTTCACTCCCCTGGGGAATGGGACCTGTGCCCCACAGCCTAGGGACAGGGCCACTGGCCTTAGGACAGACCAGGCAGCAGACAGGCCACAGCACCATAAGCCCTATACTCATTCCCGGGCACCACCTGCTACTGGCCAGGCCCCACACTTGGTCTGGCCTGACCCTGCCCTCAAGTGCCCTGAGGGTGACAGGGGGGCCCAGGAACTGCTGGGGATGAGGATGAAGCCTGACTGTGAGGCGGGGCAGACTGGGCGGGGGCCTGGGCCTCGCTGGGTCACCTGGGATGTAGGTCAAGGCAAGGAGGGAGGACCTGGAATGCCCCTCCCCTGCCCCTGCCTGGCTCCCCAATGCCCTGGCCATGGGAATCAGGTACTGTGGCACCAGGTGGATGGTCTGGGTGTCCAGGGAGTCTGGGGCCACTTTTGGAATCTGCCAGTGCCTGCCACGTACCAGCGTTTTCGAATCCTCTCACTCTCCGCCAAACCACCCAGAGCAGAGTTTTCCAGGGACAGGAGAGGGAAGGAGCTGCCCATTGCGCTGCCCCTGGCTCAAGCTCTGAGAGGGGCGTAGGGCTGGGGACAGCGTCCAGGACTCTGGGGCTGCGGGGGCGGGTTCTGGGTGCATCATGGGGTGCGCCCTGCTTTGCCCGCCCGAGTGCGGGGCCTGACCTGACCAGGTGAGCCCTTCTCTGAGGAAGCTGATGAGGGAGAATTTCTCCTGCTGGCACTGAAGAAGCAAAGTGTGGGGGTGGGGGAGCCTCGGGGAAGGGGGCTGTGGGCACCTCCAGGATCTGAGGGAACCCCAGGAATAGCCCGTGAGAGAAACGGGAGGCCTACAGCCAAGAGTGCATCCTCTAGAAGACAAGGAAGAAAAAAGAATGCACCCTCCCAACAGCCAGGGAGTGTGGGAGAGGCCCAGCCTCCAGTGCCTGGCAGCTTCAGCACCCACTTCAGCCAGGGAGCCCTGGGCAGGCCCAGCCATGCCTCCCAAACCCTCGTCTACGGCTGGGCGCTGACATGCAGTGGTGATGAAGTCACCAAGTTCAAGGTAATTTGTTGCACAGCACGGGTATTTAATGCAGGAGGGACTCGATAAACATTTAGGCAGGAAAAGAAAGAAGAACAAAGGAGGGAGGGAGGAGCCACCAGGAAGGAAGGAAGGTGACTGCCGAGACCGGCCCTGGGCAGCGGTACCAGGGGCGCAGGGAGCCTGGCCCGGCCCGTTGTCACTGGAATTCATGCCATGCAGACTTCTACATCAAAGGGAAACAAGGTCGGAAAGGTCGAGGGGTCCACAGCACTCCGCACCCACGGGGCCAGGCTGGCACAACGCCCCAATACTGCAATCCTGGGAAGAGTCACACGCGCCCTCCCGGGACCCACGTGACCATCAAGGGAGTGTGGAGGACACATCCCTCGGGGGTGACGCCCCTGCAGATGGAGTTTTCCCATCTGTGCCACCCTTGCAAGGCCTGGGAAAGGCTGCGGGGCCAGGCGGCACCGGGCAAGCTGAGTGCCAGGTGGTCGTTGCAACACACCGGGCAAATCTGAAACCATGGGACGGACGAGCTGCACCCCTGGGAAAGAGGACAGAGGGAGGCCAGTTATCAACGTCCTCCTGTGCCTCAGTTTCCAGAAACAAGCCAGACTCAGTGCCTCAGGGAGACCCCGTGTGGCCTCCAGAGAGCACACCCGCCCTTTGTGCAGGTGAGGAAACCGAACCCCAGAGCAGTGAGGGACTGGCCTGGGGACCCTGGGCTCAGCCCTGGGCGCCTTCCCTCTGCCCATCTCAGACAGGGGCACAGCCAGCACCGCCTCACCCCAATGCACCTCCAGACTGGCCCTCCAGGGGCCCTCAGGCACAATCCTCTCACTTTCCTCCTCAAGCCCCCGCCTTCCCCCTTCGCACTGTGACCCAGGGGGCTACTAGCAGCTGGGCCGGGCTCCAAAGCTTGAAGCTGCTTCTCCATGTCTCTTTCCAGGGGGCGGCGGATGGCTGCTCACTCAGGGATGCCAACACCAACAGGACGGGACTCATGTACGGATCTGACTTCCCTCCCAGGCTCTGCCTTCACTCAATGTCCCTGTGGGGCAGCTGGGGATCCCGGCCGCCCTCCCCTGCCCACAGCCGTGAGGTTGCTTCCTAGGGTTCTGTTTTCCCCACAGTCGGAACTGAGGTGCTGGGAGGCTCCAGAAGAGGGATGGGGTGGAGCAAGTGGCCGGGTGGAGCAAGTGGCCTGGAGCCCCCCAGGGCAGACCCCAAAGAGAAGGGTCAGAAGTGCCCTCTGGGGCCTGGGCAGCTGGGCGGAGCCCACAAGCCTGAGACCCCATGGGAAGGAAGTGTCCCCACCCTGTGGTAAGAAAGGGGCTGGTAGAGGCTCCTATGTGGCTCCCTCTGTCCCCTCCCAACCTCTGGCCAGGCTTGGGATAATCCCTGAGTGGACACAGGTGCCACAATGGGGTCTCGGGGGTGAGGGCTGAGGAGGCTGAGCCTCCAAGGACCCCAGGGTGCCTGTTCCCACTGCACACCCACCGGGGCACAGGGTAGGGATAGTGCCAGGAGGGCCACAGCTGCAGGGTCCACCCCAGGCCGTGGTACACAGGTAGAGGTGGGTGCCAGCCTTCGTGAAGCACCTGCAGAGGCTCCACTCAGGGAGAGAACGAGGCACTCACCCAAAGGGATCCTGGGTCACACGGGGCAGCAAGAGAGGGTGGAGCAAGTGGCCTAGAGCAAAGGGTTGGAGAGGCCCCGGGCGGCGCGTTCTCCCCCAAGCCCATTCCAGGGCCATGGGCACCCCCCAGAGGCAGCTGGTGGGACTGCCGCCATGCAGGTCCTAGAGGGCAGGTGACAGGGGACGTGACAGAAGGGGACAAAGGGCCGGCAACATCCCTGGGGGAGGCACAGAGAGGGCCAGACTGCCCTCTGTGGACTGCGGAACCCAGAACCCAACGGCCAATCCTCCCCCTACTCCTCACCCACAGTAAGGGGCCAGGGCTCCATGCAATGAGAACCCACGGGTGATGCCACACGGGGGAGAAGCCACGCGGGGGAGAGGCCATGCAGGGCAGAGGTTACAAGGGGGAGAGGCCGCGGGGGGAGAGGTCGCATGGGGCAGAGGCCACGTGGGGGAGACGTCACATGGGGGAGGACACGCAGGGCAGAGGTCACATGGGGGAGAGGCCACGCGAGGGAGAGGCCACGCAGGGGAGAGGTCACAATGGGGAGAGGCCGCAGGGGGGAGAGGTCACATGGGGCAGAGGCCACGTGGGGGAGAGGTCACATGGGGCAGAGGTCACATGGGGGAGGACACGCAGGGGAGAGGTCACAAGGGGGAGAGGCCGCAGGAGGAGAGGTCACATGGGGGAGAGGCTACACAGGGGAGAGGCCGCACGTTGGGGAGATGGCCCCTGCGGGAAGACTCCGAGGCAGTCTGCTGCAGCTCCTTCCGGCTGAATCCGGTTCAGGAAGTAAAACCAGCCCTGTGTAGAGGTAAGTGATGCTTGGAGGGATAATCTCCGAGCAGCTCACCGCGGTGCTGGCCATTGCCGTTCTCTTCACGGTAGAAGAGTCCATTTGGGGAAAAGGTCCCCATCAGAGATGGAGACGTTCCCTTTCAGACTCCGGGCTGAGGCTGTGGGGCCGGCTCCCTACCACGTGGGCTGGGGGCTGGGCACACGCACGCCCACTCCTGGGCCCTCTTCCTGGTAGGCCACAGCACCACACACACTGCAAACCGGGCCTCTTCTTCATCCACCACCACCGTCCAGGCCTCAGCATCACCACGCTGGGGTCTTGTGCCCTCTGGGGGAACTTCTGGGCTAATGAGGGGGGACAGTCCCCATTACCGGTCTATCTTTATAAGGCAGTATATGCAACACTGGAAGTTCTGTGAGACATGTTCCAACCCCAGGGCTGCTGGCAGAACTGTCCCCAAACCCACCCTCGATCCCACGGCCAGGAAGTGGGTCCAAAATTGCCTGGCCAGGTCACACCCCTGCGTGAACCGTCCCACAACACCCAGGGCGCTGCCTGACCTGCCGCCCACCTGTCAGCCCCTCCCCTCACCCCTGCCGCAGCTGCAGGGCCTGCCCTCGCCGGGGGCTGCTCCCTGCTTACCTCCCTCGCCCGTGCAGTGCCTCTACTGCCCGCAAGGCCCACCGGGAGAAGTTATAGGTCACGGTCATATCTGAGTGTGAGAAGCTCATGCAGAGAACATTCTGGCTGAGGGAGAGGTCTTGGGGTTCAAGGCTGTTTCTTGGCTCTGCTCAGCCACGCCAGGCAGGAAAATGGGCACCTCTGGTGACCCAGGCTGGCTGAGAGCCTGCAGGGAAGAGCCTTTGGCACGTGAGCCACTGTGGGCTGGCAGGACTGCAACTTGGGGTCTCCATCTACTGGTACCGAGGCAAGGAGGAAAAAGCAGGGGGGCCCGGAGACGGCCCCTCTAAGTCTGTAACTCCAGAACTGCTGCTCAGTCCCCAGAATGTCACCTCCGAGCAGAGCCTGTGACAACTTCAACTGTGAAGCTGTGGCGTGGGTTGCTACTGAAGCTCTGAAGTCAGCGGGGACACAGCATGTTTGTTCTAGACCGTTTGGCTGCTGGAGGAAGCTGCACACGCACACACTCGCCTCACCACCCTGCGAGTCCACAGGCCCCTCCCTGGAGGCACCTCCAGGTAAAGGGGGCCCTGCATCGGGCCTTGCTCTCTGGGGCGCTGAGACGCTCTACAATGAACTGTGCTGCAGTGCACGGCCGCCCGACTGTGCACCCACAACAGGGAACTGAACGCTGCATGAATTACATCTCCAAGTTGTTCTTTAAAAAGGCTTAGGGTCCCTGGAAGACCCTCGCCCACACCCAGCGTGGAGCGTTGTTGCTCACGTGGCCGCACCTCTCGGGATGGCCGTGGGTCTCCGTGATGGGTGAGTCAAGAAGTTTCTTTTCTTCCTCCTTGTGGGCTTCAAATGGGGAGGTGGGGTGCTGCCACTTGCCAGGTCAGCCTCTGAGCTTGGAAGAGGAGCATCCAGGAGACCCCCGCTCACCAGGCACCCCCGAGCTCCCTCAAGCTCCCTCGGGAGCCTCAGACAGGGCCAACAAGGGCAGAGCTGCACCATGGAGGCGGGGGGCCACGGCGGCCCAGGCTGGGTGAAGAGCGGGTGTCCTGGTGTCAGAGCCCCACAGGAACCGGGGGCCCTGCAGGAGGTGGCGCAGCTGGGTGTGAAAGCAGGTGACCAGGCAGGAGGGTTCCCGCGGGGGTGGCAGAGCCGAAGGTAAGGAGGGCACCCACGCGGGAAGGGGCGCAGCACCCACTTCCGGCCTCGGTTCTGCATGAAATGAGCATCGGGGGTAATGGAAGCCAGAGTTCCTTCAGCAAAGGGAGGTTCAAACACAGAAGGGAAACCCTAGAATACACCCTGGGTGTCCATCACAGCTGGAGGCACCGCCTCTCCCAGAGGTCAACTCCTAACACGAGTGGGGCAGGCATAGGCAGCCGATAAGACAGTGAGCGGCCAACGCTGCAGCAGACCCCGGTACCCAGCTTCGGGTGGAGCGCCCCGATGTTCCTGAGGGTGTTTCCAGGATGAGGCTGATTTGAATCAGTGGACTAAGGAAAGCAGGTGGGCCTCCGCAGAGGGGGCCTCATCCAGTCTGCCTGGCCAAGGCCTTAAAAGACCGGGGTCCCCTCCCCTGAGGACGTTCCGGGGTCTCCAGCCGGCCGCCTGCCCTGCAGAACTCCCAACTGCCAGCCCCAGTCCTGTGAGCCGACTCCTCACAACAAACAGGGCACTCTCCCCTCCACCACCATCACACACACACGCCTGCTATGGACAGGACTGTGTCCCCTGACAAGCACATGTGGAAGCCCTAACTCCCCGTGACTGGAGATGAGGCCTCTAAGGAGGTGACCAGGGTTAAATGAGATCACAGGGCGGGGCCCTAGTCCAACCTTCCTGACATCCTTGTAAGGGAGGTCAGGACGGCCGGGCGCAGTGGCTCACACCTGTAATACCAGCACTTTGGGAGGCTGAGGCAGGAGGATCATGAGGTCAGGAGTTCAAGACCAGCCTGATCAACATGGTGAAACCCCATCTCTACTAAAAAATACAAAAATTAGCCGGGCGTGGTGGCACACACCTGTAATCCCAGGTACTCAGGGGCTGAGGCAGGAGAATCGCTTGAACCTGGGAGGTGGAGGTTGCAGTGAGCTGAGATGGTGCCCCTGCACTCCAGCCTGGGCGACAGAGCGACACTTTTTCTCCAAAAAAAAAATAATAATAATAAGGTCAGGACACCGTGAGAAGGTGGCCATTGATTAAGATAAGCCAAGGAGGGGGCCCAGGAAAAGCAACCCTGCCGACACTCCCTCGGAATCCTCCAGAACAGAAACTCACCTTCCCAGGCCTAAGCTGCCCAGTCCCTACTATTTTGTTCTCGCAGCTGGAGTGGACAGACACACACCCCATTCATTGGTTCTGTTTTTTCTGAAGACCTTAATCTAGACAGATGGAGGGTGGCTGGCGGGACAGATAGAGAACAGGCATGCGCTGTGCACACTGCCCCAGCTCTGCCAGCTGAGAACGCCTGTGAACAATGAGATCGGAATAGCAAGGGCCCAGCCAGATCGGCTTCTAAACACCACCCTCCCCTCACAGGAGCTAGAGATCTTCAGAGAAATGAGAGAATCTGAACAGGGCCCTGGGGCTGCAAACGACTTCACTGAGACAACTAAGGACTGAGAGTTTGAGGGCTGGACACAGTGAGGTATCCACGCTAACTCCCTGATTTTTCCTGGTTTGAGACGGGGTCTTGATGTTGCCCAGGCTCACTCAAATTCATGGGCCCAAGCGATCCTCCCGCCTTGGCCTCCAGGGTAGCTGAGACTACACACACGTGCCACCACACCTGGCTCTAGCTCCCTCTGTGACCGCTGTGCTGTGGTTAAGGGAATGTCTCTGTAGGAGGAAATGCGCCACAAAGTATCCAGGGTGCTGGGGCACCAAGTCAGGAAGTGCTCTCAAAAGGCTCGGGGGAGAAATGCTCTGTGTGTCTGCAATGTTTCTGTAAGGTTGAGAGATTGTTTTTCCAGGAAAAAGCAACATCATCCTCATCCCAGCCCTGTGCTGTTACTCCCACTCCACAGGCAGGCGAGTGGAACCACAGGTGCTTCCTGTCCTGGTCACAAAGTCAGAGTGGCTGGGCCAAGTGTCCTGAGAAAAGTCACCTCCTGGGATCCCATCAGCCTGGCCATAGCAGAACACCTAGACAGGGGCCCATCCCCGAGGCTCAACTCAACACATGCAGCCACTGTAGAAAAGTCTGGAAAATAGTTCTTCAACCGACTAGACATGGTGAGCCCAAAACCCAGCCATGACACTCCTAGGCATCTGCCCCAGAGGAATGAAAGCATCCGTCCCCTGCAAACTCATCCTTACGCAGCAGCATGACTCAAGACGGCCAAAGGCGGAAACACCCCAAACGTCCATCAGTGGACAAACGGGCAGACGCAATGCACTGTCTGTACCGTGGGATGTCACTCAGCCATATGAAGGAAAGACTCCACTGTGGATGAGCCCTGGAACCACGGTGCTGCGTGATCCCGTAACACATGGCCAGAACAGAAACGGCCCGGAACCTGAGGCCGGGAAGATGCGTGCGGGTGGCGGGGAGACAGAGGGGCAATGGCTAAGGAATACCCAGTTTATTTTGGGCTGAAAATGGTCTAAAGTTGACTGTGGTGATGGCTGTACAACTCTGAATATGCTGAAAACTCGAATTACACACTTCAGTTGGGCGAACTGTACTCCATGTGAATTACCTCTCGATGGTTCCTCTCCTGGGCTCAGGCGCTTCTCCCACCTTGGCCTCCTGAGTAGCTGGAACTACCATTCATGTGCGGAAATAAAACAACTCGGTCTCAAAAAAAACTCAACTCAAAACTCAGTCTCAAAAATAAAAAAATAAAAAAGTAAAAGAGGCTAGCAATAGGAGAGGAATTCAGTCATTCATGTCACAAGCACAATGCGGTTATTTAAAACAATTCTGAATATGGGGAAACGTGTACCCAGCAGGGCCTGGAAACAGCCAGAGTGTGACGGTGCTGGCACAGCCATGAAAACCCCTCCCTGTGAACACACACGTGAAAGAAGATGCAAAGTCACTGTGGCTTCCAGTTTCACAACTGCAATTCGGCATCTCTAATTTGCTTTTTTCCAGAAACTTCTGTTAGCATGGTTGTTTCCTTAGCTTTTGACCAAAGAAACTTCAAAAATAAGAAAGCGTTATTATGCACCCCGTTCCCTTCCAAAGGCCTCCAACTGCAGGGGCTCCTCCCAACAGGCCCTGCTGGGGGTGAAGAGGCCAGGCCCAGGGGAACACTGACCAGGCCCAGGGGACACTGCCCAGACCTGACGCTCGCCACCGGCAGTTTACGTTGGACACGCCTGTCTTTTTTTTTTTGAAACAGAGTTTCACTCTCGTTGCCCAGGCTGGAGTGCAGTGGCATGATCTTGGCTCACCACAACCTCTGCCTCCCAGGTTCAAGCAATTCTCCTGCCTTAGCCTCCCAAGTAGCTGGGATTACAGGCATGTGCCACCACGCCTGGCTAATTTTGTATTTTAGTAGAGATGGGGTTTCTCCATGTTGGTCAGTCTGGTCTCAAACTCCTGACCTCAGGTGATCCGGCCACCTCGGCCTCCCAAAGTGCTGGGATTACAGGTGTGAGCCACTGTGCCTGGCCACACTTGTCTTTTTAAGTTCCTTTGGGGAAAGAACCCTAACCCCTAGAACAGGGGCCCTGGCCTTCCCTCTCCTTGGCCCCTAACTGTGCCCTAAGCCTGCCCCGGCCGCCCAGCTGAGTGGGACTGAAGGAGGTGTCACCAGGTGCCACCTGCCCGGGGTTGGGGACACTCAAATGCAGCAGGGCTTTGGGGAACCGGATGCAGTCCAGGGTCTGCACAATGCCAGCCACAGCCTAGAGGTCCTTCCTGGTCCCAGGCCCACTCCAAGCCCTGGCCTCTCGCTGGATCCCACACGGCCTGGCTGGCTGGGCACCCATGGAACAGAAGATGCAGGCAAAACCCAACGCAGCGGCCCCTTGTCACCTATGCAGGCTGTGGCCACAGCGCTGGCGGCAGACAGGCCCTTGTTCCATGCAGGTGGAAAGCCCTGGGCTACTGTCAGGTCTCCGTCGCCACAGTGGGGACCTGCCACCTCCCTCACAGGGTCCAGCAGGTGTGAAGGGGAGAGGGGCAGGGAGGACGCTGAGGGTGACCTGGCTGAGGGAAGGAGGTGCGCAGCCTGCGGACCCGCGGGTACCCAGGATGACGGGGCGCTCCTACCTCCAGGAACAAGGCTCTCGCGGAAGCCAGGTCTTCCCACCACACACACGCTCACCCCGGGCAATCCAGGCCTTACTGGAGCTGAATTCCATGCACAACTCTAGACCCCAGATTGAGGGGGAAGCAAAAGAGCCCCGTCCAGACAGCCCTGTTAACACCTGGGCGGCTCCGTGAAAGGAGAAATGTCTTGCAAGATTTTTCCACAAACATGAATATAAACCACCACACTGCTCAGAGGCTGGCGCCTGCCACCTCCCACACGTCCGTAGGACACACCCGAAGCGACACTTCCCTGGCAAGGGCTGCGCAGCATTTTATTTTCTGAACCCCCCACAGCGGGGGCGGCCAGTCCTGCTGCAGGCGGAGTTTCAGTCTTCAGAGTTTGACCTTCTGGCCCAAGGTCATCACAGCCACAGGCGGAGGCTCTGGGGAAAGGTCCGGTTCCTGGGATGCTGGCCCCTAATGACGGGCCCATCTCTCCAGTGCCGCCCTTCCCTCCCGCCTGGCACAGGAGTTCTGGAGCCACGGTCCTGAGTCTACAGAACAGACCGGTCGGCCTCGTCCCTCGGTGCAAGCGAGGCCTGGCCTCCCTCCCTGCCTGTCCTTGGCCCGGCCACGTCACTCCCTGCGTTTCTTCTTCTTCTCCGGCTCCTGGACATTGGCCGCCTTTGCTCGGGCACTGGCCAGGGGCCGAGGTGTCCTCCTCCTCTGGCGAGCCCCTCTCTGGCCACGGCCCCTGGGCTGATCTTGGAGCAGGGCCCGCTCAGCTGTGCCTGGCTGCTCACCAGCCTCTGCCCGCGCCTCGGGGTCGGCCCCTACACCCCTCCTCCTGCTCCTCTTCCTCTCCATGCCCGGGCTCGGGGGCTCCTTCTCACCTTTCCCTGACAAAACAGCAAGACCCCATGAGACAAAGAATGCCAACATGGGCTCCTTCCACTTACTCCAACTCAGGCTGAGGATGCCAGCACCACAGACCTGGGAGGACAACACAGCCACAACAGCCAGCCAGACGCATCCCGTGTCCAGTGTGGGCGCCAAGCTCCATCCACACGGCTCAGGACCTCAGCGAGGGCTGACCTCAGAAGGACCAGCGTGAGGACAGGGTCATGAGACCCAGGAGCAAAGGCACAGAGGAGTAGGCAGGACTGGGCTCAAGGCAGAAGGGGAGGTGGAAGAACAGGACGCCAGGCAGTGCCAGGTCCTGAACGCCAGGGCCAACAGCGTTCACACAGCCAAGGGCCGGCTACAAAGAGGAGGCCACTGCCCCATGGGAAATGAGAGGGACAGCTTCAATGGCACGGAGCTCTGGGCAAGGGAAGGGGTGAATCCCTAGGCCCTGGGGCCAGTTTAGCATGGAGAGAGTAACAGAGAAGGCTTCCCAGTGTGGGGCAAAGCCACCATCTCCCTCCTATGCACCCCATTCTTGCCATGGGCCCCCTACCCTGCCCGGCACTGTGCTCAACCCCCTCCACTGCAGGTAGGCAGCTCCAGGCCCTGAGTGGTCTGCCACGGACCCAGGGTTGCCCCTGGTGAGGGCATCACATGCCAACCACACTCGTGTGGCCAGAGGCCCGACACGGAAGGCAGCCCCAGAAATCAAGGACAGAAGTGGAGGGAAGAAGTGGAGGGAAGAAGGGGAAGGAAGATGTGGAGAGACTCAGGAATCTCTGGAGGGTGCGGGAGAGGAGCGGACAGGGCTTGGATCTAAGACGGAGGCACGGAAGGAGGCAGCCCAGCCAGGAGGATGTCTCCAGACCGGGAGGGAGGGCAGCGCACACAGCTAGGGGGAGCTGCAGGCAAGGAAGGTGGGTAGGGGAGGCAGGGAGAGGCCTACAGGAGGGATGCCGAGGACAGGGCATTTCTGGGATGCGTGGATAGCAGGCACCCAGGATGGGGGACTCGGCACTCATGCTTCAGGGGGAGACACTGCAGGTGACCCCCATCCAGGAGACAAGCAAGCAGGTGAGGACGCCGGCTCCATGACTGACACACCCCCTAGTCCTACCTCTCTCCTGCTGCAACCTGAGCAGACGCTTCTGCTTCTTCGTCTTCTTCTGCCGCCTCCCTTCAAGCAGACGCCTGCAGGCCTTCTCTGGGATCTCATCCTCAGGGAAAATGCCTGAGAACCAGGGCAGAAGTCAGGGGGCTCTCGGGGGCTGGGGACTTATGGTTTGAGGCTCGCTGCTTCCAGCAGGCCCCAGCCAGCACCACCTCCCGACAATGTGTGTGAGAAAGTGCCCTGTTCTAATGCCCAGGAGCAGCGTGTTCAGTACCCGCCACAGCTGAAACGAACCAGCTCAGACCCAAGCCCATCTGGAAAAGCCAGTTCCTGGAGCATCCAGGACACAGGTAGAGCACAGAGCATCCACGAACCCAAATGCTTGGGACCAGCAGTGCTTTGAATGTCAGATTGTTTTGGAACGTCTGCATCATATTCACCAGTTCAACATCCCTAACCTGAAAATCCCAAACACAAAACATTGCGACGAGCATTTTCCTGGAGCTTCCTGTCAGCACTCAGCTTTTGACTTGGTGGCATTTTGGATTTGGGGTTTCCGATTAGAGACGCTCAATCTGTACACCAAAGTCTATGGCCTACAATGCCCACGCTGGCGGCACAAGGCAACTTTCTGCATCAAAACCTGCCACATGCACACAATCCTCACACACCTCACTGACGCGCGCTGTCCTGAAAACCCCAGACGACCAGCCGGGCAACACAGCGAAACCCTGTCTCTACAAAAAATACAACAATTAGCCGGCGTGGTGGCGTGCGCCTGTGGTCCCAGCGACTGGGAGGCTGAGGTGGGAGGATCGCTTGAGACCAGGAGATCGAGGCTGCAGTGAGCTGAATCACACCACTGGCACGCCATCCCGGGCAACAGAGCGAGACACCGTCTCAAAAAATAAAAAATAAAAAATAAAAAAACCAAACCCTGGACTACAGCTGATGACGCGCCCGCTGGCGGATGCAGGGGGTGTGATGCTGGGATAGAGGAGCTTCACACAAGGACAGGAAGTGCTGATGCTGGAGGCCGGCGGGGACATGCAGACATCCACTATAAAATCCTTCCAACTGAGCTGCAGGTCTGAAACTTTTCATAAGGAAACACCGGGGGAAACGCTTACGTCTCTAACCATCGACGCCCACTAGGAAACCGTCCTTCCGATAACCTATGCCAGTTCCATCCGCCATGCACTGCCAAGAACAGACGTGTGCTGCACAACAGACCAGCAGCAGCACCGCGGTCAGTGCTTGGGAGCCCCTGAGGCCAGCACCCCGTCTCTCAGGCTCTGGGGCACTCCAATGGACACTCAAGTCTGAGAACCACTCAGCAAAAACCACAAAAACGAGAGCTGTGGAACCCTGTGCCCTGCCTCCCTGTCCCCCAGAAACACCACCAGGCCTCTCTGCAAAGAGACTCCACGTGCTATGAGACCCCTGGAACCAATCCACTCCCACGAGGATGGAGCTCCACCTCCAAGGTGGTGCCACTGTCAGTGCCCGGCCGATCCTCACCTCCTGCCAGGTCCTGCAGCCTGAAAGAGTAAGACAGATACCTACTTACCACAGCTGCGGCTTCCACAGGAGGAGGAAGCTCCAGCTAGAGCGGCTGCAGGGTCCTAGCCAGGGGAACCCCAGGGGCTGTGGACGGGTCTCAGGGTCCTAGCGGGGATCACCCCGGGGGCTGCGGAAGGGCCCAGGACAAGGCGAAGGCACCCAGATCTGAGGAGGAAAGGGCAACTCCAAGGGGAGCAGGGAGGACGCAGCGCCCTCACACACTCACTTCCGGATCACTTTGTAGAGACGCTTTCTGTTCTGAGAAGGGGTGCTCTGGCGGCTGGCCATTTCAAACAGTCTGTTCGCAACTGCCTCGTAGTCAAACTGTTTCAAAAGAGAGATGTCACAGGCAAGGTCAGCCACGCTTTGTGTGCTCCGAGAACGTGGAACCCCTGAGACCCAGCCAGCACTTGGCCCCACTTGCAGGTTCTCCACCTGGCTCACAGGAACACAGCCCACCCTCACTGAGGGTCCTGCAGCTCTACCCACTCTACAGCACAGCGGGCACCACACAAGCTGCGGGCGCACTGGGGGGCACGCACTGCGGGGCACACTCTGGAAGATGCACACTGCGGGGCACACTGCGGGGCACTCTGCACGGCACACGCCCGCCAGTCGCCTGCCTGCAGCTTTACCACTCTAGGAACCACACACAGACAAGCACGAACAACATAGGTTAATTTGATCAATTTTAACCCAAGATAGCCAAATTTTATTCAGTCTGCAGATAATCATATTTAAAACTTAAAACATTTAAGTTTCCAATTTGCCTGAAGTCAGACCCCACTGGCTGAGTGGACTCCTCGCTGGGACCCACAGGCCAGCCGCTTGGCACATGCCATCTCATTCCCGACCATCACCCCAACGAGGCGGCCGCAGGAAATCTGGGGGGCTGCCCGTGTGTGAGGCAAGAGGACAGCGTGAGGTGAGGCCAGCCCTGGATAATGCAGTTCTGCCTGAGCCCACCCTCCCAGGCCCCAGCCCCACTCTCAATGATCCCACTCATCTACAGGCGGGCAGGGTTGGGGCACCCATCCCTCCTTCAAAGCTAACCCCCGTCCGGGTAACTCTCCATGCCAACGGCTGCCATCCTCCCTCCTAACGCCCCCCTCCTCTTCCAGAGCAAGCGGTAGCACAGGGGGGCAAAGGCTGAGGGCACAGCCACGAGCCCAGGGCACCCACCTGGAGGACGGGGCCACCACTGTCCCTGTCGTCACCTGCCTGCTCCTCACCAGCCTCAGGTTCAGCCCTGCAGATGGAGCCTGGAACAAAAGGGACCCCATGAACCCTACCTGTGCCCAACGTGTGCCGGCCCCAAACACCCAGGAACGGAGAGCCCGCTCCGTGCACCCTGGTCGGAGCGCGGGCACAGGCGGGAAACACCCGGGAACGGAGAGCCCACTCCGTGCACCCTGGTCAGAGCCTGGGCACAGGCGGGAAACACCTAGGAACGAAGAGCCCGCTCCGTGCACCCTGGTCAGAGCCTGGGCACAGGCAGGAAACACCCGGGAACGGAGAGCCCACCCTGCACCCTGGTCAGAACATGGGCACAGGCGGGAAAGCCTGCAGCTCAAGGCAGATACTAGGTGCCATGTGACCTCTAATCTTGTATGGACAGGATGAGAGGTGTCACCTCAGGCCTGCAAAGGAAAAAAAGATGTCCCAGGGCACAGGTGCCTACACAGCCCTGAGTGGCTGACTACAAGCTGGCATCTTGGGCAACAAAGGCCATGTCAAAAGTTCTGGAAGTGAGGAGCCTCAGGGTGGCCTGGTCCAGAAGCTTTGGGAGCTGATGTTTCGGCTGGGTGCTCGAGCTAGGCTGGGCATTTGGGGCTTTGATGGCACTGTCTGCAGAAGAAAGGTTTCTGGGCAACAGGCAGCTGTGGGGCAGCATGTGACAAGGGTCTGCTCTGTAGCTGGCAGCAGGGGGCCAGCAGCAGGCACTAGCGGACCTGCCAGGCACCTCAGCTACTGAGAGAGAAGGGCAAGGCAGAGCCCAGGGAGAAGCATACAGGGTGGCCGGGCCAAGAGCTGGGGGCGGTGGGGAAGGGGTCTTCTGATTAGGAAGCCAAGGGGCACAGTGGCCACAGCACTGATTTTGGGCATACTGGGGTCCTGAGCGTGGTCAAAGACACGCCCTCCACAGCACCAGGATGCCACACTTAGAGCTCAGACCACCCAGCAGGCTCGGACAACGAGTGCAGCATCAAAACAAAAAACGGGCCAGGCTGGACCCCACGGCTGCCCCCAGAGGCCTCTGGCAGGCAGTGAGGGGCAGGTGAGTACACCTGCCCCTCACACACACTGCACACAGAGCAGTCAGGTGCCCTGAGGTCTCAGGCCTGAACCCAGTCATGGTGAATATGGACAGAGCTTGCTGTCCTCTGGGGAGACGGGCCAGGAACGAGGAACATGAGGAGCAAGTGATTCACATCCCGTGCCACAGAGTGACGCTATGGGGAGGACTGCGTGGGGGGCTGGGAGAGGCCAGGAGGCTGAAAGAGTCCAGCCCCAGAGAGTGATGGGGGGAGAGACGGTGGGAGGGACGGAGAGACTCGGCACCAAGGCAGGAACAAGTCTAGGGGGCCCACTGAGCCAGAGGCATGGGTTAGACCGAGGAGCCCAGGGGTCCGGAGAGGGCGTGGAGCACATCAGAGGCTGGGGGTTGAGGGGAAACGACGTGTGCTTGGTGCCCACAGAAGTCACTCTGGCTTCTATGCTGAGGATGGACTGTGGGGAAGGGCAGAGACAAGGGGACCAGGCAGGAGGTGGCAGGAGCAACCCAGCAGGAGACCGCACTGGCTCAGCCCAGGACAGGCCCCGAGGAGAAGCCAGGCGCAGTGTGACCCCCACCTGCGGGCGGCTTCTCAGACCTCTTCTGGGACAGCGCATCTCCACGCTCACCGCCCTCAGAGGACTCATCACTGTCCGACGCCACCTCCTCATCCTGCGCATCCAGTTCATTCAGGAGGTCTTCAATGGCAAGCGGGGCCTGCTCCACAATCGTCTCAAAGATGCCTCGAGTGATGTTGTTCAAAACCAAGGAACTGAGGGGCAGAGCAGAGGCCGGCGAGCAGGCCCGTTAATGCTGGATTCCCAAGTGGAAGCTGCCGACTCCCCTGCAACCTCTCCCCACCCACACGGCCAGCGGCCACTCTGAGACAGATTCATCCCTCGAGGGAGCAGCATCCCCACAACAGCAGCCCCACGGAAGAACTCAGTGAAGGAGTCGGGCCCGATCAGGCCACCCACCACTTACTCCTTGGTCCGGGCAGCGATTCTGCAGAAGGGGTCGATGAACTTCAGGTTCTGGTCTGCCGTAAGCTACGGGGAAAGCCAGCGGGAGCTCAGTTCCTCCTCCACAAACGCCCAGCTCCACCGCCCCGTCGGAGCCCAGCCTCACCTCCTCAGCGCCCACTTTGGTCAGCTCCTCCAGGAAGATCTCGATGAAGTGGCTCTTCACCCCATTGGGGGCCTGGCTGCTGGGGTGCAGGATCTCAGTCATCAGCAGCTCTAGCAGCTCCTCGATCTGTCTGAGGAAAGAGAAAGCAAATATGACAGGCAGCCTCGACGAGCCCCAAGACAGCCGTGCCCCCCACTCTCCCATGGTTACACGCTCTGATGGGAACCTAAGTGCTGGCAGGCGCCACTGTCTGCAAACATGCCAGCCTTAAAGTCCACGCAGATGATATCAACGATCCTGGGTCTCCTCCAGCGCAAAGCAGTCTTGCAGTCAGGGAGTTATGTGACCAGCACCAGCACCAGAACATATGGCCTGAGTGTGCATGTCAGCTACAAAATGCAGCACGTGTCAACATTCAGACAGGCCTTCCCTCTGTCCTCAAGATTGCTAGCAGAGAGAAAGGCTTGGCTGAGACGAGACGCCCTGCCTGGTGTTCCTCTCCACTGTCTCCACTGGGTACCGCTGGGGAAGACACGTCAGGACGGCACAGGCAGAGAAAGGAAGGTGGAGGCCCAGAAAGGGGCCGAGGACCATGAGCCACCTGCTGGCTTCCTGGGCCCTGCCGCATGACGCATTCCATCTGTGACGTCCACCAGAGCTCTCCCTGGCAGGCGGGTTTGATGGCATCACAGGCCCTGGATCTGAAGACTAGACAGCCCCAGAGAATAATCTGTAGCACCTACATGCATCTGGACCTCCAGGGGTGCTTAATAACGCAGCTGCCTAACTCAGATCTGTAAACTGTGTGATCCTTAGGAAGCTCTGTAGCAAGGCTGGAGAATCACTGGTGATGGAAAGGAAAAGTGATGCTCTCTAAGGCTCAGGAAAAACGAGACAGAGGCAAGAACAGGTGCTGAGACCAAGAGGAAGACACACAGATGTGAGGGACCGACTTCCCAGGCCAGTGGCAATGGCGTGGATATTAATGACAGCCTGGTTATGCCTGCAGGAGATCCAAGAGGGCGGGAAGAGCGGACCCCACTGTCAGCACTGGGACCGCAGCAGGCACTGGGGGAAGGCACCGAGGTCTTCCACATGATTCCTGTACTGAATTCTCAGTTACAGGGAGGAAAAGTACTCTTGTAATAATAAGCCAAAAAAAGTTAACACAAGTAAAATCATCCCTTTAACATTTAATTCAGCTTAAGCCATGACACCCCTATGGGGTAATCCACAATGCTAAGGCCTAGAATGAATGAGACTCCTGGCATCAGAGTCCTGCCAGGGAATACAAGAACGAAAATCCCTCCAAACCAGAGGCACCGCTGCCCTAAATGCAAAATCACCCATGCAACTCAAACCTAGAGAAACTCAGCAGCCACAGTTCAATTCCTGCTGATTCTTTACAAAAACAACAACAAAAAACCAGAATCTCACTCTATCACCTAGGCTAGAGTGCAGTGGCTCAGTCACAGATCACTGCAGCCTCAAACTCCTGGGCTCAAGAGATCCCCTTAACCCACCATAACCAGCCTGCTAATTCTTTTCTATGCATTTATCTAATTTTTGTACTTTTAGTACAGGGTTTCACCATGGTGGCCAGGATGGTCTCGATCTCTTGACCTTGTGATCTGCCCGCCTCGGCCTCCCAAAGTGCTGGGATTACAGATGTGAGCCACCGCGCCCAGCCAATTTACATATTTTTAGAATTAGGAGCAATTAACATTGCTTACAACTTGGGAGGCCTAGGCAGGCAGATTGTTTGAGCCCAAGAGTTTGAGACAAGCCTGGGCAACAGGACAGAACTCGTCTCTACCAAAAAAAGATACAAAAATTACGTGGGCCTGGTGGTGCGCATCTGCAGTCCCAGCCAGTTGGGCGGCTGAGGCAGGAGGATCACTTGAGCCCGGGAGGTCAAGGCTGTAGTTGAGCCAAGATCACGCCACTGCACTCCAGCCTAGGTAACAGTGACACCTATTTCAAAAAAACAAAAAGCATTGCTAATGAAGCGGAACATGCCGTGTTTTTATAAGAAGCTCCTCGGCTGGACATCCTTTCATTAAAAAACCCCCTTCTGACTCCCAGCGAGAACTGGCCTCCAAGCCTGAGGATAAATGGCATCATTTCCACAAACACACAAACTGATTTTTACTTTGAAAACTATCTTCTCTCTAAGCACGATTGGGGGCATGCGTTAATATAAAGGCTAACATCTCCTTATGGCAAAGAATCAAATGACAAACACATGACTGCGGTTCCCGAGAACAGCGTCCCCCCAGAGCAGGCCCGCCTCGCACCCACCTTTCTTCCCAGCCTCGCATCTTCAGAACCTTCAAGGACTCGTTCAGGACCATCCGCATGAGCTGTGACACAGAAGGAGGTTGGCGTTAGCAGAAGCCCAGCCCTACTTCGCCAGACCACCCTTCCCCACGTACCACCATCCGCTGCAGGATAAAGTCACGGCTGTGGTGACCTCTGCTGGCCCCAGCACACAGCCAGCCCCTAGAGCTGCTGACAGACAGACGCTGGAGGACACACCACCAAGCCCTCAGAACCCTGGGCTGAGAACACGCCCTATCCCCGGCTCCAAGGCCCCAGCTGGCAGGAAGCAGGTGCATGGGGGGCGGGGGGTAATAGGGGACAGTCCTACGACTCCAGTCCATAAACCGGGGCTGAAACGGAACAGTCCGATTCATAAGGGAGAACCAGGAAAGAGGCACGGCTACCCCCACGGGCGGTGGAGCCCTCCGCAAAACTGGGTCTGAAACACGGCTGGTCCTCACCAGCAACGGGGAGAACGTAGCTCACTTCCTCTGCGGTACACTACACAGCGAAGGCCCTCCCGCCAAGCCTCACCCGTGAATCAACCTCCAGATCTGCCCCACAATGCCATTTCCCTCCATGGGGCTCAACACCCTTCTGCAGTTGTCCCCCCTTTAGGCTACTGACCCAGCATGCCCACACGCCCAGACTCGGGTCTGAGCTGCAGTCAGTAGCAGCAGAGGACACGCGGACCCCCAGGAGCCCCGATGACAGAGCACAGCCCAGCAGCCCGGACACTGTTCTTGTGGACACGGGAGGCCTATCCCCCACAACACCCTGCGGTGCCACCGAAGCTGGCCCTGACGCAAGGCTGTGCTGCCGGACTCAGCCACACAAGGGGCACCCAGAAACGAGCCATGGAAAGCAGCAGAACGCATCCATCCAGGGACCCAGCAGCCACATCTCAGCAAAACAGCAGGGCGGCCTCCCTGCAGAGCCCCATTGTCCCTAAGAGTCTGCACTCTGTCCGAGTGCATGGCCGGGCCCCCGGCCTGCCCCGGAGCCTCCTTCCTTCTTGAGCTCCAGGCCTTTCCCGCCCTGGTCTCCACTTCTAGAATCACTGGTATATATGCTGTCTGCACAATCCTGGCCCGAATCTGAGCTGGACACTGAAGCCAGAGTGGCAGATCAACATCTGTCCTCAGTGAGACCCGGACATGGCCCCTTTCAGTGTCCCCACTGGGTGACCGACTCCTACACAGTGACAATGTCCCTGTATCTCAGGCCTGCTCTAAGGTTACAATGACCACCACCTTAGTAACGAGACCTCACGGTTCAACAAGAGGGAAGGAGGGAAGGAGAGAAGCAGGTTCGGGCAGCAACACGCTGCACCTCTAAACCCCAGTGTTCCCCTGTATTCTCAGGGCAAATCAGTGCCCTGAACGGGGATACAATGAGGGAGGAGGGAAAGGAAGTCCTGCACTGTGACCATCCATCCCAGCCTCGCAGGCTAAGCACTCCAGGGCTCACGCCAGGGCGTGACCGCAGCTCCTCTGCTGCGCCTCCAGACTCACTCTGCCTCTTTGACAAGGTAACAACGGTGTCACCATCGACTCTCACCAGGAGAGCAATCGTCACTTTCCTTCTCTGAACCAAAAGTTTGTGTGGTGTTTTAAGGGTCGAATTCCTTGCCCATTCAATGACCCTCAGAGACTGGACAAAGCTGCAGAGTCCTGGTCAGGGACCGCCCAGAGTCTCGGCTCCACCTCCCACCCCTGGCTTCAGGGTCGCACTGCCTCAGGTTGCCTCCCTGCCCAGGTGCCGCCTGTCTCGCTTGGCCAGGCACTGAGACCCGCGCTGCCCCCGCCCGCCGGCACCCTGGTGGCTGCCTCACCATGTAGAATTTATCCAGGCGCAGCCTGTCAATGCCCGTCCACTCGCGATTCATGGTCTGCCAGAAGGCCTGAAGGAACAGGTGCTCTGGAGAAGGAATAAGCCAGAAGAGAACCACTGAGGAGCACGAAGCCACTCTGGGAAGTGAGGTGAGAACATGGAGGAACCCTTTCTTTACATAGCTATAGATAAAAAAAAAGCTGATGCCCAGGCCCTATCCCCAGAACTGGGTTTTGCTGGACCAGGATCTGGACATGAGGATTTTTAGAGGCTCCTCAAGTGAGTCCCACAGACAGGCAGGGTAAGAACTTCTCAACTCCGGTCACCAGAGAACAGAGGAGTCAGAAAAATCAACTGCAGGAACCTCAGGACCATCAGGCGGAATTCAGTCAAATCTCTTGGTGACATTATCCTGGCCTTTCATTTTATTTTTAAAGTGTAAGATATTAGCCCATTAGGCTCGAAATGAGGGTTTTGGGTAAATGAGCTAATCCACGTTGAATACTTACACCAGCACTGCACACACGCTAAGCACCCACAGACACCAGCTGGCGCTCTCTTGCCCTTAGGCATTCCTTACTCTGGACTTGAGAACACAAACCTCCTGGGTCTGGTGGCTCTGATGCTCAGAGGTTCTGACATCTACAAATGCACCCAACTATGGCAGAGCATACTCACGCGCCTCCGTGGTCTGAAAAGCATGAACGAGCTGGGAAATGGTCCTTCCTAATTCTTCCTGTGTAGGAAACAACAAAAACGCCCTCAGCCCCTGAAGCACCAGGCTCTCACAATGACACACACACAACCACCCACTCACTCACTCATCACAGAGAGTCGGCTTCCAGGGGGTCTCAGCTCAGTGCACTGGAGGTTTCACCCCTGCTCCAAAAGACCCCTCTATAGCCAGGGTCAACAGGCTCTCACACAACCACAGCAGGCCCCTCTACAGCTGGGGTCAACAGCCTCTCACACAACCACAGCAGGCACTGCCCTCTTGACAGGGGCTGTGCCCTAAGCCACACAGTCACAGTTAAAGAGGGACGTGGGAGAGCGGAAGGGAGCCTTGGGACTCACGGCCCCCTAACCATCAGGAGGAGGAGGGCTGCGAGACCCCATAGATCACTCGCTATCTGCCTACATCACCGTGCCAGGCATCGCCCAGGGTACTTGCTAAGGGACATTTCACAGCCTCCCCTTGATAATTCAATGGGCATGGAATATGGCCCAGGAACCTGAATTTAACTAAGTACCCTCACCACCCAGGAGATTTTGAAGGAGAGCACAAAATTCACAATTTGAGAAACAATGTTTGAAAAAGGCTAGCGGGAGACGTCCTTGTCTCAGGAGCCTTGAATTCCGCCCCTTGGTTTCCACTATTTCAGCACTTGTTTGCAACCCAGGACAAACACAAAACCCAGTTTTCACCCATGCCAGTGCTGCTGCAGTGCACGGCTCAATCACATCAACACCTCAGCAAGTGTAAGACTCACCTAACAAAGGCCCAGGCCCACCAGCCGTGCCGAACCAAGCGTCAAGGCTATACGACCTCCCCACGGTCTCTGGTCATATTAAAACTGGGTCGACCAGGCCAGGCGCGGTGGCTCATGCCTGTAATCCCAGCACTTTGGGAGGCCGAGGCAGGCGATCATGAAGTCAGGAGCTCAAGACCAGCCTGACCAACATGATAAACTCTGTCTCTACTAAAAATACAAAAAATTAGCCAGGCATGGTGGCAGGTACCTGTACTCCCAGCTACTCAGGAGGCTGAGGCAGGAGAATTGCTTGAAACCGGAAGGCTGAGGTTGCAGCGAGCCGAGACTGAGCCACTGAACTCCAGCCTGGGCAACAAGAGCGAAACTCCGACTTAAAAAAAAAGAAAAACTGGGTTGACCAGATGCCCACCCATCCTCCCCCGCTGCTTCTGTACCTGCTCTGCTGCTCCCCCCACTCACCTGGAGGAGTGGCTTGTCCTGCATCCACATGCAATAAAACAGTCCTTTCCACACCTTCAGCAGCTCACCGTGCGTAAAACCACCTGCATCAAAACAGCAACGGTTGGACCAAATGAATCCCACACCTTCGAGTGCCAGAAAGGAAGCCACAGAAACGTGACTGCCTGAATGAGACCAAAGTCCCACTTACGGTAAAGGCAACTGGGGGGCGGAATCTGGCCCTCCCCTTCAAACAATCCTTCTAACCCAGAACCTGCCACGCCTGTGGCTATGCGGCTACTCCAGGTAACTGCTACTTCACGCACACAGTAAAACCGACTGAGATCTACAAGGTATCAGGCACCATACTCCATTTTGGAAATTCAAAATTGCGAACCTTGACCGTTTCCTAAGCTGGACAGTGGCCACAAGGTTAATCTGTTGGTGGTAATTCATCCAGCATTATACTGAGGGCTTCTGCACTTTCCTGTAATATATCTCAAATACTAAAAGAAGAAAGTGAACTGAGGCATTCAGACTATGAGAGAAACAGAAATTACTGAGGCCAGGTGCGGTGGCTCATGCCTGTACTCCCAGCACTTTGGAATTGAGTGCTGAGGCAGGATCACTTAAGGCCAGGAGTTCAAGACCAGCCTGGGCAACATAGGAAGACCCCAATTTGTACAAAAAATACAAAACTTAGCTGGCCTGGTGGCACGGCGCCAGCAGTCCCAGCTATTGGGGAGGCTGAGATGGGAGGCTCACTTGAGCCTGGGAGGTAGAGGCTGCAGTGAGCTGTAATCGTGCCAATGCACTCCTCCACCACGGATGACAGTGAGGTCTCACTCAGAAAAATAACAAAAAATTTTAATTTAAAACATTACTCAGCTGACATTCACTGAAGTCCTATGTGTCTGGCAACCTGTTCCTGTAGCAGTGGTTCTCAGGCTGAGTGTGGGGAGGAGAAGCACTTGAACAGCTTCATAAAGCAGATGCTAGTCCTGATTTGGTAGGGCTGGGATCCTAGAACTTGCATTTCTTTCTTTTCTTTTGCGATGGAAATGGAGTCTTGCCATGTTGCCCAGGCTGGACTCCTGGGCTTTTGTGATCCTCCCCCATCGACATGCCAAGTAGCTGGGATTACAGGCTTGGGCCTCTGCGCCCGGCATAGAACGTGTACTTCTAACAAATGTCCAGGGGATGCTACTGCTGATGGGGGACCACGCTCGGAGAACCACCGGGCACCATGAACAAGAAGTAGATTCTCGGCCCTCAGAGAGGTACCCTCGAGTGGAAATCGGAAAACAATCCAATAATTAACGCAAACAGAAAACTGCAAACAGTGGGAAATGCTGCCATGAGGGAAAAATACTGGGTGCCCAAACAGCAGGGCAGCAGGAGTACATGGTCTACTGGAGGGAGGGGACGCCTGAGCTAGGAAAGGGGTTAGGGGGCTGGGGAGGAGCGTTCTTGCAGAGGGACCAGAAGTCACCGCACCACGAGGGAAAGCGGAGGCGGGGGCCGTGGGCCGGTAACAGCGGGAACAGGCCCGTGGACCCCGCCTGCCCGGCCCGGCCACGTGGAGGTTCCACAGGGCTCGGAGGGCCCCCAGCTCCGGCCGCCGCCGCCCACACCCGCACCAGCCCAGCGCAGCCGGCCCCCGAGACGCCAGCCGCCCACACCCCCGCCAACCTGCGGCCCGCTGAGTCCTGGCGACGATGTATTTCCGGAGCTTCCTCACCGCCCGGTCCCGGGTCACCTGCTCATTCCCCGCCAGGCGCTGAGCCAGCTGGATCTCAGGCGGGAGCTGCACGCGCGAAACCATGACGCCGACGGCCGAGACCCCCTGTCCCGGAGTCGCCTGGTACCCAGCAGACTGAGCACGCGCCGCCTGCGCCGCCTGCGCCCGCCTCCTCCTGGCCCCGGCGCGTGGCGTGACGTCACACCGCCCAGGCGCACGCCACCGCCGCGCAGTGGCCGAGCCGCGCAACTGCAGCCCCCGGAGGCCGAAGGCTACAGAGGGGGCGCGCGCTCCCTGCCTGTGCGCATGGGCGGAACCAGCGAGCGCGCGCCTGCGCCTGCGCCTCGCTGGGGCTGCGGTGGGTCGGGATTCTGAGCCAAAGATCTGTTGTTTTTTAATCTCATTTTATTTATAACCCCACTTGTATTTTTTTCCTGAGACAGGGTCTCGCTCTGTTACCCACGCTGGAGTGCAAGGCGCGATCTCGGCTCACTGCAGCCTCTGCCTCGCGGGCTCCAGGGATCCCCCAGCCTCAGGCTCCCGAGGAGCTGGGACCACGGGCGCCACCACTGTCGGCTCGAAACTTTATTTTTAAAACCAGGGGTGTGCCGGGCGCGGTGGCTCACGCCTGTAATTCCAGCACTTTGGGAGGCTGAGGCGGGTGGATCACGAGGTCAGGAGTTTGAGACCAGCCTGACCAGCATGGTGAAACCCCGTCTCTACTAAAAATACAAAAATTAGCCAGGCGTGGTGGGGGCGCCTGTAATCCCAGCTACTCAGGAGGCTGAGGCAGGAGAATTGCTTGAATCCGGGAGGCGGAGGTTGCAGTGAGCCGAGATTGCGCCGTTGCACTCCAGCCTGGGCGACAGAGTGAGACTCCGTCTCAAAAAACAAAAAAAAAAAGAAAACGGGGAGGCTGCATTTGGCCTAGGGCCATAGTTTGACATACCCTGAAGTAGAAAAATGTTCTTTATTTTTAGAAATAACTGCAGAACTCTTTGGTAAAGGTGACCTGTTATGATGTCTGTAATTCATTCTGCAAAAAAGTAAATCATTACACGCACATATGTGTATGCAGATAAGCAACTATGGCACACTGTTAACAATTGTGGCGTTGGCCGGGCGCGGTGGCTCACGCCTGTAATCCCAGCACTTTGGGAGGCCGAGGCGGGCGGATCACGAGGTCAGGAGATCGAGACCATCCTGGCTAACACGGTGAAACCCCGTCACTACTAAAAACACAAAAAATTAGCTGAGCGTGGTGGCGGGCGCCTGTAGTCCCAGCTACTCAGGAGGCTGAGGCAGGAGAATGGCGTGAACCCCGGAGGCGGAGCTTGCAGTGAGCCGAGATCGCGCCACTGCACCCCAGCCTGGGTGACAGAGTGAGACTCCGTCTCAAAAAAATACAATTGTGGCGTCTACAGGCAGGAATACAGGTCTTCATTGACCTATCTTCTGACATTTTCTGTGTATGAAATTTTTCATAAAAAGTTGAAAAGGCTGGGAGTGGTGGCTCATGCCTGTAATCCCAACCATCACTTGGGGAGGCCAAAGCAGGTGGATCACCCGAGGTCAGGAGTTCGAGACCATCCTGGCCAACGTGGTGAAACCCCATCTCTACTAAAAATACAAAAATTAGCTGGGCGTGATGGCAGGCGCCTGTAATCCCAGCTACTCGGGAGGCTGAGGCAGGAGAATCGCTTGAACACAGGAGGCGGAGGTTGCAGTGAGCCAAGATCACGCCACTGCACTCCAGCCTGGGTGACAGATTTTGAAACTCTGTCTAAAAAAAAAAAAAAAAAAGGAAACATTTAGCAACTGGTTTTAGAATCTGAATTAGTTCTTTTTGTTGTTGTTGTTGTTGTGGTTGAGACAGAGTTTCGCTCTGTTGCCCAGGCTGGAGTGCAGTGGCACGATCTTGGCTCACTGCAAGCTCCGCCTCCAGGATTCAAGCAATTTCTGGCTGATTTTTGTGTTTTTAGTAGAGATGGGGTTTCACCATGTTGGCCAGGCTGATCTCGAACCCCTGACCTCAGGTGATCGGGCTGCCTCGGCCTCCCCAAAGTGCTGGGATTACAGGCAGGAGCCACTGCACCCGGCCAGCCTCTCCTCTTCTTTTGAGGACGCCAGTCAGTGGGCTTAGGCCTGCCTTAATTTAGCATGACCTCATGTTAACTAACCATGTCTGGAAAGACCCGTTTTCCAAATTAAGGCCACATTCCGAGGTTCCAGCGGACATGACTTTCCGGGGGACAAGCACGAATGAGAAGAGGCCCTGCACTCACACAGTGGGTATGTCGCACGCACACAGTGGGTATGTCACGCACAGTGGGCATGTTGCACGCACACAGTGGGCATGTCAGGCGCACAGTGGGTATGTCGCACGCACACAGTGGGCATGTCAGGCGCACAGTGGGTATGTCGCACGCACACAGTGGGTATGTTGCACGCACGCAATGGGCATGTCAGGCGCACAGTGGGTATGTCTCACACACAGTGGGTATGTCGCATGCACACAGTGGGTATGTCGCATGCACACAGTGTCAGGCAGACAGTGGGTATGTCGCACGCACACAGTGGGTGTGTCACGCACAATGGGCGTGTCAGATGCACAGTGGGTATGTCGCGCACAGTGGGTATATCAGGTGCACAGTGGGTATATGGCACACACACAGTGGGCATGTCGCACACACACAGTGGGCATGTCAGGCGCACAGTGGGCATGTCGCATGCACACAGTGGGTATGTTGCACACACATAGTGGGCATGTCAGGCGCACAATGGGCATGTCAGGTGCACAGTGGGTATGTCATGCAAACAGTTGGTATGTCGCACACAGTGGGTATGTCGCACGCACAGTGGGTATGTCTCGCACACAGTGGGTATGTCTCGCGCACAGTGGGTATGTCTCACGCACAGTTGGTTGTGTCATGCACACAATGGGCATGTCAGACACACAGCGGGTATGTCGCACACACAGTGGGTATGTCGCACGCACAGTGGGTATGTCCCATGCACACAGTGGGTGTGTCGCATGCACACAGTGGGTGTATCGTGTGCGCAATGGGCATGTCAGGCGCACAGTGGGTATGTCTCGCACATAGTGGGTATATCAGGCGCATAGTGGGTATGTCACACCCAGCTGCTGAGAACAGGGTGGGAGGGACTAAGCTGTACTAGGAGGGTGAAGTTGTGCACTGGGGAGCGCACCTTCACACCAGGCTCGAGATGCCAGGCTTCAGACGGAAAGGACATGGCAGGTGGTCTCTAAAGATATGGAAGACTAAGATTTGGAAATCGAATAAAGTGGCTTTAAAAAATCTCTTCTCGGGCTGGGCGTGCTGGCTCATGCCTGTAATCCCAGCACTTTGGGAGGCTGAGGCGGGTGGATCACGAGGTCAGGAGGTCCAGACCTCGTCGGTGAAACCCGACTCTACTAAAAACACAAAAAACTAGCCGGGCGTGGTGGCGGGTGCCTGTAGTCCCAGCTACTTGGGAGGCTGAGGCAGGAGAATGGCGTGAACCTGGGAGGCGGAGCTTTCAGTGAGCCGAGATCGCACCACTGCACTCCAACCTGGGCGACAGAGTGAGACTCCGTCTCAAAAAAAAAAAATCTCTTCTGCTGGCATGACCTGTTGAAGGCAGAAACAAAAACACTCTCCAGGGTAACCTCCTCCCCCTTTTTTTTTTGACAGTCTTGCTCTGTCACCCAGGCTGGAGTGCAGTAGCGTGATCTCAGCTCACTGCAACCTCCGCCTCCCAGGTTCAAGCGTCTCCTGTGTCAGCCTCTCGAGTAGCTGTGACTACGGGCGCCCACCACCACACCTGGCTAATTTTTGCATTTTTAGTAGAGACAGGGTTTCACCATGTTGCCCGGGCTGGTCTTGAACTCCTGACCTCAAGTGATCAGCCCACCTCAGCCTCCCACAGTGCTGGGATTACAGGCGTGAGCCACCACGCCTGGCCACAGTATAACCCATTTCTGACTGAAAGTCACACTAGGGCTCAGCCGTAAGGAAAACTAAGTTTAAACCTCTTTTTCACTGTATTTTCTCTTTTTCCCCCCGGGTAGAGGTGGAGACAAGAAAACATGACCTGGTTTTTAATGAATATTAAAGACCAAAATTTCAAATTTTTAAATGGCCTGAAATGTCCCACTACTTTTATTTTATTTTATTTTATTTATTTTTTTAAGAGACAGAGTTTCACTCTATCTCCCAGGCTGGAATGCAGTGTTGCAATCACAGCTCACTGCAGCCTCAACCTCCAGGGCTCAAGTGATCCTCCCACCCCAGCCTTCTGAATAGCTGGGACCACAGGTGTGCATCACCTCAGCTAGCTAATTTTTTATTTTTTGTAGAGATGGTGTGTTAGTCAGGGTTTTCTAGAAGGACAGAATTAATAGGATATATATATATATCCTATTTTATATATATATCCTATTTTATATATATATATATCCTATTTTATATATATATATATATACACACAAAGGGGAGTTTATTAATTATTAACTCTCATGATCACAAGGTCCCACAGTAGGCTGTTTGCAAGCTGAGGAGCAAGGAGAGCCAGTCTGAGTCCCAAAACTGAAGAACTTGGAGTCCGATGTCCGTGGGCAGGAAGCCTCCAGCACGGGAGAAAGATGTAGGCTGGGAGGCTAGGCCAGTCTCGTCTTTTTACATTTTTCTGCCTGCTTTATATTCTAGCCTTGCTGGCAGCTGATTAGATGGTGCCCACCCAGATTAAGGGTGGGTCCGCCTTTCCCAGCCACTGACTCAAATGCGAATCTCCTTTGGCAACACTCTCACAGACACACCCAGGATCAGTACTTTGCATCCTTCAGCCCAATCAAGTTGACACTCAGTATGAACCATCACAGATGGGGTCTCATTACTTTGCACAGTCTGATCTTGAACTCCTGGGCTCAAGAGACCCTCCCACTTTGGTCCCCCAAAGTGCTGGGATTACAGGCATGAGCCACCATGCCTGGCTGCCACTATTCATTTTCCTGATTGGTGATATGCTCTCGAGAATTATGAGTCAAGGGCTTAGCCTCAGGCTTATCTACTGTGGGTCAAACAATGCATGAACATGTTCAGAGGTGTTTGAACCAGAGTGACTCCATCTTGAATAGGAGCTGGGTAAAATGAGGCTGAGACCTACTGGGCTGCATTCCCAGATGGTTAAGGTCTTCTTAGTCACAGGATGAGATAGGAGGTCGGTACAAACTATAGGCCACAAAGACCTTGCTGATAAAACAGGTCGCGGTAAAGGAGCCGGCTAAAACCCACCAAAACCAAGATGGCCACAAGAGTGGCCTCTGGTCATCCTCACTGCTATACTCCCACCAGCACCATGACAGTTTACAGATACCATGGCAACGTCAGGAAGTTACCCTATGTGGTCTAAAAAGGGGAGGCATGAATAATCCACCCCTTGTTTAGCATGTCATCAAGAAAAACCATAAAAATGGGCAACCAGCAGTCCTCAGGGCTGCTCTATGGAATAGTCATTCTCTTATTCCTCTACTTTCTTAATAAACTTGCTTTCACTTTTCTCTGGGGACTTGCCCTGAATTCTTTCTTGTGAGAGATCCAAGAACCCTCTCTTGGGGTCCGGATCGGGACCCCTTTCCTGTAACAGTGTCAAGCAGGCCATGCTCTTAGAAGCTCCAGTTTCTCTTGTGGTCCTGCTTAGTCATCCTACAGCAAGACCTGGTCACACACTGATGTGCTGGGTACCACATCCCTATGACATAGCCCACAGTGCACTGCACACCCGCCGCTGACTGATCTGTCCGTCCCGGTGCCCATGTAGGATGAGAGTTTGATGACACTCCTGCCACCATCTTGCCCTTGTGTGTTTCGAATGCTGCTGAAGACCTGGGTTCTGAGTGGTTTTCCTCGTATTGGGTCCCACAGGCAAGTGCCCCACGGGCCTCCCTCCCAGGCTCACTGGTTGTTTCCCTCATTTTCTTTCTTTTCTCCCCACACTTGCATACTTGCAGTAGGAGCTCTTCAACAGCAAACGCAGACATATGAAAGGGACGCATGAGTAAGGCGCACAGCCAGATGCAAGGGTGAATAGTTCGTGCACGGTCTCAGGCCTTTGTCCTTGGAAGCCACTGCCTTTTGCGAAATCCTCAAATAGAAATGTGGAGAGTACTGGAATTCACGTTGCCATGTCGCAGCCTGAGTAGAAGTCTGCAGGGCTTTGGATCTACTGGCAGCTTTTGGAAGAAGGCAGGGCTTGCAGTGGGAAAGAAAGGCAGCTGAAACACAAGCTCAGCAAACAGGAAGGACCTGAGGTCCACTGGGACATCCTGCAACAGAGGGGTTTTGACCTCCTTAGCCCACCACGTCAGCAGTTTTCGCACCAGGCAGAGCTCCCCACAGCATCACCTGCAGGTTCATGAACAGGGTGCCAGGATGGGGCCCACAGTCCCCCTGCAGCACCTGGTGCCCACAGCCCCCAACACCTATTGCTTGGGCTGAGACCCTCTGATGTCTAGAATTTAATTAACAACAAATTCTCATGATGAAACTCTTGCATAATGGAAACACAAACAACTGATTGGAACCAGGAACAGGTGTATGAGTCACCTGCTTAGGAGTATTAACAGGAAGCCCAAAAAAACCCCCAAGAAACCTGATCAGCATGCTGAGGAAGAAGGCACATGGAAGAAAAATCAAGCAATCAAACACACTAGGGTTCTACTGACCCTGGGGAAATCCAAGATTTCAAAAGTGAGATTCTGAAATAGTTTAGATTTCAAACTTTGTTTCTTCTGAATACAGATTTCAAATGTAAGTGATGTTCAAAGTCTCTGAGGTGCCCCCAGGTCTTGTCAGTCCTTCCTTCCTTTCTTCCTTGTTGAAGGAAGAAGCTGAGGCAGAATTGATGCAGAGACTGTACGCGGGCTAAAGTTGAGGACTGCAAGACACACTTCCACATTGCCTTGGGAGTGCTGCTTTTGACCTTCGTGACAGCAGGGTTTTGTTTGTTTGTTTTAGACGGAGTTTCACTCCTGTTGCCCAGGCTGGAGTGCAGTGGCACAATCTCGGCTCGCTGCAACCTCAGCCTCCCAGGTTCAAGTGATTCTCCTGCCTCAGCCTCCCAAGTAGCTGGGATTACAGGTGCCAGACACCATGCTCAGCTAATTTTTTTGCATTTTTAGTAGAGACGGGGTTCCATCATGTTGGCCAGGCTGGTCTCGAACTCCTGACCTAAGGTGATCCACCTGCTTTGGCCTCCCAAACTGCTGGGATTATAGGTGTGAGCCATCACGCCCAGCCGACAAGCAGGTTTTTAAAGGCAAAAGGGGGACAAGGAGCAGGCTGATACAAAATTGTCTATCAGGAATTCTCATTGGTTTACAGAAATAATATTGATTAGTGATTGGCTATACATTGTATGGGATTACGGTGTCCTGTGTGCAGCATCCTTAGGTTCACTTACAGCTACTTGTGGTGAGAGGAAGCAGTCTCCGGAGATTGTGACACAGCTCTAAGAGAAACAGCATGTGATTGCTGTCTCATTTTAATTTCTCTCTGGGCCTGATAACTTAAAAGGGTTCGCTTTCAGCCGGGCCTGGTGGCTCACTCCTGTAATCCCAGCACTTTGGGAGGCCAAGGCAGGCGGATCCCGAGGTCAGGAGATCGAGACCATTCTGGCCAACATGGTGAAACCCTGTCTCTACTAAAAATACAAAAAAAATTAGCCGGGCATGGTGGCGGGTGCCTGTAGTCTCAGCTACTTGGGAGGCTGAAGCAGAAGAATGGTGTGAACCCAGGAGGAGGAGCTTGCAGTGAGCCAAGATCGCACCACTGCACTCCAGCCTGGGTGACAAGAGCGAGACTCCATCTCAAAAAAAAAAAAAAGGGCTCATTTTCCTCAGATAAGAAATATTCATAAATTTTTTCTTTCTCATTCTCTAAGTGGGGAGACAAAGTATTTGGTCTTGTCCCCTTGCCTTCAGTAAATGAAAAACTCTGGCATCAAAGAATGACAGGTAAAAGTCAGCATGGTTGGGCGTGATGGCTCATGCCTGTAATCCCAGCACTTTGGGAGGCCAAGGTGGGACCGCCCAACAGGTTCTTCCTGCCTGCTGTACAAAGGCCACGGCACTGAAGAAAAGAAAGTTAATTGTCGGGCACGGTGGCTCACACCTATAATCCCAGCACTTTGGGAAGCCAAGGCGGGTGAATCACCTGAGGTCAGGAGTTTTGAGACCAGCCTGGCCAACATGGTGAAACCTCGTCTCTACTAAAAATACAAAAATTAGCCAGGCATGGAGATGCATGCCTATAATCACACTTACTTGGGAGGCTGAGGCAGGAGAATCGCTTGAACCCGGGAGGCAGAGGTTGCAGTGAGCCAAGATTGCACCACTGCACTCCAGCCTGGGCGACAGAGGGAGACTCTGTCTCAAAAAAAAAAAAAAGTGAATTGATGTGAGGCTGGCCTGGCCATGCCACAAGGGAGATGGAGTAATTATTCAAATCAACCTCATCGCAGGCCTGTGGGTTAGGGTTTTTCAAAGGTGGTTTGGGGGAAGGGGTTGGGGTGGCTAGGCAATGAGTGCTTGCTGCTGACCGAGTGGGTCGGAGATGACACCATGGGAAGCTGTCCTTTTGCACTGAGTTGCTTCTGGGAGGGGCCACAGGAGCCATGGTCAGTGGGTCCAGGTAGAGCCATGGGTGTCAGACATGCCCAAAACCTGCAAAAGTATCTCATAAGGCCAGTCTACAATAGCGACATTAACCGCAGGACTAACTGGGGAGGTTGCTGTCCTGTGACCTCCAGAATAATGGCTGGCAATTGTTTGTCTACACCTTAGCTGAACCCAGGCTCCTCTCCTTCTCCTAGCCTAGTCTCTCATGAGTTTGGAAAGGTGGTTGAGTTTGGGGGAACGGCCAGTATCATCTAAACTATAAACTAAATGTCTGCCAAAGTTAGCTCAGCATAAGCCCAGGAATAATCAAGGCAGCTTAAAAGCTAAAGGCCAGAGCCGGGTTGGCTGGATCAGATCTCTCCCACTGCCACCATTTTCTCATGGATACAATTTTTGCAAAGGTGGTTTCAGAGGTAGGAGGATCACTTGGGCCCAGGATTTCAAGATTAGCCTGGGCAACATAGTGAGACTTCCATCTCTACAAAAAATTTAAAAAATTAGCCAGGCATGGTGGTGCGCACCTGTGGCCCCAGCTACTCAGGAGGCTGAGGTGGGAAGATTACTTGAGCCTGGGAGGTCCAGGCTGCAGTGAGCTGTGATCGTGCCACTGAACTCCAGCGTAGGCAACAGAATCAGACCGTATCTCAAAAAAATAAATAAATAAAATAAAAAATTCCAGGGCTTTTGATTGAAAAAGTAATACAAATTCTAGGTTGGCTTTGATTAGCATACTAATTAATAATAACAATAACTGACAACTCACCCTGGAGCTCAGACACTGTCCCAAGCTTTTTGTACTTAATTACTAATTCACTTAGTCCTTTAAAAAAAAAATTTGAGGTTGGTTATTAGCATCATCCCCACAGAGAGAGGCACAGAGAGTTTCAGCAATTAGTCCTTCACCACACAGCAGGTGCGAAGAAGGGCTGGGTCCACACTCAGGCAGCTGGGCTCCAGCACCTGCCCTCCAAGATGGTTTGAAAACATCTGCTTGCACCCAGACCTGCAGCACGAAGGCAGCTTTGACATTGCGAGACAATGAACACACAAACAGAAAACAGCCAGACCAAATATGGGAAGAGAACTCTGAGCCACAGTGACTGTCCAGAGGCCAAACCTCAACCTTCGCGGCTAGCCAGAAGCTTTCTGCCCAGGTTCTGTACATTTATTATATATTATATATTATATTTATTATATATTTATTATAACTAAGCATTCAGCAGAAATAGAGTTACAGGCCAGGTGTGGTGGCTCATGCCTGTAATCCCAACACTTTGGGAGGCCGAGGCAGGTGGATCACCTGAGGTCAGGAGTTCAAGACCAGCCTGGCTAACATGGTGAAACCCCGTCTCTATACAAAAATTAGCTGGGCATAGTGGCAGGCACCTGTAATCCCAGCTACTCAGGAGGCTTAGGCAGGAGAATCGCTTGAATCCGGGAGGCAGTGGTTGCAGCAGTGAGCCAAGATCATGGCACTGCACTCCAGTCTGGATGACAGAGCGAGACTCTGAAAAAAGAAAGAGAGAAAGAGACAGAGAGAGAGAAAAAGAGAGAGGGAGAGAGAGAGAGAGAGGGAGGGAGGGAGGGAGGAAGAGGGGAGGGAGGGGGAGGGAGGAGGGAGGAAGAGAAGGATAACTAAGCATTTGTCAGGCTACACTTTAACCCACTTCCTTCTAACTGAAAGTCACGTAGCGCTAGTGACTATCTGCACCCCTACTGTTCCTATGGACGGAATCTCTGACTTCAGAATCATGAGGCTTTTGTTTAAGAATTCCTTAAGACGTTTCAGATCCTTAATTCCAGGCCAACCAGTTTGAAGAGCCCCACAGAGGAAGTGAACCAGCATGAGAATACAGCATCTTCAACCCCACCCCATGACTCCACCCTGCTTCACCCTGCACTTCTCCACTGGTCAGCAGCCCCCGCCCTCAGCCCACTCCAAACCCCTGAAAGTTCCCAGCCCCAAACTCCTCAGGGAGATGGATTTGAGGTCTCCTCCCAGTTACAACCTTGCGGTTCAAACTGTCTGCTGCAAACCCTGGGTGGCAGTGTGCTGACTTCCTGCACCCTAGGCAACGGACCTGTCACGGTCACACTCCTAGTGAGCCCCTCTTCCGTCTCCCCAGGCCACAGCCTCCCTCAGGTGCACCTGAGCCTCCCCTTCCCATTCCAGGCTTTTCCCCGGCTCTGCCCCCGCCTGCTGAGGAATCTCGGTCAACACAAGAGAGGATGGCGACTCCCTTGTACAGCAAGTCCTGAATAAATGGTCTTTTGTTCTCATTTGCGTGGGCTTTATTTCCACAGCTGTTATCCTCCTATTTGTAAAACAGAGGCACCTGGGACCCAGCTCCAGCAAGGAGAGTGAGGATCCGACTCCAGGAGGCACCTCAGGACCAAAGGCCTCAAGGCCAACGCCTTTCACAGCACAAGCCCCACAGAGCTGCGGGACCCGCACAAGCAGCGGACCATCCCTTTCTCTTCTTGACCATGTTTTCCCCTGATGCTTTGCTTTCCACATAGAAGAGTTTTCCATTTTCGTGGGGTCAACTCTGCCTTCACTCATTCAACAATGATGGGGAGCTCTGCCCCGCTCCCCCCAGGCTTCAACCACACCTGACTGCCCACCCCTTTGGGCCCTTCCCTGAAGTGACAGACCAGGCTGTGCCCTGGCAGGTAAGGGAAAGGACCCCACAACCCATTCATGGGCCGCTCCAGCTGGGGCCTTGCATGCAGGAGCGGACCAGTCCCCCTGAGGGACAGCCCTCGGGTGGGGGCTCTGGGTCATTTTGAGGAGTCAATCACACCAACAGGTGCCTAGAACAGGCCCCACCCCCATCCCAAATAAGGCAAGCGACCCTTCCCTTCCCCAGGTGGTCCAGTCTAACAGAAACCCTAAACCAAAGGGCCTGAGTGGTGGCTCAAGCCTGTCATCCCAGCACTTTGGGGGATGGATCGATTTTAGCCTAGGAGTTCAAGACCAGCCTGGGCAATATAGTGAGACTCCATCTCTACAAAAACATTTTTTTAAAAAATTAGGGGTGCAGTGGTTTATGCCAATAATCCCAGCACTTTGGGAGGCTGAGGTGGACAGATCGCTCAGAAGTTCCAGACCAGCCTGGGTAACATGGTGAAACTCTCTGACTCTATATATGCGTGTGGTAGGGTGGGCCTGTGGTCCCAGCTACTATAGCAGCTGAGGTGGGAAGATCGCTTGAGCCCAGGAGGTCCAGGCTGCAATGAGTTGTGATCAGGCCACTGCACCCCAGCCTGGCCAACAGAGCAAGACTCTGTCAAAAAAAAAAAAAAAAAGAAAAGAAAAGAAAAGAAAAGAAAGAAAGAAAAGAGGCCAGGTACGGTGGCTCATGCCTGTAATTCCAGCACTTTGGTAGCCCGAGGCAGGTGGATCACGAGGTCAGGAGTTCGAGACCAGCCTGGCCAATATGGTGAAACCCCGTTTCTATTAAAAACACAAAAATTAGCTGCGCGTGGTGGCGCGCGCCTGTAGTCCCAGCTACTCGGGAGGCTGAGGCAGGAGAATCGCTTGAACCCGGGAGGCGGAGATTGCAGTGAGCCGAGATCGAGACATTGCACTCCAGCCTGGGCGACAGATCCAGACTCCGTCTCAAAAAAAAAAAAAGGCCGGGCGCAGTGGCTCACGCCTGTAATCCCAGCACTTTGGGAGGCCAAGGCGGGTGGATCACAAGGTCAGGAGATCGAGACCATCCTGGCTAACACGGTGAAACCCCGTCTCTACTAAAAATACAAAAATATTAGCAGGGCGCGGTGGGGGCGCCTGCAGTCCCAGCTCCTCGCGAGGCTGAGGCAAGAGAATGGCGTGAACCCGGGAGGCGGAGCTTGCAGTGAGCCGAGATTGCGCCATTGCACTCCAGCCTGGGAGACAGAGAGAGACTCCGTCTCAAAAAAAAAAAAAAAAAAAAAAAAAGAAAAGGAAAGAAAGAAAGAAAAGAAATCCTAAAACGCAAATTCCACCAGAGAACCCTGCCTTCTTCTCATCCCTCTGATCTACCCCCTGCCCCCACCCAGCCTGGGGCGCGTGGGCGCCGTCTCCCCCTCCCTGGGCCCCTCTGTCCACCCCCTTCAGCCTTCAGTGTTCTCGGTCACAAGCGGTGATGTCCACTGCAGCCCGCACACCTGCTCCCGCGGGGCCGGGACCCCTGGCCCCTGACCCTGCAGCGCTGCGCCCCCGCCCACCCGTGCCCTCCCTAGTGCGCGGCCCGGACCCCGCCACCCTGCAGGATTGCGCCTACTCCGACTGCCCCTCCCCTATCGTCCCACCCTGCGCGCCCAACCCACCGGCGACACCCTGCCGCGCCCCCGCCCCGGTCCGTGTGACTCGGCGCCTGGAAAGACGATACCAGCCCCGGGAGGGGGGCGCTCCCTCCCGACACCGGCGCTGGGCGCGAAGACCCAGCCTGCGGCGAGTGGTGGCCAGGCTCCCCGCCCCGCGCCCCGCCCTGCGCCCCGCCCCGCGCGTCCCTTCTTGCGGGGCCACCGCGACCCCGCAGGGGCCTCCCAAGCCAAGGTGCCTCCTCCCCGCGCCTTGGTTCCGCCCGCGCGTCACGTGACCGCAGCGCCTACTTGAGCTGAGGAGCCGCCGCGTCCCTTCGCCGAGTCCCCTCGCCAGATTCCCTCCGTCGCCGCCAAGATGATGTGCGGGGCGCCCTCCGCCACGCAGCCGGCCACCGCCGAGACCCAGCACATCGCCGACCAGGTGGGTGGGCCGCGGGGACGGGGCCGGCCCGGAGTCCTGCCTTAGCCTCAGGGCGCGGCCGCGGCTCCTGGAGCGAAAGAAGCCGCTTCGGCCCCGCTGCGCACCCCTGGGCGGGCGGGCTTGGCCGTGGACCCTCGGGCTGGCCCGGGCTGTGGCCGTGAGAGGCCTCCCTCCGCTCGGGCGCTGCGCGCGAGTGTGCAGCGGGGGGCCGCGCCTGGGGCGCCGCTGGGGAGACATTGGGCTCCGCTGAATACAGCAAGGGCGAGTGGGAATTGATAGCCCGGAGCAGGGTGCGGTCCCTGCATGGACAATCTCTGAGAGGAAACCCCAGGGATGAGGCGCTTCTGGTTTCAGGCAGGCAGGGTGATCGGGCGTCGCCGGCGATGGCGCAGGTGAGCAGCCGGCTCCGATCTCCACGGTGATCCGATAGCAAGCGGGTGGGAAGGGTCTGGCTAAACTGACTTAGCCAGGCTTCTTGCTAAAACTGGATTTTACAAGGAAGTGCGCAGGTGGCCTAGGCGCTTCAGGAGCCCGACTACAGTTTGGCCAAGCAAGAATCTTTGTCAGTATCCTCATCTAGTTCAGGAAAAAATCATGAGAGAGAGTGCAAGAGGTCCCCAGTGATAAGGCACATGGGTTAAAAACTTAAGTGTATCTGCACAAAAGGTCCACAGGTTTCTTTACATGCTTCCGATTCTAGCACTGTTTCAAACTGTAAGTCTAAATAAAAAGTTAAAACACAGAAAAACAAGATAAAAACCGGGCTGGGTTGCAGATGGCAACCTTCCCTGGTTCTCGGTTTCCTCGTCTGTAAAATGGACGTCCTGTTGCTCTGCGCCTGCCAGAAGATTCTGGAGGGGCTGAAATGAGCAGGTCATCTGTGCAAGAAGCCCCCTCCGGTGGAGCACAGGCCAGGCCCGCCTCGCTGTCATGGTTGGTGACCGACGGGATGCCCCAGGCAAGAACAGGTCCAGGCGATGCTGAGGCCTGTGTTTTTTGTTTTTTGTTTTTGAGACGCAGTCTCCCTCTTGCCCAGGGTGGAGTGCAGTGGCACAATCTCGGCCCACTGCAACCTCCGCTTCCCAGGTTCAAGGGATTCTCCTGCCTTAGCCTCCCCAGTAGCTGGGATTACAGGTGCTCGCCACCACGCCCAGCTAATTTTTGTATTTTTAGTAGAAACGGGGTTTTGCCATTTGGCTAGGCTGGTCTCAAACTCCTGACCTCAAGTGATCCGCCCACCTCAGCCTCCCAAAGTTCAGGGATTACATCCTTGAGCCACCGTACCCGGCTGGAACTGTTTTTTTCTACTTTATTATTAGGCTAACAGTTTAAATGTCCCTTCAGTTGTAAGAGACAATTGTGTGAAGAGCCAGTGTCAGAATCGTGTGTGTGCGCACATGCGTGCAAGTTACTCTAGCAGGAGGGAATCCAAGAAGCCACTGAGACATCCTCATTCTGTCCCTTCTGTCTAGGTGAGGTCCCAGCTTGAAGAGAAAGAAAACAAGAAGTTCCCTGTGTTTAAGGCTGTGTCGTTCAAGAGCCAGGTGGTCGCGGGGACAAACTACTTCATCAAGGTAGAGTGTGGGCCTCGGGAGGGCCTGCCCCGAATGGGTGCTGGTAGGAAACTGCCTCTGCAGGCCCGGGCTGTGTGGTCTTAGGTGCTGGGGCGCCCTGTGGCTGCCCCCTGAGATAAGCATCCTACTGTGTGTGTCCATCGGCCTTTCAGGAGGACTAGGGCTTCTGGGGAGCTAAGAACTCCAAGGAAACAAGTGTGCGATGTGAGGCATCCCCTGCACATGCAGGAGAAGACAAGATTTTCTTCAGCCAGCTGCTAATGACCTGGAGGGACGCAGCAAGGTGACTTGGGATCAGAGCCTTCGCTCACTCCGCTCTCTTCCCAGGTGCACGTCGGCGACGAGGACTTCGTACACCTGCGAGTGTTCCAATCTCTCCCTCATGAAAACAAGCCCTTGACCTTATCTAACTACCAGACCAACAAAGCCAAGCATGATGAGCTGACCTATTTCTGATCCTGTCTTTGGACAAGGCCCTTCAGCCAGAAGACTGACAAAGTCATCCTCCGCCTACCAGAGCGTGCACTTGCGATCCTAAAATAAGCTTCATCTCTGGGCTGTGCCCCTCGGGGTGGAAGGGGCGGGATTCTGCAGCTGCTTTTGCATTTTTCTTCCTTAATTTCATTGTGTTGATTTCTTTCCTTCCCAATAGGTGATCTTAATTACTTTCAGAATATTTTCAAAATAGATATATTTTTAAAATCCTTACAGATTGCCTCCTTTGTTTTAGATTTTTTTCTTCGTCTGAACCACCCTGGGCAGGTCCTTCCCCTCGGGGGCATGGAGGGCGGGGAGACTGCCTGGCTCACACAGCAAGCAGGTGGTGGACCCAGGATTCACACCTGCCCACTCCGGCCCGCGTTCCTAACCACCACTCTTTACATGTTGGTGCTTTGACTCTTAGGTCCTGGCCCCAAGCTTCAGTTTCTCCCATAAAATAAAAGAGTGTGAGTAAATCCAATTCCAGAGCATAACTGGCTCCAGATCTCAGATACATTCACGCACTTTATGCTCTGGTACAGAGAGGCAGCCACGCAGTGTCGTGCACGTGCAGAATAGCCTGCAGCCTCACTGAGTGCTTGCGGTGCGGGAGGCTGCCCATGGAGCCATGTGGGCTTCTAAAGGGAGGTATCTTAGGAGAGCGTGGCTGTTTTTAAAAACGCCTTCTAGTTTTCAACAGGGATTACTTCCCATTCATGGAATTGGTCCGGTGCCTTCCCACCTGTGATTCTATGTTAAATAGGACAGAAGAGGGAGCATCATACATGATAAGAGCTAAGACTGGGGGTGAAAGTCTCTGTGCACCGGGGTCATGATGTGAACGTGTTCCTGAGGGTCACTCTCGAGTGACAGTGTCATCTTGGTTGGGTCTCCTACCCTCCTGAGGGTGTTCCTGACGGTGTCCTGAGCTGCGCTTTGCCTCCGAGGCGTCCAGCAGCGTATGCCAGAACTGCAGCTGCAGGGTTCAGGCTGTCCAGATCGTGGGGGATCTGTGAAGACTAAGGAGGGATCTACCAGTGAGTCCACAGAGCTTTGAAAGTGATGTTAGGAAATTCTGAATCAGGCCAGGCGCGGTGGCTCACACCTAGAATCCCAACACTTTGGGAGGCCAAGGTGGGTGGATCACTCTGAGGTCAGGAGTTCTAGGCCAGCCTGACCCACATGGTGAAACCCTGTCTCTACTAATAATACAAAAATTAGCTGGGCGTTGTGGCAGGCGCCTGTAATCCCAGCTACTTGGGAGGCTGAGACGGGAGGATCACTTGGACTCGGGAGGTGGTGGGTGCAGTGAGCCGAGATCGCACTTCTGCACTCCAGCCTGGGTGGGTGACAGAGTGAGATCCTATCTCAAAAAAAACAAAAAGAAAACTGAATCATGGACTGTGTGTACTCTGCACTCTTAACATGAACTCTGAGACTAAGCTTTTATAACATGCAAAACAGAATCAAGCAGTTTTGCATTGAAAGGAAAACCCGATGTATTTCCCACTTGAGAACTTCCAGTGGAAGGCAGGTGGGGGAGGGGGCTGTTTAGGGGACCACGCAGGGGGAGAGCCATCCCCAACAGGAAGAGAGCGGGTGTCTGCAGGAGCAGTGACCAGGAACTCCTATGGGGCACCTGGGTTGGGGGAAGCTGGATTTAGGGTTAGAAGCTTGTGTGTAAACAGGAAATATCAGTGTAAAACAGAAAATAAAATATGTAATTAATGCTGTGGTCTGGTTTAAATACAAGTTGACAAAGGGATCAAAATTACAGGCTCACGCCTGTAATCCCAACACTTTGGGAGGCTGAGGTGGGTGGGTCACTTGAGGTCAGGAGTTCACCGGGACCAGCCTGACCAACATGGTGAAACCCCATCCCTACTGAAAAAAATAAAATAAAATACAAAAAACTAGCCAGGCAGGTGCCTGTAATCCCAGCTACTCAGGAGGCTGAGGCAAGAGAATAGTTTGAACCTAGGAGGCAGAGGAGCTTGCAGTGAGCCAAGATTGCGCCACTGCACTCCAGCCTGGGCAACAGAGTAAGACTCCGTTTCTCTCTCTCTATATATATATATAATTTATATGAAGTTGTCAATTTCATCCACACGCTGTCTGCTTCCTCAGGAGCATCAACAGCAGCAGCTTGGAAATCTGATGAATTTCACTACCCACTGACAAAAGTCCCTTGTTACCCAACCCACCGCTGGTTTAACCGAACCCACCGCTGGTTTAACCGAACCCACTGCTGGTTTAACCAAAGAACCCACTGCTGGTTTAACCAAACCCACCGCTGGTTTAACCAAAGAACCCACCGCTGGTTTAACCGAAGAACCCACCGCTGGTTTAACCGAAGAACCCACCGCTGGTTTAACCGAAGAACCCACCGCTGGTTTAACCGAACCCACCGCTGGTTTAACTGAACCCACTGCTGGTTTAACCGAAGAACCCACTGCTGGTTTAACCGAACCCACTGCTGGTTTAACCGAACCCACTGCTGGTTTAACCCTGCCCTCTAAGAGTGCATTAGGAGCTCTGATATGGTGTGGCTGTGTCTCCACCCAAATTTCATCTTGAATTATAGCTCCCATAATCCCGTGTCATGGGAGGGACCTGGTGGGAGGTCATTGAATCATGGAGGTGGTTACCCTCATGCTGTTCTCGTGATAGTGAGTGAATCCTCATGAGATCTGATGGTTTCATAAGGGGCTTTCCCCGCTTTTGCTGGCACGTCTCCTTCCTGCCACCATGTGAAGAAGGATGTGTTTGCTTCCCCTTCTGCGATGATTGTGTTTCCTGAGGCCTCCCTAGCCATGCTGAACTGTGAGTCAATTAAACCTCTTTCCTTTATAAATTATCCAGTCATGGATATGTCTTTATTAGCAGCATGAGAATGGACTAACACAGGAGCTCAAAGTGGATGAGGCACGTAGTAGGGGAAGAATGACGTCAGCTCGGACTCCCGTGGGGCTCACAGCATGGGGGCAGTGACTGTCACCGTCACGGATGTGAAATTGTACCAAGTGCCCTAAGGGAGGCTCCTGCTGGGGTTAAACAGGGATCTGACAGAGGTGCAGAAGGCTTCTGGGCAGAGGCCATGGCCAAGTTCAGACCTGAGGCTTGAGGAGGAGGAGCTAGAGGCCGAGGTGGGTGAGACTGTCCTGGCACCAGCAGCAGAGAGTGGGGATTCCTGGCTGGGCAAGAGCATGGCGCATTCTGGGAGGTGGCTGAATGCCTCATAGCCACGACGTCACGGCAGCTGCCCTGGAGGGGCCCTGAGTCCTGGGACAGAGCAGGAGCAGAGACCCTGGTGTGCCCAGCAGTCTGGAGGGCGGGACGGGCTACCCTGAATGAATTAAGACGCTGGATCTCCAGGACGCTGACGGCTTAGGTCCTTCCCCATCCTGGAACATGAACCAGAAAACAGAGGCCTACGTGCTGGGACCTGCCATGAGCCACTTCCCCTCCAGACCCCTGAGAGCCAGAAAGAAAACGTGGAGGTCTTACTCATGGTTCGTTTAGGCATGTTTCCCCAAAACTGCCTCGGCAATGTTAAAAATGGCTTGAGCTTTGGGAGGCTGAGGTGGGAGGATCACTTGAGCTCAGGAGTTTGAGACCAGCCTAGGCAACATAGTGAGACCCCTATCTCTACAAAAAATAAAAAATTAGCCAGGTTTGGCGACACACACTTGTAGTCCCAGCTACTTGGTAGGCTGAGGTGGGAGGATCATATCATTTGAGCCGGGAGGTCGAGGCTGCAGTGAGCCATCATCACACCACTGAACTCTGGCCTGGGTGACAGAGAGAGATCCTGTCTTGAAGATAATAATAATAATAAATAAATAAATGAAAACGGCAAGGGGAGCCAGGGCAGCAGAGGCCTACAACCCCCTCCCAGGGCAGCCCCTCTCCTGCAGTCTGCCCTACAGCCTGGGTGCCTGCTCAAGTCACAGGTAGGATGGGAAGGTGGAGGGGTGGCTGCGCAAAGTCCAGAATGTGCAGGAGCCCAGGACGGCCTGGCCTGAGCTCCCCGTTTGTAATGCGGGCCCCGTCCTGAAAGGGAACACTGCTTCCACACGCTGGACACCAAACGCTGCTTGAGTTGCTCCTGTGAGTGCTGCCTGTTTCCACTGGGGCCCTGGCTGATGGAAATGCACTCAACAGATGCTAGGCAAGGAACCGCCCCACGCTGACAGCGCAGACCCTCACTCTGAAGCTGCTGAGGCAGGCATGCTCCCTGGGCTGAGCAGGCAGCTGCAGGTCCCCAGCCCGCTGTCACTCATTCTCGAGTGACAGTGTCATCTTTGTTGGGTCTCCTACCCTCCACCCCGAATTCTCAGCGAGCATCACTTTTCCCAAAGCTGGTAGGGTTTTTTGTTTGTTTGTTTGTTTGTTTTTGAGATGGAATTTCACTCTTGTCACCTGGGCTGGAGTGCAATGGTGCAATCTTGGCTCACTGCAACCTCCGCCTTCTGGGTTGAAGTGATTCTCCTGCCTCAGCCTCCTGAGTATCTGGGATTACAGGTGCCTGCCACCATGCCTGGCTAATTTTTGTATTTTTAGTAGAGACCGGGTTTCACCATGTTGGCCAGGCCAGTCTCGAACTCCTGACCTCAGGTGATCCACCCCCTTCAGCCTCTCAAAGTGCTGGGACTACAGGCGTGAGCCACCACTCCAGGCCTAGGTTTTGTTTTTTTGAGACAAGGGTCTCACTCTGTTGCCCAGGCTGGAGTGCAGTGGGGCCATCATAGCTCACTGCAGTCTCGACCTCCCCTAGCTCAGGTGATCCTCCTGCCTCAGCCTCCTGAGCAGCTGGAACTACAGATGCATGCCACCTTGTTCTGCTAATTATTTGTGTTTTTTGTAGCGATGGGGTTTCGCCATGTTGCCTAGGCTGGTCTTGAACTCCTGAGCTCAAGTGATCCACCCACCTCAGCCCCAAAATGTGGTGGGCTTACAGACGTGAGCCGCTGTGCCCTGTGCCTGCAGGTTTTGCCGGCCATGTGTTCCCGATCTGGCAGAACAGGGCAGCCAGGCTCTGTGTTAGCTGAGGTTCTGTCTGTGTAGACAGGGTCTGGGTGGGGGGAGCCAGGCAAAGCCAACAGTATCCTTACCAGCCCAAAGGAGCTGGGAGATGCCACCACAGCCTCACTCAGTCTCTCCTCTAACTGCTGTCAGGAAACGTGCGTTATGAAGCAGGGCCAACTGATGGAGATGAGATTAGATTCGCACTAGATTAGAGACAGAATAACATACTTGGATGCAAATTGTGCAAGAGATAAAATTGTAGGCTTGAGTAATCTAATCATTCCACTACCAGGTAGAGCGTCTAAGATTTCCTAATTGAGCTGCCCAGAAGCGGTGTTAATTCCCATTTTCTATCCCATAAAAGTCAGGGTCAGGACTCCAGCATTTGGATGCTCAGAGTTCCGAGAGCACCCCACGGCACAGCCAGGCCCTGGTTGGGCACAGTCCCTGACCATCGACTGAGCTCACACTCATTCCTTTCCAGGTCGTCTCTCCCTCCTCCCTCCTTCCCACATCTGAATGTCCTCATGCCAGGCACCCTGCAGGTCTGCTTGCAGAGCGAGGCAGGCATGGCCGCTCTCTAAGAGGCTTACAGTGTCATAGGTGGCCAGAGATGGGCCGGGCCTTCCCTGCCCAGATCCTTCTCCCCACCTCCCTTAAGGGTGAGAAAAACTATAGAATTTCGCAAGGATGGAAAAGACACTTCCCAGGCTCCTTTGCAGCACGTGTAGCCACATAACCAGGGGATGCTGATGCAGGCCCAGATCAAGGAGCCGTGCAGAGCTGTGGTGGGGACACTGGGATCTGAGGGCAGGGAGTGCCGTGGACAACGTGGGGCAGGGAGAGCTACGTGTGTGGAGCTGCCTTTAGAGAAAGCTGACCGCAAGGCTGACTGTGGGGGTGGGGAGAGGGTGAGCCCCTGAGAGCCGGCTGGAAGGACAAGAGCGGGGCTCGGTGCTGCTCAAGAGGCTGCTGCCCGGCCTGGGAGCAATGGGAGGGGCAGTTCAGACTAAGCAGAGCTGACTCGGCCACTGTTGGCCCTTCTTCCTTCCCTATTCTCCCCCATGGCTACGCTCACCTTTGTGCTCCTTGAGAAAATCACAGGACACAGATCCTAAGGGCTGCTGAGTCATGCCTGCCCAGCCTCGTGTGTCTGGGTGCGGCCCTGAGCCCAGGGATAAGAAAGAATTGCAGCCTGAATGAATGTACAACTGGCTAAATGTGGCCGGCCTCTGCGCCCACACTCCAGGGGTGCACATGTTGTGGCCGGCCTCTGCGCCCACACTCCAGGGGTGCACATGTACTTGACAGGGTTTCTGGCACGGGCAGGATGACCTCTTTTGGGGGTACAGGGTGTGGTCTCAGCCAGAGGGCCCCCTCCATGGCCCGACCACAGCCCTGGCCAGGGCGCTGCCGACGCAGCCTTGCCCAGGAGTGTGTCGTGAAGCCTGGGTATGACACAGAGTCAGGGCGGAGGGGGTCTGTCGAGAGGCCAAGATGCTGGTGGGGTCAGTGGCAGCCAGAGATGTAGGCAGACGGAGCTCAGGGATGGTGGGGCCTGGCCCACTTTCTGGATGGAGAGGCCACGGTCTCCATCAGAGACTAGTGTGCCAGCAGGGGAGGCAGCGTGGCCTGTGCCGTTTCCGTATGGAAACCTGAGGCAGGGCCCAGGGCAGCACATTTTGTGGCTACAAGCAGGAGATGGGGGAAGAAGGCAAAGGACTCGCAACTCCCACTCAGGGAGGGATCAGCCTCCGTGTCCTGCCTCCAGGAAGGGTAGCACCGAGGCAGGGAGGGTCACGGGGCAGAGCACAGGGTGCCCTCACTCAGAACACTGGGGCACAGAGCGTGCATGGGGGCCCCATCCCCCCAACAAGGGAAAGTGAAGACTGGACCCTCAGAGGCCACACAGTCAGGCCAGCCTCGGGGTCGCTGTGCTGCTCCTGAGAGTAACAAGGGCGTGAAGAACTAGATGTCTGGACACATCTGTGTGAGTGTGTATGCTTGTGTGTCCACGAGTGTGTGTGCCTGTGCATCCGTGTAGTGTGTGTGTCCGTGCATGTGTGCCTGTGCTTCCGCGTGTGCGTCCGCATGTATATGTGGGTGCGTTTGCGTGTGCGTGCATCTGCGTGTGTATGTGTGCGTCTGTGTGTGCATCCGTGTGTGTGTGTGTGCATCCGTGTGTGTGTGCCCGCATGTACGCATGTGTTTGCATGTGTGTGCCCACAAGGCTCCCATGTCCAGACGCAGAGAGGGTGGTGAGGAGGCTACACACACAACTGCTTTCTCAGGGCCATGGGTGTGAACTTGGGGCCACTAGCCTTCTGCGTCACTTTCACACTGTTCAGAGAAAATCAACCAGGTGGTGTCTGTGTAAACAGTCGGCACAGCCAGGCAGACGCGTCCTTCCAGTGAGCTCAGGGACCCGGCCCGGCTCTGAGGGAGGCCTATGATGCTGGGTCCTTGGAAGCCAGTTCCAGCCAGGCCATTCATCGTGACCTGTGAGGTCTTGGGAATCCCACCCGACCTCCGAGAGCCTGTAAAAAGGGGGTGTCATCCCAGTGTTGCTGGCTCGGCTGCTGACACCTGAGCATGCCCAGTGCACACTGGGCGTGAGCCTGCTCGCACCCCCAGGCCCTCCCCTTTCACAGAAAAATTTCCCGAGCCTGTTCAGTCTGCTCTTCCTTGGCGGGGGGGTCACAGGAGCTCAGGAAATTCACCACTTGCTGGATAAGGCATAATTTTCACGTTATTGAACCCAAAACATTATTTCTGAGATGTAGTCTCACTCTGTCGCCCAGGCTGGAGTGCAGCGGCAGGATATCAGCTCACTGTAACCTCTGCCTCCGGGGTTCAAGCTATTCTCCTGCCTCAGCATCCCGAGCAGCTGGGATTATAGGCGTGCACCACCACACCCAGCTAATTTTTGTATGTTTAGTAGAGACAGGTTTTCGCCATGTTGGCCAGGCTGGTTTTGAACTCCTGGCCTCAAGTGATCCACCTGTGTTGGCCTCCCAAAGTGCTGGGATTACAGGCGTGAGCCACTATGCCTGGTCCTCAGACCCTCGCTTTGAAGCAGCTGTTGTCTTGGTCTCCAGGGTGTCGGCGGTCCTCTGCCTGGAGCAGCTTCACTGCGATCGATCGACCTCGTGGTCACACGGCCTCACAAGGCCTTCTTCTTAGGAGTACACCAGGCCCTGGATTTAGGGTCCTCACCTGGGGCGACTGCATTTTATGTAACTAATTACATCCACAAAGACCTCATTTCCAAACAAAGTCACATTCTTTTTTTTTTTTCCAATTGAGATGGGGTCTCACTCTGTCACCCGGGCTGGAGTCCAGTGGTGCAATCTCCGCTCACTGCAGCCTCCGCCCATCCCCCGCCTCTCCCCCCCCCCCCCACCCCGCCCCCGCCCAGGCTCAAATGAGCCTCCTACCTCAGCCTCCTGAGCAGCTAGGACTACAGGCACATGCCACCATGCCTGGCTACTTTTTTTTTTTTATTTGAAATGGAATTTTCACTCTTGTTGCCCAGGCTGGAGTGCAATGGCATGATCTTGGCTCACTGCAACCTCTGCCTCCCAGGTTCAAGTGATTCTCCTGCCTCAGCCTCCCTAGTAGCTGGGATTACAAGCATGTGCCACCACGCCAGGCTAATTTTTTGTATTTTTAGTAGAGACGGGGTTTCTCCATGTTGGTCAGGCTGGACTTGAACTCCTGACCTCAGGTGATCCGCCCGCCTCGGCCTCCCAAAGTGCTGGGATTACAGGCGTGAGCCACCACGCCTGGCATCATGCCTGGCTACTTTTTTGTATTTTCAGTGTAGACGGGGTTTCACCATGTTGCCCAGGCTGGTCTTGAACTCCTGAGCTCAAGCAATCCACCCACCTCGGCTTCCCAAAGTCCTGGGATTACAGGCATGAGCCACTGCACCTGGCCTAATAAAGTCACATTCTGAAGTGCAGGGTGGACGTGAGTTTTTGCAGGACGTCAATGAATTTGGGGGGACACCCGTCCAGACTTAGGGTGGACATTTTTGCAGGACATCATTGAATTTGTGGGGAACACCTGTCCAGGCTCAGTGTCCTCAACAGTGCTACCTTTATAATCACAGCCTGAATGTACCCTTCGAATGGCTGAGTCATATGGAATGAATTGTAACTCAATAAAGCTGTTACCACAAAAAACAGAAATAAGAGCCAGGAGTGGTGGCTCACGCCTGTAATTCTGGCACTTTGTGAGGCCGAGGAGGGAGGATCACTTGAGCCCAGGAGTTCGAGACCAGCCTGGGCAACATGGCAAGACCTCATCTCTACAAAAAAATTGTTTAATTAGCTGGATGTGGTGGTGTGCCTGTGGTCCAGCTACTCGGGAGCCTGAGGCGGGAGGATGGCTTGAGGCCAATTGCTTGGACAGAGGTTGCTGTGAGTTGAGATCACACCACTGCACTCCAGCCTGGGTGACAGAGTGAGAACCTGTCTGAAAAAAAAAAAAAATAGAAATAAGGAAATAGAAGTCTGTCTCCCCTCCCTTCCCCCGGCTCTTTGGCAGGGGCACGGGCTTGGTGGGAGCTGGCATGGATGGGGGCATGGGCAGGGCAGTGCACAGGGGCCCAGGCCGGCCTCGTGGAGGTGACGGCTGTTTCAGGGCCAGCCTGAGTCCACACCTTGTGAGGGAATCTCCTCGATGCAGTAATTTAGGCAGAATTCCAGCTGGGGTGAGGTGGCCTGTAATCCCAGAGGCCTCCGGAAAGTGCAGCCTACCGGATGCTGGCCAGGCCCGACCTGTCCCCACAAGTGTCTTGGAAAGGCCCTACCAGGGTGGAGGACAGGGGTGGCAGCAAACCCTGAAGGTCAGTCCATCCCAGCGAGTGTGTGACGGGTGTTCACTGGGGCCAAAGGAGGACCCCGAGTCCCAGGGAGGTGTCAACAACCGCACTCTGCTGGTGGTGTCCCCAGAGAAGCCCCGGGAGCCTAACTGCCCATCAGGTTCCTTCTCTCCCTTCCCAGCCTCCCTCCCTCTGCCATCCCCACCCCCACGCCATTGGAGCCCAGCCCCTCTTTCCTAGGAACCCAGATTTGAAGCCCTAAGCCAGCATGGCCTCGAGGGCAGGTCCTGGACTTGAGGCCGGCCTTTCCCACCCATCGGGGGAAGAAGGCCCAGCCAGAGTCCTCACAGTGGCTGAGGCTTCAGGGCCGAGCATGCTTTCTGCTGGATATTTGGCTCAGACCCTCGGAGGGGGAGATGACCGAGCCAGCACATGCCCCACCCCTGGACATGCCACAGCAGTTCCAGCTTGGAGGCTAACCCACCCTGTTGGTGTCTGATGAACCCCAGTTCTAGGAAGGTCTCTCAGATTTTCAGCTCATCTATTGTTCCTTGTGTAAAGGCAGGTACTTACCCTAAATCCTGCCCTCAGGGCAAATGACTGGGATGCTGTCTGCTTCAACTGTCCAGCACATCCCTTCTGAACCACACGCACCCCTCCCCTACGGTACATAAGCCCTCGGCTTGGGGGTGATGGGTGGGCCCCAGACACAGACATGGCTTCTGTTCCGAAGTCCCTATTAAATGTTTCTTTCTGAGAAACTGGATTGGGCAGCTTCTTCTTCTTCTTCTTTTTTTTTTTTTTTTGAGATGGAGACTTTGCTCTGTTTCCCAGACTGGAGTGCAGTGGTGCGAACTCGGCTCACTGCAACCTCCGCCTCCGGGGCTCAAGCGATTCTCCTGCCTCAGCCTCCCGAACAGCTGGGATTACAGGCGCCCGCCACCACGCCCAGCTAACTTTTGTATTTTTAGTACAGATGGGGTTTCACCATGTTGGCCAGGCTGGTCTTGAACTCCTGACCTCGTGATCCACCTGCCTCAGCCTCCCAAAGTGCTGGGATTACAGGGCTGAGCCACTGCACCTGGCCAAGGGCAGCTTCTTTCTTCGGCCTCTCTGCTTCCCTGAACTTCGGGACAGGTCTGCACAGGCCCCCACTGCTGCAGAACACACTCCATCCCTCATCACCAGTCGTGGTGGGCTGGATCATGGCCCTCAAAGAGGCCCACATCTTCATCCTCAGACCCTGTGAATTTCTGACCTTACCTGGCAAAAGGGACTTGCAGGTGGGATTAAATTAAGGTTCCTGAAATGAGAGACGACCCTAAATTATCTAGGTAGGTCCAAAGTCACACAGGGTCCTTCTAAGAGAAAGGGCGGAGGTCAGGGTCAGGGAGAGGTGGAAAGATGTGACACTACTGGCTTTGGTGATGGAAGGGGCCATAAGCAAGGGGACGCAGGCGCCCTCCAGATACTAGAAAGGGCAGGAAACGGATTCAGCCCCTCTAAGCCTCCAGGAGGAACCAGACCTGCTGACTGTTTTTAAGACTCTTCTGGCCCCTGCAACTGTAAGAGAACAAATGTGTTCCTTTAAGCCACTCAGCTTGTGGAAATTTGTCACAGTAGCCTCAGGACATTTTCATGCCAACCAGGATTAGGCCTGTAGGCTAAGTAGGCCCAGAGTAGCCACTGCAGGGGACAGGAGCAGCGCAGGCAGCAGTGTGCTAGACGCGGAGCAAATCCCATAAACGAGGCAGCAGACACCCTGCCCCGGCCGCCCCGTGCCCTCCCCTGTGTGCTCTGTGGTCTGGGGTCTGTGGCTCCTGGTGTTCTCCATGGGGAGGGGCGTCCAGAGGGGGGCCTCGTTGGGGAGGGGCTGGTTCTGCAGCCCCTGGTTCCGCCTTCTCCTTGTTCTTGGCACACAGCAACCAGCCTGGCATTGCTGGAGATGGTCTGTGGGTTTATCGCACAGGTGCACATGAGTCAGGGAACACGAGATCTGCCCAGCCAGAGGCACTACAACGTCACCACCCAGGTGTGAAGGAGCCAGGTGGATCCCAGGAGGAGCAGACACCCTTGGCCAACACCCAGAGCTGGGCCTCAGAATTGCACAGGGAGGGCGGGGAAGGGAGCCTCCTATCCCTGAGGGCTCTGCCCTGGGAAGTCCTGCAGGAAGCCCATGCTGAGGCACCCAGGCCAGCCCCCAAGGCAGAAAACAGAGTGCAGGACGGGAGGGGGCCTGGGCCCAGCAGGCAGGGGCAAGGCATGCTCTTTCCTCCAAGGGGGAGGTTTTTAGGGAGTCAGCTGCCACCATTTCCAGCAGCAATCCCTAGCGTGGCTGGCGGGGTACTGGGTGTTCAGCCAATCACAGGTAGGGAGCTCCTGGGATGGGAAGGAACCATCACGCCTCAACACGACCGCCATGAAAATATTTATTTGTGGATATCATACAAGTCAACAGGACCAGCACGAAACAGATGCAGCCTACACAGTGCTGTAGGACCGAGGCTCACAAACATCCACACGGCACACGCAGGGCCAGCCACTCCAGGCAAACGAAGCCACCCCCGAACCTTGCAGAGGCCGCACTCCCTCAGCAGTGGGACCACAGAGGCGACAGGTGCTTTGATGCCTCCGAAGAGCTGAGCTCCATTCCAGGGAGGGAGCGGGCTGCGCCGCCGTCCTCCCGTTGGTCCAGTTTTGCAATCACTAGATGAAGCTCCGGTTAAAGTTCTAAATCAGGAATGATGCAGCCATGAAGTTAAAGGCATCCAGAAGGTCACCACACACCTGGCACCCTCCAAGGGCCCACGTGGAGCCAGCTGAGGACTCACGTCCATGCTCCAGAACGTCAGCACCTCTGCCTCCCATCACCAAGAAGGGGCTTCAGACACCTCATGTGGACCTATGACGGCTCGAGCTTGACACAGGCTCTCCCAGCTGCTCGACACGCCGTGGGATGTACTGGAAGGGTCTGCCAGGCCTGCTGAGGCCTCTTTTTGTCCCACCAGCCCTGCACCCACCCTCCTCCTGCCAGGGGCTGGGTCTTGGGTTAGAAAGTCACTCGAGGGCTTCAGAGCCGCTGACCCAGCTTGCAGCTCAAAATGAGGACAAAGGCGCTTCCATCCACCTTCATGGAGATGCTGGCTTTGCAGGCCAGTGGGCGAGGCGAGGCCCATAGTTTTACTTAGGACAGGTTTCCCAGGCAGTACCCAGGTCGTGTGGGGGATCCCCAAGCAGAGGCTTAGGACGGCATTCTCCCCTCTCTGTTCCCACCCACCTATCCGCCAGACACTGGGCTTGCCCTTGCTGTCCGTCCCAGCACTGACGGGCAGGACAGAGATGCATGGGGTGAGTGGCCCTGTGGCACTGGAAGGCATATCCCATCAGAAATGGGTTTCCTGTTGCACAAAGACCAGAAATGGCCCCGCAGTGAACTGGTGGATGGGAAGAAAGGAGAGGCTGGCATTTGGGGGTGCTGTTCCCACCACAGCCCTGAAGCTGGGGCCCCCCATCAAAGCTTGTCCCAGGCAAGGGTCAGAGATGGAAGGGGACATCTCTTGCTCTGGGACAGGGTCCTACTTGGCTCAGACAGTGGGAAAACTAAAAACATCTGTTTATTCTGCCAGAATTGAAAGAAAAATTCCGGGAAGAACTTCTTACTAATATAAATTTTTAAGATATTGACCAGTCATCTAAACTTACTCATTAAACTCTGTTTTAAACAAATGAACACACCATGTTGCAATGAAAGGCAGGAACGTGGTTTTAGACGCTGATTGAAAACCAGTGTCTTTGCGCACTGAGAACAGGAAACATTCTGCTCTGAGAACAAACTGCAGAGTCGACAGGAGACACACATGTGACAGAAAGCCCTCAGCAGGAGAGACCGTGCACCCTGGTGGGTGATGGGATGCCCGGGCAGTGGCTTGGACACAGCTGTCACACCACGATGCCTGCTGGGTCCTGCAGGGACAGGGGACACAGGCCACACACAGAGTCCAGCCACGCACTGCGGAGCGTGGCACAGGCCACACACACTGGCTCCTACCACCTAACAGAGACGAGTCGCACACTGAAAAAAGTCCCCTAGAAGGATGGCTCACGTCCATCCTACCGGGGGGGGTGGACGCAGGGACCTGGCCCTGGCTCTGGTCTGGTGGCAACCCCTGTTGGTAGAGGCAGGAGGTGTGCGGCTGGAGTCAGAAACTGAGGTGCTGTCTATAAAAATTCCAAGATTCCGCCGGGTGCACTGGCTCACGCCTGTAATCCCAGCACTCTGGGAGGCCGAGGCGGGCAGATCACTTGAGGTCAGGAGTTTGAGACCAGCTTGGCCAACATGGTGAAACCCCATCTCTACTAAAAATACAAAAATCAGCTGAGTGTGGTGGCGCATGCCTGTAATCCCAGCTACTTGGGAGGCTGGGGCAGGAGAACCACTTGAACCCAGGAAGCGGAGTTTGCAGTGAGCCGAGATCACACCATTGCACACCAGCCTGGGGTCAGAGCGAGACTTCATCTCAAAAACAAACAAACAAACAAACAAACAAACAAAAATCCAAGATTCCCACCTCCTTCCACCTGCAGATGGCCAGCACCTGCACCTGCCAGGCAGGAACACACGACAGGCCCAGCTCTGCCCAGGGCTACATGGCCACACAGGCTCAGGTCTCCTCCCCTGTGCTGGGAGTCCGGAGTAGGGACGGTGTCCACCCAGACCCGCCAGGCCACGCTCCAGGCTTCCCTGGCTTATGGCTGACAAGACTTCTGGGCAGTGGACTTGGCCTCCCACAGCCACCCTCCCCAGGGCCTGGGGTCCTTCTGGGAGCCCCCTCGGCCCTGGTGATCAGCATCCATCTGAGTGCTTGGTGGACGGACACGGGAGCCGCCTCTCCAGCGAGTCTCAGCGGAAGCCGCTGGCCTGGCAGTGAGAGGCGGCGTGGAAGGAAAAGGCTCAGCAGGCACATCCCTCTGGCGGGCAGAGTGGCATCGGGGGGCCACACAGCTCTCACCTGGACTCAGAAAGCCAGGTCCAAAGTTCTTGTTTCCCTGTCTGCACATAACCTGCTCTGCTCACTCACAAACTCCAGTTCCCCTGCTCTGGGCCCAGGCAGGCGATCCACAAGGAGGGGTGTGTGAAGGAGGCCCATGAGACCAGGCAGGCGGCAGGGGAGAGAGGGAGAGACTCCTGGCTACCCGGGCAGCAGAGTACAGTCCAGCCACACAGTGGGGGCACCTCTGATCTCCATAAACATGGACATGGCTGCCCCGACACAGGTGGCCCCATCGGAGGGCAGGAAGGACAAGGAAAAGAGCTCCAGCTGCCAGAACACTCTCAACCTCCTCTCTTTGCATAGTTAAACTAAAGAGAGAACGAGGTTGGAGCCAGGGCAGGTGGACGGGCAGAGTGGGGAGCTGCTCGGGGCCCTGCAATCTGAGGGCCATCTATACCACCTTCCCTGGCCAGTGCCCTCCCAGGGCCTTGCACCCGGCACCTACTGTGGGCTCTGCCTTCTCTGACACCAGGCACGAGAGGCCTGAGCTCAACCACATAGCTTTTATTGTCTTACCTCGGGTGGCGGTGGGGACTATTACCCCAGGGGCTTCGGCCTCTCACCTGGTGCAGGCAACTCTCTTGCCTGGTGATCTCAAGATGGAGACATCCCTCACTTACTCATCAGCGTGGCTAAGCCAAGCCAGCCTCCGTTCACGGTAAGACCAAATGTTTCAAAACTGGCTCTAACGAGCTTAAGAACAGGACATTAAACAAAGCATCATGCTGCAATTGTTTACATGTATTGGAAAAATAACAGATGCACATAATAACCTTGGCAGGACTAGGCAACAATTTAAAATCGATTTTAAAAAGGATCCTATTGTGGAATTCATCCTTACGGTCTACAAGGAGAAGTTTGAAAAACTGGATTAAGAAAGTATTAAACTTCTGTACCCTGATAATAAGCAGGCAATGTTGGACGAATATAGCTGTCACCTTAAAATAAATTCTTCTCATTATTTTGCATGTTATTAACTATGGAAAGTGAAAACAAAGATCAATTCTAATTTGGATCCAAGCCATAGGGAAACCCACTGCCAATGCCCATGGTTACCTTCCTGGATGAGAAACTGAAACTCAAGGCCACCAGGGGCCTCTGCCCAAGTCATGAGAGACGAACATGCCCGGGTGGAAACAGGCCGTGGACAGGGCAGGCTCCAGCTGCTCCGTGGTTTGACAGCAGGCAGTCTGGGGAGGGGATGCCGGACTCTGCCCGTAGAGGCTGACAATTTCCACAAAAGCCCTGCACCCACAAAGGCACCATCTGCTCTCAGAAACCCCCGATTTCTTTCTCCTTAGTCGCGGCCCAGGCCTCTCCTGGTTCGGCTGATACAGCCAAAGAAAAGAGAAGAGAAGTTTCAGATTGCGCCAGAGAGCTCAGGATTTACGGGAGGCGCCTGCAGGGACAGCCATTCTCCTAATTCTTGCTTAATACAGGGAACTCCAAGAACTAAAACTGATGTGGGGACTCAGCCTCTGAAACGAGCTCAAAGAACCAAGAATCAAAGCTTGCTCGCCAGGGCACACCGCCCGTAACACCCACTGCACGGGCAGAAGGAGCCCCACACCTGACACTGCGTTCTCATGCTGGGTTTTTCACCAGCTCACAAGAGAGAGAGACATTTAGGTTCTTTCCCCCATGCTATACGTGCTCTTGGTGTTTAAAAAAAAAAAAAAAAAGAAAAGAAAAAGAAAAGCTTTCCTGGTGGCTGGCAACGTGGCACACGCCCCAGTCTCCACTTGGCAGTGAGGGTATTTCCAGTTAAATGCCCTACAGAGGGCCAGGTGGTTCTGGCGGATCCCTGCACTCACATACTGGGGAGGACGCCTCCCCGCCAGGCTCCGGACACAGCCATCCTCCTTCCTGCTGGTGTGGCAGCGCCCTGTAGGGACGAGTGGCTCTGGGCTGCAACGGGCCTGCCACCCGTGTCCTCGGAGCCAGGAAACATGGCTGCGAAACCCGTGTCTGACTCACTGGCTGAGGTGGGGGAGCCAGGCGCCCTGATGCACGCTCGTGAAGACATTCAGAACGAACAGAGTGGGAGAGTGGGGGCGGGGGTGGGGGTTCCATATAAACCTGCATCTTTTCGCTTCAGGGCATTTTTCAACAAAGAACGCACTCCTGGCAAGCGAGTCTTTCCAGAAGACACTGGAATGGCCTCACAGGAGGGTGTGGGCTCCAGGAGGGGCCCGTCTGTGGGGAAGGTAGCGGGGTGGGGGTACCCCTTGGAGAGTCCGCTTCCTAGGGGCCCCATGGGCCCCCACTTCCTGCATCTCCCTATTTCTCTCCAGCCATGGGTTCCCTGGAGACACAAACCTCTGCACACCCCAGAGCTGGGATGCAGGGCTGCAGGGGTGTGGCTGAAATCAAGGCAGGCCAGGGACAGGCACTGCAGCCTATAGCTATACCTGGGGGGACCCCAAACTCTGGGCAAAGTGGGGCCAGGGAGGTCACTGCTGAGCAGAGGATGATGGGACTTGTCAGAGCTGGTGCTGTGGCCTCTGCCATCACCCCAGCCTGCCCAAGGGCCTGGGAGCTGCCCGCCCCCACCGTGCCCCACACCCACCTTGGAAGATTGGCAGCTTCCAGGGTGGCCTCTTGCCCCTGGGCATTTGGTGGGGCACAGAACTGAGGTCAGGGGACAAGGGTTAAATGTGCCAGCAGGGGCAGGGGGCAGGCACCCCTCTGTCCTGTCTACAAATGCTGTGGCTCAATGTGCTGTCACGGGCAGCACGTGGCAAACGCACAGTGCTCAGCCTGCTGCACCACGGATGAGGTGAGCTTCCACAAGGAACCTGACAAGGTGGTTCTCGGGAGCTTCAAAGCTGCTCTTGGCCCAGCATGGACCTTACTGCGTTAGCATCTTCCTCAAGTCACTCAGCGGATTCCTGGAAGATGCCGATGGGTTACAGGAGGTCCCGCGGATAGCTGAGAGGTCTGCAGACCGACTTGAATTTGCTGGGGCCTGGGAAGGTCCCTGACGCCGCACCGTGTGCCTCCAAGCAAGCTCAACCCTCCCATACGGTGAAACAACAGCCTAAGATCTGAAATCCCCAGGAACTAAACGAGCAGCAAAGTAAGAAACAAAAGTTCGAACGCAGGAACAAAGAGGCTATGGTCAGAATGACAGTAAAGATACTTGGCAGAATTCTTCCTGACCCCAACCGTTACCACCCGACTCCTCAGAGATGCAAAGACAGAGGCCACCCAGGCCCAGCCCACGCGCGACACGGCCTCTGTGCGCTAGTGGCAGCCAGGGCCCACTCGAGGCTCCACGCGCAGCAGGCTCGGCCTCACCCACTCACCCTCCCACATGGAACACCCCCGAGATGGCAAACAGGGGCCCGTCTTCCCGGAGGCCCAGGAGCCTTGTGGGGAAGGGAGCCGGGTTTTCAGATCACAAATTTCTGTGACCACTTTGTTATTTTTCACAAAGCACGACTGGCACGTTTCACAATGAAGACCAGCAAATGCCGGACACTCATGAAAGAAAAAAATATCAAGTTTCGGTCATGGCTCTAAGGCAGACGTTACATGTTTTCACAGGGACAAACACGGAGACACCAACGCGCTGCGTGTCACGGGCGAGCGGCGCGGCCCTCACAGCACCGTGGCCTGGACGACGATCTCTGGGTCCTCAATGTCCCTTTTGCTCTGCACCATCCGCAGCTCCAGCTGCATGGGGCTGGGCCTCACTCCTTCCCCGGCCTGGGCTGCGGGGCAGGCAGAGAGCACTGAGTTCCCATCTCAGAGGGGCTCCCGCTGCTGCCCCCACTCCCAAAGGCGAGGTCAGCAGGAGACACCGATCACACCTTCAAAACCAGCACGTGCCAGCTCTTCTCTCCCACCCACTTCGGGAGCCAGGAGCCCATGCAGCCCACGCAGCCCGGCCGCTGTACCTTTTGCACACCGGATGGTCCTCTGCAGAACGTGGTGCAAGGTAGACACGGTCTTCTCACAGGCCACCTGCAGGGAGGAGAGACTTGCTGTGCCCCTGGCCCACTCACAACACCCGACGTGCCCACTGCTGCCAGGAGGGGATTTCCAGTGAACACAAGGGCCGTCCTGCTCTCCGAGCCACCAGGGAGCCAGCTCTGCCAATGCACGTGCTGAACCCTGGAGGACAGGCTGCGGACTGCCCACCACGGAGAGCCCGGAGGGCTGAGCAGATGCCTGGTCCCAGCTACCTGCTCTGGACAAGAGATGGCTCACAGAAGGGACAGCCTCGTGACCTGCATTGAACTTGGCAGGCAGCAGGAGCTTGGTAAGAGTTCCCAGAATTAACTCCTTATAACGAGTCTACAAGGGGAAGTGCTCCTGCCGAAAGCCCAGCCAATCATCACTCAGTGATGCCTCAGAGTCAAAGGTGCTGGGGAAGCACGGGGAACTCGCTCCCCGACTCCACAACCCTGGGCTGGCCAAACCCAGAATGTGACCTTGGGCAGCCTGGCAGTGAGGCCTCCTCGGGGCGCCAGCTGGCACTTTTCCACTGCCCTGCACCACCAATTAAACACGGCAGGCCTACTTAATGGCCCTGTTTAATTGCCCTTGAGGGGCCAGAAGGGATGGAATGAGGGGGCTGTGCATTCCAGCTCAGGGTGTGCAGAGGGCTAGTCCCATGGGAGGCAAAGGGCCTCAGTCCACCTCTTCCATTTTACATACCAGGACACTCAGCTGAAACTGACTTGTTGGGGAGGAGGTGTACCCTGGGGGACACGTGGCCCCTTAAGCGGCCCGGCAAAGACAGCACAGGGAGAGCCACCTGCAGGTCCTGACCTCTGAACTCTTCCTTCCCCAGCGCACCCGATAGTGACAGAGGTGTCCTGTCTTCCTCCTGTCACTCCCATGGCACCCCCACCCTGCCCCACATTCCAAAGGGATGGCAGGCCCCTCCCTCCCACCTGAACCCACTGCGGACGCAGTGGGAAGCACCCAGGGGAGTTTTGGGGGCTGAGCCCAGGGGCTGGGGACCACCTCAGAGCACAGCAAGGCTCTGGACGGTGTTGTAAGAAGACACACTCCAGGGGTCCGCGGACTCAGCTGACAAAACCACCTGCCGAGGCCACAAGCAACTCTGCTGCATGCAGCACAGGAGGTCACGGATCTGAGCACCACAGTTGCAACAAAACTCCTCCGTCCCCGCTGAGCTGTGTGCTTACCCATGGGACACACGAGAAAGGCTCACGAGACCCCACATCCCAACCTGCCGTGTCAGTCGCCCAACAGTCCCACTCCCCCCAGTGTCTAAGCAAAGCCACCCGATCTCTACAAACTTGAAAAGCAGGCAGACATCCAGACAAAACGCCCAGAAAGACGGCTCTCCACACCTGCCTGGACCCCTGTCCTCAGCTTCCCACCTACTGTCCCCGAAGGGTGGCTCCGGCCTTTCCGTCCCTCAGGTCACTGCCGTGGTCACACTGTGGGAAATGCTGCAGGGTGCCACTCCTCCGCAGCAGCCCCCAAGTCACCAAGGACACAACAGCTCCATGCATCCCACAGCCCTGCGCCAACGCCAAGCGGGTGGCATCTGAATCCTGGTGGGACCCCCGTGGGTCTGTTCTGAAACATCTGTCACCCAAGCCCTCACAGACTCTGATCATCCCTAGCTCCCAAATAAGGGGAGATGGGAGGTGATGTGAGAGTGACAGGTGCAACTCCTGTCATGGCCCGGCCACTGCCCTCCCCCGCAACTGGGGCCAGCACTCAGGGCCATGCCATGTCAGCTCAGCAGGGACCCCCCACCAGGACTCTCATATCCTGCTCCCCATGAGGTGCCGTGGGAGTGGGCGAGGAGGGGAGCGGTGCGTGTGGCTGACCTTGAGGTTATTGGGGTGCTTGTGTGTCCACGCCAGGAGCATGGCAGCAAACAGGTCCCCAGTGCCCACAAAGACGGCGTCCACCTTGCGAATGTCCATCCGGATGCGTTCCATCACGACGGAGCCAGCGGGATTCCCTAGGGGGAGAAGATGGGCAAGGTCACTGAGATCTGCCGCTCCTCTGCCAGGGCCAGCCTCCCGTCCCTGATCCTCTCGGGCACAGCGGCAGGGAGGGTCACAGGGCAGAGTACAAGGTGGCCTTGCTCAGGACGTGGGGGCTCAGGGCATGCATGGGGTCCCCATCACCGCAGCAAGGGAAAGGGAAAGACTGCACCCTCAGAGGGCCACACGGTCAGCCCGCCTCGGGGGTCGCTGTGCAACTCCCGAGATTAACAATGGCGTGAAGAACTAGGATGTACCTGGACGCATCCGAGTGTGTGTGTGCATGTGTGTGCGTGTGCCCACGTGTATGCATGTGTGTCCGTGTGTATGCATGTGTGTCTGTGTGTCTGCATGTGTGAATCCATGTGTATGCATGTGTCCTTGTGTATGCATGTGTCCGCATGTGTGCGTGTGCCCATGTGCATGTGCCCGTGTCCATGTGCATGTATGCCTGTGTGTGCCCGTGTGTATGTGTGCATGTATGCCTGTGTGCCCATGTCCACGTGTGTGCCCGTATGTGCATTTGTGCCCGAGTGTATGTACATTTGTGCCTATGTGTGTGCCCGCAAGGCTCCCATGTCCAAACATAGAGCAACAAGGTCACAGCTGTTGTTTTGGGCCCATGGGTATGAACCCGCGGCCACTGGCTTAGTGCATGGCCCCAGCCTTCTGCGTCATTTTCACACTGTTCAGAGAAAATCAACCAGGTGGTGTCTGTGTAAACAATCAGCACAGCCGGGTGGACGCGTCCTCCCAGTGAACTCAGGGATCCCGCCTGGCTCTGAGGGAGGCCTATGATGCTGGGTCCGTGGAAGCCAGTTCCAGCCAGGCCATTCATCGTGACCTGTGAGGTCTTGGGAATCCCACCTGATCCCTGAGAGTCTGTAAAATGGGGGTGTCATCCCGGTGCTGGATAAGGCTTAAATTTCATGCAATTGAACCCAAAACATTCTTGCAGCCCCAAAGAACACCTTCCTCTGGGAAGAGCAGAGGCGGCCGCGGTGCACGATGGGGGCACTTACTCCTCCTCTGACTCCCCAGCACAATCAGGTAGTCGCTGCCCCGCGGGGAGGGCAGGTCGGAGCTGGTGATGACCACGGTGTCGGGGCCCATAGAGTGCAGCATGTCCATCACCTGGCAGTGGCACGGGGAGCGTTAGCCACGGCCGGTCACATGTCAGCCACGGCTGGTCACACCCCACTCCCCGATCCATCACCTGGCAGTGGCACGGGGAGCATCAGCCACCGCCGGTCACACCCCACTCCCCCAGAGCCCGTTCCCAATGGCGGCACTCCCGGAGGGAAGACAGCCACCTGGTCAGCCACCATCCCCCTCCAAACTGTCAGCCCAAACCGTGTGGCTCCCCACAGGTGACTGGCAAGGGCCTCCCCATCAGGGGGTGGACAGATGTGTGCCTGTCCTGCAGCGGGGAGGAGCTGGCCCCTCTGTACGTTGGCTTTTCTGTAACTGTCGTAGAAACTGTCTCCACTGCATGGTTGCCTCAGAGCGGGCAGCACGCGTGCGCGTGCGCGCGCGCGCACACACACACACACACACGCACACACACACGTGCTGCATCGCCACCCAGCACGTGTCCATAGCAGAATCTGGACCCTGCTCCAGGGTCAGCTGACTCTGCAGTCCCAGGACCCAATACCAGGTGAGCGAAAGGCCTCCGAGTGGGAGGAGTGGCTGCTGCAGTGGCCCATTCTCAGGACCAGGCTCCTGGGCTGTGAAGACAAAACTCAGGGCAGCGCCAGGCTGCTTGGGAACGCAGCCCAAAGCACATGGACTCCTGCTGCAGTCTGACAGTGTCCGCTCTAAAATGCATGTTGAAACATGGCACCCATGTGGCAATATTCAGAGGGGGTACTCTGGGGCATGATTAAGTCATGAGGGCTCCCCTTTCTCTGTGCCTGATGAGAGGGCTGGAGGGAGCAGCATGGGCCCCTTGAGCCCCCCGCCATCCACACATGAGGACGCAGCAACAAGGTGCAGTCCGGGTAGCAAAGTAGCCCCCGCCAGACCCTGAGCCTGCCAGTGCCTTGACCTTGGACTTCCCAGCCTCCAGAACTGTGGGGAACAAAGTTCTGTTTTTGTTTTGTTTTGTTTTGTTTTGTTTTTTGAGATGGAGTCTCGCTCACTCTGTTGCCCAGGCTGGAGTGCAGTGGTGCAATCTCAGCTCACTGCAACCTCCGCCTCCTGGCTTCAAGCGATTCTCCTGCCTCAGCCTCCCAACTAGCCGGGATTATAGGCGTGCACCACCATGCCCAGCTAATTTTTGTATTTTTAGTAGAGATGGGGTTTTACCATGTTGGCCAGGCTGGTCTCGAACTCCTGACCTCAAGTGATCTGACCGCCTCAGTCTCCCAAAGTGCTGGGATTACAGGCGTGAGCCACTGCATCCGGCCAAAAGTTCTGTTTTTTATAAATCATCCAGTCTCAGGCATTTTGTCACAGCAGCCCCAACAGACTAAGATGACTCAACCAAGGTTCAATGCTAGCAAGACACGCACGGGTCTCCAAGTCCCAGAGAAAAAGGACTTTGAAGAAACTGCACCTTGGGCTGCTGCATCTGCTCCTGTGTCCAGCCTCCAGCCTGCCCTTCCCAACAGCCGGCCCTGCAAATCCCAAACATGCCCAGGAGCCCCCACACAGCTCAAGCCACCGCCTTACAATAGCTCTTCACACACACGTGCACATGCACACACACACACACACACACATACACACAGGCACACACAGGCACACGCACACGTGCACATGCACACACATGCACAAACACGTGCACACATATGCGCACACACATGCACACCCATGCCCACACACGCCCATGGACACACATGCACACACATGCACAGATGCACATGCACATGTGCACACATGCACAAACACGTGCACACATGCACACATGGGCACGCACACACACACACATCCACACACAATACGCGCGCGCACACACACACATGCATGCACACACACACGCACAAACATGTCCACACATGCACACACACACACATATCCTGCTGATCTCTGGAGGCCCCTGACTGGTACAGACTGTTCAGTCACTGCTGGGGAGAAATGACGCAGTGGTGCCACTCAGGCAGCCTGTCTCCCGTCCCCACCGTGAGTGGCACATGTGCTCCGCATAGGCCCCAGAGGGCCTCCTTACCCGCAAGGCTTCCTCCTGGCTGTGGATCTTCCGGCCACTCAGTAACCTGGAAGACAGGCGGGGACAGGCGGGTGGGGACAGGTGAGCCTCTCCTCTCCGGGTTGTGTGTTGACATTCCCCAAACCGCAGCGGCTCTGGAAACCCCCATCCCCACACGCAGCTAACTCTTCGTCCACTGGCCACCATGGGCCGGGGCCCCTGCAACATGTGGGGTTTGGTTCTAAAGGGGACCCTCACATTACAGGAGTCACGTAAGGCCCAATCATGGCTGCTGTTTATACGTAACCGTGGTGATGGACAGCAGCCACGGCCCCCACTTAAGGCCCATGCCGCAGCGCAGGGTCTCAGCATGGGTGACTGACATCCATACAAAGTCAAAGAGCCGCTAGCGATTAATGCACGCATGGGCCACCCATGGCTCAGGGGCCTCGAGTGAGATGCCACCCCCAAGTTTGGACAGGCCCAGGTCAGGGATCCCAGGCCTCCAAGAGTCCAGGCGCCCCCACCCCTGCATGAATGGGGGGGCTCGAGACCTGGCTCAGGGCCAGGTAGAGCTAAGCTGTGACAGGCACCAGCCCCCTCCGCGGGCAGCTCCACTCTTCATGGCACTGGGGCGCTGGTGGCTTCCCCTGGTGTGTGATTCTTCAGCTGGGGGGAGCCATGCACCCAAAGAAAGACCTTTTCAAACTCGGTATCAGACAGGCAGGCCCAACACACTCCTCTTCCCCTCACAGGGCAGCAGGTGACCTGGCCGCCTGTGCTGCCCCCACACTCCCTCTGCTGTGGTGGCCCCGACAAGCCCACAGCTCCCCAGGTCGCCCCTCCTCTTCCTCTCCCAGGGGCCCTGCCGCTCAGGAAGGCACAGGGGCAGCAAAACCATCCCCATCACCCATGGCTGCCTACACCAAAGAGAAGACGTGAGCCTGGGACCCAGGTGGGCAGGGGCTTCTCCAACCCAGGCGCCCCCACCACATCCTGCTCCAGTATCAAGGGGCACTCGCCCCATGGCAGGACCTTCCTGAGAACCACTTCGTAAGCTAAACAGGCAGCCCGAGGGCAGAGTGGAGACCCTTCTGGCATGTTCTCTGCAGCTCTCCCTGGGGAAAGACTGGTAGCATTTGCCATTTAAAATAACTTACTCTGCTGGGCACGATGACTCATGCCTGTAATCCCAGCACTTTGGAAGACTGAGATGGGTGGATCACCTGAGGTCAGGAGTTCAAGACCAGCCTGGCCAACATGGTGAAACCCCGTCTCTACTAAAAATACAAAAATTAGCCGGGCGTGGTGGCTCACGCCTGTCATCCCAGCTACTCGGGAGGCTGAGGCAGGAGAATTGCTTGAACCCCGGAGACAGAGGTTGCAGTGAGCTGTGATCGTGCCACTGCACTCCAGCCTGGGCGACAAGAGCGAGACCCGTCTTGAAAAATAAATAAATAAAGTAAAATAAAATAAAATGACTTACTCGGCCTCAAACTGGTTGGGCGTGATAATGTCTGCAAGCGGCACCACTTTTTCTTTGTAGACGGGAAGGAGGTCCTCCGGGACATACTGGCCAACAAAGGAGACAGGAGGAGAGGCCGAGTCACCGGGAGGGAAGCCCGCCAGCGGCGCGGAGGGAAGCCCACCACGGAGTGCTCCCCCAAAAGCCCCCTGAAGTCCAGGCTCAGGGGCCAGGCCTCCCCGACTGTAGCGACAAGTTGTTCCCACCACGGGGGCAGCGTGTGGCCGAGGCACACTAGAGCGGGGAAGCCTAAGTGCTCTGAGGGGCCGAGGGAGGACTCAGGGCGCACAGTGGGTCCCCGCAGTGTCTGGGAGGAGAAGGAGGTGAAGGAGAGAGGGAGGGAGGGAGGAGGGAGACGAGGAAAGGGAAACCCCACAGGTGGATGGAGCAGCCCTGGTCGTCTGGGGAGGGCTGGGGGGTGCTGGCCATGCCCATCTGCGACTGGGAGCCCAACCCGCCAGCTCTTCCTGGCTGAGTCAACGCACCCTTCATCTACTTGTTTTTGTCTAAGTTGCCTGACAAACAATTCAACACTTTTTTGTTTTGTTTTGTTTTTTGAGACAGTTTCGCTCCTGTTGCCCAGGTTGGAGTGCAATGGCGTGGTCTTGGCTCACTGCGACCTCCACCTCCTGGGTTCAAGCGATTCTCCTGCCTCAGCCTCCCGAGCAGCTAGGATTACAGGCGCCTGCCCCCAGGCCCGGCTAATTTTTTTTGTATTTTTTTTAGTAGAGACGGGGTTTCGCCATGTTGGCCAGGCTGGTCTAGAACTCCTGACCTCAGGTGGTCCACCCGCCTCAGCCTCCCATAGTGCTGGAATTACAGGCGTGAACCACTGTGCCAGGCAACACATGGTTTTCTTTAGTGATCAAATTTAAGCCGGAGCCAGTGCGAAGCTCTGGAAGAATTTTGTGGGCTTCATGGAACATTTCACCAGCCCCTGCTGGCTGAGTGGCCTGAGTTTCCAATCCCTTCACTTCACTTTGCTCCCGGAAACCTCCCTTGGAGATCAGAGGCCCCACAGGAGGCACGTCTGCACCTGGTGCTCAGAGCACACAAGGTGGTCACACGCCGGCCGCTGCTCCAGACATGGCTTAGGAGGCACTAAGGATGGGTGGGTGGCACGTGGACGTCCCCAATCCCTGGACCAGGAAATCGAAGGAAAGCTCTTTAGAGCCCCATTTTGGGTAGGGAGGGCCAACACACCCCTTTAACCTCACGGAAAGGGGAGATACGGGGTGACCGCTCATCTGAGACAGGAGCTCGTGTTTCGGCCACTCTTGTTCAGGAAAACAAATGTGATCAAAATCGAGGGGCCAGATCCCGTAGCCACACTGAACTGGACAGTGGCCCCAACTCTTCGTGATCCAAACGCGAGTGTCTGCCGAGGGTCAGCAGAGCCCACACCAGGGAGCACCATGAAGGGAAGGCAGAGAGCTGCAAACTGGGGTCCTGTAGGCTGAGCGCAGGACAGGGAACCTTCCAGAGAACAAGCATGGGAGAAAGTGGACAGACAGACGCCGAGCACACCAGCCCGCCCCACCCAGTTAGATGCCCAATGACAGATATCCTGACTTCAACCACTGACCCAGCGGGGCAGGGAGGGCACAGGCCCAGGCGTGCCCTGTGCCAGTGGAGAAGCCCGCTGTGCTCAGTGAATATACAGCAAGCAAACAGACACCCTAGACACAACGACAAAGAAGGCAGATACTGAAATCGCCTGGGCGCTGAATGGCTGAGTTAAAAACCCACAGGCAGGATCACCTTTGGGTTCCTTCCGCCTCTAAAGTCTAGGCTTCTGGACTGGTCACAGTGGATTTGTTCTCCATCCACTTGATCCGACGTCCAGGTCTGTGGGCTGCAGCTGCTGCTGTTACTACACAGCTCATGGGTTAAGTGGTTTCTAGATTTTTCTTTTGTTTTTTGAGATGGGGTCTTGCTCTGTGGAGTGAGTGTAGTGGTGCAATCTCAGCTCACTGCAGCCTCCACCTCCTGGGCTCAAGTGATCCTCCCACCTCAGCCTCCCAAGTAGTTGGGACTATAGGTAGGTGCCACCACACCCAGCTCATTGTCTTGTATTTTGATTAGAGATGGCGGGGTTTTGCCATGTTGCCCAGGCTGGTCTTGAACTCCTGGGCTCAAGCCAGCCACCCGCTCTGGCCCACCAAAGTGCTGGGATTACAGGCGTGAGCCACTGCACCCAGTCTGGTTTCTACATTTTTAAATGGTTAGGTGAAAAAAGTCAAAAAAAGAATGACATTTTGTGACACATGAAAATTATAGAAAATTCAAATTTCAGTGTCCACAAATGAAATTTTATTAGAAAACAGTCATCCATGGCTGGGCGTGGTGGCTCATGCCTGTAATCCTAGCACTTTGGGAGGCCAAGGCAGGTGGATCACTTGAGGCTAGGAGTTCGAGACCAGCCTGGACCACACAGTGAAATCATATCTAGCAAAAATATACAAATTAGCTGGGTGTGGTGTTGCGCACCTGTAATTCCAGCTACTTGGGATACTGAGTATTAAGAATTGCCTGAGCCCAGGAGGCAGAGGTTGCAGTGTGCCGAGATCGTGACACTGCACTCCAGCCTGGGTGACTGAGTGAGACTCTGTCTCAATAAGAAAAGAAAGAAAAGAAAAGAAGTCATCATGTTTGTACACCTCTTATCTGTGGCTGCTTCTGTGCTCTAATGCGAACAGCTGTGGCAGGGCTATGCGGCCGGCAAAGGTGTCGATATTTATCTACCGTCAGGCACTTTACAGAAAACATGTCGGTCCCCTTTCTCCTTCCTAACAAGGTTTGTCTTTTTACCCCTGGACAGAGGAGTCCCACAGAGTTAGATACTTAGAGATGTGGGCCTGTCTTCCGGCTGGACAGGAATAGCTCCACTCACCACACTTTTAAATCACACACGTGAAACTACTCACCATCGAGCCTTCGCCGTCCCACTTGTCACCCAAGACTGGATCACACACTGCAGAGACACAAGGGCATCTTATCAGCAAAGGCTACAGCTGACGAGTAAGAAACCCTCCACATTTCTTTCTTCTTTTTTTAAGACAGGGTCTTGCTCTGTTGTCCAGGCTGGAGTGCAGTGGTGCAATCATGGTTCACTGCAACCTCGATCTTCCAGGCTCGGGCGATCCTCCTGCCTCACCCTCCCAAGTGGCTGAGACCACAGGCATGTAGCAGCACACTTAGCTAGCTTTTAAATGATTTGTACAGATGGGTTCTCACCATGTCGCCGAGGCTGGTTTTGAACTCCTAGGCTTAAGCGATCCTCTCACCTTGGCCTCCCAAAGTGCTCAGATCACAGGTGTGAGCAACCACATTTGGCTTTTTTCCTTTTTCTTGTTTTTTAAGCTGCCAAGTTGAAGTAGATATCTTCCCTTTTTAAATTTAACTTTTTAATATAGTAAAAAATATATACCATAATCTTTGCCAGTTTAAGCATGTTTAAGCGTACAATTCAGGAGCATTCAGGACATTCTCGCCGTGTATAACCACGACCACCATCCACCTCCAAAACATCTCATTTCCCAAACTGAAACTCTGTCCTCACTATACACTCACTCCCCACTCCCCCTGCCCTAGGCCCTGGTAACGTCTAGTCTGCTTTCTTTTTTTTTTTTTTTTTTTTTGAGATGGAGTCTCGCCCTGTCACCCAAGCTGGAGTGCAGTGGCGCAATCTTGGCTCACTGCGACCTCCGCCTCCTGGGTTCAAGTGATTCTCCTGCCTCAGCCTCCAAAGTAGCTGAGATTAGAGGTGTGCGCCACCAGGCCTGGCTAATTTTTGTATTTTTATTAGAGATGGGGTTTCACCATGTTGGCCAGGCTGATCTCGAACACCTGACTTCAGGTGATCCGCCCACCTCAGCCATCCAAAGTGCTGGGATTCCAGGCGTGAGCCACCACACCGAGCCTCCGTCTGCTTTCTACCGTGATGAACTGGCCTTTCCCAGCCACTCCGGGCCTTCGTCTGCTTTCTACTGCGATGAACTGGCCTTTCCCAGCCGCGATGAGCCTTCGTCTGCTTTCTACCTCTGAACTGGCCTTTCCTAGCTATTTCAGATAGCGGGATCATGTAACAGTCGCCCTTTTTGGTGTTTGGCTACTTTCACTAAGCATCATGTCCTCAAGCGCCATCCACATTGCAGAGTGTGTCAGAATTTCCTTCCTTTTCCAGACTGAGTAATACTTCATTGTATGTACGGACACTTTGTTTGTCTATCACCCATCAACGGACACAGCCTGTTTCCACCTTTGGTCACTGGGAACAATGCTGCTACAGACGTGGGAATACGCACATCCGCTTGAGTCTGTGTTCAGCTATTTCGGATATGTACGCAGGGCGGAACTGCTGGGTCACATGGTGACCGTGTTCCACTTGTTGGGGAACTACCAACGTGCTTTCCACAGTGGTCGCACCCTTTCATACTCCCAGCAGCTGTGCATGAGGGTTTCTGCATCCTCGCCCACACTTGCTATTTTCTGTGTCTTTGAAGACAGTCATCCTAATTGCTGTGAGGTGCTATTCATCACTGTTTGTCACCCAAGCAGGTGCAGCAGCTCCCTTCCTCTTCCTGGCCTCGAGCACACACAATCCGGGCCTCACACGTCTGTACCGACAAGCACTCTCCTTTTGGGCAACAGCACACAGCGTGGCAAACCATGTGCTAGGCCAGGCCTGTCCTTCTGCCACCCGGGAGACCTGTGCCCCAGAGAGAGCCTGTCTGCAAGGTTTGGTGACGCTGCCCCTTCTCCCAGGCGGCAAGATGGATCCAGCACTGCCTGGCCTCTAACGAAAGACCGATCAAGGCAGATGCCCCAAAGACTTGGCCACTCCCTAGCGGGCCCAGCCTGGGTGTGACCCTCCCACCCCCCACTCCCTAGCCTGGCCCTGCCTGGGTATGACCCTGCCCTCCCCCACTCCCTAGCCTGGCCCTGCCTGGGTGTGGCCCCTTGCCCCTTCCGCCTTTAGGGTGAGTGTAGTCACACAACAGTGCTGCCTGGGCCCCAGGCGTTCACACAGCAGCCCCGCTATATGAGCACACTGACACCCCTTCCTGTCTCACGCCAGCCACACAAGACACCAGTGTCACCTGCAAACGCTTCTAGCCCAGCGGACTTCAGCAGGCTAACATCTTCAGAGGCCCAGCAGGCACAATTCACTGGCCCGGAGAGGCGGGGCACGGAGGCGTGCAGAGGAGGAAGGAGGCTAAGACGTCCCTTCCCGGGCTCCCAGGCCAGCCCCACCCATGTGGGGCCACACAGCCAGACCCGAGGGTGGGCCCCTGCCTACCGTACACCAGCCTGGGGTTCTGCTGCTTCAGCTCCTGCACAATGTCCACCACCATGGCCAGGAACGACTTGTCCCTCGTATAACCTTTAGGGGGAGAATCCAGGTCACCCTCAGAAAACAGGAGACTCACCAAGATCAACTGTGGCACAAAGAAAGAGAAGCACCAGCAGACCCTGCAGAGGGGTGGCTGGGGAGGGAGGTGGGTGCAGGCAAGGTGTCCCCACAGTGCTCAGGGGCTGGGGGGAGGGAGGTGGGTGCAAGTGAGGTGTCCCCACAGTGCTCGGGGGCTGGGGGGAGGGAGGTGGGTGCAGGCAAGGTGTCCCCACAGTGCTCGGGGGCTGGGGGGAGGGAGGTGGGTGCAGGCGAGGTGTCCCCACAGTGCTCGGGGGCTGGGGGGAGGGAGGTGGGTGCAGGCGAGGTGTCCCCACAGTGCTGGGGGCGGGGGAGAGGGAGGTGGGTGCAGGCGAGGTGTTCCCACAGTGCTCGGGAGCTGGGGGGAAGGAGGTGGGTACAGGTGAGGTGTCCCCACAGTGCTTGGGAGCTGGGGGAAGGGAGGTGGGTGCAGGTGAGGTGTCCCCACAGTGCTCGGGGACTGGGAGGAGGGAGGTGGGTGCAGGCGAGGTGTCCCCACAGTGCTCAGGAGCTGGGGGGAGGGATGTGGGTGCAGGCGAGGTGTCCCCATAGTGCTCGGGGGCTGGGGGTAGGGAGGTGGGTGCAGGCGAGGTGTCCCCACAGTGCTCAGGAGCTGGGGGGAGGGAGGTGGGTGCAAACGAGGTGTCCTCACAGTTGAAAGACACGGAGGGCAGACCCGGCAGCATTTCTCAACAGAAACGCTGTGCTTCACAGGAATGAACCCACGGGCGAGAGGTGAAGGAGTGATCTTTCCTTTATTTATATTTCTACTTTCAGTAATAAGCATATGACACTTTAATCTTATTTATTTTGAGACAGGGTCTCATTCTGACCCCTAGTCCAGAGTGCAGTGGTTCAACCATAGCTCACTGCAGCCTGAACTCCCAGGCTCAAGCCATCCTCCCACCTGAGCTTCCCGAGTAGCTGGGACTGTGCCCAGCTAATTAATTTTTAAAAATTTTTTTGTAGAGACAGGGTCTCACTATGCCGCTCAGGCTGGTTTTGAACTCCTGATCTCAAGCGAGCCTCCCTCCTAGTCTTCCCAAAGTGCTGGGATTACAGGTTCAAGCCCCTGTGCCTGGCCTTATATGTGGCCTTTAGACATGTAGAGAGGCTGGGCGCAGTGGCTCACGCCTGTAATTCTAACACTCTGGGAGGCTAAGTGTTTCCCCTAACCATTTAAAAGTGTAGAAACCAGGCTGGCTGCAGTGGCTCACGCCTGTAATCCCAGCACTTTGGGAGGCTAGGGTGGGTGGCTGGCTTGAGCCTAGGAGTTCAAGACCAGCCTGGGCAACATGGCAAAACCCTGTCTCCACACACACCCACAAAAAGTTAGCTGGGCATGGTGGTGCACGCCTTTACTCGCAGCTACTTGGGAGGTTGAGGCAGGAGGATCACCTGAGCCTGGGAGGTTGAGGCTGCAGTGAGCTATGATTGCGCCATTGCACTACAGCCTGGGCCACAGAGTGAGACCCTGTCTCAAAAATAATAATAATAAACATGTATACAAATACAATTTTTTTTAAACCAGAAGGTTGACAAAGGATGGCAGTGTACCAGGTAGCAGCCCGTCACCTAATTGAGTGTCCCACCCACCTGTCCTGCCCCAGTCAGCGTTCCCAACACCCTGCCTGCACCCTCCCCTGGGCACTGGAACCCCAGTGTGGTCACAGGAGTGGGGGTGACTTGGCACAGCCTGGGCAGTCATTGTCCCGGCAGGCATAGTGTGGCCAGGAACCCCCAGGCTACCGGGGGTGTGATGGTGGCTTGGGCATGCCAAGGCCCTCCTTGAAGGGGCAGGGACCCGAGACAGGCCCAGGGTGGGGGTGCTCTGGACCTCCCTGAGCCCACCCTGGCTGGAATGGGGTGCGTAGTCCCCTGCGGCAGCTCGCTCCAGCACCTACCTGTGAGCACGTAGTCATATTTATTCATGTTGTTCAGCCTCAGGCCTTCGTACAACTCCTGGAGCTCATCTGAATTCAGCACTTGGCCCTTCCAGTGGGCATAGCCTAGAGGCAGAGGAAACCATGGGGGCTTAGACACAAGGGGGCCAGCTGGGGCCGCGGGCTTCCCTTGACACCCGCCCACTCTCCCTGAGGCTGCCTGGTGGACGGCTCCTCCCCATGGACTGGCTCAAACCCGAAGGAGATCACCAGGCGCAGTGCTTGGCAGGTCCCAACGGCTGCCCACATGGGATGCCTCGAGCCCCCTGCGAGCCCCCTGCGTGCCCCCTGCCCCTACACTGTCAGGGATTGTTACTACGACCTCCGTGGCCCCCACACTCCCACTGCCAGTTCCTGTGGGAGCTGCGTCCCAGGTACAGGAGGAGCGTGGGGAGAGACACACCAGCTCACAGCTGCTTTGCTCCCCCATTGCTGTCCGGAAGGCCCCTGGCTACTCCCTCCCCACAATGTCACAGCCTCTTGTTTCCCAGCGTCTCCTGCATTAGCTCCCAGCTATTCAGGCCGGGGTGCTCGGCCACTGGCACCCGGATACCCTGGCAGGTAGGGCTTGTTATGTCCCCACCCCCAACTCCTCCCCAACAAGCTTATTAAGGTGCAATTAGAGCCTGTCTTAGATCAACTCCTGAGCAAGAGATAAATGTGAATGAGAAAGAGGCCTCAGCCCAGGTGTATACAACCTGCCCTTGGCCCGATGGGTAGCCAGGGTGAAGTGTCCGTCCCAGGCAGACAGGCATATCAATGTGTGAGGACAGACGCATCGGCTTCCTGCAGGCGGGACCACCAGCCTCCTGGGAGCCCTTCCTGCACTGCGGAACCTGACCACAGCTCCAGCTCAAAGCACTGCTCAGGGGGCAGCCATCCACACAGGGTGGGGGTCCACCATGGATACCCCACATTCGCCCATGAGAAACACCTCACATCGAGGGGCTCCTGGCCTCCTCCCACATGAATCACCCCTCTAATGCATGCCTTTTTCAGCAAATAAGGAAAACTGATGTATGGGTTCCTAGAATAGCAAAGTACAAGTATTATGCACTGGTGGGTCACGGCCGGCTCTGCGCCCACGCGCCATGCCCTGTGGCTAAGATCCCCTGAATTCCCACACCAGAGGAGGGCTCCATGGCTCCTGCCCCGAGGGCCCTCCTGCGTACCAGTCGCTGGCTCCTGCTGGAAGGGACGCCTTTGGCTTTCCCCAGGAGCCGTCGCACGGGAGGACGTGTGGCGCAAAGGTCCTGAGACTGCCATCAGAAGCCACGCTCCAGGCACAGTGCGGCATCTGGGGGGTGCACCTGGGGGCGCCTAGCCACGCTCCAGGCACAGTGCGGCATCTGGGGGGTGCACCTGGGGGCGCCTAGCCACGCTCCAGGCACAGTGCGGCATCTGGGGGGTGTACCTGGGGGCGCCTAGCCACGCTCCAGGCACAGTGCGGCATCTGGGGGGTGCACCTGCCCTGTGCTCTGCCTGGGACACCAGAGTGTATGCACTGAGGGGTGGGTCTGCCAGAGACCAAGCCCCTGATGGACTCTGGGTTAACAGTCACTGGGGGTCAGGAGGGGCAGGTGGTGTCCACTGCGGGCGAGGTCAGTGCCTCACACAGCAGCCTGCCCCTCCGGTGGAGCGTGTGTCCTGGGGAGGCTTCTGCCAGGCTGGGGCGGGGTTTGGGGTGAGGGGTAGGAGGAGGGAGGCAAGCAATGGTCCCTCCTGGTCCTTTCTGCCCTCAGATTTTGAATATCTTTCCAGGCAGGGTGGGACTCACCACTGCTGCACATGTGCTCCTTTCCTGGGGAGGTGACATGGCCTGGCTGTGTCCCCACCCAAATCTCATCTTGAATTGCAGTTCCCATAATCCCTACATGTTGTGGGAGGGACCTGGCAGGAGGTCATTCAATCATGGGGGTGGTTCCCCCATCTTGTTCTCATGATAGTGACTGAGTTCTCACAAAAGCTGATGGCTTCAAGGGGCTTTTAAAACCCTGGGCCCCTCACTCTGCACTTCTCCTTCCTGCCGCCAATGTGAAGAAGGAGGTGTTTGCTTCCCCTTCTGCCATAACTGTAAGTTTCCTGAGGCCTCCCCAGCTCTGCTGAACTGTGAGTCCATTAAACCTTTTTCCTTTATAAACGACCCAGTCTCAGGTATGTCTTTATTAGTGTTGGGGACCAGCCTCAACACCATCCGTGGTGTACCCAACGTCCGGTAGTGACAAAGGAATGAGAAGAGACAGGTTAAGAGTTCATAAAGGTGGGGCCGGGTGCGGTGGCTCACGCCTGTAATCCCAGCACTTTGGGAGGCTCAGGCAGGCGGATCACCTGAGGTCGGGAGTTCGAGACCAGCCTGGCCAACATGGCAAAACCTCATCTCTACTAAAAAATACAAAAATTAGCTGGGCGTGGTGTGTGAGGTCAGGAGATCGAGACCAACCTGGTGAACACTGTGAAACCCCGTCCCTACTAAAAATACAAAAAAATTAGCCGGGCGTGGTGGCGGGTGCCTGTAGTCCCAGCTACTTGGGAGGCTAAGGCAGGAGAATGGCATGAACCAAGGGGGCGGAGCTTGCAGTGAGCCGAGATCGCGCCACTGCACTCCAGCCTGGGCAACAGAGTGAGACTCTGTCTCCAAAAAAAAAAAAAAAGAAAAAGAAAAGAGTTCATAAAGGTGGGAGCCAGGGGGCCAGTGGCAAAATGGAGGCTGCAAAAGGCACTGAGCTCTGGTCTCCACGCTATTTATTGAGTACAGTCACTTAGATCTGAGAAGCAGATGTTCAGGGCGAAACAGTGAAAGGCAGGCAGTACGTCACAGGCGTAATCTACAGCAATAGCGGTTTCAATGAATCTCCTTTGTGCTCAAACAGCGTATCTTTAACTTATCGGACAGGAGCTGGTGGGAGCGGGCTTAACCAGGAGCTCGTGTGTCTGTCCACAGTCCAGTGCTTCAAAGGAGTGTCCTTCTCCTTGAACACAGTGTTTACAGATAAGAGAGCGGGTCTCACTCTGAGCATGCGAACATGATGGCGATTAGGAGGCTTTCCTCCTCAGAGGCCTCTTGTGGCTTTCCACAACTTATTGTCCCATATTTTCATGGCCAGTTTATACAGGCACCCCACAAGCCCTTTTCCCAACAATTAGCAGTGTGAGAACGGACTAATACAGGGTGCCATCGGGAAGGACTGCAGCCAGGCGGCTCCAATTCTCCTACTGTCCTGGGCACTGGGATCCAAGGTCCAGGCGTCACCAGTGCTGGTTCCTGAGGCCTCTCCCCTGGGCTTGCAGACGGCATTGCCTCCCTGTTTCCTCATGGGGCTGTCCCTCTGTGTGTGTGTCTGTGTCCTCATCTCGTCTTCTTACAAGGACACCAATCAGCTTGGATCAGGGCCCACCCAGAGCCCTGATGGCCTCTTTTAACCTGCTGACCTCTGTAGGGGCTCCATCTCCAAACCCAGTCCCACACTGAGGTGCTGGGGTTAAGGCTGCAACATGAGAATTTGGGGGGACGTAATTCAGCCATAACAGCCATGAGGAAGGGGAGACGTCCAGCACTTGGCCGGGTCTCAGACACAGGCCCCAGGCCCCTCTGAGGCCCAGCTTCCTATCAAAACAGAGGGCATGGTCTTGCACCTCTTGGTGGCCTCCTGCCCACTGTGGGATGTGGGATGGGCCCAGAGCCCACAAGAACCTTCTCAAACAGGGGAGGGCACTTGGATCTTGTGTCCAACTCATTCCGTTTACAGATGAAAAAACAGAGGCAAACAAGCGGTTCCTCGGGCAGCCCAAGGAGCCTGGCACTCCTGTCAGACCCCAGCCGGCCAGGGAGTCTGGGCTGGCCTGGCCCCTCGCTGGTGTCCGTCGGCAGGCTCCTGGCCCCGGCCTGGCCCCTCGCTGGTGTCCGTCGGCAGGCTCCTGGCCCCGGCCTGGCCCCTCGCTGGTGTCCGTCGGCAGGCTCCTGGCCCCGGCCTGGCCCCTCTCTGGTGTCCGTCGGCAGGCTCCTGGCCTGGGCCTGGCCCCTCGCTGGTGTCCGTAGGCAGGCTCCTGGCCCGGGCCTGGCCCCTCGCTGGTGTCCGTCGGCAGTCTCCTGACCTGGGCCTGGTCCCTCGCTGGTGTCTGTTGGCAGGCTCCTGGCCCTGGCCTTCTCCAGCCCTGCAGCTCCTTGTGTTCACACCAGCTGCCCCTTCCCTGCGGCAGGGACCACCAAGCCCAGCAGCAGGGCACCTGTCCCATCCCCTCTGGCTCTACACTCCGAAAGCCAGGACAGCGCGACCCGTCCACACGCTGATCTCCAGCTCCGCAGGCTCCTTCCCAATGCCCTCAGTCCGGGAAGCTCAGACAGGGAGCTCCAGGAAATCCTCTCAAAGGGGCCACTGGGAATACTGGCCACAAGGCGGCTCTGCCAAGCCCAGCTCACGGTGTGGAAAAATGAACACACCTTGTGGTGCGGCCTCAAGGAACGGGGGCCTAGCCGGGGGAAGGGGCAGAAGTGCGAGCAGCAGCCCCGAGGTGGCGAGGCCTGCGCCAGGTGGGTTCTGCAGGCACTTGGGGACTTGGCTTTCCCACCTCCCAGCCTGAAGGGCGTCAGGGAACCAACAACGCGGCTTGCGTGGAACACCCGTGTCCCCGCCGGGAGTCTGGCTTTGTGGCCCATCCCAGGCAGAAGCTGCCCACGTGACCACCCCAGTAACAACCCTGGGCAGGAGGTGGGCGTGGTGGTGCACAACTATAGTCCCAGCCACTCGGGAGGTGGAGGCAGAAAGATTGCTTCGGCCCAGGAGGTCAAGGCTGCAGTGAGCTGGTTGCGCCACTTCACGCCAGCCTGGGCGACAGAGACCGACCTTGTCTCTAAAAAAGAAAAAAGAAAAGACTGGGCGTGGAGTCTCACACCTGTAATCCCAGCACTTCGGGAGGCTGAGGGGGCAGGATCACTTGAGCCCAAGGAGTTCAAGACCACCTTGGGCAACATAGTGAGACTCCGTCTCTATGAAAAATAGCAAAATTAGCTGGGTGTGGTGGTGCACACCTGTAGACCCAGCCACTTAAGAGGGTGAGGCGGGAGGATCTCTTGAGCTCAGGAAGTCAAGGCTGCAGTGAGTCATGACCGCAGGACTGCACTCCAGCCTGAATGACAGAGCGAGACCTTGTCTCACAAAAAAAAAAAACAGAAAAAGGAAAAGGAAAACCCTGGGCAGAGTCGCGAATGAGCTCCCTGGCAGCGTCATCCCAGCTCCCTGCCAAATCAGGCACAGCCTGTGCAACCCCACCTTCGACTCCTAGGTGCTCACTGGAGAACTGAGACAAACGTTCATGGCAGCATGACCCCAACAGCCAAAAAGTGGAAACGGCCCGAGTGTCCGCACGGCTGCTTGTGGCTGGGCTCACGTGGCCGGTCACACAGGGCATGAGCTGGTCCTGGGCACGCATGATGGGCCACGCAGCAGGAGGAACATGACAACGTGGCCCCTGAGACAGCCCGGGGAGTGCAGCCCCGGAACAAGGGTGCCCGGAGCAGAACAGCCCCTACAATGCGGGAGGCCCGTCGTGCATGCAGACATCTTTCTTTGTGCATAATCAGGACCAGTAAAATGCTTCCTGGAGGTGAGTTTGGTGAAAAATAAGCACCTCTAGCCCTTAGACAGAGGGTAGGGGGAACAAAAAGGAAAAACAACGACAAAAAAACTCAAAAAACAAAAAGCGCCTCCAGCTCTGTCAAGGTCTGCAGAACAGACAGTGTCATCATGGGCACTGCACTCACAGTGGGCGGCACGGGAGCCCAGAGGGGCTGAGGGGCTGCACAGAGTCCGAGTCCCCCGTCTTGACCACCAGCTCCCGTGGCACCCAGGGCAGGTACATGATGCACCAGCCTCACTCCCCAGCAGCACAGTGTGGCAGGGGTGAGGGAAGGGGAGCAGGCAGAAGGGCCCCGGTGCAGGGGAGAGTGACGCCTGCCCTCACTGCCCTAGGGAGTTGCCCCTGAGCCACAGAGACGGCCTTAGGGAAGCTACCCGGGGGCCTCCTGATCAGGCCGCACAGACAGCTGACCCCGAGAGTGTGGGTACAGGGGGCTGGGAGCCAGCCCACAGCCACAGACTGAGCTGGCTAAGGGGTCCTAAACCAGCAGGCCCCCCATGGCATCTGGAGGAGGCTGGAGTCGGGGCTCCCAGGAACCACAGGCTGGACCCCATGGGAAGGGACGCCCCCAGGCTGTCTGCCTGGCTCTGCAACTGTGGAGGCTCCCAAGCGCCTGGGGTCCTGTCCTCATCCCAGCCCCCTGAGGGCAAGCCAGAGACCCCTTTTCTATCTCTGGGCCCTCGGGTCAGCCAGCCCACCACCCACTGAGAAGCTTCCACCAAGCCTGGAAGGCATTGCCAAAGCCCGGGGCCCTCCCCGCAACCTGGAATCCATGCAAGGGCAGCCGGGTCGGTGTGGATGTTGAACCAGCACTGACAGAGCCCAACACAGTCCCCAGAAACACACTCAACACCCTGCTTTAGTGTCCAAGCCCACCAGCTCACTCACTGAAAAATAAATCCTAAAGGAGGATGGCGAGAGCAGCCAGGAAGGACATGTGGGTTCAGGGAGGCTTCTGGAGGGCCTGAGTCTTTGGGGACGTCTCCAAATCTCACATCACCCAGTGTGCCCCGCAAGCAAAGGCAGGAAAGGGTTTCAGCAAGAGCTGGAGCCTGTCCATCTGCACCGCCAAGAGCTGGAGCCTATCCGTCTGCACCGGCCGAGCAACTCTTTCCTCTCACTTAGCACGTGTCATGCCCGCCTCAAAAGAAACCACAGCATTCCTTCCCACTCCCAAGAGTAGGGGCCAGGCCCCTCCCCACCCCCCACCCCCACATATCGCACTGATGCTCTGCCAGGCTGTTTCTGGGACGTTCTGTGCTCCCAAGGTTCCGCCTGGGTTCAGAGAAATTTCAGGGGAAGCAAGGTGGGGTTTCAAAGAACAGAACAGCTTTGTTCTCCCGCCGACGAAGCAGTATACAAACCACAGAGAGGAGGGAGGACTCCACGCACCTCCATCTCCAGGCCTTGGGGCTGGGGGCATGGAAAGCATGGCCTGTGAGGGGCTTCTGAGGCCGGCCACTCTCAGTCCCCTGAGCCAGCAAAGTCCTCAGAGTACCAAGGCAGGGAGACAGAGGCACACACGGGCCCCTGCAGCACTGCTGTTAACAGAGAAAACCCAGAACCACCTACACATCCCCCAGCACGACCACCCCATGGGGGACCCTCCTCAGCTCCAGGAGGCAGGTGGACAGCAGGAGTCACACGGCTGTGCTCTGAGCCAGGCGTCGGTCCAAGCACTTTATGCAAGCGATGTAATGAACTCTGGCAACCTCACGGCAGGTGTTAGGATTGCCCTCCTGTCTTACAGAGAAGGAAACTGAAGCACCGAGAGGTTCTGCCACCTGCACTGGGTCACACAGCCTCAAAGCAGCCAAGCTGAGTCAACACACCCCCTCTCAGAGGCGAGGCCACCCAGGCCTACACCCTGATATGCTGTGCAGGCTCTGCCCGAGCGACGCCCAGGACTCCAGGTCCCCGTCCACATGAAAGCCCCGTGCCTCACACCCACACTCCGCCCCGTGCCTCACATCCACACTCCGCCCCGTCCCTCACACCCACACTCCGCCCCGTCCCTCACACCCACACTCCGCCCCGTCCCTCACACCCACACTCCGCCCCGTGCCTCACACCTACAGTCTGCTCTATGCCGGCTGCTGGAGCCAACGCCTTACCTGTGTGGTTTGAAAACTGGACAGAGTTCACTGCGTCAATCTCAAATCCCAAAACCTGCAAGACAGAGAAGGAACAGGTAGGCGTAAGAGAGCCAGGTATGGGGTCCCACGAACCCCAGCAGGTGCTGACTCAGAAGAGGGGAGTAAATGAGTCCCGGCTGGCACGGGGCCCCCAGCTGCAGGCTGGAGGGCTGACGCATCAGAGCAGGAGGCTCTCCCCGAGTCACACATGACATGTGCACAGGCAGGGCCTCGTGTGTCTGGAGCTGCGCTTCCCTCTCTGGGGAGCAACCAGCCCGGGAGGGCATCGCCCAGCCCACAGGACCTCCATGGGGAAGCACTTCACGCATCATTCCAGAAATCGCACCCAGCGAAAGCACTCAATAAGACTAATAAACAATAAAACGAAGGCAATACCCGTCTGTCCACACACTGAACAGAGGCTGGGAGGCTGTCTCTGCTGTGAAAATGCGGGCGTCTACCCCACCCCTTGGAAGAAGTCAGGCCAAGGGCCCCGCGGGCAGCACACATGCCTCAAAAGCTTGAGTGAGAGACAGGGAGTGGGTGCGTGAGGACAGAGAGGGAGAGGGTGAGGGTTCGAGACAGATGGAGAGGGAGGACGGAATCCACGGAGTGGGGGCCTCCTTCCTGTATCTCCCAGGGCCAAGCCCGGCCTCCGCTAGTTTGGGGGGCCATCCCCACCCTCTCCCGTGCACCAGCAATGCCCCAAACCCTCTCTTCCTGCTGCATCTGAACAGCCAACCACACTTGAGTTCCACCTTCAAGTTCAAAGCCAGGCAGTGCCACCTCTGGTGTCAGCACCAGGACAGCGGCTATTTCCAGGGCGGGGGGGGGGGGGGGGTGGGGATGGGGAGGGGCTTCCGGGGCTTCCCAAATTTGTTTCTTCACTGGGTGGGGTTTGCTTTGTGATGATGAGTTGAGCTATCTGCTTAGGATTTGTATTTGCCAAGGTTTTTCTTTGAAGCCGGTATTATCACTAAACTAATGAAACACATTAGCAGTCTTACTAATCTAAAAAGTTAAAGTTAGCACTTTAACTTCTTTTGCGGCCAGGTGCAGTGGCTCATGCCTGTAATCCCAGCACTTTAGGAGGCTGAGGTAGGAGTACAGTTTGAGGCCAGGAGTTCAAGACCAGCCTGGGCAACATGGCAAAAACCCTGTCTCTACAAAAAATACAGAAATTAGCCTGGCGTGGTGGCACATGCCTGTAGTCCCAGCTACTCGGGAGGCTGAGGTGGGAGGATCACTGAGCCCAGGAGGTGGAGGCTGCAGTGAGCCCTGATGGCACCACTGCACTCTAGCCTGGGTGACGGAGTGAGAATATGTCTCAAAAAACATAAAAATAAAAAATAAAATGGGCACTTTGCAAATGTACCAGCCCGAATCCACAGCCTCTATACACAGATAGCTTGCAGTATTTCAAATCCTTTAAAATTCTAACCGACTGTGAAGAAACAGATATTAAGCAACGATGACACAAATCCTGAAAATCCTGCCAAAATATTCTGCTCCACTGCTTCTGGGTGTGTAGATAATTAATCCTTTGGGGCTGGCAAACGTATCCGAGAATGAAGTCGCTATTTTCTGCTTTTAAATGAGAGCACGAGCGAGCTGAGCCCCTGGGCTGGCATCTCCGTTTCGCACACCCCATCAAAATCAGCTTATTCATCAGCATCGCAAGCTGGTCTGGACGCTTCCAGAGTCTACCCATCCAACTTCATGTGCCAGACAAAGCCAGACTCAGAAGACGACAATGCACGGGGGGCGGGGTGCCAAGGTCCAGGACGGGAGCCTGGGACCCCAGAGAAAGGCATCTCCTGCTGTTACACATGTCCTTCAGCTGGAAGCCACCGCTCTGTGCCGGACCATGCCTCTGGAATTGGCATCTCTGTACAGCAGTGGCTCCCTCCCAGGCACCACCAGGAGGTACCAAGAATGTGAAACTGAAGCCTGCGAAGAGAATGGGCTTCTGCCAGCAGTGCTCTTCTTCCCCCAGGGCTCTTCTCCCCACAGGGGCAGCGGTAGTGACCGTCCCTTCCCATAGCAGCAGCAGAATCCACTTTGTGGCTTTCCCTCCACCAGCAGAATTCCTCATCGCATGCCCCCCCAGACTCCCAGCACCAGCCAGCCGGCAGATACCTGCCTTCCCAGCTCCAGGTTCTAAAGAGTCCAGCAATTCTCTTATCCCAGGGTCAGCTGTGTGGAGCCGATGCTGGCAGGGGTCTCCTCCACGACACCTGTGTTCCCTTTTTGCCTTCTCTATTTTCTCAATACCTGGCTGAACAACGACCTCTACGATCGTTGCTCTGGTTTCTGTTTCTGGACTGGACCCTGCCTGATACACCTCATCTTTCCCCACCCACAAGGGAGCCAAGGACAGACTGGTTCTTGGCCCAAGGTTCAGCCCAGCGGGCTGCTGGGCTCTCCACAACGCTCACCTCCCACCCGGAGCTCCTCCACTGCCTTCACAGGAATCACCTTCAACAAGGACAGGCCAGGTGCCCTGTGAGCAGCCCTGCTGACTGATGGGATCAGCTTGGGCCCCTTTAGGAACAGCATTACTGGTCTGTGTATGTGAATCACCTTGTTTTACAGTAAACCCTGTCCCTATAATGGCCTATGGGGCTCTTCCGTGGCAGAATTCTAAGAATGACCTTCAGGGACCCCGCTCACCCTCGGGCAACCCCCTGAGTGTGGGTGAAACCTGTCAGTGTGATGAGATCTCTCTCCCATGAGGATCTTCTTATCCAGGAGAGTTTAATTGAATGAGATGAGCCCTTCAAAAGCAGAGTTTTCTCAGGCTGAAGGGCAGAAGGAAAAATCAGAGATTGGAAGTTAAAAGAAGGACTCAACGACTGTTGCTGGCTTTGAAGACGGATTGGGCCACGCGATTGCCAGATGCAATAGTGCAGGTCAGTTTTACAGAGTCATTATTAAAAACTGAGTCATATGGCCAGGCACAGTGGCTCACACCTGTGATCGCAGCACTTTGGGAGGCTGAGGCTGGAGGATTGATCACTTAAGCCCAGGAGTTCAAGACCAGACTGAGCAACATAGCAAGATTCCCATCTCTATTTTAAAAAAAAATTGAGACATAAAACTTACAATTATGTAAATTATATTATTATTTTTTGAGACAGGGTCTCACTCTATCACCCAGGCTGGAGTGCAGTGGCACAATCATAGCTCACTACAGCCTTGAACTCCTGGGATCAAGGGATCCACCCTCTTCAGCCTCCTGAGTAGCTAGGACTACAGGTGCGTGCTGCCACACCTGGCTAATTTTTATATTTTTTTGTTGAGACAGAGTCTCACTATGTTGTCCAGGCTAGTCCTGAACTCCTAAGCTCAATCAATTCTCCTCCCTTAGCCTCCCAAAGTGCTGGGACTACAGGTATGAGCCACTGCACCCAGACTACATAAACTATATTAAAAGTAAACATAATATATATTCTAGCCTCACCACTTCCTAGTTTACTAGCATTTTACACTATCTGTTGTCTACTCAGCTATTTGTGTCTATTGTGTCTGGAGGGAAGAACGCTACATGACAGAGGCTGCTGCACAACTCTTTCCTGCTCAGATTGGTAGTTTACGTTCAGCTATAGTGGAAGTATTCACACCACGGAGCTTGGCAGTACATACTCTAAATCAGATATGAGGGCTGGGCACAGTGGCTCACGCTGTAATCCCAGCACTTTGGGAGGCCGAGGTGGGAGGATCACCTGAGGTCAGGAGTTCGAGACCAGCCTGGACAACATGGCAAAACCCCGTCTCTACTAAAAATACAAAAATTAGCCGGGTGTAGTGGCTCGTGCCTGTAGTCCCAGCTACTCAGGAGGCTAAGGCAGGAGAATCACTTGAACCTGGGAGGCGGAGGTTGCAGTAAGCCAAGACTGCAACCAGCCTGGGTGACAGAGAGAGACTCTGCCTCAAAAAAATTCAAATCAACAAACCAAATCAATCAATCAATCAATCAATCAGATATGAGCAAGACTCTCTGATGTCCATACCTGCTGTGACGGTCCACTGAGGCCTGTGGACTATCACCTCATCCCCCTTCCTGGGATGGTCTTATTAGGCCGCCGTGCTACCGTTTTTTGTTTTGTTTTGTTTTGGTTTGGTTTGGTTTTCTTTTTTTGAGACAGGATCTCACGCTGTTGCCCAGGCTGGAGTCCAGCGGCACAATCTCAGCTCGCTGCAACCTCTCCCTCCTGGGCTCAATTGATTCTCCTGCCTTAGCCTCCTGAGTAGCTGACACTACAGGCATGTGTCACCATGCCTTGCTAATTTTTTATGTTTGATTTTTTGTGGAGAAATATTGCCTATATTGCCCAGGCTGGTCTTGAACTCCTGGGCTCAAGCGATCCTCCCACCTCAGCCTCCCAAAGTGCTGCAATTACAAGGCGTGAGCCGTCGTGCTTGGCCTGTGCTACTGTTCTGCTCCTAGCTCCCCTCAATGTGCATTCCCCACCCGCACCTCCAGATGTACCCCTCTAAACCCAGCCCTTGAGGGTCTGCTGCGCCCACAGGATGCAGCTCAGACTCCCGGAGCGTCCCACTCCCACGGCTGATGCCCCTGGCTGCTGGGTCGCCCACCACTCTGTGAACTCCTCACTTGGCTGCAGAACCCTGGGCACCTTCTGAACCCTGTAAAGCTCTGAAACCCCTGTGCCTGGCCAACTCCCCTCTCTCAATTCAGACCGTCCTTCTTCCAGCCTCCAAGACCCTGCTGCAACCGTGCCTACGGAGCCTCCGCGACAGCACGCGAAGAACCAGGGTTCTTCAGGATTGGGGTTCTCTGCCGGCCCTGGCCAAAGCCCCTGGCCTCTGGCAAACCCACTGCTGCCACAGGACAGCCTGGCTGTCTCCGCTGAAAAGTCTGAAGGACAAGCTCCTGCTCAGCCTCTACCGCAAGGTGTAACTCCGTAAACGGAACAAGGGCCGAGCACCCAGGGGAGCCAGGGTGGGAAGAGCCGCGGGGGCTGCAGCCAGGGGGCAGGATTGCGGGGGTCGGGTGCGGGATGGGGGGGCTGGGCTTTGCCCCGCTCATCCGTGTGACGTATTGGGGCTCCCCCACCTGCAGGCGTGCGCCCCGTCTCCCGCCGAGAGAGAAAGCCAGTCAGACGGCTACACTCTGCCCTGGCGGGTCAAAATAATCCCAGCAGAGTCCAGGCCAGTGGGATGGCTTAGAAAGGGTTCCACCTTCCTCCTGGGAACTTCCTGCGTGGGCCACAGCGGAAGCGCTTTCGACCTCATTAGTCAGCCGGCTGGACCGCAGGAGCAGCGGCGGCAGGACCAAGGCCGAGGAGCTCTCCGACTCCCTTCTCCCTGCCGCCCGCCACACGAGCTCATCCCCTGCCCAGGCGCAGCCCGCAGTCCTCCTCCCTCGGCCGGTGGTGTGAGCAGCCCTCCTCCTGCCCACGTGCGGGAGTGGCTGCCTCGGGCTCCTCCCAGGGCCCACGTGCGCGCCTTATCGGCAGCATCCCACTCTGCTCACAGTGAGGCAGACAGCGAGACACTACGTGAGCGCGGCGGCTCAGCTGATCCTCCTCCTCCTCCGGGGAGGCAGGGTGACTCAGAACGGCAGGACTGGGGGAAGCTCTGGAACATTCCAGCGCAGCTCCTCCACCCCAGCCTGACCACCCTAGTTCCAGGCGTTCCAGGGGAGAGCAGGGTGAGCGCTGCACAGAAGCCGAAGCCACCCACCCAGCAGAACCCTCCCTTTAGCTTATTTTGCAAAGAGACCTCTGACCACTTTAGGAAACCAGAATGAGGAAAGAGGACAGGAGAGATCATGTGACTGCTTCACCCTGATCAACCTGGGGCACAAGTCCCTCCCACCGTCTGCCACTGGTCAGCCCTACGATCCACATCAACCATGTCCTTTGTCCTACAAACTCCCAGGGGGAACTTCTGGTGGAAATGGCCCCGAGCCCCCCAGAGCAGTCTCCCCTCATCCCTGACCCACCCCTGCCTCAGCCTTCACAGCTCCAGGGTCCATCGCCTGGGCCCCCAGCCCTGCTCAGAGCACACGGACACCCAGCTCCCTACTTCCAGGCTCACAGTGCCGCAGAGGGACCGTGCACTAGCTGGGCAGGGGCAGAGGGACCGTGCACTAGCTGGGCAGGGGCAGAGGGACCGTGCACTAGCTGGGCAGGGGCAGAGGGACCGTGCACTAGCTGGGCAGGGGCAGAGGGACCGTGCACTAGCTGGGCAGGGGCAGAGGGACCGTGCACTAGCTGGGCAGGGGCAGAGGGACCGTGCACTAGCTGGGCAGGGGCAGAGGGACCGTGCACTAGCTGGGCAGGGGCAGAGGGACCGTGCACTAGCTGGGCAGGGGCAGAGGGACCGTGCACTAGCTGGGCAGGGGCTGCCAGGTGCTGGGCTCACTGCAAAGTGCTAAGGGAAGGCAGAGGTCATGGCTGGCTCAGAAGTGCCCAGATGGCCAGACAGCTGGGGGCTGAGTCCAGGGATTGCCAAAGCAGCATTCCTGACCCAATATGGGCTCCCTGGTGTGACCTCGGGCCCCGTCCACCCCCACAGCGTGCAGCAAAAATGCCACCTTATTCTAGCTCCAGAGTCCGCTCCACAGGGCCTCACACCCGCTGCACCCTCCTCCTGGATGCTGTTCCTCGCTGTGCCCCGGCTGGCAGAGCTCCACCTAGTGCTGGCTCCCTCCCACCCCTTGGAACTCGCTCCCACGCACAGCTACTGGCCCTTGGGGTCAGCCAAACCTGTGTGCACTGCACAGCTTCCTCGTTTAGCTGTCCTAGGGTGACCACATTCCCAGAGGCTTGGTGACTGTCACAGGTAAGGAGATGGGATAAGAGGCTAAGCAGGGCTAGCCACCTGCTTCAGGAATGGGGAAAGCTGCCGGAGGAGTGGCCAAGGACAGGGACAGGGGCTGGCAGGCTTGTCCTGGCCACAGAACCCTTTAAAACAGAGGCCCCATGCAGAGCCAGGGAATAGACGGGCACAAGGCGGCTATTCTGTGGGCAGGAAGGGAGGCGCTGCCGGCCCCTCTTCGGCTGATCGCGCGGTTTTTTGCTCAGCCCATCTTTGATAACTCCTTTCTTCCTTTCTCCTTGAGAAGTTCCCTCTGTTCTTATTCCTTAGTGTCACTCACTCTGAACTGGGCACGCATGATTCCATTTCAAAAGCTCTGTGTGGGTGTGCACCTGCAGACACCAAGGCCAACAAGCCACAATGCCAATCAGCAGCCCGTGTCCCCGAAGCTGCCCGTTCTGCGGATCCGCCCCTCCCTTTCCAGAGAATGCCAGTCACACCAAGCCTCCTAGGAAGGAAATCACTTACAGGAAAGACGGGGGGGGGGGCCGGCCAACACTGGGGCCTGCAGAGCAACACACCGTATACACACACATGCATGCCCATGACACACACATGCATGCCCAGATATGTGCCTACATGCCATGCACACATGCCCCATACACACATGCATCCCACATGCACACATGCATGCCATGTACACACAAGCACACCCACATACACACACACACCATGTACACACGCACACCATGTACACACATGCACACCCACATACGCCATGTACACACACACACCATGTACACACATGCACACCCACATACACCGTGTACACACGCACACCATGTACACACATGCACACCCACATACACACAGAGTACACACACACACCATGTACACACATGCACACCCACATACACACACCATGTACACACACGCACACCCACATACACCATGTACACACGCACACCATGTACACATGCACACCCACATACACACACAGTGTACACACACACCATGTACACACATGCACACCCACATACACACACACACATGCACCGATGTGGGCTAGAGCCAGAGGCAAGAGGGAAAAATAGATCAGAAAATGGGACCAATAGGCTGGGCGCAGTGGGTCACGCCTGTAATCCCAACGCTTTGGGAGGCTGAGGTGGGTGGATTGCCTGAGGTCAGGAGTTCAAGACCAGCCTGGCCAACATGGTGAAACCCCGTCTCTACCAAAATACAAAAATTGGCCGGGCGCGGTGGCTCACGCCAGTAATCCCAGCACTTTGGGAGGCCGAGGCAGGCAGATCCCGAGGTCAGGATATCAAGACCATCCTGGCTAACACGGTGAAACCCCGTCTCTACTAAAAATACAAAAAAATTAGCCTGGCGTGGTGGCAGGCGCCTGTAGTCCCAGCTACCTGGGAGGCTGAGGCAGGAGAATGGCGTGAACCTGGGAGGAGGAGGCTGCAGTGAGCCGAGATCACGCCACTGCACTCCAGCCTGGGTGACAGAGTGAGACTCCGTCTCAAAAAAAAAAAAAAAAAGAAAAAAAAAAAGGAAAACGGGACCGATAAGTTCTTGTTTTTCTCCATGACAGCCAAACAAGAATAACAGAAACCTCAGTCCCAAACTAAGGGAGTCAGAAAAGCAAAAAACTAGCCAATTTTGCTCCTTCTTGGAGAAAGATGAAAGAAAAAGAAGAAATACCAGAAACAACACCTGTTTCCTGGATTGGGACACATTCTGGCTCAGACCCAGGGACTGGCAGAGGCCAGAGAGAGAGAGAACCCCAGCTAGACGGGAGGAAAGCCAGCTGCCCAGCGTGGCCTGGAGAGCATGTGGGAACGTTCCGAGGACACTCAGAAGCGTCTCCAACATGCAGCATCAGCATCATCACCTCTAGGGAAGTTAGTGCGGGCCACTGGAGGAAGGAAGGAGGCACACTTTTCAGCACTGGCTCTTTTTCCTTTCCTTTTCTTTTTTTTTTTGTTTTGAGGCTGAGTCTTGCTCTGTCGCGGGGGCTGGAGTGCCATGGTGCAATCTTGGCTCACTGCAACCTCCACTTCCTGGGTTTAAGCAATCTCCTTCCTCACCCTCCTGAGTAGCTGGGATTACAGTAGTGTGCCACCACGCCCGGCTAATTTTTTGTATTTTTAGTAGAGATGGAGTTTCACCATGTTGGCCAGGCTGGTCTCGAACTCCTGACCTCAGGTGATCCACCCACCTCAGCCTCCCAAAGTGCTGGGATTATAGGCGTGAGCCACTGTGCCTGGCCCAGCGCTGGCTTTTTTGTACTGTTTGCAAATGCATGTCACCTTGAAAAATGTTAAGGCAAAAATGATGTCTTTTAAAAGGCAGGGTGGTATTCTTCCAGGATCTTAACAGTGCAGTTCTGAAGACAAAGAAGACTCTTCTATCCTAGGAATTCTAAGAAAAAAATGTAAAGATTTTTCAAAACACCAGGTGTTTTGTTTTGTTTTGAGTCGAGAGTCTTGCTCTGTCCCCCATGCTGGAGTGCAATGGCACGATCTCAGCTCACTGCAAGCTCCACCTCCTGGGTTCACACCATTCTCCTGCCTCAGCCTCCCAAGCAGCTGAGACTACAGTCGCCCACCACCACGCCTGGCTAATTTTTTGTAATTTTAGTAGAGATGGGGTTTCACCGTGTTAGCCAGACTGGTCTCGATCTCCTGATCTTGTGATCCGCCTGCCTCAGCCTCCCAAAGTGCTGGGATTACAGGCGGGAGCCACCGCACCCAGCCAACACCAGGTGTTTTAACCATTTCCCCAAGAGAACCCTCCAGTGATGCCACATCTCTGAAGAAGAGGCCACCTTGCAGAGCAGGGGATTTTTTTTTTTTTTTTTTTTTAAACAGGGTCTGCCTAGTGCATCGGTGTTCTCTGTCAACTTTCTGGTTAAAAATACATTGTATTTCCATACATGTTTATTTTTTACTTTTTTTTTTTTTTTGAGACAGGGTCTCACTCTGTCACCCAGGCTGGAGTGCAGTGGCACCATCACAGGTCACTGCATCCTCCACCTCCTGGGATCAGGTGATCCTCCCACTTCAGCTTCCCAAGTAGGTGGGACTACAGATGTGAGTCACATAGCCAGCTTTTTTTTTTTTTTTCTTGTAGAGCTGGAGTCTTGCTATGTTGCCCACGGTGGTCTCAAACTCCCAGGCTCAAGTGATCCACCCACCTCGGCCTCCTAAAGTACTGGGATTATAGGTGTGAGCCACCACACCTGGGCTCGGGGATGCTTAAATATTTGAGGATAGAAATCAGCTCCTGACTTGAGGGCCCTCAAGCAACCCCCTTGGGACCCCGTCACACGTCTCTGGGAGCCTGGGGTTACTCGCTGCTCGCGTCCACATGCTGCTGAAGTGCTGAGGTCCCAAAGCTCCACAGCTTCTGCTCCTGTCCGGAGAAGCGGGGCCCAGTAAGCAGGTGGGACCCTCGGCCTCTGCCACAGCTACTTTTGCCAACGTCACAGCAGGTAGGAGTCAGGTGCTGACATCCAGGGTTCCAGGGCAGGGAGCCCCCTGCCTCTTCCTGTGGGGCATTTGAGCCACAGTCCACCTGCCTAACGGGCATGGCGTTGAGGCCCCTGGACAGAGAAAAACAACCTCCACCAAGCCCCCTCAGCTGTCTCAGGTCTGCTCCGCACCGACGGACCAGGAGAATGAAAGCATGCGGCTGCCTGCAGGCCCCAAATGGAGCCAGCCACCTCACAGGGTCTTCTGGTGGGGGCTGCAGGAGTCCCATGGTCTTGCCTTCTGGTCTCTGCAATGTGGTATTTAAATGAGTCTTGAGGTAAGGCCCCAAGTGAGATTCTCAGAGCCATGGAATTCAGTCATTGAAGGTCTGATGTCCACGACCTCCTCCCTAGGAGCGGCCCTGTGAAAGCGCACCTGCACTGTGGTCCTACAGCACGGAGGTCACATGTGTCCCAGGTGGCAGTGCCTGGCACCCAGCCTCGGCGGCTCCAGAGGCTGACAGATGAAGGACACGGATGTCACCCAGCCAGCGGGAGTCTACTACCTCTCCATCTGGACGGGATGCACAGTGACAGGACAGGCTTGCCTCTCCCCACAGGGCAGCTACTGGCCTCAGACGTGCTTGGGACGATCTCTGCACAGCCCAGTTTGGAGACTCACAGCTGTGCTGCTCCCCTCACTTCCAAAAAGGACGGCTTGACGTCATCAACTTCTGGGCCTTTAATTCACCCCCTGGTTTATGCCACTTTCAAATTTCTCTGAAGGCTCCTTCCAGATTGAATGCTGGACCCTCGAAGGATATGTTTAACTGAAACCTGTGAAGGGGACTCTATTTGGAAAAAGGATCTTTGGGCCGGGCACGGTGGCTCACGCCTGTAATCCCAGCACTTTGGGAGGCCGAGGCAGGCAGATCAGCTGAGTCAGGAGCTCAACACCAGCCTGGCCAACATAGTGAAACCCCATCTCTACTAAACAGAAATACAGAAAAATTAGTCAGGTGTGGTGGTGCACACTTGTAATCCCAGCTACTCAGGAGGCTGAGGCAGGAGAATTGCTTGTACCTGGAAGGGGGAGGTTGCAGTGAGCCTAGATCGCTCCACTGTACTTCAGCCTGAGCGACAGAGTGAGACCCTCGTCTCAAAAAAAAAAAGAAAGAAAAAGAAAAAGAAGGCCAGGCGTGGTGGCCCCATGCCTGTAATCACAGTACTTTGGGAGGCTGAGGTGGGCGGATCACGAGGTCAGGAGATCGAGACCATCCTGGCTAACACGGTGAAACCCCGTCTCTACTAAAAATACAAAAAAATTAGCCGGGTGTGGTGACCGGTGCCTGTAGTCCCAGCTACTCAGGAGGCTAAGGCAGGAGAATGGCATGAATCCGGGAGGCAGAGCTTGCAGTGAGCCGAGATCACGCCACTGCACTTCTGCCTGGGCAACACAGCAAGACTCTGTCTCAAAAAAAAAAAAAAAAAAGAAAGAAAGAAAAAGTATCTTTGCAGATGTAAGATTCCAAGATGAGATCATGCCAGATTATCCAGGTGGGCCTGAATCCCATGTCAAGTGGACTTTTAAGAGAGCACACAGGGCGGAGGCCACGTGAGGACAGAGACAGAGACTGGAGTGTTTCGGCTATGAGCCCCGGAAGCCTGGGGCCACCGAGAGCTGGAAGAGGCCAGGAAGGACCCTTGTATGGAGGGAGCATGGCCCTGCCCACACCCTGGTCTCAGACTTCTGGCCCCCAGACTATGAGAGGTGAATTTCTGCTACAATGAGCCACCTGGTTTGTGGTACTTTGTTATGGCAGTCCGGGCAAACTCCTACATGACCCTAAGGCTGCATATGGTATTTTCAATCCAGCAAACTCATACGTAACCCTACAGCTGTGTACCTTAGGGTTACGGAAGCAATAGAGCAAAAGGGATTGGGAGGCTGCCCTGAGGGCCCCAGGATCTCCCCCATGCAGTGAGGCCTACAGAAACACGTGAGCTGCTAAACTGATGGCCGGGAAGGCTTTCCACACATACACACCTGGGGCTCCAAAGAGCCAAACCTCCCAGCCCTGGAAGAACCTAAGGTTTCCTACACCCAAGAGGAAACAGTCCTAGCAATGTGGAAGGGCAGACGGCCGCAGCCACTCGTTCCCTCCACTCCTTCCTGTCTAGAATCCAAGCCAGAGCAGCGGGGAAGTGCCCCACCCCAGGGCGCATCCCATGGCCTGTCTTGGGCAGGTCTGTACTTGACTTGGGCAGCCCCCCAGGTCCTCTTCTCCATGCACCCCCAAACCTCAAGCCTGCCCTTGCCCTCCGCGTTCTATCTGCAAACCCCAATCATGCTGCCTGACACAATGCACCTCCTGCCAGCACTGGTCATGCCAACATGTTCCCTCCTTTAGTTCCCCACCGCTAAAATGTACCTTAGGCTTAGGCCCAGAAACAAAATCCAAACACAGGCTCAGGGTTTTGCTCTGCCCAGGGAAGGTGGCTGCCTCCGAGAGGACCTGGCAGAAAACAGCTAGGGAGAACAGCTCTGAAGCCCAGATGTGCAGATGGTCCAGTCACAACAAATCTGTGCTACACTCACAAGGAATCAGTGGGAGCTCCCTGGCAATAGGTGTACCCTGAGCCTGGCATGAAGGGCACAAGGAGCCCTGGTGCTATCTTGCAAACAGGTATTGTGCCTAGTTTGCAGGTGGGACTCCGGAAGGCTCAGAAACCAGGGCCAGGTCCCTCAGCTGGAATTCCAAGATGTGGAGACACCTGCTTTGAGGTGGGACCCCCAGACACCTGGGTCAGTCCCCATAAGGAGCCTCTCCAGCAGCCCTGCTACATGCCACACCCCTGAGGCATTCTCCAGTCTCATTCCAAGTAGCCTTGAGGCAAATCTCTGGGGCCCGGCCAGAGGCTATGTTCTGCCAGTTTCTAAGTTTTCTTCCCTCACATTCAGCTATGTGAACAAGGCTTTGGAGTCCTAAGCCATATGGTGATGATCAAAATCAAGAACAAACTCTTGCAAGAGCAGCTCTAGACTCTGGGGACACGTCCCCTTGGAACTGCAGCTAGAAGCGGCAAACACTGGCCCCAAGGCCACTTCCAGGCTCTGTCCCCCAGTCCCTCCTGTGCCCACTAAGGCTGGTCCAGGCTCGCTGGGTCTCCAGCCATCTCAGCCCCTCGGTCATCACATTGCTTCTCCTTGTCCAGCCAGGCTTGGACATCGGGGTATGGGAGCAAAATGCCTGCATGGAACCCTGTGGAGCCCACAGGTAAGGATGCCGTGCACTGGGGAGACCCCAGGTAGGAACAGCAGCGCCATCCTTTTGAGGCTTCACCCGAGGTGAGCAATCAGAGGACACCCCTCCCTTGAGTCACTGGGAGTTCGAGAACAAAGAACATTGCTGGGGGATCCCGAGTGAGCCTAAGAAGGAAACAGTTTGCCCAATGAAGTAGGAGGTGGATGGGAGGAGGGACGGGACAGACACAGCAGGACCTGCACACTTCTGCCAAGAGAGTGGACGCTGTCCTCAGAGCCCCCTGGTTCCACACTGCCTGGCTGCCCCTGCTTCAGGCACCCTGCACCTTTCTTCCCAAGCCCAATCCTAACTCTGACTCTGCCCAAGCAATCCGCCAGCCTGTGGTGACCTCCCCCAACCCCCTCAAGCTAGGAGTGGTCCAGAGCAGTGCTTAAGAGCCGGGGCCACAGAACCGGTGCACCCTGACTGTCCCAGGCAGGGTCTGCCCGCAGCTGGATGGAACAGGGTCTCAAGTGAGACCACCTGTGAAGCACCGCATCCTTCCCAACAGGACCTCCACTTAACTTCGGACTCGAACCCCCTGCCTTTCCACGCTCAACTCTGCTCAGCTTGGTCCTCCTGGGGGCACGCCTAGGTCAGCCCTCAAATTCCACTGAAGCTCTGCTCCCCTCTTCCTGTCCTCCTCCCAGGCCAGCCCGCACCGCAGGCCCCGCCGTGCCCAGGTGGCCCTTCTTTACATCCCGTGGGGCCCAGCACAGGGACCAGGCATACCTGCTCCCATCCCCAGTGACCAGGCCGCAGGTGGGCAGCACAGGAGAGCACCACCCGGCAGGGCACCCCCAGCCCTCCTGCTGACTCGACAAAGCCAGGAACTGCCCGTCGTCCTGGTTCTGCCTCGGCCCTGCGTGACACCCACGCCACTGCACCCAGGCCTCTCCTACCCCTCCACGGGCCACTTAGCTGCAACCAGGAAGCCGTGGGCTAACGCGTTTTAAAAGGTGGCTCCCTAAAGCCAATCCGCACAGTCCCGAACTGCTCTCTGGGGCTTCTCCTCGTCAGAGCAAACACCTGCAGGGATGCCGCTCTGCTAGAGGGTGCAGAGCAGCCCCTGCCCCACCCTCTTCCCTTCGGCCACCTCCTGGCGTGGTCAGGCCGAGTGGAATCCACCCTCGTGGGCACCGTGACCTCACTCGGCGTCTTCTTCCTGACTTCCCCACCCACAGGGGCCCAGGAGGTGAGCGCGCGAGCGTCTCGAGCTCCACGGCCGCTTCTGCGTTCCAGCGGGGCAAGGTCCCGGCTCGCGTGACTGCTCCGGGACTCCTCGGGGCTCTGCGACATTTCCTCGCCTCCGGGAGCCGCACCGCCCGCCCGCCAGCCCGCCCCCGCGGCAGTTGGCCCGGTCGGCGGGAATGGGCGAGGACGAGCGGCTGCGCCATAGCTGGTGCACAGGGCTCCCTCCTACCCGCGCACCCCGACGCCGGACCCGTCCCACCCGCAGGGGCCCCCAGAGCGCTCAGCCCTCCGCTTCCGCCCCCGCAAGCCAAGCAGAGCGGGAGGCTCATCCCGCGCCTGCCTCCAGGGCGCCCGCGCCAGGCTCTGCCCGCAGCTCCCGAGCCTCCCTCGGGGAACTGAGGCTCGTCTCGGGCAGCCCCGCCAAGGTCACGGGCTCGGGTTACGTAAGCCCGGGCTGCGGGCGGATGCGTACCTGCAGCGGGAACGTGGCCGCCCGGTTGCCCACGTAGCCGCGGATGACGTGGCTCTGTATGGAGAGCACCCGGCACTCCTCCTCCATGCCGGGCCTGGCCGCGGCGGCGCGGGGCCGAGGCGGGGGCACGGTCTCCGCCGCTCGCTCGGGCTCCGGCTCGGCTCGGGCTCCGGCCCCGGCTCCCCTCGGCTGCGACTTCGGCTCTGGCGCGCGGCGGCCCCGATCAGCGCAGACGCCTCCTTCTGACCTCAGCGGGCGGCTCCGAACCCGCGAGTTCCGCGCGGCGCCGGGGGCTGGCCGGGGGCGGACCGGGGCGGGGACAGCCACGCAGGCCCCGCCCCCGGGCTGGGAGGAAGCGAAACCGGACCCTGGCCTCGCCGCCACGCCAGGTGGCCCCCGCCACTCTGCCGCCCGAAACGCTGGGTTTGCACTTTCATTCCGCCTGGAGAGGGCTCTGCAGCGCCGTTCATTCGTTCGTTCATTCATTCATTCATTCAACCAGCGTGCTCCGCCTCAGCCCTGCGCCCCGCGCCCCGCGCCCCGCCGCACGCAGGGGAGACTCGGGGGCCCGGGCTCCACGCCCCTGACCTCCGGGCGCGACACTCTCGCAACGCGGATGGCCACGAGAGTGCGCGCGGGCGTGGGAATAGTGCGGAGGCGCGAAAGTGACCCCGGACCCCGGATACCCAAGGGAACCGCGCTCTCAACTGCCTGCAGGGCCCGGAGCCCGCATCCGATCCGCGTCCCTTCCCAGGGGCCGCGCGGGAGCTGACAGACACGGGGCCGGTGGGACCCAGTCTCCCCCGCACCGGCCTGGGGCGGCGGGCTTCTCTGGGGGCGCCCCAGACCCTTGCGGACCCTGAGTACCCACTCTGGTGGCGCGGCCTGCAGAGGCCCCCAGCCGCTGGCCACATGCCCGGCCGTCCATCCACAGGTGCCCGGGCCTGGGCCGCGTGTCCGATCCCACCCCTACCCGGTTTTCCTGTGGAGGGCCTGCCTTCGAGGACGAACCTGACCCCCTAGGGGACCCCACAGCCTTCACTTCCCACCCCTACGCTCTCCACAGCTGACGCACTCCCTGCGGCTTCCCTGCACCACCCCGGGGAACGGAGGCCTTTGGGTTCCAGACTTGCAGACATGGTGATTTGGGGCCCTGGGGTCAGTATCACCAGACTAAAGTCTTGGTGACCTAACACAGCGCACCTAGGTCTCTGTAGCTTGGTGAGACCCAATGCCAGACCAGGCGGGTGCTGAGGACTGAGGGAGGAAGACATTACTTAGAGATCTAGGTTTTTAAAAGAAAGTACTTCATAATTAGTCATAATTGTCCATTAATAATAGCTAACATTGGCCAGGCGCGGTGGCTCACGCCTATAATCCCAGCACTTTGGGAGGGTGAGGCGAGCAGATCACGAGGTCAGGAGTTCAAGACCAGTCTGGCCAACATAGTGAAACCCCATCTCTACTAAAAATACAAAAATTTAGCTTGGTGTGGTGGTGTGCGCCTGTAATCCCAGCTACTTGGGAGGCTGAGGCAGGAGAATTGCATGAACCCAGGAGGCGGAGGTTGCAGTGAGCCAAGATGGCGCCATTGCCCTCCAGCCCGGGTGACAGTGAGAGACTCCGTCTAAAAAAAATAATAAAATAAAATAAAGAGAATTAATTGTAACACACCCCTAGATGCTACCACGAGGCTGGAGTCCAAAAGCGCTTGTCCTGGCCCTCGAACCCACTCGCCTGCGTGCTTCCCCTCCCACAAGGAGTTAGAGCGTGGTGCCAGGTAAGCAAGCCACACCCCTATCACAAGTCCAGCAAAAGGCTCCAGGGAACTCTCCCGTCTCATCACCTTAAAGGCTGTAACCCTTTGTAAGAAATAAAGTCTCCTGTCCTTTCCCAAACTTATAGATTGTGAAGTTAACAAACTAAGGAGAAGTCAGAGGTTACGGAGTTGGTGACAAGCAGTGCTGGGTGAGAGCCCCAGGAACCTACAAAGGCAGCACCAACAACTGCCCTTACTACCCTTTGCTCATCCTACTCTGTGACTCTCTCGTCCTTGGCTCTTAGGAGCGCCTGATGAATCCCTCCCTCTCTCTGCAGTGGATTTCGTCCTTCCACACTTTGATCCATCATCCATGGTCCCTTCCCCATCCCCAGCCCCCACCCCCCCATCCTATCACACCTTTGGTCCCAAGCACTAAGAGGAAAGAGCAGGGGAGGCATGGAAGAGAGCTGACCAGCCTCCAGGCCCGTGGGCTCCAGGACCCTCCTTCTCGACAGAGGGCTCTGATCCAAACTCTAAAAATGTCATTGTGGTGAGTACATTTTTGCCTGTGGTTTCTTGGGCTTTTCAAAGATCTGGTTGCCCGTTCCCAGCTGTTGTGCAGATGGCCAGTGCCTGTGGTTCTCACACTGGTCATTTTAGAGTCACCCAGGGAACTGGATACACACACCTAGGCCCAGCCCTGTCCTACCTCACTGAGCCTGGCGCTGAGCTCCTTTTTAGCTCTGCAGGTGCTTCTGAGACCACCCAAGGGTGAAAGGCACTGTGTGGGCAGATGAGCTAATTTGGTGTTTTTATGAGCACGTGTCAGTTGCCACTAATTATCAGTCTAAGAGCAAAGCTTTTTCCTTGATGACTCAGATAGTAAAGACCTTCTAGACACTACGAGTCTACTGAAAAGATGCCCAGTCCAGGAGACGAATGGGATGCCTTGCTTCAATTGGGTGGGCTGCCACCCCAGCCTGTACCCCTAGGTCAGCCTTTCCAGGGAGAGAGCCCTGGAGGGGTGGCCCTCAGCTGGGTAGTGGCCAGGGAGGCTCCCCTAGGGAGCAGGTGGTTGGAGAGACCCAGAGCTGGGTTCCACCTGTGGAGGCAAGTGGATGAGGTCCCGGAGATGGTGTCCAGGAAGTCATTCACTGAGAAAGAAAAGAGGGGACCTGAGAGGACTGACACCAAGCTGGTCTTCCACCAGAGCATTCGAGGCATGACCAGCTGAGTTATGGTGGCAACACAGTGTGCCCTCAAAGGACGGTGAACCTTGGAAAATGTCAACAAAAAGAGTCAAAATCTGTAAAATATTGAAAGAAATTTATTCTAAGCCAAATATGAGTGACCATGGCCCATGACACTGAAATGGGAGAGTTCCCTGACCCCCCTTGTAGGATGTGCAACGAGGGTGTGACTTGTCTGTTGAGCCGCCATGCATGTTCAAACCCCTTACAGGAGGGGGAGCACAGAGACGGGCAGGTGCAGGAACGGGGATGAGTGCCTCTGGGCTCCAGCCCTACAGCAGCATCCAGGGGTGGGTGTCTGCGACTCCCGAAGCCCAAGCAGACATGTGTTACAGTGCACTCTTTAGGCTTGCCATCTGCAGATGGCTTAAGTCTTAACCAGCCAGTGCCCTCTTGGTACCCAGGTCCTCGTCCAGCATCCAGGAAGAACCAAGTCGCACACAGACTTGAAGGATGAATGCGGGGGTTTTATCGAGTGGTGGAGGTGGCTCTCAGTTTGATGGATGGGGAGCTGAGAGGCGATGGAGTGGGAAGATGATCTTCCCTTGGAGTTTGGCCGTCCAGCGGCTGATCTCCTCTCTGACCGTCCCCCAGCTGAACTCCTCTTGGTGTTCAGACACTCCTTCTCTCTGCCCCACCATTCTGCCATCCTTCTGCTCTTCTGTTTGTCTCCTCATGGAGACAGGGATTTGGGGTTTATATGGGTACAGGACGGGGGACATGGCAGACCAAAAGGCAACATTTGGGTGCAAAAACAGGAATGTCTGTTCCCATTTAGGGCCGTGGGTTTCCAGGCTTGAGGGCGGGGGCTTTCCCAGGGAACTGCCCTCTTCTACCCAGTATTTCCCTGTCTCCTGTCCATATCAACACAGGCCTCAGGAGGTCCTGAGAACATGTGCCCAAGGTGGTCAGGGTGCAGCTTGGTTTTAGACATTTTAGGGAAACATGAAACTTCAATCAAATACATTTAAGAAATACATTGGTTTTGGGCTGGGCGCGGTGGCTTACACCTGTAATCCCACCACTTTGGGAGGCCAAGGTGGGCGAATCACCTGAGGTTGGGAGTTCGGGACCAGCCTGGCCAACATGGTGAAACCCTGTCTCTACTGAAAATACAAAAATTAGCTGGGCATGGTGGTGCATGCTTGTAATCCCGACAACTCAGGAGGCTAAGGCAGGAGAATCACTTGAACCCAGGAGGCAGACGTTGCAGTGAGTCGAGATCACGCCACTGGACTCCAGCCTGGGTGACAGAGTGAGATTCCATCTCAAAAAAAAAAAAAAATTGGTTTTGCCAGGAATGGTGGCTCATGCCTGTAATCCCAGCACTTTGGGAGGCCAAGGCAGGAGGATCACAAGGTCAGGAGTTCAAGACCAGCCTGGCCAATATGGTGAAACCCTGTCTCTACTAAAAATATAAAAATTAGCCAGGCATGATGGCGGGCACCTGTAGTCCCAGCTACTCAGGAGGCTGAGGTAGGAGAATCACTTGAACCCAGGAGGAGGAGATTGCAGTGAGCCAAGATCGCGCAACTGCACTCCAGCCTGGGTGACAGAGCGAAACTCTGTCTCAAAAAATAAATACATTGGTTTTTTCCAGAAATGTGAGACAACTTGAAGGGGGTTGGGGGGATTTCCAGCTTATAAGTAGATTTAAAAATTTTCTGGTTGACAGGGCAGATGCGGTGGCTCACGCCCGTAATCCCAGCACTTTGGGAGGCCGAGATGGGCGGATCACGAGGTCAGGAGATCGAGACCATCCTGGCTAACATTGTGAAACCCCATCTCTACTAAAAATACAAAAAAATTAGCCTGGCACCTGTAGTCCCAGCTACTCGGAGGCTGAGGCAGGAGAATGGCGTGAACCAGGAGGCGGAGCTTGCAGTGAGCCGAGATCGCGCCACTGCATTCCAGCCTGGGCGACAGAGTGAGACTCCCTCTCAAAAAAAAAAAAAAAAAATTCTGGTTGACAATTCGTTGAGTTTATTTGAAGACCTGGGACTGGCCGGGCGCGGCGGCTCACACCTGTAATCCCAGCACTTTGGGAGGCTGAGGTGGGCGAATCAAGAGGTTGGGAGATCGATACCATCCTGGCTAACACGGTGAAACCCCATCTGTACTAAAAATACAAAAAATTAGCTGGGCGTGGTGGTGGGAGCCTGTAGTCTCAGCTACTTGGGAGGCTGAGGCAGGAGAATGGCGAACCCGGGAGGCGGAGCTTGCAGTGAGCCGAGATCACGCCACTGCACTCCAGCCTGGGTGACAGAGCGAGACTCCGCCTCAAAAAAAAAAAAAAAAAAAAAGACCTGGGATCAATAGAAAGGAATGTCTGTGTTAAGATCAACGATTGTAGAGATTGAAGCTCTTACTTTCAAAGAAAGCCTTCAGGTAGCAGGCTTTAGAGAGAATGGGTTGTCAAATGTTTCTTATCAGACTTGAAGTCTGCATTGATGTTAATGCTGGAGAGGTAGAATAAGGCACATCCCATCCCCACTTCCCATCATGGCCTGAACCAGTCTCTCAGGTTAAATTTTCAGAGTTCCCTGGCTGAGGAGGAAGTCCATTCAGATGGTTGGGGGGCCTCAGAATTTTATTTTTGTTTTACATGACCATGGTTATGGTGACCACACGTCATGTTATCAATACTTTTTTTAAAAGCTTGCTTTTGCCTGGCACGGTGGCTCATGCCTATAATCCCAGCACTTTGGGAGACTGAGATGTGCAGAGCACAAGGTCAGGAGTTTGAGACCAGCCTGGCCAACATGGTGAAACCCCATCTCTACTAAAGATACAAAAAATTAGCTGTGTGTGGTGGCACGTGCCTGTAATCCCAGCTACTTGGGAGGCTGAGGCAGGAGAATTGGTTGAACTGGGGAGGCAGAGGTTGCAGTGAGCTGAGATGGTGCCATTGCACTCAAGCCTGGGGCAACGGGGCGAGACTCCATCTCAAAAAAAAAAAAAAAAAAAGCTTGCTTTCAACCAGTGGTAGTAGTTCATGGCTGCAATCCTAGAACTTTGGGTGGCTGAGGCAGGAGGACCGCTTGAGCCCAGGAATTTAAGACCAGCCTGGGCAATATAGTGAGACCCCATCTCTGCTAAAAAAAAAAAAATTAGCCAGGCGTGGTGGCACGTGCCTGTGGATCCAGCTACTTGGGAGGCTGATGCAGGAGAATCACTTGAGCCCAGAAGATTGAGGCTGCAGTGAGCCATAATTGTGCCATTGCACTCCAGCCTGGGTAACAGAGCAAGACCCTGTCTCAAAAAATAAAATAAAATAAAATACAAAACAAAATAGAAGGCTTTCCATTTGGACACAGGAATGGATATGTTACCAACCATGAGTTCTCGGGCTCTCAATTCAATGGAAATTGACATGGGGCCAAAAGAGTTTTCCCAGACAAGGCTTCATTGGAGCTTATGTCCAGGCATAAGGGAGGCGGCCCAAGGGAGAGAGAGTCCCTGACTGAGTCCTGGAAAGGAGCTGGTTAGGACTTTTTGTCAGGCAAAGGGTGGAAACTGATATCAGGGTAGGGTGTGCAGGCTGGGCTGGGGAAGTCCTCCGAGGACTAGGACAGGCTGATCAGCACTTCTGGTTGTGACGGTTATTTTGAGTCATGGGCCAGCTGGCTGGCTGGCTGGGGCAGCGAGGCTGTAAATCTGTTGCTCAGCATTCCTTTCCAAGGTGGGGACATTCTACAACCTTGGTTGATATTCTGGATCTTTTAAGGCCAGTTCCTGAAATTCTTTAAGTAAAAGGCCTGGTTAAATCTTACAAGAGCACAGAAGAGCACTATAAACGGCTGTTTTCTTTGTATGACCAAAGTCTCAGGGTTAGCGAGTTTGGTGTCAAGCCAGGTAGTGGTGTGGGGCGTGTGATCCGTGGAAGGCATGAGAGAATGCTTTAGTGGGAGGTTAACCGAGCCAGCCCCGTCCCTACTCTGTCTCAGGTATGACTTTGTAAATAAATGTCCGTCCACACCCTGGCGGCAAATGAAATGCCCTTGCCAGGAGACCATGCCCAGAGGTTGTTTGAGCAACTGCCTCCCAGCACCACAGGGTTCCTTAATTACCATAAAGGATGTTAAAAGTCATTCAGGATTTGTGTTTGGCCAGAAGTTTGAGCGGTGTCTCTTTTTTTTTTTTCTTTTTCTTTTTCTTTTTTTTTTTTTTTGTTTGAGACGGAGTTTTGCTCTTGTTGGGCAGAGGCTGGAGTGCAATGGCGTGATCTCGGCTCACCGCAACCCCCGCCTCCTGGGTTCAAGTGATTCTCCTGCCTCAACCTTCTGAGTAGCCGGGATTACAGGCATGTGCCACCACGCCCAGCTAATTTTTTTTTTGTATTTTTGGTAGAGATGGGGTTTCTCCGTGTTGGTCAGACTGGTCTTGAACTCCCGACCTCAGGTGACCCACCCGCCTCGGCATCTCAAAGTGCTGGGATTACAGGTGTGAGCCACTGCGCCCGACCCTGAGCGGTGTCTTAGTTAGCTGGGGATGCTTTAACAAAATGCACAAAGTAACAAAAGAGCCAAGCCATGAAAGAGAAAGCAACAGGAGAAGCAAGGAAAGCACAGATTTACTGAAGACATTTCAGAGTGGGAGCAGGCTCAAGCAAGCGGCTCAGGTGCCTCTTCTTTTGGGTTTTGCTTTGTTTTGTTTTGTTTTGTTTTTTGAGACTGAGTCTCTGTCGCCCAGGCTGGAGTGCCAGTGGTGCGATCTCGGCTCACTGCAAGCTCTGCCTTCTGGGTCCATGCCATTCTCCTGCCTCAGTCTCCCGAGTAGCTGGGACTACAGGCGCACGCCACTACGCACGCCTAATATTTTTGTATTTTTAGTAGAGACGGGGTTTCACCGTGTTAGCCAGGATGGTCTCCATCTCCTGACCTCGTGATCCGCCCGCCTTGGCCTCCCAAAATGCTGGGATTACAGGTGTGAGCCACCGTGCCCGGCCTAGGTTTTAAAGAATGTAGTGACTCAGGCAAGAGACATGGGCACCATGTGCTCCATCCTGTTGTGTCTTCAAAGCATCTGTCTGGAGAGCCGCATGGTCAGAGCCAGGGGCTCTGTGACATTTTGCAGGCAAGTGAGCACGCACGGCTCCTTCCGTCTGCTGCTTCCTCAAGCCACCTCTGACCTTTCTTTCTGTCTCAGGTAAGGGGCTAGGGGAGAAAAGACTAAGAAAAGAAGTGTTTCTAAGGGTCACAACCCAAGGAGAGCTCCTTTTAACATTTCTTGCAAGGTTGGTCTACTGACAAAAAATTCCCTGAGTTTTTGTTTGTTGAAGAAAATTTTATTTCTCTCTCTTTCTCTTTTATTTATTTATTTATTTTTTTTTTTGAGACAGAGTCTCGCTCTGTTACCCAGGCTGGAGTGCAGTGGTATGATCTTGGCTCACTGCAACCTCCACCTCCCGGGTTCAAGTGATTCTCCTGCCTCAGCTTCCTCAGTAGCCAGGACTACAGGAGCCCGCCACCATACCCAGCTAATTTTTTGTATTTAGTAGAGATGAGGTTTCTCCATGTTGGCCAGGCTGGTCTCGACCTCCTGACCTCTGGTGATCCGCCTGCCTCAGCCTCCCAAAGGGCTAGGATTACAGGCATGAGCCACCGCGCCCGGCCTTCTCTCTCGTTTTTGAAGGATAATTGTGCCGGATACAGAATTCTAGGTTGATGGGTTTTTTTCAACACATTAAATGTTACTCCACTCTCTTCTTGCTTGGATGAATTTTTTTTGTTTGCTTGTTTTGTTTTTTTGAGACGGAGTCTCGCTCTGTCCCCCAGGCTGGAGTGCAGTGGCGAGATCTCGGCTCACTGCAAGCTCCGCCTCCCGGGTTGACGTCATTCTCCTGCCTCAGCCTCCCGAGTAGCTGAGACTATAGGCACCCACTGCCACGCCTGGCTAATTTTTTTGTATTTTTAGTAGAGACGGGGTTTCACCGTGTTAGCCAGGATGGCCTCGATCTCCTGACCTCGTGATCCACCCACCTCGGCCTCCCAGAGTGCTTGGATTACAGGCATGAGCATGAATTTTTTTTTTACATGTAGCTTCCAGTACCCAGATCACATGATTTTTGATGGAAGTCCAGTGTGATCCATATTCTTGTTCCTCTATAGGAAGGTACTTTCCCTCCGACATCTTTCAAGATATTCTGTCTCTGGTTTCCTGCAGTTTGAATACGACATGCCAAAGTTTCTATTTTTTGGCATCTGTTGTACTTAGTGTTCTCTAAGCTTCCTAGATCTGTGGTTTGGTGTCTGACACCAATTTTGAAAAATGAGAAGCCATTATTACTTCAAATATTTCTTCTATCCCTTTCTCTCTCTCTTCTTCTGGTATTGCCATTATGAGTGTGTAAATTACCTTCTATAATTGTCCCGTAGTTCTAGGATATTCTGTTCAGTTATTTTTACTCTTTTTTCTCCTTGCATTTCAGTTGGGGAAGTCTATGGACATGTCCTCAGCTTGCAGATTCTCTCCTGGGCTGTGTCCAGTCCACTGACGTCCCAGGCACAATCCCCTGTGTGACCCTGCCTGGCGGCGGCCTCTTGTTGTAGCTGTAAGTCACACAGGCTTCTGCCTCTCCTCTAGCTGAGTGTCACTGTATTGCGTCCCACCACCAAAAGAATCTTTAAATCTTATAAAACATCAATACACAGGCTTCTGCCTCTCCTCTAGCTGAGTGTCACTGTATTGCATCCCACTACCAAAGGAATCTTTAAATCTTATAAAACATCAATAAAGGATTTGAGTCCTAAATATACAAGGATTTCTTTCTCTCTCTCTCTCTTTCTTTCTCTCTTTTCTTTTTTTCCCTTCCTTCCTTTGCTTTCTCTCCTCTCTTTCTCCCTCTCTCCCTCTCTTTCTCTCTTTCTTTCGTCTTGCTGTTGCCCAGGCTGGAGTGCAGTGGCGTGATCTTGGCCCACTGACACCTCCACTTCCCAGGTTCAAGTGATTCTCCTGCCTCAGCCTCCCGAGTAGCTGGGATTACAGGCGCCTGCCACCACACCCGGCTAATTTTTGTATTTTTAGTAGAGACGGGGTTTTATCACGTTGGCCAGGCTGGTCTCGAACTCCTGACCTCAAGTAATCCGCCCGCCTCAGCCTCCCAAAGTGCTGGGATTACAGGCATGAGCCACTGTGCCAAGACTTTTTTCCTTTTTTTTTTCTAAATAGGGTCTTGCTCTACCACCCAGGCTGGAGTGCAGTAGCACACATCAGCTCACTGCAACCTCTGTCCCCTGGGCTAAAGTGATCCTCCCGCCTTAGCCTCCTGAGTAGCGGGTACTACAGGCATGCGTCACCATGCCGGGCTAATTTTTGTACTCTTTTTCTATTTTGTAGAGAAGAGGTCTCACCATGTCGCCCAAGCTGGTCTCAAACTCCTGAGCTCAAGTGATCTGCCTGCCTCGGCCTCCCAAAGTGCTCAGATTACAGGTGTGAGCCACTACAACTGGCGAAAGAATTCTTAAAACTCAATCATAAGGGAACAACCTAACCAAAAAATAGGCAAAAGATGTAGACACCTCACCAAAGAAGATATACAAATGGCAAATACACATATGGAAAGTTCTGAACGTCATACCATGAGAAAAGTACAAATTCAAACAACAAACATCGCTAAGCACTGCTTACAATGGCTGAAATCCAAAACACTGACAACACCGAGTGCTGGCGGGACATGGCACTCTCCTCCATTGCTGGTGGGAATGCTGTAATGGTGTAGCCACTTTGGAAGGCACTTTGGTGGTTTCTTAGAAACTAAACATCTTGGCCGGGCGTGGTGGTTCACGCCTGTAATCCCAGCACTTTGAGAGGCCGAGGTCGGGGTGGATCACCTGAGGTCAGGAGTTTGAGACCAGCCTGGCCAACATGGTAAAACCCCATCTCTACTAAAAATACAAAAATTAGCCGGGCATGGTGGCAGGCACCTGTAATCCCAGCTACTTGGGAGGTTGAGGCTGGAGAATCGCTTGAACCCAGGAGGCAGAGGTTGCAATGAGCAGAGATCATGCCACTGCACGAGTGAAACTCCGTCTCATTAAAAAAAAAAAAAAAAGAAAGAAAGAAAAAAGAAACTAAACATCTTACCATATAATTCAGCAGTTGCACTCCTTGATCTTTACCTAAAGGGTTAAAAACTTAACGTCTACACAAAACCCTGCACACCAATGTTTATAGCAGCTTTAGTAATTGTCAAAAACTGGAAGCCACCAAGGTGCCTCTCAGTAGGTGAATGAATAGACAAACTGTAGTGTACATTTGCAATGGAATATTATACAGCAATGAAAAAGAGTGAGCCATCAAGCCATGAAGCGATAGTGAGGAAACGTTAGGTGCACATTACCAAGTGAAAGACACTGATCTGAAGAGTCTGCCTACTGTGTGACTCCAACCAAGTGACATCCTGGAAAAGGTAAAACCATGGAGATAACTAAAAGGTCAGGAGGCTGGGCGTGGTGGCTCATGCCGTCATCCCAGCAGGCGCGGTGGCTCATGCCGTCATCCCAGCAGGCGCGGTGGCTCATGCCGTCATCCCAGCAGGCGCGGTGGCTCATGCCGTCATCCCAGCAGGCGCGGTGGCTCATGCCGTCATCCCAGCAGGCGCGGTGGCTCATGCCGTCATCCCAGCAGGCGCGGTGGCTCATGCCGTCATCCCAGCAGGCGCGGTGGCTCATGCCGTCATCCCAGCAGGCGCGGTGGCTCATGCCGTCATCCCAGCAGGCGCGGTGGCTCATGCCGTCATCCCAGCAGGCGCGGTGGCTCATGCCGTCATCCCAGCAGGCGCGGTGGCTCATGCCGTCATCCCAGCAGGCGCGGTGGCTCATGCCGTCATCCCAGCAGGCGCGGTGGCTCATGCCGTCATCCCAGCAGGCGCGGTGGCTCATGCCGTCATCCCAGCAGGCGCGGTGGCTCATGCCGTCATCCCAGCAGGCGCGGTGGCTCATGCCGTCATCCCAGCAGGCGCGGTGGCTCACGCCTGTCATCCCAGCACTTGGGGAGGCCGAGGCAGGTGGATGTTTGAGCCCAGGAGTTCAAGACCAGCTTGGACAATATAGTGAGGCCCCATCTCAAAAAAAAAAAAAAAGAAAAAAAAAAAAAAAAACCAAAAATTAACCGTGTGTGGTGGCACACCCCTGTAGCGTAGACCTAGCTATTTGAGAAAGGCTAAGGCAGGAGGATTGCTTGAGTCCAGGAGGCAGAGGTTTCAGTGAGCCAAGATCATGCCTCTGCACTCCAGTCTAGGAGTCAGAGTAGACCTTCTCTCCAAAAAAAAAAAAAAAAAAAATGGTCAGGCATTGTCAGAAGGTTAGGACAAGGGGGAAAGGAAAGGATAGGAGAAGCACGGCGGGCTTTAGGGCCAGAAAAGGACACTGTGATGGTCTGCACATGAGATTAGCATTTGACAGACCCAGAGAAGGGCCCATCACGAGTGACCCCTGATGTGAACCAAGTGAACTCTCCTGTAAATAATCACATAACAGCAGGACGGCACCACAGAGCTGGAATCGGCTATAGGGTGTGCACCAACTCACCTGCTGAGAAAAGAAAAATAAACAGCAAAAGAAAGTAGAGATATTCATATGCTAATACGTTTAATTTTATTTTACTTTTTTGAGACAGGGTCTGCTCTGTCACCTGGGCTGGAGTGCAGTGGTGCCATCAGGGCTCACTGCAGCCTCAACTTCCTGGGCTCAAGTGATCCTCCTGCTTTGGCCTCCCAAGATGCTAGTATTACAGGCATGCTCCACCACGCCCAGCTAATTCTGTAATTTTCTTTGTAGAGACAGTGTATTAGACTGTTCTCATATTGCTATAAAGAAATACCTGAGACTGGGTTATTTATAAAGAAAAGAGCTTTAATTCGCTCACGGTTCTGCAGGCTGCACAGGAAGCTTGGCTCTGGCATCAGCTTCTGGGGAGGCCTTGGGAAGCTCGCACTCGTGGGAGGCGAGCAGGGAGCAGGCGCCGCAACAGGGCAAAAGCAGGAGAAAGAGAGTGAGGGATGGGGGTGCCACACACTCCTACACACCCAGTTCTCCTGTGAACTCAGAGCAGGGAGCTCAGTTGTCGCCAAGGGGATGGCCCCAGCCATTCTTGAGGGAGCCGCCCCCATGACCTCCACCTCCCATCAGGTCCCACCTCCAGCACCAGGGATCACATTCCAACATGAGATTTGGGCAGGGACCAATATCCAAGCTATATCAGACAGGGTTCACTCTGCTGCCCAGCCTGTCTTGAACTCCTGGCATCTCGGCCTCCCAAAGTGCAGAGAGTACAGGTGTGACCCACCGCGCCCAGCCTGTGACTGCATTTTACTCCAATATATGACTATTCTGTGGCTGTCTTCAGCCAGCTCTGCAACCTCTGCCTCCTGGGCTCAAGCAATTCTCCTGCCTCAGCCTCCCAAGTAGCTGGGGTTACAGGCATCGGCCACCCTTCTGGGCTAATTTTTGTATTTTTAGTAGATATGGGGTTTTGCCACATTGGCCAGGCTGGTCTCAAACTCCTGACCTTAGGTGATCCGCCTGCCTCGGCCTCCCAAAGTTCTGGGATTACAGGCGTGAGCCACCACACCCAGCCTATTTTTTTCTTTTCCAACTTTTATTTTTAATTCAGGGATGCAGGTGCAGGTCTGTTTCCTGGGTATACTGCGTGATGCTGAGGTTTGGGGTGCGAATGATCCCGCACCCAAGTACTGAGCATAGTCTCCGGCAGTTGGTTTCTCAGCCCTTCCCCGCTCCCTCTCTTCCTCTCTGCTGGTCCCAGTGTTTACTGTTGCGGTCTTTATGTCCATGGGCACTGACGTTTAGCTCCCACTTGTAACTGAGAGCATGTGGTCTTTATGTCCATGGGCACTGACATTTAGCTCCCACTTGTAACTGAGAGCATGTGGTCTTTATGTCCATGGGCACTGACGTTTAGCTCCCACTTGTAACTGAGAGCATGTGGTCTTTATGTCCATGGGCACTGATGTTTAGCTCCCACTTGTAACTGAGAGCATATGGTCTTTATGTCCATGGGCGCCGATGTTTAGCTCCCACTTGTAACTGAGAGCATGTGGTATTTGGTTTTTAGCTCCTGTATCGATTCACTCAGGACAGTGGCCTCCAGCTGCATCCATGTTGCTACAAAGGACATGATCTTGTTCTTTTTCGTGGCCGGGTCTGTGTTTGTGACAGCAGGAGTGCTGTCAAGCTGAGAGGCTCTCTCATATTTAAAGTTTTTTTTTTTTTTTTGAGATGGAGTCTTGCTCTGTCGCCCAGGCTGGAGTACACTGGCGCGATCTCGGCTCACTGCAACCTCCACTCCCCAGGTTCAAGGGATTCTCCTCCCTCAGCCTCCCGAGTAGCTGGGAATGCAGGCGTATGCCACCACGCCCAGCTAATTTTTGTATTTTTTAGTAGAGATGAGGTTTTGCCATGTTGGCCAGGCTGGTCTCGAACTCCCAACCTCAGGTGATCCACCTGCCTCAGCCTCCCAAAGTGCTGGGATTATAGGCTTGAGCCACTGTGCCCAACCTAAAGATGTATTTTTTTAATAACATAGCCTCTACAAAATACAAGTCAGATATTTTTTCTTGGCACTGGACCCAATAGAGAGCGCCTCCCAAAGGAGCTCCTGAGGGCAATCTTGGGTCTACCCAACTGCTAGAGACTGAGTGTGTCCCCCCAAATGCATAGGTTGAACCTAACTCCCAAGGTGAGGGTATCAGGATGTGGGGTCTTGGGAGGTGATGAAGTCGTTGCGGGGAGCCCTCAGGAATGGGATTTGTGCCCTTGTGAAAGAGGCCCCAAAGAGCTGCCTGGCCTCTCCCAGACACCAGATCTGCCGGTGCTCCATCTTGGACCTCCAGCCTCCAGAACTTTGAGAAATCAATTTCTGTTGTTTATAAGCAGTTTATGGTCCAGTCAAGTGCCACAAGTCCCATAGATAGTCCCATACATGATGACACCGTATTTTTTTTTTTTTTTTTTTTTTGAGACGGAGTCTCGCTCTGTCACCCAGGCTGGAGTGTAGTGGTGTGATCTCGGCTCACTGCAACCTCCGCCTCCCCAGTTCAAGGGATTCTCCTGCCTCAGCCTCAGAAGCTGGGATTACAGGCATGTGCCTCCATGCCCGGCTAATCTTTGTATTTTTAGTTTAGACAGGGTTTCACCATGTTGGCCAGGCTGGTCTCGAACTCCTGACCTCAGGTGATCCAACCGCCTCGGCCTCCCGAAGTGCTGGGATGACGGTGAGAGCCACCGCGCCCGGCTGGCACGTTATTTTTTACGCCTTTTCTGTATTTAGATACACAAGAGCTCACCACTGTCAAGGGGGCCCACGGTATCTGGTGCAGTGACATGCTTTGCAGGTTTGTAGCCTGGGAACAGCAGGTTACAGCACAGGGCTGAGGTGTGTCACGGGCTGTGCTAGCCGGGTTTGTGTGAGTGCATGCTGTGAGGTCTGCACGACGGTGATATCGCCCGAGCATGCATTTCTCAAAACAGATCTCACTAAGCGACCCATGACCGTACTTGCTATAGCAGCCAGCACAAACCAAGCCACTTCTGGGAAACCCCATCGCCAAATACCATCCCTCTGGGGATTAGGTTTCAACACATGCATTTGGAGGCCTAACAGCCTCCATGTGGCAGGCCTGGGGGCCCTTCCGGGGCCAGAGCTGGGCAGGAAGGGGGAAGGGCCTTCTGGCTGAAGGGTCCCCACAAAGAGGCCAATGAGCGGGTCAACAGCGTGGCGGTTTGAGGAACTGAAGACAAGCCCCGGCGAGGTGGGGCTGTGACTGGGGCTGAGCAGGCAACAAGTGGGGACTTTGTCCAGCAGGTTCAGAAAAAGCTGTCACGCAGAACACACCTGGCGGCCACCCCCGCCCATGCCCATCTTACAGCGTTTTCCTCAGCAGATTTCAGCACATAATCATTTAAGATAAAGTTGCCTGCTCAACTGTGTTAAAAATAAGTAGCACTGCCTGCAGTTGCTTGTGGGGAACAAAAGCGACGTCTCTTTTCACCCGCAGAAAGCCCGTGATAGGGGGCGGGGCTGAGTGTCAGTGCTGCACCTCTGCTGAGTTCTCAAGGTCGGCGTGAATGATTTGCCAGGACGTGGCGCTGCGGTGGCGATCGGGGCCACTCGGGAAAGGTACGAATCAAATAGGAATCAAATCCGGTAGCTGTCAGTTCAGTACATTTTCAACTTTTATTCTTAAAGACCTGGGTGGAGACATAATTGTAGGATTTAAAGATCGACGGACTGAAGCCTTAATCACCAGGCAGTGACTAACGCCAGAAAGAGCTGCGGCAATTTTTAGACTGGGTTCAGAAAGGCACCGAGTCCTAGGAACAAAAGGCGGGCGCGGGGCCCTCCGGGAAGACACAGGGGCTGAATCGCAACAAGACGCAGGCGGCTCACCGTTCTCTCCACACGGACTCTACTTCCTAAAAGGGAATCGCACCAGCATAACCTGCAGAGAAGGGGCTTCAGCTGCCGTCTGCGGACCCCCTACACCCCCACTCAACGCCACCTCCAGCCCCCAGGTAGGGCTGGCCTCCCTGCCTCAGCCCCTGCCAGAAGCCCGGGGCTGCCCTTTCCTGCAGCTGGGCCTGTCCTCCTGAGACAGCTGCCTGCTGGGCGTCGTCGTCCGTGCCAGCCACGGAGGCAGTGTCTCTTCTGGCACGTGCTCCCAAAGGAGCAGTGGAGAGAAAGTCAGAGGCTGCAGGGTGCCAAACCCCAGGGGGCTGGCCCTGGAAGCCTGGGATGCCTGCAAGGGCCAGGTTAGTGGAGGTGAGGACAGAGGCCCGCCTGCTGATGGGCTTCCCAGCTCTTCTCAGAAGGAAAATGTGCCCATGGAGATGAGGTGGATCAGGAAACGAGGAGGAGAGAGGCCGACACGCTCTAGAAGCCTCCCTGTCTTCTTTTCCCCATTCTCCCTGGGCCCTCCCCACATCAACCAGAAGCCGGTCCTCCGATCCTGCCCGCTGAGCCCAGGTGTGGGCCCCAGGCCTGGCTGCCCTCCTGCCTCTGGTCCATCCGGGCCTCTGACCCTTCCTTCCCCTGCTGCCTGGTGGGTGCTCTCCAGTGCACTCTCCTGAAGTGTGCACACGACAAAGCCCAAACCCTGCCCACGGCCCCCACGGCCCCCATGGCCGTCCCTGGCCAGCCCCCCTGCATCCTGGCTGCACTGGCTGTTCCCTCCTTTGTGCCTCTACTCAGGTGCGGTTCCCTCTACTGAGATCCCCACCCCGACTTGTCCTCTGGACAAACTTCCTCTCAGCTTTAGCTGTAGAATCGCCATGACCAATATCATAGCTGCAACCACATGTGACTCCAGAGTGCCAGGTGACGCACGCCATCAGCATACACGCCTGGTTTTGGATACTTACTACAGAAAAAAAGCCTGCAAAATATCTGAATACTTTTTAATATTAATTACGTGTTGAAATTATATTTTGGAAATACATTATTTAAAAAGATTGACAGTTTCTTTTTCTCTTTTAAAAAATGTGTCTACAGCCGGGTGCGGTGGCTCACGCCTATAATCCCAGCACTTTGGGAGGCCGAGGTGGGTGGATCACGAGGTCAGGAGATCGAGACCATCTTGGCCAACATGGTGAAACCCCGTCCCTACTAAAATACAAAAAAAAATAATAAGCCAGGTGTGGTGGTGCGCACCTGTAATCCCAGCTACTCGGGAGGCTGAGGCAGGGGAATCGCTGGAACCCGGGAGACGGACGTTGCAGTGAGCCGATTGCGCCACTGCACTCCAGCCTGGCAACAGAGCAAGACTCAGTCTCAAAAACAAAACAAAAAGTGTGCAGGGAAATTGAAAGTGACAGCTGTGGCTTGCATGGTGTCGCAGGTCTCATCTCCTCTCTGGTCCCTGGACTCCAAGCAGTCCCTGTTGTCTTTCTGGCCTGTATCCCAGCGCCTGGCACTGCCTGGGTACTCGGCGGGTGTGCCAAGCATTTTTATCAAAGGAGAGAGTGCCTGGGACTCCTTGATCTGCACCCACCTTCAGTGAGTCAGTGTGTGGGTGCGTCCGAGGATGGGGCCCTCACCTGGCTGCAGCTGTGTGTGTGTGTGGTTTTTTGTTTTTTTTTTATTTTATGAGATGGGGTCTCAGTCTGTCACCTAGGCTGGGGTGCAGTGGTGCGATCTTGGCTCACTGCAACCTCTGCCCACTGGGCTCAAGCAATCCTCCCATGTTAGCTTCCTGAGGAGCTGGGACTACAGGTGCGTACCACCATGCCCAGCTAATTTTTTGGGATTTTTGGTAGAGTTGGGGTTTCACCATGTTGCCCAGGCTGGTCTAGAACTCCTGAGCTCAAGTGATCCGCCCTCCTCAGCCTCCCAGAGTGCTGGGATTGCAGGCAGGAGCCACTGCGCCCAGCCATCTGCAGCTGTTGCATGTGAGTGTGCATGTGCGTTCTGGTCGGGGCACTGGGGGTGGGCGTTCTCTAACTTTGCAGGCAGCCCCTCCTTTCCGGAGTCCCTGGGAACTTCAAAGCAGGAACGGAACATTCAGAGGCAGCAGCAATGTCCTGGTTCCTGCAGGCTTTGTAGGCTTAGAAAACAAACCTAAATCCAGTCACGTTTCTGCATTTAGCTTTATGTTTTTAAACAAAACTTTGGCTTGGCTTATGTTTCATTTATAGAAAAGTGGTACGTAGCTGGGAAGTTGGTACAATAATAGTTTATTCTCAGGCGCTGCAAAAACCAGCCATGTGTCTGCTGCCTGCTGTGCTAACCCTGGAATTTACTGATCTCTGTGGTCCTAGGTAGATCCACAGTTTAGAGACTAAAGTTAGATGACAATTTGTGCTTGAGAAGCAGGAGCTTTGGGGAGAAGATGATGTCTTCTTGGAGTCTGCTGTGTCCCCAGGGTGCCGGCTCAGCACTCTGGCTGGGTTAGAACAGGCCTCCTCGGGCTGCCTGCCCGGACACACAGGAAGACGCCAGCCCATGTGCTGCCCTGAGCTGCACTAGGACCAAGTTGGGGAAACCAGCCTGTGAGCTCTGGATTTGGGTCCTGATGCTGGGCCAGGGGGGTTATCCCTTCCTAGAGAAAGCTGGAAAGCTGAGGTTGGAGTTGTCATAGCAACCAGGCCGTCAATCAGGGGCTGAGCACTGTCAGGGGCGTTGGATGTCCAGGACTTCCCACACAGGGGTCCCTGTGACAGAGTGGACAGGCCACAACCCTGCTAGATCATCCCTAGGGCAATCAGAGGCAACCCACTGGGCTGCGGGGTCAAAGTTAGACACACTCTTCAAGAATGCAGTATCAGAAGAAATGAGGGGCAGACGCTCTGGAAGAGAGACTTTAGACAAGAATCACTGCACATCCTTGGTTATTCCCCGGTAAGAAAAAATGTTTTGAGAACAACTAGGGGGAAATTTGAACGTGAACTTGTGTGAAGATGTCCTTGATCTAAGTTGGTTTCCTGTAACCATGGCGATGTAGTTATAGAGAGGAATGTCACCTGGTAATGCAGGCTGGAGTGTTTGAGGACACAATGCCATATTGCCCATAACTTATTTTTATTTTTTCCTTCGAGACGGGGTCTTGCTCTGTTGCCCAGGCTGGAGTGCAGTGGTGCAGTCATGGCTCACTGCAGCCTTAACCTCCTGGGCTCAAGCGATCCTCCCATCTCAGCCTCCTAAGTAGCTGGGGCTCTAGGCATGTGCCACCACGCCCAGCTAATTTTTGTATTTTTAGTAGAGACAGGGTTTCACCATGTTGGCCAGGATGGTCTTATCTCCTGACATTGTGATCTGCCCGCCTCGGCCTCCCAAAGTGCTGGGATTACAGGCATGAGCCACCGCACCCGGCCGGGAATGGCACCTTCTGAAACGAAACATGCATATCCTCTGCCAGCCCAGTCTCTCAGGAACCTCAGAGACATCCTCACACCAGGGGGCACAGGTGACGCGTTTGGCAAAACATTAATCCACATAGAGCACGAGTCCACGCTCATGAAATATCTAGAAACACAAAGTGCTGGCTGCCAGGTGCTGGCGCGGAGGGGAGCGGGGCTGACTGCTCAGTGAGTGCAGGCCTTCTCTTGGGGTGGTGAAATGCCTGCAGTAGATGGAGGTGTGGTCTCACAACACTGTGAATACACTAAATGTTGGAGACCAGCCTCAACAACACCCACAGGGTACCCGAAGTTCGGTGGCAACAAAGGAATGAGAAGAGACAGGTTAAGAGTTCATAAAGGTGGGAGCCAGGGGGCCAGTGGCAAAATGGAGGCTGCAAAAGGCACTGAGCTCTGGTCTCCACGCTATTTACTGAGTACAGTCACTTAGATCTGAGAAGCAGATGTTCAGGGCGAAACAGTGAAAGGGAGGCAGTACGTCACAGGCGTAATCTACAGCAATAGCGGTTTCAATGAATCTCCTTTGTGCTCAAACAGCGTATCTTTAACTTATCGGACAGGAGCTGGTGGGAGCGGGCTTAACCAGGAGCTCGTGTGTCTGTCCACAGTCCAGTGCTTCAAAGGAGTGTCCTTCTCCTTGAACACAGTGTTTACAGATAAGAGAGCGGGTCTCACTCTGAGCATGCGAACATGATGGCGATTAGGAGGCTTTCCTCCTCAGAGGCCTCTTGTGGCTTTCCACAACTTATTGTCCCATATTTTCATGGCCAGTTTATACAGGCACCCCACAAGCCCTTTTCCCAACACTAAATGCCACTGAACTGTACACTTTAAACAATGATTATGCCACTTGGCACGGTAGCTCACGCCTGTAACCCCAGCACTTTGGGAGGCCGAGGTGGGCAGATCACTTGAGGCCAGGAGTTCGAGTCCAGCCTTGGCCAACATGGCAAAACCCTGTCCCCACTAAAAATACAAAAATTAGCTGGGCGTAGTGGCGCATGCCTGCAATCCCAGCTTCTTGCGAGGCCAAGCCACAAGAATTGCTTGAACAACCCAGGAGGTGGAGGTTGCAATGAGCCGAGATCACACCACCTCACTCCAGACTGCGTGACAAAGACTGTCTTAAAAAAAAAAAAAAAAAAAGGTTATGTGAATTTCACCTCAATTTAAGAAAGGCTCTTGGCTTTTTTCTTTCAGCGTTTTGAGTATCTCATCCCTGCCTTCAGTGTATTTTTTTTTTTTTTTTCTGATGAGAAGTCAGAAAAAATATCTGAATCAGTTTTAAAAAAAATCTTAGTCTTCCTGAGGTTCTCTTGTATGTGATGAGTCCTTCTCCGGCTGCTTTGAAGTTTTGTCTTTCAACATTTTGAGTTTCATCATTTCAACTGTGTTTGGGGGAGGGTGTGGAGTTACTTAGATGTGTGCAGTTTTTGATCAGTGTACACATCTAAGAAACTCTACACACTCCAAGGAAGATAAACTCAAAGCTGGCAAGTTTTTGGCCATGATTTTTTTGAGTATTTTTTCTCCTGCGGTCCTGCTGCTGTGTGTGCTGCGGCATTTGGCGGTCCTGCATTTCTGAGGCTCTGTTCATCAATTTTTTTTTTCAGATTACATAATTTCTATTAATCTACAAGTTTGCTGATTCTTCTACCGCCTCAAATCTACAATAACTGAAATAAAAACTTCACTAGAGGGTCTCAACTCTATTGAAGTTTTGATTTCTCTTACTGTGCTTTTTAACGTCTATATCTCTATTTGGTTCCTTTTAAAAATACCTATTGGTATTATTTAATGAGACACTGTCATCATACTATCTTTTATTTATTTTTATTTTTGAGACAGGAGTTTCACTCTTGTTGCCCAGGCTGGAATGCAGGGGTGCGATCTCGGCTCACTGCAACCTCTGCCTCCCAGGTTCAAGAGATTCTCTTGCCTCAGCCTCCCCGGCTAATTTTTGTATTTTTAATAGAGACGGGGTTTCATCATGTTGGCCAGGCTGGTGTCGAACTCCTGACCTCAGGTGATCCACCCGCCTCGGCCTCCCAAAGTGCAGGGATTACAGGCGTGAGACACTGCGCCCGGCCCCATCTTTTATTTCTTTAAATATAGTTTCTTTTAGTGATGGGAACATATTGATAAGGGCTGGTTGAAGTTTGTCTGCTAAGATCAGCACCTGGGTGCCCTCAAAGCCAGTCTATTGCCTCTCTGCTCCTTGTGTATGTGACACTCTTTTGTTTCTTTGAATGTCTTACCTTGTTTTTGTTGAAAACTGGACATTTTAAATAATACATTACAACAGATTTCCTTCTTCCTCTAGGGCTTGTTTTTTTTTTTAAAGACAGGGTCTCATTTTGTCACCCAGGCTGGAGTGCAGTGGTATGATCATAGCTCACTGAAGCCGTGACCTCCCAGGTTCAAGCAATCCTCCTGCCTCAGGCCCCCAAGTAGCGGGGACTACAGGTGCACGCCACCACGCCTGGCTAATTATTTGTTTGTTTTTTTTTTTTGTAGCGACACGGTTTTGCCATGTCGCCCAGGCTGGTCTCAAACTCCTGGACTCAAGCGACTTGCCTGCCTAGGCCTCCCAAAGTGCTGAGATTACTGGGGTGAGCCGCCGCGCCTGTCCAGGGTTTGTTTTTGTTTGCTTGCTTGTTCAGTGTCTGTCTGTGGACTTGTCTGGGATCCAAAGTACAGGTGAAAAATTTGTTTTGGGGAACATGTGCCTATAAAGACTCCGCCATGCCTGTACTCTGCTTGCCCAACACTGACCATACCCACTGCCAATACCCAGAACAGGCTGTCTGCTGGGTACCAGCCCCCCTGTGCCCGTCTCACCCTAGCTGCAGCCTCCCTGTGCCCGCCTCACCCTAGCTGCAGCCTCCCTGTGCCCGCCTCACCCTAGCTGCAGCCTCCCTGTGCCCGCCTCACCCTAGCTGCAGCCTCCCTGTGCCCGCCTCACCCTAGCTGCAGCCTCCCTGTGCCCGCCTCACCCTAGCTGGAGTCAGTTTCTGGGCTGCAGTGGGAGATCTCCACCCGGGACACTGGCACTTCTCCGCTCGTCGTCACAAGCGTAGGCCTGTGGAGTGATGTTTTAGACACGATAGCGAGCATTTGTGCGCAGTCAGGCCTGCTTCAAGCACTCGGAGAAGATCCCCGGAGCAGCGCCCCCACCGGCTCTGGCAGCAGCAGAGAGGTGAAGAGAATGGTACCCAGAGTCTTGTTTTCAAACCCAACCAACACCAATCTTCCAAACTCTGCTGTGCTGGAACAGCTCCCAAAGAGGCCTATTTTTACCCATACTGAAAGTCAACATCAAACACAAATTGGAGGGCAAAGACTTTTTTTTTTTAATTGGAATTGGCTTTGACGAGTACTGACAAACGCTGCAGACACTAGTACAATTTGATCGTAAACAAAGTCCTTGCCAGCATAGTCCAGCAAATTCTGATAAAACACATACAAAAGTTAAAAGACAGCTCGATTTCATCTTCCGCCCAACACCTGCAACTGTTTCCAGATTTTCTGTGTAGTCTTCTTTGTGCTTTCAGTTCAGTAAAAATTAGAAAGGATAACAAACTTGTAAAGTCAGATACCTAATTGTACAAAATTGACCAGACCATGGAGAAGGGGGAAGCATCATTTTACAAAATATTATTAAGATCACCAGCATTAATTTAAATTATTTTCTTTTCTGGACTTCCAAGTCCACTTGGCAATTTTACTTAGGAAAATATCATGCGTAAATAGAAAACCGGTATTCTAAACACATTTTCTTTATGTGACATATTCTTGTGCGTCTATGTAATGAGAATTTTTAAAAAATTGTTTTCTTCCTGCTGTCAAAACTTAGGCATTAAAAATAAGGGACTGTAAACCTAGTTGACTTACCCATAAAAAGGAGTAAGTTCGGAGAATGAGAGAAGGACCAATAGAATCTAAGAAGCACCCTGTCACTCCCAGCCAGGACCTCTCAGGCGTGGTTTTGACAGGAGGTGCGTTTATAGGACATTCACTGGTTCCTCAGAATGGACAAATACAGAAATGCTAGGAAGAAACATTCCTGCAACAGTCTGCAGAACAAATGTGCCAGTTTTGCCTTAGATGTCCTAAGACATCTCAACAATGTTGGATTATATGGCCCGTTTGGCTATATGACCCATCTTTAAATCTGAAATAAAAATTGTTAGAAAAATATTCTAGGAAGAATGAAACTTAAAAAAAAAAAAAAAAAGAAAAGTTAAAACTATTTGCTCACCTTAATTGTTTCACTGTATCAGTTTTGGTTCTGAATGGGATGTGAGGATCCTATCCCGTGCAGCCATTAAACCATGCAGCCACCACAGGTATGCTGCACATAAGACTTCTCATTACAGTGACGATTAACAGCACAAGTTCATTAATTTTTTCATGGCTCATTACGACAAAACGATTACAGAGTAGGCGAAGAACAGAGTGCTTTCTCCTCACCAGGGCCTTCATCAGTGAGTCAACTGCTCTTGACGCCAGCAAGTCAGTCTGATGTTCGCAGGTGAAACCCCACCCTTGGCTCCATGAATGAATGAGACCGAGGTAAACCCAATGCAGCTCTGCAACTGCCCAGGGGCCGAAGCCACGTTGTCCAAAGCCATAGCTGGGACCTTGGAGAACCTGGGGCCCTCTGCTGGGAGGCAGCAGTGGAGAAGGGGACTGGCCGGGTTTTGCTGAAAAACCGAGGCTCCTGTATGGGGGGCATAACGGGAAGGAGGCGGCTTTCACTTCCAGGCCTGAGCAGAGCGTGGCTGGCTGGGAGAGCTGCACGCCAGCCCGAACCGTGTGCCCGTGCCCTCTCACCGTGCAGACGGTAGCTGCGGAAGCCACGGAGAAGGCGAGCAGCCTTGGCGGCTCTCCTCAGGAGCCGCTCACTTTGAATCTGCACCTTCTCCCGCTCTCAGGCCCAGGTCAGACACTTCCTCAAACAGATCAATGATCCAGCAATCGCTGCTCAAAAGAAGGCCTTATTTCTGTTTCTCCAACTAAAGCCTGAGTGCCTTCCGCCCGTGTTGGTAATGAACTTACAGGAGAACGGTCTAAACTGTAAGTGCACGCTTCCGCATTTGAGAGGAAAGGTCGCTGAGCCGGAGCGCAGGCTCCAGATGCGCAGGCAGCCTCTAGGGAAGATGGGGAGCTGCCATGGAGCCGGTCAGGCAGTGACTCGGCTGGAACGTGGACGGAGAGAGAGAGAAACGGGAGCGCAAGGGCTTGGAGGAATGAGTGTGCTCCACGCAAGGACCTCAGCAGAAGGCTCAGCACGGGGCGGGGTCCTGGGTAAGAGCCGGGGGCTGCGCTGGGCTCCCGAGAAGACACTTTGGGCTTGCCGTAGAGGTAGGAAAACAGGGAGGGAAACCGGGTAGGGGGAGGAGAAGAAAAAGCCCCCAGAACGCAGAGCCTCTTCTTTCCCCACCCCTACCTGTCCACACCCCCAGCTGAGCACATGTAGAAAAACTATGGTATTGCTGATTCTGTGACAAGAATCTTCCCCATCGGTAACCTGCCAAACACCCACAGAACATGGCAATGAAGCCCTACATGCTTTTAAAAGAAAACAGACTGTTAAGACTAACAGAAACCAACTTAGTACGGCGAATACGGTAATGAGTACCAAATTCCGCAGAACTGAGAGCTCAACAGAAGTGCAGTTCCACCTTTCATTGTGCCAACAGCACTGATTGATTTAAAGTTCAGATCAACGTGCTCTCCTCAGCTTCAGAGAGGGTCTCATTTCCTACACCAATGGGAATCACTGAGGTTACCCAAAAATGTAAAATCCTGGAGAGCTCAAACACAAACATGGTTTGTAGCAAAAGATTCAGCCAAGACGCCCGCAGCCACTACAGAGGGGCCAGGACGCAGCAGCCTGCGGGCACTCTCAGAACCTCCTGCACACAACTTATGGGAACTTATAAAATCATAAAAAAGGCCCCACATTCTTAAAGGTATAATTTATAGCGCATTCTGTACAAAAGCAGTCTTTTACAAGGGACTCTGCTGCTCCTCAGAAGAAATCCATAGCCCTGGGCCTTCTCCTTGGTGTGGTGGTCAGGGGCTTCTTGGCCACCAGGGGTGAGCTGGCAGGTGAGCTGGTGGGGGTCTTCAGCACCCCGTGGAGGGGCTTCTGTTCAGGGTCGAAGGCCACTCGAGAAGGGCCCGTGGGACTGACCAAGATACTCTTGTCTGTCTTCTTGAATTCTGTCCCAAATGAGAGCAAGGCCTCATATTAAGTGGGTCCGACAGCTGTCCCTTCAACAGCTTAGACAGCGTCCTGCCTGGGTGCCGACCCCGCCCACTTGCTAGGACGAAGCAGGGCCATCTCAAGGCCCTGCAGAGAGCAGGCCCAAGAGCCTTCTGAGGAAAGGAGGGCAGTGAGGCCACATCCCATGCCTCAACTCACCCTCCCAAGGGAGGGCCCAGGGCTGCCTGCACAGACCAAGGGGAGCTGCTGGTAGGGTGGCTCCTGGAAGGGTGAACATTGGGGGTGGGGGTGTTTTGGACAATGAGTGAACCAGGCATTTGTGTCTGGGACAAATCTGTGCTATGTGGAGCTGCAGGATTCGTACTGTTCATTTTCTCCAGTTGTAAAGGCTGGGTGAGCTCCTCAGGCTCTCAGAGAGTCTCTTCTCCCTAAACATACACACTCACGCATGTGTGCATGCACACGCACACACACATACTGGTGCGTGTACACACACTCACACATACACATACTCTCTATTACTTGCAGTTCCCAACAAGAGTCAGGTCCTAAATTCGTTGTAATACTTTTTTTTTTTTTTTGAGATGGAGTCTCACCCAGCCTGTCACCCAGGCTGGAGTGCAGTGAAACGATCTTGGCTCACTGCAACCTCCATCTCCTGGGTTCAAGCAATTCTCCTGCCTCAGCCTCTCGAGCAGCTGAGACTACAGGTGCTTGCCACTGCGCCCGGGTAATTTTTGTATTTTTAGTAGAGACGGGGTTTTACCATGTTGGCCAGGCTGGTCTCGAACTCCTGACCTCATGATCTGCCCACCTTGGCCTCCCAAAGTGTTGGGATTACAGGCGTGAGCCACCGCGCCTGGCCTATACTACTTTTTAAAATTTTGGTTTCCTTTGTAAAAGCAACTCGAATGGATGGCACCAATATGAAAAGTAGGAAGATAGGGGTTACCCTTCTCCGTCGCCTAAGAAGCAAGTGGTTCCGAAGTTTCGCAGAGAGACAGCTACAGCTGATGGACCACTATGATCTCAAATGGCCTCTCTGTGGGATGGCTTTCAGTATTTAGAAAGACACTTGGGAAAACGGCTTTTTGGATCACATCTCACCAGGTAGCCTCTCTTAACAGGTCCCAGGCAATTGGCTGCCCACTCACCACTGGCACCCCACTCACAGCCCTTTGAGGACGAGGGACAGACACATAGGTGCTTCCTTCTGACTCAGAAATGGGCAGTGAGGGGCCGAGCTCGGTGGCTCACGCTTGTAATCCCAGATCTTTGGGAGGCCGAGGCAGGCAGATCACCTGAGGTCAGGAGTTTGAGACCAGCCTGGCTGACATGGTGAAACTCCATCTTTACTAAAAATACAAAAATTAGCTGGACATGATGGCGTGCACCTGTGATCCCAGCTACCTGCTACCCGGCAGCCTGAGGCAGGAGAATCGCTTGAACCCGGGGGGGGGCGCGGAGGTTGCAGTGAGTCAAGATCTCGCCACTGCACTGCGGCCTGGGTGACAAGAGTGGCGAGACTCTGTCTCAAAAAAGAAAAAAAAAAAAAAAAAAAAGAGAAATGGGCAGTGAGGAGCTAGGACCCCCCCCCCCGCCTTCCCCGACTGCCTTGCAGAACCAGGCTGCAAACTGCGCCAGGAGCCGCAGCTGTGCTCCAGAGAAGCTTGCCGCCGGCAAAACCCCACTTACCGGCAGTCATGTTTCTGTTCAGCCCAAAGGTGACTTTCTTGGAGCTGGACGGTGTCTTGTTTAGCTGCAGAAGAGAAATAACAGGAACAAAAGGAGTGACGCAAGTGCAGTGGAGGTGCTTAGTCAGATTTTTCTGGAGAACCTGCCCTGGAGGGTACGCCGCCCACACTGCTGCTTACTGAGTGGCACATACAGAGAGGCCAAAGGGACTGCGGCCAAGACTGAAACCGACCCTCCTGTCGGGGCTTCACCAGGACCGCCCTCTGTCCTTCCCAGCATCCCACACACGCACCCCCACCCAGCCCAGGGTCAGTGGTGCCCACACTCTTGGCCCATCTGCGGTCACTGCCTCATCACCGCTGCAGGGTTCTATAATCCAGGGAAGAAAGGCAAACAGAGAGGATGCCTGAACTGTCCTAAAAACAGTTCACCACTGAGAACCCGTGAGGAAAAATGCCAAGACTCCCCTGCCTTTTGCTGGAGAGTTCTGAACTTCTAACTTGAAGACTCTATGACATCGATGAGACGATGCCTATGATGGAATCTCACTGCAATGGACAATGGACACACAGTTTCCAGCTTTTTGTGCACAAGGACTCCGAGCTATCTGCATATCCCAACAGTTCACCACAATCAACTATCTTCTTTCCTACTTACATTCCTGGAAGTGGATCCAGCCTCCATCAGGAAGCACTGCCTCAAGTTCCTGCTCTGACCCACATTTCTGTGTGGACCTCCTACTGCTGACTTGCACCACTTGTGTTTAACACTGTGACATTTCACGAGAGAAAACTGGTTTCTGCAAACCCTGAGCCGGAAGCCCTGGGAGGCAGAATGTGCGGATCAACCGCCTCAAAGTCCCCTTCCTGACTGTGATCCCTCAGGGTGGGTCCCAGACCACTCAGATCTTATGCTACCCTGGCCGCGGAACCTGTCCACTGTGGACAGGCTCAGAGGGCCACAGTGGGGCTCCAGGCCCGGCATGGGAAGCACCGTCAGCTCAAGCCCATCTGTGCCCTTGTGGTGAAATGTGCTGTGCCATTCTGGGGAGGGTGCGTACCTGGACGGCAGGGCCTGGAGGGTGAGTGGCAGTGCTGCTTTTGGCTCTTCTGAAGAACAGGGGCTTTGGTAAGAAGGGGGTGTCAAACTTCACAAAGTCGCTCTCTGCCCTCAGCTTCTGCTTCTTCAGGGAACTGCAAGTCCCACTGCTTCCCTATGTGAGCGAGGGGTGAGAAGTGGAGAGGAGGGGTCAGACGACAGAGCCTCCTGGGCTGCCCACACACACAGGAGGGGAAGGCAGAGCCCCAGGCGGATCCAGCCCACCCGACGGCCCGCGGTTTTCCGCACCGTGCTTGCAGACAGCCCTTCCATTCAGCAGAGCTCAGGCTTCACGCACAACACGACCGCTATCACGGCACCATGCCAAGAGGGGCGATGAAAACGCCTCGTCAGAGTAAGGACCCACTTTTATCTTCATCTTCAAAATGGGGATTTTGGCCTTTCAAAGCCGATCTGTTAATAAGATCGGCTCTCCCACTTGTAGCTGAATCGTCACTGCAGTGGCAGTCTGGTGTGAGGACAGTGATGCCCATGTGGGGCTGTGGGTCCCTCACAGGCAGGCCCAGGACACTCATTGCGTGTGCAGCAACTGACAGCCACCCAGAGAGAGACCGGGTCTTGTACTTGGCTCTCAGAGATGTGGGCAGCCCAGTGCCGCTGCCGACACATGGGTGGCTCCGGCAGGTTCAAGTGTGCCGCCTGGAGGGCAGGGAAGCCCGAGGAGCTTCTCCTGTGCGCCTTCCCTGTGCCATGACAGATGGCAGGGGAAAGCTTCCCTTGACCCTGGGACTTATTGAGCAACACCCCATCCTCTTTACAACAGGCTGCCAGGGGCCTGAGACAACAGCAAGAAAGGCAATGTCTCTGGCCCTCTTAGTGAGGGAGCAGCTCTGAGGGTACGAGGGGCAGGCTGCAGTCCAGGGAGGAGATGGCGGCACTGTGAGGTAGGAGAGACTCGAGGCTAGAAATGGGCCTCCTGCCGTCCAGCTCAGTGCACTGCTGCCCCTGGGTAAGACTTTCCTGACCATAAACTCACTCACTTGCAGATACTCTTAGCCCCAAACCAGCGCTTCACCAGGCCCACACATGTCCACTTAAACAAGAGATGTCATAATCTCCGCAAAGCGGTGTATGCAAAGCAAGAGCTGACCAAGGTGCGCAAACTCCGTGAAGGGCAGAGTTATTTTCTGCTTTACAGACCGCAGGTCTCTGTCTCTGCCACTCCCCTCTGCCGCTGCAGCATGAAAGTGGCCATGGACCTGCACATACAAGTGGATGTGGCTCTGTTGCAGTGACACTACGTTTGCCGGCCCTGGCCTGGAAGCCCAGTGCGCCCAGAGGTGGTGTGAAAAGCGGATCAGGGCCAGGCGCAGGGGCTGTCGCCTGTAATCCCGCACTTTGGGAGGCTGAGGCAGGTGGACTGCTTGAGCCCAGCCTGGGCAACAAGGCAAAACTCTGTCTCTACAAAAATAACAAAAATTAGCTGGGCATGGTGATGTGTATCTGTAATTCCAGCTACTTTGGAGGCAGGGGCAGAAGAATCGCTTGAACCTGGGAGGTGGAGGTTGCAGTGAGCCGAGATTGTGCCACTGCACTCCAGCCTGGGTGACACAGCCAGACCCAAGACCAGATCAACAGCTTGGTTCCTCATTTATATCTGGCTCTAGAGATCAAAGTGGAAGGAAAGTCTTTCCATTAAGAAGATAAGTGGTCCTGCTAGTGAAGTTTCTTGAGCGGGGGCGGTGGGGGGAAGCTAAGAAAAGAAAAGAATATAGAAAAGAAGGTGAGTGAAGCAAGAGAATTTTGGGCTTCCTCTTTTGCCTAAGGGGCCTGGACTGGCCATGCGCTGATGAAGAAAACCAGACCTGCCTTTGACGGACGCCCAGACTGGCCTGAACACGCCTGGGGCAGGAGTGCCTGGCCCAAGGGATAACCTTCCCAGCTTGGAGCGGGCCCTCCTGAACCCAAGCATGTGGCCTAAGGGAGTGAAGGTGGCCGATGAGGAGGACCGAAGTACTGGTCACCTGTGATTTCCTCCTTAGTGAAGGCTGTTATGAACACACCCTATTCTAACTGCTGCTGAGTCCAGAGGCCTTGCCGCCAGCCCCCACCCTTCCTCTCAGGAGGCAGTGGAGCCCCCTGGACGCGAGTGAGTGCCTCTGTGGCGAGCTGGCCTGTGGGTGTTCCCACCTTACCAGAGCCTGGGGTTGCCCAGCTTCGGACTCCAGCACCCCGTTGTGCTCTACCAAGTTTGACATCGCTCTCATTTTCTTCCTCTTTTTCAAACTTGCTGTTTTCTGGCTGGGCAGGCCACAGAGCTCCAGGCTGCCGGGCCCTGCCTTCTTCTTCTGCAGCCTCCTGCGCTGGGGCAGGGTGGTGTGGCTGTTCGCCCCCTCTGCGGGGCCTGTGGGAGGGCCTTCCTGCTGCAATGGAGGCCAGGCCGGTGTGGACAGGCCACTGCCATTGACGGGCACAACTCCAAGTTTCCGCTTCCTTTTTAGGAGTTGGGCTCCACCTGTCGGGGACCCTCTAGGTCCCTGAGGATGACTGCCACTCAGGCCACTCTGAGACATGTCCTCTGGGGGCAACACTGCTGATTCCAACATTTCCCTGTGGGCCCTCGGGCTCTTCTTCCGTGGCCGTTTCCTTTTATTGTGCATGGGGACGGCTGGAGGATGCTCGGAGCCACTCTCCTCCCCAGTGCTGGATGTGGCCTCTGCACCTGGCTCGGCCACACGTGCCTTCAGGGCTTTCGGCCCAGAGGCCTCGGGCTCCCTGCCCCGGTTCTGTTCCAGGGACGGGGCTGCACCCCCTGGGCCTGGATTTTCAGGCTGCAGGTGGTGCTTCTTCTTCTTCTTCCTTCTTCTCTTTTGAAGACTGCTTTCACTGTCCTCTTCCTCTACACAAAAGACTCTGCTTCCTAAAAAGACAGAAACCCATCAACAAGCACCCAGTGCCGGCTGGGCCAGAGTCCTGCTGGCGATTCTCAGGCAGTATGACTGGCGGATGCAATTTCCTGACATTCTACCACCAGGAAAGTTCCTGTCTCCCTTGAGGTACTTGGTGCGCCCACTACCTTTGTCGTCTGGTCCCACTTCCTCCATCCCCAACTGTGACTGGAAGCTTTCCTTCTGTCCGTTTATAAACACATATGGAACTGAAATAGTCCCATTTCCACTAATTTTAGGGCTCAAGGGTAAAAACCATAGACCTAGAGTGGTCATCAAACAGCCGCCCCCCAGTGCTCCCTGCAGCTCCTGCTTCCCTGCAGAGGTGCCGTGGAGAGCAGGCGGACGTGAGCGGGGTGAGGTGGGGACGCAGCTCCATCAAAAACAGCACAACACTTGGAAAACCGCCTTTACCTCCCAGCCATTAAAGACTGAAGCTTTGGGCTCTGCTAATGCTTTATGACGGCACGAGCTCAAGTCTCCGAGGCCTCCATGGTGCACGCCACTCCCCAAGGGCTGAGTCGTGCCCTTCTTTTTAGCTTTACAGCTTACCTTTCTCCTTTTCCAAGTTAGTTTTCTCTAAAAGTTTATTTCCTTTCTTCTTATGCTTTCCTTGACTGAGGATTTGGTCATCTTCATCAGCAGAAATGTCCTCCGCAAAACTGAGTTGAGATATACTGCTTCCTAGATGCCAGAGTGACACACTGTTAGCTTCCCCAGGTGCTCAAGACTCTGCCCCAGGGGCCTAAGAGCAGCACCCCTCCCAATTTCTGCCTCATCATCATTGTTCCTCACCGTTTCTCCCACCCAAACCTGAGCGCTGCTGACACAGGAATTACAGACTTAAAAAAGCTTTGTGGATTTCTCAACCAAGGCAAGGCAAGGGATCACAAGCCCTCGGTGACACCCTCCATGGCTGGACCCCGGATACTTGGCTAATGCGGTCTCTGCATTCCAACCAGCTTGCTGGTGCCTTTCCCAATTCCAAGTGTCCCTAGTGAATGAGGGGTATGGGGTAACTTCACTGACTTGTCCAAATGTAACGAAGCTTACAGCATCAGCCTTTCCCGGGGGGACCACTGACCATAACAGCAAATGAAAGGGATCCTGAGAAATTACATTTTTTACCTTCATAGAGTATCCAATTAAAACCTTCCTAGGCCATTGAAAATCCATCTAGTTAAAATAATAAAAACCAAATCAAAACATTGCAGTACCCACACATGAGAGCGGTCTGCCCTCTTGCTTTGGGGGTTAGGGAGAGCCCGGGATAGGAAGGTGGGCAGGCTGCAGGGAGCCCTAGGCTTGCATCACTTCCCACGCTGTACTGCGGTATGACTAGGTAAGGGCTGGTCTGTCTTTCTTAAAAGTTGGGGTCTTGTTGTGTCACCCAGGCTGGAGTGCAGTGGTGTGATTACAACTTACTGCATCCTGGACCTCCTGGGCTCAAGCGATCCTCCCCTCTTAGACTCCCAAGTGACTGGGACTACAGGATCACGCCACCATGCCTGGCTAATCTTTTCATTTTTAGTAGAGATGCGGCCTTGCTATTTTGCCTGGGCTAGGGACTATTATTTCTCATTAGAGGTTTTCAGTAAAGTTCTTTCAATCTTGTTTCTCAGCGTTTGGCATCAACACCCCCAGTGGGGTCCATATTCATGAAAAACATCATGAATGATGATTCTTGGCGCGCCTCACCTTCAGAAAGGTCTTGGAATCTAAAAATAAAAAAAAATAAAAAATAAAAAATAAATAACAAATGTTCATAAAGAAATCCCTTCTGTCTTCTGTAGACACATGTATTTAATTTTTAAAATACAAGCCATAGTTAAATAGTTGTTAATTCACGTTCTCCTCCAGGAGGGGAGGCTAGACAGGAAATTCTGTGAGGGAAGGGTGGTGCAATACAAAAGCCAAAAAGCTCAAGGCCAGTGCCACCCTCGGTTACCATCAATACCAGCAAGGACACGGCGGGCCAAAGATGCATCTTGGCACACCCAAATCAAACTAAGAAATTCAATTTTTGTTTCTGAAGGCAGAAATAGCTTAGATCTCTCTCATATTCAATTCTCCAGTGGACAAAGGCGAAGCCATGTTTTGCTTCACACAATTTTTGTGCATTAGAACAAACAAGACGCATCGAAGCGCAGTGTGGGGAGGTGCATGGGGGAGGAGACACTGGATGGCAGGGACCTCAGGCAAGCTAGGACCATCCTGTGCCCTAAGAACCAGCTGGGAAATGGGCAAAACTACAGGAGCTACTTTCTGGGGGCTTAACATGGAATACTTGAATGTATACAAAGTGCTCAGAGCAGTGCCCGGCTCTTAGAGTGTGATCAGACAGTTGTTGTCACCAATGACAGCAAGCCACACGAGGCCCTCCATGAATTCCAGGTCATCATGTCACTATGGTCAGAGTGACGTCAACACTGACAGCTGAATTAACTAACACTTTTGGCATAGCCATATGGGAGGGAGGGGAGAGGTAAAGAATTAACCCTATCTATCTCAGCAGCACACCAGCAGAAGACACCTAAATAGCAGATTCACATCAGTTTCTGGTTGGTTCATTTTAGACATGAATAGACTTCACATCATTCTAAAGCAGCTAAGAGATGAGTATGGCTGCACTGGAAGAATGGAACCTGAGGGGTGGGACTGCTGTTTCCATTGAGCTTTTCAGTTTACACGTGTCTATTACATTGCTATACACAAAAGCATTAAAGGACAAAAAAAGAAGAAAGAAAAAAGATGAGCATGCAGATGGCTTGTCCCACACCAGGAGATGAGAACTAAAGGAATGATGATGTCAGAACCCTCTCCCCAGTTACTGACTTCTTGATGAGTTTGGAGAGGCGCTTCCTGTTGAAGTGGGGCGTGTTCTTCCTGCTGGTCATTTCCAGGAGTCGATCAGCAACAGCCTTATAGTCAAACTAGGCAGGAAGAGAAACTAAACATAAGTCTGCAGCCAAACAACACTGCCTGACTTGGCCATTTACATCTGCTAGTAAGAGAAACCCTTACTGAAGCATTTGGCAACAGATAGGCTAAACAAGCTTGTGCTGGGACTTGGCAACCAGGAGCACAAGCACTACCTTTGAAAAATGCATGTTCAGGCCGGGCGCGGTGGCTCATGCCTGTAATCCCAGCACTTTGGGAGGCTGAGGCGGGTGGATCACAAGGTCAGGAGATCGAGACCATCCTGGCTAACACAGCGAAACCCCGTCTCTACTAAAAATACTAAATATTAGCCGGGCGTGATGGCGGGTGCCTGCAGTCCCAGCTACTCGGGAGGCTGACGCAGGAGAATGGCGTGAACTCAGGAGGCAGAGCTTGCAGTGAGCCGAGATTGAGCCACCGCACTCCAGCCTGGGCGACAGAGTGCGACTCTGTCTCAAAAAAAAAAGAAAAAAATTATTCTTGGGAAAAGCTGGGTAAGTAATTCTTAAAAAAAAAAAAATTGTGATAGAGTACCCACAACAAAATTTACCTGGGTGTGCTTTTTTTTTTTTTTTTTTTGAGCCAGAGTCTGTCACCCAGGCTGGAGTGCAGTGGCATGATCTCAGTTCACTGCAACCTCCACCTCCCGGGTTCAAATGATTTTCCTGCCTCAGCTGCCCGAGTAGCTGGGATTACAGGCGCGTGCCACTGTGTCGGGCTAATTTTTGTATTTTTAGTAGAGACGGGTTTCACTGTGTTGGCCAGGCTGGTCTCGAACTCTTGACCTCAGGTGATCTGCCCGCCTGGGCCTCCCAAAGTGCTGGGATTACAGGCGTGAGCCAATGCACCCGGCCGGAGGGTGTGCTTCTTTTTAAATTTAATCTAGATTTGCAATCTGTACTTGGCAAACTTTTTTTTATTTGAAAAGTGCCACTAGAGCTGGCTCTGTGGTAGAGAACAGAGCAGAGCTTAGCCATTCAAAATAAGTGCTACTATCTCTTTCAAAACTCCATCATATTTACATTTCCTTGTCTCCAATAAGGTTATTCTTCGGAAGGTGACATTTAGTGACTGAAGGGATTAAAAAGGAGTTTACACTTCAGGCCTTAGAGCTTAACTAGCTGTGACCCTAATTCTCCAGTCAGGCTACTCCGCAGCAGATCTATAGTCTATAAAAAGCAACAACTGCCACCCACCTGGAGAAGGGGCCCTGTGTCCTCAAAGGTTCCGCAGTCATCTCTTCCTCTTTCATCACTGAGTCCATCTTTTCTGGAATGATTTTTGCCCAGTGCTGTCAAAATATACCCAAAGACCAAATTCTTGACATATCAAATACACAGAAGTGACTACTTCCACAGGAGCCACTGTCTAATTAGGTGTCTCTTAGCAAAAAAAGAAGGTTGGGCATGGTGGCTCACGCCTGTAATTCTACCACTTTGGGAGGCTGAGGTGGGTGGATCACTTGAGGCCAGGAATTCTAGATCAGCCTGGGCAACATGGCGAAACCCTATCTCCACTAAAAATACAAAAATTAGCTGGGCGTGGTTGCGGGTGCCTGTAATCCCAGCTACTTGGGAGGCTGAGGCATGAGAATCGCTTGAACCCAGGAGGCAGAGGTTGCAGTAAGCCGAGATCATGCCACTGCACTCCAGCCCGGGCGACAACGAGACTCCGTCTCAAAAAAAGAAAAAGTGAAAGAAAATTTATTTAAGGAGAAAAACTCTGCAAAGCCATTTATAATTTCCCAGGACATTTTGATTGTTCAGGCTATGGGAATGAAGATAAGTCTGGAAAAAGCACATGTTTTGCCTTTTGTACCCATAAAACCCCAATTCCCTGCTGCCTTCGATGATTCCCTCCCCCACACATGGTCCCGTTAGGACGAAGGCTGTGGTGAATGGGAAGCTCCTGTCCAGGGACGTAGGCAAGCGGATGGGACACTGCATCGCCCTGGACCACCAGGGGTAGGAGCATGGACGCAGGAATCCGGCCCTAGTCTCAGGTCAGTTTAGGACCTTGGTGAGAACCTGTCACAGCAGTACAGTCACTTTTCACGAGCATGCTTCAGGAAGCACAAGTCAATATTAATGCAACTTTTAGCACTTAAAAAATTCAGAGTGTTACAGCCTATGAAGAAGCAGATTAAACAGACTCAGGAGAACTCAAAATTATCTTAAACGTGTACCGTTTCTGGAACCCTCTAAGCTTATTAGTGGTGCGACATCAGGGCAAGGCCTGGGGAGGATGGGGCAGGCGCAGCACACATTTCATGAACGCAACTGGGAGGGAATGTCCGGAACTGCACTTGGAAGAGAGTCTGTGTCCAGGTTAGGCTGACAGCAATGTGGGGAGCGGAGGGACCCAGAGACTACGCCCATGACCACATAAAATTTGCTCCAGGTCCTTAGTCAACTCTGTTATCTACACCAAATTTAAAATCAGACTATTTCTTTTTTTTGTTTTGTTTTAGAGATGGGGGGTCTCATTATGTTGCCCAAGCTGGTCTCAAACTCCTGGGCTCAAGTGATCTTCCCATCTTGGCCTTCCAAAGTACTAGGATTATAGGCATGAGTCTCCACACCTAGACTAGACTATTTCTTTTATTCTTTCTTTTTTGAGACAGGGTCGCTGGTAGCTCTGTTGCCCAGGACGCAGTGCAGTGACACGATCATGATTCACGGCAGCCTCACCCTCCCAGGTTCAACTGATTCTCCCAGCTCAGCCTCCTGAGTAGCTGAGACCACAGGCATGTGCCACCACGCTTGGCTAATTTTAAAATTTTTGTAAAGTCAAGGTCTTCTTATGTTGCCCAAGCTGGTCTCCAACTCCTAGGCTCAAGCGATCCTCCCACCTCAGGCTCCCAAAGTGATGGGATTACAGGTGTGAGCCACCATGCCTGGCCAGAGTATTTTTTCTTTCTTTTAAAGATTCTTGGCCGGGCACGGTGGCTCACGCCTGTCTGTAATTCCAAGACTTTGGGAGGCCCAGGCGGGCGGATCAACTGAGGTCGGGAGTTCGAGACCAGCCTGACCAAAAGATAGATACAAATTTTGCTAAGCATGGTGGCGCATGCCTGTAATCCCAGCTACTTGGGAGGCTGAGGCAGGAGAATTGCTTGAACCCGGGAGGCGGAGGTTGCAGTGAGCTGAGATTGCGCCACTGCACTCCAGCCTGGGCGACAAGAGTGAAACTCCATCTCAAAAAAAAAAAAAAAAAAATTACTTCCCGTCCACCAGGTCTAAAAATTAAAAAGAAAAAAAAAGGTTCTTGATTCTATCTATCTATCTATCTATCTATCTATCTATTTATTTATTTTTTGAGACAGGGTTTTGCTTGGTTGCCCAGGCTGGAGTGCAGTGGCATGATCTCGGCTCACTTCAGCCTCCACCTCCTGGGTTCAAGTGATTCTCCCACCTCAGCCTCCCAAGTAGCTGGGACTACAGGCGCACGCCACCATACCTGGCTAATTTCTGTACTTTTTGGTAGAGACTTGGTTTCACCATGTTGGCCAGGCTGGTCTCGAACTCCTGACCTCAAGTTATCCGACTGCCTGGGCTTCCCAGAGTGCTGGGATTACAGGCATGAGCCACTGCAACCGGCTTGATTTTTTCTGATTAAATATAATATATAATCACTGTAGAAAATAGAGAAGTACAAAGGAAACAGAAATCACCCATAATTCTGCCACCTACAGCTAACTATACTAACATTTTGGGCTAGGTGTGGTGGCTCATGCCTTTAATCCCAGCACTTTGGGAGGCTGAGGTGGGTGGAATGCTTAAGCCTAACAGTTTAAGATCAGCCTGGGCAATATAGTGAGACCCCTGTCTCTACAAAAAATAAAGAGGTGTGTGCTTGTGGTCCCAGCTACTTGGGAGGCTGAAGTGCGAGGATCACTTGAGCCCAAGAGGTTGAGGCCGCAATAAACCATGACTGCTCCACTGCACTGCAGACTGGGCAACAGAGCAAGACACTGTCTCTCTCTCTCTCTCTTTTTTTTTTGAGATGGCGTCTCCCTCTGTCGCCCAGGCTGGAGTGCAGTGGCTCGATCTCTGCTCACTGCAACCTCCGCCTCCCAGGTTCAAGTGATTCTCCTGCCTCAGCCTCCTGAGTAGCTGGGGTTACAGGCATGTGCCACCATGCCTGGCTATTTTTTTTTTTTTGTATTTTTAGTAGAGACAGGGTTTGAGCATGTTGGTCAGGCTGGTCTCGAACTCCTGACCTTGTAATCCGCCTGTCTCCGCCTCCCAAAGTGCTGGGATTACAGGCCTGAGCCACTGCGCCCGGCCGACCCTGTCTCTAAATAAATAAATAAAACATTTTGGTTTATCCTTCCAGATTTTTTAAAAGCACGAACAATCCTAGCCAGAGCAATCACACAAAAGAAATAAACGGCATCCAAATTGGTAAAGAAGAAGTCAAAGTCAGTGTTTGCCGATGATACAATCATATACCTAGAAAACCCTAAAGACTCATCCAAAAAGCTCCTAGAATGGTAAATGAATTCAGCAAAGTTTCAGGATACAAAACCAATTTACACGAATCAGTATGACGGCTATACACCAACAACGACCAAGCTGAGAATCATATCAAGAACTCACTCCCTTCTACAACAGCTGCAAAAAAACCCCTACCAAAACAACGACAACAAAAAACAAAACAAACAACAAAACCTCAAAAACCTTAGGAATATACCTAACCAAGGATGTGAAAGATCTCTACAAGGAAAACTACAAAACACTGCTGAAAGAAGTCACTGATGACACAAACAAATGGAAATACAGAAGCACATCCCATGCTCACGGATGGGTAGAATCAATATTGTGAAAACGACCATACTGGCAAAAGCAATCTACAGATTCAACACAATTCCCATAAAAATACCATCATCATTCTTCACAGAACTAGAAAAAAACAATCCTAAAATTCATATGGAATCAAAAAAGAGCCTGCATAGCCAAAGCAAGACTAAGGAAAAAGAATAAATCTAGAGGCTGGGAGTAGTGGCTCATGCCTGTAATCCCAGCACTTTGGGAGGCTGAAGCTGGTGGATCACTTGAGGTCAGGAGTTCGAGATCAGCCTGGCCAACATGGTGAAACCCCATCTCTACTAAAAATACAAAGACATATTAGCCGGGCGTGGTGGCGCCCGCCATTCCAGCTACTACGGAGGTTGAGGCATGAGAATCGCTTGAACATGGGAGGCAGAGGTTGCAGTGAGCTGAGATCGCACCATTGCACTCCAGCCTGGGCGACAGAGCAAGACTCTGTCTCTCCCCCCTCCCCCCCGCCAAAAAAACCCCAAAACACCAAAACACCAAAAAACAAAAAACAAAAAAACCCTCAAAAACCCGGAGACATCAGAACACCCGATTTCAAACTATACTATAAAGCCATAGTCACCATAATGGCATGGTACTGGTACTGGTATAAAAATAGGCATGTAGACCAAGGGAACAGGAGAACCCAGAAAGAAACCCAAATACTTACACTCAACTGATCCTCAACCAAGCAAACAAAAACGAAGTGGGGAAAGGACACCCTATTCAAAAATGGTGCTGGGATAATTGTCAAGAAGAATGAAACTGGATCCTCATCTCTCACCTTATAGAAAAACCAACTCAAGATGGATTAAAACCTTAAATATAAGACCTGAAACCATACAAATTGTAGAAGACAGCATTAGAAAAACTCTTCCAGATGTTGGCTTAGGTAAAGAGTTCATGACCAAGAACCTAAAAGCGAATGCAATGAAAACAGAAACAGATGTGACTTAATTAAACTAAAAAGCTTCTGCACAGCAAAAGAAATAATCAGCAGAATAAACAAACAAAATGGGAGAAAAGATTTGCCAATTATGCAGCCAACAAAGGACTAATATCCAGAATCTACAAGGAACTCAAACAAATCAGCAAGAAAAAAACAATCCCATCAAAAAGTGGGCTAAGGAAACGAACAGACAGTTCTCAAAAGAAGATATACAAATGGTCAACAAACACACGGAAATGCAAATGAAAACCATAATCAGATACCACCTCACTCCAGCAAGAATGGCCATAATTTAAAAAATCAAAGAATAATAGATGTTGGCGGCCGAGCGCGGTGGCTCATGCCTGTAATCCCTGCACTTTGGGAGGCCGAGGTGGGTGATCACCTGAGGTTAGGAGGTTGAGACCACCCTGGCCAACATGATCAAACCCCATCTCTACTAAAATGCAAAAAATTAGCTGGGCTTGGTGGCGGGTGTCTGTAATCCCAGTTACTCAGGAGGCTGAGGCAAGAGAATCGCTTGAACCTGCGAGGTGGAGGCTGCAGTGAACTGAGATGGCACCATTGCACTCCAGCCTGGGCGACAAGAAGCAAAACTCCATCTCAAAAAAAAAAAGATGTTGGCACAGATGTGGTGAACAGGGAAGACTTCTACACTGCTGGTGGGAATGTCAACTAGTACAACCACTACGGAAAACAGTGTGGAGATTCCTTAAAGAACTAAAAGTAGATCCACCATTTGATCCAGCAATTCCACGGCAGGGTATCTACCCAGAGGAAAAGAAGCCACTATATGAAAAAAGACACTTGCATACGCATGTTTATAGCAGCACAATCCACAGCTGCAAAAAACATGGAACCGGCCTGAATGCCCATTGACCAATGAGTGGACAAAGAAAACGTGGTATATATACCGTGAATACTACTCAGCCATAAAAAGGAATGAAATAATGGTATCCACAGCAACCTGGCTAGAGTTGGAGACCATTATTCTAAGTGAAGTAACTCAGGAATGGAAAACCAAATATTTTATGTTCTCACTTAAAATAAAAGCACAAATAAACGTTTAAAAACAAATCAGATGCACAACTATTATACAGCCATAATAATTAAAGAAAACCCAAACAATAAATCAGACTCCTTCTACGTAGAGTTTGTGCCCTGCTTTAAAAAAAAAAATATATGTCTGTCACATTTCCTTTGGTCCTTAGTTTTTAGGAGCTTTGCTTTTAAATGGGTATATAACACTTCAAAAGCATGGGTAAGCTGTGATCTAACCATTTCCCTCATTTTGTGCATTCGGATGCCATAAAGCACTGTGGTGAGCGTTTGGACGGGCCTGCAACTTCAAATGCACATTCTACATTAAGTCCAGACATAAAACAGTAGTAAGAATGATGTCAGTACACAGTAGGCATTTAAACATCCCAAGAAAAAGAAAAACATTCCCTGAAGGAAGCCATGAGTTGAGAAAGGACAGACACAGAAACAAGCGTACGTCCCTCGAGTAACCTGTAGAAACGAGGCCATGCTAAGGTGTTAGCGTGTCAAACAAAAAACAACAAAGCAAACAAAAAGCACTAGCAGTGACAATGGTAAAATCCTCGAGGAGAGTCCTGAGATGCTGGGAGGTACAGAAATGTGTGTATGCCACATGGGACAGATCTCAGGTCTCCCCAGAGCCCCGCTAGGCACCCCCCAGGCACAATGAACCCACCTCTGCTGCCTTTCTTGGGAGGGGCTGAGGCAGAGCCATCAACTCTAGGTTGCATTCAGTAAGATGCCAACAAATGTATTAAAAACTGTTTGTCTGAGGAGGATTTTAGCAGAAAGAAAGCTACACTGACCAAGAACATCCTCCTACCTGTCTTCTTTTTACTGACAGCTCTTCTCAAGGATACCTCATTTTCAGGTATCTCCTCAGCAGAGAGGTCACCATCACCCACTTTTGTCTTCTGTTCCTCCATCGTCTCTTCAGGCACAAAAGGAGACTGATCTACGATAGCTTCGAAGACACCCCGAGCTATGGTCTGCACCAGGGTGTGGCTGAGGGTAGAAGCACAGCAGAGAGCATGTGATGAGAACAAACGGCCTGGCCTTCTGGCTTCAGGGGCGCAGAGGGAAGCCCTGCACACGTTGCTGTGGTCTGGAGTGGCCCCCATGGGCCAGCAAGCATCTGAGAGGAACTGCCTAAGTGCCACCTGACAGGCATGGGATGCCCAGCGGTCAGATCTTTGGGTGTGGGAGGGCATTCCTGGAATGAGTGAGGCAAATACTGAAGCTAGAAGAGCCAAATCACTGCTCAAAGCTTCGGCTGTCTTCTCCAGCCGCTCTCTGCTGTGAAGCAGTGTCCTGGGTACCCCGCGCCAGGCTGCACGACCGCAAGCAACTCCCCATGAGCAAGTGCCACGGAGCAGGAGGAACGAACAGGGGAATCACTTACTCCTTCGTCTTCGCAGCGATTTTGCAGAATGGATCGATAAACTTGAGATTCTGATCTGCTAAAAGCTGTAATTTAGAAAAAGGGAAAAACTGAGAAAGAGCCTTTCCCTTCTTGACGTGTCCTTGAAAAAGGGACCATTCCCATCTTTTACAAAGGTGGAGTTAGACCAAGCAATGCCTGTCTCACACAGCCCCAAAGCGCCCCTGTGGAATGCCACAGAAGCCTGGAGCCAGGCTGAAGATTGAGGCCGCCCTCCAGCTACTTGGTATCTTAGTGCAGTGGCTGGAGGAAGCCACCCAGCCTGACCTGCACTATCCTATATGCCTAACATATACCACACGGGTGTCCAATCTTGTGACTTCCCCGAGCCATAATGGAAGAAGAACTGTCTTGGGCCACACCTAAAATACACACACACTAACAACAGCTGATGAGCTAAAAATAAAATAAAATAAAATAAAATGCAAAAAAAAAATCTCATACTATTTTAAGAAAGTTTATAAATTTGTGTTGGGCCACATTCAAAGCTGCCCTGGGCCCCACGCAGCTCTCAGGCCGCGGGCTGGACAAACCTGATACAGGACATACATATACTTCCTCTACAAGGGGTAACAGGGACAGTGCCTCCAAGTGTGAGACAAAAGAATTATTGTTTTGAATATAACATATTTTCTTTTAATCAAAAAAATACATGTTCCCTGCAAAACACCTGTGAAAGAAAAGTAAAATCTGTGCACATTCCCACATTCAGAGAATCATTTGCATACTAAAAAATGTATGTTTCCTTTCCAGCCTTTTGTCTATTTATGAGTATATACCTTAAAAATGTCTACCATTTGCATAGCTTTTCCCAGCGCTTTATAAAGCTCCCTAGATCCTGAGCACTCCCCTGTGTTAGTGAGTTCTTTATTGGAGTCTGTAGGTTGCTTTCAATTCCATTTTACAGGTAAGACTGTCATGTACATCCTCAGTGCACAAATCCCATCCCACCAGCTGCTTAGGACACATTCCCAGACAGGACTGAAGCAATTCATGCTGCTACAGTCGCTGGTCATGCGAAGGGCCACCCCACAGCACTTCACTGGCGACTACTGCAAACACTGGCGGCCCCCTCACCCCGTGGGCAGCCTGTCGGCAGCTGCTTACCTCCTTCCCCCCGACTTTGGAGAGTTCATCCAGGTAAATATCAATGAAGTGGAATCTCACTCCATTAGGAGACTGACTCTCAGGACACAGGACCTCCTTCATCAGGACATCCAAGAAAACCTTGATTCGGCTAAAGAACCAAACGCATGCTTCTGTGAATGACAGTATGCCAACACGTCCCACTTCCCAAAGAGAAACAAAAATACTCCGTCTAGAACCTACACAGCCTAACAATCAATGCAAGGCTGAAATCATTTTACAAGGAAAAAAGCAATCACTTAAATCAGGATAAAATGTTAACTGTCACATATACTTAACTGTTTTATGCCTTCTACTGGATTTCAATTCTCTATAGGTAACGATGTATCGAGCTTCTCATTGGTACTCTACAAGTTCAGAAAACTTGACACTCTACTACCTTTTAAGTTTTAAGGCTACCACATGCTAACTCAAATGGTTTACTGACCTTTCTTCCCAGCCATTTCGCTTCAAGACTTCAAAGGACTGCCTCAGGACCAGACGAATCAGCTAAAGAAAGGCAATTTTTGTTAAAAAAAAAAAAAAAAAAAAAGGAAAGGTAAGAAATATTAATCAGCTCAGCAGAATGAAGGGACCAATGAAATTGTTATGGCCTGGATCCCAAAAGTAAAAAAAAATTCACAACAGTCATATTTAACTTCTAGATCAAAAAACATATTCATAGCCAAGAACAGTGGCTCACGCCTGTAACCCCAGCATTTTGGGAGGCTGAGGTGGGCAGATCATTTGAGGCCAGGAGTTCAAGACCACCCTGGCCAACATGGCAAACCCTTATCTCTACTAAAAATACAAAAATTAGCCAGGCATGGTGGTGCACGTCTGTAATCCCAGCTACTCAGGAGGCCGAGGCATGAGAATCACTTGAACCCAGGAGGCGGAGGTCGCAGTGAGCTGAGATCGCACCACTGCACTCCAACCTGGGGAACAGAGCAAGAGAGACTCTGTCTCAAAAAATACCCAACATATTCACTAATGCTCCCCAAACTCATCCTTAAGAACTGCAAAAGCCAAAACAGAGAAGCTTTCCAGGACACATTCAAATTCTTCCTTCACACTAAGCCTGTGGCTTGTTTTGCTTCACAAATAAACCTTCCCATTGTTTTTAAGATAAAGGACATTCTTTTCTTCCCAGGAGTTTTTGAAGTCACTGTGGCAGATCTTACCATATAGTATTTGTCCAGGCGCAGCCTGTCTATTCCTTTCCATTCTCGATTCATGGTTTGCCAAAAGGTCTGAATGAACAGGTGTTCTGCAGTGAACAAAAGGCTCTAAATACTTGGCTTCCACATCAACATACTACCATACAGCAAGAAAATAATGAAGAGGAACAAACTAGCATTATTTATTATTCACTTTTCTCAGTAATTCTTGGGCAGCTAGAAAATCTGTTGATAATTAAATATACTCAATCATTTCTTTTACACTTATTTATTAAACATCACTTAGACTGTGCAGATCTTTTACTTTTTTTTTTTTTTTGGAGACGGGGTCCCACTCTGTGGCCCAGGCTGGAGTGCAATGGCACGATCTCAGCTCATTGCAACCTCTGCCTCCTGGGTTCAAGTGATTCTCCTGCCTCAGCCTCCGGAGTAGCTGGGATTACAGGTGCGCACCACCACACCCGGCTAATATTTGTATTTTTAGTAAAGACGGGGTTTAACCATGTTGGCCAGGCTGGTCTCAAACTCCTGGCCTCAGGTATTCCACCCACCTCGGCCTCCCAAAGTGCTGGGATTACAGGCATGAGCCACCACGCCTGGCCTTGATCTTTTGAATTTAAATAAAAACAGAATAATAGGAAGGGCTGGCAACACTGTAATGTCAGATTTGAATGCTCTCTGGAGCATTTTTCCTTTATCCATTGCAAAGCCACGTTTCTTTTAAAATCAAAAGACTCCTTGTTCCACTTCTAGTAACTCTTCCTACTGCATTGGTACCTAACAATCAGTTCAAAACCATTAATTCTGACACTTATATAATCCATATAGAAACTCATATTTTTGTCTGATTATAGGTGTCATCTGGGTGAGCTATAGTACAAAACTGAATTTTTCTCTTCTGACCCACAGAACTAGCACTTTTTTATTCAAAAACAATTTTTGTTGATTTTTCGGCTTTATTTCTTTTTGCACAATTCTTTTCTCATCTTTGCAAATCTATTATACATCATATGTAGAATTTTGTTCAATATGAGTCAGCTAATATTCAGAGCACCACTGGGGGTGGTTGAAATCATTAGGATGCTTTTCTGAAGAGCATTAAGCAGAACAAACGAAGTCTGCTACCTTTTTCTTCCTTTACAAGCAATCAACGCCTGACACAGAAGCACCCTAACTAATTTCTTTTCTCTATGGTTGAGAGGAGTTACTTCATAGTCTGTGACCGGTGGTGTCTTCTATGTATTTATTACCAGTGACGGCTCTGCTCTTGGGGAAGACGAACCTGGCATCCAGAGGTCACCGTGGACCCTGCATCTGGCTCTCCAGGCTCCAAGTGTTAAAGTAACTCAGAATTTGAAGATTCTGGAGGATTGTTATTTCTAAAAGCATTTTCTGAAATCTTTGAGATGTCAAATTGATTCTCCCCAAGACACTTTGCCCCCTCACCAAGTCAATGACTAAGTTTATCACAGCTTTTAAAAACAGGAATGGCTTGTCCCCTGACATCTACACAACACCGGCACAAGGTTCCCATTAAACTAGCAAGTCGGAAAACCTGGAAGGAAGCAGAAGAAACAACAGGACTTACGAGCCGCTGAGTTGTTAACAGCATGGACTAGCTGTGCAATGGTGTTGGCGAGCTCTTCCTGCAGAGGCGGGGTTGGGGAGAAACATGGGGGTTATCGTGGGGCAACATGAGATGCCTGTGCTGCGGCCTGCTTCCTTCTCCCACTTCTGCTGGTGGGAAGGTCTGCCCCTCTTGTCACTTCCACTAAGAAGTATGTATCCGAATATCTGAATTTTATCAAATGTGTAAGTTCCAATATTGACGGACTATTATGCTAACTTGGTATGTCTGCAAGAACTGTGTTAAGCTACATGTTTAAAAAAGCATCTCTAATTATCAGTTCAGATGAACTAGAGATGAAATAAATTAGTTATCAGTTCCTGGCTTTATAATATCTGGCCGTGTGCAGTGGCTCATGCCTGTAATCCTAGCACTTTGGGAGGCCAAGGCAGGTGGATCACCTGAGGTCAGGAGTTCAAGACCAGCCTGACCAAGATGGCACTCCCCACATCTCTACTAAAAATTCAAAAATTAGTCAGGCGTGGTGGCGTGTGCCTGTAGTTCCAGCTACTCGGGAGGCTGAGACAGAATTGCTTGAACTCGGAGGTAGAGGGTGCAGTGAGCCAAGATCATGCCATTGCACTCCAGCCTGGGTGACAGAGCTAGACTCCATCTCAAAACAACAACAACCACCAAAAAACCCCCATCTAAGCTGGGCTGGGCAGCTCATGCCTGTAATGGGAGCCCAAGCACTTTGGGAGGCCGAGGTGGGTGGATTGCTCGAGTCCAGGAGTTCAACGCCAGCCTAGGCAACACAATGAGACCCAGTCTCTACAAAAAATACAAAAATTAGCCAGGCATGGAGGCGTGCACCTGTAGTCCCAGCTACTCGGGTGGCTGAGGCAGGAGGATCAGCTGAGCAATAGGGAGGTTGGGGCTACAGTGAGCCATGATGGCACCCCTGCACTTCAGCCTGGGCAACAGAGTGAAACTCTGTAAAAAAAAAAAAAAAAAAAAGAAAACTTCATCATAATCCCAGAAATGATGTGAAACACAAAGACAGCAGGGCAGACCCCACAGAGGTGAGATGCTGGGGATGCTCACTGCACGCCATGGGAAAGTCCTCCCTACAGCTTGCTCAGAGACAAGGTGGAATGTGAAGGTAAACTCAGCCTTCTGGGCTCTGTCCTGGGTGAAGGGGTCCCTGAGAGAGCATGCCCTGCTGAGGTGCAGCAGGTTCACTCTGGGGAGACGCCCTCTGTTCCTGAGGTTCCGTGAGAAAAGCACACTCCTCATCAGTCTGACTCACACCACACCCGGTCTGTTTTCCTTCGTGGGAAAATGAGATTTCTGTCCATTGGTTTTATTCCTCCACTAAAGCTGCTGGTTGTTACTTTTGAATGTAATATAAAAATATTTTGCCCTGCTCCTACTCAAAATATGTTCAGTAAAATAAAAATAAATTAAAACAAGTTATTACGCAGCACGGGAGGAGTGGCAAGGCTGCACATTAAAACCCAGAAAAGTAAAATCTTGCCCTGAGGACCTGTCATCTGCATCAGAGACTTGCAAGCACTTCTCTTCAAGGCTGGTTCCTGTACCTCAGGGGTGTCCAGTCTTTTGCCTTCCCTGGGCCACACTGGAAGAACTGTCTTGGGCCACACACAGAATACACTAACACTAGTAATAGTGAAGAGCTTAAAAAAAAAAAAATCTCATAAGGTCCTAAGAAAGTTTCCGAATTTGTGTTGGGCTGCATTCGAAGCCATCCTGGGCCGCATGTGGCTGTGGGTTGGACAAGCCTGCTCTCCCTCTACAGAGGCAGATCGGATCTACTTTCATGGGTCAGAACAAAGCTTTTAAAAAGTGAAAGTCACTTCTTTACTGTTGGCTTTGGTGGTGGGCTCAGCGGGCTCAGCAGGCCCCGCACAGAGAGACCGAGCCTGCTGCGCGTTTGGGTGACTGCGCAGGCGCACTCGGCTTTAACAGGGAGGCTTTCGCTGAGCGCTACCGCTGCTCTCCATGGAACCCGAAGCCCAGTGACGCGGCTGCCCTGTCCTGGGTTTCACAGGGTCTTGACTAGTTAGTGCTCCTGTCATGCCATCCTTGACCACAAAAAATAAACTTAACAGAAGAGAGAAACTTTAAGTAATGTAAAACCTAGCGTGGAACCTATGAAATATTACAGAGAGATAGTAAATTGACAACGAATGCATATCTTTCGTTTTATTTGAAAAGACAATTCACCTAACTGTGTTGACCCTGCATCCCTTTCTGTACGGACAAGAGGTACGAAAATGACTCCTTGAAGCATGACTGTCAGTGTGCGTCAGTGTATCGGGGGACTGGCACAGCATGAGTGATCAAGTCTCTTATCCATCCACAGCAAGAACCCGGGAGCATGACAAAGGGAACGCATGTTACCTGTAGAAGGGGTTCATCCTGCACCCACATGCAATAGAAGAGCCCCTTCCAGATTTTCAGAAGTTCTTCCTGACTGAAACCTCCTGGAAGGCAAAACAATACAAACATCTTAGAGTCTATGCATCTCTTTTCTTCAAGTTTAGAAAGTGGTGAAGTATCACATACATTTTAATTCTCTTTCGTTTGCACGTCTTTTTAAAAAATTGAAGCAAACGTTTCCTTATTGTTATAAAAGAAACACAAATAAATTACTACTGTACCTGCAGCTTTATCAGCTACAGGGTAGGGTGGCAGTGGTGGCCCGGCCTCAGCGTGAGGAAGCAAATGTCATCACAACACAAAATTCATGAACAAAGTGGCCACTTATGAAATCAGCTTCTCATCAAGGCCCTCCCCGCCCACCACATGCAGCCATCCTGCACACCGACATTTTCGCCGATCTCGTGAAATAAAACTGCAAATCTTACAAGAGATGCGGGGGACTTGCTCAAGTCATAATGAAGCCCCAGCAACGGGCAGCCCCACTTCTGAGGAACAGAAAACCAGTCAGGCTGAGGACACAGGAGCTCCAAACAGTACATCTGAAAGTCAAAGGCCTAGGAAAGGGCCCGGGGACACTGACGCTGCTTTGGAATATTTTTGCAAAAATTACCTTTTAAGGATCCTAGTATGAGGTCAAAAGTGGCTGCCTCCCAGTCACCCTCCCTGCAACGGTGATCATTTACTGTGGTATCACCAAGTTGGCTTTGTCAATCACCCTCCCTGCAACGGTGATCATTTACTGTGGCATCACCAGGTTGGCTTTGTCAATCACCCTCCCTGCAACGGTGATCATTTACTGTGGCATCACCAGGTTGGCTTTGTCAATCACCTTCCCTGCAACGGTGATCATTTACTGTGGCATCACCAGGTTGGCTTTGTCAATCACCCTCCCTGCAATGGTGATCATTTACTGTGGCATCACCAGGTTGGCTTTGTCAATCACCCTCCCTGTAACGGTGATCATTTACTGCAGCATCACCAGGGTTGGCTTTGTTCTGACTCTAGCTACTCAGGGCTCTATCTCTGCCTTCATGATCTATGATCGAGTGACCAGTCTCGTTCAGCCTTAGATCTCCTGAGTAGGCCCGAGGTGTCATAAAGTATTTGCTGACTGACATAAAGAATCACAAAATGATAAGGTAGGTGTAAACTCTTGGAATTTCCGAGCCTATGGATACATGAAATTAGAACACAAACAGAATCCTCAAGTCTTGATGTGTGTTACAAATGGTTTTTATTAGGATTTTACTAGGAGATCCTAGGAGAAATCTTTTGGAGCAACAAAGTGCTATAAACTAGATGAATGCAAACAAATATTTAGAATCAATGTGATCTTAATACTCCAAAAGATGCTTAAAAAGTGACAAAAAGGGCCGGGCGCGGTGGCTCATGCCTGTAATCTCAGCACTTTGGGAGGCTGAGGTGGGCGGATCACGGGGATCAGATGATCAAGACCATCCTCACTAACACAGTGAAACCCCGTCTCTACTAAAAATACAAAAAAAATTAGCTGGGTATGGTGGCGGGCGCCTATAGTCCCAGCTACTCCAGAGGCTGAGGCAGTAGAATGGTGTGAACCCAGGAGGTGGAGTTTGCAGTGAGCTGAGATTGCGCCACTGCACTCCAGCCTGGGCAACAGAGCGAGAGTCCGTCTCTAAAAAAAAAAAAAAAAAAAAAAAAGTGACAAAAAGACCTTTTAATGGACCAAAGTTTATTTAGTGTATTCAGAGTACATTAACCTTAATTTACAGGTATTGATTTCCACTTTGCTAAGGGTCTTTCTCCCATCAACAATTTTATAATGGTACATTTTGATTCTTTTTTTTTTTTTGAGATAGAGTCTTGCTCTGTTGCCCAGGCTGGAGTGCAGTGGCACAATCTCGGCTCACTGCAACCTCTGCCTCCCGGGTTCAAGCGATTCTCCTGCCTCAGCCTCAAGAGTAGCTGGGATTATAGGCGTGTGCCATCACGCCTGGCTAATTTTTTGTATTTTCAGTGGAGACAAGGTTTCACCATGTTGGCCAGGCTGGTCCGGAACTCCTCACCTCAGGTGATCTGCTGGCCTCGGCCTCCCAAAGTGCTGGGATTACTGGCATGAGCCACCACGCCCGGCCTGCATTTTGATTCTTTCATGATAGTTTTCCATGTAAAACCAAGATATCAGGAACTAACATAAAACTAGTTTATTAAAGTATATTTCCTTTCACAGTTGGAGAGAAGATGTACCAACTGGTTCTCTTGCCCTCTTGTTATGAACAAGTCATGCCTGGGGATCCTCACGTGGATAACGTAAGTATGGTATGAGTAATAAACCCCACTAGAGCTGAGCCAACTGCGGTCATGGTTGCAGTAACTTTTTTTTTCTTGGCCACAGTGACCTGCACTTATATTTAATCATGTTCAAAGACCACATATATCCCCAGTGAATTGAAGGCTTTGGGCAAGGATCATAAATAGCTGCTAAAACATTAGATGAAAAGATATCACCCAGGCGTGGCGGCTCACTTGAGCTCAGGAGTTTGAGACCAGCCTGGGCAACACAGCAAAACCCAGTCTCTATAACATTGTACTCCACGGAGCTTGGGCGACAGAGCAAGACCCTGTCTTAAACACACACACACACACACACCAACAACAAAACCAAAAAATTGGCAGAGCATGGTGGCATGTGCCTGTAGTCCCAAGTACTCAGGTGGCTGAAGTGGGAGGATGACCTGAGCCCAGGAATTTGAGGCTGCAGTAAGCTATAATCATGCCACTGCACTCCAACCTGGGCAACAGAGCAACTCTGTCTCTCAAACAAACAAACAAACAAACAAACAAACAAACGATATTAAGAAACTTGAAAGTGGATGTGTCAGACCATCAACACCCAAACCCACCGACCGATCATTAACATGCACAGGCAATAATCACGCATCAGATGCCAGAGGTGATGCCAACAGGAAGAATGCTGCACCAACCTATGAAGTATTCTTACAAAAGTAAGTGTCAAAAAACAAACACCCAACTGTGTCAAATCTTAACTATTAATACTAGTTTATAGGAAATACAGGAGACAGAGGAACATGGTAAGTGAGACAATAGGATGCAGTCAACAAACCCCAAATATGTGAAACTCTACAAGGCATATGACCCAAGTCCTCCAACAAATAAACTACAGAAAAAGATGGGTAAGAACTGTTAGATTTTAAGAGCGTCTTGGCAGACATATTAACCAAATGCAGTGGGTGGTCCTCATTTGGATTGCTCATAAAAAACATTTGATGAGAAAAACTAAACAGATTGGATATTTCATGCTATTAAGGATTTTTTTTTTTTTTTGAGACAGTTTCACTCTGTCGCCCAGGCTGGAGTGCAGTGGTGCAATCTCGGCTCACTGCAACCTCTGCTACCCGGGTTCAAGCGATTCTCCTGCCTCAGCCTCCCAAGTAGCTGGGATTACAGGCACCTGCCACCGCACCCAGCTAAGTTTTGTAGTTTTTAATAGAGACGGGGTTTCGCCATGTTGGCCAGGACGGTCTCAGTCTCTTGACCTCATGATCCGCCCGCCTTGGCCTCCCAGCCTGTAGTGCTGGGATTACAGGCGTGAGCCACCATGCCTGGCAGCCATGCTAGTTTTAAGGGGGAAAGTGAAGCACAACTTTGTGCAGGAGCTCAACTGCTGGTGCCAGCACCTTTTTTTTCTCCACTGCAACCTCTGCTGCCCCAAAGATTGTCTCCATTCTCAGACAGTCTCCACCTGTGTTACAAGGTGGCTGGGAGCAGGTACAAACTGTGTGTTCTTTTCAAGTCCAGTACGGAGAGAGCTAGAAACTCCTAAGGACTGAGCAAGAAGATTTTTACCTGCAGAGGGTCACTTGGCTTTTCTTGAACCTGTCCTGTGGCCAAGGGAATTCTGCTGAATTGGCAGAAGCCCCCGCCTCTCCATGTGGGGTAAGCCCCACCCAGACCACAGAGTCCCTCCACACCCTGCTTGAAGGTGGAGAGCCTTGGAGGGAAATCCCAATGTAGCTGCCCAGCAAGGACAAGGAGTGCCCTGAGCCTGACCCCATGCAGTAACCTGGGTCCTTCAAATCCTCTTTTTGTGTTTAAGTTGGTTAATGCTCCTGCCCTTCCAGTTGCATCACTGTCTTAGTCTGTTACGCTGCTATAAAGGAACACCTGACGCCAAGAGGTTTATTTGGCTTGAGGCTCTGCAGGCTGTACAAGCATGGCTCCAACATCTGCTTCTGGTGAGGACCTCAGGGAGAGTCCCGTCTTGGCTGGAGAGGAAGGGGAGTTGTCATGTCACATAACAAGGGAGGAGGAAGGTGCCAGGCTCTTTAACAGTCAGATCCCACAGGAACTAGGAGTGTGCACTCATTTAATCCCAAGAGAATGGCACCAAGGGTTCCGCTGGAACCCAGGAGGCGGAGGTTTCAGTGAGCCAAGATCGCACCACTGCACTCCAGCCTGAGTGACAGAGCGAGACTCCATCTCAAAAAATAAACAAATAAATAAAATAAAATAAAACTAGCATGGCGTAGATGTTCTGTCAAGTTGCAACTGAAAGAGTCCTAACTAATAAAACCACGTTTATTGCAAAGAACCTTACCACCATCAAAGTGATATAATCACAAGCTTGTCTTGCTCCCTGCCTCCTGAATCCCAGGCTCTGAATCAGAGGGACTGATGCAACCTGTCTGATGTGCATCTTTCCAGATCTTTCCTGTGCATTTATTTACAGAACAGTTACAGGTAGTGCAGAAAAGCACAGTTGTGTGTGTGACCTAAATGGCATAATATTCTGTATTCTGGTCTTTCTCACTTAAAAACAGCACATTTATTTCCAGATGGTTTTGTAAGTATACCATTGGGTCAAGCCAACAGTAAGTGATAATGTGGTCTGCCCAGCATCTGCTATGGATAGCCCACACCTATAACAGGCAAAGGCACAGTATGATGTGCTACAGAGGCGTTCATAATGGAAAACAGTAGATTCTGACAGAGTGACAATAGACCCTGGACAGTGGGTAGCAAAGTGGGCTGAGTGAGTAATATGGGTTGGCTGTGTCCCCACCCAAATCTCACCTTGAATTGTAATAATCCCCACATGTGGTGGGAGGGACCCAGTGGGAGGTAACTGAATCATGGGGACGGGTTTTTCTCATGCTGTTCTCGTGAGACTGAATAAGTCTCATGAGATCTAACGGTTTTATAAAGGGGAGCTCTCCCGCACATACCCGCTTGCCTGTCGCCATGGATGACCTGCCTTTGCTTTGCTTCTCCTTTGCTGTCTGCCATGATTGTGAGGCCTCCCCAGCCATGTGGAACTGTGAGTCCATTAAACCTCTTTCCTTTATAAATTACCCAGTCTCCGGAGTGTCTTTATTAGCAGCTTGAGAACAGGCTAATACAATGAGAAAAGATATTCTGATTGTCTCTTTTCTAGGAGGCAGCAGAGTAGCACGGAAACAAATCTTGGCTCAGGCCCCAGCTTCCTGCTGACAGGGGCCCAGTATCAGAAAACTGTCAACTGACTTTTGGGCCTCAGTTCTATCACCTATACTACATGAAAGACTTATTGTTAGGGTCAAGCCCAAGACGTGTGAAACACTGTAAGAACAAAGCACTATTGAGTTGGTGAGAGATTACAATAATAATTGTCTCACTTTCTATTTCTAGGAATACATTTTACATTTTGTTCCCTTTTTTCTTTTTCTTTTTTTTTTTTTGAGACAGAGTTTTGCTCTTGTTGCCCAGGCTGCAGTGCAATGGTGTGATCTTGGTTCACTGCCTCCCAGGTTCAGGTGATTTTCCTGCCTTAGCCTCCCAACCTCAGGTGATCCACCCGCCTCGGCTTCCCAAAGTGTTGGGATTACAGGCGTGAGCCACCGCGCCCGGACCATTTTGTTCCCTTTTAAAATATCTATTTTCCATTTATGTCTGTGTGTGTGTGTTCACCTAGGAATCTAATAAAAACAAGCCACCAATTTTTGAAGTATTCAAAGTAAAGGAGAGAAATGCTCATTACTGAATTACTTTCAAAGCTCTGAAAGGCAAAGTACATTATCTGAAGCAGTTTGGTTTCATCAGTCTTGTCTTCTCTATTTCCTTCTTGGGGCTAAATTTCTTAAACTTAATACAACTATGTTTTTACAACAATACAATATAGGTTTATTTATTTCGAAATGAATGAGGTAAGCCAGGTACAGTGGCTCACTCCTGTAATCCCAGCACTTTGGGAGACCGAGGTGGGCAGATCACCTGAGGTCAGGAGTTCAAGACCAGCCTGGCCATCATAGAGTGAAACCCTGTCTCTACTAAAAACATACAAAAATTAGCTGGGCATGGTGGTGCACGCCTGTAGTCCCAGCTACTTGGGAAGCTGAGGCAGGAGAATTGCTTGAACCTGGGAGGTGGAGGTTGCAGTGAGCCGAGATTGTGCCACTGCACTCCAGCCTGGGCGACAGAGCAAGTCTCTGTCTCTCAAAAAAACAAAAACAAAGGCTGGGCACGGTGTGGCTCACATCTGTAATCCCAGCACTTTGAGAGGCCTAGGCGGGCGGATCATGAGGTCAGGAGCTCAAGACCAGCCTGGCCAACATGGTGAAACACCGTCTCTACTAAAAACACAAAAATTAGCCAGGCGTGGTGGTGGACGCTCCCAGCTACTCGGGAGGGTGAGGCGGGAGAATAGCTTGAAACTGGCAGGTGGAGGTTGCAGTTAGCAGAGATCGCGCTATTGCACTCCAGCCTGGGTGAAAGAGCGAAACTCTGTCTCAAAAAACAAAAACACACAAAACAAACGAGGTAAACATCAAAGTGAGACATGTAGACATGTGAAATATCAGTAAGTTTTGAAATGAGCAAATCCAACAGCTACTCTCACCATGCAATGAGCCCAGGAGCCATTTTAGATGGGGGTAAAGTGTTATACTTGAACACACCCCAGCGTCAGAACATCCACAACTCCTATTTATTATAACTCTTGGATGGAGAGAACCCTAACCCCATCATTATAAAAAAACTTATTTCCTCCATCATCTACACTGAATCTAATATAGCATCAACCATAAGATGTACTGTTATTTTGTATGCTGCCAAAAAGAAAGCAATGATACAAATGAAATTGTCACCGGGTTGATTTTGGGATGCCTCCCCATTTTAGTCAATATTTTTAAAGTTGCAGAACTGATAAGATAGGCAGGGATTGTCTGTTTTGTTCACTGCTATATTCCCAGTGCCAAGAATAGCATACATAATAGTACGCAATTGGCACTCCATAAATGTTTGCTAAATATATGAATGAATGAATGAATTGGGACAAATAAGCTCTTATGAATGAAAGCCATGGAGAGTGATCATTTTATGACTGTGAGCACCCAACTTGGAACAGTTAAAGCATGAGCGCAACACTCTGTTACTTAAAGCAATACAAAGATTTCCAATTTATTTTTAAAATGACAAAGCTATCTATTGATGTTGCTACAGAACAGCTCATGTTTCAGGAAGAGTGACAGCTCACATTTCCTTTATGATGCCTAAGACAAGATGCAGAAAAGTTGGAGCCTGTCATCGGGAGTCGAATGTCAGGCCAAGTTATTTCCAAACTTGTGTTGTAATTGTGATGGGGCATAGCTGTGGTGGAGACCTTGTGTTTTCTTGTCCCATTATCACTGTCCACAACGTTCACGCTGCAGAGTTATTTTCTGAAGGCCCACTGTACTCCATGCAATGTGGTGGTGAACAAGACATACAAGACAAGTCACTCTGGGTGTGATAGGCACTAACCAGACAGGACTCTGGAGCACTGGTGTAAACTGGTCTTAGGCCCCCGCATAACCTCTGCATTTGCAAATCCTGGGCTGGCTCACCAAAGGGTTTGAGCAAAAGGCTCTGTCTAGGCTGTCTTAGCACCATAAGTATTGCCTCTGGTCTTCCACTCTTGGATAGGCCAAGACCTTTTACGGTTGCATGTACTCCCACTTCTGGCTAAGAAAACAGATGGAAGCTTACGGTGTTTCGGGAGAAGGATGACACATTGATAATTAAGAAGCAATGAAGCTAAGTGCTACAACAGAGACACAATGGATGTTTTAGAACCCTGGAGGAATAGGGCAAGATGCTAGGGGAGGCTTTTTGAAGGAAGTGATACTGAACTGAATGCTGGCAGTGAAGAAGGTGTGGGATTCTTTGCAGAGTGAACAGGAGAAGCAAAGGCAGAGAGGTGAGAAATTGTGTGCTGTACACCAAGAACCATGACCGATTCTGTTGACGGAACATGAAGCAGTTACACGGGGCTTAGGCAGGAAGAGCACCTGAGGACAGATCATGACTTGCAGACACTGAATTTCAAAAAATATTGGTGATGTGGGATCAGATTTGTTTTAGGAAAATAACCCTGGGCTGGTCTGTGGAGGACAGATTCCTGGGGACACAAATGAAGTTAAGGAGACCAGCTGGGGAATATGCGGGCGCAGAAGTTTCGGTGAGATACAAAGAGCCCACGGTCAAGAATTTATTTCATCAGGAGGTGAAGGAGGGAGGACGGGGGTACACTGGATGTGGGCCAGGGGAAGAGGATGAGGAAGACAGAGGAGTCCAGGACAATCCCGTGTGTCCAGCTGGAATCTGAATGGCTGGTGGGAACCAGCAACCAAAAGAAAAGAAAACAGGTGGCAGCGGAGCAGCAGCAGAGAACAGGATTTCGGGGAAAGAAAACAGAACCTTTTTTGGCATCCTGAGTGTGAGGTGCCAGGTAGAGAAGCCAGGCTAGCAAGGCACATCTGAGCTGCAAGTAGGAAAGGGCTGGGTCAACAATTTAGGTTTAGAAACCACCAGCATATATGGGGTACCTGGAACTGTGAGAGTAAACAAAATCTCTTGGGGAGATTCTTAACAGAATCAAAGTCAGGAATTTTGGTCTTTATTCCTTTTTTCTATCAGACTTCCCAGGAAAGTGTATTTTCTTTTTTTGGGTAGTCTGGTGATTTCTCTTAAAAATAAAACAAACTGAGAATGTCAGTGATGGGGGAGATAATATCTGTTCTTTTAAGCAGATTCTAAATGTATTAGTACCATCAGTAACTAAATCAAACTTTATCTTAAAACCTCTATCACACATTGTAGTTCATATTGTATGGGCTCACTCAAGAGTTTCTAGAAAGTATTTTTGGATCAGGTAAATGAAATCATTCAACAGCAGTGCCGTTAAAATCTAAACTACAAAGCCCTGTGTGATCTGGCCACTGCCTACATCTCCAACTTCATCTCATAACACTCGCCCCCCCAACCCCAACTTATTGGTCTTTCAAACCACTCCTAGGGCACGTGAAGCTCTTTCCTGCCTCTGCATAGGCGGTTTCCGCTCATTTCTCTTCAGATCTGAGCTGAACATCACCCCAGAGAGGCCTTCCCAGAACAGCCTATCAAGAAGAGCAACCTCCTTCCGTTTTTGCTATTATCTGGTTTTCTTTTTCCTTTCCTTTTTTCTTTTCTTTTCTTTTTGAGACGGAGTTTCGCTCTTGTTGCCCAGGCCGGAGTGCAATGGTGTGATCTCGGCTCACCGCAACCTCCGCCTCCCAGGTTCAAGCGATTCTCCTGCCTCAGCCTCCCGAGTACTGAGATTACAGGCATGCACCACCATGCCCGGCTAATTCTGTATTTTTAGTAGAGCCGGGGTTTCACCATGTTGGCCCAGCTGGTCTCGAACTCCCGACCTCAGGTGATCCGCCCGCCTCGGCTTCCCAGAGTGCTGGGATTACATGCATGAGACACCGCGCCCGGCCTACTACCTGGTTTTCATTTCCTTTACTACACTTACACAAGGTCTACTTTATTTGCCTGTTTGCCTCCTTGCTTTATTACTAATAGATCCTCGAGGGTAGTGATTTTGTCTGTCTTCTCTCCTGCAGCCCCGTCACGTAAAGGTGCTGGTCAAAGGAAGGCGGCAATCACCGACCGGACACCAGGGCAAATCAGGGCAGCCCAGTGATTCGAGATGCCGGCTGGGGAATCGGACCCATGTGGGTCTTTTCTCAGCTTCCCCGCTTACTGTGACTTTCACAAGTAACGGAACCCCCTCAACCCGTTTCCTTAAGTGTAAAAAGGCACTAGACACAGCAAGAAGCGGTTCCGGCAGCGCGGAAACCGAAGCACACGCTGGGTGTCACGACAACACGTGGAAGCCGCATTCCGTGCCTGGGCCCTAGCCCCAGCCCCGGCCCCCGGCCCGCCATGTGGCGCGGCTGACCGCGGCCGTGCGCCCACCTGTCTCCCTCTGCGTCTTCACGCTGATGTACTGGCGCAGCTTCTTCACCGCTCGGTCCCGGATGCCCTTCTCGCTGGACGCCAGCCGCTGGGCAAATTGGATCTCGGCCGGCTGCATGGCGGGGGCCATCGCGCCCGCTGGAGCATCCCCGGCCGCGCAACCCGCGGTGCCGCTGCCGCCAGCCGAGCGCTGCGGAGCAGCCAGCCACCGTCCGCCCGGGCCGCGACTGCACAGAAGGCGGCGGCGGCGGCGCGCGGGCTGATGGCGTCACAAAGGCGCCGCGGCTCGCAGCGCGCTCTGGGAGTGAGCGCGGCAGTGGCCCTGGCAGCTGGCGGAGGGGCCCAGCCCGTGTGCACGTGGCGCCGGCGCTGCCTTTCGGTTGCCAAAATTCAGGCTGTAGACGGCGAGGTTAGCCAGGGTTAGGACTTGTCCAGGAAGAGACGGAAGGCTGTTTGTAAACGGTCTAGGATTTTTTGTTTGTTTTTGAGACAGGGTCTCCCTCTGTCGCCCAGGCTGGAATGCAGTGGCGCGATCTTGGCGGTGATCCTGGCTCACTGCAGCCTCGACCTCCCAGACTCGAGCGATCCTCCCATCTCGACCGCCCAAGTAGCTGAGACTACAGGCGCGCGCCATCACGCCCCACTATTTGTTATTTTTTTTGTAGAGACGGTGTCTCGCTATGTTGCCCAAGCTGGTCTCAAACTCCTGGGCTCAAGCAATCCTCCCGCGTCGGCCTCCCTGATCGCTGGGATTACAGGCTTGAGCCACCGCGCCTGGCCACGGTCTAGGATCTTTAATCCCATTTAGCACACCCCGTTGAGCCAGCAGCTCACCTGCGATCTCCGTGGCATGGAGTTTTAAACTGTGGAGCCCCCGGGCCCCCGGGTGGAGTTGAGACTGGAAGGAAAGGCCGGCACTGGGGCCTGTTGAGCGGGTGGAGGGCTCGCCTTCCTCCAGTGCCTGCAGAGGCTTGGGCAGATCGGTGCGCCCCTACCCCGGAGCCCTGGTGCCAGTGCAGGGGCGCCCGCGCAGGCGTCCCGAGGCCTGGCGAGCACGCGCGCTTCCAGGGGAGTTGGGCAGGGCGGGCTGCTTGCTAATTCCAGAGAGGGAAGAAATCTTAGCTTTGGGTTCATCTAAAACCCGAGGCCATCCTATATTTTGCGGACTCAGCGGGCGTGCTGGGGCAAGTTAATGGACTAGGTCACTCCACACGTAGCGGGGGTTATCTCAGTTGCTCCGCTCAGTTGTCTGGGCGACCTCCCGAGGTGCCTGTTGACACAAAAATTCAACCCTTAACGTAAAAGCGCCTGAATCCGAGCGAGGGAAGGCGAACGGCGGAGGCGAGGTTTCCAGCAAAGACTGCCCGTTTGAACGCAGTCCCCCTTAGTGTAGCATTCCTCGCCAAACAGGAAAGGACCCATCCGATTTATTTTACTTGACACTTAACATCAGGGGCTGACTTTCCTTCTGCTTTGCAGATAACAAGTTTAAAACCCCGGCTAAGCCAGAAGAGCCAAAGAGGGACCTCGCCAAGGCCACTCCTCGCTCTCTAGGCCGAGATTACTGCGCAAATTTTGTGAGGTTTGGGCCTGGCGGCTCTCCGTTCCCGACCCCCGGCGTGGATTCGTTCCCGCGCTTTCTGGCGTGAGGGGTCAGAGGGCGCGCCGACGCTCAGGCGAACGGAGCGGAGGCGGCAGCGGCCATGGGCGAAGCGGGCGCCGCTGAGGAGGCTTGCCGGGTTAGTGAGGGAAGCCCTGGCCGACGCCAGCATGTTTGAACCGTCGCCATTCGCTCCCCTCAGGGACTTGCCCCGTGCGCTCGGAGACGGCTCGCTGTCGCGTGCTTGGGGGAAGCCTGGAGACTTTCTCCCCTAACAGCGTGGGCTGGGCCGGAGCGGGGTGGAGACCTGGGCGGGAGGCGACTTCGCATCCAAACCCACGCGGGGACCCGGTCTGTGAGGCTGCGCGTGGTGGGGGCACTCAGTGGCGCCAAAGCGGGCATGGGAGCGTGGGATGGATGGTCACTCTCCTCTCTGCCCTGTGGAAGCCCAGTTCCCTTCCGAAGGCCCTGGCCCCCTGCTTCGGGACTTAGCGTCAGGCTTAGAGAGAATCTGCCCTCCATCGATTTTATAACTGTAACTGATTGCATGCGATGGAGAAGGCGTTTGGACTGGGGCCAGATCCGTGTTCACATCCTGCTTCCACCCGTTATTGATTGTGCTGCATTGACAGTCATCTAGCTCCCGTGCCTTAATTTCCAACTAGACAATCTTGGAGGCTTGGGGTGAATAGTAGATGAGATCATGGGCGGAGGGCTTGGCAAACCCAGTAGGAAACCAGATGACTTCCTTTTCCTCCTGATTGGTTTGGTGCTGCAATGATAAAAAGTTGCAGGCGTTTTCTTTGACTTTTAGGAATAGAGCTCTTGTATGACTTTTCTTTTTCGTGGTCTTGCTCTGTTGCCCAGACTGGAGTGCAGTGGCACGATCATAGCTCACTGCAGCCTCCAACTCCTGAGCTCAAGCCTTCTTCCCGTGTCAGCCTGCTGCGTACAGGCGCCGGCCACCACACCTGGCTAATTTTTGTATTTTTAGTGAGATGGAGTTTCACCATACTGGTCAGGCTGGTCTTGAACTCCTGACCTCAGGTGATCCACCCGCCTCGGCCTCCCAAAGTGCTGGGATTACAGGCGTGAGCCACTGCGCCGGGCCTCCTGGGCACGTTTTCATATTTTTGTAGTGACAGGGTCTCTCTATGTTGCTCAGACTGGTCTTGAACTCCTGGCCTCCCAAATTCCTGGGATTTCAAGTGTGAGCCACCATGCCTGGCCTGTTTGTCCTTATTATTTTTAACATCTGGCTCCCTTTTTGAAGGCTGAAGCTTCAGCTTTCAAAATGTTTATATGTACATAAAATATATCTATAGAAGAATATACAGTAAGTAGAGACATGATTTGAAACAACGATGCACATAAGAGGTGTGAAAGAAAAGCAAGTTAACTTGAGCTGTTGTTTTTTTTGTCATGTGAAGAGAAATATAATAAGATCTGCTTGTTCTTTTAGCACATGGGAACTAAAGAGGAATTTGTTAAAGTCAGAAAGAAGGATCTGGAACGGCTGACAACTGAAGTGATGCAAATACGGGACTTCTTACCCAGAATACTAAATGGGGAGGTGCTGGAGAGCTTCCAGAAATTAAAGATTGTAGAAAAAAGTGAGTCTTCATTTTCAGCAGTCATTGGTGGTAACAGTAATTTGTTCGAGCAGATTTACCCTAGGTAAATAATTGTAAACGAATTTTAAGGTACTCTTACAGTCCTTGTGATGTTATTTGGGAGAGTCTGATGACCTAAGAAAGGGAGGTTTCCTCAGTGTAGTGACTTGGACATATGTAAGTTGGTATAAGTTGGTTGCCAGTTTTCTGAGCATCTATTAACAGCTTCTCTTTCTCTCTCACTCTCTTCATTGGCAGAAGAATTTTATACTTTTGATAACTGAAAAGCTCTATTCTGAAAATTAAGTACTTACTGTGTAAGTTAAGGATCTTGCCAAATGGAAACCTTGCATGGAGTTTACTTGTCAGTAGAGATAGCTGGAAGTGTGTTCACTTATCTTTAGGTGGATGGGTGAGCCAGTATCTAGAACTGATTGAAGTTTAGGCTTTCTGGTGTCCATTCAGACTTTTGAGATTTGAGCTGGGCTGTTATGTTGAATACCAGTTTAGGAGCCTATTGAAGTTCCTGGACATACTCTGAGATTGTCTCAGCACTTGCTTGATTGAGGCCAAATCATGATTAAATCAGCCTTTGACGGTAAAGGCCAATTTACTGCATGACATTTGGTTGTTATCCCTCACTGTGTGCCCTCTAGAGAAGGTGCATCCAGGGGGCCCAGGTAGGTGTAGCACTCGTCCAGACAAGAAGATAGCTCACCCCAAGAATATGAGTTTCTGGCATGTGCAAACGTATCTGGTCAGTGGGCCAGCTACATCCAGTTAGAAGGGACAGTTCTCGTCCACCGTACCTTGTCCTGTTTATATTCTCTCCGAAGTCCTTGGATCCAGTCTTCTCTGCCCTGTTGGTGTGCTCTGGGAGGTAGATCCCTGCAGATGTGGCTCTCCTGGTTCCCTTGCTGGCTGCTAGTGGGGCTCACCAATGGAAGGCATTGCTGGGTGGAGAGAGAGGTTGGGGTGTTTCTTCCTGCTCGCTCCCTGCTTTGCTGCTGTTTTGTGGCAGTAGCTGCATCCCTCCACAACAGAGACTCCTGTCTAGAGGCCTCTTCCCATAGTCCTAGCTCTTGCTGGACTGCCCCTGCTCCTGTGGCTGTAGGGCTGTTGCTAGTCCCTGGGTACCTCGCTGTCCCTTGGTGGTTCTGTTATCTCTGCTCTCCCCTCTGTAAGTGGTCCCTTCAGAAAAGTCTCAACATCTGGGTTGATTTCTCTTTCCCACTGGGACTCTGCCAGATACATGGCGTGTCTTTGGTTGCCAAAATGCCAGGTCATTGACTTCGAATTTCTCTAGTTTTGATTTCATGCTCATCCAGCAACTTTCTGAGATTAGTCATTCCTTGTGCATTTATCTTCAGGAAAGGAAGGTAAATAGGCATACACCAGTAGCAGCGTATGGCAGCCTGCTGGTTGGTTATATTCTCACTGTAAATTAATAAACTGGCATTCTAAAAAATACATCAGGGTCTCATGAATTAGTTAACATGAGTGTCTTTAGTGATCAGTCCCGCTGCCAAAATCAAACCGAGTGAGGGCCACAAACAAATCTGTGGTCACTTGATCACAGTCTGACTTTGGGAGATCTTATCTCATAGTCCCGGCCTCTCCCAGGCTATAGAGTCACCTTTTTTCCCATAGTCTCTCTGGCAATTCCTGCTTATTCCCCTTTGCTGAAATTTATCCCTCTCTGCTTTGCAGCCTTCAAAGAGGGCTTGAGGCTCAGGCCTAGGCCCCGCTTCTTGCCTCACCCCATGGCTTCTCCCTAGGCAGTCTCATGCACACTCACAGCTTCAGTTACCATCTTGATGCCAGTGGCTGCTGGATTTACTCTCTAGCCCAGAACTCTCCAAGCTCACGGCCTTGTGCCTGACTCCTACTTGGCATTTCTTCCTGCTTGTTTCATGATTATTTCAAATTCTAAATGTCTGCCCTAGCCTAATCAGTCTAAGGTCACCAGGAACAGACCCACAGTCTGACAGAGTGAGGTTTATGGCTCTTTGCAATGAGGAAGACCATACCAGAACACCGAGAAACTGTGGGGCATCTCAACAAAAAAGAGGATAGAGTTGTTGTAGGACTTGGAGACAGAGTGGTATTAGGTGAAGCATAAATGAAGCAAAATAGAACTGTGTCTAAAGGGACCAATACTAAGTCTGACTGCGAAGTGGACCCAGGTCCCGTTTCCTTGAAAACTACAGCGTTCAAATAGACGTGAAACATTGTTCTAGAAATCCCTTACTTGAAGCTCTGCAGTAGCTGGAAATAGGGTTCTTTTCTGTGTCACAGTGACTTAGATCCTGCAGGCAAGAGTGGGATCTTCTTACTTGTATAATATCAAACAACAAAATTTCTGCGAGTCTGGGATTTTACAGAATAAGGCTTCTCAGTGAATAAGAAGTTAGCAGTCACTCAAAGAAGAGGTCATTATGACACTTTACAGTTGCATTGTCTTTGAGAGATATTTTCTGTTAACTTGGCACCTGACTTTATCTGTGTTTGTTATTCCAGCCTGACAGAAGTCAGGACAGACTTTTGCTTTCTCGGTGCAAGCTAATTTTTACTTCCTGTTGTCATATCTGCCTCATGCTATCTGTTCCCTGCCCCTGTCTTACACTGGTCTGCCTCAGTCTCCCCAGAGCACCAACACCCAGACTAGAGACCCAGGAGTCTTCCTTGTTACCTGTCTCTCTTCCTCACTACTCCCCATGAAACCTGTCCGCTAGTAAGTCTTGTGAGTGTTACTTCATGGATGCATCCTGAATCATCAGCCTGCGTCTGTCTCCACTGCTGTGTTCTGCCTCCTGGCGGTCTCCTCACTGCCACTCTCCAGTCCCTCAGACACACTGTAGCCTGAGTAGTTTCTGGCAATTCAATCTGATGATGCCATTCACCTGCGTAAGTCTTCAGAAGCTTCTCTTTGTTTTTAGGATAAAGAACAAAAACCTAAAAACCCCACCCAGACTCACTATCATCCAAAAACCTAAACAAAACCATACTACGGCTTAAAAGGCTTTATATTATTGGGCACAGCCCTGGCCCAGAGTCACTGCCTAATCTGACTACCTCGACATGATCAATCTTCCTTTGAAATGTTGTCATGGTACCCTATGCTTCTCCTTCAGACACATGGTTTTATTTCCATTTTACTTTATAAGCTGTTGGGAGTACAGGGCCCCTGATTTTATCTATCATTATCTCGGCCCCGATTTTGTCTGTCATTATCTCCCTGGCTGATTATTTGGTCTTGAGGGAGCACCCTACTGTCTCTGCGTGCCCTTCTTTCTTTCTCTCTCTCTCTTCCTTCCTTCTCCCTTCCCTTCCCTCCCCTCCCCTCCCCTTCCCTTCCCTTCCTTTCCCTTTTCTCTCTCTCTCTCTCTCTGTGTCTCTCTTTCTCTCTTTCTTCCGAGTCTCAATCTGTTGCCCAGGCTTGAGTGCAGTGGCATGATCTCAGCTCACTGCAACCCTGCAACCTCTGCCCCCTGGGTTCAAGCGATTCTCTTGCCTCAGTTTCCCGAGTAGCTGGGATTACAGGTGTGCGCCACCACGCCAGCTAATTTTTGTATTTTTAGTTAGAGACCAGGTTTCACCACGTTGCCCAGACTAGTCTTGAACTCCTGACCTCAGGTGATCTGCCCGCCTCGGCCTCCCAAAGCACTGGATTACAGTTATGAGCCACTGCGCCTGGCGTGATGCCCTTCTTTCTAGTTTGCAGTCCTATCTCATGAAACTCACATGTGCTCCAGGAAACGTGGTGTTAACAGAAAGGAAGGATCAGATTGGGCTGGGCTGGTTCCAGGAGGGTTACTGTGGCCTCCTAAGGCATCTTTTATCTGATTTTGGCTTTTGAGTTTTTACCATTTAGCCAACATCAAGAAAAATAAAAATTCTTCTTTTTATAAGGCCTAGATCTGATGGCCCTCCCCAAGCCTTCCCACGAGCCTGTCTTCCTAGACTAATCATGCTAGACATGACTCTAAGAATAGAGCTCTACAGAGGAAATTCACGATTGTACTGTGGCAGCAAGAGCCGTTTGACATACTGATTCTTCTACTCTCCCACTAGCCCTATGGTCCAGTATCCACTCCTTTTGCTTCTAGAGGTTAATGTGCGCTTCCAGTTTTTTTTTTGTTTTTTGATGGTGTCTGGCTGTCTCCCAGGCTGGAGTGCAGTGGTGTGATCTCAGCTCACTGCAACCTCTGCCTCCCGGGTTCAAGCTATTCTCCTGCCTCAGCCTCCAGAGTAGCTGGGAATACAGGCACCTGCCATCACGCCTGGCTAATTTTTGTATTTTTAGTAGAGGCAGGGTTTCACCATATTGGCCACGCTGGTCTCGATCTCCTGACCTCAAGTGATCTGCCCGCCTCGGCCTCCCAAAGTGCTGGGATTACAGGCATGAGTCACCATGTGCTTCCAATCTTAAGCAGTGACTAAAGGAAACCTGAAGGTAGGAATGAATACAGGCAGGGAAGGAGTAGACCTGACTTGAGAAGTTTCTTTTAGAGTGTGGATATAGTTTTGTTTGGATGGGCTTAGGCTATACAGTAACTTGTAAGCCAGCTAGAGGATTGAGGTGACACATCAAGTAGCGAATGGGGCTTGATTTTGATTCTAGCCCAGCATCTACCTTTGGGAGGACTGGGCAAGGTAAATGGCAGTTTGCAATAATACTGATGAAGGTGTTGCCTGAGAGTCTTAGGGAGTTGATGGGTACTGGGGAGAGGCATGATTTGTTAGGAGGAGAAGGGGAGATATTCTAGGCCAGGGTGGTGGCATATGAAAGTCACACATGGGATTGAGCAGGACCGATTGCAGGTTCATCAGCTAGTGTTTGATTGCTGTATGGAATAAGGATTGGGGGTATAGCAGAATTAGGGATGGAAAATGAGCAGTTTATGGAAGACAATCATAGATTGTTTTTAATTTGAGATGAGAGACAACTGGAAATTACCACATGGAAATAACCATCAAAATAGTGATCAAAATGACGTTTTTTAGGAGAATGGTTTTTATAGGTGAGTGTAGGATAGGTTTGAAGAATTGGGTGGAAGATGAATTAGAGCATTCGTCAAGGAAGGTCGTGAGTTCCATTAGTGTGTGGGACTGTGGCTGTATGGATGGAATGGAAGGGACGTTTGATTAGTCTCGGTGGTTAAGTCAGGACAAAGTGTCATGATTTATGATCGGCAGTGAGAGTATGGAGATACAGGATCATCTATATACTGCCTGCTGATTAGTATCTACAAAATGTGGACAGTAATGCTTACCTCATAGGCTATGGCAAAGCTTAAAATGAGATAAGCTCTGTAAGGTGTGTGCCACTGTGACTGGCTCATAGGAGTCCCTGGTAAATAACACCTCCTCAGATGGTGTGGGAAACTATGTGAACCCTTGGGGAAATGAAGAGAGACTCCAATTCACAGCCCAGCAGCTTAGCTTCTGGCTCGGCCATTGTCACTTCATGAGTTTGGGAAAAGTTTAGGGAGGTTTGAGTAAGACTCACCTATGTTTGCAAGAGATGTAAACCAGGCCGGGTGTGGTGGCTCACGCCTGTAATCCCAACACTTTGGGAAGCCAAGGCTGGCAGATCACTTGAGGTCAGGAGTTCGAGACCAGACTGGCCGACAAGGTGAAACCCCATCTCTACTAAAAATACAAAAATTAGCCGGGTGTGATGGCATGTACCTGTAATCCTGGCTACTCAGGAGGCTGAGACAGGAGAATCGCTTGAACCCAGGAGGCAGAGGTTGCAGTGAGCTCAGATCATGCCACTGCACTCCAAACTGGGTGACAAAGTGAGACTCCATCTCAAAAAACAAACAAACAAACAAACAAGCCTGAAAACACTATAGGAACCTCCATTTGACTTGTTAAGGTAGTGGCACTTAAGTACTTGGTAAGATATCACCCTCTGTTTTCTTTCATCCCTTCTTGTGCTTTATTCACCCAACAGTGGTGAATAAATCAGTGGGTATCAAAAATTTGTTTAAAACTAGGAAAATCCTATTTTTTATAAATAAAATTTTAAGGGCCGGGCATGGTGGCTCACGCCTGTAATCCCAGCACTTTGGGAGGCCGAAGTGGGCGGATCATGAGGTCAGGAGATCGAGACCATCCTGGCTAACATGGTGAAACCCTGTATCTACTAAAAATACAAAAATTAGCCAGGCGTGGTGGTGGGCGCCTGTAGTCCCAGCTACTTAGGAGGCTGAGGCAGGAGAATGGCATGAACCCAGGAGGCGGAGCTTGCAGTGAGCCGAGATCGCACCACTGCACTCCAGCCTGGGTAACAGAGTGAGACTCTGTCTCAAAAAAAAAATTATATAATAGTATGTGATGGTTCTAGATGTAAAATAGATGAAAACTGTATTTTCTGGATATTTGTTTTTAAAATTAAGTTTTAGAACATTTACTTATAAAATCAGTAAGTACAATGAAGGTGGTGTGATGAAAACAAAAATTTAGTATCAGGGATTTTGGAAGATATTTGGATGATCACTTTGAGCATCCAGTTTGTTTTTAGTTTTGCTTGTGAAGTCGCAAGAAGACACAATCCCACAGATAAGGAGTTGCAGATGGTGGGTTTGAAATAGTTCACCTAGCAACATGAAGACACTTTCTAATTAAACTGATATGAAGCTTGAAATAAGAGGAGTCAGATATTTTTGTTTTACAATTAAATCGCTAAGATCGAGCAATTCTTTGCTTTCCTTGATTGGCAATTGTTCATTTTGGAGAGAAATAATAAGAAAAGCCATTCAGTCTGTTTAAATCTTCATTGTCTTACAGAAAACAGTTTTCATGCATTATGCTGCATTTGACAATTTGGCACCTTAGTGGCAGTCAGATATTCACTGACAGTCTCAGAGGAGCTGGAATTATTTTTGTATGTTGACAGCACACCTAAAATTTTGTCCTCATTTCTGAAATAATTAAAATGTTAAATAATTTTAACCTTTTAAAATTTGTTTATATGTTTTTTGATGTTAATGTGAACCAGCCTTGTTTTGGTCATTGAAAATATCAGCAGTGAATGCAAACTAGTGCAGCCATGATACGCTGGTGAGATATTTGACCAACAGATTTTTCTTTCTTTTTTTTTGAGATGGAGTCTCCCTCTCTCACCCAGGCTGGAGTACAGTGGCATCATCTTGACTCACTGCAACCCCAGCCTTCCTGGTTCATGCCATTCTCCTGCCTCAGCCTCCCGAGTAGCTGGGACTACAGGTGCGCGCCATCATGCCCGGCTCATTTTTGTATTTAAAATTTTTTTTTCAAAAAAAAAAAACCCCAAACTGAAAAACAAACAAAAGGCCAGGTGCGGTCAGCACACCTGTAATCCCAACTACTTGGGAGGCTGAGGCAGGAGAGTCGCTTGAGCCCAGGAAGCAGAAGTGACAATGAGTTGAGATCATGCCACTGCACTCCAGCCTGGGCAACAGAGGGAAACTCCATCTCAAAAAATTTTTTTTAATTAAATAAATGAATAATGAGCAAATGAGGCAAACAAAATGTTAATAGTAGGTAAGTCTGGTTAAAGAGAGATAACAGGAATTTTTTTTTGGCATTAGTTTTTGTGAATTTGAAATTACTTCCAAATAAAAATTGTAAATAACATTGTAAAATGGAGATATTAATTGAATGTTTATGGGACTGTAATTGTTCCCCAGGTACTCTTAGATTCTTAGCAGTAGGATTTGAAAACCACTGTGCTATGTGATTTCTAAAGTGTAGGATATTTTGAGATTAATTTCCTGAGAGTTTGATATGGGGTACCCCCATTTCAGTTCTGGGAAGAATTATTTGTAGTCTGTAGAAATAAGAACTTGAGAAATATCCATGAAGAGTAGAACCAAAGAGTCAGCACCAAAAAAGGATTATTACTTTGACTTGGAGTTTATTGTGGCCCAGATGAAAGAACATGAAGAGTGTGTCACATCCATATCCTGGCAGGGAACAAAAGGAGTAAACAGTAAAGTGAAGAGATTAAAGTGTGATCAGGGTTGGGGGAACCAGTGCCTGGAGAAAGAAGCATCCAGGAACTAATGAGTGGAGCGCCATTGCCTCCCCTGGGCTGAAGGAGCAGAAGGGAGAGAGGTACCAGACGTGGTGAGAGGCGTTGCTCCAGACAAGATGCTTGACAGCACCTGTGACCTCACCCAGAAGGATGAAGCCCAGCAGGGAGGATGGAGTGGGGAGACATGTCCCATCCTTAGTCATCTTCTCCAGTCCTCCAGTTTCCTGCGGGGCTGCTACTGCATCCAACAGGAAGCCATAGGACGAGGGAGCCTTGTTACTGTGGGTCTTCACATCTGCCTCTTGGGGCACAGATCAGGGTGGAGATTGTCCAGAGCATAGGAAAGTAGAGGAAAAAAAAAAACTTGGGGAGCTTATGGACAGAGAAGGTGGAAAGGTGGTCAAGATGGAGGGGGAAGAGGTGTGTAGTGTTTTAATATCACCCGTGACCGCTCTGCTATTCATGTCATATATGTGTGTCAGTGAATGAAAAGCAAAATTCCCTGATTCTGGTTTGGGAAATCAACAGAATTAATTTGAGTTCAGCAAGATTTTTTTTTTGTTTTTTTTTTTTGAGATGAAGTCTTGCTCTGTCGCCCAGGCTGGAGTGCACTGGCGTGATCTTGGCTCACTGCAACTTCCGCCTCCCAGGTTCAAGCAGTCCTCATACCTCAGCCTCCCAAGTAGCTGGGACTATGGGTGTGTACCACCACGCTGGGCTAATTTTTGTATTTTTAGTAGAGATGGGGTTTTGCCATGTTGTCCAAGGCTGCTCTTGAACTCCTGACCTCACATACCAGGTGATAAAGAAATGGTAAGATAAATTGACGCCGTTTGTGCAGTTTTCTTTGATTAGTGTTTTAGAAACCCTTATTTTCGTTTCTAGCTTTCTGTACCCTCCCGGTGAATAAGTTGAGCATCAAGAGACACAGCCACTCATGTCATTAGACCTGTATTAAGAAAGGATTATGGACTGCGTGCAGCAGCTCACGCCTGTAATCCCAGCACTTTGGGAGGCCAAGATGGGCAGATCACTTGAGGTCAGGAGTTCAAGACCAGCCTGGCCAACATAGTGAAGCCTCATCTCTACTAAAAATACAAAAATTAGCCAGGCGTGGTTGGTGGCGGGCGCCTGTAGTCCCAGCTACTTGGGAGGCTGAGTTAAGAGGATCACTTGAACCTGGGAGGCGTTGGTTGCAGTGAGCTGAGATCGTGCCACTGCACTGACAGAGAGACACCGTCTCGGGGAAAAAAAAAAATTGTTGTTTCAGAAGATACATAGATGTTTAAATGGTCTATGATTTAGGTTGTTTGTAATATTCACTGTTCATATTATTTCTGTCTCTGGGCTTAAAAAAATATAAAAGTAATATATTCTTATTGTATGAGAATGAGACATACAGATAAAGTAGCCATGTGTTTTTTTTGGTTCAAAGATTAGCAGAAGGAATGTATAAATAAGTGAAATAAATTTATGTGACAAATATTTATGTATTGCCTACTATATTCCGTATAGACATTTGGAGGGTAGGCATAGAAGAAAACCTATGCAAATCCCTGCCTTCAGGGTGCTTTTAGGTAGCATGCATGCAGTGGGGCCAAGTTGAAAATGCAAGGTCAGGGTTCTGTTCCGAGGCAGCAGCAATGCTCCTATCTGGCCACAAGGTGGCGGCCTCATACAGCAGAAGGGCACTTGTCACCTCCCCTGGAGCCTGGCGTAGATGGGTGTGGCCTCCCTGATGACTGACTGGAATTCTGAGATTGCCTATCGTAGAGTGGGATGTTTTAACCCTGTCCCTTTGGTATGTTAACTTACACTAGGGTTGCGTACAGCTGTCTGGAACAAGTGATTATGAAATTACCGTAATGCAAGAGAGCCCTTTTGGGTGGTCAAAGTTAATCCCCACAGGTTTTTACACATGATAAGGCTTGTAGAGATTTCCTATCGCTTTTACCATGTTTGAGTAATATACAGTTTAATAGTAGAAGACAAATTTAACAGTTAAATGCAAAGAAAAAATTTTAAATCACAAATTTCATCTTAGTTTTTCAGTTTGTTCATTTTTGTCTATGACCATAGGTGGTATTTCATATGATTGTAGTGTGTATGTGTGTAAATAATGTATTTCCATTTAACTTTGTTACAAATAATGCAAGTATGTAGTTTTTAAAGCATAGTGCTTCCTAGTTGATTTTTTGGCTGGGATTAGGATAAAATCAAGAATTCCAGTGAAAGTCATTGTGGCACAATATTTCTTAAAAGAACAGAAAATGAAACTGTGATTTGAGGGAGAGGAAATAGTCCAAAGGCACTTTGCTCTATTTCTGAGAACCACTTTTTTTTTTTTTTTAAGAGACGGGAGTCTTACCCTGGCTGGTCTCGAACTCCTGGCCTCAAGTGATCCTCCCACCTCAGCTTTCCAAAGTGCTGGAATTATACAGGCATAAGCTACCGAGCCGGGCCCCTAAGAAACACATTTTATGAGAAGCTTTGCCAGCCAATTTTATGATGTTTAGCTGGTCTGAATATTTACTTTTAGGTTCTAATTTTTCTTCTAGGACGGGGTCTCTAGAAAATTTAGAGACTAGCTTGCTTTCTTCCTTCCTTTGTTAACGTTTCCTTTAGAGCTTTGGGGATACACGTGTGGTTCTAAGCAGTCCCCAGAAGTGTCTTATTCTGGCTTCCTCTTGTCCTCTCAGACCCCTAGATTCGAAAGCCCTACCCGCTTCTCGTTTGTTTGCACATAGTTGAGGAAGTGTCTGTGAGCTTTTTCTCCGCTAGGGTGGAGTAATGTTCCGTTTTCCAGGCGCCTTGCTCTGAGGCTTTCTCACTCATCGCAAGTGTCAGTAGAAGAATGAAACAGATAACCAGAGTTGCCTTGTGTTTTTCTCAGTTCAAGGATTAGGAGAGGGAATGTGTAAAGAAGTGAAATTCCTTCATGTGACAAATATTAGGTAGCTGCCTTCCATTACTCTCCATTTTTTTGCTTTTTCACATTCCTGTGGATGGGTTCCCTTGTTTGCTGTTGCTGGTCATGTGTTGCATGTTCATTTTATTTTATTGGTGGTGAGAGACCAGGTTATTGCCCAGAAGTAGTTCTCAAAGTGTGGGTCCCAGACAGGCAGCATGAGTCTCATCTGGGAACTTGTTAGAAATGTAAATTCTCAGGCTCACCCCAGACGTTCCAAATTGGAAACTGTGAATGGGACCCAGCCGACTCTGTATTATCAAGTCCTCCAAGGATTCTGATGTATGCTAAAGTTCGAAAATCACTGTCCTAAAGCATCGCTACTTTAATCAAAGAAGTTAGACCATTAGCTCTTAGCACCCTCAAATCTTGGTATATGTTGGCATAAAAACTGATAATTTCCTAGCTTTTGAGATCAAACACTTAAAAATTTGTATTATATATTTGTTTTTTTGAATGTCAGTATTTCTGCAACATAATATTTTAAATTTAAAGTTGATAATACTTTTGCTTGATTTATTGACGTGGATTTTTTTAGGATTTTTGTTGGCTGTTGTTGACTCATCAACTAAATGAGTGCGGTGGAGAGGAAGTATTATGTAGTTTCCACTCTTTCACTATAGCATTTTCTCATTTTTATCACTGTTCTTTCCCTCCTCCAGTGCCTACTACTGCAGTTGTTCCCATTGAGTCAGTCTGCCAGTGGGTGACACTAGCTTTGTGAATCAGCCTGTGCTGGCGCCGTGCACTCCCTGAGCTGCCTTCTGCTTTTCATGGAGTAGCGACAAGTCTGTGCCATGAGACAGTCGAGCTTCTCAGCTCTGCCTTCCATCCTTTAAATAACATGTTTTCTTGAAGCCTTGAGTACTAGTCTGGGCAGTAAAGTGAAACCTTAAAAACACAAAACAGAAAACAACCAAAGTCCTTTGTGCTGTGGGCTAAAAACTGAGATGAACTTAGTGAACAGGGCTTTTAGAATATTGGTTATTCAAGGACAGGCTAGAAGTCAAGAAATGCAAATATTCTCACCTAAGAAATCAGTACACATTTTACTAAGTCAAGACTGGGCAAAATAGATGCTTAGGGAGAGATTAGTGACTTGAAATATCTTGAGTAATTTTATGTCTTTCTCCTAGACCTGGAAAGGAAAGAGCAAGAATTAGAGCAGCTGAAAATGGATTGTGAGCACTTTAAAGCCCGCCTGGAAACCGTGCAGGCCGACAACATAGGAGAGAAGAAGGTACCATGCTCAGGGACAGACTCTCACCAAGCCAGAAAGTGGGGCTGGCTTACAGCCTTTCACTTATGATAAGCAGTGGGACTGAATTTTTTACTCTTAATCCTCAATAAATTGTATTTGTAAATGTATGTATTCTGAGTGGGTTGGAATGTAGTTGAACAGATGGATTTTATAACCATTTAACACGTAGATCATTCACTTGGTATCTTTTAACTTTTATGTTTAAAAATCTGCCCTACAACATAAAGGTTCATAATTATCTTAGTTCATTTTGTGTTGCTATAACAAAATATCTGAGACTGAGTAATTAATTTTTTTTTTTTTTTTTTTTTTGAGACAGAGTCTTGCTCTGTCGCCCAGGCTGGAGTGCAGTGGTGCAATCTCGGCTCACTGCAAGCTCCGCCTCCTGGGTTCACGCCATTCCCCTGCCTCAGCCTCCCGAGTAGATGGGACAGGTGGCCGCCACCACGCCCAGCTAAGTTTTTGTATTTTTAGTAGAGACGGGGTTTCATCGTGTTAGCCATGGTCTCGATCTCCAGACCTCTTGATCTGCCCGCCTTGGCCTCCCAAAGGGCTGGGATTACAGGCGTGAGCCATCACGCCCGGCGAGGCTGAGTAATTTATAAAGAAAAGAGGTTTATTTGTGTCAAGATTTTGGTGGCTGGAAGGTTCAAGATTGGGCATCTTTTTCTGGTGAGGGCCTCGGGCTGCTTCAAATCATGACAGAAGGGGAGCAGGCTGTGTGACGAGATCACATGATGAGAGAAAGCAACAGGGAGAAACTGAGGAAGCCAGACTCTTTACCAACCTGCTCTCAGGGAAACTAATCCATTCCTGTGAGAGCAAGAACTCACTCACCCTCCAGAGAGCACATTAATCGCTTCATGAGGAATCCACTCCCATGACCCATACACCTCTCACTAGGCCCCACCTCTCAAGGGTGCCACATTGGGGATCAAATTTCAACATGAGTTTGCAGGGGGACACGCCATAGCGATGAGAGTCTTGGAGGAAAAAATCGTGTACGTAATATCTTATAGTTGGACATAGATGTATTAAATCAGAAGTACATGTAGTTAATTTGGGGATTATTATATTTTAGCCAGTTATAGTTTATATAAATATTAGAGAAACTAATATTTCTTAAAAATTGCTTAGTTTAACTTTTTGTGTGGCATAACTTCCTTTTCCATAGAGCTAGAACTATTCTGACACTTTTTATAAAATTTGGGGCCTGGATATATTTTTATTTTGGATAATAATAGTAGTAACAGGCCAGGTACAGTGGCTCAAGCCTGTAATCCCAGCACTTTGGGAGGCCAGGGTGGGCGGTTCACTTGTGGTCAGGAGTTCGAGACCAGCCTGGCTGAGGCAGGAGAATTGCTTGAACCTGGGAGGTGGAGGTTGCAGTGAGCCGAAATCGTGCCACTGCACTCCAGCCTGGGCAACAGAGCGAGACTCTGTCTCAAAAAAAAAAAAAAAACCAAAAAAAGAAAAGAAGCCATTCCAGTAAATGCATACTGAGAAGAAGGAAACAGCCATGGTAAAGTAGCATTGAAATCGCTAGGGTTTTGTTGCCCTGGAACTTTGACCTTAAAATGTGGGAATATTTTACCCAACTATTCCCTATTTATAGTTAAAAATCTTGTTGAATAGTCCAATTTAATATAGAGGGAAGCCCCTGCAAGGTGAATACAGAGGGAAGCCCCTGTAAGGTGAATACAGAGGGAAGCCCCTGTAAGGTGAATACAGAGGGAAGCCCTGCAAGGTGAATACAGAGGGAAGCTCCTGCAAGGTGAATACAGAGGGAAGCTCCTGCAAGGTGAATACAGAGGAAAGCTCCTGCAAGGTTGCTGTAACAAGGCCATTTCTCTTCTAGCAGCTGCCTTATCTGTAGCCTTTGCTGTAGTCTCTGTCGAGGCCTGTACAGATCATGAGGAGGGACTCTAGAAACTTATTTTATTTATTTATTTATTTTTTGAGACAGGGTGTTGCTCTGTTGTCAGGCTGGAGTGCAGTGGTGCAATAATAGTTGCGGTAGCTTCGACCTCCTGGGCTTAAGCGATCCTCCTCCTTGGCCTCCAGAGTGGCTGGGACTACAGAGATGTGCCATGACATCCAGCTAAATTTAATTAATTAATTAATTTTTATTTCTTACAAGAACAATTCTATTGTATAATTTTTAAAACAATTTTTAAATTTTTTTTATAGAGATGGGGTCTCACTATGTTGCCCAAGTTGGTCTTCAACTCCTGGGCTCAAGTGATCCTCCTGCTTTGGGCCTCCCAAAGTGCTGGGATTACAGGCATGGGCCACTGCACCTGGCCCTGGAAACTTATTATAGAATTGAGGACCCAGGAAAGAATCCAGAGACTAGATCCTAAATTAGATTACTGCTAGTAAGTACTTTTTTTTTTGAGACAGAGTCTTGCTCTGTCATCCAGGCTGGAGTGCAGTGGCACAATCTCAGCTCACTGCAACCTCCACCTCCTGGATACCTGGGATTACAGGCACGTGCCACCATGCCTGGCTAATTTTTGTATTTTTAGTAGAGATGAGGTTTCGCCATGTTGGCCAGGCTGGTCTTGAACTCCTGACCTCAGGTGATCCATCCACTTTGGCCTCCCAAAGTGCTGGGATTACAGGCGTGAGCCACCGCGCCTGGCTGCTAGTAAGTACTTCTGTATGAGTGAAAAATTACTAGGAAAAGGCAGAAGTTATTGAGTTCAATATGTAAGAAAAGGTCAGAAACAAAGTATGGAACCCAAATCATAAAGTGTGATGTATGAGCAAGCAGCTTCTGAACCCCTAGAGAAAGGCTACTCAAACAAGGAAGACTTTGTTACTGGCCATGGTGGAGATGTTTCCTCCACAGAGATTTTGTTGGGTCAGTGGAGGAGGTGCACTGGGTCTTGATACCTGCTTATGATGTGAGGAGGCTGGGCCAGGAAAGAGTCCTGGCAGTAGCAACGTTTGAACTTTAGAGGAAAAAGATCCCAGCTTCCTGGTAAAGGCACAACTGTTGGAGAATATTGGCCGGGCGCGGTGGCTCACGCCTGTAATCCCAGCACTTTGGGAGGCTGAGGTGGGCGGATCCTAAGGTCAGGAGATCGAGACCATTCTGGCTAACACGGTGAAACCTCGTTTCTACTAAAAAAAGAAAATACAAAAAATTAGCCAGGCATGGTGGTGGGCGCCTGTAGTCCCAGCTACTCGGGAGGCTGAGGCATGAGAATGGCGTGAACCTGGGAGGCAGAGCTTGCAGTGAGCCAAGAAACTTTTAAAAGAAAAATTGTAGTTAAGCTAAAATACAGAATGAACTACAGAAAGATATTGAGGAAATCTTGGGAGTTTTGTGCTTGATAAACTGTTATGTATGAGTATTCCTTTAAACAGGAAATATATCAGGGTTTGATTATTGTTTCTTTAAAACAGCATTATTGAGGTATATTTTGTACCACAAAAATTTTTTTGCATTGTAATTGTATAGTTTGATAGTTTTTAGTAAATTTATACAGCTTTTTTTTTGGTTAACATTTTTTGGTCCAATCCCACTGGAAACAAAAAAATTTTTTTGTGTTTACTTATAGATTCACTAGAAGTTTCAAAAAGTCCAGGGAAGTTACCTATACCCTTCACCCAGTTTCCCCTAGTGGTGATATCTTGCGTAACTATAGTAGAAGATAAAAACCGGGAAATTGGGATTGGTACAATTAACAACTTTCAGGTTTCACTAGTTTCACCTGGTCTTCTTTGTATTTCATCAATTCTGTATGTACTCATTTGTGTGTGCACGTATGTACATAGTTCTGTGCAATTTTATGACATTTGTAGATTCATGTAACCGCCACCACACTCGGAACTGTACCATTGCCATAAGGCTCCTTGGTGCTACCCCTTTATAGCCACATCCACCCCATTCCCTCTGCCTTGCCCCTGGCAATCACTAATACATTTTCCATCTCTAATTTTGTTATCTCAAGAATGTCATAACGTAGAATAACCTTTTGCGACTGACTTTTCCTTGAGACAGAGTCTCACTGTGTCACCCAGGCAGTGACAGGCAGTGGCAGGATCATGGCTCACAGCATCCTTGACCTCCTGGGCCCAAGCAATCCTCCCATGTCAGCCTCTCAAGTAGCTAGGTCCACAGGCACATGTCACCATGCCCAGCTAATTTTTAATTTTTTTTGTAGAGACAGGTTCGCTATGTTACTCAGGCTGGTCTTGAACCCCTGGGCTCAATTGATCCTTTGGCCTTGTCCTCCCAAAGTGCTGGGATTACAGGCATGAGCCACGGGTGCCTGGCAGAGACTGACTTTCACTCAGATACATCCAAGTTGCATGTATCGTTAGTTACTTTTATTGCCTCATATTCCATGGTATGTATATGTTGCAATTTGTTTGCAATATGTTGTAATTCCTCCACTGAAAGAAGTTTGAATAGTTCTTACGGTTTTTTTTTCTATTACTGATAAAGACACTAGTAACATCCATGTATAGGTTTTTGTGTGAATGTGTGTCTTTATTTTTGTGTGATAAATGCCTGAGAGTACAATTACTGGGTTGTATGGTAAGTGCACATTTAGTTTTGGAAGAAATTGCCAAATTGTTTTCCAGAGTGGCTGTACCATTTTATAGTCCCACCAAAAATGTATGAGTGATTCACTTTCTCCATGTCCTAACCAGCATTTGGTGTTATTCTATTTTGAATTTTAGTCATTTTGATAGGTTTGTTGTGGTTTTAATTTGCATTTCCCTAACAGCTAATGATGTTGAACATCATTTCATGCATTTATTTTCTGTCTGTGTATTCTCTTTTATGAAATGTTTTTTTCATGTCTTTTACCCATGTTCTAATTGGATTTTTTCTTTTTTTACTTTTGCGTTTGAGCTCTTGATATATTCTAGATAGAAGTCCTTTGCTGAGTATATGTTTTGCAAGTCTTTTCTCCCAGTCTGTAGCTGCTCTTCTCATCTTCACAGGTTCTTTCAAAAAGCGAATGTTTTAAATTTTAATGAAGTCCAATTTACTGACTTCTCCTTTTATAGACTGTTTTCTTGTTGTTATGTCTAAGAATTTTTCACATAGCTCTAGGTCACCACAATTTTCTCCCATTCTTTTTTCTTAATGGTTTTATAGTTTTACATTTTACATTTAAGTCTATGATTCATTTTGAGTTAATTTTTGTAGAAGGTATGAGGATTAAGTTCAAGTTAATATTTTTTTCCTTTGGCTTATCGTTGTCCAGTTGCTTCAGCACTGTTTCTCAAAAAGACTCTCTCTCCTTCATTGAATTGCTTTTGCACCATTGTCAAAATTCAGTCATACTGGCCTGGGTCTGTTGTGGATTCTCTACTCAGGTACTTTGATCTGTTCCTGCACCAATAATACATTATTCTGATTACTGTAGCGACATAGTAAGCCTTAACACTGGATAAAATGATTCTTCCCATTTCATTCCTCTTTTTCAGAGTTGCCCTAACTATTCTAGCTTCTTTGCTTTTCCGCATAAATTTTAGAGTAAGCTTGTTTATGTCTACAAAAACCTTGCTGGGATTTTAATAGAAATTGTGGTACATTTGTAGATCAGTTTGTAGAGAATTGATATCTTTACTATGTTGAATCTTTCAATTCATAAACATAGCATGTCTCTCCATTTCTTTGTCTTTAATTTCTTTCATCTGCAGTTTATAATTATATTTTCAGCATCTAGATTTGTGTTAGATTTTTACCTAATTATTTTCAGCATACACATTTGTATTAGATTTTTACCTAAGTATTTAATTTTATTTGGAGTAACCGTAAATGGTATTGTGTTTTTAATTTTGGTTTCCATTTTTTAGTTAGCACATAGAAATGTGGTTGCTTTTTGTTTGTTTATCTTGTCCCCCAGGCTGGAGTGCAGTGGTGTGATCGCAGCTCACTACAACCTCCGCCTTCCAGGTTCAAGCAATTCTTCTGCCTCAGCCTCCTGAGCAGCTGGGATTACAGGCGCACGCCACCACACCCAGCTAATTTTTGTATTTTTATTAGAGACAGGGTTTCACCATGTTGGCCAGACTGGTCCTAAACTCCTGACCTCAAGTGATCCGCCTGCCTCGGCCTCTCAAAGTGCTAGGATTACCATCGCGCCCGGACACATTTATATGTTTTCTTTGGTTAAATATCTCTTCAAATCTTTTGCCGATTTTTAATTGGGTTGTCTTATTGATGTGTAAGAATTCTTTAATCTGGACACAAGTCCTTTTTTAGATATGTGGTTAGAAGTACTTTCTCTTAGCCTGTGGCGTGTCTTTTTACTTTCTTTATAAGGTATCTTTTGAAGAGTAGAACTTTTAAGTTTTGATGAAACTTACTTTATTATTATTTTTTAATAGGTCATGATTTTGTGATATCTAAGAAATATTTGCCTAACCTATGGTCATAATGATTTTTTTGAGAAATTTTACATTTATGTTTATGATTCTCTTTTTTTCCCCTTCCTTTTTTCTTTTCTTTTCTTTCTTTTTTTTCTTTCTTGAGATGGTGTCTTGCTCTGTCACCTAGGCTGGAGTGTAGTGGTGTGATCATGACTCACTTCAGCTTCGACCTTCCAGGCTCAAGTGATCCTACTTCAGCCTCACCATGCCTGGCTATTTAAAAAAAAATTTTTTTTTTTTTTTTTTTCTGTAGAGATGGGGTCTCACTATGGTGCCCAGGATGGTCTTGATCCTCCCGTCTCAGCCTCCCAAGGTACAATTAGCCACTGTGGCCTATGATTCTTTTTTTTTTTTTTTTTTTTTTGAGATGGGGTCTTGCTCTGTCACCCAGGCTGGAGTGCAGTGGCACGATCTCGGCTCACTGCAATCGCCCCCTCCTGGGTTCAAGCGATTCTCCTGCCTCAGCCTCCCGAGTAGGTGGGATTACAGGTGGGATTACAGGCCCGTGCCACCATGCTCAACTAACTTTTGTATTGTAGAGACGGGGTTTTACCATGTTGGTCAGGCTAGTCTTGAACTCTTGACCTCAAGCAATCCACCCACCTCAGCCTCCCAGAATGCTTGGATTGTGGGTATGAGCCACCGCACCCGGCCCTATGATTCATTTTGAATTATTTTTTTTTTGCATATGAATATTCAGTTGTTTTAGCATCAGTTGTTGAAAAGACTATCCTTTTTCCATTGAATTGCATTGGCACCTTTGTTAAAATCAGTTGACATGTCAGTGTTTCACTGATCTATATGTCCATCCTTATAGCAATGCCACAATGGTTCTATTTTGGTAGGTTTATAGTTAGTTTGTTTTTTCCTCTAAATCAGGCACTGTTAGTCTTCTAACATTGTTCTTCTTTTTCAGACAATTTTTTAGATATTCTGTCTTGAATTTCCATAGAAATTTTAGAATCAGATTATCACTTTGTACAGAAGTCTGCTGAGATTTTGATAGGGATTATGTTGAATCTGTAGATCAGTTTGGGAAGAATTGACATCCTACCAATTTTTGAACATGGTATATCTCTTTATTTAGCTCTACTTTCTCTCAGTAATGCTTTGTAGTTTTCATTGTATAGGTCTTGCACCTTAAAAAATTATTCTTATTTTTGATGTTACTGGGAATGCTATGATTTTCTTTGAGGTTTGTTTGTTTTTTTTGATATTATTGTACTATGTGTGGAACCCTGCGTTGGGGAATATCCTCCTGCAACTACCAAATGTGACTGTAGTGAGCAAAGTCCTTCCTGGTTCTTCTCAGTAGTCTTTTTATGGTCATGCAGAAGAACCACCATATCCTGACTAATTGAGATGCAGACAGCTTAAGTTGTGAGAAAAGCTAGAATTCCAAAAGGAAGTGCTGTGACAGTTTTCTTTCTGTGTCACCATGACTTGTGTTCAGCTACATACACTGGAAGGATGAATCTAGGAGTCCAGATTGTTGCTGTAATGAAGACATTAAAAACCCAGAGTTGACAGATCACATGATGCAGTATTAGCACGTGCCAGAGGCTCAGTGGCCATTTTTGTCTTAAATACATGTGTGCATATACGTATGAATGTGTATGAATCTCTGTGTGCCAAACGCATTGTCTCCAGGTAACTATGAGTGGGCCACCCTGATCCAAGTTATGAGGTCAACAGTTTTGATTTGTGGCTCCAAAGCTCCCTTTTTCCTCCAGGGGGTGAAAAGCCCCCTCTACTTTGTCTTGTATTTATCTCTCTAAAAGAAAATCTATAGCATTTAATATACTTTAACTTTGTGGTTTATGTAACTAATTACATTTGGTATGAATGAATTTAACTGGGGTTTTATATTTTTCAGTTTTTGTCTTATTAAGTCAGGAAATGCTATCACCTTTTAAGGGAATTTCAGGTACCTGGTGCTGGTGGTTGGAGAGGACAGGAAGCCCCCCATCACTCTAGCAGTACACTCAAGGTGAATCCTCGAAGTGTGCTTGTGTTGTCAGGAGGGCCATCAGGACGGCCTTTCCTTGTGTTTCCCTTGTGAAGAGTGCCATGGCGGAGACTTGCCCAGCTACAGGTCACCTCAGACACTGCTGGTGGGAGAGTAGGAAACTCTTCCTAGCCTCCGTCTTCTTCTTAGACTGGCACTGGCTTGCTGCACCAGGGCATGAATAGGACTCCCAGCCTTCACACTTCTTTTTGCCCCTCCTCCCATCTTTCCTACCTGGTCTTAGGTTTTAGGTTTTCTTTCCCTGTTTAGCTTCACAGATTGTATTTTATATTTACTGGCACCTTTGGCAATATTCTCATGAGGACTTAAGGATACGTTTATACAGAATGAGTTTTTCTAAAGTACTTGTTTTTTTACAAATCCTGATGTCCAAGTGCCTTTTATTTGGTGTCTGCCTCTGGCAGATGGCGTTTTTTCAATGGAGTGAGCCATTTGGAGGAGGCAGTCTCCTGTCTTAGAAATGTTGCTTTCTGGGTAAATTGCTTTGTGAGGTTGTTTTTGTCCAGAAGCCTCGGTTGGTACTGGTTCTGGGTATAGTTACTTGGGGCTTGAGATATTTCATGTAGTTACTTAAAGCAGATGAATTCAGCTCTGTGGGTTTATCAACCATAATGTGGTAGTATGTTCTTTCCTCAGATATTTCTCAAATATTTTTGCCTTTGAAATTTCTTTTGTAGATACAGATTATGGCTCTCTTAGGACTAGCTTTCATTTGCAACTATTTTCTATAATTATACATGCATTTCTTTAATAAATATCTTTGTGAAAGAGGAAATGTAATAAAGATATATCAAGGTTGAATGCTATTATTTATTTTTCAATTTTGTTTCGCTTTTAGGAGAAACTGGCTCTTCGACAGCAGTTGAATGAAGCGAAGCAGCAACTCCTGCAGCAGGCAGAGTATTGTACAGAAATGGGAGCAGCAGCGTGTACCCTCTTGTGGGGTGTCTCCAACAGTGAGGAAGTTGTCAAGGCCATTTTGGGAGGAGTAAGTATGGTCAGTGGGCTCTCTAGATATTGTTGATTACTGCTTGTGTAAATTAGAGCATATAGCTTATTAAGGCATTTAAAGACTAAGTCCATATCTTTCCATTTTCTTTTGTTCATTCATCAGCTAGTTATTGAATACCTATAGTATATGGTTCATTGTAACCTGATGCAAAGTGAATGAAATAAGATCCCTTCTCTCCAGGAGACCTTGTGGTATATGTGGACATATTACCACTTCAGTATTAATACTTTACAAGTGTTTAAGAAGATCAAAAGTGCTTTTATATATATTATTTCATGGTTAATATAGTATTTGAATATTATGTTATCTAACATATACATGTATGTAGATGTGTGTGTGTTTATACATACACAAACACACACACACACATATAGATGCAGAACCTTGAGCAACATGGAGGTTAGAGGCGCTGACCCCCTGCACAGTCGAAAAGCCACATAGAACTTTTGACTCTCTCTACTGTTGGCTGGAAGCCTTACTGATAACATAAATCGTTGATTAACACATTTTTTGTATGTTAGATCATCATGAAGGTCTTCCCCCTCATCATCTTCAAATTGAGTAGGCTGAAGAGGAGGAGGAAGGGGAGTGGTTGGGTTGGCATTGCTGTCTAAAGGGTGGTAGAGGTGGAGGAGGTGGAAGGGGAGGCTGGAGCAGCTGACACACTTGGTGTAACTTTTACTGAGAAAATTCTTGTGTAAGTGGACCTGTGCAGTTCAAACCCTTGTTTTCAAGGTTCAACTGTGTGTGTGTGTGGCAGCGTGTGTGTGTGAGCGTGTGTTTGAGCATGTGCATATGTGTGTGTGTGTGTGAGCGTGTGTGTGGGAGCGTGTGTGTTTGAGCATGTGCATATGTGTGTGTGTGTGGGAGCGTGTGTGTGGGGGGAGTGTGTGTGTGTGGGAGCGTGTGTGTGTGTGGGAGCGTGTGTGTATGTGGGAGCGTGTGTGTGTGGGGGGGAGCGTGTGTGTGGGAGCGTGTGTGTGTATGTGGGAGCCTGTGTGTGTGTGTGTGGGGGGGAGCGTGTGTGTGGGGGAGTGTGTGTGTGTGTGAGCCTGTGTATGTGGGATCGTATGTGTGTTTGTGTGTGTGTGGGAGCATGTGTGTGTGTGGGGGAGTGTGTGTGTGTGTGTGTTTGTGTGGGGGAGCGTGTGTGTGTGTGGGGGAGCGTGTGTGCGTGTGGGAGCATGTGTGTGTATGTGGGAGCGTGTGTGTGTGTGGGGGGGGAGCGTGTGTGTGTGTGGGAGCGTGTGTGTGTATGTGGGAGCCTGTGTGTGTGTGGGAGCGTGTGTGTGTATGTGTGAGCCTGTGTGTGTGTGTGTGTGGGAGCGTGTGTGGGGGGGAGTGTGTGTGTGTGTGTGTGAGCCTGTGTATGTGGGATCGTGTGTGTGGGAGTGTGTGGGTGTGTGGGAGCGTGCACACGCACATGTATGCATGCGTGCAGGCGTTTGTCAGGGAACTTCACAGAAGGGGATAAATTTGAAATGGGCCTTGATGAATAGGTAGAAATGGCAGAAAATGGGTGGGTTTGTTTTAGGACAGTGAGTAGGTCAGTTGACACAGTGGAGAGTTAATGTCATAGAGTAGTGGGGAGGTAAAGCTTAAACGTAGGTTGGGATGTGACTTTGGGACCTTGAATACCAGGTTGGTGATTCATCCTGTAGGTGGGAAGACTGGATTTTCCCTAAGGGTTTTTCAGTAAAAGAGTGATAGGATAAGAGCAGAATTTTAGGAAGATTCACCTGACAGTGGGTGAGGATGGATTAGGAGGTGGAGTTGTGGCACATCGCGTCTGGACAGGATGACTGATGAGGTGGTCATTCTAGCTGGTCTGGCTGGAGTGAGCTCGGTCCTCTGCAGGGGAGATGGGAAAGAAGGAACATGTATGAGAGCTGTGGCAGTTGAGGCAGATGTGATGGCCGGGCAGAGTGGGCACCTGGAGGGGACAAGAGGAGCCAAAAAAGATTGGTGTTTGACTCTGGGAGCATGGCGTGATCATGACTGGAAATGAAGGTGAAGAGGGGGACGTGTGGCAGGAAACCAGTGAGAAATTACTTACTGCTAATAGAAAGTTGTGTTTGACTTTAGGTGGAAAGACTGTGTTTTTAAAAGTTTGTTGAGCTTTATTAGGTTTAATTTATATACTGTAAGATTGTAAATGTACAATTTAGTGGTTTTTAGCAAATTTTTAGAGTTGCATTAACCATCACCACAACCCAGTTTTAGATTATTTGATCATTCATGAAGTTTTCTTATATCATTTGTAAATGCAAATATTTCCAATTTTTTAACCGGGTTAAAATGTACATTGGTTTTAAAATTCTTCTTCAGAACTCTAGCACCCCAAAGGAAGTAACTCAAAGGTTCAAACTTGGAAATGCTTTTTGCCAAGTGATGAAGATCTAAACTACCAGAGGAGCCAGTCTTTACCTCTTTTACATGTTTTCATTAAGATTTTTTTTTTTTGAAAAAAGTTATGCTAAAGGTTTGAACACCTCTGGTTTAATGCCCAGAGCAAATAGACAGCATGTTTTTCTAGTATATTTTTATTACATTTTGAGTGAATTCTTCCCATTTACTTTCATCATCATGTACATTTGTCCTATTTCATATTTATGCGTGTGAAGAGTCCACCAATCTTCAGGGTAGTTTTTGTTGTTCCTGCATGCCTCAAGCTGCTTTCTCTGTTCTTTTAATGGGAACTTTTCATGAGGGAATAGATTTTACAATATTCTACAATTAAAACTAGAATCTTCTGTATCCTGCACTTTTAAAATGTTTTCACACTAGTGTCTGTAAAAAGATATGACACTCTGATTTTCAAACTTTCAGGATAAAGCTTTGAAGTTTTTCAGCATCACTGGTCAAACAATGGAGAGTTTTGTGAAGTCGTTAGATGGTGATGTCCAGGAGCTGGATTCGGATGAAAGTCAGTTTGTTTTTGCTCTGGCTGGAATCGTCACGAGTAAGTGCAGGCGCACTCGGGAGATGTTGCCTGTTTGCTTCCAGACCACTGCAGTAAAGCAAATGCTGCAATAACACATGAGTCACATGAATGTTTTTGGTTTCCCAGTGCATATACAAATTATGTTTACACTATACTGTAGTCTGTTGTATGTACAATAGCATTATGTCTAAACAATGTACAAACTTTAATTAGAAAATTTGTTATTGCTAAAAATGCTAATGATCACCTGAGCCTTCAGCAAGTTACAATTTTTTGCTGGTAGAGGGTCTTGCCGTGTTATTGATGACCGCTAACTGATCAGGGTGGTAGTTACTGAAGGTTGGGGTGGCTGTGCCAATTTCTTAAAATGAGGCAACAATGAAGTTTGCCACATTGATTAATTCTTCCTTTCATGTAAGATTTCTCTGTAGCATGTGATGCTGTTTGATAGCATTTTTTCCGCAGTAGAACATCTTTCAAAATTGGAGTCAGCCCTCTCAAACTTTACTGCTGCTTTGTCAACTAAGTTTATGTAATATTCTGAATCTTTTGTTCTTATTTCAACAATGTCTTAGCATCTTCACCAAGAGTAGATTCCATCTCAAGAAACCACTTTCTTTGTTCTTCCATAAGAAGCAACTTATCTGTTTTTTCTACCACCACGTCTGTAGTTACTTACTCCACTGAAGTCATGAACCCTTCAAAGTCATCCATGAGGATTGAAATCAACTTCTTCCGAACTCCTGTTAATGTTGTTATTTTGACTTCCTCCCATGAATCATGAATATTCTCTTGTTGCCCAGGCCGGAGTGCAATGGCGCGATCTCGGCTCACTGCAGCCTCCACCTCCTGTATTTAAGCGATTCTCCTGCCTCAGCCTCCCGAGTAGCTGGGATTACAGGCATGCACCACCGTGCCCGGCTAATTTTGTATTTTTAGTAGAGACGGGGTTTCTCCATGTTGGCCAGGCTGGTCTTGAACTCCCGACCTCAGGTGATCTGCCCACCTCTGCCTCCCAAAGTGCTGGGATTATAGGCATGAGCCACTGCGCTTGGCTGAATCATGAATATTCTTAATGGCATCTAGAATGATGAATCCTTTTTAGAAGGTTTTCAGTTTACTTCACCCAGATCCATCAGAGGAATCACTGTCTATGGCAGCTGTAGCATTATGAAATGTAGTTCTTAAAAAAAATAGGACTTGAAAGTTGAAATTTCTTTTTGATGTATGAGCTGAAGAATAGGTATTGTATTAGCATGCATGGAGTCAACATTACTCTCCTTGTACCTCTCCATCATGGCTCTTGATTGACCAGGTGCATTGTCAATGAACAGTAGTGTTTTGAAAGAAATCTTTTTTTCTGAGCAGTAGGTCTCAACAGTGGGCTGAAAATATTCAGTAAACCATGCTGGAAACAGGTGTGCTGTCATCCAGGCTTTGTTTTTCTATTTCTAGAGCATAGGCAAGAGTAGATTTAGCATAATTCTTAAGGGCTCTAGGATTTTCAGAATGGTTAAATGAGCATTGACTTCAATTAAAGTCACCCGCACCATTGGCCCCTAACAAGAGAGTCAGCCTGTCTTTTGATGCTTTGAAGCCAGGCATTGACTTTTCTCTAGCAGTGAAAGTCCTAGATGGCGTCTTCTTCCAATAGAAAGCGACTTTGTCTACATTGAAAATCTCTTGTTTAGTGTAACCACCCTCGGCAGTGATCTTAGCTAGATCTTCTGGATAACTTGCTGCAGCTTCTCCATCAGCACTTGCTGCTGCACGTTGTTCTTTTATGTTATAGAGACAACTTCTTTCCTTAAACCTCATGAAGCAACCTGTACTAGCTTCCAGCTTTTCTTCTGCAGCTTCCTTACCCCTGTCAGCCTTCACAGGATTGAAGAGCATTAGGGCTTTTCTCTGAATTAGGCTTTGGCTTAAGGGATTTTTGATGATTTTTGATCTTCTGTCTAGAATACTTGGGCTTTCTCCATATCAGCAATAAGGCTGTTTTGCGTTCTTATCATTCATGTGTTCACTGGAATAGAGCTTTTAATTTCTATCAAGAACTTTGCATTTGCAGTCATAACTTGGCTGTTTGGCACAAGAGGTCTAACTTTCAGCAGGTCTCAGCTTTGGCCATGCCTTCACTAAGCTTAATCATTTCTAGCTTTTGCTTTCAGATATGTATCTTTTCCTTTTGCTTGAACATTTAGAGGTCATTGTAGGGTTATTAACTGGCCTAATTTCAGTATTGTTGTGTCTCAGGGAATAGCAAGTTCCTAGGAGAGGGAGAGAAATGGGAATGACCAGTCATTGGAAAAATCAGAAGATAAGTAGCATGTATTGATTAAATTTGCTGTCTTATATGGGTGTGGCTCATGGTGCCCTAAAACAATTACAATGGTAACATCAAAGATCATTGATCACAGATGACCATAACAGATGTAATAATAATGAAAAAGTTTCAACTGTTGCAAGAATTACCAAAATGTGACACAGAGACATGAATTAAGCACACACTGTTGGAAAAATGGCACCAACAGACTTGCTCAATGCAGGGTTGCCACATTCCTTCAATTTGTAAAAAAACAGTATCTGCAAAGCACATAAAGTGAATGCAATAAAACGAAATGTGCCTGTAATTCTTTTCAGCTGTAGTGACTGTTATAGAGACTGGTGTTTACAGTCAGGGTTGAGAGTGTGTAAACATCTCTCAGGAGTGTTTTCAGATATTAATGCTGGGGAGCACCCTGGATAATCTGATTCCATAGATCTGGGATAGGTACCGGGTATGTTTATTTTGGAAAATCACCCCAGGTGATTCTGATAAGTATCAGTTATTAAGAATGAATGATCTGAAGGAAACAGATGAGTTTGCATGTTCTGTGTAGTTATGTACCTTGACAGAAAAAAACAACTAAGTTTAGCTGCTTTTATTCAGAATCATAATTTTACTGTGTGGCTAGCTAAAGTAAAAGCCTTAAGCTAAGCTTAAGCTGAGCTCTTTGCTATTGTTTTAGTATAATAATTATATAATTCCAAAAACCTAAATTGCCTCTTCAGTAAAATTCTCCTAAAAGATAATAAAGTAAACCTTTCCCTGAGAGTTATGATAAAATTCCATATCAGAACTATCATAAGGGATAAAGTCCAGGGACTAAATAATTTCTCAGTATGGAAGCAAGGCATGGTGGCTTACGCCTGTAATCCCAGCATTTTGGGAGGCCTGAGGTGGGTGGATCACTTGAAGTCAGGAAGAATTCGAGACCAGCCTGGCCAACATGGGGAAACCCTGTCTTTACTAAAAATACAAAAAAATTAGCCAGGCGTGGTGGCGCACACCTGTAATCCCAGCTACTCAGTAGGCTGAGGCAGGAGAATCGCTTGAACCTGGGAGGTGGAGGTTGTAGTGAGCTGAGATCGTGCCACTACACTCCACCCTGGGTGACAGAGCAAGACTCTGTCTCTAAAAAAAAAAAAAAATTTCTTGGTATAGAAAGAGGTGGAATGTACTAGTGAGTATTGAGGCTCTTTGTTCTGAAGTCAGTGAAATGGTTCAATACATTGCTGTGACTTATCAGCCTTAAACAACGAGATTCAGAAAATATGACTAAGTACAGAGTTTATTTGTGCACAGAGCTTGACAGTGGCCACTCAGAAACACCAACTTCAAACCAGTGGGGTCAGGGTTCCAAAGTGAAGAAGATATCACTGATATAGGCAGAGACAGAGAAGTCCCAGCAGGATTAGAACATTTTCCATACAAGACCAGTGTGTGTGCCACAGTGATTTGACTGTTTATAGATTGCTACATTCCAGGGAGGGTTATCTGAGGAAGTCTTATCTTCAGCAGTTTGGTCTTAATTATTTACAGGAAAGAAAAATGCAGAATTTGCAGCCGCATAGCTACATTCCTCACAATGGTTGGGATAATTCAAAGTCCCAACAGCTTTAAGTTTGAATTATTTAATTTCAGACTTTTTTTTTTTTACATTGATCTTTAATCTCTGCTTTATTTGCTTTATTATTATTTTCCCATGCTGTTCTTAGGAAAATTCTCTGCTGTTAAAGTGAGAGAAAATTTTATTTTTCTTTTGGTGTTATTCTTTTATTGAAATCCTAATGGGGTAGGTCTGTGTAGACATTTGTTTCTTAATCCTTTAAAACTTGATGATAGTTCTTGCGGGATGGATGCTGAGACTGTGATGTTTTCTGGCTATTCCTTACTCCAGTGCAGGGCAGCATTCTATACGTTCATCATGACACCTACAGTTGTAGCAGGCTTGCATTGCCCTCCCTTTAAAAACATTGTTTGAAGGTTGTCTTTTAACAGAAGGCATTTGCAAATTAAATAATTTGCGTTTTCTTCTCTTTGCAAGTGACCCCAAAGGCGTATGACCTATGTGACTTGTCGTGTTGCTGGTTGTGAATTTGAGCTGCCTGAATTGCTGGCTGACATGCTGGTGAGGCAGTGGGCTGTGAGTGAAGCCGCCCTGTTGCCCAGCATTCAAGCTCCGCGCGGCTTTGTTTTCCTGTGTTTGTGGTGGTTTACATAGGAACTCTTATGAAGAGTTGGATAGTGGGCACTTATATTTGCATGTTAATGAATTTGACTGGGAAGAATATTTTATTAAAGTGCTGATTTGCAGAGGCTTGGGGGCTTATGAGTCTCAAATACCAAGACTATTCTGTGGGGATAGGTAATAGAGACCATGGGTTAGCTCTCAAATGGATCCTTTTCCTTCTGAAACAAATGTTCTTTTTAAAATTTTACATACAGTGAATTCATTCTTTAGTTTTTTTTTTTAAACCTTTTGCAGTTCTGTAAATTTCTACAAAAGTATACAGTCATTTACCCACCACAATTAGGTTGTGGAACTAATTCATTCCCCCAGACTTCCTGCACCCCATCCTTCTGTAGTCCAGTTCTCCACTCATCACCAGCCCAAGGCAACCACTGATTTTGTGATTTGTTCAGTATCTTAGCTGGGGTTTTTTTTTTTTTTTTGCTGCCTTGTATGGTGTCCAGCATATGCCCCAGGTGAGCAAGTGCTTGCTTCATGTATCTGCTTGGAGGCTGTTGCCTTTCGTCATTTTTCAGATTGGTTGGCTGATGTCCAGCCTTAGCTCTCTAATGTGTTCAAGAAGACCTGTGATTTTGGTAAATTATTCTCCCTCTGCCCCCGGAAAGAATGGGGTAGCTGTTACCAGTTTTCTGTATCCTAAGCTAAAGCTGGAAATCAGGAATTTATTTAAACCTTGAAATTGTTAAATTTCTACTCAACTGTAGTCACTGCTCTTTAATGATAGGTTAGTGTAGTGCAGAGGAGGTTTGGCTCAGTGAATCTACTTCCCAGGATGTCAGTTCTCTGGACATCTGTAAGGTGGAATAGTAACATCTGCTCTAATTACTTTACATATTGTGAATTTTCTACTGAACCGTAGTAAATGATAGCACATTGATATCAATGTGATTGTTTCCAGTAACTTCGATAAGAGGGCAAATGAAGAGCGTGAAAGAGATGGAAATCTTCACAGTCCTGTGAAGATTAACTGTTTAACTTGCTAGTGAAATCTTTTAAATGCTTTTTCTGCTTTTCAGTGATTTGAAAATCATGATTGTACTCCTTGTCTCTGGTTTATGTATTCAAATAATATTAGATAATAATTGCAGCATCAAAATTACTTTTTGATGATGGATAATTTGGGGGCAGGACTGGATCCAGCTTAGTCTTCCAGGGACCTTCCTAGTTACACAAAGTTACCAGCAGAGCACCTTTGTGTCAGTGACCGTGGCTGCTCTTGGCCTGCCAATCCCTCCTCCTCCACACGTTCACACCAACACATGGAGGCAGTGTGGTGTGCAGAAAAGGCCAGGTGGGGCTTGAGGCCTCATGTCCATTGCTGCTTCTGCCACTGACTAACCCTGTATTCTTGAATATATGACCTTTGGTTTTTGTCTTCTGAGAAGAATCTGACACTAGATGACAATTATGGTATCCCAGTCCTAGAATTGTGTGACTCTGCATGTGGAAGAATAAGGTGCCAGTTTTGAGCTTAAACTTACTGGTCTTCTGTTGTCAGAGTCTAAGTCAGCAGTGAAGGGTCAATAAACAGGCATTTGGGTTGTTTCCACCTTTTGACTGTTATGGATAATGCTGATACGAGCATTTGTGCAGAAGTTTATGTGTGGATGTATGTTTCAGTTTTTCTGGGTATCTACCTCGGGGTGGAATAACAGGGTGTAGTAACTCTGTTTAGCTTTTTGAGGAACTGCCAGACAGGTTTCCACAGTGACTGTACCATTATGTGCTGGTGGCTCCCTTTCCCCATGTCTTCAGAACAGCCCATCTTTTTCTAGGTGTGCAGGAGTCTTTGTTGCTGTTTTTGGTTCTTTGAGCCCCCATTTGTTTCTCATGTACCTTGATCTCTAGGAGAGATCATTAGCATTGTCCTGTTTCCCCCATTGTGGTTGAACCTCCTGAAAGGTGAGGTTAGTTTGGAGAGAGTTGATTTACAACTTGAGCACTGATCAACATTATTTTTTCGTCTTTTTTTGCGGAATCACCTGTTGAATCATCTGTCAGGACAATAGCTGAACAGAAACTTTTAATGCAACAGGTAGCAAACAAATATAATTTGAGGCACTATAAGAAGGAAGACCACTCTGGAACCTTGACCCAGGTGACTTCATCACCAGCCTTGTATTGACTCTGTACTTTTAAGATGAGACCCTCTCAACAAACAGCATAAAGTCAGGCTTTGGTATGGGAGTGTCGTCTACAAGATCTCTTCCGGGCATGGACACTTGTTGGACTATGGAGATAACCTTGAGGCTCTCGAGGTTTCATTAATCTTCTGCATTTTTTAGTTTTAATTTCATGTATTTATGGTCTGATCTTTATTATTTCTTTCCTTCTAGTATTTTTGAGTTTAGTTTGTTCTTACTTTTCTATTTCCTTGGTGCATCATTAGATTGTTTATTTGGAGTCATTCTACTTTTTTGATACGGCATTTATTGCTATAAACTTCCCTCTTAGTATCGCTTTTGCCATGTCCTAGAGATTTTGGTATCTTGTTTTTCCATTTTCATTTGTTTCAAGAAAATTTTAAATTTCTTCCCAATTTTTTCATTGACGCATTTGGTTGTTCAGGTGTATGTTGTTTAATTTCCATGTGTTTATATAGTTTCTGAGGTTCCTCTTGTTATTAATTTCTAGTTTTATTGTATTGTGGTCAGAAAAGATACCTGAGCTGGGCATAGTGGCCCATGCCTGTAATCCTAGCACTATGAGAGACTCAGGTGGGAGGACTGCTTGAGGTCAGGAATTTCAGACGAGCCTGGGCACATGGCAAGATCCTATCTCTACGAAAAAAAAAAAAAAGAAAAGCTGTTTGATATGATTCTACTTTTTGAATTTGTTGAGACTTGTTTTGTGGTATAAGATGTTGTCTGTAATGGAGAATGTTCCATATGCTGATGAAAAGAATGTATATTCTGTAACAGTTGGGTGAAATGTTCTGTGAAGATTCAGGTCTATTTGGTCTAGTGTGTAGTTTACCTCTGATGTTTCTTTGTTGATTTTTTTTTTGGTCTGGACCATCTGGCCATTACTGAGAGTGGAATGTTGAAGTCTCTACTGTTATTGTACTGCAGTCAATTTCTCCCTTTAGATTTATTAATGATTGATTTATATACTTGGATACTGCTTGTTGGGTGCATAGATATTTACAATTGTTATATCCTCTAGCTGAGTTGGTCCATTTTTCATTATATAGTGACTTGGTCTCTTTTCACAGTATCTTTGACTTGTAGTCTATTTTATCTGATATAGATGTAGCTACTCCTGTTTTTTTGGTTTCCAGTTGCATAGATATCTTTTTCCACCCTTCACTTTCAGTCTGTATGTGCCTTTATGGGTGAAGTGGGTTTCTTGTAGGCAGCATGTAGTTAAGTCTTGTTTCTTTCCATTCAGCCACTCCATATTTCTTTTAATTAGAAAATTGAATCTGTTTATATTCAATGTTACTATCGATAAGTAAGGACTTATTACTGCTAATTTGTTGCTTGTTTCCTGGTTGTTTTGTAACTCCTCTTCTTTTTTCTTGCTTTCTTACTGTCATCCTTTATGGTTAAGTGATTTTCTCTGGTGTGTTTTTAGTTCATTGCTTTTTATTTTTAGTGCATCTATTACAGATTTTTGCTTTGTGGTTACCATGAGGCTTACAAAAAAATCTTTAGATATAACAGGTTATTTTAAAGAGATGACTTATCTTTGATCACAAAAAATAATAGAAACAAAGAAAAAACTAAAAATACCTCTATACTTTAACTCCATCCCCCATATTTTGACTTTTTGTTATCTCAATTTACGTGTTTATATTACCTGTCTTTTAATAGGTCGCTGTAGCTCTGATTGTTTCTGTTTCTAGGCTTCACACTAGAGTTTTGCGTGGATTGCACATCATGAGTACAGTATTCGAGTATTCTGGGGTTGTCTCTGTACCAGTGTGTTTTATATTTATTTTATATATTATTTAAGTATTTCTTTTTCCAGTGGGTTTTATACCCTCAATTTTTTTTCTTTCTGCATGTTAGTGTGTTTTTCTTTCAGTTTGAGGAACTTCCTTTAGCATTTCTTCTAAGATAGGTCTGGTTGGTGTTAAATTCTCTCAGTGTTTGTTTGGGAAAGACTTTATTAGTCCTTCATATTTGAAGGATGGCTTTGCTGGATACGATATTCTTATATAGTGTTTTCTTTCTTTCAGAACCTTGAAAATATCATCCCACTCCTTCCTGGCCTATATGGTTTCTTCTTCTCCTTTTTTTTTTTTCTGAGACAGAATCTTGCTCTCTTGCCCAGTCTGGAGTGCAGTGGCACAGTCTCGGCTCACTGCAGCCTTCAGCTCCCAGGTTCAAGTGATTCTCTTGCCTTAGCCTCCTGAGCAGCTGAGACCACAGGCATGTGCCACCACGCCTGGCTAACTTCTGTTTTCTTAGTGGAGACAGGGTTTCACCATGTTGGCCAGACTGGTCTCAAACTCCTAACCTCAAGTGATCTGCCTGCCTTGGCCTCCCTAAGTGCTGGGATTACAGGCATGAGCTACTGTGCCCAGCCTGGCTTGTATAGTTTCTGTTGAGAAGTCTGTCGCCAGATGAATTGGAGTTCCTTTGTTACTTGTTTCTTTTCTTTTGCTGTTTTTAAGTTTCTCTCTTTATTTCTGAATGTTGAGAGTTTGATTAGTATGTACCTTGGGGTACACACTCATTTAAGCTGACTCTGGTGTTCTGTGGTTTTCCTGTAGCTGGATATTTGTATCTTAAGTTTTGGAAGTTTTCTGTTATTTCTTTGAATAAGCTTTCTACCCCTTATTGTTGCTCATCACCTTGTTGAACACCATAATTCTTAGATTGGGTCTTTCGAGGTAATTTTCTGTATCTTGTAGGTGATCTTCATTCCTTTGGTTTTTTCTTTTTCTCCTCTCTGTGTTTTTGATAGCTTGTCTCTGAGCTCAGTGATTCTCTGCTTGATCCATTCCGCTGTTGAGAGCCTCAAATTAATTTTTCAGTTCAGCAAATGTGTTTCTCAGTTCCAGGATTTCTGTTTGATGGTGATGATGGTGATGATGGTGGTGATGATGATGATGATGATGATGATGATGATGATGATGTTGATTTTTTAGAGATGGGATCTTGCTCTGTTACCCAGGCTGGAGTCCGGTGGTACAATTCTAGCTCACTGCAACCTCGAACTCCTGGGCTCAAGCAGTGCTTCCACCTCAGCCTCCTGAGTAGGTAAGACTACAGGCGGTCACCACAGTGCTTGGCTAATTTTTTATGTTTTTTGTAGAGATGGGGTCTTGCTGTGTTGCTGAGGCTGTTCTCAAACTCCTGGCCCCAAGGTCCCTATCTCAGCCTTCCACAGTGTTGGGATTACAGTCATGAGCCACTGTGCCCAGCAGTTTGATTGTTTTAAGTTTCAATCTCTTTATTAAATTTCTCTGACAAATTTCTGAATTACTTTTCTATGTTATCTTGGAGATCACTGAATTTCCTTAAAACTACTATTTTGAATTCTTGGTAAGAGAGCTCATATATTGCCATCTTGTTAGAGACAGTCACTGGTTCCTTGCTTTATCTGTTTGGGGAGGCTGTGGTTCCCTGTTTCCTGTTGTTTCTTATGGATATATGTCTATGTCTTTGCATTGAAAGAGTATTTATTCCAGTCTTGTCTGTCTGGGTTATTTTGGTTTTTATTGGATATGTTTACTTAGAGATTCTTTGTAATTTACTTGTTGAATTTATTCCTTTTTTTCTGCTAGGTTGCTGCCTCTTTATAGGCACTAGATGGTGCCTTAAGCCCAGGTTTACCTTGGCTCTAGGGAACCATCAGAGTGTTGCCCATCCCGAATGGGGGAGTTCACAAAGAGGATAACCCGGCAGTGTGGGAATACTGGCAAGGCATCTGTGCCCAGGGGACCTGTGGGACATACCTTCTACTGTGTGCATCTGCTGAACAGCCACTCTGATTTGGTGTCTTCTCTGGCCAAGTTACAGAGCAGCGTTTCCAGGGCTGGGAATAGTAGTTCTGCTTCCCCACTTTGCCTCTGGCTATCCTCAGGGGTAGTTTCCCTTCAGGTACTTACAGTGGTTCCCATGGGTTGAAGCAGGGACAGGTCTTCCGCCAGGGAACCTAAGATGGTGGGACAGTAGTTGTTCACCTCCATCTGCTTTTTCCAGTGCAGCAACTGAGTTGTGGACATTTTCCTCACGCTTGGTGCTGGGCACATTATGGAGACGGGTGTCACAGGTATGAAAGTCCGGTTGTCTTACTGTCCAGAGTTTTTTTCACTTGTCTGTTGCCGTGAGAGCTGTCTGAGCCTCATATTTAGAGTTCTGGGATATTGCTGCTGATAATCTTGGAGCTGCTGTATGTTCGTTTTTGGTTTTCTTTTGGGAAGCAGTGAAGCCAACTTGCTTCTATGCCACCATTTGGAACCAGAAACTCCTTGTTGCCCATATTTTGATTGGGTTACTTTCCTTTCTGTTACTGAGTTATAAGAGGTATTTGTAATATACTAGTACCTTATCAGAGATATGATTTTGAAATACAGCCATACCTCAGAGATACCGTAGGTTTGGTTCCAGATTACTGCAGTAAAGCAAATAGCACAATAAAGTGAGTCACATGAATTTTTTGGTTTCCCAGCACATGTAAAAGTTGTGTTTACAGTGTACTTTAGTCTGTTAAGTATGAAATTAGCTGGGTGTGGCGGTGCAGGCCTGTAGTCCCAGCTACTCAGGAGGTTGAGGGTGCAGTGAGCTGCGATTGTGCCCACAGCACTCCAGCCCAGGTGACAGCGTAAGATTCAAAAAAAAAAAAAAGAATTTTATAGCTTTAATTCTTTCTTTTTTTTTTTCTTTTTTTGAGACGGAGTCTTGCTCTGTCACTCAGGCTGGAGTGCAGCAGTGCGATCTCCACTCACTGCAAGCTCCGCCTCCCAGGTTCACGCCATTCTCTTGCCTCAGCATCCTGAGTAGCTGGGAGTAAGGCACCTGCCACCGCGCCCGGCTAATTTTTTTTTTTTTTTGTATTTTTAGTAGAGACGGGGTTTCACCATACTAGCCAGGATGGTCTTGATCTCCTGACCTCATGATCCGCCCGCCTCAGCCTCCCAAAGTACTGGGATTACAGGCGTGAGCCACCGCGCCCGGCCAGCTTTAATTCTTATATTCAGATCTTTGATCCATTTTGAGTTAATATTTGTATATGGTGTGTGGTAGGTATCCAACTTCCTTCCTTTGCATGTGGATATCCAGTTGTTTTAGCACCATTTGTTCAAAAGATTATTCTTTTATCATTTCTCCATTGATTTGTCTTGGCACCTTTGTTGGAATTCAGTTGACTATAAATGTGAGGATTTATTTCTGTACTCTCAATTCTATCATTGATTTATATGTCTATCATTCTGCCAATACCCTATTATTACTTTTTTTGCTCAAAATAAGATGAAACTATTACAGTCTAAAGCAAAAGTATCAGACATAGTACGTCTCAACTCTGTATATCCTTTTCAGCACGAATAATTGACACCAGATTCTTTTTTTTTTTTTTAAATGGGGTCTCACTTCAATTGCCCAGGCTGGAGTACAGTGGCGTGATCATAATTCGCTGTAGCCTCAAACTCCCGGGTTCAAGCAATCCTCCCACCTCAGCCTGGGTAGCTGGGACTATAGGCATGAGCCACCACACCTAGCTAATTTTTATTTTTATTTTTGTAGAGATGGGGTCTCATTATGTTGCCTAAGACTCATCTCAAACTTCTAGACTCAAGTGATCCTCCTACCTTGGCCTCCAAAAGTATTGGGATTATAGGTGTGAGCCACTATGTTTGGCCCAGATTTATTTCCTTTTTTGTTTGAGACTGAGTTTTGCTCTGTTGCCCAGGCTGGAGTGCAGTGGCACCATCTCAGCTCACTGCAGCCTCTGCCTCCCGGGTTCAAGTGATTCTTCTGCCTCAGCCTCTTGAGTAGATGGGATTACAGGTACATGCCACCACACCTGGCTAATTTTTGTATTTTTAGTAGAGACGGGGTTTCTCCATGTTGGCCAGGCTGGTCTCAAACTCTTGACCTCAGGTGATCCACCCGCCTTGGCCTCTGAAAGTACTGGGATTACAGGTGGGAGCCACCGTACCTGGCCCCATTTCTTGAATTATGTAATTACTATACTAATCTCTAGAATTACCTATAAGCACTTTTAATGAAAAATGAACCTAGAAAAATCATTTTAACAGAAAAATTAACTGGCAGTTTTTTAGTTTTGGTAGATGGTAACAAAGTCAATTCTGTAGGCCTTGAATTGACTCACAAGCATTCTAGATAGATTAAATATCAGTAAGCAAAGTACAAATTACCATGTAAAACAAAGAAATTCCAACAGATTGACAAATACCAAAGCTGTGTAGGAATTTATTCACATTTATTTTACTTTGTAGTTCATGTTTTAGTGATATTTAATGAAATGCAGCACTGGCATTTGCAGTTAAAATACTGGATATATGATACAGACTTCATTTACCAGTACATTTGTTGTGTTGGGCATTGTTGCTTGCTATGATATATATATATATATATATTTTTTTTTTTTTTCTTCAGCGATGTATTAGTAATGTTTCTATTTTCTATTGCTGTGTAACAAACCTCCTCAAAATATAAAGTCTTAACATTTATCTTGCTCGTGGGTCTACAGTTTGGTCAGGCTTGGCAGGGACAGTTTGCTGCTGCTGCTCTCCAACATCTGGGGCCTTAGCTGGGATGTCTCAAATTGTTGAGGGATGGAACAGCTGGGGGCTAGTGGGGTGTCTTTCTCTCTCTTCTTTCCTCATAGAGTCTCAAGGCTTCTTCACTGTGCTATTTCTTATCCTTTTTTTCCTTTTTTCTTTTTTTTTTGAGATGGAGTCTTGCTCTATCACCCAGGCTGGACTGCAGTGGTGTGATCTCAGCTCACTGCAAACTCTGCCTCCCAGGTTCACGCCATTCTCCTGCCTCAGCATCCGGAGTAGCTGGGACTACAGGCACCTGCCACCGCGCCCGGCTAATTTTTTGTATTTTTAGTAGAGACGGTTTCACCATGTTAGCCAGGATGATCTTGATCTCCAGACCGCGTGATCCGCCCGCCTCGGCCTCCCAAAGTGCTGGGATTACAGGCGTGAGCCACCGCGTTTTTTCTTTTTTTTTAAAGACAGAGTTTCGCTGTGTCTCCTAGGCTGGAGTGCAGTAGTGCAATCTCGGCTTACTGCAGCATCCGCCTCCTGGGTTCAAATGATTCTCCTGCCTTAGCCTCCCAAGTAGCTAGGATTACGAGTGTGAGCCACGACGCCTGGCTAATTTCGTGTTTTTAGTAGAGACAGGGTTTTGCCATGTTGGCCAGGCTCATCTCAAACTCCTGACCTCAGGTGATTCACCCACCTTGGCCTTCCAAAGTGCTGGGATTACTGGTGTGAGCCACCACATCTGGCCTTCACTGTGCTATTTCTGTGTGGTCTCTTCATCATGGCAGCCTTAGGGTAGCTGGACTCTTTCATAGTGACTCAGGAATCCTAGAGCAAGTGGCAGGATACCAAAGTGGAAATCTTAAGGCTTCTTCCTGTCCCTCCTTGGAAGGCTCATGGTGTGCATTCTGCTGCGTTCTACTTGTTACAAGTGAGTCGCAGTGTAGGTGACTACTCAAGGGTCTGAACATGAGGCCAGGCCCACCTGGTAGCCATCTCTGGAGTCAGGCTACCAAACAGTTCTATGTTGCTTGCTATGATATATATATATATATATTTTTTTTTTTCTTCAGCGATGTATTAGTAATGTTTCTATTTTCTATTGCTGTGTAACAAACCTCCTCAAAATATAAAGTCTTAACATTTATCTTGATCGTGGGTCTACAGTTTGGTCAGGTTTGGCAGGGACAGTTTGCTGTTGCTGCTCTCCAACATCTGGGTTTCTGCTGGGTTTCAGTATATTATCTGAAGTTATTTACATGAATAATGCTTTCCCCTGAAAGGCTATCTAAAAGCTATCTTTTATGTGTTTCTGATGCCAAATGCTTACTTGCTTTGTTTTTCTCCTAAAATATTTCCTTAGTAAAACTAGAATGTGTCATATTCTGGAAAATGTACCTATCAGGTTAAAATTCATTGACCAAAGAAGGTAAGTTTATGTCATTGAAAGGTTCTGTCAATAAAGTTATGGCTGTCATCAAAGCGTGTACTTGAAGACACTGCACCAATGATATGGTTAAAATGCTGCAAAGACAAGTAGAAAGGGGGAAACAGCTGTTAGGTTTAGTAGACTTTACTATCCCTCTTGTGGTCCATCTGAGACCAGGTGAACAAAAGTAAATAGTAATGTCAAAGATCTGAGTTCATGAAGCTGGCTTGGTAACATGAAATTTTATATTCTGCCATCAGATTACATCCAGTCAAAGGCAGAAGAAATAAGTGATAAAATTCAGCTTCCATTTTTGATAATTCTTAGCAAGCCAAAAATAGAAGAAGACTTCTTTAAACTGATAAAGGGTATCTACCAGAAACAGATCAGACATCACACTTAACTGTGAATTTTTAGAAGCGTTTCCATTAAAATCAGGAGCAAGGCAATGCTGCTGCCCCATCTCTTTTCCACCTTGGTCTCGTCATTTGGCTTAGAAATCTTAGTCAGTTTGAATCATGCTTTACTGTCAGACCCAACTAAAGAAAACTCTTAACAAACACATACATAAATGCACTTGGATCACTGGATACTTCGAGGTATTTGGAAATGTTGATGGAGCCAGTAATGGCTGCAGCACTGCCCATTGGGAGCAGTGTAATTACTCGGTCTGGTCTTCAGGCCGATTCGCAGGGCCTCAGGCATGAAGAAATGGGATACTTGCTGTTCCACAATGGGACATACAATTGACAAAATAAGTTTTCTTCAAAATCCATTTTCATACTCTTTTTTGACTACATATAATTTCAGTTTGTATCATGGCTAAAAGTTATTAGCAAATATAGATTGAATATTCCTTATCTGAAATGCCCGGGACCAGAAGTGTTTTGGATTTTGGAATACTTGCATTATACCTACTGGTTCAACACTCTAACTCAAAAATCTGAAATCTGCAATGCTCTGTGAGCATGACCTTTGTGCATCTTTGTCAGTGCTCAAAAATTTTTAGATTTTGGAGCATTTTGGATTTTGGGTTTTCAGATTACGGATGCCATTAAAAGTGAATTTTCACATCCTCAGTCCCAGATAAGATAATCAGCCCCCACCTTATGTTTGGACCCTGACTGCCCACAGCTGTTTAATGCAGCACTCTAGAGCATAGTGACTGCAGACTTGGTTAGATTCCAGGGCTCTGTTTCCCTCTTTCGGCGCTTGCTAATCACACTGCACATTACTTGATATTTTGGTAACTCTTGTGGTTGTCAGTGATTCTTTCTGAGCTGTCATTTTTGTTGATAATACTTTTTTTTTTTTTTTTTTTTTTTTTGAGACAGGGCTTTGCTCTGTCACCCTGCTGGAGTGCAGTGTCATGATCATGGCTCACTGCAGCCTCTACCTCCTGGGCTCAAGCAATACTTCTGCCTCTACCTCCTGAATAGCTAGGACTACAGGTGCAAACACCATGCCTGGCTAATTTTTAAATTTTTTGTACAGATAGGGTCTTGCTGTGTTGCCCAGGCTGGTCTTGAACTTGTGGTCTCAAGCAGTCCTCCCACCTCAGTCTCTCAAAATGTTGGGATTACAGGTGTGAACAACCATGCCTAGCAATTTCATTTGTAAATGCCTCATTGTCAGCTGTGTTTTCATTAGGTCTTTTAGGAGAAAATACTCTGTTCTGCACAAAATTGTCTAGGTTCTGAGTCATAATGATCTTGATGCTTTGTTTCATTTTCTGTTGCAGATGTTGCTGCTATAGCATGTGGTCGTGAATTCTTGGTTAATTCAAGCCGGGTGCTCTTGGACACCATATTGCAGCTTCTGGGAGACTTGAAGCCAGGACAGTGTACCAAACTCAAAGTGTATGGTGGATAATGTTAAAAAGTTAATTCTATTTACATATTAATTAGACTGTGCTGATTGGGCCTCTCTTCAAGTAAACACAGTTAATTTTGGTGGTAGTTTTAAAAACTAGAAGAAATAAATTCCTGGAGAAGTTAAGGGCGTGCACTGTCTCTTAAATAGCATTTTAGAAAATAAATTTAAGGAAGGAATGTTCTCACCTTAGAGCAATCAGTGAGTCCCAGTACTATCACATGGTACTTCATGGGTATGTCAAAATGAATTTAAATAGGTATCTGTTATGGTAGCACCACACTTCCAGGTACTAAAATCTGTATGTGTTTTCTATTTTTATGTAACAAATTATCACCAACTTGGTGGCTAAAACAACACCATTTATTATTTCATAGTTTGGCAAGTCAGAAGTCTGAGTGGGTTTGAGAGGTTCTCTGCATAGGTCAAAAGTGAGGTGTTTTCCAGGGTGGGATCTTTTCAGAGAATCTGGGGGAGGAATCTGCTTCTGGGCACTTTGAAGTGGCCGGTGGAGTCCAGTGTCTTGGTTTCTAGGAGCGAGTTCCCTGTTTCCCAGCTGGCTGGTCAGCTGTGGGTCAGCTGCTGAGGCAGCTTGCATTGCTTCTCACAGGGACCCCATCTTCAAGCCACAGTCGCTCATTGAATCCTTCCCATGTTTCCAGTCTCTGAGACTTCCTCTTCTGCTACCAGCAAGATGAAACTCTCTCTGCTTTTATTCTTTTGTTAAAAAATTTACTTCAAGAAGGCAAAAACTCTGCTTCTTATAGATTTGTGTGTTTAGATTAGGCATACCTGGATAAACTCCTTTTGATTAACTCTTGAGTCAGCTGGTTAGTAACCTTAATTACATCTACAGAATCCTCTTTTCCAGGCAATGACATAATCAGCGTGTGATAATTTATAGTCCCAGAGATTAGGGCAGGAAATCTTGGGGAGAGGGGCAGTGTAGGATTCTGCCACTCACACTGTTCGTTCTGAGTGTTGCCTTTGACTTCTTAGAGCATCTTTATTTTTTAATTATTTTTTTAAAGAGACCGAGTCTCTACAGACCTTGCCCAGGCTGGCCTCAAACTCCTAGGCGTTCAAATAATCCTTCCACCTCAGCCTCCTGAGTAGCTGGGACTACAGGCATGTGCCACCATGCCCTGCTGTGGAGCACTTTTTTTTTTTTTTTTTTTTGAGACGGAGTCTTGCTTTGTCACCCGGGCTGGAGTGCAGTGGCGTGATCTCGGCTCACTGCAAGCTCCGCCTCCCGGGTTCACACCATTCTCCTGCCTCAGCTTTCCAAGTAGCTGGGACTACAGGCGCCCGCCACCACGCCCAGCTAATTTTTTGTATTTTTAGTAGAGACGGGGTTTCACTGTGTTAGCCAGGATGGTCTCAATCTCCTGACCTCATGATCTGCCCGCCTTGGCCTCCCAAAGTGCTAGGATTACAGGCGTGAGCCACGCGCCTGGCCTAGCACTTTTAAAAAGTAAGAGCTTCTGTAAAGTCTGTGCCAGGTGCTTCCAACACCTGTGTCATCCTGGCCTCGGTATCTCTTGATTGTTTTTTCCCATGAGAGTTGAGATTTTCCTGTTTCTTCATATGCCAAGTAATTTTGGATTTATCCTGGACATTTACGTGATCACTGGTCTTGTTTAAATCCTTGGGAAATGCTGGTGTTTATATTTTCACAGGCAGTCAACCCCTTTGGGTCAGATTCCAGCCAGCCTTTTCTCTGTTTGGTTTCAGTGTGTCGTCCTGTTTTCAGTCTTTACAGTGCTATTGGAACTGCCCCTCGTGAGTGCCGCCCAGTGGCCAGTCTGAGGCCTGGGTGGTCTGGATCTTAGGTTCAGAGTCTTTCAGATACTGTTTATGATCAGATCCACACAGGCACAACTTGGGATGAGGCCAGGAATTTATAAACAACTTTTTGGGGTCACTTTTCTGAGCTGTTAACTCTCTGGGTACACTTTAGTTACCTGGGACTGCCTTTTTCAGTCCCCCACCTGGAATGCTGGGGCTTCATATACCCTGCTGTGTCCAAGTGCCTGCAACTCTGCCCTCATCCCGCCCTGCGGCAGGAGTTGAAAAGCTCTTAGAGCTTTCAGGTGTAAGGAAAAAATGCCTTTCCCCCAGAGTTTGAGTTACCTGGGGGATGTCCCCACTGCTACCGTGCTTGGTTGCTGGCAGGAGACCCCTTTCCCACTCCTTGAGCCTCACTAGAGACCTTCTCCTGGTGCTCTCTGTGTGGCTCAGGGCTACTTCTGGGTTTTGGAGCTCCCTCGAGTCCAGGCCAGGGACACTAGAGGAAAAAGTGGTAAATTCTCTGCTGGTTTAGTGGTTCTTAAAATTTTGATCTTCTTCCCCTATCTGCCTGCTACTGTTTACTTTTCAGAGTCCTCAAATAGCTGCTTCATGTGTTCTCTTTGGAATTTATAGCTGCATTCAGTGGAGGCGAGACTGGAGGGTGTGTTCAGGCCATCTTATCCAGAACCAAGCTTTCTAGTCCATTTTAATATTTTGTGCTAACAAATATATATACATACATAATACATATAATACAGTGTAACATATATGCAAAAAAAATTTTTTTTTGAGACAGAGTCTTGCTTTGTAACCCAGGCTGGAGCACAGTGGTATGAACATGGCTCACTGCAGCCTCGACCTCTTAGGCTTAAGTTATCCTCCCAGCTCAGCCTTCTGAGCAGCTGGGACTGTCGGTGCATGCCACCATGCCTGGCTAATTGTTAAATTTTTAAAATTTTTTTGTAGAGACGGGGTCTCTCCATGTTGCCCAGGCTGGCATAGATGGTTTTGTTTGGGGGTATAATTTTACAAATTGCTTGTGGATCTAGTTCATTCCTTTTAAGTACCTTGCATCAAAGGAGATGTAATATTTGGATTATCCTTTCCTGACTGATGGGCATTTAAGTTACTTTCGGGTTTTACTTGACAAATATAATGCCGTAGTGAGCATCCTTGATAAACTCTTTGCTAACCTGTCTGAGAGTTCTCCAGGAGTTTTCCCAGAGGAAATATTTGAGAAGTAGGACATGGACATTTTCAATTTGATAAGATACTGCCAAATTGGTCACCATAGTGTACATTTCTACCTACACCATGTCAGTGTTTGTGTTTCCCACGTCCTTGTCAGCACTTTGCTATTTATTATATTCCTCTAAAGAAAAAAAATATATGTGTATATGGAGAGAGAGAGGTGCCGGGGGAAGAGGGGGAGAAACAGGGTCTTGCTGTGTTACCCAGGCTGGAGTGCAGTGGTGCAATCACGGCTCACTGCAGCCGCGACCTCCGAGGCTCAAGTGATCCTCCCATCCCAGCCTCCCAAGTAACTGGGGTCCCAGCTACTCTGCACGCCATCATGCCCAGCTAATTTTTTTTTCTTTTTTTGGTATTTTTTGTAGAGACAGGGTCTCACCTTGTTGCCCAGGCTTGTCTCAAACTCCTAAGCTCAAGTGATCCACCTGCCTCGGCCTCCCAGAATGTTGGGATTACAGCGTGAGCCACTGCACCTGGCCTTAAAGAGTATTTTTATCATCCATCTATCATCTGTCTGTCTTTGTCCTTCTCTCCCTTCCTTCAGATTTAGATTGCCAGTGAGGTTGAGGCTCTTCACATGTTTGTACCATTCCAGTTTTTCCTTTGAGTTACCTGTCTGTGTCTTGTGCCCACTTTCCTGTTGGGCTGCATTTTTCTTAGTGATCTGCTGTAGGTCTTTGTGTGTTCTGGATACTAATCCATTGCCTCTTTTGCTTCTGTGGTCTGTACAAGGTCCATATTTATGGGCCAGCTAAAGTCCCCCTTCAACTTCCAAGGCAAAGCTGTGTGTGAGGGCTGGGTCACTTCTAGCCTCTCCGGTTCCAGTCCCTGGAGCTCTGTGCCTTTGGGTCCTGGTGAGCTCTTGTTGATTGCAGTGGGAGATGGGGAGAATTGCCTTCAGAGCCATTCACTGACTTTCTTGGCAGTCTTCCATTTGGCCACTGAGCAAAGCCGCGTGTTTAGCCTCTATCCTGACTCGGGATCTCAGCATGCACCAGCCTGAGAGGGGCCTTCCCCCTGGGATCTTTGGCTGCCTTCCAGCATGCTCATGGCTTGTTCCCTCTCACCACATCTCCAAGGCACTCTTCTCCCCTCTTTTCACCTCCCCCACTTCACTAATGCCCACCCTTGAGTCCTCTGGAGCCCCAAGACCTTTCTCATACTATAAATCAGCCTCTTTTCTTCCTGGCCTCCCCCTGCCTTGTGTATAGCTTGCCTCTCTCTGGGGAGCTACACTTTCACTGCCACTTTCATGATCGAAAGTCACTCATTTTCAGCAGTTAGTACCTTAGACCCAGAGATAGGGGTTATTTTTTTCCTAGTTGCCCATTTTTTTTAAAAAAATTAAATTTAAATTTTAGATTCAGGGGGTACATGTGCAGATTTGTTACAAGAGTATATTGTGTGATGCCAAGGTTTGGGCTTCTGTTGAATCTGTCACTCAGATAGTAGATATAGTACCCAATAGGAGATTTTTCAGTCCTTGTTCCTCTCCCTCCCTCTCTCCTTTTGGAGTCTCCAGTGTCTCTTGTTCCCATCTTTATGTCCGCGTATACCAAGGGTTTAGCTCCCACTTATAAATGAGAACATGCAATATTTGGTTTTCTACTTCTGGATTAATTCACTTAAGATAAGTGGATGCAGCCGGAGGCTGCATCCCTGTTGCTGCAAAGGACATGGTGGTGGTCTTTCTTTCTGGCTGCGAAGTATTCCATGGCTTGTATGTACCACATTTTCTTTATCCAATCCACTGTTGATGGACACCTGGGTTGATTCTATGTCTTTGCTATTTTTGTTTTGTTTAGTTTTATTTTTGAGACAGGGTCTGGCTGTTCCATTCACACTGGCATGCAGTGGTGCTATCTTATCTCACTGCAGTCTGAAAATCCTGGGCTCAAGCAATCCTTCTGCCTCGGCCTCCCAAGTACTTGGGATTACAGGCATGTGACATCACGCCTGGCTAATTAAAAAAAATTTTTTTTTTTTTTTTTTTAGTAGCGATAGGGGTCTCACTTTCTTGCCCAGGATAGTCTTGAACTCCTGAACTCAAGTGATCCTTTCACCTCAGCCTCCCAAAGTGCTGGGATTTCAGGCATGAGCCACCACTTATCTTTGCTATTGTGAGCAGTGCTGTGATAAACTTATAAGGGCAGGTGTCTTTTTGGTAGAACAATTTTATTTTCCTTTGGCTATTTACCGAGTAATGGGATTGCTGGGTTGAATGCTAGGTCTGTTTTTAGTTTTTTGAGAAATCTCCAGACTGCTTTCCATAGGTGCTGAATTAATTTACATTCCCACCAACAGTGTATACGAGTTCCCTTTTTTCAGTGGTTTTGCCAACATGATGTTTTTTGACTTTCTAATAATAGCCATTTTGACTGGTGTGAGATAGTACCTCATTGTGGTTTTGATTTGCATTTCCCTGATGACTAGTGATGTTGGGCATTTTTTCATGTTTCATTGGCTGCTTATATGTTTTCTTTTAAGAAGTGTCTGTTCTTGCCCTTTGCCCGCTTTTTAATGAGGTTGTGTGTTTTTTTCTTGTTGATTTGTTTAACTTAACTTCCCTATAGATTCTGGATATTAGACTTTTGTTGGATCCATAGTTTGTGAATATTTTCTCCCATTCTGTAGGTTGTCTGTTTACTCTGTTGATAGTTTTTTTGCTGTGGAGAAGCTCTTTATTTTAATTAGGTCCCAATTGTCAATTTTCGGTTTTGTTGCAATTGCTTTTGAGGAGTCAGTCAAATTCTTTGCCTAGGCCGATATCCAGAAGACTATTTCCTAGATTTTGTTCTAGGACTTTTATAGTTTGAGGTCTTACATTTAAGTCCTTAATCCATCTTGAGTTAATTTTTATCTGTGGTTAGAGGTAGTGGTCCAGTTTCATTCGTTTACATATGGTTAGCTATTTTTCCCAGCACCATTTATTGAACAGGGAGTCCTTTCCTCGTTGCTTATTTTTGTCAATGTTGTCAAAGATCAATTGGCTGTATGTGTGCAGCTTTAATTTCTGGGTTCTGTATTCTGTTCCATTGGTCTATGTGTTTATTTTTGTACCAGCGTTATGCTGTTTTAGTTAGTGTAGCCTGGTAGTATAGTTTGAAGGTGGGCAGTGTGATGGCTCTAGCTTTGTTCTTTTTGCTTAGCGTTGCTTTGGCTATTTGGGCTCTTTTTTTGGTTCTATAAGAATTTTAGAAGAGTTTGTTCTAATTCTATGAAAAATGATGTTGGTAATTTAATAGCAATAGCGTTGAATCTGTAGATTGCTTTGGGCAGTTTGGACATTTTCATGATATTGATTCTTCCAGTCCATGAACATGGAATGTTTTTCCAGTTGTGTCATCTATGATACTTCTTTCAGCAGTGTTCTGTAGTTCTTCTTGAAGAGATCTTTCACCCCCTTGGTTAGATGTATTCCTAGGTTTTTTTTGTGTGTGTGTGTGGCTGTTGTAAATAGGATTGTGTTCTTGATTTGGCTCTCAGCTTGAACCTTTTTTTTTTTTTTTGAGACAGGGTCTCACCCTTTTACCCAGGCTGGAGTGCAGTGGCATAATCACAGCTCACTGCAGCCTCGACCTGCCGATCTCAAGCGATTCTCCTGCCTGAGCATCCTGAGTAGCTGGGACTACAGGTGTGTGCCACCACACCTGACTAATTTCTGTAGTTTTTTGTAGAGACAGGGTTTCACCATGTTGCGCAAGCTGGTCTTGAACTCCTGAGCTCAAGTGATCCGCCTTCCTTGGCTCTTCCCAAAGTGCTGGGACTACAGGCTTGAGCCACCACACCTGGCCTCCAGTTCTGTGTTGAATAGGTGCGATAAGAGTGGATATCTCTATGTCTTATTCCAGTTCTTAGGGGAAGTGTTTCTTCTAGCTGCCCATTTTTATTTTTAATGAAATGTCCCAGAATGCTCATTTTTAAAAGGCTGTTTCTCTTCCAATCTCATGCAAATTTTTTTCCTCCTTGAAAATTCAAGCAACCAGTTGCTCTCTTCACATCCAGCCTTTCTCATCACTGTACTTTTCTGACCATCCAGGCATTTCCCTTGTTCACTGAGTGCTGGCTTGTTGGTGTCCCCCTCCCCATTTCCTGCTATCTTGAATGACTTGAACATGTTTAGGGGTGATTCATTCAACAATCTAATTTCAAGGTCACCTGCCTTTCTCAGCTCCCAAGATTTGCTGTGCCCTTCACTGTGGCAGTAGTCTGCCTTGGGCCAGACCCTGCACATTGTCATCAGGTGGACTGTCTGGTAAACATTGCTGTAGCACTCAGGCCATACCTCCTCTCCTCCCTGCCTCCTTTTCCTACCATTGTTCCCTCTAAACTGCAAGACCTCCTGCTCCTCCTCCCTCCTCTTTCCTCCTGCTCACACCGTTGCCTCCATGGCCTCCCCTCCCTCCAGCTCACCCAGCCCCAGTGTGCATCACATTTCCCGATGCTTTCAACCTTGGATCGGCCCAGCCATCCTTCTTCTCTGTTCCTACAGCTGGGGCTGTTTAGTGAGGTTTGGGAAGAAGCTTTCTTGTGTGCACGGACTCTAGTCATTTCTCCTGGTTTCCAGCACCCTGGAATCCTCTTCTATATCCTTTCTCAGCTCCCACTCATTTCCACATTGGTGGAGGCAGACCTCGGGTGTGACCCTCACGGCCTCCCTGCTCTGCTCTTCCTTGGTAGGTGGGTGTCCCAGCAGGCGGCTTTACTTCCTGCCGCACAGAGTCAAGGGTGTGAGTGTGGCCGCCTCAGCTTGGCCCTCCCTTGTTTATTCCACTCACCTTTGCTTTTTCTTCTCACGTGTCAGAGGCACATATGGCCTGGATGTGTGTGTGTGGTGTGGGTGTGTATATGTGGCGGGGCGTGGGGAAATGAGGATGTATTTGGGTGTGGTGTATGTGTATGTGGGTATTTTTTGGGGTGTCTGGTGTGTATGGTGTGTATGCGTTTGTGTGGGGCATGTTTATGGTGCGAGTGTGAGGGAATGTGTGTGGTGTGTGTGTATATATGTTGGGGGGAGGTGGGTGTCATGTGATGTGTGTGACTGTGGTGTGTTTGTATATGTGGGACTATGAGGGATTGGGATGTGTGTATTTTGTGTGTGGGTGGAGATGTGGGTGTGGTATGCATGGTGTGTGTGGCTATGTGAGGGGGATGTGTGTGTGTGGTATGTGTATGTTGGGGGATGTTTGTGGTGTGTATGTACATGTGGAGGGTATGGGGTATGTGTGTTTGTGGGAGGTGCGTGGGGGATATGTGTGGGTGTGTGTGTGGTGTGTGGGTGTGGCGTGTGGGGGTGTGTGGGCTGCATATGTGGGGGTGTGTGTATGTGTGTGTGTTGGAGTGTGTGTGTGGTGTGGGGAATGTGTGGTGTGTGTGTGGTGTGTGTGTCGGGGGATGGGTGATGTGTGTTTGTGGGCTCTTTCAGCCAAGGCTGGGGCAGTTAGTGCAGTCAGCTGGTGTGTTGTGTGTGGGGTGTGATGTGTGTGTGATCTGTGGTGTGTGATGTGGGTGTGTGGTGTGTGGTGTGTGTCTGGTGTGTGGTATGTGTGTGGTGTGGGTGTGTGGGCTCTGTCAGCCAAGGCTGGGGCAATTAGTGCAGTCAGCTGGTGTGTGTGTGGTGTGTGTGATGTGTGTGTGGTATCTGTGTGGTGTGTGTGTGATGTGTGTGATGTATGTGTGTTGTGTGTTGTGTGGTACGTGTGATGTGTGTGGTGTCTGGTGTGTGTGTGGTGGGTATGTGGTGTGTGTGACGTGTGGGTGGTGTCTGATGTGTGTGGTGTGATGTGTGATGTGTGTGTGGTGTGTAGTGTGTGTGTGGTGTATGGTGTGTGATGTCTTTGGTATGTGATGTGTCTTTGTGTGTGTGTGGTGTGTAGTGTGTGGTGTGTATGTGGTGTGTGGGTGTGGTGTGTGTGATGTGTGGTGTGTGTGGTGTGCGATGTGTGTGGTGTGTGTGGTGTGTAGTGTGTGGCATGTGTGTGGTGTGTGGTGTGTCATGTGCGAGTGGTGTGCGTATGGTGTGTGAGTGGTGTGTGGTGTATGTGGTGTCTGAGATGCGTGTGCAGTGTGTAGTGTGTGTGTGTGGTGTGTGGTGGTGTGTGTGTGGTGCGGGGTGTGGTGTGTGTGGTGTGTGCTGTATGATGTGTGTGTGGTGTATGATGTATGTGTGGTGTGTGTATGGTGATGTGTGTATATTGGTGTGTGTGCGATGTGTGTGTTGTGTGTGGGGTGTGTATGGTGTGTGTAGTGTGTGTGGTGTGTGTGTGGTGTGTGTGTGGGGTGTGTATGGTGTGTGTGGTGTGTGTGTGTATGGTGTGCGTGCTGTGTGGTGTGTGTGTGGTGTGTGCGTGGTGTGTGTGTGGTGTGTGTGGGGTGTGTGTGGTGTGTGTGTAGTGTGTGTGGTGTGTGTGGTGTGCGTGCTGTGTGTGGTGTGTGCGTGATTGTGTGTGTGTGTGTGTGGTGTGTTTGTGGTTTGTGCGTGGTGTGTGTGGTGTGTGGTGTGTGGTGTGTGGTGTGTGCTGTGGTGTGTATGTGTAATCCTCCTGCCTCTGTGTTGAGCCTTCCTCTGGGATGTGCCCTGTTGCCTGTCATTTCTTGCTCCAGTATTTCCAGCGCTCCTGCTCCACTGGCTCCTGTTTAGCCTTTTGTCTTTCCAGGCCACGGCTGCCCTTTCAAACCACTAGCCAGCCTGGGTTTACCATGACATGTTGCATTTTCCCAGAATGCAGAGCTGGCTCATGGTGTGTTCTTTTTGCCTCCCCGAGAAATCCCTGTGGGCCCTGCAGGTCAGTGGTGGATCAGACTGGATTCTGCTATTGGGCCACATGTCCATGTCTTTTGTGGCAAACATTCATAGGGTTGTACATGGGACATTGTTGTGACTCAGCCTCTGTGAGTTTTTTCAGTGGCATAGCCTCCCCAGCCATATGGTTTCGGGCTGTTCCTAGTTTATCTGCCTTTTTTGTGAAGACCCTGTTTTTAACTCTCCAAATCTAGGAATTTCCAGCATATGGTGGCCAGACACACCAGTTGACCTTGGAGGCCCCTCAAGGTGGTTGGTGCTGCCAGCAGGATGACTGGATTCTGTTTACTGTAGTGGTCGTAGCTTTTCAGTCTTAGCCATACCTCGTGGGTAATTTTCCCCATTCCCATCAGCCTCTCAGGTGTCTGCTGGAAATGGCCACTTGACAGAACTGTGTGCAGGGTGAGCTCTGTCAGCCAAGGCTGGGGCAGTTCAGTGCAGTCAGCTGGTGGCATGCCCCTGGCAGGGTTCTGTCTGTTTTGTCTCTGTGTGTTTCTCCTTAGTCATTCAGCCATGGAATGACATGTGTCAGGAGTGTCCCCCTTCGTCACCACCTCAGTCCATTTCCTTCCCCTCTGGCCACTGGTCACCCAGGCTTGTGTTCCCAGGGCCTGGTGTGGGCAGGATCTGTGCTGTGCCTGGACCTTGGGATTGCGGGGGGCCCTGAGCGCTGTCCTAAAACTGAGCTGCATGTGGAGGGCCCAGAGTCTCCTTTCTGTGGCTCCTCTTTCTCCGCTGCTGTGACATGACCCTGGCGTTTCCATTCTCCTTGATACTTGGTAACACTTAGGCAACTGCAATTATTATTTTTTTTTATTAGACTTGTGGATTTCTCCAGCGTTTAAAGTTTCCCTTCCTTTTTTTGTACTTCCTTATGGAGGCCGGGTTATTTTTTTTCCTCACTGCCCACGCTGCCTATGATTTTACCAGTCCTTGAGTAGGCCATGAAAGGCCTTTTCACATCTACACTAGCGGCTTCTCAGGTCAGACCTGCTGGAGGTGTTATTGAAGGGGATGGCAGAAGGCCCAGAGTTTAAGGTGGTTCTTCATCCTGAGTGAGGAGAGAGGCCTCTGGGGTGGGAGCTACCCACATTCCTGAATGGTCACTTGGTTCTCAGGATAACACTCTCCTTGGATTTCCAGTTGGGGTGTAGTGTCTGTGATGAGAACACCTCTGCTTTTACTAAGCTGAGGTAACTGACACAGTGCATTTCACTGTCAATGGGCCAGAGAATATTTGGCATGTGTGGGAGAACAGTGTCTCAGCAAGGTTTTCTCATCCAGGCACAGGGTAGAGGGTTACAGAAATGCCTCTTGGAGTTTGGGCTCTATGTGGTTCCTGTTTCTCGAAGTTACTGTTGGTTTATCCTGCCCAGCATCTTCCCCAGGTGTTACCAGTTGAATGTCATCAGTGAGAGTATGGCTTGTGAAAGTTTCTGGGTTCTTTGTGCAGATGACTTCAGAAGCAGCTCTGAGCTCTGCAGGAAAACCAGCTCACCTTTGTGGGCAAATGAGGGTGATGGTATCGTCCCATTTCTCTGTGGAGTAGCTGTGTGGCTGCATCTGCAGGTTGGAGCCACCCACAAGCTCCCGTTTTCCAAAGAATTCGTCTGGAATAGTCACAGTGCAGATTGCATTTTTCGAAGATGCTTCTAGAAGTGTTTCCACAAAATGTCTTAAGACAATAGCAGCCTTTTAGAACTAAGTGTGGAGAGGAAGCTGTGAAGCTTGTACCACACTTTGTTCACTAGTTGCTTTGTTTGTCTCTCTCCCGTTTCCTGTAAACTTCTGGAGAGTGTGGAGTCCAGGACAGAGAAGATGCTCAGTAAATGTTACATGATGAGTGAGAGCAAATCCTCACTTTCTGGGTGTGGTTCTCCCTTGTTTGTTATTAAAAGTTCTACAGAGTGTTACTGTGCATTTTGGTGGCCCGATCCCTTTTTCACATAAGTATTGGCTGAAAAGAAATCTTCAGACATGATGGGGTTTCTAACCAGTTTCCAGTCAAAGCTTTAGTAACTCTAGATAGGAAAGTTATCATTAGGGATCTTGTAAGATAATTTTAAGACATTGCATTACAATTAATTGTCCTAATGAAGGAAGTATGTTTTCAAGACAAACTCTATCTAGATAATGTTCAAATTCCTAAGTTTAGAGTCCTCATCATTTCCAGATATTAACAAAAGTCAATATCTGGAAGTCATTTGGGGCCTGTGAACTAATGTGTATTATTTCCATGTGGTACAGCTTTCAGCTACAATGTGCTTACCAGCCATTGAATTAGTCTCTGTTGAGTTATAAATTGGTAGATGGTGCTGTGAACATCGGCTCTTCTGAAAGGCATTTTTGGGTTTTACCCTGTCTAGTTTGGTCATTCTGTGTACATTTTAAGTAAAAACAGGTATAACTAAGTAATTTGCTTATTTGGCCTTTTCAATAAGGAAAAGGCAAATAACCAAATACACAAATAGGCAAAAGAAAAAAATCAGGCAATTTACAGAATAAAACACGCAGCAGCTTCATAAACATGGGAAAGATTCTTGCTCTCCATAGTAATCAGGGGAAAGCAAATTATAACCCTAATAAGATGCCTTTTCGGTGCCTCTCATTGAAAAAAAAATCACAGTCTGATGATTACAAGCTTCCGATTGGACGTGAAGCCACAGTGAAGCTTACACCTGTCCATGTGCTGCTGGAGGGTACGTGGAGCCAGCTGGCCTGTGTCTGTGGAGGCTGTGTCTGCACATGCCGAGGACAGAGTCCCCGTCTGCATGTGTACTCCAGAGAACATTTTCCTTAGGACACCAGGATGCTTGTACAGAAAATGTTATAGCAGTGGTGTTTGTAATAGCACAAACTAGGAAATTACCTAAATGTCTACAAGATGGAGAATAGATAAATAAATTGTGATTAGTTAAAATGTTGGCATATATCAGTGGAAATAGGTTGGAGCTATAGAAATCAACATAAACAAATTTCACCATGGCGTGGAAGATTGCCTGCAGTATGCTGCTGTTGATGCAGACGTGCAAAGAAAAAAGATTCCATACCTAAAGTATTAGCAATGCGTGGCTAGTTTAAATATCAGACATAGCTGTGGTTATACCTCCCTGAAGCACGCCTTTGGGTAGCGTTCACCAAGGGAATTCAACTCTGGTTATAGGGTTTCTTTCTTAACCAGGGAGGTGGGTATTGTATTATTCTTTATATCTTTTTGTATGTCTTCATTGTAACATAATAGATACAAATTGACATACAGATATTTGAGGATGACATGATATAGCCCACAGGTTTTTAGGTTCTAACTTGACTGAGGAAAGAGGCACAGAATCTAAAGTCTGTTAAGTCATTAGTTACTGTACTCTGTCTAATGAAAAATTGGTAGGCCTCTTAAGTTTCTGTCAAGAATAATTTGGTCTAAAAATGTAATATTGCTGTGCCAATTGCTTTCTCAAATTACATGCAGTCTTTTGTAAGAATTTTATTACTTATTGTACTGTAGAATTACTTTATGGTGCTAATTTGACTACCTTAGATTTTGGTCAGTTTAGCATCACTGATTGGCTTGTTTCTGGGCAGTGAACTTCACAGATACTCCTTTTTCTTGCTTATTTTTATTGCTAGTTTGTTTTGAAGTACTGGGCGTGTTTATTCTGTTACTCATAGGTTGCAAGTTATATTTTCTTTTAAGATGAAGAATAAGGTGGTCAAGTTGTCACTTTTACCTTTAGTGACTCAGTTGTGTTGGCCTGTGGAGGAGTGCTTTCTTGCTTTTCACACCTTGTGCTTGTTCAGCCCTGAGACCTTGTATATTTAGGTAAAGAGAACTTGCTTTTTATCGAAGATGAGTTACTCGTGTTGCTTATTAGCATTTCGAGTTCACCAGTACCTTTATTTTAGCCATATTTTCAGTCCTTTTAAATGTCAGATGTGTCTTAGATGATCAAGACTGCAGAGACTGGGAAGTTGCTCTTTTGGAGCCCATTAGCCCCATTTATAACAGGTTTTCTGCTGAGGTTTGTGGCAGGAAGCAGAATGTGCCTACTTTTTTTTTGTCATTGGAAGAAAAAGTCTAACACTTAGTACACTAGTTTGAGAAATAACATTTTCTTTCTTCCTTTGTTTTTTGAGACCGAGTCTCACTTTATTGCCCAGGCTGTAGTACAGTGGTGCCATCTTGGCTTGCTGCAACCTCTGCCTCCCGAGTAGCTGGGACTACAGGTGTGCGCCACCACGCCCAGCTAAGTTTTGTATTTTTAGTAGAGATGAGGTTTCACTACGTTGGCCAGGCTGGTCTCGAACTCCTGACCTCAAGTGACCTGCCCGCCTCAGCCTCCCAAAGTGCTGGGATTATAGGCATGAGCCACTGCATCTGGCCAAGAAATAACATTTAATATTTCAATACTAGAAGAGTAAAATGAATGGGCAGTCTCTTTAGACTTGATAATTGGAAACTTGATACACTATTTACAAATATTTTTGGTTGGAATAGAAATGTTATATTAGACGAAACATTTGCATAAGAAACAGTTTTTTGGGTTTATTTTTTGCTAACTCTTGTGTGACCTAGAAGCCTTTGGTCTTCTGTGAGATGTATCTTGGCAGTGACGTGAGGTCTCAGGTGGCGACATGGTTGTTGTAAGTATGTGTTTCATTTTAGCTTCTTAAGGATAACTGATTTTGACCAAATATGAAAATTTAAAGACATCTGCCAACTTGGGAGTTGTTTTTGCCACCTTAAATCTAAATGGCAGTCAGCAAAGAATTTCAACTGGCCATCTTTTCAGAAGGTTGCCCTGTATTACAGTTATTACCAGATGCTAGCTTTGCTTTTTAAGACATACAGAAGATTGGTTTATCTTAGTTTCATGCTGTAAGGCAGAGGTCAGCAAACTTTTTCCGTAAAGTGTCAGACAGAAAATATTTTAGGCTCTTGGGGTCGTACGATCTCTGTTGCAGTGACTCAGTTCTGCTGTTACTGCCTGTGTGAAAGCAGCCTTGGGCAATATATTTAATTCTAAGGAATTCCAACTCTCTGTGTTTGTGATCTGAAGCAGGAACTTTTCTTGGAATACTGGATTCAACACCTCACTGAATTCTAGTTAAGGTGCTAAATTTTCCTCATGAACACTACATTTGAGTAGCCCTTAATACCTCATTAAATAGGTTACTAGTGAGTAGCTTTTGAATTCATGTAAAAATTGTCAGTGAAACTTGAAAGAACTTGCAGTGTGGCTTATTTTGTAGCCTGCTGGGAGGCTGAGGACCTTGTTTTGAGAACTGAGCACCCTGCTCTGGAGGGTGCTTGCATAGCTCTGTCTTTTCTGGCTCCAGAGCATTGCCAGGGACTTTGAAAGTACCCACGGTCGGCCAGGGACGGTGGCTCATGCCTGTAATCCCAGCACTTTGGGAGGCCGAGGCAGGTGGGTCACCTGAGGTCAGGAGTTTGAGACCAGCCTGGCCAACATGGTGAAACCCCGTCTCTACTAAAAAACAAACAAACAAAAAAACAAAAATTAGCCGGGTGTGGTGGCGCACGCCTGTAGTCCCAGCTACTCAGGAGGCTGAGGCAGGAGAATTGCTGGAACCTGGGAGGCGGAGGTTGCAGGGAGCCGAGATTGCACCACTGCACTCCAGCCTGTCTGTCTCTCTCAGCGACAGAGCGAGACTCTGTCTCAAAACAAAAAAACAACAAAAAAGAAAGTGCTATGGTCACATGGGCGAGAAGGAAGACCTTAGCTTTTATATATTTTGATCTTTAATCACTGGGAGTTGATTCACTTTTCAGTAAATAAATTGAGTGCTTATTGTGTCCAGTCTTACTATACTAGTTTGTGAGATGATAAAGATAAGGCACGGAGCTTGCTTTTGACAAAGTTTAGTGGGGAAACCAGAGATTTTAATAGAGAACTACAATAGAAATTTTCTATGGCATGCATGTGTTACATGTACCATCGTGTATTTAGTTAGTCCCTTTATAATGGACTTGGTCAGTATTACTGATTTTTCCTTTTGCCTTAGGCTCCAGTATGTGACCAGTTCCATCTTTATTTAAAATTTTGGGCTGGGCACAATGGCTTATGCCTGTAATCCTAGCACTTTGGGAGGCGGACGTGGGAAAATTGCCTGAGGCCGAGAATTCAAGACCAGCCTTGGCAAGATGGCAAGACCTCATACAAAAAATTAAAAAATAAACTGGGTGTGGTGGCACATGCCTGTAGTCTCAGCTACTCAGGAGGCTGAGGCAGGAGAATTGCTTGAGCCCAGGAATTCTAGGTGGCAGTGAATAATGACTGTGCCACTGCACTCCAGCCTGGGTGACAAAGTGAGACCCTAGCTCTAGGAAAAAAAAGTAAAAAATTAAAGTTTTGCTTATTAGGGCATTTTTAATATTATTTTTTAAAATATTGAATTACAGCGTTAAAAAATATGGGCTACTGGGCATTTTGATACTCCCTTAAATTTACACCCAAAGCAAGTGGCTTACTCTCCTCATCCTAGCCGGCTGTGCTAGTTCAGTGTTTATTTGATAGTGTGTGTACTGGAGGTGGCAGAAGGTAGGTTGTGGGGGCTCTGGACTCTGTTATCTTTTCCTGAAGGGAATTATGTGTGTCCTAGCTGGCTGTCAGCTTTGCCTGACTCATACCTGAGCTCTGGCTCTCTGGATGTGGTCTGCAGCAGAGCTGTGCCTCATTCCTCTGCCTTGCAGCTCTCCCTCTTTCTCTGCCTCACACTTGTGCCATTTAGAGGCCAGGACCTTGGAGGGTTTTCATGCACACTTTAGTGGTCCCTTGTTCTGAAACCCTCCTTTCTAGGTATCTTCTTCCCTTTCTTTCCACCCTGGTGACCCTGGACTCTGTGGTTTTACTTCTCAAGCTGGTCATCCCCAGGTTTCTGATTGAGGGTCGCTGCCTGGTGCTATGTGGCCTTGTCTAAACCTCAATATATTTGCCTCTTTATAAAAAAAAAAATTCTCTCTCTTTTTTTTTTTTTTTTTTTGAGACAGGGTCCTGCTCTGTCATGCAGGCCAGAGTGCAGTGGCTGGCACCGTCACAACCCTGCAGCCTTGACGTCCCTGGGCTCAAGTGATTCTCTTGCCTCAGCCTTCCGAGTAGCTGAGACTCTAGGCATGTGCCACCATGCCTATCTAATGTTTTTTTTTTCTGTTGTTGTTTGTTTTTTAATGAAGAGATGAGATCTTGTTGTGTTGCCCAAGCTGGTTTTGAACTCCGGGCTCAAGCAGTCTTCCCATGTTGGCCTCCCAAAGTGCTGGGATTATAGGCATGAGCCACCCCTCTTCTTTCAAGGGGGCACTTCTCTTCAGTTTCTGCCTGCCTTTGGCTGCTTTCCATTCCCCTTAAATGGTTCCTATATTTTGTTCAGAATTTGTGATTCTTATTGGTGGAGGGTTAGTCCAATGCAAGTTACTCTGCCATTGCTGTAGCTATTTTTTTCTGGAATAAGTATTAAAGGCTGTGTGTGTGTGTGTGTGTGTGTGTGTGTGTATTTCACTAGCATCACAAGTTTTATTTTTGTATATTCATTCTTGTTCAGTTGCCCAATTTTCCTCATAATTTCTTTGACTTATTCTTATAGAGATGTACTTTCAATTTTCTAAATGTTGGAGTTTTAAAACTTACTTAAAAAATGATTTTTAACTTAATTATGTGGTGGGTCAGAGAATCAGCTTAATGTATTAAGTGCTATAAGAGGTGCCTTAAAATCTACCATTATTGTGGACTGGTCAGCATTTTCTTGTAGTTTTATCAATTTGTGCCTTTATGTATTTTTGAGGCTATATTATTAGGTACATACAAGTTTAAAATGCTACCCTCCTGATGAACTGAACTTTTCAGTATTAAATATTTAGCCTTGCCGGGCGTGGTGGCTCATGCCTGTAATCTCAGCACGTTGGGAGGCCGAGGTGGGCGGATCATGAGGTCAGGAGTTCGAGAGCCTGACCAACATGGTGAAACCCCATCTCTACTAAAAATACAACAATTAGCTGGGTGTGGTGGCATGTGCCTGTAATCCCAGCTACTCAGGAGGCTGAGGCAGGAGAGTCACTTGAACCCGGGAGGCAGAGGTTGCAGTGAGCCGAGATGGCGCCACTGCACTCTAACTCTGTTTCACAAAAAAAAAAAAAAAAAAAAAATTAGCCTCTTAATTTTTAAAGATGCTTTCCCTTCTTTTAACATTATTATTATTTTTAGTTATTATTTTTGAGATAGGGTCTTGCTCTGTCACACAGGCTGGAGTGTAGTAGCACTGTCACAGCTCACTGTAGCCTCGACCTCCTGGGCTCAAGTGATCCTCCCACCTCAGCTGCTCCAGTAGCTGGGACCACAGGGGCACGCCATCATGCCCAGCTGTTTTTGTATTTTTTTGCAGAGACGGGGTCTTGCCATGTTGCCCAGGCTGACCTCCAACTCCTGGGCTCAAGCTGCCCGCCCACCTCAGCCTCTGAAAGTGTTGTGATTATAAGCCTGAGCCACTGCACTCAGTCTGTTTTCTTTTCTGTTAATGTGGCTACCTCAGCCTTCTCTTTCTTCTTTTTTCATTAGTATTTGTTTGATATATCTTTTCCCATTCTTTTACTTTCAACTTTCTGCAAACTTTTTTTTTTAGAGTCTCACTCTGTTGCCCAGGCTGGAATGCAGTGGTGCGATCTTGCTTCACTATAACCTCTGCCTCCTGCGTTCAAGAGATTCTCCTGCCTCAGCCTCTCTAGTAGTTGGGACTACAGGTACACATCACCACATGTGGCTATTTTTTCATATTTTCAGCAGAGACAGGGTTTTGCCATGTTGGCCAGGGTGGTCTTGGACTCCTGGCCTCAAGCAGTTTGCCCACCCTGGCCTCCCAAAGTGCTGGGATTACAGGTGTGAGCCACCACTCCTGGCCCCTTTCTGGAAACTTTTGTTTCAGGTGTGTTTCTTTGAAACAGTCCGTGGTTGCATTTTGTTTTTCCTTTAATCTAACCATCTATAATCTATGCCTTTTAATAGGAGTATCCTGTTCATTAACATTTGTGATTAATGAAATAATTGGGTTTATTTATTCTGTCATATTTTGTTTTTCTTTTTATTATGATTTTTCCAAGTTATCTTTCCCTCCCTACCTCTCTTTCTCCCTCGCTTCCTCCCTCCCTGTCTCCCTCCTTCCCTTCCTCCCACCGTCTTTCTTCCTTCTCTCTCTCCCTTCTTTTTTCGTTCCTTTTCTATTCTTTCTTTCAACAGGGTCTTACTCTGTTATCTTTCTTTTAAAGTCACTAAGATCTTTTCTGAGTTCATTTTATTCTTCTAGTGTCTTGAAAGTTTACCCTTGTTTCTTTCAGTGATAGCCCCTTTTTTAAAGCATGATTTGATGTATTTGGTATACTTGAAAGTAATTAATGTCTTTCTCACCTAAACAGTAGAAGGATCTTAGAATGCTCTAATACTTACATCCTGGATTATATGCATTCATGGACTGTATCTTAGCTCTGTTGAAAAGTTTCAAAAATCCCATAGAGTAGACATTTTAGTGACTGCTTTTACCCCCAGTGTTTACTTCTGTACACTCACATCCCTTTACTTACTCCCTCCTTGTGTCTCAGAACATTCTTCCAACGTCATTTTCCTTTTTCTGAAGTCTGTCCTTCAAATTCTTTCAGTTCAGATATGTTTAAAAATGTCTGAGATTTTCTTTGACAACATTTTTACTTTACCTCTTTTGTTGAAAATATTTTTGCTGGGTTCACAATTCTAGCTTTATTATTATTTTCTCTTTACCCTTGGTAGATATAGAGAGCCCAGCTTTTGGTGTAATTACTCTTTTATAGGTAATATGTCCTTTCTCTCTGGCTGCTTTACAAAATTTGTCTTTAATTTTCTAAAGTTTGATTGTGATGTGTGTAGATTTGTATTTATTTTTTATCTTTCTTGAGTTTTTTTTGTGCCTCCTGAATCTGAGGGTTTATATTTACTCGTTTCTGGAAAATATTTTTGAAACATTTTTTTCCTTCATTCTTTCTGTTCTTTCTTTGTGGACCCTATTTGGAAGAATGTTCAACTTTTCCACCTTTGCCTCCTTGTACTTTTATCTTTCTTTAATCTGTTTTTCTTTCTTGCTGTAGTTTCTTAAGCTGTCTTTTCTGTTTAGTATTTCTCCTTTTCCATGTGTCTAATTACCCTTGAGTTTTACATTTTAATTATTGTTTTCATTTTTGTACATTCTGCTGTTATTTTTGAATTGGCTGGTCATTCAAAATAGTAATCCTAGCTTCTTGATTATGTTTTTAATTTCTTTTAAAATTATCTTCACCCATTAAACATACCAGTTTTATATTCTGCAGTTGATACTTCTAGTATGTGAAAAATTTTTGGTTCTAGCCCTGTTATTGGTTCTTTGTGTTGGCTGTTGCTTACCTGGTCTTCTTTTTCTCATGCGTCATATTATGATTTTTGTTATGAACTCCCATTTGCTAGGATGTATTTGTGGGAATTCTTTGAAGACCAGGTTGAGGATCCTTTCCTTTAATGTCCAGGAAGCTGGGGGAGCTTCTATCCCAGGTCTGTTTTATATTAAAATTACTGGCTTGGGGATTTTTCAGGCCTGCCAAAAATGTGAATTCATGCTAAGCTTGAAAGTTTCCTCTCTTCTGGTTTCTGCAGGGCCTGTGAAATGAATGTTCGTGTCTCTCTGAGGCTTTTCGCTCGGTCCCTCTGCGTGAAGCCACTGTAACTGAAGCTCTAGTCTTTTGGAATTGTAGCATCTTTTGCACTTTACTCTGAGATTTTGTGCTCTTACTTTGTTCCTGATCAGAGATGTTTTCCTTTGATTTCTTGCAAACTCATTCATTATTTCAAAGGCTTTGCAAAAAATATTTGTCTAGCCTTTTTATTGCTCTGCAGTGTAAAGTGTTTGGGTTCTCTGTATTTTGCAGTATTTGCAGAAACCAAAGTCCTGTAGTTTCTGACTTTCATCAGACTCTGCACGGTTCAATCCCGAAACAGCTTGTAAAGTCCTGTCCTATTCAGTAAACTGCTCTGTTGGTTGTGAGGGATGGTTGGGTTGTAGTATTCTTCATTCCTTGTACTGTGATTATGTAGTCCTGTGGCCTGACCTGGCTACCTGGATGTCATGCGTAATGTTCATTGAATGAAAATATGTCATTAGGTTTTAGATGGCTGAATTGAACTTCGAGAGTACAGTACTCTTACAAATTGAGGGTAACCTGTATGTTAATGCAGGATTGGTAATAAAAGAAATGAATCAATAAATATGGTTTGTGAGGTTTCCCGTGGGACCCTCTCTGCATTCGAGACTCTTGATTATGTGAGCCTATGAAAGGCGGTATTATGTGATATCATTGCTGAAGTTTCCCATTTTCCTGTAGCCTCACATAGACAGATATTATTAATTCACATTATAGAATTGGACATCTAAAATGTGAGGGAAGCTCTAAATACGTTAAGTTCCTCTTAACTAGTAGGTATGTTTAGGGTGAAATGTAGTGTGGATGGAGCATTCCAACACCTTTTTCTTTTACATTTCAGGCTAATGCTGATGTCCCTATACAATGTAAGCATCAATTTGAAAGGCTTGAAATACATCAGCGAGAGTCCAGGATTCATCCCTTTGCTGTGGTGGCTTTTGAGTGGTAAGGGGGGTGGTTATCTGTACAGCTGCTTGTACGGGTTATGCAGTAGTCCTCCCTTATCCACGGGGCATACGTTCCAAGTTTCCTAGTAGATGTCTGAAACCAGAGATAGCACCAAATCCTCTATATATACTATATTTTTAAACATTCATACATCTGTATGTGAAGTTTAATTTATAATTAGGCATAGAGGTTATCAACAACTAATAATAAAATAGAACAATTATAATAATAAGCCAGCACCGCTACTCTTGTGCTTTAGGGCCATTATTAAGTAAAATAAGGGTTACTTGAACAACAGTGCTGTGGTACTACAGCAGTTGACCTGATGACCTAGATAGCTACTGAGTGACCTAAAGGGCGCATAGCGTATGCTGGACAAAGGGATGATTCATGTCCCTGATGGGATGGACTGGGATGGCAGCATGAGATTTCATCATGCTACGCGGAATGGTGTGCAATTTAAAACTTAAGAATTGTTTATTTCTGGATTTTTCCATTTGATGTTTCCAGACCATGGTTGACTGGCTAACTGAAACTGTGGAAAGTGAAACTGTGGATAAGAGGGGCCTACTGTATACCTGTTCTTCTGTAGCTGAAGGAAATTTTAAAGTATTAGAAAGTAGGATTGATTGTAAGATGTTCTTTCTTTTAAAAAAGTCAAATTTTAGAAAATTTCTTGGTATGTTAAGTTTACTCTAGTTCTGTTTCTGAAGTATTGCTTTCAATTTGGTTATAATTTACTGGTGTCCCTACAACACAAAGAGAAATTGTCTCTTATAAAACAGCTGGTAAACAGCATCAGCCTATCCCATTCTCTATTACAGCACAGTACTCTATGTGGGTATGTGGTTCTGTCAGATAAAAGAGAAGACCCATTGTTAAATAATTTGGGTAAAAAGAAATTGGAAAGACACTGCAGCTATGAAGAGAAGTACACATGTATAGTATGTGTGTGTTTTAAAATTTCTTTAAAAAGCTATCTTTACTGCATCCTTTCCTCTTCACCCTTAACTACCAATCTAACCTAAAGTTCTGTCCCAATTTAATCATAATTTTTAACACTATATGTTGTTTAATGAGTATACATTTCACCCATGTATAAAAATAAATTAATTTTCCTTATTTTTTTATAATTCAAATTAACCTCTTTTTTTAGTGTGAGTTCCATTTGGTGGTGAATGCTTTTTTAAAAAAATAGCTTTATTGATGTGTAATCGACATGTAATAAGTTGCATATATTTAAAGTGAACAATTGATAAGTGTTGATATCAATGTCTACCTGTAAAATTATTGTCACAATCAAGGTAATGTGCAAACCCATCACCTCCAAAGGCACTTTGTGCCCCTTTGTGGTCCCTCCTTCCTGCTCCTCTCCCTGCTTTCCAGAGAGTGACTCGCCTCCTTTCTGCACTGTAGTTAGTTTTCATTTTCTTTGATTTTATAGAAGTGGAATCATAGTTTGTATTCTTTTTTGCCGTGCTTCTTTCACTCAGCATAATGATTTTGAGACCCATCCATGTCCATCCATGTGTCTATTAATAGGTCATTATTTTTTATTGCTAAATAATATTCCATGTTGTGGATATGCCACAATTGTGTATTCATTCAGCTAGTGATGGACATTTGGGTTGTCTCCAGCTTTTGACTACTATACATAAAGCTGCTGGGAGCATTCTTGTACAAGTCTTTGCATGGACATATGCTTTTGTTTCTCTTGGGTAAATACCTAGAAGTGGGATCACTGAGACATGTGGTAGGTGCATGTTAGTTTTTATGAAACTGCCACCCTGTTTTCCAAAGTGCTTGTACCATCTTACATTCCCAGCAGCATTGTATTAGTGTATGGTCATTCTCTTTAATTTTAGACATTCCAATAGGGATACCGTGATACTTCACTGTGGTTTTAATTTGTATTTTTGTTGTGACTAATGATGTTGAGTATCTTTTCATGTTTTGCCATTCATGTAACTTCTTTGATGATATCTGTTCGTATGTTTTGTTTATTTTAAAAAAATTGGATAGATTCTTACCGAATATTGAGAGTTCTTTATGTATTCGGTTTGTGTCCTTTGACAAATGTGTTGGAAAAATATTTTTTCCCAGCTTGTGGCTTGTCTTTCATTCTCTTAAGAGCATCTTCTGAAGAGCAGAAGACCTATCTTAATTGTGATAAAGTTTATAATTCTTCTTCTTCGAAGAAGCATGCTTTTGTTGTAGAAATTTTTTCCTAAATCAGTGTCACAAAGGTTTTCTAATGTGTTTTCTCCTAGTAGTTTTATAGTTTTGCATTTCACATTTAGGTATATGATTTGTTTTGAATTGGTATCTGTTTGTGGTGAGAGTTTTTGTTGTTGTTGTTTTTATTTTTATTGTTTGCTTTGTTTTTTGCATGAGACTTTCTATCTAGTTGATCCAGTACCATTTGTTTTGAAGACTTTGTTCTCCAGGGAATTGCCTTTGCACCTTGTTGACAGTCAGTTGACAATACATGTGAAGGTCATTTTGGATTCTGTTCTGTTCCATTCATCTATTTTTGGATCATTATGCCAATACCATGCTTTATAATAAATCTTGATAGCTTTATAATAAATCTTAAAGTCAGGTAGTATAAGTCGTCCAACTTTGTTCTCTTTCAAGGTTGTTTTGGCTATTTTTAAGCCCTTTGCCTTTCCATATGAATTTAAAAATCAGCTCGTCACTTGCTACCAAAAAGAATCCTGTTGGAATTTTTATTGGGATTGTGTTGAATCAACAGTTCATTTTGGGGGATAATTGACGCTTTAGCAATATTGAGGCTTACAATCCATGAACACAAGTATATGTCTTCATTTATTTAGATATTGTCGAGACACAAGGGTCTCTCCTGTTTCTTCATGTGTTAAGAGCAGAGGAACTGACCTCCTTTGTTTCTGGCTAGCTTTTCAAGGATGTGTGTATAGCAGACATCCTTAGAGGACAGAGATACTGTCTCCTTCCAGAGCAAAAAGGGTAGGTTTGTTTACACCTGTGTAGTAAAGATAATGTTTCCCTCTAGGGCAAAGTTCAGCCAGAGCTTGGGGTTCCTCTCCTGTGACATAGCCCACACAGCATGTATGTGGCCTTGTGGAATTGGGTCTTAAACTGGCATAAATGCTGCTGCTGTGGCTATGGCTGTTGCTATAACAAGTTCTTGGTCTCAGACTCAAGAGTTTGTGTCTTCTGCCAGTGTCTGTAAGACTCTAGCATGCTAGCTTGTTAGCTTGCAAGCTTGCAAGTAGGGTAAAGCCCTAGACCCTCCACAGTTTGAGGGCAGGTCCAGGGGGCTATGCTTGTACTCCATTGATAACACTTACCCACCAGGGTTGGATACTTGACCAGACAGCTTTTTTCCTCTCAAGAATCATAGAATCAGAGGTGGTTCCTAGACCTGACCTATAAGGTAACTATTCAGGCTGGTCGTTATGGGCCATGAGCAAGCGGACAGCGTCAGTCTGTGGGAGAGGATGCTGGTGGTGCCAGGGAGAGAATAATTAAATAAGAATACCTAATACTTCTTGAGTACCAGTCATGGCTTTAAGTGTGTTACGTTTGTTACATTTATGTCTGTCAGTACCCTGTAAGGTAAATACTGTTTCTGTATCATAGATGAAGAAACTGAGGCACATGGAAGTGAGTAAGGTGCCAGGGTTATATAGTTATGGGGTGGTGGAGCTGAGATTTGAGACCCCGACTGCCTGGCTCCAGACCCTGTTTCCCAACAACGCTACAGGACTGCTGCTCAGCAGGACATGTCTCGGGTGGAAGCCTTAGTGCTGGATGACTTCTTATTTATTTATTTATTAATTTTTGAGATGGAGTTTCGCTCTTGTTGCCCAGGCTGGAGTGCAGTGATGCAATCTTGGTTCACTGCAAATTCTGCCTCCTGGGTTCAAGCGATTCTCCTGCCTCAGCCTCCCAAGTAGCTGGAATTACGGGTGCCTGCCACTACACTTGGCTAATATTTGTAATTTTAGTTGAGACAAGGTTTCACCATGTTGGCCAGGCTGGTCTCAAACTCCTGACCTCAGGTGATCCACCCGCCTCGGCCTCTCAGAGTGCCGGGATTACAGGCGTGAGCCACCGTGCCGGGCCAGTACTGGATGACTTCTCACGTTTAGTTGACATTAGGTCTGGCTTTGCTTGGCTTCTGGGTCAGTTGCCCTGAAACAATATGCCAGTCTCTACTTAGGCTAATTTGCAGCCAGTAATCCTACTTTCTCATAAAAAGAGGAGTTTAGCCTAAATGTTCTCTATGGCCCTTTTAGCTCTGGTCCTCCGAAAGTTTCCGGGGGTGAGTGAAAATTGTAATGAGTTTCATCTTAATTTATGCAGTTCTGTCAGTAGCAAGCAACCCAAGTTTCTGCCACTCATCAGAGATTGTGTTCTTTGACTCAGGTGGACTTTTCCTGCTTAAGCTTTGGCTTATGGATAATATGAGGTGCTTGTTAAGTTTTGTTAATGCAATTTTTTTTTGCTTCTGGGACATCATCCCAGGCTTTCCTTTTTTTTTTTTTTTTTTTTTTTGAGACAGAATTTCGCTTCTGTTGTCCAGGTTGGAGTGCAATGGTGTGATCTCTGCTCACCACAACCTCCGCCTCCCGGCTTCAAGCGATTCTCCTGCCTCAGCCTCCTGAGTAGCTGGGATTACAGGCATGCACCACCACGCCCGGCTAATTTTGTATTTTTAATAGAGATGCGGTTTCTCCATGTTGGTCAGGTTGGTCTCGAACTCCCGCCCTCAGGTGGTCTGCCCACCTCAGCCTCCCAAAGTGCTGGGATTATAGGCGTAAGCTACCGCGCCTGGCCATCCCAGGCTTTCTTATCCGTGAAAATAATTACTGGTTCTTTCAACACAGTGAGCACAGCCCAACCCCTCATAAATCCATTGCAAGGTCATCTTACTTTAGAATCTTTAGAATCATTTGTTCTAAAGTCAAACAAAACAAGATCTGTTTAAGCCTAGGATGTTTGACTCCTGAGTTATGTATGGGATTACTTTAAATCTTAAATTATAGAATTTCATATGTGTTTTAGAAGGTGAATGTATAGTTTACTATAGAATAGGAAAATAGGAACAAAAATAGTTCTTGGTGCTTGGTGGTGGTGCTGGTGGTAGTGGGACTGTTTTCAGAATTTAGACTGTTTTCAGAATCTAGAATCATAACTGCTTAGGACTAAGAGATAATTTGAAAACTGGCTTCTTCTATTCCTTTGGTTTTAGGTAGATCTAGTTTATGAAAATATTCTGGACAGATAAGAAGCTCTTCTAATTTTTAAAAGATCGAGGAAAAGGAGAATTGTTTGAACCCAGGAGGCAGAGGTTGCAGTGAGCCAAGATCGTGCCACTGCACTTCAGTCTGGGCAACAAGAGTGAAACTCCATTTAAAAAAAAATAAGATCAAGGAAAAAAAAGATCTCATTATCCCTTTCAGTAATCAGTTCCTACTTTTATCAATTTCTGTTAAGAAATTTGATATATTTTAATAAGAACATGAGCTTTGGAGTCATTCAACCCAGATTTGAATTGCAGCTTTCCTGCTTGTGAACTTACCTAACCTTTTAGAATCCTGCTTTTCTGATCTATAAAATGAGAATTTCTACCTCAAGGATCTTAATGTATATTAAAATGCAATAGTGTTTAGGCCAACACCTAATGTAGTAGGTGTTAAATACGTGCTAGTTTTCCTCTTTTATTTCTAATCTAAATATCTCATGCTTTAGGGATAAAAGACTTGAAATGAAAAAAAAAAATCTCATGCTGCAATGAAAACTCATTTTCTTTTGTTTGCTTGCTGTAAAGGTGGCAGGTTACTTTCAAGTATCTAGACTTCCCTGATTCAGAGTACGAGACCAGTTGCTATTAATCATCCCTGACTAAATCATCTCATTTCCTTTAACGTTTGCTAGATTTCATTTGTCTTCCCTTTGTTCAACTACATGGCTGGCTTTTTCCCAGGCTTTGTCCACATTCTTCACATTCCTCTTAAGCCACAGAACTGGCATAGAACTCGAGCAAATAGCCGACGAGGACAGAGTGTATTGAGATGGTGGCCACATGTTACGTAACTGTTAATGCAGACTAGTATTGTGATCACAGGAAACTGCATTTCCTACCATGTTTTCAATGCTAAAAGGGCAGATAGGTGGTTATTTCCATCTTACATCTATTTGGCTTGTCTGAGTAACACAAAGCATTGATGAGGTTCTACCAGATTTGTGCCTTCAGCCCAGACCTCTGTCCCGAGCTCTAGCGTCATAGATTGAACTGTCTACTTGATATCTCCACATGGACATCTAATAAACATTCACATTCAGTGTGTTCAGACTAAACCCCTAATCTTCCCTCACACCAAATTCTAATTTCTATTGATTACAATTCTATTTTTCTAGTGTCTCAGACTTTTAAAAAACCTTCGAGTGATTCTTGACTCCTTGACTCCTTTTAATCTCTTACGCCCTCATTCAGTCTGTTAGGAAATCCTGATGGCTCTACTTTCAAAACATCTCCAGAATCTGATCACCAGCTAGCACTCCTGCCTAGGTGTTTTTTTTTTTTTTTTTTTTGAGACAGAGTCTTGGTCAGTCGCCCAGGCTGGAGTGCAGTGGCACAGTCTTGGCTCATTGCAACCCTCTGCCTCCTGGGTTCAAGCGATTCTCCTGTCTCAGCCTCCCAGTAGCTGGGATTACAGGCACCCATCACCATGCCCAGCTAATTTTCCCACCCAGTTTTGAGCCACCATCACCTTGGGTTGAGAGCTTCCTATAGGTCTCCCTATGTTCCATCCTTCCAGGCCATGAACTGGGAGCCAGGGGTATGATGGAAAAATCCCTGACCACCTCTCCTTACTGAACAGTCAAAATGCTGAGTGAGACACAAAAAAACATTTTACTTACTTATTTGATACAATGTCTTGCAGTGTCACCTAGGCTGGACTGTAGTGGAGTGATGCTAGCTTACTGTAAATCGAATTCCTGGGCTCATGGGATCCTCCTGCTCCAGCCTCCTGAGTAGCTAGGACTACAGGCATGCACCACCATACTTGGCTAGTTTTTACAACATTTTTTTGTCGAGATGAGGTTTCACTATGTTGCCCAGGCTGGTCTTGAACTCCTGGTCTCAAGTGATCTTCCTGCCTTGGCTTCCGAAAGTGCTGGGATTACAGGTGTGAGCCACTGTTCCTGGCCGCAAAATAAATAAATAAATAATTAATTAAATAAAATTATACCTAGAGCATGAAAGTCAAGTGAAAGTGGGAGGACAGAGAGGTTAACAGAGAACTTAACTTCTTGCTTTGAGGGTATTTTTCAAACTTGTCCTTTAGTTTCCATGGCTCCCAGGGTGTGGGGGATAGACAAAGCCCTGGTCCCACCTCAGGTGAGCATCCTGAGAGGAAACTCCCAAGGGTCTTTCCCAGCAGTGTCGGGGTAAACTGAAGATACTCGCTTAATCCGAAAGTTTTTTAAGGAAAATTGTTTTGACCTTTGGCTTTGAGTGTAGTGGGGGGAAAATCTCTTCTGAGAATTAGTAGGCTGGTTTTCATGCAGGTTTGAAGCTTTTATTCAAGCCACCTAGGTGGTCTCTAAGACAGTTAATTTTTATATCAACTTGATTGGACCATGAGATGCCCAGACATTTGGCCAAACATTAACTCTGGGTATGTCTATGAGGATGTTTCTGGATAAGATTAACATTTGAACCAGGAGACTGAGTAAAGCAGATTGCCTTCAGCCAGTTGGGTGGCTCTCATCCAGTCAGTTGGAGCCCCAACAGAATAAAAAGGCTGAATAAAAGGGATCTCTGCCTTGACTGTTTGAGCTGGGATGTGGGCCTTTTCCTGCCTTTGAACTCAAACTGAAACACCAGCTCTTGGGTCTCGAGCCTGCTGGCTTTCACACTGGCACTACACATTGACTGTCCAGAGTCTCCAGTGCATGGACTGCAGATATTGGGACTCCCTCATCTCCCTCAGCAGGCCTTCATCTCCCTCAGCAGGCCCTTCATCTCCCTCAGCAGGCCCTTCATCTCCCTCAGCAGGCCTTCATCTCCCTCAGCAGGCCCTTCATCTCCCTCAGCAGGCCCTTCATCTCCCTCAGCAGGCCCTTCATCTCTCTCAGCAGGCCTTCATCTCCCTCAGCAGGCCTTCATCTCCCTCAGCAGTCCCTTCATCTCCCTCAGCAGGTCCTCATCTCCCTCAGCAGGTCTTCATCTCCCTCAGCAGTCCCTTCATCTCCCTCAGCAGGCCTTCATCTCCCTCAGCAGGCCCTTCATCTCCCTCAGCAGGCCCTTCATCTCCCTCAGCAGGCCTTCATCTCCCTCAGCAGGCCCTTCATCTCCCTCAGCAGGTCTTCATCTCCCTCAGCAGGCCTTCATCTCCCTCAGCAGGCCCTTCATCTCCCTCAGCAGGCCCTTCATCTCCCTCAGCAGGCCCTTCATCTCCCTCATGCCCTTCATCTCCCTCAGGCCCTTCATCTCCCTCAGCAGGCCCTTCATCTCCCTCAGCAGGCCTTCATCTCCCTCAGCAGGCCTTCATCTCCCTCAGCAGGTCCTCATCTCCCTCAGCAAGTCCTCATCTCCCTCAGCGGGTCCTCATCTCCCTCAGCAGGCCCTTCATCTCCCTCAGCTGGCCCTCATCTCCCTCAACAGGTACTCATCTCCCGCAGCAGGCCCTCATCTGCTACAGCAGGCCCTCATCTCCTGCAACAGGCCCTCATCTCCTGCAGCAGGCACTCTTCCCCCTCACCAGGCCCTCATCCCCCACAGCAGGTCTTCATCTCCCTCAGCCGGCTCTCATCTCCCACAGCAGGCGCTCATCTCCCGCAGCAGGCCCTCATCCCCCACAGCAGGCCCTTATCTCCCTCAGCTGGCCCTCATCCCCCTCAGCCGGCCCTCATCTCCCTCAGCTGGCCCTCATCTCCCTCAGCCGGCCCTCATCTCCCTCAGCTGGCCCTCATCTCCCTCAGCTGGCCCTCATCTCCCTCAGCTGGCCCTCATCTCCCGCAGCAGGCCCTCATCCCCCACGGCAGGCCCTCATTCCCCACAGCAGGCCCTCATCCCCCACAGCAGGGCCCCTCAGAAGGCCCTCATCTCCCGCAGCAGGCCCTCATCTCCCGCAGCACAGACCCTTCTGACCACTGGCCAAGGTGAGACTTGGCAGTGCCAGCTATATGGCTGTGGCCACAGCAGTGATTTTAGTGGTGGGTGTGTGCTCTGAGCTGGGCCATAGTCTTTCTCCAGGAGTTTTCTGGCATCAGCTGCTGAAGAACAGTGTTTTTTCGCCTTTCTTGGGCCGTGAAACTATTGGATGTGACTCTAGAGGTGCCTGTGGCCGTGTTCCTGGCCACCTGGAGAAAATTTATCTGCGTTGTCAGTTGCTGAAGCTAAGACATAAATGCTGACTTGAGATGCAGAGGAGCCCTATGGCTTGCAGTCAGCTTTATCCCTGTCCAGGTGGGCTGTATAGCTTTTCCTCAGATTTTGAGTTATCCCAGCATCTTTCATAAGTGACTCCTTTTATCCTTCTTTCTTTTCTTTCTTTTTTTTTTTTTTTGAGACAGAGTCTCACTCTGCCACCCAGGCTGGAGTTCAGTGGCGCGATCTTGGCTCACTGCATGCCCCGCCTCCCAGGTTCACGCCATTCTTCTGCCTCAGCCTCCCAAGTAGCTGGGACTACAGGCACCTGCCACCACGCCCGGCTAATTTTTCATATTTTTAGTAGAGACAGGGTTTCACCGTGTTAGCCAGGATGGTCTCGATCTCCTGACCTCGTGATCCGCCCGCCTCGGCCTCCCAAAGTGCTGGGATTACAGGCGTGAGCCCCTGCATCCGGCTGCCTTTTACCTTTCTTAAGCTAATTTAAGCATCATCTTCCTTCCCTTGAGGGCAGTGTGCCCACTCCCCCAACTTTGATTCCACATCTTTTCCATGGCACCAGTTGCCTTCTGATATGGCATCTGATTCCCTTCAGTGTCTGGAATTTGGCTATATCACGTAACACAGAGAAAGGCCAGAGAGTTTAGTAACTAGTGAATATTCAGTGATGTGTCTTCATAATTCTTTTCAACCCAAATATGTGGCATTGTCAGAGTACTGTATATGTTATGATTCTAGTAAGCAACTTCTTTATTACGTGAGCTGTGGATGGCCATTTGATAGAAAAGCAAAATATTTAAGATCTTCACCGACAAAGAATTTTACATGTAAATGTTTTATTATGTTGGTCAAGTGTTTCTCTTAATAGTTTTGTATTAGGCCAGTGTTTAGCCTTTTAGTCTAAACACTGGGCTAATACCGTGAGCTAATACAAAATGTGGTTTTTATCTTTTAAAAAATTTCTCAAACATTATTGACTTGAGACTTGTCCTTCAGAATGTCCAATAGAACAAAGGTGTCAGCCTTTCCACAAGAGAGTGCTGGGACTGTTTTCTTTGATTAATCAATGCTTACATGATAACTTTAATAAGAAACATAATTTAAATGTTTGAATTTTCACTGTTGATATAATTGAGTGGTCAAATGGCCACTTCGTACGTCAAAGGATGTCAAAAAACATTTGGCCTGCATATGTCCAGTCTGACAAGCTGAGCGCAATAGAAACTTTAGTGTAGTCTGGTCAGGATACAATTAACTCATAGGCACATTGAGAAAGGGGAGTGAGTTTACATGAAGATGAATTTGGTGTGTGACATGGTCAGTCTGACATAGTAAAAAAAAAATCCAAATGGAAATGTCCAAGAAGTAGTTGGAGACAAGAAGCTTAGAGTTCACAAGAAACTTGCTAGTGACATGGGTTTGGGAGTCATTCTGAAAAAGGTGACAAACAGAAAGACTGGCAGTGTAGGGAACATGACACGGGGAGGCTGGCCGAGAGGCCTGAGCAGAGGGATGTAGGGCTCATCAGAGCCCTGAGCTAGGAGACAGGTCGAGGCATCAGAAGGCAGGCTGGCCCCTCTTCTCCTGTATTCTGGTTTGTGGTTCTAGGTGAGTCCCTTCACTTCCGTGATATTCTGTCATCCACAAAATAGAGATATAAACACTGTTCCTGTCTGTTTGGAACAGGGTGGCTGTGAGAATTGAGTGGAACAGCAATTGCAAATGCTTTATACATTTTAAAAAGAGGGACAGAAACCATTTCTTTGAGAAGAATACAATGGCTGTTAGAGTCGGAACTCAAAGAAAACAAGAGTGAAGAGAAGCCTTTGGCAACAGAGAGTTATTGATGAACTCTGAAAAGGTTTCCCATAGAGCACAGGGTCAGGCACAAGGATGGCTTAGGAGGAATGGGCAGAGAAGAAAGAGGGGCGGGTAGTAAGGGTGATGCTGCTTTGGGGATTTGTTGGTGAAAGGAGAGTTTTGTGTGTTTGTATTAAGGGTAATCAGATTCTAATTTTCAGGATTTCAGTCTAAAATGAAAAATAAGAACAAGAATTAACTATTTTACTTCAAAATACACTGTGGCTTTCTTCATATTTTCTTGGGCTAGGAGTTCACCGTCCCCTGCAGTTCATCTTTAGACGGTGGCATCTGTGGCATCAAAGTAGGCTACTAAAATGTAATTCTTGCTCCATTTTTGTTGTTTGTTTTACTGTAAGCCACAAATATTGGAATAATTTTTATAATAATTCTGCATGAATTCTTCATTATTCTTTAAGGAAAGATGTCATCGAATGTTCTTCATTAACTCATTGATGAAGGATCTGGGTGTTTAGGATTGTTATTGTGAGATTAGGAAACCGCAGCTAATGAAATCTTCCATATGATTTGTAAGCCTTCCAGCTGTGCATACAGTCAACTGATGACAATCTTAGTTACATAATGTCTTGGAAACCCTTTCTATTCAGATGTCAAAAGAAACCCTTTAGGAGATGAAAATTGGGGAGTTAGCATTTGTCAAATATTTGTGGGTTATGTTTCTTGGACACAAATATACCATTTGTGTAAGTGCTGAAATTGTTAAGAAAAACTTGGACATCCTGGGCCCTGTCAAAGTCCTGACATCCCAGAGGCGGTCCTGGCCGGGCTGGAAGGTACACAACTAGTCTTCTCTTCTGGCTCATGCCCCTCCTAAGCCAGAGTGCCCTGCCAGGCCACAGAGACCTGGGTGGAGCAGACAGCCATGGCCCTGGACAGCCACACAGCTTCAGCCCAGAAACAGCACAGGTTAGGCGCCCTAGCCCCATCTAACCTGGGAGGCTGTGTAGGAGAGCTCTGCTTACATTCTGTGGGGCTGTAGGACCCTTCAGAGGCTTTCTTATAGTCGTGTCAATGACAGCATGCTAAGGTTATCACCTGTGTGTTGTGCAACACAGAGCCATCCATGAGAGAGCGGTGAGGGTGGTACACTGCCAAGCCTGGCGCAGTATGGAGAGGGACCTATGTTGCCTTTCTTCATGATTGATTCGGTTGTGTCTGTGTAGAATGGACACCATGGATGGCTTCTTCTGCACCCTTTTTCCCTTTCTTCATTTCTAACCCCAACTTTATTCCGGGCTCCATCCTCCCTTTCGTGGATCATATGACTCAGGAAAAGAGAAGGGAGTTTCATAGAGAGAGAGAAAAAAAGAGAATGCACACACACACACACACACACACACACACACACACACACACACACACACACACACACACATATCTCTAGGGAATCTCATCCCTAGAGATTGTATTAATTGGGCAGGAGTGTGGAGCAGGGCCCAGGCATCAGGATTTGTAAGTCTCTCTGAAGGATTCTAATGTGAGACAGGGTTGAAAATGAATGGTCTGAACCAGCCCTAGCCATCTTACTGTGTGCCAGTGATGGGTTTAGGGTACAAGGCATAAGGTGGTCAGTACATGGCATCCTTCTGCCAACAGTGCATGGTCCATGTGACGCACGTTCGTGTGAAGAGCGTCCACCAAACAGGCTTTGTGTGAGCAACAAGGTGCAGGCAGGCTGAGTCCAAAAAAGGAGTCAGCAAAGGGTGGTGGGATTATCATTAGTTCTTATAGGTTTGGGATAGGCGGTGGAGTTAGAAGCAATTTTTTGTGGGCAGGGAGTAGATCTCACAAAGTACATTATCAAGGGCGGGGAGAATATTATGAAGTACCTTCTTAAGGGCAGGGGAATATTACAGAGTCCATTATTGCAAGGGCAGGGAGGGTGTATTGTCATAAGGTCAGTTGATCGGTTAGGGTGGGGCAGGAACAGATCACAATGGTGGAATGTCATCAGCTAAGGCAGGACCTGGCTATTTTCACTTCTTTTGTGGATCTTCAATTGCTTCAGGCCATCTGGATGTATACGTGCAGGTCACAGGGGATATGATGGCTTAGCTTGGGCTCAGAGGCCTGACAGTCCAGAGGTGGGCACATGACCTGATTAGCTACATCCAGATCCAAGGGATGGGGGAGAGACTTCTTCACTGGAGTTGAATGAGGAAGCCTGTGGCCCTGAATGCCAGCCTTACAGTTGATGCTGTTGGGGCAAGCAGAGAAAATAACCCAGGCCTTCCATAACATAATTGAGACATTGGATCCAGCCCTGGACTTCTCGTTTTAAGAGATAATAAATGTGATTACGTTTAAGCCACTTTGAGCTGCAGTTTTGTACTTTTAGCTGAAGTATTTTGTACTTCTAGTTGAAGTATTTTGACTGTTTGTGTAGTAATACAGTCACTAAGTGTCCTAAGTCAATTCCAGATTTATTGATATGCAGAATAAAGGGAAATGAAGGCGTGATAATTGGAGGTAACATCTTCATTTTCTTAAAAACATATCCTGCCAGCACCAACTTACTTGCTTTGCTTTTCTTAAAATATGAAGACACCAAATGCAAATAAAGAGGTGAACAGAGCCCCCTGCATGTGGTTGAGAAGTGGAGGTCGAGGGATGGGGTGCTGGAGTGCCAACCTGCATGTCAGCTGTGGGTTTGGGGCAAGCTCCTTGACCACCTGAAGAATGGTGTCGCTGACATCACTTCAGAGCAATTACGAGAATTAAATTGGTTGACCTACATAGAGTACCCAGCACAGGCACTGGTGATAGGCTTAGGCTGAACCACATGAAATTGCCAGTGTTTATCCACTTTAGACCAATGAAAATGACAATTTCACATGGTTTAGCTGAATAATTTCTTTAATAATGATAGCTGTTATTAATAATAAGTGAAATTGGGAATTGAGGATGTCTGTGAGCATAACTAAAGCATTAATTTGGCTTCAAATAATGTTCAGTGAAAGTTTTTAAAAACTGAAATTTGCCATGTTTCACTTCACTTTGCATGTTTTAAGACCTTTAGTCAAAGAACCTAAAATTTAATTTTTCAAGATTTTGCAGAGTATTTAATTTGTAGGAATACAGAAGATTATAACTGTGTCATCCTTTAAAATGCTTAGTGTTACCAAGGCAAGCTTTTCATCAATGTGGTGTGGTAGTGGAGGGTTGCCTTCTATATAGTGTTGTGTAGACTGTACATGACTGGCGCCTTTGTCATGAACAGCAATGGAAGCAAACGTGAATATAGCACGTTTACTTGTGCATTTACTATGTGACAGCTGCTGGACTAGAGCCTTTCCTTATGGGATTTGGTGTAATCTTTATGCCAGACATAGTTTATATGTGGGGACACTGAGGCTTAGTAGTGTAGAGGCTCTGTGTAACCACTAGTAATGACTAGTAAGAGGTGGAAATGACTTAAATTCATGGTTTATAGACAAGTTTAAGGCTTGCAGACAATTAGGAACTCACAAAACAAATAGGAAACCATTGACTTATTTTCCACTTAGAAATTGAAGTCACTGATGTCTTGGCCCAGGAAGATGGCCTCACATCTGAGATTGATATCATTACATACTGTTGAATATGAGAATTTAGAAATGACTTTTTTTTTTTTTTTTGAGACAAAGTCTTGCTCTGTCATCCAGGCTGGCGTGCAGTCACGCGATCTTGGCTTACTGCAACCTCTGCCTCCCAAGTTCAAGGGATTCTCCTGCCTCAGCCTCCTGAGTAGCTGGGACTACAGGCACACGCCACCACACCCAGCTAATTTTTGTATTTTCAGTAGAGATGGGGTTTCGCCATGTTGGCCAGGCTGATCTCAAACTCCTAGCCTCAGTGAGCCACCCGCCCCAGCCTCCCAGAGTGTTGGGATTACAGGCATGAGCCACCGCGCCTGGCCGACTTTTGAATGATATTTTAAATATCCTTAGCACTTACCACTGTCTTTTAGTGTGCACTAATCTTGGCTATTCTTTTAACTATAAATAGGAAGAAAGCTACCTTTAGGAGTTTTTTAGTCTATAGTGGGATCCTAACATTAGCTCACGCTGTTGTCCAGCTGAGTTTGTTAAGATGCACTTCCTATTTATTTGGCAGGATTACTTAACAGTAGTGTGTTTCATTTTCTTTTGGGCTAAAGACTTTCCTCCCAAAGTAAAAATGCAGTAATATGTGTGAAAGTAGTTTGTAAGTGGTGAATTGCTAGTCAAGTGTAAGTTATTTTTATCATCCTCTCCTTCTGGAAAGAATCAGGCCGGCAGTTTGTCCCACAGTGTTAGGTATCAGCTCCCCACTTCTTGCAATTGAAGAGCTACAGTGTCTTCTCAAGTTTTTAAAGGGAGTCTGAAAGCTTAGGTGGCGGGTGTAATTCTCTGTGACAGGTTTATGACTTTTTCCACGGAGATGTGCAGGCTTCAAAATAAATTGCCCTTGTTGTCAGCATGAAGGGATGAGGCTGCGTCACCTCGAAAGGCGAGCGTGCTCATGCAGCCCAGTGGAGCGTCGTGTTTTCATATTCTGTAACTTTTGTGGCTGACTTAGTGCACCTGTTATCAGAACTGTGATATAAATATCCTGTAACATTCGAGGAATTCCAAACCCCGGAGGTCCAAACATTTTGAGTTCCATTTCTTAAAACGGGAAGAAGACATGAAGGAGCTGCCTGAAAAGCACAGCAGGAGCCATGTGAGCAGCAGGAGGGGAGGGAAGGCTCTGCTGCTCCTGTGCCCTGGTTGCCTGTGCGCATGCGGTGAGCCCTGTGGGTTCTGTCTGGCCTGGGAGTGGAAGGAAGCAGAGCCTGAGGCCCTGAGCTGTGTGTCTGCCATGGCTCGTGCTGCTGGCACTTTTGAGCCATCCCTTCATCGGGAGAGAAGAGGAAGCAGCTGGGTTGACGGCACCCCCTGTCCCGAGGAGGCTGAGCCGAGAGGAAGCCATCTCAGAGGAAGGAAAAGCAAGATCAGCCTCGAGGACAGCTGCTCCCCATGGAGGGCGGCCCTGTGTGCCCTGTGCTCTCAGTGTGTGTGGATGTTGGGGTCGGGGAGGACTAGGCCACAGCTTTTATCAGAATTGAAAAAGGGCTTAAGGCTGGGTGCGGTGGCTCAAGCCTGTAATCCCAGCACTTTGGGAGGCCGAGGCGGGTGGATCACAAGGTCAGGAGATCGAGACCATCCTGGCTAACATGGTGAAACCCTGTCTCTACTAAAAATATAAAAAATTAGCCAGGCGTGGTGGTGGGCACCTGTAGTCCCAGCTCCTTGGGATGCTGAGGCAGGAGAATGGTGTGAACCCGGGAGGTGGAGCTTGCAGTGATCCGAGATCGCACCACTGCATTCCAGCCTGGGCGACAGAGCGAGACTCCGTCTCAAAAAAAAAGAGAAAAAGAAAAAGGGCTGAAACTCAAAAAAAGGTTTAGGAACCATTGCTCCCAAGATAATCACCCGACGTGTAGATTTGCTGATGTCTTCAGAGGAGTCAGCCAGTGCATGGCAACTGACTGATTTTTTTATTGTTTCAAATTTAAGTGCTGCATTGAATAAGTTGCAGGTTGAAAGGGCGAGATGACGTAGCTGTGCTGTTTTCCAGGGGAAGGCAGGATGCTGGCAGTCTGGTAAGAGATCCTGCTGGGCCTGTGGTCTGGCCTCCTCCCCCTGTGAGAGCGCCACAGTGGTCTTGGTCATGAAAGGCTGCCTCGGGCCCTGCTCACTCACAGAGGCTCATGGAGCAGAAGCCCGTCGATGGCTTGGCCTCGAGGCTGTCTTCACTAGTGACTGGGATGCTCTTGTCCCATGCAGACAAGATGACATCTTCCTAGTTTCCAACGACTTAGCAAACGAAACTACTCATCACGAGGTTGCCCCGAAAGGTTGGGAATCGAGCAAAGTGGAAGGAAGTGGGGAGCCAGATGCAGATGAGCCCCGAGATGCCCAGGTGTCACCCTCCCCCAGCACAGTGCCAGCTCCACTGATGACCCCTTCCTGTGCTGCCCTCCACACCCTCCCCCAGACTGCCAGGTGCCCCTTCATTTCACAGGGCCTTACCCCCAGGATGCCACCAGCACAGTTTCTCTGTCCCCTGTGAGGGAGAAGGCAGAGACCAAGTCCTGGTCATTGCCCTGTGCTCAGTTGTGACCCAGAGCTGGGGAAGCAGCAGTGTTTGATCTGCATTTATCACATGAACGAAGGTGTTTTGGTCTGGCCTTCTGAAGATTACAGCAGGGTCATTTTGATTAGAGTTTTGGGTAATTCAGGACTCTTCATATGTTACTGGTTGGATTTCTAATTTATTTTCCAAGATTTCTAATTATGTACATTCTAAGTTTGTGGGTTTTCCTAGTTTCACTCTGAGATGGTAGCATTGTTGACAGTTCTCAAGGGGAGCCTTGGGCTCCTCTAGGCTGTCCCTGTAGCTCTGTGAATGGAACACCCTGCTATGGGCCCACCACACAGCTGGCTCGGCAGTACAGCTGCAATGGGAAGTGGGCAGCGTCAGCCCCCCGTCACACTGGGCAGCAGCATTAGAAAGGTGGCTCTTCTGGGGTCACAGAGCTAGTAGACAGGGGAGCCAGGATCAAACCCTGCTTTTTCTGATTCCAGAGCACCATGCTTGGCTTACCCATGCAGAGCCGTGGCAGCGGACAGCTGGGGACACACACGTTCTTTCATTCACTCACTCATGGGCTCATTCATGTATTCACCAAACACTTAGAGCCTCGTAAGGACCAAGTGCACCGCTAGTGTTGTAGAACAAGGGAAACTTCTTACTTGCACAGGTTTAATGACTGTTCATTGGTATACTCCAATCTTAGTGTGTTTTGTCATTGTTTAGCATTGTGAAAGTAGAATTGATTTGGGTGTAATCCAAAAGTTTTATAGCATAGAGAAGAAAAGTCAAAGATACCAAGAACATCTAGTCCCCAAAGATTGGAACTTTTTCACTTTGCTAAACTTTCAAATACAGGAAAATGTGTGTGTGTTTCAGAGGGCTCTGACTCTGAAGACAGCTCGTTGGAAAAGGCAGCATCTGCAGCTGTCATTTTTGCCAGACATCGTTGGTTAGTTTTCCAACAGAGAGGAGAGAGCTCAGCAGCACTCGTCCTTGTCCTCTCGGACACCTGAGTGCCAGGGAGCAGCTGGAGAGGAGGCGTTGCTGCGGAAGCCCTAGGGAGTTCTGTCCACTGGCTTTGTAGTGGGCCTTCCCTGTGTGCGCTTGTGCTGGATGTAGGAAATGTGGGCAACTTCACATGCTCCCTCTCTGCTGCACTTCACACCTCTGTTTCTCCCTCACCTGCTTTCCTGAGGGTGCGTCTTGTCCCAGGGTCCTGTCCACAGCAGGCCACTTCTCCAAGCTTACATGTTCTCCAGGCAGTCACGTCTACACCTATGACTGTCACTGCTTTCTTTATTACAGTGGCACTGAAGTATCTAACTCAAGCCCAAGTCTTTCTCCCAAGCTCTGGGCTAGCACATCCAGTGCCTGTGCCTTTCCTTCACATGGACCTCCCACAGCCACCTCGTGACTCCCAGAGCTGGACGTGTCGTGTTTCCCCTGGGGCTCGCCCTGTGTTCTCTCTTGCACATCCTGGCTGATGGTATCCCCTCTCCTCCCCCAAGCCTGGCCTTTCCCTTCACTCCCACTGTGGAGGTCCAGTCAGGCCATGCGTCCTCTTGCTCCTGGCTGTTGTAACTTCCAGAATGTCTGCTGTGTCCTGCAGACTCTGATTGGGTCCAGACTGTGAGCATTTCTGGTTGGGTTACCAGGGGATCTGTTGGTGGTTCCCTCGGCTTTGGACCTAGTCGCTCTGATTCAGCCCTCTCTCTCCCCGCTGTTTTGTTAGACTGATCTTTCACAGTCAGATTACACCACTGACATCCCCACTGAAAACCGGAAGGGGCTGTGGTCAGGGTCCATGATCCGACCTCCTCTGGCCTCACCCCTGGGCATCCTCCACAGGCTGTGGTCACGTGTGACCACATCCTCATCACCGTGTCCCTCTGTTCACACTCCTCACATTGCCTTGTTGGGTTTGGACTCAGAAAGGTGAGAGCTTTTCAGGAGAGAAACAGACTCAAAATGTGAATCTGAGAGGGCTCTATTTTGAGCTATGATATGAAGCAGAATTGATTCCATCTTCAGGGTAGAGCATGAGGGTGGCAGTGAATAGAGGGGCTGAGCCGCTGCACACTCCCCCGGCCTATAGAAAGGGAAGGCAGAGTTGCTGAGGGGTTCGGAGTTGCTTGGTGAAGGGAGAGCCTGGAAAAGGAGCAGAAAACAAGACCAAGAGGCTGAGGACTGAGTAGAGGCCCTGAGAGCCAGTGTCCAGATGTCTGGGCTCCTTGAAGAAAGCAGAACCAGTAGCATTGTGGTGCTAGAAGCCATATTGAAGGAAGGCTAGGGATGACAAGCACAGAGGGAGGGCCCCACGAGGTATGCAGTGGCAGCAGGTAGGAGGGAAATGACACAGTGTCAGGGCAAAGCTGCGTGGACAGAGGGCGGAGGGGCTGTCCAGGAGTGAGTCAAAGCAGAGGGGCTTCCACAGAGTGCTATGGAGGGGAGAGGCTTCGTGGACTTTGTGGGGACAGCATTTGTATCTGGGTACCTCTGGAGGATTTCTGATCTAATTTGCGATGAAGAGAATGCTTATATGTCTTTGTTTTAAGTATACACCAATAATTCAGTATACATGACTAATAGCATATGTACATATATTTAAAGTAAGGGACATAAGTATTGCTTTGTCCCACATTGTGTTATCACAATAAACAAAAACATATTTGCTGACACAAACTCTAATATTTAAAACGTATTCTCCATAAACTGAACTTCCCAGAAAACCAAACCAAAAGGTAATTCTTGAAAAGGTAATTCTTTCAGGCCATAAGTATGTGATAATCTGCATGGCCAAAGGAAGCAGAGTAGCCAATGAGAGCCCTAATAGTTATTATTGCATTTGTACCTGTTTTACATGTATTATACAATGTGCTGTATAAAACTCTTTGAGATGGATGTACTTTGTATTATATTGACAAGGAAACAGGCTCAGAGAATGTAAAAGATTTACTTGCCAAGGCCAGTTAGTTAGGCAGTACCCCATTTGGCATTCATATCCTGGCCCCTGACTATAAACCCTCTACCTCAGCTTGTGTGTTTCCTCCTGTGCCATGCCGAATTTATAAATTAAACCACGTTTAATTTGAAATGTAAAAATTATGTGTTGCCTTCATTTTAATAGATGAGGAATTCTGAGAATTCTGTTTGCCAGTGGTATTTCTGTTATGGTTACTGACATCTGCTTATTTTAATGTATTTTGACATGTGTGGAAGTGGGACTAATCTGGTTGTGATTCAGGCTCTGCATATGTATCAGAGCTGACCCATCTGCCATGCAAGTATGTTTTAGAAAAGGAGCAAATTCCTGGCTGGGCCAAGTAACACCTTTTCCACTTCTCCTCTGTGTGTGATCTGTTGTCTACAGTATCATGTTGAAAAAGTTGAGAAGCGATTTTGGAAAGAGAGAAGTGAGGAATCTGTTGCCAGAGTGTAATTGAGAAACAGATGAGCTAATGGAAGAAGCCAAGATGTTACATTCAATTATAAGGGAGTTGTAATTTACTGTAAAGGTTGAGGGAATAGCATCTTTTTGGAAAGAAAAAAGTCAGAAATATAAAATAGCCTACTATATAAAGTTTTATGACTCCATCTCATAATCATTTAAATGGGTAGATACTTTATGTTCCTATACCTTCAAAATCCAGCTTGAAACCACCTTCCAGAGGGCCTTTCCAGATTTCACATCCTCAAGTCTGATCATTCCTTCTTCTGTATCCCATGGTGAATATTACAAATAGAGTCATAGTTGTACCTTCTGAAACTGTTTCATTGTAAAATCCCTTGCCGGGTGTGGTGGCTCATGCTTGTAATCCCAGCACTTTGAGAGGGTGATGCAGGTGGATCACCTGAGGTCAGGAGTTCGAGACCAGCCTGGCCAACATGGTGAAACCGTGTCTCTACTAAAAATACAAAAATTAGCTGGGTGTGGTGGCGAGCGCCTGTAGTCCCAGCTACTCAGGAGGCTGAGGCAGGAGAATCGCTTGAACCTGGGATGCGGAGGTTGCAGTGAGCCAAGATCACACCACTGCACTCCAGCCTGGGGACAGAGGGAGACTTGGTCTCAAAAAAAAAAAAAAAAAAAAAAAGAAAAAAAAAGAAAAATCCCTAACTAGGTAAGAAAGTAAGGACTTGGTAAGAGAGCATTGTGTTTCTTTTTTGTCTTCCACAGAATACAGTGAGGGAGCTTTGTGTCCCCTCTTCAGACAATGCTGCTCATCCAGGGTGCTGAACCTGCCCTGGTTGGGGATGGTGCCATGGGAGGGTGCACTTCAGCTTGGAGTACACTCATGAGAGTTAGTCTGCAGGGAGTGGGCCGGCCTGTTTATTACCATTGTTGTTGAGCTCCCAGCACTCGGGTGGGTCAGAATGCAGGGAGTGGACCAGCTCCATTTGTTATAGTTGTCAGGCTCAGAAGTGAGCAAGACAGAGTTCTTTCCCTATGGAACTTATATTCAGGTGAGGAGACTTGATAGTAAACAAATATAATGTAAACAAATATAATGGCATATATCATATAGTAATGCAAATAAAAATGGAGTGGCATGAGGAGCAGGCTAGAGAGTGTTGGGCGGAACTACTCTTTTGGGTATTTGAGTGGATACCTGAAGGAAGCGAAGGACAGCCTGTGCTGAGATCTTTGAGCAGAGCATCACAGGCCAAGGGTGGCAGGGGAAGGGTCTGAGGCAGCTATGGGCAAAGGAGTATTGTAGGAGTGACTAAAGGCCAGTGTCGCTGGAGAGGATAAGGAGGGAATGTTAGGGGTCGGGGCCAGAGGAACAGCTGGTGCTAGGAATCATCATAGTGTAGAAGGTATTTGTAGCCATGGCAGGGGACTGCATTGCTGAGGGAGTGATACAGGGCTGAGGATGAAGCTGTGGGGCCAGCATTTTCAGTGCAGATGAAGATGATGAGGGAGCACAGAACAGCCAGGTGAGGTCGGAGGAAAGCCGGGAAGATGCAGTGTCCTCCAGGGCTAAATGGAAACAGTGTTTCCACATGCAGCTGGGGACTGTCCTATGCTACTGAGCTGGGCAGGTAAGCCTACAGGCGGGCAGGTGAGAGGGCCCAGCTGTGTGAGTGGGGCTTGGGGGAGCCACTTGGTCTCTTCACCATCATTAGTGGCTCATAAATGAAGCTCACAGTAGCCAGCATGACTTTTATTTTTTATTTTATTTATTTTTTTGAGACGGAGTCTCACTCTGTCACCCAGGCTGAAGTGCAGTGGTGCGATCTCGGCTCACTGCAACCTCCACCTCCTGGGTTGAAGTGATTCTGCTGCCTCAGCCTCCTGAGTAGTTAGGACTATAGGCATGTGTCACCATGCCCGGCAAATTTTTTTGTATTTTTAGTAGAGACAGGGTTTCAGCATGTTGACCAGGCTGGTCTCGAACTGCTGACCTCCGGGCCCCCCAAAGCGCTGGGATTACAGGCATGAGTCACCACACCTGGCCACCAACGTGACTTTTAAGACACTCTCAGTCTTAGAATCCTGATTGGGAGGTGGCGTCAGAATCTAAGATGGTAACACTGATGTTTGTGTGTGGCTCACAGATTGAAGGTAATTCTAGGAGGAGTTCCAAAAATGTTCTGAACAATGACAGTATTTTGAGGATGAAGACATAACACCTCATCACACACACAGCTGAGTGCCTTGAAGGGGAGAGCAAACTTTGGGTTTCTGTGAGTTCTGGTACTCTGGTGAAAGGGTAGTGCCCTGGAGACCTCCTGGGCTGTTTCCATTTCAGATGTTGGTCATAGGGCAGGACTCTCTGGAAGGGATAGGCAGTTTTCACAGCAAGGGAGAAACAGCTGCCAGCCCACACTCTCTTCTGCCATATTGAATTATTGAGGGAGAGACCAGTTTTCTTCTGGATGGTTTTATTTTGTTTAGCAGATTCTTGATGAATATTTGATTTTGGTGGAGAGAATTTTTCTTCTGTGGAGGACTTTTCAGTTTATTATTACTTGTTCTCTTCATCCTCCTTAGTTCCACACAATGGCAACTACCTATTCTTTTTTTTTGAGAAGTTTGGCTGGAATTCTTTTTGTAATCTCTAAATTCTTTTTTAAGAATTAGCTAGATAATTTTTCGCCAGGGAAGGGATTCTTTTGTTTTACATAAGCATATCTTAATAGATATGATTTTAAAAATCAAATTATGTTCTAATTGTAATTTAACGGATCTTATGGTCAGTACTTTTGTCGATTTGCCTTGAAATTGATCTGTTTTTATCAAAGGCCCTTTTTATAGTTTAAATGTTCTCCAAGAACAGGCTGAAAGCACACCTGCCCTCCCATTTCCCATGCTTGTGTGTCAAGGATTGTTGTTAATTTCCACAGGCATGTTGCCTTTTTGTGTTAGTTTCACTGTTTGTCAGCCCTTTTAGATAAGACAGGGCAAGGCGTTGAACCCTCCAGAACTCGTTCCCCTCATTGCAGATGGCAGCAGTAAGACCACTGCACTTGGGTGAGGGTCACTCATAAAAAGGGCAGAAGTAAACATCACCTATGAAAGTATTGTTCTTATATGATAGCACTAAATGTACTCAAATTGCTACTTTAATACAAAGGTTCCTATGGCAATATTAAATGTGAATCTGATCTGTTTTAATGTTTAAAGCTCAATAACTCTCTCTTGGTTAGAGAATCAGATAATTAGTTTTGGTTGGTGATATGGTTTGGCCCTGTGACCCTCCCCCCCCCCCCCCCCCAATATCTCATCTTGTAGCTCCCATAATTCCCATGTGTTGTGGGAGGGAACCGGTGGGAGATTATTGAATCATGGGGGTGAATCTTTCCTGTGCTGTTCTCATGATAGTGAATAAGTCTCACAGGTCTGACGGTTTTAAAAATGGGATTTTCCCTGCACAAGATCTCTCTTCGCCTGCCGCCATTCATGTAAGATGTGGCTTGCTCCTCCTTACCTCCTGCCATGATTGTGAGGCCTTCCCAGCCATGTGGAACTGTAAGTCTATTAAACCTCTTTTTCTTCCCAGTCTTGGATATGTCTTTATCAGCAACGTGAAAATGGACTAATACAGTTGGTTTATAAAACTAGTTTTAAAAAATTCAATGGGATTTTTTTCTTGGCCCATTTAATTTTTTCTTCTTTACTGCAGAGAAGTAATTGTAGAGATGTCCTTCATGTTGTTTCCAGAGTAACACACATTGACATTTATATGTAAGAGCTGGTGGGTACTGTAATCATCTGAGAGAAATGATCAGATGTCGGTGTAGGGCAAGGGCAGCTGCCATCAGAAGAAACAACACCGTGAAAGGCCAAAAAGATTTATGAAGAACTTGACAGAAATAAAAGATTTTTAAAAATGCTCGCTGGTCACTTGGAACAAATAGCAGTGTACAAGGCATGATTTGAATGACTACTTAGATTGTAGTTGAGAACATTCGTGGCTTTCAGGATATTTTAAAATCACTGTTTGATGCTCAAGGCACCTATTTCTTTAGCTTAAAGGAAAAGGATCTGCAAAGAGCAGAGGAAAACCAAGTAGATTTTATTGCTTGGCTGAGTGTGCTGCGGCAGATGACATGTAGCTTATTTCAAAGATATGTTTGGCATTATTTATTTTTAGAATTTACCTGATATCAGATCTTAGTCTACTAGACAGTGTGGGAGCACGCATTGACAGACAGCCTGGGCTGGCACACCCCATGAACGTAGTCCCTGATGCAGGGTATGGACAGCAACTCCTACTTGACTGGGAAACTCCAGGCATTTCACGTGCATTAGGCCTCACTGTGATGCAGGCACATCTCAATGGATCCAGCCAACCCTGCTCACCACAGTGGTATGTGTTCAGGTGCAATGTCAGCTGGGAGTGTACACAGCACTGGTTTGGATCTGTGAGGGTTACCGCCTTGCATACTGTGTGACAGAACTTGAAATTTGCCGAGAAGGCAAGACTTAAATGAACTAGATTCAGACAGTACAAAGTACTTGATGAGGTGATGGTGGTGATCGTGAGCAGTTCTCAGTGCTTCCTCTGTGCTGAGCCCTATTGTGAGCACTTTCCATGCATTAACTTGCCAGCCCTGCCAGGTCAGTGCTGATTCACCCAGGGAGCAAGTGGCAGAGCAGGATGTGAGCCCAGGCCATGAGGGTCCTGGTAGAGCCAGGAATCGGAGTGGATGTGTCAGTAAGGGTTAGGGTGGGTAGGCAGAAGTTGCTGAACCCTGTTGCCGAGTTCATGGGTCTGGGAGAACACGAGTTCAGTTGACCAGGAGATATGGGAAGGACTTTGGCAAATGTTTCTTTTTCTTTCTCTTTTCTTCTCTCTGTCCTCCCCTTCCATCATCCTTCTCTTCCTTTATCCTTCCCTTCATTCTGTTCTCAGGCTTTTTTATATATAATATTTTATATATTTATGGGGTGATATGTGATATTTTATTGCACACGTAGAATATATACTGATCAGGCTGATCAAGTCAGGGTATTTGGAGTATCCATCACCTTGAGTATTATTTATATGTATTGAGAACATTTCACATACTTCTAGCTACTTTGAAATACAGTATACATTGTTGTTAACTATCATCACCCTACTCTACTCTCAAACATTAGTACTTACACCTTCTATCTGACTGTGTTTGTATTGACCAACCTCTCTCATCCCCCCTTCAACCCACAGACCCTTCCCAGCCTCTGCTATCAGTCACTCTACTCTCTACCTTCATGAGATCCACTTTTTAGTTTCCACATATGAGTGAGAACATGCAAAATTTGTCTTTCTGTGTCTGGCTTATTTTGCTTAATGACCTGCAGTTCTATCCATGTTGCTGCAAATGACATAATTTCATTCTTTTCTAAGCCTGAACAGTATTCCACTGTGTATATATACCACATTTTCTTTATCCATTCACCTGTTGACAGACATTTGTAGGTTGATTTTGTCTCTTGTCTATTAGGAACAGTGCTGCAATAAACATGGGGGTATCCCTTTGATATATTGATTACTTTTCCTTTGGATAAATATCCAGAAGTGGAATTGCTAGATCACATGGTAGTTCTATTTCTAGTTTCTTGAGAAATCTCCATACTGTTTTCTGTAGTGGCTATTCTAATTTACATGCCTATCAACAATGTGTGAAAGTTCCCTTTTCTCCACATCCTCGCCAGCATCTGTTTTTTGTCTTTTTAGTGATAGCCATTCTAACTGGGTAAGATGATATCTCATTGTGATTTTGGTTTGCATTTCCCTGATGATTAGTGATTTTTTTTTGTATACTTATTGGCCATTTGTATGGCTTATTTTGAGGAATATCTGTTCAAATCTTTTGCTCACTTTTTAATGGGATTATTTGTTCTTTTATTTGAGTTGTTTGAGTTCCTTTTAGATAGATCCTCTTGTCAGAGGAATAGTTTGCAAATAGTTTCTCCCATTCAGCACATTGTCTCTTCATTCTGTTGTTTCTTTTGCTGTGCAGAAGGTTTTTAGTTCAATATAGTCTCATTTGTCTATTTTTGTTTGTTGTCTGTGCTTTCGAGGTCTTAGCTATAAAATATTTGCCTGTACCGAATGTCCTGAAGTGTATTCCCTATATTTTCTTCTAGTAGTTTTTAGTTTTGGGTCTAACATTTAAGCTTCAATCCATCTTGAGTTGCTTTTTAAATATTTGGTGAGAGATAGGGATCGAGTTTCATTCTTCTGCATATGGATATCCAATTTTCCCAGCACCATTTATCAAAGAGACTGTCCTTCCCCCAAGGTATATTCTTGCACCTCTGTTGTAAATACGTGGATTTATTTCTAGATTCTGGATTCTGTTCCATTGGTGTGTGTGTCTGTTTTTATACCAGTACCATGCTGTTTCGGTTACTAAAGCTTTGTAATCTGTTTTGAAGTCAGGTAATACGATGCCTCTTGCTTTTTTTTTTTCTTTTCTTTTTTTTTTTTTTTTTTTTTGGCTCACAATTGCATTGGCTATTTGGATTCTTTTGATTCCATGCAAATTTTAAGATTTTTTTTCAATTTCTGTGAAAAATGACATTGGTATTTTGATAGAGATTGCGTTGAATCTGTAGATGGCTTTGGGCAGTATGATTATTTTGAGGCTATTAATTCTTCCAGTCTTTGAACATGGGATGTCTTTTTGTTTATGTCCTGTTTAATTTCTTTCATCTGTGTTTTGTCATTTTCCTTGTAGAGATCTTTCACCTCCTAGGATAAATTTATTCCTAGGTATTTTAATTTTTTGGTAGCTGTTGTAAATGCGACTTCATTCTTTATTTCTTTCTCAGCTTGTTCATTGTTGGTGTATAGAAACACTGCTGATTTTTGTATATTGATTTTGTATCCTGCAGCTTCACTGGATTTATCAGTTCTAACAGTTTTTTGGTGGACTCTAGATTTTTCTAGGTAGAAGATCATATCTTTAGCAAAGAAGGACAGTTCGACTTCTTCTTTTCCAATTTTGCTGCCTTTTATTTATTTATCTTGTCTGATTGCTCTGGCTAGGTCTTCCAGTACTATGTTGGATAGGAGTGGTGAAAGTGGGCATCTTGTCTTGTTGCAGTTCTTGGCTGAAAGGATTTCAGCATTTCTCATTTAGTATGATGTTAGCTGTGGATTTGTCACACGTGGCCTTTATTTTGTTGAGGTATGTTCCTTCTATCCTTAGTTTTTTTAAGGTTTTTATCATAAAAGGATGTTGAATTTTACCAAATGCTTTTTTAGCATCTGTTGAATGATCATATGGTTTTGTCCTTTGTTCTGTTGATGTAATGTATCATGTTTATTGATTTGCATATGTTGAACCATCCTTGAATCCCTGGGATAAGTTCCATTTGATAATGATGTGTTATTTTTCTGATGTGCAGTTGGATTCAGTTTGCTAGTATTTTGCTGAGAATTTCTAAGTCTATATTCATTAGGAATGTTAGCCTATAATTGTCTTTTCTTTTCTTTTTTTGTGTTGTTGTTGTTTGAGATGGAGTCTTGCTCTGTCACCCAGGCTGGAGTGTAGTGGCGCGATCTCGGCTCACTGCAACCTCTGCCTCCCAGGTTCAAGCAATTCTTCTGCCTCAGCCTTCCAAGTAGCTGGGATTACAGATGCATACCACCATGCCTGGCTAATTTTTGTATTTTTAGTAGAGACGGGGTTTCACCGTGTTGGCCAGGCTGGTCTTGAATTCCTGACCTCATGATCCACCCACCTCGGCCTCCCAAAGTGTTGGGATTACAGGCGTGAGCCACTGCACCTGGCCTAGCATATACTTTTCTTTTTTTGTTGCATCCATGTCTGGTTTTACTATCAGGATAATGCTGACTTCGTAGAGTGATTTAGGGAGAATCCCTTTCTCTTCAATTTTTTGGAATAGTTTTAGGAGAATTGGTGTTAATTCTTTGAAAGTTTGGTAGAAGTTTGGTAGTGAAGCCATCCAGTCTTGGACTTCACTGGGAGACTTTTTATTACTGATTCAATTTCTTATTTATTTATTTATTTATTTTATTATTATACTTTAAGTTTTAGGATACATGTGCACATTGTGCAGGTTAGTTACATACGTATACATGTGCCATGCTGGTGTGCTGCACCCACTAACTCGTCATCTAGCATTAGGTTACTGATTCAATTTCATTTCTTGTTATTGCTCTGTTCAGGTATTCTATTTCTTCCTGATTCAATCTAGTAGCTTGTATGTGTGTAGGAATTTATCCATTTCCTCTAGGTTTTCTAGGTAGTTAGTGTATAGTTGTTCACAATAGTCTCTGGTGATCTTTTGTATTTCCATGGTATCAGTTGTAATGTCTCCTTTTTAATTTCTGGTTTTGTTTGTGTCTTCTCTTTTTCTTGGTTAGTCTAGGAAGTGCTTTATCAATTTTATCTTGTCAAAAAAACAACTTTTTATTTCCTTGATCCTTTGTGGGTTTTTTTTTCTCTGATCTTTATTACTTGTTTCTTTCTACTAATTTTGGGTTTGGTTGGTTTTTGTTTTTCCAGTACCTCGAGGTGCAGTGCTAGATTATTTATTTGAAATCATTCTACTTTTTCTGATGTAGGCATTTGTTACTATAAACTTCCATCTTAGCATTGCTTTTGCTGTATCCCATCTGGTTTTGGTATGTTTTTCAGTTTTCATTTGTTTTCAAGACTTTTTAAAAATTTCCTCCTTAATTTCTTTCTTGGCTCATTGGTCAGTCAGGAGCATATTGTTTAATTTTCATGCATTCGTAGTTTCCAAAGTTCCTCTTGTTATTGATTTCGAGTTATATTCCACTGTAGCCTGAAAAGATACTTGATATGATTTTGATTTTTAAAAATTTGTTGTTGCTTGTTTTGTGTCCTAACATGTGGTCTATCTTGGAGAATGTTCTGTGTGCTAATGAGAAGAATGTGTGTTCTGTAACTGTTGCATGAAATAGTTCTGTAACGTCTGCTAGGCTTATTTGGTCTAATGTGCAGTTTCAATCCAATATTTCTTTGTTAATTTTTTGTCTGAGTGATCCAATGCCGAGAGTGGGGTGTTGAAGTCTTCAACTATTATTGTATTGCATTCTGTTTCTCCCTTTAGATCTAATAGTACTTGCTTTATCTAGTGCTCTGGTGTTGGGTGCTCTGGCGTTGGGTGCTCTGGCGTTGGGTGCATATATGTTTGGAATTGTTATATCCTTTTGCTGAATTGATACTTTTATCGTTATATAATGACCTTCTTTTGTCTCTTTTTACAGTTTTTGACTTAAAATCTGTTTTATCTGACATAAATAAAGCTACCCCTGCTTGCTTTTTGTTTCCATTTGCATGGGATATCTTTTCTTGTCCCTTTATTTTTAGTCTATATGTGTCTTTACAGGTGAGATGAATTTTGTGTAGGCAGCATGTAGTTGGGTCATGTTTTTTTTTTTTTTTTTAATTCATTGAGCCAGTCTGTATCTTCTGAGTGGAAAATTTAATCCATTTACATTCAAGGCTATTATTGATATGTGAGGTTTACCCCTGTCATTTTATTACTTGATTTCTGATTGTTTTGTATATCCTTTGTTTCATTCTTTCTCTCTTGTTGTTTATTATTGTGGTTTGGTGGTGATCTGTAGTGGTAACATTTAAGTTTTTTCTTTTTTTCTGTGTTTGCTCTACCAGTGGTTTTTATATTTTCATATGTTTTCATGATGATAGTTACTGTTCTTTCACTTCTGGGTGTAGGACTTCCTTAAGCATTTTTTACAGGACTGGTCTAGTGGTGATGAATTCCCTCAGCTTTTGCTTGTCCAAGAAATACTTCATCTGTCCTTTATTTATAAAGCATACTTTTGCTGCAAATAGTATCCTTGAATGGCAGTTTTTTTTTCTTTCGGCACTTTGAATGTATCATCACATTCTCTCCTGGCTTGTAAGGTTTCTGCTGAGAAATCTGTTAGTCTGATGAGGGTTCCTTTGTGGGTGACTAGATGCTTTTCTTTTGCTGTTTCTAAATTTTTCTCTTTGTATTTGACTTTTGACAGTTTGACTGTAATGTACTGTGGAGAGGATCTTTTTGAATTTTATCTATGTGGGGATCATTGAGACTCTTGTATCTAGATGTCTAAATCTCTTTCTAGACTTGGGAAGTTTTCATCTATTGTTAAATAAGTTTCTGTTTGCTTTTTCTTTACCTTCTGGGACACCAAAAATTTGAATATTTGATTTATGGTGTCCTATATGTTACAAAGCCTTTGCTGATTCTTTTTAATTTTTTTTTTTTTTTAATCTTTGTCTCTCTGGGTTATTTCAAATGGTCTGCCTTCAAGTTTTGAGATTTTTTTCCTTTGGCTTCTCTAGTTATTATTGAAGCTTTTGAATTTGTTTTGTATTTCATTCAATGAATTTTTCAGTTACAGAATTTCTGTTTGGCTCTTCTTTATGATACCTGGTAAGGTTCGGCTGTGTCCGCACCCAAATCTCATCTTCAATTGTAGTTCCCATAATCCTTACATGTCTTGGGCGGGACCCGGTGGGAGGTAATTGAATCGTGGGGGCAGTGACCCCCATGCTGTTCTCGTGATAGTGAGTGAGTCCTCACAAGATCTGATGTTTTTATGAGGGACTTTTCCCCCTTTGCTGAGCATTTCTTCCTGCCTCTGTGTGAAGAAGGATGTGTTTGCTTCACCTTCTGCCATGATTGTAAGTTTCTTGAGGCCTCCTCAGCCATGCTGAACTATGAGTCAATTAAACTTCTTTCAGTTAAACCTCTTTCCTTTATAAATCACCCAGTCTTGGGCATGTCTTTATTAGCAGTGTGAGAAAGGACCAATACAATATCCATCTCTTGGATAAAATTTCTCATTCTTATCCTGAATTGCTTTTTAAATTCCTTTGTATTTTTCAGCATTCTCCTGTATGTCATTGAACTTCCTTAGTATCAATATTTTGAATTATTTTCCTGGTATTCCATAAATTTCTTTTTGATTGGAATCTGTTGCTGGAGAATTGTTTTCTTTAGGAGATGTCATATTTTCTTGCTTTTTCATGTTTCCTGTACCCTTGCATTAGTATCTCTGTGGTATAATGGTCATTTCTTCTAAGTTTTTTGAATTTACTTTCGTAGGAGAGGACATTTTCCCGAAGATGTATCTGTGGTATTGGTAGGTAGGGCACTTTGGTTTTGAATTTGGGTGTGTGCAGTAGTGTAGTCTCTGTATGATTTCTTTGGCTGTAAACAGCATTAATGGTATCTATGATTTTCTTAATGGCTTAGGGTATGGTTGTTAGTGGAGGCTGTGGTGAAATTTTGCTGTTGACCTGGGTGCCAGGTAGGCCAGTCTTTTGGCCCCAGTGGTGGCAGTGGTGGACTGAGCATGCCTGTCCTCAGGCCCCAGGGTGGTGTACACTGGCACCAGTGTTAGCAGGTCCAGGCAGGCCAGTTCTTGGGCCTCCAGGTGGCTTCTTTGGGTACTAGGAATGGCAGTGGTGGGTTCGGTGGGTGGGTGGGTTCCTGAGCCCCTGAGCAGCAGGTGTGGTGTGGTTGATGGCAACAGCAGTTGTGGTGTGGGTGATGGCAACAGCAGTGGTGGGACAGCCCTTTGGGGTCTTCATCTCTGGTAGCTTATGCTGGGCTGTTTTCCAAAGTGCTATGTTTGTGACGGCTGTGACAGGTTGGGTGGGCTGGTCCTTGGACCTGCAGGCGGCACATGTGGGTGGGTGGCAGCGGTGGTGGTAGCAGCAAGTTGAGTGGGCCTGACCCACTCTGGGAGACTCTGCTGAGATGCTACTGGTGATCCCCAGGCCCCTGGACAGTGTGATCTGGTTCTAGGGAGGGATGGTGGAGGCAGGCTGGCTGGGCCTGCCCTCAGGTCCCTTGGTGGGGAGTGTAGTTATTGGCTGTGGTAAGTAGCATCGAGGTGATTCCTAGGCCTCCCGTGGAATGCTCAGGTAGGGGTGGCCAGAGTTTCATTGTGTCCCTGCTACTGGGGAGGGCAGGGTTTCTTTCCCTGGGAGCAGCTGTAGTCAGGCACCTAGGGGGCATGGGCTTTGATTGCACCTTACCTTGGGCCTGCAGCAGCTCATAGTGGTAGCAGTTGCAGGTAGTCGACTTTGACCTTGGAGCTCATGAAAACACATGGCTACCCATCTGCAGGGATGGTGTGGGGGATCACTCCCTGTGGTCCCACCTCCACCCTGGTGGCGGGGCAGGCTGCAGTTCATTGGGGGTCGTACTTTCCAAGTGGTGCCATGCCACAGCAGCTTAGGGTCTGGGGGGTTGTGGCACCCAGCGTGGGCTCTCTGTGGAGCAGTGCCTTTGCACAGTCTTCAGGCAGCTCTCCGTAGTAGTCTTGGGGTCCTCTAGAATTGAAGGACTCTTCCAGGGCTGTGGATTGTAGAAGTCCACAGCAGCAATGTGAACGCTAGGAAGGGTCTTTCACTTACCCTTTCCCCCAATTAGGGAGCCACTCCTGACTCTCAGTTGATCCCAGCCTAGCAGGCTGCCTTGGTTTTCTTTCCTTCCTTGCTTTTGGTGCTTCTCAATGTTTCTTTGTTGAATTCCAAAGTTCTCTCTTAGGTTATCTATTTGAAGTGTGATTACTTGCTATTTTGGTTCTTCTCTGTGGAAGAGGTGAGCACCAGATGTGTCTAGTCAGCCATCTTGAAGCCTCACAACACTTTTTTTTTTTCTTTTTTTGACACAGAGTATCACTCTGTTGCTCAGGCTAGAGTGCAGTGGTGCAATCTCAGCTCACTGCAAACCCCTCCTCTCAGGTTCAAGCGATTCTTCTGCCTCAGCCTCCCCAGTAGCTGGGATTACAGGCATGTGCCACCACGCCCAACTAATTTTTGTGTTTTTACTAGAGACAAGGTTTTGCCATGGTGGCCAGGCTGGTCTCGAACTCCTGACTTCAAGTGAAACACCTGCCTCGGCCTCCGAAAGTCCTGGGATTACAGACATAAGCCACCATGCCTGGTCTCAAAACATTTTTAATGAGAAGCACAGCATACCTAGAGAAAAGTACAGAAACATAAAAGTGAAGCTCAGAGAATAATTACAAAGGAACATTTGTTCACCACCACCCAGGCTGAGAAATGGCATGTTGCCTGCACCCAGGAAATGTGTGTGCTTCTTCCTCATCACTACCCACTCCCATTTTCCCATTTTTGAACATTATATAAATGAAACCATACTTTGATGTTGGCTTTTTCATTGAGCACTTTGCTAGTGAGGTCCATCATGCTGTTGCATGTAGCTGTGGTTCATTTTCACTGCCACCTCGTAGGGTTTCTCAGCACTGCTGACGTTTCAGGCTTAATGATGCTCTGCTGTGGGGCTGCCCTGTTCACTGTAGGGATTTTAGCAGTCTTCCTGGTCTTTACCCACCAGATACCAATAGTGTCTCCCACTTGTGACAATCAAAAATGTTTCCAGATGTTCGGATTGCCCTCTGGGATGGCAAAATGCCCCTCGCCCTGGTTGAGAACCACTGCTCTATAGTACAGGTCGAGTATCCCTTATTTGAAATGCTTGGGACAGGAAGTGTTTCAGATTTCAGATTGTTTTGGATTTTGGAATATTTGCATATCCATAATGAGATACCTTGGGGATAGGACCCAAGTCTAAACAGGTTCATATGTATTTCATATACCTGTGATAGACATAGCCCGAAGGTAATTTTATATAGTACTTTTAGTAATTTTGTACATGAAACAAAATTTGTGTATGTTGAACCATCAGAAAGTAAAGGTGTCACTCTCTGAGCCACCCATGTAGACATTCTGTGCTTGTTTGCATCACCATCATTTCTGACTCTGAATTTATAAGTGGCTGACAAGCAGTCATTTTCTCTCACTTATGCACACCTAAGTATTTAACAGTATTTTCCATGGCAATGTGGGGAACCTGCCCTTGGTGCACTGGCCTGCACACACACCATTTTATTACCTTTGTGGGTGTGCTTGCATTGGGGAATTCAGGCCTGCATGGAAAAGACATCGCGGCCAAAGGGACCTGAACGGTCTCTTTTCCCTTGGTGACTCTGAATAAACTGTGTGTTGTGTGCCTGCCTTTTGATTGTAACCTGCCATGTGAAGTCAGGTGTGGAATTTTTCACTTGTGTCATCATGTTGGCACTCAAAAAGTTTCAAACTTTGGAGCACTTTGGGTTTTGGATTTTCAGATTGATGATGCTCAACCTGTATTCTATTGTATGAATTTACCAGTTTAGTTATCCATTTTACTATTGATACACATTTGGATTATTTCTAGTTATTGGCCTTTACAAATAGTACTTCTCTAACATTCTTGTACTTGTCGTTTGGTAAAGGACATGTGCATGTTTTCCTGTTGCATTTATCTTTAGGAATGGAAGTTTGGGGTCTATAGAAGTGCATGTCTTCACCTCTAGTAGTTTATGCTGGGCTGTTTTGCAAAGTGGTTATATCAGTTGTGAACATTTACCAACAGCAAAGGAGCATTCTGGTTGCTCTTCTTTCTTGGAAACACCTGGTATTGTCAGAGATCTTCATTGTAGCCATTCTGTGGGGATGGAGGGCTGGCTCATTGTGGTTTTAATTTGCATTGTTTTTATGAGTTCTGAAGTGGAGCACCTTTTCCTGTGTTTACTGGCCATTTGGATATCCATTTTTGTCACAACCTATTCAGAGCTCTTGCCTTTTTTTCTTTTAGGTTGTCTGAATTTGTATATTCTGGATACAGAATCTTTTTTGATTTTATTAAAGTTGCGCATTGATTTTACCACTCCATGTCTTGCTTTATTTCTCTTAATGGTATGTTTTGATGAACAGAAGTTCCTGATTTGAATGTAGTCTGAGTGCTTAATGTATCCTGTTAAGAAAATGTCTGCTTACCTCAAGGTCATGAATGTATCTGCCTATATTGTCTCCTCGGTTTCTCTTTTTGCCTTTTGCATTTATCTTTGGGCATGCTCTGTGGTAGGGGTCAAGTTAAGCGTTCCCCAGGGTTCTCACAGACCCAGCACTGACTGCGGAGGGCACAGTGCTTTCCCCACTCTCCTTGGTGCCCACACGTGTGTGGGGTCTGTGTCTGTGCTCTCCATTGCACTCGGCCAGTCTCCCATCCTGCAGTGCTACATTGCCTCTTGTCAAGATGGATAAGTTTTTGATACCTAGAACGAACATTGTTTTTCTTCAAAAAATGCCTTCACTATTATTGTCTCCTTTCCATATAAATTTTAGAATCTGCCTGTCAAATTCCACAAAGGACACCGTGTTGATTTTGATGGAAATTTCATGGAATCTGTAGATGAGTTTGGAAGAATTGACGTTTTTAGAGTGTTGAGACCTCCAGTACATGATATGATACATTTCTTCACTGCTTAGGGCCGTCTTTCTCTCAACAGGGTATTGTAGTTTTCTGAATGGAGGTCTTCAACATCTTTAATCAGATTTACACCTAGTAGTAGTCCTCCTTCTTTCTAATTACATAATTAGAAACAGTGTCTATCACTAAACATCACTAATTCACTCACCACTACGTGCCACGTCCTGTTCTAGGCACTGAGGCCACAGCAGCAAGCCAGACAGCCCCAAGTCCTTGCCTTCATGGAGCTAGCCAGTGAGGAGAGACAGCAGCGCCAGCAAAGCAGTGCAGGGCACTGTGGACTCTGCGATATTTAATGCCATGGAGGGTAAAAGGCGGGAGACCTGAGAGGGGTAGCTTTTGTGTTTTAATTTTAGAGTGGTCATGGAAGACCACTGAGCAGTTGACATCCACACGAAGACCTGAAAGAAGAGGGAAGTGAGCTCTTTTTTTTAAGGCAATTTTATAACTTTATTTGATGTATTTGATGATCAGCTGTTAGTTCTCATCCACATTGACTGTCTATAGATTTTTGAAAGCAGTAACGGGTACATAAGTAATCAAAGTATAGAGTTTATTTGGTGAATCTTCATTCTCTTTACATTTTCTGGACAACCGCACACGGATGCGGTATGGGATATTCCTTATTCCTTTGGTCCAGACAGCTTTGTTGAGCCTGGTATCAATGCACATATCTGGAGTTGTCATCTCCTTCATGGCAAATTTCCAAATCTGTTTGAGTGCCTGAGGGGCACGCTTCTTGAAGGCCACTCCGTGGATGTGCTGTGAATGTTGATGGTGTATCTCAGGTCACCACCTTGTTGATGGTAGAATGGCCATTTTTCTTCTCGCCACCCTTTGTAGGAGCCATTCTGCCAGGCCCAAGTTGGAAAGGAAGCGAGGCAAGCTCTTAGGGTGTCTGGGAAGGCACGTTCCAGCCAGAGGGATCAACATGTACAAGCGCCCGAGGTGGGGTGTGTTAGCAGAGCCAGAGGCCCATGTGGCAGGCATGGGGTGTTGGAGGAGAGCGTGGGGGTGGGGTGAGGCTTTAGTTGGTGTAATTTGGAAATTACTGTTTATGGAATGCCTACTATCTATCAAGTGTGATAGTTTTGCTGGTATCTCCTCCTTTATTTAGTCTTTATAATAGTGGCGTAGAGAATTTAAAACCAGTTTATAGATGAGAAAACAAAGGCCTAGCAAGGTGACATGGCTTTGCCGAGGGGCTGCTGGTGAGTGACTCCAGAGTCTGTGTTTGCGCCTCCACATGGTGCTGCACACTCAGTGTGCCTCATGTGTTATTATAGTTTATGCATTTAATGTGTGAATCTTAGAAAAACAGACAATTAGCAGATAAGTAAAGATAGATTTGTTTATTGTCATTTGAAGGTGTGGTTGAGAATAGGGCCCTGTGAACATGTGCCTGAGGAGCCCACCAGCAAGTACCAAGGAGCCAGCACAGCTGTCAGGGTGTCCTCCAGGCCGAGTTCGGTGAGTTTTCTTTGTGTTGGCATGAGTGCCGATGTCTGAGAAATGTGGCAATGGGAAATCAATGCCTGCGACAAGAGCTGTCACAAGGGCATGTGGAGCTAGGGTGTCTCAGTGCCATCTCCTTGTTCTCAGTTAGCTGTGACTTAACTCTGAGTGCCGTTTTGTCTTTCCCTCCCTTCCCTTTCCCACTGGGTGTGAGCGTGGGACATATGAAAACCCTCTTACCATTGTGGGGAACTAGTGTCCTGAGGGACCCAGTTTGGGAAACATTGAGCTACCTTGATGTTGACAGTGAGTGTGACATGGAGAATAGGAAGGGGCGGTGAAGAGAAGTATGGGCAAGGAGGGAGTTTGTAGACCTTGCTTCCTATCAGAGAGATGCCCGTGCCTGGTGGAGCCTTCTTTCTAAGGAACCTAGGTCAGCGTGCACCAGCTTTAGGATAAGATGTTTCAGTTTGGCTGTGTGTATAAAGAAATGGGATTTTAAAGTTCCTCATCATTCTATTGAAGCATGGTTACATCTTTACCTCTCATTCTGAGTTTTCTCCCCAAATCCCTGCAGAGAGTGGGGAAGAATGTTGCCTGCTAGTAATGATAACCAGTCATTGCCCAGCAGTACATCCTCTGTCCGGTGGCTGGGCCTGCAGTGGATGCCTGTGAATTGAACTGGCACAGCTGGCAGAGTCAGTTGCTTCTCAGCTGTTCAGCGTGGATTGGTGCAGTTATTTAAGCCTAGCCACAGGCACAGTTCCTGCCAGATGCTGCTGCTGCTAATAGATGTGACTGAGTGGCCGTATGCTTACCAGAAGCATTTGTCCATGGCAGACACCTGTGACTTGAGACCTTCCAGCTGGAGGCCATCAGCCAGGGGAGCTTTCCGAGTGCCTGGTTGAGATTGTTTCAGTGTTCAGAGTTGTTGGTGGCCCTCTTGTTACGCCGGCTGCTCCAGGTCACCAGCGTAGATTCTCTGCCCCATACTCCTTCCCACTCACAAATGGTTTAATGAGTGAGCACATTAACCTAAAAATCTGTCTACTGTTGGGAGGAAACGTGGTGAGATACAGGCAGGGTTTTCATGTCCATCCAAGCTCTTGATAGAACTTTGTGAGGAGAAAATAGCCCCAGAATGTCAAGAGGGGACTAAACTGAGAAACTGTAGAAGAAACCAAGCAGAATGTAATTTTATTTATTTTCATTTGCCGGAGCTTTAATAGTGAAATAGTGCTTTGTTGGGGTTTGTTTTCTGTGTGGCTCCATTCCTGTGATTTTCAAGAATAAGCAGAACTAATCTAGGGTGGTAGAAACCAGAGCATCAGTCACTTACGGGTTGGGCTGCCTAGAAGGGACAGGAGGGCATGAAGGAGCTTCATGGCAGGGGGAGAGAGACACTGTATCTTGACAGCGATGTTTTTTGTGGTGCATGCATTTGTGTTAGACCTTAATTTTACTCATAAGATTTATGCAGTTTACCCTATGTAAATTTTAACCTTATTTTGACATCCAGATTTTTTTTTTTTTTTTGAGACAGCCTTGCTCTGTCACCCAGGCTGGGGTGCAGTGGCATGATCTCAGCTCACTGCAACCTCCACCTCCCAGGTTCCAGCAATTCTCCCACCTCAGCCTCCAGAGTAGCTGGGACTACAGGCGCCCAGCTAATTTTTGTATTTTTGGTAGAGATGGGTTTCACCATGTTGGCCAGGCTGGTCTCAAACTCCTGACCTCAGGTGATCTGCCCACCTCAGCCTCCCAAAGTGCTGTGATTACAGGAGTGAGCTACCATGCCTGGCCCCACTTTATAGAAAAGTTGGAAAAATAGTAGCAAGTAACTCTCACCCAGCTTCCCCTAATGTTAGCATCTTACATAACCATAGAACAGTTACCAAAACCACAAAATTAACATTGGTATGATATTTTTAGATAATCTTTAGCTCTTGTTAGAATTTTTCTATTTTCCTCACATCATTTTTCTAAAAATGGCTTTATTGAGATATAATTTGCATGCTGTAAAATTCATTCATAATACACAATTCAGTGGTTTTTAGTATGTTCACAGAGTTGTGCAAGCATTACCATTGTCTAATTTTAGAATATTTTCATTGCCACCAATAGAAACCCCCATACCTATTAGCAGTGACTCCATTCCCTTTTCTACCCATCCCTGGCAATGACTAATCTGCCTTCTGTCTCTGTGGATTTGCCTATTATGAATATTTTATAAAATTAGTGTTGTACAGTATGTGGCTTTTTGTGTCTGGCTTAGTGTGTTTTCAGAATTCATCTATGTTGTATCATGTATCAGTACACCATTCATTTTTATGACCTAATATCCCATTATGTGTATATATGACATTTTGTTCGCCCATTCATCATTTGATGGACGTTGGGTTATTTCCACTTTTTGGATGTTATGAATCATGCTGCTAGATTAACATTCCTATACAAGATTTTGTGTGGTCTAGCCATTCTTGTAGAGTAGTGTGATAGTCTGTTTTTTTTTTGTTTTTTGTTTTTTTTTTCTCAGGATTGCTTCAGCTATTTGGAGTCTTTTGTACTTCCATTATGAATTTCAGGATTGTTTTTTCTGTTTTTTTTTTTTTTTGTGAAGAATGTCATTGGTATTTTGGCAAGGATTGCATTGATTCTGTAGATTGCTTTTGGTAGTATGGTCATTTTTACAATATTTATTGTTCTAGTTTATGAACATGGGATGTCTTTCCATTTGTTTGTGTCTTCAGTTTCTTTCATCGGTGTTTTATAGTTTTTCTTTTTGAGATCTTTTACTTTATGGTTAAATTTGGTTAAATTTATTCCTAAATATTTTTTGTAGCTATTGTAAATGGGATTGCCTCATTGATTTATTTTTGAGATTGTGTTATTGGTGTATAGAAATGCTGCTGAATTTTGCATGTTGATTTTTGTGTTCAGCAACTTTCTTTATTGAATTCATTTATTTTAACAATTTTTGGTGGACCTTTTAGAGTTTTCTGTGTATACAATAATGTTGTCTGTAAACAGGGACAATTCGACTTCCTCTTTTCCAATTTGGATGCCCATTATTTATTTTTTTCTTGCCTAATTGCTCTAGCTGGGACTTACAGTACTATCTTGAATAGGAGTGGTGATGGTGGGAATCTTTGTCTTATTCCAGATCTTAGAAGAAAAGCTTTCAGCTTTTCCCTGTTCATTGTGATGTTGGCTATGGGTTTGTCATATATGGCCTCTATTGTGTTGCTTCTGTACCTAAGTTATTAAGAGTTTTTGTCATAAAGCGATGCCAGATGGTATTAAATGCTTTTTCTGTATCTGTTGAGATGACCATATGGTTTTTGCACTTAATTCTATTAATATGTTGTATAATATCTGTTGATTTGCATGTGGTGAACCATGCTTGCATCTCTGGCATAAATCTTTTTTGACTATGGTGAATGATCTTTGTAATATGCTGCTGTATTTGGTTTGCTAGTGTTTTGTTGAGAATTTTTGCATCCGTGTTTATCACGGATGTTGGCCTGTTGTTTTTGTTGTTGTGTCCTTATCTGGTTTTGGTATCAAGGTAATGTTGGCCTTATAGCATAAGTTTGGAAGAAGTCCTTCCTCCTCAATTTTCTGGAAGAGTTTGAGAAGAACTGGTATCAGTTCTTTAAATGCATGGTAGAATTCTACAGAGAAGCCATCCCATTCTGGGCTTTTCTTTAACAGATTGAATCTTGTTACTTGTAACTAGTCTCTTCAGGTTTCTGTGTCTTCTTTGTTCTTCTTGGTCGGTTGTATGTGTCTGGGAAGTTATCCATTTCCCCTAGGTTTTCTAATTTGTTGGAATAGAGTTCTTTTTAATAGCCTCTCATGATCCTTTCTATTTATGTAATATCAGTTGTTATGTCTCCTTTTTCATTTCTGATTTTATTGATTTGGGTCTTTTCTCTTTTTCTTGGTTCGTCTAGCTAATGGTTTTTGATTTTTGTTTAACTTTTCAAAAAACCAACTTTTTGTTTTGTTGATATTTTGTATTGCTTTTTACTCTTAATTTTGTTTTGTTTTTGAGACATGGTCTTGTTGTCACTCAGGCTGGAGTGCAGTGGTACAATCACTGCTTACAGCAGCCTTGACCTGCTGGGGCCAAGCAATCCTCCCACCTTAGCCTCCTGAGTAGCTTGCATTATAGGCACACGCTGCCACACCTGACAAGTGGGTGTTTTTGTTTGTTTGGTAGAGACGGGGTCTCGCTTTGTTACCCGGGCTTGTCTTGAACACCTGGGCTCAGGTGAGTCTCCCATCACTGCTTTCCAGAGTGCTATGATTACAGGCATGAGCCATCACATCTGGCCTTAATTTTATTTATTTCTTCTCTGATCTTTATTATTTCTTTCCCTGTACTAGTTTGGGGTTTGGTTTGTTCTTGCTTTTGTATTTCCTTGAAATACATTGTTAGCTTGTTTATTTAAAATCTTTCCACTTTTCTGATGTAGACATTTATTGCTCTAAATTTCCCTCTTAGCACTGCTTTTGCTATATCCTATTGGTTTTGATATATTGTGTTTTGATTTTCATTTGTTTCAATTAATTTTAAAATTTTCCTCTTGATTTTGTTGTTGACTCATTGATTGTTCAGGAGCAGGTTGTTTAATTCCCACATACTTGCCCAATTTTGAAAGTTCCTTCTTGTTGATTTCTAGTTTTATTCCACTGTGGTCAAAAAAGATACTTGCTATAATTTTAATTATTTTAGATTTGTCGAAACTTGTTTTGTGTCCTAACATGGTCCACCCTGGAAAAGGTTTTGTGTGCTGATAAGAAGAAAGTGTATTCTGTAGCTGTTGGATGAAATGTTCTGTAAACATCTGTTAGGTCCATTTGGTCTAATGTGTGGTTAAAGCCAAAGTTTCCTTGTTAATTTTATGTCTAGGTGATCTGTTCCATGTTGAGAGTGGGGTGTTTAAATTTTCAACTATTATCATATTGGAGTCTATCTCTCCCTTTAGATCTAATAACATTTGCTTTATATAGCTGGGTGCTGTGGTGTTGGGTGCATATATGTTCAGAATTGTTATATCCTCTTGCTGAATTGATCTTTTTAACATTATATAATGACCTTCTTTATAGTTTTTGACATAAAATCTATTTTAACTGATATAAATAAAGCTACCCCTGCTTGCTTTTGGTGTTCATTTGTGTGGAATATCTTTTCTTTATCCCTTTGCTTTCAGTCTATATGTGTCTTTACAAATGACATGAGTTACATGTAGGCAATATGTAGTTTCCTTTTCAGTGGGGTCTGTTACTAGAGAGTTAATATTTTTTCAAATTAATTCAGCTAGTCTATATCTTTTAAGTGGGGGAATCTAATCTGTTTACATATAATTTTATTAGTGATAGGTAAGGACTTACTCCTGTCATTTTGTTGTTTTGCAGTTGTTTTGTATAGTCTTTGTTTCCTTCTTCCTATCTTGTTTTTTATCATTGAGGTTTAGTGAGGTTTTTTAGTGATAAGGCTTGATTCTTTTCTCTTTCTCCCTTGTGTATCTGCTGTACCAGTATGTTTTATACTTTTGTGGGTTTTTAAGAGAGTGTTTTATCATCTTTTCACTTCCAGATGTAGGATTTCCTTGAGCATTTCTTGTAAGGCCAGTCTAGTAGTGACGAATTCCTTTAAGTTTTTGCTTGTCTGGGAAAGACGTTATGTCTCCCTCATTTCTGAAGGATAACTTTGCTGGGTATAATAATCTTGGCTGCCAATTTTATTCTGCCATCATTTTGAATATTACATCACATTTTCTTCTGGGCTGTAAGGTTTTTGTGGAGAATTTTATGCTAGTCTAATGAAGATTCCTTTGTATGTGACTTGATGCTTTTATCTTGCTGCTTTTATAATTTTATCTTTGTGTTTGATTTTTGACAATTTGGCTACAGTGTGCCTGGGGAATAATTTTTTTTGGTTGAATCTATTTAGGGACCTTTAAACTTCCTGGACCTGGATGTCCATATGTCTTCCCAGACTTTTGAAGTTTTTGGCTATTATTTAAGTAGGATTTCTATACCTCTTCCCTTATCTCTCTTCTCCTTCTATAATTCTCATTATATGAAATTCATTTGCTTAATAGTGTCCCATAAGTCTTGCAGACTTTCTTCACTCTTTTTCATTCTTATTTCTTTCTTTCTCCCCTCTGAGTGGGCAGTTTCAAATGACCTGTCTTCATATTCAGAGATTCTTTCTTCTGCTTGATCAAGTCTGCTGTTGAAGCTCTCTGTTGTATTTTAAATGTAATTCATTGAATTCTTCAGCTTCAGGATTTGTTTAGTTCTTTCTTATGATTTCTGACTTTTTGTTGAATTTCTTGTTTGGATCATGAATTCCAGATTTTGTTGAATTGTCTATATGTATTTTCTTGTGTCTCACTGAGTTTCCTTAAGATCATTTGGAATTTTTCTTTTTGGTAGTTCACTGATTTTCTCTTTGATGGGGTCTTCTATTCCTAGAAAGTTATTATGTTCCTTTGGTGGTGTCCTATTTCCTTGCTTTTTGATGTTTCTTGTGTCCCTGCATTGATGTCTGTACATATGGTGGAATAATTGCCTTTTCCAGATTTTCTAGCATGGCTTTTGTAGAGAGAGACTTTTACATGAAATTGGGTTTTAGTGTGCCATTTAGGAAAGGTGTAGTGACTGTTTCTGGTTAGGTGCAGTGGTATAGTCTCCATGAACCTTTTTCAGCTGTGTTCAGTGTTAGCCTCAGTGGCCCAGGCTATAGAAGTTTGTTACAGTGGTGGTGACAGTGTAAGTTGTTAATGTCCTTGGTATCAAGGGCTTTTGGAGTCCTCCTGGTCTCATTTTCCTTGCAATGGGGAGACTTAGCTGAGGGGAATTCCTTTGATGTCAGCTCTGACATGGCCTACAAGCAGCTGCCATGGTGCTGGGTTCCAGCTGTAGGTGCTTGTAATGGTTGCAGGGCTGGGTCGCGACCCCTGTTGTGGCATGTGGGTCTTGGGGTACAGGTTTGCTCTCTTATGGCAGGGTTGGATGTAGGTGGCCCTCAGAGCCAGGACCTGTGACTCTGAGGCACCCTCTAGCAGCTCGGGCCCAGGGGGCCAGGTTGTAACTGTGATTCTACCCCAGGGGGCGGGGCAGGGTACAGCACTGGCCAAACTCTGAGGAAGAAGGGGTGCTCTGGGGGCTTGGGCCTGGGGAGCCAGGGTATGGCTGCAGTTCCGGAACCGGAGCCAACAGGGCTCAGTGGCAGCTCTGGTCCCAGGGGATGTGACACTGTGTAATAATGACTCAAGACCCTGGGATGGTGGGGCTTGTAAGTATCCCAGACTCTGTGAGGCCATGTGTGGCAGGAGAACGTACCCCAGAATGACAGAGCACACCTGTCACTGGGGCCCTGAGGAGGGTGGGAAGCAGCGTATCCATGACTCCACTCTGCAGGGAGAGAGGTGTCTCAGCAGCTCAGACTGGGGTGGGGGGCTAGTTCAGCTCTAGGGAAGCAGGCAGTTGAGTTGTTTGGCCTGTAAGGTGGGATGTCTGGGCTCAGCTCCTGCTCTGTTTCTCTGGGATGTAGGGCACTGCATCAGCTCAGCCCTGGGGTGTGCAGCTGCTCAGCTCAGCCAGGGCACTGATTCCCCTTGGGGTGGTGTGTCGCTTCCGCTCAGGCCTGAGGGACGGGACTGTCCTGGGTGGCCCAGGCATTTCCTGGATGCAGAGTGCTTCTTCAACTTGGGTTCCAGGAGGCATGACTGCTCTGAGCAACCAAGGTATTGTTTTCCCTGGAGGCCGTTTATGGCTTTAGCTCCAGCCTGAGGGGGCAAGAGCGGGTAGTGGAGTGGCCCCACCTTTGCTTGGCCCCACAGAGAAGGTGTAACAGCTCCCTGCAGCTTGGCTGGGGGATGTGGGGCCACTGGGCTGGGATGGTTGGGCAGCGGCTTAGCCTCAGGGGTGAAGGGGAGCTGGGGCTGCTACCCCAGGAACAAGATACAGTCCAGCAGTAGTTCCAGTTCCAAGAGGGCACCGCGAGGGTCACGGGGGCAGGCACAGTGTCGATTCCTTCTCCGGCGGGAGCACAGTGGTGTGGCCTCCAGGCAGCTCACTCCACCCTGGGCTTCGTGCCTGTGAGGACTGCAAGGGACCCCAAGGGTGAGGGCGGTGGGTGTCGACGGTGTTGGTGGGGGCTGCTGGGGTCCTCTTGATTACCTCCTCACTGAAGGGAGGTATTTTCCTGGGTTATAGCTGACCCTGGTTAAGGGATGGGGTGCCAGGGGCCCGGCATTTCCTTCTGTTCTTTTTGTGACTATCATGAATTTCTGGGCTCGCCAGGGTTTCTGTTACTCCTCTAATGCACTTTAGACTCTCCCTCAGTTGTTTTTGTTAACATGTAGTTGTGTATTCATTGTTCTGGCTGTCTCTGTGAGGGGGATGAATGCTAGGCACTTCTAGCTAGCTGTCTTGATAATGTTACCCAGAATGGGTAGTTTCTGTCGTCCTATCTTCCAATTTACTGATTTTTTTTTTTTTTGGCCTCTGTCCCCTCCATTCTGTCTTCACCCAGATTTTAATTTCAGTTATTTTATTTTTTCTGTTTTAATTTTTCCATTTTGGTTTTCTTTATATGTTGTTTTTTTCTCATTGGTTTCTAGCACAGTTGCTCACTAAAGAAATTTTTTGATGGCCAATTTAAAACCACCATAAATCATATCAGATAATTTGAACATCTGTGTCATCTTTCCGCTGATGTCAGGCAATTTTCTTTTTCATTTAAGTTGCCTCATGTGTCTTTAAACCCAAAGTTCAGCCATGACTATCGTAAATGTTCTCAGTCTCAAGTAATGAGGCTTTTCATGATTAGACCTGAGCTCTGTGTTATTCTTCTACCTATGCTGTGAGCAGAGTTTTGGTGCGTTATCAGCCATTCACATTCTTTTCATCTGCGTTCCCCTCAAAGGCTGTCACCCTGCTGCAGTGTTTTCCTTATGATGACGTCCTCATGAGGTTGTTCCATGTTTTCCTTAGGATGATGTCCTCATGAGGTTGTTCCATTTGGGTTGTGCCCTTGACAGCATTTGTCTCATGACTAAAGTGGCCTGTTTTATTTTACCCTTTCAGGGGGCTCACATAGCTGTCTCTTCAGCTTCACTAGTGATGCAATTTGTCCAGAAATTTCCTTATCATTTGTATCCCTTGTATCCCATCAGCCTTAGCCACATAAAATAAATCCTTTCCATTCATTTAGCAAATATTTACTGAGCCCTTACTGTAAGGTGGTGAACAACACAGCCAATGTTCTGCTTTCATGAAGCTTTCAGACTAAGGAAGAACACTTATTCCTATTTCGTAGAATAATTATTATTGAGAGAACTAAAATAGGTTAATGGGCTTGACAATGAGTGGGCGATAAGGGATGGCCTATGTGAGGAGAGAATATGTAAGCTGAAATGTGATTCTTTTCTGGAATTTCCATTTCTGTTTATATTATACATCTGTTCTTTCATATTTCTACTTTGCCATTAGAATTTGTTATATATTGAATTGTGTTCTCCCCCTCCCCACCCCCCATTTATATGTTGAGGTTCTAACCCTCAGTCTCTCAGAATGTTAATGTATTTAGAGATAGGGACTTTTCATTAGAGTAAAATTGGGCCATTAGGGTGGACCCTAGTCCAGTGAGACTGGTGTCTTTATAAGAAGAGAAGATGAAGATACATGGAGAAACCCCAGGGGCCTGTGTGCGCAGAGGGATGACCACATGAAGAGGCAGCAAGAGGGTGGCGTCTGCAAGCCAAGGAGGGAGGTCTCAGAGGAAAGCAGGCCTGCTGAGAACTTGATCTCAGACTTCAAGCCTCTAGAGACTGTGAGAAAATAAATTCATGTTGTTAAGCCACCCAGTTTGTGGTATTTTGTTATGGCAGGCTGGGCAAACTAATACAAAGCCATTAGCGTATTAATCATAGATATTCTGAATTCCCAATCTGATACTTCTAAAATCTGTCATCTGTGCAGCTGGTTCTGATGCTTGGTTTGTCTCGTCAGACTGTGATTTTTCTTTCCTTTTAGAATGCCTTGCAATTTTTGGTTGAAAGCTGGACATGATTTATTGTGTAATGGGGACTGAGGAAAATAGGGCTTTAGCGTGAGGTGTTTTGGTAATCTGGCTAGGAGTTGGGCTGTGTTTACTGTAGGGGACAGAGGCTTTATACTCTTCTAGCATCCTTGTTTATTCTCCCCTGTTCCCTTTGGGTTTCCCTAAGAATTCCTCCTTAGATGGAATTGATGTCTTTCAGCTCTCTCAGCTATAATACCGTTTTAAAAATCCCTGTTGCGTGTTATGCTCTCTCATCTCTGTTGGTATGATTTAAGGTGTGTGTGGAGAGGAGAAGTATTTATCATCTCAGTCTTCTAGTGGGCCTGTGTCTCTGGGCTTTGATCTTCAAAAGTGTTTCTTAACCCCCTCCCCTGCTTAGGTAAGTCAGGGATGGCAGAGAGGCCTGGAGTGGGAGAAAAGCCCTTCCCTTTAGGTGAGATAAGGCTCTGGTGAGGCCTTTCCCTGGAAACAGGGTGTATTCATAATGGCTACTCTTCCTGTCCCCCTGCCAGAGCCACGAGGGAGCTTTCTTCGCACTTTACTTTGAGAACCTCATGGGGTTCCTAGAGACAAAATCCACAAAAATATGGGGCCCCCCTAAGACTGCAACCCCCAGGAGTTCCTGATTCTCATGGTTGTCCACCCTCAGCTTCCAACAATTTGTCATTTAAATGTTCCCACCAGTATGGCTACAGCAGCTTTTCCTCCAGGGAAGCAGATCTTGTTGTGACTCTCCAGATTTCATGGTGGCCTTAATTCTTTGATGGGTCCAAGAAAAGTCATTGATTTGTTTGTTCTGCTTTTCTTAGTGAAGGATGGAAGTGCTGATTTCTAAGCTCTTTGCATTGTTGACAAAAAGTGTCAAACTCTGTAAAATATTTGAAGGGATTTATTCTGAGCTAATTATGAGTGACCATAATGAGGGCCTGTGACACGGCCCTCAGGAGGTCCTGAGAACATTCAGCTCAAGGTGGTTGAGGTACAGCTTGGTTTAATGTATTTTAGGAAGGCATGAGACATCAATCAAATATGTTTAAGAATTACATTGGTTTAGTTTAGAAAGGTGGACAACCCAAAGCAGGGGCTTTCAAGCGATAGGTAAATTTAAACATTTTCTGGGTGACAATTGGTTGAGGTTGTCTGAAGACCTCGGATCAATGGAAAGGAATGTTCAGGTTAAAGATAAAGGATTGCGGAGACCAAGTTTTATTGTGCAGAGGAAGCCCTTAGATAGCAGACTTCAGAGAGAGCAGGTTGTAAATTGTTTTTTATCAGACTTAAAAGGGTGCCTGGCTCTTAATTGATTATCTCCTGGATCTGCAAAGAAAGGAAGGAAAATAAAAGAGGAAGGGGATTCTCTGTAGAATGTGGATTTTTCCCACAAAAGACTTTGCAGGGCAATTTCAGGGCATGGCAAGGAAATATATTTTGGGGTTAAATATTTTGTCCTTGTCTCATAATGTTATGCCAGAGTCAGATTGAAAGTAAGTCACAATATATAGGGTCGAATACAACTCATCTGATGAGAATCCATGGTTTGTAGGGCATGACTCCCCAGACCCCTTAGGTAGGAATTTGGGCAAGATTTAAAAAATCGGAGCTTAGTCCTCAGCATGTTGGAGCTGGAATTGCTCTACTGAGTGAGATTTGAAAGGAGCAAGACATGTGAAGATTGGGGCAGGAACATTCTGGTTAAGAAAATGCAGAGCAGGCTGGCGCTCCTGGGGCATGGTGCAGATGGATGAGTGATGTGAGGGGAATGCCGGGAAGCAGGAGGGCTTGATCTGGCGGGGCTTCATCAGCCAGAACGAGGACTTGGGTCTCCATCCTGAGTGCAGTGAGGATCTGTGGGAGAGCAGGGAGGGTATGTATTCTGATTTCTGTTTAAAAAGTTTAAAATACAAAAATTAGCTGGGCATGGTGGCATGTGCCTGTAGTCTCAGCTACTCGGGAGGCTGAGGCAGGAGAATCACTTGAACCTGGGAGGCGGAGGTTGCGGTGAGCTGAGATCATGCCACTGCACTCCAGTGTGGGCAACAGAACCAGACTCTGTCTCAAACAAACAAACAAACAAACAAACAGTTTAATTCTAGCTGCAGCATGGCAGATGGATAGGGGCAGGAAGAGGCAAGAATGCAAAATTAAATAAGCAAGCCACCAAGAAGGCTATTACAGTAGTCTGGGGGAAGCAGGATAGCTTAGACTAGGGTGGTGGTTATGGGCTTAGGGCGTGTTGGGAGGTAGAGTTGATAAGATGTGATGTGAGAGAAGAGACGAATCAATAACAATACCTGCCATCTTTGGGTGGGTAAATGGTAATGCTGTTTACTGAGAATACCTGCATCTTTGGGTGGGTAAATGGTAACGTTGTTTACTGAGATGGGGAAGATGAGGGAGGAGCACAGAGAATCAGGAGTTGGGTGTTGGCCTTGTGAAACCTGAGTTGGCAGTAAATTCCCAAGGGGAGTTGTCCGGGCAAGTTTTTGTGGATATGAAGTCTGGAATTCCAGGGAAAGACTGGGGTTGGAGAAATGGATTTGAGAGTCACCGGTAGATACATGGGATTTGAAGTCATGGAGTAGACGAAGTCACCTAAGGAGAGTAGAAAGAGAAGGAAGCCTAGGACAGAGCCCTGGGCTAGCATCTAAAGGAGAAGTATAAGGAGGGACTGGTGAAGGAGTGCTATGGAAGCCAAGAAAAGCCAGAGGAGTCAAGTGAGACGAAATCTGAGCAGTGACAACATGGAGGACATTGGTGACCTTGAGAGAAGCTGTCTCAGCAGTGAGCAGATGGTAGCGTGACTGAAGGGTGAAGGTGAGGTGGGGCGGTAGCAACAACAGACCACTCTTGGAATATTCCTGGGAAGGGAGTCAAGAACTGGGCAGAACTGGAGGCCAGTTTGGGGTCAAGGAAGATTTTTTTTTTTGCCTTCTTGTTCTTTGAAGCTTGTAAGAATGGGCTTATGTTGCTGCTGGATGACTCCATGTTCCTAGGTGCCCAAGGAGCCTGGGGCATTGCCTAAGATGTGGCTGACATGGTCCAGAATCCATATGTGCTTTGGAGGTGGCCAGGAAGCCCATAGGAGGAGGGAATGCTCAGTGTGTGCCCTGAGAGCTTTGCCACTGTCAGAAAGCACCTGACAGGAACAAGTTTGATTGTATTTGACACATGTCGGCATTACCACAGAAAGTTTTAGCAACAGATAAGAGGGGGCATCTGTACTCTCAACTTCTTTTTTCATACTTCCTATTGAAGTTTTCATCTCTACTCTCAGGCATTTAATTTCTAAGACTGCTGTTTATTTTTAATTGTCTTAAAAAATAGCATCCCATTCTTGTTTAACGGATGATATAGCTTCTTTTACCTCCTTGAGGAAGATATTAATAATAGTTTTTTAAAACTTTTCTTCTCACTGCACAATCTCTTTTCTTTGTCCTCCTTTTGTTCCTGTTTAAAATGATAGCCATTTATCTTTTTCTCAGGTGTCTGGTGATGTGTGGTTGTCTGGTCATGTTTAACAGTGGGATTTATAATGCTGATTGGAAGCTGTGAGCATATGGGTGGAGCTTCTGAACTTTTCTGCAGTGTGAGCTGGTGCATCAATTAATTGGGAACCCATAGGTCAGTATCTTCGACTGTGTTGTCTTGGGTTGTTCAGATTGTCTGGAGAAGACTCACCCACCCTTATTTCTGGAGGGATGAAGGCCTATAAACTCCGGAAACAAAGTAGGTATAGAGGGAATGTCTTAGAGCTTGTAGGTATGTGTTTATCTAATCCACATGTTTTCCAGACAGAACCTCCATCCTCAATTGTGCCTGATGTTTCATCTCCAGAGATTCTTTAGAAAATAAATGTCCAGGCCGGGTGGGGTGGTTCACACCTGTAATCCCAGCACTTTGGGAGGCCGAGGTGGGTGGATCACCTGAGGTCAGGAGTTCGAAACCAGACTGGCCAACATGATGAAACCCCGTCTCTACTAAAAATACAAAAATTAGCTGGGTGTGGTGGCAGGTGCCTGTGATCCCAGCTACTCAGGATGCTGAGGCAGGACAATCACTTGAACTGGGAGGCAGAGCTTGCGGTGAGCCGAGATTACGTCACTACACTCCAGCCTGGGTGACAGAGTGAGACTCTGTCTCACAAAAAAAAAGAAAAGAAAAGAAATGTCCAGTCTCTACTAGGGAAGGGCATTTTTCCAGAGGCAGGGAATAGGGGAGAGGGTCCAGGGATCTAATTTCTTCTTATTATTTTTATTTTTTTTTAGTTTTGAGATGCAGTCTTACTCTGTCGCCCAGGTTGGAGTGCAATGGCGTGATTTCAGCTCACTGCAACCTCTGCCTCTGGGGTCCAAGTGATTCTCCTGCCTCAGCCTCCCAAGTAGCTGGGATTACAGGTGCCTGCCATGACACCTGGCTAATTTTTGTATTTTTAGTAGAGACAGGGTTTCACCATGTTTTTCAGGCTGGTCTCGAACTCCTGACCTTAGGTGATCCACCTACCTTGGCATCACAAAGTGCTGGGATTACAGGCATGAGCCACCAAGCCTGGCCTTCTTCTTATTTTTAATATAAAGCCAGATTTGTTGAGTTATAATTTACATGGAACAAAACTCACTTGTTAGTAGACAATTGTATGAGTTGTGACATAAAACTATCTCAGCATATAACTCATATGCTGAATTATGTGGTAAGTATGTGTTTAAATGTATAGGAAATTGCCAAATTGTTGTCTCAGGTGGTTGTACCATTTTATTTATTTTATTTTATTTTATTATTTTATTTTATTTATTTATTTTTGAGACAGAGTCTCGCTCTATTGCCCAGGCTGGAGTGCAGTGGCACGATCTTGGCTCTCTGCAACCTCCACCTCGTGGGTTCAAGTGATTCTCCTGCCTCAGCCTCCCAAGTAGCTGGGATTACAGGCGTGCACCACCACGCCCAGCTAATTTTTGTATTTTTAGTAGAGATGGGGTTTCACCATGGAGGCCAGGCTGGTCTCAAGTTCCTGACTTCAGGTGATCTGCCCGCCTCAGCCTCCCAAAGTGTTGGGATTACAGGCGTAAGCCACTGCACCTGGCCTGGCAGTACCATTTTAAATTTTCACCAGTAATCTATGAACATTCTAGTTGTTCCTCATTCTTGTCAACACTTGGTATTTTCAGATTTTTATTTTTTAATTTTAGCCATTCTAATAGGTGTGGATTTAATTTCCATTTTTCTAATAGCCATGATGCTGAGCATCTTTTTGTGTGCCTGCCATTTGTGTATCTCCTTTGGTGAAGTGTCTTTTCAAACACTTTCCCTATTTTTATTGGGCTGTTGTGTTACTGAGTTTTCAGAGATGTATGTGTATTCTGGATTCAGGTCCTTTATCAGATACGTGTTTTGCAAATGTTTTGTCCTCATCTAGTGGCTTGTCTTTTCATTGTAACTGTCTTTTGAAGAGCAGAGTTTTGAAATTTTGGTGTGGCTAATAAATTATTTGGTTGTATGGATTATGCTTTTGGTTTTGTGTCTAGGAAATCATTACCTAATTCAAGGTCACAAAGATTTTTCTCCGTTTTCTTCCAGAAGTTTTAAATTTTGGGGTTTTACATTTAGGTATGTTATTAATTTTTGTATGATTTTTGTATGTTAGGCAAGGTATAGATTGAAGTTCTTTGTTTTTGCATATGGATGTTCAATTTTTCCAGCACCATTTGTTGTAAAGGTTATTCTTTCTTGATTGAATTGAATGTATACCTTTGTTGAGAGTTCACAAAGCTGTGGTCTGTTTTTGGATCCTCTAATTTTATTTCACTTATCTCTTTGTCTGTCGCTCTGTCACTTGACCAGTACCACACTCTTTATGGCCATAAGTGTTGAAATCTAGTACTGCAATTCCCCAACATTTCTCTTTCTCTAAATTGTTTTGTCTGGTCTAGTTCCTTTGTTTTTCCAAATAAATTTGAGAATCACTTGTTGATTTCTGCTAAAATTTCAACTTGGATTTTGGTTGGCATTGCATTGATTATATAGATGAATTTGAGGAGATTTGACATTTTAACAATATTGAGTCTTCTAGTCCATAAATATGGCATATTCTCTCCATCTATATGTCTGTGGATCCTTATATCTGTGTTTTGTTGTTTTCAGCATAGAAATCTTGCACATAGTTTCATGAGATTTATACTTAAGTGTTTTATGTTTTGGTGCTATTATATAATACATGGTAATTTTTAAAAAACATTAGATTTTTAATTTTTTGTTATAAGTATGTGGATACAATTGACCTTTGTATGTTGAATTTGTATTCTGTGACCTTGCTAAACTCAATTAGTTCTAATAACTTTTTTTCTAGTTTCTTTGGGATTTTCTGTATAGACAATCATATCATCTGCAAATAGAGACAGTTTCATTTCTGCCTTTCTAATCAATAAACCTTTTATTTCTTTTTCTTGCCTTACTGCACAGGCTAGGATCTCTAGTATGATTTTGAATAGGGGTGATAGGATATTCTTGCCTTGTACGTCATCTTAGGAAAGAAGCATTCAGTCTTCTACCATTAAGTATGATGTTAGCTGTGTGTTTTTTGTAGATGCCCGTAATCTGGTTCAGGATGTTCCTTTTTATTCCTGTTTTGTTGAGGGTTTATTATTATTATTACTGTTATAAACAGATGTTGAATTTTGTCAAAAGCCTTTTCTGCATTTATTGAAGAGATAATTTTTTTTTCTTCTTTAGTCTATTGTTATGGTAGGTGATGTTGACTGATTTGCAAATAATGAGCCAGCCTTCCATTCCTAGAATAAGTGTCTATTGGCTGTGAAGTATTATCCTTTTTATATATTGCTGAATGCAATTTGCTATTTTTTTGTTTAGGATTTTCGTGTCTTTGTTTATGAGGGATATTGGTCTGTTCTTTTATTTTAACATCTTTATCTAGTTTTGGTGTCAGTGTAATTCTGGCCTCATAAAAAAATGTTGACTTATTTCCTCCTTTTCTGTTTTCTGGAAGACTTTTTTAAAATTTCTGTTATTTCTGTTTTAATTTTTTGATAGAATTTGACAATGAAGCTCTCTGAAATGTTATACATTGCATGACTGTTTACCTTTAAATAATAATCCGCTGCTTCAGGTATAGTGTAAGTACCTTAAAACAGTGTTTTCCCATCTATTGATCATATTTATTTCAGATTCTTTTTCTGAAATTCCTGTATTATTATTCCAGGTTATCTGTGTGTCTGCTTCTGTTGATTGTCACTTGACAATGAGCCTTTTGTTTCCTTTGCCTTCTTTTGTTTGTTTGTTTGTTTGTTTGTTTGTTTGTTTTTGAGACAGAGTCTCACTTTGTCGCCCAGGCTGGAGTGCAGTGGCGCAATCTCAGCTCACTGCAACCTCTGCTTCCTGGGTTCAAGCGATTCTCCTGCCTCAGCCTCCTGAGTAGCTGGGATTACAGGCGTGCGCCACCACACCCAGCTAATTGTTATATTTTTAGTAGAGATGGGGTTTCACTATGTTGGCCAGGCTGGTCTCAAACTCCTGACCTCGTGATCCGCCCACCTTGGCCTCCCAAAGTGCTGGGATTACAGGTGTGAGCCACTGCGCCTGGTCTCCATTGCCTCTTCATTGTAATTTTTGATTTCAGTGTTGGACATTGTGTGGAGGGCAGTAGGCAAGGTCAACAAACTTTTTCTGTAATGGGCCAAATAAATATTTTGAGTTTTGAGGGCCACGTGTAGTCCCTGTTGCATGTTATTCTTCTGGTTTTTACTTTTAAAAAATTACCCTTAAAAAATGTAAAACCTGGCAGGGTGCAATGGTTCATGCCTCTAATTCTGGCCCTTTGGGAGACTGAGGTGGAAGGATTGCTTGAGCCCAGGGGTTTGATACCAGCCTGGGCAGTGTGGTGAGACACCGTCTCTACAAAAAAATGTGAAAAATTAACTGGGCGTGGCCACATGTACTGTGGTCCCTCTTTCTTGGGAGGCCGAGGTGGGAGGATGGCTTGAGCCCAGGAGATTGAGACTGCAGTGAGCCATGATTGTACCACAGTACTCCAGCCTGGGAGACAGAGCAAGACCCTGTCTCCAAGAGGAGGAGGAGGAGGGGGAGGGGGACGGGGAGGGGGAGGGGGGGAGGGGGAGGAAGAGGAGGAGGAGGAGGAGGAGGAGGAGGAGGTGGAGGAGGTAGTAAAACCATTCTTAGCTTGGAGGCTGTACAGAAACGGGTCATGGGCTACCTTTGGCCTCTGGGCCATGCATACCCTCTCTGTAGAGGGGAATGAGGTGGGTAGATAGTGTTATATTCAGGAATGGCCACTCCTCTTTTTCCGCTGGGTTTTCATTGTTGGGGAGTTAAGGTGGGTCTGGGTTTGTTGTTGTGTATGTACCTTCCATCCCACTGGCTTCAAATTCCTCTAACCTTTCCTTGAGCCTAGGATGAGGGCTGAGTTGCCAAAGCGTCTTCACCCATGGCTTTTGGCCTTGCCTCTGTGTCTGCCTTAGCTGCCCCTTATCTTTGGCAGGTCTCTACTAGAGAAAGTTCCCCTCCCTTCCCCCAAAGTAGGAGGACTCTAACAGTCTGGCTTAAGATGGCTCCTGGACCCTCCCTGAGGGCTAGAGCAGATTGCCTTTTATCTTCCCTGGCCACAGCAGTCTTCTGATTCTGTAGGTGAGAAGCTTCTTGTTAGGGCTTAGTGCTGTGGCAGCTCCCACTGAGAGACTGTTCAGTCTGCTCTTTCAGTCTAAATCTTAAAAGGTTTTTTTTTTATTTTTTTATTTGTTAAGTAAATGTGCTAAGAAAGAGGTGCTGATTTTGAGCCTGGTTCCAATTGCAGTACCCAGTCAAGGAGTGAATTTACGGCATCGTAAAGGCTGCCAGTAGAGAGGAATGGTAAGGAAAGTTGGCTCCACTCTGGTGATGGATTGAAGCTTCCAGTGGGTTTGTCTAGCTATTTTTTAGTGGTTGCTACAATGTATGCAAGGCTACCAGATTCTATAACTCCTGGGGCCATTCCCATGGAAAATAAACAATGTGAATTTTATATACCCAGTGACATTGTGTAAACTCAGTGGCCCTGATAAGTGCTGTATCTGTATGTGGTCCCTGAGGGATTTGCTGCAATTGGAGTGAAAAAGAAGTAATACTTTTTAAAACAATCTTATAAGTGGACAGAATGCTACTGTCGTCAAAGAGCCAAACTCTGCAAAATATTTGAAGAGATTTGTTCTGAGCCAAATATGAGTGAGGTCCTGAGAACATGTGCCCAAGGTAGTTGGGTGCGGCTTGGCTTTATACATTTTAGAGAGGTGTGAGACATCAATCAAAAACATTTAAGAAATACATTGGTTTGGTCCAGAAAAGTGGGACAAAGCTGGGGGGCATGGGGCTTCCAGGCTATAGGTGAATTTAAACATTTTCTGATTGATAAAGTCCTGGGATTGATAGAAAGGGAATGTTCAGGTTAAGGTAAAGATTGTGGACATCCAAGTTCTTTTGAAGTCTTATGGTGGCTGCCTTAGAGACAATAGATGACAAATGTTTCCTATTCAGATCTTAGTTAATCTCTTTAGGATTAGGAGGGTCTCGAAGAAAAAGATCTAGCTATGTTAGTAGAGATTCTTTACAAATGCAGATTTTCCCCCACAAAGAACAGCTTTGCAGGGCCATTTCAAAATATGGCAAAGAAACATATTTTGGGGTAAAATATTTTTATTTTCTTTCTTGTCTCATAATGTTATGCCAGAGTCAGGTTGGAAAGTCACGATATATAGGGTTAAATAACACCCATCTGATGAGAATTTGTGATTTGTAGGGCATGACTCCCCAGACCCCTTAGATAGGAATTTGGGCAAGATAAAAAAAATCAGAGTTTAGTCCTCACTAGCAAACAGAGAAAGCCCTCATCTTTCTAGTTTAGCACTTTAAAATTGTATGACTGTAATATTTGAAGATGATGGTTTTTAGACTATTGAGTTTTTTGATGCTGCTTTTATGAGCTAAGCTTTTATATCAAGCAGTGACTGTGTTTCTAGATTAGCCTGTAGTTTTCTAAACTGTCAAACGTGTTATTCAGAAAGGCCAGGAACCCCTTGAGGGGTAGATTGCAGTAGAACATTTTATTCTAGGCCTCACGCCTGTAATCCCAGCACTTTGGGAGGCCGAGGTGGGTGGATCACTTGAGGTTAGGAGTTCGAGACCAGCCTGACCAATATGATGAAACTCCATCTCTACTAGAAATACAAAAAATTAGCGAGGTGTGGTGGCACACACCTGTTATCTCAGTTACTTGGGAAATTCCTGCCTCAGTTATAGAGGAAAGCTGAGGCAGGAGAGTCTCTTGAGCCTGGGAGGCGGAGGTTGCAGTGAGCAGAGATCATGCCACCGCACTCCAGCCTGGGTGACAGAGCGAGACTCTGTCTCAAAAAAATAAAACAAAAAGAAAAAAGAAAATTTTATTCTAACCAGAAGCATTACCTCTTTCCCCTAGATCCAGATGCAGAGGTGTGCCTTCATGTACTGAGGCTTGTCCAGTCTGTGGTTCTGGAACCTGAAGTCTTCTCTAAGTCGGCCTCTGAGTTCCGGAGCTCCCTGCCCCTGCAACGCATCCTGGCAATGTCCAAGAGCCGCAACCCCCGCCTGCAAACCGCAGCCCAGGAGCTCCTGGAAGATCTCCGCACTCTGGAGCATAATGTGTAGGTGTGCTCGGCCACCAGGGTTTTGGTGAAAATGTCGGTGTCCCTTCTCCCCAGATCCCTCATTTGATACTCCAAAACCATCACCATGTGCCATGTGTTAGAGTTGGCAAAATGTGATTGACTAGAGATGGACATGAATTGATATGTATCCCACATAACTTTGTCTTGGAAGTGAGAGTGCTTGTAGGTGGTTGGTTAAGCTTGCCAAAGGAGAGGCCATGAAAGAACCTGTCCTTCCGGAAAAGTGGTCCATGTCTGTGCTGGCTGGAAGAGGGCTTGCTTAGGGCAGCTTCTTGCTGCTCAGCAGACCATGACCTGTAGGTTCACCTATAAAACAGGGAAATTAAATAACCATCTACCCCATTAGTCAGCATTTTCTTGAGATACATTTCTTTGAAAAGCAATTCATTCTGTCTCTAGTAATTGTAATTAATCCCCCCAAAATGCAAGTTTACTTTTATAACCTTTTGGTGAACCTGCTATTTCAGATGACATTGGGCATTTTAGTTCTATATTTTTTGTGCCTCTTTTATTTTTGAATAAAGAAAATCAGAAGAGTTGTATTACGACCCTTGCTGTCTAAAATCTAAACTTGATACTAGGAAGTTGATCTCTGCATATTACCATGCTACTCTTGGTTGGTGGAAAAAAAAACTCTTCCTTAAACTGTTCTGGGCACTTTGGCTATAAACTTAGAAGTCCTATTTTTCTTATAACAAATGCTGTAAAAACAACTTGTATAATAGATTAGAACACATGCAGTTAGTTGAGATTCCATAAATGAAATGATAGTTCCAGCTCCCTTTTTGTGCATGGGTGTGCCTGTATGCCAGGGCCCTGCCATGTCTGTGTTATCTACCTACTGGTTGCCATCCAGCTTGTTTTCTAGGCCACTGGCAGAGAATAAGGGAGAATACACTTCACTTCTCATGGACACCGTGATTGGTGAGAGTTGCCTTTTGTATTAGTCTGCTGTCACACTGCTGTGAAGAAATGCCTGGGACTTGGTAATTTATAGAGGAAAGAGGTTTAATTGACTCACAGTTCACTGTGGCTGGGGAGGTCTCAGGAAACTTACAATCATGGTTGAAGGGGAAGCAAGGCACCTTCTTCTCAAGGTGGCAGGAAGGAGAATGAATGCAGGAGAACCTACCAAATATTTATAAAACCATCAGCTCTCTTGAGAACTCACTATCACGAGAACAGCATGGGGGAAACCGCCCCCATAATCCAGTCACCTCCACCTGGTCTCTCCCTTGACACATGGGAATTATGGGGATTATAATTCAGGATGCGATATGGGTGGGGACGCAAAGCCTAACCATATCACCATTTAAATCAGTCCTTAAAGTCACATCACATGAACACATTCCCTTCTTTTCCTGGGCTGCTTCCTTCGGTGTGATGCTGGAGGGCTGCTGGGCTCTGGGCATGCTGTAAGAGCAAAACAAATGCAGGTGCACCCCACCAGTGGCAGCCCCATCTACAAGAATAAGCTGTTTTGTTGCATATGGCATTTTAGAGTAACTTCATTTTTCTTTTAAGTAGATTTTTATAGGCAGTGTGCAATTTAAGGCTGAGGCTGAGTGAAGAAGTGTAGAGGAAGGCACAGTTGCTTGGATTTCACGAGCCAGCATATTGTGGAACACTAGCTCATCTGAGCCAGAGGAATGTTGCAAAAGGCAATTTAAAATTCATGGAGGCAGAAATCGATCCATCTGTGCTGTGTGGTTCTGTAGGTCCTGATTATTGGTGAATAAAATTAAGAATGTTGTGTTTCTATACTTAATAGCATGGTGCTATCTTCTTTTTGATTGCTATTTATTTAATAAGGTAATGGGGAATGCTGCCTCTAGAACTACAGGACCTCTTTCTGCCAGAGATGGGGTCAACAGTGTATAGAGAGGAGTGAGTGTTGGCCAGACTCTTGGATGTTGTGTAGTTTAGCTAATTAGTGGATGGATGTGATTAAGAAGGATCATTTCTTTTCTCCTGATTTTGAGGTGCTAAGAATAGCAAGAGTTCTTACGAAAACTCTTTTAGGAAGAAACATGTGACAACTCCATATTTTAAATGTATATCCTAGGAAAAGTACATAAGGCCAGTTTTAAGGGGTGATCTGCCTCCTGCTCTTCATATGAAGGTCAACAGGAAAACACAGGTTCTTTAATTTTTCTACAACTAATTATCTAAAGAAAACCTACTCAGTTTTTTAAAAGGTATTCATAAAAAGCATGTACTTTGCAGATCTCGTGAATTTTAAAATCAGACAAAGTAAAATAGTGCATATATTTTGAAATGTTGTTTGTTTGTTTGTTTTAGACGGAGTTTCGCTTTTGTTGCCCAGGCTGGAAGCGCAGTGGTGCGATCTTGGCTCACTGCAACCTCCGCCTCCTGGGTTCAAGCGATTCTCCTGCCTTAGCCTCCTGAGTCGCTGGAATTACAGGCACCCGCCACCAGGCCTAGTTAATTTTTGTTACTTTTAGTAGAGATGGGGTTTGGCCATGTTGGCCAAGCCGGTCTTGAACTCCTGATCTCAGGTGATCCACCTGCCTCGGCCTCCCAAAGTGCTGGGATTACAGGCATGAGCCATGGCACCCGGCCTATATTTTTATTTTTTGACACAAGAGTCTTGCTTTGTCGCCCAGGCTGGAGTGCAGTGGCTCCATCTCGGCTCACTGCAGCCTCCGCCTCCTGGGTTCAAGCGATTCTCCTGCCTCAGCCTCCTGAGTAGCTGGGATTACAGGCGTACACCACCATGCCTGGCTAATTTTTGTACTTTCAGTAGAGACATGTTTTCACCATGTTGTCCAGGCTGGTCTAAATTCCGGATCTCAAGTGATCCGCCCGCCTCGGTCTCCCAAAGTGCTGGGATTACAGGCGTGAGCCACCATGCCCAGCCTTGAAATGTAATTTTAACAGGATTCCTCTTACATTTATTAAGTTAAGGAACTATTTTTCTCCTTGGTACCATCAGTTTGTATGTAAAGGTGTGAAACCTGGCAGGCCAGACGTCAGACTTGACTCCTTCCTTCCTCACCCCTTCCCCCACACGGCTCCGAGCATTCCTCTTGCTGTCTGGCAGCTCATTAACCATCAGAGCTGCTTTCTCTTCAGTCCGAAAAGAGCAAATCCTTGTTCTGACTGAGAGCAATATGGAGACTTCGTGGGGGGCTTTGGAGACCCATGCCTCCTCATGGCATAGCTTGGGATAAGCCTCATGCCACAGAGTTCTTCTAGTTCCATACAGTTATATCGCCTGTGCCATTCACTCATTCCAGAGGATTTTAAAGTTAATTAAAGTACCAAGCATAGGATCACAGGTCTGGAGCCTGAAGAAAATTAGACCAAGGCTGGAAGTCAGGCCGGGGTCAAGGAAGTGTTGATGAAAAGAGTCAAACTCTGTAAAATATTTGAAGAGACTTATTCTGAGCCAAATGTGAGTGACCAATGGCCTGTGACACAGCCCCAGGAAGTTCTGGGAACATGTACCCAAGGTGGATGGGCCACAGTTCAGTTTTATGCATTGTAGGGAGACATAAGACATCAATCAATAGATGTAAGATGTAAGATACATTCGTTTTGTCTGGAAAGGCAGGACAATTGGAGGGGGCGGGGGGCGTGTTCCAGGTCGTAGGCAGATTCAAAGATTTTCTAATCGGCAATTGGTTAAAAGAGTTAAGTTATTATCAGAAGACCTGGAATCCCTAGGAGGGAGCATCTGTTGTGGAGACCAAGGTTTTTATTATGCAGATGAAGCCTTCAGGTAGCAGGCTTCAGAGAGAATAGATTGGAAATGTTTCTTACCAGACTTAAAAAGGTACCAGACTCTTAGTTAATTCTCTCCTGGATCAGAGAAGAGGAAAAGGATTCTCTACAGAATGTAGATTTTTCCCCACAAGAGACAGCTTTGCAGGGCCATTTCAAAATATGTCAAAGAAATATATTTTTGGGTAAAATATTTTGATTTCTTTCATGGCCTGGTGTCTGTCATGTGATGCTATACTAGAGTCAAGCTAGAATTTGGTGTCTGATTGCAACAAAAAGTCTCAAGATCTCGTTTTAATGTTTATACCAGTCAGTTGTACCTGAATTCCAAAGGGAGGAGGGCATAATGAGGCATGTCTGACCTCCACGTCCCATCATGACATAATGAGGCATGTCTGACCTTCACTTCCCATCACGGCCTGAACTAGTTTTTCAGGCCAACTTTGGAAGGCCCTTGGCTGAGAGGGGGGGTCCATTCAGATGGTTGAGGGGCTTAGAATTTTATTTTTGGTTTACAGAGGTTTTGAATAAAGCTTGTAAATGTGCCTGCCCATTCCATTGATTCGGCTGGACCTGCCATTAGCTATTGTGCCACACGTTAATATAAATGGAAAAGGTTGATAAAAACTTTTGCAGACTTACTAATTTCTGAGAAGTCCTGAAGTTTGTTCTGTTTTCTTCCATGGCATAGATGCTGAGAATGCCTCAGAACTTCTCCAACCAGTGTAGGATCCTGATTATAGGCCCTGATATAGTGTAGGATGTAGCATCCTATAGGGCATTGAAAGGTCTTTGGATGCTTTTTGAGTCCAGGCTCAGGTAAGAAGGGCAAGAGATAACTGGTACACCTCTGTCTTCACAAACTCTCATCTTTAAGAGCCATGGCTGCCTCTCTGCCCTGAGAATGCGCACATTTAAATTTATCTCCAGATGTAGACTAAGAAATCGGAGTCTTTGTGCTAATTAGTGCATGCTACGAAATGAAAAGTGTTGTTACTGTCCTTTTTAATTTGTAATTTTAAAAGTTTTAAAAATTGTTAAATATACCTAATATAAAATTTATGTTTTAACCATTTTAAAGTGAAGACTCAGTGGCATTAAATATGTCATAGTGTTTTATAATCATTACCATTATCTATTTCTGAAACTTTTCTTCATTCCAAACAGAAACTCTGTACCCGTTATATAACAACACATTCCCTAAACCTTTCTCCCCTGGCCCCTAATATCTGCTCTTCTTTGTCTCCATGCATTTGACCACTCCATGCATCTCATAGAAGTAGAGTCATATGATCTTTGTTCTTTTGGGTCTGGCGTATTTCACTTAGCATCGTGACCTCAAGGTTCATCCGTGTTGTAGCGTGTGTCAGAACTCGTTCCCTCTTCTGGCTGTATCATCCAATGTGTGGACGCAGCACATTTCGTTCATTCATCCATCTGTTGAGGGACACTTGGCTTGTTTTCACCTTTTGGCTGTTGTTAATAGTATTGCTGTGAACATTGGGGTACAGGTATCTGTTTGAATTTCTGCTTTCAATTTTTTGGGGTGTGTACTTAGGAGTGAAATTGCTGAATCACATGGTAATTCTGTGTGTAGCTCTCTGAGGAACTGCCAACCGCTTTCCACAGCAGCCGCACCACTTTACATCCCCACCAGCAGCAGTGCCCAAGGGCTCCAGTTTCTCCACGTGTTCATCAACATTTGTTATTTTCTGTTTTATTGATAATAGCCATTGATAATGGGTGTGAAATGCATCTTATTGAGGTTTTCATTTGCATTTCCCTAATGGCGAATAATGTTGAGCATCTTTCCTTGTGCTTATTGGCCGTTTGTATCTCTTCTTCGGAGAAAAGTCTATTCAGGGCCTTTGCCCATTTTTGAGTTGGGTTGTTTGCTTTCTGTTGTTGAGTTACAGGAGCGAACGCCTTATCAGATGTGGGATTTGCGGGTATTAACTCCTATTCTCTGGGCTTCTGCACTCTATTAATAGTGTCCTTTGATGTGCAAGAGTTCATTTTGGTTAAGTCTAGTTTATTGATTTTTTTCTTTTATTGCCTGTGCTTTTGGTGTCATATCCAAGAAATCATTGTCAAATGTTTGGTCACAAGGATTTTCTCCTGTGTTTTCTTCTTCGTTTTATAGTTTTATCTCTTCAGTTTAGATCTTTGATCCATTTTGAGTCCATTTTTTTCATATCGTTCAGCTAAGGGTCTGGCATCATTCTTTTACATGTGGATATTTCAGTTTTCCCACCACTACTTGCTGAATTTTATAATTATTATTTGAAAATGTTGTTACAAATGTGATTTTCAAAACTCAAACCCTTATGAATACTATGCTCATATGCTCACCATATGTTTAAATTATTTGGTTTCATGAATAGCCTTTTTTTTTTTTTTTTTTGAGATAGGATCTCATTCTATCACCAAGGCTGGAGTGTGGTCTCGGCTCAACGCAGCCTCTGCCTCCTGGGCTCAAGTGATCTCCTGCCTCAGCCTCCAGAGCAGCTGGGACTCTAGGTGTGTGCCACAATACCTGGCTAATTTTCTGTATTTTTGGGGGGGAGATGGAGTTTCACCATGTTGTCCAGGCTGGTCTCTAACTCCTGGACTCAAGTGATCCACCTGCCTCAGCTCCCCAAAGTGCTGGGATTACGGGCATGAGCTACTGCACCTGGCCATGAATAGCCTTTATTATAGGATTTTATATTGTTCCAGTGGAGCTCCCTAAGTTGCTGCTTTTCCAGCCATAAATGTACATTTAATGCTCTTAGATCATACTCAGCACAAAATGACTGTTAGCTGGAAAAATGACTCCCACTCACATAGTCTATTATATTTTTTAATTGAAGTCATACTTGCAGCCCAACTTTTCAGGGTAAATGGTGTTATGCAAAATATTACTGTTTCGATGTCTGAGAGCAGTGCAGGCTTTGGGAAGAAGTGCAAAGGCCCTGTAAGTGTGGGCTTGGTGTATGTTTGAAGGGCAGCAGAGAGTGCTCAGGTGCTGGCTGGGAGACCTCTCGCCTTGCTCTGTGCGATGACTGTGGGGCCTGGGGCAGGAGCAGCCTCTGATTCACACTTAAAAATGTAAAAAAAAAAGTGGAACCTGCTCTTAAGATTGTCAGATGACCACACTGTCAGCCTCTAGTCATTGCTGCCCTCCCCACCCCCAGCACCTCAAATGGCAAAAGTCCTCGAGATTGCTGAAGTAAGTTTCTTTCCAAACATGCCTCCCCAAGATGAAGCTTTCACTCTCCCCACAGACTCCAGCCACACCCAGATCTGAGGCCCAAGTGTGCATGTTCTCACTGGACACTTTGCCAAGCTGCCATACACACACTTGGTCCTGCATAGCATGGGCTGACGTGAAGGTGATAGGTCCCTGCTGGAGTGGGGCCTGCCACCTGCCCACCGGGGAGGAAAGCATCTCCTCTGCCATCCTGTGCCTTCATGCTCAGTCGCTGGCACCAGCAGCCTTTCCTTTGGCCATGGCTCATACCTACTCTCTTTTTGGATCATAAGCCCGAGAACTGTGGTTCCTAGCTGTTACAGGGTCATGGGCCACTCTGAGAATCTGAGAAACCTTCTGTATACAAAAGCGTATGGACATGCTTATCTGATGTTTCATCTGCAGTTTCTGGGAGTTTGTAGGATTCCCCCCAGGATCATTTACTTTTTGGTAAGGAGCCGTTTGCCCTGGGCTTGTGGAATTTGTGTGGCCTAGTGTAGTACCAGGCACATAACCAGGCACTTGAGCATTGAAAGCATTTAATGATGTCTCTGACACTGTAAGGCGTCCCACATTAACGGTAGTCCCATAGCTAAAAACAAAGCATTGGCTTCCTGGTGGCAGTTCAGAACCTCTGCCTGATTTCCTTCAGCTCAGTCAGTCCTCACGGCCACCCCGTGAGGTCGGCATCACCAGTCACACTCTGCAGGTGAGGATACTGGACTCTAGTGACAGAGTTGCGGTTACAGTCTGTGCCTCTTGGTGTCACCTCCCTTTCCCTGGGCCCGTAACCTCATCTAGGGTCCTTTGCCTTCAGGCCAGTGTCTGTCCTGCGCCTGGGCATTTGCAGTTCTGGCGATGAGCTGCTTCACCCCCTGGCAGAGGGTCTGCAGCCTCTCTGGCCAATGTGCCGCTCTCCTGCCACCAGCAGGCCCATGGGGTCAAGAGGGAGGGAACAGAATGGGAAGTAGTTGGTGTGGTGGGGGGCAGTAACCCCTGCTCCCCACCAGGCTGGTATTGAGACAAGATGTGCTGATAAGTGACAGGCTCCTGTGGCTGCCTGATCACACAATAACATTTAGAAAGAAGAGGGAGAGTTGGCCGGGTGTGGTGGCTCACCCCTGTCATCCCAGCACTTTGGGAAGCTGATGCGGGTGGATCATTTGAGGCCAGGAGTCCAAGACCAGCCTGGCCAACAGCAGGAAACCCCGTCTCTACTAAAAATACAAAAATTAGGTGGGCATGGTGGCACATGCCTGTTCCAGCTACTCAGGAGGCAGAGGCAGGAGAATCGCTTGCCCTGTGGAGGCAGAGGTTGTAGTAAGACGAGATCACACCACTGAACTTCAGCCTGGGCAACAGAGCAAGACTTCGTCTCAAAAAAAAAAAAAAAAAAAAAAGAAAAGAAAAGAATAGGGAGAGACAGATTAATTATCAATATCAAAAGCCTTGATTTTTAAAAGGTTCTGTTCAGTATCTGCAGCAGTTTATAAAATTATCATTCCTGTCTCCATGAGCTGCATGCTCAGGGATCACTACAACCTATCTTTTACCTTGCTTAGAATCATTGAGTAGTCCTCTCTTTCAGTCTTTTATTTTAGATTCCACAGAGCTGAGACAAACCAGGGCAGGAGCAGGACAAATTCTCCTCCCTGCTCTAGGCCAGAAAGCCAGCACAGGACATTGCTAGGCTTAGAGTTAACAGGACCTCTCCCTTCGAGATGTCCCCTGCTCTGGGCAGGCAGGTGGTCACAGCCCAGGGCTGACATGACCAAGCCAGAATGGGCAGGGAGAGGGGGGGGTAAGAGCATACCTTGCAATAGCGGATGCTTCTGCTTTGTTCTTTTCTTTTTGTTTTTTTTTAGTCCAAATACTGATAGAAGAGAAATAAAGGGGCAATCTGAAACTTAGACGAGGTTAAGATTACTTAAGGACAGAGTGGAGTGAGCCTACAATTCACAAAGTGTGCATTTCTGCTGGGAGCTGAAGCTCACCTGTTAGGCATCAGAGCTTTTTTTTGAAAGAACCATTTTAATGGAAATTCTTAAAAAATATATTGCATGCTTGCTCCTTTATACATTGTACTTGGAACATTTTCCTCTTCTTGATGAATCAGTGTCCTTCCCTCCACCACCGTCAGCCAGGGAAGTAAGTTTTCCAGAAACTTAGTACTACACTTTGGCATTTGAGCACACTTCCTTCAATTATGAGAGTAGAAGGCTGTTTTCTTACATTTGGATGAAATTTCTCACCTCTCTGTACCTAAGGTTCTGTGAAACTTGTTGTAAAGGGGCTGGGGGTGCATGTGTTGGCTTAGATACCTGTTCCTTAGAGGTAGCTTAGGTTTGGCCCTGAGCCCAGGGAAGGGGAGGCAGCACCTGAATGTCCCATGAGCTGTTGTGCTGCTTGGAGCAGCAGCCTCAGTGTGTGCCGTGTTGGGGTGTGTGTGCTGTATTTGGGGGTATGTGGGTGTGCTATGTTGAGGGTGGCAATCAGCAGACTGGGGCCTTTCTGTTCTCTCATCAGGTTGTGCACCCAAAAGTATCTGAGACTTGCCTCAATCCATTTAGAAAGTTAATTTTGCCAAGGTTAAGGATGAACCCGTGACACAGCCTCGGGAGGTCCTGACGACATGTGTCCAAGGTGGTCGGGCCACAGCTTGCTTTTGTACATTTTAGAGAGACATGAGTCATCAGTCAAGATGTGTAAGAAGTACATTGGTTCAGTGCAGAAAGATGGGACGACTGGAAGCTGGGAGGAGTGGGAGGGCATTCCAGGTCATAGGTAAACAAGAGACAAAAGGTTGCATTCTTTTGGGTCTTTGATAAGCCTTTCACTGAATATACAATTTACATGTGAGAGGTAGGTAGAGAGGAATAGTCACTTATGCCTAAGCCTGGCTCAGTGAATCTGCACTTTTTTTTTTTTTTTTCCAGATGGAGTTTCACACTCTTGTTGCCCAGGCTGGAGTGCAGTGGTGCAATCTTGGCTCACTGCAACTTCTGCCTCTTGGGTTCAAGTGATTCTCCTGCCTCAGCCTCCGGAGTAGCTGGGATTACAGGCACGTGCCACCACGCCTGGCTAATTTTTAAAATATTTTTAGTAGACACAGGGTTTCACCATGTTAGCCAAGCTGGTCTCGAACTCCTGACCTCAGGTGATCCACCCGCCTCAGCCTCCCAAAGTGCCGGGATTACAGGTGTGAACCACTGTGCCTGGCCAAATCTTCATTTTTATACATAAACAATAGGGCAGAGGAAGCCATCAGATATGCATTTGTCTCAGGTGACCAGAGGGATGACTTTGAGTTCTGTCCTTTGTCCCATACCTGTGAAGATAACTTACCAATTTACATTGCCAGGGTGAAAATCAACAGAACTGTTTTAGGGTATAGATCTTGAGGCAAATTGTGAAGGAGGTATGTAGCTTTTTTAAAATCTTTGTAGCTATCTTATTTAGGAATAAAATGGGAGGCCTGACGCAGTTCCCAGTGTCGACAAAAAGAGTCAAACTCTCTAAAATATTTGAATAGATTTATTCTGAGCCAAATATGAGTGACCAGTGGCCCATGACACAACCCCAGGAGGTTCTGAGATCATGTATCCAAGGTGGATGGAGTACAGCTTGTACATTTTAGGGAGACATGAGACATCAATCAAATGCATGTAAATGTACTTTGGTTCGGTCTGGAAAAGCGGCACAACTGGAAGGTGGGGGCTTCCAACTCATAGGTAGATTCAAAGATATTCTGATTGACAGTTGGTTGAAAGAGTTAAGTTATTGTCTAAAGACTTAGGAATGTCTGGGTTAAGATAAGGGTTTGTGGAGACCATAGGTGAAGCCTCCAGGTAGCAGGCTTCGGAGACAATAGATTGTAAATGTTTCTTATCAGACTTAAAGACCCTATTCTATCAGTAATTCCAAAAGGGAAGAGGGTATAATGAGTCATGCCTGACTTCCCTTCCCATCATGGCCTGAACTTGTTTTTCAGGTTAGCTTTGGAATGCCCTTGCTGAGAGGAAGGGTCCGTTCTGGTCGGGGGACTTAGAATTTTATTTTTGGTTTACACCAGCTTGACTTTTCCCTTTGGCTTAGTGATTTTGGGGTCCCGAGATTTATTTTCCTTTCACAAAGTCTTCCTGGTCTTCAAGAAGGTGCCTTGAGAGCCCTTCCTTGTGCTGCCTTCTCCTCGGGGACCCCTGCCCCTGTGGCTGCGGTTTACCCTGGGTGGAAAAGGCACCCATGCCCAGGCTGGCTAGAGCCCCTGCCACTCAACTGGCTGGGCCCCCATATTCCTTGGGTGCTGCTTCCACTACCTGTCCAAGCCACCCACCAGGGCCCCAGACTCCCCTAGCACCTCTCCTGGGCTATGTCCTTCCCTGGAGGCTGCTGAGCTGCCCTGGACTCTCCCCACAGTCACACCATGGTGGGATCCACCCATAACCCCTGCCCTGACCCAAAGACACTTATTGCCTGAATCAGGTGTGGACAGAGTTCAAGTTGTTTCAGTGATGTCCCTGGCAATTCAGTGGAGATGGCCACAGATCTGTGTGTGTGTCTGTGTGTGTGTGTGTGTCTTCGTGTGTGACTGTGCCTCTGTGTGTGCCTATCTGTATGAGTCTGCATGTATGTATGCATGTATGACTGTGTGCCTGTGAGTGTTGTTTCTGTATCTTGTCTGTATGTTTTTGTGTGTGTCTGTGTGCATCTCTCTCTCTGTCTGTGTCTCTGTGTGTGGGGACTGTCATACCTTCCTTCCCATGCTAAACATACCTGTGTCTTGACTCTAGTCCGGCAAGCTTCCCTCGCTACACCTCTGCCTCAACCCTAAGGAATTTGGCTGACACGCATACTAAGGTTTTCTAAGGGGGAGTTGGCTTTTGGCTGTGTGGGCTGGAACTAGGGTTTAGGGGAATGTTTCTCTCCCATTTGCTTCTGGCTCTGCACCCCCGTGTATGAGGGGGCAGGAGGGCACTGTGACTGCAGCTCTCCCATGAGCCCAGAAGATACATTTTACTCTGTGGGCACTGAAGACAGAGCCAGGTTTCTAGGGCTCTATAATCTTTTTAACTATTTTTGGCTACAGGACAAGTGTAGATGTGTCAGGGGTCATAGACCTCTGAGTCCTGCAGGACAAACCTGAAGCTATCTGCTTCATGGAGTTAAATGTTCATCAGATTTGCATTTCTCCCTTAAAACCTTGTCACTGGAAACCTGGGTAGAAGTCTGGCCCAGTGCAGAAGCCACCAGACTCTCCTGCCAGCTCCAGAGCTGTCTTAGGATCCAGAGCCCCTTGCTTAATCCTGTTTTCTCTGCTGTGCTGGGAGAAAGTCCCATTCCTGGGTAATTGCCAGAAGAAAGGCTCCGTCTTAAGGTTAAAGGAGCTAGAATCACAAGGGGAATCAGTAAACCCAGTTCCCAGGCCAGGGACCCATGGGATGAGCGATCTGGTCTTCAAGGCCAAAATGCTTGCTCACCAGCTTTCTTTCTCCTCCACACTCTGTCCAGGTTTGGGGGCACTGTCTTAGGCCCCTTTGACGTCATCAGCACAAGAGACTCAGAGCAAGGAACAAAACTGCCTGTACTCGCCAGGGCTCCTGATGCTATCGTCTCGTAGGAAACCCCGAATGAGGTCTGGGCAGGTGAAAAGCCTTCCTGTTTGTCCTCTCAATTAGTCACACTTGGTTCTGAGCCAAGCCGTCTGCTCCCATGTTAATCCCCAGCCTGGGAGGGCAGGCTGCAGCCGGCAGGGTTTGCACAACCCACAGTCCAGGCTGCAAGGTGGCTTCTCTTCCCTGTATTTTGCAGCCCCTGCCCTTACTCAGCACACACTTTCTTGTTTCTGAGTCCTTCCAAAACATTCTGGTCTGGGCTGTACTTTGTGCTGTTTGGGAGAGGCACCCCTCACCTCAGAGGGCAGCTGGAGACCTCCTGTGTGAGGAGGGCTTGGCCTCCTTCCTGGGGTCTCTGCTGCTCAGGCAGGGGGCTCCCTCTCCCTCTCCATGTGCTTGTGGGTGGGGGCAGAGCTCCTGCCCTTGTCTCATGTAGAAGAGATGGTTCCAGGCCACATAGGCCTGAGCTGGTCTGCTGCATGGAGTGGCCTGACCACCAAGCAGAGAGCAGGAGCGGCAGGGACAGTGCTTGTGCTTCGGGGTTTTTAGGGATTTATGAATGTGCACACCAAGAACAGCAAACAAACCAAAGTTCAAGTTATTTCTCTTTCTTACAAGTCTGCATGAATATAGTCTGTTCCAGAGGAAGTTGATTAAACTCTATTGCACCAGCCTCTGAAGAAGGCATAGTATGAAATAGCAGAGCATTTCTTGTGGCTCCCAGATCTGCCACCTGCAGTGGGGCCAGGCTACCCCACAGCTCCCAGGCCTCTGGGCACCATAGCTGTCTTCAGGTGCTCCAACTCAGGACATGGCCATTCAGAAGCAAGAATCAGCAAGCTCTTTCCAGGCTGGGGCACATCCTGAAGCCCCATCAGAGCAGCCCCATACAGTGGCTTAGGGGTGTGGGCTTGTGTCCTCCTCATGGAGGAGGGGAGCATGTTTTCCCAGCAGCTCAGGTTTCCAGGGCCCCCCCACCTTCCAGGTGTGACAGTTTTTCATACTTAAAACATCACTCAACTATCAGAGTGGTATACTGGGGAAAGGCAGGGCTGTGACAGAGAGCTGAAGTGGTGTGCGACAGTCACAAACAGCTTTCACCTTTGACCTTGGAACATGTGATGTGTTTTGCCCAAGTTTTCATTTCTCCCTGATTGCATTTAGCTTGGGATCTTGTTAAAATTCGTCTGCATTTCCATAGCATACCCTGAGCACTCAAGAGGCAGGACAAGGGGTTCTAGCCAGGGACCCAGATGTTCCTGCAGACATTGCACACTGGAGGCAAGCGACGCCCACCAGGGTGAGGCTGTCCTGATGCAGCATCCCCAGAGAGGCTGGGCCAGGGCAGCAGATTTCCCCTGCAACAGGGCATGGGGCTCCTCCTGTCACCTGCCCCTTGGGCCTGGGCCTCACAGTGTGGACTTGTCTGAAGTTTACCTGGTGCTCCATGGCGTCATGAAAGCCTGTTCCTCAGATGTCTCTGCCATTTACCCCTCTGTCCTCTAGAGAGCACCCATTCGGTGACAGGCCGACAAGGGTCTTGCAGAATCTTTGGTCTGGCACCCTGAGAGCTTGGAGCTCTAGGGTCTTTCTCCACATGACACCAACAGGCCTGTCTCTTGCGGAGTGATGGGTCTGGGCGCCGGACACTTCTTATGCCTCCTCACAGCTTCCACACTTATCTTTGCGCCAGCCACTGCTGTATGCAGGTATGACCAACAGCCCCTTTTGCCCTCTCCTGGGCTTCTCAGATTGGGCAGGGTGGGATACCAGGACCATACCAGGCCAGCACTCCTATAAGCAAGGCATATGCAGACAAGCTCCATTCTCCCCAGCTCCTCAGAGGGTCGCTGAAGGACAGAGCCTCAGTTGTCCATGGAGGAGACCAACTCAAGAATGCAACTTTGGGGCTGACATTTCCTCCTTTCTGCTCCCCTGGCCATTCCTCTTCCTGGGGGTGGTTTCTAAAAACCACAACAGAGCTTTCTGCGTAGGAAGAGCCCTGCCTTGGGCTCTGCTCCGGTGGAAGCCAGGTCCAGGAGGAAGTCCTGTGTTCCTGCTCCAGTGCAGGTCAAAGTATGTATCCCTGATCATTCATGCACTGGCTACATAATTTACACTTATCAAGCCCAAACAACCTGAGGAATGAAATGCACAAGCCAGTAAGCACATGGGGCAGCAACCCAGCTCTCTACAGGGCAAGTCCCCCTCCTCCTCCCCTGCTGGGCTCTCCAAAATGCTGGGCACAGTGAGTGTGACAGATCAATATCAGAACTCTGTGCTCTGGCCCTGGGTCAGACCCTACAGATTCAGGGATCCACAGATCAGGGGGTTGGACTCAAACCAGTCATCAGAATACTTGGCAGATGTTTTCTAAGAGCTAGTGTGTGCACGCATCACATATGGCCTGTTATCTGAATGGTCTCACGTGCGCCTCCCTATACACATTCAAATTCAGTTGAATACAGGTATTCAACTTAGCAACGATTATTATTCTATAGATGAGGACACAGATTTTGAGGTTAAATTCTAGAAAGAGTGGCTGGGGTTTGAATTGGGCAGTTGGTGGTAGATGCTGGCCATAATGGAAAGATTTTGGGGCTTGGAGTGAAGCACTGATGCGGAGGGGACATTTTTGGTAGGAAGGGGCTCTGGCAGTCAGGGTGGTGTCTGAGCTGGACTTTGAAGGACACACATGCTCTGCCAAGGAGTCAGAGAAGGAGCTGTGGTAGGAAGAGGGGCTTCTGGGCAGAGGGGTAGGATGTGCACCCTCAGGGTGTCACTTGGAGGGGAGGTTGGGGCCAGTAGGCTGGGAGGGCCAGCGTGGCCTCATGGTTTCTGTACCTTGTGCCCCCACCAGGCTGTGTTCTTTACGTCCCCAGTGTCTGGACCAAATAAGTGCCGTGTCCAATAAATGTTGCTGAACTCAAGTGAAGGCCGCTTTCCAGGAGGACAGAAAGTTCTAGAGGGAGGCTGTCCCAGAAGGAAGTTGGGGAAACAGGAGGATACCTAGCTTTGGTCTTGTTCTGTTGGGGTTGGATTTTTCTTTTCTTTATTTTTTTGTTTTTTTCTTTTTTAGGGACTGGGTCTCACTCTGTCTTCCAGGCTGGAGTGCAGTGCCACAGTCATAGCTCACTGAAGCCTTGAACTTCTTGGCTCAAGCGATCCTCCCACCTCAGCCTCCCAAGTAGCTGGCACTACAGGTGTGTGCCATCACACCTGGATAATTTTAATATTTTTTTGTAGAGATGGGGGTCTCACTATGTTGCCCAGCCTGGTCTCAAGCTCCTAGCCAGGGCCTCCCAGAGTACTAAGATTACAGGCTGAATTTTTCTTTTCTTTCCTATCTTTTTAGAACGTCTGAGATATATTTCACAGTGGATGGCCAGATAAATTGGTCTGTTGAGGCTTAATTTTTTGGATAATTACCAGGCCTCCGTTGGTCACCCAGTGTGGATGACTCACCACCACATTGTGGAAGAATGATTGTATGTGTTGGGGTTGTGAGCCCAGAAAAGGGAGAAGAGCAAGGCCTCCAAGTTCTCTCTCCAGAAATTCAAGGTCATTGGACCAGCTTCTCAACCCAGCATTTCTTGTCTTGCCACCTGGGAAGCAGTGGCTGTCACACTTTGACAGGGTTAGTGCAGCAGGAATGACAGAAACAAGCCCATGGTTGCCTTCTTTCTTGGCAAAAATCACCTCAGCATAAATGCTTTTTCTCTCATTATGGCCGGGTATAAAGGGCTGAGCAACCCTGGCCCCGTGTGTGGGAGAAACTGGCTGGATGTGAAGAATGGGGAGGACAGAGAGGCCAGCTGCAAGGTCATGAGGGCTGGCAGAAGCCTGTGTGGAGGGCACTGTCTGAACTTTATATAGAGGGCGGACCTTCTCCTTGGCAACAGAATGTTCTAGCATCATACTGGAGCCTCCCACTGCCCTTGGACAGGCTGCACCTGAGCTCAGTTCCTCCTGGAGCTCAGCCATCCATTCCCAGCCCTCAAGACCAGCCATCACCAAAGGCCTGCTCTTCCTAGAAAGTTGTCACTAGAATTTTTTGGAAGGCCTAATCCTTTCTTGGGATTTGGGAGGGCTGAGTATCTCCATAAACATTGGCTTAATACCTGCATCTGTTTTTCATATTTAGGATTATAGACCCATTCAAGTTGGTGATGAATGGTTATTGCAGCATTTTGGGGCACTCATTTCTTATCCCCTTGTGTCCCAAGCCCCTCTTCTCCAGTTCACTGGTTGGGATCTGCCCTGGCCCTGAGGATCAGGAAAGGGTCTGTAAACTGGACGCGGCTGAGGGAGGCCCCCAGAGGGGCCCTAGCTGGAGTCATGCTCTGGGCAGTCTCGAGGGCGATTTGGGATGAGCATAGCTGGGAGCTGGGGCCCTGGACAGGCTCGAAGACCTGTGCCCAGGAACCTCTGGAGTTTGAGGGTGGGTACCTGGTGCTGGGTGGGGGTGGCTGCGTTTACGTATGAGTGTATGCACGTGTGTGCATACACATAGGCTTGTGAGTGTGTGGGGGTTTGTGCATGTGTGTGCACGTGTATGAGTGTATGAATGTGTGCACGCGTGTGTGAGTTGCAACTCCACAGAGAGCTTCACAGAGCCCCTCTGTCAGGAGCCTTCTTTCCCAGTGTGCCACCATGGGGTGCTCTGAAATGGGGTTCTCTGTGCCTCTTGTGCCTTGCCTGCTCTCGGAGGAGCTGCTCCATGGCTACTCGCCTTGTGCACAGATGTGTGTCAGTCATGGTGCTTTCATCTGAGTGGGGACAGTTCAGAAAGGAAATGCCCTGGCTGCCCCTGTCGCCCCGCATCAGCTTCTCTTTGTGGCCTCAGCCACCTGGTGCTAGCTTCTGGGCAACCTGAACTAATCCTGGTGGCCCTTCCAGGCCGCCCAGCCCCTTGGCCTTGCCACCCCTCTGAAAAGTCCCTTTGGGAACCCCTTGCCTGCCCGTTTCTACTTTTCTTCTCACTGGTTCTAAGACCACATCCCAGCAAGCTGGCTCCACACCCGGACCTGGCACAGCTGGTCCTGCCCATTGGCACAGCAGCCCCCTGTGCCTCACCCCGGCTGGCCCCCTTCCTCCCTAGAAAACTTCCATGGCAGCACCGTGTTAGAGCCACTCTGTTAGGAACACCCTTCATGTTCTCACTGCTTGCCCACTGTTGCGCTTGTCTGGCAAAGCTAGCCCTAGTGTCACTCAGCTCTGCCTCTTCTGGGCTGTCCTATGCAGCTGCACCATGGCTGGGAACAGCTGCTCCATCTCAGGAAACATTGACAGCACACATCCCCCATCAGTCCACTCCTGCCCTTCGGATACCAGCACCCCTTCTGCCACCCCCTGCCTCCCCTGACACTCGGATACACTGGGGTCAAAGTTCCCCTGCCCCCAGCACCAGTGCTTCCTCCTCCTTTCGCCTGAGCCAGCTCCCTCCCAGGTCTCCTCCAACCACGCTGGCCTCCTTTCTTGGGTATCTCAATATGGGCACTGCCCTGGGCTGGACCCATCTCCAGAGCAGCCCCCACACTCAGCTCCAGCATCAAATGCCACCAAATTCTGATCAGTGTAAATCTTTTTCTTTGGCACATTTGGATGCTAAACAGACGTTCATGCTTAATGTGACTGCATCATATATGGCGAGGAACTGGCTTATGCAACTGTGGGGGTGCTGGTTAGGCAAGTCTGAAATCCAGGGCAGGCGGGAGGCTGGAAACTCTCAGGCTGGAGCTGACACTGAGTCCATGGGAGGAATCTCTCCTTCCTCAGGGAAGTTTCCGTGTGGTTCTCAAGGCCTTCAGCTATTGACAGGAGGTCCACCCAGATGTTTGAGGACAAGCTCCTTTACTTGAAGTCACCCGGAGCTACCACATGCCCTCCCAGCAACTCCTAGAGTAGAGTTTGACTGAGTAGCGGGGTTCTGTGTCCAGGCCCTGTGGACTCAGAAACAGCAGAGCCATTTGGTTTCCTCCTTCAGTTTCTGTCTCACCAGACTGTTTTTCCACCCTCAGTCATTCTCTCTTCAGCGGCTTGTTGGATCTTTTAGAAATAGAAATCAGAGCAGTCATTCCTTCCCTGGCTGAAACTTCCCAGTGCCTCCCCAGGGTACCAGGAGTCAGCTGGGCTGAGCCTGTGCTCTGGGCCACACTGTACCTGCTGACTCAGCTAGCCTGAATGGTTTGGGGTTTCCCTTCCCTGCTGCTGTCTGAGTCAGTGTCGGGAGTGAGCATGTGTCACCCACCAAGGACCCTGCCTGTTGGCTCCCTCTAGTCACACCTGTTCAGACTTGTCTGTTTTGGGGCTGTAGCAGGGAGGGGGTTGGGGCTGAGGGAGGAAGGCTCTGACCCAACGCAAGCTGCTGATGGGCCGAGCACTCAAGCTGAACAGACCTGCCTGGCTCCTCTCTGGCTGTTGGAACCTCACCAGACCTCACATCCTTTCTGCCCTTGAATTGTGAAGGTTCCCCTGGGGACCTTCTGGAAAAGTCTGTAAAGCACCCCCTTCTCCCGCATGGATAGCCCCATCCTGGGCCCCGTCCTCTCCTGTACTGATCACCTGGCTGGTATCAGTCAGTGGCTGCCTTGCAGGGAGGCTGTTAGAAGGCTCATGGGAGCCTGAAGTTTTTGTTTTGAAGCAGCTCTTCCTGCCTTCCTCCTGTGGCCTCGATTTGTTCTCTGGCTCCATGTAAGGGCATCTTCTGAGTCTCAGCAGAGCCTCAGCAAGCGGTGTTGGTGCCGTAAGGGACCCTCATCAACTGCGTCAGCCGATGTCTCCCAGCCTGTGTCTGTGAATGTTAGCTTCTTGGGACTGTGGAGTCCTAATTAGGGAAAAGGAGTCAGGCTGGCAGGACCAAGGGCAAGCAAAAAGAGAAAGCAGATAAGCTATAGAGCTGACTTTCTTCATGGTCCAGGACACGCAGGCCTCCTGCTCAGGTAACTCATGATCTTCCTGGGCCGAGCTATGGCCAGACACCTGCAAGTTAGCTCCTGGCTGCCTTGGCGTTATCAGTTCTGCACGTCGCCCTCTGCAGCCTAAGAACCACCCTATAAAATCCCCAGCAAGCCTTTGTTTCTTTGCACTTGGCTCCTCTTCTGCTGATTCTGCCCATTGCAACCTTGGAATGCGTTTTCATACTTTCTCTCATAAATCTGCCTTTCTTTGCCTACAACTGTCTTGGTAAATTCTTTTACCCCAGTACCACCAGCCCAGATTGTTGCTGCTCACCCACCACAGGGATGTTACCTGATGTTGCAGATCAGTTAGCTCCAGGGGCAGAGAAGCCTAGAAGCCCTGTTGCTCTCTCAGAGATTCACAACAGGTGCCAGTTAAAGGCTCTGAGAAATCCACAGCAGAGACACCTGCTTACTCTGCTTGGCCCAGCATTTCCCAGGCCCGTCTGACCATCGGGCCACCCTAGTCCAGCCCCTTCTAGTCCGTGGAGCATGAGTTGGGAATCACTGATCCAGACCAGACTTTCAATTTGCAGGAAATGTAAAGGAAACAGAGGTGTCAGAGGTTCAGGGACTCCCCGAGGCTTGTATAAAAGTCAAGAGTGACGTCGGCCAGGGGACAGTGTGCAGTGGCAAGGAAGGCATCCACAGGGTGTCCCAAGGAGGTCATGCCAGCCGGTGTGAGGATGCAGGGCAGATGGCAAGCTCTTGTGCCCAGGGGACAGTACAGGGCTGAAAAGGGACAGTATGATGTGCAGCTGCGGATCTAAGACTCACAGGTGAGAGGAACTTCCAGCTCATCCTGTCTGTTCTTGGAGCGTTCTCACTGTTTAAAGTTCTCAGCACGGAGTTGAAAACGCCTTTGTCTAACTCTTCCCCCGTCATCCTGGCTATGTCTTCAGGAGCTGCAGAGACGGGTTTTGGTCCCTCTCACACCTGGCAGATTCTTGAGCATCTGAAGATGGCTTTCCTCTCCCCTCCTTCTCACCAGCAGCAACGGCGCTTCACAGAAGACACTAGGGAAGACAGCCCTGGAAGAGTGACTCCTCGAGAATAATTGCCTCCTGGAGGGAGTGCTGTCCTGAGGCCCTAGCTCTGACCCACAGCAGGGTCTGGTCCATAGGAAAGAAAAGCCACCTCCCCTACTTTCCCCACACACCCCTGGGCTGGGCAGAGAGTAGAGGATCCTCGGCAGGACTTTGCATTCGCTCTGTGGACTTGCATGGGCTCTTCTCTTGTGCGTGCACATGCAGGATGTCACCACCAGACTGTACCCACCTACCTCCAGAGGGGCCTCTGGAGCACACGTTCAGAAGGATGCTCGTCAGGGGGCCTCTCCTGCTGGACACCTCTGTCCCTGGGGGGCCTCGCCTGCTGGACACTGGACACCGGACATCTCTGTCCCTGGGAGGCTTCTTCTACTGGACATCTCTATCCCTGGGGGTCTCACCTGCCAGACAACGCTGTTCCTCGGGGGCCTCTCCTGCTGGACACCACTGTTGTTCAGGGGACCTCACCTGCCAGACACCTTTGTTCTGGGGGCTTCACCTGCTGGGCTCTGCTGTTCCTGAGGGCCTCTCCTACTGGGCTCTGCTGTTCATGGGAGGCCTCACCTGCTGGCCTCTGCCGTTCTTGGGGATCCTTGCCTGGGAGTTTGAGCATCTCATGAGTCTGGTTTTCATTCTGTTGAGGCCAGTGGGGTAGACAGAGGGTGGCCCCATCCAGGTGTTCCTGCCAGGGTTGGGAAAGAACAGAGATGCCTGATGAGGGGCCTCCCTGCCTAGCTCAGGGCCCTACCAGCCACCCACTGCTGTGCCAGGGCCAGGACATTTCCTGGGCTCAGGAAGCCGACCTGAACGCTAATGCTGTACCCTGCAGAGTGGGTCAGAGCGTTTCATCATGGGTCTTCACCACGTGTTTCTGAGACGGGCTGGAGAAAAGGAGATGAGCATTAGGAATGGTTGCCACAGCAATAACTCAGAGTGGGATCTGAGAGAAAGGACTTCCTTCTTCCTGCATGTGCGTTTGCAACTGCCTACTCCATGGGCACAGGGGAGGCTGCTGGCCTGGGTTCCAGGTGTTCATTAGGAACAAGGGGTCACACAGGCTAGATTACACCCTGAAATCTCCCTCTGGCTCTCAGGTGTGACGCTGCATCTGTGACCAGGAACTCAGGGATGAGGGACAGAGTGGGGGCCTCCTGATGCCCCAGGCTTCCAGCACTAAGTATGGAGTACACCTCGCCCCTGGGGCTCCTGGAAGCCTTTCCCATCCTGGGCACAACCACGAATTCCTCTCTGGGTAATTCAGCAGTGAAAGGCATCTGCTCTTCATTGAAGGTAGCTGTGCACAGACCTCAAGCCTGAAGGGTCTAAGGTGTCTTGTGAGCACCGGGTCAGCTCACAGCAGTTGGGAGACGATCCCTCAGGCTGGGTGGGAGAGACCTCAGTGTGAAAGACACAGCCCAGAGCGGACGCTGTCTTGTAGCGGGATTTTTTTAAGGAATCAGAGAAACTGATGGGGTACAGGAGGATATTTATTATTTAGGTGCACCAGCCCAGTCGGATTAACATCCAAACGACTTAGTCCCAAACAAAGAGTTGTTACCTTTTAAGCATCTCATGGGGTGGGGGGAGATCTGTACAGGGGGAAGCATATTATACAAGTGAGAAACAAAGACAGTTATTTAATTAATTGAGACATGCATTATGTCATTTCTTACTTGTTAAGGAGAAACATGTTTTGCGACTTGAGTTTATCTGTCTGTGACCTTGCAGCTGCACAGCTAGGGAATCAGGGTCTCCACAATGCCTGGGAAAGGGAGAGATAAGGCTAACTAGCCACAGAAAAACAGGCAGTTAATTTTTAAAGGACTCCAGCTCTTTCTCTTTCTCAGGGGGAATTGGGTTTTCTTACAACTGAGTTTCTGCTTACACGTTCTTTAATTTCTTTTAATTCCTGTTCCGGTCTCACAGGGGCGTTTTAAAGTGAAAGAGCCAGGTGACTGCTGTCTCAGCAGTGGAGACCTTGCCACGCGTGCTCTGTGAGGGCAGGACCGGCTGTCCTTTAGCCTGGCACAGCAAGGAGTGGTCCAGGGTGGTGCAGTGCCAGGGTGCTGTTGTCGCCGTCTCTCAGCCTGCAGAAGGAGTCGGGGGTGGTGGAGCCAGGCTGTCTTGGCGGGTGCTTGCCTCTGGCATGTTGTGCTTCTGCCCTGGCCTGTCTAGATGGGATGAGTCGTGGTCTTCTGGAGAGAGCCTTGCCTGCCCTTGTGCGTTGTTTTGAATGGCCGTGTCTGTGTGCCTCGGGGGCCTGCGGTGGCTGTGGGGCATCACTGATGTGCTTCTATCTTGTACAGATGCTGCAGCACTGAGTTACTTGGCTGAGAGGGAGGGAGGGGCGGTGGGTCTGCAAGCTGTTCTGATGCTGATGCTGCCCAGGGCTTCTGCACCCACGGGGCTGTTCTTGGTGTTTCAGTTCGCTTGTTCCTTGAGGCTGCAGTGTCCTGCTGGCCACAGGCCTGTGAGAACAGGGCTGGCCTATCCTGGCTCTGACCTTCGAGTGCCAGTCCAGGGTCTGTGTTGTCACAGGCCACATGTGTGTCTTGCTGACTGCGCCTGTGAGGGGCCAGTTGGCCGGCCTGGCCTTGTGGTCACCATAGTCTGGCCGGCTCTGCCCCTGCCCAACGCTCTGTCCTCCCGAGCCTGGGCTTTGGTGCACACTGGCCTCCTGAGTGCTGGGTACCCCAGTCCACTTTGGGCCACTGAAGAACCCTGCCATTTGGGTCCAGCTTGCATTTGTTCAGTTTGTTTTGGGGTGCCCCTTGAGGCCCCTCCCTGCCTTGTGAGATCAATGACTCCCCACAGAGGTGTCCTTTGTGGTTGTCATTTGCGCAGACGGGTCCCTTGGAGCTTGTGGTGTGTCCTAAGTCACGAGCAGGAGGCAGGGCCTCTCCCCAGTGGTGCTTTTCTGGGAAGGGTTTCTCCCGCGAAGGAAGAGCCGGCACACTCGGCAGGAGTGGGGCAGACCCGGGCTGCCTTTCCCCAGAGCAGGGCACCAAGCGAATAGCCGCGGACCTGCAGCAGCGAGGAGTCTTCAACAGGACCCAAGAGTGCCAGCCAAAGAGGAAAGGGTTGGTACGATCTGAAAGTTTGCCAGCTAAGAACACATGCTTACCAAAACCACCTGAAAGAAATTTAAATAAAAAATCCTACCAATCAGTAAGAAAAAGACCTACAACCCAATGGAGAAACATACATATGTGACTGGCAGGCATTTCTCAGTGATTTGGCTGGCAAACATGGGAAGAGATGGTCAACCACATTCGTCTCCAGGGACACGCAAACCTGGATGGTAAGGAGACCACTGTGCACCCACCAGATTGGCCGAACCTCGGAAGTCCAACCTGTCGAGCCTGAGCAGGGTGTGGCTCTCTCCCAGTGCTGCTGGGGGAGCAGCGGTCTGAATATTTGGGAAACCCGTTTGGCACTGTGTGTGACGTTGAACATCGTGTGCCCTTTCTACAGCAGGTTCCCTCCAGGCACCCCCAGGAGAAGCTCAAGCATGTGCTCACATCTCAGGGCAGTTCTGTTGGGAGCAGCCCCAAGCCAGACACAGCCCAGTGCCATCCCAGAGTTAAGGAGCACTTCATGGCGCGCTGCACGCGGAAACCCCACACAGCTCTGGCCACGGTGAGCGAAGGCCACAGCGACAGCACCAGTGCTGCATAGCGTTAAGACTGAGTGAAAATGACAAGTCCCGAAGACTCTGTGTGACTCCGTCCCATACAGCTTGGAAACAAGTACAACAAGCCGTGTTTTTCAGCAAGTGTGTGTATATGTGTTAAAACTTTTAAGAAAAAGGAGGAGAAAACTCCAGATGGAGGTTGCCAGGCAGGGTGGGAATGGGAGAGAAAGAAGCATGTTGATTGCTTTCTCTGCTGTCCACTTCTTGGAGTGGGGTAGGTTCACAAGTGCTCATCACGTTATTAAAATGAATGAATGAAAATACAAGGGAGCCTTACATGAACAAACGATGAACCAGGGTGGCATCAGTTCACTTGAGCCCCAGGATCCCGAGAGAAAGGCAGTGAGGATGCGCGGGTCCATCCCGAAGAAACGGCCACAGTGTGTTCCTTTGCGGTTTCCCATTATCCGCCATGGCAGGGCAGGAGTACAGAGGGCCCCGCCACATGGGGACCCACAGCCTCCATCTTTACTTCTTCCCCTCATCTGCGGGCAGGGGGCTTGTAAAGTCGGGGCCTGTCCTCTGCCCTCCCCCAGAATGGCTGATGCGTGTGAACGAATGCCTGGCTCTGGTAGGGGCTGCCTGCCAGGCCTATGTTCTGAGCGTCTCCACCCTGTGTGCCTGCATGAGGCTTCGGTGGATTGCTTTCTATCCTCAGAGCAACTAGGTGAGGGCACAGTCACCATGTCCCGAGACGGGGAGATGGAGGCCGGGCGAGCTCCGGGGCAGGCGGGCAGATGGGAGCCCCTGTGATGTGGGCGCTGGTGGGCTGAGCGCCACCTCATGGCAGGCAGCACCCCTCCGTCCTTGGTTTCTCCACAGCGGAGGCCCTCAGTCCTCCTGCAGCCTCCACCACTCCTCACACCACAGCCAGAGAACTGTGTAGGCCTTCAAAAGCCCGAGCGAGTCTCCCTTGCATCCAGGTGGGGGTTCTGGGTGACACAAGTTCTGCAGGCTCTGGGCCTGTTCTCTCTGGAAGGTTCCAGGACAGAGTGCAGGATCCAGGAGGGGAGGGGAGACTTGTCCCCGTTTGTGGCTGGGGAGTGTGAAGCACAGCAGGGTGGTGGCGTTCCCCCAGGGCCCAGGCTGCTGGGAGGCTCATGATTCTTGTCTCTGCTCCCTGCCGGTTCTGGGAACAAAGGAAACCGGGGAAGCTGGGCGTTTCCGAGAGAAGTTTCTTCAGAAACCCAGATTGGGTGTTGGACGTAAATCTGGAGGAGTCTGCCTCGTCTCCTGGGCTGTGACCTTGTGGAGCAAAGGTGGCGGGAAGCGGAAGCAGAGGCAGGCGGCCCAAGGTGCAGAGCGGGCCAGCGGGGTCCTGCTACCCCTACTGTCCCCAGGAACCACTGCCTGGGAGCAGCTTCCGTCAACACCCCAGGCCAGAGGCCAAGGCCTCCCTACCATAAACCTACCATAATCACAGTGTGGTGTTGAAATTAGGATAGACAGTGTATCAGTGGAACAGAATGAGTCCACAAATAGACCCACAGATACAGACACACATTTCCAACAAAGATTCAAAGACAATTCAGTGGAAAAGGGAAGTCTTTTTAACAATGGAGCAGAGACAATTGGGTATCCACTGGCACAAAAATGGAACTGCATACTTTTCACTGCATACAGAACCTTAACAGATCATAGACCCACATATGTGATCTAACACTATTAAATTTCTAGAAGAAAACAAAATTTTTGTAAACTTGAGTTAGGAAGAGATTTCGGTACATTGCTGTCAGAGAACGTTTGCAGAGAGCTCTGGTCACTGCAGGGGGAGCTGCAGGTCTGCACTGCTTTGTTCTCTTGGGGCAGCCACCCAGGCGCCCTCTGCTCTTAGGGGAAGCTGCCACCCTGGACTTCAGGGCTGACTGGAGGCACATATCACTGCTTTGCGTCCTGTCCACCCGTGCCCAGCTTTATATACCTGCAGCAGGGGCTGTGAGGGGCGAGGCACCAGCTCAGGGCTGTGTGACCAGCAGGTGGATTTAGATCCTCATCTGTTTGTGCCAGCGCCTGCCCCTGGCTGCTGCCCACCCCCTCGTCTTCTCCTGCTCTTGCTTAAGAGGCCAAAGTCTGACTCCACGGAGGGCACAGCACATTCCTGAGTGCCATGCTCACTTGGCATTTCTGAGCTGCATTTTCTGCAGCTCGAAAAGGAGGTGTGAGGGATGTGTCCTTTCCCGGCAGCTAGCGCTTTGGAAGGCACCACACACCTTCCTCTTTGCTTGTAGACGTGGCTCTTTCGAAAAACAAGATAGTGTTCCCCAGAGCAGGCTCCTTGGAGACAGTGGGAGGAGGCGATGCCACTTGTTGGACATGGCCATTCATAAGCGCAGGTCGTGGAAGGGGACGGCAGCCAGGATGGAAAATTAAAGCCTGCATCCCTGGGAAGACGAGCCAGGAGGTCTCACAGCTGCTCCACCTGCAGCAGGTACCGGTCTTCGCAGTGTCCACAGAGCCCTGGCCTGGGAGCTAACGACTCACTCCCCTGTAGCCCTGGGGCTTGCTGTGGTGGGGAGCACCACAGACCCCAAACTTCCTGATTGCTCTCAGTACAGACGAAATGCGCCCGAGTCTTCCAGCAGACGTGGGTAATTTAGGCAAGAAGCATTATGAACGAGGACAAAGAGGACTTTTGGTTGCATGTTGTTTTTTTTGTCCAGCGTGGCTGCCTAAGGTGACCACGAGTTCTCGTTCAGCTGGCTGAATCACTGCAGGCAAGGGGAAGGACAACACCCTTTGCAAACACGTCCTCTTTTGGCCTTGGGAGGCAGCATGGGAGTGTCTGCTGAGCTGCCATGGCCTGTTGGGGGAAGGGCTGGTTGTTGAGCCTCAGTCCCCTGCCCTTGCTGTCCAGCCTGCCCGGGGCTCACTGAGGTTCCTGTGACGGCCGTCCATGTTCCTCAGAGTTCCGCGTGAGACCCCAGAAGCAGAGCAAAGAGCCCCAGGGCTGTACGTGGGCAGCAAGGAATGAAACGCTGAGTCCTCAGGGGATGTTTGAAGATAGAGGGACAGAGGCCAGTCCAGGTGGAAGGATAGAGAACGGTCTTCCAATAGCAATGTGTTCTGAATATTTTGGAACATAATTAGGTTGCCTTGGTGAATTCCCCTATTTTCTCCAGAGCACTTCTCAATCTGAAGTTACATATTTACTTGGGAATTTACTTACTTATGGATCGAACTGTATCCCCTTGATACTGAATTCCTAACCCGCAGTGCCTGTAAATGTGACCTCGTTTAGAAAGAGGGTCTTTACCGATGTAACCAGGTTAAGATGAGGTCAGCCCTGTCAGTCACTACATGACAGACGAACAGCAGTTGAAGCCACAGTGCCCAGGTGCAGTGCCCTCCCTTATCCTCAGGGGATGCATTCCAAGATCCCCGGTGGATGCCTGAATCCGCAGATAGTATTGAACCCTAGATAGAACCCTAGATAGACCATGTTTTGTCCTCTACATGCGTATGTGTGATAAAGTTTAATTTATAAATTAGGCACAGTAAGAGACTAACAACAATAGCTAATAGTAGAACAATTAGAACAATAAGCCAGCATCACTGCTCTTCTGATTTGGGGCTGTTATTAACTAGGATAAGGGTTACTTGAACACAGGTGCTGTGATACCACAACACTTGTTCTGATCATCAGGACAGCTACAGTTGGGCGCGGTGGCTCACACCCATAATCCCGTAATCCCAGCACTTTAGGAGGCTGAGGCAGGCAGATTACTTGAGGTCAGGAGTTTGAGACCAGCCTGGCCAACATAGTGAAACCCCATCTCTACTAAAAATACTAAAATTATCTAGGTGTGGTGGCGTGCGCCTGTAATCCCAGCTGCTCTGGAGGCTGAGGCAGGAGAATCACTTGAACCTGGGAGGCAGAGGTTGCAGTGAGCCGAGATCGTGCCACTGTGCTCCAGCCTGGGTACAGAGCAAGACTCCGTCTCAGAAAAAAAAAAAAAGAGAGCTACAGAGTGACTAGCAGGCAGGTCAAATAGACACTGTGGAGATGCTGGATAAAGGATGCTACACGTCCCGGGTGGGACAGAGCAGGACGGCAGGGGATTTCATTACGCCACTCAGAATGGCGGGCAATTGAAAAAACTTATAAATTGTTTATTTCCGGAATTTTTTACTTAATATTTTCAGACTGCAGTTGACCTCAGGACACTGAACCATGGAAAGCGAAACCGTGGATAAGGGGGAACAACTGTGTTTCCCAAAGTCACAGTGCACTTAGAGGGGGTCCTCCCACCCCATCCTCCCCTCAGACAGAGACTGGGTGTTGTGTGGGTTTCTACTGGGTCCTCTGAGAGGGCAGCGCCTGGGGTGAAGAAGTAGCCTCCAGACTCTGTCCACCCCCTCCCGCCTCTGGAATGTATCAGGGGGAAGACAGGCCTCCAGTTCCATGAGTTCCTGCCCTGGCCCCGCCCAGCACCCTCATGCCCACCCCCATTCTCACTTGGCCAGCACCACTGACCCCAGCGCAGTCAGGCACAAGCGTGTTCCCTGTGCATATGCTGTCCGTGCACATACATCCTGAACCAGGCACACAGATGCACACACATACACACACATGCACTGTGTTCACACCCCAGAAACACACCTGTGTAGACACGTGCATGCACAGACATGTTTCTGTACTCGAAGTGGGTTCTGAGACAGTGAGCAGCAGGCACTTGGGTTTTTGGCCAGGAGCGCTGCTGTGCTAAGGCTGGGAGGGCCTGGGTCCCTGCAGGCGTCACGGCCTTCCTTCTTACAGACTCGCTGTAGGTCGCCCCTGCTGTTGACACCCGTGTCAGTGCAGACACAGCCCTCCCAGCTGGGCAGCCGAGTCCGAAGGCTGCCTGCGCGCTGGCCCTTCCATCTCTGCTCCTGCACACAGCTCCTCTGCAGACCTACCTCATCGCTGTCACCTGCTCTCTCCCGTTCCAGAAGCCACCCCTGAGCCACGGGAAGCTCCCAGCACCTGCTCTTTTACTCCCAATTTGCTCCTCCTCTTCTGCCCTCCTCTTTTATTTCTATTTGGAGAAGTATGGAAAGTCAAAAAGTACAGTGAATAAGAGCAACCCCCATATTCCCATCACCCAGAATGAATAACCTGTTAATGTGTGTAGGGTGGTGGGAGGTGGTATGCATGTGTGTGTGAGGGGTGGGGGGTGCATGTGTGGTATGTAGAGTGTGTGTGTGCGTGTGTGGTGTGAGGGTATGTGTGTAGTGTGAGTGCAGTGTGTGGTATGTGGTGTGTGCATGTATGTTGTGTGGTGTCTGCACATGTATGGTGTGTTTGGGGTGTGTGTGGTGTCTGTGTGTGTGGGCTGTGTGGGGTGTGAATGTGGTTGTGTGTGGGTGTGTGTGTGGTATATGTGTGATGTGTGTGCATGTATGGTGCATGGAGTGTGTGGGGTGAGCGTGGTATAAGTGTGATCACGTGTGGTATACATGTGTGCTGTGTGTGATATGTGTGCATGTAGTGTGGCGTGTATGCATGTGTGGTGTGTGATGTGGCTGTGATGAGTTTGGTGTGAGTGTGCATGTGTGGTGTGAGCGTGTGTGGTATAAGTGTGGTGTGTGCTGTGAGTGTGGTGTAAGTGTGTGGTATGAGTGTGTGGTGTGTGAGCAGGTGGGGGGCAGGAAGGGATCAAGCCAGCGCCGCTGTTGTTACAGCACTGACTTCCCCATAGGTGATTTCCGCTGCATCCCAGACACCCCCTAGCTGGCCCCAATTTTTGGAAAAGTAAGTGATTTGGGGGTGAATTGCACTACCTTTAAGTCATTCTGAAGTCCTCGGTGGCTCAGAAATGCAGGGAGATGACATTGGAAGCTTCCCTCCCTCTTGTTAGGACAAATCCTGTGATTTGCACACCTTGAAAGTCTGGATGTGGGACCTGGACAGGCCCTGGCACCCCCGGGGCCCCTGCAGCAGGTGCGGGGAGGGGTCTGGTGGGGCAGTGCACAGGGATGGAAGGTTGCAGGGTGGGCACAACATCCCCTGCAATCCCTAGCACATTCCTGTGGTTCCGTGGGTGGGTGGGCAGGACAGGGAGAGTCACAGGTGGGAGGAGGCCTGGTCCCCTGTCCTCACCCTGCATCAGTCCTGGCTGGTGGCATTCTGACCACCCTCTCCCATAATACCAGGCTCGCCCCTCCCCCAGGCCTGGTTGTGTCCGGAGCTGCCCTCTGGGCTCTGTGGGCAATGTGAACATGTGGCCGCCAGGAATAGCGCCTCATATTTAGACAGCAGCCTCCTCTGCTCCCGGCCTGCCCTTCCAGGCCCTCTGCGGGCAGGCTGGCCATTTGTCCCAAGTCCCTTTCAGGGTTCTGTTGGTGGAAGGGCCTCCATCCTGCCCACCCCTTCAGCTGAAGGCTTCTGTCCCAGGATCACACCCCACGCTCCCAACAGGACTCAGAGGGCCTCGCCTTCCAGCCCAGAAGCCACCGAGTTCTTTTGTGTAAAGTGTAAAAAATGTTTGCACACCCAGCTATTTGTGTGTGTGTGTGTACATTTAAAATTATGTATTTGTTGTATTCTCATTAGCTAACGTCTTAAGGCACAGTGTGTGTTTACGGTGAAGTTTATAACAGCAGATGTTAACCCACCACGTGAAAGTGTTAACCCGATCATCTCAGAGATGACTTCCTAATCCTGGGTTCTCAGACTGGCCTGAGTCTGGGTGGCGATGGAGACAGCAGTGGCTTCCGGGAGGTCCCTGCACTGGCCCCACCCAGGGGACCATGGAAGGATTGGATCTGGGCCATCTGGGTCTCCTCTGGCCCCTTGTCCTGGTGCCTGGGAGCAGGGGTGTTGGGAGGAGGAGGCTAGGCTGCTCCAGGGTGCTGGGCCAGGGCCAGGGCCAGGGCCAGTGGCTGTGTCTCAGAAGTCCAGGCTACGTTCCTGCCCCATGTTCCAGAAAGCTCTCCTGTCCCCAGGCTGCCCTCATTCAGGCACCTTTTCACACTTGGATGACTCCAACGGGCTGATTCAGTACCGCAGAGTGTCCCAGCAGCTGACAATGACTGGAACTTGGGGAACGTCTCCATGGCCAGACAGGGCCCTGTTGAGGTGGCTGAGGCCACAGCTTAACACCAACAAACCATTTGCTGGTGGTCACAAGACGGGGTGAGTAGCAGCTGCACATTCCTGCAGAGTGAGCAGGCATTCCCAGCTGGGTGGATGAAGGCCCTGCAGCCTGGATGTGGGAGCTGGAACTGTCCGCTTTGCCCGGCACACACTACTACACCCCATCGGCTAAAATGCGTTGCCTACCATGGGGTCTTCACCCACCCACAGCTCTGCTCCGATTCCAGGTTGGGCCCTTCTTCCTCTGACCACTGTACCTTTATTTTTTTTAGCCTTTGGCATATTTATTACTGTAAAATACACAATACAAATTTTACCATTGTGGCTGGGTGCGGTGGCTCATGCCTGTATTCCCAGCACTTTGGGAGGCCAAGGCGGGCTGATGACTTGAGGTCAAGAGTTTGACACCAGCCTGGGCAAGATGATGAAACCCCATCTCTACTAAATATACAAAAAATTAATTGGGCGTGTTGATGGCTACATGTAGTCCCAGCTGCTTAGGGGGCTGAGGCAGGAGAATCCCTTGAACCTAGGAGGCGGAGGTTGCAGTGAACTGAGATCGTGCCACTGCACTCAAGCCTGGGCGGCAGAACAAGACTCCATCTCAAAAAAAAAAAAAAAAAAGTTACCATCTTAAACCTTAAGGCTCATCCATGTTGTAGCATGTGTCAGAATTTCCCTACTTTTAAAAACGGAGTAATATCCCATTTTGTGGATGGACCACGTGTGTTCAGGTGAGTACCTAGGACTACAGACAGAGATGGGGTCTTACTATGTTGCCCAAGCTGGTCTCAAATTCCTGGCCTCAAGTGATCCTCCCACCTCAGCCTCCCAAAGTGTTAGGATTACAAGTGTGAGCCACCATGCCTGGCTGAGTTAATTTTTGTATACGGTGTAAGGTAAAGATCCAACTTCACTTTTTAAAAAAATTTAACTGGATTTCCAATTTTCCCAGCACTATTTGATGGAAAGACTGTCCTTTCCCCATTAAATGGTGTTGGTACTCTCATCAAAAATCATATGGCCATACATGCCAGGGTTTATTTCTGGGCTATTGTATTCCACTGGTCCATATGTCTGTCTTCATGCCTGTATCACACTCTATTGATTACTGTAGCTTTGTAGTAAGTTTTGAAATATGAAAGTGTGAGTCTTCCAACTTTATTCTTCTTTCCAGATAGCCTTGATTGCCGGGCGTGGTGACTCACTCCTGTCATCCCAGGACTTTGGGAGGCTGAAGTGGGAACATTGCTTGAGGCCAGGAGTTTGAGAGCAGCTTGGGCAACATAGAGACCTTGTTTCTACAATAAACAATTTTAAAAAAATTGGCCGGTCACAGTGGCTTACACCTGTAATCCCAGCACTTTGGGAGGCAGAGGTGGGCAAACCACGAGGTCAAGAGATCAAGACCATCCTGACCAACATGGTGAAACTCCATCTAGCTGGATGTGGTGGTGGGCACCTGTAGTCCCAGCTACTTGGGAGGCTGAGGTAGGAGAATTGCTTGAGCCTGGGAGGCGGAGGTTGCAGTGAGCTGAGATCACACCACTGCACTCCAGCCTGGGCGACAGAGCGAGACTCCATCTCAAAAAAAAAAAAAAATTAACTGGGCATGGTGGCATATGCCTGTAGTCCCAGCTACTCAGAAAGCTGAGGCAGGAGGATCAATTGAGCGCAGAAGGTCGAGGCTACAGTGAGCTATGATCATGCCACTACACTTCAGACTGGGTGACAGAGCAAGGCCCTGTCTCTTAAAAAAAGATGGAAAAAAGTTTTTTAAATAAAAAAAAGATTGTCTTGACTATTCAGAGTCCCTTGCAATTCCATATGAATTGTAGAATGGATTTTAAAATTTCTTTAAAAAGTGCTGTTGGATTTAGGTAGGTAGTTATTGCGTTGAATCTATAGATTGCTTTGAGTAGTATTAACATCTCAATATTAGGTTTTCCAATTCGTGAACATGGGATGTCTTTTAATGCCTTCTTTAATGTCTTTCAGCAACATTTTGTAGTTTTTATTGTAGAAATCGTTCACCTCCTTGTTTAATTTCTAAGTGTGTCATTCACTTTGATGCTACAAATGGACTTGCTTTCTTCATTTGTTCTTGGGTTGCCATTTGTTAGTGTATAGAAATGAGCTTGATTTTTGCAGGTTGATTTTGTATGCTGCAACTTTGCTGAATTCATTTATTAGTTTTAGCAGATGTGTGTGTGTGTGTAATCTTTAGTTTTCGGTGTACAAACAGGATTTTACTTATTTTCCAATTTGGATGCCTTTGTGTGTCAGCATGTGTGAGTGATAGTGTGTGGCAGGGGAGTGCTGTGTGCGTGTGTGTGTGTGTGTGTGCACGTGTGTTTGAGAGAGAGATGGGTGAAATCAGCTGGCTGGCCTGGGTGCTCTCTGGGGCTATAGAGCACCACTCCTGGGAGTCCGTGCTCCACAGGGCAAGGGAGTGAGCTGGAGTTCGGGCAGCAGGTTCACATTAGGGGTGTTTTCATAGATGTCTCTGGATTTCAGTAGCTGGATCCCAACCAAAGCAAGTGGTAGCAGCTTTGAATTGTTGTAAAATTTCACTGCTTCGGAAAGACCTCTCTTTCTGTGTGTCTTCTCCACATCCTAGTCGAAAAATCATTTCAGAGAGAATCTCGGGAAGGGCTGCTGCCCTGCCACTGAAATGTGGGCCAGTCTGCCTGGGACAGATCCCTCTTTCAAGCAAGCATCTGCTCTTCTCCTAGTTCAGTTGGAAACTTGAGTTTGTCCAAGTGAGGTGGCCTCCGGGAGAGGCCAGGTGGAAGTCCTGATGTGAGCCGATGACTTTGGTCTCCTTCTCACAAGCAGTTGCCAGCCACGGGCACATGCACATTCTCGCCTTCTCCATCATTCTTCCCCTTTGGAGGGAGAACCCAGGAGTGCTGTGGCGCCCCACGGAGGGGGAGAACCCAGGAGTGCTGCGGCGCCCCACGAAGGGAAGCTGGGGCGGGAGATGTCCATGGGCAGGGGGGTTCTGCCCTGCCCCGCCGTGGGTCTCTGCGCCTGCCTGGTCAGATGGTGGAACTTTCTGGGCACGGAGTGGGGGCTGTAACCACACTTACTGCACAGTTGTTGTGAGAATCAAATGTCAGCTGCTTGGGGCCCAGGAGCTCGGTCCAGGTGAAGTCCTTTGTCGGAGGCAGATCCTGCCGTGAATCTGAGTGGATAGAGGCTCGTGCAAGAGGCCAGGCCTCCAGCAGCACAGGGTACGCAGGTGGTCTGACACCTGCCCTAACACACTTCTGCTTTGTTCCCCAGACCCAGTGGGTTGATGGAAGCATTTCCGTCCTCTCCCGATGGGTACCCCTGTGCTCTTCACTGCAAACCTCCTTTTTAAGAAGGTTGAGTCCTGAGAAACTCTGTGTGCACACACATCCCCTTGTGGCCACCTGTCAGGGTAGCCTGGGTGTCAGTGTCGACAGCTGGGTGGCACTGCCCACGCCGGACATTCTGCTAATAGCCAGGCGGCCATGCCTTCCTCTTCCGAATCAACCTCACTCGGAAGCTCAATGCAAACCCTGCCAGTCACCCAGCAGCCACGGATGGGTGAGTCACTGTGATAAACGCACGATGAGGAAATACAGAGTCATCTCCCCACAGTTCTGTACTCTGTGTGTGAGGGAGACAGAGAGCGGGGTGGGCAGAGAGACAGAGAACTCTGGGGAGGAGGAGGAGGAGTCCAGAAGGAGCTGGAACGGCCTTTCTGGGTGAGAACACAGCATGTGCCAGCCTGGCCCTGTGGACCACAAGGCTCACGGTGGCCACCTTCATGGGCCTTCCCTGGACTCGCCTGGTGGGTCCTGAGGGCTTGTGTGCCCCCGTCACTCTGACCCAGGACAGCCCTAGGTATCCTTCGGCCTCAGACCTGTTCAGGCAGGACCCAGCAGAAACCCCTCCCCCGTCTCCGCCCACAGGCCTCTTTGCCCTTTACAAAGTTTAAGGGTCACTCTGGAGTTTTTCCTTAGGGGCTCAGAAAGTCAGCCACACTCGCCGATCAGGGTCAGGCTTCATGGGGTCAGACAGGCACGGGGCATGTTAGGGAGTGTCTAGCAGCCACTCTTGGGGTGTGAGGAGTCCTGGTCTGCTCCCCCAACAGCAGGCTTCCAGCTTCTAACGCAAACTTGCTGGCTGCAGAGTTGGTGTGAGATGTTCGCCTTGGAAGGCAGATGCACCCTCAGGACGTCAGGAAGTCTTGGTCAGGGGCATTGTGTTGGGGGAGAGACCACCTTAGCTGAAGGGGGTTTCCAGTGTGTGGTTCTGATCCGGGCTGCTACACAGGCTCAAGGCTCACAGGACATCCTTCCTCCAGGGTCACGTGGGCCCCTGCACTGCAAATCGATGGCACCCATGGGCAGCAGGGCCTCCCTAGACAGCCCATCACACAAAAGACCACCTGTGGCTGGCCCCTCACCTGGAGGTGGTAGCACAGCCACAGCCACACTTTACCACCGGCTGGGGCAGAGACTGAGGGCCCTATGGACGGCCAGTCCTTCCCAGGCTCCCACTCGGGGGAGCCCCAGAAACAAGCACACGTATACTGTTAGAAACATCCAAGGGGAGGCCGCGTAACTGGAGGACCAGGAGGAGCATTGCGGCATCTTGGGGCATTCCATCCTGTGCCCTGTGGCAGAGCTGAGCCACGTAGCAGAGCTGAGTCACATGGCAGAGCCGAGTCACATGGCAGAGCTGAGCCACGTGGCAGAGCTGAGCCGCGTGGCAGAGCTGAGTCGGCTTCTGAGAGGGAGCATCCTGTTCCCTGCAGCCCTGGCCAGAGCCACTAGGCCAGCTGGTCCCATCCGGAGGAGCCTCCCTCAGGCGATGGCTGAGGGGTCCCAGGGTCTCTGCTGATGGTCGGTTTATCCAACTATGCTGCTGACCCTGCCTTCTCTTGCCACCCAAGGGCTAGGCTGCAGTGGGTAGGGGTAGTGGCAGGGATTGGTGAGGTCCCCCAGGGTGTGGCAGCCACTGGAGGAGGGTGGCTGGGCTCCGGCTGCCCTCGCGTGGAATCTTGGGCATGCTGCTCAACCTTCAGCCTCGGTTTCCTCTTCCACGAAAGGGGAAAACAGTGGCTCAGGGGCTGGCAGTTGGACTAAGGAGGTGACGCCTACATGGTGGCTGCTGATAACACCACAGTCGCTCTTTTGCTTTAGGAAATTGTCTCAAGGACGTTCCTGTTAAAATGCAAATGTTGGTTGTAAATTATCCCCCCTCCTACCTGGCACCAGCTGACTCATCAGAAGGGCTAGGGGCACAGAAGGGGCAACAGTGGGGGGCACAGGGAAGCCCTGGCTCGCAGCCTTGGGGAGATGGCACTGCCCCTCAGGGACTGCGAAGCTGCCACCACGCATCGCCCCTGCCTCAGAGCTGCCCATGAGGCCCTCCCGAACTGTCCAGCCAGCCTGGCTGCCTTGGCTGGGCCCCTCAGTGGCCCCTTCACGGTGTTTGTTCTCCCCAGCTCAGCCACAACGCCTACTGGTTTCCCATGGCCCTGGGGTGCTGTTGCCCTGGCCCTCCCTTCCCTCTTCTCCGTTCAGGTTGCATGGCTGTCATGTTAATCACCATTTGAGGGACCCTTAACTTCTGTGTCTCTCACTCCCCTGGACTTGCCTGGAAAGCCTCTCCCTCGAATTCTCCGTGCCCCGGGCAGCAGCTGCAGCTCTAGCGCAGGCAGAATGGGAGCCGAGACGAGAGCCCCGAGTGTCTTCTCTGCCCGTGTGGCTGTCCCTCAGGCTCCAGCCACCTCCCTTGCTGTGCCAGGTAACCTGTCCCACACGTCCATCTTCAGGTCCCCCCTGCCTCGGGACCTTGGCATGTGACGTCCCCTTTCCTGCCAGGCTCAGGCCCTGGCTTCATTGAGGTCTCCATGGCGCGGTTTCCTCCCTGGACTCCCTCTGTGGCTGTGGCCTCTGCACACCTAGGCCACCTTGCCTTATGCTGCATGGCCTGCACCGCTGCTTGCTGTCATGGGTATTTTTTAAAAGGTGATTAATAACTCCTTCACCTTGAAAGAGTTGGGGGATCACCTTATTCTGAAAACTCATAAAGGGACAGAATCAAGTATGTATCCTGCTTGTTCTGGCAAACAAAGAGTTGATGATGGAAAGTTCTTCATAGAAGGTTAGCTAATAGGCCGGGCGCGGTGGCTCATGCCTGTAATCCCAGCACTTTGGGAGGCCGAGGTGGGCGGATCACAAGGTCAGGAGATTCAGACCATTCTGGCTAACACAGTGAAACCCCGTCTCTACTCAAAATACAAAAAATTAGCCGGGCGTGGTGGCGGATGCCTGTAGTCCTAGCTACTCGGGAGGCTGAGGCAGGAGAATGGTGTGAACCCGGGAGGTGGAGCTTGCAGTGAGCCGAGATCACGCCACTGCACTCCAGCCTGGGCGACAGAGAGAGACTCCGTCTCAAAAAAAAAAAAAAAAGAAAAAGAAAGTTAGCTAATAAATGAAGAATGAATTAAAATATTGCCATTTTGCAACTTCCAGTGAAATCTCAGACGTGGGCATTGGTCCTCAATGGCTGCAGAAATTAGGAGGCGACAGGCTGTCGGGGGCCTTCACGGTGTGAGGCAGGCTGGCCATAGATGGACCCCAATCGATCTAATCAGAAGGACAGGGACAACCAGACGCCGTGCGCCTTCGGATGGGACGTGCTGGGAATCACACGGCCCCACTGGGACCAGCCTGAATGAGGCCAGCCTCTGGTTCTACGCACTGGTGTACCAGGCACAGAGGGGAATGTGCTGAACTGCACCCAGCCACACAGAGGCCATGAGACCTGGCAACAACCTGGTGTCCTGTCGTCAACAAATCAATGAAAGGAAAAAGAGAAGGAATCTTGTTTATTGATTTAAAAAAAAGGTAGATGAGCTCTAGCCGCCAAATGCAGCACGCAGACCTTGTGTGGACCCTGATTGTCATAAACTAACCAAACAGACAGAGGCTACCGAAAGCATTGATGAGGCAGTTGGGAACTTTGGTGGTATGAAGGAATTACTTATTTTTGGGTGTGATAATGGGATCGTGATTATTTTTTAGAAAGCTGTCATTTAGAGATTCTACTGCACTGTTGGTGGTGCAAGGAGAGGTTTACTTCAAAATACGCCAGTGGTGCTCGCGTGGGGACGGGGCTCAGGGTGCCATGGGGTACAGATGAGAGGCCACTGGTCACCAGCCACTGTGATGAGGGCTGCAGGGCTGACAGGTACAGGGTGTTTAGTATACTTTGCTTTCCGTTGGTATATATTTGGCAATTTCCTAATAAAAAGTCAAAAATTGGCTGGGCCCTGTGGCTCATGCCTGTGATCCAGCACTTTGAGAGACTGAGACGGGAGGATCACTGGAGGCCAGGAGTTTGCGACCAGCCTGGGCAATAGAGCAAGACCCTATCTCTATGAAGAAAAAATTGGCCAGGTGTGGTAGCACATGCCTGCAGTTTCAGCTACTCAAGAGGCTGAGGTGGGAAGACTGCTTGAGTCCAGGAGTTTGAAGTTTCAGTGAGCCAGGATTGTGCCACTGCGCTCCAGCCTGGGTGACAGAGTGAGAGCCTGTCTCGAAAAGATTTTTTTAAGTTAAAAATCAGCCAATAGGTGGATTATTCATCCCATAATCACCATTAGGCTGAAAAGGTAACATTTTTCCTTTGGGTCACAAAGGTCTTCTGTAACCCCAGCAAAGTATGAACGTAATATTACTTAAACTCCAGGAAGTCTTCAAAACAGGCAGTGTTATAAGCTAGGGTGGTTTACACAAGCAGAGAAACAAATAGATGACGCAAAGCCTGATTGTGTGGAACCCAGTTTATATGTTTGTGTGTTTTGTTTGCTTTCAAGAAGTTTAAGGTGTTTGGAAGAATCACTGACCCTAAATCATTGATTATGGTTTTAATGGTTTAAGGAGATGTAGTTACACCAATAAGCCTTAAATGATAAGAAAACTGCTTTTTCAAAGTTCCCCTTATTCTTACATTAACTTTATTATTTTTTATTTTTTATTTTTATTTTTGAGACAGAGTCTCATTCACTCTCACCCAGACTGGAGTGCAATGGCGCGATCTCGGCTCACTGCAACCTGCACCTGCCAGGTTCAAGCGATTCTCCTGCCTCAGCCTCCGGAGTAGCTGGGATTATAGGCATGCACCACCACACCCAGCTAATTTTTATGTATTTTTTTTAGTAAAGATGGGGTTTCGCCATGTTGGCCAGGCTGGTCTTGAACTCCTGACCTCAGGTGATCTGCCCGCCGTGACCTCCCAAAGTGCTGGGATAACAGGTGTGAGCCACCATGCCTGGCCACATTCACTTTAATAACTAAAACATTATAGAGCTGCAGGGCTCTGTTGAACACGCCCAGGGTTGGTCCCGCCTTGTGCTGGCTCTGTTTCTCCTTCTTTTCGTTTGGTGTTGGTGTTTCTCCCTCTTTTCGTTTGCTGTTGGTGTTTCTCCTTCTTTTCGTTTGGTGTTGGTGTTTCTCCTTCTTTTCGTTTGGCGTTGGTGTTTCTCCTTCTTTTCGTTTGGCGTTGGTGTTTCTCCTTTTCGTTTGGTGTTGGTGTTTCTCCTTCTTTTCGTTTGGCGTTGGTGTTTCTCCTTCTTTTCGTTTGGTGTTGGTGTTTCTCCCTCTTTTCGTTTGCTGTTGGTGTTTCTCCTTCTTTTCGTTTGGCGTTGGTGTTTCTCCTTCTTTTCGTTTGGCGTTGGTGTTTCTCCTTTTCGTTTGGTGTTGGTGTTTCTCCTTCTTTTCGTTTGGTGTTGGTGTTTCTCCTTCTTTTCGTTTGGCGTTGGTGTTTCTCCTTCTTTTCTTTTGGTGTTGGTGTTTCTCCTTCTTTTCGTTTGGTGTTGGTCTCTGGCTGCTCTGAGCAGCACACAGTGGGCAGCCTCTGCTCCTCCCTGTTGAAGAGGGCAGTATAGCTTGGATGTCCCGCTCTGGTCTCATGTGGGGATGTAGTCCCCAGTGCTGGAGGTGGGGCCTGGTGGGAGGAGCTGGATCATAGGGGTGGCTCCTGGCTTGGTGCTGTCCTTGTGATAGTCAGTGAGCTCTCGAGAGAGCTGGGAAACAGTCTGTGGCATCTTCCCCCCGCCACCTGCCCTCCCGCTCTTGCTGTGCGACACATAGGCTCCTCCTGTGCCTTCTGACATGATTGAAAGCTTCCTGAGGCCTCACCGGAAGCCAAGCAGATGCCAGTGCCGTGCTTCCTGTGTAGCCTACAGAACCTGAGCCAATCAAACCCCTTTTCTTTATAAATTACCCAGTCTCAGTTTGTTTCTTTATAGCAATGCAAGAATGGCCTACGTACCACAGGGGGGAATGGGCCCGTGGGGGAGGGGGGTAAAAGCCAGGACCTGAGGGCTCCTCAGTGTTGTTATGGATAAAATGGGGGATGGACATTTCCTGGGTCCTTGCCACCCCCTGCGAAGTCATGGGGTCTTCCTGAGTGTACAGGACGCTGCCTGGCCTGGCCTCAGCCCTCCCGTCTCCACCCGTGCAGGACGATGCCTACAGAAGTGTCCCTGGGTCACAGCCCATCAGAAGGAGGATTGGGCAGTGGTGTGGGGGCCCGCAGGGCCAAGAGCCTGTCTGCACAGAGATCCTTGGGGGCTCAAGACAGCCCTGCACCCCGGCCAGGAGCTCCGTGTGTCACCCCTTTTGTTGGTTTATTTGTTTAAGATTTTCTTGTTTGAGTTGCAGAAATGAGATTGAGAAAGGGGCGTGCTGTGGCTACCCTGCTGTGTCCTATGCAAATGTCGTGGAGCCCAGTCACCCAGATAGCTGTGTCCAGGCATTGGCAGCCAGGCCTTTCCGGGAGGACTGCCCGCAGGGGCTCAGCTCACCCAGTTCCTGCCAGCAGGAGCAGGCAGTGCCCGCCGCTGCCCCCACTTGGAGGTTCTGAGGTGTCAGTCACCTTTTTGTTGTTGTTTTTAAAAAACTTTATTGAGGTGGAGTTTGCATGCTACACAAGTCACCTGTCTCAGGTGTATGATTTAGTGGTTGTCACTGCATCACGCAGCCACCAGCACGATCCACCGTCGCAACATTGCATCCTTCCAGATAGACCCTGTGTGCCCCTTCACGGCTCATCCCGTTCCTGTCCCAGGCCCTGGCAGCCCTGGCATAGCTCCTGTCTCTGTGGATGCGCCTGCTCTGAATATTTCGCAGCAGCAGAGTCAGACAGGATGTGGCCTGTCACTGAGCAGCACGTCCTGAGGCTTGTCTGTGCTGTGGCGTGAGTCAGAGCCTCCCTCCTTTCCATGGCTGAACAGGTTTCATCGTATGCATGTCATGTGCATCTGCCCAGCAGCTGATGGATGCTGGGATGCCCACTTTGTGGCTGTTGGGAATCAAGTGGCTGAACACGTCACGGCACTTGTGTTTCCGCTTCTCTCGCGCAGACGTCTAGGAGTTGATGTCTTTTATGAAAGAGTAAGTTTTTGAGTAAGTTAGGTATGCCCAGGGAACAAGTTTCAGAAGGCACAGAAGCAACTAAAGGAAGAGTGAGTAGTAAACGTCCTACTGGTGTCTCTCCAAAGGCGGTCATTGTCGCCAGATTCTTGTGTTTCCCCTGAGGGCCTTTCCACGTCTGTCAGCAGAAAAACACACTGCATTTGATGTAAAAGAGATGTGTCTTGGTTTGGGTTCCCCTGAAGGCAGAGCCCAGGCAGGGGCTTGGGTGCAGGTGGATTACCTGGAGGTGACCCAGGAAGCCCGAGGGGACAGGAGGGAACAGTGGGATGGAGAGGTGAGAAGAAAGGAGTCTGTGCAGCTGAGTTGCTGAGCGGTTCCCACGGAGGGCAGCCGTGCTCAGTTCCACCAGGCACCTCCAAGGGCTGTGCCTCTGAAGGATGGGAGGTTGGGTTATTTGTGGGAGGACCCGGACCCCTCCTGGCTGAGGCCGGCCCCAGGGATTGCCGCCTCCACTTTCTGTGGCTTAGGCAGGATCTTTGTGTAGATGTTTGCACAGATGGTAGCTTTGTCTGTTCACGGTTCTGTACTTTTCTATATTCACTTGACCAAGTATCTTGGGAATGTACCTCACTTTTTTTTTTTTTGAGTTGGAGCCTTGCTCTGTCACTCAGGCTGGAGTGCAGTGGTGCCATTTTGGCTCATTGCAACCTCTGCCTCCCCGGTTCAGGCGATTCTCCTGCATCAGCCTCCTGAGTAGCTGGGACTACAGGCACGTGCCACCATGCCTGTCCAGTGTTTGTATTTTTAGTAGAGACAGGATTTCGCCCTGTTGGTCAGGCTTGTCTTGAACTCCTGACCTCAGGTAATCCACCCCCCTCAGCCTCCCAAAGTGCTAGGATTACAGGCGTGAGCCACCCACCCCCCCCAGCCCCATACCTCACTCTTAAATGGAACATAATATTCCCTTGTATGGATATGCTGTGGTTTATTCACTAGTCTTGCCTAGTGATGGACCTTTAGATTTGTTTTTTCTGTGAGAAATGCTGCAATAACTCACTTGGAAATGCATCAGAAGTAAGATGGGTGGATGGACCTGGACTAGGCAAGTGTAGTGCGCTGTGCATGGGAGCGTCTGGGGGCGCATGGGTCTTCACTGCACAACTGGTTAAATAAATTGCCATGTGTTTGAAAGCTTCAAAAAGTAAAACGGTGGGGAGAGTGCTGGTCTCTTAAGTGTTAAGCCCCGGGACAGTGGTATTGTGGGGTGCAGGGTCCATCAGCTCAGCTTCTTCCCAGACAGGCGAGCGCAGGGAACCTGAGACCCCTGGACCGTTGGCAGGAGGGCACCTGGAAGGGCCCTGGGAAGCCCTGGAGTGCCTCAGAACAGGGAGCCCAGTACACAGTGTGATTCTGATGCCCGAGCCTAGGGCTTGGTGAGGCGGCCCCTCATGGAAGCCCCAGCCCCCACTCTCTGCCCCACTCCTGCTGGACGGGAGCACTTGAAATTCAGGGCCTGTCACTGTATCCGCAATAACAGGAACATGTGGAGACCCCTCACCACGCATGGAGGTCACTCCTGCTCACAGCGAGCCTGTGGGTGCGGCCCCCGCAGACCCCATGCATAGGTGGGGACGTGGAAGCCCCAGGAGGTAGGGGGACAGGTCAGTGGGTGGTCCTGCCCAGCCTGCTCTCCTGCCCTCATGTCTGCTGGGTGACTTGGCAGTGTGCAGCATCAGTGCTGGTCCCCCTAGTGGGCCCGGGGCCAGCTGACTCTGCCAGGGAGGGGGTGGGTTTTCAGGCTGAATAGGCTGGGAGCAGGGACAGAGAAGGAGAGGTGAGATGGGACTGGGGCTGGGTGGACTGTGCCTGTGTGGGGTTTGTGTCACCTGCTGTGACATGACATTGTGACATGACATTGTGATGTTGGCTGCAGCAGCAGAGGGCAGCTGGGAGGTGCTGTTGTGGCGGCTGCAGCTCCCAGCCTGGGTGTGGCATGGCCTGAGCAGGCCTGGCACCCTGAGCACCCAGGCCAGTCTCAGCCAGTTGTCCAGAACCTGCAGGAAGTGCTGGCTCCACCAAGAAGGGGAGGTGGGGCCTGGCCACCCCTGATGATGGGGATAGAAGAGGCAGCTGCGGGAGTGGGAACCCGTGCATGGCAGGGGTAGAACCAGCCACCTAGAAACTGAACACCAGACAGGCACCGAGTGACGCAGATTTCCCCCTATGTTGGTGGCACCTGTGCTGCTGGCTGCCTTGGGGCTGAGTTATGATGAACACCACCAGCTCCCAGCAGGACGTGGGACATGCAGGGCTGAGCTGGATGTGTGAACTGGGCTTTCCTCGTGGGATCTGAATCCTTTCCTGTCCCTGCTATGGGAAGGGCTGGGGTGCCTGTGGATCGCTGGGCAAGAGCAGGGGGGCGGCAGGCTTGCGGGTCACAGTAACAGCTGCTGAGGGCTGGACGCTCATGTCCCCCAAAACTCAGGTGGAAATCCTCACCCCCAAGGCAGTGGCATTAGGAGGTGGGGCCTTTGGGAGGTGATTAGGCCTGAAGGACAGAGCCCTCATGCTGGGATTAGTGCCCTTAGGAAGGAGAGATCCCTTGCCCCTTCCACGTGTGAGGACACAGTGAGAAGATGCCCATCTGCAAGCCGCAGGTGGGCCCTCGCCAGAGCCCGGCCACGCGGGCACCTGGTCTGGGACTTCCAGCCTGCAGGACTGTGAGAAATAGGTTTCTGCTGCTGAGAAGCCGCCCGCGTGTGGGATTTTGCTATAGCAGCCAGAATGGACTAAGACAGTAGGGGAATGGGAGATTCCCGCTGGAGCTGAGAGCCTGACCTGGGAACGTGACAGGCCAGCGAGGCTGTAGACGTGGCCACGCATCACTGCTCGCAGGGCTCCCGAACTTAGAGCACGGTGAACCAGACAGTGATGAAGCAAAGCCACTGCCACGCAACTCCGAGGTTCAGCCAGCAGGCACTGAACATGCCAGCAGCTCGGTGGCACCCAGCATGCTCGGTGGCATGTCCCTTCAGCGGACGGGGCACCAACCCAGCATGTGTGCAGTGAGAGCGTGTGGTGTGAGCACACCCGGCGGGAGCTCTTCTGGTGCCGTTGTATGGCAGCAGCAGCTGCGCACAACGCAGCTGACTTTGCCCCCTGCGCCCTTGGTGTCCCCATATCTGTGTCCGGTGGGCAGCTGTGATGGGACATCTGGAGCTGCTGTTGCCTGTCACGGGAGCAAGCATTGGTGGGCAGACCCTAGCCCAGAGGAGGCCCCAGGGGCAAGCCACCAGTCTGGGGGCCAGAAGGTAGGGAGGGTGAAGGGCCAACCCTCTTCTGGTTCCTATCATGCATGGATTTCCAGTGCCCACCTCATTCCTGGCAGACACCGTACTATCAGGGGTTCACTGGGCTTTGGGAATGCCTACATGGCTGATTGCAGGGTGGCCTCGGGCAGCCGGTGATGGGGTCAGGTCGGAAACAGGAGAAAGAGAAGCTGCTTTAGAGACGCTGCCACTAGAAAGAAGGAAAGGCAGAGACTGTCAGTCTGGGGCTGCCAGGAGGGAGTGGTGGCCAGGGTGGGTGACACGCTGCTGTCATGTCCCTGCATAGGTCCACCGATCAGGGAGAAGGAAGGGAGGAGAGCTGTGCTCCTGGGGGCTTTTGCGAGCTCTCCCCTGGCTTGCCTCCTCCCCAGGGCTGGGCAGGGGGAGCTTCTACAGAGGTAATTTTCTCCTGAAACCCAGGGCCCAGAGTGGCATCAGCTTGTGAGGGGAGCAGGAAGGGCCCTGAGGGCTGATGGTGCAGGCCCTGGACAGCCTGGAGAGCTCTCCCACCAGGAGTGTTACTAACCTCCGCCAACACCTAGGCGACCTCATTTAATCCTTACAGGAACCCTGAGGGGCAAACTGAGGCACAGAGAGGCTCAGCGACTTGCCCGAGGTCACACAGCTAGCAGAATTTTGTGGAAAGCCAGGACTCCACCGCGCCCTCGACGTCTACTTGCCACTTTGTCTTCAGAATTAGATCAATTTGCTACAACTCTGTTTGCCTAGACCTGGGTGGACCCGAGCCGACTCACAGAGTGATCTAGTTAGTGAGTAAAAAAATGGCCCCCAAAGGCTTCTCGCTGTTTTATGGCAGCCACTTTTCCTGATATGCATTGGTCCAGCTCGACTGAATGTCTTTTCTTCTGAATGTGCCCTTAACCCTGGCTCACATATTTTGCTGGAATTTTCAGCCCCTGCTCCTGCCTATGTTGCCAAATGGCTGCGGCCAACTGCCCAGACAAGGTTTAAAGTTTCTGTCTGAAGTCTTGGAAAATGGATCGTTTAGAGAATTGATTTTCAGCAAACTGACCAATCAAGGTCATTTTGTGAACTGACTTTCAGAGAATTGATTTCCCATATCCTGATCCAGTGACTAAACTTCTAAAAATGAGTCTGCAAGCCCCAGTTCAGAAGCACAGGATTTTGCATGTTAAGAAACAGTTATGGGTACACAACATCCTGAGTGTATTAAATGCCACTAAATTGCACACTTTTAAATGGCTAATTTTACGTTATCCTAATTTCATTGAAATTAGAAAAGAAACAACCAACAAAATTCATACCCAGAACATGAATTCATTCCAGATGGAGTAAAGTTTATGGAGGAATCTAATAAATACTTAATCTACCAAAGAGATAAGAAAAAGGACCACAGCCATTAAAGTAAATACATTACAAAAACCGAATGGCAGATTCAAGACAAGAACAGATAGTTATGAAAATGGCACATCCTGGAAATGAAAAATACAGTCACTGAGACAAAAGGCTCAGAAGATGGGATAGGATGAAGTACACAGTTGAAAAGAGAATTAGTGAAGTAGAAGAGAGAAATACGGAATTTGACCAGAATGCAAAACAGAGAGACAGAGATGACAATTTCTTTCTTTCTTTTTTTTTTAAACAAAGTCTCGCCCTGTTGCCCAGGCTGGAGTGCAGTGGCACCATTTCCGCTCACTGCAACCTCCACCTCCCAGGTTTAAGCAATTCTTGTGCCTCAGTCTCCTGAATATCTGGGACTACTACAGGTGCGTGCCACCATGCCCAGCTGATTTTCATATTTTCAGTAGAGATGGGGTTTCGCCATGTTGGTCAAGATGGTCTCGAACTCTTGGCCTCAAGTGATCCGCCAACCTTGGCCTCCCAAAGTGCTGGGATTACAGGTGTGAGCCACCATGCCCGGCCTGAGATGTAACACGTGTGCATGCATGTGCACACACAGAGACATGTGCACACACAGAGACATGTGCACACACGGCAACCGAAAGCCCTGGCAGGGCCGGACGTGGTGGCTCACGCCTGTAATCCCAGCACTTCGGGAGGCTCAAGCAGTTGCCAGTCCTTGGGATTTTCTGCTGTGTGTGTGGGGACACCCCTTGAGAGGCTCCTGGTGATGGGGCAGTGACCCTGCTGGTAGGGCAGTGAGAGGCCGTGGCTATGAAGCCCCCTAGCACGGGGGCTCCTGGTTCTGCCCTTCCAAGGGTGTGGTCTGGATACTGCTGGAACCCATTTCCTGCCTGAGAAATAGGGCAGGGGCGTCCATCTGCAGAGTCACTGTGGAAGTTGGAGTCACCCCACTGTGCCCCCGAGGGCATCTGCAGTAACTTCAGAGCCACAGCAGGCACCCTGCCCCTCCTGGCCCTGGCCCCACCCCTTTACCTGCCTTCTCCTAACTGTTCCTCTTCTGGAAGTGCCTGGAGCCCAGGAGAGGCCTGTGCTAGGGGCTCCTCCCTGTCTGGGCTGCCATCTGCGCACTCGCTGGCCCCCCTTCAGTGCAGACAACACACTGTGTCCGGCAGTAGGGCCTTGTCCTCATCCTCACCTGTCTGCCAGTGGCTTTGCTGTCCCTGGTCTGGGCCTGACTCCGATACGCAGCCCATTCTTGCCTTTTGTGAGGGGCAGCTCCGGCCCCTGCGTCTTTGTAAGATGAAGACGCCAGAAATAAATAAATTTATTTATTTATTTATTTTGAGACAGAGTCTCTCTCTGTCACCCAGGCTGGAGTGCAATGGTGCAATCTTGGCTCACTACAGCCTCCACCTCCCGGGTTCAAGCGATTCTCCTGCCTTAGCCTCCTAAGTAGCTGGGATTACAGGCACGCACCACCACGCCCGGCTAATTTTTATATTTTTAGTAGAGATGGGGTTTCACCATGTTGGTCAGGCTGGTCTCGAACTCCTGACCTTGTGATCCGCCTGCCTCGGGCTCCCAAAGTGCTGGGATTACAGACGTGAGCCACCGTGCCTGGCCAGACTCCAGAAATTAGGCCTGCAGGAGATTCTGGGCTGTGTTGAGGCCTTGGCTGCTGGGCCTGAGCTAGGAACCACGCCACCACCCAGTGGCCCTGCTCTGGCCCCGGCAGGGACCCACGAGCAGGCCCTGCTGCCCCCACCATGCTCCCCTGGAAGTCAGACCCACCTCCCCTACCCGGCAAGGGCTGTGGCCAGGCACGAAGCCTGGCTCCCCTGGTCCCTGTGGACTCCTGGGCCTCAGGGGTCCCCATCCAAACGGTGGGAGGGTTGGGCTGGAGCTCACCCAGAATGTTTGGCAGGGCCTGCAGCGGGGGAGTGTCTTTATGTCATCGCTCCTGAGGGTCCTTTGGAGCCCGTTCCTCCTGGTGCGTCGGCAGCTCGGAGCCACATGCCTCTCCCGAGGGTGCCCTGGCTGCCCATCTGCCCCTGTCCCTCCCTCCATCAGTCACCCTAACAGTTGCACCCGCAGCACAAGGTCCCCTGAAAACGCACAGCGAGGCCGGAGCTGCTGCAGGCAGGGCACGGCCCTGCGGGTGTTTCATCTCGTTGTGAGGGCTTTCCAGTTGGCACAGGTAGTGTCTGCTTTCACCCATCCTTCCAGAAACAAGGGGCCTTGGGCCACGGGAAGAGCGCGTCCTGCATTTCCATGCCTGTGTGGGAGTGGCCCGTCCACTGGAGACAGCCTGTGCCCCCCTAGCAAGACCACCCTCATTTTGTGAGAGCTCCCGCCATCCTGTGGCTCTTGGGCCTGGAACTCGCATTCCTGCTCCATTCTGAGGGCCAAGTGATGTGGCTAGATGCAGAGAGATGGGGGCCTGCGGCAGCCGACACCCAAAGCATCCTTGGTGGCTTTTTTTTTTTTTTGAGACAGGCATGGCAAGGTCCCCCTCCCGCCCCCTGGATCTGCCTGTGAGCACAGGGTGCCCCTGGGGGTGTCCAGAGTGAGAACAAATTCCGTTTGGGACAGAGTCTTACTCTGTTGCCCAGGCTGACCTTCAGTGGTGCGATCATGGCTCACTGCAACCTTGAACTCCAGGGCTTAAGTGATCCTCCCACCTCAGCCTCCTGAGGAGCTGGGACCACAGGGACACACCACCACGCCTGCCTAATTTTTTTTTTTTTTTTTTTTTAAGAGACGGGAACTTGCTATGCTGCCCAGGCTGGACTCAAACTCCTGGCCTTAAGTGATCCCACTCAGCCTTCCAAAGCTGGGTAGCTTTTGGTTGCAGATTCTAGCTAGGTTGCAGGACGTGAGGAAGTGGGGGTGTGGAAATCACAGCAACACCCTCCCCCAAGGGTGCTTTCCGTGGCCGTGTACACAGCCCACCTGGCCGGCTCTGAGAGCAGGGACCCTTCTCTGGATGCTCCAGGCCATCGCTGTGCAGGAACCCGGTGTGTCATAAGTGAAGGACAGTCGTCTTTACCTTGGGGGAGACAGTTGTGGGTGCCTCCCTGCAGGCTGTGGCATCTGTAATTCCCCAAATGTAGGTGCTAGGTTGAACAGTCCCTTAGACTTCACCGCAGCACCGTGTGGTCACCGTGCACAGCCTTCCCAGGCCAGCTGCAGAATTCCATGGAAAAGGTTTTGATGAATGATTACAACTCAACGGTCTAGGCCCTCAACCTTCTCTTTTTAGAACAGTGCCCCCCATTGTGGAAATCCTCGGTTCAGCCACTGGGAACTCTCCAGTTTTGAGGGCAGGTGTTGGCAGTTTCATTTGGTCCAACACCAATTCCACGTTCCTGTGCCCCCTTCAACAGTCTGCGCAGCCTCCCAGTGACGCAGCCTCCCGGTGACGCAGCCTCCCCGTGACTCGGCCTCCTGGTGACACGGCCTTGCTAGCCGCCATCCTGTACCGGGCCCAGGTGACACCGTGGGACGTCTGTTATTTACGTGCCCCTGGCCCCTGCCACGGGGTTTCCCACTTTGGGGGCCTTGCATCTGTGTGGCTTCTTCCTTGCTCTCAGTGGTCACCTGGTTGTCGGTGGCCCGCGTCCGTCAGCCCATCATCATTCCGACTTGCTGTTTTGATCGTCGGCCGGAAAGCCAGACAGCTGGCCTTGCTGGACCATGTCTGCAATGGGAATTTCGAGGCCGAGAGGGAGGGCTTCAGGGGCCCCTGGGCGTGCAACACGTAAATGGGGGCTTGCACACGGGGTCGGGTGGGGGGCTCTTGCTCCGATGTTCTGGGGTCTTTTTTGCCCCTTGTAGACCCACAGGTGTGTGTGCAGGAGCCCTGAGGAGGCCAGAGGAGGCCAGAGAAGGGTGAGCAGGGGGCCGAGGGCACTGCGTTGAGGCCAGGCTGCAGAGGGAGCTGGGGCTCGAGCTCAGGAGCTGGTCTTCCCTGCTGGGGCCGCGACGCCTGCCGCTTTCCTGCCGGCTCTCTGGGTCAAGGCCTGGAAAGGCTTTCTTCTCAGGCTTCTCATCAGCTTATCGGCCCATTTAGGTAATGGCACTTCCTGTCCATTAACCTCAGCCACACTGAGATCAGCTCTCCACACTCACTTGGCAGGAGGCTTGCAGGAGCCTTCCTATTTGGAGAGTAAAAAGAGCATGGCCTCTGCAGCAGCCAGGAAGTGGAAATCCCTGGCTTCCTGGTTCCAGAGAACAAACAGGGGATGCGGCTCCCAGATGCAGCCAAAAGTGCTCTGGGGACCGGGACAGTCGGCCGGGGCCTGTCGCAAGCGGCTGCCCTGTTGCACGGATGTCCTGGCCCCTGAGAACACATCAGTAGGGCCTGGCCGGACCCTGGGCCGATGCCACTCTTAGGGGTGAGATGGGGAGCCTGGCCCAGGCGGAGACCCCCACCCTCCACCCAAAACGTGTCCGGGCCTCCAGGCCGTGCAGAGCACACTGGAGGCTCAAGACGGCACCTCTTCTGTGGGACTGGGCCACAGCCTGTCTGATGCCTCACTTCTCTGACTCTTGGAGGCATGGTGCTGGCCCGTCTGTGAGCCCCAGACCCCCTCGCAGAGCTCGCTCCAGGGCCAGGCCCAGCCCCCTCAACGCCTCTCAGCCAGGCTCAGCTAGTGGCCGGCTCTGCCACGGGGAAGCCTGGTGTCTCTCTCTCTCTGCCTCTCCCAGGCTGCTGCGGCATGGCCCCAAGCCTGGGCGCCAGTAACAGCCTCTGTCCCTCCAGCCTGTACAATGGCTCAGCGCTACCTGGGGACCTCCCTCCAGCCAGGCCAGACATGCTGGGCAGTCAGGGTCCCTGGGAGCCCCTTGACAGCAACTGACGGCAGGTGGGGGATAAGTAGTCAAGTGTCTCCTGCCGGCAGGGGCAACTCTGCAGGTGTCTCTGCAGCCTCCCCAGTCCCCCATGGGTGCCTGCCCCCCCCCCCCTGCGTCCCCCAGGGGGCACCTGCCCCTTTGTCCTGACCCCTGCTCCTTCCCTCTCTTCTCCTGGGGTGGCCAGGGGTCACATGCCATGTAACCCTGAATCCTGTCCCAGCCTCTGCCCCTGGGGAACCCGCCCAGCAAGCCATCTACCCTCACTAAAGTCCAGGCCGTCTTCCATGGTCCCCTCACCACCTTGTTCTTTCTGGCCCCAGAGGCCATCATCATCCAGGGCACAAGGGGGCCTGCCCCTTGGCCAGGTGGCTGCCTGTCCTCTGACCCTGGGTTGTCGACGGGAGGGGAGAGCTGGAAACCGGGGTCAGAAGGATGCCAGCAGGTCCGTCACTCCCTGCCTGGATCCGGCCAAGTGCGGGGGACCTTGGCCAGCATCCTAGAGAGCTGGCGCACCTCCTGGGCCTGACGCGGGCTTCCTGGATTGCATAAAGGCTCCTTCTCCTTACATAGCCAGGGCAAAGGTGCATGACAACTCTGAGCAAGTCAAAACAACCATCAGCAGCGGGAAACCTCGATGAACAAACACCGGGAGAGTGGTGAGTAGCTGCCAGGAAAGCCCCAGCCTCCGGCAGGAAAGGGACTCTGGGCGGGGCGGCCCCAGAGAGAAAGTGGTTAGATGTACGGACAGAGGGATGACAGGGCCAGCCAGGCAGTGCTGCCTGCAGGCTGTGCAGTTGGCCTGGGGGTCTGGAGCCTCCGGGACCCACAGATGCGCCCGCACCCTCATCCCTGGCTTCTTTCGGCCCCACAGTGGGGCAGCAGCACTGCTGTCCTAGCCATGCCAGTCGCCAGTGTGGCCTGGTAAAGGCCTCGTGCATTCTATCCTGCTGGTGGGGGAGGCTGGCCTCTCATGCGCTTGTCCTTAGAGGGCCTCATGAAGGTGCCGCGCCCCACCGGGGAGACGAGGGAAGTGGACCCCTCATGAGATCCAGGCCGCATGAGGCAGGGGCTGCCATGACAGGATACTGCATGCGGGGGGCCTCATGCAGCAGAAATGGACTCTCTCAGAGTCCTGGGGCCAGACTTCAAAATCAAGGTGTCGGCAGGGCCACCTCCTGCTGAAGGCTCCAGGAGAAAACCCTTCCTGCCGCTCCTAGCTTCCGGTGGCCCAGGCAGTCCTTGGCTTGTGTCCGCATCGCTCCAGTTCTCTGCCTCCGTCTCACGTGACTGTGTGTCTGCACCTTTCCCCCTTCTCTTCTAAGAACGTGTCCTTGGATCTCAAGTCCACCCTCATCCAGGAGGCTTTCCTCTCAAAATCCTTAACTTAATCCCATCTATCTGCAAAGACCCCTTTTCTAAATCAGGTCCCATTCTCCAGTTCCTCGGGTTAGGACCTGGACAAATCTTTTGGGGGTGTCGTTCATCATCCAACTGCACTTGGTATGGGAAGGCCCCCCTCCTGCCCCCTGGATCTGCCTGTGAGCACAGGGGGCCCCTGGGGGTGTCCAGAGTGAGAACAAATTCCGTCTGGGACAGAGCTGGCAGAGGCCCCGGACGCTGGCCTCCCGAGCGGGGTTGTGATGTTGGACCCTGTTCTCAACACCAGGCCCACGCCACCAATTCGTGCTTCTGTCTGGGCCAGGCTTCCCAGTCTCAGGAGGGTGTCTGCAGGTTTGTCTCCCTGGGGGACGGAGCCACGTTTGGGTTCCACTTCATTCTCCAACTGCTCTGGTGCTGGACAGAAGCTGAGCCTGCCCGCCTCCATATGTGGGGTTGGAGAGCCTGGGGTACCCTGGCCTCAGAGGCAGTGATGATGGGGGAGGGAGAGAGATGGGAGAGGGGCCTGGGATGCCATTGGAATCTCTCAGGGCTTCATCTGAGCTGTCTCTGCCCCCTTCTAGCATTCCCAGGTGAGTTCCAGGAGGCCCATGGCCCTTCCTATACAGCCCTCCACTGCCCAGAGCCTTCCAGCGCCATGTCTTCCCCTTGGAGCATCTGGAGGCCCCAGACAGCACCCGCCTAACGTTCAGCAGAGGGGGAGACCGAGGCCTGCAGCAGAGTGTTTTGTCAGATGCTGCTCCCTGACCGGGAGTGAGAGGGAACCCACCTAGAGGTGCCGGATGGGGTGCCTGGGCAGCGTGGCCTGCAGGCCCCTCAGCTCCTCACAGCCCCTGCCCCCAGCCTTCCTGGGCCTAGAGATCCCCTTGTTACCCTAGTCCAGGGACAGAGGCTCAGATGTCATGCTTGACCCCACAGGTACAGGATTAGGGGTGAAGGTGGCTGTCTGTTCATGTCTTCACCATGGCTTCTCTGCCTTCCTCCTGCTCCTGGTGGCTTATGTCCTGCCGCTCCTGACTGTGGTCTGTCCTGGGATGGTTATGATGCATATGTGCTATTGTTGTGAACTGTAACATTGAGGTCTGGCCTTATGGTTGGTTTTGATTGTCCCTTCTGCTCCCTTTTCTTATTTTAATATTTTACGATTTTGCATTTTAATGTATCTGTTGTCTTTTTTTGGCTAAATCTCTTTTCAGTTTTATTTTACTGTATATCTTTTCTAAGTGATTGCTTAGAGATTACAATATACCTATAAACCTAGCCTTTCACAGTTTCTGCAGATCCTGCTTTGTGACTTCGAGTGAAGTGTGGAAGCGCTGGAAGCACTTAGACCCTGCCTGTGAGTTGTCATGTATCATGTCTGCAAACGTTAAAAATCTCACCAGATGATGGGGTGTGTGTGTGTGTGTGTCTGTGTGTGTGTGTGTATGTGTCTGTGTGTGTATTTTTTTTTAGACAGAGTCTTGCTCTGTCACCCAGGCTGGAGTGCAATGGCGCACACTCGGCTCACTGCAACCTCCGCCTCCCGGGTTCAAGCGATTCTCCTGCCTCAGCCTCCTGAGTAGCTGGGATTACAGGCACGCGTCACGACGCCCAGCTAATTTTTGTAATTTTAGTAGAGAGGGGGTCTCACCATGTTGGCCAGGCTGGTCTCGAGCTCCTGAGCTCAAGTGACCTGCCCGCCTCAGCCTCCCAAAGTGCTGGGATTACAGGCATGAGCCACCACACCTGGCCAAGATGATGGTATATTTTTGCTTTCAATAGTCATACATATTTTAAAGGACTTAAAAGAAAAAATAGTTTAAAAACTATTTACCCAGGTATCCGCTATTTCTGTTTCTCTTTCTTCATTCTAGAAGTGCTGTGTTTCCCCCTGGGGTCCTTTCCCTTGCTGGTGACAATTCTCTTCTAGTTCCTTTACTTGAGAATGTCTTTATTTTGCTTCTATTCCTGAAGGCTGTCTCCACTGGATGTAGGATTCTGTGGTGACTTCTTCTCCTTTCATTCTTCGTGCAGCACACCAGCATGGCGCATGTGTACATATGTAGCAAACCTGCACGTTCTGCACAAGTACCCTAGAACTTAAAGTATAATTAAAAAAAAAAAAAGAAAAAAAAAGGTATTGTTCCACCGTCTTCTGGCCTCCCTGTTTTGTTTAAGCAGTTTTGTTTGTTTGTTTGTTTTTAAAATTTCTATGCTAGTGGGGTGCAGTGGCTCATGCCTGTAATCCCAGAACTTCGGGAGGCTGAGGCGGGTGGATCACTTGAGGTCAGGAGTTCGAGACCAGCCTGGCCGACATGGTGAGAACCCATCTCTACTAAAAATACAACAATTAGCCAGGTGTGGTGGCTCACACCTATAATCCCAGCTACTCGGAAGGCTGAGCCAGGAGAATCGCTTGAACCTGGGATGCAGAGGTTGCGGTGAGCCGAGATGACGCCACTGCACTCCAGCCTAGGCGACAGAGCAAGACCCTATCTCAAAAAACAAAACAAAACAAAAGTTCTCTGCTTATTTTGCACCTAATTTTTGTTTAGTTAGTAGAGTTTTAAGGAGTAGATTTAGGTTTGCAGAAAAACTGAGCAGAAAGTACAGAGAATTCCCACACCCGCCTCCCCCACACTGTCCACAGCTTCCTTCCCTGTTATGAGCACAGCCATGCCATGGGACATGGGTCACAGCTGATGAGCCAGTATCCATACATTGTTACTGCCTACGTCCATCTTTTACAACAGGGATCACTCTGTGTGTTGTACATTCTGGGCTTGGGGCAAATATATAATGACATGTATAATGACATCATTATAACATCATACGGAATAGTTTCACTGCCCTAAAAATCCTCCATGCTCTGCCAATTCATCCCTCCCTCCTCCCAACCCCTGGCAGCCACTGACCTTTTTCCTGTCTCCATGGTTTTGCCTGTTCCCGAGTGTTGTATAGCTGGAGTTGTATAGTTGTGTAGCCTTTCCCAGGCTGGCTGTTTTCACTTAGCTGCATGCGTTCAAGCCTCCACTGTGTATTTTCATGGCCTCTGTGGTTTTTGATGAGAAATCCTGGGTCATTTGAATTCCTGCTCCCTCTGTGTGTGTAATCTATCATTTTTCTCTAGCTACATTCAAGATTTTTCTCTTTGTTTTTATGTTTTAGCAGTTTTTAATGTGTGTAGACATGGTTTTATTTGAGTCTAGTCTGTTTGGGATTTGCTGAGCTCATTAAAACTGTAAATTGATATGTTCCTCCAAATTTGGGAAGTTTTCTGCTTTTATTTCTTCAAATATTTTTCTGCACCATTTTCTTCTCTCCTCTGGGCCTCTAAGGATGTGAATGTTAGACCTTTTGATATCATTCCACAGGTCCCTGGACTCTGCTCATTTTTTTTCAGTCTTTTTCTTTTTTCTTTTTTGAGATGGAGTCTTGCTTTGCCACCTAGGCTGGAGTGCAGTGGCGTGATCTCGGCTCACTGCAGCCTTCGCCTCCCAGGTTCAAGTGATTCTCCCACCTCAGCCTCCCGAGTAGCTGGGATCAAGGCACCCACCATCATGCCCAGCTAATTTTTGTATTTTTAGTAGAGACAGGGTTTCACCATGTTGGCCAGGCTGGTCTCGAACTCCTGACCTCAGGTGATCCACCCACCTCGGCCTCCCAAAGTGCTGGGATTACAGGCGTGAGCCGCCGTGCCCCGCCTTCAGTCTTACTTTTCTTTCTGTTGTCTAGATTGGAAATTTTCTACTGATCCATGTATAAGTTCACAGATTCTTTCCTCTGTCATTGCCATTCTGCTATCAGGTCTGTCCATTAAAAAAACAATTTCTCAGGTATCATATCTTTGAGTTCTGAAATTTCTATTTAGTTCTTTTTTGTAGTTTCCATTTACCTACTGAGAATTTCTGTCCTTCCATCTGCTTCACTCATGGTTTCTTTTACCATGTGGAGCACAGTTGTGACAGGTGCTGCCCAGTCTTGACCTAATTCCAGCACCTAGAGCATCTGTTGACCCTCTCTCTCTTGAGAATTTTGTGGCTCTTTGTATGTCAAGTAATTTTTTTTTTTTTTTCTGAGACGGAGTCTTGCTCTGTCACCCAGGCTGAAGGGCAGTGGCAGGATCTCGGCTCACTGCAACCTCCGCCTCCCAGGTTCAAGCGATTCTCCTGCCTCAACCTCCCGAGTAGCTGGGATTACAGGCACTCGCCACCACACCTGGCTAATTTTTGTATTTTTAGTAGAGACAGGGTTTCACCATGTTGGCCAGGCTGGTCTTGAACTCCTGACCTCATCATCTGCCCACCTCGGCCTCCCAAAGTGCTGGGATTACAGGCATGAGCCACCATGCTCGGCCCGTCAAGTAATTTTGAATTGTATTGTGGACATCTTGAATACTGTGTAGTGTAGATTCTTGTTAAAATCTGCTGGAAAATGTTGATTTCTGTTCATTGTTTTGGTGGCAGTCAATTCAGTCAGAGCCAGATCTCAAGTTTTGTCTTCTCTCCTGGGGGCTGTGGTCTCCATCTCATTGTGCTCTCAAGGCTTTTCCTGGGTGGCTGTGGGTGCGTCCCGAAGCCAGTGTTGTCTCTGTAGGGTGCTCTCTGCCCCTCCCCAAGTACCATGAAGTGAGAGAGCAGTGAGCGGGCTAGGCGCCACTCCTGGAGGACAGCCACGATGCTCACCTGGACCTGGGCCCCACACACCTCTCATGGTACAAAGCTGGGGGCCTGCAGGCTTTCTGCTGCCCGCCTCTCCCTGGGGGTTCCAGCCCATACCCCAGGATGGTTGTAGGGTATGGCCAAGTCCATCATTTGCTCCTGGTATTGGGGGGAAGTGCCATGGTGGCCTCTGGCAGCCATCCTTGTGGCCTGCCTGCCCTTGCCACCCTTGATGTGTATATGTTTCAATATAGTTGCATAGTGGTTAAATATTCACTTAGCCACCTTCTGCTCCTGCCTTGACTTCCCACACAGGAAGATGGCCTGTACCCCAGGAAGATGGCCTGTACTAGTCAGGGTTCTCCAGCGAAGCAGAGCCTATAGGAGATGCAGACACAGAGATGGATATAGATACCTAACAGAAGAGGCATTATTACAGGAATCGGTGCATGCAGTTACAGAGGCTGAGAAATTCCATGAGCTGCCATCTGCAAGTGGGAGAACCAAGAAAGCCTGGGGTATAATTCCATCCATGGCGCAGGTCTGAGAGCTGAGGCCAGTACCTGAGCTCAGCAGGAGATGGTGTCTCAGCTCTGAGAGCCAGCTCTCCCTTCCTCTGCCTGGGGTGTAATTCCATCCACGGCAGCAGGCCTGAGAGCTGAGCGCCGCTGTCTGATCCCAGGAGGAGATGAAGTCTCAGCTCTCAGAGCCAGCTCTCCCTTCCTCTGCCTTTTTTGTTCTAGTCAGGCCCTCATTGGGTTAAATGATTCCACCCACACCAGGAGGGGCGTCTGGCTTCCTGAGGCCAGTTCAAACGCTGATCTCACCCGGAAGCACCCTCACAGATCCCCCAGAAGTAATATCTCCCCAGCTGTCATGCATCCCAGCCCCAGCCAGGAGGAGACAGAGCTAACCATCACAGTGGACCATGGTGAAGTGGCTCTGCTGCTGCCTCACAGGTGTCGCAGACCCCTGGGAGGCACCAACACCCCGGATCGAGAAGCCCGATGGGAAAGAATGTCTGGGAAGGACGTCATGCCGGAGGCTTGCGTGACAGTTTCCACTCACAGTGCGCTCACTCTGAACCTCCCTGCACACAATGGGCCTGCATCTCTTCCCACTATCTGCTAGGAAACACGAGAGTAAGTGATGAGTTTTTAGGGTGGAGATGGTCGGCAGTGGGGCCCCGACTCCCGGTCCAGGGCCGCTTCCGTTGCACCAGTGACCCCCAGTGACCCCTGCACTTGTTTGGGTGCTAGACCCCTTTGAGAATCTGATGCACGACAGGGACCACTTCCCCCGGAAAACACACGTCCCCACCCCTCTTGTATGCAGAATCGTGGGATTTGCCACAGTTTGCACCCAGGCCTGTGCGGATGCCCCCTGACTGCCCGAGATGCTGCACCTGCCACTGCTGGAGGTGTACCTGCCTATGCCCACTCACAGGGGCACCTCCAGGGTAGCTGCCTGGTGCAGGCATTGGCTCTAAGCAGAGCAGCACTATGGGCCCATCTGGGGCTGGCTCTTGCCTGGGCCTGTGAGCACTGTCACAGCCAGCCGATCTGGGAGTATCCAGGGTGTTCTTGTCATTGCGGACACCGAATAGCCGTTGATGGGTGGCGATGGGGGCTCGGAAGCCGAGCATCAGTGGCAATGAGAAGCAGGCCCTGTGGTTTAATTCCAAAGCACATGAACCCACAGAGCCGCCAACAGTTGTTATTCAGCAGGAGGGGGAACAGAGACAGCAGCCTGCGGAGCGTTCCAGGCAGGACAGGGCAGCAAACCTGACATGCGGAGCTGGGGGCAGGGGTAATGGGGCCAGGGGGTAATGGCAGGTGAGGCCATGACCTAGAGGGTCGCCATGCTTGGTGCAGGGGAGGAGAGGCCCAGGTGTGGCTGCAGTGGCAGCAGGAGTCAGTGTGGCTGTGCCCAGTGGGGTGTTGTCAGAGAATGGACCTGGCTGCTGGGAAAGGTGATTGTGTTTGTCTGAGCCACACTGGACTCTTCTCTGACCAGCAGGCACATTCTGGAGATGTGGGGCAGAGACGGGGCCTCCGTGAGAACCTTTGAGGTGTGAGGGCCTTGATCTGGGGTGCAGCCTCCAGCTTTCTGCTTACAGAGCAGGACCTGCAGGAGCTCGCTGACTGCCTGCACAGTGGAAGGAAGACCTGTTTCTTTTACTTTCCTTGAGGAGAAAAAATTAAAGTTCTGAGCAAACGCATGGCAAGGGAGCTCTTGCTTTCCTCTCTTGGAGTTCTAGGCGGCTGGCGCTAGTGGCACGTGGAACTGGTCACGCACACTGGGTCTCGAGGCCGTCTCCTCTTCTGTGAGTTGAAAGGTTGGTGAGAACAGAGGTGTGGTGTGCTCTGACAGTGGCTGGCTGCCTCGTTAGTGCCTGTGCTGCTGGCCTGCCACGCCTCCAGCTCTTTTAGAGGAATGGCCTACCTTTCAAAGAGGAAGTGCCACAGACCAGTCTAGTTCCCTGGAGCCACATTCCCACATGGCGAAGGTGGGAAGCCACTGCGTTATGACTCTGTGCGTTCACCACCATTTCCACCCCGCGTCATCCCTCGTGGCGTACGTCCCTGCCTGGCCTCCCCGGGCACTGGAGCTGGCACTTCTTGTCTAGGTGTCTCAGGCCTGGCGAAGCTCCTCGGCTCCGGCCTGAGCGACGACCTGCAAGCACAGACTGGGCGCTGAGCCCCTGCCTGAGCTGAGTCAGGGCCAGAGAGCCAGCCGAGTGGCATGCTCCCGAGAGCACAGCTGGCTGTGCAGTCAGGGCCTTGGTGGACACGCTGTCCACCTGGCATGGGCATGGGGACACGAGGGGATATGCGGGCACATGCAAGAGCATTCCCAGAACAAATGCATGGTCGTCCCCCAACCCCCTCCCTCGGAGTCCAGCTGCTGCCAAATGTCCCTTAAAACCCCGGGCGGGATGCCAGCAAGAGCCCCGGGAAGCTTGATGATACTCCCAGCCTCGCCTCCCGGCAATCTCCCCCGCCGTGGCAGGCCTGGGCTGGCCCTGGCATCTGTCCAGGCCCCTCGGTGACTCTAACCTTGGCCAGGTTTGGGGACCACAGGGGACTCTGGGGCCCTCTTTGCTTGGTGACTTGGAGTTCTGGCCTGGCACCCCCAAGACAGCAAAGGGCCTAGCCCTTCCGGTGTCATTGCTCTCCTGGGTCCCAAGCTTGCGTGTCCCCGCAGGCCAGGGCAGGGCTGCGTGCCACAGAAGTCACCGTTTCATAGAAGGGAAGACTAGGAAGTCAGCTGCACCCAGGTCAAGTGGGTCTGTGCGAGTGGACGTCCCTCCTCTTGCTGTCTGCGTGGGTCACATTGACCAGAGTTTGTTAAGCCCGGGCCAGAGGAGGCTCACTCCCTAGGCTGGGAATGAGTTTGGTGTGGCTTCACACACACTGCACTCACACACACACCCTCTACTCCACACGGTGATAAGTGAGCGGCTGGAGCAAGCCTCAAGGAGCTTTTGAGCGCACACCAGAGCTGCTTCCGCTACCTCCAGGCCTCTGATGGCTGCGGCTGCAGACACAGCCGGCCTCGCGGCGTGGAAGAGTGGGCAAGGATGACACACGGGCACAGAGAGACCAGGCTGGGCTTCAGGAAGCAGGTCTGCGTGGGATGGAAGTGCTTAGAAAGTCATTTCCAGAAGGCCGACACCAGTCAGCACTCCCTGAGCAAAAGGACTTGGGGACACGTGGATGCACTTCTTGTATCTCCAAGGAAATGCTCCCCGAGGATTTGCGACGTGGAAATGCAACGGGCTGTGGAGTGCTGCACGCCCCGCACCTTGAGCAGTGGTTTAGCTCAGCTCGGGGTTTGTGGCTTCAGGGGGTCATGGTCCACAGGAGTGCCAGGGGGCTGGGCGGGTGGGACAGAGGAGGCCAGAAGTGGTTGCGGACACTCTGCATGAACAGGACACGCACACACCACACATACACACATACCCCACACACATATACACACCACACACCCCATATACACACCACACACCCCATATACGCACCACACACCCCATATACACACAAGTACACACACGAACATACCATACACCACAAGTACACATGAACACACCACACACAATACGGCTCTGCAAGGAAACGTGTGAAGTGTGTGGTGTGTGTGCACTGTGTGAGCTGTGTGGTGTGTGTGTGTGTGAAATGTATGTGTGAGGTATGCAGTGTGTGTGTGAGGTAGTGTGCAATGTATGTGTAGTGTACGTGGTCGTGTGAGGTATGTGGGGTGTGTGAGGAATGTATTGTGTATGTGTGATATATACTGAGTGATTGTGTGTGTGTAAGGGATGTGGAGTTGCGTGTGTGTAAGGTAGGTGTGTATTGTGTATATGTGAGCTGTATAGTGTCTGTGTGGGGGTTGTGAGGTATGTGGTGTATGTTATGTTTGTGTGAGATCTAGCGTGTGTGTATGGTGTGTGGGGGAGGTATGTGGGGGGTGTGGTGTGTGGTGTGTATGAGGTATGTAGTGTGTGATGTCTGTGTGAGGTGTGTGATGTGTAGTGTGTGGTGTGGGGTATGCGGTGTATGTGGTGTGTGATGTGTGTGTGTGTGATATTTGGTGCCGTGTGTGTGGTATATGGTGTGTGGTACGAGGTGTGTAGTGTGATATGTGTGTGGTGTGTGATATGTGGTGTGTGTGATATATGGTGTGTGTGGTGTTATGATGTGTGTTGTGAGGTATGTGGTGTCATATGTGGTGTGTGTGTGTGATATGTGATGTGGGTGTGTGGTGTGTGTGGTGTGGCGTGTGGTGTGTGTGTGATATGTGGTGTGTGTGTGACATGGGGTGGTGTGTGGTGTGTGGTGTGTGTGGTATGTGGTGTTTGGTGTGTATGTGGTGAGTGAGGGGTGTGTGTGTGGTGTGTGTGGTGTGTGTGGTTTGTGGTGTGTGGTGTGTGGTATGTGGTGTGTTGTGTGTGTTGTGTGTGGTTTGTGGTGTGTGTGTGGTATGGTGTGTGTGTGGTGTGATTGTGTGTGGTGTGTGTGGTTTGTGGTGTGTGGTTTGTGGTGTGTGGTGTGTGTGGTGTGTGGTGTGTGGTGTGTGTGTGTGGTGTGGTGTGTGTGGCGTGTGTGGTGTGTGTGTGGTGTGTGTGGTGTTTGGTGTGTGCGTGGTGTGTGTAGTGTGTGGTGTGTGTGTGTGTGGTGTGTGTGGGTGTGGTGTGTGGTGTCTGTGTGGTGTGTGTGTGGCGTGTGTGGTGTGTGTGGTGTGCTGTGTGATGTGTGGTGTGGTGTGGTGTGGTTTGTGGTGTGGTGTGTGGTGTGTGGTTTGTGGTGTGGTGTGTGGTTTGTGGTGTGGTGTGTGTGGATTGTGGCCCCCATCCCCATCCTTGCGGAAGGGCTCAGACCCCAGCCCCTGTGCATTTACTCTCTAGCTTCTGGGTGCCAAGCTCAGGCTAAGGGGATTTCTGACGGGCTGGACGTCTGGGCTTCAGCCCTGAAATAAGAGTTTTGAGAATGAAGAGGGCGGCGCTGGAACCCTCACCCGTCTTTTAATGAAGGGATTTGGCTAAGAAGAAATGCCAAGTACTTCCGCAGGCCATCCTGAGGTCAGGATGTGGTCGGTGTGTCTGGCCCTGAGCAGTCAGACCTGCTGGTGGCTGGAGCTCCGGAAAGCTCAGGACCCCTCTAGTGTCCTAGGCCTTCTGTTTTCCTTCCTGCTCCGGGGGCAGGACTGGCAGATTCAAGGAAGCTTTCAAGAGGGGTTAGAAAGAAGGGGTGTGCTCCAATCTGCCAGCCTGATGTCCTTCACGGGACCACAGGCCAGGAAGTGAGGTTCCCTGCGAGGGGTGGATGCTGTGTTTGTGAGCCTCCCCCACCTTCTTGAAGGCAAGAGCGCCCAGAGGTGTTCGCTTTTGGTGTCGGCCTTTGAGCTGGAGCCTGGAGCTGTTTCTCTGAATTCCTTCTGCTTGTTTCCTTGTGCTCTCGCCTGGGAAGAATGAAATGAAAAGAAAATGCAAAGCCCAGAACCTGGCAGAGATGGGATGCCCCAGGCCAGAGTGGGCAGGGCGGCGCTCTCAGCCCACTCTCAGCACAAACGCTGCCCCGTTCACCTCTCCGCGCTTGCTGCCAGAGCGTGTCAAAGACCCCGAAGAATGAAATGACTTCGGAAGAGGAGGCCACACACCCGTGAAACAAGCCGGATCTGCAGCGGAACATTCTTTACGTGTTTTGGGACATTTCAAAGACTGATGGCGTGCTGCCTTTGTGATGTGTGATCTGAAGATTCCATCAAAGAAAGTGTGTCCTTTGTGTGAAAGTTGTGATTCTTGGCATCTTCGTGGTTTTGAGTCCTGAAAAAATACCACGAGGGCCCTCCCTTGTGGCCTCTGCAACCATAGGAATGCGGGTTTTGGAAGTGGCATTTCAGGCACGGCCAAGTAGGAAATTAGAAGAGGCCCTAGGACTCCGATGTGGGTGGAAGTAACAGCAGGGTGGTCGGGGGGGTGCCTCGTTGGGGACCCTCCAGCACCCCACTGTGGTTTCTCTTGGGGGTCGCTTGGACAGACTGTTGGAGGGCTTTGGTCCCCAACTTTCTATTGGCAGGTCATTTTTGAAAGACAACCCGAAATGCAGCCCTGTGGTTCTGCCTGTTGAGAACCCAGCATTGAGACCCCAGGGTCGACAGACAGTCTGAGAAGACTGTAATTTGCAGAAGAATCTCAGGGTGATGCTGGCAGGGCAGGGGTCAGAGCTAGCTGGGGACCAGGGTTGGCTGGGCACACTGTCGTGGTGGCTGGTGGTTGCAGCTCATGGAAGTCTGCCAGGGCGTGTAGCCTTGGGCCTACAAGGGCAGGGTTCTAGAAGGGTGGTCTCCCAGCTTTTGTGAAAACCCTCCTTTAACAATCAAAAGAGTTTGAGTGCACACTCCCGATACATGTACACACATTGATTTTTTTTTTTTTTTTTTTTTTTTTGAGACGGAGTTTCACTCTGTCACGCAGGCTGGAGTGCAGTGGCGCGATCTTGGCTCACTGCAACCTCTGCCTCCTGGGTTCAAGTGATTCTCCTGTCTCCCTCCTGAGTAGCTGGAGTTACAGGCACACACCACCTTGCCCAGCTAATTGGTGTATTTTTAGTAAAGACGGGTTTCACCATGTTGACCAGGCTGGTCTCAAACTCCTGACCTCAGGTGATCCGCCCGCCTCAGCCTCCCAAAGTGCTGGGATTATAGGTGTGAGCCACCACGCCCAGCCTGATACATTGATTTTTTAACACTTGTCAAATGGACTAGCTAATAGTAAAATATGACATAGATTATAGGCATTTTAAATACTTTTAAAAGATGAGATTTTGAAAGGACAGTATTAATATTTTCCTCCTGCGCCTCCCGGGGGCCTGTGGTCCTCCCTTTGTTTTTGACCCCTGGGCTAGAGTTAGAAGACAGGAAAGAGTTTGGCCTCACTGTAAGGACAGGCTTGTTTTTGTGATTATTGTTAATTTTTGGCCATATACCTTTAACTTTTTATCATACATTTTTTCTAAACATCAAGAAGTTGAGAGGGAGCAGTATCATGGCAGCCCCATCTGACCTATAACCCTTCTTCCCTCCCCCGGCCCACTGTCCCTTACCCCTCCTCTCCCTGGATTCTTTTAAAGCAACCCCTGACCTTATTTCATCAGAGAAATACCTCAGTGCGTCGCTGTACAGAATAGGGACTCTTCCAAAAAAATAACTGTACTACTGTTATCACACCTAAAACACGACCCATGAATTCCTTGTGATAATCTGCTAGCAGTGTTGAAATTTCCCTGGTTGTCTCCTGTCTTTTCAGAGTTGGTTTGTTTGAGTACGAAGTCCAAGGCTCTCTGTGACTCTGAAGTCCCTCTGGAATGCCGAGAGCTTCCGTCCCCCACCCCCCACACATCACTCCTCATTTATCTGTTGAAGAAACCTGGTCCTTTGTCCTGTAGAATTTCCGACACTCTGGGTTCTGCTGGCTGTCTCTGTAGTGTCGTCTACCATGTTCCTCTGTCCCCCAAATCCTGTGGCTCTGACGATGATGGTGAGGTGGTGGAGACGCCCTCGCAGCTGGGCCACCCTCCCATCGGGAGACACATTGTGTCAGTTGCTTCCTCTGGAGTCCTTGTGAGTCAGACTCCTGAGTCAGGACCACCACCGTCAAGGTTGCCACCGCCGCCTCCTGACACGCGCCACCAGGCTCCGCGCTCATGGCCTGGCCTGGCATCTCACCAGGCTTTTCAATGGACTAGAGTATGGGGCTGCTCTGCCTGTGGCAAGGGTTGTCCTGCTGCTGGGCACAGGCCCAGAGAGGAAGTGGCAGAAGCTGGGCATGGGATGCTGGTCCTTCAAGGAGTGTGTGGGGGCCACCGGGTTGAACGCAGCCCGCTGCAGCCCTGTGACCTTGAGTGAGTCCCTTTGTGGCTGGGTGGGAGGACACCAAGGCACAGACTGAGGACAGGCCCTTTCCCGGGCTCTCGGCTGGCCTGGTTATCACCAATAGGACCTCGCAGGCCCTTCCCCTCCATGGGCCCCAAGCCCCATCTGGAAGAAGGGGCAGCCCAACTTGCTTCAATGAATCCAAGAGAAACACTAGTTTTTGTCCTAGAGGAGAGGCCTGGCATGTCCCTTCGCACTAGTGATCTGGGAGGGAGTGGAGCTGACGCCAACACCCCACGAAACTACCTTCTTTCCCTCTGTACCTAGAAAGGGCTTGGCTCCCACCACCCTTGGTGGGAACAGCCATTCAGAGCAGCCATTCAGAGCATTTTGCAAGGCCTCATTCTTTCCTGGAATCCCAGTTGAGAACCAGCTGGCTGAAGGAATGATCTGGAGAAAAGAGTTGTAGGAATGTGTGTGTCTGCCTAGAAAATGAATTGACTCTGAAAAATGGGCCGTAGGCCAGAAATAGCAGCTCTCCTGCCCTGGTCACTGCTGTTAGGAGGACAGTGTGGCATGTCCTTTCACTCTTCGAGCACCTTTGGCTGCTAGGACTGGTGGGGGCCCCCTCTACAGGTCGTCGTCCCTCTGGGCCCACCGCTGGGCACGGAGCTCCCGTGGGCAGATGGAGTGGACATGGTGGCTCTTAGGACTTGGGGTCCTGATCAGCTAGCCGGCAATCCCCTGCGGCAAAGTCCACCCCTCAGTGAAAGCCAAAAGCACTGCTTGATGGGCAGGCCTGGCTACGGGAGCCGTAGTCATCACACACCCAGTAAATCACGCTCCTGGCACCTCCACACAGAGTGGCGATTTGTCAAAGCAAATGCAAGCAAATACCCACCCACTGCCGGCCTGGCAGGCTCCCCAGGAGTCGGATAGCTGGGGAGAGCCTGGACACACTGGCAGCTCTGGGAGCCTGGGGCACAGACTGCTCAGGGCAGGTCGCCCCTACCCCAGGAGGGGGCTGTGTCTGCAGGGGCCCAGAAGGAGACTCAGAGAGGCAGCTGGAAACCCACAAAACTAGACTTGTTCAGAAAATGGCCAAGCCCTTGGCCTAATTATTCTCCTTTTTTCTTTTAAGTTAAAAGACTACTTTTTAGAGCAGTTTTCATTTTACCGATACATCGATCAGAGAGTACGGAGCTTCCCATATTGCCTCCCGCACCCCATAGCAGGCAGAGGCACCAGCCAGGCGCCATCCTTTACAAGCTGTTTCAGCAAAATGTCCCTGGTGAGCGAAGTTCTTCCTGTATAGAAAACATGCGGTCCCTGCAGAGGGGATTGCTGGGGGTTCACACACTGAAGGGGGCGCCCCATCCTTCCCCGTCCATGCAGGCCAGGAGCTGCGTCCCTCCCCGAGACAGGGAGGGTGACGCTCGCCCCCTGACCCCACCGTGGAGTAGCCCCCTGGTGCATGCAGGGCCCACAGGGGCTCTGTTCAGTCGGCCGCCGGGCAAGGCAGGACCGAAGATCTAGCAGGGTCAGCAGGTCCTGAAGGGCAGACAGGGTCTCAGGCCTGGCTGATGCCCCACCCTGCTGCGCACAGCCCTGCCTCCAGAGCAAAGGGAACACCCCGGGAGCAGTGTGAGGCCGAGCCGGAGGTGGAGGTGCCGCAGCCCTGCAGGGCTGAGAATACAAGCATCACTAACCCAGTGTTTTCACAGGCTTCAGCCATCTTTTTTTTTTAGTTTTTTAGTTTTTTTTTTTTTTTTTTTGAGACAGAGTCTTGCTCTGTTGGCTGGGCTGGAGTTCAGTGGTGCGATCTTGGCTCACTGTAACCTCTGCCTCCGGGGTTCAAGTGATTCTCCTGCCTCAGCCTCCCAAGTAGCTGGGATTACAGGCGTCCACAACCATGCCAGGCTAATTTTTATATTTTTAGTAGAGACGGGGTTTCACCATGTTGGCCAGGCTGGTCTCGAACTCCTGACCTTGTGATCTGCCCACCTTTGCCTCCCAAAGTTCTGGGATTACAGGCGCGAGCCACTGCACCCGGCCTTCAGTCATCTTTAAAATGCTTTTTTTCCTCTTTTGATTCAGGGTCTTAATGATTAAGTCCAGGCACTCCAAGGACGATTAAATATTTAAACAGCAGCTTCCCTCTGAAGGTCAGCCCAGAGTGTGGGGTGTGTGAGACGGCCAGGCGCACAGTGTGGGATGCTGTTGCTGGCGGGGGCGCGGGCCCATGGGGGACGGGACAGGTTCGGACGGGGGGAGGGCAAGGGGGCCCAGGAGGGTTCCCACTCTGCAGATGGCTGGCCTGCCTCTCTCTAAGAGCTGGCTCTACACTTGCTTCCACCCCAGGGAAGGAAATGACCGCAGAAGGGAGTGCAGCGTGGGGGCAGGAGGTGCTGCGGCCAGTGGGCAGTGCTGGGAGATGAAACCAACAGCGGCGATTGCCCCAGAAAGAACTTGGCGCTGCTAAGGCAATGGCGGCCCGAAGGAGGCCCCTGACGCCTGAGGAGCGGCCGCCGTCTCCAGCCCCAGGCCTCCCTCCCCTGTGTTTCCCGTAGCCCCCTCTGGAGTCTCTCCCCCGCCCCGCACCTGTAGGGAGATCCTGGGAAAGTGGGCCGGTTATAACTGCAAAAAATAAACCGTCAGTAGCCACAAGATCTTATAAACGTAAAAGTAATCTGAAAACCTACTTCAGTTAGAGAAAGGGCGTTTGAATATTTCCTGTTTAAGACACAGACCCCCTGAGAAGATGTATAAAGGACTTGGGCTGGGTGTGGTGGCTCACACTGCCCACACCATGACCTTGGACCCCCGGCCTCCGGAACTGAGAGGCGCCGAACGCCTGCTGTTCAAGCTGCACCGTGATGGGCACTTGGTTCTGTCTGCCCCAGGAAAATGAGCCCAGCGCTCTCCCCAAACTCCTTTGTCCTGAACTTCTTTCCAGAGCCCTCAGCCCTAATGGGTGGTCCCCTAGGGTCCTCAGCCTTCAGACTCTAAATTCCTGTTGGAAACCCACAGGCAATAGGGCCACGCCCAGGCACTCAGCCGCTGTGCTGCCCCCACGGGGGGCCCAGCAAACAGCCAGAGGCAGGCCCGGGGAGAGTTCCAGGGGGCTGGGAGACGGGTGGGAAACTTGCCGCTGGCGGAGCGGTTGGTGGAGAGGTTGGAGGAGGGGCCGACAGGGAAACGCGGTCCACGCCTCTGTCGGGGGGCTGTCACCTCCAGGGCTTTGAGCCTCACCAGCGTTCCGCCGCATGGCTTGAAAGGTGTTGCTTTTCCTCCAGGGAGCTCAGGCCTCCGCAACATGAGGACCCCGCGACCCGGAAGCACTCTGTGCCGTCTGAGCTGCCCGCGATCCAGTCCCTAAGAGGGACCATCGGCAGGCGGCTTCCTGGCTCTTGGGGTCCGCACAGGCCTGTGGTAGCCCTGTGAGTGTCGGCTTCTGCATAGAACCCTGCCTGACTTCCCAGTAAGAGGGTGCTGCCTCCTGGGGACTCTCAGCCAGGTGGGGACCACTGACTGGGTGGGGTGGCCACGCTGGCCCCATTGCTCCAGCAGGGATGTGGAACGGTGCCAGCACTGCCTGGCCACTTCCTCCAGGAGGCTGGGTGGCTCCCCCACCGCCGTGCTGCTGACCCAGCCCCTCGCTCACCCTCATTCTTCCACAGGGGCGGCCAGGACCAGAGGCCCCGTCTCCAGAGTGGTGGGTGGGAAGGAGGGAGAGGGCCGAGGGTCTGCAGGGTGGGCCTGGGGAGTCGAGCTAGGTGTGCGTGCAGGTGCCTCACCTGCCGGCCCTGCCCTGTCCACAGGAGGAGGCCATGAGAACCGTCAAGAAGTTCATGGACTCAGGAGGACGTCGTCAGCAGTGCTGAGGTCATGGAACGTGGGCTGGGACCTTGTGTTTGGTGACGTCCTGTAAGTACTCGGCTCGCTCAAGCTGACTGCCCGGCTGGGATCACCACTCTAGGAGGACTCGAGTTCAAATGAGTGGCCCAGGGGCCCGTCAGTGCTGTGCACCTCGCCCCCCGTGGGCGGGGGAGGAGCCTGGGGACTTGGCCAGTCCTGGAGGAGCCCTGAGACCAGGCCCTGTGGCAGGCACCACGGCACGGGGAGGTGCCTGGAGGGCTGGAGCCCACTTGGGGGGCCTTGGTCAGTCGGGGCTGCAGAAGCAAAGAAATGTGGGGTGCCCATGCTGGCTGGGACTCGCCCACTGCCCTGCACATGGCGAGTGAGGGAGAGAGGCAAGGCACCTTTCCAGGGGTGCATGGGAGGCTGCGGTCAAAGGTCCTGCACACCCACATGCGTGCTCACATCTGTAGCTGCAGACACTGACCCCCAGAGACCCCTGAGCTCATGTGGGGCTGGTGTAGGAGTGGGGTGGACGCTGGGGCAGTGTGGGCTCCTCCTCCTCCTCCATGCGCGTGACAGGGTGGGGGTGGCCCCTCCCCTTGCCCTGGGAGCTCCGACCCACTCCCTACCCTCCCTGTGGCCCCAGTAGACAGAGCCCTGGCCCCTGCCTCGGGCCAGGTTTGGCAGAGGGGGCCCTGGCTGGAAACTGGAGGCAGATGGAGGGGAGCTGGGGTTGCGGGCTGGCCGTGTCCCCTAACCCCTACACAGCCCAGCTCTGCTCCTGCTCCGCCTGGGTGTTCTGCAGGCTGGGGTGGAGGTGCTCCAGGACTGCCCCACAGACCGGGGCCACACACCCCTGGAGCGATCCCTATCTCTGTCTGCGCCCTGGCCTCCTTCCTGCCAAGACCCTGACTGAGTCAATAGGCTTGACTTTCATAAACTGGCCAACAAGATTGAGACCACACTTGGAGTGGAAGATGGGGCCGTCTTAAGCCCTTGCCCCCTGCACGGGTCAGCCTGTGGCCAACGTCCTGGGCGGAGCCTCCTCCTCTTGCTCCACGCTCTTCCCACCCTGAGAGGGGCCTGGTCTGGGTGGGTCTCCTGGGACCCCCAGTATTCGAACATGACCTGAAAAGCAGAAATGGAGGCTGAAGCCTTGGCGAGGAGGCCAGCACTTCCCAATCTCACCTTCCACAGCTGATGTGCAGGGCCGGGGGAGTGTTGGTAGTCCTCCCAGGACACACGTGTCTGCATTTAAGGGTGTGCCTGACATGAAAGGAAATTTATTCAATGATCTTTGCTAAAGACCGGAAGGGGACTACTCAGGACCAGTGCGGTGGGTGCTGGGACCAGGGCAGTGGGATTTTGCAGTGGTGGAGAGAGATTTAGGCTCCACTCTGAATATGGCTCCAGCGAGTGGGATTTGATAGCCCAGGAGCAGAGTGGGGTCCTCGGATGGAACATCACTAAGAACAAACAGCAGGGGTGGGGGGGTTCTGGCTGAAGGGAGGCGGGGTCATCAATCATAACCTGGGTGCCGGAGGACGAGCAGGCTGCCCTGACGAGGATGATCAGATACGGGGCGGGGCAGTTCTGGCTGAAGTCACTTAGCAGTGTTCTTGCTAAAACCGGATTTTGCAAGGAAGTGTGCAGGTGGCCTAGAAGGTTCAAGGGCCTGATAAAGTTTGGCCAAGCAAAGAATCTTGTCACTGAGAATTAGAATCAAGGGCAGGTGGCTAAACAGTGTCTTGTGGATTCTCTCCAGCTTTTGCGGCCCCTCCCTCCACATCCTGCTCTGGGTAGCCCCTATCCTGCAGCCATGACCCAGATTCCTGAAGAGGGGATGACTATACAGGGGCCTGGATGCTGGGTGCCGGCCTCAGGGGCGGGAGGCACCGGGAGAGGCCTGGCCGGAGAACTGCCGGGACCCAGGTCAGGTCAGGACCCAGTGTGTAGCGGAGCTTGGGCTCATGAGGTCAGAGCTGGAGCCACTGCACATCGTCTCCCAGGGCCGGGGCTCCCAGAGGACATGCAGTGTCTGCAGTTTTCTGGGGTGCCCCCGTCCTCCGCATGGCACTCTGCGTGTTGGGGGGCCTATTGCGAGTTGCTCATCCTGGCTTCTTGGGAGCAGCGTGGCCTAAGCAAGGGAGGCTGCCCAGGACCGGCGCCTGTGGGGCGGGGCTGGTCGCAGGGTCTCGGTCCCCCAAGGGCTGATTCCTGCTGAATGCTTCAATGGCCAAGGGTGGATCCCTCTCCTTCCAGCCTGAGGCTGTTTCAGGAAGAAACAGTCAGGCCCCGGCAGGTTTCCCTGCCCAGGGGGAGAGTCTGAGGAGGGGCTGACTCGGCAGGTGGAGCAGGGGGCCACTTTCATCGAGTTTGTGTTCAGAACTCACTCCAGGGTCCTTTTCTTTTGGGGCCAGGCAGGCAGCACCATGTGGGACATTATTAGCAAGGAGAGGAGGGGCCCAGGAGAGCTCACAGGGCGTTTTGGGAGCTCCGTAGACAGGCAGGTCCTGAGGACTTTTGGAAAGGGTAGAACAAGGTCCCGGGCAGCTTTGTGGTGGTCGAGAGCGAGGGAGGAGGTGGCCTCCCTGAGCGTGGGTGGCTGGATGCACGCCCCAGACCCAGGGGCAGAGGCCGAGAAGGGAAGGCGGGGGCCCAGGGACCACACTTGGCAGGGTGGAGGGGGCAGGGGGAGCCACTTGCTGGGGAAACTTCACTGGATGATCTGGGCTGAGGACGCGTGAGTGTGGAAGAAACGGCACCTCCCCCGTGCCAGATGCTGCCCACCACCGGCACAGGGCCAGAGTTGGGGTCAGCGGGGCAGCCGTGTGCCCCCAGTGGGAGCTTGGAGGTCACGGAGGAAATGCAAGACCAGATGCAGGCAGGGGAGTCCTCCGGAGCCTGCAGGAGGGGGCCGCTGGCTCAGGGGCACCGGGGGACCCCCACATGGACAGGGTGGAAAGGGCTTTCTTCAAAGCCAGGATCTTGTCTCCATCACAGCGTCCCAGCAACGCATTGGGAGTGCTTGCTGCCAGGAGGCTCCCCGGTCCCGCAGCAGCCCCTCAGCGGCTGCCCTCCAAGGAAGGGGCGCACAGACACTCCAAGGCTGCACAGCGCGTGGGCCAGGGGCCGGATCTACCCCCGGGGCAGCGGGACTGAGCGTGAGCCCAGCGCAGCCCCTCCGACTGCGTCATCGTTAGGGGCCTTCTCGGAGCTGGCAGACCTAGAACCAGGCCTAGGGGGTGGGGGCGTGCCTGGATGTGCGTTGGGGGGGGTCTGAACCCTTAGTTAGGACTGCGGGCCCTCCTTTCCACTTCCTTCAGTCCCTGGGGTCTGGGGCATCCTAGCCATGCGTGGGGCCTCCCTGCTGGGATTGGAGACCCCCTGACAGCTGGGGCTGGTCCCAGCATCTTCGCTCTTCCCGCAGGAGGACCTGGACGCAGGGTCTTCTCTGCTCCCCGTCACACAGAGGGTGGCACACCCGATGGGAACTCTGATTTATCACCAAACCAAAAGATGGAGAAACTGACAGAGAAGGGGCTGCAAGCAGCTATGGTAGGGCGGTGTGTGGAAGCAGATGGGATGGGCAGATGGAGGCGGGGGCCAGCATCGCTGCCTTCTTGCCCCTCCCAGAGGACCCCAGGTCCCCAGCTCGGGCGCCCCACCCAGACTGGTAACACCTGCGTCTGCTGTTTGGCACCGGGAGATGAATCACTTGCTTTTCAAATTAGAATCTTCCTTGATGTCAGAAATGTTTCTTCTCTACAAGGAAATGGAGGTGAAATTTTTATATGGGAAGGGTAGCTCCCTTGGCGAATTGCAGGGCAGCGGAGGGTGGGTTCGGGGAGCCGAGTGCAGCCCGAGGTGCAGCTTTCAGGCTGGGAGGAAGCAGCTGCTTCCGGCTCCTCGGGACACGAGACGGGGACAGCGTGTGCTGGACGGGTGGGAGTGACGCTGCCCACCTGCGGGCGTCTCCTGGGGAACGGGGTATGTGGGCTGTGTGGCAGTATGGAGCCCAGAGCTGATAGGAGGCTGCGCTGTCAGGCTGCATTTGACCATTTATGGAGCCAGGCCGTGAGGAGGCCCTGAATTAGAAAGGCATCCAGACCCAGGCTGCAGCCTCAGGCCGGGCACTGTCCCCTGCATGGCTCCAGCGTCCCAGCTTGGTGTTATCAGCACACAGAGGTTGAGGCTATGGCTCTGTCTGGGCTGTTAGCACAGAGAAAAAATGCCCAAATGACTTGGTAAAGGGCGGGCTTCCTGGCCCCATGGCTGCACGGGTGGGCTGGCTTCCTGTGTTTGCTGAGGTTTCTTTGAGGCAGCCCCACGGTAGAGTCCACTCTGGGTCCCGGCCCTGCGCTGGGCGCTGTGCTGAGCGCCTCTGTGGCTGCCATCATCTGATTTTCAGTGCACTCACAGGCAGGCGCCAGGCTTCACTTTAAAGATGGGGAAGCTGAGTCTCAGGGAAGTGGGGCCTGTGCCGGGGTCTTAGCAGGATTTCTGGGGTTGCTAGGACCCCCACGGGGCTGGGCTGGGGGTCTTCATGCCAGGCCCAATCCCTTTCCCATAGTTCCCCCCCCGGCACTACCCAACATGTGGTCTCCAGTCATCTCGTGCTGTCTCCACCCCTCCCTCCACTTCTCTGCTGGAGTTGTCCCTGTCAACTTGCCCCAGAGCCTTCTTTGTTCTTACAGTCCCAGGCGGAGGGTACCTCAGAGCACACTGCAGCCTCCAGCTCTCCCTCCTAAGTCCACCTGCCCGGCCGATTGGGCTGTGTGGTCACTGTCCTCAAGACCTTGTGTGCCGTGAGGGCTCAGAGCCCTGAGCCTCAGCACAGGAAGTGCCACCCAGGCAGCCAACACCTGCTCAGTGGGCGGACGGCCTTGCCGACTCGGCTTTGCTCCCGGGAGCCTCCTGGAGAAGAAGCCACAGGGAGACGGACAGCCCTGGGCAGCTCCAGCTTGCCAGCTCCACATCCAAGGTCCTCCTTCTCGGGTGGGGTTACAATCTGTTCAAAGCATATGCCCAGAATAACATTTTTGAAAGTCTTTAAAAAGGGGTAAAGCTGATGTACCATGAAAGACACAAATCTTATCTCGTGCTCAGGTCTTCTTTGCGTGTCTGCGCCCGTGTAACCGCCGTGCGTGTCAGTGAGTCCCTCCAAGAGCACGCCAGAACCACAGAGAACCCCTGGTCCCCCCCAGGGACTCCCCCGAGTCATGACCCCCAGAGGTGACCTCTCCTGTGATCTCTGACTTCCCAGCCTGTGGGGGTCTTGGGGACTGTGTTCTCCCTGCTGTTAGAGTACACAGGCCCTTTCTTTTCATGGCTGTGCAGGGAGGGAGCGGGAGACACCACGGGTTGTTCCTTCTGCCGAGGGACACTGGTGACTTCAGGTTGTCTTTCTGTGGCTTTCACGCTGGCTCTGGTGGGACCTGCGCTCAGCAGCAGACACTGGCCCTGGGGGTTGTGTGAAGCTTTGCTGCTATTCCCCACAGGGTGGGGGGTGCCAGTTACCCTCCCCCACAGCTGTGGGGACTCCCGGGACCCTTGTCGTCAGCCTTTGCCATCTCAGCTCACCTGGCGGGGGTAGAATAACGTTTTGCAGGAAAGTTACAGACTTCCTGTCAGCTCAACTCTGCAGAAGAGGAGTTTGGTGGGAAGTTTTTCCAGAGTTTTCCCTCGGCCTGGGGCACAACGTCACTGAAATGCTGGAGCAATCAGGGGCCAGCCCTCAAATGGAGGCCTCGCCTCCCCACCGAAAGGCCAGGCCTGTTCAGAGAAGACCCCGTGGACATGTGGGGCGTGCAGGCTAGGCGGGGTGGGGCTGAGTGGCCGGGTGTCAGGCAGGGCCTTTGGGAACAGAAGGTGGGTCCCTAGGGAAGGTGGCGGTCACCGTCAGCCTGGCGAGCCGTGGCCCTTGTGGAAAGGGGGCTTCGGACGTGCTCGGGAGATGCAGAACCCCGTCTGTGGGAGAGCTCCTGAGAGTTAGGGGCCAGGCTCAGCTCCCAAGGCTGCCCTGACAGAGGCCACACGCTGGGGAGCTAAGACGCTGAGCCTCTCACAGCTCTAGAGGCTGGAATTGGGGATCAGGGCATCGTCAGGCCCCTGCCCACTCTGGAGGCCCGAGGAGAGGGTCCTCCCTGCTTCTTCCAGCTCCTGGTGACCCCAGGCGTCCCTCTGCGTGCGGCTGTGTGGCTCCAGTCTCTGTCTCCATTGAAACGTGGCTGTCCTCCCTGCATCTGTGGGGCTGACTTCCGTCTTCTTACAAGGATGCCGTCATTGGTTGAGGGCCCACCATACTCCAGTGTGAGCTCACCCTAACTTGATTACATCAGCAAAGACCCTATTTCCAAATAAGGTCACATTCTGAGGTTCTGAGTTGACATGAATTTTTAGGGGGGCCTGCTCAGCCCAGGACAGTATGTGGTTTAAGAAAGGGATTTCCCCAGAATGATCTGCCTGCCGTCTGCATCCAGCTGCAGACCCTGGTTCCTGCTGTCTGGTCAGGGCTGGCCCTGGGTGAGCTGGAACCCTCTGTCCCTGCACCCCCAGCACTCCCACCCAAAATGAACTTTGGGGACAGACATCACAGCTTAGGGCACCCGTGGGGTCTTCAGAGGCTGAGCTGATACCCAGCTTGTTTCCTCCCTCACAGATGCAGCCAGGCAGTGAGCAGCCGACGGGTGCCTCAGTGTCCCATGCAGCATAGCCACGCAGAGTGGGCAAGGGCCAGCCCCCCAGGAAAGCCGCTTGTGCCTGCCCGCAGTGGGACAAACCTCGGCACTGAGTGTGTCCACAGATGCCAACGCCCCTCAGACGGAGTGAGTTGATGACTGTTAAATGTAACAATATAAATGGCCTTGTATTTTGTATGTCTTTCCTTTTTTGTTTTATTTTTCTAGCTGATCTTTTTTACTCTATTTTGCAAAAGTTAGCAGTCTGCAGGGTGCTTCCCCCTGGCTGGCTGGAGAAGCCCCATGTGCCGAGCCTTGTCCGAGGTCCTCTGAGCCCCCACGCCGCCTCGCTACGTTGCTGTGCCCTGACCCCAGTGTGGGAGGGGCCATCAGAGCACATGTGCCTTCTACTTGGTGAGGGGGGCATTATCTTGGGGATGCAACTGCAATAATCAAGAAACTTAGAAATATTTAGGATGAATTAACTGAGAACACAGTGCACTCACTGGCATGGCCACCTGCCCTCACCCGGGGCGTGCCTCCAGCCCTGGCACCGCTCTGCCCCACCCAGTTGGTGGAATCATGGAAGCAGAAGAGGGGGTGGTCCCTGGCTCGTGTTTGTGCTGTGGAGACGCCCGCACAGGCCAGGACACTTGCATAGAATGCTCCCGGCACTCTCCCGTCTCCAGGGCTGTGTGTAAGAGTCAGTGACAGAACTGTACGCAGCGTGCAAGAGACAACTGCCATCACTGCCACCTCGAAGGGCAGCCTGGGCACATACTGTCGAGGGACAAGGAACTCGCTGATAGCAGAAGGCTTCATGCCACATGCTTCGGTCTGTATACAGCCCAAATCCGGCAAAGTGGCACGCAACACTGTCCACCGGTTCACTGCACACGGCAAAGATGTCCTAGAGGGTAAGGGTGACAAACGCCTGTGCAGGAGGGAGGTCGCCTCTGGGGGCCCTGGGGGAAGCAGGAGGGATGTATTCCAGCTTTCCTGGGTGCCTGTCTGGCCTCTCTCTGCCCAGAGCCCGCCCCCACAGCAGCAGACACTGGACGGGGTCCCAGGCCAAGGAGCACTCCACTCAGTAGGGTGTGGGGGCTTCCCTCCTTTCAGGAGCTCACAGAGTGAGGGGGCCCAGGGATCAGCATGCAGCTTTCACCCCCAGCCGCCATCTGGGACCAGCGTGCACTTTCATCCCCAGCCGCCGTCTCTGCTTCTGGCCCTGCCGGGACTTGGGGCTGCCTGCACATTAAATGGCCCAGGTCTGTGTCCTGGTAACTCAAGCCTGAGAGAGCTGCCACCCTTGTAGGTCATGGCTGCAGGAAATCAGGCTGTCCCCCAGGTCTAGGTGGGTCTGCCAAAATGCCCCGAGACGTGAGCAGGGCCGTGAGGTCAGCCCTGGGTGGCGCCGCTCCTCCTGCTCGTGTGCCCAGATCAATCGGCTGCCCCCGCTGGAAGGGGACGCTGTCCCCGCTGGGGTCCGGAGCCCACTTCGGGCTCCCTCTCCAACCAACAGTGGCTCCCTGGAGACTCTACATGCCCCACCCTTGCCCTCTGCTCCACTGCCGGGACCACCTTTGCTCTCAAGGACTGTGGACACCGGTGAAGAGGGGCACCTGGTCGATGCCAGCTGGACTCTGTCCACCCCTCGAGAGCCAGGGCGTTGGGCTCACTGTCTTCCCCAGAGGAAGCCTCGCTGGGGCCACGCGAGGCTCGGGCCTCTGTTCCTCCGGCACATTCTGGCACGGTGGCAGGGGAGGCTCCTTAGGAGGATGAGGGGACGGAGAAGGCCCCAGGGGTCTCCTGCAGGCAGCAGTGTTTGCTCTGCAGGGCCTGGAGGTTCAGGCAGGGAGGTGGAGGCGACTACATGTGGACGCAGGTTAAAGGACAAGGATTCTGAACATGCCGGGGCTGGGTCCTGGCACCATCAGAGCCAAGTCACCGGCTCCCTCGGGGAGGAGAGAGCTGTGAGGGCTGAGTCACCGGTGGGCTGGAGTGGAGGGGAGGATAGGGCGACAGGTGAGGACACTTCAGGCCGGGCAGGCTTCCAGCGTGCGGAAGGGGCCGGTGGGTCAGGTGGGGGTAGGGTGGAGGCACTGGCTGCGTGGCTCCAGCAGGCATCACCCTGGAATGTGCTGGAATAACAAGCAGAGGCGGCGTGGAGCAGGATGGAGGGCAGAAGTGCAGAGATAGGAGTGTGTGATCCTGGGTGGAGGCGCTGACGCCTGGCCGGCGGAGACAACACTTCTGGAGCCTCACTGAGGCTGGATCCCAGGCGCAAGGGGCGGGCCCACCACGGGGGACCCCAGGTCACAACAAGGGGCAGCTCAGAGCGGGGTGGGGGCCCCCAGGCCACCCAGGAGTGGAAGTGGCTCGTGATGCTGTGGGTGCTGCACTGTGAGGGGCTCCTGGTCCTGCCGGCCTCCCAGCTACGCGTGGCCCACTCGCCTCCACAGCCGCCAAGCCTCCCTTGGGGCTCCCGCTCTTGGGGCTGGGCTGGAGGGGCCTGGGAGTCCCAGCGGGCGAGGAAGCCGGGCCCAAGGGAGAGCAGCATGCTGGGTCAGGAGACCGGTCGGGGGTTCGGCCGGGCCTGGAGTCCAGCGGACAGGGGCTGGCAGGGAGTGGGCAGGGTTCCCGCCACCCCGAGGGCCACCAGGGAAGACCATCTGGGTTGGGTTTGCGGCGGAGGCTCGCCAGCAGTGTTTTGACTCCAGGCAGGTTTCAGAGTGTGAACGGCCCCCGTGTCATCTGCTGGGTCCCTCTGCCAGAGGGTTTCTGAAAGACAGATGGCCACACGCGGAAGCTGTCGGCGGCGTGTGGGCCCAGCGATGACGGGGGTGCGAATCCTGCTCTTCCTCCCTCGGCAGCCGGCGGTCTCTCAGTCCTCTCCCGTGTTCTCACTGTACCCTAGAAAGCAAAGCCCGAGCTCCTCAGCATGCTGCGGGGGCGAGTGGGCAGAGCCAGGCGTCCTGCGGGCACACACGGCTGTCCCTGTGCCTCCATGAGCGGGGAGGGGCGCTGGCGGGAGCCCCCACACAGGCGGCCTCCCCACCTGGGACCCCACCCAGGCCTCCTGACCTCATGGGGCTGGGCTTGGCCACAGGAGGGCGCTTTGCGTGGAACCTGAACCTGGCCTGGCTTTGCCTCCGTGGTTTTCGGCACAGGGGGAGGGGCCGGCTGAATTCCTCCGCAGGATCCAAGGGGCTGTGCAGACACGGGCCGTGACTGCTGGGTCCTCCGTGGAGAAAATCAATACCAAGTTGGAGCGAGTCCCCAGGGTTCACGTATCACTCTGCACCCGGAAGGAACTTTCTGGAAATGCAATACATCCCTGCAAAGTGGAACTCAGGGCTCTTTCCTGTCACTGTGCAGAAGGCAAGGTCTCAAAGGTAGAAGATCGGAAGGCTGGGAGCCCGGGAGCCCGCCTGGGAGCCTGCCTGGGCCTGGGTCCCCCCTCAGGGCTGAGGAGCCCCGGGCCCAGCGCCTACGGTCGCTGTAGCCAAGCTCACAGGCCCCACCTCCTGCCTGGCCATGCTTTTGCCCACGTGGGCTGCAGCCAGGGCCTGGTCGCCACCCTCCCCAATGTGGCCCTGAGGCCAGTCCTGTGCTGGCCTGTATTGACACGCCGGCTCACTCAAATCGATTCTTGTCAAAGCCATCGTGGAAAGAACAGCTTTCAAAATAGAGCCCAAGAAGACGTGGGCTTCCGCTGTGAGAGCCCGGGTGCTGGCGGGCTGCCCAGGGCGCCTCCTCTCTCTCCAGCCGGGCGTGGAGCTCCACGAGCAGCTCCTGGCTGTTGCAGGGCTGTGAGATGTTTTCGTTTGTTCAGCCGGAAGGTCTAGAGAAAGGGGCTGAAGGGGACGCCTGAGCACCCAGCCTTGGGGAGGAGGCCAGGACTGAGGCCTGGATTCATTCCTTATGTGTCCCGAGGACAAGCACATGGAACGGGCTGTGTTCTGGCTGCAGACGGGCCTGGGAGCGCCCTCGCTGGCCTGGGAACGGGCAGGCTGCGGGGCAGAGGGTAATGGACCTTCTGCCTAGGTGGGAGGGGCTGGTGTGCAGCTCCGCGCCCCGGGGACCCCATCCCAGCCCCTCAGCCAGCCCCTCTGCAGTGGCAGTTTTCTCTTCCTGCCAAGACCTTGGACGGGGTCTGCACCCATCCCTGCACGTGGCAGAGACAAAACCCACAATCAGATCCACAGGAAGGGCCGGGATCCTGCCACCTGCACGTTAGACCCTGAGGGTGACGTTTGCTCTTTGATCCTCTGGTCCTGTGCGCTCCGGGGGCCTCTGCCTGGCATGGAAATGTTGATTCTTCCCTATCTGCCTAAGACAGTGTGATTTTCAGACTAGCAGAGGATGAAATGTCCGGCGGCTGTCCTGTGGGGGTCCACCCACCCTCAAGACTGTCATGGGCCGCGTGTCTCCCCCGGTGGCTGTCCTATCCTATCGGGCTCTACCTACCCTCAATACCGTTATGAGCCACGTGTCTCCCCCCTGGGCGGCTGTCCTATCCTATGGGGGTCCACCCACCCTCGATACTGTTAGGGGCCAAGTGTCTCCCCCCTGGGCGGCTGTCCTATCCTATCGGGCTCTACCCACCCTCAATACTGTTATGAGCCACGTGTCTCCCCCCTGGGTGGCTGTCCTATCCTATGGGGGTCCACCCACCCTCGATACTGTTAGGGGCCATGTGTCTCCCCACTGGGCGGCTGTCCTATCCTATGAGGGTCCACCCACCCTTGATACTGTTACGGGCCGCGTGTCTCCCCCAGATCTGTATGCTGCAGCCCTAAGCCCCGATGCCTCCGCAAGGGACCTTACTTGGAGATGGGGTCCTCACAGAGGTGGTTAAGGTAACATGAGGCTGGTGGGGTGGCCCTGGCCCAATTTTCCTGGTGTCCTTATACGGAGAGGAGATGAGGACACAGACCCACACAGAGGGATGGCCTTGTGAGGACAGTAGCAGGAGACAGAGCCAAGGAGAGAGGCCTCAGGAGCCAGCGGAGCCGCACCCTGACCCTGGATTCCACCTCCTGAATGGTGAGAGAGCCATTCAGGCTCTCTCTGTTGAAGCCCCCAGGCTGTGGGACTTGTTACAGTGACCCGGGAACTCACACGATAGTCACAGCACATTACAGCTGACAAAGTGAGCTGATAGTCACAGCACATTACAGCTGACAAAGTGAGCTCCTTCCGTGGAGACGCTCCTCCCAGCATTCCGGTGAGGTGGGGGCTGGCACGTTACGCCCACTCGGGATGAAGAGGCCGCATCAGGCGGGATGGGCGTGGCTACGCTGCAGTCACAAACAGCCCCACAGCTCACCATGGGCTACTGCACAAGTTCATTGCCTGCACTTTGGGGTGGGCACCCACTTGACCCTGTTCCAGCCGCTGTGCTTGGCGTGGCTCCCTCCTCACCAGGACCTGTGACTGTGACGCATCAGAGGAGGAGGTGCTGGGTGGAGACAACGCAGAGACTGAGGGTGAGACTGGAGGAGGGGAAGCCCCCGTTTCTTATTGAGAGCCCTACGGGGTCAGGCCAAGGAGCGCAGGTGGCTGTGCGGGAAGGAGCTGCACTCTGCTAGGTGTGGGGGCTTCCCACCTGCACTCCCAGGTGAGCCGTGGCCGTGCCACCAGGCCCCTCAACCCTGTGCCTGCCATGCGGCCCTCTCGAAGGACCTCTGGGTATGTCTGGGGAGTCCTGCTCAGCCTGGCCCCAGTGGAGTCTCTGCAGCAAATAAGCACACAGCAGCAGCAGTCACTGCACCTGTGGCCCTGAGAGGCTGTGAACACACAACATCCTGGCTGGAAAGAGGGGAGGCCTGGGGTCCGGGCAGCTTGTGGGGCCAGCTGTGCACCCAGTGACATCCTCATCACCACCCACGCCGAGCACAGCAGAGACCCTGAGCTGAGGGCAGAAGGAGCACATGGTCACAGGAAACCTTTCCTTCCAGTTCTCTGTGCCTGCACCCAGCACTTCGTGTCTAGGGATGAATTTAATCTGCACGGTGACCTCTGAGATGGGCACTGCCACTGTCCCAGCTCTATAGACACAGAGTGTGGCGGGCAACATAGGAAACAGCAAGCCTTTGAGTGGAGGGGGGTCTGGCTGTGGCTTCCCCTCTGTTGAATGGTGTCCCCACAGAAAGATCTGTCTGTGTCCCAGAACCTGTAAAGATGACCTTATTTGAAAAAAGGGTCTTTGCAGATATAATCAGGTCAAGACCTGGCAGCGTGATCGTCCTGGGCTGTCAGGCTGGACCACAGCGCCTGGTGTGAAGGACAAGCGCCTTCATGAAGAAAAGAGAAAACCCAGGGAGAGCCACATGGAGAGGGGCTGAGGCCGTGGGAGGGCCAGGCAGGGACTGGAGGGAGGCAGCCACAAGCCGAGGAACGCCTGGGCCACCAGAAGCTGCCAGAGACAAGGAAGATCCCCCTCTATCGCCTCTGGAGGGAGTGCAGCCCTGCCCACAGCTTAATTTGGGACTTCTGGTCCCCAGAGCTATAAGGGAATCAGTATCTGTTGTTGAGGCCACCTGGCTTGTTGCAAGAGCCCCAGGACACGCGCCCACTTGGCCACGTTGCCCAGGCGGTTGTGGTCGAGTGCCCAGGGTTCCGGCCCCAGCGCCTGCACTCCTGACCACACAGGAGGTTGACGCCTGCCGGGAAGTCTGCTCACGGCACCCTCGCTCTTTCCGGATTCCAGTGCTTCCTGCAGTGCTCTTTGCAAAGGAGTGCTGCCGGCTCCCATCCCCAGCCTCTCAGGGCTGGGAGGTGGCATCCAGCAGCAAGCAGGGGCCCCGCTGTCTGCGACAGCGTGGTTGAGAGTTGGTGCCGGCCAGGTGTGTTGGCTCATGCCTGTAATCCCAGCGCTTTGGGAGGCTAAGGTGGGAGGATGGCTTGAACCCAGGAGTTCAAGGCTACAATGAGCTATGCTTGCACCACTGCACTCCAGCCTGGGCGAATGTGAGACTGTTTCTATAAAATACAATAGAGAGACAGCGAGTCGGTGCCACACGATTGGCCCTTGGTGTGTTTTCCCTGCCCATCAGAGCTACCCCAAGGAACTGAGTGAGCAAATGTGTGCCTGTCTGCTCACCTGCTTAAGATGCAAAGTGTCGAAAGCAGGGCCCCACCCAGCATCTTCCCCTCCCGCAGGTGCCTGGCACGCTGGGCTCCTGCCGCCCCAAACCGACGTGACTTGGTGAACGTAAGTGAGCACTGGCTGACCGGATCATGTTTAAAGGAATCCTTTAGGGGAACCACTCTGCAAAGAAAGTAACCCTCAGTAACTCGCTTTTAGTTATATGTAGACTTCACCTTATCAGGCTTCCCTAAGGTGGATTTGCAGAAAGCCGGGGCGGTGGCGCGGCGGGAGGCGTGGGTGCTGGTGGGATTCTCCGCAGGTGCTGCTGGGCTGGGCAGTGGCTCCGGTGGGGGGCGCTGTGTCTCCAGGCCCTGACCTGGCTCCCGCTGGGCCGGCTGTGGCAGGGAAGAGCCATTTTTCATGGCAGGGGGGTGGCTTCACACCGGCCCAAGTGCCAGTGTGTTCCACAGTTCTTTTTGCTGACGGAATCAGCCATCAGCTCAGCCCAGGTGACTTCCGACCTAATCTAAACGAGGTGGGGTCGGTGGACTCAGCTCTCACAAAGAAAGACATGGTGACGTCAGGCGTGGCCAGGTGAGGCAGGGGTGGGGAGAGGCTGACAGCCTCTGCCTCTCCCTCCACCGGCACCACCCGCCCCAAGCTCACGCGGCTCTTCCGGGCGTCATTTCTTCACTGGGTTGTGCCAAGCAGCAGGGGCGCGGCTGTCCCAGTCCTCACGCCCTGCCCTCCTCGGGCAGCCTGGGCGTCCGCTCCTGCACTCAGAGCACCCTCTGCCAGGCACCCCCCGCCAGGCACCCCCCATCCACACCCAAAGGCAGGCCCAGGCGCATGGCTTGGGTGACGGAGTCTGTTTGGGGCGATGCCTGCAAGCCCTGTGGGAAATCGGGGTGGAGGGAGCGGGCGGGGCTGAGCGGCCGCGGGAACGAGCAGTGCCCTGCCTCCAAGGGAGCCCCGGGTCCTCTCCCCACTGGCTGGCCCTGTCATGGACATGAGCTCTCAGGTTTCCGACGGGCTGAGCGTAGTGGCTGAGGGCGCCCTCAGGCAGGGGCAGGTGGGCTTGGGCCAAAGAGAAACCTCTTCCCCCATAGGGGACACAGCAGACAGCCACCAGGAGCCGGAGTGGAGGGGCCAGGCTGTGCTCAGCCTCACGACACACTGGTGTTCGCTCAAGCTCATGGCTGGCGTTTAGGAGGGCACCGCGAGCACCTACTGAGCTGGGATGAGGTCAGAGGCTGCCCCTGCCCAGTGAGATGAATGCCCCGGGGCCATGTGGGCTCTTGGCCGGGTGGTGCCAGGATGTGCCTGGATTTCAGAGTAGGTGGTCAGGGGTGGCCACCTGCTGGGAGTCTGGACCCGGACCGTGGAGCAGGGGCGACTGGGCTTCAGCTTCAGTGGCTGCACAACATCCAAAAGCAGGGGGCCCTTGAGGACCCAGCCCTGCTCTCCAGGCAGTGGGCACTTGGCCCCAGCACCCCCCCTTTCTCGGTGTGAGGCCGAGCATCTCCCGAGTCTGGTGCCCACCCGGCTGCCTTGGCCTCTGCCCACTCCATGCCAGCTCTTACTCTGCCACAGGCCCAGCCCCTCTCACTTCCAGCCTGGGCCCCACTGTCACTTCCCATCATCTCCCTCCTGGGTGACAGCCTTGGGGAGGGTCTCTGGCCTGGACTCTGATCCCAGGACACGGCCCTTCCTGCTCCTTGGTGGCCTTCCTGGGCCTCCAAGTCCGTGACCATGCCCATGACCTGCTGCCCGCTGCTGGTGGGCCTCAGATTTCCCGGAAAGAGGGAAGAGGCTGAGACCAGCCCATAGCAGCTTTCCAGGTGAGGCCGTGATCATGAGCAGTCCAGGGTCCGCTGCCCGGTGGGGGCGGGACCGCAGGCTGGGCAGGGACAGCAGGCAGGGGTCCCTCCCCCCACACAGCTCCCCCTGCTGCGCGGGGCTCTGGGGTCCTGCCTTACGGGGGTCCTGTGTCACCTCAGTGGGGAGCAGGAGATGGGCCCGCGGCTCGGGGCTGCCATCTCCACTGCATGGTCTGGGGCTGAGCTGTCGTGGAGCAACTCGGGCCACATGCTTGCAATTTGGGGACAATTCTGTCTTTCTGTAATTTTATTGTATTTAGTAAATGCAGTTTAATTTTCTTCCTGTATAGACTTCTCAAATAACTACAAATCAAAAAAGAGCTTGCAGGCCCTTCAGGGGCAACCGTGGCCTCCAAGGACCCAACAGCAGGCCCATGGCACACACTCATGCCCGCTCCCACTCCCAGACACTTCACGCCTGCACTCACGCCACACACAGCCACACACACAGTGGGCATGCTCACACCCCAGTCACGCACACACACACATCCACACACCTCCCTCTGCTGCTTCCTCCCTCAAGTCCCCGCACCCCCATGCGTCCCCGTACAGTCCCCGTCATTTCCCACTTCCGTTCCCAGCACCGGCATTCGGCATTTGCTGCGGGCCGAGGGCTGGTGCGACAGAAGCCCTGCCAGCGCCACAAGCCGACGCCCCTGTAAACGCAGCTGTTCCGCGCACACAGGAGCCGCCTCTGGCCTGCCAGACATGTCCTGCCCGGAGGACCACAGACCCGAGGCCGGCTAGGACCAGAGGACCGCGGCTCACTGGCCATCAGCAGGCTCACAGGGTCCCCTCACAGCACCCAGGGGGCTGGGGCCCGGCCGACCACTGAGAGAACTCGCCGTGCATCCCCTGCCAGCCTCCCTGCTCAGGGGCAGCCGGGATGTGGGCAGCCGCCTTCCAGACTCTAGCCAGGGTCCCGGATGTGGGGAAGGCCACCCATCAGGCGAGTGTATGTGAGACATGGGGACAATGGGGGCACCCCACGGAGACACCAGCTTGTCCTGCCGCCTTCTCCATGTGCTGGAGTGGGGGTGGCTGCAGGCGCAGCTGCTTCCCCTGGCTCATCTGGCTTTCAGGTGGTCACGGCTGTGCGGGTCTGTTCCCCAGCTCCCAGGGGTGCAAGGCAGTGGCAACGCAGCGGCCCTGGTGGCTTTATGCTCCCGGCACGGCTCCAGGGGGGCTGCCGTGGTGACAGTGCCTGGTGGGGCGGCACTCTGTGCCTGAGTCTCCCAAGAGGCCCGTCTGGAGTCTGCAGCCCATCCTGGGTCCTGTGATACCCCTTCCCTGTGTTCAATCCCTTCCTGCTCAGAGTCCTTGGGGCCACTTTGCCCTGCTCGGACCCATCTGTCATGAACCCTTGAGTGGGTGGTGCTGCTGAGGGCTGGTGCCTGCAGGCACCGGTCCAACTGGAGCTGGGAGGGTGGGCAGAGGAAACGCCACATGAAGTAGCTGCAGGGTTCTCCATTCTGGCCACACAAAGTGCCCGCAGTGGATAATGCTTCCAGGGGAGTGGGGGTGACTGGAGGGTTGGAGGGGTATCTGGACAGCTCCCTGGGGGCAGTTCCCTTGTGAGCGTCTGTGGGAGTGAAAATCCCTGTCATGTCTCCTTCCAGAATGTCCATCCTACTTCAATGCCAAGTTTAAGTACACGGCACCTAACCCACACCCTGTGTGTGCAACTGGGTGAGGTCATCTACCCGCTCCTCCAGGCCACAACAAATCCATCCCTCCCCAGCCTGTTTCCAACTTGACTGAAACACCCCTAAATGCTCCACAAAGTTCCTGGGCAGCCCTGGGCTCCAAGAGGCTTGGCCAGGGGTGAGCTTAAAGGAGAGCACACGTGTGCACACACCCAGACCCACCCACAGAGACACGTGCATACGCATGGATCCACACACACAAACACATGTACACACAAACTCGCATACACAAACACAAGCACTCACCAAATCACACACATGCACACACACTTGTGCACACAGTAACTCATACACACATGAGTACATGCCTGCATTCACCTGACAACACAGACACACATGCATACAGCAAACCCACATGCACACACCTATGCGTGCCCATGTGCACAAAGCAAATATCTGCACATAACCAAATCCATAGGCGTGCACAAGAAAACATATACACAGATACACACACTTGCGTGTAGTGCACACAAGCATACACAAACATGCACACACGCAAGCACAGATGCAGGCACACACGGAGAGATTTTGGTTCTTTGCTTGTGAATCATTTGTTCACTAATTAAATCACCCATCAGCTTCTTTGACAAGGGCGTCATGTGAGCCTCCTGCATGCCAGGGTGAGTTCTGAGTGTTGAAGCTCCCACAGGAAATGGCACCGTCCCGGGAGCAACAGTCTTGAAGACTATGGGTGGCTTCCTTGTCTTGCCCTGGCCAGAGGCGGGGCTCTGGGTTAGCACAAGGCTTTCTCAGATGAAGTTCCAAAGTTTCCCCATAAAAGGAGTCACTCCAAGCTAGCGTCGCCCACGACATCCTTCCAGGCCTGGCTCCTCTGGGCCACGCAGAGTGGAGGGGGCAGGCAGGTCTGTGCAGAGGATGGGGCACCCTCCCCGTGCAGGGAAGGTGCTCTGCTCTTCCCACCCCCGAATCCAGCCCCCACCCCACTCCAAGGCACCCAGCTATGCCCCTGCCACCCTCCTGTTCATCCTTTCGCACTTTTGGGGGCTTGGTGGCTTTAGCATGGCCTGTCCCCTCCAGGGACCCACCCACCTGTATGCCAGGGTTTACTTCAGCCTCATCTGGGAAGGGAGCAGCCCTCGGGAGGCCCCTCAAGTACACAGGAGATGAAGAAGAGAGAAACTGAGGCTGAGCTGCTCTGATTGGCCCAAGGGTCCTGAGTTGGAAGATGACAAAGAAACCCCTCCTTAGAGTCTGGACTCTGCTTCCCCAGACCATGCACCCAGGAGGATGGGGACCCTCACCTTCTGGGGACTGAGGGCCGGGAAGCCCACTGAGTACTCAGGGTGTCCCGCCCTGCCCTGGAGAGAGGGCGGCTGGAGCCTGCACCCTGGGTTAGGGGGTGAGGCCGGGGAGCCAGGCAGGTACCAGGCCAGCTTCTGCCAGACCACCCTGTGGGCTATACCTGTCTCTGACGTCACTCAGGCCTGTGAGCCTCTCCCTGTGCTTCCTCTGCTAGCACATGTGTGAGCATGTACATCACACACAGATGCACACGTGTGCTCAGAGATGTATGCACATAGAGGGATGTGCACACACACACACACACCATTGTGTGTTACAACGCCCTCTTAAACCTTGAAACATTTGGGAAGATGCTTGACTTGTTTGGTTGCCCCTTTCTAATTCACCCATCTCCCAGCTGTTCACACCCTTGTCAACCCCCCAACCCCAGACCCTCCAAGTCACCTCCCAGGTGCTGCTGTCAGCCCCAACACCTCCTTCCTGGGCAGGGGTTGTGAGGGGATGCCTCCTTCCAGGACAGGGGGCACCGTCTGGGCAGTAATGTGGGCCACAGTTGCCCCGTGACCCTCCCTACACTTTGTTGCTCTCCCAGCCGCAGGCCTGGCCCTGACGCACAGCAGCTTCTCCGGCCAGCTGTGCAAAAAGGAACGCGTCCTCCCTGGGCCCACGGCTGGGTGGCCACGTAGCAAAGGCTCTTCCACTGCTCAGTGCTGTTACCCTGGGATCTAAACAGGGCTTGGGGCCTAATCGTGAAAAGGGAGAAGCAGTGTTACCAGGGACATCCTCCTGGGGGTTTTAGAATCTCCCCCATGGAGGGGGAGGAGAAGAGGAAGGAGGGAGAACTGCCGGCCCGGCCCTATGAGTGGAGGGTGCACCAAGCCACTGACCTCTGGTCCCTGCCCACCTGGGAGCTCCTCCCTCGCAGGCAGTGCCAGTCTCTGGCAGGGGTCAGGCCACCTGTTCTATTTGCCTTTAGTTCATAGCCTGATCAAAAGGTTAATGAGTTCAAAGTCACATTCCTTATCTCATTTTTGAGTGAGGACTCAAAACCTGCACCTGGACCAGTGACCCTGGACATTTTGTCCCATCATTGCACAACCACGGTAGCTTTTATCTCCCTGCCGGCCTTTTATTAGGTGCAGCCACGGGTTCTTTGCTTTCTCATTCACCGCTGACGTCTGTACTAATGACGACACGCTTTCGAATGCCAATTCACTGACTGAAGTACTAGCCACAGGTTTGTTTTTTTTTGTTCACACCCAGAGAATGTGTCCTGGCAATATGCTCCTGTTGGACGTTATTATGCAGTGATGCTATATGGCAAATGTGCCCCAGGAATGACACACTCACAAGGCAGTGTTTGGCCTCCTGTAAAAAAAACCCACAGAGACAAATAACTAAGAAAAAAACATGGAAGAAAGAGGTAAAGGATTCATGCCTTTAATATAAAAAGAGTTCTCAGAATAAATAGGCATTTCCTTACTAGGGGTCCATCTTTTGATTTTGCCCATGCAAAGGAATCTGTGGCTCCTTCCTTTATAATAGCCCCCAGTGAACCACCCCCTCCTGCCCTTAGTCCAGATTATTTGGGTGTGCTGACCTAAATTCTTCACCTCCAGAGATTAAACATGACATAAACCTGGCCAATGAAGGGCGTGGCTGGGACTATCAGGGAAAAGATATGCTTTCTCTGTAGACGGTGAACTAGTAGGATGTTAGCTACCTGTCTTAGTCTGCTTTGTGCAGCTATAACAAAATATCACAGTCTGGGTAATCTATAATGAACAGAGATGTCCTGGGGAGGCTGGGAAGTCCAAGAGCATGGCACTGGCATCTAGTTAGGGCCTTCTTGCTGCGGCATGCCAAGGTGGAAGGCAGAAGGGCAAGAGTGAGAAAGTGAGAGCACACACACACACACACACACACAAAGAGAGGGGGAGAGAGACAAAGAGAGAGCGCAAGATGGGGCCAAACTTGTCCTTTTATAAGGAACACACTCTTGAGATAATGGCATTAATCCACTTGTGAGGGTCATACCCCTATGACCCAAGCACCTCCCATTAGGCCCCACCTCCCACCATTGCCATGATGGGGATCAAGCTTCTGACACATGAACTTTGGGGGACACTTTCAAAGCATAGCACCATCTTTGCTACAAACTGGAATGAGCCTGCCTGAGAACAAAGCCAAGGCAGGGAAGTAGAACTGAGGGATGCTGCTGAAAAAAGGGAAGAGAACAGATAAATATTGTGTGAGCCTGGGTCGAGCTCAGCCTGAAGCCTGTAGTATCCTAGGCCCTTTAGTTATGTTAACCACCAACTCTCCTTTTAGCTTGAACCAGTTTCAGTTGCATTTCTGCCTCTCACAATAAAGGGAGCCTTGACTGAGACCCACTAATAGAAAATGGAGCAGAAAATAAGAACTGACACTCAAAAGAAACACAAATGGCCAATGAACATGAAGAGAAGAATCACTTTCCATAAGGAAATCCAAGAATTGCCCATTACAATAAATGCATGCTATTACGGATTGAACTGTGTCCCCCTACTGAAAGGTATGTTAAGTCCTCACCTCCTGTACCTAAGAACATGGCCTTATTTGGAAATAGGGTCGTTGCAGATTAACTAGTTAGAGTGAGACCATACTGGAGTAGGCTGGGTCCTAAATACAGAATGCCTGGTGTCCTTATAAGAAGAGAGGGAGGCCCCGGGAAAAGCCGGCCCATCTGAAGATGGCGGCGGAGACTGGATGAGGGAGCTGTAAGCCAAAGACTGACAGGTGTCCCTGAGAACCTCCAGAAGCTGGAAGAGACATGAAAGGAATCTCGCCAGGAGGCTGAAGAGGGAACATGGCCTTGCCCACACAGATTTCAGACATCTGGCTCCAGAACTGTGGGAGGACACATTTCTGTTGTTTGGAACTGCCTGTTTTTTATACTTTGTTATGGCTGCCCTAGGAACTAATACAGATATTATTTTCCACTTCTGAACTTAGCAAAATATTTTTAAAATGAAAATTCTTAAATGTTGGCACAGTTTAAGGTCAGGGGTGCCCCAGCAGTTTGGAAACATATATCAAAGGCTTTAAGACACTTTATCCTCTTTCACTTGGTAATTCCATTTTTAAGGCTTTATCCTAGGGAAAAATTTCACATAGGAATTAAGAGTTTTGGGAAGGATGCTCACAATAACACTGTTTATAGTAACGTGTAGAAACAATAATGTCTACAAATAGAAATGTTAAATAAATGGGAATGTTACATGTTAAACATGAGATATTAGATATTAAGAATAATGTATTTAAATTATATATGATACATGGAATTCTCTTTCTACAAACAGAAAGAGAGGATATAAGAGTGTTCATATGGGGTACAATCCAAATTTATTTTTTTAAAATTTACATCTATTCAACTAGAAAAAAATGCACCAAAATACTGAGTGATGATATCTGAGTTGTAGAATTATGAATTATTTCTTATATGTTAGTATTATTTTCATATATATTTTTTATAATAATCATATATTCCATTTTATCATCAAGAAAAAAGTTTTAAAATTCCAAATCCTTTCATGTGCACTGTTTTAAACTCAGGTAGAAGAAAAAAAGTCACTGAAAATCCAAGATGTAATAAACAGGCCCAACAAAGGCCAACAAACAGTGCATATTTGCTGTAATAAAATATTAATCCACTTGTGAGGGTCGTGCCCCTGTGGTCCAAACACCTCCCATGAGACCGCATCTCCCAACACGGCCATGTTGGGGATCAAGCTTCCGACACATGAACTTTGGGGGACACTTTCAAACCATAGTACCATCTTTGCTACAAACTGGAATTTTTAAAAACATATATTTATAAAATATAAATTTGGTAGCACAGATTCAATTATGGGACATGGCCGGGAGCAGTTGCTCATGCCTGTATCCCAGCACTTTAGGAGGCCGAGACGAGTGGATCACCTGAGGTCAGGAGTTTGAGACCAGCCTGGCCACAATGGGGAAACCCCGTCTCTACTAAAAATACAAAAATTTGCCAGGCATGGTGGCGCGCCTGTAATCCCAGCACTTTGGGAGGCCAAGGCAGGAGAATCGCTTGAACTCGGGAGGCAGAGGTTGCAGTGAGCCAAGATCGTGCCACTGCATTCCAGCCTGGGCAACAAGGGCGAAACTCCATCTCAAAAAAAAAAAAAAAAAAGCCAAAAAAAGCCCCAGAAAACAATTATGGGACACACTGTTTCTAAGTGACATCTAGGGGCAAAGCAAACACAGCCGCTTTCTAAAGCCCTCCAGGGTGTGATGCAGCCACGGAGCTTGCCCCCACTGGGGGTGGCTGGGCATGGCTCAGGAGCACCTGTGCTCCTGGTTCTGGGCCCTTCCAGTGGCTGCCTGAAGTGCCAGAGTGTCAGGGCAGCAGCAGGACCCGTCCACCGGGGTGGGGCGGGGGAGAGCATAGTTCCCACTGAGGATGCATGTCGGGTTCAAGGGAGACGCTCCGAATGGAGAGAAGGAGGTTTTGGGGATGAGAAAGCTGAGGTGTCTCTTGAGAACTCGGAGCTCCTGGGAGCACCCGGTGCAGCCCTCGCAGATGTGGAGCCCAGGCCAGGCTGCAGGTGGGCTGCCAAGGCCCACCCCACTGCCAGCCTGTTGTGCTAGGCCTCCCTCCGTGCCAGAGGGGGCTCGGGTTTCTAAGGACGGGGCAGGGAGCTACTGGGAGGTCCTGTGGCCCTTTTGGTTCTTGCTGAACTATGGGACCTGGCTTAACATTTTTTTATTGCAGTAAAATACACGTAACATAAAATTTACTATTTTAACCATCTGAAAGCACACAGTTTGGTGACGTTAAGTGCATTGACACTGCTGTGTAACCATCACCACCATCCACCTCCGAACTTTTCCCTCTTCCCAAACTGAAACTCTGAACCCATTAAACACTCACTCCCCCAGCCCCAGCACCTCCCACTCTACTTTCTGCCTCTGTGGATTTGAGTACTCCAGGGACCTTGTGCACGTGGAACCATACGGCATTTGTCCTCTTGGGACCGGCTTCGTTCACGCAGCATGATGTCCTCCTGGTTCCTTTGTGTTGTAGCATGTCTCAGAACTTCCTTCCTTTTTAAGGCTGAGTAATATTCCATTTTGTGGAACATTCTGTGTCTCCACTCATCTGTGGATGGATGCTTGAGTGTCCCACCTCCTGCTCCTGTGAACTGCCTGTGGGATCACCTTGCCATCTGAGGACTCACCGGCCATTTCCTACAGCGACTGCACCATTCATTCCCGTCAGCAGTGCACAAGGGCTCCGGCTTCTCCACTTCCTTGCAGACACTTGTAATTTTCTGTTGTGTTTTGATGGTAGCCATCCCAGTGGGTGTGCGGTGGCATCTCACTGTGGTTTTGTGGACCTGGCATTTTAGAAGGGATGGAAATGAGGCAGTCATGGGGTTCCCAGGGACAGGGTGGCGCCCCACTATCCGGTCTGGCTCACCTGTCCCTACTTCCCCGTCTGTTTGGTGGGCTTCTGACCCCCACCTCCCCAGCATGGGGAGAATGTGGCCAGAGGGGAAGAATCTCCTGCAATGCCCGGCCATCCTGCCCTGTCCCTGGCCCCTTCCGGGAGAGGGACTGACTCAGTGAAGGGTGGACGCTTTCACTGTTCCAGTGGCTCACCCTCCGTATGCACACCCAGGTAAACCGGTCAGTGAAGAAACACTCCGAACAAGTCGAGGAGGAGGCTCAGCCCTCTGGTTACTCCAGGAAGCTGCCGGTCTTCACCCACACAGAGCCCCGGCCCTTCAGGTAGGAGCGGCCAGAGGCTCTGGGGTTGTTGCCTTTGACCCACTTTCTCAGCCTTACCTAAGAAGAGGACTGGAGGAGGCAGTGGGACAGCTGGCCGGGGCTGGGGCAGGACAGAGCTCCACAGGGACCCTCAGACCTGCTGGCCTCGGCCTGGTATTGGGTGGGGGGTGGGGCACAGCCCATTCCCTCCACAGTGACCAGGTTGGGTCTGAATGACCCAGTTTGGCTGTCCACACTCCAAAAATGTGGGACAAGGGGCCTCTGGTGGCCGCTTTTTGGGAGGGCATGGCCCCTGGGTGAGGACAGCTGTGGCCCCCCCTGTGCAGCCTGCAGGAGGCCCACAGACCGAGGCCTCCAGGGGAGCTTCTGCTCCTGGGCCAGGGCGTCTCCTGACCCTCTCTCTCCCCTTCTCTTACCTGGTTTTAGAGGCAGCGGGTGGATGAGCAGCCGGTCTAGAGAAGGGCTCAGACAAGTCCTGGGCATCCCAACAGCAGCCTTGAGGGACACGTGCTTGTCCTATTCCTAACTCCTCGGCATTCTTTATGAGTGGGGGAACCCAGAGGGGGTCCCTGGAGGCAGTAGATGGGGAGCAGGCATCGTCAGGGTGAGTCTGGTCTGGGGCTCAAGGCGAAGGCAGGACGAGGATCCTGGGCTGGCCGTGTGCTCTCCCATGTCGTCCCTGCCCCACCCCCTGCTGTGTGCTCTCCCGTGTCGTCCCCTGCCCTGCTCCCCCGCTGTGTGCTCTCCCATGTCGTCCCCCGCCCAGCTACTCGTTATCCTGGAGCCCTCTCCCAGCCCCACTGCTTTGCTGGTGTCTCCCGTTCTGGGAGTCTCCTCCCCACCCTCCCTCACCCCTTGGCCCCTGCGATTAAGATGCACCCGTACCAACCTTGCCGTTATTTCAAGGGTGCCCATCAGTGTGTGCGCCCTGGGCCTTAGCTTCATCTCTGTGCCCTGCCCTCTTCGATGCTGGTGTTGGTGGAATCGAGTCTCCCCAAAACTCGCATCCCCTGGATGCTCAGAATGTGACCTTATTTGGAAACAGGATCTTTAAAGATATCATCAGTTAAATGAAGACGAAGTCAGACTGGATTTTGGTGGACCCCAATTCCAATGGCTGCTGTCGTTATAAGGAGGCGGCAGGAAGACGCGGAGATGGAGGCAGAGACAGTGCTTGGAGAGATGTGTCTACAAGCCACAGGACACCAAGGCTTGCCAGCGGCCACCAGGAGCCAGGAGAGGCATGGGACAGGTCCTTCCCCACAGCCTGCAGAGGAGCTCAGCCCTGCCAACAGGCATTCGAGCTTCTACTTCCCAGAACTGTGGGGGAATACGCCTCCGTGGTTTTAAGCCCCCAGTTTGCATCTCAGCAGCTCTAGGAAGCCAGTACAGTACTGAATTCAGTATTCATTTAATCCGAGTTTCATTTTTAACTACATGGTATGTGGTGTCTCCTGTTTCTCCCTAAGCCAGTCAAGCCTGGTTTAAAAAGAAGAAAAAGAACTCCCAAAGAGTAGCATGGTGGCCCGCTCAGGAACGCAGGGGCAGAGGCAGCAGCAGGGGCAGGGGCAGCAGCAGGGCCGTCTGCACTGGGGCCTGCCCCAAAGCCGTCCCACCTGCACCTCACACCAACTTCAGGATGCTGGGACCACACACTGTCCATAAAGAAATGGAGGGCAGGTGCAGTGGCTCACGCCTGTCATCCCAGCACTTTGGGAGGCCAAGGTGGGCGGATCACCTGAAGTTAGGAGTTCAAGACCAGCCTGGCCAACATGGTGAAACTCCGTCTCTACTAAAAATACAAAAATTAGCTGGGCGTGGTGGTGCATGCCTGTAGTCCCAGCTACTCGGGAAGCTGAGACAGGAGAATCACTTGAACCTGGGAGGTGGAGGTTGCAGTGAGCCAAGATTGTGCCACTGCACTCCAGCCTGGGAGACAGAGCAAGACTCCGTCTCAGGAAAAAGAAAAAAAAGAAAAAGGAAACGGAGGCCCAGGCTGATGATATCACCGCCAGGGGTGCCCAGCAGGGATAGTCGGAGCAGGGCTGTGAGCCGGGTTGAGGAACCCAGAGCCCACCTCTTCCCACTGTCCTGCAGCTGAGCAGCCCCAGGCCTGTGAGCCAGCTCCGGCCACCAGCAGTGATGAAAGAAGGAATCTTCCAGCCCTTGTGCCAGAATCACCCGGGCACCTCCATGGGATCTTCCAGGCATGGACTGAATGAGAACCTTCCCTGAGGACACCAACTGCTCCAGGTGAGGGAATGATGAAGGCTGGGACACCCAGGCCCTCCACTGCTTCCTGTCTTTTTAGTGCTGGAGCGTCTGCTGGATTCCATGTTACAGATCATATCACATCCTCCATTCTGTGACATCTCACCTCCACTGTCGGGACATCACCCTGGGAAACCCAGGGTGGCCCGTCCCACCTGAGAAAACTGAAGCAAACCCAGCTAGTTTGAGGATCTGAGACTCCCGTGCTTCCAATCCTGGGGGCCCAGGTCCTGAACCTTCTTGCTGATTTCAGATCTGCAGTTCATTTGTGCAAAAAAAGGTTCTGGAAACTTTCTTCTAGGCCTCGGAGTGACCGAGAGATTCCTGGCCCTGAGGAAGAGCTGACTGGACCTTCTTCCTGGTCCAGCTGGTCCCAAGGGGCTCTGCCCAATTTCAAACTGTCCCCTTGTTCTCAGTAGTTTTGAAATGAGCTGTGTTTTACAAGAAACACATACTTATTTTTCCCCATCACACTTTCGTTCTTTCTGGTTTAACAGGGACCACGGTGGAAATGCCAGCGAGACGGTGGTGCGCTGGTGCCACTGGGCCTGGTGCCACATCACCGCGTCCCTGTAAGGTGTCACTTTAGAGTACTCTGTCATTTTCATTAGCCGATCCCAATGACGTCTGTACTTGCTCATGCCATACGCAGCCCATGTGTTTTCTTTTCAAACAAATAACAATACCACCCAAAACCACAACAGCCAGGTCAAAATGAATGACACCCATTGCAGGCCACACTGCAGGGGCTGGGGCTGTCCTTAGGGCCCTGTGTCCTGCTCGAAGTCAGGGGCTTCCATGGATTGCCTTGGCAACCCAGGGACTTGGCTCCCTACTCTCTTGTTTTTACTTTTTTTCTTTCTTTCTTTCTTTCTTTTTTTTTTTTTTTTTGAGACGGAGTCTCGCTCTGTTGCCCAGGCTGGAGTGCAGTGGGCGATCTTGGCTCACTGCAACCTCCGCCTCCCGGGTTCACGCCATTCTCCTGCCTCAGTCTCCGGAGTAGCTGGGACTACAGGCGCCTGCCACCACGCCCGGCTAATTTTTTGTATTTTTAGTGGAGATGGGGTTTCACCATATCAGCCAGGATGGTCTCGATCTCCTGACCTCGTGATCCTTGGCCTCCCAAAGTGCTGGGATTACAGGTGTGAGCCACCACGCCCAGCCCTTGGCTCCCGACTCTCTGTAGCTCCCAGACCCTGCATGGCAGCCAAACCCGTGGGTCCCAGGAGGCGTCTGGGGCCCTCTGCTTAAAGATCCCTCTCAGTGGCTCTGCCTGTGGCCTCCGGAGACCCCTCCTCCTCAGGCGGTGCTGGCCCACGGGCACCAGACCGGGCATCCAGTCTCGACTCTGGTGGCTCTCAGACAGCCAGGCTGTCTCAAAACAAGGCTCCTGAAATGTGGATAAATGGCTCATCGAGTGCCAAATGTCGGCATAGGGCCGGGGACCATGAGAGGCTGGGGATGGATGAGCCGGGTCAGGTGGGGCCACAGTCTCATGCTGAGCTGTGGTGTCTGTTTCCACGGGGCCTTGAATGGCATGAAAAGGGCCCCCGATGCCGCCACGCCCCCGATGCCGCCGCGCCCCTGATGCCGCCGCACGGAGCTGTTCAGTCGGGATGCTGAACATTGCCACAGTGGAATTCTAGGCAGACAACTTCAGCTTACGGTTCTCCTTGCCATTTGGTGACCTGGCAAGACACTTCCTAGATAAGGCTGGAAAAGGCAGGACGCCTCATCCTGTTTTAATAAAAAGTGAGTAAGAAAACGTCAGCTATGAAGAGCATTTCCGGTGCTTTTTGTTTTCATCTTTACATACATACTTTCTTGATTTTCTATGGAACCTTTTCTATTAATTTTTATACTTCGAAAAAACCTGCTTTATAAGAGAAGGCCCGGCAGCGGAGGGAGCATTTCATCGTTTTCCCATAGATGTAGCTGAGATGGAGGGAGACCCATCCGGAAGCCGTGGAGAGAGCGTCTCCTCCACCCGCCTCGAGACGGGGGTGCTCCTCTCTCCCCCATGGTCCGGGCTTGGCCTCTCTGGGCTGTGAGATGCACAAGTGAAATGCTTCAATCTCCAAGGCCAGGGACCTTCCATCCACAGGCCTCACGCTCCTTCCTGCCACCCGCTTCCCATCCCAGCTCCTTGCTCCTCAGCTTGGCTCCAACAGCCCCAAGTCCCTGCCTCCCTTTCCCTGTCATCCTTGCCTGGCCGTGCCAGGCCGTGAAGCCGGGACAGACCACACTGCTCTGTGCACACCCCGGGCAGGCAGGCGCTGGGCAGCAGGTTGCAGATGGATGTGGACGGCGCCGAGGACCCCCACTGGGTCTGTCTTCCCAATCGTGGCCTCTGCTCTTCTTTCCCCTCTGCTGAGAGCCTCTGCTCAGCATTCAGAGAGGGAAGGTGTGGGTGGCTGCCTCCTGCCCCATGCCCCCCGCCGGGGCTCCACCTCTTCCCTCTCCTGGAGCAGCTGGTGTTCTCAGGGAAGGTCCTCGCTCAGTCCACGCCTGGCACATCCCACGGAGAGGCCCGGAAGCAGTTCCCTCCGTGGCCACTTTCCTGCCAGCATTCTTTTCTCACTCATCATCTTATGCTGTTACTGTCTCCGCAACTGGAACCAACGGTCCTTGAGAGAAGGTGTCTTGTGTCCCTCCTACTGTGCCCACAACCTTCACGCAGTGCCTGACACACAGCAGGGCCTCTCGAGCCTTTGTGGACATCTGGAGGACGACTCCGAACTCACCCTCACGTTGCACCGTCTCACCTCTCTCTGGGGACCTGTCCCTTCCCACAGTGAACTTCGAAGCATGTCTGTCTGTCACCGTGTCCTGGCACAGTCTGGCCATGCTCACCTATGTCCACCCGCTGACTCATTGCAGCTGGCACACTTGTTGGAAATGGCAGAACTCACATTATTTTGCATAAGTAAATAGTAACCAAAAAAAAAAAAAAAAAAGATGGTTTACCATGCTCTACACTAGCAGCCAGCATGTCACCTGCAAACACCGAGACCTGAGCTGCCACTCAGACGTCTCCATCTCCCGGGAGCCACGCTCTGTGTGGCCCTGGCAGAGTGCCCAGGATAAAGAGCACGGCCAGCACCTGCAGCCTGCTCGGGGCCCCAGTCCTGGTCCCCAGTGTCTGCACAAAGCTGCAGCATCCCAGAGGCTTCTGCTCTGCCTCTGGGGAACTTTGCTCCGTTTGCGGATGCGGTTTCCTTCTTCCTACAGAGAAGCAGGTGGTTTACTCCAGAGCTGCCTGCTCAGCACAGGGTGACCTCCTGCCAGGCTGTCCATGGTGCTCTTCCTAAGTAAGCACTCCCCCCCCGGGGAACCCCTGGCTCTGTTTGGGGCCTGGCTGACTCTCACTGGGGCTGGCCCCTTCCTGCACCCCCCTCCCCCGCCCTCTGACCTCAGCATATGGCTCAGGGACACAGACACCCAAAGGCCTCTTGGGTCCTCAGCCTTGATCTCGGCCACAGCCCTGCTTAAATATCAAGAAAACGCATTGGCCACATGAATAATTCCTCACTAACGGCAGCGACAGAAACCGGAACCAGAAACCCTAGAGGGCTGGAGCGGGGAGGGCCGGCTGGAGCGGGGAGGGCCGACTGTCCCGTGAACAGGCCCGTTTCTGCTGCTTTGCCGGCCTTCGTGGTCCATTTAAGCAGCCCGTGGAAGGCCTAGCCTGAAAGTGGGTGCTGTCTGAGATGGGGAGGGGCCCTGGGCCCGGTAGGATCCACACAACTGTGGCAGCCACGGAACCACAGGGAGCCAAGTGTAGGAGGTGAAGGAAGCAATGCCCTGGGGGCGGACGCTGGGACTGGGCAGTCTCTGGTTTGACCTGTTCACGGGGGATTCTTGACTTAACCTGTGGACAACTGGGCCATTCCCTGAGGGTGGAGGGGGCTGGGGGCTTTTCTCCTACCTGCCCTCTTCCCAGGCCAGGGCCGTGGCTTCCTGACCTAGTACACACATGTCTGTCTGTCAAGCTCTCCAGATACAATGGGGCAAAATGACCAACGTGGCCCCCGGGTCCCTGAGAAGGATGCCGCTGCAGTGGTTAATCTGATTTTCTGGCACCTAAAGCCACCAGGCTGAAGCCTAAACAAACCAAAACAAAATTTAAAAAGTACAAAACCACCTGAAGCAAAGCCAGGAAGACAGGGAAGGGCCTTAGGCGTCGAAGATGGGAGGGTAGGGTCGGGAAGAGGAACTCGTCTGACTCCTGGCTGCACTGGGAGATTCCTTCCTCACAGAGGGAGGCACTGGGGCCAGCTGGGCACCCATCCCTTTGTAAAAATGCTGCCCCATGCTCCATTCTCTGTGTTTATCAATTGATTTTGAGAGTTTTGTGACATGCCAGTGGCCAGCGCTACAACTATGAATATTAAACGGACCCATTTCCTGTTGGGGTTTCCAGTCTTAAGGCCTAAAAAACAAGATGAACTCCAGAAACACGGCAATCATAAGACAAGCTGAAGAAAGTCCATGTGGAAAGGAAAACTGACTTGCCGTTTTCCACAAATCTGTAATAATATGCAAACCATAATAATAAAGTACCATTCCTGCAGACTTTGGGAGCATTCCTTCCATTATGTTCAGTGAGGAGTTTCTCCAATCATTTGCTTGTACAATCCTTAGACTCACACCATGTGTTTTCTTTTTCCTCATGTGTTAAAAGCATGGAAGACCAGAAAACAGAAAAGAAATCAAAGCTTCTGAAAGGAAATACAGCCTCTGGGGGTCAAGGACACAAACAACAACAAAAGACATTGGGTAACAGAGGCCAGGTTGAAGCACAGACTTACTTATGAGGGTGCCAGGGGTTCCCCCAGTGGGGAGACGGGACAGCCGTTCCAAGCTTGGCCTTTTCCTCTGTGCTTCCTGCCTTTCTCTGCAGAGCGAGCTCCTTGCCCACGGGCCCAGGGAAGGGAAAACAGGATGGCCATGGTTGGCACAGGGCTGTTCTGGGTTTTGGAAGCTCAGGGCTGGGTCAGGTGAAAGGTCAAGTGCACCTGAGTTTGGGGACCTATTCTGCGGAGGCAGTTTTGGCTGCAGTTTTTATTTGGTGCTGATGCAATGTTTCCAAACAGCCAGCCAGGTGTTTGCAAATACCTAAGACCTTTTGGAAGGCTCTGGCTAGGGTGGGAGGGGTGGGGAAGCCTGGTTCCTGGATGCGGGGGGCAGTATTTTAAGTCACAGGCTGAGGGACTGAATGGTGAGTGTGATCAGGGGCCTGGTTTCTCCCCCACCCCGCCTTTTATCTTTGTTCTTTTTTGAGACAGGGCCTTGTTCTCTTGCTCAGGCTGGAGTGCAGTGGTGCAATGACAGCTCACTACAGCCTCAACCTCCCAGGCTCACGCCATCCTCCCACCTCGGGCTCCCAAGTAGCCGGCCCCACAGGCGTGTGCCACCACACCTGGCTATTTTAAAAGTATTTTATAGAGGTGAGGTCTTGCTATGTTAACCAAGCCGGTCTCAAACTCCTGAGCTCAACTGATCCTCCTGCCTCAGCCTCCCAAAGCACTGGGATTACAGGCGGGAGACACGACGTCCAGCCTTGTTTTTGTTTAGTTCTCCTAGGAGCAGATTAACAGGGTGTTGGGACCTCCAAAAGGAAAAAAGGCAGTTCTAAACTGTTCACCTGAAAGGAACTAAAAATATTCCCCCTTATTCTTGGTATATAAACCTGGGACAAAGAAAAACACTTTGAACGATTAAGGAAAACTTTGGGACTCTTCATTTCCTTGAAAGCCTTTGAAAACCAACTGACTCCCAAACAACCCGTGTGTGTGTGTGTGTGTGTGTGTGTGTGTGTGTGGCGACTGGGAAATCTGTGGTCAGACCCTCGGGCAAATGAGGAGAAGCTCATCCTAGTTTCTCCGGGCCCTCCTCCCAGGCGTCCGTCCAGGCAGGAAAGCCTCCCGAGAAGGGTTCCAAGTTTTGTGCCAACTTCCCTGAATTCTCGTTCCCCCTTCTGTGAAGTAGTGTTATTTAACACAAGGAAAACTGACCCTAGGCTCGATCCAGAATCTAACTCCCAAATGGGTCCTCAGGCTTAAAAAATACCTTCGCCCATAGCCTCTGTCTCCCCCGAAGAAAACGTTTTCCTTCGGATGAGGCATCGGCCACGGGCAAGCAAGTGGTCCCGCGCCCCCGTCCCCTCCCCAGGCGGCCGGCCTGGCTCCGTCACCGCCCGCAGCGTCCGCCCGGGGCCCGCGCGGGAAGAGGGTCCCAGCCCCACATGCTGCGGGGGCAGCCCCGGGACGCGCAGACGCCAGCGCCGCTGAGGGCCGGGGCCGGGACCGGCCGCGCGGCGGGGGCTTCCAGAGCGGCCGGTCACGCTTCCTTAGGTTTCAAGTTTCTAACTTGCTGAACATTTCAGATTTTAACAGCAAAAGCGGCTGACGTCCCCGCGGGCAAGCGGCCTCTCGGGGTCTGCAGCGCCCCAGGGCATCTGCGCCGCCAGCCCCACGCGCGAGCCCGCGAGGCCCCCGGGCCCCCGCACGTCCCGAGGCTCTGAGTCTGGACGAACGCAGGCCGCGTGGAGGGGCCGGCGACCCCTGCCCGAGAGCCGTCCCCTCCTGGAGGGAGCGAGCACAAGGCGCCCGCGGGACCCGGCCCGAGTCCCCGCGCGTGGAGGGGCGGGCGCGCCCTCGGCGGTGGGGCCGCCCGCAGTGCCCCCAGCGCCCGGGAGGGGGCGCCCGGCGGAGCGCAGGCGGGCGGGCCTCGGGCGGCGGGCGCCCCTGACGTCACCGGCCCGCGGTCGCCAGGGCAACGGCCTCATCCCGCGCGCGTCAGAGCCGCCAGTCTCTTGGCAACCGCCCGATCTCCCGCTCTCCCTCCGCCCGGCGCTCGGCCGCGCGTCGCTCTGGCGTCAAAGCGACGTCAATGGGCGGCCCCCGCCCGGGCGGCGGGGGCGGGGCAGGGGCGGGGACTACGGGGGGCGGGCCGGGGCGGGCCGGGGCGGGGCCGGGCGCCGCGTGCGGCGGAGCGCGGAGGCTCCGGGCTGACATGCGGCGCGGCCCCGGAGGCAGCAGCAGCAGCGGCGGCGGCAGCCGGAGCAGTAGGCACTCGAGCAGCGCCAGCGGCCGAGCGGGCGGCTTCCTGGCCTGGGCGCTCCGGGGGCGGCGGAGGTGAGGCGGCGGCAGCGGCGGGCTCCGGGCGGGCGGAGGTGGCCGCCGTGGGGGCTCCGCGCGGGCGCCGGGCCGGGGCTCGGGGTTGCAGCCACCGCGCAGGGTCCCTGGCCTTGCGCGCGCGGGGTTCGCGGGCGGGGTTGGCGGCCTGGCCGCCCTCGGGCTCCCCTTTGTTGGGGGGCCGGGGTAGGAGTGAGTCCGCGGGGCTCAGGGGCTGGGGAGCCGGGGGTCAGGTTGGAGCCGACCGCGGGCGGAGAGACCGGGTGTGGGGGGCGGGCCCGCGATCCCCGAGGTGCCTGGGATGTCGGGGGTGGGGACCGGACGGATCGCGGGCGGCGGGGGCAGGGTGTGGGAGCGGGGCAGGGGGCGGTCCTGGGATCCGGATCGAGCCGACCTCGGGTGGCAGGGCCAGGTGTGGGAGCGGGTCCGCGCCCAGAGGTGCTAAGGGGGTCGAGGGTGGGGACGGAACCGACAGCGGGCGGCGGGAGGCGAGTGTGGAAGCCCGGCTCAGGGGGTCCCGGGATCGGGACGGAACCGGACTCGGGCGGCAGGGGCCTCTATGAGAGCGGGTCCGCGCGCCCCGCGGGGCTCAAGAGGGTCGGGGGTCCGGGTGGAGCGGACCGCGGGCGGCGGGGGCGGGTCCACACCTCCCAAGGGGCTGGAGGGGCCCGTGGATAGAGTGGGGGCGACAGGCGTGGGAGCAGGTCCCTGCGTCCCGTGGGGACTGGGGGCTCCGCGGGCACGGATGGAGCCGACCGCGGGCGGCGGGGGCGCTGGTGGGCTCTGAGCTCTGTGCGGCCCCGCAGGTGCGCGCGGAGCCATGGTTATCATGTCGGAGTTCAGCGCGGACCCCGCGGGCCAGGGTCAGGGCCAGCAGAAGCCCCTCCGGGTGGGTTTTTACGACATCGAGCGGACCCTGGGCAAAGGCAATTTCGCGGTGGTGAAGCTGGCGCGGCATCGAGTCACCAAAACGCAGGTGCGTGGGGGCGACGGGACCCAGCCGGCGGGGCCTCCCCACTGGACCCGGGGCGACCCGACCGTTGGCGGGTGGACCCCATGCAGATTCACTGCTCCAGGCTTGATTGTCGTGGTGCGTAAATAGTAACCGTTTTTAGTTCGGTAAAGAAAAAAAATGCTTTATATTATGTTGCTGCATAATTTGGACATATATTGGGAGAAAGCAGAGAGGATAATGGCAAAAAAAGGACCAACCTAAGATTGCAGTGGTTCATGGACTCAGAGCTAAGCCCTGTAAAGTGAGCCTGCAAATACTTAAGTCACTTACTTAACTCTGATTATTTTAAATAACATTAGTGGTTACTTTGGTTATGTTTTCCCAACTTCTTGTGACCTTTTGGAGACAGAGTGTTGAGAAATTAACTTGCAAAAAATGAAATGTGTAAATTAGGTTGAGGGTTTTTTTTCTTTTTTTAAAAAACCCACAGAATATCCTTTTTCTTTTTAAATCTGTAGGTTGCAATAAAAATAATTGATAAAACACGATTAGATGCAAGCAATTTGGAGAAAATCTATCGTGAGGTTCAGCTGATGAAGCTTCTGAACCATCCACACATCATAAAGCTTTACCAGGTAAGGGGTCAGCTTGCCTTTCTCTGCTAATCCTGGCAAATGTGTTATATTTTATTTCCAACAGCGTAAGTCTGCAATTTCTGAAGGTGGCTTCCCTTTTGGGGAGTGTGTGGAAGTTGGGCATTTGGTTGTATAAGATAAATAGATTGATTTTTATAGGCTGTGCAGATATATTTACAATTATTTTATTGCTTTTGGATCATAATTGAGATTTGCTTCATCAGAATTTTATTTAGTATCCTAACCTGATCCAGTTTTAAATGTGTAGAAGTCTGTTGTAAATTTGCTTTACTATGAAAACAGACAAACTCATCTGTAGATATTGCCACAGGTCATGCATTTAGTATAAAAGGACAAATTTGAGTGAAACTGGAAACTTCCGCCTTTGCAGATAATTATTAAACTTTAAAGCCAGCTGCTCTTACTGGTTTTCATTAGTTTATTTTTGCAAGGACAGTAGTGAGCATTTGTTTTCCCTATTTAAACTCTTCCATGAAAAACGGAGAGATGAAAATACTTTTCCATAGTAAGAGCAAGGAGCTTGTCATTTAATCCACGCTAGGAACATGGCTTGCCCTGTCCGTCTGTTGGTTTATTTTGTGACTTAATTTTTGTTCTCATGTTGAAATTAATAAATTATATCATCAGGAAATAAGTACTAATTTAATTAGAACAGCAAAGCAATCATTTACACCTCCCTAATGACAAATGACCACTTTTGCAAGGTGAAATCAAGTCTTCTTGCAGAAGAAGTTCTTTGCAGGTGCTATTTCATCCATTTGTGTTGGGTTGAAGTTCCTCGTAATGATTCTTATGAAATGGAATGTGAGATGACTCTGGGATGTTGTTGTGTGTGTTTGTGCAATTAGGACAGCTCGGTGTACAGTGTGGTAGGAGAGAGAATTATGATTTGAAATTATCCCCCAAAAGCCTCTGCACTAGATTGAAAATAAAAGTAGCAGTATTGGTGGAGCATGTGTTCACCGTGACGACAGTTTGCTCAGTGTCTTTAAGCACAGAATTCATGCCGTGTGCGCCTGGTTTGTGTTTTGTTTCTGTTGTCATTTTTAAGTTGTGTGCTCCATGGCCTCTGGTGTACTGCCTGTGCAGCGTGCCCGTCCCATTTCCTCAGGAGTGGGCTGAGCTGGTTTTGTTTTTGACTTTGCTCAAGGGCTGAACCCTAATGGTAGTACCTTCCTTTTCTTCCTGTTCTTCTCCTTTGCCCATTGTGTGGAATTAGCTCCGTTAAAGAAACAAATTGCCCATGTGTTTGGTGCTGAGGTCTTTTCTGGAGGTGCATTTTCTTACTGCTGCTGTATGTGATTCTTAACTGTTTGGAGATGATAGAATTCAGTGGTGTAGCAATGACTTTTACTCCTCTGGTTTTGATGCTAATGTCTAATTTTCTTTCTTTTCTTTCTTTCTTCCTGTCTTTTTTTTTTTTTTTTTTTTTTTGAGACGGAGTCTCTGTCCGTCACCCAGGCTGGAGTGCAGTGGCACGATTTCGGCTCACTGCAACTGCCGCCTCCTGGGTTCAAGCAATTCTTCTGCCTCAGCCTCCCGAGTAGCTGGGGCTACAGGCGCCCGCCACAACACCCAGCTAATTTTTTGTATTTTTAGTAGAGACAGGGTTTCACCGTGTTAGCCAGGATAGTCTGGATCTCCTGACCTTGTGATCCGCCCACCTCGGCCTCCCAAAGTGCTGGGATTACAGGCATGAGCCACCGTGCCCGGCCACTAGTGTCTAATTTTCATTCCGCTGGCCGGGGCCCCAGAACCCTGCTGAGACACTTCCCTCTTTTTTTCAAGTTTTCAAAAAGTTCAAACACTTTGACTTTTAATTCTTTTCCTCCTCCTCCCTTTCTTCAGTTGGGGACGGGTCAGAAGTGGTCTTAGAGTTATTGTACCACCCACAGGGGCGGGGCCGTTAAAATTCTTGCCAAACTGCTAGAATTTATAGAACACTTTTCTTATTAGATTTATAACTCAAAGCAGCAATCTTTGAAGCATCTTTTTTTTTTTTTTTTTTTTTTTTGAGATGGAGTCTCACTGTCGCCCAGGCTGGAGTGCAGTGGCGCTATCGATCGTGACTCACTGCAGCCTCCACCTCCTGGGTTCAAGCTATTCTCCTACCTCAGCCTCCCAAGTAGCTGGGACTACAGGCACGCGCCACCACACCTGGCTAATTTTTGTATTTTTAGTACAGATGCGGTTTCACCATGTTGGCCAGGCTGGTCTCGAACTCCTAACCTCAAGTGATCAGCCTGGGTGATCCCAAAGTACTGGGATTACAAGCATGAGCCACCACCTCCAGCACAAAGCATCTTTTTAAAGGAATAACTGTATATTTTGAACCCAAAGAAATCTTTTTTCATAAGTATATATTGTCTCATCCTCTCCAAAATTTTTCAGTACAGATATGTTATATTTTTAAATCTCTTTTTAAGTAAAATAAAGTTATTGATTAGTGAATGAACTTCAAAGGGCTATGTTGGCATGGCTGTTGTGTGGCTACATGCTGAGTGAATGGCTACATGCTGAGTGAATGAGGCTGGATTCTCACAGCCTCATTCATCCTGTCAATAAAGCTGGGGTCCCACAGCCTCATTCATCCTGTCAATCAAGCGAGTGGGAATGGGGTGTGCATTCTCTATTACCCAGGTGGCTCTGACCGTTGGCTGGAATCATCTGTTGCCTACTAGGCTTCTATAAAGCCCAGCAGACTTCCAGCAATCTCCTCCTCTGTAGCCTTCAGAATACTGTCTCTCCTTTTTTGAGATGGAGTCTCGCTCTGTCGCCCAAGTTGGAGTGCAGTGGTACGATCTCGGCTCACTGCAACCTCCGCCTCGCGGGTTCGAATGATCCTCTTGCCTCAGCCTCCTGAGTAGCTGGGATTACAGGTGCCCACCACCTCACCTAGCTAGTTTTTGTATTTTTTGTAGAGATGGGGTCTTGCCGTGTTGACCAGGCTGGTCTCACAACTCAAGCGATTCTCCTGCCTTGGCCTCCCGAAGTGCTGGGATTACAGGCGTGAGCCACCATGCCCCGGCCTAAGCATTCTCAAATTGTATGTGAGGTGCCTTGAATTAAATATGACCACAGAGGGGAATTCTAATATATTTAGACCTTTTGTGAGAGCAAAGGTGTATCAGGATAGGCAAGTCAGTGAGGAGTTCACCTCTGATTTTTCAAAGCTGTCTTTGTGAGTAGGAATCTCCTGTTTTTTTTTTTATTATTTGTGAAATTTTTCTTTTTCTTTGCATTTTTAAATGATGAATGCCTTTGTCCTAGAGAAGTTAGAAATTTCCTGGGGTTCTGGTGGATGGTTTGTAGCACTGCCTTGTGCCTTTTTTGTGCGGTTAAATGTCAGGTCTTTCTTCTTTAGGTTATGGAAACAAAGGATATGCTTTACATCGTCACTGAATTTGCTAAAAATGGAGAAATGTTTGGTAAGCCACACTCATTTTCAGTATCTGTTGAAAACCAATGGCATGAACGTGTCTGGATTTGCACGGCCAGTGTTTGGGCCACACATCCCAGGACCCCGTGGTGTTCCCCAGGGCTCCATGGGTGGTGGGCAGGCTTTGCCCTGGGGGCTGTAGCTTTGTTTTGTGGCTCCTCAGATTATTTGACTTCCAACGGGCACCTGAGTGAGAACGAGGCGCGGAAGAAGTTCTGGCAAATCCTGTCGGCCGTGGAGTACTGTCACGACCATCACATCGTCCACCGGGACCTCAAGACCGAGAACCTCCTGCTGGATGGCAACATGGACATCAAGCTGGCAGGCACGGAGGGTCCGGGGTGGGAGCAGGGACATCAAGCTGGCAGGCACGGAGGCCCCGGGGTGGGAGTGTGCCCGCAAGCAGCCCCAGCTTCCCGGCGCGTGCCGAAACCGCAGCCCCTTGCCATTTGCCATTTAACCTCATCCATCTGTTTCTTTGCCGCTCAGATTTTGGATTTGGGAATTTCTACAAGTCAGGAGAGCCTCTGTCCACGTGGTGTGGGAGCCCCCCGTATGCCGCCCCGGAAGTCTTTGAGGGGAAGGAGTATGAAGGCCCCCAGCTGGACATCTGGGTAGGAGCCGTGTGCGCGCAGACTCCCTTCCCGAGGCCGCGTTCCCCGAGGGCGCCGTGTTCCCGGGGGCGCCGCCCTGGCGCTGACGTGGCTCTGTGGTCCTCAACAGAGCCTGGGTGTGGTGTTGTACGTCCTGGTCTGCGGTTCTCTCCCCTTCGATGGGCCTAACCTGCCGACGCTGAGACAGCGGGTGCTGGAGGGCCGCTTCCGCATCCCCTTCTTCATGTCTCAAGGTGAGTCGCGTGGTCTCGCCTGGGCAGGGGCCTGTGTCTCCTGCAGCCCATTCGCGGCTGGCTTCCGAGTCCTTGTTGAGTCTGGGAATCAGGCCCAGGTTACTGTGGGCTGCGGGAGAAACCCAGCCCATGGATGCCTTCTCAGTGCCCTATTTCTAGGGTGGACGGGTGCCCTTGCTGCACAGGCTTGTGCCTTGCGCCTGCCATCCCCGCCCAGTACCCGCACCCAGGGTGCTGGCATCATCCCTGAGTCCAACCCACTGGCTGTGGCTCACCCGGCTTTTCTGTGTCATAAAGATGCCTGTCCACCTGGTGCTCAGGTGTGGGGCACGGCAGAAGGGTGAGCCTAAGTGGTTCTCTGTGTGGTGGACACAAAGTGTGGCGGCCCCCAGGGTCTGGATCCCTGGCTGATGGCTCCCCTTGGGTGGCAGGACTGAGCCGATGGCCCGGCCCCTGCTCCTGGGCCCTGGCGTGTCAAACCACGTGGGGCGGTGGGTGGGAGCGCAGGCGAGGTCCCGGCCGCCCTGGCTCAGCCTCCTGGCCCCTCCACAGACTGTGAGAGCCTGATCCGCCGCATGCTGGTGGTGGACCCCGCCAGGCGCATCACCATCGCCCAGATCCGGCAGCACCGGTGGATGCGGGCTGAGCCCTGCTTGCCGGGACCCGCCTGCCCCGCCTTCTCCGCACACAGCTACACCTCCAACCTGGGCGACTACGATGAGCAGGCACTGGGTATCATGCAGACCCTGGGCGTTGACCGGCAGAGGACGGTGGAGGTGAGCCTGGCCACACTTGCCCTGGCCTCACCCGCAGGGGCTAGGCAGCTGTCTCAGGGGAAGCAGGCACTCACCAGCTGAGTTAAAACGGGAGCACAGGCTAATTTAGGGGCCGGCTTGTCCACCCCACTAAAGGATATTCTCAGTCACCCAAGAATAACCTGGGATCGGGTGGGCCCTGGGGCTCCCCGCCGTCCCCACGCTGATCTCTGCTCCTCTTGTTCCCAGTCACTGCAAAACAGCAGCTATAACCACTTTGCTGCCATTTATTACCTCCTCCTGGAGCGGCTCAAGGAGTATCGGAATGCCCAGTGCGCCCGCCCTGGGCCTGCCAGGCAGCCGCGGCCTCGGAGCTCGGACCTCAGTGGTTTGGAGGTGAGGGGGAGGAGTCTCCTCCCGGGCCCCAGGCTCCCTCCCCTGTCAGGCACCGGCTTGGAGGGCGGTTCCTTGCATGGGCAGCGGGTCCCAGGCCTCGTGGGGAAGGGGGTGCCAGCTGCTGGGGGCTGGACTCTGCCCAGAGGCCACTTGTCCCTGACTCATCCCTGGGGCCGGCCTGTCACGCCGCCTTCTGGCAGTGCAGCACCAGCACCTGGTCCTGAGCCCAGCCTGGCCAGCCAGTGTCCCTCCGTCAGCTGTCATGCCCACCAGCGAGGCAGCTTGCACTCCAGACAGAAGCCAGCTTGTTTCTTCTCTTGATGGCGCTGGTGGTCCGGAGTCGCTCCCCTGACAGGCTCTTTCCCGTCTGCTGGCCGCAGGTGCCTCAGGAAGGTCTTTCCACCGACCCTTTCCGACCCGCCTTTCTGTGCCCGCAGCCGCAGACCTTGGTGCAGTCTGTCCTCCAGGCCGAGATGGACTGTGAGCTCCAGAGCTCACTGCAGTGGGTGAGTGCCCACAGCGGGTGTGGAGAGGGCTTGCCTCAGCCCAGCCCTGGTGCGCCCGGTGTGCCCGGGTCACCTGGAGCCCGAGAAGTCACTGGCTTGTGTCTCCAACGCAGCCATTGTTCTTCCCGGTGGATGCCAGCTGCAGCGGAGTGTTCCGGCCCCGGCCCGTGTCCCCAAGCAGCCTGCTGGACACAGCCATCAGTGAGGAGGCCAGGCAGGGGCTGGGCCTAGAGGAGGAGCAGGACACGCAGGAGTCCCTGCCCAGCAGCACGGGCCGGAGGCACACCCTGGCCGAGGTCTCCACCCGCCTCTCCCCACTCACCGCTCCATGTAAGTGTCCCCGGGGGCCCGGGAGGACACCGGTGGATAGGCTTACAGTCGACGTGAGGGTGGGCTAATTTAGAATGGATGTTTTGCCCGGCAGCCTCTCAGGTTGGACTTCTCAGGATTTGCTATTTGTTTTAATCCCTGAGACCACACAGTTGATGTTTAGAGCCTGCCCTGCATGTGGTCGTTCTAGTGGAGGATACAGCATGGGGTCTGGCCTCCAGCAGGGTCCTCCCCAGGCCGCCCCTGCGTGCTGGGAGGGCAGCCCCTTGGCCTGAGGTCCACTATGACCTGCCCTCTGCAGCTGCACCGTGATGGTGGCTTGCCTTTATGGCTCCCTGGGCTCTGGTGGCCTCGAGCCCTCTTCCCACCAGGTTGAGGGTGGGGATGGGGAGGCCAGCGCAGCCATGTGTGCCCAGCAGTGGTCGGGGGAGCCTGTTCCTCTGCACTGCGGCATCAAAAGCGCTGTCCTCCCCCCACAGGCATAGTCGTCTCCCCCTCCACCACAGCAAGTCCTGCAGAGGGAACCAGCTCTGACAGTTGTCTGACCTTCTCTGCGAGCAAAAGCCCCGCGGGGCTCAGTGGCACCCCGGCCACTCAGGGGCTGCTGGGCGCCTGCTCCCCGGTCAGGCTGGCCTCACCCTTCCTGGGGTCGCAGTCCGCCACCCCAGTGCTGCAGGCTCAGGGGGGCTTGGGAGGAGCTGTTCTGCTCCCTGTCAGCTTCCAGGAGGGACGGCGGGCGTCGGACACCTCACTGACTCAAGGTGAGCCACGCTCCTCCCACACTTACCTCCACCTTCCCCAGGGGACCATGTGTGTCTCTGGCAGTACGTGACTTTGTCCGTGATGGCAGATGGCGCCCCCTGTTCTCCACCGGGCCTGGGTGGGACCCTCAGTGCTCTGGGCAGGCTGGGGTGCTCAGTGCTCTGGTGGCTCGGGGGGTCACGGCCTGCTGGGATAGACACACACCTGGGTCCCTGAGCACGTGGCCTCCGTGGCTGGTTCTGAAAGCACAGGAGACGACTCTGTGCTGGGCAGCACCTCCCGACTTGGAGGAGGGAGGGCCCCTGGCTGCTGGCTGCCTCCACGCCATCCTTGGGCTTAGGTGCCAGACTCCTGTCCAGACGTGCTTGTGTCACCCGTCCTTTCCTTACCCCCAACCTGAGGCTTGGAAACCCCCTAAGCCAAGGGCCGTGGATGCTGGGCTGAGAGCCGGGTGGCCGTTGACCTCCTGATTCATTCTCCCTGCAGGGCTGAAGGCCTTTCGGCAGCAGCTGAGGAAGACCACGCGGACCAAAGGGTTTCTGGGACTGAACAAAATCAAGGGGCTGGCTCGCCAGGTGTGCCAGGCCCCCGCCAGCCGGGCCAGCAGGGGCGGCCTGAGCCCCTTTCACGCCCCTGCACAGAGCCCAGGCCTGCACGGCGGCGCAGCCGGCAGCCGGGAGGGCTGGAGCCTACTGGAGGAGGTGCTAGAGCAGCAGAGGTAGGGCCTGCCCCCGCCCTGGGGCCCCGGGTGGGCACACGGCAGGTTATCTCCTCGAGGAACCTCATCTGCTAAGTGGTTCCCTCCTCTCTGTAGCCCAGTGCACACCCCCGCTCCCAGCCAGGGAGATGTGTGGGGCGTAGGTCCTAGGTGCTGAGCCATGGGGGTGCAGCAGGTGGGCGTGTCCTTTAAAGTCCCTGGGTGGGTGAGGGTGGCGGGGAGCGAGGGTGCCTTGTGGCCGCATCTCTGAGCTGCTGAGAAACCGGGTGGAGAATGAAAGGTGGGGCGCGGTCAGGGATCAGCCACACACCTGCCCTTGGCAGCCACAGCTGGCAGCTCCACGGGCGGGCCCTGCCACACGGGCACTCGGAAACCCGAGAACCCTGCGAGCCGGCGCAGTGACCACCTGTCCTCTGTTCCCACAGGCTGCTCCAGTTACAGCACCACCCGGCCGCTGCACCCGGCTGCTCACAGGCCCCCCAGCCGGCCCCTGCCCCGTTTGTGATCGCCCCCTGTGATGGCCCTGGGGCTGCCCCGCTCCCCAGCACCATCCTCATGTCGGGGCTCCCGCTGCTGCCGCCCCCACTCCTGCAGACCGGCGTGTCCCCGGTGGCCTCGGCGGCGCAGCTCCTGGACACACACCTGCACATTGGCACCGGCTCCACTGCCCTCCCCGCTGTGCCCCCACCACGCCTGGCCAGGCTGGCCCCAGGTTGTGAGCCCCTGGGGCTGCTGCAGGGGGACTGTGAGATGGAGGACCTGATGCCCTGCTCCCTAGGCACGTTTGTTCTGGTGCAGTGAGGGCAGCCCTGCATCCTGGCGCAGACACTGACTCTTACAGCAATAACTTCAGAGGAGGTGAAGACATCTGGACTCAAAGCCAAGAACTTTCTAGAAGCGAAATAAGCAATACGTTAGGTGTTTTGGCTTTTTAGTTTATTTTTGTTTTATTTTTTTCTTGCACTGAGTGACCTCAACTTTGAGTAGGGACTGGAAACTAGGAAGAAAGATAATTGAGGGGCGTGTCTGGGGGCGGGGGCAGGAGGGGAGCGGGGTGGAGGGAACACATGTGCAGTGCCGTGGTGTGGGGATCTCGGCCCCTCTCTCTGGGTTCGTCGTGGTTGAGACGATTACCTCGGACGTCTACGGAAACGAGCGGGCGCATTGTCCGCTTGTGAGTGTGTGTGCGTGCGCGCGCGTGCATTGATTACTATCCATTTCTTTAGTCAACGCTCTCCACTTCCTGATTTCTGCTTTAAGGAAAACTGTGAACTTTCTGCTTCATGTATCAGTTTTAAAGCAGCCCAGGCAAAGATCATCTACAGATTCTAGGAATTCTCTCCCCTGAAATCAAAACCTGGAAGACTTTTTTTTCTTATTTTAGTTGAGAAGTTTCATAAACTCCTTCAGAATTAGTTTTCCAGGACTCTTCGGAGGAACTGCAGGAAGAACCTCAGAGAGGGCAGAGGTGACTTCAAAGTGCTGGGGACTCCGTCCTGAGGGCCACTTGGCCCTGAGCCCCTGGGTGCCCTTGCGGAAGCGCAGAAGCTTCTTCCTGCTGCACCTCCCGTTTTCCGCTGCTGCTGACATTTATGCATTTCATGATGGGGTCCAACAAGAACACCTGACTTGGGTGAAGTTGTGCAATATTGGAGGCTGACTGCAGGGCTGGGCAGCTGGGAGACAGGCTCATGGCTCATGGCTCAGGGCTGTGCCTGCCCTGGGCCGGGACCCCCCTCCCCACCCCCGACCTAGGCTCTTTGGCTTTTGTTCAAGGAAGGTAAAGTGAGAGGTTTAGGTCAGTGTTTTTAAGTTTTTGTTCTTTTTTAAAGCAAATCCTGTATATGTATCTACATGGGAGACAGGTAGACACTACTTATTTGTTACATTTTGTACTACACGTTTGTGTTCCAGGTTTCAGCTTCCCTCACTCCTGTTGTTAAGAAGCGTCCCTGTCAGCACAGGTGTGCACTGAGGAAGGGGCCCCAGGGCCTTCGCTCCCTCAGCACTGGGGTGGAGGCGGCAGGAAGGGGCGGCCCTTACCTGGCAGGTCTGGGCGCACCTTTGGCAGGTGGACTCCGTGGGGCTCCACCAGCCAGAAGCCTCTGGAAGGCAACGAAGGCAATGCTGCTCCCTGAGTCCAGTCCCCGCCCCCAAACCCAGCCCAGGTGCCTTCAGCTACTTCGGCTTCTTAAACCCTGCAGTGTTAAACAGAGGCATTGAGAAAGGGGAAAGGCGGGTATTTTTAAAAGCCAAAGATTGACCCAGTTACTTGAGGGTAGGGAGGCAGGCCCAGTGCAGGAGGCTGCATCCCTGCCCTGGCCTGCTGGTGCCCACCGGGGGCTGTGCCTGTGCCGGGCCGCAGGGAAGCTGGCTGCCCCCATTCCTGCTGCTGCTGCTGCTGCTGCTCTGTGGCTGTTTCAAAGACTGGGCAAAAGGCTGTCCGGAGGGCAGACCAGGTGCCTTGCCGCAGAGAAAACACCAAAGTCTCCTGTTCGCTCATAAAGAAGTTTTTGAGATGGGAGAGAATCCAGACCATCTTGGGGCAGCCAGGCCCTTGCCTTCATTTTTACAGAGGTAGCACAATTGATTCCAACACAAAACCCCTTCCCCTTTTTAAAATGATTTCTGTTCTAATGCCATAGATCAAAGGCCTCAGAAACCATTGTGTGTTTCCTCTTTGAAGCAATGACAAGCACTTTACTTTCACGGTGGTTTTTGTTTTTTCTTATTGCTGTAGAACCTCTTTTGGAGGACGTTAAAGGCGTGTTTTACTTGTTTTTTTAAGAGTGTGTGATGTGTGTCTTGTAGATTTCTTGACAGTGCTGTAATACAGACGGCAATGCAATAGCCTATTTAAAGACACTACGTGATCTGATTGAGATGTACATAGTTTTTTTTTTTACCATAACTGAATTATTCTGTCTCTTATGTTAACATGAGAAATGTATGCCAAATGATTAGTTGATGTATGTTTTTTAATTTAATATTTAAATAAAATATTTGGAAGGAAAAAACCTTGACTTTTTCACTTCCTCTCTCTCTCATCTCTCTGGGAGCTCTTTCCTTCCAAGTGGCTTCCCTGAGAGGCCACATCCTCCAGGCTTGTAGAAGTTTCAAATCTTAAAGAGGAGGGCACGGAGCCAACTCCTGCATTCCACCTCACTGCAGGGAACTAATGGCCTTCCGTCTGCAGAGGACCCCTCCCGCTGCGGCAGCCACAGGTGGCCCCGTGATGTGCCCCCTCCTCAGGACCCTTCCCCAGTGGCCGGGCTCAGTCACTGAAAGTCTCAGCACCGCCCGGGGCTGCCGGCAGCATCCATCCTTACCCCATCCTCCGCCAGGTTCTCTGAGTCTGGTTATAAATTAAGCAGTTGGAAGAATCTCACAGGCAAACCATTTCCTGGTCTCTGAAAGACTTCACCACCTTCTGGCAAGAGGGCACACACTGCTGCTTTATGAGAACAAAGGACTTGTTCATGTTGTCACCTGGCGGATATTTTGGTTAAAAAAAAGCTCTTCAACCTCTTCGCTCCCATTAAGGTGGTCCTTACCAAAGTGGACCCCTTGTGCGCTGTTGGTGGGAGGGTCAAATGGCGCAGCCTTTATGGGAGAGCAGTGTACCAGCTCCTCAAAGATTAGAACCACCACCTGATCCGGCCGCTCCTCCTAATGGTACAGACCCTGAAGAACTGAAGGCAGGGCCCAGAGAGGTTTGTACACCCATGTTCACAGCAGCATGACGACAGCCATACTAGGAAGCAGCCTGAGGGGCCGTCAGCCGATGAAGGGATCAAGAAGATGTGGTCCCGCCTATAATCCCAGCACTTTGGGAGGCCGAAGTGGGTGGATCACCTGAGGTTGGGAGTTCGAGACCAGCCCGACTAACATGGAGAAACCTCATCTCTACTAAAAATACAAAATTAGCGGGGCATGGTGGTGCATGCCTGTAATCCCAGCTACTCGGGGGGGCTGAGGCAGGAGAATCGTTTGAACCCAGGAGGCGGAGTTTGTGGTGAGCCGAGATTGTGCCATTGCACTCCAGCCTGGGCAACAAGAGCGAAACTCTGTCTCAAAAAAACAAACAAACAAAGAAGATGTAGTCCATGCCGACAGTGGAATAGGCCTCAGCCGTACAAAAGGAAAGCCCAGCATGGCTGCCAGCGAGGATGGACCCTGAGGATGCTGGGCTCAGTGGAACAAGCCAGTCATAAAAGACCACACACGCGAGGTCCCTAGAGGGCACAGATTCACAGAGACAGAAGGGGGAGTGGGGGGTGCCGGGGGCTGGGGAGGGGCTGCTGAGCCAGAGATGAATGGGTGGGAATTGCAGTTTAAGAGGATGAGAAGTGCTGGAGTTGGGTGGTGGCAATGGCTGCAAAACAGTATGAACGTTCCTAACGCACTCAACTGTGTAACGAAAAATGGTTAAAATGATACATTGTATGTTACGTGTATTTTACTACTTTTTTTTTCTTTTTTTCGAGCCTTGCTTTGTCACCCAGGCTGGAGTGCAGTGGCGTGATCTTGGCTCACGGCAACCTCCGTCTCCTGGGTTCAAGCGATTCTCCTGCCTCAGCCTTCTGAGTAGCTGGGATTAGAGGCCCCCACCACCATGCCGGGCTAATTTCTGTATTTTTAGTAGAGATGGGGTTTCACCATGTTGGCCAAGCTGGTCTCGAACTTCTGACCTCAAGTGCTCTGCCCACCTCAACCTCCCAAAGTGTGGAGATTACAAGCGTGAGCCACTGCGCCGGGCCCACGATGTTTTTAAGAAGAAAACAAAGTTTTTTCTCAAGGAGGCAGATGCTCAGTGAGTGCGCAGCAGTTCCCATGAGGAGAGCAGGCAGGAGCCATGGGCAGGGGCAGGCACAGGGCAGGCCACTGTCGGTGCTGAGGTTGGCTGGGCTAAGTGTGGCCGGGGCCAGACTCATTGTTCCTGGAGCCCTGCTCAGACAGGGCGTCCTGGCCCTCGGGAGAGCCTGCTCTGCGACGGCCCCTCAGGCAGCTGGATGGTGGGAGAGGCCGGGGAGGGGGCTCTTTGTCTTCTGAGTCATCTCTGCGGTTTTGCTGTCTCTAAGAACAAAGCAGTAGCCTCTGAAGTCCTGGCTGTGGCTGCCGCTGGCTTAGTGGCTTGAGGCTGTCTGACAGGGAGGCCAAACCAGGGCTGAGCACTCCTGAGCAAGCGGAGGTGCCTGCTCGGGCCATGCCTGTGTGGGGGAATCTGGCAGGGGAGCTGGGGGCCCACGGAGCTGCTCTGTCTCCAGGCAGCCTCGTCACTCCACCCCGCTGAGAGTGGGGCTGCCTCAGGACACCAAGGTTGGGCTGTGTGGCATCTGCTGAACAAGGAGCCGGGCGGCTGTGCTGAGGGCACCTGTGTTTATTGTTTGGGAGCCTTAGAAACCAGGAACCTCGAGTCGGAACCTCTTGTCGTGTCGTGCATGCGAATTCAGGGTGTGACCTGCCCGTGTCTCAGCTCCCTGACCCAGTGATCAGCTCCTCGTGGGGACAGCTGTGTCTCACGGTGCTCCAGGGTACTGAAGCAGCCCCAGCAGGTAGCAGCTCCTTAACACACAGCATTGGCGAAACCATCCCTGCGTCTCCCATGCTTGGGCGCTTCTTCCAGAACTCGTGATGGTGGCGAAGACGATGGCGATGATGATGGTGAAGAGGCTTAGACTTCTCAGTTTGAAAGTTGGAGCCCCCCTCGGGGAGCCTCCCACAGGCCTTGTAGGACCCCAGAATTCTGCCCTGGGCTCCTTGATCTGCTCCTGAGTCATTTCAGTCCCTCCACTGGGAAGGTCCCGATGGGTAGAGGGAGCTGGCCACACCCATGGGTGTGTTTGCCCCTTGCCTGAGGGTCCTTTATGGCCCCTAGCCCGCGTCTGGCACCGTGAGCATCCCCCACCCACCCCGGGCGTTTTGCAGGGTGTTCTCATTGAGGACATGTGCCTTCCTGCTGGGGCTTGGCCGGGCTGAGCCAGGCCCTGGCGCACCCCTAGTACTCGACGGCACTTCTGAGCCATGTGGGGCTCTGGGATTCTGGGACTTTCTTTTTCAGTCTGGTGAGGGGCTAGGTACTGCCTGGAGCTTCAACCAAAGCAAATCAAGTGACTGCCCTGTCCTTGCTAATACAAGACGGAGGCACGCCCAGCCAGCTGACATGCAGAGTGGCACGGTGGCTGAGAACGTGGCCTCCGTTGCCGCACGCCTGAGTTTGCGTTCTGGTGCTGCAGCTTTGCAGCCCTTTGTTGTTGACGCGACGGCCACACGTGCTCCGGGTCAGCAGGCCGCTCCCGTGACAAGGGCGCGACACGCAGGGTGCACAGCGGGCCCTGAGGAAACACGGTGGCATCCCCGCGAGCCATCCCCAGCAAGAACGGGGCCAGACACCCACCAGGGAAGAAGCACTGTGGTTGACCGGATTGTTGGCGACCTGACCGCCTGCTTATTCCGTCGTGGACGCGCCTCCTCTCGCGGGGGTGGGAGCGGAGGCCTTTGCCTGGAGGCGCCTGGGCCCTGCCTCTGTGCTTTTCTGTCACCCTGAACCGCTGGCGCTCTCCTCGCTAGGCCGCGGGATAGGAAGAAGGCTTTCTGGCCGTCCAGAAATACTGGCTCCCAGGAGCGGGACTGGCCTCTCGGGGTGGGGGTGGGGAGAGAGGGGATGCCCCAGCCAGAGGGAGGTCCCTGGGCCCAGCCTGGAGGGAGCCGAGGGAAGATCCACCTGTTTCTGCACGTGCTCGCCTCCCTCGGAGGCAGGAACTGAATCTGACCTAAGAGGAACTGACTCTCTTGGGGTGGAAGAAACAGAGTTGGCCTCTTCGTGTTTCTTCCGGAATAACACCGGCGTGTTGAGGCGGCATGCTGGTGAGGGCTTGGGTGAGCACAGCCGCCCTGCCTGTGGCCCCACCTCTGATCTTGGGAGGAGTCCGCTGTTCGGAGCCGGGCGGGTCCTGAGGAAGGTGTCCAGGTCTGGCTCTTCAGAGACCAGGAGGGCTGGGCTCCGGGTCCTGCCTATGCAGCTGGTGTGGCTGCCTGGCAGAGAAGAGAGAGGGGGAGAGGGAGGGGAGAGGGGAGGACAGAAGAGGAAAGGAGAGAGAGAGGAGGGAGGTAGAGAGGGAGGGAGGGAGAGAAGAGAGGAGAGAGAGGAGGGAGGGAGGAGAGAGGAGGGAGAGAAGAGGGAGGGAGAGAGAAGGTAGGGAATGTTCAGTTTCTTTCCTCAGGGGAACTGCTGGGGTCTCGGTCTGACTCACTTTTTTCTAATTATTATTATTTCACTTATTTGAATGTGATTTCTGTTAAAAAAAAAAAAGAAAGAAAGAAAGAAACAAGAAACAAGAAAGGACTTAGAAAAAGTACTCAGGGAACCCAGGTGGCCAGAAATGCTCCATTCCCCTTTTGTCCTTTGCAGTGTTCTGGTCTGGAATGAATGGGCTTCCCCAGCAGATTTTAGGGGCTTTTCTTTGAAATTTGAAGGGGAAGGTACCTTCCTGTGATCACAGAGCATGTTCCCTTCCAGCCAAGAGGTTAAGTGAAAAGCCCGGGGCCCTGGGTTCCAGAGCGGGGGGCCGGAAGACTGTGAGGCTCAGGGGAACGCGAATCCGTCTCAGCAGAAATGTGCCCCAGAACAAATCAGCTCCACCGAGCTCCCAGTGACCTGAACCAAATGCGTCGTCTTTGGCGCGAAGTTCAAGGAGTTCTGCCGGGCACCGACCTGGGTCACCACCATCAGAATTGACGCACAGAACACGCCTGTCACCCAGAAAGCTCCCCTGGGCTCTCCGCTCCGTGCCCTTGCCGTGCTCCCGGCCCCAGGCAACGGATGACCTGCTTCCTGTCACTGGGCATGCGTTTGCATTTTCCAGAATTCCTAGGAATGGAATCAGACAGCGTGTGCTCCTGATGGGCTGGCTTCTCTCACTCAGCGTAATTAAACGTGGCTTCCTCCACGTGCCACGCATCAGGAGCTCATTCCTGTTTCCTGCTGAGTCGTGTTCCGTGGTGGGGAAGGCCACCTTTTGTTTACCCACTCACCTGGTGATGAACGTTTGGGTGGTTCCCGGCATGGGGCGATTATAAATGATGCTGCTATGAATCCTGGTGTGGACGTGTCTCATTTCTCTTGGGTAATGTAGGCCAAGGTGCAGAGGCTGGCTCATGTGGCATGAGAGTGATTCACTCGACAAAAGCCGCCCAGCTGCTCTCCAACGTGGCTGCTCCTATTTGCGTTCCTGCCCACCACGTACGAGAGCTCCGGTTGCTCCAACCCTCACCAACACTTAGCGTTGTCAGTGTTTTAAATTTTAGCCACTTAGATAGTCTGTCGTGGTGTCTTCTCATGATTTTATCTTGCATTTTCCTGATTACTGGTGATGTTGACTGTCTTGTAATTAGCCATTCTATTTTTCATATTTATTTGCATCTTTGCTGGTTTTTGTTTTTGTTTTTTGAGACAGGGTCTCGCTCCGTCACCCAGGCTGGAATGCAGTGGTGCCATCTTGGTTCACTGCAGCCCCTGTCTCTTGGGCTCAATCAATCCTCCCATTTCAGCCTCCTGAGTAGCTGGAACTACAGACATGCGCCACCGCACCTGGCTAATTTTTGTATATTATTTTTGGTAGAGAAGGGGTTTCACGAAGTTGCCCAGGCTGGTCTTGAACTCCTGGGCTCAAGTGATCCTCCAGCCTCCCAAAGTGCTGGGATTATAGGCATGAGCCCCTGTGCCCCACCTTTGCTCATTTTTATTGGGTTGTTTGAATTCTTATTATTGAGTTGTTGGAGTTCCTTATATTCTGACCTTATATTCTGAACCCAAGTCCCTTTGTCACATGAGTGTATGTGTCTGTACCCTCTCCTCCTGCCACACACAGAATATTTCTCTCCATTGTGGCTTGCCTTTCATTTGAAGAGTGAAGAGTTGAAGGTTTTTATTGTTATGAAGTCCAGCTGATCATTTTATCTTCTGCAGCTGGTGCTTTTCGTGTCTTATCCAAGAAAGCTCTGTCTACCCCAGTGCTGGGGGCGCTCCTGTGTGCCCTTCCAGTGGGTTTATGCTTTCAGCCTTCGTGTCTACAGCTCTGTCCGCTTTGAGTTGATTTTTGCCTCTGGTTCAGGATAGCAGTTGAGGTTTATTTTTATTTTTTTCTGTGGATAACCAGTTGTTCCAGCGCCATTTACTGAAAGACTCCGCTTTGCCCATTGAATTAATATGACACATTTGTGAGAAATCAAGTAACCATCAACTCGAGAGTCTGCTTCTGGGCTCTGCTGTGTTCCGCGGATCTATCTGTTCTGTGGCACAGCACATGTCTTTTTTTTTTTTTTTGAGATGGAGTCTTGCTCTGTCGCCCAGGCTAGAATGCAGTGGCGTGATCTTGGCTCACTGCAAGCTCCGCCTGCCGGGTTCATGACATGCTTCTGCCTCAGCCACCCGAGTAGCTGGGACTACAGGCGCCCGCCACCACGCCCGGCTAATTTTTTGTATTTTTAGTAGAGACGGGGTTTCACCGTGTTAGCCAGGATGGTCTCCATCTCCTGACCTTGTGATCCACCTGCCTCAGCCTCCCAAAGTGCTGGCATTACAGGTGTGAGCCCCCGCGCCCGGCCAGCACAGCACGTGTCTTGATTATTATTATCCTCATAGCTTAAATCTTGATGAAACCAGGTAGTGGAAATCATCTAATTTTGTTCTTTCTCTAAATTATTTTTGCTTTTTTAGGTCTTTTACATTTCCGTATACATTTTAGAATCAGCTTGTCAATTTCTGCACCTTGTATTGACTGTCTACTTGTGTAGAATTGTTATTATTTGTTCCTTGAATGTTTGAGTCCCTAAATGCTTCTTTAAATCACGGAAGGCATGTGGGGCTAGTTTCTTAGTCAGAAGGTTTTGAATCCCAAATTCAGTTTCTTTAGTAGGTTGAGAACCATTCAGATCTGAGATTTCGTTTTTGAGTGAGTTTGGAAGTTCGCGTCTGTCACGGCACATGCTCCTGTCCTCCGGGTTGTCAGGTCTATTGGTGTAAAGTCCACAATATTCTCTCTCTCTCTTTTTTTTTTTTTTGAGATGGAGTCTTGCTTGCTCTGTCGCACAAGCTAGAGTGCAGTGGGGCGCTCTCGGCTCACTGCAAACTCCACCTCCCAGGTTCAAGCAGTTTTCCTGCCTCAGCCTCCGGAGTAGCTGGGATTACAGGTGGCTGCCACCACACCCAGCTAATTTTTGTATTCTTAGTAGAGACGGGGTTTCACCATATTGTCCAGGCTGTTCACGACCTCCTGACCTCAGGTGATCTGCCCACCTCAGCCTCCCAAAGTGTTAGGATTACAGGCATGAGCCACCACACCTGGTCCACAATATTCCTTTATTACCTTTCTGTTGTGTCGAATCTGTGCTAATGTCTTCCATTTCATTTCTGATATTAAAGGTTTGTATTTACTGTCTTTTATCTTTTTGATTGGAAGTTTATCAATTTGTTTTAATTTTCCAAGATCCACCCTTGGGTTCCATGGATTCGCTTTATTGCTTATTCATTTTCTATGAAGTTAATTTCCTCTCTTTATTATCACCCTTTTCTACTTACTTTGATTTGAATTTTCTCTTCTTTAGCTTTTTAAAAGATCAAATCATTGATTTTATATCTTGTTTCTGATATAAACATTTAAAGCTCTGATTTCTCAATAAGCACGCCTTTAGTTACATCCTGTATGTTTTGGCGTGTTGCGTTTTTATTTTCATTTAGTTCAGAATGTTTTCTGTTTTTAGGCTGGGCACGGTGGCTCATGCCTTTAATCCCAGCACTTTGGGAGGCTGAGGCGGGTGGATCACCTGAGGTCAGGAGTTCGAGATCAGCCTGGCCAACATGGTGAAACCCCGTCTCTACTAAAAATAAAGAAGTTAGCCGGCTGTGGTGGCGGGCACCTGTAATCCCAGCTACTTGGGAGGCTGAGGCAGGAGAATCGCTTGAACCCGGGAAGCGGAGGTTGCAGTGAGCCGAGATCGCACCACTGCACTCCAGCTTGGGCGACAGAGCAAGGCTCCATCTCAAAAAAAAAAGCAAAATGTTTTCTGTTTTTCTTGTAATTTCCTTCTTTACCTGTGGGTCACTTAGAAATGTGTTTCATTCCTAATTATTGAATACGTAGCCATTTTTAGGTATCTTTCAGTTGTTAATTTTTAATTTACAGCTGACTGCTTGGGTCTGCACCATGTGCCCTGAGAAGAGCACGTATTCTGCTACGGTCGGGAAGCCTCCAGACATCTGAGCGAGCTGGAGATGCTGTTTTTGGAGCTGTCTACATTCCACTGACCTGTCTTCTTTCTCTTTTCATTGCTGGGGGAAGAGCGTGAGGTGGCGGACGAAGCTCGTGCCTTCATCTGTGTCTTCACTGCTCTCAGTTCCAGCTGCATATTTTGAAGCTTTCCATCACGTGCGTGCATATTTAGGACTGTGTGTCTCCTTAACAGGCTGACCCTTTCTTCACTGATGAACTGTCTCCACGTGTCTTCGTCCATCTTCCTTGCCCTGGAGTCTATGTTGCTTGCGATGTTCGTGGCCATGCCAGCCGCCCCGGGGTCAGGGTTTGAATGCTGTATCTTTGACCATTTCTATATTTGCAGTCTGTCTTTGTCTTTCAGGTGTGATTCTTGCAGACAGCATACTTTAAGTCTTTGATTTTTAGCCAGTCCAACCATCTCTGCTTTTCATTGGTGAGTTTAGCCCATTTAACAGTCTTTTTTTTTTAACTTTTTTATTTCCATAGGTTGTGGGGGAACAGGTGGTATTTGGTTACATGAGGAAGTTCTTTAGTGTTGATTTCTGAGATTTTGGTGCACCCATCACCCAAGCAGTACACACTGAACCCGATTTGTAGTCTTTTATCCCTCGCCCCCTTCCCGCCCTTTCCCCCTGAGTCCCCAAAGTCCACTGTGTCATTCTTATGCCTTTGCATCCTCATAGCTTAGCTCCCACTTATGAGTGAGAACATACGATGTTTGGTTTTCCATTCCTGAGTTACTTCACTTAGAATAATAGCCTCGGATCTCATCCAAGTTGCTGCGAATGCCATTACTTCATTACTTCTTATGTCTGAGTAGTATTCCATCATATATACATATACACCACAGTTTCTTTATCCACACGTAGGTTGCTGAAGCCCATGTAGCACTGAGTGTAGTGAATGACATGCCTGTGTTTCTTGCTGTGTCCAGTTGGTTTGTCTGGTCTCCTCTTTGTTCCTGGGAATGTCCTCTTTTCATGTCGTCTCCTGGGTCGACTGTGCGTTAATTACCCATTGTATCTCTACGTGGGAAGGGGATGGGGTGCACACGCCTCTGTCCACGTCTTCGTGATCAGATGGTAGACGCCGGGCCACAGCAAGCATTAGGGAGGCTGTGGGTTTGCCTGAAACCATCACTCTTACTGTGTTTGGTGGAATGGTGTTCTTATAAAATTTATTTTTGTGATAACAATGATAAAACACATTTGAAAACTACTAACAAATGCAACAGCCTCAACTGGTAGATGTGGCAATGACAGCTTCTCTAGGACGGGGTGGATCTGTGTGCCTACAAGTCCCAAGCCTGCACAGGGGCCAGCCAGTTCCGGCTATAGGACTTGCCTTGCCACGCGTGACGTCTGGCACCTGGTAGCTCTTCCCTGCAAAGCCCTGCAGCCTCGCTGAGCTGTAGAGCTGCTCCAAGCCCTTCTTTTCCAGCTGCCAGGAGGGTGACAGCTGTGCCTGCCCCCGGGTGTCTGAGGACATAGCAAGGGCAGGCCTGGGGCGAGCCTGGTGGGGGGACCCAGGCAAACGTGAGCCATGGCTAGTCACAGTTGGGAAGCTTGTCCTGGGATGTGTGCAGCCTGGTTATGTCAACGTGTACATCAACTCTTGCCAGGGAAAGGTAAAGCTCGGGGCCCAGAGGCCTGGGCTGAATTTCAGCCCAGGGCAGCTAAGCCCAGCTCCCAGCCCCTGGTCCTGGACGTGCCTGCAGTCCATCTTAGCAGACCCCATAGAGCAAGCAGGAGAAGGAAACGGGCTTGCCAGCAGGGCCAGCTGTCCAGAGGGCATAGGGCAGCCTTCCCATGTGGGCAACGGTCGGCTTACTGGTGCGGAGCCTTCTAATGCCACAGTAGGGCCAGCCAGGTCCTCAGGCCAGCCCCAGGGCTGGCCCAAGGCCTTTTCTGGCACTCAGCTGGATCAAAGGCTTGGCTTTCAAAGGGGACTACCTGGGCAGAGGTTGCAGTTTCCAGTATCAGTGGTGACGGGGTCAGGCCTGGCTAGAAGGGCCTGGAGCCCTGCTGGCCACCACCCTGCAAGCCCGCCTGACACCTGGAGAAACTGGGGGCTCTGCCCACTCTTTCCCGTGCCCAGGGGTGCAGGCAGGCCATGCCATGGCATTCTGGGCAGGTGCGTTGAAGACGTTTAATGGGCGAGTTCCCTCTCGGCATGGGGTATAATTAATTTTCCTGAAATAGGCATGACAGCCCAGCAGTCTGCGTGTCTGAGTCAGGCAGTGATTATTACCTCTCACCAGCATGATGCGCCATCGGCCACTCAGAATTCAGAGCACCACAGCTCCCCGGGCCCTGCTGGGGTGGTGCAGGGGGTTCGGGGCTGGCCAGGGCTTGGGAGATGCTACCCCGCTCAGAACCACCCTGCCTGGAGGCTTGGGATCCAAGAGGCGTTTGTGGCTCCCAGGTGTAGGGTTGGCACCAAGGGTGGCGGGAAGGTTACAGCAGTGGGTGAGGGAGCCGGGGGGTCCAGCAGAGCTTGCAGGGGGTGGCTGGAGCTGCCCTTGGTGAGTGGAACGCACGGCCGGATCCTGTGGGGGACGGGGGCGCACCCCAGCACACACCCCGGCAATGCCCCCAGTCGGGGGAAAGAGCCCGGGCTCCAGTGATGTGGGCTGGCCATGGTCGGTAGCAGTGGTCCGAGTGGGGTGAAGCTTGCCTTCGCGTGTTCTGGGCCACAGTGCTGTGGGGTCACCCTCTGGCCCCCACACCGGGCAGTTTCCGGGAGCAGGAGCTGGAAGTGCAGGGCAGGCTCAGCCCAGTGGGCAGTGATGGCTGCCTGGCCCTCCCGTCACAGAGCCTGTGGCGGCTCTGGGCACCCTTCCTACCTGGGACCGAGCTGTTTCTCACCCCAGGCCTTGCTGACTGTCCAGGTCTGGGGTCTCCCGGGGATGCGCTCTGCATGTGGGATCCATCTGTATCCCAGGGTCCCTGCCGTGGCCAGGCTCTCATCCCTAGGGGCTTCTGGTCTCATTTCTACCCCAAGGAAGCACCCACAGCAGGTGCCTTCAGCACCCTCCCTTCTGCTTCCTGGACCCAGTGACTGGCTTCTCCCCACTTTCCTGATTGCACATGCTCAGAGGCCTGTCCCAGAGGCTTTGGCCACAGTGGTTTATGTCCTGAACGCCACTGTGCCCAGGCCCCTGGGGATGTTCCACCCCGAGGTTGCCATCGCAGCCTCCCTGCTTTATGGGTCAGGAAACTGAGGCACATGTGGCCGGGGGACCAGAGGTGGGCGGGAGCCCCCGGCAGTGCTCCCGTGATAGGGCTGAACTGTCCCTGTCTGGCACCCAGACAGAGCAGTTGGCGTAAGCAGGGGTGCATGTCTGCCCGTCCAGGGTGGGTGTCGGCCCTGAGGGTGCAGTCGTCTGCAGCTGCAGGACCCCAAGCCCCTCAGATGGGAGATGGTTGGACTCTGGGACGTTCCCCAGACACAAGGCTAGGGGTGTGGGCCTCTGGACGTAGAGGCTGGCTAGGCTGCCTTCTCCCACCTCCCGTTCCTGGGGCTCATCTTCCTGTGTCAAAGGGTGAGGCCTCATGCGTGGGTCAGGTGGGGAGCAAAGCAGAGATTTTGTCCTCACAGGGGTGCAGATGGGGAAACTGAGGTCTCAGGTTAGCTGGGAAGTACATAAGGGTGTCGTCCTGCAGCTGAGCAGAGTGGCCGGCCCCATCTTCCTCCTTCCCTCGCTGGGCACGGGCAAGCTGTCCCGGTGACCTTACCAAGGCCTCCCTGTCAGCCCACTTCACAGAGGGAGAACTAAAGGTTGAAGCCTTCAGTCCAGATCACAGAGGCGGTAAATGTCCGAGCGGGTCAGACCCTGGTGCTGCAGCCGGACCTCAGAGCCCCCTGGGCAGTGACGGGCCTCTAGGGCATCCTGGGTTTTGTTGCCTGTGCTGCCCCCCAGGGCCCCTCCTACCACCAGAGATGCTGCCTGAGAGCGGGGCTCAGCGGGTGGCCAGGCCCCTCTCCCACCCCGCCCCCGCAGGAGGAAGGCCTTGGGGTTTCAAGGTCGGCCTCCACTTTCACTTTCTTTTTAAGAAGGAGGGTATTATGGGTTGAATTGTGCCCCCAAAATGGTATGTCCAGGTCCGAAGCGCTGGCACCTGCAGTGATCTCATTTGAAAATAGAGACTGTGCAGAAGTCAGCAAGTTAAGATGAGGTCATACTTGAGTAAGGTGGGCCTAATCCCTGTATGACAGGGGTCCTGTCACAGGGACACCTGACAGGAAGGGAAATTGGGACCCAGAGTCACGGGCACGAGGGAGACGGACATGTGAAGACGGACACTGGAGTGGCACAGCCACAAGCCAAGGGCCACCAGGGGCCACCAGGAGCTGGAAGAGATGGACGAGGCAGGGAAGGATCTTCCGCTAGAACCCGTGGAGGGTGCGTGGCTCTGCCCACATGTTGATTTTGAACTTCTGGCCTCCAGAATTGTGATGGAATGAATTTCGGCAGCCACAGGAAACTAAGAAGCCCAAACATGCCAGTTCCTGTCTGTGAGGGACAAAAGACCCACGCGTTGAGTCACCAGGGGCTATCAGGGAAGAGCCTGGGCTGGGGTCCTAGCCCCAGAGCCCAGAATCCCCGCTTCCAGTTCTCAGCTGCCCCGTGGTGTCCGCTTTCCTGCCCTCTCCACGCTCCAGGGCCCTCTTTTTGTAAAGAAGAAATATTTTCCTCATGGAATGACTCCCTCCTCCAACCCAAACAGGATCATATTTCTGCTTTGAAACAGACACTTCTGCTGTGAGTAGCGGCATCTTTAAATAAACACATCCTCCCTGTTGGGGTAGACAGAGGCAGATGGAGAGACACAGAAAACAGCGCGCAGAGCCCTTGCTTGAGGGTGGGATCCGCGACTCCCCAGCCTCCCCTTCCCTGCTCACTTCTGCCTCCTCCTCTTCGTGGGGTGCCCCTGGGCTCTCCTCCCCCATGGCCCCCAGAAACAACCTTGGGGCTTCTTATGTCCTGCGACCTCCTCGGAGCTGTTCTGGGGGCTTGGCTGTCGCAGCAAGGAGCTGCACTGAAGTGAAGTGCTTTCCCCGGGAGGTGGGGGCCTTGGCAGGCGGGACTCTCAGAAGGCTGGACCCAACGGGGGACACGGGCTGCCTGTTCCTGCTGAACCCACACAAGCTCCGTTTCCCTCCTCCTCAGGCTGCCCGGAAGCCCCCGCTACGTCCTGGGAAATGGCCCCTGGGTCTCCCCCAGGCTTCTGGGACCTTAGCCTCGCAGGGCTGCTGGGGGCGGGAGGGATGCCTTGCCCTGGACACGACGAGGGAAGCCACTGTGAGGGCAGGCTCTGGCTGGGAGGGGCTGCTCCTGCTGGATGGGACAGGGGTGCCAGCCGGGCATGGGGAGGGTTTCAGCAGGGGGCAAACCTCGTGGGGAGTTGGCCACTCAGGGCAGGCCAGGGAGGGCAGGAATGGAGGTGGAAGGCCTCTGGGGCAAGGCAGGGCAGGGCTTGCCCCACCCCAACCACAGAAGGGCCTAATCAGGGGTGGAGGAACTGGTGGGCCTGTGTCCGGGGCCAGCCCGGTCCCCAGTGGTGTGACTGGGGCTGGGTATGGGGCTGTGGTGAGAGGGGCTCATTCCTGGCACGCCAGGCACTGCTCCTGGGCCACAGAGCCCAACCTTCCAGCGGCCAGGGTCTAGGCTGCTGATAGGCACTCGTCCTGGTGGCCAGACTCATGGGCTGCCGGTGAGGACCCCAGCAGATGGGTCGGGGCGACCTGGGATGGCGGAGGGCAGGTGGGGAGACTGTGGGAGGTGCCTGCTGGGAGGGAAAGGACTGTGCTCCGTGCCCACCCCGGGGGCTCCCTGTCATCGCTCCGCTCCCTCTGGCCTACGCATCCACAGGCCCTGCCCGTCCACCCGTGCATTCGGTTTGGTACAAAATCCCCCGGCAATGCTTTCTGTGGGGGCTGATTCTTAACACCCCTCCCCTTCCGCCAAGCAGGCCCTGTGGGTCTGTTGACCGGGAGCACAGAGGGCCTAGCGGACAGCTACACCCCAGGGTGGCCTTGGGCCTGGGGGCCCCGGAGGAGCGGGCTGTCAGCAACTCCCAGCAGCCAGGCCTGTGGGCTGAGATGGTGGCGGTTTCCTGCCCTGCCTCTCCTCCCCTCCGGGGTCAGGGGGCTCCTCTCCTGACCTTGTACTTAGAAATGACACAGCGTCCCACAGAGCCTCCCCCTGTGCCTCTGGGGGCCGGGCCTGCCCCAAGCCTCACATGCCAGCCTGGCACTGCTGCTGCCTTCGGGCAGGGGCCCTTTCTGGGTCGGGGACAGGTGGTCTTTCCCCACTCGGGAAAGAGGGAAGTGAAAACCCCAGAGGGAAGTGGTTTGCCCCAAGCTGGCAGAGCGAGTCCGGGGCAGGAAGTCACAGTAGGCAGGGGTGCCGGAGCTGGCGAGAGGGGGCCGGCGGGTGGATGGTCTCAGTTCCAGAGCCTCAGGGGCCTCCAGTGAGGAGGAGCACAGGGCCCCTGCCCACCCTGTGGCCAGAACCTTGGACGCACGTGGCAGCTGCTCGGGGCCCCAGGAGAGCGCGTCGGGGCATCCTCAGGGCAGCACCCCGGCTTCCTGCCCCCTCACTCCCTGGCTACACCAGGCTCAGCCTTCCGGGGATGGGCGACACTGCCCCTCTCCCGATCCCCACCGCGGGGTGCAGCCTGGCAGCTCCCTGGCCAGACGCAAGGGGACTGTGAGAGAGAGACGTCCGGGTCACGACGCGTGGGCCTGGCCCAGTCGGCCAAGCAGATGCAGCCGTGTGGTCTTGGGCTCTGTGAGCTCGGGAGTTCCCGCACAGAACGCAGGCCCACCGTCTCCTCTGCCCGCAAATTCCCCGGCATGGGCTGCGCTGCTGCTGCAGAATTACCCAGCCCCAGGACCGGTGCACGGTCAGCAGAGGCCCAGGCCCGCCTTGTGGAAGGCGACATATCGGCAGTGCCCGACCTAAATTCCCAGGCACTGTGGCCGGGTGGGTGGCCTCCCGTGACGGGCTGGCTGCCCACCCGTGGGTCATGAACCCTCACGTCACTCGCGAGGCCTGCACTACGTCGCCGGGGCACCGAGGAGGAAACTGAGCCTCAGGACTTGGCCTGCAGAGAGAGGGGTCGAAGTGTGCCCCCCAAAGCACCCCTCACACCCCAGTCCACCCACTTCACCCCGAATGAGGTAGGCGTCCACAGGGGAGACGGGGGGCAGCCCTGGGGCTGGCTGAGGGTCACCTGCAGGGGGTCAGGAGCTGCTGCGGAGAAGGGAGCGTCCACACACATCTGCACACGTGCACACGCACACACGCTCACACTCACGAGCACCGAGGTGCACCGCCTGGCCGAAAGCTGTCTTCCTGTTTACTCTGACCTGGTCCCTACCACAGGCTTGAAGAGCAAATGTTTTTGTCTCCATCGTATAGAAGAGGAAGCTGAGGTTCAGAGGCATTAAGTGACCCACATAAAGTTGTCCAGCATGTCTGATGGGGTTGGCCCTAGTGACTCCAGGTCAGGAGCCAGAGAGCTCCAGGGGGAGTGTTGGTGACCGGGTGGGCTCCCAGCAGGAGAAGGGCACCTCATGTTGGTCAGCATGAGTGTGGGGTAGAGGTGACCTGGGGGAAAGTTGACCTGGGAGGGAGGTGACCACAGGGAGAGGTGGCCTCTGGGGGAGGTGACCACAGGGGAGGATGACCTGATGAGATATCTGGGGCAGATGACCACAACAGGGACCTAGCCACAGGAGGAGGTGACCTGGTGGGGAGGTGACCTGGGGGGAGACACCCTGGTGGGAGGTGACCACGGGAAGAGGTGGCTTCTGGGGGAGGTGATCACAGCAGGGAGATGACCTGACAGGGTCAGGTTATTTGGGGCAGATGACCACAGTGGGGAGCTGGCCACAGGAGGAAGTGACTTCTGGGGGAGGAGGCCATAGTAGGGTGGTAACCTGGTGGGGAACTGACCTGGTGGGGAGGTCACCTGGGGGGAGGTGACCACAGTGGGGAGTGACCACAATGACCACTTCTCCAAGTGGCCAAGGAAGGAGGTGACACAGGGGGGTAATGGCTTTGGGGGAGTAACACCAGCCCTGCAGAGGAGGATAAGCCCCTTGGGAGGAGGGGTCAGGGAGGAGGAGGTGGCCCACTCTGTGGCCTCGCCTGCAGGGGAGGCCCTGTCCCTATGCTCCTTAGAACAGACACCCTGGGCGGCAGGCCCCTTCCTCCTGGCCTGCAGGTCGGCCTGCAGTGGACTGCTACCACGGCCTGGAATCCTCAGTGTTGGGGCCTCTGCCACCCAGCTGGGGTCTCACGCTCAGCCCTCGACCATCCCCAGAGGCCAGGCCACCTGTGGTTCTGGGGTCCCGAGGCTCTTGGGAGCCCAAGCTGCTGGTGTGACCTGCTGCAGCTGCTGCCAGCCAGGCAGGGAGAGCTGAGAGCTGAGCTTGCCCTGTGCCCAGGAGGGTGGACTCTGGCAGGACATGGCCCGGAGGTAGGAGGGGCGTGTGCCCGTGTGTGCTTGGGCACGGTACCCGGTCTGAGGCCCGTGTTGTCTCGGGCAAAATGCGCACACTGTCTTGGAGGAGGCGGGCCGGGGACTCCTGCGTGGCCCGAGGAAGCTGAGGGGAGGTAGTCCCTGATGCCATCAGCCTCCTTGTTCCGGAAACCAGGTGAGTGCAGATTCTCCTACCTGGCTGAGTGGAGTCCTGCGCATCCAGGGGAGAGAAATGGAAGTTTACTGCAAACTGGGTTCCCCGCAGCCTTGGTTTATGGTTAAATATTACAGAGGCCCTGTGGGAGGGCCAGACCCCTTCCCTCTGTGGGCCCTGAAGGGGGCCACAGAAGCAACACCACGGTGTGGGGGGAGCACCGTCCCGTGAAGCTCCCGCTAGGCCGAGGGGCTGGGGCTGTGCTCGCCATCCTTGGCCACCAGCCTGGCTTCCGGGTCCCCACACACAGGCAAGAGCGCGGGAACTGCATCCTGACCTGCCAGCTCCTCTCCTGAGGCTCGGACCCAGATGGGGCTGGATTGGGGCGGGAGGAGGCGCAGTGGCCAGCGAAGCTCTGGGGCAAATGCCTTCCAAGTGACTCATCGGGGCTGGGTCCCTGAAGCCTGCCATCCACCCCAGCTCTACTCTGCCTGTGCGGCCTGGGAGCGGCGCCTGTGCCCTTGGGTTGAGGACACCGATTAGCAGGCAAGGCCCACACGAAGGTGTCACCTCCTTCGTCAACTGAGGCCCAGTGTGGCTTCCTGGAGTTGTGAACAGCTCCTGGCCTCCCTGGGGCTCCGCAGCTGGGCCTTCCCTGCATCTCGGGGTGTAAACCAGCCCCAGGAAACAGGCGGAGTGGCTGCAGCGTGGGTCAAGGTCAGAGAATCCGGGAGCCCTGCAGCCGGCAGGGCTGATGACGTGAGCTTCAGGGCCCAGTGCAGAACAGAAACACGGCTGTTGTTCTAAGAGTGTCGGACAGTGACCACGGGCGCTATACCAGGGTCAGGCCCCTCCGAGCTGTGCTAGAGCCTGAGGGCTGACTGGCCGAAGAGCTTTGGTGGGAGGAGCGGGATGTAGCCGTCGCTCAGTTAGGGGCTGGGAGAGGAAGGCCGCGCAGGTGTCTTCTTTACTGCTCAGGGCCAGCAAGCGGGAGGGTTCGGGAATTTTAAGAGGAGACACTGGTTCTGCGTCTCCCTCACACTGCTGGGAGAGAACACAGGAGGGGCTATTTGTGAATTATGTCTGGTTGCTGTGAGTGTGTGTCGTGGGTGTTTAACCACCTCTCTGCTGCAAGATGGAAAGTGGAGGTGCTGCTCCCACCATCGCCCTCTGCCTTCCTGCACCCGCCCCCTCCACTGCCTGTGGCCTGCACGCGGCCCTCATGGCCATTGTGAACTGTGTGTGCCCCGACCTGCTCCCTTGCCTCTCCCTGAGGCTCATGCAGTTTTCTTGCCTGGAACCCTCTGAGGGCCTTTGCCTGGAGAGCTGCTGTCATCCTTTAAGACCTGAGTCCTGCCTACCGCCTTATATCCACAGCACCTCTGCACACCCCTGTCTGCGCACCTATTGTATTAATCCAGCATTACTGCAGGAGTGCTGTCCTATCTGCGGTAGGGAGAGCTCTCTTGGTGCAGAATCCCAACTCAGATGAACGTAAGCCAAAAGGGAGCCTGTTGGCTTATTATAACTATCTCACCCAGGCGCAGCTGCAGGCATGGCTGGATCCAGGACCTCAATAATGCACTCAAAGCTCTGTCTCTCTCCCGGCATCTCAGCCCTGCTTGTCTTTACTTGACTTCATTCAGGGTGTCAGCTCTCTCTCCATGCAGTGGGGGATGGCCTCTGGCAATCCCAGGTTAGCAGCCCTGATGAGAAGAGGCCGGTTTTCCCTTCACTCTGTGGACAAGTCTCCCAGGGACTTCCAATGGTGTAGCTTGGGCTGTGTGAGCTCCCAGGACTGATCACTGCGGCTGGCGAGGGAGCATGTGCCTCCTTATAACAGGATAGGGTCAGCCTATAGAAAAGGGAGACTTATCTGCTGCCTTGCAAAGGGGAGGACGGAGGCTGGGCAGTGTGTGCACCTCCCCAGCCAAATGGGCGAGCACTGTGATGGAGGGTTGTGCATTTCCAGGCTCTCGGTATCCCCAGCCCCTTGCCCGTGCCTGGCGCATAAGTGGACACAATCTTTATGGACCAGTCACCCCGCTGCACCAGGGACTCTGACCAAAGAGAGTGGAGCATGTGGGCCCTGGGGACACAGTGGGGTGGCTGGGGTTTCTTCACGCAGCCTCCTGGGCCTTGGCTCTCCCTCCGCTGGTGGCCTGGAGGGACAGGAATAAATTTTGCAGCAGAATTGACCGTGGGGGAGGGAAGGGCTTCCTTGCCCTGGGGCCCTTCTCACAGTTTTCATCTCGCTCAGTTCCAAGTCAAAACCTCCGGCCTGCGAAGCTCATTTGGGAACAGTGGGAGAGCAGATCTGAACCGGACACGGTCACTGGTTGCCTTGGTTATTCTGGGCAGGACACGTGGCGTCAGCCTGGGCAGAGGGGCAGAGCCTCGGGGCCATGGTTTAGGGTCCTGGATCCAGCCCCGTGGAAGCTGCTCTCTGGGTGCTGCCGTGAAGGTGGCAGGTCCCCTTTCTGACTGAAGGTCCTTCGAATCAGTGTTCCAGGCTCCAATCATAGAAGCCGGAGCAAGAGAGCAGAGCTTTGTAGGAATTTACATGAAAACGCTTTCTGCTGCCTGTCATTGCTAACAGGACCGCCCAAGTCCTGGAGTGGACTGTGAGGCAAAATGAATGTGGTTGCCATTGAGTGGGAGCTTCCTCAGCCTCCCTGCACTGGCTGGGGGTGCATCCTCCCAAGGCCTTCTGTCCCTGAGAGCCTGGAGAGGCCCTCTGCTCAGCAGGGGCTACTGAGCCTGCCCCCACCCCACGAGGAGCTGCAGCGACAGGACTGCAAAGACACCCTAGGCCCCACCTACTCTTAATTGTGGGGAAACAGCACCAACCCCAGTTTGCAGCAGTCGGACGGGTTTCTAGCTCACTCTGTCTCAACGTTTCCCTTCCTAACTCCCTTCTTCATCTTCTCTTTTTATTTACTGGGCTATAAATTAGCTCCTTAAATCAGACAAATACATGCACACTGACAAGGTTTGGCTCTGTCTCACCCAAACCTTATGCAGAATTGTCATTCCCAGTGTTGGAGGTGGGGCCTGGTGAGAGGCGGTTGGCTCATGGGGGTGGATTTCTCATGAATGGTTTAGGACCATCCCCTTGGTGCTGTCCTCACAACAGTGAGTTCTCATGAGATCTGGTCATTTTAAAGCAGGTGCACCTTGCCCCCACTCTCTCTTCTCTCTTCCTCCTGCTCTGGCCATGGAAGACACACCTGCTCCCCTGGTGCCTCCTGCCATGATTGGAAGCTTCCTGAGGCCTCCTCAGAAGCTGGTGCTGCTATGCTTCCTGTACAGCCGCAGAACCATGAGCCAATTCAACCTCTTTCCTTACAAATTACCCAGTCTCATGTCTGTCTGTCTGTCTTTTTTCTTTCTTTCTTTCTCTTTCTTTCTTTCTTTCTTTTCTTTCTTTTTCTTTCTTTTTCTTTCTTTCTTTTCTTTCTCTTTCTGTCTCTTTCTTTCTTTCTTTTTCTTTCTTTCTTTCCTTTCCTTCCTTCCCCCTCTCTCTTTCTTTCCTTCCTTCCTTTCTTCCTTCTTCCTTCCTTCCTTCTCTTTCTTTCTCTCTCTCTCTCTTCCTTCTTTCCTTCCTTCCTTCCTTTTTTTTTGAGATGGAGTCTCACTCTGTTGCCAGACTGGAGTGCAGTGGTGCAATCTCAGCTCACTGCAACCTCCGCCTTCCAGGTTCAAGTGATTCTTCTGCCTTAGCCTCCCAAGTAGCTGGGACTACAGGTGCACACCAGCACACCCAACTAATTTTTTTTTTTGTATTTTTAGTAGAGATGGGGTTTCACCATGTTGGCCAGGATGGTCTGGATCTCCTGACCTCATGATCCAGCTGCCTTGGCCTCCCAAAGTGCTGGGATTACAGGCGTGAGCCACCGTGCCCGGCCTTGTGTATTTCTTTATAGTAATGCGAGAATGGATGAACACACACACTACCTGTCATTGTTTTTCTTAGAATTCTGCAGGCCACGGACATGGCCGAGCAGCCGGAGCCCGGCTGCATCCATGCTGTCTACACCGGCCTGGGCCGTGCTGTCTACACCGGCCTGGGCTGTGCTGTCTACACACCGTCACCTGCCTGGGCCATGCTGTCTACCACCGACACTGGCCTGGGCCGTGCTGTCTACACACCGTCACCTGCCTGGGCCGTGCTGTCTACACACCGTCACCTGCCTGGGCCATGCTGTCTACACACTGACACCGGCCTGGGCCGTGCTGTCTACACACTGACACCGGCCTGGGCCGTGCTGTCTACACCGGCCTGGGCTGTGCTGTCTACACACCATCACCTGCCTGGGCCGTGCTGTCTACACACAGTCACCTGCCTGGGCTGTGCTGTCTACACCGGCCTGGGCCATGCTGTCTACACACTGTCACCTGCCTGGGCCATGCTGTCTACACACTGACACCGGCCTGGGCCGTGCTGTCTACACACCGTCACCTGCCTGGGCTGTGCTGTCTACACACCGTCACCTGCCTGGGCCGTGCTGTCTACACACTGACACCGACCTGGGCCGTGCTGTCTATATACTATTGCTGGCCCAGCCTCAGCCCTGGGATGAGTACAGACTACTTTGTTTTGGCCAATCGCAGCTTTCAGCCAGCCCCGTCACACTCCCCTCCTTGTCCCTTACAGCCCCTGGGACAGACTCCCCTGAGTCTGCTCACTTTCTTTTTTTTTTTTTTTTTTAGATAGAGTCTTGCCTAGGCTAGAGTACAGTGGTGTGATCTCGGCTCACTGCAACCTCCGTCTCCTGGGTTCAAGCAATTCTCCTGCCTCAGCCTCCCGAGCAGCTGGGACTACAGGCACCCACCACCACACCTGGCTAATGTTTTGTATTTTTGGTAGAGACAGGGTTTCGCCACGTGGGCCAGGCTGGTCTTGAACTACTGACCTTGTGATCCACCCGCCTTGGTCTCCCAGAGTGCGTTGAGCCACCGCACCCGGCCATCTGCTCACTTTTAACTGTGGAAATGCAGCCCAGCCCAGCTGAAAGCTCGAATCTTCTGTCCCGCTCATGCTCCCCCGCCCCGGGGTGAGGCTGCTGTCTCTCCAGACTTGGGGTGGGGACAGAGGTGTGCGTGCTCTCCTGCTCGTTCCCCTCTACCCTCTGGGCTGGTGCCCTGATGAGCCACCAGCTCTGATGACTCCGACCTCCCTATCCCCACACAGAGGCTGGGGCTGCGGCTGGGTGACTGGCGGGTCAGTCCTGCTCAGCCCTGCAGGCCATGTGTCTGGGTCTAATGAGTTTCTTAGAATGTGGAGATTGTGCTGGCTGGTGTTGGGGGTTGCTTGGAACCTCTGCCATTTTCATCTGTGGACCTTAGTCATCAATTCCGCTGCTCTAGTAAAAATCCTACTGGAAATAAAACCCTGCACCACCCCCCTCTCTCTGTGGGAGCCTCCAGGATATCTCTGGGGTCTTCCCCGCCAGGCTCCATAGCTGTATTCATCAGGGTTCTCCGGAGAAACAGAAGCAGTAGGAGATGGGTTTATTTATTCCAGGGAACTGGCTCATGTGATTACAGAAGCTGAGATGTCCTGAGACCTGCCACCTGGAGACGGAGGAGGGCCCATGTCCCCATCTGAGTCTGAAGGCCTGAGACCCAGGAGAGCTGATGTTGCAGCCGAGTTCAAATCTGAAGGCTGGACAAGATCCCATCAGCTTGAAGACCTTCAGGCAGAGAAAGTGGGCTCTCCCTCCCTCAGCCTTTTGTTCTGCTCAGGCCTTCAAGGGATTGGAGGATGCCCGCCCACGCAGGGGACAGCCATGGACTTTCCTCAGTCCTTCAACTCAAATGCTGATCTCACCCAGAGACAGCTCACAGATACCCCAGAGAACATGCGGCCAAATGTCTCGCCACCTCTTCCCAGTCAAGGTGACACATGAAATTGGCCATCACAGCATCCTGGTATCATTGCATCAGAGTTGGCCTGTGTGACAGTGAGTGATGTCCAAGCCTAGTTCACAAATGGCTTTGTGGATTCCACCTTGCTCTCCCTGGGGTCACTCTGGGGAAAGACAGTCGCCATGTTAGGAGAATGCTCAAGCAGCCTTGTGGAGAAGCCTATGAGGCTAGGGACAGAGGCCTCCCGCCAACAGCCTGTGAGGAGCTGCAGCCTCCACCAACGGCCTTGTGAGGACTGGAGGCCTCTCCCCAGCAGCCATGTGAGCAAGCTTCCTTGGAAACGGATCCCCCAGCCCAGTTGCACGTGCAGGTGTTGCCATCCTGGCGGCAACCTCATGCCAGATCCTGAGCCACAGCCACCCCACTGGGCTTCTTCCAAATCCTGGAGCCTCTGAAACTGTAAGATAATGAAGGTTTGTTGTTTTACACTGCTCAGTTTTGGGGTAATTTGCTACATGGAAATAGAAAACACACACAGTCTATATCTGTATGTGTATATGTTTTATATATTCTATATGATATATTTTTAAATAGGGTTTTCTTCCCAGGATGGGATCTTACTGAACATTCTTAAAAACCGATTAATTTTAGACATGCCCAGCTGTCCCACATTTCCATAGAGGAAGGGCAGGAGAATTCTCTAAATATTCTGTGTGTTTTCCTTCAGGCCCAGCGTCCCTCGAGGTGAGGTTGGGACCATGTGACCAGCCATGGCCAATGGGCTCTGAGCAGAAGGACCATGAGTCGGCTTGCCAACACACTCAGAGGTTGCATGCCTCCTCCACGGGCCTCTCTCTGCCGTGGGACCCTGGAGGCATGTCTGTGAGGGTGGCACTAGGAGATGGGGAACCCGGCCCCCCAGTGACCCTGGAGGAGGGCCCTGACAATCCATGTGCTGCTTGCCCTAGAGAGAAATACACTGTAGCGCGATTAAGCTGTGAGATTTTGGAGGTTTGCTTGTTACTGCGTCACGTCACGGCCCAGCCTCTCCTGACTCGGTGCAGCAGATAACAATGGCAGTCAAAGCGCCATTTGTTATCTGTTCAGAAGAAAGTGGAACTTTCTTCTGAAAATGCAGGTGGCCTCAGACACTCCGGGAGGTGTTCTCAATCCATTGCAACACTTTGTGGGGAAATTGCCTGAGTCCCCCAGCTCGTCCGTCTCTGCACCGGAGACTGTGCGGGGTGAAGGAGGGTGTGTCTTAGGGAGCCACTGAGGCATCGCCAGAGCCCGCACGGGCAGCGTCCGGCACCCCAGGAGGTCATTTCACATGTTCTACAAGGACATGTTTTCAGCTCTCCAGTTTTCTAGTGGAGGAAACCAAACCTCCCAGGTGGTCAACACAGGCGTTTGCCCCACATGCCACCACCAGGTAGCCACGGGTCTCAGGGGTGACTGGGAATGGGAGGGGAAGGAAGAAGCTCTTCTTTTGCGGAATCTGATCACAGGGAACCCTCTCCCGCCCGGGGCTCAGAATCTGATCACAGGGAACCCTCTCCCGCCCGGGGCTCAGAATCTGATCACAGGGAACCCTCTCCCACCTGGAGCTCAAGATGGTTTCCTGCAGACCTGGAATTAAACTTCAGGCTCCTGCCTGAGTCGCCAGGATCCCCAGCCTGGCTGACGTCTTCTTGCTCTGCTGAGCTCTCTGCATGCCCTCAAGGCCCTCTCCTCCTCTGGCTCAGCCCGTAGGAAGCCCTGGCAGAGAAGCCCAGGATGGGAGAGGCAAAATGGGGAGGATGAGGTTTGCATTACCTGTAATCCTGGCCAGGCCACAGTACCTAAGTGCTCAAACACGAGCCCAGGTGTAGCTGGGAAGGTGTCCTGCAGAGGAGCTCAATATCCACAATCAGATGATCTGAAGGAGATTAGCCTCGATTTTTCTGGGAGGGACTCATCCCTTCAAAGGAAGCCCTTAAGAGTGAAAACCGAGGTTTCACTGAGAACACCTGCTTCCAGACGGTGACGTACCCTGCTGCGTGTCTCCCGCCCGCCGCCTGCCCTGCAGGTTTTGAACCCCCATGATCGCGGGATCCAATGCCTTAAAATAAATCTCTAAACATATATCCATGTATGTAAACCGCCTGTTGTCTAAACATATATCCGTGTATGTAAACCGCCTGTTGTCTAAACATATATCCGTGTATGTAAACCGCCGGTTGTCTAAACGTCTATCAGTGTATGTAAACCGCCGGTTGTCTAAACGTATATCCGTGTATGTAAACCGCCGGTTGTCTAAACATATATACGTGTATGTGAACTGCCCGTTGTTTTTTTCATGTCAGGAAAGCTGGGACAAATCCCCCTGGTTCTGTTTCTCGGAAGAACGTTGCCTGTTAAGGGGGCGTTTCCACTGCCCTCCAAGGGCTTGGGGCTCACTGTGTCCTTTATGTGTGTCGGGGGTGGGGTAGCGGCTCCTGTCCAGGCCTTCTTACCAACAGCTACAAGGCTTGGGTCGGCACTGGCTCCTGCCCTCCCTCTCCAGGCCTTGGGAAGACGCAGTTCTCCTGCCCGGGTTGCCCCTTGAGCACCCATCCCTCCTGGTTTCCCAAGTCTGTCCTGTTCTTGTAATTCCTTTATTAAATGCTCCTTAAGTGATTCAATTTGCATGTAACATCTATTTCCTGCCAGGCCCCTGCCTCCTGCCTGGCACTCCCCACTCACCCCACCGCCAACTGCCATCGGGACCTGCCCAAGCCTCTGCAGCAAGAGAAATCTGGAGGCCTCGTTCACCGCCCCTCAGACGCAACCCCAGGGCGTCAGCAACTGGCGAGGGCTTTTAATCAAGCAAACTCAGTCCTGCACTGCACACGGCTTTTTGCTTCCTTCGTAATGGCTAGCATCCATAAGTAATCATCGGAAAGTGCAGTGTGTGAGAAAATCGGAACTGCACGGTCTACCGGGCATTCACCCCAGGTAGCGAGCTCTGAGGCTCCCGGGGGGCAAGGACAGGGAGGAGGAAGGGAGGGAGGGAAGGAGGAAGGGAGGGAGGGAAGGAGGAAGGGAGGGAGCAGCCTCCCTTGGCCCTGGGGACGGTGGCTCCATTCTCATCAGGCAGAGAGCTCTGGCTTGGGAAATTCCTGGGCTGGAGGGATTTCCTCTCCTCATCCTTGGAGGTCGTGTTTCCTCCAGAGGAAGTGTGGAGCCCCTTCCTGGCTCTTCCCAGCAGGGATCCCCCTTCCCAGTGTCTCCTAGCAGCCCCTGAACTGGAGAGCCTCCCCGCTACCTGGGCTGGTCGCTGTGGAAACCGTCTCACAGCTGAGGGGCTGGCTCTGCTGGAAGTGGGAAGCTGGCAGCATTTCCCCGGAGCCCGGCCCAGGGGTTTGGGGTGGGCTGAGCACTCGCCCCCAGGGCTGTGCCACACAGAGGCGGGCCTTGACTTGTTTAGAAGTTTGACATTTCATTCATCATGAATTGTGCATTAATTTTAATTTTTAAAAGTATTACACTAAAATGTTATTGATCTTGATTTTTTTTAGCACCCTCCCACTTAAGTTTTGCCCCAAACCAAGTGTCTGGTCCTTCCTGCTTTTTGGGACAAAGCTAGGAGCCGGGTGGAGAGAGGAGCTGGGCTTTGGGGCAGGCAGGCCTGGGCGAGCCCTGGCCAGCCCCGTGCCCCTGGGCAGTGTCCTTCACTTCCCTGAGCCTCCTGTCCCTGACGCCGGGCAGGGTATGGGAGGTGTGTGATGCAGTGGGGACCACGTGGCACTCGCCAGCCTCTGTGGTCACTGGAACAAGGCCGTGTCCGGAGGAGACCGACTCCCCATGAGGGCAGGCGTCAGGGCTTTCTCTCCTCACTGTGACCCTGTGTCGGTGCTTGGTGGCCCCACAGAAGCCCAGTAAACGCCAGTCACCAGGAAGGGCCCCACCCACCCATCCCAGACCCCGGAGGTCCACGGAGCAGCAGGAGGGCTGGGCAGTCCTAGCGGCACCAACGGGGCATCACAGCTCTTGTCCTCTTAGGGCCGCTGCTCTGGGCAATGTCCGGGAGGTGCCTGGGGATGGCCAAGGGCTTCTGAAGCAGGAGAGACCTAAAGGCTGGGCTGGGGCTGCAGCAGTGGCCACAGGCCAATGTCATCCCAGAAGGTCCTCCACGGGGGCACTCCTGGGGCCTGCCCAGCAGCCAGGCCCCGGGCCGAGATGCCCGGATCAGGAAAGCCCTGTGGGGTTGGAGACTTCCTCTCTGGCTCTCAGCAACACAGGAGCACGCTGTGCCTGCCCACCCCAGGTGTTGGGGTCCCCAAAACCACATTTTGGGGCAACCACATTTTGGTTCCCCATGTGTTTGGAACTTGTCTGAGCATCACCTGCCTGATCCTAGATGTGCAGGACACTTTGTGCCCAGTCTCTGCAAGGTCCCCAAAACGTTGACCCTCAGGGACTTGTTCTTCCCATTTTATAAACTAAGGCAGAGCGGCTGCTCCTCACTCCTCTGCCAGGGCCAAGGGAAGGGCTTTGTCTCATCACCTACCCTGGGACAGGGGTGGCGACTGGTCGGTGACCAGGAGGCCCTGCGTGGTTTGGTGACTTGCCCACAGTCACCCATTGCAGGCCCGTGTGGAGTCCACCTCTGGCCTCTGCCCTTTGCTACATGAGATCTGTCTGTGGCAGACTCTTCTGGAAACTTGAGCCAGCGGGCCGGAGGCTGCATCCTAAACCCCCGGCTGTGCCCCTGGCAGGCAGGTGGGAGACAGCAGCAACCAGCCCATGGGCTGTGGGCATCCTCCAGCCGGTGTCCCATCTGCCCTGCAAGCAGTGCCTGGGCTCAGAGCAGCCCACAGGACACTGCCCAAGATGCGCAGACCCCGAGGGCCAGAGGGACCGGCTCTGCAGGAATCCCACCTCCTGGGCCCACTCCGCACAGAGTGTTCCACAGGGCCTGGGAGAACCAGGCACCTGGCCAGGACAGCCTGTGGGTGGGCAGCCGTGTGCACAGATACACACACAGGTCAGGGACACACACACACACACACACCAGGGACGCACACCACACACACCAGGGATGCACACCACACACACCAGGGACCCTCACACACACCAGGGACCCCCCCAACACACACCAGGGACACACACACCAGGGACACACACCACACACACCAGGGACTCTCACACACACCAGGGACACCCCCAACACACACCAGGGACACACACACACACCAGGGACACACACCACACCAGGGACCCACACACACCAGGGACCCACACACACCAGGGACCCACACACACACCAGGGACCCACACACCAGGGACAGACACACACACCAGGGACACACACCACACACACCAGGGACACACACCATACACACCAGGGATGCACACCACACACACCAGGGACCCCCGCACACACACACACCAGGGACACACACACACCAGGGATGCACACCACACACACCAGAGACCCCCGCACACACACACACCAGGGACACACACACACCAGGGACACACACACCACACACACACCAGGGACACACACACCACACACACACCAGGGACCCACACCACACACACCAGGGACTCACACCACACACACCAGGGACACACACCACACCAGGGACCCACACACACCAGGGACCCACACACACCAGGGACCCACACACACACCAGGGACCCACACACCAGGGACAGACACACACACCAGGGACACACACCACACACACCAGGGACACACACCATACACACCAGGGATGCACACCACACACACCAGGGACCCCCGCACACACACACACCAGGGACACACACACACCAGGGACACACACACCACACACACACCAGGGACCCACACCACACACACCAGGGACTCACACCACACACACCAGGGACCCACACCACACACACCAGGGACACACACCACACCAGGGACACACATACACCAGGGACCCACACACAACAGGGACACACGCACCAGGGACACACACACACACCACACACACCAGGGACCCACGCACACACCAGGGACACACACACCACACACATACCAGGGACACACACCAGGAACACACACCACACACACCAGGGATGCACACCACACACACCAGGGACACACACACACACCAGGGACACACACATACCAGGGACACACACACACACCAGGGACACACACACACACCAGGGACACACACATACCAGGGACAGACACACACACCAGGGACACACATCATACACACCAGGGATGCACACCACACACACCAGGGACCCCCGCACACACACACACCAGGGACACACAAACACCAGGGACACACACACCACACACCAGGGACCCACACACACCAGGGACACACGCACACCAGGGACACACACCATACACACCAGGGACCCCCCCCACACACACACCAGGGACACACAAACACCAGGGACACACACACCACATACCAGGGACCCACACACACCAGGGACACACACACACCAGGGACACACATCACACACCAGAGACATACACACACCAGGGACACACACACACCCACCAGGGACCCACACACACACCAGGGACCCACACACACACCAGGGACGCACACCACACACACCAGGGACACCCACACACACCAGGGACCCACACACACACCAGGGACACACACACCAGGGACCCACACACCAGGTACACACACACACCAGGGACAGACACACAAGGGACGCACACACACCAGGGACCCATACACACACCAGGGATGCACACACATCAGGGACACAGAAACACCAGGGACGCACACCACACACACACACCATGGACACACACACCACTGGTACACGTTGTGAACACACCATGGACACACAGAGAAACACACACAACATGGGTACACACAATACACACCACAAAGACATATCCTCCCCACACACTCACATACATAACACACACACACCAGAGACACATGGTTACACACAGCACACACTCCCTCATCAGACACCCACACACCATCTCACACACACCACACACCCATCAGACACCCACACACCATCTCACACACACCACACACCCATCAGATACCCACACACCATCTCACACACACCACACACCCATCAGACACCCAACATCATCTCACAGCGGTCATATGCACAATTAGAGGTGATGTCATACATACGCTCACACACCTAGCAGCACTCTCTGTCAAAATGCACCCTCGCCGACATCACACCATTCACACCCACACACACATTCTCCCATACACTCACAAGTAAGCACACTCACACCCACTCACACATCCAGGACGAGGTTTTCTCTTTAATGAGGAGCTGTGTTTCTGCTGTCACCCCTGCCGAGGTCATGCACCTGTCCAGGTTCTATGGGACCTGCCTACCTGGGCACAGGTGGGCCTGTGTGGCCTCTCTGCCTGGCCCCGGCTCTCGGGGGTGCCAGGGAGTGCCCAGTCCCGCTTCCCTGATGGGCCAGTGTGTGGTGAGCTCAGGTGAGGCCGGGGGGCAGGGCGGAGCCGGATGGGCCCATGCTGGGCATGATTCCAGCCAGGGGAGGGACACCTGTGTCCCAGCCGAGGCCCAGAAGGCAGGGGCTTGCCCATGACCACTCAGCACCGCAAGGCTCACACAGCTCCTGACACCCCACCTCACTTTTTCCTGAACACAGCCTGGGATGGGTGTCTAAAATGGGTATCTAAAAATTGGCCTTGGCCAGGTGCAGTGGGTCATGTCTGTAATGTCAGCACTTTGGAAGGCTGAGGCAGGCAGATCACCTGAGGTCGGGAGTTTGAGACCAGCCTGACCAACATGGAGAAGCCCCGTCTACTAAAAATACAAAATTAGCCAGGCGTGGCGGTGCATGCCTGTAATCCCAGCTACTCGAGAGGCTGAGGCAGGAGAATTGCTTGAACCCGGGAGGCGGAGTTTGCAGTGAGCCGAGATCACGCCATTGCCCTCCAGCCTGGGCGACAGAGCGAAACTCCGTCTCAAAAAAAAAAAAAAAAAAAAATTGCCTTAAACCCCAGGAAAGGACTATCCGGAGTTACTTTATTCCCTGTGTCATGCCCAGCAAGGAAAGGACAGAGGAGGGTGGGCCCGTGCCCTCTGGAGGGACCCTCTCTGAGGTCTGTTCTGGGTGGCGCTCTCTCCTCTCGTACTGCGTGGGGCCTCAGGAACAAGGCTCGGGCTGTAGCTGCCGGGGCCCGGGGGTCCGTGGGTGGGAACAGTGGGCACTCTCGCTAACACTCCTGGGGCCAGCCCATGAAGAGCTCCGAGGGAGCCTTTCGAGGCCCTCGCGCGTTCTGCTGTGTGCCTTTCACGTCTTAATTCCCGGTGCCCTTAGCAGGCTGCGTTCGGAGGGCTGGGCTCCCTGCCCGGGGCTTCCCTTCCTATACACACAGGGCCCCTGCCCTGGGCCCAGCCCCCAGCCTCCTTCTTTCCTGGCTCAGACGATGTCCCCAATGTCCCTGAGCCTGGCGTGACAGGGACACAAAGGCCTGGCATCCTGGATCCCTCCCTCCCTCCCTCTGCCGGCCTATTTCTCAGAGCTTTCAGTGCCTGCGTCACCATCACCGTAGGGACTTAATGACGTTTAGCAGCTCCCGGGTGGGTGGCTTCTCGCGCTCTGCAGGGGTGACGGTGCCACTTGATTCAAGGGGGGCTCAGGAGGGGGGACGGAAGTAGCACTGCACCAGCCACACATACGCTGGCTACTGGGTCCTAGTCACACCTGCTCTGCCCCCTGTCCCCTTCCCCCTCCCCAGTCCCGGCGGGGTTTCTGAACAAGCCAGGGGACCACACTCTGGAGACTGAGAGCCGGTGCCTTTGTCCCATGGAGCTGGTGTTCAGTTCCTCCTTGTCCCCTCCCGGGATCCTCACTATCCACAGGGCTTGTTGCTGGATAAACAACGGCTCCTTTCTTTGGAGGCTCGGGGGGCGGGGCCACGGTCACTGAATGGGGCTCCCACCTGCCAGAGGTGCTGGGCCCTGGGCAGGAAGTGTCCTGGCAGCTGGTGTGAGTGGTGTGAGTGGTGCAAACTCCACAAAAGTGTGTAGCCCAGTCCTGTTTCCCACCTGACGCTCTCTACCCGGCAGCCTCTCTCCCCACCCCAGGCACCCTACCCTTGTTGGCACAGTCTGGGGGGCACAGATACCCAAACTGTATCTAGTTGGGGTTATGGGATGACTGTACAGATGGCTCATGGTCACTTATGTGTACCTCACAGCTGTCCAGAACAGGAATGGCTTCTGGGAAACTGCCCCTGCACACCTGCAGGGTCGGAGGTCGTGTCCGGGCAGTTTCAAGTCCAAGGAGTTAGGAAGAGACAGGGCTTGGGAGCAGAGCCAGGGGCTCCTCTGTGGAAGGTTCTTCCAGACCCACTAGCTCATGTAAAAACAGAACAAAGCACCTCGCGAAATTCAATTATCCCAAAAATACACACGATACTATCAGTAAGAGACTTTTCTATCAATACTTAAAAGTAAATTTTGGCCAACAGTGTGTGTGGTAGAGCAGGGAAGTCCGGGAAGCCTCCGGAAGGATGGAAGGAGAAGGAGAGAAGAGGGGGTGGGCGTCTCCCGGAAGCTGGAGCCAGGCAGAGGGTGGGGAGGGGGCTTCTCCTAGCCTGTGTTCTCCTCGGCATCCCTGGTGGCTTGGGGCTGGGGAGGGACACCCAGCTCCTCCTGACCGATGTCTATGGCTTCTGGTGCTCCACTCTCCTCTCGGACAGCAGCGAACATTTAAGGCCCACAGAGCTTGTTTTCTTAAGGCCCCTTAACTTCAGCCAGTCATGGCTTCTCCAGAGGAGGGGCTGCTCTGGGACGCTGGGTGCTCCTGGCCCCCCTGCCCTCTACATGGGTCCCCCAAGGGGCCTTGCCAAGGAGCTGGCCCAGAGCTGGGGTGCAGGGGAACAGAGCTGCCTCCACCCCCACATTCCTGGTGGGATTTCCTGTGGAGTCTCCAAGGACCTCTGACGTGGAAAGCTGTGGAGAGCGAGGCGTCTCTTCCTCTGGGGAAAAAGGCCTTCAGCGAGCAGAGGCAGGTGCGAGTGGCACATGAGCTTCTCCAGTGCTGGGCAAAGTGCTCACCACAGGGAGACAAACCAACCAAGCACCGAAGCCGCGATGGAACTATCTAGAAATTAATGTGAGCTGGAGCCCATAGGAGGTCCCTGGTCAGGGCTTCTGCTTATAGGGCCCCAGGGAGTGCCGGCAGCTTCTGCAGTGTCCTCGAGTGACCACCTGCCTTGCCACACGCCTGGTGTCTTTGCCCTCAAGATGGGAATGTGCGGCCTTCCATGCGAGCAGTGCACCTCTCCCTCGGGCCAGGCCGTGGGTCCAGGGGGCAAGTCTGTGTGTCCGTGCATCTGTGCCAGCCATGCACCTCTCCCTCGGGCCAGGCCATGGGTCTAGGGTGCAGGTCCGCGCGTCTGGTTCCTCCTTTCTGACCCTGCAGGTGTCCAGGGCAGTGCCCAGTGTGGCGCGTGTCAGGAATGGCTGCTCAAGTGGCTTGGGACAGATCAGATTCAGTGGCTTCTAGCTTGGCACCCACTAAAGCACACAAACAGGCAAACGAACACACAGTTTGTCTGGCCAGGTGCAGGCGGGCTGGGGAAACGATTCCAGGGCCCTGCCGAGCAGTATCCTGGGGCCCTGCATTGGCTCAGGAGGCCCGTTCAGGCTGCCTTTGGTGGAGCCTCTGGGGCACCTCCACCCCCAGTCCCCGGAGAGGAAGTGGGGAGCGCGGGTCGCTGTCCTTGGGCGAGCACAGCCCTCTGCCCAGGCGCGGCTCCTTCTTGATGGACGCCCATTCCCCGGGCTTCTTAGTCCGGCTGGGGACATCATCGTCTCGGTGCTTTGGCTAAGGCAGAACCAACACACCCTTGGGGCCCGGCAGCACATCTGCGCACCAGAAATCAGAAGCCTGCTCTCCGCAGCTCCGGCCCATGCAGCCCACACCGGAAACCCCCAAACACCCACCCAGGCGGGACAGCCCTGACCACACACTGCTCGTCGTGGCCCAGTGCAGGAGCATGGGAGGGGGCAGCGGGGACCCCATTTACACAAAACCGAAACACCGCAGGAGGCCACACTGTGAGAAGTCGGGTGGGGTGGCCGTGGTGGCTGGAAAGGGGGTTTCAGCTGCTGGTCATGGTGGGGGGCTGTGCACTATGGCACTGCACCTGCCTGCAAAGACCAGGCCACCTGAGCTTCCCTGAAAGCTTGAGGAGGGGCAGGTGTCTGGGCCCCAACCCAAGGCCTGTGGAGTTGGAGTGAGTCCTGGGAGGGCCGGGAATAGGATTCCACCAGTGTCCGGGCATTCATCACCTGCCACCTGGACAGGCCGTCTGCAGAGACCTCAGGTGAGGCTCATCGAATGGCCCCAGTTGACAGACCAGGAGACCGAAGCAGGGTGGTGAGGGGGCTGAGACATCCTGCTGGCCCTGGGGTGTGAGGTGACAGCTGCAGGGAGGAGTGGTTGTCACCCGGGGGAATGGGGCCTGCAACAATTGCTAAGGGACAGGCCTGTACACAGGCACACACCACACACATGCACATAGCACACATAGGCACACACAGGCACACACGTAGGCACGCACATGCATACATATGCACACAGCACGCACACACACACACGGAGACCCGTGGTTTTGGTGCCTCTGGCAGGTCCTGGGGGGCCTGTACTTGCACAGTGGGAAAGCTGCTGCTTCTGGGAGGGCTAACGAGACCCTCACCGCCTCCCAGAAGGCCCCGGCGCCTGCCTCTTCTCTGCCACAGGATCCCACAGGGCAGGCTCATCGCCCCCTCAAGGCAACTACCAGTAACTCCAGACAGTTCTGTTCTTTTCCAGCCCTGTGGAGCAAGGGTGCTTGGGGACAACACCTCTGCCCTGTCCCCTCCTGACTGCAGCTTCTGGGGGTGCACCGTGGTGTTAGAAGGAGACAACTCGGTCTTGGGTGGCAAAGCGCTCTCTGTGCCTGCCGGGTGGGGCCCAGGGCTCCCTGGGGTTTCGTGACCAGCAGGAGATGCTCCCCAGGCAGCTTAGGAGCCCTCTGGGCAGAGGTGCCCTGACCTCCCAGCCCCAGAAGGCATAGGCTGTGTGTTCACTGAGGGGTGGTTTCCATCTGGCCCTGCTACAGCCTCGGGGGCTCCCCAGAAGGGCTGGCACTTCCTTTGCGCCCACTCACCCTCACCCTAGAATCAGCCAGTGGGAACCTGGGGACTGCTTCCTACTGGGCTCCAGCTTTCCGGCTCCCGCCACCCAGGAGCTATGACAACAACCCTCTCGCCCACACGGTACCTCCAAGTCCTGGCCTGCCCCCCTCCCTCCTGGCCGAGGGAAAGGGTAGCACTTTTAGGAGAGACACTCGCACATTCTCAGCGTCCTTTTGGGGCACAACTGTCAACGGGGCAGAGTTCAGCCCCATTCTCTCTGGACGCGGGTGTGACTCATCCTGCACAAAACTGAGGCAAAGTCCCCCTCCCGTCACACACAGGGCAGGGCCGGGAGAGCCTCAAGATGCTCCTCAGTCCAGGAAGGGCCAAGGGGCTTCTAGAGAAGGGGGCTCGGGACCCCCACCCCCGAGGTTGGACAGCTTTGAGGGCTCAGCAGGGAGGGCTGCCAGGAGGCTGATCCGAAGCCCCCCAGTGCCGCACAGATGGGGCACCGCCTCAGAGGCCAAAGACTCAGCACCCCCTCAGCCCGCCGCCCACCTGCCCTTGAAGCCTCCTGTAGGGTTCAGGTGTGGTCAAGACAGGGACTCCCCGCTTTCATCCCCAGAGACCTCTGCAGCGGGGGAACCTCCTCCAGGTCGGAGATGTCCTGTATGTCCCTGCCCCGACTCCCCTCCTGGACACCCTTTCCTCCACAGGAGGCCCGGACCGGTCCTGGGACACTAGCCAGGGCCACTCAACTCCAGGCCTTGCTGGACTTTCTAGAGGACGTCTAGCTGACCTCCAGAGGATCACCGAGTAGGAAGGTCCCGTACCACAATCTCACTGTGGCCTCAGGCGGAACCTGACTGTCAGGCAGGCCAAGGTGGCTGCGTAACCGCAGGTTTCTCCTGGACTCCTCCTCACACAGGGCCAACCTCACCCCTCCTCCACTGTCCACAGGTGCCCCAGACACCAAAATATTCATGAAGCCCCCTGAGAAATCAAGGCAATGAGAACGTGGGTTTCCCTCCTGGCCTGGGAGTCACCGTCAGTGGCGGGTTGGGGATCTGGGACCCCGAATCTGATTCTGCTTGGGGTCTGTCTCAGAGGCAGCAGCTCCCCGAGGTGCAGACCCCAGGCTTCACGCCACTCCAAGCCTGAAGGTCTTTGCCCAAAAACAGCATGTCAGGACCTCCCTGCAGGACCTCCAGGCAGGACCTACCTACTTAAACCACCATGCCCAGGGCTCCCGCTTTATTTTCCCTGTAGTGCCATCGCTACTGAACAGGCTTGGCTTCCTCACCTGTGTCTCTAGGGCCCACCTCCCTTCCATCAAGGGCTTTTCCCCTGAGGGCCGTGCATGGAAGGTGCTCAGCAAAGAGGTGAAGGATCATCAAGTACGAGGCTGGTGCCAGCGGGTCTTTGGTTAGGAGAATTGTCATCACTCCCTGCACTGCAGCCAGCAGCTTGCCCAGGTGTGCCTGGGACCCAGGTGTGCATGTGTGCATGGGACTCAGGTGTGCCTGGGACCCAGGTGTGCATGGGACTCAGGTGTGCCTGGGACCCAGGTGTGCATGGGACTTAGGTGCGCCTGGGACCCAGGTGTCCATGGGATCCAGGTGTGTATGTGTGCATGGAACCCAGGTGTGCATGGGACCCAGGTGTGCATGTGTGCATGGGAACCAGGTATGCATGGGACCCAGGTGTGCATGGGACCCAGGTGTGCATGTGTGCATGGGACCCAGGTGTGCATGGAACTTAGGTGTGCATGTGTGCATGGGACCCAGGTGTGCATGGGACTTAGGTGTGCATGGAACCCAGGTGTGCATGGGACCCAGGTGTGCATGTGTGCATGGAACCCAGGTGTGCATGGGACTTAGGTGTGCATGTGTGCACGGGACCCAGGTGTGCATGGGACTTAGGTGTGCATGGAACCCAGGTGTGCATGGGACCCAGGTGTGCATGTGTGCCTGGGACCCAGGTGTGCATGGGACTTAGGTGTGCATGGAACCCAGGTGTGCATGGGACCCAGGTGTGCATGTGTGCATGGAACCCAGGTGTGCATGTGTGCATGGGACTTAGGTGTGCATGGGACCCAGGTGTGCATGGGACCCAGATGTGCATGGGACTTAGGTGTGCATGGAACCCAGGTGTGCATGGGACTCAGGTGTGCATGGGACTTAGGTGTGCATGGGACCCAGGTATGCATGGGACTCAGGTGTGCATGGGACTTAGGTGTGCATGGAACCCAGGTATGCATGGGACCCAGTTGTGCATGCCCCTCCCCAACAGGTGCACAAGGGACCCAAGTGTGCATGGGACCCAAAACTGCTGGTGACTGGGACGGCCCTTGGCTCGTCTGTTGGTTTCACTGAGGAGAGGCTGCTGCCAGAGATCCTGTGGCCAGGTCTGGGGGTGGCTGTCAGGCCATCCCCTCTGGCCCCAAGGTTGGTGGGGGTGACCTGAACCCTCGACCACTGTGCACTCTGTCATGGGAGGGCTTGAAAACCTTCAGTGCCAGCTCTGTTTGCAGCAGGCCTGATGGCTGCCATGGCTGTGTCCTCTGGCAGCGGTGATTCTAAGAAAGGGCCCTCTCAGCTGGGCGCGGTGGCTCATGCCTGTAATCCCAACACTTTGGGAGGCCGAGGCAGGCGGATCATGAGGTCGAGAGATAGAGACCATCCTGGCCAACATGGTGAAACCCCATCTCTACTAAAAATACAAAAATTAGCTGGGCGTGGTGGCACACGCCTGTAGACCCAGCTACTTGGGAGGTTGAGGCAGGAGAATCTCTTGAACCCAGGAGGTGGAGGTTGCAGTGAGCCGAGATTGTACCACTGCACTCCAGCCTGACGACAGAGCGAGACTGTCTCAAAAAACAAAAAAAAAAAAACACAAAAAAATGAAAGGGCCCTCTCAGCTGTTGGGCCGGCCTCTGCCAGGCCCTGCACCCATGACTATCTCTGCCCCTGACTGGGGCTGCTGGAGGGAGATGGCCTCCTCCTAATGCAGGGAGTGTGTCCCTCCTTGCGGAAAGGACCACGGCCTGGGGGCCATCTGGAAGTTGAGGAAGCCTTGAAGGGTGGGGGGGAGGAAGGCTGGTTTCCACCTAGCAGAGATTCCGGAAATGGGAGGGTGGTGGGTGACCTTTACATAGTGGAGATGATGATTTGAATAACACCCATCACCCTGTTGCCATTGGCGGGACTTGAGAAGGGGCCCTGAGCGTTCATTGGCTACTTCAGTCTCTTATGCACATGGAAACTGAGGCAAGGGGTCCATGGACACCCTTCCCGTGATCCTGGGGTGGTTGCTGTGCGGAGCCTGCTGACCTGAGCCCCTCCTGTATTCGCTCGCAGCACCTGCAGGGGCCTGGGGTGTGTCCCTGACCTCCTGCTGGGACAGGAGTCTCGGAATGATGTAAACACATTCCCTACCCTCAGGGAAAGGGAGGGACAAGCACCCCAACAATCCCACCATACAGGAGGTGCACAGGGAGCTGAGGGGTGGGGCTTTCCCAAGCTGGCCCTGGGAGCATGCAGGCGGAGTAGGGGGCAGGGCAGATCTGCCTGCAGAGCTCAGAGGAGGCAGGCGGGCTGAGCCGGTGGGCTCCGATGGGGACTGGGTGACAGAGCGGAGGGAAGGGCCCGCAGGTGCCTCATCCCTGCAGGACATGGGCAGATGACAGTGGGTTATGGAGGAGCCAGTGAAGCTTGTGGGGCTGGGGAGCTGTTGATGCGGAGGGCCCCTCCTCAGTCCAGGCAAGGCCCGTGGGCTTCCTGCTCTTAGCTGGCACCAGGGCCAGGTACCCAGGGCTTGGCACCGACCAACCATGATAGTGAGGAAGTCTAGGGGCCTGGGCTCACCCCCGGTCACTCTCCCAGCACCTGGAGGCCTTTGGCATGGCGGACGAGTTGGGGAGGCCTCTCTTCTCTACGTTGGGGGCTGAAAGCTCGTGACCTCGAGAGGCATGGCTCGGGGGGTTCCAGCTGCCTCTGCCCCCTCTCCCTCTGACCTGGGTGGGGCCTAATCCCGCTGACCTCAGTGCCTCTGTGGGAGGTGGTGATGCCTGTGCCAGGTGCTGTGAGCGCCATGTGGCACAGTGTGCGGGTTTGCCAGGCTAGTCCCTGAAGACACCCATGGCAGCCTCCACTCCTCATCTCCCCAGCTGGGCGTGGGGCCTGGGAGTCTGCCGCCTACACAGGATCCTTCACTAGACGCAAGCTCAGTCTCCAAGCCACCAGTACGAATCAATGCTGAGGATCGTGCATGGGGCTGAGACTGGCCCTAAGGTGGACAGTCGGTGGGTGGCCCTCCCCAGGGGTCCCCACCCTGCCTGAAAGGGTGACCCTAAAGACAGAGGGTGCTTGGGGCCTGGGCCCTCGGAATCTCCCCTCTTGGTAGGTGTCCTCTCCCCTTTTGAGCTTCTCCACTGTGGTGTGACACAGCTCGGAAGCCCTCAGTGGAAGTCAGGGCCACACCCTTGAACTTCTCAGCCTGCAGCTCTGTGGGCTCAATAAACCTCTTTTCTTTATAAATTGCCCAGTCTCAGGTATTCCTTTATAGCCAAACAAACCAGACTGAGACACAACCCAATGCACGTCATGTGCCCTGCGTGGGGCTTAGGACGCTGGGCCCAGCCAGAGGCCCAGGACAGCCCACAGTGGCTGCAGCATTCCCCAAACTCAGCTTCATCGCCCCCGGAGCAGGCTGGATTCTCTGTGACAGAGACCACAAAGGGTGCCTCGGGGGCAGTGGGAACACTCATCAGGAGTCAGTGGACACTCAGATGACATCCCTGTGTGGTGGCTTTATAACCTGATCTCCAGCTGGTCAGTCCCGGCTTCTGGGCTGACCCCGGCTCCAATTCACTCCTCCCATTCATATGTTATTGCGAGCATCATGAGCTCTAGGCCCGGGGACACAGTGGGAGACCCAGCACCCCTGAGCATGTGGATGGCCAGGATGTGTGCTGAGGCCAGGGGTCAGATGCACGGCTGTGGAGGTGCCACCATAGACAGTGGGGCCCTTGCTGCATGGGAGGGTCACTGTGAGACACTGCTCCTCAGCAGCCACCATGGGCACGTGACCCTGGTTGAAACCCTGGCCGAAACCCTGGCCACCTCCAGCCACCTCTGCCCCAGGCATCAAGAAGGTGCTTGTGTGTCCCATGAGGGAACAGATGGACATAGCAGAAAGAGGGGAGCCGGCCGTGTGCTCCCAGCAAAACCCAAATGCCCGGTTCCATCTCTGCTCCTCTCCCACTCCTCTCCCAAACTCTATAAAATCACAGACAGGGCCTCGAGAGGCAGAAATCGGCACGGAAGGAGGGAGACAGGAGGATGGCCCAGGAAGAGCAGATGGTGTTGGAGAAGCTGCTCTGTGGACGGGAAGGTGAGGCAGATGTCCTGGCTGGGGGTGCTAGGTCCTTGCCTGGGGTGGAGCAGGGTCCTCCCAGGGCAAGACTCGCACACCACCCACTGCTCAGGAGCTTGGGTGGGCAGGGGCCGCAGGCCACTTCGCAAGGAGGCCAGATCCTCTCCTATACCCCTTGCCCCAGGACAACGTCTCCTTTGCCCACTCCAACAGAGGGGGTGGTCACTCTGAAGAGGTGACCGCAGAGTGTGGGCAGGGTGGCGGGGCGACAAGAGCCCCCATTGGAGCCAGAGGGTGACCTCTGCACATGCTGGTGGCCCTCCTGGGAGCCGGTGCAATTTGAGCCAAGTTTAAACCCCCGGAGCACTGGAGCATCCCTCTTGGGAAAAGCGGAGGGACCAGGAGTGAAACACTCAGCAACACTGGTGGTTGAGGGTCCCCCAGAGAAATGACCCCAGGCAGCAGCTGTCAATCCCGTCCCAGGCAGCAGCTGTCAATCCCGTCCCAGGCAGCAGCTGTCAATCCCGTCCCCTGATTAGATTCACCATGTGCTCAGAGCAGCCCAGTTGCCTTTTGGCAGCCTCCTCTGAACTAGAGCCGGATCCCAGGGCCAGCAGGCCTGTGAGGGGTCCCCAGCACAAGACAGGGGCCACAGGAAGCCGAGGAAGACACACGCCTGCCTGGGGAAGAGGCACAGACCCTTCACTGTAAGAGCCCTGCCTCTGGGCACAGGAGGGCCAAGGTGAACTCAGGTTGCTGGAGCTGGAGCTTTCTCCTTTTGCCTGTGTGCGGGGTGAGCCGCGGCTGCCTGAGTCACGGCCTCCTACAGATCCTAAGAACGGAGACTCCAGTGGGACCCTCCATGGGGTGACAGAGAAGACACCACAAATGCCCGGCTCAGTTTGAATTTCAGACAAACAGCAAACACCTTTGTAGTCTGAACGCTTGGCCCGAGCAGGGGCCAGGTGGCCGGGCTGGAAGATGTGGCTGAGGGACCGGCCCCAGCAGACGGTCAGTGGGTCCTGAGCCTGGGTGGGGCAGGGTCAGGGGCCTCGCTAGTGGGGTGTGCTGGGCCAGGGGCTCCAAGGTCTGGTGCAGAGCCCTGTGGGCCCAGGCCTGAGGACGATGGAGCCCCAGGGTCCTGGCATCTCACGGGCATCGGTCCTTGGATACATCTCACAGGAACTTCGGATCTTCACTGAAAGCCCCTCCTCCCCCAACCACTCCCGTCCCCAGCAAACAGCACCATTTGTCAAGGCTCTTAAACCAAATTGGAGCAAGTCTGGAGCTTGTCCCAGGCTGATGAGCGGCCGGGCCAGGACTTCAACTCTTGACCACGTGGGAGAGTTGACATGAAACCCAGGTTTCCAGCTCTGTCTGGAAAACTTGAAAATGCAGAAACGTTGACTTTTGCATTACTCTTATGCGGCCCCATTTCGTTTTTCCTTTGACTGAAGAGGGTGAGTGAGGAGGAGGGGGCCCAGCACAGAGCAGAGCCGCCTCCCGCACGGCCTCCGTTCCTGTGGTTCACGTTGCTGGTGCGCAGGTGACCTGGGCGGTGGCCTGAGAAGCTGCCAGGTTTCTCAGTAAAGTGAGAACCAAATTCCAGGCCTGGTCCTGACCAAAACATGCGTCATGGCCAGAGACGTGTGCAAGCCCTGGCAGCTCTGCGGCTCCGGGCAGCACCACACCCGGCCGGCGACCAGGACGTGCCATTGGCTCATCCCACGGTGCGGCTCTGGGGCCGCTCTTCCTAGCCGTCAGGGGTCCCTTCTTTTTGGCTTCACCTGGCTCTGAGGGTTTGGTTTCCGCCTTTCAGAGGATGAAATTCAGCAGAGGTATTGCCATCTTCCTACTGATGCTCAGATAGACAAGGTGAAACAGGGAAGCAGGTGCCGAAGCCCCCAGGGGAGGCCCGGACACACTCATTCACCACAGGCTGCCCGCACTGTGGGTGTAAGCCCCACTGCTGTCATTCACCACAGGCTGCCCTCGCTGTGGGGGTAAGCCCCACTGCTGTCATTCACCACAGGCTGCCCTCGCTGTGGGGGTAAGCACCACTGCTGTCCTCTGAGGGGTCCCTGCCAGACTCACCTCCAGCTCTCACCATGCCTCTCTGTCCTGGTTCCCTCCCCAAACCCCGTTCCCCAGAATGCTCTCTCCTCCTCCCCTTGTGCCCTGAATGATCCCCCAACCCCTCCCCACCTCCCGCCCTGGCTGGGCCTGGGTCTCTCTCATCTCCCGAGGTCTGGCCAGGGGGTCAGGGAGATGGGGCCTGGAGCTGCTGGCCCTGGTGTGGTTCCCTGGTGGGCCACACTGACCTTGTTGCCTGGTGGTGGGGACAGGCAGAGGTGCAGGAACAGCTCCCCAAGCCCTGAGACCCAGACCTCCAGCCCAGTGCAATAGATACCCACGTGGCAGGGGGCGGAATGAATACGCAGAAACCTCTTCCCCTACCTCCACACCCAGAAGAATTCCCTTATTTTCTAATTCATAGACGCCAGCTATCTTCATAGTCCCTGAATTATTGAGTGGGTTGTAATGGCCTTTGTGTTTTATTCATTATGTTTCTTACGTGTAGTGAGCCTCACACACCCCATCTCAAGAAGTTGTTTGAGGGACGCTGATGTTTTAATGGTTTGGGGGGTTATTCATACGCTTGGCCCCTCCATTGCCATCGCAAGCAGGGTGGGCCACAGCCTCCTTAGGAGAAGAGGGTTGAATGCACATTCCCTTGTGTGTTCTGCGGCTGTCTGGGGACACCCACTGTGCTCCAGGCACCTCCAGAAGTGTTGGGGATCCCACGGTGAGCAAGCCACATTGCAGGCGTGGCCCATGCAGCACTCACAGGCCAGCCGGGTGACGGCCACGTCAAGCAAAGATGCAAGCTGGCACCCGGTTGTTGTGGGAGTGTTCAGAAGGACACCCCCAACCCCATCTCTATGCAAGCATCCCTGGTGCCAGTGTGCATCCATTCCTGGAGGGCTGGCCTGGGCTTCTGTCACCCACTCAAATCACCCCACAATGGAGTGTTTTCCTGGATCACCAATTCCTGGTTTGGAGGTGTAACCCAAAAAATATCAGAGACAGGTCTCAATCAATTTAGAGGCTTGTTTTGCTACGGTTAAGGGCCATGGCCTGTGACACAGTCTCAAGAGGTCCTGAGAACATGTGTCCAAGGTGGTTGGGGTGCAGCTTTGCTTTCATACATTTTAGGGATACAGAAGTTGCAGGCAAAGATATCAATCAATACATGTAAGGTATACATTGGTGTGGCCCAGAAAGTGAGAGGCTTCCAGGTCATAGGTGGATTCAAAGATTTCCTGATTGGCAATTGGTTGAAAGAGCTGAGCTTTGCCTAAAAAGTTTGAGGTGGGCAGAAAGAGATGCTTGAGTTAAGACAAGGGGTTCGTGGAAGCCAAGGTTTTTGTTATATAGATGAAGCCTCCAGGTAGCAGGCTTCAGAGAGACTAGATGGCGAATGTCTCTTATGGGAACTTAAAATGCGTCAGACTCTCTGTAAAAGACCTATTAAGGGCAGGGAGTTCTCTACAGAATGCAAATTTCCCCCTTAAGAGACAGCTTTGCAGGGCCATTTCAAAATATGTCAGAGAAATATATTTTGGGGTAAAGTACTTTTATTTTTTTCCAGGCCTGCTATCGGTCATGTGATGCTATACTAGAGTCAGGGTGGAATTTGGTGTCTTATTGCTACAAAGAGTCTTTTCTGCCAGTCTTATGATCTGTTTTCATGTTAATGCTGGTCAGCTGTGCCTAAACTCCAGAGAGGGAGGAGAGTATTATGAGGCATGTCCAACCCTACCTCTTCCCATCCTGGCCTGAACTCGTTTATCAGGTTCTTTTGGGATCCCCTTGGCCAAGAGTAGGGGAGCCATTCAGGCAGTTGGGGGGCTTAGAATTCTATTTTTGGCTTACAGGGAATACTGTACTAATCCCAAAGGTGATTTCTGGAAGGATAACTTCTGTGTGCAAATGAATCTGGGGGTTCACAGCGCACATGTGCGTATTACAGGCCTGAGGAGTCCTGCAGGGAAACACACACAACTCTGCTCACCTTCGTGTAACCTGGCATTTCTCAAACTTACTTACCCATAGACTTGTTGTTTAACGTTGCATTAATTGGCACCTACGGGGTAAGTGTGTGTGTAGTTGCACCCAGTACGCCCTTTCTGGAGAAGCAGAAACCCCCCAGGTCACATGGCTGAGGCGTGGCTGCAGCGTGTATGAGGACAGATTGCCGCTGGGGCCCCAGGGGAGGGACCACTGAGTGGGGTTCTCAGATCTGACACACCGTCCCTGCAGATGGCCCCTCAGCGACATGGTGGCCTTCTCATCACTGCTCCGCCAACAGAGGGGAACGGCCTGATGAATCATGCATGATTCATCAATCTTAATTAAAATGCAAACGTATTGCCAACCTTCTCTGATAATTAAAGCCCATTGTGGGAATATGCTTAAAGCTTCTAGGCTGACGTTTCTTTTGCTGAAGCAAAACAGATGACTCTTTTAGCTCTGAAAAGTGGTGTTGAAAGTGATGCTGCCGGGGGGCGTGCGGCGCGGACAGACAGGTGAGATCCACAGAGAGGCTCCCTGCCTCTCAGCTCCTCTCTCTTTCTCACACATGTGCACACACGTGTGCCCTGGGCTCACTCTTCAGCTATACACTGAGCTGTATTTTCCTCAGTGCTACCAGACCCGCGGGCTCCCAATTTGGCAAGGAAGGAAAAACTAATTACGGCTTCATGTCCTGCAAGAAAGAGCCTGCAGCAGCTCTTCAGAAACCTGCCGGTGGGTCAGAAGCACGGCCAGGCCGCCTGCAAACGCCTTGCTGGAAAAATCTCTCTCTGAGCAACTGAGCCGGGTCCTGTGTGCTGGAGGGGACATTGAGAGGCCACAGGGTGGGGGAGTGGGGGGGCAGTGAGGCTGGTGACCACCGGCACAGCACCAGGCTCCCATGCAAGGGGAATCCCGGGGCTTTGGAAAAAGTCAAGTCGCAGTTTCACGCACGATCCCCACGCAGCTGTGCCGAGCAGTGCCAAGGCTGTGCTGAGATCATCGGTGTCTGCCCTGTCAGAGGGGCTCGTGCTCTGAGAGATGGAGCCAAAAGTAAACTTTGCCCACCAAGAAAACCTGGTATCCCAACAGTTGTGGAGCTGCTGTGACACCGACTGCTGGCTGCCCTGTGAGGTCCAGTCCCCGCAGGTTTCATCCAAGACCCCCATTCCAGCTGACACAGACCATTTTAAAATAAAACCCTGTCTTTTCCTGTGTCTTGGCCAGCGGGGCTGCATTCAAGAAAGTACAGCAGCCTTTCCTGACAGCCTCCTCCATGCCCTGACCCTGCAGCCCCTGCCTCTCCCCTGCGCTCCCCCCGCCCTCCCACCCAGGTCTGTGTTTTCTGCCAGGGCGTCCGGTTCTTTCCTTCTGCTCTCAGCTCTCATCTGCCCCTCATCTTGCCTCACAGGGCTCCAGCTCTGGGCTGACAGTGACGGGAACAGGGACGTGTGTCGATGACTCATCCCGTCCCTCGCATGCGTGTGTGTCTAGCCCTTGTCTCGCTGTGCTGCCTCCATCCACATCAAGTGGCACTAATGGAAACGGGTCACCACTGTCCTTGGGATGAGCCTAGTGTCATGGCTGAGTGGTTCTGTCACCAAGTCTTTTCATGGTTTGCCATAGAGGTGAGTCTTTCCAGAATCATTTTTTTTATGGAGTTGATTGAAATGGGTCAGATTAGCCATGCTCCTGAAATTCTGCCATCAGCCCACACACATGCACACACACACACACATGCATGCACACACATGCACACACATGCAGACACATCACACACATGCACACACATGCACACATGCATGCACAGACACATCACACACATGCAGACACATCACACACATGCACACATAACACAATGCACACACATGCGCACGTGCACACATATCACATACATGCACACACATTCACACACATGCAGACACATCACACACATGCATGCACGCACGTGCACACACGCATGCACAGACACATCACACACATGCACTCACGGACACACACACATGCATGCACACACACACACATGCATACACACACATGGTCACACCACTGACCATACTGGTCTGATTAACTTTTTATTTTGAAACAATTACATATTCACAGGAGGTTGCAAAAAAGAAATCCAGAGATTCCATGTACCTTTCACTCAGTTTCCCCCTGGGAACATCTTGTGTATCTGCAGCTCGGGACCAAGACCACGCTGTTTCCAAAATGCCCTGGTGACTGCTGGGCTCACGTGGTGGAGGGGTACCCCGGCCTGCTCATGTGGCTTGCACGTTGTGTGTGTCTCTGAAGCTGGGGTTCCCTGAGCCATGGGGATGCCCCCACTCTGGGTCTGTAACTGTGGGATACTCTCAACAGTTCCTTCTTCATCGGGCTCAAATGCAATCCTTGCATCCCAGTGTCTCATCTCTGCCCCTCTTGTCCCCGTTGTCACTGCCAGCATGCACCTCCTTATGAGGCCTGGGCAGGACCCCATCTCTCTGATGAAGGCTGCCACCATCTCTATTGCTGCCTTCGTAAATGTGCTCCTCATTCTGGGCACACTGGAAGTGCTCAAGCACCAGTGATGCTGAGCACTTCTGAGCGGCCACTGAGGTGCTTCTGGCCAACCTCCCCCCAGTCATCCCCCATGCACTCCTCTCCTCGGCTCTCCTCCCAGTCATCCCCTAGACACTCCTCTCCCTGTTCCTCCCCCACGTCATCCTCCAGCACTCCTCTCCCCAGCACTCCTCCCAGTCATCCCCCAGGTACTCCTCTCTGTGTCCCTGGGGGATTGCTGGGGGGTTACCCAGTTTGGGGTGGGATGCAGGGTGGTGGTGTGAGGGGTAGGAAAGGCTGGGGATGAGAGTGAGTTCCCTGCAGGGGGGTGACAGGAGCCCCACCTGGGGCCAGGTCCCTGTAGCCTTGCAGCTCCAGGGGCAGCTGGCAGGGGCCACCTTGAGAGGAGGAGGCCCTGATCCTGTTCCCTTCCTCAGCCTGGAAGGCCTTGGCCCTCCTGCTCCAGTTCCGGGTGGAGACACCCCTTCCTGTGGCTCCCCTGTGCTCTGAGGCCCCGGCCTCCAGGGGCTGGCTCAGCACTCAGACACAGCCCTGGAGGGCAGCAAGGAACCCCCTCAGGCTGTTTTGCACGGGGTTTGTGACAGGGGACAGTGACCGAGGGAGCTGGGGAGAGCCGTGCCCAGCTGTGCTTCCGGCCCTGAGATCGGTGCCAGTTCCCCACAGCTGCTGCAACAGACGGCCACAAATGGGGTCATTTACAACAGCAGAAACGTGTCCCGGCTCCGGCTGGAGGCCAGACGCCTGCAATCAAGGTGCGGCGTGTCGAGCCGTGCTCCCTGCAGGGAGGAATCTGTTCCTTGCCTCTTCTGGCTTCTCTGTTGCCAGCAGCCCTTGGCATCTCTGGCTCGCAGAGGCATCGCTCTAGCCTCTGCCTCCACCTTCTCAGGCCTTCCTTCCTGGGCCTTCACGCAGCTTCCCTCTGCGCATCTCTGCGTCTTTCCTCCGCTTACCAGGCACCAGTCGCACCGAATCAGGGCCCACCTCTCTCCAGGGTGACCTCATCCTAACTGACATCTTAATAAACCTGCAGTGACTCCACTTCCAGAGAAGGTTGCATTCATGGTTGTGGGGTGCAGGCTTCGACAGATCATTTTGGGGACACAATTCAACCCGCTCCATTTGCCCTTTGTGTCCTCTGATGGGCTGAGAAACGTGCCCAGCTGGCGCCAGGCCCAGGGCCCTGAATCCCCAGGAGTCAGAACCCCTGGCCGCACCCTGGTTCTGCCTGTTGGGGGATCGTCCCTTCAGTGATCTGGGGATCTGTGCCTGGTCTCCGCATGGGGTGCCTCCCGGCTCTCACAGTCATGGAATGTCAGCACCAGCACCTTCACTCCCCTGCTGTGCCCATTTCCCAGCGAGGACACTCAAGGCGCGCAGGTGGAGACAAGGCTTCGGGCCCTCGGCAGGATGGTGGCAGTGCTTCGAGGGGCTGCAGAGGCACAAGTCCAGCCTCCATGTCGTGCTCAGAGGGCAGAAAGCCAGGGTCACCCCAGGCCCTACCCACCCGACCTGACGCGTGCCCACCACTGGCGAGCCGACCACAGAAATGTGGCTTCTAGATGTAGTTTGGAAAAGTGTTTTTGAGAACAAATCATGCAATCACTGATATTTGTGAAGATTTAAAAATTAGAATAAATATGTGCTATTTTATTAATGAACATAAATTTGAATATTTAGGGAAAGATGCATTTTCAAGGACTTTTTGGGCATATGCTTTTTAAAAATAGACTTTTTTTAGAGCAGTTTAGGTTCGCAGCCAAATTGAGCGGAAGGTACAGAGATTTCCCATACACTCCCTGCCCCCACACACGCACAGCCTCCCCCACTATCCACGCCCCCACTATCCACGCCCCCACTATCCACGCCCCCACTATCCACGCCCCCACCACAGCGGTGCAGACTTTACAACAGATGATCCCACATTGACATAAGGCTTCGGAGTCAGTGTTGGGCATTCTAGGGGTTTGGAGAGACGTGTGATGACCTGGACCCTCCGTGAGGGCATCACGCAGAGCGGCACTGCCCTGAAACCCTCTGCCTGTTCCTCCTCCCCCAGCCCTTGGCAAGCACTGATCCTTCCTCTGTCTCCACAGTTTAGGCGGACGTTTTTTAATGAAGCAGTTGATCTGAAAGCAGATGAAAAAAGCCAGGAATAGAAAAAACAAAAAACAAAGGCAAGGGTCTGTGGGATGGCCCCTGGGGGAGTGGGGCGGGATCTGTAAAGACATCACCTCCGCGTGATCTCTCCATGCTGTGCAACCCTGGGCCACCCCTCCTGACCCCAAGAGTGCCAGGGTTGGTGTCTGTCTGTGGCCCCACAAGCCCCAGGGCAGAATCTTACTCAGGGGAAACGTGCCTGGTCTTCCTTGAGCTTCCCAGTGCTGGAGCCCAGCTGGCCTCAGTGCTGGCACCGATGGGTGCTGACGAGCTGTGGCCATGAAGGCCCGGAATGGCCGTGGTCTCAGCATTCCTCTCTCTGCATCAGTTACCTCTTGGCCAATTGCCTAGGAGTCCCCCCACCCCCACAGTGCAGTAGCCTGCTCACCCCAAGGTCAGGTCAGACCCGGGGCCAGCCTGACCCTCAGCGTCTTCCTCTGGATGCGTTACCCTCCACCCCCTTCCACTCTTCCTCCTCCTTCTCCAGGGACCTCACACTTGGGCACTGCTTGGTCTTCAGGTCCGGAGGTTGGGCTGGCGGAGGAGCCAGGCCCGGGAAGTCCTAGGTGCTTGGGAATTATTCGGGAGCAGGAAAGGCCTTTGTGGGGTTCCTGCAGCCCCACTCCGGTGACTTTTCAGGGGGCTTCCTCAGACTGTGAGAGCTGAGGGCGGTGTTGGTACCAGCCTGAACGCAGCCACCTGATGTCCTTGAAAGCCCACTTGCTGTACCAGGGGTGACTCTGTCACTGAGATGCTGATTAGAGGACACAGGCGTTTCCTCTCGATCAGGTGGGGCCCAGCTGGGCTCTCCCGGCCAGCAGCCAGGAGCAGGAGACTTTGCTGCCTGTCGGGACTTCTGGGCGCCAAAGCCGCAGGCTGATGCCGCCTGGTGGGCAGTGAACCCTGGGCTCATGAGGCCCCAGCACCGCCACCCTTGGCCTGAGGCTCTGCAGTGTGGCCCTGCCTCTCCAGGCTTCGTCAGCACCGGGTACCTTCTCGAGCCACACTGATAGGAAACTCACCGCAGGACTCACGCGTTGGCCCTGAGAACAATAGCTTGTGCCGCCGTAAAAGGTTGTAATGGACAAAAAAATAAGAAGAGTGTGTGACAAAGGCCGCAGGAGGCCCTTAAAGTCCAAGGTAAGTAGGAAATGAGACACCAGGCCCTTTACGGAAACAGGAGTGGCCAGGGAGCCCGCAGCTCTCTCTGCCTGCCCGGCTTCATTCTGTCCTGGGCTTATCCCAGCAGTGGCCCGATGCCCGGAGCTCCAGGCATGTCTGTCCCAGCAAAGGGTGCTACCCACTTCCAAGGTTCTGGAAAGGTCCCGAGGCCCCACCACAGTCTGAACCGGGCCAGAGGATCAGGGCCCCTGAGGAATGCTGTCTCTGTGCCTCTGAGCATCAGGGACCAGAGCCCTAGAGCCCACCAGCACTGGGGGGCGTGGGAGCTGCCAAAAGAAGGTTGGGGTGCTGTGCCCATACAAGGGGGAATGGAAGCTTGGAGAACTGAGGTCAGCTGTCCTCCAGGGCAGTATAACCCCCCAGGGCCGGTGTGGGGCTCAAACACAACCATGGAGCTATCCACTCCTAAACGGGGCCTGACAATCACAGGATGGCAGGTGCATGTGTGCTTCGTCTCTTTCTGCTGTAAAAATGCCCCTTTGAGTCAGTTTCTAGCTGGTTACACTGTAGTATCAGACACAGGATCTCATGTCCCACCTTCCCCAGGCTTTCCTGCTCGAGCGGCATGTCGGCTGTGCCTCTTCCTTCTGGAACCAGGGTGGAGGTGCAGCCCCTGCCTGTGGGGCATGGTCCTCATGGCCGCTGGAGCAAGCCTGGTGGAGCCCAGCCATGGCTCCGAGGCTTCCACTGGGGCAGGGCTATGTCATGTGCCCCATTTCATCTGCCAAAGCCTCCACGTGGTCCCCGCTGACCATCAGCAGGGCTGGAAAGTCCATCCTCTTACTGGGGGGAGACCAAGAGCCCCGGCCACCACAGCCGGATTGTGCAACCCCATTTTCCCCTAAGAGCAATCAGCCTGTTGAAACTAGAGATGGAATTAGCACCTTAGAGCTAAGGGCAACACAGAAGTGGGGAAGGGTGAACCTTGAGGGTGTGTCCTCAGCGGTGGGTTTGTCTCTCCCAGGCAGGGCGCTCTGCCTGCAGCTCAGCCCGGCTGCACGGGTGCTGGGCCTGTCCCTTCCCAGCAGCTCAGGCTGGAGGACGAAGCCCAGGTGGACGCTCCACACCATGGCCTCCAGGGAGTGTTCCCGACCTGGAGGAGACAGGTGGGCTCCCCCTTAACCAGGATGCAGATGACCCCCTTGTGCCACCTGCACGATGCGCCCTCGGGGGCAGGGCCACTCCTCATCTGCCTTCCTCTCCTGCAGGTCGCTGGGGTGGCCCTGGTGGAGCCTGACCTGGAGGGAGCTAGGCTCCCTGTGCCTCTCTCTGCCCCAGCTGCAGGAGGAGCGCCTGGTGGCCTGCGTGCTGTGCCCTTGAGGATCATCTGTAACCAGCACCAGCCCCACCCTGCCCTCCGGACAGGACACGCGGGCCAGGTTGGCGAGTCTGGAGGGGCTTTCTCAGGCATAGCCACTGTGATAGCCGAGGTCCCCCACAGCCTGCAGCAGGGGACCTTTTCCCTGAGGCCATGGGTACTCGCTGCAGTCCAGCTGGCGGGCCTGAGATCCTGACCCCATGTGCACATGGTCGGCACTATTGCATCCACTGGAAATTTCAAAGTAAAATCAGGACACGTGGGGGCAGGGAAGTGGGCTTGAGTGCTTCGCAGGGAGACCCCGCACCACCTCCCATTTGCTACGCTGGTTTCTTGAATGAGCGGCCCTCATTCATCAGACACCAATCTGCCCACAAACTTCTGACCAGGATCTGAGAATTCAGAGAAACCAGCCCAAAAACCACAGGCCAAGATGCCTGGAACCCAGAGAGTGATTCCAGGAAATCATGGCAGGTGCACGCTGAGGTCACTTAGGCTGACCACAGCGAAGGTCAACGGCGGCCATCATAAATCAGTTTGCCCAGAACAGGCCCAGTGATGCCTGTGGTCCCAGTGTGTGTATTAACAACCTTCTCCTTTCTTCTCAAGGGGCTCAGATGGGTCGGTAGATTATACGGTCACCCTTGTCATGTCGGATTATGAACAAAATTTCAAGAGCTGCCTCCCTTCAAGAAACCCACTGTGCAAAAACCCATCTTCCTAGTCAAGCAAATTAGGAAGAGATTATTCATTTTCCAAAAGACTTTTCTTTTGGCCAGGAAAGAACACCCTTGGTTTGCCAGAAAATCCTGCCAGCCGCCTCCCTGAGTGCATGGACTGCTAGATTCCGTTTTGTAAAATCGAGACAGCAGCTCAGGCGCACATGCAGTGCGTGGAGTGCAGAAGGCCTGGGTACTCCGGAAGCTTCCAGAGACAGCGTGGGGCGGCTGACGTGCGGGGAGACACAGACGTGGAGGACGCCACGGCCGCCTCGCCCCCGGGGCTCCTGGAGCGCGGCCGGCTGAGGAGCCGAGCAGATGGTGCAGCTGAGCGTTTCCTGCCTGGGCGGGAGGAGGTGGGGTTGCCGCCGGCAGGGCCTGTGACTGTGAGTGCGGCTCGCTGAGCAGCTGATGTGGGGGGTGGGGGGGGCGTGGATTACGCCATGTGTGACGGCAGAGGGGGGACAACGTGTCGAGAGACATGGCCTTGGATGTAAGGAAGGGTCGTGAGAAAATACGCAGGAAGAGATACCCCGTGGACATGTTTCCCTTGGAAAGTGGATGGAACCCTCTGAGCCATGATTCTGCCTGAATTAAGCAGTGGCGGGCACTGGCCTGGCAGGCGGCTTCTACTGCCTTGGATTTGCACCTCTAAGGGGTCACAGGGGCCACCCCCGAAGCAAGACAAAGTGTGATCATGAGCAGGCCCTTGGGGGGCCAGAAGAAGGAACGGCTCCAGTCATGAAGGCTGAACGCCAGCTCTCTCCCCATCGTTCTCCCGGACCAGGAGAGGGCTGCTTGGCAGGGCTAGGTTTAAAAACTTTCCATGCAACTTACAAAGGCATCCACAGTGACTTCTGCTGCTGTGGTACATTCTGCCCTCCCCTCCTCCCCGCCCCATCCTATTCTCGGCTACAAGTTATTTATATGTACGGTGTCATCTGAACGTGCATGGGCCTATCCCAGGACATCACACACAAAGAGGCTGTGGTGAACCCAAGCCGCCGGGCCTGCCTGTGGCTCAGTGTCTGTTTCAGAAGTCCCGGCCCCAGGCAGCTCTCCTGAACAGAGCCACTGGAACTCAGGAGGGTCAGGACCACAGCCGAAACAACTGTGACCGAAAACACCCTACAGGGCTTGAGAACTAAAAAATAAGGAGGGATCTGGGCAGCCGAGCTGCCTCCTAAAGAAGCCACGTCATAGAGAAAACTGCTTGCTCTATCTATGAGATGGAGGCGGCCGGGGTGTCCTGCCAGCAGACACGGGTCTGTCCATCACCGGCCACCGTGCTGCCTCTGTCCTTCACTCCCATTTAAGGGAAAACGATATCTCTTCATCTTTCTGCCCTGGACATTGGAAATCAGCGGTGAGAACAGTGCTCTTGCTACAAAATGCTCAGGTTCTAGAATGCTCCCATCTTTCCTTCCATTCCACATGGAGTTTATCCAAAGCACAAAGGCCAGTCATGGCACTGACATCCGTGGTGCCCGCTCACCGGGGAGTGGGAAACAGAAGCCTGTCCTCAGAGGACTGTGACTGTGAGCCTGCAGCTGCTTGTGGGTGGGGCCAGCCCGAAGCTCCTCCTGGAGGCCTCGGGCTTCTTGCTGCTGCATTTCTGTGACATGTGGAGGGAGGATCGTTTTGACACCTGCCTGGGAAGTTTCAAAGGAGATGGCCTCTGGGCAGGGGTTTTAAACTGAAGGGCACCACACAGATCCAGATGTGAACTGTGGCTGTTGTTTGCAGTTGAAGCAGAGATGCAGAGGATGGAACAGGAGTGCTGGCCATGCTGCTCTATGGCCTTGGTCCAGCCAAGACCCCCAGTCAATGGGGCTACGGGACCCCCACTACACAGGGACCTGGGAACCACCTTTGCCGCGGTTGACCGCTGGGCCCGCCATGCACCGCCCACACCTGGCTGTGCCTGGAGACTGAGAGCAGGGGGTGACGGTGGGCCTGGTGTGTGGAGTCCCGCAGCGGGAAGGGTGGGAGGGGAGGTGGGAGAGCGCAGTCACCCAGGGGTCCCCATGTGGGCTTGTACAGGCCTGGCTCAATCTGCACGGCGACTGGGCAGGCAGAGCGAGCCCCCACTTTATGGGTGAGAAAACCGAGGCACGGAGAGGTGAATGCACGTGGAATCAATGCCGCTAAGACAGAAGTGAGGTGGAAAAGCCTGTCCTCGCGAGGGGCGGCCCTGTCTCCAGCTCCCAGGTACCTCCCGCTCATCTGCCCGAGGCTCCTGGGGATGTGGCTCTTGGGTTTCAGGAGAGCCCTGCTCCTCCTGTGGGAACCACGGACACATGTGTGCCCGCGTGCCCTGAGCTCACACACACCATGGTGCATGGGCAGGGAAGCGGCACTCCCGGCTACCTGGTGAGCATCTTTGCTTTCCTTCTGCTCTAAGTAGGCGCCCAAGGAATACACGCGTTCACTCAGAGCCTGATTCACGTGACTGGGATAACACCGCGGGGAAAGGTTCTCACACAGTGGCTGCCATGAGGATCCATTACAAGAGCCCAGGGTGGTCTCTGCTCAGCATGGGGTTGAGGTGAATGGACCCCCAGCAGCAGCCAGTGACAGGGAGGGTTGGGGTGTGGGTTTAGCCGGGCAGGTGACTCTCTTTTCGGGAGCCGGGGGCTCGGGACGTGTGGACAGCACATGGTGAAGGCAGAGGCTGCGTGCTGTGTGCCTCGGAGCCGGTGCCTGTTCCAGGTTAGGAACCAGAAAATTCCCTGCAGGGGCTTCTGCCCGCTCCCTCTTTGAAGTCCTGTTTTCATTTCCCCTGTGACACCAGCCTCTCCAAGCTCTACGGAAGGCTGGCTCTCCTCGCACGGCCTCCCCCGCCACTCTGGGTGCTGGCTCAGGTTTTCTGCAGCCCCCAGGTTCTGCTCTCTGGTCTGCACCCAGCGTGATGGCCACCACCCACTCAGGACTCCACGGTGTCAAAAAAGTGCCAAGACCTGTTTCCTGCTTTAAAATACCATGCTGTTGGGAGTTTCTCTGAATCTTCTGTGATTCTGAAGGCTGCCTGATTTTTAAAAAATGTAAAAAATAAAATTAAAAACCATGCTGCAATGTAAAAGCCAGGATAAGCCTCTTGCAGCTGAATTCAGGTCTTGAAAGCTAGCAAGTTTTGAGTTTCAGTACTTGCCCCCCAAAACGGTTGCTTATCGTGTGTGTGTGTGTGTGTGTGTGTGGTGTGTGTTTACACAGTGAACAACCTGATAACCTTTGGCTGAAATGGGCTTTGTGTGGGCATTGGGCCAGGGGGCTGCTGGGCTCCAATGTCTCCCAGCCCTGACTCCTGGGTGTTGGCCTGCCTCAAGTTTGCATATTCATTGACTGAAATCTATTTTATTTCCTCAGGAAAAGTCTCTCCCTTTTGCAAACGCCAGCCACAGAGGTTTATTTTTCTCCCTGAGAGAAGGAAGAGTGAAGGCTGAGACTGAGACAGAAGGACAGAAGGAGACTTAGAAGCCAGTGAGCGCGGAGCCACGAGACGCGCTCGGAGGACACGGGGCCTCGGGGAAACCGGGCACGGGCAGGGGTTGGTCTTGGCTTCGCCGCAACATTGCCGCGAGCTCGGGTGCCGTCTCCACTCGCAGGCTGGCCTGTCCTCTGCAGCCACGAGCTCGGGTGCCATCTCCACTCGCAGGCTGGCCTGTCCTCTGCAGCCACGAGCTCGGGTGCCGTCTCCACTCGCAGGCCAGCCTGTTCTCTGCAGCCTGCGGTCCCTGTGGTGCCAATATCCAGATGCTGAGATAATTCTGCCAGGGTGTTGGCTGATCGGTGATTGGTGGTTGGCTGTTCCGTGAGTTCTGCGTTGATCTTGCTGGCTGAGCGTCCAGTGCGGAGGGGCAGGTGCTGTTAGGGTCTCCACTCCCATCCCTCTCCCCAGGACTCATCACCCACTGCAACCGTAAGCTGCTAGGGGCTCACAGCCGTGAGTCTTTGGGACGGGTGGTCCCACCTGGCATGCAGCTCAGGCTCCTAGCCCCAGGACCCTGCCGCTGCTCCCCTCCTGCCCACATCTTGGCTTAGCCATCTTCCCTGGCTGCCAGCCCCTTCCCCTGGTCTTAGTTGGCTTGGGCCACTAAACTGAAATAGCACACCCTGAGGCCTTCAACAGCAGACCTGATTTCTCACCATCTGGAGGCTGGAGGTCCAGGATCCAGGCCCCCAAGGCTGCTTTCTCCCCCACTCCCCCACCCACCTTCCAGGACACGCAGACTCCACCCTCTTGCTGCCCTGTCTCAGGGCTGTCCCTCTGGGCAAGCAGGCCCCTGGCATCCCCCTGTGTCCTCTCCTCCTGTTCTTATAAGGACACCAGTCATACTGGATCTGGGCCCACCCTAGTGACCTCATTTACCTTAATCACCTCTGAAAGACCTTGTCTCAACAACAGCCACATTCTGGGGCACTGAGGGTTAGGGCTTTAACATGGGAATTTGAGGGATGCAATTCACCCCATAAAACCCAGACCATTCCCCCAATAAATCACTTTCACAAGAGCTCTTCTCTCAGGCTTTGCTTCTGGGGGATCCCCCTTGAGATGGATCCATCTAGCTTCCTGCTTCTCAAAGAACAGAGGGGAGAGCCCTGGTGTGAAGGGAACGGGTGGCCTCGGGGACATGCGGATAAGCTGCTGGCACTACCAGGGGACAGGCTGAGCTGAAAGCCAGGAGGAGGGCGGCGAGGCCCGGGGCTGGACCTCATTCTTCTGAGTGTTATAAAATCTGGCTTTGCTCAGAAACTGCCCCATGTGTCCTTTTGTTAATTGAAGTGCAAAATTTTCTCCAAGTAATAATTGGAGTCGTTTAACAATACAAATAATTTGCACCTTAATTTGGTCGATGGCACAATTGCTAATTCCTAGAGACTCAGAGGAGCAAAGTGATCACGAATTCCAAGAGTGGAAACAAATCCATTCCGCAAATTTCACCCTGGCTTCTTCCTCGCCGGCCTGGGAGCTGCCCCGAGGGTCCTGGAACCTTCAGCTGCTTCCGGGCTCAGCTGGTGTTGTGGGGAGCCAGGTCCTGTGGTGGCTCCCAGCCCCAAAGCTGACTCTGCGTGGGACAGCAAACGGTTTAATTAACCTCTCAGCTTTTTCATCTGTGAAGCGGAGCTTGGGATGCTTGCCACCGGACCAGGAGGCCACAAAGATGGATGTTAGCAAACCTCTGTGCCAGTGATGAAAGACATTGAAGCTATGATACCCTGTTAGGCAAAGCAAGGAGATAACTCATACATGCAGGAGACAGTCTCCTTGTGCAGAGGGGCCTTTGGAACCAATGTATGGTGGAGCCCAGAGAAACCTGAAGCTGTGTAGAGCCTGCAGCCCCCGCCCCACGTCCCAAAGCGATGTGGCCTGGGGAGCTCTTGTCCTGCCCTTTTTGGACACCCCCCTTCTTTGAGGGCATCTTTCTTCTTAAAGGTGTTGGGGTGGGAGTAGGTGGGGGTCCAGCTTTGCTGATTTCCTTGTAAGTGCATTTTATTATTACTATTATTATTATTATTTTGAGACAGAATCTCACTCTGATGAGCGAGATTCAAAATTATAATTTTGAGACGGGGTGTCACTATGTTGGCCAGGCTGGTCTCGAACTCCTGACCTCAGGGATCCACCCACCTCGGCCTCCCAAAGTGCTGGGATTACAGGCATGAGCCACTGCGCCCAGCCAAGTGCATTGTTTTTAAAAGGGGTAAATCATCTAGTGAAACCCCATCTCTATTAAAATACAAAAATTAGCCAGGCCTGGTGGTGCACACCTGTAGTCCCAGCGACTCCAGAGTCTGAGGCAGGAGAATCGCTTGAACCTGGGAGGCGGAGGTTGCAGTGAGCTGAGATCGCGCCACTGCACTCCAGCCTCGGTGACAGAGCAAGATTCCATCTCAGAATAATAATAATAGTAGTCTGTCTCTGTGTGTTTAATTACAAGTGACTAGTTACTGTTGCAACTCATTTATTTGGGGACAGGCTCCTATCTAGTGTCCCACCACGATATTATTTGGGCCAGGAAAGACATACACAACCGATGAAAGGCTGGGAGCTGAATCTTAGTGCTGAAGATTCGCTGTGGGAAAGCACAGAGCCTAGGAGTTTGCTAAGGGCCTGGGCTCCTACAGGCAGGCACCGCTGACTGATAGCCAGAAGATTCTAGACTCCCAGACCACCAGTTTCTTGAAGTGGCATTAACCCTGGCAGGCTCTTTGAAGTGTGTGCCCAGAGACTGGGGTGGGGGGGTCTGTGCAGGAGCCAGGCCACCTGTGCTCAGAGTCAGCAATGCGGGTTTCCCTGTCCGTAAGTCAGCGGTGCGGGCTCTGTGTGACTGTGTCAGGGTGCTCCTGGGAAGAGGGGTGAGGGGCTGTGGGCCTCGAGCTGATGGGATGGGCAGGAAGGCTCACCTACCGAGGACAGCAAGTCAGAACCAACAGGGGAGCCCTCCGGGGGAAGGGCTTTCAAGCCCTGGCACCACCAAGGGTTCAACCAAGAGATGTTGAACCAGGTTCCAGTAGACAACCTGCTGTCAGGGTGCACAGACTGTGGAAACCAGTGAGAAGTCCTCTTCCTGTACAACACGGTGGCCAGTGCATGGCTGCAGACCTCACCCAAAAGCCCACAGCCAGGCCAGCAGTTACAGGCGGCAGCCAGTCTCTTGTCTCCCCAAGGCCCCAGCAGCTCTGTCCTTCCACAAAACCCCTGCTGACGGCCATCGTTGGTATGGACACATCAGCCTCCAGGCTGCTGCAGGGCCTGTCCCTGGTGGCAGCTGTGACATTAGTCATGGAGGGGCTCCCCTGGCCTCCCCTGGCTGGCTGGGAGTGAGGTGACATAAATACACCGAGCAGGTAGCTCTGCAGACCACGGGATCACCAGCGTCCCTTGTGGCCAGAGTGTGGCTTTAAAGTGTGTCCCAGAGGTGGCTCTTGAGGCAGTCTTGCTGGACTGTTATTAGGCACATCTGCTCCAGGGAGTGCCCATTCATTATGGCCAAATAAGCAGGCATAGGCGCCGGCCCCAGACGAGGTCTCTGGGGGCCTCCAGGGGTGGGAGAGCCACCCTCTCCAGCGGCCTCAGGGCCCTGATGCTTGGAAGCCTGGCTCCTCTGGCTTGAGCTCAGGTCTACAGCGAGCAGGGAGTCTTCCTACTGCTGCTCCAAGCTGCCTGGGCCAGCTGTGTTCGCCAAGGGGGCTGCCTGCTCACCACTGCCTGCCTTGAGTGCCAGGGTCTTTTGTGAAGTAATCATGTTACTCAAGTTCAGTCCTTGAATAAATAGCACATTTTTGCATGTATTTTGTAGAGTGGCATATGCTTCAAAGTTCTAAAGGCACCGCAGGGTATCTATTCTGTGAAGCCTTCCTTCTACCCGGTCCCCGCCCGCCCATCGAGACAAGCAGCATGGCCAACCGCGGTGTGCATCCTTCTGTGCGTTAATGAGCAAATAGGCACAAGCACTGCCTACGCCTCTATGCGGAGGTGGGGGCTCATCGCTCCTGCTCTTCTGCACTTTTGCTTTTTTCAGCAAATGCCATGCGTCAGAGCTGTTTCTCCACTGCCACACAGCCCCAGCCTTTCCCGCGGCTGAGTGGCAGCCCATTGGAAGGTTCATAACTATCCATGGAAATCTAGGTTGAGTTCGGGTATTTGCAGTTAAAAACAATGCTACCACACAGTGCTCTGCAATATGCCAGTATGAGTGCATGTGTGTCTGCGATGGGGAGGGGGTAGTCTCAGGGGTGCAGCTGCAAATTGCATTTGCATCTGAACTTGCAGTTGCATTTGCACCTGTGCTTGTATTTGTGTTTGTATTTGCATTGGGGCTTTCACCTGTATTTGCAGTAGGATGGGGTGGTCATACTCAGGTGGGTCCGCATGGGACATGTCACAGAAGCAAATCTGGCCTATACCTGGCTTGGGGGTGCTCTTTGATTCTTGACTTCGCTAAAGGGCAGTAGGTCTGCCAGTCAGGGTCCTGTGAGGAAAACCAGCCGGTCTAGATGTTCCAACAGAGGAGATTTAACACCAGGAATCAGCTACCGAGGTGCCAGAAGAGCAGAAGGGAGAAGCAGGCTTGGGGGAGGCCAGGGCAGGAGGGTGCTCCTGGTGACAGGAGCTGCTGCTGCCCATGGAGTCTGTGCTGCCAAGCTGTTAGAGCTGCAGCTGGCTCTGGATGTGCTGGTGAGGGGCCACCTCCAGCAGGGTAGGGACACCTGCCCTGACCCTAGGGGCCGCCTCCCGCAGGGTGGGGATGCCTGCCCTGACCAGAGGGGCTGCCCCCAGCAGGGCGAGGACACCTGCCCTGACCGGAGGGGCCGCCGATGCCAACTGGAAGCAAGAAGCATTGCCCCTCCTCCTGCGGCAGAGCTGGCTGAGGCGCCCGTAGGCACGGGAGTTCTGGAAGTGAGTGTGCAGCTTCCGGGCCCCTAGAAACAAAGCGTGGGGCTGAGAGCAGAGGTGAAAGCAATGTGCAGGGAGTGAGCCCCATCCCGCCCTGCTGTGGCCTCAGCATGAGGCCAGGCTGTCCTGTTGGCTCTGACCCAGTGGTGTTGGGGGCCACGAGGCTGCCAGGGCTGTGCTGGCCTGAGGCTTCCACCTCTGTCTATTGAAACTCCACTCTGCCCAGTACCACTCTCGTCCCGCATCCTCTGTGCTGGGGGCCCTTCCTGGTGCTGGGGCCCTCGTTCTATACTCAGTTTGCCCAACCAGGTGAGCAGGAGCTGCAGTCCTGGACTCCTATCCAGGATGCATCCCTGAGGACTGAGGGACCCTCACCTGCTGTGGCTGGAAGCCCCTCAGGTGGGATCCCCAACAGCCGCCCCCCAACAGCTGCCTGGCACCTGCAGCAGGTGTCACAGAGGGGACTTGGGACTGAGGGCTGCTTGCGTCATGTCGTCCTGGGCTGTCGGGAACCCCCTAGAGCTCCTCTCTGGGGAGAAAAGGGGGATCGGGCCCCTCTGTGACATGAACCGTGCAGGGCCAGCTCCAAGGGGCCTTGCCAGGAAAGGGGAGCAGAGCTGCCTTCCATCCCCCACGGAGAAAATCGAGACCATGCTGGCAGCCATCCGGCTGGTCAGGCTTGACCCCTGGGTGTCCTGCGGCTGTTGCACAAAGCACCACAGACGGGGGTCCAGACAACAGACATTCACTTTCTTGCGCTGCTGGAGGCCGGACCCCCGAGATGAAGCCGTTGGCAGGGCTGGTTCCTTCTGGGGCTGGGGGACTGCGTCTGCCCCGGCCTCTCTCTGCGCCTCTGGGACCCTTGGCATTCCCTGGCTGGTGGAAGCGTCATCCCGGTCCCTGTCTCCCTCTTCACACACGTTCTCCAGCACCTGTCTGTGCCCAAATCTCCCCTTCTCGGAAGGACAGTGGTCATTGGATTAGGGGCCCAGCCTACTCCAGCATGGCCTCCTTTTAACCAATTCCATCTGCAAAAAGCCTATTTCCAAATGAGTCACATTCTGAGGTAGTGGGGGTCAGGACTTCGACATATAAATGGGGGAGTGGAATGGAGACAGACGTAATTCAACCCGTAACAATCCCCTCATAAGCAAAGAACTTCTCCAAACGGAAATAAAGAAGTCTCAGTGGCCCGTTACATTAAATTGGAGACAAGGCCCCAAGAGGCCCAAGCGGATGGTGCCAGGCAGTCCTCGCAAGTGACCTCACCCTTGCTTGAGTTGCAGAGGTAAGCGAAACTGAGCTATTTCTTGTAAATGCCTGCATTAAAGAGAAACAGAACTTAAGCTCCACCAATCAGAGGCAGCCAACAAACTTACATAACCAGGGACTTTCCAATGGGATGGACCCAATAAAGAAACCGCGTACGTGCGGCCAATCAGATACTTTCTCTGCTTCACCTTAGGCAACTGCTGTACCTACGACCAATCAGATACTTTCTCTGGTGTATGTCAGGCAACTGCATACCTGCAGCCAATCAGATACCTTCTCTGCCTGCTAGCAGCCAATCAGACACTTTCTCTGCTTTATGTGCGTCAACTGCGTGCCTGTGGCCAATCAGATACCTTCTCTGGTGTACGACAGGCAATGGCATACCTGTGACCAATCAGACGACTTTCTCAGCCTGACATCTGCACATGTCCTAGCAGAGCTGCCCGTGTGTTCCCTTGGTGGAGCTCCTGATCCATTCTGGTGTGGGGCTGCCTGATTCATGAATGGTGGTTTGCTCAAGTCAACTCTTTAAAAAGTATATTATGCCTCAGTTTACCTTTTTAAAACATACCTCAACTTGAAAGGCAGGTCGAGAAGAGGGGTAGGGAGTTCTCAAGGATGTGAATATAAGGGAACACTAAACACCGGGAAGAAGGTTCGACCTCATTCGTCAACAAAAGAATGTACATCCGGACACTATAGTTTCCCTGTTGAACTAGCGAAATTGTATTAACTGATCATCCTCAGGGGAGCGTAAATGCAGGTAGACTTTTAGAGGATGTTGTCAACGTGAATCTGCAACCTGAAAAAGTTCCTTCAATCCTGGGCTTCTATTTCTGATCCTCTAACATAAGGAAAGATCCCAAGCTATGGGAAAATATTGATGCAGAAAAAGATTCATCTCAGGGTAATTAAAAAATGCACAGAAGCAAATCCAATATAGCAAAAGGAGAGATTTGGGTATATCCATAGGAGAGAATGCCATACAGTCATTACAAATTACATTGAAAAAGGATGCTAACGGCACTGGAGACCCCCATGGTTACGGTGTTGAGCAACAAACGTGAGCTAAGCTTATGCACACACACACCACACACACGCACACGTGGGGTTAAAATCAAACCCGGGAGTGAGTTTACGGAGGTATGACTGAGTGTCAACCCGAAGAGGCCATGTCCCAGAAAGGAGATTTTTGTATTTACAAGAGGAGGGGCCTGCGACGCCTCGCAGGGCCAGGAAATGCCAGTTAGTCTGGGGAGGAGCAGGCACCAGCCTTTCTTGGGGTTTCCTTAGGAAAGGTAGGGCAGGCGGGTAGATGGCTCAGGACTGGCTGGCATGAACAATTCTGGTGGACTTTGGGGCGTAGGGGCTGTCCCTGCTTGCCTGGATCTGGGGTCATCTAGGGCAGGGAAAATGCTGGCTTGGTGTACCAGTGAGATGAAGCGGGTGGTTGGGGTATAGACAGGACTGGCTGCTCTAGGCCAAGCCCTATCTTGGCTCTGAAATCAGCCAGCTCTGGGAGGGACAGTCTGCAAGAGTCTTTGAATGCCAGAGCATCAAGAATACAGAAAATAAGAAAATTATAGTGAATGCAATTGGCCCTGTGACAAATGGATGCCAAAAAGACAAATACAGAATCTCAGAAAACCCAGCTAGAACACACACACACACACACACACACACACACACAGAGACATTATTTAACTATGTTTTTGAAATGCACAGAAACAGGCAATGCTGGAAGGAAACATTCCAAAATGTTGATGGTGTTCTCTTTGTGTTGTGAATATATGGTGGGTTTTTCTCCTTCTGTTTCTTGTAATGTTCTTAATTTCCAAATTCTCTGTCAATGAATATGTATTATTTTGATAGTGAGGAAAAAAGGATTTAAACTATTTACCGGCTGCCTGGACAGGAGGCCTCAGCTGGGGCCTCCCTGAACCAAGCTGGCCCCGTTCTCTCACCTGCCAGGCTGGGGGACCCCGTGCCGCTGCACATCACTCGGGCACTGTGTCTCCTTCTGCTGGCATCTCGAAGAGCCGGGAGGGAGGAGCGTCGGAGAAGTGTGTGTGGTGATGCTAGTGGTGAGACGGGGCCCAGGGCATATTGGTGCCTATCAGCTATTCCATAGCTGGTGTCTTGGTCTCTGCAGAGCCTGTTCCGAGGACAGCAGGCTCAGTGTGAGGGGCCAGGTGTCCTCCACACCCCTCTCAGCTGCCACCTGAGCCCGGGCAGGGGGAACTGGCCAGGACTCAACACTGTCCTTTCCAAGGGGCGGGACCCGGGTGGCAAGCACACAGTTGGGATGGTGGGGCCTTGGGGCCTCAGCCTTCATCTGCACACCCGCCGCCCCACAGATCTCCCAGACTTCCATCCCAGCGAGGGACCAGGGTCCTGATCTGCCCGGGACTTCCTTGGTTTCAGCACTAAAAGCCCCACACCCTGCTAGTCCAGGCCAAATGGGGAGGTTTGGTCACCTATGCTCAATGTCTCCTCAGAGCCCTGAGCCATGCAGGGCCCCCACATCCCCACGTCTCCACCCCCTCTCACCCCAGATCTGGTCTGAGTGGGAGTCGGTCCTGCGGTCCCAATGGTCTCTGACAGTCACAGTTCCCTGGGATCCATAGCTCCCAGCCACCTGGGGGTGGCACAGAATGTCTCGGGGTGGGGGACAGGTGTCAGAGGGCTTAACTGCACCCCTGCGCTAGGGGCTGTCCTCCCCAAAAGTCCTTGGGGGGACCATTCTCCATACGTCCCTCCTGCCAGATGCTGGACCACCTGTGATGGGGGCGGAGGGACTGTGCCGTCAGCTCCGTCTGGAAAAGTGTGTGTGTGAGAGCAGAGGGGCGGGAGAGAGGATGAGAGAGGAGGGGGGAGGGGGGCGGGAAAGAGTGAGTTTGGGGAGGAAGAGAATTACCTTGGGATTCTATCCTGAGGTGACCCAGATAGCTCCTGCTCCGGAAGATACCTTGGTTCAGTCGTGGCCTTCAAGATGTCAGCCAGATTGCCAGAGAACTCATACCTTTTATTAACATTTTCTCAGGTGCTTTAAACCACAGTCATTATGTAGGAAGCATAGGTTACAAATTATGGCAAAATATGCTTTTGCTAATCGATTGGCTCCATTGCACATATGCACAATCTACACACACATTCGTGTGTCATCAGAACCATGACTCGAGGCCATTTTAATGCAGAATTGAGAAAAACAAACTTGCCCAACCGCATTCTGAAACGAGCCCTTTCCAGCCTCCCTCCCAGGGACCCAGAAAGATAGCTCCCTGGAAGTCAGAAAATGGAAGCTGGAGTCTCAGCTGCTCCACAGAGCGCCCTGGGACTTAAGGTGTCACTTGCCTCGGTTTCCCCAGAAAGGGTGAGAGAAGGAGGGGGCCTCTTACTTTCCGTCCTTTGCACACAATGGCTGTCTCCATGAAGGCCATCAGGGCCATGGAAGTGAGCGGCAGGACCAGCTCCTAGTAGGCACAGCCAACCCTTCTGTGGGAGCCCCTTCGCAAGGATGGCGCAGTGGGCAGAGGCTGCAGCTTCAGCCTCCTAGGCTGAGGTTGCACAGGGCCTCCAGGGGGTTGAGCCGGCTACCCTCCCCCCGGGAGCTGGCTGCCTCCTCCTCCAGCTTTGGCCCCTGGATCCCTTAAAAAGCAAGCGCCACCTTAGAGCCAGGTGATTAAACCAAGACACTGGTCTTTTATTCATGTCTCTGCCAACCGCTGTTTCAGTCTCTTGTCAGACACATTCATGGCTTCCAGCAGGACGCCGGTAAATTTCTGGCTATGAAATGATTGTGTTTCTACAGCAGCCGCAGGCAGGGTAAACGGGAAGGGTTAAACTGGCTTCCTGTCCTGGAACATTTGGGGGTTTTTATCACACGTCACTGTCTGTGACAGCCTCTGGGCCTTTGGAATATTCCGGCACAACTGCCGGCTCCTTGGGCTCATCTTGGCTCAGCAACAAGTTCCCAGGCAAGGCCGTGGTGCCCTGGACAGGTCAAGAGCGGATCGGGACAGGGCTCACCGTGGCGAGGGGCGGGCTTCTCTCAGGGAAACGCAGTCTGCATCGCCCTGACCATGTCTCGGGGCTGCCCAGGGCAGGTCCAAGTGGGCTGGTGGGTTTCTGGGTGTGTCATTTGCTCTCCCAGGCATGTGTGCAGGCGCCGCCCTTGGAGCCCCTGGGCCCTGCTTCCTCGCTGCGGCTGGGACCCTGTCCTGAGGGGCCATGAGCTCCGAGGGGCTGTTTCACAGTGAGCCTGGCTGGGTTCTCCGGGGTCTCCTCTGGGTGGCGAGGGCAAACTCGTGGAGCTTCAGGATTTTGAGAATTGCAGGAAACGAGACCTGAACTCAAAATAACTTTAAGCCAAAAAGGAAGTTTTTTGAGAGTCCTTGAAGGAGCCGGCCTTGGGGACTTCAGCGACCCAGCCCCCTCCTACTGTCCACCCTGTTTCCCTCTGGGTGGGGCCTCTTTCTCTCCTCTGACGTTTGGGACTCCTTCTGGGCCCGGCCTGGCCACACAGCACCCCACAGCCTGCATGGTGGCCCAGCCGGGATACCTCCAGCCCCAGAGGCAAGAGGCCCCCTACTGATGCGGCAGAGGCAGGAAGGGGCTGGGATACAGCCGGCAGCAACCATACCCAGTGCCCACCACACCCCCAAGACCCCCAGGTGGGGCCCTGAGGTGGGGACAGGAGTTCCAGCCCAGGCCCTGATGCCCAGTGCCACATGCGTCCAGCGAGCCCCTTCAGCGTCCTGGGTCTGTCCTTCAGCCACAGGATGGGAACATGAGGCAGCTCCAGGGTGGCACCTGTGGCCATGGCCAAATTCAACCTGCCCGTGTCTGACCACAGGCTAGGAATGATTCTAACATTTACAAATGGTTGGGGAAAAGAGAAGGCTTTGCGACACATGAAAGTTAAACAGAATTCCCATTTCCAGGTCCATAAACACAGTGTAATTGGCACAAGCCACACCCACTTTTCCACATCTGTGGATGCTTCTGCACTTTGAGGGCAGAGACCGCAAGGCCCCTTCCAGAGACGGGGTGCCGACAGGAGGCCCCTCCAAGAGACGGGTGTTTCTCATTCAGCTGGCTCAGGCTGACTACGAATTCAGCCTCTGCCAAAAACGCCAGAATCCTTCGTCGTGGTTTTTATGCCCTACATTTTTTTCTAATATGCAAGAAAACCAATCTATGACTGTTCAAAAGTAGACGCTAAAATCCCATTCCACCGCAAGCATCCTAAGGCCCTGCCTGATTTGAGGCCTCTTCCCACCACGTGTCCTGGGGTCCCTGGGTCCTGACGTCCCTTCCCTGCCTGGGCTGTGATGGTCACCAGGCTAACAGGGCCAGAGCTGGGCTGGGGGCCGGCACTGTGGATGGGGAAGGAACCTACCAGGCACATCTGTCCTCCGTCAGTTGGCCTTGAACAGTGAGGTGTGGCTCCATCACATGCTCTGGAAGAAGAATTCAAAAAGGTCTAAGCTCTTCGTGTGCTCCTCAGACGAATGGAGGGGCCGCTGGCTTGTTTCCTGGGAGTTTGTGCGTGGGTCGTGATGGGGCATCTGTTCTCAGGCCCACTGTCTGACCAGTCATTTGTGCTTTGGGGCAGTGGGGGAGCCATCTGGAAGGTGCGGGTGCCTGCTTTCTGTAGGGTTGGGGGTTCACCCTTGCCTTTGCAAGTGGGCCTGGTGGGAAAGGCAGGCCCTGGGGTCCCAGCCACATGGCCTGGGGTTTAGGTAACCACAGGGTTCCTTGGTGGCAGTTGGGGGTGAGGGCCGAGGGCTTCTCAGTACCAACTGAAAGGTCAGGCCCAGCCACTCAAAACTGCTGGTGGGTTCCAGGGCCTGTGGACTCCACTTTACACCCAAAACAGACAGATGGGGGCGACGCCAGAGCTCCCCAAGGGGTACGGAGACCTGGGTGGTCTCTGACCCCCTCATTGTGGTCTGGGAGCTGCCGGATCATGGGACATGAAGATCCTATCTCAGAAACATTCTTCTGGGACTGCTTTCTCGGCCCAAGCTGCAGAGTCCAGCGTGGTCATTCCTGGCAGAGGGGTAAGTCAGCAACATGCCGGGAAGCAAAGGCTCACAGACCTCATTCCTCAGCCTGCTGCAGGCAGGCGGTGGTCACGCTCCTGACCCGGGACTTGGAATTCCTGGATGGTGTGTGCCGTGGGGGCACCTGCACAGAAGAGGCCCTCCAGGGGCAGTGGCTGCCCCTCCCCAAGCAGCCAGGCCAGGTACTGGGTAGGCCTAGAACCTCCTCTGGGCCTCCCACTGCACCATCTCCCAGCCCTGCTCAGTGGGCCCTGAGCTGGGGAATGGTGACCGTCCACAGCTGGCTGGAAGCCTCCAAGTGCAGCAGAGCCTGTGTGTGCTTCCCCTGAGGCGGGCCTGCCGTCCACAGACGCTCACTTCAAGCTGCCTCTGCCCTTGGGAGCCCTCTGGAATGAGGGGATGCAGGGGGAGGCCCGGCAGGAGGCTGCCTGGTCCTTGGGGCAGGTGAAAGAAGTGTCTTCTGCAGGAGGAGGGGGTGGTGGAGCCTCAGCAGGCCCTTGAGCGGGGCCTCCCTGACAGCCAGAGATGCAGAGGAAGAAGCGTGGGTTAAAATGGGGCCAGGACAGGCTCGGGGCGGAGGGGCTGCTTCGTGAAAGAAGGAGTGGGGCAGGAAAGAGCAGAGGAACCCGCAGGGAGGGCCTCCATCCAGGAGGACAGGAAGGACAGGCCCCCGCTCAGCTGCACGTGACTCAGCCTGAGTGCTTTCTTACTCACAGTTCCCAGGCCTTGCCTGTTCTCACTGGATCACGTGGTGGATACGGGATTGACCACGACCCTCCACCCCGCCCAACTCAGGGTGATGTGTTGCCTAATCTTTTGCTCCTGTTGGCAGAAAATAAGCCAGTAACACCGTCCCCTAGAGAGGCCCAGGGAGCCCCTGCATCAGCTCCAGAGGCCCCTGGAAAGACATTATTAAAATGAAGGAAGCCAGAGGTCATCCTCACTGAGCTCCAGTTGGGCACACGCTTCTCATACCCTCTCGGCGACGGGGAAATGGGGCTCTGCGGGCCGATGCCTCAGGCCCAGACGAGATGGTGGGGTCTGGGCGGCCGGGCACCCTTCCTCCTCCGCCAGCCCTGGAGCAGACGCTAACCCACGTCCATGGGAGTTCTCACTTGGTCAGCCCCAAACCCGGCTCCCAGCCAGAGTGTGGTCTGGAGCGGGGTCCAGATCAGAGACAACTTCTAGGAGCTGCTTGAGCTGGGAGTGAGGAGCCTCTCCAGAGGGGGCTGGGGCACAGGGACGCACCCACCCAGGTCGAAGAGGCTCCCAGGCAGCTCGATACGTATCTACAGGAAGCAGTCAGAGAGCGCGGGCCCCCCGGCTTCCCTGCACCTCGGATGGACCGCTTGGGACTTGCATGGAGGCCCTTGTGATGTTGCCAGGGAGGCAAGGGGCCACGCTGGCCCTCGCTGCAGTGTGGGTTTCTGGGGCGTCTTCTCTGCAGGGAGAGACGCCTGTGGGAAGGGGCTGCTCCCCTGCCCTGGGAAGTTCTGACACCCGGCAGAAGTGGAGACGTGAGAGAGCATGGCCCCAGCTGTCTATTCAGTTGTTCCTTGGTTTTCTCATGCATTCATGTGACTCCTGTAGCGAGGGTCCACCATGTGCCGTGCTCATAAGCAGACTTTCCAGTCTGTAATGCAGCCCCCAAGGTGAGGCAAGAGGGGCCCTGGGAGACCAGGGCCGTCGTGGGCGGTGACCTGGCTTTGACGCACAGCATTCACCAGTTCCCGTGGTGCAAACACTCCCAGCATGGCCGATTCCGACCTACCGACGTGAAGTCACGAGACACTGTCGGGACGAAACGCCCCAGTCCATAAGCTGGGACCCCCAGCCACCAGCCACAGCTTAGGTCTAGCCCAGGGAGGTCAGCGGCGGTGCAAGGAAGCTGTGTTCCCTTAGTTTAAAGTGAGAATATGGAGATCTCGAGAGGCGGACAGGCTGCGCAAGGCCACATGTGCAGTGAGAAGCAGAACGGACCCAGATGCAGACCTTCCTGTGCAACTGAAGGTCCCTGCCTTTCTCTGCCCTCCGACTGCTGCTCTGGCAAGGTCGGGTGGGGGCTGGGGGCCTGGACACCGCCTCACTCCCAGCAGAAGCCCCTGCCTGCTGCCCCCGGGTGGGGCCTGGGGGCGGCTGTGCAATACCAAGTGGCCGAGAGCAGCCCACTCTTCCTCCCAGCCTCGGTCTCAGGGCCCTGGGCTCCTGCCAGCCTCCCTCTCACCAAACTCGGCTTCCTTCCTGGGTGCCCTGGGCTTGGAGAACATTCAGGCAGGTCGGGGCAGAGCCCGCAGCGTCGGTGTGCACCCCCAGGAGCCCCCACCCAGGCTTTCTCCTCGCACTCCTTGTTTGGAAACAGCAGTGTTTGCTTTTGAAGGGTGCCGGGGTGTACGCTGCACTTACAGGAGGACCGCTGAGTATTTTCTTAACGGAAGAGCAAATATTTACGTCTTAGGAACTAAAGGGCAGTTTGGCGTGTGTGGGATGTTGACTCTCGACTGGGGGTGGGCAGGGAAACCAACCCTTGGCTGCCTTTGGCCTTGCTCGGCCAAAATGAGCAGAGGCGTCTGCCTTGGTCTAGGGGCCACCTGGGCCTCTATTTACCTGCCAAGAGAGAAGGAGGGCCGAGGCGGCTGTGCCAGCGACTGTTCCTCATCTTGGGGTGACTGAGCAACCCTCGATCAGCCCCCTCCTGACCACGACTTTCCCCAGCGGGTGGGGTGGGGGCAGGGGTCCTTCCGCCTCTCTGGCTTTTGCTGTGCCTGAGGGCAGAAGCCCTTGCTTGGTCCCTCCTCCAGCCCTGTCCACACTTGCTGGTGATGGCCACCAGCCCTGCCATATGGGGAGCACGACCGCCAGCCTGCTGTGCATCGGCAAATGGAGCCTGGGCCAAAGGGTTAAGTTATTAAAGGTAAACACACACACCTGCAAAGGCTAGTGCAGCGGGGAGGCAGCCGGAGGGGATGCAGGGGAGCCCACCGGGAGAATGGAGCCTCCTAAGGACCCCCAGCAACCACTTCCTGGGCTGGTGAGCTGCAGCTGGAGCCCCTGAGTTCACCCAGGCCCGGGGCCTGTCTTTGGGGCCCGCTGACACCAGCCCTGCCCAGGAGAGCCAGCCCGGCCCAGGAGCGCCAGCCCGGCCCAGGAGTGCCGTTCCTGCCCAGGAGTGCCAGCCCAGCCCTGCTATGGGAGCACACGGGGCGCTCTGGGAAGCAGGCTGGTCCTGACCCCAGTAGGAGATGCAGTTCAGGGACCTCCCCAGAGGGGGGTCCTACCGAGATGCACCTGCCTGTCTGCTCGTTGTTTGGCTTCCTAACCCCATGGCAATCCTGCTGCATGCTTCTGGAAGTTTCCACCAGCAATCCCATGAGCTGTGGGTCTGCACTTCAGCTATCTGCATGGAAAAGGGCACCTGTTTTGTGAGTAACCTGGGTGTCCGTGGCCCCAATTCAGAGGCAGGGTTGTCCCTGAAGCTGCCAGTGGCCCTGGGTTTCTGGGAGCAGAGGGTCAGCACAGTACAGCAGCGTCCCCGCCCAGGGCAAAGCCAGGACAAGGCCTTATATATAGGCCAGGAGAGGGGAGGGTGGTGGCTCTCTGCTGGGCCACCAGACGGAAGGTAAACAGCACCGGGGACTGGTAGCTCCTGTCTCCAGGCAGGAATGCACAGGCCGCGCCCGAGGCAGGTGCGTCCCCAGGGAGGGTTCTGCCCTCTGAAGGCCACCCACACAGGTGGCCTCTGCAGTGGCTGAGAGGTCACAGGCTGCTGTGTTCCCCATCCTTACCCAGCTCTCACCGCCCGGTGAACTTGGGCTGTGCACACAGAGCGGTTTCTCTGCACAACAGAGCGTCATGTCCACCGTGTCCCGTGACTGTCTGCCTCACATATCGGATAAAGGTGGCTGGAGCCAGTTCTCACCCCGGGCTGCCTGTCAGGGGCAAAGGTGCCCTGGGGGGGGCCTCACATCATCGTCCTCAACCCCAGTCTCGTCCCACCCACCTGGACCCACCCTGACCCTGAACAACTGCCCCATTGTCAGCCCCCAGGTGGCCATTCTCAGCCCGTGGACACCCTGATCCTTCATGCCAACTGAGTGCAGGGCAGAGGGTCTCAGCCCCAGCTGCACAGTGTGTGTGTCGTGGAGGGGACAGAGAAACGGTCAAAATCCTGAGACACGCTCTCTGCTGTTATGCGTGTGAACGTGTGCTTGCGTTGCACACACACATATGTGCTGTGTACATGTGTGCACACATTTTGCACACGTGTGTGTGCTCGTGTCCTGTACATGTGCTTGATGTGTGTGTGCGTGCATATGTATGTGCAAGTGAGTGTGTTGTGTGGGTGTGCATGGGAATGTGCGTGTAAGCCCAAGTGTATGTGTGTATGTGTATGTGTGTATATGTATGTGTATGTGCACGTGTGTGTATATGTGTGTATGTGTGTGCGCGTGTGTGTGCATGTATGTGTGTATGCGTGAGTGTGTGCGTGTGTATGTGTGTGCATGTGTGTATGCGTATGTGTGTGTATGAGTATGTGTGTATGCATATATGTGTGTATGTTTGTGTATGTGTGTATGTTTGTGTGTGTGTGTGTGTGTGCGTGCGTGTGTATGTTTGTGTGTGTGTGTGCACGCGCCTATTTAAGGATGCACAGGTTGCTCCTGCAGGCTGGCAGCATGTGTCTGTGGAGCAGTGGGTGGCGCTCGCCAGGGCAGCCGAGATCTCCATGGTGGCTCCAGTCTGGTGGGGTCTAAAGGGTGCCCCAGGCCTCCCATTATGCACCCCGGCTCCCATGTGGCTCTCAGAAGACTCGTTCCGTGTGTCCGTGTGGCGGTGAGCCGCCCCGGCGAGGATCTTCTGAAAGATGAGACAGTCCCTGGGAGGCTGATGGAGGCCAGCAGCTGTAGCTCCCACTGGCTGCTATTAAGAAGCCCAGGTATAAAGGGACCCAGAGGAAATAGGACACGGCCCACATGCCGCTCACCCCCCTGCAGAGGCCGCCCTGCATGACCCCATGTGCCACCACACATGGCACATGGCCCCCATGTGCCACCTTCACACCCCTGGGGCAGGCACGGCGCCTGCCTCACAGCCTGTGGGCACCCTGGCCTGAATTCCTGCCATGCTTCAAGTGCCAGTCGGGCCACACCACCAGTGACCACAGCCAAGGGGCCACCATCCGCCAGGAACAGGGAGACAAGCAGGGGCTGGCCTGGCAGGCAGAACCTGTGGCTTCATGGGGCCACCGTCCCCACCAGGAACTTCAGAGTATCTGCCTCTCCCTGACCTCTGGGGAGCCCCACAAGCCATGCTGGCTGCCCCCTGAAGAGCAGCTGATGACCTCGAATAGCAGGCCCCACGCCAGAGCCCCCCTCACCCCGGGCAGCCTAGGGCTGCCAGCTGGGGCAGTGGCAGCTGCCTGGGGAGCTGGGAGCTTTTGATTTGCGTCAGTGCTGAGCTGGCCAGGAGGGGCTCACGCCGGGTGCTCAGCAGCTACTGGGAGTCACGGTGACATCACAGCTCTGGGGGTGCAGAGAAGGTCCCGCAGGGAGACAGGGGTGGCTGTATGCAGCCCAGTGCTGAGCCCACACCCCTGTCTCCCCAGGAGCTGGGTTTTTAAAAGCAGTTTCCATGATACAAGCACCAGGTCAGTCCCCTAAGAGAAGGCGGAAGCTGGAGAATTGTCTCTCCCAGGACGGGCTGCCCTGACGGCCCCCAGCAGCAGTGGGCCGGCCACCCTGTGGCCACCAAAGGACTCCAGCTAATTGAGGGGCTTGGCAGGAGCCCTGGCCACGGCTGGAAACCTGCAATTTCACTGAAAGGGTCCTCAAAGGATACTCCTGAGAAACGCAGCGGCCAGGAGGGGCGAGAAGAACGTGCACTTCGTGGGGTCCCTACAGGGCGCTCCAGGGAGCGTCAGGCGTGAGTGCAGCACTTCCCTGGGAAAGAGCCGGGTTTGAGTCCAGCTATGTGACCCCACGTGTGTCTCCTCCCGACCGCCCTTTGTCACCGACCCCACCCACCCAGGAACAGAAGAGGTGAGTCATCTCTGACATTCCACGCTTTATCCTCGGGAAGGCCTCCCAAGAAGGCAGCTCCCCCAACCCCTCCAACCTACCCTGCGTCAGTCAACAGCCCAGGCACCATCCAGGTGCCCCCGCCAGCAGGCTGCCCCCAACTCCTGGCAGCAACTGCCCCCGACAGCCTGACCTGCCTCCCTCAGCTCACCTCTGCAGACGCCCTCTGCTCCTCGGCTCAAACACCCCACCTCAGCTGATTGCTGAGCTCCAAGACGGCCCCTCTCCCCAGGCTGGAGGGCGCATGCCGGGGCCACAGCTCCTGGCCTGGGGAGGGGACTCTGCTGGTCATCGGGGCTGGCTTTAAACACTGAGGACAGACTGACTTGTGTTTAAAGACCCTGGGCAGAGCGTGCTCACTGGATCCCATTCCCAGCCACAAGGAGAGCTGGGTGCCCCTGAGGTTCCTTGCTGGGGGTCCGTCCAGTCCCAGGCGAGGTGGGACCAACAACTCCACTGACCTGCAGCCCACTTGGAGTGTGAGGTTGGGAGCCCTGCCTAGAGGCAGATGCTGATGCCTTGGTCATCTTTGGAGGGCACCTCTCCCTCATCAGGGCCTGTCCCTCCTCCCCAGCCCCTGCAGCCCACCCCCACCTGGTGATGTCCCGGGACAGAGGTGCCGCCCTGACGGAGGAGGCCGTCCTACCAGGTGCTATCGTGTTGTCTACCTAAGCCAGCCTGGCTCTTCACGGACCGTGTTCCAGGTGGAGAATTCCAGGCTCAGGGAGGCTGTGGTCACTCCTGGTCGCACACTCATGGGAGACAGAACTGAGATTCCCATGGGGCTTGTTGCTCAGTCCATGCCTCCCCAGCCCTGTGGTAACAGACGGCCAGACACTCAGTGGCTGGAACGCGCAGATCGATTCTCAGGCTTCTGGAGGTCGATGTCCTGACCCAGCTCTTGCTGACGGAGATGACAGTGTGGGCCAGGCGGCCTTCCTCCTGCAGGCGCAGGGAGAAACCACTTCCCTGCCTTTTCCTGCTTCCCGAGGCCACCCACATTCCCTGGCTCACAGCCTCTTCCTCGGTTCCAAGCCAGCTGTGGGGGGCGGGGCCCTTGTGTTGCATCTGATGCTGGGTGTCCTCCCTCCCCTGCCCTCTGTGCTCACATCGGGCCTGCCGGGGAACCCAGGTGCCTCTCCACTGCCAGCCGGGTGGGGACCCGCCCCAGCTACCCTCTGCCATGTAAGGTGAGACATTTTCACAGCTCCCAGGATTAGGGCCTGGTCGTCTTTGGGGCCACCACACTGCAGGTCATTCTCGACTAAGTTCTGGGGATGCACACTCGTGTCCATCCTGATGGGCCGGGAGGGGTAGGCAGAGCTGCAGGATGGAGACGCCTGGTTCCTGGAGCACTGTCCTTGTAGGCAGAGGCTGAGGGGAGGCTGCACTGCCCATTAGCGCCAGTGTTGATAGGGCAGTGGAGGAGGACACACTGGAATTGTTCACATAAAAATATGAGATTCCAAAGAAACGGTGGCTTTGTCGGGGCACCTGGGACACCTCCCAGATCTTTGGGGGTAGTTCACAGTCCCAAGATGAGAGTGTGCTCCAGGAAAGGGTGACCTGCCCCCAGATGGCTCTCACAGCTGTGTCCAGCAGGGGCTGGGGGTGGTAGCTACCAGTGTTACTACGGAGAAGAACAGGAGAGAAAGAGGAAGGAGGCAGCAGGAGGCAGCTGCAGAGGCGGCAGGAAGGAAGAGTGACTGAGGCTGCTGTCGTGCCAAGGATCCAGACCTGGAAGGAAACGGGGTCACACAGACCCTGGAAGGAGCTGGGGTCCCAGGGGAGGGAAAGTGGCGTCTCAGCCCCAGTCGGGCTCCACGCCAGAAACTCACGCTTCCTTTCCAGCCACACCTGTGCAGTGAGGCCAGTTTCCTCCTGCCTGGGACAGTGCCCCCCACCACAGCCTGTGGCCGCTGCTGGGGTTTGTCCGGGCACCCCTGAAGCTCAGGAGTGGTGGACTCTCCGGAAGGAGCTGGTAGAGAAATGACAGAGTCCCACCCGCCCGCTTCTGCAGACCCTCCCGGGGTACAGGCACCCACTCTGGGCTCCCATCCTGGAGTCAAGGGAACAGGAGAGGGCAGCCCAGGATGCAGTGAGGTGCCTCCTTGTCCCCTTGCTCTGGGGGTTGCTTTCTTTGGAGGTCATGACCAATGGACAGCAGGGGCTGGCGCTCCTCACGCCCATCCCATCAGAGGTTTCTGAGCTGGGAAACCCGGGAGCTGCTTTGGTGAAAATAGAATGGGATGGGAGCAGGGAAAGGACAGGATGGGAATCAGGAGGGGATGGAGGCAGGGAGGCGGGCCATGCACAGGAGAGAGGAGCCAGCCTGGAAGTTCCCCACTGCCCTGGCGTGGCGTGGCGTAGCGTGGTGGGTCCCCGTGGCCAGGGGCTTTCTTTGCCCTCTCTCCAAGGCTCTCGGACACCAGAGTTCAGCCAGGCCATCACAGCCTGGGGCAGTCAGGACAGGTTCTGGGGCCCGCAGCAGGTCACCCCTCCAGCATAGCATCTGGCCTATCTGATTCCCGGGATCTTTCCTGCCTTCTCACCACCTCTGGGTTCTGGAGCTTGCCCAGGCCCCGTCTGCCTGAAGCCTGGCTTTCCTGCAGAGCCCCAAGATAGGCCCCGGCCCTGAGCTCAACCTGGACACTGCGGGCACGGATAACGCCAGACACTTTGCGGTGGTGCTGGCCTTGCACAGGTGCTGCTGGGATTCCCTGGCTGTGTGTGCCATCCTGGCACACTGCAAGACAGACACCTCTCAGAGTCTGGGCAGGAAACAGATGGCCCACTCATCGGGGGTGTTTGAAGAGATTTGTTTATGAAAAGAGCATTTTCAGAGGTGTCGGCAGGTTGAGGGAAAAACACCAAGGGGCCTGTGGTAGTGGAAGGCGTGACCACCCCCAGGACCAAAGAAGCAAAGGAAGGAAAGCTGTTGCCAGAACAAGGGTCAGAGCCCCGGGGAGGGGCCACCTGGCAGGAGGGTGTGCTCCTGGAGGGACGTGGTCAGAAGGTCCCTCCTGTCCTGTCTGTCCTTCCTGAATCTGATGTCCTGCCACCATCTTTGATTGGCTGAAGCCCCAAACAGAAGCCCAGAGGTGAAGGAGCCTAGAGGGAGAAGTCACCTGCCTAGCAGGCAGCTTTCAGAAGTGCAGTACAGGTGGCAGGAAGAGGGATGGAGAGAGGATGTGGGGCAACCAGAAATATCCAGTCCTTACCCCCAAGAGTAGTAGCTAGGTGGTGGTAGTGATGGTGATGGTGGTGGTGGTGATGGTGGTGGTGATGGTGGTGGTGGTGATGGTGATGGTGGTGATGGTGGTGATGGTGGTGATGGTGATGGTGATGGTGGTGGTGATGGTGATGGTGGTGATGGTGATGGTGGTGATGGTGGTGATGGTGGTGATGGTGATGGTGATGGTGGTGGTGATGGTGATGGTGGTGATGGTGATGGTGGTGATGGTGGTGATGGTGGTGATGGTGGTGATGGTGATGGTGGTGGTGATGGTGGTGATGGTGGTGGTGGTGATGGTGGTGGTGTTGGTGGTGGTGATGGTGATGGTGGTGATGGTGGTGGTGATGGTGATGGTGGTGATGGTGATGGTGGTGGTGATGGTGATGGTGGTGGTGGTGGTGGTGGTGATGGTGGTGGTGGTGGTGATGGTGATGGTGGTGATGGTGATGGTGGTGATGGTGATGGTGGTGGTGATGGTGATGGTGGTGGTGATGGTGGTGGTGATGGTGGTGGTGGTGGTGGTGGTGATGGTGATGGTGGTGATGGTGGTGATGGTGGCGGTGATGGTGGTGGTGTTGGTGGTGGTGATGGTGGTGATGGTGGTGGTGATGGTGGTGATGGTGATGGTGGTGATGGTGGTGATGGTGGTGGTGGTGATGGTGATGGTGATGGTGGTGATGGTGGTGATGGTGGTGGTGTTGGTGGTGGTGTTGGTGGTGGTGATGGTGATGGTGGTGGTGATGGTGGTGTTGGTGGTGGTGATGGTGATGGTGATGGTGGTGGTGATGGTGGTGGTGATGGTGGTGGTGGTGATGGTGATGGTGATGGTGGTGATGGTGGTGATGGTGGTGGTGATGGTGATGGTGGTGGTGATGGTGGTGGTGATGGTGGTGGTGGTGATGGTGATGGTGATGGTGGTGATGGTGGTGATGGTGGTGGTGATGGTGGTGGTGTTGGTGGTGGTGATGGTGATGGTGGTGGTGATGGTGGTGATGGTGATGGTGGTGGTGATGGTGATGGTGGTGGTGATGGTGGTGGTGTTGGTGGTGGTGATGGTGATGATGGTGATGGTGGTGATGGTGATGGTGGTGATGGTGATGGTGGTGATGGTGATGGTGGTGATTGTAGTGATAATGATGGGATGATAGTGGCGATGGTAGTGGTGGCAGTGGTGGTGTTAGTAATGTTCTCACTGCTGTAAATAAAGCTGGCCATTTTCTAGAGAAAGCTCATGGCATTTGCTATCTGCTTTCCAACCACCTGCAGAAATCATCATCCGTGCTCCCCATTTCAATTCTGATGGGGCTGCCTGCATGATCAGGGGTGCACTGGACCCCAGGAGGTCAGCACTGGCTAGGATGAGTCCTGTCAGCCCTCAGCTCACTGTCCAGCCATGGCCCACACTGCTTTCACTGCATCCTTGTCTTTCCCCGAACCACTGACCACAGGCCACACACCATCTGTCCAGCTCTGTGCCCACTGCTGACCCATTGGCATTTGGGTTCCTTATGTGCCAAGGTCCCGATAAGCACTCAAAGGAAGTTGTCTCTGGTGGGGCTGCCCTCCCAGACCCCCTCCTGCCCTCTCCTACCCCAGCTGTGGTTCACCTGAGGACGTTCACTTCCTCTTCTTGCCCCTCAGCCCCTCTTGGGCCTCGCCCCCCTCCCCCAGAAGCACCACCTGGTCTAAGGAGTAGCTTCTCTGCCCACAGCCAGGAGGTGGACGGTGAGTCTCTCTTGATACAACTGGTGTCCCCAGGGTCGGGGGGTGCGTGCCTGCTGCTGACGGAGCGCCCATGACTGCCTGGCCTGCACACACTCACTCACTGCTCCCTGCCTCTGAGAGGTGCAGCCCCGGAGGGCTCTGTGTGATGTCACTCGATCACTCTACACCAGACTTTATTATTATTTTTTTGAGACGGTATCTCAGTCTGTCACCCAGGCTAGAGTGCAATCTTGGCTTCCTGCAACCTCTGCCTCCCAGGTTCAAGTGATTCTCTTGCCTCAGCCTCCCAAGTAGCTGGGATTAGAGGTGCCCGCCACCACACCCCACTAATTTTTGTATTTTTAGTAGAGACGGGCTTTCACCATGTTGGCCAGGCTGGTTTTGAACTCCTGACATCAAGTGATCCACCTGCTTCGGCCTCCCAAAGTCCTGGGATTATAGGTGTGAGCCACCATGCCCGGCCTACACCAGACTTAAGTACACACACACACACAAATATACATGTGTGCTGCACACTCCACAGACATACACACATCCACACATGCATAAACACACACTCACACAAGAACATACACACACATACTGAACATTCATGCACAAACACACATAATATGCACTCACACAACACAGAGCACACGTACATAACATACACATATGTGTGCTGAACCACACACAAATACAAATGCATGCACACAATGCTCATGCATATACACATAACACACACACAAATCACACATGCATGCACCATGCTCACAAGCACATACAAACAACACACGTACATATACTCTCAAACGCACACACAGACACACCCCCGGCGTTTTTCCATCACTCTGAGGGTGGGGTGGAAGTGCCCATGCTGGAAGCTGGGGGATAGGAGCCTTCTCATCTAATTTCTTCCTGGTTTCAGGACCTGGGCCACAGAAGCAGCCTCACCATCAGACTGCGGCCTCCTCTGGTGGTCAGGGTTCCTGGGGGGTTGGCGGGGCTTCTGCTGACAGAGAGAGGGACGTGAAGGCTCACGCATGACCAGCGTGTCTCCAGCTTCAGGAACCTGAGGAGGACTTTGAACCCTTGGGAGGACTCAAAATTGGCCCTGGAGTCCTGAGGAACTTTTCCCTACAGGGTGGGGACCGTGGGGGGAGATGCCAGATAAACATTTGCAAGACTTTTCCTGGGTCTAGGAATTAAGAGATTTGTCATGGCAGTGAGTACTCTCCATGGCTCCTGGGTGTCTCTGCAACCCCGCTCGCCCCTGGCCTCCGGACTGTGTCCCCAACTGCTTCCTTCAAGTGGACATCCAGTAAATGTCTCACGAGAGACATCCCTCCTACCCTGAGCGCACAGCCGCTCCCACCTCCCATCCCTGCACACGGCCATCCCCCTCTTGGGTGGTGACAGAGCCATCCTTCCAGTTGCTCAGAGTGAATCGCGTTCTCCTGGTTTCCAGGAACCCCATGAGCTCTGTCATCGGAATGCATCCAGAATCTGCCCACTTCCCTGCCTCGCTGGCCTGGATGACTGCAGGAGACTCCTACAGTTTCCCATCCACCCCCGCCGCCGTCTGTGCTCCACGCGGCAGTCACAGCAGTCCAGGGAGCTCCACGCTGCTGGGCTCACGGCCTCCAGCGACTGTCTCCTGATCAAACGCCGCCAACAGCCAGGTGGAACTGTGACCCCCGGCTCCCGGCTGCCCTGTCAAAGCTCTCAGGCTTCCCTATACTACGAGATGCACTTCTTCCCCCTCCCTTTGCTCCCCTACTAGGGCATCCACTTCGCGTAGGTGCAGGCTTTGTCTGTTTTGCTCACTGGTGAGGAGGAGGACGAGGAGGCGGAGGATGACGCTGTACCCAGCCCCGGCCTGCCCTGAGGAGGTGCTTAGTAAATATTTGTTGAGAGAATGAATGCATGGAATGCATTTCTATTTCCAGCCCCAGCCAGGCTCCTGGAAGCGCAGAAGCAGGAGCAGATTTGCAAAGGAGGAGAAAGCCCGGACGTGGAGGGCTTGAGGTGGGCTTGAACTGCTGGAGGTGCTAAGAAACGGTTTCCTTCCTCCTCAGATCTCTCCGCAGTCTGTGACAGGCCAGGTTTCGCAAACAGCTCATCTGGCTGGGTTAAGAGGGGCCAGAGAGGGTCTGGGGTGGGGGAGGGAAGGCTGAGGCTCCAGCCTGTCCCTGCAGCTGCTTGGGTTCCAAATGCCTGGAAGCCTGGACTCATTCCCACCCAGCCGAGGCAGGCTGCAGAGAGCTGCCTCCTTTAAGCTGGCCCCGGCATTTACCCCAGAGCCACAGGTTCTGCCCCGGCTGCCCTGAGGCTGGCCTGGTGGGGGTGGCGCCCCCCCACCCCCGCAAAGTGCCCCTCCCCTCCACACAAGCGAGCCCAGCCTGGCCCCCTCACAGTCACATGCCCCTTGTGGAGGCCCCTCCACGAGTCACAAGGCAGAGTTTCCATTGGCGTCAAACGTACGTGGATGCCGGATCTGGGACAGACAGGAGCCAAGAGGGGAGAAGCCAGTTTTAGAAAATTCACATGCCTGGGGGTCACAGAGGGCAGACCCCCAAGGGCACCGCATCCCCATGGCAGGGGTAGGAGTGGCCCTTGGGGCATAGACCCAGAATGTGTGCACACTCTCCCTCTCTGCCACTCCCACATATGCACATGCAAACACATGCAAACACAAACACACATGCACACACACAAGGAAACACGCACACAAATGCAAACACATGCACACACAAGCACACGCATGCACACACGCACACACAAGCAAACACACGCACACACATGCAAACACACACACCTCATATCTCTGTCTACAGTGGAGACCAAACAGACCTCCCCAGGGAGGTGAGACCTCCCACATGGATGGCAGGAGACAGGAGTCCGTGATTCCTGGGTCTGGAGTGCCTATGTGTGTACCCCACACTGCACAGTGTACGATGCCTGCTATGCTCCTGGGACAGCATGTGGGGCGGGGCCTCCCAGGCATGAGAGATGGAAGATACTCCAGGGGGCATGTGAGGCCCAGAAAGCAAGCGCGCTACTCCGAGTGATGTCATTGTGTCTACAGTGCTGTCGGGCCCTGGTGATCTTCGCCTTCCCAGACAGTTTCCTCTTCTCTTCGTCACAAAACCCTGTTTGTTTTGTTTAAGAAAACCCGCCTGCTGACTCTTACATAGTGTCATGTATTTTGTTGTCTGTGTTTCTAGGGCTGCCGCCAACCTCGGGGTGATCACATGACCCCCAAGGCTAGCCAGCAAGAGGACCTCAATCCTCCACCACAGACAGCAGGACAGGGGTGGGCATGGGGCCCGAGCCCACACAAAGCCCTGCCTGGGATTTTGCTGAAGACAGAAGCACCCTGACCCTCCAAGTTGGGAGTTTCGAGGACCCCCTGAACTTAGAGCTCCCGGGCCGTCTTTCCCTGAGAATGAAGCCAACACAGGCAGGATTGAGCTTAGAGTCTGAATTAGATGGTGCCTAGTGACAGCCTCTGAACTCCTGGACCCAGCTACACCTGAAGCCACCGTACCCCACATTTTCTAGGTAAGTCAACCTGCAAACGCCCTTCTTTTCTGAAATGAGCTTGGGGTGGGATTCTGTCACTTCAACTGAAAGGACCCCAGCCATGCAATGTTGCAATATCGAAGTGGGATGGTCTAGGCTTTATGAGTGGCAGACCGAGGCGGGGCAGGAAGATGGAGGCTTTCTGGCTCCCAACAGGTGGAAGAGGGGAGTCTCCGGGGTGGCCAGATACGTCTACAGACTCACTTGCCCCTGGGCTGTTCTCCAAACCGCCGCGGAGTTGGGGCTCCGACCCATCTGAGCCTCTTCCTGACCTGGACCACCAGGGGCAGCTGTGTTTACAGCATCTGGGCCCTTGAGCACGAGTGTCCCACCTCCCCGTAGGATCAGGCCCCTGGGAAGGCAGGGGCCGATTCTCTTTCTTCCCTCTGTGGCAGTCCCCCCATCCCATCACAGAGCGCCATAGACGACATGCTGTGGCCGTCGGTCTGGGGGTTCGAGCCCCCAGGCCCCACTCCACCCACTCCGAGGACTGGCTTGGTGGGGCTGGTGCTGGCTCCCAGAGGCTGCAGGGCTCTGGAAGGAAAGGCCTTCTGCAGAGCAGGGCACCTGTAGCCTGGCCGCCTGACCAGCCTGTGGGGAGGGAGGCGGCGGTGGGAAGCCCCTTGCTCTGCTGGTGCCCCTCCCAACGTCCAGGGCCTCTTTACCCAGCATTTCTCTGCTGCTGCGACTGTGCCCGGACCTTGAGCTTAGAGAAAAGGCTGTTGCTGCCGGCTCAGCTGAAACCGCCTGGTGCTTTCTATAGAATCTTTGTGAGGAGCTATTATAGAAGGGACTGTTATCAAAGAATTAATTACGGAAACTAAGGACTGCACAAAAATAATTATTTCCAAACAATGGGTGTCCAGCCCTGAGAATTCCAGTGGGAGTGGTGGCGATCTACCCGGGTCTGTGGGCCTAGCCTGGGGTCACCGTACATCATGGCCTGTCTCCCTTCCTCTCCGGATCCCCCACCCCAGGCCACATGCCTCAAGGGACATCTGGGATGGAGAAAGCCAAGGGTCGGGCTGAATCTTTCCTCGCCAAACGTGGACACGATGCCTGGCACCCCCGCCGAGAGTGGTCTGTGGTCCTCTCCGGTGATCACTACAGTGTCTCTGAGATATCACTGTCCCCATTTCCCAGATGGGAAAACCGAGGCTCCAAATGGCTAAGAAACATGCCCAAGTGTCTGAACCTGCAGGCAGCGGGCTGGGGCTCAGGCCTGAGTCTGTGTGGCCTCCTTAGTCAGTGGGGAGTGGGTGTGAGGGAAGCCCAGGTGACACTGGCCCGGCAGAACACACAGGACAGCAGGTGCAGAGGAACCCGCACCGAGGGACCCCACCCACAGGCAGCAGCGGCATCTGCAGCAGGGAGATTTGCCTCTGGGCTCCCCGCACTGTCCCATGAGTTGTCCAAGGACTGGGACCTGGGGTTGGGAGGGACACACAGCAGCCGTTGGCTGTGTTGCCATGACATGACAGAGGTTCCAGCCACCAGCACAGGCCGCCTGTCCCGGGGAGACAGTCCTATTTGTAACATCTATCTCAGCCTGAATCGGGGAGGCAGTCCTGTTTGTGACATCTGTCTCAGCCTGAATTGGAGAAGGCTTCCTACAGCAGAAGCAGGCCCAGAGCAAGGGCATCCCTGATTCAGGAGGAAGCTGGGTGCCGAAGGTCACCAGCAGGCACTGTGGACCCAGCCTTTGAGCTTGGACCCCGCCTGGCCCACAAAGCCCCGTGCTGCTTCCCAGGGCCCACGCGCAGGTTCCTGGACCTCCAGCTGCACCCTGGAGGGGGTGAGAGGGTCTCACTGTGTGGCGTGTGCCAGGAGGAGGGGCTGGTGTGGGACAGAGGGATGGAGCTCGGGGGAAGACCAGCAGATCCCTGGACACACGGGGTGAGGCTGGGCTGTCTCAGATAGGCAGGACTAAAAGCAAGACAAGCAAGACGGAAGGGCTCAAGAATGGAGCAGCCAGGAAATTCTGTCCAAGCCGAGTCCCTGGGTTTGCGAGACTTCACTCCACCTCACAGGGGTCGTCTGGGTTTGCGGTCTCTGGCCAGGAGGGTGCGGGAGCCTCTCTCTTCCAGCTCAGGTTCGGGCCACACCAGAAAGGGAAGGGCAAGAGCACACCGTCAACCCAGAGGACCCCCAGATCAAGAGACCACCCAGGCTACAATCAACTCTGGTGGCGCTTTTAATCACCCCGGCAGGAATGGCGACTGTAAACAGACATTCAACAATTCCCAGTGACACACATACCTCCCGGGCAGAACCGCGTTTCCATAAACCTTGCAGAAATGACTTGGAGAGCTGGCTGAGCGAGGGCCGCCTGGACACCAGTGTGCAGACGCCGTGTCCTCAGCACCCCCACACTCAGCTGTCCTGCGAGCCCCAGCCCCTGGAACACTCCAGCTGCCTCTCCACTTGTCTGGCGGGATGTTTCCTCCCGGTGCCCTCATCACCCCACACCCACCCTCTTCTCCCGGGCTCCCGATGGCTCCCCCCACCACTTGCTCTGCTGATGGGTACATTCTCCCCAGGTCTGGCTGTGAAGCCATCCTGGGTGCCTCGGTTTCCCCTGCTGGCCAGGCAGTCACCAGCACCTCAGTGGGAATGCCACTCTCTGCCGCCACCCAGCCTGGGCTCAGTGGGACGCCTGCACTTTCCCAAGTTGCGTTCCTCCAGCCCATTCTCTGGACACTCGGATGAGAACAAGGCTACTGGCCAAGGGTGTGAGAACTGGGATCAGCCTCAGAGACCATCCCATCTCTGTGAGTGTCCTGAAGCTGCCAAGCAAAGTGCCACCAACGGGGTGGCTGAGACCAACAGAAGTGTATTCCCTCTTGGTTCTGAGGCCAGAAGCCTGAGCTTAAGGCGTCAGGAGAGCCAGCCCCGCTCTGGCAGCTCTAGAAAAGAATCTGTTTCTCGCTCTCCCAGCTTCTGGTGTTGCTGGCAACCATTAGCATTCTTGACTTGTGGATGCGCTGCTCCCGTCTCTGCCCCCGGGGTCACGCGGCCTTCTCTCCGGCCTTGCTGTGTGTCCCCTCCTCTTGTAAGACTCCAGTCACTGGGTTTAGGGCCCACACAAATCTAGTATGACCTCACCTTGATTTAATCACATCTGCAAAGGCCCTTCTTCCAAATAAGGTCATGTTCCCCATTTCTGGGTAGATGTAAATTTAGGGGAGCCGCTATGTAGCCCAGTGCCATCTTCCTACAAACCCCAGGATGGCCGAGGAATCCAGTCTCAACTGAGATGCATCAGGCTGCCTAGGATGAGAGCCCGGACCATACTGAGCACTCACATTCTCTCCTAATATTCTTTCAAGCATTCCAGCAACATCTATTCCTGGAAACCCCAGGTCAGTCCCCCACCACCAGTGTTGCTGTTGCCTGGAGAAGAAAATGCTCCAGACCCCTCTTTCCCAGCCCGCTGGGTTCCCTCCAACCCAGGCCCAGCCCCCTTCTCCAGGGATTGATAAGACGCCATTTCCAGATATATTGTTAAGTGGCAAAAGCAGATGGCAGTACGCAGTGACACATCTTTTGTGTAATAAAGTGTAAAGATATGTATATGTGCGTGTTTATTTACAGATGCGAAAGAAAAGCACTGGAAAGATAAATCAGAAACTAATAAAAATGGTGACTTTACGTGTGTGTGGAGTTGGAAATGGAAGCTAGCTGCTCTGGAGATACTTGGCTTTAGTGTTTGAGTCCAGAACTACGTGAATGTTTTCCATATTCAAAACAATTTGAATTTGTTAAAATTTAAGTTTAAGAGAGAGCACCCTTAGAAAAGGAAACCAACAAAAGTGAAAATCTATATAGAGTTTGTAACATAACTAAAACGAAGACAAAATTATTTGAAGTAGTTTTACAGCACAGAATTTAGGCTTTTTTTTTTTTTTAACTGGTGGCGTGTATTTTCAGGATAAAAGAATGGCAAGGAAATCGTATATATCATTCAGTAGGTCTTCGTGTTGGTGTTAAGTCTGGCATCGTTATTGAAATTTTTTCCTCTTCCGGGATAAAGCCAGTAAGTAATTATGTGAATGTTGTGGGGAACCAAAATTATTATTACTGAAAGAGAAAAAATTCACAAGTATAAAATCCAATAGGTTAAGAGGAGCACTGCCATCTTAAATTTGAATTGGAAATGTTAACGTAATCTCATAACTTATTTATTCATTCTGATTGACTGGTTGATTGATTGAGAGACAGGGTCTCACTCTGCCACCCAGGCTGGAGTGCAGGGGCATGATCTTGGCTCCCTGCAGCCTGACCTCCCAGGCTCAAGCCATCCTCCAGCCTCAGTGTCCTGCCTATTTGGGACCACAAGTATGCCACCATACCTGGCTGATTTTTGTATTTTTTGTAGAGATGAGTTTCACCATGTTGCCCAGGCTAGTCTCAAAACTCCTGAGCTCCAGCAATCCACCTGCCTCAGCCTCCCAAAATGCCGGGACTCCAGGTGAGAGCCAGTGAGCCCGGCTGATCTCATGAAAGTGCTGGGATTACGTGATGGCGTGAGCCATCATGCCTGGCCAGTCTCATGATTTGGAAACAAAATATGCGTCTCCTAGTTCATGCCACTGAAAGGGAAGCTCTGGGAACGAAACTCGGGGTCTGGCCTCCAGCCCTCCTCTTGCTGCTTGCTTGTCCCTGGAGTCAGGGGCGTGTCTCCCACCACACAGAGGCAACACCCATGTGTCCCCAGTTGCACTGAGATACACCCAAGGGTGGTACCCACAAGGTGCACACACAGGGGACAGGTGACGTGCCTAACAGCAGCTAACCTGGTACAGTGGTGTGTGGGGAAAGGCGTAACGCCAACTGCATTTTCCCCACTGACATCGCCTGGACATCCCCTGCACTCTGAGACTCAAAACGTCTCTCATTCCTGATGTCACTGCTGACTGGCAGTGGCGTCTAACTGGTCCTCCTTCTCTCTTTCCCAGTGTTTTCCTGCCAACAGGAATTTAGATCTAAAGGCTTGGCGAGGTTCAGCTTCACTGCTGAACCAGAGGAATGAGATTCAGGTGGGAGATCCCGGGCAGTGGCTCCCCGGGCTGGCCTCTCTCGGGGCCTGGCCAGGGCTGCAGCTGCCCCACCCCAAGGCTCACCCCTCCCCAGTGTGGGGACTTGGAGCCTGACCTTGTCCCACTGGTAGGAGGGGACAGAGCAACGTTTTAAAGCAACAGGGGACATGAGGCATCTGTGCATTTCACTCGGACATTTAGGAAATAACCTTGCAAGTGTGGAGATTCCTTTATGACAAATTCCCTGCAAGTTATTAATCTATGATGGTGAAGAGTCGAAAACAACCCATATTTCCTAAAGCAGCCCTGAAATAAGGCCATGTCAGAAAGGAATATTTAATGACATAGAAAAATGCTCTGATACATTAAATTGAAAAGGGAAGTAGGTGTACAGGATGGCTCCAATTTATATTACACTCTATTACGAAAAATAAGCTGGAAGAAGAGACACAAACATTTGTCAGAACTGACATCTGCCGGACGGTGGAACGGAAGGTGATCGTCATTTTTGTTTCATAGGACTTTCCTGTATGACTGCATGGCTAATAGCACTTCTCCTCGACACCGGTGCTGTTCTCGGAATCCTATCTAGAGCCTGCAGGTGAGTTGTGGGTATTACGATTGACACTTGGCAAAAGAGGAAACTGAAGTTTAAATATCAAGGCAGCCCAGCTGGTGAGCAGCTGAGTCAGGATCCCAGCCCGAGGCTCTGCAACAACAGCGCCCCAGGGGCACCGTGGTGGCTTGGGGGCCTCTGCACATGCAGCTTCTGGGCCCCACCCTGAGGCTTCCAGTGGGATTTGTCTGGGTGTTGGGAGCTCTAACCATGAAACAGCTCCTCTATACCCAGCCCCATGGGTGAGGAGTGAGGTCTGTTCCCCTTGGGCCCTGACAGTGCCCAGGCCAGGGGGCCAGTCCTGGGAGTGCCCGCCCAGCCCTGAGCCCTAGCAAGTCCAGCAGAGCCCATGGACGGTGGGGATCCCAGCCTTCCACTCACTGCATGCCTTGGGGTGAGCCTCGAGGTGGAACCAGCCCGGGGAGCCAGTGCCTGGGAGCTTCCACCTCAATCTCACTCTTCTGGTTAAGCACTGGCTTCTTCCGCTTAGGTCCCTGGGAATAAGGGACGCTTTAGATAGGGGATCACATTTTTGGTCTCTCTGAGCCCCGCCGGGTGCTTTCCATGGACTGTCTCCTTGCATCACCCATTTTACAGATGAGAGGACCTAGAGTGGGGACCTGGCCAGGGCCACATGTGGTGCAAGGACCGGGCAGGATCTGAATGCAGGCCTGTCCATGTTGAAAAGTCCTGTAAGCACCAACCGCAGTGGTGACCAGAAGGCAAAAGTAGCATTTGAAGCCAGGGATGTGCAGACGGAGGCCAGCGCCCAGGAGACTGGCCTGCACGTGGTGGCCTCAGCTTCCAGAAGGTCCTGTGGGCACAGGGCTCTTGGCTGACTCAGAGCTGGTGGATGCAGAGGTTAGCTCCCTGCCATGCACAGCCAGGCCCTGACCCAACTTTGGTCCCTGGGGACAAGAGGGGCTGGGAGAGCCCTGCCCACCCAGGGGGCAGGCAGTCACCCCAGCGTGGAGCCTGGTTCTGCCCTTGGGAGGTGGTTCCTTTGGCTGGACCAGAATGTCTGCCGATGATCAGAGAGGGCCAAGGGGTGGGGGGTGCCCGATGTGCACCCTGAGAATTGCACCAGGCACAGGGAGCAACTTCAGCCCTCCTTGTGCAGAGCTGCAGCGTACAGTGCCAGCCCTCGCTGGCCCTCACACACAGGATGCCCCAAACATGGCTTGAGGCCTTGCAAAACATTAGGAACCAGGATGTCTGAACCCTGTTGGCTTCCGCGGTGTCAGAGCCTCACCCCAACCAGAAGGTGTATCGGGGACGTGGTCATGCGATGTCTCCCTGAGCTGAGAGTGACTCGGGAGGCTGCAGTCAGACCCCGGCGGCCCGGCCTGCGGGGTGACAGTGCTCAGAGAGGGACCCTTCAGCTCCTCCCTGCCAGGGGTGGGGCGGGCTCTCCCGGGGGTCTTCTCTGGGAGCAGGAGGCCTGGGGGGCAGGGGTGGGGTCCCAGCAGCCTCTGCCCCAGCGGCATGGTGTATGGCTGCAGAAGCCCTGGGTCTGTTTCCTTGTCTGTGACATGGGGCTGATGGCAGTGCTTCCCCTGCTCAGGGAAGACAGAAGCACAGATGGGGACAGGCGGCCAACAAGCCCAAGAGCACCAGAGCCACCAGGAGCTGCAGGAGGCAGGAGGGACACCCCTCAGCCTTCAGGGAGAGTGTGCCTTGATCTTGCTCTTCTGGTGTCCAGAGCTGGGAGAGAATACCTTTCTGTTGTTTTAAGCCACTCGTTCTGGGGCACTTTGCTAGGGAAGCCCAGGAAACTCGGTGAGCACAGAGCTGGAGCTGCTTGAACGACTCACAAGCAAGTACAAGAGGAGAGGACCCCAGGCATTCAGGGGAAGCTTTGAAAGACCCACCTGCTCCCTCAGCAGGCAAAAGAGGTCTTAAGGAGGGGCTGAGGGGTGTCTGCTCTGTAGGAGCCAAGCTCGTGAACCTGGGGCTGAAACCGCAAGGCCCCAGCACAGCCAGAGCCTGGGATGGGGAGCTGAGGGTGCAATCAGCTTGTCCCTGGGAAGATGATGTAGGGTTTCCCAGCCTCGCAACACATCCATCATCTGGGAGTTACCTAAACTATGTGGAAATGCAGATCTCCAGGCTCCCACAAGAGGTTTTGGGGCAGAGCCCAAATGGGTGCATTTAGCAGCTCCCGCCTGACTCGGATGCAGGGCAGACCCACTGCCCCTCCCAGTAGGTCAGCACGTCTGGGGTCACTGGGCCAGCACAATGCTCCCCTTTTCCCTGTGAGGTCAGCACGTCTGGGGTCACTGGGCCAGCGCAATGCTCCCCTTTTCCCTGTGAGGTCAGCATGTCTGGGGTCACTGGGCCAGCACAGTGCTCCCCTTTTCCCTGTGGCAAAGTGAATGTGGAGGCTGAGGCGGGAGCATGGCTGGCATCCACTGAGTGCCACCCTCCCAGCACAAGGCGGTGGATGCACAGCAGGTGGCCTGGCTCTGCTGCGTGGGTACCTGGGGACATGGGCAGCCCACAGCCGGGACCCGGGCACCTCGCAGGGACAGGCTGGGGACGCCTCCTCCACTCTCCCCAGCCCGTCCTCATAAAGCACCTGTGGGGCTCCTCCTAAGCCCAGGGAGACCCAGGCCCACATGGGCAGCATGTGGCTGGTGTGTCACTGCAGCCAGGAAAATAACCTGGGAAATGACTGAAAATGCAGCCAGGCTGTACTCCTGTGTGCCCGGCCACTTCTCAGAAGGAGGGAGGAGGTTCATCTCAGGCCGGCTCCCACGGGCAGCTGGAAGCCACCCAGTTCCACGGCCGACCTGCTGCCTGAATGACCGACATGTGGCCGTTCGGCTGCCAAGCTGGCTGGCTTCAAGTGCAAAGCTGGCTGAACAAAGCAGGCCATTACGAAGCAATACAGAAGGCATTTTCCCGCAAACAGGGCCAGCGGGCTGGCGCTGAAGGGGGCTGGCCATGTGCTTCAGGCAGCACATTCACTATCAAGGTCCTGCTTAGCAGGCTGCAGCCTGGGATAGCATGTCTAAGACCTCCATGGCAGGGAGCAGATAGGGCTGAGTCAGGGTGGCTGAGGGGTCACAGTCTGGAGAGAACATAGACACTCTGTACTGCCTTTGGGGCTCCACTCTGCCTGGAAGAAGGCTCCAAGAGCCCTTCCCACGCACAGGTCTCTCCGCTTTCCTCCACTAGCCCATCGCCAGCCATGCATTCATTCACTCGCTCATCAAACCTACAATGAGCATGTAAGATGTGCCAGGCACTGTCCAAGGTGCTGGGGACATAGCTGAGAACCAGACACACTCCTGTCCCTCACTGGGACTCCTCTGCCCCAGCCACATCTCCAGGGCTCCCCACAGCCTGCACCCACCACTTCGCTCCCTCCCCTCCCCGCCTCCCTGGCAGTCAGACTCTTACTTCTGTCCCACAGCTTTCCCAGCCTCCTGGCTCCCTCCCCATTTCCTCCCACACTGGTGATCCCCCGATGAAATCCTCCTGCCCTTCATCCTGTCTTGGCGTCTGCCTCGCGATGACCCTGGGCTCACAGTCTGGCCACTGCAGCTGAGTGTCGCACTGGCTCAGGTGTGGCAACACAGGGGTTGAAAGGCTCTGAACCAGGCACCAGGAGCCCTGCGCCCCAGGCCAGCCCTCCGCAAACCAGCTTTGTGTCCTCGGACAACTCCAGGCCCATCCCGGGTCTTGCTGTCTGGAGAGAGGAGGAAGCCGGCCACACACTCTCCAAGAACGTTCAGCCTCCGCACTGCATGGACTCTGCTTGGTTTCTGGCTGGGCCCAGGGTTCTGCCTGCAGTGTGGAGCCGCAGTGGTGGGTCCCCATGCGAGCCCCCGCCACTGTCTGCTGTCATCACCGGCCCGGGTGCCCTTGCCACACAGCACCATTTCCAACTGCGAAGGCCTTCGTGTGGCGCCTGTCGGGACAACGTGGCCGGCACAGGCTGGGCTGGGGGAGAAAGGGTGCTGGGCAGCTCTGTGCCCTGCGACTTTGTGGGTTGCTGGGCTGTCCTTGTCTTGAAAACATTGTATTTTTGACTCCTATAAAGTAGTGGAGATAAGATTGGCTCTGAAATGTATTAAGATCCCTTGAGTAGAGCCAGGGGGCAGAGCCACCTCCCTCGTGGTTTCCTTGGGCATCAATAAGAAACGCTGCCATTTAGTGGGGAAAACAAGGTATGTGGATGGGCTCATAGCCCATGGTTCCAAGCTCATGCCCTTCTCAAGAGGGAGCAGACCGGGGAGGGTGGCAGGAGCATCCAGCGAGGGTTGGGGTGCCCCACCGGCCTGAGCTCCTGCCTTGGAAGCACCCTGAAGACAGATCGTGGGGCCCTGTGGAGCTGACCTGGGGTTGCCACCAAGGGCTCGTTTCGAAAACGTCTCCAATCAAACAGCAAAGTTTTGGGGGTCCCTGAGCCTCAGCCAGGGTCAGTTGCCTGAGTCACACCTGCTGAGGCAAACGCAGGTGCAGGCCCCACCCACAGGCACCCCCTTTTTGCCCACCCAGCTCCATCTCCCACCCCAAGGGGCGTTGCCCAGCAAGCGTCTCCCAGGGGCACATCTGAGCTCCACCCAAGGCCCCCTCGGGCCCCAGAAGAGGAGGGCAGACCCAGAAGGGCCCCCAGAGAGAGGCCAGATGTGGTCAGGGGAGGGTCGGGAAGGAGGGACAGGCCTCCCGCTGGGTGTCCCCCTGGCCTCATGGGCCCGAATCCTCTGAAGCCTCAAACCACACTGGAGCCTCATGGCCAGTTCCAAGGGCAGTGCCTGGGATGGCTCTTGGGTTGGCTCTCAGGACGGTGAGGCCTGGTGGCCTCCGTCCTCTATGTGGAGAAACAGCTGAGAAGGACGCTCCTCTCTCAAGGCAGTGAAGGGGAGGAGGGGAGGTGCTGGGCAATCTGTTTCACCCGGCCTGGGCCCCAGGCTTGGGGGCCCTCAGTGACTCACTATGAAGGCATCAGAAGGGCCCCTGGGAGGGATTTGTGAATATGTCCCCAGGCCTTGGAGGAGAAAACACAAGGGTACCCTGAAGCCAACTCCTGGCCTCCACCAAGAAAAATGAGCTCAGCGAGCACAGCCAGCACAGTGCCAGGGCAGGGGGGCAAAGGCCGGCTCAGCCTCTGGGAGGAAGGAGCTCAGGTGGTGGCCTCAGCTGAGATTGGATGCTGGAAGCTCCAGGACCCAGGGGACCCCATCCTCAACAGAGGGGTCTCCAGAGTCAGAAACGCTGGGCAGCCTCTGCCACTCAGAGTGGCCTAGGGTTGCCAGGGCTGTGGAAGTGCTGACCCTGAGGGAGTCACGGGGACAGTGAGAACAGGGAATTGTCATGTGACCCAGGGCTGGGTGGAGGAAGTGCCTCCACCTGGCCATGGTGGCACAGGAGCCATCGGCGTGGGCAGAAACCCAGGGTGGGCAGTGGGCTGGGGTGCCTGGGCTCTCTTGGGGCCAGATGACCAGCTCACAACTGAAACTGATGGTGAAGCATTTCATCAGCCAGGGTGTATGAGTCAGCTCAGCCTACGTAACAAAGCACCACACTGAGGGGCTTGAACCTCAGAAATCCCTGACCTCACGGCCCTGGAGGCCAGAAGTCTGTGATGCAGGTGTGGTCAGGGCTGGCTGTGACCTGGGGCTGTGAGGGAGCCTCTGGTCCCCATCTCTGCCAGCTTCTGGCGGCCTGAGGTGTTCCTGGAGATGGCCGTCTTCTCCCTGTATCTTCAGTTTGTCCTCCCTGGACATGCCCCTCTGTGTCAGAATTGCCCCTTTTGGTAAAGACGCCAGTCTTGTTGGGTCCAACCTGTGACCTCATCTTAACCTGATCTGCCAGGGCTCTGTTTCCAATGAAGGTCCCACTCACAGGTACTGGGGGTTGGACTTCAGCATCTTTTGTGGGGAATACCATCCAAACCATCACCTGGGGGAGGGGAAGCTGCAGGCCCCTGTGGGCAGGGAGAGTTAACCTTGCACCTGCAGGATGGGCCCCACCCTCCCAGCCTTGGCCTCCCCATGGCCATGCACAAGCATAAACTTGCATCTGGTTTTACAAGCTGGAAATTTAACATAGAATCCTTTCTGCCATTTCACTTTCTACATTAGGACCTGAAAGGACAAGAGCACTTTTTTTTTTCTGTTTTACACTGAGCTGATTCAAGTGGACACATTGCTGGGGTCAGCAGCAGCAGTGAGGTCCTTTCCCCAGCCTTGAGAACACACATGACTTTACATCCAGCCCAGTAGCCCCCACATACCCCCAGGAACAGCCCAGGGAACCCTGTCCTTGGTTTCCTCTGGGGCAGAGTTTTCTGGAACCACACTGAGAAGACACTGAAAGCATTAGAGGCTTGTGCTCCCCGGACGTATTTTATTGTTTTAATATATAAATTGATTCCTTTAAAAAACAAGCCACGAATCTCATGGCGGGCCCTTTTACGTGCGTGAGCTCTAATTACTTGATTTTTTGGAAGCTCCTGAAAAAATTATATTTCTGATTCCTCTAGGCCTGTCATGAAAGAGCCTTTTATAACTGCCGGGCTGTCCCTCCTGGGAATCAGACGCTGCGGTGCAGAGGAGGTTGACGACAGGAACCGCTCTTCTCAGCAAAGGGCCTTGCAGCCCTGAGCATTTCCAGCTCAAACGGAACGGATGCATCCGCTAATGATGTCTGTCGCTATTTGCATCGTGGATGCATTTCCAGGGTTCGCAGGCCCTGGAGAAGGAGGAAAAGCTTCCCACCCTGTCATGCTCAGGATCATGTCGTCATCGTCCACAGCTGAGTCACATCGCCCGGAGCAGACAAGAGGCCTGGCTCCAACCCCCTCTGTGTGTGCAGAGAGATGCTCTCAGAGGGTCGGGAAGCCAGAGCCTCTGAGCCCAGCCTGGAGCAAGGCAAGCCACGCTGGCTGGAAACCCCTGGACACAGAGACTTGCTGAGGGTCCTGTCACCCTTCTCCCCATTCCTGTAACCTCCCAAGGCCGGGCATCTGTCCTTTATGGAATGGGCCTTTGCCAAGTGCTGAACTTGACTCTAGAATGTCACTGAGCGTGTCTGGCTGCGGGGAAACGCGCTCCCTCCCCCTGGGGTTTGTTAGAAAGAGTTCTGAAGCTTTGCAGAGGGTGTGGGTGGAAAGTCCTTCTGGTGGGGAAGCCAGGTGCAGAAAGCCTGAACTGAGAGCGCTCAGGGGAGGCACCCAGCATCGGGCGCACGGCGGGTTACCTGGAGGTCGGGCAGCCACTGCTGGCGCTGCTTCCCCATCCCATGGTTTGGCTCGGTACAGCCCAGCTGCAGCTTGGCCAGCGCATGCCCAGCTAACCCCCCTGGGACTTGCCCGGTGGCAGCCTAGACCCTATAGGAGCAAGAAGAAGAAAAGTCGTGACTCATGCACTTGGGGAGCTTCTGGTGTGGGCTTTGCAGGGATGGACTCTGAGCAGCCAATGATCAAACAGGAGGGCAGTTTACATGTCAGTGTTTTACCCAGAGTCCTTGGGGCAATAAGGGCAGTGGGCAAAATTCTGCTAACTACCCCCAGCCCTTCCATCCTTCTTCCTGAATAACAAGAACCCCAGCTTTTCACTGGACACACTGCATTCAGATAAGAGACTGCATTCCTCACACTACATCAGGACTAAGTGAGGCATAGTCTATTGGCTGGAATGCAGAGGTGATGACAGGTACTCAGGCAGCCACGTTGGACCATGAGACGGCAGGATCGATATGAAGGACTGTGAAGAGGCATGAAGCAATGAAGGGACATGGGGAAAGTCTGAATCCCTACTCTTATCGGAGCATGTCGTAATATAAACTCCTTAATTTTAGCTGGATACAATTCCCATTCCCCCTCGCAGCCAGCTGTGACCATGTGCCTAAATTTTGGTGCCCAAATTTTAAGCAGAAGTGTTGTGTGCAACCTCCGGAAAGCATCCTTAACTGGCAGGACCATGCCCTCTGCTGTGCACTGACCTGTGTCCCCTGCAAATTCACATTGGAGCCCAAACTTCCCATGTGGCATGATTTGGAGATGGGGCTTTTGGGAGATAATTAGATTTAGATGAGGTCACGAGGGGGCCCTTGTGATGGGATTAGCGCCCTTTCAGAAGAGGAAGAGGCACCAGGCCTCTCTCTCTCTGCCATCTGAGGATACAACAAGACAATGACCATCTGCAAGCCAATTCGAGAGCCCTCCCCAGAATACAACCTCGCCGGCCCAGATCTCAGACTTCCAGCCTCTAGAGCTGGGGAAAGAAATGCCTGCGGCTCGAGCCACCACCTACGGTGTTCTGTTGCAGCAGCTGGGGCAGACGACGTCCTTCCTTCATCCCCTCCTCTTTCCTGCTGGCTCAAGTGCCCAAGCAGCCACCTGGCTCCACGGAGAGCTGATGATAGAGCAGCATAAGGAACGAGCTGATGTTCTGGCTGGGCCAGATCGCCCTCCACGTTTGTCTTTGATTTGCAGTACATTCAGGGACAGAACCTACTACATCTAAACCCTGAACATTCGGATGTCTTCTGCTTTGATTTCCCATGAAAGAACATCTGAGTAATTATTGTGCCTGAAACTTCTCACGCACAAGCTGGTATAGATTTCCCTGTTTTCATCTTCCCAAATTAGGTGGGCGTTTCCTGAGGCCACCCTAAGATATTATCACACACACAGCTTAACACAAGGGAAATTGTCTGGGTGGTGGCTCACGCCTGTAATCCCAGCACACTGGGAGGCCAAAGAGGGAGGATGGCCCGAGTGCAGGAGTTTGAGACCAGCCTGGACAAGATAGCAAGACCCCATCTCTACAAAAACTACACATACACACAAATTAACCAGGCGTGGTGGTGTGTGCCTGTGGTCCCAGGTACTCAGGAGGCTGAAGTGGGAGGATCACTTGAACCTGGGAGGTAGAGGCTGCAGTGAGCGGTGATTGCACCATTGCACTCCAGCCTGGGCTACAGAGTGAGATCCTGCTTCAAAACAAAACAAAACCAACAACAGAAATTGATTCTCTCACAGTTCTAGAGACCAGAAATCCAAGATGCCAGCAGGGCTGTGCTCCCTCTGAAGGCTCCAGGGGAGGATGTTTCCTTGGTCTCACCAAGATTAGGCGAAACTGAGCACATTCAGAATGCGTGGCCGTAGACAATACTTCCTGGTCTCCTCCAGCTCCTGGTGGAGGAGACAAGGTTTCCCTGGCTTGTGGCTGCACCCTCCGATCTCTGCCTCCATCATCATGGCCTTCTTTTCTGTGTCTGTGTCTCTTGAAGGACACCTGGCGTTAGTTGTAAACTCCACGCAGATAATCCAGGATGACCTTATCTCAAGATCCTTCACTTAATTACATCTCCAAAACCCATTTTCCCAAAGAAAGTCATGTTCAAAGATTCCAAGGATTTGACGTGGACATATGTTTTGTGGGCCCGTTTGTGGGCCTGTCTCTATGGGTGACCCCAAGCAGAACAGACACCCTCGGAGAGGGCCTTCAGGGACCTGTGGGAGTGTCTAGGCGGCAGTGGCTGCCTGGAGGTTCCCTTGGCTCTGACGCCTCTCGCCCTGGTGCCCAGGTGTCTGTCACCCGGGGGCTGCATGCCTGGATCCTGCCTCCTGGCCTGGCTGCGTGGGGTCCACAGATGGCCTGTGGTGTCTGCCTGGGTGGAGCACGTCCTTGCAGATGTTCCCTCAGCCCCCTAGCTCCACGGCTGCTGGCCCCCGCCCTGAGCTCTGTGCAGCTGCTGGGGACTCAGCTGGACTCAGGGGTCCTGAGCTTGCCTGGAAGGGTTTCAGACCCCCTCTGGTGCCTCTGCCATCCTGGGCCGTGTCCCCCTCCTGCTCCCCCACCTCTCTGGTGCTCCCCGTGCCCTCAGCGGGTTTGCCCCCCTCCGACACCCCCGACACCCTCCGCCACTTCGGGGACAACTGGGGCTCGATGTTTTCACGCATTTCTCCTTCTGCGTTGGGAGCTGCTCATTACTCTCTCAGCTCCACCGGCCCCAACCCAGACCCCACTCCCAAGGCAGATGTCTTGCCCAGGGTAGGGGCAGATGGTGAAAACCTCAGTGGGAGGGGCCGGCCAGTCCCTCCTGGAATTCTGCGCCCTCCACCTCCAAGCACAAGCAGGGGAAGTGCGAAGCCTCTCTGAGCCTCAGTTTCCTCCTACTGAAATGGAACCAATAAATCCCATCTCGTGGTTCTCCCGCAGACGCACAAAGTAACTGCTCTCATGAGCATGCGCCCAGCCCGCCGGCAGTCAGTGATCCCCGGGGTGGCTGGGCCATCGTCACTGGGTGCCGAGGCTGCCAGGCCCCTGTGAGCAGGGAGAGGTTAACCTTGCACCTGCAGGATGGGCACCAGCCCTCAGCCTCGGTCTCCCCACGGCCACACACAAGCGTAAACTTGCTTAGACTTCTCCATAGCTTCGAAGTCCCAAAAGCCTCCCCACAGTCTCTGGGCAGCCTGCAGCGTCCCAACCTCCACAGCTGAGGTCCCTCTGCCCCCACCCCGCACTCCTGTCCTGCCCTCGAATTCCAGGCATGGTGAATGGTGTCACAACCCAAGCTAAAAAGCCAGGGCACACGCTAAGTCCCCCAAGAGAAATGTGGGAGGCACCCTCAGGGCCCCCATCCCTCACTAGCCGCCTGCCGAGCTCCAGCCCATTTTCTGCCCCTCCTGCCAGCCTCCCTCCTGGCTGCCTGTCCGCTGCCCACAGGGGCCCCTGCAGCTCTTCAAGGGGGTGCTTCTCTCCAAGGCGCATCCCTCCCAGTCTCCCTCCTCCCCAGGCGTCCTCCACACTGTTAGCCTCAGGCGCCTTCTGGCAGTGGCTGGGGACCCTCACTCAGGAGCCCCCTTGGATGGGTCACAGGACCCTGCTCACCCAGGCTGCAGCCACCTGCCCTGCTGTGTTCCCCTCACACACCTGCTGTCGGAAGCGCCTGCCTCCCCGCAAGTGCTGCCCTCTTCCTGCCACTAGAACACTCTTATCTGACTCCGAAACTCAGCTCTTTTTTATAATCAGCAACGAAAATTATTTGTGTGGTTTTTTTGTTGTTGTCGTTGTTTTTGTTTTTATTTTATGTTTTTTTTTTTTTTTGAGACAGAGTTTTGCTCTTGTTGCCCAGGCTGGAGTGCGATGGCGTGATCTCGGCTCACCGCAACCTCCGCCTCCTGGGTTCAAGTGATTCTCCTGCCTCAGCCTCCCAAGTAGCTGGGATTACAGGCATGCACCACCACGCCCAGCTAATTTTGTATTTTTAGTAGAGACGGGGTTTCTCCATGTTGGTCAGGCTGGTCTCGGACTCCCGACCACAGGTGATGTGTCCGCCTCGGCCTCCCAAAGTGCTGGGATTACAGGCGTAGCCACCACACCTGGCCTGCTGGGATTGCAGGCGTAGCCACCACACCCGGCCTGCACGTGTTTTTAAAAACAACTCTGGTTCCCCTCTCTCCAGAGCCCCTCCAGGGCGTCTCTGTGTGCTGTGCCTGTGGCTCTGCCACCCTACGAGCCTCTATCTCCCGCCCCCGCCACGATCCGGGAGGTGCCCCTCCACTGTATGACCAACACCCCAGTGCAGTGCCAACCAGGGACGGGGTGGGGGACCCTCAACAGTGGCCCTGGGCAGCCCCACCTCGCCTCCTCCTCCTGCCGACCTTCTGAAGGGGCCTCCCCACAGAGGAACCCCATGGGGGAGGCAATGTTTTTTCATGAGAAAAAGAGATTTCCTGCCAACAATAAGAAATTGCGCAAAGAAGAGTATTACAGGAGGACACAAAAGCCAGAAGGATTTGCTATCCTGCCACACTCTCAAAGTCCACACCAATCAAGACCACCAGCTTCTGTGGCTGTCTTGTTTTTGGAATGTTCTAGAAGCCTCAGACACCAGGAGAAGGAAGACCTAACTTGAGGCCCCAGAAGCCTTCTTGTTCCCTCCGGGGTCTGTAAGAATCTCCGGGCCCAGCAGGGCCTCCCCACTCTGGGGCCGTCAGGGTCTGCAGATTCTGGCTCCCAGAAGCCCCCGTGCCCCGAGGCCACCAGGCCAGGGTTCCTGGAGGGGGGGTGCCTTCACCACCCCTGATGTTGCAGGAGCCCAGGGGAGGTGCACGTTGGCAGGAAGGGCCATGTCTTCCCCCGCAGTGTGTAGAGAGAAGGGACTGTGGCTTTCTGGCTGTCTCCATAACTGCAAAGTCCCCAGAGCCTTCCTCTGTCCCGGGGTCACACCAGCTTTGAAGCTCCACCCAATACGAGTCTCCCCAGCCACAATGTGGGACTCAGAATGGAACTGGTAAGTCCCAAGAAGATAACAGGGGAAGTTCAGAGGGGCTGGGACCACTGAGTCCAGAGAAGGGCAAGGAAAACCCAGACGGGGTCACTGTGGGGCAAAGGGTCCCAGCGGAACAGGCTCCAAGGCCGTGCATGTGAGCACCTCCCTGGGCAGCAGGTGAGCTGGGCCACTGCCTGGGTGGAGAGAGGCCTCCAATCTGGCCTCCAGGATAACTGTAGTTCTCCAGCTCTGTGAGATGATCAACAAGAACGGACCCCCGCCTGTCTCCTGGGAGGGTTGCCTCGAAGGGGGACACGATCCTCACAGAGAAGCACAGGACCCTCTGAACTCCCCTGGAAGAATTTTACCCTCTCTGCCGGGGATATCTTTACTATCAGCCCCGACACTCAGGCCCTGGCCCATGCTGCTCACATTTGGGGCTGGAAAATTCCTTCTGGCAGGGGCTGTCCTGTGCACTGCAGAATGCTGAATGGTGCCCCTCCCCTCCTAAGTGTGGCAACCCAGACCGTGTGCAGACCTCACCGGAAGTCCCCGGGTCTAGACCACCCCTGGCTGAGAACCACTGATACTGCGGGTCTGGCTGGGAAAATTGTAAACCTCCCCAGGTTCCCCTCCACATCCCAGGCTGCACGTTTAAGGACGCAGGTTCACAGGTGGAGGATTTTGTGCAACCCCGACTTCGGTGAATCAGGAGGAGGTGCTGGGGGGCGGGGGTGGGCACTGGGGTGGGGGGTGGGGCAGCAGGGTTTATTCTCAGGACAAATGGAGAGCAGACCAAAGGGCCCAGGAAGGAGATGGCTACACCAGAAAACCCTGAGTTCGCAGAAGCAATCTGGCTAACACAGAATATTTGCATAGACCCGTTTGCCTATGACTGACCTAGCTTTGGGTCACTCACATGCAAATCTGTGGGGTCCCATGGGGAAGGGAGAAGCCCTTTGCTGGGAATGCTGTGGGTGGGGGAGTTGAGTGGGAGCCAGAAAAGCATAGCTGTTCCTGGACCCGCCTGTTACGGAGGGAGGAGGGCACCTGCCCCACCTACTGGGTGCCTGTCCCCGCACCTGCTACTGCCCTGTGGTTTCCCCACCTGGCCAGCGTGCCTGTGTGTGTGTGTTTATGGAGTGGGGCGGCCAACTAAAATAATAGATGAGTGAGTTACCATAAAGTGGAAAAATGTTGGCATTAATAAAGAATTTTGCATTGTTAGAGATTTAATTTATATATATATATATATAGACAGAGAGAGAGAGAGAAAGAGATGATCTCTCTACTTATAAGAGCAGCAAGCAGACAGGAAGCCCAGCTCCAGAGTGGTGTTGGGGGGTCAAGGTGCCCCTCAAGGGCTCTGGGCCCATCCTTAGCATGGGAGGGTGTGGGTGTGGCCGGTCCTCCACTGGGAGACAGTTTATGCACAGACCTCCTCATTGCCATGGAAGAGCTCCAGCTACTTATTTTGATAATAGCTCATTCCAGGCATGGTATAAAATCTCAGAGGGCAGGCCATGATCTCTTCCTTACCTCTGTTTCCAGCAGTAATGGTTTAAATGGTGAGAAAAAAACTTTTGCCTGTGGAATGTGAGTGCTTTTAATTATCAGGCACAGAGAGACCTTAAAATGAGACAGTGGTCACACCCTGCTCCCTGCTTTGAGCTGTGTGTTCATGTCTGGAAACTGCTTCCTGTTGCCACAAGTAGCTATGGATTAACCCAGTAATGCCCCACTGGACACCGTAACCCACACCCTATAGCTTAACAACATACAGCCAATCACTCATCAATGCTATTTCTGTAAACTAATGAGAATTCCTGATAGAAAACTTGGTATCAGCCGACTCCCTGACCCCCACTTTCCTTTACAAGCCACGTGAACTGCTGCTCATCAGAGTGTAGATCCAGGGCAATTGGAATCTATTGCAATCCTCAAGCTTGGCCCAAAGAAACTCTCCACTTCTTTCTTTTAGGGAGACAATAGTGAGCCCCTAAAAGATGCATCCACCCGGAACCTATAAATGTGACTGAATTTGGAAAAAAGATCTGTGCAGATGTCACTAAGGACCTTCTGGTGAGATCATCCTGAATTGGAGCGGGCCCGGATCCAATGACAATGTTCTTAGAAGAGAGGGGGAGAAGATACACACAGGGAGGAGTCATGTGAAGATGGAGGCAGAGGCCACCTGGAGCCACCAGGAGCTGGAATAAGCAATGAGTTCTCCCTGGGAGGCCTCAGAGGAAGCGTGGTGCAGCTGCCACTGTGACTTTGGACTTCTGGCCCCAGCACTGTGAGAGCATAGGTTTTAAGCCAGGCGGTTTGTGGTGCTTGGTAATGGCAGCCCCAGGCACTCACGCACCTCTCCAGAGGCGCTGCTGCCCAGGGAGTGTTCTGCACGCTGCACCTGGCTTCCTGCTTTCAGCAGTAATTTGTGCATTGCTGCACATAAAGCCACCTCCCGCTTTTTAACAGCTGCCTGACACGAATCCCACTGTCTGGGTGTAGCATGATTTATTTCTCCAGACTCTTATCTGGGCATGTTGGAGCAGTTTCCAGCTTTTGACAACTTGCAGGTACAGCTTTGTCAGTAGCCTTGTGCATATGTTATTTAGCACTTGTGTGCACCTATCTGCAGAGCTGCTGGGTGTGTGCACTCTACGTTTCTATACCTATTTCAAAGAAGGCATCACAAGTTGCTCACACCAGTAATCGGTTAGGAGCCTCTCTCCTACTCCTCACCGACAGAGGGTTCTCATGTTTTTGTCTTTGGCTATCGGATAGATTAAAAACAGTCTTACATTCTGATTTTAACTTGCATTCTTTCTTTTTTCCCATTAGTGTGTGTATCTTTCCATATGTTTAACAGCCTTCACATTTCTGTTTTGTGAACTGTTTTTGTACTTCGCCCATTTTCTATCACTTTGTTGGTCTTCATTGCATTGATTTCTAGAACTTCTTTATGTATGAACCAAATGAAGCTTTTCCTATGCCTTGCATTGCAGATACTATTTCATTTCTCACCTGTCTTTGTTTATGGTGGTTGTGTTTTTCACCAGGCAAACATTTTTAACTTTATTATTATTTCTTTTAATCAATGTTTATGGCTTCTGAGTTTGTGTTCTATTTCAGAAGATCTTCCTCCTTCTAAAACTAGTAAAGGAAATGGCTCTCTGTTTTCTTCTAGTATGTTTATGGTTTCCAACTTTATAAAAATATCTGCTGTAGCTGTAACATATGGAGGCCTTAGGGAATAAAGTAGAAATGCAATTTTATTTTTTTCTAGAAAACTATTTAGTTGTAATTCAGTTGGTGTCTTCTGAACAACTGGAATTCATCACACCGATAGGCAAAAATCACCTCTCCTATGTCCTAACTACCTGGGTGTGTTTGGATCCATTTCTGGTTCCTCTGCCTAATTTCTTTGCTGTCTGACTAGGGGGTCCATGTCCCAACTACTGCAATTTTATAGGCTCTATGAATGTGAAGATCTATTTTAAGATATTTCCTAATATCAAACCATCTTCAATTCTCCTAGGTCATGGCTTACAGTTTTTAGACAATTTAATTCACATTTTTGTGTTGGTGTTCATTCATAAGATTGGCTTATGATTTTCTTTCTGTGCTTGTCTCTTTGGGTTTTGGCATCATTCTTATGGTAGCTTCATAAAGAGAATTTAGAAATTTTCTTTCCTTATTTATGCTTTGCATCCATTTAAATATTATCTGTTCCTTAACAGTGTGGTGGAATGGCCTGTGAAACTATCAGGGCCTGGAGCCATTTGTAGCTTTGTTGTTGTATCAGTTACAGTCCTAGGCATCTACAGCTATGATCAGTGGTATAGCAGGTGGGTAGTGTAATAGGAGGGAACAAGACAATTAGGGAATGTGATGCCTGTAAAGAATCTAAAAATGATAGTAAAACCAACTATTATTACCACATCCTGCCAATTCTAAACAGTCAGCAAGAGAATACACACCCTTTTAAGAGGACCGACCGCTGGCATATCATGGAAACACACCCTCCTTCCTCCCTAGCAAGGTGGCACAACTCCTGAAACTCTGCCAGTGCACAGCGCCTGGTTTTGTGGCTGGATTTGTATGCAATTACATTATATTCAAATCACACTAATTTATTCCCCCAGAATGAGAAGATAGAGAATGAGTGTTTTTCATCAAAATTAGTTCTGTGACACTATTATAAAAAATATGATGGAAACTCCCAAAGAAACCCTAAACCTTCAAAAACTTGTGAAGTATGGCAGCTCCTCAAAACAGTTAAACATCGAATTACCACGTGATCCAGCAATTTCTTCTCTGGGTATATACCCAAAAGAATTGAAAGCAGAGATTCAAAGAGATATTTGTACACCCATGTTCACAGCAGGTTTATTCACAGCAGCCGACAGATGGAAGCCACTCAAGCGCCCATGGACAGAGGCGTGAGCAGGCGAAAGATGGTCTATGCATGCCAAATAGGATCTGGCCTCAGAAAGCAAGGACATCATGACACACGTCACAGCAAGGACCGAACTTGAGAACATGATGCTGAGTGAAATAAGCCAGGTACACAGGGACCAACACCGGGTGGTTCCACCCATATGAGGTCCCTGGCGGAGTCTGGTTCGTAGAGACAGGAGGTGGAATGGTGAGTGCTGGGGACCGAGGAGGGGCGTGGGGAGGGAGTGTTCAATGGGGACGGGGTTTCAGTTTGGGAGGATGGGACATTCTGGGGATGCGTGGTGGTGATGACTGACAACAACGTGGATATGCTTCATGCCACTGAACCGTACACCTAAAAATGGCTGAAATGGTAAATTTTATCTTATGCATATTTTACCACAGGAAAATAAATAAATAAATACAACAAAAAGTTCTTTAACTTGTTGAAAGTAGACAAAAAAGTGTTAGAAAAAACTAAACAGAAAAAAAAAGGAGAGAAGAGATAAGTAAAGTAAAAGCGCCAGCTGCCTGGATCTGTGGCCTGGCCAAGCTTCTCACTTGGAGGCGATCCCTGCAGGCCTCCCTGCCCCTCCCATCCACTCGCCCCCCAAGGAGACCCAGCCGGAAGGGGTCTGGAAAAGCCTCTGGCTTTGCTCACCCGGCCTGTGTGACCCACAGTAATTCTGGGCAGGTTTTTCCTTCACCAGGGCAGCACCAAGCTCACGCTCTCTTTACTGACCTTTTCCACCAACACAATCTCATCAGATGCTTAATCCTGGTCTTATTTCACAGACGCATGAGTTTCATTCCAGGGTCTCTGGGGTTACTCTGCCCATGAGAAGCCCTGAGAAACGGGGTGCTTTCTGTGTGGGGCATAGGGGTCACCTGTGGCAAGAGGCTTGGCTGTCCTGGGCGGGGGTCCTTCCGGGCTGGGGTGCTGTCCTTCCAACACATCCTCCTCCTCTACACTCCCTGGGAGGGCCCAGGCTGTCCCCACCCCATAGGCCTGGCTCCCACTAGCAGGGAAGGCCTCATCTTATCCGCAAACGGTGGGCCTGGATCAGCAGGAAGCCCACGGTCTCCTCGTGCCTGGCACCCTCCAGAATAAGAGACAAATTACTGGCAGAGGTTGCAAGCTGCTCAAAAAATTCACTCTAGAAAAGCAGGGACTCTGTTCCTCAATCAAAGCCCTGGGGCGGATGTCCATGTTTCTAGAACCTGTAAGGTCATTCTGTGGTGTTAGCCCACGGTGAAAGAGAGCCTAGCTGGGAGGTGTAGAAAGTCTGATACGTGTGTTTCCTTTGTAGGATTTCCTTCCGTCTGGAGGAGGGAGGGGTGATCAGCAGGCACTTAGGGATGATCTCAGCGGTGACGGCTTCGTATTCCAGGGGGCTTCCAGGGGGCTGGTGTTCCTCCGCACTCCGGCCTGTCCAACTCTGAGTCCCAAATTTGGGGCTGGCAGACAGGGTCACCATGGTCGGGGGCTCCTCATTTTTGCCGTGGCTGGGTGGGCAAGAGATGTCCACAGGGCTGGGGTGGACAGAGCAGCCATCCTGTGGGTCAGGTTAGACCCCAGGTCCCACTGGTCAGGGACACCCCCCCCCTTAGCCCCTTATCCCTTCCTCAACTAAGACATGAGCAGCGTGGCTCCAGGTGGGGAATTCCCATGCCAGCTGTGTGGGCAGGACGCAGCTGCCAGTGTCACTGTGGCCGGCGCCCTTCCCTGTTCTCACGCCATTTGCATTCTTGAGTACAGCCAGTTCAGTTTCTGGTCCTGCCCCACCCTGGCAGCCACGATACCCTCGGGCCCTGTACTTGGGAGAACCAGCTCCGAGGTGGGTGAGGCTCTGTCTGGGACAGCGAGTCCCAGGGATCCCCAGGGAAGTCACAGGCTTAGGAGAACACCGGGGAGCCGCTGGCCCCAGACACTTGGTGGGGCTGCCCCACCTGCAGCCAGGCTCGGAAAAGCTCTCTGTAGTCTCTTGTGTGGAGAGGAGGCGGGGAGCTGGTTAGCCCGAGGCCCAAGAGCCGGGCAGATGCATGACTCAAGGTCACCTTGGGTGTGACTCATGGCCCTGCACTCCCGACTGCCATCACACTTCCAATAATAACCGTACACATCACCAGGCCCTCCTGGGCCGGTGCTGCCCTTGCTTCCTGCGCACCTGCTCATGTCGAAATTGGCTGTCATTGCACCCACTGGAAAGATGAGAAGACCCTTTCCATCCTGGCCCGACTGGGAGCACGTGACACCCATCTTTAATTCCCCAGGAGTGTGTTTCCATGGATGCACTGCTGTGGGTGATGCTGGGCTGGCCTCGCCCTTCGACAACCAGGCCATCATGGGGGAGGGCAGGCATGCTGCATTAGGGGGTCTCAGGATACTGCTGGAACTCCTTGGGACCTGGAGATTTTGCTGGAAGACCAAGCTGTCACCGCTGGAGATTCAGCAGCCAACCTCATCCTTGGGGTGCCTGATGCTGCCTTCAGGGGCTTCTGGGTGGGGCTGGTGGAGGGAGGAGGGGCGCCTTGTCCTGTATGCCTCTGGATGATGGGGGGTAGCTCCGAGAACGGGCTCACTTCTTCCCCATGCCTGTCCATCAGGCCACCCCTAAAGAATGCTCTAGGAGACACAGCACGCTTACCCAGGACCGGATCCCAGACCCGCTGGGGGCTGCTTGGGGCTCCCTGGCTTGTGGGGTGCTCTTGGGAGGGCTCCCCTACACGGAGGGCAGCACTCGCTCCATCCACGCTCATGCACACACTGTCAGCCAGTGGAGGAATGAAGGGTGCATGCGTGGCCCCCGGGCTGTGCCTGCCTGGGGGTCCATTTATGCCTCCACCCCCTGGAGGAGGGAAAGGAAAGGAATTCTCCTCTTCCTTTTCTACTTTGAGAAAAGTCTTAATTCTCTTCCACTGAGCCTCAGGCCCCAGAGGCCCACGAAGTCCCAACGGGCATTCGCACAGTGGGCTCTGGCCAGGTTTGTACTGCTGTACTTTGACAGTTTCCCTGCCCCACCCCCCTCCAGCTGCCCTACGGACTGGACAGGGACCCGGGCACTGCAGGTCCCCACTCCTGGCCTTGCAGTGGTGACTGGGCAGGATCTCTCGGTGTCCGCGTGAGTGGGGACTTCCTTCTCCCCTTGCTGTGAGTGGACTCACCCATCCCCTCTTCACTTGCTCACAAAGTGGTTCATCTGCACCACTGCGGGGCCCAGGGTGGCTGCATCGCGGCATCTCCTCGGTTCCCCAGCACCGTGGCTGCAAATGTCCCTTGCCCGCAGGAAGATGCAGAGCGGGCAGCACTGGCGACCTCCCAGACAGCCTGCATTTACGTTCCCAGGGCCTGCTGGTGAGAAACGGCTCCCACAAACCCCCATGGTCACTGGTCGGGGCGGTGCGTCCACATCCTCATGGCCCACCCTTGCACTTCGGCCAAGTCCTGCTCCTAAAGGGAGGGGCCGCCTTGCCATCTGTTACAGGTCCCCTGTGTCCCCCCCAAAAAATATGTGGGTGCCGTGACCGTGGCACCAGCGAACGTGACCTTACTTGAAAATCGGGTCTTTGCAGATGGAAATCGTTAAATTAAGACGAGCTTACACTAGAATAGGATAAACCCTGACCCGATGTGACTGGTGTCCCCATGAGAAGAGAGACACAGACACACAAGGGAGAGCCATGCGCAGCCGAAGGCCGAGATCAGAGGGGCGCTGTGGCTGCAAGCCCGGGGCCGAGCAGGGCAGGAGGCGAGCTGGGCTCCCCGCCCCAGGCCACGTGATGCTGCAGAGAATGCCACGAAGTCCACTGCGGTGGGAGCTCCAGGTTCCACCTGGCTGCTCTTAGTTTTCATTAGTAAATAATGAAAACCGAGTGCCTCCCAGGGAGCCCGTGCCATGTACCTCCTGGCCCTTATCCAGGTGTCTCTTGGATGCTGCGGGGCCCAAGACCATCGTGTGCTCCTGAGGTCAGGACATGTGGGCACTGGACCCACACGTGGGATTCCACTCTCCACATGCGCTACACCCGGGGAAAGCAGTGGCTCTGTCAGCAGCTGGGTAGTGGGAGCCCCACAATGGCACGGGCGACCCAGGCGTGTCCGGTGCCACCTGCAGGCTCTCATCACACGGCCCAGCGACCTGGGTGGACCTCCCCGTCACTGCTCCTCGGGAACCCCCATTTCACTCAGCAGCCCACGGGGGAAGCAGGCGGCCACCCTGGGCTTCCAGGGTCAGGGAAGCTCAGTGACAAGGTCGTGACCCCCACCGAACACACAAGCCCTCTGTCTGCCCCTTGGCACATAAGGCCCTCAAAACATGTGTCCTTGATGTTTGCACTAATCACCAACTCCCGGACAAAAACAAATAGAATTAGCGAAGGCACTGGGTTAATTCTGCCCCCAAACAAGCTAAGCAACAGACACACTCAAGCCGGGCAGGCGTCCTGAGGACCCGCAGCCACCCCAGACACAGAGGCTCTGCCTGTCTGGACCATGGGGGCTCTGCTGACCCCTCCCGGGGGCAACGGTGTGGCCAGTGATGCCCAGGGCTCTGTGGTCAGAACCGTCATGTATTTTCTAAACAGACCCCACAGGCCTTCTCAACAGCAGCAAAACGTGCTGATATTTATCTTCCTAAAATACTTGTTCAAATATGCATGGGAAAAGTTCTAAACACAGAAATATGCTGCCAGTGCCCTTCAGAAATGGAGTGCCTTCTTCAAACCACCAGGAAGTTCCAGAGGAGACAATGGGGAAACTTTTGCGTGTCCTGTGTGAGTTCACACGTCCTGTGTGAGTTCACCGGGGTGGCCACCACAAAGGACCCCGGCTGGAGGCTCCAGCAGCAGACGCGGATCTTCTCTTGTTCTGGAGGCTGAAATCCAAGGTCAAGGCGTGGAAGGGCCGGTTCCTCTGAGCTCCTCCCCTTGGCTTTCAGGTGACCGTCTTCTCCCTGCGTCCTCATGGGCGCCCCTCTGTGCCTGTCTCTGTCCACCTGTCCTCTCTTTATAAGGACACCAGCCATGCTGAGTTAGGGCCCAACCTCACGCCTCCTTTTAACTCATCTCTTTAAAGACGTTATCCAAATAAGGTCACGTTCTGAGGGTTAGGGCTTCGATATATCATTTATGCAGGACATAGTTCAGCCTGTATCCCCCTACGAGTTCCACTGCACCCCAGATTTGCACGTTCACCTGCGGAGTCTTCTCAGTGCTTTTTCAGGTAGAAACCATGGAGGTAGAAGGTGGGACTTGACTCCGGACCAGATTGAGGACTGTTGAAACAGGAAGGAGTCGGGAGCACCTCTCCATAAGACACGCCCACCAGGGCCATGGCCACACCCAGAAGTTACCACCCCTTTCTGTGGCAATGACCTAGAAGTTGCCTCCTTTTTTCTAGACATTTCTGAATAACTCACCCCTTAATTTTCATGTGGTTAAAAACGGGTATAAATATGACTGCAGGCCTGTCCCTGAGCAGCTGCTCCCCACGCTGCGGGGCGGGGGGAGGGGCTCTGCCCTGCAGGCACAGTCACCGAGCTGTGACACGGCCACCTCAGTGAAGCTGTTTCCTTCCACCTCCCGCTCGCTCTGGAATTCCTTCCTAGTGAACCCAAGAACCTTCCTGGGCTAAGCCCCAGCTTTGGGGCTCACTGTCCTGCATCAGTTCCAGAGGAAGAAACTGAGGCCATGAGAGATTTCCAACACAAGGCGGAGCAGCCACGGGTCCCCTGCTGAATAATCGCTGCCCATGATAGGAGCCTCACCTTATCATTGACACCCATCTGCAATGCTGTTCCAAACACCCTGCCTGCCAGTGCCGAGTGGCTGAGGAAGGACACTGTGGCACCAGGCATACGCCGGGCCTGTCACGCACATCAGACTCCAGCATGCAGCAGTCACTGCGGAACATCAGACACGTGTCTCCACGCTCGTGTCCTTGGGCAGCTCCGGGGTCAAGAGGGGGCTGACGGAAACCTCGAGGCGAGCTTCAGAATTCTCCAGGCAAAATTCTCTCCTGTTTGGGGAGAGGATGGGGTCCACAACGGGGTCAATGGCAAAATTAGTATGACACTAAGCTCCTCAGAGTTTGGTCAGCTCCCACACTGACTGACCCAGGAAGTCCCAGAGCAGCTCAGGGATAGCCACCGCCACATGAGTTACCGTCAGCAGCCCCTAAACGGCGTCCACACAATAGTGTTGCAGGAAATGAGGAGAACGGGGGTCAAGTACACAAGATGTATGTTTTAGGGTTGATACAGGCAGAGATGGGGACACACAAAACACCCACCCGGCACTCCTGCAGGGCCGGCCCGAAGCTGCGCTGTCCTGAGCTCTCCAGGCCGGGCCGGGCTCTGCCTGCACAGAGAAGCCTGGGTGTGGAGGCTGCTGAGTCAACGAGGGCTCTGGCAGATTAGGAAGTTTGGGTCAAATCCCCAGGTCCACCCCTCAAACAACCCACCTCATCAAGGGCTCTGTATCCAAAGCAGGGCCAGGTGAAGGATCCCCCAAAACAGAGCCAGGTGAGGGATCCCCCAAAACAGAGCCAGGTGAGGGATCCCCCAAAACAGAGCCAGGTAAGGGAACCTAGAGGGAGGCCCTCTCTGCCGACACAAACCCATCTCCCTTGAGTGGACGCAGAAGCCAGGCTGAGTCTAGAACTGGTCGGTCAGTGCTGGCACAGCACTTCTTCCTGGGGCGCCCCCAGGAAGGGGCTGCTCAGAATCAAATCCCACTGCGTTTTCCTGGCTGGCCCAGCGAGCTCCCTTTCCAAATAGGTGGAAGGAAAGCCAGGATGTGTCTCCTGAGTTAGCTGGAGGGACGCTGAGGTACAGAGCAGCGCAAAGGCAGAGCGCGGCATCTTCCCACTGGCAAGGTCCTCCTTTCTGACTCATTGGCCAGCATGGAGGGCCTACTCAGAGGCAGCCCCTCTCCTTGGCCTTGCCTCTCAGCCTCAGGGGCAGGTGGGGTGTGCTGTAGCCTCAGGGAGGCTTCTGGAGCCCTGGGCCTTGCGCTTTGCTATGTGACTTGCTCGGGCCTGTGGGTGTCGGTGGACTTGGTACAAGCAGTGCTGGGGTGTGTGGGTGCAGCCAGGTCGGCCCCTGGTGCTCTGTGTCACTGTGGCCGTGTGTCCTGGCCAGCCCATGGGCCAACGGAGATGAGGACGAGGATCGGAGCTGCAGCCCATCTGCAGCCCGGAGCTGAGCTGGGAGCTGAGCAGGGCGCACGCAGCAGCTGTAGCTGGTGAGCAGGAACCACAGGCGATTATTTCAGTGTTTCTATCAGGAGTGTGTGTTACACAGCACTAGCGTGACAACAGCTGACTGAAGGGGCCTGTGTCTGCATCACCAGGTGTACCCCGCCTGCACCCCCACCACCCTCATGGACCCCCGTCCACCAGGTGGGCTGAAAGGTCCTGACAGGCCCAGCCACCATCTCCCCGTGATTCCCGCACGGACCAACTCAGGCAGGGAGCCAATTTCAGCCTCAGAAGAAGGGTCCCAGGAAGCCCCACACATTCCGTGCTTTCCCCTTGCTTGGTTTTTATTTCCCTGGTGAGGAGGCCCCCGTTCGCTTCCAAGGAAGGAGTCGTCCCAGGAGGAGGATGAAGGCGGGCTCGCCGTGGTCCATGCTGATTCACCTGCACGTGCCTGAGACCTCCGTCTCAGCAGCTGTCACTCACTGTGCAGGTTTGAGAACAAGTCCAGCAGCCCCGAATCTGGTGGCTGAGGGGTGGCGGGACAGGCTCTCCTGCGGAGCAGCCCCTCTTGCTCTGGGACCCTCGATTCACCCCCGGGCCCCAGGTTCCAAGGCGGGGTCGTGTGCTGTGCTGCGGGCAGGGGAACGGCCCCTTGCTCCTCCCCCAGCTCCTGTCCAGCCCCTGGGGTTGTCAGGCTGAAAAAGCAGCCCTGTTCAGCTTGCCTGCGTTGATGCAGCTGTCTACTGGCTTGTTTCAGACAACAGGTCCACGCAGGCCTTGCTCCTACGCTCGGGCCCCAGGCACACACCCACACACGGCCAGGCGTGTGCACACTCGGGCAGTCACGTAGGATGAGCACGCCTCGGAGCCCTCCTTCGAAGGCAGCCGGGCCTGGGAGAGCCAGGCAGCTTCCCAAGGGGGCCCCGGAATGCGTCGTCTGCAGGGCAGGGACGGGGACCCGGCAACCCGGCTTCCGGTGGGACTCATGCGGCTGACGCCTCCCCTCTTGGGAACAGACGGGCCTCTGAACTGGAACGTGGAATACAAGGGCATTTTTTATCCTGAAACAACAGCTCTGTGGGCGAACTCGAGACGCCCTGGAAAAGTGTGGAGGCTCAGGCTGCCGGGCCAGCAGGGGCCTGTCCTGAGCGCCGGCCTCCAAGGCCCTCCCTGTTTGCCCTCATGAAAGGGTCACGCTCCAGCCACCTCAGTCCCGCTGAAGAGTCAGCTCTCCCGGCCCATGCCCCTCCTCACCGGCCAGGAGTCCACAGCCTCTGAGGCCCCCGGCTTCTGCACCTGCAGCTGGGCATGGCGGCTCACACCTGTAATCCCAACTACTACTACTGAGGCAGGAGGATTGCATGAGGCCAGGAGTTTGAGACCAGCCTGGCCAACATGGTGAAACCCCATCTCTACTAAAAACACAAAAAAAATAGCCGAGTATGGTGGCGCCCACCTGTAATCCCAGCTGCTCGGGAGGCTGAGGCAGGAGAATCGCTTGAACCTGGGAGGCGGAGGTTGCAGTGAACCAAGATTGTGCCACTGCACTCCTGGGCAACAGAGTGAGACTCCATCTCAAAAATAAATAAATAAATAAATAAATAAATAAATAAATAACAGCGTGAGAGCTAGCATGGGAGGAAGCGGGGAGATGGAGGGGGGCTGGGGGTGTCGGTGTCGTTTCCAGTGGCTGGAGTCCCAGAGCCATTTCAGGCCTTAGGGTGACATCTTAGTCATGATCTAGGTTGGGAGCACAGCAAAGTACCAGAAGCCCGCCCCCAACGTCACTAAATGGCACACCAGGCTGGGCATCCCTGCCTCCAAATTTTTTTATGTGAGAGAACAATAAGCGTCTCTCGGGGTTTACGGATATTTTCCTGAGCCGTCCGCTCCCTGGCGGTTTGGACTGAACGTCCCGGACCAGCCCCACGGCCCCACCCGCCATAGACACTTGTCTAAACAGATGGGCCTGGCGCTGGCTTCTGTGGAAAACCATCATCACCTGACCTTGGGCCAAAAGTAAATACATCTCAAGAGTTTAAATAACAGCTCCCCCCAGTGAGGTGGAATTGTTGGAGAGAACTTTTGAAATCATAATAAACAGACCCTCAGTGGTGCGACCTCAGGCCCCGAGAGTCAAGTGTGAGGAAAGAGGTCATGCCGGTGTGCACGGGCACTGCAGGCCCAGAGACAGCTTCTTCCCTGAGCCTCCATCTGCAGGTGACAAGTGCAGCTCCTGAGGGGGCCAGGCCAGCGAGCTTCCTGGGGGGCTGACCATAGGGAGGACTCAGCTAATTGGAGCTGCTCAGCCGTCCGGTGCCCCCAGCTGCCATCACAGTGGCGTAGTCGAGCTCCTGGGGAAAGGCTGGGGCCCTGAGTGGGAGGAACAGCATCCAGCCCTGGGCAGCCCAAGCTCTGTGTCACCTCGAGGGAACCTAAAGCTCAGGACACAGAGGGATTCTGCCTCCCAAGCCCAGCTGTGGGACATGAGACCTTCCCGCTCTCTCCCTGCCAGGCTCTGAGGACACTGGACAAGCAGCAGGCCTCAGCTGAAGCTGGTGATAAGACAGGCTCCGCGTCCACACTGTCTGGCTGCCCTCCAGCCGGGAGCACCGCATCTGCCCCTGTGCCTGGTTCTGAGGTTAGAGAGAAGAGCAGAGGGGCTCGGGGAAGAGAAAGGCAAACAGCCCCTGAGTTTGCTTCCCTGGGGCTGCTGGCGTCGTCCCTAGGGGCTGGAGCGGGTCTGGAAGGCCCCTTGCCTGGGGGTGTGGGAGTGCACAGTACTGCTGCGTGAGAGTGTGTGTGCACAACTGTCAGTGAAGTGTGTGTGATCGGCCCATGGGGGTGTGTCAGCGTGACTGTGTGCCACGCTGTGAGAATGCACAAGTGTGTCTGTAAATGCACGCGTGCATGTATGAGGCGGTGTGCGAGGGTGCGCATGTGCGTGTATGGGGCGGTGTGCGAGGGTGCACGTGTGTGCATGAGGCGGTGTGGGAGAGTGCACTTGTGTGTATGAGACAGTGTGCGAGGGTGCACGCATGCATGTATGAGGCAGTGTGGAAGGGTGCGCACGTGTATGGGGTGGTGTGTGAGGGTGCGTGTGTGCATGTATGAGGCAGTGTGGGAGGGTGTGCATGTGCATGAGGCGGTGTGGAAGGGTGCGCGCGTGCGTGTATGGGGCGGTGTGTGAGGGTGTGCGTGTGCATGAGGCGGTGTGGGAGGGTGCGCGTGTGCATGTATGGGGCGGTGTGTGAGGGTGTGCACCTGCGTGTATGGGGCGGTGTGGGAGGGTGCACATGTGGGTGCATGAGGCGGTGTGGGAGGGTGCGCGTGTGCATGAGGCAGTGTGGAAGGGTACGCGCGTGCGTGTATGGGGCGGTGTGGGAGGGTGCACATGTGGGTGTAGGAGGCGGTGTGCGAGGGTATGTGTGCACGGGTGTGGGTGAATGATGTGTGCGGGTATGTGATCATGTGTGTCGGTGTGAATGTGGGTATCACTGTGTGTGTGTGTGTCCGTGCGTGCTTCTCCCCAGGGACACAGCCTCCTGAAGCCCGGCCTGGCCCCTGGGCCGCGGCCTCAGACCTCGTGCCCCTCGTATCCACAGCTCATCTTCCAGTGTTGGTGATTGACCAAAAACTGCCACTCTGTCTCTGGCAGTGGGCAATCCTTGTGCTTTTTCCAAAGAGAAGTGCCTGTTTCCTCAAGATTCTCCACTGCCAAAATCTCCAGCTCTGGCCTCTGATGTCTCAGCACAGCCAATGCCAGACAGGAATCTTTCCCCCACAGGGTCAGGCCCCCAGTGTGGGGCAGCCACAGCACCCAGGGAGGAACCTGGCCGTACTCGGCCCCTCCCACGCCTCCTCCACACCTGACCACCGGCAGCGGGCAATGCCAGGGTCGGCGTGCAAGGGCATCGGTGTGGAGGTGGCACCAGGCTCCTGCATCCTGGCCCTGGAGCCTGCAGTCCCCTCAGCCAGGATACAGCCCCATGGTCCTCAGGAGTGGTCAGTCGCCTGGGAAAAGGGAGGCAGGGCCGAATGCAGAATGCAGAGCCTGCCCATGCCCTGCTCAGGCCCCGAGCCCAGTCCAGGGTGCCAGCCCCCTCCCAGGCCTTCATGAGGCATCTGGGCCCTCTGCTTCCACAAGTCATGATCTGAGGTCTGGTGTTTACAGCAGAGGAGGTCTGGGAGCCCAAACCCCCAGGCGGTAGAAGGAGGGCCGGTGTCGAACTGCACAAGGCTGCCCAGGGCCCCGGCAGAGTAAAGCCACAGTGGCTGCCTTGCCAATGCCCATGGCTGTCGAGGGATGGCCAGGGTGGAGAGGGATACCTGCCTTGCACGATATCTGCATGTGGGCAATGGGGACGGCCCCTCCCTGGCATGCCTGGAGGAGACAGTGATGCAGGTGCCAGGCGTGGGGAGGGGAAAGGGCTTTTGACATGAGTCTGGCTGGTTCCACACATCAGCCTGTTCCCCCCACCCCTCCCAACCCCGTAACGTGCAGGTCGATGACACACATGTTGGCTCAGGAAGCGCAGCCACTGGTGTGACCCCTGGAGACCAGGGTGGGTGCCCCCACTAGCCGGAGCTGACCACGTGACTGATGGTGATCTCTGACCACAGGGCAGGGTTTGGGGAGAGGCCGCTGGAGCTCCTGGGGGCAACTGGGAGGCTGAGAGGGACCAGGGGCCCTTCCGGCCACCTTTGATAATTTCTTCTAATGAGGTGACTCATGGAGGGCCCCTAGGTAGTTTATGCCGATGAGGTGATTCTGGGTGGGGGCTGGCCTCCCGAGGAGGACCCAGAACGTGATTAGAGGGTTGGGACTTTGTGCCAGATGACATCAGCCTGGTCTCTGGTGTGCGTAGGGGTCCGGAGCCTGAGTTTAGCTATGGGGACGCCTATGCAATAAAACCCCGATAAAAAACTGGACACCAAAACCTTAGTGAACATCCCTGAATGACAATACTCAAAGAATATTGTCCCATATTCATGTGTCAGGAGGGTAGCGTGCCCTGGGGACAGCAGAAGCTGGTTGCTCAGCTCCCCAGACCTCACCCTCTGCACCGCTGCCTTTGGCTACCCTGACTTGTATCCTTCTACTACAATGAGTGTCTGCTGTCCTCACAGGCACAGGGCTCTCCTAAGCTCTGTAAGTTGTTCCAGTGAATTATCGAACAGGAGGGAGTCCACGGGGACTCCACATACGCAGCCCACTGGTAAGAAGTGAAGGTGACCCTGGGAACCCCCAAATTTGCAACTGGCATCTGAAATGAGGAAAGTCTTTGGAGAACTGTGTCCCTGAACTTGAGTTTGGCTGATTCCAGGTAATATCCAACAACAGACTTGCATCCAGATGGACAAATTCCCACAGACCAATAAGAAGAAAACTGACCACCCAATTTTAAATAAACGAGTGAAAGGCTTGCAAAAACACCTCCCCAAAAAGTTTATGCAAAGGCCAAGAAACAGGTGAGAAGCACTTGACACCATCAGTCATTGGGGACATGCCAACTCAAGCCACCGTGAGATCACACTACCCACCAACAGCTGCAGAGGAAAGGCCCCCTTACACTATTGGTGAGTGTGAAAATGGTCCCACCACTTCAAAACATCCCTTGCCAGTGTCTGCCGGGCATCCAGTGACCCAGCAGCTCCACGCCTGGGTGTGCACCCAACAGCAGTGTGTGGTTACACACCAAAAAAGTCATACAAGAATGCTTGTGGCATCATTCCTCATAATAATCAAACACTGGAAATGGCCAGTGGCCTGTCAAGATTGAGTGCGCAATCCGTGATCTGTTCACACCGTACAACAGTCCACAGCAGTGAACAAGAACAAGATGCTGCTGCACTCGACAATAGGCACACTATGACATGCAAGAAACCACTCAAGAAAGAGTACACAACACACCACGTGACTCCATTTGTCTATTCTGCCTCTATTCAAGATTAGGCAGAACTAGTCTATGCCAACAGACATCAGGGTAGTAACTACCTTGAGGAGCTGGTATGGACTGGAGGGGGCCCCCAAGGGCCCACTGGGTCCCTGGAAATAGTTTGCATCTTGATCTGGGCACCTGTTATACAGAAATGGCAGGCTGTGTTTTCCAAAGACGACTGCATAGATATCTTCCATCCCACAAGCTCTTTCCAATGTGACCTTGAGAAGCCTCCTACTGAGAGTCAAGGTCTATATCCCTTCCCCTTGAACCTGAGGAGACCTTTGTGAACTCCTCAACCAAGAGTATCATGGAAGTAACTCTGTGTGACTTCCAAGTCTGGATCACAAAAATGCCATGTGCCTCCTCCTGGCTCTCTTGGGACACTCCATCATGGAATCCAGCCACCATGTTGTGAGGAAGCCCAATCCAATCCATGAGGAAGCAACACAAGGAGAGGCCATGTGTAGGAGTTCCAGCCACAGCTCCCCAGAGATCCCAGCCAGCAGCAGCCAACAGACATGTGAGAAAAGATGCTCCAACTTCACGCACCCCAAGGCTTCAGGTCACGCCCAGCCTTCAACTCTTCGCAGAAATCACTGTGCAGAGGCGAGCTGTCCTTGCCTGCCTGGCTGGCCTCCAGGTCCACAGAGTTCTGAGCACAACAGAAAGGCTACGTCATGCTGCTCGGTTTTGGAGAGGTTGTTTATGCAGCACATGTAATCGGTGTAAGTGAGCACATTTGTAAAGAAAGTAATTGAAATATACCCTTGAGGCTTGTGCACTGTACTACGAGTAAGTTACGACCCAATTTTCAAAAGGAACAGCTGAACACATTTGAAGAAGAAAAAGAAGGAGGTGGAGTTGTCCCATCAGTTGAAAAGGCTAATCATACAGCTATAATACAGTGTGATGTGTGGTATTGGTCCAGGATAAACAAATTGATTAACGAAGCAGAATACAGAGCCCAGAAATACACCCACCCACAGATGGGCTTGTACATAGGGAAGTGGCGTGTGGGTCCCTGGGGAAAGTCGTTTGATAAATAGGACTGAAAAACCACATTAAAAAAAAATTAGATTCTGTGTCCACACCGTATGCAGAAAGTATCTCCAAACAGATTAAGAATCGAAATGTCAAAAGCAAAGATTTAAAACTTGTAGGAGAAAATATAGGTGGGTATCTATGTGACCTCACAGTAGGAAGGGATTTCTTTTTTTTTTTTAATTTTATTTTTTATTTTTTATTTTTTATTGATCATTCTTGGGTGTTTCTCGCAGAGGGGGATTTGGCAGGGTTACAGGACAATAGTGGAGGGAAGGTCAGCAGATAAACAAGTGAACAAAGTTCTGTGGTTTTCCTAGGCAGAGGACCCTGCGGCCTTCCGCAGTGTTTGTGTCCCTGGGTACTTGAGATTAGGGAGTGGTGATGGCTCTTAACGAGCATGCTGCCTTCAAGCATCTGTTTAACAAAGCACATCTTGCACCGCCCTTAATCCATTCAACCCTGAGTGGACACAGCACATGTTTCAGAGAGCACAGGGTTGGGGGTAGGGTCACAGATCAACAGGATCCCAAGGCAGAAGAATTTTTTCTTAGTACAGAACAAAATGAAAAGTCTCCCATGTCTACCTCCCTCCACACAGACAAGGCAACCATCTGATTTCTCAATCTTTTCCCCACCTTTCCCCCCTTTCTATTCCACAAAACCGCCATTGTCATCATGGCCCGCTCTCAATGAGCTGCTGGGCACACCTCCCGGACGGGGCGGCTGGCCGGGCAGGGGGCTGACCCCCCCCACCTCCCTCCCGGACAGGGCGGCTGGCCGGCGGGGGGCTGACACCCCCACCTCCCTCCCCGATGGGGCGGCTGGCCGGGCGGGGGGCTGACCCCCCCACCTCCCTCCCGGACAGGGCGGCTGGCCGGGCTGAGGGGCTCCTCACTTCCCAGTAGGGGCAGCCGGGCAGAGGCGCCCCTCACCTCCCGGACGGGGCGGCTGGCCAGGCGGGGGGCTAACCCCCCCACCTCCCTCCCGGACGGGGCGGCTGGCCGCGCGGGGGGCTGACCCCCCCACCTCAGGAAGGGATTTCTTATACAAGACACACAAAATATCAACAGTATGAAAAGAAAGATTGTTACAGTTGACTTCATTCAAATTAGGACTTTTATTCATCAAACTATGCCTTAAAGAAGATACAGAGACAAGCTACAACCCAGAAGACAAGATTCACCGCACAAAAAAATTAAGAAAAGACCACTGTGGAGAATGTACAAATATCTCCTACAAGTCAATAAGAAAAAGCAAATGACCCAATAGAAAAATGGACAAAGGTCATGAACGGGCATTTCCCAGAAGAGGAAAAACACATGGCCAGTGAATGATAAGAGGGGCCCATTCTCACTGTTAATTGAGGGACACAACTCAGGACAACATACGATTTTGCGTGAATTTGATTGACAACAATTTAAAGTTTTTTGATAATTCTAAATGTTCCAAGGATGGGGATCAACAGCACCCTTGCACACAGCTGGCAAAGTGTAAGTCGATGAAGTCGATGCAAGCATTTTGCAGAAACTGCCAGGCATCACCTTGTCAAGTCAGGATTTTGCATTTCCAAGATCCAGCTTTTATTCTTAGCTCTCCACCCAGGAGAGACCCTGCAGGCGTGCCAGGAGCTCAGTTGGCAGGAGGAAGCGCTGGAGCAGCCCACATGTCGACAGTCAGAGGAGAGAAGGACGGATCACTCATGATAGGATCACACAGTGGAAAATTCTACAACCACGACACTGAATGAACTACAGTGCACACAGAATACAAACAAATCTTAGCAGCATCACACTGAGCAGGAAAAGCCAACCTCAGAAAGCTGCTGAAGAGCGACATCCTTTTTATGATTTTCATAAATAAGCCAAACTATTTAAGTATACACACACATACACACACACACACACACACACACACCTGTACCATAAGACTGAAAATCAAACTCCAGCACCAGGGATGGAGTTGTGGTTACCTCTGATGGAGGAGGAGGGGCTGGGATGGGAAAGGTCAGACCCAAACAGAAGTGACTACATTTCAGCTTTTGGGTTGGTCATTGGTGCCCAGTGTTCATGATATAATCACAATAATAATATAGGCCAGGTGTGGTTGCTCACACCTGTAATCTCAGCACTTTGGGAGGCCAAGGCGGGCTGATCACGAAGTCAGGAGTTCAAGACCAGCCTGGCCAACATGGTGAAACCCCTTCTCTACTAAAAATACAAAAATATTAGCCAGGCATGGTGCCACGCACCTGTAATCCCAGCTACTTGGGAGGCTGAGGCAGGAGAATCACTTGAACCCAGGAGGCGGAGTCTGTAGTGAGCTGAGATCACCCCATTGCATTCCTAGGCAATGGGCAAGACTCCGTCTTGGAAAAAATGATAAATAAAATAAAATAAAATAAAATAATAAAATGACAGCTGAGCATGGACCAGTGTGAGAGTGTGCTGCGACCACGGACGATAACTCCAGTTCGTGCCCCTGGATCTGGAATCTGTGTAAACCATGGTAAAAAGAGAGAGGAACAAATGAGCAGGTGCACCGCGGGGGTTCCAGGGCCGTGAAGTCTGAAGTCTGTGCGACACTACAATGGTGGGTGCGTGTCGTACATTTGTCAAAATCCACAGAATGTCCAACACCAAGAATGAACCCCAGTGTAAACTACGGACTCGGGGTGGTGAGGGTGTGTGCGTCACCACAGCACAGCCCACCGTGGCCGCAGAGGTTGATGGGGGAGGCCGAGCATGGAGGGTCGGGGTGTATGAGAACCCTCTGTGCCTTCCACTCAGTGTCGCTGCGAACCTATGATTGCGATAAAAAACAAAGTCTATTAAGAAATAGAGAGGACAGGGAGAGAATGGAGGAGGGAGGACAGGGAGGGAATGGAGGAGGGAGGACAGGGAGGGAATGGAGGAGGGGGAACAGGGAGGGAATGGAAGAGGGAGGACAGGGAAGGAATGGAGGAGGGGGGACAGGGAGGGAATGGAGGAGGGAGGACAGGGAGGGAATGGAGGAGGGGGACAGGGAGGGAATGGAAGAGGGAGGACAGGGAGGGAATGGAGGAGGGAGGACAGGGAGGGAATGGAAGAGGGAGGACAGGGAGGGAATGGAGGAGGGGGGACAGGGAGGGAATGGAGGAGGGGGGACAGGGAGGGAATGGAGGAGGGAGGACAGGGAGGGAATGGAGGAGGGGGGACAGGGAGGGAATGGAGGAGGGGGGAACAGGGAGGGAATGGAGGAGGGGGGACAGGGAGGGAATGGAGGAGGGGGGACAGGGAGGGAATGGAGGAGGGAGGACAGGGAGGGAATGGAGGAGGGGGACAGGGAGGGAATGGAAGAGGGAGGACAGGGAGGGAATGGAGGAGGGGGAACAGGGAGGGAATGGAGGAGGGGGGACAGGGAGGGAATGGAGGAGGGGGGACAGGGAGGGAATGGAGGAGGGGGAACAGGGAGGGAATGGAGGAGGGAGGACAGGGAGGGAATGGAGGAGGGGGGAACAGGGAGGGAATGGAGGAGGGGGGACAGGGAGGGAATGGAGGAGGGAGGACAGGGAGGGAATGGAGGAGGGGGGAACAGGGAGGGAATGGAGGAGGGGGGACAGGGAGGGAATGGAGGAGGGAGGACAGGGAGGGAATGGAGGAGGGGGAACAGGGAGGGAATGGAGGAGGGGGGACAGGGAGGGAATGGAGGAGGGAGGACAGGGAGGGAATGGAGGAGGGGGGAACAGGGAGGGAATGGAGGAGGGGGGACAGGGAGGGAATGGAGGAGGGGGGACAGGGAGGGAATGGAGGAGGGGGGACAGGGAGGGAATGGAGGAGGGGGAACAGGGAGGGAATGGAGGAGGGGGAACAGGGAGGGAATGGAGGAGGGGAACAGGGAGGGAATGGAGGAGGGAGAAGCTGCAGTAAACATGTGTTATCCCACATCCTCTACCTCTTTGTATTAGGGGAGCGGCCAGCTCCACTGTGACTTGCACCTCTGCTCTAAGTCACAGGCCCTGTCTTCCACCCGAGGACCTGCTACATTGGGAAGTCCACCCACTCCAAGAAGGGAACCTGGGAGACGTCCCCTGGCTTGTCCTTGGCAAGAGGTGTGGGGATGTGGGTGTGTGAGGGGGTGTAGGCGTGTGCAGGACAAGTCAGTTCTGAGTGCATCCTGGTGGGCTCTGCAGGGATGCTGTGGCCATCCCATGCCTCAGCTGAGCAGGACAGCTGCCCTTGCTCCTGCCTTCACATTGCAGGGGAGAAGCTCCAAAAACAGCCACTCTGCTCCCACCAGACCCACGTCTTGGAGCAACCACTCGAGCTTCGCGTTCATTCCCAGAGCGCTGTCCTCAGCCTTGCTGTCAGCACTTTCCTGGAGTCCGGAGGGGTGGCACGAGGGAGTGAAGACCCTTCCTCAGCTCCCGTCCCCTTTGGCAGGGACGCCACCGTTGCTGGGACATGAGGCCTTGTTGGAATCTGCAGAGCAGGTCTGGCCGTAGCTAAAAGGCTCTACCCCAGCCAGAGGCGGCAGGTGATGGGGACACCATAGGCTGGGCAGCCTAGTGTGCCTGGAGCTTTGACGAGTCTCCTGCCTGGCGGGCCCTTGTGGGTGGGTGGGTGTGGACACTCTGTGAGTGGAGGGTCCCATCAGTGGCCCTGGCCCTCCCTAAGAGGACTCTGTGCTGACAGCCCTCCTGTTGCCTGGCAGGGACTTTGGCCTCTGGGGGGAAGGTAATGTGCTCAAAGTCTGAGGAACCTTCGGGCAGACCCCTTTCCAGGAGGGAGGTCAACCTAAAACTTGTGCAACTTGAAATATGGAGGTGTTTTTTTTTTCCAAAAAATGTCTCCCAGGGGCTCATTTACCAACACCTCACATCCAAATGCTAGAAGTGGCCATCTGCCGGCCACCGCTGCCTGGGCCCAGCCTTCCTGGGGCCACTGTTCCCCAAAAGGGTTCTGTGCACCATTCACCCAGCTCCAGCCTGCCCAGCCTCTCCTGTGCCCCCGGAGGGTTACTGGAAGAAATCCTCTGACCTGGGACTAGAGCTTGGGCTGCAGGGAGGAGGGCAGGCATGAAGTGCCCGGTCCCTGCACCTCTGATCAAGGCCCTTCCTGACAGCCTGGGAACCCGTCTGGTGGCTCCTGGCGATGCCCAGTTCACGGCAGGTGCCTGGCTGAGAGTGCCGGGGGCCCAAGCTCTCACTCCTAATAAGTGTGCCTTGGGGACTCATAAACAAGTCCAAACGAGAACCCGAGGACCCTGGCTGAGGACCCTGGCCTGAGGGGACTCATGGGCATGTTCACCATGGCCTCCAGGGTCCCACACACTCACTTTCCTTCTGCCCTCTTCTCTGAGTGAGGCCAACCCCAGGAGGGTGGGAACGGGTCTCTCTCGGTAAAAAGAATCAGAGTTGATGCCAGGAATTAGGAAGAGAGACCATGTCCCTCCTGTGGGGGGATCTGCCCCTCCTCCAGGATGTGGTGTGGGGGTCACAGCAGCCCTTGGAGGTGCTTTCCAGGGGGACACTGCCTGGGGCCTTGTGTCCACTGTGACACTCCGGCCGACCCTATGAGGATGTCCCAGTTCCTTCTGTAGGGCGAGGGGCCCTGGCACAGTGAGGCTGAGCCAGGCCCTGGACCACCACTGCCCCTGCCAGTGACCGCTGTGGATTGGGGTCATGGCCGCCGGGAGGAAGGCAGTGGGGACAGTGTCAGCACCCGGGCACGGGCCGTGGGCACCGTGGCCCCAGCAGCACCTTGGCTCCTGCCAGCGGCCGGCTGTGAGTCGCAATGTATTTTGTGCCTTCCCTGAGTTTGTTTCCTCTGGAAAGCGGGAGTAACAGCAGCATTCACCTCGGGTGGGCGTCATGGGAGTTTGAGGGGATCACACTCAGGGGAGTGCGTTGTGTACGCGGACTGCTCCCTGGACAGGGACAGCCGTGGCCATCCGGGTTCTTGTGGTACCCTCTGGAAGAGGGGCCGAGGTGGCTGGGGCGCCAGCCCTTCCTGCTCCCATCTGAGAGCCCCGGGTGCGATGAGGACTGTCAGGGCGGCCACCATCCAGCTCTGAGAGGGGGGCACAGGGGAGGGCCCAGGAGGAGGATTAAGCCAGAAAGACCAATCTCATGGGGAAATGACGGAGTGGAAGCTGGACAACTCCCTCACACCTGTGCGCACAGTTGGCCTGCAAACAGCCTTTCTCCGCTTCCTCTTTTGCCTTTTGAGATCAAAAGAACAGCTGGCCTGGGCTTGCTGCTGGGATGCGGGTGGGGCTCTGGGGGGCAATTAGCAAGGCTTTGAAAAGGATCTTGAATGGACAGGGATGCCCATAATCGGGAAGCACCTTCAGTGGAAAATAAAACCTCCCGGGTAGCTTGCCAAGCAGAAGCAGGAGATGAAGGTCGTTTTGTGTGCACGCCATGGCTCCCAGCCTGGGGGTCCAAGGCCAGTGTGCCAGAAACTGCCTGGAAACTGCAAACACGATGGGACCCACCAGGGAGGACACCCCCTCTCCAGGGCCAAGGGCCAGCAGGGAAGTCCCAGCTGCAGTAAGGTTTCCAGTGGGGCCTGCTCCAGAGGAAAAGGGAGACCCTCCCTGACCTGAAGGTTCCAGTTCAATGCCAGGAAGCCCGCCCCCCTCAACCTGCCTCAGCTTGTGGGAGACCCTCCCAAGGCAGCCATGGGGGTCTCTCACACCAGCCCCAAAACAGCCTCAGGAAGGAGCTACTGAAATCAGGCGGGTCTCCAGGGAGGAGACGCCCTGGCCGCTGGGCCTTTGCCAGATGCTATTGCTTTGAAAATGGCCCAGACTCAATCTGAGAAGAGTCACTGGCTTCACCAAGAGGAAGGTGATCCACGTCTCCAGGCTCTAGTTGAATCATTTCTGGAAACTGGGTGAATGCTCCTTATAAACGAGCAAAATCTGAAATCCTAAATTAAGTTATTCTTAAAAGAACACTGCCACATCAATTTCTGATACAGTTATTCGTTGCTCAATAACAAACGACTCCAGAACAGATTGACTTGGGGGTTCTCCTGCTTCCACAGTGCCACTGGGTGCGGGGATGGTTGGAAGGTCCCAAGTGGCCTCACTCCTACAGCGGCTCAGCTGGGCTGCTGGTGGGAGGCCTGGTCCTCCGCTGACTGGGCCTCTCCATGTGGCTGCTTGGACTCCCTCGCAGTATGGCGGCCAGATTCCCATCTGCAGGAAGTGGAAGCCTAGTTTTCTTAAGATCTGGGGGTGGAAATCTCAGGATGTCACTTCTGCTGCATTATTTTAGTCAAAGCCATTAATGGGGAATCCAGGAGCGGGGATTTACACTCTGTCTCTCGGTGTGAGGGGCAGTATGCAGTTGTGCTGGGGAGGGAGAATTGGTAGGGCCATCTTTGATGACCACAATACTATAAGCCTGTGTCCGTGCAGAACCACCTTGCCACACTGCCCAGGGCCAGTGTGCAAAGACAAAGGTAAGTGTGTTGGGAGAGTCTTAGAGACAGGTGCCGAGTGCAAACCTGCCTCTCGGTGCTCAGGTACCTGGGCCCCTGCCAGGTGAGATGGCAGACAGTGCCCTGCTGTCCTTCAGAGGCTTCTGGGCCTTTCCCTCTCTCTGTACCATCTCTATCCATCTCATGGGCCTAGGATCTGTAGAGCTGGGACCTTCTCCATCACCACTGCTGTGGGAGCTCCTTCCCCTCTGACAGGCTCCCAGAAAGCCCTGGCAAGGCTGATCAGTTGGTGGGAATCCACCTGCAGGTCCAGAAGGGGGACACCAAAGTCAAGCCCTATTGACTTTTGCCTCTATCTGTAGGCTGCAGAGTGGAGCACCCCGCCCTCTCCACCCCATGTGGAAACCCTTCCATCATTCCACCTCCCTCCCCACCCCAGGCTCCAAACAAATCCTGTGCCTTGGTCTATGATGAGGAGGGGGGAGGAGTATTTAATTTGGTAATAAACTTGGATCAGGTCCTGCTCCTGAAAACAGAGCCTGCCTCCATCTGCACTTGGCCATATACACCCAGCCTTAGGATTTGGGGGCCCAGCTCAGGAGGGAAGGGGATAGGCAGCCCCTGAGCCCTGGTGAGACATTCATGGTGTGGCCATCTAGAGAGGGTGCTCACCGAAGTCTAGGGTCCAGAGTGTAAATGAGCAGTCACTAAGGTTTAGAACAGTATCTAGACCTTGGAAATGTATGCAGCATTCAGCAACAAGCCATTTAACTTCCAGAGATTGACCTCTAAGCAAAATATTGGAGCTGTGTGCAAAGACCTCTTGTATACAGTGATATTCTTGGTGACATTTGACATTCTTTCTGCAAATGCCTGAGTCATGCCCAGTTCGTGCTTGTGAGGGGCACGAAACAGTGAACAACAGTCAACAGCTGTGTCCCTGTCCCGGGACAGAGAGCTCGTGTTATTTGCTTTTGCAAATGATTAGATAAAATAGATTTGACGAAGATAGAGCGCGCACAGCCAGCCCTCCCCTGCCCCAGCCTATTGAACGCTTGCATTTTCTCCAGACCTCAGCCCAGACATCACATGGGTGGGCACCCTCCCTGACCTAACACGGCTTATACTCGGGACTCTGTGTGGTCTCGCCCACAGCACTCGTGGTCTGTGATCGACGTGCTCATCTGTGGACCAGCTGTAAGTCCCATGGAGCAGGACCAAGTCTCGGTGACTCCAGCCCCACCCCAGCATTGTGCCCGCCAGGTTCCACAGCAGATGCACGGGTGCGGCCATGGAGTGGACACGCGCTTAAGTAAGCCCTGTGGGACTGGGCCCTGGGGCTGTTTACCCACGTGCTGCCTTATTCAGCAATTTTAAAGGAGCTGTAGGAAAATACGTGTGAGAAATGCTCATAAGATCATATCAAGGGAAACAAGCCCATTATAAAACAGCATGTACAATTTGATGGCAAGCAAAATAATAACAGTAATATCTGTGCATTACAGAACAGACTCATATCCTGCTTCTGGGAATGTAAAATGACACCTCCTGTGGGTGCACTGGGAAGGGAAGGATGGTAGGCCAGGCTTTGGCAGTTTCTTTAAAAACTAAGTCTATTACCATGACCCAGCAATTGTACTCTTGGGCATTTATCCCTAGGAAATAAAAACTTCTGATCACACCGAAAAGGGCACACGAGTGTTCATGCATCTTTATTTATAACAGCCCCAAACCGGACACAGCCGACCCAGATGTCCTTCACCAGGTGACCGGCTAAACACACCGTGGTGTCTGGAATACAGCGGTAGGAAGAGGCGAGCTACTGCACACACCCACCTGCCCGATGTCACGGGCATTGCACTAAGCGAAAAGGCCAGTCCCAAAAGGTCATGTTCTGCCTGATTCTGTATATACCACTGTCTCGAAATGACCAAGTGTGGCGCTGGAGAACAAAGGAGTGGTTGCTAGGGGTTGAGGATGGTTCGGGGGAGGAGACCAGCAAGGGGGAGCCCGAGAGAGATAGCTGGGTGATGGGACACCCTGGACTGGGCGGTGGCTTCATGAATCTACACGTGCGATCGAATGGTGGAGAACTGTGCACACATCGTACAATACCCATTTCCTCGTGTCAGTTAGCGCTATGGTGACATCAGCGGCAGCTGTTGCAGGGAAACTGGGTGAAGGGCCCATGAGAGCCCTCTCTGCTCTCCTTGCCACTGCCTGTAATCTGATAATTATTTCAAAGGAAAAGTAAGAGAAAAAAATGCTGCAAAGAAAGATTCCTAAAGGTAACTGGATTTATGTCTTAGTGCTAATATTAAACTGATTTTTTTAAAAATCCACTTCATTTCCAATATTTTCCATGCTTTCTCCAAGCAACATGGATTACATTTGAAACTAAAAAATAATCAAGAGTGAACATTAGGCGAAAGCAGGGATAGAATCTACGGGAGCTCTCTGGACTATCTTTGTAACTCTCTGTGTTTCTAAAATTATTTCCAAATGAAAAGAAAGTTTTTAGGCTGGGTACGGTGGCTCACACCTGTAATCCCAGCACTTTGGGAGACTGAGGCAGGAGGATCACTTAAGCTCAGGCATTCAAGACCAGCCTGGGTAACATAGCGAGACTTCATCTCAATAAAAATTAAATAAACAAATAAACTTTTTTTAAAAAGAAAAGTTATTAAAAACAAATAGCAAATAAGATCAAATGTTGCATACGTGTAGTGAAAAGACAAAAAGTAACAATAAAGTGAGAACTCTTTGCTTAGGGGAAACTCATTAATTAGATTAGAGCAATTAAAAGAGGAAAACAAAAATATCATGAGATGTTGTGAATAAGGCATTTAAAACATTTTAAAAGTCCGCTCTCTTCATAGAGTGCATAGAGAGGGTGTTGGTGAGTTTTCTGTCCCTAGGGCAATACCTGGGTGACTAGGCATATTGGATTAGTTCGTTCCAGCTGCCATAACAAAGAACCACACACTGGGTGGGTGGCTCAGACAACAGAAATGCATTCTCCCAGAGTGCTGGGGGCTGGAAGCTGAGATCAAGGTTCCAGCAGGGCTGGTGCCTCCCGAGGCCTCTCTCCTTGGCTTCTAGATGGCGTCTTCTCTGTGTGTCCTCGAGTGGTCATCCCTCTGTGTGTGGCAGTGTCCTAATCCAGCAGGGCTGGTGCCTCCAGAGGCCTCTCTCCTTGGCTTCTAGATGGCATCTTCTCCATGTGTCCTCGAGTGGTCATCCCTCTGTGTGTGGCGGTGTCCTAATCCAGCAGGGCTGGTGCCTCCAGAGGCCTCTCTCCTTGGCTTCTAGATGGCGTCTTCTCTGTGTGTCCTCGAGTGGTCATCCCTCTGTGTGTGGCAGTGTCCTAATCCAGCAGGGCTGGTGCCTCCAGAGGCCTCTCTCCTTGGCTTCTACATGGCGTCTTCTCTGTGTGTCCTCGAGTGGTCATCCCTCTGTGTGTGGCAGTGTCCTAATCCAGCAGGGCTGGTGCCTCCAGAGGCCTCTCTCCTTGGCTTCTAGATGGCGTCTTCTCTGTGTGTCCTCGAGTGGTCATCCCTCTGTGTGTGTCGGTGTCCTAATCCAGCAGGGCTGGTGCCTCCAGAGGCCTCTCTCCTTGGCTTCTAGATGGCATCTTCTCCGTGTGTCCTCGAGTGGTCATCCCTCTGTGTGTGTCGGTGTCCTAATCCACTCTTCTTACAAGGACACCAGTCAGATTCAATTAGGGGCCATGCCAATGGCCTAATTTTACCTTAATCACCTCTTTAAGGTCCCTACCTCCAAATAAGGACAGTCTGTGGTGCCGGGGGCTAGGGCTGCAACATATGGACTTGGAGGAGCACAATTCGGCCCACAATGATTGTCTTTCGGGTTGATGTTTTAATTACCACCTTATAGAAAACACTGAGAGAAGCAGCGAATAGGCCACATTCGAGGACAATGATGCAAAGAAACAAAGATGAGGTAATAATTTGAACTTAATCATTATATTTATTTATATCCCAACATTCAACAAACTTCTGGCACCAGATGGACATTCTGTGACTATTTTTGAATGGTCTTATGAATGACATCAATTTGTCCTCTTTGGCTGTCTTCTCATGTGAATCCTAAATAGGTTTTCCAAGGTATACAATAATTCAGACACAGAACAAACACATTTTGGTCTAATTTGAATAATAAGAACATCTATGTTGCCCTTTCAACATGAGAACTTGGACTTACAGATCTAGACCTTCCACTTTTCCAGGTTCCTCTTGCAAGCACTCCCCACTGGCCGGGTCTAGTTCCCAAGTTGCGTGTGAAGTTAAGCCTAAATAAATACCAACAATACTGAAGGGTATTATTTTGTGATACTAGCAGTTTGGGAATAAAACATCAAGGCACCAGCAATTCCGCTCCAAGGTGTATACACAAGAGAACTGAAAACATGTTCACAGAAAAACTTGCACATGAATGTTTACAGCAGCGTTACTCGTAAGAGCCAAACAGTGGAAACAACTCAAATATCCATCAATTGGTGATTGGATAAACAAAACAAGATACATGCATAAAATGGAATATCATTTATCTATAAAAAGGGATGAAATGTTGATACATGCTACCATGTGGATGAATTCTGAAAACATTATACTGAGTAAAAAAGCCACACACAAAAAGCCACATGTTAGATATGACATGCCCAGAACAGGTAGCTTCATAGAGAGAAAAAGCAAATAAACAGAAAGATTAGGTGGATGAATGGATGAACAGATGGATGGATGGATAAATGGGTGGATAGATGGATGGATGGATAAATGGGTGGATAGATGGATGGATGAATGGATGGATGGATGAATAAGTAGATACACTGATGGATGGATGGATGGATAAATGGATGGATGAATGGATGAATAAACAGGTGAATGGGTGGATAGATGGATGAATGTATGGATGGATGAATAGATGATGGATGGATGGATGATGAATGATGGAAGGGTGGATGATGGATGGATAGATGAATAGATGGGTGGATGGATGGATAGATGAATAGATGGGTGGATGGATGAATGGGTGATAAATGGATGGATGGATGGATGAATGAACGGATGGATTATACTCAGTAGAATGTTTTCAGAATTCATCCACATGGTAGCATGTATCAGCATTTCATCCCTTTTTATAGATAATGATATTCCATTTTATGCATGTATCTTGCTTTGTTTATCCAATCACCAATTGATGGATATTTGAGTTGTTTCCACTGTTTGGCTCTTACGAATAATGCTGCCATAAACATTCATGTGCAAGTTTTTCTGTGAACATGTTTTCAGTTCTCTGAAATGGATGGATGGATGGATGGATGGATGGATGGATGGATGGATAAGTAGATAAATGGATGGATAGATGAATAGATAATGGATGGATGGATGGATGATGAATGATGGAAGGATGAATGACTGATGGATGGATGAACAGATGGATAGGTGGATGGATGAATGGATACACGGATGGATGAATGGATGAATGGATGAATGGATGGATGAATAGTTGATGGATGATGAATGATAGAAAGATGGATAATGGATGGAGAGATGAATAGATGAATGGATGGATAGATGGATAGATGAATGGATGGATGGATGGATGGATGGATGAATGGATGGATGGATGAATAGATGATGGATGGATGATGAATGATAGAAAGATGGATAATGGATGGAGAGATGAATAGATGAATGGATGGATAGATGGATAGATGAATGGATGAATGGATGGATGAATAGTTGATGGATGATGAATGATAGAAAGATGGATAATGGATGGAGAGATGAATAGATGAATGGATGGATAGATGGATAGATGAATGGATGGATAGATGGATAGATGAATGGATGGATGGATGGATGGATGGATGGATGGATGGATGAATGGATGGATGGATGAATAGATGATGGATGGATGATGAATGATAGAAAGATGGATAATGGATGGAGAGATGAATGGATGAATGGATGAATGGATGGATGGATGGATGGATAAGTAAGATGGGACATGATAGGTGAGTCCCAATGATCATTAGGTGCAGCCATGATGTAAACCTGTCAGGGGAACTGGAAGAACGTACAGCCTCTTTTCTAGACCTGCCATCCAAAGGCAGTCACAGTTCTGAGGCCTAAGGTTCCTTGAGCACTTACCATGTGCCAGGCACCATGCCAAACACTGTGGTCAGCTCAACACAGGGATGAGAGTTGCAGACACAGACTCGGAGATGCTGCCACAACCACTGGCCGCAAGTGGTGGAGAGCTGTGCAGTTGGACTCTGGAGCCTTGACACCCCTGGACAGATAATCAGAACTGGCACTGGGGCTTCTCTGTGACTCCATCAGCCAAGGCTGAGATCCACTGTCCTGCGAGCTCAGTGCAGCTCTGGTGGTAAGAAACCAGCCTCCTTCTGACAGCTCCTAAATCCAGATGAACAGCTCCTACTCTTCTTGCACCTTGTGAATGCTGACCTGCTCTATCCTGCCCCCAGCCCACGTGGCCAACAGGACTGGCACTTGGCTCTGAGGCTACATCCTCAACTGGGCCATGCATGTCTGCCTGTCATGAGTTCTGGTGGTCTTCAGCCCTGCCTAGTGACGATGACTAACAACGTGTCAGTTCTGTGCTGGTGCAGTTCCAGATGTCCCTGCGTCATCTGACCCCCACATCCTCCTGAGAATACACAGCAGAGAACATCTGGCCCTGGACTCCTCAGCCTCGGCCACTGCGTCACGCCTGAGCCAGACTGCTTTTTGGAGCCTCAATTTCCTTCTCCGTGGAATGGGTGCTGTCCTGATTGGTCAAAGTTATCTGAGGCTGACTGATGCACGTGCCCTCGCACCTCCAGGGTCTGCCCACAGCAGGTGCTCAAGGGGCTGGTTCCCACCGACCCACGGGGCCCAGGACCAGGAGGCTGTGGCCTGCCTCCTATAATGCGCCCCTGCCTCACTCAGCCACAAGGCAAGGCTTCACTAATCAGGGCGTTGTGGCCTGAGGCCTGGCCATTCTGTCTCTGTAGCCGGAGACTGGCCCCCTCCTGGACCCCCTCCTGGACCCTCTCCTCACCCTGCCTGATGCCCCCACCTCTCTACTCCGCTCGTTTGCTAAGTCCCTGGATACCTCCTGCAGGTGTCCTTGCCTGTGCCCGCCTCTGCCCACCTGGAAACCCACACATGACCCATTCTCTGCTCCTGCTGGGTCCACAGGCCTGAAGGGGGAGCTGGGTCCAGACAGGTGGGGGGAAGCAGAGGGGAACGAGCAGTGCCTGCCGTGGCTGGGGCAAGGGCCAGGTTCAAGTAGGTCAGAGGTGCCGAGAGTCTGAGGCTGGGAACCCGGCTGCAGGCCGGTGGGGAAGGGCAGAGGCATGACGGGGTAGGCGGGGGAGCTGGCTGATAGGTATGGGGCCAGGAGAGCCCTCTGGAGGCCTGTGGTCCCAGGGCTGGAGAACAGTCAGGTTTGGGGAGTGAGAGGGGGTCCCTCTGGGTGCAAAGTCACCCAGGGAGATTGCTGAACATGGTGTTGCGGGGAACTGAGGCCGGGGGCTGGGCTGTGATGGGGAGGTGAGGGGGAGGCTGAGAGCAGAGGGGGCGTGGCGGGGAGAGGAGGAGCTTATCAGCCCCCGCTGCAGGGAGGGGCCGGAGCTGCAGAAGCCCCAGGATGCACCCCATGCCAAATGGGGGAGTCCAGGAGTGGGGAGCTGGGTCCTCACCAACAGCAGAGGCTGGCAGCCAAGGCTGCTGCAAGGCAGCCCTCGGGCCCTGGGGGACACTGGGTGGCTACAGAGTCCTTCTGCGCTGGCAGAGGCCCCTCCCGATGCCCCACTCTCACTTTGCCAGATGCTGAGGCAAGTGCCTCGGTTTCCACCTGGAAGCTCCCCTAGCCCAGGGAACCCCAGAATCATCACGCCTTTTTTCATCTCTACACCCTCCAGGATGAACATCGGGAGGAGGGGGCCTATTCCAGCCCCAGGGGCTCGATTTCCACTGAAGTGCAGGCTTCAGGTTCTCAAACCCCCTTCTCCCAGCACCACAGCCCCGGCACCATCCCTGACTCAAAGCACAAGCCCAGGCGAGGCAGCCCATCCCCCGGGGGTCCCCACTCACCCTGCCGCCCACAGCGCACGCCTATAGATGCAGATGGGGTGAGCGGCCACCTCCTGTCCTGGGTGTGCAGTGATGTTTACTCTCCCAGATCTGCACTGTAGAGATGTCCCCCTGGGACAGACCTCGGATGACCCACTGCGGCATCATCATCGTGTTTCCCCAAAACCAGGGCTGGTTTCCATTTCGCTACCCACGGCTTGGAGGCCTTGAGGAGCTCTTTTCTCCTGTGGTTTTTCAATGGAGGAATCGCTTGTGCACAATAAGCTGCACTCATTTAAACCATCCAGATCAGTGAGTTTGACAGATGTCTACACCACGAGACCACTGCCACAGGCAAGATTCGGGGCCTTTCCCCCACCCTCAAAATCTCCTCCAACCTGCCACAGGCAACCGCTGACCTGCTTTCTGTTGGTGGGGTTATGCAGTGGTGTGACCTTTTTGCAAGCAATGAAGCAACCCCTGCCAGAGCCTTCTATGACCACCTCCCCTCCCCTCCCCTCCCCCTACCTCCACCTCCCCTCTACCTCCACCTCCCCTCTGCCCCCACCTCCCCTTACCTCCACCTCCCCTCTGCCTCCACCTCCCCTCCCCTCCCCCTACCTCCACCTCCCCTCTACCTCCACCTCCCCTCCCCTCTACCTCCACCTCCCCTCCACCTCCCCTCCCCTCCCCTCTACCTCCCTTCCACCTCCCCTCCCCTCCACCTGCCCTCAACACTACCTCCCCTCCCCTCCAGCCTCACTGGCCTGCCCCTTCTGGAGCACCCAAGCCTGCTGCTGCCCCAGGGCCTTGGCACATGCCGTTCCTGCTGCCTGGACAGCTCTTTCTCCAGGCACTGCCTCCTTACTTTCCTGGGGTCTGTGCAATGGCGTGCCATCAGGGAGGCCCCCCTACCCCTCCTGTGTTAGATGGTGCCTGCCCCTTCTCTGAGCTCTGCCTCCCCTCCGGCCCTCGGGCGGTCCAGTGCAGCACACTGCAGCCGCTGTCAGGAAGCACTGGGAGGGCAGGGCCTGGGTCTCTGGGGTTTTGCTATGGTCTCAGTGTATCCCGCTAAATTCAGATATTGAAGTCTCTCCCCCAGTGTGCTGGCGTGAGGAGGTGGGGCTCTGGGGAGGTGGAGCCCTTGCGAATGGGATTAGCGCCCTTATGAAAGGGACCCCAGAGAGTTCCTTTGCTCCTTCTGCCGCACGTGGATACAGCCAGAAGGTGCCATCGATGAACCAGAAAGCAGAGAGACACTGAATCTGGGGTCGCCTTGACCGCGGGTGTCCAGCTCCACAACAGTGAACCAGAACAGTGAGAAACAGGTTTCTGTTGCTTATGAGCCCCCAGCCTATGAGCACGTGTGATGGCCGCCAGAACGGACCCAGTGGGTTCACTGCACTGACACAGAGCGTCTTCGCTGCCTGCCTCTGCCACACCAGCTGCGAGGGCCCGCAGATGGCCAGTTCCCCTCTCTCCCCGTGTGCCTGCCATGCGGGTTAAACAAAACTCCCACAGACAGAGCCAAACGGAGAGACAGAGCACCGAGGTGGAGGGGACGGGACGGGGACCGTTCCTTTTCAGTCATGTGGCTGAAATGGTGTCTCAGCCAGGCCTGGAGCCCGGACCTCCTGAGCCCACACCAAAGTTGCCTCCCGCCTCCTGAGCCCACGCCAAAGTTGCCTCCCACAAACACGCTGCTTTCCTGGGTGGGGGAGCTCGCCATTCCCCGACACGAGCAGGGCCAGGCTCTGGGGCCGGCTGCTCAGGCTCAAATCCCAACTTGGTGTGACGTGGGTGACATGCTCAATCTGCTGTGCCTCGGCTTCCCCTTCTGTAACATGGGGATCATCGCAGTTCCTTCCTCCTGGGGTCTGTGGGGACACAGTGGTAGCCTTGGGAGAGGTTAGGGAGCCTGCCTTGACTCATGGCCAGCGTTTGATGAGCTAAAATGGGAGGGGCCATGAGACGGGCAGGTGGCGGGGAGCTTCAGTCACCTGAGAGCACCAAAGGGGAGGCCGGAGCCTGGCACACCCGTCCTGCTGGCCCCGTCTTTGTGCCTGGCCTGAAGTGGGTCACTTCCCACCCCACCCCCTCTCCGTGTCAGGCTGTTCACCCCCACCTTCCTGCCCTGTACCCCCAGAGGAGTGTGCGGATGGATGGGTACGTGGGCAGATATCCAGATGGATAGACAGACAGCATCAAACACCGCACTTAAGCAAAGAACAAGTCTTAATGTAGCGGGGGCTGGAGGGGAGCGAGCGCACTGTGAGAACCAATGTTCATCACCCAGCACCACCCAGCACCGCCCAGCACCGCCCAGCAGCCTCCTCACCAATTCACTCAATTAACCTCTGTCCTCCGCGAGCAGAACACATTCTGCTCAGTGTCGCCCAGGATTCCATTTGACAGAAGCCAAACCACTTCATGAGGAGCTTAAATAAAGATCTCTCCTCCTACCCTTGGAACACACTTGAGCGTAAGCCTATTTTTGCATATGTTACATAACACTCTCTCCTCATTCATGGACAGGGAACGCTTCCCTACGAATGGTGTTCACACTGAGGCGGAAGACACTACCTCCCTTGTGGAGAGAAGAGGCGGAGCTCCCGTTGCAAAGTCTGCAGCCACAGGTGGAGGCCTTGGGGGCGCTCCTGGGAACACGGGCAGGCAGGTGGATGCCCCACGTCGGCTCCCACTGGGTGAAGCCTCGTCCTGCTGCTGACTGGACCTGCTAGGGACGGGGGCAGACTCTTCAGGTCCCCACAGAGCAGACTGGCTGTGACAGTGGGCTGGATGGTGGCCCCTCGGGTAGCTGAACACACCACCAGGACCACACGAGAGGATCCGGTGGGGAGGGACAGGAAACACCCCGGCCAGCTCACCTGGGCGGGATCACAGAAGCTTGAGTTCTAAGCTAAGGACTTTGGGCTATTTGGTGGGCCCTGAGAAGACAAAGGCAAGACCCAGGGCCTGCGGGGGAGTGGCCGGGGCTTGCACAAGAGCCAGGCTCGCCTTCACCCGGGACCGAAGGCACACACCGCCTCTGGGTGCCACCGACTGGAGAAAGACAAGAGGCCCCTGACGGCTTTCAACCTGGCCCATTAGCCTCATGAACCACAGAGTCACATTTGTAATCAATCTGATAATTCTGTTTTGAGTAGCACAATTAGGCCGCTTTGTCTTTTTATGAGCTAAACGTTGATTCGTTAACTATAAACATTGCATTCCACCATTTCCGAAACACTGCTTTGGATTTTTTTTTTTTTAGGGGACTAAAAAAAATGGGATGGGTCACCTGCAAGAAGCCCAGCCAGACCTCATCCTACAGGGCTTGTTTTCGTCACAAAGGACCGCGGGGCCCTGGGAGGGTGGGGAGGACACAGCCCAGCTGGCGAGGCGGCTGATTTTTCACAGCTGGAGCAGGAGAGCGCCCCACCACCTCGGCTCCAGCGATCCTCCCACTGCAGGGAATGGGAGACGGGGCAGGAACTGTCAGTTCCACAGTGAAATATCCCCAGAGCCAGGCAGAGAAATCCATGCTCTGCCCATGCACCGGGTGTGTGATTGTGTGCGGAGGGCCCAGCTGTGTCACGAGGACCCCAGCGGTACCCACACGACTGGGCTTCCCCAGACAGGCCTCCCCCACGAGCCATCTGGCGGTTCCCTTGCTGGCCAAGTCGTCTCCTTTGAGGCTGTCTCTACCTGGCATGAATTCTGCCCTGAGCTTACTCTTCCCAAAGCTTCACTGCTTCCTTCTTGACAAATGTCATGCCTGTGATTTGGAGGGGACTTTCAGGAACCTGCCCTCATCTGGGCAGGATGACAGGCCAGGCACAAACCCAGTAGACACATTCCTCTCCAAACAGCCCCACGGTCTCCCGCCAGCTCTTGGGAATACATGGACTGTGAATGAAAGTTGACCAAGGAGGTCAGAAATTAAGTCAACTCAGAGAAATCACCTCCGCAAATTCGGCCACACCGGTGCAGAGCCCCTAACCTACCAAAGAGTATTTCCTGGCATGGGCACCCATCAGGATTTGTGTGGAGACACCTCCTCACCTGCCATCTCTGTGGTGGAGACACCTCCTCATTAGTCGTCTCTGTGCTGGGGACACACCCTCACCTGGTGTCTGTAGTGGGGACACCTCCTCACCTGCTGTCTCTGTGCTGGGGATACCCCTCACCTGCTGTCTCTGTGGTGGGGACACCCCCTCACCTGGTGTCTCTGTTGTGGGGACACCCCTCACCTGCTGTCTCTGTGGTGGGGACACCCACTCACCTGCTGTCTCTGTGGTGGGGACACCCCCTCACCTGCTGTCTCTGTGGTGGGGACACCCCCTCACCTGATGTCTCTGTGGTAGAACACCCCTCACCTGGTGTGTCTGTGCTGGGGACACCCCTCACCTGGTGTCTCTGTGCTGGGGACACCCCCTCACCTGCTGTCTCTGTGGTGGGGACACCCCCTCACCTGATGTCTCTGTGGTGCGGACACCCCCTCACCTGATGTCTCTGAGCTGGGGACACCCCTCACCTGGTGTCTCTGTGCTGGGGACACCCCTCACCTGCTGTCTCTGTGCTGGGGACACCCCCTCACCTGCTGTCTCCCTGGCGGGGACACACCCTCACCTGGTGTCTCTGTGGTGGGGACACCCCCTCACCTGCTGTCTCTCTGGTGGGGACACCCCTTCACCTGGTGTCTGTGGTGGGGACACCCCCTCACCTGGTGTCTCTGTGCTGGGGACACCCCTCACCTGGTGTCTCTGTGCTGGGGACACCCCCTCACCTGCTGTCTCTCTGGTGGGGACACCCCCTCACCTGCTGTCTCTCTGATAGGGACACCCCCTCACCTGGTGTCTCTGGTGGGGACACCCCTTACCTGGTGTCTGTGGTGGGGACACCCCTCACCTGGTGTCTCTGTGCTGGGGACACCCCTCACCTGCTGTCTCTGTGCTGGGGACACCCCCTCACCTGCTGTCTCCCTGGCAGGGACACACCCTCACCTGGTGTCTCTGTGGTGGGGACACCCCCTCACCTGCTGTCTCTCTGGTGGGGACACCCCTTCACCTGGTGTCTGTGGTGGGGACACCCCCTCACCTGGTGTCTCTGTGCTGGGGACACCCCTCACCTGGTGTCTCTGTGCTGGGGACACCCCGTCACCTGCTGTCTCTCTGGTGGGGACACCCCCTCACCTGCTGTCTCTCTGATAGGGACACCCCCTCACCTGGTGTCTCTGGTGGGGACACCCCCTCACCTGGTGTCTCTGGTGGGGACACCCCTCACCTGGTGTCTGTGGTGGGGACACCCCCTCACCTGCTGTCTCTCTGGTGGGGACACCCCTTCACCTGGTGTCTGTGGTGGGGACACCCCCTCACCTGGTGTCTCTGTGCTGGGGACACCCCCTCACCTGCTGTCTCTCTGGTGGGGACACCCCCTCACCTGCTGTCTCTCTGGTAGGGACACCCCCTCACCTGGTGTCTGTGGTGGGGACACCTCCTCCCTTGGGCATGTGTATGTGGTCAGGGCACCTCCTCCCCGGCCTGTCTGTGTGTGGGTCCCCGAGGGAAGGGAAGCCACTGGCTTGCTAGTCAGGAGATCATGTGCATGCTTCCCCTTCACACTCTGGGCCTCTATGAACTGCTTCCATTTGCAGCAAAAACACCGAGCTCCCAACTGCTCTGGCAAGCGCTCCAGGCTCCCATAGGCACCCCCACAAAGTCAGGTTTGTTTCCTTTGGCACATGAGGCATGGAGAATTGTAGGAAAGGAGCCTCCACCAAGCAGAGCAGATGGAGGGAGGAGGGCAGCTTCCTGCTTCCCAGGCGATGGGACCCCACAATCGTCTGACCCACTGCCATAGCTTCCTGGACATTACTGAAGGGCTCAGCTCAGGGTGGAGGGATGAGCACCTCTGCTGTGCCTACCTCGAGTGTGGAACTGGCAGGACTGTGTGGAAGGGCTGCCTTTCTTGCCTTGCCCATCTCCTGGTGCCTGGATGTCCCGGGCACATCCCGCTGTCCAGAGCTTCCCCCGCCCACTTTGCTCCCAGAGCTCCAGCATCACCCCTCCCTTTGCTGGTGCCTGAAACCGTCACTGCTGCAGGGCCTGGGTGAGGAATCAGGCTGCTCACAAAGCGCCTGGCCTGGCTGCTTCCTACTTTTCCTGCACATGTGCCTGACAGCCCAGGCAGGGAGTGGGGAGGTGGGGGGAGAGGGGACCCCCTTGGAAGCGTACCTCACCTTCTCATCATGCCGCTTCCCCACCTAAGAGGAAGAGTCTCAGAAAGACCCTTGCTTTGTAAGGAAGAAGCTGGCCAGTGTCCCGTTGCCCCCACAAGGCCGCCCATCTAACCCTCTTCTCACACAGGATGGAGGGAGGGCAGTCCCAAAGGCTCACTGGGCCCTGGGCCCTGCAGTGGGTGGATCTGTGGGACTGGAGCCCTGAGGAACCAGGAGCTGAGAGTGTCCCAGCATCAGCAGCCCAGGCTCTTCAGGAAACTCCGCAAGCAGCAGCTCACCCCAGCCAGCTGCTAAACTCCAGCCACATGCAGAGACTCTGAGTGGACTTTTGCCCCCAGGCCTGCCTGGGCAGTCCCCCAGACCAGAGTCCAACTTACACAGGCCACACTGGCCAGGCCACGGTTCGCTGTGCTCTCTGGCACAGACCACGGCCCTTGGGGTCTGTAGTGCATTGAGCTGTCACGGGCTTGCAATTCCCCAAACTGGAGAAAACCCTGGAAAGACCAGAGGCACAAAAAGGAAACCCACTCCCCTAGTCTTTCATTTCCTTCTCCTTGCATTTCCAACCTGGGGAGGGGAGGGGAGCCCGGGAGGGTGTGCAAAGGGGAAGGACAGGGCGAGACCCGGCTTTCCAGCATCTACTACGAAATGCCACATGCAGAGCAGGTCAGCAGGTCCCAACACCTTCCACCCTGTTTTCCAGCATCTACCACAAAACGCCACATGCAGGGCAGGTCAGCAGGTCCAATCCCCTTCCACCTGGCTTTCCAGTATCTACCACAAAACACCGTGCACAGAGCAAAGTCCCATTCCCTTCCACCTGGCTTTCCAGCATCTACCACAAAACGCCACGTGCAGGGCAGGTCAGCAGGTCCCATTCCCTTCCACCCGGCTTTCCAGCATCTACCGCAAAACGCCACGTGCAGGGCAGGTCAGCAGGTCCCATTCCCTTCCACCCGGCTTTCCAGCATCTGCCACAAAACACCACACGCAGGGCAGGTCAGCAGGTCCCAACCCCTTCCACCCTGTTTTCCAGCATCTACCACAAAACGCCGCATGCAGGGCTGGTCAGCAGGTCCCATCCCCTTCCACCCGGCTTTCCAGTATCTGCCACAAAACACCACATGCAGGGCAGGTCAGCAGGTCCCATCCCCTTCCACCTGGCTTTCCAGCATCTACTGCAAAACGTCGCGTGCAGGGCAGGTCAGCAGGTCCCATTCCCTTCGAGGGCATGTCCCACCAGGGCTTTCTTCTCATCTAAGGAGAGAGGAGGCGTCTGCTGGCATTGGGTTTTTCCCCGGGCAAAAGACAGCTGTAAACAAAACAGCGCTAGGCAAGCATGCTGAGGTGAGAGCGGCCAGAAACCAGGGAGGAAGCTCTCCAGATAACAGAGCTGAGCCTGACTGTGGCATCTCCAGGGTCTGTTCCTGCCACACAGGCACTCCAGGCCCACATGGGAGAATGACAGCTCCTCCAGAGCCAGCCCTCAGGAAGTTCTCCAGTTCCCTGAGCTACTGTGAACCCTCGGAGCACCGTCGGTGAAGGGTGCTTTTTGAGGCTGTCAGTGTGAGCGTGAGCCCCCAGGCCCTGGTGGCATTTGTCATGGGTGGCATTGGTCTCTGTCCCTACAGCCTGCCTCCTGGGGCCACCACCACCTTCCTGGCTGCCCCTTCCAGCCTGGCTACTTAGGGGCTACTGGCACCCAGGAGATCAGGGAAGCCTGGGCTGCCAGCGGCCGGGGTGGGGGCTGTGGCACCTGCCGGCCGCTATGGTCTGAACATTGGTGCCCCCAGAAACTCATCTGTTGAAATCCTCACCGCATCATGATGGCATTGGGAGGCCACGGGGCCTTGAGGAGATGGGGAGATCCTCAGGGTGGAGCCGTGTTTGTGGGATTCGCGCCCTGATAAAGGCCCCACAGAGCTCCCTCAGTCCTTCCACACGCGGGGACACAGACGAAGGATGTTGTCTGTAACCCAGCCGCAGGCCCTCACGGGAATCCAACCCTGCCGGTGCCCTGAGCTCAGCCTTGCAGCCTACAAGGCTGTGAAAAATAAATGTCCATGCTTAGAAGCCACCAGTCTGTGGTACATCATTACAGCAGCGGGAACGGACTGAGACATGCGGTGATCTCGCTTCTGGGGACAGCGGTTTCTGTCCCCAGCTCTCAGCCCCATCATCGACCCTGACAGAGTCCACAGTGAACATCCAGGGAGCAGGGCCAGCTCCCGGGCCCCTGTTCCTGGGGTATGGCTGCTTGTGGCTCACAGCAACGTCCCCCACACCCTGCACCTTATAGAAAAGGGGGCGGGACTCATGAAGACTCCTGGGTCTTGGCTCCCGGCCTCGCCTGCTCAGAACCCAGCTCAGTTCCCCCATGGCCTCCATCCCGCACCCAGTCCCGAGTCATCATTGCCCACTTGGCACCCCCCAGCCCTCCCTGGCTCCCCGCAGGGTCCATCCCTTCCTGCCAGGTCCTGGCTGGGATTCTCTGTGCACGTGGGACTCCCCCATTTCCGGGGGGATCAATCCCAGTGCTGATGAAGGCAAACCCAACAGCAGTCATACCTGGGAGTCCCAGTGTCGGGGTCTGGGACCAAGAGGGAGCAGCAGGGCCAGGAGGCTTGCTGGGCCTTCTGGGATAATATGACAGATCCCGCCCACACACGAGGATGGCCAGTGGGGACGTTTGAGGTTCTCCCAGGCTTGATCACTCCCAGGCCAGGGCAAACCCCACACCCCAGCTTCCACCCTGGGAGAAGTGGTGTCCCTGGCTACAGCCTCAGTGAGCACCCCCTGGTCTCCCTCCTAGCCCTGCCTCCCTCCGGGCTCACTGCAACCTCCACCTCCCAGGTTCAAGTGATTCTCCTGCCTCAGGCTCCCGAGTAGCTGGGACTACAGGTGTGCATCACCATGCCCAGCTACTTTTTGTATTTTTAGTAGAGACAGGGTTTCATCATGCTGGCCAGGCTGGTCTCGAACTCCTAACCTCAGGTGACCTGCCCGTGTTGGCCTCCCTAAGTACTGGGATTCCAGGCATGAATCACGGCACCCGGCCAAGAATTTGTTTCTTTATAAAAAGTCATGGCTAGAAGGTTTGGCTTTTTTTCTTACTATAAAAGCAATGAATGTTTATATAATATTGGACTTGTAATAAAATGTATCCCAAGTCTGCAGGGAATCCCCATGTGGGTGTCAATGGGCACCTCGACTTAGTGGCCGGCTCTTAATTCACGGGTCCACCCCCTGCACCTCTTCCCCCTTGGTTGTCTCAACTTCAGTCAGGAGGACTGGAGCCCACCCAGCCACTCAGGCCACAAGCCCGGGATCTCCACGGAGTTGGGGGTCCCCTCCCACCCGCATCCAACCCATCAGCTAGCTGTGTTGACTGTGCCTTCAAAACACATCCCACATTGGGCCTTTCCTCACCGCTCGAGGCGTGTCCCTGTGCAAGGCCCTCGATTTCCCCATCAGCATTTGCAGCCAGCTGGGGGCCCAACCTGGGCAGATCCAGCCAGAAACTGGGAAGTGGCCACAATGGCGGCGGCCACCTTGGCGGACGTGGGGAGAATTGGAATGGCAGGAGATGAGTGAGATGCGGAGACAGATGTGTCTCTGTGCTTGTGCCAGGCTCCAAATTTGGAAGCATCGCTGATGGCCAAATTCCAATGCACCTGGAGTCCTGCTGTTGACTTTCTGATCCAACCGGTGAGTGCGGGGTGGCCCGGCCCTCCCTGTGAAACCGGACTTGTCTGGGGTGGAGTCTGACTTTTCTCAGTGAGCTCCGAGGCCTGCCATTCTCAGATCATCTGGAGGGTTTGTCAAAATGCAGATTCGTGGCTCCACTTCTGATTTATAGATCAAAGCTGTGGGGATGGGGCCCGGAAGCCTGCATTTCAAACAGCTCCTAGGTGGTCCTGGTGGAGGTTAAGAACTTCTGGCCTGGGGGTTGGGAGTGTGGACTCTGCAGCGGCTCATCTCAGGCTGGAGTCCCGGCTGGAGTTTGTAAGTTACACAACTGGCCACCCTCCACATCCTCTTCCGCAGGACAGGCTCCTGCCATGAGTGAGACGACGTCCAGCTCAGCTCGGCGCCTGGCACACTGGGGACGGCCCTCAGCTCTGCCACTCTTGTTATTGTGGTTATTGCTGTGGCTATTGTGACGCTCTGCCTTCCTTGTTGTTGAGCCTGCTGCTGGTCGCACGTGACTTTGGACACCCATTTCCAGATGCCCGGCCCTGCACGCATTCATGGGGTTGCCGTGGAAACTGCGCTGTGAGGATGGCAGAAGCCACAGGGTGAACAGAGTCTGAGTTTCACAGGCACCGCGGCGGGTGCCAGCTGATTATCTGCAGTGAGCATCTCTGTGTTGTTCTGCGATGGTCTGGGGTCTCTGTGAAGCATCTTCACTGACACGGCACCAATACTCCCCCTTGTCCAAGGCCATCCCCGATGCCACCCTAAGGCAGCTTTTACTTTGGAAATCTTTATTATGACTTTATTTCCTATTTAATTTATTAGACTCCTTTGATGAGAAATAACACCTAAGTTTCCCCTACTCTCCTTTAAAACAAATTCCCCTCCATGGTTTCTGTGTCTCCTCCTCCTTCGCTGTCTGAGTTTCTTGGCTTCTCTGTTTGAATCAGTGCCCAGCTCTGTGGAGGGTCTGCAGCTGCTGCCTCTGCCAGTGCTGGTCCCACCCCGTTGCAGAAAACACATTTATGAGAAGGCGTGGGGCAGGCAGAAGATGCCCCGTCCTGGACTCCATGCCCAGCCTGGGGGCAGTGGGGCCCTGAGGTGTTCTGGCTCTTGTTGAGAAAAGTATTAGTATTGGGCTGGAACCCCGAGAACGAACCGGAAATTTCAAGGGGCGTTGCCCTTATCTAATTTTGTGTCCTTTCTGTTTTTTAAACGTTAGAGACCTTTGGTCCACCATGTTTGCTTTCGCCTTTTAGCATTTTTGGCCCCAGGCTTAGTTTCATCAAATCCACTTTCTGCACAGCAAGTGCCCGTTGTGAGCTCATCCTCCACTGGCACTTCCATTTCATGGGCATCTCTGCGTATCAGAAGTAGCTTCCTGCGGTCTGGTGCATTGTGCTGGTTCCAAGAGCAAGAAGAGCAGAAAGAAGAAAAAGCACTCAGCCCTTCCAGGCCAAATCGCTTCGCAGTTTTGGAAGACTCCTGTTACCTTGGTGTTTTCTCTCCTGGTTTCATTGGCCTTCTGATTGCTGGGAGCAAAGGTTAAATATTTCAAGGGAGCAATCGTAATCCTTCTGTTCAGCCCCAGCCCTTGCCAGAGACTTGGGAGTTGCCTGGTCTAGGCACCAGCAGCTCAGCAAACACCCACCGCCTCTGGCCACCAATTTGCAATGTTGGTTTGTGCAGATAGGAGGCCTCCCCTCCCTCTGCGGGAAGCAGGTGCTGGCCTCTCCTCAGCCTCCAGCCATGCGGAGCCCCTCACCTGGGGCCTGTTGCTTCCACTCAAGGAGGCAGATGGAGGAAGGAAGCCCAGGAGGCTCCTGAGGATGCCTCCACCAGGGGGCACAGTCTCTGGAGGGGCGGAGTCTTGCACGGTGGGTCTGCACTGGAGGGCAGCCAGCAGGGTGCAGCTCTGCCAGGCATATGCCCCCTTGCAGCACTCTTTGGGCCAAAGGGACTTGGAAGGTGACCAGAGGGTTTAAAAGGCCATGTGCCCTTCTTTGCAAGCATGGGCAGTTCCCTTCGTGGTTTCCTCTGGGGAGCCGGTAACGATGTGTGGACAGTAAGGGAAGTGCCAACTTTAATGAGTCTGGACCCTCAAGGCCCCTGTGAAAGGCAGCTTCGGGGACAATGATGGAAGAGGGGACAGGCTCCCAAAGACCCCAGAGGCCCAGGAGGCATCATGGTCAATGCAGCTGACCTGGGGCTGCCAGCAGACCCCTGGAACCAATCCTCGGGAAGTGTGGACAAAGGGCTAAAAGCTCCGATGGGTGGAGCGCCCAAGCCAGAAATAAATGAATGAATGAATGAAACCCCAGGCTGCTCCAACAGCCACCCAGGGACTCGCTGTCCTGACCACAGCCCCCCACCAGAGGCGTGCCCGGGGGAGCCCAGGGATGCACTTCACCAGCAGAGAGCACTGTGGCCCATCCATGGCCAATGCCATGGCAGGTGTGTGCCCCCCTCACCCGGAGAGATGGGGCAGCCCGTGGCCACATCGGGCTTCTGAGGTCAGGAACGGTTACTCCAAGGGGCTGAGGGTGATGCCTGGGCAGGATGGATGTGGGTGGGGGTCAGTTGGCTCCTTGGCTTACCAGTGGGGGACCTGCCTGGTCGCCCCAAGCAGCAGCGGAGCCTCATGTCAGGCTGCCTGGAGCTGCCCCCCTCTTCCCTCTCCCCAACCCGGAGGGAAGCTCTGGCAACTCAGCTGGAAATGGGAGGGCAGGATTGCTTATGCTGGGTGATGTCAAAAACGCCCCCTGCCCCTACCTTCAAGATGTAGAGAGAAAGGAGGGCAGAAGCCTGGGGTGCCCCCTCCCTCCAGCAGCTCCCTGGTGATGTGTGTTGCTCTAGCCTGGAGAGTGCGTGTGTGTGTGTGCGTGCCCGTCACCCTCTGTCTCTCTTCTTCACTATTGGCAAGCATCCATTCGGTGCCTTCTGCACATCAGGACTGCCAGTGGGGTGGCCCCAGGGAGGAAGGGAGCTGCTCTCAGCTGGTTCAGGAGCCTCTGTTACTTTTGCTCATCAATGTCCTGTTCATATTTTGAAGCAGCAGATAGGAAGGAGCAGGAATGAATGTGAGAAGCTGTCCTGCCATGAGCTGGTGGAAGAAGGCCCCTCTTTGTTGGGACAGGAGCTGTGTGCCGCACCTTGCACCCTGCTTCCCTCCCCCACCAGCCAGGGTGAGAGTGCAGGCCGGTCCCTGTGGTATCAGCGCTATTGGGCTAAAGGACACACGAGGGTGCTGGCTGTTAAGGGGGCCGTCACAGCCCATGCTATGTGGCTCTGGCTTCCTCAGGACCACTAAGGGAGAAGGGGCCCCTGTAGCAAAGAAACATGGTGTTCCAACTGACCCCGGAAGCCTGTTGGCTGGGGAGTGGACAATCTCAGTCAGACTGTTCTCCCAGATGCTCATCCCAGTGCTTCCTCTGAGGTCCCTCAGGGAGCAGGGCCCCATTCAGTCCCCTAGCAAGCCCTTAGAGCCCAGAGCCAGGCCATGAGCAAAGCCCGCGGTGCCAGGCAGCTGGCGTGTGGTCCTTGGGACAGCTCCGGGAACCTCAAGTCCTCTGCAGGTACAGCTGCTAATGACAGATAATGACAGACCACAGCCTGGAAGTGGGGCCCACGGCATCTGACTGGCAGCAGCTGAAAAGAACTTAATGACGGTCTCCAAAAAGGCCCAGCGGAACCCCCACCTGGCACGTGGCAGGAACTCGTGCTTTCCTTTTACTTAGGAGTTGAAGGATCAATTTAGAAAATTGAAGCCAACTACGTCTCACCATCAAATCCCTAAAAGCTGCCCTCCCTCTGAGAAGCTTCCATGCGGCCCCCAGGACCCAGTGCTGCCACCCCCAGGACCCAGTGCTGCCACCCCCAGCCCACAGCCTCCTGACGTGGAAACTTGGCTGTGGCCAATGGAATTGTCTGCAGGTAGCAGGCCGGCCTTTTCAGCAGAGGAGCCTCCCATGTGGAGGGGAACAAAGCCCGTGGAAGCTCGGGGAAGGGAAGAAGTACTGTTTCCTTCTTGTTCGCAGGACTGCAGGGCTTCTTGGAGGTGGGTGGCTGTGACTTTGGGAGCCCAGGGTGACCTTGAATGTCCCCAAGCTGCGGAAGATTTCTGAAAGTGAGAAACTTGGAGAGCAGGCCCCGTTTCAACGAGCAGAGCCTTCAAGGGGTGCCCTGAAACAGCACTGAGGGACACTGAGAAGCAAGGCCTGATGTCCCAGGGCCAGCAGGAGGCCAGGGGTACAGCTGGGGATCCCAGGTGGCCCTGTTCAGAGAGCACCAGCCCATGTGCCCACCCCTGCAGGGAACTTCAGGGGGTTTCTGAAGGACCTGAGGCCAAGAGGAGGAGCTGAGCAGGGAGAGAGCTGGAAAGAAGAAAGACAGCCCTGCCTTGCCATTCACTGCTACTGGCCTGCGTGCTCGCCAGAACTTGAACAAACCATTAAAAAACCTGAGAACTGGGTACAGTGGCTCAGGCCTGTAATCCCAGCACTTTGGGAGGCCAAGGTGGGCAGATCACCTGAGGTCAGGAGTTCGAGACCAGCCTGGGCAACATGGGGAAACCCCATCTTTACTAATAGTACAAAAAGTTAGCCAGGCATAGTCGTGGGTGCCTGTAATCTCAGCTACTTGGAAGGCTGAGGCAACAGAATCGCTTGAACCTGGGAGGAGGTTGCAGTGAGCTGAGATCACGCCACTGCACAACAAGAGTGAAACTCTGTCTCAAAAAAAAAAAAAAAAAAAAAAAAAAAACACAAGAAATGGGATCTGGGCTGGGCTTGTGAGCACGAGAATAAGAAGGAGTATTTTTTTCATTGTGATCACAGTTTGCAAAGACTTGTCTTGCACAATTGGGGTGGAAAGTAGGAGAAAGGTCATGGACTGAGGTTCTAGGTTTGGATCCTGCTCCTCAGCCTTTCTTTCCTCATTGTAAAGTGGGTTTCAGTGGCTGCCTGGTAGGGCTGTTGAGAGAGCACCCAGAGCCCTGGCACCTCGCATAAAACAGGCACCCAGCAACTGGATCTTAGGGGCTGTTTTGGGAAGGCGGCTGTAGTGGGTTGAATGGTGGCCCCCCAGGAAGGTAAATCCACATCCTAACCCCCAGAACTTGTGCATGTGACTTATTTGGAAAGGGCTTTTGCAGATGTTATTAAATTAAAGATCTGGAGATGAGGTCACCATGGATTATCTGGGTGGACCCTAAATCCAAGAGCAAGTGTTCTTATAAGAGAAAAGCAGACCAGGTGTGGTGACTCACGCCTGTAATCCCAGCACTTTGGGAGGCTGAGGCAGGCGGATCACCTGAGGTCAGGAGATCAAGAACAGCCTGGCCAACATGGTGAAACCCTGTCTCTACTAAAAATGCAAAAATTAGCTGGGCTTGGTGGTGGGCACTTGTAGTCCCAGGTACTCGGGAGGCTGAGGCAGGAGAATCGCTTGAACCCAGGAGGCAGAGGTTGCAGTGAGCGAGATCGTGCCATTGCACTCCAGCCTGGGTGACAGAGTGAGACTCTGTCCCCTCCAAAAAAGAAAAAAGCAGAAGGGGACCTGAGACAAACAGAAGAGAAGACACAGAGGCGCAGTCAGAGGAGAAAGCCACTGCAGACGGAGTGAGCGGAGGCTGGAGTGATGTGGCCCCAAGTCAAGGAATGACTAGCCCCCTGAAGCTGGAGGAGACAACGAAGGACCCTCTTCTGGAATTTTCAGAGGGGCAGGGCCCCTCACACCTTGACTTTGTGCTTCTGGCCTTGAGAACATGAGAGTAAATTTCAGTTGCCCTCAGTTTCCAAGTCCCTCGTAATTAGTGTACCAGCCCCAGGGCACTCACAGAGGCCACAGCCGAAACTCCCAGTCATGACCCTGTCCCCATCCTCCACGTTAGCCCCTCAAATGCCCAACTAAAAGCCCTACATCCCCAGCCTCCTTTGCATCTAGGAGTGCATGTGACCGTGCAGAGAGGAGCACTGGGTTTGGGTTGAGGGGGCCGTGGAGAAAGCTGCTTCAAAAGAAACAGACTCCGCTGGGACATGCCTTTCCCTTTGCCCTTTGCTGCCTGGACAAAGGACTAAAGGCTGGGACAGAGCAGCCATCTTGCAACCACGAAGCAGCCAAGCACCTCCACTAAAACCCCACTAGGAGAGGCTGGAAAAATAGACAGGTCCTGGGTCCCTGGTGGCGTGTGGAGCCTTGTATTCATATTTTCTCTTTTCTTTTCTTTTTTTCTTTTGACGGAGTCTCACTGTGTCGCCCAGACCAGAGTGCAGTGGCGTGATCTCAGCTTACTGCAACCTCCGCCTCCCAGGTTCAAGTGAATCTCCTTCCTCAGCCTCCCAAATAACTGAGATTACAGGCGCCCGCCACCACACGCGGCTAATTTTTGTATCTTTAGTAGAGACAGGGTTTCACCATGTTGGCCAGGCTGGTCTCAAACTCCTGACCTTTAGTGATCTGCCTGCTTCAGCCTCCCAAAGTGCTGGGATTACAGGCATGAGCCACCATGCCCTGCCTGTTTTTTTATTTTCTATATCTTGTGATGTCTGACTTATTTATTTATTTTTTTTTTTAGATGGAATCTCACTCAGTTGCCAGCCTGGAGTGCAGTGGCGCGATCTTGGCTTACTGCAATCTCGGTCTCCTGGGTTCAAGCGATTCTCCTGCCTCAGCCTCCCAAGTAGCTGGGATGTTTGACATCTTAAAAGTCTTGCTGGCCAGGGAGAGACTGGCCTTCCCAGGGCTACCGAACTCTGAGAGATACTGAAGGGCAGTCCTGGGCTTCTTATTTGCAAACCAACCAATCCTGAGTCTATGCACACGACTACCTCTGTTTAACTCTCATACACCAGGCCAATAATGCCCCTGCTCTAAATCATCCCAGGGCCAGGTGCCAGGCAACTAGAGACCTCCCCTAGAGCCCAAAGCATGCTGGAATTACTCGAATTAGCAGATCCTGAGCTGTTCCCCTGCTCTACATTTCCCGAGGAAACCCCAATACATACTCTGGCCTGTGCCCTCTCCTTGCCCATTTCTGCCTTCTGTCCAAACCTGCCGCTCCCCATACAGCCCTGCGTGGCATGGCATGCCCCCCATCTCAGGACCTGTGAGTAACAATTTCTTCTTTCAATGGGATTGGCTTCTCTGCGTTCTCATTCAGTTACCTCCATAAATTACAATCCCAAGGACACAAATGAGACAAGCCTCGACCTCCAGACTCGTTGGGTGAGAAAAATACTAGATTGAGCCATTGAGGCCAATGCCACCTGCAAACAAACGCAATCTCCAAACCAGCCCATGTTGGCATGGCTTGGCCTGCATGGGGCTCTGCTCAGAGGGTGCAACTTGAATTCCCACTAAAGGCTCAGCTTTCGTCCCTTGTCCTTGAAGGAAGTTCCTGGGCCAGTCCTCTCCCAGTGTGTCTTCCTTCCCCTCCCCAGAGGAAGGGGAGGGCTCTAGTCAACTGAGGGCTCCATGGATGTGGGCATGGAGACTGGCACACACATTTGTCTCAACCCACCACCAGAGGCCTCAGGGCCCACACCTTCCTCTCTCATTGTACCCTGGCTGTGAAAACACCAGATGCCGTGTACCTGTGGGGGTAGCCTGGGCCAGCTGGCCAGGGCCCAAGTGCTCATCACCACTACCATCACCATCCTCACCACCACCACTGTCACCACCACTGTCCCCACCACCACCACCATCACTGCAACCACCGTTACTATCACCACCCTCACCATCACAACTATCACTACCATCACTACCACCACTGGCATCACCACCACCACCGCCATCACCACCCTCACCATTACCACCCTCACTATCATCACCATCACTGCCACCACCATCACCACCACAAAAACTACTGTTTTCATGACCACTGCTATCACAATGAATATCAGATCCATTATCACACCAGTGCCACCACCAACAACCCCTTGATACAGTCTTCCAGGGGTTTTTGAGAGACTTATTATGGCATCACTGTTGGAGATCTCAACAGCTGAAAAGCAGAAACTAACATTTGCCAGCACCTCTCTGCCAGCCACCCTGCTGGGCACTGTCCCTCTTATTAGTTGCTTCGATCCTCTGAACAACTCTGCAGTTTGGTCATTGCAGGTCCCATCAGAAGCTGGGGATGAGGGAGTAATTTTCTGAAGGCCACACAACTAGAGGTTGGGAGGAGTCAGGATTGAAGCCCAGGTGTGGTCCCTGCACACAGCCCTTCTTACTTCCGGAAGCCTAACAGCACGGGGTGAGTGTGTCTGTAGTGAGAGGGGCTTAACTCCAGGGCCTGAAGCTTCAGGTGAGAGAGGGACTTCCCTCAGCTCCCTGCAGTGACTGTCCCAAGCCAGATCAGGGCAAGGATGAGCAGCAGAACCAAGGTGAGGAGGCTACTCTAGCCTTGGCTAACACAGGCCACATGGCAGAGCTGTGCTGTGGACTTGGCTGCCCCCCGGGTAGACCAGCACATCCTCTCTGGACGAGGGCTTCACCAGCAGCCCAGGGCAGCACCAGCCCCTCCCCAGCTCCCCAAGGCCAGCTGACATTGGCAGGCTGCCCCTGGCACCAAGGTGGGAGGAGGGTGGCCGAGGGGAGCTCTGCCTGAGAGACCTGGCAGCCAGTCGGCTAAGGAGTGCCCCTCCCACAGCACTTAGGGGACTTGGCTTGCCTGCAGGGACTTCTCTCCCCTCTGAAATGCCTTTCTCTCCCCCGACTCCTCCCTTCTTCTTCTCCTCTCTCTCTCTTGCCTTTCTCCTTCCCTCCCTCTCTTTCTTCCTTCCTTTCTTTTTCCCTATCAAAAACAAATGAACAAAAAACACAAAAAGCCATGCAAACTGCCTGCTGCCCAGGGCTGCTCCGCAGGCTCCAGCACCCACTGGGAACTCCTGGCAGGTGACGCACGGCCGCCACCCTGCTCACGCCCTCCTCTCGCACATCCCAGGGAAGGTCACAAGTGAGCTGGACAGAGGCCAGTGGCAGTGACCTCTGAACGCTGCACAGTGGCAGGTGGGGCTGTATTCTAAAGAGCTGGGCAGAAATGCCATGCCGGCTCTCGGGAGCTCCACTCCACCTGGTGGCAGGAACATCCCATTCTAAGCCCAAGGCAAGAAGGCTTGGAGGCCACATGTGACTTATCCAAGGTCACAGGGAGCCACACCTGCCACACCTCTACTCCTCTACTCCGCCCAGCTGCCACACTCTGTACTCCTGGAGCTGGATGAGGTGTGAGCTCTCGCTGGGTAGCGGCCGGGGGGAAACAGGCAGTCACAGGCCATGAGACTGGGCCCTGGGCACTGCAAGCAAAGCCAAACCCTGCCTCCCGGAGTGAACAGAGGAACCCCACTGGGCAGTGGGCCACAATTTCACCATTAAAAATGCATTTATTTTTAGTTACCACGCTGTTCACCAACACGTACGTTTCCTGGGAGGCCCACACCCCAAGCACAGCATCTCTGCCCACTCTCCAAGGTCAGAACAGCCTGGAGATGGGTGAATGCCTGGGCCCTCCAGTTCCATGGCCACAGAAAGCAGACTAGCCCAGGCCCACCCTCGGTGTGTGCCAACCCACAGCTCTCTTGGCTCGGGGAACAGGCTGGCATGGGGCAGGCTCAGAGAGGGAAGAGTTCCCTCTCCCAGACCTGGCCAGGGGCAGGGCCAGAACTCAGAGGCCTTTGCCAAGCCTTGATTCCAAGCAATGTATATCAAAAACAGTGAACAACGAATTAGCACCAGTTGTCCACATAGTAAAGCCTCCTGTCTCCCCACAGCACCCCTCCTGTGACACCTGGGGAGGGCCCCTCCTATCCTGGGCCAGCTCTCTGCATGCCCTGACCTGGTCCAGCCTGCCTTGCCCCTGTTCCTCAGGCCATCACTGGCTTCCCATTTGTCCTGGGGCTGACACCTTGGGGACTGGGTGGGTGACTCAGATTTGCCTTGTGTGTGCCAAGATCAGGGAGCAAGGTCACTGGCTAGCCCCCCAGCACCAAGCAGCTCTGGACTCCCCAGGGGGAAGAGGTTCTGACAACATTGTTCGCTTTGGCAGCCGCACAGGACGGCGCCTTAAAGTAGGAGCCCGTGACGACAGAGGCTTGTATGCAGCCAGCTTTACCCAGGCGCCCTCACTCACGGCACCAGGAGACAGGCAGGCTGCGTGGGGCCGCGGCGCAGGCTCTGGACTCAGACAGGCCACTGTGTTAACTTGGACAAGTGACTCAACCTCGTAGCGCTTCTGTCTCCTCCTCTGGAAGATGGAGCAGGACTGAGTCACTGGCCTGATAACAGGACGAAAAGCAATCCCAATGGAGAAGTTCTAGGTCAGTGCGTGCTCCACAGGAGGCGCAAACACTTCCCGGACGAGGTGCACATCCTTATCCCACTGACAGATTCAGAACCGCAGCCCAGACAGCCGGGTGCTGGCCCAGGGGCAAGAGCACGTGAGGCCAGACCTGAGCCACAGCTGGGTCCCATGCCCACTGCCCTGACACCAGCCACACTGCTGAGAGGGACGATCAGGCCTTTGCCATCTTCTTACAAAGGCGTGTGTTGTGCCACTGCTCCATGGGACGCAGCAGCAGCCCAGGACAAGCAGGTGAGGACACTCCCAGACACGGGGTGTGACTCCAGGCCCCCTGGCAGGGGATTGAGAACTGAGGCAGGGAAGTGGGGCCCCCAGCAGCCCTGTGTAGCCAAGCAGGCTGCCACCACAGGTACGGGGCCAATCCCTGCCAGGCAACACTGTCCCACACTGCAGCTACCCCACCGGCCAGAGGGCAGCCACAGACGCTGAGCACTTTCCAGATGCTGGGACAAAATGACCTGGAGGCTGGCCACGGTGGCCTGGCACAGAGGGAAGGTCCAAGGGGACATGGTGGGGAATGCTAACAGACCCTGCCATTGTCCCTGTGGACAGTCTTAATGGATTTCTTCAGAAACGCTGGGGAAGCTAGGAGACAGTTGGCCCCCATCTCTGGCTATGAATCATGATCAATTTTTAAATATCAGATTCAGAGTGTTCCAGAGAAAGAAAAAAATAAAATAAAATAAGCCTGTGGTCCGTGGTCCTGCCCCTCGCCAGCGTGCTGGGATGGGAAAGGCCCCGGACCGGAGTTTGGAGCCCTAGGCCCTTGTCCTTGTTCTCCACCACCTGGATGCAGAGGTCTCTCCTTTCCCATCAGTTTCACAATCCTTGAAATGGGCCCAGTAATGTTTACCCAAAGACATCACAGGATTCGACTCTAAATATGGGACAAAATGTCGTTCAGGATGCTGGCTCGGGAACCTCTTGCACCTGGTCACAAGTGGAGCTGGACAGAGGCTGGTGGAAGTGGCCTGTCAACGCTACACAGTGGGGCGCAGGGCTGCGATCAAAGAGCCACTGAGGAACACTGTGTCTGCACTCAAGAGCTTCGTCCCAGGTCTGGGGCAGAAAACGTCAACTCTGTCTCCCATGTTAACAGAAGATCACCAACAACACAAAAAGTCATTTCAAAACACCCCAGAGATTCACACGTCCACCCCCCCAGAGGTGGGGGCAGGTAGCTCTGCTCCTTTCCCTGCCCTGAGTCACCAGGCAGGCTGGGATGCCTGTCTCCTGGAGGGGAAATTGAGCCGTAGATGGGGAGGCCGCGTGAAGCTGAGTCCACATAGCAAACAGCAGGGCCAGGATGGCCCCGGGTCATCTGAGACCTTACCTGTGGGCCTCCCACTGTCCGCACTTCCTGCCATCGGTCCAGGTGATGCATTTACTCCTAAGTTGCAGGCACAGCAGGGCCTACCCTGACTTCTCACAGCTTGTCTCTGTGTGACACTCAGGTCTGACTTCATGACACCAGACTGGTCAACATCCAAAGCCGTGGGCATGAGTGACAGTTCTCCAAGGGGTGACCCCCAGGTCCTGAAGGAGCAGCTCAGCTTCGATGGGAATCTTGCTCATCGTTGGATGTCAAGGATAGAAGAGCAGAAAGTTTGAGACCCAGATGCTTATGGCAGGATGATAATTATTGACTCTCTGGTTGAGAAAACAAGACACCTGTTTCTCAGAAGAGGTTTTCACCCAGCTGGCAGGTGAAACATTCTTGGGACAAGACTCTCAAAGATTCTTAAATGTCATGAACCAGACCTCTCCTCCCCATCTTTCCCACCCACTCCACATCCCTGATCCAGGTCACTCAATTGACCACCACCCCAGCCCCTTCTCTGACCCCAGGCAGCCCCCTACACACATCCTCCATCCGGCGGGGCCAGTTTTCCTTTCCACAGCTGAGCTGGGACCCCCTGGTCCTCCCAGGCAGAGGGAACCCCGAGCTTCTTTCCACTGCTGAGCTGGGACCCCCTGGTCCTCCCAGGCAGAGGGAACCCCGAGCTTCGAGCTGGGTGCACTCAGCAACAGGAGTCCTCCTGCTTTTCCCTGGACAGACACCATCAGGACAGTCTCACCAGCATCCGCTCCCACTGCCCTCAAGCCACATGGACTTGTCTCATCTGAACACATTCGCTGGTTATGTCTCCGGGAAATGAATGACGCCCAGAACAGGGCCAGTGTTTCCAGGATCTTCCAAAGTCAGCCTTGAAAATAGCTTTGAAGCTTCAATCCTAGGGCTCCAGAGAGGTGTCTCCCTCATCTAATTAGACCATAAAATCAGTTTTGGCAACAGGGGAAGGGGAACATTTGGCCAAAAGAGTGGAAAAGCAGCTTCTGGAAGGACCCCAAATCCCAGCCACAGACCCAGCCCTTCTTGTTCATGGATCCACGTGGGAGCATGGGTCAGAGAGGAGCCGTTTAAGAGAAGGGGGTGGCTGAGAGCAGTGGCTCATGCCTGTAATCCCAGCACTTTGGGAGGCTGAGGCAGGTGGATCACGAGGTCAGGAGATCAAGACCATCCTGGCCATCATGGTGAAACCCTGTCTCTACTAAAAATACAAAAAATTAGCTGAGTGTGGTGATGCACACCTGTAGTCCCAGCTACTCAGGAGGCTGAGGCAGGAGAATTGCTCAAACCTGGGAGGTGGAGGTTGCAGTGAGCCGAGATTGCGCCACTGCACTCCAGCCTGGCAACAGAGCAAGACTCTGTCCCAAAAAAAAAAGAGAGAGAGAGAGAGGGAAGGGGGTGACTGCTACCACAGAAAAGAACAATAAACATGATTACCAGTGCTGCCTGGGCACCTGCTTGGCCAGAGGCTGCAGTGCCTGGCCTGGGTCATCCCGATGGCTCACTGGGCAGGTGGCACCTTCCTGCTGAAAGGTGAGGGAAGAAGGGACTGGCCGTGTCCCACTAACTGGCTTAAGAGGCAGAAAAGAGAAACACAACATGCATTTGGAACTGCTCAGCTGCTTCCCTCCCCTCTCTTCACCTCCACCAATGCTCCCAGCAGCTGCGTCCACTCGTCCCCCCATCCTGATTTCACACCACGGGGGTCTGAGTGCTGATTCAGCTGCAGACCCTCCAAAGGCTTGATCGGCTTCTCCCCCACCTACCCCCTCCCTTGGCTAATAATAAAGACTGTCCTGTGATGCAATGGGGACGAAAGACACTTGACCTCCCCCAGCGAGCTCCACTAGGTCAGCTTGTAGGAGAGGAAAAGAAAACACCTGCACCGTGACAAACCTGTTGGCGAGAGTGACAGAGGCGCTGGAGAGCCGCGCCAGTAGGACAAAGAGCTCCAGCACCTGCAAGAGCAGCCACCAGCCCAAAATGGACGTGCCACTTACTCTGGCTTCCAGGCAGGGCTCCGGTCCCAGCAGGGCACCACCCTTTGTCTGCCCCATGGAAGGCGGGCACCAAAGTCCAAGGCTCAAGAAGGAGGAGGTGTAAAGGCCCTTAGCTCGGTCACCTAAACTGGTCACCTGAGTGTCCACCCACAATCCACTTGAGCTGACCCAGTCTGCCTTGGGGGAGTCCCCTCAAACACCACAGAGGGGCACGTGTGGTCATTGCCTCTGTTGTCCACCCAGTGGCCCTTCCTGCAGGCTGGATGATATGGTTTGGCTTTGTGTCCCCACCCAAATCTGATCTCAAGCTGTAATCCCTGTGTATCGGAGGAGGGACCTGGTGGAAGGGGATTGGATCATGGGAGCGGTTTCCCCATGCTGTTCTCAGGACAGTGAGGGAGTTCTCACAAGATCTGATGGTTTAAAAGTGATTGGCAGCTCCCCCCCTCGCTCGCTCTCTCTTCTGCTGCCATGTAAGACGTTACTTGCTCCCCCTTTGCCTTCCGCCATGATTGAAAGTTTCCTGAGGCCTCCCCAGCCATGTGGAACTGGAAGTCAATTAAACCTCTTCTCTTTATAAATTACCCAGCCTCGGGCAGTTCTGTTTGTTTGTTTGCTTCTTTGTTTGTTTGAGACAGAGTCTTGCTCTGTCGCCCAGGCTGGAGTGCAGTGCCGGGATCTTGGCTCACTGCAACCTCTGCCTCCCGGGTTCACACCATTCTCCTGCCTCAGCCTCTTGAGTAGCTGGGATTACAGGCACCCGCCACCACGCCCAGCTAATGTTTATATTTTCAGTAGAGATGGGGTTTCACCATGTTGGCCAGGATGGTCTCGATCTCCTGACCTCGTGATCCGCCCTCCTTGGCCTCCCAAAGTGCTGGGATTACAGGTGTGAGCCACTGCACCTGGCCTCAGGCAGTTCTTTATAGCAGTGTGAAAACAGGCTAACACACGGGGAGCCCACCTGGATCACGCACATGTGAAATTTACATTGCCCAGAACCGGAGGGTGGATGCAGAAGCCTATGCACGGTGGGATGCCGGGGGTAGCCCAGGAGGGCACGAATGGGTTCTGTCCCCAACAACAGGGTTCCTCCCCACCAGCAGCCCAGCTGGAGCCTGGAACTCCAGCATTAGAACTTTGATTTCTTTTGACTAAGATCTGGAAAGTTCTCATAGATAGCATGTTGATGTGGTCTCTGGCATTGGGCACTCAGTGGGAACAATTCCACCTGCTGTTTTCCAGAGAGCTGGTGTGTAGCGGGTAGGGGAGAGAGGTGATGGCTGTGGGTCCCTGAAGTCCTGGCCTCCTCCACCATCCCCTTCAGCCACTTCCTTTGGAGGTCAGATCAGAGGCCGACAGAAAAGTCTGCAAGTTCCAGTATAAGGGAGGCTGTCTGAGAAAAGCAAAGCAAATTTAACTAAAATTAGGGGCCACCACTCCACACACAGAACTTGCAGGAAAATTTAGAAAACCCAAAGACAATTGGCTTTTTTTAAATTTTTTACATTTTGTAAGATTGGGTTTTTATACGTGTTTTAGACAACTGGCTATTTATATATATGAACCCAAGAGAAAAGCTTTCTCTTTATTGAGACAGAAAATTCAACTCACCTCTCAAAGCCTGGGAAGGCCACTGTCGTCTCCCTCTCTAAATAGAGATTTTTCTACCAAAATACTTAGGTAAATTTTAAAATTGCTCTTCAATCGAATCACTCATTTATAAAAGCCACTTCAGACTCTATAGTGCCCCCAGCCCTGGGCAGCCCTGCACTTGCTCTGTGGGGGGAGACACTGAGAAGGGGTGGGTGAGGGGGTGCCCACCACAGTCCTCCTTATGCCGCCCTCGTCACTCACTGGCAGGTCCTGATCAAACATCTTCCACACATCACCGCTGATTCGATTTCATATAAGCAAGGAAAGATTTTCCCCACTGTAAGGTGTCTTGAGTACAACTGACATTACCCTGTAGTGTCATATACCTATTTTGTAGTGATAATTGTTTTTCTTATGATTCAGGGATACCAGGACCATGCTGAATGAATAATGAATTTTCTTCCTTCTAATTGCACATGGATCTTATGAACAAAGGGGCAGGCACTGTGCCCAAATAGATCCATGAATCAGGGTCCCAAGAAGTGAGTGCCCTTTACTGAAATATGAACAGCAAAGGGGTTTGCATTGACGGGGAAGTCGCTGGAGGCTGTGTGGCGTTTGATTTTCTCTGGGTGGATATTGACTTTCATTTTCGGCCTCTGCCTCTCACTGAGATGGCTCTTCTGTCAATACGTTAGCTCTTCAGATCTTTTCCCCCTTTCAGACAGAAGCTGTTTCCCCGCTTGGTTGAGTCACAGGTGCAGAGGGTCCCTCATTCATGACCATTCCCGTCCCACCCCTGCCTAAGGGTGATTCACTTCGTGGTGGGACTGAGGAGCTAGAACCATAAAGGCGGGGCTGTCTGAGAGACCAAGCCTTCTAACACTAATGATATAAACACGTGCCAAGCCCCAGAGACCCCAGAACCCTGGAGCCCTGGAGAACCCTGGGTCTCCTTCCTGGCCACATTTACAGGAGCATGAGATGCAACCCCAGGGCATTTCCAGCGGAGGACAGGAGATCCTACAGTGTAGCTCAGCGTGGGAAACTTGCAGTAGGAATACCCAGGCCACCTAATCCCAGACACGGAGTTGGGAAGCCACAGAAGGAAAAGCCCAGGACTGGGAAAGCCCTGGAGCTGGGGGGGCCTGAACAAGGAGAAACTGAGCCTCGCGGAGGAGTCAGGGTTTTATCCTGAGGTCCACTGAGAGCCTTCACATGCTCTTGAACAAGGGCTTGACCTCCTCACAATGCAAAGCATAGGCTGGCCAGGCACCCAGCTGCAGGCAGGCAGAAGAGGGTGATGCTCATTTAGACAAGAGGCGGTGGGGCCCTACGTGAAAGCTGCACTGTTAGGGGTTGAGGGGAGAGGCCTGCTGTGAGAATATGAGCCAGGAGCCCCACTCAGAGCGTGAGGGACAACACGGCAGAACTGCTGGCCAAGTTCATGCTGGAGCCACCCCACGCGAACTCCTATCGACGGTGAATCTTTTTATGTTTAACAAGGCAGAGCTGAGCTCAAAAGCAAGTTAATGGAGCCTGAAAAAGAACAGAAACTCTCAACAGGAATCTGAAGTTGAAGCCATAGACTCAGGACTTCAGAAGGCAGAAGTAGCAGGAGATACTCTCTCCGCTGGCCTGGTCGATGGGCACTGATGGCTCTGCCTCTAGATTCAGGCTGAGGCCAAGCTTGCTGCATGGGCCAGGGAGCTGGCAGTGGCTAGGACTGGGCTGTGTTAGCCTTCTCTGCCTGTAACTGGGGGCCTAAAAGAAGCTGTTACCTTCAGGGGACAGAGATAGCCATGCAACCAGCACATGATCAGGTCAGCCACAGAGCTTCAGGTCCCCCGGGGAGGAAACCCCAGTCTGCTGAGGTAGGACTTGGCTCTAAGTTGTGAACCCATTGGTGGTTGCTAAAACTCACACACAGAGGGGCAAGCAGCGGGGAAGAGGCAAAAGCAAAATAAAAAATGAAACAC